>NC_080745.1:35948894-40948894 GCF_020826845.1 Diceros bicornis minor | reverse complement strand
AATCAACAGATTGACTTTAAAAGAGCAACTATTATATTGACATCTGAATTGTCAACAGAAAAAAGGAGAAAAGAACATTATAGGTCATTTTCACTCCTTAGCATAGATCTAAAAATACTAAATGAAATATACCCAAGCTAGTGCAACAATATCTTAAAAGTGTTCTATAACACAACCATGTTGGATTTATTCCAGGAATAGAAGCGTGTTTAGAATTTATAATCAATCAACGTAACTTACTTTATTTATAGAATAAAGGGAAAAAGTAACTTGATTATTTTAATAGTTGTAGGATGATAAAGTATAAAATATATTTAAGTATATTTGTATATGTGTTTATTTATATATGAAATCTTAGCTATATAGAAAAAGAAGGGAAATTTCGTAATCTCCCTTTCCCCCAAATAGGTCTGCAAAAGAAACCTACAGGAAACATCTTACTTATTGGCAAAATGATGAAAGCTTTCTTTTTAAGATTTGTGTACAGTAAAAGATGGCAGATACAACCATTTCAATTTAACATTGGTCTTGAAGACCTAGATAGGACTGTAAACAAGAAAAAAAGGTATGAGGCTTTGAAACCAAGAAATAAGCTATCATTATTCTCAGATAATATATTTTATACCTAGGAAACTCAAAAGAATCCACAAATCAATTATTTTATTTAATTAGTAGCTTTAGAAAGTTTTCTGGATACAAGATCTATATGTAAAAACCAAAAGTATTTCTATATACCAATAATAATAGCCAGACAATGTAATTTTAAAAAGATATCACTTATAGTAGTATTAAAAACTATCAAGTCCTGACAAATAAATAACTGTACCAGACCCTCATGCAGAAAATATGAAATATTATTGAGAGGAATTTTTAAAATCCCAAATAAATGGAATAATGAAAAACGTTCACACACTAGGAGACACAATGTTGTCAACCTGTCAAATCTCTCCTAACTGATTGATAGTTTCAATGCAACTCCAATCAAATCACAAGAGTATTTTCTTAAAATTTTCATGTATATATTTAACTTGACAAGTTGATTCTAAAAGTTATATGAAAACAGAAAAAATGTCAAAAGACAAAAAGCTAAGATAGCTAATGAAGAGCAAGTGGGAAAGACTTGCCCTATCAGATAACAAAGATTATTTTAAATCTAGATTAATTAAGAAAGTATGGTATTGTCACAAGGATAGACTACTATACTAGACTGATGGAACAGAAATGAGAACTCAGGCAGAGCCTCAAGCATATACTGAAACTTGTTTTATGAAAAAAGTTGGAACTGACAAGCTCTGGGGGAAAGAATAGGCTTTTTAATAAATGGTGTTTGAACAATAGGGTAACATAAAATGAAAAAATGTAGTTTAACCCCTATTTCACAACAGACACCAAAATCAATCTCAAGAGGATTGTAGATCTAAATGTGAACAATAAATCCTCAAGAAGGAAATACAGTCATGACTTGAGATAGAAAAAGCAAAAGTTTTATAAAATTGAAAAAGATTTGTAAAGTTCACTTTATAAAATTAAAGTATAAACTTTTAAAAATTAAAATATAAACTCTGTGTAAGCCAGCAGAGGTATTTATAGCCCATTTAACCAGTAAAGAGCTCATATTCACATTATTAAAAGATCTACAGGTCAACACGAAAAAGACAGAAAATCCTACAGAATAATGGGCAAGAGATTGGAGCAGGCATTTCACAGACAAGGATGTCCAAATGGCCAATTGATATAGGAAAAATCATTCAACTATAGTAATTATCATGGGCATGCCAATCAAAACAATAATTAGATGGCTTTATATACCAATTAATATAGCTAAAATTAAAAAGACTGACATTTCCAAGTGTTGACAAGGATAAGGAGCAACTGGAATTTTATTCGTTGCTGGTCGCTAACCATTCCATCTGAGAGCCAAGCTTGTCCAGCAGCAGAAGTGGGACAGGGATGAGGAGCTGGAAGAGAAGTCTCTGGAAGTTCTAGCCTTTATGGGTCAGCTGGCCTATCTCTTGGTCAGCGGAGCCTGCAGGTAAGGAAGGAGAACAGGGTGCAGTGCAGAGGAGAGAAAGGAAAGCTGGAACCCACCAGACACAGACATGCAACTACCGATAAAGATATTAGAGAGTAATTTTGTGCTATTTTGCTTTTATATCTTCCCTCCTCCTCCAAGTCTTGTGCAAATTCCTCTTTTGGCTAATTCTAACCCAGCAACAGACAGGAAAAGTTTTCTGGGAAACATAGCTCCCAGCTTCACAAAGTTGACAATACAATTATTGAAAACCCTTAAAAATTTAACCATCTATGAGTAGACAAAAGGATGAGAGACATTTTCATAGGGTTTAAATCCTAGGCTTTGGAATCAAGCAATCCTAGATTTGAATTTTAATATAGTCTTTTACTATTTGAGTGATCCTGGGCAAGTTACTTAATCTCTCGGAGTCTTGGTTTCTTTGCCCATAAAATAAGTTTACGACTCACAGACTTGTTTAAGGATTAAATATTATAATGCATATACATTTCTCAAGAACTGTCTTGAGTTCATTGCCTAGTTCACTGAGAGCTTCAATAAATGGTTCCCTTTCGCAATACCACTCCTGATAACGTGTAAAGATACTTGGATGTTAGAAACTCCTGAGGAACTTTTAAAATATGCTGATACAGACTCTGTTGAGAGATTCTGATTATTTGGTATATTTCCCCGCCAATAAGGGACCAGTTGAGACAGGATACCCTCTATCTTACAAAATTCCTTAGTCAAAGTCAGACTCTATCAGCTTCCTCTAGACCCACACCCTTTGTTTACAAGTTTTGTTACTTTTTGTGCATTCTAGACGTGTTTCCAGAGGGTCTACCCTAGCATTCTTTCGTTTTATAAGTCACTCTGAAGACTCCGAGTGAAAATGTGAGAAATCTTTCAACGGGACGTAGGAAACATCCCCATTTTCATCAACGTTATTTTGGGAAGCTGGTATTGCAGAAAGCTAACCCTCTTTATTTTCTTTAGATTCCTGCTAGTTATAGCTTCAGTGTGTGACCTTCTAATGACCTTTACACCAAACTGCGGCATGGGACGAATAAGAGACATTCTTACTGTAACCTCCTCGTCACTGACTCCAAAAGGAAGAAATGTCATACCAACCAGAATTTAACTGTGAGATATTGTGGTGAATTGATTCACAGGTATACTCAATGCAATATGAGTGAAGAGAAGTGAAAATTTGCTCCTTAGAATTCAGTGGGAAGGCAACGGCTAACCTTCGAGTTGTAGATGAGTTCCTTTTCATTGGCAGGCACTCTAATGCTTTAAAAATTTAATACTCTCTGGAGAGGAGTTAAATGAGTTTTTAAAGTGCCATTTGTTGTGTGTTCTGGGAGAGTGAAGTGGAAATGGGAACATTAGGGTCATAGTGTGTTGCTATTGAAAATGAATCCCATTTTACCTCTACTTCACAGTGTTCATATATTTTTCATAAAATGAGTTCATCCATATTTTAAGATTTAAGATCTACCTTTCAGATCTGCCCTTCTCTGGTGTGTAGGCTGCTTTCTTTTTTTTTTCTTTTGTGTGCACTCTGGCAGTTCAATTGTTGGAGTTGTATTTTCTAAGATTGCTCTGCTACAATCAAGACTATGGTTTCTTTGAACTAAACCAGTGGTATGAATTCACGAAAATCAGAAAAAAGTGAAGAGAGACACAAGTATTAAAATATTATGTTTGGGGAGAAATGGCACAGTCAAAACTTTGGCATAAAGCTGAAAAATGAGCAATTTTTAGAGATAGTTTGAATTTTGCTCTGCATTGTGGGAAAAATCAAATTCCTTTATGTATTTATTGAGATTTAGATAAAATAGTTTTGTCATTCTTCATCCGCAGATGGGGGTTTGAAATGGCTTTTCCTCCCTTCACTTTATCCTAAAATTTTGGCAATAGTTAATGAATTCAGTAAGTACTTGTGAGTGTCTACAATGTGCCAAGAACTGGCCTAGGCAATAGAGAAAACACAAAACCCATGTTCCCCGGGGAATTACAGTTAGTTCATCCCTACAATTAGGGATGTCCATTGTTGGCAAAATCTTCATCTCTCTCCGGCTCTTTAGAGGCTGCTGTCTTTCTTTCAGGCACGGGCTTTAACCCCTGAAACTCAACTGTTGCCAATTCCTCATTCACTAGACTCTGAAATGCTCTCCAGCCGTTGACTGTAGATATAGTAATGGAAATTTTAAAAGATATCAATTGTCAACAAAAACCAGGTACCAGGCACTCTCCCAATTATCTACTTGTGTCATCTTACTTGATCCTGACAATAACGCTAAGAAGTAGAGACCACTATTTTGCCCATTTTCTTGTACTGAAGAGAGTTTTAAAGAAGTCAAAGCACTTGTCCAAGGTTACTTGGCAAGTAAAGGCCCAGCTGGCAATCAAATCCAAAACAGTCCAATCAAAATATTAAGCCCTTAGCCCCCTACACAAATAAAATGAATGCTATTTCTCACACATATAAGTACTCACATTTTTAAATACTACAAAGATGCTATGGGACCAGCCCCATCGCCGAGTGATTCAAGTTCTGCACACTCTGCTTCGGCGGCCCAGGTTCACGGATTTGGATCCCGTAGGGACCTACTCCACTTACCACCCATGCTGTGGTGGTGTCCCACATGTAAAGTAGAGGAAGATTGGCACAGATGTTAGCTCAGAGCGAATCTTCCTCAGCGAAAAAAAAAAAGATGCTATGATTAATTAAATAATTAAATATCTATTAATTTAAGGAGACAATGATTTCATAGTAGCATAGTAGCTTTACTTTCACTGTATTTTCTCATGTAAAAATATAACTCCCCTGATGTGTGGGGTGGCACTCAAGATTATTTGATATTTAAGAATGGCCCTCATACTGAAAAATAAATATATGTTGGGAACTACTGTACCATACTCTAAGCTTCTTGAGAGCAAGAGAAATGATTCTGTTGAGCTTTGTATTTCCAGTGCTTAGCTCATATCTGTCACATGGAAGGAGGGTGATAAATGAATCCCATTGCTAATTAAGTAGAATAGCGGCCCCAATATCCAACATAGAACATATATGCAGGAAGTATTGGGGTTAAATGAGTAATTGGATAACAAAGTGTTGGTAAACAAAGGAGAATGTGGGAGACAAATGTCAGTACCAGACAAGAAGAGTCGGACATGTTAAAAAGGGCAAATGCTTTTTTTGCACCTTCTGCCTCTTTCTTTACTTAAAACTGATACCAAGAGGATTTCTCTTGAAAGATTGAAATGATTCAATCCGTCATTGAAATTTAACTGCTTGCTTGATATTAGTGTGCATTTTCCTTCCCCACATCCCATGACTAGATATAGTTATTTAAATTTCACACAAGTGACCCACAAAAGAAAGAAATATATTCTATTTTATATCTGGAGAGAGCACATTGAGTTTTGGGATCCCAAAAGAATTCATTGTTTTTCTACTTTGTAATTATATGGAGACCAGAGAGGGGTAATGAATATTTTCAAGATGCGACATTTCTATGTTTGCTTTTATTTTTCTCTTTATAATTTTTTCTATTGATTTTAATTAAACAGTTCTCTGTTTATGAGAGACTAGAGGAAATTTAATATCCTCAAATTAAGGAAAACAAACAAAACCAAGAAAAACATTTAGGAAAATTGGTTTCTTGAATTGTACTTTGCGTGATGATTAGACGTTTTCTTTTTTTTTTCTTAAGACAGATTTGATATAGAAAAAGTGCACCCCAGGAGACTACTCTAAGCTTTCACAGCTCTTGTCTGAGGTGAATGGTGTTTCATTACTTTCATATGAAATCTTCTTATGTGACAGTATAATTATAATATTATACAGCTTAGCTAGATGGCTTTAAATGATCCGCCAGTACAACCCCAGAAATGAAGAGTCATACAGGGTAAAAGGAGTCTTCAAGATTCCATTTTGAAAACTAAGTACTCTTCGCAAGGGACAAATTGCTAATGTGTTTCTGTATTTGAGGTGACTTCCATTGCTCATAAGGTAACTTACAGCTCAGTGTGATATCTCTAATTCTTTGAAATGCCAATTACTTCAGTTTACACTTCTCTTTGTTTTGGGTATGCAAAAGAAGGTAGCACAGAGAGGAAAGATGAAACACTCCATGCTTTGGTATGAGGTGGGAGGAATGTAGTTCTGGATATTAGAAAATTCACTCAGAATAAATTGGAGACCCATGGGGGGTGTGGTGGGCAAAACTTTTGTCCTTTGAAAGCAGCTGTCTTTCGTACATCACTGAAAGAACATTGAATTCAGAACTTTCCACAAGGTGTTGTCTATTTCAGAATTACTCGTTTGAATTTATCCACATCTATCAATTTCCTGGCAGATTGGATTTCCTATTGCTTTTAATGGAGGTTATAGGTAAAAGAGAAACATAACATCAGATGTAATCTCAGCACAGTGAGAAATCAAATTTCTTACTCTCTGGTGTCTGCAGGTCTCCACTCTGTAACACAGAGTTCAATTTTCGCCCCCTCAGCACAAGTAGTTGGGCAAAGGAGGATTCAATCAAGAAAACCCAGGAATGGAAAACCAGAACTTGGACTTTGTTATTTCCAGCTTGGTACTATTGTTATTTTCTTCAGGATGCTATAACAACCAGTAAGTTGAGTAGGAAAAAAAAAGTCAAACTAATTGTATGGCATCATGGAGAAATAATACATATGATGTTTTTTTTTTTTTTAATTTAATTTTTTAAATTTTTTCCCCCAAAACCCCAGTAGATAGTTGTATGTCATAGATGCACATCCTTCTAGTTGCTGTACGTGGGACGCGGCCTCAGCAGGACAGGAGAAGTGGTGCGTCGGTGCACGCCAGGGATCCGAACCTGGGCCGCCAGCAGCGGAGCCGCACACTTGGCCGCTAAGCCATGGGGCCGGCCCCCATATGATGTTTTGTTTTGTTTTTAGTTGGTTATATTGCGGAAATAGTCATAGGATCCTAATGGTACCTTGTAGTGGAAATAAGTTGGACTTGGAGTTTATTTGCTGTGTGACTATGAATAATTGCTTTGGCGTCTTTGGACATAAATTTGTTTATTTATAAAATGAAGATGGACTATACGGTCTTATGAAATACCTCTAAGTCCTAAAATTTATTGACTCCCAGGTTTACATGTCTACCACTTTGAAGTTAGTGTGCTGTGCTAGGCTGAGAGATTGGGGAACATATTTCTTCTTGTTCAGTTGATAAATAGTCAGAATGAAAACTTTTAAAAGTGCCAAGTACTTATTGCATGAACTACCAAAGAAAGTGCAAAATTCAGAAGTCTTCAAAAAGCTCATGTCCGAATTTTTTGTGTTTGACACAATTTATTCAAAATTAATGAGATATTTAACCATCACATGCTGCTATGAATTAGGGATGCTCAGTAGGAAAAAAAATCCCCCAGACATTTTCAATTCTTGAGGGTCCAAATGTTTTAGAAATGCAATTTTAAAATGTTATTTATGCATTGAATAGCAATCCAGCACGTTCTGGTTCAATCTGGGAGATTATCAATATCAAAATATGAAGTTCTTTCAGAAACAGAACTTTCGTTGACTCCTTTGAGATGGCAAATTTTGACATAGAGCTTTCAAATGACAATACCTATAGTTTCACACAAAATTCAAGCACAGAAAGCAGGAATATAAAATATATAATATGAACTTTACACTCTGCCTTGAATTTTGGGAAAAAAGTAATATATCTTTTACTTCTTTTTTCTAATTCTTCATAGCCAAAATAAAGTGTGGTTCAAAGAATTATCTGGAGAATTTTGGAAAGTGTAGCTGCTAAATGTATAAACCTGAATTTTAGGGAATACAATTGAATTTTTAAAAAGTGAAGGGAATTATTTGTATCACTACTCACTGCACTTTAAATACTTTCTGAAGCAAATAATTCAATAAATAGCTAGCAAGTAAGATGGCAGGTAAGCAAGCAAGAAGACCAGTCAATGATGAACAATGAATACTCTCTTCCTGTCTTCGTTTTGTCATAAAGAAAAGAATGAATTTTCTATTCAGAAACACGATAAAAAGTGATTGGCTTATATGTTTGCTGCAACGTTGTTAGTATCAGAGAAAAAAGAAAACAATCTTCAAGTCTAAGATTAGTGGTGTGATGAAGCAAAACATGGCTTATCTGTTTGAAAGATGATTATTAAAATGATGATTTTGTACATATAAGTGTATACTTATGCATAAGTACATATATAAGACATAGTAATATTGAAAAATACTTACAATATAAGGTTATTTGAACAGAATTTAATGTAAAATTTAACGTAAAGATTGATTTACCTATATTTTAGAAAGCCACTTGAATATTTAAAAAATAAAATAAAAATACAGTAAAAACTTCTGACATTATCAAGACAGGTAGATGGTCAGCGTGATGGTTAATTTTATGCGTCAACTTGACTGGGCTGAGGGATGCCCAGGTAAACATTATTTCTGGGTGTGTCTATGAAATATAGACATTTATATTTCCATATTTAGAATATATTTCTATATTCTAAATATAGACACCTCCAGGTGTTTCTGGAGGGGATTAGCATTTAACTGGTAGACTGAGTAAAGAAGATCCCCTCACCAACATGGGAAAGTCATCGTCCAATCCTTGGAGGGCCTGAATAAAACAAAAAGATAGAGGAAAAACGAATTTGCTCTCTTTTGCTTCAGCTGGGACATCCATCTTCTCCTGCCCTCAGACATAAGCACTTCTGGTTCTTGGGCCTTTGAACATGGACTGGGACTTATACCATCAGCTTCCTTGGCTCTCAGGCCTTTGGACTCAGAATGAATTACAAAACCAGCTTTCCTGGTTCTCTAGCTTGCAGACCTCAGATCGTGGGACTTCTCGGACTCTGTAATAATGTGAGCCAAATATTCCTATAATAAATACTTATATATATTATATCTATAATCTATAACGTACATCATGTATCTATATTTATGGTATATATATTCCCTATTCTCTGGAGAACTCTGACTCATAAAGCTAATCAAAAAACTCGTCAAAGCAGGACATCATAAAAATGGATATATACAGAGATTAACTTTTTTACATTTAAAACATACAAATGTATATCCATTCACTAATTATTTGATGAGGCAAGGGCTTTCTGTAAATCTGGGGTTTATAATTAAAGATTCAAATTGTCTTATAGGCCGTATATACATAATGCATTACTTATGATTTTCCTTTAAAGTGAAAACTTAAAACACTAGCAAAGAAATTTGACTGCAGAATCCTTCTATGTTTTTTCCAAATCATTTAAAGACATCTCAGGGCCGGCCCTGTGGCACAGTGCTTAAGTCCAGTGCTCTCTGCTTTGTTGGTCCAGGTTCCCAGTTTCGGATCTTGGTGCAGACTTACACCACTTGTCGGTGGCCATGCTGTGGAGGTGGCTCACATACAAAATAGAGGAAGATTGGCACAGATGTTAGCTAAGGGCGAATCTTCCTCAAGCAAAAAAAGAGGAAGATTGGCAACAGATGTTAGCTCAGAGGGAGTCTTCCTCACCAAAAAAATAATTAAATAAAAAATAAAGATATCTTGCCATATTTATTTTGACAGCAAATTTTTAATGGTTTTTATCTATTGAGTCTTACCAAAGGATTCAGCTTAATTTTCATAGAGATAACAAGTCCCTTTCATGTTCATATCTTTATATAATATTCATTACATTATGTAATTGAATCACTTTACTTAATTGGTATACAGTATTATGTATTACAAACACAATCACAGCTGGTATCAGGTTTGGGAGCGATGGAATAATTTTTGTGTCTACCCTAAAATGTCTATAACTAAGTATAATATGCAGTCCATTTATCCAAATTATATTAACTCCTCTATTAATGGTCTAAAATTCTGAAAACCAGTAAGTTGTAAGCTAGCTGGACCCCACTGAAAAATTATGTTAATCTTTTTTCTTCATTTATGAGTCCAGGGAATTCCATGGCAATAGTTGCAGCACAGTTTGAATGACTTTTCTATAAAGCAGTAAGCAACAGGGTCAGATTTGACTATATGTTAAGTCAGCACTTCCAAGCCATCAGAAATGGGAAGTACCCTAAGCTCTGATGACAAGGAGGCAGAGATTAAAGTGGCAATTGTAAGCATTTTCTCATCCTGAGGATTCTAAAACAGTAGCAAAAAGATTCCAGAAACACTGTTTAACCAGTATAAATAACCAGGAGGTATTAATGGTTTCTATGATATATAGATCCCATCGCCAAACAGAATCTTAGAATATTTTATGTCTTAATGCATTCCCTTCACTTGAGAGTCAGGAAATGCTTCTAGCCAAGACCGATTTGGAAAGAAAGATTTTCACAAAGATTTTATTTGCGAAAAGCTTTTAAAGTCAGTTTCCATTAATTCCATCCTCCAACTCAACAAAGTAACGATGCCCACCCTCAGGAGACAGGGAAGGAGTGGGAAAGGGAGAGATTATTCTCTTCCTAAAAAACAAACCAAAAACCACCCCTAAAACAAAAATAACAATTGCCACAACAGAAAAGCAAACAACAAATAAACCTTCTCTTGACTCCACATTCTCCTCCAGACCCGGCCTCATTTCTTAGCCTCTCTTTATGGCAAAACGCCCAGAAGGAGTTGTCAATACTTGCTATCTCCTATTCCTTTTCTTCTACTTTCTTTTAAAGTCATTCTTAACCTCCTCTAATAGCTTTCTCCTCCAATAGTCTGCCGAAACTGCCCCTGTCAATGTCAGTGATGACCTCCACGTTGTTAAATTCAATGGTGAATTCACAGTCCACACCTTACTTGCCCTATTGGCAGCATTTGACTCAGTTACCATACCCTCTCCTTTGATATACATTTTTTTTCACCTGGCTCCTGGGACAACACGAAACTCGTAGTTTAACTTCTGTCTCATGGGCATCTCTTTCTAAGTTTGCTTTCTTGGTTCCCCAATCTCTAAACTTTGGAGTATCCCAGGGAATAATCCTCCTTGCACCTACAACTCCCCAGAGGATCTTATCCAGCCTCAAGATTTTAAATATCGTCTATACGCTGTTGATGCCTAAATTTGTATATCTAGCCTATGCATCTCCTGTAAAATCCAGACTTTAATATATAACTTCCTATTAAATACCTGGATGTCCAACAGAAAACTCAAAATCAACACGCCCCAAACTGAACTCTTGATCTTCCCTCCAAACTTCTTGACAAGAGATTTTCACACATTGAGGTATATGGGTTAACTATTCAGGTTCAAAACTGATTTGGCTTGAACTAAAAAGCCTGACTTCTGTCCTATCAAACCTACATTGTACATCTGTCTTAACAATTAAAGTAAAGACTGCACTCTCTTAAGATAAGAATGTATACTTCCACTCCTATACCCTATTGGAATGCCCTATTGGTAACGCATGGATTAGTCCCTTTCCCAACATCAGGGTCATGTTGACCTGCTAATTTGCAACTAAATACCTCGTTGAAACTTTGCTGAAAATGTACCCTGGGTGTGTTAAATGTATGTTCTTTGCTCTAAAAAGATATAAGACTGTACTGAAAACCATGCTTCTCCGGAATGCTTTCTAAAGACTTCCTGGGTTATCCTCACTCTGGCTCAAGTAAAACTCACCTTATTTCTTATCTATAGAATGGTTATTGGTTATTTTAAGTAGACATTCTCATCAGCCTTCCCTGTCCGAATATATGATTATTATGTTTCTTCATGTTGCTCCAACCAAAAATCTTGGACTTTTCATGATTTAGGTATATTCCACATCCTATCTGTTCATAAGTCCTGTCATGTCTGCCTTCAGAATCCAAACACTTTTCTTCACGTCTCCTGCTCACCAACATGTCTTTTGCCTGGATTTTTGCCAATAATCTCCAACCAGGTTTTTCTGCTTCTACCCTGATCTCCTATAGTCTATCTGCACATAGAAGCTATAGTGATTCTTTTAAATAACATGCAAGATCATGTCACTCTTCTACTTGAAACTTCTGTTGGGCTTCCCACCTTGTGTAAAATCTAAGTCCATGTTTGTAGCACGCCTTTCAAGATCAGGGCCCTGCTCCTTCTCAGACCTCAGCTTGACCACTAGCTCCAACCACACTGCCCTTCTTGCGCTGCTTTGGCCAAAGAAACTACATTTCTGCCTTGGAGTTTTAGCGTCGGCTGTTCCCTCAGCCTGGAATATTCTTCTTTAATTATATATATATGAATAACCTTTTTTCCTTTATCCTGGATTTGCTCAAATGATACTTCTTCAATTGACTACCCTATTTGAAATAGCAATCCCTCCCTCCCCAGCAATATCTACCCCCTTCCCTCCTTTATTTTCCTCTATAGCATTATTTAACATCTAACATAGTAAATACTTAACTGTAGTGTGTGTGTGTGTGTGTGTGTGTGTGTGTATAATATAAAAGGACACTCTGCCTTTACCACTCAGTGGAAGAAGCATGATGCTTTAATTTAAAATGATTGATTGGTTTGGGGATAGAGGAGTGGAAAGGTGCTTTTCTTTAGCAATTCTACAGTCACCTTGCTGAACTTGAATGATCAAAAGAATACTCACTATTGGAATTTCACTTACTCAATTTGTGATATACTTGACAAATAGCCATTAGGATTCAGAAAATGTAATTCTAGGCAGCAATAATTCATGTTGAAATTTTCAAAGTAGTTTTAGATAATTTGACCATTTATATTTTTGAAAATGACTTTAGAGCCAATAGTCAGTCATACTAATAGTTACCATTATTGAGAACCCTGTATGAGCTGGAGGATTTTTGTCCATGTGTTTTGTATAAATATTATCTCATTTAACCTTCAGTGTAGGCATTATTATTTTGATTTCCAAGGTGAGAAAACTGAGGCTCAGAGGTTAAGTAACTTGCTCTATGACACTTGGTAAGAGGTAGGCCTGTCTGGCAACTGGCCATGTGTTCTTCCTACTCACTGTAACTTGTCATATAAAAGAACAAGGGAGATCAATGGATGTGTGAAACACAACAGCTCATGGTTCAAATCTCAAAGTGATTTTCGATGTAGTTTGGAAATATATATCTTTCCATATGTAGTTTTACTGTCTAAAGGTCATAATGTTAACCTCTAGTGAAGGAAAATTAAAGAAAACAAAATAAATAAATTAATTAAAAATAACACACACATACACTTTGCAGGCATGGTGGGCAGATTTATGAAAGATGTGTCTGACCTTAAAGAAATCATGTGGCATTGAACATGTGTGCTAAAGAACGTGAGTCACATTGTCTTTATCTCTCAAGTCCTTATTTACATACTGATCTAGTACATTTATAATCTTATGAAATAGTATGTGGATATTTTTACCACCTGTATTATTTTTAGCTTTACTGTCTGTATGATGGAAAAGTACGAGGTTTTCGTAAATCAAAAATTTTATAAAATTTAATGAAATTTACAAATCAAGAAGTTTTTTAAAACTTTATTCCAGGATGAGTGCTTCTCAATGTGTAGTCACTGTTCTTAATACTTATAGGCAAGAATGTACTTCATTGGTCACTGTGCTGGACACTGAAGATGATCCCAAGGCAAGAGCAAGAACTTGGTATAACTGCTAGCAATGCAGGAGACAAAAACATATTTTTTCATCTTTTTTAAACTGCTGAGTCCAAGAACATAGTTTGTGAATCCAAATACAATTCCACCAAATAGTCATATGCAGGAAATGAGAGAGGAAAAAAAAAAACCTGAATGAGAAAGATGCTGGTTGCATAAGAGATCTGTGGAATGCAGCATGATCAAAATGGCTATATGACAATAGCAGCCACTATGAAATGTTACAGCAGAAAATTGTTATTTAAAAAAATACAGTGATTCAGTATTGTGGAAGATAAGAATTGCTTTTAGTGGAAGGATCCTGCTGCTGCCTCATCAAACCCTGGTGGTACAGTATAGGAAGGAATAGGAAGAGAAGAAAACATGTATGGATGCCATGTAAGAGACGCTAATACAAAAATGCTGACATAGAGGGAAGGACCCAGTTTAATTAATCCTAGAAAAGTGCCCTGAATAGACACTTAATATATATTTGTTCTGTATATCTTTATCAATATAAGGAAAATGTATGATAATAAACTGCATGAAACAGGCTTACCCTCTGTAAAGTAGTATGAAGCTACTTACATTTGATAAAATTCAATAAACCCACTTCTGAGGGCATCTATAACGGGGCAGCTGAGTTTGATGGCCAACAATATAGGCAGTGGAATCAGACAGATCTCAATTCTACCCTTCAATCTGACATTCATCAGCTGGATGATCCAGCGGACATTCTTCATTGCTTGATTCCTCAGTTCTTCAGTCAATAAGCACAAGAAAGTTGCTGTAAGGATTAAAACAGAATCTATATAAAAAGTGCTTAACACAGTACCTCTCACATAATAGAACATAAGGAGATTTAGAAATTATGATCAATTGTTATGTTTTATTGGTTTCTCTTTCTTCTCCCTTTTTCCTTCTTTTCTTTCAATTTTTTTTTTTTTTTTTTTTAAGTTAGAGAGTCTTTTGCTTACAAGTTGCCTTTATTTTTGGAGTTAGGGACAATAAATCTCTTTTGGAAGAACATAACTTGAGAGATATTAGTCACATCAGTGTGTTGTCAGGTGAGGGTGCAACTGGAGGTTTCTTTGGCCTAACAGAGGCTGTCTTGGCCCATAACCTTCGCAATGTGGAGGTCTGAGGTCACTGAGGAAGAGGTGATCAAATTGGTAGTAAAACCAGGAGGTCACCTGGGAAGAAAGGGATTAAGACTCCGGTCTTTTGTTTTTTAAGAAAATCAGCTTCATTGAAGTATAGTGTGCATACAATAAAATCCCCAATTTTAAATTTATTTTTCTGACTCTTTCCCTTTCAATGTTCAAACTCTGAGGTGGCATCTCTGACACACTGGCAAGGGCCTGACTGAGGCAGTCAAGCAGGAAAAGAGACTATGGGTCCCTGAAGGGAAACTCACCGTAGGGAGAAGAGGAGTAAGGATTAGTGTCCTGGAGTCAGCATCTGGGTCTGAGCTGTGTGAAGGGAATAACTACCTCTAGTTCTGTGCAAAGGCTTAAGCTATAGCTTGAAAATGCAAGTGTTCTGCTTGTTCCTCAGAAACAAATGTGAAAAATATATGAATGCATATGAATTTAAGATTCTGTCAGCAAAAAAGATGTAACTTTGCAAAGTCTCCTTTATAGAGATACAAGGACACAGTGGCTGAATTGAACCACAAGAAGAGTGACTTCCTTTTCTTTCCATTTACAGTAAGAATAGCAATTGTAGTAGAGAATGGAGATTTCTAAAATGCTGGAAAGCTTTTCAGTTCTTCCTCGGTGAGGCATTTGCATCCATGACTCTTCCCTTGCACTGAGTTATTATATGGGGATATGAACTTATCTGTGTAAGTAGAGGAAAGCGGGAAAGGAACAAAGAGAAATTTTTTTTTTTTGCTTGAGGAAGATTCACCCTGAGCTAAAATCTGTTGCCAATCTTCCTCTTTCTGCTTGAGGAAGACTTGCCCTGAGCTTACATCTGTGCCCATTTGCCTCTATTTTGTATGTGGGTCACCACCACAGCATGGCCTCTGATGAGTGGTGTAGGTCTGCACCCAGGAACCAAACCAGGGCTGCCGAAACTGAGCACGCCGAACTTAACCAGTAGGCCACGGGGCCAGCCCCAGAATTTTTTGATAGTAATATTGGAGGACTATATTCATAAGGACTTAAATATTGAGAGATGTAATCTTATTTTGAATCTGAAGATGGCAAAATGAAATATATAGATCTCTCTATATATAACGTGCATACTCATATAATCATTACATTATTATTATTACTATTACTATTGTAATCTTTAGGCACCAATCCAAATGTTATTGAGCATGTAAAAATGAATAGACTTCCCCTAACCACAAGGACTTTATAGTGTATTAAGTGGAATAGGCACATTTACAAATAACTTGTTATATGAGTTGAGGCTGTTGAGTTGGGTTGTGGAAAATCCATAGTATTTTTACAAGCAGAAATAGTTGCAGAGGCATTCTTAGTGGGTGGTAGGATTAGCAGAAGCAGAAAAGGAGGTTCAAAAATCAACTGGGAGAACAATGAAGGGTTGGGTGTGTCTGGTGAATGAGTGAATTCATCAGAGGTTAATTCTAGTAAGGGAATCAGTAGCCAGATCTCAGACAGGTTTGGGAACTTGGGCTTTTAATGTTTGTGATGGTCTGCAAGCTGGGAATGACATGATCTGAGCCATGCCTTAGGATAGTTATTCTGTCAGTCAATATCTGAAGGACTGTAGAAAGAAGACAGGGGAAAGAGTGATTTGTTGGAGTTTTAGAGGCCTTCTGTCTCTGATTTGCTCAGATCTTGTGTCTCCATAGTACTTTCAAAAACTAGGACTCCAAATGCTTGTCTTTCATGTGTGAAAGCAGCACTAGGGGCTCGGCTGTGTTTGTGCTAGTTTTACGGGCCTGTGATCTGAATGATTTTGTTTAAATGTTAATAGGTATGAGAGAGGACACTGTAGGGAATGTGTGGCTTCATGTTTTTCGGACATTATTTCAAGCTTGTGGCTAAGACTGTGAATAATATGGTTTGTAAGTCTCCTAACAGGAAATTGCTATCCAGAAATTAAATGAAAATATAAAAGCATCCTCAGAATTATCCTCTTGGCAGCATAGATATACAGTATGACTTGGTCAAATTAAAATATTTAATTTATTTAATATAAAGTCCATTGCAGATGGAGATACAAAAACAGAAGATTAAGGAGATACAAAAATAGAAGATTAAGATTCCAAGTACTATGCTAAACTCAGATATTTTACTGCTATGGTGTTTCCAGATGAAAATGGAACTTTTTGTGCTATAATAATAATTTTCTTGTTCATTAACCTTTAAATATTGTCCATGGATATGGATCACTTTTTTACCCCTTTGGGTTCCCAGACCTATTACAAAGGCCCAAATAGGCAGATGAAAATAGTTGGTTTTCAATGCCTTTAGATTGGAATCTAAATCATCTCCTCCTAACTTTTTGGTGAAATCTGAGAGAATCTTTTTCTGTACCATCCTCCAATGGCAATAACAACTCAGTGTCTCCAGGCCTATTTTGCAGTCACAACACCACATAATGGGATAAATAGGGCAGCTAGACAGGGAACCTACTCATGATGGCTGAAGTCACAGCTACCAATGACACTGGATTTCCCTCAAGGCATAGAACTCGGGTAAAAGCCTCATTCACTGGTCCCTGACATGTTGTGTGACTGAGTGTGGGTGTGTGTATGTGTATGTGTGGTTTCCTGGTGGTGAATCCGCTGAGTACTCCAGTCAAGGGCTTAGACATATAAGCTTTATGATGTTTGATACCTAACATATTCATTAGCTACTGCTGAATAACAAATCACCTCACCATTTAGAAGTTTAAAATAATAATCATTTATTATTGATGACAAGTCAAACAATCAGCTGGGTGGTTCTGCGGATCTGAGCTGGGCTAGCAAGGGCCCTCACATGCCTGCAGTCAGCTATGGGTCTGCTAGGTGCCTTTACTGATCTTGGCTGGACTCTCTCCTAGCCATGAGGCCTCAGCTGGGACATCTGTGCCAATTTGGCTCTCTTGCGCACGTTTCATCTTCTTAGATGCTAGCTCAAGTATGTTCTAATGGCAAACGTAAAGGAGGACAAGAGAGCATGGTAGTCCACAAAGTCTCTTGAGGTTTAGACTTGGAACAGGCACCCCATCCTTTCTGTCATTCTATCAGCCAAAGCAATTTAACAAACTAGTCTACATATAAGGAGCGAGAAAATAGACTACTCTTCTTGATGGGAGGAGTTGCAAGATCACATTGCAAAGATGGTGGATACAGGGCAGGATGAAGAATTGGGGTCACATCTGCAATTAATCTATTGCATCTAATAAAGAAAATTACAAAATCAAAATTAACAAATGTTTATTAAGTATCCACAAATCAAGCATTATTTCAACTTCATTACTGCCACGTTAAGTATTAATAATCTTTCTTTGCATTTGAAAATATCTCATAGGTTATCACAGTGCAAGAATTCCTGAGAATAGATGAGGCTTGTGAATCACAATGTGGTGACCATGACAATACATCTTGTAGACTTTCAACTGTAGGAAATTGACCAAGGCCCCCAGCTGCTATGCTCTGAAAGACATCTATGCATTTGCACTGAAGCCATGTTTCCCATGAACTGCTCCTAACCAATGACTAAGCAAGACAGAGATACTAAAGTAGGCCTGTTTCTGGAAGACATTGGACTCCTCTGATGGCTAACTTTGTGTCAAGAACTTCCCAAAGGTCTTGACAAAACTTCCTTAGACTACACAATAGTGTAGGAGGTTTCCACCCAACTTTTTCTCTTTCCATCCTTCAGAGTCGGACTGTAATTGTGATCTGATGACACTCCCAGCTTCTCCTGGTGCCCCTCTCCCCAGACCCCCATTTTCTCTCACATAGGGGTTTCCCATAATAAATCCCTTGCACATTTTGTTCTGACTTGGCATTCACAATGGACCTTTCAGAGAACTTGCACTAATTCACATAGCAAACAAGAAATTAAGAAAATTATAACAAAAGCTTTCAAGTTGTTTTTACAAATCTATATATAGAGGATGTAGACATACATCTGTGCCTGTATATAGCTATATATCTATCTCATCATCTCTTTGTATCTGGGATGGTAGGATGTGGGTAATATTTATATGTTTGATATTTTTTTTAGGTGTAATCTCCATAAAGAAAGAGTTCTTAAGGCATGTAAGGTCTTCAAGTGATCCTAGTGTGTGCATTGGGAGGAGTGAAGTGAGGTCAATCACTTACTGAGTTCCTATTGTATTCTTGACTTGCTTCCATATGCGAAATATCCACAAATTAGAGTATGCTTATTTTTCCCGTAATGATTCCACAACTACTTTGGAACAGTTAGTCTCTTCTTTTTCCTGTGATTGTTACACTGTGTGCTTTTGTTACTGTTACTGTCTTTCTGCCAACTATCACTCATGTACTGACGTGACAGCTGTGTAATTCACCAAACTGTTGGCAGCCCTTAACAATCCAATAAAGCACTGCTGCCTAATTGGTCCTGGTCATAAAACCCGTAGGGAGACTATTGGAAAACTGGCTGTGATCGACTGAAATGAGAAAGAATGCTCAACCTGTTGAACAGTGTCTCAGGCTATTTGTTATAATATATGTATGTGTGTATATAAATTTGAGTGTATGATGTGTATGTACACACAGACACACATTTATATTATATGTACATGTCTCTGTTGAATTCTAAATATTTCAACAACTTTTTGTTAATGCAAGGTCCTTTCCTAGATAATCATGGTCCTCTTTAGACATAACTAGTTTCATTGCACAAAGAGAGTGAAAGTCCTATCTAGGTGAAGGGTGGAAAAAAAGATTCTGAGAGTCCTTTAAACTGGAATTGTTTTTTGTAACAGTTTTATTGAGATATAATTCACATACCATACAATTCATTTGCAGAAAGTGTAAAATTCAATGGCTTTTAGTATAGTCACAGAGTTGTGCAACCATCAAGATAATCAATTTTAGAATATTTTCATCAGCTCAAAGAGAAATCTCACACACATTAGCTTTTGCCCTTCTACGCCATCCCTCCATCCCCACAGTCCTAGGCAACCACTAAGCTACTATGGATCTGCCTATTCCTGACATTTCATGTAAGTGGAATCAATACCATAATTCTTCCTTTGTGACTAGCTTCTTCTTCTTAGCGTTACGTTTTCAAGGTTCATCCTGCTGTAGCATGTATTGGCACTTCATTTCTTTTAATCGCTGAATAATGTTCCGTTGTATGGATATACCCATTTTATTTATCCATTCATTAGTTGATGGACATTTGGGTTGTTTCCATGTTTCGGCTGTTAGGAATAATGCTGCCTTGAACATTTGTGTATAATTTTTTGTTTGGATATATATTTCCATTTTTCTTAGGTATATACTAGGAGTGGAATTACTGGAGCATATGGTAACTCTATGCTTAACCTTTATGCCAGACTGTTTTCCAATGTGACTGTACCATTTTGCATTGCCACTATCAGTGTGTGAGGGTTCCAATTTCTCTTTACCAACACTTTTTATTGCCTGTCATTTTTATTCTAGCCATCCTAGTGGGTGTGAAGTGGTACACTGTGCTTTTGACTTCCATTTCTCTGATGAATAATGATGTTGAACATCTTTTCATGTGCTTGCTAGCCACTTGTATATATCTTTGGAGAAATACCTATTCAGATCCTTTGTCCATTTTTAAATTGGGTATTTGGCTTTTTATTCTTGAGTTTTAATAGTTCTCTTTATATTCTAGATTCAAGTCTTCTTTCAGATATATGATTTGCAAATATTTTCTTCCAGTCTGTGAGTTGTATTTTCACTTTCTTGATAGTGTCTTTTGAAGCACAAAGGTTTTTATCTTTCATGAAGTCCCATTTATCTACTTTGTTGCTTGTGTTTTTGTTGTGAAACTAGAATTTTTTAGAAGACCAATCCACATGTTTCCTCCACATTGGGAATGGGTAGGTTTTCTCTCACTTATCACTGGTATTAAAAGTAGTAGCTCCCTGGCACACTGTGTTAAGAAGGATTCTGAAGCTAATCCCACATTTACTGGGGAATAGGGTAATGTTTGCCAAGGAAACAGGAATTGATAGTATTATCTAACTTATATCTCATATTCACATGATTGATGTTTTATAAAAATAACTATTATTTTCCTTGACTGCCTAAGAAAAGTTATGATATATAGTTTGAAAAGAGTTTTGATAAGAAGAAAAGTGAATCAGGGTGGACTTTCTTCCTCTTATTTTTCCTCTTCAGTCCTGCCTTCTGTTTAACATTATTCATTTATTTACTCAACAAATATTTATTAAGAATGTTCTACACACTTGAGATGTAGTGAACAAGACAGACATGAGCCTTGCCCCCAAGGAACTTACATTCACTGGTGACCTCCACCTCTCTTGCACTTCTGGCCCACTGCCCTTCATCATCCTTGACCCCTGGACACCAGATAGCAGCTCTGGCATGAAGATGTTAAAACTACTTGGTCAGCTCCCATCCTCTGACCCAGGTTTATTATGCTAGATGGTGAAACATACCATTTCTGGCCAGTATCTGACAAAGGCAAGGCAGAAAGTGAATGTGGTGAATAGTAATGCCCTAAGTAGTTGCTCCAAATAAATGGAGTAGAATTAGAACATTCTAGTTCAAAGAGTTGGTTACCAGACAATGGCTTCAACCCACCATAGGCTCTAGTTTGTGAAAAGTGATTATAGCACTTCTCAAAGTCATTCTAACCTTGAAGCAGAGCCAGAGAGACTAATTGTAGACACATTTTGAATGAGTGTTTCCCAAAGTCCTTTCCAGATTTATGCAACTTAATATCTGATAATTTTTAAACTGAAATTTTAAAATGACCAAATGAACATAAAATCACTTCATGACAAATCCTATTTTTCAAAATCTTTCTTTTCCCAAACTTACAATCAATAATTACTAGTAGTTTCAAGAACTAAAATTACTCACTCTTACTATTGGTTAAAACCATTTGCTCTAATTGAACACATCCATCTAAACCAGATCTGTTTCTGAAAGTGTCTGATCTTATCAGACTCAGAGTGAGGCATGGCCTTACACAAGTACCCAAATTAAGCAATTTTAGAAATTCCTAACTTAGCCTGAAGCTTGATAATGAATATGGCATTTAAACTTTTTTTGTACTTAAAGTATTCCAGTCTTTAATTCATGACTCATTAATAAACCATTTCTTTTTAACAATGGTTTTCAGTACTATCTACATTTTACTAGATCATCAAACAGAAAATGAAAAATTCACCCAATTACCTGGATATTTTCTTCTCTCTCTTTTTTTTTTTAACAGTCATTTTGATATGATGACACAGTCAAACGATTGACCATGGATTTTTCTATGAATGAAAGCATTTTGAGATTGTAGTGATACTGTCTTAGTAGCTCTTATAACTCTACACCCATCACTTTTTTATTGTTTTTTTTTCCTTCCCACTGGAGGTAATAAAATGAAACATAGTTGAACGTTTCATTTTAAATTGGCTGGGTAGTCATAAACTAATAGACAGATACATAGATACTCAATTGCTTCTATTTGTAATTTACACCTTTACCTGCAGGCAGGAAGCCATACTAGAAAATGAGAGAAGGAAAAGAGGCATTTGTTCACCTAGTTTTATCATCAGACTAATAGAAAGTTTTTTTTCCCCTTGTAATGTACTTTCCAGTATTATATCTGATCCCTCCAGGATTCCATTTGACATATGGAATTGAAAATAAGGTAATAACAAGCCCAGTGCTTGGGAAGATTATTTCTTTTCATTTTTTTGCTATTTCATGAGCACATTGAGAATATGTTTTTGATCAAGAGCCAAAGTTATATTTCCTATATTTGTGTGGGAATCTGAGACTAATAGTCCCTGAATGGCCCAATTGGCAAATCTATACGCATGAAGAAGTGGGTGAGGCTTCAGAGGTAATGAACTTGCTATGTCTTTTATTTAAAAGATGACAAAACGCTACTAGGATTTGCCATCTTTGACTTTGATTTTCCTAGTTATAGTTAAAAGTAAAATTCAGTTTTTATCACAAACATTAAAAAAAGTGGTTATTTTCTAACTTCTAATTGACAAAAAATAATTTTTTTGCTAGTTAGAAAAAAATGGGGAGGGTAATAAGCCTAGGAAATTTTCAAGTGTTTAACCTCTTGATTCTAGATAAACCATAGAAAAAATATTTTCAGCTCCTTGCAAAATTTAGATTGATTTAGCTTGGTTTGATTGATTTAGTTTGATATATAAACTCACAATAAAATTTTATTTAATGAATGCTACTTGGTATAAAGAAAAAAAATTGTCTTAAGATTCAGACACAGTTTTTGGACCTAGCTCCACCTTTAATTAACAAGTTAGGAATTTTCTCTGGGGTTAAGACTTGGGATCTGTAAATTAAACGGTGAGAGATAAAGAGATAATAGGAAATGATCTATCAAATGCTTCTAACTGGAAATTTCTATACTACCATAGAATTTTTCATCTAAAATTGCCTCGATGTTATTTTATCCCTTTCTTCTAGCCTTTATTAAAAAATGTGAAATTAAGAGATTTCTGAGCTATGCTGAGATCGTTTTAAATTCCCATTCCAATGTATTTATTTTTATTGTAAAATTAATATAAAATAATCAGATTTAACAATAACTATTACGATTCTAAATTACTAAAACACTCCTTGCCCCTTTGTGTTCCCTCCTCTTAATGCATCTTGGGGGTTCCTCTATCTGCCAGGGACGTTTGCCTAGGGACAAACATTTTAAATTTACAACCCTGAATAAAGAATGGAGAGGTAACCAGCCACATTCTAGTTAGTCAAATTTTCTGGAAACAAAAAAAAGACATCTATTTGTCCTGTGCAGTGAGGCCCTTTGACTTTTGCAAATCTGGGTTCACAGTTGGGTGTGGCGCCACTGATATACTGCCTGTCCCCTGCCCCCAAACATCAGTAGGGGCAAGACCATCGAGAAAAGGCGCATCTTCCAATTGAAAAGAGAGGCTTGGATTATTTACGAAAATGACATTTTCAGCATCTAAAACTCTGACAGCTGGGTAATTTAGCTTCCTCCCTGGAATCGTTGCCTTTCCTCTCAATTGTGTCTCATTGCTCTCCCCCACCTATCTCTCCTTAGCACAGATGGTAGTTCCAAAGATGTGAACGTAAGGAGAGAACCCTAGTGCTATAAAAATAAGCAAGATTGTTTCCCCTCTGGGTTTCTCTCACCAATGCAGCCATTGCTGCTGTCATGTCCTGTTTCAAAAGGGTGAAGAACGGTCGAGGGAATAGCAATGATAGAAAAAGTCACAGAATAAATAATATTGTGAATATAAAAGTTTTTATGTGCCAGAGATGAGGACGTTTTTTCTTGCTTTTAAATGCAAGTGTAAATTTTCTTTTAAGTGATGGCTCTCTTCTTTGATTTAAAACATACACACTCACACATTACTTAAAAGTCGTTTTTAGAACTGAAGGTACTTTGTTTTAAAATCTAACACTTCTGCTGTTTTTCTTTTCTTTTTTTTTAAAATTTTTTGCTTATTGCAGTAACATTGGTTTATAACATTGTATAAATTTCAGGTGTACATCATTATACTTCTATTTCTGCATAGATTACATCATGTTCACCACCTAAACACTAACTACAACCCATCACCACACACATGTGCCGAATTATCCTTTTCCCCCTCCTCTCTCCCCCCTTCCCCTCTAGTAACCACCAATCCAATCTCTGTCTCTATTGTGTTTGTTTATTGTTCTTATTATCTACTATTTAATGAAGGAAATCATACGGTATTTGACCTTCTCCCTCTGACATATTTCACTTTGCATAATACCCTCAATGTCCATCCATGTTGTCACAAATGGTTGGATTTCATCATTTCTTATGGCTGAGTAGTGTTCCATTGTGTATATATACCACATCTTCTTTATCCATTCATCCCTTGATGGGCACTTAGGTTGCTTCCAAGTCTTGGCTATTGTGAATAATGCTGCAATGAACACAGTGGTGCGTGTAGCTCTATGCATTGGTGTTTTTCTAAAGAAAAGTTAATGCCCAATACGAATAGTTGTTTTTTTCCTTATTTGTTTTTAACTCTAGTCATCCCCATTGTCAACTGTCAGCTGATCACAGGGAATTTGAAGCAACCCCCAACTGCCCTGTAAAGGGCAAAGATTATTGGTAGATTTTTATATCTCTTCCTTCATGAAGATTACAGATTTCAAGGTACTTTGTAGTATAGTTTAAAAATGAGGGGAAAATTAAAAAAAAAAAAAAAAAAAACTATTGAGGGATTGATAGGAGTTGGTTCTATTTCTACCATACATTTATTTCAGAGAATGGGGGAAGAATTGGGCAGATTTGGTGTTATCATGACACATAGAGATGGTTCAGAGGGGAAGGTTGGGTTCAAAGATCCATTGCTGTGACCAGATATCAGGGAGAATTGGACAATTAGGATAGAGCAGGTGATCTCTTTTTGGCCAAAAGGAATTAATTTGACTAATAAGCCTAACCCAGGATTCATCACTAGCAATGATAAATGACTTTATTTTTAAAATGTCACCACTCAGTTCTTTTATATCTGAAGAGGTGTGGGTTTTTTTCCCTTAAATTGTTGGGAAGTGGCATATATACCAGAAATAACATTTTTTAGACTAAGATAAAGCCTGTGTCCCAGTAGTGTCTCTACTTACAAGTTGTGAAATTTGGGGCATACCATTTTACCAGTCTTTGTCTTAGTTTCTTAATCTATAAAATTAGGATGATAAAACTTGTGCTGCTTACTTCACAGAGATGATGTGTGATAATATATGTAAAATTCCTTTGTGAACTATAAAATTCAATATACATATAAGGCGTTATTAGTGCTGAATGGTTAGAACATCTTTATATGTCTCCAGGTTGTAATATTTTAAGCCTCTTAGAGGACATAAAGCAAGATTGCTTTTAATCACAGCATCAATGCAATTTATAATAACAATTTTTCCATAACGCTTGTGTTGAGGATTGTACATGAAGCTATCAGTAAGTTCATGGGAGCCTAGAGGTTTAGCATTAGTAACAGATCATCTGACTCAAGAATTCTCCGCCTCCTTAGACTTATATTAAATCAGAGGATTGGAAGAAAATCTACTGTTTGATCAAGAAAAACAGAATCTTGCCATCTCTAAAATATTCTCAAGATTTGGAGAATATTTACCTTGTTCTCTCAGGTCTTTATTTACCACTTGTAAGCATCCTGGTAAGGCAAGTAGCAAAATTTATTGGTATCATATACCAGTTGAAAAAAATATATATGCCTCCAAGAGAGAATGAAATATTTCAATATGGTATATTTCCTATCACGGTATCTTGAGTGAAATTAATTAATATCCAAAGCCCTCTGGAAGGCATTATTGTACTTTGTGACTGTATCTTTGAAAGATTCACCACAAATTGTTGAACGTATATCTTTACTTGGTATTTAAGACTTTCAGAGAGCAAGCCTACTATGAAAGGAAGGGAGGAAGGAAAGACGGAAGGGAGGAAACTACTAATTTTTATTGAAAAACTTCTATGTACCAGGCTTTGCATATGATAAGAAGTTTAATCATCTTGAAAACTCTGTGAAATAAAGTTTTTTTGTTTGCATTTTACAACAGAGAAAACTAATGATCAGAAAAATTAAACAATTGACAAGGTCAAATGGCTAGTAATGGCAGAGACTAATCAAATGAGAGCTTATCAAAGCCTTATGCTTTTTCTGCATGCTAATGTAACCAATACATGTAAAAGGTACCATTGGAAGACTACCTAATGTAACTAACCTGTACATAGTGCTTTCTATGAGTGAGACACTGACTTAAGTGCATTATGTATATTAACTCATCTGATTCTCTCACAACTCTATGTGGTAGAGACTATTACCAATCAAGTTTACAGATGAGGAAACTAGGCAAAGATAGGTTAAATAACTTGCAGAAGATAACTCAGCTAGAAAATATTGGGGCTGGAATTCAAATTCTGGTAGTCTGGCTCCAGAGCCGATAATCTAGTTATCATGCTTGTCCCTTTATATGTATAATTTTTTAATCCCCAGAACAACTCTATAATGTAAGTCTTGTCTCCATTTTACAAATTACAAAACTGAAAGTTCCAGTAGGCTTCAGAGCTGAGATGGAGCCCAGTTTTCATTGATCCCTGTCTGGAGGTGTCCACTACACCTTTCAGCCTCATTGAGTGGGAGATAATCTTTAGTCTTAATCTTTGGTCTCTGATTTTTTTTCTATCTCAATTCCAAAAGGAAAGAAAAATTGGGCTTATTCATATCTTACGCCTACTAGGGTTTTAATCAAATGGCAGAACATTTGAGACAAAAGCAGAGGCATCATCATTATGAATGCAGGATGCAGAAGCAGAAGGCACTGGGCTTTCAGCTATTGGTTGTGTAGTGTATCCTTAGATAGTTACTTAAACTTTCTAAGCTTCTATTTGTTCATCGATAAAATGGGAAATCACAGTAATACCTATGTCATGGGATTTTGATTGAGGTTTGAATGAATTAATACTTATTAAACTTATAATTTGTATAGACCCATACTATATTGCAATCATGCAACAACTTTTATTAAAAAGATATAAAAACTATAAACAACTCCAAATCAATCACATCTTCTCATCACTGTGATGACATCAGTTTAACCATTCACTCAAATACTTACTCACTCACTCATTTATTCAACATTTATTATACATCATTATGTTCCAGGACTTAGTTCTTCAAAGGTAAAGAGAATACAAACTCTGAACTTCAGGAATTCTTTATCTCCCAAGTAGAGCATTCCACAAAGTAGATACTTTAGAACCTTAATTCTTCCTGAACCTTAATTCTTATATGATATTCATAGCATGAACTGAATATTAAAGGCTCCGAGAAGACCGGCATTAGACTGATCTGTTATCTGGTTTAACTCAACATTTCTTCAGTTTAATTATTGAGGGGTATTTTTTTTCCTGATATATTAAATAATATCCCATAGAATTAATAGAACAGCAAACATAACTTGGTAAATATAATTCCCTTCCAAGTACTCATTTCTATTTATTTCTGCTCCTTCCTTAACTTAGACTCTTGAATGAATTCTTCTTCTATTGATTGGGGAGAACAAAATCACCATCTTGTGCAAGTGTAATTGCCAGGTATGTTTGCTAAACAAAAATGAAACTACTGGCTACTTGGCAAAGCAATTGGCTCCTTTGTCCAAAAACATGTTTATAAACCTGTAAGTGTATTTTAAATAGATAAATGATATCACTTTATTCACTAGTGTATGAGGAAAGAAAACTGGTGGGCAAAATAAGGAACATAAAAGCTAAATATTGGAATATCTTTCATGACATTGGGCTGGTACACTCTGTTAACTTTTTTAAACGATGCGTATTATTATTTATTGTATTACTTGGTTATAAATAAGGAAATTCATCTCTATTTACCTTAAAGAAAATGAGAAATTTATTCGAGGAATATTGAACCATCACACAAAATTGAAGGAAAAATTAAACAACCAAGGACTCAGAAAGGAAAGCAAAAAAGGTAGCTTTCCAGGGATCTTAGTATCAAGAGTTTCCTGATATTCTCTCTAGGTAGTTGTCATTAACAGCATCAATCTCCTGACTTCCAGCTTCTGTTTCACTCTGGTCTAAACACAATATTCCCTAAAAGAATCTGACTGGTCCAACTAGATCAGAGGTCTTCCCTTGGATTAATCAATCAGTTGTATGTGGGAGACAGGGTTTCATATTATAGGCATGGTCACTGGAATATTGAACTACTATTAAACTAACTAAATGCACCTTCTCTGGAATGTATCAACACAGTAACTGTTGATATGGTGAATGCATTTTTCCCATTGTCCAACTGTAATAAAAAATGTTCATATTCATGTGCAAAGGACAGTTGTACATATTCAGCCTTGTTCTAGGACGATGTTAACTCTCTATTCTTGATCATAACATAGTCCAAAGAGAACTTGATTATTTTGACATTCACAGAACATCTTGTTGGGCACTTCATTGATGACTTCATACTAATTTGACCTCATATACAGGAGGTAGCTAAGTCTGATGACTTAGAAAGATACATGGAGAGGATAGAAGAAAAACTCTGCAAAGATTCATCTTTTCTTCACAAGTTTGGATTCTTCTAGATTAAATGGTCTATTTCCCAGGGTTAGTGGGATGCTTCTGCTAGACGATAGAATAAGGATGCTGTTGAATTTGACACTATGACTACCGTCTTGTCTTTTTGCTCTTCTCATGCAAGTGACGAGCAGATAAAAAAATAATATTGGTAGGGATAGTTAACTCGTTACCAAGAGTTGCTACAGTTTTTGCTCAAAAAATGGAGAGGAGAAGAATATACCTGAAACTCAGAGGATTCATTAGAGTGTCTCTTGCTGTTTCCATGACCATTTTTAAGCATAAATAAGAAGTTGCGTGCTCAGAAAGTGTTAATCAAATGAATGCATTGACTCATTAATGAAAATCAATGTCACCTTTGGGACATGCCACCTGGGACACCTGAAATGATGTCTGTTGGTGAGGGAAATCTAGAAGTGTTGATGAAGGAGGACGATAATAAATATCAACTTGAGCTTCAAAACAGCTGTTAATTGCAGACTTTTGTATTCAGATTATTTTATGGATTGCAGCAGGTCACTTGACATCTCCATGATGGACTGGATTTGAGCAGATCTGACTGGTATAAGAGGGGAACTGTATCAGGTATTTTGTATGTCCTGATCCACATCTCCTCTGTCCACCTTTTTATTCTAGGCATTACAGTGACTAGCTGCATGAAGATGGAGCCATCAACACCTCATCTCGTCTGCACCGTGGATCTATTGTTTGCTGCCTCATAGCTTGTCTGTGGCTATGTGTAGCTTGTCTGCTGGCATTAGCCCACTTGGCCATTCTAATGCATGCACATCTGAAATTGCAAGGGATTTAACATCTTTGGGACAACTATCAATCAGGGAATGGGAATCATTGGATAAATATTCCTCTCTTTCATGTCAAGGGTGGACAATTCTGAGACACATTCTACACTGTTCTTCAGTGGGACTGAGCCCAGTTACTCAATGATAAACATCTCATTACTAGCTTTCCTTCCTTACCTCTTCCACTCTTCTTAGACTTTTCTTAGTTTTCTGGAATAACTTTCCAAAATAAACTATCTACATACAAGCCCTTGGTTTAGACTCAGCTTTATGAAGTAATCTAAGGTTAAGACATGGGTTCATTTGATGTATGGTCAATGTGCGAGTGCAGTGCAGTGGAGGAAATAAATGGAACTGTGTTGGAGGAGGTCATCGAGAAGACGTGACTGCCAGTTGACCTGAGAGCTAGACTCAGGCAATTGGAGGCTCCCCACCTCCTCATCTGTCCTTGGAATGTACATGCTGCTCACCATTCCCACAGGGAGAGCCATTTTCAAGGACACAGCCTTGAGAAAGCAATGTGTTGCTGACACCATCTTGACAGTATATGTGACTAAACCCAGTTAAGGCCTCTATATAAACTTTAAAGATTCTGGTAGACAGTTGCAGAGATCTACTCATCTTGCAGTCGCTCAAGACAAGCATTGTTTATAAGTTCCCTTGTTTGTTAAATCCGTTGTTTGTGAACCAACAAGCTGGATCAATTGAATATATATATTAAAAAAAATGACTTCACACACAAAAACAATTTCACATGGATTGTATTCCTAAATAAGAGTGGCAAAACAATAACTATTTTAGAAGGTAAAATGAAGTAATATCTTTAAGAACTTTGGATAGGTAATTTCCTTAACAGAACACAAAAGCACTAACCATAAAGATAAATATTGTTCATGGGACTTGATTTGTATTTAATATTTTGGTTTATCCAAAAACAACTAAGAGAATGAAAGATAGCTGCAGAGTAGGAGAAGATATTTGTAATAGGTACACCTGACAAGGAACCTATAACTAGAATATATAAAAACTCCTGCACACCAATAAGAGAAAGACAACTCTATTTTGTAAATGGGCAAGACTTGTGTAGGCACTTCATCACCAGATTGGGCTCTGAATTCTATTAAACTGCAAATATACTTAAAATAGTTAAGCTTTTATAAATAATTTATTTCTTAGTGTGAATAATTGTAAACAAATAAAGTCATGCATTGCTTAATAATGGGGATACATTCTGAGAAATGTGTTGTTAGACAATTGTGTCATTGTGCAAATATCATAGAGTGCACTTATACAAACCTAGATGGTATGGCCTACTACACACCTAGGCTATATGGTACTAATCTGATGGGACCACTGTTGTATATGAGATCTGTCATTGACTGAAACGTCATTATGTGGTACATGACTGTATAGAGGGAGTTAGGAGAGGACAGTGGGTCTATTAAGAAATGGGCACATGAGGTAAGGTAAGTAGAAAGAATATGAAAGGTCAAAGAGACATTTGTTTGTGCTTCAGAATTTGTTAATAAATAAATTTTTAGATACTTTTTAAATAACAGGAAATATTTAATTATACTTGTTTGAGGTTTGGCTGGAGATGAATGGATAGAGAAGATTCTTTAATAGAGTATGATTCCCTGGCACATTGCTAGAAACTTTTCAATTTGAGTAGATTATCTAGTCTACTTACTTACTTTATTTCATAATTATTTAATGAGCACCTAATATAACCACGCAGTTTGCTAGGTGCTAGGGATAAAATGGTGAAAATTATAGACATGATTTCTGTTCTCGTAAAGACCAAAGATGGGTGAGACAGAGAAATAAACAGACAGTTGCAACATAGTTTAACAAGTGATGTTATGGGAGAAATGTGGAAGTCTCTAGGCCTAACTGGGCCTGTATACTTTTTAGCACCTTTGACATAAATTATTGTTGTTTTCATATTTTCTGAGTGGTTGTTCTTCCCAAGTCCTCTCAGTTGCGAGACTATCTGGTTTACCTAGCCAGACTTGAGCCTGGCTCTAATAAAGCCAATCAAGTTAGTATATAAAATTACACTGTAGGAATGTACTTCCAGCCTTATGATTTGTCATATTCTGAGCCATCTAACAGTTCAAGGAGAAAGATTTAGCAAATTTTTTTGATGAGAGAGAAGCTAGCAGACTATTTTGTGTAACTAATGAGAAAGGAGTAAAAAATTAGAAATTATGAAGAAAAAAGGGTGAGAGAAGAGAAGAAACAAATATATTTTTATTGTAAATATATGCTAAGACATACTCAGCTAAGAGCAAAGTGGCTGTATCCACATAGAAAAGAACTAACTAAAGATATGGATCAATGCTCACACTGAAAAATGGAATAGGTAGGTCAAATGGCGTATAATTCATTCAGGTCAAATTCAAGAAAAAAAATTTTTCTGCAAGTGAAACCATTGGATCATAAAGTACTTTTCTTGAGGAAAGCCTGGTCTTGACAAGGCTTTAAAGATGTGATAGTTTGATGCATTTTAAATAGGTCAATTCACTCATGATGAATGTGTCTTTTTCCACAACTGAAAAGGAGAAGATTTCAGGAGAGACAGGCACTGAGGTATCAATCACAAGCACTGTGCTCAGAAAGAAGCAGAGAGAACACTCTCGTGCCTCCCAACTCTTCTCACCCCCACACATAACCGAAAACCTACAAAAAGACTATCTGTCTGTGACCATGTCAAGAATGATCAAGTACCCTGCCCAACATTCCATGACTAAACTTTTGGTCAGTGGACAGTACTTTAAAGACAAAAATCTTTGGTGCATAAGACAAAGACACTCCAGGAGGGAAATTTTATGGAGTTATGGAGCTTAGTCAGGAAGGCTTAAGGAAAAAGACCCTGTTGTCAACATAGTAACTATCTCAAGAAAGATTCTGCTCTGAAAGCAATTGTGAAAACACTGGAGATGTAATTTTCCTTTATTTTATCTTTAAATTATTAAATTTTATTTTTTGGAATAATTTTAGATTTACAGAAAATTTAAGCAAATAGTATAGAGAGTTCCATATACCTCTTCTCCCTACAGTTTTTTCTAACATCTTGCCTTTGTGGTATATGTGTTACATTAATGAACCAATATTGATACATAACTATTAACTAAAGTCTAAGGTTTACATTAAGATTCACTCTGTGTTTTACTGTTCTATGGGTTTTGAAAAATACATATTATTGTGTATCCACCATTACAGTACTATACAGAATAGTTTCACCACCCTAAAAATTCCCCTCTGCTTCGCTTATTCATCTCTTCCTCCTCTACCTGCCTCCTCCCCCCCCAACCTCCTAACCCCTGGTAGCTACTGGTGTTTTTTCTGTTTTCATAGTTTGTCCTTTTCTAGAATGTCATATGATTGGAACTATACTGTATGTAGCCTTTTAAGACTAGCTTCTTTCACTTAGCAATATGCATTTAAGGTTCTTCCTTTTCTTTCTGTGGCTTAATAGCTCATTTCTTTTTATTGCTAAATAATATTCTATTGTATGGATACACCCTGGTTGTTTATCCTTTTACCTATTGAAGGATATTTTGGTTGCTTCCGATTTTTGGCCATTATGAATAAAACTGCTAAAACTTTCACATGAAGGTTTTGTGTGGGCATGTTTTTAACTCAGGTACCTAAAGGAGTGATTGCTAGACTGTATGATGAGTTTATGTTTAGCTTTTTAAGAAACTGCCAAACTATCTTCCAAAGTTGTATTATTTTTTATTCCCACCAGCAGTGAATGAGAGTTCCTGCTGCTCCACGTTTTTACCAGTAGATATTGCCAGTTTTTTTGGATTTTAGCCATTCTAAAAGGTGTGTAGTCATATCTTGTTGTTTTAGTTTGCAATTCCCTAGTGATATATGATGTTAAGCATCTTTTCATATACTTATTTGCCATTTGTACACATTCTTTGGTGAAGTGTCTGTTCAGATCTTTTGCCTACTTTTTACTTGGCTTGTTTATTTTCTTGTTGTTGAGTTTTAAGGGTTCTTTGTATATTCTAAATATGTTCTTTATCAGATATGTGCTTTGTAAATATTTCCTCTCAGCCTGTGCCTTATCTTTCCAGTCTCTCGACAGTATCTTTCACAGAGCAGAAGTTCTAAATTTTCTTTCTTTTTTTTTTTTTTTGCTGAGGAAGATTTGCCCAGAGCTAACATTTGTCGCCAATCTTCTTTTTTTTTTTGCTTGAGGAAGATTAACCCTGAGCTAACATCTGTCCCAATATTCCTCTATTTTGAATGTGGGTCACCACCACAGCATGGCTGACGAGTAGTGTATGTCCACACCCAGATCCGAACCCGCGAACCCGGGCCGCCGAAGTGGAGCGTGTCGCACTTAACCACTATGCCACGGGGCCGGCCCCCTAGAAGTTTTAATTTTACTAAAATGCATCTTATTAATATTTTCTTTTAGGGATCATATTGTTATTGTTATAACTAAGGTCTCATTATCAAACCAGAGGTCATTTAGATGTTTTCCTATGTTATTTTCTAGAAAATTTATAGTTTTGAATTTTACATTTAAGTCTGTGATCCATTGTGAGTTAATCTTTAAAAGGTGTAAAGTTATGTCTAGATTCATTATTTTTTCTTTGCATATGAATATCCAGTTGTTCTAGCACCATTTGTTGAATAAATTATCCTTTCTCCGTTACTCTACCTTTGTTCCTTTGTTCAAGATGAGTTGACCATATTTGAGAGGGTCTATTTCTGGGCTCTCCATTCTGTTTCATTGATCTACTTGTTTATTCTTTCACCAATACCACACTCTCTTGATTACTCTAGCTTTACAGTGATTCTTGAAGTTGGATAGCATCAGTCCTCCAACTTTATTGCTGTTACTGTTATTATTCTCCTCCTCTTCCTCCTTCTTCTGTTCATTCCTCTGCTTTAGTATTGTCTTGTGTATTCTGGACTTTTTGCCTTATCATATGAACTTTAGGATCAGTTTGTTGATATACACAAAATAACTTGCTGGGTTTTTTTATTTGGATTGCATTGTAACTATAGATCCAGCTGGAAATAACTGACATCTTAACAATATTGAGTCTTCCCATTCATAAACATGGAACCTTTCTCCATTTACTTATATTTTCTTCGATTTTTTTATCAGAGTTTTACAGTTTTCCATATAAGATCCTGTACATATTTTGTTAGATTTTTACCTAAGTATTTCATTTTGTTTGGTGCTAATGTAAATGGCATTGTGCTTTTAATTTCAAATTCCACTTGTAAATTGCTGATATATAAGAAAGTGATTCAGTTTTGTATATTAATCTTGTGTCCTGCATAACCTTTCTATAATCACTTATTAGTTCCAGGAGGTTACTTAGTTTTTCGGTTTTAATTCTTTTGAATTTTCTACCTAGACAATTATATCATCTGTGAACAAAACACAGATGATATGATTTTTGTTTCTTTTTTCTCAATATGTATAAAGTTTATTTCCTTTTCTTGTCTTATTCACTAGAGAGGTCAGTTGGATGTTGAGTAAGAGTAGTGAGAAGGGCGTCTTTGCCTTATTCCCAATCATAGAGGGAAAGCATCCTGTTTCTCACACTAAGTATGATGTTAGCTATATATCTTTCATAGATGTTCTTTATCAAGTTGAGGAAGATCTCCTCTATTCTTGGTTTGCTGAGAGGCTTTTTTTAAAATCATGAATGGGTGTTCAATTTAGTCAAATGTTTTTTCTGTTTGTACTGATGCGATCATATAATTTTTCTTCTTTATTCTGTTGCTATGATGGATTACATTGATTTTTGAATGTTGAACCAGCCTTGCCTACCTGAAATATATCCCATATGGTCATGATTTATAATTCCTTTTATACATTGTTGGATTTTTATTTGCTAATACTTTGTTGAGGATTTTTTCATCTATCTTCATGAGAGACATTAGAATGTAATTTTCCTTTCTTATAATGTCTGTGTTTGGTTTTTGTATTTAAGTAATGCTGGCCTCATAGGATGAGTTAGGTAGTATTCTCTCTGCTTCTATTTTCTGGAAGAGGTTGTAGGGAATTGGTATAATTTCTTCCTTAAATATTTGGTAGAATTCACCCATGAAACCATCTGGCCCTTATGCATTCCTTATGGAAGATTATTAATTATTGAATCAATTTTTAAAATATAGGTCTATTAAGATTATCTATTTCTCCTAGTGTGAGTATTGCTAATGTGTGTCTTTCAAAGAATTGGTCGATTTCATCTAAGTTATCAAATATGTGGGCAGAGATTTATTCATTATATTCCTTTATTATCTTTTGAATGTCCATAGGATTGACAGTGATGGTCACTCTATCATTTCAGATATTAGTAATTTATGTTTTCTTTTTTTTCCTGGATAGTCTGTCTAGACACTTATCAATTTTATTGATCTTTTCAAAAAACCAAGTTTTAGTTTGTTGATTTTCTCTGTTGGTTTTCTGTTTTCAATTTCATTGATTTCTGCTGTAATTTTCATCATTTATTTTCTGTGGCTTGCTTTAGGCTAAAATGGCTCTTCTTACTATATTTTTCTAAGGTAGAAACTTACCGATTTTAGATTTTTCTTCTTTTCTAATATACACATTCAGTGCTAAATTTCCCTCTAAGCACTGCTTTTACAGCATCACACAGATTTTGATAAATTATATTTTCATGTTAATTTAGTTCAAAAAATTGTTTTTATTTCTCATGAAACTGCTTCTTTGATCAGTGTGTTATTTAGAAGTGTATTGTTTAATCTACAAGTATTTTGGGATTTTCTAGATGTTTTTATTTATTGATTTCTAATTTAATTCCATTTTGGTCTGAGACCACATTTTGTATGGTTTCTACACTTTTAAATTTGTTAAGGAGTATACTTATCCAGCTCTTCCAAAAAACTGAAGAGGAGGGAACACCCTTACAAACTCATTTTATGAGACCAGCATTACCTCGATACCAAAGTCACAGAAGAGCATTACATGAAAAAAAAAAAAAATACAGGCCAATGTCCCTGATGAACATAAGTGCAAAAGTCCTCAACAAAATACTAGCAAACTAAATTCAACAACACTTAAAAGGATCATACACCATGATCAACTGGGATTTATCCTTGGGATGCAAGAATGGTTCAATATATGCAAATCTTTATATGTGATATACCACTTTAACAGAATGTAGAATAAAACTAGTGTGATCACCTCAATAGATGTAGAAAAAGCATATGATAAAATTCAGCATTCTTTCATCATAAAAACTCTCAACAAATTAGTATACACAGAATGTACCTCAACATAAAAAAGACCATATATTACAAGTCCATAGATAACATCATACTCAATGGTGAAAAGCTGAAAGCTTTTCCTCTAACATCAAGAACAAGACAAGGGTGCCTACTCTTGTCTCTTTTATTCAACATAGTACTGGAAATCCTAGCCAGAGCAGTTAGATAAGAAAAAGATAAAAAAGGCATCCAAATTGGAAAGGAAGAAGTAAAATTGTCTCTGTTTGCAGATGACATAATCTTATATATAGAAAATCTAAAGGATTCCACAAAAAAAAAACTGTTAGAACTAATAAATGAAATCAGTAAAGTTGCAGGATACAACATCAACATACAAAAATCTATTGCATTTCTACACACTAACAATGAACTATAAAAAGAAATAAAACAATCTCATTTACAATATAATTTAAAAGAATAAAATACTTAGAAATAAATTTAACCAAGGAGGTTAAAGATCTGCACACTGGTAACTATAAAATACTGAAGAAAGAAAATGAAGAAATTACAAATAAATGGAAAGGCATCCTGTGCTGATGAATCGGAAGAATTAATATTGTTATAATGTCTATACTACCCAAAACAATCTACAGATTCAATGTAATCCCTACCTACCAACATTCTATTGTCATTTTTTACAGAAATAGGAAAACAATGCATATGGAACTACACAAGACCCTAATAGCCAAAGAAATCTTGAGTGGGAAGAACAAAGCTGGAGACATCACACTTCCTGATTTCAAATTATAATACAAAGCTACAGTAATCAAAGCACTATGGTGCTGGCATAAAAACAGACACATAGACCAATGAAACAGAATAGAGAACCTAATGAAACTTAGCATCTACAGTCAACTTATCTTCAGCAAGGATGCCAGGAACACAAAATGGGGAAATAATAGTCTTTTTAATAAATAGTGTGGGAAAAGCTGGATTTCACATGAATAAGGATAAAATTACTCACATCATATACAAAAATCAACTCAAAATGGATTAAAGACTTAAACATAAGACCTGAAACCATAAAACTACTGGAAGAAAATGTGAGAAAAAGATTGTTGACATTGGTCTGGGTGATGATCTTTGGAATATGACATCAAAATTACTGGCAACAGAAGCAAAAATAAACAAATGGGACTACATCAAACTTAAAAGCTTCTGTACAACAGAGGAAACAATCAATAAATTGAAAAGGAAACCTGTGGAATAGAAGAAAATATTTGCAAGCCATATATCTGATAAGAGGTTAATATCCAAAATATATAATGAACTCATACACCTCAATAGCAAAAAACCAAATAAGACAATTAAAAAATGGGCAAAGAACCTAATCAATATTTCTCAAAAAAAAAAAGACATGAAAATGGCCACTAGGTATATGAAAATGTACTCAACATCACTATATCATCAGAAAAATGCAAATTAAAACCACAATGAAATATCACCACACACCTGTTAGGAAGGCTATTATCAAAAAGACAGCAGATCAGGAGTGTTGTTGAGAATGTTGAGAAAAGGAGACCTCGGTACGCTCTTGGTGGGAATGTAAATTGGTACAGCCATTATGGAAAACATTAAGAAAGTTCCTCAAAAAATTGAAAATAGAACTACCATACGATCCAGCAGTCCCACTTCTGGATACATATCCAAAGGAAACAAAATCAGTATCTCAAAGAGATGTCTGCACTCCCATGTTCACTGCAGCATTATTCACAATAGCCAAGACATGGAAACAATCTAAGTGTATATTGACAGATGAATGGATAAAGAAGATGTGGTGGATATATACAATGGGATATTATTCAGCAATAAAAAATAAGGAAGTCTTGCTACCTGCGACAACATGAATAAACCTGGAGGTCCTTATGCTAATTGAAATAAACCAGATACAGAAACACAAGTACCACATGATCTCACTTATACGTGGAATCCAAAAATGTCAAACTCATGGGAACAGCAAGTAGAATCAAGTTGACAGGGGCTGGGGGAGGAGGAAATGGAGAGTTGCAGTTCAATGAGTGTAAAGTTTCAGTTATGAAAGAAGATTAAGTTCTAGAGATCTGCTGTACAACATTGTGCCTATAGTTAACAATACTGTAGTTGTTTCCTTGAAATTTGCCAAGAGAGTAGATCTTAAGTATTCTCAGCACACAAAAAAATTGGTTACTACGTGAAGTAATAAGTATGTTAATTAGCTTGATTGTGGCAATCATTTCATAATGTATATGTACATCAAAACACTATACTGTACACTTTAAATATATATAATTTTTACCTTCAATTATACCTCAATAAACCTGAAAAAAATAAAAAAAAATTGTTAAAGTATGTTTTATGGCCCAGAATGTGTTTTATCTTGGTGAATGCTCCATGTGAGCTTAAAAATAATGTGTATTATATGTTGTTGGACTGGAGTATTCTATAATATCAATTAGAACAAAGTTATTGATGGTGTTGCTCAGGTTAACTATACCCGTGCCAATTTTCTCTCTGCTTGATCTATCAATTACTGAAAGAGGCGTGTGGAAGTCTCTGACTGTAATAGTGGACATGTCTATTTCTTGCAGTTCTATCAGCTTTTGCCTCATGTATTTTAATTCTCCTTTGTTCAGTGCATACACGTTGAGGAATTTTATATCTTCTTGTATAATTGACCCCTTTATAAATATGTAATATCCCTGTTTATCCTTGATAACTTTCCTTATTCTGAAGTCTGGTTTTCTTTTTTTGTTTCCTTATTTGTTTTTATTGAGGTAATATTGGTTTATAACACTATATAAATTTCAGGTATACATCATTACATTGTGATTTCTTTGTAGACTATATTATGTTCAACACCCAAAGACTAATTACCATCTGTCACTGTACACATGTGCCCTTTTGCCCCTGTTGTCCTCCCTCTTTCCCCCTCCCCCCTTTCCCTCATGTAACCACCAATCTAATTTCTATATTTATGCATTTGTTTGTTGTTGTTGTTGTTTTTATCTTCCACTTATGAGGGAAATCATATGGTATTTGCCTTTCCATCTGACATTTCACTTAGCATGATACCCTCAAGGTCCATCCATGTTGTTGCAAATGGCAAGATTTCATCTTTTTATGGCTGAGTAGTATTCCATTGTGTATATACCACATCTTCTAAAGTCTGTTTTGTATAAAATTGATATGGCTACGCCAGCTTTCTTTTAATTAGTGTTAGCATAGTATATCTTTCTCCATGCTTTTACTTTTAATCTATCAAAGTCACTATATTTAAAGTGCATTTCTTGCAGACAATATATAGTGGGTCTTGTTTTTAGTTACTGTCAGTCCGTCTTTTAGTTGGTATATTAGACCATTCATATTAAAGCGATTATTGATGTAAGTAGATTAATATCTACCATGCTTGTAACCATTTTCTATTTGTTTTGCTTGTTCTTTGTTTCTTTTTTTTTAAAAAATCTTCCTTTCTTTTTCTGCATTTTCTGTTTTAATTGAACATTTTATATGAATCAATTTTGTCTCCTCTCTTAGCATATCAATGATACTTCTTTTCTGAATTTTTAAGTACTTGCCCTAGAGTTTGCAATATACCTTTACATCTAATCTAATTCCACTTTGAAATAACACTATGCCTCTCCTCAGTTAGTAAAGGAGGTTTCTAACAAAATATTCTCAATTCTTCTCTTTTGTTCCTTATAACATTGGTGTCATTCATTTTACTTATCACTATGCTGTAATCACCTAATATGTTGTCTATATTACTATTAGATCAATTAAGAATAAGAAAAATAGAAGATTTTATTTGATCTTCACTTATTCTTTCTCTGAGGCTCTTCCTTTCTCATGTAGATCTAAGTTTCTGATCTACATCATTTCCTTCTCATTGAAGAACTTCTTTTAACATTTCTTGCAAGACATGTCTACTGGTTATAAATTCATTCTGTTTTTGTTTGCCTGAGAAAATCTTTATTTCTCATTCAATTTTGATGGATAATTTTGCTGTATATAGAATTCTATGTTGGCATTTTTTCTTTTAATTATGTATTTCATTTCACTGTCTTCTTGCTTACATGGTTTCTGATGAGGAGTCCAATGTAATTATTATCCTTATTCCTCTGTGGGTAAAGTGTTTTCTTCTTTGGCTTCCTTTAAAATTTCCTATTTGACTTTGGTTTTTTGCAGTTTGAATATCACATGCCTAGGTGTAGATTTTTTTTATTATGTATTCTGCTTGTATTCTCTGAGCTTTCTAGATCTGTAATTTGGTATCTGTCATTAATTTTGGAAAATGCTCTGCCATATCACTCTAAATATTTCTCTGCTTCTTTCTCTCTTTCTTTTCCTTCTGGTATTGCCAGTACATGTATGTTATGTCTTTTGTATTTGTCCCATAGTTCTGGGATTCGTGTTCTGTTCATAAAAATATTTTTCCTACTTTCATTTTAGTTTACAAAGTTTCTGTTGACATATCTTCAAAGTAACTGATTATTTCCTTGGCTATATGCAGTCTATTGATGATGACGTTAAAGATGTTCTTCATTTCTGTTCTGGTTTTGACTTTCAGCAATTCCTTTTGATCCCTTTTTAGAGTTTCCATCTCTCTTCTGACATCACTCATCATGCTATCTACTTTTTCAATTAGAGCCCTTAGCAGATTAGTTATAGTTATTTTAAATTCCCTATATGATAATTCCAAAATCTGTGCCATATATAAGTCTGGTTCTGTTGCTTGATTTGTCTTTACAGACTACTTTTTTTTCAGTATTTTAGAATGCCTTTTAATTTTTTGTTTGAAGGTCAGACATGATATATTGGGTAATAGGAGCTAACATAATTAAGCTTCACTGTGAGACTTTCTGTTAATTTCATGTTATGAACTGAAAGTTTGTGTCCCCACCCCCAAATTCATATGTTGAAGTCCTAGTCCCCAAGGTGATGATATTTGGAGGTGTGGCTTTTGGGAGATAATTAGGGTTTGATTAGATCATGAGGGTCAGGCTCTCATGATGGGATTAGTGCCCCTATGAGAAGAGGAAGAGACATGAGCTATCTCACTCTCTCCATGCGCATGCACCAAGGAAAGGCCATGTGAAGGACTAACAGGGAGATGGCCATCTGCAAACTAGGAAGAAGGCCCTCTCCAGACTCTGAATCTGCCAGAAACTTGATATTGGACTTCCTACCCTCCAGAACCATGAGAAATAAATGTCTGTTGTTTAAGCCACTCCATCTATGGTATTTTGTTATAGCAGCCCAAACTAAGACATCTGGCTAAGGGTTGGACTTTGTTTAATGTTTGTTGTAAGTGTAGTTGCCAGAGGCTTCAGTTTTCTCTAATTTTCTTAATTTTTTTCTTCCTCCATTGCCTCTGGGTTTTCCTAAGATCCTCTTCTTAAGTAGAGTCTATGTCTTGTGGCTCTCTCAGGTGTAATGTTGGAGCCCTATTGATGTGGTGGAGAGGTGTTAGGGAGGAGAAATGTTCTACAATCTTATGATTAAATCTCAACTTTCTGAAGTAGGCCTAAGTCCCTGGGCTGTGATGTCAGAAGTGTTCCTTAGCCTTTTACATGAGACAGGAATGAGCCTGGAGTTGGTTAATTGCCCTTCCCCCAAGTCAGACAAGGCTGGCAATGTAGTTTTCCTTATAAGGCAGGCCACTGCTGTGGTAAAAGCTCTGGTCCTATTTCAAAATGGCTTCTTTTCGCCTCTCTTTGCTTAAAACAGGAGGAAATTTTTTCTTTAGTATTCCCTGTGAAAATGTGATTGGGATCTTGGGGAAAAAAACCATAAAAGTGTAGGTTCTCCCCAAGAGTTTTTAACTCTCGAGCTCATTCATCCACAGCATCCGACAATTCATCAAATTTCCTTTTTGAGTGTTCCTACCTCTTACTTGCTCCATCAGCTTCTGCTTCAGTTAAGCTGATTCTCCGTATTCTCCTTTCTCTCCAGATTTCAAGGTAACTGTTTGCCCTGTGACCTCAGTTCTCTGAAGGATTTAAGAAAAGTCATTGATTTTCAGTGGGTTCAGCTTTTTCCTTGCTGTGAGGATGGGGTTGATGACTTTTTACAATTTTTTTACAATGTTGGAGCTGAAACTAGGTGTCTGATCCTTGGCTTTTTATTTGGAATTATTCTTGTCTGTGGGACCTGGACCTGCACCCCTCTTGATTTCATTAATTTTAATTGTGAGAATTTGTAATTATTATTATAAGCAAGTATGAATTTGCTAGAGGGCTGTGTACTGTTATTGTGTTTCTTAGCATATTATTCTAGCTCTGGATTTAGGCCAGAACTGAAAACATGGTGACCTTAGTCAAGCTGTTTACATTACCATAGACGGTAACATCATTGTGTATTTCTCAAACAATATAAGTGCATAAATTTTAGAAATAAGTTTTACACATTCGGCTCTTTTACCTTTTGGAATGCATCTATAATTTAAATATGTAGAATTTTATATGTTTGACAGTGATTTCGTATATTGGTCATACTTTCCTAATTTTGATTGTAAGTACATTAAGGGCTATGACTTTTGAAAATTCTGAATTCACCATAGCACTTGGTATACTCTGGGAATTGTTTTGATAAATATTATACATGTAAAAATTCTGTGGTGACCAAAAGCCTATGTAAGACCACAGAAAAAAGAAAGAATACATTCCAAAAAACCCTAGGTCGGTAAAATGTTAGTCAGTGTTTGTGAAACTAGGTTTATGGGAAAATATATTTGAAAAATACTTAAGTGATTTATACAGACTTGTTTACCACAAAACTTCTTCGAACCTTACTAAGCCTATGTAAACTCTGAATCTCTGAAAGGGAGAATCGTTTTTCAGTGGAATTACTATTAAAGAGTGTTTCAGAGAACACAGATTGGCAAATTCTGCACCAGATCATTCTTTTCAGATAGAATATGTTAAGATTCATTAATTGCTTTTATTTAGCAGAAAGTCTTTCTTAGTTGGTGATTGGATTCCTGCAGTGATGAACAGCTACATTGCTGTGGCAACATAGGAAGCAAGGTACTTCCAACCAGAGATGCCTCTTTTCATGTAGAAGACCTTGTCACCAGGTTTCTCAAACTAAATTTTTATGAAGTAGAAAATATGCTTAGAAAACATATCTGAAAAAAAAAACACCTTTAATTTTATTGAACAAAAGTACATTTGTTTGAAAACTCTACATTGTGGGCAGAATGGATTATTAAAATTGTACAAGTTATTCATTACCATAATTTTACTTAATAATAAAAGATCTTAGGTACACTGTTTGCAAATAATTTAGAAAAGTTCTTTTGATGGCATTCCTCCAAGTTTTCTCTTTAAGTCTAAAATGACTTTAATATGCAAAGAGAAGTATTTATATTAATTTCTTGATAAGAATGTAAGAAGGAAAATCAGTTGACTGAAGTGAAAAATTTCAGTGGCATACAGATATTTAGAGCCTTCAAACATCATTAATTAGAAAAGCATAAGGCAACAACATAAAGAAGCATGATGGTAATAAGATAAGAAATTGAGCTAAATGCCAATGATCTCTCTCTCTGAACCAAGAGAAGATATATATGTATGTGTGCACAAAGAAGTTGAAAAGTGATGTTCAATGTTTTCCCCCATTTCTGTATTAAAATTCTCATTAGAGGTGGCTTTGCATATAGACAAATGGCTGCCTATTTTTTGGCAATGCCCTGCTCCCTTAAAAAAAGACCTATACGATAGGATTGGGTTATTTTGTGTGACACACAAAATATTCCTCATTAATTTAAGAATCACGTATTTCACCATTATTTGAACAAATATTTATCGTGTAATTACTCTCTCCAAGACCATTGCCTATGTACAGGAGGAAGGAAGAAATACAAAGATGATCAAAATTGATCTAGATTTCAAGGAACCTGAAATTTAGGTGTGAAAGTTGGAAGGGATAGATTAAAGATAGGTAAAGGAGGGAATGTAGATAAGTGAAGGTCTTGGAGCTGAGAAGGTCACAACAGAATAGGGTTTACCTTTGTAAAGAAAAAAATATGATGAGGATAGCTAAAAATGTAGCTACTTCTTGAGATGAAGGAGAAGAAAACTGGTGCTCACATTGGACGGTGTCAAAGTCCCCTATGAAGCAGGAAGTGTGATAATTAAATAAAAGGGAAGGAAGATGGGATCAATCAAGGTTTTGAAAAAAATGAGAAAATTTCTAATTTCTTGTGGAGCGTGGAATATCCCATAATAAATATATGGATTTGTGAGTGTCATTGAAGTTACAATGCTAGTTGAATAACGTGAATTTGTCATGGAGCAAGTCAATGAAATTAAGTGATTTCTGTCTTACTCAAGAGCTACAAAAAGAGAATGGAGAAAGTGTGGTTTGCTTCATGTAGATTGGAGACTGGCAAGAAGTCGAAGGAGGAGAAAGCATCCAAAGTGTTCTTCAATTTAACAATCACTGATTTAATATCTATTATGTTCCAGAAATTGTGGGTGGAAGATAAAAGAGATACAGCTCCTGCTTTCCACGAATTGAAGGTCTAGTAAGCATAAAGACCTGTAAGCAGCTGATTACAATACAGAAATGTGTGTAGACCGTCAAGTCTTCATGGACATGGGAAGAGTGTCTCAGGAGGATAGCATGAGTTTCTTCTCTTTAAGCCTTAAAATGAGAAAGATAGGGTGAATGCGTGGCTTTCATCTGAGAGTGCTACAAAAAGCAAGATATACCTGAAATTCTGTTTGCCATGACCTTACTTTCAGTGTTGGATGAAAATTATGTGATGCTTTCTACGGGACTTTCCTTATGTAGACTATTGTCATGTTTTCTTTCCCCTCTCAAAAGAGAAACAAAAGTCATTCTCACTAATTTAAGGCTCAGCTCCTCAATATATTTTGTGTTTGATAGATGAGAGTTGTATTGATATTAGTCAGTACAACACAGGCAGAAAAATACTTTGAATTCTAGCATTACTAAAACAAACTTTCTAAGACAGATACAGTAATTGGACCAATAACAATCAGACCTTTTCACTCAGCATTGAGTCTTCAAGAGAACTGAGCTAAGTGATTAAGTACTATAGAGCCCGTCTTACCTTGATGTTCAACCTGACCCCTTTAGAGTTCCATCATAAAAACATACCAATCAACCAAAACTGGGTCCCATTCCATTAATGTCACATTTCAACCATGTCTATTATAATGCTGAGTGCCTAGCACATCACATCTTCTGAGAAATGGTCTTTCTTCTGGAATTCCAAGCAAATTTCTGGAAAGTCATTCTTATTATCCTGACCTAGCTCATATGCCTAACTTTGAACCAACCACCTTGGCCTCTGTGATCGATTGTGCTAGTGGCTTGCGCTAGGTTATGTGTTCATCTTTCCAGGCAGACAGTAGACTCATTCCAGGAATCCCATGAATCTAATAGTTGGAGTCGATTGTGAAGGAAAAGTGGATATTGGGGAGGCTATTAGTATTGTGTATCAGGAAGTTTAAATCTTAAACGCTTTCTTACAAAAATTTTTCCTTCTGATATAAGCCTTGCTTTTTTAAATACCTCTTTTTTTAATACCTCTTGTACAGTTTCATACATAATTAAATATTTTGACGCTGAGCTTCACATTTTGCCAAAGAAATTAGATTTGTCTTCAGACAGAGCCTTTTATTGGCTGCTTTCTTTTCCCATGGCAGGAGATAAATGAAAGAGGGAGGGGAGGCACATGGAGGCGAGGGGTGGGATAAAATGTTCTCAAAGCAAATCACTGAAAAACAAAGAGAGACTATTTTGTGCTAACACTTATTTAGACTTTGTGAGTTCTACAATTGTGCGTTGATTTTCTTCCAGATGAATTTGGCATAATCAAAGAAGGTTTTTTCTAAAATCCTGGCAGCTTAAGTAAAAATATCATTTTATGTGACAAACATTATTCATCTACCCTATTTTGTGTTTCGTCAAATATTGGTAAGGATTTTATTGAACAAGGGGTTATATAAATTTGAAAACATGGGTTAATTTTATTACTTATTTTCAAAACCGTGTGGCTTGTAAAGTGTAGTTAGCAAATATGTTTATGGGTGTCAAAAAACCATTAAACCATCTGCATGTTGTTTAGGCAGGAATGATTACAGTTTATGTGGAACCATGACACCATAAAATTCTGATGTCAACTTTAGAGTTTCCAAATTAAAGAGGCAATATTAGCATATTTATTAAAGATAAGGTAATTTAGCTCAGAAAAATATTTACCTCATGGCTTCTCAAACAGAATATAATGAGGCAAAATATCCGTAATATGTTGGTAATGCTATTTAGTTGGGTTTCCAATAGACTTGTCATCCCAATATGGTGTAATTTGGGGAGTATTTATCAAGGTGTATGGATGTGTTTAGTCCAATAATCCAAGATTTTAATTAAAGAAACTGTTTAGAGAAAGCCAGAAGATAAGACGTTCCTTTTCCTTTTCAAATATCTTGTCTAATTTTTTCCTGGTTTCACTCTTTGGTATTCTGTCCATTTCTGGCTGATATTGAGAAAAGCCAACTGGTTTTGTTCTTTACATTCTAGAGCCACAGAATAAATTCTGAGAGTCATGAAAGATCTGTGGCATGGGCAATCCAGTTAACTAACAAGCATGGATATTACTTATCTTTTTAAAATTTAGAAGATACTGACAATTCAAAGATTTTTTTTCACCTACAATAGACCTAGAGAAGTAAAAAATATATCTGAAAGAATCTATACCAAAATATCAACAGTGTTATATCTATCTAGGTAATGAGAATATGAGTAGCTTTCATTTTCTCATTTTTTATTTACATTTTCTTGTATATCTTTTCTTTCCTACACTGCACATGTGTTCTTTGTATAACAATAAAAGTTAAATAAAAAAACAAAATAAAACCTGGAGGTCTACTTGCCATAAGAACATAATTCATAGAATTTCTTTAAATGATTTATTCTTTAATTCATGTGAATATTTTTTTCTCTAATTGGGGCAGGGAGAAGACTAGAGTAAAGGATTAATTGGTCCACAAGGAGATTTGAGATTCTTTTTAAATTCGCTCGAGACTAGCAGGTTAGAGACATAACAGGAAAGAGAGAAGATAACATACTTCCTTTAGCAAAGGTTAGATCTTTCAGATGGTGCCAACATTGGTAAGAGCTAATACATTATCCCTCACAAACATCAAATTATTTAAGATTGGCCTTTAAATTATTATTGTGAGGAAGCAGACTCATTACTTAATGTATTGCCCAGAATGTTCACTGTAATGCATCAATAACAAATTTTCTAAACCTCTTGAGCACAGTGACTTGTATAATTTCCTCTCACATGTATATCCAACTTGAGACTCAGATTTCAGGTTGGATGATAACTGTTCTGTGTGGTTAACAATGATTATTAGCTGCACGTGTCTTTGGAGTTTTGCAGTACAACACACAATTGGGAAAGAATCTATTAAATTCTGAGTTAAAAACATTCCCAGGACAGTCTTCACAAGGTGACATTGAGTAAGTGAACTCATCACTCTACAAATATGTAGGTTCGGTGGTTTCTTCTAGTGAGTGGCCCCAAATGGGTTGTGCTGAGTCTAACTAACATTTAAAACACTGCCAAGGCTACGCTAATTTATCAGTTGACTATTAGAAATATAACTGTTACTTGGAGTAGAGGTTAACCATCCTTGTAGCTACTTTCATTTTCCCACCTTTGACAGAAACATGGGTAAAGGAAATATTATTTTTAAAAAATTTATCGAAAATAGTGGAAGGTCAATGAAAGTCAAAAGGGCTTTAGTGTGAGGAATAAAATAGGGAGTGATGGAGACTGTGTGAATCAAGGATGAAATGTCCTATCTATAAAGGAGCAGCCAATATTCAATTCCTGTTAATTCTTGCCAAGAAAGGATATAGGCCCAGTATTTCCAGACAATCTAATTTTATAAGAGAAGCTGTAAACATGAAATTTTACAAAACCTCTAATCTTTATATATTAGAAAAGTACACTTAAAAGGTTTTTGTTTGATTGTTTTTTGTTTTGTTTTGTTTTGATTTGTTGACATCGTGAGAACAAGCACAGTGAATTCAAAATAAAAGAGGAAACGTATCTCACCTTTGGGTCACTACTTGGCACCCTCTAATGCTGTGTATCTCCATTATCACCAGAATCTGGTCAGCTTGCTCAGGTACCTCCTTGAGTGTGCATGGCTAGAATAGCAACCAATACCTGTCTCTGTCACTTTCATCTATATTTTCATGGATGATGCCTACCACCGCTTCTGATACTCACAGTCCTTTTAAGATGCCTTAATAGGTTCAAAAGTTATAGTCAAGTCTTTAGAGCTAGGAAGCTATTTTGTCTAAGCTCTGATAGGCTGACTCAAACTCATTCATTCAATGTATAATTATTTTATAATTTAATTCTTATTTAAGGCATACAGCACGATAATTTAATATACGTATACATTGTGAAATGATTACCACAATCAAGTTAATTAACACATCCATCACCTCCCATAGTTACTATAATTTAATTCTTAGAAAATAAAATTACTTTTAAGTTTTTAAAGAGCTCGTAATTATTCTCTTTTGTGCCTACTTGTAGGCCAGAAACAAGAGACACAAGTACCAACACATTTTTTAGTACAGGTCTACAGGTTTAACTCCTAGTGGTTGAAGCATCTTATCTCTGTCAGTCATATTTTCTACTTCCTGCATTCCTCCTATGATAAGATTTAGGAAAGGAGTAGATAATTAATTTTGGGTTGTCCATATATTGGGTTATGATGATATAATATTAGAGGCTTATATATATATATATATATATGTATATATGTACGTATATATATAAGAACATTTTTTTAACCACGTTTTGGTGCTCAAGCCGAACTCTCTGATTGCACATCTCCCACATGGAAGGTCAGTCACTTAAGCTTGTAACAAGCAGTGTACTTAATTCAGCTTTGTGATTTGAGAATTTTCAACTACAAAATCTCTGTTGAGCCGATGAGTTTCCCACCATGAAGGCTACTGTGCTGTAGGAATAAGTTTCCTAATAAAATTATTAAAAGTTAGAAGAATCCTGTATGTTTTTCCTGGGATTTCAAAGCTCAGAAGCAATTCTACCAGCGCCTGCCAGTCACAGCTGGAGCTACAACTGTGGCAAAAGCTGCCTCCTAACAGCCCAATTCGTGAATGTAAAAGGAAATGGACAAGGATAGCACTCCTAAAAAGAAGCACAATTTGGAAAGAAAGAGAATCTGTGAAGAATAGAATTGCATACTATAATCGAGAGAATCCTTTTGAAGCACTTTACTATTTTAAATGATTAAAGTTTAAATAATGGTCAACGAATGTATTCTATAGTTCCACATTTAAAATTGGTATCATTTGCAGTTGCATATTCATCTTGTTCTGGGTGGAGGTCCATGAAACATTCAAACTTCAGATCAGATTTTCACAAACTGCTAATTTTGGTTTTTCTTTTTCTTTGCATTAAGCAAGAACAAATCAGACCTCTGATTTTTACTGGCAAGATGCCAACATCTGAAGTTAAGGTAGTTGGATCAATGATGATTTAGAATTGATTAAACCATTCCTGTGAATTGCTTCTTTCCCAGGAGAGCATTTCCAATTTTCAGGCATGAGCTCTGGTTTACAGTAACCCCATTTCACAAGATGCATCATTTGAAGGAGGGCTAGGGGCTATGTGCTCTTGGGTGGTTGGCTTTTAGATCCCTTCCTACTGCATCTACTCACTTGTGTGGCATTTTTGGATTTAGTACTGGTGCTTAGCATTCCAGAAGGGGCCGGGGGATTGATCTGAAGTGGTTTCAGTGCTAGAGGTAGAAAGACTGCTGAGCATTTTGGTCTTATGAAAACCTTGGTTTGCTAGCAGTTGATATTTTTCCCCTAGGGAATAGCAGTTCCTATCTCTTTGTTTCATTGTGGTTTCTTATCTTACCCTGGCAGAAAGCGGAGACAAAGTTCTTTTGAATGAAGGCCCCAAACTGCAAAATTTTTAGTATTTGGAATCCTAGGCCTGCTTTGGAGTCATAACAGATTCCAAGTGGCCAAGCATCAGCAAGGTAGTACTGTCTTCAGAGCAGTCCCAGGTCACGGATGCATCACAAGAAATGTAGAATTCAGAATGGTATGATAGGCCTGAACATCTTCCATCATTTTCATTTATTCATGTGTCCTTTATTGAATAAAAGCTGTTAACCTCTGCTGCTTGACAAAAAGCATGGAGACTCACAAATTTAAAAAAACCCACCTCTACAGACGTAAATTTTAGACCTTTGAAAGCAAGTAGCCACTACTACGTATTTTGTAAACCAGACTTCAAAATAATCAATTGCAACAAGAGGGATCTAAGTTGAAAAATAAGAGTTTTACATTTTAAAAATAAATCACTAAAGAAAATTGTAGAAACTACATTTTAGGAAGTCTTTAAATTTAGATTATAGTCTAACTTTTAAAGATGATCTTACCTCTGGCAATGTGTGACCTTGCAAGTACTTTGATAAGTTGCAATTTTTTGAAATATTTTAATAAATGAACTCATAAGTCAGTGTATAGATGAATCATCTGTTTTTTAAATTGTTAGATAATTTTTGTTCCTGCTTTAGTTTCATATATTTTAAAAGGCCATATGTATTTGTTGGAGTATTATTTTTCTCTTTCTTAGTTGTTTGTTTTGAAGAATTTACAGAAATGCCTCTGTAATAGGGAGAATGCTAAGAAGTTAATGGAAATGTTAATTAACTACAAAGAAAGATGATAGTAAATCATAACGTTCTAATCAACCAACATCTAAAGTCCATTAATTTCCATGAACAGAAATATTTCCAGTATGTGGTCAAGGAAAATCCAAATGTCCTGGAAAATTCAAAGAAAGAGCTAATTTGTTGATAATGTGGTTGTCTAGAACCTTTGGGTGATAAGCTGATAGAAATAATTATATTACATGTGATCAAAGCCAAATTATTTAGTATATCAGTCTCTAGTTTTATTTTAACTGATTATTTCACTTTGATACTTCCACTTAATTAAATACTGTCAGATTATCATACAAGTTTCCAGGATGCTGAAAAATATAGGAATAGTACCCTAAAAAACAATAAAGAGATTAAATAAACAACCACTTAATTCAAATCATTTATTTGAAACAAGCATGTAAATCCTTTTTTTGCTCGTTAGAAAGTCTAACTATCAACTTTCTAGAATTTCATATTAGGCTGAAAGATATATACTGTGAATTATTGTAAAACACATAAGCTTATGTTTGTATCATTGGTTTAAATTTCACTTCATGCAGAAATATTATTTAACATATATTTATGAGTTGGACTAAGGACAAAATTAAAACTTCATGCTTTTTTTTTTTGGCCAACTTTGATCCTTTGAACATTTTCACTTATTGAAATTCATTCCACATCCTGGTCAACTCTCATAAAAATGTTTTATACCTGTTATCTATCTAGATTTAGAGATAACTTTATATTTCAGAATGTGTCGTTTTCCCTAAGGAAAGTCCCTATCAAATATTTTCCTAGAAAAGTGCTTATATGAAACCAAATTTGAGAGACAGGGGTGAAAGGCTGATTTCTAGATGCTTATCTAAAGATTGAACCAGACTGTAATTTCTGTGATTTCTCTCTTATTTACCCTTATGTCTCCAGAACCTAGGAAAGCAACTTGTATCAACTCATTAAATATTTATTGAATTAACAAAAGAATAAGATTGTTAACATAATAGTTATGGATTCATTCATTCATTCAAGAAATAACTATTGGGCAAGGCTGATGTGCCAGGCATTGTGCTAGATAATTGTGGGCATTCTTAAATTTGCTTTGCTAGAAGTTTCATAAAGAATCTCAAATTGGCATTTTAAAAGCCTCCTCAGGCTAGGAAGACAAGCCAAGAACTCACCATCAGATTTCACGCGCAGTATCTATAAATTTGAATAAATTCCTCTTTTCAAGGTCCCTCAAGCATCATGAGGTTCCTGGGGCTGCCTGGAATTGAACTTCCTTACTGATCTCTAAGCCTGGGAACTCTGTAAGCCAATTACTCAGCTACTTTTCAAAAGAGGGCTTTTGAAATCATTGGCTCCATACAGTCAACCTTAGGTCCTTAAAGTTGTCTACTTATATCTGATTCAATAAGCATCGTTCTCAATTATGACATTTCAGGCAAAGCTTTGGTTGCATAACCATAGTTTCTAATATATGCTATTAATAAGGAGGGCAAACTCTTATTGAACACATGCAAATAATGATATTGCCATGAAAGTAATAGTACGCATAAGAGGTTCTGAATTCTGGAGGCACCAGGCAAGGAGATAAAGATAAATGTTTCATTTCTGTTTACAAAAGCAGAGTCTACTAAGTCATTATGAGTTACAGATATAAATAGATAGAACTAGAGATTGAAGATATAGAGAAAAGATGATGGAGTTCCTTATATCTAGAAAATAAAATGTTAAAACATCAATAATATTCCAAACAAAAACCGCAATCATCTCTCATCAGTTCACTCAGTCTTGTATAATTAATTCTTATTCCGCTTGATCATGGGTTAGCAGTCTCATGAAAGCATCTGCTTTTCAACTAGAGTTCTGGAAATCTTAACTTAGTTCACTGTTATGGTTGCAAAGTTGTTTAAGCAATGCCATCAGAAGCCTGTGTCCAACAGTACTTGGCATAGATAGCTCTTTTCCCTGGGGCTCTGAGACAATCCTTTGTTAAAGTCAAAGCTTTCTGTTCTGTAGCTGAATACAAGTACTTTCAGAGAAACATCAGGATAAAACAACAACAACAAAAAACTATCTGTAGATGACAATAGATTTAAAAGGGCTGTGGTTAATTTATTAATGATAATCTTCAAAGGGGAAAGATCTGTTGAGAGTTCATTACAAAAATAATGCAATTGTCAAGAAATGTGGTGGTTTCTATGGCAGGCAAAACAAAATAAAATCAATCCAAAAAGTTTTAGACAATATACCTATAAACATAGTGATTAACTTTGTTTTCAAAGAAGAGTGGATATTACATCTAATTGATAAAAATTGATAATATGATCTTTACAGGGAAAAAAAATCTTCAGATATAACCTATAGTAATCCTAAACAATATAACACAAATACATTAAGCATCTCGTTAAAATGTACTGAGAATATATCAAAGTCATCAAGTAAAAAGATGCAGTAAATCTGGAGCAGGTCCTCAACATCTGAATATTAATAAAACTCTATAGGTAAGTTAAGTGAATCTACACTTGAAAACCACTAGCCTAGAAGATGCTAGATACAAATTAAAGAGGTAAAGTTGCATCAGTTAACATTTGAAAATGTTGGAAATTATGGCCAATAACACTATGCTGTTGTTGCTTACCATCAGGCAAAGCCCACACCAGGACACTAATAAATAGAAATGTATCGTTGATAGATAGGGCATCGACAAATCTCTAGGGACTTTCCACACAGCATTTAATTTCTGAAATATGTATAACATTTTATCCACATGAATTTAACCTAAAGAATGCTAAGCATCTCTTCTGATTTGGCAATCCTTCCTATGCAACTCATCAGTAGTAATTTATCAAGTTGGACTAATTATCTAGCATCTTTCTTTTTAGAAGGTAGAAGAAAAAATACTTTGTGGTTTTCCAAGGGCCCTCTGGGAAATGTCAAAGGCAATTTTAGGTACAAAAGATATCATTTAGGATTCAGTTTTGGGAAGGTAGTTGAACACATTCATTAACAGATCCAAATATACATAGTCTTACATACATAAGCTTGTCTTATACTTAATGCTGAAGACATAGCTGTTTTTATTAAATCAACAATATTAAACTAATCCATTTGCCAAAGATTTACCTAAATACAATGAGCTTGAATTCTTAAAGCATTTGAATCAGATTCCATATGTTTTTTAAGGATATTTACATTATTGGATTATAAGGATTAATAATGGATTAATAATGTAATAAGGATTATTACATTATTGGAAATTCAAATTCCTTAATTTTTGCAAATTTTAGAAATATTTAATTTATATAAGCACCTACTTATCTTAAGCCAATCAGAATAGAGCTCCTTTAATTTAAGAGATTTTATAATCTAATTTGATAATTCCATCCAGAGGTAGACACATATTCCACACTCACAGACACATAAGATATATACAGACACAGGTAGAGAGTTTATAGCTTTAATTATAAAATTTTAGTCCTGGGTCAAGAGTAAATACAGAATTATAAAATCTACTGCTCCATATGAAAGAGTTGTTCTCTTTCTGTTACCAGGTCCATTTTTGCCCGCTGCCCAGAAAGCCAATCACCGAGACAACGAGATTGCACAGAGAGAGGGTTTAATCACAAGGCAGCCAAGTGAGGAAAATGGGAGAACAAGTCTCAGATCCACCTCCCCGAAAATAGGGACTCAGAGGTATTTATGGGGAAGGGGCAAGGTGGTCTGAAATGATTGGAGGTGAGGAGAGATGAGGTAATTGATGATCTGCGCAAGCGTAGTCAGCCTTCATGCCTCTTTGTAGGACACAGGTTCACAGAATGGCAGCATTAGCATGCCCTGAGGGTGGAGTTCCAACCTCTTGCCGTCAAAAGGGCCCAGTTGATGGGTTGGTGGTCTCAATCCAGCCTGAAGTGGACAAGGGGTTCAGTTCCTGAACAAATAGCTCAAACACCCGTTACCACGGTAACCCAGGCTCCAGAGAGATGTCATCTATAGGAACCTAGTGGGAGTCAGATAGCATATTGCCCAAACAGCACAGTTAACAATGAGTAAGTTCATCATGCAGATTTAAGTCCTCGCCTTCCATTCTAATAAGTTTCTAGGTAAGGCCATCCCCCTCTTCTTCCTGGTACAGGGAACAAGATACCTTTACAGATGGAGATTTTCTTTTCAAATGTAAATGTATTTTATAAAGGGTAACCAGAACTAAGAGTGGACTTAGCCCAGACCCACCCAGACACTGGAGATGTCTAAGGTGATGGCCTATTCTGGGGGCAGGCCTCCCATCCCAAACTCCTTTGGTTAGTTAGTGGGGGTGGGGGTCAAAATGCCCTTTGGGCAGAGACATATTCTGAGCAGGCAAATTCCAATCCCCCATAGTTACTAGCTGCTTAGTCATCAATGGCTGTTTGTTGGTTTCATTTCCAGTAGGTACGGATTGTAAATTGATTTGAGCTCAAAATATCCAAGTAGACAAACAGAAAAGATTAGCAAACCAGATTCTCTGTTGTCTTTTGCCCAGTAAAGACAAGATCTCTATATACCATTAATCTATTTGCAGAGATCACCAAATGGTCAAACCATAAAACCAAAGAAGCCCCCACCAGAAATCAAGCCAGTATTCAAAAGGAATAAAAATCCTTCCTATGCTATAGAGGGACAAGGCTCTGGAACACAGGACTAGGAGTCAGACTCACTGTTGGATCCCTGCATCACTAGCCAGGAATGAATCACATTACCTGGGAGTAAATGAGGATCCGAAGATAAGGTCCAATCCTGTCTGAATCATGGAACCCAAATGTCAAAGACAAAATGCACTGCATGATTAAGGCAATGATTTTATTCAGGTTATTGCAGTAGTGACAGCACCTCAGATCCAAACATGAGAGCGTGTCGACAGGATGGTTTTGCCTTAGCCTTTTATGGGGAGAGACAAACAAGTTGCAGACGGAGTGATTTGCAGTTGGGGTTGTTTTGCGGGTAAGGGAAGTCTTAGTCAGTTATCTAAGCGGTTAATATTTTGGTCTGTGATTAGCTAATGTATTAGTTTATTGCTGTTATAACAAATTACCACACATTCAGTGACTTAAAACAACACAAATTTATTACCCGTGAAACTCTAGGAGATAATCTGTTAACTTCCATTTTTCAGCTTCTAGTGGCCATCTACATTCCTTGGTTCATTGCCCTTTTCCTCCATCTTCAAAGCCAGCGACATCAGGCAGTCTTTGTCACATTGCTATCTCTCTAGTTCTCCTTTTCCACCTCTCTCTTCCTCACTTAAGCACCCTTGTGATTATATTGAGCCCAACCTGATAATCCAGGATAATCTCACTATTTTAAGGTGATCTGATTAGCAACCTTAATTGCATTTGCAATCATAATTCCCCTTTGCATGTAACCTAACATCGACATGGGTTCTAGGGATTAGCATGTGGATATTTTTAGGGGGTCATTATTTTGCCTACTACAGCTAGTTTCAGGGGACAAACAATTCTAACGTCAGCCAATCAGTCAAAGAAGGGGTTATTGGAAGGTCTACGTCTGCCCTTGTCAGCATGTTAAAGCAAGAGGGGAAATGGCTGTGTTTGGTCTTGTCACAGGTAAACAAGACAGCCATCCACACGTCTTATAAGAGTCTGAGAAAGAGAGACAGTGAGTTATCTAAGTAATATGGTGAAGTGTGGTTCTTTGCAGTCAACCAGTTTTTGAAACACAAAACAGTGGAGGATTTTAATTGTGCTGTTTTCTGGGAGCTCAGGGCTCAAATAAAGCCCAATATTGTCAATGCCATAAAATAGAAAAAAGAATAAAGTGGAAAAAGAAAAGTGAAGAGGCAGGAGCAATACAAATAGAGACGTTGGGGCTAAGGCCTTGGATTTCCAGCTCTCCTACTTACAAAAATTGTGTGATCTTGGACAAGGGACTTAAACCTTATAAGCTTAATCTCCTTATCTTTAAAATGAATATGATACAGTATCTACTTCATAGTGTTATTGAGAGGATTAATGAGATTATATATGTAAAGTGCTTATTAAAGTGCCAGGAAGAGAGTTAAATGCTCAATTAATGTTATCTGTTGATAATCGATTAATGAATCACTCCAAGTGGGTAAGAAAAGATATGATATACGTTATGCTGAATGATCTTCCAGTTTTTAATAATTATCAAGTTTTCACGAGTCCTGGATATATGATGGAAAAAGTAATTTTTTGCCTTTTTCTTTCCTTCACTTTCAGTAAAGCTTCTCACAATAAAGCTCGGTCACTGAGATAAACTCAATTTGTTTTTGATACTTGAAATTTGGAAGATCCAAATGCATGTATACATTTGAAATACTAGCCAAATCGCCAAGACTATGCTAAGATTAGGAACTGGCAAGGTAGAGGACTAATGGTCTAATGTGAGTCATAAGGTGGGGCCTAAAACATTCTTGAACTAGATCAGTTGCACAGGGGACCTGATGCTGAGTTTCCCATGTGGGTCCCATGTGTGAGGTTTCAATATCTCCTGCCAAAGGTGGAGGTTGGACTGACGACATATACTTTTTCAAAAAAGTTAAAAACATGACTCATGCAGATATAAAATAAACATGTGTCTAAGATTTAACCAACTTGTTAATTAATGAAGGAACCATCAAATTAAAACCTGTTGAGAATTTGCCTTATAAACAAAATTATTTGCATTGCAACGAACAGGAATCATTTGCATTGCTATCAGTCTTCTGTAACTTAACTTCCACCAGTATAGAGCTGTAAAACAGCCCAGTCAGCAACAAGCCTCATCAAAGATTCCCAACCCCTCCGCCCCACAGGCTCAGAACCAGAGGGTCTGCTAGACAATGCTGCATCACCTCTTTTGCCCATTTCCAAGTCTTGGACAATTCTTCTGATGATTCAGGACACTGAGAGTTGTGCAATAAGGTATGGAGAGAGAAGGCAGGCGGGGTCTTGCAAGTAAATTTGAAGAGTTTATTATGAGTGATTCAGAAAGCACTTCGGGAATGGACAGTACTCCAAAGGGGATCCCAAACATGCTTATTTGGAAATTTTGGTAATTTAGATTCTAAGGGAAGTTAATTATTTTAGCTCATGGCATATCTGAGTTTTAATGTGTGTTTGTGCTTAACTTTATTTCTTTGACATGTACATAAGTATCAATATGCATTGTTTCCATATGTCCTGAAAGATTCGTGGGGCATGAGCTTTTCACCAGGTGCTGGAGTCCATATTAGCAGCTATTAAAACTGATTTAGTTTCTCTTATTCATTCCTATGACATTACCTGTTTAGCCAAAATGTTGCCACTTCCTGCTTAACTTAATTGTTTCAGACAACTGAGCAAAAAGAGAAGGCCTAATACATTTAAAAAGAGCTGGGCTGTATTTCAGAGTTGATAATAGGGAGAAGAGTCAGCAGAAGTGGGGCCATCCTCAACTCTCCCAGATTGAAATGTTTAAACAGATACTTTTGCCTTTAATTTTAGAAATTGAAAAACAAATGACAGGTAAATTGAAAACTACTGAGTTCTCTGTATATGCAAGCTCATCTAAATATAAATACAATAAAGCAAGGCTGACTTTCAAAAGTCAGAAGAATTATGTGGTGCGTTGTCTATTTTAAAGGAAGGCAACTTGGGAGCAAGGGACTGCAAAGCAGAGATAAGGAACTCCATGACATTTGGAAAGAGACTCTCTCCTGGGTGGAGAGTGGTAAAGTCTATATTTATCATGCGTTTAGGTGCACATCATGAAATCCATTATTTCTCTCTTTTTATTTATTTATTTAGTAATATCTTTTAACAGAGAAAGAACAGGGAAAATAATTAATTGGAACATGGAAAATGGAGGAAGAGAATGAAGAAAACCAGCACATTAATCATTATCAGACCAGCTTACATTTCTTTTTTTTTTTTGTCTTTTTTTGATTTTTTTTTTGGAATTATTGTGTTTTATTTCCAGCTTTATTGATATATAATTGACACATAATAATGTGTAAGTTTAAGGTGTGCATTGTGATGATTTGATACACATATATTTCACAACATGTTTACCACAGTAGGGTTAGTTAACACCTCCATCACCTCACATAGTTACCATTTCTTTTTTGTGGTGAGAACATTTAAGATCTACTCTCTTAGCAAGTTTCCAGTATACAATACAGTATTGTTAACTATAGTCACCATGCAATAGATCCCCAGAACGTATTCATCTTCTAACTGGAAGTTTGTACCCTTTGACTGACATCTCCCCATTTCCCTCACCCTCCGCCCCTGGCATCCACCATTGTATTCTCCGTTTCTATGAATTTGGCTTTTTCAGATTCCAAATATAAGTAATATCATACAGTATTTGTCTTTCTCTTATATCACTTAGCATAATGCCCTTAAGGTCTACCTTCTCCCTGGGTTTGCATCTTCCTCCTTGTATTTTGGTCTGTAGTATTTCCTTTGCTTTCTTATAAGCTCAATGTTTATTGCATTTTATGCAGCATTTCTAGGTGATCTTTAGTGTAAGGATTTTCGGGGTTTTCTACACTGTCAGAAATGGAAGTCTCAATGAGTATCTTTCAATCCTTATCTTTCTCTCTACTCAGCAACACCGGATACAGTTGATTTCCTTCTAAAAAGAAAAGAAAAGAAAAAGAAAAAGATGTCCTCTTCTCTCTTCATTTCTGAGACAGCACGCTATCCTGATTTCTTCCCACCTACCTGACTTCTCAATTTCAGTTTTCTTTACTGGCTCTGTCTCCTCTACCAGATCTTAACATTAGCCTCCTCTCTCCTTAATCCAGACACATTTTCTAGTTTACCTCATTTGCTATGGGGTTTTAAATACCATCTGGATGTGACTGCTGTCACAGTTATTTCTATTCCTAATCTCTCTTTTTCTTCCCAGACACATAGATTAAACTATGTTCTCGACATTTCCATTTGGAGGTCTCAAAGACATCTCTTAACTCCTTAATTTCTCTCTTATTATTACCTAGGCAGTATTTCCCGTCTCAATAAATAGCATTTCTATCCACCCTGTTCTTTGTGTTGTAAAGCCAGGAGTAACTTTGACACTTCTGTCTCTTAGCTGCCACTTCAATTCATCATTATGTCCTATCAGCTCTGCCTCTAAGATATCTATCTCAAATCTACCCACTTCTTTCTTATCTCTACTGCCACAGCTTGGGACCAATCCACGGTGATGTACTGGATTACTGGGACAGTCTTCATACAGGTATCACAGCTTCCATTTTTTTTTGTTTAATATTGAAAGTATGTATATAATTTTGTTTTGAGGAAAGCATTGTTCACATCCAAATTTTCTTATGTGCAATGACCTAATACGTTATTTTCTACATATTATATCGTTGCAATTTTGATTACATGTTTAAGCAAGAAAATGTTTAATAGCAATTTTTGTCTCTAAATTATATTTTTTAAATGATTTCAAACATGAAATTAATGTTTTTATACATAATTGAATTCAAATATTATACATATGTGTAGATATATATACTAGACAATGAAAGACCTGGGTTATCCCTTTCACCAAAACACAAACACTTCCAACAGACTTTTAAAAATATGTCTCATCATACACACAAACACACACACACAGATTTTGTAACTTGTGTTTTTCATTTAAAAATATACAGTGGGTGGCCGGCCCCGTGGCTTAGTGGTTAAGTGCGCAGGCTCCGCTGCTGGCAGCCCGAGTTTGGATCTGGACATGCACGGACACACCACTTCTCCGGCCATGCTGAGGCGGCGTCCCACATCAGCAAATAGAAGGATGTGCAACTATGACATACAACTATCTACTGGGGCTTTGGGGGAAAAAAAGGAGGAGGATTGGCAATAGATGTTAGCTCAGAGCCGGTCTTCCTCAGCAAAAAGAGGAGGATTAGCATGGATGTTAGCTCAGGGCTGATCTTCCTCACAAAAAAAAAAAAAAAGAAAGAAAGAAGTGAAACAAACTTTATAATTTGTAATACAATGTTTAAGTGTATGAATCATATGAAAATGAAGTTTCTTTAGTGGACATTAAAAATAGAGGAGTATATAAAAGGCACACCACCTTGCCCATTCAGAATTGTGTCAGGCATCCCCTTTGAACTATGTTATAAGAAGTATCAACTCCATTCACTGTGTTTCTCAGCATAAGTGCTCTCTAAAATCCGAGTGTTGAAAATCACTGTGGCTAACTTAACCAGTACCCATTTTGAGTAATAGTGTGGACTACAGTAATATGAGGTCACTTAAAATTACACTCAGGGAAAGTAATTTTACTTAAGAGCAGACATACTGAAAATACTTATTAATATACTTATTTAAACACACTTACTTCAGTAACTATATTTATAATTATATATGGTAACAAATGTGAAGAAGGAAAATGCCAAAATTCTTTCATGAAATCATTCAGCAACCTTATGAGACTTAATAATGCTGAGATATGCACAAATAACAGACTATGGGGTTCTATAAAAAAAATTGGATATATTTTATTCTACTTTCCTATTATTTTGCAAGAAGCAAATTTTCCACTTCTGTTGAAATGGAATATATGGTGAGTATGTAATTATATTTTAAATAGACATACATATATATATATCATGTAGAAAAATGAAAATATAATTACATCAATTTTGTAATAATTTATGCCAACAATTACTCTGCATGGGAGAGAATGGCACATTGCAATAACACTGATCTTGAGCTCATAAATATTGAGGTGATGTCCTGAGGCTTTATGAACAAGAAAGACATTCACTATTTTATGTATCCTATGATATATAATTTCAGTCTCCCATTTAGATATTTAAAGTGATTACATTATCTCATTCGGTCTACAGTTTATAGGCGTACCTCAGAAATATCGGGAGTACGATTCCAGACCACTGCAATGAAGCAGATATCACAATGAAGCCAGCCACGTGAATTTTCTGGCTTCCCAGTGCATACAAAAGTTATGTTTACACTATACCGTGGTCTATTAAGTGTACAATAGCAATATGTCTACCAAAAAACCAATATACATTACCTTAATTTAAAAAATTTTATTGCTAAAAAATGCTAACCGTCATCTGAGCCTTCAGCAAGTTGTAATCTTTTGCTGGTGGAGGGTCTTGCCTCAGTGTTGACGGCTGCTGACCGATCAGGAGGTGGTTGCTGCAGGCTGGGGTGGCTGTGGCAATTTCTTAAAACAAGACAACAATGGAGTTGGCTGCGTTGATTGACTCTGCCTTTCACAAACGATTTCTCTGTAGCATGTGATGCTGTTTGATAGCATTTTACCCAAAGTAGAACTTCTTTCAAAATTAGAGTCAATGCTCTCAAATCCTGCCACTGCTTTATTAACTAAGTTTATGTAATATTCTAAATCCTTTGCTGTCATTTCCACAATCTTCACAGCATCTTCACCAGGAGTAGATTCCATCTCAAGAAACCACTTTCTTTGCTCATCCGTAAGACGCAACTCCTCATCCATTAAAGTTTTATCATGAGATTGCAGCAATTCAGTCACTTCTTCAGGATCCACTTCTAATTCTAATTCTCTTGGTATATATATCCACCACATCTTTGGTTTCTTCCTCCACTGAAGTTTTGAACCCCTCAAAGTCATCCATGAAGATAGGAATCAACTTCTTCCAAACTCCTGTTAATGTTGATATTTTGACCTCTTCCCATGAATCACAAATATTCCTAATGGTATCTAGAATGGTGAATCCTTTCCAGAAGGTTTTCAATTTTCTTTGCCTAGATCCATCAGACAAATTACTATCTATGTCTGCTATAGCCTTATAAAATGTATTTCTTAAATATAGGACTTGAAAGTTGAAATAACTCCTTGATCCTTGGGCTGCAGAATAGATGTTGTATTAGCAGGCAGGAAAACAACATTAATCTCATTGTACATCTCCATCAGAGCTGTTGGGTGACCAGGTGCATTGTCAATGAGCAGCAATATTTTGAAAAGAATCTTTTTTTCTGAGCCGTAGGTCTCAACGGTGGGATGAAAATATCCAGTAAACCATGTTGTTAAACAGATGTGCTGTCATCCAGGCTTTGTTGTTCCCTTTATAGAGCACAGGCAGAGGAGACTTAACATAATTCTTAAGGGTCCTAGAATTTTCAGAATGGAGAATGAGCATTGGCTTCAACTTAAAGTCACCAGTTGCATTAGCCCCTAACAAGAGGGTCAGCCTGTCTTTTGAAGCTAGGTAATGACTTCTCCTCTTTAGCTGTGAAAGTCAGACAGGGCTCTTCTTCCAGTATAAGGCACTTTCATCTACAGTAAAAATCTGCTGTTTAGAGTAGCCACCTTCATTAATTATCTTAGCTAGATCTTCTGGGTAACTTGCTGCAGTTTCTACACCAGCACTTGCTGCTTCACCTTGCATTTTTATGTTATGGAGATGGCTTCTTTCCTTAACCCCATGAACTAACCTCTGCTACCTTCAAACTTTTCTTCTGCAGCTTCCTCATCTCTCTCAGCCTTCATAGAATTGAAGAAAGTTAGGACCTTGCTCTGGATTTAGGTTTTGGATGGTTTGATCTTCTATCCAAACCACTAAAACTTTCTCCATAACAGCAATAAGGCTATTTTGCTTTCTTGTCATTTGTGAGTTCACTGGAGTAGCACTTTTAGTTTACTTCAAGAACTTTTCCTTTGCATTCACAACTTGGCTCACTTTTTGGCACAAGAGGCTTACATTTCAGCCTATCTCAACTTTTGACATGCCTTCCTCACTAAACTTAATCATTTCTAGCTTTTGATTTAAAGTGAGAGACACATGACTCTTCCTTTCACTTAAACACTTACAAGTCATTGTAGGGTTATTAATTGGTCTAATTTCAGTATTGTTGTGTCTCAGGGAATAGGGAGGTCTGAGGAGAGGGAGAAAGACGGGAACAGCTGGTTGGGGTAGCAGTAGAACACACACAACATTTATTGATTAAGTTTATTATCTTATATGGGTGCGGTTTGTGGTCTCCCAAAACAATTACAATAACAACATCAAAGATCACTGATCATGCTTCACTATAACAAATATAATAATAATGAAAAAGTTTGAAATATTGTGAGAATTACCAAAATGTGACACAGAGACACTAAGTGAACAAATGCTCTTGGAAAAATGGCACTAATAGACTGTCTCAATGCAGTGTTGCCACAAACATTCAATTTGTAAAAAACGTGATATCTGTGAAGTGCAATAAAATGAAGTATGCTTGTGTATTGTTCCCAATATACTTATTTTATGTACTTCATACTTTACATACTCTACAAGCTAAATGCGACACAGTAGATTCTCATTACAAATTAACAGGATTGACTCAACCATCTTACTTAACGCACAAAACTGTAGATATTAAGGCAATAGAAACTCAAAATTAAAAGTCAGAGGACTAAACCTTTCAGGCAAGCAAAAGGGTTTCTCATTTTCCACATATTCCTTATTCTTGCTAGGCCTTTGGTAGTTATCTGAAAGGCAGAATAGTTTAAATGCCCAGGATTGTGTGTTTAGACTTTCTTTTCGTTCCTTCAAAATTTGGCTCTCAATAGTTCCTTCATAAAATGATTACTTACAAGGTTGGATTCACAAAATCCCTCGTACTATAACTGTGCACAGTTTAGGTGACTTTTAAGGGTAGACTTACCTTGGGTGCTGAGTTTAGAGGCCAGCTTCCATGTAAGGTAGATTCCACTGTACTTCCTAAAAACAATTTGGTCACTTCTCTCTCGGAAAGTGAAGACACAAGGCAGTCCATCTTCACCCACACTCTTTACCCGGGAGGGTCAATTTAAAGAATTGCTCACGGCTCATTCTCAAGTGCGCCCTTTACTTAGAAGGCAGATTCCACTGTCAGCAAGGTAATTCTTTAGCTCCTGACCTTAGGAAGTGGGATGGAGGCATCCTATTCAATCATCCTGCCCTTTCTTGCTCTGGGGCTTCTCTTTACTTTTTTCAGCTATTGACTCAAGTGACATGTTGCCCGAGGCATTAGTGGCAATAGAGTCTTTATTGCTTAGGGCTGATAATAGTATGCTTTCAAGTTGTAATTAGGTGATTAGATATAAAATAATTTAAAATAAAGCACTTAAATGTGAAGTTTTGGTCTAGGAATTCCTTCCCTATCTCTGACCTCAAATAATATAAACTTTACTTGAAAGAAAAACAAATCTTCGCTTGAACCTGTTGAGTTTCTCTAGCTCCCTTCCCACGCGTCTATCTCTTTTCTTTCATAGCAGGACTTCTAGAGCAAGCAAAGGTTTTCTGTTATGTCAATGTAGAAAGCAGCTCTGCACAGGTTCTGAAGTCAGAGCAACTGGTTCACTGCTCAGCTGCAGCTGAGTGACTTGTGAACTTGGGCACCTTCCTTAATCTTCTGTGCCTTAATACTCTTATCTGCCAAATGGAGACGATAATGGCAAGTACCTCGGGGTTGTTTTTTTTTTAGCAGTTTTATTGAGACATATAATTAACTGCACTTAGTTCAAAGTAGGGCTTGATAATTTTTGACATATGTGTACATGCCTAAAGCCATCACTATCTGACAGAAGCTCTCCTCCCCACAGGGTTTTTGTAATAATGTACGTAAAACACTGAGAAGAGTTTTACAAAATACTAAAAATATTAGTTATTGCTGTATCCATTTTTATTCCTCAAACCTCTAAGGTTTCTCTTCAATTCTACTGGAATTATTCCCTCAAATGTTATCAGTGACCACTGTGGTTGCCAAATCCAATGACATTTCTTTGTTCTTATTCTCCCGGAAATTTCTACTGTATGCGACATGGATATGAAAAATTCATCATGAAATTGATATTATGAATAACTAAAATTTTGTGGAGTAAAGACTGTGACCAATCACTGTGACTATTGAAAATGACAAAATCTGAAGCAGACAAATTCATTAATTACTTAAAAATGTAAAATGTATATTGTGCTAGATACTGGGGATAAAAAGACAAGTAGACCTAGTGTCTGCCTGCCAGGAATTCTGGAAAACAAATGAGAAAAATACATTAAAGGAAACAATACAATGTGACAAGAGTGATAGTAGGTATCTATGTAAAATAATGGGGAAATTCAAAGAATGAATTTTTATGCCTTGGAGAATCAGGAGGGCTTTACAGAAGAATTGATATTTAAGCCAATTCATTAAAGATGAGTAAAAGTTCATCAGTTGGATAAGAAAAGCTAGTGAATTCAATTAGTAGGAAAATAATTAGCAAAGATATGGGTGTGTTGGAGTACTGCAGAGAGTTCAGTGCAGTTTAAAGTATAGGACATGTGAAGGAAAGAGCCTGGATAGGCGTTAGAAGGCTCAGTTGTGGTCAGAAGTTGACGGCCATATAGGCCAGTCAAAGGAGTTTGAGTTGTAGTCTGTGAGTAGAGGGAAGTTATTGAAGGTTCTGAAGCCAGGGCATTGCATGAGTAACTTTGTATTTGAAAAATATATTACTCATGCCAAGAGGAGGATACATTGGGAGTTGGGAAAAGTAGGGTGGAGGCAGTGAGACCCATTAGGCCACTTTTTTGGTTAACTGTTTAATCTTTTGATGAAATGACATTGAATTAAAGCAGAGACAGTGGGCAGACAAGGTGGGCAAAAGTATATCAAAGGCAGAGGCAATAAGATTTGAAGAGAGGGTGAGGGATTGAGGGCATGGGAGAAGCTGAAGATGGTTTAAGAGTCTCACTTGGGAACTTGAGTTGGTGGTGATGTTATTCACCAAGATATGAATTCAGCCCAATATTTAATACATAAAATACTTAATTTTATCATGAAATATATTCATATTATTCATAACCTATACACTCCACATTTTAAGAAATATTCATAGAGATAAAATTTCATTGTTTGTGTGTGCTGTAAAATTTAAGAACACCGCTGAAATGGATTTGCTATATAACATAGCCTTCCATATTTTTCATAGTGCAAGCAATTTGAATAAACTATACCTTGGTAATATTTTCTTGACTTGCTTTCAAGATGAGGCATCATTAATACTAAAACACTGTCCTAATGGTGCATACTCCGCTGTTATCTTATTGGTGAGGCACATCTTATAACAATACTGTAGTGTGCTGACACCCACTTAGACTTGCCGCATATTATAGTTGACACAGACCTTGCTTTTGGTTTTCATGCTTCAATTCTCTGTCACTTTTCTCAAGGCCATGCAACTTGACTCTCGACTTCTGTGATAACAAAGTTCACTGATATCTTCCGTCTTGATATTTTATCAAGTTTTATCAAGAAGAAAGGAAAAGTAATGCATGGCCTCAACTTCCCTTTGATGTTGCGGTGTTGACACTAGAAGATGCATCTTAACTGATGATAGTAATAACTGAGGAAGTGGCAATGCCAGAGAATAGACTGTCCTGTACTGGAAGAAAACCTGGGTCCTAGTCTTGATTCTGCCACTAGTTCAATATTTGACCTTGAGGAAACTATTTTACTTGCTTGATCCTCAATCTCATCATGTATAAAAAAAGGTCTCTATTGTCTCTAAAACTCTGATTCTCCAAAGGTCTGGATGGATTTATTTCCTATTAGTTTTGTTTCCAACTACTTTTGGACCAGTTTTAAAATTTCTCAGTTAACAGACAATAAGAAATTTAGGTAAGAACTAATAATTTGATACATAAGATGTTTTGAACAAGTTGCTGAAATATACTATTTTTAGAATTTCTGATAAAAGCAAGGCTCTTGCATGTGAAGATGAAGATTCATTAGCAGCCCAGACTGCTGTATAAAGGGCAACTAGATGCTAAGCAATAACAGCCATATCATTTTGATAGTGTCCAATTAGGCAAGAGCTGTAGAGCTCATCTGAGGGTAATTTGAAGCAGATGCCAGCATTAAGACACAGATGTGGGACATTTTTCAATGGCAATGGAACGTGTGTGGTATAGGATAGCTGATGGCTTCATCATCATTTTTCTTTCCATGGGGTTACAGTGGTGAAATGCGCTAACATTCAGCTCATTTTAGGCTCTTGGATTACTCCCTGGAGCAGGCTGTCCCCCAGGTAGATATACCTTCAGAGCTGAGGGTCATTACATTTTGATTTATTCAATCCACATGCCCTTTTCACAATCTGATATCTCACATCCCAGATGTGGAAGTCAGAATAAATTTCTGATCATAACACCTAGAGTTTTACTGCACAGAACCAGAAACAGATGGACAACTTTGATAACCCAGGATTCCAGTCTGGCAGAACGGTGCTCTCTCACTGCTACTGCCGAGAGTTTAAGTGGATAATTTCTGAGCATCAAATGTCAATGCATTTTCTTAAAGCCGGGCGTAGCAGATCTAATTCTTCTCTTTTCATAAAAAGTTCATTTTCTGGTTTTCATTCCACTCGATTTGAACAGCAAACTTAAACTTCGCAGTTTCTTCCTTGTGAATAGTACCATTCCCTTTGGATACCAAACACTGGAGGTATTTGTAAATCTTCCCTATTTCCCTACCTCTCTTTCTTTGAACAACCAAACAAAACTTATGAATGCTACCTCCGTGCCTAGAAGGGTGCTGGGCAGTGAAGGTTAGTGCTGGCCATAGTGAAATAAACGTAAACGTGTGTGCAGAAAAATTGATAATTTCAAAAACAGAATATAATATATTTAAAGTTTCTTGAGAAGGTTGGGTCCTGATGGAGAGGATTGGAAGAGTTGGCTGGGTGGAGAGGGATTTTTCCAGACTAGGTACGTCAGAGCAAACGTGTATGGATAGGATTTAACATAATTTGTCAGAAAGTTCTGAATTCAAGGGAGAGTGATGGTTGAGGAGCTAAAAGAAATTAGGGTAAAGGGAAAGGAAGTGGCATCCTCAGTTAATTGAGGACTTGGAAATCAGGCAGAGGGGCATGGACTTACAGTTTTGTACATAGTACATTGGCATACTGAAAATACAACAGAGTGGAAAAGAACACAGTCTCGGATTCTGAGAGGCCAGTCTACTAATTGTAGTGTTGTCACTTCATTGCTGTAAGACCTTATTCAACTTCCCTAAAGTCTCTAAACCTCAGTTTCCTTATCTGTAAAATGGATACAATGTCAAGTAGCAATGATGTGGATCTGTTGTGGGAATTAAGTGTAATAATGCCTTTAAAGTACTTTGCAGGGTCTGGCTCGAGTAAGCACTCAATATAGGCTAGCAATAATTCTTCTTGTTATCTGACAGCTGGAGGCTGATTGCATTGGACTGGGCAGAATGACCTTCTTTCTGAGCACTTTCAAGGTTTTCCAAATTAAGTGGGCTCTGATTCATTTCATAATGTTTATTGCATTTTCTTTAAATTTTAAGGTGTTCTTTCTCTATTGAAAGGGCTCCAATTACAGACAGTAGAATCAAAGTGATTCCTAAAGCTTCTGAAGGCACTTTTTCTCCTTTGTGTGTATGTGTGTGTGTGTCTGGTTGAAAATGAGCCATTATGTTCATCCTCCTTGGAAGGCAATTGGCTGTTGAGCAACAGCATTACAAAGTGAGCTCATATACAAGTTATTATCCACTATAACCAGAATCTTTTTAAACATTATTTATTTCCAAAAAGGAGAATGGGTTTCCATTTTATATCTCAGCTGCTGCTGATTTTTCCCTAGGTAAATTATCCTGCAGTATTAATGTTAAATCTCATCTCATTATATCTGCCAATCTCCCCACACTTGTCATTCAGCAACTCAGTCATCTCTCCTGTTTACTTTTTTTCTTGTTTAGAATTATCTGCACATTTCATTAATGTTGGATTTAAGTCACTTGCTGCTTCACAGGGATGGTTTGTGTGAAACCCACTCCTCCACAAATGCTAAGGCTATGCTGTTGACAATTTATAAAACTTTGTTTTAACAGACACAGTTTTTCCTGTGCATAGCAGGCTTTCCAAATAAAACTTCTATATAATTTCTAGGTTTCTGAAAACAAAATGTACCCATTCATTCTTTCATTCATTGCTTATTATGAGGCAGGCACTTTGCTAGGCCCTGGAGACTGCGATTCTCCTCTTAAACATTAACATTTCAGTGATAGAGCAAGACCTGTAACAAATAATTATAATACAGCATGGTAATTACTACAAGAGAAGCATGAATTGCTGTACAAACCCAGAGAGGGCAGAGATTACCTTTTGAGTTTAATTTTGAGTTGAACTTTAAAGAATACAAGAGAAGAGGAAGACTGATTTTCATTGTCTGTAATGACGTATATCTAATATTGCATATTTGCAATATATATGCATTCCTAATACACACAAATACATAACCAAACCAGTATGTTTCAGTTTTGCATGCACACGTGCACACGCGTGCACACACGTGCACACACACACACATCCGTTGTAGTTGAGTGAATTTTCTTCTTTTGGTATATACGTAAGCTCAGGACTTATACATAAGCTTGTTTTAGGATGTATGGAAGCTAAATGACAAATTATACTGTCCACAGCACTAGTCTCCATCTAAAACTCACACTCAGTTTTCAGTCATCACTTATTCCACATTAAAGACTCTCCTTTCTGAATTTGCAATGTTGCATTTATACAGACACACTGGGCAAAGCCACGCTTTCTCACTCTAGCTTCCCTTCTTGGCACAAGAGCAGATATATCCTGAACCTTTATCCTCTTCCCATTGTCCCTTGGTTGCCTTTCTAGTATCCTTTCTGTGCTTCCGTCTAGCTTTTCCATTTGGACAGTCTTCTTAGGTCCTCTCATGAAGCAGCCTCTCATCCCTGTGAAGGAAGCAGAAGCAAGGGTCCTCCTTTTGTACTTTTTACAAGATGCAGAGGGATTTTACTCCCCAGTCTACTTAGGCTCTGTTGGTATCTAAGCTGTCTCTGGTCTTCAATTTAGGCTCAGTTTTTAGACGCTGGGGTAATATGTAGTCCACATATACATAGATGTCTCAATTTTTATGGATTAAGTTACTAATTGAAAAATAAGTTTGCCTTTAAATGACATTAGCATATTTTTTAATTGAGATATAGTTGACACATAACATTGTGTAAGTTTAAGGTATACAACGTGTTGGTTTGATACACTTACATATTGGAATAGGATTACCTCATGAGTTAGCTAACTCCTCCATCACGTCACACAATTATCATTTCTTTTGTGGTAAGAACACTTAAGATCTAGTCTCTTAGCAACTTTCAAGTATATAATACAGTATTGTTGATAAAAATCACAATGCTGTACGTTAGATCTCCAGAGCTTACTCATCTTCTAACTGCAAGTTTGTACCCTTTGACCAACATCTCTCCAATTTCCCTACCCCTTAGCCCCTGGTAACCACCCTTCTACTCTCTGTTTCTACAAGTTCAGCTTTTTTAGATTTCACATGGAAGTGATATCATACAATATTTCTCTGTCTGACTTATCTGATTTAGCATAATGCCCTCAAGGTCCATCCAAGTTGTCACATATGGTAGGACTTCCTTCTTTCTCATGGTCGAGTAATACTCATAGTATATATATATACAAGACATCTTCTTTATCCGTTCCTCTGTATATGGACACTTAGTTTATTTCCATATCTTGACTATTGTGAATAAGACTGCAATAAACATGGGAGTGCAGATATCTTTTCGATATCCTGTTTTCATTTCCTTTGGATATATACCCAAAAGTAGGATTGCTGGATCATATGGTAATTCTATTTTTAATTTTTTAAGGAAACTCCATACTGCTTTTCATAGTGGCTATACCAGTTTACATTCCCAACAACAGTGTATAAGGGTTCCCTTTTCTCCACATCCTCGCCTACACTTTTTATTTCTTGTCTCCCTAATGATAGCCGTTCTTACAGATGTGAGGTGATAGCTCATTGTGGTTTTGATTTACATTTCTCTGATTGCTGGGGATATTGAGCATCTTTTCATGTACCTATTTGCGATTTGTATGTGTGCTTTGGAAAAATGTCTATTCAGTTCCTCTGCCCATTTTTTAGTCAGTTTGCTTTTTGTCATTAAGTTGTATGAGTTCTTTACATATTTTGGATATTAAACCTTCGTCAGACATAAGGTTTGCCAATGTTTTCTCCCATTCTGTAGGTTGCCTTTTCATTTTGTTGACTCTTTTGCTGTGCAGAGTGTTTTAGTTTCATGTAGTCTCACTTGGTGATTTTTGCTTTTGTTGCTTATGCTTTTGGAGTCATATCCAAAAAAATCATTGCCAAGACCAATGTCAAGGAGCTTTTTCCCTACGTTTTCTTCTATGACTTTTATAGTTTCATGTCTTATTTTAAGTCTTTAATCCATTTTGAGTTTTATAAGTGATTTAAGATAGGGGTCCAATTTAATTTTTCTGCACATATTTATCTAGTTTCCAAACTCCATTTATTGAAGAAGCAATCCTTTCCCCATTGAACATTCTTGACTCTCTTGTCAAGTATTAGCATATTTCTAAAAAGTAATATGTATAAGAAAATTTAAGAACTATCCAAAGACATTATGGAGATCTGGAGGTGAAGTTGACAAAATTTGTTGATGGATTCAATGGGAAGTGTGTGAGGACAAGAAAGAATCAACGTCAGTCCCTTGGTTATTGGCCTAACCAGTTGGGTGGTGAATACTAAAGTTAACAGGTGGTAAAGATGGAGGGCAGAAAAGGCTTTTAGGTGGGAGAAAATGATAGCTTTAAGAGTTTTGTTTCAGATATGCTAATATGAGGTGCCCCCTAGACATTCAAGAAATGACGCCAGATTTCTTTCTTTTTCTCTTTCTCTCACTTATCATTCCTTGACAAATCAAAACATCATCATAATAGGCTTGCAAGAGCAATGGTTTTTTAGGTTAAATACCGGATATGCTATTCTCTAGCTGTGTGATCTAGCACATTTTAGTTAATCTCTCAGTCTCAATTTCTTTAGGTACAAAATAGGAATAATAATGCATTATGTATAGGATTGTTTATGAGGATTAATTGATAATCAGATGAATTAAAGTTCCTGGTATATAGTATGCATTCAATATTAATGCTCTCCTGATTGCCATCCTCCTTCCTCCTTTGTTACTTTGTAGAGAGACAAATGAAAATGGGCATAATCTCAGATATTCTGTAATTTTTTTCCAACACAAAACTAGTGCTTCTTGAAATACTCATTTTACTGAAAGTGGAGGGATGGAAAAAGATACTCCATGCGAATAGCAGTGAAACGAAAGCTGGGGTAGCAGTACTCATATGAGACAAAATAGACTTTAAAACAAAAACCATAAAGAGAGACAAAGAAGGGCATTACATAATGATCAAGGGAACAATCCAACGAGAGAATATAACACTTGTAAATATCTATGCACCCAATGTAGGTGCACCTAAACATATAAAGCAATTATTAACAGATATAAAAAGAGAAATAGACAGTTACACAATAATAGTAGGGGACTTTACCACTCCACTTACACCAATGGATAGATCATCCAAACATAAGATCAATATGGAAACACTGGCCTTAAATGACACACTAGAACAGATGGACCTAGTAGATCTATACAGAACATTCCATCCAAAAACTGAAGAATACACGTTCTTTTCAAAAGCACATGGAACATTCTCCAGGATTGATCACATATTAGGCCACAAAACAAGTCTCCATAAATTTAAGAAGATTGAAATAATACCAAGCATCTTTTCTGACCACAATGGTATGAAACTAAAAATCAACTATAGGAAGAAAATCAGAAAAGCCACAAATACGTGGAGATTAAACAAAATGCTACTGAACAATGACTGGGTCAATGAAGAAATCAATGAAGAAATCAAAAAATACCTGGAGACAAATGAAAATGAAAATACCACATGCCAGAATTTATGGGATACAGCAAAAGCAGTTCTAAGAAGGAAGTTTACAGCAATACAGGCCAATCTCAACAAATAAGAAAAATCTCAAATAAACAATCTAAAAATGCACCTAAAGGAACTGGAAAAAGAGGAACAAACAAAGCCCAAAATCAGTAGAAGAAGGGAAATAATAAAAATCAGAGTAGAAATAAATGAAATAGAGACTAAAAAAACAATAGAAAAAATTAATAAAACCAAGAGCTGGTTCTTTGAAAAGATCAACAAAATTGACAAAACTTTAGCTAGACTCACCAAGAAAAAAAGAGAGAAGGCACAAATAAGTAAAATCAGAAATGAAAGAGGAGAAATTACAACAGACACCTTAGAAATACAAAAGATTATAAGAGAATACTGTGAAAGCTATATGCCAACCAATTCGACAATCTGGAAGAAATGGATTAATTCTTAGAATCATACAACCTTACACAACTGGATCAAGAAGAAGTAGAGAATTTGAATAGACCAATCACCAGTAAGGAGATCGAAAAGGTAATCAAACACCTCCCCAAATATAAAAGTCCAGGACCAGATGGCTTCCCTGGTGAATTCTACCAAACATTCAAAGAAGACTTAATACCTATCCTTCTCAAACTCTTCCAAAAAATTGAGGAGGGGGGAAAGCTCCCTAACTCATTCTACGAAGCTGACATTACCCTGATACCAAAACCAGACAAGGACAACAGAAAAAAAGAAAATTACAGGCCAATATCACTGATGAACATCGATGCAAAAATCCTCAACAAAATACTAGCAAATCGCATACAACAATACATTAAAAAGATTATACAACATGATCAAGTGGGATTTATTCCAGGTATGCAGGGATGGTTCAACATTCGCAAATCAATCAACGTAATACACCACATTAATAAAATGAAGAATAAAAATCACATGATCATCTCAATAGATGCAGAGAAAGCACTTGACAAGATACAACATCCATTTATGATAAAAACTCTGAATAAAATGGGTATAGAAGGAAAGTACCTCAACATAATAAAGGCCGTATATGACAAACCCACAGCTAATATCATCCTCAATGGTGAAAAACTGAAAGCTATCCCTCTAAGAACAGGAACCCAACAAGGATGCCCACTGTCACCACTCCTATTTAACCTAGTACTGGAAGTCCTAGCCAGAGAAATCAGGCAAGAAAAAGAAATAAAAGGGATCCAAATTGGAAAGGAAGAAGTGAAACTGTCACTATTTGCAGGTGACATGATTTTATATATAGAAAAGCCTAAAGAATCCACCAGAAAACTTTTAGAAGTAATAAACGAATATGGTAAAGTTGCAGGATACAAAATCAACATACAAAAATCAGTTGCATTTCTATACACTAACAATGAAGTAGCAGAAAGAGAAATTAAGAATACAATCCCATTTACAATCGCAACAAAAAGAATAAAATACCTAGGAATAAACTTAACCAAAGAGGTGAAAGATCTGTACACTGAAAACTATAAAACATTGCTGAAAAAATTGAAGAAGACACAAAGAAATGGAAAGATATTCCGTGCTCTTGGATCGGAAGAATTAACACAGTTAAGATGTCCATACTTCCTAAAGCCATCTATAGATTCAATGCAATCCCTTTCAAAGTTCCAACAACATATTTGACAGAAATAGAACAAAGAATCCTAAGATTTATATGGAACAAAAAAAGACCCCGAATAGGTAAAGGAATCCTGAGAAAAAAGAACAAAGCTGGAGGTATCACACTCCCTGATTTCAAAATATACTACAAAGCTATAGTCACCAAAACAGCATGGTACTGGCACAAAAACAGACACAGAGATCAATGGAATAGAATCGAAAGCCCAGAAGTAAACCCACACATTTATAGACAGCTAATCTCTGACAAAGGAGCCAAGAACATGCAACGGAGAAAGGAAAGTCTCTTCAACAAATGGTGTTGGGAAAACTGGATAGCCACATGCAAAAGAATGAAAGTAGACCCTTACCTTACACCATACACAAAATTAACTCAGAATGGATTAAAGACTTGAATGTAAGACCTGAAACTATGAAACTTCTAGAAGAAAACATAGGCAGTACGCTCTTCGACATTGGTCTTAGCAACATATTTTCAAACACCATGGCTGACCGGGCAAGAGAAACAATAGAAAAAATAAACAAATGGGACTACATCAAACTAAAAACTTCTGCACAGCAAAGGAAACCATCAACAAAACGAAAAGACAACCTAACAATTGGGAGAAGATATTTGCAAACCGTACATCTGATAAGGGGTTAATCTCCAAAATATATAAAGAACTGATGCATCTCAACAACAAAAAAACTACCAACCCAATTAAAAAATGGACAAAAGACCTGAACAGATATTTCTCCAAAGAAGATATACAGATGGCCAACAGAAACATGAAAAGATGTTCAAAATCATTAACTATCAGGGAAATGCAAATCAAAACTACAATGAGATATCACCTCACGCCCGTCAGAATGGCTATAATTAACAAGACAGGAAACAACATGTGTTGGAGAGGATGTGGAGAGAAGGGAACTCTCATACACTGCTGGTGGGAGTGCAAACTGGTGCAGCCACTATGGAAAACAGTATGGAGATTCCTCAAAAAAGCAAGGATAGAACTACCATATGATCCAGCTATTCCACTGCTGGGTTTTATCCAAAGAACTTGAAAACACCAGTGCATAAAGATACATGCACCCCTGTGTTCATTGCAGCGTTATTCACAATATCCAAGACTTGGAAGCAACCTAAGTGCCCATCAAGGGACGAATGGATAAAGAAGATGTGGTATATATACACAATGGAATACTACTCAGCCATAAGAAACGATGAAATCCAGCCATTTGTGACAACATGGATGGACATTGAGGGTATTATGCAAAGTGAAATAAGTCAGAGAGAGAAGATCAAATACCATATGATTTCCTTCATTAAGTAGTAGATAATAACAACAATAAACAAACACATAGAGACAGAGATTGGATTGGTAGTTACCAGAGGGGAAGGGAGAGGGAGGAGGGCGAAAGGGATAATTAGGCACATGTGTGTGGTGATGGGTTATAATTAGTATTTGGGTGGTGAACATGATGTAATCTATGCAGAAATAGAAGTATAATGATGTACACCTGAAATTTATACAATGTCATAAACCAATGTTACCACAATAAACAAAAAATTATAAAAAAAATACTCATTTTAGAAGAAGAAAGTACTGGCATTGACACTGTATAGCAGTATATATTGGAGACATTATTTTGTAATAAATCTTGTAGTTTCCTCCCGAATAAGCATGGTGACTTAAAGTATTAAGGCATATAAGCCCTAAAGAAACAATTTCATCCTGCTGACTGCCTAGACTGAACAAATAATAAATGAAAAAAATAAACTAATTTGTGATCGTGAAATAAGCATTTACATTCAGGAAAGGGATTCTAGAATTATGAACGAGTAAACACATATTTCACTGGGTCTTTTATTCAAGGTCTAGTCCATGACTATAAAATAAGACATTATTATTAACAAATACTAGATCACAATTTACTGATAACAATAGTTATCGAAGGGGATAACTGAGATGTATGCCATAGAACAGGCACTCGAGAAATGTTATTTTTTTATTTATGTATTTCACTCCAGTTATCATTTACACAAGCAGATTTCATCTTATGAACTTGTTAAACATTTTTATTAATGGTAGTTATTTTCACAGCCTTGTGGTTGAAATATAGTATCTAAGTTATGCCTGATTTAGTGCGAAAAAAATCAGTGAACTATTCTTGTTTAAAACAAAATATTCTCTAAAGGGATTAGGATTAAATTCTCACTTCTAAAAGTAATATTTTTGTGGGGAGGTGTAGTTAGATGGCTTGAGGACTATCTAACAAGTAGAAAGGAGCTCCTAGGAGCTGTACAAAATGGAATGCTTTTATAGGCAGAGGGGGGAAGGGATAAGGAAAGAACAGATTACCTCATCTTCCTTTGGAGGATGGAAAGAGTCTATGTGCAGATTGCCTCTTTGGCGCTGACCAGAAAGTTCTAGACTGACCAGTTAAGACTACATTCCTGGGGAAGGTTGCAACTGCAGTTAGCTTAGGTGTTAAGCCTTGGTTTGGTGATATGGGCTTAGCAAAACGACTCTGTTTGGGGCCTGTTATGTCTTTTTAACAAAGGTAACTACATGAAGAAAGTTGTGGAAATGAGAATGTTTAGAGAATATTTAAAAACTATTAATAGATATGTTTGGGTAACAATTAGGTATATGTAAACTGTTGTAGGAATTATTGCAACCGGGATGGGGCAGATCCAAAGGAACCGTAAAGGTTAGGTTCGGGTAGAGTTTGGGGAGGCGCTGTATGTCTGTGCACAGCACTGAGACATAATCAGAGCAGTGCTTCAGGAAAATTCTCCTGCAAGGAGAGTGTGGGAGTGAATTGGAAAGGGGAAATAGTGAGGGGGAAGAGACAAGACAGCAGGTTATTTTAATAGTGAAATGCAAGATAATGAGGGCTGGAACCTGGGTGATGATTGCAGGAAGGGATAGGAAAAGATGTTGGAGAGAGAAGTTTCTAAGCATTTGCTATCGTGTTCTTTGCTTAATGCAAATTGAATACATTTTGAGGATACTTAGCATGGATATTACCAGCCATTTTCTTTCCGAGTGCTGCTAAAACCAGTAAGTGCAATATAATAGCACTGCTAAAATAAAACTGTTTTTCCTTTAATAATGCTGAGCTCTCATTATACAAAATAAGCCAATGTAGAGTCACAATTCCAATAGTTTAGAATGACCTGCTGAAGGTATTTTCTTTTTTTTTTTTTTAACATTCCAAAAGCTGTTTTGATAGAGTTAGTATTTTTTTCTTTTAAATTCTCTGTAGTGTTTTTTAGATATAAATAATAAATAAATTGTTTGCAGCTGATGTTTCACTGGATCTGTTTTCCTGTCTAATGACTGCCTGAGGATTTCAGGCATGTGGTGATTTAAATTGTTTATTAAGAGGGTTAACATCATTGAATGTTTTTCTGTTTGTTTTGTTAATAACACTTATCAAATGGTTGATTAGAGAAACACAGTCTTTTCAGAGAAGGAAGGTAGCATGACATTGTGGCAAGAGGACTGGAGGCAGAGTCAAGAGTGTCCTGTTTTAGGCCAAGTCTGCCCCGATTGAGCCTTAGGCGAGGCACTGAACTGCCAGGCCCTCAGGGTCTGTACTTCTAAAGCTACTTCTTCTATGCGTTCAGAAGCACAACTGTTGCTATTATTGGCACAGAACTCCCACAGAACTATCACTACTGTAACCTGCTGCTACTCTTACTATTACTACTAATGACATGTCTTTCCCCCCTTTTCTTTGGTGGCCAGATACTCTCTTCTGAGGGGCTTTATGTGCATTACTTTCAACCTCCATGTCAACCCCAAGATAGGCAGAATTATTTCTGTTTTATGGAGGAGGAGACTGAGATGCAGGGGGATTAAATAACTTGCTCAAGGAAAGTGGTGATTTTGAACGTTCAACCCAGATCTGTCCACACGGCCTCTGTGAGGCTATGAGAGAAGCAGACTGGACCTGATCTGCTGATGAAGTGCCAAGAGGATTTAAAACCTTCCGACTTCCAAAGCAGAAGAACTGAAGCCCTATTTCCTTTTTATATTGCTGGTAGAGAAAAACAGCCTCATCTTCATCGTCTCTGGGCTGTGGTTACTAGTTTTTATACCAGGGCTTTGGAACTTTTTGATCAAATTCTGCACATTTACATTTCTTATTTCTAGCCACACTTAAAGATGGACATGAAAATTTGGGCCTTCAAAAATACTACTAAATCACACAAATTCTGAACTTAACTCCTTCCTCTAGTACTATTTTAACATAAGTGGTCTCTTAATTTGTATGAGTACCAGGCTAGATTGTATATTTTCTGAAAGTAGACATCATGTTTTTCTTGATTCCCACTTTACTCTTCAATAAATATTTGCTGAAAAAATAGCTGAACGAATAACAGGACATAAACTCCTGAACAGGTCATTTTATTAAAACATTTTGTTAAACCAACATGATTTTACTGTCAAACTGTTGTTCCTCAAGCTGGAAGTGAAATGTATTCAAATTTGTTATGACTCTTTTATGGAAATGCACTTAAAATAGTGTTAGGCAAATTTATATTGCACACAATTGACAAGAAAATGTAGCTTCTGATTCTTCAAGTTTTAAATACCTAAACACATCTGTAGATGTAGCTGTGGGGACGTTTTTATGAGATACGGAAATTTATGCAGTAAAATTAAACATTCTTTTAAAGAAGTGTTTTCTGTGTATAAGAATAGCTGTAATTTCATAACTTGGGTGACATTTGAATAACTACCTTTGAAAAGTAAAATAACCAACTTTTCAAAGATTAAGGACCAAAATTTGAGTGAGAAAATTCAGACAATCCTCTAAGATTATTTATTTTCTCTTGTTTCTTATCCTGATTTTCCTGCTCTCTCTTTTTATACCTGATTCATTAAAATTAACTCTTCAGTTACAATTCATTGATAACTTATTTATTTTTCCAGTTTAGAGTATAATTGAAAGTCATTCTCGGGGTAATCCAAGTTACTGCTTTAATAAATGTATTCTACACTCAGCGAATCATGAAGCCCGGGTACCAATGAGGATATCTCTGAGCTTACAATGACATAAAAAATCCAGGCAATTATTCAGATACTTAGGGCTATAGGAAACCCTAAGCACTTTTGTAGGAATAGTTGATTTTTTAAAAATCTCTCTTTGCTGGATTTCCAAGTAGTTTGGTACTTACTCAGGTAATTTCAGGTAAAATAATGCTATTTCAGATATGGCAGATAAAATATTTTCTCAATAAAAGTCTATTCAATAAATGAGGCATGTGAGTCTGCTTTGAAACTTTCAATCTTTAAGGCGTCTTCCGTTGTCTTAAGGTGCAGCTTCTTTGGCAAAACAAGCCTAAGTAGACTAATTTTTCTTCTGATACTGGTTTAGCTGAGATCATGGATGGGATGCTGTTCACACAAAGCTGCCCCTGTTCCTCTGTGAAAAGCCACGAGTAGCCCTCCAGGAGGACACAGGGTAGCACTATTCTCCAAGGGGGAAGAGTACTGACTTGACTGCTCTGCCCTTGTCATGTCTGCTTTTTTCTGTCCTTTGCCACATAATGTTAGCTGCTCGCTTTAGCTGCTTGCCTCTTTGATGGCTAACAACACCTATATGAAAGGTGACTTTTTTCTCACAAAAGCAGGCGCACCAGGCTCTTCTGTGCCTCTCAGCTGGATTCCCTGAGGAACTATAGTATACTGGACTAGTGACAGTCATTTGAACTTTTAAAAAATTCTTTTTTTAAGGAGACTAGATTGATCCTCCTGATGTGTACATAAGCACAACCAATCATGACATCCTGGCTGGTCTCTTATTTTTGTTCTCTGAACCACCCACCCATCTTTTGCATTTAATTTCAGACAGTGAAGGATCTAGTAGCGTCTCAGAGGCAGATTGGTTGAAAGACCATGAACAGAGAGTAGAAGTAACACTTGGAAATCAAATTTGTGGGGATGTTGGAAGAGGGAGGATGTATGTGGGGTACAATCTCACTTCTTTTTAGGCTAGTTAATTAAAATATACTGTGATGGTTTCAGTATATTTTGGCTGACTTGCCTAAAAGGTCTGAATCTCTAATTCATCATCTATTTCCTTAATTTAAAATCCTGGACACAATCAATGAATAAAACATTCCATTTACCTTTCCTATTTATATCTCATACCAGATCTATTATCCATTTCTTTTTTTTAATTGAGGTAACCTTGGTTTATAACATTATATGAATTTCAGGTGTATATCATTATATTTCAATTTCTGTGTAGACTACATCATGTTCACCACCCAAAGACTAATTACCATCCATCAGCATACACATGTGCCCAGTCACCCCTTTCACCCTCCTCCCTTCCCCCTTCCCCTCTGGTAACCACTAATCTAATCTCCGTATCTACGTATTTGTTTGTTGTTGTTTTTATCTTCTATTTATGAGTTAGATCATATGGTATTTGACTTTCTTCATCTGACTTATTTCACTTAGCATAATACCCTCAAGGTCCATCCATATTTTTACAAATGGCAAGATTTCATCCTTTTCTATAGCTAAGTAGTATTCCATTGTGTATCGTCCATTTTTTACATTATTTCCTACAAGGCCACTGTGCTGGGTGTCTTCCATTTGCCCTTCAGATCCACAATCCAACTTTCTCGACTTTGCTATATACGACCATCTCCCCCTCATAGGAGTCTGACTTCCATGGACTTCCTCAATACCTCTCTGGCTTCTAGATGGGTTTGACAATGGGGAGCACAGGCATGACAGTAAAGGGTGGAGGAGAGCAAGTCGGTTATTTTTTTCTTTGTCTCTCTCTCTCATAGACCAAGATTTGGATGTGACTGGCTTCCTCTACAGAAGGTTACAGCTTCTGTCAGCCAGTTGTCTCTATACAGATTTCTCCAGGTACTACTAACTACCAACTGTTGAGTTGAAAGAGGTGAAATTTGAGGAGAAAAATTCAGTATTAGCTGTGCCACGTGTAGGCTTCTCATGGTGTCATAGGTCTAGGCCAATTTTAGGAGATAATTGCATTCTCGAATCCTCATTACTAGGTCCAGACTAGCCTGAGAAAGAGAGGACCACTTTACCATCAGGACAAATTAAGCAGGGGACTATAAACTACTCTGCAGAAAGGGATGACAGAGAACAGTCCTGGCCAGAATCACCCCTGCTCTTGGCCGCAGTGATTGGTTAAAGATGGGTTCATATTGCAGTGTGCCGATATGAGGCCACCCTGGACCTATTTTTCCACCACTATCAAACAAGTTTACTCTTGCCATTTGGGTTGTGTATTCATTTCCTGGGGCTGCCATAACAAATTACTACAAACTTGGTGGCTTAAAACAGCAGAAATTTATTCTCTCAGTTCTGGAGGCTAAGAAATCCAAATCAATTTGTTAGCAGGGCCATGCTCCCTCTGAAGGCTCTAGGGAAGAATCCTTCCTTACTTCTTCCTAGCTTTTGGTGGCTTCCAGAAATCCTTGGCATCCTTTGGCTTCTAGCTGCATCATTCCAGTCTCTATCCCTGTCTTTATATGACCTTCTTGTCTAGGTATCTCTGTGTCTCCTTTCCTCTTTCTATAAGGACACCAGTCATTGTATTTAGGGCCCACTATAATCTAGTATGACCTCATCTTAACAATTACATCTGCAAAGATCCTATTTCCAAATAAGTCACATTCTGAGGTTTCAGGTGGATATAAATTATTTGAAGACACCCTTCAACCTAGTAGAGGTTACTACCCACATGAGAACCTGAGCAAAGAGAGACAGACAGAACTTTGATAACATTGTTTGTGCATCTGAATCAAGGTCTACCAGATATAACCAATTCATTGCATTAGCCAATACATTGCCTTTTTTCCTTGGGCGATTTTGTGTTAGGCTTTCATCATATATATCTTTATGCCTGAGATATAATTTCTAATCCAGTTAATAAAGCTTTGCCAATGAAGAGTATGTTTGGAATGGAATATCTTTTGTTATTGCTGGGACCATGGATTGTGCCATGGTGAGGCGTGTAAAAGACCTGTAGTGGTGAAAGGAATGGGAAGATTAGTGGGCTGGAGCAGTTAAGAGAGGGCCTTATAATGGGTCATAGCATAGGATGGTGGTGCTCCATGACCAGAATAATGATGCTCTTGTTCAGTTGGGGCCTAGGATTCAGTATTTTCTTGAACCTTCCCAAGTGATTCTAATGTGTAAGCAGGATTTAGAACCTGGAAAATAAAAAATTTTCATGCTGAAAATTCTTAACTTTGCCCCATAAACCTGGTGCTATCAAAAGAGACGCTGTGAAAGAGTAATGACTATGTTCCATTCACGGTGTTAAATATATTATATACATTATCTTATTTAATTCTTACAGCACTAAGATGATTTATTATTCCTATTTTATAGATGAGACTGCTGAAGCTCAGATTCTGAAAAGTTAAATAACTGGAAGTCATATAGTTAAAAAGTGGCAGAGTTGAGAACATATGCCTTCTTGACAACAGGCCTTAGGTAGTAATCATTGTGCTACAGGTTTATTAAAATGATAAAATTGGTATTTTATAAAGGTGAATGTGCTGGTCATATGCAGGATAAATTAAAGGTGGATGACACTTGGCAGTAAGACTAGTGAATTGGTATTTTTGTCATTATGCTTTTGGTCTCCAAGCAATGAATCAAATCACTGAACTGTTGATTTGATCTGTGGCTCAGTAATCAGTCAAGAAAAGCAAAAAAGACTTAGTATTATTGAATAAGATATGTAGATAGCTTCTATGTGAGCATATTCTGCGATGGGGGTGTGGCCCCTGTGGGAAGTAATCTAGCTCAGATGTTCTGTGTAAAATTGTGGCATGCAGGTCATTTTGATATAAAAATGTGTATATATACATAATGATAAAAAATCAATCATTGTAGCAAAGAATCTCAAACGGCAAATTTATTATGTTGGTTACTACTTCTCAAGGTTATTTAGGCAAGCATTCTTTCATACTATAATCTTTAGTAAATTAAAGTTTATTTGCAATTTACAAATATATTTGAGTTTCTTGCATTTTTATTTTTTTCTTTCCATCACTTATACTTGGTTGTGCTAATACCTTTAATGCCCTAAAAATAACTATTAATTATTTTTTCATGTTGTGGTTATATGCCTGGGTTTAGCTTTTAGGGGGAAATCTTGATTCAGTGGAGGTCTCAAGACAAGCGACTTTTTTTAACTCATTTTTTTTCTGAGCATATATATCATATACTTGGTTAATGCTGTTAGTTTGGGTAATAGAATTAATTAAAAGCTCATTTGCATATTTTACATATATTTTAATCAAATATTTTAACTGCTCTATTGCAAATATGTACTGATGTGAAAAATTAAATTATATTTACAGTTCTCTTGCCGAATGTTTGGTGTATTAACATGCAAAAAAAAAGAAGAAAAAACAAACAGCAGAACATGAACACCAAAAAAATCACTACATAATGCTTAAACACAGAGGGCAAGTGACCCAAGAGAAAATGCCACTTCTTAATTGCATTTCTTTCTCTCTTTTTCTATAGCCAGCCCGTCCTCTCTCTTCCCTGAGACTCCACATAAAGCATTTTTATTAGAGACAGTGATATTCAGTCAACATAATGATGCCATCAGTTTGGCCAAATACCAAAATCAATGCCCTAGCTATTTGTCCAGCATCTGTGCTGCTGAAGACAGGGCTTTCTCTTGACTCCATAAATTAAAGATCAAGTAGCACACAAGGAAGGCTAGAGAAGCTGATTCCCAGAGAAGCAACGGTAGGTTTTTTTTTTCCTTTCTCCTGTTGTAGTAGTGAAAGATTTCTGAAGAATCATCACTCATTTCCTTTGTGCCACTAGAGGGTCAGGTTCATTCAGAGCAGTTGCTCCAATGACCATGTGTGGGCATCTGGTAATAAATAAGTGGCCAATCCAGTCTTAATACCTCTGACATTCTGTCTTGGTATCTTTTAGGGAGTACTATCCAGGGGATCAATGCTACTTCTTTTTCATTTTAGCTTCTTCCATGACAATGTTCTTAGTGGATGTAATCCATGCTGTACACCACATGACATCACAGTTTTATGAACATTTGTTGATTTTATGCCAGGAGCTTATTTTGTGTTATTTAATTTAATCTTTATTTTAACCACAGGTATTAATTTACATATTATTTTTGAGTTGAGATAGTGGAAGCTCAGAGCACTAAGTCAGTTGGGCAAGGTAACCCAGCTAGTAAGTAGAGAAATGGAAGTCAAATCAAGGTCTTTTTGGCTCCAAACCTGTGGTTTTCCCATTGCACTGCAGTGCACCTGATACATTGGTGTTGTCCATTTGTTCTATATCTTGATACAAATTACGCTTATAGTTTTCAGTGCTTAACTAATGAATGAGGGAACACATATGCTGCATCTTGGAGATAATTGCTTGGGAATGATAGCCTAATGTTTTGTTCCTACAATTCCAGAGCCACCATGAAGTTGAAGGATAAATTTACTATTTGGAAAATTCCTAGCTATTCTCCCTCACTTTTTCTTTAGTTTGAAAATCCTGGGAATAAATCTATTAAACTTTGGGTTCCTTGTTGGCAGAAAATGAATTTTATTTATTGTTACCTTCAGAGTCTAGCAGGTGACAGGAGGATTGAAGGAGTTCAACAAGTATTTGTAAGTGGATAAATGAATAACTCAGGATTACTGGGCCTCTTGGCTTTATCATACCTACGCTGGTTCACTCTGACTGTGAAGACCTGGACTAATTATTGTGAAGGTGGAGAAGAAGGAAGTTATAGCATAAGGATTATCCTAAACCATGTTGTGTCCCATGGACCAACTCAGGTGAAACAGTAGTGGCTTCCTAGAGAGTTTCTTGAGGAGGATTCTGGATCTACACCATGTTTTTAGAGAAAGACTACAGTGATTGATTAGTAAATTCTGCTACAATGGAATCCTGTTAATTGCAGGTATTAATTTATCATCTCCGCTTTACATCTGTGGACAGTATAAGACAATGGATAGGACTTGGATATTTAAAAAATTCTGTAGATGCATCTCTGGTAATTTTGCAGCATATGAATTACTATGATACATTTTACTGTTCTGAACAATGAAATTAATAATGCCAGAGGAATATATTCAGTATCAACATTTCTGTCTGGTGGCAAAATAAAGTCCAGAACAGTCTGTTCATTGCCCTGGCTCCTTTTAGTCCTTTAATTATGTTGAATCTGCTTCTAGACCTTTTTCAGTCCCTGAGTGATTAAGGCTGTTGAGAAATAATGCATCATTAGTATGCTATGGTTAGCTCACTTGATGTGCTTCTTGAAAGATCCAGGGAAGAGCAGCTCCTAAGCAGATTGGCTTTAATTATTAGAGGGAAAGGCACACTAGTGCCAAGGTGTTCCTGTTGGCACCAACATTGATTTTTTTACAAAATTATAATTTGCATCCTTAATTTTGGGTCTTTTATTCAGTTCAACACTTGGCAATGCCTCTGCTATTTACACATATTCTCTTTGGGAAATCCTATATTCATCGTCATCCTACACCTGTTTCTCAACTTTCTCTTCTCCCTTGGTATTTTCCTGCTATTGCACAATAAATCCAATCTGAGTTCTGTCCATCCTTGGAAACCACCTGCCTTTTAGAAGCCAGATCTTCTCTCTGTGCTACAGTGTAGAAGTGTAAAATGTAGCAAAGGAAAATGCTTCTCTCTCGCATCCCTTACAAAGTATTGGTACAAATGCCATTTGTTCATATTTTAATTTCAAACTGAACTAAACAACAGAAGGAGGGAAGGAAGTTTACAGAAGGAAGAAAAATTTCCTCTCATCTACTGATTTCATCTAAACAGAGAACAAAAAGAAATGAATTATATAAAAGAAATTAAAGAAAAATTAGAATTGCTAAGACCTGAAACAACCATCAAACTCAAGTAAAACTTTCCTATATTGAATGACTATAGCAGTAAAATCAAAACATTACAATTACCCAACTACAAGAATATTTTCACTAATTACTATCATATTTAATTCCTCCATTCTTATATATTCATTTCAAGCAGGTTTATTATGGCATAGTCTTGACATGTTTTTGCAAACTACTCAGGGCAGGGAAACAGAGCTAGAGAAAGCAGGGGAGGGGAGGGGAAGGGAGGAAATTTCCTTTTCAACATGCTTTTGCAATGGCTGCATACATACTTTTCCTATCAATATCCAAATTTATTGTATAGTGTGAGTCTAAGGACAGCTTGTAACATGGAAGAAAGACTCCATTTGTTACTGTCACACTGAGCAGCCAGACATGGCTAAATTACTTGAAGGTAATCTTACCACCTTTTCCTCAGACACTTTAGCCAGGAAAATATTAATCAAAGTACTTAGAAGGAAAGGCACTATATAAATTGAAGATTAAAAAAAAGTAACATTTTCTTTTTAAAATATGGAGGTGTTGTTTTGTTCTTCATGCAAATGTTAATGAGATGTTTTATATTTTTATGTGATAAACTCAGCATCTTTTTGTGGTATTTAAGATGACATCTTCATGGAAATTTTAGAAATCTTTAATTATAGGAGCTGAGTTTAGTGCATGCTATGCTGGTAGAACATTGTTTATCGCAGGCATACAAAATATATGTCAGTTGAAAGAATTTCCAAGCTAGAAAATAATCCTCAACTCTCATTCTGGCAGGTGAGAGAGTTTGTGTTTTAGCATTTTTCCTCATTGTTATTTTTAGCCATTTCTAAAGAATTCAGTACTGGGAGTTGGGCAAGAAGTCAAATGTCCTTTCCTTTTTTACAAACAAAGTGATTTTAATCAAAGACATATAAAAAAAGTATCCAAAAAACAAAAAAATGGCAGGAGGAAGTATGTGCGAGGGAGTAGGGTAGAGAGGGTGGATTACAGAGGGAGAAAAAATAAGTCATCAGATACTTCTTTTCCCTAGAATGAACACAGCTTTTCAGTGATTCCATAGGGAGCCCACTGTGAGAAGAGCCAGGCAGTGGGAGGAGGGAGGGTCCCGGGGATTTAACAAGGCTGCCTCTCAGGCTGAGCAGTAGGACTAATTGACCAAGATGTAGCTCACATTTCCACATCCAACGTTTTTTAAAGGTCATTTGGGTGCCAGAAGCAAGCAGAGTAGTCTGCTGCCTAGTCAGGGGAAAAGAGAAGGTTCTGCATTCCTTGGAGAGACTTTAAGAAGAGCTGCTCTTTTTGACCTATTCTTTTGTAAGGCAAAGAGGAAGTAGTTTATGGGTCATTGACATATAGCCCCAACTCACTTAGAGCAGCCTCCTTTCCCTATTCCAGGAAATTCTAGCTCTTTTAGTAATTTCCAGAGCCACCTCCCATTGATATCATTATTGCAATGTGGATAGGAAACCAACCTCTTAGGTGCTCCCCTCATTCATTTATTATGCATGCCCTTGAGGTTTGGTTGTTGTTAATTCAACAAGTCTTTGTTGAGGCTCTGCTATGGTCCGAGTCCACAGTGGTGAACGCTCTCCCCTTATGGAACTGAGTCTTCAATATTATTTTCTGTCTCTGGGATCCCTTTTTTATTTCTCTCGTCTGTGCTGCTGGTTCATCCAAGTCAATCATGATCTTCATAAAACTCTCTTCCTCCTTTTCTCAGCCTTTTGCTGATCACGTGTTCTTGCTCTTCTTACGCCTGTTATTTTTCATGGGGGTTTAATTTATAGCCATGATTGCTATGTTAGTGTGTGTTACTAACTGCATTTCAAGTTTCATGAGACTCAGATTTCTGTCTGCAATTCCCACTGCTTATGCCATCAGCATCCAGATCAGTACTCAGTGTTCAGTGAGCTAACAGAATTGTCTTGTGGACTCCAATACCAGCAGAGTCTTTACTCCTTCAGGGAAATTCCTCTACATGACCTTGGTCCTTTTCCTCCCATCCTCCTCCCAACCCCAGCTATTTTAAACTTAAACTTTCTTCATTTTCCTTAACACATTTCCCTCGCTCTCTGAAGCCAACCTCTCCTTTTGCTTCATAAAAAATAAAGAATACAAAAGAAGGGAAAAGCTTCTCATTTTCAACCCCAACAAACTTGAATTCATCCTCACTTTTTCTAAATCTTTTCTTCAACTTCCAAAGAAGAGATGTCAATCCTCCTGCTCAAGACAAAAATCTGCTACCTGAGATGTTGGTCCCATCCTATCAGCCTCGTTGAGGAAATTTCTCCATCCATTTTCTCATTGTTCTCATCACCTTCATTATATAATGACTCTTTCCTTTCAATATAGAAATATGCTTATTTCCTCAATCTTAAAAAGTAATCAAACCTTATCAATCCTTTATTCTTCGTAGCCATCTTTTAGAAAGATGCAATCTTCTAGAAAGAAACATCTGCTCCTTTCACTTCTCACCTCCTGTCACTCCCGCCTTCTATCGCGATCTGGTTTCTATCTACACACTCCATGGACTGCTCTCACAAAGGTCAGCCTCCAGTTGCTAAATCCATAAAAGACTTTCCAGTCTTAGTTTCTCTATAGTAATTAACCCTGTTAACAGTTCTTTTCTTGAGGCTACTCTTTTTCTTGCTTTCTCTTTTTAACTCCTAACTCTCTGGTCATTTTCTTTTAACTTCATTCTTTTTTGATGTTTGTCTTTTTTCCATTCCATCTCTGTTGATAGTTCTATTTGGGAAACTTTTTCTATATCATATTCTCTGTTGTAATTTCAAATAACAGCCTTTGCTGCTAATTACAATGTCCAAATCTCCAATATGTTCATTCTCCAAACCCCAGACCCATGTAGTCAGTTTCTCCTTTATCATTCCATTTGCATATCTCCAAGCATCTAATGGAGCATGTCTAAAACAAAATCCATTGTTTCCTCCCACAAGGCTGCTTTTCCTGTTTCAGTTAGTGACATTACCTATTTGCCCAAGTCTTTGGTGCCTCAATCTTTCTTTTATACCCTGCATCCAATTGATCAAAAAGTTTTAAAGATTCATCTTCGTAATAGTTCTAGAATTTGTTTTTTCATTTCCATCCCCTGTGGCATAATTTACCTAAGTCCTCTTTATTAGGAATTACTTACTTAAACAGCCTTCTATATCAGTGGTTCTCAATCTTGGCTATACACTATAATCATTTAGGGAGCTTTTAAAATCCCTGATGCCTTGGCCATACCACAGACCATTACATTAGGATCTATGAGGATGGAGTTCAGGCATTCCAATGTGCAGTAAAGGTGGAGAATCACTGTTCTAAGCAGCCCCTGTGCACAAAATGCTGGTGATGTATGACCTGAATGCTAGTGATGTTGTCAGGATGATGCTGTCAGGTTCTATAAACCTGATCATGCTATCCCCTCTCTTAACACCATGTAGTGGCTCCCCACAACGTTTAGGTAAAAACTAAATTTCTCAGCATACTGTTAGTGCTCTTTATATCTCATTAACTCATTTATTAATTTTAATAGATATTATTTGCACCTGATAAATCATTCAAAAATTACAAAAGACTATACTTTGGCAAAAAAACCAACAGAACACTTCCCTTCCACCGATTTTTCAACCCCCGGATCCTCACGCCACCTCCACAGGCAACCACTACTCCCAGCATCCTTTGCAGAATATTCAATGTATATATTTTTTTTCCTTTTTAAAGTGAGATTGATAGAACGCTATAACACTGTTTTCCTTCATGTTCTCTTTGCTTAGTGTATCTGGAAAATACATTCATCTCAATATATAGAGAGAGATGGATTATATTTTAAAATACAGTTGTTCCATTATATGCATGTAAAATAATTTAGTGAAAACCTGATTCAACTTGTTTTCAATCTTTTGCTATTGCAAACATGGTGGCAATGCACAGCCTTGCATATGTCATATGTGCATGTGCCAAAAAGATATGTGCATTTTGTATTTTGGTAGGAACTGCCAAATTATCTTCCACTCAGGCTGTGCCTGTCTAGATTTCTACCAGCAGTACCTGTTCCCCACACCCTCTCCAACACAGTGTGATAATCAACTTTTTGATATTCGCCATCATATGTTTATCTCAATATAAATGAGAATGAACATCGTTTGAAGTGTTGAAATGCCACGTGCATTTCTTTCTCTGTGAATGGTCTATCCATTATTTTCCCTGAGCTTTATTCTACTTTGCACATTCCTTAAAGATTAACTAAAATCCTAAAAGAAAAGATTGTTAACTTGATCAGAAAGAGTATGGGGTAGGAGTGGGAGGGAAAATCCGAGTGTCTTTTTTACACAGCTAACAAGGACAGATGGAGAGAAGGGGAAAAAAGGCCTGGCAGGTGTCTGATCACAAGTGGCTTTCTTCTGCTAAGAGCCTTGAACATCACGGGTGCCAGAGAAAGAAGACACTGAGAAAATGCTTTCTTGGTTGAAGAGTGACTCTGACCTATCAAAAGCCACTCTGCAATGAATATCTCCAGGAAGAATACACAGTCCATTTCTTATCTGAATACCAAAGAGACCACAGTTGTTTTCTAAGCCAGACTTTCTCCACCTGGCTATATACTAGCAGAACCAAACTGAAAATTTTAAATAAGGGAGATTTTAGGAAGGTAGTGCTATTGCTTCCATGTTCCCACGTCAAGTCTAGTCCTGGGGAATAATAGCAAAGTAGTTAAATTTATTTTCCTATGAACTTATAATAAAATGTAATTATGTCTGTATTCCATAAAACTAACAATATAGTTATGAAAATAAAGTGCATGATTTGTGAGAAAAGTATTTTTCTTTCTTTTTCTTTCTTTTGTGTGTGTGTGTGTGTGTGTGAGTAAGATTGGCCCTGAGCTAACATCTGTGCCCATCTTCCTCTGTTTTGTATGTGCGACACTGCCACAGCATGGCTTGACTAGCAGTGCCTTGGTCCGTGCCAGGGATTCAAACCTGCGAACCCTGGGCCACCAAAGCCGAGCACGCGAACTTAATCACTACGCCACTGGGTCAGCCCCAAGAAAAACATGTTTTAAGCTGTCAATAACTTTATATTCTCATATAGAGAAATGATTGCTTAGGGATTTTTTTAAAAACAAAATTAGAATTAATTAATATTTTATCAAATTTCAGTTGCCATCATGTGTGATGATATGCCTTCTCTGTGTGCTAAATCTTTATGAGTAAAGTAAGCGCCAAGGATGGATCTCTCAAATTTGATCACAAACAAAATTTTTTGCTGAAGTTCTTAAAAATGAGAATGAGAAATCTTAGGAGTTAGGGTGAAGTGGGGACTAAAAAGTCATATTTGTTGTGTCAGCCATCTCTTCTGAGAGTGAGATTGTAGAGTTATTCACTGAGTTCTTAGTTGAGATCACTATTTTTTTCTCTTTAGGATTAACTTATTTTTCACTCAACTTAATACTCTCCCTTAAATAACCAGTTCATACTTTTCATGGAAAGAAGCACAGACCAGTAAGCTCATTGTGCTACTGAAATGATCAGAAATTTTCTTCATGAAGTTTGTCTCCATTTTATATAGGGGCATAATAGTTTTTTTTTGTTTGTTTATTTTGGGTTTTTTTTTTTTTGCCTTCTTAAGCCACTTTTTATTTTTGGGAAGACAAAAAATGTGTTCACCATTATCTGTTATTTTATTCTTCATCTACTTCTTAAATATATGCCTTTCTTGGTTTAGTTCAGTTTTCTTCTCCCTCTATCTTCTTTATTCATGTTGCAGGGTCATAAAATGTACTCATGCTAAACCTCAGATGTGCAGAGAAATTGTAGTTCCCTAGACTCCCATCTGCTGGTTAGAGGGAAATTATATTTTAGTTATATTTGCTTTAAAGTTTGGTATGACTGAGAAATGTTAATAGTCTCTAAGGTATTCTAAGAATGAAAAAGAAACTACTCAGTCTCCCAGATGTCTTTGTCCTTTGTGGCTTATTTTATGAGATGAGTTGGGGATGCGGCTCATGAGGCCTCCTGGTAGAGGGGATGTGTCTTGGTCACGAGGCGTGCTGTGCCCTGGCCCTTCCTGTCTCCTGTTAATTTTGTGATCATTGACACAACAAGGCTCGCTGGTTGTCACATCGGGCCTCACTGGCACTGCTGACTCCTCTAAGGTCTGTGACCCCATTTGATTCTGACTAGGTGATATATCCTTTTGTCCAAACTTCATTTTTTCTTTTTTCGGAACATTTGGGAATGGCCCTTGGTTCTTTCTTTGATCTACACAAATTATCACTGAGATGCCCCTTTTCTAGGTCCACATGGTTGCCTGAGGTCCAGAAGCTCTGTTGCTTTCATTCTGTTTAATGGGCATGGAGATATTTTCTAGGGCTGAGATCTCTCAAGACTGGGGTCCAGCCTTCCCAGACACAACAAATGTCCATGATTCCACATTCACAACACCTCGCCAGCGTGCTGCAAAGAAGAGGGTCTGGGTCTCAGGTCTTCACTATTTGCAGGTCTTGCAGAGCTATGTTCTCTCCCTAGGTTTGGGGGTAATCTACTCCTCTTTCTAGAGAACCCAACCTCTCCCTTGCTTAAAATCCTTCAGGCCTGTCATATTAGGAGAAAATCCTAACTTTATTACCCTGGCCTACTGGGCCCTCCATGGTTTTGCCCTTGCCTCCTCTTATGTCTTCATCTTAAGTCACTCTGCCTTTTGCCCATTATGCTTCAAAGGCACTGGACTTCTTTCTGTTCCTCAAACACAGTAGTTCGTTCCTAGCCCAGGAAATTTGCGCTAGTGTTTCCCTCCTCCAGGAAGGCTCTTTCTCCACTGTTGGCATGGAAGAGTTGCCTCCATCCCATAATTTATTTATTTATTATTTAATTTATTTTTTGTTTATTGCAGGAACATTAGTTTATAACATTGTAAAAATTTCAGGTGTACATCATTATACTTCTATTTCCCCATAGATTACATCATGTTCACCACCCAAATACTAATTACAACCCATCACCACACACATGTGCCTAATTATTCCTTTCGCCCTCCTCCCTCCCCTCTCCCCCTCTGGTAACCACCAATCCAATCTCTGTCTCTATGTGTTGGTTTATTGTTGTTATTATCTACTACTTAATGAAGGAAATCATACAGTATTTGATCTTCTCCCTCTGACTTATTTCACTTTGCATAATACCCTCAATGCCCATCCATGTTGTCACAAATGGCTGGATTTCATCCTTTCTTATGGCTGAGTAGTATTCCATTGTGTATATATACCACATCTTCTTTATCCATTCGTCCCTTGATGGGCACTTAGGTTGCTTCCAAGTCTTGGATATTGTGAATAATGCTGCAATGAACACAGGGGTGCATGTACCTTTACAAATTGGTGTTTTCAAGTTCTTTGGATAAATACCCAGCAGTGGAATAGCTGGATCATATGGTAGTTCTATCCTTGATTTTTTGAGGAATCTCCATACTGTTTTCCACAGTGGGTGCACCAGTTTGCACTCCCACCAGCAGTTTATGTGAGTTCCCTTCTCTCCACATCCTCTCCAACACTTGTTGTTTCCTGTATTGTTAATTATAGCCATTCTGACGGGCATGAGGTGATATCTCATTGTAGTTTTGGTTTACATTTCCCTGATAGTTAATGATATTGAACATCTTTTCATGTTTCTGTTGGCCATCTGTATATCTTCTTTGGAGAAATGTCTGTTCAGGTCTTTTGCCCATTTTTTAATTGGGTTGTTAGTTTTTTTGTTGTTGAGATGTGTGAGTTCTTTATATATTTTGGAGATTAACCCCTTATCAGATGTATGCAAATATCTTCTCCCAATTGCTAGGTTGTCTTTGTGTTTGTTGATGGTTTCCTTTGCTGTGCAGAAGCTTTTTAGTTTGATGTAGTCCTATTTGTTTATTTTTTTCTATTGTTTCTCTTGCCCGATCAGACATGGTGCTTGAAAATATGTTGCTAAGACAGATGTCAAAGAGCGTACTGCTTATGTTTTCTGCTAGAAGTTTCATAGTTTCAGGTCTTACTTTCAAGTCTTTAATCCATTTTGAGTTAATTTTTGTGTATGGTGTAAGGTAATGGTCTACTTCCTTTTTTTGCATGTGACTGTCCAGTTTTCCCAACACCATTTGTTGAAGAGACTTTCCTTTCTCCATTGTATGTATGTTGGCATGGAAGAGTTGCCTCCATCCTGTAATTTAAATATCAACTTGAATGTTGTCATATCCTAAAGTCCTTCTCCAATCACCTAAACTAACATAGCCTCAGGGTCCTCGGATATGACTATTTTTATTCTCTGCATAGCATTCAGCATTATCTTATGTTCTTCTCAATATTGGTTTGTTTGTCCCTTTTTTTCCCAGCTCCCTCCATTTCATTCCAGAATTGGCCCTGGATCCTAGCAGGTACTCAAAAAATATTTGCGAAAAGAGCAGAAGTCAATGGATAGATGAATGTTTTCACAAAAGAGGGTTTTATTCAAACATCTTCTGCTTTGGCATCTAAAGTATCCTTGAGGGTAAGGCATGCCTACCTTTTTGGAAGGAAGGGAAGGAAAATATGATACAAATTAATATCTGAAAACATTTTCTGCCTATTGTATCATAACTGTATTTGAATAGATGAAGGAAGATGAAACTATGTGGCTTTCACATTCTTAAAGCCAAGTGGACATAAGCAAATCCTTGAACATCTCTGATTCTCATTTTCCTTGTCTTTAAAACTTAGGTAATAAAAATTGCCTCACAGAGGAATTTTTAGAAGTAAATGAAATTGTACATGTGAAAGTGCTTTATAAAGTGTTTAAAATAAAAGCTAACTTTTGCAACACATTACATTCATGTCCATGTGAGAGTAGACCATAACAGACAAAGGATGTAGATGCAGAAGACGTTTTAAAGCATAGCCTCACGTTAGGTTGACCAACTGTCTGGGCTCACCCAGGAATGAGGGATTTCTTGGGATGCAGGCCCTTCTGTGGGGGCAAATGGGGATGATGTCGTCACGTTAGCCTCACCGGGCTCTGCACCAGTAAAACCACTGTAAGGATCCATCCTCAACTTCATGGTCCATAAATATACAGTAATGTGAACCCAGAGAGGGCTGAAATGTATGTGGAAACATGAGGAGTCCAGAAACCTGGAAAGTAAAGAAGGATGGAAGAGATTCACACATCAGAGCGTGTTTGAGGAGAAGTTTCAGGTAATGAGGGAATCATAACTAGCTTTTAAAAAATCTTTCAGTTATGCAAGATGAATAAGTTCTAGAGATCTGCTGTATAACATAGCGCCTGTAGTTAACACTTCAGTGTTGTACACTTCAAAACGTGTTGAGGGTAGATCTCATGTTAAGTGTTATTACTACCAAAAAACAAAAAAAACAAATCCCAAAGGGGTGTGCTAGTGATGACTATCTGCCAGGTATTCTCCTAGCTCATGAGCATACAAAAACGAGAGGAATGCAGTCCCTGCGTGACCACGTCTCTTGAATCCATCCAGTTTCTTCATTGGTATTTCATCTCAGCATAAAGTACAATTTTCTTGAGTTTGCCCCACCTTCTACCTAGTCTCCAAACTTTCAGTGCTCCAAGACATGATGCATAGAGTAGCTGGAGTGATGCACTTAAAGAACTCATCTGATCCTTTCACTCCCCTATTCAATCCTTTCAATTGGAGGTGTCCATTGCTATTAAAGGTTAGCAAAACAGGGAACCTAGACATGAGCTAAATATCTCAGGCCCTTTGGTACCTCATAGCCTCATCTTCGTTGTTGCCACACAACCTGCTCAATGCAATCTTTACCCACTCATTCAGTTCCTGATATGCCACTAACCACTTCTTCAGGACCTTTGCACAGGCTGTTTCCTCTGCCAAGAGTGCTCTCTTCCCTGCTTCACCACTTTGCCTGACCTACTCACAATTCAACTTAGTGTCAACTTAAATGTCACTGCCCATAGGTAATGGGGAGACACTGGGGGAGTCTCCTTTACACATTCTCATATTAGCCTGATTTTCTCCTTTATAGTGCTTATTTTGACTATAATTTAATAATTATTTGTGTAATTGTTTAGTTAAAGCCTGTAACATGACTCTAAGCATCATAAGAGCATCAACCATATCTTTCTTATCTATTGTCATGTGTTCCCATGTCCCTATCTCCTGGCATGGTTCTTGGCACATATCAGACACTCTGTAAGTATTTGTTAAATGAAGAAACAAGCGAATGAATAAATGAACAAATGAATGAGAGTCAAAGAATAAGTTTTAGGAGCTACACTCCATTAGAGAAATCTCATATAAAAATGTATATGCAGAAATGCTAATATATGTTATATTATTTTATGAATTTACCACTAAGCCCCCGTGAGGCAGATAGCAGGGATTATTATCTGCATTTGACAGAGGAGGAAACTGACTCATAGAGGTCAAAGTAGCGAGGCCAGGGTCACGTATAAACAAGAGCAGAGCCACTGTTAGAACCGAGATCTGATTTCAAATCCTACGCTTTTTCCGTTGCTCTGTCTTGTCTCTTTTTATGTGAAAGAAAAAGGCAACCAACAAACTAACAAGTGAACAGAGACCCTGGGCGACTTTTTAGTTCTGGATACACACGAGGCGGTGAGGAGGCTATAAATCATCTCTTCTCCTACACCAAGTCATCTGAGAGCGGTTCTTCTAGAAATAGCACCTGCTGCGATGTCAGTGGTCTGTGTTAGTGGAGAGCTGCAGGAGAGGCCATGTGCATGGCTGTGAGTGAAATCTCAGTGTCTCTGATGCTGGCAGCTGGCCTCACTCTCTGCAGTGTGCGTTAACTCAGCACACGGGCCAATTATCACGCTCACTTGCAAATCTTTAAAGGAGAAATTACTCATGTCTAACCACATTCAAGACATAAAGGAATAAAATCTTCAACACTAGACCAATGAACCTACATAATATTCACAACATTCACATTTCACATCCTCCAGAAGATTTTGATTATCAGTCAGGTTTGGGAATTATTATATTCACTCCTTTGATCATTACTATCCTGTGACTTAAGTTTAGATCGTAAACGAGAAAGGGAAAGTGATTCGTCCAATAGTACAACTAGTAAATAGTGCAGCCAGGCCCCCAAACTCAGATGTTCTGACTCCTAGCCGCTGACACCTTTCATTATGACACACTCTAGTTTTTAATAGAAACACTGTGTCCCATAGAAAAGAGCCATGAAGACATTTTAAGGGAGCTGAAAGGGGTATTACTTGGGTTAAAATGCTCAGTCAGGGCCTCCCAGGTGTGAGAAAGTTAGTTTAGGTAACCTCCAAAGCAGTGATCCTCAAACTCCAAGGAAGGTAGGACTCAGTGGGGGCCCCACCATGGGAAATTCTGATTTAGTGGGGCCTTAGGAATCTGTACCTTTAAGAAGCTCCAGAGGTGATTCTCATGTGCATAGCTAAACTTTGGTGAACACTGCTCAAATTTGCCTTCCAGTCTCTGACACTGTGATTATTTACCTCTGGAGTGTGGTTCTCAGCCTTGATTGCGCATTATAACCACTTGGGGAATTAAAAAAGTACTGATGTTGAGGCCACATGCTAAGAGATTCTGATTTAATTTGTCTGGGATGAGACCCACTTAACAGTATTTTGGCAAAGCTTTTTAGGTGATTTAAATGTGAAGCAGGAGCCTTAGAAGATAGATCAATTGTTGGAACCACATGTATCAGCTTTGCCTCCAGATTAAGGCAGGAAGAAAATGGATGGAATCCTGATTGCCTTTCTGCTTCCTAGGCATAAACAAAATTACAAGGTATTTTGCCAATATAGTATAGCACTCTGTGGTGACAATATGCTGACAGTTGTATGCTTGAAGATTAACGCATAATCCACTACTTGAGATACTTTTTTTTTAAATGAAGCATAATTATAGAGATCACTTTCAAGAGATGCGAAGAAACAAGCCAGTGCATGGGATTACATAACTAAGACTAAAGAAAAAGAAACAATTTACAAATCAGCAGCAGTTATATCCATTTGCTTGCTTTCATAAGAGTTATTAATTAGGCTGTTTATATTTTAATTAAAAAACATAGAGAAATGTAGCTGTGTAACTTCTGGGAAGTAAGGTTATTTTTCATGACTATAAACAACAGCAATGGCAATAACAACCACAGAAGAACTTGAATTTCAGATCACAAGCCATTCTATGAGTTCAATTCTGAATATGAAAATGGACTGCTGAGACTCAGTTCTTGTTGCTTATTTAACATTAGTTGGAAAGAAATACATCTTTCCCAGAGTCATACATTTCTTCAAAGACAGTAATTCCTTCTAGAGTTGGTGCCTTGGACATTTGATGACTAAAATTATAAACATTTCTAAATGTCAACTATGGAATAGGAACTATGCAAGATGCAAAGCGGAGTAAGACGTGGCCATTATTTTCAAGAGTTTACACAAGAGTTGGAGCAACGCTCTTTACACATGGAGAAATTATCAAAAGCAAAGAATCCTAGAAATCAAGAGCACTGGAGGTTTTAATCCTGGAGTCACTATTTATTAGCCTAATGATGTTGGCCAAGATTTCTTACCAATATACAAGGACCCCAGTAATACTCCTGCCTGACGTTTATATATATATAGATATATGTATAATGAAATGAGATATGTATCTGTGGACACAAGCTGTAATATATTCAATCTAAATGTGGTCTGTGAAATACTAGTTGAAGGTCAAATAGGTTGAGAAAACAATACATACTTTATTCCCATCTTAAAGATTTACAATTTCCTTTAGTATATTCAAATACCTGAGAAGTGCAGCAGTCAAAAAACTTGTTCAACTTTGTTTAACCTGTTTCCAAAATTGATTCATTCCTACTTTTCATGTCTGTCAATATACAGAAGTAGGTTTCTTCAGAACAAACTGGATCGGTTTACAAATCTGTGGGACCATGGTGATCATACAAGGAATTATAAAAATGGCAACAGAACGTGAGAGAGGGAGAGTCCTATAGATTAGATTGACAATCTAATCTAAGCTAGAGAAAGTTTACAGAGCATGTGGGCCCTGAAGTACATTAACTAACTATTTAATACTAAGATTATACGTTGAGTGGCAACAAATATTTACTGGGTATGTACAAGATGGAGGAATGTATTAGGCATTGTGGGGTTACAGTAATAATTTCAATCAATTTAAGATCTAGACGGTGTGGGGCCGGCCCCGTGGCTTAGCGGTTAAGTGCGTGTGCTCCACTACGGGTGGCTGGAGTTTGGATCCCGGGTGCACACCAACGCACTGCTTCTCCAGCCATGCTGAGGCCACGTCCCACATACAGCAACTAGAAGGATGCGCAGCTATGACATACGACTATCTACTGGGGCTTTGGAGGAAAAAAAAAAGGAGGAGGATTGGCAATAGAAGTTAGCTCAGAGCCGGTCTTCCTCAGCAAAAAGAGGAGGATTAGCATGGATGCAACTCAGGGCTGATCTTCCTCACAAAAAAAAAAAAAAAAGATCTAGAAGGTGAGATAAGACATAATCATAATACAAAGTGGCATTTAAAAAAATTACAATACAGTGGGAAATAACTTGTTGGAATTTCAGCAACAAAGTTGTGTGTGTAAAGAGGAAGTACCTATTTAACCACTAAATTGTCCTGATAATATTTACTTTACATCAAGCTTACTACTTACTTCTTTAAACAAGATTTATTAGTTTATTAAACTATCTGAGACAGTATGTCCTGGTGATTGGCTATATTGCACAAGGCATGACCTATATTTGAAGCACATCCTTGTCCTCAGTCAGTATTAGGTTTCAGAAAGGCCCTAGGAGATATCTATAAGGGATCTAACTCACACATTTCCTATTAGTTATTTAGATAATAGAATATTAAACCATGTCATGTTTGCTTCAGCAGCACATACATTAGAAGATTAAACCATGTTTCTACATTTGTTCAGAGAACTCTGCTCTCTTCAGATATGAACATCACCTTTAATTAATTAAAGGTATATAAGATAAAAATGTAGTATAGTATAACCTCTGTTATGTACCTAGAAAATTAGCTTAAAACAACTTCTTTGAAACATATTTTTTAGAAGTTGAAATAGTCTTTTAGGTCTACATCTCACACAATTCATTCCTGCAACCTCTCTGTAGCTATTTTTACCCTTAGAATCTAACTTTAGGTCTACTTCACAGTACACAATATAGACGGAAACACTTGCTAAATTTTTAAACACGGTACAAATTATCATCATCATAACACTATACCCTTTTACAGAAAGCTTTTAGTGAAAGGGAGTATCTCTCTCATCATTAACCCAGCAAATCTCTTCTCTCCCGTTTAAGTCACTGAGGGTGACAATCTTTGTAATCTTGACAACGCTGAATTAGGGGAAAGGGGCACAAACATTCAGTCCATAACAGAGGCTGTTGAGTGAAGGAGAGCCGGATCTATGGAGTTAGTACATCTGGGTTCCAATCACAGCTAATACATGTTATCGAGAATAACAGCCACACCTGATTAAATTTCTGATCATCCACTCTCAGTCTCCAAGATACGTTTCCTTTATGCACTGGCCAAAGTGGGAAGTTAAAGAAGGATATAATGGCATAATCCTTGAATTTTAAAGTAAAAATGGTGACACTAATCTGAGTTTTCTACATGGTTGTGGTATTACTTTTGCATTTTTTTTTTTTTTGCTGAAGAAGATTTGCCCTGAGTTAACATCCATTGTCAATCTTCCTCTTTTTTTTGCTTGAGGAAGATTAACTCTGAGCTATCATCTGTGCCAACTTCCTCTATTTTGTATGTGAGTCACCACCACAGCATGGCTGACGAGTGGTGTAGGTCCGTGTGTGGGATCCTAACCCGTGAAGCCGGGCCACTGAAGCAGAACGTGCGAACTTAACCACTAGGCCATGGAACCAGCCCCATTTTTGTGTTATTTTTGATAGGGAAAGAGAAAGATCCAAGGACTTCCACTTGGATATTTGTATTGCAATATCCCAATGAGGTATGCTAGCTGCTATAATAGATAAATGCCAAATCTTACAGCTTTACACAGTGAATATTTATTCTCACTCATGTCACAGTCCAAGGTGGATGTTAGTAGTCAATGGCTTCCCCTTAAGAGACCTTAGGACCTGAACTTTTTCCTTCTTGTGATGCCACTCTCCTTTAGACCCTCTTTTGATTCAGATGGCATTTGGGGAAAGATAGAAGAGAATTATGCCAGAGGTTTTTATGGCTCAGGACTTGAGGTAGAATAGTCAGGTGCCACATAAAGATGTTTCAGTCAATGATAGATCACATATACGATGGTGGTCCTATATGATGAGTACCATATAGCCTAGGTGTGTCATAGGCTATCACATCTAGGTTTGTGTAAGTACACTCTATGATGTTCACACAATGACGAAATCACCTAAAATGCATTTCTCAGAAATGTATCCCTGCCACTAAGGGATGCATTACTGTACTTTTATTTCCTTGGCCAGAATTCAGTCACCTTCTGGAGAAATATAGTCCAACTATATACTCAGGAATTAAAGAGAAACCCAAACTAGGAAAATTACCTAGGAAAAATTTATGCTTCCATTAGGGCTATTGGAGAGGTTAACAAGCCAAATTTCCATTTTTCAGTTGATTGCCATAAGTTTCAACTGGCATCAGTGTCTTAGCATGAGCCATATTCAACAACTCTGAAGTATCTAAGTCTGGGTCTTTCCCTTTCCTGAGTACCAAGGAACCTTGTTAAATAGTTGCCTATCCCTTTGGGAAATATAGAACAAAGATTCAGCATGTGCTCACATTTTGAGTATGTCATTGATATTCCAAGATTCTTCCTCAACCTAGCTGTCATTCAGTGGGCCCTCAGTCTATTAACTGATTCAGATCACAGATTTTGATGAAGGTCTACTGTGGTGGTTCTTGCTGCCCAGATCTGAGTGTATGAGAATTTTACCATCCATTTTAGTCCTAGGGACCTCAAGGTCAATCCACCACAGCCAAAGATCCCTGGGGTCAGACCATTCCATTTCCCATGCCAGCCCTGCTGCTTATTCTGGTATTCATGCCCATTTTATCTCTGGCAGTGTAGTGCATCTTCCTGATCTCTAACACCTTTGGATCTTCTCATTCCAGTGAAGTCAGGAAACTATTTCAAACTCAGCATTTCCCTCTATTATTCCTGGCCCAAAAAGAGCCACGACTTAAGTGATTTTAAAAGGTACTGGAATTAAGGATAGAGCTACCATACGATCCAGCTACTCCACTGCTGGGTATTTTTCCAAAGAACATGAAAACACCAATGTGTAAAGACACATGTACCCCTGTGTTCATTGCAGCATTATTCACAATAGCCAAGACTTGGAAGCAACCTAGGTGCCCATCAAGGGACCAATGGATAAGGAAGATGTGGTATATATACACAATGGAATACTACTCAGCCATAAGAAATGATGAAATCCAGCCATTTGTGACAACATGGATGGAACTTGAGGGTATTATGCTAAGTGAAAAGTCAGAGGGAGAAGGTCAAATACCGTATGATCTCACTTGTATGTAGAAGATAAAAACAACAACAAACAAACACACAGAGACAGAGATTGGATTGGTGGTTACCAGAGGGAAAGGAGGGAGAGAGGAGGGCGGAAGGAATGTTTAGGAACATGTGTTGGTGATGGATTGTAATTAGTATTTGGGTGGTGAACATGATACAATCTATGCAGAAATAGAAGTATAATGATGTACACCTGAAATTTATACAATATTATAAACCAATGTTACTGCAATTAAAAAAAACAAAAGTACTGGAAGTAGTTTTTGCTGGTGGAGAGTGGGTGACTGGAAGGTTACATAATGGGGATTTCTGAGGTGCTGGAATATTCTGTTTCTTATCCTGAGCGGTGATTATATAGATGTGTTCCATTTGTGTTCTCCTAATACTCATTGCTTTCATAGATCTCTGCTGTCTTTAAAAGCGTGCATTACAAAATCCATTGAGCATTACAGTAGTCCCTCCTTATCCATAGGGGCTACTTCCAGGACCCCCAGTGGATGCCTGAAACCATGGATAGTAGCAAACCCTAGATATACTATGTTTTTTCCTACACATACCTACCTATGATAGTCTAATTTATAAATTAGGCACATTAAGAGATTAACAATGATAACTAATAATAAAATTGGCTTTGAGGCTATCATTAAGTAAAATAAGGGTTACTTGAACCCAAGAACTGTGATACTTTGACAGTCGATCTGATAACCAAGACTGCTACTAAGTGACTAACAGGCAGGTAGCATATAGAATGTGGATACGCTGGACAAAGGGATGATTCACGTCCCAGGTAGGACAAAGCAGGATGGTGCAGGACGGTGCAAGATTTCGTCACACCACTCAGAACAGTGCAAAATTTAAAACTTATGAATTTTTTATTTCTGGAATTTTCCATTTAATATTTTCAGGCTAGGGTTGACTGCAGGTAACTGAAATCAGGGATAAGTGGGGACTACTGTATTTTAGCTGTTCAATGGAGCATAGTTTGGTGATAGGCAACTACAATCACAACTGTTCACTAAAAATGTACACTTTGCTCTTAGCTCTGTAGAAAGTTATGATCCAAAATAACTTATCTTTGTAGTTGAAAAAATGCTTTCTTTTACTGGGTAGCAATACTTTAAATTCATGAGGCCTTCTGATGAACTCTCCAATACCCTCATCACTTACCTTGTTTTATTATTTTAGTAGCACTTTCACTACCTTACAAAATATTTATTTATTTATTTTTTCTCTATATCTTTTACCTAGATTATAAGCTGCAGGAGAACAGGCATATATTTTCTTTTGCTTAGTGCTTTATTCCCAACATCTAGAACAGTCTCTGGTTTATGGTAGGCACTCGATAAATATTGAATGAATGAAGCAATGCTGTTACTTGTTTGTATATTAACTAAAATTTCCTGTTACCAAAAGGAAAGAATAATAATCTATTTACTAGATTTCTACATTTTAATTTTTGGTAAAAGATAATTATTTATATATTCAAGTGTTTTGCCTTTTTCATTAATCATTATTAGTAAATTAAACGTTTGTTTGCTTGAATTTCACATATGACGCCTTCCCTGTACTGACATTTGTTAAATCGCATCACTTAATACTAACTAACATGATCTACGTCCTAACTGTAAATTAGTAGCCAGCATGTTGCCACAAATGGTATGATTTTGGGGTCATGCAGTGTAACTTGTCCCTCTTCAGAAAGGCTGTATTATTTTCCTCATGTACTACTCATTTGCCATATATCAAATACTATCTGAAGACTACTTCTATTGTCTTGTACAGTCAGTTCTCCTAAAACACTTGTTTTGAAAACACAGATTTGTTCCAGTGTGCTTGATGTATTAGGAAACAGTTTGAGCATAACACAAATGTTATGTTTTCTTTTGCATGATTTCTCAGAAGAATGTAGAAAACTGCACCTAGTTGAATCAAGCTGTGTAGGAATACACAACACACTCACACGCACACAAACACACACCTGAAACATCTACCAGCTACCTCAGTTCACCGTGAGGGTCATCTGGTGTTACAACTTTCCGTGTGATTGCAGATAACCTTCCATTCTTCATTTCACAATAACTCACAAGCTGCAACCTATTTGACACCCACTTCCACAAGCAAACTTCAGGTCTTTTTCAGGTCAAGTGCCATATTTATTGTAGTATTTATATATTTTTAACTACTTAACAAGTATAAATGGTAATATCACATCTATTAGGTTCCTATCTTTTTTTCCAATGTGTCACTGACACTACGTTTTTGAGTATTGTCCTGTACCCATTTTCCTCACAAGCCCTGTGGATTTTATTGTGCAAATTTTGCATAGCATGATGCTTTTTAGGAATGTATGTGTCATATTACAGTACAATTGGCTGTACTATAATTTCTATGTCATCTGTGTTCTCAGATGTGTTATGTTAGTCCTCTAACATAGCATTGGTTAGGTTCTCGAGAAACGGATACTGAGATGTAGTTGGGCTGCAACATGATTTTAGGGATCAACACCTGGGAAAGGAAGGAGGAGGAAGTAGGAATGGGCCAAGGAGGAAGATAACTGTGGTGGAGATTTAACAGAGCTTCAGGAGGGAATTCTGGAAGGAGTATTGCTTGTCACAGTGTCCCTGTTGAACTAAAATGGCCAGGCCTTTCTACCCCCTGTTTTACTCAGTCATCAGATACAGTTGTGGTCGGAAGGGTGAGGCTCAGGTGAGGTGGCTCTCTGCAGCTGATGCATATCCTAAAAACGCTGAGACCTAGGGATTGTCTGCAGACCACAGTCCCTGTGGTTGAGCACTACGATCTTTCTTGAAGGGGAATACTTCTTGAATATATCATGAGATGGACATTTCTGTGTTCGTCTCATGGTATACTTTACACTACTTTGATAAACTTTTAATTTCAAAATAATGTTAGACTTCCAAAAGGTTGCAAAAATAGTACAGAGAAGTCCTAGGCACCCTTTACTCACCTTCCCCTGATGTTATATCTTATATAACTCCAGTACAATGATCTCAACCAGAAAATTAACATGGGTCCAATACTATTAACTAATCTACAGACCTTTTCCAATTTTACCAATTGTTCCACTAATTTCCTTTTGCTGGAAGAATCCAAATCAGGATCCCACGTTGCATTTACTTATTGTGAATCATATTGTATTTTTTAACATATTTGTCCATCTGTGTAAGATCCTTAAAGGCAAATAATCCATACTTGATATCCTAAATGCCTAGCAAAGTGTTTGGTAATATAGTTATCAGATTAATAATAGTGGAATGAATAGCCTGGCAAGCTTTTCAAGGGCAGATTTTTGTTTAATCCTAATTCCTACTGTTATAATCTCAATTGGTGCTCAATTTGTTTAGTAATTTGTTCACCAGTGAATGAAAATTGAATTATATAAATTGGGTACCTCTCATGGCATAATTGTTACAAATCAAGCAGAAAAGGAAGCCAGTTCCTTTTTATCACTTTAAAAAAATATGTTACATTTGAAATAGGGAGAAAATATAAATACAAGAGAAGATAAAGCAAGCCTCTGGAACACTTTAGGGACATGGTTTTGAATCTCATTTTGAAATGCATGATTGGCATAGGTTAATAGAGAAGAGAAGGAGGTGATTTTTGCAGAGGATGGTGATGTATAAATCCACAGAGGTATAAGACGGGCACATGGGCCAAAAAAGTGGTAGGACAGAAAGCAGGGTATTTTTTTCTTTTTTGAAATCAACAGGCAGAGAAATTTTTTACAACTTTTCTTGAGAAAAATTTATTACAGACCCTCATCCATTTTCTGAGTACTAAATAAATAAAGCTTTTGAGCGATGAATTTCTTTTCTGACCTTGGGTGGATTTTGCATGATAGAAGCTTGCTGCTGCTTGCTTGCTTGTGTTCATCATTCATTCGTTTATTCATTCATACTTTGAACGGCTAAGAAGTCCATAATCACATAAACTGATTGCTTACTGGGGTAGAGGGAAGTGGATTTGGAAATAATAATTCAGAGTGAAATATGGATTTTCTTCTTAATCCTGTGGCTACTATAGGAAATCATATGAGTAATTTTAAAAATCTGCAGTCTAAAGCACAATTTGCTTGGTTAATTAGTTTAAGAGAAATGTATTAATTGTGTTCTTCATTTTTTGATTTATAGCACTCTTCAGTTTTGATTTATAGCATATATTCCTGATGCCAGTCATTGGGGGGGGGGGGCACAATTGTCAATTACTCTCCTTTTATTTTACCAAATACATAGTAATATTTTTATTTTTGCATTGGAATGCACAATTTCTTACCTGGCTAAGTACATGATTTTCTGATAACTCAAAATTTTGGGTTTTGTTTCTAAGTGTCTCGAAAGCTCTGTTTTTTCTAGAGTGTGATGGTTCTAAACGGAGTGAGATGAACTAAGCTCTGTGTCATCTTGGGTGGAAGGGATTAGCACGCAGTGGAGAAAGGAGCTGAGTACTCAATGCAGCTACTTTTCTTTTCCCAAAGCTTCAACACTCCTTCAAATGATCAGTAGAAAAGGCAGCCATCAGAAACTACCCGGCATAATAGTCAGGGGTTTTTTTCCTCTATTATTTTGAAAGCCAAAAGCACAGCTAGTAAAAACAGCCAGACAATGTTAGAATATTAGTTGCATTTAAAATATGAGACCGGGGCAGCCTGATGGCGCAAATGCTTAAGTGCGCGTGCTCCGGCTGTGGAGGCCCAGGATTCGCCGGTTCAGATCCCAGGCGCGCATCGTTGCACTGCTTGGCAAGCCATGCTGTGGCGGCCTCCCATATAAAGTGGAGGAAGATGGGCACGGATGTTAGCCCAGGGACAGCCTTCCTCAGCAAAAAAAGAGGAGGATTGGCAGATGTTAGCACAGGGCTGATCTCCTCACACACACACACACAAAAGATAAAATATGAGACCAATATTTCTTCATCTTTTAATAATGAAAACATTTTTGGCACTAGAAGACCCTTTGAAGAGCATGTCTTTTAAAATGGTAATATTTACGAAGAGAATTTAGATGCATGTGAGGTTGTGTTATAGTTGTCATTGCTTGCATTAAAATATTTTCAAATGTGCTTGGTTTGAGAAGAAATTTTCTTAGTTACAAGCAACAGTTGTGTGACATTTTACCTTTAACCTTCCATATTTTGTCTGCTGACACCTTAAAACATACAAACTCTACTCATCATAATCTCTTCCAAAACTGCCCCCCCCCCTTAGACTCCCTTCTGCATTCTTTGTCTCTATTAATGGCATCACAACCCCTTCATTCCCAGGCCACAAAGCTAGTCTTCATAAGTAATTACTTGGACACTTGCATGAGAGTTGTTGTCTTATTTTCATCTCTCTTGCACATCCCCTCTCTATTACATCTTTCATACTGCTGTCAAAGCACTCTTTCTAAGAGACAGCTCTGAATTTGCAATTCCTTTGTCCAAATACCTTCCCTGGCCCTAATTCTATGCAGGACAAGATACACAACACTTTGCTATCTTTAGCATGTCAAGGTCCTCCATGGTCTGCTCTCAGAACAGGCAGCTTCTTTTTCACTATTTGCACTCATGCAGATGATTTTCCACCCAAATCAGAAGTTATTATTAATTTCTTCCTTCCTTGCTGTGTTTTAGCTCTTTTGTTTACCTGGATTATCTTCTCCACTTTTATCTCTACCTGTCACAAGACAATTTAGCCCAGATTATGTGTCATTTCTTGTATGATTAAACATTTTTAAAAAATTATCTCAGAGGAAATTAATTTCTCTCCACTCTGTTATCTCACAGGACCTCATCCATAATTCTTTTACTTCATTTTGCCCTGTTTTATCCTTCTTTGTATTTGTGGATTGTCTCACTGTTGGGGCCTAAGCAATTTAAGGCAGAGACCATGGCTTGCTACTCTGCAATTCTCCTACAGCTCTGAACATGGTTCCTAAGAGAGCAGATACTTAGTAGATGTTTGCTGACTGGATCTGGAACATGTGCAAATGTCCACTATTATATTTTCTTAATATAGTAAGCTTAATGTCGTGAACTACACAAAAGTAACAATGTGTGAAATATGGGATATTATTTAAAATATCAAATTTCCAATTATTTCCACTGTAAAAGGAATTATAAATTTGCAAGTTAGGTAGAATAAAGGAGGAGTTAATAATATGGAACTAGTCAGAAAACAGGATCACTTCAAGGGGAGGTGAACTGTGATCCTGCTTTTGAATAATATATCAAACATAACTTAGAGAGCAAAGACACATGGAAGGAACATAGACTCTGGAGAAATCTGGGTTTAAAAAAAAACTCTCATTTTTCAGCCATGTAAGCTTAAACCACTTAATCTGAGATTCTGTTTCCTAATCTGTAAATGGAGATGATTAATAGCACTTACCCTACTTACGTTACTGGGTATTTTGAAGTTTAAATGAAATAGTGAATTTGACAGTATTTTGCAAACTCTAGATTTGAGTACACATGGAAGTTATTATCATTTTAAAAATTTTTTATCAGTTTCTTTAGGCTATCAGAGAACCAATAAATTAACGTTTAAAAACAAGTATGTTTTTCTTGTACTTAAGAAATACAATATTATCCTTTCATATCTCATTCTTGATTTTACCGTGTTTCAAGTTGTTAATATAGAGAGAATTTTCTATTTTTTGGAGTATAGCAGATAGTTGGTATGACTGTTCAGTCAATTTAAGTTTTTGACATTCATTACTGTTCAATCCAGTCATTGGAACACCTATAGGATCTATATCCTACTTCCCCATCAGTCAAGCAGGGGACCTAGGGACTTGAAGGACTGGCTAGAGAATGATAATGTTGGTAGAATGCAAATTGATCTGAAAGAGGTTTAACTCCCTCTTATAAGACTATAAAATCCATGGAAAAAAAAACTTAATATAGTTTTCCATACCTATTTTCTTCACCGTTGTTTTTTTCACTCCAGTAATAGAAATTACTTAAATATTTGCTGCATGTGTGCAGGAATGAATGAATGCAATAACTGATTATTTGGTAATTAACTTGTATAATAATATTAAGCTAGAAATGCCAAGACAACTCTCAAACTTAACGGAATGTTTCCAAAATATTTAGGAGATAGGAATCTATCCCACTTTTATAGGTAGGCCTATAGACCTACGGTGTAGGGGACAGAAGAAACTTCGTGGAAAATGTCAGTCACAAAACTTGGAAGACTGTCTTAACTAAGTTGCAGATTCAGGAGGAGAATTATAGAAAAGCCAAGTGCGTTGATCTCAGCCAGGGCAGACCTGAGGACAGAGGCGCGTTACTATCAGGTTTGAGTGATGCTACAGCAGCTTCTGCTCTGGGCTTGCGTCTGAGGGTGCTGATGTGACTAGAACCATTAGAAGACAGCTTTGGATCAGACATCGTGTTCAATTCTTTATCATTATCATATTTTTTCTGTATATTGCCTTCATTGCTGCATCAGGGGCCTCCCAGTTTCCAGCATTTTGTACTAATTTATCATTTGATATGATAAATTGGCTCAATTGCTGAGCCATTTATAGAACTCCTATCAAAGCTTTTTCCACTAGTGGAGACATTTCTAATACTTTATTAATCATATGGTATAGCTTTTGATCGATGTTAAGAATAATGACATGATTAACACTGGGTTACTTTTCTGACCACTTAATATGTACCAGACACTGCTCTAAATATTTTAACATGCTATTTTTAATCTTCATAACTACTCTGTGATTAAGTACTATTACAATTTTGACTTTACAGACAAGGAAACTAAGGCAGAGAGAAGTTAATTGGCTTGCCAAAGTGCTCACAGCTAAAGAAAATGTTGAAGCTGAGCATCGATCCCAGGGTTTAGGGCAGATGAGCTTAATAATCACTGTTACAACTGTGTATTTGTTACAACACACACTTCATGGGATTTAAAAAGAGTATAAATCGTGTACTCTTAAAGTGCTTAAGATAAAGATTATAACTAAATCAACAAAGGAAAGTTATTAAGGCAATAGAGATGAACTAGAAGAGAATGAAATTGATAAACTGAAGCACTTTCTAAAATAATAATGTGAGAAAAATCCATGAATTTACTCTCAAACTTATATTGAACATCTACCATATTTCAAGCACTGTCCTTGGTACTGGGATCATATTCCTATCAGTGGATGAATTGTGTAAATGTAATTACTAACTAAAATATATCTCATTGAAAAAACATGCTAATCTGCATAGACAATAGTCTGACCGCTAAAATTGCTTCCATACTATGCAGTTCTAGTTTGAATATGTGCAATCTCTGTAAGGTGGCTATGGAGTTCACTCAGATATCCTTCAAGATAGCCTGCTGTGAGGAGCACAGTTGACGAATGGTCTTCAGTGGCAGCACCTTTGGACCATCCAGCACTCGCATGGACATGCTTCCCATGGGATCCTCCAAGCCAAGGACTAAGCATGGTGGATGCGCTAGAGCTAATCCACTCCTGACTGATGTGGGGGCTCTTCTGAAGGACAACCTATGCTTGGGAACTCCCCTTCAGCTTGGTGAGACTTTCTCAGAACTTCATTGCCTTCTGAGGCTTTATACATAATTTTTCCCTCTCTCTTTTCACAGGTTTTAGACCTGCATCTTGGTCTAGAGGCTCTCCCTACTTACTTCTGCTCGCTTCCTTATCTGCTTTTCCTTCCTTCCTTCCTTCCTTCCTTTCCTTTTTTCTTTCTTTCTTCATTCATTTATTCATTCATTCACTCAGGCGTGTCACTCAATAAATATCTGAGACTTCTGATCCTATCGTGGTGTCTATTTTTTAATGGCACTGAACTGACATACCAGATAAAGTTAAAAAGCTTTTTGATCCAGGAATTCCACAATCTTTTATACACACAATAATTTGCCACTAAATTCAACCAGAATTCCAGCAAGCATATTTAAATGTATAAGATTATTAAACAGGCATTCATGGGGACATTACTTCCTTTAACCTTCTCTCTCAAGACAGTGAAATATCATATATACAAAGAAGAAATGCCTTTAAACAAGTCTTTTGTACTTCTTCTTGACACCAAGCCTCTACCCAAGGTTAAAGTCATCAAAAATGTATTTCAATTAAATTTATAAAAATGAGGCCGGCCCCATGGCTTAGCGGCTAAGTGCGCGCACTTCACTGCTGGCGGCCAGGGTTCGGATCCCGGGCGCGCTCCAACGCACCGCTTCTCCAGCCATGCTGAGGCCGCATCCCACATACAGCAACTAGAAGGATGTGCAGCTATGACATACAGCTATCTACTGGGGCTTTGGGGGAAAAAATAAATAAATAAATAAATAAATAAATAAATAAAATTATTAAAAAAAATTTATAACAATGTTTTTTTCCAGAGCACAGCGTACACTTTATCTTAATACTAAGCTTTAGAGTGACAGAAACTACAGCATAGAAAATTAGAGAACCACTTGTCAGTCTTCATGATTACAGACTTCTATTCTTTCATTATTTCCTTTCAAAAAACCCCATAGTCACTCTCAGCATTTCCTATTTATGTGCCTCACCCACTATCTGATTAATACCTGCTTAAAATCACACCTGCAGAGCTTTACCATCACTCTGTGGCTCTTAACCCTCTACTTCACCTGTTTTATTATGGTGTCCAAAACACACAACTCTGGCAGCATACAAATGAAAGTAACAGTAATAATCACTTTAAAAAATAAATTTTATGTCATTTTAGTTTTTTAATAAGCAAGAATATTTTTCTAGGCAGTGCTTAGTGCTCATCAATGTTTAAAAAGCAGACATAACTTGGAACAAACCACATCCTTTTCATTTTCTACTTTCTTCCACTAACAAATCATAAGTCCCTCTGGGTATTTTGAACCCTCATCTTTCTGGTGGTTTTCCTACCAAGATTGATCTCTCCTGTAACTACAACCTTTATAAACCCAGGGGTAAGAAATTCAGCGGCCATTGCTTGCTTGTTTGTTTGTTTTGCAGAATCTTACGGGATTTTGTTGCTAAGCAGCATTCAGAATGCCATAGGAAGTTGAGAGAGAGAAGGAATTCAAGCCTGATTGAGCAGGAAGACTTTGTAAGCTCTAAATTTATATTAATGTCCTAAGCCTCCTCACCAGTATAACACTGGGTCACCCACATCTGTGAGAATTTGTGAGACCAAAGGAGGATGATGGAGAAGGTTATTCAAACGAGGACACCACCACTGATATAAAGTCCAATACTGGTCAATCATCTCCTTCTTTTCACAATCCAAATCAGCATTTCATTTTTTCAGATCTCAAATTATCTAGCTTTTACATATCAGAGGACCATAAAAACCAGTAGGCAAGAAGGATATACAGAATTACTGACAAAATTATTAAACATTTAGCTAGAGTATTGGAAGAATCGAAAAAAATCTAGAGCAAGCATTGGCATACTATGACTTGCAAGAGAAATCCAGATTGCTGCCTGTTTCTATAAACAAAGTTGTATGGGAACACAGAGACACCGATTTATTTATATATTGTCTATGGCTGCTTTCACAGTAAGACAGAAGAGTTGAGCATTTGCAACAGACCATCTGGCCCGCAAAGCCTAAAATATTTACTCTCCGGCCCTTTAGAGGAAAATTTGCTGAGCCCTAGTCTGAAAACAGATGTTTAGGAATACAGTCCAATCATGGAAGGAGAAAGTTTTCCTGACTTATGAGAAATCTGTACAATTAATATCATGTCACCACGTGAATATAAATATCATCCTTGACTATGTCATAATAACATATGTAGAGTTTGTTTCTTTTTAAAATTACGTAATGTTCATGCAATTCTCATACTTCTAGGTAAAATTATTTCAATTATCTTCATTGTAAACATAAAACACTGCACATCACTCTTAGATAGGAGAGTGCAGCAAAATCTCCCCCTCCCAAGAAAAAAAATTGTGTGCCAAGACTTCTACATTATTGAGACTTACTGTTTTATAAACTTGGTGAATGAAAGGTTGAAATTTCATTCCAAATGTACTATTCACTGATTGTTGTGGCCTTTCCTCACGGTGGCATGAGCAGAGATACCCACACTTTTATTTAAAATGATGGTGTGATAGCGCTTAAAAGAATGTGTCTGCTCTGTTAACATAAATGAGAATCTCTATATGTCTGATGCTTTACCAGGATTTTCTCTTCTGTTTCAGATTTTTTCCATAAAAGGAAAACAAAAACAAAATCATACATATACCAAAATTCCACTTACCTTCCCCCTATAGGCCCTCTCTATATCCTTTAAAGTGGATGTGTATCACTCTCTTGTATTTGTAACAATATATTCTATTGTTTTATGTGTTTTCAACTTTACATTAATGGGATCATATTGGGTATGCATGTTTGCAACTGGATTTTACACTCAACATTGTTTTTGATATTTACCTTTGTTAATATATTTAATCTAACTCATTAATTTTAACCTGCATTAAAGTGACCAACACATTTCTGAGAATAGATACTGTTTTAAGGTTTTTAAAAATATTAAATATCTTATTTTAATTAATATGGTATTGATCAACTACGACTCTATGGCTAAGCCATTGCATTTATTCATCCTTCTAATGAAGAACATCAAGTTGTCCCATTTATTTACTATTACACATATTGGCACAATGAATATCTTTATACATAACTTACTTGCACGTGACCACAAGCGTTTCTCTAAAGTAGAACTACTCACATGTAGAGTGTGTGTTCTTCAAAATTACGAGATACTACTGAATTACTCTCCCAAGCTGTTGTCCCACCAGTACTGTATAAAACTTCCTTTTCCTACAGTCTTTTTCAAAAATTTGCATTTCCCTCATTACTAACAAAAAATAGTTCTTTTAATATTTCATTTATTTCCTCTCCTGTGAATTGCCTTTTTATAATTGTTTGTTCATTTTTCTGTCATATTGTCTTTTTTCTAACTGAGGAGAGAAGCTCTCCAAAAATTCTGTATACAAATTCATTACAGACATTTATTTATATGGGAATATATGAAAATGGAGACATTTGACCATTTTAGAACTACATAAGAACCCCTATTGTTCAACCTAAATACTACACATATCTTCTCCCAGTCTACAGATTATTTAATAACTTTGCATCTGAGACAACTATTTCCAAGCACAGGACAACAGGCACTCAAAACTGCTACCTCTGAATGAAGGGAACTCACGAGTAAGCCCTGTATTTATCTCAGTTCCCTGTCCAGGCACGATTTCCTATTTGTGGTGCAGAAAAGAGGAATTCAAACAGAACATTATGAGGTGAGAAGGCAGAGATCAGAATCTTGAGTGCTAAAGCAGCCAAAGTCTGCAATCACTACAGAGGAAGTAGCTGAGCAAGGGGGAAGAAGGGGGAGAGGAGAGGGCAGAAATCTGTGAGAAGTCTCCCTACAGGTCCTTGCTGAGGGGAGAATTGTGATTTTTCCAGGCCAGCTCATATGAAGTTACCAGATTCTCCTGGGTTTAGAGTAGAAAAAAATAAATAGAAGACAATCAATGGTAGAGACATTTGAGTTCCAGCACAAGCAGAGGGAGAAACTTTTATAATACCTGAGCATTTAATTGAGACACCAGAAAGACCATGCCTTAGGAATAACCTTAGAGGAGCTTGGTAAGCACCTTGGACTTTCTACAAATCCACCCTAAAAAAACATAAAACCAATTCTACGCATGTTCAAGAACATCAGCCACTAATTGCCTAGGACAAACATCAACACTTTGCAGAGAAAGAAAACAGAATGCAGCATCTATATAATGTATCAATTATAATATCCAATATATAATTTAAAAAATACTAAATCTCTACAGAAATAGGAAATTGTGACTCATAGGCAAGAAAAGAAGTGTAATAAGTAGAAACAAACCCCAAGATGGTCTGGATGTTAGATTTAGCAGACAAATTTACGTTAGTTCTATAAATACACACTATACAAGAAAATGAAAACACTAGCCAAGAGTGGTGCGACAACCGAAATGGAAAGTTCACAGTAGGCTTAAAAGCAGATTGGATTAGAGCTTTTACTAAATGGAAAGTCAACTTGATGATCTATCAATAGGAATTATGCAATCAGAAAATTGGATTTATATAATGATCTAATCAGATAATCCAATTGGAAAAACGGATAATAAAAGACTGAAGAAAAATAAACAGGCCTCAGTGATGTCTAAGCCCTATTTTATCAGTAATTATGTTAAATATTTCTGGACTAAATATTTTGATTTTAAGGCAGATTGTCAGACAGGGTTAAAAGGCAAAACACAACTAGATGATATCTATTAGAGATGCACTTTAAATATAGGGTTGATAGTAAAAGGAATAAAAAAGATATACCGTGCAAACAGCAGCATAAAAAAGAAAATATGGCTATATTAATATCAGACAAGGTAGGCTTCAAGACAAGGAGTGCTCTCAGAGATAAAGAAGGACATTTTACAACCTAAAGAAATAATGCATCAAGGAGACCTAACACTCCTAGATGTAAATACAACAAATATGTAGCTTAATATATATAAAATAAAAACTGATCCCCCCCTCCAAAAAAGAGAGAAAAATAGACAAAGATGACCCTTATGGTTCATGATTTTAAGACACTTCTTTTGGTATTTGATATAACAAGTAAGCAAAACATCAGTAAGGATCTGATCAAAACTATCAGCTAATCCCACTTAATTGGTATTTACAGATCACTACTTATAACTACAGAATATGTATTCTTTTCAAGTACACATGGAATGTTTATCAGGAGAGACTGTATATTGGGCTATAAAATGTCTTAATAAATTTCAAGTGATTTAAATACAGCAGAGTAGATTCTCTGACAAGAATGGAATTAAATTAGAAAGCAAAAACTAGAAAATTTCCCATTATTGAAAATGATATAACTCACTTCTAATAAAATTCATAGGGCAAGAAAATTAGAAAATATTTTCAACCCAATGATCATAAAAATGCAAGTGTTAAGATATGCCATGTATCGGAAGAGCCAATATGGTCATGTATTGGAAGAGTCAATATTGTTAAGATTATCCATTGTCCCCAAATTGATCTATAGATTGAATACAGTTCCAATCAAAATCTCAAACAGGTATTTTTGTTATTGTTACAGAAAATGCCAAGCAGATTCTAAAATTTATTTGGAAATGTAAAGATTCTGGAAGACCTCAAATAATTTTTTAACAAAAAGAACAGATTTGGAGGGCTTATACCACCTAACTTGAAGACCTCCTATAGATATACAGCCACATAAATCGTGCCAGTGTGGTATTGGCCTCAGGGTAAACATACAGGTCAATGGAACAGAATGGAGGATCCAGAAATTGACCACAGAGCATTGTAAATTTATTTTGAAAAATGTGTTAAGATAATTCAGCAGGGAAACAACAGTATTTTCAACAAAAGGTGTTGCAACAACTGGATATAAATATGGAGAAAAATAAACTTCTCTCTCTACCCCATACAGAAACTAATTGAAAAGAAACATGGACCTAAATATGTAAGTTAAAACTAAAACTTGAAACTGCTAGGAAAAAACGTGGGAGAAGGTCTTTGTGACTTTGAGTTAGGTAAAGATTCCTGAGAGAACATAAAAAGAAAAAATTGATAAGTTGGATTAAATGAACCGAAAATCTGATCTTTAAAGGGCTCAGGAAAATAAAAGAGCAAAATACAAAACGGGGAAAATGTTTTCTAAATATGTATCTGTAAAAGGACTTGTATCCAGAATATATTAAGTAAACAAACAACCAGATATTTTTTTTTAACAAATTGGAAAGGACATGAATATTCACTTCTCAAAAGAGAATGTGAAGGTAACTAAAAAGCACATGGAAAGATGCTCAACATCATCGATATCAAGGAAATTCACATTACAACCATAATAAGATACTGCTTTATACTGATTGAAATTATGAAGACAAAAAATAAAAATATCGATAATAGCAAGTGTTGGGAAAAATGTGGTTCGATCAGAATTTTTATGCATTGCATGTGTTAATATAAAATGATAAAACTCCTTCAGAAAAGTCTTCTGATTTCTCATAAAGTTAAACATAAACTACCTACCCCATGACACAGCAATTCAATTCCTATTTACATGAGGAGTGAACACCTGTGTCCATAAAATAATGTGTGCAAGAATGATATTATAATTACTTTATTCATAATAGTTCCAAACTGGAAAGAACTTGAATGTTATACACAGATAAATGCATAAACAAATTGCATTATATTCACACAATGAAAAAATCAGGTATATGCTTGAATTAATTGTACATGGTGTGGAGGAAAGACTACAAGAGGCATGAGAGAACTTTCTGGGATGATGGCAGTGTTCTGCATAATGATGGAGATGGTGATTTTACATAAGTACATATTTATTAAAATTCCTTAAACTTAAGATGCAAACCCAAAATGTGTACATTTTATTGTTTATAAATTATACCTCATCAGGATGATTAAAATAACAAAGAAACTCTAAAAATTGTTGTCCTTATAAAGTAGAAAGACAATATTGTTCCTATGAAATAAGAAAGAAGTCTATGTAAAGGAAACAAACATATAAAAATAAAAAGCTTTAAAAATTAGAATGTAGGGGCTGGCCCGGTGGTGTAGTGATTAAGTTCATTCACTCCGCTTTGGCAGCCCAGGGTTCATGGGTTTGGATCCCAGGCGCAGACCTATGCCCTAGTCATCGTTGTGCTGTGGCAGGAGTCCCACATATAAAGTAGAGGAGTATGGGCATGGATGTTAGCTCAGGGCTGATCTTTCTCACCAAAAAAATTATAAAATTAGAATGCTGCATAAAGTGTGTGTATATTGTATGAGTGGAGAGAGAGAGAGAGAGGGAGGGAAGTTGGGAGAAAAAAATGAATAAAAAGATTGAAAGACAAAATTATGGAATTCCCTTGGTAAGTAGAATAACTAAAAAAAAAGGACGTGGAGAAATGGTGACAACATTAGAAAATCAACTCAAAATATAAATCAGACTGTTGATAATAGTTCTAGAGAAAGAGCAGAGAAATGGGAGGGGGAAATATTTAAAGAGATAACCCAAAGGACTCCTGTTTTCATCATGACTAACAGGTAACTTATGCCAACCCTCTCACTGAGGATGACTATAAAAGTTGGATAAGTTTTTTTAAATGAAATAAGATAAGAACATCTGCTTGAACGCATCAGAGAGGTCACAGGATAGAAAAAATTCTTTCTGTCAGGGAAACAGGAGCTTTTATATACAGTTTGGTTCATTTTGATAAAAGTGAAAGATATTTTATGCTACTCAAATTTATACTCAATACTGAGTCACCTGTTTCATGAATAAAATTATGGTTTGTTATCAAGTCTTTGATTTGAGGTGGAGAGTTGTTGAGATGAATTTAGAGACATAATTTACACAAGTCTCTACCTGGGACTTATTTTTAGAGGGAACAGAATAAATGCTGTATATGTATGTTTAGAAGAAAGTCCCTTGCTCAGTCTGAAAGTTATTTGGTGATAAATGTGAGAAAAAATATTTCTGAATACTGTATATGTGTATGTATATTGGTAATAATGTTTTTAAAAGTATTGTTAATAAAAAATAGTGGTGCCAACCTAAGATTTTGGAAATATCTTTTAAGGTCTCAGAAATGATTTCTGATCAGTATTTAAAAAAAGAATATTTCCTTTAAAAATAAATAGCACTTTTATCTCGGTCTCCAAGCCAAAGTAATTTGAAACAGTCTGTTTGATAAGCGTCTTCAGTGGAAGAACCCAATTTCCTGGTTATGTTGGCTTTCAATGAATCAAAAAGAGTCTTGAAGAAAGAATGATATGTTTCTAAAATAGAATAAAAGTAAAAAAGAAAAATTGGATCAATTACTGTAGAGATTCTTAGCAAATTTTCTGAAGGGAAATTGTTTATAATTAAATTTTCAACACTGATGTAATATACACTTTCCAATTTATCCTCTTCCTTTCAGGAGCATGTGCTCTATTCTCAAATCTATTATGAATTTATATAACCAGAATGGATAATCCATTTTATTAGCCTGAGGTAAACATAGTCACATTTTCAAATTTTTCTCTTAGGATCTAACCTGCCCATACTAATAAGTCCTGTCTTTCCCTTTTGTATCTATGCCAACTCAGAAATTCAGAAGTATTCAAGAATTGAGGAAGTTTACTCAATTTGTTTATCTATCTTCTATCTGTCTATCTGTCTATCTATCTATCTATCTATCTATCTATCTATCTATCTATCTGTCTATCTAATGAATTGCTCTTTTGGTGTGAATGATGTTGATAAGTACTATAGGCTTTCAAAGAGAGGAGAATGTGATATTTTTCACAGGGCATATTGGTTGTAACTAGGTCTCTTATTTTGGAAAACACAGTAACCAATGCAATTATGAATATATTTTTATAATGAATAGAATTTATTTGCTGAACTTGTCTTTCTAAACATCTCCCAGAGCAGAGTATTTAATTTTATTCATTAGTTTTTCAGACTTTTTTTTTCAGTTTACTCATTCATCCATTTCAAATAACAGGCATTAAATGTCTATCATTATTGGGAACTCAGTTTTATTTTATGACACTTAGAAATTAAAATTATCCTAAAATGTATACCTTAAAAATCTATCAACTTGTTAGGGGTTGGTAAGAATTCCAGTTATTAGTGTGGTCACTTTCTTTGAAACATAAAATTGTCTATCCTAAGAACGCATTCTCTTTCTTCTTTTTCTTTACTTATCTATTTCTTTCTTTTTTGTAGACTTTTTGATCTCTATTTTAATAAACATATAACAAAATATATCACCTCATTTATGGCAGATCAAGTTTTTTTTTTTATAGGTTTATAAATTCACTAAGTATATATTCCTAAAAGAAATACTTTTTGGAGTAATCAATGTCTTGAACAGCTAAATGGAAAGTCCCAGGTTAATGCAACTGTCAGCTCAGTTGAAATTTGGTAAAACAAAGAAACAGTAAAAGTGTTCTCTTCCATCACTGTCAATAACATGTAGTCCATAAGAATAATATTTAGCTGTAGGGCTTTAGAACTGGCAATCATTTCTCTCATAGCAGAAATTTGAAAATGCACCAGTTCTACAAAAGTGAGTTTATTTAGATGAATAATTTTTGCAATTTAGATATTGGTGTTTAATGAGGCATATGCTATAAAATTGAAAACATTTTAAAATCTCTACTTACAATTCACTCAGCCTGTTGAAAATAGAAGATTCCTACTGGGATAGTTGTTAAGGTATTGTCTTTCAGCTTCAAACGTACATTTTACATGCTTTGCGATTCTGGGGCTGGGACTCTGAAAACTATTTTTCTCCTTTGCCAGAGACTGTTAAATTATGCCAATAGGGTGCGCTGGAGAGAAACCAGAGGGCAGGAGGTGAAAAAAGAAATCGTTGCTTCTAGTTTGTTTTTTCTTGTCGGAGTCATCCCAGTAAAGGCCCTTCCAATGAACAACAGCAATTGGTTCCAATCTTCATCTTTTCTCCCTGCCAATTCCAGAATCAGCCTATTGTATCCTTCAGAGGTAGTAGCAGTGGCCTAGCAGCGAGCTCATCAAATGCCTGAGCCCCAGGGCCAGGCCCTCGTCTCCACACGTCTCAGTTCCGATAACCCCAGACTCTTCCTTCATTCCCCCATCCCTGGACGCTGAGCTGCTTCCCGCAGTTCCTATTTATGTGTTGCCTCAGGGTTTCCTTTTTTGTTTTTTAGCCTTTTAACATTTGTTTCAAAATTTTTTATGATTTTTTTTTTTACATATTGTGTATCACGTATTGCACATTGCATTATTTTTATATATCATGTATTATCTGTTCAGATAGTGTAGTTTCTGTTTTCATGATGATGCCCTGATAGATATACCTGCCATTCTATACTGAGTGAATGAGTGGACTGTTACAGCCTTTTTGACTTGAAGTCTAAGTATTTGAATTCAAGATCCACTTAGGATGTAGAAAGCTGGAAAGATCATCACTCCCACCATTGCAAAAATAACAACAACAAGAACTCTGGACAGTCTGAAAATTCACAAATTTTTGAACCCATCAGAGAGCTGAAGTCACAGGGCAACCAACTAACTAAAAATCTAAGGATAGACAGTTACTCCCAAGGAGAGATGGGATGAAAGCTCTTGCTTACTTTGGCATATCCACCGGGCAATGGTAAGGAAGATTCAGCTAAAATGTTTAACAAATACTGAAGGCCAGTGTGAAGCAGGAAGATAATATAGAAACTCTGGAGGCCATGGACACAAGGGGATTTCATGCTCATGCCCAGGTTGTTATCCATGGATATCAATGGTTGCTCACAATAAAAGACTGAGGGCAAAGGAAAAGACCTGAGAACATTACTCTCATAGAGCAGGCCCGATGGAAGAGGCAACAGCCACTCTGGGAAAGGCTCGAAGCCCCATCTGGATCATTCTTTTCTATCCTTCATGGACACAAAAGTCCTAAACAACGGGGAGAAGGAGAATAAAAGCTGTTACTCTTAGGACATTGGTGAAAACCTTTGTAGCTAGAAAAAATAAACATAAAAAAGCCTTCTACCAGGGCCAGCCCGGTGGCGTAGTGGTTAAGTTCATGTGCTCCACTTCAGCGGCCCAGGGTTTGCAGGTTCAGATCCCAGGCATGGACATAAACACTGCCTATCAAGTCATGCTGTGGCGGCATCCCACATACAAAATAGAGGAAGATGGACACAGATGTTAGCTCAGGGTCAATCTTCCTCAGCAAAAACAGGAAGATTGGCAACAGATGTTAGCTCAAGGCCAATATTCCTCACCAAAAAAAAAGCCTTCTAACCTATGGTTGAGGGGTCAGGAATGCCTGCTTGGCTCAGACCAATAATTGGTGGTTGGAGAGGATTATCCAGAAGGTCCTACCACTGAGACAGGGATATGGTGTCTCTCTAAGACTGAGATTTAATCAGAGCAAAAGAGCATGCCCTCCTCAGCCCCTCACCATTGGCTTGACAAACTAACAAGTGTTGAATAACAAGTAACAGAAGCTTATTGCCGGGAAAAAGACAAAAGCATGGAGAACGATTCCCTGTGAGGCTCAGATTAAGAGGAAGACCTCAAGTTGAGGGTGGAGCAGACATTAGGTGAGCTCTCTGGCAAACCAACCCCTACCTTAAGCACAAGGGGACATTAGAGGGATTTGAAGCCTGTGGTGCACTCTGGGTAACCACAGCAATAACAAATCCCACATCTGGCAAGACTGAATCATCCACCCATACTAAAGATTTAGCAGAAAGACAGAAAGATGTGCTAAATTCCACACATAATACTGTTCATCTCAGTTTTCATGATACCACGTAAGGTATCTAGCTATCAACAAAAATTACAAGGCTTACAAAGAGGCAAGGAAAAAAAATTCAAGGAACGAAGCAATTAACAGAACCATACTCAATTGTGAAATAGATGTTAGAACTATCTAACAGGTAATTTAAAAATACATGTGATGGATACTTTAAGTGCTTTAGTAGAAAAAAATAGCATGAATAATCAGATCAGATGGGTAATCGACCCAAAGATATAGAAACTATAATAAAGAATTAAATGCAAATGATAAAAATGAAAAACCTATTAATAGAGATGAAGAAATCCTTCCATGGGCTCATCAATAAACTCAACACAGGAGAGGAAAAAATCAATGAACGCAAAGCTATGTCAAAAGAAATTACCCAAACTAAAGTGCAAAGTGGTGACAAAGTAAGAAGAAAAACAGTAAACCAGAACAGAGCATCCATGAGCTCTGGAGCATTACCAAACATATGGATACTTAGAATCCCAGCAGGAAAACTGGGCAGAAGAAATATTTGAAGAATTAATGGTGAAGAATTTTCAAAAATTAATGACAGATACCACAGATCCAAGAAGCTCAGATAATGCCAAGCAGGATAAATAAAAACAACCACTGCAACAACCGTATAGGCTTATCATATTTAAAGTGCTGAAAATCAAAGATAAAACGAAACTCTTGAAGGCAATCAGAGAAAAAAGGTCACAGGGTGGCCCCATGGGGTAGCGGTTAAGTGTGCGCGCTCCACTGCTTTTGGCCTGGGTTCAGATCCTGGACACGCACTGACTCACCGCTTGTCAAGCCATGCTGTGGCGGCGTCCCATATAAAGTGGAGGAAGATGGGCAAAGATGTTAGCCCAGGTCCGGTCTTCCTCAGCAAAAAAGGAGGAGGATTGGCATGGATGTTAGCTCAGGGCTGATCTTCCTCACAAAAAAAAAAAAAAAATAGGTCACATGAGAGAAACAAAGTTAAAGGATTATTGCAGGCTATGGGACAATAGAATAATCTCTTTAAAGTACTGAAAGAAAAAAAGAATTGTCAACCCAGAATTCTATGCCCAGCAAACTATCTTTCAAAAATGAAGAAATAGGGCCGGCCCTGTGGCTTAGCGGTTGGGTGCTTGTGCTCCACTGCTGGTGGCCTGGGTTTGGATCCCAGGTGCGCGCCAGCGCACCACTTCTCTGGCCATGCTGGGGCCGCATCCCACATACAGCGGCTGGAAGGCTGTGCAACTATGACATACAACTATCTAATGGGACTTTGGGGGAAAAAATAAATACATAAAAAATGAAGAAATAAAGACTTTTTCAGACAAACAAAATGGAGAGAAGTCATTGCCAGCAGACCCGCACTACCAAAAATGTTGAAGGAAGTTTTTGCAGCAGAAGGACTGTGATATCAGACAGAAACTTAGTTCTACACAAAGGAATCAAGAGTGCTGAAAATGGAATAAGTAAATTTAGATACAAAATTCATTTTCCTTAGTTTTAATTGCTCTAAAAGATAACTAATTATCTAAAGCAGAAATAGTAGCTATGCATTATGTTTTCACAGCATATGCAAAAGTAAATTATACCACAGCAACAGCCCAAGGGATGAGAGGGAGTAACTGGGATTGGACTGCTAGAAAGTCCTTATACTACACGTGATGTGTTGCAATATCATTTGAAGGAAGGCTCTGCTAATTAAAGAGGTATATTGCAAACCTTAGGCAACCACTAAAATGAAATAATTCAAGAAGGGAAATAAAAGGAAATCATAAAATATACTCAATTCTAAAGAAGAAAGAGAGGAAAAAGAAAGAATATTGAGGTAGAGTATTAGAGTTCTCCAGAGAAACGAAACCAATAGAGGTATGTGTGTGTGTGTGTGTGTGTGTGGAGAGAGGGAGATTTATTTTAAGGAATTGGCTCACATGATTATGGAGGATGGCAAGTCCAAACTCTGCAGTGTAGACCAGAAGGCTTGAGATCCAGGGAAGAGTTGACGCTGCAGTTCAAGTCTGAAGGCCGTCTGCTAGCAGAATCCCTTCTTGCTTGAGGGAGGTCTGTCTTTTTTCTGTTCAGGCCATCTACTGATTGGATATGAGGCCTACTCACATTAGAGAGGGTAATCTGCTTTGCTCACAGTCCACAAATTTAAAGTTAATCTCATCCAAAAACCACCCTCACAGAAACATCCAGAATAATATTTGATCAAATATCTGGGCACCATGGCCTAGCCAAGTTGACACATAAAATTAAATATCATAGGTAGGGAAGATTTCTTAGTGATGACACCAAAAGCGTGATAAACAAAAGTAAAAAAATGATAAATGGATTTCATAAAAATTAAGAACTTGTGCTCTTCAAAATACACTGTTAACAGAATGAAAATACAAGCCATAGCCTGAGAGAAAATATTTTCAAACTGTACACCTGAAAAAGGAATTATAGCCAGAACTCTCAAAATTTAGTAATTCAAGAAGAAATATCCCAATTGAAAAAAAAAAGTGAGGTGAGGATATTTAAACAGACACTTCAACAAAGAAGACATATAGATAGTAAATAATTATATGTAAAAGTTAGTTATTGGGTAAATAAAAATTAAAACCACAATGATATTAACACTATGCACCTATTAGAATGGCTAAAATTTAAAAAAAAAATCTTCCATTACCAAGTGCCAATAAGAATGTGAAACAACTGAAACTGTCATAAATTGCTGGTTGGAATGAAAAATGGGGCAGTCACTTTGCAAAACAGTTTGGCAGCTTCCTATAAAGTTAAATATACACCACCCTATGTTGGAGCAAACTCATTCCTAGGTATATATCCAAGTGAAATTAAACTGATGTTGATACAAAAACATGTAGTTGAATATTTTAGTGACTTTATAGAATCATAATGAATAGAGACAAAGGCTGGAAATCATTCCAAAGTCCCTTAACTATAGAATGTATAAATAAACTGTAATGTATCTATACAACGAAATACTACTGCTCAAGTAAAAAGGAATGGTTACCAATACAGGAAACAATATGGATGAAACTAAAATGCATTATACTTAGTGAAAGAAGCTTGAATCAAAAGACTACAATGATTCTGTTTATATGACATTCTTGCAAAGACAAAAATATGGGAACAAAACACAGATCACTAGTTGCTAGGTAACAGGGCTTGGGGAGGAGTTGACTACAAAGGGGCATATGAGAATTTCAGGGGTAATGAAACTGTTATTTATCTTGATTGTGGTGGTGGTTACATGATTGTATACTGTATGTGTTTATCATAACTTAATTTTATTCTATATAAATTATACCTTGAAATGTAAGTAAATGTTTTATATACTTTCCATGAATAGTGTCATTTTCAATGTAGTCTCGTTAGAATAGAGGTTAATTTATATCTAATCACAATGAAAATTTCATAATTAAAATATATAACTTCATTAAGATTTTAAAGCTCTGGAGAGATATTTTTACCCAATGTCTCCATATGTAACCACATCCACTGGGGAATCACGGTGTTGAAATGTCAAGTGCTTCTAAAATTTTACAAAGAGGTTTTAGAGTTTTGATTATATGAAAAAATAAAGATTATATTATGAACTATATTTTATCTAAAGTATTGGCATTCAAAACAAACAGTCTTAGAACTCCTTTTAGGCTAAGACTTACTTTATCATACTGCTATTCATTACAAACTATATAAAAAAATAAACAAGGACATTGAAAAAAAATCTATTGTCTGGAGGATATTTCCCCTCAGTCTGAAATAGCAGTTCAGCATTTATATCTGGTAGTTCTATTTATCAATATACTCTGGCATATAGTGAAAATGACCAGGGATGCAGAGTACTTTTCTGTCATGAGTGAGAATTACAATTTACTTGTATGTAAGTAAGTTTTTCTATCTTATTACCATGTACTCTTTCTGAGAATACAATGGAATGAAAGAATCTGTAATTTTTAAGTGGTGTAGTAAGTCAAAAGATTACAAGTTTAACAGGAGAGTGTCTTAAATACCATTCCTCAGAGAGACCTTCTGAACTACATTGGTCACCGTATTAAATCCTTTCCTAACCTGTTTAATTTCTTTTCGCACAGTATCGAGTATGTTATTTATTAATTATTTATTGTTTCTTCCATCTTACCAGGATATAAGCTTCGTTAAGACAGGACCTTGTTTCTTTTGTCCATCACTGTATGTTGGGACAGTGCCTAACACACATTTTAAATACTCAAAAACAATTTTTATTCCTTTTTTTCTTTAGATTAGTGGAGAAAAATTATAATTACATTTTGTTTCCATAAGTGAATTATTAATTATACCTTTTTAGGTTCACAATATACATGAGTACACAATGTAACATATCTCAGTCTAACTTTAAATATTACACCAATTGACACATAGCATAAGGAACTTCAATGGTATACTTCCATTTCTTCTCTTCTATGCTTCACATTGTTGTCATGCATTTTAATTTTATGTACATTAAAAAAAACTTTTGGGCCCGCCCCGCGGCTTAGCAGTTAAGTGCGTGCGCTCTGCTACTGGCGGCCCGGGTTCGGATCCCGGGCTCGCACTGAGGCACCGCTTCTCCGGCCATGCTGAGGCCGTGTCCCACATACAGCAAGTAGAAGGACGTGCAACTATGACGTACAACTATCTACTGGGGCTTTGGGGGGGGGGAAGGAGGAGGATTGGCAATAGATGTTAGCTCAGAGCCGGTCTTCCTCAGCAAAAAGAGGAGGATTAGCATGGATGTTAGCTCAGGGCTGATCTTCCTCACAAAAAAACCCAAAAAACTCTTAATACATTATTATATTTGTTTTAGCAGTCAATTATATTCTAAGTGATTGTAGATGAGAAAAATATGTTTTTTTTACGGTCATTTTTACCATTTCTGGTGCTTTTCGTTTCTTTGTATTTATCCAGAGTTCCATCTTTTATCATATTTTTTCTGTCTGAAAAACTTCTCACACCATTTATTGTACTTCACATCTGCTAGCAATGAGTTTTCTTTGGTTTTGTTGGTCTTTCATTTTTTTCAAAGACATTTTTGCTAGGTATAGAATTCTGGTTAACAGTTTTTTTCTCTTTTAGTACTTTAAAAATACTGCTACATCGTCTTGTGGCTTGCATATCTTTGGACAAGAAGTCTCCTTTAATTTTTCATCTTTCTTTATCTCTCTGTATGCAGTACATATTTTTTTCTCTACCTACCTTAAAGGAGACCTCTTTTTCTTGTTTTTCAGCATTTTGTTTATGATGTATCTAGGTCTTTATTTTTGTTTTTCTTTTTACTATTTATTCTGTTTTGGGTCCTTTGAACTTCTTTGATCTGTGATTTGTTCTTTCATTAATTTTGCTAAATTCTCAGCCATCATCTCTTCAAATATATCTTCTCTCTCATCTCCTTGGGACACCAATAAAACATATCTTAGACTATTTGATATTGTCCCTCAGCTCTTTTATGTTGTGCTTTTCTTCTTTTTTCTGTTTATATTTCAGTTCAGGTAATTTTAATTGATTTCTCTTCAAGTTCACTAATTCTTTTCTCAGCTAAGTCCACTCTGCTAATGTGTCCATTCAGGAAATTCTTCATGGCTAATATGGAATATATATATATATATTTATACTTCCAGTTTTAGCATTATTATTTGAGTATTTTTAATAGTTCTATCTTTCTCTTGATATTCCCCATCTATTTATGCATGTTGTCCTCCTTTCCCATTAGATCCACTAGCATATTAATTATAGATATTTTAAAATCCTTGACTGGTAGTTCCAACTTTTGGATAATTTCTGAAACAGGTTGTGACAGCTGCATTATTTCTTGAAAAAAAATTTTTGTCCTCTTTCTTTTATGTCTTATAATTTTATGTTGAATGCCAGACATCGGACATTGAAGAATAGTAAATACTGAGGTAAATAATATTTATACTGAGACATGGGTATGCCTCTTCCTCTTTAAGGCAGCTGGTCTAGAAAGTTGATTCAATGTACTCAGTAGTTGTGCTGGGTTTGGGTTTTGTTCTTGCTACCATCACAGATGATATGTATAGTCTATATACCACAGACTTCAAATTCCTCCAGTGGTAGGATATTGAGTGTTGTATATAGTGGAGGGCCTGATATGGTAGGTGATTCTCATTATTCTTGCCCAATCCTCAGCTTTGATAATGTATTCTCCACAGATAGAGTCTCTAATGTATACTTTTCATTTTTCTAGGTAGTAGTAGATGCTGTTGCTTGATACTCTGTGCTAGGTTCATGGTGGTGGCAGAGTGAGGTCTTTTGATTCTCTTGGTCTGTCCTCAGTCTTAGAAAATCCTGAGCACCTGAGCCTCATATTTGAACTCTGCTCAAAGTTCTTCCAAATCCTTTCCATGGTATTTATTGCTGTTGTTATTTCTACTTTAGAGTGGCTGTGGTTAAAAAACTGTGGTGAGGTAAGCAAGACATAAGGTTGGTGAGGGAAGCAAGGCTTTATTACCTATGTTAAGGAGGTTTGCTTTATACACAGGGGCATGAGAAAAATAGAAGCATTTAACAAGGGCCAGATCTCCGATGGACTCTCCTGAATTTAAGTAATGCATAACAATCTTGCCTACTTTTGAAGCATTAATATTTCATTGTCTCGTAACATATTTTAATAATAGTATTAAAAGGACAAGATGTTTCAGGGAGAGAAGTATTAGTTCAGTGGCATATAACTTCTTCTGCACTTCTGAAAGCAATAGAATCCCAAGAGAAATCTCTTGGCTGGAGAGAATTTTTTAAGGTTGTGGATGGCTGCAGCCCTCAGAAAGCCATGGTTAGGAAATGTGAACTATGGGATTAGAGAGAAATATTTGGTAGTTCCTTTGAAGAAGGAGACTTTTCAAATAACTTAAAAACGTTGAGTAAATCTGCTGGAGCATGGACAGAAAAGAGGGGTTAATAAATGAATCCAAATCTCAGCAAGAGCTATTTGATTATGTTAGAATGAGAATGGCTATTTCCTTATCTTGGCCTTTCCATTGTTTGTTGTAACCACATCTGGGCCTGGGCCTGTGTGTTTAAATCCTTGTTCTTAATCATTCCATGAACTAAAAGGATATCTAGCTTGATTCAAGGCATAGAGATGAGACCTTAGGGCATCACTTTCACAAGTACTGGCTTCTCTGCCATAGATGTATGTTTCAGTTATTTATTGTCGTGTAAAAACATCACCTCAGAACTTACTGGCTTAGTTTTTTTTTATTGTTATTTCTCAAGATTTTTCACCTTGGAATTCAGAGTGGTTCTTCTACACCATGTGAAGTTGGCTGAAATCACTCAATCACCTACATTTGCCTGTGGCTATATTGACAAGTCTAATAAGGCTTTACTGACATGTTGGGCAGTTCATTTCTTCTCCACTTAGGCTCTCCTTTCATCTGTTCTCTCCTCATTCAGTAGTATGACACAATTTTCTTTACAGCATGATGGTTGGCCCCTCTAGAGAGAGAGCAGAACTTGCGAGGCCTCTTAAAGGCTAGGCCTGGTAGTGGCATTGCAACACTTATGCAATAGTCTACTAACAAAGTGAAGTTACAAGGCCAGACCAGGTTCAAGGGGAGAGTGTAGTAGACAGTGCTTTTTGATGGGTAGAACAGCATGTGTGTCAAGGAGGGAAAAAATTAATGGCAACCATCTTTTAAGACTATACACTAGAAAGTAAAAGTGACTTTGATGACAAAAATAAAATTGGCTCACTCCATTGGTAAGAGGGTCCTTGGAAGAACCTCAGTCATTGCTTCAAGGAACATTCTAGAGTCATTCTTAATTGAAGAAGTGATGAACAGAGGAATCAATGAGCCTCAACTGTGGCAGAAAAAGACACTATCATATTCTGTAGTTTTGTTTAGGATATAATATGCAGGACCATTCAGCAGTCTGAGAGTTCTCACTAGTCTTTGTGTAAGTAATTGACAACCTGATGTGATGGTTAATTTTATGTGTCAACTTGACTGGGCTAAGAGTTGCCCAGATAGCTGGTAAAGTGTCATTTCTGGATATATCTATAAGGATGCTTTTGGAAGAGATTAGCATTTTAATTGGTCGACTGAGTGAAGCAGATTGCCTTTCCCAATGTGGATGGGCATCATTGAATACACTGAGGACCTGAATAGAACAACAAAGAGAGGAAGGGTGAATTCACTCTCTCAGTTTAAACTAAACATCCATCTTCTCCTGTTCTTGGATATCAGCGCTCTTGATTCTCAGGCCTTCAGAGGCAGACTGAATTATACCACCTGCTTTCCTGATTCTCCAGTTTGCAGACAACAGATTGTAGAACTTTTAGACCTCTGTAATTGCATGAACTAATTTTTATAATCTCAATCTCTCTCTCTCTCTCTCTCTCTCTCTATGTGTGTGTGTGTGTGTGTGTGTGTGTGTGTATACACACACACATATATGCAGACATATACACATACCCTATTGGTTCTGTTTCTCTGGAGAAACCTGACTAATACAGCTGCCTACCAACCAACTCTTCTTTTTTTAAGGACTGATTAAAATGCTCTTATAACGTTGTATAGGCTTTTAAGACTACTTAGGACTTCTGACTGTAAGTTAACACTTAAATTTGATTATTCTCTTAATTTTTATACATCCTCTATGTTGTGACGCACAACATATTAGGAAATGTGAAGAGAAATAATATCCAAATGCTGACTTATGCAGTATGGGTCAGAGCTGATCACAATCTAGATATATCTTCGTGGGTTTTTTGTTTGTTTTTCCGCTGTGTCCAAAACAGATGTTACCCATTTGCTCTCAGATGGATATAAACCACTGCGATAATGTTGCTAGGTAATGTGGCAGATGTTTCAGGAGGAATTCTTGAAACTAGAAATTCACTTAAATTGAAGTGTGTAGTGATGATAGGACATGGAGTTTTACATGCAATGCTACTAGAAAATTAACATATATGGGGAAGTGTAAGCAAAACTTTCGGAACTCAAAAAACAGTGTAATATTTCTCTTGTAAGACAATTATTCCCTAAACCTATTTAGTGATTTTTAGTGATTACTTAGGCTATGACTCAATAAATCTCTGGATTATACTGAGAATAATCTAAAAGTTCTTTTGTTTCATTTAATTTCATTAGTTTTTTTAGGGTTTACATCATCTAAATTTGATCAAAGTGGATCAAATTGTATCTTCAATAGAAAAGATAACTGGGTAAATGGTGTGCTAGCTGGTGGGTTTTGACACTTTAAAATGGTATAAAATTATACCCATCTGAGAATTGAGCACATGACCTAAGAGATAGCCCCCTTGATTATACATGTTTTTTTCCTTTTGTTAAGAGCCTGTTTTTACATTTAATAGTCTTGCACGTGATACATGCTCATTAAATGTCTATGGGGTGATTAAGGAGGAGAATACCAGTTTTTTTGTACGGTGTGTTATATAAAAAATGAGGTGATAATATCTCTGGGAGCAGGATTATATAAATCAATTGGAAAATAACCATCTCATGTAAGGGAAATATTTCAGATTTACTTTCAAGGCAACCTCACAATCACTATTAGAAAGAATTCTTGAAAAACATTTTTCACAGTTGAGTAACCAAAGGTAACCTCTACTGCTGACTGTCTTGCCGCTCGACAGAGGTTAGTTAGAAAGGTGGAGTAGGGGAAAAGTAGTGAGGGAAAGGATGTTGGAAATTACTGAGAAATTATCTTAGAGCTTGAAGATTTTATAATTATGAAATATTTAAAACAAAGAAACTATTAACTGGAACCTCAGATAAGTATTAACTATATTCTATTTGTTTGCATTTTAAAATAAAACATTTTAAGATAATGCTCAATTTATAAGTTTATATTTTTAAAGTTACCATACTGTATTAGTTTCTAAAGGTTTGATATTGGATTTAAATTCAAGAGAAATGTATATGCCACCATATATTACTTTTAAAATAATTGAATTTGACATGGAAAAGAGATGATTTCATTTTCTAGCTAACATCTAGTTGATTGCATATAGGCATTTTCTAAAACAGCTTTCCTCCCTCTAAAATTGCAGGAGGTGGGGAAATAAGGTTTGTCGTATTTTATCTAGAAATGCTGGAAGAAGAAAATTGTTGATCTATGAAAAAAATATTTGTCACTAGATTGTTTTATTGAAATGCCATTTCAGAGTTCAGATTCTTGATCTTTACTCCTGTCTTTACCCACATATATGCAAATGAAAAGAACCTGAAACCCTTTCTCTTACTGTTTTCCAATATCTAAACGCGAACTGTTATTTTGAGTCCATCCACATTTCTTTTTCAGCTGCCTTAATCTTTCATGAAATTTAAATGGAAAGGCTTCATCTTGAATAGTATAATGTGAGTTTGCATTAATCAAAATTAATTTGTATTTCAAAAATTCGTATACACAAACCAGTGCCTGAATTTTTCACAGAAAGTTCGCTTTTTAAAAGTAAAGAGTGGACCTAATTTAAACCACCATATATGGTTTGGAAACAAGTTTACATGCAGGAGATATATAGTTAAAAGGACTCCTATTTCTATCTCCTCCCTGAAAATAGCAGTTTGCTATATAAGTCAGGTGGCGTTGAATTTATAAACAGCATTGAGGACGATACAGAGGGTAGGCCAGGACATTGCCATGGATGTAATCCCACCCTAACCTGAGGATACAAAGGATATTATCACAACAGCCAAAAATCAGTACATCTCTACTTCTGACTTGGCTGTCCCCAAAACTGCCCTCTCAAAGTATATCTCCAACATGATTTGCATGCTAGTCTTCTGGGAATCAATATGGTGTTGACAATTTTCCTGCTTTCTTGACCTGGGTAGCTACCTATGCAGTCTGAAAAAGTTGCCAGTGCTGGCTGCTGGAGACCACTGGTTTCTGGCTTATGGTTGATGTTAATGTCTGATGCAGGGCATGCTAATATTCAGGCCAAGGAGGCTACCTGGTGCCCTTAACTGTTGAGAGCAACAATACTACCCAGTGTAGAGAGATTTTTTTGTCTCATTGCTGAGCTACTGGCACTTGATACTGCTGTCACTTTGGCTTTTCAAATTCCCAATTTATTTAGTTTGGAAATGCTCTTTTATTATATGCCCCTTCCTGAGGACTCAGACATGAGTTCATGCAGGCTGGATCAGGGGGTAAAGTACAGGAGAGATATCATGAATGTTCAACATCTCCTCTTTCTCTTGACACTGGCCAGTTTTATTTTGCACCAACTTTTACATTTTGATTCTCTTTTCTCATAGGGTGACCTATTTTCTTAGTGGACTCCTTGATAACTTATGGAAATTGAACACTAAAAATTCTAATCTTCATTCTTCTGAAAATGAGACATATCTAAATTTTAGTAAGAAATTAGGCACACCTTTTAATCAATACCATACTAATGATAAATACTAAAGATAACACTTTTAAAACAATTTTAAATTTTCTTAATTATTTTGTGTTGGGGGGAATATTGGGTAAAAGAGAGGAAGATAGCATCTTACTGTAGCAATTATATTAATCTTTTGGCCCAAATTCATTTTAAACTCTGGTGGTAGTAAAAAGCTTTAGTAGAAGGCTTTCTCTAGAGATACGAATAAACAGTGTCTGTTGCTAAAGCACATATATTCTTTTTTTTTCTCCCCCAAAGCCCCAGTAGATAGTTGTATGTCATAGCTGCACATCCTTCTAGCTGCTGTATGTGGGACACGGCCTCAGCATGGCCGGAGAAGCGGTGCCTCGGTGCGCGCCTGGATCCGAACCCGGGCCACCAGTAGCGGAGCGGGCACACTTAACCGCTAAGCCACGGGGCCGGCCCAAGCACATATATTCTGATCTACTATGTAGTACATTTGCTAAGAAATGCAAAAAGGAGCATGTATTAGGGTTCTCCAGAGAAATACACCATTAAGAGATATATATATAAATATATATATATGGAATTGGTTTATATGGTTATTGATTGTGATTAAGGCTGAGAAGTCCCAAGATCTGCAATCAGCAAGCTGGAGACCCGGGAGAGCCAGTGGTGTAGTTCCTAGTCTGAGTCTGAAGGCCTGAGAACCAGGAGAACTGATGGTGTAAGTTCCAGTCCAAGGGCAGGAAAAGACTGATGCTCCAGCTCAATTAATCAGGCAGGCAAAGTTCACTGTTACTCAGTCTTTCTATTCTAGTCAGATCTTCAATTGAGTGGATGAGCCCCACTCATATTAAAGAGGGCAGTCTGCTTTACTCAGTCTACTGATTCGAATGTTAATCTTGGCCAGAAATATCCTCACAAACATAACCCGAATAATATTTGACCAATATCTGGGCACCCTGTGTTCCAGTCAAGTTGACACCTAAAATTAACCATCACAACAGGAATCCCTGTGAGCCTATATAAGTATTGGAGACAATCTGCTAAACCTAAAGCTGCCTGAGGTTCTTGCACAGGAATGGCTACAGAATTCACTTGCTGCAAGAAGTGAATCTTTTGTTTGAGAAGAAAAAAAAAAAAACAACTCCAAAGCACCTTTTAGTTAGGCAAAAATAATGCCTTGATCTTACTCTGTAATGGATAGGTTGATATACTTTTAAAGTTTTCATCCTTGTGGGAAGGGTGGGACTTCTACAGAGATGCTGACCAGGGGAAGACTTCTTTCTGTCTTTATGCAAAACAATGAGTTGGATGGATGAATTTTGAAAATGTTATGTTGAGTGAAAGAAGGCAGATGTAAAAAGCCACATGTTACATGATGCCATTTATATGAAATATCTAGAATAGGCTAATCTGTAAACAGAGAAAGAAAATTAACATTTGCGAGGGGCTGAGGGAAAAGAGGTTTCCTTTGGATGTGATGAAAATGTTCTAGAACTAAATTATAGTGATTGTTGCACTCAATTGTGAGTGTTCTACATGTCACTGAATTATACACTTTAAAATGGTTAAAATGGTAAATTTTGTGTAATGTATATTTTGCCACAATAAAAAATTAAACAAACAAATTAAAAAAAATAAAACAAAACAACGAGTTAAGAGTCTAGAGGATGATGGGCACGGATGTTAGCCCAGGGCCAGTCTTCCTCAGCAAAAAAAGGAGGATTGGCAGATGCTAGCTCAGGGCCGATCTTCCTCACACAAAAAAAAAAAAGAGTCTAGCCTCCTAGGAGTGAGTTTAGAATCAATAAGATTCATTCCTTTTCACGGGAATTAAGCTGGTTTCTACAATCTGGTGGAGAGAAGTTGGCTCTGAGGTGAGAGACATTAAAGTGACTCCCTATGAAGAGGTATGGCAAATTGACTCTATCAGAAGTGATATCAAAGACCATTTCAGTTATCTATTTTTGCATAATAAACTTCTCTGAAACTTGGTAGCTTAAAATTAACGAGTTGTCAGTTCTCATGATTCTGTGAGTTGGTTGGATGGTTCTTCTACTCCGGGCAGTGTCCCTGGGTTCTCTTGTGTGACTGCACTCATCTGGGAGACGTGTGGGGCTGGAAGGTCAGGAAGACCTCATTCACACTCTGGGGTCTTGGTGCTGCGTGCTGGCTGGGGCAACTCAGCTTTCCTTCACGTAGCCTCTTTCCCTATGGTGATTCATCCTCCAGGACCTCTCCAAGTAATCTCACCTTGTAGCAGGATAGTCTGGATTTTTTGACAACATAGTGGCTGAGTTCCAAGAAAATGAAAGCTAAATGTCTTTTAAAGGCTAGGTCCAAAACTGACACCGTGTCACTTCCGTCCCATTCTATTGGTCAAAGCACATCAGTCACGTGGTCAATTCATATTCAAGGGGAGGGGAAATAGACTCCATCCGTTCGTGGGAGGAACAGAGGGCTCATACAAAGAGGGACTGTTTGGGGCCATTTTTGGAGAATACTACAAATGTCCTGTTTTATATTTTTTGTCGGGATTCTCAGAAAAACTGAAGGAGAAGAGCCCAATAAAAGACTTTCCTCAACAATTCAGAATTGAAGCCTGTACTAAGTTGGGGGTTATTAAATAGGAAGAATAACTCCTTAAGACCGGAGAATGTAGAATCACATATTACACGGGGACATCAAACAAAGGATCTAAACCTGCTTCTGCCGGAGATCAGAGAAGAGGTAAGCAGCTGCCGAAAGGACAGAAGTCTCCACTGGAATAATCATGATAGCTCTCATCCCTCTTCAGAGGATGCTGTACTTTGAATGAACAGCAGTTGTTTCTGTGATTCCATTGAGAAGATACAGCTTGGTTTTTACTATGAATGTTATTATGGTAGTACAGGCAGAGTATCATGGGTGGCGTGTTTGTTCCAGAGAGGCGATATGAATGGATCTTAGGGACTGAGAATTGAGAGCAAAAATGATTTATTTTTGTGTTTTCTTCCTGGACACTCATCCTAATTAGGACAAACGAGAAATAGCACTTATTCCTGATTTCTACCTTAATTCATATTGATCCATCGCATAGACTACATTCTTCTTTTTATTTCAGTTGTTAAAATGCTGCCTCTGCTGAAAAACCCAGTTTAAGGTTTTGCTTTCTAGGAATTTTTCCTTAAAACACGTAACCCTCATACCATACTCACAAGGAAATTGCCCTTGAAAAACATTGAAAAAACTTCCCAAATATAAAATATAGTGATATTTTAAGAGAGAATTATGATCAAGTACAGATTTTAGGTTAAATATTTGCATCATAACAGTATTATTATCATTCATATCATGCCCATTAGTACAAAAAATATTTTTTCAATCCTTCTGATTGCATGTTTCTAGATCAATTACTTATAAAAGTATTTTCACTTTTGCTTTGGTCTGCTTTCACTGCTATTATTGAAAAGCAGAGTGGCATATCATTGGAGGTAAGATAAATTAATACAATGACATGTTATTTTAGAGATATCTGAACCCAATATGCAAACACAATACAAGATTAGTGGTAAGTTAATAATTTATGTAATATAATTTGGCTTTATATGTAGTCATTTAATTGACACATTTCTGGAAGGCAGAAAAGGAAACTCTTGTCATCTGATGTTAAAAGGAACAGTGTCATCATCCAAACATAATAAGCAAAGTTGCTATGCTTATTATTAAAAGGGAATATATATTAAAAGCTAGAAAATGGTATGAGCTTTTTGTTAGTAGCACAAATTTTTCATATTGGGAGAGGATTATATGGTTCTCTTTTACTTTCAGAATGAAAATGTTGAAATAGTCTTTTTAAAAGGGAAAATGATCTCCTGGATTCAAGTTACATAAAACATTAATTAGTGGTAAAATTCATCTCTATAGCATCAGTACAACCCATCAGAATAGACAATGGCCATGAGGCTGGGACAGGGAGCTGGCAACTCCCTTCTGTGTCTCATTTTACCCCTGTAATTCATGGATTGAGACTTCCAGGGTAGTGAGAAAGAACTTGAGGATGGAGGGTAGGGTTGGGAGGTGGGGCAGTGGCTATTTATCAACTAGAATAGAGATCTTAATATATTTTAATAATCTGTATTCTTATATTGTAGAGAAATGTCCGAATTTCAGTTCTGACCTTATTTTTTCTCTTCTATTTAATGAACTCTATTCATTGAGCACTTAGCTTATAGTTTAATAGCAAAGAGGAATTTCTAGTTTCTATACTCTGAAAAAGCTAGTATCTAGCTGGAGAAAAGGGGCTAAAACTCCCAGAGAGACAAATAAATTTTATGTTTAAGTATAAATTGTTTGGAGTAGATTATAAGTATTATATAAATAAGAGAAAAGAGAGATCTCTATGCCCTGGAGTAATTGGAGATTAGGGAAGTTGCCATGAAGAAGATGAAACCTGAGCTTGAATTTTACAGGCGGGCAGGGTATAAAATCCTAGGCACAGAAAAGGATGGAGGTAGAACATTCCTCAGTTAACGAAAACAGACCAGTAATAGAATAAGGATGCTCATGCCATCAATAAGTACACAAGCAGCTTATGGAATGGTCTGTGTAAGGTACTAATGGCTCCTGTGTCTGCCATGTCAATTCGTTATTTTGATGTCAGGAACATTTTGACAACTGTGGATAGCAAATCAATTCAATTTAAGTTTTATTTATTTTTTATTGTCAAGTAATATGTATGATAGATTTGGTCATCCTCACTCAAAATCTTAGCCACATTCCTTCCAGATCCCAATCCCAGTAAGAAAATGTCTTCTCTGACAAATAGCCTTCTCAAAATGGCCACCAGAGTTCAATTCTGACAATGCAGACTTTATAACTGGACTGATATGCTTAAAAGCCTGATTGATATGCTTGAAAGGCTGAAGTTAACGATTCAGGTCTTGAGTTAATTTTTGAAATCCATTCCTGAGTCAAGTACAGTACCTATTGAGAAAGCGTCAAAAGAAGCTATGTATTTGTGCTCTTGTTTGTGTTCCTTTAGGGGAAATAGAAATTAATGTGAAGCAAAATCAAGCAGCCAAACAGAAGTAAATCAGGCTTAATTTCCCTGTCCAAGCCTCTACCTTGCAATTACAAACTATTGAGGTGTATTCTTCTGGACAAGCAACAGCTCAATGGGTTAAAATATATTTTTTTAGTTAAAAATATACCTAAATATAGCAGATAGATAAAAATACATGAAAATATATAGATTTTCCTTCAACATCTAACAACATCATATCTGTGTGATCAAAATTAAAACAGAAGTGGTATGCTCTTAAGAATTTTATGTTCCTCCTTTCCTTGAGTCATGAGTCAGTCTCATGACTAAAGGCTACACATTGAAATTTAGGTGTATAATTTTCTAAGTACAGGCAGATACTCTCAGAAATGTTAAAATGTAAACTAAGACATGCTCAGGTTATTTCCTACTCACAACAAGATGTTTATAGTACTGACCCTCTTTGCTAGCATGTCTGAGTTTCAAGGATGATAAGCAAAATATTTAACAAACCATGGGTACCTAACCAATCAGAAGAGATCCAGCATAAAAAAGAGTGTAACTGTACTGGTACAAATAGTTAATTATCAGTCATTTATATTTTCTTTTCTTTTTTAAATTATTTCGTTGAGGTTTATAACACTGTGTAAATTTCAGGTGTACACCATTATATTTTGGTTTCCGCATAGACTGCATTGTGTTCTCCACCAAAACTCTAGTTTTCATCCATCACCATACCTACGTGCCCCTTTACCCCTTCTGCCCTCCTCTCACCCCTTTCTCTTCTGTTAACCACCAATATGTTTTCCTTATCTACGTGTTTGTTTATCTTCCACATATCAGTGAAATTATATGATATTTGTCTTTTTCTGACTTATTTTGCTTAGCATAATACCCTCAAGGTCCATCTACGTTGTTGCAAATGGCACGCTTTGGTTTTTTTTTTATGGCTGAATAGTAGTCCTATGTATATATATACCACGTCTTCTTCCATCTATCTGTTGATGGGCACTTGGCTTACTTCCATGTCTCAGCTATTTGAATAATGCTACAATGAACATAGGGGTGCATATATATTTTCTCTTTAAATAACATATGATGAGAATTACACTGAATAAACTATTCATGGCAACCTCTCCTTATCCAGATTAATAATATCATATATAATCCTTAAGAAAATAATTATTACAATTGAGGATTAGTTTACAAAATCAAGAAAACAAGAGAATTTTCCCGTTCCTTCTTCCTTCCTTCCTCCCTCCCTGCCTCCCTTCCTTCATTACTTTTACCTTCTAACTTTTATTTTTAAGGTCTACAAATCATCTTTATAATCACCCAGTGCTGTGACTTTCACAATTTTTTTTAGTGTCAGAAGTTTTGTGTAAGTGAAATCTTTCCTAGAATCCCATAAAAAAGAAAAAAGTCAAGAGTTGTTCTGGTTAAGGAAGGAAAGCCTCGGAGTTCCTGGGGCTTCATTCATTATACCTCCCACTCCTCTGTTGTGGGTGGGGGAGGAGATCCTCAAAACTCCTTTGGGATATAGAATAAACTCCTCATTTTATATATGAGGAAACTGAGGCCCAGAGAAATGGAATGACTTTCTTAAGTATAATATTATATATTACTGTTTTGTGTAATGTATTGAATTGTATTATAGGAAACAAGGAATTGAGTTTATAAATAACTACATTTATTTATTTGCATTTGCTTAACGATTTGTAGAGATATTTTATTAGTTTAATTATATGGTTATGTATGTTTGGAAATCTTCTGTATATTACAATAGTAAAACTAGAAGCATTAAATCAGTATGTGAATAATACTTTTAAAGATATATGAAGATACAGATGAGATAAGGAGAAGACAGGTACAAAATATACACATTCTACCAACCACAATAGTGAGATGCACCACACACTGAGCTAGAGTTTGATCACGTGTGGCAGAAAGCCCAGCTTTCACGGCCATCACTTAATGGACATCACAGTGATGACACTATAGTAAACCAACCTAAATGCAATAAAACAAAATGCAAATGAAAGAAATACTAATAAGTGAGAAAATAAATGTGGTTTTGTCAGATTCAACTTGATCTTGTGACAGTTGGGGTGAAGTTTAGGAAATACTTGAGTGGCAGACAAAAGTTAAGACAATGGAGAAAATGGTTTGTAGAGGAAATAAATGAGATGTGTTGAGCTTATGTGCCTGAAAGTTTCTTGGACAAGGAACTAGTCTGCCTTTTCCCTCACTGTTGTGGTCTTGAATACTTAACTACTTATTTTTCCTGGTTATTTTCCTAGGAATAAATGAGGATTTGGACCTCTAGATTATTTCTGGAAAAACTCCTGAAATAAATTAAGACTTAAACTATATCTTCTTCCTGGGAAAATTGTCCCAGGATGGCCAACACTGAGACTTATTCTAGTAAAACATTTGGGCTTTAAACAAAATGGAAAAAGAAGTCTTTTGGGCATGCAGCAAAAAAGATCTAGTCGCTTTTAAGGAAGAAAAAAGTATTGATATCAGGCTTTTTGACAGTGACGTTTTATGCTATAAGACAAAGGACTAATATGTAGGATACTCAAAGAAAGATAATGTGAGCTAAGTATGTTATATTCAGACAAAACAACCTTCAATATTAAAGACAAGGGCTAACTATCATAAAGATGTGAGAACCCAGGGAATATTATTCCCATAGAGTCTACCACAGAATGTGTTTTAAATAACCAAAGTCACTGGGGAGTCATTGGCATAAGTACAGTGGTAAGCACTGAATACTTGATTAGAACCAATACTAACAAGTAAATATAAGAGAGCAGGATAGTATGCAATGGTTATGTGCTCTGAAGATTTAATAAAATTATTAAAGATGGGGAGAGCGGAGAGGGGAGAATCTTCCTAACTACAGAAAGATAAAACAAAAATGAGAAAGACAAACTAAAATGGATGATACTGTGAAAGGGTAAAACGTAAAACTATTTGATATAACTGAGGCAAAACTTACCAATCATGCCAAAAGCACAAAAGGCTTAATTTATCACAACAAATAAAAGAATTTTCAGATTGGCTAACAAAACAAAATCTAGTAGTATGCCATATAATAGACCCACTAAACACAAAGTGATTCAGAAAATTTTTTGAAAAGTGGACCTGGTTATACTAGACAGAAGCAAGTAAGAAGAAAGGTATGCAATCTAGAATCTAGATGACTGAAAAGGTTTGAGTTAAATAAAAAAACAGTAAGGGAAGCAAGGAATAACAATTTACATTGCTAAAGGCTTAAATTCATAATGAAGATATAACATGGAGACAACTTTTACAGAGTAGAGACTATAGGCAGTGCAAGGAGAAACAGAAACTGTGTCAGATTGGCTTAAACAAGAAACACACTCTTAGATAATAATCTGAGGGCAAATAGTTGGGAGATGATCCGTAGAGGAGTGGGAAAGTGATATAGGAAAAATAAGGAAGCCGGTAAAGGGTATGTGATCAACAATTGTTGCCGTAGGCAACTGGAGTGTACCCCTGCTGGGTACACTGGAAGACAGTGTAGAACTAGCTCCGAGTAGTCCACAACAGGGGTAGGAGACCTGGGCAGTTTTTCTCCAACTCACATTCGGCATTGCCCTGAGGGCTGCTCTTGTGCTATTAAGTCTCTTATAAAGGCTGAAAGGCTTCAAGCAGAAGGCGAAACGAATGCCATTATATGTATTTGGAATAGTAGGTCATGAAGGAACATGGGCAGAACAACCATATTAATACTACTAGGACACCTATCTCTGTCCAAGATATATCGAAAGGATAAAAAAGTATGAAGAATATGATTTAAATATGAGTCAAATACATACATATATCTGTATATATACGTGTGTGTGTGTTTGTGTGTGTGTGTGTATAAACTTAATTCAATACCAAGCACAATCCCAACAGAGACGTTTTTTAGTTTTTCAGAATCCTTTTAAATGGCACATGGTTATATTAAAAATCTGTTCATAGCAAGAATATATAAAAAGTATATCAATCTTAAAATATATGGGAAAGTCTTTGCTATCAAAAAGAGTATCCCACTGATACCAGAATATAGACAAATACATCAGTGACATAGAATAGAGAGCACAGAAATATATTCCAGTAAATTTGAGAATTAATCTATTTATATATGTATATTTGAGAATATATGTATAACAAATTTAAAATTTAACATGTGAGAAAAGCAACGTTTCAATTCACTGGGGGAAATTAGTTTATTTAATAGCTGTGTCTGGCACAACTTCATCTAAAAGAAAATGCAACTTCAATCTAACTGCATGTATTAGTTTGCTAGGGCTGCCATAACAAATACCACAAACTAGGTGTCTTAAACAACAGATATTTATTGTCACAATTTTAAAGGCCAGAAGTCTGAGATCAGTGTCAGCAGCATTGATTTCTTGTGAGGAAGAATTTGTTCCAGGCCACTCTCCTAGCTTCTGGTCATTTGCTGGCAATCCTTGCTGTTCCTTGTCTTGTAGGTGCATCACCCTGATCTCTATCTTCATGTTCACATGGCATTCTTATTGTGTGCAAGTCTGTCTCTTCAGATGGCATTCTTTTAAAAGGACACAAGTCATTGGATTATGGATCCACTCTAGTCAGATATGACCTCATATTAACTAAGTATATCTATAACAACCCTATTTCCAGATAGGTTCCCTCCTGTGGTACTGGGGGTTAAGACTTGAATGTATGAATTTGGGGGGGACATAGTTCAACCCCAAACACTGCATATACAAAATAAACTTCAAATGTATTAAATGCAAATAACTCAACAGAAAACAAGCAAATATTTTGAAAAGAAAATTATTAGAAAAGCAAATCCAAATTTCTAATAAACACATGAAAAAGACTTATCCTTCCTAGTAATCAGGAAAGAGGTCATTAAAGTAATTTTGTTTTTGGTTTTTACATTACACTTATTTGATTGGTAAAATTAAAAGATATCATTGACTTTGGCAAGGATATAGGAAAAGGAGTATTCTCAAACATAGTGCAAATGGATTTTTTATGGTATTTAAAAAGTCACGTAGTGACTTCCATCATAATTTTAAGTGCACGCCCTTCTAACAATGCCATCCTTGGAAATCTAGTCCTAGAAATGAAAACACTAACACATAGCAACATGTGCAGTTGGGCATTGATGTCTTTGTACTGTTTGTAGTGGCCAAAAAAAAAAAGACAGATAAGGAAAGCAACTATTTTGTAATAAGAATGTGTTTGAATATTTTGTAGTCTGTTCATATCATGGAATATTGAAGTCATTACAATGAATGATATAGATCAATAACAGCTGGCTTGGATTCAGAGTTAAGGGAGAAAAGCAAGAGGCAGAAAATTACAATATAAAATAATTACATTTTTATGAAACAAATAGAAAATGTATAACATCTATATTTATATGCACATTTATATATTATATGTAGATATTACACATTATACTTAATCCTACAATTTATTTATAAGAATACAGAGAAACATATAAACTAAAGAATGCCAAGTTGTGAATCTTTTATACCTAAGGTGGATAAAGGATAGATGAGGCATATCTAAGGGTGAGAGAGAGAAAAGAGGTACTAGGCAAGAAATAGGAGATAAAGGTGAAGAGGAAGAGAAAAGAAATCAGGTGTATTATTACAGATGAAACTTTAAACAAATGCATAACTTGAAAACTATGAATTCAACAGTAAAAGCCTTGAAGCTAGAAACAGGCACTCAAAAAGAATTGGATCTAAAACTGTACAAGAACTTTTCCCTTAGCCACACTCCCTAAGAATTTTTTACCCAATACCTTAGAGAAGAACAACTGAAAACAGATGTGAAGAGAGCTTGTATATGATTTATTTTAAACGATTCTGCTGGTCCTTGCTGTCAGCTTGGTACCACCCCACTACACTGATCTAAGGCTTCAAACTATGTTTGCCAGAATCTCTTTAACTATGAAGGAGTTTGAATTTATCAAAAAGAGGAATTTGTGTGAGAGTTGAAACAGAAAGAAGCGGAGCCATCTTTCTCAGCAGGCTGTGTGGATCAGACACAGCGGCTCCATCAGACAGCCACTGCAGCCTCCCTCACAGCTCCCTCCGTCAGCTCTTACTTCATGGTCATACGCATCTTTGTACTCTCCTCTGAGCTTGGGCTTCTGCACCTATAGACTAGTCTCCTGGCTGTGATCTTCACAGTTGACTCTGACCTTCATGTCAGCTCTCCTGACCTTCAGTGGTAACTTCTCTGACTCCCCCAATTCTTCCCTTAGTCGTGTAAGCCCCTAATTCTGTATTAAATTGTTTATACCCCAAATGCATAAAGTGACTACTTCTTTCCTGACAAAGCCTTGGATGATAGAGTTATGTATGAATAGTGTGGTAAAATATGGAGAGTTCTCATGAAAAAAAGAGAGTGAAGTTAAAATAGTAGTCATGAGAGAAGAACCAGCCGGTGGGGCAGTAAGGCCAAGGTGATGGGAGCAGCCATTGCAGAGTGAGGCAATAAGACTGTAGCGCATTGTCTGCAAAGAATTGAAAGCCAGGGTCGGCCCCGTGGCTTAACGGTTAAGTGCTCGCGCTCCGCTGCTGGCGGCCTGGGTTTGGATCCCGGGCGCGCACCGACACACTGCTTCTCCGGCCATGCTGAGGCTGCGTCCCACATACAGCAACTAGAAGGATGTGCAGCTATGACCTACAACTATCTACTGGGGCTTTGGGGGAAAAATAAATAAACAAAAAACAAAACAAAACAACAAAAAAGAAATCTTTAAAAAAAAGAAAAAAGAATTGAAAACCAATTATAATACCAGCTAAATTCTACTTCACTTTTTATTATTATCATGAGCCCCGTAATTCTAAACTGTGTCAGTGATAAAACAAAACAAAACTGTCTCCGTATAGGTTGGGCCTTTCCCAGCCCTCTCCCTCTTAGTTCATCACTGGAATAAAATATAATGGATCACAGCATATATATGCAAATTATCCCAAAAGATATAGAGGATTTTTGGCAATTAGAAGTTGACTATAAGTTGTTTAAGTGAATTATGATAGCTACATAAAACATGCATCAACTAGAAGTGGTTATTAAAGAAATGTCAGCTAGGGAACTTGGAAAAAGACTAGGCATAAAGATAAACAATATTTATGTTTGGAGGAATCCTAGTTATTGAACTGTTGTTATTTTGGTAACAAGGTCAAACTTAGTGAAGAATTAGATTCATAGAATTTTAGAAAATGAAGTTGTGTTTCATCTTTTTTTTTTTTTTTTGTGAAGAAGATCAGCCCTGAGCTAACATCCATGATAATCCTCCTCTTTTTGCTGAGGAAGACCGGCTCTGAGCTAACATCTATTGCCAATCCTCCTCCTTTTTTTTCCCCAAAGGCCCAGTAGATAGTGGTATATCATAGTTGCACATCCTTCTAGTTGCTGTATGTGGGACGCAGCCTCAGCACAGCCGGAGAAGTGGTGCGTCCCCGCCTGGGATCCGAACCCGGGCCGCCAGTAGCGGAGCACACGCACTTAACCGCTAAGCCACGGGGCCGGCCCTTGTGTTTCATCTTGAATGACAAAACTATGCAGATTGTGAGAAGAACGATGAGGTTATCTTAACATAATGTCAATACGTATTCCATTCACCTTACTCTCCTTATCTTGTGCTCACCAAGAAACCTAATTATAATTTATCTACCCGAGTAAATTTTCCTTAATGTAGAAAAGTCACTGATCATGCAGACTTAGAATATTCTGGACTTGAGTAAGTAATTTCGCATTGTAAATATAAAAAAATTGCATTCTCCATTTTATTTTAGTCAGCAATAATCTCTCACCTGGGCCTGATTATCCCTGGAAATTTTAAGAGCAAAGGTGTGGAAATTCAGCAATACAGCCTTACTGTTAGAAATGTTCCTGCTAGTTTTTGCAGAAAATACTATCCAAGCTAGAATCTGGGTTTGCCAACTACTAATTCTGTACACTGTCTGTTATATTAGGTTGCTATATATTATCCTGACATGTTCTGTGGGAAAAAGGTGATATTCTTAATTTACACCTTAAAATGCAGTTAAGCATTTGCCAAATAATGTGAAAAATGACCAGGTATGTATTTTGAGGGGAGAAAAAAATAGTACTTGATTAAATTTGTTCATTATTTTAGATTCTTTTAAATGAAAGGTCATATCTGGTTTATTTAGCGAATTTGGCAAAGTTTTTTGAGCCAAGCACTACACTAGCTTCTGGTTCCAATGAAGAAGGGAACACGAGTGTAAGGAGGATAAAATGTTTTCGCATCTTTGATCACTTATGGATGCCGAGGACTTCTTTAGGCACACCAAGTTTTAGGATCTCAGTAGAGTCTGCCCTGCTCAAGGAAGGTTTTTCATCAGGCTCCCTTTGTCTAGTTTTTCAATTACATTATATTCTTTAATCTTAATGTGGTCACTCTCCTCTTTTTTTCGTCTCATTCTTGTTCTCTGACACAATAAATCCTACCCTTAATGGGTAGGTATTCTGGACAACAACCCTAATGTCTATTTCACCACTGCTTATGAAATTTCCTATTTATTTTTCAGTTAGGATTCTATTTGTGGCAAAATATTTATACAATGGAATACTACACATCAATTAAAAAAAGAACAAACTACTGATTCATGCAACAACTTGCATTAATTTCAAAAACATTATGCAGTTTATGTGGAGGGAATAAAGATAGAAGCCACAGAATACATGCTGTTTGATTCAGTTTCTTTTAAGTTCAGAACAAGTAAAACCGACCTCTGGTGATAAACATCAGATCAATGGTTTGTATGGGAGGTGTGACTGGCAGGAGCCAGGAGCTTTCTGGGTGGTGGAAATGTTTTAGATCTTGACTGTGATGTTGATTTCACTAGCATATATCTTTATAGCTTAATCAAAGCTCATTGAATGTTATACTCAAAATTTGTGCTTTGCACTGTATGAAAAATTTACCTTGATGAGAAGATACTGAAAATGGTATTGTATAATATAGCACAAGTTTAGTTTTACATATTTTTTAGAAATTGGAAAAATCTTAGAAATTGTTAATTCTGCTCCTCAATCTCCCAATCAAATATGCTCATACATATAAACACACATACCATACACACACACACACACACACACATTTTACAGATTCAGATTGGACACAAAGAGAAATTAAGGGACTTGAGCCAACTCGTTGAGCTAGTGGTAGAATTAGGATGATTCAGGCTTTCTGACTCCTGCCTGTTCTATCACACCAGGTTTCCTCTCTATAATACTAAATACAACACATAAAGCACTCCACATGTTCCTCACACATTGCAAATTGTAAAATAAAACAAAGCAAAAAACTATTAATGAGTGCATATCATACTCTGGATTATGTAACTATTTCATGCTTGATTATGTGTTTTTTTAAAAAATCTAAAACAAGAGTTTTTATCGTGGGTTCCATGGATCTGTAGGTAGGTTATGAATGGACTTTGGGAGACCTCTCTTGAAATTGTATGCAAAATTTTGTGTTCATACACTACGTTCATTTTTCTGATCACTCCTCTAGCTTCTCATGGATCCTGTGACAGCCCCTTCCCACTCAAAAACCACTAAAAATTAAGGCTCATTTTCCATGTAAAAAAGGAAATATGAATGAAACTTTAGGTAACCATGAAGTGATAATACCACCCCTAGCAAGACTCCAGAAGAAGAAACTACAAAAGAAAATATTGGTATAACGGACTACATGATGCTTTAAAAAGCTACATATTCAGAAAAACTTGAAGAAAAAAGTAAAACATAAACTAAACATAGCAATCAATGAATTGATAATTCTTAGAACAAATTCTGAGAACAGTGCCTATTACAAGGAAGAACGATATTTATCATTATTATATCTATGTAACATAAAAATTATGATTTCAAAAATTGTTAATGACATGGAAAATTTTTATCATATATTGTGTTAAAAAATAACTCTAGAATAAAAAAAACATTTGAAGGAACTATACCACAATGCTAATAAATCATAGAGTTGTAAAATTACTAATTATTTTGTTTTCATTTTTATCGTTTCTGTATTTGCTCTTTATCATAGAAATCGGCTTATAAATCAGGAAAAGTAACAAACACCCAAACAGAAAAAATAAACAAAGGATATGAACATACATTCGGAGAGAAAGAAATGCAAGTTAGAAAACATAAGAAAATATCTTCAAACTCTCCAGTATCAAAATGATGGCAATTTAAACCACAGTGAAATACTGATTTTCAATATCTACATGGAGCATGTGTCTTTTAATTGTACATTAAAAAGAATGTTTTATGACATAATGTTAAAGATACAAAAATGGTTGCCACCTGAAACCATTTTATGATTAAAGTAAATTAAATGCCTCCTTCCACCCTAATCACTTTTATCTGAAGACTAGTAATTTTGTGAAATCACAGGGCATTGTTTTGCTCTGGTGCTAATTTAGTTTAATGAAAATGAAAATGAATGGTAGTGTCCACTCTTCCATCTTACCACATACCATATACATATTTTTTTTCTTCTACAGCTATTTTGAGAAATAAACATTGAGGTGTCGAGGCACAATAGTGTCCAGAAAATCATAGTAAATGAAAACTCTGTCTGGCATGAGACTTCTAGGGTTGGTGCTGCTCTTTTTTATAAGCAACAAATCAAGCAAATGTAAGCCTGAGAGACAAAGTGAAAATAGTAAGGCCTTGCAGAAAGCAGCTGCAATTGTCATGAATTGTGTCAGGTTTCTTCCCCTGTGCTCTTTTATTGAATTCTCAAAATATCTATGAATTAAAGAGATTATATCCTATTTTACAAATAATAGAATTGAACACTGGAGAAGAAAAACAACTTGAACTCAAGGTTGTTTAGTTACTGAGGAGTAGAATCTCAAATCAATTCAGGTCTTATCGTTCTCCGACTATGAAGTAGGGAATTCTATGTCTCCAAAGGTATCTTTAGTGAAGGCTAAATATAAAAATACAATCACTGGGAATTGCAGCATCTTATAAAATGGACCACTATATTATATGCGTATGTAAAATACATACGGCAGACTTCCCAAGCCACAATAGCTGGTGGGAATGCGCGATGTTTGAGAACCAACCATTAAATTGTACTTAGAATCTAAAGATTTGTGCAACTTGCTGTGAACAACTTCTGCCTATCAATTTCTTTTTTCTTGTTGAAGTTTTGCCCTGAGGGCCCTGAAAACTGATGTTCACTGGGAGTTCTCTCAGCCTGTGAGAGTAGACCAGAATGACCTGAATCGCAAACGTAGGCAGAATTCAATTTCCCATCCCCAAACACCCACAGGGCTTTTTGGCTGATATGTAAGTCAGCTGATTAAAATATAAATTATTGGAGGAGCAAAGATGCAGGTTGGTACACATTGGTTGTTATATAATCACAGTTTAATTGGATCATGACTTTTGTGTGGAACACTTGATTATCAGCATAAGCAGCCAAGGGTCAGCCCATGAACAGTTTCTCCTCTTTCTAAATATGTTTTTGAGGGCCGGCCCGTGGCTTAGCGGTTGGGTGTGTGCGCTGCGCTGCTGGCGGCCCGGGTTCGGATCCCAGGCACCCACCGACGCACTGCTTCTCCGGACATGCTGAGGCCGTGTCCCACATGCAGCAACTGGAGGGATGTGCGGCTATGACCTACAACTATCGACTGAGGCTTTGGGGGAAAAATAAATAAACAAACAAAAAAAAATATGTTTTTGAGTTATATTCCTAACCTAATCTATACCTAATCTATGGTTAGGACCTATGAAATATAAGAAATAAATAGTCCTTAATGACAAATTAGGAGATCTATATTATAGTTTATTGTATGTCTTAGCTAATCTGATTTTAGACAGGTCACTTGATCATTGGCCTTTGGTTTTTTCAATTACAAAGTTTTGTATAACCTGGACACTCCTTACCTTTCAAATATCATCTCCAACCAGTCTCTCTAACCCCTGAGTCAGGATAAAAATATTTTTTCTTCAAGAACATACCAAAGTTCTTCCTGCCTAAAGCTTTTTCACACCTTGTTTATATGTATGTTCAAAATGCTTTGCCCTGACTTCTTTACATGGCTGGTGCCTCCTTTTCATAATTTCTGATTAAAAATAATCTCTTCAAATAGGTCTTGTGATAAACTCATCTATGTAGGTCCTTGTGACCCACTTCATCCCTAGAACCCTCTATCACAAGATCTTTCAAAATGTTTCTCTATTTTTTATTATATATTTATTTGTTTGTTTATCCCATTATTCACTTTATCCTTCAACAAAAGTAATTTTCACAGGGACAGGATCCAGGATCTGATGTGTGTAGACTCACTTGCTTCACTCCCTCTAGAATTTCTTTTTATGGAGCAGTCGCTTCAGACAGGGCAGTTCAGGAAGTGTGAATGCAGAATCAAGTCCAGCCCTCTTGGGATCACATCATCGTCTACCATTCAATTTGTCGCCAGAGTTGGCACCATTTGTACTAAAATTGCATGACTCGAGTACTAGTTAATCTATTTGTATATGGTATATTTTTACTGTAATTTATTGTAATTATAGGAGGAAGTCTGGGGTCAGAGTAAACGAGAAAGGTACTTGGATGTTTGAATTTTGGTTATATTCTCTGCTCCATTTGGTTGCACTTCAAAAGTAATATTTGTTTATTCTATAATTATGATACCAAGAAGGTAAATGTGCTTTAGTTTCCTTGTAGTTTATCGATTAGTTGTTTGCTTATTTATACACTCATTTATTTTGCCTTTCCCACAATATTTTGTCAGTTTACACAGTGTTATCTGAATTCATTGTTTACTAGTTTTACTGCTAGTAATAAACCCTGATTCTTTGTTGCTCCTGATATAATACTTTGCCCTTATGATCAATACTATCTAAACTACTAGTCACCACTAGAAAATAGTTGCTGAATGAATAAATGAATAAATAAGGGACTAGGAAAAGATTCTTCCTATCTTCCAATTCTAACTTTCAATTCTATTTTTCTTATTCTTTGTTTGTTCTTTTTTATTTACCAATCAATAGTTATGAAAGAAGAAAAATGAAAGATACTTCTTAATAGTCCTTTATTTATTACCACGCACAGCAGGAATATGTCTCCTTAATTGCCTGTCTTTTGCATCACTGGGACCGGTACATTAACCTACCAGGTTTATTAGTATTCGTCAACTCATCTTTTCCTATTTAACTGCAGGATATTTACTTTTTCTTCCATTTGGAATTATAAGACCTGAATTGACTTGAGATTCTGCCCTTCAGTAACTAAAACACCTTGAATAAGCCACTTTTTTTCTCAAAGCTTCAATCCTGTTATTTATAATATATGATATTAAACTCTTCACTTCATGGCTATTTTGGGGATTAAATAAAAGAGCACAGGTGAATGAACCTAACAGTGCTTAACATGTAGTGTCAGTCATTATTTTAGTGTTGTATCTTCTTAAATTCTTCTCTCTCATAAACAACGTTTTTCTAGCTCTTTAGGCTTCCCCTCTGAAGTTTATTTTTCATTCCTATGTAAGCCATCTTTGAATATTACTTTTCTCTGATTTTCTCCATCTGTTGTATATTTTTCTTTATGTTGCTGTCCTGGTAGAGACCAGATTATGTAAAGTATAATAAAATATAGCTTTAAAATATAAATTATAAAATATAATTTTATTTTATAGCTTATAAAATATAGCTTTAAAACCATTTGCATTTTACATTTCCTTTTTCTGGATAACTTCACCATCCTGATGATACTAAGATGGAAAACATTGTTTCCTTCTATCTCGTCTGGTGTGTGCTGTTTTTGTGCATAGATTTGGGGGAAAAACAAGCGTGACTGAGATAAACAACAGAACAAGTGCGGGCCACAGAAATATTTTGAGAATCCTAGTGAATCAGGAAGAATTAAACACTTTAAAATAGAATCTCCCTGTGTACTCATTCCTTAGTGAACAACTTGACTAGCTAACCCACTCTGTGACAGTCTTCATATTAATCTAATTCTACTTCACGCAACACATTTGACTTGCAAACACCAGTGAATCATATAGGAAGCTTATCCTGCATCAGAATGATTTTTGGTATTCCTAACATTAATCCAGTTGGTTATAGAGTTGATACTTCTACTAGTCATGAACAATACCACTCACTTCCTAATGTGTGAGACAACAATTGTATACTTTTTTTTTTTGAATAGACATATATATATATTTTTTAAAGATTTATTTATTTATTTTCCCCTCAAAGCCCCAGTAGATAGTTGTATGCCATAGCTGCACATCCTTCTAGTTACTGCATGTGGGACGAGGCCTCAGCATGGCCAGAGAAGCGGCGCGTCTGTGCACGCCCGGGATCCGAACCTGGGCCGCCAGCAGCGGAGTGCGCGCACTTAACCACTAAGCCACGGGGCCGGCCCCCGATTGTATACTTTTAAACAAAGCATGATTTTGTCCTCCAAATTGGTGAAATGGATCATGGAAGAGGTTCTTTCCAAACACCTGCTGCATTTCTTTGTGTTATGTAGGTAGTTATTTTTAGGATTCAGAAAAAGTTTCAAGTTTTAAGATCGGCTGCTCAAGAAGTAACACCTTCCATTGTATGCAAAGTAAAACCAAATGAGGACTGGAAATGAAAAAATTGTTTCTCTTTTATTCTGACAAATTCCAGCGTTTTAAAAAAATATATAATAATCAGCAGTAGGTTCTGTTACAAATCTGTTCCTCTAAAACAGTTTGGAAAACAGAAGCTAATTTTCAATTACAAGGATGCTACTTTTTAGCAAAGCCATGCCATTCCAACTAATGTTAATAGAAGTTGTAATTTAGGCAAAACTTCATATTTACATATAACTATAGTTACAAATAAATTTTTAGACAATAATTTTAGGGAAAACAGATGGAATTCATTTGTGATCCACAATGCAATCTTTATACAAAATGACTTCTCTGTTTAGATCCTGTCTGATGTTCAGACTCTGCTATGCTTGATTTACAAATTAAAACTCTTTAAAAAATGATTCTGCAGCTATATATAAGAAACAATAAATCATTTTATTCCCTTCTGGCCATGATTATTTGAATGTGTTTTCTTTAAAAACTGAGTTGGCATTTTCACGAAACACATTTGAATAATGTAACTTATTTTCATTTTTCTTTCAACAGTTGTTCATGTCTAAGAAAGAGAGAATTTGTAAAGCTGGCTCAGACAAAAATAGTTTGTATTTATTATAAATAATGAGAATTTGTTTTAGATATAAAGGGGAGTTATGTTAAATGTATTTTTTTAGCTAATATTTTAAATGTGTACAGGTTAACCATATTCAGTTAACAGAAATAAAAAGTCATTTTGTTGCAAATTAATGTACTCAGATGTATTGTAGGGTAAGATTAAATTCCACTAATATTTAATTTTTAAAACATGTTTTAGGAAATGACTCCATTAAGCCATTAGCAATTATTTTTTAAAAACTGTTTATTATAAATTGGTTATGATAAAGGAAATGCTCTTAAGACAATTGGAAAGGAGTGAAGGGTTACAGTTTCAATTAAAGAGTAATCTTCAGTATTGCAGGCAAAACAATTTTTGGAGTGACATTGATGCTGGGAATAAATCAGGGCGCTGGATGTAAGTCAGTGATTTGGTTGTCAAGGTAACTCTCCACATTGAAAAAAGCACCCAGGAATGTGACATATAGAAATATGGTGATTGCTCTTTATATCCTAGGAATAAGGTTTAGGGATTGGAAGTTGAGGTTGCAGGTGAGCAACTCTTAGTTCCAATAATTAGGATTTATAATTTAGAATGAAAAGGCATATCTCTAAGTTTAAGGCATATCTTTACTTTTTTTAAAAATCCCTGAGAAGTATCAGCTTTTGCTGTTTAAATAGAGTGCAAAAGAACTCATTTATGTACATAAGGTTTTTTTTTTTGACATCCAAGCATAAATGAAAAAAAAAAGTTTTCCATAATGACAATAATTCCTGTAGTCCAACAATCAATTAAGCAGTAAAGGACAAATGTTGAAATTTAGTGTGTGTGTGTATACATACATACATGTATATATTTATTTATGTATATATATGTGTGTGTATATATTATATTATGTATATATATATTTAACACTAGGGCCTTTATTTTTATTTATTTATTTATTTTTTTTGGTGACTAAGACTGGCCCTGAGCTAACATCTGTTACCAATCTTCCTCTTTTTGCTGAGGAAGATTGGCTCTCAGCTAACATCTGTGCCCAACTTCCTCCATTTTTTTCTATGTGAGATGCCACCACAGCACAGCTTGATGAGCAATGTGTTTGTCTGCACCCAGGATTTGAACCTGCGAACCCTGGGCCCCCAAAATGGAGTGTGCAAACTTAACCACTACGCCACCAGGCCGGTAGGGCCTTTATTTTTAATGTCAAGTAATTTATCAAAGGCAAACATAATAATACAATAAGCAGTTGAGTTCCCTCATTGCCCTTGAGAAAAAGAACATTACTAGGGTCATTGAAGCCCATTGTGTGCCCTTCCTTTTTTCCTCATGGAGATCACTAAAATTGAAATTTTACTGTTTTTTTAAAATTCCTTTTATTTTCCTTTATATATTTAGTTCACTATATGTAATATGCACATTGAGTTTTATGATTTGCTTCTACATTTTTTAACTTTATCTAAATGGTATTATTATCTGAAAATTACTTTTTTTGCTCAATATTATGTTTCTAAGATACAACCAAGTTGATTTTATAGCTATAAATTTAATGTATCTATTTCTGAATAATAGGAGAGTCTTTTATTTTTAATTTTGAAAATCTAGTGGGTATAAAAGAATATATTTTGATTTTATTGTTTTCTGAATTCTGCTGTTTGAATCTCTGTTTACTTGTTTGTTGATCATTTCTCTTTCTTCTTCTATGAAAAGCCTGTTCTTATTTTTGACCCATTTATCTGATGGGTTGCTTTTCTTTTCCATTTTGATTTCAATAGCTTTTACGTATTCTAGATCTCAATCACTATTTGCTTATATTACTTTTTACAAGGTGTGTTTACATGTTAGTTTTCAAAGGTTAAATCAACTTTACATTGTCAATTTATACCACATTTGGCCGTGATATATTATCTTATTTATATATTGTTTCATTTGGTTGCTAAAATTTTGTTGAGAATTTTTGCATCCTGTTTTATTGTTCTACAATAAATATTTCTGTTCTACAGAAATATTGTTCTGTAGTTTTGTTTTCTTATATCTTTAACTGTTTTGAACATTAGAGTAATAACGCTAATATAATAGAATGAATTGGGAAGTATTCCTTTGCTTTTCAGTTTTCTGGAAGTCTTTGTATTATTTCTTCCATAACTGTTGGGTAGAATTCTCCGCTAAAGCCATCTGAGCTTAGAGTATTCCTTGTGGGGAGGTTTTTAAACTACAAATACAATTTATTTAATAGATATTGGGCTATTCAAGTTATCTTATTTTCCTTGAATGAGCTTTGAATAGTTTGTAGCTTTCAAGGAATTTGTCCATTTTGTCTAAGATGCCAAATTTATTGGCATAAATTTATTTACAACATTTCATTACTATCCTTTTAACATCTGTAGAATCTATAGTGATAGCACTTCTCTCATCCCTATATTTATGCTTTGTTCCATATGAATGAGAAGAAATTTATTCCATCAGCATCTCTTACTTTGCAATGCCATCAAAATAAAATCTCAATATTTTGCTGCCAGAACCATGATTGAGAAGAGTGAAACCAGAACAAGAAATATTACAGCTTAGAGCAAAGATATAGTCAATTTTTTTCCCCCAGAAATTTTATTTACCAGTGAAATCTATTCACAGGCAAATCAGAAAAGCTCTTGTAGGAGGGAAAAAAACAAGAAGAGCAATAATCTTGTCAATATATTTTCTTAAAAAAATACATACTTTTCTTAAAATCCTTTAACGGAGACACATTAATGGACTAGGGTCGGGGTGTATGTGTATGGGGGTGTGTGTGTGTGTAATAAATTTTACTGCATGGAAGTATAAAGCCAAACAAAATAAATTCTTTAGGTTCTAGAATTTGATATCTTTGCGCATTTGGGAACACAACTCTGTGACACCATTAGTCTGTCTACCTACTTTTACATAGGAGTAGAACTAATACTTCTATAGGCAACCAGAATTGCAAATCAACTTGTATCTAAGTTCAGGTGGGAGGTGTACACCAGAGTGCAGCATAGTAAAATAAATAGCTGAGATTCAATGGGGTCAGAGTTAGTGATCAGCACATAGCCCCACAGCATTTGAATCAGTGATGAACCATAGTAAGTCTCAAACCTACAACAAACTGCTATATTTTGTCCCCTTGTCGTCAATGGGTAGCTGAAGGACAAAACAGCAAAATTATCACGTGTGCATTATCAACATGGAGCATAATTATATATAAACACGGAATTTAACTATAATGTTGGCATTGAATAACCTTTATTCTCTTTGGCCCCATGTTGTGAGATACTGCTCAGAATTTTATATGTGTTATTGAAGTATTATTAGAAAAGCGATTTTAAAAGCAAAGTCCTTTGGGATGTGCAAGAATGATCAGTGTAGATTCCTATTTAACTCTGCAGCCTGTTGTCTATAATTAGATATAACATTTCTTTTTCCTTCTCGCCAGATTTGTTCTTAACTTTCTTTCTTTTTTTTTTCTTTTTTTAACCATGTTAATAGATACCACTGCCAACATACATAGACAGGAAGGAAGACATGATAAAAAGGGCAGTAGGTTTTAGAACTTATGTCCCATTTGATACGTCAATACAGTATTACGGTACATATTTTGTGATGTAAGTAATACCTGGGCTGTATACTGTAGTAACTGGCATTGTAATCAATTTCATACATAATTTAGACATTTCTATACTATCTATGTCCATTTGCTTCTCAATCACCTTCAGTATTTCTCTCGTCTCTCCCCCTACATTTTCTCCAATGGTTCCACCTCATGGACTTTTTGCAATAATCTCCTTACTAACCTTACATCTTCTGATTTATCCCTCTTTCTAAAACTTTTCCTAACTTACTGAAATTTATAGATGTAATCATATTACTCCCTCTCTTTGGTCATCTTAACTATTCCTCTTCCTATAGAACAAATCCAACTTGGCCTTTAATGATTCCCACAATCCAATACAAGCCTCCCTTTCCAATCTCATCTCGAAACTCTTTCAGCCTTCTGTGCCTTTATTCATGTCATTCTTGTGTCATACCTTGCCTGTCCTTTTCTTTTTTATCTTCTGAAATTCTAGTCATCTTTTAGGCCCATATTTACACATTACTTTCCTTAAGACTTTTAAATTTTATTTATATATTTTATTTTATTTTTCCATTTCAGTCATTTTTAAGTGCACAATTCAGTGACATTAATTACATTCATAATGTTTTGCAACTATCACCACTATTTCCAAAACTTTCATAATCCCAAACAGAAACTCTGTCACTATTAAGCGGTAACTCCCCATTCCCACTTTGCCCAGCCCCTGGCCAACTCTAATCTATTTTCTGTCCCTATAGATTTGTATATTCTTGACTTTTCATATAAGTGGAATCATGCAATTTTTGTCTGGCGTATTTCACTTAGCATGATCTTTTCAAGGTTCATCTATGTTGTGGCATGTATCAGAACTTCATTCTTTATGGCTTAATAACATTCCATTGTATGTACATATATCATATTTTATTTATCCATTCATCTGTTGATGGACACTTGGGTAGTTTCTATCTTTTGGCTATTGTGAATAATGCTGTGATGAACATTGGTGTACAAGTCTCTATCTAGCCCGTGCTTTCAATTCTTTTGAGCATGTACCTAGAAGTGGAACTGCTGGTTATAGGGTAATTTTATGTTTAGCTTTCTGAGGAATTGTCAAACTGTTTTCCACAGCAGTTGTACCAATTTGTGTTCTCACCAGCTTTCAGACTGCTGCCATGCTGGGTGAGGGGTTGAGGAAAGGGTGAGGACAAACCAAAGCTTCCATATCGTTTTCAAGTGCTCTTTTTCTTCATTCAGTATACACTTGGTTGCCATAAACCTTTGCTGTTTTACAGAGTTCTGACAAAGTTGGTTCTAACAGTTTCTGCTTGCTTTTCAATTTTTCTGTGTGGAAACAAGAGCTTGGAGCTGCCTACTGTGCCATTTTGCTGATGTCTCTCTCAACATCCTTCTTTAACTTGAAACATTTAAGATTCCCTTTCTTCATCCAGGATGAGTTAATTAATTTGCTTTCTCTGTTCCCTTGTTATGTCTTTTATACACCTACATGTTATGTACTGACTTTGTCATGTGTAGAATTTCCTGATAAGGTCGTGAACTCCTTGGGGCCAAGAATTGTATTTTACTCTTCTTCTCTTACATTTATTTGATGTTTGTTTAATTGAATTAATTATAATTTTCATTTAATTTCTGAAAAAATGAATTGACGTAAAATATTTGGGAACTAAAAGGAACCATCTCAGACTTAAACAGTTCTTTTTGGCTAAAGTACAGTCCAAGGGAAAGAAAATTATTTCAAAATAAAGAAGTCATGTTTTGCATATGGCTTTAGAGTATTAACAAATACTTGCTAGGGAGAGGCAGCTCAGTTGTTATGGAAAGAGATTGAGCTTGGTGTTTGGAAACCTGCTTCTACTTTTATTTTATTTGTTTTTGTGTGAGGAAGATCTGCCCTAAGCTAACATCTGCCAATCCTCCTTTTTTTGCTGAGGAAGACTGGCCCTGGGCTAACATCCATGCCCATCTTCCTCTACTTTGTATGGGACACCGCCATGGCATGGCTTGACAAGCAGTGCATCGGTGCGCACCCGGGATCTGAACCAGCGAACCCTGGGTCGCTGTAGCGGAGCACGTGCACTTAACCGCTTGCACAACCGGGCTGGCCCCCTGCTTCTACTTTTATCTCTAAGAGTCCATGACCTCTGTCTTTTTGTTTGTTTGTTTGTTTTTACCTCAACATTAAGAGATTGTAGTAATCTCTTGGTTATATAGCATAAAAAGATATTTGAGAAAAATAAGAACTATTTTAAAAGTTCTAAGGTGAAAATTTTATCCTTTGCACTTAGTATTTTTTAAAATATGAACAACATATACATCTTACAGAAGACTTTCTAAAGATCACAGGCAAACTTGTACTTAAGGGACACCTACATGGCTGTGGCATAGGTACATAGAAATTGTGTCTCCTCAATTATCAAGGATTCTTTCCTTTTTCTAAGTTGGTAGATTTTATTTTCACTTGCTGCTTATTTCCTAAAAGGTTCCCTTTATCTCAGAAATAGTCAATAATCATTTCTATCATTTGCTGTGAAATTAGCCCTGGAAGTGGGTAGAGGCTCCAGGAAATTATAAATCAGTGGTTTCTTCTAGGTCATGTAGTTTCTCTACAGCAGTGCCAAAGACAGATGCTTAAAAGTTGATCTGACAAACAAACAAACAAACAAGCAAACTCACTTTGAGCTATGCCTTTTGAGTGGATCCCCTAGCAGCCCTGAGGAAAAACTGTAACAATTTTTCTCATCAAAAGATTCTGCCAGTTACCATAGCTTCCACAATCCATACTCAGTGTATAAAATATGCTTTCTTATTGCCTTGTTAAAACACAACAATAAGTCACTATCTTGGGCTAGAATTTCCTCATTTGCTAATTGGGGGGTTGGTTATGTCATTTACATGATCCTATTTATCCTTAAAGTACTATAACTATCATTTTAATTTGTTACTTTTCTTATTTTACTTTATTATTATTTGTAACATATCTGTCAAATTTTACAGAAGCCTTTTAATGAGACAGTTTATCTGAAATCACTTTGGTTACATATACTAATAAGGCAAAGTTTATGAAACTTTTTATTTTAAGAGGTTCAGAGTGCAGTAAAACACAAGATCAAGAGACTCAATTTGAAGCAGAAACACCCACCTCTCGATTCACTTTAAAGCACCAGCAGTGAACTTGGGTCAGGTCGCCCACGTGTAGGTCTTATTTGGTCTTTTCAGTCTTTAAGCATTTGGAGATTTTGCATAAATATCTAGATTTTAAAAAATAGCAACTTTGAGCTCACGTTCCTGTGGGGAAAATTGGGTGGAGCTGGGGACAATTGCTTTTTGGTGGAACTCGCACTCGCTAATTCCCCACAGTTTGCATCATTCTCTACTGAGACTTACTTTCAGTCACTCTACCTAGTATTCTGTCCTCTACAGGGTTCCAGGCTGGCACCTTGTTTTAAAGGCAGGAAACTGGGATGGAGAAATAAAATGAGCAGATTAGTGACTCATTCCCTTCACCTGTGTAAGATAGAAAAGATAAAAATATTTAAATTTTTTAAGTGTTAAAAAAATGTAGAAGAAAAGATAGTCAATAAGGTCTTTGACATGGGTCTTAATGATAAGTTTTTGAATCTGACACCCAAAGCAACAAAAGCAAAAATAAACAAGTGGGACTATTTCAAACTAAAAAGCTTCTGGACAACAAAGGAAACCATCAACAAAATGAAAAGGCAACCCACTAAATGGGAGAAAATATTTGCAAATCATATATCAGATAAGGGGCTAATATCCAAAATGTATAAAGAACTCATACAACTCAATAGCAAAAAAAAAATCTGATTTAAAAATAAACAGAATATCTGAACAGTCATTTTTCCAAAGCAGACATACAGATGGCCAACAGGTATGTGAAAAGATGCTCTACATCATTAATCATCAGGGAAATGCAAATTAAAACCACAATCAGATATCACCTCACCTGTTAGAATGACTGCTATCAAAAAGACTAGAAATAACAAGTGTTGGCAAGGATGTGGAAAAAAATGAAACTTTTGTGCGTTGTTGGTGGGAAGGTAATTTGGTGCAGCTACTATGGAAAAGAGTATGGAAGTCCTTCAAAAAATAAAATATAGAACTACCATATGATCCAATAATTCCACTTCTGGGTATTTATCTGAAGAAAATGAAAACACTAACACTAACTTGAAAAGACATATGCAGCCTCATGTTCATTGTAGCATTATTCATAATAGCCAAGACATGGAAACAATGTAAGTGTTCATTGATGGATGAATGAATAATGAAATTGTGGTATATGTATACAATGGAATATTATTCAGCTGTAAAAAAACAATGAAATCTTGCCATTTGCCACAACATGGATGGACTTCAAGGGCATTATGCTAAGTGAAATGTCAGACAGAGAGAGACAAATACCGTATGATATCTCTTATATGTGGAGTCTAAAAAATATGTATATAGTCATGCACCGCATGATGATGTTTCGGTCAACAACCGATCCCATATGTGACACTGGTCCCATAAGATTAGTACCATGTACCCTAGGGGTGTAGTAGTCTATACCATCTCGGTTTATGTAAGTACACTCTATGACGTTCTCACAACAACAAAATTGCCTAACAATGCATTTCTTAGAACATATTCCTGTCTTTAAGTGTTGCATGATTGTATATAAAAAAAAAATAAGAAGGTCATAGATACAGAGAACATATTAGTGGTTGCCAGAGACAGGGGTTGGGGATGGGAAAAATGGGTAAACTGTTTTTATTTTTTTTTTAGTTTAAATAGTGTCTATATTTAAAATTAAAAAATAAACATTAAAAAATATTTCAAAACTACCTTCTAAATATTTATATTTGCTGCTGCTCAGAAAAATTGTAGCTCTATGTTACTATCGAGGAATGAAAAACTAAATACAGAGATATTTTCTATTGCCATCTGTGTGTGTCTAGGTGAGTGTGCATGTGTGTGTGGGGGGGGGGGAGTTCATTGTCCCGGTAAAAAGTCTAAAGATGAAAAAGAATAAAGTCCTAATATCATAAGAAATTATCAGTCCAAATCTCATGATGAGCTTTTCAAGACAGGAATTCAGTATTTGCTCACCAACTCCTGTTACTATCACAATGTACAAAGAACTACATTGCAGAAGATACTTCATTTTGGAAAGATGATGAGTCTTAATGTGTGACTGAAATTAATTTCTCTTTGTTTAATTTATCTGCTTAAAGCAGTTATAAAATTGCTTACAGCAATCAAGATCCTGGTGGTTTGCCAGCTTTCAACAGATAAGCTGTTTTTGAAATAATTATTTTCTGGTAGTGTCATTGAAGTTGAGCACATTTTAGTTCCTCCTACTCTTTTAACTTTACATTTAATTAAAGATATGCCTTTTTCCTTTTAAAAATTTGTATTGAATAGGCTGTGAATATGAAACCTGAATATTAACTCTTCGATTCTTTTCAAATATTCCCATGAGGAATCAGAAATATCATATAAAATTTGTCAAAGTTCTCATTTTGGACAGAATTATTTTAAGTAGGTCCAGATCATGTAATCAGCTGTTAAAGAACTTATATTTCATTTAAGACATGCATGTTCATAATTATATTTCAAGGCAACGTTGGTAATAAATACAGAATTCACATATTGGATCATTTCTTATTTTTATATATTTAAATGCATTCTAAATATTAAAGATTTATTCATAGCTCAAGTACACGTGAGATTATCCTTCAAAGCATAAATACAAAGCACAAAACATTTGCTAAGGAATATATTTTGAACCTATGAATATTTCTTTTTTTTTAGGAGGCCCCATGAGCACAGGATTTATATCCCTCTTCTTTGTCATTTCTTCCCCAATGCCTAACATGTAGTATTTGCTTAATAAATATTTGTAAACACTTATTAACATGAAATCAATCAAAATTTAAAAGGATATACTTCTTTCCTTTTTTTTTTTTTTTTTTTTGTGAGGAGATCAGCCCTGAGCTAACATCCGCCAATCCTCCTCTTTTTTTTTTTTTTTTTTTTTTGCTGAGGAAGACGGCCCTGGGCTAACATCGGTGCCCATCTTCCTCCACTTTATATGGGACGCCGCCACAGCATGGCTTACCAGGCAGTGCGTCGGTGCGCGCCCGGGATCTGAACCAGCGAACCCCGGGCCGCCGCAGCGGAGCGCGTGCACTTAACCGCTTGCGCCACCGGGCCGGCCCCACTTCTTTCCTTTTTTGATGTCTTATTTTTATAGCTAGAGATTTTTTAAAGAGCTAATTTAATATATTTCCATTTCAAATAGCAAACTGAAAAAATATAACCTAATTATGTCAAAGAGTAAATATACCAAATATATTGAGAACTCTTATGAATCAATTAAATTTAAAAAATAGAAATTAATAATAGACATGACAAGACAGGCTGCAAAAGAAGAAACCTAAATATGTCATACCTCACCGGAGCGACCTTCTAGTTAAGCATGTGTAAAGCTCTTTATCCCTTAAAAGACTTTATCAATCCTGCCCTTGGGAACATAGATTGCTGAAGCATAAAAGTCTGAATATAAATGGCAAAATAAAATAACTGCTCTTCTTGAAATTCTCAGAGTGTAACCTCCATTTCTCTGCCGGTTAGTGTGTATCAAATCTGGTTTGAGAGAAATAATATTTACGGAGGATTTTCTGAATGCTAAGTCCTGTTGTTTATTGATAGTCTCTTTTTCTTTGATTAAACTATAAATTCATATCATCCATTCCTTCGACACTATTTATTACTAAATATTTATTAAATATTAAACATCTATAAATGCATACTAAATATCACATTAATAAAACAGATTAGTCAAACCTAAATATTTGGGGGGCATTCAGACAAAGTACTATAATTGAGCAAGTTTAGGGTTTTATGGAAAAATATATGCTCAATTAAACTAAACTAAAATATATCTCAACTAAAAAGAACTAAGGTTTCAGATAAATCTTCACTGGAAATATGTCATTGAAAGAGTCGATCACCAAGAAAGGACAGTAAAAAGGGCTCTAGAAAAGAGGATAATAACCACAAAAGCCTGGAGGTGAACAAGCGCATTGCATGTTTGATAAACAGAAAATGCTTCAGTAATGCTTTCTATTTTCTCTATAATTGGAAGTCATTTATTTCATGAGCATTGTATGTTCACAGTTCAAAAATTAGGTGATAAGTACATACAAAAATCAAATAAATCATTAATTCAAGTATAAAGGGTTAATGTTTTGGTGAATAAATATCTGATAATAGGATCATACATAGGGATTGAGAAATATTTTTTACACTTAGATAATTAATATTTATCTACACAAACATGTCAATGCTAAGTGCATAAGGTTACTTTCATTCCTGTTTTATCATATATTTAGCCAATGCCTTATTGTACAAAGAATACATCATTTAATTTCAAGAAAATATTATTAATTACCACTTCTGGCTATGATGGAATAGCCAATACCCCTGCTCATAACAACTAGAAAGGAGATATTAAATTAACAAGCAAAGCTGAAAACACCAGTGGTGTGATGGCATCAGAGAACTGCTGAGAGATCTATGTCTTGAAGGTCCAGATCCTAGAGAGAAGGGATGTACACTGAGATTAGGGTTGCCAGATTTAGCAAATACAAATATTGGATGCCCCATTAAATTTGAGTTTCACTTAAACAATGAACAACTCTTAAGGATAAGCATGTCCCAAATGCAGCATGCATTCTGAGTTTTATATGGCAATCCCAAATGATGTAAATCTAATGTTCTGAATGTGCTTCTTTTCTCAGGACATTTGCCAATTCATGGCAAAAGTCAAAAGGCTGAGAATGTGGACAGAGGCAAGGAGCTAAGGAGCAGAAAAGCTTTAGATAGTATCCTAGGCCTAGAGAGTAAAACATTCATATTTGGGATTGCTAAATGATCCAAGACTTAAGGGGCCAGGATTCTGGAGAGACGGCAGGTGCAGGGAGAACCCAACATTTGGTACTGTTAATTTTTCCCTTCTATATATTTGCTGATTTAGCAAGGCAGGGCAGAAGACTATGAGGTCAAACAAAAAGAGAATGAAAAGCAGAACATGGTTTTATGCACTCTTGGAGGGCTTAGAAGACAGATACTGAAGGACAGGAATGCCAAGGTCTCCAGGATACGCTCTGTCGGGAACCTTGGAGAGTTACATACAAGAAGTGAGGTAAATCAGAGTTAGATGGAGAGTAACACTCCAAACCCAGCCTCAAATCAGTTCAGTCCTGGGTTGGATTGGAAGGATCTGCCCTTCTTCTGCTTCTCAGAGGATAAGGTAAACCTTCTATGGAGAAACACTGCATTGCCCAAAATCTCTACAATTTGTCAAGCAAAATATTTAGAATTTGGTAAAAATTTACCAGACTTACAAAAAAAGGCATCAGGAAAAAATAAGACAGAGGTTAGAAATAAATAAACAAAAGATTTAGATATTAAAGTTTTTAGATATAAATTTTAAAATAATTAATATATTTAAGAGAATAGACAACATGATTTAGTAATTTCATCGGAGAACTGAACTCCACAAATGGAATAAAATGAGAGTTGCAGAATAGAAAAATACAATAATTGAAATTGAGAATTCAATAGATGAATTTATTGAGCTAGAATATAGACCAGTAGAATGCATACTGAAAAAGGAGAGAAAGGAATATATTAAAGTAATTAGGAATAAATCTAACAAATAATGTGAAAGATCACTCTACAAAAATAAGAAATGTCATTGACTTAATATAAAGATAGTTCAAATAAATGGAGATGCATACCACATTTTTGAATTGGATGACTTGATATTGTAAAGGTGATTCTCCTCAAATTGTTCCACAAATTCAATGTAATTCTACTTAAAACGCCAGCAATCACTGCTGTGTGTGTATGGAAATTGATAGGCTGATTCTAAAAATTTATATGGAAATGCAAAAGGCCAAGAATATTCAAAACAATCCTGAAGGAGAGGAACAAACTTAGAGGATTTACACATGACCACATATCAAGAATTGTAATAAAGCTCAAAAATTAAGATAATGTAGTATTTGGAGCAATGGAACAGAATAGAGAATTCCAGAACAGTCTGTATCTATCTGTATCTACATGTACATCTATATCTATGTCTATATCTATACTATCTATACCTATTTCTATATATTTATCTACCCCGTCTATTCTATCTATATATCTATCCATCCTTCTATCATTTATCTGTCCTCTATATATCTATCTATCCATCCACCCATCCATCCATGCTTGATTTTTACAAAGAAGTCACAAAAGTGCAATGGGAAAGGATAGTTTTCAATAAATGCTTCTGGGTCAATTGAATATCCACATAGAAAAGTAATGTATCTTGACCCTCATCTCACACCAGTTTCAGATGCGTCAAGATCTAAATGTAGAAGAAATTACAAAAAACTTTTAGAAGAATACTAGGCAAATAATTTCAGTGTAGGCAAAGATTTCTTATATGAGACGTAAAAAGCAGAATATATACATATATTATGATCCAGTAATTGCACTTCTAGGTTTATATCCAACAGAAATGTATATATATGTTACCAATTGATATGTACAGTCCATAGTAGCACTAATCATAATAGCTTGAAACTGGAAACAACACAAATGTTTATCAACAGTGGAGTAGGTGAGTATATTTTGTCGTATTCACATAATTGAATACTCTACAGCAAGAGAGTTTATGAAACAATTCATGAAGCAAGACACAAGAGTACATTTTGTATGATTCCATATGTAAGATTTAAAAACAGGCAAAACTAATCAATAGGTATAGAACTAATGACGGTGGTTAACATTTGTAGGGGGTAGTGATTGAGAGAGGGCATGGGAGAGGGGATTTTGGTTACTGGAACTATTCTGTTAACTTTTTTTATTTTTAAGTAAACCATACAAATAAAACTATACAAGGCAAATATGACAAATATTATTTTGCAATGGCTACGCAGGTTTGGATAATTGAAAGTACTCACAAGACTCCATAGAACCTACTCATGGAAGGCAAAAAATATAATAGGGTAGGATAAAGAAAATGCAGGCAAATATCAGGGCCCTAAGAGACTTCTAGGTACAGTTCTCCAGGGTCATTTCTTAGTTACAAAGGGTGTGTTTTGCCTCCAGATCATGAACCTCCAAGATGTGTGTGAAAAATCTTGGTTGCAGGAATGCTAAGGGCGTCAGGCTGTTTAAGCAGTTACACAGATGTAAGTCATCAATAAACACACTGGCCCCGAGTGTGCACTGGGCAGTTTAGAACTTTAAATAGCCATCATAAATCACTAGCTCCCACATTGTTGGCCAAGAGTCAGTACCACACTTCCAGGCGTCCCTGGATGTAAGCATAAGGCTATGCCAGACTAGCAATAAGATAATTTTGTCTTACGCTTCTTGTAACTAAAACCCAGGTCAAGAAAGAGCACTTTTTGACAACAGCATGGCAAATCCTCAAAAATTAAACATTGAATTATCATATGATCCAGAAATTGCACTTTTGGCTATATATCCAAAAGAATTGAAAACAGGGATTTGAACAGATGTTTACACATCCGTAATAGCAGCATTATTCACAGTAGCCAAAAGGTGGAAGCAACCCAGGTGTCCATTGACAGATGAATGGATAAACAAAATGTGGTAGACACATACAATGGAATATTCAGTCTTTAAAAGAATGAAATTATGAAACATGCTGCAACATGCATGAACCCTGAAGACGTTATTCTTAGTGAAATAAACCAGACACAAAAGAGGAAATATTGTGCGATTCCACTTATATGATGTACCTGAAACAGTCAAATTCATAGAGACAGAAAATAGAATGATGGTTGCCAGGGACTGGGAAGGGAGCATGGGGAGTTATTGTTTAATGGGTACAGAGTTTCAGTTTGGAATGATAAGTTCTGGAGATGGATAATGGTGATGGCTTCACAACAGTGTAAATATTCTTAATGACACTGAACTATGTGCTTAAAAATGGTTAAAATTATAAATTTTATGTTGTGTATATTTTACCATAAAAAAAAAAGAAATATCACTTTTATAGCTACTCTAGAAGCCGTTCCATGTGCTCTGATCCAAGTGCAAACTCTTCTCTCTCGAAAATTAAGCACAGTACTGGCATTTATAGTAACCAATAACTTACACTTCTTTATAGCTTTATCAATAAAGTGTGCATTCCCTAGATTATACTTTAGTCTTGACCATTTTTTGAAAGTCAACGTCCATTAATTCTTTTTCAATCTACAACTCTTTATTTTCCTTATGTTGTATTTGTTGAAAAACCTAGGGCATTTGACCTATAGAGTTTCCTTCAGTCTGATTTTTTCTGTTTGAATAATTATCATTCAATTCATATGTTTTTCCCTTAGGAACTTCATAAAAATAGAATAACTATATTATTAAGCAGCATTGTTTATAACCATAATGACCACAGATTGGCAAATAGCATTTGTACTGAGAGAAACTGTTAATGAACTACAAATTGCTGATACGCGCGTTATACTTTTGGGCTTCCCTAAGTGTGGTAATTCTCGTAACTGGGCATGCGCTTCCGGGGTCCCTATGAGCTATGCCTATAGGTTGTTACAAGAGATATAGTTTCTTGTGGGGCGTGAGGCTTTCAAGCCAGGCCGCCTCTTGCACTTGACCAAAATGAGTCTTTTCCTCCCACATCTTAACTGTCACTTGGGGGGCTGTGAGGACTGCTGTATGGATTGTTGTGAGGACTGCTGTCATAGACGTGGATTGTTTGACACTGCCCTGCTAACAAGCAGTGTTTTCTGTGCCGTATCTTTTTAAGTGAACCTGATGCCAAGTGTGGCCCACGGTTGTCTTGTGAGTGAGTGTTAAATTGGGCCTGAAAAGATTCCCTGGTCTGCATTGCACCCATTCTCATATATATATATATATATATATATACACACACATATATATATACACACACATTTTTTTTTTGCTGAGGAAGATTCACCCTGAGCTAACATCTGTGCCAATCTTCCTCTATTTTGTATGTGGCTCACTACCACAACATGGCCACTGACGAGTTGCATAACTCTGTGCCTGGGAACCAAACTGGGCTGCTAAAGTAGAGCACGCCAGACTTAACCTCTAAGCCATGGGGCCGGCCCCTCCTATGTGGTTTTTGAGTTGATTGAAAATGCTTGTGTGTACCATATACAGCATTTGAAATTGTAAAAAATTCAGAGCCGTAATATTATGTGTTATAAATTTCTATGCTATATTTATTTTTACTTTTTGTGTTGTTTTCACTACACATATGATTGCCATAATCATCCAAATGTGGTACTAATAGAGATTTTTTAGATTAATATCTCTTCAGATAGTGTTATATTATTCAAAATATACTGACATATTGAACATGCCCCTATGAGAATATTTATGTGGAGAGTATTTATATGGATATAAACACAAGGTGACTTCTATTATTTCTAAAGAATAATTTTAGGGAAAAATCTCTCTTATGCTTTAGTATATATAGAATATACTTAAAAATATTTCTTTGAATAATTAGAAAGGGTTTATTTTTTCTCCAGAAAATGAGAAGTTTATTAAAAAGTAATCACATTGTTTACTAATGAGAACCTGTATGTGGCTTTTGGAAAGTAAAAAAAAAATGCTTTTTATACGTCAATAAACATCTGTGGAATCATCATCTCCAACTTCTGTTCTATTGTTCCGGCATACACTGTAAGTGTGAAATGGCTTCACTTAAAAGTACGTTTTTATCTATGATCTAAAATATTAAACATAAAGTACAAGACATGGTGGAAGTTTAATTACAGTGATTTTATTTCAGATTTGTGACAATACGAAAATGTGTAGATATTAAACTCAATTAAAAATTATAAATAGAATTCAGTTTGTTTGTATAATTGATTAAGATAGTAAGAGTTTTACTTAACTCTCCCCTTCAGCGTTTTTCTTGATGTGAAATGGTTTGGATCTTCCTACATCTGTAGACAAGTGTGATCTTTCGGGGCTGACTGGAAGTTAAACTTGTTTGCTTAGAATAGGAGTGTGGGCAGACATAAGGGAAGCTACAGCAGTTTCTATTGGTTCACCAATGCTATCGATATGTTGTTCTTATTACCTAGACTGGTCTGGGGGTAGTGGGAGCAGGGAATAGTTATAAAAGGACAGCTAGTATAGTAAGTGACTGTTATTTTACAAATTGTGTTGTGAAAGTAGTCTAACTGCATTGATTCCAGGTTTAGAAATAGCTATGTGGTAGACCATAAGGAAAAGTGGGGCATATTAAAGAGCTAGGCTTACAGGTTTGGATAGCCCTGCTGTTGGGCAGAGGTCTCTATTTAAATGATTGAAAAGAGAATGTTTTCATCAACAGAGAGTTTGCGTCTTGTGATGTTTTCAGTTATTCATTCAGTGTGATTTTTTAGGCACTGATACTACACGTAGTATTAGGTAGTGAAACATTTATTAAGATGAGTTGTTTTCCATAATGGCTGAACCCATTTACATTCCCACCAACAATGTACTGTATTCAATACCGGCAATTTGCTAAGAGAGTAAATTTCAGGTACTCTCATTTCACACACACACACAGAAGGTAACTATATGAGGAGAAGATATGTCAATTAGCTCAATAGAAGTAATCATTTCACTATGTATATCAAACATAATGTTGTATCCCTTAAATATATACAATTTTTATTTAAAAAATTAAGTAAAAGAACTCATTTAAAAAATGGTTGAATTGGGCATACCCTCACCATTCACTATTGAAGGAGACACAAATGAACAAGAGTCTTTCAGATCATAGCTGAGGAATTGATTAATTCTGTTTAACAGGAAGTCTTCTGAGAGGAAGTGCCATTTGAGCTCATTAATGAAGGCTCAGGTAAATAAGGTACATTGATTCTATGCATTATTTCTGGACTTTCTTCTTTTTTTTTTTTTTTGTGAGGAAGATCAGCCCTGAGCTGACATCCATGCTAATCCTCCTCTTTTTGCTGAGGAAGACCGGCTCTGAGCTAACATCTATTGCCAATCCTCCTCCCTTTTTTTCCCCAAAGCCCCAGTAGATAGTTGTATGTCATAGTTGCACATCCTTCCAGTTGCTGTATGTGGGACGCAGCCTCAGCATGGCCAGAGAAGCGGTGTGTCGGTGCGCCCCTGGGATCCGAACCCGGGGCGCCAGTAGCAGAGCGCGAGCACTTAACCGCTAAGCCACAGGGCCAAGGCCCTCCAGACATTCTTGAAAAACTCATACAGTTGTTACCAAGAATAAAATCTTTTACAACATCCAATTCGTTTAACTCCTATAGGGATCTTTGTAAACAAAGAAGCTCCTTCAGGTATTAGGTATTCATTTTTCAACAGATGTTTCATTGATCACCTGATGTGTGCCAGGCACTATTATAAGTACTGGAGATAGAGCTGGGGACATGATAAACATTCTAGTGGGAGAGACAGATAACCAAAAAGAAATTGCATCATAATATAATTTCAGATTCTGATAAATACTAAGAATAAGGAAAGGCAGAAGAAAGAGTTGGGGTCTGCTTTAGTGAGGATGATCAGGGAACCCCCTCTGAAGAGAAGGCATTTGTGATTAAACCTGAAGGATGAGGAGGCAGGCAAGTGAGGATATGGGCAAGAGTATTCCGCGCAGAGTGAACCACGCATTGGAGGATGTACTGACACTGCCTTACTTTGTGCTTTTGAGCTGATAGTTCTGAACTTTTAACTTTGGAATCAATTAACCTTAAAACTTGAGATACTTCTTCAAAAAAGTTTTCTCCTAAGTCTTCTTTTTCCGGACTGGCAGTTCTTATACAAACAAAGGCAATTCTCTTTTGTACTAATTACTCTCTGTCTCTTAATCACTGACTAATTACCCTTATTTGAAACAGAATTTTTCAGTGCTCATGTAGAAGTCAGTAGGAGTGCTGTCTGAATTATAGCTACTGTTTTTTAGTGCATAATGTGCAACAGAAGCATTCAAGAAATGTCTGCCTTTCTTTTGTCCAAACTCAAGTATTTTGACAATTTTGCATTTTATTATTCAGTCTGATTCCATATTGAAACCACTAGAATTACATTAAAATAATTCACCTTAACTTGAAGCATAGGAGTCTAACATTGTATTTAAAATTGAAGGTGACTATTTGTGATTTTCACAAGTTAGAAAACCAGCCATCTGGGGAATGGGAAATCTGATATATGAGAAAATGAAGAAAAATAAATGAGATTCTGTGAGGGTATTTTTTTCTTTTTTAGAGGGAGAAATCAGAGTTTAAAAGTGATGCGTTTTTTAAAAAAATGTATTATTTATAGTTAATCATAGCTTTTTCATTTCCAAGGTAAAGATATGAATGTTTTGGCTAAACAGATACATCTCCCATAAATAATATGTAATATTTAAGATACAGATACATAAGGATTGCTGTTCTAACAGAATATTAAGTGAAATCAAATAAAAGCAAAACACATAGCCATAATCATAAAATTATGAAATAATGAAAATCTATGAATGGAAAAATGTGTGGAATCATATAATAAAAATATGTTACTAATAATGAATTTTATCTTCCTTTCCCCCATCTTACCAGTCCTAGAAGACTTTTTCTGAATTTGCAATAGCATTAGGCCAGATCAAGACTGAAATTCTGATAGGCTCATCCGTGGAGTTATAAAACCACCCCTAAATCCTTTATGTTTTCTAGGGCATAAGTCAACAATACTACCTTAGAAACTTTGAAAACTGCTTAAGTAAGAGAGGAGGTTCAGGAGTCCTTAAACAGTCCTGCTACATTCCCAGGAATCTCATAAGATGTTTCCTAAACCTCGTTCATGTTTGTGATTCATTTCTGAAAATCTATTTTTGATGGAAGGGAGATCCCAGAGAGACCATTTGTTAGAGGGGCAATTGAGATTTAGAGGCAAATTGCCTCCAGTAAGGAAAACAGTATGACAGACTGGGTCAGGCTCAGTATCATGGTCTGGAATGTTCCCTGGAAAGAAACTTATGAGCCATGCTTAACTATGCCTTGGCCACTCCTGTGACCACATGATTTAATAAGCTGCTGACCAAAGCTATAGCTTCTATTTTTGGAAAAGAAGAGGTTTCTGGTAAGGAGCATATCTTGTAGGTAAAGGCTCTGCCTGTTAGAAATGTTCTTGGCAGCAAACAATAGAAAAATCTGACAACCAAGGAAGGAGTTATTAGTCCCACACAACGAGTGGTGTAGGGTTATAGAGTACAAGACTGAAGGAGTGGCTCACTGCTGTGTTTAGGGATCCAGGATCTTTTCACTTTTCTACTCCTCCATCCCAGAGGGAAAAACATGCTAGCTTGGGATTCAGAGCCTTGTGGAGACTTGGAGTTAACATTCTTGGCATTTTCGAGAATGTCATAAAAAGATAGACGGAGGAGATTCTGGGAACAACGTGTCTTCCTGCTAGTTGAGTTCAAGAGAGCTTGTTGTTTTGATATCTCAGGTATTACTCAAACTGTGGCATATTTGCGTTCATAGGCAGGTAAATCCTGGGACTTTCTATTTCATCTGTTCATTTTATTCCTTTTTAAAATTAGTGGGTTTTTACACCTAACAAAGGAAAAATTAAAAAGAGGTAAGAAATGATTCCAGTGGGATGATTTTAACGTGCAAAATGTCTCTGAGGTTTCTTCTTCGCTTTCTTCCTCCTTACCCTGGCCCCCACCTGACGCTTTCTGTAAAACTTGAAAATAGAAAGCAAAAACCCTCAACTGTTATAAATAATGCCATTAAAGTTGATTACTTATAAATATGAATTTTGGATCGCTGTATAGACCTTTAAATTTGATTTCTTATTACCTATTAAGTAAACTGTGTGAGACAGGAAAAAAATTAACGTTTTGCTTCTTAGCCTTTCATCTTTCACCACTAATTTTTCCTTCATATCAAAGATGTTGGCATTTTTCATACGTAGTAGTTATATTGCTAGACAAGTAAAAAGAACTGTTTTAATGTCATTTCAAAAGAGGTAAAGAGCCAAGCATGCTGCTGTCAACATCAGCTAACGTTCATTGGGCAATTATCGTATTCCACACATCATGGTAAACATGTTACATGTACTTTCATGTGATCTTTGTCACAACTCTCAGAAGTATGTATTGTCATTAACATTGCTTTACAAAGGAAAAACTTAGGTTTTGAGAGAGAGCGTAATGTGCCTTAATTATGAATCTGCCAAGATGTGGATCTCGATTTGAAGCCAGGCATCCGGTCACAGAGCTCTGCCTCCTGAGATGGATGGTGAGCTCTATGATTGCTAGATTGTTTTCCCCCAACTGCTATACCAGTGCCCCATTGCCAGCAGTTTGTAGCACGGGTGTGTTTCATTCCATCTCTTAGCAGTTCTCTAAGCCAGAGTAATTATTAGGCTCTCCATTTGCATAGCATTTTATTTTCTCCTCAACAACTTATTATTGTTATTTAAAATTTTTATTAATTTGGTTAATACAACATTGAGTTACCCCAGTTCTTGTGTTTTATAGCCAGAATGATCTATCACAAGAGCTATGCCTAGATTAAAAATGTTTTGCTGAGTTTTAAAGTCAGTGTTTCATAGGTGATAGATACACTGCAACAGTGTCTTTCTTTTTTTTTTTGGCATAGACTTCCATTGTGATTCAGTCATCAGAGTTTTTTAAATTTTTTTCTTTTACAAATATAACCAGAACAAAGATAAAGAGGACTTTAAGTACTGCCCCAATATAACGTTGTTCCCGGCATGTTAGTTGCCATAGTCAGTTCCAGCTGCCATAACAAATTATCATAAACTGGGTGGTTTAAACAACAAATTTTATTTCTCACCGTTCCAGAGGCTGGGAAGTGCAAGAGCAAGGCACCAGCAGATTCAGTGTCTGGTGAGACCTGCCTTCTGGTTCATAGAGGGACTGTGTCCTCACGTGACATGAAGAGGGCTAGAGAGCTCTCTGGGGTCTGTGTTATAAGGGCACTGATTCCATTCATGCGGGCTCCACCCTTGTGACTTAACTCCCAAAGACCCCATCTCCTTACACTGTCACATTAGGGGTTGGGATTTCAACATACGAGTTTTGGAGGAGGGGGGTCATAAATATTCAGTTCATAACTTTAGTTTTAGAGTTTCTTTAGAAAAGATGGGCATTTTATTTGTAACAATGTGATAGAAAAAAATCAGAGTTTCATTCTTGGGACTTGGTATTTTTCTTTTGTCTGAAATTCCTATCTTTCCCTTGGCTTAAATTACATACAGAGGCACAGTTTTGTGATAGAAAAATATCACGCATATGATATATGAGAAGCAGCCAGCACAGCGGACCTCACAGGTGCTGGGGGAGGGAGATTGCCTTGGTTTGATAACTGCTCAGCTTTTAATGATTGTGTCACCTTGGGCAAGGTTTTTAATCGCTTTGTATCTTCAACTGAGTCATTTGTAAAACAGAGATAAAAAGGGTAACTACCAAATGGGTTGTTGCAAAAATTAAATTATTTAATTGATGCAGAACATTTGGAGGAGTATCAGGCACAAAGTAATTGTGCAATAGACGTTATCTATTATTATATCTAGAAAACCCAATTGTTGCCTTCTTAATAAAGGTTAACCTTCCTGCCCTCTAGCAGCTTCTTGAGGTCGTATCTTAAATTAGGAGGAAATGATAGCCTTCCTGCTGGCCTATATTTCACCATGTATCCCTGTGATTTTATTGTCCACTGATTTACTTGGCAGGAATAGTACTTATAATCCAGAGTTCTCAAATGTTGCCTGAAACGTTTTTGGACTGCATTCCTATAAAAGTATAATGTGTTGGATCAAGACAAAAATAGATCTTTCTAAGGCAACTGGGACTAAGAGGGTGCTGGTATTCAGGGCACTCTCTCTCCCAGACTCGCATCTTGCTTCTTTCTGCATGTCTACATCTGTTTCATTCTTCTTCCTCAGCCATCTGGCTTTCTCTGGGTCTGAGGTCCTGGGACAGAGTGGGGATGGTTAGTCACAGTTCCCGAGTTTACATGCTGTATTCTGGACAGATGGTGTAACTGTAATTCTGTCTCTTTCTTTAATTCCAGATTCTCAGAGGAGGCACTCTGATTGGCACAGCTTGGTCAGGAGCCCAATCAACTGAGTCAGGAGATAGAGTCACACTGCAAAAAAAAAAAAAGCAGCTTTAAAAACTACTTTAAAGAATTTTGAGGGAGGGTAAAGTTAGGCAGTTGTTTTGGGCTTAGCAAATAATATGAAGTGCTCTGTTACATATATGCAATAAATTATAAAAAATTTACCACCGTGTTCTGATGTAATAGACCTCATGGTGAAATGGAGAGAAACAGCTTAAAGTAGTTAATAATACTTATTCTGAGTCAATCTGAATTTCCTTCTGATATTTTCTAAGTTCTGCTTATCTCCTGTTTGCCTTAAGTTCTTCTTATTTTTTTGCTACGTCATTAAAATAAAAACTCAAGATCCCCACGGTACTGTCACCAACTAGGTGCCTGGAGAAACTCAAAGGTGGCTTTGGAAGCAATTAACTACTTTTCCAAGTTGTTTCTTTTCCTTTTGTATGTTAAGAAGATGTAACCACCAGCCATCCTGAAACTGACCAATCCTCACCACGAGAGCCATGCCCGTGACTTTTGCCTTATTTTAATGCAAAGATCTCTCCAGGAGGAGCTTAGATCTCATTATCCAGAATCATGTTCTCCAACTGAGCCTGTGCAAGTGAATACCCGCCTCTCCCTTTTGAATATTCATTCCCCAACCAAATGAAAGTTCCTGCTTCCCTTTGTTTGAGGATGCCATGACTTTGGACATGATTCCTCATGGCCTCCTATTTGCTGCAAACACACTTTACTTTGTGAGACAAATTCCACTCGTGTAGAGTCTTATTTAACTCACCAGGAGGCAAGCCCACTTCGTTTGGTAACAGTACCATTTACGGGAAATTTATATTTTTTGTATATGTGCTTGTTCAAAGTTTATTTAAATCCTATGTCTTCATCAACAGCAATGCTATAGAGGTTTTGCTCCAATGCAATTGACAAAATGCCCACTGCTTGTTATTTCCATAATGCTTAACAACTCCTTAATCTCATTCTAAATGCCTGATTCGGTTTTTTCTTTTCTATTTGCTTTACCTTGCTCTTTCTGCCTATATCTTGACTCTTAATGTCCTTTGGCAGCTATTTCTGGGTTGGGCCTATGCTTGTACTAAAGGATAAATATTTAAAATTATTTTTGGTAGAAAGAGCAGTTGCTTGTTTGGTGTCTTTGTCAGGATATAGGCAAGAAGGAGATGAAACATTCAAACTAGGTAATTGAGGACTTTTAAAAAAGGGATTATTTACGCAGGTAGAAAACAACAAGAGACAATGCAATACGTGATGGCAAGGAGAGCCATTATCACTTCTAGGCATGAAGTGGCAAGAGGAGGGAAGAGTCAATGGAACCTGAAGAGAAAACTTTATGAAGAGGACCACCGAAACCCAGCAACCTGGCAGGAATGGAGCCAGGGGAATAAGCAGAACTTTCCTCTCCTCCTGCATTATGATCTCATGCTAGTGCCACCATTTGAACCGAGTAGAATCCAGACAGTAAGTGAGTCAGTTGATGCAATTCATCCAGGTCAGCTTTTCGGGGTACAAAACAGAGTGGAGAAGGGTGAAGGGGATCTGGAGGGGCAAATAAAATACATTCCACCCAAGGTCTAATCTTAAAACCAATTGTGTTCTCTCTCGTCCCTTCTTCCCTCAGAATATTAAGTTGGCAGAAACATGAGTTGTTATGCGCAACCTACACAGACATTAGCCTCATTTGATAAATTACATAACTATATATGATCATTCTCACCTGATTATGTTAACTTTAGGCATTTGAATCTTCACATGTGGGATCTACCCAATTCAGATATTTCTAGATACATTACCTGGAATGATCCTTTAGCTTCAGGATGTACACAGTAGGCAAAAGGAGAGACTTAACCCACATTGTGTGCTCTTCGATTGGCACATAATGCTGTCAGTGTCTCTAATCTGAAGGCTCAAGACTGTGCTCTCTCTGCTCCAGCACTAACTTCCCTCAGTCACCATTCTTTGCTGAGGTAATTGAGGGGTCACTGAAAATTTTCTTGTTTCTCCTTAGTGGGAAGATTCAGGATTTTTTTAGAGTTTAAGCTGAAAACAGATCTAGAGTGTGCAGCACGATGGCACTTTCTGAGTAATGCAGAAGGGCAAGGCATTGCTATTTAATCAATTCAATCCCGTACTGTTTCTATGTAACACTATTAAACATCCCTTCCCTGCTCTTTCCACCTTACCCTATTAAGCAGCTCAGGGGAGGCCCTATTTAATCATTGTTATGCTGAACACTGCGAGAGTATGCAAGCATTCTCCACAGATCTTTTTCCTTGCTAAATTTAGATTGACCAGGAGATACATTTCCAGGAGTGTCCTGGTGTTTATTGCTTCGTTTATAATTGGATTATGACCTCCAGTTATGGACATAAGACCACTTGAGGAATTATTTCAAGGGTCCCAGTTGGAGGCGGATGGCTGTGAATCTCCAGGAATTGCGAATGGCATTTTCTACTCTATTGTCTTCTGTTGTTTTATTCTTAATTGATGATGACTAACTTTCTTTTGATAGGAGAAACTCCTGCTGAATGCTTGTCTTGTTCTCTTTGGAAGAAAATAAGCACACTGTTCCTCATAAGCTCAATTTTTCATGATCTGCTGGTCACATAAGTTGTTTCCTGTGACAGGCACATTTAGTGAATTAAATCAAGTACAAAGGAAAGAAGTAACCTGCAATATTTTTCAAAAATATATAAGATAAAAGAGGGAGAATCAGACTGTTAAATATGAATTAAATCAGTAATTTTAAAATCCTATATAGGCAAATTTCCAACAATCTGAAAGTCCATTAATTTTAAACATACCACACAGATTTTTACAAATTTAACACTCTTATATTTGCATTATATTTTTCTTCCCTTAAAAAAAATCCATTGTAGTTATCTGTGAGCTATTCTCAATCCCATTCCTCTCCCTGCTTACCCTCTGGTCATGACCCACCTGAACACACTTTCATGAATGGCATATTTCATACCTTTACAATTTAGGTATGTAAATTGAATGAATTCTTTGCAGGTTCTTTTTCTTTCTTTCTTTTATTTTTTATGTTTTTAGCCCAACATTAAAATTTTGAAATGAATCTATGTCCATAATGTAGCTCTAGTTAAAGCATTTTGATGGCTGTATAGTTTTCAATTGTATCATTATATCACAATTTATCTGTTCTCTAATTAATAGACATCTTCATTGTTTTTAGACATTTCATATCTTCCTTTAAAAACTGAGTACAATTAATACAAAATAAGCTTGGACAATTGTAGACACCTGTGTAACCATCACCCAGATAAAGACGTGGAACATTTTTAACTCCCCTAAAGATCCCCTCCCATGTTTTTCTGCTCAATACTCTCCTTCCACCCCCACCCAGAACAACCACTTTCTGATTTCTATCACTATGTATTATTTTTTTTTTTTTCTATTTTAAGAATTCATATAAGTGAGTTATACAGTTTGTATTCTCTGGTATCTGGCTTCTTTTGCTGTAAATATTTTTGAGATTCATTTGTGTTATCATGTGGTGTGAATCTACCACATTTTTTTCTATCCCATCTCCTATTGATGGACATTTGTGTTGTTTCCAGTTTGGGGCTACTGTGGCTATTTTTATGCACCACATTGATTATTAGTGTATTTGTTGTTGATTTGTAGAGTTATTGATACATTCTGGACATGACTGCTTTCTCACACATCAATGAGAATATTTTTCCCACTATGTAGTTTCTATATATTTTCTAATGTGGTTTCTTGATAACCAGATTTTTTAAATGAAGTCCAATTGATATATTTTCTCTTTTCTGATTAGTGTTTTTTGAGTCTGTTCCGAGAAATCTTTGTTTGCATCAGAGTGCTCTATTGTCCACATAAAGTCTGTAGAATTTGTAGTGAGTTGCAGTATTTTATTCCTGATATCAGTAATTTGGTTTTTTTTCTTTTTTTTAACTTAATAAATCTAGCTAGAGGTTTATGAATTTTATTAATTTCATCACAACACTGCCATTGGTTTCATTGTCTATTATTTGTCCATTTGTTGATTAACTAAATGATTTATTTCCACTATTTCCTTTGTTCCACTTTGATTTTATTTGCTTCTCTCTAGTTTCTTGAAGTAGAAACTTCGATAATAAATATTTACCTCTTTGGTTTTTTCTAAGTATAAAGAACGTATTTTAAAGCTGTGTATTTCCCTCTAAGAACTTCTTTAGCTGCATTCGACAAGTTTCATGTTGCATTTTATTATTATTCAATTAAAAATATTTTCTAATTTTTTTGTTTTCTTCTTTTATCCATGAGTTATATAGAAGGTTGTGATTTAATTTCCATATATTTAGGATTGTCTAGATATCTTATTGTTGTTGATAGCTGATTTAATACAGTTGTGATCAGAGAACATATACCGTATGATTTCAATATCTTGATAACTACTGACACATTTTTAGAGCTGAATACATAGTTTACCTTGGTGAATGCTCATGAGCACCTGAAAGAAGTATGCATTGCGCAGTCAGTTGCATGTAATGATCTATAAAAGACAATTAGATCTAGTTAATTTTCAAATCTTCTTTATTCTAATTGATTTTTTGTATATTTGTTTAATCAATTACTGAAATATATATGCTAAAATCTCCAACTCTAAATGTGGGACTGTCTACCTCTGTCTTTAATTCTGTCAATTTTGCTTCATCTATTCGAAGTTCTGTTAGGTGCATACACGGTTAGTCTTATCATGTGATCCTTCTATTATAAAATGTGTCTATTTTGTCTTAGATTAATATAACTAAGCTGGCTTTCTTCTACTTAATCTTTGCATTGTATATGTTTTTTTCTGTCATCTTTTCAACCTGTCAATGTCTAAATTCAAAAAGTATTCTTATTTTCAAACATGCTTTCTAATCTAGTCTGATAGTCTTAGACTTTTAATTGAAATGTTTGTTTTATTTACATTTCATATAATTGATGTGTTATGTTCAAGTCTCTCCACTTGGTATTGGTTGTATATTTATCCTATTTGTTCTTTGTTCTATTCCTTTATTCTGTGTTTTTCTTGGAGAGTTTGAATATTATTAATATATTATTTTGTCTTCTGTATTGCCTTTTAACAATACCTCTTTGTGCTTTGTTTTGTGTGTGCAGTGTTACTTGTATCTTTAAGTTAAAGCAGTCTACCATTAAATAATAATATACTAATGCATAAGCAATTCAGAAACTTATAGTAGTATAATTTCATTTACTCTCTCTTATTCCTTTTTTATAGAATTGGGGTTCCATCTGGTATTATTTATCTTTAGACTGAAGTTTTTTTTTTTAACATTTCTTTAGTACAGGTCTACTGAACATGAATTCTCTCAGTTTTGTCATTCTGAGATTCTTTATTTTACCTTACTTTTTGAATGATATTTTCAATGGATATAAAATTTTAAATTGACATTTTTTGTCTGCTAGCGCTTTGAAAATTTACTTCCATTTTCTTGTCTTCTTGCCTTCATTATTTTGGGTAAATAAGTCATCATTAATACTCTTTGCCCCCTGCAGATAGTGCACCATTTTCCTCTGGGTGCTTTTAAGTTCTACATTTTATGTTTGGTTTTTGGTGTTTTCATTATGATGTGCTTAAGTGGGGTTTTTTTTTAATTTGCTCTGATTGGAGTTTGCTGAGATTTTTGGATTGGAGTGTTGATATGATGTATCAATTTTTTAAAGTTGATAGACATTATCTCTTCAAATATTTCTTCTGTCATTTCTCTCTTTTCCTTATAATATTTTAATTAAAAATATGTTGTTAGATGGTTTGATTTTATAGTACATATCTCAGATCTATATTTCATATAACAAAAAGTAAATGGCAATAGAGACTGAAATAAATTATATTTACCTACAGAAAGAAATGCACTTCTTCTATAAATCATCTGCCAGACTGAGGGCTAAAAAAAGATGATTTGTAGTTTAACAGGTTTTTTTTGAAGCTTTAGTTTGATTTATTTCAGCATTGGCTTCAAATATTTTGGGAGTGGGATCAAGACTTTCCTATACACAAGCTTTAGGTTCTAAGCACTGCTGAGATTCCAGAGATCTGCCTGTGTTTTATGGAGAAACTGCCAATTTTTGGAACTATGGAATATCTCTCCAAGTATTACGGCCCAACTGCCGTAATTTTTCATTCGCTGGGATATTCCCTTTGCTCTCTCATTGTGTTCCCTACTTTCCGTATCTCAGGGATCTCTTTAGCACCATTGCCGCTCCCTCTACACAGAGCAAGTAGTGGGCCTGTAGTCTGTATCAGCCTCAAATGCCTACCCGAGGTTTTTCTTGGCTCACTTGCTTTGACCTCACTCTCTTATAGTTGAAAGCCTGGATTTTCTCAAGGAGTTTCTCTCGTATCTCTTACTTGCCCTGGGCGTCCCAAAATTCAATGCTTAGGGTGCCTTTAATGGATTTTATTCAACTCTACTGTCCTATGTCCTCCTGCTTCTAAGGGACACTTGCACTTGGAAGAGGTTCCACATACCTCGGGGGTATGTCTCTCAGTTCTCCACCTCCATCCCTACTTTTAAAAACAGCTTTATTACCATATAATTGACATATACTAAAATGCACATATTTAAAGTGTGTAATTTGGTAAGCTTTGAGATACATATGTAGGAGTAAAACCATCACCATCACCACAATCAAAGATATCCATCACTCCAAAAATTTCCTTGTACCCTTTGGTTTTTCCTATCTCATGCCCTTCCTTGACCCTCTACCCCTGTGTGCAGACAACTACTAATTTACTTCTTATCACTATAGATTAGCTTACGTTTTATACAGATTTATGTAATGGAGTCATACAATATGTACTCTTTATTTCTTGGGATCTAGCCTCTTTCACTCAGCAAAATTATTTTAAGACTTATCCATGTTATTACATGTATAAATAGTCTTTTCTTTTAAATTGTTGATTAGTATTCAGTTGTATGGAAACACTAAAATTTGTTTGTAAATTTATCTGTTGCTGGAAATTTGGGTTGTTTCCAGTTTTGGGCTACCACAAATAAATCTACTCTGAACATTTGTATACATGTCTTTCATATCTCTGTATAGACATGCTGTCACTTTTTTGGATAGAGATACGCACACACACACACACACACACACACACACACACACACGTCTGAGTCGTTTGGTGGGTGTTTACCTTTTTAAGAAACTGTCAAATTGTTTTCCAAAGAAGTTGTACCATTTTACACCCACCGTCAGCGTATGAGAGTGACTGTTCCTCCACATCCTCAATAATAGCTGGTATGATCAGTTTTTTTAATTTTAGCCAATTTATAGGTATGTAGCTGTATCTCACTGTGATTTTAATTTGCATTTCCCTAAAGACTAATGATGTTGAACATCTTTTCATGTTCTTATTTGCTTACCAATTCCTTGGTAAAGTATCTTTTGCTCATTTTATTTTTATTCTGTTCATTTTCATATTATTGGGTTTTAGCAATTGTTACATATTCTGGAAAAAAAGTAATTTAGCAGATATGTGATCTGAAAATATTTTCTTCAAATTTGTGTCATATCTTTTTTTTCTCTTAAGAGTATGTTTTTTAAGAGCAGAAGTTCTTAGCTTTGATGAAGTTCAATTTTGCAACTTTTTTCCTTTATGGATTTACTTTTGTTGTTGTATATAGGAAATCTTAGCCTGTTGAAAAGTCATAATGATTTTCTCCAATATTTTCTTTCAGAAATCTTATAGTTTTGGATATTAAATTTAAGTCTATTATTGATTTTGAATGAATTTTTATATCTAGTGTAAGATATGGATTGAGGATTATATTTTGCATATTGATACCCAGTTCTTCCAGTACCATATGTTGAAAGGCAATCCTTTCTCCCCTTAATTACCTTTGCACCTCTATCAAAGATCATTTGACCATGTGTGTGTGGGTTTATTTCCAGGTTCTCTATTCTTTTTCATTTATTTGTTTCTCCATCTTTACACCAATAGCACCTTGGCTTGATTACTGTAGCTTTATAATAAGTCTTAAAATTGAGTTATTTAAATCTTTCAACTTTGTTTTGTCTTTTGTGTTTTTATTCCCAAAGCTATTTTGGCTGTTCTGGGTCCTTTGCATTTCTATGAATTTTAAAATTGGCTTCTCAATTTCTAGGGGGAAAAAAACCCTACTGGAATGTTGACTGGGACTTCATTGTACTTACAGATCAATATGTGGGGAACTGATGTCCGAAAAATATTGAGTATTGTGACCCCTGAACACATTATAGCACTCTGTTTCTTTGTGTCTTCTTTAACTTCTCTTAGAAATGTCCTATAATTTTCAGTGTACAGGTCTCGTATATTTTACAAGATTTATCTTTATTTATTCAATGATTTTTGATCCTATTGAAATGGTAATATTTTCCACACTTTGATTTCTAATTGTTCATTGTCAGTATATAGGAATAAAATTGACTTTCGTATGTTGATCTGATATCCTCTCACATTGCTAAACTCACTGATGATTTCACATAGCTTTTTTGCAGATTCTTTAGAGTCTTCTAAATATAACGTTGTATATCAATAAATTTCATTTTTACTCCTTCCTTTCAAGCTCAATGACTTTTATTGCTTTTTCTTGGTGTATTACTTTGGTTAGGACCTTCTGTGCCATGGTACATAGAAGTAATGAGAGTGGACTCTTTTGCCTGCTGCCTGACTATAGGGGGAAGAATTCAGTCATTCACCATTAAGTATGACATTAGCTATAAGTTCTTCATAATTGCTTTATATTGAGTTGAGTGAGTTCCCTTCGACTCACAGTTTCCTAAAAGTTGCTAAAAGTTTTTATCATGAATTGACATTGAATTTGTCACAGGGTTTTTATGCACATACTGAGATAATCATATTATTTTTATTCTTTAGTCTATTGATGATATAAATTACTACCTTGATTGATTTTCAAATGTTGAACCAACCTTTTATTCCTGGGATAAACCTCATTTTGTCATTAGGTATTGTATTTTTAGATGCTTTTGGATTCCATTTGTTATTAGTTTGTTGAGAATTTTTCATCTCTTTATGAGGTATAAAATCTGTTGTTTTCTTTTCTCTTAATGTCTTTTTCTGGTTTTGATATTAAGTTAATTGTGGCTACATAAAATGAGTATGGAAGTGTTTCTTTCACTTCAATATTCTGTACTGTATTGTGTAGAATTAGTATTGATTCCTCCTTAAAGAATGTTTGGCAGAATTTGTCAATGAAGTTGTTTGTTCTGAAGTTTCACAGTTGAAAGGTTTTTACTTACAAATTCTGTTTCTTTCCAGTTTACGTAGAGGTCTGGAGGCTTTTAAGAGTTTTCTTCATTTTAAGAATTTTTTTTCACTCATTGTAAGAAATGCCTTTATTATGTGCCTTGTATGATTTTCTTCATATTTCTTATACCTGGAGTTTATCAAATTGCTTGGATATATGGGTTTGTTTTTTCCTCAAATTTGGGAAACTTGAGCCCATTTTTACTTCAAAGATTATTTCTCTTCCTTCTCCTTTTTCCTCTCTGTTGAAGACTTCAGTTACTCAGACATTATGTTGCTTGCAAAAGTTATCCCACAACACACTAATGAGCTGTTCATTTTTTGAAATCTTTTCTTTGTTTTATTTTTGGACAGTTTATTTTGCTATGTCCTATGACACCAAGGAACTTTGATAGGTAGTTTTATTATTCTTCACTAAGATGAGGAAGATAAAGAACTCAGTGCATTGGGTTCCTAACTGCTTCAATCTTTTCAAGAGTGAATGACTATACATTTACTTTTGCTAGGCCTAATGCTATCAGTTCATTCAAATTTAATGCATCAGAAAATAGGTAGTCACAGGAAGAGCCCATTCATTCAACAATTATTTATTGAATGTTTATCGTGTATGAAGTGTTAGGACAGGTGATTTGTGATGTACAAAAATGTATAATACATCATCCTTTCTCTCCAGGAACTTATGTTTAAGAAAGGGAAAAATAAATATGTCTCAGAGAAATAAATAGCAGGATGCTAAGATGTCCCTTAAGATTTCGCAGCCCTTTGGTATGTATGCCTGAATAATCCCTAGAATTGTTAATTCAATGGATTTTGCTCCCTTGATTAGGTTATATTATATGGCATGGTTGACCTTAAGATAGGGTGATTTCCCAGCGGGGCTTGACCTAATCACATGAACCCTTTAAAAGCATGTAGTTTTCTCCAACTGGTAGAAGAAGAGGAAGTCAGACATATCAGAAGAGCGAGATAGATTCGACATGAAGGAGATTCTCTATTGCTAAGAGAGAGGGAGATACGGTCCAAGGACCTGAGTGCAGCCTCTAGGATCTGAGAGTGTTCCTGGCTGTCAACCAGCAAGAAAATGGGGACGTTGGTACTAAAAATGCAAGGAACTGAATTCTGCCAATAACGTGAATGAACTTGGAAGTGGACCCTGAGCTCCAGATGGCACCTTGATTGCAGCCTAAGCAGAGACCTCAGCCATGTTGTGCTGGACTTCTGACCTATAGAACTGTAACTTAAAGTAGGTGTTGTTTTGAGCTGCTAAGGTTGTGGTCATTTGTTATGTAGTAAAAGGAAACTATGCAGGAATTATATAAGGAATGTCATGTGAAACTAAAACTACAATTGTACAGTAGAGAGAGATTACTTTTGGCTGGGGATAATCAGGGAAGGCTTTATAGTGTATAAGAAAATGAGTGGTTTTTGAGATTGGCAGGAGATTACGAAATGTGGAAAATAAAATCTTGGCAACTGGACTAGCGTAGTAGCAAAGTCAGAACAATGAAAATACGATTTTATTAGCTAGAGCAGATTTCTCACAAAAGTTAAAAGTGAGAAGACTTAGAACTAAGTTTCTCAGTGTAGTGTAGGGTCAGTTGTGTTAGAATCACTTAAAATGTTTGCTAAAGTATAGATTCCCACAGTCCTCACCAGACCAGTTAAATGAGAATCTCTGATTCTGGATTTTTTAATCATCTCCAGGTAATTTTTATGCTTACTAAAATTTGTTTTAGATTAAGAACCTAAACTCTCAGAGCGAGAATTTTGGAAGGATTTGTTTGTTTGTTTGTTTGTTTACACTTGTCTGTTTTCTTCTTTTTTTTTAAAAAGGTAGAGTTGCGGTAATCGAAGACTATCATAAAAGTTTATCCCGAAGACTGTATTTTAGACAGCTGGAGTAAGAAGATAACGAACAGCTAAAAATTATAGTCTTCTGTAATAGAAAAGTTAAACTGACAATAATCTAAACAACATAGTGGCAGTAGGAATGGAAAGAATAGGGTGCCTCTCAACAAAGTTATAAAAGAAATATTAATGGGACTCGATGGCTAATTTGATGTTTGCCTATGTGCTGAGAAGAGAAAGTGAAGGAAGGGAAGCAAAACTCCTCAAGGTACCACTTTGGTGCAATTCTGGTCAGACTGTGTAGGATTGGGTGGATGAGGATTTGGTGTTTGAGAAGTAAGAGCTGTGGCAAGACTGGAATACAAATTGATTTCTGTTGTTGTAGAAACAATAAATGAATTTACTGGATTTTATCTTACTTTCCTTATTCCTTATTCTGAAGTGGATTGATCTTTGAAGTGCTAAATCTATGTTTCCATTGTTTGTGTGTGTGTTTATTACCCTTGACAAGTATCCAAATTATTATTCATCCAATATTTTCTTAGTGTTAACTTCAGAGTTGGAACTCACACTATCAATGCTGGTTAACTGACAAAAACACTTAATATGACTGAAATTATATATGGAATCAGTGATCATTTTTACACTAATTATTTGAAAGAAATATCTCTTAGCTTAAGGTCAATAATTAATCAATACTGTATTACATTGATAGAAGCCTAATAGTAAAGTCTGTCTTTTATTTGCTTTCTTTAGCTAAGTGAGAGAATAGATGGGAAAATTGTGAGTAAGATTGAAGAGAATTGTCTGACATATTAATGGGTTGTATGCTATTATACAAATAAACTAAAATTTCAGTATACTACATTTCTGCTTTTTTTTATTTTTGTAAGAAGATCAGCCCTGTGCTAACATCTGCCAATCCTCCTCTTTTTTTGCTGAGGAAGATTGGCCCTGGGCTAACATCTGTGCCCATCTTCCTCCACTTTATACGGGACGCTGCCACAGCATGGCTTGCCAAGCAGTGCGTTGGTGCGTGCCCAGGATTCGAACCAGCAAACCCCGGGCCGCCGCATTGGAGCACACATACTTACCTGCTTGCGCCACCGGGCTGGCCCCACATTACTACTTTTTAACGTAATTTTCTAAATGATACCCCTACATCTTCAAGGAGAAAATTCCTCATCCTGCATCACTCCCCTCTATTTAATAGAGAAATATATTTTGTAATTCTAAACCTGGCTGGTCAGCCATCACTGTGCTTTGATCTACATTCTGCACCCCAGCAAGCTGATCTAAACAGAGAGCTGCTCTTGCTTCCAAATGAGATGTGTGTCCCAGATGTTTATGCTAGATTTACAGTCTCTGTATAACAAGTCAAAAGAAAAAAAAGAGAGAGAAAGTGAAAAAGAAAAAGAAGAAAAAAAACAAAAGCTTTCATATGGGCAGGTTACTAAAGAAAATACTTCTGAGCCAGGCAAGAGGTCATAACAGCCACTAGGCTGGTGATGGAAATTCATTCTATGTGTTTGTAAGGCTAATGTTGGTGTCAGTAGCTTAGGGAGTGTGGAAAAGCCTGCTACTCTAAAATGCACATGTTGATTGTTTCAGAGGAAACATTTGCAGTGACATTGAATTGGTCCCCTAATTAAATTACTGTATCATTGAAGTGTGTATATCTATGTCTTTTTCAATCTGTTTTAATATTAACAGCCTCTATGAAGAGCTGTGTAGAGACAGAAATTGACAACAGAGTAAACTGATAAATCCTAACATTCGCACACGCACACAAAATCAGGGCTTATTGTATTTACATTGAGGATATGCTATGAACCATGATTTTACAAATCTCTAAGATTACTTGGTTATTTTTGTGATAATATATTGTTTACTTTTATTTTTCAATATTGTGTCATAGTCTATCCCCTTTTAATCCTTTCCTCAGCCCCTTATCAAAACCACCCACATGTTTTGTCAGTTTTATATGTAAATATTTCTTCCTAGTCTTGGCTACCACTATTTTTTACCTGTAGTATTCTAATAACTTCCGACATATCCACTCTTTACTGCCTTCCATCAATTCTCCATACCACTGAGTATTCTCTTTAAAGTAAAAATCAGAGCGTGTCACCCCTCTGGTTCTGATCTTTTAATAGATACCCATGCTCTTGAGACGAAGACAAAACATACTGTATTTTCTTATAAGGAACTTCGTGAATTTCTTCTGAATATTATTGTTGCATGTTATACCAAACTCACCCTCACTGTCCATTCTTGGGCCAGATCAGTGTTGCTTGATGAAAGCCTCATGCTTCCTCCGGCCCCATGATCAATGTTTATGCTGTATGGCCTGGAATCCTGCAGAGTTTTCTTTCTGGCTCCAACCCACCTCCCATCCCCCGAAAACACACATACGCACACACACCTGGTTCAACACTATTCCTACACGTTTCATGTGTCAGGGAAAATTCCCCTATGACAAGTTACCTTCACCAATTCTTTCATACTAGGGCATATCCCTATGTTCTGTGTATTTATAGTACTCTGTCTTCTGAGTCTTATCACAGTTTTTAATTATACCTTTAGTTATCTGATTATTTGATTTTGTTTGCTCTGCCATTGGACAGTACATTCCATGAAGATAGAGAGTGTGCCTGCTTTTCTCAATATTTTATTAGCAGCATGTAACACAGAGTCTGGCATAATTACTAGCTGACAGATGAATAGATGAGTAATTAATTCTGGCAATAGATTACTCTTCAGTGATGGCTTTTCAGTAAGTTAGATTACTTTTCAGTAAATAAGGCTTGTCTTAATAAAGTAAAATATATACTATTTTAAATCGGTGATAAATATGTACATATAAATAAATATAGATAGTATAATGCAATACATTTTAGTTCTTAATGTGTTTTTACCTATGAAGTAGTTATTTGTGCACTTCTTCATTTCAAAATGAAATTAAATAACTACATTTCTTTTTTAAAAGTTTCTTATTTTAGTACGCCAGATTTATTCACCTTTCTATAAGAAATGTGAGAGCATGAATTTTTCATCTTTTGACGTAGCCTTAATACAGTTAGGAGTAAATGTTCTGCAAAAGGATGAAGAAAATGCAGTTATGGAAATAGAAAAATAAAAGACTCTAGATCAGAATAGTCTCATTGCATTTCTTAGGAATACAGGTGGTAGCAGCATTTAGGTTAACTCCGAATTGGCCTAGGGTGACTGCCTCATTTTACAGACGAAATTTTGGAGTAGAAATATTAAGTGACAAGTTTACAGAGTGATCTAGTGCTGAAACTAACTTCCAGGTTTAATGCTTTTCCATCCTACCAATTTCACAACAATTTTTGTTGTTGGTAATAACAACAGAAACAACACAATGATTCCCGAGGAATTGCCAGCTTCACAACTCGTCATTGGAAAGGCTTTAGTTTAGTGGGCTAAGTAACAATATTATTTAATGAAGAGTTAATAATAAATAATGAAGAGTAATGATAATAAAAAAAGAGTTAATAATGAAGAGTTAATCATAACATATAATTTCTTATGTGATTTTAAATAAGCCATTATATATATATATATATATATATATATATATTTCATCTTTTCACACATTTGGGGTTAATTAATGTACTACATAAACTAACATTCTATTCACTACTGATCTGATTTTTAAAAACCTGAAGACTTTTCACCACTCTTTAAAGGAGATGAAATGAGGATGGCTGGGTTAGAATTTAGCAGAACCCTTCATGCTTTGCTTTTAAATAAAGATTAAGGAAGAAAGTGCACACACACATTTTCTCACTAAGACTGTTACTATTAGCACTGGGCCAGAAGTTATGTTCATGAGATGAGGGGAGGAAATCCAGGTCACTTCTCACTTAGGTAGGAGCCTTGGCTTCAACAATTGGATGCTTTACTGTTCCTAGAAGGATGCTCTTATACGTGATTCAGAGCCATAACTCCAGACGCATGTTACATGTAAGTATTTCCAGTTGTTCGCATACATTCCTATTAGGGCAAAGACACAGCCAAACCCATCTGGCATTCATTGAGGTAAAATGTTCCCTGTAATCAGGATATACTAACAAGATTTGTAGAAACAAAAACTGATCTACGATAGGTTAAGTTTTACATGTTTTCAGCCATTAATGTCTTTAGCTAGTTTCACCAGAAATTGGTACCTAAAGTTCTAACTAGAATGGAGCATAGATTGTGCCTAAATTACTGCAAACCTGTTTTCATGTTTGGAAAAACAATTATCGGAAGTGAATAGTTTCCTAGATGAGAAACCAGGTGATACACCATCATTTTGTGGGTAAGGATACTTGGTTAATACCACACTTAAGACACAAATAAGATTACAATGAGAAAGTCATTAAAAGCAACAGAGTAAAGTAATTGATCATTGTAGAATCCAGCTAGGTGTTAGCTGCCCAAGTCAACTTTAATTATTTTATTGCTCTAGTCAAAATGTGGGTTTATATCATTAACTTCATTGAAGCAATGTTTTGAACTCTTAATAGTCTATGTAGCCATGTACTGAGACAATTATTTCTGGGGATCTGACATCTTGAATTGGCATTTTCTTTACCAAGGCCTTATTTGAATTAAATCTGTCCAGAGAAATTGTCTTCCTATGGATTATTTCTCTAGAAAACTATTTTTTTCTCTTGTGATATCTGGACACACTTGTGTTATCATTAAGTATAATAGTGGCATCATGGCTACTACACCAGGAATTGCCCATACTGCAGGCTTTGTTGAATATCCAAAACAGTATGGATAAACACAGGGTAGTGTTGACCATGTCATGTGTATTTAACATGGAAAAGAGTGAGAACCATTAAGAATATCTAATTAAATTTAAGATGAAGACTCCCTTAGTGCTTTTTAAAAACGTACTTTAATAATGCTAAGTGACAACATACTTGTTTGAGTTTGGGAACTCATCCTTTATGTTTTCATTTCAGGAGCTAGTGTTAAAGACGCACCATCGTCACCCCCTTCTAATTTACTGCCATCTTTGAGTAAAATAATTTGCACTGTTTTGAAATTTATAATTTTCATATGATTTTAGTTGTTGGCATAAAATATATTTACATTGGAGAGATTAGGGTATTAAGTCAGCTGAGATTTAATGAAAACTTTTCTGATTCTATGAGCCAACTTCTGTTGTTTGAAGACCTTTTGAAATTCCATCTTGATTGCCTCAGGAGAGAAAGGCTTTTGCCATTATATCTCACTCACCAATAGCTTATTATCTGTCCTAAATGCTTCATGTTTGGGCAAGTGTGAGCCATGCTCTTCAGGGTTTCTAGCTTAAGAAAGAACACCAGGAAGTAAAAACACATAAGCAAATAAAAGCAAACGCCTAAAATCTATAAACAAAGCCTTAACTAGATTAATAAGGCAGAGTATAAAACAGAATACAGAAAAGCAGCTAAGGAACCTGTCAACATAGATTTAGCACCTGGTCTCAACTGTTTAGTTGCCTGTACTTCACTGAGTAAATAAACCATTCTCTTATGTATACTCTTCTGTGAGCTCTTATGTTAGCGACTTCACTGAATTACTTAGAATCTAAAGTACATACCAGAAGCATACAAAGACTTAATTCATGCTTTTCGGGTTAATGATGTTTACATCAAATTGAGTCTTTGAGAAAGCAAGAGAAACTTTTCTAAATATTGATAAATTAATTTACTATCCTTGATGTGTTTACAAAAAATAATAGTAACTTTTATTGAATATTTACTACAAGGCACTACAGAAAACACTCCATTAATCCTTACCATAAGATTACATGGTAATAAATACTCGTATTTTTCCACTTTATAATGAGGAAAAGTGTAAATGGCAGAATTCTCAGGTAGACCCAACTATACTGTCGGGGGAAGAGGGAGAATCTCCCTCTGTCTTTTTTTTTAAGGTTTTTATGGCTGGCCAAATAATTAACAAGACAGGTTAGCAGGAGAAAATAATACCAAGTTTAATAACATGTATATATGGGAGAAAGCAGGGACACTGCGTTTTTTAACACAATAGCAGAAATTCTCGTCTTAAATATCATGTTCAGCCAATGACAAAGGAGGATTTTGGGGGTGGGGGGTGGCAGTTACAGGAGATTATCACTAAAGCACAGTAAACAAGAGTAAGGTTTATTATGCAGCCCCAAGGCCTCACCTTTTACATTGATAAGTCTCTAGAAATGAGCTCATCCCCCCTCTTTTTAATACAGAGAGGGAGATATCTTTATAAATGGAGACTTCTCTTGTAAATGTAAATGATTGTCTGGCAACTCTTTGTAGGGTCATCTAGAGAATGTGGCCAGAGATACAGAACTTTTGATAAGAGGGGCTTGTTGGTGTCTTTTTTATTGTAACATTTACCCTATGTTATCTTTACAGCCATCATGATAGATCTGTTCTAGGAAGGAGCCACTATGTCAAATTCTTTAGGCAGTTAGTGGGGGAGGTCAAATGTCTCTAGAGAAAACAACCAAGGTAAAGAGATAGATTTCAGGGTGGCCAAATCTTGAGCTCCCACAGTCCTGCCTTTGAAACTACAAGTTTCACAGTCTTTTTGAAATTTAAAGAAGTTTCATAGTATAGAAGCTGAGTTGGTAGATTGTTTTATCTCACTGAATACATTTTTTAGTCTTGATAATAGATCAGTTTAATTAAGTTTATTTTAGAAGGTGGTGATGTAGGTGGGCTCTCAAGGTTATGTCTATATTGTGGAAGCAAGTAATTAAGTATTTAATAGAAGCATTTTTATGGAAACAAAAGAAAAACAAGGTTAATGGTTGGAGTAAATTGTAAACCAGTTTCTGAGGTCAGAGAACAGCCAGTTAAGATGATTTTTAGATGTCAGCGTTAAAGTACTTTTTGTAGTTTAAAATGTCTCTGATGGTGTCATCAGGTCACTTTTTAAGTTTATATCAAATCTATCAGTTTCAGTTTGTAAGGCTTTAGGAAAAAGGGCAGGTTTAGTTTTTAGTGATTTTAAATGAAAATGATGGAAAAAATCAAAAACGTTAGTTTGGACATCTGTAGTCAGATATTTTAGGAGACTAGAAGAAATCAGGATCTAGTCTAGTCAACAGATATAAAACAAAAACCTCAAAAGACAGTTAACAAAACTAGGATCTAATATCTGTAAATTTATACTATAGTTTTTACTGAAATATAATTTTTTTTTCTAAAATCACCCTCATTTTTATTAAGATAGTAAAAGTAAAACTGGTTTGTAAAATAAGTCTAGTTTTAATAGAGTTGGCCCAATTATTTACATAAGTACAGCAAGAATAGCAATTGATCACATAGGCTCTTTTAAATCTGTTTTGTTGGAACTTTTTATAAGGAATCTCAGATTGAACTTTAAAGGCCTCTCGAGGCCAGGAAAGCCAAGCCAAGGATTTTGTCATCAGACTTTGTCTGTAATATCTACAGATTTGGGTGAATTTTTTTTTTTTGAGGTTTTTCAAAATATTTTGAGGTTCTTTGTACCTGCCAGATAAGTGACATTTTTTATTTATCCTGGTAAGTGTTGTTTGGAACATAAGGTACCAGGCCAATATTTTTACGTGGCTTTATTCTATAAAGTCTAATCTTTATTCTTTGAAAGCTGTATGGTTATATCGTAAATATGATGTTTTAGTCACAACCTTGGTAATATAACCAGTGTTTCTAATTGTGTCCTGCTATAAGGAGAACAGATTTTTATTGAACTTATGTAAATAATTATATTGTCATGAAAACAACAATATTTATTTACTAAGAGTTTTTAAATTTGAGGGATCAGATAGAGAGAAAAGGATAAATATTTTAATTTTGTTTATAAAAGTATCATTTATCAAATTGTTATGTCATAGTTATAGCTATTTTGGGAGAAAAGAGAAAAAGTTTTTTTTAAATCTGAAAAAACATTAAAAATTTAGCAATACTTTAAATGAAAAATCATAAAAATTATAATTAACCTTATCAGTTTATTTAGTCTTGTGTAATCTATTTTTGATTTTAATCTTTTTCTTAGCAGCTTTATGAAGTTATCAGTCTCTCTATTAGATTTTTGTAATTTTTTACCTAGTTCAGTTTTATGTTTAGAAAGTTTGTCAGAAACTTGTATTTTAGAGTAAATATTAGAGTCTTTTCTATGAATTTTTCTGAAGTTGAAACATTTTGTAAAAGCATTAGAGCAAAGAAATAAGTCTGTAAATAAGAAGACCTCAAAATGGCAATTGATAAAGAAATTTGGTTAATTTTGTGACATATAACACTTTAAAATAATAATAACCAGAATTATGACTGATAATCAGGACAGATCAGTATTTTAGTAATGTTATATAATTTTAAAACGCCTATATCATTAACATTAACCCACAAAATATCACCTAAGCAGGCTTATCATTACTTGTCTGACAATGTTTTCTATGTAATTTAACATATTGAATCAGCCTAATAAGTTTAGTATCTTTTTTTTTATAGGAAGAGAGTAAATTTTTTTGAGAAGTTTTAGGGCCCTTTGAAAATTTTCAAAGAAAAAAAGACTTATTTTAAGATATGAATTTTGGTGGAGTTTGTCAAAAATATAAACAGTCAAAGTAAACATAGCATTAACAGTCCAAAAAACCTTAATAGAGAGACCTCAGTCTTTTGAACGTAGGAAATTATTTTAACAGGTTTTTTTTAGGTAGACTTATTTAAAGGTAAAGAAAAATCTTTTATAACTTCTTTATCAAGTTCAAGAAAATTATCCTTTTAAGAGAAATAAGACTAAATTATAATTTTGTACCAGCTTATTTCTGATATTAAAACTCATTTACTTAATTAAATTTATTTTAATCTTAGCCAACTTGACTATGTATAAAACTCTTTTTCCAGAATTATTTTTACAAACCTTTTATAGCTTTCTTTTTACATTTAGAATTTGTCCCATGTCTTTCTTTTCCCTCCTAGTACTTGAGGACAAATTTATGTTTTTTAATCAATCAAACAAAATATTTCTATTTTTTGTTCCTTTTTTATATATCTTACTTTCCTTGTACACAGACATATTTTTTTTAATTTTTAGTAGCTTCAATCACATATATTAATTAGAAATTTTAACCCTTATAGACTTTGACTTTTAAGTAAAAACTATGTAATCAGTTATAAACTTTTTTTTTATATTAGTATTTTGTGGATTGGAAAATTTATGAACACTTTATAACTTCTAGAAATATGTTACTTTATAGTACAATCTTTTAATAAAACACATGTTTACCAATAGACCCAAAACACCTTTTAGTTTTCCTGTAATGAAAAGCCAAAAGTAGACAAACGTACATTTAGTAATCAATGTCTAATATCTTAAGTTATTTGGAAATGATGATACTCAGAGAATTTTTATTATAAATTTTAGCAAAACTCTAAAGTTTTAAGTCACCAAAAAGAGTTTGGAAGCTGTAACCACCATAACACATAACTATTGTTTAAAGTTTACCCAACATTTATCTTTTTCACAACTATTTAGTTACTTCTTTCTAATAATTATTTAGATTGTCTACAAGACTTCATAAGACTTCAGATAAAATTAGCCATCATTTGAATTACCATTTTTGTTAACTAGTTCTGTAATAGAAATAACATCAGTTTTTTCCTACAAAATTTCATGTAAATTTCATCACCTCTTATACCTTTAAACATAGTTATCATTAAGATTTTTATCAATAGGTCTTGGTCTTATAATTTTGGACAAGGGAAGCATTCCCAGTCAGACACTTTAAAACATACTCAGGCAAAGTTGATGTAACCTCTTTATATAAAGTTAGCTCAAACATTCTAACCTTTATAATCTTATTAACACTTACACTTTTACATGTTCTCAATTTAATTGTAACCTGAGTCAAGGTCTTAAGGCTAGTCAAATTTTTCCCTTCCTTTTTCTGGCCTTTTTTAGGTACCAAATAAATAATTATGTGAGAGCTCTCAAAAAAATTTTTTTTCCCCAATTTAGAAGTTTTCTCAATTTAAAGGATCTGTCGTCTGGCCATTGACGAGTAGGATCTTTATTTGTATATTTATTCTAATAGTGACTGGAACCAAAAGCCTTTTTAAGGAAAGACCCGGAGGTAACTTTCCACGCTTAGAATAAATCTACCATGGACGCAAGAGGCGTCCCTGGTGAGGGCGCAGATGATGTAGCCCCCGTGATCCACAGAATTCATTCCCAAAGATATTCAGAAAAAGTAAAGACCTTCGTTGCACAGGCGGTGAGGATGGTGTAGTGAAAACGGTGTCTCCGGTCTCCCACAATAGTGTGGGACGCCTCCAGTCACAGACCCGCTAATCTGTGACACTGGGCAGGTGATATTGGATTGGGATTTTTCTAGCACTAACAAGCAACGAAGGTTAAGACGACAAAAGCCTTTAGGGACTGGGCCCTTTATGACAAACTCCCCTGAGAGCTTGGCACAGCCGGACAAAGAGACAGTTTGGAACCCCAGTCTACTCGACTGGCCACCAAGGGGCACCCCGGTAAATGCACCTTCAGTATGGTGGAGACCAAGGAGAATATTCTCACTGGTCACAAAGCCACGTTTTCTCAGGACACAGAACAAGACAGAAGGAAAAACCTCATCTGTTTTTTTTTTTTTTTTTTTTTTTCTTATGTGCACAATGACAGCTTTAGCCACGCCTCAGGTCTCTTGGAGCCAGAATAATACCTAGCCGGGGAGGTGCCTCAGGGTTGGGGACTGTGTGCTTTACAGAGTTCCTCGTCGTTGCATGGACATTTTTTTGCAGTTGGCGGGGGGCCTGTGTCATCTACCCCGGTCTGTGACCCAACTTATCTTGTCACGGGAGTCTTCTGAAAGCGGCGAGCGCCCTAATGGCTCTTAACTCCTCGATCCATGCCCACCAAATTTGCGGCCCTTTTGGCTTCCAAGATGCCCTCGGCTATGGCCTTCACTTCATGTGCATAATAACCCACAACAAAGTTTGTAGACGCCGGTGTGGTGAGACCTGCAAACTCACCAGTCTGTGGGGCCGGCCAGGACAGCAGGCTTATAGGGCCTATGCCTGCGTCCTACCCTATGGTATTTCCTTCTTATGACAAAAGACACAGACAAAAGAGAAAAACAGAGACTACCTCTGGGAGGAAAAGGGATCAAGATCAAAACCAAGAGTACTCTACCAAATTTAAACCAAGAGTCACTAAAAGCACAAGAAACTAGTTTCCCAAATATTTTCTCTTGCCAATCTAAATTTAGAAAGAGAAAAAATTCTCACCACTTCCTTCCATCGGACTCCGCAGATAGAGATTCCGGGAGGCTGACATGGTAAGAAGTCTTACCTTTTGCCGGCTTTCGTCAGGCGTTCCCGTATCTCACCATCTGCAGTGGTCCAGACAGAAGGCAGGTCTTCCAGCCAGAGAAGGCAACTTGCCAGCCAGTGTGGCTCCTGGCGACTACGCCAAAACTGTCGGGGGAAGAGGGAGAATCTCCCTCTGCCCTTTCCCTTAAGGTTCTTATGGCTGGCCAAATAATTAACAAGACAGGTTAGCAGGAGAAAATAATACCAAGTTTAATAACATGTATACATGGGACAAAACAGGGACACTGCATTTCTCAACACAATAGCAGAAATTCTCGTCTTAAATACCATGTTCAGCCAATGACAAAGGAGGATTTTGGGGGTGGGGGGAGTCAGTTACAGGAGATTACCACTAAAGCACAGTAAACAAGAGTAAGGTTTATTACGCAGCCCCAAGGCCTCACCTTCTACATTGACAAGTCTCTAGAAATGAGCTCATCCCCCTCTTCTCAATACAGAGAGGGAGATATCTTTACAAATGGAGACTTCCCTTGTAAATGTAAATGATTGTCTGGCAACTCCTCCCAGGGTCATCCAGAGAATGTGGCCAGAGAGACAGAACTTCTGATAAGAGGGGCTTGTTGGTGCCTTTCCTATTGTAACATTTACCCTATGTTATCTTTACAGCCATCATGATAGATCTGTTCCAGGAAGGAGCCACCATGTCAAATTCTTTAGGCAGTTAGTGGGGGAGGTCAAATGTCCCGAGAGAAAACAACCAAGATAAAGAGATAGATTTCAGGGTGGCCAAATCTTGATCTCCCACAATACCCACCCCATTGTGTAAACACCCTGTATATTGGTTGGGACTATGGATATAATGAATTTTGCTCCTGTGATTAGGCTATGTTATATGGCACAATTGAATTTAAGAAAGGAAGATTAATGGGGTCAGCCCAGTGGTGTAGTGTTTAAGTTCTTGTACTTTGCTTCAGTGGCCCGGGGTTTGCAGGTTCAGATCCTGGGTGAGGACTTATGCATTGCTTATCAAGCCATGCTGTGGGGGTGTCGCATATAAAGTAGAGGAAGATGGGTATGGATGTTAGCCCAGGGACAATCTTCCTCAGCAAAAAGAAGAGGATTGTCAACAGATGTTAGCTCAGAGCTAATATTTCTCACCAAAAAAAAAAAAGAGATCATCTAAGTTCAACTATTGCTTTTATGAGAGATTTTCTATTCCCCTTACCATTACTGTGTAAGCACTCAGATTCTTTTCCCTCTATTTGTTGAGAACCTACTATGTGTCAGGCATTGCCACGTATGCAGTAGGATGAACACGAAGAGCTGCTAACTGTAGAGCTCTGGTGTTAGTGCTTTGTGACACTTAATGCAAATAAACTAATGTACTGAGTCTCTCCAGGAAGCCCAAATCATTTTACTAATATCTCAACTTTTCTTTTCTGAACTTTGTTGTCCTTCCCCTCCTAGAAATTTAATAATTGTAGTAGAGATATTTTTAATGGTTAAGTCCTTTGGCGTGACTGCTACTTCATACGTTTTTGATCAGAGAGTAGTGTCTCTCAAGGGGCGACTAGATTGATAGCGTTGCCTTGGATTATTGATGAAATTCCTTGAGAAGAAATGCTGGTGAATCCTGTCATATAGATGTGGGAAATCTAAGGGTGACAAAATAAAATATTTGTATATCTATGAATGTTCTCTGTCAAAAGATAAAGAGAAAAAATAAAATAGATGAAAATAATTAACAACTTTGAATTTTACTCTGTGGAAGGGAGAAATAGCCTGGCTTCTAAGTGAGGAGATTCATAAACATAACGACAATATTTAGATGAAAAATTCTTAACTTTTTATATCTTCCTTGGACAAGAACATGAAGAAATCTGTATAAATAAAACATAATAAAAGCCTTGCCAACTGTCTATTGTAAGACATAGGTTAAGGAATACTTGGCATATGCAAATTTAAAAGGTAGGATAATCATAGGAGGAAAACCACAATAAATTGACTTCATCATTTGTAGTTGCTTTTGAAAGACTGTGCAGGACTAAAAAGCTAGTACAAACTTGAAATAAAGGGTATGCCGCTGACCGCAAAAAAGGTGCAAACTAAGCAAAATTATCCTATTTTTCTGCTAGCAAAGTGATAATTGAATAAAATTTGAGAAAAGAAGTATTTAAAACATAGTGAAAAACTTTTGAAACATTATATAGGATTATTTAAAATGTATATTCATTTTATAAGTTAATCATGTCACATTTCATTTTTAACTTTATTTATATTCAATTAGGAGGACACAATTTGGCTCATGATTCAGTTGATAAATTAATTTAATCAAATTATGATGGGATTATCATAATGTCTATAATTTATGACTGACTCACCTCTTTAATTTTCTCGTTATTTAAATATTAGCTAAATTATTTTAAATATTTGAATTCCTTATGTTTATTTAATAATTGTTTTCATCATTAAAAGATTACTAATGGAAAATAAAACAAATATCATCTTCAATTTTAACTATCTGGTACTTAGACCTTAGAGGGCGACTTATAGTATATTTGAGTTTGGCTAGTGTTTGAGCAGAGTAAAATATACTTATTCAAGTATTTTAACAAGTACTGACCATGAAAAGTGTCGGGGGAAGAGGGAGAATCTCCCTCTGCCCTTTCCCTTAAGGTTCTTCTGGCTGGCCAAATAATCAACAAGACAGGTTAGCAGGAGAAAATAATACCAAGTTTAATAACATGTATACATGGGAGAAAGCAGGGACACTGCGTTTCTCAACACAATAGCAGAAATTCTCGTCTTAAATATCATTTTCAGCCAATGACAAAGGAGGATTTTGGGGGTGGGGGAGTCAGTTACAGGAGATTACCACTAAAGCACAGTAAACAAGAGTAAGGTTTATTATACAGCCCCAAGGCCTCATCTTCCACATTGATAAGTTACTAGAAATGAGCTCACCCCCCCTTTTTCTCAATACAGAGAGGGAGATACCTTTACAAATGGAGACTTCCCTTGTAAATGATTGTCTGACAACTCCTCGCAGGGCCATCCAAAGAATGTGGCCAGAGAGACAGGACTCCCGATAAGATGGGCTTGTTGGTGCCTTTTCTATTGTAACCTCTATCCTAAATTATCTTTTATAGCAGTCATGATAATAACCCCTTCCTAAAACAGATTTTTTGGTTTTAAATTCTTTAGGCAGTTTGGGAGGGGAAACTCAAATATTTTTCCTGAGCTCTCTGAGTCCTTATTGTCTTCAGCTCGAAATAATCCACATACCAGAGTGGTGCTTCCTGGGGCAGCTTGCCCTGAGCACCATCAAAAGCAAATCTGTTAATGTTTTTAAACTCTAGTTTCACTGTGTCTGGAATCTTCCTTGGATTTGAAGAGCATGCCTCCAGCACATGTGTGTGGTGACGGATTGTAATTAGTATTTGGGTGGTAAACATGATGTAATCTATGCAGAAATAGAAGTATAATGATGTACACCTGAAATTTATACAATGTTATAAACCAATGTTACTGCAATAAAAGAGAGAAAAAAGAAAAAAATAAATAAATTACTCCATAGAATATTAAAAAATAAAAGAAAAAGAGGATGCCTCCAGAAAAAAAATCTGCATAGGTTCTTGGTGCCAGATAATATATATTCCTCCTTTCTTCCCTTCCTCCCTTCCTGTTTTTAATAGTTATGCACATTTAAAGCTTCTAACCAGATTAAAGAAGAATAATCACTGAACTCTTCAGATGGTGGGAAAGAACATGTTCTGTGAGATTAAAATGGCCTTGTCCTTAATTTTTAGAACTAAAGCAAATGAATGGATTCTTCCTCCTACGTTATGTATTCATAGAAGGCACCTTAGTTTTCCATTAACATATTTCCATTCTTGGTAAGAGAACTTGACTGGGACTTTGCTCCAACACAATTTCTAAAACGGAGGCAAAAGACAAGTAAGGGAAACATTTTTGAGAGTAGTTCCCAGATGTGGTTAGGACACAAGTGCTAATAAAAAACTGTCTTAAGCAAACTTTTCAGTGACTATACTCTTTTAAATTTTGAGCCACAATATGGACTCATAAATGAAACTGTTTTAATTTTCCTTTGTTATCTTTCTAAAAAGTCTTTTAATATCATATCTATAACAATAATCAACTAAAATGGGCAAACGAGTATGAAGATGTCAGCACTATAATAGTGAAAAGAAAACAACTATATGGCCAACGAGAGAGGATTGACAAACTATGTTGCAATGAAGTAAAAGAACATGCAATCATTAAAAATTATTTTATAGAAAGCTTGAAAATATGTTAATAATTTATTGCTGTAAGAAAAGAAGTATATCACAAAACAAATATACTATTGTTATATATGCATATGTAGTTATAACTATAACTATATATGTGTTGCCAAAAGACAATTCAAACATAAAATCTAACAAAGACACATATAAAAAATTTTAAAAATCAATTCACAAGTACAAAAAAATAATACATGGCAAGAGGAAATACGGAAGATTTTAGATCAAAATTTTGACCTTGGTTGTGTGTCTGTAGTGATTATCTCTCTTTATTTTAATTTTCCTACTTTTTCATTTCCAAATTTTCTAATGTCTCTATACAAAGAATTATTCATATTGAAAGAAAAAAATAAGAGATAAAAATTTAGGGAATTATTTATTAAGTTTGTAAGTAAATGAAAGTATTCAATTTCTTAAAAGGAAGAGCATAAAATATTTATCATTTATTAACTCATATCTCAATCAAAATACAGGCTACAGTCATCCTTCTTCCTGACTCTAAATATTTACTAATGTTTCTTAAGCTTGCCTTATCTTTTGAGCAGTTGGTTCAAGGTATCATTCATATAGAACTTTTTTGAAATCAACCAGAAGTCTATTATTTTTTTCTCATAATACATTTTCATATGATTTTTCCTGTTTTATTAACATATAATTTACCTGTAATAAAGTCTATCCTTTTTAGTATGAAGTCCTATGAGTTTGACAAATGTATATCTACAGCCATGCAACCACCTCCACAATCGAGATATAGAATGTTCCATCACTTTCCCAAATTCTTCCATGCCTCACTGTAGTGAGTCCCTTCCCACATCTCCACTCCCTGTCAATCACCAGTCTGTTTTGTATAGTTCTGTCTTTTCCAGAATGTTATATAATTATGGAGTATGTAGCATTTTGAGTACCTCTTCTTTCATTAAATATAATTTTTTGAGGTCAATCTATGTTGTTGCCTGTATCAGTGCATCATTCCTTTTTGTGTCAGTATAGTGTCTATTTTATGGATTTCCAGTTTGTATGTTCATTCCCAGGTAAGCACATCCAGGTTGTCTTCAGTCTTTTGTGATTATGATCATAAGGCCACTATAAATATTTGTGTATAGGTTTGTGTGTAACCATAGGTTTTCATTTCACTTGAGTAAATATCTAGGATTGAGGGTGCTGAGTCATTGGGTAAGTGTATGCTTAACTTTATAAGGAAATTCCAAACTGTTTCCTAAAGTTGCTGTACTATTTTTTTTTACTTCCACCAACAGTGCATGAGAGTCCCAATTGCTCTGCATTCTTGCTAGCTCTTAGTGTTATCAGTTTACTGTTTTTCTTAATATAAGCCATTCTAATAGGTATGTGTGATATCTTATTGTAGTTTTAATTGTGTTTTCCTAATGAGTAATGATATTGATCATGCTATTGAAGTTTAAAGCATAAATGAAAATATTTTAAACGTCATTGATTTTTGTTTTAGACATTAATTTCTTTCTGCATTTTCCCTTCCATTTCTCCCTACTCAAGAAGATGGGGTTTGTGTTTTATTACCTCAAGGAAGGTATTTGATTGGGCTGAGTGCACAAGGCACTTTGACAGCTTGCTGGCTTTCTTGCCCCAAACTTAAGCCTCTTGAGAAGAATAGATTTTAAGAAAGAAAAGTATTTCTTCTACTTTAGAGGATTTCCTCAGGATAGAGAGAAGAGAGTTTTGTGGTATCCTGAACAGGGAGAACTATACCACTTTCCCAGCAAACACACAAAGAAGATGCTTGGCTTAAAAGAGGATTGTTTCCGTGATGTATTTAGAGAGGTGGTTCCATAAGCAACAGGCTTCTCAGTCTTCTAAAAGATCCCAGTTTCCCTGGTGTGGCATAAAGCTTCTGAGCTGCTGGATGTGAAGGCACCGATATGAACTTGAGCCAGTATTTCTTAGCTGTACCCTGTTGACCTGTTTGCATGGATGACTGAGGAAAAAAGAGTCAGGCTCCTTCTCAACGACTAGATAGTCTATGAGATTCCAGAATCTGGACAAGATCTAGTGGGTATGGGGGAGTGTGTGCTCCATGAAAAACTCTGGTTGAATTTTCCACTGACCTGGAGATAAAAAATTGTTTATTTATAGAAAATAAACAAATATTATGTTTTTTCTAACTTGAGTTTCTATACCACAATTTATAAACCCAAAATGTGTATCAGTAACTAACGTCTTATTACTCTAGCCAATTGTCTCAATTTTTTCCTTCCTCAAAGAGAATTTTGCTGATAAATTATATTTTGTCCACTTTGGTGCAGTGACAAATGCAGTCACAACAGTGTGAGCCAGTCATGCGTGGATTCTTTTGAAGATTATACTCAGCACTAGTTGATTTAGCATCATCCTCAATATACCTTTCTCTTTCTGCGTCAGATTTGAAACTGTCAGAAATGTTCACAAGAGGCAATGAGGGCCAAAGGCTTACAGTAGTAATTTCTGGTACTTAGAATTCATCTCAAAATAGTTGTTAATTATCAAAGCATGAATATTTTCGATCATGAAGATAGTCTATTGAAGAGTACGCTTGTCGAAAATAGTATAAGAAGCCTTTCTGTTTTGACAGTATAAATGTTTATTTCACTCTGATGAAATCAGAAATCACGCTTTCTTTCTTAAATCAAAAAGGCTGTCTAAAATATTCTATTTATGTCAAGCAAATATCTTTAGTTAAGTGTTCAATCTATCTTTGAATAATAAGGGTTTTTTTTTGAAGTTTTCAACAAATTTTGAAGAATACTTTGCATCCTAGCATATGGAGTTAAATTCTCTTGTGTGAAGAACTGGAAAGCAAATAATAGACAGATAGACAAATTCTGAGGTGATGATAAATGATAGATAATGCCCTCTTATACCCAAATAATTCACTTTTTGAGCCAGAAATCTGATTTCAGAAAACCTATTGGGTTAAATTCTCTTGTGTGAAGAACTGGAAAGCAAATAATAGACAGATAGTTACTTTAGTTAAATAGAATTAAAATGAATCCAAAATCCTTCTATGAGACTAGAAATAAACCTTTTAAATGCTGCCCTTATTTTTATGTTAATAAGTATTCCCCAATTTACTATCTACTTTTGTATTTTTATATTTTAATAGTACAATAATTATTCTCCTTAATCATTTAAACCACAATTGAGCAATTATTTAATTTACTTCATATTTGTAAACTTATTTTTAAAACATAATAGCAAGTTATAGAATGATTAAAGAACTCACAACAATATGCCTCAGGAAAGTTAAAAGCATGATATCTCAGAGGGAAAAATTCAAAGAGAAAAATATCCTGATGTTTTTATCTTATTTAAGATATGCATATTGCAGAATCCATAAAGATTATTTTAATAATAGTTTTAGATAATTTATTTACCTATGGACTTCTTCAACTGTTAATCTGTTTTTCCTCAACAGTGCTGCATTGAAAAATGTTTTATTTTTAAAGAAAATTTGAAAATGTTGACTGATAAAACTAATTATCTGATTGAAGAGAATCCATGAGACTAAAACAATACCACTTGATTAATTGTAAAAGAGAAATAAGACAATTGAATATTTTCTCTTTTTTTTCTAGATCAAACATCAAAACTTTGAAAGATAAAACATTATTTATTCAAAAAATATGTTATTGGACAAAATTTAAAAAGTTATCTTTGATGGTGTTTATTTCTTTTAGTCATTTTTCTATGTTGGAACAAATGTATACTCATGAATCTTAATGTCGCAAATTCATTTCTGTAGGAGTAAGGCTTATAATTGAAAGACGGAATCAGAAACATGGGCTTTGTACTGAAATCTGTCTTGACTTCTAACTTGAGTGCCAATTTTATTCTCTGGAACTTCTGTCAATTATAGTACTATAGCTATTAAAGCTAACATTACTGAACATGTCATGTGCCAACATTAGGCTAAGGAAATAAATGCTCACATCTCAATTAATCTTCATAGCATACCTCAATGAATGATTTATTATTACATTTTTTTCCAGATAAATATACACAGAGAGATAAAGAAACTTTTTCATTGTCCTATAGCTATTAAGTGACAGATTTAGTTCTGAAACCCAGGCCAGTCTTAAGTCGTGCCCACCAAAATGGCAATTTTATATGGTTCAACTTATTTTTACATGAACTTTTCTTTTGGGATTAAAAATGTTAAAGTGTTCAGTATCCTGACTTCAAAAAGAGGAATAGATATTTTGTGTGCACACAAAAACTCTCCTCTTTTACAGCTTTAAACTCATCCTCTTTCAGTTGTTATATCACAAAATTACATCTTTATACATTGTGTGCCCCAAAACATAAACTAAGCCTTATTGTAAATGCACTGGTCTCTTAAATTATGTAGAAATAAGTGTAAAGTTACAAACCAAAGTTACAATAATACTGGCTTTTAGATTACTTTTTTTAGTGTATTAATCTCTTAAATCGTGTAGAAAATGAAAAGTGGAGTTACATTCCACTGTTACAATAATACTAGCTTTCATAATTGCCCATATATTTACCTTTACTGAAATTTTTATTTCTTCAAACAGAAGAAATTAGATTACTGTCTAATATCTTTTTATTTTCTAGGAATTTATTCTTTACCTCAGAAATTCCTAAATTAAAAAAATTGGGGCATAAATTAACATAACATTTGATTGATGTCCTTATGACTATCTCCAAGTTGGGTAGTAACTCCAAAAACTCATGTGGATTTTCTTTCATATTGCCAAGTTACATTATCCTTTCTAATCTTGGGTATGGCAATTTTCTTTGGAGCAACAAAAGTACTCTATTGTCAATATTTGGCATCAGCCCAAAAGAATTTATAGGCTATAATATTCATTTCAGGAAATGTCTCTCAATGACAAAATACCGTTATGAAGTGAATTTTTAAAAAACCATTGCTACTCCTTCTGTTGAATTACTACTATTTAGAAAATCAATACTGACTTATGATTTTCTAATATAGTCAAGACTGAGTTTTCTGGTGCTTAAATGTAGAGATATTTCCTACCTGGACTCACAAATGGAAAGAAAGGCCAGTGTAAGAAATTTACAGCAGAGGGAAAAAAAATGGAATATCTAAAAATAATGCATATAGCACGTGTGAACACATGCACACAATCTACTATTGGATGTTAGTATAAGTATCTTCTGGTTAGATTTTTTTTTTTTTTATTTAGGAATCCTTTAAAATCCTTTAAAATTAGTTTATTGTGTCTATTACTACAGGGTTGTGTGTGTGTTTGCTACTATTAAAGCATTTATTAAACAATAAGAAAATGATATTTAGATATAGATAAAGGTATTAAAGGTATTTTTCTTTTTTATATTCTTTGCCAATTAGACAAGTTTGTCTAGGACTTAATCTCAAAATTATTCTATTTTCTAGAAAAATTGCAATCCACTTTCACATATTGGGCATGGGTAAGAGAAAGAAATTCATGAGACTGAGATTGGGGCTTATATAACATAAGCTGAAAGAATTTTAGAACTAAGAGATGTCAAATTCAATCCCTCTATCTTAAAGAAAAAAAATTCTGAGGCTTAGAGAGCTGAAGAGAATTGTTCACTTATATTCAAGGTTAGACAGTTATTAACACTTAAGCTAGGTCTCAGAGAAGGCCAGGATTTAATGACATTGGGTAAGAAAAGAACATTTCAGAGACATGGAAGTCTGTGAGCAAAGGACGATGAGTATAATGTTTTCACTGGTGCCGATAGGGATACCTACAGGTCAGGTTATAAGCAGGGAGACACTTTGAATATAAGCCCGAGAATTTGTTTAATTACAGAACAGACAACAAACAGCAGAAATTGATGTAGTGTGAATAAATATCATTTGGTGTCCCTTTCCTTCTGAGATCTAGATAAAATTGCCTTCAAACATTCCTCCCCTCCTTTATTGCCACGGGGAAGCCCAGAGTCCACACTAAGATTTCTGCACACTCCTTGAAGACTGAATTTCATATCATTATCCTTGACTCTGTGCTCTGGATTCTCTTTGAATTAGTTTGGGTTGTGGGTTGTATTGCCATCTCTGTGTATTGTTGTTTCCTCAGTTTCCACATCCCCACAGACACACATGCTCATGTTGGGGAAGAGGGAGAATCCCCCTCCGCCCTTTCCCTTAAAGTTCTTATGGCTGGCCAAATAATTAAAAGACAGGTTAGCAAGAGAAACTAATACCAAGTTTAATAACATGTATACATGGGGAAACCAGAGAAACTGAGTTTCTCAACACATGGCAGCGATTTTCACTTTAAATAGATTTAGATAAAGACAAAGGAGGATGTTGGGGGTGGGGAGGGAGACAAGAGGGAGACAGAAATCAGTAATCAAGAGTATGTAAATTTAAGTCCTTGCCTTCCATTCTGATAAGAGTTTCCAGAAATAAGGCCATCCCCTCTCTTCCCAGTACAGAGAGGGATATATTTTTAAAAATGTAAATGTTTGTCTGACAACCCTTTGACAGGGCCACCTAGAGAATGTGGCCTGGGAGAGACAGAATTTTTGATAAGATGGGCTTGGTGGTGCTTTTCCTATTTTACATTATATTACAGCCATCATATGGTAGTGGCTCCTTCCTGAAACAGGTCTTCTATGTTAAATTCTTCAGGCAGTTTGGGGAAGGTCAAATGTCTGTCAGAGAAAATAATCAAGGTAAAGAGACATATTTCAGGGTGGCCAATTTTGATCTCCATGCTCACATACATGCACACTGGTAGCTTCAATTCCCTGTGTCCCAAGTCTCTTTTCCCAAAGGAATCTACTTTGTCATTTTTCACTGTTTCTTCAAGGACAAAAATTTTCACATGTACATCAATTTAGATAGTATTTCATTATTATTTACTCAAAAGAGATCAGGCTTCCTACATAGTTCTGCATCTTGCAATTTTCCCTTAATAACATACAGGAAAGTATTTATTAATCGGTATATATCAAGCAGCTTAATTTAAAAATATTTTGCATGTTACTCTATCTTCTCTACATAGCTCAATTTATTCACTGGGATTATATTACTGGGCAAGAGCTTTCCTGTGTGCTTATATGTATAAATCCAAGTACATTTTGCATTTTTTCTTAGCAAATTTTTGTAATTGTATCTTCAGGGTGAATTCTTGGCAGTGTGATAGCTGTTCAAAGACATTCATATATTTTGACAAACACTGTCACTAATATTTGAAAATTTGCCCTAATTTTTGACCCCACTAAAAGTATATGAGTGTAAGCTTACATATTTCGTTGAAGAAATGAGTATCATTTAATCTCTTAGGTGAAAAACAATATTCAAATGTTGACCATTTGTATTTCTTTTTCCATACAATATCCCTTGTTTCTGTCCTTTGTCTGTTTCTTAATTTGGTTATATTTTTCTAATTCATTTGTATAAGCCTTTTGTGAAATAGTGATACAACCCCATTTTTTCTGTCATATCTTTTAAAAATATTTTCCCAGTCTAACTCTTACATTTAGATCATTGATCCACTTTGAGTTAATTTTGTATATGGTATGATCCTTATTTATTTTTAACATAGTGATTTCTCAGGAGCTGAGAATTATAATGTATATTTTCCTATTATTTGTTTTCTGTTACATTCAGTTATTCTTGCCTTTCTGTGATTTATGCTTTACAAATTTTATTGATTACATATTGTCATGTTTATGCATTTATGACAGTTATGCACATTTTGGATTGAATCCTTTATTGCTATAAAGTGAACCTTTTTGTGTCTTTTAACATTTTACACAAATTAAAGTTTATTATTAATATCACAACTGTCTAAAATCTGTTAGTGTTTGTCTGGCAAGTCTCTTTTCCTTATTTTCCTGTTTATTTTTTCTCTGTCACCTGCTTTATACATATCTCTTATAGCAAATAGATGCATTCTTTTCTTCTTTTTCTATGTATGAATATCTGTAACTCTCTTTCTTTAACTAGGTGAGAAGAATTTATAATTGTTTATTGTTGCAATAGTAAATCAGAGTTCTCCAGAGAAACAGAATCAATAGGAGATAGATACAGATATAGATATCATAGATACAATATCACGTATATGGAGATTTGCTATAGGAATTGACTCACATGATTATGGAGGCCAAGAAGTCCCACAATTTGCTTTCTGCAAACTGGAGAACCAGGAAAGCTGGTAGCATAATTCAGTCTGAGTCTGAAAGGCTGAGAACCAGGCGAGCAGATGGTATATGTCCCAGTCTGAGGCCAAGGCCTGAGAATCAGGAGTGCTGATCTCTGAGGGCATGAGAAGATGGATGTCTCTGTTCAAGCAGAATTTGTTTTTCTTCTGCCTTTGGTTCTATTTTTAAAAATTAATGACAATGCCTGTCAAAATATGTAAGGCCCTCCATGGACTGGATGATGCCCATCTGAATTGGTGAGGGTGATCTTCTTTACTCAGTCTACCGATTCAAACATTAATTTCTTCTGGAAACACTCTCACAGACACACCGAGAAATAATGTTTTACCAGCTATCTGAGCACTCCTTAGCCCAAACAAATTGACATATAAAATTAGCCATCACCTTGGGCATTAATTCTGTTGCCACATATTTTATCCTTTTAAAATTTCCATTCTTTCTTTCTTTTTTCATTTTGATTTTGCTTTTGATTCCTTGATTTTTTTAGATATTTACCTTGTGGTAGTATGAATTGGTCTATTTTAATTATTTTGATTATCTTGTAACTTTATAAAAATTAACCTTATATTTTACTTAACCCAGTTAATGATTGTGTTTAGTTGATACTATTTATTCACAACTTTGAGAAACGAAAAGTTAAAACACTAGTATTTCCTATTACTTCCATTCCCTTCCTCAACCTTCCATTTGTGTCGGTTCTTTTCTTCCTCATTAAAAATTATTTGGTTAGTCTACTTAAGACTTTAAATCATATACTTAAACCTGTTTCTTGGTTTACCCACCTTATTCATCCTTATCTATTGAAACTGTTGATTTCCTACCCAGTGGCCCATTCCACCTTCTCCATTCCCTCCTCCCTCCTGCCTTCCTAATAGATCTGTGCTTTGTACAATTGCGCAAAGTGTATGTTTGCACCACACAGCAATATGGCACAGAGGATGCTCTGTCTGCACTCAGGTATTGAACCTTCTTAGCCTATATATGCCAATCAGCAAGTGCATTTTATTTTGATGGCAATTATTAGTCTAATAGCAGATGAGTTATGTCACCACAATCTCATTGAAAGGAAGGATTAATATTTCATGGTTGTGCAAGAGATTTTCTCTGATTTTCAACTATCAAATGTAAGGCGGTTGAGGGGAAAGGCACATGACTTGAATTGATCCTAGAAGGTCACTTACGACTATAAACAAAAGTAGACTTAGCATTAAGCCGATGGTAAAGACTGTAAGATAGAGAGACAAAAAGATCCTGGGTCTTTGATGACATCATTGAGGTGCTGATTGTACCACGTTTGGAGGCTTCACTAACTCTAGGATTCTAGGCATGTGAGACAATGTCCTCCTTGTTTAAGCCAATTTAGATGAGACTTTATGAAAGTCAGTACAAACATATTAGAATACAATTATATTTATTCACATTATTCTTCACATTTACCTCTCAATTTATATTTTAACTTTTACATTATCAAGATTTTAAATTTTAAATCTATTATTATGTTTCTCACTTCTCACAGTTGTTTAGCCATAATTTTTCTTGCACATGGATTTGATGCTTACTCCCTGACTTCCTGTTGAGACTCTCCTTTCCGTTTGGCTGATGGAATTCCTTCTTTGAGTACTGTTTTTTGCTTTATTTTGTTTTTGTTTGTTTATTTTTTTTTTAATATGAAGACATGCTCATAGTTGCTATACTCCTAAGAATTTATGCCACTGTTATATTTGAATACAATATTTGTTGGAAAATTTATCTTTTTCTTAGCACTATATGGTCATTGCTTCATGTTGTCTGGAACACCCCTGGGTTACAAGTCCTTCCTCAAACACAGCACTTCCCCTCAAAGAAACTCCGTGTAATTTAAATTCTCACCCTCTTTCCTCTGTTCCAGTGGGAGCTTCCACTTTTTAAAAGAAGAAGAAAGAAATGTGTGCGAAGGTTTCGGTGCCTATGTTAAGAGCCAACAGTTAGGGAAGGGATGCTCATCAGGAATTCTCAGGAGGCCTCTCTTTCTGCCTCCTGCTTGCCTCAGTTATCTTCTCATTTGTTTTCTATGTAGCTATATTTCTATTTATTGTTGGAGGTAATGAGCTCTGGGTATTAATTATCCATCTGTTTTTCATCTCTTGCTTTCCTATAAGCAGGGAATTCCCAACATGTCAAATACCAGCATTTTATGTTTTTTTTCACAATGAAATTTCTTCTTCCATAGACATTTCAATGTGTTCTTCTAGGGCTGCTCTTTACATGATTCTTCAAGAAAGAAATTACTGGTCAATTTTTTATGGTTTGTTTATTCTCATTTTTAGTGTTCTCGTGAAGAATGTGTATAATGCTATGTGGAACTATATGAAGTTGAGCCTTGTCAAGCCACACACAAATCTCAGAAAAGTATTTTATTCATTTACCTATGGCCAATTACCTTTTACTCTTGATTCTTGGTGTTTATTTCTTAATCACATCAGTTATTAGGTCTAGAAGAGTGTTATTGGGACCTGCCTCTACTTTACCATTTAAAATAACAACATCAGGATTTTGTAAAGAAATCAAAGTGCTTTGTTGAAATGACTATCCTAACTCTGTGGAAAGAGAAAGGTATGCATAATATGTGCAATTGTGCTAAAGAGTGTGCAGTGGATTCTAGCACAAATGTTTTGTTCATTTTCTCTAAGAAATTTGTGAGAATACTCAGCTGAAATGCCTGAGGAAATAGTAATAATTCTTAGGTTGTCTGCATTTTATTTCTGTTTATGTTGTTGTAGAAAGGAGAAATCTTAAAAACATCATGTGTTCTTTTTTCCATGCTGGCTTTTTAGGATTATCTACTTTCTTCTTTTTATTTTTTTTATCATTACTGTCACAGTAAATTTGAAATAAAAACAAAATAAAACAGCACCATGTATAAAGTGTCTAGATTGTTTAGATAATCACGACATCATAACTAAATTTTGAGTGCTTAATATTCGTCAGATACTATATTTAGTGATTTGCCTATATTGTATCCTTAGTCTTCACAAAACTCTATAATCAACAGTTATTGATGTTTCTATTCCTACCATGCAGACCATGGGTTAGCAGGTTGGGACCTTGTCTAAAGTGAGCAAAGATAGTTTAATAGGAGAGTCATGATTTGGCTTTAAGACCACTTGACTGACCCCAAACAAATAAAAATCAAAAGACCTGGGGAGTACTATAGAGGAGAGTATGAAAAAATAGTGATTGTCAAAGAATTAAAATTCTCTTTCTCACTAGCATTTCGTAGTTCTGAGTAATGTGTTTGCCTCAGCTGAGGAGTGGGTTATGAAATCCAAAAGTCTATCTGGGAAAATTGGGGTGGCCCATGGGACTCGAGGAAGAGGGATTGCATATGACTGAGCGAGGCTGAGGGAATTTTTCTCCTCATCACCAAAACCAAGTGCAAGTTTTCCTTGGGACCAGCCTAGGGGAAGGAAGAAGCTTATGATACTAATGAAATTTTGTGTGGGTGTAGAAGCAGATGGAAATAAGCACGTGCAACGGAGTTCTGAGAAAGCTTGGAGATTGTACGGAAAAATGAGTGCATCCACAATACCAGAAGAACGCTCCCAAAGAAATGAAGCTTTGTGTTTGGGTGATGCTAATGGGTTATGCAGCTCAGGCTGCCACCTCACTATGCATTCTACACCCACAACATTTAATATTTGTGTTAATAATTCTTTTAGCTTCATTAAATTTCTAAATTTAATTTTGTATAATTTTTTTCTGTAAATCAGACATTTAAAAGAATACTAATTTGTAAGTGATGTGGTGGAAATATACCACACATTATTAATCCACAAAACCAATTACCCAGACAAATTTATGTAAATGAAAGCATTCAGCCGAGTGTTGTGTAACTATTAGTAAAAACTACTTAATTTTTGCCCCTGCAAATGACCCAAATCCCCACTTGAAATACAGAAATAGCCAATTCATTTTAAAGGAGTTTGCCTCCTTCTAATATGTTTGGCGCACGCTGGCTGCCTGCATTACTTCTGCTTCCAGGAAAGCTTATGCTTCTATACTTAGACACTGCATTAACCATGTTTCAATCTTCTGTAAATCTGATGTTTAACATCTGCCCTACGTGCATATGCTGGGTGCTCCTTGTTCTGGACAACCTTGCCCTGACAACTGAGTCACCTTGCCTTGGCCTCTTGTCTCCCTTGTTTCCTCCCTGCTCCCTTGGGAGGAATCCTCTTCCTGGAGGTGTGCTTTTCAAATGCAAACCAATCAATCCAGAGCCCACACACCAACCACTGTCTTGACCCAGGGCTCTCACTGGGCCACTACCCACCTGTCCTAATCACCCCAGGGCCAGGTACCAGACAACTAGGGACAGCGGCTACGCCCCAGAGCCTGCTAAAATTATTCAAGTTAGCCAGTCCTAAACCTGCCTTGCTTTCCTTCCCAAGGAAAGTACAATAAAGGCTTTTGCCCAAGTTCCCCCTCCATCTCCCTTTTCTGCTGATGGAACTGGGTGCTTCCTCATGTATCTTCCCCCCACCCTGGGGTGGCATACTCCCACTTCTTGGGCACCATGAGTAACAAACTATCCTTTCAATGGAAGTGTTTCCTGATCTGTTATTCTTACTATACCTCAAATTTTCTAGTACTACGCTATATTTTAAAACAGCCATGTAGCAGCTTTTTCCTCTAGCCTCTCAGATATTTTTTGACTTATATCTGCATTCTCTGCCTCATTAGCATTTTCTCTGATACATTGTGGTGAAAGCTAGGGTATGTGAACTCCATTTTGGTGCAAAACTCACATTTTCAGTTGAAATTCTCATTAATTGTAGTTTACATGAAGTTGTGAAGAATAATACAAAAAGATCCCTGTACCCATTATCCGGTTTTCTCCAAGGGTAACATTTTGCAAAACTATAATACAATATCACAAAAAGCATTTGACATTAATACAATCCTGTGATCTTACTTTCATTTTGTAAAAACATACTTTTTGATCATTGTCCTAGATAAAAGCAGATATCCCAATATGGATGACATGGCACTTCCTGCCTGCGAAAGCAGCACTCTCTCCCATCTCTCCTCACCACCATTTTTGCAGCAGATGAGAAATATTTGTGTTTAACATTTGTATGTTTCATGTCTTGTCCAAAATGCATTTCTGTAATTATGGCTGGCTGACTCATGATTATTACTATAACATCATCGACTGTTAGGATTAAATGGTCAATGTGTGAATTGAACTACCATGTTGAAAGACTAAAATTTTCAAAACCATCTTCAGACATGGTTTAAATGTGTGAATTGACATTGATTGGGGACCAATTCCAATTTTAGACATTTGTTCCCACCATCTCAATTCTTGAATCTTCAGGAAGTATTTTGAGATCTTGATTGCATATTTGATTGAATCTAAACTTGTTGCTGCCATAACACCTTACTATCCCACGTTGCTGTAATTCCAGGAGGAGAAAGAAAACTGATAGTAAAAATAGAAGAAAACTCCATTTAGTGCTCTTACCCAAACTGTGCTTGGATTTCAATGCTAAAAACAAACTTCTCCTTCCTTAGGGACTTTGTTTTCAGTATTGCACCTTTATGCTTTGCTTCTCCTTTTCTTTTTGGACTACTCACACTATAGTTGGCATATTTGGTCTCACAGATTTAGGAAAATGGAAATAATCTCCATTTTAAATTGTTCTACCTTTGGCTTAATGTAAAATGTAACAGTGTAAGTAAAAATGCAAATCTAAAAGCTGAAATTTCCTCATGTTATCAATGTTTGAAGATTATTTATTGAAATGAGGTTTTCTTTGCTTTGTATGAAACTAACACAGGAAAATCAACACTAGCAATACTTTACTTCCAAAAGCTGTGATAATTGCCTTTTTTTCTATACTGAATGACAAATGAAAAGCTACATAAATGGGTTTTTTTCCCCTTGTGGATTTCTGAGCATCTGCTTTCAAATGTACTGAAAACACAAACTGAGTATATATGATTTTGTTGAGCTGAAAATAAATGTATGTATTTTGGTACTCTGATGTACTTATAATTCTATTTAAAAGCTAGATCAAAGGTTTTCTTTTTTTAGTACTACCTTTGAACAGAATAGGTTATTAGTATTGTTTGATGTAAAGGAAACAGTCTCTAGGAGAAACAAGTCGAGACAAGTAGCTTACATTATTTATTCTTCCAAGTAAATAAGTATCTTGGGAAATATTCTCTTCTTGGAAAGCTTTAAAATCAGAAGGAGACAAGTTTTAGGTGGTTACTTCCCCTGAGTTCAATCTAAACTAGTTTTGAGTTCAGTCAATCCCATTGTAGTTCCCTAGTTCTGTTATTTGTGTTTTAGCCTCTTTTGGGGATTAATAGCAACAACAATGTGTAGGTAGAACCTACACATCCAAAGCCACTCCTACTCATAACGTGCCTTATGGAAATTACTCCTTACCCAACAATACCCCCCTACAAACCTGACTAGTATTTAGCACCTCATAGCAATTCCACTGAAATGTTTTCTTAGATACATTGTGCAAAGGCTTTATATTACATGCATGCTGCAACTTTTTAGAGTTCAGTTCTGATTTACATACTATCTTTGTTCCGATAAAATTGTTTTTCAATTAGATGTTTAGAGTAATAAATGTGTTCTATTAATTTTCATTTAAATTTAAAAAAATGAAAGAATATCTGCTAACGACTCAGAAATTTCCTAGCTGCTCCACTAGACTTCTATATGCTGGGCATATCTTTTGAAGTTAATGAGCTCCTACATATTAGTAGTTAGCTGAATTTTTTTCATGGATAGAATATTTTGTGTAGCATTGAAAATGCCATTAAGCCACTTAGTGTTTTAAATGGAGTCATCTTAATGGATGCCTTTCAAAATATTAAAACAATTTCCCTGCTTTTATAAAAGCCTGGGTGGGGGAGCACAATTGAATTGAGTTGTTATAGTCATTTTAAAAGTCATGGAACATGGATCATTTTGGCAGAGGGATAGTTTGAACTGATGCAAAATAAATCCTTGTTGCTTGAAGATAAGATGTTTGACAAGTATGAGAGAAATCCTTTGTCCTAGATAAAAAGAAAGCTATGTCCACCATTGAAAGTATGCTCTCCATTTAGTTCCTTTCAAAAAGGGCTAAATGGGTTTAAATAGCCCAAAGTATTGAATACTTTTAGAGAAGACTTCGGAGATCATGCTGATCTAGTTAGCAAAATTGCATGATTTTATATGCTGTTTTCCTTTTTATTAGCCAATTGGAAATAATATATTATCAAAGGGAAACTCACTTTTCTTTTTTATGTAGTACTCTTGCCCTGTGTTCACTGGCTCTGCTGCCACCGTTCTATAATAAGCTTGTTGAATATAGACGAGTCCCTTAATTCTTTGCTCCAGTTCACTTCCCCGGATAAAGGAGATAGCACTCCACCCTACCATTTAGTAAATTACTACCCTGAAGCACTGAATGCCACCCTAGAGCATTAAACCTCAAAGTCTTAATGCATTTCCACAGAACTAACCAGGAGCAATTTGCATACTGGAACCTTCAGGCAAGCTGAGAAAAAGATAACTAATGAATGTGCTCATTAAGCACTTATATTGTAAAGTATCAGGATACTTTTATGCAACATTGAATGATAACACATTCAGAGTGTTTTGGGTAATTTTACTTAAATAGAAAATTTCTAAACTGTTATCTAAAACTGTTTCATTTGACCCCTTGTTTTGGGACACTGCTCAGCACTGTTGATGAGCCGTCTGTGTAATGAGCTCTCTAGATCTACTACAAGCCATACTGATCAGACACAATTGCTCCCTGGTGCCCACTGCCCTTGTTTTTTTTGTCTCCAAACAAGTCCATTTCAAAATTGTCGTATTGACTGTGCTAAAACTCCTCTTGCTCTCTTCCCGAATCATACTCTGCAGAAAATGAGTTCACCCCCTACACCACTGAGCTTAGAGGCATCAGCGATGACCTATGTCAAGTATCACCTCCTTTTTTATAAAACTTTCTGTAGATCCTCACACATCCTTTCTTACTTTCTTCATCTCTTTAAAAAGTGTCCTGCCTTCTTTTGAAGAGTAACTCCTCCTCCTCTTGGCAATGTCCCCTCTGGACTTCACATGGTCCTTACTCCATCCAGTGTCCGCTTTAAACAAATTGTGACGTTCATTACAATACCTCTCATGTAGTTTTCTCTTCTGCATATGATATTGTCCCCAAACCATTCCTCAAAAACACTTCTTCCTTCTCTCTTCCTCACTGCACCATCAGCGTTACTGCCTTCATTACATCACAAGTAAACAGACAGTAACCATAATCAATACGGAAGCTGAGTATCAGGTTTTGGGCACATGTACAATCTTAATAGTGGCTTAGCCTGATCCGTAAATGTCATTCTTCCAATTTAAATGACATAAAGCTGGGGCAGTTTCCCATTGCTGAATCTTATTAGTCAGGTGTTGTTGAATAAATAGATGAATGAATGAAAAATAAACAGGACTTAGTTTCATAAGATTTGGTTTTGTGTCATGACCACACCAAGGGAGAAACTTTTAGCAGATTTTCAAAACCAGAGGAAGCTAGATTCAGGGAGAGTTATTTTTGTTTATCACATTTTGGTATGTAACCTGTTCATAACAGTGTAGCAGAGAAATTGGGTGAATTTATTTCTCTATCATTGCAAAAAATTTCCAGGTATCACTGTAGAGATCCTCTAACAGAGCTTATCTTGGTACAAGGTGGAACTCACAGAAGTACTTGAGATCCTATATCTAGGAGGCTATATTTCAGATCAGCTTTGCCTCAAATACTACTTTTTCACCTCAAATGCTAAGTTAGCCTCTGAAAATCTATCCTCCACTTCTGCTTATTTTAGCCTTGTAGAGCTACAAGAGCAGGAAGGGGAACTTGAAGACTCACTCATTTTGGTAGATTGATTTCAAAAATGTCCTCAAACCTTCTCTTCTATTTAGACGCTCTCCATTGTGACTGCAGATTCTCCCATCAAAAGGTAGACTCTATTACCCTTCCTGTGAGTTGGGCTGATTTGTTGACTTTGACCAATAGAATCTGGTAGAAGTCACAATATACTAGCCCTGGAATAGCCTCAAGAGTCTTTGCAACTTTTGCTCATTCTCTTAAAACCATTCCACTGTCATGTGAACTATCCCAGGTGGCCAGGGCCATCTTAGAGGGGCCTATAGACTATGGATTTGGTGGACGATTCTTCTCTTCTATGAATATTTATGAGGGTAAGTTTTATCATCTGTAAAACTGTTGTAATAATAATCTTAAAAGATTTCTCTGATGATTAAGAAAATAAAAAAACTTAGGCGCCAGCCACCTAGTAGGCATTCAATAATAATTTATGTTATGTTATTTTCCATTCCTCTCTGAATGTTTTACTGTTCTAATCCATTATTCAGTTCTGTGAAGCTTAGCAAAACATGTATTGAATGCCATTGTCTGTCTCTAGGCTGAGTTCTGAGATTCCAAAGATAAATAATACAGGAAATTCATGCTGAAGAATCTTATAACTATTAACTAGGTCGCTGTGCTGGCTACTTCACCAGGAGTCTTTCAGTTTCCTTTCATTGCCAACTTTCCAGTCTTATTTTCTATATCGTCACAAAACTATTTTATCAAAAGACAAAACTGATCCAATCACTCCTCTATTTGGTGACAATAAAATAACAAAGAAGATAATGATGATCTCTGATTTGTCTCATGTTTCTAAAGATTAATCTCCAAATTTCTTATAGCCGACAAGGTCCTTCACAGTCTTTTAAACTATCCTCTATCTTCTCTAAAGCTTGGGTTCCTCATCAGTAAAATAGATATAAAATCTTCTTCATACATTTGATAATTAAATGTGATAAAGCATTGAAATCACTTAGAGTGTCTTACATAAGTGCTCAATAAAATGTGGCTAGTTCCGTTCTTTCTGTTCTGATATTATTCTATTTGTATTGTTACTTCTCTCACCACCACTGTTATTCCTACAACTTCAGCTGACTTTATCTCTATTATTTGTTAACAAGGTCTTCCTTCTTCTGTAAATGTGAACTCTCCACCATCTTGATAAATTATGCTCTTTAATTCTATCTTAAGAATTTTCACATGCTGTTTCCTCTGAAGATGCTTTCCAATCCTCCGTCCACCTTGCCTTTTCTATTCGTCTTAAAGAACCAGTTCAAATATTTCCACCTTGGTGAAAAGTTACCTCATGCCTTGAGGCAGAGCTAGATATTCTATTTTTGATGACCCCATAGTTGTTCCACTCTTATCTCTAAAAGGTCGCTTACAAGGCTGTACTGCAATTTTTATTTTCATCTACTGGTTTGTGTATACTTTAAAGACATGTACTTTTTGTCAATGGTTTTATTGCCCTAGGGTCTAGGGCATAATATTTGTTAAAGAAATATTGTGATAATTAATATGCACAATTGAGGATTAGTCTTTAAAAAAAACACAAATATTCTTCTGCTAGTATTTTAATCTAGGCTTTTCTTTTCATTTTTTTTTTTTCTAATTGTACATGTCAGTTTCACATCTCTCTCATTCCTAAGTCTCCTCTATTTTAAGATGGAACACACTTGTAAAATAATTCCAAAATTTTAGAATATTCCTTCTTTCTAATAGTTCAAACAAAAACACATTCCACTTAGAAATAATTCCTATTTATGTTTTAAGAGTTTAAAGTCACACATTCATTTCTCTAAAATAATTTTTTTTTGTTAATGGGCAAGTATTCATTTATTACTATGATTTTAAAACTTCCAGATTTTTAATGGAAAGGATAAACAAATATGATTACGTATGTGACAAATTCTACTGAGAGAAATATCTGGTTTTGTTTTGACTAAGAGTTTTTTAGTGGTCATTGACCAAGATGGCCTTCATGTTCCCCTCAGCTTGACTAAACTTTAGACAGGTTTCTTTCTGATTGTAGGTCACTCACCTCCCTTTTCTGAGAGCATTTACTTTAGAAAACTCACAACTATAAAATTTTTCTCTGTCCCTTTGAGATTTAAATCTTCCTCCACACTCTTGCCAGATTACAACCCAGGAATGTCTTTGTCAAGGGTCTGGGGTCCATTGTTTTGAAATGTGATCATCAAGAAAGATAGAGCTGCTATCTCCCAGTATCTGTGGAGGATAGAAAATTGACTTCAATAAAAGCCAACTACCAAACACAGATGGCCTAATCACATTGACCAAACTGGCCCAGTCCTTTTCCACTAGCTCACACCAGTGCTTAAAAACTCTCCAACTTTTGTTTCAGTGGAGTTGAGTTTCATCTCTCTCCCTGCTGTAAGAGTCTTGACTACAAGAGCAATAGTCTTCAATTAAGTCATCCCTACTGTAACCAGACTGAAAAGTCCAATGGCCCAGGTTCTTGGTCAGTGTAAGAGAGGAATTCAGACACCAACACAAGGGCAATAGCAAGCAAGCAAAGATTTATTAGAGGAAGGGTCAGATACACTCCACGTGAGGAGCGGGCAGGGCTGGAGAATGCATCTGCCCCATGTTTTGAGTTAGTTTTATTTTTATTTAGGTTGTTTAGAAGGGAATTAGCATTATCTGGTTATCCACCAATAATGGTTTTTCCTCCACCCACACGTTGGGAGGGGGCGTTCTTGATCTTCTAGGGGAACTCCGGAACTGTCATGGCAGTCATCCCCTGTGGAAAGGGGGCTAATGCATATGGAATTTATTAGTAAATTAAAGAAAGGTCAATGTCCTCCAGAGGTGTAGAGCAGAAGGCTTTGTTTTGTGCATTCGTTATTTTTATCATCATGGCTGAAGGTCTCAGACTCTGGTAGCGGCGCCAGGTGGGTCTCAGTTCCCCTTTATCTGCATTTTGAAGGACACCAGCAAGATGCTTCACTGATGCAGCAAAGTCTCCAACTATGATCCCCCGCTCATGTCTATCTAGCTACCTATCTCACCTACCAGTTAAACTTGTCTGGTGCAATTTTTCTTTGGCAGCATTTTCATACACTATAAAAAAGGAAATTTTAGGTTTGTATTTCACAATGTAGATGTATTAGTTTCCTATTGTTGCTGTAACAAATGACCCTAAACTTATTGGCTTAAAACAACACAAGTTTATTCTCTTATAGTTCTGGATGTCAGAAGTCTGAAATCAGTTTCACTGGTCTAAAGTCAAGGTGTTGGCAAGAATGCTTTCTTCTAGAGGATCTGTGAAGAGAATCATTTTTGTTCCCTTTTCCAGCTTTTAGAGCTGCTTTCCCTACATTTCTTGGCCGGCGACCCCTTCCATCATCTTCAAAACCAGCAGCACGGCATCTACAAATTTCACTCTGCTTCTATCATTATTGCCTCTCTTCTTTGATCTCCTTCCCAGATCCACCTGGAAAATCCAGCATTATCTCCATAGTATTAACTCAATCACACCTGTAAAGTTTCTTTTGCCATATAAGTTAAGGTTCAGAGATTAGGATGTGGATGTCTGGCGGGGGCTATTATTCAGCTTAGCATAGTGGGTTAGAAAGTCCTTAAGCCTACAAACAAACTCAAATATGGGAACTATTCCATGCCTAATTTTACTAAAGGAATAAAATTTTAGTTACATGTTTTCTGAGAATTTCAGGAAAAACTCCTTATATAAATGAGAAGACTAATGAATAATATTAAGAATTCAAACTTTCTTTTGCTCTGTATATTGGTCAAACACTTGCACGTGTATGTAAAACACAAATGCACAGATGCAAATATCTTTCGTGTTTCCTAGGATTTTGTAATTTAGAAAATAAGCTTTTATGCTGTTTACTATCTTGGCTTGTGAGGATTTTAGTATAAGATTACATTCTTTTTACATGACATTGGAAATATTAAGAATGGTGACTGAATTGCAAAATTACAGTAATATTTTTAATTGTTTCCATTTTATACTTGCTGAGTGTATGAATGGTATTACAATGGAGGTTGGACTTGATAGAGCTTAGCATTGAAATTATAACCAAATTTACAACTTCTTGTTTAATCATATATATGCCAAAGTAAAAGGAATCTTTCTAAAGGAGAAGGGGCTTTATGAAGCAATCCTTTATAATGTAAGTGCAGTAACGTGAGTCCTACACTAAATGCTGCAGGAGCTCACCATGAAACTCAGAAAAAAGGCAAAGTCCTAAAAATAGCCTACAAGGACTTACATGACCTGTGCATTAGCTGCTCCAAGGCTGCACCAGTTTCCTTGTTCTTCCTCTCTTGTGGTCCTGCCTTGGGATATTTGTTCTCGCTCTCTCTACCAGAATGCTTCTCTCCGATAGCCTCATGGGCTCACTGATTCTCCCCTATTAAGTCTCTGTCAAAAGTGACTTTCTTAGTGAGTTCTTCCCAGAACAGACCACATTATTTAAAATTTCACCCCACTGCCATATTATGTATTTATTTATTTAGATACATCTTTATTTATTTATTTAAATGAAGTAAAGGTTCATACTGTAAAATGCACAAATATTGTATATCCCTCAGAAAATATATAGAATATTTCCATCACCTGGAAATCCCCTTGTTTCTTGTTTCTCCTCCCAACCTCCCCATAGACAACCACTGTTCTCATTTCAATCACCATAAATTATTTTTCCGTGTTCTTGAACTTCATGAAATAGGATCTACAGAATGTACTCTTGTGTGTCTGGATTCTTTTATTCAATATAATATTTTTGAAATTCTTCCATGTAGTCTCACATATCTGTAGCTAGTTCCTATTCACTGCTGAGAAGTATTGTGTTGCATAATTATACCACAGTTTAATTATCCATTCTCCTGTTGATGGAGTTATGGGTTGTTTCTAGTTTCATGGAGTTATGGATTGTTTCCAGTTTGGGGTTCCTTTTAATAAAGCTGTTAAAAACACTTTGTGTAGTTTTTGAGACATAGGTTTTTATTTCTCTTGTGTAAATACATGTATTACTCACAGTTCTCCAGAGAAACAGGACCAACAAGATGTATATTTATAGTAGTCCACCCTTATCCGTGGTGTCAATTTCTGTGGGTTCAGGTACACACAGTCAACTGTAGTCCGAAAATATTAAATGGAAAATTCCAGAAATAATTCATAAGTTTTAAATTGGGTGCCCTTCTGAGTAGTGTGATGAAATCTTGCGCTGTTCTGCTCTGCTCTGCCCAGGACGTGAATCATCCCTTTGTCCAATGTATCCACACTGTACATGCTACCTTCTCCTTAGTCACTTAGTAGCCATCTCGGTTATCAGATTGACTGTCACAGTATCCCAGTGTTTGTGTTCCAGTAACCCTTATTTTACTTAATAATAGCCCAAAAGTGCAAGAGTATTGATGCTGGCAATTCAGGTATGCCAAAGAGAAGTCGTAAAGTGCTTCCTTTAGGTGAAAATTCTCAACTTAATAAGGAAAGAAAAAAAAATCATATGCTGAGGTTGCTAAGATCTACGGTAACTTTTAACACAGTATATTGTTATAGTTGTTCTATTTCGTTATTAGTTATTGTTGTTAATCTCTTACTCTGCCTAATTTATAAATTAAACTTTATCATACGTACGTATAGGAAAACACATAGCATATATAGGGTTCAGTACTATCTGCGCTTTCAGGCATCCACTGAGAGTCTTGGAATGTATCTGCTGTGGATAAGGGGGCGCTACTACACACACAGAGAGAGAGCTTTGTTTTAAAGAGTTGACTCAGGGCCGGCCCCGTGGCTTAGCGGTTAAGTGCGCGCGCTCTGCTACTGGCGGCCCGGGTTTGGATCCCAGGCACGTACCGACACACCACTTCTCCAGCCTTGCTGAGACCGCGTCCCACATACAGCAACTAGAAGGATGTGCAGCTATGACATACAACTATCTACTGGGGCTTTGGGGAAGAAAAAAAGGAGGAGGATTGGCAATGGATGTTAGCTCAGAGGCGGTCTTCCTCAGCAAAAAAGAGGAGGATTAGTATGGATGTTAGCTCAGGGCTGATCTCCCTCACAAAAAAAAAAAAAAAAGAATTGACTCATGTGATTACGGAGGCTTGGCAAGTTTGAAAGCTGATGAGTAGGCCAGCAGGCTGAAGACTCAGAGAAGAGTCGCAGTTCAAGTCCACAATCAGTCTGCTAGCAGAATTCCTTCTTGCTCAGGAGAGATCAGTCTTTGTTCTATTAAAGCCTTCAACTGATTTGATGAGGACCACCCACACTATAAAGAGCAATTTGCTTTAGTCAGAGTCCACCAATTCAGATGTTAATCTCATCCAAAAAAACATCTTCACAGAAATACCCAGAATAATATTTGACTAAATATCTGGGCACCATGCCCAACCAAATTGACACATAAAATTATCCATCACAAGTAGTTTAATTTCCCAGCTAGTCTCTTTCAAATCTTTAAAATTTTTATTTTATTTTTTGTTACCTAATTGCGTTAGATAGGGCCATCAGCCTAACACTAAACAAAAGAAGTGAGATCAGACATCCATGCTCCATTCTCTATCTTAGAGGGAAAATAGTCAATATTCTGCCATTACATATAATAGCAGTATGTTTTTCATAGATACTCTTTATCATATTGCAGACGTATTCCTAATTTGCTAAGCCTTTTTTTTAAGTAATTAATGGGGGTTAAATTTTGCCAAATTTCCCATCTATTGAGATGATTATGTAATTTTCTCCCTTATTCTGTTAATGTAGTAAATTTCACTGATCAATTCTAAATGTTAAAACAACTTTGCATTCCTGAGATAAACCCCATTTGAACATGATGTATTACCATTTTTTATATATTGCTGGACTCAATTTGTTGATGCTTTGTTTTGGCATTTATGTTAATTAAAGACATTGCTCTGCAATTTTGTTTTTGTCTTTGTAATGACTTTGAGTTAGATAGATAGTGTTTCTCCCTCTTTTATTTTTTCAGGAGTGAGCCCTCTGTAATCCTGTGTGCCCCTCAGAAGCCCCTTCTCTGGTTAAAGAATTGAGCTAATGTAGAAAAATTGCATCTTCTCCCTAGGAATATGAAATGGGGCCTCAGAGAATAGAGAACACTGTCAGGCTCTTCAGCAAGTGCTGGGAACATAAAGAATCTGGGTTTGGACCATTGGCAAACCCACCAATCAGAAATATAGATAGAATTAGAGATAAATGAACCTGAAGCAGAGAGAGAGAGACCCAGATACTTTCCAGTTTCAAGGTCTAGTTCCTCCTGAGGAACTGCACTTTCTTTCCTTGGATTTCATAAAATTCCCCTAAATCTTATAATAAACTCTCTTTTATGGGAGGCTAGGAGTGGGGCAACACTACCAAAATGATCTTTTGCTGCCATTTATATATTTTTTATATGTCTTTTTAAAAATCTGATTGTATTTGGAAAATATAACTTGAAGAGTGTGAAAAGCTCTGAGAGAGGAGGCTGAAACTAGAAGTAGTGAGGCTGACAACCATTCTGGCAGCTTGCAGTAATTTGTTAATATTTCATTTCTTTAATCAAATAGCTGGCTGATTTGAAATGGTTAGGAAAGCCTGTTAAATTTTATTCACATCACTATATTATGTGCAGAGTATGCTTTATTATATTATATATATAAATTCAATATATAACCTTTGTATTTCATTAACTATATTTTTGTCCCTAATGGAATCTTGTCACAAAATGCTTTAAGGAGCTCTGAGACTTCTGGGTACTCAGACAGCTTTAAGTTTAAATTAACTTAGGAATTGATTTCCACTTCAAGCAGTGTTTTGCTAAATGCAAAAGTGTAGATTGGACCACTTCAAGAAAGAATCTTCAAATTGATAGGTCTAAATTTTATTCTTGAACACTGTTTCAACTTATACTGTTTATACATGAAAAGCTCCACGACACCTAATTTCATGGCAAATGTGATTACACAGATCTCTAAGGGAGCTTCTCCAGCAAGCAGGCAAATAGCGGAACCTGCTGCTGACTCTGGTGGCTGTTTTCCATCCTCACCTTCTGAATGGGCAAGGATTCGGTGAAAGAAGAAAGATTTTCTCTTTTATATCCCAGGAAAGAACTCTGAGAGAAGAATTTGAAAAAAGCTGAATTTGGGGTATTTATATCTTTGAATCATGGTGAGTCTGTTCACTGTTCACTTGTGATTTCATAAATAATGACATCTCAGGTTACCATTGATTCAGCAGAAACCCTATTCTAAGTCAATTCCCTTTATTGTTCTATGTACTCTTTCTAGATAATTTCATATTCTCCCATGGCATTAATAACCTCTGTCATCATAAAAACTATTGGATGGATTAGTTTTGGATTTAAAAAATATATATATATTTTGTGATTTTCTTTTGAACTCTCTTTAGAAGCTAGTACTTTTTATACTTAATGTTTTCAAAAATGCCACATATTAGTGTACAAATATGTAGAAAACAATTGCCAACTTTCTTTCTAGGATTTGCTTTTTAGAAAAAACGGATTGACTAAATGGTTACCAATGGATGTTCCCTAAAGGAATATTTATTCAATTCATTTTCAGTATTGAATTTAGATATACACTAGAAATTGTTTCTTAAAAATCTTTTGGCTTTTCCTTAAAATTCTTTCTACTCTATATTTGAACCCTTTTCTTAGAAGAGGGGCTGGTTACAGGGAGTTTGGATGGAAGGGTGATGGGGTTTCGGGATTCCAATTCCTCTTCTCATTTCAAGCTCAAGCAAAAAGTTCACTCTCTGTCTCTCTTTTCAGAATGAGAATGAAGAGGAGACAGGAGGTTGCATGTACTTTTTAGTGGAGCCTCAGACACCAGAGTGTGCTTCACACCTATTAAAGGAAAAGGCTCCACCCTCTTGCCAATTTATCAGAAGGCCAGTTAGGCTGACATTGGGAATGTTTCTGGCTGTGACGCCTCTGGGGAACCTAGACACAGATGAGATATAGCTTGTGTAGGGAACTTTGGTAATAGGGAAGCACAGCAGAACATTACCAGAGAGTTGGAATTGCAGGAAGAAATATGACTGGTCCTTATTTGAACTCTGATCTATTTCCCTCCCAGAAGGAATTAAGACTCTGGCCAGGTTTCTATTTCATCCTCCACCATGAGATTAAAAATGTGAGCCCTCAAAGGGGTCAGAAAACAAAGATATCACATATGGCAATTTTTAATTCGTTCATTAGATAATTTTATTCTTAAAATAAGTCCCAGAGAAATTTAACATTTAAAAGTATAGATTTCAGTTCTTCACAGATCACACAAATTTTCCATACCAGTTTATCCGTTTTTGGGGAAAACTTTTATTTTGAACTAATTTTAAACTTCCAGAAAAGTTGCAAACATTATACAGAGAGTTTCTATTTACTGCTCACCCAGCATCCACTACTGTTAACATCTGACATAACGTAATATTGTCAAACCAGAAAAGTTCTCATATCCCCCCTGTTCCCACACACGCACAACCTCCCCCATTATCAACATCCCTCATCAGAGTGGTACATATTTTGCTATCCAGGAACCTACATTGCCACATCATTATCACCCAAAGTCCATAGTTTGCATTAAGGTTCACTCTTGGTGTTGTACATTCTGTGGGTTTTGACAAACATATAATGATATGTATCATACAGAATAGTTTTACTGCCCCAATAATCCTGTATGCTCTGCCTATTCATTTCTCCCTCCCCCTTAAGCCCTGGTAGCCACTAATCTTTTTGCCATCTCCACAGTTTTGCCTTTTTTATAATGTCATATTGTTGGAACCATACATTATGTAATTTTTTCAAATTGGCTTCTTTCACTTAATAACAAGTATTTACGTTTCATCCATATCTTTTCATAGTTTGATAACGCACTTCTCTTTAGTGCTAAATAACATCCCATTGTCTGGATGCCCCACAGTTTATTAATCCATTCACCTACTGAAGGACATCTTGGTTACTTCCTTGCTTTGACAATTATGAATATAGCTGCTATAAACATCTGTGTGGACATGTTTTCAGTTCGAGTAAATACTAAGGAGTGTGATTGCTGGATCGTATGATAAGAGTATGTTCAATTTTGTAAGAAATTGCCAAACTGTCTTCCAAAGTGACTGTATCATTTTGCCTTCCCACCAGCAATAAATGAGAGTTCCTGTCACTCCACATCCTTGCCAGCATTTGGTGTTGTCAGTGTTCTAGATTTTGGTCATTCTAATAGGTGTGTAGTGTTGCATTTATTTTTTATTTCTTCTTAGTGTCCTCCAATTTTCAATAGTTCCACAATCTTTCTTTTTCTTTCATGATCTTGAAACTTTTGGAGAATTACATGTTATTTTGTAGAATGTCCCTCAATATGGATTTGTCTGATGTGTACTCAGGATTGGAATCAATGAATTTATGCTGTTTTGACAAGAATATTACAAAAAACAATTTGCATCCTTTTCAGTGCATCTTATCAAAGAGTTCATGAGGTTGATATGATAGTCTTATTACTTGAGATATTAAGCTTGATCAGTTGGTTATGATGGGTTTCTCAACTATAAATTACTAAACTAATCTTTGTAGCAAAGAAATATATCTTAGGGGAAATACTTTGAAGCTATTCAAACCATGTTTCTCTTCAAACTTCCACCTAATTTTAGCATCTATAGACGGATCTGAGTTAAAATCCAATATTATCAGTATTTATTTTGTTGATCAAATTGTTCAAGCTTTGCCCATTATGAACTCCTTCAGATTGGCTCCTGTATTCTTTCTACGAACCGCCATCCTTTTTTTAATTTTTTTTAATCACACACTTGTTTTTTGGTAGCACAACTTGTCCTGGGCTCATCTTCTTTTAACCTTCAGCCTGTCCGTATTGGTAAGGATATGGAAGAGAGATCGTACTCAGGAATGACAACTATGTTTTTGTTTTGTCCAATTATATGAATCAGTGGAGTCTTTTATTTTTACCTTCTGTATTGATCTGGTACCTTTCTTTCAAGGAATTGGTTTTCTCTTTTCAATTTTTTTTTCCTGAGGGAGATGTGAGTATTGAAAAGATCGAGAATTGGCAATTCGTTTCTGGACATTGGTCATGCTTAATTTTAACTGACTCTTGGACAGTCCAGTAGAGTTGTTAAGCAGGGATTACCTTATTAATCCAATTCTCAAGGAGAAGCTAGGGCTGCAGATAAACTTTGGAGTATCAGTATATAAATAGTACTAATTGTATGGCTAGATGACATTACTTAGGGAGGGAGTATTGATAGACAAAAGAAAAGAATTATGGATTAGGCACATGGCAATCTAATATTTAGAAACTAGGGTGAGGAAGAGGAGGAGACAGCAAAGAATGCTGAGAAGGAGTTAAAATGAAGGATGTTTGATGTATCAGAGCCAAAGGAAGAAAGGATTTCAATGGGGAATGATTAGTCTGTTTTGTCCAACGCAGTTCAAATGCCCAGCAAAACGAAGATCAAGAACAGACCACTGGATCTAGCAAGGAGGTGTTCATATAACTAAGACAATATACTGCAGAGCTGTTTCCCACTTACTTTTTCCTCTTTGTGCTGTCACTCTGATGGCCTGCTTCTTGCAAAGATACCATATTATGTTTTCACTTTTAGCCCATTTTCTCTCCTGTTTCAAGATTTAAAGTGGGCTCAGGGACATTAAGGCATTAGACAGCCTTTTCCCATAGATTTTGCATTATGATTGTTTCTATTTCCTAGTTTCATTGAAGATTCAGTTTCCTTTTCTGTTTGTTTTTCTTTTATCTTTTTTATTTATTTAGTTATTTATTTTTTGGCCCTGGGGAAGGGCCAAAAGGAGGAAGATTGGCCCTGGGTTAACATCTGTGCCCATGTTCCTCTACTTTATATGTGCGACTCCTGCCACAGCATGACTTGATAAGCAGTGCAAAGGTCCATGCCCCGGATCCAAACCCTGGGCTGCCAAAGTGGAGTGCGTGAACTTAACCATTATGCCACCAGGCCTGCCCCTTATCTTTATTTTTCAAAGTGGTTTTCAAAGAAAAGACAGTGGCAGAGACATCTTTTATTCATTGTGTCTCGGCCCACATGAAATAAAGTTATATTAAGACAAAGCTCTGTACTGTTTTTTCCCAATTATAATGGATTACCTGAAATAGGACCTGGAACTTAGAAGTAGAAACTCAGTAAATATTTGTTAAATAAATGGAAGAATACTTTACTGAAAGTTCAGCTAATTTTGAATCACATTTAAAAATCTCATGATCTCTACTTACTTCTTTTTAAAAGTGATATTCTCTTGAATATATAGAGTTAATTACATTTTTCTAATTTTTAAGTTCTGTTTGCTCTATAAAATATTTTTCTTGGGTTTGGTTTCTGTATTGATTTGGTACCTTTCTTTCAAGGAATTGGTTTTCTTCAAATGTTTGGTGATTCAAGGCTATCCGCTAACCTTTACATTTGAGTTGTCCTAATCATCTATCTTTTTTGTTTTGTTTGTATCTTATCTATGAATTATAGGATAGAGGATGCTATCTGGATGGATTTTCTGGTTGCTTTTCTCCTGGAACGTGTGTAGCTTTCTATAAATCTTCCTTATCTCTTCAGTAGCAGAACCAACATTTAATTATTTAACAGAAAGGCAGATACCTCCGCTTCCAGTTACTTAGACCAAATGAGGAATGTGGCAGTAGTCAGCACTCCTCACTGCTCTGACTTGTTGATTAATTAATCTGCTTGATGAACACTTTCAGGCCTTTTAATCTGGGCTTGGAGCTTCATTGAATTGCTCTAAATTTTCTATTCTGTTCAAGATGAATTTCTAGTCTCGTTTTGCTTTATCTATCTTCCAGATCGTTAAAATGCATTTTCTTGTAGGTGTCAATTTGTTGTTAGTGCTACTGAGTCGATTTCAACTCCTAGTGACCGCATGTACAACAGAGTGAAATGGCACCGGGTCTTCTGTGCCATCTTCTCACCTTCCAGTGCTACATCAGACAATGCTCCACTGCTATACATAGAGTTTTCGTGGCCATTTTTTTCAGAAGTGGGTGGCCAGGCCCTTCTTCCTAGTCTGTCTTAGTCTGGAAGCTCCCCTGAAACCTGTCCACATGGGGGATCCTGCTGGTATTGGAAAGACCAGTGGCATAGCTTTCAGCAACACACAGCCACCACAGTATGACAACCAACAGATGGGCAGTGTGGTTCCCTGACTAGGAAACAAATCTGAGTCTGGTGGTGAGAGCGCCAGATCTTAACCACTAGACCACCAGGACTGGCGTACGCGTCAATATGAAGTAGAAATAATGCTTCAGAGCTAGTGACAAATATTAGAACAGTGGCCTAAACAAGTTAGAAGCTGGAAACCTCTCACAGAGTCCCGTGTCTGGAGTCTAGAATACATATGGGAGTTTCACAGTTTCAGAGCCTCACACTCCTCCTTGTCCACTCTACTTAGCTTCTCTTCTCAAGGTACAGTGGAGCAATGGAACTCCAGCCATCATGCCTAGGTTGCAGATAGGAAGTGGGAAAGGGGGAGGGCAAGAAAATCACGTACAAGTTGTCTATACTCCTCTTAAGGAACTCTCTCTGAAGTCCCTCTTTATGACTTCTCTTATGCTTCGTTGACTACAACTAACTGTAAGAGGTTAGGAAATGGAATCATATAGTACAGTACTACTTAAACTATGCTCCCTGGATGAATGCTGGTACACAAAATGTTGGTTTCTCTTCTGTGAAGAGATAAATAGAGAAATTGAGAGCAAGTCATCAGAAACTTGATAGGAATTTGAAAGTAGCACAGCATATTAATTGTATTTTAGAAAAGAAAAAACCCATACAATATTAGGAAGAAAAAGTAAAATTAAGAAAAAATCCTGGTCCTTCACCTACAATAAAATCTAGATTCTTTGACTGATGAAGAGGCAGAGAATGGATATTGGGAACGCAACTAGCCACCTCTGCCACAGTGATGTTCTCTACCATAAAGTGTAGGCTCCATGTGTGGATAAAGACACCATCATCACATGGCGAGTTTCCCCTTAGCAGCTACTCTGGGACTTTACAATTTCTTTCCAGTATTTCCCAAGAAGATTTTTCTTGGGGAATATCTAGATTTCTGGCTTGGTAAGATGCAGACATGAAAAGATCAACTGTATTATACAGAATTGGGATTAAATAAAGATCTTATCATAACACAAAAGGGTAAGGGACAGGAAGAAGATGTATTTAGAAGAAAACAGAAAAACTAAAGGAGAGCTGTTGTAGTTACAGGTGTATATAGTGTTTTATAGATTCTTAAAATTTCCTGTTTTCCAAGTATGGCTTGGAGTAACTGACGTGTGCATGGAGTAGAAATAAAAGACCAATTCTGACACTGAATAAATGACTTAAAATTAATCTGTAATAGAGTCATTTTTTTTTTAATATAAAAATGCATGTTGAGATTTCTGGTTAGGAAAAATTCTCTTTCTCGTTAATTTGCTGAATACGGACAGCTATATGGCTGGAAAGTTTTGAGTTAAAAAAATCCAGATTTATAATAAATCAAAATAATTCTATTATTATTTATTTAATTTTCACGTTAGTGTTTATTCAGTATACAATATGAATGTTAGTTTACAACTTTTCTTACTACCATATGCTTTCATACAAATTATAGCATAATTTATTAACAATAAATTAACTGAGGGTGCTGTGGACTGAATTGTGTTTCCCTAAAATTCATAGTTGAAACCCTAACTCTCCAATATGATGGTATTTGGAGATGGGGCCTATGGGAGGTAATTAGGTCATGAGGATGAAGTCCTCATAATGGGATTATTGCCCTTATGAGAAAAGACATGTGAAAACACAGCAAGAAGACAGCCATCTGCAAGCCAGGAAGAGAGCTCTCCCCAGGAACTGAATCTGCCAATGCCTTCATTTTAAACTCCTTCTTGATCTTGGACTTCCCAACTGTGGGAAATAAATTTCTGTTGTTTAAACCACCCAGTTTATGGTATTTTGTTACAGCAACCTGAGAAGACTAAGACAGAGGGCCGAGAGAGGAATAAGATTTCTTTTCTTTATAAAATCAAGATATTTAGGGAGTTATTACATTGAAGTGTATTTTACTTAGTAATTTTCTTTTCTTCTTGCTATTAATACGTGTGTTTGAGGAGTAAACAGTCCAATTAAAAAGCATGCATTTCAACAGATTGGGTCTATGGAATAATATTGTATAATCATCTGCTTCAGTAAATCCACTCTTGTGTCATTTACTTGAGTTTTGTCTTTTGGTTAATTTGTTACGATAGGCCCATTGAATTGTATGAATTTTACTCTGTTATTCTTTGGCTAATTTTGCATGGAACCATAAATATATACAAATTTCATTAAATATATAACACCATGATTGCAATATGTCAGAATATATGTTAAAAATTTTAGGATTTCTTTGTTCTTTCAAAGGCTACATATAATTTTAGGCTTGAGATCCAAAATTTAATCAAATTGTAGGATTTCAACATTTACTCACATTTTAGTCACGTTCTCATCAACCTTGATTCCAAGGATGAGGTGGGGGAGATATAATACTACAAACTGTTCTTAAAAGTTGAATAACTTAGGGGCATGTTTTCTATTCTATTGCGATATCTCAATTGTGTATTTCAATTTAGTCATCACCTTAGGATTCGTTGTAAAGCATTTTCTATTCTGAAACACACTCCTACCCTGAGTAAACTTGCTTGGATTTTCTCCATTACATAGGCTTGTGCTCATATTCTATTTCTTGAAGTGGATTGCAGGACTCAAGTACCTTTAAGTTTTGAAGGTAAGACTCCTATAAGTACCTTTAACTTTTGAAGGTAAGACTCCTATAAGCGTAGTGCACCCTGTTCCATGTGACATGCAATTAGTCCCTGGGACTAATGTACTGGGACTTAGGCAAATGATATGTGCACATATAAACAGTATTGAAGAAAAGTGAAATTCAAATATTCAGGTCCTACAAATGCGGATCTTCTACCACAGCAGGTAAAATGGTCATTTTATGATAGTGTTGGGGAACACAGTGGGCAAACGGAGAGGGTGACTTCTGACAACAGTGCACAGCCTTTTGACATCCTGAATTCACTTGACAGCTGCAAAAAACCTAAGAAATTACTTCTTTCTATTCTGGCATTATTGTCTCTTCTCTTGGTGACAATTAAAAGTGGACTTCAGAATAGTTATTTTTATAATGTTAGCCTAGGGATTAATAAAGGAAGACAAGAAAATTGCATTTAGAACCTTATCAAGTTCATCCTCTACCTAATATTTTTCAAGAGTTCTACACCACCTATAGCCACCTGACATACCACCCGATGTGACAGGTTAGATCATTTGGTAGTAACACATTTTATTTACAAGAACTTTATGATATATTTTAATATCTGATAGGGAAAGGAACCCATATTCTCCTTTCTATTTTATTTTTCTCAAATTTGGTGGATATTTAGTTGATATGTTTATTCTTCCAGAAGAATGTTAAAATAAACTTTTCAGCTTCAAAGTAAAAGATATTAAGAAGTGTTGGGTTTTGATTAAGCTCTATAAATATAATTGCTAATAGGGAAAACACATTGAGCAGATAAAGTGAAAAATATTACCTTTATTCCAGGTAAAGTCTAGATGGAAAGATATGGCTTAGATGTTATAAAATAATTGGTTTCCTAAATCTGGGTCCCAGAATTAGACTTATCTAGCTAGTCAATGATGGTGCTGGAAAACCACAGGTGCCCCAAGGCACAGCAAATATGCTGTTTAGCTTATTGCGGTGAGGATAACATATCAGATAGCATACTCTTAAGGCAAACAGATTCCAAAGAAAGAGAAGGGGAATATGTGGGGGCTATTCATGCCTATTTCCTTAGCCTAAACTTACTCAACAGAAAATGTACTCCTCCTTCCATGGGTAAGTGAGGTGGAGAATTGATAACAAGAATGTTAAACTAATGGTATATTTCTTCCAAGTTGAAGGACAAAGGAGCAGAAACTATGGTTTCTCTTCAAATAGTTGGAATAAAGAATAGATAGATGTTGTATTTACTTGCTAATTTGGGATGACTTTAAATATTTCTATCCTATTTTGCTATCAAATATAATTATATCTCTTAATTTAGTCAAGCTCTAAGACCTTAAAAACGAGCTAGAATATGTTTGTTAAACCATTTTGTCCTGCCACCTATGTTGAGTTTCATTTTTTGACAAATTCTGATTCTTTTATGATTAATAATAGTTTAGCTTTTTAAATCCCTTTTGAATTGTTAGATTTGTGTTTTCCCAAATATTTCCGTTCCATCTTGATATTAAATCTATTGGCATAGAATTGTACATAATATTTTCCATAATTATTTTAATCTCATCCATATCTAGATGCATTTTTCTTTCTTCCTTTTTTTATTCCCAGTGTTTAGACCCTGGTACATTAAGTAGGAACTTAATAAATAAGTATTGATTATATTTGCTTTCAGAACTGTATTCCAGCATCAGTTAAAGGATATGACACAAATTTGATCTATGTGCTCTGGCATTGGCAGGGTTCTCATAACAGCAGCATAAAATTTCACACGGATTATTTATCCTACATTGTATACCTGCCAAATACTATTGTTAAAGGCAAAAATAATTTCACCAACAAGGATATTGTATGAGAAAATGGAGTTTAATAATAAAATATTTATGAAACCAATGCAATTGTGACAATATAAATAATTTATTTTGCTGTCTACTTCATGTATTGAGGAGAAGTATTAAGAATAGACTCTGAATACATATGGAACATTTTTCTCTCTACTTTCCATTAAGAATTTTAAAATAAAAGTCACCTAATATTTTACCTCAAATATACAAGTTGTTTTGTGGAATCATATAGTCTGAACTTACGAGGTAGAAGAATATTTTTTCACATTCCCTTCCCCCTGTTTTCTTTTTGAATCTTTGTTTTACTATGAATAAATATAGTTAGTTAATATAAATATAGTTAGTTAATGAAACACAAAGGTTATGTATTGAATTTATATATATCATATAATAAAGCATACTCTGCACATAATATAGTGATGTGAATAAAATTTAACAGGCTTTCCTAACCATTTCAAATCAGCCAGCTATTTGATTAAAGAAATGAAATACTAACAAATAAACCATAATTTGATATTCCAGGTGGTAAAAGATTAGGATGGGAAGGGATGTAGTTAAAGTATTAGAGGAATGATAAGTAGAGCTAGAGAAAGAAAGAATAAAAGGAAAATTTAGTTAAAAAAAATCCCATATCCCTCAAATTTAAGTACAAAGTTCCTCCCATAGACACATAGATGTATGAAGAGCTGATCCTAAAGTGCTACAGACCTGGGAGTGCAGATGATACCCATAATTAATTTTAACATGGTACCAGTTATTAAGTTATTGTATTTCAGCTCCAAACTCACCTTCTATTCTCTCCTTTCTGAGGTTGGAGCTGGGGTTCTTGAATCCACATTTCTACATCACTTGTTGGCTCCAGGTAAGGTTCTGCTAAGAAGAACAGTCAGGCCACTGCAAGGCTGGAGGAAGGAGATGGGACTTGCTTCTTCCTGTCTGTCTCCTGTGGGATTCCGGTGTGTCTGGGATTCCTGTGAATGTCACGCATCAGCAGTGCTTCTTCACGGCAGCAACAGCAGATCCTTCCCATAGCAATAGCTGAATCCAGTTTGCAGTTTTTTTAACATTCTCAAAACCAGCCTCATTTTTCCCCACTCCAGAGAAATCAGCACCAGGGAGGCAAGGCCTTCTCTTCAGAGTCCTGAGTTTCAGCTGTATGGGGCCTCCTTTCTACATTTTAATAATTCTCATCTCTTCTCTTTGTTCCCTTGACCATAGGAGTGTTTTCTGCTTCCTGCAGTTGCTACCTCTGTGATATCTTACATTTCTCTTTTTATCTTTTCAGTTATGTAAGTGACAACTTTATATACAGTTAATAATTCTTTATTTAAGTTCTTCCCGTTTATATGACTGATCTGATTTCTATCTTCTTTCTGGACCCTGACTAATAGAAACACTGATCCAGCTGTCAAGAGAATTTGTCTATCACTTTACTTGTCTAACTCATGTAATGGGCCAACCTGTTGTGTAGAGTATGTGAATTTCAGAGTCGTATAAACCACGGTTCCAACCAGGCTCCACCACCTCCTTGTGACTGATTGGGGATTTGTGACTTGCAGGATTTGGGAAGAGTAACTTTAACCTTTCTGAACTTCAGTCTCCTCAACTGAAAATAACACCCACTTATAGGTTTGTGAGGATTAAATGAGATAATATTTGCAAATCACATAGGATGTGCTCAACAAATGATACGGATGATGGTTATGATGATTGTGATAAAGGCACAGTGATGTTTCAATTATCTAGAAATGAAAGTTTAGTACTTAGTTTACATGCCTTAGTTTAAGGCCTGAAATTTTAAAATCTAGACTTATCAAGTGAAAAGCAAAGTTACAAAATTAGTGACACACATTGGACTCCTTATTATACCTAGAGACTTTGAACAGGCTTATCCACTAGACTCTCCAAAACAACATGTTATTCCATTTAAGTTTAGCATTCTGTAGTAGAATCCTGACAGATAATACCATTAAGTTAAACATTGACTGACTTAGTATCAAGGACTATCATACTATTTGGGAAAGTAAAAGTGGATGAGGAAATTTATAAAAATAAAAATAAAAACATTTTAGTTTAACAATAAGGAAAATTAGCCAAGAGGGAATGTGCATTCATCTACATTCTGCAGATAATTCTTTCTTCAGAGAAGCAGTAGGGCATATTGTTTAGAACATGGATTTGGCATCAGACTGCCTGGGCTCAAATCTAGACAATACCTTTGCCAGCTCTATGAACTTGGACAATTTACTTAACTTCACTGTGTCTCATTTCCCTCATTTGTAAAATGAGGATAACTCCTGACACATAAGTTTAAATGAGCTATTACAAATAAAGCACTTAGAACATTGCTTTTTCATGTTGAAAAAATGTTTTAATTTTATCGAATTTAACATTCACATAGCAATAGGTAATTAGAAAAATTTTAAGTTCTTGCCCTTTTTTTGTGCTATAAAAAACGTAGCTTTGGTCTACAAGGAACTTCAAGTAATTACTTTGAGTATATGTAATTTGTAAAGAACAAGACTACTACCTGAAAAGCAATTGCTACTTTCCTACCATCTCCTAGCATCAAACTGAAATAACTCTGAATTATATGGGATTGTAATTACATGTGAAGTTTTCATCAATAACCAAATTTTGTGCTGTAATTAAAACAAATATTCAGGCTGAATTAGAGAGTGTGAGGAATTGGCCGGTCCATTAACTTGGCCTGGTGCAAACTATTTTGTATCTCTTTTCCTTGAAATTTTCTATGTGATGGCCCTTGGCTAAAAAGTAATCATCCCCATAAAGAGGATATTTATCACAAATATGTTCCCATTGTGAGGAAAACAATACAAATGCAAACTTAGTGAATGATGAGCTACATCATGGGGAAAATGCATCCAATTGCTTTGGCCACCAAAAATGAATTTGAACTGAATACTGACTTCTTTTTGGAAAGATAGTTGATCTTAGCTTAATCACAAAAAGGAAGACAGTGATGAAAGAGGGGAAAAAAAAGAGCTGAGATGAGTTTTTCCAGCACAAAAGTAGGTAAAGTTGATTGATAGCTAGTGTTACTCTCAGTGTAAGGCTCCATCAATATAATTAAATTAAAAATGAAGAATTGGTTTGGAATTTTGTCATCACTCTTTGAAATCACAAGAGCCTGTTAACAAAGCTGCTTTCTTACACACAAGAAAATGCAAGAGAATTGAAACAAATAAGGCCAGAATCATGAGACTATCTGGCTCTCTTGTCTTCATTACATTTCATCAAATCACTGATATAAAGCATGTGAGTAACAGTAGAAAGGCCACATTTCATGTAAGAACCCCCATGGTTTTTGTGTTTAGATTTAATTAAAGAAATTTACATGTCAGTTAGAAATTAAACTCCCTTATTCATTCAAAAAACATTGATTGAGGACCTACTATGTTCTAGACTAGAAACTATGGGTAGAGAATAAGACAATATCTTTAGAAAATTTGTACATTTTAAAATGAGGCTAGTTCCAATTTTTTAGAAATATGTGAGTTTCTGCTCTTGGGTACAATAAAACTATTTGTAGAAGAACAGAACAAAGGAATAAAGCAAAATAGCAATATATGGGAAAAATTTATGGATATTCATTGACTATCACTAGTGTTAGTCAATGATGGGATGAAACTTTCAAAAAAGTAATGTGATTAACTCTCCCAGATAAACAAAAGCTAAGGGAGTTCATGGCCACGAGACTCCCACTACCAGAAATACTCAAGAAGGCCCTCAGGCCTGAAAAAAAGAAGAGAAAGGGAACACAAAGCTTGGAGCAAGGAGAAAAGTAGGTAGACAAACCCAGAAAAATAGTAGATCTTTACCGGAATAGGTTAGCAACCACTTAAATACTAAATTCAAAGATCAAAGGAAGAAACTCACCAAAAATAAATTTAACCTCATCACTGTAAACACACAGCCACAACACAAGATAGAATAAGGTATAACAAGAACAACTTAGAAGGGGAAGAGGAAAGTGATTAAATTGACTTAGTATAAGGAAATAGGAGGCTATCAGATAATGGACTATCTCATATACAATATTTTTTGCCCAAACCTCAAGGTAACCACTAAACAAATAACCAAAACAAAACCACATATGATAAACAAAGAGAAAACTAGAAGAGTCATAAGACAGAACAACCAAACTGAATTGGCAGTCCGAAACAAATGGGACGAGAAACAAAGGAAATGCAAAAGCACCAGAAAATAAGTGACAAAACAGCAACATTAAGCCCTCATATATCAATAATTACCCTAAATGTAAATGGATTGAACTCTCCAATCAAAAGATACAGAGTGGCAGGATGGATTAAAAAGCAAGACCCAACAATATGCTGCCTTCAGGAACCACATCTTAGCACTAAAGACAAGCACAGGCTCAGAGTGAAAGGATGGAAGACAATACTCCAAGCTAATGGCAAACAAAAGAAAGCAGGTGTTGCCATACTCATATCAGACAAAGTAGACTTCAAGATAAAACAGGTTAAGAAAGACAAAGAAGGGAAATATATAATGATAAAAGGGACACTCCCCCAAGAAGACATATCACTTATAAATATATATGCACCCAACATAGGAGCACAAATGTACATAAAGCAACTATTAACAAACCTAAAAGGAGACATCAACAACAACACAATAATAGTAGGGGATCTTAACACCCCACTTACAACAATGGATAGATCATCCACACAAAAAGTCAATAAAGAAATAGTAGACTTAAGTGAAAAACTGGACGAGATGAACCTAGTAGACATATACAGAGCACTCCATCCAAAAACAGCTGACTACACATTCTTCTCAAGTGCTCATGGAACATTCTCTAGGATAAACCATATGTTGGGAAACAAAGCAAGCCTCAATAAATTTAAGAAGATTGAAATCATAACAAGCATCTTTTCAGACCATAAGTCTATGAAACTGGAAATGAACCATGAAAAAAAAACTGGGAAAGTGACAAAAATGTGGAGATTAAACAACATGCTACTGAACAACCAATGGATCATTGATGAAATTAAAGGAGAAATCAAAAACTATCTGGAAACAAATGAAAATGATAATATGCCATATCAAACCATATGGGATGCAGCAAAAGCGGTCCTGAGAGGGAAACTCATAGCGATACAAGCCCACCTTAACAAACAAGAAAAAGCCCAAATAGGCAACCTTAAACTACACCTAACAGAACTAGAAAAAGAAGAACAAACAAAGCCCAAATCCAGCAGAAGGAGAGAAATAATAAAAATCAGAGCAGAAATAAATGAAATTGAGACCAAAAAAACAGTAAAAAGGATTAATGAAACAAAGAGTTGGTTCTTCGAGAAGATAAACAAAATCGACAAACCCTTAGCCAGGCTTACTAAGAAAAAAAGGGAAAAGCCTCAAGTAAATAAAATTAGAAATGAAAGAGGAGAAATTACAACGGATACCACGGAAATACAGAGGATTATAAGAGAATACTATGAGAAATTATATGCCAACAAATTGGACAATCTAGAAGAAATGGATAAATTCTTAGACTTATACAACCTCCCAAAATTGAACCAAGAAGAAATGGAGAATCTGAATAGACCAATCACAAGTAAAGAGATTTAAATAGTAATCAAAAACCTCCCAAAAAGTAAAAGTCCAGGACCAGATGGCTTCTCCGGTGAATTTTACCAAACATTCAAAGAAGATTTAATACCCATCCTTCTCAAACTATTCCAAAAAATAGAGGAAGATGGAACACTTCCTAAATCATTCTATGAGGCCAACATCACCCTGATACCAAAACCAGACAAAGACAATACAAAGAAAGAAAATTACAGGCCAATATCGCTGATGAACATTGATGCAAAAATCCTCAACAAAATATTGGCAAACCGAATACAACAATACATTAAAAAGATCATACACCATGATCAAGTGGGATTTATACCAGGGACGCAGGGATGGTTCAACATCCGCAAATCAATCAACGTGATACATCACATCAACAAAACAAAGAATAAAAACCACATGATCATCTCAATAGATGCAGAGAAGGCATTTGACAAGATACAACATCCATTTATGATAAAAACTCTCAATAAAATGGGAATAGAAGGAAAGTACCTCAACATAATAAAGGCCATATATGACAAACCCACAGCCAACATCATACTCAACGGGGAAAGACTGAAAGCCATTCCTCTGAGAACAGGAACGACGCAGGGCTGCCCACTCTCGCCACTCCTGTTCAACATAGTACTGGAGGTTTTGGCCAGAGCAATTAGGCAAGAAAAAGGAATAAAAGGAATCCAAATAGGTAACGAAGAAGTGAAACTCTCACTATTTGCAGATGACATGATTGTATATAGAAAACCCTAAAGAATCTGTTGGAAAACTATTAGAATCAATCAACAACTACAGCAAAGTTGCAGGGTACAAAACCAATCTACAAAAATCAGTTGCATTTCTGTATGCTAATAATGAAAGAGAAAGAGAAAGAGAGCTCAAAAAGATAATACCATTTACAATTGCATCAAAAAGAATAAAATACCTAGGAATAAATCTTACCAAGGAGGTGAAGGACCTATACAATGAGAACTACAAGACATTATTGAAAGAAATCCATGATGACATAAAGAAATGGAAAGATATCCCATGCACGCGGATTGGAAGAATAAACATAATTAAAATGTCTATATTACCTAAAGCAATCTACAGATTCAATGCAATCCCAATCAGAATCCCAATGACATTCTTCACAGAAATAGAAAAAAGAATACTAAAATTTATATGGGGCAACAAAGGATCCCGAATAGTTAAAGAAATCCTAAGAAAAAAGAACAAAGCAGGAGACATCACAATCTCTGACTTCAAAACATACTACAAAGCAATAGTAATCAAAACAGCATGGTACTGGTACAAAAACAGACACACAGATCAATGGAACAGAATTGAAAGCCCAGAAATACAACCACACATATACGGACAGCTAATTTTTGACAAAGATGCTAAGAACATGCAATGGAGAAAGGAAAGTCTCTTCAATAAATGGTGTTGGGAAAACTGGAAAGCCACATGCAAAAGAATGAAAGTGGGCCATGTGCTATCGTCATTCACAAAAATTAACTCAAAATGGATCAAAGACCTGAAGGTGAGACCTGAAACTATAAAACTCATAGAAGAAAATATAGGCAACACACTATTTGACATTGGTTTTAAAGGAATCTTTTCGGATGACATGCCTACCCAGACTAGGGAAACTAAATAAAAAATAAACAAGTGGGACTTTATCAGATTAAAGAGCTTTTATAAGACAAATGAAACCAGAATCAAGATGAACAGACAACCAACCAGCTGGGAGAGAATATTTGCAAAACATACATCTGACAAGGGGTTGATCTCCATAATATATAAAGAACTCACACAACTGAACAACAAAAAAACAAACAACCCGATCAAAAAATGGGCAGAGGAAATGAACAGACACTTCTCCAAGGGAGATATACAGATGACCAATAGGCACATGAAAAGATGCTCAACATCATTAATCATCAGGGAAATGCAAATCAAAACAACACTAAGATACCACCTCACGCCCGTTAGAATGGCTATAATCACCAAGACAAAAAACAACAAATGTTGGAGAGGATGTGGAGAAACACGAACCCTCATACACAGCTGGTGGGAATGCAAATTGGTGCAGCCTCTATGGAAAACGGTATGGAGATTCCTCAAAGAATTAAAAATAGAGATGCCCTATGATCCAGCCATCCCACTACTGGGAATCTATCCAATGAACCTGAAATCAACAATCCGAAGAGGCTTATGCACCCCTATGTTCATTGCAGCATTATTCACCATAGCCAAGAAGTGGAAGCAACCTAAGTGTCCCTCGACTGACGATTGGATTAAGACAATGTGGTATATATATACAATGGAATACTACTCTGCCATAAAAAAAGACAAAATCGTCCCATTTGCAACAACATGGATGGGCCTGGAGAGTATTATGTTAAGTGAAATAAGCCAGAAAGAGAAAGACAAACACTATATGATCTCACTCATATGTGGAATATAAACCAACACATGGACAGAGAAAACTGGACTGTGGTTACCAGGGGCAGTGGGGGTGGGGGGTGGGCACAAGGGGTGAAGGGAGTCATATATATGGTGATGGACAAACAAAAATGTACAACCCAAAATTTCACAATGTTAGAAACCATTAAAACATCAATTAAAAAAAAAAAGTAATGTGATTTTAGAATTAGTTAAAATATCAAGAGCATATGGATAATAGTCATCTTACTGTACACTATGCATCAAGAACACATCCATGTTATTCATTCAATTCTATGTTTCATAATTTAAGAGGAACCAGGTCAATATACAACATATAGTCATGTGTTGCTTAATGACGGGGATACATTCTGAGAAATGTGCCGTTAGGTGATTTCATCTTTGTGTGAACATCATGGAGAGTACTTACACAAACCTAGATGGTATAGCCTACTACACACCTAGGCTATACGGTATTAATCCTATGGGATCACCGTCACATTTGTGATCCGTTGTTGACCAAAACGTTATGTGATACGTAACTGTATGTGATTACAACCATCATAAATGAGAAAAATTAAGAGACTTGTGAATGGTAAAAATGTGTGCTCTGATATTCTTGGCCTATGCGGAAGAGGAATTGAGCTTCATTGGCTCTCAAAGGCAGACAGGGAATAGTAGGGAAAAGTTATAGTTAGTAATGAATGTTAAGCTTAGAATTGAGAATTGAGGCAACTCAGAATTGAGGCAACACTTCAGCTGCTGAGAGTGATGGTGGCTCCTTGATAATTATGCTCAACTGAAGAGGGTCTTCTCATCCAAGAGCAGGTCCCCTCCCTGGGTGCAACCCAAATCTAATAGCTGGTTGATGAGGGAGAGTAGAACTCTACCCTCTTCCTTCATGCAAGGCTGACAACTTAAAAGGGCCAGCTCAAACTCCACAAAGGATCAACTGAGGCCTCCTGCAACCATGATTAAACTCCCCCCTCCACCCAATCCTACTTCTTTCACTTCCCCAGCGGTGTTGATTTAGGGGGCACCTTGCCATAAATCTGTATACAAATCTCCATCTTGAAGGCTATTTCTGGGAATCTAGCTTAAGACACAGAGAAATTTGGGTTCAACATTAGGGAGAACTTTCCCACAAGCAGAATTGCCTTAAAATAATAGTATGGACTGCCTCTAGAGACTGTGAGTTCTCCATTTTTAGAAATAGTCAAGCAGAAGCAAGGTGACCATGAACTGGAGTTGGTGAAGAGGGAATACTTGTTTCATGAGAAGTTGGAGTAAATGATTTTAAAAGCTGCCTTTAGCTCTGGTTGTATGATATGAATCTAAAATAATAGAGCCAGTCTCTTTATAAAATCTATATCTAGGGTGCTTCCTTCACTTAGCCCAGGTTACCTATTAGGGAAGATAATTCTTTACATAACTCATGTTCCCACTTGACTCCTAGAAAAATATATAATTTATAGGCTGGCCCAAGGTTTTCTAAACTTATCTTAACTGACCCCTCACCAAAGAAGATATACAGATGGCAATTAAGCACATGAAAAGACGTTCCACATCAAATGTCATCAGAGAAATGCAAATTAAAATAATAATGAGATGCCACCACACACCTATTAGAATGTCCAACATCTAGAACACTGACAATACCAAATGCAGGTGAGGATGTGGAGTAACAGGAACTCTCATTCACTGCTGGTGGGAATTCAGAATGGTATGGTCACTATGGAAGACAGTTTGGAAGTTTCGTACAAAACTAAACATATCCTTATCATATAATCCAGCAATTGTGTTCCTTGATATTTGCTTAAAGTTGAAATTTTATGTCCACACAAAAACCTGCAGCTTTATTCATAATTGCCAAAACTTGGAAGCAACCAAGATGTTTTTCAGTAGGTGAGTGAATAAATAAACTGGCACATCCAGACAACGGGATATTACTCAGCACTAAAAAGAAGTGAGCTATAAAGCCATGAAAAGACATGGAGGAAACTCAATTCATATTACTAAGTGAAAGAAGCCAATCTAAAAGGCTACACACTGTATGACTGCAACTATATGACATTCTGGAAAAGGTAAAACTATGGAGACAGTAGAAACATCAGTGGTTGCCAGGGGTTGTGGGAAGGGGGATGGATGAATAGGCTAAGCATACAGGATTTTAAGGACAGGAAAATACTCTGTATGTTACTATAATGGTAGATACATGTCATTACACATTTGTCCAAACTCATGGAATATACAACACCAAGAGTGAACCCTAATGTAAAGTACGAACTTTGGATGATAATGGTATATCAATGTAGGTTCACCAGTTCTAATGAGTGTACCACTCCAGTGGGGGATGTTGATAATGGGGGAAGCTATTTATGTGTGTAGAGGCAGGGAATATTTGGGAAATCTCTATCTTCTGCTCAATACTACTGTGAATCTAAAATCTATTCTATGCTATAAATCTATGAATCTAAAACTGCTCTAAAAAATAGTCTATTAAAAGCAAAAAATATGTAAGGGACAAACATTTGGTTATCCTAATCTTTTGAATTATATCCCAGGTTGTAAAAAATCAACAACCTTAGGAGGCCCGTAAGACCCCTTACGTTGTCTCTAGACCAAGTTTACTATTTTAAGCTCAGCTTTAATGGGGAATTATCTAGTGCACATTTTACTTTCCTTTTGCTGCCCAGAATCTGACCACCTTCTCATGTACAGTAATTTTCAACTTATGAAGCAGTGTTTGATTTCCACTTTTAAAGATAAAAATGCTGGATACTTACTATCTCAAGCTGTCCTATGAGCATGATCATTTGTCCCAGGCACCATCAATCAGATTCATCAACCCCAGATTTCGATTCAAAATTTAATCTAAAACACCAGGAAGAGCCAGCCAATATGCCCATGGAAAACAGCCCCACGGAAAAACTGTCCCTAGCTCTATCCAAACCCCTCTTGCTGTCTCCTGACCTATAACTAGAAACCAATCCAAGGTTCAAGCAGCCACTTACATAAGAAAACCTAGAATGAATAGATTTCCTCCACTCCCAATTATAAGATTTTGTTTAAATTGTGGAAAAACTTGGAGAATACTTATACGAATGAATTTTGGTGTGCTAGACCAAGAAAATAGCGGTGTTAAAAGTACATTTATCAGAAAGTTTGGATTCAATGTGCTAGCTCAAGAATCTTTGAGTGGTTCTTATTATTTTCTTAGTTCTTCTAGGATATGGACTCAATGGTGCCCATGAAAAATAAATTTGAAAATAAAAAAAATCCTAATATGATGTCAAAAGCCCATCCTTCATTGGTCATATTAATTAACTGGTGGTTCCAGTTGAAATTTCTCGTCAAAATGGGGATTTAGGTACCTGAGAATATACATGCATGCCGTGAAATCAGAAGTAAATTTTCAGAGATTCTGAAGACTATTGCCTTAATGAGGATTCTACAGTTCACAGGAATGTTATTATGTCTCATCCAAAGTGAAGTTAAAGTTGTAGTATGTTGTATCTGCTAATGATATAGAGCCATCTTTCTTAGTGCGCTCCTTGGATTTCAAAGGCACTACATATCACATTAGTGGCTTTGACTCATTATCAATTGACCCGAATGCCTGAATGGGGCCCAGCAAAAGAAGACTTTACATGTGATGTAGTCTGTAGAACAAGCTTCTCTGCTGTTTGTCTTTTAGGTTACAACTGATTCAACGGTGGCCACAGTGTTTTTAGCAGGTCTGGGTGCTGTTTGGAGTCTTGTTGCAGAATCAGAGCAGCAGCCTCTAGAAATGTGGAATAATATCATAGTCACACTCTTTTTGCTCAACTCTTTTTGTTTTTGTTTTTTTAATTATTTTTGTTGCTGTTGCCCCTATTAGAGACTGAAGACCTGACTATGGGGCACAGTTTAACAGGCAACATGGGCATGTTCTATTTGTCCCACTAATATCTAAAGTTGAGCATCCCCAGATAGCTCCATCATCAAGTGCCAATGGTCTTCAGGAGAAGAAGCCCTTATATGTCCTGAAGGCGCAAGTATGTTGCAAGAACAGGTGGCTCATACTCCTAATATATTTATACCAGACCCATATTGGATGACTTGAGAGTTCCCTCTGACTAGTTGTCTGAGGAGAAAAATGTTGAAACCTTATCGACACACAGCTCTACACAACATTTTGGCACCAGCCCAGGAAGAGAGGAGAGAAACGTTCAAGCTCCACACAGTGGTGGTCTTGAAGAATGGTGGGGAAGGGAAATCCTTTCTGTGATCAGAACTTGAAATGGTTCTATTTGGTTTGGAAAGAGATTTGGCCCAAAATTGTGGGTCTATGATATTGTATGACCAATTATGGAAATGAAGAATGAAACAGTTTTACCTTTCTTTTGTTTCAAATTGTATGTATATATTTTAAATAATTTCCTCTCATTCTTTATCTTTCATGTGAGATGTATTGTTGGTTATAAAATTTATATTTTGGTCACTTATTACAGCCTATTTTGGAGAGATTATTGCATTCTTAGGTGAAGTCATGACCTTACGGAGAGTTCCCAAATTTGGATCTAGATACAAACACAGATTGGTGTTGAATTGACCCTTTGGGGAAGGAGTGAGAACATTTTTTCATGTGTTATGTGAGATAGTTGAATCATGCTAGCTGGAAAATCTTTTTAAGTCTAAAGGTAGAAAGAATGGGGTACTGGGGAGTCAAAAGACTTAACTCTAGAGGAAATTCATCATTTTTCTTGGCTTCTCAGATCTAACTCTCATTCTTTTTTTTTTTTTTTAATGTTTACATGAAGTTTATATTTATTTATTTTTTTGTGTGAGGAAGATCAGCCCTGAGCTAACATCCATGCTAATCCTCCTCTTTTTGCTGAGGAAGACCGGCTCTGAGCTAACATTTGTTGCCAATCCTCCTCCTTTTCTTTTCCCCAAAGCCCCAGTAGACAGTTGTATGTCATAGTTGCACATCCTTCTAGTTGCTGTATGTGGGACACAGCCTCAGCATGGCCAGAGAAGCAGCACGTCGGTGCGCGCCCGGGATCCGAAACCGGGCCACCAGTAGCAGAGTGCGTGCACTTAACCATTAAGCCACAGTGCCGGCTGGTAACTCTCTCTCTTTAGGGCTATTCTCCACCTTTCAATGTACAGTCTACTGTCCCTTATACAGGCCGACATGCCTGATGTCACTTTCTTAGCCTAGCTTGTATTTAAGACACAAGCAGGCAATCAAGTTTCTGACAATCAGATCCACTCACGCAGATTCTATTTTGGGAGGTAGTAAGAGGATAAAATAATGTCCTTGTAGAACTCATTTTGGGCAGAAAGTGATGGCAGAGGTTGCAGCTGCATCCACTTTTTGGGTCAGCAATAACGGTGAAGACTGTCATGGGATCCTGTGTCCATGTGGTGGAGTGGGAGATGCAGCTTGAAGTTCCGATCACCTCTGGTGGTGACAATCATGTCTTCACTGGGCCAGGTCTGCAGTGAGGGTTGAGGCAAGGTTTTTGCCCATGCAGACTACAAGCCTGTTTATCTGGCTTTTCAAATTAATTTCTGTTTTGTATATATACAGCTTAAATTGCCCAGAGTATATTTCAATTGTTTTCACTTTAGATCTCTGATTAGTACTCCACCAATATTTGAAACAAACCTACAGGCATGATTTGAGGGTCACTGGTTAGTGTACATTATGACGAGTGAAGCAGTCGATGGTGTAATGATGAGAAAACTCTAACTTAGTTCTTGAGTGAATCCAGGAATATACACTAAAGGATATTCTCTCCTATTCTTGTCTGGTTTCTCTCCAAAACCAGTATTTTTATTAGAAGACATAGGTCTTCCATATAAATAAGTCCCTGGTATGCACCAGGAGAGGAGACCAGCACTGCCATTCCTTAGGGAAGAATCCTCTGATTCCCTCTCTCTCGGACTAGGTGAAGTCCTTTTGTTACAGGCTTCCTTGGTAGCTATTTGTCTCCTTCCCTGATTGTGATCATACTTACAGCTTATTTTTAAAATTTCCTGTCTTTGTTCACAAGAATACACAATACATGAGGACAGGGATCTTATCTTTGGTATCTTCAGTGCCCAAGCAAAGTCTTACAGAGAGTAGGTATGAAATAAATAGCTGTTGAGTGAATGAATAAATGAATGCATATTTGAATTAATGCATCTGTTAAAGGAAAACATATCAAAAAGGATGAGGATGGAACTAATGATGGGATGAGTTCAAAATAAATGGTGTGAAAAATGTAGTAGGAAAACAATATATAGGGTATAAAAAATACTCTTGAAAGCACCGGATGTTATGGGGGCTGATGCTATGGACTCTATAATCTCTCTTCCAGCATCTGCTCTTGAAATAACTTCTAGTCTAGCACTGAGTGCATAGGAAAAGTAATTGCACTGGTTTCTGCAAGAAATGAATTGTTTTCATATCTAACTCTTATAATGAGAAAAGATATAATGGATTTATGCAAAAATAGATATAGTTGGTTATGAAATGACATGTTATCTTGTAATTATTCCATCCTGTGGATGGGTTGCATATAAGAAAAGTAATTGCAATGAGATACAGAGAGTGATATTACTTCTTTCTTGTTCAACGTTCCCTTTGAAGATACGTACGAATTGCAAACAAATGACTGACTCTGGGTCTGAACAATGAAAGCTAGAGAATGAATGATATACCCAAGCAAGTCACACTGATCAGGTACAGTTATTCCATTTTCTGTTGATCACTGTGCTGTGTAATTAATGGATAGGGGACCTAAAGCATGGAGGACAGAAACAGAAAATATTTTGCTTGTATTTTAGCTTTACATGGTCTCTCCTTTTTCAGAAAAATTAAGATAAAACAAAACAAAATGCCCCAAATAGATTTCTTATTTAAAACAACAGAATGGATTTTTTTCAGAAAAATCTTATTTTACTGCCATAATAGACTATGATTTGGCAAATGGCTAAAGCTTTCACATTTCTCAGGTAATCGTTAAAAATGGGGCTGTGTCTACCATACTCATTACTGTATAGTGAAAGAGACAAACCCAAGAATGGTGATGGGAACAATAATATTCAGGAATTTTCTTCCACCTCTTCATCCAGAGTGCTTCCTGGGGACAGATACTCAAATCCAAGGCAAGTGTTTTTAGAACACGTCTATGCATCCAGCTGTATATGATATTGTATAGCTGTGAAAATTACATTTGCCACCCTACCCACTCAATGACCCTAATATCATTGATAGGTGCACAAGGCTGACCTTGCATGAGACTCTTCCAGCTGGGAGAGGTCTTTGTCATGTTTCCACACTCAGTGCCATATTTGAAATATCAAATTTCCCAACAATTATAGAGACAATTGGAGAAAAATTCACTGATATTTAAGATCATCACTAGACAAATATATTTGTATATTTTCCAATTTACATACAATAAAATAACATTTGTATTTCTCAGAACAGTCTTTAAATTACTTCTGTAGTTGTTTTTAGTGTTCAGACAAGCAAAAGATTCTGTGCTTCTTACTTGAATAGGCCAGCTCCATGAGGAGTTGACAACGCCCTTTCTTAGAGGCACTGTTTACAATACTATTTATGGAGGTGAAATCATATGTGTTAATTTCTATTTGAAGATACGCTTGAATTGCAAGTGCAGAGAAGCAGAAGCTTTGTTCTGTGTTTCTCAAGGATAGGATGTCAAAGTTTTCTTATTTTAGTTTCTGAAATTGAGATACGTCTTTCAATCAGTATGTACATTTAACGTGATAGAAATTGTTTTTCTCTAAAGACTCTTATTAAATCAATAGCGTATTTTATAATTGAAGGTGTTTTAGAATCAAGGAAATGTGGTATATAGGTAGCAGCCAAAAATGCACTTCATATAATTGGATGATTAACCTGAAATGCCTTTTCATTCACATAACTACTTTGAGTTCTGTGTTAAAGATCGATACTTAATATGGAAGGAAATAGAAGAGTCAGAAAGTCTGAGAATTTCGCCGTCTGTCCTGCTGATTGAACCTGACAGGGGAGAGGCTGGCACATTCAGGTTTGCACTATTGGTCCGAAACCAGACTCCCTTCCCCACTCTATCCGCGTTAAATCCTGACCTTATTCCTGATCTTCCATGCACTGGCCCTTTCTCGTGTTGCCTAAAGTAATGGCTTTGTAACACTAATCTTGAATGAGTTCCTCTGATTTCAGAATTGTTGATGTATGTGCTCTTCCTGGTATCTGGACATCAGTTTTTCCAAAACACTATTATTGGCAAATCTGTAAACTTCTAACATCTGCAGTTGTGCTGGGTGGGAATGACTCCCTCCAAACTTCAGGCCCTCACAATGTGTTCTCCGCCCTGCTCTCAGAATACAAACCCGAGCCCTTCGGATTAGTGTGTCATGAACATACTAAATAAGAGTTTAATAATAAATATTGAAAGCCCAGTATTTTATTCCCCTATTGGGATCCCAAAGGCTGGCAGCCAAATATATACCTCTCTCTATCCTCCCCCCAAGCAGAAGGTTGGAGAAATCTCCTTTTGGGAACCTGACCAATCCTCTAAAAAAGATTTATGGATAGTGATGTTGGGAGTTTCTTAATGAGATAGGACAGTCAAGTCTTCTTATAATAAAGGCAATAGGTATAAAAGGAGCCTATACAAACTTGAATATGAATGAATAGCTAAGATTGCTAGTTGAAGAAAGCATCTAAAATAAAAATCAGAGAAACAAACAGACAAAGAGAAAATTCAATTGAAAGAAAAAGAGACTGTAGAGGAAGAGGAAAATTTAAAATACCCTATCACTAATAATCATCAAAAAGATAAAGGATGGTATTGAATCCATGAAATTATAGATAGAAAAAAAAGACCAACTTCCAAGAAGTTCTTGGAAATTAAATACATGAGGGAAGAAAAGAAAAGCTCAACATTAAGGAAAAAAGTGAAAATATATCCTAAGATTAAAAAAAAATTAGAAATGGGAAACAGAAAAGATAAGAAAATTAGAGGACCTATAGGGCAGGCTTTACTTCCAAATAATAATTCTCGAAAAAGTGATGGAACACAAATATTATCCAACTATTAATTGAAAGAAATTTCCAAGAAAGAACAATTTCCAAATTGATAGGGTTCATTTCAGTGTCCTGCAAAATGCATTAATACTGACCTACCAGAAGGCATTTATTCATGAAATTTCAAAACACTGGAGAAAGAACTGCCTAAAATTTCTGAAAAGGGAAAATGAAATGTTCAAGAAAAAGAGAAGCATCGGATTTCTCAACAGCAAAACTGGGTGCCAGAAGTCAATTAAAACGTTTTCAAAATTTTAGGAGAATCTCATTTCTAATTAAAATGCTTTACCCAGTCACTTTTCAGAAAGTCAATTAAACATGAGATAGAATGAAGATCATTTTCAGCATGCCAGATCTAGACAAATTTACTCTTATACACCTTCAGGAAGCAGATGAGGAATATTCCTCATCAAAAGTTGCAATAACCCAGACAGAGAGACTCAAGCAATTTAGGAAATAGAATCCAACGCTAGGAAGAGATGAGGTGACGTGTACACAGCCCAAGGTGAAACGTGATCAACCTGCCTCCAGAGAAACCTGGCCAGATTGGAGCAGGCCAAATAGCTCCATTGGAGATTTCATCAAAAAATGTGGAATTGATTGATGATAATGAGTGGCAATATTGAGAGGAATTTTATAACACTGAGAGGACATTAGTGTAGAATTGATGTTAAGTACATGGAAAACAAAATAAATGGATAAAACAAGAAAATTACCATCTCTAGGAAAAGCAAAATGTAGAGGGAAGGAAAAGCAATCATAACATAATGGGGGTTCAGATGTGACTAGCATTGACATAGCCAATATTAATATTCAAATTGAATGTTGACCTAACAAAATTTAAGATACAAATATATTAGGTGGATGAAATGTGTCTGGGTATTTTGTGGAGCAGGAGGGTGAAGGAGAGCTAGATTCTCATCTTCCAAAATGAGAGGTCAAAAGATTGGACTAACTAAAGAAGAGAGAGAAAAAGAAAGAGAGGGAGGGAGACAGAAATAGAGACAAAGGCAGAGAGAATATATGCGTACTATTTGGATATATTTTATTAAAAAATAGAGGAATTTACTAGACAGATTTGAAAATTGTTGCCTCTATGGAACAGGAAATGGAAAGGGATTACGAAACGCCTTCTTTTTTCTATTATAACAAACTTTGTAGACCAATCAGATTCTACTTGTAAATAGTTGACAGTAAGTATACAACTAAGTTAAACAGCAATTGTCTATAATAAACATTTTAATAACATATATATTTACATTTTGTTGCTGTTACTGTTAAGATTCCCCTCCCATCGTATTTCCATTTAGTGATCCTGGTTTTATACTCTACTTTGAATTTGCACAGTTAGGATTAGGTTCACCTACATATGACAGAACAGCCCAAAATAATTGTTATATAAGTAAGACATGGACTTATTACTTTTTTTTTTTTTTTTTGCTGAGGAAGATTCACCCTGAGCTAACATCTGTTGCCAATCTTCCTCTTTTTGTTTGAAGAAATTTCTCCCTGAGCTAACATCTGTGCCAATCTTCCTCTATTTTGTATGTGGGTTGCCACCACAGCATGGCTGCTGATGTGTTGTATAGTTCCGCACCCGGGATTCGAACCTGGGCCAGCGGAGGGGAGCATGCAGAACTTAACCACCAGGCCATGGGGCTGGCCCCCTTACTACCTTTTTATTTAAAATAAATTTGGAGTTAAATGTCTCCACACTGTTGAGGCTCAGCCTTCTACTACCTGGCTGCTAAGCCATCCTTAGCTTATGACGTCCTGGCCCAGGGCTGTAGGAGTTCCAGTCATCACGTTGCTATGCAGCCATCAAGAAGGAAGAAAGAGGAAAGTAGCAAAGGACTTGTGTCAGCTTATCCTTATGAGTGTTACCTTGAAGTAACACAACATATTTGCTTAAGCTGCATTGCCCAGAATTTATTCACATGGTCTCACCCAAGAAGAGAGGCTAAGAAATAGATGAAATAGATTCCTTTTGCTTCTTACACGCTGTGCTGAATAAAACTTGGGTTCTTTTACTAAAGAAAGAGATGGATAATGGTTTAGGTAATAAGCAGTTTCTGTCACACATACTGTTTGCTCTTTTGAGTTATTTTAATTCTCTCCTCTATAAATTCAATACTTTGCAAATCTTTTTGTATAAAAATGATAAGCCCAAACTCTTAAATACTAGATAGTAGGGCATTGATGTTTTCCTCTTTGGAATCCTGTAGCTGTACAAGAATTATCAGAATGTGATGGGAGTTATAGACATCACATTTTTCCTGTTTTCCACTAAGATGAGGGCAAAATAGCAAATTTCATTTCTTATTGCTACAGTGCCTCTCAAAGAGTTATTTTGAGAGTTATTTGCAAAATAGCAAATTTCCTTTCTTATTGCTACAGTGTCTCTCCAATGTATGGTTCTCACAGAATAACCCAGTAAAAAGTTGAGGGCACTATTCTTCCATTTTGCTTAAAAAATTGCTGAATAAATAAAATCATACTCCAATAAATGATCATGCTAATATTATTTCATAAAATAAAAATATACCCTCTCTTTTCACTCTCAACAAATTCCTCTCTTTGAGAAAGGGATTACTAGCCAGCATATCTGTCACCAACACTATTTAGATACATTATAATGACCCCTAATTTATTTTCTCAAATGAATATAATCATATTATTTCAGCAATGTTTCTGGTGCACACAACTTGACACAGGTACTCACAAATACTTTTCGTCTTTTATTATAGCTAAATGAAGATTTTGTTTCTGGAAGACAGGTTCTGTGGACTGGTAGAAACACTGATCATTGTGGTTTAAGAGATAAAGGTTATTGAAAATTCCTATGAAATGAAGTATGAGAGGAAACAAATATAACAATTTTTGCTTATATTGTGGTAAAATACACATAAAATAAAATTTGCTATCTGAACTATTTTTAAAAGTACAGTCCAGTAGTGTTATGTATATTCACTTTCTTATGCAACCAGTCTCCAAAATTTTTCACCTTGCAAAACTGAAACTCTACACCTATTATTAAACAACTCTCTATTTCTCTCTCCTCCCAGGCCCTGGCAAACACCATTCTACTTTCTATCAGTTTAATTACTCTCAATATCTCATAAAAGTGAAATCATATAGCACTTATATTTTTGTGACTGGCTTATTTTAGTTAGCACAATGTCTTCCAAGTTCATCCATTGCTTTAAGTGTTAGAATTGGGGCTTTGTTATTGGATTTTTTTTCTGTTTGGCACCATGCTTTACATGAGAATATAATTTTGTATTTAAATTTAGCTCCTGATAATAAATATTCTCAGTAATTATTTAGTTAAAATTGTGACAAAGTATTTGTTTGGTAAGCAACCAGTATAGTTTTTCTATTTGTCTTTTTTTAATTTACAGTGTTTATTTTCTTCTCTTTTTTAAAAACAGATTTATTGAGGCATAATTGATATACAAGAAACTACACATATTTACAGTGTACAATTTGATGAGTTTTTATATATGCAAACACCTGTGATACCATCACCACAATAAACGTAATAGACATATCCAACATCTCCCAAAGTTTCCTTTGTTTTTGTTTTAATTTTGTGTGTGTGTGTGGTAAGAAACTTAAGATGAGATGTACTCTCGTAACAAATTTTAAAGTGCACAATACTGTAATGTTAACTATAGGCAATATGTTGTACAACAGATCTCTAGAACTTATTCATCTAGCATAACTGAAATTCTATATTCATTGAACAACAACTTCCTATTTCCTCCACCTTCCAACCCCTGGAAACCACTATTGTATTCTCTGCCTCTATGAGTTTGACTATTTTAGACGCTTCATATAAGTAGACTCATTTAGTATTTGTACTTCTGTGATTGGTTTATTTCAATAAGCCTTAGTGAGCATAGTGTCCTCCAGGTCCCTCCATGTTGTCACAAATGGTAGAATTTCATCATATTTTAAAGTTAAATAATATTCCACTGTATTATATACCACATTTTTTTAATCCGTTCACCTGTCAATAAACACTTTAGATTGTTTCTATATTTTGGCTACTGTGACTAATGCTGCAATGAACATTGGAGCACAAATATCTCTTCACAATCCTGATTTCAATATTTTTGGATATATACCCAGAAGTGGGATTGCTGGATCATATGGGAGTTCTATTTTTAATTTTTTGAGGAATAACCATACTGTTTACCATAGCAGCTGTACCATTTTAGATTCTTGTCAACAGTGTATAAACGTTCCAGTTTCTCCACGTCTTTGCTAACACTTATCAGTTTTTTTTTTATAATAGCCATCCTAACATGAGTGAGATGATATCTCATTGTTGTTTTGATTTGGAATTCCTTGATAATTAATAACGTGGAGCATATTTTCATATATCTATTGGTCATTTCTATGTCTTCTTTGGAGAAATATCTGTTCAAGTCCTTTGCCTGCCTTTTAATTGTGTTGCTTTTTTTTTTTTTTGCTTTTGAGTTGTAAGCGTTCCTTACGTATTTTGGAAACTAAATTCTTATCAGATATATGGTTTGAAAATATTTTCTCCCATTCCATAGGGTGCCTTTTCATTTTGTTGACTGTTTCCTTGCTGTGCAGAAGCTCTTTAATTTGATGTAGTCCCACTTGTCTACTTTTGCTTTTGTTTCCTGTGCTTTTGGTGTCATAGCCAAGAAATCATTGCCAAGACCAATGTCAAGAAGCTTTTTTCTTTTTGTGAGGAGATCAGCCCTGTGCTAACATCTGCCAATCCTCCTCGTTTTTTTGCTGAGGAAGACGGGCCCTGGGCTAACATCCATACCCATCTTCCTCCACTTTATACAGGACACTGCCACAGCAGGTCCTACCAAGCAGTGCGTCGGTGGGTACCCAGGATCCAAACCGGCCAACCCTGGGCTGCCGTAGCTGAGTGCGCGCACTTAACCGCTTGTGCCACTGGGCCAGCCCCAAGAAGCTTTTGCCCTATGTTCATACACAGAAAAAACCTGTTAGAACTAACAAACAAATTCAGTTAAGTTGTTGGATACAAAGCCAACAAGCAAGAATCAGTTGTGTTTCTATACACTAACAATGAACCATCTGAAAAGGAAATTAAGAAAACAATCCCAATTATAATAGCATCAAAAAGAATAAAATAAACTTAACCAGGGAAGTTAAAGGCTTATACACTGAAAACTACAAAACATTGAAGAACAAAATTAAAAGGAACACAAAAATATGGAAAGACATCCTGTGTTCAGGGATTGAAAGGCTTAATATTGTACTACTCAAAGCAATTGACAGATTCAATGCTATCTCCATAAAAATCCCAATGGCATTTTTTATAGAAATAGAAAAGACAATCCTAAAGCTCATGTGGAGCTACAAAAGATCCAGAATAGCCAAAGTGATCTTGAGAAAGAAGAACAAAACTGGAAACATCACACTCTGATTTCAAGCTATATTACAAAGCTATAGTAATTGAAACAGTTTAGTACTAGCATAAAGATAGACATATAGACCAATGGAACAGAATAGAGAACCCAGAAATAAACCCACACATATACGGTCAGCTGATGTTTGACAAGGGCACCAAGAATACACAATGGGAAGCGATTGTCTCTTCAACAAATGGTGCTGGAAAAGCTGTATATCCACATGCAAAAAAAATGAAATTGAAACCTTACCATACACCGTTCACAAAAATCAACTCAAAATGGATTAATTTTGTTCAATGATAGGAAGGCTTTTCTAAGAAACTAATGTCCAATCTAAGACGTTATCATCTCACTCGTCTTTTGGTACTTAGACAGTGAAAGAAATTGGGATGAGAGCAGATTTCAAAAGTCAAGTATTAAAATAGTTCCTCTAGCTTTTACTGTTTCACAATTTAACGTAAGGAAAAGATACCTAGAGATAGTCTTTTCTATTGTACTTTCTTCCTTAATCCTCTGTTCCCTAATGTTGAGAATTCTTTTAAGAACAGCTAATTGTTCTTAAATAATTTGTGGGAAGCACAAGAAGTAGAGTTATTAATAGGGAGCAGCTGCATTATCTCTGGGAAGGCCCTATCTTCTGGGAAGAGAAGGGAATAGAAGCAATGAGTTCAGAATTGATTTGGTACAGAGTGAAGTATGTCCACCGCTTAGAGGGGTATTATGGTGCAGAAGCAAGTTCGTGGGCTTTGGAGTACAACCGATTTGGGTGTGATACCCAGCTCTGGAAATTACTAGCTGCGAGCTTGGAGCTCCACCAATGCTGCTTAGTCAAACGTGAAAGGAGGAATGATGCTTATCTGTGAGTTGGTCATCATAGGTCTGTACTAAGAACAGAAGTTGAGGAGTAAGCATATAAAAACTGTTTACCAAGTTGTCATTTCTGTGAGATCACATTTGTGATCCATGGATTTGTCTCACTGAATGGGGTATAGACTAGTCCAAGCGCTGTTCAACTTGCCTGGTGAGTCACATGGGACACGAGCTGCATTTTAGTTATGCACAGTAGGACCGGGAGACAAGGTGATATTTTAGGGTTAGTTTGTCAGGAATAATTAAATAAAAATAAGAAGAAAATGTGTGGCTATTTATTTTAAAAATCAGTTAAATTTTCATCAAACATATTTCAAATTTATAGTTTGCCACTATTGGATAAATTAAGGAATTAAATTTTAACTCTAATTTGCAGATGGTAAATATCTACAAGAATTTTTTTGTCAAGAAATGACACATCTTTTCTTTCAGTAGTACTATATCAAATAGTAATAATGGAAGTTATTTCAAGGAATGAAGGAGAAATTTTAACACTAATTTACACATGGTGAAAGAAGATTCACTGGACTGTTTTTGTCAAGAAATGACACACCTTTTCTATCAGCAGTGTATTGAATAGTGATAATGGAAGTTGTTTCAAAGAAATGAAGACCAAAAGAGGTCAAACTAGTTTTACTCAGAACTATTATCCCTCATATATTAAATTCATTTTGTACCTATAATTGGTGATAAAGTGATAAAAAAAAAGAGTGTTATTTGCTGAGAAGAATTAGCTACGGAAGCAATTAAACCATTAAAACTCAAGTGGCATTTACATACACAGCATAAAGAAATACATCCAAAGCCACAAGAATTCTTTGAAAGAAACAGTATTGCAATAAAAAGCTAACAGTAGCAGATGTTCAATATTTCACATATAAACTTTACTGTTTTGCAGGCTTTGTGTAATGTAGCACTTGAGTTTCCTGAGAATAAAAACATCATACACAATTACTGAGAAACTAGTGAACAACTGTATCAAAGAGTTTATCTGGAAATGTATCTATGGCAGAGCGAGTTTCTCGAGCATCACTTTCCAATAAAACTATAACTTGACATATTCAAAATTGGCTAATGAGATAGAAGACCAACTTATAGAAAAAATAAAGCTAGCAAAGTATTTTTTATTACAACTTGATGAATTCGTAGCATTACATGGTAATTCTTTTAGAATTTATGCCGTTTAAACATTACAGTGATATGATTGAGGAGCATTTTTCAGATTAATTGCTGACAAACACAACTAGCCCTAAATTGTGCAAAACTGTGAAAGATAGCATTGTCAACAAATGTGGTTTGGAATTTAAGTTTTGTGTAGGAGTGTGTTCTGTGGGGTAGTCACCCAGAATAAGAAGCTTGTGACAGAATGTAAATTGAAACACTACTTCTTCACAGAGAAAATATTGTCAAAAAAAAAAAAAAAATCAACTGTCAACTATATAGTTGGTTTAGATGTAAATTACATAAATGCAATGTTATATTTTAAAATATTCTTTTAATGATATGATAATATGTAAGATGATCATAAATGACTGATATTGCATGGGGGAATATGATAGAAATTTGACAAAAATGTTTCATTGAGTGCTTGAAATATGGAACAAACTGCAAATACTCTTCAAGATAAACTGGTTTTGTCACAGTTTTAAGGAAGTGAATTGAACAGCCAGACTTGCTTATTGGTCTGATATGTTTGGTATTTTTAATTATTTATTACTTCCATGCAATGAAGAAATTTAACATGATTTCAATGGCAGATAAACCAAGGGCACATACAAAAGTTAAAAGTTTAGAACAGTGTCTACAGATTATTATAACACATTCCATAGTTAACAACAATTATAAATGAAGTGGGTGATGATTTTAATTGTTGTCTATTTGCAAAAAGATTGTCAATGAACACCTTAACAATTTGATATATCATTTTAATTTTATTTTCCCTCAAAAGGAAATCCATACATAGGAAACTCCTGGATGCAGATTTTATTTGTTTCATTAAAAGATAATTTAAATTTAACTATGAGATAAAGTTTATAAGATAAATTGCTGAGACTGGTGTGGGAGATCAAGATTTGGCCACCCTGAAATCTATCTCTTTACCTTGGTTGTTTTCTCTGAGGACATTTGACCTCCCCCACTAACTGCCTAAAGAATTTGACATGGTGGCTCCTTCCTGGAACAGATCTATCATGATGGCTGTAAAGATAATGTAGGATAAATGTTACAATAGGAAAGGCACCAACAAGCCCATCTTATCGGAAGTTCTGTCTCTCTGGCCACATTCTCTGGATGGTCCTGCGAGGAGTTGCCGGACAATCATTGACATTTATAAGGGAAATCTCCATTTGTAAAGGTATCTCCCTCTCTGTTTTGAGAAGAGAGGGGGATGGCCTCATTTCTAGAGGCTTATCAATGTGGAAGGTGAGGCCTTAAAGCTGCATAATAACCTTACTCTTGTTTACTGTGCTTTAGTGGCAATCTCCTGTAAAAGACTCCCCCCAACCCCAACATCCTCCTTTGTCATTGGCTGAACATGGTATTTAAGACGAGAATTTCTGCTATTGTGTTGAGAAACGCAGTGTCCCTGCTTTCTCCCATGTATACATGTTATTAAACTTGGTATTATTTTCTCCTGTTAACCTGTCTTGTTAATTATTTGGCCAGCCATAAGAATCTTAAGGAAAAGGGCAGAGGGAGATTCTCCCTCTTCCCCCGACACTGGCTACTGATAAGAATTGAAGATGAATTTTGAAAGTATAGTATCACTTGCATCATTTTGGATGAAAGTTAAAAATGAATATACTGAGCTTGCCGAAGTACATTTTTTAAATTTCTTCTTCCATTTCTATTCATATACTTCTCTGAGACTGGTTATTATGAGCATCATTCAAACAAAACATAAATATATTTAACTATATTAAATATATATTAAATATAATTAACCATATTAAATAACGTTGTCATCATCCAACTTAAATTAAATAAATTAACGTGTGGAAATCCAGATCCTCCATTACATTAAAACGTTTAAATACTGGTTGCATATTGTTCCTTCAAAATGTAAACAGGCATTTAATATGAGGAATTTCTTTTAATTCAAAACTTTTTGTTTACTTATGATAGAGGAATAACAAAAATTGTAAGTGTAATAGTAACTATCTGTATTAATTACCTATACACACATTTTCAATAAACAATACATTCAGTGTTTATAACTATTTTCTTTTTCCCTAGGTTTTATCTATTCTGGCTACATTTATTAAAATATGACTACTGAATCTAATAAAAAATTAGAACATATATTATGTAGAGTTTTTTAATTTCATTGTATGTTAATTTTTTATTATATTTTACAAAAGTATTGGTACCTGATGGACTGGAAGTACGAATAACTGGCCCCTCACCACCAATAGTTTGAGAAGCATCGGGCTACATTAATAAACCTTTTTAAGCTTCCATTTTGTCATTTATATAGGGAATATAACAATGCCTGTTATTCAAGGTGATAATTATAACTAACAATAGGAGACCTAGAGTAAGCTAAAGAATCTTCAGGCTGCTTTTTCTTTTCTTTGCACATTTCAGTCCCTCTAATGCAGACACCCTTTTCCATAACCAATCTTTATAGGTGTGTCACATAGATTCAAATACCAATGGCTTTTCCTTGGTCCTCCTCCCATACACCACTCAAAACAAGTGAATTGCTTTTTCACTGATATTCCATACGTATCTTTTTTATATTAATTGAAAGTAATTACCATTTTAAGCATTTTCTTTCTTTTTTTTTTTTGTGAGGAAGATTGGCCCTGAGCTAACATCTGCCAATCCTCCTCTTTTTGCTGAGGAAGACTGGCCCTGGGCTAACATCCACGCCCATCGTCCTCTACTTTATATGGGACGCTGCCACAGCATGGCTTGACAAGGGGTGCGTCAGTGCGCCCCTGGGATCCGAACTGGCGAACCAAGGGGCTGCGCAGAGGAGAGCACACACTTAACCGCTTGCACCACCCGGCTGGCCCGTTAAGCATTTTCTATTTCTCAAAATTAGTTTTGTTTTCATTAGGTATCATGAACACATGAAATTATTTTATCAACTTGAAATAAAGAAAGTGAATTGAGTGATCCTATTTAAGTTCATTACTACATGCTAATTTGGTCAGGGTGAAAATAAAAGTTATTGCAATATTCACTTAGGAGGTTTTGATCTTATAAATTGGAAACAGAGAGTGAACATGAAAATTCTGGTCCCAATTCAGGTACCTTTTCTACTAATGTCTTCAGGGCATACACTTTATCTTTTTCATTGTTATATCCCCTACAGTGTCTAGCGTAAGGACAAATACAAAATACAAATAAGAGGCTTAATTCTTCCTGTTGAAAATACAGAAAGACTGCCTCTCTCTCCCTTTTCTTAGAGCATTTACTTTAGGAAACTTGTAATTTTAAGTACTTTCTGCTCTCTTTAAAATATATATAAATCCTTTTGAAAGGAAGATAGGCTTTTTGTAAACTTTATGACCAGGAATGTATTTCTCAAAGACTGGGAGTCATCTCTATGAAATGCAATCATCAAGGTAGAGAGGGCCCCTTTCTCCCAGTTTCTGTGGTTGGGTAGGATCCTCATTTTGATGGTCACTTTGCTCCAAATTATAAAACTACCTCCTGTAATAAAGATATGAAAAGTTTATTTTTCCTCTGGACAAAGCCAATTAGCTAACATATATGGTCACGCCAACAACAGATAAATTGGGAATGAACTATGTATGGCAAATTGTGCCATCAAATCCTCTTAGTTATCATTTATCTTGAGAACATGTGTACAACGGGTTGTATCTGTTTGGCTGTATAAAAAGGTGATATATCTCCCTGTCTTTGCAATCTCTTAGTGGATCGCCTTGGATGAGCATCATATTCTGATCTAATGTTTATTAAACAATAAAAGCATTTTCTTTGTCTACTAACTTTGTGGAAAGAATTTTTGGCTTGGGAGATTTTATTTTAATTATATTTCTCAAACATTAGCCATATTCCCTGACACAGAGGACACTCAATAATTACTTTTGAGTCAGAGAAAGAAACTCTAATGTGAATCATTTAATTTTATATGTTCATTTGGCACATGGAGAAAATAATAATTACATAATTGCTGGTGTTTTTGCACTGACATTTTATTTGTTATTCAAAGCTGCTCTGATTATGGCCCCACTAGCTCTGTGCCCCTAAGTCAAAGGAATTGACCTAGAACCACACAATCAAAATGAATACAAATACAAGTACAAACAAAATACTTATTTTTTTTCCTCACAACCTATTTCCGAAAATATTTGTTCTAGTGCTGCTTTGTAATTTAACTTTTCAAACCATTTCTGATTTCCTAGGCTTCCAATCTTTCACTTTATTTTCTAATATATGGCCTCAGATCTGACACTTGATTCTGCTCCTAGAGCGTTGGCTTTTGTCTCTCTCTTGAAGAGCAGTCACGCTTGTTCTTTAGATTATGTCTGTTTTTTACAGTCATGCCACCCACCTACTGTAGTAAAGATCTATTTTAAGCCCTAAAATGTCAGTACTCTTGCAAAATTTCCAAACAAGAGTCAGAAGAGCATTTTCAATAATAATTATAATCATGTAAAGTAAGGAAATTGAGAAGAAACTCAGTTTCCTGGGTTTCTCCCATGTATACATGTTATTAAACTTGGTATTATTTTCTTCTACAAAAAAAAAAAAGTAAGGAACTTGAGACTTAAATCTAAAGTCTTCCAGTTTTTGAGCAATAAAACCATAGCTAGAAAGCAGGGTTTTTGCAAGTATACTCACTTCTTTAATTCATTTGCTTTTCAGTTTTTAACTGGAAGGCATAATGTGGTTTGCAGAGCAGACAAATATTTGGATTAAATATATATACCCTTCTAAATAGACCTGGGCCAACTATCCCCTAAGTGTGTACGCTTGTTTATTTTCATTTAAAAACCCTGTCAAGTCCTTAATAACAAAATAAAACAAAATCACCTCTAGGCTCAACTAGAAAATCAAAACATTAATTAAAGGGAAAACACCGAAGTAAGTATTAGTTGAAAATACCTTTTCGTAGCCTTTTTCCCTCTCACAAAGGGCTTATTGTAAGTTTTGGAATATTTCATTTCTACTGTTTCTAGAGAGAGGCAGCCCTCAGCTTATGAAAAAGACTTTAACTACTACTATCACAGATTTTTAGATTTCATGGAGAGGTAACTTTTTAAAAGAGGTAATTGAGGTAATAGAATACCTATTAATTAATTTTTGTTAACTGAAGTTGTTAATAACATATATTAAAAAATCTGTCTTCTAGCATCATAATTTTTTAAAGAAAGGACACCTCTGCCAAAGAAAAAGCATAGTCTTAAAGTGTAACAGATGTGTGTAATTTGGTTAAATTTAAATTAAAATTTAACTATATGGTCCCTGTTTTTCAGATTTTTTATTTTTTTTTATTTTTTAGGTTAATGAGAACTTCCTCATAAGATCTGCTTAGCCCCAGCAGGTGACTACTTCCTTCCTTCCTAAACTACTCCCGTTCCTTTTCACTGATTTCTTTGCTGTCTGTATTCTAAGTCATCCATCAGGACACAGCTTTATAAAACAAACAATAAACTGAATTGTCTATTTCAATCCATAGTATTAAGAAAAAAGAGACCAACAAAATGTTTTATAAATGTGTTAGGGAAAAGATAAATCATCCCATTTCAGCAGACTTGGTGGGCATAAAAGGAGTAGTGAGAAATACAGCTAACAGAGAAGAGCCAGAATAAGAATTCTTCCAGAGTCAATAGAAAATCTTACAAGTTTGGGGAAATAACATGCAGAGAGAGCTGGAACACACCCCAAGGCGCATAATGGGGATATAGGAAGTAGGAAGGCTATGATAATCATTTGTTATTTCTAACTATCCAAAATCTAAACCTGTCCTCTAAAGGAGGAATATTGCTGCTTCTGTTGTGAAGCCGAAGACGCCAGATTCTCTCTCTCTAACTGCTCTAACAGCTCTTTCTCTCAGCCACATGACATAACTTTGGCATGTCCCAGCCAGAACTTTCACTCCTGAACAAGCAACCCAAAGACAAAGGGACTGTTATTCATTCCTCAGTAAAATATATTTACACATTGTAACCACAGAATCAGATGGAGTTATGCAAAATATGTCAATGTAAAATTTCCTTATAGCTAGGAAGAGAGTTAAATATATACAAATACAACTGGAGTAGTGAATGATATTAGGGATAATTTTACTACAGTTTGAAAATTTACATTACTTGAACCCAAGGATATGGATTCAATGCTTACTCCCTTTAGGGATGAGACTTCTTTTTTATGTTGTTTATAATAGGATTTAGGACGCTCCACCTTGTTGAGGGCAATATCTAGACCAGTGTCCTAGCTTGGGTCTTTCTAGTTGTTAAGAAACCAATGCAATGGGTGGAAAGATCAACTTGCTTAACATGAGAAAACAAGATTGTATTCTTCCCTAGTTAGTAAGTATATGTTAACCACAAAGAATATAAAATCATTGTTAGAAGGATGATATAAATCTAAATTATAGCATTATTTATTGTATTAAGGAATAGTCTGTGTATATTTGGTATTTTAAATATTTTCAATAATCAAGAAAATTTATCATACATAAGTGTCTAGGAAAATGCATTTCTGATTTCAACTTAAAATCAATAACTTAATTTCAACTTAAAATCAATAGTTTTATATTTAAATTGTTCTAAATTTATAAATAGCTTTGAGACACTTAAGAAAATCTAATCAGTTTATTTACAAGTTTAACGTAATTGATTTATAAGATCTACTTTAGTGCTTGGGAAGATTTAGTTTGGTAGTCAAACAATTTAAATAATTGAAAAGAAATTGAATATATTAAATTTATAAATGCATTTAAAATGTTAATTGGGTTTAGTTAATTAAGTTTTACAAAGGGACCAAACATTAATCAAAGTCTCCTTAAAATCAGATATTAAAATTCCCTTGATTTATGAGTAGAGTAATTCAATTTTTAAGTTAAAATTTTACAAAAAAACTGCATTAAAATTTCTTCTTGCCCTACACATGAATGCTGACACTAGCTCTGTGGTATTAAAGTGATTGCTTACTTATATCCTACAGTGAATATTTTTGCACTGGCATTACTTGTTTGGGCTCACTACATGGATCACTGTGAAGCTAGTAATTTGATAAAAGAATATTTCATTTTATTTTGGTAGCACAGGGGTGACATTTGAGTTTATTGTACTTTTCACTTCAAGGCAAATTCTCATCATTGGCCCATGCATGGTCCCTTCTTGGTTTGGTCTGTTAGTTTGATTTTGTTTTATTCATTCATTCTATTTTATTCCTGTATTCTACTTTCTTTGCCCCATCATAGCTATAAACAGCTATTATATGTTCTAAGGTGTCTTATGTTGTTTGTATATGTTATTGCAAAGTTCATATTGCTGTTATGAATGCATGTGATTTATATATATGTATTCACACACATGTATCATGATTTTTCACATCTCACTATATACAGTGAGATATCATTATATACGTGCATGTGTATATATATACACTATATATATAGATAGATATGTTTCATTCTCTTTCTTACTTTTTTTACTAAGCCTTAAATTTTAAAGATCTAGCCATGTGTATAATTTTTGCTTCTAATTATTGCATAATATTCCAGCATGTGCACACAGCCCATTTTACCTATGTCTTCTCCTAGTGACAGACAGCCATTTACCTCCAACCTCCTATTCCCACAAATATTGCAAAAAAGACCATCATCATATACGTACTCTGTGAAATTTATTGAGAATTTGTTTGGACTATATACATTGTAAGTATGCCAAATTTCTATCCAGTATGGCTCAACAGGTCCACACTTCCAAAAACAGTGCCAGAATGTGAGGGTTCCTATACTAATGAGTATACACCAACATCTGGAATTATACAGTTTTCTAATTTTTTTTTCTGGACAAATAGGTACAAGGTAATATCTCAGTAATTTAATTTGTATTTTATTATTTACTAGTTATTTTGAGCATCACTTCAGATAATCAAAAATTTTTTGAATTTCCTCTTTTAGAAATTACCTGTTCATAAAAAGGTCATATACTTTCTCATTCAGTCATTTATCTTGTAAATTTGTTCAGGACACCTTTTATTGAACAGAAAACATTATTTTTTATGTCACCAAATTCATCAGTATTACTTGGAATTCATGCTTTTAATATTTTGTTTATCTGCATCTGGATAAAAAATGTTCTCTTTTATTTTTTTCTATTCACTATTAGGTTCATCTTTCATATTTTTGTCTTTAACTAGATTTAAACATTTTTTTTTGATGTCAAGAAAAGAACTACTTTTATTTTATTTATTAAATGAAGCAGTTTTCCCAACAGTATTCATACATAATCTATCATTTCCATTGATACTTGGTGCAGATTTTTTCATATATTAAATCCTGTGCATACTCGGTTCTATCTCTAATCTCTCAGTCTTGGTCGCCTAATTTTTTATCTTGTGGCAATACCAAATTACTTTTATTGCTGTGGTTTTGTTGTAGCATGTCTTAAGATTCAAAAGAGCAATACTCCCTCTTTACTCTTCTGAGGTTGACTTAGCTATTCATGAATTTTTTCTGCATATAAATTTAGAATATGTTTGAATTCCTCAAAAAAATCAAACTCGAATGTTTTTTGGTTTTTGTTTAGTTTATCTATTAATTTGTGAAGAAACAACAACTATATTTTTAAATATCATATTATATATACCTCTCTATTTATTCAGATCATGCTCTATGTCTTTCATTTGGATGTTAAAAGATTCTCTGTAACCAAATCAACTTGAGAATCTTGGTTGGATTATTTTATAGAAGTGTTACTAATGTGAATGATATCTTATTTTAAAATATATATTCTAGATGGATTGTTGCTGGTATAAAGAAATGAAATAGAGTTTTTAGGTCTATCTGGCATCTGGCAAATTTGTTTAAATCTTTTATTTCATGACAGTTTATTTGTAGATTCTATTAGCTTTTCCAGATAGATGATTTTGTCATCTGCAAATAATGGCAGCTTTATCTTCTTTTCCTTACTTTTCTTTTTCTTTTCTTATTGTGTTGGCCAAGGTTAACTATATAGATACACAGACAGTACAGAACTATATTAAACATAGCAACTTTATCTGGCCCCAATCTTAAAAAGAATAAATTTAATGTTTCCAATGTGAGATTGAGAATTTCACTTCAAGGTTTCCATTGAAAGAGCACAAAAGAAAAACTCAAATAGATAGGTGATGCCAGTGAAGAGAAGGTAGGGGCTGAAATGGTAAGGCTTGTTAAATTTCAAAGAAAAAAGAGTGGATTGCATGAATTTAAAAAAGCAGTCACTTGAAACATTGATGAAACAAGAGAATGCTGCTGATACCACTAAGCCTCCTTGATGTGTGGAGTTAAAGTCATAGTGTTATTTCAGTTCTCAAGAGAATATTTTCTGGGCTTATATTATTCACTTTATTGAGTATCAACTAGCATTATTAAAGTTATTGATTTAATAACTTAGAATATTTGCCAGATGCTTTTCAACAACATATATGATATTAATATGATTATAAAAACATAAATGTACTTTAGAACAATTATAAAATATAGAAATATACATGTATATTTCAAATCTTCATAATCTTATCACCTAAACAGATCCATGTTACTCAGCTCTATCTATAAATTTTCTAGTTTTTCAGATGACAAAAGCCTATCCCCAAGAAATTGAATTAAAAATATATATACATATGTTCTTATATATATGTTTTCAATAATTGGCTGGTGATAACTTTAGCCATTGTTTGACTGGGGTTTCAGACAAAGTCTTTAAGGTCTTGCCTAACTGTTTTTCTCCATTTCTAACCTCTGCTTCTCTCGGTGTGGGATTCCTACTTGCATAGTTCTCTATACACGTCTTGAGCCATACGTATATTGTAGCTCTTAGTTCACATGCTCATAGGTCATTACTTGAGAAGAAAGTTCTCTATTTTTAACATCCATCTAGCAAATCTCAGGGAAGATTCTTTTTATCATTTGCCCAGTTCTGCACTAAGTGCTGGTTTCTGGAAGAAGTACTCTGTGACCGAGGGCAGAAAGGAGAGCTGGATCATGTTCTTACGAACCACCGGGAATGGGGGAATGGGGTTCCTGTAGGTCGTGAAGATTCTATCATCAGACAAACGATGAGAAAGTGTGAGAGAAAGAAGAAAGAAAAATGTCGTCTTAAAATATTTAGCGTGTTGTTATGTTTCTTTCTGGAAATGTGTGTGTGTGCATGTGTATGAGAAATAGATATTATAGTATACATATGCTTTCTATCTTGTGTTATCACTTAGTATTTAATCATAAGAAATGTTCCTGTGTCTTTAAAAAAGCCATCATGAAAAATAGTATGATAGTCACAGCATGTTTATCATAATTTAATAACCATTATTAAATTGGTGAACAATTAGATTGTGTCTAGTTGGTTTTCTTTTATAAATATATTGAAGGATGTAAATTATGTTAAAAATTTAATATGTTAACACCTTAAGGGGCAGTTGGGGCGAGTCTTCTATGAATAGAGTCTATCGATCCCAACTGACTCTGTTCGCGGAAGACTCACCCTAAACTGTTCAGAGAAAATTGAGAACAAGGGAGTGCTACAGAGGGATAAGTTTGGGAGGGTCAGGGTGGAGGGGGCCCAGGTGGGGACATGTGTGTGCACCTTGATAGCTGTTTCGCGCCGTAGCAATTCGCGCCATAAAATGTAACTGTCTGAATGTTTTGAATTAACCAATCATGTAAAACCGCGCCAACCTTTTCCCGCTTTATGCTCCCAAATCCTATAAAAGAACTTGCCCCCTAAGGCTCGGGGTCGACCCCTCTGTCTCCTGCGAGGGACACGAGTCGACCCGGAGCTCCGTTCAATAAACCTCTTGCGTTTGCATCAAGTTCGGTCTTCTGTGTCTGTGGGCCCGCGTCATCCCGAGACCTGGTGAGTTGGGATTTCCCTCCCCTTCCCCTTGGGAATCCAACATTTGGGGGCTCGTCCGGGATCCACGCGGTAACCCCAGACTCCGAAGACCCCTTGGAGGTAGGCCTGAGTGACTGAGTGTGTGAGTGTGTGCGGCGCCGCAAAGTATTGTTTTATTGTTTTGGTTTCAGTATCGGGCAGCCGCCGCTTCGGCCCGTGAGGACCGAGCGGCTGCAGTGGCAGACGTGCTGGGAACTGCAGGCTGCAACCCTGGGGGACGCCCCAAGGGACAAGGGGAGTCAGGAAAGCCTGACTACCCCCTTTCAGGTAGAAAAAGAAACGGCACTCTTTTTCCCAGGGAGGACACGAAAACCCCTCCCGTCTGAAACCGCCTTCGGTTGGCTTGTACAGACACCAACCGGGCAAAGTTGTTTTTGTGTTGCTGTGTTTTTGATGTTCATTGTTCTGTTTTTGTTCGTTACGTGGACCTCATTTGACGGGATGGGACAGACTATGACGACCCCCCTCTCTTTGACCTTAGACCACTGGACTGAAGTGAGAGCGAGAGCGCACGAATTGGCGGTAGAAATAAAAAAAGGGCGTTGGCAGACTTTTTGCACCTCTGAGTGGCCCTCCCTCAATGTGGGTTGGCCCCCTGAGGGGACGTTTAATCTAACTGTTATCCTCGCGGTGAGGGCTATTGTTTTCCAGGAGAGACCGGGGTCCCATCCTGACCAACGACCATATATTACAGTGTGGCAGGATCTGGTGCAGAACCCACTCCCGTGGGTTAAGCCATGGGTAAAAGCAGAAAAACTAAGCCCCCGAGTCCTGGCGCTGCAGGATGCGGAGACACGGCAAAAATCGAAATCAACTCGAACAGCGGAGTTGGAGACCCCTTCGGCCCCCCCCCCCCCGGGGTCTACCCTGAGATTGAGCCTCCTCCCGAATGGCCCCCTTTCTCGCCTCCTCCTTACCCCTCCCCCGCTCCAGGATCGCAATCAGGACGGAGGGCGACTGGCTCGGGTCCCTCTGCTGGAACCCGAAGCCGCCGCGGAGCCACTCCGGACGGGCCTGATACCACGGTGGCGCTCCCGCTAAGAGAGTATGGAGCTCCTGCGGGGCCCAACCAGCTGTCACCCCTCCAGTACTGGCCTTTCTCTTCCTCAGACCTGTATAACTGGAAAAATAACCATCCCCCCTTTTCAGAAAACCCCGCCGGATTAACTGCCCTGATAGAGTCCCTAATGTTTTCCCATCAGCCCACTTGGGATGATTGTCAACAGCTCTTACAGGCACTCTTTACCACGGAGGAGAGAGAAAGAATCACACAGGAAGCAAGAAAGAATATCCGAGGCACCAACGGGCAGCCGGCAACGATAGCGGAAGCGGAAGAAGGGTTTCCGCACAACCGGCCCAATTGGGACTATAACACGGCTGAAGGTAGGGAGGCGCTGTCTGTTTATCGCCGGGCTCTAGTGGCGGGTCTCCGAGGGGCCGCAAGGCGGCCCACCAATTTGGCTAAGGTAAGAGAGATCCAGCAGGGGCCCACTGAACCTCCCTCCGTTTTCCTAGAACGATTGATGGAGGCTTACCGCAGGTATACGCCCTTCGACCCATCCTCGGAAGGGCAAAAGGCCTCTGTCATTATGGCCTTTATTGGACAGTCTGCCCCAGATATAAAAAGGAGATTACAAAGGCTAGAGGGGCTGCAGGACTACGACTTGCGGGACGTGGTAAAGGAGGCTGAAAAGGTGTATCATAAAAGAGAGAGTGAGGAGGAAAAGCGAGAGAGAGAGAGAAGGGAGGCTGAAGAGAGGGAAGATAAGAGAGATAGGAGACAAGAGAAGAAACTGACCAAAATACTGGCCGCAGTGATAAAGGCGACAGGGCCAGATCATAGGCAGTCAGGGAACCTGGGCAACGCCCCACGACCAGGCTCGCGCAGACGACAGCCCTAAGACAAGGACCAATGTGCCTATTGTAAGGAGAGAGGACACTGGGCAAGGGAATGCCTGGTTCCTTGCCGGTCTCCTTGGAACACCCCTCTCCTGCCTGTAAAAAAAGCCTGGAACTGCTGATTATAGGCCGGTCCAGGATTTGAGGGAAGTGAACAAGAGAGTGCAGGACTTACACCCTACTGTGCCAAACCCATACAGCCTACTCAGCTCCCTCCCCCCATCACGGAAATGGTATACTGTCCTGGACCTGAAAGATGCATTCTTCTGTCTGCGGCTGCACCCAAAGAGCCAATTACTTTTTGCTTTCGAGTGGCGCGACCCTGATATGGGGATCGCTGGACAACTGACTTGGACAAGACTGCCTCAAGGGTTTAAAAACTCCCCCACCCTGTTCGATGAGGCCCTCCACAGGGATTTGACTGACAATAGGGTTAAAAACCCTCAAGTGACTCTTTTACAGTATGTAGATGATCTACTGTTGGCGGCGGAAACCCCGGGAGACTGTGAGGAAGGAACCAAGCGCCTCCTGGCCGAGTTGGGTGAGTTGGGGTACCGGACGTCAAAGAAGAAGGCACAATTGTGCCAGGAGAAAGTAGTCTACTTAGGCGACACACTAAAAGACGGCCAAAGGTGGTTAACCGACGCCCGGAAAAAGACTGTGACTTAAATCCCGGCCCCAACCTCCGCTCGCCAGGTAAGGGAATTCCTGGGGACGGCCGGTTTCTGCCGGTTGTGGATCCCAGGGTTTGCTACCCTGGCTGCTCCACTGTACCCATTGACTAAGGAAAGTGGGAACTTTGTCTGGACTCTAGAGCACCAGAAGGCTTTTGAGACTCTAAAACGGGCATTATTAGAGGCACCCGCGTTGGCCCTACCAGATTTGACCAAGCCCTTCACCTTGTATGTAGATGAAAGAAAGGGAATCGCCCGGGGAGTCCTAACTCAAGCCCTTGGGCCCTGGAAGCGCCCAGTCGCATATCTATCAAAAAAACTGGATCTGGTAGCCAGTGGATGGCCTTCCTGCTTAAGGGCGATTGCCGCCACTGCCCAGCTGGTAAAAGATGCAGATAAGCTAACTCTGGGCCAACAGATAACCATAGTAGCCCCCCATGCCTTGGAGAGCATTATCAGACAGCCTCCAGATCGATGGATGACTAACGCCCGGATGACTCACTACCAAAGTCTGCTCCTAACTGAGAGAATTACCTTCGCCCCACCGGCCATCTTAAACCCGGCCACACTACTGCCCGAAGCAGATGATGAAGTACCTGTTCACCAATGCGGCGACATCTTAGCATCAGAAACGGGGACCCGACCCGATCTGCCAGATGAGCCATGGGCTGGAGCCCCTAATTGGTACACCGACGGCAGCAGCTTCATGGCAGAAGGTAAGAGGATGGCTGGGGCGGCTGTGGTAGACGGGAAAAAGACTCTGTGGGCAAGCCGCTTGCCGGAAGGGACTTCTGCACAAAAGGCTGAGCTTATCGCCCTGACACAGGCGTTAAGGTTAGCTGAAAATAAGACTGTGAATATATACACGGACAGCAGGTATGCCTTTGCTACTGCCCATGTTCATGGGGCTATTTATAAACAAAGAGGGCTGCTTACCTCGGCCGGAAAAGATATCAAAAATAAAAAAGAGATTCTGGGCCTCCTAGAGGCTATACATTTGCCTAAAAAGGTGGCAATCATCCATTGCCCAGGTCATCAGAAAGGCACCGACCCCATAGCTCAAGGGAACCGCTTAGCAGATTTGGAAGCCAAGCGGGCGGCACTAGGACCTATGGTCCTGACTCTCCAGGGAGCTAAGGTCAGCAAAGCTGCCTCCGGTGGGGAACTAACTAAAGAAGAGAAAGTCCTTTCCGTTGCAGAAGGGCGAGAATATCTATCACATCTACACCGGCTAACCCACTTGAGCCCTCAGAAACTAATTAAAATTATTGAGGCCTCCCCGTACCAGGTACCAGATTTGAGAAAGGCGGCTGAGGAAATTTATAAGGATTGTAGAGCTTGCGCTCTCACAAATGCTGCAGTTACCAAATACCGCACTGGACATAGACTCCGGGGAGATAGGCCCGGAACTTTTTGGGAGATAGACTTTACTGAAATCAAACCGGCCCGGTATGGAAATAAATATCTTCTAGTATTTGTAGATACCTTCTCGGGATGGGTAGAGGCTTTCCCCACCCGAAAAGAGACTGCCTCTGTAGTAGCCAAGAAGATATTGGAAGAAATCCTCCCGAGATTCGGGATCCCAAAGGTAATTGGATCTGACAACGGTCCTGCATTCGTTGCCCAGGTAAGTCAGGGACTGGCCAGTCAACTGGGGATCAATTGGAAATTACATTGTGCTTATAGACCCCAGAGCTCAGGCCAGGTAGAAAGGATGAATAGAACAATTAAAGAGACCCTAACTAAATTGTCCATAGAGACCGGCGATAGTGACTGGACAGCCCTCCTGCCCTTTGCCCTGTTCCGCGTCCGGAACACCCCACAGGGACCCTTAAAACTTACACCCTTTGAGATCCTCTATGGAACCCCTCCCCCTTTGGCACAAATAGGGATACATGACCCTGACATTGTACCTTCTATACCTTTGTCAGCCCGCTTGAAAGCACTCGAGGCTGTCAGGCGCGACATCTGGAACCAGCTAAAAGAGGCTTACCAGCCTGGTGATCTGCTCATCTCGCACCAATTCCAGGTTGGGGACTCTGTCCTTGTGAAACGACATCGGACGGGGTCATTAGAGCCACGTTGGAAGGGGCCCTACGTGGTGCTCCTCACTACACCCACAGCAGTCAAGGTGGACGGTATAACTTCCTGGGTTCACGCTACACACGTAAAGAAGGCACCCCAGAATGCAGCAGATCTCTGGAAGGTGGAAAAGACTGATAACCCTCTTAAGCTGCGTTTGCGTCATGGGAACGGCAAGCAGGTCGTCCAATCCTAATCCCCACGCTCCTCAACTGCTCACGTGGCAAGTCGTCTCCCAGGTAGGAGATATAACCTGGTCAATCCAAAAAACTGCTTCCCCTTGGACATGGTGGCCAGACTTACACCCTGACCTTTGTAAACTGGCTATAGGAACCCCCGACTGGGATTTCATGGGTCGACGAGGGGGGGCAAAACAAGCCAGAGGATGCCACTCCCCCCATCGCAAGGGTAAACTAAAGGCATACCCCTATTTTTGCGTGCTTGTGCAGTTAGTGCCTAGAATTTACTATCATACTGCCAATAGTTTCGAAGATGAGTTTGATCAGAAATCTATACTAAGGAAAAGAGAACCAGTATCCCTCACCCTAGCTGTGCTCCTGGGACTGGGAGTTGCCGTGGGCGTAGGAACCGGCACTGCAGCCTTAGTTGCAGGGGAGAGAGGATTAACTGCCCTGAGCAATGCTATAGATGAAGACCTCAGGACTTTAGAGCAGTCTATCTCTAAGCTAGAAGAGTCCCTCACCTCCCTGTCTGAAGTAGTGCTCCAGAATAGAAGGGGATTAAATCTGTTGTTTTTAAGGGAGGGAGGGCTTTGTGCAGCTCTTAAAGAAGACTGCTGTTTCTATGCAGATCACACAGGGGTAGTCCGAGACTCAATGCAAAAATTAAAGAAAAGATTAGACATGAGGCAGCAAAGCAGGGAGGCGCAACAAAGCTGGTTTGAATCCTGGTTCACTAAGTCCCCCTGGATGACGACCTTACTATCCTCCCTAGCAGGACCCTTGCTGATTCTTTGTCTACTTTTGGTTTTCGGACCGTGTGTTTTCAATAGAATTACTGCTTTCATAAGAAAAAGAGTCAATGCAGTGCATGCTATGATGCTCCAACGCCATTACCAAGCTCTCCCACGCCATGAGCCACTAATAGTAGACACCGAAAACTAAGTTCTAAGATTAGAACTAGGGACAAAAGAAGAAGTGGGGAATGAAGGATGTAAATTATGTTAAAAATTTAATATGTTAACACCTTAAGGGGCAGTTGGGGCGAGTCTTCTATGAATAGAGTCTATCGATCCCAACTGACTCTGTTCGCGGAAGACTCACCCTAAACTGTTCAGAGAAAATTGAGAACAAGGGAGTGCTACAGAGGGATAAGTTTGGGAGGGTCGGGGTGGAGGGGGCCCAGGTGGGGACATGTGTGTGCACCTTGATAGCTGTTTCGCGCCGTAGCAATTCGCGCCATAAAATGTAACTGTCTGAATGTTTTGAATTAACCAATCATGTAAAACCGCGCCAACCTTTTCCCGCTTTATGCTCCCAAATCCTATAAAAGAACTTGCCCCCTAAGGCTCGGGGTCGACCCCTCTGTCTCCTGCGAGGGACACGAGTCGACCCGGAGCTCCGTTCAATAAACCTCTTGCGTTTGCATCAAGTTCGGTCTTCTGTGTCTGTGGGCCCGCGTCATCCCGAGACCTGGTGAGTTGGGATTTCCCTCCCCTTCCCCTTGGGAATCCAACAATATATTTATCAGAATGAACATTTTTTGCATGTATGTTTGCAAAAGTGAGGGTTTATTTTCCTTAAAATAGATTCCTAGAAGCTGAATTACTAGATTAAATAAACTTTTCACAGTTCTTGTTCTTTATATGTCATGCTATTGTCACTCTTTCATATTAGTTCATGTTTTACTGCATTTTTCCAGCATTAAATTCTAACACAAAGTAATTTGTTAATTTGATAGTCAAAACCATCTAAATCATTTGAATTTGAATATTTAAATTTTGGTACTTCTTTTTGTGATTTCTTCATTCATGCTTTCTTTATATTCCTGGAAATTTTAATTTTCTACTCTTTGACTTGTATGGACACTTTCTAGGACTCATCTTGTTAAATCTTACTCAGATATCTGAAAAAGTGCTTGAATATGGTCTTATTCCTATCTTTCCTTCAAAAACCACCTTTTATTGAAGCATTCACAGGCAGAAAATTCTGGACATGCAGATGATCATAAAATATAGATTCAAAGAGTTATATTCACCAAGTACTTTATATTATCTTGATTTATGGTTGGTTTATATGTTTCAAGTCTACCGTAGTCCTCCCAAAGTCTTAAAACACCATTAACTAAATAACCCTAATGGAATCTCCTTGTCTTTGTAGTGCAAAATTCAAGTTCGTTTGTTACTCAGCATTAAGGTTATTTGCTGATTGAATCTGTAAGGCTGATGCTGTAACTGCCTGGTCATCAGAATCTTATCACGGCTTGAAGAGTTTCCAAGCATTTATAAGACATTGAAAGAGCATTTACAAAATTTAGAGAATAATTTAAATGTCATTAATTTTCAGGAAATTTTCAATTTGAATTTTTAATATTATAGTAAAACTTAATCTCATTGAAATAACTTGGCTATTCTCTTCATTCTTATGGCTCAGATTTCCTTAAGGTTATTAAATAATTAAAATACTTACATAGATATGAATAAATATGTCCAAATGTACGCAGCACATAACACTTGTGCTAGTATTTGATAAGACCATTAGCTGGCATTTGCTATGTCATGTAGTTATACCTATGGCACCTTGGGTAAAATAGAGAGGTAGAAATTGAAAGTGGTAGAGTCATTTGCCATCTTTGAAAACAATGAGTGCATTTTAAAGTGGAGATAAAAATTAAAAAAAAATTGAAAACCTCTTCTAATTTGGCTTTTGGATCTTCTGATTTTGTCACCATTAGGTGCCCCGAGGAACTCAAAGGTGGGTTTGGAAGCAATTAACTGTTTTTCAAAATTGTTTCTTTTCCTTTTGTATGTTAAGGAGATGTAACCTCTAGCCATCCTGAAACTGACCAAGCCTCACCACAAGAGCCATGCCCATGACCTTTGCCTTATTTTTAATGCAAAGATCTCTCCAGGAGGAGCTTAGGCCTCATTATGTGGAAGCATGTTCTCCAACTGAGCCTGTGTAAGCCAATACCTGCCTCTCCCTTTTGAATATTCATTCCCCAACCAAATAAAAGTTCCTGCTTCCCTTTGTTCGAGGACGCCATGACTTTGGAAATGATTCCTCATGGCCTCCTATTTGCTGCAAATACACTTTACTTTGTGAGACAACCTCCACTGGTGTAGAGTCTTATTTAACTCACCAGGAGGCGAGCCCACTTGGTTCCGTATCAATTTCACCTCCTTCGATTGTTGTCAGTAAGTTACTTGAGTCAGCAAACCACTGACACTGGTGGAGATAGGAAACCAGTACACTGAAGGAGCTCATATTATTATTTCATCAGAAATATGCACAGATAAAGAAAGTGATGGATGTGTTTTAAATTTTTCTTCTCTAAGATACAGACTTTTATGTTAACCAATGTTTGCTATTACTAATATATTGAATATTGATTAGGTGTGTATACAGTAAGTGTATTATTGTGCATAGAATTAATTGGGCACCTTTATTTTGAGGGACATTTATTACTCTTTCTTTATTAAAATGATGGCTTAAATGTTAGACAGTTTTACCATTTAGACCAGCTGATCTAGACCAGGATTTAGATTAATAGTTCTCACAGAAATCTCATGATTCTAGCCAGTAATACATAGGTCATACTATGTCAATGAAAGTTGCCTCTATCTTCATTTCTGTTTTACAGATGAATGCAAATTGGAGGGCTTTAGAAATCTGAGCTTAATGTGAACAAAAGTCCTATATGCTGTTTCTTAAAAATGCATAGGTCCAGTCTCAAGTTATTTAAATCTGTGTAAATACTTCCTTGGTGATTTTATTGTTCCCTTTGGGGTGTGTCCACATATATCATTATTCTCTATTTTTCTACTTTACTGTACAAAATGTGACACATTTATTGTCTTTCACTAAAAGGTTTCATAAACAAGCACTTATAATAATTTGTAATTTTTAGAAAAGAAGCTATAGAATACACAGCAATGGTGTCATTAGCTTTTGAAATATTAATAATGATAATTGTAATGAGTTAATGAGTAATATTTGTAAAGTACTTGATGGTTTTCAAAACATTTTATGTATATCAACAAATACTTTAAGCAACCATATATATTACAAATATGAAATAGAATTATTTCAAATGTAAGTAATAGAAATCCAACTCATACAAACAAAAATAAGAAAGGGAAATTATTGGAAGAATACTGGCCCAGCTCCTAGAAGTGAAGGAAAAGCTTCAGAAACTAAGGCATTTCTGGGGATCACAGGGCAGAGACCTGGACGCTTAATGATTGTTAGAACTGTCTCTTAATGAAAAGCCCTACCTGTAGTTAATTGACATGTTTCTATGGTTACTGTTGCTCAGATTTCTTTATTTGTTACATCTTTCCCCTCTTCCCATTGGTTTACAGAGTCTCTCTGATCTGAATCTATAGTTAACTAGTGTAAAAATTACCTTGTATAATCTCTAGTTTTTTTATTTTCGCATTATGCATTTCCTATTATGCTAGGCACAATAATAGCATAAAAAGCCTCAAAATATAGCTTAATAATTTTATAATTTTAGTGTTGGTAACTCCAAACCTGTAAATTAATTAATTGGTTGCCAGAAAAAAAAGAGAACAAGTAAATAAAAGTCATCTTTATTGATATCTGTAACTATGTGCAGAACTAGGATGAGAGGTCAAGCGTTTCTCTCCCTGAAGCCATCATACCACCGTTTGTACAATCTAAGACCCTCTTCCTTTGTTGCCTCAATATCTGTTCTTAAACATTTCCGTGAAAGAACATGTATTAATGAAACTCTATTTAGTTCATAATTATATTCATTCAGCTCTACTGAATATTACATCTGCTAACTTGAAACATTTTTTAACCTCATATTCAATGTATCACACTTTCTTTTCACAATGGATTTCTAAGCTTATTTTGGTGGTAAATATGAGTATTGGTGGTACAAGGGAAGGTGTGCTTTGTTTACCCTGAGGAATTTTCCAGAAGGTGAGGAAATATCTTAAGTTGAATTAACGCAAACTAGAGAACATGTGTATTTTATGTTTCATTCCCTTTGGTCTTCTTTTATTTGGGGGAAAATTCTGAAATCTCATCCTGTATCACTATACTAAAAGGATAAAGATGAAAGAATTTTAAGAAATCATCTTTAGACTAAAAGAAAAAAAAGGGGACTGAAGTTTGGAAAGGGGTTATACAGAGTGAGATGGTAGAAATCAATGGAGGAGAAATCCAAGAAGGGAGAAACTACAGGGACTTGAAACCATATGTAAAGTTGTTTTCCTCTCACCAGTCTTTCTGATGAAAGCACTTGTCTAGTCTAGAATCTTTTATTATTTTATTTCCTAGCTTATTGGTGCCCCTACATACATAGGTATTGGCAATTCTTAAGTATTCCATAATACTGATTATTATATTGACTTATCATCATTTGCTATCTGTCTCTGCTATATTCAACACTGGTTAATGATGAGTCCTTCAGGTCTCACAATTGGGTGACCCTCTGACTCTTGATGGTGTCTTTTCCTCTATTCCATTTTCTGTGGGTTATTGTGTTGTTTATCTGGTTGGAGAGTAAAGACTGTGTGAGGCTCCAGGAGATGGCTTACAATCACAAACATATTACTCTACAGTGATCCAGTCTACTTCATCATTTATTCCTAAATGTTTTTTGATAGATTGTAAAGGAGACACTGGGCTTTTGAATTAAAAACATATGTAATATTTGAGAGGAACTTTAGAGATCAGTTAAAGTCCATCCAAGCTACAAAACAGATAACAAGTTTGAGGCTCAGACAAGCTCAAGGCGTTTGTCAAAGATTATGCAGTGAAGTAGGAAGAAAGCCAGGATTATCCAGGATTAACTTTTGGATTTCCTAATTCCCCATCCAGGGCTCTTTGCATTATTTTCTCTTTCAGTATTAGTGTTACAAGTAAGATCAGACTTGAAGGATGGGAATTTGGTTCCTAGATGTTGCAAGAAACTTGAGCAGAGGTATGTAGGAGAGGATAGGAATTTAGAGACAGATTTTCCTGTCTGAAATTACCCATAACCTTTGATAAGTAGAATCTCAGTGGGATTCTTCCCAAAGACACATTACTTAAATGAAGAAGAAGTAATGCTATTCATTCAATCTTTACTCATTGCATGATGAGGCAGTGACTTACCTCAAATTTGATTTTTACATCCTTATTAGGTGTTTAGAAATGAGAAAAAACATTTGAAGATTATTAGAATGAAGTGAATTAGATTCATTATATTGTTGTGATTTTTCAGAGTCTACTCTTGCTTATCCTAGGAGCTTTATTTTGAGACTAGTCTGTATCATTTTAAGTGTGGCTGGGAGAAAAAGACAAGCAAAAGATCATGCAAAAATCAATAGCTCCTTTTTTATGTCATCTTATTTACGAGCAAGATGCACATGCAAGATCAAGCAAAGCAGAAGTGGGATCAATAGGTCTACAAATTTTAATTGGGTCTTCTTCGGCTATGGCCAAAGAATCCTGTGTGCCCAGTTCTTTTGAAGTTAAATGAATAAACTGCACATTTTTAGGAGGGTAGTAACTTGTCTTTCCTGAGCAATTTTTTTTTTTCTTTACTTATTGAGTTTAATAGTGTGATAAAGTAGAATTATCTCTAACTGGAGTAACTTTTTATGCATTTAGTTAGTCCTCATTTCTCTCTAGAAGGAAAGGAAATGAGCAGATTCCTTTATTAAAGACTGCTAATACAATCTCACCAATATTTTCTTTATTTTCTCTCTATTTTGTGCTATTCCTTAACAGTACCACTCTGCTTATAAATATATTTATGTTATTTACTGAGATCCTGCCCTTTTGATCTTTAACTAAGTCCAAAATATTGACTTTGGAAGAGTTTCAGAGGTTTTGGTTGGGAAATTCTGAAGATGAGTAAGGAAGTAATTTTTGTTTTTGTTTTTTGTGAGGAAGATCAGCCCTGAGCTAACATCCATGCCAATCCTCCTCTTTTTGCTGAGGAAGACCGGCTCTGAGCTAACATCTATTGCCAATCCTCCTCCTTTTTTTTCTCCCAAAGGCCCCAGTAGATAGTTGTATGTCATAGTTGCACATCCTTCTAGTTGCTGTATGTGGGACGCTGCCTCAGCATGGCTGGAGAAACAGTGCGTCAGTGCTGCCCGGGATCCACACCCGGGCCACCAGTAGCGGAGCACACGCACTTAACCGCTAAGCCACTGGGCTGGCTCCCTAGTATTTTTTTTTAAGCACCTATATTGACCAGAATTTCCCTAGATTCTTTATTCACATTGTTTCAATTGATTGTTTAAAAACCTCCCTAGAAGGTACTTATCCTCATTTGTAAATATTTCACAAATGATGGGTCACAGGTAGTAAGAGGCTATGCTGGCATTAAAATACACATATGTGATAACAAGGCCTCTAATCTTTCCATTTTAGTAGAATTATCTGAAGTGTGTTACCTAATATCTTAGCAAGTTTAACATGAAAAACAGGTTTCTATGTTCCAATAAGATTGGGTTGGAATAATCAGTTATAGCAGTCTCTTTACTGCTGGCCTTACTATACTCACTGTCAAAGCAAGTGTATTGTCAGGGTACAGGTGTACCCTATGTCTCAAATTTACTTGACCCCCAGAACTCCAGTGCAGAACTTTTCAGAAGTTATCCTTCCTACTATACTTTGGTTAATATACTAGAGTAACTATAAAAGGGAGCCTGTTGGCCTCATGATTATGCCCTCCAGTCACAATAAATGTTCTCAATAGACCGTGATCAATGCAAGTTTTCTAAATGGTTGTTTAGTACCCACCTGAGAATCTCATGTACTGTACACATATGAATATAATATTTGTCATGGAACACACTTCCTAAGGAGCTTGTTTACAAGCTATGAGGAAAAGTTGTGCTAAACCTACTTGTTTGCCTCATAGATATTGAGTTGTATTTGACAGAATTGGCCAAAGAAGGAAGTAGTAACCTGGAAATTATTGACCAAGTTCATGGTATCATGTTTTAAATTAAACCAAGATAATAAAGTCTAACCAAATGTCATAGATCATACTAATATGTTGCTATAAAATAAATCCATAATTTAAAAATCCAAATTATAAGAGTGCCAACCCCAACAAGAAATAATCATTAGAAAAATATCTACACTCAATGTGTTCCATAGTGTTACCTCACTTGTACTCAGGAAGTGTCCTTCATGTTCTTTCACTAAAATTGGCTTATCCTATAACCACACTACTTCCTCTCCTGCTGGTTTCTCATGCTTCTGCTTCTCTGCTGTGCACTTATATTCTTCTCCTCTGGTAATCACTGATGCGTCACACTTCCTGAGAGTCCCTTACAGGCCACCGCTCTGGATAACTCTCAGACTAGCTCTATGGTACAAGATGGCTGAATTTTAAGCAACAGGTTGCTTGAATCATTTCCACATTTAAAAATCAGGAAAAATTAAGCTCCAGAGAGAGGAATGTATCCCCTTTTTGCTAGATTAATATTGCCCCCAGTCCTCATTTTCTACATTCATCATCCTCTTCCCAAGGACAATTGACTGTGAAAACAGCTCTTCATTTAAGATGTGGGATATGGTCTGACTCTATGAACCCACCAAGGCAATCAAAGTAGACTAGTTTCTGGACTTCTCCAACATTCTGGTTATTTAGTCTTATTATCATGTGTAGGACATTAATAGTGTGGTTCGGATAGGAAAACACCAACATCACTACAAAATAGTTTTGCTTTTTAAATGGTTTCTCATCCATTGTGAACAGAAGTTATCAGTTTTATATTACTTTCCTACAGTTTTAAGGTCTGTTCTTAAACTCTTGTGTGTAAAAAGCTTAAATAATAGCACACACATATGGACAAAAATTTCCTACAACTCCTCAAGAACTAGCAATAATATAGCACTGAGATGTCTTAAACTATACATAGGAAAAAAAAAAATCTTCCCAAGGCTGAGTTTGAATACACCTTATGTTCTTAAGAACCACTTGTCCTTCTTCTTTAAAAAAAGTAAATTCCTTGGCTCCACTTCCAAGGATTCTGATTTAGTAAGCATGAAGTGGGCTTTAGGAATCTGCATTTTTAAGTATCACCAAGTGACTTTGAAACTGGAGTTCTAGAAATTTTTAGAAAATGTAGTCTTAAAAAATAAAGTCAAGGGGCCGGCCCCGTGGCACAAGCGGTTAAGTGCGTGCGCTCCGCTGCGGCTGCCCGGAGTTCGCTGGTTCGGATCCCGGGCGCGCACCGACGCACTGCTTGGCAAGCCATGCTGTGTCGGCGTCCCATATAAAGTGGAGGAAGATGGGCACAGATGTTAGCCCAGGGCCGTCTTCCTCAGCAAAAAAAAAAAAAAAAAAAGAGGAGGATTGGCGGATGTTAGCACAGGGCTGATCTCACAAAAAAAAAAAAATAAAGTCAATTGCTGGAGTGCTGAAATATGTACTCAAGTAAAAGTAACATGATTAAAGAAATCTTGTAACTTTTTAATCTGAAACATCTCTGTTCAAATGACTTCACTGCATTTAAACATTCTCCAAAACAATGGATTGGTACTTGTTTTACATTGGCATAATCTGAAGTGCCTCTTCTGCTGCTTCTACAGTTTTTCCATTTTCAAAAATTAACTAATTAAAAAAAATACTCTTCTCTCAAACAAACAAAAAGAAGGCATTCTTAGAAGAACTAATACAATGTTATAATTAGACAACTGCTATAGTGTTCTAGTTGCTATGCCAACCTCATCTCTCTTTCTCATCCAGTCCATACACATACCATAAACACATTGGTGTTAGTTACCCACTTCAGTGTCTTCGTTGGCATCCTGCATCTTGAATATTCTTAGTGAAGCAGTATCCCAACATTAAAACGCTCTTCGGTGTAACTTCTACTGATACATCCAACATTACTTCTCACTCTTCTCTTATACAAACAATTGACTTTAGCCAAACTGTTCTACTAAATTTCCCTTTAACATTTTATATACATTTCTAACTCTTTTCTTTGCAATTTTCTACCTGCTTCTTTTTCATAAGTCCGACTCTTCATTCAAAAGCCATTAAAGTCTCAATATTTCTGTCTGAATACTGCATCCTTCACTGTTGATTCTCTTCTGAATTCCTAGTAGAATTGTTTATATGAGCCATTTAGGATGTAGCTGATGTCATTTTATGCTGGCATTTATCAGATATAAACATAAGTACATATTATGCATTCTAATATACGTATTCTCCTCTTATTCATATTCAATCTATTTGAGGGTAGAGTCATGCCAAGCCCTTTACTTCTTTTTCTTACTCATTTTTGTATCCCAAGTACCTTGTGCAGGCAGAGTAGACAAACACTGTGTATTGAAAAAAATAAATGAATAAGTTAATATATGATTATAATGGTTATATAAATGGATATGTTTTCTCTTAAATTTAATACTTAGATAATATAACTCTCTCTAAGAAAAAATAACATATTTTTACTTGGATGAGGCGTGAACGATGACAGTTCCTAAAATCAACAGAATTGTCAGTGTCTTCACAGCCCAGTTGGAGATTTATAAAGGAACTATTTGTTTCAACAGCAAATGTTTTCCACTTGAGAACTGTTAGCAGATCCTGAGGCATAAACATACACATTGGAACATGAAAGAAGTTTTGTCTGCAGTTTGTGTGTTACAATTGTGGGAGTTGTTATGGCAGATGACACTTTTGCTTAACAAAAGCTGCTACATTTTCTTGGATTCCCTGCAAAATTTGGATGTGTATGCAAAGCATTTTTATTCATATGGAGCTATTCAGTACACTTTGAGGCAGATCTTGTGTATGTGAACCACTGTAACCCATATCGAGCCAGATCCATGAACTTTTAAATTACTTGGAACATACCAAATTGGTTCCAAAATAGATCTGATTGACATTCATCGAGCTGTATCCATCCAAAGGAGTTCTAGAGGCTGGAGTTATGTTAGAAGGGTACCAACAAGGTTATTCAGAGCAGTTACAGTGTGGTGAGATGAACACTGGTGGTAAAATAAGGAAAAGTTTGCTTTCAGTGGAACAAAGTAGCCTACAAATAGATCTATCACGTGCAAGAATTTGTCATATGCTACAGGAGCCAACAGAGAATGGAAGAATTAATGTTTAAATGGCATTGGGACAGTTTACTGGCAATGTTGAGAAAAAATATATTTTATAGTACAAGATATATTTTAAATGGTTAGTATGTGTATGTGTGTGTGTGTGTGAAACAATTGAAAAATTATATGGAAATAACTTCTTGTGAAAATTCGAAATGAGAACATCTTTCTAAATTCCAGAGAGATAAGAGATCAAAAGATAAAAGTAAGAGATTTGAGGGGCCGTCCCAGTGGCGTAATGGTTAAGTTCTCTCATTCCACTTCGGCATCCTGGGGTTTGCTGGTTCGGATCCTGGGCACAGACCTACTCACCACTCATCAAGCCATGCTGAGGCAGCTTCCCATATAGAAGAGCTACGACTCTACAACTATGATACACAACTATATACTGGGGTTTTGGGGAGACAAAAGAAAAAAAAAAAAGAGAAAGATTGGCAACAGATGTTAGCATGGGGCCAATCTTCCTCAAAAAAAAAAAAAAGGTAAGAGATTTGACTAAGTTAAAATAATTTTTGAAGATCAACAAATAATAAATGCAAGAAACAAACATGTGTAGTATATATTTACACTTATTGTACACAAGTTTTATTCAAGTCCTTAAGACCTCTATATTTAAATGAATAAAAACAATAATATGGCTTCTCTTTAAGAAAAATTCAAAAAATCATGTATTTGAATCTTTATTTAGAAAAAGGAATTACATTAGATTAAAGGAAAAGTGTGAAATAAATCTAAAATACATCAAAGATTGTACTTACACTATGTTGTAAAGTATTTATTTTTGCTACTAAAGGATGCCAGGGGTATATAGAGTTCAGGACTTTAAACAAAGAACCTATTTTTTAAACTAATCAAGTTAAAGTCCTTAAATAAGATCATAAATATTTTAATATGGTGGTGTTTAGCTTTCTAAAAAATTTAATGCATAAATGTATACATAAATAAGGTATGTGTTTACATTAATGAGAAAACATAATTTTTAAACCATAAAGAAGTTTATTGTTTGTTCTATCATAACCTCCATATTTTCTGTCTAATTTTTTTCTTCATCTTTAATGTAACACTGTAAGAACTCTCATGCTGTCAAATTCTACATCTAAAATGTAAACTTTTATTATTTTCAGACTCATAAAATATGTTTAGATAATTATGTAATGCCATAAAACATGGCTAGTGTAGGAGTTTGTTATAAACATCATTTTATTCAAAAATTTTAGTTCCTTGTCTCACCCCAACTATAAAACCCAGGTTATAATTTTCAGTATCTGAAATAATAGCTTATTTGGGGTTAACTTGTATAGAAATTTTAAAATAATCTTGATTGTTTCTGACAGTTTCTAAATCTAAATATTACTTGGATTTTCATTTACATATTAACACGAATAAAGCTTGTAAACCCAGAATTCACCAAAGAGGAATTATACCTAGTACGAACATGTGGAAAATGTTGAACAATATTTGTTACTGGAAAAATCCAAACTAATACAAATTGTCAAATAGCAAAAAAATTTTTTAAACTAATAATCAACATAGAGTTCAATTAAGTGGAGTTGAACATTTCCAATATTTTAATAAAATAATCCTTTTTAGAAAATTTAGAAAACATGCAGAAGAAAGAAAACATCATTGAATGGCAAGCCTATCACTCAGATGCAAACACATTTCATATGCTGGTGTAGAGCTTTCTACAACAATGCAGTTATATAACTAGGGTGTATGTGTACTGGCCTGTGGGATGAATTGGTTTACAACAAGAGAAAAATCCAACAAATAGTGCTCAAGCATAAAGCATACTGTTTACTTAGTTAGTAGACTGTAGATGGACTGCTTAACCAGTTTTGGTTAAGCAGATTTATGAAATCAAATATTGAGTCAGTGTCTATGATTTTCCTCAACTTTTTGTGTTTTCAAATTGTTTGATTCAAATTCAATGTCATATTCTTTGGATTTCTTCTAAAGGTGAGAAGCCAGCAGATAGCCAATGTCATGAGTGAGCTTTCCATCTTTACTCTTAAGAGACTGTAAAATGCTTTCTCAGAGGCCCTAGTTATCCTTCTCTTCAAGACTACCTACCAGAACGAGGTCACACACAACACTGTTTTATAGGAAAGCCAAGGAAATTAAAAGTTTGAACTTTTCAATCCTTATAAGATGGGAAGGCGAGGGAATAAAAAAAGGTTTTGGGACTGGCTTTGGGGAAGTCAAATAACAGTATCTATCACAGCGGGTGTGTATGTGTGAACCTGGACCCTATTCTTCATATCTGAGTATTAACGTACATGTTTTACCTAAAACTAAGTGAAGGTCAGTCTAAGCAATTCGTATTTTCAACATAAATATTAATTATTGGCTAATACTTTATTTTCTGTATGCACTATTGTTTATTTAAACCACTCCCTATGAGTTTGGTTTCTTTTATTTTTATTTTTTTTCGCTTATAAACATTTTGGAAGTAAGTCTTGATATATAGCCATAGACATTCTTATTTGCTCAAGAATGAATTATTACAAATTATATTGCTGAATGAAATTGTATGAGTAATAATTTTCACTTTAAAATGTTGTACAAGTTGCATCAACATGTAGTAGAAGTTTTCGAAACTTCAAAATCATAAAATCAGGAAATAAAATCCCACACACTTCCAGTTCCACTATGGTGATGGATTTACTACAAATTGTCCTTCCGACAGATTACAAGTAAAAACTCTGTAGAAAACAAAACAAAAAACAGCAACCACCTGAAAACTCTGGAAATAAAAGAAGGCAGTATTGGAAAGGAGTCAAAACTTGGAGAAGTGATTGCACAAAGGTGAGTTTTCTTGTTGTTGTTTGTATGTTTTGTTTTGTTTTTATCCTGCAGCTTTACTCCAAGCACAGTCTTCATGCAAGGGATGATGCAACAGCACAAGTGGCTAAAATCCAAGACAGTCCCATATTTCTAGCCAGAGAAATCAGGGAAAAGGACTTCTGTGTGCTAGAGAGCATGTGGAAGAATTCTGGAGAAAAGAAAACTCACTTCCTATGTTTGAATCTACACAAACCTCAGTATAACCCATAATCTACACATGTGCAACCCAAATCCAAGCCAGCATAGTAAAGGCTTAGGAAACAGAAAGGGTGTTTGTAATACCCATACAAGTCTCAGATTAATTTTTGAAATATGCACGCTGAGAACAGACACAAACAAGGCCTAGATAACAGAAGTGAGATTTGAACCATTGCCTACAGAGGCAAGAGAGGATGTACAGTCTAACATAACCAAGTGATTGCCCACAAAAACAAAAACATTGGTATTTTCCAAATAAGGACACAGGACTCAGGGTCTATACACAATATAATATTCACAATGTTCAAGATACAATCCAAAATTCTCAACATTCAAAGAACCAGGAAAATGTGACCAATTTTCAAAAGAAAATTAATCAACAGATACCAACCACAAGATGACTCAGGTGTTGAAGCTATCAGAGAAAGATTTCAAAATATAATGTTATAATTATTCTCCATGAGATAAAAGAAAGCATACTTGCAATAAATGAATATATATAAATTATCTGCAGAGAAGTGGAAACTATGAAAAGAAGAAAATCAGTATATTTTTAGAACTAAAAAATAAAGTATCTAAAATTAAAAAAAAAGGAACTCACTAAGGCCTAGTAGCAGAATAGAGATGGCAGAGAAAAGAGTCAGTGACTTGAAATAGATCACAATTACCCAATATAAAGAACATAAGGAAAAACATTTAAAAAAAATAACAGGGGCTCAGGCAGGCATCTGTGAGACAAAAGATATAACTTGCATGTAATTGGAGTCCCAAAGGATAGGAGGAAATAATCGGGACAAAAAAGATATCAGAAAAAATAATGGCAGAATATTTCCCAATTGTTGACTGACAGAAATTTACAGATTCAAAAAGTCCAGTAAATCCCAAATAAGATAAACTCAAAGAAAACCGTGCCTAGATACACTAAAATCAACTGTAAAACTCTAAAGATAAAGAAAAATATATTCAAAGCAGTGAGAGAAAAATGAACAATACATATTTGGAAACAATGATTGAAAAGGTCATGAATGTTTTACCAGAAATCATGAAGGCCAGAACAAAGTGAAACAACTCTAGAACTGACCTAGCAAAATTGAAAATGATGACTCAAAAGAAGTGAACTTAACTGCATATTGCCAAATTTCCTGTGAAAGAAGATTATAACTGTTCAAAGTTGTGTTAGCACTGTGTGAGCATGCTCACTTTCCTTAAATAAAATTGTTTCCTATTATTTAAAAAACCCTAGCTACCTTGATAAAATTGATAGTCCATTCAATTTAATTTTGCTATTCTTTGATTATAAAAAAGTTTAAAAAACAGACATAATATAATCATAATAGAAACTCTACAAAATGCAGCTAAATAGTGTATTTAAATTTTTAAATAAAATCCTACTCTCCATCATTAACATTTTGATGTAGGAATTGTCAGATATTTTGCCATAAAAATGGTAGCTATGTTTGCATTAAACTACTTGAGATTCACCTCCTCCTCACTCTCCTGCCACCCTCCTCCCACCCTGCAACCACACCAAAGTGAAAACCTAAATCAAGCTGTGACAATCCTATTCTCTCTCAGAACAATTCAAAATTAGTGCTCAGCAAAGAAATTTGGAACTGGAGGGCAACTTTTCCATTATGTGCACCAGAAAGCAAAGGAAATGAGTTTATAAAGAAAGAATGATAAGGCAGAGATGAAAGAGATGCAAAGACTAGTAGACTAGTGGTCAAGAGAGAATGATGGAATCAACTTGGTTGTAAGTTCTGGGTAGCCACCAAAAACTAAGCTTAGATCAAGTCAAGTGTGTTCTTGGAGCTCATATTAGTCTTCATAGTCATCATTAGAGCAGTGATAGTTTAGCAATAGCCTGGAGGTTGGTAAAGATAGTTACGTGACCATATACCATTTCTACTGTATAACAAGCCACCTACACATAATAATTGGTTCTATAATTAGTCTTGCCAATTCTCCCTAGAGAAGAATTGTCCTAGTATTATATCTATCTCAAATTATCTGGTTTCACAATTTCCCATCAGCATTAGTTAAGGGAGCCTTTTTTTAAAGAACAAACTTGATTGACATTTTTATATTCAACCACATCTAAAAATGTATAGACTATAAAATAAGCACTTTTACTTAAGCACAAATGGAAAAATAATTAAAGTTACACTGTTTGGATCATGATGTCTACAAAAGAAATAACATGATTTGGTACAGAATTATTGAAAACATTTATTTCTATCAAAGAGCTTTTACTTGAGTTATTTGTAATTTCATATAGTGCATATATACAGATGTGTGTGCTTTTACATCGCAAAATGATATATGGAATGAAATAAGTAATTTATATCAACTTGCTGTCTTATAACAGTTTGATGTTTCCATAAGCCATATTAAAATATATTTATGTAAATAATAAACATGTGTATAGAGTTAATTTCCCCAAATTTTTTTCAATAAATTCTTATTCAAGTAATTTAGAAGGGAAATGTATACTTTCATATTTACAATATATTTTTCATATTGGGGTTTAAAAAAATTAGATATGTGAGTTACATGGAAAATCAAAACATTTATCAGTTTTAGTGTGGTAAATTTGAATTGGAGAATCTGACTGAGAATTGTAGCCCAAAGTAGTCATTCCATGCTGCCATATATACTCACCCAAGTCTAGAGCTTGGGATCTGCCCATGAGTGAGATTGTATTTATACCACACTTACTTGACTTTATGCAATGGGATATATTGACTGTCTTGTATGAGGACACATTTAAAGAGACAGAATGAGTCTTATAGATGTGTTTCTAAGAAGGCAGGTCCTCTGTTTGGCCCAAGGGTGCTTATGTCTTGGAATTGGCCTTGTTAAGGTATCCGATTTTCAGCTATCCAAAAAAGAAGAAAAGGGTAGGGCAACTGAGACTAGTAATACTGTAACGCTTTAACTCTATTAAATGGGGAGCACGAACCAATGTATTTTAGAATATTGCCATTCCACCAACGAATTAACTTATATATGAGGAAAAATGTGTAAAGGATGAAATGAGGGATTGGAGGTGTTTCTCATGTAAGAATCATCACGGAAACAGGGAGACAGTTGAAGAGGGAATCCTCAGACAAAAGTGAACTGAGTTATCAAAACTGTTTCTTCTTCTTTAGCAACAGCTTATTTAAATCCAAGGAAAATCAATGTCAAACAATCACGCACTAGATGGAGCTGTTGTTAATTGTAATCAAAGTTAAACCATGGCTTTTATAGCATAATTATCGGGATCAACAGATGATCTAAATATCATTAAGGAGTCTACTAATATAATATTGCTTTTTAAAGAACATGTCTTATCAAATGAACCTAATTACTGAGGATGAGATGAAAAACCTGCTAAATCCATGGGATGAACAAAAATAATAGTTTTAGCATTCATATGAATCAAATTTGTATGGTCAAGCACATGCACGTGCCTGTTATGTGTGCCTAAATTAAGACCCTGAAACTGTGTCAGTAAATTAGTGTCAGAATAGGATTGGAGCTCGTGATCCAGGGCTAGGAGCTGCTTTCAACACACTACATTGTATCACATTCTGTTCTTAAGTCAAATTGTTATTGCTTCAACGCATTCACAGCTTGGACAGTCTGAGAGAATTAATGCCTTTTCCAAAGTTGTCTCTTTAAAATTGCCTAGATATGGGCCGGCCCCGTGGCTTAGCGGTTAAGTGCGCGCGCTCCGCTGCTGGCGGCCCGGGTTCGGATCCCCGGGCGTGTCTGATGCACCGCTTCTCCAGCCATGCTGAGGCTGCGTCCCACATACGGCAACTAGAAGGATGTGCAACTATGACACACAACTGTCTACTGGGGCTTTGGGGGAAAAAAAAAAAGGAGGAGGTTTGGCAATAGATGTTAGCTCAGAGCTGGTCTTCCTCAGCAAAAGGAGGAGGATTAGCATGGATGTTAGCTCAGGGCTGATCTTCCTCACACACAAAAAAAATAATAAAATAAAATTGCCTAGATAATATGAAAAACTGGATCCTCATAAATAGAATATTTTACTTACTTAGGTGGTATTATAGGGAATTTATTCCTTGTTGGAGATGTGCAGAGATCTTGAGCCTTTCTGTCACCGATTCATTTGAAGACAACATGAATATTTTTAGAGAAGCCTGATTTAATTACAAGTTCAATGAAGGTTGAAGTCAGTCTGAGGGACTCAGATGTTAAAATGCAGAACTTTGTTATAACATACCACCTCCAATAACAGAATATGAATGTGGGATCTGGGTAAAAATGTTATATTTTAAAATTATTTCTTTGACTTTTGCCACACTTCAGGGAAAAAAAAACAACTATTCATACTTATATTGGAGGAAAAAAATTAAAATGAATGGAATGTGCTGTGTATCTTTTAATGTCTAATTCTTGGGGAGATCTTTATCATCATTTAGAAAGGGATTATGTATTTGTTTTTATATGAAAATTTTATTTCAAGGCATATCATTAAGTTTATTACAACTCTCATAGTAAATGTCTGCAAATGGTAAGGGTCTCTGTTAAATAAAGAAAAATTACTCTCTATATCACTCAATTAGTTCCCAGATTGGCCTTCATAAAGTCTCTGTTGGTGATGACAATAGGTTTTGGTGTGAAAGATGTCATCTTGGTAACTATACAATTTTCAGTGGGTTGTTTTAGCCTATAGCCTAGGTTATGATTATTTAAAATGATTATTATTTTCATTGCTTTAAGTCACAAAGAACCCAAGTATAAAACTGATTTTAAAACTTAAACTAGCATGGCATTTTTTATTGGATAAATAAAGACTGAATTCCTTGTTCTTATTATGTACATTTGTTTATTATTTATTAATGAATTAATCATTATCCAGATAATAGTTTTATCAAACTTCTACTATGAACAAAAGAAAGAAAAAGAGCAAATAAAAAGAAAGAAAAAAGAAAGTGCAGGATATAAAGATAGAGGAATTTATTTAGATTCCTTGAGAATGTATGTACTGTGCTAAACATGTAAAAAAAAAAAAACCCAATTAATGAAAAATTCAATGGGAGTATTTCAGTGCTGGAGAAGCAGAGTCAGAGGGAAAATTTAGGTAGATATTAACTTATTTAATGAAAAAATAAATAGAAAAATGACTTCCAGTTTTAGCTCCAACATGGAAACAATTTAGAGTTGCCATGCCAGTTCTCACAACATGAAAAACTTAAACAAACTGAAAATCAATAACTTTTCCTGTACTCCACAGAAGACTGAAGTTGAAGGGAAAATTGCCGCCATGAAATCTGGAGCATAAACCACGGGGGCCATAAACTGATTGGAGCACTTAAATGGTAATTTTGACCAATTCTTAGAGGCTACTATAGACAGCATGAGAGTGAGAAACTCATGGGAGTCACAGTCTTGTTGGGAGAGGGCTTGCACTTTCTTGGGTTTTACCTACAGGAGCCCCACCAAATTCTCATGGTAAAGATCCAAGAAAGATCACCTTATGGCTCTGACTGGGGCAAGAGAAAAGTAATCATTGTGAAATACGCCCAGAGAGTTCTCTATAACAATGGCCGACTCCCCAAGGAAAACACGTTACTAGACTCCATACTGGAGGATTCCAATTATGAGACAGTCTGGAAGGACAAAACTATAGCAACGATAATGAGATCTGTGGTTGCCAGGTTTTGGAGAGTGATAGAGGGTTGAATAGGTGAAGCATAGGGGAATTTCTAGGGTGGTGAAACTAGTCTATATGATTCTGCAATTGTAGATCCATGACACTATTTATTTGTCAAAATTCATAGAACTTTGCAGCACTAAGAGAGAATCTCAGTGTATGCAAATTTAAATAAATCGTTTAGGAAGTCAGAGGATTTCAGGATGGAATATAGACTGCAAAAAGATAATCTAACTGTGTTACATATGTGTAAAATAAACTTGCTGAAGGGGAGTGGAGGAAAAATGTAGATCTAAATAACTTTAGAAATGAGAAAACTTTGTAAGACTAAAGGCAAGAGACACCGTAGAAAAGTAATGTATTCTAGTTGATGACGTTATTTCCCACGGGAGTACAGGATAACTGATACCATTATACATGTTTATGGGAAATGAACAATTAAGTAAATGGATGGCAAATTGTGGGAGTCAGATTTTTCACTGTTAAAGTGGGAGGTTACAGATAAAGAAGAGGAGGAGGCTAGAATTGTCCATGTAGTAATGGAGTAGAGTTCAAGACATCATATTTAGTATGAAATCATATTTAGCTATATATTGATACAGATGGTTACATATATAAATATGAGTGTGTACATATATATATATATCTTAGTATATGCACATATATTTCCTTGCTCTGTCTCCTGAAAGGGCGTAAAAGCAAGACCATCTTAGCAAAAAGGATCCCACCAAATGCCAGGTCTTAGTTTCCAATACCATTCAGAAATAAAAGGATCCAGGGATTCTTTTTTTTTTTTATTTATTTTTTTTTCTTTTTTTTTTCTTTTATTATTACTTTTTATTTATTTATTTTTTATTTTTTTTATTGGTTTATAACATTGTAAAAATTTCAGGTGTACATCATTGTACTTCTATTTCTGCATGGACTACATCATGTTCACCACCAAAATACTAATTACAGCCCATCACCACACACATGTACCGAATTATCCCTTTCACCCTCCTCCCTCCCCCCTTCCCCTCTGGTAACCACCAATCCAATCTTTGTCCCTATGTGTTTGTTTATTGTTGTTGTTATCTACTACTTAATGAAGGAAATCATACGGTATTTGACCTTCTCCCTCTGACTTATTTCACTTTGCATTATACCCTCAATGTCCATCCATGTTGTCACAAATGCCTGGATTTCATCGTTTCTTATGGCTGAGTAGTATTCCAGTGTGTATCTATACCACATCTTCTTTATCCATTCGTCCCTTGATGGGCACTTAGGTTGCTTCCAAGTCTTGGCTATTGTGAATAACGCTGCAATGAACACAGGGGTGCATGTACCTTTGCAAATTGGTGTTTTCAAGTTCTTTGGATAAATATCCAACAGTGGAATAGCTGGATCATATGGTAGTTCTATCCTTGATTTTTTGAGGAATCTTTATACTGTTTTCCATAGTGGCTGCACCAGTTTGCACTCCCACCAGCCGTGTATGAGAGTTCCCTTCTCTCCACATCCTCTCCAGCACATGTTGTTTCCTGTCTTGTTAATTATAGCCATTCTGACGGGCGTGAGGTGATATCTCATTGTAGTTTTGATTTGCATTTCCCTGATAGTTAGTGATTTTGAACATCTTTTCATGTTTCTGTTGGCCATCTGTATATCTTCTTTGGAGAAATGTCTGTTCAGGTCTTTTGCCCATTTTTTAATTGGGTTGGTAGTTTTTTTGTTGTTGAGATGCATGAGTTCTTTATATATTTTGGAGATTAAGCCCTTATCAGATGTATGGTTTGCAAATATCTTCTCCCAATTGTTAGGTTGTCTTTTCATTTTGTTGATGGTTTCCTTTGCTGTGCAGAAGCTTTTTAGTTTGATGTAGTCCCATTTGTTTATTTTTTCTATTGTTTCTCTTGCCCTGTCAGATGTGGTGTTTGAAAAGATGTTGCTAAGACCGATGTGGAAGAGCGTACTGCCTATGTTTTCTTCTAGAAGTTTCATAGTTTCAGGTCTTACATTCAAGTCTTTAATCCATTTGGAGTTAATTTTTGTGTATGGTGTAAGGTAAGGGTCTACTTTCATTTTTTTGCATGTGGCTATCCAGTTTTCCCAACACCATTTGTTGAAGAGACTTTCTTTTCCCCATTGTATGTTCTTGGCTCCTTTGTCAAAGATTAGCTGTCCATAGATGTGTGGGTTTATTTCTGGGCTTTTGATTCTATTCCATTGATCTGTGTGTCTGTTTTTGTGCCAGTACCATGCTGTTTTGGTTACTATAGCTTTGTAGTATATTTTGAACTCAGGGAGTGTGATACCTCCAGCTTTGTTCTTTTTTCTCAGGATTCCTTTAGCTATTCGGGGTCTTTTGTTGTTCCATATAAATTTTAGGATTCTTTGTTCTATTTCTGTGAAAAATGTTGTTGGAACTTTGATAGGGATTGCATTGAATCTATAGACGGCTTTAGGAAGTATGGACATCTTAACTATGTTAATTCTTCCAATCCAAGAGCACGGAATATCTTTCCATTTCTTTGTGTCTTCTTCAATTTCTTTCAGAAATGTTTTATAGTTTTCGGTGTACAGATCTTTCACCTCTTTGGTTAAGTTTATTCCTAGGTATTTTATTCTTTTTGTTGCGATTGTAAATGGGATGGTATTCTTAATTTCTCTTTCTGCTACTTCGTTGTTAGTGTACAGAAACGCAACTGATTTTTGTATGTTGATTTTGTATCCTGCAACTTTACCATATTCGTTTATTACTTCTAAAAGTTTTCTGGTGGATTCTTTAGGGTTTTCTATATATAAAATCATGTCATCTGCAAATAGTGACAGTTTCACTTCTTCCTTTCCAATTTGGATCCCTTTTATTTCTTTCTCTTGCCTGATTGCTCTGGCTAGGACTTCCAATACTATGTTAAATAGGAGTGGTGACAGTGGGCATCCTTGTCTGGTTCCTGTTCTTAGAGGGATAGCTTTCAGTTTTTCACCATTGAGGATGATATTAGCTGTGGGTTTCTCATATATGGTCTTTATTATGTTGAGGTACTTTCCTTCTATACCCATTTTATTCAGAGTTTTTATCATAAATGGGATCCAGGGATTCTTGCATAAATGGCTGCTTCTAGGACTGGAGAAGGAGATGTGCAAAATGAGCATGAAGCACCTCGGGGTGCTTGAAAGTAAGAAAATTCTCACAAAGAAACTCATAATGATGGGAAATGTCAAAGGAACAAAGAACAAACAGAAAGAATGCTTAATGGCTGAAGATGGAACATTTAAACAACAAAATAGAGAAGTATTGGATTATAACCTAAAGTATAAAATAAATATTCATGAATCCATACTAATATAAACAAATGAATGAATAAAGAAATGGGGAGAAAAGACAAATCTCCTATGTAGAACAACACCAAATAATTTATGTAGATGCTCCTCAATGAGGCAGAGCATAACGCCTGTAAGTGTGGGCTATACATGGTGACTTTCTTGCAAAGAGTACAGAATGGAAAGTGGGGAAGGAAGTAACAACACAGTGGAGAAACCTGAACAAACACTACCACAGCCAGGAGATCAACATCCACGGTGATAAGTCGTGTTGGTATGATGTGATGAAAATAACACTTTACCTTTATGGTCTTCTTCTCAAAACTACATACTCCTAGTCTAATCATGGGAAAAAACATCAGAAAAATCCATGTTGAAAGATATTTTATAAAATAGCTGATCAGTACTCCTCAAAGCTGTCAAGGTCAGTAAAATCAAGGAAAGTCAAAGAAACTGTCATAGTCAAGAAGAGCCACGACAGCTAAAGGTGATGTGGTTACCTGGCTGAGACACTGGAACAGAAAAAGCTCTTTAGGGGAAAACTAAGGAAATCTGAATAAAGTATGGATTTAGTTAATAGTAATGTATCATTATTGTTTCATTAATTGTGACATATATACCATACAAATATAAGATGTTAATAATAGGGGAAACAGAGTACAGGCTTTATGGGAAGTCTGTACCATCTTCTCAATTTTTTGGTAAATCTAAAACTGTTCTAAGATAAAAAGTTTATTAAAAAAAGTAAATGGAACATATGGATGATCCCTAAAATGCAGACAATTGGAATAATATAGACAAGTCAAACAGCTAACGTAGGGTTTCCCAAGCTGTTTATTTTCATCCCAGATATTCATTTCAGGTTCTATCATATAGAGGCAGCCTCTGTTATGTCCACAGTGAAGTAGCAATGTGAATTCACTCTCCTAACACTCTATCTCTTCTCACAAATCATTGCCAGGCTTTTTCAGTGGGTCAACTTGTCATTTCAAACATAGTCAACATTACCAAAGGAGACTATGCGTGTTTTTTGAAGGAAGATCAACTCCACACATGATCTATTCCCTGTCTATTTTTCTGATCTTATACTCTCTCCATTTTCACTACATTTGAGAGGTGTTGAATTCTTTATCTAAAATATGCCAAGGTTATTTTTTTCTTGAAGCATTTCCATTTGCTGTTCCTTTTGTTCAGAATGCTTTTCCCCCAGATGTTGCTTGTCTGGCACCTTCTCATAAGCCAGGTCTCAGGTCAATTGTTATCTCTGCAGAAAGACTTTTTATCTGATCAACTCCTCAAAACAGCAACTTTCTCTAGTCACTTGCTGAATTTTATCACTCTGTTTAATTTTTCATAGCATTTGCCACTATCTGCAGTTATTTTATTTGTTCCTTTGTGTATGGTTTGTCTACCACTAAAATGTTAGCTTCATGAACATAGGGATTGTGTTTTCTAGTTCACCAATGTGCTCAATAAATATTTGTCAAATGCATGAAGGGATGTCTTTGTCCCATAGGACGAGGACATATCTGTAAACTTCAATCTCGTCTTCAGAGTGAATATAACTGAAACAATACATACAAACCACAAAGGGGCACCTGCCCTTCTGTCCATTTAGAAATTATCTGGTCCTCGGAACAACTGTGAGACAGATGAGATAGCTGATATTATTCCCATTCAAATATTTCCCATATTCAAATCTCAGGATAACATAGGAGAGATGGAAAGACTTTTCTCAAGAGCAAAAACAGTAGAGTGATGGAGAGAAACAATCCAACAAGTTTAAGCCCAACAGATAAGTTATCTCCCCAAGAAGGATATTTGTAACTTTCAAGTTTAGGTGATTTTAATGGTTTTGGTGAAAGCTCTACCATTCCTCCCCAAAAAGGGCTTACATCTCACTATCTCACCATTCTGGGGAGCTCAAAGATCTTCCACAAGCTTCTAACGTGCATTCACACACATCATCCATATACTCTGTCGAGGACAGGACATTTGCAGATCTCCACACAATCAAGGAGGAGGGGCCAGAGGTGCTAAAGGGCAAAGGGACAATTTTTTTTGCTCTTATTCTATCTATGTGTAGTTCCGAGAAAACAGGAATTCCGAGACTCAACATCTGCAAATTCTCACAGAACTTGCACAGCAAAGATAAATACTGCTGTTGGGGGAGGAATAGTATCCTCTACCCACTCTGGGTCCTTCCTGGCTGGGTTACAAATTAAATTGAAATGACACCGAATAGTAGGAGAAAAATCAAAGTTTAATAACACATCTATGTGGGAGAAACCAGGGAAACTGAGTTTCTCAACAAATGGTGGAGGTTTTTCACCTTAAATAGATTTAGATAAAGACAAAGGAGGATGTTGGGGGTGGGGAGGGAGACAGGAGGGAGACAGAAATCACAGTAATCAAGAGTATGCAGATTTAAGTCCTCTCTTTCCATACTGCCAAGAGTTTCTAGAGATAAGGTCATCCCCCCATTTCCCAGTAAGGAGAGGGAGATACTTTTACAAATGGAGATTTCTCTTATAAATGTAAATGTTTGGTAAACAGAACTTGGAAAAGAATGGGCTTAGTGAGAACACTCCCAGTCTGTCACTTTTAGGCTGAAGTTTGGGGGAAGGTTAAAGTTTTTTTCAGAGAAAATAAGGTAAAGAGATATATTTTGGGGTAGCCAAATTTTAATCTCCCACACTGCCATTTTAGTATGTCTGGCCAACGGGTGTTGTAAAGCAAGATTACTCAAGATTTCTGTGTTCATGTGCTGTGCATGCGTTTAATAGTTGACGTATGTGTGAAATATAATTTTCTATTAATTAAACCTCTTAACACACTTTTTTGGCAAGAGTCTTTGCTCTAAATCTAAGATATTCCCGAGAGTGATATAATGAGAGTTGGTGATGGGATTTTTCTTCCCTGTAATAGCATTCTATTTAACTAACTAAGTGGAGGAAATCAGAAAAGATTACACAGATCATGATGCTATTGAAACAACACAGTTCTGAGTCTTAAAAATTTTCCTCATCCCCAGGGCTCAGTTTTAGTTGATGTAGACCTAATCAATAAAACATTTTTATTTTCCTGATATTACCTCTGGATGTAGGCTTGCTTGAGAAACAAAAATATTGTTTGAAGTTAAATTGTGAAAGATAGTCCGTGATTAGAGCATTTTGAAACAAAAAATAAAGAAAACTTCTTACTCCCCATTCATTCCACTTCATATCATCATACTTTCTCTCTATTTACATATAAATTTCTCAAAAGAGTTTCCTACACGTGCTTTCTGCATTTTCCTCCCATTTTTCTTTAATCCACTCTAATCAAGATTTTGTTCCAGACAGAATTGGCAAAATAACCACGTAATTTCAAACTGCCAAATCCAATGTTGAATTATCCAGCTATTGCCAAATTAATGCTGCATAACAAGCAATCTCAGACTCTCGAAGGTTTACCAAAAAAAAAAAAGATTATTCTCATGCCCATGGGCTGCAGGTTGAATACAGCTGGACTAATCTAGGATGGGTGTGGTTGAGGGGCTCTGCTTAGGCTGCTTGTCTGAAATAGGTTCAAGCTTGCCACTACATTTCTCCCATCCTCCTGCCCCAGCTGTTATCCAGAGATATTTTTCTCATGGTGAATGGTGAGATGGTTTTGTCAGGGTGAGTAGCAGGAACAAGAGAGATCAAGTCAACATTGTGCAAACCTTTATGGCAATTTGAACTTGTTATTTTGTTTCTCTAAACTGTCCAAAACTATTGGTTTCAGTCCAGTCACTCCATAGGGATTATGTTTTTCATGTAGTACATATTCTCTTATAGTAGTGGAAGTTCCCTGCCATCCATCCTCAGAGCTTGGTCTTCACAGTTCATTATACATAATTATTTTAACTGTTTCACCTTGCCTGTGTCGGGAGAGAGGGAGAATCTCGCTCTGCCCTTTTCCTTAAGGTTCTTACGTCTGGCCAAATAATTAACACGACAGGTTAGCAGGAGAAAATAATACCAAGTTTAGTAGCATGTATACATGGGAGAAAGCAGGGACACTGCATTTCTCAACACAATAGCAGAAATTCTCATCTTAAATACCATCTTAGGATAAAGACAAAGGAGGATGTTGGGGGTGGGGGGTGTCAGTTACAGGAGATTACCACTAAAGCACAGTAAACAAGAGTAAGGTTATTATGCAGATTTAAGGCCTCACCTTCCACATTGATAAGTCTCTAGAAATGAGGCCAGAAATGAGGCCATCCTCCCTTTTCCCAATACAGAGAGGGAGATACATTTACAAATGGAGACTTCCCTTATAAATGTAAATGTTTGTCTGGCAACTCCTCGCAGGGCCATCCAGAGAATGTGGCCAGAGAGACATAAGATGGGCTTGTTGATGCCTTTTCTATTGTAACATCTATTTACATTATGTTACAGCCATCAGATAGAAGATCTGTTCCAGGAAGGAGTTACTATGTCAAATTCTTTAGGCAGGTAGTGGAGGAGGTCAAATGTCCCTCAGAGAAAACAATCAAGGTAAAGAGATATATTTCAGGGTGGCCAAATCTTGATCTCCCACAGTCCCGCCTTTGAAACTAAAAGTTTCCAGTCCTTTTGAAACTGAAAGAAGTTTCATAGTCCAGAAGCTGAGTTGGTAGATTGTTTCATCTCACTGAACACATTTCTTAGTCCTGATAACAGATCAGTTTAATTAAGTTCATTTTAGAAGGTGGTGATGCAGGTGGGCTCTCAAGGTTAGGCTTTATATTTTGTGGAAGTAAGCAATCAAGTATTTAATAAGAAGCATTTCTATGGAAACAAAAGAAAAACAAGGTTAATGTTTGGAGCAAATTGTAAACCAGTTTCTGAGTTCAGAGGACAGCCAGTTAAGATTTTTAGATGTCAGCGTCAAAGTATCTTTTGCAGTTTAAATGTCCCTTATGATGTCATCAGGTAACCTCTCTGGTTTATATCAAGTACATTGGCTTCAGTTTGTAAGACTTCAGGAAAAAGGGCAGGTTCAGTTCTCAGTGATTTCAAATGAAAATAATGGAAAAAATCAAAAACATTAGTTTGGATATCTGTAGCCAGATATTTCAGGAGACTAGAAGAAATCAGGATCCAGTCCAGTCAACAGATATAAAACAAAAACCTCAAAAGACAATTAACAAAACTAGGATCTAATATCCACAAATGTATACTATAGTTTTTACTGAAGTATAATTTTTCTTTCTAAAATCACCCTCATTTTTATCAAAGATAGCCAAATTTAGACTAACTAGTTTGTAAAATAAGTCTAGTTCCAATAAAGTTGGCCCAATTATTTACATAAGTACAGTAAGAATAGCAAATAATCATATAAGTTCTTTTAAATCTGCTTTGCTGGAACTTTTTAGAAGGAATCTCAGATTGAACTTTAAAGGCCTCTCGAGGCCAGGAAAGCCAAGCCAAGGATTTTGTCATCAGACTTCACCTGTAATACCTACAGATTTGGGTGAATTCCTCTCTTCCGAGGTTCCCCCAAAATATTTCAAGGTTCCTTATACCTGCCAGATAAGTGACATTCTTTACTTATCCTGGTAAGTATTGCTTGGAACATAAGGTACCAGGCCAATATTTCCACGTGGCTTTATTCCATAAAGTCCAATCTTCATTCCTCAAAAGCTGTATGGTTATATCGCAAATATGATGTTCCAGTCACAGCCTTGGTAATATAACCAGTGTTTCCAATTGTGTCCTGTTATAAGGAGAACAGATTCTTATTGAACTTATTCAAATAACTATATTGCCATGAAAATAACAATACTCACTTACTAAGAGTTTTTAAATTCTGGAGGGATCAGGTAGAGAGAAAAAGAGAAATATTTCAATTTTCCTTACAAAAGTATCATTTACCAAATTGCTATAAATCATAGCTAGCTCAGGAGAAAAGAGAAAAAGTTTTCCTTAAATCTGAAAAAAATAAAACATTAAGAATTCAGCAATACTTCAAATGAAAAATCATAAAAATTATAATCATCCTTATCAGTTCATTCAGTCCTGTGTAATCCATTCTTGATTTCGATCTTTTTGTTAGCAGCTTCATGAAGTTATCAGTTTCTTCATCAGAGTTCTGTAATTTCTTACCAAGTTCAGTTCTATGATCAGAAAGTTTGTCAGAAACCTGTACTCCAGTGTAAATGTCAGAGTCCTTTCCATGAATTTTTCTGAAGTTGAAACATTTTGCAAAAGCATTAGAGCAAAGAAATGTCTGTAAACAAGACCTCAAAATGGCAATTGACAAAGAAATTTAGTTAATTTTGTGACATACAACACCTTAAAATAATAATAACCAGAATTATGACTGATAACCAGGACAGATCAGAATTTCAGTAACGTTATACAATTTTCACGTAAGCAGGCTTATCATCACTTGTCTGACAATGCTTTCCATGTAATTTAACATACTGAATGAGCCTAATAAGTTTAGTATCTTTCTCCTTATAGGAAGAGAGCAAATTTCTTTGAGAAGTTTCAGGGCCCTTTGAAAATGCCCAAAGGAAAAAAAGTAAAAAAAAGACTTTATTTAAGATATGAATTTTGGGGAGCTTGTCAAAAATATAAAAAGTCAAAGCAAACAGAGCATTAACAGTCCAAAAAGCCTTAATAGAGAGACTTCAGTCTTTCGAATACAGGAAATTATTTTAACAGGTTTTTTTTTTTTTAGGTAGACTTACTCAAAGGTAAAGAAAAATCTTTTATAACCTCTTTATCAAGTTCAAGAAATTATCTCTTTAAGAGAAATAAGACCAAATTATAATTTTGTACCAACTTACTTCTTATATTAAAACTCATTTACTTACTTAAATTCATTTTAATCTTAGCCAAATTGACCATGCATAAAACTCCTTTTCCAGAATTCCTCTTCCATAAACCTATAACTTTCCTTGCACACAGATATGTTTTTCTTAATTTTTTAGTGGCTTCAATCACATATACTAATTAGAAATTTTAACCCTTGGAAACCTTAATTTGTAAGTAAAAACTAAGTAAACAATTATAAACTTCTTTTTACATTAGTATCTTGTGGCTTGGAAAATTTATAAACACTTCATAATTTCTGGAAACATGTTACTTTATAGTACAATCTCTTAATAAAACACAAGACATGTTTACTAGTAGACCCAAAACATCTTTTAGTTTTCCTGCAATAAAAAAAATCCAAAGTCGACAAACCTATATTTAGCAATCAACGTCTAATATCTTATATTATTTGGAAATGATCTAGATACTTAATGAATTTTTATCATAAAATTTAGCAAAACTCTAAAGTTTTAAGTCACCAAAAAGAGTTTGGAAGCTGTAACCATCGTAACAAATAATTATTGTTTAAAGTTCACCCAACATTCATCTTATTCACAACTATTTAGTTACTTGTTCCCAATAATTATTTAGATTGCCTACAAGACTTCATAAGACATTAGATAAAAGTAGCCATAATTTAAGTTATTATTTTTGTTAACCAGTTCTGTAATAGAAATAACATCAGTTTTTCTACAAAATTTCATGTAAATTTCATCACCTCTTATACCTCTAGACATAGTTTTCATTAAGACTTTTATCAATAGATCTTGGTCTTCAAATTTTGGACAAGGGAAGCATTCCCAGTCAGACATTTTAAACATACTCAGGCAAAGTTGATGTAACCTCTTTATATAAAATTAGCTCAAACATTCCAACCTTTATAATCTTATCAACACTTACACTTTTACATGTTCTCATTTCAATTGTAACCTGATTCAAGGTCTTAAGGCTAGTCAAATTTTTCCCTTCCTTTTTCTGGCCTTTTCTTAGTTACCAATTAAACAATTACGTGAGAGCTCTCAAAACATTTTTTTTCCCCAATTTAGAAGTTTTTCCAATTCAAAGGATCCGTCCTCTGGTCATTGACGAGTAGGATCTTCATTTGTATATTTGTTCCACTAGTGACTTGATCCCATAAGCCTTTTTAAGGAAAGACCCGGAGATGACTTTCCACGCTTAGTATAAATCTTTACCATGGAGGCAAGAGGCGTCCCTGATGAGGGCGCAGATGATGTAGCCCCCGTGATCCACAGAATTCACTCCCAAAGATATTCAGAAAAAGTAAAGACCTTCGTTGCACAGGTGGTAAGGATGGTGTAGTGAAAACGGTGTCTCCGGTCTCCCACAATAGTGTGGGACGCCTCCAGTCACAGACCTGCTAATCTGTGACACCGGGCAGGTGATACTGGAATGGGATTTTTCCAGCACTAACAAGCAACGAAGGTTAAGACGACAAAAGCCCTTATGGACTGGGCCCTTTATGACAAACTCTCCTGAGAGCTTGGCACAGCCAGACAAAGATAGTTCGGAACCCCAGTCTACTCCACTGGCAACCAAGGGGCACCCCGGTAAATGCACCTTCCGTATGGTGGAGACCAAGGAGAATATTCTCACTGGTCACAAAGCCACGTTTTCTCAGGACACAGAACAAGACAGAAGGAAAAACCTAGTCCGATTTTTTTCTTATGTGCACAATGAGAGCTTTAGCCACGCCTTAGGTCTCTTGGAGACAGAATAATACCTGGGGGGGGAGGTGCCTCAGGGTTGGGGACTGTGTGCTTTACAGAGTACCTCGTCGTTGCACGGACATTTTCTTGCAGTTGGCGGGGGACCTGTGTCATCTACCCCGTTCAGTGACCCAACTTATCCTGTCACAGGAGTCTTCTGAAAGTGGCGAGCGCCCTAATGGCTCTTAAACGCTCGACCCGTGCCCACCAAATTTGTGGCCTTTTTGGCTTCCAAGATGCCCTTGGCAATGGCCTTCACTTCATGTGCATATTAACCCACAGCAAAGTTTGTCTAAATAGACTCCGGTCTGGTGAGACCCAAACTCACCAGCCTGTGGGGCCGGCCCGGACAGCAGGCTTATAGGGCCTATGCCTGCGTCCTACCCTATGCTATTTCCTTCTTATGACAAAAGACACAGACAAAAGAGAAAAACAGAGACTATCTCTGGGAGGAAAAGGGATCAAGACCAAAACCAAGAGTAATCTACCAAATTTACCAGAATCACTAAAAGCACAAGAAACTAGTTTCCCAAATATTTTCCTGCCAATCTAAATTTAGAAAGAGAAAAAAATTCTCACCACTTCCTTCCGCCGGACTCTGCAGATAGAGATTCCGGGAGGCTGACGTGGTAAGAAGTCTTACCTTTTGCCGGCTTTCGTCAGGCGTTCCCGTATCTCACCATCTGCAGTAGTCCAGGGAGAAGGCAGTTCTTCCAGCCAAAGAAGGCAACTTGCCAGCCAGTTAGGGTCCCTTCGTGGTCGCCAAAACTGTCGGGAGAGAGGGAGAATCTCCCTCTGCCCTTTTCCTTAAGGTTCTTATGGCTGGCCAAATAATTAAAAAGACAGGTTAGCAGGAGAAAGTAATACCAAGTTTAATAACATGTATACATGGGAGAAAGCAGGGACACTGCGTTTCTCAACACAATAGCAGAAATTCTTGTCTTAAATACCATGTTCAGCTAAAGACAAAGGAGGATGTTGGGGGTGGGGGTGTCAGTTACAGGAGATTACCACTAAAGCACAGTAAACAAGAGTAAGGTTATTATGCAGATTTAAGGCCTCACCTTCCACATTGATAAGTTTCTAGAAATGAGGTCGTCCCCCCTCTTCCCAATACAGAGAGGGAGATACATTTACAAATGGAGACTTCGCTTATAAATGTAAATGTTTGTCTGGCAGCTCCTCGCATGTATACATGTTATTAAACTTGGTATTATTTTCTCCTGCTAACCTGTCTTGTTAATTATTTGGCCAGCCGTAAGAACCTTAAGGAAAAGGGCAGAGGGAGAGTCTCCCTCTCTCCCGACACCTGCAACCCACTCTCACATAATTTTTTCAAATTCATGTTTTCTGAGGCAAAGAACAATAACCAACTCTGATCAATTTAAACAGGTAAGGAAGATATTTCAAAAACATGAGATTTCTCAAAAAATGTGGGAGGATTTCTGGAGCAATATTCATAACAAAAGGAGACGATAGAGACTAAGAGGTTACAACTACAATTAAAATCATGTTTTGGATCCAAATAATGGAAGGCTTCCCAAACATACAATAAGTTTCAGGTTTAGGACATGGAAAAAATGTGAAATGTTGACTCTTTTTCTCTCTCTTCCCCTCCTTCCTAATCAATTAGATATCCATATTATAAAACTGGCATGAGTGCCACTTTTTTTTGTTTCTTTATATTAAGCAAAGTTGAATGAGTTATTACTTAAATTCTTTGAATTTCCTCAGAAGTTAGTACAATATCAGGAATCTTGAAACATCAAAATTCTGAGAACTGTATTGGCAAGTCTAATTTATTGGTGTTTAGAGACTTCTCACAGCCTACATGAAAGATAACTCTCCTGAAACTTATACTATAGCTAAGTAACTTTCCTAATCATTTTGCTCACTTTCAATTGTGTTTCTCCTTTTGAGACATAAACACATATCGTGCTAAATAAAGTTCACAAATTTTTTAAATGAAATAGTAAATTAACATAATTCTTTCCTAAACACTCCAATGTCTTTGTTTTCATCACGGTATATATATACTGTTCAGTGTTTTCCTTCAAGTAAAAAATTCTAACCTGAAATATCTATCTTAAACTTCACAAATGGCATTGACATTTTACAGCGAGAATAGCATTGTGTTTCTGGGTCAAAGTTAAATACTACTAACATTCCTTTTATTTAGGGAGGAAAGAAAGACAACACTGCCATATGCTGTAATCATTTACGTGAGCTGCTTAACAAAAATATGAAAGGCCTTTAGGCTCAAGCAGTATTTGCTGCTGAGCATATTCAATTGCAATTGCATGCTTCCTAACTGAGCTGAAAACAGCCCGCATCTAGATTACCATTTCAATTACCCAAGCTTCATAACTTAGGGTTACATTTTGAGTAAGTCAAAACAGGGCAAAAGAGATGGATATTCTGGAAATACAAATAATTTGGTTTGAAGGTCAAGTTGAATTTACTTAATGATATTTGAGAAACACATTTCACCTAGAAATATCATGCCTGATATAACTAAAGCATTGAATATATTTTCTTCTCAGATTGTGTGTACATGTAAAAGTAAGCTATTACATCAATTATCCTGGTTATTCATATTAAATAAGCGTTTTTGCTTGATTTGCACTTTTGGAACTTTTTTTTTTAGTTTTAAATATAATTATAATTCTCTCTGTTTCCTACTGTATTTTTTGAGTCTTTTAAACAACAGAATGCATAAACATTAATAGATAGACTCACTGTGCTATGTAACCTATTAATGCACAGGCCAAAGTCAATAACATTGAATTGAAATAATTGGTAGCTAAGGTATAAAACTGGTTTCATATGTTCTGCTTTTATTTTAGACTATTTTTATGAATTTGGTTAAAGAATCTGGATATAGTTATTTTAAGGAGTGTTGTTGTATGTCAAATTTAATACACAGAGACATATAAACTTTCTCCTTTAAAATAATTATCCATGAATTCAGTCTAACTCAATCAGAGCTTACATCTTTTTTACATATATACATATGTAATTGCGTGTGTATAAAACGTGTAGTGACATAATATACACTAGCATTTTCACTCAATGCTACTGTGGGAGATCAAAATTTGGCTATCCCGAAATATATCTCTTTACCTCGATTAATTTCTCTGAAAGAAGCTTTAACCTTCCCCCAAACTTACAGAAAAATGACAGACTGGGAGAGTTCTTGCTAAGCCCATTCTTTTTAAAGTTCTGTTTACCAAACATTTACATTTATAAGTGAAATCTCCATTTGTAAAAGTATCTGCCTCTTTGTACTGGGAAGAGGGAGGATGACCTTATCTCCAGAAACGCTTATCAGTATGGAAGGAGAGGACTTAAATCTGCATATTCTTGATTATCGTGATTTCTGGCTCCCTCCTGTCTCGCTCCCCACCCCCAACATCCTCCTTTGTCTTTATCTAAATCTATTTAAGGTGAAAAACTTCCGCCATTTGTTGAGAAATCCAGTTTCCCTAGTTTTTCCCAGTTATTAAACTTTGTTTGATTTTCTCCTGCTAATCTGTCTTTTAATTATTTGGCCAGCTATAAGAATCCTAAGAGAAAGGGCGGAGGGGGATTATCTCTCTTCCTCAACACTACTTATATGTTAAATATTTTCTACGTTTAAACAACTTCGTAATTACTATTTAATGACTACCTAATTATCTTGATGTTAAATTATAATTAAACCATTTCTCTAAAATTGCTTTCAGTTTCTCAAAATAGTTTATTATTAATGGAGAACATTGCGTTGACTAATTTCCTTAGGATGCTTTCTTAAGTGTGGAATTATTGGTATATAGTGACATTTTCCTCATCTTTTCTATGTATCATCATTACATTTTCCATACGTTTTACCATCTTACCTAAGCAAGATGTATATGCAGCATTGGGTTTTATCATTTAAAAATGATATTAGTTATGAAATTATTTCTCTAGTGGAATTTTTCATCTCTCTCTCAAACCTAGTCCCACTTTGTCTAACCTCTTCTGCTCTCCTTTTTTTTTTTTTAATAATTTTATTTATTTATTTATTTTTTCCCCCAAAGCCCCAGTAGATAGTTGTATGTCATAGCTGCACATCCTTCTAGTTGCTGTATGTGGGATGCCGCCTCAGCACGGCCGGAGAAGCGGTGTGTCGGTGTGCGCCCGGGATCCGAACCCTGGCCGCCAGCAATGGAGCGCGCGCACTTAACGCTAAGCCATGGGGCCGGTCCTGCTCTCCTTTTTATGTGAAGAGAATTTTCTACTTGGATAGGGGCCTAGCAAATAGTGTACAGTGTTATTGTGCATTAAAGTTAAGATGGCATCTTCTGTTCTACCTCTTACAATTCTTTTTCCTGTGTTTTGTCATGGCTCTCTGTGCTCTAATTTTATATGGCTGTGAGTGTGTGTGGACTCAGAGTGCCACGTGAGGACCAGCTATCTTTTTCTCTCTGCTGTAGACCTAAACATCGGAGTTCTGAATATTTAAACCAGAATGGGGAAGGAAAGAATAGAAAGCTCGTCTTTGGACTTGATTCTAAGTCACGTGTTTCAATTCTACATTTTACCGTGAATTTAATGAATCAATACGTGAATATATTAATGAATGTATAGATAAAGAAAAAATGCATGTATTAACTAATGTATTAATTTGGTTTGACTAGGGCAATGTAAAGATATGATTTGTTTGTATTTTGTTAGCAAACCATCATCTCAAGTTTATGGATTGTAACAGTAATAGCCCCTGGGTTCATTACAACTGTCTGTATCCATGTTCTTGGGAAGACTACAGTCCACTTACACTCGGCTTGACCATGTTACTTGCTTTGGACAATGGGACAAAAGTATATGTGACACAAGGAGGGACTTGAAAAGTGCTTAGGCTTTGGCACTTGCCTTACTTTGTTGTTCCTGTGAAAACTGTGGCCACCATCATGGGAATCAGCCCAGGCTAGCCTGCTGGTCATAACCCCAGGTGATTGCTAGCACTAACTCCAGACCTGTGAGTTAGTTCACTCCAAACAAACGAGTCCCTAGCTGACTGATGGTGAATGTGTAAGTCCAAGCAATATCAATAGAAAAACCACCCACCTGACTCAAATCTGTACTTAAAATTCACACAATTGTGAGCTAATAAATGTTTCCAGCATTGAGTTTTGGGATGGTTTGTTACAAAGCAAAAGCTAACAATAACATCCAGCTATAAGTTGTATGTTACCACAATACTGAATTATTAGCAGAGTGTTAGGATTACCAGCTGTTATAAAATATTTATTCAATAGTGGCTAGTGGTACTTGATTTCAGCCTTCTTGTATTTGTTTTTTATAGTCCTGCTTTTAGGGAGCTCCTGGAAAAAAATTCCCAGAATCACTGCCAGCAATAAAGCACCTTTGTATGAGAAATGTATTTGCTGTGATCTCCTGAGTACCGTTGCCTCTAGTGAACCAATATATGAGCTAATATAAAAGAATAAAAAATATATTAGAATAAGTGAGCACTCTACACATTATATATAATATCAGCAGGATGTTATTCAGTGCAGAAGTTTCTGTGATTGTGATAAATTAGGGAACCTTACAGTATTTAATGGACCTAAAGCTTGAATTTCCTATTTTATGTTTATATGGATTCTGTATGTCGGAATGCAACAATGATCAGTATTTGATCTAAAGTATATCAAATTTTTTCCTACATTTTTGGCATTTTTTTCATAATTTTAATTAAAATTTTAAAGACAATCTTAATATTTTTTATAATTAATTTCTATAAATTAAATCATTTATAGAAGCATCTCTTAGGTATTCACAACTACATAAAACAGTCATCCACAGAAGAACTCCCTCATAGTCTATAACTTTCCTAACACAATAAAATAAAATACAGCCAGGTAAAAATTCACTCATGTGAAGAAATATTTCCTTAGGGAACTGTTGCAATCATGATTTTTTTGAATAGTTGAATATAGCATTCAATCCTAACTAGAAACAAATGTAGTATTTAAAGAAACATTCTTAGTTTGACATGCTAAATAAGTTCCAAAGTTTTGAAGTTTATTTCCAGTCTGTCAACAGCCTTTACTGAGTGCCTGCTGTGCATGGAGCACCACCCTGGGTGTGGTGAATGAGAGCATCTATTACACAATTTATGATAGAGGGGGTTAGAATATAACTGTTTCTCATGGTGATTTTACATTTCTTCATTTCTGCTAATCACTCCATATGCTTCATGTTCTATCTTATCCTCATAGACTTTCCGTTTCTGTTTCTAAATACCCCAAGGTGAAACTAAACATTTCTTCTAATGAGTAGTAGCTCAATTACAGATATATCCAGCCCATGCTTCTATGTCCTGTTTCAGCCATGTGTTAAATCAATCAAAAGGGGTTAAGATAGCCTGTGTTTATGAAGATGAAAGCAATCCAGGAGATACCAGAGTGGTTGAAATTCTTTAAAATACATGATATGGAAGTGAAATCACACTGATTATGTGAGTACTCTATGTCACACAGAAAATAATGTCCTCCTAATTTTAGAGGCATTTATTTCCCATATATCTTATGGGCATTTATTAATTTTTCCTATTAATTACAAATATGATAATGACAAGATCACTCTTTTACCCCCACCCGTGTAAGGTGGTCCCACCTCCATCACGCAAGGATTCAAAAAGGTTTGTCTCTTGGTCCAGGGTCCTCAATCTTGCTGCTGGTGAGGAGGCACTTCCATAGAGTAGTCTTTTTTTTTTTGTAAGGAAGATCAGCCCTGAGCTAACATCCGTGCTAATCCTCCTCTTTTTGCTGAGGAAGACTGGCTCTGAGCTAACATCTATTGCCAATCCTCCTCATTTTTTTTTCCCCAAAGCCCCAGTAGATAGCTGTATGTCATAGTTGCACATCCTTCTAGTTGCTTATAGAGTAGTTTTAAGAGGAAATGCCTTGTCTTTCTACAATTCCATTCAGACTTTTTCTCGTGGAATCAAAAGGTGATCTTATTACCATTAACATTCCTTTCATAACAATTTGTATGGTTTTATGACAAATGCTATTTATGAAATATTTTACTAATTTTTAAAACCATCAGTAATTTCAAAATATATTTCCTAAAAAATAACCCAATAGAATTATTGCACCTTTCCCTTTTTCAAAGTAGCTGCTATCTAGCTCCCACCTCAATTATGCCTTATTTGAAGATCAAGAGCATGTTTATCTAAAGAAAATACTAATGTCTACTGCTTGAAATTCGAGTCACGATATTTTCTTCAATTTAATTTTAATTTTCATGTATATTCAGTGACTAGAAATCCTCTTTAATTGATTTTAACTAGACAATATTGTGTTAAAAATTTGTGGTCAAGTATTCTCATATTGTGATAAATTCACATATTTAATCCAAATGTTTTTTGGGGTTTGAATAATATAATTATAATTCTGGATCTAAAAGATCCAGTTAGTTCTTTCTTAGTCTTCGTACCTCAAAAGTATATTAATAATCATTTTAATAGCTTATTCTCACCTGCTTCATTTAGTACCATAGAACATTATTCCTGGATTTAAAATGTTTATAGACCTAGATATTGGAACTTTGAAAAATAAATTTATTCATTCATTTAATAAATATTTGCTTAGACTCTACTACAAACCCAATACTGTCACTATTTTACCCCCAAAAGCCATTGTTTTCTTTTTTCTATCAGGAATACACATTATTAACTCTGATAATTCAAACCACATGGAACTGCATTTTTCAAAGTACACTATTTGTGGAACAAAAAGTCAGGAAATTTTTGCTAAAATGAGCTGTCTCGACTGTTATAGAAGTGTGTTTACAAGATATATGCATTTTATTAAAAAATAGAAATAAGTACTTTCATCTTTTTAAGGTCAACACATTGAAGTGAGGGTAAAGATATAAAACCTTAGAGTTAGATTTGATTTGGCTGTGGATAATATTTACATAATCATAATAGTGTAAATGATGCCAATGGGTTTCAACTTTAGAACCTATAGAAGAATCAATATTTGAAACAGTTATGGTTGTATTAAGAAAGTAAATTTGAAATATCTTAGCAATTTAAAAGGTGAATGACAGAAATGAGAAGGGGGAAAGAAGATATAAAGAGCAGGAAAAATTGATATAGAAGTACTAAAACCCTTATTTTCCAATATGAGGATGTGGTGAATTAAGAGATATTGTTATATGTTAATAGAACAATTAAAAAGATGAAATGGTTTATATTATTATATTATGCTATATTTATTATATTATGTTTTATTATGATATATTATGTTGCATTACATTATATTATATATTTTTATCAAGGTGCAAAGGTAACCTACAGAAAGCTAAGCTAAGCATAGTGTAACTATTGACTATGAGAAGATGTTAGGGGAAAATAGGGGTCAATTTGACTCTGTATTTTCTTTAAGTTTAATTGTTGGGAGTCAGTAGATTTTTGTTAAAGTTGATAAATTAAGACAGAGAGATGATAACATATGATGTAGAGCTAACTGGGGCTACCAGAAATACTAAAGTTACAAAGATTGAAGGAGTTGCCACTGGGGAGCAGAATTGGAGGTGTTTTGAGATGGGCTGTGATATCCCTGTATCCATCTGTATTTATTACTGTATTGATTACTGACACCATCTGTATTTATTACTTTTTGTTTCATATATTATATTTAAAGCAAAAAGCCCCCAAAACAATAAATATTAGCAGTGAAGTATATTTGCGTAAGTTTACATTTCTTAAATCCTTTCTTTCCTCAGATATTCCCAGCCCTTTCTTCCCGGCAATATAAACATGCAATGCAAATCTGCCATGTAATTGTTAGTTAGAAATATTATTATCAATAAAACTTTGAGGCATCATTCAAATTCTCAGTTATTCTAACTAAAGTAAATACTTAGGTTTATTTGAAATGATTGTAATAATATTTCTAGGAAAGAAAAGAATAATCCACTTCAATTATTTCCATAAAGGTTAGCATTTCATTTAAGTACTTGCTAATACTCTTCTGAATAATTACCCTTTTTGCAAGCATACTCTAACTTAAACAGTTTCAAAATAAGTTGTTACTTTCCAAAAAGGTACTAGAAGATAATTCAAAGGAAGCAAGAATCAACTGATTTGCACTGCATTTCTATATGGCAAACTTACTAATAAAACATTGTTTATTGGAACTAACTTATAATCAACTATAAGGTGCACTAAGAAAGAAAAAAAACCCTAAGAGAGATAAAAGGTCCCGTACGAACTATGTTCGCTATTAATAGTGAGACACATCTATTCTATTTAGTAGAATATACAAATTAAAAATGTAAATCTTAGAATACGGCCTTACAAAATACCATATGTAGAAAATTCTTTTTTTCACAAACATTTTATAACAGATCTGCTCAATAGAAATACAAAATAGCCACAAATGCTACCATAGATGTGATTTTAAACTTCCAAGTAGTCACTTTTTAAAAAGTAGAAAGAAATGGATGAAATTAATTTTAATAATATTTTATTTACCCAAATGTATCCAAAATATGATCATCTCAATGTACATTTGATGTAAAAAATTAATGAGATATTTTACATTCTAATTTTTGCACTTTTTGAAATATGATGTGTAGTTTGCATCACAGTGTATTCCAGTTCGGACTAGCTATATTTCAAGAGATTTATAGCCACATGTGGCTGGTAGCTAACATACTGGACAGCACAAATGTATATCATTTGCATCATCACAGAATGGAAATGGAGGAGGTACGGTAATGGAGGCTGGTATGGAGGAGGAAATGGAAATGAGATAGACATTAGTAATAAAATATGATAAATGGTGCACAAAATAGAGGCAGCAAACCCAGCCTTGGATGTTAGGGGATATTCCTAAAAGTGACATACCCCCATTCTCCACACATGATAATATATACAAAAAACCACTGATTAATTTGGGATTTTGATATTTATGTTCATTGGTATAGAAATTTTCCCTTCAAATGATTATTAAGAATGACAATTTATATTTATGAATCTAATTAATTTCCTAATATAAACCAGTTTTGCCACATCAAACACCAAGTTACCAGAAAAGCAAGTAATACCTGAGCAAAACTTACGCCAATGCTTCAAAGATGGTTTCATTCAAAATGTCTAGAGAAAGTCAGTTCTGATATGATTGTTTGTCCTTAGTATCAGTCTGATATAACTGTGGCAAAATTAATGTAATATTTATGATGTTTCTCATAGTATATGTTTGTGTATGTGCGTGTGTGTGTGTGAATAAGCTCTAGCAAATAGATTCCAGAAACCAGTCTTGGAAGTAAAGATAAAATGAGGACTTGGAAATGATCTGGTTATTGTGATTCTTATAGACCACCAACAATGCTGGCAAAATTGGTTTCTATGGTGTCTATTAAAAGTGTGCTTGTCTAAATGACTTAAATGACTGCTAAATCTTGTTTTTTCCTGCTCTTTGTTAAAGCAATGAGCTTAAGTAGAGGCTGACATATCTCCCTTATATTCCTTCTCTAAGAGAATGATCATTATAACATAAGACAACGAAAAACTTTTACTGAATTTTTGATCTTCTCATCCAAATTATGTCTGTCTTTGAATTTCGGAAACAGGATAGATAATTCTGCTTTCACAACCCTTGCTCATAGTTTCTTGAGATAATAGGAGCAGACTTGCTAAATAACTGTCAGGTAATATTTCCCTCTAGCTGGAAAGTTCTCCCTCCCCCTGCTCCCAAGAGAGAGATGGAAAAAAGCATGAATGCAAAAAAGAAAGGAATGAATAAAGAAGATAAGGAAAGAAGAAGAGAGCAGAGAAAAATGAGAGAGAGAGAGAGAGAGAGACAGACAGACACAGAGAAAGATCAGTATTTGTTTTGAATGAGGTGGCCCTGGGGTAGAAGTTTAAGTGAATCTTGACTTCCTTGATTCCTTCAGTCCTCAAAGTCGCAGCAGTTCCAGCAGGATGGCTGGCCTCTTCTAATCAGGATATTCCAGAAAAAGACATTGGAGGAAGAGTTTTATGTCTGAGTAAAAGGAATGTTGCTGTCAGTTTTCTATCCAGCACTATTTCTAACCTCTTACTCAATAACTCATTACTTTAGTCATTAATCTCTCATGTGTAACACGGCTATTTGCCTGCAGAAAAATACAAGGGTACTACATCATTGAATTTCTATCATCTATTGTGGATGTAATATTTTCAAATAATTCCAGAAGGCTAGTTAAACATGACCTCCCTCAACTGAAACAGCAGTGAGTATTCGTCATGACGTTTCCTTTCCCATATGGAGTTTCCACAGCATCTCTTTAATAGCTTCCATTCTTTTCCCTACTCTTCTAATTAAATTTACTCATTTTTTAAAATAAAATTAATTGGCAGAGGTTGATGAAGGAAAAGATGTTAATATAAAAGAAATGAGATGCTGACTACTTTTAAATCCTTTTTATACTGAATTAAAAACATATGCAGAAAATTGCATAAAATTTAAATGAACACTAAAAAAATTATTATATAGTGAGCATTCCTATAACTACTTTCAAGGTCAAGAAATAAAATGTTATGAGTGCCCTGAAAATATCATCTCACTCACAAACTGCTCCTTTTTTTCTAAAGGCAACCACTAATCTCAATCTAAAGATAATCACTCCCTCACTTTCTTTGTAGTGTTACTACCTAAGCATACATATCTAAATGAAATAGTTTGGTTTTGTCTATTTTTGAACATTATGTGAATGGAATTACACTTTATATATTAATTTAAGTCTGCCTTCTCTTGTTCAATATTATACTTAAGAGATGAATCTACATTATTGTGTGTAGCTATAGTTTCATTTTCTTGTGATTGTTGTGAAGTATTTCAGTATATGAATATACCACAATTTATATACCAGTTTTCCTGCTAGTAGGCATTTGGGTAGTTTCCAGTTTAGGGCTTTTATGATCAATGCTGCTATGAATATTCTTGCATATGTCTCTGAATTCACATATGAATACATTCTTGTTGTGTGTGTACCCAGGAGGAGAATTGCTGAGTTTTGCATATCTTTACATTACTAGATAATATCAAACTGCTTTCCAAAGCAGTTTCCAAAGCAGAATGAATTTGCATTCTCTCAAAGCAACGGTATGGGTTTCTCTACATTCACACAGACACCTGGAATTTAATTTATCCCTTCGTTTGGGTGTAATTCATTGGACTTTTAAATTGCTTTTCCTTGATGACCAATGAAATTGGACAGCTTTTCAATTGTTGATTACACATTTAAATTTCCTCTTCATTCAAATCTTTCGCCTTTTTGGGGGGTATGTTTACATTTTTCTTATTTATATTTTAGTTCTTTGTATTTATATTTTAGTTCTTTATATTTTCTGGTTATAAGTGTTTTTGTTGTTATAAGTTTCAAATATGGTTTCTGACGTTAACTCATTTTTTTTTTTTTTTTTTTTTTTTTTGTGAGGAGATCAGCCCTGAGCTAACATCCGCCAATCCTCCTCTTTTTTTTGCTGAGGAAGATGGCCCTGGGCTAACATCTGTGCCTATCTTCCTCCACTTTATATGGGACGCCGCCACAGCATGGCTTACCAAGCAGTGCGTCAGTGCGCGCCTGGGATCCGAACCAGCGAACCCCAGGCCGCCGCAGTGGAGCGCGCGCACTTAACCGCTTGCGCCACCGGGCCGGCCCCCGTTAACTCATTTTTTATGACCAAATTTTTATGACCAAGTATTAATTTTGATGAACTTTATGATTAGTGCCTTTTGTGTTCTGCTTAAAATATTTATGTACTTGAAGTTGTAAATATATTAATCCATATTAACGTCTAGATCTTTTAGTGTTTTGCTTTTCATATTTTGTTCTACATTGACGTGGAAATTTTTTTTCAGCCAGGTGAGTTGAGGTTCACTTTTTTTTTTCAGATAAGCATACCCAATTGTCTCATTACCATTTAGTAAAAAGATTGCACTTTTCCACTTCTCAGTAGTGTTCCCATTGTCTTAAATTAGATGTACATATATGCGTGGTCTCTTTTGGGTACCTGAATTTGATTCCATTCGCCCATTTGTCTGTCCTTCCAACAATGCCATACTGTGCTAAATACTGTAACTTTTTAAATAAAAGAATTGTATCTGTAGAACAAGTCTTGCCACATTGTTCTTCCTTAAGGGAATCTTGGCTAATTTTGGCTTCAATTTTTATAAGTAAATTAAATAATCTTGACAAGGATTAAAAAATATATTATAATTTTGAACTATATATTGATTTGGGTGAAACTGACATCTTTTACAATAACACTTCCAAACCTGACCATAATATAGCTCCCCATTAATTTAGGTACCTTTAAATTTCTCTAAATAATATTTCATAGTTTGTCCAAATAAGCGGCACGTTATTTTTGTTTGATTTATTCCTAGACATTTTATATTTGATAATATTTTAAATGGCATTTTTAATATTTAACCTTAAACTGTTTGTTATTGAAATAGCTTAATGCAATGTATGTTTGTTTACTTTTATCCACTATCTTTTAAAAAGTCATATTAATTTGAAAATTATTATGAGTATTCTTTTAAATTTTGTACAAACTTAATCATTTATTTTTGCAAAAGTGAAATTTTGTTTCTTCCTTTTCAATATCTGTAGCTTTCCCATGACTTACTTCATTATCTAGGGCCTCCAACGTTATTTGGAAAATATAAAACTAAAACATTAGCAGAATACTGAAGTCTCCACTCTATAAGTATAGGTCCAGAATTGTAAATTTGCATTAGCTTCAATTTACGTGTTGTTGCTTTTCTCTATTTCACCTGAAATTCCAAGTGAAAGAGCAAAGGGAAATACATGACTGATCCCAGGTTAAGAATTTGCAGAAAAGGACTGATGACTTAAAGACGCTGTCAAGGGAGTACTTTGGATGGTCGCCCATGGAATGCTGTCTCCACAGGAAAGCAAGTGTTCTCATTCTGCAGAACATCAGCTGACTAAGATGGAGAGAAGATGCAGGGGAAGTCTTGACAGTGATGAATGGCTTGATGGTTAGTCCTAGGCTGAGAAATTTCGAAGGAAATGGGTTGTGTTCAGAAAACAATGTTATTGAGAAGTAGAGCACATCTAAATAATTTATGGGTAAGATAAAATCTTTTGAATTCAAATGTGTCAAATTCTAGTTTCCTATGTATGATGAAACAATTGAGTCAATAATAATTTAATAATCCCATCCCTATTACTTAAAGTAAAGAATAATTTTGTTTCTGGTGAAGAAAGGGTAGCTTTCTGTAGACACATGTTCCTGCTAAGAACAACTAGAAAACCAGATAACATTTAAAATAAAATGGAACAAAACAAAATTATTTAAAGGCAATAAAGAAATAACATGGCAAACAGGGCTTGAGAGACCAAGATTCCAGAGTACGACATTCTTGAAAAGATGAACCAGCATTCAGCTACATTTTTTTTTCCTCAGAGTATTTGCCAATACTGGTTACCTGGACTCAGAGTTCAGGTAAATAGCATAGATGCAAGGTCACAAATGAAGGTAGGAGGGAGAAAAATTAAAGGACTAAAAAGACAAAAAGTGATGGGAACAGAAGACAGAGCTGACACTGTTCTGTTGCTATTAACTGCATAATAAATATTCCCCAAACTTAGCACTTTCAAGCAATGCACCATTTTATGTTGCTCGTGATGTTACATATCTGAAGTTCAAGAAAGCTTCAGCTGGGCAGCTCCCGGCTGGGAGTAACTAATGTCCTTGCAGTCAGTTTTTAGCTGAGATGTACTCATTTGCCATTTGGAGCAGACTAGACATTTAATATGGCTCATTCTTACAGCTGTTAATGCTGTCTATCACCTAGGAACCCAGCCAAATCTGGTGACCAAAGAACCTATACAAGGCCTCTCTAGCCTTGTAGTTTCAGGGTAGTCAGATTTCTTCCCAGGAAAACCAAACAAAGTTGCAGGTGTTGTATGACCTAGTGTCCAAGTCAGGTAGCATCATTTCTATCACACACTATTGGATGAAGCTGTCACAGCCCACCCAAATTCAAGAGGACAAGACAAGCACCTTACCTCTCAATGGGATGAGTATCAAAACATTTGCAGACATGACATGTTAGAAACAACCACTGAACTTAATTTCTCTTTAAGATATTTGCTGAATTATGAAGTTGTGCCAGGTGGAAGACTAACAAGAGAAGCCTCTGAAAAGCATGAATTTGGTCACCTCACAGAGCTGAGGAGAGGAGCCCCAAAGAACGATCAAGATCTTATTTGGAATTCCTGGAAGACTAGGTGCAGGGGAAAAAATACTTTTAACAGATCTTCATCAAAACAGCAATTCAACAGCATATTAAAAGAATCATACACCATGATAAGGTGGGATTTACCTCTGGGATGCAAGGATGGTTCAACATATGCAAAATCAATAAATATGATACACCACATTAACAGAAGGAAGGATAAAAATCATAGGAGCATCTTAATAGATGCATAAAAAGCATTTGACAGAATTCAACATCATTTCATGATAAAAAATCTCAAAAAATTAGGTATAGAAGGAATGTACCTCACCATAATAAAGGCCGTATATGACAAGCCCACAGCTAACACCATACTCAACAATGAAAACCTGAAGTTTTACCTCTAAGATCAGCAAGATAAGACAAAGATGTCCAGTCTTGCCACTTCTATTCATACATATAACATATTATACATATATTAATATATTATACATAATATATGGATATGTTAATAAATACTATTCAAATAACTGTGTATTTTAGGATTAAAGTATGAATAAAAGAGAATGCATATCAACAGTAACACAAAAAGTAAGATGCAAAATGTTCTAGAATTCTAATATTGGGAATGAAATAGTAAAGGTGGTATATTAAACTGTGAAAAGGTAAGGCTTATTCTGTAATCTCTGGGAGAAGTAATAAAAGAATAGTTAAATATATGCAACCTAAAATTTAATAATGCAAAAAAAGGAGGATAAGGGAATATGTTTGGTTAATCCAAAAGACAGAAAAAAGGGAGAGAAAAACGAGTATAAAAAAGATTGGTCAAATAAAAAACACATAGTAATCAATGGGTATAATTTACCTTATTAACAGAAATTAAAAAATAATATAATTTCAATAGATGCAGATGAAGTGATTAATCAAATTTTACCCCTATTAATGATTTAAAAACCCAAATCTTACCCAACAATGAATATAAGAGAACATACTTAATGTGACAAAGAGTATCTAAAAATTAAAAAGCCTACAGCAAGCAATTTCTATGGTGAATTTTTGAAATGTTTATCCCTGAGAGGGGGAAACAGAGAAGGACGCTTGCTGTCACTACTTCACTCAATATTGTACTGAAGGTCTTAGTCATTCAATATGGAAGAAAAAAGTAATTAGAGGGGATTAAATTTGTAGCTATTTGCAGATGAAATGATTGGATAGATAGAAAAATATTTTTTAATAGTATAGGTACAGTACTTGAATTAAGTAAATTTAGTTAGATAACTGGATAAAAGATTAATATAAAATCAATTTTATTTTGTTTATTAATAAATGAGAAGGAAATAAGTCAAAAAAGCATAAAATAACATCAAATACCTAGGATAAATCTAATAAAAGATGGTTAAGGTCAATGGAAATTTTTAAAAAGACTTAGATAAATGAAAGGACACACTATATTTCATTGATTGCAAAACTCAATATTGTTAAGATATCAATTCTCTCCAATTGATCTAGAGATTCTAAAGCAATCCCTCTTCAAAGAATGCCAGAGATAATCTTGAAGAATACAGCAGGAGGACATCACTACCAGATATCAAAAATTATTTCAGGGCCGACCCGGTGGCGCAGTGGTTAAGTGAGCGCACTCCACTGCAGTGGTGCTGGGTTCACCTGTTCACAGGTTCAGATCCCAGGTGTGCACCGAAGCACCGCTTGTCAAGCCATGCTGTGGCGGCGTCCCACGTAAAGTAGAGGAAGATGGGTGCAGATGTTAGCCCAGGGCCAATCCTCCTCGGCAAAAAAGAGGAGGATTGGCATCGGATGTTAGCTCAGGGCTGATCTTCCTCATCAAAAAAAAAGTTATTACAGGGGGTCGCCTGGTGGTGTAGTGGTTAAGTTCGCGTGCTCCACTTCGGCGGCCGGGGATCTCAGGTTTGGATCCCAGGCATGGACCTACACATGTCTCATCAAGCCAAGCTGTGGCGGCATCCCACATGCAAAATAGAGGAATATTGGCACAGATGTTAGCTCAGCGACAATCTTCCTCACCATAAAAAAAAGTTATTACAAACTTATAACAATTAGGAAAATATGGTATTTTTACAAGGAGAGAGAAATAGATCAATGGAAAAGAATAAATTGTCTAGAAAAAGACCAATATTTCAGTCACTTTGAGAAAGGTGCCACTGTAGTGCAATGAAGAAAAAATGATCTTTTCAATAACTGGTGCTTGATTGATTGGATATTAACATGGGAAAAAATAAATCTTGACTCCTACCATATACCACATACTTATAAAAAAATCAATTCTTAATAGATTTTAGATCTAAATGGGAAAAGTAAAATGAATAAAACTACTAGAAGAAAGCATAGGATATTATCTTCATGATCTTGAGGTACACAATTATTTAACTAGTGCTAAATATAGGGAAAAATGATCATTTCGTTACACTGAAACACAAATTGGATTACATTAATATTAAGAAATTATTGATGATACCACCAAAAGTCACTATTAATAAGGTGAAAGTCATGCCACAGATTTAGAGTAGTTACTTACAATTCCTGTATCTAACAAAGCACTTGATATTCTAAAATTAACAAGAAAAGAGTCAAACAACTTAACAGAAAAAAATGGACAAAAGATTCAAGTAGGCATTTCACTATAGAGAATATGTAAAGAGTCAGTAGATGTGAAAATGTGCCAAGTTAATTACTAACAGGGAAAATGAGAAATAAATCCATATCTTGATGACATTTACATGCCTTCCAGAATGGTCAAAATTACAATTCTAAGAATGTCAATTTTTGACAAATATGTAGAGTAACTTAAATTCTCCTACAGTTTTGGTGGAAATGTAAATGTGTACAACAGCTTTGTAACAACCTTGGACATTATCTACCACAGCCAATTATGTACAGAGTTAATGCCCCAGAAATTCCACCCCTGGGTATATAATGAAGAAACATGCACGCATATGTTCACCAAAAGGCATGTAAAAAAAATGTTCATAGAAGCACCATTTATAATAGTAAACAACAACAACAACAAACAAAACCTTAAACCTGCATCAACAGAAGAATGTGTAAATAAGTGGTGGTATTTGATGGTAAAGAGGAATGCTTTTACAGCAAGGAGAATGAATTAAAATTGCTACTGTTTCGATGTACTGATAATGTATCATTTGCTGATCTAGATGCTGCTTCCATGGATTTGTTCAGTTCGTGAAAATTCATCAATCTGTTTGCTTATGATTTGTGAACTTTTCTCTCTATATGCTGTATTTCATCAAAATATTTACTTAGAATATGAGATGCTTGAATTAGCCAATGGAATTCAACCCCTGCTTATTTTACAGTAGCTTTTATGAGGGTCAGTCTTGACTGATGAGGTAAAACCACCATGAGATTTGTGTGCTGGGTGAATTTTTCACTACTGTCCGTGATCTGTGATCCATGCGACTTTGAAATTGGGTGAGCTAGGTGAATACTCTGACAGGTTCCCCATTACTTCATAAATGTCACTGAAACTTGGCAGATCTGTAAGTTGTAGCACATTCTCTCTGGCAAAAACTTTTTTACATGACTTCTAAGCCTCTATTACCTTCTCCCAAAGTCTTCAACTCCTGTTTCAAATTGTCTTTGCTATTTTTGTACATACATCATCATCATAATGATAATAATAATAACCACAACAATAATAATAGTAACAAAAATAGTAACAATAATAGCCAACAATATGATCCAAGTGCTGTTATAAGCACTTTGCTATATTAACACCTTTAATCCTCATCCCAATCCTATTTGATAGATATGATTATTTCTCCATTTCACAGTTGAAGAAACTGAGTCACAGAGAGGTTAAATAGCTTGCACAAGCTAACAAAGCTAGTAAGTTGCAAAGCTGGATTTGAATCCAGGCAGGCTCCCTCAGGACTCCACACTCTTTTGCATTACGTTACCCTGCTGTATGTACACTTCGGACTCATTAGGACAAGTTGGAAACCAGACGCTTATAGACATTAAAGTTTAGATAAAGCAGATAATATTTTACACAATTTACAGATGAAGAAACTGAAGACCAGACTATTTAAATGATTTTTAGAGATCATACAGAGAATAAAGAAAGGAATCAGGATTGGAAGCCAGGTTTTCAGTCGGAGTCTAGAGCTCTCTATCTCTCTGAATCATCATACAAATCTAGAGAAATTAACTACTAAGAAAACTTAGGTGAAATTTGAAGCTTTCCTCTGAGATCTGATCTTGGGAACATGGCAGCATCCTGGACCTGACCTCATTTTCATGTCCTCCCAGCCACCCCTCTCTCACCCCCAAAAAGGTTGGGACTCCATAAATGCTGTTTGGATCTTAAATTAAATATAGTAGCTGCTTCTTTCTCTTCCTATCTATCCCCATCCCAAACTGACTTTCTTCTTGTGCCGTATCCTTGTGATTTAAATTATAAAGGAATTTCTTATAGTCTTGAGAAAGGTTAATTGACTTAAGAAGGCGGCTATGGAAGCAGGGACACCGCCCCTTGGCCCTTGTCCGTGAGTCAGTAGGTGTCAGCTGAAGCAGGCCCATGCATCCTGGCCACTCTCTTGCTGTCTCTCAAGTAGTGGTGGTGAGTCTGAACTTCATCTTCTGTGCTGAGGTAAAAAATATTTGCTTATTACAGCAGTGAGGGGAGTCCCACGAGGGCAGTAAATGTCTTCATACATTTTCCTTGAGTATTGCAGCACATTACTCAGAATGGATGATCTTGGTGCATGTAGCATGACTGATAGTTTTATGCTTATCTCTTTATGGGTCCACAAAGTCATATAAATAAATAATTCTATTAACTGCCAGGAATCCCTTGGTAACCACTGGGTGTGGTCCTATGGGTTTTTGTACATTCCTCCACAACTATATAAAAAAGCTATTTATTTTGGAATCATTCAGGCAGAAGGAAGAGTAACTCTGATTTGTTTTTTAAAATTTGATGTTTTTTCTTTTTCTTTCTCTTCTTGCTTTCCCAGCTTTCTTCCTTTCCATACTTTACTATTATTGAAACATAATGCATGAAGCTAAAACACATCTTTTGAATATGAAGCAAGAAAGTGAAGATACTTTTACCTACCAAAAAGTGATTATAATGAAAATGCTTAAGAAATAGAACTAAAGACAAAAATTTAACCAACAAAGTTCTTAAATTAAAATAGAAACAAAAGAGCTAATTTTGTAGACTTAAGCATTTTATGGTTTTTACACAACTTACAGGTGAAATTAATTTTCTGGAACGTGGCTCATTAACATTTTTATTGTTTGCCATATTTTAAAATGATATTGTTATGTACCATTGGATAAAATTAATAGTGCATTAAAATGGTCTCACCTTAAATCAGGGACGGTTTGCTGTAACTAGAACTTTCAATTCTCTAATGACTTTTTTCTCTGCTATGAAAAGAAAAAACTTCTATATTAAAATGATGCACGAGGGCAAAAGGAAATTTATGATCTAAACTTGCTGCAAATCATTTGTATTGATCTGTTTTGTTTCCATTCTGCCGAAGCTAATGGAAATCATTTGTCACCTGACTTGTCCCAGATGATTTGAAAAAAACACTCTACCATTTATCAGCCCAGCTGAAGGTCTGGTACAGGTGTGCTTACGTCTGCAATCGCCAAGATACATTTAATTTCTAGGGAAGTAGTGACTATTAGGCTACATTGCTTATAGGCTTAAACAAAGTAAATATTGATATGAACATATACATAATTCATTCTAATAAAACAGTAAATAGGTAACATGTATTGGCCAGTAGAATACTTATAAGTAATAATTTAATAGTTTTCATGTTTCAAGAGCTAAAATTAAAATATAATTATGTGATACCAACTGTGGTAACATTATATACATGGAAATAAAAGTTAAAGCACCGTGAGAACAATGCATTTAAGGAAATAAGCTTTTTTTCCTGACACATAAATTCTCTGAGTTTGATTCTTCCCTTTGAAGAACATTTTTGGTGACCCAAACCTTAATCTCTAATCCTTACAACTCTGTAAATAAAATTTATTTCAAATTTACTTACATGAAAAGAAAACTTAAGATGTGTATCTGTTTGTTTGTATACAAGAGATCAAAAAAAGTTGTCCTTGAGAAGCCGATAATATTTGTATAATTTTCCAATTCTCATAAGATGTGTCATTCCTCCACCCCAGCCCCTATACTTCAGCTCAAGGTGAGAGGAGAATTGGTCTCACAAATCTTTTATGACATTCTTTCAAGCTGTTAAAGAACAGAAGTCACTGTATGAAAGATTATTTAAACTTTGTCATTATCGTATTTCATGGTGCCAAATTATCTCATAGTAGGGCACATTTACCCATGAGTTAAACTCACATATAAAGTAGTACCATGGAGCCCGGGTGAAGAGGGAGCAAATTTCCAGAGTTGCACCTTCCCTTTAAAACTCACAATACACATTTCTCTTTATTTTCTAATGCATGATTTTGTTCCCATTTCTCCTCCATTTCTTCCCTTTGTAACTTGTTTGAGTACAAAGTTACAGAATAGACATTTATGTCCTAAAATTTATGATGCTGAGAATATGGTTCATTCACTCATTCATTCTTTATTCATTCAATAACTGTTTATCAACTGCTTCTAGGAACTGGGTACTCTGACAGGTTTGGAGATACAATGGTGTAGAAAAAGGAGACACTGTCTACCTGCTTTAAGAATTTAGATTTGAGCAGGGTAAGTGGATGTAATATGTTGTAGAGATTTTTCCGTCTGATGATAAATTCATGACATAAGGCAATTTGATAAGAAATAGGAACAATAAGCTAACTCAGGTTGGTCTTGAAATTTGGCCCTTTTAGTCATCTAATTATTTAATATCATAATTGGGTCAAAATTCTTATACAGGCTGGTTATGTTTTTCTGATCATCTAGAAAATTGTGAGCCCTTGAGGACAAATGTTTTAAGTTTTTCATTTTTTCTATCTCTTTTAGATGTTCAATTCATATTCGTTGAACACATAAATGAATGAATTAATGAATGCTGTTGTTTTTTCCCCGCATGGTTTAGCATTATCTTTGTGTTTTAAAATTACAAGGGACAAAAAAATCAATGATATTTACATAATTGTCCAATTGTCCTAAATAAAATTTTAAAATTCGTGTTCATTATTTGATGAGATTTGGGGGTACTAAACTTCTATTTCTCTATCACTCTAGTCCAACCTATAGACTTCAGATTAAAACTACCAGTGTCTTGATCTGATGCATTCATTCACTCACTTATTCATTTAACAAACATTTACTGACCACTTGCTAGTGGTTGAATACACTGAGGGGGATACACAGGAGATTTATAGAAGAGACACAGGAGATTTATAGAAGGCCCTGCTCTAAGGAACTCTGCATACTGGAGGATACAGTCATATATAGGAAAAAAATATATAATACAACATAATGTGTGATCTACTAAAGGTATAAACAAAATTCTTCAAGTATAGAAAAAAGGAAACAAATAACTGTTAAACTTCAGAAAAGAGAGAGAAACTATCAGAGGAGAAAAGAGAGAAACTATCAGAAAAAAGACAGAAGTTACAGAGACAGAGGAATATGTGATACTCAGGTCAATGTGAAAAACTCAATGTGAGTGAAGAGGTATTTTGTGGTCAGATGGTGAAGGACATTTTTTAAATGCCATGCTAAGAAATCTCATATTTTTCTTATGGAAACAAGATCAATAGAGTTTTGAAGAGGAGGAGAAAAAGCCATTTTTTTTTAATTTAAAAAAAATTAATAATATGCTTAAATAATCAACAAGTAATTTAGAAAATAGAGAGAAAAATACAAAAACGGAAAGTAAGAATATCCATTCTACTACCAACTTATAACTTAGAGATACTCTGTGCTAACATTTGGGGTATATGATATTGCAGAATATGTTTCTAACATTCAATTCCAACATAATCACTCTTTCGGTGTCGTAGTATAGAATCATATACGTGCTCTTTGTAATTTGTGTAATCTATGTCTGCAATTGATGACGCTTTTCTATATTTGTTGACATGGAAAGATGTCCTTAACGGTGATTAATGTTAAATTTGAAAAGTGGATTTTACATGTTAAATGATTGGGAGATATAATCCCAATGGAGATAATGAACATAAAGTCATAGTAAATAAAGCAGTGGAATTAAATCGTGTAAACAGATCAACGATATATAACTAAGAATCAATAAAAGTACCCAGATACATAGACATGACGTTGAATGTGGAGTGGGGAGCAGATTGTTCAAAAATTGCTCCTGGGACAACAGACTATCCATCAGGAAAAAAGTCAAGTCTATATCTACCCCACTCCTTACACAAATATAATTTCCAGATGAATCAGAGATGTAAACACCAAAACAGAAAAGAAGCTCTACAGCTTCTAGAGAGAAAACACAGGAACTTTTTATTCTTCAGATAATGACCTTAGACGAAAAAGGCTTTCCAAGTATGACACAAAACTGAGAAATCAGAAAATAATTGATTAATTTGCCTACATCTTTAAAAACTAGTTACTTGGAAATTCACTAAAACCAAACATACAAACAAAAAAAAAACAAAAATCCTAAAATGCTTGTAACACAATGCACAGATATATGGTTAATATCCTCAATACAATACATTCCTTCAAATGATTTATCTGTTTTTGTATACTTAAACTAAATTTTTAATAACTATTTTATTTGAACACGCTTACACATAGCACCAGCAAGTGGAATTCTAAGGATGACATCTATGGAAACTGATTTACTCAGTCAAAGAGATTGGTCTCATAATTCTATTTCTTGGGAATGGGTTATATGATGCTGTCAGACCCCAAAAGACCTAACAAATTTTTTTCAAGAATTCATGTCTAGGAACATATTTATTTAGGGTTGCTGAAAAACTGTAAACTGTGTTATTTTGGAAATAATAGTAGTTTAATGGATACTAAAAAGCAATCAGTTTAATTTTCTGATTTGCCTGACAATTTCCAAAATCTCTAGACTCACTCTTTAATCCCACACTTAGAATACTTCTAAACTTCCTAAAATCCTAGAGGAAATGCAATGCTCATAGGTGAAATTAGGGTCTGGAAGTCTACTATAGAATAGCCTTGTCTTCTTAGTAGACTCTCCGTTATGCTTCTAGTATGAAATACCTACATTTCTTTAGTGTGGTCACAGCCACGTCGTTCAAACTCAGAAGTGGACCAAAAAAACTATATAATATGGAGATAATTTTATGGTCTGATGGTGTCAGAGTTTTGCTTATTTTTTGTTTATGTTTTTCTGTTTGCTTGTTTATGTGTAAGATCAGAAACATCATTTTAAAACCACTGAGATAATTTATAATTCATTTTACATTAGCAACTTTCTCATTTTTTCCCCGAAAAAAATTGATATGTTATCTCTTGACTGTTAGTGATTTTGCCCTTCTGAAAACCAATAATATATTTTTGTTTATTTACTATAGCTATTTATTTACTAAGGAGATTTCTTTTTATCTCTAGAACTGGGTACAACTACCATTTTTTTCACTTTATATATCTACATATGGAACGACAGAATTTTTTCCTTTTGTTTTTGTTTTTTTTTTTCGCTTGAGGAAGACTGTCGCTGAGCTCACATCTGTGCCAATATTCCTCTATTTTTTGTATGTGGGATGCCACCACAGCATGGCCTGATGAGCGGTGCATATGTCCGCACCTGTGATCTGAAGCCGTGAATCCCTGGCCACCACTGGGCCGGCTGCTCCCTTTTGTTTTTGAACGACAGATTTGCTATAGTTTTACTTTACATAAAGTGAGATATTCTACTCATCCTTAAAAGATTGTTTTTTCTTTTAATCTGTATTTTTTGCAATGTAAGAACCTTATAAATTGATATATTTTTCTAAAAAAAAATAAGAACGGGGATATGAGGCTGAGTGACTATAAGATAACATCAGCTTGAGGTAACAGTACGTAAGCAGATTAGGTTCAGCATCCCTATCTGCCATGTAATAGCATCTTATCTCTACTCCTCTCTCTGAGACTCTAATAGCCTTTTCTTGCTGTTTCTATGAAACTTTAAGAGCCTTTTGTTGCATTTTCAAGCTTGTAAAAAGTTCTCATTGAAGTACAATATACCTATAAAAAGTCTACACATCATAGATATATGTCTCAATAAATTGTCTCAAATGTAATTCCTTGAATAATCAGCACTCAGATCAAGAAATAGAATGTTACCAGTGTTCTAGAAGTTTCCTTTGTGTCCCCTTCCTGACACTACACTTCTCAAGAGTGACTACTATTCTAATCTCTCCAGTATCAAATAGTTTTGTCTATTTTTTCTTTATATAAAAAGAATCATACATATGTACATTTTTTGTCTGACTTCTGCTCCATGAATGTGATATCTATCCATATGGTTGTATATAGCATAGACTATTCATTATAATTTCTGAATAGTATTTTATTGTGTGGCTACTACAGAGTTAATATATTCATTCTCCTGTTGATATTTCATGTTCTGCCTCTCCTATCTACTGCTTTAATGTCATGTTTTGCTGCCCACCAAGTGGCACTACTTTTCAGATGCCTTAAGGCAGTTCCTATCAAAGCCTGGCCATCTAGAATTTCTTACCTTTTGCCGCTGATCTCCCAGCATCACTCCTTCTGCAGAGAGAATATGCTTTCCTATTCTGGTGTTTCTTTCTGGAAGCTGGATCACAAAGTACAGTAACTGAGGCTCCTGGAAATAGCAGCCTTTTAGTTTAGTCCTCTCCTTCTTAGCCCTCAAGTGCTCAGAAAGAGGGAGTTATGAAGCCATGTTGAGGTGAGTTCAAACACACCTTATTGTATCAGGAAAATCCACTGCCTTGCAACACTCAGGTACCGCTACTGAGTTCAGGCTATCTCTCTAGATTAAGCACCTTTTCTAGATCATGTAAAACCTCCATGCAGCATATTCTGGCTCCAACCCACCCCAAACACCTGATTACTCTACATTTTTACGAGGACAGGATAAGAAGGAAACGACATTGAGATGCAGACATTTTCGGAGACAATATAAAACAGATATTTCTTCACTGGCCCTAGTTGAAGGATGAAGTAACTCTGTTTCCTAGGAGCTGTGAGGGAGAAAGATTCTGTCTAGAAGTATTCAAGAAATTGTTTAAGATGGACAGAGACAGGGTTGTACATTGTTTCCAGAGTCTTAGATGTCTGAAACGTTCTCCCATACTTCTTTCTATTTATATAGAACTATTTTAAGCATTCTTCTTCAAGATTGTAGTGCTCCCAATTTTGTACAGATTCTCTAAAGAAACTGGTTATTTGATTTTGAAATCCATTAATCCATCTAATCATTTTGATGACTCCAAATAAATTGTATATTCTTATAACATTCTGGCACCTATATGACTCATTTATTTGTCAATTGTATTATTTAGTTTAGGAGGGAAACTCAGTTGTAAAAAAAGAAACCATTTTTTGCAGAAACGGACAGAATTGACATGAAAGAAGGCGCTGCTCATGGAAGATAGAGTAGGTAATAATTACTCTCTGTTTATTGGTGACATGGCATTTGTTTTGAGTAAGAAAACATTAAGAATTTTTTCTACCCAGTACTTTTGTGCAGAACTTTGATCAAAAAGTCTGTTTTCTTTCCTGCACAGAGTCCTCAGAAGAAATCAACTTTGAGTGTCCTTGAAAAAATATTAAGTCCAATATCTCTTCCTATGAGTGTATTTTTTCCACAAGAATCTTGTGATCATAATGTCTCCAATGCTTAGTGGACAACCACATTCAAGGTATTGCCTTCTAATGACATTCTGCTTGGCTGTCTGAAATCATTTCAATATTACATGCCCTTGAAAGAATGTCAGGGACATCACAGTGAAGATCTGCCAGTTCTTTGGGTCTACGAGCAGTACACAACATCTTATGAATGCCAGTGTCTTTTACCTTGGTGTTAGCTTATCCTCTTGATGCTCTTTCAGAGCATTCATTTAATAACATTTAAGTTTCATCAGATGAGATTACAAGGGTGTTTTGAGAAGCCATTTCAAAGTGTTGATTTCAATTTTTATACCATCCAAGTTTATTAGTGGATCGCTGAATTTATAGTATCAATAATGATATTTTTCTGGATATAGTCTATGTTTTAATTCCAAAACACTTGCCCTTTATGCTACTTTGAGTGGCACTGCACTTTGAAGGGGAAAAAAATATGCACCTCAAACAGTAATCACAGATTCACTGGGCCTCATTTTGCAGGGATGGCCAAGAAAGAGGACAGGAAGATTTCCTGGAGAGTCCTTTTTAATTAACCTATTTTATCAATGATCCTGATTTTGGTATCAAATTTAACACTTTTATTCAAATACATATTAACTCAGTATTTGTGTATCCAGTATGGATATTTATGAATATAAGTCCATCTTCTGACACAATATACCGAGTTCATTGATCTTATTCTCATTTTCCTTAGTAAAAGAAAGTCTGTGAAACAATTAATTGCTAACCATCTATGGAACAAAGTTCATCACAACAGCTGTGATACAGTTGCATTAGAAGGAATTTCTCGCCCTTAGTTTAAGGTTCGCTGATGCATGGCAATCGAGGGATGTTCCTAGAACTTCTTGGAGATAAAAATTCTCCGTCCACCTTCTCCTGCCCTTCCTCCTCCTCCTCTTTCCTTTTCCCTCTCCGATATTTCTGGAAAATCTTCTTGATTCTCCTTTTGAAGATATATTTTGTATGCTGATCATTGCAACATCCTCTCTTCTGGTGGGATCTCTCACCTAATTACGTCAAATGTGTCCTGAGTCTTTTCTCAAACTTTGTCCTGAGATCAGACGCTAGTGCAGAGTTGCTGTATACAGTCATGAAGGCAGTTCCCTGAACAAATTCAGGAAAATTTTTCACATAAACTAAGAGGGAGTTTAACAATATTATGGCTCTACAGCAATTTCTTGGGCTCTGCTTGTAAAAATAGTTTAATTGGTCGATAGTTTTGTGAAATGCTAAATACGATATTCCTTCCTGGAGACTCACAAATCATGTTAGTAAATTACAAGATTTCAGAAATTCTATTTATGATGGAGCTTTTTAGGTGCTTTAATTTAGTTAAATCTATTTAACCTATGTTTTTTCCAAAATTCTTATTATGCTTTTTAGGGAACAGCTTTGAATATATCATGGAAGACACTTTGGAAAACGCTAGCTTCAGGTTATAATGATGTAAATATCAGAAATTGCTAAAAGGAAATTGAACACTTCTTTTGGGATAGCCATTATGTTAAATGCAATGCTTCATATGGATTATGACATTTAATTTTCTTAAAGACCTATAAAATTGGTTTTATTGTTATCCTCAGCTTACAGATGGGAAAATTGACAGTTAAAAATAATGCTCAGATCCCTCAGCTAGCAAAGAATCAGAGCCATTATATGAACCTGAGCAGATCTTAGACGATAGCATACGTTTTTCAAAGTATAGTATATAAGTTGCTACTCAGCGTGTGGTCCATGGACCACATCTGCGAGCTTGTTAGAAATGCACTAAGTGGGTGAATTGTCATAGTTTGTGTCAACATTATGTGGGCAAAGGTCTTTGGAGACGGCTTCCTTCTCAATACACAGCAAGTCTTCTCTAGGAGAAAGTCCTTTAGTTGTTGCCCTACTCCTTCGCTTTATTCTCTTTGTCCTGCCTGGAGCCTGTACATGAAATCTGATGGTTTTGCATCCATCTTGAAATCATAAGGCAACAATCATAAGAAAAAAAACCAAGACACTAAGGATTGTGGGAAGACAAGACTGAAGGAGCCTAGGATGCTGATGTCATTAAGACATAATTCCTATCCTGAGTTGTTGACCTATAGCATTCTTATAATATAAGAGAAACAAACCTCTATTTCATTTATTTACCATTATCAAGTTTGCATTGCTTTTTAGCCAAATTCATTTGTCAATGTTATAAGCAACATGGTTTTGGCCCTCAAGTAGTTTATATTGTAGTTTAGGAGATTAGAAAAACACTAATAAGTAACTTTAAAATAAAGTTGAACACGTGAGATTAATTAATTTGTTGTGTGATGTGGAGTGTATCTGTGTTTATCAGAATATTATCACTAAGAATAATCAGAAAAGGCTTCAGAGGAAAGCTGGATCTCTGACTGTACTTTGTATGATGGGTACACTTTGAGCAGATTATGTTGAGAAGAAATGGCTTTCTATGATTTGGGAACACAATCAATAAAGGCAGTCATGTGGGCAGGGGTGTGTTTTTTGAAGGTAAAACTGATCCTAGTATTACACTAGAATAGTGTGAAATAAAGTTTTCAGATGATGGGAGTTGAAGTGGAACCACATAATGGATAGCTTTGAGATCCAGCCATAGGAATTTAACATAATAATCCTATTGGACATTTCAGTGCTGCCATAAATGAAATGAAGTAATCTGCTATAATGTTGATTTAAATTTTTGTATTAGAGCGATTTTCCACAATAAAATTTTATTGAGTGAAACTTTACCGCAAATAACCATTCTTATTTGCATAGAGCATCATTACTGATTCAAGTAAACTTGATATTGTTTACAATGGTAGCCATTTTGCCAAAAATTGCTAATATTGTCTTTTTATCATTTAGGACTGTTTGTTAAATGTCTGCTCCATTCACTGCCTTATCCTAGGAAGTTAAAGAATAGGAGGGAAAGAAAAAAGTTACCTATGGTATGACACACATGCAGGATACAACATGTAATGATAAATATAACTGTTTTTAGTCATATACATAATGTAAGTGTTCTAACTCTAAAGATAGAGAGGTAAGAGAAAAAGTATGCCTAGGGATCTTGACACATATTTAAAGAAACTTAGAGAGATTGTATTGGCTTAGTTGAATAAATAGAAATTGAACTGTCATTGATTCTATCAAAAATATTTTTTTAACCCATATTATGTCTCAGGCACTCAGTGCTAAGGAATAGAAATTAAATAAAATGCAGACCTTGCTTTTGAAGAATGGGCATTACATTAGGGTCAATCAGACCATAAACAAATATCCAGAGGTGATAATAAATGTTACAAAAATATTAAAGGAGTAATGTGATAGAGAGCAATACTGTAAAAGGGCATAATTTTTTTTAAAAAAGGGTAATATTTAAACAATGATATGGGCCAGTCCCATGGCTTAGCAGTTAAGTGTGCACGCTCCGCTACTGGCAGCCCAGGTTCGGATCCCGGGCGCGCATTGACGCACCGCTTCTCTGGCCATGCTGAGGCTGTGTCTCACATACAGCAACTAGAAGGATGTGCAACTATGACATACAACTATCTACTGGGGCTTTGGGGGAAAAAAAAAAAGATATGAAAAATAAAGGAAAGTGAGCCATTTACACATTTTGGGAAAAACATGATTGAGGAACAGCAAAAAACCAAGTATGGTTAGAGCAGCATGAGCACAGAAAGAATTATAAGACGTGAGGTCAGAGAGTTAGCCACGATTGGGACTTGTACAATCCTTTAGGTAATAAGGACTTGCGTGGAGCAAAGTGCAGATAAATCAGGTGGTTTTGAGTAAAGAAATGACATAAGTTGATTTGTGTTTAAGATAATCATGTGGCAACTATGTAGAATAGGGCATGTAGGCGGCAAGATGGAATTTGGGGACCAGTTATGATGCAAGAATACAGACGAGTGATGAGGAATAACACAGTTTGGACTAGGATGGTAAGGTAGTGAAAAGTAATCAGGTTTTGGCTATCTTTCTCAGGAAAAGCTGATAGGAATGTTGATGGATTTTGTGTAAATGGAGCTAGAAAAAAGGTATCAAAACTGGATATTGTGATATCTATTAAATAGCCAGTGGAGATGTTGAATAGGCAATTTGGATATATATCTGGTGTGTAAAGGTGAAGTAAAGATTAGAGGTATCAAATCCCAGCATAGAACTGGCATTAAAATCTCTGAGACTGTACAAGGTCACTTAGAGAGTGAGAGAAGACAGTGAACAGAACAGGGTTAAGAACTGAGCTCTAGGACTTTCTAATATTTTGAGGTTGGTCAAATTCACAAGACCCATAAAATATTAAGGAAAAGTGCCTGTGAAATATGAGAACTAGGGACAATATTTTCTAAGTACAATAGGCTAAGCCTCTTCTAGTACCAGAGGCCAAGAAGGAACTAATTATCAACTGTATCAAATAATTTTATTAGTTCAAGTAAGATAAGACTGAGAACTGACAATTGCATGGGGTGATATGGAGATGTTAAGGACCTTGATTAGGTAGGTAGTCCATACTGTTCACATGCCACCACTACTTTATCAGGCAATGCTTCACCTCCCCAAGTTCCCTCATCCCAGCCTCCATCAGTGAGAGTCTTGTAATGTGAAGTTACTACATACCAAGTATTATCACCACCTGACTTACCAACAGTCATGGTGCCCATGTTGTCGTGTGCTATTGAGTGATTCACTTCCGGCATCTCATCTGAAGAGCAGCTTTCAAGGGTTACACTGGTACCAACTGTCTTAGCCTGAGGCCTACGTCACAATTAGAGACTGAGATAAAGGGTTTACTCTGGGAAAGTGCTGCCAGGGAACAGGAGTGACTAATCGGTGAGATTGAAGCAAAGCAAGGAGAAGATAAATCAAATACAAGGGTGTGTTGTATATCTGTTCACTACTTTAAAAACAAGCCTTCCTCCCCTCCCCACTAGGAACAGGCCTCAGAATGATCTATTTCTGAAATAACGGGAGGAGCACTGGTTGATGGGGTTTTTCTGTGAAGCATTAACTCTCCCACACTTCTAGGTTCTGCTTATGTGACTGCAAAGTATCTCCAATAGCTTCCCACATTATGTCTTTAGGGAAGTGAATGTTTTGGGGGTAAATGTGGTAAAAATATGGCTAGAGGTAAGGCTAAGATTATGTGAGTGGGTGGCCAAAAGTTCTCTGGTCTGTCCCTGAGAAACTGACGATTTAGATGAGATATGAAGAACATTAAAGAATTAACTTTCAAGAGTGCACTGGTGGGCAAATAATTGTGTGTGTGTGTGTGTGTGTGAGTGTGTGTATGTATTTGGATTCATGAGTAGAGAATTAGAATGCCAGGTAGATGGAAACATCATGTGTGAAGATCATGAATTAGAGGGCAATATGTTCGGAGGACTTGAAGGAAATCCAGAGTGGTTAAAATACATGGATAAGCAGAAAAAATTAAACTAGAATAGGCTAAAGATACAGGAAGAAGACGAATCCCACAGAGCCTTCTAGGCCATGTTAGTGATTTGGGTCTTTGTCCTAAGAACAATGGAAATGCAACAGCAGGTTTTGCAAAGGAACAATATGTAATCAGATATGCTTTTGAAAGATAGCTCTAGCTGCAATGTGGAAATATATTAAAGGGGGGTTAAATGAAATGGAATAAGTTACGTAAGGAGATATTTTAAGTTATCTCAGCTAGAAATGATGGTAGTTTGTACTAATATTTTTTAGCTAAGAAATGAAGGAAAATAAATGGATTCAAGAGATATTTAAGAGCTAAAACAAGGGAACTCGGTTATTGATGGGATATGTGGAGTGAAAAAGAGAGACATTAAAGATATCTCCTGACAAGATGTTACTGTCATTTACTGAGATACAGAAGGTGGAGGAAGGCTCAATCTGGGTTGGGATACATAGTTCATTAATTTAGCTTTCATCTTGTTGAATCTGTTGAACTTTGTGACATTTGAGTGGAAATGTAAAAACATGTTGTTGCATATGAGAAACTGGGAATGACCAATGAGGAACTGGAGATGACCTAGTTTTAGACAGTTCCTTTATAAATCATTTTCTGTTTTATATTATTAATAAACTGCCAATGGCACTATTTTTAAAGAGGCAGACTGCTAAACTTTTAAAATTTAAAAGGCCAAAATATACCTGTAGTAGATGCTGTTTGCCACTGGTGCCCCTCACATTCGTTTCCCACCCTTTAACAGGGAGTGAGTATTGGCCTTTTATCTTTTCCAACTCCACTCTTCTCCAGAAAATTGACCAGGCTGCATTCCTGGAGAGATCTGAAAGGGCTACACTCCCCCACCTCACCCTCAAAACACATTGTAGAGCCCCTGGCAGGATCAGGCTGAGGCTAGTTTTCTTCATGAAAAGGACACCTCTGTTTAACTTTTTGCTCCAATCTGTCCTGTTTTCCTCACTTTATAGAACACTTGAACGAGAATCCCCATATCGGGCTCTGATTCTAGAGAATCCAACTGAAGATACTTTTAAGCAATGTTTTTCCCGAAAAGATTTAAGCAAATTCAAAGCTCCTTTTTAATTATTTTTTTAAAAGTTCTTCCCAACAGAACTCTGTGGTTCAACTCTAGGCAAAAACAATTTGACATTCCATTTGGGTTAAAATCCAGTTCTTAATTTCCTTGACAAATGTCCATGTTGTGTGTCATATACATGTTGTACAAAGCTTCTTAACAACTTTGAAAAACAACAAAGTGATGGGCACCCAGCAGAGAAAGCAACTATGAAGTGACAACCAGTCATTATGATTGAATGTTTTAGTTGAATTACTCTATTTGGGCACATGCCAGTTATCAATCCTGCCGTATCAGAAAAGTTATAAAATCTGTTCTCTGGAATATTATTTGAAGAATACATCACTTTTTTAATACATGTTATATGAAAAATGAGTTGAGTTTTACGGTTAAATAACTTTAAGAAATACAAAGTTTACAAATATAACCAGATTTTTTGTGGCAGGACTTCCCATAGGTATTAATATACTAAAACGAATTATGAAAATTTAGAGGATCAGATAGCATGTAATGAATCCCAACATTATTTAAGCAAGAAATAGTTTTCTCTCAGAGCATCTTAGTGGTTTAGTGCCCCAAAAAATAACTTTGGGAAACCATTCTAGAACTCCCTAACTAGACACTTTAATGTTCTATTTATTAACATCACCAGAAATTTATATACCCAGTCTAACCCTCATTGCTCCCAATGCCTGCAGGGTTTATAATTCAATGTCATTTTTTAAGTGTTTGATAGGTTATATCATTTAGAAAGTGCTTTTATTTCTACTGCAAACTCAGTTGAAAATGTCATCCCTCACAGAACTCACATCTTCTTATATCAAAACCCACACAGCAATTACTTCTCAAAATTGATATTAGAAAAATGTTTACGCTTATAAGATGAATTCCTTTTTGGCTTTGCTATGAGTAAATTCAGTGCTAAGTGCAATGTTAAACTAGAGTTACAAGCTCATTCTAAGTGTCTCATAACAATGGAACATTTAATTATTTTTGCCCTTTTGCAATGTTTGTCTTGTTTCATATCGTATTTAAGAAAGCTACTTCTTTACTTTAAAATGAAAAGAAATAGTCTTCATTAATTTAATTTTATTTTTTTTGGTGAGGAATATTCACACTGAGCTAACATCCATTGCCAATCTTCTTCTTTTTTTGCTTGAGGAAGATTGGCTCTGAGCTAATATCTATGCAATTCTTCCTCTATTTTGTATGTGGGTGGCTGCCACAGCATGGCTGATGAGTGGTGTAGGTCTGCACCGGGGATCCAAACCTGTGAACCTGGGCTGCCGAAGCAGAGCGCACCAGACTTAACCATTATGCTATGGGGCCAGCCCCTTTCATTAGTTTTTAAGGGGTGATAATAAAGGAGTATAAAACTTAAATGAATACTTCTTTAATATATAAAGTTGAACAATAAACTAGTACAATAGAGAGATCTGGTTATTTTATTGGATTCTGCAGAATATTATACAAACAAAACTATTTTTTTTTTAATTTTTATTTATTTTATTTTTTTCCCCCAAAGCCCCAGTAGATAGTTGTATGTCATAGCTGCACATCCTTCTAGTTGCTGTATGTGGGACACGGCCTCAGCATGGCCGGAGAAGTGGTGCATCGGTGCATGCCCGGGATCTGAACCCGGGCCGCCAGCAGCGGAGCGCATGCACTTAACCGCTAAGCCACGGGGCCAGCCCTAAACAAAACTATTTTTTGTTTTTTAGTCTGAGCAATACAAAGAGCATTTTTATTGAGATCAACTGTTCTTTAGCTTCCTTATCTTTGAGGGGAAACAAATCTGAGATGAATTTCCATTAAACAAATGGTTATTATGATGCAAAATATGGTTTGCTATGACTGCGGGGACATGATTCATTGTGTTTTCCTATTTTGAATTCACAGGGGAATGTTGAACATCTCTGAATATAGACATGGAAAACTTCCATAACATCTGCTGCTAATTTCTGCCTGCTGAAAAGTGATAATGATGATGAATATTTTTGTTGATGATGCATATACATTGGTCTAACTAAATTAACTTACAGACTGTGGGTACCTAATTGAAAACACATGATTTGTAATATCACCTGGGTGGCTTTCTGTTTAGTTACATTTTAAATTGTTCTGATATGTTTCGTTTTTGTGATTTGTACTTTTTAAAGTTCATAGAACACTACATATGGGAAATATGTTAGAGTGTGTCATGCTAACAGTTACATTTATTTATTAATTCACCACCACATATTGTAAAAGCAAAATTTTGCTCAAAGCTGCTCATTTAGGGCATGAAGCAGAAGCTATTGCAGATGAGAAAAAAATTAAAAGTCATTCAACTAACACACCTTAAAGTGCTGTTCTATAATTCACTATTTTATTAACACCAAATTAACATACCTTGAGAGTAGGTCTGCATAAGTAACTATCTTAAAGAGGCTAAGATTAAAAGCCTTCATAAAATAAATTCAATATATTTAAATATGGAACTTATATTTATAGGCTCTGTATGACATAATAAACTCATAGTGGCTTAGTATGTCTAGGCTGATAATTGAACCTTTAATCTCTGAAATTTATTGTAACAATCACTGTAACATTTTATGCTTGGTTTTGAACCAGTAAACTGCGGAAAAGAAGGCTACCTTTTCATCTACGTTCTTATTTGAGAAAACTGGCAAGAATTTTATAATTTTTTGACTTGAATAAATTTTATGGTGGTGTGCTTGCCTAACAGGTTTTTGCAAATCCTCAGGACTGGTATATTAATCCATTTTAGGAGTTCATTATGTTCTTGCCAGGTAAAAGGCTTTGATTCAAAGTCCTTGTGATTTATTATTTAACCAACATGCAATTCTTACTAAATCTCAATTAACTGCATATTTGGGTTTATTTTACAGTTTGCCTAACAAATTGAGACAGACACCATTATCCACAACAAATGTTTTATGTCTAATTTTGCAAAATTAATACAAATGAAGAGGTATTCATGGCAGAGTGACAGATGGAAAATGGTAAAATTTAAGGTGATGATTCTGCTTTTTAACAAACTTTTTCAAGAATAAATTTCCTTAGCTAATTATTGAAGTGGGAGCAGTAACAATTTTCCATTCTACCTGATATTTTTTTGAACTTGAAAGTTGCATAGTCGCTTTTACTATTCACCAATAGAAGAGTAAAGTATAAAGTAAAGATGTCAATGTTATGTACATCTGAGGAGAGTCCTTTGCCAGGGATCCATTAAAAAATAGTTATTTAGTCTGTGATCTGCTGCTCTGCAAGTCAGTGGATCATGACACAGAGCTACTTCAGAGTCATCTCGCGTTATTTTCCAGTATACACCCTCTGTGTTGATTGAGGGAACCTTTGGATACTTCCAGATAGAAATTGCTGGAGCACACCTTGGTCACTCTTCTCATGCCACAATTCATACCACCAGTAATCTTTTTCATCAATGTTACATGTTCAGTACTGTCTACTCTGGAACTCAGTAGTTTCTCGAGTAGGTATATATTGATTAGCTTCACTAATTTTTCACTATTTTCTTCTGATCATCCTCTCTTAGTCTCTTTAGTATTTCTGTGTTCAATCTATACTTTGTTGTTTTATACTATTTCCTAGATTGTTAAGTAGCCTACCATTCCTTATTTTGATAAGCTCTGGGTGTCCAATTAAGGCTCCTCAAAAGATCATCTGTTTCCTTAGGGCTCAGTCAGCATGGGTTGAAATCTTGGAGCAAGGATTTATTTGCTGTGAGACTTTGTTTAATTTATTTAACTTCTATGAGACTAAGAATTCTCGCCTGCAATAGAGGTTCTGGCAACTACTCTTGATTTTTCTCTATTCCTTGATCATACTTTTGCAAATAGCTCATATACTAAAACCTCCTCAAATAACCTTAATTTCATTGTGTCATCTGTTTTGTTCTGAGACCTTGATCTTCACTCTCTCCTATGTAACTTAGAGCACCAATGCTCCCAGTGTGGTCTATGGACTGGTGTCTCCAAACTGCTTACTGCTGCCTATAAAGATATAAGTACCAAAAGGTATTTAGAGACTTTTATAGCAATTTGACATTGTCGTGGCATGTCAAACATGTCATTATTCTTCGAGTGATTATTTTTCATTGTATCAATCCATGATAGTTAAGAAGTTATAAAAAAGGTAATTTGAGAAGCATAAACATAGTGAGTCCACAGTTATTGAAGTGACCAGTTAATTCTTCAACCTCTTGCGTTTCAATGGGTTTGCTCATCCACTGGGGATTAACACGTCAAGAGCCCCAGTGTAGTGAAAACATCCTGAGAAAGTAAACTGGAGCTACATCACATGGGATGAGCACATTTAATGAAAGCCGGCCTTTAGGTATTATTGATAGACACAGAAAGCCAGGATCTGGTCATTCGTGCACCATTTTTAAAGAAATAAAGGAGAGAGAAGGAGTAGAAAGCCCTGACTGGAAGTCCAAGCTCACTAAAATAGTTATTCATTTTATAACTTCAGCTTTGCAACTTTTCCACATCTATTCATAATCACTAATTTTAAAATCTTTTATTCAGCAAATGTTTATTAAGTCATTAAAATATGCAAGACACTGCGAAGCCATAGTGATAGAGTAGTAAGTAAGTATGATAAATTTTGTGTGTCGACCTGACTGGCAGCCAGGTACCCAGATTAAACATTATATCTGGGTGTGTCCGTGAGGTGTTTCCAGATGAGATTACCATTTGCACTGGTTGATTTAGTAGAGTAGATTACCTTTCCCAGTGTGGGTGGGCCTCATCGAATCCGGTGAAGGCCTGAATAGAACAAAAAGCAGAGAAAGGAGAAATTTGCCCCTTTTTGTTTCCTGCCTGCCTGGTTGAGTTGGGACATTTCATTTCATCTTCTCTAGCCCTCTGACTGGGATTTAAACCATTGGCTTTCCTGGTTTTCAGGCCTTCGGACTCAGACTGAATTACATGATTGGCTTTACTGGGTCTCCAGCTTGCAGAGGGCAGATCGTGGAAATTCTCAGCCTCCATAAGCATGTGAGAACCCCACTAGTTTTAATGGCTGATCATAAAGTGAAGGATAAATAGATTAAGTATTTATGTTGGAGTACGTGTGTGTGTTTATGTGTGTGTAAAAGGAAACAAGGAGGAAGGGGCAAGAGAGAGAGTGAGTACTTTGGCCATCAGATCCTGGAAAGAGAGAGATTTATCTGATAACTCAAATCTTCAAAATATCCAAATGACATTTTTCCCCTTCACCAGGATTTTTCTCTACTTAATATTTGGTTATAGAGAAAAATGGTACGATAATAAACTATTATCAACAGCATACCTGTCAACATGTGTGTACATTTCTATATCTTTCCATGTAGTATGTAGCAAGGATGGAATTGCTGGGCCATATGTTTTGCATGTATTTGTCTTTAAGGGATACTACCAGCAGTGTTTGAGAGGTCTACTTGCTACACATCTTTGCCTAAACTTTGAGTTTTCTTTTTCCTTTTAGTCAAGCTGATGAGAGTTGTAGAGGCGTATCATTGAAGTTTCCATTTTTCTCTGATAACTAACAATGGTGAACATCTTCTTACACCTTATTGGCCATTAGGTATCTTCTTTTGTAAAGTGCCTCTCCACGATTTTGGCCTTTTACTAGGCTGTCTTATTGATTTATAACATTTCTTGGAGTATTCCAGATACACTTTCTTTGTCTAATATCAGTATTAGGAAGAGCTTCTCTCAGATTTTGGCTTGCATTTTAGCTCTGTTAATCGTGTCTTTTGAATAAAACGATCTTGATTCGGATTAAAACCACTCTATCAACTTTTCCTTTATAATGGCTACATTTGGGTCCTATTTAAATAATCATTGCCTATCCCATAGTCATGAATATATTTCCACTAGGAAGCTTTATTGTTTCATGTTTCACACGTTGCCTACAATCTCTCCTGCATTGGTTTTTGTGTGAGGTTTGAGGCAGGTAATTAATTTGGATAGTATTGGTATTTATTCTATCATTAACTTGTTTGCATTACAAACCATTTTTCTTTTAGCATTGGTTCAATTTGTCTGGTTTGGTGCCTCTCCTTTATTGTTTTTGCTCTTTTGTTTCATGATTCTTGATTGTCTGCATACTGTTTTAAAGTGATAACTATAATTTACATGTCAGTTCAATCTGTAGTGGAGTAAAAACAACAGTAAGACATGCTACATGATTTAAGTTTAGGTTTCATGGTGATTATCTTCTCAGGGTGGTTGTTACCTGCTTAGCAGCTATTGGAGACACTCTCCTGATTCTACTGTTCCAATTTCCACACTAATTGCTTAACCTCTGGGTTAATGGTATTTTTACTTATTGCTTAGCACTAATCCAGGAGAGAGAGAGGTCAACTATTTTGTTTTTCCAAATGGGCCCTCTGCCACTTCTGGTATGAATTGGACTGGGCTTCCAGCTTGCTTTAGTGCTAAGATGTTTATCCTCAATGCATTTAATTCTTAATGCTTTTTATCCTTAATGCATTTGTGCCATAATATCTTCCATTTTTGGAATACCTAAGCATCTGATCCTATTTTCTTTCTATCTTTTGGGTTTTTTTTTTTTTGGAATGTCACTGTTTTATGTTTTCCTGTGCTGCTTTAAATGTATTTGTTCTCTTTTACATTTATTTTGTCATTTCATGGAATTTTAGGTGAAAGTGACTGTGGTATGGTTACTTGATCTCTGCTTAACTCAATCTTTTGTGATTATTCATTCTTGCATTTTTGTGTTCTTTATTTGAATATATAAACACACACACAGACATATACACATATGTATATACATATACCACACATATATACTTATTTGAATATATATGCACTATATATGCACATACATATATTGTATATATGTATATGTATGTGTATATATACATTTATGCACACATATACATTTACATACACAGGAATATATATGTATATAAATAGATATATTTAAATTTACAGTTAATTTACATTTTAGAAAACCATATACCGTAGGCTAATTCATTTTGTGGACTAAATTTCTCAAATAAATTTTTTTTCAAATAAACTACTTAATTTTATACTGTTTTAAAATATTAATACCTGACTGAGTGAATATTTGACATTCTATCACTAATTGGGTAAGCAAATTCCTAAATCAACACAAACTGAAACTGATTTGGAGTCAGAAAACAAGTGAAGAGTAGGACATTGGCTAATCTATATACACACATTTTGCAATTCTTTTCTACTTATGATAATTGATATGATAGATATGAGCATGCTATTAATGAGACCAATCATAGGTATAGGTTGCCCCTGCTGCTTTTGCTAATTATTTTTAGAAATTGTATGGGAAAGACTAGCTGCTATTAGGACAGCTGAAACTAATTCATTAGTGTTAGATATTATCATTCGGAGCACTCTCAGCAGGTCAATAGTATCATCATTCACCTAACCAGTTCTTTATAGGAAAGTTCACACCAATAACAGTAATAACTTAAAAAAATCTCTTTTCAAATACTGTAATTTAAAGTCATGATGTGCTTCATATTAAAATCTTCATCATTTATATATCTAGTGAAATGTAACTTGGAGTTAGCAGATACATTACTTTTAATTTATCTAATTTGTTATTAGTGCAATTATCACAGAAGCAACTTATGGAATACTGAATATGCAAGCAGTTTTATTAAAAACTCTAATTTGTGTCTATTAACCAATAGAATCTTTCCTGATTCTCTATTCTTATTTACTATTCATCAAATTTCCCATAATATGATGAATTTTTAAACTGACTATATAGGACATAATATTACCATTAAAATATCTATATTTACTATCAATATCTAATGACAACATGTTTGGTTGAAATAAATAGGTAGACTTGAAAATAGTACTCTTAATATGATAAAGACAATATGGAGATGAAAAGACAATGGTGTTATAAAATTGATATATAGTACTCTGATCAACTTTTTAGTATACTATATTTTATGATATAAAGACAGTTTAAATGAGACACGTATCTGATACAAAGGTATAAACTGTATTTCATCTGTGAATCAAATGGATCCTAGAGCACCTGGTAAATCAAATTAACAAATCAAATAATTTAAATCACATAGTAGCATAATGATGAAGGTCTGTACTTGGTGAAGGCAAAGCAAAGAGATCATATGTATTGAATTAAAGTACCAACCTAAATGATCAATGGAATAATGTTCCAATATTTTTATAGATTAAAAAAATTAGAGTTATTGAAGTGATTTCAAAAAACATCTGTGTAGAAGAAACTGGCTAGAAACTACTGAACTCACTTCCTGCTGCAATACGCACCAATAAATTAAATGTCTCACCCCACTTGCCATATTGATTAGTTCTTTCCAATGGAAAGTGGGCAAACGTGATATATCATTTCCCGGCCAAGGTACTTAAAAGCCTAAAAAGCCCCTATTTATTTTCTCTCTCTTTCTTCTCTCTTCTGCTTGCTGACTGGATGTACATGATCCACAGAAGCCACTAGACAGAGAGTCTGTGTGGCTAAATGTCTAAGTACAGCAGAGCTCCTCAAACACCAGTGAGATGTTCAGGCTCATTGTCGTCAGCAGGCTACCTACCTCAACTAATCTAATTTGTGTTTACCTTATATATTAAGCATCAATCCTTTTCAAATATCATCAATTAATTCTTATTCCGTCTCTGTCCTTGGATGGAGAATTTACAAGATTTATTTATATCTTACCAGCATTTCATACATTTTACTATCACTGGCTTCTTGAAGTATTTTCATCTGCTGAATTCCAGGCTAGCAAACATCTCAGATTCTCTGCCTATATCATAGGCTGCTTCTTGTTGGATTTCTTTGCTGGTATCCCACCCTCTCTTAAATATTAGAAGACCTCAGAGATAAGTCCTTAGCCCACCTCATGGTCTTTATTTCTGTCTGGATCATTTCTTTCAGGCCTGTGGCTTTAATCTACATCTCAGATCCCTAATGTCTTCTGGATCTCTGTCTTCTATGCTCAATTCTTAACATCTCCACTTGATCCGTAAGACACTATAAACTTCACATTCCCAAAATGGAATTCTTTATTTCTCCTTAAAAAATATTTCTCTCCCTAGTCTTCACTTCAGTTTATGGCATTAGCAGTCATCCAGTTATTTCATACAAAACCCAAGGAATTAGCTTTGAATTCTCTCTTTCCTTCGTTTCTGAATTTTAATCCATGTGGGTCTTCCTCCGAAATGCATCCTGTCACTTCTCATCCTCTCCATAGCTGCCTGGGATAACATCATTTTTATCTGGATTTAAGAATTCTAAGCAGGGAAGTTAACATCATCTGATTTATAATTTCAAAAGGCAATAATCTTCTAACTAGTCTTTCTTTTTTTGGCTCTTGACTATCTCAGACAATTCTAAGACTGACCTTTTTAAAGCAGAAATCAAATCATGTAACTCCCCTGCTTAAGAATCCTCAGTTAATTCTCACTATGCTTTTATAAAATCTAAATTCATTCTATGGCATCTATCTTCATTTTATAACACTAACATGTAGGCTGGCACAAAACTGTGAAAGACTGTCATAACTATTAGGTGAAAGAATTAAGTTTTAATATGCTTTCAAAAATCTAGAATAATAGCTCACAGTTAATCAACTAGATGGAATTTAACAAAAAAATTTGAGCTAAATAATGAACCAACTAATGGTTCTGTTTTCTAGATTCGGATAGTCTGTAAATTTGATAAGTAGTCTTCTGTATTCACACTGATGGACTATGGCAATTACTTTCTACCTATCTATTTCCACTCTTGCCTTATAATCCTTTTTCTGCACAGAAGCTAGAGTGACCTTTCAAAATTATAAGTCAGATCATGTCACTTCCCTGCTTAGACCTGTTAAAAGGCTTCCCATTGCCCTTGAGGAAAAACAAAACAAAACAAAACAAATAAAACGTCTTTGCTGCAGCCTAAAGACACTACTTGATTTGATTTCTGCTTACTTCTCTGACCTCTTTTCATCTCTCTCTCCCTTGCTCTTGTTCAATAGGCTCCGTCCACACTGTGCTTACTGTTTGTGGGCTGTGCAGGCTCTTTTCTGAGTTGTATTGTATGAGGCTATTTCTGCTACTTGGAAAACAATTCCCCATATCTACACAGCTGACTTCTCCTCATTCCTGTTTCTGATCAGAAAGGACCTTTAAGAGATGCTTTCCCTTAGCACCCTGTGGAAAGTAACTCTCTATCCCATCACTCTCCATCACATTACCTGTGTAACTTATCAGAATCTGAAACCAATATGTTCACACTTATTTGCTTGCTCGTCATTTTATCCATTTGAATTAAATCCACTGGAGTTTAAAGTCTCATTCACTGTAGTGCCTCCTAGCGCCTGGTAGAAGGCCCCACACGTAATAGTCAACCAATACATATATGTTGGCTGGTTGCATGGTTGCATGTCTAACTTTGGCCTTGATTAAAATCACCACGGAAGCAAGGAATGTGTTTGACTCTTCGTATGCTAACATATGACATTCAACAGTTATCTAGATAGAGCATACATTTAGTAAATATTTTGTTACACTATACACAAGTCAGTAGTAAGAAAAAAATTCAATACCAAGGGTCAGATTGAAATTGATGCACTAATTCACACCTCTGAGATGTTGAACTTATTGTGAAATCCCCTTATTATTTTAATCTGGCTGTATAGTTCTCCAAGTTGATACCATGAGCAATCTTCAAAATTTGTATTCAAATAGAGAGTTATTCTGTCTACAGCGAAACATTTCTCAACCCAGGCAGCATATTAGAATTATCTGAAGAACTCTAAACTGTACCAATATTCAGACCTCACTCCAGACTGATGGCATCCAAATATTTAGAGTTAGGGGTGTGGGCATTAGTAGCTTAAAAAATCTTTCAAGTAAGTTGAATATAATCAGAATTGTAAACCGATGGCTGTAGTTGGTAGTGATTTTTTCTTTCATCGTGATTCAATGCGTATTGATGATTACATCTTCTCTAAGTGTTCAATAAAAATGTTTGACTATTATCCTCTTTTATTAACTCTGAGTCTGCATATTTACTTACCTGTGTGTTTATTTTTTTTTCTGCCCTCTCCCAACAGAATTCTTGTATTGATGCAAAATGGATTTTCCCAAGCCTTTACTCTAAGATTTTTAAGAATAGGAAGTTTTATTAGGAATACTGCATTGCATCAAAATAACAAATTGATTATCTGCTTTTGATTGTCTGTATTTATAGAATCACAAGACATATCTGCAATTGATTTATTGGCTAATATTTCAAATCTGTGAAAAGAAAAAAATATTTAGCTTGCTTAATTACTTAGATTGTTCATCAAGATGAGTTCTATGGATGCCCCACAGAGAAAGAACTAAAATAGTGGAAATATAAGCATATTTATTAAATATACACATTAACTTTTATGGTATGTCTAATCTATGGTTCTATATCAGATGCATCTGTACCGCTTACTTAAGATATAAATGCCTGGGGTTTACCCCAGATCTACGGAGTCAGTACCTCTAGAAATGGGCTTAGATATATATTCATTATGTTTAACCTTCTATTGTGGAGTATTTTGAATATACTTAAAAGTATAAAGACTGAAAAATGCATCCTCGTATACCCACCTATCCCCAACAACCAGCAGACATGTCAATTGTGCTTCATCTACAACCTTATCCATTTCCCCCTTCTTGGAATATTTTAAAGCAATCCCAGACATCATATTGTTTCCTCCACAATTATTTTGGTTTATATCTCTAAAAGACAAAGACTTTAACATCACCACAATACCATTATCATACCTAAAACAAATAAAAATAATTCCTTAATATCATCAAATATATTGTAAGTGTTAAAATTTCTAGTTATCTCCTCCCCTTTTTTAAAATTTGTATAAATCAGGGTTAAAGTAAGGAACGTCTATAGTCTTATGTTTCTTTTAATCTATAAGTTCTCTCCATCTTTTTTTTTTTCCTATCAATTTATTTGTTGATGAAACTGGACTGATATTCTATAGAGTTTCCACTTTCTGGAGTTTGCTGACTTTTTATGGGTCGGATAGTACGTTTTTATCTTCTTCATACAGGAGAACATAGGAGATGTTGTATTCTTTCACCAGGAGGAATAAAATGACTGACTATTATTTCTCGTTGTATAATGTTAACATGTGTTGACAATTGATTCTCTAGGCAAACAGTTAGAAAATTGATTCTAATGTATCTCTCTACTTAAGAAATGTTGTGAGGAAGATGGCAAAATGTCTTAATTCCTGAAGATGTCATACCAACAAAAGGAAGAAGTTGATTGAGTATGTTTCATGTCTGGTATACCATTGGTAATTAAAAAGACAGAAAGGGGTAAAAAAAGACAAATTGCTGTGTTCTCCAAGGGGGAGAAATTTTGTTTCATTTTTTAGTACTTGAAATTTTATTTCAGTTTAAATGCTTTAACATTTGAATTGCTGTGTTCACACACTTTCCCTGAGATCAAGGATGTAGGTCAATATTTTCCAAACTTGTCTGATGATTAGAAAGATATATATGTCTTGACTGAAAAAAAAAAGATTCTTGGGATCCTCTATAATAATATTCAATCATAATCTCTGGTGAAAAAGGAAGCTTTTTCCTCTGGGAAGCTACATTTGAAACAATTATCCCAGAGGAATTTTATGAAGAGGCAAAATTAGAGAATAATAGCATATACTTAAAAAACAGCCAAGAATTTATTGATTAATCAGAAATGACAACACCTTTGCTTACTTTCAGTTTTACAATGACCATTCCCATTCTTACATCATTGCAGAACATTTTTAAAAATATGTGTAGTAAGAAATGATTATTGGAACCATTTTTATAATGATGCGGCTGAGTTTTAGAGATGTGACCCCTTCACTGGAGGCACTCAGATTCAAATCCCTTCATCTGGACACAAATTCAAAAATTTTTACACTACAGCAAAACTCCCTACATTTATTTTCCCATCGATCATAATCTCAATCATTCTGAAATCCAATTTTATAATGCAGATCATTTTATAACTGTGTCTATAACTAATAAAGATGTTAAAGTAATTACTAGCAATTAGGGTGATTTTCATCACGGAGAAGTGCTTACTACCAAATGTCTCTCTCATAATAGATCTTATTCCAATTATATGATAGATGTGTATTGGTCCTCAAGCAGCTGATGCTGCATTTATAACCACATTATCTCATCTGTGGTTGGTATTTAAATATGGCATCTTGTCAGATGTGAGGGATACATTTATCGCTTTTCAAAGAAAATTAATATTTCAAATGAGTTGCCTTACAATTATAGTAAAAGAAATATATGTGAGATAACAGTGTTATTTGGAGGAATCAGCTTACCTGGAATTGGAGAACTTGGTGGTACCTGTTTCAGCAAATAGAGGCAGTTTATTCCTTGGAAAGGTATGACCATGGAGTGATGGTTTTGGCACAAGAAGCTTACTTTGACAGTATCTAGATTCACAGCTGCAGACAGTACTCTTAACAAAAGAAGAGACTGGACCTTAAGAGAAAACACTCTACATTTTTTGTTTTCATGAAATTAAATCTTGAAGGTCTCACTAATTACCCATGCCCATTTTAGCCCTTCTGTTAAAAAAGTAGAATAAATTTTAGTGATATTTCACAAATGCAAACCAAATTAATGGAAACAGATAATGCAATTTCTTGTAATTCTATGTTGCCCTTTATATTTTTAGGTAGTGTTGATGAGACCACATGCATATATGTTCCAAAGCTTTTCATTAATGTTTATTATGACAGCATCAAAATAATTATGGAAATATAACCAAATAAATTTCATATCTAGAATAAGAGTGATTTGAGTGGATCTCAAGGCGAATATGGAGCATGTAAATTATCACTGAAGCGGTAAATATATAGAAGGTATTGAATTAAGTTTAGGGCAATTGCATTACTTGTTTTTAAAAGTTTTCCTTTCATATCTTATTTCTCTGTGCTTTATTATTGCTCCCAAGCTGTACTGTAGTCACACTTGTTGTCAAGACTAAAAAGAAACTACATGTTCAATTTTTAAATGAGACTATCCAAAATTCTCTCAGGAAAATGACCTGTATTAAATAGATTTATTCTACTATTTCTTATATGTGTTTTTGAAAATGGGTGATATGTTAATCAGAATTTTTTTCAGTATCGTATGGAAGTTATTTGTGGATGTTTAGTGGAGATTTGAAAAATATTACCATGCCATTTACCAAATAGTCCACCCTTTCTCTCTTTCTGATTATAACATATTAAATCATACCAAGGGTCAGTAAAATTCATTCCACCACTTGCTTTTGTAAATAAAGTTTCATTGGAACACAGCCAAGCTTATTTGTACATTGTTTATATTTTGTATATGGTTGCTTTTGCACTACAAGGCAAAATTAAGTAGTTGTGATAAAGACTGTATGTTTGTAAAGATTAAAATATTTTTACCAGATCCAGAATTCTAATTTAGAAGTTATCTTCTTTTAGTATATCTTCTATATTCTAGATTACATTATTGCTTTTGAGAGGTGAACTATCAGTTTAAATGTTGCTCATTTGACGATAATCTCCCCCCAACCACACGTGCTTTTAGGATTGTGTGTGTGTATGTGTCTGTTGTGTTTTATGCAACTAAACTGTATTGTTTCTTGATGTGAATTCCTTTTTTATCCTTCCTTGAAATACATTGGACTTTTGAAGCTTAGATCTCTTAATTGTGTTTATTATATTTTTTATTTCAACAAATTTTAGTTGTATTTTTAAAAATCGATTTCATTCTTTTCTAGTTTTACTTCTTTGCTTAAAAATGTTTGTTTGTTTTTATTTCATAAGCAGAGTAATGACTGTTGTTTTAAAACTTGTGTCTGTTAATTCCACTACTGGAAATATCTGTGGGTCTTTTACTATGGTCATATTTTGTACTGCTTTCCATTCGTGTTATATTTTATAAATTGTTATCTTTGACTCTTTTCTGTACTTGTGTTTTAAAAATTATTTATGGAAATAATGTGTGGCCTCTGATCTTATTTTCCTTCAGAGAGGACATAGCTTTGCTTTTACTAATCAGTTGGGCTCTAGAAATCTAGGGTCACCTTAGTTCATTTTCAGATGTTGAGACTTTCTGATACATCTGGTGACTGGAACCTGGGATGCACTCCACACTCAGGATGCTTTACCCTTACTGAAATGGTGTTTTAGTTTTTCCCATCCCCAGTTTCCCTTTAGTTTTCCAGGCCCCACCCCTGGCAGGTTTTAGACTTAAGACTTCGTCCTCCTAGCTCTACAAATTTGCCAAAGCACTGCTTAGCCTCTCATATGTATCTGTAAACACCTCCTGGGGAAAAAATGAGACTAAATGCAAGGCTAACTTGTTTGGATTTCTGTCTTCTTCTGGATCTCAATCTGGAGATTCTCATCAAATGTTTAATGCTTTTAGGAAAATATTAACTTTTTCATCCAGAGATTGTTTTCTTGACTTCAGCAGTATAATTTATTTGAAATTATCTGGACTGCATTACCAAAAGTAGATGTATACAAGTTGCCAAATTTTTAAAAAATATGTTAAATATTAAGATGGCTCTATTTTGTGGATTAGCATATAGCTTGATCTCTTTTTATGTATGCCAAAAGTGTCACACCTGATTTGTGTGTGTCTCCATAAGTTGATTTGAAAGGAGCTTTGAATGACAGTTGGTATATTTTAATAATTGTCCAAATTCTTTATTACAGAAGTTTGCCTTTATCTTTTTATTCACGTAAATATAGGTCATTTTCCCCTAGATAAAGTACAGTCTTTTCCTCACTTCAAATCTCCATGAATTAAAATGTGAATTCAGCAGATCATAAAAACATGCATGAGTATGAAGACATCCAGTTAAACGTGATTTTTTTTTCCCTACCAGCCTCACATTCTAGCGCTTTTTGTTTGAAACATATTCTAGGCTTTAATGATATTTTTCTTCTATTTAGCAATCTTATTTTATAGTTGTTATGGACTGTGTGTTTGTGTCCTCCCAAAATTTATATTTTGAAACACTAACACCTAATGTGATGGTATTTAAAAGTGGCAGTTTGGAGAAGGAACTAGGTTTAGATAAAATTATGATGCTAGAGCCCCTATGATGGAATTAGCATTCTTATAAGACGGGAAAGAGACACCAGAGCCAGCCTTCTCCCCCATGTAAGGCCACAGAGAGAAGACAACCATTTGCAAACCAGGAGGAGGATCTCACCAGAACCTGATCATGCTGGCACCCTGATCTCAGATTTCCCAGCCTCCAGAACTGCTGAAAATACATTTCTGTGGTTTAAGCTACCCAGTTGATGGTAATAATGAAATAAAATCTGTTATACATTACACTGTATGTCAAGTTGGCTCCTCCTCTTCTTCCAGAGAGTCTTCCACACTCTGTCATCTAAGAGAAATATGATCTTTGGAAAGCTACTTTTCAAGTGTCACTTTTCTTATTTGTATACTAAAGACGAGAGCAGTATCTATTTTATATACAGTTGTGAGGATTAAAGGAGATACTGTTATTTAAAAAGTGAAATGAGATAATGCATTGCAATGCCTGGCATAGTATCTGCTCAGTGGAAGTCTTCAGTGAATGCTATTGCTGAGCTTTTTATGCTGTTACTCCTTTAGTTATAATTTTTTTTTCTGTATAGAGGTGGAGTTCAAAAGAACATTTTAAATTATTCCTCTGTAATTAAAAATTGTCAGGTAAATGCCACCTAGAGCAACATAAAATCGTGTTTTGTGCTATTAAGCCAGAAATTGCATTGTCATTCCTGACGTGTACAGAATGGAAATTTCTGACAAGACCTTTTTTTTTAATGCTTAATATAACCTCTATCCTACCTTTTAGATATTCGCTAATGTTTTTACTCAGAATAAACATAAACAGGACCCGCAATAACTCATTTTCCACAAGAAGAATGTAGATACTATGAAGGCTATTGAATACTCCAATTTGTCTTTTCAAGGAAACTTGGTCTGTAAAATGTAAACTATTTTTTTTTATGCTGGTTGTTCATTTATTTGTGTGTTTCAATTATGAGCAGTATTTGTGTTTTGAGTAAAGGCTATTTTGAATGAGCAGCACATGTTATAAAGAAAAACAATATAAAAGTCAAGTAAACAAAACAAAGGATAAAACTTTATAGAATTGAAGTATCTCCAGAAGAAAAGAAATACTGCAGATTAACTAAATTGCTTATTTTTGAGAGAGAAAATATAATCTATTTGAAATTTGTGTATTTGCAAGATTGCTGAGTTCATCAGAGTTTATTAGTAAGGTATACTGTCAATGAGAGCATTATATTTCATTCTCTTTTGCACTGTATTGGAAATTTGGGTTTTGATTTTGTTAACAGTATGTCACTGATGGTTGTGCAGTTGAGGCTTCCTGCCTTATTTATACACTGAAGCAACTCAGAAGCAACGCGGAAAGTAGAGAAAAGGAGCAAATGCTAAATAATTCCTCTCTTTTGCTTCTTTATCAATATATTTTTTCAGAGAGTTCCTCTGCACCTGATGATGATTCATCCAACTTTCTCCAGGCTGTTTTATTGCTCTTTTATCATCACATCCTCTTTCTATAACCAAATATTAAGTAGAGAAAAATGCGTATCAGGGGAAAAAGTCACTTGAATTTTGGGGAATTTTCAGTTATCCTAGTTTTAGAATGTCACCAGATAATTGTCTCTGTTTCTGTGAACCAATGGTTAGAAAGAGCTCTAAAATTCTGCACTCAGTTCCAATGTGGAAGCAGGGGGAGTGTTCCACACCACCAACAATTCAACTTAATTCAATTCTTAATTCTCCTCTGACCTGGAGTTAGCATCAGATTCCACAGGTTAAGGGCTCGGTCCTACAAGACTGTCCCCTACCCCCACTGCAGAGGCCAGTGGCAAGTCCAGGTTGTTATGTGTGTTTCTGACTGACTGGCTATGGATTGGAGAGTCCAACAACCTCCTCTCCCTTTGGATTCAATTAATTTGCTAGAGAGGCTCACAGAACTCAGAGAAATATTTTACTTACTACATTACTGGTTTATTATAAAAGAGTATAACTCATGAACAGCCAGATAGAAGAGATGTGTAGGGCAGGGTGTGGGGAAAGGGCTTGGAGCTTCCATGCTCTCTTTTGGAGTGCCAGTCTCCCAGAATCTCCAAGTGTTCACCAGCATGGAAGCTCTCCAAACCCCATGCTTTTGGGTTTTTATGGAGGCCTCATTACTTTGGCATGATTGATTATATCATTGGCCATTGGCAATTGAACTCAATACAGAGGCTGAGGGGAGAGACTGAAAGTTCCAACACTCTAAATACATGGTTGGCTCCACTGACAACCAGCCCCTATCTTTAGGTGCTTTCCAAAAGTCACCTCATCAACATAACAAAAGATACCTTTATAGTTCTCATTGCTTAGGAAATTCTGAGGGTTTAGGAGCTCTGTACCAGGAAAGGAGTTGAAGACCAAAAAATATTTCTTACCAGTCACAATGTCACAAGCTCTCTATTTGTATATCTATTTACTCTCACAAGTACATCCAGTTCAAAATAATGAGTTGTTAATATATTAATCATTTATTTTTTGTTTAATCATAGAAAGTGGTAGAGAATTACATAAATTTTGTTTTACTCACTACCATGTTATGATGGCTTGGCACAGTACCTGTTATTCATGGATAAAAACATGGCCGAATAAGTAAAAACACATAAGAAAATTTACACATCAGATATTATAAAATGAATACTCTATTCAGCTCAGGTTACTGAACAAAGTTTCTCATTCTGCTATTGTCAAATTTCTCTACAATGGGATTTCTCAATCTCAGCATTATTGAAAATTTGAGATAGATGATTCTTTGTTGGGGAAGGGAAGAAAGATTTCCTGTTCATTGTAAAATGTTTAAAACATCCTTGGTCTCTACCCACAAGATACCAGTAGTATCCCTCCAGTGGTGACCATCAAAAATATCTCCAAATATTGCCAGATGTTCCCGGGGATGCAAAATCATCCTGGTTGAGAACCATGGCTCTAAAAGCAAGCCACAAATAAGCCAATTAGGGCTCGAGTTTCTGCAGATTACCAGTGACAGCCAGTTGCCTGCACATAACAGTTTCATTATTGCGTGTCTGAGATAGCATCAGTTAGCATTCTTTCATCGTGTTCTCCGTTATTTGGTGCCCTGGATGAGTTTTTTCCCAGGGAGGTGAATAAATATATTGATGTGGAAATATCAAATGATCACCTTGAGAACTGTGGACTGACTCATTATGTCAATGCTTCTCAAACTCTCTGTGGTGAAAGACCTTTTTCTTTTATCCAATCCATGGTGGGATGACACTCATAAAATATACTAAAAAATGAATTACTGAAAAAAAAAAGAGCACATAGTGAGTGTGCTTGCCTGTTGCAACATGGTCAAATTCCAACAGAAAATGAGTAATTTGGTCCTAGTCAATTTGGAAAAGATGTTTTTAACTTTGGGTAAAGATCTCTTACTGTTCGTTTGTTTTTGTAATATTAAGTGAGAAGGAAAATAGAAGCAATTATTAAAGCATCTGTGGCCTGTGCAAAAACATAAACAAGTCTTTTTTTCCCCTCACTTTCTCTGAGGTAAAATTAACAAAAAAAAAATTAGATATATTTAAAATGTAAAGGTGATGATTTGAAATTTGTATACATTATGAAATATTTACTACAATCAAGTTAATTAACATATTCATCACCTCACATAGTTGTCTTTTGTATGTGTGTAGTGAGAATGCTTAAATCTATCCTCTTAACCAATTTCATGTATGCAACACTTATTATTAACTTTGGTCACCATGCTGTATATTAGATCCTCAGAAGATATTCATCTTATAACTGAAAGTTTGTACCCTTTGATCAACATCTCCCCATTTCCCATTTCCCCCATCCCCCAACCTCTAGCAACTCCCATTCTACTTTCTGTTTCTGTGAGTTCAACCTTTTTCCTTTAATTTCACGTATAAGTGATACCATACAGTATTTGTCTTTCTCTGTCTAGCATATTTCACTTAGCACAATTCCCTCCTGGTTCATGCATGTTGCTGCGAATGTCAGGATATCCTTCTTTTTTATGACTAAATAATATTGTTATATATATATATTTTTTTTTTCTTTATCCATTCATCCATTGATGGACACATAGGTTGTTTCCATATCTTGGCTATTGTGAATGATGCTGCAGTGAACATGGGAGTACAGATATCTCTTTGAGGTACTGTATCATTTCCTTTGGATACATACTCAGAAGTAGGATTGCTGGATCATGCCAGAAATTAAAAATTGCTACCAATTGCTGCCAATTAACAATAGGTAGCTATATTTTTAATTGTTTTGAGGAAACTCCATAGTCTTTTCCATAGTGGGTATACAAATTTACATTTCCACCAATAGTGGAATCCAATTTCCACCGATCCAAAAGGATTCCCTTTTCTCCACATCCTTGCCAGCATATGTTATCTCTTGTCTTTTTGATGCTAGCCATCCTAACATGTATGAGGTGATATCTTATTGTGGTTTTGATTTGCACTTCCCTGGTGATTAGTGATGTTAAACACCTTTAAATATACCTATTGGTCATTTTTAAGTCTGCTCTGGAAAAATGTCTATGCAGTTCCTTTGCCTGTTTTTTAATAACAATATTCGATTATTGCTATTGAGTTGTATGAGTTCCTTATATATTTTAGATATTAACCTCTTATCAGATATATGATTTGCAAATATTTCCTCTCATTCCATAGATTGCCTTTTCATTTTGTTGATTGTTTCCTTTGCTGATGCAGAAGCTTTGTAGTTTGAAGTAGTCCCACTTGTTAATTTTTGTTTTTTTGCCTGTGCTTTTGGTGTCATATTCAAAAAATCTAGGAGTTTTACAGTTTCAGTTTTTACATTTAAGTCTTTAATCCACTTCAAGTTAATTTTTGTCAGTAGTATAAGACAGGAGTCCAGTTTTAATTCTTTTGCATGTGAATATCTAATTTTTTTAACATGACTTATTGAAGAGACTATCCTTTCCCCATTGTGTGTTCTTGGCATCCTAGTTGAAGATCAGTTGACTGTAAATGTATGGATTTATTTCTGGGCTCTCTAATTTGATCCATTGGTCTACATGTTTGTTTTTATGCCAGTATCATACTGTTTCGATTACTATAGCTTTATAATATAGTTTGAAATTAGGAAGTGTGATCCTTCAGCTTTGTTCTTCTTTCTTAAGTTTGTTTTGGCTATTTGAGATCTTTTGTGGTTCTAGATGAATTTTAAGATTTTTTTTCTATTCCTATGAAAAAGGCCATTGGAATTTTGATAGAGATTACATTGAATCCGTAGATCATTTTGGGTAGTATGAATATTTTATCTATGTTCATTTTTCTAATATATGAAAGGAAATATCTTTGCATTTATTTGTGTCTTCTTCAATTTCTTTCATCGATGTCCTATAGTTTCAGTGTACACATCTTTCATCAACTTGGTTAAATTTATTCCTAAGTATTTTTGGTTTTGATGCTATTGTAAATTATACTTTTCTTAATTTCTTTTTCAGATAGTTCATTGTTAGTTTATAGAAGTGCAACTGATTTTTGTATGTTGATTGTATATCCTGCAACTTCACTGAATTTGTTTACTAGTTTTAAGAGTAAGCACTTAAATGTAAGCATTTATCTCTATAAGCTTCCATCTTAGAATTGCTTTTGCTGCATCCCATAAATTTTCTTCAATTGTGTTTCCATTTTTGTTCATCTCAAGATATTTTTATATTTCTCTTTTGATTTCTTCTTTAACCCATTGTTTTTTCAAGAGTGGGTTGTTTTATTTCCACATATTTGTGAATATTCCAGCTTTCCTCTTGTTAATCATTTCTAGTTTTATACCATTGTGGTTGTAAAAGATATGTAATATGATTTCAATCTATCTGAAGATTAAAAATTTACATCCTACTTTCTCTTTTATCAGGAACTGAAAGAAGGATATGCTGTCAAATTGGTGGAGCGATGTCAGTACAATGTCAGAATAGGAGTTCTCTCTGTCTGCCCTCACAGAACATCTGATTTGGCAGTCACCCATGCACAAGGGTACCCAGGTGGGAGTCCGGGAGTCTATTGAAGAAGTTCCAGTGTTCTGTTGGAGGAAAAAAAAAATCCAAGAAGAGATGCATTGAAGAGGGTAAGAGTAACAGTTTTACTTTACCCGTATCACCCCTCCCCAAAGGTGGTATTGTTCAGTGCCTGGAGGGACCCCCATGGCCTTTGATTTATCCCTTGAGAGAAAGTGAGATAGTGGGAGTGACCACCCAACTTCCCCAGCCATACAGTGTGCTGTTAGGAGGCTTACTTCTTTCTTGTCTCATCCAGATTACTGAGGTGATTGGTAAATTTGAGGGATTAGGAGTGGCTCAGAGAAAAACAGTTAGGTCTCAGAACTCATCGAAGGGATACTACTAATCACATCTCAGTTCTTCCTACTAACCAATTGATGGACTCTATCATAAAACCTGCCTACAAGCCACTGGGAATGCCTCACTTGTGGACCACCCCCCCCCCCAGCTGGCCCATGGGACCCCCAATGCTCTGCATGCCTCATCAAAACTCCCTTACCTCTCCTGTGGCCAGCTCCTGGTGTGCTCCCACAGACAGTGAGAGTGAACATTTGCAGCCAGCTAGTGAGCAAGTGCAAAAAGCTGGTCTGACTGTGTGAGATTGGGAGAAGGCTCACACACTTGAGCATTTCAGGCACCACTCTCAGGAAAACAAATGGGAGGCTCTCAGTACCCAAACTGGCTTTGCAAGATTGAGTGAAGGCATAAAATTTTAAGAATCCCCCACTGCCCAGGAAGGAAAAAGAAATATGGAGTGGGTGCATCCGTAGAAAAAGTCTGAGAAAGCTTCAGAATCCTTAGCCAGACTGACAAGTAAAGGTACCTCTCTCCCACAGCCCATCAATAGAGACTGGAGGAGGTGACTGCTTCTTTAAATGCAAAGACAGCAGTGCAAGAGTTCAAGGAACATGAAAAATCAAGGAAACATGACACTACCAAAGGAATACAATAATTTTCCAGTAATTGACCCTAAAGAAGAAGAGATCTATGACTGCTGGACAAAAAATTCAAAATAATTGTTTTAAGGAAACTCAATGAACTACAAGAGAACACACATAAACAACTAAATCATATCAGGAAATCAATAAATGAACAAAATGAGAGGTTCATTAGAGACATAGAAATCATAAAAAAGAACCAAACACATATTCTAGAGGTACAGAATACAATGAATGAAATGATAAAATGCAATAAACAGCATCAATGGCATACTTGATCAATCAGAAGAAAGAATCTGTGAACTCAAAGACAAGTTATTTGAAATTATCCAGTCAAAGGAGAAAAAAGAAAAAAGAGTGAAGAAAAGCCTGTGTGAATTATGAGACACCATCAACCAAAAGAAAATTCACATTACGGAAGTCCCATAAGGAGAAGAGAGATAGACATGGGCAGCAAGCTTATTTGAAGATAGAATGGCTGAAAACTTCCTAAATCTGGGAAGAAATGTGGACATCCAGGTACATGAAGCTCAGAGGTCCCTATATAGATTCAATCCAGAGAGGACTTCACTGAGATGCATTATAATAAAACTGTCAAAAATCAAAGACAAAGAAGTAATTTTGAAAGCAGCAAGAGAAAAGAAATCCAGTTCATAGAAGGAAAACCCCATAAGGCTATTAGCAGATTTCTCCGCAGAATTGCAGGCTAGGAGAAAGTGGAATGATATATTTACAGTGCTGAAAGGAAGAATAAAAATACTGCCACCAAGAATACTTTACTTGGCAAAGCAATCCTTCAGAAATAAAGATTTTCTCAGACAAACAAAAGCTGAGGGAATTCATCACCACTAGACTTGCCTTACAAGAAATAGTGAAAGGAATTCTTCAAGCTGAAACAAAAAGATGCTAATTAGTGACAGGAAAACATATGAAAGTATGAAGCTCACTGGTAAAGGTAAGTATATAGTCAAATTCAGATTATTCTAATACTGTTATGGTGGTATGTAAATCACTATAGTATAAAGCTTAAAAGACAAGTGTTAAAAATAATCATAGCTACAATAATTAGTTAATGAATACACAATATAAAAAGATGTAAAAAGTGATGTCAAAAAATGTAAAATATGGGGGAAGGGATGTAAAATTGTAGAGGTTTTGTATGTAATAGAAGTTAAGTCATCAGCTTAAAATAGACTGCTATAACTATAAGATGTTTTATATATAAGTCTCATGGTAACAACATAGCAAAAATCTATAATAAATACACAAAAGCTAAAGAGAAAGAAATCAAAGCATATTACTACAGAAAATGATGAAATCACAGAGGAAGACAGGGAGAGAGGAAGAAAGGAACAAGGGGACTACAAAACAGCCAGACAATAATTAACAAAATGGCAATAGTAAGTCCTTGCCTATCAATAGTTACTTTAAATGTAAATGGATTAAATTGTCTAATCAAAAAACATAAAGTGACTGAATGAGAAAAGAAAAAAACAAGACTCAACTATATGCTGCCTACAAAAGACTCACTTCGGCTTTAAGGACATACATAGGCTCAAAGTAAAGGGATAGAAAAAGATATTTCATACAACTGGAAACCAAAAGAGAGCAGAGATAGCTATACTTATATCAGACAAAATAGAATTTAAGTCAAAAACCGTAACAAGAAACAAAAATGTCATCATGTAATGATAAAGGTGTCAATTCATCAAGAGAATATAATAGTTGTCAATGTGTTTATAATTGGAGCATCTAAATATATTAAGCAAATGAAGGCAGAAATACACAGTAATGCAATAATACTAGGGGACTTCAACACTCCACTTTCAAGGATGGATAGATCATCCAAATAGAAAATCAATAACGAAATAATGAGCTTGAACTAGACTTTAGACCAAATGGACTTAACACACATATACAGAAAATTCCATCCAACAGCAGCAGAATATAAATTCTTCTCAAATGCACAGGGAACATTCTCCATGTTAGATCATCTGTGAGGTCATAAGGCAAGAGTCTTTTAATACTAACATTAAACAATGTATTCATATTATCTCTCCAAACTGCTATCATTTTAATGCACATTTTATAGGTGGGGAAATTGAGGTTCATGAAGTTTAAGAAACTTGGCCAAAATCATAGAAATATTAGCTCATAGGATGCTGGACCAGATCTGAAACTAAATTTTTAATAACCTGCATATAACCTCTATGAGGTCAGGTTATTTTGTGTGTTTTGCAACCAAGTGTTTCCCTGCCTAAAACAGTGCTTGGTACCTAACAGGTGGGGAAGGAATGAAGAAGGGGAGAGGTACAGAAGGAGGGAAGGAAGGAAGGAAGACTATATGACATAGTTTTAGTAGTATTTTTACCTCATTCCCAGTGTTGTGTAGCAAAAGTGTTCTTTTATATACCTTAATATCCTAAATGTTGAAGTCTTTGAATAATCATTTCATACCCCAGACTCCATTACCTGTCACTCCTCCTATTTTCCCCTCAACTACATCCCACAGAGTAATATCCTTAAAGTTATCTGATTAAAAAAAAGTCTTTTGGGGAAAAGTGAGAGATTATTGTAATGTTTCTACTGTCAATTGTGGAATTATTTTTAGTGGATATTTTCCAGTTCTATCCTCTGTGCAAACAAATCATATTTAGATGCTTAAAAGAGCTTGTTCTTATTTGCTATTGCCAGATGTTTTCTATTTCAGTGAAAAGAGTCTTTTTCCATGCATATTACAAATCACATTGATTTTGAGCCATAATAGAGATAAAAATGAATATGTAAAACAAATAAAATATGCTTCATTTCGATATTGCATATCCTTTTTATTCTGATTATACATTTAGCACACATCTATTGTGAAAAATTTGGAGAAGTAAGAACAATAAAAATAACTGTTCTTATCATTCTAAAATATTTTATTTTGGTATTGCTTGCTAAATGCCAAGAGTAAATTATATAGAGTAAACATATAGAGTAGCTCCTTATCATTCCAATGAATATTAATCTATGGGCACTTAGATTGGCCAATGTCATGATTATCCTGAACCCCCTTGGGCTACCACAGAATTCTGGACTTTACATGTTGTTGCCTACATATAAAATTGTTGATTTTCTTATCTCAACTTTAAAGAAGATCAGAAGGGAGAATATTTATTTGGGGACATAAACTTTTGAAGAGTGGCTTTGCCAGCCTTGAACAAAAGTTAACAGGAGTTAGTGTGAAATCCTACTCTGCTGATTCCCCAGATGGCCCTGGCCATGGCTCCCATTGTGATTTAGCCACAACCGTAAAATTAGTGTAACAGTACACCATAGCATAGTGAGAATTAAAGTGATTTCTACATAAATTATTGAGGGAAATATGTTGTATTTTTTAAGATGAGAACCAAGAACTTAAACACCATTCATTATAAATCTCCAAAATGAAACTTAATCTCAATTGGCATAGGTGCTCTATGATTCAGTAAATGTTGAGTGACTGAATATACAAATGATAAATGGACGGACCATATATGACAATAGAACTCTGACCTACATCCTCTGCAGCAACTAGCTTGGAAAGCCAAGCCAGAAATTCTACAACCAGCCCAGGAATTCACAATGAATTTGGGTTTTTAGAAATTGTCACTGAGATTTTTTTTTGCATTGTGAAATTCACTTATGAATTTGAAGAAAATTCAACTGTGAAAGTTCTTTGATGAACTAAGTTTCCTTCAAGGTGTTGTATTTTCATTGTAGAAGGCAGCTGTCAACTTGGAGTGGCCCTATCCGTGAGAAGAAATGTAGATTCCAAAACTACAGTAATTTTAATGGCAAACCTCAAATAAATCTGCTATTACCCCACTTCTTTGCGCATGAGGAATACAAGGTATTTTCAAGAACATGAAACTTTACTGTGTTTTCTTACACTGAGAAAATTTTCACTTTGCTGTTTCCGTGTTCAATACCCAGAAGGCTGTGCCTAGCAAAAAAAAATTCACACTGATCTTTCAGAGGCTTAAAATATTTTGTTGAATTATTTTCTCAACCAAAAGATCTCAAATTCACACCAATAATTTCCATTTTTTCTCACAATTCTCATTTACTAGCTTTGGTAAATTGGCAGGTTATTTGAGACAATCCTCTGTTTCAGTTTTCTCATTTATAAATAGAAAAATTGTGCTTTCTACATAGTTGATTGTTGCATCAATATGACAATGCATAAAGAATAAAGTGAGAACTTGCTCAAAATTATTTGTTATTTTTACTGCTAATATCTTTATAAGAAAGTATCTTAAAATAATAACAAAGAGGGCCATCTCCAGTGGCCTAGTGGTTAAGTTTGGCATGCTCCACTTCAGCAGCCCGGGGCTCAGTTTCCGGGTACAGACCTATACTACTCGTCTGTCAGTGGCCATGCTGGGGTGGCAGCTCACATACAAAAAGTGGAATATTGGCAGTGGATGTTAGCTTAGGGCAAATCTTCCTGAGCAAAAATAATAATAATAATATAGTAGTAGTAACAAGGAGATGGTTCTCAGTTATGACAAGAAATGTAAAACATATTGTTTTAAGGTGTGAAATATATGTGTTTACTTATTTTACTCTAAATGAAAGGAAAGTTAGCAAATAGTATTACTCTTTATCTATAAGGAACAAACACAATATTAATTCATGCAGTTTTCGAAACTGATTCAGAAGACAAAAAGGCAGACATATTTTAAAAATCACTTTACAGTTGTAAGAAATAATTGCTAATGAAAATGAAACTACTTCTTACATTCTAAAAGAAGCTTTTTTTTACCTAACAGATAATAAATCTTGATGGAAAGTAGACATAATAGAGCATAAATCCCACAAACCAGTACAGAAAAGATGTTGCAGTATGCACACCAATCTGTAATTGATAATTAGACTTGGTTTTATATTTGTCTTATAGGGATTATAGACTCTTGGTCAAGTTACTCAACTTCCATCATTATAGCATGAATTTAATAATAACATCTTGTGTCTGACAAATATAAAGTATTCAATAAATATTAACACTTTCTAATATTACAAAAATTATATTTTCTTACTCAGTTATTTTTGGTACTACATTTAAAGTGTGATAAAAATAATTAAAAGTTTATGCTTAGTATTTTATACTATAGTGTTTATACTATAGTATTTTAAGCATCAAGTGGATATTATAAAAAATAATTGACCTACTTTTTAACACTTCAAGTAATCGTTCATAGTTAAACATATATATTAAGTTTATAAGCAATCAGCACCTAGAAAAGAATTTAGAGACCTTTCAATCTAACTCTCTCATTTTACAGATAACGTAATCGAGATGCGTAGACATTAAGTGTACTTTCCAAAATCACAAAGACTATTGCTGACAAGTCTAAAATTAAATGTCACATTAGCTCGTTTTTGTTCAGCATTTTGGCTTCATAGCTGACTGTCTCTTTTAATTTATCCTCACCATTAGGAAAGGAATTGAGGTAGAGCTTCGTGATCAATAGTGCCTTAATATTGACTCTCAGTAAATTTCAGTTATGCTATAACTCAGTACCATCATTCCAGTTTTAACCTTTTTTAAAAAAACTTCATTTCTACCATTATCTTACACCATACACAAAAATTAGCTTAAAATGGATTAAATACTTGAATATAAGACCTGAAACCATGAAATTTCTAGAAGAAAACATAGGCAGTACTCTCTTCGACATCAGTCTTAGCAACATATTTTCAAGCACCATGTCTGACCGGACAAGAGAAACAATAGAAAAAATAAAAAAATGAGACTACATCAAACTAAAAAGTTTCTGCACAGCAAAGGAACCCATCAACAAAATGAAAAGACAACCTAACAATTGGGAGAAGATATTTGCAAACCACACATCTGATAAGGGGTTAATATCCAAAATATGTAAAGAACTTATACATCTCAACAAGAAAAAAACTAACAACCCAATTAAAAAATGGGCAAAAGACCTGAACAGACATTTCTCCAAAGAAGATATACATATGGCCAATAGGCCCATGAAAAGATGTTCAACACCATTAACTATCAGGGAAATGGAAATCAAAACTACAATGAGATATCACCTCACACCCATCATAATGGCTATAATTCACAAGACAGGAAACAACAAGTGTTGAAGAGGATGTGGAAAGAAGGGAACTCTCATACACTGCTGGTGGGAGTGCAAACTGGTGCAGCCACTATGGAAACAGTACGGAGATTCCTCAAAAAATTAAGGATAGAACTACCATACGATCCAACTATTCTACTGCTGGGTACTTATACAAAGAATGTGAAAACATCAATGCATAAAGATACATGCACCCCTGTATTCATTGCAGCGTTATTCACAATAGCCAAGACTTGGAAGCAACCTAAATGCCCGTCAAGGGACAATGAAGAAGATATGGTATATATACACAATGGAATACTACTCAGCCATTTGTGACAACATGCATGGACATTGAGGGTCTTATGCAAAGTGAAATAAGTCAGAGAGAGAAGGTCAAATACCATATGATCTCACTCATAAGTAGTAGATAACAACAACAACAAACAAACACATAGAGACAGAGAATGGATTGGTGGTTACCAGAGGGGAAGTGGGGAGGGAGGAGGGTGAAAGGGATGATTAGGCACGTGTGTTGGTGATGGATTGTAATTACTATTTGTGGTGAACATGAGAACACGACGTACACCTGAAATTTATACAATGTTGTAAACCAATGTTACCATAATAAAAAAATAAAACTTCATTTCTAGGTTTTTATTGATAATGTCCAGTGTTTCTGTTTTGTTAATTTCTGTTTTATTCATTTAAGATTTATTTAAACTGGAATATAATTTCCTCAAATATTATATAGCCAACAGAGCTAACATAGAGCCAAAATGTTTTCATACATAATAGAGATTTTACTTTCTCTAGAAGAATATCACGTGGGATCTCTAGTTTAAAATGACTGATAGAAAACATGCATGCATTTCTACCCTTCCCTTAAAATGATCATAAAGGAATATATATTGGTTAGGAGCTGACACTAGATGAAGATGTCCACTAAACTTTGGAAGATGGAAAATGCAAAAATGTATGGACACGTAGAATGTCCTAGAAGAGAGAAAACTCAACAAGAAGTGAGCTATTTGCATCACTAAACCCCCCAAATACTCTACTGTGAGTAATACCAAATATACCCCAAGACAGTAGCTAGAGGTCAGGATTAAAGAAGGAGGATTAGTTGAAATTCTGTCCAAGGAACAGTTAGATCCCCCATATTGTCTTTCCCAATTTTCATTTTGCATAGCCTGGTGAACAGCCCTCACCCAGCAGGAAGCATGAGGTTTCCTCTCCGGAGAAACTAGCAGGAGGCATAGAGGTTCCGCATTTGGGACACCAGGACCAAGAAAAAGGAGAATTAATGATAGCTCGCTCAGCTTCCTGAATGCTCTCATTGAGACAGAAATTCTCCCCAAGCTCCACTTCTCCCCTGGTTCCAGGTAAGAACACCTCGTGTGAGAATTGAATAAGATTGGGCAGGCGGTTATACTCAGCACGTGAAACATGGACTGTCATAATGGAATAATATTATATTAGCATTTACATTGCCTTGATATTACTTAAATGATTCAGGAAATAACCAAAAAGCTCATGTTGAGGTATTTAGAGATGAGCTCTGCAAAGACAAATTGAATTGCTATTGCATATTTGCTGTCTCATCAAAACATTCAACAATTGATCATTCATAAAAGGAACAGAGAACCTCATGTTCCTAGAAATTGAAATGACCATCACTAGGAAATTAATATACAACCACTATTCCTTAATAAGCTGCTCCAATTTGGGTTGATCATGTCCACAGATGACGATGTTCTATTCTCTAACCCAGGATGAAGAATGGTCAGGGCTGAGATCTGAGGCCATCAGTGTTCACATGCTTTTGGTCCAGGAAATTCTTGCCCAAGAAGGCAAGAAGAAAACTGTAAACCTTCACTGCACTGTATTATTTTAAGAGAGTGATGAAACTAACTTATCTAACCAAACTGTTTGCTCATCTGAGCAATTAGGTATTAATCAAACAATTTACTTACCAAGAATTACTTCAAAGCCTATGTTTTGCTGTGTCCAACAATCCTGAACTATTATGTCACAAACTTTACACAATCTCAACAAGTAGTGCTCTTAAAAGACAACTTGAGCTCAGAGTCCATAACCATGTAAACATTCATCTATAATTTCCCCTGTAAGGCTCTCTCAAAGTAGTGTTCTCCTTTACTGTGGCATGTTTATAACTTTGCGTTGTCGACAGATTAGTACCTTGGTCTTTGGAAAGAGTTGGCTTTCAACAGGGATTTCATTTACCAAGTCACCAGGCTGGTTATAAAGTCAAAGTCCAAACATACCTGAGATGCAAGCCAGAGGTTTCGTTTGCCCTGATAAATAATTTTTAATTCACTGAGATCCCTAGTAGAGAGATGGTGCTAAACATATTTGACTATAGAGAAAGTTTATCTCTTCACACAGGATCTCAGTTTCAGTCCCTCATCTTTAGTATTTTTGAAGATTCTTTGCTTCAAGAAAAGAATGTGGGCGTGAAAACTCAGCCCTTGTCCAATAATTCCCATGATCTAGAAATGTTACGCATTTACTATTCTAGACCTGATATCAGAAAGACTTTGGTTTTATTCATGTCTATGGAAAGCTTGAACAATCCTGGTGTGTTGTTGCATGCCATAATATTTGTTGAATCAATGAAAATATTAACTGATTAATGGCTTTTCACTTTCCTTTCACTTCTGGCACTTGTGGATTTAATTCAATTTCTTCCAGAGGTAAACGTCCCATCAATATAAACTATATTTTATATATTATATTTGGCTCATTACTTCTAGGTGGTTATAGTGTGAGGCTTTCTGTTCAGATCTTATTGGTCTCCTCCTACTTTCAAACACTAGTTCATCCAATGCATCCAGCCAAAATCTGTAAAAGAAGCAGGCAAGAGGAGAGAACAATCTAAAGGAATGATTTAAACCTGAAAGAACCATTTAAATTTCTGAATAGTACTAAATTTTAGCCTTGATTTTATAAATGTAGATCTTTTATTTGTTCCCAAGCAGATGGTAAAATTTATGAAGAAGATAAAATCAGCTACAGAGAAAGAGAAGAGTTACATTTTCTTTACACATCTCAATAGCAGTGTCAGTAAATTAGTGACCCACCACTATAGGTCTTATTCAGAGACTTTCTCAGATTCATTTTTGTGCATTGGAATTCTTGTTATGAGGTAAATGCTAAATATTCATTTTATATGTTCTGTGATTAGGGATATGTTTTTTCTTTCAGAACTAGATAAAATATTTCCCTCATTAGTGAGCCCGGGGCATAGATGAAAATTGTTTGGTATGCTCGGGTCAGAACAGTTTTCCTTTTTTTCTTACCCCCCTGATTTCTTCTCTCTATTAGAGAATCGTTTTCTCTTACAAGAATATATCAGTTTAATGCTATGATAGAAGGACAGTATTGTTAGGAGAATGACTTATTTATCTTATAAATATTCTACCCTGAAAAATCTAAACAAATTAATTGTACTAGCTTAGGAGGATCTTGCCCATAAGGATCCATTGCTTGGCCATTAATTAGCCTACCCTTGATCATTGAGAGTATAAGCAAGATGAACCCAGGTCTTTGAGAGGGGAAGGTGTAGGAAAAGATAAGGGGAGAGATTCCAAGAAGAAGAGTAGTTTATCAATGTACTTCCAAAGTTGACCTGAAAGATAAACACTATTTTCTATTTCCTCTTGTGCTCTGAATATATTTACGATAACCTACAATTAATTCATTGCACCTATACATTCTTTGAGATGTCAGATTTGTACCTCAATTCAAAATTTGGGAATCTGCTATGTATTTAATATAACACTGAGTTTCATTCCCCTGTTATCTGTTATACACATCCTTTCTAAAAATTTGACGTCATGATTCACTTATTATCTGGGTTCAATGGTGGAAGTAAGTCCTACTGTTATGATACATGTGGCAGATTGTTTTACTTGTAAAGTTTAAATGATATTAGTATGGAGGAATAACTAGGGTATGCTGAACATATGAGATAAGATAATGGAATGATTTATGCAAATGATGAGAGGAAAAAAGAAAGAGGATTATGAGGAAAGGGGACATGAGTGAAGATAATAAGAAAGATCAAATCCACATCCATTGTGTTGTGGCTGAATAGGAGTTAGTTACAAATTGGTATAAATTCTCATACCTCAAACAAAATGTCTTATTATTTATTGTCTTTTTATTTCTGGAATATTTGGTATTATAAGAATTTTAAATGAAAACTGTAAGCCAGTGATTATCTTTTGAAAAAACATTGCAACTAATTTCATTCATTATAGTCCAAATATGCCAATATCCTTATACTTTCTTATAATCTGAAAAAAAAAGAAATTTAAGTGCTTAGTTACCCATATCGTATATGCAGTTAAGTTAATTTATAAATCTAACTCCTGATTTTTAGCAGTAAAACCATGCATGATATATCCAAACACGTTTCATACTTTGGCTGTTGTGAATAATGCTGCAATGAACATGGGAGTAAAGATATTTCCTTGAGATAATGATTTTGTTTCCTTTGCATATATAACCAGAAGTGGGATGGCTGGTAGATTTATTTTTAATTTTTTGAGGAACCTCTATACTATTTTTCATAATGATTGTGTCACTGACTAACTATCCCGAGTAACTCAAGGAGGTTTCAGAAACACATAACTTTCTCAAAACTGTTTTTCAGTTAAGTTAAGAGATGCAATTACCAACCATCCCAAACTGGTCCAAACCCCATCCTAAGAGCAATGGCTGTGGAGACAGGCCAAGAAGCACCCAAGAGCTACCTTCGCTTCATTTTAATGTTAAGATCTCTGCCCCAGGAGGAGCTTAGGCCTTATTACCAGAACATGTGATGTATGTGGAAGCATGTTTTCAAACTGTGTCTGTGTGAGTGAATTTAAATTTTATTTAAAATTCTTATAATACCAAATATTCCAGAAATAAAAAGGCAACAAATAATAAGACTTATTTTGTTTGAGGTATGAAAATTTATATTCTCTCTCTTTTGAATATTCATTCCCCGTTGGAAATAAAAGGCTCCTGCTTTCCCTTGCTTGGAGAACCACAGCTTTGGAAGGAATTCCCTGTGCTCTCCTTATCTGTTATAAATAAACTGTACTTTGTGTGACAACTGCTTCTGCTGAAGGCTTTGATTTCAATTCCCCAAGGAGCAAACACACCCTGGTTCAGTAACAGCTGGACCAATTTACATTCCCACCCACAGGTCACAAGAAAGTGTGATGCCTCCAACTTTGTTCTTTCTCTTTGTTCTTTTTGCTCTGTCTTCAGGATCTTTTGTGGTTCCATACAGGTTTTAGGATTATTTTTTTCTGTTTCTGTGAAGAATGCCATTGGCATTTTGGTAGGGAATGCGTTGAATCTGTAGATGACTTTGGGTAATACGGACATTTTGACAATGTTAATTCTCCTGTCTCTCAATAAAAATCACTACAGATGGCTATCAGAACAAGATGATCCACCAGGGGTCCATCCCTCAGTCAGCTGCCTCAAAAGTTGGGATGCCAGAAGTGTCTACAATCTCGTTCCAGGCAGAAACTTGTGACTTGTTTTTTTTGTTGTTGTTATTGTTGGGTGGGTTGGAGGGAGCCGGGGATGTCCACAGGCTCCTCCAGTCTTTGGGGAGGATTTCAGCAGCCCCTCGTTGTATGCAAAATTAGAAGCCTGGCCCTCAGGCAGCAGCTTTTAAGATATGCTGATAAAACTCTTTCAGGGAAAGACTTGGAGATGGGCATTTTATCCTGGTTCCCTCTGTGTTGAACAGTGAGTGGATGGCAGCTTAAGAACTGCTTCTTTGTTTGCTTTAGTCCTATGAGACTCACGAATGGAAGCCCTGTTGGCTATCAGAGCCAGACAATCTGCAGACCAGTCCCTCAGGCAGCAGCCATAAAAGCTAGGGTATAGAATATGTACAAGCTCCTTCCGGGGAGATACTGGTGAGTTGGAGTGGGTTGGAAGGAGAAGCCAATGGAGGCATCTGCAGGCTCCTGGGAACATTGTAGCCAGCCTCTAGTTGTGTACTAAATTAGAAGCCTGGCCCTCAGGCAGCAGCTTTTAAAGTATGTAGATAAATCCTTTCATGGAAACATTGGGAGATGGGCATTTTTACCTGCTCCCTCTGCACTGAGCCCTGGGAAGATAGCTGCAGTGTTTCCTTGCATACTTGTTAAGAACTGTTTCTTTGTTTTCTATAGTTTTGTGGATCTCATGGATGCAAGCCTCTTTGGCTTTCAGAGCCTAGTGTTTTGAGGGCCCATCACTCAGGTGGGAGTCTTAAAAGTTGGGGCACTAGATGTAGAACAACCCAGAAGTAAACCCATGCATACATGGTCAATTAATTTATGGAAAAGGAGCCAAGAATATATAACGGGGGAAATGTTGTGTATTGGTTTGATATAATTTCAAATCCACTTGTTATGGCTTAAATGAAGTCGTTTTGATCTAAGAGTGAAGTTGTCAAAATTGAGGAAGCTGCCTCAGGATGTTGTCATCAACATCTATTGTTTTTTTCCCCCCCCAATGACCCAGTAGATAGTTGCACATCATAGTTGCATATCCTTCCAGTTGCTGTATGTGGGACACTGCCTCAGCAGGACTGGAGAAGCAGTGCGTCCGTGTGTGCCTGGGATCCGAACCCGGGTAGCCAGTAGCGGAGCGCGCACACCTTACCGCTCGCTAAGCCACGGGTCGGCCCCAACATCTGTTGTTGATAAGCACTCAGTAGCTCAGCTGATAACGGCACTGCTGTGGGCTTATCAGTAAGAACATGTGGAGAAGCAACTACAGCTAGGGGACATTTAACCTTTAAATACCAAGAGTTTGTAAGAACTTACCTGAGAGTGTTCTCTCTGGACAAGGTGACTTTGCTATCTAAATAGCTCTCCAAAGACTCTAAAGAATTAGCTCCTGGGGGCCGGTCCCATGGCTTAGCGGTTAAGTGCGCATTGTCTGCTACTGGCAGCCGGGTTCGGACCCGAGTGGGCACCGACACACCGCTTCTCCAGCCATGCTGAGGTGGCGTCCCACATACAGCAACTAGAAGGATGTGTAACTATGACATACAACTATCCACTGGGGCTTTGGGGAGAAAAAGGGGAAAAAAAAAGGAGGAGGCTTGACAATAGATGTTAGCTCAGAGCTGGTCTTCCTCAGCAAAAAAAAGAGGAGGATTGGCATGCATGTTAACTCAGGGCTGATCTTCCTTACAAAAAAAAAAAAAAGAGAGAGAATTAGCTCCTGCTATGGGAAGGTGACTCTTTACCAGCAGTGGTGAAAACTGTGAGTGGTTCAATGAAGGAAATTATCTTGTCAGCCAATCCTGGTGCCTTCATTTTCCCAGCAACATGCCCTAGCAACAAGGGACTTTCCCTTTGCATGCTGGTGGCTAGAAGTCAGCTAGACATCAGCTCTTGTTTAGACAAGCCGTCTCTCCAAAGAACTGACTTGTGGAAAGGTACACCTCCACTAAATTTGGACTTTATTTATTTCATCTTTCCTTAGCCGGGAAAAATAGTGTGATTTATCTGTCACTGGTTTGGAGTATGTTATTTCTTTATTGGTTTATTAAAAGATATTATCTTATATGTTAGTGGCTTGTGAAATATTATTATTATAAATTATAATTCCCTCACCAAACTTGGGTTCAATAAAATATTGGCAAATGCAATCTCTGTCTCTGAGCATAATTTTTGCTACCCAAACAAAACAGGAAAGGATAGTCTCTTCAAAAAATAATGTTGGGAAAACTGGATAGCTACACGCAAAAGAATGAAACTTGATCCCTATCTTACACCATAAACAAAAATCAATTCAGAATGAATTAAGACTTGAACATAACTGAAAATGTAAAACGCCTAGAAGAAAACACAAGAGTTAAGCTATTTGACATTGGTCTTTGCAATAACTTTTTCGATTTGATGCTAAAAGCAAAGGCAACAAAAGCAAAAATAAACAAGTGGGAGTATATCAAACTAAAAAGCTTCTGCACAGCAAAGGAAACCATCAACAAAATGAAAAAGCAACATAGGAATGGGAGAAAATATTTGCAAATCACAAACCTGATAAAGGGTTAATATCTAAAATATATAAGAAACTTATACAACTCAATACCAAAAAAGGCAAACAATTAATTAAAAAATGGACAAAGGACCTGAATAGACATTTCTCAAAAAAAGACATCAACATCACTAATCATCAGAGAAATACAAATGAAAAACTACAACGAGGTATCACCTCACACCTGTTAGGATGGCTATTATCAAAAAGACAGAGATAATAAATACTGACGATGATGTGGGGAAAAGGGAACCCTTACACACTGTTGGTAGGTGTGTAAATTGGTGCAACCGCTATGGAAAACAGCATGGAGGTTTGTCAAAAAATTAAAAATAAATCTACCAGCAATCCCACTTCTGGTTATATATCCAAAGGAAACAAAACCATTATTTCAAAGAAATATCTTCACTCCCATGTTTATTGCAGCATTATTCACAATAGCCAAAGTAGGGAAAAACCTGTGTCCATCGATGGGTGAATGGATAAAGAAACTGTGGTTTGTATATATACTAAGGAATATTATTCAGCCTTAAAAAAGAATGAAATTCTTGTGTGTGTGTGTGTGTGTGTGTGTGTGTGTGTCTGTGTGTGACTACATGGATGAAACTGGATGGCATTTTGTTAAGCAAAATAAGCCAGACAGAGAAAGACAAATACTGCATGGTATCACTTATATGTGGAATAAAAAAAAATATTGACATCATAGAAACAGAGAAATAGAAAATAGAACGGTGGTTGCCAGGGTATTGAGGGTAGGGGAAGTAGAGGTTGGTAAAGGGTGCAAACATTAATTACAAGATGAATAAGGTCTGAGGATCTAATGTACAAGATGGTGACTATACTTGGTAATACTGTACTGCATAATTGAAATTTTCTAAGAGAGTAGAGTTTAAATGTTCTCATCAAAACAAAAACAAAAACAAAAACAGATAAATACGTGAAGTGATAGATGTGTCAATTAGCTCCATGGGGGAATCTTCTCACAATGAGTACATATATTAAATCATCATATTAGACACTATAAATACCTTATAATTTTATTTTCAATTATACCTCAATAAAGCTGAAAAACTATCAATATGGCTCATAAATTGTAATGAATGTACCACACTAATGCAAAGTCTTAATACGACAAACTGTGAACTGTGTGCATAAGGAAGGAGGAGTATTTGGAGCTTCTCTGTGTTTTCCACTCAATTTTCCTGGAAACATAAACCTGCTCTAAAAACATAAAATATATTAATTAAGAAACAATCAACATGAAAAATAAAGGAGAAATAACTATGGAGTAAAAAATTTTTAAAAACTATCATATTAGCAGACTAGAAATGCTGATGAGATTTTGAAAAAGAGAGAGCAGATGGTAGAAAGAAACTAGAGGAACACAAATCTAAGACAACAGCCACAGTACATGTCTTCCCAAGGGAGTCACCAGAGAAGCTCCAAATCTGCCAAAAACTATACAAAGATCAAAGATGGATGTGGGTGGTGAGAACTGTATTTGTAAATTGCTGCAGCTACAATGCTCTTCCTTTTCTCCAGACAACTAACAGCTGGCAACTGTGGCCTCTGTTATTAGGCAAAGACCAAGAAACTTTTTAGAAGAAATTGCACTCTACCTGAGAAGTCTAAGGAAGGATATTAATTCTTGTGAAAAGAAACAGAGAAAAACCTAAGAGACTTAAGGAAGTATGGAGAGAGAGAAAGGACAGAATATAAATCTTTCCCCTAAAGTGAAATCTAAAATGTTCCTCCAAGACTTTCTTTATCAGAGCACTTTTGGGGTTTTACCTGCCTGCTTACATCAAATCCACACTCTCTCCAGGGTAGCTGATCTATCAACACTTGCATCAGAAGGGAAGCCCTTTGGAGAAATATACATGTCACAACTACAGAGGTAAGTTGCACTAGGCATCTGTACTGAGGGAATTGTGCTTTCATAAATCTGAATGGAAAAGCAACAAAAAATAGATATCTGAAGAGACCCAACAACATGAACAAAAAAGACTCAGAAGAATAAACAGAAAAAGGACTTTCAAGAAAATTATTAGGGGACTAGAAAATAATCTTTAAAATTTATATTAGGTATTCACAGAAATTGAGAAAATATTTTAGACATAAAACACAAAGAGGCTACCCAAAAAAGGAGCAAAATAAAAGAAGAAAGAGTTTTTGAAAATTAGACTATGACTACTGATATAAAAAATTCACTGGATAAAATTAACAATAAAAGGTTAAAAGGTGAATATGCAATGAGTCATATGGGGAAAATTGAACATAGACCTGAGAGTATATAGAAAACCAGTTGGTATACGATCAATTAATATTTGACAAAGGAGCTAAGAATACTTAATGGACAATAGACAGTCTTCAATAAATAGTGCTGAGAAAATTGGATATTCACATGTAAAAGAATAAATCTAGACCCCTATCTTACACTACTCACAAAAATTAACTTGAAATGGGTTAAAGACTTAAATGTGTTGAGGAGGAGGAAACTCCTCCTTCTGTCCTTCTTGTGTTCTTACGGCTGGACTAATAATAAAATTGACACAAGACTAGATTAACAGAAGAAAACCTAATCTAATATGTACTTATTGGAGATCATAGAGAAATGATGTTCTTTAAGTTAACAAAGCAGGCAGATTATATATCTTTTTACACAAGCAATGAATTTGTGAAGAATGGAAGGACAAAGAAACTCATGGGGTAATTAATTAGCGAGGAATTTAAACAAAGTTTTAGCTTGAGATAGTAAATTAGTAAAAGTAAAAAGATTTGTTTACACAGTCTTCTTGGCCCTGAATTCCCTAGCTTTGGAGATAAGGATGCCTATCTCCTGGTTCGGGAAGGGTACTTTGCACATGGGAGATTTATTTCCTGCTTGCAGGAGAAACAGAGAGAAGAGGATCAAAATGCTGTTTTTTTTTTTACATTGGCTGCTTCTCAAGTAACTTTAATTCAAAATAATCAAATGCCATTGTGGTATATTTTGTGGTGGCCTGCCGTGGGCCCCAGCAAATGTAAGATCTGAAATCATAAAAATTCAAGAAGAAAACAGAGGGTAAAAGCTTCTTGACATAAGTTTTGGCAATGATATTTTTCAGATGTGACTCCTACAGCACAAGCAACAAAATAAAAAATAAACAAGTGGGACTACATCAAACTCAAAAGCTTCTGCACAGCAAAAGAGACGATCAACAAAATGAAAAGGCAATCTACAAATTGGGAGACAATATTCACAAGCTGCATACCTGGTAAGGGGTTAATAATCAAAATATATAAGGAACTCATGCAACTCAATAGCAAAATAACAAATATCCAATTAAAAAATGGGCAAAGGACCTGAATAGACATTTTTTCAAAAAGGATATTCAAATGGCCAAAAAAGTACGTGAAAAGGTGCTCAACATCACTGATCATCAGGGATATGCAAATCAGAATCATAATTAGATATCACCTCACCTTTGTTAGAATGGCTATCATCAAAAAGACAAGAAATAACAAATTCTGGCGAGGATGCAAAGAAAAGGGAATCCTTATGCACTTTCCACTATGGAAAACAGTATGGTGCTTCCTCAAAAAATTAAAAGCATACCAGGGTCGGCCCCGTGGCTCAAGTGGTTAAGTGCTCGTGCTCCGCCGTGGTGGCCCGGGGTTCGCAGGTTCGGATCCTGGGCATGCGCCGACGCACTGCTTGTCGAGCCATGCTGTGGTCTCATCCCATATAAAGTAGAGGAAGATGGGCACGGATGTTAGCCCAGGGCCAGTCTTCCTCAGCTAAAAGAAAAGAGGAGGATTGGCAGATGTTAGCTCAGGGCTGATCCTCCTCACAAAAAAATAAATAAATAAATAAAATTAAAAATAGAACTATCATATGGTCCAGCAATTCCACTTCTGGGAATATACCCAAAGGAAATGAAATCATTATCCCAAAGAGATGTCTATACCCCCATGTTCATTGCAGTATTATTTACAATAGCCAAGACATGGAAACAACTTAAGTGTCCTAAATGGATAAAGAAAATGTGATTATATATGTATGTATATGTATACACACACATACAATGGAGTACTATTCAGCCACAAAAAGAGGGAAATCCTACTATTTGTTACAATGTAGATGGACATTGAGGGCATTATGTTAAGTGGTATAAGTCAGACAGAGAAAAACAAATACTGTATGATCTCACTAACATGGGATCTGAAAAAACCAAACTGATAGAAACAGAGATCAGATTTGTGGTTGCCAGAAGGGGGAGGGAGGAAATTGGGTGAAAGTGGTCAAAAGGTACAAACTTCCAGTTATAAGATAAATAAGTTCTGAGATGTAATGTGCAACAGGATGACTATAGTTAACAATACTGGAGCGTATATTTGAAAGTTGCTAAGAGAGTGGGTCTAAAAGTTCTTATCACAAGGAAAAAAACTGTACCTACACATGGTGATGGATGTTAACTAAATTTATTGTGACGATCGTTTTTCAATATATACATATATCAAATCATTATGTTGTATACCTTAAACTTATACAAGTAATATGTCAATTATATTACAATAAAACTGGAAAAGAAAAGAAAACCAGTTGAATATTTACTGGAAAAAAAATCAAAGAAATACAGGACAAATCCAGAAAGCAGTATATTCATGTACCAGGATTTCTATAAAAATGAGAATAAATAAATTGATTTGACAGAAACAAATAAAGAAAAAAATAGGAGAAAAATTCACAGAGCTGAAGAAAGATATTGTCTTTGATTGAAAGTATGAAATCACGTGATAAATAAAAAAAGACCCACCTAGAGACTCAACTTTGCGAAATTTCAGAACCAAAATACAAAGAGAAAATACTAACAAAATTTGGTAGATATTTTCTATGTTTATATTTCAAGTTATAGATGTATAAAAACAGTATAAATGTAGAAACATAACAAACATAAAATTTAAATGGTTGTTACCATTTGGCAAATATAACAAAAATAGTCATATGTGGACACAATGTCTATTCCTTTAAAAGCCTAATATAAAAATGAAATGCATGTCATGCTACCATTTTAGCCACTGTGATTTTTTTTCTTTTTTATGAATTTGAATTGCTTTTAAAAACTGTGTATAGGTCAAATTCATATTTTTCACTGAAATCATATAGGGTAACCTTTGTAGCAGACCCCATGCCCAGCCTATATCCATAACCATTTTGATTTGCTCCTGAGAACTTCCAGCTCCAGCCTCTCTGAACCAGAAGGGCTTTTTCCAGAATCTCTGGAGCACTGCTGTGTGTCAGACTGTTATTGGGGTGAATTAACACCCCCTAGTAGCAGCCCTCAGTGAATGATTCCTGAGAATTGGTGCTTGCCTCCAGTATGAGAATTCCATGGTGTGTGTTTAAGAACTTTTCCTGAAGTTTTCAAGTGGGATAAACTCAAGTTGTCTGTGGTGATAGCAGGCTTTACTGGCTGCCTTCCCTTCCAGGTACCACTCCCCTGTGCCCCTCTTTGATCCTCCTATACGAACTAGGACTATTCAAATCTCTGCCTCAGGGTCTTTTGGAAAAACTCAGACTTAGGGTCTATTTTCAGAAGACTTGAAAAAAACATAGCGATAAACCACTGTGTGTTTTGATGGACATCTAATGTAAAGGATCTTTTACTACAATGAAAGAAATTTATAAATGGTACCAAATTCCTTGACTAGGGTTTTAATGCAAGACCTAATATATATAATTTTGAATCCTTAGAGATGACACTTACAAGCAGAAGCTACTGGTTTAAGAATTAAATCGTATGTTGTTAACGCCCTCCTAGAAGTCTTTCAAGAAAGAGGCCTCTGAATTTTTCTTTGAACGCTTTCAAAATTTTTAAAATTTATTTTCGATGGCAGTAAGGCAGTAATTGATTTCTAATTAGTTCATTCAAATAGCTTTTAAATTTTTGCTCAAGAAATGTCCCATTAGTTTGAATCTTTTTTGTTTTTGATGGCAAATTATTAAGTATGGTCATTTTCCTTACAAAAATAGAACATAAGTAATGAAAATTTTAAACGTGTTATATCTTAGTCACTTTTATTTAAATTATACATATAATTGTATAATTGAGTTTGAAATCTTAAGTTTTCATAACAGAACTAACAAAATGCCATGCTTGAATAATTTTCTGTCAAAATAACTATATATTCAGTTATGTTTCTGATCAGGTAAATGTGTAAGATATTCAAAAGGACCATGAGTCATGAGTGACTTGATTTGTGTTTGTTTGGTTATAGACAGAATACAACACAATTTCATATAAATTTCGCGTAGTGTTTAACAGTAAAATTTTGACATGCATAACATTTCCTTGGTATTATAACACTTAAAGTCATCAATATTTAAATGAAGTACAATTTCTGTCATTAAGATTGATTGCACTCCTATAAATTGCCTTTCTTCATAATTTTAAAGGACTCAATTTATTCATCAGTATGTTAAACTATTGTGTAATGTTTAAATTTGAGAAAAAAGACTCATTTATCAGAAAAAAAAAAAACATGAAGATTGCTTCACCTGGATATCTTAAGTTGCTGGTAGAAGATTGTCTTTTCTGTAAGACTGTCATCTGGCTGTGTTTAGATGTCTCTTTTATATTTCTTTCTGTTACTTAGGGAGATATTTTAATTAGAATATTCAGACTTTTCTCCATTTAAAGAAAAAAAGTCTTGGATTTTACTTTTGAACGTTGTTACCTATTTAATTTTCTGGTTTTCATGGAAATATGTATAAAACTTTAATAACAAATTAAAAAGATGATTTTAATGGGGGAAAAAGTAGTTTAAATTCCTGGATGAGTAGTCTTAATTTTACCTACATATTTGAAGGGCTCCTAGTTATAAATCCCATAGAATTTTAAAGTAATATGAGAATAATCATGAGTAATTTTGGAAGATTATATGTCCAAGAATATCCAGGAAAATGTTGTGAAGAAAAGAATTGCTTAGCACATACTCTATCAGATGATAGTATGTTTATCAAAAAGATACTTGATTTTATACATACGGTATAGCCTTCCTCTCTTCCTCTCATTGTGTGTGAGGCATAATTTCTCCTTATTTGCAGCAGTTATATTCCTTATTTTTTTTTTTGAGGAAGATCAGCGCTGAGCTAACATCGGTGCTAATCCTCTTTATTTTTTTGCTGAGGAAGACCGGCTCTGAGCTAACATCTATTGCCAGTCCTCCTCCTTTTATTCCCAAAGCCCCAGTAGATAGTTGTATGTCATAGTTGCACATCCTTCTAGCTGCTGTATGTGGGACGAGGCCTCAGCATGGCTGGAGAAGCGGTGCGTCGGTGCGCGCCCGGGATCCGAACTGGGGCCGCCAGTAGCAGAGCGTACACACTTAACCGCTAAGCCACCAGGCCGGCCCGAGCCGTTATATTCTGTAAGGTGGCTGCAAACGCTGAATTAGTGATATTGAACCATTGCTTCTAGAAGAAATACAAAAGAAATACAGGATTAGGTTCCTGTGAGCCTCTGGTTACATTTTTGTCAATCAAGCAACACTTAACCTTGCCTTATGGGTGTTTCTGTTTAAAAACACCTTACTTAATATATATTGTCAAAAAATATATATATATAGTTGATTCATTGACATTGAACTCACAGCCAAACAGCACTATAATCCACTTGAACAAAGCTTATCTAACACACATGTTTTCTCCATAAGAGACATCACAGCCTTCTTGTGTTTAGGAACACTAGTCAGCACTTCAGCGCTAGGCCTAGGGGCCATTTTAAACAGTAAAATCATCAAGAAAAAGTAAAAAATGCAAAATATATGGCACAATATACACCATGAAAAAGACAGTTGTTTGCAGAGATGAAACAAGAAGTCGAAGTTTCTCTTTGTTTGAATTAAGCTGGGAATGTGCACGAGGGGCGTTCAAATTTTTTGTCACCCTGTACATGTCTGCAAATGACCACAAAAGCGACATGAGTGTTGATTTTAGAGAGTGGGCAAGTTCCTAAATATGGAATCTGAATAATGAGGATCAGTTCTGCATATATATATTATATATATAAAACTAGATACCAGAATAATACCAGAATAATACTTTTAATTTTTCTAAAAAAATTTTTCTGTAATATACATACTGTCTTGAAATGTGAATTTTCTAAGTCAAAACCAGTGAAATATCAGGTAAGTTTGTATGGTTCCAATAAATATTTTTTATTTTTGCAAAAGGAAGAACATGACCATGAAATTAACTCACAAAGGAGAAAGTTTTCATTATCAAAAACTTCACTCATAAATTGAATACCAAATGTCCAATTTTGAGTTTCTTTTTGTCCAACAAAAAACAAATGTATTTTGGAATGTTTTTGATTAAGCAAAATTTAACTGCTTTCAATTCTGAAATAAACTACATAAAGTATGCATTATAATTGAACAAATCAATTATAACAATTTCCTTGTGGATTGTTTGTTTTTAGTATCTTATTTGAAACATATGAACTTTTCCAATGTTTTCCTAGGCTTTATATATATCCACCTCCAAGGTCAAAGACAAGAAATAGAATATTGCCATGCCCATGAAGTCTTAATGGTAGGTACGTAGTAACAGCTCACCGTCGTTTTATTTTGCATTTCCTTGATACAAATGAGGTTCACAACCTTTTTTTCTCTATTTTTATTGGCTTTTGTGACGTGTCTATTTAAGTCTTTTTCTCATTTTTCTATTTCTTATTTATTCTGAGAAATTCTTTGTTCTGGATTCTGGACATTTATCAGTTTCATGAGTTTTAACTATCTTCTCCCACTCATTCTATTTATGCAGTCATTTGAGGAAATGAAGTTTTCATTTGAATATCATTGAATTTATTAGCCATTTCTTTACACACAGTGCTTTTTGTATCTTATTTAAGACATATGTACCTTCCTGGGGTCATGATGATATTTCAATAATATTTTCTGGCAATGTATTGATTTACCTGTCACAATAGGTCTATTATTCACTGAAAATCAAATTTTGTTATGTTATGGTATGAGATAGAGATTCAAACTCATTTTTTTCATATGGATGCACAATTGTCCTAGCACCGGTCATTGAAAAAGAGTGTCCTTTCCCAATTATCCTGGCTGGTGTTTTTGACATAAATCTGATATTTATGTATAAGTGGATCTGTTTCTTGTATCTCTAAACTCTTATGTTTTTCTATTTGTATATTACTTCAGTGTTACTACCATGCTTGTGATGTTTAGATTTATAAAAGTCTAGATAATTGTTTGGGTAAATGCTCCATTGTGTTTTTTTAATCTTTAATAGATTTTTATTTAAATTTTTTTGCTATTTTTAGCCACATGCTACCCATTTAATTTTAGAATCAACATATCAAGTCAAATAATAATTTACTAAGGAGTACATTTGTTGTTGTATCTTTGTTTTATTTTACAATATATTTTTAAAATAAAGTACTCTTGAATAAATATAACAAAGTTGTGCAAAGCCTTTATAGGAAAGATTTTAAAACTTCATTGAGATATGTTAAGTGGAGAAATGCAACTTGTTAATGGATCGGAATTATTAAATTATTTTAAGGTTATAATTATTATAAGGTGAACATACTTGTAACTACCATTTTCATCAAGAAACAGAACTTTGCCAGCCAGTTCAGAAGTCCCTCACGTGCCCAAACCCAATGACAGCCATCTCTTTTCCTCCTACCCAAAGTAAACACTATTCTATTATAGTAAAAACTTCCGTAGTGTTTTTTGCTAGTTTCGTCATACAAATGTACATCACTAGTCAGATAATTTAGTCCCTCTCACTTTTTAACTTTTTATGCCTTTCAAGTCTCTTTTAATTTACAACCCCACTCATTCCTTTCTTTATTTTGTGATGTATCTGTTGAGAACCTGTACTCTCTAACCTGTAATTTCCCATGGTCTCGATTTTGCTTATTGTATATTCACAGTGAGATTCAACACGTGAATTCAACACTCCTCTTTCCGCTCTATTTAGTGCAGATGGGATGCTGGATACAGAAATTTGATCAGACTTTAATTTGCTCTCTCTGGCAAGACTATCTCATTGCTCCATTTTTATGTGGAGACATAGGAAGATGCAAAACTTCTGCCGTGGCTATTATCACTTTCTCATGCTCTTGTTCTTATTATACATTTAATGCTATTTTTAAAGACATATTTTTAAATTCCACTTCCAGTTTGTAATATTTTTTCACATATATATAAATATTATTACAAATACTCGTACTAAATTTGTATTAATTGTAATAGATGTTATTATTTAATTATTTATACATAAAATTACATCGTTTGAAAATTAACAGTTTTATTTCTATGTTCTATATGTTTTTCCTTCTATTTATTTTTCTTACCTTACTTCATTGGTTAGACTTCCTGTACAATGTAGAATAGAAATGGGGATGATGGACATCCCTGCCTTTTTTTCATTTCAAAGTACAGCTTTCAATATTTTGCCATAAAATGCAATTGTTTCTGTAGGTCTTATGTAGATACACCATATTAGATTACAAAAATTTCCTTCTATTCCTAGTGTTCTAAGAAACATTCTTCTTCATTTTAAATAGATGTTGAATATTATTAAATAAGTTTTGCAACTATTCAGATAATTACGTGATTTCTCTCCTTTATTTGCTGACGTTTGTTGTATTAATAAAACAACGTAGCATTCATGAGTTAAACTCAGCTTGGTCATGATATAAGATTCTGTTTAGGAACTGGTGCATTAATTTTGCTAATAATTTGTGTAGGATTTTTGCATATATGTTTCTAAGAGAGATTAATCTGCTCTCTATGGTGGCCAAACAAGTATCATGTAGAAATTTCTTTTTATTGCATTCTTGGATTCCTTGTTTTCCTCAATCTTTGATGCATGTTTTGAATATATGTATGCTCAACTTTAAGTAATATTTTAAGTGTATATTTCCTCATTTCGTTTGATAAATAACTTGACAGGAATTAAAATTTTAGATTTTGAGCCAGACATGATGGCCTAGTGGTTCAAGTTCAGCACTCTCACTGCTTCAGTGGCCCGTGTTGGTTTCCCAGTCGTGGAACCACACCACCCCTCTGTCAGCTGCCAAGCTGTGGCAGCAGCTCACATAGAAGAACTAGAAGGACCTACAACTAGGATATACAACCCTGCGCTGGGGCTTTGGAGAGAAAAGAAAAGAGGAAGACTGGCAACAGATGTTAGCTCCGGGCAAATCCTTCTCTGCAAAAATAAAAAAAAAATTCTAGATTTGAAATGATTTTTCCTCAGAACTACAAAGGCAGAGCTTTGTTATCTTTTAGCCTTTTGCACTGCTACTGAGACATCCGATGCAAATTTTGTTATTTGTTGAAATCTTGGCTATTCAAGAAAGTGAGACAGTGTTTACTTCCAGGTAGAATTAATATTTTACTTAGTGAAGACGTTACATTGTTTCCAGGATTTGGTTTCCTTTAGAGTTGGATGGGGGATGTATTTGAAGAGTGGTACACAGAGACCTTCAAATATATCTGTAATTCCTTATTTCATAGACAAAGAAAAATATTTGAAGAAGAAGTAGGAACAAGTTGAAATATGTTAAATACAGTTTGTATTATTCTCTGGACTCTTCTGTATGTACAACACACACATACATATATGTTTGTGCATGTATGTATCACATTCTTGATGACAGAAAGCACATTTCTTTGTAGATTTATTTTTTCAAACATTTATATCACTTTGCATTTTATTCTTCAAGTTTAATCTAAATACAATCATGAACATACCCAAAATAGATATTTTCAGGAGATGATGCCGATCAGTGCATGAATGTGTTGATGAGACAAGAGAAGTTGAAATTAAATAAAATGGAAGAAGAGATAGAAATGACATAAGGTCAACATGCAAAAATAGGTTTATATATCATCAATTTTACTAGAATTTATTAAAATTTAAAGTCTTACCACTAACTTATGCATTTATTAAATGGAGAAATTTGTCCATACTGTGAATACGTTTGGTAGAATACATTTTCACAAGTGATGTGTTCCCTGGATATTTTCCTTTTGGTAACATAGATAAACGGCAGAGAAACAAAAAATGCGTAATCCTGAACAGACTGGAAAAGCTTCTTTCATTATTTTGCTTTTGATTTATCAACTGTTGTATCTTGGTGCACCTACAAAACTTCCTAATTTAAACTATTCTTCTTAAACCTGTTATGCAAAAGTTAATTAGTTCTTCAAATAAAACATAACAAGGAGATGTGCCACTGTACTCATTAGCTGTTTTGGGGAAATGTTCAGTTTAGCAAACGGTCAAGGTTCCTAACGATTACCTTTCCATTGGGGAAAAAAACCATTTGTCTGCTGTTTTGTAATTATAATGATCTCTGTGGGTTCTCCATACGCTCTACCACTTGAGGAACCTATACAGTCTTCTTGCTGCTTTTCTGTCATCTAGAGTTTATCTTTTTAGATTTCCCAGGTTTTCTATTTAGGCAGTACAAGAGTTCTGAAGCCGAAGTGGTATCTCTTTCGTCTGTTTTTAACTTTTAACAACATGCTTTGACATAAGATATTGGAAAAAGACAGAAAATAAAAAAATAAGTAGACAAGTTTTAAATATTACCAGCACCTAGAAGCTATCATCCTTAACATTTTGGAATACCTTTCCAGTTTTATCAATGTGTAAACTATTTTTAAGTAAAACAAGAACTAAATCATCTGACATATCTCTGAAAAATAAGCTATAAAAGTAGAGATAAAGCCAAAGTTCCCTAGATATCAAAATTCAAATGGATTTCTCCAAATATAGAGAGGAATATCAGAGGATAAGCAGCAAAAGAAAATTAAAGTCCTGTACTAAGTCATTTCCAGACCTGGAAGGGCTCCATTTTCTGTTTGATTCATTTATTTGTGATTTTTATATACCAAAGTATCATTATTTAAATTCCAGGTTCATTATATAACTTGATGATTGTTAAAACTATCTACCTTTGTTCTTTTATTCAAAATTATCTTATCTACTATTACATATAAATTTTAAAATTAGCTTTTAAGCATCATAAAAAGTCCTTTTAGGATTTGGATTGCAATCATGCTGAAAGTATAAAAGAATTTGTGAAGAATTGACACTTTTCCAATATAAAGACTTTACATCCATTAATATGGTATATATCATCATTTATTGAAAATTCCTTTCATCAATTGACAGATGTGTCTACTTTTTCTTTTTAAAAAAGATTCCTGTTCCTCTGATATTTTTCTATACCAACACTTGCAAATATTAATACAGTAGCAGCTGTCATTTCAAGAAACATAAGTTTGTTTGTTTTACATTAAGCCTATATACAAAATGTTGGTGCTGAGTGAACATAACGCATTTTTTAAAGAATGAAGTATATAGTTGTTAAATCATCAGTTATTTCCTTCAAGTGTTAGCTTTGACAGATGTCATAAATTGTGAATTTCAATTCTCCAGAATTTTTGAAGAGATAACCACATTATCACAGATTTGTTTGTTTTTTTGTGGGGATTTTTGTGTTTAATGCTAGCAAACACCTTATAATTCATAGAGTTTAGAACACTGAGGTAGAGATAAATGAAATAATTTGCAATAGATTCTTGTTACTCAAAGTTAGGCCTAAAGCAGCAAAGCATAAGCTCCTTAGAAATACAGAATCCCAGGCCCCATCTTAGGTCTATCCAACCTGAATCTGCGTTTTAGTGAGATTTAACAATGTGATTCATTTGCACATTGAATTTTGAGAGGCGCTTAGCTCGTCACAGAGATAGCATGTTCTGTGTGGAGCTTGTCCAGACATTCCGAGGCTGGCTCTTCACCACTTTCCTTTCCTCCTTCACCAATTTCTTTTGTAGAGAATCCTAACCAATTATCATCGACCTTTTGGTTTACCCCTCTGATATTAAGGAAGTATACTTTCTCATGAGAAAATACATCTCATTTTTGACCAGCTATAATTGTTGTTATTTTATAGACAGGAAATCAACCTTTCTCTGACTTCTAACTCAATATTTTTCATTGTTTATTCTGCAGAGAAACAACATAAATCTAACTTCTCCTCCATATGACTATTCTGTAAATACTTCAAGATAAGTTTCATGTTACCATTCATTTTTTTCTACAATACATGGCCTGTTTTGTTAACCTATTCTTAGTGGTTTTTATGTTTTTTATCATCACAACCTTCCCTCACACATATTCTACTTCTCACTGTGTAACCTTATAATGTTGTTCCTTCACTAATTCATTCAAGAAACTTTATTGAGATTCTACTATGTGCCCGTGCTACCTGTTAGAGAGAGAACAAGGAGCAAGATCCAGGTGTCCCTGCTTTCATGGATATTGGAGACTGAACTAATAAACAGAGTTGAAACCTTAGCTCAATACAAGCTATTATTTCCCTTGTTGTGACTGTTATATATATATACTTCTAGTAATGGAGACAGACTTTGTTTAATTCTTTTTTTTCTTTATGACAACAGACCAGAGATCCATTACTAAATTTTGAGAGTGTTTTCTGAAACTATTTTCATGATTGCTAGTCTAGAAAAATGAATGCATGTAATCTGAACATATAACAATAGTAGTGTATTGTAAATAACATCTTACAATTTTTTAAAACAATACCATACATATAATTTCATTTAAACTCACAGAACACCCTAACGAGTGGCATAAACATGATGTGGAAGATTAACTCCATTTTAAAGATAAAGAAACTCAGTTCAGGGTGAGCCCTGTGGCCTAGTGGTTAAGTTCGGCATGCTCCACTTCCGTGGCCCAGGTTTGGTTCCCAGGTGTGGACCTGCACCACTCATCAGCAGCCATGCTGTGGTGAGGTCCCACATACAAAATAGAGGGAGATTGTAACAGGTGTTAGCTCAGGGCGACTCTTCCTCAAGCAAAAGGAGGAAGATTGGCAACAGATGTTAGCTCAGGGCAAATGTTCCTCAGCAAAGGAAAAAAAAAAATTCAAGTTCAGAAAAAGTAAATGATTTGAAGAAGCTCAGAATTGATTATTACTAGTCCTATCTTCAGAATCCTAGTTTAGGGCTATTTCTTACTCTTCTATACTGCCATGTCTTTGAAAGAATATGACCAGTGGTTATCATTCTTTCTTCTTTTTTCCCCTATTTTTTTGAAGTTCTTTTTATTTTTAATTATTTTTACAATATTTATATTGGTAAATATGACTATGTTATTATATTAGTAAATATAACTTTTATATTAGTAAAATACTCTATTTGAATACACCTAAATGGTGTTATTACTGGGCAAAAATAAAATCTCCACTAATTTAACCTGCTGAGAGATATGACAATGAGAAAGATACGGTGTGCTTTGTAAATCCTAGGCACTAGAAATCTTAAAAATCCCCACAGGTCCAATTTCAACCATTATCATTAAAATGCTATCATGGCTTTTACAAACTTTACTAGGTACATTTTCATAAGTAGGCTTTATACAATCTATTCACAAATTTTATATTTAACTATAATTTCAGCAAACAACCAAATGGTTTATGCAATGACAAGATGAAAAGTGATTTAATGCCATTGTACTCAACATTGAACTCATGAACACGTAAGTGTATTTAAGAGATTGATGTGAAGTTTTTACAGTAAGGTATGTATCATTTATTAGTTTTCTTGTTTTTAGTCATTAAGATAGATTCCTTTGCAGCATATACATTTTGCCATAGCATTAATAGCTGCATCATTAAGGATACAATAAATGAATGCTTTTGAAGAAACTGAAAAACAAATTTTGTGAAAGCTTTTTGATTTAGAAAGATTTTCACTGCAACTACAAGCACATTTATCAACTACATGAGAAGTTAAAATAAAAACATGAAGAAAATGAATAAATACTAGAGTACTTACTACTTTCTGATTCTAAAATGTAGTTAATGAGCAATGACATAAAGAAAGGTATAGTGCTTAAAGAGTAAAAAAGAAGTCTATCATGAATTTTTTTCCACAAGAACCAAAACAGATATGTTAAACTATTTCTCTAATTTGGTTTATTTTTCATGGTTTTAACTTTATTTTAGAATTAATATATGTATATGATTTAAAAAGACATGTTTGGGGCATAGGTAATCTTTGGAAAATGCTCACAATAAATATTTTTATCACTGATTGATTTAGCATTATTCTGCATTCTCTTCCAATTGTATTATGTATACGATAATATATGCAAATGTATAAATTATTGAAAAAGTTGAACTCAATGGGATTACAAAGTGAAAATGGCTTTACTTTATCAACAATCATTGCCTTTTAATCAGAGTAATGCTGAATAATATAGAATGTTTATCTATTGAGTGAACGACCTAGTGGAAAAGAAGAGAGGTTGAGGGAGGGGAAAAATTCAGTACATCAATAAAAGAAAAAAATTTCTGGCTGCAAAATTGACACTACACAGTTAGCATTAAGTAAATTTGTGTTTCTCTTCTCATAAATATTATTAAAACAACTATCAGCCTGATAAACTGTTTCTTAGTATTGGAACACTTTATACAGGATAATGATAATTATAATTACAAGCTTTGGAATCCTACCTAAACTGCTTCCTAGGTATGGGATATTATTTTTTATAGGGCTAACAACTTCTTGAGACCTCAGTTTTCTCATCTTAAACAGTTATAATAAGAATACCTGTCAAAAACATGCTGCAAGGATTAAATGCAATCATTAATATTTTCCATCATCACATCATCATTACTCCTTTCAATTTCCTAATTTTAACTGCAAATTTATCTTAAAAAATACTATTTTCCTTATAATGCCCTCAGGAGCAGATTCTTCTTTTTGTTGTGCAACCACTATTTAGAACTAAAAGCTTGGGGTAGCTTTCGTTTTATTCTCTCATATATTTTCGTAAAATATTTTGTACTTTTATTTTGTTCATTTTCTACTCCTATGAGTTATATACCATCTTTGAATATTACCTTATTCTCTTTCTTGTAGCCATACTATACCAACATCCATATTCCTTGTAGACTTGGGACTTGGGCTATGATTGCACAATCTTTGATGTCTTCTGCCGATCGAATGTGTAATCCTTACACCTGTGGAATTTATTGGTGGACTCAGTCTACTTTAGCAACCTATGTTGGTTGTCACATTTTTGCTCTTGCCATCATGAATTATTTCACCTCTAAAATCTCAAACATAAAAGCCTGCACTATGTAACAAATTTTCTTTGTCCTACTTCTTCTTCATAGTCTCTTCCAGGATACCTATTCTCAAGTGCAATATGACTTCTAATCCAGGGGTGAAAAATACTTTTTATCGATATTCTATCAATTCACAGTGGCTGCTTGCAGCACTATACTGAGAGTTCTGAAGCTGAGGTCACGGCTTCACGGGAAAGACTTGTGATCAATTATCAGTGTTTGAAATAAAGCAGAAGTGAATGCTTGCCTGTGTATCAAATACATATAAATCCTTCAACCTTTCCTATTCCATAAAACTATCATTCTTTTTCTGAATGCACCTTTCTCATTGTATAATATCCAGGTCAGAGGATATTAGTGATCAGTGCTATCTATCATTTTACCAGTTCCATCGGTTAACTGACACCTAGGCCTTTATTCCTACCCATTGAATGGTCAATTTTCTGCATGCAAGCTTCTAAATTTTGAGAAATAAACTTAAAAAGTGTATTTATTGATTGCATTACACACTTCCCCTTGAACCTCGGCAAGCTTGTGACTGTTGTGAGTAATCATTAAAAAAAGTGATGTTATATAACGTCTGGATTACTCATAAAATGCGTAACTCATTTCACCGGCTGTTCTCTTTCTCTCTCTTTCCCTCTCTGCCTCCCTCCCTCCCCTTCTCCCTCCACCTCTCTCAACGCATGTCCTTGAAACCGATTTACTGTGTTAGAAAAGACGTCTAGACCACATGGAGAGGAAGCATGTGGGTGATCCAGCTGTTGGTCTCAGCTAGGATTTTAGGTTATGGACAGCATCAGTTGCTAGATATGTGTGTGAGCAAGCTGTTAAAGTTGTGCTTTGGATTATTGAGTGGCTATTGAGCACTTGAAATGTGACTATTTCAAATTGAGATGTGCTAGAAATGCCAAATACGCACTGGATTTCAAAGATTTAATAGGATTTTAAAAAAGTGAAATATTTCAACAATATTTTAATATTGATTACGTGATGAAATGATAACACAGAATATATTAGGTTAAATAAACTATTATTACATTAATTTTACCTATTTCCTTTTACTTTTTCTTTAATGTGGTCTTAAAAAATGATTAAAGGCAATTTAGGTGATAAAAACAAACTTTAATTAACACTTCGTGAAGCAGACAGTCTTTAAGAGAACTGTAAAATGGGGCAGAAGGCAAGAAGCTTTTACAGTATAACAAATAAAGGACAAAAAAAAAAAGACAAATAGAAAATATCTGATTGGCTGGGGACACATCATCAACCTTGTTTCGGGTGAGAAGGCCCAGAATTGGCTTGGTGTTTGGGGATTGGCTAACTGGATATGCAGCAGCTCCCCTTATCTGCGAGGGATATGTTCCAAGCCCCCCAGTGGATGCCTGAAACCTCAGATAGTACTGAACCCTATATATACTGTGTTTTTTCCCATACGTACATACATATGATAAAGTTTAATTTATAAATTAGGCACAGTAAGAGATTAAGAACAATAACTAATAATAAAATAGAACAATTATAACAATATGCCATAATAAAATTTACTGTAATTCTTAGCAACCTCAGCATATGATTTTTTCTTTCCTTATTAAGTGAACTTTCACCTTTTCACGTAAAGGAAGCACTTTATGGCTTCTCGTTGACACATCCAAATTGTCGGCATTACTACTCTTGCCCTTTGTGGCCACTATTAAAATAAGAGTTGCTTAAACACAAGCACTGCCCTACTGCAACAGCGGATCTGATAACCCAGATGGCTACTAAGCAACTCACTGGTGGGTAGTGTATACAGCACAGATAGCTGGACAAAGGGATGAATCACATCCCAGACAGGACAGGGCGTGGTGACTTGAGATTTCATCATGCCACTCAGAAGACTTGCAATTTAAAATTTATGAATTCTCTATTTCTGGAATTTTCCATTTAATATTTTTGGACCACGGTTGATCACAGGTGACTGAAACCGTGGAAAGCGAAACCATGGATAAGTGGGAGACGACTGTACTGTGCTTCTGGTAAAGCAAACAGTTAGAAGGGCAAGTGTGGCTCCATCTTGGGCCTAGAAATTTATTTCAGCAGTGGCAACTAAAATTTTTAAAATTACATGTTCGACTTGCAATATATTTCCCTTGGACAGCAATGCTTTAGATGATTCCATCTCCCAGCCTTTGAAATGTCTCAAGTTTACTGATGCCAAGTTACTTGGCTGAGCTCTGTCCAAATTGCAGATTTGTGAGTAAAATAAATGTCATTGTTTTAAGTCACTATGTTTTGGGTTTTTTGTTGAGTATGCATAACTTAATCTCTGACAGTAATGAGAATTTTTTTTAAATTATGAAGTATATGTGAAACATATTCAAATATTTTAAAACATTGTGAAATAAAGAATATATACAAAAAGAATATGAAAATATATATTTCAGTTGTGTATATAGTGAATACTTATATACCTACCAGCCAGAAAAGAAATCAAACATTACTAACCATAAAACCTCCCTCCTTATATTCCTAAGATCTCATCTCATTTTATTTCCTCCAGAAGGGCCTTTTAATATCTTTTTAAAATTCAGGCTTCTCAATATTTAAGATAAATAATGAATATTGGTAATGTCAAAATAATTAATAATAAAGAAAGTTGTTACGTATTCATGAATAAAGGGTTAGATTTCTACATGCTCTTACTTTCAAGTTTTAAAAGAGTTCATTTACAACATTCCTAAAGTAAATTTGATCTCTTTAGTTCTCTTCAGCGTAAATTATTTTTATTCACATTATCAGAACTTAAATAAGATTCTATTTTCCTAAGATCTGTAAGGCATCACTTGATCTCGCTGAAGCCCATAATCACAGCTCCAACTAGAAAAGTTTAATTTTATTTTTTTGATTACTTGATACAAAAACTATCTTCAGTGATGTTTTGTGTGTTTAACAAGAAGGTAGTTAAGAATGCAGTTATATATAAGGTTCTTTGGTCAAATTAAGATGTTTTTAAAGACCATACATGTTTAATCTAGTCAAACAATTAATTTTATAGAATCCTAATTGTATTTCTATTTTTTTGTTGTTGTTGAGGAATATTTGCCCTGAGCTAACATCTGTGCCAGTATCCCTCTATTTTTGTTTATGGGTTGCAGCCACAGCATGGCTGATGAGTAGTGTAGGTCTGCCCCCGGGATCTGAACCTGGGCTGCCAAAGCAGAGTGCGCCAAACTTAACCACTATGCCACAGGGCCAGCCCCTGTATTTCTATTTTATCTGGCACACAATATGTTTTTACTTTGGCTGAACTTTCAAACTTTCGGCTTATGGTATTGGCAATTTTGCATATACAGTCTTTGAAAACTGTAGTTTTTATTACTAAGTCTCTAATGCCAAAAATTCATGACCAATATGTCAAACATTGGTCTGAGCTTCTCTTTCACAAAGTTCAATTAATTGTATTGAAAATTGCTTAATAAAATAACTACAAAATAATTGAGCTGTTTACATAAAGCTTTACCTTGATTCATATAATCTCCTCACTGAGGATCCAATCAGCTTAACCTGTTAAATATAGATAGTTACATATGTTAAGTCTTTTCCATCATGCTGGTTATAAAGGTGCACTCTCTAGGCATTGTTGGCTTTCCTTGTTCAGGATGGTAATATAGAGCCTGAGACATCCCAGTTGGTACCTGGTCAATGTTATTTGCCACTAGAAAACTACATTTTGAAAATAAAAGTATCCTCCATTCAAATCAGCAATTGTTTGAAATAACTTATAAATCTCCTCATAGAGAATTTCCAAAATGTGTGCAGTATTTTAGTTTTTGCTTGCATATATGGTGCGTATGTGTGTTCTTCTAGAGACTTAGAGGAAAACCGGCATTTGTGGAATTTGGCAGTAAATGAAAAGTGAAGCTCACCTAAATCAATTAAGAACTGCATTCATATTGCTCTTCAGGGGAGAATGGAATGGTGCAGAGGTAGTTAAATTAGTCAAGTTAGATCTAAAAATCAACCTTTTAAAATGAACCTAAGTCAAAGAAATTTTCCATTCTTAATCTTGATGCATAAAGTGAAAAGCTATTGCTTTCTGTAAGATCTCACCTGGTACAATACTTGAGGAAAGTTACTGATTATAAAAATTATACTAAAAGAAGACTTGCTCTCTCATACCTACCCCTGCCCTAAGTTGCATTTATTCTTATCTGTAAGATTCTGAATTTTATCTTACATCTCTATAACTGACACGTTTCAATGTTTATTTCACAAAGTTGTCTCTGAGTCACCTTTATAAAAATAATTATATATCCAAAATCTTTGTCATTTTTTTACTTCCATTTCCAAACCAACTTCATGTACATCCACCTCATCAGGCTATCTTCCCACTATAAGCACTTTGAACATCGGGAATGAACATTTTCAATTTTTAAATCATATTTCCCTGAATTTCATGTGTATGTAAATATGCCCATGTATATGTATATATATATGACCCTGAATGAGTGGGCTGAGATCATTATTAACCATCATCAGGTGCATAACTCTTAGTTGCTTATTCACCCTGGGGAATAATAAGGGGAACTTTCCTGTTGCAAATTAATGCCTGTAATTTGGACCATTGGCACATGATTTTTTTTTTGTCTTTTATTCTTCTATTGTTTATGGTGAAATACTTCATATACATAAAAGAGAGTTTAGTGTTTTTTTAAGTATAAATTTGACAGATTTGTAGCACCAACCAAGTCGAGAAAAATTACATTGCCAGCACTCCAGATATTTCCTGTTTACTGTTCCCTAGCCAAACACTTTTGCCTCTCTAAGTGTTAAGCATTACTTTGGCTTAAGTAATAGTCATCCCTTTGTTTTTATTTATACACTTTGTGTGTATAATTGAATCTTAAAATTATAGTTTTACACATTATAGGAATGGAATCTTATGCAGACCTGTCCAAATTCTTCCTTTTTTTTGTTTCTTTTGCTCAGTATTATGTTTATGAATTTCAACTCTTGTTTTATATAGCTGTGACTCTTTGCTGTTTATTTCTATACGTGATTCCATTTTGTGACTATATTACCATTTTATGTCCAAATATCAGTAATAAATGTTTTTAGTATTTCCAGTTTTGCTATTGGAAAAAAACATTGCTATAACTATTTTTGTACATATTTCCTGGTGCACGTAAACAAGGGATATACTTGAATTTTTTCCTGTTGGTGGTCTTGCTGAGTGGGTATATGAATTTTCAGTTTCACTAGAAAACGCCAAATTGTTTTTCTAAAGTAGTCTCATCAATTTATAATAGCAAAATATGGGCTTTTCTGAGGCTCTCTAGTAGTCGTAAAATTGCTATTCTCAGACGTTTATGTTTTTGCAGATATGGTGAGTGGATTATATATATATATATATATATATATATATTAAATTAAAACATACTCACAAAGAAATTCCAGGTCCAGATGGTTTCACTGGTAAATTTTCCCAAACTCTTAGGCACCAATATTATAGCAAATCTCAGAGGACTGAAAAAGAAAAAAAAATCCCCAGCTGTAGCTCATTTTCCCCAAATCTTATCAAATCTGAGGATTTTCAATAAATAAAAATTATAGAACCATTTCTTCCATGAACTTAGATGCAAAGCTTTTAAACAAAATATTACTAAATAAAACCAATCATACATTAATACATTATGACCAAGTGGGGTTTATTATAGAAACACAAACTCGTAGAAAACCCATGGAATTCACCATATTTCCAAAAAAAAATGACAAAGAATAGATGTATTTATTCATCTTAGTAGATACAGAAAAAAAGGACTTGATAAAATTCAATACTCATTTATGTTAACAACTCTTATAAAGCCTGAGATAGAAGCGGATTCCTTATTTTGTTGGTTAATTTAATGTGAAATGAGCTCCCATAAATTCAACAGTCAGCCTAAGTATACCACTGAAAATAGTTAAATCTATGTTTCCATTCTTGTCTTGTTGCTCTGTCTCCCTCAGCTATAAGTAAGCCTTATCTGAATTATGTTCAATATTCCCTTGTTTTTTTAATCAACTTAATCAAGGTGTACTTTACATACGGTCAGATGTACCATATTAAGTATTCAGTAAAATGACTTTTGACAAATGCATACACCTGTGAAACCACCAATATAATAAAGATATACAACATTTTAAACATCATAAAGATTCTTGGAGCCCCTTTCTAGTCAATATCCCAATTATTCATGGACCAAGGCAATCACTGATATACTTTCTGTAGCTATAGATTTTTTTTTTAACCTAAAGCAGGAGCCACCAAATGTTTTCTGTGAATAAACAGTTAATATTTTAGCCTTTGTGGGTGATAAAGTCTCTGTCCCAACTATTCGACTCTACCTTTGTAGAACTTTAAAAAACCATAGACAATATGTAAACAAATGAGTTTGGTTTTGTTACAATAAAACCTGATTTTAAACCAGTAAGCAGTTGGATTTGGCCCATGGGCAGTAATTTGCTGATCATTGTTATAGAGTATCACATAAATGGAAACAAATTGTATATATTACTTTTGAGATTGTTTTAGATTATACTGTTTTTAAGAGTCATTCGTGTTGTTATATGTTGTTATATATCAGTATTTGTTTCCTTTTTCTTGCTATGTATTTTAATTATATGTTAATTTGTTAATCCATTCATCCTTGGTTGGACATTTGGCTTGATTTCAGTTTTTGTATAATGTGAATAAAACTGCTATGAGCATTTATATATAAATCTTTATAAGAAAATATATTTTTAAAAATAATTTTATCCTGTGGATTTGTATGTCTAAAGGATATATGTAGTTTAAATTTTTTCAGAAATTTATAAAAGTCTACTTTGCTGTATTTAATTTTCTAGGAATTACTTTTTTACTCAACAACTACTGAGATGTAGTATATTGTTCAGGACAGTTGTGGTTTCCCCTCCTTCCTTATGTAGAATTTTCCATTGTGTGGTTATAACATACTTCATCCATTCTTCTGTGGAATTTGGGTTGTTTCAAGTCTTTGCTATTATAAACAGTGCTACTATAGCATTATTGTACATATCTCTTATTGAACATGCACTGGAGCTTCTCTTGGATATTTCTAGAAATGAACTCTTGAAACATAAATTAAGGAATGTTTCAAGTGTACAAGTATGAAGGAGGAAGAAATTTTTCTCTACTCTTCTAAGTTCTTCTGGCTGGTCTAAGAATGAAATTGACATGAGACAAATCAACAGGAGAAAATCAAAGTTTAACAATATGTATGCATGGGAGAGACCCAGGTAAACTGAGTAACTCACCAAAATGACCAAAGCCACCACCTTAAATACCATCTTCAGCTAGAGACAAAAGAGGATGTTGGGGTAGTGGTTTGGGACTTCAAAGGGGAGGAAGGGAATTCACATGGAGATGGAAAAGCAAATGTTTGGTAAACAAATGTTTGCTGGGCCATCTGTAGACAGTGTGACCCAAGAGAGAGAACTTGGATAAAAATGGGCTTAACAAGGTTCATTTATTTTCATATTACAAATCCATAATCTATGTCCTTGCATTCTGTGATGAGTGCCATACCATGCAGAGACAGTGGGACATGGAGAGGACTCTGATCTCCAGGTCCTGCCAAGGCTCCCCCACCACACTTAGCTCATAGTCTTTGTGGATATCTCTGATGATAGCTCTGTTCCTGTTACAGGCCAGTTATCCAAATTCTTTTAGGCAGTTAAGGGGATGGTAACAAGAAAAACTTTCTGAGTCTTTTGTTTCTTAAAAATAATCAGCCTAAAATAATGCTCATGCTATAGAGACACATTTTGGGGTGGCAAATTTTGTTCCCTTTCGCAAGAAAATAACAAACTGTTTTACAAGTAGTTGTATCAATTTACATTCTCTCCAGCATTTGGTATGCTCAAATTTCTTAACATATGTCAATAAATGGGTGTAGAATGGTATTTCATTGTATTATTGATTTGCATGTCCCTGATTGATAACGAGTTTTAGCGTATTTGTATCTGCGTATAATCTCTAATTAGTCTATTCTTTGGGATTTTAGTTTCAAATATCACATATTTTACTTCTAGAATCTCCTTTAAGTTTTTTACAAATTTACTTTAAGAAAAAGGTAACGTTTTGATTCCCTTTCTATATACTTAAATAGCTTAGATTCATTTATTTTCATCTTACAAATCCATAATCTGTGTCTTTACATTCTTTTTTATTTTTTCCTTTAATTCTCACTTATTGGTGGTTAGTTTCTATATGTGCTTATAATTTTGATTGTTGAGTTCATATTCAGATGGCTCATCTTGTTCTGTGGAAATCTTTTCATCTAAGGATGATTGTCACCCAGAGGATTTCTGCTTGCTTGAGCCACCTTGAGGCCATTCTAATCTGCAATTTTTTAAAGATAATATCCAATCTTGATTTTTTAATGTAAATGCAAACTCATATAAAGGCAAGATTGTGGTTATATTCTCTCAGCGAAGACTTTGTCTACTCAGAATCCTGGCAGGGACATGAGAACAGGTGAACGAGTAGTATGCCAATGGCTTGTTCTTCAAGAGGTGAGGCTCCTCTTCTCCTTTCGTTCCCTAGATGTAACTTGTGTTAGAATTTGACCTTCAATTTTGTCCTGATTGGAAGGTAGATTGTCTCATTGAAGACTGATTAGCACCAAATACGTGTCAAGAGGAAATTACTCTTGATGCTGGTGACTGATAACACCTCATTATTTTTCTAGCTCTTTTCCCAACCACTGGAGAGAGACAACCCAGAAGGACAGGCAGATTCCAAGGTTTTCTGAGGAAAGAATAAAAACAGTTTGTCACTTAAGTCCGTTCTACCCAGGTCTTGAAGTAGATTTTCTCTTTCCCTATTATCTCTCTATCACATCACCTAGTTTTATTTTCTTCTTACAATTAGATGGTCTAAAATGACTTTGTTTGTTTTTTGTTTCCTCTTATTGATTTTGTCCTGTTAGGTAGCAGGTCAGCAACAATATATGTTCTAAATAAAGACATTGTTTATACTTATTAAATCTAATACATTGTTGTGGTAGGCTGATTTTTGCATTCAAAGAGTCATTCGCTCTTCTGATAAAAGGATTAAACATTCCTTTCCATCGCCTTGTGATGTAAAAAGTGCCCATGGGAAACGTTTACATTCACATTCCATGGATGGTGGTTTTAACTATGGCCTTCCCTTTGGCTACTGACATGCGTGAAGGTAATAACACCATATCCAAGCAAAAGCTTTAAGTGCAAAGGAGTGTTTTTCTTAGCACTTTTGCTCTTGTTGCCATGAGAAAGTCACATCTGAGGAAGAGTTTGCTCCTTCAGCCTAGATCCCAGAAGAAGATGAAACTGGTAGCATTAGAGAAAAATAAACCATTCTTGTTGTGAGGTACTGAGATTTGAGTCATTTATTACAATATCAAAGCTGAATAATCCAGTACTATCCATTTCCTTGTGAAGTAACCCTATACACCATAACAAGTGGTCCCCTTAATCATCTCCTACTGGAAAATAATTCATTTATTTCTTCAATCGCTAAATTATTCAATCATTTACTTATGACTTAGGCAAGGTAAAATGAAGTATTTGTGGTATAAACAGATAAAGAAGGAGCATACAAATAAGATTTGAGTTGAAAATGATGACTTGTACCCGACATGTTAAGATACATTTTGAAAAAATTTAAAATAGGTAAATATAATTTTTAACTGGTAGGCAAGTTAAGACTGCCAGTACAATAAAATTTGGGATAGGCTATGAATAATGCATAAGCTTTTAACACAGGGTAAGGCATCTGAATTGCAGGATAGAGATAAAAGCTTAAAGAAAGACCAAAGGGCTGGGCCAGCCCAAGGCTTAGCCGTTAAGTGCGCACGCTCCGCTACTGGCAGACCAGGGTCAGATCCTGGGTGCCCACCGACACACCACTTGTCCGGCCATGCTGAGGCCGCGTCCCACATACAGCAACTAGAAGGATGTGCAGCTATGACATACAGCTATCTACTGGGGCTTTGGGGGAAAAAAAAGGAGGAGATTTGGCAATAGATGTTAGCTCAGAGCTGGTCTTCCTCAGCAAAAAGAGGAGGATTAACATGGATGCTAGCTCAGGGCTGATCCTCTTCACAAAAACGAACAAACAAACAAAAAAGACCAAAGGGCTAAAATACATATATTAGAATATGGACACAAAACCAAGAATTGTTTGGTGAGTGTCTAGTTTGCAAGAGAGTATAGTGGAACATATAATTAAAATGCACAGAGCAGGCCCAGTGGCTTAGCAGTTAAGTGCTCGCGCTCTGCTGCTGGCAGCCTGGGTTCGGATCCCGGGCGCGTACCACGCACCGCTTCTCTGGCCATGCTGAGGCCGCGTCCCACATACAGCAACTAGAAGGATGTGCAGCTGTGATGTACAACTATCTACTGGGGCTTTGGGGGAAAAAATAAATAAATAAATAAATTAAAAAATAAAAAATTAAAAAAAATAATTAAAATGCACAGTGAATAAATAAATACACGCTTTGAAACATTTAGGAAGGGAACATCAGGTTTCTTAAACTTGGATTTAAATACAGATATCGAAACTTGTGCCTCAATAGGTAGACAATACATCTGCTTATAAATCAAAAGTAAATTTTGACAGTTGATCCTGTTAACCTTTGGAGTATCAATTAAAATGACCCTTTAACTTAAAGGTCACTTTGAGATTGCATCCAGGTCTTTAACTATTTCATGGGTAAGATGTCAAGATAAGTTACTCTTTTAAATGTGGAAATGCACAATAATAGATTATAAATGTACCCTAAGCAGATATATTAACCTCACTAGGAGACCAGTACCAAATTGAAGATTCTTAATTTAATCAAGTTGGCCAGAAATATTTTTTGCAAAAAATAGCTATTGGATATGTTTGCTTTAGTAATATTTTAAGTCAGCAAAAAATAACTGATTTTGTAGTTTTCAGAGTAAACTTAAGTAAGTGGTATGCCCCTCAACTCAGAGACTGTGTCATCTTTTAGTTTTGAAAATGTAGGCATTTATTAAAAATGAAGAATAATTCTATAAATATTATAATTTATAACTAAGTTTTTGCAACATCTCACATTTTAGTAACCAAATAACTTAAAATATCTGAATCAGTACGGTTAAAAAATAAAACTATGGCAAAATATCTAAGAATTATAAAGACATATTTTCTTTCCTATTCATTTCTCAAACCCAGTACTGACTGTATTTGGAGTCTTAGGAACCACACGGCTGCAAACCTTGCTGCCCCTCAAAGCTCCATCGCAGGGACTCCTGAGAGCCACAGTGTGGGATTTCAGAACATCCTATGCTCAAATTCCAAGGGCACCTAGACCCAAAACAAGAAAACAGTTAAAGGACCTGAATAAAATAATATGTCCTATCCGTAAGTGTACATAGAATTATGTATATTAAAATCTCCAACAACTGTAGCAAAATAAAGAATGTCGTTGTTTTCAAATATCCATGAAATATTCACAAAGATTAGTGATATCTTGGCTATGAAATTTTTTTGTGTTTGTGTGAGGAAGATCAGCCCTGAGCTAACATCCATGCTAATCCTCCTCTTTTTGCTAAGGAGGACCGGCTCTAAGCTAACATTTATTGCCAATCCTCCTCCTTTTTTGTTTTTTCCCCAAAGCCCCAGTAGATAGTTGTATGTCATAGTTGCACATCCTTCTAGTTGCTGTATGTGGGACGCAGCCTCAGCATGGCCAGAGAAGCGGTGCGTGGTACGCGCCCAGGGTCTGAACCCAGGCCGCCAGTAGCAGAGCGCGTGCACTTAACCACTAAGCCACGGGGCCAGCCCCATATCAAATTTTTTGAAAAACCTTAATAAAGTCTAAAAATGAAGAAAACATGTACATTATTCTATCTAATTACAATTCATTAAAATTTAAAATTTAAGAATAAAAAATAAGTGAAATAACTAATGACTTTGAGAGTATTTATCTAATGATAAATAACACTATAGCATGAAGAATCAAAACCTTCCTAATGTGGCCAAAGTGGTACCATAAAGAAACTGTATCAATTTAAATACACTTATTATAAAGCAAGCAGAAAACAAATAAATTATCTCCTAACACAGGGAAATGTGCAGCAAATTAAACTTTTAAAAGTGTGAGGAAGGAAATGATAAAGCAGAAATAAATGAAGATTAAAAAAAAGCAATCATGGGGCCGGCCCGGTGGCGCAAGCGGTTAGGTGCGCGCGCTCCGCTGCGGCGGCCCGGGGTTCGCTGGTTCGGATCCCGGGCGCGCACCGACGCACTGCTTGGTGAGCCGTGCTGTGGCGGCGTCCCATGTAAAGTGGAGGAAGATAGGCACCCATGTTAGCCCAGGGCCGTCTTCCTCAGCAAAAAAGGAGGAGGATTGGCGGATGTTAGCTCAGGGCTGATCTCCTCACAAAAAAAAAAAAAAAAAAAAAAAAGCAATCATATCTGATGACACATATTTTAAGAAATTCATATAATATATGATAATTTGGAATACAAACTTTATTTGGACCAAATATAGAAAATATTTATATATATAGAATATATATACATTACAAATATAGTACATTATATTTATAATTATATATTATATACATTATATGTATATAAATACATTGTTTGCATTTATATATGGAATATAATTACAGGAAAGTAGATTAAAAATGTTATGGCAGAGATTGGTACAGTTATATATTAATAAGCTTGAAAAACCAACATAAAGTTGTTGATTTTTTTGGTAAAATATCAACATAGAAGATACAAAAAGGCAAAAAGAAATGGAAAAGTAAGCCAAGATCTACGTCTCAAAATGAGTGCTATGTTCATAGAGTTTTATAGGCAAACATATTAAATAACTAAATAATAATAAACATTTATTGGGCACCTACTATGTGCTCAAAAATATGCGAGATGCTAGAGTTATTAAAAATGAGAAAAGGTTGGATATTGTTTGGTCTGAGGGAGTTTACATTCTATGGGATGAGTGATGTATTAGAAAAAATAATCACAATAATCAGTATATAATTTCTAACAGTATTAGTAATTCTGAAAAAAAAGAAATGAGGTCCTATGCAAACCTCCAAAGGTGAATCTGTCTGGAATAGTGGTGGAACGGTTTTGAAGTCTTACCTAAGCTGTGAGATTGGAACAGAGATGCATATAGTGGACAAGGGTTGACAGTGTGTGTGAAGATCAAGTATATAATTATACAGACTATCTTAACATGCCTGGTATATGATACGTACACATACATATTAGTTACTGTTGTTATTAGATATTTTATGCCACTTATACTTAAAATATGTCTCTTTATATACATATAGTTTTTTGTAAATATTTTAAAAATTCTGGAAGAATCAGCATATCAGCATATGTGGTGAGGAGTGAGATGAAGTCTCTGAATTAATAATCAAATAGCAACATGGCAATATACTTAATTCCAGTTTAATAAAAAACAAAACTAAGCTTTGTATTTAATAACTGGGTCTATAAATATAAAGTGAGATACATTGTTAGTGCACCATGTTAACTTCTATGGGTTCTTTTTCATCGATTTTCAGTAATCCATACTTTGATTTTCAGTGAAAATTCTTTTTTGCTTTCAATAAAATATTAATAGTAAAATTTTCAGAAAACATGATTTTAATATTATGCTTCAACTTTCATTTACAGTTGTTTTTGTTTGTTTTTTGCTATGTATGCAATTACTTGAAGAACTGACCAAGTCAAACTATTTAAGAGGAATTTCTTTTTAAATTAGTTTTTGAAAGTTCCCACTAAAGCATAGACAAATATTCTAGGAAAGGAAAGGCATTGTGAAATAAGAACAAATGGGAGCTGTCTGTGTGACTTCATATTTGAGTTAGCTTAAGAAAAATGGAGTAATATTGACAGAAGACAAATTACTTCATAATTGCATCTAGAAATAGCTTCTTTTGTTGTAGTAAACAAATGTCATTCTGGCTACATATATCAGAAAATAGTCTCAAATAGAATGAATAAAGTAAAAATGAAAGAGTTGATGTGCTTAGGAGAGCTAGTAGATGATGGAGCATTTCTCTAAAACAATTTTTAAAAACAAGTGAAAATAAGGCAACTGGAATTTCCCATTTTAGGAGGAATGTCTGGGTGCTGTTCGTATACTGCCGTGGATCAGCCCACTCTGCCTGGAAACAAATCTTTTCCAGATATTATCTCAGAGTTATGTTTTATAAAATAACATTACAAATGATTTATACTATAACTGCAGCTGGTTGTATATTTTTAACTAGAGCATCATTCTGCTTTACTCAGATGGAAGTAGTTTTAGTTTCGCATTATTATCTTTGGTTATGATTTATGCTGTGATTGGTGCCTATAGCCCACTCACACATCTGAGAGGAGAAAGATCTTATCTAGAACCACCACTTGTGTCCCATCCTTGGATAGAGACAGAAGATAGGCTAGACAATCCATTATAGCTAGAAACTAAAAAATGCTTTCCTAATAATGTCATCCCTTCAATCCCCTCACAGATTTTTATGGACATGCTTTCCTACTTTTCCCTTGTCTCTGTTCCTAGCACCTAACTCTTACAGAATCATCCCCACTTCCTCTCAGATATAATCTTGAATTTCTCATACACACAAAACACTTGTCTTTAGCTTGAAAACTTGTTTAAGGCACTCTTGGACATTTTTCCTTAAAAAGACTTTATGAGTATATAAAAGTTCCTTTGTAATTTTCCTAAAGAAAATTCCTTATTTAGTGAGAAAAACTCACTTTCCTTGAGTGAGTTTTGAAAAGGACCCATAATTTAACACTGGAATCTCTCTAAACCCACTGGAACACCTCCCAAGACCACCTTGGTATTCGCTGTCGTGTGAGAAACTTGTTTGATGGCCCACTTAGAAGTGAGCATGTTATATTTGCCTTGATTTCTTTCAGTTCCGAAACAATAGGGACACTCCTTGATTTAAGAGAGTAAAACCACACGTAATTTTCGCCATGTAATGGAGGGTAACAGTTGACACACAAGCAGGGATTAATTGAGAGCCACAAGTCACGATAGAGTCTGTATTCAGCTACACCTGTAAACACCTGTTTTCTCCCAAGCTTTATTTCCTCCGCACTTGCCTGAACTTAGTCTTATTTCAATGTATCAGAAACATGAGCCAGGCAAATAAGGAAAAATTTCAGTAGATTGAAGTTAGTTCTTAACTTGAATGATTATAAGAAAGAATCCACTATGGAATTTACACAAAATAGATGTGCCTTATTTCCACATTAAACTTACTATAACTGACTATCTCTTGGAACCTAGATGTCTTCACTTTTTTAAAAGTTCCACAGATAATTTTTTATACGCCTCCAGGGTAGCAAACTCCTGGTCTAAAAACAGTTAAGACAGAATTAAGGACATCTTGACAACTGATCCCCATCAGAATACACCTTATTTTAGAGATTATAGAATCAATGACCAATCAATATTTTAATTCGTCGTTGTTGAATGTTGTTGTCTCACATAGACCTTAAACCCAGTGTTGATAGTATCCCCTAATTGTAGCTTCTGCAAAGAGGAAAACAATTCATATGGCTCGTCAGTGTGAAGCTAAGAAACAACTTCCCCCCATTCTAAGTTAAAAGAGTTGTGAAATATCTCTAAGGAAGAGACAAAGATAACTTGCATGAATGTGACTTATGGTACTAAAAAAATATTAATAAATTTTCTGAAACTTATGGAGCAGCAGGGAAACTTTGTGGTTTTTCCATTGCCTGCCTTTTTGAAATATCAGACTGTGTGTATGCAGGACAATCTAAAAACAAAGACTAACAGTCTTCTAAGATGCACGGGTTGTTGCACATTACATTTTCTGTGCCAGCCCAGGAATAATGCATATGTAGATGCAGAGTGAATATGAATTAGTCAGTTGAATATTTTCTTCCAGGGGTAGTGTTTCCATGTCAACATGTGGCTTATGGTATCCCTCAAAAGGCCAGCACGTGCAATTCCCAGAAGAAACTATCCCAGGAGTACATATTGTATTTTATGTGCCTTCTGGACTTTCCCTCATATACATCTTAAATGGGAGTCTAGAAGCTATATTCGTAAATCACCTGTAGATCGTGAGAAGGATATTCAACCAGTATTCAAGGGGCATAGAGAATGATGCGGGTAGCTTTAATTTGAAATGGAGGAGTTATTCTGAGGTCCCACAGGTCAGTATTTTTCTTTTTTTTTTTTGTGAGGAAGATCAGCCCTGAGCTAACATCCATGCCAATCTTCCTCTTTTTGCTGAGGAAGACCAGCCCCGAGCTAACATCTGTTGCCAATCCTCCTCCTTTTTTTTTTTTCTCTTTTTCCCTTTTTTCTCCCCAAAGCCCCAGTAGATAGTTGTATGTCATAGTTGCACATCCTTCTAGTTGCTGCATGTGGGACGCGGCCTCAGCATGGCGGGAGAAGCGGGGCGTTGGTGCGCGCCCGGGATCCTAACACGGGCCGCCAGTAGCAGAGCCTGCGCACTTAACCGCTAAGCCGCAGGGCCGGCCCCCCACAGGTCAGTATTGCCTCGAGATTAAGCAATGATTCAACCTTGCCTCCATAATCGCTGTAATTTCTTATTTAATAAACAGAGTCACCTGGTGATATTTCATAATTGTACCTTTCTCAGAAGAGTGCTTCTTAGCCTTGAAAGCACATTTTAATAATTGGCTAGGATCCTATCTCAGAGATTCTAATTAAACTGATGTTGAGCAGAGACTAGAAATACTTTTTCGTAGCCCAGGTTTTCAAATATTTTAGAATAATCATGTTTATCCTTATAGATGTTGGTATATAGTTATATAGAATCTGAAAACTTGTACATACAGGAGTGATCCAATTGTATTTACATGAATATCACGGGACGTGTCAAGTTCATAAGAGAACATATGAAGTAACACTCAGGGCTGGCATTTCTGGCTTAAGGTTGAATATCATAGTGGCAGAGGGAGTTTTCCAATTTTTCCTTAATAGCTCTGCTTATCTTTTATCATAAAATGTGTGATGGGATTTTACAGTGTTGGGATAGAACTGAAATTGGAAGGAATTTTGATATTTTGCAATGGTAGGAAGGACTTTACCCTTTTATATGTGAAGTTAGTTCAGGATGTCTATTTTAAATTATTCTCTTGAAGTTAATTATTCTATCACCCAGAGTGAACACAGTGACACCTAAAATATTTTCTAAGATTTCCAAGATACTGTAACATTGCCTCGTGTTCTCAAAAGCAGAACCAGTCAATGGCATTTTAAAATTTTCCTAAAAATTGATGGATGTAGACCAGATAATTATCCCCAACTATTTGTTCTCTCTCTGTGATAGAATTAAATCTCTTTATCCATTGCCATGTGACTTGCCTGAGGATCCAATGGGAGTTGTATACATTCTTGTCTCATTGATTTAGGGCTTGGTAATGTGACATCCTTTGGCCAGTGGGATGGGTGCACAATAAATTTTGCTCTATCCTGGCAGAAGCTTTAGGGATTGCATAGTTTAGCCTGGGTGCTTTTGCCTTTCTCCTTAATCACAGGGATCAGACTTGGATGTTAAAATAGGAAAACACTGCAGATCTGTAGGGAACAGACCTATAGTCAATCAGCAGCCTTGAGTACAACATAGCAACAAACATTCAGAATCACAGCAACCCATAGTCGACATGTAGTATGAGTAAAATGACAAAACTTTGTTGTTCTAAGCTAGTGAGACATCTGGATTTGTTTGTTAGAATTAGCATGGCAGAAGTTGACTGATACACACAGCTATTGATAAAATGTGTCCTAATATTAGTACATATTAGGGCATGCCACATACTTCGTCGATTGACAAACGCCAGGTCTGGATATACATCTCTTTATTTTATGATGAGTAAACATTAGGGAAAAATGAAGCCTACCATAAAAACAAGACAAAACCAAGGGACATTGAAAATGATCCTAAAATTGGAGGTCGGCCCCGTGGCTTAGTGGTTAAGTGCATGCGCTCCCCTACTGGCGCCCGGGTTCAGATCCCTGGCGTGCACCGACGCACCGTTTGTCCGCACTGCTTGTCCGGCCATGCTGAGGCAGCATCCCACACACAGCAACTAGAAGGATGTGCAACTATGACATACAACTATCTACTGGGGTTTTGGGGAGAAAAAGGGAAAAAAAAAAGGAGGAGGATTGGCAATCGATGTTAGCTCAGGGGCAGTCTTTCTCAGCAAAAAGAGGAGGATTGGCATGGATGTTAGCTCAGGGCTGATCACACGATCACAAAAAAAGAAAACGATCCTAAAATCTAGGAAGAAAAATAATCCCTGAATTAAAAAAATTAGGAAATATTTGAAATCATCAATATAATACAAAAACATATTTTTAATATGAAATAGAAGCAGGAAAACCTTATGAGGGAATTTGCCAAGATGAAAGACAACAGGACAAAATAAAAAGAGAGACTGATGAAATAAGGAAGAATTAGAAGGAAACTAAGATTCACAAGCAGATATAGTTAATGCTGCTGTATGATATGTTTGAAAGTTGTTGAGAGTAGATCCCAAGAATTCTCATCACAAGGTAAAAAACATCTTTTTCTTTTTCCTTTTTTTGTGTGTCTATGAGATGATGGATATTAACTAAATTTATTGTGGTAATCATTTCACAATATATGTAAATCAAATCATTGTGTTGTACTCCCTAAATATATAGAGTGCTGTATGTCAATTATATCTCAATAAAACTGTAAAAAAACTCTCAAAAACAGAAAAAAATTTCAAAATGTATGTATTAAAATACAGAATTGACACTGTATGTGTTTGATCAGTGATGTATATGGAAAACATGAGAAGTCAGAGTAGAAGAGTAGTTAAGAAAATTATGAGAGGTGAAATCTATAGACTACAAAAGCATATAACAGAGCATATAACTACACATTCTAGAGGTTTCTGAGAAAGAAGCCAGGATGACCGAAATATATGTCAGTTTTAAGAAAATTAGGATAAGCTTGAAAAATTAAGTGAACATATATATTGTATAGGTGTATGCACACACACGTACACACATACTTACATTTTAAATATAAATCCTGTTAACATCCAGAAAGAAAGAAAATAGTTTATTATTATCACTTCTTCCAAAAAAAAAGCACAATTCCTGTGGAATGAATCTATCCCCTTTTCCATAGTTATTTGATCTGGGTTTGAAGTCAGGTCCAAGGCAATCAGTATGTAGCATTTCCCTGGCAGCAATCACTGATCATTGCTTCAAATTAGTTCCATCAAAATAGAAAGCAGAACATATTGCTTGCTTCTTTTTGGAAGAAAATCCCTCTCTGTCTCTGTCTCTGTCTCTCTGTCTCTCCCTCCCTCTCCACCCCCTCATCTCTGAGTAAGGAAGTGCTTTAACCAGAGCTGTTGCAGCCATCTTATAAACACAAAAACAGTCAAAGAAAATTTTCCTTGCACTGTGGAAAGATGGGAAGATCTAATGTCATTGAGGACATTGTTAAACCAACTATGAAGCCAGTCTTACACACAGAATTTATAGTCAGTTGAGCCACCACATTGTCTTACTATATACACCTCTATTATTAATATGTATGCTGTTTTCAACCAAAGTTACCCTGAGACCAGCTCTCCAACTGGCAACTATTCATTTTCTGTTTTTGAAAAAGCTATAAGACTACTCTTTCTACTTCTTATGAATCTAAATTAAGAGTCTGTTAGTGAGGATAATGTATTATTCACAAACTCAGTTAAAACATGAAGTCATTTGAAAACATAAAGACAATTTTAAATACTCTTGTTAAATGTGATGACGAAACAGAATACAACTGATTAAAAACTATTCTTTGAAGTTAACTCACATATTGTGAAAATGTCTTTTCAAAAGGTATATAACTGAAAAATCAATGACAAAATAAAGCAAATAAACAAACAATATAGCAAAAGAGAAACTAACTTTTATAAAATTAATCAAGGATTTAAGAATGGGAAATAATAGAGAAAAAGGCAATAATCTAAGAGGAAAAATGACATAAATTGTGAGCACAAGTTGCACAATGACAAAAATGACATAAAATGTGTGCACGATGTCATTCATTCACGTAAAGACTGCATATTTGACTGAGTTACATGTACTTTTCAGAATGTGCCAGTAGATAGGTAGATAGATAGATGACAGATAGACAGATAGATAGGTAGATAGGTAGATAGGTAAATAAAGTGATTAATCAATCCATATCTACAGCTGCCATAGATGCACCAAACTGATGGAAATATTTATCTTTAGAGGAGAAACACTACAATATATTTAAAAATTCATTTCTCTGTGCTTAAAAAAAAATTGAAGCACATAATCAGAAAAATGCTTTAAATAAATTAAGAAAAGTCTTCTCAATCATATCAAAATATTGAGGCATTGATCCACTATGCTGTCAGCTCAGGGTGGAGACAAAAACTTATATCGAGTAACTCCAGGCATTTGATCATTTGTCGTTTCTGTGGAACAAGATAAACTTAACATCAGTTTACATAAGGTCTCTCTGAATGATAGCAGATAAAATGATTTAACTTGTATTTGTCTGTTCCAAATACAAAACTGACTTATAGAAAAATAAAGGAAATTAAATACCATCTGAAGACGAACTTGTTTGGTTGATACGTAGAAGGCACTGTTCACAGTGACACATAGATTTCATCACACTGACTTCAGCCAAATTATATTTCCATTTTTAGCTGCATTGATGACTTTCTAGATAACAAACTTCAGTTTTAGCAATCAAGGAAGATCTTTTTAATCAGAGATCTTTTGACCTCAGTTTATAAAGACAGGCAATTAGTTTTAGATTAGCCATAGTCATTTTATGTAAGATTCACCTAAGAGAATTTATCCCTGTCTTATGTTAGCTAAGTAAAAAAATAAACGAGACAAATATTAGAGTAGCACAATGAATGAAACAAGTGGATTTAAAACCAGAATGATAAATATGTCCATAACATCTTAATGACATTTAGGTAATATACACCACTTAGTCAAGTTTCTTATTTCTTTAATTTCCATTAATTTATATGGCAATAAAATTCAGCAATGAAATATCATAGAAGGAAAAAAATATAATCTTACCAGAACAGAGTGCTACCCTGCAATATGAAATAAATTAATATTCTAAAAAAATCTTAAAATTAACTAAATAAAATTTTTTGTTAGTATTAAACTTTTATATTCATTTGCAATTTGGTTTGGTTTTTCTGCCTACACTTTTTTGCTGCATACAATATTGATGAAACTTTACCAAGAGCTGAAGTGAATATAGATAATATTTGATCAAGCTTACATATAGTAGACATAATTAAAAGTGGAAAACTAGAAATAGCAAAATCAGACTAGTAAGCCAACAAACAGTGTTGCTTTACCACACTTCCCAAAAGAAATAATTAAAGAAAAAGAAAAGAAGGAGAAAAGAAGGCAGGAAGACAGAGAGAGAGAGAAAGGAAAAGAAAGGAATATGTTAGTCCACCATTTTCTTATGCGATCTGAATCAGTTACCAAGGTTCGAATACCACCTTTGCTGAAAATAACTTCCAAAAACCCCCATACTTTCTGTCCCTACTCACACTTCGTTATTTATTATTTTTAATTTGAATACCTTTATTGAGTTATAATTGACATGCAATAAACTGCACATATTTAAAGTGTACAATTTGAGAAGTTTTTGCATATGTGTGTGCTGTCTTGAAACCATCACTACAGTCAAAATAGTGAAGATATCCACCACCCCCAGAAGTGGCCTTGTGCCTCTTTGTAAATCCTCCTTCCTGTTTCTCCTTGTTCCTTCCTCCAGGCAACCACTGATCTGCAGTCTGTCACTATATATTAGTTTGCCTTTTCTAGAGCTTTATAAAAACAGAATGACACAGTATGTACTCTTTTTGTCTTATTTTGTCTTATTTTGACTGATTTCACTCAGCATAGTTATTTTGAAATTTATTCAGATTGTATGAACTATTGATTCAAATGCATATTCATGCACAAGTCTATGTATTGGCATAGATTTTCTTTTCTCTTGGATATTTGGGGGAGTGGAATAACTACATCAAGTGGTAGATGTACGCTTATCTTTTTAAGAAACTGCCACATTGTTTTCCAAAGTGGTTGTACCAATCTACATTTCCATCAGAGGAGCTGGAGAGTTCCAGTTCCTCCATACACTAGTCAACACTCCATATAGTCAGTCTTTTAATTTTAGCCATTCTTGTGATTAGTGGTATTTCATTGTGTTTTTAATTTGCATTTTCCCAGTGACAAAAATGTTGAGCATCTCTTTACGTGCTTTTTTGCCATCCACATGTATTTTTCAGTTAAGTTACTATTTAAATGTTTGGTCCATTTTTATTAGGTTGGTTTTTTATTATTATTCAGGTTTAAGAGTTCTTAATATACTCTAGATACAAGAACTTTATCATTTATATGCTTTGCAATTACTTTTTTTTTGTGTGAGGAACTTATTTTTTTTTGTGAGGAAAATCAGCCCTGACTAACATCCATGCCAATCCTCCTCTTTTTGCTGAGGAAGACTGACCCTGGGCTAACATCTGTGCTCATCTTCCTCTACTTTATGTGGGACGCCGCCACAGCATGCTAACAAGGGGTGCATTAGTGCACACCCGGGATCTGAACCCGGGCTACCAGCAGCAGAGTGCATGCACTTAACCGCTATGCCATGGGGCTGGCCCTGCTTTGCAATTACTTTAAACTAGTCTGTGGCTTTTCTTTGCATTTTATAACTGTATCTTATTGAAGAGAAGAAAATTTTAATTTTGATGAAGTCTAATTTATCAATTTACTCTTTCGTTGATTGTGCTCTTTGTGTTGTACTTGAGGAACCTTCACCTAACCCAATGTCATAAAGATTTTTCTCCTATGTTCTCTCCTAGAACGTTTACAGTTTTAGGTTTTACATTTAGGTGTATGATTCACTTTGAAGTAATTTTTCTTATAGGTGCAAAAAGGATTAAAGCTCACATTTTTTGCCTGTGGATATTGAGTTGTTCCAGCATTGTTTGTTGAAACACTATCATTTCTCCAATGACTTGCTTTTAGATATTTGTCAAAAATCTGTTTTCTACATATGTGTCTTATTATATTTTTGTCCTCCATCTTCCATGCCTTACTAGAAATGTTCATCAGAATATTTTACAATTGTCTCAAACTTAAGATTTCAATCCATCATCCTCCTCTAAGGTGAATTTCCATTTTGCATTCCACATATGTATCAATGATATGCATTTCCTGTGTTGTGTCTGTAAACATTTACAGTCATCTTTGATTTTTTGCTCTCTTTCCCTCTTCCATCAGTGCCACTTCTCCATCCTTAGTATGTTGATCTTTTTTTCTTAATCAAGCCTATTAACTTTCTTCCTCTCTGACTTTGCTGTCTGTTTCTTTCCATCCCAAGTCTATCTTTATATCAGATAGATCGTATTTCTTATCTAGACTATTGAAGTAACCCTGTAACTTCCTTTCCAGTCTTTTTCATGTACCGTTGCAAATGAATTTTCACGGATAATTTTTATTACCACCTTGACTGTGCTCAAAATTCTCTAATAACACTAATTGTATATGGGTTAAAATCTGGATAGTTTTGTTTGGTGAACTTTCTATGCCATGTGTCAAAGTAGAAACAGTTGGATGGACAATGATGAGATAAAAAGGAAACAAAACAAAACAAAAAATCTAAAATTGTAAATACACGGAAGTAGGAATATTATAAGGGTCTGGCCAGAATTTAGTACTTGATGGTGAGACAGAAATGGAAGTGGAAGCAGGAACAATGTTAGATACTAACTACTGTAATAGGAAATGCCAAACTTTAGATGAAAAAAAAAAATGAAAAACAAAATTCTCTGGATCAGCATGGAATTTAAAGGCCGAGGGGAGCAAGTCAATAAATAAACATGAGAAACAGAAAGAGAATTTGGCTGATCTGCATTAATAACAACATGGGTGGCAATTCATGCAGGTGATACTTTTGAAGGACTAAGGCTCTGATCCTCTGGCCTTCCCACTTTCTGTCTTAGAGGAGTTTCTATCTGAATCTTACATCCCAGAGCCATCATTAAAGAGTGTTCATAAGGTATCGCTAATTTTTTTGGAGATATAATTGATGTATAACATTATATTAGTTTCAGGTGTAGAACATAATGATTTAATATTTGTATATAATGCAAAATGATCACCACAATAAGTCTAGGTAACATCTGTCACCATACCTAGTGACAAAATTTTCCTTTCTTATGTTGAGAACTTTTAAAATCTACTTTCTTAGCAACTATGCAGTACAGTATTAACTATAGTCACCGTGCTGTATATTACATTCTTATGACTTATTTATTTTATAACTGGAAGTTTATACCTTCTGACCCCCTTCACCCAATCTATCACTAATTTGATCATCCAGTTTTACCATCTACTACTTCCTGTATGATCTTCTGCACTGCTAAACTGGTCTGCTCTGTACTCACGGAATATACCTTATAATTCTCTGTTTTCTTTTTTGACTTGTTTAGACTAAATCTCACTTGGGTTTTTCTTTGTCCTCCTGTCTCCCAGCTTATCTTATGGATCCTTTGACTCTCAGCTCAAATCCTCTCTCATTTGTGATTCCTTCCTAAAACTGCAGATCATACAGCTGCCTCCATCTCTAAAACCAAAGAAATCATCTATACTATTCATTGCATAGACAACTTCGTATGTTTTATATTGATTGTGGGTTTTTTTTTATTGTTCTTTAACGTCTTTCAGACTATCTTTTTTGTCTAACTTGACTGTAGGCATTTGGAGGCAGAAGCCATGATTTTGCTATGTAGCACCCATGGCATTAGCAAAGGGCCATGCTCATAGTAGACGCTTGTTCAAATATCAGACCTTGGGCAGTTAATGTGTGCCGGGCTGTATGCTAGATGCTGTTATTAAAACAAGAGGTGCGTTCTGTGAATGCTTTAAAGAGGCTTGTAGATTTTCCTGGCAGAAAGAAAAGATTTGTACTAATAATCCAAGTGATACTTTAGAGAGAACACACAAAGTAGGTCTTTTGAGGTTGGTGTGGGGAAGGGGATTTGTTAGATTAGTTTAGGTCTACATTGATATTTTAGTAGGCAGGAGCAAAAGATAGAGTAAAGGACAAGTGGTCTAGCAGAGGAATGCTTTGAGAAAAATCCCCCTGCTTAGTTGGGCTGAAATTATTAGTTCACAGGACTTATACCATGTGTTAAGACAAACCTGTCCAGCTGGTGGTGAGTGAAAAGGAGAGAGATAAGTTGATTTGCTTTCAGGATGTTATTCCATTAATCAAGACCAGGACTGACACTAATTATTTGTCATAAAGCGTAGAGTCTGACATCTGATTTTCAGGTCCCTCCATAGATTGACTTCAAATTATCATTCTATCCACCATAATCAACAATGGCCTCTTTTATTTCAGCTGGGAAAATATATTCACTGTCTCCAGATTTGTTTTTTTTAATTCTTTCTTCTTTTCTACAATGTTCTTCTCAGAAATTTGCTTATTAGATACTCTTTACTTCAAAACCTCTAAGAAATTTTAAATTAGTCAATGTACACTGATTTTTATCCTTTTATTCAATAACTATTTAATCATTCACTGCTCTTTATTGATCACTTATTATGTGCAGATAATTATATTGGGCATTATGGAGCACATGTAGATAAATAGGACACAGACTCTGCTAATCAAAGTATTTATTCTCTAGAATAAAGTATCATACAGTCATAAAAAACTACAAAAGGAAAGTAGATCATGATAAATGTATAAAACTAATATAAATTTTACTGCTTTGAGAGTTCTGAGGAGGTAGACATTTTTGCAGACTTAAAGCAACAGGAAAGACTTTATAGGAATTACAGTGTTTTATATGGTCCTTAAAAATCAGTCTCAGGGCATGAATTTTCTGAATAAATATTAAAAATGTGTATATATATGCATTTAATTAGTCTGGACAATAAATATTGATGTTGGTTTTTTTTTTTTAATGTTAGTATTTTTCTACCTCACTTCTTCTAAAGAGGGGTATTTGTCATGCTTTTTATCTTTGTTTCTGAAAGTGCAGAGTTTAGTGATAGTCATAAAGTGGCAGATTAACAAATATTTGCTGACTGATGTATCTGTGAATCAGATTTAGAAAAATAAATATTAAAAAAAAGAAAGCATGGGGCTGGCCCGGCAGGTGGCATAGTGGTTAAGTTTGTGCACTCCACCTCAGGGGGCCCCGGGTTCACAGGTTCGGATCCCGGGTGTGGACCTATGCATCACTCTCAAGCCATGCTGTGGCAGGCGGCCCACATATAAAGTAGAGGAAAATGGGCATGGATGTTAGCACAGGGCCAATCTTCCTCAGCAAAAAGAGGAGGATTGACTACAGATGTTAGCTCAGGGCTAATCTTTCTCATCATAAAAACAAAAAAGAAAGAAAGAAAGCATAATGGTGCTGAACAATACCACATGGCCTTTGAAACCTGCATTATTCTTCAGTTAAGCGGCTATTGAGATAAGTCATGTTGACTCTTCACTCATGCTAAACATCAATTTAATGATAACTTGATAAAGAGTGATGTTATTGGGGGAGTGCAGGATTTAAAAATAGTGACATTGTGAGAGAAACCAGTAGATATTTTCTACAAATTTATAATTTTGCTTTTTTCTGATGTAGAATAAAAGAAAAATAATAGGAAATATCCCCATAAGTTCTTTGTTTAATGGAGCATACAATATATAGTCTTATTTTATTTACCACTGCTTCTTTTTTCTGGGGTTGCTGGTAGAATAACAGGGAAAGAAAAACAATGGTTTAATAACAAGTCTGGAAAGTCCCTGTAAGGGGTAATCATGAATTCCCAACTATTACAAGGCAAGCAGACCTACTTGGCATTGAAATAATGACATGGAGTTTCAGTCCCTTGGGAAGAATTACACCAGGCAGACTGATTGAGTGGAAACTACCCGATAAACTGTTCATGGACTTTACAATCAGTGGACTGTAAAAGAGACTCAATTTCCTGAATTGCATGTCAAGAACTAAATTTACATGACATATCCACTTGAAGTAAACATAACTAAGCATGCTGGTACATGAACTCCTTGGGGACAAACGGAGTATCACTAAGAAACTGCCTGACCTCCTAGCCAGAGTACTTTGTGTGACTGTGAGTGAATATTACTGCTTAGTGGGAAAAAAAGGCAATGCTACTAAAATAATTATTGTCTTTCGTTAACAAAAATATCACAGTTCCATTATTGTTAGCTGTACCAATTTGTACAATAAAAGTTCCTAGAAACAGAAATAACAGTCTTCCAGTAACGGCAGACTAAGTAAATCAGATCAACTCTCCCTCAGAGGATAACTAGAAAAGCAAGATATACCTCAATATCATCTTAAAAGCAATGGGGTACTAATAAATTCATAAAGAATCAGCAGGTGTAATAGATTAATTGGAATATCTGTGCCCTTTAAAATGTGACTCTCTGCTTCCTCCCAACAAAAGGTGGAGGTTTTTTTCTGCCCTTTTAAATCTGTGCTGGCCTTGGAACTTGCTTTGGCCAAAGTAATTGGGCAGAAGTGGCAACTTGCCAGTTCTGAGCCTAGGTTTCAAAAGAGAATTCAAGCTTCCATTCTTGGAACCCTGTCACTATAATTAGAACGAGCCCACGCGATTCTGCTAGAGAACAAGATAACATGTGGAATGGAGCTGAGCCAGCCCAGGCAAGGACATCCTAGACCAGCCAGCCCTTAGTCAACCCACCACCCATCCGTAAATACATGGGCATGCCCAGCCAAGAACTGCCACATCTGGCCCAGACAAGAATCATTCAGGCAATTCATTCATTTGCGAGAAATAATATATAGGAATTGTTTTAACCAACAGGTGACTTGAAATGCCACTATAGTTACCTTTCACAGCAGGCCAGAAACCAGATTTCATGATGTTCAGAGAAGCAAGCCCAGTATTTGGGGCCGATTTTCCTTTTACATTGTTTACTAATTCCTGTTTCAAAAGCTTGAAACAAAACTAACAGCAACACCAAACTGTTGACTTGGAATTCCACAGAAAGAAACAGTCTTCAAGGATGAAGAGACATTAAAGACATTTTCAGACAAAAACTGAGAAAAATTTTTGATCAGCAGATGACACAAAAGGAAGTACTAAAAGATGTTCTCTTGGCAGAAGAAAAATGCTCCCAATTTGAATGTTGGAGATGCAGGAGGAGTAATCAGAAGGGCATAAATGAAACTGTATTTTACTATGGTCCTTGAATTTTTTTGTAGAAGGGGAAAAAAGGTGTTTGATATTTAGCCTTTGATAAGTTGAGAATCATTTTGAAATCTCTAGGGAAATCACTAATGATAATAGTACAGTGTGTAAATTTCAAGCTAACAGAGTGTAAAAAATAGGAGGATAAAAATTAATTATTCAAACAGAAGACAAAAAATGAGAGAAACAAGAAGAGATAGAGCCGTCAAAATGATAAAACAATCCAAAAATAGTTTGATTTATATCAAATATATTGATTTAAGAATGAATGTCAGTGGGCCAGAGTCCAATCATAAGTCAAAGATTATCCCACTTAAAAAAAAACACAAAACTAAGATGTGGTATATATATATATACAATGGCATACTACTCAGCTGTAAAAAAGACAAAACTGTCCCATTTGCAACAACATGGATGGACCTGGAGGGTATTATGTTAAGCAAAATAAGCCAGACGGAGAAAAACAAAGACTGCATGATTTCACTCATACGTGAAAGGTAAACCAACACACTGACAGAGAGAAGAGTTTGGTGGTTACCATGGAGAAGGGGATTGGAGGAGTGAGCACAAGGGCTGAAGGGACTCATTTATATGGTGACAGACAAACAATAATGTACAACTAAAATTTCAAATGTTATAGACTACTATGACATCTATACAAAATAAATAAATAAATAGAGGAAAAAAACCCACAAAACTTTTCTTTTTACAAGAAGCATATCTAAAATATAAGGATATAGAAAGTTTAAAAATAAATACATATATGTATATATACATATTTATACACACACACTCACTTAGTAGTCTCCCCTTATACATGTTTTCACTTTTCCCAGTTTCAGTTACCTGAAGTCAACTGCAGTCTGAAAATATTAAATGGAAAATTCCAGGAATAAACAATTCATAAGTTTTAAATTGTGCACTGTTCTGAGTAGTGTGATGAAATCTGACACCTTCCTTCCTGCTCCTTCCCACCCTGGACAGTAATCATCCCTTTGTTTAGCATATTCACTCTGTATATACTACCTACCTGTTAGTCACTTAGTAACCACCATCTGGGTTATCAGATTGACTGTCTTGGTATCGTAGTGCTGATGTTCAAGTAATCTTTATTTTACTTAATAATGGCGGCAAAGCACGAGAGCGGTGATGCTGGCAATTCAGATATGTCAAAGAGAAGTGTAAAGTGTTTCCTTTAAGTGAAAAGATGCAAGTTCTGGACTTAATAGGGAAAGACAAAAAATTGTATGCTGAGGATGCTAAGATCTACTGGAATTTTATTATAGTATACTGTTATAATTGTTCTATTTTATTATTAGTTATTGTTGTTAATCTCTTACTATGCCTAATTTATAAATTTAACTTTATTATAAGTATAGGAAAAAACATAGTATATATAGGACTCAGTACTATCTACGGTTTCAGGCATCCACCGTATATAAACATATAATAAAATATCATATATAATAAATATAATAAAAACAACCTATAGAAAGTTGATGTAGCTATATTTATACTGCTAAATCAGACTTTAAGGCAAAAGGCATTAATAAAGTTAAAAAGAGATATTTTATAATGATAAAGTTTTAATACACCTGGAAAACATATCAATTATGCATTTATATGCACCTAATAGCATAGCCTCAAAATATATACAGCAAAAAAGTGCAGATTGGTAGGGAAAAAGAGACATGTCTGAAATTGAAGTGGAAAATTTTTACAAACCTCTCTCAGTACCTGCTAGAATACGCCAAAAAATTAGGTATGAGTAAGGATGACTTGAATAAGGGTAACTAACCTGATTTATTATGAAATATATATGTATATATATAACCCCCAACTACATAATACATACTCTTAAGCAAACAAAGACTATATCCAACAATTGACCATAAAATATAAAAACAAACAGAGGTAAAATAGATGAAATTTGTCTCTGATATCATTTCAACACACTTCACCATTCTCACAGAACTCAATACTCCAATCCCCAGTTCCAGATATCTATTACACGCCCAAGCTCTCAATTTTTAGTATAGAATGTTACTGAATGCGTGGGTTTTATATGTTTTTCAAAAATAAATTACTTTTATATTTTCATTCAAAAGTGTATGGTTATTGTAGAAAATTTGGAAAATAGGGAATAATTTTAAAAGATCATGAATCATCAATAATCTCTCACTCATCCTGATCTTGGTTTAAGAGAATGAGCACAGACTTTGGAGTCAGAACTGTGTCCAAAAGATGTCTCTGACCTCCAACAGCTGTATGACTTTGAAGAAAGATACTTAACTTCCCTGATGCCGAATTTCCTCAGGTATTAAATGGTTAGAGTAATTGTACTTGTTAAGACTATCTTGGTTATAAATAAATCACTTCAATTTCACAGGAGTATATTCAGAAATGAATTGTAAGTATACAAATAGAGCATCTCATAAATTCAGATACGGAAATATAGTGGGACCTCAAAAAGGTGAAAAACTGGGGTTGGAGGGGATGTGAAAATAAAGGAGTAATTGTTCACCATCTCCCACTTCTATTTTCCTTGTCATATGTAGCCTCATTCTTCTTTCTCTAGTTCTTAGGTCAGATAACAAATAACCATGAAAGGTACTCTGATTGAACCGAGTTGGGCCAGTCCTCAGCCTGAGTCCAATTCACTGTGAGGAAGGAAACAGAGTTACATTTTACGAAATGTCTGCTCAATTGCAGCTGCTATGGGGAAGGCAAGGCCAATGAAGTGTATCTATATAAGCAGAACATTCATGACAAAGCAGTGCTGCTGTGAAAATTAAATATAGTGAATCTGGTGATCATTGACAGTTACCATGACGATCAGAAGCATTCAGATTCAACTACTGATTCTATTTTGTTATGCTTACTTTAAGTCATTCTACTATACATGTACATATATATGTGTATCATATATACATATATATGCATATATACCTGTATATACTTACATATATATAACTTAGATGAGATTATGCAATAAGTAAAAACATACAGATTTAAACTATGTACTTTTCAGTCAATATTATGATGTTCTAAACTTCTTTAGGGGCTATTTAAAACTCTTTATAAACAATATTTTTGATTGGCTGTGGTCTTACTCTTAATATACAAGTGCTATAATTATTTGATTTACCTAAACAAACCTTCATCTTCAAAGCGAATTGGAGTTTTAGCCAGAACAGATTGAAAAAGGTGGCAATAATATTCTAAAATGGTAATGTATGCAATTTGTCCCATTTTCAGACAATGCTATCTCATTGATAATATGTTTTTGATGTCAGATAAAATGCGCAAAAGAGAATTAACAGATATGCATGTGAGCATATCCTTCATAAACACAGTATGCCTAATTTCAAATTATGTTAACACTAATTGTTAGTAACATCATTTGGCAACTAATCAAGCCTTGAGACATTTGTGCTTTGTAATATTTCTTGCCCTGTACAACTGTTATTATTATTTTTTTTTTGAGAGGTCTCAATTAAGGGGAAATAAACAATTTTAAGAGTTTTTTTTTTCTTTTATTTCCTGGTTCAGTATAGAGATTTGGAGTGAAATTGGCTCTGATAGATATATCTCGCTTATATTCTTTGAGATTAACAGATGTCAAAGCCTTTGATACAGTTCATTTGTTTGTTTATAAAATAGAAGAAATAAAACTATAGCATATCAACATAAATATGTAAAATAGTGCCTGAACTCCTTTTGGTCTCAAATATTTTGCAATCACATTTCTTTCTTTTTTTTTTTTTTGTGAGGAAGATCAGCCCTGAGCTAACATCTGATGCCAATCCTCCTCTTTTTTGCTGAAGAAGACTGGCCCTGGGCTAACATCTGTGCCCATCCACCTCTACTTTATATGGGATGCCACCATAGCATGACTTGACAAGTGGTACGTATGTGTGCGCCCAGGATCCAAACCCCCGGCCCCGAAGTGTACGCACTTAACCGCCATGCTACCGGGCCGGCCCTGAAATCACATTTCTTTTAGTTAATAATCTAGCAGTTCTCTTCTCTATTGATGAACCCAAAAGATGTCCACGCAATTCTTTAAGATTGTAGCTCATGGGCAGAAGTTCTAAGTTGGAAAGTGTGTAATTCTCAAACATAGAAAACTGAAGAAATCTGCAAGAAATCTAACCTTTTCAAATTAGTAATAAAGTGTAACTATGAGTTAGACAAAGTCAACTTCCATTCTTTTTCCTCTTTCATGTGATAGTAAATATATTAAAGGAATTAATGTGAAACTCAGAGAGGATTCTAGATTACTGTGAATAGAAAAGTGTTCTTTTTTTATGACAGAAATAAAACTTGCTCAAATTTTGAGAAAGGCTTGAGTTATCACATTGTTTGTTTCCTTGATGTTCATAAACGTGATGAGGAAATAGAATTCCTAAGATTATTGTCTTCATTTACTTACTCCAAATCTTTCATGAACTTTCATTATAATACAGGAGTTTGAGGACTTGCAAAATTATTTATATTTTCTGTTGTTGCTTAGATGTTAAGATTAATTAGATTGTAAACTCGTTGATGGCAAGAGATGCATATTCTTGGCACAACCTTCATGGTACTTTTGTAGACAACAGTTATCACTGAAAAGTTGAAAATAATTTGATTCTTTAAAACATTGAAAGGCATTAGATCTTTTTCTGAAATCAATAATGTTTATTAAGTTTAAAGCTTATGACATTATAAGCTATATGTTACAATCAACAATAAGTTATAATCAAAATGTCAAACATAGGGTATATTCTATTTTAGAAACATATAATATTTAGAATAAATAATAATACTCAATAATACATAAAATAAACAAAACATAGAATAGAATATCTAGTATAAATATTCAAATGTATAAACATACATTCTATTATATGTTTAAATAACAACAGTAAAATAATATGAAAACTTGTCGCAGGCAGTACATGGATAAAAGTGATTGGTAATATATACCAAAGGTTTTTAACATTACTGCCAGTGCATATTGGATAGGTGTGTGGAAAAAGGTGGAGATTGTGTCTAGTTTATAGACTGACATGTTACAGTTGGTAGCAATATACTATTATTGATGAGAATGTATTTTGCGTGAGCATGTTACATGTCATTAGAAAGACAATGGAAATTACCAAGGATGTTAGATTAGAAAAGATGAGTGAGACCTGGAAGATTTCAAAGAAGAAAACGGCACTTCCGCTGGATTTTGTAATTCATGCAAGACTAGTTGGATAGGTTAAAAAAGAATAATTAATGTCATTTTCCTAGTCAATACATAAAGGCGGGATGATTAAAGTTCTCACCTTTTCAAAAGAATTAGAGACATCATGCAAATAAAAGTGGGGTAAATCTTGGCAAGTTTTTTGAGACTTAATTATGGAAGGTTTGGGATTTCAAACCAAGCACTTTGGTTGTTTCCTTCAGAATAAGGAATCAATCAAGATATATATTCCTAAATTGCAAATTATAGAATTATAATTAATAATAATAAAATATATACAGTAAAAATTGTAATACACCAAAAATCTATGATTAACTATTAATGATATTAATGTTGTTATAGCCTTAAAATGGATTTTTTCCTATGAAAATTATGACAATGTCTCTATATCTATATTTAATGTCTATTTTCTGAATAACTATAACCACAAACACTAAGTTTATGTCTGAAATTTTAACAACTATTGAAATATATTGTGTATCAGTTGATATTTCACCCACGATGTTTGACATTTCTAAAAGATTTGGCCCATATCTGAGTTTTTGCATTTTGTAACATATTGAAATATCAGTGTGCAATGTCTCATTATTCAAGAACAGAGCAAAACACTTCAAATGAAAAGGGAAATAAAATGAAGGAAGACTGCTAAAGATTTTGAAATAAGCCCAGACTGAAAATCAAGTTTTGAATTTACAAAATATTTCAAAAATTTCCTCAGGTTAGTAAGCAGAAAAGAAATGTAAATTTTATGAAGCTGACATGAATCAGTAATGTAATCCAGCAGTGAAACTCTGGTCATGTAACTTTTGAACTAAAATTAATTTTCCTTGAAGGGAAGTATAGAAGGTATATCTAAGTTACTAAAATTCACAATAATGTGAGATCAGAAATACTGAATGTTGATATATAATAATTTGGAGCTGGGAAAGTCTTGATTGATATTGACTCAAGTAACATCCTTTACTATTTCATATACTCTGTTGTTGTACATGCTGTTCCCTTACCTGAAATTTTCTTCTACCTTTCTCTTCTATCAAACTCTCGCCTATACTTCAAGCACATTGAAGAAACGGCAACTCTGAAGCCATCTCTGATACTAAAATAACATTTAATATCCTCTTTATTCTAATAGCATTTTCTAACATTTTATGATAAGATTTATTTCCTTCTATCTAATATCTCCACAGTAAGGATTGTGGGGTTTTCATGTTTTTTAGTGCTCAATAAGTGTTGGGTAAATTGGATTGGATTGATCAGCCCATGCAGTTAGGCAGTTTGAGAATCTGGGCTATAGACATCCTCACCTGGAAGCTTTCCATGATTCTCCTAATACATGCTTAACTACAGCAAGCCTTTGATGGTATCCCCAAATGCAGAATCAAAATATATCTTTAATGTATATAGGATCAGATGATCTGAAAGAGTTACTTAAGCTCTCACATTGCTTTCTGCCTTACATTAAGCTGAAACTGTAACTCTAATCAGAAGAGCCCAAGTACCATTATTACAGTAGAGGATCCTAGAAGAAATAGTTGGAACAAGTTGTTCACATACATCTGGAGGTAAATGGGGGGGAAAAATATATATATACACACACACACCCAAATATAAGTATATAATTGGGGCATAAGTGAGTGATTCTTAGTTCCCATGAGCACAAAGAGGTCCTAAAAAGGCACCTGAATCCAAAAAGAATATTCTTCAGGTAACCATAATGAGTTAACATGTTTTATGTGTTCTATGTCTAGTAAAAGATCAGCAAAGGAACATACATGGATGTGTGTGTGTACATATGAAATACTCTATAAAGCGACATTTACTGAAATATTTTCCTTTAATCTTTTTCTTTTCTCTCGTGTGAGACAACTTAATTTTCTAAAATCTGTGTTCATCTTTTTGCATGTACAGAAATATTTTTGCATTTTTTCCCTTTTTTCCCTTAAATAACTATAGGAAACAGAAATTTATTGATTACTAATTTATATGTCATGTTATTATTTTTCCTGAAAAGCTTATTTCACTGAGCTATTCATTTTTAAATATTTTAATGCTTTTGTTCTTTAAATGTTAATACACAGTTGGTTTGGAAGGAGGTAATTGAATGAGTTTGCTTTGCCAGTATTTTCAATGTAACATATGTTGGGTTCTTACTTTAGGTGCTTCTTTTTATAGCTCATCCTGAAAAAGCCTGTTCTCTCCTTATCTATGATTTTCAGTGCTTGCACTTGCTATATTGTCCCAATGTGAGGTGTGGATCAGTGGTCAAGCCAATGCAGTGTCTCCATCACTTATCATCAGACTTTGTGACCTTGGTGGCTGGGAATTAGTTTATGATTCTGTGCCCAAAGTCTCTGGGGATTTGGAAGGGGAGGGAGAATGCAAAAACGTGATGCCTCTTGATGCTGGTTTCTATAGTAACAGTGGAATTGTTCTTGTTAAGTTATGACTTGGCTCAAGCAGATTCTTGAGACTGTGTTTTTTCTTGAGAAGTATGAAGTAAGCTACTTTACGTGAAACTGCATGTACCTGATTATCTCTCTTTTTTTTTTTGTGAGGAAGATCAGTCCTGTGCTAACATCTGCCAATTCTCCTCTTTTTTTTTTTTTTTTTTGCTGAGGAAGACTGGTCCTGGGCTAACATCCGTTCCCATCTTCCTCCACTTTATATGGGATGCTGCCACAGCATGGCTCGCCAAGCAGTGCGTCAGTGCACGCCCGAGATCTAAACCGGCAAACCCTGGGCTGCCGCAGCGGAGCGCACGCACTTAACTGCTTGCACCACTGGGCCGGCCCCTGATTATCTCTTTCTTAATAGAGAGCTCTGCCATATTGGTTGACAAGACCTGTACTGAACTGGAGACTCATTTGTGGATGACACGGTAAAACTTATCTTGTGAATACCAGTCTATGCTCCAGTGTCTTGTCTCTGAATAAATAATTGGGTATATTACTAATAATCACACAGAGATCTGCATTAATTAAATGGAGATCTCAGAAGGTAGGCAAGTCTGTTCTGTCTCCCACTAAATGACATTTTCTTAACATAGGATGAATTTGAAATTCTAGACATATGTGCGTTATTTTTCAAAATTAGTTTAATACTACATTAACTAATTTATAATTATATTAAGTGCAAGAATCTATTCACTTAGGGTCAATCTCTGCTCCTGTTCCCAATATAGGTAGAAAAGGTGATGTTTTTCTATATAATGAACATAGTTTAGATTTTTTAAAACACAATTTGAAATGCTACAGCATTCTTTTTTTTTTTTTTTGGTGAGGAAGAGTGGCCCTGAGCTAACATCTGTGCCAATCTTCCTCTAATTTGTGTGTGAGTTGCTGCCATAGCATAGGTTGATGAGTGGTGTAGGTCTGGGCCCAGGATCCAAACCTGTGAACCCTAGGCTGCCAAAGAGGAGTGTATTGAACTTAACTATGCCATTGGGCCAGCCCCAAGCACTCCTTTTTTTTCAATGTTTGCTATGTATATTATATGATTATAAAATGTGCCTATTCAATTTTTTTAGAGCTGTTTTAGGTTCACAGCAAAATTGAGAGGAAGGTACAGAGATTTCCCATATACCTATGTCCCCACACATGCACAGCCTCCTCCATTATCAACATCCCCTCACCAGAGTGGTACATTTGTTACAATTGATAAGCCTTCATTGACACACCATAATCACCCAAAATCCATAGCTTACCTTCTTTTTAATAACTGTTTCACATAGGAAAGAACACAAAATGTATATGGAGACGATGTCAATGAAAATATCTAATATTGCTCCCAGAAAGTGATGAAGAGGGATATGACAGGAACAGTGCAGAGATTTATAGTGTCCTGCTGGGGAAGACGGAAGACGTAGGAGTGGTGAATGAAGACCAAGAAATTCGTTGTTATAAAATCTTTGTGAAAAACTAATTCTGTGTTGAGATCCAGCTGGGGCTTTGCTTGACTCCTATATTATGGTGGGCGGGGGTAGGGGAGGGGCATCTTATGAAAAATAACATCTCCTCAGATTTTGTCTGATTTATGTTAGGTCAAGATATCAAAAGGGGCACAAGAAGAAAGTGGACTCTTTTAGTGCTATAAGTCAAGTTCCAAAAAAGTAAATGGCTCTATGTCTATATGAAATAAATGTTGCTGCACCTTTTAAGAGATACAATAGACAGAGTACTTTTGTTCCTGATGCATACATTACCTTTATTTATCCACATTGGCTTTTCAAGTGAGATGGCAGCATAATCTATCTAACTGAAATGGCTATGGTAATAAATAAAGCATCTGCACCTTTAACTTCCATGTAATTAGACTTCAATAGATAGTGATGCCCTTTATCTTAGAAATAAAAACTCTACCAAGAATAGTTGAATTAGTCAGAATAGTAAAGGATTTTGCTAAAATAGTAAATTTCCTAAAAACCTCAGTGGCTTCTCCTCTCAAATTTTCTTGTGCATGCAAAGTCTCTTGTACGTTTGGTGATTCTCCAGGGTAGTTGTTTTGTGGTGACTTAGGAATCTAGGTTTTTTTTTTTTTTTTTTACCCTATTCTTTCCCTAGCTCAGCAATGGGCCTCTTCGCTCAATGTCAGAGGTGAAGAGGGTGCATGGAACACTTACATTTCCTCTTTAATGCTTTGGCCCAGAAGTGACACTCCTGCCTATAACCTGTTCAAGAGGACTAACCTCCTGGCTCTGCCTAACTTCAAGAAGGAAAATAAGTGCAAGACAGCATGTGGAATATTTGATGAGCATTACCATCTTCATAAAAAAAAAAGAAAACCTAAGACAATTTTGAGAAATTATGTAAGGTTACTTGCCTTACCAGATATCGAGACTTAGGAAGTTATAGTACTAGCACCAATTAGCAACAATGGTACATACTAGATAATCTGAAAATAGACCCAAAGATATAAGGAAATTTGATATGTGAAAGAAAAGACATTAAAATCCAATGTGGTGAAGATGACACTGCAGTGGAGTGGGGAAAGAATTGTGTTTTAGAATGATGTTGGATAAATTGAATATTCATACTGAAAAAAAAACAGACTACAGTCTCTACCTCACGCAACACACTAACATCAAATTCAGGCACCTTCAGGATCTACGTGTGTAGGCAACATAGTAAATCTTTTAAAAGGAAACATAGGAAAATCTCCTCAAGTATTTGGAGTAGTCGAAAGTTTCTCAAAAAGGACAATAACATTTCCAACATTTAGGGAAAAAAATGCATAAATTAGACCACTTTGAAGTTAACAACTTCTGTTCTTTCAAAATACGTAATTCAGAGAGTGAAAACGCAAACCACAGTGTAGAAAAAATATTTTGCAATAAACATATCTGCAAATGACTCACATTCATGATATAGTTCTACAACACAGAAAAGGAAGACAACGTAACAGGGAAACAGAGAAAAGACTTCAAAAGGCAACTTGTGAAGGAAGATAAACAAATGCCAGTAAACATATTAAAAGATGCTCAACTTCATTAGTTATTAAGGAAATGGAAATCAAAATCACAATGTGACACTACTCCACACCAAGCAGAATGGTTAAAATGAAGCAGATATACCAAGTTTTCCCTGGATGCAGAGGTTTTTTAATTAGAACACAATGTAAATTGGTAAACTTATTTTAGAAAACCCTTTACCAGTATCATCTGAAAGTAAACATATCCAGAGCCGCTGAACTAGGATTCTACTCCTTGATATTGACCCTATAGAAATGTGTTCATATATTTACCAAATTACATTTTCAATAATGTTCATAACAGCCCTACTCTTAAAAGCTCCAGCTAGAAACAAATCAAATATCCATCATACATAGTATAGATCAAGGTGAGCAAACCCTTCTTGTAGGAGGCCAGGTGGTAAATAATTTAGGACATATATATGCAGAACATATGGTCTCTGTCACAGCTTCTCAACTCTGCCATTGTAGTGTGAAAGCAGCCACAGAAAATACATAAATAAGTGGGCATGGCAGTGTTTCAATACAACTTTAGTGACAAAAAAATGTGGCCAGACAGATTTGGCCTCTGGGTCATAGTTTCCCTACCAATGGCATAGATAAATAACTTGTGGCATTACAGACAATGGCATATTAGAGTCCTATGAGAATGAACAGACTGCAGCTACGTGCATCAACGTGGATGAATCTCACATATTTTTGAGTGAAAGAAGCCAGACATATAAACGTACAAATTGTAGAATTCCACGTATAAACTGACCATCTGTGGTATAAAAGTCAGAAGAGTGGTTGCCTTTGTTGAGTGTGTGTGGGTGGGGAGCAGAGGCAATTTAGTGACTAAAGGAATGTCTGAATGTGGGAGATGGGAGGGTGCTCTGGGGACCTAATATGTTCTGTTTGAATTGGCTTCTGGATAAACATGCATGTTCACTTTGTGAAAATTCATCAAGCAACATATGATCAGTGCATGCTGCTGTATGTATGTTACACTTCAATAAATATTATTTTGTAAATTCCCTGAGGAACAGATGGTTATAGGAAAATTGATTATCCACATCCACTTAATCTAGCAACAGTAGGCATTCATGTTTCTCATATGCTAATTTAAATTTATTTGTCTATGATAGAGAAATGACAGGGGATTAAATTAAATTTAAAAGGAGATCATAAAACTGATTCCTATAAAAATTAAAGAATAATATTCAGTCACATAGGCACATTTAAAGATGAAATCATAATTTTTTCTTTATATTTTAATACATAACAAGATAGCATTAAATTAATTCGTAAATATCTGGGTTCTAATTTAGACTCAAACTAATGATGATTATGGGGTTCTGGGTTTCTCAATATTAAAATAAGAATATCGTTTTATTGAAATTTTTCTTACTTTTTAAAAATCGTATGAATACAAGTGAGAAAATTTAGAACATCAACAACTTTTTGGAGTTACAAGAATTCTCTTTTAGCATAAAAACATAGGCTTAAAAATATAAAAAGAATATATGGGAAATATAAACATCATAACATCATTTATAATTTTATAGTATATTAAAATGCAATACATCCTAAATATTTAATTAATCATAAAATTATTTTAAGGAAAATCTTTTGAAAGATCAATTTTTTCTGTATGATTATGTAAACTTCCACATATATTACCAGTGATAGTCAACATTAGGTGGCACTGTTTTCCTTTTGCAAAGAATAAAAAAAAAACTTCATTTGCGTTCTAAATCAGCCCATAATGGAATCTTAAAGTATTTACGAAGAGGTAATTTAATTAAAAAGTGGCAGATGTTTTAGAAATGTATTGCCCACCAAAAATTTTACATACTAGGTGTTCATTCACAGTAATGTAGTATGTTATAAAAGGAGGAACACAAATACGTGTAACAGGTTATGAATCAAACATCCAATGAGTATACTTTAAATTATGTTTCTATATGCTCGTTCTTGTTTGTCTTCACAACACTTGACACAGTTTGCAAAACTTTACCTTGCAATCTGAAGTCCTTCTAGTGGTGAGGGGGAAAATGAACTTCTCAATAGAGAAATGAAATTTAAGTTAGGATGGCATTGTTTATATTCTTATCTATGTTAGTAATTACTATGTTTGCTTAAGCATCTAAAATCAGAATTTTGTTATCCACATACTTATTATTGCTCTACAAAGGTTTTTATTCTCGCTTTTCAAATTTAATTTAGATTATATGTTGCAAATGCAGTCTAAATAATTAACATTTTGATATGCACAAATACTTTTCTAAGATCATAAATGTCTGTCAGCAGCAAACGATTGGAGAAACACACACACACATACAATCACATCATTAACCAGTTAGCCACACATTTAAAGACAAAGCTATGTTTTTGCTACTTTTTGGATGTCTGTCACCTCTTACTAGTACTACTGTAACCACTTTTTAAATAATCTTCTTGCTTCTGTTAAAATCAGCCTCTACCCTAGTGCCATAGTATTTCTTCTAAAGCATAAGTCTTCAAAGGCTCCTCACTACTTATAATATTTAATTATTTCTTTTGTGATTTGACCTCATCCATCACTAACCAGATCCAAGTGTATTCACACCATTTTCTATGTAACATCATGGTATTTACAGTTCCTGAGCAAATTTCTAATTCTTCTTCATTCCTTCCTTTGCATATGCTGAGCATTCTCCACTTCAAATCGTTTACCCCTCTTTTTCATTCTGGCAAATTCATGTTTGTACATCAAAAATGTCAGCTAAAGTGTCAACTATTGCACGTGAGTTAAGGGACTTCCCTTTCTATCCTATTGTATTTCACTAGTGTGCATACTTCGCTGTGCTGGAATTGTGCACGTATCTTCTCCTTATTAGATTTCATGGGCCTTGAAGGCAGGGACCGTGTGTCCATGATGCTCAGCATGTAGCAAGGCAGTACAGCATAACTGTCAAGAGTACAGTCTCTGATGCCTGCTTTTAAATCCCAGTTTAGCACTTGTTAACTGTAGAACATCAGCCAAGTCATTTAACTTGCTGGAGTACACAGTCCTCATCTGTAAAATGGGAATAATAATAAGACCTAACTAATAGAATTGGTGTCAAAATATTCATTATAATCCTAGGTCAGGCCTGGAACATTTTTAATGTGCAATAAATATTGATGGTTATTATTATAATACATACCTAAATAATACTGATTGCATGGATAAGTTCATATTGATACCACACTCCCCTGTAATCACAAACGTGAGAAATATTAGTATACTGGAAATTATAACAGGTTGCAAAATGGCTACCTGCAAGACAAATCTTGACTTCAAATGTGTTGTTTGGCCAATGTGGCATTAGTCAACAATATTTTGCATTAAGAGAGTTTACATTAGGATCAGGATTTCCTGTTTTTTGGTCTTTGTTTTTTTTTTTCTTTTAAGTAAACTCAGAAAAATTGGCAACTTGTGACCCTATTCCTAATTGACAAAAATAGGCTTGAATAGAATTACAGTAGTTGCCCTTACATGGGCCATAACTCCCTACTTTCCTGCAGTCTCCACCTGTTTCAGCACTGAGGCTGTGACTGTCATTCTTAGCACTTGAATATTATTTTAAAAAAGCTTCATGAATATATAATTCACATGCTAAACAACTCACCCATTTAAAGTGTACAATTCAATGGCTTTAATATCTTCATAGATAGTGCACGCATCATCATAATCAATTTTAGAACATTTTTGTTATGCTCCCCAAATCTCTGCACACCTTAACTGTCAACCTTAGTCTCCCTGTCCCCTAGCCCTAGACGACCATTAGTCTACTTTCTGTCCATATGGATTTGCCTATTCTGGATATGTCATATAAATAGACTCATATAATACCTGGTCCTTTGTGAGTGGTTTCTTTTACTTAGCGTAGTATTTTCAAGGTTCAGCCATGTTATAGCATGTATCAGTATTTAATTTACTTTTATTGCTGAATAATGTTCCATTGTATGGATATATCATATTTTATTTATCCCTTCCTCAGTTGTTAGGTATTTGGATTGTTTCCATTTTTTGGCTATTATGGACAACGCTGCTGTGAACATTAGTGTAAAAGTTTTTGCGTGGGCATGTATTTGTATTTCTTTTAGATATATACCTAGGAGTAGAATTGCTGGATCATTCGGTAACTCTATGTTTAACCATTTAAGGAACTACTAGACTGTTTTTCCAAGCAGCCACGTCGTTTCACATTCCCACCACGTGTATGAGGGTTCCAATTTCTCCACATCTTTGGCAACTCTTGTTATTATCTGTCTTTTTAATTCTATACAACATAGTGTGTATGAAGTGGTATTTCACTGTGGTTTTGATATGCATTTCCCTGATGGCTAATGATAACAAGCATCACTTCATGTGCTTGTTAGCCACATGCACATCTTCTTTGGAGAAATACCTATTCAGATCCTTTGCCCATTTTTAATTGGGTTATTTGTCGATTATTGTGTTGTTATGGTTCTTTATATATTCTAGATATAAATCTTTTATAAGATATATGATTTGTAAAAATATTCACCCTTCGGTGGATAGTCTTTTGACTTTCTTGATGGTTTTATTAGAAGAACAAAGTTTTTAATTTTGATAATATTCATTTTCTTTTTTTTTCCTTTTCCTGTTTGTGCTTTTGGCATCACATATAAGAAACCATTACCTAATCCAAGATCATGAAGATTTATACCCTCCATGTTTTTTCTAAATGTATTATAATTAACCTTTTGCGTTTAAGTCTTTGATACATTTTGTGTTAATTTTTGTATCTAGTATGACATAGACGTCCAATTTCCATCTTTTCATATGGTTATCCAGTTGTCCCAGAAGCGTTATTGAAGAGACTGTTCTTTCCCCATTTAACTGTCATGGAAACTTTGTTGAAAACCACTGACCAAAAACATGAAGGTTGATTTCTAGACAATCTCATTCCATTGATCTATATGTTTATCCTTATGCCAGTTCTACACTCTCTTGATTACTGTAGCTTTGTAGTAAGTTTTGAAATTGAGAACCATTCATTTTTCTTCTTTTTCAAGATTGTTTTGACTATTCTGGATCCCTTGACTTTCCATATGAATTTTAGTATTAGCTTGTCAATTTCTACAAAGAAGTCAGCTGGGTTTTGATGAGGATTACATTGGATCTGTGTATCAATTTGTGGAATACTATCATCTTTGTAATGTTGTCTTCTAATTGATGAGTATGGCCTACCTTTTCCTCTATTTAGGTATCCTTTCATTTCTTTCCACAGCATTGTGTAGTTTCCAGAAAATGTTTTGCATGTCTTTTGTTAAATTGTTTCCTGTGTTTTCTTCTGTTGATTCTATTTAAATGGAACTGTTTTCTTAGTTTTGTTTTTGGTTTTTTTATTACTACCATATTCAAACACAATTGATTTTTGTATATCAAGCACGTATTCTGTAATCTTTTTTTTTTTTTGGTTTATTGTGATAACATTGGTTTATAACATTGTATAAATTTCAGGTGTACATCATTATACTTCTGTTTCTGCACAGATTACATCATGTTCTCATGTTCACCACCCAAATACTGATTACAATCCATCACCACATACATGTGCCTAATTATCCTTTTCACCCTCCTTCTTCCCTCCTTCCCCCTGGTAACCACCAATTCAATCTCTGTCTCTATGTGTGTTTGTTGTTGTTATTATCTACTCTTAATGAGTGAGATCATATGGTATTTGACCTTCTCCATCTGACTGATTTCACTTTGCATAATACCCTCATTGTCCATCTATGTTGTCACAAATGGCTAGATTTCATCATTTCTTATGGCTGAGTAGTATTCCATTGTGAATAGATACCACATCTTCCTTATCCATTCTTCCACTGATGGGCACTTAAGTTGCTTCCAAGTCTTGGCTATTGTGAATAACGCTGCAATGAACACAGGGGTGCATGTATCTTTACGAATTGGTGTTTTCAAGTTCTTTGGATGAATACCCAACAGTGGAATAGCTGGATCATATGGTATTTCTATCCTTAATTTTTTGAGGAATCTCCATACTGTTTTCCATAGTGGCTGCACCAGTTTTCACTCCCACCAGCAGTGTATGAGTGTTCCCTTCTCTCCACATCCTCTCCAACACTTGTTGTTTCCTGTCTTGTTAATTATAGCCATTCTGATGGGAGTGAGGTGATATCTCATTGTAGTTTTGATTTGTATTTCCCTGATAGTTAATGATGCTAAACATCTTTTCATGTGTCTGTTGGCCATCTGTATATCTTCTTTGGAGAAATGTCTGTTCAGGTCTTTTGCCCATTTTTTAATTGGGTTGTTAGTTTTTTTGTTGTTGAGATGCACGAGTTCTTTATATATTTTGGAGATTAACCCCTTATCAGATGTATGGTTTGCAAATATCTTCTCCCAATTGTTAGGTTGTCTTTTTGTTTTGTTGATGGTTTCCTTTGCTGTGCAGAAGGTTTTTAGTTTGAAGTAGTCCTATTTGTTTATTTTTTCTGTTGTTTCTCTTGCCCGGTCAGACATGGTGCTTGAAAATATGTTGTTAAGACCAATGTTGAAGAGCGTACTGCCTATATTTTCTTCTAGAAGTTTCATAGTTTCAGGTCTTACATTCAAGTCTTTAATCCATTTTGAGTTAATTTTTGTGTATGGTGCAAAGTAATGGTCTACTTTCATTTTTTTGCATGTGGCTGTCCAGTTTTCCCAACACCATTTGTTGAAGAGACTTTCCTTTCTCCATTGTATGTTCTTGGCTCCTTTGTCAAAGATTAGCTGTCTATAAATGTGTGGGTTTATTTCTGGGCTTTCGATTCTATTCCATTGATCTCTGTGTCTGTTTTTGTGCCAGTACCATGCTGTTTTGGTTACTATAGCTTTGTAGTATATTTTGAAATCAGAGAGTGTGATACCTCCATCTTTGTTCTTTTTTCTCAGGATTCTTTTAGCTATTCAGGGTCTTTTCTTGTTCCATATAAATTTTAGGATTCTTTGTTCTATTTCTGTGAAAAATGTTGGTGGAACTTTGATAGGGATTGCATTGAATCTATAGATTGATTTAGGAAGTATGGACATCTTAATTATGCTAATTATTCCAATCCAAGAGCTGGGAATATCTTTCCATTTCTTTGTGTCTTCTTCAATTTCTTTCAGCAATGTTTTATAGTTTTCTGTGTACAGCTCTTTCACTTCTTTGGTTAAGTTTATTCCTAGGTATTTTATTCTTTTTGTTGCAATTGTAAATGGGATGGTATTCTTAATTTCTCTTGCTGCTACTTTGTTGTTAGTGTATAGAAATGCAACTGATTTTTGTATGTTGATTTTGTATCCTGCAACTTTACCATATTAGTTTATTACTTCTAAAAGTTTTTTGGTAGATTCTTTAGGGTTTTCTACCTATAAAATCATGTCATCTGCAAATAGTGACAGTTTCACTCCTTCCTTTCCAATTTGGATCCCTTTTATTTCTTTTTCTTGCCTGATTGCTCTGGCTAGGGCTTCCAGTACTATGTTAAATAGGAGTGGTGAGAGTGGGCATCCTTGTCTGGTTCCTGTTCTTAGAGGGATAGCTTTCAGTTTTTCACCATTGAGGATGATATTAGCTGTGGGTTTGTCATATATGGCCTTTATTATGTTGAGCTATTGTCCTTCTATACCCATTTTATTCAGAGTTTTTATCATAAATGGATGCTGTATCTTGTCAAATGCTTTCTCTGCATCTATTGAGATGATCATGTGATTTTTATTCTTCATTTTATTAATGTGGTGTATCACATTGATTGATTTGCAAATGTTGAACCATCCTTGAATCCATGGAATAAATCCAGGGTATATCTGGATTTATCATTACGTTAAAAGGTGTATAATCTTTTTAACGTATTATTGTATGCGATTTGCTAGTATTTTGTTGAGGATTTTTGCATCAATGTTCCTCAGTGATATTGGCCTGTAATTTTTTTTGTGTGTGTTGTCCTTGTCTGGTTTTGGTATCAGGGTAATGTCGGCTTTGTAGAATGAATTAGGGAGCTTCCCCCCCTCCTCAATTTTTTGGAAGAGTTTGAGAAGGATAAGTATTAAGTCTTCTTTGAATGGTTGGTAGAATTCACCAGGGAAGCCATCTGGTCCTGGACTTTTATTTTGGGGGAGGTTTTTTGATTACTGTTTCGATCTCCTTACTGGTGATTGGTCTATTCAAATTCTCTATTTCTTCTTGGTTCAGTTTTGGAAGGTTGTATGATTCTAAGAATTTATCCATTTCTTCCAGATTGTCAAATTGGTTGGCATATAGCTTTTCATAGTATTCTCTTGTAATCTTTTGTATTTCTGAGGTGTCCGTTGTAATTTCTCTTCTTTTGTTTCTGATTTTACTTATTTGAGCCTTCTCTCTCTTCTTCTTGGTGAGTTTAGCTAAAGGTTTGTCAATTTTGTTTATCCTTTCAAAGAACCAGCTCTTGGTTTTATTAATTTTTTTCTTTTTTTTTTAGTCTCTATTTCATTTATTTCTGCTCTGATTTTTATTTTTTCCCTTCTTCTACTGATTTTGGGCTTTGTTTGTTCTTCTTTTTCCAGTTCCTTTAGGTGCATTGTTAGATTGTTTATTTGAGATTTTTCTTGTTTGTTGAGATAGGCCTGTATTGCTATAAATTTCCCTCCTAGAACAGCTTTTCCTGTATCCCATAAATTCTGGCATGTCGTATTTTCATTTTCATTTGTCTCCAAGTGTTTTTTGATTTCTCCTTTGATTTCTTCATTGACCTGATTGTTGCTCAGTAGCATTTTGTTTAATCTCCACATATTTGTGGCTTTTCTGACTTTCTTCCTATAGTTGATTTCTAGTTTCATACTGTTGTGATCAGAAAAGATGCTTGGTATTATTTCAATCTTCTTAAATTTATGGAAACTTGTTTTGTGACCTAATATGTGATCAATCCTGGAGAACGTTCCATGTACCTTTGAAAAGAATGTGTATTCTTCAGTTTCTGGGTGGAATATTCTGTATATATCTATTAGGTCCATCTGTTCTAGTGTGTCATTTAAGGCCAATGTTTCCTTATTGATCTTCTGTTTGGGTGATCTATCCATTGCTGTAAGTGGAGTGTTAAAGTCCCCTACTATTATTGTGTTACTGTCTATTTCTCTTTTTATGTCTGTTAATAATTGCTTTATATATTTAGGTGTTCCTGCGTTGGGTGCATAGGTATTTACAAGTGTTATGTACTCTTGCTGGATTGTTCCCTTGATCATTATGTAGTGTCCTTCTTTGTCTCTTTTTATGGTTTTTGTTCTAAAGTCTATTTTTTCTGATATGAGTATTGCTACCTCAGCTTTCTTTTCATTGCCATTAGTGTTCAGTATCTTTTTCCATCCCTTTACTTTCAGTTTATGAGTGTCTTTAGGTCTGAAGTGTGTCTCTTGTATGCAGCGTATATATGGGTCTTATTTATTTATCCAGTCAACCACCTTATGCCTTTTAATTGGGGCATTTAGTCCATTAACGTTTAAAGTAGCAATTGATAAGTATGTACTTACTGCCATTTTTAAACTTTTTTTTCTTGATGTTTTAGTAGTTCTTCTGTTCCTTTCTTCTTCTCTTGCTCTCTTCCCTTGTGGTTTGATGGCTTTCTTTAGTATTATGTTTGGGTTCCTTTCTCTTAGTTTTTTGTGTATTTATTATAGGTTTCTAATTTGGGATTACCATGGGGTTCATATATAGTAACCTACATATATAGCAGTCTAAATTAATTTGATAGTCTGTTTAATTTGACCTCTGTCTGAAAGCTCTACTCTTTAACTCCCCTCTTCCCACATTTTATGTTTTTGATACCATATCTAACCTTTTTTTTGTGCATTTGTATCCATTACCCTCTTATTATGGAAATAAATAATGTTTTCCTATTTGTGGTCTTCTCTTTTCCCCTTAAATAAGTACCCTTAGCATTTCTTGTAGTACTGGTTTCTTGGTAACAAACTCCTTTAATTTTTGCTTGTCTGGGAAACTTTTTACCTCTCCTTCCAATTTGAATGATAACCTTGCTGGGTAGAGTATTCTTGGCTGTAAGTTTTTTCCTTTTAGCACTTTAAATGTATCATGCCACTCTCTTGTAGCCTGTAAAGTTTCTGCTGAGAAGTCAGCTGATAGCCTTATGGGGTTTCCTTTGTATGTAACTTGTCTTTCTCTTGTGGCTTTTAGGATTCTCTCTCTATCTTTGATTCTGGTCATTTTAATTATGATGTGTCTTTCTGTGGGCCTCTTTGGGTTTATCTTGTTTGGTGCTCCCTGTGCTTCCTGTACCTGGATGTCTGTTTCCTTCCTTAGGTTAGGGAAGTTTTCAGCAATTATTTCTTCAAATAGATTCTCTACCCCTTTGTCTCGCTCTTCTCCTTCTGGGACACCTATAACACAGATGTTAGTATACTTGATATTGTCCCAGAGGTCCTTTAGACTGTCTTCACTCTTTTTAATTCTTTTTTTCTTTTACCTGTTCAGCTTGGGTGATTTCTTCTAGTCTTTCATACAGCTTGCAGATCCATTCTTCTGTATCCTTTACTCTGCTTTTGAGTCTCTCTAGTGAATTTTTCATTTCCAGTATCATATTCTTCATTTCTGATTGGTTCTTTTTTATATCTTCCATTTCCTTATTGACATTCTCACTGAGTTCATCCATTCTTCTCCCAAGATCAGTGAGCATCCTTAATACTCTTTTTTTGAACTCTCTGTCGGGTAGGTTGTTCATTTCTGTTTCGCTTAGTTCCTTTTCTGAGGTTTTGTCTTATTCCCTTACTTGGAACGTATTCCTTTGCCTCCTCATTTTGCCTCTTTCCCTGTGCTTTTGTCTATGTATTATGTAGGTCGGCTACGTCTCCTGTTCTCGGAGAGGTGACTTATATAAGTGATGCCTTAGGAGGCCTGACAGTGTGCTTCCCTCTCCTCTCCAGTTAGTTGTAAATATTCCAAGAGCGGCCCCTGTGTGGGCTACGTGTCCTTCTGTTGTGGCGAGGTTGTTCTCCCCATAGGTGTCCAGGGAGGTTGAGCTATGCTCCTGGCCAGCTGTTGTAATGCTCAGCTGCGTGTAGCTGTTGTGGGCCCTTCAGTCTCTTTATCAGTTGTGGGAGACCCCAGCACAGTTGGCTGCAAGGTCTAATAGCACATTCCTGTTGTTGTATTTCTATTAAGTGAGTAGACCCCCGGCATGGCATGTTGTTAGGCTCAGGGGCTTACAATTGCTATAAGCCTCTAGCCTTTAGGTCTCTTGTCAGCTCTCTGAGGATTGCAGCTGGGTGGGGCTGACCTCAGGCACTGGAGCACCCAGTTGTTTCAGGCTTTGGAAGGTAGGGCAAACCCCCATGTCACTCTTTGAGAAGCACAAGTCTTCTGCAGCTAACAAGCCCCACCACCTACAGTTCCACACACACAGTCAACACAGTCCTGCCCCATAATAGCGCCTGGACCTCCTGAAGTGGACCCAGTCTCTCCAAGGTGGGAGCCCCACACTCTCCACCCACTCCTTGCACACACCCTGCCCTACAGAGGCAGACCCATTCACCAGGCTGTGGAGAATCCAGGAAGCTCCTTTAGCAGGCCCGCAAGTTGCCCAAGGGCTTGTTCTTGGGTGGGGCCAGTCCCTAGGGTGGGCTGCTTGCCCTGGCTGAGCTCTAGTGGGTGGCAGACTCTGGGCTAGCAGACCCCAGGGAGAACTCCAATGGCATCTGCCAGCATCTGTGTCAGCATGCTCACACCAGGCCACCACAATGGTCACAGTCCCTGGAGAGGTCTCATCTCTCACCAAGATCCACTCAGAGCCTATCAGGTGAGTCTCTTTTCCTCAAAGGGCTGTGCACCTTTCTTTCTGCTGATTTTAGGTTGCTTTCTGAAATGCATAAGTTTGTGCATGGGCGCTTTAAGAGCCGGTTTTAATTTCTTTGTGAACCAGCTTTTTTGGAGGTACTCCCCAATGTTTTAATAGCAAGCAAAGTCAGACATTATGCCACTCATCTCGATTGTACTGGGTCCAAAAAATGCCTACAGCGGGGACGCTCCCCGGCTCAGGGTCTCGCTCCTCTAGGGAGGGCTGCGGACCTTTGTGCTGCTCCCAGGAGGCTGTGAGGCACTGCGGCTTGTGCAGGTGGTGTTTTTCCTCTCCAGAAGGGAATTTCTGCCTCTTCCACCTCAATTAGGATTGTCGTTTGTCAGGAGATCCTTGTATCCAGTTTTCAGTTCTCTCTCAGAGGTAATTTTTCCAAAAGTAGTTGTAAATTGGCTGTGTCTGCAGGACGAGGTGAGTTCAGAGTCTGCCTATGCCGCCATCTTGACTTTCCATCTCTGTAATCTTGCTAAACTCATTTATTAGCTCTAATGATTTTTTTGTGGATTCTTTAGGATTATCTATATACAAGATCGTGTTATCTGCAAATACAATTTTATTTCTTCTTTTCCAATTAGGATGCCTTTTATTTCATTTTCTTGCCTAATCACCCTGACTGGAACCTCCAGAACAATGTTGAATAGAAGCGGTGAAAGGGAACATCTTTGTTTCCTTCCTGATTTTAGGGGGAAAGTAATCAATCTTTCACCATTAAACGTGATGTTAGCTCTGGGTTTTTTACAGATGCTTTTTATCAGAATGAGGAAGTTTCCTTCTCTTCCTAGCTTATTGAGTGTTTTTCTCATGAAGGGTGTTAAATTTTGTCAAATTCTTTTTCATTGTCTATTGAGATGTTCATGTGACTTTTGTCCTTTATTCTATTGATGTGTTCTATTACATTAATTGATTTTGAATGTCATTTTTAATAGAAAGTTCAGAGAGAGGGAAGTAAAATATTTGTTATATCCATATCTCAATCAAAGGAGAAAAAATCTTTCCCAAGTGGGTACATATTTATAAGGAAATTGAGAATAAATTGTGACAAGAGACACATCTGTCTCATTCTAAAGTCAATGATCTTAATCCTTTGATGAAGAGCTAGTGTGAGTCCACAATGAACACTTCATTTCAGACTGCATTGATTTCCTTTAGTGACATGATTGGAATTCATAGGCAGGATTAAAAGTGTGAATGGTATGTCTGGATTTTAGCAACACATAGTGTTATAGTACCATATTATACTCTTAAAAAAAGGTAGATATAGACCAGAGGCCTCGGCCTTCATGAGGATTATTAGCGACACAACTGGTCATGCTGGTCATGTTGGAAAGAGTTCCAATAAAATGAATGCATCTTGAAAGATTCACTAAGATTATGTCTTCAGCCCAAATATTCCCAAATTTTTAACAATGACTTAGATTACTCTATTACTACGTATCTTTCTGCTATTTTGATAGTTGTGGCAACACCTTAGTGTACAATGGAATATTTTTCAGCCATGAGAAAGTTGTAAATCTTGCCGTTTGCAACAACATGGATGATCTTGAAGGACATTATGCTAAGCGAAATTAGCCAGACAGAGAAAGACAAATACTGTATAATATCACTTATACGTGGAATCTAAAAAAAACAAAAAAGTTGAACTCAAAGAAACAGAGAGTAGAATGGTGGTTACCAGGGGCTGGCAAGTGGGGAAGATGAGGAGATACTGGACAAAAGGTACGCGTCTTTATGTATAAGGTGAATAAGTTCTGGGAAGCTAATGTACAACATGTTGACTATAGTTAATAATACTGTATTGTATACTTGAAATTTGCTAATAGAGTAGATCTTTTTTTTTCTTTTTTTTATTTATTTATTTTCCCCCCAAAGCCCCAGTAGATAGTTGTATGTCATAGCTGCACATCCTTCTAGTTGCTGCATGTGGGGTGCGGCCTCAGCATGACCGGAGAAGCGGTGCGTCGGTGCACGCCTGGGATCCGAACCCAGGCCACCAGCAGTGGAGCGCGAGCACTTAACCACTAAGCCATGGGGCCGGCCCTAGAGTAGATCTTAAGTGTTCTCACAACACACAGAAAAAGAGAAGTAACTGTAGAGATGATGGATGTGTTAATTAACCTGATGTGGTAATCATTTCACAAAGTGTATGTATATCAAATTATCATGTTGTGCACTTTAAATATACACAATTTTGTCAATTATATTTAAACCTGGAGAAAAAAAGAAATCTACACCTGTGAGTTAGTTAATTAGCATAAATGGGTTTTGTAAGTAATTTTGTCACTGGTGAAATGAGATATCAGAATATGAGGCTGTTGAGCCACCACTGTCCTGTATGAACGCAGTATCAGAAGAGCTTAGGTCCCGGAGCCTCACATCTTATAGGCAGCTCTGCGTGTCTACTGGTCTGCAGGATCCAGGTCCACCACTTCATGGGTGTCTCCATTTCCTGACCCCACGAAGGGCTGCCTAGTCCTGCAGTCAGAATACTCTCTATATGACTGAAGTGAGCCGTTCATGCAAGAAACAGATGACAGAAAGAAGAACTGCCCCAGGTTTATGAGAACAGGTTGTGTGATGTTTTTATTCCTATTTGCTAATAAATGTAGCTTGTCAGGAAAAAAATGTTTACCAAAACTTTATGTTCTCATTCATTATCATTCATTGGACTTTTATTTTCAATCATGTATTATTGATTCTTTGGGTATAACATGATTATAATAATCATATACTTTTCTCCCCAGAACTTACTGCCTATATTTTGGACAGATTGCTGTGGGAATTCCACTGATTCTAGGTGAACATCTCATCACGGAATAATTTCCCGTTCATTTGAATTTTCATTTAGTATCTTTTTCTGTAGGAGATTATCATTTAATAACTACCACAAGACTAGCAGAAAGGGGAACTTGGTTCCAACATTTTTTAGATGTGTAAGGATGGTAAAATCACTCTTAAACTTGTTCATATATTACTTTAACTGTGGTATTCAGACTTGAACTTCCAACTTTTTCTCCTATTTTTAGATGTCCCATAGGTACATTGAATACAAACTTCTCTGGTAATGACCTTGTTTTTCTTAAGATGTAGTTAGTTTCATTTTATCTATATTTGCTAATATAATCGACATCTTTTTGCTGAAGCCTGAAATCTGAAAATAAATTTTAATATTATCCACTCCTTCACTCCACATCACTTAGATCAACAAGCCTCATAATCTTCTAAACATCGTATAAATCTTTTCTTCTCTGCCATCTTTCCTGGTACAGACATTATTGTTTTATATATATAATTGTATTATTTATATATATATAAATATTATATGTATAATTGATATATTGATGATGATAATATATGTATATATATCACATTAATATAATTGCCTCTTAAATGCAATTATTGATATTCATAATACTGCTAAAGTATGCTTTTTAACTTTTTGTTTTGAAATAATTTTAGATTTACAAAAAGTTGCAAAAATAATGAAGAAATTCAAATATGCCCTTTACCTAGCTTCCTCTAATATTAACATCTTGCATAACCATAATGCAATTATCAAAACCAAGAAATTAACATTGGTACAATTCTATTAACCAATCTACATACTTTATTTGGCTTTTATAAATTTTTCCGTTGATGTCCTTTTTCTTTTCCAGAATCCAATCTAGGATTTCACATTGCATTTAGTTGTCATGTCTCCTTATTCTCCAATCTGTGACAGTTCTTCAGTGTTTATCTTTTATGACTTTGACACTTTTCAAGAGTACTTGTCAGTTATTTTATAGAATGTCCTTCTATTTGGATTTGCCTGATGTTTTCACTTCTAGATTGTGGTTTTGCATTTTTAGCAAGCATACCACACAAGTGATGTGCCTTCTCAGCGTATTATATTGAGGTTATATGATGTCAAGATGTCTTATTACCGGAAATGTTGACCTCAATCACTGATTAAGATGATCTTTGACAGGTTTCTTCACTATGAAGGTACTATTTTCTCTTTGTAATTAATATCTATCTTGGGGAAGATAGTCTGTGACGATGCAAATATTCTATTCTTTCTTAAAATTTTGACCACTAAATTTTGCATTTATGAGTGGATCTTGCCTGCAGCAGTTATTACTGTGCTGTTCTTAGGATAATTTTTTAGCTCCCTTATTCATTCTACATTTAATAATTTAAATTCTTCTATAAGGAAGAGTTGTCCCTTCTCTCTTCTTTATTCATTCTATTATTTATGTCAGTATGAGTTTATGACTATTCTATGGGTTATAAACCAACACTATCATTATTTTGTTGTTATTGACAAATTGTTCCAACTTTGTCCGCTGGAAGTAGTTCACATTGGCTATTGTGCACTTTCTTATTTTGACATCACAATATTCTCCAGGATCATTGTGAACTTTCTCTCTTTGAACCCCAGAATTAACTTCTTCTCCAGGGAGTCCTGCTTCATTTTATTTGAGAAAGTCATTTAGAAGCCAATGTCTGGCATGTCATCATGAGCAAAGACACTGACAGCCAATAAAGATGCAATAACATAAAAGTATGGATGATGTAAGGAGTAAAATGGAAAGAGCCTGTGAATAGTCATGCCTTTTTTGTCCCTAATCCCAACTCTAGAGGAGAGAGAAGTCATGGGGCATAGAAAACACAATTTTAGTCAGAAGCAAGAAAGAGAGACTTATGGAAAAGATAATATGCTTGACTGGGAATAATGAAGAAAAGTTTTCTTCAGCTCAGAAAATGAGAAAGAAACATCTTATGCTTGGTGTGGCTGTGAAACTTCCCAGTGGAACAGTTGAAGTTGGCAAAACCTAGAGAGAAAAGGGTTGTGTGATATGGTAAGAGCCTCTCAGGACAATCTGTGGTCCTTCAAAAATTGCCTCTGCCGCAAGTATGGATGATATGGAAAAGCTAGAGTGCTGTGCAACCTATAGTGCCCCACTGAATGAGATCGTAGATGACTCACCATGCCTCACATTGACGCCGTGGAAGATACACAATTCTGGAACGATGGCATAATTTTATTTTGTGGGTTTGTGGGATCCTGGAAATTCCTTAAAGATTCTCCCAAACAAAGTAGAAATGAAGTATAAAATGTACAGGAAAATTAATAATGAAGCTGCGTCTGTAGATTGAGCTTCATACCTGCTCTAATTGCCCAAAGCACTTAACACACTGCATTATAAAATTTCACGCTGTTTATATCTCCCTTTATATACCACCTCCCAAAATGCTATCTCTCCTTGAAGAATGAGCTGTGACTTACCAACTTCTTATTTAGCACCTAGAACTTTACCTCACTCATATTAGGCTCTGAAATAATATTCATTGAATAAATGAATGTACAACATTTATAAAAGTATTTCTAAACTAAAATTGCAAAATGTCACTTTAACATTTGAGAAAAACTCTTATTATCTCATAAATAATTACATTCTGGTCAACAGCTTAGACTAGTCTGCTTTAGTTTCAATGGACAGTTAGAGATCAGTTTTTGAAAATACATATCTTTTACAAAATATTTTCTTATAAACAATCTTCAATGTTCAAGAGGATATGAGGGCTATTCAGTAGTGAAAAATAACACAACCTTTTATCCTTCCCATAGTTACCCAATGTAAAGTTGCTAATATAGTCAATGTTATGAAAAAATCTTTGCCATTGCCCTATATCCCACAACATGAAACTGAATTTGCTCTGCCTATTGTGTGGACTATGCATTTTATGACTCTTCTATTCTTTTGCCACTCGATACATAAATTTGTGATTATGAGGCTTCTTCTTTTCCTGAGAAAGGAAAGCAACTAAAATATTACTATTACACCTCATATTATGCGATAGAGAATATCCAATAAGTTGCATGTAAATTGATCTTGATGAACCAAACTTAATTTTCTTCTGAAAGGCATCCATTATAAACTGAGAAAAAAATAGTCTGAAATCATTATAAAATTCACTACTGAAAAAAACAAAACATACTATTCTGTATTTTTAAATATTCTCAAAATAAAATAGAAATAAAACCTAAAGCAATAAAGTACACAGAATATATGAAAAAGTATTTTAATATAACTGAGATAGAATACAATTTCAAAGGATGACATATGTTAAGATAATAACAGATTTGATGATATACACATTTAAAGTTTCCATTCAACAACAGTAAAGTATCTTAAACTAAAATGAAATGCAAATATGTCAGAAATTCCACAAAAGTGGTACTATTTATGAAATTATGGGTACTAAAAGACATATTCTTTCTTTTTTATCTTTTTGTCCATACCTGATTGCCTAGATCCACTTTAATAAATTCACTTGAAGTCAGGGGACTTTGCTTATTTCTTTGTTCATTCTATGATCTTTATTGTGGTTAAATAATAAATAATGTGTGTAGAGAAATCTTTTTGTGCAATTTTTATCTGTAAAGAAAAAATAGTGTATAATTACTAAGGGCTTATTATATGCTAGGCAATGAAGCAGGTGGTTTCTATGTATTGATTTAAGTTCTTGCATATGATTTTCAAGTAGAGAGCTACCTTTAGGAATTGATAAGTACTTTGGGATGAACAGTCATGAATGGGGCCAAAGCTGTTGTGTCAAAGTTAAATGGACAAATTTTACCATTGGGGAAACTGAGATTGAGTAGGTTACATTATGTGTGCAAGGTCATACAGGTTGGGATTAGAAAGCCTGGGGTTCATTTTCAAGTTTCTTTTTAAAGCTGAAATTCTTGCCATAATGGAAAGGTTTGGACACACGATACTGAGTGTTTAGTGGTCTCCAACACTCACTTCACTGAACTGAGAAAAGAACCCTCAAACAATACTATCCTCAGAGATAAAGTGAACTTGGGTCTAATCTCCAAACCCATAACTTCTTTTAATCAAAACTCATCCCTGAAATTTCTGAATTCGACTGACTTAAGTGCTCAGTCTCCACACAGAAACCGGGCTTCGGCTGATTAGTCATGCTCCTTGGTATCAACTGCTGTCGATCCAGGTCCAAAGTAACTTTCAAAATAAAATAATGATGCCTGTTCATAATTTGAGAATTGGCAACTTTACTGAAGATTTGGAGACGGTGATAAAGTTTATACCCTGAGCTGCTTAGCTTTCTGCCAACTCATCAGCTCTGTCTTCCTTTTCCTTGCTCCAGCACAAATTTCTCCCCATAGCAGTTCTGGCTACACCCAGGCCTCTGGAACACATAAGCTGCTTTACTAAGCCACTCCTCCACCACACACACACCCACACCCACACCGCACCCACACAGAAAAATAAATTGTTTTCATGAAAAGTAACCATGTGACTGTAATGGTTCTTGGTCCAGCACCAAAATCGTTCTGGACGCTTCTGCATCTCCTTACTCTGAAGCCTAATATTCTCTGGGTTCTGACATATTCTTCCTTGAGTATGGGAACAGATGCAGGGCATGGGAGTTGTAATGGACGTTTCTTGTTTGTTACTTTCCCACCCATCAGCCACACCCCATCTTGTTACTTACAGTACCTTGCTCTTGCTTTCAAGAAACTGTCCTTCTCTTACTCTAAGTGCTTCAGGAAAAATTCTCCCATCCGGTGACTAGCTCAATCATGAGATGAGCACACAACCCTGTTCAGACTGGTCAGAACCAACAAGACCAATGGTATGATGTTTGAACCCTCAGGGAAGCATGCTGTCTCTTTTCTGTTGGTCTTGATGCTAAGAGTATGCCTCTGGAATTTTTGTAGCCCTCTGAAAATCGTTTGTGGTTGGACATCCAGGAATGGACACAGCATAGTAGACAGCAGGCTGAGGAGAGAAAAACTATGTTCTAGGATGTTGTTTGCATTTTTATCAAGCTATACCTGAGGCTGATTATCCTTGGACTTTTCAGTTAAAGGAGACAATGAATCTATTATTAGAGTAAACCAATTTTAGTTAGATGTTATGTTACTTGCTCAGAAACATACAAAACTATTTAGAAGAGATGGTGGCCTGAAATACTAGCCTGAAAATATTTTAAGCAAACTAAATGTAATCTCTTATTAGGTGCTATCATTTCTTGGGTTTTCTAAATATTGTCAAAGATAGGCACAAATTTTATGCATAAAAATATTCATTTTTCTGTTTTGCTTTCTGATCTAATTGAATATCACATGCTCTACATTCAGAAGACAAAATATTAAATGATAAATTATTTTGAGTTAGATCTTATTTTTTATATTTAATGATATAGATAATATAAATTGAATTGCAAGTTGTAGAAAGTATGATATATTGCATAGATGACAATCTGCTAAAAAGGTGCCAAAATATACGGGAGTCAAGTGCTTAATAAGCTGATTTTTCACTGAGCAACCATTATGTGTACTACATTTTTTCTTATTTCTCCAATTTTGCAGGTAGATCTTTGTTGACTCTTTTATGTCTCTGCCCTCTCCTATGTCATCCCATGAAAGCAGGCAAATGAAATGGTGAGGCCACTGGGCAGTTTGAAGTGTGTTCTATAGTGTGATCTGCTCTATATTTTGAGAAAGCAGAGGGGGCACATTGACGTAAAAAACAAACAATAAATAAATATTGCCAATGCCCTTGAACTGTCTTGAACCCATTTTGTATTTAAACATTCTAACAGGGTAAGCAGTCAGAGGAGTTATAATATCATATATACCAAGCTGGAATCGATTTTCACAATTGTTCCTTACTGCACTTGAATTATCTCTTCAGTTTTACATTTTCCACAAATCCAGTAACCTTAGGTCATCTCTCCCTATTCTCAGCTTCAGGGCTGGTATTCAGATTACATGTCAGCCCTACATGCCCAAGACAAGAGCCAAAGATTCGGTGGACACTGGGTTTCACTTAGAAATGTTGCTGTTTATATATGAATATTTTCTTTCCTGGAGGATTTCTTGATAGTGTATACAATATGTTGCTTTCTCTCTCTCTAATGCGTCCTTTTAATTCCTTTATAATTTCCTTAAGATTTTCTCAGAAGCTTTTAGTACCACCTTCAGATTTAGATTTAGTTATGGAAAAGGTGAAAAATAGTGAGGTCTATTTAGAGAATGAAAAGACTGTTTCCATAAAAAGCTGATTAATATGAACTACTGGAAAAAACATGTTTTCTAAAACCTATGAGAGTGATTATATATATGCATTTTAGCAGGTACAAGCTTGTTAAAACATTATGAACATGTTTTCTTTCCCAAAATATATCTCCCAAGTTAACAATGGGCTTGATATTTCCTTTGAGATTTGGTCTTAAGATTTCATGCAGAATTAAAAATCTATATATCATGGTGACAAAATTTAAATGTGGCAGAATATATTACTAATGTCTGTCAACTATTCATGAATTGCTCTTTTATTGGTAAAGAGGTAGTGATATTTCTCAACTGTTACTCCCTTCAGTCACAAGCTTTTAACTACTCTTGTAAAAAAGCTATAAGAACAGAAATCAGATCCATAACAGAGTTTTAAAACATTAGGAACTGATAAAATCCTGCCACAAACTCTGACACAGTGGAAAGAGGCTACGCATCTGGAAGACTTTAAATTAGTGACGGTCAATCTACTCCTATGAAATATTTCTTGGAAGATATGGCCTTCATGTCTGAATACAGCCAAGCTAAATGAAAGCACATTCTGTGGACAGCCCTCTGGGTCTGAAGCATGCCAAGCTCAGCTTAATAAATAAATCTGATTTATGGGCATTAAATATAAAGTTTATTCACGGCTATGTAATGGTGTTTTGCAGAGACCATTTTTACACAAGCAATATTTCATTTTCCACAGTGAGAAGAGTGGGTCCTTCATGAGAAGTGAAAGGAGGATGCTTTATCTTATGTGTGCTTTTCTGCCCTTTCATTTTTGAGTCTAAAATACTATTTTTCTTCATTAAATGTTACTGCATTAAGTAAAGAGAAAGATGCTGAAATAAAAAGGAGAGGGCATATTTGTCAGCTCCCCAAGAGTTTCAGAGTGAGCTGAAGAATCATCACATTGATGCATAATTATTTGTAGATCATAGTTATATAATTACACTACATTATATATAAGGATCATGTACATTAACATACAGAGTGCACCCACACACCCAACAACACACTCAAAGACTTTCTTTTTTTTCCAGCTAGCATCTGGAACTTTAGTATTTTTCTGTGTTTTATTATTAAATATTTGATGCATACAAAATAATAGATGTAAAATATACACAAGGTATAAAAAACACTTTAATACTCCAGTATACCTACTACCCAAATTAAGAAAGAGAATATTATTAAATCCTACATGTGTCACTCTATAAAATATCTTTCCTTTCTCTACCTCAATAGGTAACTATTAGCATGAAATTTTGCTTATTATTTCTGTGCGTGTGTGTGCGCGTATGGTTTTAGTACATGTGTATCTCGATACAATATGTTGCCAGTTGTGTTTTGTAATTATTTGCTTACTTTTTCAATTATTATGTATGAATATATAAACATGTTTTTATATTTAGACCTTTTCATTAGTAATTCTTTTTACAATAATTATTGCATTTCTAAGATTCATTCATGTTGGACACCACTGTTGTCCATTCATTTTCCTTGCTATATAACATTCCATTTTGTGACTAGACAACAAAAATTATCTATTTTTTCTTAGATTGCTTTTTCTTTGTTCAATAATGAACACTGCTGTTATTAAAATTATTGTACATGTATCCAGCATGAGTTTCTGGGTCTTTTGGTGCATACATGTTCATCTTTACTAGATAATGTCAAATATTTTCCAAAATATGTTTACAAATTTATGCTCCCCCAGACTTGTTTGATAAAAATCGGTTCCTTTGGTTGCTCCTCAATCACTTGGTATTGTCAGACTTTTACATTTTGCCATTTGATGGAAGGGAGAATATAGTAATTTGCATTTCCCTGATTTTGTGAGGTTGATCTTCCAGGCTTCTGGACCATGTGTGCATCCTCTTCTGTGAAATGCTTGTTTATACTTTGCCTATTTGTCTCTTTCTAAGTTTGTCTTTTTCTCTTTGGTTTGTAGGAATTGTTATTTCTTCTTTATACTAATACACTGACCATTTTGCATGCTGTAATACCTTGTCCCAGTTTACAGCTCATATTTTTCCTTTAGTTTATGACGTCTTTGACCCTCCTTAGCTCCAGCTCTCACAGGTTCCTGGTAGGACTAGAGAGTGTAAGGACTTATTGATGCTGCCAAAACTGTGGAGTAGAAACAGGGACTGAGTGGGGCAATAAATAGTCTAACATCTGTATGCCCTCCAGTCTCCTCTTGGCACCTCTCATTCGTTGCAACCAATGGGATAAGAGAGGGCAAGGGAAACTGGGTGATGACATTCATAGGGATTAGACCCTAACAGTGGAGAACAGAGAAAGAATCTGGGGTGAAGCATATGAGAATGACAGTACAGCTTATCATTTATTTCTGCCAAGTAACTTGTAATGATTTTAGGTTTAATTTCCCCCCTATTTTGTGAAATCAACTTTATTTCTGGGGAAATAAAATTAAAAACAGAAGTAATATATTTATTGATCAAACTATCTATGGCTCTTGTGAATAGTAAAAGAAGCAGGGAAAATATTAGATCAGGAACTAATGGATACAAATATAAAACATCTCATTCATAATGAGTTTGATTATAATTTCTGTCCTGTATAATTAAAAAAAAGCCTCCTATAGGGCCAACCTTGTGGTGCAGCGGTTAAGTGCGCACGCTCTGCTTCGGTGGCCCAGAGGTTGCAGGTTCAGATCCCGGGTGAGCACAGACGCACTGCTTCTCAAGCCATGCTGCTACTTTATATGGAGTCCCATATAAAGTGGAGGAAGATGGGCACAGATGTTAGCCCAGGGCCAATCTTCCTCAGCAAAAAAAAAAGGAGGATTGGCATTGGATGTTAGCTCAGGGGTAGTCTTCCTCACACACGTACACAAAAAACCTCCTATGAAAAATTTTCTGAAGACTACAAAATGAAAAATGAAGGACAGATGTATAATGAAATAGAAAGCAGAGAGATGTGTGTGAGTGTATGTATATATAAATATATAAAATATATAAGCATATAGAATTATATATTTCAAAGCCAAATTATGGGCAACAATCTTGAATCTTCTCCTGAACTTCCTCCATTGCAATCAATCACCACAGCCTGTGAATTTGACCTCTTAGTTTTCTTTTTAATATCTCCATTTTACTCAATCCCATTTCAAAATTCCACTAACCTTCCTAAATTATTTACAATAAGCTCATGATCTGTCTCTAGTCTCTAGTCACAAGTCTTTCAATTCTTTCTTCAGCTGAAGTCAGAATAATCTCTCCAACAATCAAATATTGTCTCTTTTATGTTTAAAATCCCTTCTTTACTAAAAAAGCATTTTTTGAAAACCCAAGCACTTTAAAATGTCTTAAATCTTCCAATGTGGTATATCTTCTGCTTATATTTTCAATATTTTGTGCTTTCTGTTCCATTTTCTAAAAAAAAAATGTTTAATTTTATCCATTCTACCATAATCTTTGTCTATTTATTTCTCAATTTATTTTCAGTTCTTGATTTAATATAGTTTTATTGAAAAATCTTCATTGATCCTTTAAATCTGAGTGATCCCAGAGTATTGTTTATTTTTCTAGCATAATATTTATAACTTATTATTATCATTACTTATCTTTATTTGTAGTCTAACACTGTATTCCATGAAAGTAGAGTAAATTTATCTCTTATTCATTACTTTATATCCAATATCTTGTACATGTGCAAAATATATGGTATATAGTACGTGTAGCATGTAATACATGTGTTATATAGCATACAGCCAATAAATATTCATTGCCTTGATTCCAGGCTGGAGTGGACTTATCAAAGTCTCATTCCATCCCTATAGTCTTAATGCTTGCATGTTCCCACTGCTCCCACTGCTGTTCTTGCTGCCATCATGCACAGATGCCAACTAACAAGGAGAGACTATTGTTCCTATACTTTGGCTGGCATGAATGCACAAAAGTTCTGGTTGTCCAAAAAGTTGCTTGTAAGGGTTAAATTAGCAACACGGAATCACGGGAAAGTTGGCACCTATGAGAAGGATTTGGATTTAAGCAATGTGAGAAAAGCAACAGGAGGAAGCCAGCAGATAAATTGTTTGATTTCCCTACCCGCAATGGATCATTCCAAGATACACTACTCTCATGCCTTCTCTGAAGATATCCCACCAAAACTCAGCAAGCAGCAGCGTTGATTGTGGAGATTTGGCTGGCTCAATAATATTTCCCTTTGCATTGGCTATCCCTCTATCCATTCTTGTCTTCTCCTCCATCCTTGTAAAGTGTTAACATGTAACTTTTTCTTGAGGCCTTTTTTTCCTGGGAAAAATGAAGACTAGGATTCTAGGTCCAAGAATAGTGCCAAAAAGAAAACCCTCAGGACTTGACTTTGGAGTTGGTTTGTCCTCCTTTCTGAAGACAAGGGAAACCAGAGTGCAGGTGAAAAATTGTGTGTAATAGCTCTAGTCATTTGGTGACATCATGATTACTCAAGTTTTCGTCTATAGTTAATTGGGATGAGGTGAATGTGAGAAGTTAGGGGTTGGGATATCAACTAGCTTCTTCACTTTATCAGTATAGGCACAAGGATAATTTAAAAAACTGTGAAGGTTTGGTGGATTGAAATCCTTGCAGTTGGAAGCTAGAAGTTAATTCTTAAGACTTGCTATAGAAAGCAGAAGCCTTTGCAGTAGTTTCAAAAAAGACTCATCATTTTTTAACTCTAGGAACACTGTGCTGAAAATCAGTTCCAGGATCTGATCATAAAAGTAATAGGCTGAAAAAGACATTAAACATGCAGTCTCAAAAGGTGTCACATTTCAAAGCCCTGGGAGTGAGAGAGTGGGATTCTTAAACCAAGTATGGAAATATTTCAGTTAACAAGCCTGAGAACGTTTAATCCCAAAAAACCACTTCTAGATAGTAGAAGCGATGATTAACATCTTGCCAAAATAGAACTTCCTCTCCAGCCCTTGAAACCTTGCACTAGAGAGCTTACAAGAGCACCATTTTTTCCCTCAAGATCTGCCTTCACTGACACTCATGGCTTTCAGATAAAAAAAGAGTCAAGTCTTAGAATGGTTACACTAGAAAATCTATGCTCCCAGAAGAAATAGCCTACAGGCTAAGCAGTTGCAGGACTAGACAAGAAGTGACAGACCATGAATAGAACTGTGTGTGGGTTTTTAGGGTTTTAGGCCAGAGGAAATAAAATATAAGACTGTTTATAGGAGAACTCACTGATCTAAGAATGCCCACTTGTAACAAAGGAATCAATATTGTGTTGGGGCATTTGGAGTTATTCCTGTTCATTTGTTGGGATGTCTCCTTGAAACTCAGACATGAACGCGACGTACAGAAAATTAGATGATGTGTTGGAACTTCACTAAATTCATATAGACGCCGAATAACAGGAGACTCAGAGAGAAGTCTATATTAGAATCAATTTACTATGTAAGTGGCTGTATCCTCATCTGACTGATTCCTTACCAATGGTAAGGGAAGGGAACAATGCACAGGAAGGAGGCAGCTCAGTGGTGAATATCTCATGTAGGCCAGGATTGATGGTTTGGATGCTACCATCAGTGGTGATTACGTGATTCTGGAATGACAGAAGCCAGGTGGCAGCATATTCATCAGAAGAAAGATGGACATAATTATTAAAATGGGCAGATAACATGGTCATTAGGAAACCTGGACACACAGAAGTTGTGACTTCCATCATATTCTCGCTCAATTCGCTTTTCTGGCTTTTGCAAAAACCAGATGGATAATGGTGAGATTGCAATTGACTAACATAAACTTAACAATCATAGATTGTTCTGTCAGATCTTTTACCTTTACTGGAGCAGAGCAACACAGTCTCTAGCACTTGGTAAGTGGCTATAGATTTTACAAAGCCTTTTCTCCACACCCACCAGTAGAGCAGGTCTTAAAGAATTCACTTTTACCTGACAAAGATAGCAGTGTACTTTCACTGTCTTACCTCTAGGCTGTGTTAACTCTCCTGAGTTCTGTTATAATGTAGCCCAGTGCATCTAAGTTTTAATGCACATATAAATCCTCTGGAGATGTTAAAATGCGGATTCTGATTAGGTAGTTCTGGGGTGGGATCTGAAATTTTAAATTTCTAACTAGTTCCTTGATGATAGCAACATTACTTAGCAAAGCTATAGACAGGGATCTTGATCATCTTGACAACTGGGAGAATATCATGCTGGTCCTCTAGATTAGTGATATTGTGCAAATTGAACTTGCTGAGCAAAAACTCTCAAGTAACCTAGATGTGCTAATAAGATAATTTCATGCCAGAAGGTGAAAAATAAACCTTATGAAAATTTAGAGTCCTGCCAACAGATTGTTTAGGTTTCAGTGGTTCCAGGCATTTTGTTATCTCTTCTAAAGCAAAGATAAAAGAGATATTGCACATCACATATTAAGAAGATTCACAACGTTTGGTGGTCCTCTTTGGATTTTAGAGGCACATAACAGTGATCTTAGGAATACTACTCTGCCTCATTTAACAGGTGACTTGGAAGGCTGCTGCCTTCAAGTGGGGCCTAGAACAAGAGAGGGCTTTGCAATAACTCCAGCCTCCAGGACAGGCTTTCCTGCAATGGGCCATAAGACCCACCATGGTTCCGGAGGTGTCTTAGGTAGATAAAAATGCTTTGTGGGCATCTTTGATCTACCACATTAGGAGAGTCTCAGTATAGACTCATAGACTTTTGGAGGAAGGTCTATGGTATACAACTACTTTCCTTTTGAAAAACAACTCCTGAGAAGATATTGGACTCCAGAAAAAAAAAAATTGAGAACCTGACTATGGACACTAATTGTCTATGTGACATGATCTTCTCATTTTGAGCAGAGTGTTAATAAAATACACTGAATCAAAAAGCTACACAGGCACAGCAGCAATCCATTTTAGGTTGAAAGTGATACATTCAAGATTAGGCTTCAGCATGGCAAGTCTCAAAGGCACAAGGAAATTATGTAATCAGGTCACCCACTTCTATACCTCTGGTGCTTCTCCATCAATATACCTCTAGAGGCTTGACAAAATTCCCATTGAGAACAGAGGAATAAAGGACTCAAACCATGTCCAAGGATGAGCCAGTGCAATATGTTGACGCTAGCCAGGAGTGGACGGCTATAGCATTAAAGACTCGCCCATGGACAGCCCTGAAGGGCAGTGGTAAACGAAAATCATCCCATTATTGTAAGCAGTAGAGTTGTTTTACGTTGTATGGAGGGATAAATGTTGTGAAAGATAGATTTATTCTAACTTCTTGTAGGGACCTGCAGAAAACAAGAGTGGAATTTCAGGGAAGCAAGAAAGTCCCAGGAAGAGATATGAATTTATTGATGGGAGTGAGTAAAATTATGTGAATCTTTGTGTCTTATGTTAATGTCTATTAGAAAACACTTGCTTAAGAGGAGGCACTCCATAACAATGTAGACAGGTTATTTTCACACATGAACTTCAATCTACTTCTCTCTCTCAACTACCCCCAGTATGGGAGCAGTGGGCTCATGAACAGGTAGCGGGGATGATGAACTCTAAAACATGGCTAACTCTTATCAAGGCTGATCTAGCTATGGCCATCATGGACCCAATCTGCCAGGAAGAGAGACTGATACTAATCCCTAGATGGGCAATATTTTTCTGGTTGACCAATTAACTAGTTGGACCTCCTCAATCGTGTAGGTGTAGCAATTCATCTTTAAGAGAATCCGTGTATATTTGCGTATGATACTATCTTCTCTGCTTTCAGTACCTCAGCCAGCACCACCACCCAAGACAGTTTACAGAATGCCCAATGTATTGAAATGCTGTCATATAACATTGCCTTGGGCCAAAGGACAGACACGTCTTTTGTCAAGGGAGTTATAACAATGACCTAATGACCACAGGATTCACTGTTTTTGTTTGTTTGGTTTGCTTTAGTTTTTAATGATTTACACCATCACATGTGAGACAGCCACTGTAGTACAAAAGTAGAATAATCCATTGATTTCTCAGCTAAGGTGCCAGCCTAGTGCACACATTCTGAGATTGGTACGCTATACTTCAAAAAAAAAGACATATGAGCTCAACAAATGCCTGCTATGTGGGCTGTGCGCCTAATAGCTGGTATACGCTTGTCTGAGAAGCTTTGAATTGAAGCCGAATTTGCCCCTTATCACATGTGTTTCCCTTCCCTGTCATCTTAGATTCTGTGGTATTAGAGGCCTTGGTTCTCACAGTTGTAATGCTTTGGCCTATGCTATATTTTTGTGTCTTCAAAAAATCATGTATAATTTGACTGTTTTAACTAGCAATTTGAATATTTTCATCTTTTCTCTTTATTATATTTTCTTGATTGCATTAAAATGACAATATTGATAGGTTAATAATGCAGACATTTGTAGAATTTAGAAGACATTTTTATTATGTCAGTTATTAAAGAAATGCACTCTAGGACATGTAACCTCTAATAGAAGAAAATATAAAAATACTAATTATAGGTGATTAGTATCAGGAAGAGAAATAAGGGTTTAATTGAGGGTAAAGTGTACGTGACATAAATTTGATTGAGGAGAAATTAAAGCCGTGCTGGAAGTGTAAGAAAAAAACAGAACAGTTGGGAAGGTGAGAAAAATGAAAGGTATTTAAGATGAATAAAGAGAAAAGATAGTACTTTTCCTATTGCTGGTACTCAAGCCTTGTCAGATATAGAGATGACAGATTTTATAAATAGAATTTTAGTTTCTACGTGTTAAGTTTTCTATACAAATCCCTTACAATATTCCACCTTGAGATAAAATTAGTATCAAATAGAATATCATCTATGGAGCAACAATCCTTGGAACACATTTTTTCTCTTCTCTAAATAGTCTGAGAGTTTAAGCAGCTCTATTGTAATGCAAATGAGATTATTATAGTAATTTTGGATGGATATTTTCAAAAGCAGTTATTGCCTGTCAATAATGTTTATGATTACCCCAAATGCTTTAATGGCTCTCTTGAGATGCCAAAATGCAAGGGCAAATAAACAGCTTTCAGAATAGACATTAATGGAGGCAAATAAAATCCTTTTAGTGGCTTGCTTTGTATAAGTTCTTTAGCTCTTTTAGAGATTCTTCAGGATCAAGAAAAGTAGTAAATATTTACCAATGTTATTTTCAAAAATCCTTCCATCTTTTGCTTTGATCCTGACATATTTGAGGAAGAGGATTATTAAATCTATTTTAAGGCAGCACTTTGAATAGGAATTAGAAAACTTGCTAGTAGTTACTATTGATGGTATTAGTGGATAATATTATTACCATTACAAATGAGAAAATCCACATGATACGCTTCCCTAATTTAATGTGGATTCCCAAAATATTTGTAAAAAATTAACACAGAGATGAAATTTAGTGGCTATTGGGAGTTCAAATGAAATACATAAAATTCTACTAATTAAGCTAAATATAATAAAGAGGCAAAAAAGATGGTTAATGTTCTTATAAAAAATGTTTATGAAACTTTTAGTGCAACATGCTTTCATTTATAATCACACTGAAAAAAACTAGCCTGTATGCACTAGTAAGCTATTCTAAGAATGTGTTATTCAGCCCATCAGACAAATTGTAGAGGAAGTAAAATAGAAATAATTATTTATATACATTGTGCTTTATATATTTGAAAATATTTTACATAGTATGTATAACTTTACTCTTATAACAAGCCTACAAGATTTTATTTTCAGTTAACATAAGCAAAATATTTTAATATGCTTAAGTAATTATTTTTCTGACGTATGTGTGATCTTATTTCCAACATGCTATTTTATGCTTTTTCTTTTTAAACATTTCCCAACGGGGCTTTTTATTTGTGCATTTTCTGTATTCAAGTCTCAAATTTATGTATTAATATAAACTACCTAGACTTTTACTTTTCTTATGGGTTAAATTTTTACTAGTCATTGTAAATAAAGACTTAAAACTGATATTCAGTAATTCATGCATAAAATAAGCAGATCTTAAAATAATTGCATTGTAAATTCTTATATTAAAAAGAAAAAATATTACAGATTGAACAACAATATCTTACTGACTAGAATTTATGATACATACCTAAAATAAAGATGTGGCAAATAAATATCAAAAACTGAATCCAAGAATCGTGATATTAAAATGACATTTTATAATGACAAAGGATAAAATTTATACTTATGATATAACTTCAAAATTTTATTGCAATAATTATCTTTGCATTAAAATGAATAATAAAAGTTCTAAATATACAAAATTGGGGAAAATTCTTTCTTTAATTTTATTAGTTACATTTCTAATAGCTCAATGAAGTAAAAATATAAACAGATATTGGAATATAAGCCTTAAAATCAGTCTAGATTTGGGGCTAGCCCAGTGGCCCAGTGGTTAAATGCGTGCACTCTGCCTCAGTGGCCCGAGGGTTCGCAGATTTGGATCCTGGGCACACTCTGACTGCACTGCTTGTCAAGCCATGCTGTGTCGGCGTCCCATATACAGTAGAGGAAGATGGGCACGGATGTTAGCCCAGGGCCAATCTTCCTTGGCAAAAAGAGGAGGATTGGCATAGGATGTTAGCTCACGGCTGATCTTCCTCATACACACAAAAAATCAGTCTAGATTCTTAAATGATATCAATCAGATTTATTAGCCTATCATAAACATATATTTTAAACTAACATTGCTATTTATAAAAATAATTTTATATAAAATCACAAAGAAAAAAACCTATGTGTTCCAAAAAGGGAAATTGTACATGAATCAATCTATGATAACAATAAAAATTGAGAAGTAGTTGTAAACATTAATAAAAATAAAAAATAAATTTAAATTTAAAACCTAAAGAGATAAAAATCCACAAGAAATAAACATATGCCTATATTTTATTTTTCTTACTATAAGAGGGGATCTAACTAGATATCTGCTTCCAATACTGGGAAAAATTATATAAGATGAGGGAACCTGATTAGAAGAAATGCGTATGATAGAGCCCTCTTGTTGAGATATTGCTCTCATGGCACACACAAACAAGGGGGACACAGAGAGGGGCAGTGCAGCCTTATGGGCACACAGCAATTATAGCACTGCAATTGGGATGTCTTGCCTTGGTCCAGCAATAAGATTAGAGAGCTATACCTGAGACTCAGGGATTAGCACATACCTTTGAATGAGACTAGTAAAGGTTCCAGTTTGGTGAATATTTCTGTATTCCAGCAAAAACATTAGGAAATTTTCCACTTCTGAGAGTTTCCTCAATTAAGAATGCCACGATTAAGATAAAATAACCAGTCCACATCAAAGATCACCAGGCAGAATTGATGGTAAACTACCTTGTATTAGACATCAGTAGAAATGAAAAACTATAGATTTAAACCCCAAAATACTACAGATGTGTGAACTATCAGATGCAGATTATAAAACAGCTACGTTAAAAATGTTTAAAGAATTTTTTTACAACCTCATAGATGAGCAAACAATGATATACTTTTATTAATGAAGAGAAACATCTAATAAACAACCACATGGAAATTCTAGAAATGAGAAACATGTTTGTTGAAATTTAAGAAAAAACATCGTATTAAGTAGTGAATTAGACTCAGACACTAAGAGAGAATTAATAAACTAAAAGATTGATCATAGCAATCTCCCTAGAAAACATTACAAAAGACGAGAAGACTCATTGACTAGTTTGTGTGCAATACTATGGCGTTATAAATTCAGTGGACTTACAATTGGTATTAACACCCAATGGGGCAAAACTCTCTCTGCTATCTTTTTTCAAGATGTTCTTGAATTCTTTTCAATACATATTAAATTTAGCATATACTTTTCAAGTTTTGTTTAAAAATACTGATATGATGTTGATTGGTATTATGAAAAATTGGTAGATTAATCTGAAAGCAAATGGCATCTTCACAACAATAAATTACCTTCTCCAGTAACACATTATGTATTTCCATTTTTGCTAGCAACTTTGGAGTTTGGTAAATTTGTACATCTTCTTGTAGGTCTTATTAAATTTTTGCCTAATTTTGTATATTTTTATTTTGAGTAGAGTAAATTTTTTAAAAATTAGACTTTATAACTGCTCTCTGCTAGAATGGAGAAATTGTATAGATTTTCTTTTTTTCTCCTGTATCTTATATCTGCCTACCCACTTATCAGACTCTTTGATTCATTTTATATAAGCAGAGCTTCTCTTCACTCACCTTTGGTGAACAAAGCAAAATCTACTTTTTTCTTATATGTTTCAAATATTATTTATTTGGAACTGCTTTTCATTCAAAAAAGAAAATAATGTATATTAACATATCACATTACAAACTTTCAAAGTATTTTCTTTATTATTATGATATTATCCCCAAATTATGTCTGTATGTATTTCTAATATTTTGATCTTTGTGAAAATTAATAATTATTACTAACATTTCTTAAGCATTTATAATATGAATGACACACTCATTTATTTGTCAAGACAATTTAATTTTGCAGATAATAAAGTTGAGTCAGAGAGAGAGGGAAATTGTCCAAAGCCATGTCTAGGAAATGATGAAATCAGGATTCTAACCCACAGCTCTTATATTCAAGAGTTAGAACTCTTAACTACTATAAAATTTGATTAACCAAAATTTTACTGTAATACGCTTAGGTAATAAAATACATCAAAGCCAATTTTCTAAAGTGGGCCTTTGAATTTTCATTTAGGGCATGCTAATTCCTAATTGTTTTCCTTAACTTTCATCCTTCTATCTAAGATTCATGTATTAATTCCTTAGTGCTGCTCAAAGCCCTATGATTTTCTCAAGAGCTTTATTACTTCTATAAATTGGCATCAGAAATTGAACAAGGCCTAGTTGGACCTGTCTTCAACTTACATAGTTTCAAAAACAGTCCGTTTCAAGTATTACTCTTCACAGGATATATGGCCAGAAAGAATACTTTCTTTTTAGTTAGTAGTCTACTTACTGTCAGAAATTTCTAGGGTTCTTATTTGTTAGATCGTTGAAAGTTACACTTGTGTCCTGTAGTAATACAATAGGTTCAAGATAGGACCCTCGTGGTATACACACCTAAACAATAAAATCCTAGTTTGATTGTATAAAATGTTTTTCTTTCCCTTTTCTCAAAACACACACACAAACTCAAGACTTCTTAGGAGTCTCTTATGAGAGTGAAAGGACAATAAGGTGAGATAAAAAACAATTATGGAACACCAACAATCTCAAATAGTTTCAAAATCAACTTAGCAAAATATGTATATTAAGTCTCCAAAAGTTAAAAAAAAATTGGTGAAATTGAAAACAAACAAATAAAAACCAGGAGTGACTATGAAGCTAGGAATTTTACTCTACGATTCCTAAGACCATTCTTTTCATCTATCCTATTCTACCTCCTTAGAGGAGAGAAAAAAAGTGGTTAGGAAGCAGCTACACGACTCAGCATCATTGACTTAGGAGGATTCTCAAAGGAAATCTATCCTGTGGAAAAATTAGACAGAGACAGAGCATTGGCACAAGAGTCTTAGCATTTCATCACCTGGTGCCTTGTTGCCCTGTGGTATGACAGGAATAGAACTCATATTTACTTTTAAGTGTAAATTTCCCCTTCTGCTTGTAGCCATGGGAGATGTGCTCAGGATGTTTTTGTATTATTAGAATATTATTAGCTCTCTCAGCCAGGGCTAGAATTTCAAAGTAGGGAAATTTTCTTTTCCACCCATCACTCTTCTCAGTAACATTTGTCCTCCATCTCTCTTCCCTCTCTCAATATTTCCATGATCTCAATAGAAAAACCAATTAGCTGATTGGTTATGATGATAATAGTGAGTCAGGAAAAGATCTTATTTTAGGATTACATGAATTTTCTGTGTGTCTGTGAAAAGATCATGTAAAGCATAGATATGGCTTCACATTGCACTTAGAATAAAATGTTTACAATGTCTAAAAATTAAACAATGTTGTTGCCTACTGTGCTTTGATCACATGGCTCCTGCCCACCTTTCCAAATGCATCATCTCATACAATTTTCACCCTACTCCTGTTACGTTCCTGCTCTATAAACTTTCCATCAGTTTCTAGTAAATATTACTAAATATTAGTAATTATTACTAAATATTACCCTAATATTTACTTCCCTTTCCCAGTTTTGATTGACAGCCTCATTACCTATCAGATCTTAATCTAAATATCACCTTGGCAAGGCCAATCTCAACCATCCAATCTTAAGTTCTTCCTGCTACTCTCAATGGCAATGTCCTGCTTTTGTTTATTTCTTTATTTTCCTTAAGAGGATTCTATAGACACTGTAATATTTTTGTCTATTTGCTTTTACTTGTCTTCTCTCACTATAATGCAAGCACCACAATGCGATAGATCTTGTCTGTCTTAGACACAGTTGTAAGCTTAGCACATAATGTTATGCCAAGTGCTTAGTGGCCCCTAATGAAGATTTGTTGAATTAAAAAATTAAAACTTAAAATATGGAATTTTCAGGCATTGTGGTAAAGACATTATTTAATTAATACTCATTTATCCTATCTCCCTTCAAATTACACTGCAAAAGTAACTGTCTATTCAAAAAGTCAACCCTTCATAATTAAAATTGTTTCAGTACAGCAGGAAAAGAAAGAGGAAAAAGTGGGAAGGAATAAAATAAGTCATTCCTATCCTCAAGAATGGAAAGATGGAAATGCTGTTACCACCATTTAAACATTTGCAAAGTTTTATATACAATTCCTCAACAAAATGATCTCTTAACAAACCTAAATGAATTTATCGATCCAAAATAAATTTGAATATTTATGAATATTATTAGAAATATTGCATTTATTTACAAAAATAAAAATAGATTGAAATTTTCTAATATAGATATGTTAATGCCCCAGTTTTTAATTAGAAAATACTTCCCAAATTCGTACCTGCTCTAATTAGCTATTTATCTAGAAACGAATGATTAGTAGCTCCAGAATAATGAATTCTGCAACAAAAACTCCAAGCAAATAATGTGGTACCTTTATATCTTTTGTCAAAAAGGCATAAGAAATGATTATACTCATAGAATAAAATGAAATTTTGAGATGGTTTTCTGGAGATTTTATGCCACAATTTTAACATTTTCCTTTCTTCCATAAATTTAAGGGAAACAGAAATCAACATTCCCATAAAGAGAGAGTGCTTCAATTGACTTGGTATAGTATTCTAACTGAAGATTCTAGAAGAAAAAAAATCAATTTAGAATATTACTGAATATGTAAGCTGTCCCATACATATCCCAAAATATATTCAAGGTCACGCTATGAGTTTTTACTATATAGGTCATATGAATACAGACATTTGTCACTTAGTATAGACAACATTATTTAACTGAACCGATGAGGCCGCAAATACAGATAATTGAAGTTTTGATTACAATGTTGTGGTACTTACACAGAATTTAGCTGTAACCTAGGAAACTACTGGCATTTAGATAAGAGAAATAATAAATTCTAACTATAAGAAATAATGGGAGTGAAAGTCATTTTAAGAAGAAAAACAGGAGCAGGAAGCAAAGATAGAAATTACAAATTGAACACAAACATAAGCAGCCTCTGATTTGGTGTCTAGGGGAGAGATAGTGTGGTTTTTTAAAATTAAATTTTTAAGAAATCTTTATGTGTTATGGATTTTCAAACTATAGTTTATGTTTTGCCGAAACTCATCCCTCTTGGTTAAGAGAGAAGAAGCTACGGCATGTACCTAACACAGACTAATGATTTGGGTTTGATTCTCAACTCAAGCTCTGTTACTAGCTCTGTTACCTTGAGGATGTGTTAAATATTTTAAACATCAGTTCTCTCCTAAATAAAATATGGATAATAATACATACTTGGAAAGGTTTCTGGTAGGATTATATCAGAAATATGTTAAAAAATCCCTGCATACACTTTTTTCAAAGGATAAGAACTATTAAAATATTTTAGCACAGAGTATTATTTTATTAATGTTCTCAATCTTCTTCCTAAAAGATTGTCAGTGTGTACATATATATTTTTGGTATCTAGGCCAAGATAGATCCTGGGACTGTGTGTATTAAGGACCTGTGGAGAAGCTCTTGCTGATTTCTTCATCTCATTTGGAAGGATTTGTCTTTTGCATTCCACTCATGCTCTTTTGTGTATGACCTCTTGTTTACTCTGTGTTTCTGGTTAAATTTTCTACACTGACATTGCAAAGGTAAACTTTTTAATTTTTTTAATTTTCAAAATGTCACATTATGTCTACAACTTGCTTTGAAGAGAATAAAAAACATAAAATATAGGATGGAATGATGGATGAATAGTGGGTTTATAGACATATGGCTAGAAGCAAGTATGATACAGTGTTCATTATGAAATATACATGGTAGGTATATGAATTTTCACTGTAAAATTCTTTCAATTTTTCTGTGTATTTGAATATTTTCATAATAAAATGTTAGATGAAAAATTCACTTCTTAATTCTTCCTACAATTTATGAATTTATCCCATGTCTATGTCCAACCTATTTCCCCAGATACATTGTTTTGTTTTGTTTCTCTTGCAGTCGAAAAGGAAAGAACACCATAATAAATATGGTGAGAAATAGAACCATCACAATTCCCGTCACTGTGTACTTCCTCGTCTCTATATTAAACTACATTTAGTCCAAGCAGTAACCCAGCTGCTTGCTCTCGGAAATATCTGCCTTGAAAGGTAAGACAGCAAACATTCTAAATATATTACATATCAAGATTAAAGCTTGCTAGTAAAGACTTGCTTAAAGATCTTTGACTTTCTTTGCCCACCAATTCAAAGCTATTATTGCCATGAACCCTGTCCAATCTCAAGCAGTTTACTACTTTATAAAATCTGCCTCAAAATTACCTCACATATATCTTAAAATTCTATAAATCCTTTCTTTATTTCCCCCATATAGAGACATTAGACTATAAGACTCTGTCAAGATGGTTTTATCCCTTATGTCAATAAATCTGATAAATTAAGATTTTCATAATCAAGAGGTTTTTTTCTAGTTGTCTTTTGAGACATCAATAATAGAAAACAGAATTAAGGACAATGAGTTCAGGAAGAGAATTATATTATTAAATGTATTCTATTTTAAGCACCTACTCAGCAGTACACCTGAAACTCTCAAGCTCAAGAAGCTGATAGAAGCTCTAGAAAATATGTTGATATTTTCTTTGTTAACTCTAGAATGAAGATTATATTTTGTATTTTGGAAATAATCATGCTTGTGTGTAAGTTTGGGCTTTAACAAACATTAGTAATAATCTTGGGCAATCCCATAATCTCTCTAGGACATAGAAATAATAATGCCTACTGCATTAAGGCTGATATGAGTTTGGATTTATGTTATATGTATATATGTATAGTTTGTGTGTATACATATATATGACTTGATTCATAGTAGATGCTCAATAAATAGTCCAGCTTTATTCTTTTTTATACCTTTTACGTGTTGACAGTAAAATATATATATTCACTGGCAAAAAAACTAATATGATTTCACTGAAGGCTATAACTATCTCTTTATCCTTATCTAAATTTGTTACAGAAAGATAGGGGCCAGCCCGGTGGCGTAGTGGTTAAGTTCATGCACTCAGCTTTGGCGGCCCCGGTTTGGTTTAGATCCCGGGTGCAGACCCACACACCACTTATCACGCCATGCTGTGGCAGGCATCCCACATATAAAGTAGAGGAAGATGGGCATGAATGTTAACCCAGGGCCAACCTTCCTCAGCAAGAAAAGGAGGACTGGCAACAGATGTTAGCTCAGGGCTAATCTTCCTCACACACACAAAAAATTGTTACAGTAAAATAAATAATAAGTATTTTGATGATGATTATGGAAAACATGCATCTTGGGACTGAATATTGATTCTCAAGATCATATTATATTTAAGCAATTAGTAATGTAGTACCATTAACTTTTTTTAAAAGTTCAAGTCATCTCTTTATTCACATTTCCTTAATTTTTACCTAATGTCGTCTTCTGTTCCAAAATTCCATCAGGGAGAGCAAATTACACTTAGTTGTCAGGTGTCCTTAGGCTCCTCTTGGGTGTGACAATTTCTCAAACTTTCTTTGTTTTTGATGATCTTGATATTTATACATATTCTGGTCATTTATTTTGTAGTACGCCTCTTTATTGAAATGTGTTTGATGTTTTCCTTGTGATTAGACTGGGATTGTAACTTTTCAGGAGGAAGACCACAGACTTAAGTTCCCAATTCCATCACTTCATATCAAGCATACCAACTACCAACATGATCTGTTAATGTTGATATTGACCTTGATCAATGTTAAGGATGGTACAGTGTTTCTCAGATTTCTACACTTTAAAATTACCCTTTATTCCCCTTTTCATACTGTACTCTTTGGAAAGAAGTAACTATGTACAGCTCACATTTAAGTAGTAGGAAGTTTTGGTTCTCCTCCTTGAGGGAGGAATATCAACTTAAATTATTTGTGCATACTAACATGTATATATATATTTATATATCTATAGATATTTCTATATGCAACCATCTATATCTGTATTAAGCTAAACATGAGTTCATATTGATGTTGCCAACTCTAAACCATTACCACATGGATCATACTAGACTCCTCCCTTTACTTATCTGGAAACTCTCAGGCTAATGGTGAAAAAATCGGCACCCATCATCTACTATCTGATTTCTTAATTGTATAATTCCAGTATACATGTATAGCTGTATCAGAATCGTTAACTTATAGTTCCATAGGAAATAAAATACTTTATCAACTAGAGTACAAAGTTTATGTGCAGCGTCTTTACCTTTAGTCTTAAAGATTCCACTCATTATGGAAGTTACTTGGTCAGCACCTTTTATGCTCACTTCCCTAAGAATATTTCATTCATTTGTAATATAGTTAGATTATCTTGTTATACTCTGTATTCCTTCCTGGGATTCCTCAAACATATAAATGATTTTTCTAATTCAATTTATTCAAGCAAAAAAAAAGTTTGATTTTTTAAAATTTACATACATTAAAGTTGACTCTGTGTTGCAAAGTTCTAGGAGCTTTGCCAGAAGCATAATGCTATGTATCCACCATTACAATATCATTCAGAATAGTTTCATGGCTTCTCCTCCAAATTTCTGTGGTTCACTCATTTCAATCTTCCCACCCTCCCTCTAAATCGCTGGCAACCACTGGTCTCTTTTACTGTCTTTACAGTTTTTTTTCCAGAATGTCATAAGGTTGGAATCATACAGGCTTTTCAGGCTGTCTTTTTAAATATGCATTTTAGACAGCAGACACCCAGGACTCCAAGATGGTGTCAGTGGTACCAGTGAAGGAGAAGAAACTCCTGGATGTCAAAATAGGGGAGCTGCCAACCTGGCTACTGATGCAGGATTTCACCTGTAGAGGCATTGCTGGACCATTTCAAAGAGGTTACTATAGGTACTACAATAAGCATATCAATGTGAAGAAAGGAAGCGTTGTTGGAGTTTCTCGGGTGCTGGCGGCTTACGAGCTTTTCAATTCCTGCCGTTCTTACAAGGAACTCTAACACGAGTGGCTACACAAGTGCCACTGAAGAGAGCCCAGTGTGGAGGTGCACTCTGCATTCCTGACCATGGCCTCTGCCCGGCACCCTTGAATCCTTTCATATCCTAATTCAGGACCCAATAAAAGATGACTGGTACATACACACACACACACACAAAATACGCATTTAAGGTTCATCTCTTCTTTTCTTGATAGCTCATTTCTTTTTATCATTGAATAATATTCCATTGTACGGATGTACCACAATTTGTTTATGCATACACCTATTGAGGGCATTTTGGTTGCTCCTAGATTTTGGCAATTATGAATAAAGCTGCTGTAAACACTTGCATGCAGGTTTTTCAACTCCTTTGGGTAAATAACAAGGAGCACAATTGCTGGATCATATGGTAAGACTGTTTGTGCTTGTAAGAAATTGCCCAAGTGTCTTCCAAAGGACTGTACTGTTTCCCATTTCTGCCAGCAATGAATGAGAGTTCCTGCTGCTGTCCATCTCAACAGCATTTGATGTTGTGGGTTTTTGTTTTTGTTTGGTTTTAGCCATTTTAATACATTTGTATCTCAATTTTGTTTTTATTTCTAATGCCAAATGATTTTGAGAAAATTTTCATATCCTTATTATCATCTGTGTATCTTCATTGACGAGCTCATTTTTGCAATATTTTGTCTGTTTTTTAATTGGGCTGTTTGTTTTCTAATTATTGAGTTATATAAATTCTTTTATATTTTGGATATGACACCTTAATCAGATATGTGTTTTGAGAATATTTTCTCCTAGACTTGTTTTTTCATTCTTTTAACAGGGTCTTTCACAGAGTAAAAAAATTTAATTTTAGCAAAACTAACATCAATTTTCTTCTCCCAAGGATTGTGCTTTTGTTGTTGCGTTTAAAACATCAATACTAAACCCAAGGTCACCTAGATTTTCTCTTAAGTTTTATTCTAGAAGTTTTATAGTTTTGTGTTTTACATTTAAGTCTATGGTCTACTTTGAGTGGTTTTTTTTTTTTTTGGTAAGACATAAATTCTGTGTCTGGACTCTTTTTTCTTTTTTTTTTTTTTTTGCATATGAATGTTCAATTACTACGGCACCATTTGTTGAAAAGACTATGCTTTCTCCATTCACTTTGTATGAGTTGATTTCTAGGCTCCCTATTGTGTTCCATTGATTTATATGTCTAGTTTTTTTGGTCACTTTTGTGTTGTCTTGATTACTGTAGCTTTATAGTAAGTCTTGAAGTCTGGTAATATAAGTCCTCAAGTGTTGTTCTTCAGTTTTGTGTTGGCTACTCTTGATCTTTGCCTTTCCATACAAACTTTAGGATCAGTTCATTAATGTCTGTAAAAGAGCTTGTTGGAATTTTGATGGGGATTGACTTTAATCGATAAACTAAGTTTGGAAGAATTTACATCTTAGCAATATTGAATCTTTCTATCCATGCACATGGATATCTCTTCATTTATTTAGATCTTCTTTGATGTAGTTCATCAGTGTTGTAGTTTTCCACATATAGGCCTTATATTTTGTTAAAATTATATATAAATATTTTATTCTTTGGTGCTATTATAAGTCATATTGTGTTTTTAATTGCAAATGCCAATTATTCATTGCTGCTATATAGGAAAGCATTTCACTTTTGTATGTTAACTTTGTATCCTGAAAACTTTTGTCAATTCTTTAGCGTTTTCTACATAAACAGTCATGTCATCTGCAGTTTTATTTCTTCCTTCCCAATCTGCACACCTTTTATTCATTTGTATTGCTGTAATGCAATATCTAGGACTCTTCCATTACAATGTTGAATAAGAATGATGAAAGAGGACATCCATGACTTGTTCTCTATCTCAGGCAGAAAGCATCCAGTTCCTCATCACTAAGTATGATAGGAGCTACAGAATTTTTTGTAGGTGTTCTTTATTTTGTAGATGTCTTTGTCAAACTAAGTTTTTCACTATTCCTAGTTTGCCAAAATTTTTTTTTTTTTATGTGAGGAAGATCAGCCCTGAGCTAACATCCGTGCTAATCCTCCTTTTTTGCTGAGAAAGACCGGCTCTGAGCTAACATCTATTGCCAATCCTCCTCCTTTTTTTCCCCCAAAGCCCCCGTAGATAGTTGTCTGTCATAGTTGCACATCCCTCTAGTTGCTGTATGTGGGACGCTAACTCAGCATGGCCGGAGAAGTGGTGCATCGATGTATCCCCGGGATCCGAACCCGGGCTGCCAGTAGCAGAGCACGCACACTTAACCGCTAAGCCACGGGGCCGGCTCTGCTAAGAGTTTTTATCATGAATGGGCTTTATATTTTTTCAAAATGTTTTTCTGTACCAATTGATATGATCATATGATTTTTCATCTTTAGCTTAGTGTTTTGGAGGATTACACTATTTTATTTTCAAATGTTGTACCAGCCTTACATACTGGAATAAATCTCAGATGACTATAGCATATGTTTATTTTATACACTATTGTGCTTTATTTGCTAATATTTTGTTGAAGATATTTACATTTATTTTTATGAGAGATATTGATCTGTAGTTTTCTTTTATATAATGGCTTTATCTGGTTTTGGTAATAGGGTAATACCAGCCTCATAAAATGAGTTATGAAGTGTTCCATCTGCTTCTATTCTCTGGAAGAAATTTTAGAAAATTCTTATTATTTCTTCTGGATCTGATGATTTCTAATTAGGAGGTTATTAATTATTGACCCAATTTTTTGATAGATATAGGTCTATTCAGATTATCTATTTTTCCTTGTTGAGGTTTGGTAGTTTATGTCTTTCAAGTAATTTTCCATAGAGATGGATAAATAGATATAATATTAAAATACTCTAATGTATCTGTTTTGCATGTGAAATATATTAATTTAGAACTAGTAACAGTGATCTGAGAATCTTATAAAGTTTGGAATATAAATAGAGCTGGTGAACTTCTAGGGAATTTAATAGTTGTTTGTTTGGTTATTTAGAGATTTAGTATTAATGAGATAATAATAAGTCTTTGGTTGAAATGTCACAGTTATCAACCAGCTTTGCATGAAAGAAAAATAAAATAAAATAAACCCATAGGTATAAAATGCCCTCCTTTTTCCAGCTTCTGTATTACAAAAGAGAGAAAATAGACCTGCAAGAGTGTGGCTTGTGGTACAAATCAATTACCTGTATAATAGAAATTATTAAAATGATCATGTACTGACAATGGTGAGAATTATCACTACATGCATATGTGCAAGTGGATCTATTCCATTCATGAAGTTACAGAAGAATAGAGTAAGTGGTGGGAAGTTATCAGCATCCAGATATCTCTGCCTGGGAGCATGTCTTTGTTGTTCTTCCTTTTCCTTTTCATCAAGCAGGCATTTCTTTGTGAATTCATCCAAATTAAATTGGAAGAGTAAGTACAATATAAGCTCAAGCTATACATTATGCGTTTTCTTTTGTAAGTATCCAGTATTTAATGCTAATATTTAAAAAAATATAGCCTACTTTGATAGTTTATGGAGCGATAATAAAGTGTTCATTATGGAGGTCAAGGCAGATTTAAGATATAGTTAGCTAATAAAATTGGCTAGTTGAATGGATAAGAAAGAAAGGAAAAAGAAAGAGTCAAGGTGAGTGGGACCATAACAATGTCATGAATTTTGACAGGAAATAAATAAGAAAGGGGACGATTTGGGGGAGAAGAAAGTAAGTTCAGGATTAGAGATGACAAGATGGAGGCTCCTATGGGAGTTTAGCTGTGTCTGTTCAGCAGAATTTTAAATACACAACACGGAAGCACAAGGAAAAATTTATTTATTTGTATTGCCTTAATGCAATAGCTAGGACTCTTCCATTATAGTGTTGAATAGGAATGATGAAAGGGGACATCCATGACTTGTTCTCTATCTCGGGCAGAAAGCATCCAGTTCCTCATCACTAAGTATGATAGTAACTACAGAAATTTTTTGGAACTGTGCTATATGGAACAAAACATGTGCTTTAAAGGAAAACTATACATTGCTTGGATCACACATTTCCTGATTATTTGATTTGGAGTCTATGGAGGTTCTGCATCTTTTTATTGTGTATTAGTCTGCTTGGGCTGCAATAGCAAAATGCCATAGACTTTTCGTGTCTTAAACAACTGAAATTTATTTTCTCACAGTTCTAGAGGCTAGAAGTCCAAGATGAAGGTTCTAGCTGATTTAGTTTCTGGTGAGAGATCTCTTTCTGGCTTGCAAATGGCCTCCTTCTTGCTATGTCCTCACATGGTCTTTTCTTGGTGCATGCATGTGGAAGAAAAGAGAGCTTGAGCACTCTGACGTTTCTTCTTATAAGGAAACTAATCCTATTGATCAGGGACCCACCCTTATGGCCTCATTTGACCTTTACTGGTTATCTTTATTGGTTATTGATATCATGGTGTATTTATTTTCTTTACTTACGCTATCTAAATTTTAATTAAAATATTTTTAATATGAATTTAGAAAGTTAAGTAGGTACCTATGTTTGACATTTTTGTTATTTGAAAGTTGACAACAGACATTGATAAGTCCCGACCCATGGCATCTCAGAACATTCTCCAACTAAGTGAGATTTATCTGCATGGAAAACGGTAGCTTATTAAACATATTAAACAGCCTCAGCGTGCACGCATGTGAAGCTAAAGCACAAGGCATTATTCATCCCTCGTGTTTTAGCAGCTGTTTAATGAAAAGTGCCAGCTCAGTGTGTAGTTAATCTATCTAATAATTAATACAACAGCAGCCTGGGACCAATGTGGATATAACTCCAAAGTCCTTGTTCGTTTGCAAATTAATACAGAGACTTGCTTTTATAGCCAGTTTGTTACTTGGGAAGGAGATGAGGATATTTAAAATTCTTAATTTCAAAGCTTCTATTTGATCACATTTCATTTGAATACACCACATAAAACAGAATTTAAAAGGATAATGCTGAAGAGCATAATATAGTAAATTAATCTCTTTATGGTTATTAAGATACACGTGTATCCCTCAAGGCCAAAGGAAGGCCAATGTATTTTCCATGCACAAAAAAGACTAATTTGAGAGCAAAGCTCTTTCTAATGTCCTTAATAATATGAACTCCTTTAATTTATTTGTGTTTATAATCTAGGCAAAAGTTGTCAAATATATGGAAAAAAATGTCAAATTGCTCGATATTTTTGAAATCCTAATTTAAAGATTTTTTCCTAACCTATTAGCTTCTTGGCTATAAACAGTGTAAGATTCTGAGATGCTTTCTAAAAGTCAATAATTGGAAGTAAATGTTGACCCCCCAAAGCATAAAATAATAAAAATTGCGAAGGATAAGTTGTTTTAAGCTAAGAAATATTTTAAGGTTATAGTTGCAATTATGATTAATAAACAAAAGTGTTGCTGGGAATAAATTTGAATAAGTCTAAGTCCCTGCACTCAAGGACACCCTTTTAAAATAATTGATTAATTAATTATATAATAGTAGTTTATCTGATCACTCTTGTGAAAATATGTTGTACCTATGAGAAGAGTTTGTTCCTCAAAATGTCAAAGAGATACCATATGACACAGAAATTCCATTCCCAAATGAAATGAAAAAATATGTTCACATAAAATCTTGTACACAAATGCTCACAGGCAAATTATTCATAATAGCCCCAAAGTGGAGACAACCCAAATGTCCACCTATTGATACATGGATAACACAATGCAATGTTATTCAGCAATAAAAGGAAATGAAGTACTGAAAAGTGCTACAACATGGATAAACCTTGAAAATATTATGCTAAGCAAAAGTAGATTAATGACTGCCTAGGGCTATTGATCGGGTTTGGAGGGGGAGGAATGGAAATGGGGAGTTACTGCTAATGGGTATGGGGCTTCTTTTTAGGATGATGACAATATTCTAAATTGTGGTGATGGTTGCACAACTCTGGAGTATAGTAAAAACCACTGAATTGTATACTTTAAATTGTTGATTTGTTTTGTATGTAAATTTATCCTAATAAGGCTGTCAAAAATGGACATTGAGCTAACCTGAATAATTCCATTTATATAGTGCTAATATATACAAATCTTAAATGAAGTAAAACACATTCTAAAGCAGGAGAATATTATTGTTTTTGGCAATAATAATTTCCTATAATAATATTTAAGTTCCAAAAATCAAATCCAAATATGCTTAAGAATAGGTTTTTAGGGCTGGCCCCGTGGCTTAGCGGTTAAGTGCGCGCGCTCCGCTGCTCGCGGCCTGGGTTTGCATCCTGGGCGCCCACCGACGCACTGCTTCTCTGGCCATGCTGAGGCCACGTCCCACGTACAGCAACTAGAAAGATGTGCAACTATGACCTACAACTATCTACTGGGGCTTTGAGGGAAAAATAAATAAATAAATAAAATTAAAAAAAAAATAGGTTTTTAAAAATATCATGTTTTTATAAGCAAGCATAATTTTTTCTCATTTTTATTAGATTTGAAACAAATAATTTTGATAATAAAAAATAAACACAACATAGAAACATAGCCAGAAATGAAATTTCACGCACACAAGCAGATTTAGGAAGTGGACAATAAAGGCTTAGAAAATGTGTTCTGAGGTCAGCCATACATCTCTACGAGGTGACTTGAGTAAAGAAATACGTCTATATTCACAGATATAGACAATGAGGAGTAAGTTGAAAACTTGCCTCAAATCTAATTCTGGATGGGTATTAAATAGACATAGGGAACATATGCAATGGCATAAGGGTAAATAAAAATTTGTTACGTAAATGACAGGAGATTACTAATTAAGATTTTCTTTAACACACACACAAAAATAAACCATTTGAATAAATCTTATATTGTCTTACTTTGGATATATATAAAAATCTTTTTATTAAAGAAATTAACTAAAAATAAATCCCATTCTTTTAGTTCTTTAATTTTATTTATTTCTCCCAATTTTTATTTTTAAAATTTCCAAATTTATATGAAATCTGTAAGAATAATACAATAAACACCCCATATTTTGCTAACATTTCACCATAATGGATTCAAATATCTTTTTTTTCCTGAACTATTTCAGTAGTTCTCCTAGAACAAAGGTATTTTTCCACATAAATATAATAAATTATGACGCTCCAGGAAATTTAACGTTCTAACTACTATTATCATATATGTAGTCCTAATTCACATTTCCACAATTGCTACCATAATGTGATACTTAAGCATAAAATAATATTTATTTTATTGAAAAAACATAGGGCTAGCCCTGCAATTTATCTCTGGTTCAAAATTAATTTTCTAGCAATTTTCTGTTATAGTAGTCAATCATTATATTTATTATGTGACATTAAGCAGAATGAGATATAAATTATACTTTAAATATATTGATTAAACCTCAGATAAAATAATTTTTATTTTTTGATGTAATATTTACAAACTCATAGACATAATGGTGAAACTATTATAGTCAGATATATTATTAGTAGTCAGAAACTATTATAGTCAGAAACTATAGTTTCTGACAGTATAAAAAGATATCTGTAAATGGAAATTATCCATTGTATATTAAAGCAAAAGCTGAACTACAGCTGAACTACTCTCTACATCATTTTTGGAGGGAAATATATGAAGAAAAAGAAGAAATGAAATGAGATAAAGTTAATTGGCTGACCAACAAAAATTTATCCAGCTCCTTCATAATGTGACTTCTGTTTTTGTGTAATCTTTGTCATGCAAATTATATTCCAGTTGGTTGACTTATACAAGCTTTTAAAAAAACATATTATACAATATTTTGCCTCCTTGGTTTGATACATGTCCCTTTTCCCTATATTTGTATTCTTATGGGAATGGTCAATGAGAAAGGAAAAAATGATAATATAGGACAAATGCTAGAATAATAAACATGATTAGATGAGAAAATATAAGTTCCACTCTGCAAGTGGCTTCAGACAAGAGTAAGAACAGTTCATCTATAGCAAGGGGAAGGAAGGCACGGTATAAATGTGGAGATACAGTTAGGTCAGTAAAAATGTAGGTGGGATGATGTCGACATTCTCTATCTAGTGTCTATTTTCTGTAAGAAATAGGAACTCAAGTCATCAGCTGAGAATGTGGAGGGTGGAAGTTACATTGAGGTTTGAGGTGAGATTAGAAATGTTGACATAGGAGTCTATCCAATTTCCCAGTATGAGAAAATTATTAGACAATAGGAAAGCTGTGAGATTGACAGATAGCACTAATGGTCCACTGAAAGTTAGGAATGACTGATTTAATTGAGGCCAGTTGAATAAATTGTGAGTTTTTCTTCAGTTATGTTCAACTAAAAGAGCACAAGCGTGAAGTAGAAAGTGTTGGATTTAACTAGGCCTGAGGTTTTGTCTGTTGAGTACTAAGAAGAGAGAGAACAGCAAAGGATGAGGGGCATGAAAGGAAGCGATTATCATAATGATCACAACGGACCATGGATCTAACTTGAAGAAAGAAAGAGGTGAGAGGGTAAAGAAAAGATAGTGGGATCAATGAATCTCTGGTGCCAGTTAGGTGGAAGCATTGTTGGAATGTGGACACTCAAAGAATAAGCTGGAAAAATAGAAACTGGTGATCAGTGAGTTGGACACTTAAAGATGAGGTTATGTAGGAAGTGTAATTATTAGTACCGATAAATTAGTCATGAAGGTGTCTTGCTGAAGTGAGGAGCTCAGGATCATTGAATGAGTTAAGGAGTTGAGATACCTGGATCACATGTGGGTATATTGAAATGACCAAGAAATATGATAAACATAGATAGATTGGAAAGAATGAGAATGAGTCAAAAGCTAAACTCTCTAGGAAGAAAGAGTAGTTCTGTGAACTCTAGCTAACTGCATCTCATAGTGTGAGCTCACAAACTGGCTTTTTGTTGTTGTTGTTTTGTTGTATTTTGTATCGTAATGGAGGATAAAGAGAAATGGTCAGCGGTGTAATAAAGGGAAAAGAAGCGCTAACCAACCTCCAGATCCAATGCTATTCCTTGGCATGGGAGAGAATGCAGCTGCTATTGGAGAAAGTACAGGAAAAAACCCTTAGGAGAGTGCTAAATTTCGGTTTAGGCTAAAACTATAAGGAACTATTCAGAGAAGAGTTTGAGGATATAGGGGGTTTTGCTGACATCAGAACTTGAGTTTCAGAGGGTGCCCTTGGAAAAGTTCTAGTAGAGTGTGTGTGTTTAACTTAGCTAACCTTTGGTATAGTGAATTTTGAAAAAAAAAAAAAAGCAAATTAACTTTGGGGATCCTGAAGGCTCTCTTTAAAAAAGCCAGGTCAAAATTAACCTTTGTTATATAAATACATGGAAGTTTTAAAATAGGAAGATCTTGATACTAACTTGAGACAATCAAAAGGTGAAGCATATGATACATTTTACATGACTGAGGTATATAGAAATTTTTATATGTTTCATTATGGAAGTGGAGGAATCTAATGAAAAGGTGTGTTATTTTACATTAGAACATAGCCTTTTAAAATTTTGTCTCTAATTTTGACACACTCTCAGTGATTGTGACACTGATTGCTCCAGAATTGAGATATTAAATAAATAGCCACATGTAATAAATGTTTTCAGATTATTTAGAATAAATATTGAATTTAATCACTCAAATACAGAAGAATAGCAAACCCTGAGGGAAAAAATCAAACCATGAGTAAAAAAATATTTTTAAATTTTTGGTGAAATTGTTAATAATAATACATTTCCAGAGGTTAACTAAATAGCTGAGTTTTGATTGTGCTTTATTCTTGTCATCTTGCTAACTACTTTGAATTGTCCTAATGACTAAAACAAGCTTTATTCTGCAATAAGAAACTTTCAGCTGATAGGCCTATTTACATTTTGGTCATTTTCTTCTTATTTAGACCTATAACTAAACTCTTGCTCATGCTTGCACACAGACTACTATGATTACAACAAATAAACCATGGATATAAGTGTTACATATCTATCTAATGTATTATAATTATACACAGATTATTAAGAGCTTAAGTTGATGATAGCTGAAGACTAATTCACTATTATTCTTTCTCATATTTGTGCCAATTATGATAATTTTCATTAAATATTATTTCTTAATAGACTTAAGGTATTTTGTTTTACATAGTGAAATTTTAAAAAACATTTTTAAAATAACTGTTTAATTAGAATTTGATTCATAGATATGGGAATATTTTAAGTAACCAAATCTGATTTTAGGTTTAGCTAACTGAAAAGTACCATAATTTTTTTTTTTTTGATGAGGAAGGCTGGCCTTGAGCTAACATCTGTTGCCAATCTTCCTCTTTTTGCTTGAAGAAGACTGTCGCTGAGTTAACAACTGTGCCAGTCTTCCTCTATTTTTCGTATGTAGGGTGCTGCCACAAAATGGCTTGATGAGCAATGTGTAGGTTAGTGCTGGGGATCTGAACCCGTGAACCCCGGGCCACCGAAGTGGAGCGTGTGAACTCAACCACTACACCACCTGGCTGGCCCCAATAATTTTTTAAATTGCCTTTGTCACAGAGAATCATATGCCATATGAATTTTTACAACTAACTATATGTCTATACTGTTGATGAATTAATCAGGTGCAATGCAGTATATGATGGAAAACACAGAAATATTGAGATAAAAATCATTTTATATTTTATCTCTGTAGTATGATTTCTACTTTCCACTCCTCACTTCCTTTTTTTCTTGAGAAACGTGAATAATTCTTACAAGAAAAATACTTTTACTCTATCAACACACTTTTACTGTAATTTATAAATGCACTAAACTGAGGATTCTTTCCCTTTTTTCCTTCTTCAATTCGATAGATTGGGTTTCTGCTAGTAGCTCTTAATAGCGAAGTGGGACAATATGGAAACTATTTCTCTTCCTGGCTCCTTTCACACAAACAATGACTGCTGAGAATAAAAACATTACAAAAGGCTAAGTTGAAAAATTAGCCCTTATCTAGGAGTAAGTTCTCCTGACCCATCCCATGCTGGGAAGCACCATTTTTGCCATTGAAATGGACATAAAAATGAGGCTTTAGGTTGTAGAGATTGGGGCAAAAGTTGGAGATAATGGCAAAGAGGATCAGTGTGTACGTAGCCCCTCACCCCTGAGGGAAGGAGTGGTTTGCCAGATAACCCACCCAATGATGTTGGGGAAGGGTGGATCTCAAAGCCTCATCAGGGCTGGCCCCATGGCTTAGCGGTTAAGTGCACGTGCTCCACTGCTGGCGGCCCAGGTTCGGATCCCAGGCGCGCACTGACGCACCGCTTCTCTAGCCACGCTAAGGCCAGTCCCACATACAGCAACTAGAGGCATGTGCGACTATGACACACAACTATCTACTGGGGCTTTGGGGAAGAAAAAAAGGAGGAGGATTGGCAATAGATGTTAGCTCAGAGCTGATATTCCTCAGCAAAAAGAGGAGGATTAGCATGGATGTTAGCTCAGGGCTGATCATCCTCACAAAAAAAAGAAAAAAAAAAAAAAAAGCATCATCAGTTTCCTTTCTGAACTTTTCTGAGCAGCCAGACTCTCAGAAAAGCCTAGCATTCGGGCAATGTGAGTAAAGAACCTTAAAACCATGGTGCGGGACTGTATCTACACAGAAGATAAGACTGGTCATGGTTTCCAAAGGAGATGAATTGGGAATGAGGAAATCTGTTTCACTGGCACCAAGAGTAGGCTGCAGAAGTTAGTGGGAGCCTGGGGTGCCTCACCATCTCCACAGAAGGCCACTAATCAGGCTCATCGGGAGCAAGGGGGTTGGTGCTTCTATAGGAACTCTCATGTCAGGAACTTGCTAGGGGGCCAGTTGGAGTACATTCAATTCATCTAACAGGCACCAGCCTGGGGCAGTTCGAGACTGCTGGCCCTAGAGAACTCTGCAAATAAGAACTGAGCTTTGGGAAATAATCTACGCTAACACCAGCATCCCTGCTGCTGTCAGGCAAGGGGCCCAGGTGAAGCTGATGAAATTAGGAACAGAACTAGGACTAAGGAGATATGAAAACCCGTGAGGAGGGAAAAATGTTCATAGAGAGTTTTAAACACTTATTTTATTAATCTGACTTGAATTTTACTGATTTTAAAAATCTATAATAGACTGAAAGATTAAAATACCTTGAAGCAACATTATATTTTTTATACCACATAGAAGTAGGGACTCATAAAGGAAATTAAGTTCTATTAGAAAAATAAAGTTATAATGGCACCCGTCTGATTTGTAATTGGCAATTTATACCTGTTATATTTGGGATAAAATGTGATGAGATTTGTCTGAGTTAGCATTATGTAGCAGGAGAGCAATGATGTATAACAGTGCTAATTGAAACAGTTTTGACTCAATTTCTTTCCTCTTATAGCCTATGAAATCGATATATTCTAATGAGGTCTCTATTTAGTAAACATTACATGCAGTAAATAGAAATCACAGATCATGGTATTTTTCTTTTCTTTTCTTTTTTTTTTAAATAAGCAGCACCGTTTTTTTGTGTGTGTGTGAGGAAGATCCGCCCTGAGCTAACATCCATGCTAATCCTCCTCTTTTTGCTGAGGAAGACCGGCTCTGAGCTAACATCTATTGCCAATCCTCCTCCTTTTTTTTTTCTTTCCTAAAGCCCCAGTAGATAGTTGTTTGTCATAGTTGCACATCCTTCTAGTTGCTGTATGTGGGACGCGGCCTCAGCATGGCGGGAAAAGCGGTGCGTCGGTGCGCGCCGGGGATCTGAACCCGGGCCGCCAGTAGCGGAGCGCGCACACTTAACCGCTAAGCCATGGGGCCGGCCCTATGGTATTTTTCCTTTAAAGAGGATTTGCATGTTTCCTCAATGTCATCTGAGCTTGTTGTCTTTTTAGTCCATTAGCTATAATTCTGAATTAAAAACTACAGTGAGTGAAGTTAGAGCTGACTACTATTAACGATATTGTTGGTTTTCATTCATTCTTTAACATCAAAAAAAAAATTTTTAATCGAAGTATTTAAAAAGCATCCAAAAATACAAAAACCACATAATAGACACCTATGTACTCATGACCCAGATTTAACAAATGGTGACGTTTTGTCATATTTGCTTCATGTATGTTTTTTAAGAAATGAAATCAGATAGAGAGAGCTAACCTACATCTTTCCCATTCCTCCTCAGGAAAAAGCTAATATGTGATAACGTGAAGTTAGTGTGCATTCTTCACATATATATTTTACACTTTTATTAAATACTTCTATCCAACTAGGAGTATTTTTGTTTGTTTTTCAATGAATATAAATTGCTTTTGCTATCTAAAAACTTCTTAACCACTCAAAATTAGATTTCTGAGATTTATCCATTTGTTAAATGCAGTTAAGTTCATTCACATTAATTACTGCATTCGATTGTATCACTAGACCACAGTTTCGTTATTCCTTCCCTCCATCACCCAGGAGCCCCTTGGTCACCCCTGAGGCCAAGCAGATCATTATCTCAACAGGTCTGTAATCTATTTAAAGCACACTGGTTGGGAAGCTCTGTCCTAAAGTGTTTAAGTAGAAGTGAAAGTGTAGGATTGTAGAGTATTTTACCAAATTGTACTTCTACTAGCAACATTTCTCTATATCCTTTCAGAAACTTGATCTGAAGTGTGAAATAATAAAACATTACAATTTATATCTGCATTTCTCTGTGTACTAGTGGTACTGAGCATCAATTAATACCCTATCTTCTGAAACTGAAATTCTGTTTTCTCTGAAGTAAGTGTGTACAACCGGGCCCATTTTTCTATTGAGGTCTCCCCCTTCCTTTTTTAAAATTGAGGCACACATATTCTGGCTACTAGTTTTTGTCAGTTGTGTGTATTTATATCTTCTTGCCATTTATGACTTGTGTTTTTACCTAGTTTAAGACGGGTTGTGGCTTACAGAAATTTTTTTTTTTTTTTTTTTTTTTTTTTGCTGAGGAAGATTCCTCCTGAGCTAACATCTGTGCCAATCTTCCTCTATTTTGTATGTAGGTCACTGCCACAGCATGGCTGCTGATGAATGGTGTAGGTTCGTGCCTGGGAGGAACCTGGGCCACCGAACACTGGACTCAACAACTAGGCCACAGGGCCGGCTCCCAGAAATTTGTTTTAATTTTAAATTTTAATACAGGTTTATTTACATTGAAGAAGCATCTTAGTGAGGTTGAAAAGAGCATGAATTCTGGACCCAAACTATCCGGTTTCAACCATTTTGCTTAACTTTCTCCATATAGCCTATCCTTGCCGTGCCTGTTTCCTGATTTGTAGAAAGTATGATTATAATAAGACTTAACCTCATAGAGTTGCTAGATTGCAAGAGTAATCAATGTACACCAATAGCAGTGAACACAATATAAATTTTGCCATCATTATGTTTGCCATTTCCTTATGATTTGTGCTATGATATTTTTGCCTCTGTTGGGCCACCAGAAGACCAGATTTGTGTTAATTTCTTGGTTTGCAAATTTGGATATTGCTGTACCTTCATGAAATGCAAGTTTTTCTTTTATTATTTTATTTTTTAAAATTTCACCTAAAATGTGGGGCAAATACAAGCTTCATGCTGGCTTCCCTGGCAGGTGGATAGAGTTCTGTATGTGCTGTTCACTGAGGGAACATGAGGTTCCATTCTTTATGCAACAGCCTCATTTCCCACTCCCCACCCTGCAGGGCCCAAAGCTGTGTCTCCAGTATTAAACACTAGCCTATCACCTATAGGACATGTTGCACTTGTTCCAAGTTCCCCTTTATTTCTAGCACCTAGAGCTTCCTTTCTTTCTTTATAGCTTCTCCATAAATCTAATGTTCTTAAATAATTTGATTTTATTCAGCATTCTTGTTTTGATAATGGAGGGCAGTGGAATGAGAGGAAGTCTATGACCTCAGTCCACCATTTTGCTGAAACCAGACATCTCTTTTTTTTTTTTTTTTTACCTTTGCTTTTCCTTACTTTCTCCACTATTCTCAAGAGCATTTTTCTCCAAAAATAAAGGCTAGATGTACTCTGTTGGAAACATAAATCAGACAACTTGATAAATGAACTAATTTTATCGCACCAAAGTCATTATGGATTAGATTCAGGTGAGCTTTATGATATTGTCATTTTTGTAAGTCAAAAACAGTTGAATAGCAACAATTTCATAGGATTTCACCATAATATTATTAGTACAAGATTCACTAAGAACTGTTTTTGGTGATTATTTTTTCAGGGAAGTAAATTTGGTAGATATTGTTTAGCCAATTATGAGATGTTGGCAATTGACATAATTGATTGCCTTTTCTTGCAGTTCTGCTCAGTTGAGGGAGCTTTATTTTGTGAGTCATCCAGACTCCACATGTTGCGTGAATGAAATTTTCCTAAAGGAAAACTCTGGCCCCCTTACCCGCTAATCAGCAATTTCTGATGGATATCTATTGCCAAAAATGTATAGTTTAAATTCCTCTTAATGTTACTCCAATCTCTATGATCTTTATCAAATCAAGTCTATTCTTCGGTCTTATTCTTTCCCGAACGCATTCTAGGCCTCAAAGAACTTTGGTTAACAACATTGATTTCCTACCTTCCCACAGTTGTTTGAACCAGTCCTTCTCCATAGTATGCTTCTCCTTTGTCTTCCCGAAGGCCCTAGAAACTCCTCCCCAAACTTTTAGGCCCAGTTCAAACGCATTTCTTCTAAAAATCCCTCTTTATTTCTTTAAGCATAGATTGACTTTTTCTTCTGTGTTCCCACAGCTTGTTGCTCATTTAGCCACCATTTTCGCACTCCATCTTCTTGTGTATTTATCCGTGATAATGAGTATCTTAGCTTCTTAAAGGCAGGGATCACGCCTTTGCATACAATAGGCAATTAATAAATGTTGCAGAATTGATTGAATTGAGAAGCACAGTTTAAACAGCACATATCATCTTTGAAGAAATATTAAAATATTTTCCAATTGTGAAATTGAAAAACCAGTCAACTTGTTAAAATATAACCTAGATTATTTTTTTTAACAATAAACCATCAGATTAAAAGATAGAGTCATCTAATCCAAATAATATTTTATTTTTTCCTTCTTTGATCATATCTTCTCCATTTTAATCTTTTAAGAAAGTTTGAAGGACTTTTGAAAGTTGGTTTTTTTTCCCCCAAATAAGATTTGCACAAAACCACTGTTTATTTAGCAAAGCCATGTATTGCTTTTTGGGCACCTATCCAATCTCATATTTTGTAAATAATTGCTTATACCTCTCCCCTTAGTTCTTGAATATCTTAAAACAGTGCATTGAAAACAAGCTGTTTATTTTAATCAAATAGCCACAAAGTTTCAAAATCGCCAGGCATCAACAAAGCCTTATATTTCTTATACTTCTCTGAGTTTATATTGCACTTTCGGAAACCACACAGTGGTTATCTGACATTTCTTAACTAATCTCTAATTATAGAATTGTAAGAACACTAAAAGCCCAGGCGAAATACATCGTTTTACAACAATAGGAATCGAATTGCATTTCCTTATACTGCTCCTGTAAGCCCAGCCATGGCTGTTACTGACTCCAGCCTTTAAATACACGCCTAGTTGTCACAGGTCTTTGCACAGCATATTTGCACCTCTGATTTTAGGAGTTGACTTCATGTTTTGGCCTTTCTTTGTAATGAAATTCTGAATATGTTCACTGCAGATTAATCCACTATTTTTATTCTCAGGAAAAAATGCAAATGTCAGTCTGTTGGTTCTTCGTGTAATGTTTGAAAACCTGCATGTCTAGAGAGTGCTCTGCACTCTGCTGGCTCCAAGTTTGGTGCTAATATTTCTTTTGTGAGTTACAATTCTTAGGCCGTGAACTCTTGGATTAGTTTTGGTTTCTAGCATTTTTTCCTTCTTTTCTGTAAAGTAGGTGCTGTCAACGTAAAAACCTGCATGCTTTATTATAAAATCTACTTTTTGTGAAAACATTTTTTTTTTGACAATAGGGTATATTTTCTCTTGTATTAAAACTTTTTCCATTAGTTATTACTGTCTTGCTCCCTCATCTTGCTACTGCCAACTCTTCAATGTCGTTCATTCAATCTTGACAATATAATCTTTGCATAACCTACAGAATAACTCAGACCAGGGACTGGCCCCTTAGGGTAGTGGTTAAGTTCTCGAGCTCTGCTTCGGCGGCCCAGGGTTCACAGGTTCGGATCCCAGGCACTGACTGAGGCACCGCTTGTCAAGCCATGCTGTGACGGCGTCCCATATAAAAGTAGAGGAAGATGGACACGGATATTAGCCCAGGGCCAATCTTGCTCAGCGATAAGAGGAGGATTGGCGATAGATGTTAGCTCAGGGCTAATCTTCCTCACACAAACAAAACAAAACAAAACAAAACAAAAACAAACAAACAAAAAAGAGAATAACTCAGACCAAAAATATATGATGAATCCATAACTATGTTTCTAGCACCAGATTAGACATCCTGGGAATTAGAAAAACTCTCCTTATACTAAGTTTGGTTTGTAAACCATGCTGGTTTATTTTTTTGTTGGCTGTGAGCATGCTTGGAATGGTCTGTCCTGTTCTCCACTCCATTTCTCACCTACCCATCCTGACTCAACCAGGTGGCAACATCTCCTGGAAACTTTTTGGCAAACCCCACCTCTAGGTTGGATTACCTTTCCCTTTTCTGAGGTCTCATAATGCCTTGTTTATAGGTCTATAGTTGCAGTGTCTAAGTGTTTTATGAAACTGAACTCCTTTAAGACTCTAGTTTCACCTTAATTATCTTAGGTTCCCCAGATTGTGGCCCAATATTGGATGATATTAGAATAAATGAATTCCTACAAAACCTTGCATTCTGCAAAATTGTGGACTAAAAATAACAGAGTTAATGGGAGAAGGAGAGTTGGGTAGGCCACTATACATCAGTGTGAGCTTGTAATTAAAACGCTAACAGAAAACAAAATTGTACGGACTTGCAAGAGTCTGGTGATTAAGTTTTACTTCTAAAACATTTAAAAAGTAATATTCACTTTCTAGTATATAGAATAGACCATAGCAAAGACTGATTAAAAACTAAAATTAGCTTGATAGAAGGAGTATAAGGGGGATTTGAAGCTGCTGTTATGAAGGCAAGAGAAAAGTCACAAAGAGCATAGAGAACAAAATGGGCCAATAAGTGCTTCCAAGACTAAGCACATGGCTAAATACTGCAAGTATGAAAAATATGGGGTGAATTGTCTTTGTATACAAGATTGTAATTCTCCATTCCACACTCAGCTGTGTTAGCATGCTTAGTGTTCATAGGGATTCTTGGAAATATCAGAGGTGAACAAATCTGACTTTTACATTATACTGACATCATCTTTCTATTTATCAACTATGTATGAACTAACTTGTGCTGCAGAAATATGCTTCATAGTATATTTGACAAAGAGAATTCAATAAATGCAGTGTTTCCATTAAAAAAAAACCCTCAAACTTCTTAATTATGAAGTTTCCTATAATTTAATAAAACTGATTTTTCGAGGACCATGGAAAATTTACTCACTAAATTTGAAGTATTTACCTTGGCTGCTATGCCCTCTGCCTGAGATTAGCAAAAGTTTGGAACTCTTCTTTACGAAATGCTACACATTCCCCTTCAGAAAATCAGATACAACAGGTATTTCAGGAGTAATTCCTGAATAATTTAGAACAAGATTCGATAGTAGATGATCCATTAATCTAGTTGTAATACATATTGATATGTTGAGCATCTTTAATTTGATTTGGTGGGAACACTTTATTTGGTGAGCCCAAGATCCGAATTATTAGTATGCTGTATATACCAATTTATTTGAGTTTGGCAGAATTTTTTCTTCTAGTGATTTCAAGCCCATTTCATTTTTCATTGGCTCAGAAATAAGTTCAGTAGATAAGACAGGCATTTGCACAATGGTCAGAAAACTTGCACAGCTGTCAGAAAATATGACAATATCCCAAATCTGACAGCAGGTAGGCACCTCCACAGTTCAAATTTAGGCAGCTTCACTCAGCAAGCATCTTTTGCATGCTTACCATATGCTGGGCACCATAAAATACGTGGAAGAAAGGTAATAAATAAGATAGAGCCTCTCTCCTCAAGGATCTCACAAGGTAGGTAACTTAATTGAGGTTCTAGCCCAGGGCTTTTCATTGTATATACGGACATGGTTATCATTCTCTTAAAAAAGCACTTTTCACTTTTCCACTATGCTAAATGAAAATAAATGCCCAGATATTTTTAGTATAAATATAAATTTGCATATTTGCTTTTCTTGTGTCCCTGGAAATACAACTAGGCAGAGTTAAAGTTGGTTGAGCAAAAAGACCCATGTCACAGTCTCTGATCAAGCAATGCTTATGTCTATGATTTCAGACAATTTGCTTCCCTTTCAAATCCACAATTTTCTCACTTTGTAAAATGAGGACTTAGACACTAACTTTCCTTTCAATATAAGAAGCTAGGCCTCTGTTAATTTCATTAAAGACCCAACCTGTATCAGTGTTGGGAAATTAAATGCCATTAGATCATAGGTTTTTAATCTGGTAGCATTTTGAAAATGAGCTGTTTAGTCAAATGCTTGAGACTGCAGAAAGAGGGATTATAATGTCAGCAAGAGGGTACGCTTTAGTAATATAACATAATGATGCAATGTCCTGGAGGCTGGCTCCACGGCTACTGCCCAGCTGCGTTCCATATTGGCTGCCTATTTGTTATAATAAGCATATTACAGGTACGCAATTTCAGTACTTGAATTCATATCCTGAAGCTTTTTTAAATTTCTAAGCCAGCATCCTATCTATTTAAGGACCTTAATTACATCCTTTGAAATAATCTCAACTATTTAACCTCTGTTCTCAAAGTTCAGGAAAAAACAACAATAAAGCAATCACTCCCCGAGTTAAATGAGACCCTTCAAATGATTCTAACACCAAGGTACTGCACTCAGTCATTTTTAACAAAGTCAGCTGTCACTAACTTAAATAGATCCCACAATGGTCACACTAAGTCATTTATTGTCACTTTTTTTTTTTATCAGAAGAGAATAAAATTTAAGCTGTATTAGCTCTGGATTAAATGGGTACACAATTGCCGTATGTATAGGTATGTAATGCTGAACTTGGTTGAGGAGTCACATGTAAGTTTGAATTCCAAGAATTTCAGTTTGTGAAACGTGGGTAAAAAAAAATGTTTCAATCATATCATCATTTTCCTGAGGATTTAAGTTATTTACCAACATGCAAGAGTTAAACGTATGTACACAAAATACAAGTATGTACTTATTCTCTGCCATGCATTGAATAAAGCTCCTCAGATGAATGAGCCCATTTTATATCCACAACCAATCTATGATAACTGTTATTATTATTGTAATACACATTTTATAGATGAGGGCATTGAAGATTAAGGAATTTAAAGTATTTGCCTAAATTCACAGAGAATTTCGACTTGAACCCAGACAATCTAAATCCATGGTCTACGCACTAACACATATAAAGTGTCTGACACAGAGTAAGTAATCAGACGAAGGCTATTACTCATTAATTTTCATCTAGTCTTCCATAAAATCGCCGATACTGGATCACTATGCAATTATGCCTATGATGACTTGAGGTGACATACCTGTGCAGTTTATGTACCTACTATTTGGGTTAAGTCTACAAGTCAGGTGGGGCATCTTTAGGCTGTAGATGGTTTCACATTGAGTACTAGAAACAAGCAGACTGTGATGGTATCACTTATGTGTATGTACGGAAGCCTGAAAGGAATCAGTGGACTTAGGTGGACCTGGACCACTATCCATTGTAATTGTACTACCATTTCCCTGTGATTATTGATATGTCTGGAGATCTTGTGCCTTATGACAAAGGAAACCATTTTAATGGTGAACTTGATGGCAGTTTGTCAGGAAAGTAAATGAGTAGTATGGGGAATGAATGTCTTTCAAAAGTTTCTTTTTTAAGTCCTACAGATATCTATTAACTGTCTCTTCATATCTGAGATTTGAACCAAAATTTTTCAATTTATTGGACTGTGGCTATTTATCTGCAAAGATCTTGCAAAACATGTGAGTATAAGCCTATTCTTCATTCTTTCTTGGATAATATTATTCTTCTACATTTTAAGTATGAGAACATGCAAAAGTCACCAAGAAAGGGAATTCTCAGTTAATCAAAAGCCCTTCATGTACTAAGCTATGTCATAAAAACTTACCTCTTTATGTTCAGATCCATTATACTCTTCCCATGCTCTGCCCATATCTCATTGGGGAGTCTCACTCAAACCACATTTTGAAAGTGTCTTTGTCCACTGGCTTCCTTGTCCACTGTATTGGACTAGATTTGCCCGATACAGGATACGACAAATATGTAGGGTAGGAGGATGGGAGAAGCCCTTATTATTCTTTCTTTATGCTTCTGGAATGTCTGTGTGGCTCTAGCTCCTGCTGGGCAGGCCCACCCACCATGTTCCAGACTCCATCTAGCAGCTTTTGCCTTAATTACAGCTCCTGGACTCACGTTGGAACACTGCTGCTCCCTTTGTGCCTCCAACTGTATGTTTCCCACTCTTGCTAATTCCTCAGTTGTTGGGATTATTAAATTCCTCTGCTGAACTACCTAACATGGGCTTTCTTTCCCAGTCTGGATCCTGATGTAGGAACCCACATCCACTTCTTTAATGTCTTCTCATTCAGGAAGCAGAGACAGCAATATAAATTGCTACAATTCTAAGTGTGTCATGACTAATAAAATTAAAAGAGATCATATATGTTTTGGGCATCCTGTAGGCTAGAGTGCTGAGCAATTAAAAGTTGTTCAGGAAGTCATTTTAAATTAATTGAATTAAATTATAAATGTCTCTTAATCTGAGACTTGTTATGATAAATTTTATAGGATACATTAGTTCTATTTCACTCCCGATCTTTGCTAAATAATGAGATGTAAACACAATAGCAAGAGAACCAATTGAATGAGGATCTACTAAAATTAATTTTCTCCAAGGAGATAATCATTCCTTTTAGAATGGTATCCAAAACTAACCGTTTATTTGTAATTGTTGAAGGAAAACTATTATACATAGAAAATTTCTATTTATTACCAGATTCATAACCTGTTTCTCTTTCTCTCTCTCTCTCCGTCTCTCCTTTTCTCTCTCTTACTCTGAAATAACTATGATTATAGGATTGTAAAAATCCTTAGGCATAGAAGATAAATTATAGTAAAGATGATGATTTGACTTTTTTCCTTTTTCACGAGATATCTGTGACGTGATTTATATATTTAGTGTGGAGTCTAAAAGGTTTCCGAGAAACACTGGTCAATACAATGCCCTCTCCCTTGCACACCTGTTACTTCTCTTTTTAAATTAGTGATTGAATTCATGACACAGAATGTACCTGAATCAGAGCAGAGTTTTATCGTTGGATCTGTTTTTTTTCATGAGGAAGTCGTCCTCTAAGTCTTTGTGATAGATTTTGTTATTGTTCTAAACATTTAGTGCCCCTCATTGGAAGATGATTATAAACTCCCATTCTGTCAGTCTCAGAAGTAGCCATGTGACCTGCTTTGGCCGCTAAACGTGAGTGGAAATGACGTGTCATTTTGAGCAGAAAAATATATGTTAGTTGTCACTGAGAATTTCGGGTTGTTTGTTTGTGCAACACACCCTACACTATCCTGATTGATAGAATAATTCACATAAAATTGTTGAGTAGGAGTCAGAAAACTATCTTCAGACTTAGATCAGACCCTAAGTTTACTCAGTACAATTGCACAATTTACTGGCTTTCCTGTCTCAAATGCAATAGAGCTGGTTTTTAGGACTGATTATTTCTACAGTTCTTTCATTTCTGAACTCATATGATCCTATCCCTACTGGGAATTGGTGAAGAGACTTACCATGAATAAAATTAGAGAAGAATTTTCCCAACAGCTGTGCCTAAGGAATTATCTCCTTTTTAAAAAATAATTTTAGTATGTTTTCCTATTAATTGGCATTATTTAGAATTCAGGTCTGTCTTTATGAGCAGCCCCAAATCATTATAATTGTATGTGATCAACGACTTAAAAAATTGTCCTTTTTGGCTCAACACATATATTTCAGAGGGCCTGTTTTGACTTCTAACTGGTAGGATGATACCACTTGTTTAGAAGGTGTGAATTGAATAAAAACTGACTTCAGATATAATTTTCCAAATTTTGGTTATAGATATCACATTTAGTTGTACATATTTGTGACTTTTCCATCTTTCCTACTCTATTGATCTTTTACGGGAAGAAGTATTTCTTGATTATGCTTATGTACCCACAAGACAAAACAATGGTAGATGGTAGACCCTTATAGGAGAGAAGAATTTGCCACCTCCAAATCTATCTCTTTGGCTTGAGGATTATTTTGGGCTGATTATTTTTAAGAACAAAAGACTCAGGAAGAAACTTTGACTTTCCCCGATTGCCTAAAAGAATTTAAGCAAGAAAGCCTATTCCAGGAGGGAACTATCGCTGCAGGTAACTACAGTATAATATGAACTAGGTGTGAAAGACAGGGAGGAACCCAGCCAGGTCCCTTTGATCAAAGTTCTTTCTGTGTCCCATTGTCTGTAGATGGCCCAACAAATATTTGTTTACCAAACATTGACTCTTTTCATCTTCCTGTAAATTGTCTCCTTTCTCTTTGAAGGCCCAGACCCCTGTTCCCTTCTCTTTAGTCCAGTATGGTATATATACCTCATTTTGCCTGTCTCTGGAATTCCTCATCTTATATGAATTCCCCATGTGCACATATTAAACTTTGTTTCATTTTCTCCTGTTAACTTGCCTTATGTCATTTTAATTATTTAACCAGCCATAAGAACCATAAAGGGAAAGGAGAGAATTCTTCCTTCCCTACAAACTCAAATATTAGTCCTATAAAAAAAACCAATTTGACAACTTTTTAGGTGAAAGACCATGTTTTGACAATAATCCTTAAAATGATAAGTTCCATTTATGTACCTCTAGTCAAGAATCCACATTCCCTAATGTCTTCTGGAAATTTCCACCTTATTACCTCAAATCCAACATGGAACAATTACTAGTCCCTCTTACTCTCACCTTCTCTCCTGAACTTGACCTTCCATGGATATTCATTATTTTTGTTCGTGATACTATCAACATTCTGGTTTTTCAATTAAATCATGTGGGTTTTCCTCAGCTTCTCATTCCTTTTCTCTTAAGTTGAATATATCTGTTAAGTAATGTGTATCTCAATTCTGTCATTTCCAGAATCTCTTGTCCAACATACAGCTACTGGCTTAAAGAACTTTCTTTTAATTTCTAACTTGGATTTTTAGTGTAGTCTTCAAAGTGATTTTTCTACTGCTATTTCACATTTCTTTAATTTTCCCCAATACAATGAAATGATTTTTCCCCTAAAACATAAAAACAATTCTATTACTCTTTTGTATTAAACTTGTCATTTATTCTTCATTGTTTATAGAATAGAGGACAAATGACTTTGCCTGATATATGACTATTACGTTCAACAAGATCTCCAATCTCATCCATCACCCATGTCTGCGCCTCATGTTCCAGACATATCTCTACAGTTCAAGTTTCTTGAAAGGATAATGCTATGTCATGCCTAGGCACTGTGAATATCTTCTGTATTTGTGCCACTATCGAAGTGAATATATACTTTTATTATCATATGCATCATAAGTATTTGTTTCTACTTCTATCTTCCAAAGGAGGCTGTGAGCTTGTTGAATATAGGGACTGTATTTTATTCATATTTGGATCCCTGGTACCTAAAGCAGGATTTGGGACATGCTAGGCACAAAAATCATTGAATAACTGAGTGGTTATATAAATGTGTGTGTGTATATATATATATATATATACACACACACACACGTATACATTTACACAATAAATATATATTTATGTATATATAGTGTGTATATACATATCTAACGTGCTTAATAATTGATTGAATGAATAGATTATCATGTTTTTGTGTATTTATATTAATTTTTTAAGTGATAAGCAAAAAATTATTTTTCCTCAAAGAGAAAAAAAGTGAATTTTCAAATGTAGTCTACCAGAACATTAACCAAAATCTACTGTTTCAAAAGGCAATAGCCAAGTTACAAAATATAGTTAGCCAATCATTTTTTCTAACATTTAAACTATCTCTTATAGGTGGAAACTGTTCAAAGAATGCTGGCAATATAATTATGCCACATTTTCTTTTCTCTATTTCTGACACTTTATTAGTTTTCTCATCGCTAGTAAAATCCTCTATCACAGACTGCACTTTAATAACATACATTTGCATATTGATTAATAATGACATTATCAAATACACCAAACCCTTTGTAGAATACATATTTGAATAACTATCAACAATGAAAGAGGTCATCAAAATGTAACCTTATTAAGGTGCTTTTGATTTCGTTAATAACTGATTAGATTTCATCAGCCTTTCACACAAGGTCATCTAGTATACATAGCGATATGGCAAATTACTCTCAAGCGTTTTTATTTCTCCTGGTTATTACTGTTATAGAAGAGGAGTAAAAAGATACACAGTGTAAAGACATACTAGGAAACTCCATTTGCCCTATCTCCTGATTAATCATACCTGAAATATTTGAAAATAAAAAGTTCTATGTGGGCAATATCAACTTATCTCTGTCAACCTACAAAAACAGAAACCAGTTTAAAAGGCAAAGTATTTATTTGGTATCAAAGAGGAATTTGGGGAGCACAGATTCAGGTAGGAATCCAAATAGTGTCCCAGTAGGGAATAAAAGTCGGGGGCTTTTAAAGGCAAAGAAGGCAGGTTCTTATTATAAAGAATTTTAATTGGATTTGGAGGCAGAGACCTAGTCTTGGCTAAACATTGATTGACTGTTGATTCTATCTTCAGAAAGTCCACAATCCTCAGTCTTTGTGATCAAGAAGTCTGTTCTCTGCTGACTTCTCAAACAATTGCTTGTAAAACAATGGCCATTTTGGCTAAGTCCAAAGGTTTGGCCCAGTCCAAGGTTCAAGACAGCAAGGCAGTTTCTCTGACAAGGCAGCTCCAACTCCATTTTAAAATGGCTTCACTAAAGTCAATTTTGACAACTTGTAAGAAAAGTCGTTCTTGTTTGTTATCCCTGTCTTTTTAAATATTAAGGCATTGAAATCGTTTTCAATAAATAACAACATAAGCTAGAGGTTCTTATATACAGATCATGGGCCATAAGGGTTTCTTGAGTTCAAGGAAATTATGAGAACAATTTTATGTACATATAAGGAGAGAATGCATATGTAGTCTTATAAATATTCAAAGAAGCCTATGACTCAAAGTTTAACAATCACAGATTTATGCTAATAAATGTTACACATTTAACTATTTTCTTGGCTACATATAGTTTCAACTTTTAACTTGAGTTGAACTCTGTAGTCATGCAATTGCTTTATGGGGCTTTGGGTATACTATTGTAGGGGAGAAAATATTTTCTCCTCTACCTTTCTAAGTTCTTCTGGGCTTGTTTAAGAATTAAATCAACAGGAGACAGATTAACAGGAGAAAAACAAACAGGAGTTTAATAACGTATACCTCCTGTATACATGGGAGAGACTCTGGAAAACTGAGTAACTTGCAAAAATGTCCCACACCACCATCTTAAATGCCATTTTCAGCTAAAGACAAAAGAATGTGTTGAGGGTGGGGGAGTCACTTATGGGAAGTGACCAGGAAAAGCACAATAAACAAGGGTAAGTTTGTTATGCAGATTTAAGTTGTTGCCTTTTGCATTAAGAGTGTCTAGAGAGAAGGTCATCTCCCTCTCTTTCTGGTGCAGAGAGGGAGACATCTTTATAAATGGAGATTTCCCTTACAAATGTAAATATCTTTTACAAAGGGTAACTTTCTACTTGGTTTTCAAAGCTTCTTCCAAGTCTGTTGTTTCTCAAAAATAACCAGCCTAAAATAATCCTTGCGGCAAAGAGACATCTTTTGAGGTGACAAATTCTGCTCCCCTGTGCTATTTAAATGTGCTTTACTTCATCTATAAACTTTTATGTATTCTTTACCGATTTGAGAAAGAGTCACTACCAAGGAAACTTGAGAGTGAGTGAGAATGTAGGAGAAAGGAAATGACAGAAATTTTTATGGAAAAACAGTTTGGAGCAATAGTTTTACATCTCAAGGGACAGAGAAAGGATTTATAATTTCAAGCGTTCTAAAGTAACTCCTCTAAGAGGGGGTTCAGGCGCCTATCTGCCTACCAACAGGTTTTGGCCGGAACAAGCAGTAAATTCTCCTGGCAGCCTTGAGAAAACTCAGGTGGGCATTTTAAGGAGGGGCTGGAGCCACATGTGGGACACAGCTGTAAACTACTTGAAGCCAGGCTAGAGCTTGGTCATTTCTTAGTGCAGAGTTTTAGATGGAGTTGTTATGTGCCGAGAGTCTTGAAGTTCTCAATTCACACACACTTTGGAGAACTAAAGCCAAGGGAATATTTTTTCTGAGGTTTTGCTGTTAGAAATGCTGAAAATTATCAAGTGGAAATTCAAACCTAGGTATGTCCAGTTCCAAAACCTGTGCATTTTTTTCTGCTATACCACATCACTTCCATTTAAGGTTAAAATCAATCTTTTCCTCCAAATCCAGGATTGAAACAGAACTTCGGAGTAGTTTGTTACTACACAAAATTGGGGTTCTCTTGCCCAATGTGCATAAAAAAGCCAATTAATTACGACGTCAGCTTCTCCGAGCATTTGCGCAGGCCCAGTTGATGGATTGGTGATCTCAACTTGCCTGAACAGGACAAGGGGTCTAAGTTCCTGAAACACAACTCTTAATTACTCTGTTGATAAGATGAGGTCAGTTGAACTGGTCCTGGAGGGCCTGTGGTTACAGTTTTACTGTAAAATATAAATCCAATGAACAGATAGTCATCCTGGGTGGTCTGGTGGTTAAGATTTGGTGCTCTCATTGCCGTGGCCTAGGTTCATTGCCCAGTCAGGGAAGCACACCACCATCTGTCGGTTGTCACACAGTGGTGGCTGCTTGTTGCTGTGATGTTGAAAGCTATGCCATCAATATTTTGAATACCAGCAGGGTCACCCATGGTGGACAGGTTTCAGTGGAGCTTCCAGGCTAAGACAGACTAAGAAGAAGGACCTGACCACTCACTTCTGAAAAAATTGGCCATGAATTCCCTATGAAGAGCAGTGGAGAATTGTCTGAATTAGTGCCCAAAGGTGAGAGGATGGTGCTAAAACACCGGGCAGGGTTCTGCTCTGCTCTACACAGGGTTGCTAGGAGTCAGAATTGATTGATGGCACTAACAAATGCACATATGCATATTTTTAAACTAATAAGAATTGAATACCTGTGTTCATCATATACTTTAAGAAACAAAAATTTTATTGTTACCTTAGAAGCTCCATGGATTCCTATTCCCTATCACAGCCCTGTCCCTGTGCCACAAAGATAACCACACCATGATGATGTATTATTCATTCACTAAGTTTTCTTATATATTTTGTCATATATATCTCTAAACCATGTATATAATAAATATCCCTAATCCATATATTTTTACTTTTAAAGATTTACATCAATATTTTCTTATGTACATAGATTTCTGTGATTGCTTCTATTGTTCAACATTAGGTTTTTTCTAGGTATATTGATACCTTTAATTATAGATCATTTATTTTTTCTTGCTGGGAAAAGTTTGCCCTGAGCTAACATCTGTTGCCAATCTTCCTCTCTCTCTTTTTTTTTTTCCTCTCCAAAGCCCCAGTACATAGTTGTATATTCTAGTGGTAAGTCCTAGTTCTCCTACGTGCACTGCCACCACAACATGGCTACTGACAGACAAGTGGTGTGGTTCTGCACCTGGGAACTGAACCCCAGCTGCTGAAGCAATCGCACTGAACTTTAACCACTAGGGCATCAGGGCTGGCTCTACAGATCATTCATTTTTGTTGCACACAATATTTATCCATTATCTTGCTAATGTATATTTGTGATGTTTTCAGGAGATATCTATACAGAACTGCTATCAATATTCTTTTATGTTTCCTGGTACACATGTGTAAGAATATCTCTAGAGTGTATAACTACGGGTATCATTTCTAGATTTTAAGGAGTGCATATCTTCAATCTCAGTAAGCAAACGAAAAGCAGATTTCATGAACGTATGCACTGACCATCAGTTGATGAGAATTTCTAAAGCTCTACATCCTCTGCAGCACTTGATATTATCGGATTATTATTTTTTTTAAGTTAGCCAAATGGTATGACGATACTGGATGTGATTTTTAATTTGCATGTTCCTGATTACTAATAAGCCTTGAATATCTTTTCATGTTTATGTGTTACTCTCTGAAATATCTGCCTATGTCTTTAAGCCCTTTCTTCCTAATGGATTGTTTGTCTTTTCATAATTAAATTTTAGAATTTCTTTTCTATATTCTGCATACTAATGCTTGGATTAATATGTATTACAAACAAATTCTCTCTGTGGCTTATCCTTTTTATTTTATAATGTCTTTTGTTTAACAGAAAACTCTAATTTCAGTGTAGCTGAGTCTATCAATCTTTCTCTTAAGGTTTGCACGAATCGAGTCTTATTTAAGAAATCTCCCTCATTCCTCAAATCCTAGAGCTTTTTAAAAATACTTTTGCCTTTCGAATTTAAATGTAAAATCCATGTGAAGTTGACATTTTATAATTTGAGGTAAGTTTTCTTTTCTATATACAGAATTAGTTGTTTCAGTACCAATTGTTGAACGGTCCCTCCTTTTCAAAATATTTTCCAATGATTAAATAAAATAAATATTACTTAACTATTATAAACAAAATTTCTATACTTCTGTTAGTCTGTCAACTCTCTATACTGTTCCATCTGTCTATTTTTCTCCTTCTCTATTATTTGATAAGTGGTGTAGCCATTTTCCCAAATGTTGTTTAGGAGTTATTGACTACTCTTGGACTTTATAGTCCCAAATAAGTTAGAGTCAATTTGTCAAAACAAAGTCTTTTTGCCTTTTACTCCCAACAAATAACTTTGTAGTTATTTTGGTCGTAGGTGAGTCATTTTACTTTCTACCCTATCAGCTTTCTTTTCCATAAAATTGCATATATGCTTTACTTACTTCACAGGACTTATGTCATAATCAAGTAAAGTAATATATGTGAAAATCCAATGTATATGACCTATAAAGCACCATGAATACTGTTGCTGAAAGAAGAGCATATTTGTTTTTTATTTGTAAGTTATATGTACCTCTCATAACCCAATCTTACCCAACCCTGCTCAACCTATGACACAGACCTCACTATTTTAATACCAATGGAAAGCCTACTAGTGTTCATTTGTGCCTGTACAAATTTACCATAATTTTCCTTATTTATTTAAGAAGAAACTGTCTTTTTAGTTTATAGATTTAAATCAACCTTCAAATTTAAAAAATAGTCTGAGGGAGTCTGTAAGTTATTAGTGCAAGGGTCAATAGAGAATGACTTAGGTCATCTGAGAATGAGAACTTTAATTAGCATAGAGTTTTGGTAATGACACAAGATTAGGTTCAGACTTGAATTAACTGCCTAACTTTGGCTAATTTGTTTAATCTTTTTGAGTGTCAGTTTCCTCATATTTAAAACAAAGATTATAATAATATTGACCTCATGCTGTCATTGTGAGAGATACATGCGATTTGGAAAAAGTGCTCGCATACTTTAGTGTGCTATTTGAATCATACTTGTGGTTACTAAATTGTAGATGTACATTTCGCACATTGTATGAGTCAAAATAAATTTTAAGTGTCCTAGGGCAATTTGCTTTTGAAAGAAATCTGGCAAATCTCTTTACAGAGCAAATAATCATTTTGTAATCCAGATAAATCCACACAATTTGAATACGTAAACTGAAATTCTTGAATAACCATCTTCTTATGATGATTCAGTTATTTACTCATTCTAAAAATGGCTTTAATCTACATAAGTGGGAAACTTTTCAGTTTCTATGTATAACAGGAAAAAATGAAGAATCAATTCAAGCCTTAAAAGAATCTCCTGAGATCACGGGACTAACGAATAATTAGGTACTTATCTATAAAACTGCTACTGAACCAAGTGGTCTCACCTCCTGGCGAGTTAAATAAGACTCTACACCAGTGGAAGTTGTCTCACAAAGTAAACTGTATTTGCAGCAAATAGGAGGCCATGAGGAATCATTTCCAAAGCCATGGCGACCCCGAACAAAGGGAAGAAGAAACTTTTATTTGGTTGGGGAATGAATATTCAAAAGGGACAGCCGGGTACACTGCAGATTATGGTAATGAGGCTTAATCTCCTCTTGAAGAGATCTTCAAATTAAAAATAAGGCAAGGTCATGGGCACAGCTCTTGTAGGGAGGCTTGGTTAGCTTCAGGGTGGTTTCTGGTTATGTCTCCTTAACATAAAAAAAACTTGGAAAAACAGTTAAATGCTTCCAAACCCACCATTAAGTTCCTCATGGCATCAGTCGGTGACAAAACCACTCCTGTGTTATGAGTATTAGGAGTCATTGTGCTTTGATTTAGAAATTACATTTTGCCCTTTCATTAGAGGTTAACTGATCAGTAGGAAAATTTCTTCAGCTTAAGAGGCAAGAAAGGTCATTGCTTAAAAAAAGCAAGCATATAAATTAATAAATATTTTCTATTTGATATAAGAATACATGAACTGGAGGAGAGGTAAGAGAAAATATAAAAAACATAAATTTCCCCATCTTCCGTAACAGAGAGTCAATCAATATTGTCTAAAATTGAAATATGGATGTTTAAAAATGACTTCAACTTAATGTTTTTCGTAATCATTGTTACTCAAACTAGAGGAGCAGGTTAGGAAACAATATTTCTTGTGGTAAAGAATCTTTACCTGAAAATTTGACAGTTTTTTAAGATTCTGCTGTTTCTTATTTTGAAGTTTGATAAATACTATTTCCAAATTTAATTAAATATATACATGTAAAGAGAGCACAGATTTTTTTGACATTAATAATACCTAACTGTAAGATATAAATTCACACATGTTTAACAACAGTAAAGACACTATACATTTTTCTTGAAGTCATGAAATTCTGCTAGAGAGAGAATAAGAGAAACCAAATACTAATTTTGTATATTTTCCTAAGTCTTTTTGGAAAACTCAGTGCTCTAGTGTAGCTGAATTACATCATCATTATGCTATTTTTAATTACTTTGGCTGCTAAACGGCTAATGGCTTAAAACCTGTAAAGCACAGAGCTCGGGATTGAGTAAAGACTAAATAAATATTAGCCACTATTATTACACTTTAGATCACAATATGACTCCTAGGTAAAGTAAATTCTTTTGTTAAATATCCAGAAGAACCAAGCCAAAAATAAGGACAGTTTATGAAAAAATAACCCTATTTTTTTCTGACTTAGTGACTCAACATTCTTGTATGTAGAGAGGCAGTGTTCAAGAGTGTGAATCCTCAGGAGAAACTAAATTTGAATGGACCTTTTATTTGTTCTCTTGGGATAACTGGAATGAAAATTAGCAATTTCAGAAGTGGAGATTAAAAGAGTGAGCTCTTAAGAGATATTTCTGGGATAGGACATTTAACCTTTATTAACAAAAAATTTATATTTCTTTCAGTCATATTATATTCTACCATTTGTTCTATTGTTTACTTTCCATAAAAATAAGCTGAAGGTACGTCTCACAAGAATAACTGGCAGAACATGTGGAGGTCCCACATTGCCTATCGCCTATTTTAATAAACTTTATTGAATTATAACTTATGATACAGAACCTCTTAATCTCAAGTTCATGTGCCCAATGTACAGTAAGCCAATCACTGAGACGCTAGTGTTTGAAGGTAGCGAAATGTTTATTCAAATTGCTCAAAATAAGAAGGTGGGAGGATAGGTTCTCTCAAATCCACCATGACAAAAGAAGAAAGCAGGGGTCTTTATAGAGCTAAGGGGCTAGGGAGGAGGAGTTTCAGAGAAACAAAGGGGAAGTGGGTGTTTCTTTCACTCCAGATAAGCTCTTGGGCAACCAGATTTCTGGGTGTCAGCAGCATCTGGCGGGCTGGTTATCTTCCTTAAAGGCATTCTTTTTCTTCTGCAAAACAAGCTCATAAATCCTTGTGACTCTTGAGTCACCCCTCAGGTTAAATAAGAAAACACCAAATAAACAAGCTTATAATGATGTATGAATTAACTTCTTTTTAACTGTGTCTGTGTTGGGAACAAGGTTTAAGGGTAACCATATTCTTACTTAATATTTACAGTAACCCTTAGGTACTTGGCTTCACTTATATACAACAAAATGCAACCATTTGATTAGTTCCATGAGTTTTGACAGATACATTTGAGTACCAATCATCATAATCAAGATAAACAATATTACCATCATCTCTTTCCCAGTCAATTCCCTCTGCCTACCTTTGGCTCCATTGACCAACCTTACATAGCTATAGATTTCATTTGGCTTTTCTAAAATTTTCTGTAAATTGAATCAGTTTGTACTCTTGAGACTAACACCTTTTAATCTGTATGTTTCTTGTGATTCACCAATGTTGTTGCATGTATCTATTTGTCCCTTTTACTACAGATCCCACTGTATAGTATCATACCACACATATCACATATCATCCCATATACCACACTTAGTTTATCTACTGAGTTGCTGATGATATTTGGGTTGTTTTTAGTTTGGGGATATTACAAATAAAGCTGCTCTGAACTTTTGCGTGTATATTTTTGTGAGGACACACATTTTCATTTCTCTTGGGTAAATATTAAGAGTGAAATGAGTGGGTTATATGGTATGTGAATGTTTAGCTTTTTAAGAAATAGATAAACTGCCAAATTGACAGTAATGTGAGTTGTAGGTGCTCCACATTTTCACAAACACTCAACATCGTCAGTCTTTAGTTTCACCCATTCCAATCATGTGTCATGATATTTCATTGTGTCTTTAATTTGAATTTCTATAACTATGCTCATCTTTTTCATGTGCTTTTTGGTCATTCATTTAACTCCTTTTGATAAATGTCTGTGCAAATAGTCTTCATTTTTTATCGATTTGTAAGAAACTTTTATATACTCTGGATATATGTCCTCTGACACACTTCATATATTTTCTCTCAGTCAGTGGATTACCTTTTCATTTTCTTAAGAGTCATTTTATTTAATCATATTTCAAATTTTGATGAGTTCCAATTTATGAGTTTATATTTTCTGGCTTGTGATTTTTGTGTCCCATCTAAGAAATCTTTGCCTGTACTAGTTTTGCAAAAATTAGTCCTATGTTATCCCTTAGATGACTTTTTACTTTTATATTTAGATTTATGATCCTATTGACTTAATTTCATGGATAGCATGAGATAAAGGTCAAGATTAATTATTTTTCTTATGGCTATTAAGTTGTTCTAGAGAATTTTTTTCCACTGAATTACTTTGGCACCTCAGTTGCAAATCGTTTGACCTTATAAGCTGTCTGTTTCTGAATTCTTGATTCTGTTCCATTGATCTGTATGTTTATCCTTACACCAATATATCCTCATCAACATCAAACACCTAAGATAAATCTTGAATTCAGGTATTGTAAATTATTTTACTTTTATCTTTGTTTTCAAAATTATTTTAATTCATTTGCATCTCAATATAAATTTTAGAATCAGCTTGGCATGTTGTACAAAAATGCCTGCTGAGATGTTGATTGGGATTGCAATAAATCTGTGGATGCAATTTTTGAAAAGTTGACAGTTGACATCTTGATAATGTCTTCTCATGCATAAACATCTCATGTCTTTCTATTTATTTAGGTTTCTTTAATTTCTCTCAGCAATGTTTATAGTTCTCTGTACACGGGTTTTATGTATATTTTGTTAAATGTATCATTATTTTGAAGGTTATTTTAAATGGCATAATTTCAACTGCAAATTATTCATTTTTAATATATAGAAATACATGGATTTCTTTGTAGTGGTATCCTACAATTTTGCTAATGTGACTTATTAGTTCCAAAAGCTTTTTCTGTAGTTTACCTAGCATTTTCCACAAATATGATCCTATTTCGTGTGAATAAGAGAGCTTCACTTCTTTTTTTCTAGGGTGTATAATTTTATTTCTTTTAATTATATTATGGCTTGGGTTAGGATTTCCATTACAATGTAAAATTGAAATGGTTATTCCAAATCTTAGGCAGAAAGCATTCAGTATTTACCATTAATTATGATATTTGTTGTAAGTTTTTAACATAGATGCTTTTGTCAGATTGAGGAATTTCCTTTCTATTGATATTTGCTGAGTATTTTTATTATGAGCTTTGTGTGAACTTTGTGAAATATTTTTTCTGCATCTATTGAGATATTCGGATTTTTTATTTTATTCTGTTAATATGGGGAGTTAAACTGATTGATTTTGAAAATGTTAAAGCGAACTTGCATTTCTGTCATAAATCCTGCTTAGTAATGATATATTATTTTATACGTTTCTGATTTTGACTCAAAATATTTTGTTAAGTATTTGATATTTATACACGATATCATCTATAATTTTCTTTTCTTGTAATGTCTTTATATAGTTTTTGGTACAAATGTAATACTGGCCACAAAAAGTGAGCTAGAAGTATATTTTCCTCCCTCATTATTTGAAAAGTCTATCTAGGGATGGTATGTTATCCACAAAGATATGACAGAATTTAATGGCAAAACCATTTAGGCATGGAGTATTCTTTATTATAAAAATTATATGCATATGGATCTAATTTATTTTGTTGTTATAAGTCTATTCACGTGTTTTACTATTTTGTGACTCAGTTTTGGTAATTTGTGTCTTTCAAATAATTTATATGTATCCTTAACTTACAACAATCTGCTTTCAAATAATATTGTACCACTCATATATAATGTAAGATCCTTATCACACTAAATTTCCAATTTACTTTCCAATTTTTTGTGCTATTGTTGTTAACATTTTCCTTTACGTATGTTACAATTCCAACAGTACATTGTAATTACTTTTGTTTAAAATAATTACCTTAAATAAGTTTTAATGAGAAAAAATATTTTATCTTTACCCCCTTATTTACCAATTTACCATTCTTAGCATTCTCCATTCAACTTTAAGGATCTAAGTTTTTTTTTTCTTAATGTACTTCCTTTAACATTTTTTTTTTACTGCAAGTCTGCTGGCAATGGATCCTATCAGCTTTTGTTGTCTGAAAAAGCTTAATTTTGTCTTAATTTTTAAAAATATTTTGTTGATTTTAAGATTTTATTTATTTTTTGTCAGTTTATTAAGATATTTTTTATTGTCTTCTAGACTATATAGGTCCTGATAAATCTTTTGTTATTATTATCTTTGTTCTTCTGAAAATAATGCACTTTGGAAATTTGCTGCTATTAAGATTTTTTTTATCATTGATTTTCAGCAATTTGATTTTAATGTGTCTGTGTGTAATTTTCTTTGGCTCTCATGCTTGAGATGTTTTTGAGCTTCTTGCATTGTGGGTTTATAGTTTTTATCATATTTGAAAATATTTTATTTATTATTTCTTCAAATTTTTTTTTCCATGCCATCTCTCTTTTTTCCACTCCAATTGCATGTATGTTACATTGCTTGGTAGTAAACCATAAATCTTTGTTTCTCTATTCCTTTTATTTCCGTATTTTATCTTTCTTTACTTTTTAAAAAATTGTTTTGTTATTTTATCAAGTTTACTGATCCTTTGTTCTGCAGTCTCCAATTCATTGTTAATCTAATTCCAGCGAAATGTCTGTCTCAAATATTGTATTTTTTATCTTTAAGAACTGTAGTTGCTTCTTTTCTACATCTTCCATTGCTATATTTATTATATTCACGTTTACCTTTAAAGACTTGAGCATTGAGCATATTTACAATAGCTTTTATAATACCTTTGTCTACAGATTTTACCATCTCTCTCATTTCTGTTTATTTTTCTCCTGGTTATGGGTAATATTTTTCTACTTCTTCAAAAATCTATTAATTTTTCTTGGAGGCTGGAAATTATAAATTTCACATTTTTTACTGATTTTTCTCTATTCCTTTCAAGTGTTGGGTTTTCTCTCTCAAGTGAGTTAAGTCATTTTTGGATCAGTGGTTGGTTGGTTGGTTGTTTTCTTTCTGTTTTTAATCTATCACTTTAAGGCTTGATTTTATGGATCTTTTTGAGAGAAGAGAGGGCAGATGTAGAGGAGCTTTTATCCCAGAGGGAGTTTAGGCCCATTAATAAGGTATGACGCTTCTGAGACTGCTATCAAAAGATGCTTGCATTTATTGCGGTCTCCCCACTCTGTCTGGTGGGAATTTGAATGATTCTCTGTCATTTATGTGCTCTGGAAATGTTTTAGATCGCAGCTACCCAGTGATTTTTTTTTCTTTCCTAGGACTAGGACTTGTGGATTCTCACCTTATCCATGCATATGTTGGTATTTAGCCAAAGATTTATGGTGTCTCCTATGCCAGCTTCTGGAATTTTTCTTCTCTGTATAGCTCTACATCTCTGTTTTTCTGCCCTGCATGTTCTAGCCATCTTGGCTTTCCCAAACTCAGACATGTCGTGCTTTGTTTGCCCTCCTCACTCCTGTGATATAGCATGGAAATTGTCTCATGTAGAAGCTGGGGTGAAGGCAGGGCTCACTTTGCTTTCCTTTCCTATGTTAGCAGTTCTATACTATTTGTTGTTCAAAATATGAAAACGTTGTTTCATGTATTTTTTTTCCAAATTGGTCCTTGTTATTCTTTCATAGTCAATGGAGGTGTGCCCACTGAATTGTAGAGAATTACATAAGGATCCATCAGGATGAGACACAGATGTGGAGAAAAGGATCATAATCATTGGCAACTGAGCTTTTAAACTGCATAATTGGGGAAGTGCCAGTCCTCCTTTCCCTCTTTGCCTTTATCAGAGGCCAGGATGCATAACATGGTAGACCCTGGCGTCTACTCCCATCCTGCCAGCTGAGTTGTAAGAACAACTGCCTTCTAGAGTCAGAGGGAGGCCAAAGACGTACAATTCCAGTTTAGAATGTGGCAAGTCAATGTCAGGATTGACCACATCAGCATTTATTCTGGTGAAATAACTCCTCTTCCCTGGTGTGATCAGGGGCTGGAGTTTAAGGATTCTGATTGACTGAGAATCAATTGCCTTAAGCACTGGGTTTTAGCCATTTTCTCTGGGGCTTTGCAAGAGACCAACTTCTCATCTAAAAGTCAAGCTTGTAGGGGATTAGCTTTGGACAAATGACCTTGCAATATGTGAACTTTGTAACTTATTTAGAACTAGACTGAAAGAATTTCCAGAACCCTAAGGCTGTATCTATACAGGAGTATAAAAATATCCTAATATTTAAGAATTGTACTGTTGCAGAATTATAATTTAAGAATTATGTTATTTAGGAATTATACTATAATTCTATTGAAGAATTATACTGAGCTGTGTTTAAAGAAATTGTTTTGTTTGCTTCTGAATACTCATCTTATTAGTTATCTGTTGCTGTATGACATTTTAAACCCAATATGAGTAGCTTAAAACAACAAACACTTATTATCTAACAATTTCTGAGGGTCAGAGATCCCAAAACACTTTAGCTCAGTGGTTCTGCCTTAGGATTTCTCATGAGGTTGAAGTGAAACTGTTGGCTGGAGTTTCAGTCATTTGAAAACTTAACTCATGTGGCTGTTAGCAGCAGATTTCAGTTCCTTATTGCGTGGGTTTGATTATCAGATGGTAGACTTCCATGCTCTCATTGTGTCCTAACATGGTGAAAAGGAGCTCTCTGGGGTCTCTTTCATAAGGGCACTAATCTCATTCATGAGGGCCCCACCTTCAAGACCCAATCACCTCCCAAAGACCTCATCTCCAAATACCATCACAATAGGGATTAAGTTTCAACAGCAATTTGGGGGAGAAACATTCAGTGCATAGCATTCCACCCCAGGATCCCCAAAATTCATTCCTATTGCATGCAAAATACATTGATTCCATCCTGATAGCTCCAAAAGTCTTAACTCATTTTAGCCTTAACTTTAAAGTCTTAAGTCTAAAGTCTTATGTAAATATATTCTAAATCAGATATGGGTGAGACTCAAGGTATGAGTCATCCTGAGACAAACTCTTCTCTGGCTGTGAACCTGTGAAACCAAACATGTAATGTGCTTCCAAAATACAACAGTGAGACAGGCATATGACAGACATTTCCATTCCAAAAAGGAGAAATAGGAAAGAAAAAAGGAGTTACAGGTCACAAATAAGTCCAAAACCTAATGGAGCAAATTGCATTAGACCTTAAGGCTTGAGAATAACCCACTTTGGCTTGATGTTCTGATTTCCAGGCCCAGTGGGGTGGTAAGTCACTCCTGTGGCTTGGTGCGAAAACCTTGCTGCAGCTCTCTACTGGGACCCCACCCCTGCTACAGTTCTCTGAGAGACCCTGTGGTTCTCCCAGGTTGTGGTACCAAGCCTGTGGCTCCGCCAGGCAGCCCTGTCCTTTGAAACCTAGGTGGAGGCAGCCATGCCTCCCAGCCCATGCACTCTGGGCCTGTGATGGGAGTGACAGCCCTGATGATCTCTGAATCACATTTGGGGTCATTCTTCCATTGTCTTGAACGATAGCTCCTGGCTTCTGTTTAGATGGCTGATCCATACTAGTCTCCTTATCAAATGGTTACTTGACCATACCCTTATGTCCTCATTTTTTTACAATACGTATAGGCCAAGAATTTTCCAAATCTTTAAGTTCTGTTTCCTTTTTGCTTAACGATTTCATCTTTAAGTCATTTTTCTCTTCTCATATTTTAACATAAGCAATCAGAAGAAGTCAAGCTGTAATTTCAACACTTTACTTAGAAATTTCACGCAAATACTGCATGCTTCCACTTATATGAGGTATCAAACATAATCAAACTCATAGAAACAAAGTAGAGAGTAGAGTGGTGGTTAGGGGGAAGGGGAGAGGAAATGGTGAGCTGCTGTTCAATGGGTGTAGAATTTGTCATGCAAGATGAGAAATTTCTAGAGATCTGATACAGCATTGTGTTTATTGCTATGTGTTTTTTACCTCAATTAAAAAAAAATTTTAGTAGATCGAACAAGGTAACATATGATGGGACTGAGATTCAAGTATGTGGTTTTGATTCCAAGAACACTGCTCTTTCAACTAATTATTGCTGCTTCCCATGACATTGTGTCTAATATTATTTATTACTATAATATAGTAAGTTTTCAAAATAAACATTATCTTCTCACAAGAATATCAATTAACATATTAAACTAAAACTAAAGAAAATATGGAGAGAAACATACTATTTTATAACAGTGGCGATGTTAAAGTCAAAACTAGCAATTAGACTCAATTTTAGTAGTTTTAATATTTTGTCTTAAAATAATTACCGTATGCGCGTATTTTCTTAGGTGCAGTTGGAAACTAAATATGCCTACCACAAAGAAAATTATGTTAAAAAGCCAAACGTTGTTTGACTATTCCTTATACATACTACAGAGTTAGATAATTATACCGGAGATGGGAACATTGAAAAGACTGAACTGAGTATTGGTGAAGATTTAAGAATATATTTTTGCTAATAGAACAGTGTAAGTTTAATTAGATTATGTGCTTCTACTGTAGCAGCACACAATATCACCAATAAGAAAATGATTTAAGACCTGGTTTTATGCTAAAAAGGCAAAGAAAATAGTTATGGAATGTAAACACCCAAATCAATGACTTAATTTTTGTACTCATTAAAACAGAAAGATTTATTATTTATTTTATATATAATTTGCCTCATGTGTGGATACAGCATATATATGTAGGATATATATATATATATACTAATAATATTGCTATTTTTACCAGTTGACTTTCCTAAGCATATAAATTTAAGATTGAATATGAAGGGTGGAATCAATAGCTACAAGATGAAAGATGAGATCCTGGATATTAACTAAGTATGGGAAATTAGATCCTTAACTCTCCCTATTCTGTTTCAGAGTTTTGTTAGTTAAAAACAAAGTATTGAAAAGATACTTTTTGTTTTGTTCACTTCTGTATCCTGAGAGCCTATAATAGACTTTGGCATATAGTGGGTTCTCAGTAAATATCATTTGAATAAATGAATGAGTCCTATCTTAGCTCAAGCTATCATAATAAAATACAATAGATGGGGTGGTTTAAACAACAAGAATTTATTTTTCACTGTTCTGGAGACTGGAAATAGAGATCAAAGTGGTTGGATTCTGGAGAGGACCTTCTTCCTGACTTGCAAAGGGCCATCTTCTCACTGTTTGCTCTCATGGCTGAGAAAAGGAGCTCACCTCTTCCTTTTCTTATAAGGACACTAATCTCATCACGGGGCCCCCATACTCATGACCTCATCTAAACCTAATTACATCCCAAGGACACCATCTCTAAGTACAATCACAGTTAGGGTTATGGCTTCAACATATGAGTTTTGAGAGGACACAAACGTTCAGTACATAACATCCCGCCTGTGGCTACGCAAAATTCATGTCCTTATCACATGCAACATACATTCATTCCATCCCAATAACATTAAAAATCTTAACTCATTGCAGCATCAACTCTAAAGTGTAAAGTCCAAAGTCTCATCTAAATATCACCTAAATCAGGTATGAGTGAGACTTGAGTTATGATTCATCCTGAGGAAAAATTCTTCTCCAGTTATGAGCCTGTGAAACCAGATAAATTGTGTGTTTCCAAAATACAACGGAGGGCCAGGCATAGGATATCCATTCCTATTCCCATTTTACATGATTACTGTGAAGTGCAGTCATATTGAATGTGTCAGTAGTTTATTGACACATTGCTATGCAGTATTCCATTAGGTGAATATATCACAGTTTATTAGTCCTATCTATTTATAAGGTTATTTGAACTTCCAGTTATTGTAAATAATGTTTCTACAGATATATTTGTACAAGTCTTTTGTGAACACATGCTGCCATCTTTGTAGAGTATATGCCCAGGAATTAAATTGCTGGGTATAGAGTAGGTATAAGTATAGGTCAATAGACATTGCCAAGCAGAATTCCAGAGTACTTGTACCAGTTTACATTCCCACTAGCAATGCAGGAGAATCTCAACTGTCCATGTCTTCATCAGAACTTTGTAATGTCGTTAAGATTAATTTGAAATATTCTGATGGGTGTGTAGTAGAAGTGTATTGTGATTTTACTTTGAATTTCTCTCATAACTAATAGTCTTCCATATTTATTGTTATTTTGTATGTTCTATTGCAAAGTGCCTATCTACATTTTTTGTTCATTATTGTGTTGTCTATTTCATTAATTTTGTAGAATTTTTTATATTACGAATGAGTACTTTTTCTTATATATGTATGACCAGTATCTCCTCCCAGGCTTCAACTTGCCTTTTCTGTCCTTAGTATTGTCTTTTCATGAACATATGTTTTTGGTTTTAATGAAAATTAATTTATCATCTTTTAAAAAACAGTTTACTGCATTTTGTGTCTTGTTTAAGAAGTTATTGCTTACTCCAAGGGCATACAGATATTATTCTCTCTTCTCTTTTCTTCTGAAAACTTTTTTATTTTATAGTCTACAATTGAATATATACGTCATCTCAAATTATTTTTTTATGTAAACTTCAGGAAAGGGTCTAGACATACTATTTTGTTACACATAGCTAATTGCTCTGGCATCATTTATTGAAAATTGATATCCCTTCCCCACTACATCAAAGTGGTGTGTGTTTTTTTTTTTTTTTTCCTGTATGTCATATAACTGATTATATGAAGAGCTATTTCTTGGCTCTAGGGGAATATAATTTATGGATCTATAATGTTTATCCTTATACCAATATTTGCTATTTTATATACAATATCTTGTTAATGTCTAGATATTAAGTAGTATAAATTCTCTAGCTTTACTTTTCTTCAAGATTGCCTTTCATCTCCATATTAGTTCTAGGAAGAGATCGTTAATTTCAACATAAAGTTTTTGCTGGGATTTTGATTGGAATTACATTAAATCTACAGAACAATCTTGGGAGACTGAATGTCTTTATAATATTGGATCTTGTGTAGTATAAACATGCTATACCTTTCCATTTATTTAGATCTTCTTGAATTTCTCTCAGATGTTTTGTAGTTTTTATTGTAGAGGTCTTACACAACTTTCATTAGTTCAAATTCTAGATAATAGTTGCTATTTGGTGCTATATATAGTAAAGGACATTTTAAAATTTCATGTCCCAATTATTTTCTAATATATAGAGATATGATTTATTTTTGTATATTGGTCTTATAAGCAGAAACTTTGCTCAATGCATGTGTTAACTTTAGTAGTTTGAAGATAGATTTTCTAGTTGTACAATCATGTCAGCAATGAATAGTGTTAGTTTTAATTCTCCCTTCGGCTCTTTATGTCTTCGTTTTATTTTATCTGCCTTATTACACTGCCTAGAACTTCCAGCATGAAGTGGTTTAGAATGTGTTACCCCAAAACTCGCCACTTTGGCATATTGATTATTTTGAATTAAAGGTACTTGAGATACAGCTGGTGCAATAAGGACAGTGACCCTCTTTTGTTCCCCTGAAAGCAGGAGATAAATCTCCCATGTGAAAGTTACCCTCCCTGTGCAGGAGGATAGAAGTCTTTCTTATCACCAGAGACAGGGAATTTAGGGCCAAGAAGGCTGTATAAACAAACCTTGTTAAACTAACCCTTATTTCCTAGTTACTGCTTCACCATTTACTACTCACAGGACAAATCCATTGTCTTGTCAATTCATCACAAATTTATTGTGTCTTTGTCTAAAAGGTATAAAAGCTTGGTGCTCTCAACAATTCTTTGGGTTTTCATTCTCTGTGCAAAGGAAGGCTGCTTTGTACACGTAAAAAAATTAATAAAGTTTGTATGCTTTTCTCCTGCAATCTGTCTTATGTCAGTTTAATTCTTAGGCCCAGACAGAGATCCAAAGAGGGTAGAGAATTTTCCTCCCCTACAAGTACAATGTTAACTAAAAGAGAGTGATAGTGGAACCTCTGTTTTATTCTAGACCCCAAGTTATTTAAAACTTCACCAATATCTTTGATGTTAACTGGAAGGTTTTTGATGCTCTTAAACCAAGACACTTAAGAAAGTTTATTTCTTTTCCTAATTTTCTCAGAAATTTTTTAAATGAACAACTAAATTTTATATTTTATGTTAAATTTTTATATGTTTAAATTTTTGAAATTTAGTTTTGTGTATACTGCGATGATCATGTGAATTTACTACTTTATTCTGTTAATGTTGTGGAATTAACTCTTTCTTTTGTGTTCTGTTCTATTTCTTCCATACTTTTTTCCTCTTATGCTTCACTCTGGGTATTTTTTAGTGCCCTGTCTTTGAGTTAGCTCAAGCTATTTTGTGTGTGACCAGTCTGCTGTTAAATTCATCCAATGAGTTCTAAATATCAAAAACGTTTAGATTTCAAATATCTGTAGAAATTATCTTTTTATCCATCTTTTATCTTTTTCTCTATCCTCTTTAACATATTAATGAGAGTAATTTTAATAGTCACATTTTCTTCCTCTTTACCTGTCTACTGAGAAGTTTTAATTGTATATCAGATTTTGTGTATATAAGAACTGTAAAGACTCTGGATCATTTTGTCATCTAGCAGATAGGACTTTTCTTACTTGGATAAAGAAATAGCGTAAGAGGACACTGATGGTCTAATTTCAGCGAAGGATTGGGCCAGTTGAGGGAGGGCAGTGCTACGGGAATGGTGAGATTGTGCTTGCCCCCAGCCTTTGTTTCTTGAGCATATGTCACCTGGGCTTTAAACTAGGAGCCTGGCATCTTCTTTCTCCTTAGCCGAGTCAGCCCTTCAGAGGTTTGGACCTATACTTATGGCTCTCTCACTCCACTGCGCTTCCAAATTCAGAGGAAGAGGCCATGGTACATTTGCTACAGAAGATTCCAAAAGAATAAATGCACCATGGGGAAATAGGCCACACATTTAGAACTTTTTAAGTTTCCAAGTTGTGCCAACTCACATGTCTCCCTCTGTGCATCAAACCCAATACGCAGCCCACATCTAGAATTAGCAAATGACCCCCAGAAAGAAAACAGCTATTGATAGATTGTTCACACAGGAAAGTCTATTCTTTCTGTGAAATTTTGGTCCATATAATCCTGTTTTCTTTCACAGCTCTATTCAAAGTCTTTAAAAATATGATTTGCAACATCTGTGGAATTTTTTAGATGATACAGTAGAAGAATGGTCTGTCATTACTTATTATATTATAATTAGAACCAGATTCTCTTTTGATAATTTAATCTAATACACTTGTTTTGTTTAAATAAATATAGCAGGAAACGTTAATTTGTCATTAATATGGACCCCACATTAAGGAGTCTTGAATGATTTCTATTCAATTCATTTTATCATTGTTTCAAAATAAAATAATATTTTCTCAAACTAAAAATGAGTGAGCATACTGATACAAAAATGTAGGCTGACTGCTTCTGAAACTGTCAACTCCTACAGCCACAGCAGCTATTTTGAGCATGATATCTATCCATAGTTTAGTGTAAAATTTCAGTTCAAAACTTGCCAGGAATATGGGAAATATCATTACCCAGCTTTTTTTCTTTACAGAGAAAACTCTATTTGCAACAGCATGCAAACATACCTCCCACAAAATGTTCAAAATCTCCACATTTAAAGGAGCCCAACAGGGCCGGCCCCGTGGCTTAGCGGTTAAGCGCGCGCGCTCCGCTGCTAGCGGCCCTGGTTCGGATCCTGGGCGCGCACCGACGCACCACTTCTCTGGCTATGCTGAGGCCGCGTCCCACGTACAGTAACTAGAAGCATGTGCAGCTATGACACACAACTATCTACTGGGGCTTTAAGGGGAAAAAAATAAATAAATAAAATCTTTAAAGGAGCCCAACATATTCTAAGGTTATAAGAGAATAACTTTAAAGTGTGTAGTAGAGCTACTGTCTATTTAGACATGTAGTATTTAAATTTCAAGAAAGATATAAGTTAGGAAAGAATATATAAAATGTTAAAGCAAGTGAAAATAAGTCTAGATAAGGTAACTGCAGAGACAAAGGACATCTAAACATATACTTTATATAAAACGTGTACAATTTAGTGAGATGTGCAAAGTGTTAAATACTGTGACATAACATGGCAGTCCCCTTTAAGTTTCTTTTTCTAAGGTAAGTAAATATTCTTTAAAAACACTTATATGTGATTTAGATAAATTTTTCTATGGATTTGATTAAAATGAATAGAGACAAAAGGCAAAACCTTATCTGTGGGCTTAAAGGCAAGGAAACCAACAACGTCCTTCCATATTGAATCTTTTAACATTTCTCTCAGATAATGTATTTGTCAGTATTAATGGGGTAGAAATTATTTCTGCTCATTAGGGTGAATTTATTTCTCCTTAGTCCAAGAGTTTTGTTGATTTTGGGAAACATTCAGCAAAAATTGGAAATTAAATAGCAAATTATTTTCTTATTTCTCCTTACCATGTTTCACTTTCTTAATCAATTTATCTATGTCTTTCACCTTTTCCTTGTATGCTATAGATCCTTCCACTATTTCAGGGAGTGGTTTGACAGAAATAAAACTTTCTCTGATCTTTTTGTATTGGCAGTGGCTTCCAGAATTCAATAATTCAGGAAAAAAAATTAAAGTATCTTTAAAACTACAAATTATTGAGACATGAAAACACTTGGTAAATTAGAAAATAAATTTAAACTACATAAAAAGCATTGTTTTCCGGTAATACAAAATTTGTAAAGTGTTTAAACTTAGCAATGAGTTTATCCAGAGACAAAGACTCACGCTTACCCTTTATAAAGCTGCTTTCTGATGAAAATACTTAAAAATTAGCTAAATGAATTTTAGGTAATTCCTTCCTTATAAGGTTGATCCATTCCTTATAAACTATAAGTTATAATGGGAAAACATTTTCAACATTTCTGACTTCAAATATTCATATAGCAACTATCATTTGCCAGGACCTAGTATTTATCGGTGAAATAAAGGAGATAATCATTTTTGCCCTTATAGAGTTTATTTGCTCTTATTCTAAAACAATTACTTTTAAGAAACAGTATTTTCTATCAAAAACTCTAATATTTCTTCATTAATTGTTATATAATATAAAGCTGATTCTGCTCTCATGTTCTTCAATCGTAAACTCTTGAATGATATTACACCTAAGTGATAAACTAGAGTCCATGTTTACCTAATCCAACCTTTGTGCAAGACAACCAATAGAAGAGTAAACACAAAAGAAATCAGTGAAAACAATGCCAATGATATCATAGTGACTAAATAAGTTGGCATTAGAGTATAACGACACACACAATTATCAATTATGCATAACAACAGGCTTTGATATGAGCTAGAGCGCCAACTTGGGCCCCGTGCCTCAGAGGCTCCCTATGATCCTCTTCTAGTCAAATCCCTTCCCATGAGACAAGGTGTTCACAGGGCTAAGGTAATGGGTCCACGCAAAGTTTGTGCTTCCTCGACTAGACCAAACTCCAAGTCCACAAGATGTCAAAATTCCCTAAGAGCCCTGAGTCTGCACCTAATTCTCTTGTGGGCTCCTTCTCTGAATCTGTCTTATCAGGACAGACCACAATAACGGTCTGTGTATTGCTAGGCCTGAGAGGTAAGCAAAAAGCAATTGTATGCAAGAAGTTTGAGCAAAGGTTGGTCAAGTAGTATCCTGAGATATTGACATGCACAAGACCCTTCTAGGGTATGATGAAGCCAGGTTTGAGAGAAGAGTGCTGGCTAAAGGACTGAGGCTGGGGTCAGGTCTCCTTGTTCTGCTATGTTCCAGCATGAAATTCTAAGGAGTCTGAAAATTTTAAATAATAATCTTGTCTTCCAAGTTGTTATAAAGATATATTTTTAGATATATCCCACACAGATAAAGGTGTATTTATCTATGTGAGAGAATAAAACATATATAATTTAATATTTAGAATTTAATTTAGGCTCATGAGTATGTACTCCCACATAGATACATCCTCTTGTCCCTGCTGCTACTAAAAAAAGTACAAAGCAAGAGTTTTTTTTTTAAAGACTTTTTTTTTAAAGCAGTTTTATGTTCACCACAAAATTGAGAGGAAGGTACAGAGATTTCTCATATACTCTCTGCCCCCCAATATGCATAGCCTCCCAATGATCAAAATCACTCACTAGAATGGTAAGTTTTTTACCAAGGATAAATCTACGTTTATGCATCACAATCACTCTAAGTCCATACTTTACCTTAGGATTCATTTTTGGTGTTGTATATTCAATGGATTTGGACAAATATATAATGACATATCCATCATCATAATATCATAAACAGTATTTTTGCTGCCCTAAAAATCGTCTGTACTCAGCCTATTCATCTCTCTGTCTCTAATTCTTGGCAATCACTGATATTTTTTATCATCTCCATAGTTTTGCCTTCTCCAGAATGTTGTATAGTTGGAATCATATAGCATGTAGCCTTTTCAGATCGCCTTCTTTCCTTTAGTAATATGTATTTAAGATTCTTCCATGTCTTTTCATGGCTTAAAAGCTCATTTCTTTTTAGTGCTGAATAATATGCCTTTGTCTGGATGTGCCACAGTTTATTTATCCATTCACCTACTGAAGGACTTCTTGGTTGCCCCACGTTTTGGCAATTTACAATAAAGTTACTATAAATATTTGCACGTGGGTTTTTGTGTGGACTTAATTTTCCAAATTCTTTGGGTAAATATCAAGGAGTACAATTGCTAAATCATATGGTAAGATAATGTTTAGTTTTGTAAGAAACCACTGAACAGTCTACTTAAGTGGCTGTACCATTTTGCATCCTCACCAGCACTGTATGAAAGTTCCTGCTGCTCTGCATCTTTGCCAGCACTTGGTGTTGTCACTGCTCCAGATTTTGGCCATTCTAATAGGTGTATAACGGTATCTCATTATGTTTTTAATTTGCATTTCCTCGATGACATATGACGTGTAGCATCTTCTCATATCCCTATTTGCCTTATGTATATCTTCTTTAGTGAGGGTCTGTTAATGTCTTTGGTCCATTTTTTAATTGAATTGTTTGTTTTCTTATCTTTGAGTTTTAAGAGTTGTTTGTATAATTTGGATAACTGTCTTTTATCAGATGTGTCTTTCATAAATATTTTCTCCCAGTCTGTGGCTTGTCTTCTCATTCTCATGACATTGTCTTTCACAGAGCAGAAGTTATAAATTTTAATGAAGTCCAGTTTATCAATTATTTATTTCATGGATCCAGTCTTTGGTATCATATCTAAAAAGGCATGACCATACTCAAAGTCATCTAGACTTTCTCCTATGTTATCTTCTAGGAGTTTTATAGCTTTGTGTTACATTTAAGTCTGTGATCCATTTTGAGTTAATTTTGGTGAAGGGTTTAAGGTCTGTGTCTAGTTTCATTGTTTTGCATGTGGATGTCCAGTTGTTCCAGAACCATTTGTTGAAGAAATCGTCTTTGCTCCATTGAATTGCCTTTGCTCCTTTGTCAAAGAGCAGGTGACTATATTTATGGGGTCTATCTCTAAGCTCTCTATTCTGTTCCTTTGATATATTTGTCTGTTCTTTTGCAAATGCCACACTGTCTGGATTAGTATAAGTTGAAAATGATATACCAATGTGTAGTTTATTTTCGCACTTATTTTGCTTGATGTTCCCAGAGTTTCCTGATTTTGTTTTAGTGTCTGATATCAATTTGCAGAAATTCTCAATCATTGTTTCAAATATTTCTTCTGTTCCTTTCTCTCTTTCCTCTCCTTCTGGTAATCTTATTACACATATGTTACACCTTTAGTACTTGTCCCATAGTCCGTGGATATTCTGTTCTGTTTTCTTCAGTCTTTGTTCTCTTTGTTTTTTTGGTTTTCAGGTATTTTATTGATATATGCTTTAGCTCAGAGTTTCTTTCCTCAGTTGTGTCCAGTCTACTAATAAGTCCATCAAAGACATTCTTCATTTTTTATTTAGTGTTTTTTATGGTTAGTATTTCTTTCTGGTTCTTTCTTAGGATTTCTCTCTCTCTTACATTGTCCATCTTTTTTTACACTGTCTACTTTATCCATTAGAGACCTTAGCATATTGATCACAGTCGGTTTAAATTCCAGATCTGATAATTTCAACATGCCTTCTATATCTGGTTCTGATCCTTACTTTGTCTATTCGAATAGTGTCTTTTGCTTTTTGTTATGCCTTGTAATTTTTTTTGATTGCTAGACATGATGCACTAAGTCAGATGAACTACTGTAAATAGGCCTTAGTAATGTGGTGAGGTGTGAGAGGAGGGAAGCATAGGATAGTCCTATAGGTAGGTTTCAGTGTTTTAGTGAGTCTATGCCTCTGGGCTGTAAACTTCACAACGGTTTCTGTTTTTTTCTCCCCCTTTAGTTGGTTCAGGATGGCTAGAGTGGGCTGGAATTGGCTGTTTCCTTTCCTCACATGGAAAACTAGAGCTGATTGGAGTTGGTTATTTCCCTTTCCTTGGTCAGTTAGGCTCTGGTTAACCAGTTTCCCCTGAGGGCAGGCCTTGTTAAGAACACAGTGCTCTGGAATATTTCAAAATATTTCCTTTTCCTCTGCCCCTGCAGGGAGACTGAGGGTATGTTTCTCTGAGAGTTACTATGGGAACCTGGTTGAGCTCCTGGAAGTAAATCTCACAGTATTGTGGGTGCCCTCCTATGACTTGGTGTCTTGGAGTTTTTAACTCTCAGACTTGTCAGCACTGAGCCTCCAGAAATTTGTCGATTACAGTTCAGATTTTCCTCCCCCAGCACTGTTTCCTGAGACTGTTTCCATTCATTCGTCTCTTCCCCTGGTAAACCATGATTCCCTGTATTTACCAGTCTTTCTAATCTTGAAGGCAGCAGTTGGACCTATGTCCTCCCCTCTCTTCTGAATCCAAGAAGAGTCGTGGTTTTTAAGTTTGTTCAGCTTTTTATTTGGTAGGAGAAAGTGGTGACTTCTAAGCTCCTTACATGAAGAACTAGAAACCCCAAGAGTACTTTTAAAGAATTAAATGCAGTGGAAGACAATATATTTGCAAAGATGACCAAAAGGTGGCTCTTTTTAAGCGGTGCTTCGTTTCATGAAAAGTGCATGAAATTCAAAAATATCCTTCTATATATGAGGAAATCCCTCATGAACTTGAAGTAGAGGCAATAAATGGAAACTTTCATGAAGCCAAACTCTCTTACCCTGAAGAGAAGCATCTATGAGTATGACTGTATTTATGTCGTTATTTCAATCATTTGCTTAGCACACTTAGGCCTCATTCTCTTAGTGTTTTTTGAGAAATTTCTCATTCATATAATAAAATTATAAATGTTGATATTCTTGTCAGTTTGGTTACAGACCTAAATTGAATGGTTAAAAAGAGACGTTAAGTACCAACAGTCATGTCTATCGTATTGGTGAGTGTGAACTTAGCTATTATTTCTTTGATTGATTTCTAGGAGAAATACATTTTCTTGTAAAAACAAATTGAGTAACAGAACTTCTTTAAAAGCCCAGCTTTAAAACAACTGCTAACTCTAAAATTATTACCGATATAGCTAATTAAATATAGAATAAGCAAGAATTATTTTACTTCCAACAGCTAGGGAAGCATGCCGTCTACATGCCAAAAATATCAAGACATTTCTCTAAGACATAATACAGATGGGGACAGTTTGATGATAGTCTCAAAGGGTCGACTCATTCAATTCCATAGAAGGACAACATTAGGAGTAAACAGATATAGACCACTTTGGCAGATTCCTACTAACACCTCCTATAGCTTAGAGCTGGGAGGAAAATCATAATATATATAATTAAAGATCATACTTTGTAGTACTAGCTTTCTTCACTGTGGATTTTATCTGTAGCGTTTAAAAATAGCAAAGTTCTGTGCTACCTTCCTGTACTTCCACATTTCATCAATTCTCTCAGATTGTCGAGCATCTGAATTGGAATATCCGTTTATGACACAAAAATATGTACACAATTTTGTTTTCCTTTAGTCCCCTTTTACCTAGATAAAGAGAATTTAGGAAGTGGCATTGCACCAAATTCAAACACAAAATTTTATAATCTACAAACCAATAGTAGTAAAAGAGATCACTGCCTATAAGATCCCTTTATAAATAGAATAGGTAAATGTGAGAAATGACTCCTGCAAACATTGCTAGAATTTTGTTAAATGGTATAATTCGAAAGAAGGAAAATCCTCATATAAATCAAAGAAAGAACACAGTGCAGAAACTCCCAGAAAAAATTTCACTTATATTCATAATAAAATTTAAGGTACTTTAGCATTGTGCCTAAGGTTTCAGAAGTGATAGTAAAAAATAGATCATCTACCTAGATGATCTTGGATATGGCAATGACTTTTTAGATACAACACCAAAGGCATGGTTCATGAAATAATTGATAAACTGGAATTCATTAAAATTAAAACTTCTGCTCTGTGAAAGATGACATCAAGAGAATGAGAAGACGAGACACAGACTGGGAGAAATATTTGCAAAAGACACATCTGATAAAGGACAGCATCTGAAGTATAGAGAGAACACTTAAAACTCAACAATAAGAAAACAGCCTGATTAAAAAATAGATCAAGGACCATAACAGATCCTCATCAAAGAAGGTATATACATGGCAAATAGGCACATTAAAAAATGCTCCACATAATATATCATCAGGGAAATGCAAATTAAAACCACAGTGAGATACCACTACATACCTATTAGAATGACCAAAATCTGGAACAGTGACAACACCAAATGCTGGCGGGGAGGTGGAGCCACAGGAACTACTATACAGTGCCCATGGGAATGCAAAATGGTACAGCCACTTAAGAAGACTGCTTGGCACTTCTTACAAAATTAAACATACTCTTATCAGAGTGATCCAACAGTCATGCTTCTTGCTGTTTACCCAAAGAATGTGAAAACTTAACTCTACACAAAAACTTGCACACAAATATGTTTACAGTAGCTTTATTCAAAATGCCCAAACTTGGAAGCAACCAAGATGTCCTTCGGTAGGTGAATGGATAAATAAACTGTGGCACATCCAGACAAAGAAATATTATTCAGCACTAAAAAGAAATGAGCTTTTAAGCCATGAAAAGACATGGAAGAACCTTAAATGCATGTTACTAAGTGAAAGAAGCCAATCTGAAAAGAGTACGTACTGTGTGATTCCAAATACATGAAATTCTGGAGAAGGCAAAACTATGGAGACAGTAAAAAGATCAGTGATTGCCAGGAATTAGGGGTTGGGGAGGGATGAACAGGCAAAGTGCAGAGGTTTATTTATTATATAACATAATATTCAAATTAGCAGAAGAAAGTTTTCCCTAACTAAAAAATAAAACAAAAAAAAACCTATGTAGAAATTTAAAAAAAAAAAGGTTAGAAAGAAGTGAGAACAAAAATGAATAACAAGTTGAAGAATAATTATCCCAAAAGTATTATAAATAATAAAAAAATATTATTCTAATATTATTCCAAACACGGTTGTGGGCAGTCTTTCTTAGTGAAAGTTCACAACTGCTTTCTAGGAAGAAATTGGCATCCATGATAAAATGCTTAAGCAATTTTCATATAATCTATAAAGAAATTGAGACTTTCTCCTGGAAACAAACTGCTCACCTACTTAGATGAAGACAGTCAAAAATCTAGTAATCTTCATTCAGCATGCTTTTTGCTTACCTTCAGTCTAAAAATGATTATACAACAATCCTTTTTTCATATAAAAAATCCCTCTCAAAAGAAATTCTTTGAAGTAGCACGCTGGAGATTTCTTTCTTACAACATTAAAACTAAAATCCAAAAGTTGACATATGGTCAAAACTAATTCTGGGGAAACTTTTCAACTTAGTAATTACAAGTAATTACCCCCAAATTAGATTTATTAATAAAAATGAACTATCCCACAGCATTATTTTGAGGAATAAGTGAAAAAAATCACATGAATTTATTTCCATTGTGGTTCATTCATTCTTAGCAAATATTATCTACTATTAACATCTACTGTGCTACCTTAGAATATTCCATACATATATGTGAAATACATATATATGTGTACACATAAACATTTATGTATATATATATATATATATTCTCCTTTTCATTTAGTCTTGTTAAATTCAGCTCATCATTCTAGCTGAAAAAGATAGGTTAGTTCCTTATCTTTACCCTTATCCTTCAGTCATTTAACCAATTACTTCTTCCCGTTTTGTAAAATACGCAGATTTGATGAGCATCGCAGCAATGCCATTGATGATAATGTTGAACTGGGTGAGAAGAAGGACAGCATACCACCAGAGATTTGCCTCCAGTCAATATTATAACACATTAACTTAAAACCGTTTAACTAAATGTTGCTCTACTAATCTGATTGAATGGCTATCTTTCTAAGTGTTTCTGCAATGAATGTTGTAGGATTTGAAAAGGAAGGAACACGTCTTTTTAAAAACCATATTTCCCTCTTCTATTCCAAGTGTTTCTAGACCAACTCTTCTTTAAGTCAGTGTTGATGCAGCACAGTTGTTGCTGAAAGCTGCTTAGAGGGTATGCAGAGGTAAACAGAGATGCAATTCTGTAAAACCTTTTTTTTTGCTTTTTGTAGGTACAGAGCACCTAATGCCCCTCGCGTCATTCTGCGAAATTTAAAAGGACCTAATATTTGACTTGCCCATTTTACCTGAGCAAACTTAAGTCAGAAATTGATTCTCATTTCATACAAATAAATGATGCCATCACAAATGTCAATACTGGAGAAGTTTCTACCTGTCCAGTGCTGAGAAACTTTGTCTATAGCCTAGGGCAACAAGAGAGAAGTTCAGGAATAACACTGTTGAGAGTTTTCGTCCAGCAATTTGTTGTCAAATGCATTGATGTGAGGCCCCAAATGACTCCGAAATGGCTTGCTCCAATGACAAGAGCAACGAAGTGCTCATTTCCAATTACCAAGGGGTTTTAAAGTGTAAACTGTATTCCTCTTCTGTCAGCTGTTCAGAAACGTGGAAAGGGAAATCAGCAACATTTCAACACTAAATTGCTCAACACGGTTGCATGTGTCTATGTGGCATTCTGGCCAGTGCACGTTTGGTGAATAACGTGTTAAGGTAGCATGTTTGAGATATTCTTTTCTGTGTGATGGGTTTTGCTTAAAATATTAAAATTGTCTTTTTCTGAAATCAGACATTGCATTTAGAGAAATTATTCAAGTGTTATATAAGCAAGACTCTCAGCATTTTTTTTTTTTTTGTGAGGAAGATCAGCCCTGAGGTAACATCCACACCAATCCTCCTCTTTTTGCTGAGGAAGACTGGCCCTGGGCTAACATCTGTGCCCATCTTTCTCCACTTTATATAGGACGCTGCCACAGCATGGCCTGACAAGTGGTGCATCGGTGCGCGCCCGGGATCAAACCAAGCCACCAGCAGCAGAGCGCGCACTTGACTGCTACTCCACGGGGCCGACCCCCAGCATATTTAAAAAATTGTGACAAAGGTACTTTTAATATAAATCTTGTTGGTAGAGAGAAAGCAAATTCTTATACTTAGAAAAATGACACACCTAAAATGCACTTTAATTTGGTGGCCTGAGCGTTACTTCTGATCTCAGACTTTTATTTTTACTTAGAATTTTTTTATTTTTTTACTTTAAGGTGATGATATAACACAAGTGTGATTAGAAAGAATTGACAACATTGAAAAAAAGTGTTTAGATTTTATGTGAAGACACTTGATAACCCAGTTTCTTTGGGTAATTTTCCATGCATACTTCCATCTGCTCTCCAGATCTCTATGGCTCACCATTTCCTATTCATATCATGTGAAAGGAATTCTTGCTTAGTAACTCATTTAAATTATTTGCCTAATCTCTATGAGCATTTGAATCAGTAACCCTAATACAATCCTCTTTATCTCCTCAGAGTAAATTTTGAATTTTTATTCATCCAATCCAACAAATGTCAAAGTATAAAGAAAAAATAATATCATGGTCTCATACTAATAGAAAATAAACACACGTCAAAGATTTTATCTCATTAATTAATGAGGAAAGCAGTAAGATCTGATTTTAAAAGCTTAGATGTATTTAGGCATAGGTACATGTATATGTATATGTTATAACTATCTTTCCTTTAAGAAATGACTTTTATCTTGGATCCAGTTCCAGGATCTCATCCAGGATCTCCACGTTACATTTAGTGGTCACGTTTCCTTAGGATTTTCTCGGCTGTGTGAGTTTCTCAGACTTCCCTGATTTTGATGACCTTGACGGTTTTCAGGAGTACTGGTCAAATACTTTGTAGAATGTCCTTCCATTGAGATTTATCTGATGTTTTACTCATGATTAGGCTGAGGATATGGGTTTTTAGAAGGAAGGTCACAGAGGTAATGTGCCATTCTCATCAAGTCATATCCAAGATGTCTACTAGCAACATGACTTATCACTGTTGCTGTTGACCTTGATAGTGCTTATCACTTTCAAGTTACTCTTTTGTTCCCATTTTCTGTACTGTATTCTTTGGAAAGATTCACTGTTCTCAGCCAACACTCAAGCAGTGGGGAGTTATGTGCCACCTGCTTGAGCCTAGTGTCTACATGATGTATTTGGAATTATTTTACGTTGGAGATTTGTCTGTTGTCTCAGATTTATTAATCTATTTAAAAATTTATTTATATCAGTATGGACTTACAGATATTTATTTTGTACTTTAGGTTACAGTCCAAAACTGATTTATTTATTTTCTTGCTCAAATTATTCCGCCTTTGGCCATTGAGAGCTCTTTCAGTTGGCTCCTGTGTCCCTTGGACATACCCTCACTTGCTTGTTTGTATGAGCACGTCCTTACTTCTTGGCACTACAGGATGCTCCACACTCATCTTGGATACTTCTTGCCCCAGACCTAAACTCAGCCATTTCTCCAAGGAACTCTGGTTCCTTTTATTGGAGAGTGCTATTAGAGACCAAGATCTTGGTGCTAGCTGTGCTCGTTGCTACTGGCTGGAGTGCTATTTTCTTTAGACCTTCTTAGCTAACAGAGCAAGGGAATATATATGCACATACGAATCTTTTTCTATAGACATATCTATAGATATTTTTATATGTAGCTATCTGTAGCTATAGTAAGCTAAACATGAGTTTATATTTATGTTTTCAACACTAATCCATCACCACAAGGATCATTCTAGCTTCCTCCCTTTGTTTATTGATAAATTCCTATGACAAGAATGATAAATCTCACCCCCACTCTTTGCCATACGTTTACTTATTTGTTCAGTTCCAGTATACAAGAAGAACGGTATCAGAATTGTTAACCCTACCTCCTTGGGACACAACTCTATCAACTAGAGTACAATGCTTATGTGCAGCTATGCTTTTGTGCCTCAGTCTTACAGATCCTACTCCTTTCCAAAGTTACTGTTTTTTCCCCCATTCGCTTCAGTGAAGATATTTCATACACTTGTAATACAATTATATTCTTTTGTCACAAGCTGTAATCCGTCTTGAGATTCCTTCAACCTCTAAATGATTTTTAAAAATTTGTATATTTTAGGATCACTTACTTTAGGTGAAGTAAAGTTCATCAGCTTTTGACTAATGAATAGTGTCATATTTCACCATTACAGTATCATACAGAAGAGTTTATCATCTTAAAAATCCCATGTGTTTCGCCTATTTATCCCCACTCCCAATCCCCTGGCAATCAGTTATCTGTTTACTCTCTTAAGAGTTTTGGCTTTTTCACAATGCCATATAATTGGAATCATTCAGTACGTACCCTTGCAGACTAACTTCTTTATTTAGTAATACATAGTTAAGAAGCATCTATGTTTTTTGTGGTGTGACACCTCTTTTTTTTTATCACTGAATAATGTTCAGTTATATAGATGTACCACAATTTGTTGATCTATTCCTATATAAGGACATATTATTTGCTTCCACGTTTGATAATTATGAAAACATCTGATACAAACATTTGTTGTGCAGGTTTTGGTGGACTTGTGTTTTCAAATGAGTTGGGTAAATATCTAAGAGGGTTGCGGCAGAATTGTATTGTAAGAATATATTTCGCTTTGTAAAAACTGCCAACTGTCTTCTAAAGTGGCTGTACCAATTTTCCTTCCCACCAGAAATGAAGCAGAATTCCTGCTGTTCTGCATTCTCACCAGCAATTGCTATTATCAGCTTTTGTTTGTTTCTTTTTTCTTGTTTTGAATTTAGTCTTTCTTATAGTGTGAGGTGGTATCTCATTGTTGTTTTAATTTGCAATTCCTTAATGAAAAATAATATTGAGCATTTTTCATATGTTTATTTGCCTTCTTTGTATCTTTTTCAGTAAGGTGTCTGTTGAGAACTTTTGCCTATTTTTCTAATTGAGTTTGTTTTCTTACTGTTGAGTTTTAAGTGTTCTTTCTGTAAGTTGGATACAGTTATTTTATCAGATATATGTTTTATGATATCTTCTCCAAGTTTGTGGTTTGTCTTTCAATTATTTTTTAATGATGTCTATCATGGAGCAGAAGTTTTTAGTTTTCATAATCTAACTTATCAATTATTTATTTTGTTTGTTGTGCTTTTACTGTTGTATCTATAAACTTGTCACCAAATAAATGTAAGCCTTGTATTTGGGTACATTTTATTTTTCATATGGACATCTAACTGCTTAGGTGCCAGTTGTATCTGTTCTCTATTGAGTTGCCGTGGTGCCATTGTCAAAAATCAGTTGACCATATTTGTATGAATTTATACTGGGCTCTCTATTCTGTTCCATCGGTTTAAACGTCTACTCTTTCACCAGTGCTACACTGTCTTGATTACTATAGCTTTATAATAAGTCTTAAAGTGGGGTAGTGTCAGTCTTCCAACTTTGTTCTTCTTCAGTAGTGTGTTGGATATTCTAGGTCTTTTCCCTTTACATATAAATTTTAGAATCAGTGTGTCATATTTACAAAATAGCTTGCTGGTATTTTGATAGGGATTGCTTTGAATATACAGAGTTGGGGATAATTGAGATCTTAACAATGTTAAATCTTCTAATACCTGAGCACAGAATACCCCTCCATTTGTTTAGATCTTTGATTTCTTTTATCGAAGTTTTGTAGAGTTCTTCATATAGATCCTACACATATTTTCTCAAATTTATACCTATTTCATTTTTAGGTGCTACAGTAAATAATACTCTTTGTAAATTTCAAATTCTTTATATATACTAGCTTTATTGCTAGTATATAGGAAAACAATTCACTTTTGTGTATTAATCTTGCCTGAAACCTTGCTATACTCACTACTTATTAGTATAAGGAGGTTTTTTTGTTGTTGTTATTTGGTATTTTTTACATAATCATGTCATCTGTGAACAAACACGGTTGTATTTTTTCCCTTCCTATCTGTATAGATTTTGATTCATTTTCTCATCTTATTGTACTAGCTAGACCTTAAGTACATCCCTGAATAGGAGTGGTGAGAAAAAACATCTTTGCCTTGTTCCTTAACTTAGGAGGAACGTGGCCAGCTTTTTAATATCTATATGATGTTAGATGTAGGTTTTCTTGTAGAAGTTCTTTATAAGGTGAGGCAGTTCACTTCTATTTTAGTTTGCTGAAAGTTTTTATCATGAATGGGTCTTGGATTTTGTCAAATATTTTTTGCATGGCTTAATATTGTCATATGAGTTTTCTTCTTTATCATGTTGATGTGAAGGATTACATAAATTTTCAACTGTTGAATCATGTCTTAGTCTATTTGGACTACTATAACAAAATACCACAGCCTGGGTAGCTCATAAACAACAGAAATTTATTTCTCACAGTTCTCAAGGCTGAAAGTCCAAGATCACGGTGCCGGCATGATCGAGTGAGGATCCTCTTCAGGGCCACACTATTCTCGTTATATCCTCATGTGGAGGAAAAGTCAAGAGAGCTCTCTTGAGCCTCTTTTATAAGGGCGTTAATCTCATTCATAAGGCTTCTGCTCTCAGGACCTAATCACCTCCCAAAGGCCCTACCTCCTAATACCATCATGTTGGGCACTAACATTTTAACATATGAATTTTGGGGTGATACCCACATTAAGACCATTGGAAACCTGCATGGTATACCTAGAATAAATCCCACTTGATTGTGGTTTATAATCTTATTATGTTTTGTGAATTTGATTTGCTAATACATTGTCAAAGATTGTTGCATCTTCATGAAAGATATTTGGCTGTGTTTTCTTGTAATGTGTTTATTTGGTTATGTTACTGGGGAAATGTTGGCTTCATAGAATGAGTTAGGAACTATTTCCTCTGCTTTTGTTTTCTGGAAAAGATTGTGGAGAATTTGTGTTATTTCTTAAATTTTGGTAGAATTCATCATTGAAATCATCTGAGTCTGATGCTCTCTTTTGCGGAATATTATTAATTATCTATTCAATTTTTTTCATAGATATAGGGCTATTCTTGTTACCTGTTTTCTCCTTGTGTGAGTCTTAGTGGTTTGTGACTTTCAATGAGTCAATTTTATCTAAATTATCACATTTGTAGGCACAGTTATTCATAGTAATTTTTTATTTTTCCTTTTCTTGGGAAAAAGAATGTAAAGATGACCCCTCCTTCATTTTGCATACTGGTAATTTGTGTCTTTCTCTCTCTCTCTCTCTCTCTTTCTTTTTCTGGTTAGCTTGGCTAGAGGTTTATTAACTGTATTGACTTTCTTCAAAGAATCAGGTTTTGGTTTCATTAATATTCTCTACTTTTTCTTAATTGCTGATTTCTGTTCCATTTTTTATGATTTTTTTTATTCTGCTCATTTTATGTTAAATATGCTCTTCTTTCTCTAGTTTCCTGAAGTGGTTTTCAAATTATCTTTCTATTATTGATCTCTTGTTTAAATCCATTGTGGTCTGAAAGCACACTTTGCATGCCTTCTATTAATTTAAATTTGTTAATGTATATTTTATGGCTCAAAATGTGGTCTATCTTGGTGACTATTCCAAACAATCTTGAGAAGACTGTGTACCCTGCTGTTATTAGACCAAGTATTCCATAAATATCAATTAGATAAAGTTGACTAACAAAACTGCGTATATCCGCTATATTCTTACTGATTATCTTCTTCCTTTGTGTATCAATCACTTAAAGATGGTGTAGATGTCTCCAAGTATAATAGTAAATTTGTCCATATCTACTTTCAGTTGTATCAGTTTTTGGTGCTCTGATAATTGTGTACATATTTAGGGTTATTATGTCTTCTTGGAGAATTGACTCTTTTATCATTATGACATACTTCTCTTTATCCCTGATAATTTTCTTTGTTCTAAAGCCTGTTTTGTCTAAAATTAACATAATTGTTCCATATCTCTTCTGATCATGGTTAGCATTGTATAGCTATTTCCAGCCTCTTACTTTTTTTTTTTTTTTTTTTTGCTGAGGAAGATTTGCCCTGAGCTAACATCTGTGCCAATCTTCCTCTCTGTCTTCTTACTTTTAGCCTATTTGAGTCTTAATATTTAAAGCGGTTTCTAGTAGATGCTATGTAGCTGTCTTGTTTTTTTTAATCTACTGTTGGGCTCCAGGGCAGGCCATCTCAAAATATCTCACAATGGCGTATTGATTATTTTGAATTAAAGTTGTTTAAGAAACAGCAGTACAAAAAGGACACTCTGACCATCCTTTGTCTTCTTGGAAGCAGGAAATAAATCTCGCATCTGAAGTGTTCCCTCCCTGTGCCTGAAGGCTGAAAGAAACATCCTTAACACCAGAGCTAAGGAATTCAAGGCTGAGAAGCCTGTATAAACAACCTTGTTACTTTTTTACTATTTTACTACCTTAAGCCTAAATCTGTTTAAATTCTTCTCTTATTATATACCTCAAGCCTAAGTTTTTTGTCCTGTCATTCCTCACAAATTTGTTTCTTTGTGTAAAAGATATATATGCTGTCTGTTTTGTTTACTCTCTGAGCATCATTTCTCTGTGATCTCCAATACGTACATGTTAAATTGGGTTTTTCTCATGTTAATCTGGTCTTGTATCAATTTTATTATTTGTCCAACCATAAGAATACCAGAAGGGTAGAAGGGGTCATTTCTCCCTCCCTGACATGATCCAGACACCTCTGACTTTCAATTGGTGTATTTAGGCCATTCACATTTAAAATATTTATTAATAGGGACCAGCCAGGTAGTGTAGTGGTTGGGTTTTCGTCCTCCACTTCAGCGGCCCAGGGTTCGCAGGTTTGGATCCCAGGGACGGACATAGCACTGCTTATCAAGCCATGCTGTGGCAGGTGTCCCACATAAAATAAAGGAAGACAGGCACAGATGTTAGCTCAGGGCCAATCTTCCTCACCAAAAAAAAAATATATATATATATATATATATTTCTTAATATATTTGGATTAATAACTCCTATGTTTGTAACTTTTCTATTTACTGAACATTGTAATTTTCTCTTTTTTCCTCTTTTTCTGCTTTCTGTGGTTTAGTTGAGCATGTACATGATTCTATTTTACCTTTTTTCTTAGTGTATTAAATATACTTCTTTTTTAACAAAATTACTAGTTGCCCTAGAGGCTGCAATATATATTTTTGACTAATCTAAATCCACCTTTAAAAACACGATACTCCTTCATGTATAATGCATGTAGCTTATAACGGAATATTTCCAATTCTTTCCTACTGAGGCTTGTGACATTGCCTTCACTAATTTCACTTCTCCATACACTACAATCACCAATATATTGTTATTATTATTGCTTTAAACATTGATTTTTAAGTACATTAAGAATAAGAAAAAGTTCATTTTACTTTATTTATTCTTTTCCTGTGCTCTTCTTTTTTAACGGAAATTCAAATTTCTGGCTTATATCATTATCCTTCCTCCTGAAGAACTTCTCTTAACATTTTTTGAATGGTAAGTCAGCTGGAAATTTTTGTATGTCTAATAAAATACGTATTTCTCCTTGAGAAGAAAGGAACCTAAACATATTCTCACAGTGAAGACCTGATGATGATATCCTTGTGACTCTGGTAGAATGAGGGGAAGAGTAATCATTGTGAAATACACCCAGAGCCTTCCTCACAATGAAGGTCTACTCTATAGCGGAAAAGTTGTTGCCAGAGCCTTACCCTAGTTGAAGGAAGGGCGTTCTCATCTCAGTTCACTTAGTCTTCTTGCTTAATGGTCAATTTTTGTATTTCTGCTAAAATATATATTTCTCCTTCACTTTTAAAGTATAATTTTGCTGGACATAGACTTCAAAATTGTTTCTTTTCCTTTTAATAATTTACATATTTTGCTGTCTTCTTGTTTGCATATATTCTGATAAGAAGTCTCCGATAATTCTTATCCTTGTTTCCTATAGATAAGGTGTTTTTTCCTTCTATCTTCTCTCAAGATTTTCTTCTTTGGTTTTCTATACTTTGAATATGATATTCATTGGTGTGCTTTCTTTTTGTTGTTGTTCTTTGTCCTGCTTGGTGCTTGTTCTCTTAGCTCCTGGCTCTGAGGTTTGTTGTCTGCCATTATTTTAGGAAAGTGCTCAGCCAATATTGTTTCAAATATTGATTATGCTCTATTCCTTTTTTAGGGGGGCTGGGGGGGAGGAAGATTAGTCTTGAGCTAACATCCGTTGCCAATCCTCCTCTTTTTGCTGAGGAAGATTGGCCCTGGGCTAACATCCATGCCCATCTTCCTCCACTTTATATGGGACACCACCACAGCATGGCTTGACAAGCAGTGCGTTGGTCCACACCCGGGATCCAAACCTTTGCACCCCTGGCTGCCAAAGAGGAGCGTGCGAACTTGACTGCTACATCACTGGGCCGGCCCTTATTCTGCTCTATTCTTTCTCTCTTCTTCTGGTTTTCCAATGTTGCATATTACACCTTTTCACATTGTTCCACAGTTCTTGGATGTTCTGTGTTGTTGTTTTCTTTCATTTTTGCTTTGCATTTCAATTTGGGAAGATTCTATTTACCTATCTTCAACCTCACTGATTCTTCCTTGTCTGCGTTGAATTTATACATGAACATATATAAGCCACTCTCTATTTCTTTATTGGTCTTTTCTTTTTTCTAGCATTTCCTTTGATTTTTTTCTTAGAGTTTCCATCTTTCTGTTCACATTGCCCATCTGTTCTTGCATATTATCTATTTTTATTAGAGCTATTAACATATTAATCATAGTTTTAGAAAAATTCCCTAATTCCAGCATTTGTATTATACCTCAGTCTGGTTTTAATGCTTGCTTTCTCCCTTCAGAACATGAGGCGTTTTGGGTTTGTTTGTTTTTTGGCATACCTTGTGATTTTTTTGTTGTTGTTGAAAGCCAGAAATGTTTGTATTGGGTAATAAGAACTGAGATAAATAGATTTTTAGTGAGAGAATTTATGTTAATATAGTTAGGAATTAGGCTATATTTAATGTTTTCTGTACCTAAAGGTGTGAAAGGCTCCCAATTCTTTTAGTGTCCTTGTTTTTCTTCCCCTGCTGGCTTTGGGATTCCCTGAGAAATCCTCCTCAGAAAGAGTCCGTGTCTGGCATGTGTTTCAGCTGTAATCCACTGTTAGTTATTACACCATAGCCCTGATGATGTGGTGGTGAGGTGTGTGGCATAGAGGGAGAGTTCTTTAATTTTCCAATTTAATTTCAGTCTTTTTGTGGGTGTGTGTTTTGGGCTTAAGCCCTTCATAAGTGTTACTCTAGTGGTATAATTTTTTCCTCCTACCCCTATGCCCATCCCTGGTTGCAGTATTCCTCATCTATTTTTTTGAAGTCCTGACTACTCGTCGTATGTAGACAAGACAAGAAGCAAACTAGGGAGAGAGAAATGACCTCTCAATTAGGATAAGGCTCTGACAACATCTTTTCCCCTGTAAAGTAGGCTTTCATTAATGGCAGGGGGATGCTCTGCGTGTATTTCACAATGATTACTCTTTCCCTTCTTCTAACAGAGTCACAAGGACATCATTCTCAGATCTTCACTGTGAGAACATGTTCAGGTTCCTGAGGATAAAGCCCACAAATATCTGCGGGTTCCCTTAAGACTGTAGCGCCACAGGAGTTCCTCTCTCTCATGCTAGTCCACACTCAGCCTCCAGCAATTCATCAAAATTACCATTTAAGTGTTCCTACCAGTTTATAGCGCCAGTGGTTTTTCCTCCAGGTAAGCAGATCTTAGCTGTATCTCTGTATTCACCTATATCTCCAGATTTTGGGGTGATAGTTTGTCCTGCAACCTCTGTTCCATGATGGATCCCAGAAAGGTAATTGATTCTTAGTTTTCTCAGCTTTTTATTTTTGTAATGTTGGGAGTTATGACTTTTAAGCTCTTTATATGTTGATGTTAAAACTGAGTGTCCTACATGTTCTTTTTTTAAAAACGGATATTACCTGACAACTAACATATTCTCTTTCCCATTTCTCCTTTTGCCAGTTGTTCTTCCCCACTTTAAAAGAAAATGCTCTGCCTGTTGTCAGCCCTGACTTACTATGATACACTGCCCCAGATATGAAAAAAAACAGGCACTAAAACAAAGAGATAAACTTAAATATTAATGTCAGCAAAGTCTCCTTTCATCCAGGTCTCATAATATCTTCCTTCCATCTTATTCCATCTCTTGAAGAAGTACATTTATGACTCACTACATTTTATGTTTAAATATAATTTTTTGAAATTTGTAAAACATCTCTTTGCTCAGTTTTAATAACTTAATTCAATGGGAATTTAACATTAAGAGTTTTATGGTTATAAGAAATTTTAAAAATATAATTTTAAATAATACACTTTTGTTGGCAGTGAAGTATGCTGAGATTATTGATTAAAGACTTTACTACATAACATATAATACATTAAGATAAACTTCTGTAGGAGATGTAGGATTGAAGCTATTTCAAGCAGAAACATAGACAATGTAAATTTTTCAACTGTTAAATAAGAGATTATTAATTCATTTTAATTATTATAGACCTTAAATAACTATGGTATTAATATTCTATTAGATACTCCTAAAAGAGCAATGTAACCATTTTATGTAAAATTGTCACCATTTAGAATTGTCCAGAAATTATGTCCTTTGCAACCATAAAATCTTACAATAAATTTTTAAATGTCTACCTGAAAATATTAAGAGGGATATAGTTTTCAAAAGTATTTTATGGGTTGTAAAAGAAAGGACAAAAGATTACAGATGTTGTTAGGGTTTGTTAAGGTTAGAATCAGAATCCAAATCTTAGACTGCTAATCTCGTGCTTTTAGAGAAGATCAACTCTAGGAGATTCATATAAAATTCAGCAAGCAATCCTCTGCTGATGATTACATCAATAGGATAGAGTTATTAAGAAACAAATAGTAAGTTGGTTGTCCTGCTGGGCTGGCAAAAGATGTTTATGATATAATTGAGTGGTTTACATCTTCGTAGATTCAGGCCCTTGCTACTTACACTTTTCCTCTAGTCACTGCAACTCCAAGTGTAGTCTGCAGACCATATGAATTAGCATTGCTTAGGAGCATGTGAAATCTTGGGCCCCAATCCAGGTGATTTGTATGCAATAAAGTTCAGGATGGAGTCATTAATTCCTCCTTCCTTCCCTCCTTCCTTTCTTTCATCTCTCCTCTGCTCAAATATAAAATTCACGTGAGCAAATATTCTGTCTGCTTTGTTCACTGTTCCTCCTGTCCCAGGAAATAAGACACTGTCTGATACGTAGTAGGTGCTCTATAATGATTTGTTAGAATATGTGAATTTTCATAAAAAGAAGTCCAAATGTAGGCAGTTACGCTGTGGCAGTCAGCAGCCCCACAATGGATTCACATTTTTTTCCCATCTTGTTGCTTTGCCATTTTCAACAAACTGCCATTCTCATCAACCTTATTTCCTTAAGGTCATAATCTGACCTCAGAGTCTCCTGACATCCTCACACATTATTATTCAACACTTAAAATAAGAAAAAAAAAAAAAAGCCTTTTCTTCTGGCTTCTTCTAAAAATGAAGAAAACTTTCCCCAAAATCCCCCTCCCTCTGATTCTTTCTCTCTTAGTTCATCGACCAGAATTTTTTCACATTTCCTCTTTAAATTTACGCGTAAGGAAATTGCCATCTTTGATCCAGAGCGGGGTTTAGCAAACTATGGCCTATGTAGAGCCTGCAAGTTAACAATGGTTTTAATAATTTAAATCGTTGAAAAACATTTTTTCAAGTATAGTACTTCATGACATATGAAAATTATAGAAATTCCAATTTGAGTATCTGTTGTAGGTTGAATTGTATCCCCCAAAAGTTATGTTGAAGTTCCAACCCCTATACTATGAATGTGACCTTATTTGGAAAAAGTGTCTTTATAGAAGTAATTAGTTAAGATGAGATTATACTGAATTAGGGTGGATCCTTAAGTTCAATGACCCGTGTCCTTGTAAGGAGAAGGACATTTGGAGACAGACACACACAGAGGGAAGACAGCAACGTGAAGATAGAGGCAGAGATTGGAGTGATGCCTTTATAAATGAAGGAATGCCAAGGATTACAGGAAACCACCGGAAACTAGGAGAGAGGCCAGGAAGAGTTCTTCTCTAGAGCCTTCAGGAGGAGCATGGATTGCTGGCACTTTGAATTCAGCAAATTCTAGCCTCCATAACAGTGAGAGAATAAATTTCTGTCTTTTTTTTTCTTGTGAGGAAGATCAGCCCTGAGCTAACATCCATTGCCAATCCTACTCATTTTTGCTGAGGAAGACTGGCCCTGGGCTAACGTCCTTGCCCATTGTCCTCTACTTTATATGGGACGCCACCACAGCATGGCTTGACAAGCTGTGTGTCTGTGCGCCCGGGATCCAAACCTGCGAACCCCCGTCCACCGAAGCAGAGCGTGTGAACTTAACTGCTATGCCACAGGGCCGGCCCAAATTTCTGTTGTTTTAAGCCACCCAATTTGTGGTAATCTGTTGAGGCAGCCCCAGAACACTAATACAGCATCCATAAATAAAGTCTTATTGGAGTCCAGCCATGTTCACTAATTTACATATTGTACACGGCTACTTTCACACGGCAATGGAGATTTGACTAATTATGACAGAGACAGTCTGGCCTGCAAAGCCAAAAATATTTGCTTTCTGATCCTTTCCAGAAAAAGCGTGCAGATGCCTGCTTTAGTGTTTAGCATCATGATTCATCCCTTTGGTCTGGGATCTACCTTTCCTGAAGCACCTAAGACACTGAAAGGGGAGGGAAAAATTCTGTATTGCATTAGGTATAGAGAACAGATTGAGGGGTTAGCGTATATGCAAATAGCAGAGTATCTCACAAATAACAAGCATGATATGTGTTTCTGTTGCTACAAAATTACCATTAGATCAATAAATTATATATAGTTTCTCAGAATTCTTTCTAATTTTACAGTTATAAATTATTATTTATGGCATCACACACACACAAAAATATAATGCTTCCCTTTGGCCCATGTTGGAAACTGTGAAAAAGTAGGAAATTTAAATAATGTTGATTAAAAGTGATTGCGGAAGCACAGCATAAGCCTGTTTCTAGTTATACAGAAGGTCCAAGATTCCGCTTCTTGCCTCACATGGTTTCTAATCATTTCACAGAGACCTGGCAGCCACAGCACAGATTCTGAAATGTAATACCAATTACCTGAAGAATGAAATGCTAGTGGTATTGGCCTCAGGCACTTACTCTAGGACTGACCAACAATTGGGAATGTAATGGAGACGGGCAGACTGCCAAGCCTGGGGATTTCCTCGAGCCTTCTTTGAGTAGTTGGAGGCCCAGGGTGATTATCCTCTCCCAATTACAGGCAATGCGGCCCGGAGCAGAGTTGTCAGGTGCTGTTCCTGTCATTTATTTCCTTAAATTAGAACAACTAGCAAAGACAGTAAAATTGCATTTATAAATGTATCCATTAATTTTAAAAGAAATCATGGTCTTGAAAGGCTGAAGTAATGGAAAGAAAAACAGGCATCCAAAATTGGACTATTATTGTGCATCAATTCTCCATGAATTTGTGACATTTCTATACATCCGGGTATCAAGAGACAATGTGCTCTGGAACTGTATTTTCAGGCACATTTCTAGAGACATACAGCTCTGGGAAGACAGGAATAAAGAATTCTTCTGAAGAAAATTTATGTACATTCCTGGATAATGTAAGATAAAGACAGGGACTTCCTTAGGAGAGATTTAGAGACATCCCTCCCTGGAGATATTTGCTTTCATTCCAGGGCAATAAAAATAATCTCTCTTTCTCTGGAAAAGAGGATGGGCCAGTTTGGATAGATTTGTTAGTAGCCACTATATAAGGTCAGAGTCTAAGAAAATAGGGGTTCCTTTCCTGTAACTCACCCTCACTCTGTGTGCAGTTACGACCAATTCCTCACTGTGACTCATCGTGGGGACTGGGACTCAGAAAACCAGCACTATAATGCTACTCTGGCTGATTCTTTTGCTGCAGGTAATAAACTGCGTCTCTGACTCAGGTCTCCTGTTATATATGCAACTTGTGGTAGGCTGACTTGATAGATTACAAATAGTGTAAAATTTTGGACCTTTTTACAGTACCTGACTTTATTTTAAAAATTGTATTTTCTGACTAAGAGTATAATATATGTTCATATGTTCAATGACGAAAATTTGGAACATTAAAAATATACAAATGTAAAATAAAAAATGGCAAAACCTTTTTTTCTCTTTCTCCTCTTTTTTTGTTATAGAATTTTTTATTTGGCGTGGTTTATAAAATTTACACTTTGTTTTATAAGTTCCACAACAGCTTAACACAAAGTCATTTTTTAAATAGATTCATTGGTCACCAGGCATACTATTGCTTATTTTTTCTATTTATTTCTTACTACTCCAGATATAATTTTCAGAAGAGCATTTGCTAATTTGACAATATTATCTTTACACTTCAATGTCATATTTGCAGGTTATAATATCGTGGATCCCACTTTTCTTCACTGAAGACATTACAGGCATGATTTTACTGTCTCCTGGGAAAAAATGCTGTTGTGCAGAAGCCTATAGTCAGCCTGATTTTTTATCTTTCACCAGGATGACACAAGGTGATTTCTTTTCCTTTGTCCTCCAGCATTTTAACTATGATATATCTTATTGTTGATAATTCTCTGTCAACTTATCCATAGACACTATGCAACTTTTCAATATTTTTCTTCATTTTTTTTTCTGGAAGGTTTTTAAAAATTGTGTTTGTATAACTTTATTTTTCCATTTTCTCATTATCTTCATCAGAAACACTAATTAAGAAATATTGATGCTTAAACATCATATTTAATAGCTATTATTTTCTTTATAAGGCTGTCTAATAATATGATCATTCTCAAAACATTTTCCTCACTTCATAAAATCCACTTTTTAACCTTTGTTATTTTTTTCAGCATTATTTGGTCTCTTTAAGCTGGTTCCTGTGTGGAACATTTCTGTGGTAATTTATCTTTCTAACTTCTTTCCTTGAACACTGCCAGTTCTTGATTCACCTCTTTATATAGCCATGAGCTCTTTTCCTCAGTACTGACATATGTGTCACTTTATTGAGTTATTTAATGCCTAGCAATATGTTTAATCACACTTTAATTTGTTTAGCTTAATTGCAACTTTTTTTTGATGAGGAAGATTAGCCCTGAGCTAACATCTGTTGCCAATCCTCCTCTTTTTGCTGAGGAAGATTGGCCTTGGGCTAACATCCATGCCCATCTTCCTCTACTTTATATGTGGGAAGCCACCACAGCATGGCTTGATAAGCAGTGTCTAGTTCCATGCCCAGGATCCAAACCTGCAAACCCTGGGCCACTGAAACAGATTGTGAGAATTTAACCGCTACGCCACCCGGCCGGCCCCTGCAACTTTTTTGGGGGGAGGAGTTGAGCATTCTTCATCTGACTTATATTTTCCTGATTCTTTCATCTTTGTTCCTTTAGCATATTATTGCCTGATGCCAAGTGAAGTTCGCGGAGGTCCCGTCACCAGCTGGAACTGCTGTCCCTATTGTGTAACATGGAACTGTTAGATTTCCCTCTTAGGCTGCATAACCTTTTATGAAAAATTGATCTGCCAATGCTCTTTGAGTTCAGTATTCCGCAGTGCTTATTCATGTCTGCCCACATTGAGACTTGATATAACTGCATTTGATAATACATTCTAATTTAGGATTATTGATAATATTTACATTTCTTCTTCTTTTTTTTTTGTCTGGAGGTAATTTTCAGGGAAGAAGAAAATTAAATCTCTGTCTGCCACCTTAGAACCATTTATTTTATAACTGGCTACCCCGGAGAGCTCTTTTTCTTAGTCTAATGATTTTCCATCCATTATCTTTAATTTGCCAGCCCTAGTGGACTAGTGGTTAAGATTCAGCACTCTCACTGCCAAGGCCCTGGATTTGTTTCTTGATCAGGGAACCACACCATCCATCTGTCAGTGGTCATATTGTGGCAGCTGTGTGTTGCTGTGATGCTGAAAGCTATGCTACCAGTATTTCAAATACCAGTAGGCTCACCTAAGGTGGACAAGTTTCAGGGCAGCTTCTAGACTAAGACAGACTAGGAAGAAGGACCCAGCCACCCACTTCCAAAAAAATTGGCCACGAACACCCTATGACTAGCAGCAGAGCATTGTCTGATAGAGCGCAGAAGGTGAGTGGATGGTGCAAAAAGACCAGGCAGAGCTCCGCCCTGGTGTACACAGGGTTGCTAGGAATCAGATCAACTCCACGGCACTAACAATAAATCTTTAATTTTCCTACTAGATAATCATCTGAAAATAATGAAATATTTGGCATCACTCTTACAAATTATACTACATAATGTCTCTAAAATGCATACAAAAATGATTAATATTTTATCTTCAATTTATGATACACTTTCCAGGATTTCTTAGCAACTAAAATCATGGTCTACCTATAATTATACAGCAAAGCTTCTATACTATTAATCCAATGGAACTTTCTATTTCTATTTATGTTTATTCTTGTCTAGAAAATATATCTTCCCCACCAAAAGTCCACTTTACATTTATTCAATCCGTGTAATTAGAGGTGGGCTATTAATAATTCATGCTTTGTGCAGAATTAGTATGACAGGATTCTGACATTTACTGTCTAAACCTATTGTGCTAGGAAGTACCTTGCATTACATTGTGCACCATGACCGAATGATTTCACTGTAAGAGAAAAAAAGATAAAAGCTTTTAATTTTTAAACTTACTACATAAAATGAATAGTTAGAAACCTTTAAAAATATGACACAGCAATGTTTTATTCTAGGGATTCTGAGATCCTTCACAAATTAAAAATGCTATGTCTGACTTACAGTGCTTTCATTTGTATTGCAGGCTACACTAGCCCACTTAACCTGATATAGTATAGTTATATTTTCTATAAAAGTCACTCCATTATCAAGGCTGTTAAAACACCCATTGGCAGTTGTAATTTAGTTGTTTGAATAAAGTGAATTGGGTTCAATCAATCTTTTTTTTCCTCAATGAGTTCTGAGATTTTGTCTGTTTTCTTTTTATTTATATGTCTCTCAATGTCTTCAATATATTCATCTATTGAATATAGTATTCCCAGCTACTGTGAGTTGTAAATACACCTTAAATTTTTCCAATAAATTATTATATCATAAAGAATTAGCCAATCTAAAATTCTCTTATTTTATATTTATTAGAATAATTCCAGCTATGATACTTTAAATCTACAACTTTCAAGCAAAATAAATCTAGTATTTATCCTGTTAAAATTTCCCCCTTTAGAAGTGTTTGTATTCATTGCTTGCATTTTATGATGATACATAATTTTATATTTTGTGAATTGAAGTAATTAGGGGTAGCCAAACATCCACCAGAATTCTATTATTTTGACAATCCATAATGTTGGTCTAAGCATCTGATAAACCTTGTGCAGCCTCAATTTAGTTACTGCAGCAGCCCATTGTAGGAAATATACTCTTCATATTGTATTTTCTGCCATAGATGCAACTAAAGACTAATACACAGCAGCACAGTCTAGGGTCTTCATCTTTTGTATTAATTATTTTGGGGAGATAGTCCTTAAAGAAATTAATTCAAAAATTATTTTACAGATTAAAAGACCCTTTTGGTTTTAGAGTGATAAGAAATATAAAATTATCAGATTACAATTATGAGAAAAATATATCAGGTATGTATATTTATATGAATATATATATATCACTTGGCCTTAATTTTTTAGCATTTCATTATGAAAATTTTCAAATATTCACAAAATTTGAAAGAATTTTGTACTGAAAACCTATATACCTACACCAAGATTCTATAATTAATATTTATTATACTTGCTTTATTATACCTATCTTTTATCCCTTTACTCATTTATCAATCCATCTTTATATGCTCTTAAAATAAACTACAAATCACAGTAAACTTCTACCAAAATACTTCCACACATATCATTAACTAGTGTTCTATATTTAAGATTCCTTTTTTGTTTCTTTTGAGGTAAAGTTTACATACAATGACAAACATAATCTTAAGTGCGTAATTTGGTGAGTTTTGGAAAGATGCATATACCTGTTCAACTCCAAAATCTATCAAGATACAGAGCCTTACCCTCACCTCGAAGAGGTCCCTCACACCTTTTTTCAGTAAATCTCTGCCTCCAACTCCCAAAGACAACCTGTTTTGTTTTTCAACCATATTAATTTTGTCCACTCTAGAAATCTGTATTAATAGAATCATATAAAATATAAAGTGTTCTATAAGCTTTCTTTTCCGTAGCATAACCTTTCTGAGATTCGTCTGTTCTTCTTCATACCTTTTACTTGATGAGTAGTAGTTCATTGTACGAATATACCAAAGTCATTTAGCTATTTACTATTTGATAGGCGTTTGGGTTATTATGTATAAAGTTGTCGTAACTACTCTTTTTCAACTCTTTTTGGTCATTTTGAAAATTATGTTTATATTGATGTTAAATAGATATCTGAGAGTGTTTTGTAAGAGCCTATCAGAAAGATACTAAAGTGCTTGTACCCTTTTTCATTCTCATATACAATGCATAAAAATTCTCTTAGTTATAACGTATAATCATGTATATATTATTAGATTTGATTTGCTTATACTTGATTAAAAAATCTATTTTCAATAAGGATATTAGTCTTTACTATTCTAGTCTTCTTTTTTTGTTTGTTTTAGAACTTTGTCATTTTTTGGTGTTGTGGTTATGCTGGCCTCATAGGACAAGTTAGGAAATATTCTCTATCCCTCTATTTTTGGAAGAGTTTATATCAGATTGGTGCTATTTCTTTTTTAATTGTATGACAGAACGTGCAAGGAAAACCATCTTCACCTGAAATTTTCACTGTAGGGAGGCATTTAAAAATAATAATAAATTCCATTTCCTCAATACATAAAGGGGTGCTGCATCTCAGGTTCTCTGGAAAGCAGACTCGGAGACTTAACTGCGCAGAGCGTTTATTTGTGAGGGCCTTTCGTAGTAATCCCTGTGGAAGGAAGCAGAAAACAAACAGGTTTAGGTAGAGAAGAAGTCAAGACCTGCCCTCAACCTCAGCTGACACACAGAAAGTTCTGAAGTTAAAATAGTTTATTAGAGTTGTCCCACACTGGGCCAAGAGGGCATAGCCAGTCTACACCACTCCCTCACCCAATAATTAATCACTGAATGAAGACCTTCCGGGCAAGGGCTCAACCTTGAGTGATGTGACTCTCTGAGGCTGAAACAATTGTTAGAGGGCTGACAGATGAAGGCTGTCTCATGACAGTACTTTCACCAGCTGCTGCTGCAAAAATCAGTCTTTGAAAAAATCAGTCTGGGCAATACATCTCTGTTTATATCACAAAGGCTATTTAGATTTTCTATTTCATCTTGTTTCAGTTTAGTAAGTTATGTTTTCAAGGACTTTGTCCGTCTTATTTAAGCTATAGAATTTAATAGTCCCTAAACACATTTTCAGTGACTATAAGACACTGATTTAATTTAATGTCTAACAAAATCTGTATCTGATATTGATAATTTGTGTTCCCTCACTTTTTTCTTAACACAGTGCTAATATTTTGAAAATCTAAAAAAAATTAAAAATATTTTTTAAAATGTAAATGCATATGACCAATGTAAAATTTGCTAACAATAGGAACACACAGTTCCCAGAATAAGAAATACAATTGGATAACAAATGTTTGATATATTCCTGTACCACAAAATAATAAAGGCAACATGAATTAAAACAATTTAACACTTTGCATAATACCCTCAATGTCCATCCGTGTTGTCACAAATGGCTGGATTTCATCGTTTCTTATGGCTGAGTAGTATTCCATTGTGTATATATACCACAGCTTCTTTATCCATTTGTCCCTTGATGGGCACTTAGGTTGCTTCCAAGTCTTGGCTATTGTGAATAACGCTGCAATGAACACAGGGGTGCATGTATCTTTAGTCAGAGGGAGAAGGTCAAATATCATATGATTTCCTTCATTAAGTAGTAGGTAATAACAACAACAAACAAACACATAGAGACAGAGATTGGATTGGTGGTTACCAGAGGGGAAGGGGGGAGGGGAGAGGGCGAAAGGAATAATTCGGCACATGTGTGTGGTGATGGGTTGTAATTAGTATTTGGGTGGTGAACATGATGTAATCTATGCAGAAATAGAAGTATAATGATGTACACCTGAAATTTATACAATGTTATAAACCAATGTTACTGCAATAAACAAACAAAAAACGCAACAATTTAACAATTTTGTGTTTCATTTACTATATTGGCACAAATTAGTTTAGTTATACCAAGTGTTAGTGAGGATATAAAAGAAAATGAACACTTGTATAGCCTTGGTGGTATTATAAATTTGTTAAACTTTCTTGGCTGGGAATTTGACTATATCTACCAAATTTTAAATGTGTATGATGTATGATGCCTTTTTGGAAGAGGAAAAAGGTGAGAGGAGTCATAAAGTTTAGTTAATTGTCTCCAACAATTATTGTGTCTTTTCCTCTATATTACAATGAATCTAGACCCTCTGAAACTTCTTATATATTTAGCATGTTCTGAACTAGATTAGTAAACCATTCAATCAATGCTGTAATTTGTTCTTTACTTTCACTTCGTGATTTTTTCTATAGAGTAAATAAAATATGGAATGTCTCCATTAAATATTGATTAGAAAGCTAATCTTCTTATGCTTTATAACTCTTTTCAAAAAGTGATTAATACCATTCTTAGTCATCAATAGCAAATTGTTATCTCCATCATTTATTCTGGCAAATAAAAATGCCAAATATTGGTATCCATGTGTGATTGTTGACACACAACTTCCTTCCCTCACTAATGTCTCCCTCCTTTCCAAGATTGTTGCCAAGTTTTGATTATTTAGGATCATTAATCACATAACACATACATGTGTTTTAATTTCAAAACCAAATTTTGGCTGCCAGAAGTGTTATCTAATAACTAACATAATTTCATAGTAACAGAAGAGCCATCAGTTAAATTTTGGAAATATCAAGCCTGAATTAGTTTCTAAGCTTAAAATGTTTGCTCATCTGTCCCCTCTTTGGGTTCAAGTATCCAAGGCTGTTGAAGCAATTCCTGCATGTCTCACAAGTAAAAATGTCTAAGTTAGAATAAAATGTGTAATTAATATATTGTATGCTGGGCTTCAATTGGTGATATCTGAAATTATTACTAAAATAATTGGCAATATTTCATCCAATTTATTTTAGGGTTTTCTTTATGAGCCAGAAGAGGAATCAAGTGACCTATTAAATGTTGTCTTATAATTCTATATCTTGTATTTTGACATTCTGCAAGACTTTTTTTTTCCTTCCCCCAGGATTTCTCATGATAAGATGTGGGAATTGAGTTAATTTATTGTTTCTTTTCTTATATTGAAGGCAGATATTTTTTCTTTTCTTTCTTTCTTTTTTTTTTTTTTTGCTGAAGAAGATTCACCCTGAGCTAACATCTGTGCCAATCATTCTCTATTTTGTATGTGGGTCACTGCCACAACATTGCCACTGATGAGTGGTGTAGGTCCCCACCCAGAAACCAAACCCTGGCCTCCGAAGCAGAGCACGCTGAACTTAATCAGTAGGCCACGGGGCTGGCCCCTGAAGGTAGATTCTAGGACCTAATTTACCAAAATGTCAACCCTCTGTGTTCTTTCTGGATAATTTGGCTTAAAACAAATCTTATTAATATTAACTTTTCACATGAAACTATTCCATAAATCTCTTTCTTTTAGGCCAATATAGCACCTTCAGAGGGACTCTGGAAAGCATTGTAAATAGGCAATCTCATAAAAAATTGAAAATTCCAGAAATGTTAGCAGTTGCATATCTAAAAGATCAAGGTCTTTTCTTTGCCAGTTGGATTGGAAAAAAGTCATTGAAAAGTAGCTGCAATATCTGGGGAGTGTTTTGGGAATTGGAACCTAGCAAAACGGGAAAGGTCGCGGTATCTGCAGGAAAAGAGGCAAAAAAACAAGTAGCCTCTGTTTTTCTCCATATGGATTTCTACGGTGAAATTCAATAATTTCACCTCTATTTCATCTCTATTTTATACATAAAAATGCATCTGGATTTAATAACCATTCATAAAGGGCAGTATTGCATAGTGATTCACATTTTGATGTGAAACAGACCTTAATATAAGCCTGGCTTTGCCACACATCTGGCTATTAAATTTGATTCTTGTAAGTTACTTTGTTTAAACCTCAGTTTTCTCATCGGTAAAATTGCAATCATAACATATACCTCGTGGGTCGATGAGAGGGTTGTGTGCTTAGAAAATAATAACACTTTAGAAATTTGAGTCAAAATACCAAAGCGAGTCCACTCATTCTACAGCTGGGCATTTGTTCGGTACAAACAGACCGTGCTACACAGGTGGGCTCTAATAAGACTCAAGAGCATGAACAGTGACAGTCACCATCTGGGACAAAAATGTAGCCTCCGGAATTGCAACATTAAATTTTGATGAAGCATTTTACAATGTAAACTCTTTAATTAAGATATCTTTCTGGATTTTCTCCACATTATCTCTTAGCTGAAATGATTTGTACTTTCTATGCTGTGTGTCTGTTATTACAGAGATGGAAACAGAAAATCTAGACACAGATTAGGAAAAAAAGTCGCTCAAAATGAGACTGAACTCTGTTTAACCTATTTTATTTATGCCTATTGATTACATCCGATGTGTAATAGTACAAGAGAAAGAAATAGGATGTGCTTTGGGAAGGTCAAGATAAAATAAATTTATATCAGATAACCTTATATTATTAAAATATAGTACCATATGTTTTATTCAGGTGAGTAAAACATAGCCTTTGTCCACACTTTGACAGTGGTAAAAAAAAAAATATTTCCCAAATAATTTTACAGTCCAAATTAAGTTCATTGTTACTGACAAGGATGGTGTAATCAACTACGCCATCTGAGAGTCTCCCTCTGCCAATTTAACTCGCTCAGTATTCCAGCAATTAAAGCATAGTATTGGCTAATCTCATGTTCAAGAGAAGAAATATAAAACTGCACTTTTATTTTTGTGTTCTGTGCCTAGTTTAATTTTTCATAGATTTTAATATCTAATATTTGTTATTCAGCTAGATCCACTACTCATTCTCCAGAAATTTGCAAAGCACGTACAATTCTCTTCAAATATGTTCAGAGATTACTTGGCAAAACCTGAACTAATCTGTCATCACAACGTTTGTATCCTCTGTTTCTTTTAGAAGTTTTGCAGTTTTAGCTTGTATATTTAGGTTATGATCTATTTTCAGTAATTTTTTTGTGTATATTTTAAGGTAAGGAACGACGTTTATTTTTTCTACACATGGTAATCCAATTATCCCCAGACCATTTCTATGGAAAATTTATCCTTTCGTCATTGAATTTCCTTGACATCTTTTCCAAAAATCAATTGAAGAGAAATGTGAGGATTAATATCTGGATTTTTTATTGTGCTCCATTGATTTCTGTATATATCTGTTCTTACCCTAAGCCCACACTCTCTGGATCAGGGTCTCTTTATACTAAGTTTTGAAGTATATCTAAAGTCAGGTAGTGCAAGTCATTCAACTTTGTTCTTTTCCAAAATTGCTTTCAGTAATCTTGGTCATTTTCATTTCCACATTAATTTTATGATTTGCTTTTCGTTTTCCAAGTTAAAAAACCCTGTTTGGATTTAGTTAAGAATTTTATTAATTCTATAGATCAATTTGAGTATAACTATCATATTAAATTATAGTGTTTCTATACCTTAATAAAATGTCTCCTTTTTAAGCTAGATGTTCTTTAATTTTTCTCAGCAATCTTTTGGATATTTTAGCGTACAAGTCTTGCATTTCTTGTGTTCAATTTATTGGCATTTTATTCTTTTTGGTGCTATTTTAATTGAATTATTTTCTTAATTTCATTTTTGGATTTATCATAAAAATATAATTGATTTTTAGATAGATCATGAATCCTTAGACCCTGCTAAATTTTTTATTAGATCTAGTAGTTATTGTCAAGACCTCTTAGGACTTCCTACATAAAGAAGCATGAGGTCTGTGATTAGAGTTTTATTTCTTTCTTGTTCTTTAAATATGTGATAGAGCTGACCAGTGACATCATCTGGGGCTGGTTTTCTATGTTGGACATTCATTTTAATTACAAATTCAGTGCATTTAATTTTATATGTCTATTAAGATTCTTTAATTCTTCTTGAGTCATTTTCGCTAATTTATGTCTTCCCTGGACTTTAGCCATTTCATTTTAGTTGTATAATTTGTTGGCAAAATGTTGTTCATAATATTACCTCATAATCTCTTTGGATTCTAGGGGGTTGCCTGTGATGTCCCCTCTCTTAAACTCCTAATTTTGGTATTTTGCATATCTTCTATCTTTTTTTCTTTCTTGGTCAGTCTAGCTAAAGATTTGTCAAAGTTGTTGGTCTATTTAAAGAATCAATCTTTAATTTTATTGATTTTTCTCTATTTTAAATTTTCTTTTCTAGTTCCTTGATTTCTGCTTTGATACTCATTATTTTTTTCCTTCTGCTTGCTTTGGGTTTCATTGTTTCTTTTTTTAATTTCATTAGTAGAAGCTTATATTATATATTTTAAAACATTCTTATTTTCCAATACATTCATTTTTCTTGTATATATATTTTAAGCCAAATTTTCTCTCAGTGCATGACTTTAGCTGCATCCTATACATTTTGATATGTTATGTTTTTATTTTCATTCAGTTAAAAGTATTTTCCAATAGTTTGTGATTGTGATTTCTTCTTTGGAGAATAGTATATTTAGAGGTGAGTTGTTGTAATCTTTAAATATTTGGAGATAGCACAAATTTCTATGTGCTGTTAAATTTTAATTTATATCTATTTGATATATATTAGGCTGATTTCAATGTTTATAAAATTATTGAGAATTGTTTTATGGCCTGGTATAGTTTTATCCTCATGAATGTTCTAAGTGAAAGTTGAAAGAATATGCATTCTTCTCTTGATGGATGGAATGTTCTGTAAATATCAATTTTGTCAAGTTGTTTGATAAGTCATTCAAGTATTTTTTATACATACTAAATGAAAACCTATAAACATTAAATACATCTGTTCCAAAAAAACGTATACAGAAAAGATTATAGTAACTTTGTTCACAACAGCCAAAACCTGAACATAATTCAAATGTCCATCACCAGAATGGATAAAATTTTTGGTGTATTCATACAATGGAATACTGCTTAGCAATAAAAATGATTAATGATGTCTGGCTCATTCAACATGGATGAATCTCAAAAACATGTTGAATAAATGAAGTCATACACAAGAGTACATATGTATTATAACATTTGTATGACAATTCTAGAACAGATAAACCTAATCTATAGTGATAGAAATCAGAACAACGATTGCCTTTGAAGGTGAGATTGACGGGAAAGGGCACAGGGAATTTTCTTTGGTCATGGAAAAGTAATACATAGGGCTTGAAGTATTGGTTAATGGGAAGTGTGTACTTGTCAAAAGTAATCAAATTATATAACTAAGATCTGTGGATCTCACTATATGTACTTTAATTACACAAACACATATATACACATAATTGTGCAGAATATTGCTTGCTCTTTGTTACACAAAACTTGCCAAACTTTGCCCCAATATCTATCAAACACCTATAATGATCTGAATATAAATTTCTATATGCTAACATATGAAGTGTGAGAATTTAAATTAGATGAAGAGATGCATAAAGGGAGGAGTAAAGAGAACAAACATGAGGAGAGACATTAGGAACCAAAAACAAGTCACCTGTTTACTTTTCTGAGAATTTAGTTTTTTTTTGCGAGGAAGATCAGCCCTGAGCTAACATCTATGCCAATCTTCCTCTTTTTGCAGAGGAAGACTGGCCCTGAGCTAACATCTGTGCCCGTCTTCCTCCACTTTATGTGGGATGCCACCACAGCATGGCTTGACAAGCGGTGCATCGGTGCAAGCCGGGGATCCCAACGTGGGCTGCTAGCAGCAGAGCATGTGCACTTAACCGCTACACCACGGGGCTGGCCCCGAGAATTTAGTTTTTAAGAAAAGCAATTCTTTTGAGGACATGGACATAGTCTACAGGGCAACTCCATTTGTGACAAACAGCAGTCTTCCATATTGCATTCTATTCTGTAGGTAATTTTGATCAAAGAACTGCTTTGTTTTATCCTAATATATTACTTATTAATCATTTTAAATAATTAAAATAGGGTAAATCTTTTGTGGTAAAAATGAAGGTGAGTTTGAGAATGACACTTTCTGTTAGTGTGGTTGGCAGACCTTCTAGCTTACTGAACATTTATCAGAGCTTGGAATTTTGGCTTCACACGGCATGTCAAAGCGAGATAACTAGCAGATTGCTTGATGTTATCTAATAGGAAAAATAACAGGCATATCAACATTTTTCAAGTGTTAGACACTAGGATGTAATTCCATGAGCATTTCTAGGATAACACTCAAAGTGGGAAAATAATGTATTTTCAACTATTAAAGAACACAACACTTAGGAGGAAAAATCAAGTTTCTCATAAAGTAATGTCAATATATAAATATTATAGCAATGAGATGTTTTCATTAAATCAACAAATATTTATTGGTTAACTACTCTGTTCTGGGCTTCATTCTAAGGACATAAGAAGTTAAAAAAAATGCATGAAGCATCTCCCTTGCGCTCAAGGTGCCATTACAGAAATAGCTGCGATATGAGGCGGTATAGAGAATGTTGTGTACGCGAGGTCTCAAATGCTATGTGCTATGGGAAAGGAGAAGCAGAGCATTTTCTGCTTTTGTGATGAGGGTAGATTTTACAGAGCTGATAGAATGTGAGCTTCTTCTTCAAGGAAGTCTGCCCTCCAGGCAGGAAATGTCCACAAGACTCTACCCAATGACAAAATATTGAGATTGTCTTTGCCAAAAAGCTGTTGCCCCAAGCTGTCTTATTACACCCACCTCTGGCACCCAGCTAGCTGTCTCAGCCCTACCTCTGAGAATAAAATTTCCTAAGGTCTGTAAAAGGAAAGGTTAACGCCTGGAAAGCAGCAACTTCTATAACGCTGCTCCGGCACTCTGGCCTTTGCCCATTTTCGTTAGATCATGGCTTTGAAGTAGCATTTGTTAAACGTTTTGAATATAGCTTCTGCCTTATAGGGTTTTAAGGATGTACATTAATCCAAGTATGTAGGAATAATGGAATTCCAGGAAGAAGGTATAATATGGCTAAAAACCTGGGTACCATTTCATGTTGGGGAGACACTGTAAGGGGAATTACTCACGGATTATCCTGTTGAAAAGTAAATTGGTGCCAGTCTGTAGAGGGACAAATGTACAAGGCCAAGGAATTTTGATAAACTAATCTTGATATTGAGGGTAAATTTATTTTCTAGCAATGAAGACACATGATAATACTAATACCACAAGAGGATCAATTTCATGAAGGCACAACAATTTATTGAAAAGTGGTAATTAGCAAAACCATATAATTCTTTCATCTATCTGGGCCAAGAATTGCATTGTTTTAAAGCTTCAGCAAAACACATCCAAGAATATATTCATGTACTGGAAGGCGAAGAAATAGTGAGTGAGTACATATTTTTGTATGTAGTTATGTTTGACTAAAATCACTTACATTTTCTTAGAGAGACAGGCTAACACTCCATGTGTGTGTTCTATGGTAGAAAGTATATTATGATGCCAAAGAAATTTACTCACTAGATTTGTAGGTAGTGGTATTGATGTTGCAAGTTTTAAATTTGATGAACTCCAATTTACGCTTTTTCTTTTCTTTTATGGTTTAGCCTTTTGGCATTGTCTATAAGAATTGTAACCTAACAAAAAGTCACAAAGAACTTCTCTTAAGTTTTTTTTCCAATTGTTTCATTTTAAATTGTATATTGTACATCAAAGTCTAGATCCATTTTAATTTAAATCTTATACTGGTGTGAAATGTAGGTCAAAGTTCATGTCTTACTTATGGATGGTCAATTCTTTCAATACCTTTTGATGAAGGACTGTTTTTTGTCTATTCATTTTTCTGTGCATCTTTGTCAAAATTTATTGGCCATATTTGTGGGGGTTTATTTCTGGATGTCCTATTCTGTTCCACAGTTTTGTATGTCTGTCAGTACCACACTGATTTGATTATTATATCTTTATAGTAAGTCTTAAATTCTCATAGTGTGTCTTCCAACGTTTTTGTACTTTTTCAAAATTATTTTGTTTTTTCTAGTTCTTTTACCTTTCCATATAAATTTTAGAATTAGATTATCAATGCCTACAAAAATTATTGCATGATTGTGATTAAAATTGCATAAAATCAACTATTAAATTTGAGGAGAATTGATATAGCAACAATTTTGAGTATTGCCAGTCATAAATACCCTATATCTCTCCACTTATTTGAAGGTATTCTTGGATATCTTTCACAAATGTTTTGTAGTTTTCAGTGTGCAGCTTCTGTTCATATTTTGTTAGATACATACATAAATAATTCTCATATTGTTGGAGGTATTGTAAGAGGCTCTTAAAAATAGTTATGTTTTCAGCTGCTCATTGCTAGTACATAGATAAGCAGTTGATTATGGCATATTTACCTTGTATATTGTGATTTTGCTTAACACACTATTTCTAGGAGGATTTTTTTTTATTGATTCCTTCATATTTTCTACATAGGCAATCATGCCATCTGTGAATAGAGAGAGTTTTATTTATTTATTCCAAACTGTATGTCTTTTATTTATTTTTCTTGCTCTATTGCATGGCTGTGACTTCTACACTGTTTCTTCTTTCCACTCAAATTCACCACCTAGTCTGCCAAGAAAAAGTGGTTCTGTATGACTGTGTCCCTGACCTCCTTCATGGCCTGAAATGCCCCTAAACCTTGTCACTCTTATCAAAGGTTCTATAGTACGCCCTTCAGGATTGTGATGCTTATTTCTAGGGAAATAATGTCTGCTCTTCAAGCTCTAATGAGTGAAGGGTCAGTAATTCACCTTCTTCTTTTTCTCCCTGTATTTCTTAATATTTAATTGGTATTGTGAATAATTTCTGGGTGTTAGCTGTTGTTTTGATTTAATAATGCAAACTTTGTCTCCATTTTTCATTATTCTGTGCTGCGTTGTGTAGGTTTCAAATGAGGGGGTGAAATAAAAATGTCTTTACTCTGCCATCTTTAATTCATAGTAAAAATGCCCATGTTCTGGGATTGCCTCAAATATTATATACAACTTGACTTCATTTTCAGGTCCTTGGAAAGAAATCAAGTTTTCTTTAATTGAAAAGAAAGGGGCCAGCCCCGTGGCTTAGCGGTTAAGTGCGTGCGCTCTGCTACTGGCGGCCCAGGTTCGGATCCCAGGTGCGCACCGACGCACCGCTCGTCCGGCTATGCTGAGGCAGCGTCCCACATACAGCAACTAGAAGGATGTGCAACTATGACATACAACTATCTACTGGGGCTTTGGGGAGAAAAAGGAGAAGGACTGGCAATAGATGTTAGCTCAGGGCTGGTCTTCCTCAGCAAAAAGAGGAGGATTGGCATGGATGTTAGCTCAGGGCTGATCTTCCCCACACACACAAAAAATATGCTGTTTAAAAAAAAAATAATTGAAACGAAAAAGTTTTGTTTATACCCACCCTTATATCCATCAAGTTAACAGGGTGTAAAAGTTATATAACAATCACTATGGAAATAAAATGAAATCTAATTTTTCTGCTCTTCTAAGTTGCAATTCATAAATTTCATTTTTACAAACTAAACAATCTTTTTAAATAGTATCAAATAAGGATGCATATTACAAGGATAGCTAAAACAAGGTTTTGTGATATAAAAAGAGCGCAAGACTTAATATAAATAAGATGGCCAAAGATCTGTCTGAGGATGTTACATGTAAACTAGTTATGAGATTTGCTCATAGCTGTTACGAGATTTGCTCTAGCTGTTCAGAGCAACGCATTTCAGAAAAAGAGAACAACTGCACATGCCGAGTCCTTGAGGCAAGAAGAGCTTTGCAATTCTAGAAACTTGAAAGATCAATGTGACTGTTTCATTGTAATTGAAGCAGTAAGGTATGCAAATAGTGATGGACAAAGGACATCATGCAAGACCTGGAAGACCACAATTGGATTTTTAAAAACATATAGGTTGGGCCGGCCCGGTGGCATAGTGGTTAAGTGTGTGCGCTCCGCTTAGGCAGCCGGAGGGTTCTCAGGTTCGGATCCCCATAGTGCACCAATGCACTGCTTGTCAAGCCATGCTGTCGCGGTGTCCCATATAAAGTAGAGGAAGATGGGCATGGACATTAGCCCAGGGCCAATCTTCCTCAGCAAAAAAGAAGAGGCTTGGCAATGGACGTTAGCTCAGGGCTGATCTTCCTCACAAAAAAAAAAAAAAAGGTATAGGTGTGCTGATTTTTCAAGTTTTATTATGAAGAATGTAAAATATACACACATACACCATGCATCAATCAGCCAGCTTCAATGACTGTCAACAATTTGCATTTTTGCATCATCTCTGACTCCATCCACTCCCCTGAGCTCATTCAATTAATTTGAAGTAAAATTTATAAAACACTGAAATACATAAATGTTAACTGTGTAATTTTGAGGAAAGGATGCATCCATGTTACTCACACCCCATCAGTGTATAGAATATTATCATCTCATAAATTCCTTCCTGCCTTGCTTTTTCCAAGTACGCTTCCCTTCACACACAACAAACAAACACATAGAGGCAACTCTGTTATGATTTTTTCACCATAGAATAGTTTTGCATGTTCTATAGTATTGTATCTGTGTATTTACACATTATGTACCCTTTTATATTTGGCATTGTTCACTCTCCATGACAGTTTTGTGATTTACCACTGTTGTTGCATGTATCAAGAGCTAGCTCTTTTCTAAATTCTCAGTAGTGTCCTATTGTATGAATACATCACAGTTTATTTACCTGCTTCATACTGATGGAAATTTGGTGTATTTCCAATTTGTGTTATGAATAAAATTGCCATGATTACTCTTTTATAAGTTTTGCTGTGGACATGTACTTTTTATTTCTTCTCAGCAAATACTTGAGAATGTAATTGCTAGTTCTTAAGGTTTAAGTATATTTAACTTTATAAGAAACTGCCAAACAATGTTCCAAAGTGGATACATTGTGTTATACTTTCACTGCCAGTGTCAGAGTGTTGGTTGCTTCACTTTCTTGCCAAAATTTTGTGTAATTAGAATTTTTAATTTTAATAAGTCTTCTGGGTGTATAGTCCTAATTCATTTTGCTTTTATTTTGCACTTTCATGATGACTAATGATGATGATGTTATTATTTTTCATATGCTTATTAAACATTTGATTATCATCCCTTTTGCAGTGCCTGTAAAAGTCTTTGGCTGTTTCTTATTTGGTTGTTTATCTTTTTTTATTGAGATGTAGGTCTTTACATATTCTGGATATAAGTCCTTTGTCAGATATACGTATTGTAAATATGCTTCCCTAATTGTGGCTTGCCTATTTATTGTCTTAGGGTATCTTTTGATGAGTAGCAGTTTTACTTTTTGATGAAATCTAATTTACAATTTTTCTTTCATATTTATAGCTTTCTTTATCCTGCCTAGGAAATTTTTGCCTATTCACAGTTGTGAAAATATGCTTTTAATAACTGTATAGTTTTAGCTTATATATGTTAACCAATAACCCATCACAAATTAATTGGTGTGTATGGTATTATGTAGAATAACTGTTCCATTTTATCCATATTCAGTTGTTTCAGCACCATTTATTGAAGACTCCATTTACTCACTGATTATGTTAGCTCCTTTGTTGAAAATCAACTGACCACATATTTATGGTCTATTTCTCTATTCTGTTCACATTGATCCATTTTTCTATCCTTATTTAAATACCATTCTCAAATAATTACTGTGGATTTATTGTACAATTTGAATTCAGGAAGTATAAGTCCTATAACACGTTTTGCTTCTAATATGCCCTAGTAAGTTCTAACTAAAATAGGACTTCCTATAGAATAACTATAACCTCTCAATTTTTTTTAATAAAGGACCTAAAGTCACTGGAGAATGTTCGTTAAAAACAGACATATTCTGGATTTAAGGCTGAAACTTGGAAAAAGGGCCCATTACACAGTAAGTTACCTATTTTATGGGTTTTAGCCTGAGAACACGTAAGTAGGAACCACGTGGGTGGATAAAAGTCTGATAGAAGACTTTCAGTCATTATTACCCAAAAAACCAGAGAAGAGAAATCATATGCTAGAAAGTGAAGGAGAAAAGGAAATCCTGGAAAGGAGACAACCAGCATGGAGCAGCTGTGTGTGTAAAATTTGCCCATTTCTTGCTGATACCTGAGCCATACACGTGTAGGGTGGAATCAAAGCAGTCGAACTAACGATTAAGAAAATAAATTTATGCTTGATTTGCCACTCGGTTAACAGAGTTTGCAATTGGAATTGCCAGCTAAAATGAAAGCAAATTGTGTAACAGAGTCCCGAAATTCTGCAATATAATATTTGCAAGTCCAAGATACCATCCACAATTCCTCAACATACAAAAACATTAGGAAAACATGACCTAATCTAATTGGATTAAATTTTTATGAGACTTCATCAGACATTAAGTTTGCATTCTTTTCTGTCCTTATTACAAAAAGAAAAAAATCATGTTCAGATTATACTGAATTTTTACATTAAGGAAACCTATCTTTAAGGTCCATCACTCTCATCCCTTTTTCTATGTTTTTCTAGCAATCTCCTGGGGATTAATGTATTTCCACAAATCCACCCTCAGCTAGTCTTCTAGTTTTATGCTTCATTTAAACAAGTTGACCTGGACCTTTTTATAGACATCTTCCCTCAGGTTCTGCCATTGTACTCAATAAGTTACCATATGGGGCAAACCTTACTTCTTAATACGTTACACTAATAGAGAAACCAAACTCTGAATTTACGTAAGCAAAGTACATAAGATTTTACATGTAAAGCTATGACTTTACATAAGACTATCAAATGTTCAATGATGATGGAGGGGAGAGAAGGACAACAAAGATGTTTTACTGCTGTGGCTAGATGCGGACAACCTTATCCTTGTGGCTGTAGGAAAAGACCAGATTACCTCATTTTGCTCCTTCACACAAACATATACCTTTGGGTGTTCTTACAATCTCCACTCCATAGAGTCCACTTCAAACTGCTAAAATACTCCAGGAAAGAATAAACAGGTGGAGAAATCAGTTTCATATAGCACCATGCTTAGAAAACTAATAGCCTTGTTCTCAATGACTATACCATTTGTCAAGGGAAAGGAAGCAGGGACCTCAATTTTAAGTTCCTTTCAAAAAGATGGAATCTCAAGAGTACAATGAGTAGAGTTACAGGAATAAAATAAAACTCCTTGGTGATCTGCACATGTAAATTTAGTGATTGTATTTCAATATTATCAGAGAACTAATGTAAAAATAAATAAAGATTTGTTTTTAGGGAAATACAAACCCCTCCCTGCCAAAAAAAGAAACCTTTGAGATACAAAGAATAGCAGAAGAGATCTAATTAAGGTAGAGAAATTAAGCCAAAGAGAGCGTTTCTGAGAATAAGCCATCCTACCTTGAAAGATGAGGTCTGAGCCCCCTCCACAGCCTCTTCCAGTACAGAAAAGCTCATATTTTTATCTGGCATTTTTCACAGTTTCTAATTAATGTATTCTAAATAATAAACACAATACGAAGATAAAAGAAACACACAGACACAAACACACATACTCAAAGAGAGAAAAATAAGAAAATGAAACAAAATTAAAAACTCTCCTCAGATAAGAACAAGATACAATTCATCCGATATAATAACATATCTGATCATATAAATCCAATTAGAAACATAGTATTTCTCCTCAAAAAGTCAGAAAATATATGGAAATCTAGTTCAAAAAAATACCGTCCAATTTACATTTGCAAAATGATCCCATTTTATGTTAAATGTTATTCTAATTATTTTACAGCACGTGAACCACCCCAAGAATGTTTAGGCACTTGTTCTACTTTAGTATGACTGAAAGAAATCTCTCTCTCTGTATATATATATCATTCGCATTTTTGCCCAGAATTAAATAGTAGCTTCTCAAAGGTAAATTTAAACCTTCATCCTTTATAAAGAAAAACATTGTTTGGAATGTTTAAATGTAAATATTTGTAGTTTCTACTCAACAAAGTTTTTCTAAAATCTTGAAGTTCCCTGTTCCCATGGTGATATTTTTTTATTGGCTGACTAATGAATAATGGGACTTGTTCATCTAGCAGTTTGGGGGATTTTCTTTCACTAAAAAATTAATAAAAACAAAACATAATTTGTATAAATACCTAACTAGACAAATTGACATTCTCTATAATGAACTAGCAAGCAAATTATAGAAGCCGAAAGAACAAAGCAGTAATTTCAATTGATTTTATTATTACAATTGGCAGAAGGAGCAAATACAGCTGGCAGTGAAAGATACTACCAATTTAATACTTTTGAAAACATGTGATATTAATGTCTGAAAAGTAGCTGCAAACATATCCAGTGGTGTTTGAGCAAATATGGAATGGTTTATAGGCAATTACAATGAAGGGACTCTGGCCAAGTTGCTTAATAGAGTGCTCTGCATTTTATTTTTATTTATCATCAAAATGCAAGTCCTAAGTGACCAGCAACATATTATCATTATTATTGCTGTTGCCATTGTCCTAATGGTTTGGGGGCTTTGGGTTGGTTCTGCAAAGCTAATTAAATAGATCTTATTCCAGAAATGATGTGTGGCTTGATTTCTCAACATCATCCCCTTTCTTGCCACTATGTTCAACAACAACAGAAAAAGCTTAGTGGCACACATTTTTTAATGAAATAAAAAATAATGGTAAAAATAGTTAAAATTATAGAAAGCTCCTGCAGTATTGAACATCAAGCCTAGAAAATATTTCAATTCATTTTAAAAATTTTCATTGGATTTCTGAGGCTAAGATTTCATACACACTTCACAATTCCCATCAATTTTCATTTATTATTTTATTTGATTATCCATGCTCAGAGAATTGTATTGCTTATGTTCAACATCTCTCCCATCTTTATTCAGGTAGATTTTAAGGAGGAAAGAGATACAGTCTTATTGTCACTGAGATAAGGGATTTAAAAAAAATTCTATTAAGACTTTATTTTTTTAGAGCAGTTTAAGGCTCACAGAAAATTTGAGGGGGAGTTACAGCGATTTCCCATATAGCCCTGCCCCAACACATGCATAGCCTCCTCCATTATCAACATCCCTCACCAGAGCGGAACATTTGTTAATTAACCTACATTGATACATCATAATCACCCAAAGTCTAAATTTTACATTATGGTTCACTCTTAATGTTGCACATTCTATAGATTTGGACAAATGTATAATGATATGTATTCATTATTACGGTATCATATAGAGAATTTTCAATGCCCCCCAAATCCTCTATGTTCTGTCCATTCATCTCTCTCCACACACCCCCACCTTGCCTGACAACCACTGATCTTCTTACTATCTCCATAGTTTTGCCTTCTCCAGAATGTTATATAGTTGGAATCATACAGTATGCAGCCTTCTCAGATTGACTTTTTTCCCTCATTAACATGCATTTAAGGTTTCTCCATGTCTTTTCATGTCTTGATAGCTCATTTCTTTTTGGTTGCTGAATAATATTCCATTGTGCAGATGGACCACAGTTTATTTATTCATTTACCAACTGAAGGACATCTTGATAGCTTCCAAGTTATCTGTTAAGGTTTTTGGCCCATTTCTCAATTGGGTTATTTGTTTTCTTATTGTTGAGTTTTGAGTTCTTTGTATAATTTGGATAACAGTCTTTTATCAGATGTATCTTTTGCAAATATTTTCTCCCAGTCTGTGGCTTTTCTTCTCATTCTCTTGACATTGTCTTTCACAGAGCAGAAGTTTTCATTTTAATGAAGTCTGGTTTATCAATTATTTCTTTTGTGGGTCTAGTCCTTGGTGTTGTGTCCAAAAAGGCATCACCATACTCAAAGTCACCTAGGTTTTCTCCTACATTATCTTCTAGGAGTTTTATAGCTTTATGTTTTACATTTTAGGCCTATGATCCATTTTAAGTTAATTTTGGTGAAGGGTGTAAGATCTGTGTCTAGTTTCATTGTTTTGCATGTGGATGTCCAGTTGTTCCAAAACTGTTTGTTGAAGAAACCATCTTTGCTCCATTGAATTGCCTTTGCTCCTTTGTCAAGTAGCAGTTGACTATGTTTGTAGGTGTCTATTTCTGGGCTCTCTATTCTGTTCCACTGATCTGTTAGTCCTTTCCCAAATACCACACTGTCTTGATTACTGTAGCTTAATAGTAGGTCTTGAAGTTGGGGGTGTCAGTTCTCTAACTTTGTTTTTCTCTATCAATATTATGTTGTCTATTCTGGGTCTTTTGCCTCTCCATATAAACTTTGAATTCATTTGTCATTATCCACAAAATAACTTGCTAAGATTCTGATTGGCGTTGGATAGATCAAGTTGGGGAGAACTGATATCTTAACAATACTGAGTCTTCCTATCCATGAACATAGAATATTTCTTCATTTACTTAGTTCTTCTATTTTGTGCGTCAGAACTTTGTAGATATCCTCGTATAATTTTTGCATATATTTTGTTAGATTTATACCTATGTATTTCATTTTTTGGGGTGTTAATGTAAATAGTATTATGTTTTTAGTTTCAAACTCCAGTTATTCATTGCTGGTATATAAGAAAGCAATTGACTTTGTATATTAAAATTTTAGCCTGCAACCTTGCTATAATTGCTTGTTAGTTCCAGAAGTTTTTTTGTTTTAAATGTCCTTAAACTTACATGGCACTTTACAGTTTATCCATATTTGTCACATATTTCATCATGATAAATACATTCCAATGAAGGCAAGATCAGCAGTATCATATGCATTATATAAATGAAATATATTAAGGTCTAATTAAAATGTCACAAAGCTAGTTTGTGTTAGACTTTGGAAGGAAAATCGTATATTTTGACTTCTGAGCCTGTGTTCTCTCTATTATTCTCATGAAAAGTATTTTAAATAAATAATTTGGTCACTGAAATTCCAGGACCTCTACCACTTACCAGAGTTAGTGGTGCCCAAAAGGGTCAAAGACCACTTAGGTTCAAGGATGAGATGTGGGTTATAGGATGAATCACAGCTGGAATGAATTACAGGACTGAGCAGAATAAATATACAATATTCAGGATCAAGGATGGGCTGAGATGCAAGGATGAATTGGGCTGAGATTCAAGGATGAATTGGAGGTATGTACTGCTTGAAAATCAATAATGAGATGGCCCAAAGAGTCAGAGATAGAGTAAAGAGATAACTGCATGCATTAATATTGATGATGTCTGAATATTCCTGTGGCCACGTCAAAAAGGCTACTTGCTCCTTCATTCAACAAATACTATAGAATACCTACTATGTGCCATAGCACTTGTAACATAAGTGTGAACAAGACAAAGTTATGCATTCAGAGAAATTTTATGCTAGTAGCACTGGGCCAATTGATTCAACAATGCCTGACAACTAGCGATCTTTTTCTAAAATATACAGTAAAAAAAGTGAGTATTTTATCAAAAATTTAGAAATAATTTCATATTCTTAATCCAGTGTGAACATGAATGTATTAGTGTAAACATATTTAAGATTTAAATAATAATACTTTTTAAAGTTTTTTATGATTAGAATGCTGTTTGATTCAGTTCTAGTATAGATAATATAACATAATTGAATTTTCTCACATAAGATTACCAAAGAATGATGGTGATAGAGAAGGACCTACTCCTGGAAATGAATGCATAATCCAGATAAATATAGAGTAATGGTGAGCTAAATGAATCTTCTAAATGTAAAGAATAGTCAAGAGAAAATGAACTTAGCTGTATGTCTGCCACTGATAAGCTCTGAGAAATAAAGCAGATAAAAGGAAAGTCTGAAAAAATCAATTATCTATTTTTTTCAAACCAGATATATAGAGAAACATTGTTAGTTTATCAGATCCATATTTGTCTTATTTCTTAGATTTGGTTGTCAAGGTCTTCCTTTACACTCTAATCATAAAATAACCAATTATAAAATGATTTATATGAGGCTCAATTTGAAGCAATAACGAAATTTCTCAACCATGACAATCATGACTGTCAATTTTCACTTATTAAAGGGTTCATATTGAAAATAATTTTGGAAGGGACATTTTGTCCCCTCTCACTAGCAAAACAAAATTGATAAGCTGACATTAACTCACAGGTCTTAGATAATTAGTAAAAGTGCCTTATGTAAATGCTTTTTGATATTACTCTAATCCAGACTCATAATTATCCCAGGAGTGAGTGAATATATTTAAAATAAATAAGCTAAATAAGCTAGAATATGCATCCCTGAGGAAGTCCTTACCAGTGAAACTTAATCAGACCTGGATTAATCAATACAATCAATCATTCCTTCCCCAACTTTTTTTTTTTAAACATTGTGCATGAGCTTGGCATTGTGCTAGATCTTAAGGAAGGTAAAGTGAATTAGACCAGTTTCTTTTCTTTTCTTTTTTCATTTGTTTTTTTGTTTTCTTTCAAAGGCTTACAGTCTAGTGGCACAGGTAAGCAAATAAAAGCAAAAAGTATTTGTGGTGTAGGATATTTAACACTATGTACATAATATAGGGTATTCAACACCGTGTAAACACAGAGTAGGACATCCTACACATACTAAAAGGGAAGGACAATATTCACCATAGAATGATACGCCATTGCTCAATTTTGGGATAAAAATAAGGACAAGCCAAGAAAGAGTACAGAGCATACAGGGGATAGTCTATGCATAGAAAAAGCATGAAGATAAGAGTTTATGGTTTCTTAAAATTATACTGTGGCTCATTCATAGAATTTATAAAACAAAATGCTGGCTGGAGAGGTACGCAAGGATCATGCCGTGGAGGAACTTATACACCAGGCTGAGGAGCTAGGAGTTAGTCCTGGTGGCTAATGTAAAGACTTAAGGAAAGTTCACTGTACCATCAGATACATGTTTTCACTAAGAAATTTTAACAAATTTAAATAGTATTCATCGCATGCTTCTACTGGCAAAGCACAGGTACATCATGACATTTTATGTTGTCTTTTCCACCTTTAGCTTTTCAATATTCCCATTAAATTTTTCTTAAGAAATAGTGAAATAAAAAAAATTACTTTGATATCAGATACTGGGCCAGAGAGGCTTGCAACTCTGGGGTTTATTTAAGGAATGCAACAGTGGTTCTTAATATAACAATCATTCAATATAATTGACCATATCAACAGATTATGAAGAAAAATCATGGAGCCATTTTTTGTGAAAAACTGAATCCTTTCCCTCTCAGGTCAGGAACAAGACAAATAAGCCACTTTCATGGATCCTATGAAACATGGCTATGGAGGTCTTAGTGAGTACACTAATTCAAGACAAAGAAATAAAATTGTATTTATAAAATTCATGATTGTCTACATTAAAACATCCAAGAGAATCCACAAAAATGCTACTGGACTAATAAATACATTTAGGATGTTTCAGGATACCAAGTCACCATACAAAAATATATTTTCAACGGACAGTTGAAAAATGATACTAAAACAAAACAAAACAGCAACAACAAAGTACCATTTCCATAAGCAACAAAAAGCCTGATATCTCAATATAAAAATCTAACAAGATATATAGATGACTTTTATGCTTAAAATTATAAAATAGTAATGAGAGACATCAAGGAAGATCTAAATAGCTGGAAGGATATTCCATGTTCATGTATTGGAAGGCTAATATTGTTAAGATGATAATTCTCCCAAAATTGATCTATAAATTAAATAGACTCCCAATAAAAATATTTGCAAGCTTTTCTTTTAAAGACATCAACAAAATAATACTAAAATTTAAATAGAAAGGCAAAAGAATTAGAAAATACAAAACTAATTTTTAAAAAGAAGAAAGTTGAAGGACTTACACTAACTGATTTTTAAGACATATAAGTTGTAGTAATTAGGACCATATGGTAACAATAAAAAGGTAAGACATGCAACAGAATAGAAAGTCCAGAAATACACCCATGCATATATAGTCACTTGATTTTCAATGAAGATGGAAAGGCAGTTCGACATTCAAAGTATAGTATTTTTAACAAATGATGCTGAAACAGTGCAACATTTATATGTAAAAAAATAATCTCATCATACTGCACACCATATAAAAAATTAATTCCAATTATATTTTAGTGTGAAATATAAAATCTAAAACTATAAAACATAAAAAAAAAAACATAAGAGGTAATCTTTATGAACTTGTGTTAGGCAAGATTTATTAGCCAGGACAGCAAAATAGGATCCATAAAAGAAACAATTAATAAATTGGACTTTATCTAAATTAAAATTTTTGCTTTTCCAAAGACAGTGTTAAGACTAGGAAAAGACAAGAAAGAGACTAAGAAAATGTTTTCCATATAAATTCAGTACTTAGGATGTATAAAGAACCCTTAAAACTGAGTAAGATGAAAACAGACAACCATATAAAAATGTCGGTTAAAGAGTTAAATAGACCTGAGAAGACTTATGGATGGTAAATAAGCATATGAACAGTTGCTGAATATAATGAGTAACTAGAAAAATGTAAATTCAAACAACAATGAAATGCCACTACATACCTATTAGAATGGCTAAAATTTTTTTTTTTAAATCATATAACAACTGACAATATCAAGTGCTGGAACTCTCCTACAATGCTGGTGGGAATGCAAAATGATACATCACTTTGGAAAACAGTTTGGAAGTGTATCATAAAAATAAACATATGTGACCCCAAAAATTCCACTCTAGTTCTCTGCTCGGGAAACATAAAAACTTCTGTTGCCACAAAGACCTGTACCCAAATATATATAACAGCTTTATTCATAATCATGAAACACTAAAACAACCCAAATGGAATCCTACTCAGCAGTACAAAGGAATGAACTATTGATACATGCAAAAACATGGTTCAATTTCAAACGCATTATGCCAAGTGAATGGAACCCAATTCAAAGGGCTGCATACTGTATGATTGCATTTATAAGACATTTTTGAAAAGGCAAATCCCATAGGGATTAAAATTAGATCAGTAATTGCCAGGCCCTGGTAAGGGAGTGGAGAGGAGGGGAAATGTTATATACAAAATGAAATGGGACATTTTTAGAGGAAATAGAACTCTTGTATAGCTTGATTTTGGTGGTGGTTACATAACTGTATGCATTTGTTAAAAGTCACCGAACTGTACATCAAGAAGGCTGAAATTTACTGTTAAAAAATGTATGATTTCAATAAAAACTCACTAGTCAGTTCAAGAACCAAAAAGATCTCAAAATGAATGAAAAAAGATAATCATAAGATGCCAATACAAAGGTAGCAGAGATTTTAGGATTATCTGACAGAGATTTTAAAAGCAGCCATCATAAAAATGCTTCAGGAAACAACTATGAACATGCTTGAAACAAATAAACAAGCAGAAATCCTCAGCAAAAAAAATAGAAGATATAAAGAAGAACCAAACAAGAGTTTTAGAACTGAAAAATACAATAACTGAAATAAAACCTCAATGGATGGGCTTAAAACAGAATGCAGATGACAGAAGAAAATATTTGTGAGTAGAATATAGGGCAATAAAAATTCCTCAATCTAAACAACAGAGAGAAAATAGATTTACAAAAAAAAAAAAAAAAAAGAAGAAGAAGAGACACCTGTGAGACTATTTAAAGATCTTTCACGTGATCAGAGTTTTGGAAAGAAAGAAGTAAGAGAGCAGGGCTAAAAAAGTACTAGAAGAAATAATAGCTAAAAACTTTCCAAATTTGGCAAGAGGCGTAGTATTTTTTTATTAGCCCATTTATAACTGGATAGGATCTCAACAGTCTAAAAACCAGTTTGCCTAACACTGAAGGCTTCTGGATTGCCATGCTTCTAAATGCATGACATTTTTGATACGTATTTAATCATTATGATTTAATTTAGTTTTTACCTTATTATATTGATATTTTCAGATATAAAATTGATATTCATGTTCATATAATTCTAAAAGATATCATAAAAACAGCAATTTGCCATCCTATTCCCATCTATCTGCAACCAAACTCTGTTTGGTTCTTCAGAGGTACTCGTGACTTTCTTTCCTGATTCTCTTAGTATTACTTTTAATATGTAAGTAAATTGCTTACCTTGCTACCTTATGATTTTTTTTTAAGTTTCAGATTGTTGAGAATTTAGCTTTTTTTTTTCCATCTCCTTCCTTTTACACATATACATGCACTCTTCCAGCTCCCCTTGGTTAGATCAATATTAATTGCTTACATTATCATGACTATATAATCTTAGTATTCACAGCTAAGCCAGGTTATATACTGTCATGGGTTGAATTGTGTCCTCCCAAAAAATATGTTGAAGTCCTAACTCCCAGTAACCTCAAAACATAACCTTAATAGGAAATAGAGTCTTTATAGATACAGGCAAGTTAAGATGAGTTCATGACGGGTAAGCCTTATTCTGGTGTGACTGGTGTCCTTACACAAAGGAGATATTTGAACACAAAGGTAGAAATGCACAGAGAGAAGATGATATGAAGAGAGATGGGGAAGATGGCAACCTACAAACCAAAGCTAAGAAAGAGGCCTGGAACACATCCTTCTCTGCTTCCCTTCGGAGGGAGCAGGACTAGCCAACGCCTTGATTTCTGACTTCTGTCTTCCAGAACTGTGAATAAATTTCTGTTGTTCTAAATCACCTAGTTTGCGGTACTTTGTTATTGCAGCTCTAGAACTCTAATACATATACTATAATTATATTTCCTTTCTAGGAAACATTTTAATTTTTTCTGGAGTTTCTAATTGTCCTGCCTCTTTTACAGTTTTTTCTCTTCCTTTTTTTTTCTAAATATACATCACTGAAACAATCCTAAACACAGGTAACTTTGGCAATACATTTTTTTCCATAAAATGCAGACTCGTTTTAAAATAAGGGTTTGTATCTTAATAAAAACAGCATTTAAATTGGGAAAAGGGGAATAGTCACCAACAAGTAGCAGTGTGACCACCTCAGTTCATTTCTGTATACCTGGGTATAACACTAGACCACCAAAATTTGATTTAGGGATAGTAATTAAGGAGCTGCCTTTTGACACTTAGGTTAGGGAAAGGAGATGTCCTGATATTTAGCAGAAAAGGGGAGGATATTCCCTATGGTTGTTTTAGTCAACTATACAAATGTGGTATGGATGGCAATTTGAAAGAGTCACAGTGTTTTTTCATTTAAGTATTGAGAAAATACAATTTTATTGAGACTTTATCTATTATAACTCGATTGGAATATGAAGAAGCTAATTTCCTCATAATATCTGACCCAAAGTTTTACAGGCAAAATTTATCTAATGTAACTAATCAGATAATTGTGCAAATGTATAGGGATGATCTTTAAAACTGGTTTATAAAAGAGAAGAAAAAAGTACAGTCATTGTGTATTTATTAGGATATAAAATAAAAATTTAATTTAAATATGCAATCTAGAGTGGACAATTTATATATTTTTATTTCTTCAATATAAGATAAATGTAAAAAGTTAAAACTACAAAACAAATTATTTCTGTGGAAAGTAGTTACATGAAGAGTGACTCATTTGCCTGTATTATAAATATCATATTTCAAAATATTATTTTAAAAAAGGCTAAGGCCTGAAAGGGAAATCGTATCATGTCTAAAAGGTAAAAAGTTAAAAACTTAACTATAGAGCAAGTTGCATTAGGCAATAACCAAAAATAAAGAACCACCAATAATGATGGAAATATAATGTGAAAAGAATATTCACAGGATATTGAAGAGATATCTACATTCCCATGTTCATTGCAGCGTTATTCACGATAGCCAAGATATGGAAACAACCTGATGTCCATCAACAGATGAATGGATAAAGAAGATGTAATATATACATATATATATATACACACAATACACACACGCACACACACACTGGAATATTATTCAGCTGTGAGAAAGAAGGAAATCCTGCCATTTATGACACCATGGATGGACCTTGAGGGCGTTATACCAAGAAAAATTAGCCAGACAGAGAAAGACAAATACTGTGTAATATTACTTATACGTGGAATCTAAAATAGCTGAACAATAGAAATAGAGAGTAGAATGGTAGTTATCAGGGCCTGGGCGGTGGGGAGAATAGGGAGAGATTGGTAAAAGAGTACAAACTTTTAGCTATAAGATGAATAAAGTCTGAGGATCTAATGTATAACATGATGACTATAGTTGATAACACTGTATTGTATAACTGAAATTTGCTAAGAGAATAAAACTTAAATGTCCTCACTCAAAAAGAAAAGAAAAGAAAAATATGTGAGGTGATGAATGTGTTAAGTACATGGGATGAGGCCTTTCACAGTGTATACATATATCAAATCATCACATTGTACACTTTAAATATCTTACAGTTTTGTCAACTATAACTCAAAGCTGAAAAAAAATAATATGTTGTGCTTTGGAGGAAACAAAAATTATGATTTGCATGCATAAATCAGAGATAAATTGACTCAATCATTATATTTTGTGCAATATATTCTCAGGAAGTGATCATGGATGTGCACAAAGATTTAGCTAAAGTTTAATCATCATAGCATTGTTTACATTGGAGAAAAATGAGGAAATGATCTAGTTGTGCAGATGGCAGTAAACTATTATACATATATACACAGAATGGATGAAAATTTAACATGGAAATATATTTCGAATATATTTGGTAAAAAAGCCAGTTTAAAAAAAACAATAAAATCAGCTATCAACTATAGAACGATAGGCCAAAAATAACACCAAAGATTATTTTTGAGTCATATTAAGTCACTCCTTCAATCATTTACTATTTAAAAATTCCCTCATTGCCACTGTGTGACAGACCCTCTTCTAGGCACTGCAGGGTACAGAGGTGGATAAAACAAAGCCCTGCCCCTATGCAGTTTAAATTCTAGCAGGTAATATTACAGCAATGATATTCAAATTATTTCTGCAACATAAAAATTAAATATATAATAAACATAAAAATAATTGAATTTCTCTTTACCTCTTTCAAGTATCATATGATCCAGGGTGTATAAGACACACTTTAATATTAGGTGGTGGATGGGTTAAATAGGCATCTTGTGTTTATTTTTTAAATTCACAGAACCAAATTTTTTTCAAATATATGAACTGAGTAGAAAAGGGAGATACTTCAGAGACAATTTTAGTATGTTGTTGAGGAAAGGCTTGTTCTTTCTTTTAATGACCTTTTACAGTGAAACAGCTTTAAAATTAACAAAGCACAGAGGAATATGACCACTAAAGTAAATTACATGCTTCATATCTCATACTAACTAGGTCCTAAGAAAGAGGACACATTCGTTTTACTTTATTTTAAAATTCTCTGTTTCATTGGGCAGGTGAGCAAAATTATTGATAGGATTTCTCAGGTAAGCATTTTTACACAAGCAAAAATAAGTCTATGAAATAAAATACATTCATTTCTACTTTGCTATATGTAATTATTTTAAATATTATGGTTGTTTGGAACCACACGTTAGACCCATACATATATTAGCTTACATAATAGCCGTGCAAAGAAATTCAAGATCACAAATATGTATGTGATCTTGAGGCCAAGAGGCTTCTTGTGGTCAAGAGGCCACAAATATGTATGAAATAAAAGGAGCAGGAAACTCTAACATACAGCAAGCGTTTAGGAGATTAGTAATGTTGATGGAGAGGCTGAAAGGAGACGTGAGACGATTTTTCTTGAATCTTCATCTGGCAACAACACTACGTGTATTTGTATTGTTTAATTAAAGAGTTGTAGGGGGTAGCAGATAGAGATGAAAGAAGATGTTAGACTTGCCTTCCACAACCTTCTCTCACAGTAGACAACACTTGGCCATATATAAAAACCTGTGGGTATGGCCAATTGTAAAGCATTTTTAACCCCTGCTGGTTGTTGTCTCCAAGTAGGACTGAAAAATACAAGGACAAAGCCTTTCTTTCCACCTGATCCATGTTTATTATATGTCTTTCAACTGTAGACAAGTATTTAGGTTTCTTTCTAAAAAAAATTTTTTTTAATGGGATGAGCCAATCATGTATGGATCAATTGAAACATACTTACTTTCTAGAAGAGATATTTGCAGATCCATGTTCATTGCAGCCTTACTCATAATAGTCAAGAGATGGAAGCAACCCAAATGTCAAACGACAGATGAATGGATACAGAAAATGTGGTATATACATACATTGGAATATTATGCAGCCTTTAAAATGAAGGAATTTCTGTCACATGCTACAACATAGATTAACCTCAAGGAAATTGTGGTAAGCAAATTAAGAGTCACAAAAGAACAAATGTTGTATGACTCTACTCATAAGAAGTATCTAAAATAGTCAAAATCATAGAAACAGAAAGTAGAAAGGTGGTGGCCAAGGGCTGGGGAGAGGGGAAATGGGGATTTGCTGTTCAATGAGTATAGAGTTTCAGTTTTGCAAGATGAAAAAGTTCTAGAAATATGTTGCACAGCAAAGTGAATATACTTAATGCTACTGAACTGTACATTAAAAATAGGTAAAATGGTGAATTTAATGTTATTTTTACCACAATAAAAAAAAATGCTTACTTGCTTTAACAGTAATTATTCTATGATTAATTTAATTATTTCAAAATGGATTAAATTATGTTTCCTTGATTTATTATACTATTCCAAACCAAAATTGGCAGCCTGAATTCCTTATATATCTAGTTTATCTTGCTGCCAGTCCCAATTTTGGTTTATATATACCATAAGAATGAGAATGTGGGGTTTGAATTTCTGAAACCTCAGATCTGGCTCCTAGCCCAACTCATGCAACTTCTAATATCATTACTTTGTGCTTGCATTATGACAACTGCAGGAATGTTGAGTTAATGCTTTGCACTAACAGTGAAATAAGTGCTCTCAAAATGATAGGTGCTGTTTTGCCACACAAGTAAAACAAACTATGTCTTAAATGAAATTTTAAAAATTGTTTAATGAAATCATGAGAAATAATAACATTAACTTGGTAATAAAGAACTTAGCCTCTAGCACCATATGAAATCACTTTCTACAATCTGTGAACATATAACGTTACTCCTGCAAATATAGACATTGTCATTTAGAAACCTGCATAAAAAGAAGTACAGGAAAATGAGCCAAATGTTCTTTATTCCCAGACAGCACTGTTAATATGCTAGAGGCAGTATCTGACTTTGAAGAAGAGAATTTCTGGAACACATAGTTATATTTTACAGAGTAATTTCCTCTTGGTAAGGGATTGATAAGGAAAATGTTATGTGTGTATTGATGGGCTAATAATTGATTTTCAGAATATTGGTAAAAGAAAATAATAAATAATATTTTGCACACATGATTTTCTTCTAAGTTAAAAGAAAATTGTTTCTCGTTCAGAAATATTATTAAACATATATTTTTCTAGTGCATAATATGCAAACCCTGTATTAGATAATATTTATACATTAAAAAATTTAAAAAAAAGGCTTGAAATTAGTACATATCTCTGAACTCTGCATGTCTAAGTGACAAAAATCCAAAACAAGTTTGTTAGGCCAAATTAAAACAGGGAGAGACTTTTCCAGCTTATGTGGGAGAGGCACATTTGGCTTCAGGCATAAATGGAATAAGGAGCCTAAATGACGTTATTTATTTATTTATATTTTTACCAGCTTTACTGAGGTATGATTAACAAACAAAAATTGTATGTGTTAGGTTATGCAATATGTTTTTAAAGGTGTACAGTATGATGACTTAATATATATATATACACATTATGAAATGATTACCACAATCAAGTTAATTAGCACATCCATCACCTCACATAGTTACCATTTTTTGTGTGTGTGATGAAAACACTTAAGGTCTACTTTCTTAGCAAATGTGAATTATATATTTCAGTATTAATAACTATAATCACGGTGCTGTACCATAGACCCCCAGAAGTTATTCATCTTATAACTGGAAGTTTGTATCCTTTGACCAACATCTCCCCGTTACCCCCAACCCCCAGCTCCTGGTTCAAAAAAAATCTGCACTCCCGAGTTCATTGCAGCATTATTTACAATAGCCAAGATACGGAAACAACCTAAGTGTCTGTTGACAGATGAATGGATAAGGAAAATTTGGTACACACACCAAATGGAATATTACTGAGTCACAAAAAGAAGAAAACTCTGCTATTTGCAACAACAAATGATGTTATTTGAATGGTTTTGCTTTCTGTCCCAAAGAGCTGCTTCCTGCACTCTTTGCTAAATTAAGGTAGTTATTGCTATGACCCTAGAAACTCCAGGTTTGATATCCATCATTTCAGCAGACAGAGACTAATGCTTAGCACTAGATGGGTCAAATGTCATCCCTCACTAGATCAATTTCTATGTCCAGAGATATTGCATATTCTGACTGATTTGAATCCATCCATCCCTGATACAAAGAATTATGGAAGGGCTGTCCTGTAAGGAAAACAAAAATAAGTTCTATTTCCAGAAGGTGGGTGGAATATTAGATGAAGGGAAAAAATAGAAGGCCAAAAGAACAGCTAAAATATGACACAAATACATAAAAGTCATACTATGTGATTTCATGGGTGGCACATGCAGAAGCCATAGTTCTCAGATACAGAGAAAACATTTCAGAGTGAGAAGATAAGGAAAGAAATTAGGAGGTTTGTATCATTTCAGGTGTATCTTAAACAAATAAAATTTTGATAGCCAGGTATAGAAAAATAATTTTAGATGGAGTGAAGTACAAAACATGGAAAAACATAAATCTGAGGGAAAAGTTTAGTCGTATTGTTTGCTTATTTTTGTAGTAAGAGATAAAATTGGAACAACACATTTATTCTATTAATTTTTTAGCCAAATACATTTGAAATTGCTGATTTATGCTTTCACCATGAGGGAGTAAGACAGTCTAAATTTACTCTTCACCATTATAGAAAAAAATGGGACTTAAGGAGGAATTCAAAGTGGATTTAAGACTAAAAATTAAGATGTAATATACCATGTCAATGGACTAAAAGTATAAAATAAACATGTAATCTCAGATGCAGAAATAGGATTGAACACAATTCCACACTTATTCATGGTAAAAACTCTCAGTAAACTAATGAGAGAAGGGAACTTATCATGATAAAAGCCATCTATAAAAATCACTAGAGCTAAAATCATGCATAAGGGTGAAAGACTAAATGTCTTTTCCCCAAATCAAATACAAAACAAAAATGTTTACCTTCACTACTTCTATTCAGCATCTTACTGTAGGTCCTAGACAATGTAATAAGGCAAGAAAAAATAATAAAAGAAATAGAAAAAAGTAAAATTCTCTTTATTCACTCACAGCGTGATTGAGCATGTGGGATAACCTAAGGAAGATACTTAAAAGTTACTAATACGTGAGTTTAGAAAGGTTTCTGAATAGAAGGTCATCATACTGATGTAAGTCATCTTTCTCTATATTAACAACAAATATTTGGGAATTGAAATGGAAGAAAAAACAATTCAAATATAAACAAAAAATGAAATACTTAGGAATAAACTACAAATATGCATAAGATATGCTCACTGAAAACTACAAAATATTGCTGATAGAAATTAAGGAAAACCTGGACACCAGCAAGATGGCTAAATAAGATGTCCTCTGAACAACAATAATTTGCATCCATCCACAAGGCAAAATGCCTTTGTGGGAGTTGTGGGATCCATGTAGGAGATTGTGAAACCCTGGTGTAGCCCAAGACTGAGGAGAGCCATTTTGAGAACACAGGCCAACACCCAGGCGGCTGAATCGCTGACCAGGCCCCAGCTACAGATTTAGAAACAGCTCAGTATCCCTGAGGAATAAGCTACAGGCCCATTTGGCTTGGTCTTGTCACAAGCACCATATGCCAAAGGTCCCAAGAGGAGTCACATGACCCACGTATCAGGTAATGTGCATACAGATCTCAGTTCAGGCTGTGGACCCTGAAGTAGGCTGTGAACCACCTTCAGCCCCTTTTGGCCCCACTCAGTTTAGGAGCTGCTAAAGGTATGCCTACCAAACTTGGTCAGAGTATAGATTGTGAAAGGGTCCTGTAACTGGGCTCCAGCTTTCCCAGCCACATGCAGTGAAGAGTCATGCTGGAACAGGGACTCAGCAGGAGACACTCCCATCTGTGCCCCTGGAGCTACTGAAAAGCCCCTATATTTGGCTCCAGCTCCCTCATAGCCACAGTCTGCCAGCAGTCCTGTGTATCCAGGGACTCAGAGGGAGAGACTCCCATCTGCAACCTTGGAGATTCTGAAAGGGCCCTATATTTGGATCCAGCCTCAGTCAGCCTCTAGCCTCAGCCATCGTCAGGGAGCAGTCCAGCCCAGCCAGGGACCTGGTGGGAGACATGCCCATCCATGCCTCCAGAGCCAGGTCTGCAGACCTCAATCTTGGCTGTGGAACCTGAAACAGTCCTGTGACTTGGTTCTAGCCCCTCTCAGCCATCATCCAAGGCCAGTTCTGCCTACTCAAGGACCTACCCAGTGACCAGGCAGAAGTCCTCCCAGGGACTCAGCAGGAGCAAAAGTCAATTGTACATCTGGTGATAGGCCTGCTGGCTGAGAACCCCGTTGTAACTCTGAAGCAGTCTCTTGTCCCAAAGTCACCCTACTGAACAAGGTACCAGAGGCAATCTCATCTACCCAGGAACCAGAAAGGATCCATGCCTGCCTGAGGCCCTGGTCACAAGCACGCCAACCATGAGCCACAAGGCAGACCCAGTGATAGCCTCAAAATTGGTTCCAACCCAGCATAACTGCAACTCCAGAGGTAAGTTGGGTGTATCCCTGGGATTTGAAGATGGTTCAACATACACAAATGAATAAATATGATACACCATATCAATAGAACAATGGATAAAAATTATATGATCATCTCAATAAATGTAGAAAAAGCATTTGACAAAATTCAACATCCTTTCAGATAAAAGTTCTCAAAAATATGGGTATAGAAGGAACATACCTCAACATAATAAATGCAATAATGACAAACCCACAGCTAACCTCATATTCCATGATGAAGGGCTGAAAGCTTTTCCTCTCAAATCAAGAAGACAGTGTTCCCACTATCACCACTCCCATTCAAATAGTACTGGAAGTCCTAGCTAGAGCAATCAGACAAGAAAAAGAAATAAAAGGCATCCAAATAGAAAAGGAAAGGAAGAAGTAAAATTGTCTCTGTTGCAGATGACATGATACTATATATAGAAAACCCTAAAGACTCCAATAAGACACTGTTAGAACTAATAAATGAATTCAATAAAGTTGCAGGATATAAATCAACATACAAAAGTCAGTTGTATTTTTGTACACTAATAATGAAATCCCTGAAAAAGAAAACAATCCCTTTTACAGTAATATCAAATACAATAAAATACTTAATAATAAATTTAATCAAGGAGGTGAAAGATCTGCACACTATAAGACATTGGTCAAGGAAATTGAAGAAGACACAAATAAATGGAAATATATATTGTGTTGATAAATCAGAAGAATTAATATTGTTAAAATGCTACCCCAAGTCATCTGTAGATTCAGTGCAATCTCTATCAAAATTGTCAGAAACAGAAAAAACATTAGGGAAATGCAAATCAAAACTACAATGAGATATCACCTCACACCTGTCAGAATGGCTATAATTAACAAGACAGGAAATAATAAATGTTGGAGAGGATGTAGAGAAAAGTGAACTCTCATACAATGCTGGTGGGAGTGCAAACTGGTGCAGCCTCTGTGGAAAACAGTATGGAGATTCCTCAAAAAATCAAGGACAGAACTACCATATGATCCAGCTATTCCACTGCTGGGTATTTATCCAAAGAACATGAAAACATCAATGCATAAAGATATATTCACCCCTGTGTTCATTGCAGCGTTATTCACAATAGCCAAGACTGGAAAGCAACCTAGGTGCCCATCAAGGGACAAATGGATAAAGAAGATGTGGTATATATACACAATGAAATACTACTCAGCCATAGAAAAGATGAAATCTGGTCATTTGTGACAACATAGATGGACCTTGACGATACTATGCTAAGCAAAATAAGTAAGAGGGAGAAAGTCAAATACCATATGATTTCACTCATAAGTAAAAGTAAAAAACAATAACAAACAAACTCATAGAGACAGAGATTGGGTTGGTGGTTACCAGAGGGGAAGGGGAAGGGAGGAAGGCAAAAGGGGTGATTAGGCATATGTGTCTCGTGATGGATTATAATTAGTCTTTGGGTGGTGAACATGATGTAGTCTACACAGAAATTGAAATATAATTACGTACACCTGAAAACAAAAGAAAAGAAAAAATAATCCTAAAATTTGTATGGAACTACAAAAGACCCGAAATAGCCAAAGCAATCTTGAGAAAGAAGAATAAAGCTGGAGCATCACACTTCTTGATTTCAAACTACATCAGAATGCTATCGTAATCAAAACAGTATGGTATTGGCATAAAATCAGAAGCGTAGATCAGTGGACCAGATTGGAGAGCCCAGAAATAAACCCACCATGTATGGCCAATTAATACTTGACAAAGGAGCCAAGAATACTCAATGGGGAAAGGATAGTGTTTTCAATAAGTAACTTTGGGAAAACTGGGTATCCATATGCAAAAGAGTAAAATTTAACCCCTATCTTACACGATACATAAAAATTAACCAGAAATGAAACAAACACTTAAACATAAGATCTCAAACTATAAAACTCCTATAAGAAAATGTAGGGAAAAACTCCTTGATATTGGTCTTGGTAATAATTTTTTGGATATGACACCAAAAGCACAAATGACAAAAGCAAAAACCAACAAGTGGGACTATATCAAACTAAAAAGCTTCTGCACAGCAGAAGAAACAATCAGGAAAATCAAAAGGCAACCTATGGAATAGGAGAAAATACTTGCAAACCATATGTCAGATAAGAGGTTAGTATCAAAAATGTGTACTGAACTCATAAAACTCAAAAGCAAAAAGACTAATAACTCAATTAAATAATGGGCAGATGACCTGAATAAATGTTTTTCCAAAGAAGACATACATATGGCCAATGGGTACATAAAAAGATGTTCAACATCACTACTTATAAGGAAAATGCAAATCAAAACTACAAGATATCACCTCACGCATGTTGGGATGGCTTTCATGAAGAAGGCAAGAGATGCCAAGTATTGGTGAAGATGTAGAGAAAAGGGAACCACAGTGCACTCGTGGTGGGGATGTAAATTGGTGCAACCAGAGTGGAAAACAGTGTGGAGGTTTCTCAAAAAAAATTAAAAATAGAACTACTATATGATCCAGCAATCCCACTTTTTGCTATATATACAAAGGAAATGAAAACATTACCTTGAAAAGATAACTGCACCTCAATGTTCATTGCAATATTATTCACAATACCCAAGACATAAAAAAAACCTCCATGTCCATCTACTGAAGAATAGATAAAGAAAAGGTGATATATATATATATATATATATATATATATATATATATATATATAAAATAGACTATTATTCAGCCAAAAAAATAAAGGAAAATCTTGCCATTTGCAACAACATGGATGGACCTTGAGGTATTATGCTAATCGAAATAAGTAGGACAGAGAAAGACAAATACTGGATGATTTTACTTATATGTGGAATCTAAAAAAAGCCAAAGTCATAGAAACAGAGAGTAGAAAGGTGGTTGCCAGGAGCTGGGGATGGGGGAAATGGTAAAAAGAGATGTTGGTCACAGGGTGGTTGCCAGGAGCTGGGGGTGGGGGAAATGGTAAAAAGAGATGTTGGTCACAGGGTATAAACTTTCAGTTATAAGATGAAGAAGTTTTGGAAATCTAATATATAGCATGGTGACTACAGTCAACAATAATATAAATTTGAAATTTGCTAAGAGAGTAGATAATAAATGCTCTCACTACAAAAAAAAAGAAGTAATTATGTGAGATGCTGAATGTGTTTAACTAACCTTACTATGGTAATCACTTTGCAATATATGCATGTATCACCTTGTATACCTTAAACTTACATAATGTTATATATTACTCATATCTCATAAAAGCTGAAGGAAAAAATAAATAAATAAAAAAGAAATAAGGAAGAACTAAATACGTGGAGAGATATATCCACTTCATTCTTTGGAACATTTCACATAGTTAAAATGGTAATTTTTTTTCAATTTTATATATAGCTTCAAAATAATCCCATTCAAAATCCCAGCAAATTTTCTTTCTGTATAAATTAATAAGCTTATTATAAAATGTACATGGAAATGAAAATGACCTAGATTAGCTAAAATAATTTTAAAAAATAAAAACACAATTAGAAGGGCTGGCCCAGTGGCGTAGTGGTTAAATTCACACTTTCTGCCTCCGCGGCCCAGGGTTTCAGAGGTTCGGATCCCTGGTGCGGACCTACGCACGGCTTATCAAGCCATGCTGTGGCAGGTGTCCTTCATATAAAGTAGAGGAAGAGGAGCACAGATGTTAGCCTGGGGCCAATCTTCCTCAGCAAAAAAAGGAGGATTGGCAACAGATGTTAGCTTAGGCATAATCTTCCCCATCAAAAAAATAAAAAAGAGAGAGAGAGAGAAAAAATACAATTGGAGGACCTATACAACCTGATTTCAAGGCTTACTTGAATACTACAATAATCAATGCACTGTTGTAGTAGTGTAAGAATAAATATATAGGTCAACGGAATAGAATAAATAGTCTAGAAATAGACCTGATGTATATTGTCATTTGATTTTTGACAAAGTGCTAAGATAATTAAAAAAATTATACTTAAAAATGTGGATATCCACAGGAAAAAAAGTATGGATGTCAATCCCCTCATACCACATACACAGTAACTTGAAACAGAACTCATACTTAAAGTGAGGCATAAAACTGCAAATTTCTAGAAGAAAACATCGTAGATATGAGATATGAGATAAGAAACATGATCCATAAATAAAATATAATCAATAGAACATATCAAAATTTAAAACTTTTAATTTTTCAAAGACACAATTAAGAAAAAAAAATGTTAAACCAAGGACAGGAAGAAAATTCAAAGCACACATCTGATAAAGAACGCGTATTCCGAATATACAACCAACACTAACAACTCAAAAAAAAGACAACCTATCCAAAAAAGGAGGGAGGTGTGAATGGGGCAAACTTGGACGGATGCCTCACCAAAGAAGATATATGAATAGATAATAAGCATATATTATGATGTTTCAAGACCATAGAGACTATAGAACTCTAATAGTCAATAGACAAATGCAAATTAAAACCCAGTGAGAAAACGTTAGAAACTCACTAGAGTGGTAAAATAAAACAGACTGATAATATCAAGGGTTGGCAAGAAAGAGGAATAACTGGAACCTTCACACATTATTGGTCAGAGTGTAAAACAGTAAAATCACTTTGGAAAACTGTTTGAAATTTCTTGTAAAGTCAAAGATACACTTTCACTTCTAGAATTAAACTAAGGGAAATATTTTTGTGACGTTAAGGTGGGCAAATAGATTTCAGAACAGAAAATCAATGAAACAGAATGGGAAAATCACAGTTTAGGAAATATATATGTATCTGATAAAGGACTTATCCATATTAAATAAAAATCTCCTACAACATAATGGGAAGACAGTCCACTAAAAATGTGCAAAATATTTGCAGATATTTCACTACAGAAAATATATGAAGAGCCAGTAAGCACATGAAAACATGTTCAACATAATTAATCATCAGGATATGCAAAGTAAAGCACAATCAGATACCACTATGTACCCAATAAAGTGGCTAAAATCTAAAAGTCAGACAACATCAAATGATGGTTATGCTGTGGATCAACCAGAACTCACTTGCATTGCTGATGGGAGTGGAAACAATAGAACCACTTTGCAATACTGTTTACTGGTTTCTTATAAAATTAAACATATATTCACCATATGACCCAGAAATTCCACTTCTAGATGCTTAAAAGAAATAAAAATGTATGTACACAAAAATACTTTAACAAGAAAGATCATAGCAGCATTATTCACAATACATGCAAATGGAAAACAATTCAGATGTTCTTTGACAGGAGAATGGTAAGGAAACTGCAGGACATTTATAGAATGAGAAACTATTCAGCATTGAAAAAGAACAAACTACAGAGGCTTGAAATGTGGATCAGTCACCAAAACATTACGTGGGATGAAAAAGCCAGACACAAAAAAACTAACACCAAATGATTCAATTTATGTGAATTTCCAGTAGGCAATACTGAACTAATTTGATAGAATACGGAATAGCCGTCGCCTGGGGCCAGAGTTTGTAGTGGTGATGGCGGTGGTGAGGAGAGGTGCATAGGAGAGGGCAGCTTGAGTACAAAAGGGCAGAAGAAAACTTTGTGGGGTAATGGAACTATCCTCTATGTTGATTGTGATGGTGGTTACACAAGTGTATATATTTGTCAAAACTCATTGAACATTCCACTTATAATCTATGCATTTCACTGTATGTAAATAGTATCTCAATTTTTAAAAATCGAATAGAGATTTAATATCTTTGAATATAATATATATTCTGTATACCTATAATGTCAGCCCTTAAATTTTTCCAGGGATAAAAACTGTGGAGTGAACTGTAGTCAATTAACAATAGTATATTAAGTAATACCTTTAAAAAAATTTTTATTTTACTTTCTCTTCCCTATTGATAAATTTGAATAGTCACTCTATAAGATAGTGGTTATTTATATTCGGTGACATTCTCTTCATCTCCAGACCTATGAGATTTGCACTGATTAATGTTCAAAGATATCTGGATGACTTTGGATCGACCCTAGCCTATCAGTAGTGATATCCAGTGATCAGCATGATTTCTCAGCCTATAATCCATCACCTTGAAATATACAGTACATGATGCAAAGCTGATTTACTGTCGCAGCCACTCGGCACTTCTTACAATCACCTAAGTGAACCTTCTTGAAGATTGATAGAGTAAATCAAAAAGGTTGAAGCATATACAAAGGTTTAATCTCACAAAGAAAATTATGTTTGAAAAGTTAACTAAGTTTTCTAGCTTTTTAATGACTATGCCTAATTGAATTTTCTTGAAAATCATCTCAATTTGTTTATACATTTCTCATTGACATTACTCATGTTTTCTCTCTTCTGCCTCTATGTATTCATGAAAAAAAAATGTAAATAGACTCATACTATCCTAAGTAGAAATCAATAAAAATGTTTAAATGTTTTCTTTCACAAAACTTACAAGCAAATATAGCATAATGTTTAAGAGCACACGATTTAGAGTAGGATTGCCCAGCCCTACCACTTTACAATATGTGTGATGTTAATGTTTTTACCTAACTTTCTGAACCTAATTTCCATCAGATTTAAGAGGTGGTGAGTGCCTACTCCATAGGGTTGTTGTGAGGAATAAATGAGAAAACACATGCATGTCAAGTCCACTGCCTGATAGATTTTAAGCACATAAAAATGTGAATGTTTATTGTTTTCTGTATCTTTTGTGTGTTTGTTTTCAGATTTTCAAGAGCCTTCTCTGGAATGTAGGAACACCAGTCAGAATCACAGACTTACTGAGAATGTTGATGTTAAATTAGATTCTTCACACATAAAGTAGATTAAATGATATTTTTGCCAAGGCAGGTAAAGGTTTAAATAAAGCTCACTAGAATGAGTAGTTGCCATAAATTGCCAGGGCCACAGCTATCACTTTTATTTTGTTCACTGATGATTCTCAGGCGTCACTGTAGAATGATTTCTCTAATATAGTAGACCTCAATGCCTGTAGATTGCAATAAATATTTTTGAATAAGTAATTGAGATTTTGGGGCTCTGGAATTTGTCTACACTAGTCAAAGCTAACGTATTTTACTGCAAAAATTTTCAAGTATTTTTAACACGGTGAAATAATCTAAATGAAAATATTGTAAAAGTACATTAAAACTAAGTGCTTAATTTCTGAACTTTCAAATCTTGGCTCTTGATTAAAAATTGTGTGATAACTTTTAACCAGTTGGCTATGAATATAATGTTAGACTGAAATCATTTCTTTTTTTAGAAAAAACATTAGTCAATTTGATCAGAAGAATACTATCACAGGGTAACAGGAATTCATTAAGACATTTTACAGAGACCGTCACAAAAGCATTGTGTAGTGCACAAAGCAAAAGGATTGGCTGAATTCCATACCTATATCCCTGGTCTGTAGTTTTATCTTGTTTCCCAGGCTGCCTCTCCACTCTTGTATAGATGCCAAAAGCGTATAAAATTCAATATGACGAAAACTAAATTCTTTTATGTTGGCAGTGATCATTGAGAGGATGTGATTGCCAGTTGACCTGTGAGCTGGACCAGGCAAGAGAAGACTCTTTACCCCCTCCCCTATCCTTGGAATGTATGTCCTGTCTACTATTCCCATACTAGCATCTGTTTCAAGGACGCAGCCTTGAGAGAGCAAGGTGTTATTGAGATCATCTGGACTAAATATATAACTGAACCCAGGTAAGGCTTCTAATTAAAATTTTGAGATTCTGGTGGGCAGGTGCAGAGATCTACTTGTCTTGCAACTGCCCAAGACAAGCCTCATAAGTAAGTTTTCTTGCTTATTAAACCTGCCACCTACAAATCTGGAGATGTCTGCCTCTTTCTTCTGTCTCTTTTTGCCCTCGGTGTATGGGGGCCAGTTTGCCATCCAATATTATTTTCCTCAACAAAACTTATCCTCCGCTTGTCTCTTACTCAGTTAACTCTCTATCCTGCTACCCAAATGGGAAACTTGGTATTGATCCTAGATGACTTTCTGTCCTTCACTCCAAAATATAGAGTAACTCCAGGCAATTTTATATTTCAATAGCCTCTGCATTTTCTTTTTTCTCTCATTTTCCCCTTTCATCACTCTAGTTCTAGCCCTCACCTTTCCTGTCCAGATTATTCTAAAAATAATTGGCTAGCATTTGGCACAGACTTATACTCAACTATAAACTCTTTCCTAAGAATTTAATTAAAATGCATAAAAGTTTAAAAAATAATAATTTTTGCTACTGTTTGAATAAAAAGTAATAAAAATATATGCATGGGTGTGTTGTATGCATGTGTGTGCATTGAAGACTTCTAAAATGATGTATCAAATTGATTACAGTGGTTACTGTGAGAAGAGAACAGAAGTCTTGAGAACAATAAACAGTTCGCTGAATTAACAGATGTTTTTCTTTTTCAGATGATCATACTGACTTATGGTCATTACACACTGAATCCTATCTTCTAGTAGATCATTCTCTAATGTGCCAGGTACTACTAATCCCATATGTTGAGTTGTTTCCTTACCAACAGTCACTTGTTTTACCAGGAATGTTTATTGTAATTGTATAACTCAATTACATATTATGTTAAAAGATTAAATATGGCTGCAAAAAAGAATTATTTCCATGAAAAATAAGTTGAATATTTTGAAAAAACTCAACAAATGCAAGTAGTTAAAACATTTCTTTCAAAGTTGATGTGGGTCATTCAACTACTAGGAAAATTCATGTACATCTAGAAAGATGTTTTGATCTTAGCTGCAGATTGCTCATGCAGAAGATATTAAAACAGAAATCATAGACTATTACGGACATGGCTTATGCAAATTTTCAAAAGCAGGTCCACAAAAGAAAAGCCCTTGGAGGTACTCCTAAATTTGAGGAATTAATGCGCATTTATGTTTTAACTTTAGACAAAATGTTTAATGTACATGCTTATTTTTATTTATGATTTTCCTCTAGCTGGTTCCTTCAACTAACTAGTGGATTGCCAATCCAAACTATATTAGATAACATAGTTATAGAATATATATTGTCTCAGCATTTAAAATCAATTTTAAAAATATATTGATTGATAGCACATGTTCAGCTTATGATTTAAAGTGCTGTACAGGGGCCAGCCCAGTGGCAAAGCGGTGAAGTGCACGTGCTCTGCTTCTGCAGCCCAGGGTTCACAGGTTCGGATCCCAAGCACTGACACACTGCTTGTGAAGCCGTGCTGTGGCGGTGTTCCATACAAAGTAGAGGAAGATGGGCACAGATGTTAGCCCAGGGCCAATCTTCCACAGCAAAAAAATAAATAAAGTGCTGTACAGCCTTTACTTTAATAACTTGATACAAATATATTCATTTACTATCAATGGAAACTTTAGTAGGAGAATGTCAGAACATTGAGGAAAAGTTATGAGACTGAAAAAATGTATTTGGTAGATGTTAAATTATATTTATCATCCTTCACCCCTGATTGTATTGATTAAAGTATTTGAAATGCATTTATATAATTTACCTATATGATCAATATAAAAACGGGGTTTCTTTTTGAAAGAGTAAGAGCAGAATGTCTAAAATCTATACTTTTACTTATTTCATTTTTGACTTTTTTAAAATTCTGAAATAATTTTAGATTTACAGAAGAGTTACAACGATAGTCCAGAGAGTTCCCATATACCTTTCGTCTGGCTTCATCTAATGTTAAAAACTTATATATCAACATTAAGAAATTAACATTGCTAAAATACTATTAATTAAACTATGTGCTTTATTTATATTTCATCAGTTTTTCCACTAATGCCCTTTTTTTCTGTCCAAGGATCCAATCCAGGATATCATGTTGCATTTAGTCTTCAAGTCTCTTTAGTCTCTTGTTATCTGTGACAGTTTCTTGGTTTTTCCTTGTGTTTCATGACCTTGACAATTTTGAAAAGAACTGGTGAGATGTTTTGTAGAATAGAGCTTGTCTAATATTTTCTCATGATTAGTCTGGAATTATAGTTTTTGGAAAAAATACCACAGAGGTGAAGTGTCCTTCTCATCACATCATATCAGGGGGTACAGGATATCAACATGATGTTTACTTGGATCACTTGGTTAATGTGGCATCTGTCAGGTTTCTCTACTGTAACATTACTATTTTCCCTTCTACTTTATCTGTTAAATACCAAGTCCAGTTCACACTCAAGAAAAGGGGAATTGTGCTCCACCTGTTGGAAAGAGAAGTACCAAAATATCTGTAGACATGTGCTAAAACCACCACAGAGGGGCCAGACCCGTGGCGTAGTGGTTAATTTCGCACATTCCATCTCAGTGGCCTGGAGTTTGCCAATTGGGATACTGGGCGTGGACCTCATCAAACCATGCTGAGGTGGCGTCCCACATAGAAGAATTAGAAGGACCTACAACTATGATATACAACTATGTACCAGGGCTTTGGGGAGAAAAAAGAAAAAGAGGAAGATTGGCAACAGATGTTGGCTCAGGGCCAACCTTCCTAAAAAAAAATCACTGCAGAAATTAAGATTTAAGGAAAGACACTTTGGTGGTTTGCAACTATGCTTTTCATTAAAGTTTTGTCCACTAATTTTAGCGTTTATCAATGGAACTTGCCTGCAGCATTTATTTTTATGATATCTTAATGATGATTTTCTATATTCCTCACCCTTCTCCATTTATATTTTGGAATTTTGCTGTAAGGAGGATGTATGCCTTCTTCACCACTTATTTACTCAGTCATTCATCCATATCAGTGTAGACTCATGGATATTCGTTTCAGGCTTTAGGTCATAATCCAATCTATGTTATTTATTTTGTTAAAATTTTTCTAACTTGTACCGTTAGGATCACTTTCAGGTTGGTTCATGTGTCTTTTTAACATGGTCTTGTCCTTTTGTTTTTTTAAGCACTTAAAAAGAAATCTTTTTACTTTCTGGCACAATAAGATGCCCAGACTCATTTTATATTTCTCCTTATCCCATCTGACCTAAAACTAGCCTTTTTTCTGAGGAGCCCTGGCTCTCTTTCCTGGAAAATGGTATTTAGAAACCAAAACGATGAGTTCATACTAATATCTCCTACTCTAGTCTAGTGGCAATGGGTTTATTATAGCATTCCTTCATTGATTATTTGTAGCTTCTTTCTCTGACAGAGATAATCCGGTCCTCATTATCTACAATATATTTACTTATTCTTTCAACTCTACTATACATATAAAGTAGTTTCAGAATTACTGCCCTGTAAACATGTGAGAAATAAATTTAGCAACTAAAGTAGAATCTTTGTGTAGAGTTCTTTTTGTCTTTAGCCTTACAGAATCAAGTCAAGCATTGTTTTCTGAAGTTATTTAGGTTGGTTCGTTTTCCCATCCTCTTCAGTGAAGTTATGCCATACACTTACAATACAGCTAGATAGATTTGTCACAATTCGTATCCCATTCTGGGTTTCTCAGACTTTCTGGTTAATTCTTTTTTAATTTTCGTACAGTAAAGTACACTCTTTATTGTGTTCAGTTCTATGGATTTTGCCAAATGTATAAAACCATGTATCCACCACTGTGGTACTTTACAGAACAGTTCCATCATCTTAAAATTTCCTTGTGTATCATCTTTGTAGGCAATCTTTCTTCCCTTCTCCAATGATTGAGAACCACTGATCTTTTTTACTCTTTCTACAGTTTTGCCTTTTCCAGAATGCCATACAAATGGAATTTTAAAATATATGGTGTTTTGGGTCTGGCTTCTTTAGTTACCAAAATGTATTTAAGAGATATCCATTTTGTTGATTGAATCAATATTGCTGACTATATTCCATTCCATTTTATAGATGTACTCCAGTTTGCTTATCTACACACCTGTTCAAAGATATCTGGGTCACTTCCAGTTTTTAATGAGTGTGGACAAAGTTGTATAAACATTCATATAGGTCTTTTAAAACAGATATGTTAAGATGTAATTCGTGTATTAAAAAATTCACTCATTTACAGTTTACAGTTTAATAGTTTTTAGTATTTTCAGAGTTGTGCAACAATCACCACAATCAATTTTGGAACATTTCCATCAAGACAAAAAGAAGCCTTGTACCGAATAGGAGTCACTCCCCATTTACTTTCAATGCTCCTGCCCTGGGCAACCACTAATCTACTTCTGTCTCTATAGACTTGTCAATTCTGGACATTTCAGGTAATATATAATATTTTAACTCGTTTCTTTCATTTGGTATAATATTTTCAAAGATCACCCATGTTGTAGCATATATCAGCACTTCATTCCTTTTTATTGCTGAATACTATCCATTTTATGGCTATATCACATTTTATTTATCTGTTCATCAATTGATGAGCATTATGTTGTTTCCAATTTTTGGCTATTAAGAGGAATGCAATTATAAACATTCATGTGCAAGGTTTTGTACAGACATATATTTTTATTTCTTTTGAGTATAGATCTAGGAGTTGAAGTGCTGGGTCATATGCTAACTCTATGGTTAATATTTGGAGGAACTGCCAAACTGTTTTCAGTGCAGCTGCGCCATTTTACATTCCCATCAGCAGTGTATGAGTTATGTTGAAAAATTCAATATTCTTAACATATAAATCATCCTCAATTTAATATATAAGTTCAACACAATCCCAATCAAAATCCCAGCAAGTTTGGGGGGCTGGCCTGGTTGCATAGTGGTTAAGTGCACATGTTCCACTTCGGCAGCCTGGGGTTCTGAGGTTCAGGTCCCCAGCACGCAACACTTGTCAAGCCATGCTGTGGAGGTGTTCCATATAAAGTAGAGGAAGATGGGCACAGATGTTAGCCCAGGGACAATATTCCTCAGCAAAAAGAGGAGGATTGGCATCAGATATTAGCTCAGGGCTAATCCTCCTCACACACACAGAAAAAATCCCAGCAAGTTTTTTGTAGATATTGACAATTTGAGTATCAGATTTATATGGCCATGTAAATAAACTAGAATAGTCAAAACAATGTTGAAAAAGAAGAACAAAGTTGGAGGACTCACACTACATGATTCCAAGACTTAACTGTAAAGCCATAATAATCAAGAAACTGTGTTATTGGGGCCGGCCCTGTGGCTTAGCGGTTAAGTGCACACGCTCTGTTGCTGGTGGCCCAGGTTCAGATCCCAGACAGGCACCGAGGCACTGCTTGTCAAGCCACGCTGTGGCAGCATCCCATATAAAGTGGAGGAAGATGGGCACAGATGTAAGCCCAGGGCCAGTCTTCCTCAACAAAAAGAGAAGGATTAGCATGGATGTTAGCTCAGGGCTGATCTTCCTCACACACACACGAAAAAGAAACTGGCACATAGATCAGTGGAACAGGATAAAGAGACAAGAAATAGACCCACATGAATACAGCCAACTAATTTTTGACAAATGTGTACAGAAAATTCAACAGAGAAAGAGTTGTCTTTTTGAGGAGTGACATCAGCAACATGGTAGAGCTAGCTGTTCCCTTTGTCTCTCCCCCTCTGAATTACCACAAAACAAACATTCATTGACCAATGGAAGATAGCCACACTGGACAATAGGAAGCCCGAGAGACCCATGCAGCTATACATATGAACGCCAATGGAATGCATCCCTGGGAAGCAGTGGAGATAGGGGAGCACTCCCCTACCCCTCCCTGGTAGCAGCAAGCCAGGTTGTGGGTCCTCACGCAGGAGCCTGTGCTACTCTAAGAAGAGGCAGGGACAGCTCAGACTGCACATGAATGTAAAAGGAGGCAGCGGCAGCCGTCTGCACATGCATGAACTCTATCTTGGCCTGTGGGAGCACCCACCATGCTGATGTGGCCCCAACAAGTGGCCCTGGCTTGGACCCTGCATAAAAGCCCTGTCCACCAAACACAGCAGCGAGCTCAACTGTAAGTGGAGGCAGCCCAGCATGCATGTGAACACTATCCCAGCCTGTGGGAGAGCCCACTGTAACCACACAACTTCTAGCAGACAGGGTCAGATCAGAAACAGAGTTTCTGCTTCCCCCCAGTGGTAACAGGTGAAATCCATGACCTGATACTACCACAAATGAGCTGGCAAAGAATTAGTTCATCAAACTCCATGAAAAACTACAGTAACACTTCAGAGCAGAAAGAAAATGACAAGACTCCAGAAACCAATCCCGAAGTCACAGATATTTACAATCTAAATAACAGAGAACTCAAAACAGTTGTCATAAAGAAGTTCAATGTGTTACAAGAAAACTCAGAAAGACAATTCAATGAGCTCAGGAGTAAAATTAATGAACAGAAGGAATACTTCACCAAAGAGATGAAAACTCTAAAAAAAACCCCAGAAATTCTGTATATAAAGAATACAGTTGGGCCAGCCCGGTGGCGCAAGCGGTTAAGTGTGCGCACTCCACTGCGGCAGTCTGGGATTCGCCAGTTCAGATCCCGGGCATGCACCGACACACCGCTTGTCAAGCCATGCTGTGGCGGCGTCCCATATAAAGTAGAGGAAGATAGGCACGGATGTTAGCCCAGGGCCGGTCTTCCTCAGCAAAAAAGAGGAGGATTGGCATAGGATGTTAGCTCAGGGCTGGTCTTCCTCACACACAGAAAAAATAAATAAATAAATAAAATAAAGAATACAATTAATGAGATAAAAAATAATCCAGAATCCTTAAAAAACAGAGCTGATGTTATGGAGGACAGAATTAGTGATTTAGAGGACAGAAATATAGAAATGCTTCAGGTGGAGGACAGAGAACTAAGATTTTTAAAAACTGAAGAAATTCTTTGAGGAATATCCAACTCATTTAGGAAAAGCAACATAAGGATTATAAGTATTCCAGAAGCAGAAGAGAGGGAGAAAGGAGCAGAGAGCTTGTTCAAAGAAATAATAGCTGAGAACTTAGCAAACTTGGGGAAGGAACTGGACTTACAAGTACATGAAGCCAATAGAACTCCTAGTTACATCAATGCAAAAGAACTTATATGCCTCCAAGGCATATAATAGTAAAGCTGGCAAAAGTCAATGACAAAGAAAAAATATTAAGGGCAGCAAGACAGAAGAAAATAACCAACAAAGGAACCCCTATCAGGCTTTCAGCAGATTTCTCAGCAGAAACCTTACAGGCTAAAAGATAATGGAATGATATATTCAAAATACTGAAAGACAAAAATTTCAGCCAAGAATACTCTATCCAGCAAAAGTATTCTTCAGATATGATGGAGAAATAAAAGCTTTCCCAGATAAAAGCTCAGGGAGTTCATCGCCACTAGATCTCCCTTACAGAAAGTGATGAAAGAAGACTTCATACCTGAAACAAAAAGAGAAAGGTCTAGAAAGCTTTGAACAAGGAGATAAATAGACAGACAAAATCAGAAAATTGCACCTGTCCATCAGAACAGGTTAACAAACAATTATAAAATAAAAGATAAAGGGAAGGAAAGCATCAAAAATAACCTTTAACACTTCAATTTAGTCTCAAACTCAACACAAAACAGAATAATTTGTGACAACAATAACTTGCAAGGGGAAGAGGATAGGGATGGAACCTGGTTAGGCTAATAAAGATAAGAGGCTATCAGAAAATGGACTATCTTATCTATGAGATCTTTTATACAAACCTCATGGTAACCACTAAAGAAAAAAATCAGAGCAGAGCCACAATTCAAAAATAAAGAGAAAAATGAGAAAACCATCACAGAAAACTACCAACTGAAATGGCAGTCAGAAATACAAGGGAAGAGAAACAATGGAAATATAAAACAACCAGAAAACAAGAGATTAAATGACAGTATTAAGCCCTCGTATATCAATAATCACTCCAAATGTAAGTGGATTGAATTATCCAATCAAAAGACACAGTAAATGGATGGATTAAAAAACAAGACCCAACAATATGCTACCTCCAAGAAACACACCTCAGCTCTAAAGACAAACACAGGCTCAGAGCAAAGGGATGGAAGATGATACTCTAAGCAAATCGAAAACAAAAGAAAGCAAGTGTTGCCATACTTATAGCAGACAAAGCAGACTTCAAGATAAAAAAGACAGTGAGAGACAAAGAGGGACAGTATATAATGATAAAAGAGATGTTCCACCAAGAGGATATAACACTTATGAATATATATGTACCTAACAGAGGAGCATATAAAGTGTATAGTATATATACTTTAAAGTATATAAAGCAACTATTAACAGACCTAAAGGGAGAAATTAAAGGCAACACAATAATAGTAGGGAACCTCAACACTTCACTTATATCAGTGGATAGACCATCCAGACAGAGGGACTAGTGGATTTAAATGAAACACTAGATCAGATGGACTTAATACATATAAAAAGAACATTCCAACTGAAAACAGCAGAATACATATTCTTCTCAAGTGCACATGGAAGAGATTCTCAAGGATAAACCATATGTTGGGAAACAAGGCAAAACTCAGTAAATTTAAGATTGAATTCATATCAAGCATCTATTCTGACCACAATGCTATGAAACTAGAAATCAACTGCAAGAAAAAAGCTGGGAAAGTCACAAATATATGGAGACTAAACAACATGCTACTGAACAACCATTGGATCAATGAAGAAATCAAGGGAGAAATTAAAAAATCCCTGGAGACAAATGAAAATGAAAATACATCATACTAACTTTTATGGGATGCAGAAAAAGCAGTTAAAACAGAGAAATTCCTAGCAATACAGGTCTACCTCAACAAACAAGAAAAATCTCAAATAAGTAATCTTAAACTATACCTAATAGAACTAGAAAAAGAAGAACAAACAAAGCCAAAAGTCAGAAGAAGGAGGGAAATAATAAAAATTAGAACAGAAATAAATGAAATAGAGATAAAGAAAAACAGAAGAAAGGATCAATGAAACTAAGAGCTAGTTTTTTGAGAAAAGAACCAAAATTGACAAACCCTTAGCCAGACTCACTAAGAAAAAAGAGAGAAGGCTCAAATAAATAAAATTAGAAATGAAAGAGAAGAAATTACAATGGATACTGCAGAGGATTATAAGATACAAAGGATTATAAGAGAATACTCTGCAAAACTGTATGCCAAAAAATTGGATAACATACAAGAAATGGATAAATTCTTAGACTCATACAACCTCCCAAACCTGAATCAAGAAGAAATAGAGAATCTGAATAGACCAATCACAAGTAAAGTGATTGAAACAGTAATCAAAAACCTCCCAAAAAACAAAAGTCCAGGACCAGATGGCTTCTTTGGAGAATCCTAGCAAACATTCAAAGAAGATTTAATACCTATCCTTCTCAAACTATTCCAAAAAATTGAAGAAGATGGAACATTTTCTAACTCATTCTATAAGGCCAACATTACCCTGATACCAAAACCAGGCAAGGACAATACAAAGAAGGAAAATTACAGGCCAATATTGTTGATGAACATAGATGCAAAAATCCTCAACAAAATATTGGCAAACTGAATACAGCAACACATTAAAAGGATAATACACCACGATCAGCTGGCATTTATACCAGGGAAACAAGGATGGTTTAGCCTCTGCAAATCAATCAGTGTGATACACCACATTAACAAAATGAGGAATAAAAATCACACGATCAACTCAATAGATGCAGAGAAAGCATTTGATAAGATCCAACATCCACTTATGATAAAAACTCTCAATAAAATGCATATAGAAGGAAAGTATCGCAACATAATAAAGGCCATATATGACAAACCCACAGCCAACATCATACTCAATGGGGAAAAACTGAAAGCCATCCCTCTGAGAACAGAAACAACACAAGTGTGCCCACTCTCACCACTCCTATTCAGCATAGTACTAGAGGTTTTTGCCAGAGTAATAAGGCAAGCAAAAGAAATAAAAGGTATCTAAATTGGAAATGAAGAAGTGAAACTCTCGCTGTTTGCAGATGACATGATTCCATATATAGAAAACTCTAAAGAATCCATCAGAAAACAGAAATAATCACAACTGCAGTAAAGTTGTAGGGTACCAAATCAACTTACAAAAAAGAGTTGCATCTCTATACATTAATAACGAACCAGCAGAAAGAGAGGTCAAGAATTCAATCCCATTTACAGTTGCAACAAAAAGAATGAAATATCTAGAAATAAATTTAACCAAGGAGATGAAAGACCTATACACTGAAAACTACAAGACATTATTAAAAGAAGTAGAAGAAGACATGAAGAAATGGAAAGATATTCCATGCTCATGGAAGAATAAACATAGTTAAAATGTCCATGTTACTTAAAGCAATCTATAGATTCAATGCAATCCCAATCAGAATCCCAATGACATTCTTCATGGAAACAGAACAAAAAATTCTAAAATTTATATGGAACAACAAAAGACCACAAATAGCCAAAGCAATCCTGAGAAAGAAGAACAAAGCTGGAGGCATCACAATCCCTGACTTCATCAAAACATACTACAAAACTATAGTAATCCAAACAGCATGGTACTGGCGCAAAAACAGACACACAGATCATTCTCGCATTTCCTTTGTTAAATTTATTCCTAATATTTGATACTTTTGTAAACAAAAGTGTTTTTTTAATTTCATTTCCAGATTATTATTGGTAATATATAAAAACAATTGACTTTTTCTGTTCCATAATTAATTTTTAAATATTTACCTTATATCCTATTATCTTGCTAATTTATTAATTATAATAGTTTTATCTTGGATTCCTTAGAATTTCCACATAGAAGATTATGTCATCTGTAAGTAAAATCAGTTTCACTTCTTCCTTTTAATTTTGGGTGTTAGTAATTTTTTTTCCCCTTATTGTATTTGCTAGAATCTTTGTTGCAATGTTGAATAGGAGCAGTAAAAGCAGACATCCTTAGCTTATTCTACATATTAGGGGTGAAGCATTCAGTGTTCCATGATTAATTATGATGCTAGTGGTAGATTTTTATAGATATCCTGTATGAGGCTATGGAAGTTCCCTTCTATTCCTAGGATGTTGAGAACTTTTATCATGAACTGATCTTGTATTTTGGCAAATGTTTTTCTGAAATTATTGAGATGACCATGTGTTTTTCTTTCCTTTATTCTGTTAATATGGTATGTTATATGAATTGAATTTTGGATGTTAAACCAACCTTGCATTTCTGTGATAAATACCACTTATTCATTTTGTATAGTTCTTTTTATATGTTGATGATTCATTTTGCTAATTCTTTGTTAAGGACTTCTATGCTTATGTTTTTAAGGAGTATTGATCTCTACTTTTCTTTACATATGATTTGTTTGTCTATCTTTTGTTTCAGTGTAATGCTGACATTATACAGTGAGTGGGGAAATGTTCCCTCTGTTTTCTGAAAAAGTTTATGCAGATGATAAAATTTGTTTTCTAAATATTTGAAAAAGAATTCATCAGTGAAATCTTCAGGTTGTAGAGTTTCCTTTGTAAAAAAATTTTATTATAGATCCAATGTATTTACTTATGAAAGATATATTCAGATTTACTATTGCTTCTTGAATCAGTTTTGGTAATTTTTTGTCATTCGAGGAATTTGTCCATTTATTTAAGTTCCTAATATGTAGGTGTAAATTTTTTCTCAATGTTCCCTTAAAATCCTTTGAGTTACTATACGGTCAGTAGCAAAGTCCCCCCTTTCATTTCTAATTTTGGAAATTTCTATCTTCTCTCCTATTTTCTTTGACAATCTGTCTAAAGGTTTGTCAATTTTATTGATATATTGTAAGAATTGTCTTTTGGATTCACTGATTTTTCTATTGTTTTGTTTTTATTTTTTCTGATTTATACAATTTTTATTACCTCACTTTTCTTTGCTTTAGATTTAGTTTGTTTCTCTTTTTCTAGTTTTCTAATGTGAAAGTTTAGGTAATTTATTTGAGAGCTTTCTTCTTTTCTAATGTAGGCCTTAAAGTTATACATTTCTACCAACCACTGTTTTGGCTGCATAAAATACTTTTCATGTGATGTTTTTGTTTACATTTAGTTCAAAATATTTTCTAATTCCCCTTTGATTTTTTTCTTTAACCTATAGGTTAATTATAAGTGTGTCATTTAGTTTCCAAATATGTGGGGCTTTCTAAGATTTCTTTCTATGATGGACTTCTAATTTTATTGTTCTCAGAGGGCATAATGGGTGTTATTTCAATCTTTTTAAATTTATTAAGACTAGTTTTATAGTCCAGCATATGGTATATCTTGGAGAATATTTTACGAGTGCTTGAAAAGAATGTGTATTCTGCAGTCATTGGGTGAAGTCTTCTACAAATGTCAGTTAGATCAAGTTGTTTGATATTGTTCAAGTCTTTTATATCTGCTGATTTTCCATCTGGTTGTTTGAGCAATTGTTGAGAGTGGTGTATTAAAATCTCCAACTATTATTGTTGAACTATTTAAGCATCATTTTGATGCTATCTAAAATACATATATCACTTATTGGTTGCTTATGAACTGAATTACTCCAGTCTGCTACATTTTTCAAGTTCTTAAATATGCTTATATAATTTTATGCTTGTTCTTCCTTTTTTTTTTTTTTAAATAATCACAAACTTACAAAATAGGTGGAGGTATGTACAAAGAAAGAGGTTTGATTTTCGTTTTAATGAACCATATTAGAGTGAATTGCCACCTTGATGCCCCATCATCCCAAAATACTTTAGTGTGTATTTCCTATAAACAGGAACATTCTCTTAATATAATCTTCAAGATCAGAAAATTAACATGATACATTATTATTATCTGATCCTCAGGCACCATTCAAGTTGTGCCAATTTCCCCAGTAATGTGTTTTACAGCAGAAGTATCCAGTTCAGAGTCATGCTTTCACATAGCTCTCATGTCTCATTCCCATGTTCAGTCTTGAAAAACTTCTTTCTTTGACTTTCATGATAGTGACACTTTTGAAAATTAGAAGCCAATTATTTTGTAAGTTGTCCCTCAATTCACGTGTGTTTGATGTTTATTCAACAGGAATATCACAGAATGAAAGGTTTTCTTCATAACATTTTTTAAAGATTATAGCATATTTTGTGAAATCATTTGTATTTGGACAGATTTCCCAGGGTGCTGCAAGTTATTCTGATGCCTGAATTATAATCATTGTTTATTTCTCTTTTGCCATCATTAATTAGGTTTCCATTTTATCAACAAGAATAGAAACTTCTGAAACAACTATTAATTACATATTTTCTTAAACATTTTTGTTTCATGTTATGGCCATACTCATAAATTAACCAATATCAAACTGTCACAAAATCAGGTAAAAACTTTACATTTTAAATAATAATTAAATAAACCAATCATATAACATACATAGTTATTTTCATTGTCATGGAAATTGTTTTAATTATTTTTGTTGTTACATATCCTCATAAAACATTTTTAGTTCTGGAAGTGAATCATAGTCCTGATGTTATCTCTGCTGGAGCTGTTTTAATGAAGTCTCAAATATACATTTTAGCTTTTTGATAGATTCATCTTAGGAAGTGTGGGAATACTGAGCAACAGTCCAGCAAAGAAGTTCTGAGTAGCTGACGTTTTCTAACCCACAGCAGAAATATTTGCAGACAAGAAGTATGCACGAAATCCCCCACTTAGCTGTTGTTTAGACTTAAAAAAACACTTTGTTCATTTGGCATATTTTCTGCATGATTTTATGTAGTAAATATCTTACTAAAGTATGACACCATGTAAACAAAGTTTTACAGAGTTTATTTTATTCATGTAAAAGTGAAATTTAGGTAAATTTCAAACCATAAATTTACAAATCAAAATTTATAAAATAAATAGGAATGAGCTGTGGTCTTAGAAGTTAGATATTCCTAATTAATACAGAAAATAAAATCTCTTACAAGTTTAAAAATATTTTGTTTCTATAAAAACATACATATATTTACATATATACATATATATGGAACAGGGGCACATATATACACTTATTTACTCAGTAAAGATTAAATTTAAGGCAATAATTTATACATTCTCAGTTACCAAGTGTGTGTGTGTGTGTGTGTGTGTACGCACACGTGCTTGCCCACATGTATGTGCAATTGAATGATGAGTTTGGGAAATACAATTATTTAGATCAGTGTTTTACATTTACTGAATTAATGTAATAAGTTTTAAGCTAATTTTTCATCTAAAGACATAGTCAGAGTTGTACCTGAAATGATGTGTTAAATATTCACATTGAAACGAAATTCAGGCAATAATTTTGATGAACTGTTTTTCCCTCCAATTTTCAAACATTTAGATTACGTTGTAACAAGAAATAGCCAGGTAGTGTAATGTTATAGATATAAAAAAACTGTCAATCTGAACTTAATGTAAAAACTAAGCCTTTTTTTCCATTTGTTAAATGGAGAGATATAGTGCCTATAAAAAACAATCTGTACACATTTAGCATAGTTATTTTTACGAGAAAAATTGTGCTGCATTTATTGGGTGTTTTGGTTTTATCTGACTGGTGGGTTTAAGCTCTTTCAGATTACTGGATAAGTATTTTGCTTATAGATAACCTAATGGCATGTTAGTTACTTCATATTGCTGAAAAATAGCTTGCTTACTGAAAAGGATTTAGCTAACCCATTTGAATTTATCTCCTATCACATCTACGTCCCTCTGGCACTTATCCTTTATGTTACCATTTTAGTAGTCAGCAATCTTTGACCCTTTATTACTTTAAAAAACATTTTTGCTCTTTCCAACTATACTTCAATATCCTCGAGGGCAGACTAAAAATCTGTCAACCCTTTATATCCAGAAGGCTCAGCAAGGTTAAAGATGTGTGACATTGTCAGTGTACCTCCCTCAGGGGCAGCTACTGTCTTTTATTTTGTTAAAAACAATGCATGTGCATACACAACAGAATATACAATGAGTGATGTTACTTCAAAATCTTTCCTTCTCATATTGATGATATAATATAAACATCCTCAGATTTTCTCAGCTGTATCTGTCTGCCAGACACGTGAATGCTTAGCCTATCTCAGCCATTGCTCTGGACCCCTTGTGTCCAGCACTGTTCCTCCATAGGCCAGCATCAGGGAGCCCAGGGTCTCTCCTGCCACTACCACTTTCGTGGAGTGGGCTGCCCAGCAACCACCAAAGAGGCCAGGTGAGACAACCTGACAGTTGGATAAATATTCATGTGGCAACTTTTGACTAATGGAAAGTAGGAAATAGGGAGCAGGGTTACTCCTGCATGTAAATTCTCTCTCTGTTCTTCCACAGCTGCCTTGCAGCTTGTCTTGAAGTAGTGGTTACTTCAAGGTGACAATGAGTCACCTTCTTTGGTTTCAATATTTTATTCTCATTGCCCTGAAAAATTGTACCACCAGTAAAGCATTAGCACTTACACCTTTTTTAAGACTGTTTCTTGGGGAAGGTGGACTAAGATATCTTTTAGAGTACGTTGAAGGGCTGTCCATACTCTTATATTTGCAAATACTTTATTTTATTGTATTATCAGCTCAGGCTCTGTCTGCAGACACAAGTGATCTACCATTTTGACTAGCTGGTTTAATCATTAAGGTCCATGAATATTTTAATACACACTAAATTTCATTCAATATACTTACTGAAGCAATGAATAATTGACCCATTATTCAAAAATCATTTTTCCCTAATTGAAGATATAACCCAATTATAAAGAAACAAATGTTAACTTCTGATCGATCAGGTGCACATAGATGTGTTTTGTGCTAGCACGGGAAGCCTTGGCTCTTGATTCGGAAAATAATAATGGTTGCCATAGCAAAAAAATTATAATCATAATTTGATTCCTCATGGGTTTTGAGAGAAAGTTTGTGTTTTGTGACTACAGGTGTCTTCTTTCTGTTTTCGAGATATGAAAGATGGTAACATTTAAATTTTAGCAGTTTTTCTTGTAATCTTAAGAGGTAACTTCAGTAAAATAGTGAAAGAGGCAGAATACCAAATAAAAGTCTCCAATTTAGTTGTCATTTTAAGACCTTTGTAGGTCCTACACATTTTAAAGTTTTCATCTTACATTATAGAAAATATATTAAAATGAACCCTCCTAAATATTTTTTTTGCTGGAGAAGATGAAACTATTTTTACAACTTAGTCTTTAAAAATATTTTAAGGGGCCGGCCTGGTGGTGTAGTGGTTAAGTTCGCGTGTTCTGCTTGGCGACCCAGCGATCGCCAGTTCATATCCCCAGCGCTGACGGACACACTGCTTGTCAAGCCATGCTGTGGCGGCGTCCCATATAAAGTAGAGGAAGATGGGTACAGATGTTAACCCAGGGCCAATCTTCCTCAGCAACAAGAGGAAGATTGGCAATGGATGTTAGCTCAGGGCTAATCTTCCTCACACACACACAAAATATATATATATATTTTAATGTGTGTTGGACTGATTTTTTCAATATTTTATAAGCAAAGAAATTCTTGATAAGCGAAGAAAATCTAACATAAAATTTTTGGCAACTATGGTAAGAAATTTATGAATACTAATAATAAAGTTGATATAATATTAAAATTATTGAAATAAATTAATATTGTTTGTTAAGTGCTTTTTTAGTATTCTGGAGTAAATATATATTTTTATGTCAATTATTTAATTAAGGGCTTTGAAAGCTCACTGGCTTTAGGCAGTGTCCTTTTAGTTCCAAATAGATATAAATCATCGCCTGATATTTATTATGGATAAAAGTTCCTGAACAGAGAGTAAGTAGATTTTAATGTTTAGATTACAGTTTGAACAGCATTTACTCATAAGTTTGTCTATTTATATCTTTGAGGATTTGCATAAAGGATGAGAAAGACCAGGTCCATACACTCTAGGAGATTATAATTAAGGGGAGGAGCTTAACTCAAAATACTATCATCTTTGTAAAGTAAAAATAAAATATTGTTCACATCAAATAAAATGATGTACTAGTTAGCAAGAAAGATAAATAGAACATGCTTTCATTTACTTTCATAGAATATTGTAATTTGGCATGTTCTGAAAAAGTGTTCATGAAAATAGACCTTGGGTAGTAAAGCATAACTATTACAGATGATTCATATGACACCTGAAAGTGTGAAAAGCTGATGATAACAGTCGAATATCTATAATGATGTATTGTAAATTTTCTGTTTTTTGATGGAAAACCTTTACAGATCTTGTAAGCTTTTGAAAAGCAACTGAATCTGCTGAATTCACTGCTAACTGTTCTCAGGTCATAACTTAGCACTAGCATGTCCTTCACTCGGGTCCTCCAAGGCAGAGTCACATACGCTGAGGACGCTGCGTGGGCACCTCCACGTGCTGAGGCCATTCTGATCAGGACTCAGCTTCTCTTTCAGCAGGCAGGATTCTAAATATGACTCACTTCACAAAAGTGGGTGAAGTAGATGGAAACAGCCTAGGGTTTCTCAGCCTCGGCACCAGTGACATTTTGGGTTAGGTAATTCTCTGTGTGGGGCACTGCCCTGTGCATTGTAAGTTATTTTGGCAGTCTCTACCAGTAGATGCCTGTAGTTATCTCTTCAAGTTGTAACAACCAAAAATGTTTTCAAATGCCATCAAATGTTTCCAGGACAAAATCTGAACTGAATGACAACCACTGACTTAGCCCCACCACGTGGTGCAGGGCTATTGGCCAACTTCTTGTTCCAGAGAGTTTGTGCTCCCCCTTAATTTCTTATACTTAACACCTCAGCTTGCCGCTGAGACTAGAGTTGCCTGAGAGCCCTTTGGCTGTGGTCTTGGCAAAGGATTTGTTGGAGTAGTTAAGGCTGTGAGTTCTGGACTCCAAGAGACTTGAACTCCAGTTCTGGCAACTCCACTTGCTATTTGTGACTACTATGGACTGAACTGTGTCCCCCACGATTCACGTGTTGAAACCCCAGCCCCCAATGTGACTGTATTTGGAGAAAAGGTCTTTAGGAGGTAATTAAGATTAAATGAGGTTATAAGTTTAAATGAGGTTATAAGATTAAATGAGGTTAATCCGATAGGATTAGTACCCTCATGAGAAAAGGAATAGAGACCAGAACTCCCTCTCTCCCTCTCTCCTTTTCTCTCTCTCTCATTGCCATGTGAGGACACAAAGAGAAATATACTCACAAGCCAGGAGTAGAGGTCTTACCAGAAATCGATCATGTTGGCACCTTGATCTCAGACTTCTAGCCTCCAGAGCTGTGAGAAAATAATTTTTTGTTGTTTAAGCCACGCAGTATATGGTATTTTGTTATAGCAGCCCAAGGTAAGACAATAACTTCAGACAAATTACTTATCTCTCTAGTTTCAGCATCCTTACCAGTTAAATGGAGGAAAATAATAAAATATTCTTCATGTGATTATTACAGTGATTAAATAAGATAATACAGATAAGGGCCATAGCACAGTACCTGCAGAGTTTGCACTCAGTAAATAGTTTCTTGTTCCCTTCTCAGAATCACAAATATATTTAAAAAATATTATCAATAGGATTTATTCAGGGTTTACGTCATGAAAATCTATTTTTAATATTTTTTCCCTTTCAGTGTCAGAGTGACTTGATCTTGATCCACATCTCCCACAGACACTGGCTGGAGTAATTTCTTTGAATGGAATGATTATCCATAATTAAGATGATGTCAAAGACATCTCATCTCAAGAATTTCCTGCTGTACTTATTCCTCTTGTAACTCACCCATTGGATTAGACATTTTCACATAGCAACTTTTTCCTGAACCATGTTCAAGTTTGCTTAATAAATGTGTACACTGTGCCATATGTCCATGGCTGCCCTCGTAAGTCAACAACTTCTGCTTCTGCAAACCAGCTTCCTCTTGCTTACAATGAACTCACCTACATTGCTGAGGCCCCAGAATGTCTCGTGAAAGTCCTTAATTAGTATATCCAGTTTTGAAGTTTAATGCACAAGACTGTGTGTGTTTGTTTTTGACCATTAATAACAATGTCCTGCTGGTTCCCTTCTCAGATTGATAATAATGTTTTAAAATGCATGAAACACAATACGTATATTGGAAGGAAATGAAACTTTAATTATTATTATATTTTAATAAATGTAATTTGTTAATATGTTTGCTTCTTTATTAACTCATTAAATGATGACATCTAATTACTACTTGTATTAATTTTACTGTATTAATATTAATATTAGTATGATATTGTTGTTTATCACTATTACTACTGTAATATTTCAAGATACTTGCAACATGATTTGGAAATATCTGTGATTTTGGCTGGTGAAAATTAACAGATACGGCTAACACTACAGTGGTCTGTTGCCAACATTCATAATTGAAGGAAATGGTAAATTTATCTAGATGTTAGTGAAAAAATAAAGTATTTTTTAAATACAATTCACCCAGAACTTAAATTTGTTGTGAATTCTGTCCATGGATTCTTTGGGCCCAGGGTATGATCCATGGCACTAAAACAACTTGACACTGCTTCACACAGCACTTAGGTGGCAGGCATATGCTCCAGATGGAGAATCATCTCTCTACTCCCAGATCACTTAGAAGTAGAGCTGTTCCCCTACATTTCAGTCAGGCTTATTCAATCCTCACAGTTTAGATGCAACTTTCATTTATTTCCATTTCAACTCTGAAATAGTTAAAACGAATGTAGATCAGGGTGTTGGGTTTCAGACCCTCTTGTTCTCTATTTTGCTGAGCCCTCCTGATAGGAGCAATTTCCGCTCTCTGCGGACTGAGTCTATTTTCTCAGGTTGATTGATATCTCTATAGACAGACTCCCTTTGAAGTATCGCTTGCCCTGTAGCCAGTACTTAAAAGCTAGAAATGAAGTCCAGCAGGAGTTCTCCCAGTTTGTTTCAATAAAACCGTACTAAGAGCTAGAGCATCCAAGTGAAAATGGGAACAAAGGAAAAGGGGGAAAACAGTAGTCCGCTGTCTTTGATCTATTGATGGGAATGGCCATTGTGTATTGGGGGTTTTACTCTAAATGTTTGAAACCGTAACATTGAATACTTTCCAAATTCAGTACTTAAAGTCCTACCTTTTACCTTCGGAACTATATTCTCATTAGTCTTCCCTCCACTTGGAAGTAAATTAGTAGAGTTCCCAGAAGTCCAAGCTGAGACTTCAAGTACTTAGTCTTTGTTTTGCCGTTAAAAATGTGTAACTTTGGAAAAGTTGCTTCATATTTCTGAGTTTCTGATGCTGCATGCACAACATGAGGGGTGAAGAGAGGTGAGCCTTGGATTTGTTGCTAGCTCTGAGACTCAAGTTATATTACTGATTTACTCGGCTGCCTCCAAAGAACAGAGCAAAGCTTAAGGCTCTTGAACAATGGAAGGAAAAGCACTGAGGATCTTAGAGACACCATAGGAGAAAGGACTGACATAATAGACTGATGACGAACATGAAAATGAAGTAGACTAAGTATGTTTTAAAAGGTGTAATTGTTAGACTTGAGTGAAAATGTGTGTTCTCCAGACACACAGGAATCACCCACATTGTGGTCAAGTCAGGACTCTGGTTAGTTTTCTATCTTACAAGGAACTCCTACGTTCTACTTATCATTGTGCCCACTCTTAGGGCTCCCTGTCCTAGCTCCTTGAGGAGAGTAACCATGTCTTATTCATTTTTGCCTCCTTAACCTTACACGTTAATTGGCATATTATAGGAGTTCAGATAAATATTTGTTGAATTAAACTGACAAACTGTATTTTGATCTCCTGTTATGTAAAGGCACTATATCAGGTGCTGCAAATTATTAACTCCAATTCTCAGAAATACTTAATATTCTTTCTGTATCATTTTGGCATTCCTTTCAAAAGCATGTATGATTTAATAATAAGTATAAAACACCACTGGGTCACAAGAATGTGCACAAAAAGTAATGGAAGAATAATAGAAAATGTATTGTCCTTATGTTCCCTGTATAACGTAGACATCATATTCATTGCTTAGCATATGGTTTGTGGGTTTTGGAATGCCCATAATACAAACAATAATAGAGAAGTTTCTTCAAAACAAAAGTCAATTTATTTTATTAGTTTCAAGAGTCATAATTCAAAATTCATGTCTGTTTTCAAGGACATCAGTTTTACTTAGAGAGAGAGAGAGAGAGCAGAGAGAGCACATAGGTACTGAGTCCCAGAGAGAAAGCTGATTTATTGCTGTAGCTGCATTCTCTATAGACTTTCTTCTCTCTTGTATGACAGTGTGAGCATTTAACTCAAAATGAATTCCTTAATCGATAGCGATCATCTTGCAGAGGGTCAATCTGGGTAGATAGAGCAGGGTTACCCAGTGTAATCTCAGGAGTATACTGGAGGACTATCTGCTTATTTTCGCTCTGACCCCTAGCCCCAAATTTCTTTGAATAGAAAAGCATTCATGCCCTGCCTTCCATATGTCTCTGGCTTATACCTATTGTGTGTGTAAGCTGCTATGTTTTGATAAATAAATGAACTTTATTGGGATACACTTTTAGGAAGGCAAAATCTACCTAATTGAATGAGTCTTTTAAGTTCCTATATACTGACCTTACCATATAGTACTCTCTGTATTAAAATAGGAAATTATATTTTTTTCTTCTGGTTTAAGGGAAACATTACAATTTACCATTTGTTAAAGTATACAGTGCGTTTCATCAATCTCAGATACTTGCCAGGCATTCATAGATTCTTCATTTCCCCATGGATGGCCTGTTTGACACTCTGCTTGACACCAGTTCTTTAAATCACGTGGATTGCGTTGGAGTAGCTTCTGCTAATAAGGAGTTCCAATTGTGGCTCCAGCTCCCCATGCTGTCACTTGCAGTCGCTCTGTTCAGCCCTGTTTAGTTGCTGTGTCTTTATAATCAGGAGGTTCTTCCTGCCAGCCACATGCACAGTGCTGGTTTTTATCATGACTCATTGTACTAACTTTCATCTGTCTAAATAGGGCTCTATCTAGCTTACTTTGGAGCAATGAACCTGTTCCATTCCCTAGCATATCAGCTTTTGTGCCAGTGAAAGGACAGATGTATCCGGGGATTAAGTTATTAATGTGTAGTAAATTGAAAAAGAAGATTGGTAAATTAAATGTATTAAATATATATATCTATATACACGTCTATTTGTATTTACATATATTTACATTTATACATGTATATACTGTTAATTTATTTTGAATTTTGTATAGACTACATTTTTTCTTAACTTATCATAAAGAGCAGGAATGCATAAATCAAGTTGACAGATATAATCAAACAAAGAACTTTTGTATGTTTTAAAAATTTAAGTGTGTTTTTCATTCCATGAAAGCCTCTACTGAAGTGGGGTTCAGTGAATATAATGAAAAGGTACACAGTATCAGGAAAATAATTCTAGTATTAAAAGGAATTATAGGTGTAGGAAATCCATTGATGTGAGAGGGAAAACTAATTAAAATGGGATTTGCATATGTCAAAATAATATCAATTAAGATTATTTATGTGAATACTTATACATAAACGCATATATATGTAATGCATATAATTGTGGTAAACACTCTGATAGTCTTTGCACCCACTTGTCATCTATGGGAATTGTAATTACAGAGGATCCTCACTGTCCACTGTACATTTCTGAATTTTTAAATGTTTGGTAAAGAGCACACACTATTTTAAAAAATTAAGAGCAAAAGCTATCAATTTGCTGATTTTACTAAGTAATCTTAGAGAATTTATATCAAAAGATCTAGAATGTGTTTAAAAACATCAAAGAACTATTTCCTAGAAAATCAATATAATTTAGATTGTGATAACTAAAAAAGTCCTTAAAACTATACATTTAAACACACTGAATATTCTTTCCTAGTCTTCATTCAATAGATTGTCAGAACTAGACAGAAGGAACTAAGGTCTAGGAACACTTACTGTGAAGCTAGGGCTCAGATGTCAGTTTTATTATCTAATAAAGATAAATTAGAGAATAGACTTTAGACCTGAAGCTCAAAATGAGCTTCCTCCATCATAGCCCTTGAATTGAAGATAGTTATTGGTACCCACCTGGCTTACCAACTGAATCCCAAACTGAGAAGAGACCATAGGCCTAGGTACAGGCATATCCAAGAGGCTAAAAGAGAAAATGCAAACTGTGTTGCATTTGAAACATTCAGTAATTACATGGTCCAACCGCATTAGCCACTTTTCCTTCAGTAGGAAATAACGGCTAGAAAGAAAAAAAGAATATTCTTAGTATTTGTTCCAAAAGTATCTTGGAGATACATAATGGCTATTTGCATATTATAGGCTACGAAAAAACCTGCAGAGAAAAACCAACCAAAACTCTATTTGTTTCCCACACTTGTTTGCCTATAGAACACCTATTTTTTCTATTTCTTATTAACTTTTGTATTGTAGAGACATTTAGTAAAATTAAATTTTTAGAAAAACTTAAAAGCATCTTTAATGAATCCTTTCCTTTGCAATAAAGAGTAAATAATATTCTTAAAGAGGTTTATGATATCCATGGGGTTGAATGTAAATTTTACGGAGTCAATATTATTGAGAGCAGTAAAAACATTTTAACGGTTTTCAAAATAAACTCCAAGAATTCTCTATATTTTGTGAAAGGGCTACTCTTTTTTGCTTACCCATGAACTTCTCTTGAATTCCTACATAGGCTTATCACAGTAACTTCTTGTACCCTACAAATAAAAGAAGAATAGCAACAATATCCTTGTTATGGAGTTTTAGAGACTGGGTACGGAACGTATACGCAGGAGCACAAGTATGATCCCTTCTGCCAATTGTGAATCTAAGTAGCTACTGAATCTGCTTAAGACTTTTGTCAAGGGAAGCTTGAGTCAGACCTTCCACACGTGAATTATTTAATTAGAAAATAAAAATAAAGCATGTTAGTGCCAGTCTATTTTCTCTACGGCTAAGGTAATAATTTAAAAATAGCTAAATTAATAATTCAATTTAATAACTAAAAATGCTATTTCTTCAAGAAACAATAACTGCAATGCTTAATGGTGAACTCTTGAACTTTCTCTTCAGATTTTATTTGGTTAAAGTACCAGACAGAAATTATCCTAGGCCTAGTCGTAACAGGTGATTTGAAAATAAAAAGACTCCAAGTTCACCAAAGTCCCCTCTTTGGCTGCCACTGTATCTGAAAGCTGTTATTTTCCAGTGTTTTGTTTGAGGCATTATCTCCAGAAAGCTCTTATTAAAATACATAACCTCCACTAGAGGTTATGTATTATATGTAATTGGGGTTTTTGCAAGCGTGAAGACATCTATACCAGTGGTTCTCAATCCTCACCGTACATTAGAATCATTCACGGAACTCAAAAATATACTGCAGCCTACTCTGGACCAACTTAATCTTAATCTCTGGGTTGGTACTTAGGCATCTCTTTAAAAAAAATTTCTGGTGATCGTGATTCATATTGAAGGTTGAGAATCACTGAAATAATAAATAAATTCCACGTGTTTCTGTAATATTAAAACTACTATTTACTCAGGGCCAGCTACATAATTTGTGGGGCCCACTCCAAAATGAAAACGCAAAGCCCCTATTCAAAAAGCAGGAAAAAAATGCCATTAAATCTACTAAAATATATAGCTTTTTTTCTTTCTTTTGACTTGCCATGTTGTTTTCTATTTAAAGCTGTTCTAAGTAAAAAGGAAAATTAACTATTAGCATGAATTCTGCCATTTATCTTTATATCGTGCAATGCCCATTTTAAATGCAAATATAAGAGCATACAGAATCACCAAAGTTGCACAATTCACATTTTGTGTCTCACACACGCCTATGTTATTTTGTCTTACCAGGACAGTGGAATCAATACACAAAACTAGCTCAAATAATTTTATTTCACTTCTTGATATGCTCACTTTCTACCAACACACTCTACCTTCAGCTTACCGATGAGTAAGGGAAGCCCTTCCTTTCCTTCTATGTCATCATTTTCAGTGGAAGTGGTCAGATAATACAGGGAGGTAACATGAGTAAGAAAGAATATGAGAGTGTTCCTGGTCACTGGCTTCTTAGAGAGCCAGTCAAGGCCTTCTTTTTGCGTTCAAAACAAATTCTGGTTCACACGGCAAGCATGGCATCTCAGGGCTGTCAGTGTCTCTGCTTATTCAGTCACAGATTAACACTACTCACTTGGAGTCTTGCTGTACTACCATTTACCATGATTCCACTGAAATTCTGTGCTCATGAGGCATTATGAATGCTATAGGCAAATGTGTCAGCAAGAAATGGCAGCAGATACGTATATAACTTATGCTCATGCATGCTCCATTATCCTATCAGACTTCATTTACAAAACGTGAGTTCAAAGATACAACTACAAAGTATCACAAGATGGCAACAGCTGAGCGTTAAACCAAGGATGGGGCCCTTTTGAGTATGGGCTCTGTGCAACTGCACATGTCAAACATCCATGAAGTCGGCCCTGCTCTCACTCCCTGGAGTGGATTTCTCACGGATCAATGGTCTGCTATAGCGAAAGGTTTGCAGTGGACTTGAATTGCAGCTCTAACATTAACGATTTTGTTTAAGTAACTTAAATTCCCTGAGACTCAGCTTTAACAAAAAGAAGATAATAATATCATTGTACTAAATGGTGGAGAGGAATAAAGCATTCCCTAAAGAAATTCAACTGTGCTTTTTTTTGCCTACTTGCTCTTTGTAACTACCTGGGCTGTGGTACCCAGCAGTCCCTTTGCTTAGAATGAATTTAAAGATCCTAATAGCCTCAAGTTTTTGACCCATCATCTTTTTCTGCTCTGATCCATGGTGCCTGGATGTATTTCATCTCTCTGCTCTCATACTGGTAAGGGAGAAAGCAAAGCTTCTGAGCAAAGAGCCACTCTGAAGACTCTATTCAAGTTTCTCTTTCCATTTAGAAACTTCCTTCATTATCAAAATTAAATATATGTACGTATACGCATGTATATACAAATATGTATTATATGCACACATACAAATGCATATGTATTCATATATACTGATTATCTGCTTATTTTCAGAACAGATTTTCACCCTTCCTTTAGTCTGCTCTAAATCACAGGGGCTAAATTTTGCCAATTTTCTTCCTTAGGTTTCCTTGCAGGTTCAGCAAATGGGAGAAAGCAGGGTATTTTCCATTCTATTTTTCCGCTTTGAGTAGTGTCATCAGCAGTGGTCTCATCTCTTCTGTGTTTGGTTGCAGCTCCCGTCAGGCAGGCTCAATGAGATTCCTGCTCCTGCCTGGTAGCCCCAGCTTCTACGCTCTACTAACTCTGTTTATCCCTTTTGTCCCTTTAGCTCTGAGGGTGGAGATGGCTTACTAAAATTGATGTAGCCTCACCTTCTCTTTTCTGTTCTCTCAGCTATTCCAAATACCTTTGTAACTAAGCCCCCACATAAAATGCCTTCAATTGAATTATCTAGTGTAGGTTTTGTTTTCCTGGCCAAACTAGGGTATTTGTATACACACATATACATATACATGTATACATAGACACGTGTGTGTGTGTGTGTGTGTGTGTGTGTGTGTGTGAGAGAGAGAGAGAAACTACTGTGAATGAGCTACCTTGTATTACTGTGGCAAGTAAATTCAGGAATTAAAATAGATTTAGTAACACTGGTATATTAGTCAGGGTTCCCCAGTGAAACAGAACTAATAAGATCTATCTATCTAAAGGAATTTATTATGAGGAATTAATTTATGTAATTATGGAGACTGAGAAGTTCCAAGTTCTGCAGTCTGAAGCCCTGAGAAACAGGCAAGCCAGTGGTATATGTTCCAGTCCAAGTTTGAAGGCAGGAGAAGACCGACGTCCCAACTCAAAGACCACCCGGGAGAGAGAATGAAGTCTCTCCTATTCAGACTTTTTTTCTATTCAGGCTTTCAAGGGATTGAATGAGGCCCACTCACATTAGGGAAGGCAATCTGCTTTACTCAGTCTACCCATTCAACTGTTAATCTCAGTTGAGATTAACAGAAACACTGTCACAGAAACATCCCAAATAATGTTTCACCAAATATCTGTGCACCCCTGGCCCAGTCAAGTTGACACAGAAAATTAACTATCACGGCTAACATTGAATCTAAACATCCCCAGTCTCATCTGACAGAAACCAAAGGTGAAAGAGGCCAAAGGAGGAATTGGTTTGGCTGCCAAAGACAATTGCTGTTTGTGGTTCATTATTAAAACTTGGAATTTGGAATTCAATAGCAATCCTTAGTCACATCAGTCATCAGAGACAGCAGCGAAACTCAGCACCTTAAATAAAACACTTATCTGTGGCTCTAGCTGGATTTTAAATTGTTTCAGTCTCTATCTTCTTTTTTTTCCCCTTGATCAGCTAATTTGCCTTTAGTTTTCCTTGGTTTGCTTAGTGAGTTTAAGTGAGAGAACAATATTGGCGCAGTTTTGTGCTTAAAACAATACCAGATATTTCAATATCTTGCTGAGACAATTTGACCACTGAGATTTGTTCTCATAAATTGCTAATGACACATCTATTTCTTGCTGTCACTGCTCATTTTTTGATTTTTGGAAGCAGGGAATGAGTCCAATTTAATTGTTTACTCTGTCTTTTGTACCTTGTAGATTTAGGTGTCCCCAAATGAAACTAATCTCATACTAGAAATATATTTAATAACTAGATTGGATTTAATAAAATTTTAGCAAATCAATCTTATTAGGATTATCAAATTTGAAGGCATTGTAAAAAATATGATATGATTGTCTGATAATAATTCAAACCTCCCCAAATTTATTATAAATAAAATTTGCAAATCATCATGTTTAGAACATATAAGCAATGTTTACATACCTAGTAAATTTTACATAAAACTAGAAAATAAAACTATAGTAATATCAGTTTCCTAAGCCACCAAACCGTTTCCATAAAAAGAAACTAACAGAGAAGTCACGGCCTTAGATAGGGTCACATTCCCCTCAACCTCATAATTTTATTAACATTATCTCTACTTGTTTTAGAAATCAACCATGTACTATCATAAATCAACCAGTAAAATCATTTGCTTTGACCCCAACACATTACTTAATGTCTAAGTTCTTTTCTTATTAATCACAACAAGTTTAACTACTGGATCCCAGATGAATCTAGGCACATATGGAAATTAAGAGAATGAAGCACTAGTAGTGTCTGATTTTAAGATGTTCACCAGAAAATCCAAAATAAACTTAAAATTACTTTGAAGGTCATCACCTAAACAAAAATCCAAAGTTCCCCTTACGGTGTGTTTATGATGTGGTTTTACTTTGAGCCACAGGGTATCCATTAATTTCCTACAACAAACTCGCTGCTCAATATTTGGAAAAACTTATGTTCTACCATTATTATTACCAGAAGCTTTGCATCCTCTCACTGCTCACATGTTAATGATCAGTCACTGATATGACTTTCCTGGTTCTGGTTGTCTTTGCCGGGCAGCCACATACTCACTTTTCTGAGGAAGTGAATATATATTTGTTCTTATAGAAACCTGAAAGAAAACAACTTTTTGCTTTATTTATAGGACAGAATATTTGTCCCCTGAAAAGAAATACCAGAATAACATGAAAGACCAAGCAACCAAGCACTCCTTTCTGGCAGGTTCTGCTTCCTGGGAAGAAGAGGCAGTTGGTTTCCATACTGAAGCATCCCTGGCCACTGTTTTAAGGCAAGAGTCAAAGACATTTTACATCAAAGGTAGTAAGTGCCCCTGGCAGTGAACTGAAGCAACAGAGACCTAAAGAAATTCTGCCTTGGAGCATGTAATTCTATTAGTCCATCAACTCCTAAATGCGTAGGTCTAGGTCCTCACCCTGAATGTGAGGTTTCACAAGGAACATCACGCTTTGTAGTGTTAATCCCTACTACTCTCGCAGTACTGAGGTTCTCAGCCTGGGGGCTACTCCTTCAAACACACCTGTCTATTAACATGCTGTCGCTCTTATAAAAAAACTACAGTAAGCATTAAAATTTGGTGTAATTTGAAGCACTGGATTTTAGCTCATGCAACATGATTTTAGACCAAGTTACTTTATTTTCAGTCATTGAAGTTTTTTAAATTTAATTTTAAGAACTTAATTTCTGGGTTAAGTCTTAAGTTTCTAGATTGCAATTTCTTTAGATTTCTAAGGAATGGTAGCACAACTATTTAACATTATCCACTAGATACCAGATATTATGTTAATCACATTCCATGATATATCTCACTGCTTTTCCTCACACTCCTATTAGCTCATTGTATAGAAGAAAAAAATAGAGGATAATGAAGGTAGTGACTCACCAGGAAGGTAAGCAGAATATAGACTTTGTGAATTGGAGTTTTACCATCAGAATGCCTAGGTTCAAAATCAGCTCAGCAAAGATAGACCATGTGAATTTGGGAAAGCTCATAATCTCTCTGTGCCTCAGTTTCCTTATTGATAAAGTGATATGAAAATGATAAGGCCTAGTTCACTGATTTGGAATTAAATGAGTAAATACATATAAAAGACTTACAAGAGTACCAGGCATTTATTACACACTCAAGAAATGTTAGCAATTATTATTATTATCTATGGTCATAAAGCTAGATGGTGACAGAGTAGGGAGATAGACAGTTTGAGAACAAGGAAGATGGTAGTTGTCATGCCACCTAGGGATATATAACTAACACTTGTCTCCTCTAACTCCCAAATAATCAGAAAGATATAATATGTCAAAATTTTGTAAATTGTAAATATTACCACCCAAGGGGGGTTGTGTGCCTGCCACAAGACATGCCAATAGTCGAGAGGCAAGGTGGTAGCAGAGAAAGGGTTTTATTACAGCTTGCTAGCAAGGGGAAAGATGGCTGACTAATGTCCAAAAGAATCATCTTACAGAATAAAGACTACAGGCCAGTTATATCGATGGCTGGTCTCTGGGTGAGGGAGGCATCTAGTCTAGTCTTCAGGTGGGGCAGACATCTGGTCTTAGTTCCTGATCATCTTTTGTTTTACTGTATATGCAGAGACCAGAGCAATGCCCTATACTGCAATTTAGCTTAAAGATAATAAGAATCTGAGGACATTCAAAGTTATAATATGGTTTCTTTTCTACAATATGGCTTCCCTTATGTCAACCTTGTGCTGAGCCAGTAATCCTAAAGTCATATACACATATAATATGATACTCTTAAATAAATGTGTACAATTGTGGAAGATCATCTTTATAGTTAAATGTTGCTATTTATTTATTATTACTATTTTTAAACCTTCTGTAACTGCTTTTAATGGATCTGTCATCTGTTTTGATATGAACAATTGAACTTGTTTGTGTTTTCTTTTGCAATTTTTGTGAGTGAGAGTCTTTCCCAGCACTGAGTTCAAGTATCACCATCTCTTCTGGGCCACTGTACTACATCAGTGCTTTTCAGGGGATGTTTGGGTTTCAGACATGGGTTGTTTGTGTTCTGTCATATTAAGTTTCATGTGGTACTTCCTAAAAGGCCCAAGAAGGTTATTTGAGAGGTGGGGAATGATAGGACTGTCACGAGGAAGGTTAAAAGAGGTACAGAAAAAACCTGAGGAAACTGAGAAGAAAATAAAAGGGAGGATAGCCCAGATGCCAGAAGCTCTGAGCAGCCAACCCCTCGAACACCAAATGCATTTTCACAAAATTTACTCTGTGAGGGAGGCTATGTTCTCTTCCTCTCTTCCTCTGCCCCAGGGGATATCCCTTCCCAGACAAGTACTGAGGGAATGGGAGCTGCACTGGCCCATGGCTGGGTGAGTCCTCCCCTCTCATGTCTTGTTTCCATCAATGTACTCATTACTGGGCCCTCTGCAAGCAAATAAGAACAAAGGGCACCCTGGAGGGAGGAATTCTCACTCTTATCCTTGGAAGTTAAACTGCCCTTAGAGAATAAATCATTAAAATTATTCAATTTCAGGAAATTGACAAAATTTAATTTTGCATTTAATTGACTTTTTCTCGTTTCAGATAAAGTCATCTTAATTCTTCGTCTGAAGAATCAGAAACCATATTAAGAACTAAATATATTTTTCAAAAAAACCCCATATTACATTTATTTACTATCTTTAATTTATACAGTTTAGTTCATTTTCTTCACCAAAACTAAAATCCAACTCCAAACTCCTCTTTTAAGTTCTTATTTTCTCCATTATTAATAAAGATTAACGATAGGATCCTCTATTGAGCATTTATAAGGGTTAGGTAATACGCTGGGCATGTTGTATATTTTATCTTTTTTGTTAGTTTTCCTTGTAAAGTTTATCCTTATTTTTCCCAGTTTTGAAATAATTCCTTCCAATTAAGCATTCTCCTCATTCTCAATCATCTTTGAAATGAATAGATATAAAACACATCAAAAATTCATTTTGGTTGCTTTTCAACTTCTGTGTAATTGTTTGTGCCTTCCCAAAAGGAATACTATTTCTTTTCTACTTTGCTCATCATTAACTGCATTTCCCACTTTATGAAAGGATCTTTTTCTCCTACAACTATTTTGTGTCTTTATGCTATTGAACATAGCCATTCTGTGTGTGATATTATTATGCCATTGTTTAGTGTAACATATTTTTTGTTGCTCTCATGACTCTACACTTTTCTACTGGTGGTTATTATTTTATAATGAGTTTGAACACAAAACAAATAATGTGATATATCATTATTTCCTTTCAAATTTGTGATCTCCTTTTATTTTCCAAAATATTTGAAATTATTGTCCTCCAAATCTCTCTCTTCATTGTGTTCATGTTACTCATAAATCCCTTTATGCTTCATATTAGTCTTCATATTAGAAATATTCCAAATATTTTTCCCCTTTTAAATCCTTTGTATAATATTATTTTTGTAAATAGTCCAAGTTTATTTAATCTTATTCCCTCTCTTTCAAAGAAACCTGGTTTTTAGTAAACTTTATCTTGTGTTGGCCCTCAGTCTCATTGCCTTTATTTAAAATCCTTGTTCATCTTATCTTTCTGTTATAACTATATTATATTAACATTTGTTTCATTTATAGTGCTTTTATTGAAATAATGCAACTTTTAAATCTCTAAGTTCAATTTTGTTAAATTTTTAAAATGTGTATATGTATGTATAGATTACAGATATATGAATATAAAATCATGATAGATTTAAATTGTAATGTAATTAGAATACCTATGCAAATACATATGTGTACATGTATAATTTCCATTTAGGAACATCTCTTTGAGTAGATCCTTCCTGTTTAGCTATCTTTGGGGATAGTCTGATGCTCCCATGGACAGGCATTATTGTAGCCAGATTTCGCATATCAATGACAAATATTTATTATAGAAGTCATTTGGCTAGCCATTTATCATGACCAAAGATGCATAAAATATATCCACTATTCATAAGGATCTTTAAATGCAGTTGAGATCTTTAGATATGCGTGATGGATTAACTTACATCACCATCATTCATTGGTACTCCTCAGATGAGTGTTATTGGGATATCCATTCTTTCATAGTCACAGAAAAGACAAAATTCTACTCAGGAGACAGTCAAGACAAATTTCACGGAGGCTCTGAAAAATAAAGGATGTGGAAAGATTAGAGCAAAGTTCACAAGCTCAAAGACTTTTAGAAACCAGGCAGATAAAATTAATGCATGGGGCACATAAGGTATAAGAAAACTAGTGTTGAGCTCTTTGCATTTGCACCGAGCCAAAAACACATCATGGTGCATTATGGTTCTATTTTTTTTTTTTAATGTAAAATAAAACCCAGATCCAGAAAAACACACAAAAAGAGACTATAATTTAATGAATTATTAACCACAACCATGTCAAAAAATATAACATTGCCAGCCACCCCAGAAAATTCCCCATGTGCCTTGTCACCAACTACCACATTGATTTTTAAAAAAGCAACTTCCTTGGTGTATTTATGGTTTTATCATCCAAGTACAGAGTCCTAGATAATGTAATGTAGTCTTGCTCGTTTTTTAAACTTGATATATGTTATAGCTTTTTAATCTATAGGTTCTCCCTCCAACTCTTTCTTATCTCTACAATTTATCTGTTGAAGACTCAAGGCTTTGTGATCTGTAGATTTTCCCACAGTCTGAATTTTGCTGATTACACACTCATAGAATAGTTTACCATGTTTCCCTGTCCTCTGTGTTTTCTATAAATAGACAGCTGGATCAAGAGTTTTGATCAGAATCAGATTTAATCATGGTGGCAAGATGATAGGTGACGTGTTCTTTGATCAGGGGCAGATGATGTCTGGTTTTCACTTCTAAAAATATTTATTGGAAGCCACTGCTAAGCCATTAAAATCTAAATGGATTTAGGCTTGGTTTAAAGTCTAAATCCATTAACTCATTTGGGAATTCCAAGATGATGATATCTGACTTTATCATTAAATTTAAATTATTAGTTGGCATAATTTCACAAGATGACATTTTTCTTCATTTAATACTAAGTAACCCAGCAGTAGTATTTATAGAGGAAGTGCAGAATAAATGCTCCTTTGCTTTATTTATTCAGTTTTCAAAATAATTTCTTGCTTCCATGATACTCAGGAGATGAATGATTAGCTTAATTTGTCTTCTTAATATTATTATGATCTCATGGATTTAAAAGTATTTGGTGGTTTCAATAAATTGCAATTGTTAACCTCATTGAAGCTTAAATTCTCCCACGTCGTTGAATTAAACCCTCTTCAGTTTGACTCCTTGGTCCTTTTTATATGATCCTAGTAAACCTGGAGAGATTCCTTCCTATTTGGGTTATCAGTATGTCGCAGAGTCATCTTATATATCTTCTAACACAGACATAGAATTTGTTATTTCTCAAAGAAGCCCTACGTTGTCCTTCCTTCCCTCCTTCCTTCCTCCCTCCCTCCCTCCCTCCTTCCTTTCCTCCCTTCTTTCCTTCCTTCCTGCCTTCCTTCCCTCCTTCCTTCCTTCCTATTCTCTAATGGAATATAGCACTTGAAGATGTCAATCTGAGTACTAGAATGCTAGGGATGCTCACTGCTATGATTAGTCATTGTTTCTTGGCCTTTTTAGTGATAAAGTTGGGAAATATATAGTTCATTGTGATATTTTTAATTAAAATTCAAGACTACAGCCTTTTTACTTAACCTTTTTTATATCACATCTATCTTCTCTGATATATATCAACAATCTAATATTACACATAAACAGTCTCAACTAACGATACTACCACCACTCATTATGATTACTAAAAACAGTTAAGTTTTTGTTACTGTCTTCATTTTCCCCATATTATACATCCTTATACAAATATTATATACATACTCTTTCCCTTTTGATACTCAGTTAGTGTGAAGTTCTATACGTGACTCTATATTCTAATTACCAGGTTTCATGTTGACGTCTTTCTAGTTATTTTGTTGTCTGTGGCTCATTGTTTAACAGATCCCCTAAGAAGGGCTCATGGGTACAAAAGTCCCTGAAATCTTGCATGTTATTAACGGTTTATACCCTTTATACTTAAAGGCCAATTTTGCTGGATATAAAATCATTATCTTACGTTTTCTTTGAGTGTTTTAAATATTTTACTCCATTTATTTTCTGGCATAAACAATTTCTGTTGAAAAATCTAATGAGCCTATTTTCCTCCTGCACACCTTATTTGTTTTAATCCATTGTTTTGGTTTTCTGTTTAGGGATTCCTGTTATCTATATGTTTCATATTCTCGCTTATTTTCTTTATTTATCACTCTCTCTTGAATCATTTTTTTTTAAATCTCTTCCTACATTTTATTTTGATTTTTAAAAATTTCCTTTGTCTCACCTTTCATTTATTTTGAGGCATTATCTGTTGTGATTAGTCAATCCTGTGTTCTTTCTAATTTAGTTTTCATTTCTGAAATGATTATTGCTTTTGCTTCTAATTCTTTCCCGAGTTCTGCCACCTCGCTTCTGAGTTTTTTTTTCAGAAAAACTTTTTAGGTTTTGAATCTGCCTTTCTTTCATGCATCTTTGTATGCAGATATTTTGTTCTTTTGATTTTTGTTTTCTTATAGTAACTTTTCACGGGATTTGACTGCAAAAAATCTTTATAACTTTTTAACATGAATTTTACATGAATCCAGCTTTCCTGAATTTTTAGGAGGATACTTTGTTCAAATAGCTTTTCTAACTTCACAAAACTCCCTCTTACACTGTTCTATATAATCCTCAAAAAAATATTATAATCCTCATTCTATTCTCCTTCCTCTTTGGTTTTCTTTACTTCCTGAACAATTTAATCTAAAAGTCTTCAGGTGAGATCAAGAAATGTATGCATCAGTAGGAATGGTAGCCAGCGTCTCATATTTTACCCTCTGCAGATTAAAGTATTTACACAGTTGTTCATAACTACACAACTCACAATTGCTTCTGGTTGGATCATTACTTTATAGTATTTTACATATTTTACAATATGTTACATATTTATTTTAAATTCTGATAGCTTTAGACCAAGTTTTCACAGTTAGTATTCATTACAGATATCCTTGTTCATAGCAAAATAATTTTTACATTAAAATTTTTTTCTAGGTTGTATACTTTGCACTATGTTTTTATAATAGTATTCCTACATTAGTATATGTAGATATTGAAAATTACATAAAAACTGACTTATTTAAAAATAAGTAATTATAATGATAATTCACTGAAGAATTTATGTATTTATCAGTAGGACTGAGATATTAAGACATGATTCCATTTTCTCTTCCTGGCTGTCTCCTTTTACTTTGCATGCATCTATCAATCAGACTCTAATGGAGTAAAATTTCATGAAGGCTCACGTCACGTTTGTAAAATATAGTAGACAATTAACTCAGTCATAATGTTTGAAAAAAGGCAGAGGAGTTCTTCAAATGAACACTGCCTTTATTGACTCTTAGATTGCAATGTATAATATCAAATCATAACTGGTGAATGCATTTCTGTGGGGCAATGACATAGTATAGTTTAAATAGTTTCCATTATATTTCTCCGACTTACTAGAGGAAAATAGGTGGAGATCACAGGGGAATGAAATACTAATGTGGAACTCAGTCTCTCAGATACCAGATATTTGAAGAAAACCTCAGTAAAAGTAATATCCATTCAAAACTGAATTCATTTGTACGTATGGTGCAGGTCTTCTACTTTACTGTTTGGTTAAAGTGAAACCTCTACAGCAATGGTTCTGTATGATTCCAGGCACAGTCATCCTTCTGGTGGAGTTATTTCCTGTCCTGGTGTCAGGACAGGTGTCAAATTTGCATAATATTTTTGAAAGGTTAATTCAATCATCTAATGAATAATCTCTTTAATTAACAATTAGATGTTGATTAAAAACTTAATAAAACTCTATTCTTTATGGTATTGGAAAAGATCCTCCCATTACTAGTTTGCAATGTATCTAATACGTCTCAAATAAAGGTGATATGACAAATAGTATCACAATCACCATTATAATTTTGCAGATCTTCTACCCTTGTTATTTTGAAGTATGTGCTCTAACTTGAGATACTGCCAATGATAATTATAGTAGGCTGTTAGATATACGCTTGAAGACATATTTTTAGTCATAATAAAGGCAAACCCATTTTAGTAGTTTATTTCATTGAAACCAGTTAATGTAATAAGGATATAATTTACTAGTTGTAATTAGATCTCTATTGACTACTATCTACAGAACATAAGTGCACACGATGGCTGTGTTATCTCTGAAGTCAGCTATTACCTAAAGTTCGGGAGAGAGTCATAATGGAAAGGGTAAAATTCCCATAGAGAATTCATTATTACTGAAGAATCATCCTAATGAAATCTAAACATCAGTTAATACAAAGTCAGAATCATGCTAAAGTCATTGACATTATCAGATAGTGAGTGTCAGTAAATGTGTTAACCTTCCAGTAACCTGATCACCCTCGCATGTAGCACTGACCATATATCTTTTTGTATGTGTAATTATATAATATACTGCAGGCTATATAAAATACTATACCTACCTTCTATCTATAATTGAAATTAACATAATATATGCTATTTAGTTTCCAGTAAAATGGATGCTTGGTAAGTACTATAGCTAATATAATAACTAAGCATGCTTCTCTCTTAGGACGTTTGTGCTTCCAGTTCCTTTAGCTGGAAATATGTTTCACTACATATCCACATAACTCTTTTCCTCATTTTCTTCACGTCTTATTAAAATGTCACCTTAACAAAGAGGTCTTTTCTGATTTCACTTTATAAAATAGCATGGCCCCATCCCCAGTCACCCCTATTTATTTTTTTCACAGAACTTGTACAAGACATGCATTTTTTTTTTTTTAATTAATGTCTTTTCCCTTTAAACGTAACATCTTCCGTGTCCTCACTGACTGGAACACTCAACAAATATTTATTGAATGAATGAATAAATAAAAGTCTGAATTGATGAGCTTTCACTTTCTTTTCCTGCTCTGATCTTTCTCCTGTGAGTTAAACAGCCCCTGAGGCCTGTAGAGGTCTGTTGACAGGTGAAGTAAGGGTAGCTAAGGCCTTGGTGTCAGTTTGAGTCCTGGCAAAGGATACTAGTACAGGTCTTTCTCCCTGTTGAGTTCTTAGGTGAGAATAAAAAGGCATCTGGTGGTGTGCAAATATGTGAAGCACGCACACACACGTGTGTATATATGTATGTGTGTTATTTTATGTTATAATATTATAATATGTCTGTGCAAACAAGGATCTGGCAAAATCGTGTTTGATGTTTAGAACACTCTTTAAAGTCAAGTGCTAGCTCTCATAACCCAGCTCTACCAATTACTATGTGCATGAATTTAAAGAAGTTACATACCAATTTAAGTATGAGTTTCTGTTTTCATTTCCTATTGCTGTTGTAACAAATTACCAAAAACTTAGTGGCCTAAAATAGCATATATTTACTATGGTACAATTCTAAGATCAGAAGTCCTAAAGTCAAGGTGTCAGCAGGGCTGCATTTCTTTTAGAGCCTTTAGGGGAGAATCCAGTTTCTTGCTGTTTGCAGCTTCCAGCTTCTAGAATTCCCCTGCGCTCCTGCCTTCCTCCATTTTCAAAGCCGGCTGCACAGCCTCTTCAAACCTCTCTCCAACCTCTGCTTCCGTCTTCATATCTCCTTCTCTGGCTCTGACTCTCCTGTTTCCCTCATAAGGATTCTTGTGATTGCATCAGGCCCACTCGGGTAACCCGAAATACTTTCCCTGTATCAAGATCCTTACCATCCACAAGGTCCCTTTTGCCAGTTAGGTAACGTATTCATAGTTTCAGTGATTCGGATGTGGACATCTCTCGGAGGCCATTATTCTGTCTACTACAGTTTCCTATTCATAAAATGGGGATAGTAATTGCATTCATTTCATAGGATTGTTGTGAAATTCCAATGATTTACTACATGTTAAACACTTAGAATAATATCCGACTCACACTAATGGGATTTTGGGAATGTTTGGGTTTGTGAGTGTTGTGCATGAGTATAACTGTACACATCACATATAGGATTGAGGCAATATGCGGATATGTCACTGTGAACGTGTGTGTGAAGTGTTTGTGTATGTGCGTCTGATGAGGTCATACATACGTGCATGAATGTGTCCATCTGAAGCTGTGGGTTTTAGTTTGTCAGGAGGTGCTCTGTGTAGGCGGACTGAGTGGCCTCTGCTCCTGCTTCTGTTTGAGGGGACCAGGGAGTAAGGAGTCCTCACAACATGCCTCAGAAGGTGATGGGCAGCATGGAGCTTCTGTACCACCATTGCATAGCAAGAGTAACCACTTCACTTTCCACCCTTGCTAAGAGCGAGGGGATTCCAGCAACCTGACCTGACCCCAAACAGAAGAGACTCATTGAATATCGCCCTCTAGTAGAAGTTTATTTCTGAATACTGAAAAAAAACTTATATGATCATGCATTTTAAAAGATCAGTTGTTTATTAACCCAAGAAGTACTTATTGATAGAGTGAAGTTCATGATAATGTGACGATCTAAAGTCTAGGGGTGACTGGCTAGTGATGTCAATGTGGCCTGATCTAATGGAAAGGGCGGGGCCCTTTGTAATGGACACTCACAGTGGTGTCACGGTGATCTCCTGGTAACAGCAATTGTGATGAGTCTTTGCTGTTTACATGTTTGGGTGGATAATAAGTTATTTAAGGTATTTAAATTCAACTGTGCACATATATTACACGATCTATTAATTATGTCATATCATGGGAACAAAATAACCAAAATAACGCATTTCAAAAGAAGATAAGGTTAAATTGTCCTTTTTGCAATCATTAGACTCTTTTAGAATTAGGGTAGTGAAATTCTAGAAATACTATTATCCTGGAACAGGTCAGACCCCAGAGAAGAGATCTATTCTATTTCTTGGACTCAATTAGGCTGCAATGCAACTTAACATTCACTTTAAATCCCTAAACAGCCAATGTATCAGTTTCCATATACTAAACAGCATCCTAGAATGTGATTCATTTAGATTCTACTACTATTAAAGTTACAAAAATTTAGGAAGCTTAGGCTGAAATTTTCCATTGCTCTTGCCACAGAAATCCCACCTTTCTCTTAAGCAAACAAAAATAAACAAGTTTGCATGTAGAGATGGTTAAACCAACTTAAGGTAAAATCAAAACTGTGTGCAAATACCTTTCTGTAAAGAAGATTCTTTAGAGAATTCTCAAAACATTACTTTATTAGCTTAGTTCAAGTTTCTGAATATAATTGAACGAAAAAAATTGATTTATATTGTTACTTAATTCATGCTCTTCACCCTTTCAGACTGATTTCCCTCCAATCATCACAAATTAATAATATTTCTAATTCATTGGAGAATCTTTGTGGTTAGTATTGCTGAACAAACATTATGTTTAGAAAAACAATTTAAAATATATAAAAAGGCATTGTTTAGCACACAATATTTTTATGTAGAAATCATCTTCAGACTACTGTTTTTCTGTTTGTCCTCTCTAAAATAATTTTATATATTATTTACTAATAATAATTTGCTTAGTTTCCTCTCAGAATTCTTTTTGAAAAAAGCAATTCAATTAGAATTTCTGGTCAATGATATAAGAAAGCTTTTTGACTGTTATATGCAAAATGGTTACTTTAAAAAATAAACCTTTAACGAGTGTATTACCCAGGTTAGATTTTATTTTTACTTATCTGCCCTCCTGAGTCTCAGTTTCCTTGGTGGTACTGAGAGACAGGGTTTGCTGTGAGGATCAAAAGAGACAGCATATGAAAACCCTCCATGCAAATAATTATAGAAGCAGCCCGGCATTTCCTGTTCTCTAGGAATTTTGTGATCAGTGGACTTTGCTTAACAGTAAAAAAGCTAAATTAATGAAAGAAATTGATGCTTATACTGTAGCCCCTTTAAAATCACATGTTGAAAATTCTACCAAATTGTTCTGGAATCCAGGATTTTTGTCTGCTGATTGCTTTTTTGTGACAACTGCAATCAATGGCAACAAGATCACTCATATCACAAACAGACAACGGCAGTAGAACTAAGGCTCAAAATCCAAGGTATGATGATTCTAGATTGAGTGACCAACTCAAGAAGGAAACCAAGTTTTAATTATGGTGGAATGGTCTCAGTTGTCCTCATGTGTCTGGGGTGGCAAAGCTGCCCTCCAGCCTTTGTAGTCAGTCTTACTGATGTTCCATCATTTTTCCTTAAACTCTTGTGGGAAATTGCGTTGAACTCCCAAATATATCACCAACGTGCTAATGACAAAAGAGTGGTTATTCCCACTCGTTGCAGTGAGGGAGAATACTAGTTTTAGAGATCGCCGCAGTGTCTCCAAAAAGGGAAATCAAAAATGGGATAGTTATAGGACTTTGGGGTCTGGGACATTAATGGATAAATTATTCTTAAATCATTGTTCAGTTGTTTGAATTACAAATAGTCATCCCTCTGCCTCTGTGGGGGATTGGTTCCAGGATCCTCCACGGATAACGCAATTTGCCGAAGTTTAAGTCCCTTAGTCATCTCTCCGTATCCGAGGGTTCAGCATCTGTGGATTCAACCAACCGTGGATCATAAAACGTAGTACACGATCCGCGGTTCATGGAACATGTGGATACCGAACCTGTTGATACCGAGAGCCAACTGTACTTAATTTTGGAGGTTTAAAAATACAGGTATGGTTGAATTCAATTGGTATATAATTTTATTTTTCATGTTTTGTTTGTCAATTAGAATTTTTAAGTTTACCTTTTCATCATAAATTGCCTATTTAATTGAATTTTTACACTTATTATCATAGAATTCTATATACTAATTCGTAATATAAGATTTATAAAAGCTTATTTTTGTCTAGACATCTCAAATTTTATTAAAGCTAAGAATTCTCTCCCCAGGGAAATGTATATACATGCAAAATATTACAAATTATTCCAGGAGTTCAAGGAGTTCCTGAAATCCATTCATGAACTTTTTTCGGAAGATTTTATTTAAGGATGAAACACTAGAGAAAGAAACGTTAAAAAATGAGAATAAGGGAAATAAGTCACCTAACACTATTATTACATATTTTTTTCAAAAGCTTCTAGAAGTAAGAAATTAAACAAATAGAAAAGGAATAATAATTGGAGGGAGACAAAAGTATTGTATTTTCAGACATCATGATTGTGTACTCAATCCTAAGAGAATATTGAAGGTATTATGTAAAGTGAAATAAATCAGAGGGAGAAGGTCAAATACCATATGATCTCACTCATTAAGAATAGATAATAACAACAACAAACAAACACATAGAGACAGAGATTGGATTGGTGGTTACCAGAGAGGTGGGGGGAGGGAGGAGGGCGAAAGGGATAATTAGGCACATGTGTGTGGTGATGGATTGTAATTAGCATTTGGGTGATGAACGTGAGAACATAATGTAATCCATGTAGAAATGGAAGTATAATGATGCACATCTGAAATTTATACAATGTTATAAACCAATGTTACCACAATAAACAACAACAACAAAAATAACAACAACAAACAGAATCTTGAATTCCGAAAAAAAATTACAATTAATAAGTTCAGTTAAGGATCTAGATACAAGTAATATATGCAAAAATTAATAGCTTACATCTCAGCAAGAACTAAGACAAAGATATAATAGAAAAGAGATAGTATTCCATTCAAAATATTAATGAGAAATGTGAATGCCCAGGAGTACGTAACAAGAAATGTGCAGGAACCATATAAAGAAAACTACAAAGTCTGCTGAGAGATGTAAAAGTAGATTTTAATAAATGGAGTGGCATAAGATTCTCCTGTAAAAGAAAACAAAATAGTATGAAGATAACGATTCTTCAAAGTTGAATTAAAGTTTAATACAATTTCAACTAAAATTCTGATGACATCTTATTGGAACTCAAAAACATGTTTCTTAAGTTAATATGAAATTCAAAATAAACTGGGAAAACTATGAACAAATTAAAAATATCTTATTAAAGATTGAAGACATCCTGTCTGAGATAATACAATATTTTATACAACTGTAACAATTAAAACAGAGTGAACAAAGTCATATTAACAAAAGAATCCATAGAAATCAATGGAATTGAATACTTAGTCCTGAAATAAAACCTAGTAGATCATGACCAAATATGTTCTTTGAGCTTTTATTAGGTAGGCTTTTTCCTTTATTATCTTTTGGAGTGGGTTTGGATTGAGGAAATGGTCTAAATGTAAGTGATTTTTGGAAAACTCTGGATAAATGTAATTTAAATACCTTATGTTATCTATAGAACTATAGAAATATCCAATAAAATCTTTAAGAGAGTAATACAGTTAACAATTTTTAGCAAATGGAGATATTTATAAAGAATCTTCCAAGATTGGGAACATACTACAGAATATCCTATCTTGGAATTTATATGAAATTATATATATATATGTTAAATATAATCTTATAATCCAACAATTTTAGAGTCAGATCATGACTTTAGAAACACTGGCAAATTATTTGGATGGGAAAAGCTGAAAAATAGATATGTAACAGATTTGGGGCTGGAGAAGAAATTCCTAAAGATAATAACAATAGAAGAAATGACTGAGGAAAAATGTCCATTTGAACACCTAAAATAATGAATTTCTGGACACCCATAAAAACCATGAATATCATTTTAAAAACTAAGTGATAAAATCATAATAAATATGAAAAACAAAGGGTTAATGTCCATAATATTAAAATCTAACTTTAATAATAATGGGAGTAAATGCCATTTTTTTATGTTACTTATTTTAATCAAAGCAATAATCCCAAATGGATAACATTTTTAAAGTTTTATTTAACCATCTTATAAGCCAAATTTAAAATAATTGGTGAAGAAAAAAACAAAAAATGTGGCTAGAAAGGTAGAACAATTTAATGGGAAGAGAGTTGGTGGTCAAATAGTATCAAATGCTAATCCAAGTTTTGTATTGACTATCAGAGGAGGTTTTGGAATTTTGACATCATTGATGTCCTCCACGAAAACAATCTCAGTTTAAATTTTAGAAATGTTGAGGAAAGGAAGACAGTTGGTAAATCCTTCGGTCCTAGGAAGTTTTGGGGGACAAGATAGCAAACTAGCATATAGTGCTGACTTTTTATGCACGGAATTTTGAAAGAAGTAATAGGGCGAGCTCACTAGCACAAACATTGTGGGAATCCCTTGGAGAGGCAACCGTGATTGAATACTGGCTGTGTATGTCAGACACGGTGTCAGAAAACTGGAAGGGGCTGAGGGGAAACTTTCTTGGTGGGTCTGTTTGTTTCTTTGACATAGCCCTGTGTATAATTGAGCTGTTTAGGGCTGATTTGACTCCAGCAAAATGAGAAATTTCTGTTTGATTAAGAATGCCCTAGATAAAGTTTAAAGATTAGTGTTAGACTGGATAAATGTATTTAAATGTCTAAAGCGAACAAGGGATTACCATACATGCTGTACATGGAACTCCTTTAAATTGACAAGGAAAAGGTACAAAACTCAATAGAAAATTAGGCAAAGACTATGAATAGGCAATTCCGAGAAAGAAAAATCTGAAAGACTAATGCATATGTAAGTGCTCAACCTCACCAGTAGCCAGAAAAAAAAAAAAAGTCAATTCAAACAAGGAAATACCAGTTAACTTACCACTGGAGAGTATTAGAAAGCTGGATGTTAGTATATGTGGCAATTATGTGAAAAACAAGGCCCCTTGAGCAATGCTGAAATATCTGCAGATGTAGTCACTCAAAAAAAAAACAAAAAACCACAACTCAGCATTAATTTAAAGATTGCTCTAACCATAATTGTTGTTGCTCTTGTTATTAAAACATTACCATTTCGGTCAATATAGGTTATAGAGAAAGTTAATTTTTTGATTTTTTTCTTTAAGTTTCTACATTTAATCAGCATTTTTTTGTTATCAACATCGTTATCTTTATCAACACCATCATCATCATCATTTCTACACAATGCCTTTCAAAATAAAATATGATTCCTAAGCAGATTGCATATTTTTATTAAACTTCTTATTAAATTTTATTTAATATTTGAGGTAACTTTCACAAAGATACAGTCAGGGCTTTTTTTTTTTTTTTTCCTTCTAAAAAATGGCGTAGATTTTACATGTAGGATGCCAAGTTTCCCTTATTTCAACATGGCCTATTCGTATAATGTGGTTTAGTCTCTCTGTACTGATAATTTTACATATTTTACATAGAGGAACAAAGATCTATCAAATAGGTGGTATGTTTTACTCTGTGTTTATACCTTAGTTTTATTTGGGTTAAATATCACGAGGTTTAGGAAAAGCTGGTGCGTTGTCATCACGGTCATAGGATACAACAGACTAGTAATGCATTGATGTGTCTAAGATACTTTAGTTTGATCTCAGAAGCTGAAGAAGCAATGTGTAATTTCAAATGAGTGAATAAACAATTGGATCCCTAATTAGGTAAGTAGAAGATTATTTTATGACAACAAATGTTTTGACGATTGTTTTTTCAATAGGCTCACTCCAAAGGACCGAGACAGAATGATCTGGCTACCACAAAGTTACCGCAGGGTTCTCAGTGAATTGAACATACTGCCCTGGATGATTTCTGATTTACATGCATCATTAATTTCTATAATCTTATGGTTTATAATCTCATTAATTAATCAGAGCTTAATTTCGTCCTTAACATTCTTTTGAACTTGCTATCAGCTTAACTATACAAAGAGGTAAAGTAGTACTTTAGAAATGTAATTTCTCTGTGGTAAATGAACATTTGTTAGAATTAATGTGGGCCGAGCGGGTTCCATGACATGACACGTAAGAACTATATTCACTAATCATAGCATTCAGGTGCCACTTGAGTCTCCTGTATCAGGAGCAGGTGGACTATCGATAAGAAGCTGTATCCGTAGTTTTATGTCATGGATAAATCCCCCTTCACAGTCCACAGCTATATAATCCCCTGGATTTTCTGTATTAAAAATTCTTAAAAATATATGTGTTGAATGAATAAATGAAATTGCAGTCCTTACCTTTTTAAGTTACACACCTTCCTATTGCAGTGTCCTTTTGTGTGTCTGTGTGTGTGTGTGTGTGTGTGTGTATGAAGCCCTTTTACACTAAAATTTATTTCTATTACAATCTTCATTGGGTAGATGAGAAAGTTTGGGCCCAAAGACTTTAATAACTTGGCCTAATGTATCAGTGACAGTGAAGCCAGTCTTAAATCACAAGCTTCTTAATTCCCAGGCCCCTGTATCTTCTCTATTTTTAGACTCCAACATTGTACCTTGCAAAATAAGAGATTTATAGTTTTTTATATTTCTCTGTGCTATTTGTATCACTGCCTCCTTCTTGGGTTGTCACATTGACTTTAATATATATAAGGATTAAATTCAAGTCAATAATTTTTCTTGAGCGTCACTTGGTGCCAAGAACTGTGCTAGGCATTGGTTGTACAACAATGAGTAAAACATTACCTCTCTTCTCATAACTTACACTTTTCCCTAAAGAACAGAGCCATTCCACAATGTGATACAATGATAACACTATTAACGGTAATGGTAAAAATAAATAGAATCATAACTAATACTCTTTAGTGCTTTGTAATAGCACTTTCCTACATGCTTTGCTGGTAAATTGGATAACTCAGTTTATCCTCACAATATCTTATGAAGCAGGTATTCTTATTTTCTTCATTTCATGTATAAGAAACTTGAGTCACCAAGTGGTTAAGTAAAATATTGCCAAACCTTACAGCCAATTAAGTGGCAGAGATAATATTCAAATCTGAGCAACAGTTCCAGGTCCTTCCCTTGAAACTACTATATTAGACTGTATCTCTACTGAAATGTAGTCATCCCTTGGTATCTGCCAGGGATTGGTTCCAGGATCCCTGATACCAAAATTCGAGGATGCTCCAGTCTATTATATAAAACGGAGTAGCATTTGCATATAACCTATGCACATCCTCTTGTATGTTTTAAATCATTTAAATTACTTATAATACCTAATACAATGTCAATGCTATGAAAATAGTTGTTATACTGCATTGTTTAGGGAATAATGACAAGAAAAAAGTCTGCACATGTTCAGTACAGATGCAACCCTCATAGGCCTTTCCATCCGAGGTTGGTTGAATCTGTGGGTGCAGAACTCGAGGATAAAAAGGGCCAACTGTACATACTGTTTTATAAAATTGACAGTGAGGAACATTTAAGGGCTAAGTAGATGTGATCTCAGGGATAGTTCACAGAAGAAATAAAAGTTAAAATGGGCTTTACCATCTGAGTTTGACAGGTAGATACAAGGCGGATAAGAGTATAGTATAGAAATAACACCATGGGGAAAAGCATCAACCTATGAAAAGATATGGCCTCACAGTGCATAAGCTCCATGAGGGCAGAGACCATGTCTGCTTTGTGCATTGTTAGATCTCCAGTGCCTAAGAATAGATCCTGGGTTATTGCTGAATGGCATTAGGAGCAACAAGCATATGCCGTTAAATTTTGTATTCTAAGCCACAAACAAAACTGTTGGTATTCACATGTGCACATTAAAATGCTCACTGCAAGGATAGTATGCTACACTATTTTAATACTATATTCGGTCTTCATTAAGTACAATTTGAAAACAATAATTTTTTTCAAAGCTCTCTCTCCCTACCCATAAATCCCAACAAAAAAATTAATGGAAATACAAGTCATATGCAAATATGGCCTTTATGATTTTCAAGTTCTCACTATACTATGGTCTTTTGCATGTTCTTCATAGTGCATTATCTTGTTTACTGGAGTTTTTAAAAATTTTTTGCTGAGGAAGATTGGCCCTGGGCTAATATCCACACCGATCTTCCTCTACTTTATATGTGGGACACCTGCCACAGCATGGCTTGATAAGCGGTGCATAGGTCCGCCCTCGGGATCTGAACCTGCGAACCCTGGGCCGCTGAAGCAGAGCGAGCGCACTTAACCACTACACCACCAGGCTGGCCCCTAATTTACTGGAGTTTTTGAGGTTCTATCTTACACATTCTGCCTACTTTTTATTCTCTAAGAAAAATCTCCTTTGTAAAGCTGATAGTTTTGGAGGTCAAACAAATGCAAATTTATAATGTAAATAATCTAAGTCATCAAACTTCTAATGACAATTAAGGAAAGTTCATAAATTCTTGATAAGAACATACCTAGGTACAGGAACTGAACTTTTTATAAATATAGAAAAGAATCCTAGATAAATGACCCCAAACCATAATCAAGCTTAAGTGGCATGGCAATGGTAATAAAAAAAAATACATTTGTATTAAACTACAATCATCGTAATAAACAAAAAAAAAATCATTGTCAGATCAATGTAGCGCAAGTGATTGAGCAGGAAACTGATGGTCAAGAATTGGTAGCGTCAGGTTTGCTAGTGCCATAGTGTCATGGACCAAATGCTATGAATAGGAATGCCAAGCTAAACTGGCTTTGGTACATGTACTTCCTAATGGAGAGTTATAGTTCCTTGGAGTCCTTCTGAATTTCCAGAGCACTGAGAACACCTAAGATTTAAGTGACTTTGGGAAGTCTATCTTAAAGCTCTCCTTGACAAAGAGTTTCCATCCTGGAGAGTTGCCTTTTCATTTCTCTCTGGGAGGGGCTCTTCAGCGTTATACAAATTGTTCTTTATAGATGCGATCAGCATCTAGTGTAGAAAAATGTCAGTGCTTCAATGATTCCATAATGATTAATGAGAATAAAACTAGGCATAGATGAAACATGAGATGACTTCTATATTCAAAGTCATTAGTAGCCATATAGGGAGTTCTGAAAGGCTCATTAAAATAGATTATTATAACAAGGCAAATTAATGGTTTCTTCAGAGTTTAGAAAATAAGCTTGATTAGTTATATAAGAAATTCATTACCAAAAATCATTTTTCATATCTGAATAGTAAAATACAGGCTATGTACAATAATTTAAATCTGTTTTTGTGATGACATATTTGACCTGCCTTTGTTCATGGAATAAATGCAGCTGGTAATTGTGTTTATATGATAACTAATTAATGTTTGATGGTCGATCAACTTGATCTATGAACTCTTTTGTAAAGAAAGCAAATAAAAACTACCAAATTGCATGCCATGCCGTGAAGTAGCCAAGATTCTTCTGGGGAAAATACTTTGAAATAATTTTTTTAGCAAGGTATATTTTATTCGCTTGCACAATAATTATGCAAATTAAACACACACTTCAGAAGTGCTGTTTTTCCCCCAAGTAAATTGATTACCAACAGAATCCTTACTCATATCTTTCCGTTTAAAAGTAATAAACAGAAATAGACTCATAGATACAGGAAACAAACTGGCGGTTACCAGTGGGGAGGGTTTGGGGGTTGGGTAAAATAGGTGAAGGGAATTAAGAGGTACAAACTTCATTCATAAAATAAGTCATGGGGATGTAATGTACAGCATAGGGCATATAGTCAATAATATTGTAATAACTTTGTACTGTAACAGATGGTAACTAGACTTATCGTGGTGACCATTTCGCAATATATATAAATATCGAATCACTATGATGTACACCTGAAACTAATAGGATATTGTATATCAATTACACTTCAATAAAAAAAATTTTAAGTAATACACATTAATTTCAAAACATCACTTTAAAAATAACATACTTTTACGTGAATAACTTTTCGGGGGCAAGTGAAGTTAATGGTGAAAACTTTGCTTGTTTTTCTTTTTTTTTTTTGGTCAGGAAGATTGTCCCTGAGCTAACATCTGTGTCATTCTTCCTCTATTTTGTATGTGGGACACTGCCACAGCATGGTTTGATGAGTGGTGTGTAGGTCCACACCTGGGGTCCAAACCCACGAACCCTGGGCCACTAATGTGGAGTGTGTGAACTTAACCACTACACCACCAGGCCGGCCCCCCAAAACTTTGTTTTTTATAATAGAACATTTTATGTGTATATGTGGATTTATGCCCATTGCCATTTCTTTCTATTCAAAATAAAAATATAAAAGTTAACTTTAAATTTTCTACTTAAATCATGGCTAGAGAGCAGGCATTTGTCTCTCGTCCTGTCTGAAATCCCATGGTCATTCAGTGAAAACCACAAAAAGGAGTAATCTGGTAAAACCAAACAAAAAGCATATGATGTAGTTATCAGCAGATGAGAACTCGCAATAAATTTCTGGAAAACAGAATATATAAAGTAAGTTGATGGATGAAATGAGAAAAGTAAGCCACAGCCCAAGATATTCACAGCTCAGGTGAAGACGATTTGAGACCCCAGGTCCAAGAAATAGACAGGGCAAGGGGGCTAAAAACGAAAGATTGATCTTTTGTTTAACTATGGAACAGCTAGACAATTCACCCTACACGCCTTCCTTCACATGAGAGCAGAGCAGCCAGTTTTTTGATCTCTAGTCAAAAAATAAAGGAATTTTCTCTAGAGAAAATTAGGGAACTGTTTGGTTCTTAATATTGGAATCAACACTTCTGAATTAAGCGTTCTTCATTCTGGCATTACCTACACAAGCGGAGGGGAAAACCACAATAACTTAGCAGGAAATGCATCCACTGGGTCTTCATTTTTGCTATGAACACTCAATCAATTAAAACCAGCAGCATGAGAGGAAAAAAAAAAAATGAAAGAAATGTTAATTTGATAACGGAGGGAGAAAAATAGTTTAAAGTACAGAATAAAAAACAAATAATAATTTAAAAAATAAATCTTAAAATGAAAAATAGCAAGATCTAATTAGAATTAAAATGTAATAGAGAACTAGAAGACAATGTTTTTTAGGAAGTTACTTCTTCAGAGCAAAGGAGAAAAATAAAAAAGGAAAATAACCTGGGATTCAGGAAACAGTGAATTAAAGACAGGAGTATGGTGAAACGAAATCTTAGGTTGACAGCAGTGCTGTAGGCCTGAAATGAAGACAGACCTCAGTAGAGCAGGAGTTTGAAAAGTTTTGGAGGGAATGTCTGGGAAATGGACTGGAGGAGTATGTGAAATTCTAGATAGGGTAGACATACTGTGGATGTGAGGAAGCCCAGGAAACAAAATATGTAGAAGATCATCATCATCTACATATAAAAACACACATTAAATGTGATTTGAATTCAAGCAAATAGTGGAGAATAAGACAAAAATTGATTTTGCTTTGATGGTAGCAACATTTGCTTTAAGTGGCGCGAGAGTTTTGATGTTGGGTCTAAAGAGAAGGAAAGTAATTCTAACATGCTAATTAGCTCTGCTGTTAAAAAATTCACAGAGTAATTTATATATATTAATTTATATTATATATTTATATTTATTTATATAACTATAATATATATTATAATATAACATACTAAATATGTTACATATACATATATATAACATTTTTTAGAATTTGGAAATAAACTATAGATAAAGTCAGAAGATTTACATGTCATCACAGAATAGAATGCAAATAGTATCAAGTAAAAGTGCAGGAAAAAATGTTATGAGGATGTGGAAGGAGTTTGTAGAAAAAGGTAAGTGCTCTAAAATTTTCATCTTAAGTAGTGGAACATTTAGAGAAAATGTCTAAAGTAGGTGGGGTAAGGAATAGAGGTTTAAGCACATTATTTTATGTTAGTGGTATCTAAGAGAAGCATACAAATAAATAATGCACTGCACGTTCATCACCACTAATGTTGAATAATATTCCATTGGATGTACCATAGTTTATTCATCCATTCACCTACTGAAGGACATCTTAGTTGCTTCCACGTTTTGTCAATTACAAATAAAGATGCTATAAACATTTGTGTTCAAGTTTTTGTGTGTATATAAGTTTTCAACTCATTTGGGTAAACACAGGAGCAAGATTACGGGATCGTATAGTAGGCCTATGTTTAGTTTTGTAGGAAACTGCCAAACTGTTTTCCAAAGTGCCTGTACCATTTTGCATTCCCATCAGCAATGAATGAGTGTTCCTGTTGGTCCACATTCTTGTCAGCATTTCATGTTGTCAGTGTTTTGAATTTTAGCCATTTTAATAGTTGGGTAGTGGTGTCTGATTGTTGTTTTAATTTGCATTTCCCTGATGACATATGACCTTGAGCATCTTTTCATATGTTTATTTGCCATTTGTATATATTCTTGGTAAGATGTTTTCGGTAAGATGTTAAGATCTTTTGCCCATTTTTCAATTGGGTTGTTTTAAGAGTTCTTTGTATATTTCGGATAACAGTTCTTTATCAGATTTGTGTTTTGCAAATATTGTCTCCCAGTCTGTGGCTTGTCCTTTCATTCTCTTGACATTGCCTTTCATAGAACAGAAGTTTTTACTTTTAATGAAGCCCAGAATAATTTATCAATTATTTCTTTCATGAATTGTCTTTGGTGCTGTATTTAAAAAGTCACCACCAACCCTAAGGTCATATAGATTTTTTTCCTATGTTATCTATCTTCTAGGAGTTTCACAGTTTTGCATTTTATATTTAGGTCTAAAATCCATTTTGAGTTCATTTTTGTGAAGGGCATAAGGTCTGTGTCTAGATTCATTTTTTTCCGCATGTGAATGTCCAGTTGTTCCAGCACCATTTTATGAAAAGACTATCTTTGCTCCATTGTATTGTCTTTGCTCCTTTGTCAAAAGATCAGTAGTCTATATTTGTATCGGTCTATTGTGTGACATCTTAAAAGCTGGTATAACAAGTATAACAATAATTTTCACTATGTCCCTTTGGAGATGTTTCTGACTTAGTAACTGGGACAGACTCAAAAAAGAAAAAACAAAAGAAGAGCAACTTAGGAAAGAGGGAGCCTTTTAAAAAATTTAAGTCTAATTTATTGAAACAAATTTTACATGTATGAATTGCACACATTAAATTAATGGCTAAAATGTACATCATACACATTATTTTCTGAGACAAGAAATTGTTCCCTGGCATAAATGCTAGTTAGAATTGTGGTTCCAGATACTTTTCAATGTGTAAATTATGCATATAAAGAAAGTATACGTAAAGATCCTATCTACTCCATGCTCATCCAGTTAACACTGATATAAAACAGTATCTTCCCCTCAAACCCTCACATTTCCTTTGTTCTGTTTTGGAGCAAAAAGAAAAGACCTAGGTGACGGAGTGGAGCTATTGATTCTTAATCTTGTTCCTGGGGTGTAAGAGGAGTGAGATCCGTGTACACACACGTTTTTAAGTAAACTTTTCCAGTTACTTTGCCTTTTTTCCTTTCCTTGAGTTTAATTAATATAATCATCATAGACTCCAGCACATCTTACACTTGCAAAAGATAAAATACCTGTGTTCTATATGTGACCAAGAGAATCAGTAGGTGAACGTCTCATTATGAATGTGATTGCTAGGTGGTTGCAGTCCCATTAGGGTTCAGTAAGTATTCCATATTTCTTGGATGTCCCGCAAATATTCTATTACAAGAGCATAATTCGTATACATGACCTAGGTAGATATGCACAAATATGCATCATAGAAATCAAGTGAAGGAAAAGTAGAAATGAATTATGACAGATACATATCTATTTTTAGAAAAAAAGAAATCAAAGTTTATGCTAAATGTCTAAAGGGATCAGCAGTTTCATCTTTAATGGCCAGCAGGATATGTTATATTTGATCTGTGATGATTTCATTCTCTCTACTTAAATAGCACTATTTAGTTGTTATTTATGCTTTACATGTAAAGAATATTTCATTTGTCCAATGGAATGTTTTATTAGCAAAAGACAATTTCTTTTTTTCTCGTACTGAAGTTGAATAAGATCAGTTCCTGAAGGACTGCTTTCAGTGTTATTTATAAACCTGATTGTGCAATGATAAAAATGAGGTTAGACTGAGTGATTTGCCTTTCCCATATCTGGCAAAGTAGACACAGTTGCTTTTTCTATACTGTGTGAAATTACTTTTCTCAAGAGCTTGCATCACCTACATATCCATAGCGCTCAGCACAATGCCTGCTTTAAGTTTATAGCAGGAGGGGATCAGAATGGGCATGTAGAGGATGTCTTTGTGTGCCAACCCAACCTCCTAAGATATCTTTATGATAACTTGAAGTAGCTCTAGGAACCATGACAGACAAGAAATATGACAGACATCATATACTAAATAGGAAACACATCATGATGCTCTGTTTTTTGGATGTGTAAAAATTGCAAAGTTTCATTAAATCAAAAATGAAAGTAATAAATTATAAGAGTCAACCCATGAAAACATATATCATTGTTTTATCAGATTACTTTATCCCCTGACATAGTCCCCCAAAACCTTGGTCATACCTCACTGATGATAGCAAGCATCCCCCAGACATCCACAAAATGGGGAAAACGAAAGATTTGTTCCGTTAACATGCAACAGTGACTCATTCTCAATAGGAAGAAAATAAATAAGATGACAGAGGCTTCACAAAGCACTGACTGTTAACTGTCCCATCAGTATCAATAGGTACACTAGGGATATTTTCCAAGGCCTAATTTACCCGATGATGTTACTAATGCATGCATCTCTGCACTCCAAGTTCTGATGCCTAGATCTGCATGACATCACTTTCTCTGGCACTGTTTTATTAATCTCTTTGGTTCATTTTACCCTGTGTAAAGTAGATTTATTATTCACCCAACAAGTAGATATCAAACAGCCATTATATATCAGGCACTATATTAACATAGTGCTTCTCTCATGAGAGAAACTCCAAGAGACCAAACTATTCAAGTCTTAGGTATCCTCTATATTTCAATGGGATCAAAGCACTGGATGTGATAGAACAGGACTTTTTTCTTATTTAGAAAATTGTAACATTTTTAGGATTATCTGCCACCTGTTAATTCTACTACAATGTTCTACAATGTGAAAAATGTTCACCAAATTGAGAAAACTGACACTTTCTCTATGGTTATAATGCCATAGTTATGCTTCTAAAATCCTTCTCAGAATAAAAAACTATTAAGAAGTAAAATTTCTTAGTATGTTACTAAAGAGAATTTCAAATGTTTGTGTGCAGTAAATGAACTCCAAAATGGGTATTATTTTTATGACTTTTGTTTTCTGAATTTACTTTATATCTGCCATTAAAAGGGAGAATGGAGATATTTTACCTGAACGTTTCCTGATTGTGTGTGTGTGTGTGTGTGTGTGTGTGTGTATAGAGAGAGAAAAAGAGGGATGGAGTGAGGAGAGAGGTGGGGCAGGGGGAGTGAAAGTATAGAAGCTTAGATTTTATTATCACATATTTCCCTCATGGTTACTTATTTGATGAGGGTTTTTAACATTATTGCTGTTGTACTGAGGTGTTGGAAAATTTCAGCAGTATGATATCCTGAATCATTTACCTTGGGAGAAAAATTTATTCTTTGATTAGATTTCGATATAGAAAGAGCTGAGAAAGGATAGCTGCCAGATCTCTCAAATTGAGGTCATTCTTTTTCCTAGTCAAGGGATATTTTAAGAAGAAATGAATCTCGTGGAAAAAGAAAAGAAAAGAAAAAAGAGGAGTGCTTTTTTATTTTTATTTTTTGTGAGGAGGTCAGCCCTGTGCTAATATCTGCCAATCCTCCTCTCTTTTTGCTGAGGAAGACTGGCCCTGGGCTAACATCTGTGCCTATCTTCCTCCACTTAATATGGGACGCCGCCACAGCGTGACTTGCCAAGCAGTGTGTCGGTGTGCGCCCGGGATCCGAACCGGCGGACCCCAGGCTGCCGCAGCAGAGCGCGCACACTTAACTGCTTGCACCACAAGGCCGGCCCCGAGGAGTGCTTTTTAATGAGAGAGACTTTATAAAAAATACCATTTTGGTCTAGTATTTTGCATCAGATATTTCTGTAAAAGTAACTTTTATATTCTTTCTAGTTTCTTTGATTAAAAAGTTGAATAACAAAATATTTCATTGTTTCCTCCCCTCATTTGAATAATATAAGCTTTGAGCTGAATTTATGTTTTATATTCTCCAAGACACAACAAGCAGAACTCTGCAGTTAATGAAGAAACAAATCCAAATGTGTGCTTTATTTTATAATTCAGCTTCTGTCTGTTTGTGTTGGACCTGAGTGTCTTGTAACAACGGCTGAGCAAGTTTACCAATTTTTCAGCATTTGTGTGGGACAGCCTGACTTAAAATATAGTCAAAATGATGTATATAATATTTCTTTGGGACCTTAGGAGCGCTTCAGGAGAGAGGTTGTTATCCTCCAGGGCGACAGAAGCCAAGATATAATGAGAAGCCTATGTAATGCTGATCAGGAGAAATTCCCTGTGACTGTCGACACCATGAAGAGTGGTTTTAGACTGAACTCCAAATCCAAAGTCAAAATAGTAGACACTGAATTACAAGCATTGCTTGGCTATGGGGATGCTTCTCTCTTGAGCATTGCTGCTCCAGGAGAAGTAGCATCAGAGATTTATTTTTTTATTGAAGGATAATGATTCTCAGATAATTTCTGAGAATTCTCGGAGTATTTCCAGATAAGCCAGGATGTATTTTGAATATGTGGAAGCATGTGGCTTTAGCACATTAACAGTGTCTTGAGTAGGTCAGTGCATCATGAACATCCATTCTTCTCGCAATTCTAGGCTCCTATCCCAAACAATTTGGTTTGAGTGTCTGAAGGATTTTGAAACTAAACTTATTGATTTATAAGCAGGTTGCTGCCACTGAACTTCTAGTCAACCATCTGAAGTACCAGCACTTACTCACCACCCCACAAATTCACAGCCCCCGCTGTTTTGTTCAACTAATCAATTACCTGCATTTATATTCACATTTATTATGAGATTTGTGTTAATATATTCAGAATTCTGGTTCCTAAAATATTGTTGATAATGCTTTTAAAAGACTTTAATTATGGAGAGAAAAGTCAGTTCTTAAGTTGAATTGTTTACGTCCGTTTTGCAAATATATTCTTGACATTTTTATTTAAATCGTTCTATAAAAATTTTGAAAAAGCATTTTAACTTTTTAAACTATAAATTCCCCATAATTTCTAAGGGTCATATTTTCAAAAAAATATTCTAAACTACCAGAAAATTAATGCTTTTTATTAATAGATGGATAAATATTTAAATAAAACATTTTAAGGATCTCTCTATTTAGTTTATCCAATATTCAAAATAATTATATTATTTTTCTTGGAAATTGCCAGAATGAATCCTTTATTTTCATTTCAACATTTGACAAATAAAAACATTTTTAGAAAAATATAATAATAGTTTATAGAAATTGTTTAAATATGTTATTATAAATTTGAATCTGTGATACATTCTGGATAAATTTGAGAATAGCACATCACATAAACAATACATGAAAATTTTAACAATGTCAATTAATGTCTAGAAAGATATCTGTTTTCAAATATATGTTTCTCAGTAATGGAAAACTTCCAACTTTTATATCAGCCTTAGGAAAGAAAATTTAGATATATTCAGCGTGGCTCCATAGTATAGACTTAGCCTCAAATAATTAGGCAAGTTACATACCAGAATTTTGTAATAGACTTTAGTAATAATTATTACATGTCCACAAAATTAAGTGAATTATTTCTGTGAAAAGCTAGAAAACCCGGATACAGATGATTTTCTAGCTTTTCACAGAAATAGCCCATCTCATTTTGCATATTCCTCCATTGGTGGGGGATGGGAACCTACGAATATTAAGGTCCTTTCTGACGTCTAAGGTGCTCTGATTGCTCTCAACTCCTCGTTCACACAAACATCCTATAAAAGTGCAAGTTTTCTAGCTACGGGTTTGTAAAGTAAAAGCATCCTTTTTGGATTTATGCTATGGACGTTCTCTATGTACCAAAAGGAATTTTTCTTGGTATGAGTCACAATGTTCTCTATGTGTATAGTCTAGAATAGCTCAGTTACATTTTGTTGCTCAGCTTAAGATTTACTTGACAAACTTGCCTAGGGTTTTCAGAACTCCATTCTAGTATGACCATCTCTTTGCAATCTTTCCTGACGCTCTTCCATTTCAAGCAAGTAGAGTCAGTCTTTTATTGCTTTGTACTCTCACTACATCTTCAAAAATTTTCTATTTTAGTCATAAATCACTCTATTGCCCAAGGTTCTTTACCAATCTCTTTTCCTTTGATAAACTATAAGCTATCCAAGGAGGATACCTCATTCATCTTTTTTGTCTCCAATGTCTAGCATAATATATGGTACCTAATGTGTCCAATAATTATTTTGAAAAATGAATAAATTAATGTCTAAAAAAGTAACTCACAGATGGTCCTATAGGTTTGCTTTGTTTACCAGATTCTTTAAATTTTGGGAGACTAAAATTAGAAAATATATGTTTTTCTCTTTTTTCCCAAAATTGATGTCCATCATAAAATAACTTCATAGTATACTGTTTGGATAGTGTATAATTCATACTAAATGTCAATGAGGAAAGCTTGTCTGTAACTAATCTTTTTAATTATTTTATTCTGTCATTAAATATCAATGGTCTTTACAAACTGATATGTAATAATCTAAACAAAATCCACTTCAAATTTAAAATAACCTCATAAAAGAAGAGCAAATGAAATCACTGACTAAGAGCTAGATGATGATAACACTATCAGGGATGTTTGCTGAGTATTTGCTTCCATTTACTATCAGATTGAAGGCATTTCTTCTCACTTACTAGTTCGCTTCTGAAAGACTAGAAGTAAACCTTATTTTAGCCTGCTTTTTTCTATCTGTTTTTGCAAAAAGTATATCATAAAAAACACACAGGGTATTCTTTAAAATACAATGTAAAATACTATGGTGTCCACTATCGATAATAATGTGAATGTAAATCACATATCATTCTAAAGGTTTTGGTAGTTATTATATGTATCATTCATTTTGATATTTTAAAATGGTCACATTTTTTTTTCTGTGTATGGAACCCATCTGTTACATCTGATTATATTCTACCAAAACGAATCCAGTCTTACTGTTAGTTGGACAAACAGAGTCTCAATATTTGCTTATTACAGTTCCAGAATTCCTTGCAGTCAGCTCTTAGTCTGCAAAGCACAAATGTCCAGAAATAACCTCTTCCTGGTCAACCAGTCCTTTCATTTTCCAGCTGGCCCCTCTCCCTCCCTCGATCCCAGCTCCATCTTGCACTGCCCTTGTGCTCGAGCCAGCAACACTCGTGTCACGTTGTTGCCCCTTGTGTGCACAACGGCAAGTCCCATTTGCTTTATATCCTCACAATGCTTCAGAGAGAAGCTTCTACAGGACAAACGCTCATCCAGCGTGCCCCACTGGTGAGGAGAAAACAGAGAAAGCCTGGTGCAAGAGACTGAGATGCCTGTCCTGTAACTTTTTTATGACACTCTCTGCAATATAAGGATTTTTATTTTCTGAATGGCAAGGATGTCTTAGATTCAAATTGCATTCACCTCAATACCAAGAAAATGTTACATAGTGAGGAAATATTTAAATACATAGATACAGTTATCAGAGTTTCTCTTATCTTTTCGCACACAGGATAATTTAAATAATCATGAGAAAAAATTCATCTTGCAATAATGATTTCTAACTTGGTAAATCCAGTGAAAAGAGAAAAATCTTATAGTGAGAAAAACAATTACAAATACACAAACTAGATTTTAAAATAATTCACTGTGGGTCTTAAGGATTTCAGTGTGAATTTACATTCTCAAAATTCTGCATGTAACTGGACTATTGCTCACCAAATATTATTAAAGATCAGTGATTGTGAGAGAATTATCACAAATCATCTGATTGAATTAAAAATTCTTTCATAAGGTGGTTCTAATTTATCCTTAAAAATATATTAACATATTGAGGGCAGAGGAAGTGTTTTATGGTTCTTTTTATCCACTGTCTTCTAATGGTATGTTTTGGTTATATCTAATGATCCAACTATATTTGTTGAATAAATGAAGAACATTTTGTGGTATTAAAAATAGAACAATATGAAAATAAGATGTTAAAACAGTTATTTCTATAAGAGGCAACATAAACACAATAACTTGCTAAGTGGCTTTTGTATTTTCTAGAACCTGGTCTGCAAAGACTATTCAAAAACTGCAAATGTCTCCACTAACTTCCCACTTATTATTACTTCTTGGGAAAATTTTGTCTGTTTTTAATCTTGCAAGTAAAAGGGCATGAAATTTTCCTATACAATACCTATGAGGCATCAACACGCAGAAAAAGTTGTAAATTCTCCATACTTTGAACGGTAAAAGGTGTATTATTTTATTCTCACTTTAATCGACTTTTCCTCATGTCTCTAACCATTTCAGAGTAACTTCAACTTTCTTGTCATCTTCCTTCCATTTGATAAACAGAACATAAAAATAGATGACATAAAAATCTGTGACCAATTCAGAGACTCTGTCAGGGCTGAGAAAGCAGGAAGTGACAGCAGGTCAATAACTTGTTTAAATGTGAACTGGAGCCAAGGATGCAAATCATTTAATTCCAGTTACTTCTACACCTTTTAGGTATGTTTCTAGCAAGCAAAAATGCAGAATGTATAAACATTTAATTCCTTTAAGTTCTTATCTTTCAGCTCCTCACTGTGAGGCTCCTTTAGCTAGAAAAGTGTGTGTACCATACTCAGTGGGCTATTTAATATAAAAACTTTAGTTTTTTAGATTTTAGGAGGATCAAAAAACAATTAGTAAAAATACTGGTAAGTAAAAATTTTGTTTCAAAAAAAAGTATATAACTTCAGCTTTAAAATGTAAAATGAAGGAGGCAACAGAGAGGCTTCTGAAGTCTTTCAGCTTAAAATTTTTAAGATGTTCTGGGAAAAAATTAATATCAGCTTTATGTGTGCATGTGTCTTCTAATTCCAAAAGTAATGCATATTTATAATGAAAATAAATGAAAGTATAAAGAAGAAAATAGTACATAAATAACTTAAACATTTCAGCAATCCATTTATATCTGTTCACTAAAACTATTTTTTAAAACATCTATTTCCTGTACTGTTATATTGCTTTGGATAATTAAGGTGATTTTTCCCTCTCTTACAGTGATTTTTCAAAATATTTTTTTCTTTTCCTCCTCTTTTCTGTTCTAAATATATATCTAAGCTATGTGTTAAATGCATGCAAATCATTTATAATGTATGTGTAATTGTAAAGAAAAAATAAAACAGACTCCTATATGCCCAGATTTCAGTTTAAGAAGCAATGTGTTGCTGTGGGCTATTTCAGGTTACGCTGCCCAACAGGCATTTAAGAGCGCGGAGGTGAACTTGGGAGATCATGTGCAGTACCAGTTTATAGATGCCATCGAATACAAAAGTACTACAGAACAAAGATTACTGAGGAATACAAGTATGACGAGCACCAATTAATTAATTAATTCCATAAGCTATCCAAAATTGCTTTTTATCTTTGTTATTCCATATTCATACCAGCTTGTCCCTAACTCACTTATATTTTAATGGTCTGTCTGTTTCCCTTAGGGATGCCACTTTAAAATATGACATGTTCCCGTAAAATACTCCGATCTCTTTCAGGGAACTATTCAATTCCATTGATATATTTATTAGTGTCTAATAGCACGCTCTTGAAAACAACATGGATGGATATCTGGCATTGCAGGTTTTTATTCTTTTTAAGAATTTTTGTAGTTATTTTTGCAACTTTAGAATTCCATATGCATTTTAGAATTATTTTGCCAAATCACCTCTCAATCATTTTTAATTCGTAGATTATTTATGGAAGAATTCTGTGAATAAATTGCCCTGCTCTTTGACCCAATATTTGTTATAGAGACTGTATGTGATCTCTATCTTTCTAGGGTATATTGTTTAATGATTTTGCAATTGAGATTTTTTGCATCTTGATTCAAGAACGTGTCCTGCACATTAGTATGCTCAAATTTTGCAATCTCTCATCACCAATCTTTTAATATAATTAATATCTATCTTACTTTGCAAATAGCTCTCAAGGATCCATCTGTTTTTCTCTACCTTCACCACTAGTACTCAATTCCTATTATCTTTTACCAGTACTATTGAAATAGCCTCAAAATGAGTCTCTCTCTGTCTCTCTTTTGTCCCCTCCATTCCTTTTTTCTTTCACCCCAACTAAAGTGATCTGGAAGATCTTTTTAACTTTTAACCTGTTCAGATCTCTATCAATATATAATTCCTCAGGGGAGCCTTTCCTATTATTCTTGGGTTGTTTAAATGTCCTCTTTCATACAACAATACAATTATACTTCATAGCACTTTTCTCAGTTATAACCATATATTTATTATTTATTTATTTACTGGCATATATTTCTCTCAACAAGACTATAAACCCCACGTGTGCAGAAGCTTTATCTTTTTTGCCAACCCATATCGTTCTCTCTACCTAATTAATTAATTATACATAAAATTGCTTAAAATGAATTCATGGATGATTTAATACAATGTCTCTTTGGAGCTAATTTTGTTTTCACTGTGGCCTAGTGCGTTGGGTTTTAAGTTGTGATCCAGGAGCACGAGACTTCTGCAGAAAAGCCTGCCTCAGACACCATCATAGTGGGCTCAGGTGCTGGGTACACAATTTCTCTTTTAGCTGCAGCAAATCTGCTAGTATCTATGGCGTTGTTTTCCCTGTAAAATGATCTTAAAAAAATGCCTCCAGTGCCAAAATAAAATGCTTGAAATCTGTGGAGAACAGTCATTTTAAAATACGTGTTCAATGATTAATTAAAGAGAACATAGTACTAGTTTATAAGAAAGAAAGTGAAATGTACATTTCTCTTGTTGGTTTTTTATTTTTTGTGTTTTGTCTTTCATCTTAGCAAAAACGATTTAAATATCAAGCTGAAAGAGCCTCAAGGAAATCTTGTGTTTTACTTTTATTTTTGGCATTTTAATCTTTCATATTCATCCTTAAAGAAGGAAAGATCTACCTATGTGTAATGTTTACCAATATATAGTGAAAGTTCAATATGTTATTCACCTGCTCCCCTTTATTTTCACTCTCCCTTAATAACTGTGGGTAGAAAAGCCACTCAAAAATTAATCTGAAGCACTACCTCCCAACCACTAGAATACCTATTATCAAAAAAATAGAAAATAACAAGTGTTGGCTAGGATGTGGACAAATTGAAACCATTGTGCACTGTTGATGGGGATGTAAAATGATGCAGCTGCTATGGAAAACAGTATGGGGGTTCCTCAAAAAATTAAAAATAGAATTACTATATGATCCAGAAAGTCCACCTATGGGTATATACCCAAAATAATTGAAAGAACGCTCTCAAAGAGATATTTGTACACTCATATTCATTGCAGCATTATTCACAATAGCCAAAAGGTGGAAGCAACTCCAGTATCCACTGATGAATGAATGGATAAATAAAATGTGGCATATGCAAATAATGGAATATTATTCAACCTGTTAAAGGAAGGAAATTCTCACAGATGCCACAATATGGATGAACCTTGAAGACATTATGCTAAGTGACATAAACCAGTCACAAAAAGACAAATAATGTATGATTCTACTCATATAGGGTAACTAGAACAATCAAATTTATAGAGATAGAAAGTAGAATGGTGATTGCTAGAGGCTGGAAAGGGAGGAGGAATGGGGAGCTATTGTTTAATAGGTACAGACTTTCAGTTTTACAAGATGAGAAGCATTGTGGGGACGGATGGTGGTGAAGGTTGCACAACAATATGAACGTATCTAATGTCAGTGAACTATACACTTAAAAATCATTACAATGGTAAATTTTATGTTATATGTAATATACCAAAATTTTAAAAAAAGAAAAAAATAAATCTGAAGCAGACAAAAATTAGAAACAGCTTAAATTTTTATCAACTGGTGAGTGGATGCAGAAAATGTGGTAAATCCAGGCAATAGAATAATATTCCCGTGCTGTGCTATGAATGAAACTTAAAAACATTATGCTAAGTGAAACAAGCTAAAAACAAAAGGCCTCACACATATTGTGTGATTTATTTATAAGAAATGTCCAGAAAAGGCAAATCTATAGAGACAGAAGGTAGATTAGTGGTTGCCTGAAGACAGGGCAAGGGGACGGAGGTTAAAAGTTAATGGACATGAGGGATCTTACTGGGTGATGGACATGTTTTAAAACTGACTTATAGTGATGATTGCACAATTTGATAAATTTACTATTTTGTACTAATTGTACACTTGAAATGGAGGAATTATATGATATGGAAAATACATCTTAATAAAGTTACATTGACAAGAGGTGTTTAGGATAGAGGGTCTACAGACTTGGTTACTGATTAAATGTGAAGATAGAGAAGAAAGGATAAAATAATCACTTCTTGTGAGATTGAATGGATGGGGGTATCATTCTCTGGGTTAATGAATACTGCAGAAAGAGCAGCTTAGTACAGTGCTAATGATTTAAGTTTTGGTCATATTGTGTCCGAATTTTCTATGGGGTTATTCAGATGGAAATATTCAATACCAATTGGATATACAACTCTAGAACTCAGTGTGTGAGTGTGGGGGTGTGTGCTAGTATTGATATAAAAAAATTGTTATAAGCACATAGTTGATGTTTGAGAGCATAAATATTGATAAGATCATAAACACATTATGAAACTAACAGTGGCATCTGTCAGACACCTTTGTATTGCTATGGAATGTCACCTGAGATGGTTCTGTATTTCAAGAACAGTACCTTTGAGTCTTTTGAATCATTGGGACCAAATTTTTTACACCTACATATCCCCTACGTTTTTCAGCTTTAAGATTTTTCATATTGTCTATCTTTCCAGGGATCTTCTTCTCACAGATTTCTTCTTTGTGTGTCATGTTTTCAAGTATATATACACAAATTAAGATATTTTTAGAGTGATGTACCATCTCTTGGGTAAGCTTCTTCATAGCTTGATCCCAGTGGAAAACTATATCAGAATTTCAAAGATTCTTGTCTCTATTGAAAGTCTGAAAGAAATTTGTCTCTAAAGTAATTATATAAATGCTCAATTTACATATCACTTTAGAAAATATCTGTAAAACTTGACTGAATTCAGACTGTGTTTTCAGAGAACTTATAGTTTGTTAATTCTTATAGTTTCTTTCTTATAGAACTTGCTAAGAATTATTTAATTGAACAAACATTGGTCAAATAGAACATTTTAAGATTGAAATTCATTATAGTAATATGCTATAGTTATATCTATAGGACACTGAAACCTTGGAGTACAAGCAATTTAGCACAGTTTTATTCACAGAAAATCAATGTTTGATCTGATTTTTGTTATCCTCAGATGGATTTATTCTTCCTTTAGCTGAATCATCCAATATAGATAGTTTAATTTTAAGCAGTTTGGATTACTTTTTCAAGTGAAAAATTAATTCTTCTAGTGTATTAACTTTCTTTGAAAAGGCACGTCTACTTTCTTGACCAGTATGTCTCTTGTGCATAAATGTGATTGATATAATTCTTAAGGGTAGTGTAGAAGGAAACTACAGACTTAAAAGTAAAAATATAAACTTTGAAATATACAGTATAAATATTTGTTCTCAATCTACTTCCAAGGAGAAGGATTATTGATATTAATCAACGTCAGAATTGTTGGAGGAAACAAATTTAAAATCTTATAATATGGAGGGTTTTGTTCTCCAATAATGGATCTGTACATGCTTCTTTCTCCTCCATGGCTAGCTATGGCTTGGGTCCAAGCAACTTCTCTGGGAAATTCTTGCAGATCAGGGTGAGGTCCAAAGTCAATAAAAACAAGATGTTGGAGAAAGATATTACTTCTGTTGCAGCATTAAGATGAGTCTTTCTTCAGTTTTCCTTTCCGTTGTTTGTACTCAAACATCATCCTCAAAGTATTAAGACTGAGAAGGATAAGATCAGATTGTGAGTCTAAAGAATCTTGGTCATGGGGGCTGGTCCCCTGGCATAGTGGTTAAGTTTGGTACATTTTGCTTTGTTAGTCCGGGTTCATGGCTTTGGATGCCAGGCATGGACCTACGCCATTCATCAGCCACGCTGTGGCGGCAACCCACGTATAAAGTAGAGGAAGATTGGCACAGACATTAGCTCAGGGCTAATATTCCTCAAACAAAACAACAAGGAAGATTGACAATGAGTGTTAGCTCAGGGTTAATCTTCCTTCACAAAAAAAAAGGAATCTTGATCATGGAGACCATATAGCTTTTTAAATCTCACATTGGATCTAGCCAATTCTCTTTATTAAGAGAATACATCAGGGTTCTGGAGCCAAAGTAATGTAATGTAGAGTTGTAATATAAACTAATGTAGAACTGAAATGCCTTCGCTCCTTTATTCTAGTTGATTCTACTTGAGGCAACTTCAATCTAAGTATGTTGGGGGATGAGATTCAAACATTCTAAAATCTTTGCCTATTCTTTCCACTCTATCACAAGGAATAGTAGTTTCACAAGAAATGTGATTTTAATGTGAGAAAGGAAGACAATGAAAGTATGATTCTAAAGGAAGATCCTATCTTCCGTATGAGTTGGAATACAGCAGAAACAATTTTGTTCTAAGGAAATGCTACATTTTAAAATTGTATAACATTTCCATATCAAATTACAGTGAATAAAAATTTTAGCTAGAATTTATGAGTTATTAAAACATTTAATATCCAATTATATGTCTTTGACAAGTAGGTGCTTGTCAAACTTGTTTTATTTTGATATGACAAGTAAGAAAAGGGATTTCTGTCATCTGGCACAAGTATTTTATATTCCAAGTACAATATAGTCACATATTTTTCAAACAGTCCATATCTTGATGATGGTACACATGGGAAATAAGACATGGAAATAAAAGTATTAAATTGACTTTAGGCAATTATTTTAAATTAGGAATATATATACAACCGGAAAGACAGAATGAAGGCATGCAGAGAGATAGATAGCAAATTTTTTACATATCTGCATTTTAAATATATTTAACAATAGAAGAAAAGCATGCTTGCAAATGGGCTACAAGGAAACAAGAGGACACAAGGACCTATATCCTAAAATACTATTTTCTGAAATTGAAGTTGTGTTCCAATAAAAATATAAACTTGCAAACGGACAGTCCACAGTCCCTTAATTCTTAAAAATTTGAAGTGTTTAAAAGGATGATACATACTAAGAGACTTTCTATCTTTTTAAAAATCATTCTGATATTATAAATCTTTAAAGACTTTTGTTATTACGCATTATAGAAGTGGGAAATAAGTTGGCCCTGTGCACAAGGGTACTTAATTTGTTGTGCTTCTTTCTCACATAAACAATGGAAATCCTCAGTGATCATATTAAAATGAAGAAAAACAAGGTTCCCATTATGTTGTATCAGCTCCACTAAGCCAAGCCCAGCATAGAATTGAAAATGTGTAAAAAATAAAACCATATAAATTTTCCTGGTTAGTTAGCATTCAGAAAATAATGTATGCATAAGAATTTACATAGACTTCTTTAGATGAAATTAAACCTGAAGTAAAATATGTCCCTTCCACACATCCACACACCTTTTCTAAAACAGTACATTTTCAGTAGTTAGGATTAGTAGAAAACTTAAATTAAAAAACAGTAGAGAAAGTGCTGTTGTTTTCCCACAGAAAGTTGTTTAGAATTTGGTAAGTGACTTTCCTAAAATTAGATAGTCATAAGTACATTAATTTGGCTGAGTTCTATAGCTGTGTATTAAGTATAGATTAAAAACAAAGTAGCAAACTCATTTTTGCAATACATATCAACAGGATAAAATTTTTTGTTTGGGGTGGTTTTTTTCAATGAACTTAATTTGCTTTACTTGGCTGGGAAATGTCCGATTTCAACAATTTCATCCTCATGGTCAACAAATTCTTAAGAGTTTATATATCACTAAAATAAACACTCATGCATCAAGGAACTTGATTGATTATCCATTACACACAGTTTTAAAACCCTTCTGATGAATTTATTTAAACACATCAGTAAGAATGCCATCATTGGCAAATAACAAAAATTCCAAACTGCAAACAATTGGAAATGTATTTTTTTTCTCTAATAAGGATAAGGAAGTAGGATGGCTCTAGAATCAGTACTATAGGACTCAGATTTGCTTTCCTAAAATTCTTTTGACTCTACCTGTTTATGTGTGGGGTCATCTTCAGGAGGGTAGCAAGAAGGCTGCAGCAATTCCACATGTTAAATCCAGACAGAATAACAATTAAAAAAATGTGGACTGATCACTTTTGTGATTAATAAAAATAAGCTTTCTGGGAACCTATTTCCCAGGAAGCTCCCTATCATATGTGATTAACAGAATAGAGTCATACTGTTCCAAAGCAATAATAGCTGGGGGATGAAATTATAACTGTTGGCTTAATGAAGTACACGCCTGTGTGGACAAGGATAATCACACACACACCAAAAGGTTGTGTTAGAAAAGAAGAAATGGAGGTTCCTAAAGAATGCTAGGTAGGTAACCAACAGTACCTGCTACAAGTAATTTCTAAGTAATGCTTACTTATAACGCTATTGTTTAATTTTTCAGTGAGTTCATAAACTGTCAGTAGGACTACTTTTTACCAACGTGGTAAATTAGCACCAGCTTCTGGTTCTCTTTCCCACCATCAGATTGAAGGAAGCATCAAGAGACCCAAGAGGAGAGGGAAGCAGAAACCATGAATTGTGAGAACCCCGCTGGAGATGTAGAAAAATAAACGGGGGTGGTTGCTTATATGGGCCATATACGGCCCTGCTTATATGGAAGGGCCTGCTAATATGGAAGATAAATCAGAAAAAAGTAGCTTGAGTTCTGCTCATTTCTCTTCCTCCATTGTTGCTGTGAGAGTGTCCCCTCAATTTAGACAGTAGATCTTAAAAGTTTGCAGGACAGATAATAATGAGAAATGAGTGAGGTGATAGATGTGTTAACTAACTTTATTCTGGTAATCATTTCACCCTATATACATATATCAAATCATCACATTGTACACCTTAAATTTACACAATATCGTATGTCAATTATCTGTCAATAAGCTGGGAAAAAAAGGAAAAGAAAGAAGGTTTAGCAAAGGCTCAGGCCAGTGATGTCTGTGCCTCATGGCAAAATCAGGGCAATGCAGAAGCTAGTGCAGAATCTTGGAATCTTGGAATCCCATCCCCTGCTCAAGAAGTCACTCTCTTTCATCTCCATCTCCAAATCCTGAAGACTAGCAGCTCACAATTTAGGCTCCAGACTCTGAGGTGTTCTGCCCTACCTCCCTGCCCTGCTTCTTGTTGGGGAGAAGCAGAGTGTTAACGTGAATCTCTGATCTGATGTGTTACTTAGAGAGATAATAAATAATAAAAATAAGTAATTATAAATATGTAATACACAGGACACTCTATTCTAGGCCTCATCCCTTCTTCTTCACTCAAAAATTTTTGCTGACATGTCTAGGGAATGTCCCCCACAGAAATATGGCTTTACTATACTAAATATGGTGAATAATGGTGAGTAAATTTATCTTAAATGAGAAAGAAAGAGAAATACCATAAGAAGCAAAGATATTTGAACAAAAGACCACGGATTCAAAATAATTATTAGAAACATAATCAAGAAAAGACATGAACATATGAGAAACAAAAACAGAGAACACAAAATAATAAATACAATTAAGTAAAATATTAGGGATAAAAAATTTAATAGTTGCAATAAAAGATACAATGGAATAATTAATAGGAGTATGGATACAAATTAGTGAGCTGAACTATCTAGAAAGGAGAAGGGAAAGACAAAACAATGTAAATATAAAAGAAAAATTAAGAGATAGAAAGATAAAAAGAGAGGTGCCAACATCCAGATAACAGAGATCACAGAGAAAAGACAAAAATAAAAGTAGGGAGGAGGACATATTTGGAGAAATGATGGCAATAAATATCGCAGAATAAAAGATAAGTGGGCCCATAGAGTGCAAAATAAGAGACAGAAGGAAAAGCCAACATCTAGGCCCATTACAGTGAAATTTAAGGTTATCAAAGACAAAGAACAAGTCCTATAAAGCTTCCATTAGAGAAAGAGCCGATCACCTACAAAAGAAGAATGATCAGATGGATTCAAACTTTTCAATAACAACAGTGAATTTAAGAAGACAAGAAAGTAACATTTTTAAAACGTGGACCAAAGGAACTTTCAACCCAGAGTTTATATCTTGTCAAGTTCTTACTGAAATGTAAGGGCATAGTAGAAATATTCTCACGCATACAAAACCTCAGAAGGTTGATCACCAAAAGACCTATATTGAAAACAGTATTGGAGGAAGTACTCAGATAAAAAAAGAAACAAATCCAAGGTATTCTGCAAGAGATAAAGACATATGTGATATAAGGTTTATCAAATACTTTGGCAGTGTGTGTGTTTGTGTGTGTGTGTGTATACGTATGTATGATATATATGTACATATACATATAGATATGTATTTGTCAATATGTGTACATATTTTATATATATACAATGAAATACATATAAGAAGAAAATATATAGACATATATTAGCACTCTAAGTTGTTCATAATTTTCTTCATGCGACTCCTTAAATTTTCTCAAACTCAGTAGATCCGACACATCACATGCTCTGCTACAATTGTTAGTTTGGTCATCTTGATTCAAGGCTAACTTGTCACGAAGTGTAAGTTGGTAGTAATTTCTTATTATGGAAAGTTGAATAACCCCCAAAATAAAATCCAGCTATCAATTTTTTCTTTTATATCATTTAATTTTTTATAATTCAAAACATGAGAATTTAACTTATTGTTTCTTGTGTATTTATACATATTTATTTTGCTCATTAAGTAAAATTTTATTACATACCAACTGCTTGTTCAGTTCCCTGCTCATTTTCAAGTGGAGGAGCACAAATGCTGTGATATGATTATGCTAATTAATCAATTAATCAACTAAAACTTTCTGACTGAAGAAGAATCAAAATTTTCAAAAGTGGGGAAAATTGAATATCTCTATTTGATTTTTTATAAAGAATTGGAGAGCAAATTTATTTCTCTGTCACTGTATAATTGCTTTAGAACTGATTATTAATGAGCTTATTTTGTTTTTGCTTTGTCCATGCATGTTTTCTTTTGTATATGTGAGTATGTTTAAGGTGAAAGAGTAACCAAATTAATAAAAATATACTACTATATTTTATGGAATTATAAAGGCACATAATTGCAGTTATTTTTTCCAGAAAAGATAAATGAGCTTCTTCATACACAATTTTGTCCAAGAGTCAAGTGTCATTAAAAATAAAACTGAATTCCACCTACCAAGATGGCCCACAGTGTAGGTCTACTGAAGAATAATATATTAAAGATCTTGTCTCCACGGAATTTTAGGAAAAGAAGTAATCCAAACCACGTGATTAAAAAAATAAAAAAGGAAGAGGCTGGCCTGGTGGCATAGTGGTTAAGCGCATGTGCTTGGCTTTGGTGGCCAAGGGGTTCACATATTCAGATCCTGGGCGGCACCAACGCACCGCTTGTCAAGCCATGCTGTGGCGGCATCCCATATAAAGTAGAGGGAGATGGGCACGGATGTTAGCCCAGGGCTAGTCTTCCTCAGCAAAAAGGAGGATTGGAAACGGATGTTAGCTCAGGGCTAATCTTTATTACAAAAAAAAAAACAAAGAAAAGGAAATCAGTAGATAATTCTGGTGTGATTTGAAAAACTCAATAAAATTAACAGGATTATCTACTGCGTAAAAGCCTAGCACCTGTTACCTTTCGTCAGTTTCTCCCTCCTCCTGTTCCTCCCCTTCCTTGTCTCTTCTTTCTCTTAAAGTATCTTAGGAAAGTATATAGTTAAACGATCTGCAGAAGTTCAAGTTTTCACAAGTCCTCTTCAATAACTCCTAAATTACCCCAATACTTATCAGTTGATTGAAGGGCTAAGATTTTGTTTTGCTTTGTAATCTCTCCATCAATTTTTGGTTGCTTCATTTGCAGGATGGGACTAAATCTCATAGCACAGCATTTCCAGAATTCAGAAGTATCCAGTCAGTCTAGTCTTTATCTCTAGGAAGTTTTTACCTCCAGCATGGGTGATGGAGAAGGAAAAAGCTTGTGTTTTTACAAATCTGGATTCTTGATACTGCACAGATACTGTCCAGACAGATATTTATACAATGAAAAGATTAAGATGTCTTTTGATTTTAATAATATTTATCTTTTTTACATATAAACATAATATTAAAAATAAATAGCATAATATAATAATAATAAAATAGTAAAACTACCTTAATTTTCCTGACTCTTTATACTTTTTCTTATTGTTCATTTTTATGTTTTTATTCAGTGTTTTCTGACTAAATCATTGCCAGTTCATGATACATTATGTTCTAAAATTATTTTTCTTTCATATTTGCACATAGTGATTCTTCTAATAGTCTATACAACTGTTTTACTTTATAATAGTAGTTTTAATTACAGTTTATTTTCCAATATTGCAATATAAACAATTTTTTAAAAATTTAAATCTATTCCACATGTTTTCAGTAATTCTCTAATTTGCAAGGTGGTCTAAACATCCTACCTACTTTTCAAAATATAATTTGGCATTGGAAATTTCATTGAAATCTATCGTTTTGTTACAGGTTTGTAATTTTACTCTTTCTTCTTAATTCTAATTATCATTCTAACACTGTGATAATGAATCCATCTTGATTTGAAAATAATCTTGAATAAAGCAGCACCTTTACTAAACAGTCATAAGTTGGAACCAAACATTTTTTCACTGAATTCTCATTAGTTTTAGCTTTGTTAGCATACTGATTTGCTTCAGGTACTCCCTGAAAAGTTCATTGTCAATGAGGCTGATGTTCGTAGAAAGTGTTTACACGGAAAATCAGTGACTGTTCAAGAGATTTGACTTCTTTGAATAATTGTTTAGTACTTTAGTAATTCACTTAATTTTTGGTAATGATTTAGGTCATAATTTACTACCAAATACAATGTATGTAAGTTCCTTTTTGTCCCTGAAAGGACTTAAAAATTATCTTCTGGCATGACGGAGAAAGAATGTTTCACTTTACTAGTTTGAGGACACATTTACAGTCCAAAGAAATCAATCTTATAGAGAAGATTTGTCACTGTCACCCTCTTTCTAGGGAGAGTAGATTTTAAAATTTATAGAGTGCTTACATTGGCAAAATATCCTTAAAGCCACTTTTCCTTAAAAATATAGATACGTACATCTAGTTTTTTTTTTGTAAATGAAAGACTGTATTATATTTCTTTTTCTCATAGTCTATTAATAGTTTTAAGAAGTAACAATTTTTTTATATTCACAAGTTCTTACCATAAAATTATTAATGTTCAAACTTAGGAAGTAGAAAAAAATGGCATGACAAAGATTCTTAAAGTAAGCTATATATTTATTTATATCCTAGAAAAGAAAATGTATAATGAGTCATATGGTGAATCTGGAGAGAAAAAAATAAAGTGAATAAAGAAGGCAATGGGATATTTCTATGCTAATGTTATTCAGTAGGATGATTTGCCTTCATTGAAAACGTCCGCTGTCCAGTATACCATCACACATTTATTTTAGGAAATAACTATCAGATTCATATGGAAAATGAAAACTCTGTGTTAAGTTAAATTTGGGTCTCTTGAGATAATATTGCTTAGGAAAGAACTTTAAATATCAATTTTAAATGTATATCAATAACAATATATTATAAATTGACTAGAGGCAAGGCTATTTGCTCTGAAATGTTAGAGTTTTAAAGCAGACTACTATCTGTATCATTGTTTCCAAGATCTTATTTCATTTTTTTCTTTCAATTATTCAGTCATTCATTCAACAATTTTTCAAGTTCTAAAATATACCAAATACCAACAATGTTTTAATCTTTATAAATATAATGATGAGTAGAAAAACTGTGGTTCTCATCCTCATTGAAATATGGACTGATACCACACAATCAAGTCCAAACACTGTATTAGTTAATGAACCAAAAACTGTGACTTCTGGGTCAAGAGGAAGGAATACATGGAAATGTTGTTGATACTTCAAATAGCTTGTATCTTTTCCAAATGTGAGGCTGTTGTCCTGAAAGATAAGCCCTATGATCATTTGAATAGAATGATGATATCTAAAATCAGGGACTGGTACTTCGAAGGAGTATGGTTAAGTGAAGATGTGGGGATGATAATGGGAAATGTCCTGTAGAGATTTAGTTTGACCTGAAGGACTCACAAAGTGGAGATTTCAGAGAAATCACGTGAACAAGCAGTTTCTGTTGTATATAAACTAGTCTCTAGTTTTGGAATTTGCCAGACTTGAAGGCAAAAAGGAGGCAGAGAAAGCGGTGAGCAGAAGATTCAAGGACAGAAAGATTGTGACCTAAAGGGTTTTGCTGTGATCTACATTCTCTTCATCAATGCCTCAAACCTAGTAAAGACACAGCTCAAGATAAAGAAAAAACAGTTTGGTGAGAGGTTGCTCAAAGCAATGACGCTAAGTTGAGACTATTGGCCACCTCGATTCATAACCCCTTCACTACTACCCTTACTCATTCTCCACTCCACTTCTCTTCAGACAGTCTTAGGCCTACCTCGAAGATAAGAATCAGAATGAAACATGAGGCAAAGGATTTTTGTTTGAAAAGAGAAAAATGTAAACACACGGCTATGAAATATCATGCACTGTAAGAGGCATTACTCAAGGAAACACAAAATCGTATCAGATAAAACATTTATCATAGTTACAATGGAAATAGAGGCATGATATTTCTTTAAAACAAAGAAAGAAAGAGGAAAAAAAGCTCAGCAAAAAAAATATAGTAAAACAGTGAAAAAAGCAAATATTTTGCAGAAATAAAAGACACAAATATAAACTAAAATAATAAGGAAATGAAAGCTAAATAAAAAATATACAAAAACAGAATAAGAATAATTAAAACTAAACACTGATATAATTGCTAAGTCTGAGGAAACCATAGTAAATAAAATTAAAAAAATAAATAATGACATAAAATTGAGAGGTGATTGTTGTGGAATACAGACAAAAGAAATTCCCTTTAAAAAATACGAAGTTGCAAAAGAAAAATACAGTTCAAATGGAAAAGAAAGTATATACAAAGGTAAAATAGAAGATAACTTACCAGAAATAGAGAAGTGATTCTGAAAATTCAAAACATACACCTTATCTCAGGAAAAAAAAAGATATCAGAATCAAGATTTATACTAGTGGATAACTGTGATAACAAATTAACTCTGAATTTTAATGCCATAATCCATCAAAAGTTTGTTTGTAATTTATGCTCATGTTTGTTGCATCAAATCGAAATATATGATATTGATTGCCATTTTCTGGGTCAAAAATAAACAATTTTATATGGTTCAAACTATAGATTGACAGTGGGCTCTGATCCACAATCCATTAGTCTCACAAAGGGAAACATGGAGACCCCTTGTCATCATGCTAGCAGAGAATGCATATGAAAGTCTACTCTTTTTATGATTTGGCCTAGAAGTGTTGTTTATCACCTCCTTTCATACCCCATTGGCTAGAACTACTCATATAGTCTTCCTTTTCAGCAAATAAGCTGAGAAGCGTAGTTATCTGTATTCCCAAAAGATGAGGAGAACCAAACATTGGCAAATATTAGTAATGTCAATACAGAGACAATCAAGTATAATACAAGGGGCAAAATTTAAACAGTCTTCATAGCAACATAAGCCAGAAGATGGTTGAGTGATAATAGAAAGTTCAGGCAGAAGTAAAATGAAATCTAATAATTTTCTACACAGGTGACTTGACTTTCTACTATAAAGACAGTATGTATACATGTTCAAGCCTACTCTGACTTAGGGGTTATAGAGCATCATTAGGACATTCATAAAAAACAAAGCAAAAGGTTATCCCTCAATCTAATAAAAAATGAAAATAAATAGTTCGGGAAGAGATAAACCATGTGGATAAATCCATCCACAGCTTAAACATCTGTAACCATTAGGCATACAAAGGAGAATGAAAATTTTTAAATTAATTTTGTAAAGGTAATATAACCTAAATAAGTTGTTGATAAGAAGGAGAATTAGAAATAGAGGTAAGCGTAATGATCCCATCATATTTTATCTTGAGATCAGCAGATATTGACTGATAAAATAATAGAGATTTTAAAAAATAATAAATAAACCTTTACATTTTTAAACCATAGAGGGATCTTGAAATTAGCATCTCCTTTGACAAAGAATTATAGCCCCATTTTAGCTATTCTTTTAATTTTAACTTACTTACATTTTAGTTAAATTAAAATATAATTTAATATTTTTTATTTTAAAAATTACCTATCCAGCAAGTTCTCATTTTATCAATCTATCTTTAAATTCATACATTCAACAAATATTTCTTGTATGCCCACTAAGTGCCACTCTGCTGTTGTAGATAAAATGGCAAACAAGAGGAACACATTCTCTGCCCTCATGAAGTCTGCATTCTATAGGGGATGCATTCCATAAAATTTTCCAAATAATAATAGAATATAACTTTCAGTAAGTATAAGTGTTACGAAGAGAAATAAAGTGGGGTTAGGGATTGGACATGGAGCTGGCGGCTTCAAGACAGTCGGGTAATTCTTCTCTGTAGTCATATTTTAGCAGAGATATAAAATATGGGAGCAATACATTCAAAAACGTTGGGGAAGAATACTCTTGGTGGAGGAAAGAGCAAGCGCCAAGGCCCCGAGGAGAAAAGACCTAAGATCATTCTAGAAATAGCGACAAGTTCAGTGTGACTGGATCTGAGTGGGCCAGAGGGGAAATATTGGAAGATTTTCTCAGAAAGACAATTCAGGGACAGATCAGGTAGGACCTTATAGGCCATGCTAAGGAGTTGCATTTTATTGCAGACGTGACAGGAAGCCATTCTAGGGTTTTGAGTGAGGGGATAAGAGGGTCTGATTTTTTTGTTTAACGAGTGATTCTCACCACCGCAGAGAAATATCATGAGTCAAAGAGATGAAGCAGGGAGACCAGAGACCTATTGAAATGGTCCAGGAGAAGCGCATGTGGGAACTTAGAATTATTGGTGGCACTGGTTATAGCAGTTGTCAAAATCAGAAAAAATATGGTTTCTTTTACTGAAATATATACATTTTGGCGTCCATGGAAAATGAATGCTATTTAATTCACAGGACTGATTGAGATCAGGGGGCAAGAATGGGGGGGCGCTCTTAATCTCATGCATCTATCCATCTGTCCATTCATCTGTCTGTCCATCTACTGATCTGTTTATAAACACACAGATACATCTAGAAAAACATTCAGCCATGGAGTTAGATTTTGAGTAACCATTTCTTTTTTATTTTTGTACTTTTTCTGTCTTACTTGATGAAAAAGATATGCATGTGTCATTTTTACAGAAACAGTGACCTCAGTTATTGAAGAAAAGAGTGTGAGAGACAAGGAAGCATAATGATCATTAAAAAACAGGTGAATTAGTGTGTCCTGGAATAATGAGATTATTTCACCTAAACACTTTTAGTAACAAAAGGTAGAACTTAAGTACTATCTTCTAAAATGAGAATGCTGAGTGCCAACACATATCACTATCTGGACGTCTGTGTTTAGAGTTTGCCATTCAGCGTCTACAGAAAGAACGAGAAAATATAGGTAACAGCAACAACCAACATGATGGGAATTAAAGGAATAAGTTATCACAGTTTGAGAAAATGTGATTGTTAGCAGTTAAATTTTAATCATATAGGAGTAATGCCAAATAGTAGATTGAGTTAAGAGCTTTTTCAAAATTTCTTGGATAAAACTTTTGTTTGTTTTTAAAACAACACATTGTTAATTAAAAATCCAAATACCCTATGCTGCTTATTTACAAGGGAAGTGTTGATATGTAACTTCGTCAGATTCTGACAGATTTAGGTTGAGAAATTTGGAATTTCATGCTAAAGTGAAATAAATTCACAACACCACAAGTTAATTGGACCTGGATTTTAGTCACAGTTATGTAAATACCTAAACTAGGGAACAGATGAAATGACATACAAAAAATTATATCACACCTCCAGCTTGAAATGTGTCACAGGGGATCTGTGAAACTAAAGTAAAAAAAAATGTACATGACAAAATTTTGAAAAGAATGAAGTAGTCTGATAACAGTAACTCTTATTATATAGATAATGAGTTCTATTTCTCTCTCCTGTTTTCATTCAAGAAAAAAAAGCCCCTCACAACTCGTCACTACCCACCTATTATCTTTCTCTGATCTTGTTCTCTATGTCTAATCTGTTGTTTCATGGCTAGTGGCAAAAGGCAAAAAAAGGCTGCAAATTCACGGATCTTTAACTCAAACATTGCTGTTGCAGCTTCTGCATTTTACCAACAGGCCTCTTTTAGAATTGGTAATCTTCCAAACCCCTAGCCATCAGTTTCCTGATTGCTGACTCTCCCACTTACTTCAATATTTTAATTTGTTTTATTCAACATAATGTTTTTTAAAGAAGTTTTCTGTTGATATATGTAGCCACAATTCAATGCTTTGTCCATTTATGAAATTCTGTTTTGTATATATACAACAATAAACCTATTTTGATTTCTCCATGAAAGTCTAGATCTTGTCTTTTTTAAAACCAATTATTTCTTTTGTTTTAATCACAGAATTGACAGTATTTATTTTTACTGTGAATATATTTTCTACTATATTTTCTAATTGGTTGTTGCACCTTAAGAAACTAGAAAAATGATGGGAAAATTAAATCAAAAACAAACATAAAGGATGAAATGATGAAGAGCAGAAATCAATATAATAGCAGAAAAGAGAAAACTCTAAAGTGACCGTAATAAAAATAGTATGGTACTGGTGAAATTATATACACGCATAGCACAACGGTCTAGAACACAGAGCTTAGAAACAGACTCACACAAACATAGTCAACTGAGTTTTGATTAAGATCAAAGTCAATTAAGTGGAGAACAGATAATCATTTTAACAAATTTTTCTGGAACAGTTAAATGTAAATACAAAAATATAATGAAACTCACCCATATCCTACAAATTATGCAAAACTTAACTCAGAATGGATTATAGTCCTAAGTGTAAAGTGTAACTATACAACTTCTAGAAGTAAACATAAGAGAAAGATTAGTTACTGTGTTCATTAAGTGTTCAGATATCTATTAAAAAATGATAAATTGGATTTTATAAAAATTAAAAGTTTTTGCTATGTGACAGACACTATTAAGAAAATGAAAAGATAGACTGTAAACTCTGAGAAATTATTTGCAAATTGCACTTCTAATAACACATCCATAAAAAATAAAGAACTCTCAAAACTCAATACTTAATAAGAAATCAAAGAACCCAATAAAAAAATTCAGCAAAATGTCTTAATAGACACCTCATCAAATAATGGCATATAAGCATGGAAAAATACGCTCAGCATCAGTAGTCATTAAAGAATTGCAAATTAAAACAAGATACTACTACGTACCTCACCCGACAGTACCAAGAGCTTGTGCAATTGCTGAGTACCCAGAGTTTTATACATTTCTGGTGGGAAAGAAAAATGGTAGAGTCACTTTGGAAAACATTTTGGCATTTTCTTATAGATTTAAATATACACAAACCCTATGACCCAGAAATCCCAGGCCCACATATTTACCACAGAAAAGTGAAGACTTATGTTAACACAAAAACCTGCGTGTAAATATTTACAGAAGTGTTATATATAAATGCCCAAACCTGGGAACGATGCATATGTCCTCTAAAATGTGGAACAGATAAACTATAGTAAACTCATACAATGGAATATTATGCAGCAATAAAAAGGAATAAACTATTGATTCATGTAACAAAGTGGATGAATCTTAACTGTATTTTGCTAAGTTAAAGCAACTAGACCTCAATAGTTACATATTGTATGATGCCGTTTACATGATATCCTAAAAAAGGCAAAACTTTAGAGATGGAAAACAGCATTTTCCAGGATACTGGGTAGTAGGCTGTTTCAACTATAAAGGGGCAGCATGGGGAAATTTTTGGAGTGATTAAACTGTTCTATATCAAGATTCTTGTGGTGGATACAGACTTTACACGTTATTAAAACCCATAGAATTATATACCACATAGTGTGAATTTTATAGTATATAAACTGAAAACTTACGAACTTAGAATATAGAGGGAATCCAAATGTTATTAATTTGTAAAACAGTTAAGTCAATGTGTTACAAATTGTAACAATCTCTAAAAAATAGGCATAAATATATTACAAATGCCTTTCCTCCCTTTTGGTATTTCTCCCCAGCAGATGCTCAGCTCTGGGACAAATGTTTGTGTTTGTGTTTGTAAGATCATATTTCACAAATAATACTTACTTGCACACAAGGAAAGGAGAATGGGCAGATCTTAGGATATGGTAAAACAACTGTCCTACATATACAGAATAAGAAATGCTTATAATATTGAAAATTATAATGCCTTGACATATTTTATTAATTTCATTAGTCTTATCAAAGGATATACAAATACATTAGATGTTCTAACAAGTCTACTCATTTTTGTTAGTGGAATGAAATGAAATGTCTTTTTCATGACAGATTTTTTGATAACTCTATCAATTCTTTGCAAATGGCTTTATTTCCTGATCCCTAAATTAATTAATTAATTCTAAATTCTTATTAAGATATTCTGGAGGCAAGAGAAACTAGAAATGAAGTGAATTCATTCACTTTTAGTGACAGCAAAAGCAAGATAATGACTTTTTTACATGGGGTATGTCAGTTCTTACACAAATGTTTGGAAGATCATGTATCATTGTTGTGCCTTTCCCCAGCCCTGGCAACCATGTAGAGGGTACTGATTATAACAGGTAGGGTTCTCAGATTATGTCACTCTTCTGAGAAAATCTTCCAATGGCTTAGCATTACTTTTAGAATCAAGTCTAAACTCCTTTTTTACAAGTAGTCCCTTTGTCATCAAGCCTAGTTACTATAAATATCATCAGATCTCTAAGAAAATAGATAGATTTTCACTTGTTTCACTTTAATTCCTTTCTTCTATTCTCCTTATCAATATTTCATATGAAACTATTAGTGAAAATGCAACTAATTAGTTTTCATAGTGAGGAATTTGGGTCTCCATAGGAGGTATATTAGCTCTTTAGACTCAAGGGGGTATCAAAAGGATAGTTAAATATTCCAGTTATGTGTCCTAGTTAAAGTTGCTCCTGCTGAACACTACAGAAGTAACACTTCACAAGCAATGAGAAAGAAAATATCATTTAATTAGAAGAGCTAAACTGACCAAAGTAGGCCTACAGAGACAGAGACTTCTATTTCTAAAACTGGGCTAATTACGGTAAAATCATTACATTCAAGTGTATTTTTAAGTTCCAATTTGGTATACACTCCATGCCATTCGGACACAAATCACGGTAGACTGCTTAGAGAGAATACCTGATCTGCCCCATAGAAAGTTGAATAAAGTGCTGTACTGGGGTTTGAGGTAAATAGAGGTTTAACAAGTCTGATGATTTTAATAATTTATATTGTAACATTCCTATAACATTACAAACCAAATTCAAATTCTTTCTCACCTTTGAACCTATGCAAAATATTTTTAGATACTGAGACAAAGATTGTCACCTCTATTAAAAATAGTAACAGTTAATATTTATTAAGAGCGGTACAGACACTGTGCTGGGTACTTTCAACACATTATCTTGTTTAATTCTTAAAGCCATCTTACAAGAGAATGACTGTTGTTTTACTCTTTAAAAGACATATTTACTGAGACTTAAAGGAAAATGAAAACACAGGTACCAAGACTCAGGACCATTCAAATGGTCTTACTCACTATGTGAGGCTGCCTTCTGAATGAAAGACACTGAAAATCCAAGAGCTAGTCGTAGGTAGCCGAGCCAGGTGTAGAATCCAAATTTCTAACGGTTAATCAAACAAACTTTTACCCTTGCTTCATAAACCATATTTTTCTTGTTTTTATAAACTATAATCTCCAGCATTCACATGGCCTGCTACCAACAGCCTTTTCATTTCAGAGGGTACATAATATATTTGTTCAGACATAAATACCACATTGCTAAACGCTGCAAGCCAGCATCAACTGCTTATCATCCTCATTCAGTCATTAGTAACTCTAATTTGTAACTCAGGTGACTCATTAGTAACTGAGGTTACGTTGCTGAATACTGGTTCATCAAACAACTTTCGAGCATTTCACAACGCCTAATAATCTCTAAGAAGATACTCAGTGTTTTTACCCACACGCCTTTTCACTTATCTATATCAGCAAACAAGAAAACAAATATTTGCCATTCAGAAAATCTGAAAGCCAAGGCTTTTTTTATTCAAGGAAAGAATACTCGGTTCTGAAATAGTTCTAAACAGAATTGTTGATGCTGTACCAGTAAAAGAAAGGAATATTGACAGCACTTGAGTCTTACCTAGACTATGTCCACAGCGTTAATGTAAAAAGGTTAGATTGTCTGGATCGTATGCTAATTGCCCCACCATCCTGCACGTCTTCCTGAAATGATCTAAATGTTAAGAATGTTTTGAATTTAAGATTTTTGATTTCCATGTACATCAAATAACATGAGGTCCTACTGCTCTACTTTAACAAGGTAGAAAGATTCAAGTGTCATTTTCAATTTGTACTCAATTTTTCTTATAGTACATGCCGAGTCATTTTTAGTTGGTTAAGCAAAAAGTAGAAGTGAATTCTTTTTAAAAGTTATAAAGATAAATATCATGTTATAAAGATAAACATTTATTCTTTGAGATAGGTAATGCACTCAGAATTAAGAAGCATGACAATAATTGAATGGCCTAGAATTTAGATGTGTTTTGTCATTATCTGGGCTGGGATATATGCTTAAGATGCTCATTGGAGAAGTCAGTTGTCATAAAAGACAGAAGCGGAGTCTGGAGACAGGGTACTGTGTAGTCAAGAGAGCTGATGGTAAGTTAGACAATTCTCTATTACCTTTGTATCCTTGGACAAGTCTTAATGTCTCTCTCATCTGTAAATCTGGTATAATATTTATTATAATGATTAAGTGAGAGAATCCTGGTAAATTCTTATTGTAGAAGTTGACCATAGAAAGTGCTTAAAACATGATAACTCCCTTTAAGAGTATTATTTTCAAATGTCAAATGCCAAATGAATTTCCCCCGATGTCCTGTGACCAAATTAAATATAATGCAACTTTATACATAGATTGCTTATAACTATAAAATATTTGTCTGAATAGGGTAAGCTCTTACCAATTTTATTTGTTACAAAGGAAATTATAATATTAAATAATTTGTAATATGCAAACATATAAAATAGTTAATACTATAATGGCCGTAAGTGAATAATATAAACAACATCATAAAGCTTTAACAAATCTTAAAATTTTGCTATATTTTCTTTACTTACGTTTTTAATTAAAAGGCAAAAATAAAGATGAAGTCCCTCATACTCGCTTCTTTAGTCCCATAACCAAGAAGGCTTGAATGTTCCCCATAATTTGACTACACTTAGACAGGCTTCTTCCTGACTCTAGGTCCCTAATCTTCCTTTTCTTAGAGCATTTACTTTAGAAGACTCGTAAGTTTTTTCTCTGCTTCTTTGAGTTTTGAGGGTTTTTTCTTTTGTTTTTTGTTTTTTTTTTGGTGAGGAAGATCAGTCCTGAGCTAACATCCAACGCCAATCCTTCTCTTTTTGCTGAGGAAGATTGGCCCTGGGCCAACATCCATGCCCATCTTCCTCTACTCTATATGCGACTCCACCACAGCGTGGCTTGGCAAGTGGTGCATCAGTGCGTGCCTGGGATCTGAACCTGCGAACCCTGGGCTCTCTGCTTCCTTGAGATGTATGTAAATTTTTTTAAAGCCTCTTGCCAGTTTCACAATCTGAGAATGTGTTTCTCAAGGACTTGGGAGCCATGTCTTTGGACTGTAACCATCAAAGGAGATAGCACCCCTATCTCCTAGTTTCTGTGGGAGAGTAGGAGCCTAACTTTGGTGGGTGTCTTGCTCCAAGTTGCAAACCTACCTCCTATCATTAAGATAAAGTCGATTAGCAAATCCAGATGGCTAATGTGTTCCAGCACTTTTCTACCAACTCACTCCGGCCCTTAAAACCCTACTGCTCCCTGTTTCAATGGAGTTAAGTTCAGGCTCAATTCTGGCCTTTCTCCCCTATTGCAATAGTCTTGAATAAAATCTTCCTAACCTGTTTACATTGTTGGTGCAAATTTGCTTTGACATGCACTGTCTTCCTTCCTCAATTCCACTGAGAAAATCTTGCAGTATACACACAAAATCGAGAAATAAAAAATCATAAAAATACTATAAATAGTTAAAAAGAAATAAAACAAGCAAAGACTCACAAAAATACACTAAATGAATTGATAGTTTTCTCAGACACGAGATAATTCTGTCTTTTAAAGCAGGGTTGCATATTTTCAGTTATCATTTCTAACATATTTCTCGAATTGTAAGATTTTTTCAACATACACACAATTTCTTTATTGCCTAGTATCTACCATAATTAAGGATATATTCAAAAGCTTGGCACATATATGTTTTATATCACCAAGTTTTCCTGCTCTATTGGGAAATAGCTCTATTGTTATCAGTTTTAAGGTAGAACAAGAAAGGACCTAAACACTCCACGTAACAGGCCCTAAGATTTGACTTTGAAACTATTGGATGCAAACAAACCTGGATCATGTGTTGAAGAGTGGTCCTGCTGAAACTTACTTACCCCCTGGTGTGCATTCCCCTGTAAAAGAGCTTCTTCAAAAAGACTACATGATAGATGATCATTCATTCAGCATCCTTAAATGACGCACCAGGACCCTTCACTTACAATGAGAACAACTGAGAGAGCTAATTACAAACTAAGCAAGACACAGCAGGAACTAGCAATCATTAGTCACACCTTTACCACAGCTGGTGGAGGAATACATTTGGAAAGACGGCTTTTTGCTTTCTATTATTTGACATGAGGTTATGTGAAATTCTTGACACAACTATTGGTGGACAAATGTCCTCTGTAATTAAGCTAATTTCCATAAAAATTTCATGGAAAGGAAATAAAGAAGCTGAAAGGAGGTGATAAGAGAAAGTGTTGATGAATTAAGCAGGAAAAGTCAGCGCTTCTCTTTGTTTTTCAGTCTCTGTCTTAGCTATCTTTTGAATAAATGAAAGAATATTAGCATAAGTGGATTTTTTAATAAATAAAAAGATTGCATATTTTGCCTGTCATTGTGGCATAACAACTAAATTTACATTTATTATCCACCATTTACTAGAAACCACAATTCGTTTTTCTTTTTTAATCCTGTGAAGTCTTTTCAGGATTAATCCTAAAATATGGTAAGACTGATTTTCTTCATAACGTTAACTATAAAATTCAAATTAACTATAACTTGTGAATGACCAATGTAAAAGAAAGAAAAACTCACCCTTTTTACAAATGGACAGAGATCTTCATCAGGCAGCTAAACAGGAAATAAAAACAAGCAAATAAAAAATTATTAAAGTTCTTTCCTGGTTTATACATTTTATATCTCTTTGTATGGGCTACAAAGCCGTTTTAGAAGACATCATCAAATTCTGTCTGTATGTCCTATCTATAATATCACTCTTAATGTCATTTTATTAATTGTAGCAAAGAAACACCAGCCAAATGAGTTTGGCACAATTTTTCTTTCTGAACCCATATTGACTGTGATCATCTCTATTTTAGTAAGTGCTCACATTTCACTAGTTTAAAAGTTCAATTTAGAATCATGCTTATGTAATTTATAGACATTTTTAATGGTACATTTAGTTCTGAAAAACAATGCTGAAGGTTTGGAGATATCTACTCAATTAATATAATGTGCTTCAAAATTCCTCTAAATGTGCATGTTCAGGGAAGCACTAATTTCTGTGTGGATCCAGGCCACAAAATATCTCTTCTTCTCTCTAAAATGCACCTTGATCCTCCAGCATTGGTCATACATGCAAAGTGTGATCAGCGTCCTGACATGGGCATTGGTAGCTGAGCAGGATAGGCATACAAACCAAGCTGTGATTATCAGATATTGAATATGGAATATAGACTGAAAGACAACTAGCAAGTCTATGTGCATGCCTGAAACTTAAATATACAATCTCTGGTACAATGGAGTGTCTAATTTCTATGATGTAGTTTGAAAATAGACAAAGCCTGTCTTTAAGGAGAAGACAAAATTGATGCAAATATACAGAGAAAAGCTAAAGCAAGAAGTATGCAACAGGTTAGGTCCTCTGGAATCCTTCTAGTTCCCAACTCTAATTCCTGATGTCTATTTGCAGTCAGGTGCCACTCCTGTATCTCATTAGTAAAATTTCCTCTTTTGTCCTGGCAATTACTCAAGCTGGATTCTTTTATGTTTCAGATGACCATAAAACCCTGTTTGTGAACAGTCCTGGCTAATGTCTGTTGCCCCAATTCCCTATCCAGGGCAACATTTGTCCCACATGATTTAATTTAAAGACATTATTATAACTAAAATAGTTTAAACAGATACTATTAGTTATGGATTATTAATTTTAATTATTGTTATTAATAGTATTACTTAAATAAGCCAAGATAGGTTTGGTTGACCTTCACTTTAAATTCCCAATCTATGTAGATACAGTCCCAAGGTAACGTAACACTTTTCTTTCAATAGAGAGCAGTCACTGAAGTGTGCTCAGATATTAGTAACTAGGGAGACCTCTTTGATACTGCTGCCCCTGCCAGTCATTTGGTGTACCAGTCAATTGTGCCGTGGTCTTTGTTGGAAACTGTAAGACACAGGAAGTTACTAGTTGCTACCTGGCAGTATCAGTGGGAAATGTGGAAAATTATGTTATGTTCATATGAAATATGGAATGAGCAGTTTCAACTACTATTTTATTTATCTTATGTTGGGTAATTATTATTTTTAATTTTTGTAATAAAATTTTTTGCCTGCAAGGAACCTTTATGCTTAATGAAAAAGTAAGTACTAAATTTCCCTGTTTAACTCTTTAGATTTTTCGTTTAGATCAAATGACTGTTGTTTCAATTTAATTTTACTTATTTTCAATTTCAGGTTTCTAATACACTTATAAAAAATGAAGCAATAGTTATTAAAGTTTTTTACCATTGGCAGAAGTGTTGCAAATATTTAAATAATACCATTCTTATATCAGTATTGTGTTAATCTGGGTTCTCCAGAAAAACAAAACCGATAGGAGATATAGTATATAACCAATATATATAGAACCTATAGGATACACACATACATACACACAGACACACAGAGATTTTCCATAAGGAATTGGCTCACATCATTACGGAGTCTGAGAAGTCCAAAATCTGTAGTCAGCAAGCTGGAGTCTTAGGAGAGCCGATGATGTAAGTTTCAGTCTGAGTCTGAGTCTAAAGGTGAGAGAAGACCAATATCCCAGCTCAGAAACAGGCAGGCAGAGAGAAAGAATTCTTTCTTACTCAGCCTTTTATTCTATTCAGGACTTCAAAGGATTGAATGAGGCCCAATCATGTTGGGGAGGGCAATGAAGTCTTGAAGAATACTTCCTGGTTATTAGATTATACTAGACTTTAATTTTGTTAGTCTAGTTAAAACTTAGCAGGAAAATTTTATATTTTTATCATCAGAAAACAAAAATGATTTGGCATAAAGTAGAATTATTTATGGATAGAATATAACTCACAAAATACTTTTTTTATTTCATATTTTCAATAATTTGAACTTTACTTAGCTTCTTATTTTGATCGAGATAACATAAGGACACAAGGGTAAATATATTACATAATATTTGTTATCCTAATTTGATTATATAAAACTTTCAGAAACACTGAACAAAATGATGAATTCTGATGAAATATCATCTTATTGAAAATTCACCTAACATTTTTTAGTCAAAAAAAATCTGAGAAGCTGATGAATTTAACCAACTACCAGCTGTCTCTCTTAGCATTTGGGGAGTTTATTAGATAGCTATTACTACAACAAATTACCACAACGCTTAGTAGCTTAAAACAACCAACATTTGTTATCTGATAGTTTCTGAAGGTTAAGAATCCGGAAGTATCTTAGCTGGTTGTTTCTTGTTCAGGGTATCTCATGAGAATCATTCGAACTTTAGGCAGATGCTGTGGTCTCTGAAAACTTGACTGTGGCAGGAGGATCTCATTCCAAGTACACACATGTGGTTATTTGCTGGAAGCTTCAGTTCTTTGTCTCATGGGCCCCCTGGTAGGGCTGCTCATGACATGATGTGATAAATAAAATAATGGTTGCCCAGAGAAGTCCACGCCTTAATCACTGGAATCTATGAGTATGTTACTTCATATAGTAAAAAGGATTTTGCAGATATAATTAGGTTAAAAATCTTGAGATGGGAAAATTATCCTGGATATTCCAGGTGGACCAGTGTAATCACAGGATCAGTATAAGAGGGAGGCAATAGAATTACAGTCAGAGAGAGAAGAAGGCAATCAGATCACAGAAGCAAAGATTGGAGTGCCCATGAGCCAAAGAATGTGGGAAGCTTCTAGAAGGCAGAAGAGGGAAGGAATAGATTCACCCTTGGAGCCTCCAGAAGGAATAAGCCCTGTCAATGCTTGATTTTATCCCCTAAGACTTGTTTTGGAATTCTAAACTCTGGAAGTTTAAGAGAATAACTTTGTGTTGTTTTAAGCCTCTAAATTTGTGGTAATCTTTTACAGCAGAGATAGGAAACTAACACCCATGGCTTCTGCCAGAAAGAAAGAAAAAGGAGGAGAAAGAGATCAAGATCTAACCTGCATAATTTCTTTCATAATCTAATCATGGAGGGGACCTACCATCACTTCTGCTGTGTTCTATTGTTCACCCAGACTAATGCCGATGCAATATGTGAGGGGATTAGGAGCATGCATACCAAGGATCAGGAATTTGGGAGGGGGTCTTTAGGAGCCTGTCTAAAACATGTGCTGTCCTTAAAGTTGCAAAATCATTTAAAGTAGTTGCTTACTGTGGCAATTAGAGAAAGATGCTTCCAAAATATATTTGAACAGTCATAATGTTAGTGTTTTGTGGAACGGAGGCTTCTACACATCCTTAATATTGAGTTCTCTCAATGTTGGATGACAGTTTGATTCTGGGGCTCTTTTACTATATCTAAAACCGAAAAAATGTATTTGTGTCACACATGGTACACAATGAGTTGACCAATACAGTAAGATAATAAAATTACCAGACTTTGCAGTAGGACTAAGCATTTTTTTAAACATTTATACTTAGAGGAAATATTCAATTAATAACAACTTACCATAGAAAGATTCTGGAAACTGTGTTGAAAGAAACAAACTGATTAAGACTCTTTCATTATTCTATGCATGCTTTTTTTTCTGCTGAGGAAGATTTGCCCTGAGCTAACATCTGTTGCCAGCCTTCCTATATTTTGAGTAGTGTAGGTCCATGCGTGGGAACTGAACCTGGGCCACAGAAGCAGAGCGCGCTGAACTTGGCCACTAGGCCACCAGGGCTGGCCAGCATTTATTTTTTATTCACTATAAACTGATGACTGCTGTGCCAGAAATGTTGGAAACAACACGAAGACGACACAATGCCTCTGTTCCCAGAGGATTTAAAGTATAGTGAGAAGGGCAGACAAAGAAAGATTTGCAATTCTGTAAATTAAGAGCTGTATTAGATCTCTCCACAGATTGTTACTGAGGAATATAAGTAGCATATAATGTAGACTGGCGAGTGAGAGACCATAGCGAAATCTTGAAGGTTGGGATATCTGGGTTGAGTCCTAATACGTGAATAGAAATTCAGTTAGCAAAGAGAAGTGTGTGTGTGTGTGTGTGTGTGTGTGTGTGTGTGTGTGTTGGAGTATTGGGGGAGATTAATGGTGTATTATTGGCCTAAAACAACACAAAATTATTATCTTACAGTTTTGAAGGTCAGAAGTATGGTAAGGGTCTCATTGGGTTAAATCAAGGAGTGTGCAGGGCTGTGTTCCTTTCTCTAGGCTCTGGGGAAGAATGAATTTCCTTCATATCTGGGTTATTAGCAGAATTCAGTCCCTTGCAGGTAAAGGACCAAAAACCCTATTTTCTTGCCAGCTGTCAGTAAGTGTTGTTCCTGCTTCTAGAAGCTGGCATATTCCTTGTTTCATGGCCACATCCTTTCATTTTCAAAGCCAGTGTATTCGTTTCCTATTGATGTTGTAGTACATTACCATAAACTAGGTAGCTTAAAACAATGAAAATTTATTCTCTAAAATCAGAGTTCTGGCAGGGTTGTATTCCTTCTAGAGGTTTCGTGGGACAATCTATTTCCTCACCCTTGCCAAATTCTAGAGGTTGCCTGTATTCCTTGGTTTGTAACTCCTTTCTCCATCTTCGAAGTACATCACACCAATGTCTGGTCCCATTGTCACATCTCCTTTTTGTCACTTTGATCCTTGTGCCTCCCTTTTATAAAGATTCTTGGGATTACTTTGGGCCCACATGGATAATAGTCCAAGATAATCTCTCTATCTCAAAACGCTTAATTTAATCACAAAGGCAAAATACTTTTTACCTTTTAAATAACATATTCACAGGTTCTGGAGATCAGGAAGAAGTGATATTGGAGGAGGCATTATTTAGCCTATCACTGCCAGCAATAGTGGGTCAAGTGCCTCTTACATTACAACTTTCTCTTCTACTCTTCTGTCTTTTAAGGATTTGTGATTAGATTGGGCTCACCTGGATAATCCAAGATGCTCTCCCTATCTCAAAGTCCTTAGCCTTAACCACATCTGCTAAGACCCTTTTGCCGTTTCATGAATTAAGGCATGGGTGTCTTTGGGGGTATTATTCTGCCTATCTCAAATAGCTATTAGGCTTTCCATATAAAAAGAAAACCTAGTGATTGGAGAAAATAAAGCATGTTTTAGTAGAAAACGTACAAATAGTCCCAGAAGGTTGAAGTATACAGTATACAAAGAGAAAATATAAGAAATTAGATAAAGCGTTTGTCATGTTAAAGAATTTGTTTTTTTCCCTTAGAAAATGGGGAGCCATTGAAAGATATAATGAAGAGGAGTGACTCTGTTAAATCTACAGTTGTAAATAGATTATTTTGGCAGCACAATTGTGGGACACAATAACAGTACATTGTCACCAGAATGTAAAGTCCATCGTGGCTGCTGTATTCCAGCACCTAGAATAACGACTGGCATGTAGCTGATGTTTAATAAATATTTGTTGAAAGAATACACGAATGAATGCATGAGTGAATGACTTGGCAGGGGGACACCGACTTTTTCATGTCAGGGATTTAGATATAAAATGGTGAGTGCCATAATTAAATTATGGATGTGAAGAAGGATACAAAAAGATCACAGAACTGAGATACACACTGAGATACTGATTTTGGATGGGGAATAATAGAGAGGAACGGTTCAGGATGGCTACCTATTTTCTTGTTTAAACATTTAGAAGCATTCATAGGGAAACAGAACTCTGGTTTGAACGTGAGTATATCCAAGAGAAGAAATCAGGCAAATGGATATCCAGGTGTAGAGTTCAATAGAGAGACAGTGATGAAGCAGAAATATTTATGTTTATTAAAATATATTTTTTTACTGCCTTTTCTTGGAAGGAGTAAGTCTGTACAAAAGATGATCTCATTCAGACAGTAGTAATTTTCCAATTAGGTATGAATTTAATACTTCACGGAGTATATTTAGTGTTTTGTATTTAGTGACTAATTTGTTAACATTTAAAGCATGAATTTTTCCTAATGCTCATAAAATTAAGGAAAAGCCAACTAAAGTATTAGATAACATAATAAGCATGAAAGATGTGTAAACAGTTTAAATAATTCCATAGTTAGTTTTTAAGACCACAGATTTTTGAAGTATGTAAGGTTAACTGTTTCCAGAAAGAATAAAACAGAAAATGGAAATTATTTTAAGGAAGATAAATAAAAACTATAATTGTTTAATTTTGAAAGAATGTTTCTTATATTTAGCACTGGTAACTGAACAGAGTTGTCTATTATTGGTTGGATTGTAAAATAATTTTTCATACTGTATTAGACAAAGTTTTATTTTTTTGGAATCAATGAAAGACCAGGTTATGGATAGATTTTCTAGAATTATGAGTCAAAAGTCATTGTTCCTTGTGGTTTTTCAACTTCTATTGCCCATTATGAAGGAGAAAATTATTACTTATGCCCCTATTCTTATGACTACAATATCTTCGGGGATTAAAATATTTGATCAGTAAACCATATTAAATTAATTTTTTATCCTACTTTCAAATTTAAAACCTTATAAAAGAAACCTACTCTATTACTTTGTATTACCACAGTGGCTTTAACTATACAGGGATTGAACTAAAAGTGCAGTGACTTTTAAAAAAAATGATCTCTTGCCTCCTAAGAATCAGAGTTAAATATGAAAAGGAGAGAATTTCTTGTAAACATGAGTGATAATGAGACATAATTATGAGACAACTACAACCACCCCTCTCTCTCTCTCTGCCGATACAATCCCCTTCTGCGTCCTGAATGCACAGAAACTCTCTAGTAACTTAAGTAAATTAACAATTGCTGAGGATATTTGGTCTTTTCAATTGTATACTTTATAGATATTTAAACTTTATTTACTTTTTTTTTTTTTGGTGAGGAAGATTATCCCTGAGCTAACATCCCATGCCAATCCTCCTCATTTTGCTGAGGAAGATTGGCCCTGGGCTAACATCCGTGCCCATCTTCCTCTGCTTTATATGCGACGCCGCCACAGCATGGCTTGACAAGCAGTGGGTAGGTCCGTGCCTGGGATCCGAACCTGTGAACCCCGAGTTGCCGAAGCGGAGCACACGCACTTAACCGCTGTGTCACCGGATCCGCCCCTATTTACTTGTTTTTAGTTTAGCAACTTATTATAAAAATTTAGAACACAAACAAAGATAGAGAAAATTCACCCCAATTTAATTTTACCCAGCTTCAACAAATACCAATATCTGCTCTTCTTCTTATATCTATTACACATCATTGCTTTTTATTTTTTTAATTGTGATAACATTGGTTTATAACATTATATAAATTTCAGGTGTACATATTATATTTTGATTTCTGTGTAGATTACATCATGTTCACCACCCAAAGACTAATTACAATCCATCACCACACACATGTACCTAATCACCCTTTTCACCCTCCTCCCTCCCCCCTTCCCCTCTGGTAACCACCAATCCAATCTCTGTCTCCAAGTGTTTGTTGTTGTTTTTACCTTCTATTTATGAATGAGATCATATGGTATTTGACTTTCTCCCTCTTACTTATTTTGCTTAGCATAGTATCCTCAAGGTCCATCCATGTTGTCACAAATGGCCAAATTTCATCTTTTTTTTATGGCTGAGTAGTATTCCCTTGTGTATATATACCACATCTTCTTTATCTATTTGTCCCTTGATGGGCTCCTAGGTTGCTTCCAAGTCTTGGCTATTGTGAATAATGCTGAAATGAACACAGGGGTGCATATATCTTCATGCATTCATATTTTCAAGTTCTTTGGATAAATACCCAGCAGTGGAATAGCTGGATCATATGGTAGTTCTATCCTTGATTTTTTGAGGAATCTCCATACTGTTTTCCATAGTGGTTGCACCAGTTTGCACTCCCACCAGCAGTGTATGAGAGTTCCCTTTTCTCCACATCCTCTCCAACACTTGTTGTTTCCTGTCTTGTTAATTATAGCCATTCTGATGGGCATGAGGTGATATCTTATTGTAGTTTTGATTTGCATTTCCCTGATAGTTAGTGATGTTGAACGTCTTTTCATGTGCCTGTTGGTCATCTGCATATATTCTTTGGAGAAATGTCTGTTCAGATCTTTTGCCTATTTTTAATTGAGTGGTTAGTTTTTTTGTGGTTGAGATGCATGAGTTCTTTATATATTTTGGATATTAAGCCCTCATCAGATATACGGTTTGCAAATATCGTCTCCCAATTATTAGGTTGTCTTTTTGTTTTGTTGATGGTTTCCTTTGCTGTGCAGAAGCTTTTTATTTTGATGTAGTCCCATTTGTTTATTTTTTCTATCTTTTCCCTTGCCAGGTCAGACAACACCACACATTATTTCTGCAGAAGCTCTAAAACAAGCTTCGACATTTTATTGTTTCTTCTGTAAATATGTTATTATGTAGCTCTAATAAATCAAGAAATTTAAAAATATAATCATAATACAAAACAAAATGAAAAACATCCCTTAATATTATCTAATGCTCAGTGTGTGTGCAGTTTTCCCTGATTATCACAAAACTTTTCTTTTACTGTTGGTTTGCTAAAATCAGTGTTCAAAGTTTTCTCACTTGATTGATAGTTCCTTTGATAATCATTTTTATTTAAGACTTTTTTTAGACCAATTTTAGATTCACAGAGAAATTAAAAGGAAAATAAAGATTTCCCATATGCCCCCTTCCCCCACATATGCATAGCCTGCCCCATTATCAACATCACTCAGCAGAGTTGGTACTTTGCTTACAATTGATGAAACTACATTCACATATCATAATCACCCAAAGTCCATAGTTTACATTGCAGTTCACTCTTAGTGTTGTATATTCTGAGTTTTGACAAATGTATAATGGCATGTATCCATCATTATAGTATCATATGAAATATTTTCTCTGACCTAAAAATCCTCTGTGCTCTGCCTATTCATCTCTCCCCACCCATCTCCCTACAACCCGTGTCAGCTACTCATCTTTTTACTGTCTCCATAGTTTTGTCCTTTCCAGAATGTAATATAGTTGGAATCATACAATTTTTGCCTTTTCTAATTGGTTTTGTTCACCTAGTAATATGCATTTAAGGTTCCTTCATGTCTTTTCATCGCTTGATAACTCATTTCTTTTTAGCACTGAAAAATATTCTCTTGTCCTGATGTACCACTGTTTATTAATCTATTCATCTACTGTGGCACATCTTGGTTGCTTACAAGTTTTGGTGATTATGAATAAAGCTGCTATAAACATCTGTGTGCAGGTTTTGTGTGGACATAAGTTTTAAACTTCTTTGGGTAAATATCAAGGAGCAGGATTGCTGGATCATATGGTAACAGTCTGTTTAGTTTTGTTAGAAACTGCCAAACAATCTTCCAAAGTGGTTGTACTGTTTTGCATTCCCACCAGCAATGAACGAGAGTTACTGTTGCTTCACATCCTTACCAGCATTTGGTGTAGTCAGTGTTCCAGATTTTGGCCATTCTAATAGGTGTATAGTGGTATCTCATTATTGTTTTAATTTGCATTTCCCTGATGACATATGATGTGGAGCATTTTTTCATATGCTTATTTGTCATCTGTATATCTTCTTTGATGCAGCATATTTTAATGTCCTTGGTCCACTTCTTATCAAATTGTTTACTTTCATATTGTTGAATTTTAAGTAATCATTGTATATTTTAGATAAAAGTACTGTGTCAGATGTATCTTTTGCAAATATTTTCTCCCAGTCCATGGTTTGTCTTCTTATTCTCAACATCGCCTTTGTAGAGCAGAAGTTTTTAATTTATCTATTTATTTCATTGAGGTATAATTGACATGTAACATTATATTAGTTTTAGGTATACAACATAATGATTCGATGTTTGTATACACTGCAAAATGATCACCACAATAAGTCTAGTTACCATCCATCACCATATATAGCTACAAAATTTTTTTTTCTTGTGATGAGGACTTTTCAGATTTACTCTCTTAGCAAATTTTAAATATGAAATACAGTATTGTTAAATATAGTGACCACACTGTACATTACATCCATATGACATTTATTTTATAACTGGAAGTTTCTATCTTTTGACCCCCTTCACTCATTTTGCCTATGCTCCACCACACTCCCCTCTGGCAACCACCAATCTGTTCTCTGTATCTATGGCCTTGGTTTTTTTTGTTTTTTTTGTTTTGTTTTGTTTTTTAAATTCCACATATAAGTGAGATCATATGGTATTAGTCTTTCTCTGTGTGACTTATTTCACTTAGCATAATGCCCTCAAGGTCTATCTACATTGTTGCAAATGGCAAGATTCCATTCCTCTTTGTGGCTAAATAGAAATTCCCTTGTGTATATGTACCACTTCTGCTTTACCCCTTCATCTATCAGTGGACACTTGTGTTGTTTCCATATCTTAGCTGTTATAAACAATGCTGCAATGAACATGGGGGTGCATATATCTTTTCAAGTTAGTGTTTTTGCTTTCTTCAGATAAATACCTAGAAGTGGAATTGCTGGATCGTATAGTAGTTCTATTTTTAATTTTTTAAGGAATCTCCATACTGTTTTCCATTGTGGCTGCACCAATTTACATTCCCACCAACAGTGCACAAGGGTTTTCTTTTCTCCATGTCCTCACCCTTGTTATTTTTTGTCTTTTTGGTGACAGGCATTCTAACAGGTGTGAGGTGATATCTCACTGTGATTTTGATTTGTATTTCCCTGATGATTAGTGATGCTGAACATCTTTTTGCATACCTATCAGCCATTTCTAAGTCTTCATTGGAAACATGTCTATTCAGATCTTCTTCCCATTTTTTAATTGGATTGTTTGTATTTTTGCTATCGAATTGTATGAGTTTTTGGTATATTTCGAATATTGACCCCCTTGCAGATATATGATTTGAAAATATTTTCTCCTGTACAGTAAGTTGCCTTTTCATTTTAAATGTCTTTTTTTTAATTATTTTTATTATTATTTATTTATTTATTTATTTGTGCAGAAGATCAGCCCTGAGCTAACATCCATGCTAATCCTCCTCTTTTCGCTGAGGAAGACCGGCTCTGAGCTAACATCTATTGCCAATCCTCTTCCTTTTTTTTCCCCAAAGCCCCAGTAGACAGTTGTATGTCATAGTTGCACATCCTTCTAGTTGTTGTATGTGGGACGCGGCCTCAGCATGGCCGGAGAAACAGTGCATTGGTGCACGCCTGGATCCAAACCTGGGCCACCAGTAGCAGAGCACCTGCACTTAACCGCTAAGCCACGAGGCCGGCCCAAGGTTTCCTTTTCATTTTGTTGATGATTTCCCTTGCTGTGCAGAAGCTTTTTAGTTTGATGTAGTCCCACTTGTTTATTTCTGCTTTTGCTGCCATTGCTTTTGGAGTCAGGTCCTAAAACTCACTTCCAAGACCAACGTCAAGGAACTTACTGCCTATGTTTTCTTCTAGGAGTTTTATGGTTTCAGGTCCTACGTTCAAGTCTTTAATCCATTTTGAGTTAATCTTTGTGTATGGTGTAAGATAGTAATTTAGTTTCACTCTTTTGCATGTGGCTGTCCAGTTTTCCCAACACAATTTATTGAAGAGACTGTTCTTCCCTCATTGTAGAAGTTTTCAATTTTAATGAAGTCCAGCTTCATCATTATTTCTTTCATGGATCTTTCTTTGTTTTTTTTTTCAAGTCATTGCCATACTCAAGGTCATCTAGGTTTTCTCTTGTGTTATCTTCTAGTTTTATAGTTTTGCATTTTATATTTAGATCTGTGATCCATTTTGAGTTAATTTTTGTGAGGCATATAGGGGCTGTGTCTTAATGCATTTTTTTGCATGTGACTGCCCAGTTGTTCTAGCACCATTTGTTGAAAAGACTATCTTTGTTCCATTGTATTGCTTTTGTTCCTTTGTCAAAGATCACCTGACTATATTTATGGGAGACTGTTTCTGGGCTCTCTATTCTGTTCCATTGATCTATTTGTCTATTCTTTCACCAACAGCACACTGTATCATTGTAGTTTTATAATAAATCTTCAAGTTGATTAGCGTCAACCCTCCAACTTTGTTCTTCTCCTTTGATATTGTGTTGACTATTCTTGGTCTTTTGCCTCCCAACATAAACATAGAAGCAGTTTGTCAATATCCACAAAATAATTGCTGGGATTTTTGCCTGGGATTGTATTGAATCTATAGATCACATTTTTAGTTTTTCTCATAGATCTTGTACATATTTTGTTAGATTTAATATGAGTATTTCATTTTGGGGCTGCTAATGTAAATGGTATTATGTTTTTAATTTCAAATTCTACTTGTTCATTGCTGGTATATAGGAAAGTGATAGACTTTTGTATAATAATTTTGTATCCTACAACTTTGCTATAATCACTTATTAGTTCCAGCAGATTTTGGAATAATCTTTTAATATTCACCAGTTTTTCCACTCCAGATATACTTTCTACATCCTGCATTTAGCTGATCATATCATTTTGTAGACTTTTAACATGTTACTTTAACTCATATATCTCTATAAACTGGTATTTAGATCTTTAGGGTTTATTAGATTGACATTTTCTCCTTCTCTCCCTTTTTCTTTCCTTTCTTTCCTCCCTCCCTCTTTCTCTCCCTCTCTTCTTTTCCCCTTCCTTCCCATCTTCATTCCTTTTTATCTTTTTTGCTTTCTTTTTGGCAAGCATACTGCATAGGTGTTGCTGTGTACTCCTTATCACATCACATCATAAGTCACATTAACTGTGGCCGTTCTGGTTTAAATGATATTAGGATTGCTTGAAGTGTTGTCAATCTGATCCATCCATTATAAAATTTTCTGTCAATATTTACCTACTGGTTTTAGCAACCCTGGATAGATTGCAAAGTGCTTGCTTTTCTAATTCTGACATGTCTTTTACATTTACTGGCTATGATTCTTCTAGAGAAAACAAATAACTTTCCCATTTACTATTTTCTTTCTCTGATATATAGTCTGTACAAGAAAAACATATAAATGCTTGGTTCTTTCACTTTACTTTTAAATATTCAGAACACTGAGTTGGTAATTTAGTTAACTCCAAAAGTCACCAAACTTTTTAAAATATATTTTTGGACTATTATTATAAACTAAGAGATTTTTATTTATTTGATATGTTACATCCACTATAGTTTTTATCATTTTTAACAGCTTTTTGAGGTATAAGTGATGTGCAAAGAACTGAATTTTTTATTTTGTAGAATTGGCTGAGTTTGGACATATGCAAACAACCATGATTCCATCACTACAATAAAGGTAATGGGTATATCCAAAACCACCCAGAGTTTCCTAGTGCCCCTTTGATGATTTTTTTTTTGATGTTTTCTCTTTTTGTTTGTTTTTCATTTTGTAGTAGGAACACTTAACATAAGACTTACCCTCTTAATAAATTTTGAAGTACACAATACTGTATTGATAAAGTTTCAGTTATGATAGACGAATAAGTTCTAGAGATCATTACCACTTTTGATACTCTGGTTGTCTCATATTTTCCCAGTGGGAGCCTTTTGAAATTGCTTCCTTGTCCTTGTAGACATGACATCATTAGTGCTTCTGGCTTTCAGGTCACACAAAAATGTTTCTACCTCGTGTTGTTCAGGTCCTGTTCAAAACAAAAAAACAAAAAAGGAGTATTAGCTCCTTTTAGTAAGAATTGGTATTTTAGATATCACAATCGATACTTGGGTTGCTCATGGTTACCAGGTTGTCATTCATGTCTTTTCTCATCACTGAAGATAGGAATTACGTAATGTTTTTAGAAAAGAAAAAATCAATCGTATGTTAATACTGATATATTCAGTTCACTGTTTAATATTATAGAGTTTTTAAACATCACTTTTGGTTCAATATTTATATCTCTTTAGCTTATGCTGAAAATCTTTATATGTGCATGCACACACAAACTTATGACAGATAAATATGCAGACAGATATTACATACCAATATTACTGACGATATTATTCATGAATGCAGTAATGTAGTTTTAAATTTCATTTTGATTAACATTATTTGCAAATATATATATACCACTACATATGGACAAGCAAAACGTGTTTCAGTTCCTTGAGTTTTTCTCTATATGACTTTACTAACACCTTGATATACAGTTAAACTCAAATTTTTCACTTTTTAAAAATTTTACTGATTGCTTTTTGTCAAACGCCAAATTTGGGCTTTAATTGTGTAAAATGGTTGCAAAATATAATAACAAATTATGTTTAGTATGATCTAACTTTATTTCTATCCTATAGACCTGTTCTCTTCCTTTGACATAGGCAGACATTATTATTAAATTTTTTTTATTTTATCTTTTTAAAAATTAAATACAAAAATACATATACCATCTATTTTCCTACAGAAATTATAGAATTCTGTATTTTCTCTTCTGTGTCTTTCTTTTCTTACTTAAAAATTAATTTAGAAAGTATGTCAAGATGATTCCCTTTTATAGCAGCAGACTGCTTCATTATTTGGATGCACCATAGTTTTTCAACCAGTATTCTACTGAAGGACATTTGAGGTGTGTTCTGCCATCGCCTATTATTAATATCCTGCCATGAATTACTTTGTTCCAATATCGTTTTTTGTTTTAGCCAATGTATCTTTGGGCGAGATATCAGCTTGTTACTTATCTTTTCGTTTTGCTTACTTTTTGTCATGTGAAAGTTTTTTTTGGTACGTAGTCAAATGTATTAATATTTTCTCTCTTTTTTTCTTGATTCAAGTCATAGTAAATAATTTTCTTCCCTCTCTGACTGTAAAGAATCACCCCATGTTTTATCCTATTACTTATATTGTTTCAGTTTTTCTATTTAGATTTCTTAATCTCTTAAGAACTTAATGTAAAGAATGAATCCGTTTTTATGCTTTTCCATATAACTATCCAGTTGTTGCTACAGCACTTATTACAACTCTCTCCTTTCTCCACTTATTTCAGATTCCCCCTGGGGCTGTCCAAGCAAAGGTGTGTGCTGTTTTTGCAGTTGAGGAGATGGTTTGCTTGTATCTAACGTGCTTTGGCTGCTGCTCCACCACTACAAGCTGAGGAAACTCACGGCACTAACTGGCCAAGGAAGAGATTGCTACCCTTGTGCTCTTGCTTCTTGGATTTATGGTGACTCCCTCTCCCTGCCAGAGGAGGTCAGATTATGCAACACAGAAGGGCAGGAGAATTAATGGAAAATTGGAGATAAAAGAAACTAATGAGTAAATTATTTACTTTCTCTTCTTCCAGATGGACTACTCCCAAGTGCAGTATTTCATTTGGTTTCTCTAAACAAATACCACAAGACTGAGCAATCAGCTTGAAACTGTGGTATCTCAATAACGAACACCCTCAAATAGGGTCTCCCACCTTTCCTGTCTCACTTTCCTCTTTCCTTTGCTTCTGTCCCCTTAAGTTACCTTCCCAAATAAATCCTTAGCCATAAGCTTTTGACTCAGACTCTATTCACTTTCAAATCTGGGCTGAGAATTATCTGTCTATTCATATAGCAATCACGAACTGCTTTAATTATGAAGACTCTATATTATTACTTAATATTGACCAAGATGGCCTTAATGTTTCCCTCAGCTTGACAGAACTTTAGACAGACTTTTTCCTGACCCTAGGCTTCTGATCTCCCTTTCTTTAGGGGCTTTACCGTAGAAAATTTATAATTGTATATTCTGTCTCTGTCCCTTTGAGATGTAAATCTTTTACAAAGCTTCTTGATAGTTTTAAAACCCAGCAATGTCTTTCTCAAGAACCTGGGAAACATCCCTTTGAAATGTACAGTCATGTACCACATAACAATGTTTTGGTCAAGGAAGGACTGCGTATACCATAAGATTACAATGGAGGTGAAAAATTCCTATCATCTAGTGATATCATAGCTTTTGCAGACCTCAACGAGGTCTTCAAAAAGTTTGAAAACATGGACTCCAACACCAAAAGGTTTTCTGTGATAGAGGAAGTTTCATGGTGCTTTATCTGCTTACCAGCAAATCTATGATGAAAAACATAAACAAGCCAAGCAAACCACCAGGGACATATTTCTGAAAAGAGTGACACCTCCTCAAGAAGAGCCTCCTGGAATTCAGGAGACATTCCAGAAGAAGCATTGTTATCATAGGAGATGACAGCTCCGTATGTGTCTTATTGCCCCTGAAGACCTTGCATTGGAACAAGATGTGGAGGCGGAAGATAGTGATATTGATGATCCTGACCCTGTGTAGGCCTAGGCTAATGTGTGTGTTTGTCTCTTAGTTTCCAAAAAAAAGTTTAAAAAGTAAAAAACAAAATTTAACATTTAAAAATAGGAAAAGCTTATAGAATAAGGGTATAAAGAAGAAAATATTTTTGTACAGCTTTACAATGTGTGTTTTAAGCTGTGTTATTACAAAAGAATCAAATAGTTAAAAAACTAAAAAGCTTATGAAGTAAAAAGTTACAGTAAGCTAAAGAAAAATATTTTTAAATAAATTTAGTGTAGCCTAAGTGTAGAGCGTTTATAAAGTCTACTGTAGTGACAGTGATGTCCTAGGCTTTCACATCACTCACCACTCACCCTCTGACTCCCCCAGAGCAGCTTCCAGTCCTGCAAGCTCCATTCATGGTAAGTGCCCTATACAGTTGCACCATTATTTATCTTTTGTACCATATTTTCACTGTACCTTTTCTATGTTTAGATGTGTTTATGTACGCAAATACAACTATGTTACAATTGCCTGCAGTATTCAGTACAGTAACATGCTGACAGGTTTGTAGCCTAGGAGCAATAGGCTATACCATATAGCCTAGGTGTGTAGTAGGCTATACCATTTAGGTTTTTTTTATTTTCTTTTTTCCCCCAAAGCTCCAGTAGATAGTTGTATGTCACAGTTGCACATCCTTCTGGTTGCTGTATGTGGGACGTAGCCTCAGCATGGCCGGAGAAGTGGTGCATCCGTGCGCGCCCGGGATCCGAACCTGGGCCGCCAGCAGCAGAGCGCACGCACTTAACCGCTAAGCCATGGGGCCGGCCTATACCATGTAGGTTTGTGTAAGCACACTCTATGATATTCCCACAACAAAAAAATTGCCTAATGATGCATTTCTCAGAACGTATCCCCGTCATTAGGTGACTTATGACTGTCATCATTAATGAAAGTAGAGGCTAATATATTTTGAAGTCAGGGATCGTGATACCTCCAGCTTTGTTCTTTTTTTCTCAGGATTGCTTTGGCTGTTGGGAGTCTTTGGTTTATCCATATAAATTTTAGGATTCTTTATTCTGTTTCCATGAAGAATGTCTTTGGGATTCTGATTGGGATTGCATTGGATCTGTAGATTGCTTTAGATAATATGGACATTTTAATATGTTTATTCTTCTAATCTATGAGATTGAAACATCTTTCCATTTCTTTTTTGTCTTCTTTGATTTCTTCCCATAATGTCTTCTAGTTTTCAGTGTATAGGTCTTTCACCTCCTTGGTTAAGTTTATTCCTAGATATTTTATTCTTTTTGTTGCAATTGTAAATGGAATTGTATTCTTGACTACACTTTCTGCTATGTCGTTTTTAGTGTATAGAAATGCAACTCCTTTTTGTAAGTTTATTTTGTACCCTGCAACTTTGCTGTAATCGTTGATTATTTCTAATAGTTTTCTGGTGGTTTCTTAAGGGTTTTCTATATACAGAATCATATCCTCTACAAACAGCAAGAGTTTTACTTCTTCCTTTCCAATTTGGATACCTTTTACTTCTTTTTCTTACCTAATTGCTCCAGCCAAAACCTCCAGTACTATGCTGGAGTGGTGAGAGTGGGCACCTTTGTCTTGTTCCTGTTCTCAGAAGGGTGGCTTTCAGTTTCTCCTCATTGAGTATCATGTTGGCTGTGGATTTGTCTTATAGGGCCCTTATTATGTTGAGGTTCGTTCCTTCTATATCCATTTTATTGAGAGTTTTTATCATAAATGGACATTGGATCTTGTCAAATGCATTGTCTGCATCGATTGAAATGATCATGTGGTTTTTATTCCTCATTTTGTTAATGTGGTGTATCACATTGATTGATTTGTGGATGCTGAACTATCCCTGCATTCCTGGTGTAAAGCCTACTCAATTGTGGTGTATGATCCTTTTAATGTTTTGCTGTATTTGATTTGCCAATATTTTGTTGAGGATTTTTGCATCTATGTTCATCAGTGATATTGGTTGTAATTTTCCTTCCTTGTGTTGTCCTTGTCTGGTTTTGATATCAGGGTAATGTTGGCTTCATAGAATAAGTTAGGAAGTGTTCTGTCTTCTTCAATTTTTTGGAATAGTTTGAGAAGGATGGGTATTAAATTTTCCTTGAATGTTTAGTAGAATTCCCTAAAGAAGCCATCTGGTCCTGGACTTCTGTTTTTTGGGAGGTTTTTGATTACTGTTCCCATCTCTTTACTTGTGATTGGTCTGTTAAGATTCTCTATTTCTTCTTGATTCAGGTTTGGGAGGTTGTATGAGTCCAAGGATTTATCCATTTCTTCTAGGTTATCCAATTTGTTGGATTCTCTTATAATCCTTTGTATTTCTGTAGTATCTGTTGTAATTTCTCCTCTTTCACTTTTAATTTTATTTATTGAGCCTTCCTTTTTTTCTTAATGAGTCTTGCTAAGGGGTTGTCAATTTTGTTTCTCTTTTTGAAGAACCTGCTCTTAGTTACTTTCATTGATCCTTTCAACTGTTTTTTTGGTTTCAGTTTCATTTATTTCTGCTCTAATTTTTATTATTTCCCTCCTTCTGTTGACTTTGGGCTTTGTTTGTTCTTCTTTTTCCAGTTCTGTTAGGTGTAGTTTAAGATTACTTATTTGAGATGTTTCTTGTTTGTTAAGGTGGGCCTGTATTGCTATGAATTTCCCTCTTAGCACTGCTTTTGCCACATCCCATATGAGTTGACATGGTTTATTTTCATTTTCATTTGTCTCCAGGTATTTTTTGATTTCTCCTTTGATTTTTTCAATGACCCAGTGGTTGTTTAGTAGCATGTTGTTTGGTCTCCACATATTTTTGACTTTCCTAGCCTTTTTCTTGTAGTTGATTTCTAGTTTCATAGCATTGTGGTCAGAAAAGATGCTTGATATGATTTCAATCTTCTTAAATTTATTGAGGCTTGCCTTGTTTCCCAACACACGGTCTATCTTTGAGAATGTTCCATGTACACTTGAGAAGAATGTGTATTCCATTGATTTTGGATGGAGTGTTCTATATATATCTATTAAATCCATCTGGTCTAGTTTTTTGTTTAGTTCCACTATTTCCTTGTTGACTTTCTGTCTGGATGATCTATCCATTGATGAAAGTGGAGTGATAAGGTCCCCTACTATTATTGTGTTGCTGTTAATATCTCCTTTTACATCAATTAATAGTTGCTTTATGTACTTTGGTGCTCCTGTGTTAGGTGCATATATTTATAAATGTTATGTCTTCTTGATGGAGTGTCCCTTTTATTATTATATACTGCCCCTCTTTGTCTGTCATTGTCTTTTTATCTTGAAGACACAAGCTTTGTCTGATATAGTATTGCAACACTTGCTTTCTTTTGCTTGTCATTTGCTTGGAGTATCATCTTCCATCCCTTCACTCTGAGCCTATGTTTGTCTTTAGAGTTGTGATGTTTCCAGGAGGTAGCATATTTTTGGGTATTGTTTTTTAATTCATCCAGCCACTCTGTGTCTTTTGATTGGAGAATTCAGTCCGTTTACACTTAGGGTGATTATTGATATATGAGGGTTTAATACTGCCATTTTATCTCTTGTTTTCCAGGTGTTCTATATTTCCATTTTTTCTCTTCCCTTGCATTTCTGACTGCCATTTCAGTTTGGTGGTATTCTGTGATGGTTTTCTCAGTTTTCTCTTTATTTATGATTTGGGGCTCTGTTCTGATTTTTCATTTAGTGGTTACCATCTGGTTTATATAAAAGATCTCATAGATGAGATAGTCCATTTTCTGATGTCCCCTTATTTCCATTAGCCTAAGCAGAATCCATCCCTTTTCTCTTCCTCTTTTGAGTGATTGTTGTCACAAATTATTCTTTTTTGTATTATGAGTTTGTGACTAAAGTGTTCATAGTTATTTTTGATGCTTTCCTTCCCTTTATCTTTTATGTTTTAATTGTTTGCTAACCTATTCTGATATAGAGCTGCAATTTTCTGATTCTATCTATTTATCTCCTTGCTCAAGGTTTTGTAAACCTTTGTTTTTTCTTCAGATGGGAGGCCTCTTTTCAGTGTTTCTTGTAAGGCAGGCCTAGTGGTGATGAACTCTCTCAGCTTTTGTTTATCTGGGAAAGCTTTTATTTCCTCATTGTATCTGAAGGATAGTTTCACTGGATAGAGTATTTTTGGATGAAAATGTTTGTCTTTTAGTATTTTTAATATATCATTCCATTCTCTCCTAGCCTTTATGTTTAGGTTTATGGTGAGAAATCCGCTGAAAACCTGACATGTGTTCCTTTGTAGATTATTTTCTTCTGCCTTGCTGCTCTTAATATTTTTTCTTTGTCATTGACTTTTGCCAGTTTTTATATTATATGCCTTGAAGAAGATCTTTTTGCATTGAGGTAATTAGGAGTTCTATTGGCTTCATGTACTTGTAAGTCAATTCTTTCTTCAGCTTTGGGAAGTTCTCAGCTATTATTTCTTTGAACAAGCTTTCTCCTCCTTTCTTCCTCTCTTCTCCCTCTGGAATATCTATAATCCTTATGTTGCTTTTCCTAATTGAGTCAGATATTACTGAAAAAATTTCTTCATTTTTTAAAAAAAATCCTAGTTCTCTCTCTTCCTTCGTCTGAAGCATTTCTATATTTCTATCCACTAAATCACTAATTCTGTCCTCCATAAGTTCAGCTCTGTTTTTATGGTTTCTAGATTATTTTTTATCTCTTTAATTGTGTTCTTCATCTCTAGAATTTCTGTTTTTTTTTTAGAGTTTCAATCACTAAAAGTACTCCTACTGCACATTAATTTTATTCCTGAGCTCATTGAACTTTCTGAGTTTTTTTAATAACTCGTTGAGTTCCTTTATTACAACTACATTGAATTCTCTGTCATTTAGATTGTAAATTTCTGTGACTTCTGGCTTGGTTTCTGGACAATTGTCATTTTCCTTCTGCTCAGAAGTGTCACTGTAGTTTCTGGCATTTGACACATTGGTCCTTTGCCAGTGCATATGTGGTAGTGTCTGGTTGTATTTTCTACCTGTCACTGCTGGGGGGTGTGTAGGGGCTATGTTTTCTGATCCCACCTAGTCTTCTGGAAGTTATGCTGGTAAGGTGGCTCTGTGTTTGTGCAGGCTGGCTATAGCCACTCTGCAGGTTGCACTCACATGGGCAGAGCCTTTGTGCTGGACAAGCAGGTCTCTCACTGTAGGTGGGGGCTCCATGCTCAGTGAGTGGGTCACTCTCACGCAGGTGGGCCACTGCGCTTGGCAGGGGATGGGCTGAGCTGCTGCACTAGGTGGGAGGGGCACCTACACTGGGGCTGAGTCACCACTCAGTGCGTCCTGTGGGCTGGCGTGCTCTGCTGGTGGGGCACCTTCTGAGTGGGCGGGGTGCCGTCTCACCTCCCCTCGGCTTGGCCAGCAGGTGCCTTTGTGAGGACCACCCACCACTCAGTGGGGAGCATTCCTCTGAGCAGGGCCGCTGTGGCATGGTGGGCAATCCCGAGGGCTAGGCTACCACTCCAAAAGCTTTCATGTGGGTTGGGCTCCCCCACCTCCTCTTACAGTTGTGCTGGCTGCTGTGTGAGGATCTGCAACCTGGCTTGCTGCTGCCAGGGATAGAGAGACATGCATTCACTTAGTTCCACTGCCTCTCAGGGATGCCCACCTTCAGACACGCAGCTGCATGGATTTCTCAGACATCCTATTGTGCTGTGCATGGAATCCTCTGCTGGTTAATGAATGTCCATTTAGTTGTAACTTAAAGGGGAGAGACAAAGGGAACAGCTCCCTCCTCCTTGATGCTGACGTCACTCTCTTGTTATGCTCTATTTTTATCTTACTATTTTACTGAAGCAATACTTTACCAATGATTATTTTAGCTTTTACAGATATAATTATAATCTTTGTTCTCACTTTTCTGCACATATGTTTCTTCTTTTTGAAGTAAAACTGCTTTTGATTTTACTCTCCCACTGAAATTTGTTTTTATTAACCAGAGAGTAAAGAATACATGATTAATTAAGGGACAAAATTAACCCCAAACAATTGAAAGGATGCCAAAATTTCACCTAAAATGTCTCAGACATAGTGCTAGTGCTTTAATGAGCAGGATGCTACATAGTCAATAAAGCAAACTTTTACTATTGATATTTTGTCCTCATGTTATACACAAGGAAACAAAACTCAAGTGGATAATCTAAAACATTTATGGTCATACATCCCATGAATGGTGCAATTGAAATTCATACCTACATCCATTTGATTTTAAATTTCAAATTTTGCTTACACCACAGTGCGTTATGTTGCTTTCATAAATGTCTGACTTAGATAACAGAAGATATGCCTTGTGAAGTCACTTTGGCATTTTGGTCACAAGAAGGTTTTTTAAATCCAGAGGACATTAGAATTGGAAATGACTAATTTCAAGATATCACCTAGCAACTAGTTGTGATTACACATGGGAAGACAGAAGGTTTACTTTGCCTCCTAGGCACATAGGCCTCAATGCTTTAGTCTGATTTTAACAATAGGGTTTATAAATCATCAACTATTAAACTTAAGCATGATCCAAAGGCTTCAAGTCCATTGTCTAAATTGTTAAACTTAATCACATCATTGTATCAGTGAGTATTAATTGGTTGTGAGTGACTGGAAGCCCAATTCCAATTAGTAAATTTGGGTTGCTATAACAAATTATCACAGAAGGTGGCTTAAAAAACAAACATTTATTTCTCACAGTTCTGGAGCCTGGAAGTCTGAAGTCAGGATGCCAGTATGGTCAGCCTCTTGGTGAGTGCCGTCTTCCCAGTTTAGAGCTGGCTGTCTTCTTGCTGTGTCTTCACATGGTGAAAAGAGTGATATCTAGCACTGTGACTTCTTCTTATAAGTACACTGATCACATTCATAAGGACTCCATTCTCTCTCAAAGGCCCCACCTCCCAATACAATCATAGTGGGATTAGGGTTTCAAAATATGAATTGGGGGGTGAGGGCACAGATATTCCATCCATTGCCATATCTGATTTTTTCAGCATAGTATTGGCTTGATTCAAGGGCTTCAAAAATGTCACTAGGGCTTATTCTGTTTCCTTTTATTTCCTCTCTATATCTCTTGCATTCACTTTCTTTGAGTTAGCTTTAGTCTAAAAAAATCTCTTCCCTTAAGGAAGCAAGATGTCCACAGCAACCCCTGACTTCACATTTCTTAGATTCAACTCCAGTTGGGAACAGCCCTGATTCTGTTCTAGCATTCAAAACAAAGTCTTATGGCTTTTCATTGGTTCTGCTTAGACCATTTGTCCATCCCAGAACTATTCACTATAATCAGGGGAACATGGTAATCTAATTGGCTGGCTTGGATGACACACTCAATTAATTAAAGCTAAAGTTTTACCTAAATGAAGCACATATGCTGATATTGGGCAAGGAGGTGGATATCTACACATTTGGTTAGAGTTACCAGAAGACAGCGAGTGGGTTTTAAGGAGGAAGACAAAAACTATTCACGATGCCTATTTTGCTTCCGCAAATTTCAAGTCTCCCACATTGGTGAAGTCATTCCTTCAGTCATACCCACTACACAATAGGACACCCAAGTGCTGATAGAATCATACTTACCCATCCAATATTCTTTGTGGCCAATAGCATCGTCTGCAAAATGCCTTAGTAGGGGTACATTTAGTAGACATAACACAGTGTTTAAAACTAAATTATCTGTATGAAGAATGAATTCTTTGGCATTTGTCTCAATGTGTTCTAAAACCAATCATGCCACAAGGCATGTCATGACTAGTGTGCAAATACAATTTCACCCAGATTTGAATATCTAAGACAACTTCCAGTTGTCTGCAGGGGAATCAAAGATGATTCATTCAGTCCCTGCACACATAGGAACTGGAAAGGTTGGGGAGAATTGCTTTCACCCATTGCAGATGACAGTTAAAGAGAGAAATGACTTGAAAAAAAAAAAAAAAGGAGAGGGCAAAGACAGATCTTTATATGCTGTATTAGAATGTCAAAAAGATGAAACATAGTATGGTGTTAGTGAGGTTCATGGTGAAAAATTAAATATGCTCTGCCATAGTAGATAATTTTCCCAGAAAAATCAAGGTTTTATGGTGGATATCAGCAATGGAAAATATTTCAACAACCAGAGAAAATCTAAACGATAGGTACTAATACAAACTCTTCAGGGGAACCTGGTGTAATAGCACCATCTTCAAAATAGTAATTACTATAACCATGTATTAAAATCAAGAAATATACTATAAAGGGGCCATGACAGTAGCTTGGAAAAACAGCATGAGGAATATAACCAAGGAAGTTCAAACAGGTTGTACTAATGACTTTCCCTATAGTGCAAGTTTAGTCAACCCCACATTGGCTGATTTTTTCTTTAATAAAGCTTTTCAAAAGGTTTGAGTTTGACATAGTCTTTGTCTTTTGCAATGATATTCTGGGTCCTAGAGCTGTGTCTTTGATGGTTGAGGACGGGGGCAGGAGAGTTTTGCTGTCATCACCATCATAATCAAAGTAATGGATGATATATATTGATTTACTTACTGAAAGCCAGACTTTACCAAGTGCTTTGTAAACATTATCTCATTGAGTCTGAGAGCACCCCTAAAAGTTGGATACTGTTGCTTTTCCCATATCTCAGATGAATAAACTTAAAGCCAAGCTGACTTGCTCCAGACTACAGAGCTAGTGAACTGCAAGAACCCTATTAATCTGGCTCCAGGTAACCACCAGTTTTCAGAAACATTCATTTTTGGGTTTCTAACTGGTGGAGAAAACTAGGGAAATGGAGTTGAAAACAGTTGACTTTTTTTTTTTTTTTAAATAAACTAGTTCATTGTACTTTCTGGAGTAAGATTCAAATCGGACCTTTTGAAAGATTGATATAATAAACAACGTCTGACACATGATCGTTCTCATTTGAAAACTGTCTTTGAGGTTGCAAACCTGTAGCAAAGTTTGCCTTATCAACCTCTGGCTTTCATTGCGCCAGATTAATTAATCACATTAGCTCAATCCATTGTCTATATAATCTAAATTAAATAGGATATTTGTCTTTAGCAATGTAATACCCCCTCCCCCCAATTCCCGTCATCAAGTTTTGCTGTGTGTGGCATTCTTTCTCAAAGTTGACTAGACTGAACAGAACTGTCACTTTTTTAGCATTGATTTTATTTTTAGTTGGAAAAAAATCTGTCACAAGTTTAATGCAAATTAGGATTCATTATTGACATATGTAAATACATCATAAGGCAATTATGAAACGTTTTAAAAAATTTTCATTTTCCAAAGGAAACAAATCTTTCTTTCTCCAATCATCAGAAAAAGGAGGAGTATGCAGAGAGGCACACATTTTAACTACAGTTGCTTTAATTTGGCTCCCTTGTGATGTAAAATTTATATCATGTACTAGTTTTATTACTTTTGAGATACAGGTATATTGAGTTACATTTCGATTAGGCTTCTGCTTATGATTTGCAAACATTTCCTTACCAGCTGCCAAATTCAATTTATGTCTACCTAGCTTTCAAAATAAAAAGTAAAGTGACAGAGATGTATAGAAAATAGTAGTTTGAAACTAGTGTTTTATGCTAAATTTGAATGAGAGTCATTACACGTGATTTCCACAATCACAAAAATGAGAATAAGTTCCACAAGTTTGCAGTAAAAATGACTGCTGTGCTAACCATCAGTGGAATGTTTTCTCTGAGTTAATGCCTGTCCTCTTTGAACTGACTTTAAACTAGCTCTTTGGAAAAACTTGAATGGTAAACAAGGTGTTTAGCATTTCCTGAAATCTCCATGAACTTTTACATACCCCAGCTTCACTTACAAGATCTAATGTAGTTATTTTCCGCACAGTTCATAAAATTTAGACTATAAATGCTGAAATTGTTTCCCTACTGCTTCACTTTTTGTTTACTCCAACCCACTAGGCATTCTAATGTTGGTTCATCTGCATGGTGCATAGCTCAGATTGATGTGTGGTTTCCTTTAAATCATGGGATTACCCAATACTTAAACTATATTAAATGTTAAAACATTTCTCATATTAGAAACATGTGACTCCAAACAATCTTCCAACTTTCGTTGCCTGTTTATTCAACCAAAGAATTTACTGTTTCTCAAAATGCCTTGCATATTTCTACTTGCATATGCTTAACGTTTCTTCTGGAGATTTCTAATCTAAAACTATTGATTAAATCCATTTAAATGACAAATATTTGAACTCATCATCATATACTTATATATTTCTGGATTTTACTTGTTATTTTATAATAATTTCAATAATTTTCATACATCACTATTAAAAATACACTATATAAAATATTCTCTAAAAGTTTTCAGGTAACAATAGAAACATCCAAGTAATGAGGTTCTAGATTATCACCCACATCTTATTCCTTTTCCCAGAAATAACCATTGTTAACAACTGAATGTGTACTGGGAGTACACTTCCTATGCATTTACATTTATGGAAATATGTGTGTGTATACATACAGATATGTAGATTTTCACATGAATACTCAATTATATATTGTCCATCAACTTGATTATTTTTTACTTATCCTATGTCTTAAAAACTTTTCCATGTCAATGCTTCAAAGCTACCCAATCACTTTAAATTGTTGCATAATTTTCTGTATTATGGATATAACAGCTTATCTGCACATTGCCATATTGATGGACAGTTTTTCAAATATATACTCCTAAAAAAGAGCGTGTATTTCTTCAAAATTAAAACTTCTCATCAAGATAGTGTTATGAAAATAAAAAAAGCCACAGACTGAGAAATATTCACAATATGTATATCCAAATAAGATGTAATATGCAGAATATATAAATTACTCCTTCAAAACAATAATAAAATAACAGTTCAACAAAAATGGGCAAAATCTTGGACAGAAACTTTATGAAAAAGATATATGAATGGCAATTAAAGCAGGAAAAGATGTTCAAAATCACTAGCCAACAGGAAAATGCAAATTAAAACCAAAAATGAGATTCCATGGCACATCCACTACAAGGACTAATATTAAAAAGATTATTAATACTAAATGTTGAAATAAAGTAAAGCAAGTGGAACTGTCATACATTATGGTGGGAATGTAAAATACTAAAACCACTTTGTAAAACCATTTGACAGTTTCTTACAAAGTTAAAATATATACCCACTTTTGATCCAGCAATGTTACTTGGTAGTTGCCTAGAAATAAAAACATATGTCTACAAAAAGACTAGTATAGGGGTGTTTTTGCAAGTTTTTCATTTGGATACTACCTGAGATGTCCATCAACAGAAGAACAGAAAACAAATTGTGTGAATTTTTATCATTTTGAAATAATGTTTGTACCTTTTTCTGCCAGGATTATTTCTAGACATTTCATAATCTGTTGTCATGAAGTGGGTACTTCATTTTATGTGTCATTTTGTAATTAGTTCTTCTGGAGTATAGGATATCTGTGTATGTGTGTAAGTTGAATATATTTCTACATTGCTACTCTTGCTAATGGCAATTTTTCTTATTTCTAAATAGTTTACTCTTTTTATCAGTTCGTTCTCTTAAATTTTTGAGATAAATATTCATTTCCTCTAAAATAAGTCTGTATGTTCCTCTCTGATATTTACATTTATTATTTATTTGCTTGCTGCACTTCATTACCTAAACTTTATAGTAAAATTTTGAAGTATATCTAACAGTTGATCATTTAACATGATGTTTACTGAAGTTGCTTTTCTTTTTCTTTTTTTCTGTTTTTTTTTGCAGGGAAAGAGTCACCCTGAGCTAACACCTGTTACCAATCCTCCTCTTTTTTTTTTTCCTCCCCAAAACCCCAGTGCATGGTTGTATATCCTAGTTGTAAGTCCTTCTAGTTCTATGTGAGCCACCACCACAGCATGACTACTGAGAGACAGGTGGCATGGTTCCATGCCCCGGGAATGAATCTGGCCACTAAAGTGGTGAGAGTGCCGAACTTTAACCACTAGGCCATCAGGGCTGGCTCTGAAGTTTCTTAAAGAAATATTTTATTTATTTATTTATTATTTTAGGGCATTTTTCTCTATTCCTAGCTTGCTAAAATTTCTTAAAAATAAAAATAAGGAACATTCAGCCTCAGCTGCCACCTGACTGCAGCCACAGTCTTCAAAAGAGACCATCAAAACCATCCACCTGAGATCCAACCAACCCAAGGAATTGTGATAAATAATAAATTGTTGTTTTAAGACAAAACAATGGGAATTAGTTTAAAAATTTTTTGACATATGATAAGCTATTTTCAAATTTCATAATATTGCACTTGCCTTGCATTCCTAGGCTAAACTCCAAATGGACTAGGAACTAAATTTTGTTTCATTCTTTGAAGAATACAGCTTACTAATATTTTATTCAGCATTAATTTGGTTTTTTATTATACAGTCATGCATTGCTTAACGATGGGATACAATCTGAGAAATGCATCCTTAGGCAATTTCATCATTGTGAGAACATCATAGAGTGTACTTACACAAGCCTACATGGTATAGCCTACTACACACCTAGGCTCTATGGTACTAATCTTATGGGACCACCCTCGTATATGTGGTCCGTCTTTGACTGAAACGTCCTTATGCGGCACATGACGGTAATTTACTTATGAGCAGACTCTGTTATTCATCTGTGAATCATCCAGTTGATGTAACTGATAGGACCTGTATCGGTTACATCAACCAATTTCAAGGTTCCTGTGTACCTTGAAGTCGAGTTGAGTTGTGTTGAGCATAAAATGTGTCTAGTTTTAGGGAATTACAAACTAGGTGAAAATAAACAGGGATGCATTTTAAATTTCTTTGAAAATTAAATGTTTTCCTCTTAATTTCCTAGAGAATGTTTTTTTCTGATTTTCTCTTGTGTATACCAAGTCTGTTTAAAGCATATATTAATATTTTACTTCTCCATATTAACTTATAAGGCATTTTTGCTCTAAAACATTTTTCTGGCACATTCTTGAAAGGCAGTGTGGAAATAGGAACCACACTACTGTTTTCTATAACATATGAGAGGTCCATTTTTCTTCCTCAGTGAAGTCTTTGTATAAAAACGATAGTGACAGAATGTTATAATCTGATGCTCTTCTACTCATTCTATTTCAAAATATATTATTAAGTCGTATGAAGTTTCAGAATTAATCTAAAGTATTTCTGAATAGTGTACAAATTTTAGAATGCAGATTTAGAATTAAAGCTCTTTAAAAAGTATGTATCAATTGGATGAATTTATATGTTTAAAATTTTAAAATTGATGTAATTAGACATAAAGTCAGTCTCTGATTATTCTTTCTGCTGTGTATAGAGAAGGTAATGGTTCAGAGAACTATACAAAAACACCACTGTACATTAGAAAAACAATCAATGTTTCATGAAACAGCTGAAAATTGCATTAACCCTGGGCACAGTTTATCAGAAGAAATTGGTGTTTGGTGCACTTAAAATAATTCCAGCTGCCGGTAAAGATCTTGATCTTTAGCCTCTTATGACTATTCAGTTTAATTCTTAACCTTATATTACTAAGTTTTGTTAAAGAAAATCTCATTAGCGTGCCTATTGGCACCAGTACAAATTCATAGCCTCTTACCTCATAGGAACGTTATTTACTTGCTGCTTTTCGAATGCTTCTCACATTCTTTGTGCCAAAAGTCTTTCTACTCTTTTCACTATCCACTGCTCTCACCCATCTTACACCTCCCTCTTAGTTGAGGATATTATGTCTGCCTCTTCAGAGAAGTGCAAACTATTATATATGACATCGCTTGGATTCACACAATCTCATCTTGACTTAACTCTTATAACACTTATTCCATTTTCGACTCTTAGAAAAAAGGCTACGTTCATCTTTTCACTCTTCTCTAAAATGAAGTTCTCAATTTATACATTAGATCTCATTTCCTACTCCATGCTTCTAGAAATTTTTTCCCTTAATTATCTCCTCTCTTTCCTTAAATTTCAACATTAATTTTTTTCTATTTGGTGTATAAGTGTCTGTTTGTGGTGTTTGTGTGGATGGATTATGTGGTGGTGGTGTGGTGTGTATGAATTATGCCTCAGTATGCAGCCAGGAGCTGCCCGAGTCCAATGAAGGATACCTCATCTTAAGCTGATCAGCACGTTTTTTTTGCCTGATTCACATATACGTAAAACCTACAGTCATTGGTGAGAGTAGCTGAGGCAGCAGGTACACTAATTATATCCACCACCAAAATATTAAAGTTCATTAAGTATAAAAAAGCCTGGAGTTTTCACAGATCAATGGCACAGCTCTTGATGTGAGGTGCATGCTGTGCCTCCACTCTCTTCACAATACGAGGTTGGGTCCCTGTCCAGAGGGTCTGCACCTCACTTTGAGGAGACCTTATGTCAGCTGAGTCAGGTGCCAAGGAGATTGAGGTAACCATTTCAGGTGATCCATGGACCACCACTGACATTCACCTAGAAGTTTCAGAACGAAGTCCTTCTACCACTACCTCAAAAAAGTGTGTGTGTGTGTGTGTGTTTGCACATGCACGTGTGTATAACATGTATTGAGAAGAGTATTTATTTTAGATGTATCTGGTGGATTTATTTTGGATGATCTTTTATTATGTTGAATAATTCTCTAAAATGGCTACCTGTAGCTGGTTTGCACATTTTGTGGAGTTAATGTAAGCTGGTTCATTGTAGGTCTTAAACCATCACGGTTTGATGTTCTGCCTTCTTCTCTTTAGCCTGCAAGTAAGTTTCACTTTGTTCCTTCCTAACATTTGTCCTCATTAACCCTTCCTTTTACCTGAACCATAACTTCTGGCATTACATACTGCCTCCATTTCCACAACTGGCAATTGAGAGGGGTTACTTTACCACTCTCTCAATAATATCTTTGCAGTACACACCTCCCACACTATCATTTGATAAGGACATTGATGTTTTCCCAATCTTATGCAAAGTGCTATATAAATGCAGTCCCAAGCCTGCCAATTGCTTGAGATGGGTTGCAGCAATAAAAGCTCTCATATGGAGAAATTCTGGAGCTTCCAATGCTTCAAACCACTTGAGTAAGCACCAGTCCCTCTACCCAAGCAGAAACTCTTCTTGTTAATATCAGCAACATCTTTTTATCTGTCAAATCAAATGGCTTATGTTAAATCTTTCTTTTTCCTACTTGATCTAAGTGATTCATCATCTTCAACTAGACCCCTATATCTTAAAACTCTTTTGTCTTGTTTTATAGTATATAACTCTTTCCCAGCTCTTCTATTTTTGACAGTTTCTTCTTGGTTGACTACTCTTCAAATTGTGCAAATATGCATGTGGTTGCCAAGCCTCCATCTTTCCCTTTCCTACTTTCCATTTCCTGCTCACATGCTATCCTGAAAATATAATCCATTTGTAGAAATTTAACATCTGCCTGTATGGTAAAGATTCCCTCATATACATTTCTAGCAAGTTATAGTCCCCCATGTATATATAAGTTCTTGGAGGAACTTTAAACTTATAAAGTCCCAACTGAGCTCTAATTTCCTCCCCCAAAATGTCTTTTATATCTGGTCTTGTTATAAGGTGGCAAACAAACAAACAAAAAGTTAGTATTTTAAACTCTTTTTTTCCTTTAATCTCATATCCAAATTTCGTGTTATCCTCTTAGTTCTACCTCTGTGACATCTTCTGATTATAAAACTGAATATTTATCCCCATTATCACTAGCTAAGTGAATCTTTTGCCTGGAAAATTATAGTCATAGCCTAACTTTTTCCCCTGTATATTTTTTCCTTAATCCTTATGATTTAAAAAATAGTTATATTCATGCTTTGCCCATGTTAAAAAAATGCAATCCTGTTAGGTAACTAATGTTTTCATATCACTTTTCCATGTACTTCTATATGCATTATAGGTTTATAGATGTCCCCAGGTTTCCATTTTTATAAAGTGTAAAAAGTTCAAGGTCCTAATTTGTCATACACAGACTATTATAGAATATCAAGTCCCTCTGGCCACTTAAATTTTGAAAATCCAATCACATACATGCACTTACACACAGAATAAAACCCCTCACATGCACATATACACATCTTATTAATGAGGGCTCTGTGTCTAATTTAAATATGCAGTGTACTGAGTATTCAGTGCCATCTTTATTTCATTCTATCACTGATGCTGTCACTCATATTCCACAGTTGCATAATCTGCACTATTGATAACTTCCAAACTAGTTTTAAAAAACACAGTTTTTCATTCCAAGTTCAGATCCTCTGCATTGTTCTTGAACCTCAAGCCATAAAATTATCATATTATTTGATCTGAGCTGGGCTTCTGAATGAATCAAATATGAAAGCATTATGAAGAGATATTTTTACCGCCCAAGCACAGGATATTCTCAACGGGAAAAATAAAGGAAAATAATCCCAATCAAAGATGAGCTTATAACAAAGCATTTTAAAACATGGAAAGAATCAGTATATACCATCCCTGAGAGTCAGCAGATACAATAAAAGTAGGATTAGAAACCCATTAAATTAACTTATATATCAGTAGAATATAAAATGATTTATATTTATAATAAGTATATAAATAATAGACAAAAATAAAATCATTTATAAGAAAAGAACAAACACATCCTTAAAAAGAACAAGAAGATTGGGAAATTAGTAGGGCAGAAATTCTAGATATATTATTTAAAACATTTAACAATAAAACCATGAAAAGATAGATTAGCTCCAGATGAAGAGTACATACGTTGCAAGGTAGATATTAGAAACTATTCTGTAAGGAAGTCTAGGAAAATAAAGAGGTGGAAAAGATAAAAGTGGTTAAGAGGAAAGACTGTCCTTGGATCTAAAAGGGGTGACAAGTTCGGAAGAACAAAATAAAAATAAATTCACACCTAGAAATATCAGTTAACTTTTAGGATATCAAAAGCATTTAGTCAATCTCAAAAGTGAAAAACTAGAATCCCCAGCCTACAAACCATCTTCAAAGCCAAATTAGAGACTGAATGATATTAGAATATTTTCCAAGCATGAGTGAAAATAAGTATCAATACAGGATGATATACTTAGCTAAGTTATTGTTCAAGAGTGAGCAGGAAAAAATAAAAACAGTCTTTTAAATAAATGGATGAATTTTCTAGATATGGGATCTATGGACCCACCTTTTTCCCAAATTTTCTACCATTCTCAGTGGTAGGGCATTAGATTATTATTAATACTTAATTATAATTGTAAGGTTAATAAAATATTTCATCATTTTTCTTCTGAATTCATTAGCACCAGAGTAACTATCTAGGATGTTGACATTTTAGATTTTTCAGAAAATATGAAGATACAATATTTGGGAATAAAAACCATAAAACAGTAATAAAACTTCCTCCATAAACGTTTGTAAGAGATAGGAAGGCAATCCTAATATGTGTGTTTTATACACACCTAATGCAGCTTATTTTCACAATGTAGTATAATTATTTATTTACAGGTCCCTCAATTTTTTGAAGATATCTTTATTCACTTATGTAAAACTAGTATTGGTATTCATTTGTTGAATGGACTAATACGTGAATTTTACTTTATAATTTTCTCAGTGTTTTCAGGAATATCATTAAACAGATTTGTAAGATATTTAAGACTCTCTGCTTTATATTTATAAAGAAATTGAAATTTAAAGGCATAAGCAATTATACAAGGTAACGTGGTAAACAGCACAGGCTTGAGGCAGGTCTTCTAACTCTCAATTCAGTGCTTTCTACACTTTACAACATGGTCTTCTAATGATTTTGCTCTCATGTTATCTTGTAAAATATATTTTATAAATAAGATATTTTTAATAGAGAATTTTAGTAAAGAATTATTTAGGGGCCAGCCTGGTGGCATAGGGGTTAAATTTGCACACTCTGCTTTGGCAGCCCAGGGTTTGCAGGTTGGGATCCCGGGTGCGGACCTATGCACCACTCATCAAACCATGCTGTGACAGGCGTCCCATACAAAGTAGAAGAAGATGGGCATGGATGTTAGCCCAGGGCCAATCTTTCTCAGCAAAAAGAGGAGGATTGGCATCAGACATGAGCTCAAGGCTAATCTGCCTTGAAAGAAGGAAAGAAAGAAAGAAAAAAGGAAAGAAAGGAAGGAAGGAAGGAAGGAAGGAACAATTATTTAGATGTAACATATATACATATAAATATTTGTCTCAAATAATTTTATTCTTATATTTTGTAATATTGGCAGTTTTATTGAGATAGATTCTTAAGAAAAACAGTAATTTTAGATCAGCTGTAAGGAGTAATTCTTTGATCTGTAACTTGTTTCTGTGTTCCTATCAAAAAATAATTTAATCTTTGAGATCACATTATATAATATTACAGAATATTTTACTTTTAGAGTATCTCATTCATTCAAATTTTTTATTAAATATTTATATAATATTAAAGGTTACTAGTCAAAGACACAAGTCCTTTCACTATGTATTAATACACACTAGCAGAGAAAATAACATTATGCAGATACTCATCATGCCAAGCAAAATAGAAGAGATATACCATAAGAGATACCTCTATAGACTAAATTCTTATGGAAATTCGAAGGACAGAAACAATCCTTTTGACTAGGATATCTGACAATGCTTCACAAATAACTAAAATTTAGATGTGGGGGAAGAACGGAGGTGTAGAGTTGACTGAAGAAATGTGAAAATTAAATGTGTCTAGAGTCCAGTTTGAGTGGAGTCTCTGATGGGTAAGGAGAGTAAGATATGATAGTGAAGCCAAGGGCCAGATCATGCTGTGTTAATGATTCCAGGCTGTATTTGAAAGCCAACGGAAAGGCGTGGCTAGACATGCTATTGGTCTGGATATCATATAACACGGAAGAACTACAGTAGGTTTATTTCCGAAAACAGATTTATAGCTTTTATATCTTCTAAGTTTACTCCCCAAACTGGCTAGGAAAAAACTCCCCTATGAGGTTGAAAATGTCTGTGGTATAATTGCAAGTGTCATGATGGAATGAGAAGAACCCTGACCTAGAAGAAAACTGGATACTATTGCTCTTCTTAAATTTATTGCCCAAATGTGTATTAAATTCCCAGTGCCCCAGTTTCTTCAGCTGTAAAGAAAAACTAGTGAAAATCTCTGCTAAGAGAACTCAGGGATCTGAAGTCTAAGGAATTACTAAAAATGTACTGATGAAATAGAGGAATCCAATCATTCTCTGATTGTCACAATGTCACCATTCGAAACTTATCGAAGAATTTCTAACAAGTAATTCTAACTCATTATAATCCAAATTAATAAGAGACTTGCGTGGGAATATGAATAAAGTAATTACTTATGGAAACCAGATAAAATGATAACTGTTTAAACATGAGATCCATAATTGTTTTTTCTTTCAGCTGTATTTATATCTAGGTGATGCTCCACTTCATGTACCAAGTGTTATTTACTGAACACACTAAATTCTGCAAATACTTCCACTCCCAACTCTTGCAATCTTTAGTGAATACCCCTTGAGACTGCGCACATTTGCAAGATCTCACCTTTTTTTCCAACTTCCTTTTGACCTTTCCTGAGCCTCTTTTAAGAGGAGGAACCAGGCTCATCTTTTATTGTGTATTTTGACGTGACAGACTAACGATGTAGAAATAAAGTGGCAATGACTCCCTCTAAATCTCTCCCAGTGTCTTTCCTTTAGTTCACACAAAAATTGTGTCTGTCTGGGGTATTGTAATACCAATATCCCATTTTTTGTTTTTGTTTCTGTTTTGTTTTGTTTGCATAATTGTCTCAGGTGTTTTCCAGATTCTTGGCCAGTATTGAGCCACCAGAAAATGTGTAACATTGAATGACACTTGGGATCAAGAATGCAACAATAACTCTCACAAATCATCTGTTCATTATATTTACAATGCTACAAGAAGGAAATTGAATGATCACTCTGACAAGTCTTATTCTTATGACTAGGTAAGGCCAGAGCACTCAGTTCCCGTGTCCAAGTGAGAAATTAACACTGGAACATGTGGGAATGAGGGAGTGGGGACTACTGAGGTTCTGTGAGAAAGCTCTTAACTCAGTTTTATTTTTATGGGAGACAGGTGGTCAGATAGAACTGAAGAAATGACTGTAGATTAAAAAATGAGGAAACAAACTCATATTTGACTTTTATTTTTACTTCTTGCAATTAAAATCTCTCTCTCTCTTTTTTTTTTTTTTTTTTACTTTGCACAACATTTCAGGGAAGTGGCTTCTATAACTAATGATTTTCAAAGGAAGTGAGAACCAAGCCAGAGTGAAAACTTCACAGCTCTGACAATTGTACCTGACAAATATTCTTCTTCTGAAATTTTATTAAGAGCCTTAATTTCACACATCCCCTACAGATACTGGTATACCAAGATTTTCATGCAAAATTCTGTTAACATTGTCCATGGAGTGAATAATTTTGGGAAGAAAACGCCTGTGAGGATTCTGGAGGTCTGTCAGAGAGGGCTGACCTTCAGGACAAATGTCGTCTGCTGCGGTGTCCTTCAAATCACTACAAAGGATTTGTACTGACCTGGAGCTGCACTTCACCTGCTCAGTCATCAGTCATTCACCCTGTTAATGTTAACATGATCTCTCTAGATGTTAAAATAAGTGAATGCAATACAAAATATAAAATATTGAATAAAATATTTCTTACAAAAAGGAATTGTGATTCTGCGCTGGATTAAGGTTGAAATGCTAAATACGAATGAGTAACAAACAAAAAAGGAGAAATACCAGCTAAAGGCGTCATCGTCACGTTAGGAGGAAAACCAACTGCTCTGCCAGTTTCATCTCAGGGTGTTGATTCTCAAGTAATTTGAGGGGCACTGCAGAATATGTGCTACTTTCTCGAGGAGTATAGCAATAAGCTTCCCTTTCTTCTTCTATGAATAAGTGAATAAATAATTGTTATAAAATAATGTAAGTCGAGGGGCCGGCCCAGTTGTGCAGGTGGCTAAGTGCGTGCACTCCGCTGCAGTGGCCCGGGGTTCGCTGGTTCGGATCCCGGGTGCACACCAACACACTGCTTGGCAAGCCATGCTCTGGCGGCATCCCCTATAAAGTGGAGGAAGATGGGCACAGATGTTAGCCCAGGGCCAGTCTTCCTCAGCAAAAAAAAAAAAAAAAAAGAGGAGGATTGGCAGATGTTAGCACAGGGCTAATCTTCTCACAAAAAAAACAAACAAAAAATAATGTAAGTCAAAATAGATTTATTAGGACCATGAATGAATGTTGAAACGTCAAAAATGCAACAACAATTCCAAAGCTGATAAAAGAGCTTCCTGATGCATACTCACATCAGTTACCTAGTCCTTTCTATACAGAGAAAAATTAGGAAGGGCCCCCTCCTCTCTTAGAAGAGACACCAGCAAAAAGGAGGCCACCACTGGGAAGCTACACTGCAGAGTCAGATGAAACCACCACTAGCTGTTACCTGTGGCTTTTCTGTGCTTCTATGTCAGACATAAAGTAAAAGTGGTAAAAGTGCCACTGGCCCACTTTTTGTTTTATATTATTTTTTATTCACTTAGAAATAAAAAATGTGAAAAAAGGAAAATAAAATCACTTATAATTCCACATTCAAAACGCAACCACTATTAACCTAGTGGTATATTATCATTAAACATATTTTAGGGGCATTTGTGTTTCATATTAATGGTGAGTGTACATAATTTTAAACAATTCAAAATACTTATTTATAATTGTTTTTTGTAAATTTCATTATCAACGGCTAAAATTTACTTAACCTAGTGGATTTGGTGTAAGTCTATTCAGTAATCATACACTGAAATGCAGTCAGTTGCCGGGAAGTTAACAGAGAACACTAGAGAGAGAAGCAATTTTATTAAAAACACTGTTTAAGCATTTTGGGGAGGAATTGTGCTTACAGATCCCCAGTTAGAAATTCCTCAACGTTTTGGTCTTCCCTAATTTCTAATAATTTAGTCTATTTCTCTTTTTTTGATGAAATAATTGGTCAATTTATATCCCTATACAATAAGCTATTTTCCATAGATCACAGGTTTATTAGGTCAGCAAGTATAAGAACATTTAAGACTTTGGAGTTATATTATCAAAGTGTTTTCCACAAGAGTTGTATTGATTTGTATTGTATCAGCAATTCACAAATATTTGTTTGACCACATAAGTATTAACATTTTAAAATAATCACTGTCAAGTAAATTATATTTTAATTTCATTCACTATTATGTATTTTCCTTTATTTACAAAATTTTATATTTCTTGATTTGTGGATTTCCTGTTCACTTCTTTCACATCTTCATGTACATTTTTTGGTTTAGATACTTTAGTGTCATTCCCCTGAAGAGGGCTAGATTATCTCCATATTAAAGGGTAAACAATGAAAAAGAAAAACAAGGACTTCATACCCAAAAGTGTGCTCCAATAAGTTGAGTGATTTAGAAAGGCTAGCATCTCTTTCATATATGAAAAACGTATGATATTTACCATAGAGTAGAATTCTTGAAGTTCAAAGCAAATGGGAATTTTCAAAGAGTAGCATGTGCTAATAAAGGTCGTGGAGGTGCTATAATTATTGTGGATATAGTAAACATTACAAATATTGTGGGCCTACTGTATGCAATATGTATCCTCTGTAAACTAAAGGGCATGTGTTACAAATAAAATGAAAAGTCTCCAATATATTGAATAATGGGAAAGGATGAGGTGACCAGTAATATTATTAATTAAAATGTTTAACATTTGACAATTTTATCATTTAACTTAACAAAATTACAAATCCATGATTGAGTTAGGCATCCAAACATCTATGAGTTATTTTTTCTTTCTTCAAGAAGCTCAGAGGGCCGGCCCCGTGGCTTAGCGGTTAAGCGTGCGCGCTCCGCTGCGGGCAGCCCAGGTTTGGATCCTGGGCGTGCACCGGCGCACCTCTTCTCCGGCCATGCTGAGGCCGCGTCCCACATACAGCAACTAGAAGGATGTGCAACTATGACAACTATCTACTGGGGCTTTGGGGGGGAAAAGAAAAAAGGAGGAGGATTGGCAACAGATGTTAGCTCAGGGCCAGCCTTCCTCAGCAAAAAGAGGAGGATTAGCATGGATGTTAGCTCAGGGCTGATCTTCCTCACAAAAAAAAATAAATAAATAAATAAATAAATAAAAAGAAGCTCAGAGGGGCCGGCCCCGTGGCTTAGCAGTTAAGTGCGCACGCTCCTCTACTGACGGCCTGGGTTCGGATCCCCGGTGCACACAGACCCACTGCTTCTCCCGCCATGCTGAGGCCGCGTCCCACATACAGCAACTAGAACTACTGGGGCTTTGGGGAGAAAAAGGAGGAGGATGGGCAATAGATGTTAGCTCAGAGACGCGCTTCCTCAGCAAAAAAAGTTGGAGTAGCACGGATGTTAGCTCAGGGCTGATCTTCACCCCCCCCCCCCAAAAAAAATAAAAAGAAGCTCAGAGTAAGTTCTAAGGAAAAACACAACCACAGACAAATTATTCTGTCATCTGTTAGTTTGCTTACAAAAATGATAGCAGAAGCAAGGGGGAATATATAATTTTGGAAAGAAAATTGTAGGCATAAACAAAAAAAAATTAAAAATGTCCTTTTTTAAATGAAATATTGAAAGAAAAATCACAACAAATGCTATTTGCTATTAAAGAAACACATAGTAATTTTTAATTAATTCAAAATTAATTAAATATATATTTCTTGTCTCAGGGTTTCTGGAAAAATTGCAGGAAAATAAGACTTTTTTAGACAAATATCTGGAGAAAATAAGCTACCTCAGAACAAATAGTGTGTGAAACTAATAAATAATGAATTGACTGCTTAAACAAATAAATCTACAGAGGAGTTCTAGTAAAACTCTATTAAATGTATTTAATAATATATGTTTACTAGAATTTTGCTTGTGGTCTTCTGTATATTTGTAAATTTAGGAACTCATGGAGAGGACAAACGTGGCATACTATCAGTCAATTTAAAGGAATTACAAAAATTCTGCTAGGAGATTGTGTCAAGATCATACTAAGAAATCTATAGATAGCTCAGGAAGCAGTTTATCCATAACACTCTTATGGTGTCTACTGCTTAATATTGTAATAAACTGTCAGTATCCTTGAGGGCAGGATCTATGTCTTAACCTAAGTCACCTGTACTCTCCTAGTGATAGGCACTCACAGGAGATGTGTGGATGGCAGGAAGGCAGATTGACAGAAAAGATTAATTATAGGGCATAAGTAAAACAGATAATATGTATTTATTTGGGATGACAGATACAGTTACCATATTTGTTTTGCATTTCTCTGTATTTTCTTATAATTCTTAAAAATAAGTGGCCAAAAAATAAAAGTATTACATGCTCAATTGAAAAAGCCGAACACTTCAAAATCTTACAAACAAAAAAAAGGAGAAAAATGACCCAGCATTCTGTTTTTTACCTTAAGTGACTAATATTCTAGGCATCTCTCTGTGCATATAGACAAATAGGTCACCTATACAGATGGATGAATTACAGCTGGTTTAATTGTACCAACAGAGAAAGATATCAAGTGATAGATAAATTTATAAAATATGGTCGTATTTTACATGGAATATTTAAACTGTTTTTAATTCATCCAAAGCAAAAGAAACATGAAAGGGATCTCATGAATTTAAGATATGTGTTTCTTTCCAAAGGTGATATCATTTCTGAAAATACTCTGAAGTTTAAGGGGGAAAACAATAAGGAAATATGTTAATAAGGGTGTAATTATACTTAATGTTTCAATTTTAGGCAGTATCAATTAACTCTGTGCAGTGAAATATGAAAAAATAATTTAAACTTTTCAAGTGCTCTTCTTCATTCATTCTTTGATCTCTTGGTTATTAAATGTAAAATTTGGGGACCATATGTAATTTTTCTTAGAATGTTTTAGCCATTACTCTGTTGTCCACTAGCATTGATTGATATTGTGAAAATATTTCAGGTCATCCTGGTTTTCCTCCTGCATGTCAATTTTTTTCTTTATTCTTTCTTTCCAAATAATAGAGAACTTTCTATAGCCTTATGTTCAATAAGTTAAATAAGACATACTTCAATGTTGATTTTAAAAATTATATTTCTTGAAATAGTTCTCCCTTTGAATTGCAGGTAAGACCTCTCCTTTATTTAGTGAAGATGATGATGATGACAATTTTTTGGATATTCTTTCTGACTTTCTGTTGGGTTCTCTCCACAAGAGATACCAAATTTTTTTGTTTGTTTTTGCCTGAATTCTGTATTTAATATCTTCTCTATAATTGTTTTAATGTTTTTTTTCCTGTTCTCACTGATATTTATTAACACTTTTCCTGTTTTAATAAATTGATGTTCAGTCATGCCTCTTTTGTTCAGATATTTCTAATGTAATGCAAAAGGGGCATTTTAAGCTTTAATTTTCTTAACATTACAGTTTCAATTTTTATCTAAATTTGCAGTTTTATCATGTCTTATTTGTATTCCCTTTTTCACGCAATTTAGGCCCTTATTAAGAGAACAAATTGTGTTTGTGTGTAATGGTTCTTTTATTCTTTGTGTTTTATTTTCTCCCAGTTTTGCTTCTTCATCAGTCTTTTGGAAGCTTCCTCCCACAGTTTCTTCTGGAAGTTTTATTGTTTTGGCATTTACATTTGGCTCTGTGACTCAACTGTTTAAATTTATTTATGCGTTTTGCATGAATTAGGGTATGAAGTTCTTCATTTCCCACATGTATATCCAGTTGTTACAGCACCATTTGCTGAAAAGACTATCCTTTCCACGTTGAATTACCATGGTACCTTTTTAGAAAATCAATGGACCGTGAATGTATGGGTCTGTTCTGCACCTTACTGTGTTTAATTTATCTGTATATCTCTTCTAACACAAATACACGTTGTCTTGATTACTGTTACTTTATTTTAAACCTTGAAATGAGGTGGTTTAAATACCTTAATTTTGTTCTTTTTAAAAATTGTTTTTGCAATTCTAGGTCCTTTGCATTTCCATATAAAGTTTAGAATAAGTTTATCAATAATTTTCTTCACATGTTTTGATTTTATTGAGATTTAATTAAACCTATATAACAATTTGAGGATGATTGCCATCCTAAAAATATTGAGTTTTCCAGTCAATTCATATGATATAGCTCTCTATTTACTTAGATTTTCTTTAATTTCTCTTAGCAATGTTTTGTAGAGTGTAGAAGTCTTGCATGTATTTTTTAAATTGATCTTCATATAGTTCATTATTTGATCATGATAAAAATAAAATTGTTTTTTAAATTTTATTTTCCACTTCTTTATTGCTATATATATAAGTAAAATTATTTTTTAAAATTTGTCCTAGTATCCTGTGACTTTTCTAAATTTATTTATTAGAACGTCAGTTACCTGTCAGTTTATTTGTAGTTGCCTTTTCTCAGATGAGGGAATTCTCTTCTATTCCTAGTTTTCAGAGATATTTTTAAATGAATGAGTGAAATTTTGTTCAACCCTATTTCTGTTTGAGCCTATTTCTATTTCAACCATTTATCTGAGATAGTAATATGCTTTTGTTCAGCCTGTCTGTTCCTTGGATTGGATGGTTTCTACTGCTATGTTTTTAATTTCATTGATACTTTTTCTGACTAGTAAATATGCTTTTAAAACCCATCCAAAGAATTTTACAATTCAGATATTATATTTTTAATATTTAATACTTCTGTCTATTTTATTTTCTGCTTATTCTTTCTTCATTATGTTCATGTTTTCCCTGAAACACTTGTGCATATTTTGCAGTCCTTTTCTGCTAATTCCCTCTTCTCTGTCATTTTTAAGTATGCTCATATTAGCTGATTTTTCTTCTGTTTATGGGTTACATTTTCCTGTTTATTTGCATATCTAGTAATTTTTGGTTTATTGCTTGACATTGTTATTAACTTCTTGAAGTTTTGATTCTGTATTTTTTTTTTCAAGAGAAAGAAATTTGTTTTGCTGGGTATTTGCATTACCTGTGAATCAGCTTGATAGTTTCAAGTGTGATTTTCAGCTTTCTTAGGACAGATAGAGAACAGTGTTTTTCTAGAGATAGTTTAGCCCTATTAATAAAGTAGAATCTTTCTTAGATCTCTAAAAGATGCTCTAGATGTGTAACAAAGCCTTGTCAATCTTACTGGCTGAAAATTGATTGTTTCTGAGCCTTGCATAAGACCAAAGAATTGGTTAATTTATAGATTCCTGGTAGTAAGCAGTCTCACTGAATTTCACCATACACATGGATAGCTACCACTCAAAGGTACACCTAAACAGATTTCTGGAGATCTTTCTCGGCATATCTCACTCCTCTTTGTCACTCTGTCTCAGAAAGTAGAGCTGCCTCAGCCTCTCCATTGTCCACACTCTGAATCTTCAACTAAGACCCTCATGCTCTGTTTTGGTTCTCACTGTGAGCTGCAGTTTAGAAGGTACCTCAGGGAGAAAGCCAGGGCAATTGCAGGGCTCAATTTATTTGATTTACTTCTTTCAGGGATTATAGTTCCACACGGGCTCTTGACTAATTTCCACAAATAGACTTTTCCATATATTTTCTCCAGTTTTCCAGTTGTTTTTTAAGAGAATATTAGTCTGGTTTCAGCCATAAATTTATGACTAGAAGCAAAAATGCTTTCCCTAAATTTTGTCACATGTCATCATTCCACAGTAAATTTCCAGGTGCATATACCATAGGAATCACTATCTGTAAGGGTGGAATCAGTTGTAATGTTACAAATTTTCTTTACATATTCCCCATGGCCTCTAGTTTCCAAATGCATTACATAAAGATTATTATTTTTTCCCTCTTTTTGGTTATTGATGGGACATTGTATTACTTTTTTATTTTAACCTTAAGTATTGGAGGAAAGAAAGTACATGATCTTTTTCAGATCCTTGATGTTATCCAGAGTTTCTAGTTGACCAATTCCTTAATTTAATTTACATTATTCAAAAAAATTACATCCATGTACATAATTTGCATATAAAATAGTGTTATCAATCTTAAAAAATAGTCCCCTCTCTACTCAACCAATATCTGTTCCACTCTTCATGATTTTCCTGTTACTTAATATTTCAGGTGTGGACTGGACTCTCTTACTCTACCCTTCCCACTTCCCCCATCTCTCCATGTCTTTAACATTCCTGAACGTAACCAAAATATTTATACTATAATTATATTTAAATAAAAATTCACTTTGCATGAATGGCTATGAAAAAATAGTCACATATGATCCACAATGTATATTGTCATTGTATCTTCTTCATTATGCAATAATTTTTTTCCCCTGAAGTTGAAATTTTGGCACAGACAACTGGTTGGTTACTCAAACATTGATTATTCTCTTCCTCCTTAATGATAAGACCTTAGTGTTTAGCCAGTCACACTGCAACCTAGAATAAAAGCAGTTTCATATCCCCAAGTACTAGTGGAAGCAGTATTTGGCAAAGGTTTCTTTAAGAGGTGGCTTAGCTGAGAGATGTCGCCTTTCATCTATCTGCCTTAATTCTGCTGTTGTAAACTTCAAACTGATGATTGGAGCTCTAAAAATCATTTTAGGAGTTAGAAATTTTATTCTAAGTACTCCGTTAGGTACACTTAATACATTTGATACATTGTGAATATTGAGTTCAAAACGTTTTCCTTTTAATTTTCTCTGTGATTCATATCTTTAGAAGGGTATATTGCATAATTTCCAAAAATTTGGAAGATTTTCTACATGTTTTGTTGTTAATTTCTTAATTATATATATTTCCATTATCAGATTTTGATCTTCTTATAGAAAATTAATCTTTATGCCTTAAATTTAATCCACATAATCATGTCTAAAAGTGACTATACAAGAATTTAAAACTTGGTTGACAATGTTTTATCTAAAATGAAAATATTATTGCAATGTTATAAGCTGCAAATTAAAAAAAAGGGAGCAGTGAATTGTGATTTCTTTGAATCCTCTAAATTATAAAAATTATGAATAGATTAGTAGCATCTATATTCACTCATTATTTCAGTAAATCTTACTGAGCACTCACTCTGTGCCACGCTCCCTTCAAGACCCTCAAACTTTGATGAAAAATCTGTGATTCTTAGTAATTCATATTCTAGTTGGATGGCCAAGGAGTAACAAAATATCTGCTTCAGGATGGATATGATTCAATTTTAAAGTAGGCACAGAGGAAAAATGATTAATTTTTCCAAGATGATTCAAAAAAAATTTTTTGTAGAGGTTGACCAAGCTGCTACTTTAAGTCATTTACATTTTACCGTATGAATAAGGGCCATCTGGGCTTTCTATGTGGTGTAATTCCATGTTCAAACAATTAAAGGTGCTATACCGGGACTATCATATATACTTGTTAAAGCAATATACTGAGTATTTATTATGGTAAATGGGAATTTAGTATCTCGTAGCGTTCCAAATCTACATCTTCATCTCTAGCAAAAATGATATAAGTTCACTAAATTTTATGGTTTGAAGGTCAAGCTGGTGGGATTTGGCTGTGTAACACTAAACAAAACTAATTATATGTGTTATGTCTTCTGACATGGTAATGTGGAAATAGACCAGTAACACCAAAAATAAGGAAGCAACATCAGAAAAATCATAACTCAAAAAAATCTTCCTGGGGCTGGCCCTGTGGCCTAGTGGTTAATTTCGATATGCTCTGCTTTGGGGGCCCAGTTTCGGTTCCTGGGTGTGGACCTACACCACTTGTCAGCCATGCTGTGGCAGCAACCCACATACAAAATAGAGGAAGATTGGCACAGATGTTAGTGCAGGGTGAATCTTCCTCAGCAAAAAAAAAAAAACAAAAAAAATCTTCCCACATAGTCTTCTCAAACTGACAATTCATTTGGGTTACAATATTTTTTTCTTTGAGACTACAAATGCCTGGGGACATCACGGCCATGTGTTTGGAACTACACGTTGGCAACTTTTGAATTCAGATATTAGCGTTTCTCATAACATTACAATTGCCAGTCTTGCTCAATGCAGATCCATGTTGGACTAGTAGAATCATATCTTATAAAGTTTTTTTTATTTTATACCATGTATCTTTCTTCAGTTCTGTATACCTATGACCCTCTCTTAAAGAGAGAGTTGCATAAAATATTTTTTTAAAAAATGGATCCAGTAATTGCACTTTTTGGTATTTATCCAAAGAGGCTGAAAACTTGTATCTACACAAAAACCTGCACTGGGATGTTTATAGCAGCTTAAGTCATAATTGCCAAAACTCGTAACCAATCAAGATGTATAGTAGTAGGTGAATGAAAAATTAAACTGTGGTACACCCAGACAATGGAATATTTTTCAGTGCTAAAAAGAAATGAGCTACAAGCCTTGAAAGAACATGGAGGAACATTAAATGCAATGTGTGAAAGAAGCCAATCTGAAAAGGCTACAAACTGTATGATTCTAACTATATGACATTCTGGAAAAGGCAAAATGATGGAGATAGTAGAAATATCTGTTGCTGCCAAGGGTTGGTGGGGGGCCAGGTACAGATGAATTGGCAGAGCACAGAGGATTTTTAGGGCAGTGAAACTACCATGTATGATACTATAATGGTGGATAATGTCATTATACGTTTGTCCAAATGAATAGAATGTACAGAACCAAGAGTGAACTCTGATCTAAACTATGGACTTCGAGTGATTATTATGTATCAAGGTAGGTTGGTCAGTTGTATCAAATGTACCACCTTGGTTGGAGATATTGACAAAGCGGGAGGCTATGCATGTGTGCAGGGAGGGGGTATATGAAAGAACTCTTTATATTCTTTTTGATTTTGCTCTGATCCTGAAACTACTCTAAAATTAAAGTCTAAAACAAAAATAAACAAAAACAAGAAGAAATGTGCAACTAGATTCTTTGGAAAAAAGTATTGACAAGATCAGTTAAGACTTTTACAATATTTTTGTTTGCTAATTAATTTATCAAAATGTTTTTGCTTCACTAACGTTTATTGTTTAGTAAGATGCTGGTCATTGTTTTAAAATCTCTGCATATGTTGTCTTTTTCTGTTCTCACAACATTTTATAGAATAGATACTTTTATTATCCCCATTTTACATATATAGATGGTGAGATTTAGAGGGAGATTGAGAAATTTGCATAATCACACAAATAATAATGGGGGGGGGGCCGGCCCGGTGGCGCAAGCGGTTAAGTGCGCGCGCTCCGCTGCGGCGGCCCGGGGTTCGCTGGTTCGGATCCCGGGCGCGCACCGAAGTACTGCTTGGTAAGCCATGCTGTGGCGGCGTCCCATATAAAGTGGAGGAAGATAGGCACCGATGTTAGCCCAGGGCCGTCTTCCTCAGCAAAAAAAGAGGAGGATTGGCGGATGTTAGCTCAGGGCTGATCTCCTCACAAAAAAAAAAAATAAAAAAAAAAAAAAATAATGGGGGGGGGGTGCCAGGATACAAATCTAGGAACTCTGATTCTGGAATTGGAAATCTTATTCTCTATTTTGTCCTAGGTGGGTAAATGTGCTAAGCTATGGATCCTAAATAAGACCAGAAAGAAACCTGTATGTTTTTGTTTAAGAAATGAAGAGTATGGGGCCGGCCCAGTGTCACAGTGGTTAGGTTCGCATGTTCAGCTTCGGGGGCCTGGGGTTCACAGGTTCGGATCCCAGGCACGTACATACACACTGCTCATTAAGCCATGCTGTGGTGGCATCCCACATACAAAATGAAGAAAGATTGGCACAGATCTTAGCTCAGGGACAATCTTCCTCAACCAAAAAAGAGGAAGATTGGCAACAGATGTTAGCTCAGGGCCAGTCTCCCTCACCAAAAAAAAAAAAAAAAAGAAGAACAACTGCAAGATAATTAGGAGTTATCCAGTCACAAGGTGTCAGAAGAGCGAAAAATAAATAAATAAATAAACATTTTAAGGTTCTTGGAGTTTAAAGAATTCTATCTTGGCTGGAGAAGAGTGAATAAAAGCATAAGATGGTGGTAGAGAGACAGTCAGTGGTCATATAATACCAATTTACACTTTGGATTTTATATGAAAATAGAATCATTGAAATGTTCTAAGTGGGAAAATGTTACAATCTGAACACCCTGACCACTGTGTGAGAATGGATGGAGTGGTAGTGAAGAAGTGATGTGATGATAGATTATGTTTTTAGAGAAATATAAAAAGATAGCCTGGCTTACCACTGAATTGGAAATTGTGCATATATACAGATAACACTCTAATTAGTGCAGTTGTTATCCAGTAACATTCAGCTCATTTGGTAAAGAATAAAAGATGGCTAGGGAGGCAGAGTGAGGAGAGAGGATTCTTGATGGTGAAGAGGTAAAGTGTGGGAGCAGATGTGTTTTAAGATGATTTTTATCAAGCCAAGGTCATAGAAATTTACAGTCAGGGATACTAGACATTTTAGTTAATGAACATGTCATAAAATTACATCTCCTTTCTCTGAAGCTTCAGCAGATTGGTGCTTCTTAAAGTTCTCAATTTGACAAAAATATCAGATGGCTAAAAGAGTCAAGTACTAAGAGGTTATTATGTGCACTGGACCAATATTTATATTATTATAATGTCACTACTTTTCAGTTAGTTAATAAGACCAAAGCCACTGGTTCAATCCATAAGTATTCATTATTTCTACAAACAAACAAGCTATGTCTGTTTTTTAGCTGTTAAGAGATATTGTTTTAAACATAAACTAATGAACAAACAATGGTATAATGAACCTCTTGTACTTTTCACCTAAACTGAATAATGAGCAACTCTTGAGCAATCTTATTTTTCTTGTACCTCTAATCAAACGTCCAGATTATTTTGAAGCAACCATAGATATAAAATAATTTTATACACATATTTTTCAGTATATATCTTTAACAAAATCACTACTTTTAAAACTATAAATGTATATAACCATATAGCCATTATCACTCTAGAAATATTTAACAATAATATCCTTCATATCCAGTCAGTGTTCATTTTTCCTGTATTGTCTCATATGTTTTGCACTTTTATTTTGAATCAGAATCTAAATAAAGTCCATATATTGAAATTGGTTGATAGTTATCTTAATTCTCTTTGAACATACAGGTTCTCTCTCTCTCATAGCAGTTTATTTCTTGAATAAATTGGTTCATTTGTTCTGTAGTGTACCACAGTATGGATACTGTTGACTGCATTCCTGGTGACATTTAACTTATTTTTATCACCCCTATATATCTTACAAATTAGTAGTCAGTCAGAGGTTTAACTAGATACAGGTTTGATTTTGTGGAAGGAAACCCTCACTGGTGGTGTTGCGTATTTTCATTAGGAGGCCTGTAAAGTCTGGCTGTACCTTTTGTGCTGTTAGCAGCTATTAATGATTAGTTTAGATACATTTAATTAAATAGATGTTTAAAAATGGTAATGTCCTAATTTATCGCTTATTTTTCACTTAGTACCTAGACTATTTCTATAAATGGGGCTTTATTTCTATATATCTATAATGAACTGACTTCCCCTCATGAGCCATTTGGCAGCACCAATGTAGATTTTACATCAGAAAGTCAAGAAAAAATTGCCTGATTCTCCCCCGCCCCATTCATCATTTCCAAAACTTTATTACTCCAGAACTTTATTACTTTAGTATCCTCCAAAGGAGACCAAAGAGAAATGTCCATGTGTGACATTATGGCCTCACTGAAAAATATTTCAAGTGTTTCAATTAATTGCAGTGGTTGTTACATCAGTTGGGTCTTTCAAGAATCAGAGTTAGTAGTTCAAAAGATTTGTTGAGGATAACTCCTGTGAGATACAACAAGTGGAGGAAGCAAGATCGGGCATGAAAAGCCTCACACTACAGTGATGATCTGACAAAGTCTTGGCCAACCAACACAGAGGTGAGGAGCACAGATTATTGGTAGAGAAGTTTCATATTGGCCAGAAATGTCTGGGCCCTTGTTCTTTGGCTGTGTTCAGCCATTGACAGTAGGGTGAGCGGAAAGAGTATAACCTCAGCTTGAAAGCTGCTATTCCTTAGTTTAGCTTATGGTCATATGGTAGACTATAGTCATTCCCAAATATCCATCTTTTTTTTCAGGCTCATACTGTGGATGAAGCAGAGATATGATTCAGACATCACCCTTGAACCCCTGAGATTTTCTTTTTTTATTTTTTTGCTGAGGAAGATTTGCCCTGAGCTAACATCTGTGCCAATATTCCTCTATTTTGCATGTGGGTCACCACCACAGCATGGCTGACAAGTCATGTAGGTCTGTGCCCAGGATCCAAACCCGCAAAACTGGGTTGCTGAAGCAGAGCTCATCGAGCCTAACCACTACACCACGGGGTTGGCCCCACACCTCTGAGATATTTGAGATTGGCACCAATCACCACAATCCCCCCATCTCAAGTGATATTGTTTTTGATTTATTATCTTGGCTGGGGGCAAGGGGGCATTTTCAGAGACTTATGCTTATTCCTTCCCAAATATCACTTTTATCCTATAAGCCAAGAATTTAGTGTCTGTGTTATTCCACTTTCCTAGTATGTCAGATAAACATTCGTGGACTAGGGAAACAACCACTGGATTGGTAAATGGACCTATTGGATATGCTGAAGCTAGACACAGGCCAAGACTCAATTTATTACCTGGCTCTCATATGCCTCCTCTCTGACAGGTAGTCCTGATGACTCTTTAGATCTCATGTCAACTCAGATCCTGTGTTCTATTGTCCACAAAAATGTCTGGGTATTCCCATTTCCCCTTTGTACAACAACATTAATAAAAACATTATATGTATCTTTGGGGAAGAACTGGGGAAATCATTACAATATACGCTTGCCGTGTTGTTGAAGAGTTCAAACTCTGGGCAACAAGTCTACTTTTTCCATCGATGTGTTCTGAAACTGGGCAAGGAATAGAGATTTTTGATAGGAATGGCTATATATATATATATATATATATATATAATATATATATATATATAAATATATTATATATATGTATAATTTATGCTGAGAAAATGGCCTCCATGATCTATGCTCCCTGGTATTACCCCCATGATTATGTTACATTACATGGTAAAAGGGATTTTGTAGATGTAACTAAGGCCCAAAAGAGTTGAGCTTAAGATAGGGAGATTATCCAAGTGGGCTTGGTTTAATCACATAAGCTTTTTAAATATGAGTTTAGAGGTCCAAGCAGAAGGAATGGAAAAGAAGTCAAATAAATGTGTTCCATTTGACCTGGAAGAAATCAGATATCCATGTTTTAAACTGCCTATGGAGGCCTCATGGCAAGGAACTGAGGATGACCTCTCGGAGAAGAGAGTGGTTCACAGCCACCACCTACCAGGGCAATGAGGACCTTAGTCCTACAGCTGCAAAGAATGAATTCTAACAACAACCAATGAGCTTGCAAGAGGAGCTCCAAACGAAAACTACAGCCCTGGCCAACAACTTGATTGCAGCCCAATGAGATTCTGAACAGAGAGAGCCCAGTCCCAGTCACACTGTGGCGCACTTCTCTTCTACAGCATTTTGAGTTAATAAAGGCTTGGAATATATATACATATAATATGTGTGTGTATATATGTACATATACATATATATATGTAAAATACAAATATGTTGAAATGAGAGTATATATTTCCAAAGAAAAATATGTGTGTATGATCTTACTTTTACTTACTTTTCAATAATTTTGTAAATTTGTTTTAGACATTTATGTCATAAGCAAAATATAGTTTAAATTGTGTTTGTGACTAATGCTTAGATTCTTTTCATTTACATTTATCTTCGTAACTGATAACATTATGCTTTTTATATGCTTTTAGTATTTGCATTTTTGTGTCTTTTGATATACTATATTTCTAATTCTTTAGCTTTGTAAAACTAATGTTATCAATCTATTTTAATTCTATTTTAAGAGAATCATTGAAGCTATATCTGTTTTGTTTTGTTTTGTTTTGTGAGTAAGATTAGCCCTGAGCTAACATCTATTGCCAATCCTCCTCTTTTTGCTGAGGAAAATTGGCCCTGGGCTAACATCCGTGCCCATCTTTCTCTACTTTTTATACTTGAGACGCCGCCACAGTGTCTCATAGCTTGATAAGCGGTGCATAGGTCCAAGCCCTGGCCACCAACCTGAGAACCCCGGGCTACTGAAGTGGAGCATGTGAATTTAACCACTACATCCCTGGACCTGCCCCTGAAACTATATCTTTTAAATAATAAAAATCATGAATAACACTTTTGGTTTCTCAATATGTCAGAAGGAAAAGGATTCACCATTAACATAAAGATTATGGACACTTTTAGCACAATCTCTATCAAAATCCCAACAACATTTTTCACAGAAATAGAACAAAGAATCCTAAAATTTATATGGAACAAGAAAAGATCCCAAATAGCCAAAGCAAGCCTGAGAAAAAAGGACAAAGCTGGAGGTATTACACTCCCTGATTTCAAAATATACTACAAAGCTATACTAACCAAAATAGCATGGCATTTGCAGAAAAACAGACACACAATCAATGGAACAGAATCCAGAGCCCAGAAATAAACCCACACATCTATGGACAGCTGATTTTGACAAAGGAGCTATGAACATACAATAGAAAAACAAAAGTCTCTTCAATAAGCAGTGCTAGGAAAACTGGACAGCTACATGCAAAAGAATGAAAGTAGACCATTATCTTATACCATACACAAAAATTAACTCAAATTGGATTAAAGACTTGAATGTAAGATCTGAAACCATAAAACTCTTAGAAGAAAACGTAGGCGGTACACTCTCTGACATTGGTCTTGGCAGTGTTGATTTTGAATATATCTTCTCAGGCAACAGAAACAAAAGCAAGAGTAAACAAATGGGACTACATCAAACTAAAAAACTTCTGCACAGCAAAGGAAACCATCAACAAAACAGAAAGACAACCTAACAATTAGGAGAAGATATTTGCAAACCATATATCCAATAAGGGACTAATGTCCAAATATATAAAGAACTCATACAACTCAACAACAGAAAAACAAACAAATTGCTTAAAAAATGAGCAGAGGATCTGAACAGACATTTTTCCAAAGAAGATATATAGATGGCCAAGAGGCACATGAAAAGATGTTCAACATCACTAATCATTAGGGAAATGCAAATGAAAACCACGAGATACCGCCTCATGCCCATCAAATGGGTATTATTAACAAGACAAGAGGTAAAAAGTGTTGGAGAGGATGTGGAGAAAAGGGAACCCTATGACACTGCTGGTGGGAGTACAAACTGGTGCAGCCACTATGCAAAACAGTAGGGAGAGTCCTCAAAAAGTTAAGAATAGAACTACCATATGATCCAGCTATTCCACTGCTGGGTATTTATCCAAAGAACACGAAAACACTAATTCTAAAAGATATATGCACCCCTATGTTCATTGCAGCATTATTTACAATGACCAAGACTTGGAAACAACCTCAGTGCCCATTGACACATGAATGGATAAAGAACATGTTGTATATATATATTTACAACAGGCTACTGCTCAGTCATAAAAAATGATGAAATCTTGCCATTTGCAACCACATGGATGTACCTCGAGGGTATTATGCTAAGTAACGTAAGTCCTACGGAGAAAGACAAATACTGTATGATTTCACTCATATGTGGAAGATTTAAAACAACAACAATAACAACCACATAGATACAGAAAACAGGTTGGTGATTACTAGAGAGAAAGGTGGGTGGGGGGAGAGCAAAATGGTTAAAGTAGGTCATTTGTATGCTGATGGATAAAAACTAGACTTTTGGTGGTGTACACAATGTCACACATCTAGAAGTCGAAATATAATGATGTACACCTGAAATGTGTATAATGTTATAAACCAATATTACCTCAATTAAAAAAATTATAGATACTTTCATTTGTTCTTATATATATAACAAATATATATACACGTATATATTATATAACACATATAATTTTTTTGTATAAATGTGTCAGGCATATAGGTATTGGAAATAAAATAGCTGACAAACAGGCAAATCCTTTTAAGTTAAGGGAGTGTTTTTAATATAACAGAGTATCCTTCAAATTCATTCCAGAAAAATAAAAGCAAATAACTTCTGGTGGTCCTTGCAAATTGGAATGGAGCAAAGGGCATCAGCCAGGTCAATAGCTACACACCAAGTTCCAGGAACTATGTCATTCCAGTGAAGATACTACATTGCAGTCACAAGCTGCAGGTGGAGTGACCACCTGATTGGTTTTGGATAGTCCATATCATTCTGCAAGATTCATCTGGCTTTTGCCCATGTGAACTGGTGACTTAAATGGGGATGTTTTGAGTATCACCCCACTTGCTATTTTCTCAAATCAAGTAATCTGTGCAGTTCCCCCAGGGTAAAGTATTGCTTCTTCTTTACAAACTTGGCAAGGAGATGAGTTCCAGGGTCTTCCAACTAGTCTTTCCTACCATAATGGTCCTCATGTGTCAGAGAACCAGTGTAGCTGCTGAGTATGTCTATACCAATTGTGCTTTCTCAAACTGGGGATATAACTACATGGTGGTTTGTAGACCAACTGGGCAGACTTGGTCTGTGGTTCAAATGAGTTGGACTTTATCTATTAATTGGCAACCATAAGCCTCCACGTTGACTGATGGCATAGTGGCATTTGGATCCCCAGGAACCGGCATAATTTCAGAGCCACTCTCTAGCAATCGCTGAAAAGTCTGGGCTTTCTCTTTCCCAGTGCTCAGTCATTCTAGAAAATGGTTACAGATGCCTTCAGAGAAAGCTTTGGGGGAAGATTTATGATGTGTACTTGTGGCAATGGCACAGGGTCTTTCCTCCAGATGATTCAGCCTCCCCTTCAATCAAGGGATTCTGGGGATGTGAATTGACTTAGTTCTCAAAACTAACTGAAAGGCTGAGACTATCCACTTTCACACTTCTAGTCAAGGTTTTGGCTTCTAGAGCTAGAGTTTTGCTGTCATATAGAAAAGGCAATGCTCTAGTAGGCTGTCCATGTATTTTCTTCCTAGGGATGCCATGCTAATTAGCCATCACCAAAGAGGTCTGTGAACCAATGTATTCTGATTACTAATATGTCCCTGCTGCTCTTTTACAGTAAATGTGCTCACCTTGTCTCTGACAATAAGTGCTGTACTTGGCCTCCACTATTCTAGATCCCATCATCTCAACTGAAATCAAGGAGCCCATCTCCATGGCAGTATCCACTACAATCTTACCTAGTCAAATATGGAGAGTAACCATAGAGATTTTTGGCACTGGCTTACATGGTATTATATTGTTTACAATCTATATTTAAAAACAACACTCTGTGTGAAATTGTCCATCAGTTTACATGCCAAGTCACTTATTCTTGAGTTCTAAATTTTGGTTTATCTTCCAGATAACTGAGTGACATCTTAGAGCAAGTTTATAAAGAATTGGCTCATGGGTAGTATTTTTTCTAAGCTATTATATATTTGGAATTATTTATGTTGCCTTCACTCATGAAATAACACATGATTTAATCATTCTTGGTTCATATTTCATTTTCTTCAAAATTCTCTACCTATTTAAGATATAGAGGAAAAGTCTGCCAATAATTCCTGTTTCTCTACAGTGAATTGTTTTGTTTAACTTTTTATGCTGGATTTTTTAAAAAAATTCATCAACTTACATCCTGCTGTTGGTTTATCGTAATTACTTTTGTCAGTCTTTTCTCATCTACATTCTTAAACCTTTATTTTTTAGGCCAAGTATGCTGAGGCTTTTACTTCTTCTTCTTCATTTTTTTCTTCTTTTTGCTGAGGAAGATTAGCCCTGAGCTAACATCTGTTCCAATCTTCCTGTACTTTATATGTGGGTCTCCGCCACAGTGCAGCTGACAAGTGGTGTAGGTCGGTGCCTGGGATCTGACCCATGAACTCGGGCTGCTGAAGTGGAACATGCTAAACTTAACCACTATGCCATGGGGCCAGCCCCAGGTTTTTACTTCTTATTCCTTCATTTTGGGCTTTTATGGGGATTCCTTTGTTTTTGGTTCTTTATAGGAGATGACTGATATTCTCCATAAATTGATTCTTTTCTCTGTTCCCAAGTCTATTACTTTATCATTTGAAACTCTACATATTTTGTACTATTCCTCTCAATTCTTGAAGAGTTTCTCAATTTTGTCCTCATATTATCTGATTTCTGAAGTTTTGAGTCAGTGCTGTACAATTTCCAGAATAAATTTAATAAGATAATTGGACATTTACTTTAATTTCATATTTTCTGTATCTTGACCAACTCTCTTTTCATTTATTCTGCTTCTGTTGTTGCTGTTGTTGACTCTCTGTCTACTTTTGGACTATCTGGGGAGAACATCCATATCTAGGACAGCAGCAGATTGTCTAGAGCGGAGGTTTACAAACTTATTCTCTAAAGAGCCAGATAGGAGATATCTTAGACTTTGCAGGCCATACAGTGTCTGTCACAACTGCTCAACTCTACTGTTGCAGCACAAAAGCAGCCATAGACAATACATAAACAAATGAGCATAGCTGTGTTCTAACAAAACTTTATTTACAAAAAAGATGATGTTAGGAGACAATTCTTTATAATTTTGGTTTCTGTATGTCTTCTGAGAAAAGGACACTGCAAAAATGTTTTTATAACATCTCTCTAAGATAGAGAGTCCAAAGACATTCCAGAATATTAAAGTTTCCCTCCTCTCTGGGAGGAGATTTGCATATATATCCAGGTAATAAACATAGTGAAACCTTCCACCTTACCCCTGGAGACATTTAACTACACTCCGGAGTAAAGTGATAATGTCTGCCTCTGAGGTAAAGGTTGAGCAGATTTGCAAGCAGCTTCCTCATATGATCAGAAGAATCCTAGGCTCAGTGTTTCTTGGCTGTAACACTAACCTATGTGTACATCATCCACTTAGGCCGGCACTGCACCATCCCGCATGGAACTGGGGGTGGGCAGGAGGGTGTGCAGCAAGGAGAACCAAGGTAATGAAAGTTGTGAATTATAAATTGTCTAAATCCATTTGAGCTTGCTATTTCCTTACCGACTGAATTTAGGAAAGTGTGACCAGCCAACCTTAGGATTTGCTTGGCCACCTGACTTGACAGATGGCGGGACACATTTGGCACAGAGACCAGGAATCTTTACAATACACACAAGGAGTATGCACTCACATTTCTCCAGTCCTAAGTGTCTAGTTCTGGGGATTTTCTCCCCCACAGTAATAAATGAGTATACTAGGAGTAAAAACCTGGGTAAGCAGCTGCTTGATTTAATAGTTGACACTGATTCAGTCTTAATGGTTGAGAAGAGAGCAAATCAGTATGTCATTATGATCTCTATCCTTCAAAAACTCAAGTTAATTCTTCTATATAGTTGACAGTGGTGAGAGAATTGGGCAAAGTTCTTGATTCCTTCATAAGACAGTATGACACAATGGATAGATGGTATTTGTAAATGTTTTCATTGGATTAGTTGTTTGTGTCACTAAATCAGGGATAGAAAATGAGGGTGAATTGAAATTTCCTCTTACTTTCTTGCTGTTTGGCTTTTCTGGTTTGGTCGTTTCTTGCTTTTTAGCTCTGTAGAGCTCATGGAAATGTTTCCCCTCTTTTGGCAAAGGTTCGGTAAAGTCTTCTAGTGCTGTTGTAATGCTAAGCTTATTTTGATTTTCCTTCATAATCATGTTAATGTAGAAAGAGTTGTATAACTCATGCCACGAGAAACTCAATTAAAATTTTAAAAAATATATGTTTATTTGCTATAATCTTTATGCAACCCGCATCATAAAACTCAGAATGAATGTTATGTGTTTACAAAAGTAAAATCCATTTGGGGACAGTTTAGGAACTTGGGTTTTACTCTGCACTTGGATTGCAAATTGCAGCTAAAATTATAAACTAAATTTTAAACTAAAACCTAAAATCAAAATGTAAAAAGTATAGAAATTCACTTGACGGACAATATGTAATTAAATACATTGATGAAATGTAAATGGCTCCTCTAGAAATGGCATGCCATATCAGTGGGCACTTAAGTGGTAACAGAAGGCACCTGAATCTCTAACATGAATTTTCAAAAGTTTAAAGCATGCTTGGAGCTCCTTGCAGAGAAGAGTTAATCTACTTTGATGAATTCAACTAATAGAATAAGAAATGATAACTAAAAAGCTCTTTCCTTTTTTCAGGAGAACTAATAAAGGGATTAACCAAATCCAAGAATGTAGACATACTCACAGCCTTCAAAAAATCCAATCCATGGGGCTGGCCTGGTGGCATAGTGGTTAAGTTCTCGCACTCCACTTTGGCGGCCAGGGATTCGCAGGTTCGGATCCCAGGTGCAGATCTACTCACCACTTGTCAAGCCATGCTGTGGCAGCATCCCACATATAAAGTAGAGGAAGATGGGCACGGATGTTAGCCCATGGCCAGTCTTCCTCAGCAAAAGAGAGCAGGATTGGCAACAGATGTTAGCTCAGGGCTAATCTTCCTCACACACACAAAAAATAATAATAATACAATCCATATATCTGTAAATATTTTGTCCATGGCAGGTAAAGGTATGCTACTTAAAAGGTCAGCTTTAACTGTAACATTTGGAAGGCCTGGAGTCTCAATGAAGAGTTCATCAACTAAACTAAATGACACCCTTCTCATTTTAATAGAAACCTGGAGGAGCTGTTAGATCAGGTTTCCTCTTCTTTGGCAGATTAAAAGCCAACCATGCAAGTTGACATGTTCTAGGCCATGCATATCAGCAATAAAATATACACTGACTAGTCAATGTGCACAATGTGCTGTGTGTATTTGACTAAAGTTAATCTGCATGTATTTGATTAAGTGTGTTTTATGTGCTTATTTCTTCCTATACTTAGAAATAAATGCTGGATATGATTCTTAACACTGTCAGTCTCTTCTAGGGGAGCACACTCTCTATGTGGACATCTGGATATATATATATATATATGTCCACACACACATATATAAAGAGTTTTATAACTTACCTTATGCCATAAAGAACTCAAAACTTTACATGTATGTTTAAATATATATGTATACATATACAACTACATGAATTTAAATAAATGCGTATGTACGTACGCATACATGTGATTTTAAATTTACATATATATAATCTCAATGAATTTTTGTGTATTCTATATAATTTACAGAAGAATTAATCTGTTCTTAGAAAATGATTTGGCCACAAGTTCTACCGGGTCCTACTTAAAACAGTTTGAATGTGAGACAATTGTTTCCAGTGCATCAATCTTTACAGAGTTATATATTATCTGTATCAAAAAGTCCTGATATGTTTGCTTAAGGAACAGACCTGTCGTGCTGGATTTTATCATGTGAGATAGACCTGAGTAAATTATGTTTACATTTCACTCTGTGTGAAGATATCCTTGTCAGCTCACTCTCTGGTAACAACTTCAGGAACATATTCTGGACAGGCTAAACACCCATCAATTCTGCTCCACTCCTGGCATCGTTGGTTTCAAACTTCTTTGCACTCACAGCAGGCCTGGGGTACTTATTGAAAGACAGAGAAGAGGAAAGATGCAAACTTGGTAGAGTCCGTAGCTTTCCAAGAATCTTTTTTCAGTGGTATCAGTATCAAAAAGAGACCCATTTCCCGTGAGAATCTAGCTTGTCATTAGCTTCTGAACAAAGTGAAGCCACAAATATCCATGATTTTTCTTTTTATGTCAACTGTTGGGATACTCAAGAAGTTGATTTATGAAACCTACCTAGCAATGTTTAAAAATTTATGAATTCTGAGTTCTGCTGCCACTTTTGGCTTTATCTTATTTTTCCTATCTTTATCTTCATTTGCCCCAATTTGTTACCTTTTTTTGGAAAGCTGGCTTATTCTTACTGGAATATGACGTATAATTAACTACATAACTACATAAATTAAATATAGGTGGGATATTATCAAGTTGTCTAGGACAATTTTGACCAAAGTATTAGTATCTTTCTTTTTCTTTATTTTATAGTTAATGCTAAAAACTGGTAACAATTTCATATGCTTACTCTTACATTCTCATGAGTGTTGGCCATTTTCATTCCTTTATTTCTGATTTTAAGTTTGATTTACTGGCAAAAAAAGTCATTCTCCAACTTATTTTCCTTATAGACTTTGAAATCAACTCATTGGTATCATAGCCATCTTTATATTATTGTCACTATCTAAGTAATAAAAACTCATACTATTATTCCAATAACTACATGCAATTTCATATTCTCACCATGAATAAGGAGTTATTACTCTGCTGAGGCAGCCATATTCTTTGATCAAAAGCCCTAGAAGTCGTTAGCTTCTATCTCTCTCTTTTTCAGGAGGAAATTTTCTCAGTACCCTTTCCAACAATTTAGCAGCTTTTACAAACAGTTAAAAATTAACCACTTAACTCTATACAACCATAGCAATTTGAAAAAGGAAAATGAGTTTTGTCTATAAATCAATAATCCATGATTGAGATGACCACTGTTCATGCCAGAACAGTCCTGATTTACACTTGTTGTCCAGACATTCAGTCCAGTTAAAGTTTTGCCTTGGATTTATTTATTTATTTTATTTATTTTTATTTTTTTGTGAGGAAGATCAGCCCTGAGCTAACAACCAATGCCAATCCTCCTCTTTTTGCTGAGGAAGGTTGGCCCTGGGGTAACATTCGTGCCCATCTTCCTCTACTTTATATGGGACGCTGCCACAGCATGGTTTGACAAGCCGCGTGGTGGTGCGCACCTGAAATCCAGGTTTGTGATCCCCGGGGCGCCAAAGCGGGCACGCTTAACCGCTACACCAATGGGCTGCCCCCGGATTTATTTTTTTAATAAAATATTTTTAAAATATTTTAAAATATTTTAAAAATTTTAAAATAAGCCAGAATGAATTTGACCTCTATTTGTACTTTTAGCTTCCACTATGTTCTTGTTTAATAGCGTTTGAAATGCAGGTGCAGTGAACAGATTTCTGATGTTAAATACGGTGAAATCTGAAAGATGACCGGCAATAATTTGATACTTTCCAGAAGCACCACTACTTACACTTCCTTTCAAGGCCAGCAAGAAGGGCTTTGCTGATAAAATGTAATGTGCAAGGGCTCTGGGTCACCGATGGCTAGGGACAGCTAACTTTTGTTCTCAATGGTGACAAATATATGATGCTGCTGCCCCTGCTGACTACTCAGGGTAGCAACCAGTGAGCTTGTGTGATCCATGCTGTGACCTGGAGCATGCTGTGAGCCTCCAGGCTGCTAACTGGTGAGGCTAGTGGGAAAGTGGGGAATTTAGGTTAGGTTCAGAGAACTAGGCATGAGAAATAGATACCAAGCTGTCCGGCTTTGAGCTACAGAGAGCAGTATTCAATGGAGATTTTATTGTATTGTAATGATTTTTTACATTTAGGAATAAAACTGTCTGTATCAATGAGCTAAACATTGAAAGTACCTCTTTAATGAAAAATTAGACCGAATTGCTGTTTTTCGAAAAGTTGATGATAAACATACAACTTGAACAAAATGTTTGTTGACATTTATCATCTACCCTGGGGATAATATTGATTTCATTAACACATGAAAACCAGAAGACATAAATCTGCTGAAGAAACCTCTGTATCTATTTCACAGGTAAGTAGGTTTTTAATGAAGACTGAAACTGAAGATTATATTCTAACACCTGTAGCTGCAGAAAATGAGTGTATGTTTCACTCTAAGAAGCATTAACGTTTTGGCTTTAAAAAAAAATTTAAATAATTTTCTTTCATTTTTGATTCCAAGGTTTTTTTTGTACACATGCAAAAAGTGATGTGGTAGTTCTTAAAATGTAAAACTCAGCAACAGATGTATATCAGGGTCTAAAGTTTGGAAACTTTAAAAAATTATTTATTTGTAATAAAGATGGGCTTTTCTAAAATTCAATTTAAAATATCGAACTTTTTTTGCAACTCCTTTCATCTTACTTGAAACTTCCTGTGTCATTGCAAATACTATTGTAAATTCAGATAAAAAATCCAACATTAAAAATAAAATTATTTGCCTATGTGGTGATGATGCAAATATAAATTTTGATGGAGCATTGTGTTAGGTTAAAAACAATGCTCTTAGCAAATTAAGAAACCTAGGACACAAAAATGTGCTTGGATTTGGTTGAAGTGCACACATAATTTAAAATTAATTACAATCAAGTCACAATATTCTACCAATCCAGGTAGAAGTAAAATGTCAAAATGTATAAATGTTTTCATAAATACATAGAGGAACTGGACTACAAAATATTTGCGACAAAACTGATGTTGAATAGAAAAAAATACTTCAGCAAGACAGCAGTTTCACTGCTGCCTGTTATTAATTGTATTTTAGAAATGTGTGAACCTTTGAAATACTCTTGTAAATTTAAACTAAATGATGTATAATCCCATCAAACATTTTGCAAATGGGTTTTTAAATTTTTGATTGCATTTTGTTCTCAATCTTTGGAAATATTTGATCAAAGTTTTCAATGATTGGAGGACCAAAAACCTTCAGCTTTCAAAGCTTTTATCAAATTGAAGTTAAAAAAAATGCTTGCAACCAAGAAGGCATTGACATTTATTTTTATAAATGTTTGCAATATTTCAACCTATGGAAGACATTTCTAATGGAGCTCCAATTTTTAGTTGGATAAATTAAAAATTTGGAAAAATTGGATAAATTTCCATTCTGTATCAGAATGGAAATAAATTTCAAAGGTATGCAATTTTGCTGCATTTCAATTCAGGTAAATATTCAAAAATCATAAACATAGTAAATATTTTTGAGAAGTTTTATTTTTTGTTAAAATATGTGCCAAAGTAGATACTGTGAATTGAGGAGGGAAAAAAGTGTCTACGAAAACATTTCAGCTATGACCTTAAGTATTTATAGATTTCAATATAAAGACATAGAATTTAAAATATCATCCAGTTAGCAGAATTTTCCTGACCTTACCAGATACCTCAGCATTGATATTTTCTCAAGTGAAAATATTATGATTCACAGAGAAAAATCAATTGAGGATGTAAATAAGTTTTGTCTTATTAATCCTAAAATGAAAATTTGAAGAAGACTGCAAGCAATTATATGGAAAAATTAAAATAAATCTATATTGAAAAATACATATTCTTTAAAAAATAAAATAAAACAAGTGACATGGAATTTTAGAGAGATGTGGCTAGAAAACAGATTACTGTATGTAAATGTTCTTTTTAATATTGAGATATTTAAGAATCAATACAGAGATTTTTTTATCTAATGTACAAAGAATGAGTATTTTCAAATCTCTCTGTATCTAGCTATATTCTTGAACATTTTCAAAGAATAAGTCATAGGTCCCACATCTTCAAGAATCTGGGTACCTCAAATCCCACTTGAGACTTGGAGGAAATTCTCTCCCTTTCTCTATTCCTGTCTATATCTTTCCAAAGGCCTTTGTCTTTCCCTCTTTACCTTCTGGAAGGACCACCAGGCATCATTTCTTCAGCTTGGGTATTCATAATGACAGGATGAGAGGCTGTTTTCAGTTTCTTTTTGGACGCTTTACAATTTACCTAGAGGCTAAGGGACGCATATGGTCTGGCAACCTTATTAACTTTATTAGTAGGAGTAGAGGGGAAACGGTGATGTCAATAAATTATCCTACCACAACTGTGCATGGCTTTCTTTACCATTTTACTTAGGGCTGACATGGTTCTCTTTATCTATTGCTCACCTGGGAGAATATGCTGTTTCCTTCTGATTAGGATCACATAGAACTGTTTAGATCTGATTAGATCAAATAAAACTGTTTCATAGGCAGAAAGGTTTAGAGGAAAGAACAAACTGTCTAAAAGCATACATGCTATGTTTGAATTTCCAGCTTCTGCATCTATTAGCTGTGTGGGCTTTGATAAAATGAATCTTAGTTTAACATTCGTACAACAGTGATAACATTTCCAGAAATATGGGGGTTTTGTGAGAACCCTGTTGACATTCAGCATTTTCTGTCTGCTCTATTTTTTTCCCACCTACCTCAAATTTGAGGTAGTTGGTAGTGATAGATACAGTATTATAGATTAGGGCAAAGTGTATTTGTAATTTATTATTATTATTTTGCTCCACATATTTTCAGTATTAAACTTCCCAATTAAAAAAAAATATATTGAAATCTAGGACCTTGCTTAGTTAACAAAATGTTAAAACTAAAGGTCTCACTGTCCTAGGTGCTAATGTCCCAGGTGTGGCTTAAGCCAAGTTTAAAAAATGTGAACCTTGTCTCTTAAGTTATAATAAATGTATTTCATTTTGATAGTAAGTAACTTCCTTCAGGCTTAGGTCAAAATTTCTCTGAAATAAAATGGCAACATATCTGTACTTTTCCATTTTTCTCAGTAAACCATTAGAACTGTGTTTTGGCTATCATATAAAATTTATGTGTTTCTTACAATTCCCCACACATTTATTTTAAGACTACAAGGTTGAGGATGCTTGTTCACAACGGATATTCCCAGATCTATATGACAAACCCAAAGGATAGGAGAAAATCTTCCCACTATTTTCTTAATTGGACTCCTTTCACATTTCCCAATGTCTTATATTTGTTTGCATCCATTTCTACAGTAAAAACAATCCTACCTCATTTAACTTTCTCTTCTTAGGGTATAGGCTCACTCCTACAGTTAATAGTTTCATTCTAAATATTACAACTGTGTATCCATTCCTTCTGAAATGTCTGCACTCATTTAACTCATTGCTGTTATTTCAATCACATCACTGCCCAGAAATGCTATGGCAGTGGGAAAAATAGAACAGATGCTGTGTGCATTATCGCTGGATAGCAGGGAGGAGAACCGACAGTAGATAGTAACCCTCGATAGGTCATTGAACTATCTGTGGTAGATCCTCTGGAATTTATTATTTTCTTAACCACAGATAAGTGGTATTTACTCTGGGCCTTGAGTGCTTAAATGGTTGCATTGTTATCCTGATATTATGTCCAAAGTTGCTAATGATTGGACCTTTGATTATAGGCCTCCCTTTAAAACACACACACAGGCTTGTGAAAGAGATTTAATTTGAGATGACTCAGAGGGTGATCTTCCTTTTTCTGAAAAATATTTCAGTAGCAGCTGTGTTTGCTGGCAGCAATCCTACACAAATGCTGACCTAGCCTGACCCTGGAGATCTCTTTCTGAAACACAATTTTGGAGATAGCTTTCTTGTGCACAAATGCTTTATCAAGGTCCGGTAAGATATTTCCATACACTGGAAAAAGTTTACTGTTTTGCATCACTCTACTTTTTAACTTTCTATTTTTATTTTTTTGTGAGGAAGATTAGCACTTAGCTAACATCCGTTGCCAATCCTCCTCTTTTTGCTGAGGAAGACTAGCCCTGGGTCAACATCTGTGCCCATCTTCCTCTGGCACCACAGCACGGCTTGGTAAGCGGTGCATAGGTCTGTGCCCGGGATCTGAACCCTCGAACCCCAGGCCACTGAAGCGGAGTGCGCAAACCTAACCACTATGCTACCGGGCTGGCCTCTTTACTTTTTAACTTTTATTCATTTAGTCACAGTGCTGAAATCATCTTTATTGCAGTAGGTAAAAAATTAACAAATAAAAGTGTGATTATGGCCAAGATTGGTGTTTCATTTATATATACCTCAATGGTTGTATTGATTGTGAAGACATGAAAGTACTTTAAATTTTTTGTCAAATTCTCAAATGTTCTGAGTGCCCCCCACTCTGTCCACTGTCCCTGCTACTTTGGAAATTCCCCTAGGATCCCTGACCTACACAGGGGGCCTATAGGATCCTGCTCCAACTATGGCTACTGTTGGTTTGATTGGTGCTGTTCCTGCCAGCGGCCCCAAGATTTCCACCTTTCAGGGACCACTATTATCTCTTCCTCACACTTGTCCATGCCTGTGTGTCATCCAGGTCACCATGGCCCTTTAACATCTGTTTTCTTTCCTCTCCACGGTCAGAATAGGACCAGATGCAGGTAAGGAGGTGACTTTGACAATGACAGCAGCACCTCAGACAGCAAATTCTTGATCTCCTTTTGCATGCCCCACAGACTATGGCTATGTGCCATTGGACAGCTTCCCTTCACAGTTACTCTCTTTTACCGTTAATGCAAACTGCAGCCTAGAAAAGAACTTGCCTCAACAGAGCCAGGGATACCGGGAATGAAGCCATAGGCAGTAATAAGAGACAAATCAAGTATTGGCTGGGTACAGGGTCTCTTGCAAAGAGGGGTTGTAAGTAACAGAAAGGAATGTGAGTAGCAGACAAAGATTTGGGGTTGTTGGGGGCTGGGGAATGCCTGAATGTGGATACTCCTTTTACCACTACAGTTGAATTTTATTACCATTTAATAGGACAATTTATTAAAACCAACTGAATTGCCACACATATTAGGCATTACAACGTAACCTAATTATTAAAAATAAATATAATTCTTATACAGTCATGTGCTGCATAAAGACATTTCAGTCAGTGGTGGACCACATATATGATGGTAGTCCCATAAGATTAGTACCATATAGCTCAGAAGTGTAGCAGGCTATACTACCTAGGTTTGTATAAGTGCACTCTATGATGTTTGCACAATGAAGAAATCGCCTATGGATGCATTTCTCAGAACGTATCCCTGTCATTAAGTGACGCATGACTGTATAGTGTTCAATCTATGTTGCACTCAATTCTAAACATATATTTAACTCTGTTAATATTACAATTATCACTATCATCCTCCTTGTACTGATGAGAAACTGATGCCCAGAGAGGTTAAAATTCAAGTGAGCAGTATTGTTTTAATCACCTCCTATTCACCCTGTTGGTGAAGAAGGAATTTCCACCCTAGGTTTATGGGGATGATTACACACAACACTTAATATTGAACAGATGAGACTGAAAACAGTTTATTAGTAACATATACTCATAGCCCAGGGGATGAGGATGCCACACACCATTCAAGGCCAGACAGGGGTTATATTTAGGAACAGAGTGAGCATCAGAGCTTTGGGAGGCAAGCTTTGCAGTATCAAGAGGGTGAAGTGTCCCCTGGTTCACACACAAGGCTGTGATTGACTGGTATGAGTAAGCGGGAAATGTGCTGTTTTGCTAGAGGACCTTATCATGAAAGCAGAGTGGAGAAGGTATGGTTAGGCTATTCAAGGCCTTTTGGGTTTCATCAGGTGGTGAGGAAGCAGATAATAATGGGCCTTAATTTTAGGCCTTACAATTGAAATGTCATGGTTCATATTTTAGGCAGCCCAGTAAATTCTTGTGATGCAATATGATGATGCTGAAGAAAGAGATGTTGAGCTTACAAAATCTCAGACAATATTGTAAAGGCTAGAAAAGTTTTAGTCCAATTGCTTTTAGTTCTGCTGAAGTTAAGAAAGGATAGAATAGAGTGATGCCAGTAAAATGGCAGAATGGGAGGTTCCAGCCTTTACCTACTCAGAGAAACACTAATTTTACAACAATCCACAGATGAAAACACCTTTAGAAGAGTTCCAGAATCCAGTTGATAGGTTATAAAAGAGAAAAGATGCATTGAAAAAAGTTAAGAAGGGCAGTTTCATCTTGCTTGTATCATCCCTAATCCAAGCTGGTGTAGCTCCTTGGCCCGCAGGTTGTCTGGCGGAAAGAGAGAGCAAAGTGAGTGCTCAGCTTGCCCAGCCTTTCAAGGCACTAGTTGAGAGGCTTGCTGCTGTTGCGCCTCCCCCAAAACACTGTGGGAATCGGCACAGCTAGATCGCTTGAAGACACCTAAGAACAAAAAAAAGAGGCGAGAGCTTTCAACAACCAGTGCACAGATCTCAACGGCCAATCCATGGCCCCTGGTAGAGGGCCTTCCTGTGGACCCAGGCAGCCAGCCCACCCACAGGACCCACCAACCAGTCCATCCAGAATCTTGGTTGGGCTCACTGGTGAAAAGCTTTCCTTGACAAAGCCAGTCTGTAAAGACTGGATGGGGTGACTGCTTCTTCAAATGCACGGACACCAACACAAGGCTACAAGGATCATGAAGAATCAGGGAAACACGACACCACCAAAGGAACGAACTAAAGCTCCAATAATTGATCCTAGATAAATGGAGATCTATGATAGCCAAGATATGGAATCAAGCTAAGTGCCCGTTGTGAAATGAATGGATAAAGAAAATGTTATATACATATGATAGAATATAATTGTCTTAAAAAAGAAGAAAATACTGTCATTTGTGACAACATGGGTGAACCTGGAGGACATTGTGCTGAGTGAAATAAGCCAGGAACAGGAAGACAAATGCTGCATGATCTCACTTATATTTGTAATCTAAAAAAGTTGAACTCATAGAAGCAGAGAGTAGAATAGTGGTTACCAGGCTAGGGAGAGGGGTGGAAATGAGGGGATGTTGATCAAAGTGTACAAAGGTGTAGTTATGCAGGATGGGTAAGTCTAGAAATCTAATGTATCGCATCATGACTAAAGTTAATAATATTGTATTGAGCACTGGAAATATGCTAAGAGAGTAGATTTCAAATGTGATCATCACACACAAAAAATGGTAACTATGTGATGAGATGATATATTAATTAACTTGACTGTTAATCATTTCACTATGTATATGTATATAAAATCATCTTGTGCACATTAAATATAGACAATTTTTTCTTAAAAAGAAGAAAAAGAAATGGAGATCTATGAACTGCTTGACAAAGAATTCAGAATAATGATCTTGAAACTCAGTGAGCTACAAGAGAACACAGACAACTAAAATAAAATCAGGAAAACAATACATTAACAAAATGAGAGGTTCAACAAAGAGAACAATAAAAAGAAACCATAAAAAAGAACCAAACAGAAATTCTGGAGCTGAAGGTTACCATGTCTGAACTGAAAAATTTAATAGAGAGCTTCAACATCAGACTCAGCCAAGCAGAAAAAGGAATCAGTGAACTCAAAGACAGGTCATTTGAAATTATCCAGTCAGAGGAACAAAAAGAAAAGAGAATGAGAAAGGATAGAGTATGATAAACACTATTGTTGTTAGAAAGTCATACAATGACTATCAATTTAATAGAGAACTCTTGAAAAGCTTACTGTAGTTCCATATACTAAAGTATGGCTCAAACAGGGTATTATTGGGGTAGATAGCTGTGTCCAAAAATATCACACAATTAATAGAAATTAACAATAATTTGGAAAATATCAGATTGATTTCATAGACGGTTTACATTATATATATATATATATACACACACACATATGTTTATACATGTATATATAACTTACAAGGCACATAGTATATGTAGAGATTACAAGGAGCTTAGGCCAACAACAAGGTTACAGGGCAGAGTCCCCAGAATTACCCTCACTTTTGACACCAACTGCAAACTCAGGTGGTTCCCAAAACCACCCTCAGTTTTGATAATTTGCTAGAAAGACTCACAGAGCTTACTGAGGGCTGTTATACTCACTGCCAAAGTTTATTACAAGGAAAGGATACAGATTAAAATCAGAAAAAGTAAGAGACTCAAAGGTCAGAGACTAGGAGGGTTCAAACATGGACCTTCTGTTGTCCTCCTTCCCTGGAGTCAGGACGCATTACTCCTCCAGCACTGATGTGTGAAAATATGAGCAGATTATTGACAACCAGAGAAGTTCACCCAAGCTTCAGGGGCCAGAGTTTTTATTAAGGATCCATTATGTAGGCATGATTGATTGATTGATTGCCCACATGGCTGATTTCGGTCTCCAGGTTGATTCATACCACACGAAACAAGCTCCTCACCTGAAGTCACATTTTCAAGACTATCCAGTGTGACCCAAAGTCATTAAGTAAAAGAAGACATGCCTATCATGCACAACATTCCAGGGACCCAGAGATTACCTCCTAGAAGATGAGGACAAAGGTTAGAACTCTTTTTGTACAACTCCAAATATTTCATTATACTAATATTATATAATTTTAAATATTTGAATTATCTTAATTCACTAGTTATAAATATCTTAAATATCACTTTTGATTATATCCATGTAAAAGAAAAGATTATGGGTTTTAATTTTATTCTTTTGTCGTATTTTCCTCGTTTTCTATCATATGATATACATTATTTGTAAGTAAAAGTAAAATGTATATATAAAAAATAATATCGTCAGAATATTTTATTCTTCCTACTAGAAGAAAATGCTTCGGGAATAATCTGAATCCTCTACCTATTTACAATAATTATTCCTTTGGTGGATATTTTTTGTATTCATCATAATAGGTATGATATCTATTGATAAAAATATAGCTGCATTTTACTAAAAATTCTTTATTATTGAGCCTATGGTGTTAGAAATTGAATTTCCTTTATTATAAATTGCTGATATTTTATTATAAAATCACAGTTTTTATTAATTTTTTTTGCTTTGTTTTGGTTACTAATTAAAAGTTATTTTCAATGTGATGAAATGACGTCCGTTTGCATAACTCAGAATTCTGGAATATTCTTTTATTAAACTCCTAGATCATATTTCTAAAGTGTCCATATATTTTATTCTTTATGAAATAAATTCTCTTGGATTTGCTGGTCTACTTTCTTGATGTAACACCCTTGACGTGACATGAACTTCAGAGGTGGAGGTTGAAATATGCAGCCATAAAATCATGTTTTCCTCTTTTGCAGTTCTGAGAAGAAAATAGTGGATGATATTCTGCGACATTTGCCATCAATTAAAAGGGTTAAGCTTAAAAACTACTTCTTGTGCATCTGTTCATTTTACCTAAGTTAATTTTGCCTAAAATCAGTTTATTTTGTCACCAGCTAAGAGAGTCTTCCTTATAAAAAAAATCATGATTCAAAAAGCAAAAGTTCCCCTCAGATGCAGCTAAGAAAGTAGAATTATTACGATCTCTCCCATTAAAGCTTCCTAATTTTATTAACATATAAACTACCTAAACATGTCAGATATAAATTCACATTTTTCTTTTCAACTCAGAAAATTTCTGTGGCCCCATTATGTGGAAAATTCTTCAGCAGTCCTACTACAGAAGCAGCATTATATAAGGTTAGGAGCTGGGTTTTCTTCTGTTTGTACTTCATCAGGTAGAACTATGGCTATTACTGAAATATCCGTGCCTCATTCTTCATTTCCTCAGGATTTGAGTGCTGTTGTCTTCTAGTTTTTATTAATAGAGCCTTATCAAGCAGTTGAGATTTGATGGATTCTGAGGGCAGGAATGTTATTACTGTCCTTATGAATGTTTTGTAACTGATTTGGACTCAACTGCAATGTACACTTCCTAAATTAATGATTTCAATCTAGTAGGAATTGACCAAGTTCTGAGGTCAGTCAATAAAGTAGTCAGTGATTCATTAAAATGATGCTTATTATCAGGAAAGGCAAGTTTGTAGGAGGCAAAAGAGAAGAGAATGAATGTCAGCGGCTTGCTGCCAAGTAGCAGGCCCCAGTTCAATCGTTTATACTTTTTAATATTAAAAAAACAAATTTAAACATAACATAGAACATTTTCTTGGATTTATCTTGAAACCCCTGACAAAATTTAAGAAGTTAATCCATACTGAGCTGATAAGTTGTTTTCTTAAGGAAAAAAAAAGTAATTTATTCCCATCAGGCTGATGATCATTTTAGTTTAGCTTGCAGACACAGTTCTCCACCAAGCCCCTGTTTTACTCCTCAAGCATTTGATCAGCTTGATTGCGATTTCATACTGCCTACGCTGGAGTACACTTACCTGGAGGCAAAACCCGGTTAATAATTGACTATATGTTCACTAGAGCTTCTGACATGCACAAGTAACGACTAATTGTTTGGTTTCTGACCGGTTCCCTTCAGGCACTGACAATACAAGGTCTCCCCCTATTAGCCTCCCATTTACCCTGACGATTCCACCTCTGGCAAATAGAGTGCGTGAAAACCTAAGCGTGACTGTCTACATTTTAAAAATATCTATAAAACTCCATGAAGTTCTCCCGCAAAAGCAGAGGCAGACATCCACATCACAAAGAGTAAAGTCAATAATGGAAAATCAAGTGCTCTACCCTGCTTCTGTGTGACATCAACAACCTCCAGAGCAGCTGTTCCAGCACCCGGCAACCAGCAGAACACGAAGTCACCGGGAAGGGGGTAAACCTTCCAATTTGACTCATTTTAATGGAGTTCTTTCTTCTTTTAAAGAGTTCTCTTTAAAGTGAAGATGTTGCCTGCGCTATGTAACATCATTCACTTGAAACTTTTATGCTGACCGCTAAATCAAGAGCACAGGAACAGGCTCTACATAGAATACAATTGAGACTATTTTATTTTTTACATCAGCTTATATCGAATTATTTTGTCGTTCCAAACTGAATCTGAAAGCTTTTTCAAATAATTTATCTTTTGGTTGGAGATTGGGGATAGTGCTTTCAAACATGAGGTACAGGGAAGCTACTCTAATTGTAGCAAACACATACTGAAAGTTAAATATTTAATAAAATCAGTATCTATAATTCTTAGGCATCTATGGAAGCAAAGTGACTAGGGGCATGAATAGATTCTAACAGTGTGTAACTCCAAGTCTTTAGTGCATTGTTTAGTTAAGAAATGCCAGATTCCATGACATTTCTAGCAGTAGATTTACTTAACAGTTATTATTAGTTTAGGTAAAGTTCAAAATAAGTCCTTTGTCCTGAGCTCATAATCACTAACAATCAGGGAGGGATTGGTCCATGTACATGCTGAGAAGCATATAACACAACCAACTGGAATGAAACAATTTTCTAGTTGTCATCGACAAAATGAATAATTTACTTGTAAATGAATTAGTAGCATTGAATTATTTAAATATCAACCAAGATATAAGGCATTTTCTTTAAATCATTTGAAAATCCCCTTTTGTGAATATAAGATTTTAAAACAATAAAACTAAAAATATTTGGAAATGACTTTAAAATATCTTAAATTGAATATATTATATTTCAATTTCCTATTTTGTACAGTACTAATGGGAGTGAAAAATGGATGGCAATTTGACTGTATGGATCAGATCAAAGGCTTTTAAATATGTATCAATTTCACTCAAAAATTCTACTTTGAGAAATAAATACTAAGAATATAAATAGAAAAAATGTGCATAAAAACATGCCTTCAGAGTAGTGTTTACAATAGCAAAAAAAAAAATAAGGGAAATAATGCAGATGAGCGTGCTAGTGAATTGGTTAAAGAAATCATCGTGTCCTCCTATACGGACAACAATACTAATAACCACAGTTAAACACTGTGGAGTGTTTACCATGTACCAGGCACTCTTCTAAGCACTTTACATGAATTAACTCCCTTAATTCTCATAGCTGTACATTAATCCCCTCATTTGATCCTCGGAATTATTATTATCCTTATTTTACAGATGAGGAAACTTAAACTCACAAAGGTTAATTAACTTGCCTAATGCCACACCAATCAAAGGAGGTGAAAGTGGATTATGAATCCAGGCTTGCGCTGTGAGCCACTACACTCATAACCATTAAAAATATTGAGACATTTCTACAACTATTGGCATGAGAGAATAGTCCAACATTTTCCAATCTGAAACAAAAGCAGTTTTCAGAATAAGATAGTTTTATATACAATAGTATATAGTTAGATAGTTTTATATATAATACATATAATTTTATACTTGATTTTTATAATTATTATATAAAAATTTAATTTCAAATGAGCATGCATTTGTTCTATAATGAAGAGTAGTTTGCTATTTTATAAGCTATTACGTGTACATAATTTTGTATACCACATACTCCATCCACCTTCACAAATTCATAGACAGAAGTATGTGACATAATGCTATAGATATTTTGGGTGATGATGATAAAAAAAAAAAATGAAGGTTCCATGTTTTCTATATGGATTTATAGTCTTGATTTGCTAGAAGGTAGAACAATGCACAAAGCCAAGCTGAAAAGGACTCCTTTCCATCTTTCTTCCATATTCTCTACAACTATTTGGACAATATGCATCCACAGTAGAAAGAGGCGCACTGAGAAATTGGAAAATCGCCATAGGAACTTAAAGTTGAGAGGCCAGACCGATGGCGTAGTGGTTAAGTGCACACGTCCGCTTCTGGTGGTCTGGGATTCACAGGTTCAGATCCCGGGCGCAGACATATGCACCGCTCATCAAGCCATGCTGTGGCAGGCATCCCACATAAATTAGAGGAAGATGGGCATGGATGTTCACCCAAGGCCAATCTTCCTCAGCAAAAAAGAGGAGGATTGGCAAGAACTGTTATCTCAGGGCTAGTCTTCCTGATACACACAAAAAACGAATTTAAAGTTGACTACCTAGAACTCTTTTGAGTTGAAACCTGTCTTACTGAGTATCTCACAGTCCAGAGTATTTTATGACCAGAATCTTGATTTAATAAGTGCATAGAGAATGAATCAATTTCTCAAAGATGTGCTCTAAATAACAAAGCTTATGAGTTCATAGGAATAAAGGAGAAATCGAATTAACTAATTTAAATTTTAAAAAAGTTCAAGAAGAAATCATATATATGTGTACATGTATATGCTAATATGTATATGTACATATATTAAAATATTGGTATATTTATGCACTATCCATATTTATATATATAGCATATATATATATATAAAATCACTTTCCCATATATGTATATATGTGTGTATATATATACATATACACCCATCTTCTTTTGCTGTACAATGTCTACATGCGACATCAAGTTATAACTAGTTGGCTTCTTAGTGAGTTCTTGAGTAAGAAGCCCAGTTGTTTGTGTAGCAAAGGGTGCTGGGCTAGACTGTGAATAAATTACAGTTAATGTGTACTTTTGAATACACACTATTAAAAATTTTGCTTTTTCCATACTGATAAAATATAAGGAAAAAAAGCAAGGAAGAAGAAATATCATAACACTCTCTACAAATATAATGATAATTTTACAAACTCTCTTCAACTATTTTCCCATGAAAAAATAAAACAAAGCATAATCAAGGGCAAAGATCAGGACCCCAGTGCCCAGAGGTGTTCCTTGAGAAGGCACCAGGTTTGTAGCAGTCACAGAGAAGAGCACAGCAGAGGGCTCAATGGGTGTATACGGAGACTCTGACTAATGGAAGCTCAGTCATTTGGAACCATCTGTTTTCCCCCCGTGACAGTGGCCTCTGTGGCATTCAAATACAGTCTGCATTTCATTTTCCAAAGTTAGAGAACCCTGGATTTCATTTCATTGAATCCAAGCTGTGAGCACTTCAGCTAGGCTATCTCAGTTAGCTTTGAGTTTTGCCTGCAGCAGCAGTAAACGTTACCGCAGCGCTTGTCTCATAGGCTACAGTTCTTGTTGTCTATTGCTGCATGGCAAACTACCCCCAAACTTAGTGCTGTCAAACAATAACTGTTTTATTATGCTCATGGATTCTGGGGTCAGGACTTTGGACAGATCTCAGCAGAGCTGTCTTGTGTCCCAGATTGTATTTTCCAAAAATAACTGGACTATATCTCCCATGTCCCACGCTTTTCTGCAAAGTGACCTTGCCATGTCCCCATCAAGATGTGGAGCCTAATTCTCATCACATGTACCTAGGCTGGCCTTAGGGACTCAAAGGTGGAAGTGATGTTGTGTACCTTTTGAAGCTAAGTCAGTAAGGGCCCTACCGCTTCCTCTAGTTGTCATGGAACATTTGCTGTCTGAACATTCCCTCTCAGAAGGCTTCCTCTCAGGACCCATTTGCCATATGCTGTGGGAGACCCAAACCATGTGGCAAGGTCTCATGTCCCAGCTCTGTTTGAAAGTCACAATTCAACTCCTACCTTTTCTTCTTCTGTCTCATAGTCTAGTTAAAGACAAATTTAGTTATTAGAGAAAAGCTCTTTGGGCACAGCACCATTTGTTACCATGGAGGAAGTTTTGTAATGTAATTCAGACAAGGAGAGAAGAAATGCTCTTTTCATGAAATGAAGTCAAAGTTACTCTTTTGTCAGCAACGGAATCAGAATTATGTTACTAGGAGGGACTTCTCACCTGGATCAATAAAGAAGGTGTTGGAAGAAAGAATTAATCCTCAGAGAATGAGGTCTGTTTTAAAATTGTAGTTACTATAAGATAAACCCAACCATGCCCCACAGAAGAGACCATGGTGTTCCCACCATGCCTGGCCTTGTCCCTCACTCTTCTGGTGAAAAAAGCTCATCTTGCTGCCCCCAGGAGAGCCAACACAGGGGATGGAGACACCATCCTTCATAGCATCAAAGCTGAAGGTAGAAGCAGATTCAGGAGGCTGAAACATTTGTAAGAAATAGGAAGGGCCTGAGGAAACTGAGATGTGATATTTTAACAAGAGTTAGCAGAACCTAGAAAAGAGGGCACCTGGAACAAAGAGGGAAGGCTGTAATAGGAGAAAGCCATTGGAAGTGAGTAGGGACTGAGTTGGAAAAGAAGACAATGCACATGAGCAAGCACTTTTCAGGCCTAAGCAGTGAGGTTGTTCCCAGGAAAGTAGATAATCCAATGCACAGGGTCAATTCCTAAATCCCCAATACCTCCACCATTCTCAATTTCAACTTTTTACAGCATCAGGAATATTAATTTCAGACACAAACAAACAAACAAACAATAAATACAACTTCTTTACCGTCTTCAAAGTTCATTACAAGAGAAAGTTAAGTGAAATAGTAACTGAAGCAGGTATGGAACAAACTCCTCCCCAACAGACATGGAGACTTCACTAGCACCTCCCTATTGACGTGTATAAAAAAGTCATCACCAGATGACAATCTACCTGTCAGTTATAGTTGTGACTTCCCTAGTTCCAGAGAATAACTACAACCCAATATGCTACTTATGTTAGAAGTTTTTCATGACATCATGACATCAATAACTACTTATTGGCTTTGCAGTCAAAAAGGTGTAGGCAATGAAAACTGGATAGAAGAGCACTGATAAAATGTGTGTAATTAAATCTTTTTTTCTATATCCTGTTACTGACCAAATGAATAGGAGCTATTCTGTCTCTTTCAGTCGACTCTTGTATCTCTGATGTCATCTAAATGTTGACTTTATAGGTTAATCTGATATGCATTTTATGTCCAAATTCCATATTGTTTTGTGGGGGTGGGGTAGGGGAATTTCAAGTCACAATTCTAAATCAACTGTGTATGTGTGCAGGGAGAGAGTTAATTATGTAATGTATGGGCGGTAAGAACAAGGAGAAGGGAAACAGGTCAAGCAGGTAATGGAGGCAGGTCAGACAACAGACAAGACTCAGGTGTTCAATCTGAAATCTTATACTAAAAACAAGCAGTAAGGCAAGGAGCTGGTCAGAAGCTTGAGAGCAAGACAAAAAAAAAGAGGATTCAAAGACAGAGAGAAATATGTATGGCATTGTAATCAGATCTAAAGAAACACATGGAAAGGATAAAGCCGTAGCAGATTCAAGGTCCCCGGGACAAAGAAAGCAGCATTGCTCATATGCTTTCTGGGGGACCAGAGCCGGCCTCCACGGATACCTGGGAACACCTCCTGAAACAGCAAGTGATCGCAGCTGCCAAGTGTCAGAAGTATCTATTTTTTCAGCTCTTTCATTGCTATTTCCATCTACTCTGTAAAAAGAAAAACCGAGGCTCACAATGAGTATTTAAAATAAATTGTGATGAATAGGATTTTGTCTCTAATGCATACTCAAACCGCAAAGCAAAGGAATGCAACAAATAATCTATGTGACTTGGTAAATGGCAAATGGCTCCTGAATCTCAGCCCTAAATATCTCCAAGGTCTTGGGCCAGTGAGACAGCACTAATTTGCAAGTGTTCTCTAATGTATTAAAATATATACCATTATGTTCTAGAAAGAATATTTAAGGCTTTATTCAGTCATAAATACTAGTATGGAATTTCACTAAGAAACATTGAAAATGATTTTTTGATTTACCCTGATGATTTCTAAAAGGTCATCTATCTTAACAAGGCATTTTGATGTTTTTTTTTTCAATAATATCTATGAGCAAAAGTTGAGCTAAACTTTAAAGTTATAAGAAACAGTGATATGTCTTTTATGATCCCAATAACTTCTTTGGCATAATAAAGCCATTATTAATCATACTAAGCATTCTTTTCTTTATAACATAGATTTTTCTTTAATGCAACCATTCGTTGTAAATTCATTTCATAAATATCATGTTGAATTGAGTTGTTTATTTTTATTATTCACACTATTATTTCTTTTTATAAATAATTCACATGTTCACTTTTTTCATTTTGAACATTCTTCCATTTTATCTGAATTTTTAATTACAATGTTAAAAATCCAATATTTAATTTTTATAAGCTCTCCATCTTAAAGCGTTGAGTAAATTTTGTTTTTCGTAGTGATTGAAAGTATGAACTCTTATGCCTGGGTTAACATCTATGTTGTATTAATTACCAGCTATGAGACTTCAGGCAGGTTATCCTCTGAGTCATAATTTCTTAATCTATAAAATGAGAATCATAATCATACAAACTCACAGGGTTATTTATGAATTAAATTTAATAATCCATATAAAATTCTTAGCACAGTGCATGGCAAGTGCAAGCATTCATTAAGTGTATTTTTATTATTAATAATTTATTTTTGCAAAAGCAAAAAAGGTTGGGGAGAAGAGGATGTACAAAGTTTGGAGTTGTCAAAGAGAATGTGGAAGGAGAAAGTAGAATGCTTGGGTAAAAGGAGAATGGTAACATTAACACAGATAAGAGAGAGCTAAGGGAAATATATGTCCTCCTAAATATCTAATCCATGGGGCAGCATGAAGCCCTTTGGGAACTTAAGCAAGAATATAGCAAGATCAGATTTAATTTGAGATGGCTAAATATAATAATATAATGGAAGCCAATTTACCTTCAGACTACAGAATATGACATAAGATAGAATATGAATATGAGGGTCTAAGTAGAAGATGACGAAAAGTGTAATAAGGCAATGGTAAAGGGAATAGGCAAGCGAGTAGTTAAGAAGAAATAGAAATTGAACTTGAGACTGAGAAGATAAGGGTGATGAGAGAAAACAGGAAGTTGAGAATCATTTTAAAGGATTCAGTTTAGGTAACTGGTTAGGTAGTGATGATGTCAGGAAGAACTGTGACATAAAATAATAATTAAGATCTTTAGGATCAGAAAGAATGAGTTTAAAGTGTTATTCTACAATTTACAAGACTGTATTTCCTTGGGCAAGCTCTTTAACTTCTCAGCATAGATATCTCATAGAGTGGATGACTTAACACGAAAATTTATAGAAGATAAAATGTATAGAACAATACACTGCCACCAACATAGTAGTTGATGAAAATCCTAATATACTTTTCCATTAACTGAGAGAAGGAATGCATGATAATATTTAAGGAATTAAAAAAGAAGAAATAATATTTTTTGCAAAAAAATAGTTCAATTCTGAGTATTTTAAATTTGAATAATTTGTCTGAAAGCCATACAGACATGATGCTTGTATTGGAAAATTTATGACAAGAAACTCAAAGAAGGGATTGGTTCTGAAGTGATATTCATTTGGGACTCATAGAAGCTTGGAAGTAGACAGAACCAAGGGTTTGAATTCATTCAAAAACAGCTTGAAAAACAGTGTGATCCTTAGAATCTTAAAGTAAATCAAATCATTACCTTAGAACTAAAAAGATAAATCAATATATAAATGATCTAATCAGGGCAATGCAAAAATTACCTTAAAGACGTTCCATATCTTCCAGGTCTTGCTAAAGAAAGAGAGAGGTAGTGGATTGGTGAACAGCTGGAAATATAAAAAAAGGAGAGTGGGACACGAAGGAGCTGGCGACTAATTATTACCCAGGGAAGATACATCTTGGTCGGAATATATTACTTGTTTCAGGCACGTGTATCTTTATTGTGGAGACAAATGTAACAGACTATCCTTAGCTGGTGGTATTAAACATTAAAACGAAAACTAACGCCTCTATTCTAGATATTGGCTCACTAAGCAGCCTGCCTATTAAATTTTCATCTCCCATCTATCTAGCTACAGGGATAGAATGCATGGGTTAGAGAAATCCAGCATCTACCTCCCTCTTTAGAATTTATAATTCTCAAGGTAAATTAATATATTTATATTCCAGCTTTTGTATTTTAGTCTCTGTGAGAGGAGTTAATAAGGCTCTTCAGCCAAGATAGGTCCTCTCTGGAATGATGACATATCAGCTTTCTTCGCCTGCAAACTGCATGGGCTGAGGCTGAACTATAGTAAATTCACCTGAGAACTGCCACCCTGTGGGGTTTTCTTTGGGAGCTGGCCAGTCTTACCCTATCCAGGCATCATCAGAACTTGATCCACATCTTTTACAATTAATCTTGTAAGAGGTTCTTAAGAAATTTTCAAGATTTTTAAAAGTTTGATGAAATATGTTAATTTCCTATTCATAGGACTGTGCAGGTTAGTTCAAAACTGTGGTGTTTGTACCTGTAATTATATCAGTGGTAGCACAGTTTAGTTCATACTGGAAGAAAACTATTGTTCATTGCTGTGGATATCACAGGATGATTGACAAATATTTGACAATCTAGGTATGGACACAAACCAGCTGATCAAATATCTACCCCTAAGTAAGGATGTGCAATATACGAGCAATCATAGACATGAACTCAGAGTGACACAGAGTGAAAATATCATGCAGCACTTAAGCATGTTATAATCATGACCATACCACTAATTTATGTTTTTCATTATAGTTTTATCATTGCTTACACTTTTATATCCTTGGCTAAAATTTGAAAATTCAATAAGAAAAATGGTGGTGCAAAACATATTGATAATTTAATGAATATATTTATGAACTCAATATATTTACAAATATTGTTTTCTCTAAGAAACAAGTTGAGAACCACTGAAAGATGTTAGAGTGGGGAGACCTCTGTTTAAGTTCTCTGAAGCAGAAGAGCATGAAAATTGTGTTACTTAATAAATAAGGGGGAAAGAAGGAGGAAGTAGAAGTGAACAGAGACTGTTAAGAACAAGGATGTGTTCAAAAGAGGCCAAATAAGACGAGAATTCAAATACAAAAGCACAGCATATTTGGAAGGTTGTAAGTCACTGCTAATGCTAATTATGATCATGTTGCTGTAAATGTGTTTCAGAAAGTGGACATAATTAAAGAACATTCAAAAAAAGCATGGTCCTTGGTCTCAAGGTGTTCCATCCATCTGGGACAAACCTTCTTCTCTGTATAGCAATTAATCAAAGCTAGTGTGTGGTTAGTTTTACCCAATAAAAGAATTAGTGCCTTTAGAAATAGGAGAAACTTGTGTCCAGTTTATTTATAGACAGTAAAAACAAAATTGGGTACAAACAGCTTGGAGAAAAATAGTACAATATATTTGGAAACCCTTAACTTACGTAGACAAGAATTGTGTTCATTGTTATGAAGGAGGGTTCAAATAAAACATTTGACCAAGTTTCTTATCTTTTGTTGGGTAAATATGAACTGGCAAAAGTCCACTACTCTCCCACTAGATTGAGAGCTAGCAAAATGCTTCAGTGTTCATTTAAAAGTGCCTTTTATTATATGAATATAATATGAGCCAGATAAAGATGTAAGATGTGAGAAAGCTGTTAGCAGCTGTGTCAAGAATGAAAATACTGTTTTTTAAAGCAGAAATTGATCTTAAATCAGTGCATGACTCTTCCAAAACTACCAGAAATATTTCTGTATGGGAAAGACAATTTGATGGTATTTATATCCCAGAACTTAATAATTATCTTAAACTTAATACATTTGCCTCTCTCACTACATTTACATAATTTTATTCTCATTTGATTACCTATTCTGAAGCCTACCTTAATTAGCACCATCTGATAATGAATTGAGTGGGTTAGAGTTTTTACATCTCTGTGTGGTTCTATGCATATAGATTTGCTTATACATATTCCGCTTTCCTCCATATTTACTATATAAATACTTTGTGTTTATTTTTAAAATGGGATATAATATTGATGGTCTGAAAACTGAAAACTTCTATGACCAGTTGCCGAAATTGGTGGCTACATATAGGTATACTGCATAATTCTACTTATTTGGTTCTGATGTAGATTTAGAATAAATAAGACAGCCAAAATGACCTTTAATCATCCAGAAGACATTTAGATAATAATGATTTACATAGTGTGTCACAGTGTCCAGAAACATAATGAATAAGATGTATAAATATATAGAATGAGATTAATTATAAGGAATTGGCTCATGTGATTATGGAAGTTGGCAAGTCCCAAGATATGCAGGGTGAATTTGCAAGTTGGAGACCCAGGAGAGTGGATGGTGTAGGTTCTAGTCTAAATGTTGGCAGGCTCAAAACCCAGAAAGAGCTGATGTTTCCATTCAAGACCTAAGGCAAGAAAAAAAATTGATGTCCCAGTTCAAGGCAGTCAGGCAGGAGGACTTCCCTCTTACTCATGGGAGGGTCATCTTTTTTGTTCTATTCAGGCCTTCAACTGATTGAGTGAGGCCCAACACATTAGAGAGGGCAATCTGCTTTTACTCAGTCTACCAATTCAAATGTTAATGTCATTCTGAAACTGTCTCACAGATACACCCAGAATAATGTTTGACCAAATGTCTAGGCACCCAATGGCCCAGTCAAGCTGACACATAAAATTGACTATCACAGATAGTCTCTTCACTGTTTCTGAAACATCATATTTCACTTTAGAAATATATAAGACTGTGAATGATTTTTTTTTTCCCTGAGGAAGATTTTCACTGAGCTAATATCTGTTGCAAATCTTCCTCTATTTTGTATGTGGGCCACCACCACAGCATGGCCACCAACCAGTAGTGTATGTCAGCACCTGGGAACTGAACCTGGGCCACCAAAGTGGAACGTGCTGAACTTAACCACTAGGCCACCAGGGCTGGCCCTGTGAATGATTTTTTTTAAATCTCTGATTGGCATTAGATTCTCAATGTGCTGCTTAGATGCACATAGATTCCTATGTGCTGCTCCTGACTTTTGATAATTAAATGACACCTTGCTATAAAGACATCATAATGAGGCTAATAAAGTTATTTTAAATTATTATCATGAAAATTACAGCAATACTTTTTAAAAAAAAATTACCATTGTTTATGAAGTATTTACATGTAGAATCAGGAACAGATTTGTTTTATAGTTTTCATTCCAGAAGGAAGACATAGGACTCAACAGATAGAATTTATGAAGGGGAAGATTTTAACCCAGTGTAACCAACTACCATCTAAAAACTAGATGTGAGCAAAAATGGAATACATTTATCAAGAATTGGAGAACCCTGGTCGTGGGGCTTCAAGGTACACTGGGGGACTCACACGCCAATGGCTGTTTACGGAATAGATTCCAAGGGCAGGTAGGATGTTGTTCTAGAACACAAGATCACTTTTTAGTCTTCTAACAAATATAAAATTGAATTTTTAAAAGATAGATTTCTAATATCTAGTTTTAGACTTGTAAAAATAAATCCTAGCTTATGGGCAGGAGGGCAAATCAAACATTAAGTAAATTCTTTCTAAAATGATGGAACTGGGATTTGGTGTGCCATTACAACAACAGCAGCAATGCCCAATTCCTTGAATGTTCTCATGTGGCAACATCTCTCTGAAGCATTTTACATACTCCTCCTCACCTAAACTTTGCAACATTTCTTTGAAGTGTGGATTATTAGCCACATTTTAAAATGGATATACCAAGGTACACAGAAATTACATAGGTTGTCCAAAGTCACAATTTAACATGGACAAAACTTTCATTGGTGATGCAGTACTATCTCATATAAAATTGGACAAACCTCTTACCAATTCCAGGGGAAAATTATTTTATAATTGGTGAATTTTAGAGTTACAAAGGACATCAGGTATCATTTTGTGCAGATACTTACAGAATATCCATCAATGGGATTTAGAGTTTCATTAACCACTCTGAAATTTTTTAAACAATATTGTTTTATGTGTCTACAAGATTGAAGACCATGGAATTCTGTTTGCATATGTTCATTTAACAGAGGATGTAATGATGACCTAAAGTGGTTAAATAATGTAACAATATTTAAAAACAGAGTCAGACCTAGGAGAAATGGCTGATACTAGAACTGGGGTAGGGAAAATGCAAGATGAGCTTGTAGCATTTCCTATTACCAGAAAGTAAGAAACAGTAGCAACTATTAAAAACAAACAAACAAAAAAGGATGGGTCATGTCGAGGAACACAGGAACCAATCTGAAAGAGCTCCCAATGGCCAAAACTAGAACAATCTGAGCAATAAAATAAATAATACAGAATTGGTTTATAGTCCAAAGTATAAAATAAACATTTCTGAGTGCATACTGTTATAAATAAATAATTCATTCAATTAATCAATGGGGGAGAACAGACAAATCTTCCTTAAAGACGAATCCCAGATAACATATAAAGAACCGCCTCCCCCACCCCCCGGTGGAATGTAATTCCTTTCCCCTTGTGTAAAGGCTAGACTTAATTTTGAAAGAACAGAGTAAAGTAAGGGAAAAAATAGTGACTTTAGAATAAAGAAACACTATCTTAACCAAGTAATCAAGATTAACATTACCAGTAATAAGTTATATTAATATCACATACCTCCTAATACAATGTGATGAGAAGCACACATCATCTCTGTGATAATTTTTACGTAAAATCCATAACCCCAGTGTAATAACAAGAAAAATATTAGACAGACATAAACTGAAAAACGTTCTATAAAATACCTAATCAGTACTCTTCAAACTCGCATAGTCATGAAAAATAAGAAAAGACTGAGAAACTGTCATAAATCCAAGGAGACTGGGATACTAAATGCAATGTGACATCCTATATCTGACAATAGAACAGAAAAAAAAGGCATTAGTGGAAAAAACTGGAGAAATCTGTATAGAGTCAGTAGAATAGTTAATAATAATGTATCAACGTTAGTTTCTTAATTTTGACAAGTATGCTATAGTTATGTAAGATATTAATATAAAGTAACATTGAGTGAAGGATATACAAGAACTCTTTTCACTATCTTTGCCATTTTTCTGTTAATCTGAAATTTTTCCAAAGAGAAAACAAAACATATAAAGCCAGAAGTTGAATCCATATCTATTGGTTTCTGCTCCTGTACTCCACCCTCCAAATCAAATTGAATTTATTAAAATACATTACATGAATAAATATATTAAAAATGCATGCCCTCAGCTTGTCTCTGAGTTCATAAAGCAACCTCAGAAGTGCTGTTCTTATTGACAGAAATGGTCGTGGATGTAATAAAACACATGCTTTGGTTACAACCTGAATCGCCTGACATTTTTGAACCAAATTTAAAGCACTTCACAAACACTACTGAATAACAGTAAAAGAATACCCACAGAAAACCTCTTTGATAAATTCTATTTCTGTGCCTTTTTCCCTTTTATATCACAAATTTTTTTATGATGATAGCTTACTTATTTATATGACACGAAAAAATACATTGTTTACATTACCTAAATAATAATGCCATATCATTATAAATAAAGTTTATTTCTTTTGATGCTCATTTGGCAGATATGGGAAATGGCAAGTCCAGAGAATATTACCTGGCAGTAATTGAGGGCATGAATAGGAGAATATTTGGCTTTCAGTTGGCCTAGAAAAGACCTAGCTACTCTAAGTCAGTAATACATTTTTGAAGCACAGAGACTTAGTAAAATGAGATGTGGTTCTATTAAACAGTGAAAGATAAATCAATCGAACAAAACACATTATAAGGAAACTGCAGAGTTAGTATAAATGTTCCAAAACATAAATAATACTGTGCATTAATTAATTCAAACTCCTATAAACATTAGTTGATACCACAGAAATTTGAAGTTATCAATCATAACTGTTTTTAATTATTTAATACTTTTCAGACAAGATCTGAAACAATTTCAGATATAGAAATTTTAGGGCTGATTATCATACCTGCAGAAGTTAAGCAGTGTTTCTACCCAAAATTTTTTTATGAAAAAAAGGACAGGAAAAGCCTATTATCTTTATGGGTAAAAATATTCTTTCTTTGTCCCTGAATTTAGGATGCACATTGAAAAGTTAGGTTATATAAACCTATTGAGTGGATAATGTTTTTTGGTACACATAGTTATCTTTTGCTATAAGATTCACAGCTGTTCTTTCAATCTCCATTCAGCAATAGGCTCCGATAATTTTTCAGACGGAGAAAGAAGCCATTGGATAAGGATATTGTCTAAAGCTGTGCTCTAGAAAAAAGAAGTGATGTTATTTTTCATATTAATTAAAGAAAAGTAGGTGTAGTAATTGCCTTTGCAAATTACTAAAAAATAAAAATATTGAACATTTTTCCTGGAAAAAGAAAAACTATTAATGTTGTATATTAAAGCTTTGTCAGTATTTGTCTGGGATACTTGACATTTAGGCATTTCCATGAGTTTCCTCTATTCCTCTATTCTCTCTCTGCCATCCTATGAAACTAGTTCAGTCTTACTTTGTACCACAAATATTTAAATATTTAAAAATACCAAAATATTTAAATATTTTTAAAAGGTATCGTTGTTTGCATAGCTGGTTAAGATATCCAACATTAATAGGCATCCTAGAATATGAAAAGAGATCTTCTGGCCTATCTTAAAATCTCTAGGCTAAATAGTACCCAACTGGTTTAGGACAGATGGTTGTTTTCTTAATTCTCATATAATCTTCATTTTCACATTTTTGATTATTTAACACATATTGTGAACTTCCAAGAATAGTCATCTTTCATGACCAAAACAACTTCTAGCACAACATAATTAAAAATTTAAGAACCATACTGGACTGTCTCAATAGCATTTGAAACAGCTATTTACCATTACTTCTACTGTTGCTAATTGCAATTTTAAATCAGAACTTTTTAGAGGATATTTATTCTTCATTTAACTGTGACTTTTTAATGATGAGAAAACTGTTTGTATAGTCCAAGTTATACACAGTCCAAGTTACTATACATAAAATTATCCATATTTCAAGTGCTGTTAACAGCTGACTGAATTAGGGCATGAGAATCAGCTTAATAGTCACTAAAAGGCAAAACTGAGAATCTTGGTTTCTATTATGTAATTTGAGTATATAAAAATCCATAAAGAACTAAGAAATGAATTTTTATGTGCGTAAGTATTCCATTTCCTGTTGATTTTTTTTTTTTACAAATATTCAGAATTTAGAATCCCCATTTCCCACTTCATAACTATTCAAGTAGTTCTCATTTCCAAGTGTTTTAGATGTCAATAATGATTTAAAAAGATAATTAATGCTCTCAACTAGGGAGCCATACTAGGACCAGTTATATTTGGTCTATAAGGAAAATGGATAAATCATTTCTATCAATGTTTATTCTTCAGAAATAGATGACTGTTTCTGAGTAGCTTCTAAATGTAAAGCAGCATTTGTGTGCTCCACTGCAAAATACAGTGGTTAAAGCCTAAACCATATGCTTAAATATTTTACAATATAATAAAGGAGGTTAATGAAATATTCATTACTAACTACAAGTGGTGAAAATAAGAAATATTTTTAAGAATACTGTAGAAGAAAGATAAAAGAAAGGAGAAATTGCATGTGCTTGTGTGTGGCAACAGAATCAGAAAGGAGTTAAATAAAGAAGTTCTTTAAAATTGGATCTTGTAAGGTGGATATGAATTTTATAAGTAATGGTTAGAAGAAGAGTATTGTAGGCAAACAGCAGAGTAAGGGCAAAGATGTGTGATAGCAGCCTTTAAGTGGTGTTAAGTGGGAACTTAAGGTAGACAAGCCAGTTAGGAAGCTATTAGAGTTGTTTAAGTTGGAAATAATCAAAGCCTTGGAAAAGACGAGCGCAAGTAGAAACAGATAGGAGAGCACAGATGGCACAGATATTACAAAGGGAGAATATTTCTAACTTCAATGAAAATTATGAGAGGAAATACATTTTGTTCAAATTTTGTTAGCAGAATAGGACTGCAAATCATATTACTTTCAATATATACTTATGACTTCCAAATCTGTAACCTTGATCTAGACTCTTTTCTTGGTTTTGGAAACAATTAGATATTTTCGCCTGAATATTTCACAGATGCTTCAAACTAAAGATGAGCAAAGCTTGACTCCATCAACCACCTTCTATAACTCAATTCTACTTCTCTATTTCCTTTTCTGGTTAAAAGCTCTACTATCTATCCAGTTTTCAAAGCCTACACTCTGGATATAATTATTTATTAATCCACATGTTTCCACTCTTGACATCTAACCATTCTCCAATTTCTGTTTAGAACAGCCTGCTAATTATCTCTCAGGCTGTACTCACTACTCCATTCCAGATGTTATTGATTTAGTTCAAGTCTTATCATTCCTTACCTGATCTGTAGCAGCAGCCTTCTGACTGCTCTCCCCACCTCCAGTCTCACATTTCTCCCCACTGCCTCCTGAGATTTGGAAATGCAAATTGTATCAAGAAACTTGATGTAATCTTATTTCCTGTTGTAATCTGATGTAATCTTATTTCTCACCACTTGCCTATATACACACTGTACTTTATCTAACCAAAACAAATTGTGGGTCATAAAACCGCAAACATTTTGGTAAAACTGAAGTGGCAGAGAGCAGATCAGTGGTTGCCTGGGACCAGAGTGGAAGAGGAGATTGATAAGAAAGATTCTTGGGGAAACTTTAGAGGTGATGGCTATGTTCATTCTTGATTGTGTCAGTGGTTACATGACCATACTTTTGTAAAAACTCATCAAATTGAATTCTTAATGTTGTTGAATTTTATTGTACTTATTTATACTTCCAGAAAACAAAAAATGTCAATACAAGGCATAAGTAGCACTCACAGATGAGTACAAGGAAAGTAATTTATATTAAAATAATATGTATTGCTATATGTAAATTCTCAGGCATGTCTCTACCAGAAGACATGAATGCCTCTACAAATATTCAAAATTGCCCCTGGAGGGCAGTATCACTTCCTCTGAGATCTACTGGAAAATCATTTAGTACTTTGCAGTATGGATGAATTTGAGGAAAATAAGGCTGTTTTGAATGTCAGCGAGGAGGCAGAGAGGGGAATGATAATGGCCTGAATTACATTAAAATTTTTGGAGATGGAGACATGCCATTATGCAGAACACAAAGCTCATAACCATGATATCTTTGGTATAGGGTGTATATCACAAGATCAGTGCTCTATAAAACAATGATAACATGTTTCTAAATGCATTTACCATTATAATATAGTCACTAAGCAGACATAAAATGGCAGGCTGATATTAATGCACTGCAGGCTCTATAATTGCTTCTCATTTTGCTTATGATATGCTATTTAATTCATTACTTTCATAAATTCATTTGAAATATATATATACCCATATACATATATATGTATGTATATGTATATGTATATGTGTACCAAAGGATAAGAGTCATGTTCTCCAACACAAATAACTTGCATATTTTTATTAAAAAGACAAACATTTCAGATGAAAAAATATTAATCTGTCTTCATTATCAGCATCACATATTTGCCTCATACATATGCAGCAGTAAAGAGTCTCTGATCTCATGGAAATTATATTCTACAATCCATGTTAGTAGAGTGCATTTATCAAAATATAAACATGTTATGGGAAATTTAAATGACAATAGGAGTTAAAAACAAATATTTACATTTCAAATTATTTTAGAGAGAAGTCAAGATGGCAGCGTAAGCAGACTCTGAACTCACCTCCTCCCGCAGATAGAGCCAATTTATAACAACTTGTGGAAAAATTACCCCTGAAACAGAACTGAAAACAGGATAAGAGGAGCTCCTGCAACAAAGGACAATCCTAATCGAGGTGAAAGAGGCAGAAACTCCCTTCTGGAGAGGAAAAACACCACCTTAACAAGTTGCAGTGCCTCACGGCCACCCGGGAGCAGCTCACAGGTACGCAGCCTCCCTGGAGGAACAGGGCCCTGAGCCGGGGAGTGTCCCCACTGTGGGCATTTTGTGGACCCAGCACAATCCAGACGAGTGGCATAATATCTGACTTTGCCTGCTACTAAAACATTGGTGAGTACCCCCAGAAAAGCTGGTTCACAAAGAAATTAAAACCAGCTCTTAAAGGGCCCACGTGCAAACTCACCCATATCAGAAAGCAAACTAAAATCACCAGAAAGAAAGATGCACAGTGCTTGGGTGAAAAGAGACTCACCTGATAGGCTCTGAGTGCATTGCAATGAGAGGTGAGACCTCTCCAGGCACTGGGACATTGGCGGTGGCCATTGTTGTGGCCTGGTGTGAGCGTGCTGACACAGACACCGTTGGAGTTCTCCCTGAGGCCTGCTAGCCCAGGGTCTGCCCCACCCACTAGAGCACCGATTTAATCCAGCTCAGCCAGGGCAGGCAGCCCATCCTAGAGACTGGCCCCACCCAACAACAAGCCCTCAGGCAACTTTTGTGCCTGCATAGATTGGTGACTGGATTCTCCGCAGCCTGGCAACTGAGCTCACTTCAGTGGGGCAAGGAGTGCACAAGGAGTGGGTGGAGAATGTGGGGTGGTGGTGGAGTGTGTGGTGCTCCCACCGTGGAGAGACTGGGTCCACTTCAGGAGCTCGGGGCGCTTACACGGGGAAGGACTGTGTTGACTGTGTGTGTGGACCTCTGGGCGGCAGGGCTAGTCAGCTGCAGAAGACTTGTGCTTCTCAAAGAACCACATAGGGGGTTTGCCTGACCTTCCAAAGCCTGAATCAATTGGGTGCTCCTGTGCCTGAGGCCAGCCCCACCCAGCTGCAATCCTCAGAATGCTGACAAGAGACCTAAAGGCAGGAGGCTTATAGCAATTGTAAGGCCCTGAGCCTAACAACCTGCCACGCTGGGGGCCTACTCACTTAAAAGAAATACTGCAACACAAATGTGGTATTAGAACTTACAGCCAACTGTGTTGGGGCTCCCCCCACCTGATAAAGAGACTGAAGGGCCCACAACAACTACAGGCAGCTGAGCATTACAACAGCTGGCCAGGAGCATAACTGAGCCACCCTGGGCACCTACAGGGAGAACAAACATGCCACAACAGAAGGACACATGTAGCCCACATAGGGGTCACCCCTGGAACATTGAGAACTGAGAGAAGCACACTGCAGGACTCGTAAGGCATCACTTATATAAGGTCACCTATCCAAGAGCAGGAGACATAGCTGACCTACCTAATACGTAGACACAAGCACAGGGAAAGAGGCAAAATGAGGAGGCAAAAGAATACATTCCAAGTAAAGGAACAGGACAAAACCCTAGAAAAGGAACTAAGTGAAACAGAAATGAGCAACCTACCCGACAGAGAATTCAAACAAAGAGTGTTAAGGATGCTCACTGATCTGGGGAGAAGAATAGATGAACTCAGTGAGAATGTCAACAAAGAAATGGAAGATATAAAAAAGAACCAATCAGAAATGAAGAATACAATACTGGAAATGAAAAATTCACTAGAGGGACTCCAAAGCAGAGTAGAGGATACAGAAGAACGGATCTGCGAGCTGGATGAAAGACTAGAAGAAATTACCCAAGCTGAACAGGTAAAAGAGAAAAGAATTAAAAAGAGTGAGGACAGTCTAAGGGACCTCTGGGACAAATCAAGCACACTAACACCCATGTTATAGGTGTCCTGGAGGGAGAAGAGCGAGACAAAGGGGCAGAGAATCTATTTCAAGAAATAACTGATGAAAATTTCCCTAACCTAAGGAAGGAAACAGACATCCAGATACAGGAAGCACAGAGAGCTCCAAACAAGGTAAACCCAAAGAGGCCCACACCAAGACACATGATAATCAAAATGTCCAGAATTAAAGATAAAGAGAGAATCCTAAAAGCCACAAGAGAAAGAAAAGTTACATACAAAGGAAACCCCATAAGACTATCAGCTGACTTCTCAGCAAAAACCTTACGGGCTAGAAGAGAGTGGCATGATATATTTAAAGTGCTAAATGAAAAAACTTACAGCCAAGAATACTCTACCCGGCAAGGTTATCATTCAAAATGGAAGGAGAAATCAAAAATTTCTCAGACAAGCAAAAATTAAAAGAGTTTGTCACCAAGAAACCAGTGCTACAAGAAATGTTAAACTGACTGATTTAAGGGGAAAAAAGAAGACCACAAATAGGAAAAATTACCTATTTCCATGATAAGAGGGTAATGGACAAAATGCACAAAAAAGAGGTTGGATATGATATCAAAAACATAAAATGTGGGAGAAGGGGTGTTAAAGAGTAGAGCTTTCAGACAGAAGTCAAACTAAAGAGACCTTCGATTCTGTATAGAAGGAGAAAGGAACAGAGAAAGACTACTAAAACACTGAGAAAAAAAAAGTTAAAAAATGGCAGTAAGTACATACTTATCAAAAGCTACTTTAAACGTCAATGGACTAAATGCTCCAATTAAAAGGCATAGGGTGGCTGATTGGATAAAAAAACAAGATCCACATATATGCTGCATACAAGAGACACACTTCAGACCTAAAGACACTCACAAACTGAAAGTGAAGGGATGGAAAAAGATACTCCACGCAAATGGCAATGAAACGAAAGCTGGGGTAGCAATACTCATATCATACAAAATAGACTTTAAAACAAAAACTGTAAAAAGAGACAAAGAAGGGCATTACATAATGATCAAGGGAACAATCCAACAAGAGGATATAACACTTGTAAATATCTACGCACTCAATGTAGGTGCACCTATATATATAAAGCAATTATTAACAGACTTAAAAAGAGAAATAGACAGTAACACAATAATAGTAGGGGACTTTAACACTCCACTTACACCAACGGATAGATCATCCAAACAGAAGATCAATAAGGAAACATTGGCCTTAAACGACACACTAGAACAGATGGACCTAGTAGATATATACAGCGCAGTCCATCCAAAAACTGAAGAATACACGTTCTTTTCAAATGCACATGGAACATTCTCCAGGATTGATCACATATTAGGCCACAAAACAAGTCTCCATAAATTTAAGAAGATTGAAATAATACCAAGCATCTTTTCTGACCACAACAGTATGAAACTAGAAATCAGCTATAGGAAGAAAATCAGAAAAGCCACAAATACGTGGAGATTAAACAAAATGCTACTGAACAACGATTGAGTCAATGAAGAAATCAAAGGAGAAATCAAAAAATACCTGGAGATGAAAATGAAAATACGACATGCCAGAATTTATGGGATACAGCAAAAGCGGTTCTAAGAGGGAAGTTTATAGCAATACAGGCCTATCTCAACAAATAAGAAAAATCTCAAATAAACAATCTAACACTGCACCTAAAGGAACTGGAAAAAGAACAACAAACAAAGCCTAAAATCAGTAGAAGAAGGGAAACAATAAAAATCAGAGCAGAAATAAATGAAATAGAGACTAAAAAAAAATAGAAAAAATTAATAAAACCAAGAGCTGGTTCTTTGAAAAGATCAACAAAATTGAAAAAACCTTTAGCTAGCCTCACCAAGAAAAAAAGAGAGAAGGCACAAATAAGTAAAATCAGAAATGAAAGAGGAGAAATTACAATGGACACCTCAGAAATACAAAAAATTATAAGAGAATACTATGAAAGGCTGTATGCCAACCAATTCGACAATCTGGAAGAAATGGATAAATTCTTAGAATCATACAACCTTCTAAAACTGGATCAAGAAGAAAAAGAGAATTTGAATAGACCAATCACCAGTAAGGAGATCGAAACAGTAATCACAAACCTCCCCAAAAATAAAAGTCCAGGACCAGATGGCTTCCCTGGTGAATTCTACCAAACAATCAAAGAAGACGTAATACTTATGCTTCTCAAATTCTTCCAAAAAATTGAGGCGGGGGGAGAAGCTCTCTAACTCATTCTACGAAGCCGACAATACCCTGATACCAAAACCAGACAAGGACAACACAAAAAAAGAAAACTACAGGCAAATATCACTGATGAACATCAATGCAGAATTCCTCAACAAAATACTAGCAAATCGCATACAACAATACATTAAAAAGATTATACACCATGATCAAGTGGGATTTATTCCAATGATGCAGGGATGGTTCAACATTCGCAAATCAATCAACATAATACACCACATTAATAAAATGAACAATAAAAATCACATGATCATCTCAATAGATGCAGAGAAAGCATTTGACAAGATACAGCATCCATTTATGATAAAAACTCTGAATAAAATGGGTATAGAAGAAACGTACCTCAACATAATAAAGGCCATATATGACAAAAAACTGAAATCTATCCCTCTAAGAACAGGAACCAGACAAGGATGCCCACTCTCACCACTCCTATTTAACATAGTACTGGAAGTCCTAGCCAGAGCAATCAGGCAAGAGAAAGAAATAAAAGGGATCCAAATTGGAAAGGAAGAAGTGAAACTGTCACTATTTGCAGATGACATGATTTTATATATAGAAAACCCTAAAGAATCCACCAGAAAACTTTTAGAAGTAATAAACGAATATGGTAAAGTTACAGGATACAAAATCAACATACAAAAATCCGTTGCATTTCTATACACGAACAATGAAGTAGCAGAAAGAGAAATTAAGAATACAATACCATTTACAGTTGCAACAAAAAGAATAAAATACCTAGGAATAAACTTAACCAAAGAGGTGAAAGATCTGTACACCGAAACCTATAAAACAGTGCTGAAAGAAATTGAAGAAGACACAGAGAAATGGAAAGATATTCCGTGCTCTTGGATGGGAAGAATTAACATAGTTAAGATGTCCATACTTCCTAAAGCAATCTATAGATTCAATGCAATCCCTATCAAAGTTCCACCAACATTTTTCACAGAAATAGAACAAAGACTCCTAAAATTTATATGGAACAACAAAAGATCCCGAATAGCTAAAGGAATCCTGAGAAAAAAGAACAAAGCTGGAGGTATCACACTCCCTGATTTCAAAATATACTACAAAGCTGTGGTAACCAAAACAGCATGGTACTGGCACAAAAACAGACACACAGATCAATGGAATAGAATAGAAAGCCCAGAAATAAACCCATACATCTATGGACAGTTAATCTTCGACAAAGGAGCCAAGAACATACAATGGAGAAAGGAAAGTCTCTTCAACAAATGGTGTTGGGAAAACTGGATAGCCACATGCAAAAAGATGAAAGTAGACCCTTACCTCACACCATACACAAAAATTAACTCAAAATGGATTAAAGACTTGAATGTAAGACCTGAAACTATGAAACTTCTAGAGGAAAACATAGGCAGTACACTCTTCGACATTGGTCTTAGCAACATATTTTCAAACACCATGTCTGACCGGGCAAGAGAAACAATAGAAAAGATAAACAAGTGGGACTACTTCAAGCTAAAAAGCTTCTGCACAGCAAAGGAAACCATCAACAAAATGAAAAGACACCCTAACAACTGGGAGAAGATATTTGCAAACCATACATCTGATAAGGGGTTAATCGCCAAAATATATGAAGAACTCATACATCTCAACAACAAAAAAACTAACAGCGCAATTAGAAAATGAGCAAAAGACCTGAACAGACATTTCTCCAAAGAAGATATACAGATGGCCAAGACACATGAAAAGATGTTCAACATCATTAACTATCAGGGAAATGCAAATCAAAACTACAATGGGATATCACTTCATGCCCGTCAGAATGGCTATAATTAACAAGACAGGAAACAACAAGTGTTGGAGAGGATGTGGAGAGAAGAGAACTCTCATACACTGCTGGTGGGAGTGCAAACTGGTGCAGCCACTATGGAAAACAGTATGGAGATTCCTCAAAAAGTCAAGGATAGAACTACCATATGATCCAGCTATTCCACTGCTCGATATTTATCCAAATAAGCTGAAAACACCAATGCGTAAAGATACATGCACCCTTGTGTTCATTGCAGCATTATTCACAATAGCCAAGACTGGGAAGCAACATAACTGCCCATCAAGGGACGAATGGATAAAGAAGATGTGGTATATATACACAATGGAATACTACTCAGCCATAAGAAATGATGAAATCCAGTCATTTGTGACAACATAGACGGACATTGAGGGTATTATGCAAAGTGAAATAAGTCACAGGGAGAAGGTCAAATACCGTGTGATTTCCCTCATTACGTAGTAGATAATAACAACAATAAACAAACACATAGAGACAGAGATTGGATTGGTGGTTACCAGAGGGGAAGGGGGGAGGGAGGAGGGCAAAAAGGATAATTCGGCACTTGTGTGTGGTGATGGGTTGTAATTAGTATTTGGGTGGTGAACATGATGTAATCTATGCAGAAATAGAAGTATAATGATGTACACCTGAAATTTATACAATGTTATAAAACAATGTTACTGCAATAAACCAAAAATTAAAAAAATAAAAATAAAAAAATATATCAAATTATTTTAAAATTATTCTTGTCTACTAAGCTGTGAACTTTGTATAAAAGTGAAGAAACAATATTTCTATAAACTGTATTTACAAATATCACCATTGATTCTAATAAGTGTCTAACCTTGAATTCACTCTGGGAGTATAACGAATAGACTGAAGACCTTATCCTGGAGAATATTTGAGTTAGCATCCCTGGTTGATTGTTTGCAAAGAGACCACAATTTCTCCCATCCTGTACACACTCTGCAACGTGTACAATGTGACTCTAATCCTTCCATCTAGAAGTAGAGTCTATTTTCCCAACTTGAAATCTGGGCTGGTCTACAAACTCGCTTTGGAAAGTAGAATGCAGGGGAGGTTAGTCTGTGGGTCTTAGAGGCTAGAATTAAACAGCCTTGTCCTTCCATTTTTTCCCTCTGGAATCACGAGCCCACCACACCTTAAAGAAGCTCTGTCTAAACTACTGGAGAATGGGAGGCAATGTGGAGAAAAATCAAGGCACGCCAGCAGACGGCAAGCACCAAAAGCCACACATGTGAGTGAGGCCTTCCTGAACCTTCCAACCCAGACAACCCTCCGACTGAGTGCAGCCACATGAGGGATTCCAGGATAAATCAAAAGAGAAACCACCAGGGCATCTGCAGAATTGTGACCCATAATTCATTGTGGTTCTAAGCAGATTTTGGATGTTTATTACATTGAAATAGATGACTGGAGTGCTTGAAATCAAGATTAGAGCACTGCCATTACAAAAACCTAAAACGTGTGGCACTGGCTTTGGGACTGGGCAGGTATGTAGATGGAAGAGTGGCAAAGAGATTGTTAGTGGAGGCTGGGAGGGCAGGGAGAATGCTGCTATTGGAAGCCAAAGAAAAGGAGACCCATGCTATGTAGAGACAGCAAACATGATAAAAATGTCACCAGTGGTAACCAAAAAAATAAAATGTGTGTCAGGAACTTGTGTGTCAATTGTTTTTGTTTTTTTTTTTTTCTTTTAAAGCTGCATACTACGAAGTATGGGAAAAGAGTGATGAACTAATGAAGGAACTGTTCAGTTTGCAGGCAGAATTTTAAAAGATGTACGGAAGTTTGGAGTCCTCAAGACAGAATTGTGAGAAATAAATTGTTGTTTTAAGCCAGTGTGTTTTGGGGAGTTACACAGAAAAATACAATTGCCACGTCATCTATCATTGGCTATCACACCAGGAGGCGAAATGCATTTGTCCTTGAACAAAATCATTTGTTGAACTTAAGATTTTTAAAAACTCGTGTAAAATGTTGTTGTGTCATTTACATGAGCTTAAACCATATGAACTTGCATATAATCAACCATTTTGTCCCACAAAAATAGCAATTTCATTTGGTTTAACTTCAAAGGTATTCCTTACCTTCTCCACTAATCTACTCCATGTTAGTATGCTCCTCTTCCTTCTCTTCTTCCTTTCATTCACTTAACAGATATTTAATCAGTACCTATGGTGAAAAGTACTCTGATAATATAAAAATGCATTAGGCTCAAGGTTTCCCTAAGGTACTTATAATACAGTAAAATATAATAATTTTGTGGTAGTGTCTCTTAAATCTGTAATATATTTCATAGTATGCAAAGCATTTCTTAATGGTTTTTTCCCAATGTTATTTTTCCATTGTCACTATGAGGTAGATGGGGACAACAAAGCATGTTTCACAGGACTTATGAGCTAAGTTATGTGAGAAAAGTTACTTAAGTTACTGTTCTCTGTTTCCTCACCTGAAATTTACATTTCCCCATATAAAAATGCAAATAGTAATATTTCGTCTTGAAGCTTTAGAAGAATTAATGAAAATAATGCATGTAAAAAACAAGGAGCCCAGCTCATGTTAAGTCTTCAAAGTGCTAGACCGAAATTTCAGCCAGTTATTATTATTAGTGTTAGTATATTGGTATTATTACTTTACTCTTATCATCGTTTCACTGACAAGGAAAGCAGGATCCAGTAAGTTTAATTGAAAGTCATATACAGGTTTCCTCCACTATCGGAAAGTTTGCTTTACGCCACTTTGCATTTACAAAGAGCTACATTAGTACCTATTTTGGCTAACAGAAAGAAATCTGAAGAGGATTTTTGATTTTATGAAAAAAAGGCGAAAATAGGGTTCAGCATTTGTTTTGCCGTGAGCCATTATAGAGACTAAGCAGTCAAGCTTACTGTCGTATAGCAAGCCCTCCACATCAGCCACAGACAGCAGCCACAGCAGCCCACGAACCTCAACCTTGGACATGAGATAAGCAGACAAAGAAGGTGTAGACGTTAGCGACATGCCAGCCCTGATGGATTCAGACTAGGAAGAGTTGTTAACAGATGACCCTCTTCCTCTCTCTCCTACACCCCAGTCTCCTATACCTCTCACCACGGCAATCTCCAACGACTCAGCCTAACTCACCATCCTCAACACCACCACCTCTCAGCCTTCCAGTGTGCTGGCTGTCTTCCCAATTCTGGTGAGTGATACTGACGCCAAACCTCTTAATCTCAAGTTTGTGTGCCCAATGAGCAGCAAGCCACACACTGAGATATCGGTGCTGCGAGATGGAGAAAGGCCCCATTCGAGTCGGCCAAGACAAGAAGGCAGGAGCATGGGTTCCTCAAATACACCTTAACCAGAGCAAAAAGCTGGGGTAGAGGGGGTGGGGGGGCGTTTACAGAGCTAAGGGGCTCGGCAGGAGCAGCTTCAAAGAAACAAAGTGATCACTCCCAATAAGCCCCTGGGCAATCTGCAACAGCTGCTGGGGGCCAGCCATCCGGTGATCACAACCTCCCCGGAGGCATTCTCTCCTGCAAAACGAACTCACAGATCCTGGAGACCTGAGTCACCCTCAAGTTAAAGAAGAAAACAGCAAACTGACAAGATTCATAACAAGGTCAAAAGGCAATCATGTTCCTACTGAATATCTACAGGAACCCTCAGGTACCTGGCTTCAAAACTACACTGCACATACATTATTTCTACTTTATATAGGCTGTATATTTGTCATATCATTCTTGCTTTTACTATACATTAGTGTTAATTTAGGTTTTATGTGTTATTTGGTATGATTTTGTAGGTTATTTTTGGGGTCTGGGAACATTAAAAAAATTCTTCCCATATAAGTTAATGGTAACTGCTTCTTTGCTTTTCGCCGTTTCAGCTTAGAAAGGGTCCATAGGAACGCTCTACTTTCAGATAGTGCAGGAAACCTGCGGTAGCAAATTCAGGGTTGAAAACCAAGTACTTTGACTACAGCTCAGACTTCTCTATCATGAGAGCCACCCTGGCCTTTTGACAATTTTACTTAAATATTATACTTTAGGTGTATTATCTCTAGAAGAGGTCTTTGAATTTGCCTGTAAGTGTCAGAACCTCTACTAGTTGCCTCTCTCATTTTAAAACACACTTAGCTTGAGAAAAATCTCAAGATGAGGTTTGTCTTTGATGGACTTTTAAATGAAATTGCAATTTTTTTGATAGGAAAAATAATGGATTAATTCAGGTTTTATAGGTTTTTTTGAACACTCTTGGAGGAGAAGAGATGAATAATGAGTTTAGACACAACATTTCTTTCCATAACCATTTTACGTGAGAGTTCATTGTCTTATAGTATCTGGCTTCTGTCAAGTGCAAGGCATATTCCTGAAGACATATTATGAGTTCACATTGATATTATTGTGTGTCTGAATTTAGACAAGTGGAGAACATAATTTGGTCTCATCACAGATTACAGTTCTGATTTTATAGATTACCCTAATAACACATTTTGTTGTTGTTGTTGTGTTTGTTTGTTTGTTTTGAGGAAGATTGGCCCCATGCTAACATCTGCTGCCAATCTTGCTCTTTTTTCTTTTTTCTTCTCAAAGCCCCAGTACATAGCTGTGTATTATAGTTGTAGAGTTGTGGCTCTTCTATTCAGGATGCCACCTCAGCATGGCTTGATGAACAGTGAGTAGGTCTGCCCTCAGGATCCAAACCAGAGACTCCCTGCAGCTAGCCACTGAAGTGGAATGCATGAACTAACCACTACACCAGTGGGCCAGCCCCCAAGTAACACATTTAAAAATAAATCCTTAGTATAGATTTCCTGAGATACATCTGATATTTTAGTGTATCAAGACTAAAAGCACCAGAACATCTATGTTTTTTTTCTGATTTTATTATACAGCCCCAAATGCCAACTATAAATATATTTTAATAATCTATCAAAATTCTTTTTTTTTTTTTTGAGGAAGATCAGCCCTGAGCTAATATCCAATGTCAATCCTCCTCTTTTTGCCAAGGAAGATTGGCCCTGTGCTAACATCCGTGCCCATCTTCCTCTCCTTTATATGGGACACTGCCACAGCATGGCTTGACAAGCCGTGCATAGGTGCACGCCTGAGATCTGAACCTGCAAAGCCCGGGCTGCTGAGGCAGAACACGCGCACTTAACGACTGCATCACTGGGCTGGCCCCTCAAAATTCTAAATTTTGCATTAGTTTGGCATAATTCTGTTACCAAAGCATAAAATGGGGCAAGGGGGGACGGTCTCCTTTACAATATCTTCCTCACAGCTGTTTCCTCTCTTTGCAATTTCATCTCTGTCCAATTTATCCCAATACTTTAATCTTTCTGTATGTTGGAGTTAATTACCTTTATGTTTTCCTCTCCCCTAAAATTTGGTAGATTATCTGACAATACTACTTTTACCGCTCTCTTACTCTAAAACATTTTAGTGGCTTCCTAATCTTAACTACTTTAAATCTAATCTCTTCTCACTGACATTCAAAGCCATCCATGTGTATTCCACTCTTACTTGATCAATTTATTTTTAACTCCTCCAAAATGTACCATATGCTTAGATATCTCCAATATTATTACTCTTGCATAAATAGCTTACCATTTTCATCTTAGTCTGGATGTTGATACCTTCACTCATGTTGCCTTCCCCTCAAATCCCTTCTACTAAGAGGCATACTCCAATAGTGCTCTAAGTCCTCCATCCACTTGCTGACTGTTGTCTCATTAATTATTATTTAATGCTTCCTAAGACTTTGACTTCACAAGCACTCTAACTTATACCTTTTCTTCAATGGGAGGAGTGGTAATATGGAATGCAGTGTCTGACCATGAACAAGGGTCATTGCAAATATAGTCTTGGTTTAGTTATACCTGGAAATCCATCCAGTTAATCCACCCATAGTCTGTAGTCTTAAACCATAAGGGTTCGTCTATTGGGTTTCTTTAAAAGAGAGACATACTCATCGGCTTGCTACTTCTCTTCTCTTTCTTTTGTTTTATTTTTTTTTTGAATATTTATTTATTTATTTTTTTAATTTTTTTGTGAGGAAGATCAGCCCTGAGCTAACATCCGTGCTAATCTTCCTCTTTTTGCTGAGGAAGACTGGCTCTGAGCTAACATCTATTGCCAATCCTCCTCATTTTTTTTCCCCAAAGCCCTCCAGTAGATAGTTGTACATCATAGTTGCACATCCTTCTAGTTGCTGTATGTGGGACGCGGCCTCAGCATGGCCAGAGAAGTGGTGCATCGGTGCGTGCCCGGGATCCGAACCTGGGCCACCAGTAGCGGAGCGCGCGCACTTAACCACTAAGCCACTGGGCTGGCCCTCTTTTGTTTTATTTTATTCCAAATCTCTGTTTCTTTTATCTAATTACTTATGTATCTTCTTCTCATGAAATATTGAACCCATTTAAATATTTTATCAACTATTACCTATTCCAAAATTATCCAGATTATACCATAAATATTTTATTCTTATTATTTGTCATTTGATGTGTTGCCTTTTATTGTTAAAAAATAATTGGAGAGTGTTTACTTTTTCTTCTAAACTATACAGTAAGGTACTCCAAGTCAAAGACTTCAGCTCATACTCCACAGCTTAATAAGTGCTTAAACATTTAGACTTGATTTTACTTCTACACCAATTTATAATTAGTAGCCCAGTTATGAATTTTGGCAAATATGTACTGTGTTATTTGTCACTTGTTCTTGTATTATGTACTATTTTAGAGTCTAAGAATTTTGAAGGTAAGGATAATTTCTTAAAATCTTCCTATACTGCCCTGAAGACCAGTATTATGCATGTATTTGATACTTAAAAAAACCTTGGTAGTTGACTGATTGAATTACAGATGAATTGTCTGACTGAAAATGAGATCATAAGAAAAATATTCAATTAAGCTTGGCGCCAGGAGCTTTACATTTAATTTTTGACTTATTAATTTGAGATGGACCTTTGTGGATGACTAATTTTCCATTTCTAAAATAACACAAATACTTATTAATTGGCTTGAGCCTAAGAACATTAAATTAAGTATGTTCTTGGAAACATTTATCTGCCCACTCTCATGAGGGCATCCCCAGATCACAACAGGCTTAAGTGGAAACCACATAAAATCAGTCTTACTCTTATTATCTCACTCTATCGTTTCCCATAGTGCTATTATATATCCCTACTCCTTCATCACATTCCCCAGGACATTTATTCCTTACTCTTCTTATTCTTCTCAAGTATCCCACCTTGCCTCCATTGCTTTCATATGACTTTGCTTCTGATTTTCTTCAAACGACAGAACCCATCAGTCATTAACACTCCTAAGTGAGGCATATTTGCCTTTGATTTTATCTCTGTGTTCAACCACCGTAACATCTATCCAAGTAGAGAAAGCTATATTCATATTTATATCAAAGAATTATTCTTTTATCTTTGATTTTTGTCTTATTCTTTTCCCAAATATTCAACATCCTTATTTCTTCAAATATCCTCTAATATCTTCCTTGACATTTGTTTCTTCCTCTCTGCATATAAATATGTTCAGAATTCTTCCTTCCACAAAATATGCCGTTTTGACATCAAATTCCTTCTACATGCCATTACATATTACTCCCCAAATTTTGTGAGTGTAAAGCCTACACTATAAGTTCCCAAATCAGTACCTCCTAGTCACTCAGTGATTCACCTAAATTTTGACCTCATCAGCTCACTGAAAATATTCTAACTAATTTCTACTATAGAAATGCAATGATGGGCCGACCCAGCGGCGTAGCGGTTAAGTTCGTGCATTCCTCTTTGGTGGCCTGGGGTTGGCTGGTTCGGAACCCGGGCGTGGATCTACTCACTGTTCATCAAGCCATGCTGAGGTGGTGTCCCATATAGCAGAGCTATAACTCTACAACTATGATACACAACTATATAGTGGGGCTTTGGGGAGAAAAAAAGAAGAAGAATGGCAACAGACGTTAGCTATGAGCATTTTTCAGACCAGTTGTATTTATTTCATGGCAAAATTTATCACTACTGACCATTTTCTCCTTCTTCAAACATTTTTTCACTCTTGGTTTACGGGTTAATTTTCCCTTCTGATATACGTTTTACACCTCTGGCTACCTGTTCTCAATATGCTCTGTGAAATCCTCTTTTGCTAGGCATCTCATAAGATTTAACCTTCTGAAGGATTCTGTATTTTAAATCCTTCTTATCACACTATATTCTTTCTGGGAGTTGATCTATATCCAGGGAGCAACTGCAATCTATATTTATAAAAACCAAATAAATTTCATCTCAGTTGCAAACACTAATTGGTAGATTTTCTTCATTTCATTTACCTTAAAAATCAATACATGGTCAAAACTGTAAATATCTGTTCAATCTAAGTCCTAAGTATCTAACATCTACAGAAGATGTTCACTATACCTTGTTTGAAACCTTTTTTTTTTTTTTTTGGTGAGGAAGATTGGCCCTGAGCTAACATCTGTACCAATCTGTCTCTACTTTATATACAGGGCACCACCACAGCGAGGCTTGATGAACCATGTGTAGGTCTGCTCCTGGGATCCGAACCTGCGAACCCTGGTCCGCTAAAGTGGAACACGCAACTTAACCACTATGCCACCAGGCCAGCCCTGAAACTTTTTAATAGTCTTTTTATCATACTCTTTATTTCTCTAGTCTCATCACCCTTTAATCTAGTCCAACTCAGCCATGAGTGTAATGCTTCTTATATTCAAACATGATTTTTCTCTCTCCTCAGTTTTTCAGTTGCTCTCTTTTGCCTTCAGATGGAAATCTAAATTATTATGTGTGGCATTGAAAGCCCTTCAAATTCTGATCCTGCTGTCTCACCAGCTCAATCTCCTTCAGCTTCCCACCTTCACATTCTGTACTATGTAGACTCCAACTACATTTTGCTCTCTTTTGCTTCTGTGTTTTTGCTGAAGTGCTCTCCCTTCTTTTAGGTGCAGCTGTCCCTGAAACTTCTTAACTATTCCTTCTCCTATATATCCTCCTATTCTCCATTCTTAGCCCTTAAAACCAAAAAATATTATAATGTTATAAGGTTATAATATTATAAAGTATTTTATGTTCATATGCTTTTATCTCCCATATTTTATGGGAGATAGTCCCATAGTCCAAGTGTTATCTCTTGTAATTCATAAGTATGAAATAATACTATAAATGATATTGCATATGGTGATAGTTTTAATCAACAAATACTAGAAATACAATTATTAATATGAAGAGGTCTCTATATTCTTTTAGTTCTAAAAATGAATCTACCTAAAATGCTCAAAATATTTGAGAAGCAAGCACATTAGAAGAAATAAACCTGAGTTGAGACAGGGGACTTGAGTTAGTCATGTCTTGCTCTACTAATTTATTGTGCAACTTTTAGAAAATTACTTATCCTTTCTCAACCTCAGTTCCCTCCTCTGAAAAATGATAGATATGTACTAAATGGCGAAGAAGAATTATTTTTTTATTTGAAATAAGAACACGTTTTTGCATAATTATCTTTAACAAAAAAATGTTCATTTATAAAGAAGCTTAAAACATATTCTCAATAGTTCTTAATTTTCTTATTTTCTAATAATATTTTTCATTCTGTGAGAATTATGGATTTTTTAAATGAAAAAGAATGACCTCTCTTTGGTTTTACATCTGATTCTATCCAGAACAATTTTTCATAGAAATATAAGGGCATGAGATGACAAACTCCTTGGATGACATATACCCCATTTCAGAACAAAGAAAATGTTCAGAACTGCCTTTATTTTCTATGACTGTGCAAAGGCCAAAACATTCAGAATTATCTTTAATATTTTTCTAACCTGATATCATCTTTTTTCATATGTCATGCAATTGTCTACTCATGAAGTTTTATAATCCAGTCAAGTCAGTTTGACAAAAGGACTCACATTCTATTAATCATCTAGATTCCATTTGATTGCCTTTTCGTGTTTTGTGTGTTCCTCACTTTTCGGCAAACAAGAATCCTGAGTCTAACAATAGAATAAAAAAGATTACAGAGTCTTTAGACTGAATGTATTGGATTTAAGTTATAATTATTTTGTCACTCAAATTTTTGTAATATTATTTTTCTGATAGTTACTGGGATATATCTTGTCATACATATATACTCAGTCTAATATCAGATAGAAAAGTACAGTATTTTTTTAAAAACTATAATAACTGATGGATTATTTAACTATTTTTGCCTAAAATACTTAAAACTATATCCATCAGATGTAACAGTCTTTCACCTGGCTTTGCCCTCTGTCACCCAACACTGTTAGGTTGCCTACTTTAAGGAATAATCAAGGTAAATATTTATCTCAATTAAAAAATAGCAAATAATATATGTTAGTGCTGATACAAAAGAATAATTTGCAGAAGAATAAATGGGACAGGAGGTTTAACTGTCAATAATAGACATTTATTAAGCATTCTTCTGTAGGTGCTCCAAACCAGGCTCTGAATACAGACATGGGCACTCTCCTCCAAGAAATTATAGTCCAAGATGGCAGTCTTTAGATAGAGAAATAGGAAAAGAAATACATCTGGAAACATTTAACTGACATATATACATGTCACTTATATACTAATTATGTTGTGTCTTTCAGGAGTGAGGAAAAATACATCAGCGAGGTGGGAGCAGGGAAAATCACAATGATATCCTCATATCCAAATAGGAGAACATATCAAGTCTTCCCAGATACATTTAGGAAACATTCCCGGCAGAAATGATATATAGGAAATTTTTAACTCTAGGGAAGATAAGAACAATGTTCCAGATTCCTGGAAAACACTTTGGAGTGCCCAAAAAAGAATAAGAATTTACAGAATGACTTGTTGACTGACTGAAATGAGCAAAGTCTAGAGATTTCATGGTTATGATTTTGTTTCATAAAGTATTTTAATAATTTCTCTTTTAAAGATCATATTCTTAAAACTTAGTATAATTATTGAGGAAGTTGAACAATCTTCCTGGGAGGAAGTTTGAATCACAACACAGGCATGGTCGGAGTAGAAACTGAAGTGAGGTCCAGAGAGGATGAAAAGAGTCCATTCCTGTGTTTATATTCAAGCTTCATTAGTGAAAGATTATAGCATTTGTATGTCCACTGCCTAGCCTAGTGCCTGCTCACTGTTGGCTATTAACTTAAAAGTTGTTGCTATAGGGCTGTCCCCATGGCCTAGTGGTTAAAGTTCCATACATTCTGAGTCAGAGGCCCAGGTTTCACAGGTTCAGATCCTGGGCGAGGACCTACACCACTCATCAAGCCATGCTGTGGCAGCGACCCACATACAAAATAGAGGAAGATTAGCACAGATGTTAGCTCAGGGCCAATCTTCCTCAACAGCAACAAAAAAAGTCGTTGCTATAGAGTACAATGGTGACTAAATAGCCCCAATATTATGTGGATTCTGAGTAACTGTCTAGGGTTCTTGAAAAATGGGATTGTAAAAGTAGAATTTACATATGTTTTATTTTGCAGTCAGTATTGGTTACAGTAAACTGAATATATTTAGGGAAGAGTAAAAGGAAAATTTGTGAGATAGTAACCATCACTGCCTCCCGGAAGCAACCACTTTCAACGTTTTTAATTGTTTTATTTGTGGTACTCATCTATATATTTCTCAATAACTTGTTTATATATAAATCTCTTTATTTATTAGCAGTAGTTATTAAATAATGACAATTTTCACCCTGGAAGGTCAGAATTATGCTCTTTTATAATCATTATTTTTATTATAATTTTTTAGATCTATTTTCAATGATTACATTTTACTGAAATATTACAGACAGGTTCTATAGTGCTATTTACATACTACTTCTTGGGGTTAATAACTGCTCATTTTTTGGTTTGATAATTTTTTTCTCTTCCAAAAATATGTTTCCTCTCAATACTTTCAAAGGATATGATCTATAAATTTCTTTATAAATTTCTGTCTCTTCTTTTTTTTTTTTTTTGCCCTTGGCAACATCTCTCCCGGAGCTTCTTTCTTGAATGATTTTTTTCTAGGCGTGCCACACAGTTACTGTTCTGTAATCTGTCTTCACCACTATCCTGTAAAATCCTTTAAGCCTCTTTTTCTGTGTTGAATCTCCTGTTTCCTGATTCCTTTGACTTCCTTTCTTAATATAGTCTCTTGTTTTGGTAGTGCAGATAGTTTCAGTAGTTTCTGAGGAATAAGCATATGCCTGGTGAAATTTTTGAGAGCTTGCACGTACGAAAATGTCTTTGGCAACCCTCAGTTTTGATTGTTTGGCCAGGTATGGAATTCTGCATAGGAAGTCATTTCCATTAAATTTTCAGGCATTGCCTCCTGGTCCTCAAGCTTCCATCTTGTCTGTTTGAGAAAACTGATGATATTTTAGAGAATTTTTGTTTGTGTTTTCAGAGGGGAATTTCTTTTGCAAGGAGAACTCAGGGTTGACTTACATTCCATTTTTTTTTTTTCAGGGGAGGATTCACCATAAGCTAACATCTAATACCGATCTTCCTCTTTTTTTCTTCTTTTTCCCCCCAAAGCCCCAGTACATAGTTGTGTATAGTTGTAAGTTCCTCTGGTTCCTCTTTGTGAGCAGCTGCCACAGCATGGCTACTGAGAGATGAGTGGTGTGGTTCCATGCCTGGGAACTGGCCCCAGGCTGTCAAAGTGGAATCTGCTCAACTTTAACTGGTAGGCCATCAGGCCTGGCTGGAAAATTGGTGACATTTTAAAGCCTGATCTCTTTATAATATGCTGTTTTTATCTCCCATCTCAGGAAGTATTTAGAATCTGCCTTAGGCACAAATGTTCTGAAATTTCACAATATTGAGCCTTGGTATAGCTCTTTTTCATGTTTTACTGGACGCTAGGTAGACCCTTTTGGTGTGGAAACTCACACGCTTTAGTTTTGTATAGTGTAGCTAAATTGCTTCATTGAACATTCTTTGCCTTCATTTTCTCTGTTCTCTATTTCTGGTAATTTTATTATGTGATTATTGGGTTTCCTAGATAGTCTTTTAATTTTCTTCTGTTCTTTCCCATTCTATCTCTTTGTCTTTACATTCTCTTTCTGACAGATTTCCTCCACTTTACCTTTTATTGAGGTTTTTATTTCTGCAATTACATTTTAAAGACATAAATTTATTCTCTGGATGAGAGTGTTAAAGACTCGTTTTCATTTCATGGTTGCAGTATCTTACCTAAGCTATTTGATGACATTGATTTTGGGTTTTAAAGTTTCCTTCCATTCCCAGCATTGCTTTTATTTTAAATTCTTTAGGCCATTTTCACAATTTTCTGTTTGTTCTATTCTCTTTCACATGACTTGACTATCATTTTATTAAAAAAAATATGAGATCCATAAAAGCTAATTGGATGTACCCGCTGTTTGCATGCAGAATGGAGTAAAGGGTGCAGTGGCTGGGTGATTGTCAGGGGAGGGCTCCTATTGTCAGGTTTGGTAGGTCTTTGTCTTTTTCCCCAGAACCAATACAGCAATCTCCCGCCTGGCAGCAAGAGAAATAAGAAAGTCTGGCTGCCAACGTTCTTAATGCCAAATGGAAAAAAGAAGCTGAGCTTTTGCCAGTTAGTATGTATATGTATATCTAAAAGTTAATGAATTAATCAAGATAAAATAAATAATTTGTGGCATTTATGCATGTTTTTATGATTTCTCTCTTTACTTAATGTTTTGTTAAAATAACCAACCCATCAACGGTGCTGACCACAAGGATAAGAGAAATGCTGTGGAATTTATCTAGGAAAAATATAAGTAGGGTTTTAACTAACTAGACTTATCTGTATGTGACCTCAGTAACTCTTACAAAACAATAGCTTCTCTATAAAAGCAAAGTTTTTAATATATTAATTATAGAATTTGGGTGATGTTAGCAATGATCTCCAAATATATTTGATCATGTTCCCTCCTCCATCAGTGAGCGTACGTGTATGTGTTTGTGTGTGTGATATATATAAATTTTGGTGGGTTAATTATAAAATACACAAATAAGCGAGAAAAGACAGATGTATTAGTAAAGGATCCCTGAGGAAAGAGATGATTTTGGAACTGAGAAAAAAAATGAAGAAATTGTTTCCAGAGTTGTGGGTAAGGTTAAGGGACTCAGCAAAGATTCTTGACATAAGCATGGACTAGCAGCACCAGAATATGGTACCACTCCATTCCCTGAAGGAACTAGGGAATGAACTGGGGTTACTAGAGCCAGGAGGGAGCAGGACCCTTGGAAGAGTAGCTGCCCAATAGCATCTGTAACTGTAGGTAAAGCAGCCACTTCCACGATCCTGGTGCCCACTCAGAGAGGAAATAGGAGCCAGGAGAGAAATACCTAAACTTCACCCTCATCTTCTAATCTCCATCTGGTCTCTCCCATTGGCTAGACCCAACTAGAATCCAAAGGGCAATGACCCTAGGTGATTGTGCTCTTAGAGTACAGCCTACGCGTGGCACACAGCAGGGCATAAAAGGGTGGAGAATGCATCTTGGGGAAAGAGATGACCAATCAAAGAAAGAATGATGAATTTAAAGGGATTTTTTAAATTATGTATAAATAGAAGTCCCACATAAATAGAAATATATATATTAATATTTTCTTCCCACACCAAGGAAGACATTATCATAAGCATCCTACTTCAGTGAACATTGTTTTAGAATCCGAAAAGCAAAATTGAATATGGAAATGAGCAGAGGTCATTGCAAGAAATCTCCTTCCACCCCAAACCTTTCTTAATGAGGAGTGCTTGTTACGCTTTAATGTGAATAACCAGGGATTTACTAAATTTAATGAATCATCATATATTTTACTAATTTTTACATTCTGATTAATAAATCTGGAGTGGTGGCTGAGATTTTGCGTCTCCAGCCAGCTTCCGGGTGATGCCAACACTTCTGGTCAGAGAAATACACTTTGAATAGCAACTTTCAATAGGATTAAGAGTACAGGTCATCAGTTATCTGCTTTATCTATTACTTTCAAAATTCTTTAGCCCTGGGCAAAAAACTTAGGCCTGGAAAGTCTGCAGGTCTCCCTGTGAAATAAGAAGTTTAATAAGATAAGCTCCAATAGTCTTTAAGAATAAAAAGTGTGATTCTGTGAAGTATACATCACAAATTATTAATGACGTTCCCTTATTGTGTATTCTTTTAAAATAATTCAAGGCACAAGTTAACAAGGAATAGAACAATTTTAGTGAAAGAATTTGAAAGATAGACCTCATATCTAAGAATAAATACAATATGAAGCGTGGAAAAGAAATGTTATTTTCTTGTCACATATTGGCCATGTTAAGATCATATGTAATTAGTAATTCAATTGCTCTTATGTACATTAATACATATTTTAGAGCAAAGAAATTATTAATACAGTATATACATGACAAAAAATACTGTTTGAAGAATTATTGACATAGAAATATCAACATGAGCATAATTATGGGTATGGATAGTTAAAGCTCTAGTGAGCTTTCATTTAATCACAATGTGCATTTATTATATTATTCTATATAGATCTGTACTTGAATAAATCTATAATCTCCTTGTTTACTGATGTCTACCCTACTTCCCTCTTCTAACACTGTGAGCCTTTAGAGTCCTGGAATAGCATAAAATGCGTGCACATATCTATCTAACTTGAGGTATCTTTGGATATTTTACTGATGTCTTTCATGACCTCATGTAGGATTCAGGAAAAACAATTATAGGTTAGCAACTGTTCATGCATTTTACTGTTTCGTTATATCTTCCTCATTGTCTCTTTTGTTTCATAACCGTACAAATTCACATCCTATACTGTGTAACTAGGTCTTTTTACGCAAAGATGGAAAGACTGTGTCTGCCAATGTGAACTTTGTCCCCAAGTTTGTCTGATAGACTAGTATTACCTTCTTGGGTTTTCAGGACTTTTTAAAGTCCACAATATTTGCCTCTGACCACACAAGGTTTACTGTTGAATTAGGTGTTTTCTCTCCATCTTTCACTTTTTTTTCACTTGGGTCTTTTCTACTTGGGTTTTACTTGGGTCTTTCCCATATACATCATCAATCGATAATCAGAATAAAACATTCTATAGATCCTACTCATGAATTTGAGGAAATGCAAACATTTAAATTAAGGAAAATAGTAGTGCAGGTTGTCCAGAGTGAATTTCTTTATTGCCAAGGAAATCCAGAGTGATTAACAATAAAATCACACCAATTTTTCTAGAAAAACAAATACTAGACACATTTAACTTCAGCAGAGTCCAGAAGAGCACTTCCAATTCTGGTCAAAGCCCCTACCCATTCCATCTCTAACTCTTTTCACCTTAATGTTCTCATTTGTAATACTAGACAATTAAGTGAGAAAAGCATCCTTTCTTCTCTGAAATGTACATAAGATTTTTATAAGTCTCTGAATTTGTGCTTCTCTTATTTGTCAGTTAAAAATAAAACATTAGCATACTCAAAAGAAACAAAGATATTTAAAAATGATCACACTTGGCTCTAACCTGATCCCCTTAATCATCCCTTTCCCTCACCCAAATATCTACTGACTTGCAATTTTAGCGTGTTTTCTTTCTTTTTTCTCAGGGCCATTATACACATTTTTTTCCAACTGCAGTAAGGGTTTAAAAACTGCAGGTGTAAATTAATCCACTACTTAAGCACATTTTGGAATTTCTCATTATGGTATTTCAAATCGCTGTTAATTTGCATGGGGAATAATCTGCATTTCAGAGTATCATTTTGCTATTAGCAAAAAGGAAAGGCACATGCTATATATTCTAAACTGGAATAAAATTTTCCTGAGCCAAAATGAATCTTAAAATTATGTGTTGTTTTCCTTATCTGCCTTTTTGAGATAAACCATGGCTAGAAAAAGAAAGTCACAGAGTCAGAGAGTTTGTTAGTAACCATTTCCAGACTAAGACTCTGGTATCTCAGATATCTTGACTCCCTATCTGATGTGCTTGCGATTATCCAATGTGTCTACTCCATTTTAGTTTGCCAGTTGTAAGCATACAGTAAGCATGCATGCACATGGAATTTATAGCAAAAATAAAACCAGTAAATTTTGAACATCTATTTTCAAGTCAGTGTGGGAAAAAATTACTACTTAGAATTGTGGTGATAATACTTAACACATGCTTCTGTTTGCCACTTAGTGAAAATATTCTCTTATCCTTTTACTTCTAGTTCTTTGACTTAGTATATAAATTCTGTAGCTATGAATGACATCTGAAATTTGACTGGGATGACAGAATATAGAATTTGGTTACAGAGTGTATCAAATGCTCTGGGTGACCTGCCTAGATTCCTATTATTTGGTTGATGCACCCATTCCCCAACTGCTCAACTCTATCTTCCCTAGAGGCTTGAGCATAGCAGATGGAAATTGTCCCAAAGAGAAATACCTGAGAAGCCGTACCCTCTCCCTACTGGGAGACCCTTAGTCAATCACTGATTCAGGTAGGAGTATAACCACTTGGCTGCCTTGTTTCAAGACAACCTTTGTCTTGCAACTCACACTGCAGATTCCCTCATAGGATTGTACTTAGGCTAGATTTGTCTTGCAACCATGTCTGCTTTACCTTTTCTTCAACATTGGTCTGCTTTACTGACTAGCATCTTCTGAGAGGGCCCCTCAATAAATTTGTTGTTCAAGAATATCTCTCTCAGACTCTAGTTTTAAATAACCTGTGTCTCAGATGGTAACATGTGACATCAATCCACTGCTGGAGGAACATAGAGGATTTGATGCATTAAAAGTGACTCTAGCAACAACAAACCTAAATTGACTAGACTGACTCAACTCATCCACATTAATGCCTGACAGAAGATGTGCATCTATTTCTAGATATAAAGTTTATCTACTTCATTTTCTACTCTTTTTCTATACATGATAACTGGCATTCAATACAAAATTATGAGAAACCCAAAAAGCAAGAAATGAAAAAAAAACCCTAGAATCAGATTCAGAGATATAGATATTGGAGCTATCAAACAGGAACTGTAAAATAACTATTACTAATATGTTAAAGGGTTTACAGAAAAAGTTGGACAATGTGCATGAACAGGGGAAGCATTTGAGCAGAGAGATGGAAATTATTAGTGAGGGTCACATAAAAATGCTAGGAAAAAAACCACTATTGGAGATGGACAATGATAAATTATTAGCTCACACAGCAGAGGAAAGGAAAAGTGAACTTGAAGATAGGTAAATAGGAATTATCTACACCAAAACACAAAGAAAAAAAAGAGCAAAAGAAAAAAAAAATGTGGGGCCAGCCCAGTGGCATAGTGGTTAAGTTTGCGCACTCTGCTTCCGTGGCCCAGGGTTTGCAGGTTCGGATCCCGGGCACGGACCTATGCACTGCTCATCAAGCTGTGCTGTGGCAGCATCTTGTATACAAAATAGAGCAAGATGGGCACAGATGTTAGCTCAGGGCTGATCTTCCTCACCAAAAAAAAAAAACTGAAAGAAAATGAAACAGAACAGAGCATCCAAGAGCTATGGGACAACATCAAACAGTATAGCATTTGTGTAATTTGAGTTCCAAAAAGATGAAAGATAGAAAGAAACAAAGAATCAAGAAAGAAACAAACAGAGAATCTAGGGTGAAAGAACTCCAGATTAAAAGATTGAAAAAAAGGCAAACTGCGCTGAGCCTTGGTGTTGAAATGTTCTAGTCTCAGCATTTTTGTTAATTTTTCTAGACACTAAACTCTCATTTACATCGGTGCTGGTCTGGAGTGGCAGAAGTCTCTCCTCTACTCCCCAAATGGCGGCAGACCTCTTAAGTCTAAGAGTTTTCCGAGCCCTTGCCTAGAGGCAGATGGGTTCACTTCTACCTCCCCCAACAGAAGCAGAGGCTCTTTTCTTGAAGCGTGAGTACCATAATGTTTCCTGCTCTTCCTCTACCAGTTGAAGCCTTTCTTTCGCACAAAAGACGGGTGTCCAGATGTGGGTGGCATTTTTTTCTGGGCTCTAGGAACAATTAGTAGCCTCCCACACACTGTGCCACGAAGGACTCTTTCTAGTCTCCTGTTTTGCCACCAGTCTCTCTTATGAGCACCCAATGGAAACATTCAGAAAAGTTTGCAAGTGACTGCGAACTTCTCTTGTGTCTGAGGTTCACAGTTTCTCTTCTAAACTGACATGCTAGTCCAATCTCAGCCTTTAATAATTTATTGACATTTTAGCTGAATTCTTCTGACTTACTTATACGGCAGCCACCTTTTCCATACTCTACCAGATGTGAAAGAGCTTCTTGGTATCTCCACTTGGAGAAGCTTGTCACTGTTTAGAATTCAGTTAACCCGGTTGACTTGAAACCTTGGCTCTCCAATCGGCTCAAGAAAATTATGATTTTTGTATATTTTCCAATTTTTACTTCTTCTAGGGTAAACATGACATTTTCTTGTGGCTTTCTACATCTTAAATGAAAGCAGAATTCACAACACGCACTTTAGATAATAAAATAGGCTTATTTCCTAGGATATTAGGATACCACATGCTCAAGTAATTGATCTTCCATGCTGCTATGAGAAGGGAATTATTCTTACACATTCCTACTTAGGTCCCATCTGCTCTGCTGGGTCTGTAGGGAAGCGGTTGAGGACAATGTGTATTAGGTCTATCTAGCATTTATTGATACTTATCTTCCACTGGAATATAAGAAATTCAATTGCATGGGCTTGTGTGTGTGTGTGTATGTGTGTGTGTACTAGAAAAGGACAAATATGTGCTGGAGAAGATGGAATGTACTTTTTGGGTGGGATTTGTAAATTGGACTATTGCCATTTTAAATGGGAGAGAAGATAAGTAACACTTAGCAATAGTGTGTAAAAGTAGAGGGAGAACTATAATGATATTCTCAGGATCTGAAGCTTTAAATTCCTACCCTAGGATCTGGGAAACACTCAATTTCTATATCATAACATCTATAGCCACATATTTTTCAGAGTTTGTATGATAATCACATAGGCTAATATTTCAGTCTTATTTATTGTCTTCTGCCCTGTGCTTAGAACACGGCTAATGAAATAGTAAGTGCTCTAAAACTCTCAGTGCTGGCTGAAAAACACTAGGAAATTTATTTTAAGTGAGGAGTAAAAAATGTGTTTTTAAAATTAATTTTTATGTTTAGTTGTGAATAATTTTATAAATTACTGAAGATTTTTAAACTATTTATTGGAATAAAATTTACTGTGTCTGCAGGAAAACTCATTGCTGACCTCATTAACAGCTAAGATCAAAGAAGAAATGTAAAGTAAAATAAAAACAGTTATTTACGCTATGCAATTGAAAGTTTATAATCTGCAAAATAATTCAATTTTCTGCTCAGCTTGTTTTCTATTCTGTATAATAAGATTTTAATTTATCCTTTCTACCAAATATCTAAATGGCAGGAAAAATAAAGATATCAGTTATCCAACCACTGAATCATTGTCAAAAACATCAAAGAAAAAAAGAAAATGTGATATAAATAAGACACGGTTTAAACTAACATGCTACAATTGTATTTAACTGATTAACCACCTATTAAATTCTTCTATGAGGTGAGGGGTTTTATATTATGGGAGGCAGGGAAAACATTTTCTTCTGTTGGAAATAAAACTCAAACCTGAAAGTCATGAGAATCCCTGAAATGCTAGATTTCTACACAGTGTTTCACAGTGATTATTGCTAAGCACCCCAGTAAGAATTTTGGGAACTTACTTCAGGAAGAGGGTAGGCGAAACCCATCTGGGTCAAAGGAAGGCCAGGAATCTCCTCTGCTTGCAGCTCACATGTTTCTGCCCCACCCTCCAATGCTTTGATGGGAGGATAAGGTAAAACTCTCTCTAAAAGGGGAAAACAAACCCTTCTTGGGCCCAAGATCTGTTCCAATACAGACTAGAGGTCTGTTATTATTTCAGGAGGTACAAGAAACCCTTTTCCACCCAACACCCACCACGGATATAATGAAGTGTTTGGTTGCCAAACAAGGAGAATGGCAGGAATTCAGAGAATGTCTCAAACCCAAAGTCTGGGCTAACAAGTCCTACCTGAGACTGAGGCTCCACCAGGAAAACTGAGAGCCCGCTTGATTCTATCATGATCAACTACCAAGCAAGAGGCTACAGCTCCAGGAGGAGCAAGGGTAGGGAGAGAAATGCTTCTGTGACCCACATAGGCTTGCAGAGACACCTGAAAGCTAAGAGAGGAACAGAAATACAGATAAAAACCTTCCATGTACCCAGGCACCACACTAAGTGAAAAGCAATAGCAGCCCACATAGATCAATGGAACAACATAGCAATCCAAGAAATAGATCCACACAAATATGTGAACTGATTCGTGATGAAGATACACAAGGGCCATATTCTTTTTAATTTACTAGAGAAAAGGTAGGCTTTTCAAGAAATGGTACAGAAACAATTGGATGCCCCTATGCAAAATGAGAACTTTGACACGGGCTTCACATATACAAATTTCACCATAAAATGGATGGTAGGCATAAATATAAAAGGTAAAACTATAAAATGTCTTTGGGACTATATAATGGAGAATCTGTATGGCACTGGCTTCAACAAAGGGTTTTTGGATAAAACACCAAAACCATAATTCATAAAGAAAAAAATTAATAAATTGGACTTTATCAAAACTAAACAATTTTTTCTGTAAAAGATACTGTTAAATGAAACAACAGGCCACAAACTGGGATAAAATATTTCCAAATAAAACTCAACTATAAGAAAACAAATAACCCAATAAAAAATAGATGAAGTACTTATGTAGGCACTATACCAAAGGAGATATATGGATGACATATAAGATTTTCAACATAATTAGTCTTTAGACCAATAAAAATTAAATCACTACACAACCATTAGAATGCCTAAAATTTTTGAAAAATGGAAAATATAAAATTCCGGCAAAAATGAGGAGAAAAAGAAACTCTCGATGGGGATGACAAAAGGTATAATCAGTTTGAAAGTCAGTGTGATAGTTTCTTATAAATTTAAACATACACTTACATACATCACGGCAATTTCACTCCTAGGTATTCAGTGAAGTGAATGGGAAACTTAGGTTCACATAAAAATCTTTGTAGGGATGTTTATTACAGCTCATTCATGGTCACCCAAATCTGGAAACAATCAAGATGTCCCTCAACAGGTGAATGAATAAACAAACTGTGGGTCATCAATACAGTGGAATACTCAGCAATTTTAAAAAATCAAACAAACAGAAAACCCAAAGTGCAACAACAACTAAAACTTGAAATATTAATTCACTCAATTACATGGATTAATCTTGAATGCATTTTGCTTAGTGAAAGAAGTTAGACTCAAAAGACTACATGTCATTAATTTGCTGTTCTGGAAAAGGCAAAATAATAAGGACAGAAAACAGATCACTGGTTGCCAGGGGTTGGGAGAGATGGGGAATGTTGACTGTAAAGGAGTCACAAAAGGGATTTTTAGGGTGACAAACTGTTCTGTATGGTATTGCATTGGTGGATACCTTACTTTATGCATTTGTCAAAATCCATAAAATTGAACGACACAAAGAGTGTACTTTACTGTGTACCGTGTGCAAATTTAAAAAAAATCAATCAAGATGCCAGGTGATCGATCACAGGACAGAATTCAGACTGTAACAAATAAATCTAACTATATGGTACATGTATGGTATAACCAACCCGAAGGAGATGCCAAAGTAGCTGATCTAAATAACTTTGGAAAATAGTGCTTTGACTTGATACTGTAGGATTATGGACAAAAACGACTATTTATTAACACTGTATTTATGTTGGTAAATTTGTTTCCAACAGTAATAAGTTTTCCCAAATCTAAAACCACTTTACAAGTATACTAGGACTGAACACATAAGTAAATACATCATACTTGATGAGAACCAGTTTTCTCAGTGTCAAAGATAGAAGTTATAAATAAGTTATATCTTTTCATATTCCACTGCTGGGTATTTATCCAAAGAACTTGAAAACACCAATTTGCAAAGGTACATGCACCCCTGTGTTCATTGCAGCGTTATTCACAATAGCCAAGACTTGGAAGCAACCTAAGTGCCCATCAAGGGACGAATGGATAAAGAAGCTGTGGTATATATACACAATGGAATACTACTCAGCCATAAGAAACGATGAAATCCAGCCATTTGTGACAACATGGATGGACATTGAGGGTATAATGCAAAGTGAAATAAGTCAGAGGGAGAAGGTCAAATACCGTATGATTTCCTTCATTAAGTAGTAGATAATAACAACAATAAACAAACACATAGGGACAGAGAGTGGATTGGTGGTTACCAGAGGGGAAGGGGGGAGGGAGGAGGATGAAAGGGATAATTCGGCACATGTGTGTGGTGATGGGTTGTAATTAGTATTTTGGTGGTGAACATGATGTAGTCCATGCAGAAATAGAAGTACAATGATGTACACCTGAAATTTTTACAATGTTATAAACCAATGTTACTGCAATAAACAAAAAATTAAAAAAATAAATAAATAAATAAGTTATAAATAATAATAAAAATGTAAACGCAGATAGATAAAGATATGTGTGTATATATGGGTTACTATACATACATATACTTCTTAGTTATGTGTGCTATGAAGTCCTAGAAGCAGTGATACCCCAGTAGAAACAAAGAAGAGATAGGAGGAAAAAAACCTACCAAGATGGTAAATTTAAACCCAACCACATGAATAAGTGCAGTGAATTAAAGTAGATCAAGCACCCATATTAAAAGGCAGAGATTGTCAGATTAGATAAAAGCAACACGAAACTGTATGATGTATATAAGAAGCTCACATATTTATAGTAATTAAAACCTATACATATTACAAATGTCTGTAGAAGCAGAAACCTTTTCCCCTCTTCCCTTCAAAGTTCTTTGACTGGCCTAATAATTAAACTGACATAACACAGAGTAACAGGAAAAAAATAAATTTTATTTTGTACATACGGGAGCCTCACAAAGACATGAGACTCCCAGGCAGTCAGGTAATTGGGGCTTATATACCATCCTAAGCTAAGGAGAAGTGGGTCTGGGGCTTCAAAGAGGAGGAAGACAATTCACAGAAACGTGAGAAGAGCAAATATTTGATAAACAAATATTTGACATGCCATGCAGATAAGTCTTTCTGATATAAAAAGTTATCTCTGGTAATATCTCTTCCTGGTACAGGCCCCCATCTAAATTCTTTTAGGCAGTTAAGGGGGAGGTAAAAAAAAGCTCTTCCTGAGTCTGCTGGGCCCCAATTGTCTTCAGCTGGAAATAATCCACATGCCAAACTGGCACATTCTGGGGTGGCCTGCTCTGAACCCCCTCAACTCAAAATAAGATTATATTTTAATTAAATTATGTGTGGATTTACATAGTAGATTATCTTGAAACCAGAAAATATTTTAGAATAACTTAACAGTAGTTTATAGAACAATGTATAGAATTGAATATACACTATGTACATGAATATTTAGAACAGCATGGTATTAATATCAAAAAGGTGAGAACAAACTAAAAAATAATTGGTAGAAGAACAGATGAATATATTGAGATAAATTGAATAGTTTTTATAAAGTGAAAAAAACAAGACAAAAATTCACTATTTAAGACTACATATAGATATGGTAAAATTATATAAAAATGAAAGCATAGAACGAACAACCGCGAGTGGTAGTAGTCAGGAAGACAGAAAGAGGGTGGACCTTGTGAGTCAGTATAAGTTTTTTGTTAATATTCTACCTGTGCTGGTTTCATGGTTGTTTGATATCATGCCATGCATAAAAACAAACAAACAGGTAAAGAATGAAAAGGATCATGCTTGCATCCATATTATGATGAGACTATTTCATGAACAAAGAATAATAAGTAAAAGAATGCTGAACAACCACCTTCTAAATATTTGTACACACACACACATTTGTACACATATATGTATATGAAATCGCTATACTTTAATTATGTAAATACATATATATATATAAACTAGAAGGTATCAAAATTGTTATATAAGTCATTCCTATATGGTGTGATCATTACTAATATTTCATAGTTTTATATTTAAAGTACTTCTTTCAGGAGGAATCAGCCTCATTACCTACAGTAAATAAAGAAAGAGTTTCATCTAAATTTTCCTTTCCATTTCTATTAGCCATGTATAGGATAATACCAGGACATATGTTATCAATTTCAATGCTATGGCAAACCCAACCTTTATATTAGCAATCAGCATACTCCAATTCACAAAAAAAAAAACGATTCTATACACTTTTTATTAATAATTAACTAATATTCCAATTTCCCATCTAAGAGTGGTCATAATAGCTTCAATTTTTTTTTGTGTGTGTGAGGAAGATCAGCCCTGAGCTAACATCTGTGCTAATCCTCCTCTTTTTGCAGAGGAAGACCGGCTCTGAGCTAACATCTATTGCCAATCCTCCTCCTTTTTTTCCCCAAAGCCCCAGTAGATAGTAGTATGTCATAGTTGCACATCCTTCTAGTTGCTGTATGTGGGACGTGGCCTCAGCATGGCCGGAGAAACAGTACGTCGGTGTGCACCCGGGATCCGAACCCAGGCCGCCAGCAGCGGAGTGCGGGCACTTAACCCGTAAGCCACAGGGCCAGCTCCAATAGCTTCAATTTAATGAGTACCTACAACGTATATTTCCAACAATTTTTTCCCAGATTGTTTCTTTTCTTCACCTCAACTTTACAATATAGATATTTGTAGCACTTATCCAAATACTTAAGGAGGTAAATGGAGGTTGGAGTTGAACAATACAATGAACAAGTTCTTAATTAACACGTCTTGGAGGTAGAACAAATTCTGATTGGTCTGACTTCAGTTCCTCCTCACAAAATAGTTCTGTTGCAAGGATATTACTCCAAAGTGTCCGATTATGCTGCGTTTTTGTAATTTTTTTTTAAAGATTTTATTTATTTATTTTCCCCCCAAAGCCCCAGTAGATAGTTGTATGTCATAGGTGCACATCCTTCTAAGTTGCTGTATGTGGGACGCGGTCTCAGCATGGCCGGAGAAGCGGTGCATCGGTACACACCTGGGATCCGAACCCGGGAGGCCAGCAGCGGAGCACACGCCCTTAACCGCTAAGCCACGGGCCGACCCCGTAGTATGTTTTTAAAAAACCTTTTATTTTGGGACCGGCCAGGTGGCGCAGAGGTTAAGTGCGTGTGCTCTGCTGCAGCAGCCCAGGATTTGGATCCCAGGTGTGCACTGATGCACCGCTTGTCAAGCCATGCTGTGGCGACATCCCATATAAAGTAGAGGAAGATAGACATGGATGTTAGCCCAGCACGGATGCTGAGGCCAGTCTTCCTCAGCAAAAAGAGGAGGATTAGTGACAGATGTTATCTCAGGGCTGATCTTCCTCAAGAAAAAAAAAAAGGAACATTTTATTTAATAATTATGATATTTTAAAATCTTTTTTAAATAGATCATGACTAGCATAGAATTGGCAATGCAGAAAAAAATGAAGAGGGAAGAACTCACTCATAATCCCCCCTCTCAAAATCAACTCATTATTTTGAGATTTTTAATTCTAGTTTAATTTCTATGCATATAGTTGTTACATAGCTGAGATTTTTTGTATGTGAAATTACATATTTTTTTCTCTTTTAATTCTTGCATAAAGAATTCCCTACGTTATAATAAAACTTTACAAACATACTTTTTTTTTTTCCTGAGGAAGATTTGCCCTGAGCTAACATCTGTTGCCAATCTTCCTCTTTTTCTTTCTTGCTTGAAGATTAGCCCTGAGCTAACATCTGTGCCAATCTTCCTCTATTTTATATGTGGGTTGCCACCACAGCATGGCTGATGACTGGTGTATGTCGGCGCCGGGGATCCAAACCTGCGAACCTGGGCAGCCGAAGTGGAACGGGCCAGACCTTAAAACACTACACCACGGGGCCAGACCCCCAAACATATTTTTTTGGGGTTACAAAATAGTCTATTGCATTGATGAATTATACTTTATTTATCCATCCCTTATAATTGAATATTTGAATATTTTTTGTAACTATCACAACAAAAAATAATATTATATAGAACTTCTTTGTGCATATAGATGTGATTCCTTTTTCAGTTTTTCTCTTTATTATATCTTCCTATAAATGTATTTATATTCTCAAAGTAATTGAAGGCTCTTGATATTTTTCAAAATTGCTTTGCAAAAGAGTTACAGTTGCACCAATTTCTACTTCAACCAGCGCATAATGACAGGATCACATTGCATTTTAGATCTTATTAATGGTATGTTGGCAATTAAATGATTCAAAAAAATAAGCATTCCTTTGGGAAAATTCATTGTATATAGAACATTGTAAAATTAATTATTGCAGCCAATATGAAATTCAGAGCACCATGTTTTCTATAGTTCTCCTTAACACCTAGAAGCAGCTTTAAATGGTCCTAATTGTATGAATAAAATTTATGGAAGAGACATAAACAATGACCATAGACAGCTGTTCATATTTTCAAATTGGCAGGACTAATCTAAAATTAATATCTGAGAACAAAATTAAAGCATTTTATTTGCTGTGTTTCAGGACAAGTATAATGTTCACATTTGTATTATGTTCAGAAAGAAGCATTTTTTAAAACTAGTCTACCTAAGCCTTAAGTTTAAAAAAAAAAGGAAGTGTAGAGAATAATTTAATTGTTTGAAAAGCAATATTAATGAGAAGGCTTATGCTGTGTATTTCAGCATAGTGTAGAAGGAAGTTGATTGTTATCCATGCCCCTAATTGAACTGTTTAAATGTATAATATCATATGATATTTGTTTTGAACAGATATCCAATTACGGGAAAAACAATCTAATATGTAAGATAATCATTATTTTACTCTCATGCAAGTTATCTGATACTTTTTAAATGGCTTATTATAGATAACTTCATAACTGAGTTTTAGCTGTTGTCTTAATCAGTTTTGGGCTGCTATAACTCCCACAGACTGGGTAGCTTAAACAACAAACATTTATTTCCTATAGTTCTTGAGGCTGGGAAGTCCAAGATCAAGGTGCCATCAGATCCGCTGTCTGGTGAGGACCCACATCCTAGTTTGCAAATGGCCGTCTTCTCACATGGCGGGGAGCAGAGAAGAGTGAGCAAGGTCTTCTGTCCTTCTGTTTCTTCTTTTTTTTTTTTTTCTTGAGGACGGCAATGACTCCAACTGTTTTCCCAGCTTATCAATCAAGCTGGGAAATAAAGCTGGTCTAATTGATAAATAAAAATTGTATATACTTAAGGTGTACAACTTGATGTTTTGATATACATATACACTATGAAATAATCACCACAATCATAATTAATATATCCATAACCTCATGTGGTTTTCATTTTCTTTCTTTCCTTTTTTTTTTGTGGTGAGAACACAAGATTCACTTTCTTAGCAAATTTCAAGTATACAATACAGTATTAACTATAGTCACATTACAGTACATTAGATCGTCAGCACTTTTTCACTGAATAACGGAAACTTTGTGCTCTTTGACCATCTCCCCATCTTATATGTGTATAAATATATAAATCATATATATAAAATTTTTTATATATATAATATATATAACATTTTCTTTATTTGTCCATCCAGCAAGACTTAGGTTGTTTCCATGTCTTGGCTATTGTGAATAATGCTGCAGTGACCATGGGAGTGCATATATCTCTTCAAGATACTGATTTCATTTCCTTTAGATATATACGTAGGAGTGGGATTGCTGGATCATATGGTAGTTCTATTTTTAATTTTTTGAGGAACCTTCATATTGTTTTCCATAGTGGCTGTACCAATTTACATTCTCGTGAAACGGTATGTAAGGTTTCCCTTTTCTCCACATCCTCGCCAATGTTTGTCATCATTTGTCTTTTTGTTAACAGCCATTCTAATACGTGAGACTTTGTATCTCATTGTGGGTTTGGTTTGCATTTCCCTGATGATTAGTGATGTTGAGCACCTTTTATATACCTGTCGGTCATTTATGTGCCTTCTTTTAAGAAATGTCTATTCAAGCCCTTTGTCCATTTTTTGAGTTGTTTGTTTTTTGGCTATTGAGTTGTAGGAGTTCCTTATATATTTTAGATATTAACTCCTAATCAGATAGACGGTTTACATACATTTTCTCCCATCCTGTGTGTTGCCTTTTTATTCTGTTGTTTATTGTGCAGAAACTTTTTAGTTTGATGCAATCCTACTTGTCTATTTTTGTTTTTGTTACCTGTCCTTCGGGATCATATCCAAAAAATCACCGCCCAGACCAACGTCAAGAAATTTTTCCCTGTATTTTCTTCTAGTAGTTTTTTGATTTCAATTCATATGTTTAAGAAATCTTTAATTCATTTTAAAGAGTTGATTTTTGTATCTGATGTGAGATAAAGGTCCAGTTTCATTCTTCTGCATGTGATACACAGTTTTCCCCACACCATTTATTGAAGAGACTGGCCTTCCCCTCATTGTGTATTTTTGGCACCTTTGTCGAAGATCAGTTGACCACAGACGTACGGATTTATTTTTTGTCTCTCTATTGTGTTTCATTGGTCTATGTGTCTGTTTTTATGCTGATATGATACTATTCTGACTATGTAGCTTTGTAATATATTTTGAAATCAGGAAGTGTGATGCCTCTAGCTTTCTTCTTCTTAATCAAGATTGCTTTCATTGTTAAGAGTCTTTTGTGGTTCCAAACAAATTTTAGGATAGTTTTTTTCTACTTCTGCAAAGAATGCTATTGGGATTTTGTTAGAGATTGCACTGAATCTGTAGATCGCTTTGGGCAGTATGGACATTTTAATAATGTTGATTCTTCCAATTCATGAATGCAAGTCTTTTCATTTATCAGTGCCTCCTTTAATTTTCTTCATCAATGTTTTCTAATTTTCAGTGTACAAGTCTTTCACCTCTTGGTTAAGTTTATTCCTAGTTATTTAATTTTTTTTGCTGCTATTGTGAATGGGATTGTTTTCTTCACTTCCTTTTCAGATACAGTCATGCATCTCTTGATGGTGGGGATACATTCTGAGAAATGCATCCTTAGGTGATTTCATCATTGTGCAAACATCATAGAGTGTACTTACACAAACCTAGATGATATAGCCTAGTACACACTTAGGCTATATGGTACTGCTCTTATGGGACCACTGTCATTATGCAATCTGTCGTTGGCTGACATGTTGTTATATAGTGCATGACTGTAGTTTGTTTTTTGTGTATAGAAACATGACTAAATTTTGTATGTTGATTTTATATTGTACAATTTTACTGACTTTATTTGTTCTAAAAATTTTGTTGTTGTTGTTGTTGAGTGTTTAGGGTTTTCTACATATATGATCATATCATCTTCAAATTGCTCTGGCTAGGACTTCCAGTATTATTTTGAATAGAAGTAGTGAGAGTGGCATTCTTACCTTGCACTGGATCTTAGGGACAATCTTTCAATTTTTCTTCATTGATTAGGATGCTAGCTGTGGGCTTCTCATATATGGCGTTCATTATGTTGAGATAAGTTCCTTCCATAACTATTTTGCTGAAGGTTTTATCATGAATAAATGTTGAATTTTCTCAATCACTTTTCCTCTGTCTATTGAGAAGATCATGTGTTTTCTTTCTTTCATTCTGTTAATGTGGTATACCACATTGATTGATTTGTGTATGTTGAACACATCCTTGCATCCCAGGGATAAATCCTACTTGGTCATTGTGTATGAGCCTTTGAATGTGCTATTGAATTTGGTTTGCTAATATTTTATTGGGGATTTTTGCACTTATGTTAATCAGAGATATTGGCCTACATATTTCTTTTCTTGTGATGTCTTTGGCTTTTGTATCAGGGTGATGTGGTTCTCATAAAATGAGTTTTGAAGTGTTTCCTTTTCTTCTCTTTTTAGAAGAGTTTGAGAAGGATTGGTATTAATTCTTCTTTGAAAGTTAGTAGAATTCATCCATGAAGCCATCTGGTCCTGGGCTTTTCTTTGTTGGTATTTTTTTTTTTTATTGATTCAGTCTTCTTACCTGTTATTGGTCTATTCAGGCTTTCTATTTCTTCATGATTAAGTGTTGGTAAGTTGTATAGTTCTAGGAATTCATCCATCTCTTTCAAGTTATCCAATTTGTTGGCATGTAACTGTTCATAATAGTCTGCTATGATACTTTTTATTTCTGAGGCATCCATTGTAATGTCTCCTCTTTCATTTCTGATTTTGTTGGAGTCTTTTCTCTTTTCTTAGTTTAGCTAAGGTTTTTTAGATTTCATTTGTACTTTCAAAAAAACACCTCTTAGTTTTGTTGATTTTTTCTATTGTGTTTCTATTCTCTATTTGATTTATTTCTGCTCTAATCTTTATTATTTCCTTCCTTCTGTGAACTTTGGCTTAGTTTGTTCTTTTTTCTAATTTCTTGAATTATAAAGTTAGGTTGTTTATTTGAGTTTTTTCTTCGTTTTTAACGTAGGTATTTATCACTATAGGCTTTCCTCTTAGAACTACTTTTGTTACATCCCGTAAGTTTGGGTATGTTGTTTTTTTTTTTTATCTCAACATACTTTTTAAAAATTCCCTTTTGATTTTCTCTTTGGTCCAATGGTTATTCAAGAGTGTGTTAATTTCCACATATTTGTGAATTGTCCCACTTTCCTACTGTTAATGATTTCTAGTTTCAGAAAAGTTATTTGGAATTATTTTGATCTTCTTAAGTTGGTTAAGCCTTGTTTTGTGAACTAACATGTGATCTACCCTGGATAATGTTCTATGTATACTTGAAAAGAATGTGTATTCTGCTATGGGGTGAAAAGTTCTGTATATGTCTGTTAGTTCCATTTGGTCTCAATATATAAAGCAAATATTGACAATCTGAAAGGAGAAATTGACAGCTATACAAAGAGTAGGAGACTTCAATACCCCACCTTCAATAATGGATAGAACATCTAGATAGAAAATCAATAAAGAAACAGCTGATTTGAACAATAATCTGTATCTTCTTATAAGAACATTAATTCCATTCATGAGGGCTGCACCCTCATGATTGAATTACCTCTCAAAGGCCCCACCTCTGGATCACACTGAAGGTTAAGATTTAACATATGAATTTTGAGGCTACACAAACCTTCAGACATAATAATTATTTTAATCATGAAAATATGGCTCAATTATATATACAAAATCTAAAAAGTTTAGTAAATATTTAATGATTCTTAAAAAGATAGATTCTTTCTTAAAAGGTATTTATAGAAACTTCCTCGTTTCTTAAAAATTTAAATCAGGGCTGATTAAAAAATGCATTAGTACAGAAATAGATAGATTCATTATAAGATGATTTGATAATGAGCGGTTTGAGAATGTTATTTCTCATTGGCCAGATCACAAAGCTCATTTTACCTAAATGAAAATGAAATCAACTAGAATTTGTGTTCTTTCTACATAAAATAAGTTGTGGTAACTGAGGAATAATTTAAAAAATTTAATTAATCTTTAATTAAAAGAATGTAGAGAACATTCTCATTAAGAATTTATCCTAATTTCTGCCCCATGCAAAATATAGCATGCTGGTTCTAAGTAATATGTAATCATAAACCATAAGAATCATAATATCATATAAAATGACCTTGATGGGGTATAGCATTATAATGAAATTTAGGGATATGGAAGTTTAGAAAGAAAATATTCCATCACTTTTTGTGCTTCTATATATGTGTATTGTGAGTGTGTGTATTTGTGTAGGGGGAATAAGAGATATATCCAATGAACAAGTTGTTTTATCTTAGTTTCTTCACCTTTAAAATGAACTGGTTGGACCTGACTCTCTCCAAGGTCTTTTCTAGTTATAAAATTGAGAGATTCTATGCTGCTCTTGTGTTATCTCAGTAAATTTCACTAAGTGAACATTAAAAAGCTCTAATTAAAAGAGAGATAATTAGGATCAAATTAAGATCATTTCCTCTGAATTCCCCAAGGTCTTATTCCACATGACAATAGTAAAACTGTTTGAAGAATATTGACTTCTTTGATAACAACATTATCCTAATAGAAAGTATTTTATAGTAAAGTCAGGTTGTTTTCTCTTTCACTTCTTCTCTAAAATTTGTATGGCTTCTAAGGTGGTATTTTGGAGCCAAAAGGAAGCACAGACTGTTCTGTACACATATACTATCCAATTCAGAGTGACAGGATAAGGACAAGGGAAAAACAGTGGTTTCTGAATATAGATTGTATGAAAGAGGACTCTAATCTTACTTCAGCTTCGCTTGGACTCTCATCACGGTCTAGATATTGGTAGTGCCACTCGTACATTTATGTCCAGGTCAACTTCAGAGAACGTTGAATTTACATAAGATAATATTTCCTCCCACACTAATATAGTCAGGCCATGATTGGCTGGCCTTAACTTTCCCTTCAGCTTGGTAAACTAGACAAATTTCTTCCTGACTATACACTTCTAATCTTCCTTCTCTTAGAGCATTTACTTTCAAAAACTCGCAATTGTAAATTCTTTCTCTGCCCCTTTGAAACGTAAATCTTCTCCCAGCCTCTTGCCAGTTTTACAACCTAGGAACTTCTTTCTCAGTGACCTAGGAACCATCCTTTTGAAATATAATCATCAAGAAAGATAGAGTCCCTAACTCCCAGTCTCTGTGGGAGGGTAGGAGCCTAACCTCCATAAGTACTCATTAGCAAACACAGATGGCCTAATTGCACTGACTAACCTCCCCCTACTGTCTTCTAGTAGTTTTCCACTGACTCATCCCAGCACTTAAAAACTTCTCTGCCTTTTGTTTCAGTGGAATTGAGTTCTTGACCCCTATTGTAATAGTCTTGAATAACGTCTTCTTTGTCTGTTTAACCTGTCAAGTGCAATTTTTCTTTTACAACTTCAAAGTGAAAGAAAGTACAATGCATGTTAAATTCCAATTTCCCATTGAAAGATATAACCCAATTAATAAAAAGAGATACGTGTTTCAGTTTTGACACAAGCGATTATATATAGTGACAAGATTCCAAACTTAAAACCTTCTTAACCATAAGTATTATTATAATTTCTCTAACTAAATAATGCTATGATATATGTGTAGGTTCTAGATACTTTTGCTGTAAGCATCTTTGCCACAAGTATTTTTGCTGCATGACTAATTGGCCATAAGGCAACTCTGCCACAAAAGATAAAATGACTAGTTGAAATTTGGTTTGATAGTTTTTTTCAACTAGAAAAATACAGTGATAAAACTAACTGGAAGTGTAAAATAAAAGAATGTAAAGCCAGATTTCATACCAATAGAAAATGATGACATAGGAGTTTGCAAATCCTTCGGTGAGCACAGTCATATTGCCCACCCATCAAAACCAAAAGTTTCTAAGCTATGGCAAATATAAAAGAGGTAGCTAGGAATTCACAACAGTTTTTGAGAGCATTAATTGTGGATTCTTTAGCTATTTTAGATACAACAGCTTGTTCTTTATTGCCATCTTTACCAAATTTATTATGCAGTATTAGACAGTTGGAGCCAAAAAAAGAATCAAGCTCTTCCTCCTATCCCCACCAAAAAGAAACGGTTATGTAATTCTGATGAGTATAAATTTCTTGAAATTGGTGAAAATATTTTGTTATTTGATAATGGAGAAAATGATGTGGACAGAATTTTGGTATTTGGCACGGAATCTGGCGTAGATGATTTGGTAAAATATAAGGACTGGCCATGTGATAGAACATTTAAATGTAGCCCAGATATGTACTACATGTTTCATTATGTCCTTTTTAATGTCCCTCTTTTATTTTATGCTTTTGTTTCTTTTACAGCAAAACTTTCCTTATGGCTAATTAGCTATGAAGCAAAAATGTTTGCAGTGAAAGTGTCTATGGCACAGATGCTTATCGCAAAAATATACTCATCGTGGTATATGTATACACATATGCAGTGGTTATTTATATTAGAAGATTTATAAAATATATTGTTATTTTATATTAGAGATTATATTCTATTGTATATATTATATATATATTTTATATACTATGTTATATATATGAGAATAAGTACAATTTTTCCTTTGAGTTTCCCAAGTTCTTACCTTCTTACTTCATAGGACAATAATATTTAACTATCCAAGCATGTTGACTGTTTTCTAATAACATTAGCATAATAATACATATATCCTAATTTGCATATTAATTATATTATATGGTCTTTGTTGTTAAATTTATGAGGCAAATGAATAATTATAGGCTTTGAGCTCCTAAGGAGTTCTTTGTAAAGAGCAGGGAAAAGTTTTAAGAGAGAGTAGGGAAGAAAACAATAAATAAAAGAAATAGATGGCAGATAGGAACATGTGTTTGCAAAGAAATGAAAAGAGTGAAGTCTTGAAGCAAGTGGCTTTGAGGTTGCATGTAGCTTTGGTTGAGAGGTTAGGGCTTTGACATTTAAGTAAAGGGTTAATCAAGGCACCTTAGAGCTAGTACTTTAAGGGGTGCTCTGATATAACATCATGTGGGTGGGGCCAAGGCTACTTTGTATTATTTTATTACTAAGTTACTACCTTACTTAGAGCACCTCTCCCAGATCCCACTAATGTGTGGAGATGGTGACAGCTAACAATATCTAAGAGCAGGCATCTGAGACAATTACTCATGGCTTGATTGGAAGAGAAATTATTTACAAGAAAAAGTACTGGCTAAATTTCTTCCTCTCAATTGCATCTATAATTGTGGTCATAATTAAATAACTAACTCCTGGGGAAAGTAATATATGTGGCTTAGGTTTCATGAACACCATTTTTCTCATTTGACTGAAAAACTACTTGCATTTTTTGTTTATTTGTTTTTGTTTTTCACTCAAATTCATTAGAGAATTCAGGTAGCATGGATAAAATAATGTATTTCCCCTGGTAAAACAAAGTCTTTTTAAAAATGTCCCATGGCAGACAGGCCAAGCCTCTTTGAAAGAGTGAATCATATAAAGATCACATTTGTTTCAACAAATGACTTGTCGTCTAGTGCCTATTACATTTTTTTGGTGTAAGAACAGACTAATTTTTAACCACAGGGAAACTGGATATACTATGTAATACTCACTGACAAATATATGAACTCTGTTTCCAGCTTTTCTTTGAAGAATTGCACTTAGAAACTCCTAATTATACAGTATATCAGCTAAGAGATATGGAATGACAACTTAAAGGCTTTCTTTCAAATTATGACTGCCATTTATTTTTTAAGTGATATTATTTATTACAGAAGAGTAGACATTCACAGCACTTTGCGCTTCTTAAAACTAAAGGAAGTTCCAAAGACCTTAACATCTGAGAACTTCTACTAAGTAGTATGTATTGGTCAAGCAAATGAAAGTTCTAGTAGTTTGAAAAGGCATGTAAAAAATAGCAAAACTAACAAGGGGAAATGAACCACAAGGACAATTTGAAGGATGTGAAAACCCATATTTAATGCGTGCTGAGAGATTAGGATGGAAAAATATTTTTCAGCAAAAGAAGTCGTGTGGTAGATAATAAACAGAGCAGACAGGGAATGGATTGCAAAGAACTCATGGTAATGGAAAGAGAGAATTTGAAAAGTAAATATTGAAGGCTGTGAGTTTCTGATTACGGAGTTCAATACTTTAGTCTACCTTTTAGTACTGATTATTTCATTTACCAACATGGTACTTATAGAATCCTTTATATGGAAATGATTAACGGCTTTAATTTAGTATTTCTAGACCTTTTTTTCTCTTTACATTCTAAACGTGTTAAATAACAGAAGCATAATGTGTGATTTATTATAAAGATGTAATAAAATATGTTAAAGTCTCCTAAGTACACTTCTTGGTGTCATCGGTCTTTTCCTTTAAGCAAAGATAGAGTGAAAACACCATCTCCTTTAGAATCAGATCTACCCGGGTTATACCACTATAAGACTTCTAGCCTCTCTAATATGGCTGCGTTAATTAATCTCTTTGGATTTCATTCTTCAAATTTTAAAATACGAATACTAATGCCAATGCATGGGTATTAACAAAGATGATATATATTTCTATAGCAGGGAAGATGATCAGTGAATTGAAGCTGTAGCTGCCCTTTATCTGTTGGGCAACAGAGTTAGAGATCATGATATCCTGCACATATGGCTGATAGTACTCTGCAGGAAACTCTTGATAGCTTCATATAAGTTAATCTCCAACAGAAAGTCAAGAAAATGCTATTTATCCATGTGTTCAGATTCTTATACGAGGAATATAAGTTGCTTTAATTCTTCTCAAAGCAGTACATAGTAAGTTGTCTTATTTCCTTAAAGGAAGGGAAAATTTAATGTGTATTTTCACTAAACTTCCTTAAGGAAATCTAGCATGTGAATTTTGCTTCTTCATCCCGTTTGTTTTATTCCAACCTTCAGATGCTCTGCTTGCCCATGTTAATTTTTTTCAGCATTGACTTTTAGACAAAAATATTGATCTAGTGACACTATCAGTCTATCATGATCATTGCATCATTGGATAGAAATAATTGAGCTTTATTTTTTATTCTTCCAGGAAAAAAATTATATGCTTGAGTTATAGCAGACACTACTGGTCAACTGCTCCAACACCTGTTCCCACATCTGTTACCCCAGCTACATTTTAGCTACTTGTCGATACTATTGGCCAAAGGATGGTGAGTAGAAGTCTGCTTCTGTGTTCCTAGAAAGCCTTTGCTTTCTTGACACAGGCGCTACTGCACCTTCACATTCCTTCTTCCTACTGGAGATGGTTGCATTGACAGGAGCAATGAGTTATCAGCTCCAACAACTCAGAGCCCTTGAATCAATCCAAGAGCTGACTTGCTCTACACTTCTTGTTATGGGGGCCAAATAATCTATTTGTTTAAACTGTGTAAATGGTGTTCTGTTACCAGCACCTAAAAATGTTCCTGTTTCATATACTTTGCTATGTATAGCCTTGATTCTCCTCACAAATAAAAGTAAATGTAATGGTTAATTTTATGTGTCAACTTGAATGAGCTAAGGATTGCCCAGATAGTTCATAAAACATTATTTCTGGGACGTATCTGTGAAGATGTTTCTGAATGAGACTAGCATTTGAATCAGTGGACTCAGTAAAGTAGATTGTCCTCCTCAGTGCAGATGGCATCATGCAATCTATTAAGAAACTGAATAGAACAAAGGACAGAGGAAGGAGGAATTCACCCCTTTTTCTTCTTGCCTCCCTGCTTGAGCTAAGACATTGATCTTCTGCCCTTGGACAGCTCCCCTCGTTCTCAGGCCTTCAGACTCAGATTGGAATCACACCATTGGCTTTCCCTGGTTGCCAGCTTGCAGATGGCAGATCTTGAGACTTCTCAGCCTCCATAATTGCATGAGCCAATTCCTCAAAATAAATACATACATATACATATATACATATATGTATGTATATATGTATATGTATATCTCCTATTGGTTCTGTTTCTCTGAAGAACTCTAACTAATACAGTAAGGATCAGATAATAGAAAGTATATAGTCCCAAATATTTTTATTCTTACCGTCTACAATTTTTGCCCTGATCAGGTTATGAGGATTAACTGGGAATTGAGAAGACGAAGCTAATCTAGAAATAAATTTCAGTTTCAATCTTGCCAATTGCATCCCTCTAATCCATTAATGGCCAGTTTTAATAAATCATTGCTTTTGAATCAGGTTTGCTAAAAACTGAATGAGAATGATTATTTTAACTATTCTGACATATTTCCCTTGGTACTACATCTCATAAATTCACCTTTATGTGTGAGTTAGTAGAGAGAAATGTCCTGCAAATGAAGGAAATAATTTTGCCAGCAATCTCTAGGTAAATTCAAATAATGCATATATAAAATTATATATAATTGTATATATTTTTCATTTCTTCCACATCTCCATCTCTGAATGACTTATCTTTTCTAGTTAATCATACCAACAGAGGTTAAAAAAATAACCATTGAAATTACCTTGCTTGTGCAGACTACAGAAAATAAGACAGAGAAGTTTGTATGTGATACCTGTGCTATAATAGTTATGTATCTTGCATAAAGTTCTACTATCTTTTTACCAAGAGAGTATGAGTATGGATTTACAGGAGTGAGAAATTAAACCCAAATGAAGGAAGAAGAGATTATATTGATTGTAGCACTGACCTCATTGAGGTGAAAAAAAAAAGAATTCTTAATTGTATTCTTTTGGCTAAATACCAGAAAAAGCTGTGAAATGTGAAAAAACATAAGGGGAAGTATGGAGGAGATATAATGACTTATCTATGAAAGGTAGATGTCTAAGGCATAAGTGAAATGAATGAGTCATGTTCCAAACAGATTAAATATGGACCTAAATGATTGACACAGTTGCCTTGAAATATATAACACATTAAAGGTAAAGGCCGAATCACTCAAGATGCTGAAAACAACAAGCAATCGATAACTTGTTAATCTAGACCCATTGTATTTGGACTAAACTTGTCTGAGGCTTAAATCTCAGATGAACTCCATCGTCTCCTCTCACATCCAGTCTCTTCACTGAAGTCTGTATGTATCTGAGGGAAACATGCGCTACACATGCCCTCTCCTGAGACAAAAGTCAGCCTAAAGCACTCTTATGATGGACTCTTTCTTTTTTTGAATGACAGCTGTGAACTCTTTTTTGAAGAGTTCATCATAGTTTGAACCTTAGCACTCTGCCTCACTTAGCATATCTCCTTGGACCTAAGGTAGACATCTAGATTTTTTGGTAGTTATGAAGTGGTTTGATTCAAAACCTCTGCCATAAAAGAACTCCTTACACAAGATATATATATAAGCCTCAATGGTGGGAATTTGAATGTGAGAAATACAGAAAAACTCATCGACAGTGGTATGATGTAGGGTAATGAGATACGGTGAGATGGTAGCAAGCAGAACCCATGATTAAATAGAAGCCGTGGTGTAGGGGGAGAAAAGAGCTATACGTGGGACAGAAAGTGACTGAGTTACCATAATGGTAACTTGTTAGATTTAGGTTTTACGTAGAATGGCATTTCATTTTCTATGTGGTGTGACTGTACAATCATTGATAGGGTTTCTTGTCTTCTTTACTTCCCAATGCATCCTTACAATGTTTTCCTAGTCATATTAGTTTGAATACATTTCTGCAACCTGAAAAATTCTGAGTAATGCAGTAAATGAGCACAAATCCTTATATTCTGATCTGAGTGTAAATTTTACTGGATGCTGAATTATGCTGAGGTCAAACCTCAGGCCAGAAATCGAGCTTTGCCACGTTAGGAACCAAAGTTGCCTGTTTTTGTTATTTGTTCTCTTTGCTTATTTGTTGGAAAATAATATTTGTTTTTCTATCTTTTAACAAATGCTCTATTTGAAACTCTAAGCAAAGCCACAATATTTTCACTGTATTCAAAACAGAAAATAATCAAGGCTTGATTAGTAACACTGGTTCCTATCTCTTGGTTGAAATAATTAGCATTACCTCAGAATTCAGATACATTGTTTAACTATAGCAAACAGTATAACATCCCTCTGGTCTGTCATCCTATATTGTCCTCTAAGTGCAAGTCACTCCTGTCATCTGTCTCTACTCCACTCTCACCCCTATGCTGCTCTGTACTTCTTCTCCTCTGATTTAATCTCTCACTATAGGCTTCCTTGCCAACCCATTCCCCTATGCCATCTGGAACACCAGTGCACAGTTGAAAACAAAACAGAGCAACACAAGATTACAAGGCGTCAGCATAGTCACTGAATGTTCTCTACTCCTTGCCTTAAATACAATCTTTCTCTCCCCTAAGTCTAGTAGGGTCTTTACAAACATATTGAGTGATTAGAGAAGGTTCATTCTTCCATTACGTATATACGGAGATAAGGGATGATGGAGGGAGGGAGGGAGAATGGCAGTTTCAATTTTTTTTTATGATTATTGTTACTCCTTGAGAAGTATTTCCTTTCACACTCGGGCAAAGACACTTCATATGTAAAATGACCAACCATTGCTGTTTGCCTGGAACTATCCTGATTTTAACACTGAAAGTCCTGCACCCTGGGACATCCCTTGGTCACAGGCAATAGTGGTCATTCTAGATCTTCAAGTGCTGTCACCTCACATCCCTCCTGGAAACATAATTCTTGATCCCATGAGACTGCACAGTCAAATATGGCTTCTATTTCTACTGCTTGACTGAAACTACCGAAAATTTGAAAGTCTTCCTATTTGATGAAGTGCTCTCCTTTCTAGGTTTATGAGTCAAAAGTCACTTCTAGTTTTTCTCCTCTCTTTCTGGAAACTTGTCATGCACTTTAAGATTTCTATGACTCCATTTATATTTATATGTCGGTGTTTCCCATAAGCCTTGTCCGTTACCCCTTATTCTCCTCACTCTATATGTTCTCCATGGATGGACTCACTTAATTCCATTGGATTTAATTATCAATCATATACTAATGATCTCCAAATCTACGCCACATTTGATTTCCCCCATTTACCTATTACGTACTGGACATCTCCACTGGAAGTTCCACGTTCATATTAATGTGTCCCAAACTGAATCCTAATCTTTCTCCTGCTCTTCTGTTTCTGATTTTGGTGGAAAACACAAGCATACACTCAAAGCCTTAATTAAAAAACTGTGACTCATTCCATTCATCTCCCTTACAGCCACCATCCCCACCATCCTATTCCAGACACAGCGTCCAGTCTGACATATTCCACCTCATTGATACATCTCTTATATGCCACCCTTATTCATACAATTTATCAACCAAACTAAGATATATTTGAGAGCAAAAGAGGATGCTAATCAGACAAAATACTGGAACACAAAGTGTGTCAATTGAGACACTTTATGATCTTTGGGTTAGTAGAGGTTTACCAAAGAAGTAGAACCAACAGAAACCAACAGGGTGTGTGTGTGTTCGTGTGTGCATGTGTGCATGTCTTGCATAATTGGCTCACATGATTCTGGGGTTGGCAAATCCAAGATCTGCAATTCAGGCCTGCAGGCTGGAGACCCAGGGAAGAGTTGATGTTGTAGTCTCAAGGAAGGCAGTCTGGAAGCAGAATTCATTCCTCTTAGAGGACTTCAGTCTTTTTTCTTAAGGCTTTCAACTGGTCGAGTAAAGCCTATCCACATTATAGAGGGAGCAATTTGCTTTCCTCAAAGTCTACTGATTTGAATGTTAATCACATCTAAAAAAAATACTTTCACAGCAACACCTAAACTGATATTTAATCAAATATCTGGTTACCACAGCCTAGCCAATTTGACACTTAAAATTAACTATCACAGTTTTGCTTAAAACACATTTAGCTTGAATATCTGCCCTACCCTTTGTATATTAGCAGATTCAGAATGAGTCATTTTATCATGTATACCCTCCAGTCACCCCACACAACTATCCATTGCCCTGGATGGCTTCCTTATTCTTCTGTAAAGGTTGATTACAGCTTCTTCAGGATCCTGTGGCCTGGTATGCAAATATCTGTCATAGAAATGTAATCTTGTTTGTTAATCATTGATTTATATGTGTTAGTGAACTCCGTATTACTTGAGGACAGGTGCCAGATCTTATTCAACATTATATCCTTTAGCCTTAAGACAATATCTGTCTAATAAGTAGATGTTGATAAATAAACTATCATGTACATATACTATTGTGAAATATTGTGCTCAAAATTCCTGGTGAAATAAAATAAAAAATGCAGATCTTGCCCAAAAGAGCATACAAAACAATCGAGAAGATTTACATAGAAATAAATGATTTTATGTATCATAAAATAGGGGCTTGTACTTCCCACAGTATTGAAGCCGGGTACTTGAGGGTTACTGTAGGTATTCAGTAAGTTTTCTTGTTTAACCTGATGGGTGACTCAGGGGTCACAAGGATTTGTGAGCTTGTTTTTCAGAAGAAAGAGAATGCCTTCGGGGAGGTTGTGATCACCTATGACCAGCCCCCATCTGCTGTTTACACCCAGAAGTCAGATTGCCCAAGGGCTTCTCTGGAGTGAAAGATTACCCTTTTGTCTCTCTGAAACTCCTCCTGCCAAACCCCTTAGCTCTATAAAACCCCCTGCTTTTTTCTCTTGTTAAGGTGGATTTGAGAGAACACATCCTCCTGCCTTCTCATTTTGGCCAATTTGAATAAAATCTTTATCTCCAAGCATGATGCTTCAGTGATTGCCTTACTGCACATCGGGCATACAAACTTGAGATTAAGAAGTTCCATATCAGTGGCCGGCCTGGTGGTGCAGTGGTTAAGTTCATGCACTCTGCTTTGTTGGCCCAGGTTCACAGGTTTGAATCCCAGGCGCAGACCTCCACACTGCTCATCAAGCCATGCTGTGGCGGCATCCCATATACAAAATAGAGGAAGATGGGCACAGATATTAGCTCAGGGCTAATCTTCCTCAGCAAAAAGAGGAAGATTGGCAAGGGATGTTAGCTCAGGGCCGATCTTTCTCACTAAAAAAAAAAAAGGAAAGAAAGAAAAAGAAGTTCCATATCAGTATGTCACAGAGTAGAGCATGTATAAGAGAGTATTAGAAGAAAAATCTAAACATTGCCATACCACACAGAAAGAGAAGTTTTAGAGTACATTCTGCTTTGTTCCCCTGGTGACAAATTTGTTTTATTCTAGCACTTATTTGTGGTGAAAAAATTACAAAATTATCCCAAGATTCAGTTTCTCTATCTGCTACTGTGAGTAACAATCAAAGTGTAGTAAAATTACAGTACAGCGAAGGTGAAGCAAGAAAGAAACAAATTAATTTTGTAAACATTGCCTTAAATAGCAAATTTTCTTTGTGTGACACTTTCAGGCAGTATAAATGATATTCTCTATTTCACAACAGGGAAAGACATGCACAAGATTAGAAGTGATTTTCTGGAGGAAGTGACTTTCAGGTACTCTGAAGTCCATCTCTGTCTCCAGATAGAGTTGCTCTTGAACCTTCCTGGACAGGTGGCGATCAGTGCTCCTCCTCAGGGAGGGGTCCAGTTTTATTAACAACTGTCATTCAACTCGACCTAAGCTGCCAAGTAGAAATATCGTATGCTGACTTGAGCTTATTTATATAGTATTGTTTCAATTGTCTCAATCAGAAAAAAATAGCTTTTCTAGCTGTGAATTTTCAGTGAGAGAATTGAGCTCGGTAAGCCTAAAATCAAGTTCTATAGCTTCTATTGGATTTCATTTTTATTCCATTTAATGGGGGAAAGAGAGTTAATCTTTCTTTTATATTCAGATATTTTCAAATTGTGTACCTAAACAAAAATAACTGTGAATGTATAGTTCATCACCTCAGTTTTAATTCAGATTCCACTGCTAAGTATTGCCTTGAAAATCACAGACTATAATATAATGATCATTAATTAAGATGTTAGAAGCATTTTAAAATAAACTTGTGTTGAACACATATTATTGCTATTAGTGCCCTACCATTCACTGAGAGGAGGGCTTTGGCTCTCTATTTTTTTTCTTGGTTCCATTTCCTTATTTTTTTAAAAAAGTGAGTTAACAGTTTCTCCACTGGAAAAAACAATAACAAATGATACACAGATTACTGGTTATTTTTAGAATGTTTACAGAAGCTTTACAGATGGCAATCTGTTGGAGAAATTGAAGCTGATTATAGTTTGAAATACAATAAACACATTTACATTCTAGAGAGAGCACATTCTACTTCATTAAAAGCATTGAAATTTGATGGTTCAAGTACATTAATACCTCAATTAACTGATACTTGACTTGCCTAGAATTTTAATTAGCCATGTTCTCCCCCAGATTTGATTTTTTGAAGATAATGATAAATGAGGGGGGGAAATCCCACACTGGTATAAACATGAGCAACAACTTTAATCAGGCCATTTTCCCATTCAAACATCTTCAGTTAGTCTCCTTGACTTTCAATCTTCTTCCCAATAACCTTGCACTTTTCTAATTTCCACATGCAGCTGGAGTTATCTTGTGAAATGCAAATATCCTCCATCGTCACTCTAGTTTAAATGTTTGAAGACGCTTCTATCTTCTTAGATTCAAGAACATTTCCTTGAAATGATCTACAGCCTCTTCACGGCCAACACCCCACCTTCCTATCCATCATCACATTATACCACACTGCACCTTGCCTTCTTCTCTAACTGCAGTGGCCTTCTATCATTCCTGCGCCATGTTCCTCCTCACTCCTGCCAAAGGAGTATTTTTTTCTGCCTGGAAATCTCTTTTTTCCCCTCTAGCCTAGCCAATGCCTAGACATTGTACCGTAAGAACAATAAATCTAAAACATGAGTAGAGTCCAGTTTAACCTGTACTTCTTTAGGGGAATCTTCTCTGACATCTCTCACTCAATCAAACTGCATTATCTGCTCTCTTAGCACATAATTCTCTTCATAATAATTATCATAGTTGAAATTTAACAAATATTTTTGTGAAAATTGTATTAATATATGCATTTCTCGCTTATACACCACCTAAAGGATGCCCAAATGCATGAGGTGTTTTGAATTTCAGGTACTTTAATAGTGTTATTTGAGACCAGAGTGGAAGCCATTCACAACGCTCCTACTCACATGTATTTATGGGACCAACTTTGATGTACTGCCAGTAAATTCAGTAGATACCTACAGTGCAGAACTCTCCCCTCTACCAACGTTACCAAACCAAAAGTGGGTTCACCTCCTGGCAAGTTAAAATCGGACTATTTAGCAGAAGTAGTTGTCACACAAAGTAGAACTTATTTGCAGCAAATCGGTGGCCACATGGAATCATTTCCAAAGTGGTGGCTGTCCCTAAACATAGGAAAGCAGGGGCCTTTTATTTCTGATGTGGAATGAATATTCAAAAGGGAGAGGCAGACATTTGCTTGCACAGGCTCAGTTGGACAACCTGCTTCCACATACACCGTAGGTTACAGTAAGAAGGCCTAAGCTCCTCCCAGAGAGGAGATCTTAGCATTAAAAATGAGGCAAAGGTCATAGGCGTGGCTCTTGTGGTGGGGCTTGGTTCAGTGTGGTTGGTGCATCTCTTAAACAGTTAAATGCTTCCCAACCCACCTTTGAGTTCCTCTGGGCAATCAGTCTGTGACACCAAGTCAGACAAAATTCAGTAGAAAAGAAAAAGATAGTAACACATAGAAGTCTATGTTTCATAATTTGAGAGTTGTAAAAAGGACTTAGGAATGGATTGCTTCTATGGGGAATGTTGGGAGACCCCAGGAAAGAGAGTTTAAAAAAATAGAGTGGTGGATGAGTTTAAGGGAAATGGTGGCCATAGGTGAGGGAGAAAGAAAAGAGGATGAGACATGAGGATGTGACTCTGAAATCATGAATCAAACACTACTGGCTGATGTCCACCCCCACTCCACGCACGTATCTGGACTCTGTAAGACTTTGAAACACTTCTTAACACTTTTGTGTAGGACCCCTGAAAACTTCAAAGGGTATCTTTTTGAACTGGTTTGTGTAAGTCACGTGAAATACTATCAGGAGCAGGTACTGACCTTCTCCATGGCCATCATTGACGGCCATCAGCAGTACAGTTATTGAGGATGAAGGAACAACAAGGAATATCTACTCACACAGGAAAACCTAGATATACAACTGTAGAAACAAAGTAAATTCGACAACATGACTTCCCCCATGCCTTATCAGAAATAGCTTTGTGGGCCTGCCACATAAGTATTTTGCACACACACACATGTACATATGTACATATATATATATATTTTCACACTCACATATACTTAGACATAGATGCAGAAATCAATATAAATATGTATCCATCGAGAAACAGAATGAAAAAGTCCTGATAAAATTTAATCAGTCTGAAAAAAATTTTGTGATGTATGCCATATCTGTAGCTCAATGTGGTTTATGATGAGACCATTAAAATAGATTGATTTGTTTCCTATTCTTTAACGTTACTTTTTGTCCAATAGAAGCATGGTTTAAGAAGAAAAAAAGTCTTTGACATAATATTTTTCAACTCTCCTAAGCTTATGATTTTCTGAATTATGTAGTTTAAATCTGAATACTAAGAAATATGTAATTAGCTATTTTTAAAAACATGTATTGGGCCCGCCCTGTGGCTTAGCAGTTAAGTGTGTGTGCTCCACTACTGGCGGCCCAGGTTCCTATCCCGGGCGCGCACCCAAGCACTGCTTCTCCAGCCATGCTGAGGCCGCGTCCCACGTACAACAACTAGAAGGATGTGCAACTATGACATACAACTATCTACTGGGGCTTTGGGGAGAAAAAAGGAGGAGGATTGGCAATAGATGTTAGCTCAGAGCTGGTCTTCCTCAGCAAAAAGAGGACGATTAGCACAGATGTTAGCTCAGGGCTGATCTTCCTCACAAAAAAAAAAACAAACATGTGTTACTTGTAAGCTTAATATATTTTGCTCTGATGAACAATTACTAGTCTGAGGATTGGATAAATGTATTTGAAGTTTCAGAGCTCTGAGAGACTTCTGTGACCATACACTCATTCATTTATTCATTCAAGTAATACTTATGGATTGTCAGTCCTACAGCTGATAGAAAATGGGTAAAATATGATATCTTTAAGGAGTATCTACATGTGAATCAAAATATTCTAAATAGCTAGTGAGATCAGGGAAAATACTTTGCGAGTTAAGTCTCAGTTCACAGCAGGGAGTGCCTGCATCTATAGGGACAATCAGAAAAGTTTCACTGAGTAGGCATGACAGATGAATGCAAAAATGGATCACTAATGGATTTTTTTTAAAGGGCAATGGAATTCTTTCTTCAAATATAATAGTTTGTTGGACCCTAGGAAATAAAATTAATAAATATATTTGGAACAGTAGGGGATAGTTGAGAACCACCACTAAAGCCTATGTCCCCCAATATACTTCCATAAAATCCAGATTGCTCTCATATACAAGACAGTTTTTGCAAATAAGGAAACTGAAGCTAAGTGTCTTAACCTGTGATCACATAGTCAGTTAAGAGTTGACAGCTAGTTGACAGCAAAATAAAGAGTAGAACTTAGATCTTCTGACTTATATTTAGGATGGAAGATGTAGAAAAACAAATGGGGATTTTGGAGTCAAACATTTGACTTGACTCTCAACTCTGTTACTTACTGGTTGTAATGCCCTTAAGCTCCATATTTAACATCTCAGAGCTCAGTATCCTTGTCTGATAAATCAAAAATAATGCCCAGTACTGTTTGAAAGCATCCTGGGATATAGTAAGAGCCCAAAAATTGTTATAAAAGGCCCCTGAATTTGTACAATCTCTACTTCCACCTCTGAACACTAAAACCACGAAACTTTTCTTAAGTGAATCAGGGCATTATATATTAGCTAATAATCACAGATTTCCCCATAGTATATAAATTCGGTTTGACGAGGACACAAAACTCTGTCTCCACCACAAATGATTTTGTGCTATCATTTGAATATTGTGTTAAATCCCGTCATTTTTTAAAAAAAGGAAATTGATTCAATATTGAGAAGTGCTGAAACTAGTGATGGTACAGTTGGAGCTGGCTTGGAATCACGAGGCATGCTGAAAGTAGCGATTTCCTGGCCTTAATCAAATACTCACAGATGTAAAACTGGATATTTGTTCAATTGAAAAAAATATATGAAAGTCCAGAAAATGATTTAAAAGAAAATATCTCAAAGTAAGGTGAAGTGATGAAAAATGAAGAAATCTTGTGAAAATGAAGAAAAGTATGTGAAAAATGGTCATCAGAAAAAAAATCTCAGCTCTCCAAACACAAAGAGAGGTACCCAGATATACACAACGATTGTTCAAGACAGCTTTATATAGAATTCTCTACATAAGAAAAAAAATGTTTTCCTATTTCTCTTGACAATTTTTCCAAAATATAAATATGATTCTATCAAATCTCTCCTCAAAATTCTCATAAAAATATTATTTTCAGTCCTTAGATAATAATAATCAGAATATTTGTCTACAAACACTAAAATCCATTATTTTGTTCCATGAAATATTGTTTCAAGTAAGTAGAAAGAACTAAAATGTTAAAAGATAGATTGATTTGGGAAACTAAATATGCATTTGAGTATCTTATCTAATCATATATACATTGCTATCTTGGATTGAGCCCACTTACACACCACACGCAGATATGCACACTTGCACATGCATAGGTGTTTCTTGCTCAATTTTTATAATTTCAATATTTATACATGTGGTTAGGAAATATTTAGGTATGAAAGTGGAAGATGGCCTCTTTTACCTCTCCAATAGTCATGATTAATATGCAATAATTTGGTTCCCCTACAACGTGTTATTATTACTAATGATCTAACAGAGCTAGAAAAGAAATATACCTTGAATCGTATTCTATTTATCCAATTGGGACTCAGAGAGGGTAATTCCATGAAGACAAGTTGAGTGATTTTTCATTCTGAGAAAGAATTTATTTTGAACATTTGTGGATCCATGCTTTTAGTCAGATGCTCTGCTGCCTGAAGAGACAGATGACTCGACGTTCTGGGATATACATAGTACTAGTTTCACCTTCAGCAAGGCTGAACAAATCTTGTAAAGTGTAATGACTTTAGTCAATCTTTTACCTGTCACTTATATGAAATATAATCATTTCTTGGTGAGGGTACAGCTGAGGAAGCATATCTCTTCACCATTATGTCTTTACACTTGATGGAACAGAGATGGAAACAAGTCAGAACAAATCAAAACGAAACAAAACTCTAGCCTGGGACTCAGAAATGCCTGATGACAGTCTGATAGTGTTTCTTAGCTTTCCTTGATCTCAATTTGTTTATTTTTCATTACAAGGATATGAAGAACTGCCCAATCCTACTTTAAGGAATTGACATTAGAATCACGCGAGTTAATATGTGGGGACATTTTGAAGAGTATGAAGTGCCATACAAATGCACTTAATATCTCTAAGTAAAAGACGATAGTGCTATTCTATACAGCACACAATAGGCTACTCCAAGAGAATTGCTTTCTGGTCTAAAAAGTATGTAGACTAGAGTATATATTGAGGTTAAAACCGGAGGTAGAGAGGATCTGCTAACCAAGTCAAAGATAAAGGAAATATATTGTGGTTGGTGAAGGGGGATAGAAATGTTTATGATAGTTGACTGTAGAGTTAGAACTAATGAGTGGTAAGCCAGGAACGAGATTTTTGCAAATAAAAATAAGTGTACTCTAACTGAGTTATCCAAAAATTGAATCAACTGTTTTAAAAGGTAGTGAGCTCATCGACATATATGGAAATTAAACAGAGGCTAAATTGCCACCTGATAGGAAAGCACTAAAGAGAACTAAAACCTCAGGTGGGTAATCACATTGTATGGCTGCTATGGTCCCTGCCATTCTGATTTTGAAAGGTTGCCATGGAAGACCATTATTATTATTGCATTGTTCACTATTTTGGTTATTTATTGCTGTATAACAAACCACCCCAAAATTTAGTGGCCTAATACAATAATTTCTTCTCACAATTCTGTGAGTTGACCGGGAAGATCTCCATCTTACTGTGGTATCATTCAGGGTGCTGGGAAGGCTGGAAGATACAAAAGAACCTCACTCACATAGTGGCAGTTGGTGGGGGTCAGCAGCTGGGAGGTCAACTGAGGCACAGTTTACCTTCATGGGTGCCTTTCCACATGACTGTTGGGCTTCCTTACACAGTATGGTGACTTATATAATCTCTGAACTTGAGAAACTTTCTGAATAACTGGGAGGCAGACTGGAAAGTAGATACCAATAACACAATATAAACAATATTAAAAGAAAGATTTATAAAGTACTATGGAGAATACACTTGAAGTGCCACAGAGATGAGGTCAGGTATGATCTCTTCTTTGAAAGGTTAGAGTGTTTATTCCAGCTGTCAAAAGAGGGATAAGTGAAGGAACTAACTTTGATTATGTGCCTAATTTGCACCGGGTGCTGTGCTAAGTGGCATTTATCAATTGCTTACTTTGCTTTTTAAAGCATTCCCTTGAAGCAGATATTATAATGCCTACTTTATAAAAAGAAGAAACTGAGGCTCAGAGAGGTTAAATAACTCACTCAAGGTTAAACTTATCGAAGGATTCTGATTCAAAAATCCCTACTATTTATTGCCTCACACAGCTAGACAGTAATAAAAGCACATTCAAATAAGTGTTGACTTGGGGCACACAGAATTTGAGACACTCTCAGAATGTTTAGTATCCCTGCCATGAACCTGGCTGGGCAGATATCACATAAAAAGCCACAATGGCATCTACACATCATCTCCAGAATTCCTCAGATCACCTCCCCTGTGCTTCTATAACAGCTGCCTGTGGAAGGCTAAGGTAGGCCTGCCCCTGCCTGGGTTGTTTCCTCCAGTTGGAAATGTCCACTTCTTGGGAAGTTCCAAATGCTGATCTATGGCTCAAGACTGAGAAATGACCCAGAGATACAGGTTACAAATCATAAACATGTAGCCAGTAGTAGTAACGGTAGAGGTAGAAGCAGCAGTAGTAGCAATACGATAATAATAATAATAGTACTAATACTAAAATTAAAAATATAATTATGCAGTGGTATTATACATGCTATTTTACTGCTGGGCTGCTCTTCTGTATTCCTCTAACCTTTTGTCTAAGTAAATTCTACTCTACTTTTGTATCTTAGCTTATACAGAATATCTATTCAGTGTAGTCTGCCCTAATTTCTTCAGCCTAGGTACAATTATCTTATATTCTCTTAAAGCATCATATCTCTTTCCTTTATAGAACCAACCATAATTTATTTGTGTGAATATTTGATTTATTCCTGTATCACTTTCTAGTGCACAAGCTCTATTAAGGCAAAAAAATCTTTTTTTTTTGTTTGACCATTGTATGCCCAGCTTGTACTCAGTACCCACCATATAGTGGATATTTAGACATTTCTGAGTGAATGAAGGATCAGTTAAACCCCTGGCATGTACAGTGGGAACAGAATGCTGAGCGATGTCAACTTTTAACACGTGAATTGAAAAAGAGGTGCCTTTGAATGAGGCAAAAGAAAATACTATTGTCCCTATAGTTAGAAGCATTTCTCCACAAATGTGTTAGTTTTAGTGTATCCATATTTGCATGCCCATAAGTTCACTTAATTACTCTTAATCGTACGCATGCACACACACACACAGATGCATACCCAAAACTAGTGCATAATTACCAGTAGCAATCTCAGGTTCTTTGTGCTATTAAATATGTTCCTAAGAAAAATATTTTTATTCAAAGGTGTAAAAAGATTGTTTCCATAGCCCAAGAGACAGGTGTGAGAAGTGGAAAGAACCAGATTTGAGAATCCAGTAGAATTAGCATACTCATAAAGCTATGAAATGGTTTCTAAAATCTTCAAAATACAGAAATTGTGATGAATAATTGTAGGTGTCCACCTGGAGGATGTTTTTGGGTAAGATTAGCATTTTAAATTGGTAAATAATGAATAAAGGTGATAACCCTCCATAATGTAGGTGGGCCTCATTTAGTCAGTTGAAGGCCTGGATAGAACAAAAAGAATGTCCTCCCTGAGCAAGAGGCAATTCTCCAGCATACTACCTTCAGACTTCATCTGCACCATCGACTTTCCTGGGTCTCTAGCCTGCCAGTCTTCAGACTGGAACTGCACCATTGGCTCTGTAGGGTCTCCAGCCTGCTGGCCCATACTGTAAATTTTGGAATGCCAACCTCCATAATGGTGTGAGCCAAATCTTTACGCTAAAACTCTTTATACACACACACACACACACACACACACACAAACACACACGCATACTTCCTATTGATTCTGTTTCTCTGGAGAACTTTGACTAATACAGATGTTAGTACCTAGAGTGGTTCTAGAGGAACAGAATTTTAAGGATAAGTTTTCTGAATTGGTTCACATTGATTCTCTGACCTGTGGACTGAGGGTTATTATGGTGGCAAAGGCTGAGTGGAAGCCACTAGAACTACCTCAATATAGGAATATACTAAACCAAAAGCACTACCACATTCCTGGAGAAATTGCAGAGATTAGTGCCCCCATCAAGGACTCGAGGGATACAGGGGTGGTGACTCCCACCACATCCCCATTCAACACCCCTCTTTGGCCTGCACAGAAGATAGATGGACCTTGGAGAATGATAATGGACTATAGTCAGGTTAACCAGGAGGTGACTGCAATTGGAGCTGCTATACCAGACGTGGTTTCATTGCTTGAGCAATTAACACATCCCCTGGTATGCAGCTATTGATCTGGAAAATGCTTTTTTCTCAATACCTCTTAGTAAAGACCAGGACTTAGCTAGCCAGGTCATCAGTACATCTTCAATTCCCTACCTCAGTGGTATAGCAACTCTTCAGATCTAGGTCATAATTTAGTTCACAGGGATCTTGATCACTTTTCCCTTCAACAAGATATCACACTGGTCTATTACTCTGATAATTTCATGCTGATTACACCCAGTGAGCAAGAAGTAGCAAATATTCGAGACTTATTGGTAAGATATTTGGGTATCAAAGGGTGGGAAATAAATCCAACAAATTCAGAGGCCTCTACCTCAGTAAAATGTCTAGAGGTCCAATTGTGTGGGGCATGTCAAGATATCCCTTCTAAAGTGAAAAGTAAGTTGTTCCATCTGGCCCCTTCTACAACTAGAAAAGAGGCACAATGCTTAGTGGGCTTCTTTGGATTTTAGAGGCAACGTATTTCCCATTTGGGTGTGTTACTCCTGCCCAATTACCCAATGAGCCAAAAAGCTGCTAATTTTGAATATGGCCCAAAACAAAAGAAGGCTCTGGAACGGGTCCAGATGGCTGTGCAAGCTGCTTGGCCACTTGGGCCATATGAGCCAGCAGATCCAACAGTGCTTGAAGTTTCAGTGGCAGATAGGGATACTGTTTAGAGTCTTTGGCAGGATCCTACAGGTGAATCACAGTGCATGCACTTAAAATTGTGGACCAAAGAGTTGCCATCCTCTAAATAATAATTATCCTTTTGAGAAGCAGTTTTTGGACTGCTGTGGGCCTCAGTAAAGACTGAGTGCTTAACCACAGGCCACCAAGTTATCATGCAATCTGAGCAGTCCATCATGTTACCTGACTCACCAAACCATAAATTGTGGTGTGCACAGAAGAATTCCATCATCAAATGGGAGTGACATATACAAGATCAGGCCTGAGCAGGCACTGAAGGCACAAGTAAATTATATGAAGAAATGGCTAAAATGTCCACGGTCCCCACTATTGCCACGCTATCTTCTCTCTCCCAGTCTGCACCTATGGCTTTATGGGGAGTTCCCTACAATCAATTGATAAAGGAAGAGAAAACTCGGGCTTGGTTTACAGAAGATTCTGCATTTTGTGTAGGCATCATCTGAGAGTGGACAGCTGGAGCACCACAGCCCCTGTCTGGGGCATCCCTGAAGGACGGTGGACAGCGGTGAAGAAAAATCCTCCCAGTGGACAGAATGTCAAGAAGTGCACCTTGTTGTTTACTTTGCCTGGAAGGAGAAATGACCAAATGTGATTACATATTAATTCATGGGCTATCTCCAACGGTTTGGATGGATGGTCAGAGACTTGAAAGAAACATTTTTGAAAAATTGGTGACAAGAAAATTTGGAGAAGAGGTACATGGATAGACCTCTTTGAATGGGCAAAAAACATGAACATATTTGTTCCCCATGTGATTGCTCACCAAAGGACGATCTCAGCATAGGAGGATTTTAATAATCATGTAGATAGGATGACCCATTCTGTGGATACCAGTCAGATTCTTTCCCTAGACACTCTTGTCATCACTCAATGGACTCATGATCAAGACAACGATGGTGACAGGGATGGAAGTTATGCCTTAGTTGAGCATCATGGACTTCCACTCACCAAGGCCAACCTGGCTATGGCCACTGCTGCATGCCCAATCTGCCAGCAGCAGAGACCAACACTGAGCTCCCCATATGAGACCATTCTTCAGGGTGACAGGTTGATTACTTTGGACTCCTTCATCATGGAAGAGACAGAATTTTATTCTTATTGGAATAAACACTTACTCTGGATAACAATTTGCCTCCCATGTATTCAGTGCCTCTGACAAAACTACCATCCATGGGCATAGAGAATGTCTTATATACTACCATGGTATTCTACACAGTATTGCTTCCAATCAAGGCACTCTTCACACCAAAAGAAGTGTGGCAATGGGTCCATGCTCATGGAATTCCTTGGTCTCACCATGTTCCTTACCATCCTGAAGCAACTAGCTTGGTAGAATAGTGGAATGGCTTTTTAAAGACTCAGTTACAGTGCCAGCTAGGTGGTAATATCTTGCAAGGTTGGGATAAGGGTCCCCAAAAGGATGTAGATGCTTTGAATCAGCATCCAATATATGGGACTGTTTCTACATTAGCCAGGATTCATAGGCCCAGGAATGAAGGGGTAGAAATGGGAGTGGCGCCACTCACTATTACCCCTAGTGACCCACTAGCAAAATTTTTGCTTCCCATTTCAACAACCTATGCTCCATTGGCCTAGAGGTCTTAGTTTCAAAGGCAGAAATGCTTCATATCAATGATTTACTGAACATACAAATGATTTATTGAATTGAAAGTTAAGACTGCCACCCAGCCACTTTGGACTCCTCATGCCTCTGAATCAACAAACAAAGAAGGGAGTTACATTGCTAGCTGAGGTGACTGATTCTGATTGCTAAGGGGAAATTGGACTATTGCTCCACAATAGAGGTAAGGAAGGCTATATCTGGAATACAAGCGATCTCTTAGGGCATGTCTTAGTATTACCATGCCCTGTGATTAAAGTCAGTGGAAAATTATAACAATCCAATTCAGGCAGGACTACTAATGATTCCAACCCTTCAGAAATAAAGGTGTGGGTCGTTCCCCCAAGTAGAGAACCACAACCAGCTTAGGTGCTTCCTGAAGGCAAAGGAATACAGAATTGTTAGTGGAAGAATGTAGTTATGAATACCAGCCATAACCATGTAACTAGTTACACAATGATGACTGTAATTGTCCTAACTATTTTCTCCTTCTTTTGTTATGAATATGTTTGTTTGCAGAGATTATATATGTATATATATATGTGTAATATATATCTTATATGTTAGATTATATATATCTTTGTTTTCTTCCCTCTCTTATCCCTTTATGATATACAATAAGATGAACTAACTTTATATCACAGTATTTAAGTATTTTTAACTTTACATTGTATTATTTAAGTTACAAGATATCAAGAAGAGTACACATCAACCAAGGATTTTGCACTCTCTTCTGGTGAAATGGTTAGTGCATTTTCAGTTGTACACATGATAGTTATACTCTGTTAGGAGGAAGTACAACCTTATTATTGTCTTTATTTGGAGATTAAGTATGATTTTAGGAGATGTGTTATGGGTGCCATTTTGATAAGCAGTAGACTCATGATGGTTAATCTTATATGTCAATTTGGAAGGTGTTTTTGATGAGAGTAACATCTAAATCAATGAACTTTGGGTAAAGCAGATTGCTCTCCCTATGTAGGTAAGCCTCATCTAATCAATGGAAGGCTCGAATAGAAAAAAAAGACTGAATTCTCTGAACAAGAGAGAATTCTCCAGCAGACTGCTTTCAGATTTCATCTGTACTGTCAGCAACATGGATCTCCAGGCTACTGGTCTTCAGACTAGAACTGCACCATCAGCTTTCCTGGGTCTCAAGCTTGTCAGCATATACTGCAGATTTTAAAGTTGTCAGCCTCCATAATTGTGTGAGCCAATTCCCTGTAATACATTTTTTACTATATGTACATACATCCTATTGGTTCTGTTTGTCTGAAGTACTCTGAGTAATACAGAAGCATAGGCTTTTAGTTTTAGTTTATTCACTGAATAGGAAAGACAAAGAAGAGAAGCTGGAGGAAGAGCCAGGCTTTGGGTTATAATTCTTGCCAACTCTGTGATGAACTATTCGCTATATCACCACCTCACTCAGCAAAGCCCGAGAATACATTTTTCATTCTGAAAAGCAAGAAACATGACTCTTCTTTTCAAATTCTCCAGGTGATGTTTGAAAATTGTGGATAAAAACGGAAGCTTGAAAGGATAAGAAGCCTCATTGGAACTTTATTCTGATGGATTGTTCCAGAAAGTATAAGGAGCGAGAATTTGATTGCCCATTTCTGGAGAAGAGGTTTCTACATATTGAGGTGCTTCTTGCCAAATGTTGGCCTAATTAAGCCTGAGAAAGCCCATTTCTCTGCAGGCCTGGAGCTGCTGAATAAACACAAGCAGCGCAGCAGCATTATGAGAATTCATCATTATGCTGGCAAGACTCCTTTATTAGCAGTAGTTGGGAGGACACCTGGCTAACTGGGGTTTACAGGATGTATGATTTCTGCACCATTGCAGCTGGAATGTTAAAGAGTGTAATGCAATTTCTGGAGGGAGATGCTCTGCAGTTGCCAAGTCTTAGTGTTTCATAAGGATGCCAAAACCAATAACCCTCTTCTTCATGTTTAGAGTGTTCTGCAAAGCAAATGAAGCACTTGAGGTGGTGGAGATGGACTGATTGCTCAAGCTGGTAACAGCAGTTAATAAGATCAGGCCATCAAACAAACTTCCCAGGACTGATCTCCATGTGTTTCCTAAAAAACAAACAAACAAAACCACAGGGTACATACAACATAATCACACTCTATAAATAACCCAGGGCAAAAAAATCCTTCCTCGCTACCCCTCTCCTATTCTCAAATTAAATTTGGAGTAGTTTCAGTTTGAGCCTTGAAACTAGCTTCATTTGTCTCTCTGTAAAACACAATAATTCTTTTGTTCCAACATTCTCTGATCAGAAGATATCATCAGCCTGGCTCCTGGATTATCCACTTATTTGCAAAGGATTTCATATGTACTATGCAGATTATCTAGGTCAGTTTCTTCTTTTTTAAAAAGCAAATTTAAACTTTGTTGTTAACTAAAATGAAAAAAACTAAAATTAATTATATGATTGTTATTATTCTGGAACAAGCTATATTAAATCTTAGCAGTTTTATACAGGTAACAAACATAAGCTTCCAAGATCCCTGATAGTAAACCAGGGAGAAGAGTTGCAATTTCTTAGAGCTTCCTCTATTTTTCTCTCTTTAACTTCTAGTATGTTCTTTTACCATTTTAAACCAAAGGACTTTTTGAAATAATCATACTTTATGGGTTAGATACTGTGTTTGCCACTATATGTAGCCCATCAAAGTTATAAAGTGATAATACTTGAATTTTTCTGTAAAGGATAACTTTTATCTACATTTCATACATCTATTTTATTCCTTATATATGTTTCCTGTTCCATCATACCCAGAGGTCATTGCTTTTTTTAATGTCTCAATTCAATGTAGTTTTTTAAGTAAGACCAGAGGATGAGTATATATATATATCTTTTCAGTGGGAGCCCAGCCTCATAAGAGATATCAAGATACTGTGTGCTTATAAAAATAGCATTTAGTTCATATATATATATATATATTTATTTAGTGTATTATACGCATCCACAATTTTAAAAGAAATCACACCTAATAAATACAATCTTTTATTATGATAAAGATTTTTTTTAAATCTTTGCTAGCTCTCCAATTACTTCTGAACTGACCTTATGATATTTTATCTTTCTCCTTCAATATTATTCCTAGCTCATCAATCAATGTTTTTTTTTCTGTTCAATGTCAGTGAGAAAAGTAGTGATGCAGCTGCAAATGATGAATCATGAGCAAGCTTTCCCCATTTATATCATAAATATGACAGTGCAGTGCCTGCAGACAGTGTTATTTCCGGTCCCCATTCTTGGACACTGAGGTCAATAAAATTGCTACTAGCCATAAAGCATGGACATGAGACACACTTGTGTGCAGTGAATCTTCTGACTAGAGAATGAATTACTGTGTCAGGATGACAAAATCAGGGCATCCAGGGCCTCTTGGTAGGAATCTGATTCTTCTCTATTTTGAGCTTGTTCCTTACATATCCTTTTCATGATTTCCCATAACACCCTAAGACTTGGTCTATTTACTTCTTTCACCACTGCTAGATAAAGCTTTGCCTGGATTTCTCTACTTTCCTTGAGCTGCATGCACAATAGTTCTCCGAGTCAACTTCACCTCTTTGACCACTCTCAGAAGCAAGCACAGCCTGCCACATCTTTGAATTCTGTTTTAAGTCTTCTATCACTATGTATTATAAGAAACAGCTACTGATTAGGACTGACAAGGATTCTCTCCCTGACCAAACTCTACTCAGATTCTTCTGTACTCTCTTTTCAACTAGGCCCTGACAATTCAGCTTCTGTGTTTGTCTCTGCATTTTCTGATTTTAGCAAGAATCCTGCTAAGTCAGTTTACCCAGAATCCCCCATCATCAATATCTGATCACCCTTGATATCTGATCAGGTTTCTCATCCTCTACCAACCTCTAGATGGTGTGTGATCATTTTGACCTGTCTTCAGCAAAAATCCTCTTAGCCAAAATCCCTCCTTACCCTTGATGTTTCCTCTTAGTAATTTTCCATCTGCTGATCCCCATCCTGCTCCTTGGACATAGATTCCCTTTTTCCTTGTTGTATTTGGAATTGAACCCAATCTCTCTCCCCCTAACAGTGGTCCATTACAGTGGTCCCTAAATCTATTCTGATAATCCCCCTGACTAAAGTTTGCTTTATTGTCTTTAACAAGGTTCGTGAATAACTTTAACAGTTTGCATATTTTTTAACAGAAACAGTAAACATCAAAAAAAATTATAAAATCTTTAAGTCTCAAATCTGAAACTCTCTAAATTTTCACATAGTCTTTTCTGTCATTCCCTTTCTAAAGCTTCTTTAATACCCATAGTGACTCTACAAATATAGAAATACCTGGTGAACATGTATGGCTCAAAGAATAGATAAGCCATACACTTCATGTTTCTCCTTCTAAACTTCCTGGAACTCTTGACAGCAAGAAAGAGTAGCCATTTAGCATATTTTATGCACCCCAGGGATCAGATGGGATCTATTCATTTATTCTTCATTTTTGGCTCCTTCTGCACATGCCGTTCCATTTGACTGATGTTCTGGTTTTCCTTCCTTCGCCCCATCCCTGCTCACCAGCAGGATATTGTAGGGATGTAAAGAGAGCCCTTACCCCTTCCTGTCTACTACACCACAGTTTTCTGACCTAGTTCCATCAGTTACAGCTTCTGTCTGGGACTTCTCCCCTGGCTCCAGATTCACTGGTTTTGGATGATACCTTTGACCTGCTATGTCAGGACTAATAAACAGTAAGGGTTTTGCGTTGATTCTACTTCCCGTGTGCCTCATCATTGCCCTGTTGATTACTTTAACCCTGCCCAAACCTCTTTCAACAGTTCTTGCCTTAAATTATTTTCAGTTAAATTTTCTTGAATGTGCCATCAGTTTCAAATTTTTTTGAATGTGCCATCTGTTTCCTGATAGAACCCGTACTGAAATATCTAGAATGCCTCTCCCTTTGCCTACCCTGGCCCCTTTCGTGTAATTAAATCTTCTTTTTTGTTCAATTCTAGCTCAATCATTACTTTCTCAGAAAAGTTTTGTCTCAATTCTCAGACTAAATAATTTCACTACAACTGCTCCCAAAAAAAAACACGCTAACTTTTCTTAAAAAGTTAGAATATTATATTTCTTTACATAATTATTTTATTGTCTACCTCATTTAACTCTATTCTCTATGAAAGCTGGGTCCAGGTCTCCCTTGCTCATATTATATTCCCAGTGTCTAGTCATGCCTTCTGGCATATTGTGGACACTCAATAAATAAGTTGAAAGAAAAATTGAATAAGTAAATGAATTGCTATTCTGACTCAGGTTAACATGCACTATTTTCTCTTATATGAGCAACTCCCTAGGCATTCTATTTTTCTGAATTAGTCAAGTTGGGCCACTTACTGACTTTTTTCTGATTATATTTCAGTAAAAGATATTTTTCAAAATAAAATAAAAAATTCTTTTGAGGAAAAAAATAGGTTGTACAGGCTAGCAAAGAAATCTTTAAAAAGATAACTGTACTCATTTAAGTGTGGTGGTTTTGCTGATCAAAATATTTCTTTGTCAATATAAGCATCATTACTTAAAATGGCTAAGGGCAAGTCTAGGCAAGTCTCAAGAAATTTCTGTCACAAGAGACTGATCAGGCCTCTAGATCATTTGACCTTTCCAGATCCTTGTAAATGTCAGGATGCAATTCCCTTGTAGCTCGGGCTTACCTTGGCTCTACTTAAAGATTTATTTTTGATTTTGAATTTAGGTAGAATGCTTCCTTCCTTCTCCTTTCATTACTCTTTTCCCTGGTTATTAGTTTAGTGCATCTGTTAGATACTCTCAGTGATCTCCCTGTATATCTAATTTAATTCCCCAGTAATTGTAATGTAATTCTTCCTGAGTAATACAAATGGATTTATACTCATTTCCCACCTCCACACTCAGTTTCTTATTTACTCTGAGTACAAAAAGAATGTAATCCCACTTCAGAAATTTCCTTCATCTTGTTTATCTAGTGGCTCAGCTTCTGGTGACAAGAAGAATCTGTTTTTGTCTTGGCCATTCACTTTGATAAAATGCTAAAATTCAGTAAATTTCTGAATAGGTATTTGCATTCATAGCAAACATAGAAAATTCCTGGTGGGAGACGTAGTTGGGACTATGATTATATCACATCACATTACTTATTAATGTAGCCAAAATCACAGTCCTTATTCTGTATTTTATTTCCTCTTCAGTTTCCAAAACACCATTCCTAAATTAGTTTTTATACCAAAATTAGTGTGGTGATGGTATAGCCTCTTCAATAATTATATAGTAACATTAAAATTATATACATTAATTAGGATAGTAAATATGATTTCTGATGCCTATTTTTATTTTTTCTCAGACTAAATATTGACTAGACAATAAATTTTTAAAAATTAACTCCCATACCATCAGCAACAGTTACAGGGGAATAATCTCTATAGACTAGAATTTATATTCACATTTTTTGAATAAAAATAACAATAGCTAGAGCTTATTATGTATTGATTATTTTCCATGAACTGAGACAGGTGCTTTATATATTTGCTCTCTGCTTTTCATTAAAAATAAAGAGTTTATCTCTACTTTATAGACAGAGGAATAGAACTTAGAAAATAACTTGTCCAAGTCGTATAGGCAAAATTAAAATATACGTCCTCCTCAATCCATGGCCTCTTTCTTATGCTGCCTTCGAAGAGTCTGAGAGGACAAACAAGGTGGTAACTAGACAGTGTGGAGACTAAATAGGTTATATGGGTTACAGGCCTGTGTTTCAATAACATCTTTATCAGTACTTCCTAATGTGTTCTTGGATACATTATTTAACTTTTCTAAGACTCAGTTTTTTCTGCAGTGAATTGAGCACAATATAAAATCTTTCTTTATATATTGCAATGAAAACAAAATACAAAAGAAAGAAAATGGACCTAGTGCATAGTAGGACCTCAGTATGCTAGTTAGTATTATTGTTGTTATCATTATTTTATACTCTTTTCTCTAAGCCATGTCATTGAGCCATTAAAAATATCTGCTTTCCAGATATCAACTGTTCCCCCCGTAAGATGCCTTGGTTTTGGACTAGATGAAATAAGCACACCTCAACCCATCTCTCCCATTGATTACAGCTAAAATCTCTGGACAAAATATATAAAGCAAATATCTGAGGATTCTGAAAAGTTGAAGAAAAAGCAAATGAATTTTGGAGGGGAGAAAAATGTGCAGAAGCAACTTACACAGAGGTGAGTTTTCCATTTTTCTCTCTTTTTTTTTTGCCACTTTTTCCCGAAGGGTGGGCCCCATCATGGAGTTAAGTAGTATTGGTGGTGCCGAAAGCTAAAAACTCAGAGAAATCTTGCCTTTCTGGCAAGAGAACAGGGAACAGGGCTTGTTTCTGTGCAAAGAGTGTGTGTGTTGAGGACAGAATCCCAGTGTTTTTTCTCTTTTACTTTTGTAGCTTTACCCCAGGAGGAGGCACGAGCAACAGGGCTCATAATGGCAGCAGCAGGGCCATCTAAAACTCCAAAAGAAACTCTACACTTCAGGCCAGAGAAACTGGGAAAAATGAGAGTAAGAGGAAAATTCCAGAGAGAAGAGACATGTAGAATGGTACCTGTAATCTTCAATGTGGACCTTCACAAGACTCTATGCTGAGCACGCATAGGAAAGACTTAAAACATTACAGCAAATTCTTTGAGAACCGAACTAAGATTTATACCACCACAGAAGTCTCAGACTAATCTCTAAATGTCACATACATATGATAGACCAAGGCAGCATAGCAAAGGCTGAATACTTAACTAAGATTGAAACTACCACCCCAAAAAGGTGAGAGAAAATTCATGGTCTGAAATGTAGTGTTTTGATTGTCTTTTAAAACAAAACAAAATCAATTCAAAAAATGAACATTTCTCAGAGGATTCTAAACAACATAAAAATAAAATCCAAAATTTAAAAAATAAAACCCCAAATTACTTGTTATATAAGAAAGCAAGAAAACATAACTAATTCTCAAGAAGAAAGACCATCAGCAGATGTTAAATCCTAGATGACAGAGCTGTTGGAATTAGCTAAAGACTTTACAGCAATGATTGTAACATGCTCCATGAGGTAAAGATTTAAAAAACAAGATTAAAATAAATTTAGGAAAATTCTTAGCAACAAAAGAAAAGCTATAGCAGATAATCAAATGGGAATTTTAGAACTGAAAAATACAATATCTGAATAAAAAACTAACTGCCTAGACTCAATAACAGAATGGAGATGACAGAGGAAAGAGTCAGTGAACTCAAAGAAAGATTAACTGAAATTATTCATTCTGAAGAACACAGAGAAATGGAACAGTAACAAGGGTCTAACATTTATGTCATTTAAGTCCCAGAAAAAGAGTAGAAAGAGATTGTTTTAGAAAAAATGTTGGGAAAATGGCTGAATACTTTCCAAGTTTGGTGGAATCCATTTACAGAATCAAGAAAGTCAGCAAACCTCAACAGAATAAACTCAAAGAAAACCACATCTAGACACAGCATAATCAAACTCCTGAAAAGCAAAGATAAAATATATAGATCTATATATGCATAGATAATATGTCCATCTTTCTATTTGTCTGTATGTATACCTATCTATCTGTCTAAATATATCTTGAAAGCTGCTAGAGGAAAACGTCACAGTATATAAAGGGCTACAATGATTTGAATGACTGAAGATTTCTCATTGAATATCATGAAGACCAGAAGAACTTAGTGGAACAACATTTTTAAGTTGTGAAGAACGACACAAACAAACAAAAAAAAGCTATTCAAAATTTTATGCCTGGGGGCCAGCCCCATGTCTTAGTGGTTGAGTGTGTGCGCTCCACTACTGGGGGCCCGGGTTCAGATCCCGGGGAGCACTAACACACCCCTTGTCCAGCCATGCTGAGGCAGTGTCCCCCATACAGCAACTAGCAGGATGTGCAACAACGACATACAACTATCTACTGGGGCTTTGGGGAGAAAAAGGGAAAAAAAAAAAAAAAAGGAGAAGAATTGGCAATAGATGTTAGCTCAGGGCCGGTCCTCCTCAACAAAAAGGGGAGGATTGGCATGGATGTTAGCTCAGGGATGATCTTCCTCAGGAAAAAAAAAAAAATTGATGTCTAATGAAAATATCCCTTAAGAATGAAGGCTATATAAATACATTCTCAGAAAATGGAAAACTAAGTAAATTATTCACCAGCACGCTTGCTCTAAAAGAAATGCTAAAGGAGTATCTTCAGGCTAAAGAGAAATTATACCAGAGGAAAACTTGGAACTTCAGAAATGAATAAAATCAACAGAAAGTGTAAAACTCTGAGTGCATATATAAGGTTACTTTTCTCTTCTTAAGTTTTAAAAATAAGCATGACACCCAAACCAATTACACATATTAAATACACATTAAATGTAAAGCAGAGGTTGGTAAACTTTTTCCGTAAGCAGTGCGATCATAAATATGTTCGGCTTTGTGGGTCATATGATCTCTGTTGCAACTACTCAATTTTGCCATTTGAGTTCACAAGCAGCCATAAAAAATACGCTAGCAAATGGATGTGAGCAGGACTGGCCTGCAGCGGGCTGGATTGGACCCACTGGCTGTAGTTTACCAGCCCAGTTCAAAACATACCAAATAAAAGACAGATATTGTCATATCAGATAAAACACAAGACTCAACTATGCTCTCTATGAAACCTGAAATAAATATAGAAAAATGGACTAAAGGATAAGTTTCAAACAACAATCAGAAGAAAACGGGAGTGGCTATATTAATGTCAAAAATGTAGACTTCAGAACAGGGAATATTTTTAGAGACAAATAGATCATAATAACAAAAGAATCAATTTACCAAATAGACATAATATACTAAATGTGTGTGTACCTAAGAGCAGATCTTCAAAACACGTGAAGCAAAAGCTGATAACTAAAAGGGGAAATAGACAAATTTACAATCATAATCGGAGACTTTCACCTTTTCTCTCAGCAATAAGTAGAACAAGTAGACAGAAAATCAGTAATGCTAGAAAAGCTCTGAACAAGCCTCGGTAAGCTTCACCTAATGGACATTTATAGATCATTCCATGCAACAACAGCAGAATGCACATGTACATAAATTATCTTCACTTTTGCCCTCAAAAAACTGTAAAAAGAAGAGCAAATTAAACCTAAAGGAAGCGGAAGGAAATAATAATGATAAAAAATATCAATAAAATTGAAAATGGAAAAAAATAAGGAAAAATAACCAAAAGCTGGTTATTTAAAAAGGTCAATAAAATTGATAAAATTTTTGCCAGGATGATCAATTAAAAAAAGGAAAGAAGACACAAATACAAATATAGGAATGAAGGAGGGGCTATAACTACAGGCTCTAAAGTCACAAAAAGGAAAATAAGGAATATTATGGACAATGTTTTGCCTATAATTTTGATAACGTAGATGAACTGGATTAATTTCTTGAATGACACAAACTCCAAAATCTCACTGTTTAAGGAAAACCTCAATATTTCCACATCTATTAAAGAAATTTAATTTAGAGCTAAAAATCCTTCCAACAACAATTACAACAACATCGAGTAAACAAATTTTAGTCTAAGCTAACTTACTGGCATATCCATCAACCACTTAAGGAGGAAATGCCAATTATACATAAACTCTTCCAGAAAATAGAAGAGTAGGAAATATTTCCCAACTCATTTAATGAGGCCCTATTACTGCCGTTCCAGAACTAGACAAAAATATTTAAAAAAATGAAAACTATAAACCAATTTCCATTATGAATATGGATGCAAAACGTCTTAAAATATTAGCAAATCTAATGCAACAACGTATAAAAAGGATAATATATTGTGACAAAATAGAGTTTACCTGGAAATGCAAGGGTGGTTTGACTCAACACTGAAAATCAATCATCGTAATTTATTATATCATGAGACTAAGAAGAAAAACCACAAGATCATCTTAGTTGATGAGAAGGAAGCATTTGACAAAACTCACAGAAAACTCTAACTAAAAAATTTATTTAACCTGACATTGAACAACTACAAAAAAACTTAACACCTACTATCTTATTTAATAATTAATATCCTCCTTAATAATGCTTTTCCTCTAACATTGGAAACAAGGCAAGGATGTTTATTCAACTTTATACTGGAGATCCCAACCAGTGCAATAAGGCAATAAAAAGTATACAGATAGGAAAAGAATTCTTTAAGTAAAAATATCTCTCTTTGCAGATCACATAATTTCCCAAGCAGAAAAATCCCAAATAATTTACAAAAAACAAAACAAAACAAAAAGTGACTAGAACTGGTAAGTGAGGATAGCAAGGTTTCAGGATACAAGATCAATAAAAATGAGTGATTGTATTTTTATACAGTAGCAATGACCAATTGAAAATTTTAAAAACAAGTATCCTTTACGGTAGTTAAAAAAATAATAAGTACTTTGTTACACACCTAACAAATATGTAAAGGATCTGAATGCTGAAAACCTGTACAACCAGCAGTCCTCAATTCTCATGGTTCTGCTATGCACAGATACCAAGTATCATGGTTTAGTTAAATAATGCCACCACTCCCAAAATGCAGTTCAAATTCAGTTGCCATAGTGTATCAACTGTGATTTATTGCATAAAATATAAACTTTATTGCGAGTTCTTCAGTTCACAAATCACTGCATAAATAACAGATGTACAGCATGATTAGTGGCCAATGCTGTCATTTCTTTCAAAGTCTGTCCACGATTGGTCACTGCGCATCTGTTACTTAATGCACGTTCAGACAGCAAAGTGTGTAGTTGTGTTGTCTCTTTGTTTCCCAGTGATAAACCCATGTGATATTTTACAAAAATAATCAAAAAATGGATTGCTCAAAAAAGATGAAAGTATAGCAAAGAACAAAAAGTGATCATGTTAGAAGCGAAATTACAATCAAACATAAATGGAGTTATAGAAGAAATAGCTGACAGAGGTATGTTGATTGTGCCATTTGAAAGACTCTAAGTATGCAGCCAGAGGAGCTTAAGAAGGAGAACTTATCAACATAAACAAAGAAAAATGTGTTGTAATGAAAAAGATGAAGTCATTTCAGAGGAAGTAATGTTGGACAAAAACTTTACATTAAGGAAACTCTCAGAAATTTTATGACATTGAAAGTACAAAAGATAGAATGATGGAAGCTAATCTAAGCTTAGAAATAAGTCTGACAATTCACAAAAACACAGAAAAGATGCTCACTCCTTATGATTACCTACATGACAAGAAGAAGTAGGCAAGCATTGTTCTGACTTTTCTAAAATGTGGAAAGAAAATAAATCTATAGAAGCATAAAAGTAAACATGATAAGTACTCTAGCTTGCTAAAATAAGATCATTGTTCACCTTTGTCATAGCATGCTCACTCACTTTTCTATGATGTTCCTCAGAACATTTTTTTAGACTTAAAGTGATCATAATTATTTCTTATTAGTTTACTTATTGAGCAAAACACCAAGGTCAATGAACTGCATTTAGTGTATTGTAATAACTTCCTGAAAAATACGAGTTCAAAATAATCAAAGATAGTAAAAATTTATCAAATCTGCTAATTAAACCATTTTTTATAAATTGTTGTCTTTTACTTCATGGTTGAAACCATCAGTCGCATTAAAATCTGCAAACTAGAACAAAGGGTATAAGAAAGCTAATTACCAAAAGTTATAAATTGGAATATCATCAGACAAAGCTTTATTTTTGCTCTCCATTATTACTATTGCTACAATTCCATAATATTTTATCTTATTTTACGTGAAATCAAACTGAAGAAAAGTCCAGGAGCAGTTCTTTGTAAGTACTCATTTCTCTGGCAATATTCTCTCCTGGTGTATGTGTGGCAAGGACTTTTAATGGTTTCCATAAACCTCAAGGACTGGTTTTAGTTCAAATGATTCAGATAGATATCACTAGAAATATTCCATTGATGGTTTTATAATTCATTTACAAAAAAGATACTATGTTAATTCATTTATTAACTTTGAGATTCATCACATTAATATAGTTCATAAGCATTTGCAGTTCTTGTTGATTTGTTTATTTTGAAGCAATCGACAACAATGTATGTGAGAATATTGGACTATGCAACTGCCCTATAAAGGAAGACCCCATTGTTTCAAAGCCATTAAAAGAAAGTATCATCATCATCATTATAGTAAAATGTGCTTGTTACTTATTCTTACTAAGTTACAGGCCTTGGTCCAAGCACTTCAGAAATTGTAAATCACTGAATCCATACAAAAGGAAGCAGGTATTACTATTTTCTCCCATTTACAGAAGATAAAACAGAAGCACAGAAAAGTTAATTTAATCGCTCAGTATAACACAGGTAGTACATGGTAAAGCCAAGATTAAGACCTGAGCATTTGGAATCCAACTTCATGATCTTATCCACTACACCAAATTGACTTAGGACAAGTCTTGAGAGAAGTCCAGTGCAGTTAAAATGCATTTTCTAAGTGACCACTCTCAGCCAAGTGCATTTTCTACAAAATGTGAGATTGAACTACAGCACAATTGATGGCTTTTACAGCTATTCTTTTTACTTCTATATGATTCTATTTATATTGGATTGAAAGTGTCTTATGAGCAGGTCATGCTGTACAGACCTTGCCTACTTTATCTTGCAAGCAAGTAGTTAAGCACTTAATACTTCTTTTCTCAAAACCAGGAGGATGCGGTATGTGGGAAGTACCTTGGAATCTGGAGAATCTTCACTTATCCGATGATGAAATTTTGTGGTTGCTCTGGTAAAATAGGAAAATAGACCTGACTCCCCCTCAACATCATTCTCTCCACAATCCTATTAACTATAGTTGGAGAAACCCTTATTATACCATGCAATATATGTGTATACACACATACTAAAAGCCCACATGCATACAAACATAAACATAGAAAATTATGCAAAAGACGTAGAAAATTAAGTCAGTTTATGGGAGATATCTGTAGTCAAAGGAACAATATCAATGGAAATACTTATTTTTCTGATGGTGCCACCTTAGGAGTCTGCAGTATTAAAGGATGAGAATGCCTTTAATAGAGGTAGAGTTAGAACATACGACTCAAAAGTTCCATTTAATGTAGAGAGTATTAGTCACTAAGTCATGTCAGTCATGTAAGTATGAATAACTAAAACCAATGTCACTTTCATGCAAATTAGAAAAAAGTGCTTCTTTGGTAAAATGACTTGGGACCATGGTATATGGATTGGCAGACAGAAGGTGGGTAGCATTTTGCTCCCTTATGTCCCCCAAGCCAAGCACTCTTGTGCAGGGCAAATACTGTACAACCATATTTGACAGCCCTAAACAAGCTCAAAGAGCAGGCTGTTACCTTGTCCTCAGTATAAAGAGTTTTATTTTTTTTTTTATAATTTCAAAAGTAAATGAAATAGAAGCAAATGCGTATCCACCTCTGACTTCAGTCAAGAGAGACCAATTCCTGTGACACACAGGTGGCATGGCAAAAGGTCAATTAGGTCTTGTTAGTCAATTTCCTGAAAGAAGCCTTTGCTACCATTTGAGAAAAATTGTAGAATGTTAAAGCACGAAAAGTTCTTAGAGATGATCTTACGCAGTCCTTGGCTAACAGATGAAGGAAATTGAACCTAAATATGTTTGGAGATTTTCCTAAGACCAACAATTTCCCAGACCTTGCAAATGACTGATCCAAGTCTCAGTGTATTGTCGAGAATACATGGAATACATAAACTATAGACACGTGAGTAAGTTTATTTAACATCTCAAATCTTTCCCTTTTTGTGGCAGCAGAAGTCATTCTTTATGCAAATAAGAGATATTACAAATGTGGCTGGTGGTTTCATTTATTGATAGTCACTAAAAAAATATGTAGTAAGTACTCACCAGCCCATTCATCTCACTTTTAATGATATAGACATCACTCTAGGATACAGGCATCAGCACCTAAAGACTGGTTGTGTTGATTATACAATATAAGTCTTAAGCCAACACAATAGAGCTTATCTATTGAGTACAGTGTAATGGGTTAATATATAGCCTTATTCATCATATGTTCCCATTCTTATCTCTCTGTCTTCACAATATAGTGTAGAAATCCAGAACATCTTGTCTCTCATATATCTCATATGTCATGCTGTTCATTTTCTGTACCTCCCTCAGAATCAAAATTGACTACAATTTTGCTGTATCTGGACCCAGGAATTCTAAATACTAGAGCTCTTTCTACAACACAATGCCATCTCCTGAGAGTCAGATCAGTGTTATCACAACAATTACATTTTTCCAGTAGCTATGCTAACCTAAAGCATATTTGAAGAAAGACTATAAGTGGAAAAAGGTACTTTATCCACGATGTTGACCTTCATTCAGGCTTGATCAAGGGGCCCCTTTCTCTCAGAATACTTTTCATTTCCTATCCTATTTTTCAGTGCCTAAAAATAAAATGATTATTTTTGTGCTGTTGGTGGAAAAACTAATCTTTAACATATGGTCTCATCACAGATTGCAAGTGTGTTATTTCTCAGGATTAACCAAGGCTCAGTAATTACTCCTTCCATGAGTTTGATTATCTCTAGGGAACTAGAATGAAGGAAAATTTGAGATTTGTATTGGCAGTAAGCAAGGGTACCAGAGTGATCAGAAGCTTTAGCTTTCTTAACTCCAATCCTTAGTCCAACGTTAATCTCTGGTTGAGTTACACATTGTCCTGTTTTTAACAAGGTCCGGAAGCTTTGCTGATTAAGTGTTAGACTGACACTCGTGCAAACAGAAAGACTTCCTGCTTCCTCTTGTCTCTGGCATCTTCAAACGCCTGTCTGTGCCATGTGAACATAGCTAGTAACTGATGACCAAGGAACTACTTACTTGTGCGTAATACCTCATTTTTACAGGATCTGCCATTTCAAATAAATTTATTCAGAAAATAGATGTACTGCTCAACCATCTTAATGACAAGTATCAACTGAAATTACGAATTTAAGGAAACAGACACAAACTTCATGGTGAAATCAAATAGGATATATTACCTAAAATATATACAAACAAATCAGTTCAAATGATTCAAAGCCAGAGGGATCAGCAAGATTGTCCAAGAAATGCGAAGCATCCTGAGTTTCATCAGAAGCCACAGTGGTGGATGATAATGTTGGAGTAGTTGAGGAGCATATATACATAAACTTCTCTAATCATGAGAGTTTCTGTTAAATTCTAGACTTAAGCCATCCTAAATGTAACGAGAAACCACCTCATCTAGGCCTGATATAGCTTATCAATGTTAGGTATCATACATATCATGTATATATATATGTGGGTGTGTGTATGTGTATATATATATATATATATATATATATATATATATATCAGTATTGGAAGATACAAAATACAAACATAGTCAAATTCCTGACAGTCAGGCCAGTTTCCCAGATGTCTCCATTCAACTTGTCAAAGATTTTTTTATTTTGTATTTTCCAACATTTTGATAGGCAATCCTGATTCTGCTCCAGGTAACCTGGTAAGAGTTATAGTATGACTTTGCTATTTTCAGCAACAAACTAAACATTTACTGGACTTCTAGGAAATTGGTGGTTGTGCCCATTATATTTACCTTAAGCTCCAATCAGATTTTCCCCATCACTCCTCATAGTAAACGATTTGCTCATCTCCATGCATGCCTTAGATATTTTCCAGCTTTATTGTCTTTGTTCATTCTTCCTATGAATTAAAAGAAGTTATTTGTCATCTCTGTGAACAAACTTTACATTTATCTTCGGATGTATCCTTCTCCAATTCTCACCAAGCATACATGATCTTTCTCATCCTTTGACATGTCAGGGAACTTTTTGCATCTCATTTGACCTTTATACTCTCTATCTTGATATATAACATGTTATGTATTTATCTTCTTTGTGACACTATATGTCCATCATTGTATCCTACTCATGAGTTAGCATCATGTCTGTTGTGCTTAATGTGTTCTAAGTATATACATGAAATATAACACATATATTTGTATTTATTTTTTCATTCATTCATGGATAAATATGATGTCCTTGTGTTTGAGTGTTTGACAAACCCGGGACTGATTCCTCACATAATTTTGTTATTTTTGCTAGATGAAATGGAACTTTATGAACACCAAGAGACAGAGCCAATCAAAGCCTCTTCATGTTTACTAATTATCAAATGCAATGGCCAAACAATACACATAGATTACTTGTATCATCCTCCTTCTTGTGCCTGAAGATAGTAATCATCAAGAGTCTGAGGAAAAGACTTGAGCCTCCAAACTGGCTTTGTTTCCTCAGCAATTGTGTGTGGATGATGAAAGAGAAGCCAATTGTGTTCTTTAACTCTCTGCAGGCTCCACCAGGAAGCTCTTCCATCCAAGAAAAGTGGTGCCCCCTCCCCATTTATTAGTCTTCCTAGAAAAAAAAACACGGATTTATAGAGAAATTCATCTTGTACTATACTTTGTATTTTAAGGCATACCAATGGGACAAACTGTAGACATGTATGTGACATACAAATAAAAAAATAAATCATTTTCATAAATGAGAAAGACTTTAATTAAAGAGATTAATGAGTTATCCACTTTCTCTCAATGCAGTTATAAAAGGACACAATGAACTTGGTTAAATTCAACAGTAGTTACGAGTATCTTAGTTTATGAGGACCTGTCGACGGTTGGATGTCAGGAGCAGTTGATGGTTGGGGATCCTCAATACTTGAAGGTATTTTTGCTGAAACCAATGATGGGAGAACATTGTAATTGGAAGTTTTTGTCTCTTTCTTTTTAAATCTGGAATTTCTCATTTGATATTTTCAGACCATGGCTGACTGCGGGTAACAGAAACTACGGAAAGTGAAACTGCAGGTAAGAGGGGACTACTGTATGTTTAGTTTTATAAGAAACTGCCAAACTGTCTTCCAAACTGGCTTCCATTTGGCATTCCCAACAGCAATGTATGAGAGTTCCTGTTCCTCCGCATCCTCACCAGCACTTTGTGGTGTTAGTGTTCCAGATTTTGGCTATTCTAATAGATGAGTACAGTTATTTATTTGTTGTTTTACTTTGCATTTCCCCGATGGCATATGATGAGGAGCATCTTTTCATGTGCTTGTTTGCCATCAGTATATCTTCTTTGATGATGTGTCTATTAAGGTCTTTGGTCCATATTATAATTGCATTGTTTATTGAATTATTGTTGAGTTTTAAGGGTTCTTTGTATATTTCGCATAACAGTCCTTTAGCAGATGTGACTTTTGTAAGAATATTCTCCCAGTCTGTGGCTTGTCTTCTAATACTCTTGCTCTTGTTTGCAGAACAGAAGCTTTTAATTTTAATGAAGTTCAGCTTATCAATTATTTCTTTCATGTATAATGTCTATGGTATTGTATCTAAAAGACGTCACCATACCAAAGGTCTTCTAGGTTTTTTCGTATATTATTTTCTAGGAGTTTAATTGTTTTGCATTTTATGTTAGATCTGTAATCCACTTTGAGTTAATTCTTGTGAAGGATGTGAAATCTGTCTAGGTTCACTTTTTTGCATGTGGATATCCAATTGTTTCAGTATTATTTGTTGAACCGAAGATCTTTGCTCCATTTTATTGTCTTTGCTCCTTTTTCAAAAATCAGTTGATGTTTCCATAGGTCTATTTCTGGGCTCTCTATTCTGTTCCATTGATCCATTTGTCTATTCTTTTGCCAATATCACACTGTCCTGATTAGTGTAGCTTTATAGTAAGTCCTGAAGTTGGGAGGTGTCAGTTCTCCAACTTTGTTTTTCTCTTTCAATATTGTGTTGGCTATTCTGAGTCTTTTGCTTCTCCATATAAATTTTAGAATCATTTTGTTGATAGCTATAAAATAATTGTCTGGGATTTTGACTTGGGATTACATTGAATCTATAGATCAACTTAAAAAGAACAGATATCTTGACAATATCAGCCTTGCACGCCCAGGATAAATCTCTCTTGGTTGTGGTGTATAATTATTTTTATCCTTTTCTGGATTCAATTGGCTAATATTTTGTTGAAGATTTTTGCATCTATGTTCATGAGAGATATTGGCCTACAGTTTTCTTTTCTTGTAATGTTATTGTCTGGTTTTGTATTAAGGGTAATGTTGGCCTCATAGAATGAGTTAGAAAGTATTCCTTCTGCTTCTATCCTCTGAAAAAGATTGTAGAGAATTGGCATAATTTCTTTCTTAAATACTTGGTAGAATTTACCAGTGAACCCATCTGGACCTGGTGCTTTCTGTTTTGGAAGGCTATTAATTATATTGGTTCAATTTCTTTAATAGACATAGGCTTATTCAGACCATCTATATTTTCTTATGTGAGCTTTGGTAGATTGTGTCTTTCAAGGAATTGGTCCATTTCATCTAGGTTATCAAATTTGTGGTGATACAGTTGGTCTTAGTATTCCTATATTATCTTTTTAATGCTCATTGGATCTGTAGTAATGACCCCTTTTTCATATCTGATATTATCTTTGTTAGTCTACTTAGAAGCTTATTAATTTCATTGATCTTTTTAAACAGTCAGCTTTGGATTTCATTGATTTTCTGTGTTAATTTCTTGTTTCCAATTTCATTGATTTCTGTTCTAATTCTTTTTTTTTAAAGCCTCAGTTTTCTCATTTCTAAAATAAAATAATTCATGAAAGCACTTAGCAGTGCCTGACATGTAATACGCAACAATAAATGTTGGCTATTATTGTTATTATCAGACCTCGTTAAGAGGAACAGAGTACTCTGGGGTATTTCAAAATGGTTCTTTTTCTCTTCCACCTGCTGGAAGCAGGACAAGATTTTTCTCTGATGTTTACTGTGAGAATCTGGTGTAGCTACTGAAGGTAAATCCCACAATATCATTGGGGTCCCCTTATGACTGAGTCCCCCTGGAGTTTTTAACACTCAGAGTTGTCAGCACTGAGCCTCCAGCAGTTAGTCAATTATAGTTCAGATTTTCCTACCCCAGCACACATTCCCACAGGGGTTTAGCTCTGAAGTCTCTGCTCTGGTAAGCTACAACTGCCTGTGTTTGTTGTCTTTCTCTCCCATTTTGGCACCAGTGGTTTGACCAGTGTCCTCCCCTCTCTTATGGATCTAAGTAGAGCTGTTGATTTTTCAGTCTGCTCAGCTTTTTACTTGTTGTTAGGATGGAATGGCAATTTCTGAGCTCCTAATATATGGAATCAGAAACCAGAAGTCATTATAAGCATTTTTAATTCATTTTTGATGGCATTTCTAAAAAAAATATAATACTTCTTTCAAAGTATTTCTACCAAATTACATGTTACAAGGAATACAATTTAATGAAATTTATAACATTCCTTATAGAAGTAAACAACTTCCTATTTTACCACTGGTACTTTTTTTCCTAGTGGTAAGGATCCCTTTATCTGTCTATTAATCAATAATACATATCACAGCTTTGTTTCTTTTCAGTGAAGAATTGGTATTTTGATAGTAAGAAGGAAGGGTGAGATGAATAGGTCAGAATTTTACTTAAATCTATTACATTTAGCTTTTCAAAATCTGCAATTGATCAGGTAATAATGGATTTGTAAATACAAGATGATTAAAATCATGCCATTATCAGATGCTATGAGTACAGAATATAAGCAATAGCAAACATTATCACCCATAGATAATCTCCATATTTTCTTCAGGATTTTGCTATTCTTTCTGCAGCAGCAGATGCTGCTACTCTCTCTGAGTGCACCATTTATACCTCATTCTTCATTGCCCCTTGCTCACTATGACTGTCACTGAAAGCATCGCAACTATATGCAACTGACATCATTAGACCAAAAGCCAAGGCAACAGTAAGGACTTCAGTGTGAAACTGTCATCTCTATAATATGACAAACTGGCTAAAAGGTCCATAGAGTCTTCAAAGTAGATTAACAAGATAAGAAAAGAAAAAGACAACCACAAGAATACAAATCAATTCTATCACTCACAAAATACTCCACATGTATAATAACTATTAAAATCATAATAATGATGATATAGATAATAAAAATGAGAAGCAGGAAGCTTGGCTCCTCAATGGACAGGCTACAAAATGATGAAAAGGAGCAAAATCAATCAAATGATAATTAAATCATAAAAGAACTGGTCAAGAGGTAAAATAACCATTCAAAAAATTATGTGAGAGCCTAGAAGGTATAGACAGAGCAAGCTGTTAAACCAGAGAGTAATGTTGGCTTTGAATTCTTACTCCAGTTCTTATTGGCCCAGGTTAAGAGAGTTTGTAATTATTTATAATGCCTTGCATTTGTGTAGTATATTACAGTTTTCAAAGCATTTTGATTTTTTTGTAACATTATAATATTGTTTTACATTTTAAAAAAAGAAAGAGAGATATAGGTTATACTTTGGCTTATGATTCATAGCTGGTGACAAAGGTGGGCCCAGAACTCAGGATTTCTGACTCTTAACCCAGTATCTGTTACAGTACACCTCATAATCACATGCCTAATTCTTCCTATTCATCCCCACCCATCATGGCCAATCCTTCGCTAAACTCATCTTCTATAAGGGCAACAGCTTAGAAAGGATCTGGGTGCTTGTACAGCAATCTGGACCCACTGCCTCTCCCTCTTCCTGCTTGTCATCTGCCAAGGAATTCTGATACCAAGCAATCAACGCTTGCTGGTGAGAATTTTGACCAATTCTTCTTTCTGAGCAGGAAAATCTATGTGAAATTGAGTATCTTGAATAATTTTTTACACTAGTAAATTCTTTACATCCAATAACTAGAAATGTGAAAAAAATATTTTTTCTGTTTTCAACAGATTGTAGGTAGATACAAATGTAAATTGGAGTTCAGAGCCTAGTATATATTTATATATGCATAATTGTTTATGTAGTACAAAGTGTGCACATAAATTCAGCTAAACATTAAAGAAAGTATTAAATCATTAGACTCTTAAAGAGCTTCTTAGCTATTCCTCACGCATCTTTCTTTTATGAGTTAATAAAATAGCAAATGTCATCATAGCAATTTTTTATTCATGAAGGACAAAAATGAGTTGAACAATTTGCAGACACCTGTCACTGATTTTCAAACTAAGCTCACAAAAAAAACACCCAATTTTGAAATTACTGAAACTCTTCCATTAATTATTTTAAGTGAATACTTACTTTTATCATTAAAAAAATTCATGTTTTCTCTTTAAAACCTTTTTAACTAACCACGGTTTTCAACAAATCACATTTTTTGCATGTAAGTCCTAGTCTCATGAGTCACCTAGGGCCACCAAACTACAATTTACTGACAGATGGTTTTCTACAGACACAAAAGAGCTTCAAATTAAGCGTAGTAATGAGAGGACTGTAAAGCTAAAGTAGGCATAATAGACTGACTGCAGACACCATCGCTTTGTCCATATGCACTACAATAAAAGCTGAGATAAGGTATGCGAAAAACTCATAGGGAAAGGATTGTAGTCACATTATGAGTTTTAATAGGCAGAAGCATAACGTACAGAAATCATGTAAGAAAATAAATAGGTTTAAATTTGGCATTTAGTATGTGGTAATATATCAACTATTTAATGTGTCTTGCATTAAGGGAATCAGGAAAGGAAAAGTCATATGAAATTCATCAGTAGATAGAAGAGAAATCAAAACGGTTTTGTCTGATGTCTTTAGTACCTTTACAATCTCATATAAATTGTTTATGAACGTCACAAGATTAGAGGCTGCTGAAATGGAAGATAAAATAATCATTATTATAATTTAGAAGGAGTAACTCAATAGCATATTAGAAATGCTCTTTTCTCTGAGTCTTAAAAAGATCTCCAAACTTCCCAAAGACTTTTTTAAAAAATCACACTATGACTCATTTTGTATTTAAAGGACTAACTTCAAATAATACGTTATGACAGTAACTCTGAGATTTAGGAACATAAGAGATAAGGAGGCAAACTCATCATGACATCTAAGATCTAATCTCAAGAGACATGTGGGAATACAGTTTTAACAGATTTATCAGCTGTGTATTGGGCCTTCCAACTTTGAAAGACCCACTTCTCAGTAAAATACATCTCTGGTTATTCATTTCTTTATGGTTATATGAAAGTTTTTCCTAAAGACAACTTCTTGGGCAGCAAATGAATATCCAGAAATGTATGAGTATAATTATATGATGGTGTACCTGAATGTCCGAGGGAAATAACTGAAATTTTTAGAAGAAAAGAGAAAGTTCAGTAAAGGTAAAACACACAAAATATCTCTTTATAGAAAAAAAAGAGAATAATATTATTTTATAAGGTAACAAAGAGAAAATAAAATGAAAAGTTATACTAATGATAAGCACAAAAACATAAAATACATGAAAATAAACTTTAAAAAGTATTGTGAAGTTCTTCCATTAGAAATATAAAATTTGACTGGAAACATAAGAGAAATCTAGGTAAAATGTAATTATGTACTGATCTATTTCTGGATGGGAAAGACTCACTACTGTTTAGATGTCTATTCACAAATAAATGAGGAATAATTTAAGAGCAATAATTTTTCCACTCGAAGTGATGTGTATATGTTATCTTGTTTATTTATTTACCTGCTGAAGTCCCAGCGGTATGTTTGTGGTTATAGAATGTCTCACCTGTACTTCCAGAAAAGGGTCCTCCCCTCTGGAGATTAAAACCTTGCAGGCTCATTTAAGGGTAAAGAAAACAAATTCCCAGGCCAAAACCAGACTCACTGCTACAAGATAGTCTAGCTATGGGGGAAATTATACCCACTCAAAATTTCTTTATGAGGGTTCGCTCGACTAAGAATGCTTCTACCCAAATTCCTAGTCATGTAGATTGGTCATTAAAGGCAAAAATGAATAAATTTGTATATGGTGACAAGCTCCAAGGGAGGAAATAGTTAAAACCGTGGTAGCTTCCCTTTGGTGGTTACATATAATTAAAACTCCTCAGGTTGATTAGGATAGTTCTGACTGAGGTCCATTGGCAAGAAAGTTGCCAAGGGCCTCTCACTATGAGAAGATGGACTTCGGTCCAGTGATCCAGATACAACAACAACATGGTTTTAGGGTTTTGTGGGAAGTTGGTTAGCTCTAGGAATAAGTCATACTGAAGTGGAAAGTTGCTATGGATTAAGCTCCTTGACATGGTCTTGTGCTCTCGGGAAAATGTATTGAGCATTTATCTGTCAATTGAAGGAGCTGAAAACTTGGGAAATTGCTCAGAAGACAAGGCTTATAGCATTTTAAAACCAATTTGGCACCAAAAATCATATCTTATTGCCATCTGCAGAACCATCTCTATTGAACACTAAGAGACCACAAGTTCTATATTGAAATTTCTTTCAATATAGAAAGAAATTAATTAATATATTTATTTTAAGGATACTTTTCAGGATATTATTTATTTATGTTACTCAATAGCTTCTTCATGAGTTTGCATGGTAGAAATTGTACTCCAGAATTGGTATCCATAATAGTTGCATTTCTCCTTGAGAATTAGTTAGTCTTTATCTTGTGGGGTCTTGTAGAGTTCCTGAGTGACCAACCCTCCCTTTTTACACTTTGGGCCTTGGAAAACTTATTGCTAAATTTATAGTCCCAGAGGCAAGTGTTTAGAAGATTGTGGTATGTATTCTTACTTTTTCTTTTTTCTTTTTCTATCTTTAATAAACGCTATTTGGTGGCGTTTGATATGCTTTTAAAAGTCACCTTCAACCTTTCTGTATTTCTGGTTAAACTTTAGAGACCAGACACTGACATTGATCACCACTCCCTCCTAATATTCTATGAAAGTTATGGTAAAAGAATAAGAAGACATGGGTCAGCTGCGTGGCTTAGCGGTTAAGTGCGTGCACTCCGCTACGGGTGGCCTGGGTTCGGATCTCGGGCGCACACTGACGCACCGCTTCAACTGGCCGCACCGAGGCCATGTTGAGGCCGCGTCCCACATACAGCAACTAGAAGGATGTGCAAATATGACATATAACTATCTACTGGGGCTTTGGGGAGAAAAAAAAAGGAGGAGGATTGGCAATAGATGTTAGCTCAGAGCTGGTCTTCCTCAGCAAAAAAAAAAAGGAGGATTAGCACGGATGTTAGCTCAGGGCTGATCTTCCTCACACACAGAAAAAAAGAATAAGAAGACAATTTCTTGTCCTTGTGGGTTTATTCTCTGCTATTGCTATCATTTTAATGTGATTTTGAAAAGACAGAGAGATAAATGCATATGTTCAGTTTGCCTTGTTTTCACAGAAGTCAGCACAATTTTTTAAAAATAGTAAGCTATAACTTATCGATTGAACCTAAATAATGATAAAGAAATTATTATATAAAATTGGAAATAGCAACTAGTAGTAGTAATTTTAACAACTGATTGTCTCCTAGGTGCCAAGTACTCTGCTTTGCTTTTTGACATATATAGCCTCCAACCTTCACAGCAATGCTGTATATAGGAAGTAATATTGTTTTACTTACTCATGTTTAATATTACTAGATAAGTCATTTACAAAAACATTTTTGATATAAAGAATTACATTAAGACCACAAATATACAGGATAAAACTCAAAGGTCACTGCCATTTCTCCAATTCTACCCTCCTCCTTGGAGATGCTGCCACCCTACAGAGTCACATTCGAGAAACAATCTGTTATTAACTCCAATGGTCCAGATGTACCTGCTGATAATTCAGTTTGACGCTGTTCAGGTAATCTCTACTGAAGTGCCCCTCGCCCCTCAAAGTGATCTTTTAAATTCACATCAGTTGACTGAAACGATGAGTGAATGATTCTTCACTCTAGTGAGTGAAGAATGCTCAAATAGGAAATGCTAGCCAACTTTTCTTAGGTGGAGTCTCTACTATTAACTGTAGTTCCTTTGTTCGTTTGCAGCTTTAACTTTGCTGTTGCTATTTTCCCCTTTAATTATACAGAAGACCAAAAGAAAATAACATTTCCCATGGACTAGACAAAGAGTCATATTGAGGCAGAGAGAGAGAGTGAATATGAGAAAGAGAGAGAGAGAACAGAAATTGCCCCATCCGAATGCTTACACATGATGAAGTATTGCACATCCGGATGGATGATTGCACATGAAAATTGGTGCTTGCCTGTCCTGGAGGCTGTTTGAGAACATAATTACCCATTCGGCACTCAGCGTTGTGTTTTTCACAACTCAGACATTAGTAAATGCATATTTTCCACTTCACAAACTTATTTAAGAGTCTTGTTTTAGCACCTGCATTTGGAAACCTTCCTGCTCATATAAACTCTCATTTGTGATGAATTTTCTCTTAATGCTTAAAATTATAAGGAATTATTTAAGTAATTTTCTTTTACAAAAACTTATTCCAAAAAAACACTAAGAAATTTCATTGTTTCTCCACAATTAAGGTGCATTAAAATTTATAGATAAAGTACATGTTGGTAAATAAGGATGCATCGGACCTTTCTACACTAGAACCAAATACTTCAAGGAGGATGGAGCAAATTCCATCACCTCTCTAATTTCATTCAGAACCTTAGCAGAAACTCGACATGCTCTGTTGGTACAGTGAGAAAAGTGATGCAGATAGCTTTGTTATGATCACTCCGTTTGAAATTTGATGTAAAATATTCTTCAGCAACAGTAAGAAAATAAATAAATATGTGAGGTGCTATGGGCTGAATTGTTTTCCCTCTCAAATTCCTATGTTGAAGTCCTAACCCCAGTACCTCAGAATGTGACTGTATTTGGAGATAGGGTCTTTATAGAGGTAATTAAAGTGAAATGAGTTGATATGGGTGGGACCTAATCTAATATGACTGGTGCCCTTGTAAGAAGAGGAGATCAGGACACAAAAATAGGGGAAGACCATATGAAGACACAGGGGTAAGATAGCTATCTACAAGACATTGACAGACCTACAGAAGAAACCAACCCTGTTGACACCTAGTTTTCTAGTTGGATTTGATGTTGGACTTCTAGTCTTCAGAATTGTGAGGAAACAAACTTCTGTTGCTTAAACTACCCAGTTTGTGGGACTGTCTTATGGCTGCCCTCGCAAACTAGTACAATAGGCATTAAAGAAAATGTGGATATGAGTTACCAGAGAGAAAGAAACTATAAAAATAATGCAAAGGACATTGGTCAATAACTGGATTTATGTTTGTAATCACATGAATTAATACATAGGAAGTAAAATGGTGATAGAGACTATGCAATTGATGCGGATTTCTTTATTTAATATGTCTAAATTTTCAAATCCACAGAGATTTTCATGGTACTAATTTATGAATGCACAAGCTTTGTTGAATTACTTATGAGAAGCACAACATAATAAGGGATTTCTTGGATGAGTAAATCTTATTTGTATAATTATAGATTAGAAAAGATCTTAAGTCAACTTAGAGACTTTTCTTTTGACTGAAATCAAATGGAATATGCTTTCTCAACCACCCATGTGAAAGTGGTTGTCTCTGTAACTTGTCATGAATGTGATTGTCTGTCTTCCCAATAGCAAGCCTCCTAAATTTTCCTTGATTTTATAACATTGATTTCTGTCAAACCATGTCAAATTGGCAACTATTAACCTAAAATTGGCAACATTTTGGGCATGTATCTTCTTCTGTCTTGTTAAATATTCTAGTTCGTTCTCTGAGTTTGAAACCTAAAGACAAAATAAAATGAAAAACAGTTGGGGCCGGCCCGGTGGCTCAAGCGGTTAAGTGCGCGCGCTCCGCTGCGGCGGCCTGGGGTTCGCTGGTTCGGATCCCGGGCGCGCACCGACGCACTGCTTGGTAAGCCATGCTGTGGCGGCGTCCCATATAAAGTGGAGGAAGATAGGCACAGATGTTAGCCCAGGGCCGTCTTCCTCAGCAAAAAAGGAGGAGGATTGGCGGGTGTTAGCTCAGGGCTGATCTCCTCACAAAAAAAAAAAAAAAAAAAAAAAAAAAAAAAAAAAAAAAATGAAAAACAGTTGTCTTTCAAAAGAAGAAGTTCTTTTATAGAGTCAATACGCAGATTGCAGAATGATCAATGGGTTTTGTAACACATGGTTTTAGTTGGATGCCCTTGGGAAATATACTTAATCTATAATCTGTAATCAATCTTTTTCAAAATTACAAAATGGACATGCTAATACCTATATCATAGCATCTTTCCAAAGATTGCATTCGATAATCCTTTTAAAGTGCTTACTATGGTGATATTTACATTACTTATTAGAATTAATACCCTGTAAGTCTGTTTTGAGAATGCATTAAGGTGGCAAGTCCCCATCTAATACATAGTGGGCACTTGACATATATTAATTTAGCCCTTTTTTCTGTAAAAAAGCCAGGAAGTCTGAGTTTGTGATTTAAGAGAGAGAGAGAGAAAAAGAGAGAAAGGAGAGGGAAGTTGGTGGGGGTGGGGAGACAGGAAATTTTTTGGATCTTCGTATTCAAACCATCTTTCTTACGTAAGAGTAGCTACTTCTCCTTTCTGTGTCTACCTTTTTTTTTTTTTTTTTTTTTTGTGAGGAGATCAGCCCTGAGCTAACATCCGCCAATCCTCCTCTTTTTTTTCCCGAGGAAGACGGCCCTGGGCTAACATCCGTGCCCATCCTCCTCCACTTTATATGGGTCGCCGCCACAGCATGGCTCGCCAAAGCAGTGCGTCGGTGCGCTTCCGGGATCCGAACCAGCGAACCCCGGGCCGCCGCAGCAGAGCGCGCGCACCCAACCGCTTGCGCCACTGGGCCGGCCCCTGTGTCTACATCTTGAATTGATTTTTTTCTTCTCATTTTTTATATATTTTAGTGTCTTGCATTTAGACAATGTAGCTAAACCATCTTTGGCTGATTATTTTTTTATTCTTATTCAAGGGAAGTTTGCCAAATATTCAAAGTCAATTAAAGTAAAGATAAATTTATAATTATTTTTATAATTAATTAGAATCATTTATTATTTCTATACTAAAATATCTGGAAATACATGTGCACATACAAGCCACACATATTAAACACTGTCCGTGTATCACTGTCATTTACCTATGTATTCTCCTTCTGTCCTCTCATATCTTTTGCCCTGGAGAATATTTTTTGTTATTGTCTAATTCAAGAAGTTTTTTTTCTTTCTTTGTTTATCTGTTTGCAAATAAACCAGAGTTGCATCCCTCCCTGATGGTAACCTGAAGATGTCTTTAATTATGTGAGGTAGCTGAGGCAGAAAATATGTATGATCCCTGTTTGACAAGATATGATCGAGATTTACTAGATGAAAATGCACATCTCAACTCAGCCAGGAGTCTTCAAAGTTAGTTACTTTGATTTTTGATTACTCTTATCACTAAAATTAAAGAGCTGTAGGTAACTTTTTCCATGACTCTAATGCAGAATGAGGAGGGGCTGGGAAAGAATTCACGTTGAATCTAAAAATTCGGCAGGTAAAGTGCAGATCTCATTGATTTCAAAGGTCACTGTCCAAACCTATTGTCATCAATAAAGTAGCTTTTTCCATTCTAAACTTTCGATCAGCTGAGCAGCAAGCAGCAAACTGGAACAAATTTCTCATCTAGATACTGCTGCTTTTTCTGCCTTGTCATGTACTCTACTTAGGCAGGTTGCTAATCAGGTAGTTTTGTGACTGTAAGTTCAAAATAATTTGGAAAATGACAGCTATTCATCACATCTAAAGCAAGAAGTAAAAATAGCTTCTACACAGTTTATACACTGCAAAATAAAATTTGCTACTAAGAGCGGCAATTTCTGGCTTTTAAGATATAAAAATAACTGAGAGTTCTCAATTTCCTTAAGAAGCAGCCTGTAGTTATCGAGAGCTGGTTGTGGAAGGAAAATAATGTAAACATACAATATGCTGCCAAAAATGCCTTAGGGAAAGTCCTTACCCAAATTTAGCATAATCATTATTATGTTATATAATGCACTTAAATGTAATTGAGTACAAAGCAAGCATGTAATAGATATCCCATTGTGAATCCTGACAATTACTGTTAACTTTATTTTAAAATATACGTTTTCGTTTCAAAAGGAAAAAAGTTATTTGAGGGGCACTAAAATAGTCTTCCTACAATTTCTGTTACACTGAAAAGTAGAATTGTTTGTTTTGCTTAAGTAAAGTTGAAATCTATTCAAGGTTTTAAGCAAACAGGAATCATCACAAACCAGATAACTTTATTTCTGAAAAATCTTCACTGGAATATCTATTACATTAAATAATTTTTGAATATATTCTTGTAAATGCAATATCATCTATTTAAGAAAATTACAACTACCCTCAAGGATAAAAAAAGTCTTGTTTTTCTAGGTGACACAGTATATATTTTGAATAATGGTTGCCCCTCGCACTGAAGTGCTGTGTGTTGAACGAATTCTTGAGGTTGCAGAAGTTGTGGCTGCAACAGCCTCATCTCCTTCCAGCATCTGCATTGGCTTCCTTGGTTTTATTGAAGTCTAGGACACAAAATGGTCCTGTGGAAAACAGTCTTTCTAGACCTAGATGAGGGATAGAGTTTGTCCAAGAGTTGTAAAGGTGATAAGTAAATGAAAAGCAATAGTATATATCGGAGTATATGAGGAAGCCATTTGGTTTAAAACTAATTTGGCCAGATCTTGTTTTTCCAAAAGGGCTTGACATGGTCTATTGAGTATGCATTGTATACCTGCTGTAAACATTTACTATGCCGCAAAGACAAGAACGATGCCCTTAAAGATAGGGATGTAGCTTCCCCCCATATCGACATTTCTTTAAGGATAAGCATCTCTTCCTGGAAACTAAGGATTAGTTACCGACCTGCTGTGCTCACCTTGTGACCACTGACCTGTTGTGCCAGCCAAGCATCTCATAACAGTAGAAAAGAGATATTCCTGTCATATGTGACACATGCTCTTTGTTCCAAGATGGTGTATAAACACTCTGTATACCCCACTTCTCTGGTTCCCTTCTTTCCTTGGAGAAGGAAGGCCTCAGGTTAGTTCTCAGACCTTGCTCATAATAAACTCACCCTAATTTTGATTTATAGATTGATTATGGATTATGTGCATCAACAAAGGTTTTGAATTTTAAGGCAATAGGGTGAAAGTAGATGATGACTTCTTAATTGCAGGTCATGGACCAGTATCATTAAACTGGAATTGTTCATTATGACATCTAAAAAATGAGTGATCAATTAGTCTTGCTTTTAATCATTTTAATACCTGGCTCTTTTTGATAAACCTAGCCATTCTATGACCTCATTCAATTTGAAATTTCAAAAAAGTCAAATAGCATATCTAAGATTTAATCAGAAATTGAAATAATAAATACTATATGCTTAATAGTCAAACTACAATACATTTTGCTCCAGGACATTCTGATACATGCCTCAAACAACTCCAGCTCAGTGTCACTGGTTAAAAGTGAAGAGAAAATGAATATCCAATATATAACTACCTTGTGCATTTTAAAAATATACTTTCATATAACATATACGCCATGTTTTATTAAACATGCTATTTAATTAATGCCTTGATTTGTTTTAAATATATCATACATATGTTAAACTCAAAAGAACAGATTCCAAATCATAAAACTACTCATTTCTACCTTTGCAGAATAGTAGAAGGTATAATAGGTAGAAGTGGGTTTTAATTCACTAACAAAAAATGATGAGAACCAACATTGTTGGGAGTAAGATATTTCTTTAGATATCAAGGGAAATGAAGAGAAAAGAAATCTCATACTTGGAAGATAAGAAATTCATAAAGATGAATTTAAAAAGTAAGATGAGGGCCGGCCCCGTGGCTTAGCAGTTAAGTGCGCACGCTCCGCTGCTGGCTGCCCGGGTTCGGATCCTGGGCGCACACCGACACACCGCTTCTCTGGCCATGCTGAGGCCACGTCCCACATACAGCAACTAGAAGGATGTGCAACTGTGACATACAACTATCTACTGGGGCTTTGGGGGAAAAATAAATAAATAAAATTATAAAAAAAAAGTAAGATGAGTAAGAGAAGGAACAACGAAAGGGTTGAATATGGTAATAAGCCAGAGTCTACAACCCTGACCTACATCAGACCATAGGCTCATCAGTCCCCACACACACTACCTTCTTTACAGCACAGAGTTTAGTCACATCTGAGCAGGCCAACCATGTCTTCCCATTCACTCTTCGTTTACATTAAATAATGCGTAAAAGATGCCATTCCTACAGAGTCATATATGTTTTTCCTGGCTAGACAATATCATCTGTAAGGTTTCAATTATATGATAAAATAATCAGACAGATTTTGGATTATAAAGATACTTAAACCAAAATGAAGCAAGACTTGTGAATCAGTTCAGAAGATAATTATTAATTTATGTTTTTTTCCTCAAAGCCTGAGAAAATTTTTGCCTAAAAGCTATAAATAGAATGGAATAAAATTTTAGAATACATAGCACTGAAAAGCACATTACAGGCTTTATTGTTTAGAAATCCTCTTGCTTTTCCTGAATGAGACCTGTCTATCTCCACACAATCTTATCAGCAAAGCAGGAAGGAAGATTGGCAAATTCTGGCCACTCCTCTCTTCTGATCAGAAATGCCAGTATTCCTGTTACATCACACACTGACACTCCGTTACATTCCCACCCTGAACAGAGTCTGGAAGACACCACTGTATCTTGTTTCTTTCCATTTAACCAGTTTCTAACACAAGATTGAGCAGTGGGTTCCCTCTTATGCAATTCTCTTGTTTCACAAATAATTAACTAAGGTCCAGAGTAGTTACTTCACATTCATCTAGCTAGGGCCAAGGCCAGGATGAAAGGCCAGTCTAGTTAATTTGTAATTTCATTTCCATGTCAAGTTGCCTCAAGCAAGCTAGTAATCAGGCAATGCATTTGCACAGAACTCATTAATAGTCATTTTGTGTATTGTCTGAAGACCATCACACTATTATGAGGATTCCTTCCCAATAGCTATTCAGGATTTTATAACATTAGGAAATTTACTCTGTAATTAAAGCCATAAAAAGCATGCATTTATGATTTGAATAGGTCATTAAAATGTATGTAAGTACCACTCTTGGAAAATTTCTGAGTCTTAGAGAGACTTTTCTGGGAGTCATGTATTTTTATAAAGCATATTCAAAAATTTGTACTTGCTCTGCCAATCTTTACTGCACAGGCAGAAAGCGTTCTTTCCAGTCAGACCCCTAAAAGCGTTCCTTGCTTGATTCTTTTCATGGCATTTGCTCCTATCTGAAATTACCCTGTCTGTTCATGACCCTCTGCAAGAATGGAAAATCCATAACGGCAGAAACATTGTTTTATTTTTTTCAAAGTAGTAACTATCATAAATGTCCGAACCAATGAATGAATGCATGGCCACATATAAAGAAAAGGGGACACAGTCATCTAATTTCCTGATAAATTTCTTAGGAAAATTTTATAAGATTTTGGATTGACTTTATAGACAGAGCAGAGGAATGAATAGTAACTAGTGTCTGCTGACCCTTCCCTGGAAGAGAAACCACAGAAAACTAGTCACAGCTTTGCTGCCATATTATATGGATTTGGAAAATCCATTTAGCTTAACTTTCCCTGAGCTTCAGACGTGAAAAGATTGGCACATTTTCTGAATTAATGGCAAGATTATTACATAGATGTCTGGTTCCCTTGCATTCAGTTCCATTATCCTCTTTTTCCTCCTCTTGGGATCATCACCACAGCCAATTTTGACTTGGCTGCCACTATTTTGCATCTGGTCAATACCAGTTGCCTAGGAAACGCATCATGATTTCAAATCATCTCAGTAAAAAATTGAATTGGAGGGGCCAGCCCCATGGTGTAGTGGTTAAATTTCCGCACGCTCTGCTTTGGCGGCCTGGGTTCGTGAGTTCGGATCCCGGGTGCCAACCTACACCACCTGTCAGCCACGCTGTGGCGGTGACCTGCATATAAAGTAGAGGAAGAATGGCACAGGTGTTAGCTTAGGGCTAATCTTCTTCAGCAAAACAAAGCAAACAAAAATTGAATTGGAAATGTATAAATTCTGTACCCTTTCAGCTTGTCCTACTCCAAAATTATAAGGAATTCCAAAATCTCATAGAAATTACTCTAAGGTTAGTCCTTTCTAGTTTGGAAGAAGCAAGAGATCTCTTTTTTATGCGCAGATGTACAAATTAGAATCTGAAATTTTTTTCACAATTTATTTGTACTTTGAAATTAAACCAAACCAAATAATAGTTCTCCTAAAGAGAAAGAAGTGTGCCCCACTAGAGTTGGCATTCACTTTGATATTACATCATTTTACCTCCAGATTGATTGTTATTGTTAAGAAGCAAAATTAATTTCTTGGCAATTGAAATGCCTCAGGTTGCCTCTCACTTTTCCTTAATCTTTGAAGACTTTTCAATATACCTCTGGAACTGAGAACGAAGGAGACAAGAAGTTCTCCAGAAGGAACATAATTTACATTAGATTTTCTTCATAATTAAAGTTTATGTAACTATATCTCTAAAGAGATTATAATCTTTGAGGCTAGGGATGAGTTTTGTGTTTTTCTCTTGACATTTCCCAAACTTTAACATCAGTGCAATTAATAAAAAAACAAGAAAATTATCTTTTTAGTCATAAAAATAATTATTAATGTTTTAAGAGAGGTTTCATGGACAATAAGATGATAAAACCTTCCTATATCCAACATTTCTGACAATAATTTTATGATTCCAAGAAGAGAGTATAAAACAGTAGTGCTTCTCAAGGAAGCAAATCCTATTTTGTTTAAATCTGAATTCCTAGTTTGGTCCACAGCAGGTGCTCAGGAGATGAGTCGTGAATAAAAAAAATTTTTTGAATTTTTAAATAAATTATAAGGAATAATGATATGTAGTTTAAGTTGGCATCTTTAGACTCCTTTATTAGGTGATCTTTTAAATTCTTGGAATATTTAAGATTATTTACAGCATAACTTATCTCTGGTAGTAGATAATTTTTTAAACAAAAGTCAAACAAAAAATATGAAGAAAGCTCTTATCCATGTATATATTTACTTCAAAGTGGATATTATATATATTACATTCTTTTGTAAGTCAGAATGAACAGGGAAGTCAGTAAGAAAAGAAACCAAAAGAGATTTTAGAAACCTATTTTGGGAAACTTTTTTCTGGTTTAAAAAATCAAGTTGATGAAATTCAGGAAGAAATTCAATTTTTTAATATTTTTAGACTTTAAACACCCACCCAGAGAACCCTCACACTCTTTAAATCAGGTAAAATTAAAGTATCATGTCATATCTGGACCTAAAATGAAAGCATCCTGTCATATTTGTAGAAGTAGCAATAAAATCAATATTGTGAGTAATTTAATTTAAATGGCTATTTTACTGTTTTATCCTGACCTGGGATGATGATACGTCAATGTTAATGTGATCATGAAAGTATATTATATGTGTGTAGAGCAACAGCACTCATTTCAGTAGAGTATGATCACTTTTTAAATATGCAGAGCTTGTGCAAATGTCAACACTGAAAAAATTACATCTCTGTATGTATTCCTAATTGAACGTTGAGATAGACTCTTTGTTTTTTCTTCTGCCAATAACAGTTAGGACAATTATGATTCATTTTGTAGCAGAATGAGTTAATAAATTTTTAAATGAATACAGCTTTTCAAATGCCAGCATAACAGAGAAGGAAGGAAATAAGAAGTGCGTTTATGATTCTTCTCAAACTATCAAAACGCCTTAAAAAAGTATGACATTTTGCCTACACTTGTATATTTTTCCCAGAGGTAGTTAAACATTTCTCTGAGATAATTTATAGGCAGAAAATTTAAAAAAAACTTCTTAAAAGTTACAAAATGTTGACTCTATAGGCGGTTAAATACTATTTTTGTATATGTGATCTCAGTCCAAGTTTGAAAGAAGAGAAAATAAATACAATTATTTTAAAACTATTATTAAAAATTTAAATTAATTTGTAATTATTGTTCCCCAACTTTATTGAGATATAATTGACACATAACATTATGCATCTTTAATGTGTGCAATGTGTTGATTTGATACGTTTATATATTGCAATATCATTATCACCTTAATATTAGCTAACACCTCCATCATGTCACATAATTACCATTTTTTTGTGTGTGTGGTGAGAACATTTAAGATTTACTCTACTAGCAGCTTTCAAGTATATAGTGCAGTATTGTTATCTATAATCACAATGCTGTGAATTAGATCCCCCAAACATATTCATCTTCTAACTGGAAGTTTGTGCTCTTTGACCAACATCTCCCCGTTTCCCCCAACCCCCAGCCTCTGGTAACCACCATTCTATTCTCTGTTTCTATGAGTTCAGCTTTTTTAGATTCCACATATAAGTGATATCATACAGTATTTGTCTTTCTTTGTCTGACTTATTTCATTCAGCATAATATTCTCAAGGACTTTCCATGTTGTTGCAAATGGCAGAATTTCGTTCTTTCTCATGGCTAAATGATATCCCATTGTAAATATATACCACAACTTCTTTATCCATTCATCCATTAATGGCCATTCAGGTTGTTTCCATATTTTGGTTATTGTGTATAATGCTGCAATAAACATAGGAGTGCAGCTATCTCTTCGATATTCTGTTTTCATTTCCTTTGGATATGTACCCAGAAGTGGGACTGCTGGATCATATGGTAGTTCTACTATTAACTTTTTGAGAAACTGCATATGGTTTTCCATAATGACTGCACTAAATTACATTTCCCCCAACAGCACACAAGGGTTCCCTTTGCCCCACATCCACATCAACACTTATCTAGTGTCTTTTTGATGATAGTCATTCTAACGGGTGTGAGGTGTTATCTCATTGAGGTTTTGATTTGCATTTCTCTGTTGATTAGTGATGTTAAGCATATTTTTGTGTACCTGTTGTCTATTTGTATGTCTTCTTTAGAAAAATGTCTATTCAGTTCCTCTGCCTATTTTTTTTTCTTTTTTTTTTCAGTTGAGGAAGATTCGCCCTGAGCTAACATCTGTTGCCAATCTTCCTCTTTTTTGCTTGAGGAAGATTCACCCTGAGCTAACATCTATGCCAATCTTCCTCCATTTTGTATGTGGGTCGCTGGCACAGCATGGCTGGTGAGTGGTGTAGGTCCGTGCCCAGGATCGGAACCCACCAACCCGGGCCACCGAAGCGGAGCCCACCAAACTTAACCACTGTTCCGCGGGGTCAGCCTCCTCCTGCCTATTTTTAATCAGATTGCTTGTTTTTTTCTTCTTGAGTTGTATGAGTTCTTTATATATTTTGGGTATTTTCCCCTCATCAGATATATGGTTTGCAAATATTTTCTCCCAATTCATAGGTTGCCTTTTCATTTTGTTGATTATTTCTTTTACTGAGCAGAAGCTTTTTAGCATGATCTAGTCCCCCTTATTTATTTTTGCCTTTTTGCTTGTGTTTTTGGTGTCATACTTAAAAAATCATTGCCAAGACCTATGTTAAGGATCTTTTTTCCTTATGTTTTCTTCTAGGAGTTTTACCATTTCAGGTCTTATATTTAAGATTTTAATCCATTTCAAGTTCATTTTTGCGAGTGGTGTAAGATAAGAGTCCAATTTCTTTTTCTTCTGGCGTGTGGTCAGCCAGTTTCCAGAACCAAGACCACTTATTGAAGAGACTATCCTTTCCATATTGAGTATTCTTGGCTTCTTTGTCAAATAGTAGTTGACTGTATATGCAGAGGTTTATTTCTGGTTTCTCAATGCTGTTCATTGGACTATGTCTATTTTTATGCCAGTATCATACTGTTTTGATTACTGTAGCTTTGTAGTATAGTTTGAAATCAAAAAGTGTGATGCCTCTAGCCCTTTCTTTCCTGTTATACATTTTGAGGAGGTTTTCACGGATGGTTTATGGATACACCCCACCCAACCCTCCTCCCCCACACACACTTCTTGTGCTTCTTGCTCTCTCGTGGCAGAATTCTTAAGCTCATATGTCTTCTCTACATCCTCCAACACACCTGCTGATAGCCTCTCGTTTGCTTTCCTGAAGGTAGCACTACAGTTTAAGTCTGTGGTTTCTCCCTTGCCCACAGACCCCGGCCTGCCCTCAGTACTTGCTCCCTGTCTACCAGAGCTCTCCCTCCCTCGGGAGTGCACACAGGGAGCCAGCCACAGAGTAGGGGGAGGTGGTGTTTGGCAGTGGTGCAGTGTGGGTGTCCTTGGGTCAGTTGAGGGCATCTGTGGGTGAGATTTTTCCCACAGCTCGTGGGCAGGCTTCCCGATAGGGTCCAGAATGCAGTCAGCAGGAACCTTGTCCCTTTAATGCCCTCTGAGAGTCTTGTATGTCATTCTCCTGATCTACTCCCTCCCCTCAGTTGTGGAACTCCCACGTCAATGTTCTGGATGCTGTGAGAGAGAAAGGAGTCTCTTCAGCATCATCCTGCACAGCTGAAGAAGTGGGGCATTCATTCGCTGTCTCTCTCTTTCCCCATTCAGGAGAAATCACTGGCTCTCTAGTTTAGCCCTAAGCTGTGCCACCTTTGGAGAGGGATGATGTTGGCAAAGTCAAGTTGTTCCTATTACCCACTCCAATGCACCCAAACTCATTTTGTTTGTTGTTTTTTTTTTTTTGCTCCAACGGAGTGCTGGAACTTCTCTTCTGGAAACGTGAACTTCTGCAAGGACTCTCTTGTCCATAGGTTACCACCCAAGTCAGTGTTCTGCAGACACTCAGGATCATGGCCAAGAGAGGCTAGAACTGCTTCACAGTCTCCTGTAGGTTCCATAGCTGATACTGAAATCTGTCTGCTTATTACCCAATGCACAAGTGGGCCACTTCTCCCGGGTCCCTTGGCATATGGTGCTGGATCCCACACCTCAGACAAATGCTCTTCTGTTCTTGGATGGATACTGAATTTTTGTTGTTGAAGCGGGGAACAGAAAGGAGGAATGGCTTTGCTGCCATGAATCACTCTCAAATTAATTTTCTGTTTTACCTTAAAAATTTTTTTACAATTTAATCTATTTTTTCAGATGAAGAATTTAAAGTTTAGTTAGGTAACCTCACATGGCTAGCAAATAAACAAACTTGGATTAAACCCAAATTACCATGGTTATGCAGCTAAATGATAAAACTATAAAGTTTAAGCTCAAGAAAATCTTTCCTCAAATTAGATTTATGGACCACCTTCCATGTCGAAACTAGACCCTTATAATGTGGTTAGATGTAAAATCAAGAATATTGAGGAAGGTGGATGTAGAATTCTAACCTTTCCTTCATATATTTCTTTGGAACTATTCATATTATAGTGTCTTGTTAGAAATAAAGAATATACAGCAACTATGAACACAGATAGTCCATATTACCATTATCATCATTTCAATATATTATTGTACTTGTTATTTTAACTATCTTTTATTAAACCCTACTGTGTTTAAGCATGGTGCTAAATGCTTGTGATATAAAATTCTAGCAACAAAGCTAGGAGGTTGTAATTATTAATAGTCTGATTATACAAAATGAGGAAACTAGTAACTCATAGAAAAGTGAGGCCAGTTGTTCAAATTGTATAGCTAATGTACCAGTAACTGGTAAAATTCAGAGTAACACCAAGGAGAGATATGTTCCAGAGCATCAACTCTTAAAACAGTCAATAATTAATGATTGAAAAATTAGATCCATACTACTTGTTAACAACAGAGTAATAAAATTTGGAGGAAAGTAATGGACAGGGATTAATTTATAACTAGGGAATAAAAACATGTTTGGCTTTTCTTAAACTTTCACTTAAAAGTATTAAATACATTAAACTCAAATGTTTTGGTCCTATTTTTCTCCACAAATATAATGACAAGAAATATGTGAAATATAATATTTACCTAATTAATAATCAAATACATTAAAATGAAAAGGGCTTTTTCGTGACTATTGAATTGGCAAGCCAATGAAGCTACTTGTTGGAATAGAAATTTACTATCAATTTGTAGAACAATTTGATAATATCCATCGAAATCAAAAGCCGGCATACCTTTTCTCTAGAAAGCCTAATACTAGTTAATAAATCCAAAATGAATATTAAGACAAGTGGAAAAATGTCTATATGCAAAGATTGTCATTACGGTACCGATATAATGAAAAATAAGAATCAAACTAAATGCTTTTTTATTATATATTAGCTTGGTAAAATTAATAATGCTTTATTTATAATATAGTTACACTTTAGCTATTATACTGTGTTACATATTATAAACATATGTGTTTCTGTGTGTTATACTATACACATTTAACATGTTTAATTAAATACCTTAAAGTTAATTTAATGGTTAAATTAACTACAATTAATAAATTTAAATAACTTTATTAAATTAAAAAATAAGAGAAATTTATTAAATTTAAACAAATGTATTTAAACATCAAATAAATTTAACAAATATGTTTAAATTTATGTTAATTAAATAAATTACTTGTTTATATAACATGCATTAAGGTATATATGTACATATGTATTCCTCTGTGTATAAATACAAGTAGAATTATGGAAAAAAATTATCCAATGTGTGATGAGAATTATTTCACTTGATGACATAATTTAAAAACTTTTTGCCTTCTTCTATAGTGTTTCTGTGTTGTTAAATTTTCTGTGTCGAGTTTGTAGCTCTTTAAAAACAGAAAATACAACTAAATTAAATACAAAAATGTATTTTAAATATATTTTGATATTTTCCATTTATTTTTTTCCTATGTTTTTACATTGGTATTATGAATCTACTAGAACATGAAATAACAGAAATTCCTATAGAATAATAATAGAAGTGTGTCCTTATATATTTTTCAATTCTTGAATGTATCATTATGAAACCTATCATTAGCAATACTAGTATTTTGTAAATTTTTTGTAACAGAATTCATACCTTAAAGCCTGAAATGTGTTAATATTGATAGATTGTTTCACACACAGAAGAATTGTGTCTATAAGTACACTGAATTCTCAGCCTTTTATTTTATTTAAACAAATGTTAACCCATCAATTTTCTGTGTCTGACCATATTAGAAGGTTTTAAAGAAAAATTAGAAAGCATCTTTATTCATGTTCTTAAGTGCAAGGTCATCTTGTACTCTGTAAATGAGATATGATTGTTCTACCTTTTATCTTGCATGAGGACATGTTAGTCATAAAATTTTCCAGTGTTAGCAATTGTCTTACTGACTTCTTGCTATTACAAATTTGCTGTTATTTTCCTTTTTGCAAAATGCTTTTATTTTCACAAATAGTTTGGACTTTTGTTTGACAAAATCAGTTATAATATTTATTGAGTATCTAATTTGTTTTGAGTGCATAGATTATGGATGCTACCTAAGGAAGCTGTGTGGGCAGCATCAACATACCAAAGAACAGACTATGGGGGATCATGGATTTCAGTTCTATCCTTACCATTCTCTGGCTCCCTAACTTTAAATACATCTTTTTATGTATAATATCTAGTTTCTTCTTCCATTCAGTAAATTGAACCAGAATTCTTCTGCCTCTCTGATTTCTAAGGAAGTTAGGCTCAAAGCAAACAAAGGGGAAAAAAGCATTTCAGATATGGCTTCTGGGCTCAGCCTCATAAATGGTGGGATGCTCTTCAATCACTATCCGATTACAGTAGAAAATATGGCACCATTTCATTCTTATGTCCAGTGAATATTTGAATACCTAAAAATGATCTAGTGTGGAAATGGTCTTTGTTACTTATTTAAGAAGCTAACTAGGTCAGCATATTGCAGCTTTAGTATAGAAGGAAAATGGTATAGTCTCTGTTTAAATTTCCTATTTAATTGCTTTTATTCCCACATGCTGTGGCTAAATAAACTATTTCTTTTTATTGTCTCCCTAATATTGCTTTAAAATATTCTACTATTATTTTTCTCTAAAGCCAGAGCAACATAAAATTCTATCTTGCAGGTCCCACTGGGGCACTCACACAGGAGTTTGAAAAGAAGAAATCGTTTTATTGTGGCTTGAGTTCTTTATGTAAACACTCCCTGGCATTTTTTCTTTTCTCATAGAGAAGACCTGCTTCTCAAGAAAGAAAAAGTTTTGCCTTGGCTGTATCCATTTTAATGATTTTATGGTTATGGGACTAATTATTGAAAATAGTATATAAGAACACTGTTTCCTTATATTTTTCTTATGATTTCAAATGAACTAGATATTAATTTAAATAAATAATAGTTATAAATCAGACCTTTTTATTATAAGAAACATTCATCAATCCATTAAGAGAGGCTTAAGATATTAACAGATATCTCCTTTGTCTATGTGATTGGCTAAAACAAAATCAAGGGATATGGTGGCATCAATGTAGATTTGCCCTAATAAACTGCAGCGTAACTACATCTGTACTTTAATGTACCTGCAGCATTCTGAGGCAACAGTAGGATGATAAAAAAAAAGCACTGGAATCATACAGAATGCTTAATAGCGTGAGTTTTGGAGTTAAAACAGCATTTGAGGTTTTGCCCTGTGCTTTTAGGAGGTTATTTAACCTCTCACCTGTAAATTGGAGGCTGTCATAAAAAACTTCTCTTCTGTAACAAGGAGGTAATAAGATAGAAGTTCCTCAAAAGGGTTTTTGTAAGGATAATGTCCGTACATGGTAAGTCATTTTCTAGCATCTAGCTAACATTTAATAAATGGTACCTATACTTGCAAGACATAGGAAGAGGAGAAGAAGGAAAAATTAAAACTGGGATAAAGAACCAACTTTGGAACACACTAGCAATGTCATCATGGGCAAAGTGCTTGAATACTCTATACCTTAATTTTCACACCTATAAAATAAAGATGAGGATGACCATATCTAACTGTATTAGTTTTCTAGTACCACATAACCAATTGCCACAAAGTTAGTGGCTTAGTCATTAAGTCACTTAGTTGTACCCCATTTATGGTTTTACAGCTGGTTTAGGAGAAAGTCCAGACACGACTAAGCAGAGTCCTCTCCTCAGGGTCTGACCAGGCTGTAATCAAGGTGTTGGTCAGTCCGCATTCTCATCTGGAGGCTCACAGGGCAAGCATCTGCTTCCAAGTTTATTCAGGTTGTTGGAAGAATTCATTTCCTTGTGATTGTATGACTGAGGACCCCAACTTCTTTTTTTTTTTTTTTTTTTTTAATTTTTTGTTTATTGCAGTAACATTGGTTTATAACATTGTAAAAATTTGTACATCATTGTACTTCTATTTGTGCATAGATTACATCATGTTCACCACCCAAATACTAATTACAACCCATCACCACACACATGTACCGAATTATCCCTTTCACCCTCCTCCCTCCCCCCTTCCCCTCTGGTAACCACCAATCCAATCTCTGTCCCTATGTGTTTGTTTATTGTTGTTATTATCTACTACTTAATGAAGGAAATCATGCGGTATTTGACCTTCTCTCTCTGACTTATTTCACTTTGCATTATATCCTCAATGTCCATCCATGATGTCACAAATGGCTGGATTTCATCGTTTCTTATGGCTGAGTAGTATTCCATTGTGTATATATACCACAGCTTCTTTATCCATTCGTCCCTTGCTGGGCACTTAGGTTGCTTCCAAGTCTGGGCTATTGTGAATAACGCTGCAATGAACACATGGGTGCATGTACCTTTACAAATTGGTGTTTTCAAGTTCTTTGGATAAATACCCAGCAGTGGGATGGCTGGATCATATGGTAGTTTTATCCTTGATTTTTTGAGGAATCTCCATACTGTTTTCCATAGTGGCTGCACCAGTTTGCACTCCCACCAGCAGTGTATGAGAGTTCCCTTCTCTCCACATCCTCTCCAACACATGTTGTTTCCTGTCTTGTTAATTATAGCCATTCTGACGGGCGTGAGGTGATATCTCATTGTAGTTTTGATTTGCATTTCCCTGATAGTTAATGATTTTGAACATCTTTTCATGTGTCTGTTGGCCATCTGTATATCTTCTTTGGAGAAATGTCTGTTCAGGCCCTTTGCCCATTTTTTAATTGGGTTGGTAGTTTTTTTGTTGGTAAGATGCATGAGTTCTTTATATATTTTGGAGATTAAGCCCTTATCAGATGTATGGTTTGCAAATATCTTCTCCCAATTGTTAGGTTGTCTTTTCGTTTTGTTGATGGTTTCCTTTGCTGTGCAGAAGTTTTTTAGTTTGATGTAGTCCCATTTGTTTATTTTTTCTATTGTTTCTCTTGCCCGGTCAGAAGTGGTGTTTGAGAAGATGTTGCTAAGGCTGATGTCGAAGAGCGTACTGCCTATGTTTTCTTCTAGAAGTTTCATAGTTTCAGGTCTTACATTCAAGTCTTTAATCCATTTAGAGTTAATTTTTGTGTATGGTGTAAGGTAAGGGTCTACTTTCATTTTTTTGCATATGGCTATCCAGTTTTCCCAACACCATTTGTCGAAGAGACTTTCTTTTCCCCATTGTATGTTCTTGGCTCCTTTGTCAGAGATTAGCTGTCCATAGACGTGTGGGTTTATTTCTGGGCTTTCGATTCTATTCCATTGATCGGTGTGTCTGTTTTTGTGCCAGTACCATGCTGTTTTGGTTACTACAGCTTTGTAGTATATTTTGAAATCAGGGAGTGTGATACCTCCAGCTTTGTTCTTTTTTCTCAGGATTCCTTTAGCTATTCGGGGTCTTTTGTTGTTCCATATAAATTTTAGGATTCTTTGTTCTATTTCTGTGAAAAATGTTGTTGGAACTTTGATAGGGATTGCATTGAATCTATAGATGGCTTTAGGAAGTATGGACATCTTAACTATGTTAATTCTTCCAATCCAAGAGTACGGAATATCTTTCCATTTCTTTGTGTCTTCTTCAATTTCTTTCAGAAATGTTTTATAGTTTTCGGTGTACAGATCTTTCACCTCTTTGGTTAAGTTTATTCCTAGGTATTTTATTCTTTTTGTTGCAATTGTAAATGGGATGGTATTCTTAATTTCTCTTTCTGCTACTTCGTTGTTAGTGTACAGAAATGCAACTGATTTTTGTATGTTGATTTTGTATCCTGCAACTTTACCATATTCGTTTATTACTTCTAAAAGTTTTCTGGTGGATTCTTTAGGGTTTTCTATATATAAAATCATGTCATCTGCAAATAGTGACAGTTTCACTTCTTCCTTTCCAATTTGGATCCCTTTTATTTCTTTCTCTTGCCTGATTGCTCTGGCTAGGACTTCCAGTACTATGTTAAATAGGAGTGGTGACAGTGGGCATCCTTGTCTGGTTCCTGTTCTTAGAGGGATGGCTTTCAGTTTTTCACCATTGAGGATGATATTAGCTGTGGGTTTCTCATATATGGTCTTTATTATGTTGAGGTACTTTCCTTCTATACCCATTTTATTCAGAGTTTTTATCATAAATGGATGCTGTATCTTGTCAAATGCTTTCTCTGCATCTATTGAGATGATCATGTGATTTTTATTCTTCATTTTATTAATGTGGTGTATTACGTTGATTGATTTGCGAATGTTAAACCATCCTTGCATCCCTGGAATAAATCCCACTTAATCATGATGTATAATCTTTTTAACGTATTGTTGTATGCGATTTGCTAGTATTTTATTGAGGATTTTTGCATTGATGTTCATCAGTGATATTGGCCTGTAATTTTCTTTTTTTTTGTGTTGTCCTTGTCTGGTTTTGGTATCAGGGTAATGTCAGCTTCGTAGAATGAGTTAGGGAGCTTCCCCCTCTCCTCAATTTTTTGGAAGAGTTTGAGAAGGATAGGTATTAAGTCTTCTTTGAATGTTTGGTAGAATTCACCAGGGAAGCCGTCTGGTCCTGGACTTTTATTTTTGGGCAGGTTTTGATTACTCTTTCGATCTCCTTACTGGTGATTGGTCTATTCAACTTCTCTACTTCTTCTTGATCCAGTTTTGGAAGGTTGTATGATTCTAAGAATTTATCCATTTCTTCCAGATTGTCGAATTTGTTGGCATATAGCTATTCATAGTATTCTCTTATAATCTTTTGTATTTCTGAGGTGTGTGTTGTAACCTCTCCTCTTTCATTTCTGATTTTACTTATTTGTGCCTTCTCTCTTTTTTTCTTGGTGAGTCTAGCTAAAGGTTTGTCAATTTTGTTGATCTTTTCAAAGAACCAGCTTTTGGTTTTATTAATTTTTTCTATTGTTTTTTTGGTCTCTATTTCATTTATTTCTGCTCTGATTTTTATTATTTCCCTTCTTCTACTGATTTTGGGCTTTGCTTGTTCTTCTTTTTCCAGTTCCTTTAGGTGCATTGTTAGATTGTTTATTTGAGATTTTTCTTGTTTGTTGAGATAGGCCTGTATTGCTATAAACTTCCCTCTTAGAACCGCTTTTGCTGTATCCCATAAATTCTGGCATGTCGTATTTTCATTTTCATTTGTCTCCAGGTATTTTTTGATTCCTTCTTTGATTTCTTTGTTAACCCAGTCATTGCTCAGTAGCATTTTGTTTAATCTCCACGTATTTGTGGCTTTTCTGATTTTCTTCCTATAGCTGATTTCTAGTTTCATACCGTTGTGGTCAGAAAAGATGCTTGGTATTATTTCAATCTTCTTAAATTTATGGAGACTTCTTTTGTGGCCTAATACGTGATCAATCTTGGAGAATGTTCCATGTGCCTTTGAAAAGAACGTGTATTCTTCAGTTTTTGCATGGAATGCTCTGTATATATCTACTAGGTCCATCTGTTGTAGTGTGTCGTTTAAGGCCAATGTTTCCTTATTGATCTTCTGTTTGGATGATCTATCCATTGGTGTAAGTGGAGTGTTCAAGTCCCCTACTATCATTGTGTTACTGTCTATTTCTGTTTTTATGTCTGTTAATAATTGCTTTATATATTTAGGTGCACCTACATTGGGTGCGTAGATATTTACAAGTGTTATATCCTCTTGTTGGATTGTTTCCTTGATCATTATGTAATGCCCTTCTTTGTCTCGTTTTACAGTTTTTGTTTTAAAGTCTATTTTGTCTGATATGAGTACTGCTACCCAAGCTTTCTTTTCATTGCCATTTGCGTGGAGTATCTTTTTCCATCCCTTCACTTTCAGTTTGTGAGTGTCTTTAGGTCTGAAGTGTGTCTCTTGTATGTAGCATATATATGGGTCTTGTTTTTTTATCCAGTCAGCCACCCTATGCCTTTTAATTGGAGCATTTAGTCCACTGACGTTTAAAGTAGCTATTGATAAGTATGTACTTACTGCCATTTTTTAACTTTTTTTTTTTTCTCAGTGTTTTAGTAGTCCTTCTCTGTTCCTTTCTTCTTCTATACAGAATTGATGGTCACTTTAGTTTGACCTCTGTCTGAAAGCTGTACTCTTTAACTCCCCTCCTCCCTCATGTTTTTGATATCATATCTAACCTCTTTGTTGTGCATTTGTATCCATTATGTTCTAATCAGGGAAATAGATAATTTTTCCTATTTGTGGTCTTCTCTTTTCCCCTGAAATCAGTCCCTTTAACATTTCTTGTAGCACTGGTTTCTTGGTGACAAACTCCTTTAATTTTTGCTTATCTGGGAAAATTTTGATCTCTCCTTCCATTTTGAATGATAACCTTGCTGGGTAGAGTATTCTTGACTGTAAGTTTTTTCCTTTTAGCACTTTAAATATATCGTGCCATTCTCTTCTAGCCTGTAAGGTTTCTGCAGAGAAGTCAGCTGATAGCCTTATGGGGTTTCCTTTGTACGTAACTTGACATTCTCTTGCGGCTTTTAGGATTTTCTCTTTATCTTTAATTCTGGACATTTTGATTATGATGTGTCTTGGTGTGGGCCTCTTTGGGTTCATCTTGTTTGGGGCTCTCTGTGCTTCCTGTACCTGGATGTCTGTTTCCTTCCTTAGGTTAGGGAAGTTTTCATCTATTATTTCTTGAAATAGATTCTCTGACCCCTTGTCTTGCTCTTCTCCTTCCAGGACACCTATAACACGGATGTTGGTGCGCTTGATGTTGTCCCAGAGGTCCCTTAGACTGTCCTCAGTCTTTTTAATTCTTTTCTCTTTCACCTGTTCACCTCGGGTAATTTCTTCTAGTCTTTCGTCCAGCTCACAGATCCGTTCTTCTGTATCCTCTACTCTGCTTTTGAGTCCCTCTAATGAATTTTTCATTTCCAGTATTGTATTCTTCATTTCTGATTGGTTCTTTTTTATATCTTCCATTTCTTTGTTGACATTCTCACTGAGTTCATCTATTCTTCTCCCCAGATCAGTGAGCATCCTTAACACTCTTAGTTTGAACTCTCTGTTGGGTAGGTCGCTCATTTCTGTTTCACTTAGTTCCTTTTCTGGGGTTTTGTCCTGTTCCCTTACTTGGAATGTATTCTTTTGCCTCTTCATTTTGCCTCTTTCCCTGTGCTTGTGTCTACGTATTAGGTAGGTCAGCTACGTCTCCTGCTCTTGGATAGGTGACTTGATGTAAGTGATGGCTTAGGAGGCTTCCAGTGTGCTTCCTTCAGTTCTCAATGTTCCAGGGGTGACCCCTATGTGGGCTACGTGTATCCTTCTGCTGTGGCCTGTTTGCTCTCCCTGTAGGCGCCCAGGGAGGCTGAGTTATGCTCCTGGCCAGCTGTTGTAATGCTCAGCTGCTTGTAGTTGTTGTGGGCCCTTCAGTCTCTTTATCAGGTGTGGGGATCCCCAGCACAGTTGGCTGCAAGTTCTAATACCACATTTGTGTTGCAGTATTTCTTTTAAGTGAGCAGGCCCCCACCGTGGCAGGTTGTTAGGCTCAGGGACTTACAATTGCTGTAAGCCTCTAGCCTATTAGGTCTCTTGTCAGCTCTCTGAGGATTGCAGCTGGGTGGGGCTGGCCTCAGGCACAGGAGCACCCAATTGTTTCAGGTTTTGGAAGGTGGAGCAAACCTCCTATGTGGGTCTTTGAGAAGTACAAGTCTTCTGTGGCTGAGAAGCCCTGCTGCCCACAGGTCCACACACACAGTCAACACAGTCCTGCCCCGTGTGAGTGCCCTGACCTCCCCAAGCGGACCCAGTCTCTCCACGGCGGGAGCCCCACACACTCTGCCACCGCCCCACACTCTCCACCCGCTCCTTGTGCACACCCTGCCCTGCTCAAGTCGGCTCAGTTGCCAGGCTGCAGAGAATCTAGTCACCAATCTATGCAGGCCCACACGTTGCCTGAGGGCTTGTTGTTGGGTGGGGCCAGTCTCTAGGGTGGGCTGCCTGCCCTGGCTGAGCTGGATTAAATCAGTGCTCTAGCGGGTGGGGCAGACCCTGGGTTAGCAGGCATCAGGGAGAACTCCAATGGCGTCTGTGTCAGCACGCCCACACCAGGCCACAACAATGGCCGCCGCCAATGTCCCAGTCCCTGGAGAGGTCTCACCCCTCACTGAGATGCACTCAGGGCCTATTAGGTGAGTCTCTTGTCACCACAGCACTGTACACCTTTCTTTCTGGTGATTTTAGGGCGCTTCCTGAAACGGGTGAGTTTGCGCGCAGGCCCTTTAAGAGCCAGTTTTAGTTTCTTTGTGAACCGGGTTTTCTGGGGGTGCTCCCCAGTGTTTTAGTAGCAGGCACAGTCAGATATTATGCCGCTGGTCTCGATTGTGCTGGGTCCACAAAATGCCCACAGCGGGGGCGCTCCCCGGCTCAGGGCCCCGCGCCTCCAGGGAGGCTGCGTACCTGTGAGCTGCTCCCGGCGGCCGTGAAGCTGGCGGCTTGTGAAGGCGGCGTTTTTCCTCTCATAAGGGAGTCTCTGCCTCTTCCACCTCAGTTAGGATTGTCCGTTGTTGCAGGAGTTCCTCTCATCCAGTTTTCAGTTCTGTCTCAGGGGTGATTTTTCCACGAGTAGTTGTAAATTGGCTGTGTCCACGGGAGGAGGTGAGTTCAGCCAGCGTCTGCCTACGCCGCCATCTTGACTCTGAGGACCCTAACTTCTTAATGACTGTCACGTGGAGGCTACTCTCACGTTCCAGAGGGTGCCCACGGTCTCTTGCCACCTGGCCCTCTCCATAGACCTTCTCACAGCTTTACTTCAAGGCGAGCAGCAGGCTGTCTCACTCCAGTCTGCAGAGAGGGAGTCTTATATAACATAATGTAATCACGTGTCTGACACCCCATCATATTTGCCTTACCATGGGACCTAATCAATCTCATCATTGCCATACTCTATTGGCTAATAGCAAGTCCTAAATTCCCCTCTAATGAAGGGTAAGGAATTTTATGAGTGCTTGATTCATTGGTTGTTACCTTAAATTATATCTGCCACATTATATCATAGGTTTTGGGGAGTATAAAATGGATCAAAGTATATGTTTATGTATGTAACTATGAGCAATCTTTCTAAACTTCAAAGTACTTGAAAATCTATGAAGGCATTAGCTTTTGATAAACTATTCTAAGCAGGATTTATTTTAGTAATACTGAACCAAAAGCCTAAAAATATGTTCAATCCTCAAAGAAATTTTCTGATATATGTATGGATAAATAGATAGATGGGTGGATAGATAGATAAATAGAGATATAGATATATTCTCTAATTAATGAAGCAAAAGATATGCACAAATTTTTGAAAACACCACCAAACATACTAGGTGATTAATATTCTAAGTGGATGCAAAAAAGAGGATGCTGAATTTAGTCAAATTTTGCACTTTTGACATCTCACACCATTTAGTTAATTGAATTATGTATTGTCATAGTAATTTTGAGTAAGTTTGAAACATTAGGAAGCTTGATTTTGAAGGCTTAAACTGAATTGTATTAATACAGAGTGAATAATATTAAAAATAAAGAAATGGAACATAGATGGGTACATTATATTAAACTTCTGAAGAACTCTGATTTTTGCTTTAGCTGCTATATATCATTTGGTTGTGATGACATAAAACCAACAAAAAAAAGATGTCTCCATTAGGCATTGGTTTGATACTAGTTCTTCAATAAATATATTTATAAATCTCATTAAAAGATTGGCTAAAACTTGTTTTTTTCTTCATATAATGTATAAAGTTTATGAAAGAATTTCCAGAAGCTTTTTAAACTTTGATGTAGTGTAATAATAAATATGAATCCTGGTTGGTGCAGACTTCCTCATATAAATGCCAGAAATCTCCCACTAAGCTATTAGGATTGAAATACCAACCAGAAACTGTAATACAAAAATATTTTGTAATCCTGAATTCATCAGAGCCTTCATTGTCAGCCCTCATTATCAAAGAGGAGTCTAGTAGAGAATGGTTTCTCTGGGAGACAATATGTGGACTGGTCTCTTCTTTATAAAGGGCATACATGTTTTCAACTCATGAAAACATGATTTAAAGGGTCACGCATATGAGTCTTTTACATTATTTTGTGAGGCGCAAAAGTGTCTGTTTTAGTCCTCATCCAATTCAGATGAAATTGTATTCAGCTTTTTTTTTTTCATATAGTGGGGACAGAGCAGAAAATTTTAAGCTCCTTTAAGAAAGTGACCCTATTATGATATTTAATAAACTTTATCATATTGTCATAGAATTTAACATTTATTAAGTTCTTTATGCTAGACATTAATGTAATTTTTTAATATATTAACTGATTTTTCCTTCTACCAATTCTCAGAGGTATATACAGACAAGAAAACTAAAATGCAAGAATTTGGATAATTTGTCCAAAGTCACACAGCTATTTAATGGCAGCAGGATTCGAACCCAAGGTGTCTGACTCCAGAGCACTTGTGCTTATCAAATCTGCTCAACTGCCTTCACATCTCATATTTTGCTTCTGATATGAATTCATCCTCCTCTTATCAAACTTAGTGTAAACATGATAACATGATTTTGGCAGAATCTCAGAGAAATAGGATTCCTCCCAATTAATTTTAAGTAGATGAGAGTTTATTTTGCTTGGTGGTAGCCATTTTAAAAGGATGAAAAAAGATATTTGAAGATGCTTTTAGACCTACTAAAGTGGTTAATGGACCAAATATTTTAAAAAATCACTAATGAATAACATCAGAAAGAGAACACATTTCTGCACTAATAAATTAGAATTATGATTAGATTTAGGAAACTCAAGAATAAATGAGAAAATTTATTTCCATTTTTTCTTAATTTCCAAAATGTGTCTTTTCTTTTTTGATGAAGAAGTCTAGAATATGTACTTTAATAATACCAGCGTAGAGTTAGAAGATAGGCCAGGATTGTGTTCTAGTTCTGGTAACCATTTTTGGATAATGTAACATTAAATAAACTAGTCTAAAAAATAAAACAAGTGAATAAAAAAATAAACTAACCAAGCAAGCAAATAAAAAACTTGATTGGTACAACATCTTAACTTGGATGAATTTGTTACATTTTAGACCTAATTCATAGACCAACGTAGTTGGCTAATTATGAGACCCTCACATATTTTGGTGGTTGAGCAAAAAGGAAGAGATTGTGAAAAGTGAGGAGAGGTTTTTAGCTATAAAAATAACAAAAACCTGTGTTAATTATAATACTCTCTTCCCTAAGCACTATGATCACTGTTTGAGTTTTTATTGTAACATATTTTGTGACCTTGTGCTACTCTAAATTATTTTTCTCCAAAGGGGAATGGGCGAAATAATCCAGTGGGATACAGGAAGAAAATATCAAAACATCTATGTTATTGTGATTTTATCTTAATAGTGTCAATAGATACAATGAAATTAACTGAATTCATGCATCAGGTAGTCACACATCACAGACATAAGGCGGAATGGAAAGGGAGGTTCCGAAAGTGTGGATAGCGGTGCATCTACCTCCCTTTGCTTCCAGCATATTGCTGTTTACTTTGGCCAGTTAAGTAAACTCATGTATTAAGTTATCTAGTTTTAACTACATTAATAATCAGAAAATAGAATTTAAAAATATTCCCTATAAAGAAATAGTAAATCTAAAATAGCGTTAATAAAGCTAGCTCAAGAATTAAACAAGAGGGTGGTTGGTTTATACTAAGACTCTTACTGCTGTCCAAGCATTTTATCAGCACATCACATCACATACAATGACAATACATTAGAAATTACATCTTTCAACATGTGAATTTACATTCTCCTTAATAATGAGTCTTTCTCAAAGTAGATATTAAATATTATATTTATTGATTCTTTGGGGATTATATGTTTAGCTATGATGCAGATAACAATTAAGTATTAAAATAAACTGGACTAAGAACCTAATCTTAGAATATTGCTCTCACTAAAACCATTAAACCCATTATTAAAAATAAATGAGAAAAAATGCTTTTTATAGTTCAGAAATGAAACGATATAAATGCTAAACTGTTACTTAATTTACTTTTTAGAATTTTTATCCTTGTCTATGTTTTACAGATAACGCATTGGTAGAATAGTACATATATAATTTATTAAAAAAATATATAAATGAATACAATTTTGTTTGCTAATTTGGATTTGAGAACTTTTTTTTCCTGAGAGATGATTTATATGATCTAAATATTTGGAAACCTTTCTTCCGAATAACCTGTAAGCATTTATCTTATTTCGGTACATGGTACATTTAAAAATAGCCAATTATACACAACCATACAATGTTAAATATAAATTATTTGTTAAGTTCAAAAATCCTTTTAAGAGTTTTTAATCCTTCAATATTTTTTGGATATTACTTTGTCATTAAATATTGTTTTGTTTCTCTCTTTCTGTACATTCTGGTTATTTTAGTTTTCAATGTAAATGACTATCACCAGCCTTCCCTCTGTAGCTTCTTGTAGCCAAGCTATTGGTCAGCGATTTCACTAAATTCAACATATATTTTTTCATCCTTCTTCTTTCTGTAGACATGTCTATTCCTTTCTTTTCTTGAAAAAAAATTATTTTCTCTTGGTTTTCTGATACAATGCTCTTCAGTTTTTTTTCTGCTTCCCTGACTTCTTGCCATTTTTCTAGGATCAATCTCTTCTACCTTGACATTAAATTTTGAAATTCCCTTAAGATTTGCACTATATCTTCTGCTATTCTCACACTCTCTGCCCTATATACTCTCCTTAGATTATCTAATTCACACCCACGAGTTAGTTTAATATCAACGAAAATAAGAAATCATGTCTCTAGCTCTAACATCTTTTCTGAAGTCGCAATCTGTATATCCAACTGCCTTCTTTATATACCCTTTTTAATGTCTCTTAGACTCCAGAAACCTCATTTTCAAAGACAAATTCATGATCTTCATTCAGTTCTCCCTGGCTACTCTCCAGAAAACCCTGTCCATAAAGGATAATCTTAGAAATCAACCTGGACAATTCTGCTTCGTCGCTCCCATTTAAATTTTTTGCTATTTGATATATCCAGAAATCTATTCATTGGCCTCTCTCTCCACCTCTGTTCTAGTCCAAGTCACTATCACCCTTACCTCGTCAAATGTAGTAGTTTCTAACCGGGCTTATATCTATGCGCTGTGAACCTCTCCATTCTAAAACTTACCACCACAGCCAGACGGATATTTTGAAATTATAAGTTTAGTTATATCAGTGCCCATCACTGTCTTCCCACTGTTCAAAGCTAACTCCCATTACGTGCTAAAAGACTCGGTCCCCACCTACATCTCAAGCCTCCTCTTTCACCATACCTTCATGGCATCTCATTTATTCTGACTTTACTGAAGTTCTTTCAGTTACTTGCACTTTCACACTCTCTTCCTCAGTGTCTATTAAGCCTCTGGCTGCGTGTCTTCCAGATGCTCCTTGCTTATTAATTTATTCTCATACTCCTGATATCAGATTGGGATTTATCTACACGGAAATCCTTCTTTGGTCTCCATAACGAGGTCATTTTTCCTATCACGGACACACATGGCTCTCCTTCGTGGAATTTACCATAGTTGCGATTTCACATTTGTATGATTATTTGACAAATGCTTGTCTTTGCTTATATCTTCATAGCAATCCTCTGTACCTGTCTCTGGTTATTTTCTGAAGATAAATTTTCAAACGGGGAGTCGCTGAGTCGAGGGGATACATATTGTATTAAAGCTCTGAATAGGTGTGTTTCAGTAAATCTTCAGAAAGAAATATTAATTTGCATTCCAGCAGCAGCATGTGAATTATCTTCTTCGCTACAACGGAAATTTGATATTTTTCCTCACATAATTAAAATGAGGAGGATTATGAATGCAAATGGAAAAATTGTTCTGGATAAGTGACATACCCGCCACCATTGGTGCCAAAATATCATCTCCGTGAGAAGGAGGGCTTTTATAATATTGTTTAATAATGCTTTCACAATTATGACTTCCTCAGGAAAAAAAAAAGGAATTTTTTCCATCATGTACATTGGTGAGTGGTATATTTTAAGATGGTAATGGTTGAGAATCACTAGACTGGATCATAGTTTGGTTTAAAATGAATAATATCATCTAAAGAAGATTTTTTAAAAGATAAATTATACTTGAACTAATTTCACCAACATATTTAAATTATAAAGCATCTCCCATACTAGTTAGTTTCTGTAAACACAAATGTATGATTCAGAATCATAATCTAAACTCCCTTATAGCCAATAATTTTCATAAAACCATCATGCTCTTTCATTATTCTGGCCATTTTATATGTGCCTAAATTAATGAGAAAATAAATTGCCAACAATTTTCATTATAGTTAAAGAAAAAAGGATAAACTATCTATAACCCCATAGCTCCAGAGGAATGTCTTAAAGAGGTTTTTATGAGTCTTTTTTACTCTGAAAGATATAAAAATTAGAAAGATATTGATTTACGGGATTATGTGTGTCAATTCAAATAAGATGGGTTACTGAGTACAGAAAGAAACGTTTGAATCTCCATCCCAGACTGTTTTTATTCAGTTGATTTATATTTACATTTCAAATGACACATATTCAGGAGGAAGAAGTTTATAAACTGTAACTAGGCTGATGATTTCAGTTAAATTAATTTCTAGCTAAGTCACTCTAAAAGCATTGGACATGCTGATTGGCTTCTATTTGGTGAAATAGACTTCTGGTTTTCTTATGCTGATTGTAATAAAAAAATCTATAAATGTTAAGGACAGAAGGCACTCACATGGTGTTTGGCATAATGGAATGTGTCAAACTGTCCCTAGTGATGATGACAGGTTTTGTACAATTTGCACCATTTTAATGGCAGGATAAGATCTATATGTTTACTCAGGTATGAAAAAGCAGAGGAAAAAGAAAGTGTTCCAAATGTAAAAAGCAATAAAAGAAATCACTTTTTTTATGAAACGGTATATAAAATTTGTTACTGATGATGGATTTATAGTAAACTAATTTGTGAAATAAATGAAGTGTAGAGATTGAAATGTGCTTGAAGTATTAAAACTTACCTTGCATTACCCGTTGCGATTACTGATAACTCTAGGTGCTCATAGAGGATTGAAAACATCTTTGATATGAAAGCAGTGTGGTTGTGAGGTTTCATCATATTTTGGGAAGTTCATCCATTCATTCGACATTTTTATTTGTTGTGCAGTAATAACTTTAATGAGGAGGCCCTTTCCTTGAAACACACATATTTCTCAGAAATTTCCTATTTAGAGGAAGAATAAACTAGATTTGCAGGGGCACATCTTAGAGTTTTGTAAAGAGAGGGCTATAGTTTTAAAAATCCCAATGGAAATATCAATAAATATATTAGAATTAATAAAATATGTCTCTGAGACTTTTGATTTAACTACAAAGAAAATTATATCTTTGCGTCACATTAAAGATATTTAGGGAATAATAGAAATTAGACTCTGCTAAGAAAGAAAGCTCTGATGAATAATCTGGTAACAGAACTGCAAAACAGTGACATGGATCCCGGATCCCACCATGAAAAACCTGGTGATGAAGTGATACAGACTCTGGCACAGTCAAAATCTCCTGAGACTCGATTTTATGCAGCAACTGTTACACCACAATGCTTCTCCACTTCCTCTGGAGATCTAGAGGCTGTTTGTGCAGAACAGGTTTTAGATTTCCCGACCAGCTCCACTTCTCCTTGAGTCACTCTCTAGACCTGCACTGTCCAATATGAGCACCACTAACTAGTATGTCAGCCGATGTAGCCGTTGAACACTTAAAATGTGGCTAGTCTGAGTTGAGATGTGTTGTATGCATGAAATATACACTGTATTTCAAAGATTTAGTACAATAAAAGAATGCACAATATCTCAATAATTTTTACACTGATTACATATTGAAATGACAATGCTTTGGATATGCTTAGTTAAGTAAAATATATTATTAAAATTAGGTTTTTTTTCCTATTTTTTAGTGTGGCTACTAGAATATTTAAAATTACCTGTGAGGCTCACATTATGTTTCTATTGGACAAGCGCCATAGTAGACAATGAGTCCTGCAGGGTTCTCCTCTTTGCCAACTCAAATCTCCCCAGCTGATGTCTGAAATTCCATTGGGTTTGGAATAGTGAGAGGGAAGAAGAAAAACAGTTATAATATAGAAGGTTTGAAGTGTTAGTGTCTGATTGAAGTAAATGCTATAGTGTAGATAGTTATTTACAAAGAGCATAAAGTCAACCATCCATCTAAAAGGGGTGCAATTGACAAGTTATAAGATCCTCCTGTCTTGGCTTAAGGAGGGTCAGCTGGAGTGAAGGAGAGAAAAGTAGATTATGAAGATAAGAGATAAGAGAAGATAAGAGAGTATGGGATGCGGCTGGCCCTGTGGCTTAGCAGTTAAGTGCGCGTGCTCTGCTGCTGGTGGCCTGGGGTTCGGATCCCAGGCGTGCACCAGCGCACCACTTCTCTGGCCATGCTGAGGCCACATCCCACATACAGTAACTAGAAGGATGTGCAACTATGACATACAACTATCTACGGGGGCTTTGGGGGAAAAAAAGGAGGAGGATTAGCAATAGATGTTAGCTTTGAGCCGGTCTTCCTCAGCAAAAAGAGGAGGGTTAGCATGGATGTTAGCTCAGGGCTGATCTTCCTCACAAAAAACAAATAAATAAATAAAAGAGAGTATGGGATGGATTAAAGGAAAATAGTTGCATTGCAGTACCAGATGGCAGAGGAAGGCTGCAGGATAAGATGCCTATGAAGGCAGAAAACAATTTTTATTACTTCATAAACTTGGATATCACCTACCTTCAATTAGGCCATGATAATCTGTAGCTGTGTAGGGAGGTATTCTCATTATGAAGCTGCAGATCCAGCCATTTCTTCAATGACTTAAAAAACAATTCTGTTTTTTTATAAAAATGATATAAAGCAGAGGTCTCAGGAGAGTTATTCATCTGACAATTTCTGTTCTAGTAAATGTAAACTCTAATATGATATTAAATACAAAATTTTTATCTACATTTTATTAAAATCACTATTATGTCAAAAAGAATGATTTTTCAAGTAAATTGCTATGGGGAAGTAAACCTATCTAGCCCAATACATCATGGTTGTGCTTGTGCAAAGCAGATATTTTGCAAATGCCAACAAATTTTTCTTCTTCATCTCTGATCAATAAGGGGCTTACCTAAAACAAACAACAGAGCAAAAGGTGGATTCACTTGTATGGCTTATCCATACTGTGTAAGCATTTAGAATGAAGTACAATGAAGAAGCTGGGCTCAAAAATTCATGATTCTTTCCCTTCCTGGCCATGATTTTACTAACCAACTTTTGAAATTAAAAATCAATGGTTAAAAAGAAGCATTGGAAAAAGATGACGTTGATACTGAGCAATGGCTCCCTCTGCTCACCGCAATCTGAGCCAATTAATCACAACAAGTTAAGGATTGAGAAAGGAAGTTTTAATTCGATTAGCTGGCATAATCAGGAAGATGGTAGACTAATGTCTCAAAAGAACTATCTTCAAGAATTACAAAATCTTGAAGTAGTTATACAGGGAAAATGGGCAGAAAGGAGGGAGTTTAGAAATGTCAGCCTTCTGGCATGATGGACTCCAGGATCTTTCATTGTTCTTTTCTTCTGTCAGTGATGATGAATATCTTATAGCTGTGTTTCCCACATGTGGTTAGCCTGTTCCTGGAGAGAAATTCATAGGACAAAGTTTTAATTTATCAAGCTATAGGGAAGTACACTCATAAGTGGAGGCCATAAATCAGGAGAGCATGTGAATTTTTTTATAGAGTACATGCAGAACAGTGAGTAGTCACACAGAGGAGGGGCTGGGGCCATTTAGCGTAACAAGATGGCCTCACTTATTTTCACTTACAACATTAAGATAGGATAATAAACGCTTGTACTAGAGCAATATATACTAAAATACATATCTGTTTCTCTCTTTGCAAACATGTCTTTGTGTATTATTGTCCAAAGAGCAAAAAAGACATACATACACACAAAAGTAAAAAAGCCCAAAAAACCTGAATATTTATAGTAATATGAAGCTCTAATGGATATGGGGTAGAACAGTAGGAGCCTTATCAGTACTGATGTGGAAAGCTCTTTGAGATATTTTAGGTAAGAAAAAGAAAGATGTATGTTCATATCTACATAAAAATAGAAATATATATTGTTCTTATACATATATAAATGTGTATACATAATATATATTACACATATAATTACTCTATAATTTTTCATACATAAAATTCTGGAATGATACTCCAAAATTAAGAGCATTTGCTTATGAAGAAAGGTATCTGAGATGAAGTCTTATTTTTCATTTTATAATTTTTTTATATATCTGTGGAGTTTTTATTAACTATGTGTATCTTTTAAATTTCACAACATTGTTATTATCAGTAAGACTAGGAAAAATAAAGTAATGTTTATGAGAGAATGTTAAGTGAACATAGATTATAAATGATTAAGAATATAATGATTGTATCTCTGAAATTCTGTAATATAAAGATTTGCATATAGAAGTAAATACATTGGTATCAGGTGGTTGGATTTGGGACATTTATTTCTATAGTTCTACGGTTCTATAGTTCTATAGTTAAAAATACTTTGCTCAATTAAGTCATGTTAATCAAATCAAAATGAAATCAATATGACCCAATTTGTATGTCCTTAGAAAAAGGGGAAATTTGGACAGACATACACTGAGGGAAGGTGATGTAAAAATGACCATGTGATGAATGAGGCAGAAATTGGACTGATTCAGCTGCAAATCAAAGAATGCTAAGGATTTCTGGCAGCCACAGAAAGGCAGAAAGAGGCAAGAAAGGATTCTATCCAGAGTCTAAGAGGGAACATGGCTCTGTTGACAGCTTGATTTTGGACTGCTAGATTATAGAACTATAAGACAATAACTATGAGACAATAAATTTCTGTTGTTTTAACCACCCAGTTTGTGGTATTTTGTTATAGCAGTCCTAGGAAACTATTGTAGTAGTTTCTTTCTTTCAATATGTTAAATCTTTCACTCCACTCTCTTGCTTGCATGATCTCTAAAGAGAAGCCCCATGTAATTCTTATCCTCGCTCTTCTACAGGTAAAATGTTTTGTTGTTTTTTTTTCCTTCTGGCTTCTTTCAAGATTTTCTCTTTGTCTTTGATTTTCTACGGTTTGACTGTGATATGTCTAAGTGCAGTGGAGCTTTTCTGCTTGTTTTTTGTTTTTGGTATTTATCATGCTCAGTGTTCTCTGAACTTCCTGAATCTGTGGTGTGGAGTCTATCATTAAGTTTGTGAAATTCTGAGTCTTTAGTGCTTCAAATATTTCTTGTGTTCCTTTCTCTCTTTTTTCTCATTCTGATATTCCCATTATGTGTGTGTTATATCTTTTGCCATTGTTCCACAGTTCTTGGATATTCTCTTCTGTCTTTTTTTCATTCTTTTTCCTCTTTTAATTTGTCTTGGAAGTCTCTATTGACATTTCTTCAGCCTCAATGATTCTTTCTTCATCCCTCTCCCATCTATGATGAGTTTATCAAAGGCATTCTTCGTTTATGTTAGTGTTTATTTCTAGCATTTCCTTTTAATTCTTTTTAAAGTTTCCATTTCACTGCTTACGTTACCCATCTGTTCTTGTACGCTGTGCTTTTGTTCCATTAGAGCCCTTAGCATAGTAATCATACATATTCAAATTCTCAGTCTAACGATTCCAACATCACTGCCATATCTGAATCTGCTTCTGACCTTGCTCTGCCTCTCTTCAAACCGTGCTTTGTCTTTTAGTATGCTTTGCAATTTTATGTTGAAATCCAGACGTGATGTAGGGTAAAAGGAACTGAGGTAAATAGGTTTTTAGTGTGAAGTTTTCTTTATCTAGCTAGGAGTTAGGCTGTGATAAGCATTTGCTGTAGCTGTAGGTGTCAGAAATTAAAATTTTCTCAGATGTCCTTTTTTTTCTTGTGAGGAAGATTAGCCTTGGGCTAACATCTATTGCAAATTCTCTTTTTTTTGCTGAGGAAAATTGGCCCTGGGCTAACATCCAGGTCCGTCTTCCTCTACTTTATATGGGATGCTGCCACAGCATGGCTTGGCAAGTAGTGCGTTGGTCTGTGCCTGGGATCCGAACCAGTGAACCCTGGGCCACCGAAGCAGAGTGCACGAACCTAACCGCTATGCCACTGGGCTGGCCCCTAGAAACTTCTTAAATAAGGTCTGAGATGTGCAGGGTTTTTTTTTTTTCCAGTTATATTCCTATTATTATATAATGGGGGAAAGGAAAGCATCCTATAGTGCTATGTTTAGGCCTCAGTAGTTTAGTGATTTTATGCCCCTGGGTTGTGATCTTATCAAATGCTTTGCAATGTTTTTCCCCCTTAGGTGAAACAGGAGGAGGCCTTGTTAACAAGAATGGAATGCTCTGGACATATTTCAAAAGGCTATTTCTCCCCCATTGATGTCAAAATGTAGCAAATCAAAAGTGCGTTGGTAGCAGAAAAAGTATTCAAAATATTTAAAGTGAGTAATTTGAAAATCTTGAAAATATGTCCGTAATTACATCTCCTATCTCAATACACAATTTTTTCAAATTGAAAACCCTGAAGTCAAAAAATGTACGTAACCTTGTTTACAAGTAGCACACATTATGTACCTATGAGAATTTCACCTAGCTGGATAAGCTTAAATATTTATTCTACCAACATATTTATTTTGAACCTCTTTAGTAACCTAATCTGACGCAGTCATTTGTTGATCCTTATCTTTGTTTATATTAAGATTTATTTAAGTAACTATATTATTCTTAAAACCAGAGTAAATGTGTAACCAGGAATAAAATTTGAGTTTTAATGTCTCCAATTGTGAGACTACTCATGTAAAACTCTCGTTACAGTTGCTGTTATGGGGCTTTGTTAAATAGTAACAACAAAAATACTATCTTTACATTTTTCATAAATAGAGAAAAAGGAAACAATTTATCCATGAAATTAAGTTTTAAATAAACTAGATTTATAAACAATATGCTAAGAATTATAATTCTACTGAGCTTCCGTTTTAGCCATTGTATAATCACAACTACAGCAATCAAATGCGATAAGAAAAATTCAAATTTATTTTTGAAGTGAGAAAAATATTGCTGTTTCTGGATCAATAAATGATATTGTTAAATAGCAATAACAAAAATGCTATACTTGTACTATGTAAAAATCAAATAAGATGGAAACAAGCAATAAAATTCACATTTTTATAATATACATTTATAAAACATTATCCTAAATGTTGTGATCTTATCAAGTCTCAATTTGAGATACCATATAACCACTTAAATAATAGCAATGAAATCTAAAGTGAAAAAATCAAAATTATTTTAGAAGAAAGAGGAAATAAAATTCTTACTGTGTTTCTGAGTTATTGTAGTGGACTTATTAGTAACAATAACATATTGTAATTATACTACTTTAAAATAGAATAATATGCAAGCAATTAATTTATGAGTCACATTTAAATAAGCTACAGTTCTGAAATATTATCTGAGTGTTATAATCCTATTAAGTTTCCATATGAGCCATTGTATAATCACTTAATAGCAATAAAACTAAATTTTTTTTGTATTTCTTAAAGAATTTTTGGTTATATTTTATAGATGACCAGCTCTTCACCTGCCTGGCTGATTGCCATGTTCTTTGGAAAGATTTTCCTCTCTCATTGCAGAGCAACTTCTCTTTAAATTGGATGTTGGCAAAAATTCCTTTTCTTTTTTCTTGATTTAACTCAGGAAAGACATGAAGTTTGTACTGGAGCTGTTGCTTGTCCTTTTCTATTTGTGTGTGGGGTTTTTGGGTCTTCCTACCCCAACAATTAGATTGAAGTTTTCTCAGCTTGGTGATTTGTCATACAATCAAGTGCATCTACTATCTCGTCTTCCGTTAATTTAGTATGCATTTGTTTTTTTTTCTTCTTCAAGAGTTTTCAAATAAATATGTAACTCAACTGCATCAGTTTCTTCAAAAGTGATCTCCTAAGTGGTCTCTGTTTTCTGATGCATTTTGTTACACCCAATTCCAAGCTCCCACCATCTATTTTGTCTTCTCCAACAAGTGCAGCCTGATTTCTTATCTTCTGTAAGTATCAACCCAGAGTCTTCATGTAACTTTTTTTAGAGTTTTCTAATATTTTTTTCCTGTATAATAAGTTTATTCACTTTCCTTTTTCATTCTTTAGCTTCTTTTAAAAGCAGTATCAGACTTTCCTAATGATAAGAAAAATCCTCCAAAACTTCTTTTAGAGCCTCCTGAAGCTGTTCTTCGTTCTTCTGATGGGTTATGATGGATGTTTTCACAGCAACCACTTGGAATTGCATGTATTCTGTCACATTTTGTAAAGACTGAATCTTTCTTGCAATATCAGACATAGATCCAACTTGGTCTAAATGGTGAGATTTGTCTTCTGTTAGTCCTTTTTGGAAAGTGTTCCTTTTTAAGCTTAAAGAAAAAGTTGTAGTCCTGGGATAAATCTCATTTAGTATAATTATTTTTATATGTTGCTTGATTTAGTTTGCTAGTATTTTTGAGGATTTTGTATCTACATTCATAAGACATATTGAGCTGTAATTTTCTTTGCTTTTGATGTCTTTGTTTGGTTTTGGTATTAGATTAATTCTAACCTTCATGGAATGAGTTTGGAAGTGTTCCTTCTCCTCTACTTTTTGGGAGACTTTATGAAGTATAGGTGTTAAACCCTCTTTAAATGTTTTGTAGAAATTACCAGTGAAGCCATCTTGGCCTGGGATTTCTTTGTGGGTATTTCTTTTTATTACTAATTCAATCTCTTTATGTGTAACAGATTTCCTATTTATTCTTGAGTCAATTCTGTAATTTATATCTTTTTAGGATTTGTCCATCAATCTTATCTAATTTATTGGCATATATTTGCTCATGTGTTCCTTTGCAATCATTTTTATTTCTCTACGACAGGTAGTTATGTCTTCTTTTTCAGTCTTGCTTTTAATAACTTGAATCTTCTCTCTTTTTTTGTTTATCAATCTAGGTAAAATTTTGTCAATTTTGTTGATCTTTTCAAAGTACCAACTTTTAGTTTCATTGACTTTCTTTTTTGTTTTCCTGCTTTTAAAATATTACTTCAGTCAGCAAATGTTGCAACCATACAAAAAGGACATAAACAAAATTTCCTTGGTGGTTCTTATGCATTTCCAGAAGTGTTAGCCATTGAAAAAGAAAAGTTTGACATTTCGCTTTTTTCTTCAATGTATCTTTTTTAAAAAAAATGTCAATACATCTACTTCATTATTATATATGGACATGCCATAAATTATATTTTTAATTCTCTCACTGGTAGATACTTACATTTTATTCAGATTTTTGACTATAAACTAATAATATCATGAACATTATTCTGAATATGTCTTTGCTTAGATATGATAATATATCACTGGGATAAATTAATAGAAGTGATTTTACTATGTCATTTAAAGCATATATATTGTATACTTTGAAACATATTGAAAAATTGGTTTCCAAACTTTTTCCCAAATTTAAATCTATGGTGTTAGGATATCTTATTCTCCACATCTTCAACAACATTGAATAATATCAGTTTTAATATCTTTTCTATTCTAACAAATAAAATTATATATTATTGGTCATCAAATATACATTTCTATAATTAGGAGAAAGGTTGACTTTTTTAAGTCCTTAGCAGCTGTCTCTATTTCTTTTTCTGTGATATCCTCTGCCTATTTTTCTATAAAGTTGAACACCTTTGTATTATTGATTAGTAAGCATTTTTCTCATAAAAGAATATTATTCATTCAGCAATATGTATTAAAGGCCTACCATAAGTTAGACAGTGTTCTGGTAATCAGAGTTGCTTCAAATATGGTATTTTATTTTTCTTATTTTATTTGTTATAATTTTTATGTTATCAAACAATAATCTTTTCCTATATAACTTCTGGATGTTATGTCATGCTTAAAGAGACTTTCTACCTCAAGATTCTTAAACAAATTTTTCCTTGGTTTTCCTAGTTCTTTTAAAGTTTTAATTTTAACACATAATTATTTGGTCCAAGATATTCTGGTTGGTATATAGGAAGTGACATATAGATATTTATTTATATTTTTGTTCAGAAATGGTCATCCAATTGATCTAATTGTAGCTTTATGGTTTATTGTCTTTCTTTACCATGGACAATTTCATATTCTGAATGATTATACCAATAAGGAATAAATGCTGAATTTTCTATCCTTCCCATTAACCTGTTTGTGCTGTATATTTAGGGAATAGTTTTACCTTATTAGCTGTGTAACTTGAGACACGCAATGTAAAATTTGTGTGCTTCAATTTTCTCATCTGTATAATAGGGATGAAAATAGTATCTACGTAGAGTTGTGAGTATTACAAATGTTAATGCATGTAAAGTGCTAAGAACAGGGCTTGGGGTATAGAAATGATCAATAAATAAATTATAGTTGCTATTATTATTACTGCTACTATTATTAATTCTGAGAATTTTCCTGACAGGTCGCATGTCTTTATTTTTAAAGATATTCTTGGCTACTATTTTGTTAGGTGTAAAATGGTAGCATACAAGGTTGATATGCATTTATAATTTTTTATTTGATAACTGTTTTTGAATGTAATTACAATTGTATTCTTTTATTTTCTCTTTTAATCAGCCAAATTACTGATTTTCCTCATATATTGAATAATTCTTCTACTGATTCTCTTTGGATTTCTAATTATTGAAGCATATCATCTCTAAATAATAGCTTTACCTTCCCCTTCCAATGTTTTTAACTTATTTTTTCTCTTGTCTAATTTCTTGCATAATTTCATTGGCTAACACTTTAAGAAATGTGAGTAAGAATTTTTTAGTCGGCTCGGGCTGCCATAACAAACCATAACACCATAGACCGGGTGGCTTAAACAGCAGGAATTTATTTCTCACAGTTCTGGAGGCTGAGAAGTCCAAGATCCAGGTGCTGGCTGGTTTGGTTCCCTAGTGAGGGCTCTCTACCTGGCTTGCAGATGACTGCCTGTTCACTGTGTTCTCATAGGGCGTAGAGAGAGGAAGCAAGCTCTTATGTGTCTCTTCTTATAAGGGCACTAATCCCATCATGAAGGCTCCACCCCCAGGGCCTCATTTAAACCTAATTACCTCCCATCTCCAAATACGATTACATTGGGGATTACAACTTCAACAAAAAGATTTTAGGAAGACAATTCTGTCCACAGCAAAGAGTGTGCCTGTTTACTTACTTCCTGAATTCAATAGTGATTCATCTAGTATTTTCCTGTAAAACTTAATGCTAGCCCTTTGTTTTTTAATCACATACTCATTAAATAAGTATTTATAAATTGCATGCCCGAAATTCTGCTAGGGAGCTGAAATACACAATTTTGAAACAGTGACTTTGGTCTCTAAAAAACACAACCCCCCAAAATGGTAAACTCTGAATTTAAAATAGTATATTATAAAACAAAGTGCTTAATTATTTAGTAGCCATAATATTCCAGGAGGATAATGGAGTTAGAGTCGTCAGGACTTGTCAGGACAGCTTCCAGGAGAAATGGCTTTTCATCTCAAATTTGAAAATCTGGGGTATTTGGATAGTGGATGCAAGGAAAATAAAGTCAAATTCAAGATCAAGCCTATAAATAAAGTTCAAAAGCATTTTGTTAATGAATGTGATATTTTACAATTCTCCATATCACTCAGAAGCTATTGTTTTTAATAAACCCAATTAAAAGTAATTAAAATGTTAAAAATGGTGAACAATTCATGTCAATGAGGAGAAAACATGAAATTTTTGAAAGTGGAGTTAATAAATGAAAAAATACGTCTACTGAGCAAGCATGATTGTTTTCCCAGACTGTGTTTTAGAAACCCCTTAACAGCTGCATGTATTTGAGGTGTCTGTTGAGATTGTTTAAGCTTTGGCAGATAAAATAATTAAGCCACATTTTTTAAAAAGTGTTAAGAACAGTAATGTTAAAAAATGACTTCATTTATAAGTGAATTTATTTCTTATTAAACATGTACATTGTGAAGTATATTGTATTACATGCTCAAAGAACCAGTGGCATTGCTAAAATAGTTTTTCAGCCATAAAGTTTTTTCATCACACACCCATACTCACACACACACATACAAATGAATGTACAAGAAGCAGCAGAGACTTGGAAAATATCGTGCAGTTCCATTTTCAAAGACTTAGATAACTAGCAGCATTGTGAAAAAGACGCAGCAAAATTTCATCTAATGTGTAGTGCCTATTGGTCTAAACTTCAGAGTTGGGTATTATTGTTTTTTCTCCTTCTCAAGATGTGTGCAAGTTGGGTTTTTTAAATACTTTTATTTTTGTTTATTTATTGACTGCTCATTTTTTACTTCCTTAACTTTTCTGCAGTTACTGCAATAATATAACTCTTGTTGGTTTATCTCCTGTTTGTCTAATCTCTTTGATTATTTATGCTTGCATTTAATTTTTGTATAAGTATCTAACCCTTTTTAATGGCTATATTCTCTCCAACTGTACAAATATATTTTTAAATTTACTTTGAAATTATTGTCATAGACTTAACTTCTTTTTTAATTATATTTTTCTTTTGCTTGTGTATTTTTGCTATTACAATGCTATCATATACATATTTTTTTTTATTTTTATGATTTTATACATTTGTATATATATCAGAAGTACTTACAAGAGATGTTGGCAAGAACTCCCAAGGGATAAATTCCTAGAACTGAATTGAGCATTGTAAAGGTTGAATGTTGATAAATACAGTAGACGTATATAATGGGCAGATATGGTAGATGGCCTCTCAATTATGGTATCACTTTACACTCTCCCAGGTACATTTAATTTTATGAAAATTTTCTCTCTCTCTCTTACACACATACTCTCTCTATGCATACACATACATATATATATACATATGCGCGCACACACATGTACATACATATCCTCATACACACATATATACATATATGTTCCACATATATAGTTATGTATGTGACACATATAATTATGTGTTCCATTTATGTTTCAAATATATAATTTATATATTCCACATAGAAAATTGAACAAAAAAGCATGAATGTGATTATATCATACATAGTTATATTTTCATAGGCTGTCTTCATCCCCATTTCCCTTTTTGCTTCTTTTCTTAGCCCTTCTCCTTCCTTTAACAAATTACTCTTAAACACCCAAGTGTCTCATATTACTAAAGCAATATTTATTTACCCGTAGTTCCCTATATACTCTTATAATTATTTACAACATGAAATATGGAATATGTACATATGCAAATAAATATATACATTTTTGTCATTGCTTTTACATAAACAATATAAAATTATACAGTTTACAATATCTTGTTTTTTCTACTCATATATACAACATGAGGATCCTTTTAAGTCACCCCATATGCTCTAATTAATCCTTCTTAATGACCTCCTGATATTTTTACATGTGAACATAGTAAAATGCATTCAACCATTTACCCATCAGTAGGAATTCACTTTGCTTTGAGTATTTTGGGCTAACATGAATAATACTGTAATAAATATCCATATACTTATGTATTGATACTTTCTATGGAAGAGATTATCAGAAATGAAATTGCTGAATATATTTTGTATTTTAATGACATTGCCATATTATTTTAATTTATGATATCACTTATCACATATTTTGTTAAAATGTGCAGTTAAATATATTTATTTGTTATTTAAAACTTCTGAGCTTTTAGTTTTAGTTAATAACTTCTCTCTTTTCCTGATAGTACAAGTAACCTTTTAAGATTTCTTCTGGAAATTTCATTGTTTTATTTTTTACATTTAGGTTTATTCGCCTTTAATTTATTTTTACATCCTTGTTTTAAGATAATAGTGTAAATTTAGTTTCTTCTAGATACATATCAGCATCATTTATTCAATAATCAATAATTTTCTTTGTTGATTAAAGTATTGTCTTCATTATTTATTCAAATCTCATAATATACAAACTGGGATTCTTATTTTTATTATTATTCTCCATTTTGTTCCACTTTATTTTTCTCTTCTCATGACAATCCATATAATGTGATTACAGTAACTTTATGGTTTTTTCTGGGATACAATAAGGCAGTTCACTTATATTTTATTATTTTTTCTTCTTCCTGGGCATTTATTTCCACTTGAAAATTTAAAGATTGCTTTCGAAAATTCAGAAAAAGAAAAAAAAAACTGCTGAGGGTCCTAATTAAAAATCACATTATATTAATATATTAATTTCAGATAATCAGCACTTTTTAAATATAAAATATCCCAAACCAAATCCAGGTATGCCTTTCCATTTTTACACTGAGAAGTTTGATGGAGTATAAGATAGTATCAGTAATTTATAGTTCTTGATGGATCCACAGTCACATTGGTTCATATATAAATCAATAAATCAACTTTTCTGAAAATTTGATAAATGCAAAGCACTAGACTCTAGGAACACATCGTTAATGTAGAGGAGGTAAATAAACACATGAAAAGTTTAATTGACATTATAAAGTCACACTAACACACTGAATGTATGATTAATGACAAGCAAACGTCAGGTTTATGCAATTTAAAGCTACGTTAGGTATTTTACAAAGAATTCAAATGATGGCTTTAAAGTGGATTTTGAAAAAGAATAAAATTTAAATAGGTGCGTTAAAATGGAAGACATTTGCAGAATTGGGAAGAGAATAAGTAACACTATGGAGATAAGGTCTTAAAATTTATTCACATCAGTGGTAGCCCAGTTAAACTAGACTGGAGATTGTGTGCATGCAAGAAGTGATTGAGATTAAAATGGCATATAGGTGCATGACTATAAAAGTGTTTGAATCCAAGTCTACTCTGAGTTGTTAATAGTTTATTTTTAAGATTTTTTTTAGTAAACTTCGCAAAAGAATTATTTTACAAGGACTATTCTGGAAGCAGTGTGAGGAATGAATTAGATAGAACTTAAACTTGATGTGTGGAGATCAGTATTATTCATTTAAACTACAGTTGATAAGAGACTGAGTTCTAGTGTTGGAAGTGAGACTAAAAAGAACAGATGTGATAGTTTCTGAAAGAAAAATTGGGCATTAGTATATTTATTTAAATGTTTTCCTTTATCATGTACTCAGATCTGTGAAAAGTTTATAGCTATATCTGTCTGATGCCAAAACTTTAGATTTAAAACTGGCAAAACAGCCAGCTATCATAAATTTCTTTTATATTACAGGTGTTAGGAATTATAACCACCAACTACATTTTAGATTTTCTAGAGTTATATCTGGACAGCACAATTTGCTCCAGCCCCTGCCTCTGGCCCCTGAGATTTCTATTGTATGTGCATCCATGCCCAACAAGTGCTTCATTCTTTGCTGGGAAATAAAATAGTCACTCTTCAATGGAAACTTTCTCTACTCTGAATAATAATTTTGGCATGAATATTAACAAGATGATACACTTTCTTGATGGATTAGGGGAAGATAATAGCTGTTGAGCCATTGAGTTCTGTCCTACTTGACCAATAGTAATCTCAGAAGATCTATTTATTCCTTGAATGCACCAGTGCAGCCTCTAACCTCAGTTTCAAGGTAACTTTATATCAGCTCCTGTTCCTTCATGCTGCCAATTTTTCTACATCTCAATCTTTTCCAGTCAAAGAGCTGTGATTCCCACAAGTCAGATTGGAAAAAGGGGAATCAGGTCAGATCCTATTATCCATCCAAATTCTATTAAATACGCTGCACAGAAAGAAGGTAGGAAGGAAGAAAAGAAGAATTGAAAGGAGGAAGGGAGGGAAGGAGGGACAGAGGGAAGAAACTGGTATAATTTCAAGTCAGGATTTTTACTTTATTAACCATCAAAATTAGTACACACACAAGTCATCTATACAGAAGAGAATTTTCATATGAGAGAGTGGTAGTGGGTCTTCTTTCTTAGATTACCTGATTAACACTTCCTATTGACTATAGTTCTACCAAAAGATTATGCAATTTATAAGATTACTATAAACGTTTAGAGGTTTCCTAATATCTGAGATTCATGAGACTTCCAAAAACCTTCAGTTGTGAGGGAATGCAACCCACTGTATTCCTGTGATGTGTCCAAGTTTGAGAGACATTTCTCCTGCATGAATCAAGTGGACAGTGTATAAATTCCAACCACAAATCTAGCCAGTACACTCTGATTTCTTGGAAGATTTCATATAAACATGTTGTCAAGAGACAACTCAAACATCCAAAACTTACACAGAGAAGAGACTCTAAATCTGTCAAGGGCAGCAGATCTCCTCAGCTCTTCTCCTTTCAAAGAATACACACCCCTTATGTGATGCAATGCAGGACTGAAAATTAGAATATGTTTCCATTTCATGCAGAGCAATGATGTCTCACTAGATATTGAATATATTTCCCAAAAAGAATGTAGGATTGAGGCACCCAACGTAACTTGCTTGTTCTTGTATGAGGAGAAAGTTATAATTATTTCTAAACCATAGTGAAGTTTTTCCATTTCTATTAAATATATGGTATATATAAAACTTTTATTTTTCTGTCAGACCTCTTTATTTTAGTGGGACACTTGAAAATATGCTGATTGTACTAAAAATATACCTTAATAAGTTAAATTTCTACAGTATGCTTCTTAGTTCAATTAGGCAAATCTATTTTCAGAAAATTCTGAATTCGTAGCAGCACATTTTACTGCTCATTTAAATAATGGATATCTTAGTTATCATAAATTATATTTCCAAGGGGACAATGAAAGAAGTGACTGAGTATTTAATAAGTAAAATTATGTAAATAAAATTGATAAAATAAATTTTCATAAACAATATACTTAGATTTGTTTCATGGACTACTGTGAATTTTATTCCTAAAAAACTGAGTATTCAGCATTTAAAATCATACTAAATATTAAAATAGTGATGATCTCATTTTAGAGAAAGAAGAATGAGTAGAATTGTAATTATTATCAGAGGGATAAATTAATGAAGGGATAAATTGAATGGTACCGTATGTTTTTCTCACTCGAGGTCATATATGCTGATTATTTTAATTAAAACATTCATGAAATGTGGAATGATAACAGACAGGACAAAATAGATATTGTAGTTTGAGGAAGGAAAGACTTGTGATTACCAAGAGTACATGGGCTTGTAGCCTGGAGTGGGCCCATTGGCTTCCTTCAGAGGCAACCACGGTTGGACATCATGTTGGTGCATTTACCTGATTAGTTGGCACCCAGGGGGGCTCTGCATTCCTTAAGATGGTTCATATCACCTGAGCTCCTGATGCTGTTGGATAACATGCCAACTAAATTAATAGAATGTCAATTTATTAATTTACAATTTAGAGTCTGTCTGTCCCTGTAGACACACAAACACAGGAAAGCATATTTTATTTGGAAGATTTTTTGTTGAGCATGAGATTAGAGCAAAAGAATTTAGTTATATGATGCAAATGTTTAATGTCATTTGTTATCCACTCCAAAAGAAGATCATCTGCCAAATGCCCTGTGTTATGAGTTTGCTTGGCAAGAACGTGCTTTCATACGTAGAATGTTCAGATTTCTAGTACAAATGACTATCTTTTTACTTGTTTTGTTGGCTGAAAAAAACACTTTCTGAGGGACACTTTATTTTTAAAGATAGCTTAATATCTTCAGGTTATAGCCCATAGTGTATGTTAGGTATATCTGTGCTCAAATTTCTAAGGGATAATTTGTTTCCAATTTACTAAGAAAAATGTCCATGTGGTACCCACATGCTAATAATAATATAAATGATTGTAAGCCCTTTTGTACCTTGTGAATTTTGCACCATATACATGTATTAGATAAAACAAGTCAATAAATAATTCAAAAGAAAAAAAAATGATGAGAAATTCATGTGGAAATGAGACCAGAAAACAGATATATAGCAACTGGACTTTAACGATTCAAATATTCTATAGGAGATAATTATTTGAAATTTTATGTGAATGTAAATTTGTTAAAGTAAAAAAAAAAAATTATTTTTCAATGTGACAAAATTTTTAAATTTTGATGAGAAATATCACAAATTAGCAAACATCCTAAGTTTAAATATCAATATCCCCGCTCCCAGCATTCTTCACCTTCCCTGGTTTCTTCCCTACCTATCTCTCTCTTACTCCAGGCCCCACAACAGTTTCTAGGGCTCAGTCTCACCCTCTTTTGAGAGTTTTTGCCTATATCCTCTTTCAAAGCCAAAAAAGCTCATCCTGCCTTCAACCATTTCCGAAAATAAATCTACTTTGTTCAGGAATTGAGGAAGCTGTTAATAGCTGCTTTGCTTTTGGTAGCAATTTTTTCTCCTGTTCTATACTTTCACTACAAAAAGAAACTTTCTGTCCTTCTGAATGTATAGAAAAATATATTATAAAAATTTATACTTTAACAAATATAATGAACATGAAAATATTCTTTGAATCAGCTTCTTGACTAAACTCAGGCAGACATTTCTACATAGACCTTGTTCTAGACAAGAACAGCTATTTTGTGAGGCTGAGAGTAACTCAGGAGTCTGTCTTTCTTTTTTTTTCTTCCTTCCTCCCTTCCTCCCTTCCTCCCTTCCTCCCTTCCTCCCTTCCTTCCTTCCCTCTCTCTCTCTCTTTCTTTCTTTTACAATGGACCACAAAAATACGTCAAATCTGAATTAATAAAGATGAAAGCCCTAGACTTTCTATTCTATAGGTCAAATTCTATTTAAGAAACATACATTTTAAATTAATACTAAAAATAACTTCCTTAACTATTGTATGAAGAAATAATATAGTACAGAAGTGAGAAGAATCTACGGTATTACATATTTAAATGATTTTCAGGGAAATCTCCTTAAACTATGTAAATATATGTAAATATATATAAAAAATAAAAAACTCTGACTCAATTTTTAAACTATAAAAAAAAATGTGGAAAAGAAATTCAGATATTATTAAGAAACATTAGATACTGCTTTCCCTTGAATACATTAAGAAAATTCCCTCATATTTAAATATTCTTTGGAAATATGATTACAATCCAATCTATATAAATGCAGCTTACTTTATTTTTTCATATCTATGTGTGTGTGTATATATATATATATATATATATATATAAACTCATGCCTAAGAATTTCATTTAGAATTAGGTTTTTTTTTTGTGAGGAAGATCAGCTCTGTGCTAACATCTGCCAATCCTCCTCTTTTTTTTTTTATTGAGGAAGACTGGTTCTGGGCTAACATCCATGCCCATCTTCCTCCACTTTATATGGGATGCCGCCACAGTATGGCTTGCCAAGCGGTGCGTCAGTGCAGGCCCGAGATCCGAACCGGGGAACCCCAGGCCGCCACAGCAGAACACGCGCACTTAACTGCTTGCGCCACCAGGCCAGCCCCATCATTAAGAATTAGTTTTTAATTTTATATATATATATATTTAGAGGTTTCTGGTTTTTATAGTCATTAAAAATTAATCCTCAATGAATGAGCTTTTCTGCAGTATATAAAAATGATCATATAGCATACTCAAATATATTCATCATACCAACAGGCTAAAAAATGTATGATCATCTTTATTGATGCACGTAAAGCATTTGGCAATATTTCACGATGAAAAGTTCCAGTCAAGTAGGAAGAGAAATAGATTTCCTCAACCTGATAAAGGCATTTTAAAAAACAACTACAATTGACATCACACTTATGTGAAAAACTGAATTTTTTCCCTCTAAGATTGTGAAAAAGGCAAGGATCCTACCCTCACCCCTTCTTCATTTTAACATTATACTAAACATTCTAGTCAGTGGGTTAATGAGAGAGAGAGATTATTTAGGTATAATATACCGAATAATATGTTTAAAGACTAATAGAATTAGTAAGTGGGTTTAACAAGGTTGTGGGATATAAGGTCAAAATATAAAAATTGTTGTATTTCCATATATAATCTGTTCCCCCAATTCCTATGAAAGCCATCTTAATTTTGGGTATGATCCTTCGGATTCTGATCCACACCATATGGTTAGATTTTTCATGCTTTTAAGAATATGTAAATATGAAAATAAATATGATTAACATTTATGTACTATACATATAAATTGTACATATATAAATCATTCTAGAATGTATGTTGTCTTAATTAGAAGGGTTGGTTCAAGTTATCTAGTTCACCATTCCTGGAAGAAGTCCCAGAAGTCCTAATATTTCATGCACTGGAATGGAAAAACTTGTGATGTTGATAATAATACATGCTGAGGATTGTGTGGAGAATTTGTTAAAGCCAATTTGAAGGTCATTATTTTCAGTACCTATTAAAATAGAAAATGTGACACTCTATATCTACCCTAAAGCAGCAACACAAACTAGTACAATTGGCATATATGAGTTTCTTCACTGCAGAATTTTTTGTGATTGTGAAACTCAGAATTAACCTAAATGTCTATCAAGAGAAGAATGGCTAAATATGTGAAGTATACTTATGGGTATTAAGTTGGAAGGGCCTCCAAAAAGACAGTTGATTTTTTTAAAAAGACAAGTTTTGAAATATTTATAGCACGATACAGTATATATAAAATATTATGTATTTTTTGACTACCAACTTTTGCTTCCTAGAATAACAGCAGTTTCCCCAATAATATGCTTTTTCACTTCATTTTTGAAAATAAGTTTATTCATTTAATTTTTTTTGGTGAGGAAGATTGGCCCTGAGCTAACATCTGTGCCCATCTTCCTCCATTTTGTATGTGGGATGTCGCGACAGCATGGCTTGACATGCGCGTGGTGCGTTGGTCTGCACCTGAAACTTGAACCTGCGAACCCCAGGCCAGCAAAGCAGAGCAAGCAAACTTAACCACTACGGCACTAGGTCGGACCCAAAAATAAGTTTATTTTTGAGTAAAGGACAGAATTATTTATTCCATCCTAGTGTACATTGTATTAAAACGGAACCTTATCATTCTGTAGTTTTAAAATTCTTTCACTAAAATTAAATTTACTTAAGACTCAAGGTAGTTTATTTTATTTATTTGATATTATGCACTAGTTTTGATGGGCTCCCATTACTGTTTGTAAAAGATGAGAAAGAGTTGTATTTTATTAATCTAAGATTACAATGTGCATATAAATTAAAAAAAAATTATTTGTAAATGAAAATTTTTATAAGTAAATAAAATTAGTCCAACAAATTATAGTGAGTCATCATTCAGTAAGGATTCAAGAAGTTGGCATTTGGTTCATATTAAAACAATGTAAAATGAACAATCATGATATATAGCTCATTGATAAATTGATGCATTAAAAACTTTAAGAAAACTATCTCAGTTAATGTTATATCACAGCTTTGGAGTTACTCCAGTAAATTAAATGTTTATCCAAAAGAAATTTAAGGTAAGTATAATTCATGCCTTCGTTGGGTGATAAAAATATATCAGAAGCATAAATATTTTGATTTCTTAAGATATTTAAAAAAAAGAAGAAATGAAGTTGAACGAGCTTCATTGCTTAGATTGCATATAAAACGTGAATATATTTTTAAAAAATATGGCTGCTACTATGTGGGATTTAAACTAAATGACATGACAAATTCAACAGAAGAATCATTAGAGGTAGATATGCAGTTGTTAAATTTTGCTGGTAAATCATGTTTACCAGCTTGTTAAATTAAACCTTCATGTTAATATTAATATTGATATGGAGTAGCTCAAGAGTAATCCTTAGGGGAAATGGCACGGGGAAGAGAAGTCCAATTAGTTTTAATACTACATTTTCTTATTTTCTCAAAAATAAAGGAAATTTGAAATACTAGTATGTGCAAAGGTAAATTTACTGAGTTCCCTATCATTTAGTGTTATATTTACAAATGTGGATAGTGCTGAAAAAAATACTCTTGGTGAATATTCAGGAATAAATGATGCAATTCTAGAACACTGTCATATATGCCTTTGAAATTAAACAGAAATTATATAGCTGAAGAAAACTAGCTGTCACAAATTCACCTTAGAAATACCTGAAAGCTCAAATATCAGGTACTAAATTCTAACCAAAGCTAATAAATGTGCTGTATAGGTTGCTGTAAGCTGCATCCTACGTGACTATAGAAATTTTAAAGGCAGTTTTCAGGAACTCAGGGCTGCAGAAAGATGATCTCCGCTTGATCTTAATTTCCCTGAGCAACCCTTGTAAGTCTTCTATGCAGAAGATGCTCTTAAAGAAAGCAGCAGGCACTAGCAGTAATAACACCAGAAGGAGGATTGGAAGCCGGTGAGTTTCTTTTATCCCTGTGACCTTCTTTCTCTGTCTGTGGAAGCAATCCTGCTTCAATGCTGGGAGTCCTGGGAATTATAGATAATTTCTCTAAAGCACTGCTTCTCTCTGGATCAACTGAGCAATTTTAAATGGAGTAACGTCTTAAAGACCCAAAGTACCGTGGAGCTTCTACCATAAACACAACAGGATTTAGGTGGCACCAAAATGCTAAACATTCCAGCAGAAGGCAGTCTCTCCTTGTGAATTCAAGTGGTTTTTGATCTAATTCTTTCTTATACAATTTCACAATTTATTGTGTTTTAGAGTAACTACGCACATGTCATTTTTGACAAATGCATTATTCTTAGCCAAAATAGTGCCTTACCGATAGTTGGCGTTCAGCAGAAGTTCATTGCATGAATGAATGAAAGAATAAATGAATGAAAAGAGGACCTTAAAGTCTGGCAAAAAGTTGACCTTTTGAGATGGAAATATGACATATAGAGTTAAACAGACTTATAACAAATGAGGTACTCTCCAGATTATAATAGCTCATTTTAATTTGAGTACACATTACATTGTATGTTGGTCTCATAGAAAACTATCAAATGTTTTTTACTGAGTGAACAAGAGAGTGAATGAGTGAATACAATTCGTTATTATGATATATAAAAAGCTTAGACTGAGATTTTTTATAATGTGAGCTGCAGTAATTACTTGCTATATCCCACAATCAGTTCTTAAATATTACTTGAATAATTGTATAACATTTAGCTTATATGTTTGCTTTAATTCGAATTTAAATCCCATATCATTTCCCTAATTTAGCGATGCAGTATTGTCCACAAATTATTGAAGAAATAAGTTTGTGTTTAAGAATCAAATACATTTTGGATATTAACTTCTTATTTGATATATGATTTCCAAATATTTTCTCCCAGTTGGTGGGTTGTCTTTTTGTTTTGTTGATGGTTTCCTTTGCCCATGCAGAAGATTTTTAGTTTGATGTAGTCCCATTTGTTTATTTTTTCTTTTATTTCTCTTGCCTGAGGAGACATGATATTCAAAAAGATACTGCTAAGACCAATGTCAAAGAGTGTATTGTTTATATTTTCTTCTAGGAATTTTTATGGTTTCAGGTCTTACATTCAAGTCTTTAATCCATTTTGAGTTAGTTTTTGTGTGTGGTATAAGATAATGACCTATTTTCATTCTTTTGCATGTGGCTGTCCAGTTTTCCCAACACCATTTATTGAAAAGAACTTTCCTTTCTCCATTGTATGTTCATGGCTCCTTTGTTGAAAACTAGCTATCCATAGATGTGTGGGTTTATTTCTGTGCTCCCAATTCTGTTCCATTGATCTGTGTGTCTGTTTTTCTGCCAGTACTATGTTGTTTTGATTACTATAGCTTTGTAGTATATTTTGAAATTAGGGGTTGTGATGCCTCCAGCTTTGTTCTTTTTTTTTAAGGATTGCTTTGGCTATTTGGGGTCTTTTAACCCAACCAAAAAATGGGCAGAGGATCTGAACAGACATTTTTGCAAAGAAGATATATAGATAGCCAACAGGCACATGGAAAGACGTTTAACATCACAAATTATTAGGGAAATGCAAATCAAAACTTCAATAAGGTATCACATCACACCTATCAAAGACAAGAAATAACAAGTGTTGGAGAGGACGTGGAGAAAAGGGAACCCTCATTCATTGCTGGTGTGAATGCAAACTGGTGCAGCCACTATGAGAAACAGTATAGAGATTTCTCAAAAAATTAAAAACTGAAATACCATATGATCCAGCTATTCCACTGCTGAATATTTATCCAAAGAACATAAAAACATGAATGTGAAAAGGTATATGCACCCCTATGTTCATTACAGAAATATTCTCAATAGCCAAGACTTGGAAGCAACCTAAGTGCCCATCAAGGGATGAATGGATAAAGAACATGTGGTGTGTGTATATATATACATATATATATATACACACACACACACACACAATGGAATACTACTCGGCCATAAGAAAAAGACAAAATCATGCCATTTGCAACATGGATAGACCTTGAGGGTGTTATGCTAAGCAAAATAAGTCAGACAGAGAAAGACAGTTACCAACGACTTCACATATGTGGAAGATAAACAAAGAACACGTAGATACGGAGAACAGATTGGTGGTTACCAGAGAGGAAAGGGGTGGGGGAAGGTAAAAGGGGTAAAGGGGCACATATGTATGGTAACTTTTGATGGAAACTAGACTTTTGGTGATAAACATGATACAATCTCTACAGAAGCCAAAACATTATGATGTACACCTGAAATTTACATAACATTATAAACCAATGTGATCTCAATAAAATTTTAAAAAAAGGAATCAAATATAGAAGGATAGGAAAAGGAAGTTCAAAATGTAATTTGCTGGGGAAATGTTGGAAGCACACTTTTCACAGAATTAGAGAAAAAATTGTAGTAGGAAATGAACTCAATATAATACCCATTATTCAGTATCCAGGATCATGCATATTTATATAACGTTAATGGTAGGTTGCTAGCAAAATCCCATAGGTCTGAATTTAGGTAAATACCAAAAAGGGAGATATAAATATTTAAAAAAAATATTAAAATAATGGATAATTAAAGCTATTTTGTCTAACATCTTAATACTTATGGATCTGTACTAACTAGTTTTTTTTTTTTTTTTCTAGGACAGTTGTTGTGGCTGTTCAAAATAAAGCACAGGATCTGGAAAAGCACAAAAAGAAATTTAAATTATACTCATTGTGTTACTTATAAAGTACTCTATTATATTGTGCTGCTTTGAAAATGGATAATATTCAAACTATGTGCATATAATAAATCCTGATAAACATAAAAGCTCCACTGCCAAAGCATATAATTTACCAAATATCCTTGAAAATTAAGTTGTCCTTATACCCCAAAACCCTTTTATATGCCTATCCCCACCAGAAACTCTGTTAAAAGAGGTGAGAGTCAAACTAATACACATATTCTAAGATCACTAGTGAAGTTCTATGAAATAAATCTTCCAAACATAACCATGTTAGGTTGTGTTTCAATATTTTTTAAACTAATGATATAATCAAACTTTTCCTTTTGCCTTTGCAAATATAATAAACAAAACTAATTTCTTCACACCAGAGGAAGCAAATTTTATGTGTGAAATATCCCGAGCTTCTCAGTAGAAAGATGCTCTTTAATACAAGACAATTTTTATTTTCAAGTTTAAATAAATGCACTCTACCACGCTAGCAACATTCAAATTAATAGTTATGTAACCTGCTATGGAGTGTAAATATTAGTAGGTACTTAATATTTCCAAATGCTAATCATAATTGGCATTCACTAAAACTATAGTTAGACAGACAGTCTAATGAATAATTCTGCTATTTCTTAATTTGAAAGGAAAATCAATGTTTCTGACAAGCGTGTTCTACTGGGGCTTCAATAGAAACACACAGACCAGTGGTTTTCAAAATATGGTTCCCAGACCAGCTTTATCAGCATCACCTGTGAACTTAAAAATGCAAGATCTGGGCTGGCCCTGTGGCTTAGCGGTTAAGGGCGCTCACTCCGATACTGACGGCCCCGGGGTTGGGATCCCGGGCGCACACCAACTCACTGCTTCTCGGGCCACGCTGACGTGGCCTCCCACATACAGCAACTAGCAGGATGTACAACTATAACATACGACTATCTACTGGGGCTGTGGGGAGAAAAAGGGGAAAAAAAAGGAAGAGGATTGGCATGGATGTTAGCTCAGGGCTGATCTTCCTCACAAAAAAAAAAAAAAAGAGAGACAGAGAGAGAGATTTAAAAAAAAAAAAAAATGCAAGATCTTGGGACCCATCCTAGATATATCGTATCTTCTGAAAGTGGAAGCCAGAAATCTGTGTTTTATGAAGTCATCCAACTGATTCTGTTGCAGGCTAAAGTTGGAGAACCCCTGGAATAGATAGACTCATAGTCAATATCATTAATCTCCTCTAATAGCTGGAAGTGATGGCCGTCAGAAAACAGGCTATATCTCTTGGTCCCACAGAGCCCAGGGTAGTCCTGAGAGAGAAGGGAGAAGTATCAAGACAGTCAAGGTCTAGATAGAATAAGAGGATGAAAATGGGCCCATATTGTAGAGCAGCTTTGAGGTCAGAGCTAGAAAAGGAAGTCTAAACAAAAATTATCAATCAAGGTAGTCAGAATAAGGATAAGGAAACTGAAGCCTAGATTCAGATGCAAGCAAAAGAGATCAAAGGGCCACAAATTCCAGGAGAAAGTAAACTATTATAACCAGATAAGATTGCATGCTTTGGGCACAGATTGAGCGTATGTGCAACTTTAAGGAAATCATTTAAGCTCTCTAAAACTCTTCATCTTTGAAATGACAAATAAAATACTACTTGAAGAATTATCATAAGATTTAATAGCAGTAGTTAACATGAAATGAGCACCTACTATGTGTCAGAAATTCGGCAAGAGCTTTAATGCATTATCTGGGTTTATCTCCTCACAGATCCTATGAGATTGTCATAAATATCATCCCCAGTTTACAAAGCGGGAGACTGCAGTTTAGAGAGATTGAGTCACTTGCCTAGTTTCATACAGCTGGTAAATCATGGCAATGAGAGATAAACAGAGGGAAAAATACTGACTCTATATGCTCTACAGATAAAGTACTTAGTACATTTCCTAACACAGAGCAAATTCTCTGAAAAATGGAGAAGAGAAATTAGAAAGGTTCTGCGAGGCATTCTGAAGGAATCAACTAATAAGACCAGAAACACCTTCTTATCGATCAAAGTGCAATTTGCTTCAATGATTTGTGTCTATTTTGAAAGACAAGGATGAATGGGAAATTAATCTGTATGCTATTGTATTTGTTATCTTCAATATTATTATTATTTTGAAATTCCCTTCACTGCTTTTAGAAGATTGTAACACAACTTGAAATTAAATTGTTAAAGAAATATTATCCTACTGTGATAATATACCAGTATGCTGGATTTGAATATCCGTATCTAAGAAAGAGATTGACAGAGACTTTATTTTTGCTTAGTCAGATTAAAAAGTTAGAAACCAAGGAGGAAAGACAGAAAGAGAATACCATAGAAATTACAACTGAATTAGAAATCAGCAAGGGAATTGCTGTTTCTCGTTTTTATCCTTATTTCATTTGAGAATACAGACACTGCGCCTCCCTATGTTATGTAACTCTTCCCTGATGAGCCAAAATGATGCTACCATGTCCAATCAATAATGTTTATGATTAGCTCCCATGGATTAGACTATTATTAAAGAGAAATTTGTCAGATTATTTGGGATTTACCAGGATGAGGAAAATAATCTCTAACAATCTCTGAGCTCTAAAATGAAGAGCAGTCTGGTGATGTATCTCATAGAGCCTGAGAACAGCTGGAGTAGACTGAAAAAGAAGTGTTATCTGCAGGAGGAGAATCTGCAGTCTTCATGGAGGGCGTGTGTTCCTGGGAAGTCTGTACAGAAGAGGGCACTGCAGCTCCGTGACACAGCAGAAATGACCTCAGGGATTTTCAATAAAGTTGTCAGTGGAAATTGGGCCAAAGGATAATGCTACAATTTTGAGGTGATTTTGTCAGGGACACTTCTTGCTGTGTATACTGCCGTTGTATTCAAGAAGCAAAATCAGAATTTTGATGACAAGTTGGCAATGATTTGCAAAAAAAAAAAAGCTCCATCATTTGCTGTCCTCGTCCTCCACCCCACCTCTACCCCTGCTCTTCCTGAGGGAAAGTGCCACAGGGAGTGTGGTTCAAGTTCACAAATCCTAACCTGGACCTGAGGCTGCTTCTTTAGCCCTCGGCGAGTTACTTAATCTCTTTCTGTCTTGCTTTTCTCATTTGAAAAATGAGGATGATAATGCTTGCTTCTTTCCCAGAGTAGTGGTGCAGATTAATGCATTTTGAGGAACTTCGAAAGGAAAAAAACAGCTGTTCACGTACAGGAGAGTATTGTTTTCCTTTTCTTTCAAAATAATACAAAAACTTTCTGTCCAGCAGCACCATGAAAAAAAGATGTTTCTAGATTAGATCTTCAGTGGTATATCTATATCTATATCTATATATATATGCTCCAGTGTTTGGTCTAGTGGCCAGTGGTCTGCACTAACAAACAAGGTTAGTTGCATATTTGCTGTTTTTGGCTACCAAGCATCAATTCTCTCTCATTTTCCTAATTGCAGTGGTAATTCTTCTGGGGAACTGCCTCTTTCCCACTCTTGCACACTTGGTGGTGTTATAATTCAATGTGTCCTGCATTCTTTTTCTCAAAAGAGTGTACTAAACTATGCTAATCTGACACTCTCTCCTCAGGTATTTTGAATCTTATTCAAAGTTAATAAAAAGATAATTAAAGAAAACAAAACTATATGGAGCATACATTCCAGTTAATTTCTGAATTTATTTTCCTAGTTTTTCAGCTGATTCTGTGATTAACCAAATACTATTCCAATAAAAAACTGGCTTAAGTTAGCCCGAGTCAGTTAGCCAATTTGTAGTATTTGAAAACTAAAGATCCATAGGCATAAGAAAGTTCTGGCTGTGGTTAAGAAGCAGGAGACTCCTAGGAAGAAAGCTTAAGAGCATTCTACAAAAGTCAAGTTAATGACCTGTAATGCCAAAAAAAAAAAAATCCAGATTTGATAAAAGAGAAATTTACTGAGTCACCATAAAGAGTGGTAATCCTTTAACCAATTCCCACACTTGAGTCAGTTCTACAAACTCAGACACCGCTAAATAAAGAGAAGGTTGAGAATTCCTGAGGAAGGACACTTCTGTAACAATAAAAGTGTGCATTGTCAATACTCTAATCTTCTCCTCAGTTACCTGTGGCCATTCTTGTATGTTCACGTGCCCTGAGCAAGGAGAAAAGCCAAGTCTTTTAAGAACTGCTGGATTGGGAACTGAACTAACACTAATCTCAGCGTAGTCAGAGTGCAACTGTGGTCTCACTATCAACAGAGTTGCTTATGCAAGTGAAGTGATTTTAACTCTCATTCACATCTTGGCAGATCCATTAGGACTTGAAACCCATCGTGGGTTTATTTCCCGGTTACTTATTATAGAATTGAAATAGACAGTTTTAGCAACTGGGAAGATTCTCTCAATGAACTCCTGACTTGTGATATTGCCATTAAGGATAAGATATTTATTGAACACTGACCATTGCTATGACAGTAGTTTTCAAACTACTTGTTTGAATCTTGAGAGTCATCAGAATCACCTGGAGGGCTTCTTAAAGCAAAGCTTGCTGAGCCCACCACCAGTCTGTAATTTAGTAGGTCTGGGATGGGGCTCAATAATGTACATTTTTAACAAGTTGCCTGTTTGATGTTGATACTGCTGGTTCTGGGACCACGTTTTGGAAACCATTGTGCTAGGCCAAATTGGCAATTTGGATTCAGTTGTGAATTTGAGAATATTTTTATCTTTATTGAGCTTACATTCTAGTAGGAGAGACAGACAAAAAGAAAAATATAAACATGCTATATGATTTCAGGTAGTACTGAGGATTATGAAGAAAAAAGAGCAGGGTAAGGAATAAACAGTAAAAGGAAAAACAGTTTTGAAAGGGTTACTTTTCTGAGGAAGTAACATTTAAGCAGAGTCCTGAATGAAATAGAGGACTAAGCCATGTGAGATGGGGGCTTTCTCAGGCGTATAGCACAGACAAACACCCTAAAACAGGAAGGATATCGTTAAGAAGGGCTAAGTTTCTAAAATAAGATAATAGTGCTCTGTCTAGTGACTTCAAGATGCACAAAACATGATTATGACTACATCCTCATTTAAATCTCCTTGTTAACTATGTGCAGAACACCAGGGGATCTGATAGAATATTTGATTTTTATAAGCTTAATAAAGTAGTGACTCCAATTGAAGCTGCTGTTCCAGACTGTCTTTGTTGCAGCAAATCTGATCATCACCTGGTAACAGGCATACAGCTAATGATCCATCAAATAAATTATTCTCCATTCTGATGTGAATATGGAAATAAATGATGAATAGAGGTGTGGCCCAAAGCAAGACTGTAATACAATGGGTGGTGAAGGAAGAAAATCATTAAAAAAGCTGCAGATATCTTAACATCTGACAAAATTTAGCACTGCAGAGCACCTCTGTTGCCTTTCTTGTTCTTTCATTTATATTTGTACATATTTTAATTAACTTTCTCTATCAATTTCCATTCTTCCTACTGCATCTAAGATGAGTTGGTGGTTGCTCAAGCACTTTCCACTTAACCCATAGAATGAAGAAAACCAAAAAATGAACTGAGTCAAAAGTAGAAGAGAAATGGACAGCTTCTAGACATGGAGTTCACTATAGTAACAATGAGACTTGTCTCATTTTGAAAAGCTCCAAGTGTTTTTCCAGTTGAAAAATAGCTCCATTATTTTAGACAGCAGCATGTAGAAACCCTAAGTATAGGAAGAAAGGGGGTGTAAGGCAGCACAAAGGAAAGGCTCCATGGACATCTGCTATTTGGGGCACCTGTCATCCATAGCACATTCCTAAAGATACCAGTTTTCTTTCAGGTAATTATCTTTCTCCTTTTGTGTGCTTGGAAGTCAGATCACCCTGCTCTCCCACAGTGGAAGCCAGTGTTGTTCATTGAATATCCTTCTGCTAGATACGTATTCTCACTTTAGTGTAGTCAAGATGCTGCCTCATAATCCACTTCTGTAAGATTGGACACATTTTCTCAAGTGGCATAGCAAGAGGATGGAAGAAACTATTGGATACTGTTGTTTCTTTTGGTGACATGTTCAAGGTGAGTTTTTCAAAAATATTCTTAATGCAAATACTCTGAAGATTCCTGATTCTTTGCTGTCCCAAGACTGATGATTCATTCAGCTGTGTCTTCAAAACCTGTGACCCTCCTATCATCTCACATCTTTTCAACAATTTTCTTCTTAAAGTTTGTGTGCGATATTTACAATAAAATTACTATAATTTGCATTTGAACCTAATTTAAAATGTTTGTTGGCCATTTATATTTATTATTTTATGAGTTGTTTCATCATAACCCGTACCTATTTTTCTAATATTTTGTTATACCTTTTCTTGTTGTTTCAGACTAGTTCTTTACAGATTCTTGGCACCAAAATTTGTCTTTTTCATATGTATCAAGTACATTATCCTCATTTGCTGATTAAGACAATGTTTACGGTATAGTTTTTTTTCAGAAATTATAAGTTTATATTGTCAGATAAATATATATAGGGTTTATACAAATATATGTGTGGCTATATAAGATATATCTTATTATTTTTGGCCTTTCCAACTTACTAGTGAAAATACTATTTTCCTCTGTTTCTTCTAAAGCTTTTCTAATTTTATTTTTATGCTTAGCACTTCATACAGAATTTGTACATAGTGTGAGGCAGACATTAAACTTTTGTTTAAATAGATGGTAAATAATATTCTAAGCACCATTTTTTCAATAGATCATACTTTCCCAATTGACATGGGATTCCACAGTTTTATCATCTCTCCTGTTTATTTCCACAATAACATGTTATTGTAATCTTATTTCCTTCTTTACTTATTATTTTTTAACCTCAACTGAAATTCAAGGGTCACAAGGGCAGTGAACTCATCTGTTTTCTTCAACACTTCGTTTCTGGAGCCTAGAAGTCATTGACACATAGTAGGTGACAAAAATATTTGTAAAATCAATGAATAAATTTTTAAAAATAAACAAGTGAGGTATTAAATTTTTCTAAGTATGTACATACACATATGTATATATGTATATGGACACACATATGTATATACATATGCACATATACACACACATTTGTGTTTATGTATGTGTGCTATTTAGATACTTGCTAAATTTAGGTCTATTTGATCTATCAAGAAAAGCAAATTAAAACCTCCAGTGCTGTTTTGTTTTTCTCAATATCCTAGTTTTTTTTATATGCTATATTTTTTCTTTAATAATATTATATGTTATTAACTGCTTAAGAAATAATAATGGTTATTTATTTTTAATAGTATCTATATCATTAAAATGCATTTGTCTCATTAAATGTTTCTGCCTTAAATTTATTCTTGTGTAATTTACTTGGGTCTCTGTGTTTTTGTATTTTCTTAAGCCTTTATTTTCAGTACTTCTCTGCCACTTTGTTATATATGGTGTTCTTGTATAGTATGGAGGACACTGCCTGGTATAGGCCTGGTGTAGATAATGTTGAATAAATGAGTAACTACACACAATTTAACTGTTCCATTCTGTAGATTTATTTATTTGAAATTAACTATGCTTTAGTTTTGGGTTTTTTTTTTTTTTTTTTGTAAGGAAGATCAGCCCTGAGCTAACACTAGTGCCAATCCTCCTCTTTTTGCTGAGGAAGACTGGCCCTGAGCTAACTTCCGAGCCCACCTTCCTCCACTTTATGTAGGATACCGCCACAGCATGGCCTGACAAGTGGTGTGTCGGTGTGTGCCCGGGATCCGAACCCAGGCCACCAGCAGCTGAGCATACGCACTTAACCGCTCCACCACAGGGCTGGCCCCTTTCGGCTTTTTTTGCAATGAACTTCCAACAATCCTCTGAAATATTCTCAGTGAGAAATAGCTTAAACAGAAAGAGCTATGTAACTTTTGTCAGTACCACCTTGGGGATAAGCCTGGGGTAAATGTAGGCTCCCTTTAGTGTGCCTTATTATTGTTAGTGGGCCCGCCTACACTTGTTCCTCAAGCACAATATTTAATCACAGAACTTTTACTCTCTTATTAGCTGAGGACAAACCTGACATGAATATTTGAGAGAAAGTGCAACATAATAAGGGGATGATATGTTCGAGCACAATACATGATTTCCATCCTAAAGAATTTCACTCATTGAGTTAAAGATCTGACACTTTGATCATGTTTGGTATTGTGTGATATTTTTAGTCATTTTTTTTTTAAAGTCCACTCAACCAAGTATATTGTGTTTTACATGTATTCAGATTTCAATTCTAAATCACATTTTCAGATACTTTTCCTCGAATTGTTAAATTTTGTTTATTATCCAAATGGAAAGCACAAATAATGAGAAAGAAAATATTCAAGTTATTTGGGGATATAAAACTTGAACTTGGAGATTTGGTTTCAGGTGAAAGAAAAACTTTATTTTGTAATATTGCCCCAAAAAATTCATCTTTTATACCTTCATTTTTATAATGGAATTTTGTTGAGGAATGTTCCTTTTACTATTATGTTTGTGAGAAAAAAAGAGCCAAAAATATTTTTATTCAGAAAGGTAATTTTCAGTTAAAAGTGGAAACTAGATTGTTTTGTGGAATGAACAGTCTCATGTAATATGGTGAGGATTATTGTTTGCTTTCAGCAATTTAATTAAAGGCTCAAACAAGTAAAGCCCACAGGGGATTTTTACCAAAGGCTAATTTATTGCTAAATGCTATTCTGAATAGTACAGCACAGAAAATAGAATGTCTGGTGTAAGTAGTCTAATTTATGAAGGGAATTAATAAATTTAGCAATTCTTAGAAGGTATACTTTTCTATGCTGCACATTCTCTAAAATATTCGTGTCAGGTTTGTCCTCAGATAATGAGAGGATAGAAATTCTCATGATTAGATGTTATGCTTGAGGAACAAGTATTGGTGGACTCATTAACAACTTTAAGTTTAACTAGGTCTTAAAAAGGCCATTCCACCATTCTGTCAAGCCAGATGGTAGGGAACATGGTAAGATGAGTGAATTCCATGAGCCTGGGCCCGTTGCCATGCTTCTTTTAGTAGGAAGTGAGTTCTTTGATCAGAAGTAATGGTTTGTGGACTATTATGACTATCCTCACAGGGGGATAAGGCATTCTCTAAAGGCCACAAATAGTAGTTTTGGCAGAAGCATTGCATGCAGGGAAGGCAAATCAATATAGCGTAGGTGTCTACTCCAATAAGAACAAAACGCTGCTCCTTCTATGATGGCAGTGGTCCAATTTAATCAATCTTCCACCAGAGAGCTGACTGATCACCCAGGGAATGGTCTATATTGGGGACTCAGTATTGGTCTCTCCTGCTACAGATTAGCACTCAGCAGTGGGCATAGCCACGTCAGACTTGGTAATTCAAAGTCCATGTTGCTGAGCCCAGGTGTAACCTCCATCCTTGCCACTTTGTTCATGAGCCCATTGCATGATGACGGGAATAGTTAGGAAAAGAGGTTGACTGGTATCCACAGAATGTGTCATTCTATCCACTTGGTTAAAAATCCTCCTCGGCTAAGGTCACTCTTTGGTGAGCATTCACATGGGACCCAAATATCTTTACATTTTTTTGTCCATTCAGAGAGGTCTATCCACCTTTGGCACATTTATTGATGGAGATGGAGAAAAAGGCATATGCCAAATCAATAGCAGCATACTAGACACCAGGGGATGTGTTAATTTGCTTAAGCAATGAAATCACATCTGGTATAGTAGCCCCAATTGGAGTCACCACCTGGTAAAGTTTACTATACAGTCATGTGCCACATAATGACGTTTCAGTAAATGACAGACCACACATACCACAGTGTTCTCATAAAATTAGTCCCATATAACCTAGGTGTGTAGTAGGCTATACCATCTAGTTTTGTGTAAGTACACTCGATGATGTTCGCACAATGACGAAACCACATAACACATTTCTCAGAACATACCCCCGTCATTAAGCGACACATGACTATAATCTACTGTCATTTTCCAAGATTCACCTGCTTTCTGCACAGGCCAAATAGGCGAGTTGAATGGAGATGTGGTGGGAATCACCAGCCCTGCATCTTTCAAATCCTTGATGGTGGTATTTGTCTCTGCAATTTCTCCAGGATTTCTGTATTGTTTTTGATTTACTATTTTCCTATGTGGGAGATCAAAATTTGGCTATCTCAAAATATATCTCTTTACCCTGATTATTTTCTTTGAAAGAAACTTGAACTTTCCCCCAAACTTACACCTAAAAGTGACAGACTGGGAGGGCTCTTGCTAAACCCCTTCTTTTCAAAGTTCTGTTTACCAAAACATTTACATTTATAAGGGAAATCTCCATTTGTAAAGGTATCTCCATCTCTGTACTGGGAAGACGGGGGATGACTTTATCTCTAGAAACTGTCATCAGTACAGAAGGAGAGGACTTAAATCTACATACTCTTGATTACTGTGATTTCTGTCTTCCTCCTGTCTCCCTCCCCACCCCCAACATCCTCCTTTGTCTTTATCTAAATCCGTTTAAGGTGAAAAACCTCCACCATTTGTTGAGAAACTCAGTTGCCCTGGTTTCTCCCATGTATACATGTTATTAAACTTTGTTTGATTTTCTCCTGCTAACCTGTCTTTTAATTATTTGGCCAGCCATAAGAACCTTAAGGGAAAGGGCGGAGGGGAATTCTCTCTCTTCTACAACACTATGTAGAGGCAATTCTAGTGTCTTGCCCTGGCTTTTCCAAACATAACAGCCCTCACTCCACAGGTCAGAGAACCAATGTGAGAATTCTGCCAGCTGCTGAGTATGTCTACTTCAATTACGCATTTCAGAACTGGGGAAATAACCATCCCCAGTGGGATTCAGGGAACCACTGTGCGCACTGTGAGATGGACTGGAGCTAAAACTCTGTTGATCACCTGACCTGTGTGGGAGATCAAGATTTGGCCACCCTGAAATCTATCTCTTTACCTTGGTTGTTTTCTCTAGGGACATTTGACTTCCCCCACTAACTGCCTAAAGAATTTGACATGGTGGCTCCTTCCTGGAACAGACCTATCATGATGGCTATAAAGATAATGTAGGATGGAGATTACAATAGGAAAGGCACCAACAAGCCCCTCTTATCAGAAGTTCTGTCTCTCTGGCCACATTCTCTGGATGACCCTGCGAGGAGTTGCCAGACAATCATTTACATTTATAAGGGAAATTTCCATTTGTAAAGGTATCTCCCTCTCTGTTTTGAGAAGAGAGGGAGATGGCCTCATTTCTAGAGGCTTATCAATGTGGAAGGTGAGGCCTTAAATCTGCATCATACCCTTACTCTTGTTTACTGTGCTTTAGTGGTAATCTCCTGTAACTGACTCCCCCCACCCCCAAAATCCTCCTTTGTCATTGGCTGAACACGGTATTTAAGACGAGAATTTCTGCTATTGTGTTGAGAAATGCAGTGTCCCTGCTTTCTCCCATGTATACATGTTATTAAACTTGGTATTATTTTCTCCTGCTAACCTGTCTTGTTAATTATTTGGTCAGCCATAAGAACTTTAAGGAAAAAGGCAGAGGGAGATTCTCCCTCTTCCCCCAACACCTGCATAAACCCCCATCTCTGAGTGGTAGACTATAGTAACATTTTGGGTCTCCTGGAATTAACATCATTTCAGAGCTAGTGTTGAGTAGTCCCCAAAAGATCTGATTATTTCCTTTTCTCCAATGCACACTTGACCTGCTAAAAAGCCATAAGTCCCTTTGGGGAACACTCGAAGGAGATTAACAGTATAAATTTTTGGTAGTGTACTGAGATCCTTCTTCAAGAGGACCTGGCCTCCCCTCATTCAAGGGGCTCTGGGTCTATAAACTGGATCAAGTCTGGAATTGAATGAAGTACTGAGACTCTTTGTTTTCATTTTTCAGGTTAGACTTCCGTTCATTTGACCTAGAACTTTTCCACTTACACAGATCGAGTAAGAGTTTAGTAAGCTTCCTCATAGAAACATCATGATCAACTAGCCAACACTGTAGATCTGCGTGTCAGAGTATTCTGACTGCAGCTTTGACTCTACTGTCCATTACAGTAACCATGCTCACCCCGCCTTTGACAATTGAGTGCTACCTGGTCCCTGCCACTCTGGGATCCAGTTATTCCTACTGTGTTTAGGTTTCTCTATTCAGTGACTGCAGTTCCCACTGTGAGGTCTGACCTGCAGAGAATAGTGATCACAGAGCTGTTCAAGAATACTGGGGCTTGCCTCCCAACTTTATTTGTCACGGTAGTGGTGAAAGGCATGTTTTTAGATCCTCCCAGCCTGAGTGAGTAGTTTTAAATGACAAATCGAGTCTAACATTCTTATTTCCCTAAGCCTTTGAATTTCTTCCTCTACATTAAACCAGGGCAGATCAGGCATTTCTAATTTGTTCCCTGTGGGTCACCTTTGGACCATGTTTCAACCAACCAACCAAATAAACTGTTAGAGCCCCTTCTTACTTCCCGAACTGCAATATCAAATGCAGAATCTCTGCTTAGTGAGTGCATATCAATAACTTTGACCTGATCTAACTTTATGTTCCTTCCATCTACTATCTCATACCCTCAATATGCATTCACACACATGTCCCCTGGATTTTCGTCTGAGTAAATTAGAAAACTCAAGTAATTCCTCTATAGTGTAACACATCTCCTCATGGGTCACACTCTGTACCTCACCTTTAGGGGCTGCTGGGACTTCATTCTAGTTACAGGTCTAGAAGTAAAGAGGGCTGCTGGAGGTAGGTCTAAGAAAAATCTGCAGTTTCTTGCATGGCAACTGGAAGCCATTACCAGGCAATGCATGTTTACTCCTCTTAGATGAGGGTAGAGAGACTCCTACCACTGGGGAGGGAGAAGCTGCTTCCAGTGGGAGTGGGTAGGTTACTTCTGCTGTGGCTGGGGTGGGGAGATTGCTTTCACTGGGGGTAGGGAGGCTGCTTACACTGCAAGTGGGGAGGCCTCTTTCATTGGCAGAGAAGACTCATGAAAATTTAGGTGCTCAATACCGTCAGCTTTATCAGGGTCTTTCTACATGTCCTCGTTCTAATTTACAGGATCTGATTCTTTCCCAGTTAATGTCCTTACTTTAACAGTAGACTCCTATTGAGGTTGGGAGCTCAACTTGCATTGCAATTCAGTCACAGGTTGAGATTCTGAGTTTGATATTCAGCAGTCTCAGCCCTGTAGCTACAGAAAATAAGGATCTCCTTCAAGGCACACATGGAAGCATTCACTTCGTTTATGTGGTACTTGAACTGGAAATTCAAATCCCTAAAAGGATCTTTTTCATATTTACATATATTTAGTATAAAGAATTGTCCCATGCAATAATGGAGGCTGAGAAGTCCCAAGATCTGCAATCTGGAGGCCTGAGACACAGGAGAGCTGACGGTGTAAGTTCCAGTCTGAGTCTGAAGGCACAAGAAGTCTGACGTTGCAGCTCGAAGACCATGAGGTGGAGAGAGAATGAATTCTTGCATCATTCATATTTTTCTTCTATTCAGACCTTCAAAGGATTTGATGATGCCCATCCACACTGGGGAGAGCAATTTTTTTTTTACTCATTCTATTTATTCAAATGTTAATCTCATCTAGAAATACACTCACAGACACATCTAGAAATAATCTTTAAATATCTGGGCACCCCATGGCCTGGATAAGTTGACACATAAAATTAACAATCACAGGACCTAAGCTATGAATTTATACTGCAGATCCTAATGCCAACCCAAATACTCATGACCAGAGAACGAGAACTTAATATCAGAAGAACTGCCTCAAAGTGAATACTGTACTGGTTTGCCAATTATAGATTGGTGACTATGATAAAACTTGCTGAACACAAGTTTCTTGTCTATAAAATGATTTTGATAACACTTACATAATTGTATTTAGGGGATTAAATGGGAAATACGTAATGTATTCAAAATTGCACCTGTCATGGTATTCAATAATGTCCAAAATGTAAATAAATAGAACTTTAGATTAAAGTTTGTTGTTAGTGCTATCAAGTCAATTTCAACTCCTAGTGACCCTGTGTAGAGCAGAGTGGAATGCTGCCTGGTCTTTTTGTACCATCCTCTCACCTTCTAGTACTATATCAGACAATGTTCTGCTGCTATTCATAGGGTTTTATTTTGGATGTGAGTGGCCAGGTCCTTCTTCCTAGTCTCTTTTACTCTGGAAGCTCCACTGAAACCTATCCACTATGGGTGAACCTGCTGGTATTTGAAATACCAGTGGTATAACTTTCAGCATCATGGCAACATGCAGCAGCCACAGTAGAGCAACTGACAGACTAGTGGTGTGCTTCCCTCACCAGGAAATGAACCTAGGCCATGGTGGTGAAGTGCCAAATCTTAACCACTAAACCGCCATGGATTAATGTAGATACTATAGCATTTTTTACACTTTCTCATCAATTATTTCAGATAATTTTTCCTATATTATTGAAATGCTTTATAAACACAATTCTAATGTTTGGACAGTATTTTATTATATGGATTAAACATGATTGCTTTAATTATTCCTCCATTGTGGAAGATTTAACTTGATTCTCAAATTTTTACTATGCAAATAATACACTATTATAAATCTTTGCCCAGATTTTGGATTGTTTTCCCTAGCAGAAAGTAATTCAACCCTAATTGCTGCTTTAAAAAAAAAATGATAGGGCCGGCCCTGTGGCTTAGCGGTTAAGTGCGCGCGCTCTGCTGCTGGCGGCCTGGGTTCGGATCCCGGGCGCGCACAGACGCACCGCTTCTCCAGCCATGCTGAAGCCGTGTCCCACATACATCAACTAGAAGAATGTGCAGCTATGACATACAACTATCTACTGGGGCTTTGGGGGGAAAAAAATAAATAAATAAAATCTGTAAAAAAAAAAAAATGAACATTTTGGAGGCCCTTGATACAACTTTTTAAATCACCTCATGATAAGATTGAAAGAAGTTGCATTCCAACAAGTGGATGATAGTCTTACTCATACTTGTCAGCACTGAATGCTATCATGTTTTGTTTTTGCTAATTTTATGGTAAAGATTTCATTTATTACTAATGAAATTGAATATATTTATGAATTATCAGGGTTTGCATTTTCTCTTTTGTGTCCTTTTCCAGATTTTTTATTGGGGGTCTGTCTGTCTGATGGTCTTGATTAACTAACTTAGGGGTCTCTCAGTGCCTGGACCTGAGGTTTCAAGGAGCACACCAGTGTGCACCAGCAGCTGGGGGCTGCAGGAGTAGCAATGACACTCATGGCTTAGCCCCTGCCTCCACCCCCAGCAGTGACCTGAGGTCCAGGAAACACAGTAGTTCCAGTGAACCAGCCTCTTCCCCCTCCCCAGCCAGTAGCGACTCCAGCCCTGGTCTTTTCAGAGGCAAGGGCTGCATCCGAAATGTGAATACCACCAGCAGGGTCAGTGGTGCCCTGACCTGAGGTTTCAAAAAACACAGTGGCACATACCAGTGACCAGAGACTGCATAGCAGCAACAGAACTCTTGGCTTAGCCCCTGTGCCTCCTCACAGCAGTGGCTGGTGGCACTTGTGACCTGAGGCTTCAGGAACCACAGCAGAACCCGGGACCCAGCCCCCAGTGACAGCACCCCCTACACTGGCTCCACCAGCAGCAGGGGCTGCATACAAGACCCTGGGTCCCTGGCAGTGACAGCGACACCTGTGAACCCAGCGCCCCAGCAGCAGTATGGCCAGTACCCCCAAATAACCCGGGAACAGCAGCACAGGTGGTACACATGTTCTCCCCAATAGTGGAACACAAGACCCGGGTGATACTGGAGCAGAAGAAGCGCTCGCATCCTGGTGACCTTGGTGGCAACATCTGTGACTGCAGTGACAAGTAAGCAGCAAGGTACCAGCAACCTCAGAGGCAGAAGCAGCACAAGGAGGACACTGACAATGTCTCTGGCAGAGGCAGTGGTGGGTGGAAAGTATAGCCTTTGAAATACAACCAGAAGCAGCTCAGAATCAAAGTAGTCAAAGCCTTACCCAAATAAGAAAGCTACTTACTACCACAAAGGAGCCAGTAGAGGATAAACTCATCAAGCTCCATGAAGAACTACAGTTAACACAGTAGAACAGAAAGAAAATGACAACTCTTCAGAAACCAAACTTGAAGTCACAGAAGATTATAATCTAACTCACAGAGAATTCAAAATAGCTATCAAGAAGAAACTCAATGAGTTACAAGAAAACCCAGAAAGACAGTTCAATGAGCTCAGGAATAAAATTAATGAACAGAAGCAACACTTCACTAAAGAGACAGAAACTCTAAAAAAAGGAACCAGAAATTCTGGAGATAAATAACACAATTAATGAGAATAAAAATAAAGTAGAAAGCATTGTAGATAGAGCAGACCATATGAAAGAGAGAATTAGCAAGCTCAAAGATAGAAATCTAGAAATGATTCAAGTAGAAGAGGAGCGAGAACTACAACTTTAAAAAAAAAATGCAGAAATTCTATGAGAAATATCTGAATCAATTAGGAAAAGCAACATAAGGATAATAGGTATCTCAGAAAGAGTAGAGAGGGAGAAAGGAGCAGAGAGCTTATGCAAAGAAATAATAGTTGAGAACTTCCCAAACCTGGGGAAGGAACTGAATATACAAATACATGAAACTAATAGAACTCCTAATTATCTCAATGTGGAAAGACCTTCTCCAAGGCATATTAAATTAAAACTGTCAAAAGTCAGTGACAAAGAAGGAATATTAAGGGTGGCCAGAGAGAAGAAAATAACATACAAAGGAACCCCCATCAGGCTATCAGCGTATCTCTCAGCTAAAACTCTACAGGCTAGGAGAGAGTAGGGATTTACCATGCTGGGTTCAGAGAAATGGATAATGAGAAATTTATTCTGGCCTGCTGTGCTAACAGTTATATCAGAGATACAGACAGCAATGGAAAAATCTGGGAGAAAGATTAGGATCCAAATGTAAATATTTTCTTGAGCTTCTAGAAATGTTGAGGATTCTACTCCATAGAACTTTTTCTATCTGAGGATTACCACACACTTTTCCAAGGGAAGATTTATCAACAGCTTCTCAACAAAGTAGGGAGGAGACACATTTTAATGTAATATTAGGAAGAAAATTTGAGTGGTCAGTTATGAACAAGGAAGATATGCTCTTCTCAGGAATTTTTTTTAATTTATTTTTTTATTGAGGTATAATTGACATATAACATTATATTAGTTCAGGTGTACAACATAATGACTTCATATTTGTATACATTGCAAAATGATCACCACAATATGTCTAGTTGACATCCATCACCTTACATAGTTACAAAAAAATCTTTTTTCTTGTGACGAAAACTTTTCAGTTCTACTCTCTTAGCAACTTTCCAATATGCAATACAGTATTATTAACTATAATCACCATGCTGTACATTACATCCCCATGACTTATCTTGGACAGAGGAACTTTGTGAAGGGCCAAAGTTCTACCTAGCCAGAGGCATCCAGAGCCACTATAATTTCAGTATTGTAGTAATCACTTCATAGAGGTTCTGCCCAGCTCAAAATAGTGTCATTAATTTCTCCTTGCATACACAATGGTTTATCTTAATTAGCCATATTTTTGCTGAGTGGCTCCACCTCTTTGATGTTGCTGATGGGAACAGAGTGGAGATCTGACACAAACCATGCAGATCCTTGAAATGTAGATAACATAAGCCAGGAAACTGTGGGGGGTCAACCTTTCATTCAATGTGAATTTTGGCTGCCTGGATTCCTAGAATCCTGACAGTGATTTTGACCCTGGTTCTGGCCCCTTGTTAGGTCAGCTGCGTCCTAACTCTTGAAGCCTATGATCTTTTGGTGATTTCATTGGCTTACAATAGATCTGTAATCTTTGGCTTACAATAGATGTTACAATAGATCATTTGTTTTGGGAAAAAAATATAGTCTCAACTAACTATGTTGATATTAACGTTACAACAACCCGATGAAACCAGGAGCATTTGGATCATGTCATATCATATTATTGGCATTTGATTTTTTTCCATATCATTATCTTTCTTTCACATTATGAATTTCTCAATCTAGTACAATACATTACACGCTAGCTATATCTCCATGTAACTAGGTAATATTTTAGTGTGCATTAAATTTTTATTGAACTCTCCTTTTGTGAAAAAAAGAACAGCACCTTTTAGACTTAAGTCCATGTTTTGGAATCTGGAGACCATTCTCATTTTTGAAAACTGGAGTAGTAGGAAATATTTTATCTGGAGTGTTATAAAGGTAGTGAACCATTAGTTGGGAGATGGACTATATGAAATTTAAGATCTAAATGACCCCTAACATTCTGCATCTAAATGAGCTACCACATATCAGATATTTAGCTTTGAATTCTACTTTTCAAAAATGGTATTTATTGTTAGTAGTGTTCTAACATAGGGCAACTTGATAAACATGTAACATAAACTCCTATGGAAAAGATTTAGTATTTAGCATCATCATTCTCTGTAGGTAGAAAAGAGAAGAAGAAAAAAAACAATGTCTCTTCAAGATGGGAACAAACATAGACAAGCTAACAGGCTTGAATGAACTTTGATCTGCAGCAGACGCTTCCTGCAGTTGCTGACTTCACAGAGACAGGGGGTAATGAGATTCCTGCAGAGGAGCACAGCAAACTAAAGGTAGATTCATTGAGCCCAACGTTGTTGCTGTGCATTAATTTTCAGATAATGGAACATAACTAGAATAGGTGCAGGCTGAGAGCTGCAATATGTACTTCAAGTTTAGAGGAAATCAGTGGGACATGAAGAAGAGTGGACAGTCCTCACTGCCAGAGAGTTAAAAAAAGTCCTGGGCAGATGTTATTAGGATCAACAGGTTGCAATGGCAAGCTTATTAGTTGTGTTTTAGGAAGACAAAATTGTATAATGAATTTATATAAAGACATTGAATATAAACATAAAAACTGCTTTGATGTAGAATCTTACATTTTTTCTAATGGAAATTTTATAGGATATTTGTTCCTTTAATCAACGAACATAAATAAAATTAAATATTTGCTACATGTCAGGCTCTGAGCACAAAGAGATGAACCAAACACTGTTCCTATCCTCTAGGAGCTCAGAGTCTACTTAGTGAAATAAAACACCAGTCATTCCAGAAGAACATGGAGAGATTCCTGGGGTAAAGTGTGTACAAGGTGTTGGGGTACACAGGAGATGATCTCATTGGGCTCAGACTGGGGAAAAGCGTTTCCAGAAAAGATTTTTCATGGAATGATCCGTGGCCTCAATGTTTCTCACAACAGGTAAACAGCTTTTTTTTTAATTGCACAGTTGAAATCTGAGGGGGATTTACATTTCCAACTTAGTCTCTGTATTTTCACTTCAATGCAATAATCTTGGATTCTGTGGTAGACTAAATATTATTTTTTAAGAGAAGCAGATGCTCCACAAAGTATTTGTAGTTTTTTTTCTGTGACAGTCTTACAGATTAATAAGAATGACTCCAACTGGATTATGTCAATTATCCCATACACTAATTTTCCCAATTTCAGTGCACTCACACCAGTGTGTGAATATGTATGTGTGTGTATGTGTGTATGAGTGTATATACACACACAGATATATATACATAAATATGTATATATAAAATAAAAATATATATACGAATACACATGGGATACTGAAATTAAAGTAGATCTGAATATTTTTTCCAGGGCAGGTACAGGGTGGATTAAACATAAGATGTATGTTTATGTTGAGGTATGATTCTTCCCAAAGAATCAAGTCTAGAAATGGAGAAATAATAACTCCACAATAGAGAATCCTGGCAAACTCTTACCTGAACCAGTGATGCCATGTGGATATCATGTACACCCTGATGTGATGTGATAGGAAGGGCATTTCATTTCTTTGATATGGTTTCCGAAAAACCATAACCCCAATCTAACCATGAGATAAATGTTAGACAAGTCTAGAATGGAAGACATTCTACAGGGTACCTGGATAGCACTCCTCAAGAATGTCAAGGTCTCTAAAAACAAGGAAAAACAGACATTGTCACAGATCAGAGGACACTGGGGAGACATGATTAATAAATGCAATGTGGTGCCCTGGATTGGACCCTGGAACAGAAAGAGGACATTAAATGGAAAGGCTGGTGAAATAGATATAAAGACTAGAGTTTAGTTAGCAGTTGTTACCAACGTCGGTTTATTGGTTTTGACAAAACTTAGTTTCTACCACAATAAGGTGCAAATAATGGGGAAAATTGAATGAGGTGTATATGTGAACTTTGCACTATCTTCGCAATTTTTCTGTAAATCTAAAATTTTTTACCAAAAATTAAAAAGAAATTGCTTGTAAGGAGATATCTAATATGATAGTGATCATGCTTAATTTCTAATACATTATTTTTTTAGTTTCACTTCAAACCAGTCCAAAAAATGAACCAGTGTTGTAATTTAATGAGAATACTTTGTCGAGACTTTGTAATTGTGAGTGAAAAAGAACCCATGATGACAAGTGACAGAAACTATTAATACCAACAACTGAACAGATATAAGGCATCTCATTGAAGTTGAAATGCACCTTCAAAGTTCAAGTATTTTTTCTTGTAATTAGCTACAATTAGCAGTATGATAGAGATTGGGAATGACAGTCGACAAAAGTCATTTAAATATATTACAGAAGTCTTTCAAACATTCTTCAAATGCTGTCAACCCAACAAATTTAAAAAATAAAATGTACAATTATCCTGTATATCTATCTCTATATATGCTATCATGTCTTAGAAAAGAATATAGTGATTTATTATTAGTTTTTATTATTATTGTGTGTGTGTATATATATAGTAAACAAAATAGGCTATAACAAAATTAACATATATTGGAAGGCTTGGATGGTGCAGCTTCATGTGGTTACTGTATATATACATGTGATATATATAACATTTTATATTACATATATGTTTGAAATATACACTTTTTTTTTTTTGGTGAGGAAGACTGGCCCTGAGCTACTAACATCTATTGCCAATCTTCTTCTTTTTGCTTGAGGAAGATTGTTCCTAAGCTAACATCTGTGCCAATCTTCCTCTATTTTGTATATGGGAGGCTGCCACAGCATGGCTTGATGAACAGTGTATAGGTCTGCGCCCGGGATCTGAACTCATGAACCCCAGGCCACTGAAGCAGAGTGCACAAACTTGACCACTACACCACAGGGCCAGCCCCTAAACGTACATTTTTGAAGTAGAGAGGTCCTTCTTTCTTAACTTTCCTAACTTCAAATCCTCGTTTAAAGCCACCTCACTGTAAGTACCTTGCAAGCATTCTTAGAGGCATCCATATCCAGACTGTTGAGACTCACACTGCACTACCTAGCAATCCTTTGAGATGCACAACTCTACTGATTCTTTCTAGCTTACTTCAGTTAATTGTTAAAGTCACAGCTTGGATTTCATCATCTTGCTCTTTCCCCTTGGATCACAGCACCTGGAAGCAGTGTTCTGTCAAAAAAGGACTGGAATAACTTATTAAGTTGAGCTATCTAAAAGCACTGATATCAACCAGTTTTGACAAAAACACAATTGACAATTTTACATGGTCCAGCCTAATCCGTAAGTATTATAGTATTATTAACCACACATCTTTCTTCTTCCTTACTGAAATTGCCTTTATCCGTGCTGCAATTTGCCTTCTCACTAACACCTGGAAATCAATAAAACAATGGAATTAATTTAGAATTTTTAGCCATTGCGCTGTGAGCATAAAATCCCAGAATCATGGCTTTTCTTTTTATTTGTGGTGTGATTTGGTAACACATTTTTCTGGCTCTCTAAACTCAGTTTACTCACTGGACAAATAAAGAAATGGATGAAACATGTTTTATCCTTAACATGTTTTTGTTAAGATTACATACAGGTAAAAATGTACAGTACAGATGTATAGCAGATCATTGATAAATGGTAAATCCCTTTCTTTCTCCCTACCTTCTGGTGTCACTACCAGCCTGAATCTCAAGGTCAAACGTTACAACCACTACAGGCCTTCATTAGAAATCATTTTTTTAGCAAGTAATTGATGAACTGTGTTTCTGGCATTGTGCTGTGTTCTGGTGATAATTGGTGAATAAACTAATACTGACTCTCATTGAGCTTCCCACTTAGTAAGAAAGCCTGTTGGAAAATAAATAAATGAACACGTGAAAGCAGAATTGTTTTAAATGTAAGGGCTTTAAAGAAAACAAACAGGGTACATTAGAACAGAAAAAAAGTGGTGATTCAGTAGAAGGAAGAATGACTCTGTCTCTGTCTCTGATTTATCTTCCCAGTCCAACATCTGTTTCCTCACTGCTGCTTCTGAATTGGTTAGTTTTGCTAAAAAAGTCAAAATATGTGACTGATTGCTTTAACGATAATGTGTTCTATTTGAACCCTACTGCTGTTTATGAGCCCTAAATTAAAGGACTGAGAAGTAACGAAGTTTTTCAGCAACTCCTTAAATATCCTTCCATATTCACATGAATTGGCGAGCTGGATTACTTCATCCATGTTCCTTATTTTTGAGAGGTTGTTTTGAAGACAGGGGTTGACAATCGTCTTTCAAAACAATGCAGGATGGGAGCAGGGACTGGCCAGAAAAGGCAATCCAGAATCCACCAAACAGAGTTGAGGGAAGGGACTTCACTCATAATTATCAGGCTCTTCTTTTAGTCTTCAATTGCTTCCCGCTCTGTAAGTGCTACCCCACCCTCCTTTTGCTCATTTTACCTTGTTGTTTGCTTGGCGGTCCTAAGGAAACAATCTTCTGAAAGCTTGCTTACCCATTATTTTCATCAGCTAAATATTTCCTTTCCTTTGTGCTATCCCATCAACTCCCTACCTTCTCTGAATTCACATATCCATTTATTTTCCTGTTTCTTATGTTCTTTAAACTTTCAACTTTGAGCTGTCATTGCTCAGGTATATGCATCATTTCCTCTATAAGACCTCACCTTTTTGAGATCAGTGATCATATTTTATACATCCACATCCCTCAAGATGTTGTCATGTTGCCTTGCACAAGGTAGATGTTAAAAAGGGTTTGAAAGAATAAATTTGATACAATAAATGTTTATCCACTGTTATTTACTTTCTGATCATCAGTAAAGGACAATATTTCTACAGCTGCAGAGCGTTTTCTATATCAAAAATCATTACATTTTCTCTAATAAAAATGCTTTGTTCAGGTTGTAGCTCCAAGTTGAACTAGATAACTTTTAAGATCTCAAACATGGCTAATTTGAAGTGAACAACATTTTTAACAACGTTAAGATTTAACTGAAACAGAGGGTTCTTTCACTAAAGGATCCTTTAGAAAGAACTTTAAAATGCATGAGATTCTTTAACTGATAGAATTAAACTATTTCTGACTGGGAACTATTCCATCAGTTTTCTCTACTTAACTGGCATCCAACATAATCAATATGTACCTGTCTAAACAGTGGTCCTCTGGGTATTCATTATACAGAGAAAGACATGTATCACTGTCTTCGCCATATCTACCTCTTCTCTTTCCTCCTTCCTTTCTTTTTGACCCACTTTTTGCTTCCTATCTCTTTTACCCCTTCATATGTCTCAAACTTGTCTTTGGCATATATGGGGGACACGTTGTTATTTAGGAGTAAATTGATTATGGACCTTCATTCTGGGTGTTATAATTTGAGAATATGCTTCCCAGTATATTCATGACCCACAGAGGAGAAGAATGATCAATAAGCCTTATTTATTTGCTCTGATCCCTCCTGGAAAGTACTGAGACAACTCTTTCTACACCCCTGGTGTCTTCATGGCCAGTACCCAACATAATTCTCCCGAATATGGGTGAAGAATAGGCATCATTTATCCATCTGTCATCACTTTGTTCCAAGGTAGTTTTATCCTAGTTACAGCTGTGAAAATTTTTTGGTGGATGACTCTAGATAAATAATTCTCCCAATTTATCCTAGTAGAAAAATTGGCAAATAAGTCATACTCTAACTTCTTTTTCTTTTCCAAATTGATATGAGGCTGCTAACAGGAACATTTATGTAAATGACACATATTAGCAGCTGACCTTGAAGAATAATAGCATTTCCCACATATAAACAAGTCTCCACTTGGCACTTCACTAGTGATAATGATTCAGAACAGGTGTTAATTCTCAATTTGCAGGTTCATTATGGATCCGTTAAAATTTAGAAGTTGTGTATTTCTCTCATGTGATTCCAAATTTTGCCATTTTCATCTATATAGTGGGTTTATGTTCTCTTACTTCCAAAGAACATATGCTCTGCAATGGGAATATGGTCCATAGTACATTCAATATTATGTAAACAATCTTTCTCTTCAAGCATCTACCTACAAATGTGGTTTGTTCTTAGCTCCCCTCCTCATTTCAAAGTTCATTTAGATGACAAACTCTGGATTTCTTTTAAATGTTTTTACGTTTTTTCCCCATACACTTTTATAAAAGTTTGTACATATTTCTTTTGCTGCGTTCTCAAGAGCATTTATTTCCAGCAATGTGGATAAACATATTGCTGCCTGTCTGAATCTTTTGTTTTCTATGAGGAAGGAAGTAATCTGAAAACAAAGTGGAATTAGTCGTAAAAGCTTTACCAAAAATGGAAGTAAATCATATATGCATAAATGCATTCTCACTTTGAAATGGCCAGCAGTAGACACTAATCTTATTTAAATACAATGATAAAAATATTTTTAAAAGAGGCTATTTTTCAAGATAAGTCATGGAAAGCATAATGAAGGTATCTGGTGAATCTTCAAAATGTTGGATACTAGAAATATTCCTGGAGTTAGTGGGAGAAATATTTGACCCAGTATGAGAAGCACTGAAGTGTAAGGATGTAAGTGTACTAGAAACACAGCATATTGGAAATATCATAATCAACATGGAATAAAAATTGAAGTGGGTAGGACATATGACAAAGCCAAAAACATTAACATCAAGTCTTCAATGCACACAAGAAAGAGACAAAAATGAAATCATTAATTTGATGCTGAAGTAAACAATTTAAATATGGTTGTTTTACTTAACAATGAAGTATTTTGGTAATTGAAATATTTTCTTTATATATTTTGCTATTTTAAATTCATTTTAAATATTTTTAAATCAAATAAGTTTCCTATTCAATTAAAGGTACATGAGAAATGATCTCAGAAAGGCAAGAGAAGCGAAACAAGAAATAAAGCTCACGTTTATTAACTGCCTACTGTGTGTCAGATACTCTTTTAGAAATTTTCACATGAGTTTTTCTAGTTAATCCTCACAAACAACCTGACAGGTTAAAATATTGTCGTTTTGCAGACAAAGCAATTGAACATTTGAAAAGTTTGATTAACACTTTTCACACAAGTGCCGAGAATTGGAGCTAAATTTCAAGCTCATCTCTTACTCTACCATTTCACATTCTTCTCAGAGGAAGCTTAGTGACATCCAGTTGTACAGAAATATATGTGCTTGCTTGTAGGAAGGATCTGAACCAGCATTAAGGAACAATCTAAAGCTCTTTCAGTTGGACCAGCCATGAGGCAGAGATACTAGACTTTTCATGGTTATTAATTATGGTGGGAGGAAGAGCTGCAAAGTGAGAGGAGATTTAGTTCAGGAAGAGCTGTCCATGGCAGAGAAAGCAGGAATGGTCTAGTAAAGAGCCTGCAGAGACACCATTACTTTTTTCCTGGCACATTTGACTCCCAAATAAGGGCTCCCCCTGAAATGATAAAGTGTGAAGACCAGGTAAAGCTCAGTGCCTGAGGAACAGGGAGGAGATGCAAAACTCAGTTTTCGCATCTTCTCACAATTAAAATTTGAAAAAAGCACATTTTGGAAATGTTCTTTTGCTCCCTTGTTTTAACTGAAGATATCAAGTGCGGAAATACCTTGAATTCCAAGCTCCTAAGAGAGCCGAAAGAGCCTGAAGCCTTTTTCTAATACAAAAGCCAATGATGCTTGTAAAAATAGGCCAGAACCTCAAACATATTACAGCATGAGAGTTATGAGGTTAATAGAGAAAAGAAGGTTCAATGATAAACAGTGAATATCAGAAGATTGATTATAAATTAAATTAAAGCCTTCCAAAAGTGGTTTACAAATTCCCTACCCCAGGGACTGGGAGGAAGGTACTGCTGTTAATAGGGCTAATGTCACAAATTTATCTTCCACTCGCTGTGCAATTGGCATCTAGTTTGATGGAAGATGGTTTTTCCACCCAACTGTCTATCTCATGGATGGGCAAGGAATTATTCAGAGAACATGTTTTAAAATTACGACATTTGTGAAATCTCATTTTTGAGAAATTTGGAATTCTCTAGTAACATTAAAGATTTCCATCTCATATGAATAAGCATTTCCACTCCTAGTTATATATACTGCAGAGAAATATGCATGAGGAAAAATATTTCTGACAGTGAAAAACAGAAAATAACTTAAATGACCATCAGCAAGAGAGTGGATATATTTATATGACGGAATACCTTAGAGCAGGTAAAATGAATGAGCTAGACCATTTCTATCTAAAGAGTTGAATCTAAAAAAATGTTGAGTGAAAAAAATTAAGTGGCAATGTACTTTGATACTTTTTAGAAAATCTAAAATGTGCAAAATGATATTCTATATTATTTATAAATATATATTTAATAAAAATTATATGGTTATAATTTATATTATTTATAATAATGTATAATTTACATTATTTATGGATATATATATTTATGGATATATATTAGATAATATATATTTATATATAAATATTAAATATATTATAAATATTATATATGGACACAGTTCTTCAGGAATGAACTTACCTCTGGATGGGGCATATATAGGATTAAGGAAAAATATAAACTATATATCAACTATATCTGCAAATGCTGTGTGTGCGTGTGTGTGTGTGTGTGTGTGTGTGTGTGTGTGGGACAGATCACAGATTGAGCTTTTTGGGAAGCAAAGTCTGATTCAGAATTTAGTGTGCAGAATGTTTATTAAGGAATGTCCTTGGGATCAACTTCTGTTGAAGGAAGAGGAAGGAAGCAAGGGAGGGCAGATGGAAAAGTTAAACTTCTGTGCAAACCCAACGGCAGCCTCAGCTGACCCCATGAGGGCTTCGGTAGCTAAAACGGCCCATCAGAGTTGTCTCACATTGGGCCAAGATACTGGGCCTTTTTACCCAACCTGAATCAATCATTGGATATTGGCTGCTTTGGAAGGGCCTGGAGAGCAAATGACCTGAAGTTGAGGCAATCTGTGAGGGGACTGACACTGAAGACTCTCTCAACTGACAGCACTCCTGGCAGCAGCTGGGTCAATAAATTCTTCCTTTGAAGGAGATCTGGGCACAATTAAATAAGTCAAAAGACAAATGAGTAATAAAGCTGGGAATAAATATTTGCAAAGAATATGACTGACAAAGGATTAATTTCCTTAGTACATAAAGATTTCTTATAGCTCATGAGAAAAAATAAATCAAACAATCTAACAGGAAAACGAGCAGTGAACATAAACAAGCTCTTCACTTCCTCCGTGTGTACATATGCACATGCACAGAAACAGGGAGACGACCTTTACGTAAGTGAAAAGATAAGTCTCTTAAGGTCAAAGAAATACAAATTAAAACCATAAGTAATTTGAAATATTTTTTAAATAATAAAAACGATACATTCCGTTAACACAGATATGTGAAATACCACAGGGATATATTGATACATATTGTTTAAAATTATGAAGAACAATTTTGCAGTATATATCAAATTTTTTTTAACATTTATACTTTTTTCTTTTTTTTTGTGAGGAAGATCAGCCCTGAGCTAACACCCGTTGCCAATCCTCCTCTTTTTTGCTGTGAAGATTGGCCCTGGGCTAACATCAGTGCCCATCTTCCTCCACTTTATATGGGACGCGGTCACAAGATGGCTTGACAAGCAGTGCATTGGTGCACGCCCGGATCTGAACCTGCAAACCCCGGGCTGCCAAAGCAGAGAGCGTGAACTTAACCGCTACGCCACCGGGCCAGCCCCACATTTATACTTTTTGACCTAGAAATTTTCCTTTCAAAAATATATAGCCAATAAATATTCTCACATATATGCACAGAGACTATTCATTTGATCAAATTTTGAAGTGTAAAACACTGGAAATGAATAAGCAAAACCTCTAACAATATGGAACCTGTTAAATTATTTTAGAGCCACACAATAGAACAACATGTAGTCATTTGAAAATATTATACCTATTTTTAAGTTATGGAAAAATTAAAAGCTAAATTTTTCATGAATAAAGAACAGTAGTGCACACTGTATACAATGCCACCATTTATGTTATCTCTCTGTAAAAATACTCATTCAACTTACACACACACAGTCATACACACACACACTCTATAACGTTCGTGTGTAGACTCTCACTGGAAGAATACAGTACAGATAGGTAACACTGTTATGAGAAGAAGGATTAAGGAACTCAACGTCGTGGAGAGAAGACTTACTTTTCAAATTTGTAATGTTCAATTATTTTCCCTATGAATGCATTTCTCATTAAAAACCTCATAGGTTTTCCAATGACCAACAAATACACAAAACAAAACGAATACTATGTGAAGGAAATAGACTAAAATCCAAATAATTTCTTTCTTATGGTGGTGAGATTTTTCTGTTGTTTTTTTTTTCCCCCTGTAATGGATATATTATATGAATAAATAAGAATATACTTATGAAGATAAATGAATATACTTTTTAAATATAAGCAATTTCATAGTTTGAGGTACTAGAGAAGGAACATCAAAGTATTGCCTAAGTTTTATGTTTCCTTAAATTTTATTTCAAAGCATATTTTTTTGTATTGCCTTAGGTACATAGAATATTTCTTAATGCAAATTAATAGAACATTCGTCAAATACAGATACCAAAAAAAAAAAGAAATGCAAACTTTTCATAATATCCACCAATAAGAAATGACTAAAGTATTCATATTTTTGTTGGTAATATCTTGTGATGTGTGTATATATGAATTATACTTATTTTTAAGTTTCTTTTGTGCACATAATCCGCCACGAATATTTCCATGTTTTTCGTATTTTGTGTTCATAATGTAACCGATATTTGTTTCTCTTTTAATAAAATGATATTTTTGTTTACTTTTTAGAAAAATCAAATATTTGTCATTTTGTACTAAAATGTTCATATTTAAGAAGACGTTAATAATTTTCCATATTCCAAAAGAAGTTACCTGTGCCATTTAATGACAGTTTCCTGGAAAGAGAAGCATAAGCTAACAAGACATGTTTGAAATCACTTGAGAAATGACCTAGCAAATTCAGCTCAATATTAGCAATTGCAAAAGATCACAGTATGAAAATGTTAGAAAGTAAACAACTCTTATAAGTAATCTATAATAAACATCACTGGATAACCAACCTTTGTAATCCTTGAAAATATACCAATAAAAGCATTTCAGAACATTTGAACTCATATTCAGTGTAATGATTTTGTCTCTGAAAATGAGCAATGCACACAGAAGAGTTTGGGGACTTGGTTTGCATTACAGAGGATGTGCTGATCCTCTGCCACAAAAAGCTTTTGGGCATGTATTCTAGACATTAAATTATGGTAATTGAAATGGGAAAATGTCTGTAGCCTTTCTCGATGTGTTTGGGTTGGTTGCACATGCAACATCTGCTTTCCCTTTATAACCTGCGACTGGAGAATAGCACCAGTTTGCAGACATTAACAACTGCTCACAAAACAGCAGAGAACTCTCTGTTGGAATACCACACCATTCAGCGCACTCAGGGAACAGTCTCTAAGCGTTTATATCAACATCAAGCCAAATAATGCACTTGCTGCAAAGGAAAGGGATCTGTATTCAGCCATTTCGTGTAGATTTATCTTTCTTCTTCTTTCCGTCTCTGCCCATCCTCGAGTAGGTGCAAGAGTTCATATTTTTGCCATTTTAAATCATAAATGGCAAATTATTAAAAGTAAAGTGTTTACAATATATTGATATAGCTAAAAGTTATCCCAATCTATTCATCCAACTCCCTACAGAAACCCATGGCATCTTTTCACATCCTTTCTGTGTATACATTATATTATTTCTGTAATTATCTTTTTCCATTCATATGTAACGTCATATATGTGATAAATGTGAATGTAGTATATCATTTCAAGGGATACATAATATTCCATTTGAGCACATAGAATTATTATGTAACTAGTCTTCTATAGAACACATTTTGCTGATGTGAACCATATTTCTGGGGCCAGCCCAGTGGAGTGGTGGTTAAGTTTGATGCGCTCCACTTTGGCGTCCCAGAGTTCATGGGTTCGGATCCCAGGTGCAGACCTACACCACTCAACAAGCCATACTGTGGTGGCAACCCACATACGAAATAGAGGAAGATTGGCACAGATGTCAGCTCAGGGCTAACCTTCCTCAAGCAAAAAGAGGAGGATTGGCAACAGATGTTAGTTCAGAGCCAATCTTCCTCACCAAAAAAAAAAAAAAACAACCAATATTGCAATTTACAAATGCCTTTTTATCCATGTACAAGTGGTATCTATATGATAAATTTTTAAAAATGGAAATGTTGAGTTAAGGGTATATGTATATTTAACTTCTAATGACCTGGTAAATTTTATTTCAATGAGTTGGTATTAATTAATACTTCCAGTTACAGATTGTGAGAATATCTTCTTTCAAACATTTTCAAAAAAATTTTGTATTATCACACTTCTTTTTTTAGATTTGCTAACCTAATAGGAGAAAAATAAAATTTCATTTTTTGAATTTATATTTCTTTGAATAAATTAGTTAGATGGGGCATCTCATGAAGTTGCTAAGGCATGGATTGTATGAACACATAGAATGCACACTCCAAGAGCCCTGCTGGACTGGTTTAAAAATCCCATCAGCAGTGAGTGAGGGCTCTTATTGCTAGGATTTATATTTTCGATATACACCTAAGATGCTTTGTAATTTGGATCGATTTCTTTTTTAAACATTCAGTGTTTCAGTTTCCTCATTTTTAAAGTGGGTACACTAATAGGACTTATTACACAGGTTGTTCCAAATATCTAAAGACAAAATAATTCCAGTTATACACAAAATATTTGGAGAGTAGAAAGACAGGTAATGCTCCCTACCTTATATTAGGACGTCAGAATAAACACGACAAGAACATTAAAAGAAAGAAAAGTTCAAGTCTTATCTCTCTCATAAACATATAAGCAAAGGTCTAAACAATATCACTGCTATTCAACATTCCACTAATGTGGGCAGTGCACTAATACAAGGGAAAGAAATAAAGAAATAAGAATTGGAAACATTTACTTTTGTGCAAATGTTCAAATGAATCCACAGGTAAATTCTTAGAATTCATAAATCAATTTAGCAAGTTAACAGGAAAATGATCATTACACAAAATGATCAATTTTTTTTACCAATTCTATTTTTGTATGCCAGCAACAACAACAACAAAATATTAAATTTGAAGAACCATTTCCAGTTTCATCAAAAATACCAAGAACTCAGGAATAAATCTAGTCGATGATGTGAAAACTACAAAACACTACTGAAAGAAATTAAAGGGCCCACATAAATGTAGGGATACACCACGTTAATGAATGAGAAGATTCAATATTTTAAACTTGTCAGTTTCCCCTAAGTTTATCTTTAATCAATGCAACCTAACCAAAATTCCAGTAGTTTTTTTGTTTGTTTGTTTAATTACTAATTGGTGAGCTGATTCTAAAACATATGAAAATGCAAAGGATAAAAATTGGTGATGGGTATGTTTTTCCCCAATCCTCCTCAAGTCCACAGGGCACTAACCTGCCTCTGGTTTGGTGCCAAGATCTCCTTGGCTGCCCTAAGGGGTAGGAAGTGGAATGTGGAGGCAGGTTCATCCCAGCCTTTTCACACTCTCAGTATCTAACACCTCCATGCTTCGCTTGCACCAGGAGAGGTACCTACCTTTTCTCATTGCTTTCTCTGGAAATATTTTGTGCTGTGATCTTTTCTTCAGTCAGAACTCATGGCCTGATATCTTTCAAAGAGTACTTGTAATTATTCTCCTACTTTAAGGTATTTACCTGATTATAGATTAATTAATTTAAACATGATTTTTCTACCCTTCTAGAGATTTAGGATGGAAAGGGCCAACTGTAATGTGTAGTTTAAATTTTGATCCAATTGTCGTAAGTTAGAGTTTTTCCTAGAAACCCTTGCAATGAAAATTACATGATGAATACAGGAAATATAAGATCCTAACACAACAGTGTTCTAAAACAACAGGGTTGTCAAGTATTCAAATCAGTAAAATCATATGCACTCTTTATTTGTTAAAACTTAAGGATATAAACAATAAGGTATTGTGAATGTTTGCAATAATACATATCAACAATTTCCATGAATTACTTTCAACTGCAGTCCTACATTTGTCAATACTGATGACTTCCTTGAGGAATCCCTCTAGACTCACCAAGTAACTGGCAGAATCTCCAGCTAATTTGAAATAGAAATGGGATTTTTATGATGAATTAACATAGATATTCAGTTTCTAAAATGAGGACTCTGGGCTCACTTAAAAATATTTTTCCTGAGTCTCATAAATCAACAATCTACTTGGAAGGAAATGGTTTACAGTTCCCATTATTAGCTTCCTGAGGACACCAAAATATGCAGTTTTGATTTAACAGTTTCTCAGCTACTTTCTTTTGCATACATCATTTTTATATATGTACAGTGTCCCCCTTATTCGTGGTTTCACTTTCCATGGTTTCAGTTACCCGTGGTCAATCACAGTCCAAAAATATTAAATGGAAAATTCCGGAAATAAACAATTCATAAGTTTTAAATTGCACGCCATTCTGAGGAGCTTGATGAAATCTCACACCTTCCTGCTCTGTCCCAACCAGGACGTGAATCATCCCTTTGTTGGATGCCCCAACCATCCACATCACCTGCTCTTGACATCCAACCATCCACATTGTCATGTCTCGATAATCCTCCTTCTGACTTATCATCAGAAGGTCAATAGTAGCCAGCAACACTTTACAATGCCTACTTCGTTCACCTCACTTCATCTCATCATGTAGGCGCTGTATCATCTCACATAATCACAAGAAGAAGGGTTTGTACAGTACAATAGGATATTTCGAGAGAGAGACTACATTCACAAACATACATTATATTGTTATAATTGTTCTATTTTATTATTAGTTGTTGTTAATTTCTTACTGTGCCTAATTTATAAATTAAACTTTATTATAGGTATATGTGTATAGAAAAAAACATAATATATATAGCATTCAATACTATCTGCAGCTTCAGGCATCCACTGCGGGTCTTGCAATGTATCAATGTCAATACATTTGTCAATGTATTGACAAATGTAGGACTGCAGTTGAAGGTAATTCATGGAAATCATTGATATGTATTACTGCAAACATCCATGATGCACGCGGATAAGGGGGGACTGCTGTATTACTTATAAATCCAATAGTTTTTTTTTTCAATACCCTGACTCATAAGAGAAGGGACATTCTAAAGTACATATTAGTAGTGGGATATTTATCTAGAGAGAGAGATGTTATTAGAGGCTTAGGTACACCTTAAATTAAAGAATGTTATCAATTTGTCTCCTCTATTAAAGATAGCTCAGAATCACATGTCAAAGAAAAAAAGGAAAAGAAAAGATAATAAGGGTAATCTGAGCAAAAACTAAAAATATTGAAAGGAAAAGACCAAAAGAACCGTATATAAAGTGAATGTTTTCAATTTGTGAACGCATGAAAGAATTGATGAAAATATTTCATTGTTTGACTAAGAATAATTTTACCTTCAACGACAGAATTTATGCTCACTTCCCTAAACAAGTGTTTCATTTAATATGTGATTGAAAAGCATTTTCTCTTTTGCTAAATTAAAGTAAACATACATTTTAGCTTCACTTAATTATATATTTGGGGAAAAGAGAAAGAGATTTTTTAATAGTTTCATTTTTGTCTGTTTCGCTTTTTTTTTTAATCATAGGAGTGTTAGGATTAAAATAAAAATTGAATACTATCTCATTTGATGCTATCTTATCTCAAAAAGACATGAAATAATTCACAATGATTTTCCTGATAAAGATACTTTTGCAGGTATGTTGTGACCCAGAATTTTAAATTTCTCTCTTGTTTTTAAATTTACTGTTTCTTTAAATACACCAACACAACTATCAATAGGGTTTATGTATTATTAATTGGATAAAAATGGAGAATATTTCGGTCTTACAATGCACACATTATTCATCTGATGTGATTTCATTTACTCTTGAGCAAAGAAGGATGTGACTTTAATTTTTATGGTCATAACTGACTTACTCACCTCACAAGAAGTATGCCTACATACCAAAGTTATCTTTCATCCCTTAGGTGTATTGTTAAAAGTTACTGTTTTTTTTTAAAAAGTTCCAAAAGATTTTTTTTTTTAACTCTGAATACTTAACAGATTTTGCTAGAAGAATAAATGTAGTTTAGTCCAGAGAGGTAACATGGAAAATCCTAGAACTCTAAATATTATCAACTCTAAACTTACGTTACATTATACACTGAAAAAGTTGATAAGTTCAAGTTTAATAGCTTTACAGTTCAACTTGCATTATCCTAGTGATAATTTAGAATCTAACACAATTTACATAGAATCTTTACTGAACACACACACACACATTGCTTTTTAGGGAAGCAAATTAGCTATTACTTTAAAGTCACATCTTTCTTTGCTCAAGAGTAAGTGAAATCACATCAGATGAATAATATATACATTAACAGTCAATCTCAGGAACCACCTCTAGGAGCTCCTGACTGTCATTCTCATTCGTAACCAGGTTAAAATTGTTTGCCATCTCAAACACAGCCGTGTTGATTTTTGCAACTTCTTCATCCTTGGCAAATCCCTTGAAGTCATGGATGAACATCTTGAGTGTCTTCCTCCAGATGTGCTAGGTGATAGGAATTTTTCAGCTCCATTATAATCTTATGGGACTACTGTCACATAAGGGGCTCGTTGTTGATGAGACTATTATGTGGCACATAACCAAGATGGGGTCACAGCGACATTTTAGAGATTAGAAGTCCAAAGTGAGGCACAATCATATGTATTTTTTAAATGCTTACAGTGTTGGTGCAGGAGCAAGAGCAAGTGTAGTAACTCATGTATAGCAGTTCATTTACTGCTAGCTTGCCTCATTGGCTTCCCTCAGATCTTTCCTTAATTTCTCCAACTTCTGGGCCAGGTGCTTGTTTAAGTTCATGAGGAAGAGCACCATTTTCTCCTGAGGACAGCTGCATCGTGAAGCTGGAAGCAGTAAGATATTTAAACAGGTTCCAGTCTGTCCTTGTGGGTTCCAACCTATGTTCATGGGTTCTAGTTTATCCTTATTCTGCCCCCACTTTATATCCATCTTCCCTTTCCCATTGCCTGTTCTACAGATTTCAAGCTCTAGGGTCAGATGTAAAGACAGCAGTGTTACACGGACTCTTTAACCAACTCCCACAATTGTGCAAGGACATCCTTCTAATAAATGATGTGCGTATATTTATCTCTACCTCATTTATCTGTTTACCTGTCCGTTTCTCCATCTTTCCTTGTGGTTCTGCTGCAATGATCAAACCCAGACTGATAGAGTCCCATAATATTTCATTTTTAGAATTCTTACCTTTTCTTTGATCATTATAGTCTCTCAGCTGATCCTTCTGTCTCCAACCTTTTATCTCTTCCAAGCATTCTCCACCACTCTAAAAGTTCATTTCATATCATGAAACTCTCTTAACGTTACTTTCCCAAGTAAAAACCCTTTAGTGGCTTTAAGTCACAGCACAGTATAGACCAAAATGGATATGATCTCCAAGGCCTTATGAGTTCTGGCATTTCTTTATCTCTCCACCATTATTTTTCACTGAAACCTTATCATCTAGAAGCATCATACATACATTTTGAATCCAGGCATTCCTAAATACTTTAAATTCTCTAAACTTTTGTTGCTTTTACTCATGTTCCTCCCTCACCCCCACATTCCTGATGAATATGTACTCATCTTCATGACTTAACTCAAGGAACATGCTTACAAAAAATTTTCTCATCATCCTGTCAGGTGGACAACCTATTCTTCCCTCAGTTACTTAACGGTGGATGGAGATTGTCTGTGTAAGCCCTCTCAAGGATAAAAGGATACTTTACTAGCTTCACTGATCCTTTACCTTTCTGGTGTGATTCCTTAATACGTTAATAGGATTGGAAAGGGCGTGTTGAGGAGTTAATTTGGGATAAACTTGTCTAATACCCCTCAGTCAGCCAATACAGGTTTGTAAAATATGTTGAACTCCATGCTGTGTGTCTTTATGCCTGATAAACCCATACTAATAAGTGTCTTTTGCTTCCCTATGTTCAGCATTTCAGTTCCTATGGACAGTGTTTCTGACTGTTAATAATTTTAGTAAATATAAAATGCACTATCCAGTTTTTAGCTTCTTTTTTCCTATATGGCAAATATACGGCAAACACTCTTTATCAACACATTTCAATGTGTGCTTTGTTTTGTTTTATTTTGTACATTTACTTCCTTGACCCTTTCTCTGGACTCAGGGATATCACATTTCACTCTGTAAGCTCAGCGTAGCTCCACCAAATTTGATTATATGCAAACATGCAAAAACAATCAAAGATAATTCATGCCTCTGTTCTACAACTCCTCAAAACTTGGGATCTAATAATCTCAGTGACTCACATCAAGCCCTGGGGCTAACATCACGTGCCATGACTGATGCTCAAGGTGAATGGGATTCCTGTTGGAGGTGTCAAGCATGACAGAAGTGGTGAAGGTGAACTAGGGCCTTATTAACTGAGATCTTTTAGAATTATTGCCCTAAATAATGTTAGGATTAACTACTTTTCTCACATTATACCATGTACCATTTCAATATAGAAAAGTCGTTCCTAGTGAGACAGTGGAGTCTCATGATAAAGCACAGGGTCTGAGCCAGATTGTCTGCTCTTGATTCCTGGCTCCATTACTGACCTGTTGTGTGACTTGGGCATGGGTCTCTCTTTCCCAAAGTTTGAAATCTGCTGCCAGAAAATGGGGTTGTAGTGAGTAAGTCAATGAGTTTAATGCCAAGCTTAGAACGCTAGGGGCAATGAAATTCCCTATAAGGGAAAATGAAAAGACTGTGACTTGGAAATCACTTGTTCTGTCATTTGGAAAAAATGGAGTCCTACAAATAGTTTCCCATCCTTCCTTTCTTCCTCCCTCTCTCTTCCCCCGATTTCATTCTTCCTAATTAGTCATTGTTTTGCCTTTAATGTTCAGAAATATGTAAGAAAGTTTAGCCCATTACAGGAAACTCTTATACGAAACCCAGAGAATGGGGCAAATCAGTTCCTAATTTCTCCAGTAAGTTCACGCCACCAAATCCGCAGTGAAGAGAGAGAAGAGAACTGCTTCTTTGGTCTCCTTTTGCCTTCTCTCATTTTTCTTGGTCCCTTGTCTCTCTCTTAGCATCAGCTTCTTCCCCTATAGGGTCCTTCTTTCTCTCAGCCTCTGACTCCTCTGCAGTCATTTTGTTCTGTATGGTTTCTCCTTAAAGACATTTGCAGATGTGAGAAGATGGAGGGATTCACAGCCACTAAATGGGTATAAAGAATGTGGGAAAGGTGCCCTCTCTCAACTGAGAGAATAATCTACATCAGAAACAAGCATTTCTAATATTGCGATTTAGTACAATATTGTAAGTCCAGTTACACATAACATATATAACAGAATCAAAAAAAGGTTCTGTTTCTTCTCTCTGTTTTTCCAGTCTTTTACTATTACTTTATCTTCATATGGCCCAGAGCGCCATAGTATGAGTATAAATCTTGCCCAAGAGTGAGGGGGGAATCATTCTGCTCTGTCACCTTGTATTATTTCATTTTTTGTTTTTGTTTTTTCTCTGTTTTGCTTTGTTTTTGCCTTTATGGCAAAGGCAGAGAGGAGAAAGAAGTTTCCATTACCTCCAGGCAGGAGCTTTGCTCATGGTGGACATGATAATGAATGTCCAAGGGCAGGGAAAACCCATGCTGTATGAGCATGAGGCCGCCTTCAACTGCCGGTGCTTAGTATCAGGTTTTCAACAGCGTAGGTGTTAAATAGATAATCATTTGACAACTGAATGGAGTAAGCATTGATGGGACACTGGTGACTGTGGCAGCAAAGTCAGCACAACGTTGCTAAAAGTAACAATCCGGGCAGCGCCAATGGCTATTTTCAGTCCATTTGGAGCTACTGAAGCATCTAAGTGTCCATAGCAATGACTGTGACTGTAGCCTGACCAAGACGGCCTGAATGGTCCCCTCAGCTTGAGCAAACTTCAGACAAATTTCTTCCTGACTCCAGACCCCTGACTCCCTTTCCTTAGAGCATTTACTTTAGAAAACTTGTCATTGTAAACTCCTTCTCTGCTCCTTTGAAATGTGTATAAATCTTTTCCCAGGCTCTTGCCAGTTAGTTTTGCAACCCAGGGCTGATTTTCTCAAGGATCTGGGAGCCATCTATTTGAAATGTAATCCTCAAGGAGGATAGCATCCCCATGTCCCACTTTCTGTGGACGGGTAGGAACCTAACAACAGGCTTGCCTTGTTCCAAGTTATAAAACTAACTCCTGTCATAAAGATAGAGGTTTACCTTCCCTCTGGGTAAGGCCAATTATCCTAGATGGCCTAGGATCCCCCCAGCCTAGCTCTTAAAAGCTCTCCAGCCCTTTCTCTCTGGGTATTGCAGGGTTTTCAGACTTCGTCTGTGCTCTCTCCCCTATCAATGGCAATAGTATCTGGATAAAATTAGCTTCTGTCTTCTCATCATGTCTGGTGCAATTTTTCCTTAACAGACTCAACTGGAAGAGGGCAATGTATACATCTGGTCACTTAAAGATTTGTCTTGAGGAGCAAAAGCAGGCTGGCACAGCACTTGAAGCAGCTCCAGACGTGGGGAACGTAGAGCAGAGAGTTACTCAGACATTATTTATAACTGGCCAAAAAAGACATGCAGGTAAATAGGGTTTACTCAGTAAAAATATGTGTGGGATAAAAGGAACCAGATCTCCTGACATGCACATACACATACATTTATGAAAGCAGGAGGTAATTGAAGCTGGCTACTTAGAAGAGACTATCCTCTTGGCTGTGAGTGCTCAAAACTACAGAATAATTTGGAAATCTTTATGGAAAATATATTGGGCAGCCTTTTATTCACACCCTTGGCTTGCCTTTAACTAAAGAGGGAATCTCCTCCTTTAACTCTATTTATTAAACCTTCATGTTGGAGCACAATAAAGTTTAGCAGGACCTTCTGACCCACTCCCCTCACCCTCTCTTCAACGTCTCAGGCCCTGGCATTTTTGTCTTCTGTTCTGCTGAGACTGCATTGCAGAAATTTTATTTTTCCTCTTCTGTCGTTCACCTTACAACCCCACTCACTTCTCATCTTCAGTTTTCTTTTTCCAATAAAAAACAGTCTCTGCAGGATTTTCTTTTGTGACTGTAATTTCTATGACAACCATAGAATTAACTAACCTGAAAAGAAAAGAAGAGAGAGGAGGGACCGGAGAGGAAGAGGAGGTGTGAAGCTGAAGTTATAAATTGACTGAAGCTTCCGGTTATGACAGAAGTGGGTAAGGGAAGAGGGGGAGGGACATACATGCAGACTAGCATGCGTGCGCAAGGGCGTAGGCTTAGACAAGGAGATTGCTATTTTGGAGGATGGCAGGGCGTAGTTCAATGTGAGCCATCCTCAACTGGCCCCAGGAGGTTTATAAATATTTAAACAAATTTATTCAAATGACACCTTCTGTGTTCAGTGAAAATAAAAGGCCTTTGTTTTGTTTTGGACTAATCGAGTCTTTGCCTCAAGTTTTCACAGGATGACTAAAGAGAATAGAGATTCAATTTTCAGTATTATCACATTCAAAATTGGCAGTTTAAATAGTTTCTTTTAAGTGATATTCAGTCACAAATAGCAAAGTTTCTTAGTCTTGCAGAGATTCAATTTGCTAATGTCTTCCTGGCTTCTCTCCAGGAAGGCATCTGGGTATGTGGAGGATGGGAAGACTGTTTTTGCTTTTAAAGTGGACGCTGAGACTCTTGAGTGTTGTGGTTGGCAAAGCTGGTTTTCAAAGCTGGCCTGAGGTGACGATCCTTGCCCACCCAGTTGTCTCTTGCCTGATGGCATTTGCAGTTGAAACATGTGGCTTTGTAACCTCAAGTCCAGAATCTTGTGGGCAGCTCAGAGATCAGACTTGCTTTCTGACTAACTAGTGCCCACCTCTGGCCCTGCTCATTGAATAATTCACAGTTTTCATTTGGATACATAGTTTCACCTAGTGAGAAGTCCAAATGAGTATAAAAAATATGCCTAATTTGGTGTTCTTTGTTCGGGATTTTACTGAGTACCACAGGAACTGTGAGCTTATTGAAAAAGTGTTTCCAGAAACGTGATATAAGCTTTAGGAGCGGTAATTGTTTCTAAGTCCTGAAACAAATTTAATTTACATGTGCATGGGAAGTTGCAACAGAGACAGTGTTACAAAGACATAACTAAAGGCTTTAGGCATAAATTATTTTTGCAGCCAGATTGTGTGGCTCCTCCATTTTTAAGCTGCTTGTCTTTAGGTAAGTGACTTAACCTCTGGTCTTCATTTTCCTCATCTGTAAAATGAGTGTAATTCTCGTGTCAATCTCATAAGATTGTAGTGAGGCTTGAGTAGGTTAAAATATGTACAGCGCTTAGACAGTGCCTATCATATTGTAAGTAATCATGGTTAGCTACCAAAATCATCATCGTCATTGTCACTGTCATGGTTTTTATCTTCATTATTATGTCTCAGTTATCAATTGAAAGATAAAGAACGCAGGAGGATTTCCCTGTTACACCTTTCCAGGTATGCAGAGAATCACACATACCAGGACAGCACACTTCATGTGAATAATTAAACTGAGCTTTTGAAGACAAGTAGACATCTGTTCAAAATTGTCAATTTAAAAATCAGATCCCTTTGCTCTTATTTAGGTAAATCATCAATGTTCTATTAATACCTGTCCTCATGAAGAGATACAGAATTCAAGGCAACAGGTACTTCACTGCGAGTGAGAAATTATAAATCTGGGACTGATCCTGCTTCCTGTTCATTGAGCAATTTCTGGAACTTTCATGAACCTAAGTTTCTTTCTCAGTAAAATGACTGCTTTGTCTGCCACACAATTTTGATAGGATCAAGAGAGATAACATATGATTATGTATTGTAAACTATAAAGTCCTATAAAGATTGTCCATATTTATTTAAAACTCACTCATAAAGGCTTTGCACTATTAAACACTGAGAGTTATTTTTATGATTTTTTTCTTCTTCACCACAATTCTAAATTGTTAATCCTGACTACTTCTGATGAAAGTGGGCAATAAAATCTTTGAAAGAGAAAAGATCCTGTATTCTTAAAGGCCGTGGACACATTTTTATTAACCTTAGGAGAAAATTTATTGTGGGAATTTATCGCAAGCCTCATGAAGCGCAGAAAACCACTTTTAAATCAATTTTTTCATCCTCAGTCCTAAATCTAGAATGCATAGAAACACAAAATAGGTTCTTCAGAGTTTGCTCTGTCCTAGGGGGGAAAACAAATTTCTCTGGTTTGTTTGTACTTTCTTGGAAATCTGCATGTAATAAATGTTTTAGTGGTATACCTAAGGACTCCAAGAGCCCGTTACAATAGCAATGTCAGCAAAGTAAATTTTTCCTGTTTTTCTTTTGATGTGTGTGATTTATTTGAAATTCTAATTTTTTAAAGAATGAATGTTTCTTTACTTTGTATGTGTAAGTCTTTAACATAAAATAAAGAATAACATATATTCAGTGGTTGCCGCACAGTCACGTTCCTGTTACAGACAGCAGACTCTAAGATTATGCATTTTAAGATTGCACATACATCTTTATGATGTGGCCTTTGAAATAAATAGCTCAGTGGTTTTAAAGCTCAGCAGCTCTCAGGACTACGTGCTCGTCATATACAATTTTGCCATCTGCAGTGTCGTGGTCAGGATCTGTATATCCAAGCTCTGCAGTAAGAATAGGAGCTACAATAACATCAACAGGTGCTACATAGTTTTTTTTTTCATTTATCAGAAATTGAACATGTTATAAAGATTTTTACTTTTCTGGGTAAAAATAAAATTTTTTATAATGTAACTATATATTATCAAATAATACACAGAAATGGTTTTTAAAATTAAGTAGTTTTACAGAGTTTATTTAAAAAACTCTAGCAGTGCCCTGCTCCCCCCACTCCCTTTCTAGTTCTTGATTCCCTCTCCACAGAAGTAAGCACTCAGTTAATTTAGCTCTAATTTAACGCTAATTTACTTCTTCTTACCCATATTCTTAAATAATATACTTGTACTCTTTGGCAGACTTTTATTCAAATATAGGTATTATCTACTAACCTTGCATTATAATCAGATGTCGATGTTATCTACTAACTTTGCATTTTATGTTTGAGATACAATAACTATTTTCTGTTCTTTAGATTTTTGTTTTTAAAATATCTAAATTTTCTTTCAAGGATATATCCAGTATCACTGGTTATTCCTTATGATTTTTTTCATTATTGAAGTTTTTTTTTTCTTATTCTGAATTGGCTCTGTTTATTGCTAATTCCCCTTTTTTGTTTGTTTTGGTCTCTGTATTTCATGCCACGGCTATTCTCAAGTATCTGGCAATCCTTGATTGTCTACTATATTAAGAATGAAGCACTGAAAAGCTGATTGGAACCTCTCAGTATATGGAAAGGATTTCTCAGTAGCAGGTGGCACTTCAATTTGAAAAATCTCTCATAAAATTGTTGGATGATATCTGATTTTCAAAATCTAAAGATTCTTTTCCCATTGACATGGTAAATTCCTCAGAGAGAATTCTCCAATCTCATGCTTGAGGCAGAGAACTTTGCCAACATCCTGAGGGCAAAATTGAGAAAGGGCCCTGAGTCCTGTGGGTTGGAAGCTAGTCCTTCAATTAATTCCCCTGTTTCAGTATTGCTTCCATCCCTAGTAGTAGCTGGTGTCTCTGGATTCAGTTTCTTGGATTCATTATCTCCAAAGTGTAATCTGCCAGTCTTCTGTTGGAATGAGGATAAGTTATTTCTTTGCTGTGTGGGTTGATGGAAAGGGACCTGTTAGGCAAAGCGCCTTCGATTCCATTGGCACTTTCAGAGCTGTTTGCTGTGCATCATTATTGAACCTTTCTGGGGTTCCCCAGGTAAGCCATCTTGTGACTCTGGTTTTCTGCAGTAACAGCCTTGGTTTCAGATTTCTTTATATTGCTAAGTCAGCTAACACCGTTCCACCTGCTTTTCAGCTTCAATAATGCTGCTGTTGCCGCTTCTCTTTTTCTTTTTACTTGGAGTATATTCCCTTTGAAAATCTCTTCATCATCAGTTTAAGGGAGTTTGGAAGACAACAGAGGTAAACAAGTATTTAATAGATCAGGTTTAAACAGAAGTTCACAATATCCTTCTTTCATGGGATCTAAGCATGCTCATTCAGGAGTACTATAGAAGGAAATTTTCAAAAACTTTACAAGTTACATGGCAGAACTTTTAATAGTTACTTACCATTTAAGACAATCAAGTCAATATTCAATCTACCTTAATTTGGTTTCCAAGTCTTAATATTTGGAGAAGACTTTAGCCATATCACCAATAGGCAGTGAGTCGTTACTTTTTACTATCTTCATTTAAAACGTACTCTGCCCTTTCTATTCGCACTGCCAGATTCTTCTATATAACCCAAGGTATGATATTAATTATCAGGTTATTTTCTATGGACTCAGAGTGTCCTTTGTTGGTTTACTTAGAAGTTTTATTAAAGGGGCTTCCATTGCCCCTCACTAAACTCCTTCACTTATGCCAAGTGTTTTCCTTTATCCTAGACTGTAAAACTAGTCATCGACCGTTGAATCAGAAAATAAAGACTGCAAATATTTGTCTATTAATTTTAAAAATCACTGGTTAATCCAACAAATAGATTCAAATAAAAACTTGTAGAGAGGATTTTTCTACTCTGAGACTAGATGAAAGGTACTAAAGTTGAAGGCAGAGGTGGAAGGGAGAGAAAGAGGAAGGGAAGGTCAAGTTCGAGAGGAAAGCTTGAGACCAGCAAGCCGAGAGCCTCCGTGGGGTCCTTTTTGCTGCTGCCTGGTAAGAACTGCCGTGGAGAGCAGCCAGAGAGCCACTGACCTGCAGCGACACTGATCTGTGGGGCATGAACAGCCCCACTTGAGTGGCTTAGGACACCCATGAGACTCTTGAAATTGAGATTGAGACATGGACCAAAGCACTGTAAATGGATCATTCTAGGAAAGACTCTGTTAAGAATTAAATTATTCTTTTCTCCTTCTTTCTGAGGATAAGGGGAAAAAAAAATACCTTGGCTACTTTCTTAACAGTAACAAATTCTCAAAGTGTAGTTCATGGTTTTTTACATCAAAATCATCTCATGTGATTGTTAAAATATATGCCCTTGAGCCCCACCTCAGCAGAATCTCTCGAGGTGGGGCAGAGAGATCTACATTTTAAAGAAATACCCTAGATTGGTGTTATGCACACTGAGGTTTTAAAGCCTCTGTAATAATTATCTCTATTTTGAATGATTTCCAGAAGTGAGAGTATTACTTATATTAATTAATGAAGAAGTTTAAAGGTTTCTGTTTGCTCTTTGGTAGATTTTGGCCTACATTTGCATTAAGGACCTTTATTGTCTGGCCTGAACTTTAATCTTCTATGTATGACCTTTATTTTATGATTATTCCTAACTATAAATCTACTGTCTATTCATTCATCCACCCATCCATTCATTCATCCATCCATCCATCTCTCTCATTAGTTTGTTTATTCATGAATTTAACAGACATTTATTGACCAAAAGATGGTGACCACAAAAAAGATGACTATAAGAAAGTGCAATATAACAGAGAGGATCAGGGTTTAAGGAATATATACCTGAGTATGAATCCTAGATATGTTATTCATAAACTATGTGAATTTAGGAAAGTTAGTTTATCTCTATATGTTTATATTCTCAAATTCAATAGGGAAATAATGATTTCTACTTTGCAAGGTAAATGTGAACAGGAAGTCGTATAATTAATATAAACTATACAGTGCAGTGTGTAGCATATAAGGTTAAATCTTGTTAGTTGTTGTATTATTATTGTAATCATTATGAGTATTATCCTTTTAAATCTTGCATAATCTCCCTCTGCAGAACTGCACTGTGGCTGAGGATTTAACCCTGACATGTCTTGAAGGCTTTGGTCTGACAGGGATTTGTTCCAATTGTGGAGTGTAGAGCTTGGGAGTAGCTTCAACAAGGAACACACTATTTTATCTTTACATCAGTAACAAAGTGGACATTCAGGAACAAGTTTACAGACTCTAAACTGAGTAAAATAAGAAGGGCAAGGTAATGTGTGAAGCCAAGAGCACCAGAAAATGAGGGAATTTTTGGAAGAAGAGATTCAGAAAGGTAAAAACTGAAGAAATTCTCTGAGTCTGAATTCCCATATTGGTCATAATTTTCATGTGGTGCCATCAATGTAAACAGAGAAGAGAGTAACAACGAAAAGAACATTTCCTCTGATTTAACTCATAGGCCAGTGAAGGAAAAACGCGTGAAGAGGAATAACTGACCACATGGAAATGTAATAATAGAAGAACCTACATAGTATTATGAAACCAACGAGAAGAAAATAGTTAAATTTAGAGATTGCAGATAAAATACCTATTGTAGCAAACACAGGCCCATTCCTAATATCTGCAAGCCTCCAGCAAGAGCACAAATAGAAGCCTGCAGACCATTTGTCTAAATATTTAAAAGTTATAAATCAAACTGACAAAATTTTATACTAAATATGTTTTAAGTTCTTGCTATCAAAAACATGGGTCTTCATAAAAATACTAAAAACTAAGTGTGAATTTAAATTCTTTTAACCCTAATGAGTTTCTTGTGGGTACTTGGTGGTACAGGGATAAAAGGCTTTGAGCCCCCAATTCCAGAAGCCCCTTTTCTTTTACTACCTCAGCCTCTACCTGGTACAGCAAGGACCTATGGACACCCCAGCCTGTACTATTCAACTTCCACCCGTCATCATTCCCCAAAAGCCACTTCTTGGTCACACCCCATGCCTTGCCTTGCCACCTCATGCATACCGTTGGGTCAAGACCTTTGGGCAGGGAATTCTGGATTTCTGGGTATACTGGATGTTCTCTAGAAGCGTGGAAGACATGGGTTCTGGTTATAGGATGGCCGCATCCAAAGAAGGACTCTCTAAAACATGGGGCCTAGGGTAGAGGATCCTCTCTCCTGGGCCTCAGGTCAGTTTTAAGCAGATATTCCACAGAAGACTTGAATATTGATGAGATAAATATGGGACAAAAGTTCATCTGAAGGAAAAGATAAAGGTTTTTTTTGAGGAGATGGAACAGCATGAGCGAACGCACAGAGATGAAAAAGAAAATGGTTTGTGTGGAAAGAGTTCACCTGCTGAACCTCAGAGGGGAAGTGGCCTGCTCCACAGCAGACCCGGTGCACAGCCAGTATACTGCAGTCTCTGGAGAGAGCGGCAGTCAAGGATTCAGGCCCGTATGCACATCTACATTCCTAGCCTAGCACTCCATTTAGAGGCCTTCCTATGCGAGGCCTCCTTCTAGTGGGCCTTAGCTAAGACGCTGTTAAGGCACCTCTGCCAAGACCTCCTTATGGGGGATAGGGAGTGGTGAAAGGAGCTTGAAAACAGTTTTCTCCACTCTGACTCAATTCTCAATGGGTTTCCACTCCTAATCCTTCTCTCTCAACCTCCTCCAGCCCTTGGGTCCATAAAATAGCAGAAGCCTTCTGTTCTCGGGACTTCTTGGCTCCCTGAGGAGTGTTCTCAGTGAGATGATCTTGCTGTGCCCCACACCACCACCACTGCCCTGGCCTTGCCTCAGTCTGCACTGATACTTCTCACCTCTGGCCCTCACCCAGTGTCACATGTTGGGGAAAAATGCTGCTGTAGGAATTCCTCTGTCTCACAGAGCTGGCAAATGCCCTCTTTACCTCCGCTCATCTCTTGTCTCTTTCCCTGGTAAGTAAGAAAGCAATTTTATGATACAGCATTATTAAGAAGAATTCTTTTCTATGTGTTGAGAAATGTTATGTTTAAGAAGAGACAGAGCCTAAGGAAACTTCAGGGATTACTAAGTCAACACCTCCAGCAATGGCTGCTTGTGACTCACACCCGCTTTATAAAAGAGGACTTTGGAGAAAATTCATACAAATGTTATCTGTTAGATATTCAAAAGGAAATTCAGTAACCAAAGCCCAGTTTCATTTAAGTGTTAATGTCAAAGTAAGCATTGTTGGGACTGTAGAAATTGTGATCACTGTCTTTGTAAAAAGAAAAAAATAAGGGAGCTGTTCCAACGTAGAAAAGATTAAAAATTTTATTTGAAGATAGTTGTCTACTGTTCATGGATAAGTCTGCTCTTGTCTCTTTTTCTGGGTAATGACTACAATGAAAAGTAAAGCCTCAGTTTACACACATAACTTCCCCTCTGCCAGAATAATTTTATGCTTATTCAAAGTTCCTGATTATAAGTAGTGCCAAAATTTTCTTATTCTCATTTATGCTTTGTTTCTCTGGCATCCTATCTGCTCTGGCTCCTCCAGTTTGGCAGTATGATCAGCTGTTTAGACTCACAACCCTGGCGTTCTGCCTTTGCCTTAGGACCAGCAGTACACATTACAATATAAATAAGCGTGGCTTGAGCTTATATCAGGTCTAGGCAGGAAGAGGAGGCAGTCATAGGTCTATCAGAAAATGGAGGCATAGCAACCTTCATCTCCGGACATTCTGGTTCTAAGTATTTCAACTAAGGCTGATTCAGTGATTTAAACACAAGTTATACACGCAAGATCCAGATGCCTAGGGATACGGTACATGAGCATAAATGAGTTTTCAAGGCCACCCTCAGAGTGACAATCAGGGAAAGAGGCAGGTTGCAAAAGAAATGGACCAGGCATATGGGACAGGGAGAAGGAAGGTTTGCGGATAGGAACAGAGGCGGCTCAGGATCTGCTGGGCTTCTAGTCCCAAACTGGTTCCAGATGTTACCTATAGATGAGCTACGAGGGCTAAAATGTGACTAAGCTTGGTTCCCTTTAGAGCAGTGATCACAAACCGAAATGCCTACAGAGGACAGATACATAAACGAATGAGGCAGATCCTGGGGCAGAGCATTATGATCACGTTGGATAATTGGTGAAAACCGTCAAAACGGAGAGTACTCACATCGTCTAGTGAGAAGAGCTGTTACTCAGGTGCAAGCAGTTATTGCCATTTGGAAGTAAGGCCCAATGTTGCCATTTATAAATTTATGAGAAGCTGCATATCTACAGTTTAGGTGAAATCTCCCATTAAAAATGTTGGCAGGAATTAAGAACGGAAAAGCAATACTCTATGCAGAATAACAAACTAACTAAGTTCTGCACTTCATTTGCTGACTACCAGTTTGAGAGATCTATTTAGATAAGGAAGAAAAGCTGAGTTGGCAAGTCAAAGTCTGACCTTGACCATCTTGAAAAATCTCTGTGGGCATTGACCTAGTAAGGCTCAGTAATGCTGAAAGTTATTAAACTCTGTTATTAAAGTAGAATGGCTTTCCCCCACTCTATTAGTTCCTACATGACAAAATTTTCTTAAGTATACTCCTGGCCTGCATCTGTACCATTACTCACTTTGCCCCAAAGGGTTGTGAAGTAAGGGTCGGTTAGTAAATATGGGAGTAAGAAATTGGTGTGCATGGCCCTGCTCTTCCTCTCTTCCACTTGAGGATAAGATGCTCATAGGACAAAGTTAGTTGCCACTGTTCCTCCTGGTACTTCATCACTGGAAAAACTGCTGCCCCGGACTTACATGGCTTAGTGGAAGCACTTGAGTAGATTGCCCAATTTGGGGATAATGTTTGAGCAAGTCTACTTGTCCAATGTACTCAGAATAATATTCTGCAACCTGAACATTCTACAATTTATATTTTTGCTTCCATATGCTACTCTTTCATTTTATTTCTCAAATGAAGTCATATGGGAAGGAAAGATGCTACTTATCAGCTGCCTTTTGAGAGACCTCAATGAGTGTGTGCCAATTTTGTTTTACCATCAAATAGTGTTCTATTTGAATATCTATTACCATATCATACAAAACTATTTTGAAAATATTGATCTCATCCAATATTCTTTTGTACATACAAAATCTAGAAGGCAGTATACTGATTTATATAAGGTTATCTGGAAATTATTGTCAAGCCTATGGTAAAAAGTAAGACAGACTTCTAGTTTAGAAGTAAACTAAACTAAATGCAAAGAGCTGAGAAGTCATCACTCTTGTCTTTACAACAGTAAACAGGCTGAACAATTTGTAAAATGGTAACTCTTCTTAGATCCGTCAGAGAACTGAGGTCACAGAGAAAGCTGCCACCCTAAAAAATGGAGAGAAAGATGAATACTGAGAATCATAGCTTACCAGGAGAGGAATCTCACCTCTGAGGACAGTACCAGTAGAAACACTTAAAGTAATGGATGAACTGCTGGAGGCTCAGTGTGGGCAAGCTTGGGTTACATATTCCAGGGGGCCTAGTCTTAGATGAGCTGCCACACTTTCATGAGTTTTACCTCCAGGAACCAAAGCGCGTTCTCAGGGTGAATACTGGAGAAAAATCCCTTCACGTTTCCAGCACAAGGAGGGGAAAAGTAGCCATTCTGAGATGTACTCAGAGCATTCTGTTCTTCTTAAGCACAGCTTGCCCTTAAAGGAAACTCTTTTGCCAGATGCTAATTGACTTGGATTTTATCAGAACAAAAGCCATTCTATAGAGAAAGGATATCCTTCTCAACAAATGATACTGGAACAACTGAACATCCAAAAAAAATAACTCTAAACACTTCACAAATATTAGCTCACAATGGATCATAGACCTAAAGGTAAAATGCAAAACTATAAAACTTCTAGAAGATAATCGAGGAGAAAATCTTGAGTTTGGTGAACTGTTTTTAGATACCACACCTAAAGCACCATGAAACAGAATGCTGATAAGTTGGACTCCATCAAAATTAAAAACTTTTGGTCTGCAAAAGACATTTGAGAAAATGAAAAGACAAGCCATGGACAGGAAGAAAATACTTGCAAAACACATGTCTGATAAACGACTTGTATCCAAAATATACAAAACACTTAAAATTCAACAATAACAAAACAAACAACCTAATTTTAAAAATGGGCAAAAGATCTAAACAGGCACCTTACCAAAGAAAATATACAGACAGTAAATAAGCATATGAAAAGATGCTTAACATCACATGATGTTAAGGAATTGCAAATTCTCTAATTTCTACTATTTGGTTTACTAACCTAGAATTGCTCTCTTACCATACCCACAAAGCAGGCCAAATTATGGCATTTGTTTTCCTATTTTGGGCGTAAAGAAGCTTACAACCATAGCTCTTTAATTAATTTGACTACTCTCTTTCTTTGAGACTTGGTTATTGTAGAAGTCTCCAAAATGTGGCACTGCAGAGCAATATGGGGCTGTTCTCCAGAGGCCAGAAATCTAAACTGTGGTTAAGCTTACTAATGTGGTTATCTCATTCTGTATATCTGGCAATATGAATAAATAAACAGTGTCAGCCCTGAGATTCAGTCAACAGATATGATGCAGCCATACATACTACGTCCTCTAAAGACCCAATGAAGTAAATCATGAAATATTATCACAACATAAAGGCAAAACCATCGCAAATGAACATATGAAAACACTCAAAAATATTTACCAATACTAATCTTAAAATAGTTTGGATTTACATGTTTATGTGAATGTTAAATTTAGACAGCTAAAATCTGAATTTCAAATTCTTAAAGTAATGCAGGCGTTTTTCCTTCTTCATATCTCATTGACAGAGTGAATAGTACATTTTTACTGATATCTGTTATTGAAGGAGTCTGCTGTGTGAAGAGATGGATATTTTCAGTTTAGGAAAATTACTGGATTTTATAGTATCTCCTTTTTCTTTTATTATTTCTTCTTTTTCATGAATTCCATTGCAAATATATAAGAATATTGGTATTTTATTTGCAGGTCTGAGGAAATTGCAAAGTAAAATTCTATTTACAGAATTTTCCATTAATAATACCACTTTTAAATTAATTTATAAATGAAGCACATCACACAATAGGATTTCTTAGCGTCTTTTGTTTATACGTAGAAATCCTCCTTTTTCGGACTCCTGTGTACATGTGTCTATATGCACACATTCACAAGCACATGATTGTATGTGTGCTGCGCTAAGATGGATCGGGGAGATCTGGAACACAATGCACGATCAGTGTTAATGTGAACATGTAGAATTACTTACCAAAACTTCAGTGATCTGACTAAATATCTACACAAAGGCAAAGGTATGGTTTTGGTGTGTTTCAATGTCAAACAACAACAGAACATAATCATTGACACCTACATGCTTGAAGTTGAAACTACCAAGGTATTTTTGGAGAGAATTGGATAGTGTCGATAATGTGCCTTAAAATCATTCACAATTTTAGTCTGATAATTCCACTTCTAGGAATTATCCAAGGGAAATAAGCAAAGATGCTCAAAAAGATATATCTACTAAGAAATTCACTGTAGTATTATTTGTTAGAGTGATAGAAAACAAATCAAGATCCTAGAAAAATGGTATACATATTTGATGAGATATTATGAATGAATAAAATATGTTTTGGAAGAAAGTTAATTATGATGTGAGAAACTGTCCCATCATATTATGTGGGGGAAACAAAGCACAAAGCTTTATACACAGTATGATCATGATTTTATTTTAAAACACACACTCAGATGGTGGAAGGAAATATACATTAAAATGTAAATAGTGGACACTGTTCTGTGAGATTAGAGATACATTGTATTTTATTTTTATACTTAATTTACTAAATGACATACAATGTACAAATTAATTTTTAAATTAGCATATGCTTTATAGTATATAGTTCAGTAAAAGCCACAAAATAAAGAGAAGTTTCAAAATCCTTAGATTCCAGATGTAAATAGTTAAAACCACGAAACTTACTAAATAACATTTTCTGATGAACAGACACGAAAAATCAAGAAGGGCTGTTAAATTCATGGATACTTTCAAAGCCAGATACTGGAGAAAGTCCCATTTCGTAATTCACCAATGTTTTTCATTGTTAGCTAGGCTATTCTTAAGGGTGTATGTCTGGTACTTGTAGAAATAAAGAATTAGGAAAATAGAATGAATGAAATGATTTGAAATGTATATGAACTACGTGTTTTTACCATTTTAAAAATTAGAGGCTATTGCATATTTCTCAAAGTCGCTTAATTAATGTGAAGTCACCCAGAGTATCTGATTAAGTTCAGTAAATAATAGTTGAGCATACTATAGTGAGCTCTGAGAAGAGATGAAACCAAACGGCTCTTGTCTTTAAGAATTTTTCACTGTAATGAGGGGTTAATTTATCCTTATTTCTCTTTGGCTATAATAGCAAAATCATAATACTTATTAACCATTGATAAATAGAGTACATATATATGATAGTTATATGCATGTTTAGAGGTATACTTTGTGTGATTAACTGAAGATTATTATTATTATTTTATTGAGGTCATATTGGCTTATAACATTGTGTAAATTTCAGGTGTGCATTGTTATATTTCAGTTTCTTTATAGACTGCATCATGTTCACCACCAATAGTCTGGATTTTTTCTGTCACCATACATATGTGCCCCTTTACTCTTTTTGCCCTCTCCCCACCCCCTTCTCCTCTGGTAACTGCTAATCTTTTCTCCTTACTTTTGTGTGTGTTTGTTTATTGAGATTATTTTTGAAAGAACCAAATATGGAATTATTGTTGGATCAGTAAAGCACATATTTGGAATTGGCAGGAAAACAATGTTGTGGGAATTTGGGAGGAATAAATAGGAAATGGAAGGGATTGCTCATGACTTTTTGTAGCTTACTACCTGCATGAAGAGAAAAAATATGCATAGGAAGTGTCGTAAACACAATTGAAAAATAATGTACCCTCAAGTGTACAATGAAAGAATGCAAATTGGATATGTAAACATTAAAATAGGTTGAGCAAGATTGCCATTTGCGTCCCATGGAAAGAAAATCAGTCTGGCCTACGCTAATAACAATGCCCAGCTCAGTGATACCTCATGCAGATATGAACGGTATAGTCTCAAATAATTTTCTTGATTTTATGCACAAAAGCAGTTTTTAAATTTTTATGCGGAAACCAATAATTTGTCTTTGCAATTTTCTTTACTGTGATATTCTAAGAAGCGAATACTTTTTATTAATTAAAAAGGTGTGCATGGTTGCAGATAAGATGAGTTGCCTATAAAATATCTCGTGCCGACTGCTAACTGAGAAAACAGAAGGCTTCACAGAATTTTGAACTTGAATCTGTCTCAGCAATCCTATTAAAAACCCAGTTATGCTTGTCTTTCCCTTTTGGTTCTTTTGGATGTTTTTAATCTACTCCTTCAGCTTCACCTCAGCAGTCAGACTCCTCTCCATTTCACCTTTCTCAAAAACCTCTTCTTTACTTGACCTTACAAATCTTTGGAATTTCAAAAACTGGAAGGTCTTTGTAACTAATTCATTAACTGAGCACATTGGCGGTATAAGTACTTTTGCTTTCTCTGAACATAATGGAGGTGTTAATACATTTCCTGTATCTGAAAAAAGGTGTAAAGATCTAAACGTTTTCTTTGAATATTTAATTGCTCCTAAATAATTCAGTCAGTTACTTACTTTAACTTGAAAACCATGTTCTTGAAAAACATAAGGGGTCACTTCCAAAGAAGTATTTTAGCCTCAGATGGTTAGATAATTCATAGTAAATAACTAGAGAGCCTAATTAATTACTCATGTCTCCTTTTCATTTTAATGTGCATGTATGTATAACCTCACCTTTTCCAAAAATAATATAGTCAAAGCAATTATATTAGAAGACGCTTACCTCTGAAAAAATGTGGTTGAGATGTTAAAATAAGGAGAAATTGGTAGAATTATAGAGACTACAGTTTGGAAGTGACCTCAGAGGGCATCTAATTTAACTGGCTGCCTTGTGGATTGATGCCTTCTGAAAGGCTCGGGAGAGGAGACTGTGCACTTTCTGCTTGAATACCCCCAGAGAAAGGAAACTCACTCCTAATATAATTAGGCTTTTCAATTTCTGGAGGGCATGGTTATAAAGCTCTTTATATTCTTAAGATCTATTACATAACTCAAAAACCAGAAGTCCCATATTCTTTATAAATGTCACTTTCCTCTTCATAGCTTTAAAATTGGAATCAAAATGTGCATCAGAGGACCTCACTGAGAGAGAGTAATATTCAGTCCCAAAGGTAGGTGGCATTTGACATTGCCTTCCTTTGAGGTTGAGTTGCTTTTATTTTTCTTTTCTTTTTTTTAAGTGGACAATATGGTGAACTAGTGACCTGAGAATGTCTATAGTTAGATATTCAAACTATTTCTTATGCTGAAACTGCCTTGTGGGCTAGAACAGCTGAGGGAATTTGTAGAAAGTTAAATAAAATCATATTAGTTGACGAATGGGTGGCTATATTAGTATGTATGTGTGTAGGTATATATAATTGCTTATATCTGTGTGGGTGTATCTGTGTGATTATTGTGTGTCTGTAGAAGTGTCTGTGTGTATGAGTAAGGATGGAGTAGAAAACAAAGATTAATTTTTCTGACTTCTTCCTTGAATATCACTTAAATTTAACCCCAAGTAACTTTCACCAATAGAGGAAAACATTTGACTGTTATATCTGCATCTTCCAATTATCTATGTTTTCATTTGAATATATATGGCATGGGAAAAGTCGAAATTTATAAACAGCTTTAGGTGAATTGTATACAGTGTTAAATATGTATATTAGATCAAATATGTCGAGATTTTCTGACTTCATGTGTGTGTGGGTGTGTTGGGATAAGCGTGGTATTTTTTTTTTTTGAGGAAGGGAATAACTATTTGTATGAGATGTCATGTAACTTGCCTACATATAATACCCCTGGACCAAATTAAAGATTCTGGTTTTTGCATATGAGAGGTGAAATATTTCATTTGTAAAATGTAAAGAGAAAATGATTCGATTTTGCAAGCACACACTGTTACCTTCTGAACATCATATTTGGGGTCTTTTAAAAATTCAGAACAGCACTATAAATACCATTTATAAATTCAGAATTCTATTTTTATTGGGTACTCAGAAAATAAAACCAAAGGATTCATTAAAAAATTTACTAGTAGCTTTACTAATTAAAAGTTCTATACATAAATCAGTGGAACCAAAGACATGCAGCTTTTAAAAACATTATTATTATAAGAGCATAGATTTGATTGTCTATTTGGTTCCATTTTATGTGCTAAAATTACTAGGAATCTTGAACATGGTATCCATTATATAATTTTGAATATGCCAAATGAGAAGTTAATCTTTTTACAAAAAAAAATTAATAGTAATTATTGAATTTTATCTTCTCCATTGTCTGAATTTATGCTTTTGTTCATAAGACAATTTTAGAAATATTAAAGAGACGTTTTAAAAAATCAAATCTTTAAATAAATACAGGCTCTGGAGTGACTTTTTTCTTCACGTTCTCTTCTGGGGTTTTTGAGTTTCTGGTACAGAGGAGCCCCAATCGGTTTTTCTTGGCTCTGATATCTCTTTGGATCCATTGTGCTTATAGCATACTTTCTGGAACATTTTGACTTATTTTTAAAAAGCAAAAAATGACTTTCTAAGCCAGTGCTCAACACTTTCCTATAGTTAACTCAAACTTAGACACAATCATTTATATGAGTTAAGATCCAAACCATGAAAAAAAGTATGAAATAATATAGCTGAGAAAGTAAGCATATTCAGAATATATAAAGGACTAGCACAATTTAAAAATTAAAAGCAAATAACTAATTGTTCTAAGAGTGCAAAAGAATTCAACAGACACTTCACAAAAGAAGATGTAAGAATGCCCGATAAACACATAAAAAGCTGCTCAACATCTTCAGTCAATAGGAATGCAAATTAAACCCACAACAAAATATTGTTGTCCAAAGAAGCTGTACCATTTCATCCTCTGACCAGTAATACGAGATTTCCACCTACTACACATCCTTGCAAATATTTTATATTGTCAGTCTTGCACCCCATTCTAGTGGGTGTGAGTTAGTATGTCATTGTTGACTGACATTCTTATATATGTCTTTTTGCAGCAGTGTCTTATAAAGATAAATTTATAGCTGTCCCATGATTAAGCAATTCTACCCCTGAGTATTTTCTCAAGAGAACAAAACAACCATACATCCACAAAAAGAATTGTGTGAGATGTTAAGACAGCCTTATTCATCACAGCTGAAAGTGGAAGCAATACAATTATCCATGAATAGCACAATCATTAAACAAATTGTAGCATAACTGTTAAATGGAATACTACACAACAATAAAAAGGGAAAAAACTACCAATACACAATAATGTGGATGAATCTCAAAGTTACTATGAGTAAAAGAAGCCACTTTCTAATGTTGCTGGCTGTTAATTTAAAAAGGACATTTCTATTATTTTCTGCAATGTTCTAAACACGTGCTATCCAATATGTCCAATAGCTGCATGTCAATGTCCACCACCACTGACATGCAGCTGCTAGAACTTGAAAGGTGTTTAGTGTGATTAAAGAAATAAACTTTAGATTTTATCTAACTTTAATTAATTAAAATTGAAGGTTAAGTAGCCACATGTAGTAGTACTAACTATATTGGACAACACAATTCTATATCTTTTTTGGGTAGTGGTGAAGTAGTTGTGTATAATTGTCAGAATTCATCAATCTTAAAACCTAATAGTTTATTAAATTTACATTATACCTCAAAAAAAGGCAAAGAAGTTGAAAAGTTTATTTGTGAAAATTCCAGGTAAACAGCAAGCACAAAACAAAACTTAAAACACATAATGACATAGTTTTCACGGTATACTTAGCGAGGTAAGAGGAATAAAATATCTAACCTTAAAATTTAAATAAAACCCAACAAATTAAAATATTAAAGGAGATGTTCCAGACCCAACTCAGTCTCTGTCTGCCTCTGCCTCAGGTTTTCTTAAAAACTTTTAATTTATAAGGTGAACCTTACAGTATGCCATCTATTTCTCCCAGTGAGTGACATATGTGATTAATTGCATTGCCTTAATTAAATAGAAGATATCATGGATGTGATCACCTACAGTGGCCCAACTTCTAATCTGATTAGTTCTATGAATTCCAGCTCTCTTATTGCAATTAACTCCACCCTTTCCGTAGGCTCCCCAGAGAATCCTAATGCAACTAGTATCAAGAGGTGAAAGGGTTTGAGATTTTACCTTACTTGAAAGCTAACAATTTAGCCTGTCTCAGTTTCATAGGTGCCGGCAGAACACATGAAGCTCACGGGTCAGAGACAAAGGGCTTTATTACTTACAGCAAAGCAAGAAACATGAACCTCACGCTCACGTGGGTTCTTTTTGCCTCCCGAGTCCCTTGGTGGTGATGTGGGATGGCCCATGTGGATGCTGCATACAATGTAAGTTTGTATCAAAGCTGAGGACCTCCAAACGTAGGAAATCCCAATCTTTTATAATGGACTGCAAGCAAACCTGCCCAACCTTTGCCCTGGAGGGAGACTTTATCTCCATCTTCCAAGACTGTTCACTATACAAATATCTTTGATAAGATGGCTCAGAACAAAAGCAGTTATTGTGTTTGTTCATAACTGTGCAATAATATGTCAACATTGCAGACCTGAATCTGCTGTCCTTAGAAAGGACTGCTTGCAAAGTTGGCCCTTGGCTGGCATCCAGGAACATGAATGGTAAAGAGTTTTCTACACTGATATAAAATTTTCCTCAAATTATAAGGGTAGCTCACTGGGACTAGACTGTTTGTACCAATTAAACATGTGCTTTCCTACTGCGAGTCTAGAATTTTGGTACGTGCATGGGAGAAAGTGTCTCCTTACCAGCCCTCAATAAAAACCCTGGGCAATGAGTCTCTAGTGAGCTTCCCTGCTAGACAGTCACGCTTCACACATTTTGTCACAACTAGTTTCTGGAGTAATCGAGTCCTGCGTGACTCAGGTAGAAGAGGATTCTTGAAAGTGTGAGCCTGTTTTCCTCTGGACTTTGCTCTATGTGCCTTTTCCCTTTGTCAATTTTGCTTTGCCTCCTTTCACTATAATACAGTATAGCTGTGAATACAACTATTTGCTGAGTCCTATGAGTCCTCCTAACAAATCACTGAATATGGCAGTAGTCTTGGTGATCCCAACACAATGAGAAATGCAGAAACACAAGAAACCCATGGGAATTATGTCCCAACAACTTGGAGCTAAATTTTCTTAAGAATCAGGATGCTCACGCCTCTCCTGGCACGCCTGTGTACCACACCACTGCGGCATGGAAAAGATAAATGCTGCTCCTACCAACTTCCACTCCCTAATCCACTAATGCAGGAATCACCAGCACAGGCAAACCATCACCAAAATATGACTTTGGTAAAGTTGATCTTAAGCGGATCTTTCTGACACTTTCCTGCTCTTTTCAAGCGCCCTAACACCCATTGCCACCCACTCCATGCATTGTGACTTCTCAAGTTTTCAAAGATTGAGCTTTTCCTATCTGTCTCTTATTATTGTAATTTATTTGCCCCATATTAGGTAAATAAAACTCTACCTCCTCCAGGAGTTAGTCAGTTATTTGATAAATGAATCTGTATTAATACATTCACACATTCTGAGACCCATCAGTTTAACTAGATCAGTTCAACTCCACAAACGTGGATTGCATGTCACTTAGGAGCCAGTCATTATTATAGACGGAAAAATGCTTTATAGTCTCTACGTTAAAAAAAATAGCATTATGCATAAAGAAAGCAATATGATTTAGTAAAATGGATGCTTGCCTGGAAATTAGACAAGCTAGATTCTAACTGAGTGACATTGGCAAATTACTTCAAATCTCCAAATTTCAATAGTCCCTTCTATAAAATGAGGGAATTGAGCTAGAATGTTCCTAAAGTCCATTTCAGATACGAAATTCTACTAAATATTATAGTTTTTTCTCGCTCATTACATTATTTAATAATTATTATAGTAATAATAATAATAGATACCTATTATTTAGCATTTACTATGCATCAGACACTTTCGTGGATGCAGTATTAACAGTACCAACAATAGCGAAAGTTTAGTTAATGCTTACTGTGAGTTGGGCATTGCGTTTTGCACTTTGCAGACATTGTTTCACTGATTTCTCACATCAAGCCTGAAAAAACTTATTAATTTAATATAAAAAAATAGAAAATTGACACCCAGAGCTAGAGTACTTTGCCAAAGTCACACAGCTACTGAGTGGATGTGATATTAAACACTGACTTTTTAATCCCAAATTCTCTCTGCTGAGTGGTATAGGAGTGTACCAACCAAGCAGGAAAACGACTTTTCCTCCATCCTCAGGCGGAAAGCACTTTGGCTCTACAAAAGAGCAATACAGGAAATGCTGCTGCCAATGGCTCCTCAGCTCGCCAGCCTTATTCTCTATTTCTATGCATTCATTTACTCATTCATTCATTTATACATTTTTATTAGATACCACTTTTTTGAAGTCACTGTGTTAGATGAATACATGGCATAATTTTTATATTCAATTCAATTTGTTTGGGGCATAAATAAGGTCAGATGGAGTGTCACAAACATAGTGGCTGTATTTGAGCTGCCATAAAAAGGTATCACAGACTAGGTGGCTTAAACACAGAAATTTATTTTGTCACAGTTTTGGAGGCTAAAAGTCCCAAGATCAAGGTGTCAGCAGAGTAGATGTCTTCTGAAGGCCTTTCTCCTTGGCTTATAGATGGCCCTATTCTCCATGTGTCTGCACATGGTCTTCCTTCTGTGCATGTCTGCGTCCTAATTTCCTCTTCTTACAAGGACATCAGTTATATTAGAGTAAGACCCACCCTAATGACCTCTTTAAAGACCCTATCTCCAAATCCAATAACATTCTGAGGTACTGGGGTTAGGATTTCAACATCAGAATTTTGAAGAAACACAATTCAGCCCCTAACAGTGGTTTAAAACCCAGGCTCAGAAGCCAGGCTCTGAATGAATACCAACTTTGCTGCTTATGACAGACGGGCCTTGGCAAGCTAGTTAACCTCTACATGTCTTCTTGTTCCCATTAAGTAGAAGTTAAAGGAAGAATAAAAGTTATTACATAAAAAAAAAAACTTAGGATGTTGACTACATACTAAGAGCTGAATGTACATTATATATTACTATTAATTTTGATAAATTCAAATGATGTGAGTCTGAATTCTCAACTCACCTCTGTGAGATTGCCCTTCTCTTCCCCCAGCGTCACTCCTCAATGAATAGTTAGTTTCATTATGATATTTATTCATATATTTCTGTTCTGATCAATCAATTCAGCCTCTTTATTACCACTGGAATCCATGGGCATTGACTTAAGACTGGAGAAACTACAGCCAGGACTAGCAGCTGTTTTTAAATTAATGTCTTCCCACTATATCATCAAACTAGGGATTAGCTGTTGATTTCTGAGATACCTTCATCTTGTATCTACTGCCAAATCCGAATCATTGCCAACTTACTTCCAGAGAATTAGTACCGTTAACTACTCAGTAGCTCTCATTTCAAGCATCTCTCTGGTAGAGAACTGGAACATCTCTACTATCACCAGGAGGAAAGCCAAGGCAAAAACGTGTCCTCTGAAGTCTGCTGATGTGATAAAACTTCTGGAAAAATATCACTGGAAGGTGGGAAGAGAATCTCTCTTTTTCACATGTATGCTGTGAAAAGCAGAAACGATATGGAAAAGGGAGACAGTCTCTCCAGCCAGGGTCATGCACTTCTCCTATGACCATCCCATCCTACAGAAGGCCCAAGTTCCCAGTCCTTCAGCTCTTTATTTTACATCATCTGTGGAGCCATTGTGCTCAAACACATCTACAGGTAGAACTACAGACCCGTAGGAGCAGTCCAGGAGCAGGTTCTCTTCTATGCCATAGGCTTCACTTGACACCAGCCCCATTTCTCTACGTCTCATATGGTACTCTTAGCGCTGGGATTTCATCCAGGTCTCCAATTCAAACTCATCCTTTCATTCCCAATTAGTGGGCTCTTCTTTGAACAGCCCTGTTTTCCTTTTCTGAGCAAGGAACATAGTTAGGATCCCATCTCAATCATCAGAGCTATTCTGATACTATTGAATCCATAGAGGAAAGGGGTCTAAGGTCTTGATTCTTTAACTCCAGGGAAAGATTGTGTGTACCTCACCAGCAGCTGCCAGGTATAACCTCGTAGATTGGGGCATGCTACAGCCTCTGTCAAGCCAAAAACATGTTTTAGTAAAAATGCAAATTCAACCTATAAGGGAGGGATGCAAAATTCTCTCCCCATCTGATCTTGGTTGACATGTGACCAAACTGAAAAATCAGATGATGTTTAAAATTTCCCCATTTTGTAATCATCCATTTCATAAAACGAAGTTTTTATGGGAACATTTTTCAATTGAATAAAAATAAGGATATTTATACAGAATTTTTTTAACAAGCAAAGTTGTTACAGAAGTCATAATTTTAAGATATGTAGAGATTTGAAAAGGATTGAACTGAATTAGAGAAGATAAATAATACAATGTGCAGAAAAAATAGTAAAAAAAATGAGAGTGTAGTACTTGAGACTTCAGGAGTAATTAATTCATTTTCAATAGTCCTGGATAATTAACAAAAATTTTTATTTCTACCATTGATTTAGAAATTACCAGGAGTCAGATATTTCCCCAAATGTGTTTATGTTATTTTAGATCTTTACAGCTACAATACAGATAAAAATTATTGAGAGTTAAGTAACTTTATCAAGGTCACACAGCTATTTAGCAGTAGAACCACAATAGGAATCCAAGTCTATCTAATACCAGTTCTCTAAATGTTTTTCTAAACGTCTTTATGTTTAAGTTATACTTCTTTGGTAATATGTTTCTATTCAGCATTAATTTTTAATAAAGAAATACACTATCTTTTTATATTTGGATATTATATTATTGTTAAATAAAATAAAATTATTACAATACTACGTGGTTTTTGAGTAATGTTTAAATATTTGCCAAGGCTTTTACACACACACACACACACACACACACACATTAAATTATTAGAAAATAATTTAATATAAAAGACATTGTCCTTGCTTTTAAACATATAAGGAAATAATGTTGTTGTAAAACAAGTAATTTGCCCTACATGACTTCTTGGTGACAGAGCTAAATCTACAGTCACAAATCTAAATGAAGACAAGTGTCTTTTTAGTTAATTGTGCCACATACAAATTATAGATTTGCTGACTTTTTTTTTTTTGGCTTTTGGGGGGCCACAATGTTAAAGTCACACATCACTTTGATATACCAAAGACAGAAATGTGATCTACTGACAGTCTTGTCAACCAATTTACAACTCACTACTCAAGACTGGTTATGTTTAGATCAAGAGCCACATAGAATTTATGTTTTTTATTGTTCTTGTTCTTCTTGTTGTTTGTTTTTTTTGGGCAGAGTGACTCCTATAGAGAAGTACTATTTAAGGGAAACTATTTTCAACCAATCCATTCTGAGATCTAGCAATGATTCTGCAATGTTCCTATCCTCATTCTAAAATAAGTTCTTTTCCTGGACTTGAAATTATTCGACTGTAATTGAACATCCTTTATGTAGTACTACAGTTCAGAATCATAGTGTATGTTTGCATTTTTCCTTCCTTTAAATTTTTTTCAATTTTTGGAATCTCATATTTGATATTAAATCAGATGTTAGTTGGTCAAAATAAATAAATAAAATACACATACCTAGTTGAATTAATGATAATTGGTTGGAACATTAAATTATCACACATCTATTTTTATCATTACAATTTTCTAATGAGAAATTTCCTTACAGATTTAAACACAGCAGAGTAGGGTGGAGCCAGGCTGCTTACATTTGAGTCTTCCCTCTCTTGCTTCATCTGTCTCTCTGTATCTTTGAGCACAGTACGTTGCCTCTCTGCGTACACCGTTTACATTAGCAGGATGCATCTTCATGTTAGCGTGTGATTCGAGAGCTACATTTCTGAAGACTTAGCTTAATCATTGTTCACCCTACCTCAAACCAGAGCTTTTTATAATTTGTTTGTTGCGTAACACTAGATTCTAATGAATTCCTGGTCGTTCCCTTATAATAAATCTTTCTCAGTTACTTTAAAGAACATTTCCATTGTATTAGGATATTTGCATAAGAATACTTATAACTTAAGAGATGGAAGAGAGAAAGGAACCATAATCAGGTTGATAACTATGATTTGGGGAGTTGTCATTGTTTTAGTAAACAGCACAGTTTCACTATTAAGACGATATTTTTAAATCACATTAGTAAATTACTGGAATATGTCCCAATAGCAATCATGTTATACTAAATAGAGAATGTATTTTTCTTATTCTTATTGGTAAAATAACTGCATTAAATCATAGGGCTATTGTGTCACCAAAAGAGTTCTGCACTTTGTAGAATTTCTTAATTTTCTTCATTATTTTAGAAGCTATGTTAAATATTCAGTTATTTTTATCCTAATGGCCTATTGTGCTTTCCTTGAGTTAGAGCACTCTGCTTAAGGATTTTTTTTTTTTGCAAATAAATAGTTTAGCTCCTAAAAGGCTCAGGTGAGAAGCATTATATCTCACACTAAGACTGTATAATTTTATTATGTTTTAGCAATTATTTAGAATTATGCCAATATATTAGGACTGCAAATATTCTGGGTATTCTACATAAAAATAATGAAACATTTTAAAACTATTACTTTTTATCTCTCAATATTATTATTAAGCCCTTAAATAATTTTCCTGTCATTAATTTAAATTGAATTATTTTACACTTTCCAGGGCCCTCAAAATATGAACTTACTAATTTGCCAATCAAATATCATTCATTTTATTATTCAACCATTTTGATTCACTAGTACTACTAACCTAAGGATGATCAATGAATCTAGAATTTAGTTTATAAGGCCTAACGAAGTGAAAACTTTCAAAATGAAAAAGAAATTGACCTCTGAATCTAATTCTGACTTAATCTCCGGGAATCACAGGGAGAAATTTGTGATCGTTTTAGAATAGTTGTCTGTTCATACTTTGGGATATTCAGACCTAGTAATATTGAGGTCTGGTCTTACCAGAATCCTAATATAAAATTCATAACATATTTAGTGATGATTTAGACAATAGTCTAAAATGATGGATTCTTTGGATTAATATCAGACACACTGTGATACTGAGAAGAAAAAAATATGTGGTTAGGTAAAATGTTTTTTTGCTACTAGCAAAAAAGTGGTAACAACCAACACAATCCTGGACTGAATTTGTGAGAGTCCTTGACACTAGGAGGACAGCACCAATAGCCATGGTAGCCTTAGAGGAGTATTTTATCAGAAAATGGAAAAACAGCAGAGGGTAGTAATGATAGAGAGTAATTTACAAAAATAGTTGTTTCTGTATCAGGAAGGGACCCCAGTCATACTGCATCTGGTTTCTGGTAAAGGGCTCAGCCAAGCACAGTACTTAATTATCAAGACATAAAGCTTTCATTTTACCTTAGCTTTCTCCTCTCTGTCAGTGGGTTACCTGACAGAGGTTATCACTGTCACTGAATCAATAAACAGAAAAGTTCTCTAAACAGTATACAAAGAATAATCTGAGTAGATTCATTAAGAATTCACTTATTCACTTTCTTAGGCAATTAGTAAACCTAAATAAAATAAAATAGTAAACCTTTCATTATAGAAGGATATAGAACAAATAGAATAAATCTGTTCATAAGGCTTATAAAAAGATTCTGCAATACAAAGGAAGAAAAATATATAAGTCAACAGGCTAGAGAAGAATATATTTGAAATTATGATATGGCAAGGAATTAAAAATGAATTTCAGAGAGCATCTTTTTACGGTCAATAAAATTCAGGACATAAAGTTTTTATGAAATAGGAAAAGAAAGTTATAAATATAAGTCATAGATGAAAAGGAATATTAATGTCAGATAAGAAAAATAAAAAAAATAAAAATGATGTAAGAAATAAATACTACTGTAAACTAATAATTAAAGCAAAACTAGTGTTAATTAACAGTATTGAAATTATGGAGAACAAAAATTATGCTAGACAATTTCAACCAAGGGAGGAAAGGGCAAGCTTGCTAACACCTCCAAAACTACAGGAGGAAACAATAAATTGATAAAAATGATTACATTAATGAACAGTTATAGTCATATACATATGACTAGTGTTCTTGATGTAGGAATCAGAAGGAATGAAAAAGAAACTACCTTTTTAAAGTTTTCTTTAGCTTGAGGAACATGTTAATTTGAAGATATGAAAATAAATAAATAAAAAGATAAATAAATGTCAGACTCACCATCTACAATAATATATAAATCAACATGTATATATTGATAATTTCAGAGAGAGAAATTGGTAAACAGAGAGAAAATGAAAAACCATAAAGATATTGAAAACATGATATCTAAAATACAAGAAAAATGAAGACAGCCTCAGAATTATTCTACTATATAAAGTGTCAGAAGAAAATGGAATTATTACTGTAAAGAATTAAGGAGAAAAAGATCGTGACAAAAGTCACAATAGCCAGTGAAGATTTCGCACATATAAAACAAAAAAACATATCAAAACAAGTATTTTTGCACTTTTATAGCAAAAAATATATATGAACCAAAAAGAAAGCATTATAAAAAATATAATACCTATATAATCTTTGAGAAATATACCAGTGTCTAATGAGATACACATCAATATGAAGAACTCCAACACAAGAAAGACAAATACAGAGGTGGGACAGTGGACATTGACTAAACAAAATGAAGAGGGCTGGCCCCGTGGCTTAGCAGTTAAGTGCGCACGCTCCGCTGCTGGCCGCCCGGGGTTCGGATCCCGGCGCGCACCGACCCACCCCTTCTCTGGCCATGCTGAGGCTGGGTCCCACATACAGCAACTAGAAGGATGTGCAGCTATAACATACAACTATCTACTGGGGCTTTTGGGGGAAAAAAAAAACCAAAACGAAGATATTGAGAGTAGTTAAACAAAATAAAGCTAAATCCTTTTTGCAAGAATAAGTATGCAATATAACAATAATTATTAAAGAAAAATGTACAACATAAAAAGTAAAAAATTTAAAAGAAAATATCTAAAATCTTAGACTACTCTAACAAAAACAATAGTGGCAAGGTTAGGGTCTTATATTTGAAATGAACTAATTTATTCATCATATGTATATGAATATTACTACTTTGTGCTTGAACTTATAATTGGATAAACATGTAAAATTTGTCTTGACTATTTTTGTTGTTGTCTTTAATAAAAGTGTAACAAATAGAATAATTAAAGAGAGGATATATACTTTAGAGAAGACTAGAGAAGTAAACTAAAAATACAAACAGAAAAGCAAAGAGAAAACAGAGGAAAAACATATTTCATCAAACAAAAAACAGGGAAAGGAACAGAAGCAAAGCAAAATATAGAAAGAAATAAGATTATAGACATAAATGTTTTAAGTTCTGCATTAAGAGAAAGTGATTCTTGGATATAATGAAAACCAAATATATTTATATGAATTCTATAAGAGATACAATCAAAACCACATAATGAAAGATAAAACGTACACAAACATTTTCATTGTTGTAATTTATTTGTTGAAAGAGCAGCAGAATAGATAAATAAAATTTTTGGCATCATTATAGTAATGAAGATGTAACAAAAGTCATCTATATCTAATTCTTGCATTATCAGGTTAGTCCAAAATTATAACTATTCTGAGACTAAATAATCTAATAAACAAATTGTATTGATTTAATTAAGAAGTACCCCAATCCATACTAGGAAAATAGAGAACATACTTTTTTTCCCCTCAATAGTCAGATACTATTTAATACATTGGGTTGTTTATTAAGTCAATAATTTCTTGTAAATATTATTAGGTAAAAAATTTTCATCATAGAAATATACACATCTAAATATTTAAGCAAAATTTAAACAACAATAAAAACAAAAGCTGTTGGAAAAATTCAAAATTTATTCCTGATTAGTTATCAAGAAAAAGAAGGAAGCACACGAGAAAATTTAGAATATAAAGCCATTCTTGAGCCGGCCCCGTGGCTTAGCGGTTAAGCGCACGTGCTCCGCTACTGGTGGCCCAGGTTCAGATCCCAGGCGCGCACCTTCGCACCTCTTGTCCGGCCATGCTGAGGCCGCGTCCCACATACAGCAACTAGAAGAATGTGCAGCTATGACATACAACTATCTACTGGGGCTTTGGGGGAAAAATAAATAAATAAAATTATAAAAAAAAAATAAATCCATTCTTATGAAAACTAACAGAATCTTCAAACAGACATAAATTATAGCCTTCAATTATTTTATTAACAATATTAAACAAGAAAGAATAAGAAAAAAGCAAAATGCTATACTTGAAAAATTAGAAAGAAAAGAACTATATTTATCCCAGAAATAAGAAGTAAAAATTAAAACAAAAGAGAAAACGTGTGACAGTATTAATCCAAGAGATTCTTGTTTTAAAATTCCAGTTAAAAAGGCAAATCTCCATCTCTTTTAAAGTATAGTAAATGGAGAATTTTTGAATAAACTAAACTGAAAATGAGAAAGGCAGTATAATCATAGTTATGTATATTTTGTAAAAGTATATCAAATAATATTGTAAAAAAATATGAGTAAATAAACATGCACATATCTATTAGATGGATGATTACTTAGGCAATTTAAATTATTAAACTTTGACTCCATCGAAACAATTGAACTCCAAATATCAATAGGACTGAATAGTGTGCTGACAAACAAGACTTAACATGCATAAGAATTTAGAACATGAGAAAGATGGAATATCCAATCGGTGAATCAAATGTAGATGCTTTTAATGTAAAATTGTATCATAAAAGATAACTATTTAGAAGAGAATTTGCATTTTAAATTCAAACTGTATACCTCAATATATTCTGCAGAGTTTATAGAGAAAATGTAAAAAGTAAAAGCATAAAAGAATTAAAAACAGTTTTAGAAAATACTGTTGTGTTTTTGGATTTGGGAAGGCCTTAGTAGAATTCCAGATGTAAAAACTACAAAGGAAAGTATTTATCTATATGACCACATAGAATATAAATTTTTTTATCAGAATTGTCTTAAGTAAAATAAGAAGAGAAGCCAAACTTTTGAAAATATTATCTCTATCTTTCTATACCTATAGAAAATACATATAAAAATATTAATGTTGTTAATATAAATACATAAACTCAAAGACTACCAACTTAATCTAAATATACAGAATAAATGAGTGAGGCATTTTAAAAAGAAGATGTGCAAGTCACCAATTAATAGTCTTTCTAGCTATTGATAAAATATGAATAAAATGGTTTTAAGGAATTTTTATGTACATGCAAGAAATGGATGGCCCTCATACTCCACTGGTAGGAGTTTTAATTATTAATATCATACATTTTGAATAAGTGATTAATCTTTTAGATATTTATTTTATGTAAATAGTTAAGTTTTGAGCAAAGATGTATATGAAAAGCGTCATGATAACATTATTTTTAATACAAAAAATGAAATGTCCTATACTGTGAAAATACTTCAATAACGGTATACTATGGGTGGAGGAATGGCCATGACATACTCTTGAGTAAAAAAAGACTGTACCATATTATACGATACATATTATATAGATATACAAATATAAATGTTGTATAAAATAAGATTATATTTAAATTTCCTAAATATCAATACTTACTTATCTTGGAGATATTTATGCTTATCAAGTGATTATTTTAACTACCACTTCAGAGCTTTAAACTTCTCACAGTTCTTAGAGAAAAATATATTTAATTAACTATGCATAATAACTCAATTACATATAATTAAATATTCTTCCTTAGGGCCATGTGAAAGTTAATGTAATGCAAATCAAAATGTTTATAGAACACAACAGCAGAAACAGATTTCTTTAAAAGTTTCCTTAAATGTTAGATTTTAAGTTGGTTATGTTTTCTGTATAACTTCTCTAGAACTTTTAGTTCTTAATAAGTTAGATGCTGAAATTGGATAAAACTGGCCTAGTAATGTTAACACTTGAATATCAATTAAAGATTGCATACTCCCTGAAACATGCCTTCCATATTTTTGACTATTGATGCATGAATGTGATCATCCAGATGGAAAAGTTTCTCTATTAACAGATATCTCTGCCTAGTTATAGAGTATACCTAGGATATCTTTTTTTAAAATTTTGCGATTTTTGGTTTTGATTTAAACAAAGAATATTAAGCATGCTCCCAACATTCTGATAATTCATTCACCATATATTAAAGTTAAGTGCACGTCATACTCTGATAAAATAGTTACCTTGTATTCTATGTCTCCTAAGTCTTTTCTTTCTGTTTTTAAGCATTTTTCTCGTATGCTGTCTATTATGATCCAGTTAAGAAAACAAACTATTCCATTGTACCACTAGGTTTGTAAAGAGTTTCATTCATTTAATGAAGCTTTTCTTGAACATTTACTATATGTCAGATATAGTGAGGATGAAAAAACAGGTCAAACATATATTTTCCCTTAAGGAAATCACACATGTATTATCATTTATATCTAACATTTCTCTTTTAAATTGCAAATCTTTGTCACTAGGTTTATAAATAGAAGCTCATGCATCTAGCTCTGGTGGCACCAAAAAGGAAGAATAAACTTCACTTGGGGAAAATCAGAAAGTGGTTCAGGTAAAGCTTCACAAAGTAGATAACTAATCGCATTCTTGTAGAACATTTTAGACATAGCAAATGGCATGTACAAAGATTGAGGTGCACAGAAAAGAGGGAGAGAAGACAGAATCAATATTTATTTAAGGCTTATGGCATGCAAGACCTTATGCTAAGTACTTTACATATATTATTTTCTGAAAGTAGGTAAGCAGTTTGAATTTTATTTTATAAGGATCATTCTTGTTGCTGTAATGTAGAGAAATAATATGGAACCAGGAAAACCAATGAGAGGCTATCACATATTTCAGGGGAGAAACGATAGCAGATAGAATTAGGATGGCAATAACGGAGACAGAGACAGGGGGCCGATGTGGTATATACCTCAATGTAAAGCTGAAGGGGCTTGGCAATGGATTGATTGTAGTAAGAATTAGGAAAAGAGAGAAACTGAGGCTGGCTCTTAGTATTTAAGCAATTGTGGGTATGATATTAATTACTGAGATGGGAAACAGAAAGAAGTAAATGATTTGGTCAGGGTAGAATGAAAAGATAGAAAGAGAAAATTAACAGCTCTATTTTGCGCATCTTAAGTTTGAGAACACTATATGGTCATTCATGTACAGATGAAAAGGAAGCTGTAACAGTAAAGGGCCTGGAGTAGTTTAGGAGAGGACTTAGGGCTCGTTAGAGAGACCATTGAAGAAGGCAAAAATCCAGAGAAGGAAGTATCACAAAGAGGAGAATGTTTCAAGAGAAAGAAAGAGTGTCATTGGATGTTGAGCGAATGGGAACAACACTACTATTAGGAGCACTGGCGATTCCTATGCAAATCTATCATTTCTTTAGAGACTGGTTTTCCAGTTTCAGTCTGCGGTAAGTGGTATAGAATCAAGCAACAGTTCCAAAAGCAATACATCAGTCAACTGCTTCAAGTTCTGTACTTTTTCCCACACCCAATCTCTAGAGCTTTTCAGCAGTTTTTCTAGGCTTTACAAATGCTGGATTTTTGGTGATGAGGTAAAACGCTGAATGTAGTCTTATATTAGTCTTAACTTATTGCCAGGAAGCAATTTGCTCAGATGGGCATTCCGCCTTGTCACTGCAGAAATGAACAGGTGAATGAGTAAATGAATAAAAGGATGGATAAGTAAATGAATTTTGAGTAATTAATGTGTCAGTTACTAAGCAAAGATGCTTTCATATGCATAATCATTTAATTCTTAATATATTGCTATAAGTTAAATATTCATATTCTCATTTTATGTGTAGGAAGAATAGAAAACAGGGGTAGAGGCTCTCAACCATATGGGCAGAAGGCTGCAGAAGCAAAATTTTTAAGCTCAGCTTTCCTAACTTGAAGTGTTTTTCTTTCTTTTTTTCAATACACCGTCACTATCTCAACAGTAGCAAGCAAAGCCACAAACTTATGAAAATTCTGCTATTTCTTCAATAACTAAATTGAAAAACAAATATTTTGACAGTATTAAAATAAATTTAAGCTATTGTTAAATAAAATATGCATGCAAGACACAGTTTTACCTTTAAAGGAATAAAAACACACACAAAATTTGCAAACTGAGATAAGAGAAAACATGTAGAAAATGTTTTCAGAATTTCCACCAGATGCTTACTGGCACTATAGAGACAGCAATCAATTTTGAACAAAATTGTTTGTAATCATTATACTACTTTTTTATTGGTAGAATTTCTATTAAATAGTTAATTAATATTTAATGAAAAATAATTTTGTGGAAAAATATGCTGGAGGAAATGCCTCAGAGAGTAGGTAATTATGAGCTGGTTCTTTAAGAATCCAAGAAGAAGAAAATGGAGAGAAAAGATTGGGAGCTTCAGTGAGCATGTCAACGATAAATTGGGATGTTTCATATTATAGTTCAGCTTCATCAGAGTTTACGGAAAAAAAAAAAAATTAATGCAAAAGTAAAGTTGTGAAAAGTAAAGTTTTTGGTGTCACCATCTCCAAGATACTCCCTAGAAGCTGTGCACTTGTTTAGAATCATGTGATCACAGAAAGGATAGATATGAGCTTAGCATGCAGAATTTTAGGATATTTTACTGACCACTAAATACCAATGCGATAGGATTAGTGATAAATGGTGGGATATCACAAATCCTGATAAAGGAATAGACTATTCCCCAAATTAACGTACATTAGGCTCTATTTCCATATCATAATATATTCTCTAAACTCAATAAATTCAATTCTCTCCTGTCACCATAACAGCCCATACATTATAATAAACAATTAGGACCATTATTCAGAGAGGCAAAAAAAAATGCTTGTCTTTAATGTCCATCGTGGACATATATCTTCCTCTCGAAATGCTTTATATATTGGGAAACGTGGCCAATACTTGTATAAAACAACTCTGAGAGATTCAACTGCTCTGCTCATCTTGGAGTCAAGGATACAACCTAAGCCTGTGCATGCCCTCCCAATGTCAAGAATCTACGTGACATATTCAGGAAGAAAAGCTTAACATTACTTAAGCTTTCCTGTTTCTTGGACTCTGGCTCCCCAGATTGTAGCCAATGCCCAAAATGATGATGCCTGATATTGAAACAAATCCTTAGCAGTTTTAAACACATACACACATCCCAATCAGGTGTTTCATTTATTTATATTGAACTGAATATTAGTTGTCATACCACAGCATTCTACTTTTTACTTCGTATCAAGCACTCTCATTTTCTCTTTCCTCCCCTACTCAGAAATAAAACAAATTTCTTGCCTAATTTCATGCATATTGTTCAGTGATTACCTTTTTTGAGTTTGAAAATATTCTGAGATTTCAACCTTCATCCTATTCTTTTTCAAATAAATTAGTACTTTCCCTAGGAAAATGTGAAGAGTAAAATTGGTCTTCACCTAAATACATACTTCTTCTTGTATATCTAGTCTTGATGGTTTAAAAACTATGCTTCTAGTAACAAAAATAAGAAATGAAAAAGAGCAGAGTTGTGGGAAGGAGATTAATTATGTTTTGGATATGCCAAAGATTAAGTAGAAAAGGAATCTACAGTGGATATTGTCATCTTGATGGTTAGAGACACAGGGCTGGAAATAGGGAGGTGTTCAAAGGCTTTGATACTGTACATGACTGAGTTGAAAAGATGTATATAGAAGCTGGAATAGGGTTATTGAGAAAAAAATGAGCCATTGGTAATATATTGGAAACTTTCTACTTTTATAAAGAGGAAAGTACATGGATATCTAAAGAAGTAAACAGTAAGGACGATTTCAAGGTGTTGAAAAGGAACCAAGAAGCTAAGGCAGGGGGGCTAAGAAATATGAAGCAGTATTCAGCTTTAAGTACTAACATAGTACAAGGGAATATTGGTTATTAACCTGTTTTTTTTTTTTTTTTTTTTTGTGAGAAAGATCAGCCCTGAGCTAACATCCATGCCAATCCTTCTCTTTTTGCTGAGGAAGACCGGCCCTGAGCTAACATCTATTGCCAATCCTCCTCCTTTTTTCCCCTTTTTCTCCCCAAAGCCCCAGTAAATAGTTATACGTCATAGTTTTACATCCTGTTAGTTGCTGTACTGTTTTTTTGACTAACATTTATTGTGTGACTAACGTGAGGCATATACTGTTCTAAGCTCTGGAAATATGAATATGTTTAATTTTTTGTATCTTACCATCAAGAATTTAAAAATTATGGTCAGAAGCACACAATGCACCATAATTATAATACAATTTGCTAAAAGCTATAGTAGAAGGTGTTTGGAAGAAGCACTGTGACAGAGAATGGCTTTTCTTTTTCTAGGAACAGAAATAAACTCCATTTCCCAATCCCCTTGCAATCGGCATGACATCATATGCCTAGTTCCTGATAATGGAGTAAAAAAGATGAGTACAAAGCAATTAAAAGCTGGCACATCAACTTCACACACTTCCTATTCCCTCCTGAAGATGGAGAAACCATAGCATAGAATAAGCTTGAACCCCTGAATCAATGCTTGGAGGAGAATTATTCAAGAAAGAAACAGGACCAGGAATACGGATCTGCATTTATCTTTTTATATGTGAGGGAAAAAAAAAATTGCTATGTCTCTGAGATTCATGGATTTGTTTGTTACTATAGCATAGCATAACCCAGGCAGATTTGAATATTGAGAAATGATCATTGGAGCTGGAACTTGTTGGATCAGAAACCATTGAGAGAACCGTTTCCATGAAGGTAGCAGAGTTTAGATTGCAAAGGACAAAGTCGTCTGTGTTTTATGAAGATGGATAAGGAAATAGAGGTGATTAAAGTAGAAAAATATTATTTTAAAAATCTGGCTGTGAAAGAAAAAAGAGAGATAATTTGAAAACTTGATAAGGAGCAGAGAAATTCAAAAGGATCATCAGCAGCATGGGTACACTTGGATGGAATGCAGTAGTCTTTGTAATTAAGGGAAATGCAGTACCATAAAGCTAGGTGTTCCATGGCTCTTTGATGAATACGAGAAAATAAATAAAATCAATATAAGGAAATCTATTTGTTTGGGAAACTGTGATCCACGTGGCAAAACAATTAAGAAGATACAAGAGTGAACTGGAGTTCAAAAGACAGTGATAAAGAAGATGAGGAATTACACTGAATTTTAGAATAAACAAGTTGTTAGCACATGTTTTCAGAATAAAGGTCTAGACTAGAACCAGCTGTGGAGAGCAAAGGGCATGTTGGTCGTCGCTCAGTCCTGTGAATAGAAAAAAATGGGAGAACAAGTAAACTTCAGAGTTGATCCCAAGGATAAATAATGTTACCATGGTATGGCAGGTTTGACACATGTGAAAGATGAAAAGAATGTCGATATCGAAGATCAAATATCCTGGAAAGATGGGTTTACAATGGAACTTTCAAACAGCACGGTGGAGGTTGCCAAACTTCTAGCTGAGTTGGACGGGGAAGGTAATACAGGAAAACATTAAGTGTGACTTGTAAAAATGATGCCTTCCTATGACTTTTCCCTGCCTCTTTCTTCTTCCTTGGTGCCGTTCCCTTCTGTCCCCCTGTCCACTGCAGTCTGACACACTATTGATTCAAATTCAAAGCAAAGGTACAAATCATATGTAGCAGATAACAGACAGGGTGCAACGTGGGTAATAGAAATGAAGGCTATAAGAGGTGAGGAGGTAAGTCATAGAAATGTGCTTTGACCTCTGGAGCTCTTTTCTGATTTTTCAGTTATACTAAATTAAATTTGAAACTTTGGAGCAGTGTATGAACACCAGGTACAGTTTGTAATGTTAAGACAGCTACATTCATCTGCTTTGTTTTTGCACAATTTATAAGCTGAGTTACTACATGGAGAAGGAAAATAGGAAAAGACTGATGTTAATCTTGTCTTTTAAAACATTATGCAGCACTGTCTTTGAGAAGATGAGGTGATCTCTTTTGTCTAGTTTCTTCTTTTGAAAAACTTATCACTTGACTCATTGTCACCTAGAAATATTGCAAATTAAATTTCTTACTGAATTCCTTAAACTAAAGGTCCAATATTAAAAGAGAACTTAACATATATTGGAAGATTTATTTTGAAAAGTAGAACATCTTTTCAACCAAACATGGGCTTAAGAAACATAAGTGTCATGATCTATAATTCTGGTACGGAAAAAAGAATTTAACTTTCCTTCCATAGAAGCTTTCACCAATACATAGACGTGTAACTGTGACTACCAAATAGGAAAAGGTACATTCCAGGAGTGAGAGGAGAAAGCCAAATCCCCATGTCTGTTGAGTTCATTACCCCCTTAGGCTTTCCAAGAGAACTTTTCTAGGAAAAAAAGAAAAAAATGAGATGCAGCCATTGAAGGATTAAGCAGATTTCCTGACAAAGTAATCTGAAAGTTAGAGAAGAATGAAGCCCAGTATTTCTGCCCACATATGTAGGGCACAAGAGGGAAAATTAAACCTAATACTGGAGAACTAAGACTGAATTTACAAACCTAAATCATTCTCTAAAGCCAAAATCAACACTCTTCTTAGAAAAGCTCATGCATGAATATTTGTTCTTCTTCTAAGTTCCAGATGTTTGACAGGGAGAAAAAAGTAGGTAGTTGTACAACCTGGTCAAAAAATGGGCAGAGGAAATGAACAGACACTTCTCCAAAGAAGATATACAGATGGGCAATAGGCACATGAAAAGATGTTCAACATCACTAATCATCAGGGAAATGCAAATCAAAACAACAGTAAGATATCACCTCATGTCCGTTAGAATGGCTATAATCACCTAGACAAAAAACAGCAAATGTTGGAGAGGATGTGGAGAAACAGGAACTCTCATACACAGCTGGTGGGAATGCAAACTGGTACAGCCTCTATGGAAAACTGTATGGAGATTCCTCAAAGAATTAAAAATAGAAATACCCTATGGTTCAGCTATCCCACTACTGGGAATCTATCCAATGAACCTGAAATCAACAATCCAAAGAGGCTTATGCACCCCTATGTTCATTGCAGCATTATTCACCATAGCCAAGAAGTGGAAGCAACCCAAGTGTTCCTTGACTGACGATTGGATCAAGAAGATGTGGTATATATATACAATGGAATACTACTCAGCCGTAAAAAAAGGCAAAATTGTCCCATTTGCAACAACATGGATGGACCTGGAGGGTACTATGTTAAGTGAAATAAGCCAGAAAGAGAAAGACAAACACCATATGATCTCACTCATATGTGGAATATAAACCAACACATGGACAGAGAAAACTGTATTGTGGTTACCAGGGGCAATGGGGGTAGGGAGTGGGCACAAGGGTGAAGGGAGACGTATATGGTGATGGAAAAACAAAAATGTACAACCAAAAAATTTCACAATGTTATAAACTATTAAAACATCAATTAAAAAAAGTAGGTAGTTTTAAATTCTTTAACTTATTTTTCTAGAGTTTCAAAGGGGGATAGAAGAGTCTACCAGGGAGGTGACGTTGAGCAAGTAGTCATAAAAAATGTAGAATGATCAAGATTAACATCAATAGCGATGTCATGTTATTAGTATGTACTCTTGATTTGATGTCATAAAAATAGCACACACTTCTGTGACCTTACTCCCTGAAACACATAACTCCAATCTAATCATGATAGATGTACCAAACAAATCCCAACTGAACGACATTCTATAAATACCTACAAATATTCCTCAAAAATGTCAAGATTGTCAAAATGTCTGAGAAACTGTCACAGTTAGGAATAGCCTAATGAGAATGACTGCTAAATGCAATATGGTATCTTGGTTGGAATCTCGGAACAGAAAATGAACACTAGGTAAAAACTAAGGAAATTTGAATGAAGGACTTTAGTTGATGCTAATAGATCAGTATTGGTTCATTAATTGCAAGAAATATACCATAGTAATGAAAAATGTTACTAATAGGAGAAATTAGATGCAGGGCATATAGACTCTCTCTACAATTCTCTCAATTTTTCTGTAAATCTAAAACTGTTCTTAAAATACAGTACGTTTTTTAAAAAGCATATATAATGTTTATGTAGAGCTTAAAGAATAAGAATAAAAGTAACTCCGGTGTACCCACTGCCTAACAACATAGGAAATATGACTACTAACTTTGAAATCTCCAAAGTGCTCTTCTCCACTAGCTTACCTCTACTCCCTTCATTCTCCTGCTTTTCTTTATGATTTATAACATGTTATCTAAAAAACATATAGTTTAATTTTGCCCCTCTTAAACTTTCTATGAATGGCATTATTTTGCTTTTTCTGTTCAATGTTATGCTTTGAAGGTATTCATGTTTGTTCAACTAGCTATAGCTTATTTCCTTTCCTTCTATAAAATTGTTAATTTTAAGTCTATTCTCAGCTTTGTACTTTTTGTCATTTTTGAAAATTACTTTCCTTTCCAAGAAAAAAAAGTCTTTATATTTTCCAGTACAAGTTTTATTCTTTTGCTTTTCACATATATTTATTTGATCTACCTTGAAACAATGTTGTTTATGATGTGAGGTAGGGATAACATTTTGTTGTTAATATATGTATAATTAAATCTCTCGGCACTATGTATTTGATAGTAAGTCTTTCACTATTGGTTGACAATGTTGCGTTGGTAATATATAAAATCTCCATGTAGGCATAGGCTTATTTCTTAGCTTTCTATTCAGCTCCATTGGTCAATTTCTATATTCCTATTTCACTAACTCACTGTGTTAATTTGTTCTGTGTTCTTTTAGGTGATGGTAAGTCAGGTATGGTTACAAGAAGGAACACAGAAGAGGCACAGGAATAAAAAAGTTTATTATACTCACAGGTCCTAGAGAGACAGAATCACTGCACACCAAGAGCGGGTCACATGGGGAGGTAGCGCCAAGAGAGTGGGCTCAACCAACCAGGTGGGAAATAGAGAGAGAGTGAGGGCCCATGGGCAAGTTCCTTTATTGGAGATCAGGGTGGGGTACACAAGAAAAGATGTGAAGGAATCTCACTGGTGTGTTTGAATGTCACTGTGTCACAGTCAGGGAGGGCAGGAACAGCCTTACCACATTGGTGACCCTGAATGCCTGGCGGGGTGCTCACAAATTGTTTGTGAGGATGTCGAGGCAGCAGGAAAATATGAAGTTTTAAAGTTTATAATACATAATTAGTGTAGCATTATAAAAAATATGATATTGGGTGAGGCAAACTTACTCAATTGTTATTCCTCTTCAGGATTGTCATACTATACTTTGCCTTTTATACTTGAGTATGTTTTCTAATTAACTTGTGAAATTTCTAAAAATTAATTAGACAACTGTTTTGATTAGGATTGTGTTAACTATTTAGTTTATTTTGGCAAGAATTTATATCTTTTAAACTTTGAGTCTTCCCATTTGTAAACACAGTATGTTTGTTCATTTATTTATGCTATCGCTAAGCTCTTCCATAAAATGTGTAACTTTTCATATAAATTTATTGCAATACTTATTTGAATTTTAGTACCATTGCTATTGAAAATGTTTCTTTTTAAAATGACTTTGTATGGCAATTAGTAAAAAAATTAAACATTAAATTACAGTATGATAATACCCAGCAATTCTACCTCTGGGTATGTAACCAAAAGAATTAAAAGCAGAAACTCAAATAGATAGTTGTACACCACTGTTCATAGTAGCATTATTATAGTATATAGTTTATAGTAGCATTATTCACTAAAGCCAAAGGTGGAAGCAACCCAAATGTACATTGATGGATGAATAGATAAACAAAATGTGGTATATACATAAATGGAATATTATTCAGCTTTAAAAAGGAATAAAATACTGACACATGCTACAACATGGATGAACCTTAAAGACATTATGCTAAGTGAAATAAGCCAGTCACAAAAGGACAAGTATTATATGATTCCACTTGTATGAAGTACCTAGCATAGTCAAATTCATAGATACATAAGGTACAATAGTGATTGTCTAGAGTTGGGGGGAGGAGGGAATGGGGAGTTCTCGTTTAATGGGTGTAGAGCTTTGGTTTGAGAAAATGGAAAACTTCTGGCAATGACAGTGGTGATGGCTGGACAGCAAAATGGATATACTTAATGCTACTGAAATGTATACTTAAAAATGGCTAAAATGGCCAATTCTATGTATGTATCTATAGTTTGAAAAAAAAGTGAAACAAATGGAAGTGCAAAGTTTTCAGAATTATTCCTTTTTGTTATGTTTCTGTTGTCTCTGACATAACAATGTTTCATATGGTGGCTGCTACACCTCCTTGGGGACTGTGGTATAACCCTCAGACTTCCTATCATGAAACTGAGGCCTCTAGGTCCATTTCCATCCATTTCTAATGTCAATTATTGCATGCCTAGTTTCTAAAAGTTTTAAATATTCCTTTTTCAAATTTTATGGTGAAATAGTCCTTTGCAAATTAATGACAACAATATTCTCTTTTTATTTATTAAAACATACTTATTGTATATTCTACCTCTGATAGTCCCATTATTTGTTATTTAAGGGTCTTGTTTTGTTGTCTGTTGTTTCTGCTTGCTTTTCTTCATGATGGATTGTGTCTTGTGGTTTTTTTGAGCTCATGTCTCTAAGGGAACAAGTTGAGGTTTGTGTTATATTGCCTTCTTCCAGAGATGATTTACCTTTGCTTCTGCCAAGGGGCACTACCCATCTGGGACTAACATCAATTCAATTATCTATTTTGTGTTTTTGGGATGAAGAATTATGTAAATCCTATGCTCAAATCCATGTACGGACAAGGTTGTACTTCTTAAGTCTTTCTAGAATCTTTATTTGTGTGTGTGTGTGTGTGTGTGTGTGTGTGTATCTTCTACCCAGAGACAAGGCTGAGAAAAACAAGCATCCCCATTATCTCCCTCAACAAATAGGATTTACCTCCTTCACATAAGGGTCATCTTTTAGCACTCTGGGTGCCAGTGTCTCTGGTCCAATCTTTCACCGTGCTAGTGTCAGGCGTTATATTCATCCCACAAGTATGCCCATTAAAAACCAAGTTTAGGGTCACTAGAGATGGGTAGATGCTTGTGTACCTCTCTAGATTTGTGCTCCCTTGTTACTTCTTGTCTGTAAGGATATTTTTTTACTTTCTACTCAGCTCAATCAAATATTATAGGTTTTTTCTTCTTCTTCTTTGCCTACAACATTGCAGGTTCTGTCTGCTAGGAGGTTTTTTTCAGATAGTCTGTCCACCATATTGCTGAAAAGATTATTCCCCTTTAATGATTTGATTTATTTCTTTATTTTTGAGAGTTGAATTATTTTTTGTTTATTTACACATGAGATACTCAATATGCATTAGTTGAAACATTTAACGAATAAATATTCATAGAGGAAAAAAATGGGGGGAACAGCTCCAACCAAAATTCTAACAAAACTTAACACATACATATTGCCTAAATCATAATCCAAATACTTTAGTCTGACAACCAAGCCTCCACAATCTCACATCAAAATCTTTTTCCAATCTAAAAAAGGCCTCTACACTTTAGCCATCTCAAACTAGTCACTATTTAATAATTTCCTCCTTCTGAGAATTTGCTGATCCTACCCCTTGTCTCCAGTATTACTTCGTACAGATTTCTTCTCTTTAAAAATTTACTCATTTTTAAGTGTCCAGCTCAAGTAAACGTCCTGTGTAAAAGCCATCTCACTACCTAATATTACTCTATCACTCCCTTGTGTTTCCATAACACGTTTATCTCCTTCACTGTACTTATCCCATTCTGCCTTGTTTACAAGTCTCTGCCCCTACCAGGTAGACTCTTGAAGGCAGGAACATGGCCATACCACTTAAATTCTTTCCGAAAGAAGATGGGTAGTAAGTAATTGTTAATTATCTTTGTATCTTGCTTCTATATGCCTAGTACAATGAATAGCTTCAGTAAATAATTGATTTAAATGATTTAAGTCTAGATATTTGAAAGAAATTCCTATGTTTTTATAAAGAGAGCAACAGAGTGTGCACAACCATAAACTACAAATGATAACCAAGTGGCTGGAGCTTTTCAGAGTAAATTATCCATCGATCTCTGTCTCTATTGAGCATCTCATTTCCATTTTTCCTTTTCTCTTTCCCAGGTGTTTACTTTTCAAACCATATCAAATGACACAGTCTTGGGTTGGAGTTAAATTATCTCTATTTGAATAATGTAATGGGCACCTTAAAGAATAGAATGCCCTTCTTCCCATTGGAATTGAGATCTTTTAAGTAGGCAAGTGGCTAATGGCCTTTCTAAATGACCATTGCTATTTCATGGTTTCTTTCTTTTCCAGAATTGAGATAGCTGTCTCACTCAGTTTTAGCTCATACAATTTGCAATTTGTAGTTAATTTATTAGTGAGGGATTTAGTTGTAAGGAAACTAAGTGTTGAATGTTTAGTTTGGGGGCAATCTAACAGAGCAGATCTAGTGTGGTTACTTCTTTTTTTTTTTTAAAGATTTTATTTATTTTATTTTTTTCCCTCCAAAGCCCCAGTGGATAGTTGTATGTCGTAGCTGCACATCCTTCTAGTTGCTGTATGTGGGACTCGGCCTCATGATGAACGGAGAAGTGGTGCCTCCATGCACACCCGGGATCCGAACCCGGGTCACCAGCATCGCAGCGCGCGCACTTAACCACCAAGCCACAGGGCCCGCCCGTGGTTACTTCTTAATAAAGACATTAGACTTGATAGAGTTTTCTCCAGCTATCTCTGTTAAGTATCCTCAAACAGAAAGACCTCTCATTAGGATTTTAAAGCTTTTATATTTTTCTTGTTTTACTTGGGAAAATGTTTGAAACATTCTAAAACTAATGAAAAATTGACCATACAACAATTCTATTTACAGAGGAGAAAGTCATGACTTAGGAATTTTGAAAGACCCTCTCCCACATCATCAGACAAAAATAATCAGGAAATGATTAATAGATAGATCAGAAAACAAAATTCAACATATATCAACTGAAGAAAATTCCCCCTAGAAAAAACAATTATAAATAAGAAGAAAACTCTAAGAAACATTCCAAAGAGAAATAAATATACTAAAAGAAATTTGTAACTATATGAAAAAACCACGTGAAATCAGAAATTAAGTTCTAGGAAAAAAATTGACAAAATATAGAAAAAAGTGAAAAGAGCATTGATTAAATACAGGAAAGAATGGGAAGAAAATGACAGAATTATCTCAGAAATGAAGAATAAATTGCAAGGTGCCTGAAAGAGAATAGACTGAAGTAAAAATTTAATAAGAAATATTGAAGAAATGTATAAAATAACCAAGAAAATAAAAATGAGATAAAGAAGTAAAAAAAGGCCAGAAAGAAAGTAATGAAAACAGAAGACAGTCAAAGAAAAGATAACATTTGTTTTACTGGAGTCCCTGAAGAAGGAAAACAATAGGAAAAATGAATACTTATAAAACTTGAATTCAAGAAAACTTTCCACAATTAATGAAATATTTAAATGTACATATTTGAAAGGTCCATGGGATACTTAGAAAAATAATTTCAAGACAACTACTCAGAGACATATCCTAGTAAAATTAGTAGATTTAAAAAATACTATCTATAATATTTCCAGGCAAAAAAAATATATATACATAAAAGCAACAGCAAAATAGCTTAAAATGGCAAAAGATTAACGAAAAACTACACACGAGAAGGCAGCAACAGGGCAGTGTTTTTTTTTAACTCAATGAAATAAGATCTGAACCAAGTATTTTATATACAACCAAATTGTCCTTCAAATACAAGGTTATTGGGAAAAAAAATCAGGTTTCAAAATACTTAGGAAATTCTACATCTGCACACTCACCTCAAAGTATCCACTAAAGGATGAGCTTCATCCAACCAAAAGTTGACTGAGAAAAATCCAGAAATGGAAGAGTTGTGAATATATATATGTATATAGTTGTGTATATGTAAAACAAAGGAAGGACAAAGGTGGAATTTATTTTTCTGACCAATCTTGGATAATTTTAGCAACAAAATAGATAATGACAATAATGGATTATAAACCATAAAATAAAATAAATATCCATTAACCCATACTGATATACATAATTGAATAAACATATAATTGTATAGACATAAGAATAAATAAATAATAGATAGGAACAATTATTCCTTACAGCAGATTTCCAATTCACAAATGTAGAAGAATTGATGGAAATAGAAAACCACCATTAGACAATTGCCACAGTAATAATTTTCCAGGCAAAAAATCATAGATGAAAGCTATGATTAGCAAGTTAAAACAGGATGAAAACAGGATATTTACATAGTCTTTAAAGTATCTCCTCATAAAATAATGATTAAATATAAAGGAAAAAATAGTAACTTTATAGTGGAAAATCCTAGCAGAAACCACCTAAACCAAGAGCTCAAAGTTAACACTCCCATCATAGGACCCAGCATCATGATCTATCTCTCAAAACAGTGCACTGAAAAAAACACCATGTAACTTCTTTGGTAGTCTTTCTAAAAATGCATAACATCAACCTAATCATGATATAACATCAAACTAAACTTGAAGGACATTCTACGAAATAATTGGTCAGTTATCTTCAAAAGTATCAAGGTCATGAAAGACAAAGCAAGACCAAAAAACTATAATGGATTGAGCAGGCTAAGAAGTCATGATGACAAAATGCCCTCTAAGACCCTGGATTGAATCTAGAACCAAAAATATAACATTAGTGGAATAACTGGTAATATGGTAATAGTTGGTAAATTTAGTGGTAATAATGTAAAATTCACACACCATCCATAGATTAGTTGATAGTATTCCATCAATGTTAATCTCTAAGTTTTGATAATTATATATAGACTAGGTATCAAATGTGTTAACAGTGAAGAACTTAGTGAAGGATATATGAGAATTCTGTATTATTTTCAAATTTTTTGTAAGTCTAAACTATTTCAAAATAAACAAGTTGTAGATTCTCATTTCCCTAATAATATTGAGTATCTTTTCATATGTTTATTGGCCATTTGTATATCTTCTTTAGAAAACTGTCTATTTAAATCCTTTGTCTATTTTTAAAACGGGATTATTTGCCTTTTTATTTATATCTCAAGAAAAAAGTGTTTAAGTGTGGTCGTATCATTGGAGATCATTTCACCATTAGGTTATAGCTTTGAATATTCTTACCCTGTCATATTTTAACTGATGTAAATATCATTGAATTTTGCATTGGCGGCAGATAAACCTTAGTGTTGCCAACAAAATTCCTTGAAGCAGTAATGGAGATCTCTCTGAATTGACATTCACATTCTGACCCACTTGAAAAAGAGGCACAAGATTCAAAGAAGGATCAAAATATCACCAATATTGCTGGTAAACACAAGTGGGAGAACACTGCTTGGGTCTTGTCATCACTTTAAAGATTTCTAGAACTCAGAGACTTCCTTAAGTTCTCTCTGCAAAGCTGAACTCTCCTAAATGTTTGTGTAGAACATGGGGGCCTACTTTGCCCTGTTTTTTTCTCCTGGTCCTAAAAGACAGAAACTGGACCTAACCTGTGTTCCTATAACAGAGGAGAATATCTCCGTGTCCTAGCAAAGTATCTAGAAAAACAGATCAGAAGGGACTAGCTCAACAGGATCATTTGTTTTCCAAATCTTACTCATCAGATGAGTCACTCTTCCTGTAGAGTTGCTGAGTAATGAGAGCAAGGAGTAAAGACAAGTATTCTCAAGGAGACATAGTATATATTTTATCTATTAGCAAGAACCTGGGAAGGATAATAGAATTGTTACTTGTAATTAAATTAGCTATATATCCTGGTTTATAACTGCCCAATGTCATGTCTGGTGAGGCCTGCTCTCTCTCAGAATTGTCCTAATTTGGACAATAAATAGTATGGTTACCCTACTCATATATCAGTAATCACAGGAACGAATAAAATGTTGCATGGATTTTTTTTCTTTAGGCAGATTATCTGCTTTTCACTTTATCTAGAGCTTATGAATTTTTATTAACGTGAATTAGGGTGCATTATTAACCAATACAATGGTAAACTTCTTGTCAGATATAACTATATGACTGAAAATAATTTCTTTCTTCTTTTTTTCCTCCTATTACATAACTTCTATTCCATAATTTGCTTCCACATATCAGAAAGCATTATTGGTTTAAACAACAGGAAAGGACACTGGTAACCTTAGGCAGACAATGAGTACATTAGAAACATGAGAGTTAAGAAGTGGCTGGAGGAAACTCGGAATACTGGCCACAACTGAGGTGCTGCTACAGTGCCAAAATGGGGAACCCAACAGTAACCTTAGGAAGAAGAGCTTATCTGGGCTGCTGCCACTGCTGCAGAAAGAATATCATTGGTACAGGCCACTCCTACTGCTTCAGTGAATGTATCCTTCATCTTTGCTGACCTATGAAGATTCATGGTCCTTGTGGGAGTACCTGATTGGTGGAGACTAGGTTATGCCCCTGTACTCGCAGGAATATGCATCACTTCCTTAGTGGGAGATGAATTGCCACCATCCCACAAATGCTACCTACCATTGGGGAAACCTCAAATATGAATGGCATCTGAATGCTGGCAGATGAAATCAAATATTCACTATAATACAAACTTAAGAAAACATATGGAGACGTTAAAAATAATCATAGTTAGGGCCGGCCCCATGGCTTAGTGGTTAAGTGTGCGTGCTCCGTTGCTGGCGGCCCAGGTTCGGATCCCGGGCGCACACTGACGCACCACTTCTCCGGCCATGCTGAGGCCACGTCCCACGTACAGCAACTAGAAGGATGTGCATCTATGACATACAACTATATACTGGGGCTTTGGGGGAAAACAAATAAATAAATTAATTAAAAAAATATAATAATAATAATCATATTTAAAGATGCAAATACTTACGAATATATTTAGTATACTTTCCAAAACAGTGCTATGTTGGCAATTTGGAAAAAAAAAAAAAATTTCATGTTAAGTGCTGGGAAAAAAATAAAAGTGATCAACTTCAGAAATTCTTGTCTTATTCCTGTTTTTTGTTTAGTCAGTTAGTATTTGTGGAATAGCTACTAAGATTCAAAGCCTGTTCTAGGCCCTGGGAACAAGACAGCAGTGTAAAAATCTGGCAAAACCTCTATTATTATGTTTCTATTTCAGATGTCTATATATCAGAAATATACCTAAATAGATACATAAATAAAAAATACATACACACATATAGCTAATTTTCTTTATTTTAGTGCTCTAGATATAAATTTTTCTGCATCAGTCCTCTCATATTTCATTACTCTATAGCTTACTGTCGGACCCTAGGTAAGTTATTTTCTTTTTATTTCAAGAAAAATTAAACCAGGATCTGGGAAAAAATGGTAACATAGGAGACTCCACAAAGATCTTTATCACCCCACAAAGATCAATGATTAGACAGCTATGCAGGGATGAAAACAACTCCAGGAGACCTCTAGAGTCCACTTAGGAAGTTTTAGCAACACTGTGAAACACAACAATTGAGAATAACTGCACAAGAAGACAAGGAAGACGATCTCATTTTGCCTGCATCATCTCGTCTCCCAAGCTGGCATTGTTCAGCACCAAGAAGAAATTTCCCAGATAGAAAGAGTTTCTCTCGCCAGGAAAGGAAGAGAAGTGGGGTGAGTTGCCAGCTTCTCCAGCCTCTCAGGGCACTGCTGAAGGTCCCACTTTGGTTTCACTCTACCCACACAAGGCAAAGCTGAGACATATTGAGCCAACTACAAACAAAGAAGAAAATCAGAGGCTATTAATAGCAGATAGGCAGTAGGAGTGATATTGGTTCCACAGAGACCTGCTCTGCAGCCAAACTCAGCAGAACTCTCCAATGACAAAGCCAACGGCCCCCACAGCTGCCAGAGACTCCTACAGATCTCACCAGCTTTCACCCCACAGGTCTTTGCATTCGCTAATGCCAACCACCCGAGTCCCTCCCCACCCACTGGAGCCTGGGAGCCAAGCTTTTAGCCAGCTCCGACTTCTGCAAATTCAAGACACCTGCCCAGGCCCCCTAGCTAACGTTCACCACTGTGGGGCTAGTCCCTCCAGCTGTGCACCTGTACATCCCTAACCTGACCCCTTGCATCTGGCCTCCACTGCAGTGTGCACTCCCAGGGGAAGAGTATGCAACTCTAGGAAAGGATGCTGACAGCCAGGGCCTCTGCAGCTGTCAGTGAGCCCAAAGTTGGCCCCAGCTCTTCCTACCTGCATTGGCCTCCACCACTGTGAGTGTGTCTGCAACTGGCCTCTACCTCTATACAGGCACCTTCAACTCACTCATATAGCCAAGTGTGTGCACACTGTCGGCTGCAGCTACCACTGCTACTTGCCCTGGTTCCCAGCTACCAGATTTACAGGTACCACTTAGGACCCCAATAGATCTTGCAGCCACTACAGACCCACGATAGTGCCTGCCAAGGACCACACGGTTGTCAACGCTGTGGACTCTAGTTGCCTGAGCTGAAGAGACATCATGCCCCCCCCGGACCCAGTGCTGCCACATGCCCCAGCACTTGGCACCCTCCACCGCTAGACCCAGGGTCGCAGCACAACCCAATGTGCCCCAATCCACAGACGAAAGGCTTCTTTTACTGAAGTCAGTCCATAAAGTCTGGAAGAGGTGACTTCTTCAAATGTGCAGACACCTAAGCAAGATTACAGGGATCATGAAGAATCAAAGAACCATGTCTCCACTAAAGGAATATAGCAAACATCCAGTAGCTGGCCTGCAAAAAATGGAGATCTAGGAATTTCCTGACAGAAAATTCAAAATGATTATTCTACACATACTCAGAGAACTACTAGAGAACACCAATAAAAAATTTAAGGACATCATGAAATCAATACAAGAACAAAATGAGAAGTTCAGCAAGGATATAGAAAACAAAAAAAAACCAAATAGAAATCTAGTCCCCAAAGAATACAATGACTGAACTGAAGAATTCAATAGAGGGCTTCAACAGCAGACTCAATCAAACAGAAAAATGAATCAGTGGGCTAGAAAAGAGATCAATTGAAATTATCCAATCAAAATGCAAAAAGAATGAATAGGAATGAAGAAAGCCTATGGGAATTATGAGGCATCATCAAAAGAAATAATGGGCACATTATTAGAGTCTCAGAAGAAGAGAGCGAGAGGAGGTAGAAAGCTTATTTAAATAAATAATGGCTGAGAACTTCCCAAACCTCAGAAGAGATATGGACATCCAAGTTCATGAATAGGTGACCTCAAAATTTCAATCCAAAACATTCTGCTCCAAGACATATAATAAAAATGTCTAAAAACAAAGACAAAGAGAGAGTTTTAAAGGAGCGAGAAAAAAATGATCTCATATGAGGGAACATTCACAAGGATATGATCAGATTTCTCAGCAGAGACTTTGCAAGCCAGGAGAGAATGGGATGATATATTCAAATGGCTAAAAGAAAGAAACTACTAACTAAGAATACTTAACCCAGCAAAGCTGTGCTTCACAACTGAAGGTGAAATAAAGGCTTTCTTTCGCTAGTAAACAAAAGCTGAGGGAATTCATCAGTAATCAAAAACCTCCCAGCAAACAAAAACCAAGGACCAGATGGTTTCACTGGTGAATTCTATCAAAAATTTAAAGAGAATTAAAGAAGAACTTAAAAATTAAAAGAGTTAAAGAATTAAAGGAAATAAAACTACAGACCAATATCCCTGATAAATATAGATGCAAAAATTCTCAACAAAATGTTAGCAAACAGAATTCAACAGCACATTAAAAGGATCATTCACCATGATCAAGTGGGATTTATCCCTGGGATGCAAGGATAGTTCAACATACACAAACCAATAAATGTGATACACCGAATTAATAGAATAAAAGACAAAAATCATAAGTTCATCTTTATAGATGCAGAAAAAACATTTGACAAATTATAACATCCTTTCATTATAAAAACCCTCAACAAGCTGGGTATAGAAAGAACATACCTCAACACAAGAAAGGCCATATAAGACAAACCCACAGCTGACAACACACTCAATCATGAAAAACTGAAAGCTTTTCCTCTAAGATCAGGAAGAAAACAAGGGTGCCTACTCTCACATCTCTTATTCAGCGTGGTACAGGGAGTCCTAACCAGAGCAATCAGGCAAGAAAAAGAAATAAAAGGCATCCAAATAGGAAAGGAGATGTAAAATCATCTTTGTTTGCAGATACTATGATCTTATATATGGAAAATCCTAAAGACTCCACCAAAAAACTGCTAGAACTAATCAATGAATTTAGTAAAGTTACAGGATACAAAAATCAACATATAGAACAGTTGCTTTTCTATACACCACCAACAAAACATCTGAAAAAGAAATAAAGAAAACAATCCCATTCACAATAGCATCAAAAACAACAAAATACTTAAGAATACACTTAACCAAGGAGATGAAAGATCTGTAAACTGAAACTACAAGACTTTGATGAAAGAAATTGAAGAAGACACAAACAAATGGAAAGATATTGCATGTTCATGGATCAGAAGCATTAATATTGTTAAAATGTCATATTACCCAAAGTGATCTACAGACTCAATGCAATCTCTATCAAAATTCCAATTGCATATTTCACAGAAATAAAAAAAATCTTAAAATTTATATGGAGTCACAGAAGACCCTGAATAGCCAAAGAAATCCTCAGAAAAAAAAAAACAGAGCCAGAGGCATCACATTTCCTGATTTCAAATTATACTGCAAAGCTATAGGAATCAAAACAATATGGTACTGGCATAAAAATAGACACATAGACAGATGGAACAGAATAGAGAGCTCATAAATAAACCCTCTCATATATGGGCAAGTAGCATTTGACAAGGTAGCCAAGAATACTCAATAGGGAAAGAATAGTCTTTTCAATAAATGAAGTTGAGAAAATTGGATAATCACATATAGAAGAATGAAACTGATCCTCTATCTTACACCACTCACAAAAATTAACTCAAAATGGTTTCAAGGTTTAAATAGAAGACCTGAAACTGTAAAACTCCTAGAAGAAAACATAGGGGCAAACCCTTTGTAAATGGTCTTGGCAGCGATTTCCCAGATATGACAACAAAGCACAAGCAACAAAAGCAGAAATAAGTAAGAGGGACTAAATTAAACTAAAAAGTTTCTGCACTGCAAAAGAAACAAACAAAATAAAAAGGCAACCTACTGAATGGGAGAAAATATGTGCAAATCATATATCTGGTAACAGTTAATATCCAAAATATATAAAGAACTCATACAACTCAATAGCATAAAAACAAACAACCCAATTAAAAAATGGGCAGAGAAACAGAATAGACAGTTTTCCAAAGAAGACATATAAATGGGCAACAGGTACATAAAAAGGAGCTCAACATCACTAATCATCAGGGAAATGCAAATCAAAATCACAGTGAGATATCACCTCACACCTGTTAGAATTGTTATCTTTCAAAAGACAAGAGGGGCCGGCGTCGTGGCTTAGTGGTTAAGCGCATGCGCTCCGCTACTGGCGGCCCAGGTTCGGATCTTGGTCGCGCACTGATGCACCGCTTGTCCAGCCCTGCTGACGCGGTGTCCCACATATAGCAACTAGAAGGATGTGCAACTATGACATACAAGTATCTACTGGGGCTTAGGGGAGAAAAAAGGAAAAGAAGGAGGAGGATTGGCAATAGATGTTAGCTCAGGGCTGGTCTTCCTCAGCAAAAAGAGAAGGATTGGCATGGGTGTTAGCTCAGGGCTGATCTTCCCCACACACACACAAAAAAAGACAAGAGATAACCAGCATTGAGGAGGATGTGGAGAAAAGGGAACCCTTGTGCACTGTAGGTGGGAATGCAAATTGGTGCAGCCACTATGGAAAACAGTACGGATCTTCCTCAAAAATTAAAAATAGAGATTATCATGTGATCCAGCCATCCTGCTCCTGGGTATACATCCAAAGGAATTAAAATTAGTACCTCCTAGAGATATCTACACCCCCATGTTCATTGCAGTATTATCCACAAAAGCCAAGACATGGAAACAAAGTGTCTGTCAACAGATGAATGGATAGAGAATACTATTCAGCCACAAGAAAGAAGGAAATCCTGCCATTGGTACCAATTTGAAAGAAATTTAAGGATGTTATGCCAAGTGAAATAAGTCAGATAGAGAAAGACAAATACTGTATGATAGCACTTATATGTAGAATTCCAACTCAGAGAAACAGACAGTAGAGTGGTGATTACCAAAGGCTAGGGAGTGGGGGAAACGGGGAGATATTGGTGAAAGGATACAAACTACCAGTTATAAAATTAACAAGTTCTGGGAATCTAATGTGCAGCATGGTGATTATAGCTAATAATACTGTATTATATACTTGAATGTTGTTAAAAGAGTAGATCTTAAATTTTCTCACCACAAAAAATAAATGGTAATTATGTGACAGGGTGGTGGTGTTAACTAATGCTATGGTGGAAATTATTTTTCAATATATAAATGTATCAAATCAACACTTTGTACTCCTTAAACTTACACAATGTTGTATGTTAATTATATCTCAATAAAGCTAGGGAAAAAAGTTAAACTAACTCTATATATTCCACAGAGTTCTGATAACTAAATTACATTATATAGGAGGATGTGTCTAACATCACCTGGAAAATAAATATAAAATAATCATATCCATTGCCATAATTTAAAATCATTATTCAGTGTGTGTTGTGTCATATGTACAAGGATTCATTGATAAGTAGGATACTCATGGTTTTTTGCATTAGTAGGTAGATACAATTATTTTGGATACATTGGGGCACAATAGAGGCAACGTGTTAAGTGACTTTGTAGGAAGACAACCAAAGAAACTGTGAGGAAATTGGACCTTACATCAGGTATATATTTGTGATCAAACAGTGTTTACATAGGGCCATTTGGTAATGTAATTATGGAATTTTGCCCTCAAAAAATGTTAACCAAAATAAATAAAGTTTTATGCTCAATCGGAATCATGACTGTATAGTTTGAAGGTGTCCACCTAATTTGGTTGTCTATCTGCCTCTAGTTGAAAAAATAAAATGTGTCAAGGACTGTTATTTCTATAAACGTATAGAAATGTTCTTTACCTCAATACTTTATAAATAGAGAAAAAAATGTTGATGATCGAGACCACAATACGGGATGAGAACTATATATAATTTGTTACTCTTAGCCTTAAGTTTACTTGTCTACATAAGCATAATAATATATTAACATGTACATAACATCAAGGTGATGTTAATTTTCAATTATAATTCACAGAGAACTTCCCACACGAAACTTAAGTGTGGGCAAGAGTAGACTGTACTGTATTTCTAGGCAGATTTATTTTTCTCACATTTTCCAAATTCAAATGACCCTTTCTTATGTAACTATTTCTTTTTTCTTGTCTCACATTGTTTGGCATTAGAATGAGCACTTCTTGTTATCAAAGTCTGCATTTGGAATCTTGTTGTATAGCAAGAGAATTTAGCCTTCGTGACATATGAGAATCAACCAGAGGAAGTCAGGAAAGACTGCAAAAAATATTCCATATATTTGCAGAAGAAAGAGGACAAATGGAGACTTTTAAAAATAAAATATTCCTAACCTTTCATAATTTAAAAATAAAATATTCCTAACCTCTCATAATTTAACTTTTATAGCCCTGAGGTTTTGTTTCATAAACAACTATCAGTTCCACAATGAAATTGAAGTTTTTCCTTTATAGGTTTAAATGGTATTTTTTATTTTTTTTCTTTCTTTGTTTTTTACCACAGATTGTGGGTAAACCAAAAACAAAGCTTAGAAGTATATTTCTTTCCTTCCAAACTGTGGTTAATCACTAATATCCTACCAATAATGAGCAGAAACATTAAAAAGTACAACAGAGGAGATTGACTTCCCGAATGGCAGCCTAAGGATCTGAGTGAACTGTTCTCCCAGAAAATACAGGCAAACAACTAAAATTAACTATTTCAGAATCTGGAAATTAACCAAAAGAAATAGGATGAACTGAAAAATCATCTATTCAAGAAAACTGAACCTCTGTCAGAGCGTTGTTAGTGGTATTTCAACTTGGGGCTCCCATGTCCTTTTGAGTTCCCCTCCTATTCCATCTCTGTGGTGCAGTAGCTCTGAAAAACTAGTAGTCTCACAGCCAATGAAGAGTACTAATCTCTTTTGGAACTCAATTATAAGACCCACCCCCTAATAGTGACTATCTCCACCGAACTCCTTTTCCAATGTGTGTGGGTATTTGACATGACTCAGAGCTCACCTCAGTAGGTGAGGAAAAAGCCCTATCCCTAGGGCGTTACTAAAAACTATAGCAATCACCCCAAAACATCACAATTGTCTAAGGCTCTGATTTCAGTTGTGGTAAACAAGAGCCGAGAACTCCACTAAAAATGTTAGAACAAGGTAATAACGAACTAGATGATCACAAGGGACTTTAAAAAGCTTCAACATATTCCTGGAGATCTAGAAGGCTACAGATATGTGGAAGGTTGTATACATATCCAGGATAGAACTGGGATAGGAAAAGGCCATAGTCATTCACCTCTGGCTGACCTTGAGACCATACCCAAGCAGGAAATGAAAGCTAAAGCTGCCTTATAAACTGCCTGAAGTTCAAAGGTGTGCCTTTACACAGAGATATCTTTGGCAAAAGATGGAAAGCAAGATTTTTAAGGAAACTTGCTGACCAATTAATGACTGACCACTAAATTATAGTGACTTATGCGCACCCTTGAAAGCCAGGCTTAAAAATAAAAATCACAAATATTTAAAAAAAAAGCTAGCAGAGAACTCAGTGGCTGCACACTATAAAGAATGCAGAATCTACAGAATTCATTCAGAAGAACAGCTAAACAAGCCGAAGCAACAAGAAAAATAACAATGACAAAGATAAATATTGGGGGAAGATTTATCTAAGAACAAATCTGAGGGAAAGTGATCTGATACTAGAGTTGTTAAGATATATTATCAAAAATATCCAGTTTTCAAAAACAAAATGATGAGATATTCAAAGAAACAGGAGAGTATGTTACTTACACAGGAAAAAAAAATAGCCAACAGAAAATGTCCCCCAAAGAGTATCAAATCTAGGTCTATCAACTATATTTTTTAAATGGAAAAATTTTATGGTATATAAATTATACCTCAATAAAGCTATTAAAAATATAGTATAACATACACCTTCAGATGTTGATGTTAGACATACAGTCATGCATCGCTTAATGATGGGGATACATTCTGAGAAATGTGTCATTAGGCAATTTTGTCATTGTGTGAACATCATAGAGTATACTTACACAAACCTAGATGGTATAGCCTACTACGCAACTAGGCTATATGGTACTAATCTTTTGGGGCCACTGCCATATATGCGGTTCGTTGTTGACCCAAATGTCCTTATGAGGTGCATGACCCACCTTCCTACCACCCTACCACCGTTGCATAGACTCACAACCATGTCTAAACTGAGGATAATAAATTATATATAATTTTCAATGGCCCATGTCATAAAGTACATAGGAATTTGTAAAGATTTATGCATTTTTCTAATTGATGTGTCAATAGTTTATAAAAAGTTTATGTATATTTTTAAAATTACAGAGCCATAAAATGGATGTACAATTGTTTGTGTGCTACCATTTAGGTTAGCATTTCGGTGGATGTCACCATTTTTCTTACTGATTTTAGTAATTTTCTAAGAAAAGAGTAAATTAGAACCCCTTAAACATCGAATACGCATTTCTAGGCTTTTAGTCACAAATTAGTCATCCATTTTATATCTCTGGTTTTATCGTAGAAATTTTTTTCTGTATGTGAGTATGGAAAATAACACTAAAATTAAGTTTTGATCCAGTTGTGCATATTAAACCATGGTGAAAGATGGAATTCTTTTCAAAGAACGTATCGATCTTAAAATGTGCCACACTCTGTAAGATAGTCTGAATGAAATTATGTCCCAGCAGGATTACCAAAGTTTGTGAACTTAAATTTTCTTCTGGTAAAAATGCCATTCAATGAGTTAGTAAAATTTAAGAGTAGAACAATAAGAGATAATGTAACATGTTGTAAGTACATTGTGAGAAGACTCATTTTCTCCTTTTCACCTCCACCTGTGGTCTGTGATTAGTGTATCTATCTATACTAATCAGAGACATTTGTTCAAAAGGCAACAATGTCGACTGAGGTGAACATATGTCAACCTCAGAGATATAATCAGACTGCATCCAGATAGTGTGTGAGATAATGAATAGTCATCATTCAAGAGCCATTCGGATAAAGAAATAAGTTCTTTAAAGGAAATAAAGTCATAAAGTTCACTTCTAAATTGTAAAATAAAAATTGAAGCCTGATCTTTGCAGTTGAAAATATCAGAAATTATTTAAGATGCCTAGAAGTCAGATAAAAATATACCACAAACCTCCAGGAATACTCAACAAGTATTTGGAAAATGGAGGGAGCAGCTTGCAAGATATCATTTTAATGGGTTTATAAAAGCTCATGTCTCTTAGGGACTTTTCTTTGCTCCAGAAAATGTCCTGGAGATGTACGTCTCAGACAGTATTTATGAACAGTAGAGTTATTCATAGTTTTCTTTACGCGACACCCAGCTGTGGTCTGTGTCAAACTGCCTGCATGCATTTATGATGGTTTTCTGCCATATGAAGTCAGGCTGGTTTAATATATATGAACTTGTGTTACTCATACAGCTTTCACACACCGACTCACTTAGAAATATCCTTAATCTAAAAGAATCTTTATGTAGTTATTCAATTAAAGCTTGTAAGAAAAAAAAAATGTAGATACTTGTAAATCAGCCATGGATTGAAAGTAAGTGCATAGCTGTAATTCACTCATTAAGCTCCTCTCTTTCTGCTTGCCCTCCTGACAGAGTCAAGAAATTGAATTATGGAAATTTAAAAAACAAACAAATAGGTTTATTTGAATGGAAATGTGTTAATAATTCACCCTAAACTAAATAAAATAGAAAATGAGACACAGAAGAACAGAGAGGCAGAGCAAACAGTCTAGTAGATTTATGGCTTGAATATGCTTCCAAAGAGTATTATTGGAAGGACCTTGCTCCCGGATATTTACGAGGAAAGAATTTAGCCCAGTAACTTCATTGTTAAGACCTATGGAGTCTTGGACAAATTCAATTTTGATATTTTTTTTCTAAAATTTATTAAGTGTATAAAATTTTACACTTATTAAGTTTATTTAAATTTCTTATTCTCATTTTTGCCATTAATAACATTGTGGTAATAATGTCCTATCTGACATCGTAGTTGGATGAGTTAGTAGAGACATGTAAAGTCACTGTAACAGTATCTGACACATAGTAGTTCTCCATAAATGGTTGCTATGATTATTACTAAGGTAGTTAACCTCTAAGTGAGGTGTTAAAATAAATGAGATTTGTCTTAGTGCCCTCCCATCCCCCTTTTATCATTTTTTTCCTGTCTATTCCCTGCCCCTCAATCCTTTCCTATTGATTACTTCATATTCATTTCAAGAATATCGATCTCATTCCCCTTGTAGCCAATAAAATTCTTTTCTCTATCCAAAAAATAAATTAATAAAACAATCCCATTTACAATAGCATCAAAAAGAATAAACTGTTTAGGAATAAATTTACTCAAGGAGGTGAAAGATCTGTACACTGAAAACTGCAAAACTTTGATAGAAGAAATTGAAGAAGACACAAGTGTATGAAAAGATATTCCATGTTCATGGACTGCAAGAATTAATATTTTTAAAATATCCCTAATACCTAAAGTGATCTATAGATTCAATGCAATCTCCATCAAAATTCCAATGACATTTTTCATAGAAATAGAAAAAACAATCCTAAAATTCATATGGAACTACAAAAGACCCTTAATAGCCAAAGCAATCCTGAGATAGAAGAGCAAAGCTGGAGGCATCACACTTCCTGATTTCCAGTATGGTACTGTTATAAAAACAGACACGTAAGCAAAAGGAACAGAACAGGTGGCTCAGAAATCAATGCATACATATATGATCAACTAATTTTTGACAAGAATACAAAGTGGGGAAAAGACATTCTCTTCAATAAATGATGTTGAGAAAACTGTATATCAACATGCAAAAGAATGAAATTAGATCCCTATTTACCCTATACACAAAATCAACTCAAAACGGATTCAAGATTTAAACTTAAGGTTTGACATGGTAAAACTCCCAGAAGAAAGCAGGGGAAAAACTCTTTGACATTAGTCGACTGTAGAACAACATAGATGAACCTTAGGGACATTATTCGAAGTATAATAAGCCAGTTACAGAAGGACAAATACTGCATGATTCCATTTATATGAGGTATCTAAAATAGTCAAACTCATAGAAGCAAATAATAAAATACTGGCTGCCAGGGAATGGGAATAGGGGGAAAAAGGGGAGCTGCTAACGAATGTAAATAAAATTTCAGTTACACAAGTGCATCTCATGTTGCGTTCTCATAAAAATAAATAAACAAACACGCAAATAAATAAGATTTTTAAAATAAAAAAAATTGGAAAAAAAATACTAATGGTAATAAAGAATTGCACATGGACATGGCTGAATAGTGATTTGGAAACTTGGGTCTGGCATTGCACTGTGGGAGATTAAAATTTGGCTACCCCAAAATATATCTCTTTACCTTGATTATATTGTCTGACGGACATTTGACCTTCCCCACTAACTGTCTAAAGGAATTTAACTCTGGGTATGGACAGACTGGCAGCGTCCTGGCTAAGCCCATTCTCATCAAAGTTCTGTTTACCAAATATTTACATTTATAAAGTATCTCCCTCTCTGTACTGGGAACAGTGGGGGATGATCTTATCTCTGGAAAGTCTTACCAGTATGGAAGAAAAGGACTTAAATCTACACACCCCTGATTACTGTGCTTTCTGGTAATCTGTCTGCCTCCCCACCCCCAACATCCTCCTTTGTCTTTATCTAAATCTATTTAAGGTGAAAAACCTCTGCCATTTGTTGAGAAACTCAGTTTCCCTGGTTTCTCCCATGTATACATGTTATTAAACTTTGTTTGCTTTTCCCCTGCTATTCGGTCTCATTTCAATTTAATTGGTAGCCCCACCAGAAAGGACCCAGAGTGGGTAGAGGTTACTCCTCTTCTTCCCCCTTCAGCACTAAAATACTGCGTGTGGCCCTAGCTAACTCTTAATCTTTAACAAGTCATTTAACTATCTAACTCCCATTTCTTCATCTATAAATAAGATAGAAAATGTGGATTATCTAAGGCCTACTTTGCTATAAAATTGAGAGTTTATAACTATTGTTTCTGTAAATAGAAGAATCAGGACAATCCTTATAGGGAATATATCTCTTTTATGATAAATATTGACATTGTTAATATTGTTACAAAACACTTTTCCTTTCTGGAGGGAGAATTGTAGATCAGGATAGCTACCAATCTAAGGCACTATTTTAAAGTCAAGTGAGACACATTTTCTATGATAGAGACCCTATAAAAACTAGTAAAAAAATATGATTTTTCAGTCAGCACAGGGAATACTGAATGTTTAGCCGTATGGGAGTCCTCTATCTGATCCCAGGAAAATCCTAGGATAAACTAAAATGAGTAGACAGTAAGTGGCAATTACTAACACTGACTTTTCTTCCATATAATTTCAGTGATTTATGCCACTGCAATTTCTTACCTATAGAAGTGATGAGGAAAAAAAAAAAGTGATGATGAACCATTAAGTCTTTTCTGTGTTATGCTTCAGTAACAAATAATCTCACATTTTCAGTGTCTTACTAAATAGCAAAGTTTATCTCTCACCCATATAATGTGTCGGATTCTATGGATTGGTTGCAGATCCGATTTATAAATTGAGTAGGATAAGAAAAATGCAAGCAGAGGACAGAAACACAGTTGGCCTTAATGCTTCTACTTGGATGTTTTATGTGTCATATGTGCTCATGGACTGTTGGCCAAAGTAAATCATGTGGCTAAGCCCAATATCAGTTGGGTAAAGAGGTTGTGGGGGAAGAGGGAGAATCCCCCTCTGCCTTTTCCCTTAAGGTTCTTATGGCTGGCCAAATAATCAACAAGACAGGTTAGCAGGAGAAAATAATACCAAGTTTAATAACATGTATACATGGGAGAAACCAGGGACACTGAGTTTCTCAACACAATAGCAGAAATTCTCGTCTTAAATAACATCTTCAGCTAAAGACAAGGGAGGATGTTGGCGGTGGGGGGAGTGAGTTACAGGAGATTACTGCTAAAGCACAGTAAACAAGAGTAAGGTCATTATGCAGATTTAAGTCCTCACCTTCCACATTGGTAAGTTTCTAAAATGAGGTCATCCCCCCTCTTCCCAATACAGAGTGGGAGACACCTTTACAAATGGAGATTTCCCTTATAAATGTAAATGTTTGTCTGGCAACTCCTTGCAGGGCCATCTACAGAATGTGGCCAGAGAGACAGAATTTTTGATAAGATGGATTTGTTGGTGCCTTTCCTATTGTAACATCTATTTTACATTATATCAAAGCCATCAGATAGTAACTCCTTCCTGGAACAGATCTTCTATGTCAAATTCTTTAGGCAGTTAGTGGGGGAGGTCAAATGTCAGAGAAAACAATCAAGGTAAAGAGATATATTTCATGGTGGCCAAATCTTGATCTCCCACAAGGTATACTACCTCCTTAAGAGGCACTACAAAAGACATGGCATAATCCTTGGTATAATACTTTCAGATGAAGAGGGATTAATATATGACCAATCATAACAATCTACAGTGGCTACTTTTTCCCAACTTCATCAATATTCTTAAGGAAGAAAAATTTCAATGATATCCAATGTACCTTTTCAGAGGTATAGATTTTTGTGTATTCACTTAAAAGATCTCTATGTATAAAACCTACTTAATTTGAAATTGTACTAACATTGCTAATTTGATATAGATTCAGAAATTTGTTGGAAAAATGCAGTTCTATATTTAAAATATTTATATTTCAAGATATCCCTGATACAAATTTGTTGTAATTAACATCTTAAAGAAATTTTTTTATCCAAAATCTGAGGACACCTTGAATTTTGTACAAAGTATTTTAAGTGGAAAAAGTAGTGTTTCTTCTTGAAGATGAGGATTGGGGAGTAGAATCAAAAGAAAATTTGACTCAATCTGCCTCATTTGACTTAAAAAATAAAGTCTGAATAAGAGAAACTATGTCTCGGAAATGTATGCTATGAATAAGAAACTAATACTTCAAATTTTCACAGACATTATTTTAATAATAATCAAAAAGTTAGTGAATTCAGTTTATGTCTGCTTTTTTTCCCCCTAAGGCAAGCTCACAGCACATACTTAGAGTTGTAAATATAAGCATTAAAGTGTAAATTTCTAAGCAGAGCATGCCAAGGTAGATGAATGGATTCCATTAACGTCAGCGGAAGCCATGGAGTTAAATCCTTTTTTCATTTGCTTCAAAGATGAAGCCCTAAGCAAGTTTTGTAAATGGCAAGAGAAATAACAGTTTAGTCACGAACCCACTGCTCTTAGTGTTAATGTGCTAATTCATTATACCAACTCTTTCTCTGTCTAAAGTCATTTTCTAAATGGTTTCTAAGCCAAAATTCCTGGCATGATGAAAATCTAGATTTTGATTGTTTTGTTTACCCTCTTTTTATTGGTAATTCTTAAAAAAAATACTCATTATCAAATATTTTTCAAAATAACTCTTCAAAAATCATGACAGTTTTATTATTTGATAATTTGTATTTCACGATAAAAAATAAATAAACTGACTGAATGTGAAGAAAATCCACAAGTGAGTGTGTTGTAAATCCTAAGATAATGTTGATTAAATTGAATCATTTAATAGGTCTAGAACAGGGTTCAGCAAAGGCTGGCCTGCAGTCTTTTAAATAATGCTTCATTTGTTTACATATTATCTATAGCTGCTACTTTCATGCTATACTGGCAGAGTTGAAAGGAGAGGAAAGGAAAAGAAAGGCTCCATGGGACATGGATAGGTGACCAAGTTGCTAGAGCCGAATGATACAACAGTTCTGTATTTAGCAGTCATTTTTTCTTTCTCCCCAGATTGGTACCATCCCATAAAATTGTAACTTCAACCTTTTTAGCAGGAAGAAGCTTCCATTCTTCCATTCATTTTTCATTGGCTTGTCCCAATAAGAGGAACATGGTTTCAGTCAGCCATTCCTCTGTTCATATTTCTCTTTGTTAAAATCACAAATCTCGTGGTTTCTTTGACCTTTTTTTGGGACAGAGAGTCTGAGATAAGATAGGAGTTTCCATATGGCTAGTTTGATAAGTATCTGCTATGAAGGACCAAATCTTCCCACTTGGAAGTCCAAAGGTTAATTTGGGAAGAAAATAGTATTAAAATTGATTTTGGTCTTCAGCCCAAACTAACTTCTTCAATGCAGCTATACTGGTAATATTCAAAATAACTGATGTTTTGATTCCCATTGATTCTTATTCAAATTTCTTACTTAACTGAGAATTCGGAGAGAGGAGAGGAGTGAATAAATATCATTCTCTACCTATACCAACACTTTAACTCCAGCACTCCTGGTGCTGACCAGGAATTTCCCATGTGTCCCACACATGGCAAGAAAGAATTTTACTACCAAATGACCAAGACATGGTAAACCCAGTGTGGTAAGCAAACAAAAATTTATAAATAGACTACTTCTCTCCCTGTAGCACACACTGTGCAGCCCACAAAATAGAAGCTTTTTTGTTTTTAGAAGCATTGAGAAGATAGCTGTCTCTTTACCTTGATTATTTTCTCTGATGGACATTTGACCTCCCCTACTAACTGCCTAAAGGAATTTAACTCTGGGTATGGACAGACTGGCAGGTTCCTCACTAAGCCCATTCTTTTCAAAGTTGTGTTTACCAAATATTTACATTTGTAAAGATATCTCCCTCTGTGTAGTGGGAAGAGGGGGGGATGACCTTATCTGTGAAAACTCTTATCAGGATGGAAGAAGAAGACTTAAATGTACATACTCTTGATTACTATAATTCCTGTATCTCTGGCCACATTCTCTATAGGTGGCCCTGCAAAGCATTGTCTGACAAACATTTTCATTTCCCTCTTCATGTAAATTGTCTTCTTCCCCTCTGAAATCCCAAAACACCCCCCACCCCCAACATCCTCCTTTGTCTTTAGCTGAAGATAGTATTTAAGACAAGAATCTCTGCCATTGTGTTGAGAAACACAGTGTCCCTGGTTTCTCCCATGCATACACGTTATTAAACTTGGTATTATTTTCTCCTGCTAACCTGTCTTGTTAATTATTTGGCCAGCCATAAGAACCTTAAGGGAAAGGGCAGAGGGGGATTTTCCCTCTTCCCCTACAAAGACAAGGCCAGTTTCATGGATGGGTGACGTATGTAGTTGCACAGGGCCCCAGGATTAGAAGGGCCCAGTGCTTGGTATAATGTTCTACTATCACCATCTTGAAATTCTTAATTGTTTTTAAGCAAGAGATCCTGTTTTTTCATGGTGCACAGGGTCCCACAAATTATGTAGCTCTCCTGGGGAAAGGTATTAGAAGTCACACTCTTTTGTCAAGTTCAAAGGTCATCTTGATTTCTATATTGTTCGCATGTATATTTCCTGGTTACTCAGTTGGAAAAGAGTAGTATTTTTTCCCTGTGCGAGAAGAGTCACCCAGAAATCTCAAGTTAAACAGCTTGCTCAAGCAGATCATCAAATGTTGGACTGTAAATAGATTCCCATAGACTCAAACTTGTACGATCACAACATGTCTTTAGAAGTAAAATCCCAGCTCTGCTCTACAGGGTCATTCAAGGATGTGTGTTTCTTTTATTTTTGTTACTGTGCCATTTCTTAGGGAGTTGTCCTTAACCCAATGGTTGAAGTTGGCACACTGCCATTTACACATTCCTGCTCACGGAATAGGAGAAGAGGATGTCTAAGGCAAGGGGCATCATTTTTAAAGAGGTAACCTGCAAATCACATGTGTGTCTTTTTCCCAAGATAGCATTTTCCCAACTTAGTCATCAGGCCATAGCTAACTACTAGAGGAATTAGCAGCCATGGTTCATGTGTCTAACAAAAACTCAATGACTTCTCTTAGACGAGAGAGAGAAAGAAGAAGGAGGAGGAGGAGGATGAGGAAAGGAAAAAGAAGAAGAGGGAGAAGAAAGGGCAGGAGAAGGAGAGGGAGTAAGCGTACTGGGATTACGGTTAGTGCTGCAACATCTGAAGTGTTGAATAGGGTCCTGGTGGGGCCCAGGACAGGCCACCTCAAAATGTCCCACAATGGCATATTGACTATTTTGAGCTAAAGGTATTTAAAAAGCAAAAAGGGCTTTCTGACCCTCCTGTCTGTTCCCCTTGCAAGCAGGAAATAAATCTCCCATGTGAGAGGTGCTCTCCCTGCAGGCTTATCACTAGAGCTAGGGAATTCAAGGCTGAGAAGCCCCCATAAACAAACCTTGCTAATTACGTACCCCAAACCTCAGTGTCTTTGTCCTGTCAATTCCTCACAAATTTATTGTTTCCTTGTGTAAAAAATATATATATACTGCCTGCTTTGTTCACTCTCTGAGCATCGTTTCTTTATGGTCTCCAATATGCACGTTTTAAACTCGGTTTTTCTCCTGTTAATCTGGTCTTGTGTCAATTTTACTATCAGTCCAGCCACAAGAACACAAGAAGGGAAGAAAGGGGATTTTCCCCTCCCCAACATCCCAAAATACATAAAGGATTTAACATATAAAGTATTATAGTTAATTCTCTGCTCTACTAAATTAAAAAGTTGAAATAACTGGCTTAGCATTGATCTCTTATGAAGTTGGTTGCTGGCAAACAGAAAAATATTACAAAGAATATATTTACTCAATATAATTTTGTTCCTTATGCTTAAATTGACACTCTTCCAAGAGTTTGGTGTTAAGATATCTTTTCATTTATGAAATGATGATGATATGATAGTTTTTGCTTATTATTGTTAATTTCATATTTCTAAAATATAAGTTGGTAATCCTTAGTGGTCCTGTATTTAAAAAAAAAAATAAGGATTAATGACACATATGAGCCAAAAACATTGTAATCAATAATATGAGGAGTAAATGGAATTTTTCTCCATAATAAGTCTATATTGCACAATACAATGCTGAAAAAAGATATTCCAAAATAAAAGCAAATATCTTTAGAGTATTAAGGTAATTTAAGGATCATCTAGATGAGGAAACAATACAGAAACCTTAAGGGATTTGCCCAAGTTTGTCCAATTTAGTAAAGGCATTGCTGGCCCTAGGACAGTGGTTTCCAGGTCAATTTTCTTTTTTTTTAATAATAAAAGTAACGTTTCTGCTAGAATAGCATTGCTGAAAGTACATGATACAGAACATAGTTCCATTGGATATTATTATTTAAAAAATAAGTTGGATATCATCTCAAATAAGTTTGTGGAAAGGCTGTGGTAAAAACTAAAGAAATACTAGTGTCTTTCTTGCAAGACTTTACCCAGCCTTCCCTAAATTAAGAAGCTTTGTGAGTCATAAGAGAGGGATAGAGGACAGAGCATTTCACATAGGTGCCTGCTTTTGAATCAACATCACTTTCTTTGCTTACTGAGAACACCTTTTGAGAAATGTTTCTATCTTGGAAATGGTTTTAAGCAGGCAGTCAAAAGAATTTCAAAAGCGCTATTGTATTAATACTTTTCAAATTCTCAAAAGCCTTAAGATAACGTCACACAACTTGTGCGTAATACGCATCACACTGAGACACTATTAACTGAATATCCATGGGTAAATGTTTAGGGTTCGAGGAATAAAAACCACTATTTACTTTTCTGTTCTTGTGGAATTTTGGTACTTCAGTAAGAAAATATATTAATTCAGGAACACTCATCTTAAAGTTTCGAATGGGATTTGGTTCATAATGTGTGCTAAGGAAATGTGTAGCGTGAATCACTCGTGAAAGCCTCCCATTTTAGGCTGTCAAGATTTGTTATGGTGATTGAAAATATGATACTAGAGGTACATCTTCCCTTTTTAGTCTATGACAAAAAACAAATCACACACACACACACATGCACACACACACACACACACACTGAGGAGGTGATTGGAACTAAAAAGATAATTCATAGCTGGTTATCCTTTTTTCCACTTGTCCACGTTTTTTATCTCCTTTTTCTGATTTAGTATTTAACTTTTTACTGGATTCCCCTTTCCCATGCTCTTCAGTCCCCATTACTCTTTCTGCTTTTTCGAGTGTGTTACTGCTCTCACTCTATTACTCATAAACATAACTCATTCTAATTGAGTCACAAATTGCTCTAGGGCATAGAAATGCCTTAAGAAGAACATTTCGGAGGTCCAGAGATTTTTTTTTGTTTTTTAAATCAGACAATGAATACTAGGTCTCTGGGTTTGTTTCACATTTTACAAGACAAGTAATGGAGCTGTGCTTAGAGTCAGCTAGTGAGTATTTTTAGGAAAGAGGGTTGTTGGCAATTTCACAACTCATCTTAGTAGAATTGTTTGACACTAATCACGTCCCATGTTTTCCTCATCATTAGACTCAGGTTATGTGTTCTTGGGAAGGAGGGCACAGAGGTAAGGTGCCATTCTCATCTACTTATATAAAAAGTACATATTGTCAAGATGACTTGTTACCGTTCATGTTCACCTGAGGTAGAATTTAACCACTTTAAAGTAACTTTTTTCCCTTTTTCCATATTGTTCTTTGAAAGGAAATCACTATTTATAGCCCGTGCTCAAAGGAGTGGGATTCATGCTCTACGTCTTGAGGGCAGAGTACCTACAGAAATTGTTTGGAATGGTTCTGCATGGGAACATCGTCTCTTTTCCCTCAGTTATCCATTCATTTATTTATGTCAGTCTGGACTCATGGATCTTTATTTTATCCTTTGAGTTATAGTCCAATGATACTTTATTTATTTTGTTGCTTAAGTTGTCCCAGTTTTAACCATTGGGAACTGTTTCAGTTGGCTCCTGTGTCTCCTTGATATATCCCCATCATTCTGGGTTTTGTGGGTTTTTTAAAAAATTTTGTTTTGTTTGTCTTTGCCCAGCTTCTTATTTTCTGTCAATGCAAGATGCTCTAGGCTTATCTTGTATTCTCTGCCCAGTGCTAGAATCTGTTATTTCTCCAAGGAGTCCTGATTCATTTTTGGAGAATAGTTTTAGAAACCAAGATCTGAGTGCTATGTATTCGAGCATTTTTTGATAAACCTACTCTTTCCCTGCTTAAACTATTGCAATAATGATAGGTAGTATTTATTGAGTAATTGCTGAGTGCTGGGCAATGTTTTAATTACTTGATCTATATTATGCCACCTAATCTCTAAAGTAACCCTTTGATATTGGTACTGTTGTTTTCCCTACGCTATCCATGGCGGGGCTAATTGCTCAAGGTTGCACAGAATAATAAGTTACATAATAAAGATTCACAGCCATGCAGTCTAACTTCCCTAATGTCACTCTAATCCGAAAACGCTGGGCATTTACTACACCTTTTTTTTTTTTATGACACTTAATCCTTCCTCTCATTCATTCTATTACTTTGTATATGTAACTATAGGCTCTTATATTTAAAAATTCATTTCTAATGTTGTGGAAGCCTTCCCTAAAAACCCAAATAACATATGGAAACTAGGCACTGGTCTTCTATTTGCAGTATTTTATCACTCTATATTATAATTGTCCACATTTAAATCTCTCTTCACCAGTTAATAAACTTCTTAAGAGCTGGAATTCTGTCTTTTATATCCCAAATCTTGTCACAATTTATGCTTTCAATACATCTGGATGAATGCATGTCTACTTTTCTCTACGAGGCTTCAAACAGCTAATATGTTTGATTCGTATTAATATTTTCAGGAGTAATTTGCAGTCTTTGGGCCACGTTGTAGATGTTCAATGATTGCTGAGAGAATGAATATGAACTTATAAAATAAGTCTTATCAGTCCTCATGTGGATGGAATTTGAACTATTTCTCAAACAAGAAATAAATACAGGGCCGGCCCCGTGGCTTAGCGGTTAAGTGCACGCTCTCTGATGCTGGCTGCCTGGGTTCGGATCCCAGGTGCGCACGGACGCACCACTTCTCCAGCCATGCTGAGGCCGAGTCCCACATACAGCAACTAGAAGGGTGTGCAACTATGACGTACAACTATCTACTGGGGCTTTGGGGGGATAAATAAATAAATAAACTTTAAAAAAAAAAAAAAAAAAGAAATAAATACAGAAAGGCTAAGTCTAATTTCGTCTCGGTCTTTATGCTAAGAATTTGTTTCTCTAAATAGTGTGCAATCCTTTTATCATTTAAAATTGTTTTAAGGTTCATGGAAGTCTTTTTTGTTTTGTTTTGATCTAAAATTAATAATTCTTTACTGATCTAATAAACATAGAACTTTATTTCTTGTATATTTATCATTTACCCATTTACTCAAGGTATGAAAGGATTGTAAAAAAAAAATGTCAAAATGGTCAATTTAAAAGAGTTGTAAGTACTGGAGAAGAAAAAAATTCTTTCTGGTACTTGGATATTTATTATGATTGCTTGTCTCTGGCAAAAAGACTGGGAAGGGAAGTTACAATCAAAGTAGATTTAATCCTTTACCACTATTGAACAAAATCAATGAACAGAAGAATATAATGGATTTTCCAGGAACAGCTTTTGTTATTTTGAAAATGTTAAAAGAAGATTAAAAGAAAAATAATTTTTGGCCTAAATATATCCAGTGTTCGAATTTTTTTCACATTATTCAGAAATAAACACTTCGCTGAAATCTATAAATAAAACAATACTTATTTTTAAGTTATATTTGAAGAATTTACTTTTGATGCAACTGCATCAATCCAAGACAATTTTAATCTATTGGGGAAAAATTTAGAGAATTGTGTTTATTAGATATTTAACTCTGTGTGGGAAAGAATTTCTTATTCATCTTTCTGTCAGTTCTTAACTCAACAGTGTCTAGTCCTTAGGAATCACTGAGTATATATTTATTGATAAATAAATATATATTTATTGTCTGCATAAAATACTGATTAAAATTGAGTTTTAAACCAATTTTCTTATAGGATAAACTCTGATATAGAAATATTAAGTAATATAATCATAAGTAGTATTGAAATAATAGCTATTGAACTTAAACATTATTTTATCTTTTATTGGATGGAAATTATTTTTTTATAAATTTACTTATATGACTGCTATTGTACCCCTGCCATTTTGGAGGGGGAGTAGCAATTACAATGTGGAAGGAAATTATTTTGACAGGAAATAAGTGACAGATAAAGTCATGAGGGTTTTTTTTCTAAATTGCATTTGGAGTTTTATTTTCAACTTTAATAATTAATTTTCATAAGCATGGGCAAATAAGTCTTAAAAAGCAAATTTGTTGTAGTTTACTAGTGTCACTGATGCTTTCCCTAAAATTCTTAAGTTAAGTTTGTAGCAGAAATAAAACCAGTGACTTGGAAAGTTTTGTAGTTTATTTGTTCCCCCAACTAATATAGTCAAATTTCCTTTTATGTTGCGTTATGGATATTGTTTCTCTGAAATGTTAATTTCAAGTCCCAGCATATAGTCCACTAATTGGAACATGCATAATAAATATTCGTTGGATTAAATTTTACTGTGCATTAGTATCACTTTGGGTAACAAGAGTGATCTGGTAAAGTTATACAATCAATGATATTGATATTCTCATTGAAATTCTAATTAAATTCTACACATAAACTCTTGTATCATTTTAACCAATCTGAGTAATCAAGATATTTATTTGAAGTCTTGTATTTATTTGAAGTCTCGTTCTGGAGACTAGTCAATTCAGTCAAAGTTATTGCTTCACAATCCCCATAAATAAGCTTCCCCCTGTTAAAAGATTCTACTGTACCATACAGATTTAGATTCAGTGACAATCAACAAATAAATTCAACATATAAAATTGTTTTATGACAGTGTGCCCAGAGTGTTCTAATATTTCATTTATTATTTCTTTCAAGGAGTTTTAGAAATCTAATTTACAAATCATCACATTGGCCATTAGCACATTATGAGCTTCAACTTATTCCATCAGGCATGAAGAAAAAACTAGTCTTAAAATGAGTCCATAAATATGTCTATAACAATGACTCGAGAAGAAGTGATAGAGTTTATAATTTTTGATCCTTAGTAATTTTTAAAAGTGTGAATCTAAAACCAAAATTTTGTAAATAGTCCAGTTTATGGCAGTAAGCCAATCTTAAATCAATTAAAAAAAATTGTTAATCTTATACTTCCTTTGTGCCCATCATATGTATACTATATGATCCCTTTTTCTCTTTCTGTGTATATGTGTGTGTGTGTATAATTTTGATTTCTATTATTTTCAATTTAGATATGGAAACAATAAAAATGGTACAGATCAAATACTAACATCCACAAGTGGCAGGGGAATTTGGATTGCAAGTATGTTATCATACTGAACAAGAATAGACTAAAAAGATTTTATTGAAAGTAGGCTAATTTAAGAAAATGTATCAGATTTGCATACAAGGGGAAGGAGGCAAAAATGAAAAAAAGGACTAGCACGTGGAAACATCCCTTAACAAGCCATGGTAAACTATTCAATAGTAAACTGACAATTTTATCTTGGGGAAGTTTGAAAACAATGGTTCTCAAACTTTTGGTTTTAGATTCACACTTTTAAAAATTACTAAGGATCAAAAACAGCTTTTGATTTAGTGAGTTGTATCTATTGATCTTCACCATATTAGAAAGTAAGACTGCAAAACTTTAAAATACATTGATTAGATTATTTCATTTAAAAATAACAATTATAAATCCATTTCACATTGATTAAAATAATATTTTTTATGAAAATACTATACAATTTACACAAAAAAATAATTTTCATGAGAATAATGTCTTTGTTTTAAATGTTGACATATCTCTTTAATATATAGCTTAATTTAAGACAGTTGGATACTCATATCTGCTTCTGCATTCAATCTGTTGTGATATTTTGTTTTAGTTCAGATATATGAAGAATATGTAGACTCACATGGATATATAACTGGAAAAAGGAGGAGTATTTTAATAACCTTATCGGATAGTTGCAGATACACTATGATGTTACATCAAATCTTGCTAAGTGGTAGTTTCTTAAAGGTTAGCTGCAATTGGGACTCTGAAGTCGTATCAATGAACTCATATTCTGTTAAATTCCTTTAATATATCTTGGACTTAAAATGCATTTTTGTTTTGTAAAATCGTTGGTTATTTGGAGAATATTCGTTTACTGGGTGCTCTAGACTTCCCCAAAATTGATGCACTTCACTAAATCAAATTAAAAATCGCATGTTCTAAAAATATCAACTCAAATATGATACTATTTTGTGGAATCGAAAGCAAAGTTATCTTTGACTATAACATCTTCCATACTTGCACCAAGAAAAAATTTTGTATTAGAGAGTAATTTTTTTCTGGGGGATTTCTGCTTGTTGAGTATATTTTGGAGGTTACATTCTTATTACGTGAATTAAATACAGGACGATGTGTATCTTATTTTGTCTTTGCTTAGAGATTCTTTTACGTTTCTATTCGCCCCACTACATTTTAAAGGCACATCTAATTGACAGACATTCAAGCTTAACATTATAGCTTACAACTAATAGTGGACTAGTACATATATCTAGTTATAATAAATAAGCTTTGCTTGCATCTTCATGTGCAAAGCCCCTCAACTTAGCCGATACAATATGGGAGATCCTACCACCTTCTCTTTTCAGAATCTAAATTTGTTTCCATTGTATTGAAAGGACATTAAGAATCAGTTCAAATCACTCCTATGCAGAACAAGAGAAGGAATTCTATATTTATATAATTTGATATAACATTTAGAATCAAGTTATTATTGACATACAGTGTTTTGCTGGAGCCAGTTCATAACGGCTCACAAGAGTCAATGGCTCACCTCTCTTCCGAATTCTATATTCAGTTACATCACCAAAATAATGCAGATTTGCCAAGTTTACTGTAAATCAAAGCTTGCATTAGAAATATTCCTGAAGATAAAACATCGAGTCCAGAGGAGTCACTTGCATGTTAATTTTTGGAGCCTTTGCTATTGATGATGATGATGATAGTTATGATGATGATGATGACAATAATAATTTTAATAACATGCACTTTTGCCAAAGTGCCTTTTCCAGTTGATAACATTTAAAATTTATTGGGTAATTCTTCTGCTACAGTGGAAGAATGTATATATATATACATCTATCTGTGTGTATATATATATGTATACATATATGTATACATATATATATACACACACATAGATACATATACAGATATATACATCAAGAATTTGAATATTTCTTGTTAGTCAGGAAGTACCAAAAACCTATGAGGGGTTTGCAAAATTCTCTTGATCTCTATTGAGCTCACTTTGAGCAATGAAAAATGACCTATTTTAAGATAGGGAGTTTTCCAATCCTGACTTTGCCCTGCATGAGACTTCAATCTTTAAAATAGACAGTAAATATTTTATTTAAGCATTTTAGCAAAATTTTCCAGTGCTTTAGATGGCATCATAGGTACATTAGATAATATTTACTAAAGGATGTCAATATCAAAAATTGAAACTTTAGCAAAAATTCAGCTCAGTATTGGCATTAGAGTTTATCTTTTTGCCTGATTTAAATAAACTGTTTAAATGCCTTTAGCAAAAATTATTTCTATATCTTCACAGAATTTCGTTAGTCAAGACATTTTAAAAACCTATGAGGAGTTGGTTTAAAAGTAATATACTTTAATAGGATGAAAAAAACAAATATCAATAAAGAGAACTACAGGACAAAATAGCGCTAGCGTGGTTCGTTGTGGTGAATCAATATATAAACGTTAATTAAGAGGAGTTTTGCCTGTGTCTATAGAAAAGGAAAGAAAATGAGACGTGAAGTCAGCAAAATAAGAGTGAGAGGAGGAGAGCTTGGTTAGATGTCAACATCTTCATCCGGTTTTTATCCTAGTTCTGCCACTAACCATGGCTCTTACCATGGAAGGTGCTTCTGTGCACCTCAGTTGTCTTAAACGTACAGAGGAATTGATTGGTTTGTTTTTAGATTCCTTATATTTCTAAAACCTACAGAACTTTAAGGACATACATAGGATGATCAAGGATGTATACACATGTATGTATGTATATATATATAAATATATATACACACATACAATAATTATATAATGTATTATATATGTATAATAATTATACATATATAATCTAACAGCTACCACATGATATATATATCATTATGTATAATATTATATAATAATAAATATAGCTGTTAGATTATGCTTTCGACCATCCCCATGACTTTTGATCAGACTTGTTCAGCTGCTATGAATTTATAAGGCAGCCTAATCAGACTAATCTCTTTTCTTGTTTCTGTTCAGAACATGGCATCTTCAGAAAATCCATGGCCAATTTGATATTAAGTTATGATATTGTGCCACTTTGGCCAAAAAAGGTTAAGAAAAATTCTAAAATCTCTAGAAATGTTCGGAGCAATTCCATAGGTTTTATAGAAGTATAACAAAGCAGGAATATCTATTACAATGTAGAAGTTTTGGAAATGCATGTGTTTTTTCTCTGTTATATATAATGTTGAGAAGACATCATCCATAACACTGAATATAACATAAACTAAGACATACTCCTGTCCTGGTGATTAGTATTTATTGGATGGGTATAATGAACTGTTTCAGAAAGTGTTTAAATTTTAAGGGTATTGGGTTTGTTGGCTATAAGGAGAAAACAGTAATTTAAAGACGTAAAAGGTCTTTTATTAAGATATAAAATAAAAGCAAAGCAAATAATCGAAAATAGTGGGCTGTAAACAAAATACAGCAATTGACATCAGTGGTATCAATAGCTATATTATAGTGTGAAGTAAAAATACAAATCACAGCTTGGAAATATAAGAACACAGTTCCTCAGAAATTACAAATTGAGAATAAACTTTCTTTAAAGGGAAACTCCAGGCTCAGAGTTAGCCAACCTAGATTTTAGACTCAACTAACCTCTTTCTAACTGTAGAAACTTGTATCTCGATCTCTGTCTATTTGTAATAAAGTTCATGTAAAGTAAATGGTTCTAATTTCTCGGTTGTAATATATATTGTTCTTGTTTTGTTATTATGTTTTCTCTTTTTCCATATTTAATTTTGTATAATGGACATATATTACTTTTATTAAAAAATACATAATGATAAAATGCAAAGCAAATACACCAAGATTTTTAAAAGTGGTTTGTTCTGAACAATAGGCATTCAAAGAATGACAATGTTCTTTTAACTTTTTTGTATTTTTTGCATTTTAATAATTAAAATTAATTTTATTAAAGTCATTAATCACACTGTTATTAAAAATTAAAATTTTATTTAATGCATATGATAACCTAGGCACATGATACACTTTTATACTTACCTCATTAAATACTCATAACAACTCTATGCAATTGAAAATATTATTATCCCCTTTTTAGCCATTAGAAAACTGAGGTTGAGAGACTAATAACTCCTCCAAAGTTGTAGTATAACAGATAAAATTAAACATAGATATGCCTTATTTTGCCTATGAAATTTGCACTTTGCATTTTCCATTGAGAAGCCCCCATTAATTCAGTCAAAACTGCAAAGCCTGTTGTCTTCTCTCTACATGGCCTTAGGGTTGTGAAAGCTCTTTTGATTTGTAACCCATTTCTAATAAACAGAATTTCCTTTCTCTTCCATTCATGCTTAGCAAGAATGTAGAATAAAAGGTATTTGGGGGAGAATATTGAGAAAGGATCTAAATATTAACATTGACTGAAGTAGGTGAAAAGATCGTAGGAAACATCTGAGTGAGTTTTCATTTGTAATGCCTTCTGGTGATTTCTGTGTAGAAGTTAGATACTATTTGATCTCATCTGCATGTGTGAATGATTATGGTTGAGGAATAAGAAATTGTTTCAGCTCAAACCCTATTTTCGGATGGCTCCTACAACTATAAGATCAATTTTTCTACAAAAGTTTCTTCTTTTTTGTTTTTTCCGTCAGTATTCTTTTTCCATTCTTCTACTTTCTGAGCTACTTTACTTTGACTATTTGGTGACTATGATCTTTTGCTCCTAATAAGGGGAAAGACTGCAAGGGAAATCACGGATGTTCAGTCCTTTTAAATAGAATCAAGTTTGTACCATTTGGGTTTCAGTGAGAGTTAAGCCTAAATAAGTTTTCTGTCTGAGATTCCTTGTCTGTTGAAAATAGGACATAATGTTAAAATGATGATTAATTTCTCCTGCAACATGCTCAGGTCAAGGTTTTCTTGATGGTGTAAAGGAACCAAAGAAAGATATAACTGTTTACATTTCCTTTGTGTGTCTGACATTTCACCCCCACCTCTCATTAACAGGAGCTCATGGTCTTCTGATTTTTAAAAAAAATTTCTTTTATTTAACCTGTTCAAAATGACAATAATATTTTTTCCAGTAATTTTTTTGAGATCATAATGGTTTACAACATTGCGTAATTTCAGGTGTACATTGTTTATCAGTTTCTGGATAGACTTCATCGTGTTCACCTCCAATAGTCTATAATATTTTTTTTAATCTGCATTTGAAATGTCACACATCATCTTTTAAAATTCTCTTTAAATTATCCTTTTTAATTCTATAGCCTTTCAGTAGACCTTTTATAATTTTCCTTTTCATTGGAAGTTAGTAAAAGAAAAGAGGGTAAAATAGTAAAGACAGAGCAGGTAAAAAAGAAAAGGATGGGGAAATAAAAGTAAAGAGAAGGAAAAGGAAGAGAAGACAGAGAAGAGGAGAACTAACCTTATCTTATGATTGACTTATGACCAGATATGTGCTAAATCATTTCACACTCTTTTTTAGAAGTTTGAGGCATTTCTACTTTGTGATATTTTAATATAAATGTTTCATATTTAATCTTAAGTTATATATTTTGGACAAAATTTCAGATTTGTCAGCGTATAGTTTTCATTATCTATCAGTTAAATATATCATATAGTTATGCTTATATATCACACTAAATTATTTCGGTGGGCTATTTTTCCGCTTTTTTATTTCTAAACTATAATTGCCTTATCATTATGTGACATAATTTTATACTACTTTATTTTTAAAGATGTTGTTATTAGATCTTTTTAATCTTTAATCTTTTAAATGATTAGAATTATTTATGCATTATACTTATTCTATTATTTTCTTCTTCAGATTTTTGCTTTATTTTTATGTTGCTTTTTTAAAAAACTTTAATAAATTAAAAATAAGTTTTTTCCTGATAATTAAAATCTTTGAGGATACAACTTTTTTTATTTAAGTTAAAATTGGCTATATTATCTAGATCAGTGTTTCTCAAACGTTCGTATGTCCATGAAGCATCTGGAATCATGTTAAATGCAGATGCTGATTCACCTGTCTGGAGTGGCGCCTAAGTGTCTGCGTGTCTCACAAGCTTCAGCGTGCTGGTGGCTCTGCTAGTCCGTGGACTGCGCTTTATGTAACAAAGATTCTGGACCAGAACATGCTGTCTTAAATTCTCATTTAAAAGTAATCTCTTACTGTGTTTTTTCTCATTGTATTCTTCCTTTAGTCAATTGATTTTTATGACAGTATTCTTTAATTTTCCATTGATATTGGATTTGATTTGTCTGGTTATTTGTTTGGCAGCAATCTCTCTTTTTTTTAATTTTAATTTTTATATTGCCATTAGATGTAAAATTCTGCTTTTGTGTAGCAAGTGAGATTTTATTAAAGCTGAGTCACCTAATTTTGCCAATAGAAATACAAAACATCCAGTAATAGATGAATTTCAGGTAAACAACACATTTTTTGGTTTGTGTCCCAAATATGCATGTAGCAAAAAATCACTAATCATTTATCTAAACTTCAGATTTAACTGGGTCTTATATTGTATCTAGCAAATATACTTTAAGATCTAATGTAGATCTAATATAATGACTTATGGACAGCTGAAAATTTGAGTGTCTTAGTTTTGAAGATTGTAAAATCCAATTTAAACCTACAAATTCTGATTTTTAAATTGTGTCTGTATTCTCTATAGTTTTAATAGTTTCGTGTTCACTTTACCTAAAAAACATAAATAATAGAGAATTAAAATCTTTTACAATTGTATATCTGTCATTTTGTAAATATAATCCGATTTACTTCAGGAGTTTCATTTTTCTATTTTTTATTCAATATTTTCATTTTTGCTACAATATGGTATCTTTATTTTTTTAATGGCTTTAATCTTGATGCTATTTCATCTACTATTAAGCTGATGATTCTCATTTCCCTTGTGTTTGAATATGATATTTATTTGTCTAACAATCTGTGATAAAACATTCTGACATTTTTAAAGCTGTGTTGCTTAGTATACAGTTTATCATTATGTTGAGTGTATATAGGTTTTTTTGACGTTTAATGGTGGCATTTGGACAATTTATATTTAGAGTTATATTTGTTACACTTATAACCAATAAGTTACAGTTTTCTTCATCCTATTTTATTTTTTCTTAATATTAAAGCTTTGCTGTGATTTTATTTTATTAGGGTTTTAGGTAAGTGTCCCATTTGATTTCCTTTTATCTTTTAAATCAATTGGTAAAGTGAAGACATATTTTAAACTTATTAGAACTATAAAATTTTCTATGTTCACCTAGTCCCACATAATCAAAAAAAATAACTTTGGACTTTTCTTTATACAAAACAGCCCAGTAGTTGCACTCTTTAGGCTTCCACGAGTCCCCCCTTTACCTACGTTTTCCCATCTCTACCAATTTCACCCCAAATTCAGGGCTTCTCTCCTTATGGTCTTTTGTCTCTTTAAATTCTATATCTTATATCATTCAATAATTAGATACGAAAACAAGAGTTCTGCTCTTGTCACTACTTAATATTATTTGTTACAATGTTAGAAAAGATCACATCTCAGAGAACTAAACAGCAATATATACTTTTAGTAATTCACTTGAATAACAGAAAACACTACAGAAATTGCTTAATGAAAACCTAATGAAAAGTATATACTCAAATACATTAGAAGCCGCATATGGCTTTTTACTTTTTGTTTGCCCAAATGAGTATTTTTGGTTTGCAATCTCCTTTCTCCAAGAGCTCTTAAAAGTGCTATTGCATTGCATTTTCATCTTGTTGCATCGGGAACTTGAAACTCCTCTGATTTGTATGTTGTCTTATGCCTGCTTTTATCTATTTATAGTTATAAAATCATATTTTACTACGTTATGAAAAATCAAAGGGTACATGTTGACACTGATCTTCCATCGATCATTTTAATTGGAGTTCAATGACAGTTTAATTTTTAAATTCAGAACTCATTCTACCAAGTGAGAATTTCTTACATAGCACATTTTCATATGAATTCCATGATTTTTTATTCTATCTTCCACAATGTTCTATTGTTCCCATATTGAAGTTCGATGTTTATCTTATATATTACGATAGTACTTTTAGATCTATATAATATCTTGACTGAATTTTCTCCTTTACCAATTCTGCATTTTACTGCTTACAACAACTAGCCTATCAATATATTATTCCTTTAATATATTATTTTTTGGCTTAAAATATGCATCTGTGTGTTCAAATTTAGGCAACTCATCCTCTAATGCTCATTGAGAACAGAATTAACGTTAGAAATGGTTTTGTTTTATTTTCAGGGGATGCATTTATTACACTTAAAAAAATTAATTTGAAGGGCCAGCCTGGTGGCACAGCGGTTAAGTGCGCGTGCTTTGCCGCAGCAGCCCAGGGTTCGCAGTTTCGGATCCCGGGCGTGCACCGATGCTCTGCCTGTCAAGCCACGCTATAGTGGCGTCCCATATAGGGTAAAGGAAGATGGGCACAGATGTTAGCCCAGGGCCGATCTTCCTCAGCAAAAAAGAGGAGGATTGGCATGGGATGATAGCTCAGGGCTGATCTTCCTCACAAAAGAAAAAAAAATTCATTTGGACTACAAAGCATTTATATGGTCTTTAAAAAAAAATTCAATAATATGTCTTTAATTTTAACTAATTTTCTATATTGCAATAGCTGAAAAATTCCTTTATTTAGGTGATTGCATTTGCCTGTTTACAGAAGAGACAGAAAGGGTTTGAGGAAAATGTTGGTTAACATGCTCCAATGCTAGATATCTCTTATTTACTTCATGCTAAACAACATACCAAAAAATACTTAGCAGAGAAGTTCCATCAAACAGTTGAGACAATTCCGTCTTTCCAAGGCCGTGTGGAGTTACCCGGATGAGATCAGGAAAGGAAGGAAGATTTAGACTAGGAGCTTGGCCATTTTCACTTCACGTTTACTCCAAAGACTTTTTTATTCCAGGGGCTTCTACCAATTATGAAAGAGGTGGCTAGGAGACTGAGATGTAAAGCAGAGTTTTGGTCAGATTTATGATACTAAGGGACCAAAATAAAAGTTTTGGGCAATTCAAGAAGTCAGGATTCTGTTCAACATCTCAGACTTTTTTTTTTTTGGTGGAAGTTTGAAATTTTTCTTTTATTAATTTTTATTGAGGTAACGTTGGTCTATAACATTATACATATGTTATAAACCATTATATATCATATGACATTAGACATAAACATATGTTTATACATTAAACATATAGGCATATTTCATTATATTTCAATTTCTGTGTAGGCTACATCATGTTCACTACCCAAAGTCTAACTGCTCTCTTTCACCATACACATGTGCCCTTTTCTCCATCCTGCCCCTTACCCTCTGGTAACCACTAATCTGTTCTTTATATCTATGTGTTTGTTTGTTGTTGTTGTTGTTGTTGTTTTTATCTTCCACATATGAGTGAAATCCTATGGTATTTGTCTTTCTCTGTCTGACTTATTTTGCTTAGCATAATGCCCTCAGGGGCCATCCGTGTTGTCACAAATGGCAAGGTTTCATCTTTTTTATGACTGAGTAGTATTCCATTGTGTATATATACCACATCTTCTTTATCCATTCATTTGTTGATGGGCACTTAAGTTGTGTCCAATTCTTGGCTATTGTGAATAATGCTGCAATGAATGTAGGGGTGCATATATATTTTCAAATTAGTGTTTTCATTTCTTTGAATAAATACCCAGAAGTGGAATAGCTTGATCATATGGTAGTTCTATTCTTAATTTTTTGAGGAATCTCAATACTGTTTTCCACAGTGGCTGCACCAGTTTGCATTTCCACCAGCCACGTATAAGGGTTCCCTTTTCTCCACATCCTCGTCAACACTTGTTATTTTTCGTCTTTTTAATAATAGCCATTCTGATGGGCATGAGGTGATATGTCCTTGTAGTTTTGATTTGCATTTCCCTAATAATTAGTGGTGATGAACATCTTTTCCTGTGCCTGTTGGCCATTTGCACATCTTCTTTGGAAAAATGTCTATATAGCTCCTATGCCCATTTTTTAATTGGGTTATTTGGTTTTTGTTGTTGAGTTGTATGAGTTCTTTATACGTTTTGAATATTAACCCCTTATAGATATGATTTGCAAGTATCTTTTTCCAATTGTTAGGTTGTCTTGAGGATGGTTTCCTTCTCTGGGCAGAAGCTTTTTAGTTTGATGTAGTCCCATTTGTTTATTTTTTATTTTGTATCCCATGCCTGAGGAGACATGATATTCAAAAAGATACTGCTAAGACTGATGTTGAAGAGTGTACTGCCTGTGTCTTCTTCTAGAAGTTTTATGGTTTCAGGTCTTACATTCAAGTCTTTAATCCATTTTCAGTTAATTTTTGTGTACGGTGTAAGATAATGTTCTACTTTTATTTTGAATGGAATAAAAACAGAGGGCTTCTTATTATACTGACAAGTCAGTATAACGTGTCTAGGCCCAGAGAAATGACAGAAAAGGAAACATAGAAAAGAACAAAAGGAAAATAGAAAATTCAGCAAAAAGGTCAAATATAAGTGTAGCTGAAGTGTTAGAGAGATGAGTGAATGGGACTAAAGACATATTTGAAGAGGTAATGGCTAATAATCTCTCAAAGTGATGAAACCCACCAGCGTTCAAGAAGTGCACAAGCACACACACAAACACACACACACACACACACGAAACCAATCAAGATAAGTATAAAGAATATTGCCCATAGTTTGCTTTTTTAAGACATCACATAAAAACAACTTAAAACAAAAATTCAAGATAAAATAACTCAAATACTCACTGAGCTCATACCTTAATATGATAGTTTTGTTTCAGAACATTTTTGAAAAATTGTATTATTCTGGGAGTCTCATATGTAAACAGATGGGGAAGAAAGAAATTTGCTTTTCCAATATAAACTATTTGCAAATAGCATATAATTATTTTTCTCTTTCACTCTTAATAATTCTTTTCTTAGTCCATGATCACAAAGTTTAAAAAAAATTATTTTCTTAAAAGTTTATTTTTTAATATATTAAAAGAAAGAGGCTTTATTCCCTTTCAGCTATGGGAAAACTAATTTGGAAATAACTACATCTGAAAACTTCTAAAATAATGTGGTTTTCCTCAACCACCTCTTTTGAAGTTTTATTCTGACCTTCTATAAACAATAATTTGTAGATATCCATAAAGTTTATTTGTTTACTCTTGGGAAGCAACCTTTCATGCAATCATCCTTTCTGTAACTATATTTACCTGTTTTTACAAAAGGCCACTTTAACTCCTAAATGTGATACAGTAGAATAGCATTTCTCATCTAGGTTAAGAATTTCAACTGGTCACATAAAGTGTTACAAACTTCTGACTGAATCAAATCAGAGCAAGCAGTTTGCTTTTTTGTTTATTTTGTTAGATCCTTTGTTTTTAAAACACTAGTAACTCATATAGTTCAAAATTCAAAATTATTAAAAAGAAAACAATAAAAATTATTTCTCCCATGCAAGTCCTCTGGTAATTCAGTCCCCTTTCCAGACACAATGTCGTAGGGTTTTCTTATATCATTCCAGAGACACTGCATGTGTATGTGTGTGTGTAATACACACACATATATTTATATGTAATTTTCCTACTTTTTTGACACAAATGATAGCCTAAACTTCATATTCTTCTGTTTCAGAAACATATTTTTCAAGCCTTTCACTGGCTTCAGAGCAACTTATTATACTAGAATCAAACTCATTAACATTAGTCAAATGAGAAGTATTCATCCTTTTAAGGGTTCTCAACAGATAGCTATTATAATAACAATTTCTAAAATGTTCTGTCCTTTCTTTGTTCATATTCCAAAAGGATCCTTTTGTTCCACCATTCACTTCTCTTTTCAACAGCTGAGTTTGGTATTCTCAATTAAATCAGAAATAAGACAGAGTATGTACATCAAACAGAGACAGGATGGTAGGACTTCGCAATTATCTGTTTAATGTTTTTCACGTAAAATCAAATTTTAGTATTAAAGTCAAGATCTATGTGAAATATATATACTTCTAGTTTGAATTTTTGAACATTTGTTTTTCTTTTTACTTGATGATGGCTTGCTAACATCAATCTTAATACATGTGTTACTCTCTCACATACATTCTATTTATATCCTGGAAATAAAAAGGCCTCGAATGACAAATGAGGATGGAATTAGTGAACCTATAGTAAAAATCTCTAGCTTGACCCACTATGGGGATTTTAAAAGTGACATGGGCTATATAGAGCTATTTAAAAATAATTTTAAATATATGTAGTATGATAAGCTTTTTTTTTGTGAGGAAGATCAACCCTGAGCTAACATCTGCCAATCCTCCTCTTTTTGCTGAGGAAGTCTGGCCCTGGGCTAACATCTGTGCCATCTTCCTCCACTTTATGTTGGATGCCGCCACAGCATGGCCTGACAAGCGGTGCATTGGTGCGGACCCAGGATCTGAACCTGGGCCGCCAGCAGTGGAGCGCGCGCACTTAACCGCTACGCCATGGGGCAACCCCTGATACGCTTTTAATTAACTAACATTCCCAAGAGGGACTGTCCTGAGCATCACATGAGCAAATGTACAAGGGTCCAGTGGTACAAGGGTGAAGCTGGCCTGTAGTTGGTTGCATGGCACAATGTAAAATATTTGCTCAAGTGTTAAACTAGTATAGCATTGCCATGCAGAAAAAAGGAAATACAAGTTCTCATGACACCCTAGATTTTCCAAAAGAATCAGAAATTCAGATTCTTATTTGAAATCTTCTGATTTCCATGTTTGCTAAAGGACAGCTGATATTTTCTGACTAGTGTTTTAGGTATGTAAGGTTTCTATTCTACTCTCTCAGTGGATTCTCATAACACTGATGAGTCAGGCAAAGGAAGCAAGGGGGATCGGGACCCAAGGCCCAATACAGGGGAGTAGTTCAGCAGTAATTCTTGATGCCTAACTTCCGATAACTGTTCTCCCGTTTGACATATTAAATCATTATCAGTGAGTAGACAGTCCTTCTGATTTTCTCTACTTTGTCTGAAATTCAGCAGGGATTTTTTGTTGTTATCTATCTCCCTTTACAACAGATATTTTTCCTTCATGCTCAATAGTTATTTCAATTAAACTGTCAGGATACGTTTCACACTCCCCATAACCTGGCATGTCACAGCAGAGTGTGCACAACCATTTAAAAGGAAGTTTGGAGAGCTTGCAGTGGATATACAAATGTTTTTTATATAAAATTTTCTGCTCTGGATAGCACTTAATACGTCCCTAGATAGCTTATTGTTATAAGAAAAATAAAAGATTTGGTTCTAATTATACATAATTTAAAACTCAGTTTCAAGAGGAACTGAAAGTAAAGGACATTAAGTCTTGCTTTGTAAGCTCTTCCGGAAAAGAATTGCATTGGCCTCTTGAAATGGCTCCTAGTCATCACTTTCAAAGGCATTAATGGCCACACTAGATGTAAATCATAACTTAGATGTGCTTTGATACTTGCTAGCTGTGTTAAGCCCTGAGTCAGCACTGGCCATGGCTGAGCAGGGTCAGTTATTGGTGGCTTACACCCAACCGGAAAAGGGTTGCAGCTTTCCCTGTGACTGTGATAAACCACTCTGTCTCGCAGCCTGACAGAGAAGATCCTTTGAATTTATAGTATTGTTGTGTTCTTGGTTATACTATTAGATGAACTCTTGAGAGATTTAGTTTAAGCTGAAAATTTAAATATGGCTTTTAAAATTTAAAAAAAATAATTGTAGAATTTTGAGTTTGAAGGCAATTGAGAGATAATATAGCCCAATCCATTATTTTAAAGATAGGACAGCCAGGTACACAGCAGAATGACTGCTCTGAGTCGTATAGCTTGTTAGCATTTCAAGCTGGAATGAGAAGGTAAAGCTCTAGAATATAAGGCAGGGTTGAGCGCCTATGCTAGGTTGCTAAGTGCCAGGATTGAGTATTGAGCCATGCTAACATAAAAGGAAAGAAGGAGAGGTGGGAAGTCAGACGTGGAAATGACAACACTGATATTCTTTGTTAGTTTAAGATTTCCTACAAAGTGTTTCACTGATGCTGTGATGTTTTCTCTTTTACCGAAAAGCATCTGAAACAGCCAACAATTCCACAAAACAGACAAAAACACGCGGATTAGAAACAGCTACAATAACCTTCCATAAGCAAGAACTGCATCCTAAAAGATATTTATTTTAATTCATCTTTTGACCCTCATTTGCATTCAAGTTACTCTTTTAAGTGGTGTGGGTGTAAATAGTCCCCATAATATGAAACGTACAGTTCATAGGAGAAATGACACAGGTGCAAAAATAATTCTTCCATCAAGTACTGTTTAGGTTCAATATAAAGTGATATTACTTCTGAGTAATATATCCAGAACAGGTTCATGGAAATGATGACATTTCCTTTGTCCTTAAATGAAAAGAAATTTTTCAGTAGGTGGAAATGAGAACATTATTCCCAATACAATTATTAATGTATATTACAGACAGAGGGAGTGACAAAATAAAGGTATGGAGGTGGAGTGATGGATGTACATCAGGAATATAGCAAAGGTAGAATTTGGTTCAAAAGTGATGTGTTTCAAAGGTAAGAGTTAAAGATACTCTTAGTAAATAAAAAACCATGAATGACGTACTATGGTGTTTAGGTGCTATTGAAATGAAGAACCATGAAGATGCTTAAATAGAGAAGTAATAATGATAGAAACAGTGTTTTAGGAAGATTATGCTAGCAATAGGTGTAGAATAGCTTCCACAGGGATAGTACCTAAAGGAAAGAAGATTTTGAAGAACTGCATTTGGATGGAGCAGTGGAAATGTATGATAAAGAAGCATGTGGCTTTCTTGACATAGAATCAGCATAACTTTATAATTAATTCAATGGGGTAAGTGAACAATGTGAGCAAAAAGGTATCATTAAAGATGAATTTTAAATTTCACACCTTGGAAGAAGAATAATATAATGAACAAAGATTAGGAAATTTTTTAAGTGGAACAATTTTTGAAAGGAAAATGGTGAGTTTAGTTTTGAATCCTCTAAGTTTAAGAAGACACTGGTCTGGTCAGGTGAATTTTATTGATAGAGTTAGATACATGGATACGGAGCGTATCCTCAAAAATGTAGTATCAGAAACAAAGGGAATGAGAATCGACAAAAGAAGTAAGAATTTCAGGAATGCCTCTATAGAGAAGGTGGAAAAGATGATCCGGTGAAGGAGTGAATGTATGAAACAATAGTCAGAATGTATGAAACAAACCAGAGCATGCTGAATGATAAAAAATAACCACAGGGAAAAGAAGTCCTGGATGAAGTTAGAAAAGATAAGGAACTTCCATTTCTTCAAGCTCTGAACCCAAAGCAGACCTTAGAAGACAGAGAGACTCATTTGAATGTCTTACCAAGCTTGAGTACTTAAAGAACTTGAAAGTATACACAAGCAAAGGTATAGCACTTAACACACTATAAATAACATCTTACTTTAAACATATTATATTTCTTATATTTGAAAATAAATAACCTGAGATTTAAAATATCTGTCAACCAACCTGTGAATGATATGTGTCATTTCAATACATTACATCATTCCATGTTGAAAAACCCTTCTTCTAGATTTTGTTGATTGGATTGTATGATGCCTGCCAAAGTGAGTCCATCACTGATCCAGATAAACGTATTTTAGAGGAAACAAAATATGTTTGACATGTAAGTGAAATTTCAAGGCAAGTCCCTTAGCTAATCCATAGCTCCTCCCAAACTGTATTACCACTCCTAAACCCCTCTTTTTTTTTTTTTCCTGCTGAGGAAGATTAGCCCTGAGCTAACATCTGTTGCCAATCTTCCTCTTTTTGCTTGAGGAAGATTGATCCCCTGAGCTAATATCTGTGCCAATCTTCCTCTATTTTGTATGTGGGATGCTGCCATAGCATGGCTTGATGAGTGGTGTGTAGGTCCGCGCCAGGGATCCAAATCCGTGAACCCCGGGCTGCCAAAGCAGAGTGCTTGAACTTAACGACTACACCACTGGGCTGGCCTGTCCTAAGCCCCTCTTTATCCAATATAAGACCATATTAATAAGCAATATTTCTTTTCATGCTAAAATTACATTATATTAATTCTTTTTTCTAAAATGAAAATGCATGTCTCCAAAAAATAAAACACAGCATTATGAATTTCTCACATTTATATTTGATGGAATGACACATTTGGTTTCAAATGACACATTCATTTTTTTCCCATTACTTGGATGAATAAAAACATTCTTTACTCTTCATTAGCATTAATAATTTTCCAAAATAATATTTAAGGTCAGTCCTTTCTAACAAGTATAAAATCTTTTATAAATAAACTTCACTTCAGGAATAGAGAATTTCATATTCCAACTGCTTAATTTCTTTGAAGTGATAAGTATATGGGAAAGAATAAAAAGCAACTCTAATATGATGAACAATAGTAGGATTATTCTATCATCTTTAACATTCAGTAGTTAAAAATATTGAGAAATTTATTTGATAGAATATAAAATCCATGTCCCAAGTCAACAATAAACAAATATGACTTGATTTTTAGAATACAAGATAAAAGGATATTAAAGAGAAAACTGTGGAAGATTATTTTACACACATACACACACACACACACACACACACAAACACACACACACACCCCCCTATCTCTCCTTTATATCATATGCGTTAGAGGAATTTTAGCTTTCCTAAAGAGCAAGAGCTTGGACACCCATTTCCAACAACATAATTAACTGGAAAAATAGTAAAATCTCTTTAATATGACCCTTGAAATTGTTGGAATGTATGTATCTAAAATTGAGGTGATGCAAAATTAATGTAATTTTTCAGAAGTCAGATTTTTTTTTAATTGTGAACTCGTAGGGATAAAGTGGTTCCAAAAACAGCATTCGTCTTGAGTTTGTCTACTAATTCCTGGCTACCTAGAGACTGAAATTTCCCAAGTAAACATAAAGGGGTCAAATGACAAAGCCAGGGCTATTAGCAGAATGAAAGTTAGGTTGGGGCATCCCAGTGGAACTAAGACTTCAAAAATGCAAAATCCTCCGTGTGTGGAGCTAGACAATGAGGATGCACGTATGTCCCAGTTTGGGCTCTGGGAGGAGTGTGAAAGAATTTCTGTGAAACTTTTAACCACAAATTTGCATTTTGGATTTGGGGTTAAAATCCACTTGTCTTTATGATCTGAAACTCGAAAATAAAAAATCTGAAGAAATATCTGGTTGGTAGTACCTTCAAATCCATGATAGAAACAAAGATAAACACTCTCTAGAAGAAAATACTCTAATTCAGGCCTTGATACTGTCTTGATTAATACAGCTTTATAGTAAGTCCTGAAAAAGTTTATTATGAGTCCTTCAAGTTTGTGGGCTTTTAAAAAAATTGTTTTGTCTTTCTATATAGATCTAAACAAGATTTAAAACAAAAAACAAAGCCTGCTGGGATTTTGACTAAGATTATATTGAATGTAACAATATTGAATCTTAAAATCTATTAACGTGTTGTATATTTTCATATTTAGGTCGCTTTTTTAACAGTGGTTTTTAGTTTTCAATATGTAGATCACAGACAAATTTTGTTCAATTTATACCTGAGTATTTTATTTTTTGGTGCTTTTGTAAATGGTGTTGGTTTTATAATTTGGATTCAATGCTTCATTGCTAGTATATAGAAATGCAATTGATTTTTTATATTATCTTGTACCCTGCAAACTTGCAAAATTCACATACAACTTCTGTAAATTTATTGTAGATTCTTTGGATTTTCTGTGTAGACAATAATGTCATCTGTGAATGGAAACAGTTTTATTTCTTCCTTTCTAATCTGGATGAATTTTATTTATTTTTGTTGCTTTTTGCACTGGTTAGAACTTTGGATGCAATGCTAGATATAAACGTTGCTCTGATCTTAGGGAGAAAGGATTCAGCCTTTCTCTATTAAGTATCATTATAGCTATAGTGTTTTTTTTGATGCCGTTTGTCAGGTAAAAATGTTCCATTCTATTCCTAGTTTGCTGAGAATTTTTATCATTAGTAAATAATGAATTTTGCCAAATGCTTCTGCATCTCTTAAGACGACAGTCTTATTTTCTTCTGTTAACATGAGTTACATTCATGGGGAACACTATTTTTCAAGATTATTCTTTTTATATGTTACTAGAATAGATATATTTTGCTGAAGATTTTTGAGTCTATATTCACAAGTATTATTGCTTTATAGTTTTCTATTCTTGTGGTTTCTGTGTTGATTTTGATATTAACATAATTCTAACCTCACGAAATTTGTTGGAAAGTATTCCCTCTTCTCTACTTTTTCTGAAAGTTATTGTGTGACGATGTGGTATTATTCTTTCTTAAATGTTGGGAAGATTTCTCCATTGAAACCGCTTGGACCTGAAGTTCTTTGATGGAAAGATTTTTACTACAATTCCAATTTCTTTAGTAGATGTAGAACTATTCAGGTTATTTATATCTTCCAGGTGAGCTTTCATAATTTGCATCTTTTGTGGAATTAGTCCATTCCAACTATTTATTGAATTTATGGGCATAGAGTTGTTTATGGATTCTCATAGGTAATTGACAGAATAGCCCCTCCCCCCTCAAATGTCCACATCCTAATTTCCAGACTCTGTGAATATGCTACCTTACATGGCAAAATTGACTTTACCAATGTGATTAAATAAGGATCTTGAGATGGGGAGATTATCCTGGATTTTCTAGGTGGACTCAATGTAATCATAAGGGCCCTCACAAGAGAAAGAAGGCAAGAGAGGGGCCGGCTCCATGGCTTAGCGGTTAAGTGAACGCGCTCCGCTGCTGACGGCCTGGGTTTGGATCCCGGGCGTGCACCAATGCACTGCTTCTCCAGCCATGCTGAGGCTGCGTCCCACATACAGCAACTAGAAGGAGGTGCAGCTATGACATACAACTATCTACTGGGGCTTTGGGGGGAAAATATAAATAAATAAAATTAAAAAAAAAAAAAAGAAGGCAAGAGAGTCAGAATTAGATAAGGCAATATGATGACAGAAGCAGAGGGAGAGAAGGCAATGTGAAAATGGAAGCGGATGCCAAAGGAATGCAGGCAGCCACTAGAAGCTGGAAAAGGCAAGGAAATAGATTCTCCCTTAGAGCCTCCAGAAGGAATGTAATCTGGCTGACACTTTGATTTTAGGACTTCTGACCTCCAGAAATGCAAGAAAATCAATTTCTATTGTTTTAAGCCAGTGAATTTGTGGTAATTTATTGCAATATGAAACTAGCACCTTTATTATACTTTTAATGCCTGTGTGGTCCACTGATGTCCCCTCTTTTATTTCTGATATTGATAACTGTCTTCTCTTTTTTTTTGCTTGCTCAGTTTGGCTAGAGTTTCTTCAATTATACAGGTTTTTTTCCCCAAAGAATTATCTTTTAGTTTCACTGATTTTCTCCATTCTTTTTGTTTTAATTTAATTGATTTCATCTCAACTTTTTAATTTATTCCTTCTAATTGTTTTGGATTTAATCTTCTATTCTTTCTGTAATTTCTTTAGGTGGAAACATAAATTATTAATTGCAGATATTTCTTCTTTTCTAATATATGCATTTGAGGCAAAAACATACCTCTAACCAATGCTTCAGTTAAATTCTAAACATTTTGATATGTCACATTTTTATTTTCATTCACTTCAAAATATTTTTTAAATTATTTTGAGAATTCCTTTTTAACCCATAAGTTATTTAGAAAGGTTTTGTGTGAATTTAAACTAAGAATTTTCCAGTTAGCACTCTGCTATTGATTTTTAACTTAAATCTCTCACTATTACATAGAACATACACTATATGATTTCTGTTCTTTTAAATTTCTTAAAGTTTGTGCCCCAGAATGGGATTATCTTGATTAATATTAAATGTGCACTTGAGAAGAATGTTGAGAAGAATGTGTATTTGCCTGTTGCTGTGGTGTACTCTATAAACATCACTGAACAACAAACAAAATAAATTTAAAGCAAATCACTCCTAAACATATCATAACAAAGTGACACAAACATAAAATAAAGAAAAATTTTGAAAGCAACTAGAGAAAAATGACAGAATGCATGGAACATGGAACAGTGATTTAAAGGACTGATTTCTCATCAGAAACAACAAATGACAGAAAACATTGAAATAACATTTAAAAGAAAAAAGTGAAAACATAGAATTCTATATCTAATGAAAATATTCTTCATATACAAATGCAAAATAATGTTATGTATCAAATCTAAATCAAATCTAAACACTCCAATTAAAGGAAAGAGATTGGCAGAGTGGATTAAAGACAACAACAGGATCTTACTATGTGCTTCCTACAAGAGACAAATTTTAAATATAAAGACACAGACAGGTTGAATGTGACAGATGGAAAATGATAAACCATGCAAACCATACACATGAGAGGACTAGTGTGACTATTTAGTAAGTGGTCAAATAAACTCCAAGACCAAGAATATTACTGGATATTAATAAAGATATTTTATAATTAAAAAAATTAGACAATTCATCATGAAGATATAACAATTATAAATATATGTGTCCCTGTTAACAGATATAAGGATAAAAATCAAGATATAAGGAAAAAAATCAACATATAAGGGGAAAAAAAGTAAAACAAAGCAGAAGTAAGTAAAAGAGAAAATAATGAAGACCAGTAATCAATGAAATAGAGAACAGCCATATAATAGAGAAAATTAGCAAAACAAAAACTGGTTCTTTGAAAAGATCAACTAAATTGCCAAATCCCTAGCTAGATCAATGAAGAGAAATAGGGATTGATACAAATAATTCAATATCAGGAATAAAACAAGAGATTTTCACTACAGATCTGACAGACATTAAAATGAGAGCAGGATAATACTATAAACAATATTGTCAACAAATTTGATAACTTCAATGAAATGTATACATTTCATGAAAAATACTACTTACCAAAATTGACATAAGAAACAGATTCTGAAAAGCATTATATCTATACAATAAATTGAATTTATAACAAAAACCTTTACAAATAGGAAAGTCCTCCTGGCCCAGATAGATTTACTAATAAATTCAATCGAATAGTGAAGAAAAAAATAATACCAATCTTACACAAACTATTTCAGAAAATTGTAAAAGAAAATTCACAGCATATTTCTTTTAAGTTGTCCAATTTATTGGCATAATGTTTTTGGAGGGCAACATAATCCTAATATGAAAACCTTACAAGCATATTACAAAAATGAAAATCACAGACTAATAGCACTCATGAACATAGATACTTTCTTAACAAAATACAAATCTAATTTCAACATATATAAAAAGAATAATATATCATAACCAAGCAGGGTTTATTCAAAGAATGTAAGGTTTACTTAACATCTGACGATCAAATAATGAAATTCATAATATTAACAAAATAGAGGAGAAATACTACACAATCATTGCCACCGATTCAGAAAAAAGCATTTAACAAATTTAGCACGTGTCCATTAAAAAACAAACAAACAAAAACTCTGATCAAATAGGAATAGTAGGGAACTTTCTCAAGCTGATAAAGAATATATGCAAATAAACCTTTAGACAACATCATTCTTACAGCGAAAGTCTGAGTTATTTCCTCCTGCTATCTGGAACAAAGAAAGAATACCCATTTTCACCACTTCTATTCACATTGTCCTAGAGTTCATAGTTATTTGTAATTAGACAACACAGAGAAATAAAAACATCAAGAGCAGAAAGGAAAAAAAAATTTATCTCTATTTGCAGATGATATCATTGTTTACCTAGAAAATCCGAGAACATCTATGAAACAACTACAGGAACTAAGTGAATTTAGCAAGATCAGAGGGTCCGCAATTACTATACAAAACTCAGCTGTATTCTTTTACTTTTACATTAGCAACAAAACAATTGGAAAATAAAATGAAGAAAACAATTTGATTTAGAGTAATGCCTAGAAACGTAAAATGCTTAGAAATAAATCTGAGAAAAGGCATCAATGATCTCTACACAAATGTGGTTAGAGAATATTTTTAAAGATCTAGGTAAGTGGAGAGATATACCATGCTCATTGTATTGGAAGATTCAATATTCCTTAAGATGGCAATTGTCTCCTAAGAGATCTATAGTTTCAAACATCAATCAAAATTACAGCAGGCTTTTTGGTAGATCTTTTTAAGCTTTCTCTAAAATGTATATGAAAATGAAAAGAACTAAAGCAGTTTTTAAAATAAAGAAAAAATGGAAGGACTTACCCTACCTTATTTCAAAACATACTATAAAGATACAGGAATTAAAACACTTTGATATTGGTGAAAAGACAGATAAATAGATCAGTGTAATAGAATAGAGAATCCACAAACAGGTGCCAAGGCAATTCAATGGGAAAAGAAAGTCATTTAGCAAATAGTGCTGGGTTAACTAGGTATACTTATGGAAATGATTGAGTGTTTTCTCTAACTTCACAACATACTTATACTGTATATATATATATATAGAAACAACTTTAGCTGGATTATAATTCATAACTTGAACTAGAACTAAAAATGAAATGAAACTATAAAATCATTTTTTTGCAAGTTGGTTATTTCCGGAATGGATGGATGTTATTGATTTGGTATATCAATTATGCATTCTGAAACCTTGCTAACTCTTTTGTTAGTAAAAATACTACGTTTATTTTCCTTTATATTCAGCTACAAATATATATCAGCTACAAATGATGACAATTATGTCTTTTCTCTTCCAAACTCAGACTGTACCTTTCTTTCCCTGCTATTATCTTATTATTGACAAAGCATTCCAATATTGTGTTTACAAGAGCTCTGATTATAGACACATTTGCTTTATCCTTAAATTTAAAGAAATGTCTCTCAAGTTTTAGCATTAACGATAATCCTCATTATAAATTTTGGTAAAAAACAAAAACAAAAAACCTGTATTATGTTATGGAATTTCATTTTTCTCTATTTTTTAATATATTTAATATAAATATTTATTAAACATTAAGGAATAGGGGTTTTTTTTGCATCTATTGAGATGATAATCAGTTTTTCTTTAGTTTTTAGTGTAACGAATTATATTAATGGATTGTCTATACTGAATCCTATTTGTTTTCTTTAGATAAATCACATTCATTATCCAATAATTTTCTGAAATTTTTTTGCATCAATGTTTCTGTACAGTATGGGCTTATTTTCTTTTCTAGTGCTGTGCTTATTGGTGTTTGGTGCTGAAATTATATATAAATTATATGTTCTTGTGATTTGAGTTAATACCTCCTCCCCATACTCTGATTTTTTTTAATGGAGCTACTGAAGTATCTAAAGTGAGGAAGAGGCGTTATCAGATTTGCATTTTCTAAAGGTCATTAAGATAGAGTGGAAAATGAATTTAAAGGCAAAGCACTATTAGAGTCAGGGAAAGCAGTTGAGTGAAGGTTTGGAGTTTTTTTGGCTTGCTTTTTGGCAATATGAGTTTAAATGGATGAGGTGGCAGAAGTTGAGATAAGGATTTAAGAGTTGTCACTAAGATAAAGTGAGATCCATATAATGTAGTGACCATTAGATATGTTGGGCAAGGGCTAATAAAGTTTACATGCTTCTGGTTTGGGAACCTCTGTGATAAAGTCATTGTGTCGATAGGGAGTACAGGACATAAATATTGTACACAAAAATGGTCATGATGATATTGATATGCCTATGATGATTGGTAGTCATTTAGAATTTATAGGTATAGGGCATTGAGGAGAATTTAATTTTAGAGACTCCTATATGAGAGAGGCTAAAGATCATGGTTGTAGTTATAGGAATAGGTGAAAATATTCAATTTTCGGTTAGCAATTTGGCAGAAAGCAAGAGTTCTATGAATAGAAAGTAAATTACAGGAGAGTTGTGAAAACTATGATTTAGCCTTGTTTTTTGTTTGTTTTGCCATAAGCTTATTGCATTTACTTCTTACCAAGCTGTATTTCAGCATCAATGTACTTAATAGTGGCTCCAAATCTGAGGCCTCAAAATTATGGAGCCTAAGGAATCATCCAAATTCCCTACAGCTGAGTGACACAGCTGATGCGTGGACTGCAGTCTGCCCTCCATACTCACAACCTTGGATTTCAGGCTACAAATGGGATACCTTAATAGACTAATTAGCACAAATGTGATAGGCTTTTCTTTTGCAGCCCTGATGTGTAATTTCCGGCAGAAGTAGTTTTGGAGTACATCAAGGACCCCAGCATAAAAGGAAAGTATAAATGATCTTGGTTAGGATTCTCCGCACCTTTGTGGAATAATAGCTACCCTCCTAGGATCATAGTGTTGGCAGGGAAATAAAGTTGAGTCTGAGCACTGCTCTAGTAAAAGCCTTTGTTAAGTGGCTTAACACCTTGTTATATAAAGAGAACATAGTCCCTATCTTTACAGAAAATGTACCCAAGCAATCCTTGTTCTTGTGCAAATGAACATTAACGCTTTATTCTTCAGATTTCACCTACAGAAGGAGTATCATGTAAGCCCCTCTCATTCCCTACAATGGCTGCTATGGAAACAAGTCCTGATGCATGACAGAGGAGGAAAGCTAGCTGTACTGTGCTTAAACAAAGAGGAGAAATTTCCACAAGAGTTCCAATCGTACGTGGAGCCAATAAAGAAGCGACTGGGAATTACACCACACAGCAAATCTAAGGAAGAGATTGCTTATTCGGCTTTGCCAGTTACACCTTCTCAAGGCCCATATTAAAAAGGAGCTTCAGGGCACTAGCAGAGACGTCAGATTTGCTCTGAGCCTGAGGGGCTTGTAAACTGGCTGCTTTTGCAAACTGTTTTCACTCTTCTAGGTCAAGAGGGGAAAGATTAATGCCTTTGTGTGATGAAATAAATGCTCCCAAAGTGGCTTCAAAAAAGAGATTTGCCTCCCTAAACCTCTAAGATTACATATACAGGGAGAATTGGCTTTGGAAGAAGTTAGGTTTGTTGTGAAAAGTTACAGCTATTTGAGATTACAGCACAGTGCTTTCCTTTATAGTCATATTACTGCACAAAATTGGGATTCTCTTGCCCTTTGTGCGTAAAAAAGTATTAATTATGGTGTCAGCTTTTGGGAAAAGAAATCAGCTTTATTCTGCAAGATTGATCTGCAGGGAGACAGGAAGTGTGTGCCCTCAGATCTGTCTCCTTGATCCAGGGCTTGGGGCACAATTTATGGGATGAAGGGCAGGGCAGTCCGAAGCATGGAGATGGATGATTGGCGGTAAGGAGAAGTGAGGTAAGGAGATCTGCACAAGCATAGTGGTGATACTAGCTCAGCACAAGGTTGACATAAGGGAAGCCATATTGTAGAAAAGAAAATTTATTGTAACTTTGAATGACCTCCAATTACCTGACCTAGACATGCTGTGTAGATTTTACGGCCCTTTCCAGCTGCTGTAAGTTGATAACTTTGTTCTTTTGAGTTCCTTAAGAATGTGATCACCCCCAGGCAGAGAGTCTATGCCGATAGCCATCATCAATGACAACTGAAAGATCAGGGTATAGGGCATTGCTCTGGTCTCTGATGCATATCCAGTAAAACAAAAGACTGTCAGGAACTAAGACCAGATGTCTGCCCCCACAGAGACTAGGGGGGTCAATGTTCCTAACCCCCTCCCCTATAACTCACTGGCCTATCTAACTGCTTTAACATTCTGTGCCTCACTTAAGATGGTTATTTTGGACATTAGTCGGCTATCTTCCCCTTTGCTAGCAAGCTGTAATAAAGTCCTTTCTCCCTACCTCCTTGCTTCTTGACTATTGGCATGTCTTGAGGTGCAGACAACCCCGCCTTGGGTGGTAACGGTCAGGCTTCATGGCTCTTTATAGGACGCATGTTCACAAAATGGCAATATTACCGTGATCTGAGAGTGGAGCTTTTAGCTCCTGGACATCAAAAAGGTCACTTATCAAGCATTCACACAGGACCAGTTGATGGGTTGGTGGCCTCAAGTGGCTCGAACTGTACAAGGGGTCTCAGTTCCTGAAAAACTACTTTTAATTACTCTGTTGATATGATGGAATCAGTTGAACTGGTCCTGGAGGGCCCATGATTATAGTCACACGACTCCAATTTTGTCTTCCACATGCCTTTTACTGTACCTATATAATTTGGAGGTTAACAGACATATCTATCAAGTTTATGTTTAAAATTCTAGGCCAAAATATACTGTAGGCAGCAGAAGTTATCTATATGCTCTAAGAAATGGGAGGTTTTCTCAAAATCCAAGTATATTTGGAAAAAAGTCTTAAAATCTGTTTTCCTAGGATATCACAGCATTGGTCTAAAATCTAGTCACATTAATATTTATAAACCATATTTGCAAGGCTTTCATCCATTTGTGATATAATGGGATCTCTAGCCTCAAGCAATATCTTACCTGTGCTAATAAACAATGCCTGTAGTCTCCCACAAAAGTCCACTCTTACTCTGGCCTACTTTTGAGATGTACCTGAGAAATACTTACTATAGGCATCTTTTCGCTGATTTTGGTACCTAGAATCTAGGTGCTTTGACCTGGTTTTGCCTCTGCTGACAGACATCAGTGGCCATCAAAGTCCAAAGAACCAAAGTAAAATTGAGAAGCCTAAGAGAATCTAGTGTGGCAAAACCTCTTCATGATCCACACAAAAGTGGGGACAATGTTTCTCTCTTGGGTTAAACTTATACACAAATACATAATAAAATTGATGAGAAGCACTTACACTGACTTGGTATTTATCCATCACTCTTCGGAATCCTCTCACATACAACCTTATTTAATCCTCACAACAGCCCTATGATGCAGGGTTTTAGGCACCATGAGCATGGGTTCAGAGAGAAGGCATGTGTTCCTTCCTCTTAAGGCTCTCTTTTCAGTTCTCTCTCCTGAATGTCCTGGGTATAACAAAGTTCTCTCCACTCTGACAGGGATGGAAATTTAATATCTCCTAGAACTGCTCAACTTCAAATATCTCTAATTTGCTCTAATCCCACAGCACCTTCTCTGGATTGCCTCTCATGGCCTCACCTTGAGCATGCATAGCTCAACTTTCAGCACAGGATTCTTGGGGGAACCACCCCCGACATTCTTCTGGAACTCAGTCTCTGCCCAGTTCTCTCCTCCATACTTGCCCTCACACTGCAGCCCCTTCAGCATTCCTGACCTCTGATATTTGCCCCCTGAGCTCAGCAGGATTGCAGCGGTCGGTTAGGAAATATTCCCAGGCAGAGAACCTGACCAATAGCAGGGCTCATCCTGTGAGTTTCCCTTTTATTCAGGATTGCAGCCTAGGTTGGCCTATTTTTTGACACCTAAAAGCAGTTACCTCAGAGATTTTGTCTATTTTACAACTGTCTGTTAGTCCAGTATCAGTTAGTCTTCCTTGCCTGGAACTATAGCTTCTTAATTACAGCATAAGAAATAATTTCACCGAATTTTTTTCCCACAAATTATTGCAAGAATGAAAGTTACCAACTGGGGAAAGTTCTACAACTCTTCTTCTTTTATTCTGTTAAAATCTCTGCACTAGATGCAAATGTCACTTGGATGTTTTTAAAAGCATTTGTATGTATACTGTGTTTAATCACCCAAAGGACAGGGGCTGGGGTGTATACAGTGTTTAATAGCCAGATCTTGGCACAGAGCCTAGCACTTAAGACACCCAATAATACTTGGTGAATAATTAATTGAATGTATAAGTGAACTTTTCTCAAAGTTTTAAAATGTAAAATAAATGTTAATATAATAAATTGTGTAGCCATTCTTTGCAGATAATATTTTCTTTTTCTGAACTGTAGGATTTTCTACTAAGAGTATTGAATAAGAAGTGCAGAAATTACTCCTTAGTGTCAGAAAACCATTTGGAATTTTTTCCATGATAAAGCATTATATGGTAAAGAAGGCTAGGGGGACATGAAAACTAGAACCATTTAAAACCAGAGGCTTTAAATCATATTTCCATATCGATATAGTATTTTGAATAAAACTAATGGCATCTTTTCATTGATATGGCATCCACTCACATACCTCTAAATGTAGAGCCCAATTCTAAATGCCCTTGGTCTTGTTTAATCTTAGATTTAGTTTTCTTTAAAACTTAGATGACTTGCTCTGGGTCATTGAGTAATAAACATGGGGCTGGAATTGGAAATACCTGCATGGATGGATTGAAATTGTATGTACATATCAAAACTATTCTGTACATTTAGAGGTATTAAATTTGCACAAGAACGACACTGGCTGTATAGTCAAGTTTAACAGGGCAACTATCATTCTTAAAGTGCTTAAGAATTAAGAATCTTTGAGAAGAATTATGCATTAAGATTACATTTTTAAACTGTATTATCTGATTCAATTGCATGTATAATAAACTTATTAAAAGCCTTTGGAATAAAGGAAAATAATGCTGAAATTAGAGTTGGAGAAATAGGTTTGAAACTTGTTTCACGATTTTTATGTGACATGATTTTTTTTGACCTTAAGCAAATTATAAAACATTTCTTTAGTGTTTTTTAAAATTTCAAACCTACTAGATTTGTTCAATATGTGTTTATAGAATGAATAAGTGCATACATGTGATAAATACATGAAAAGCAATTCAAAAGGTAAATTTTTAATATTTCTTATACTGAAGGCCTCTAAAAGTTAATTCTTGACATGTCAGAGTAAATGCATCACATTCTGAACAAAATAGAAGAGAGAATATTGTAATCATCCAGTGAATTATTTTTGCCTTGAATATTTACAGGATAAAATTATCTAATTTAAATTTAAGCAATTTCCTGGGCAAGTCTCCATTTTCCTTTGTATATTCATAATCACAAAATCTCATTCTGCTAAAGTCCAGTATCTGGTACCCCAGGGTTCATCTTCAAAACCTCTTCTAGTGACAGTAATCTAGTGATATTAGGACCTTAGCCCCAGTCAGATTCAACAAACATAAAGTAGTGGCATCAAGAAATCAATTCAGATGATACTATCACATAAATGGTAAGAAATACCTTAAATGTGATACTCCAATTGTCTAAAAGGCTTACACAGAAACATCAATAACAAAATAATAACATTAGCCAATTCAAAAATGAAAGGAAAAATACGGGGAGATAAACCAAAAAATACGAGAAGGGTGATAGAAAAACTTACTAAAACATTTCAGTTCTTTTCTTGAATTCCATTTAATCATTTTGTTTATAAAGGCTCTAGATAGAGCTTTCATTAACATTTCCATGAAGTGTCAGTGTTTGTTATCTTTATACATTCCCAACAAATTTTCTCTTCGAATACAAAGCAGGTTTTAATCACATGAACTAGGAGGAGGGTGCATCATGATACTTCATTCAACCTGCTGATTATGTTCACCCTCAATTAAGTGAAGTGAAGTTACTCCTCTGCTCGGGACTTTGCATAGCACGGAGAGGGAAAGGCAAAGTGCTCACGGTAGCTTGCAGTTCTCCACAGACGCATTTTCCCTTTGGGCATGGAGAACTTTTTGGCATAAAGGCAATATTCTCTATCTTCACTGGGTACTGGTTACGTGAGTGGTTACATGGATTACAATTCAGACAAAATTTTTCAAAACACATTTATTTGTATACTTTAAATGGAGGTGTTTTATTATATAAGCTATATCTCGATAAAGTTGTATAGACAAATAGAGAAGAAGGAAGAGAAAAGAGAGGAGAAGGAACAGGAGTCCATCAAATTCAACTACAATTTGATCGGTTTTCCTAATGAAAAACAAAACTCTTGTTTTTATTCAGAGATTCTTGAATAACAAGGAGGTATATATCAACTTCCAAGTAACACTGCAGATATTTTGGAAAGTATAAGAAATTATAAAGAATAAAATTAAAGTCACACAATGACGAACTATTTGAATTTGGTGTATATTACTTTGATTTTTTTTTAGTACTTTTATTTTTTATGGTTGCAATGATACTAAGTCTATACTATGTTCTGTTCCTTTCTCCTTAATTTTAGGATTTTTATATTGTTCACAATGAACAGAGGAACATAGCACTGGAAGACTCTGAATGCCCAGCCCTGGGTGTCAGCTCTACAAAATAGGGTACAGACTTCAACCTGACTGTTCAACAATTATTGAGACCCGCTCAATAATCACAAGTAGGTTTTCTCCAATTACAACCACTCCCAGATATTACTGGGTGACACTGTCACCGCATCTCTCAAGCAACAGCAGTATCAGGTTCTGACTTAAATCTAATGCAAATTTTTTGCTGTAGTCTGTTTGGAGAGTCAGTCTCATTGTTGGATTTTTCTCAGGAAGTATTCCCTAAAAGTGGGAGCTGTTACCCGAGAGTAAGAGAATATTCTACTACTAACAGGCATAACAGTGGAGAAAGGATTCAGGGAAAACATACACTCCCTCTTCTCTCTATGTTGCCAGAACAGTACATCTATAACATTTTCATTTATGATATGTCCCATTGGATTCATCCTCATACTGGAAAAATTTACCTTAGAATCCAGCTATTATTGTGATACAGTTTAATTTTTGCTAAATAATTCTTTCTAAAATTTCTAAAGTACATCTTTAAATTCTCAATATATTTTTCTTAAAAATAATTTCTACGGACATTATGTAAACACATAATTAAAGTTTTATTTTTTAAAAAAAATTGAGTGTATTTTATGCGGTATTCTGGTGATGTTTGTTTTATTAGAAAAATTCATCTTACTCAAGATGTAAAGCAGAGAAACGTTAGGAGTTACCTCTAAACCAACTTATATCAGAGATCTTATCTAATTATCACTCATTGCTCCCTTGGGTTTCTAGTGATTAATTATGTCTAATTATTTATTGATTACAGGCACAACTCATTCTTATTGCTCTTCACTTTACTGTGCTTCACAGATATTGTGTTTTTTACAAATTGAAGGTTTGTGACAATCCTGTCTAGCAAGTCTATTGGCGCTGTTTTTCCAACATTTCCTCACTTCATGTCTCCGAGTCACAATTTAGTAATTCTCACAATATTTCAAACTTTTTAATTATTATTATATTTGTTATGGTGACCTGTGATCAGTGATCTTTGATGTTACTATTGTAATTGTTTTGGGGCGCCACTATCTGCACCCATGTAAGACTTAATCGTTGACTGTTGTGTGTGTTCTGACTGCTCTACCTGCTAGCCATTCCCTCCCCTCTCTCCCTCTCCTCAGGCCTCCCTATTCCTTGAGACAACAATATTGAAATTAGGTCAATTAATAATCCTACAATAGCCTCTAAGTGTTCAAGTGAAGAGAGGGGTCACACGTCTCTCACTTTAAATCAAAAACTAGAAATGGTTAAGCTTAGTGAGGGAAGCATGTCAAAAGCCAAGATAGGCTGAATGCTAGGCCTCTTGCCCCAAACAGTTAGCCAAGTGGTGAATGCAAAGGAAAAGCTCTTGAAGCACTTATAAAAGTGCTACTCCAGTGAACATATGAATGGTAAGGAAGAGAACAGCCTTATTGCTGATATAGAGAAAATTTTAGTGGTCTGGATAGAAGATCAAACCAGCCACAACATTTCCTTAAGCCAAAGCCTAATCCAGAGCAAGGTATTAACTTTATTCAATTCTATGAAGGCTGAGAGAGGTGAGGAAACTACAGAAGAAAAGTTTGAAGTTGGCAGGTGTTGGTTCATGAGGTTTAAGGAAAGAAGCCATCTCCATAACATAAAAGCACAAGGTGAAGCAACAAGAAGCTACAGCAAGTTATTCAGAAGATCTGGCTAAGATAATTTATGAACATGGCTACAATAAACAATAGATTTTCAATGTAGATGAACCAGCCTTATATTAGATGAAAATGTCATCTAGGACTTTCATAGTTAGAGAGGAGAAGTCAATGCGTGGCTTCAAAGCTTCAAAGGACAGGCTGACTCTCTTGTTAGGGGCTAATGCAGCTGGTGACTTTAAGTAGAAGCCAATGCTCATTTACCGTTCTGAAAATCCTGGGCCTTTATGAGTTATGCTAAATTTACACTGCCTGTGCTCTACAAATGGAACAACAAAGCCTGCATGAAAGTACATCTGTATACAACATGGTTTACTGAATATTTTAAGTCCACCATTGAGACATACTGCTTAGAAAAAAAGATTCCTTTCAAAATATTACTGCTCATTGACAATGTACGTGGTCGCCCAAGAGGTCTGATGGTGATGTACAACAAGATTAGCATTGTTTTGATGCCTACTAGCATGACATCCATTCTGCAGTTCACGGATCAAGGAGTAATTTTGACTTTCAAGTCTTATTATTTAAGAAATACATTTTGTAAAGCTATAACTGCCATACATACTGATTCCTCTGATGGAACTGAGCAAAGTAAATTGACGATCTTCTGGAAAGAATTTACCATTCTAGATGCCATTTAAGAACATTTGTGATTCATGGGAAGAGGTCAAAATATCAACATTAATAGGAGTTTGGAAAAAGTTGATTCCAACCTTCATGGGTGACTTTGAGGGGTTCAAGACTTCAGTGGAGGAAGTAACTGCAGGTGTGGTAGAAATAGCAAGAGAACTAGAAGTAGAAGTGGAGCCTGAACATGTGACTGGATTACTGCAATCTCATGATAAAAATTTATTATTATTATTATTTTTTTATTTTTTATTTTTTATTTTTTTGTGAGGAGATCAGCCCTGTGCTAACATCCGCCAATCCTCCTCTTTTTTTTTTTTTGCTGAGGAAGACGGCCCTGGGCTAACATCTGTGCCCATCTTCCTCCACTTTATATGGGATGCCACCACAGCATGGCTTGCCAAGCAGTGCGTCGGTGCGCGCCCGGGATCCGAACCAGTGAACCCCGGGCCGCCGCAGCGGAGCGCGCGCACTTAACTTCTTGTGCCACCGGGCCGGCCCCTCATGATAAAAATTTAATGGATGAGGAGTTGCTTCTTATGGATGAGCAAAGAAAGTGGTTTCCTAGATGGAATCTACTCCTGGTGAAGATGCTGCGAAAACTGTTGAAAAATAACAAAGGATTTAGAATATTACATTAACTTAGTTGATAAAGCAATAACAAGGTTTAAGAGGATTGATTCCAATTTTGAAAGAAGTTCTACTGTGGTAAAATTCTATCAAGCAGCATCACATGCTACACAGGAATTGCTCATGAAAAGCAGAGTCAGTCAATGTGTCAAACTTCACTGTTGTCTTATTTTAAAAAATTGCCACAACCTCCCTGACCTTCAACAACCACCCCCTTATGGGTGAGCAGCCATCAACACTGAGGCAAGACCCTCCACCAGCAAAAAGATCACAACTAACTGAAGGCTCAGATGATGGTTAGCATTTTTTAGCAATAAGGTACTTTTTACTTAAGGTATGTACATTGTTTTTTAGATATAATGCCATTGCACACTTAATAGATTAGAGTGTAGTGTAAACATAACTTTTACATGTACTGGGAAACCAAAAAATTCGTGTTATTTGCTTTATTGCAATATTCCCTTTATTGTAGTGGTCTGGAACCAAACCTGCAATATCTCCAAGATATGCTTGTATTTGGAAAATCATATTCAAGTTTTCTCTGAGGAGCGAAGAATAAGCAAAGCAAGGAAATTCTCCAGAAAAAAAAGGAGATAGTTTTGAAATTCTTAAACTCATAAAGATGGAATAAAAATTCAATCTATATTTTTTGTTTAAATAATTTTGCTATCCAAGTATAATGGAAGGAAAGGAGTCATTTTCCAATGTGGCAATACTTCAGTTAATTGCACATTAACAGACTTCTGTAAAATTGGTAGCCACGGCTTTTTGAATTGCTGTTCCCAATGCCATTGCTGTTTGAGATGTGTCTACCCTGTATCAGAAACCATTCTAGGAGGAGGTAGGATTACAGTAGAAAAAATAACTCTGTGCCATCAGGAAGCTTTACATTTTTCCCCAGGAGATTTCTATAAAATCTCATTTAGATAGCAGCAAGTAACAGAGCTGGAATGAGAAACCATATCTTATAATTCCTAATCTCTTTCTCACTCTATTTCAGAGTCATATGGTCAAACCTCCTATCCTAAGGGGGCATTTCTTTCTTTTATTTATTTTTTTTTTTGCTGAGGAACATGAGCTAACATCTGTTGCCAATCTTCCTCTATTTTGTATATGGGCCACCCACAACAAGGCCACTAATGAATGAGTGGCCTAGGTCCATGCCTGGGAACCAAACCCCAGGCCACTGAAGAGGAGTGCGCTGAACTTAACCACTAGGGCACTGGGGCTGCCCCAGGGAGGACATTTCTAAAGGGTAGGAATACAGAAAGGCCATTAATTCAGGCAATTAAAGCAGTCTGCCACTGCCAAGTTCCCTTCCCCCTCCCCAATTGTTAAATAAGTAGTTCTCTGTTCAGTTATTAAAGGTTTATTTCATGATAACAAAGAAATCATATAACAATCTAGTATGAATAGCTGGAATTGATTCATAAACATTTTAGTAAATTGTTTCTTTATAATTTTTGGTATATCCATACTGCTTAGAATAACACTTCTAGCTGCAGCCCATACTTAACAAATATTTGTTCAGTCCATTTTCAGTTTCTGTTACCCTATTAGAAGGACATAGGGTATATGAAAAGGAAACTAACTGGACATTTAGAGAATTGAGCAATGCCTTTGCTTCTAATTAGTTTTACGAACATAGGTAAATCTCTTAAATTTTCCAAATCTCAATTTATACTTAAAATGAGAAGCTGTACCACATCCATGGTTATCAAAGTGTACTGTGCATATGAATCAATCTGGGAAACTTGTTAAAATGCATATTCTGAGGCCTTTTTTTCCTTGAAAACTCTGATTCTCTGGGATTTGGATGGAGCCTAGATATCTGCAAATTAAATAATCGCCTGAAGTGAAATTATCTCAGAGTGTCTGTGGGCAACAGTTAGAAAAACTGAATTAGATGTTCCCTGAAAGTCTTTCCTAATTCTAAAATGCTATAACTTCAAATCCACACAGAAGAAAAAAAAGCATTAGCAAGAATCACTAATCCAAATGTAATTAAAACTTCATTGCAATTTCATTAGTAAAGTTTTTTTAATTAATAAATTTTATACTTTAAGAGTGGTTTTGATTCACAGCAAAATTGAGGAGAAAGTAAATATAGATTCCATGTACTCCCTTCTCCTACACATGCACAATCTCCCCTACTATCAACATCCCAACTCATGTGGGACATTGGTTACAACTGATGAATCTACAGTGACACATCATTATCACTCAAAAGTCCATAGTTTACCTTAGGCTTCACTCTTAGTATTGTACATTCTATGGGTTTTGACAAATGCATAATTACATGTATCCATCATTTTACAGAATAGTTTCACTGCCCTAAAAAATTCTCTCTGCTCAGAATCAGTAATCTAGCTACAATTAAAGCTTCATTGCAATTCCATTAGTAAACTTTTAAAACTGAATCACACTTTAAGTATATCTTAAATTTGTCTTATACATTGGTATCTTAACCGTGAACTCTTTAACGTTGTAGTCCTTGTGTTCCAAAAGTTATGCAAGATCTTGATAATCCTAATTAACCCACCTTATCTTTTATCATATAATAATAGTGCTATGTAAAACTTGAATATCAGATAGTAGAGTCAGTTCACCAGACTTAACACATCAGCTGCTCATCAGTTCAAATTTTCTAGGTATAGAAGTTTGAAGATCACCAAAAAAGAGTAACTATCAATTTTTGCTCACATAAAAAAATTATTTTAATCCTCAAAATTTTTTCAGGTCTTCTATAAAGAATTTCTCTGGTTTTCTAAGAAATTACATCCAGTATATTCCAACTGATAGTTAATAAATTGAAATATCTTGGAGTTTTCTAATTTTGTAGATCACAGAGGTCCAGCTCCTAAGTGATTTCCTTGTGCCCTGGCTATCAGCTGGACAATGTCACAGCTTATTCAAAAATCAACAATTTTAAGTCATCGTTGATTCTTTTTTTGATAATATTAGTAAATAAACTGTCAGGAAACAAGGATATCTATCTGTAAGTAAAAGCAGTCTCTAGCATTCCCTCACCACTTTCTCTCTTTCACTTTCTCATCCCCATCTTTTCCTCATTTTACTACTCATTACCATATTGTAAAGTAAGTTTATATGAAATTTAACCCAAGGATACTAAATATATTTAGGATACTAAAGATTTTCCTAGGATACTTAGGAAATATAGTACTTTTGACACCTCTGTAATCATAGTAAGATTGTTGACTCATAGACTGGAAATATGGCCTAGATATACTCACATGAATAGTGAGAATTTGGGGCTCTGATATCTTTGATAGTGGAAGCAAACTGTTTAGAATGGTTGATTCTAGAATCAGAGTGCCTGTAGCTCTATTGCTTGATTGCTTTTTATGCTTGGGTGAATTATTTCCATCTTCTTTGATTCGGTTTCCTCATCAGTATGAAGGACACGGTCATAATAGTACATACCTTATAAGGTTCTCTGGACACAAATTAGTTAGAATATGTAAAACCCTGCCTGTTATATCATTTTATAAATTGTAGCTAATACTATTAATTTATTCAGAAGTTAAGCAAAAGCATAATTTTTTTTCTGCAAGTTTCAATAATTCACTATGGAATTTGAGCTCGATTTATTTTTTGTAAGTTGAATATAGAGTTTTGGATACCTTCTGCAGTGCAGGTTACAATTAAATTGCTAATATAGTGGGTTACTAAAGGTATTTGTGCTGTGTGAAGTATTATATTATCAGTTTTATTCTGCTTTTTCAATGTTAGCTGCAATCTCTCTAAAAAAGTTGGTCAGCTTTTATTTTAAAAGTGCTTTAAACATTTTACTGAAATAATTTAATGTGTTGGTATTAATGGAATTCTCATGATATGGAAGAATAAATGGGCTGTTAAGAAAATTGAAAGAATTAGGGAGCAGTGGATTTAAAGCGCCCTCTTCAACTTTCCTTATACATTATAAATGTGACCATTAATATGCAGTTTCCTGCTAAAGTTCAGCATACTTGAAAGATCTTTTTTTCTTTTATGATTTAGAAATGGTGGTTACAATATGTTGAAAGAATAAGCCTTGGTTTTTAATATATGAAAGCACTCCCAAATTATAATTGAGACAATTTTTCCTCTAGCTCTAAATTACCTATTTAATACAAGACGGAAAAAAAAAAAAAACGCATACAGACCTGGTGTAGAAGTGTCAGTAAATGTTAGAGTGGATTTTGGAAGCCTTTCCAGTATATAATTAATAGGTGTATATTAGTTTGCTTTGGAAGAATATAATAACATTATAACTTTACCTCATAAAGATAAGCACCACTTATTAAATATATGATGTATGTGAGACTATAAATATGTTACATTTTAATCTTATCTAATATCTCAATAACCAGTTGCCTTATAGCATTAACGTCAGTACCACCCCCATCTAAATTCTCCTGTTTCAAGAAATACCAGGAATTAAATTTCACTGAATTCATTTACACATATGGTTCTGACCTAGAGTCTGAAATGAGAAATCTTGTCTGAGACATAAAAAGCAGGAAAGACATACCATTATTCTCCAGAGACAATTGCCCCTAGGAAGATGCAAGGTTCGATGCAGCTTTCAGATGAGCTTCTTGAGAAGAATCTGCAGCACAGGTGCAGGCTGAGACCACCTAGTGAAGCTTTCCCAGAGATGTTGAAATTTGCCGTGGCTTTGGGCCAAGCTCCTCATAATCATCTATTTCTATGCTGTTAACTGACATTGGTGATGGTGGCTTCCCTGACCTTCAATTCCTCAGGCTTTCCAACAATTGTTTAAGTATTTAAACCCTTCCTACTAGTAATAAGTAAGATGGCTTCTGTTTTCCTGACTGAAACTTGATTGACACAAACCTGAAGAAGGTATCATTATTCCTTTTTAACAAATCAAAGATGTTAAGCTCAAAGAGGTTAGATAGCATGTCCAAACATCACACAGCTAATACATGGCTGCACTGAGATGTGTTCCTAATTTATTCAAAGATGATTTTGCCCAATGAAGAGCATTTCAGCCATTTATGTTCTGGGGTTGGTTCTCATAGTGGTGTGTCTTATACTAAATTCATCTATATTGCATCTTTTATTGAACACAAGGAGAAAAAAAAAGCTCTATGTGGCATCCACATATACTAATATAAATTTCATTCAGTATAAATTGATTTTATATCTAGTAGATGGGCAACTTAAAAAAAAGAACTTTATTATGCAAACAATATATGTTCAATTTTGTCATCCAAGTTTTCTTAGGCTGAACCAAGCTTAAATGCCTGGAGTGCCCTGAGTCTGTTGGTACTAATACATGAAGACCCTTTCATCAGACAGCAGCCAGCACAGGGCATTCTGGGAGCAGACGCGTGAAGATTAAAAACTTTGCACAAAAGAGGATAAAGACCAGCAGCTTAGTTCCTCAGGGAGGGTAACATAGAATGAGTAAGAGTGTACTTAACACAGATAAGGGTCAAAGAATGCAATTTTATGGAAGAGGGCAAGTGCGACTCAATAGACTGACTCAATTTATACATTTTGAGACACCTTACTCTTCCAAGACTTAACTCAATTTCTTCCTCTTCTTAGAAGCTTCTTTGGGTAAAGCCCTCACCTCCCTCAGGCTAAAATCAATAATCCCTCCTCTAGCTCCTTATGCATGTCTTTCTCACAAGGGTTTCAAACATTTTTGCCCTTTAGACTGCTGAAAAGAGACAAAATCTTTAGTTTTGGAATGCCAAGAACCTAGAACAGCACTTGGAACACGGTAGATGCTTAATAAACAGTCATGATAATAATAACATTATAATATTACCTGCTCAAATTTGTGAAGAATGATACCAGGACTGATACAGAGCAAACTATAGCTGTGACTGATGTACTTATTATTCAGAGCTGAAAAAATTGAGCCATATTAGAGAAAAGGCCACTTTCTCATTTTTGAATGAGCTGTTTCTGGAGAGGTCCTGAGATACATGCACCAGAGGCCCCATGATGTCCATTGATACAGCAGGGCCAAAGGAAGCAGGTTGATCACTGAAAGAATAAAAGGGAGTATCAACGACACAAAACATAGGCCAACTAGAGACACTGAATGACCTCTCACAGCCTACCTACTGCTGCATGAGTTACCCTGATGTTCCTGGAGGGGACAACGAGGGAGGGGGAGATTAGGGTGAGTGAGACGAGCCCACCAGTGGAATATTGAAAACTTGGAATACAAGGAATTCTGAGTTGAAATTCAAATAAGAGAAATATGATTTCCCAAAGATAAATATAGGATGGAAAACAAAGTTACCTGTGCACATGTTTCATATAATTTAGAACTATTTTATGCTGCAAAACATTTTAACAATAGCTTTATTGAGATATAATTCACAAACTGTACAGTTCACCTATTTAAAGTATACGATTTAATAGTTTTTAGTATTTTCATCGAGTTGTGCAACCATCACAACAATTAATTTTAGAACATTTAATCACCCCTCAAAAAAATCCTGTGCCCATTAGCAGTCACATGTTTTTCCCCTTGTCCGTTCCCCACCACCACCTCCACCAAGTTCTAGGCAACTTCTAACCTGTTTTCTGTCTCTATAGATTTGCCTTTATTGGACGTTTCATATAATGGAATCACGTAATGTGTGGTCTTCTGTAATTGGCTTCTTTCACTTAGCATACTACTTTCAAGATCCATCCTGTTGTATCCTGTATCACTTAGTACTTCACTCAATTTTATTGCCAAATAGTATTTCATCATTATCTATTTATCAGCTGATGGACATTTGGATTGTTTCTACTTTTTGGCTATTGTGAATACTGCTTCTATGAATAGTCACATACTAGTTTTTATATGGACATGTTTTCATTGAATATACACTTGGGTATATACTTAGGAGTGGAGTTGCTGGGTCATATAACTCTACACTTAACCTTTGGAGGAACTGCCAGACTGTTTCCAAAGCAGCTGCACCATTTTACATTCCCACCAGCAGCCAACGAAGATTATGGTTTCTCCAAATCTTCACTAACACCTATTATAATCTGACTTTCTGAGTCTAGCCATCCTAGTGGGTGTGAAGTGGTATCTTATTGTGGTTTTGGTTTGCATTCCCTGATTACTAATGATGTCAAGCATCTTTTCATGGACTTACTGACCGTTTGTTTATCTTTTTTGGGGAAATATCTTTTCAAATCCTTTGCTCATATTAAACAGGGTTATTGGTCCTTTTTTAAAATTGAGTTGTAAGAATTCTTTGTGTATATTCTAGACACAAAGTCTCTTATCAGATATATGATTTGCAAATATTTTCTCCAATTCTATGAAAAAATTTTCTAAAAACATATAGATTCTGTATATCCACATACAAAATTTTCTAGTCACAAGATCGTGTCATCTACAAATGGAGATAATTTTACATCTTCATGTCAAATCTAGATGTCATTTAATTAATTGTCTTGCCTAATTGCCCTGGCTAAATCTTCCAGGATAATACTGAACAGTAGTTTTTGACAATACCGTAGGGTATAAATTGCTCCACAATCTGATTGGATTAAATTTGAGCCCCTTTGCAGAGGTAGTTTTTGAGGCAAGTCTTTGAGGTTCATTCCAACTCAAGGAGCACTCTTATCAGCTGTCGAATTCCCTGGTTTTCTCTGGTAAACTAGCTGCATGTGGTTTACTAGGTTGCTCTACTGTAGAATGTCCTTCTGCTTGAGCTCCCCATAGTCTGTGTCAAATAAAGTCAGTTCCCTTTCAGAAAGCTTGAGAACTCTGTCCTTATGGTCTGTCTCTTTCCCTGGGCAAAATCTCTGAGCTCCAGTTTCAGAGCTGGGGCAGGGCCTGTGGCTACTTTTCTCAGAGTGGCACTCCTGCTTTATGATCAGTGTTCTGGATGGAGACAGAAATCTCTTGTCTTCTCAGCCTGCCTATCCCTCCTCTCCCTGCATGGAACCTTTGCTCTACAAACTAGCTGGGGTGAGGGAGATCAAGGCCCCAGTATTCTTGGCATATCATGCCTGGGATCAAACCTCTATCCTATAAGTGTGGGCTGGGTATGGGAAAGGAGCCTCTGACCTCTTGGCCACGCTCATCCAGAATTTAGCTTCTGCTACTTGGGCTGGGTGATGGGGGTGTGAAAGGCTAATATTCCTTGCCTGGGAGCTGAGAAGGGAGGGAGCTACACTTTCCTGGCCACAATTACCTAGATTCCTTCATCAGGCTGCAATAGGAAAGGGGGAAGGAATGAGTCAGTTGTATCTCCAGTTTCAAAGATTCTCACTATTTTATTGAGATCTAGCAGATTTTCTGGAGTAAAAGTTTCTTTATTTGCTGTACTGCTTAGGATAATTTCCGAGCACTTTCCAAGCACATATATCGTGGATAATTTTATATATATATAATTTTCACCACTTATGGTTGTTTCCTGGAGAGTAAATAAACAGAGCTTCTCATGCTGCTATTTCAGAGATCTGCTGAGAAAATATTCTTAGAAGCTGAATTTTGAAACATGATTTTAAGGAATGAAGACATATAAATCATATTCTCAAATTTAGAATTTAACCTATCCTGCTAAAGAGTTATATAGGAAGCCAATTTCAGTACAAAAATTTTAAAATCACTTTTGCCCTTTGGAATCTGCACTTTTATATACCCGTGAGCAAATTTAAAAGCCTGTATGGTAATGATTCTGTAAAGAGAATCATGTGGAAAGATAGATCAGGAGTATATATTTTTGATGGATGTAATAGTTGCCACCATTATAGGTGTTTGTTTGTTTTTTTAATTTTTCTATAGAGGATTGAATTGCATAGAGATTGACGATAATAGGTTCTCAATAAAAATTTATTGAACAAATGTATGTTATCATTATATAAGAATCAGCAACAATATTTAAGCATTGTACTGGAAATTCTAGCTCTTATTACAGAATGTGTGCAGGTGCTATGCATGTAAATATATAAAAAGATGTGATAAAGGAGGGCCAATAGAAATTAACAGAAAGACTTACCTCAGAGAAGTAAAACAAATACATAGAAAATAATAATAATAATAATAAAAGGACTTCAGGAATTGTTGTTCTTTCGCTTGTCTGGAGCAGAATATATATATCTCATTCCGATACATGCATGTATATATAGCAGAGAAAACATCAGAGTTTATCTTTTTACATAAACCAAAATAATAGGGCAATCTTTTTAATTGAACACAATCAAAACTTAGAGATTTACTTAAGTTTATTAACTTTCTGGATGTCTTAATGTATGTAGCAATGCTCATTTACACATATTGAACAATATAGACAAAAAAGAAAATATCAATAATCGTCTTCTTTCTTAACCCTGCATCAAATTAACATCACTTACAATGTGAATTTTTTCCATACCTTTGTACACACACGTATATTCACTTTTTGTTTTTACAAATATGGGATAATCATATATGCATTTTATTTAATCTTTCTTTTTTTGTTTTATTTTGTTAACAGCTCTGAGTTATAATTCATATGTTATAAAGTTATCCATTGTAAGTGGACAATTTCCTGATTTTCTGTAAATTTATAGAATTGTGCAACCATCACCACAATCATGTTTTCAGACGTTTTCATCAACCCATAAATTTCCCTTATGCCCTTTTGCAGTTAATCTCTGCTCCTACGTTCACCATAGGTGAAAGGTAACCATAGATCCATTGTATGTCTCTATAAATGTGCCTTTTTCTGAACATTTTATATAAATAAAATCATATAATCTGTGGTTTTCTGAGTCTGACTTCTTTACTTAGCATATTGGTTTTGAGGTTCATCAAAATAAACGAACAAAAACATCAAAAAGTTGTTTTAGCACGCATCAGTAGTTCATTTCTATCTATTGCTGAGTCATATTTCATTGTATGGATATCACAGTTTATTTATCCATTCATCAGTTGGTAAATATTTGGATCATTTTCATTTTTCGGTTATTATAAATAATGCTACTATATGCATTCATATAATGAGTTTGTGTGGGCATATCTTTTCTCTTGGTTAAATTCTTAGGAATAAAATTGCTGGGTGACGTGGCAAATTTATGTTTAACTTTTTTAAAGAACTGCTATATTGTTTTTTTAAAGTGTTTTTTACATTTTACCTTCCTATCTGCACTGTTTTAGGTTTCCAGTTTCTCTACTTCTTTGCCAATACTTGTTATCATCTGACAAGATGACTTTATTATAGTCATTGTATTGGGTAAGCAGTATGAGTTCATTTTTGTTTTAATTTGCGTTTCCCTAATGCTGAATGATGGTGAGCATCTTTTAATGTGTTTATTGGACATTTGCGTGTCTTCTTTGGTAAAATGTTCATTCAAATATTTTATCCATTTTTAAATTGGTTATTTTGTCTTCTTTTTATCAAGCTGTGAAAATTATTGTATATCCTGGATACAACTCCTTTACCAAATATATAATTTGAAAATATTTGCTTCCAGTCTGTCACTTGTATTTTAATTTTAATAATGATGTTATTTGTGATGCAAAAGTGTTCAATTTTGATAAAGTCCAATTTACCAATTTTTTCTTGTATGGATTGTTATTTTGAGATCAAAATTAAATTTGGGATCAAAATTGCTAGAATTATTTGCTTACCCAAGGTTATGAAGATTTCTTCCTGTTATTTTTTTCTCAAGAAGTTTCTTTATACAGTGCTTACATTTAGGTTTTTGATCTATTTTTAGTAATTTTCTATGTGGTGTTAGGTACAGATGTAAGTTTCCTTTTATTTTATTTATTTTGAAAAAAATTTATTTATTTGAATGAAGATATTTAATTTTCCCAGCACCATTTCATGAGATGACTATCCTTTCTGCATTGAATTGTTTTTGCACCTTTTTCAAAAGTCAGTTGACTATAAATATGAAATTTATTTCTAGACTTTTAATTTTGTTCCATTAGTCTATATACCTCTCTTAGTGTCAATACCATGTGGTGTTGATTACTAAGACTTCATAGCTTTTACTTCCTTTTATCATTTAATATATCATGGCCATCATCTCAGGTCAATGTTTATGATTTGAATAGTTTAATAAGTTTCTATGACATTTTTATAATAAACAGAATGAATAAATTATACTTTTCAACTAGTCCTCTGTAGGTTTATAAAGATAGCCTCTATGTTTTCTTTTAAAATATTTACTGTTTGGTATTCTCATATAGTCTATAACTCATTTGGAGTGAATTTTTCATAGTATAAATTAGAGGAACAATAATTTTCATATGAGTATATAAATGTTTCTGAATCATTACTTGAAAAAACTGTAGATTACTCATTGCTCTGTAGTGCAACCTCTTTCACAAATCTATTTCTTTGGGTCTTTAATTCTTTCATTGAATTTTTATAGTATTATTTTTTGAACTCATGTACTTCTTTTGTTAAATTTATTTCTAGGTATTTTTCATATTATTTTTGATATTTCTCATATTTTTGATATTATTTCATATTATATTTTTCATATTATTGTATATTATATCTTTTTTTGTAGTTAATTTCTGAATATTGTAATTATAATCAGAAACCTTGTTGAAGTTTCCAATTAATTCTAAAATTGAATCTTTAAATTCTATTGCATTTCCAAACACACAATCCTATCGTGTGAACATTTAGAGAATTTGTCTCTATTCCCAGTCTCTACGCTTTTAATTTATTTCATTGTTTTATTACTTTTTCCAATAGTGAATAAAGGTGGTAATTTTGAGTATCTTTTCTTGTCCCTCATTGCATATGGAAAGACTTCAATGTTTCACTTTCAGTATAATGTTTTCTGTAGTTTTTTTGGTTGTTGTTATTTTTCTTCTTTCCTTCTTTGTTTTTTGTTTTTGTTTGTTGTTGTTCTGGGGAAATATTCTTTATCCAACTAACTTCTACTTTATGGTGGTAAGAATTTTTTGAAACATTTTTTAAATCTATTTAGATAATCAAATGATTTTTCTTGTTTAGTAATATGGTGCAACTTGATTGCCCTTTTTTAGGGTAAATCTTGGTAATGTTGCTGAATCTTATTGATATATTGATGCAGTGTGTGTGCTAATATTTTATTTAGGATTTTTATCTAGGATTTCTTCATTTAATTCATCTGTAATTGTCCATTATCTGTCAGTTTTAGTATCAAAGTGATGATTGCCATAGAAAATAAGTTAAAGGATGTATTCTTATTCTAGTCTTTGAAAGAATTTATTTAAGATTTGAATTATGTTTTCTTTAAATACTTGGTAGATTTCCCTAGTGAAGACCTCTGATCATGGAGTTTCACTGTGGTAAAGTATATAATTACTAATTTGATATCTGTAGTAAGATTATATAAGTTGCTGTTTTGTTTTTATACTTAGATTTGTTGGAATAAGTTTGCACATAGTATCTTACTCTCTTCTTGTCTATTGGGCCTAAAATGAAGCAATGGAGGTTCTTTATTTATTCCTGATATCAGTAATAAGATCGCTTTCTCTCTCTCTCCATTTCATTAGTCTGCCAGAATTTTATTTATTTTATTGGTCTTTTCAAAAAGCTAATATTTAATCTAGCTGCTCTTCTCTTTTGTATATTTATCTTCTATTTTATTAATTTCCACTCTATCTTTCATTATTTCTATCTTTTTACTTGTTTTGTATTTATTTTACTGTACTTTACCTAACTCTTAGGATGGATATTTAGCCCTTCCTGGCCCTTGCTTAATTTTTTCTATTTTTCCTTCAGTAACTGGAATACACTGTTCAATTCTCCCACTGTGATTGTCAATTTGTCTCCTCTTTGTAGTTGTATTAATTTTTGCTTTGTATACTTTGAAGCCATATATTTGGATACGTATATATTTGGATACATATATATTTGGATTTGTTGTATTTTCCTGGTAAGTTAAACATTTCATTTTTGTGAAATATCCTTCATTATCTCTTGCAATGCTTTTTAACCTTTCTTTCTGAAAGGCTAAAAATATCCAAAATTGATCTCCGTGGACAAAACCAGGTCACACCATCCCTCTCTTTAGGTAACTTTCCTCCTTTATTTTATATCTAGTGTTATTGACAGTGACAGTTTCCAACATCCAATTATATTTGTTGTTGTTTTTTCTCCTCATTTGTGGCACTGAGTAGTAAGCTTTCTATCTTCTCTAACAAAACTATTATAATAGCAAGTATGCATGGTATAAAGAACATAGAATCGCAGGATTTTATTCACTCCTGTGATTAGAACTTATATAAGCTGGTAGAAGGCTGAGAAATTAGTATAGTAAGTAATTTGTCTCTTGGGGATGAACAGCCTATATCCTATTTTGTACTATGGTCTCCTTGTGATTGTCAGAAAATAAATAAATAAATCCAGTGTTCACAGATGAAGAACATGTTGTTACCTGGAATGAATTCTCTCTTCACTCATCAGAAATAAAGAACATTATCAAGTCCCTAAGAAGCTTCTTGGATCTCACTAAATGTGTATCAATGTGTATCCATAATAATGGTTGTGTTGATTAAACTATCCAGCCTCAATTTTTAACCTGTTGAAAAAAGCTATTTTTAGAATGCTACCAGAACTCATATTTTAAAGGAGTCCAGCTAAGGAAAGTTTCCTTACATGGAATATTAATGTGTATAATTTCCATTGGGAAAAGTAAATTAAAAAATATGAAATGAGGAGACATTGCCACAAAATTTGTGAGCCTTCATGGGACAGAGACTATCTCTAGCTTCTCCCACAACTTAATTCTTCTCTGCATATGAACACCTTTTTTTTTTTTGCCCAACTCTATCAGCATTTTTTTTTAAGATAGAGAATGAAAAAAGTTAGTGGGAGTAATACTGAATTTCTATGACTTTGCATTTAACAATCATGACTGTTTGCTTCATTGATTTTAAGTAATTTAAATGTATATAAATCAGAATGTATAGCTGACATGAATCTAAAGAGTCATTAGGAAACCTGCAGAGGGCTCCTTATTGAATTTAAGAATTCATGGAGAATGGGAAAAATATTATAGCCTGAAAACAGAAAATACTCTATGCAGGTTGAATTAATCTTGTCACTGATTTATTAGACCAGCTTCTTTAGACTAACCTGAAATGTGAAATAGCAAATCTGGATGATTCTTTAAAATATATATATATATAAAAATATATATATTATACATATATTTAGTTAGTTATAGTTGTTATAGTTTACAGAAATAGTAATAAGCCATTTTTGTTGAAAAATACATGGAAAATAAACTCACAAAAGTATATAAAAGAAGAAATAATCATCATCAAAATTCAGAGGCAGATATTACTATTCACATTTTACTGTAATTTCTTTTAGTCTCAGTCCTAGTAATGTAAATATACATGTATAATTTTACCATGTCTAAAATTTTAAATCATTTGTCATCTTACAAAATCTATTAAATTTGTCATTAAAATATTTTTAAAGCTTTTAAGATGTTTCTCTTACTTTCATGATAACATATAATGTTGGAATGTTTATTGTTTGTGTGTGGATATGTGTGTATATGCATTCACAACTTTGCCAGTATTTCTGAATATTTCCTTTGGATTTTGTCGTTCTTTTCTTCCTTCAACTAATTAGGAAGTTGCACTATCTTTTGCTATTCTAGAAATTTCAACATGTGAAATAAAATTACTGGGATAAATCTTGTGAACATTTTGAAGGATTGCATTTCAGTCAGTATCATTTCCAGAAAGATTGTACTAAGTTTCACTCCCACCAGCAATATCTAACAGTAATAATTTCATTGCTCTTTTACAGAATGGAATTCAATTATTATTTGTAATCCTATTATTGTACACAAATTACATTTTATTTACTTGTAGAGCAAATGTTTATTGATCTTCTGCCTTTACCAGTGACTGTTGGACACTGGAGATACAGTTAGTAGACAGATATGGTATGGATTCTGTGTTTCTGAAATTTACAACAAAATGAGGAAGATGGAAATCATCAAACAACCCCACAAATAAATATGAAATGACAACTGTGGTCAGTGCCATGAAGGAGAGGACAAAATGATATGAGAGATCATAATAGGGAATTCAAACCTCCTCTGTGGTTCCTGTAAAACTGCCGTGAAGACATGGCTCAGTGAGCTTAGAGCTAAAGGAGTCTTTAGACAAAAAGAGCAAAGAAGTGTTCTGGGAATAAAAATGTGTAAAAGGCTCTGTGGTAGGAGAAAGCATTGTTCTTTGGTGGCGAGACCAGTGAACTTGAAGCAGAGAGAGTGCGATTTGACAATTTTGGCACATTTGAAGCTGAAGTAATAGGTCGGTATAAAAAATTAGACGCTATTTAAATTGGAGTCTTAGAACCAAATAGAAGCCATTGAAGGGATTTAAATACAGAATGACAATATCTGATGTGACTTAAAAAGAAGTATTTTTTTGTTTTGTTTTATTTTGTTTTGTTTTACGTGGAAAACAGAGCAGAAGGAAGCCCTTGTGGATTCGTGGAAACCAAGTAAGAAGATATTGACATAAAAGATAGAAGTATTTGGAGGGATGTTGGATGGGAGTTGGTGATTTGTTGGGCATTCAGGATGAGGGAAAGAGTGGAGTCAAGGATGACTGTTTTCTGGATTTTATCATGAGACAGAATAGAGATAAGGAGGAGGACATGTTTTGTGAGTGATAGGTCGTAGAATTTATTCGGATGTGTTCAGTGTAAGTTGCCTTTGAGAAACTGGGGGAGAAACAGCTTTCAAGTGTGCTTGTTTATATCTACGCACCATTTGAAGCACCAAGAAAACTTCTCAGCTGTAGATACAAATATGAGGGCCATCTGTGTAGTAATTGAAAACAGGGATACGAATGTGATTATTTAGAGGCTTAGGGAGTGAATGGAGAGGAGGTTTATGGACAACAGGACAAAATAACCACTAATGACAACACATTATGCAGTATGTTACCAATTCTGCATCTTTTTCTAAGAACATGTTTTAGTGCCTTTGATCATTTTTCTATTGAAGACTTGGTGATTTTCTTAATTTTCATGTGTACTTAAATGTTTTAACAGTTATATTTAGATCAACTATTTGTTTCTAATTTGCTCTTTGCCTTTAATTATAATTTAAAGTGCACATTTTATGTGTACAAGTATTAAAATTTTATGAATTCATATCTATTGTCTTTGTCTTTTATTATTTTACCAATGCTTAGAAAAAATTTCCATAATAGTGCCTACATAAACCTTCTCATTCCATCTTAAGATATCTCGTTCACTGGGTTTGTGAAATGCACGACATGAAATGTGAATCTTAATTAAATGATATTAATTGATTATCAAATGTCTACCCAATTCTCTCAACTCAATGTATTGAGTAATCCACCTCTTAGACACAGAGTTTTATTTCTACGTTTTATTCGTATGAAGCTTTTACACATACTAAGGCTGCTCCTAAATGGTCTGTTCTGTACCATTATTTGTGTTTGTCTATTCATTCACTCACCTTATCATATTGGGGGAAATGAATGTTCTTTGAACTGTGTATATACACAGTACATATACATATACACAGTTGTGTGTGTGTATAATTTTCCTCAAAGTTATTTTTAATAAAGGCTGTATTAATGGAAAAAATAACTGTACAAATGCAAAAAATTTGAAGTAATGATTAATTGACTATATTTATAGTCTTGAATACACTACTTATTATTTAAAAACAACAAAAATTAAGGTAGGAAATATTGGGAAGATTAGATAAAGATAACAGTAGTACACCAGAAAATATGATTTACCAGATAGTCAAAATTATTATAAATAATTTAAATATACTAAAAACCAAGCAGAGCAAGCTTTCATTTATCCAAAATTTTTGGAGAATGTTCACGTTCGTGAATAAATTTGTTAACTGTTACTATAGAACTTCTGATAAACAGAATATTATATCGTCTATATAAGTGAGTTCTTTAATCACTCACGACATCAGTTTAGGCTTATACTTAAGAAAAGTTTTGAAAGAAATACTTTCTAATAATATCTTTTAAAAATTAATTTTTTGGGGCTGTCTCGGTGGCAAAAGTGGTTGAGTGCACACGCTCCGCTGCGGCGGCCCAGGGTTTGCTGGTTCAGATCCTGGGCACGCACCGACGCACCGCTTGTCAGGTCATGCTGTAGCGGCGTCCCATATAAAGTGGAGGAAGATGGGCACGGATGTTAGCTCAGGGCCAGTCTTCCTCGGCAAAAAAGAGGAAAATTGGCATTGGATGTTATCTCAGGGTTGGTCTTCCTCACAAAAAAATAAATAAATAAAAAATAAATAAATAAAAATTAATTTTTCTTTCCCATCATGAAAATAATATTTGTTAATGAATTATTTCACTTTATATTAACATTTTTCAGATGTTTTAATTCTTTCAACTTTGTCTATAGCAGTTTGCTAAACAAAACAGAAAATATTAATCAATTAAGTGAAATAATCTGTTTTGTATATATCTTTTAATTTATCAGAGAGTTTACTTGGCTTATTTCTTCTTTTTTTGGACAGTTGTGGTTCTCAGACAAGCACAGTTTTTCCCTTTCTTTACTTCTATACACTTTAACATGAAATATTTTGTTCATACTTTATGAATACTTAAAATTTTACATGCTTTACTATATAAATTTTAAGCAAAAAATAATTAAAAGAACTTGTTTAAAAAACAGCTTATAGTGAACAGTTTATTAGAGCCTTCAATCTCACTCAAAGCATATTCTCTATTTTAAAATCCAATTATTTTTCCAAACTAAACAATATGTTGTAGGGTAGGCTTTGATTTTGCGTTTTATTGTTCATGATATTTCTGGCTACTGTGCCTTCAAAATATTCAAGGAAAAAGGAATTTCCAGTGTATAATCAGTCTGTTTTAAGTCTATAATCTTATAAATTATTCTCCCACATTACGTAAAAGAGAAATATTATTAGAAAGAAATAATTTTTCTCTAACCTTGGTTCCGAAGAGTGAAGCTTTATAGGTAACTGACTGTGGCCAAGAATTTCTTCCATAAAGCTAGTAATTGGCTGTTATTACCTAAGAAGTCCAATGACAAATGACCTATGAAACTTCTCTGTGAGATGAATCAAAACTTAAGAACACATAATTGCTGAGTAAAACACTCATCTCTAGGGAGTTGGTCCAGAATTTATCAGAAAATCAGCCTGATCTCTTTATAAAGTTGCTTTGGTTTTAACGAAATTCAGATATAGATAGCAGAAGTTTTTACCCCGACGTTGCAATCACTTGTAGACTACTTTGAATAATATAAGCATTCATACTCCGACCTGAATCTCTTAAGTTGGATTCTGTGACAAGGAGTCCCAGGTGTCTACATTTCTTTAAAACTCTGTCGGATTATGATTCTAATGCAGGGCTGTGACTAACAAAGGAAAATGACTAACACAATACAGCTTACTACCATTTTATGTCTAATTAAAAATTACCTGTGATTTTATTAGAAATATTTGGAAGAAATAGTTAAGTAAAGTGAGTTTAAAGAAACTGGTATGATAAAAAGGGCACTGGACTGAGGGTCTTTCTTTACCATTGAGTGTCTAAGTTCTGCTTTGACCTGTATCCCTTTCCACAAACACAAGAGTGTACTGGATAGTTGTAGCAGACATGTGCTTGCCTCCTCACATCCACTTTTTCCTTTCCTCTTCTCAATAACTCTAGACATCTCTTTGACAATCCACATAGTTCTGAAGAAGTTGACCCCACTACCAGCTCAAGAGGCATGGCAATCAATCCTTTCTAAGTCAATCCATATATTCCATCTCTCCTGGCTGCAGATATGGGCATAAAGTCCAAACCATAGCAATGAGACTCAGTATTAAAAATTTTGCTTGAAATTTTAGAGAAAAGGACATTCTCTGTTGGAGAGTGTAGTATATGCATGTAGTGCTTGGAATTGCTTCAGGCACTTTTCCTAACAAGAGTGAAGGCACGCTGAGAAGAAAGCCAATGTACAAAGGAGGGCAGGGCCAAAAGAATTACAGAAAAATAGTTCCATTGATACAGTGGACCTCTGTTTAAAACTACTTGTAAAACCCTCTCTGCCTCTGGATCAATGAATGCCTTTTATTTTATACGCCAGTGGAATTTGTCTTCCGATCAATTATAATTCCTACAACTGAATTAATTCTGATATAGTAATCCTCAAGGCTTCCTCCAGCTTTAATGTTTTTGATTTTATATTTAAAATTTAAAATAATTGCTATCACATGATTCTATAAAAAGATTTTGGTCCAGATTAACATGAAATTCTGTCAAGTACATTAAAAAGTAGGCAATATGACATATCTGAGAGATCACTGGACCAAAGAAACATGTTACCAATAGATGTGTGATTATCAGATCTTCAAGTAATGTGTGAGAAACGATTCTGAGCAGGATAAAGCCGTGTTGGTGGGGGTGTGTGGTGGGTAAAATGAGTGAAGATGATCGAAAGGTACAAACTTCCAGGAAAAAAAAGTCTTATTTAAATATTCATTAAACAAAATGATATGTTAAGAGATTTCCAAAATTGCCAGGTTCAGTGCGGCTTTACACACAGTATTTCACATCTCTTCAAAATGTGCATATTGGAAGACCACATATAGAACACTGTTCACTCCTGATGGGCCCTCCTCCCCAGCAGTGACAAAATATCAACCCTGAGTTTCAGCTGGAAGAATTTGAGCATTTTCAGTCTAATACTTTGAGACTGCATGTCATTCCCCCTGCAGCTAATATACCTCTGACTTTGTCTAAAACTGCCCAATGTTTTGGATGGGAAGTAAGTCCAACCCCCAGTGTGCCCCAGGTAGCCCTAAGCTGATGATGGCTTGACACAGGGTAGCGGAGGCGAGCTTCCTAGCCTCAAGGTCTGACCAACTCTCTGGGGCAACTTGAACTCTTGAGTCTCCATTGGATCAGGCTGAGGCTGGTCTCCATTTGAAACTACACTCTTGCTTAAGTATTTACCCTTGCCTTATCCTGAGATCTCTCCCTCAATGAATCATGTGAATAAGAATCTGAATCTCAACTCAGCTTTTAGGAAACGCTTGCTCCCTGCCTTTCCCCTGGTGCGCCAGGAACATGCCAAGTTCTCTAATCCCTTGAGAACTAGAACCTCTACTTGCACTTATCATTTTCTTTATTGTCCTGGAGCTCAGATCCTGGTGACTCTTTGCTCATTACCATGCTATCCCATGTGTTTCTCTGAAACTCTTCGCTTCCAGATTCTAAACTATTAGTTGATATTTGCTTTGCATCATGAGGTTGGAAGATGCAGGAATGGACTAAGAAAGTCTTAGTCCAGAGGAGCAGATTTTTTAAAACGTTTCAAATGCCAGTGTGTTCTCTTTGGAGATCTCTATGGCTGTAATGTTGGAATGACTGTAGATATAAAGATAAAGCAATACAAATTTAAACATGTAGAGATTGCTATGTCTCTGTATGTACAAATAAATATCTGCATTTATTTATTTTCTGTCAATACATCACATATTGGGAGAGATGCTTTCCTTCTGCTTGGCATCATCTGGACTATATAAAAGAATCATATACTAAATGTCTGTCTCCTTGTTGACACCTTTTTTTTTTTAATTGCAAAGCCTCTTCTTGTAGCTGGACTTAGAAAGCACCAAGAGAAATTACCCATCTGGGATTCTTCATTTTTTCTTTCTCACTGCATTTATGTTCTCTTCTCTACATGACATAAGGCGGTAGATCCATATAACATTACCCTGTGTAGCTGAGGTTGTGCTTTTCTTCTGTTCTTGCTTTATTTACACCCAGGACATAAAACATTTATAGGAAGTAAATTTGGGTCAATAGAAGCAATAGCTAACAGTAGAGTTTTTCCAAATTGAAATAATTTGTGTGAAGAAGTAGAAAGGAAAATAAGCCAACATTTGAGTGAAATACAATAACGAGGGTTAAGCCATTGGAGGCAGCACTGGAATAGATGACCCTCATGCTCCTTCCAATTCTGAGATTCTCTTATTCCCTAAAGTGATAGAGAGTGAAATAGTGAAGATTTCAAGTGGTAAAGCATTGTTATTTTTACTTTAAGTTAAATAAAATCTGAACATTTTCATCTTCTATGTTCCTGACAAATAAGATAAGATTTGGTGACATTTACGTTTGACCCAAATTTCTTAAATCTTTTTATATTTCTCTTGTGTTAAAAAAAAATTTAGCTCACTTCAATTTCAAGAGGAGCCCAGAATGTTTCCGATTACTTTTCACTTAGGAAATGATAGGTTTTTTAAGAGCTAGTTGGTGTCCTAAAAACTCTAATAGAGCTTCTCACTATTTCTGTAGAGTGTTTTTTTGAGACAGTAATTCACATTTCATCAATTCTTCTTGTAATGAAATTTTTGTTGTTGCTTATGTAACACTTTGCTGTCTGCAAAAAACTCCAAAATCCATATGGTTAGATTCTCCTCCTTTTTGTTAAGCCATAGTTAATTCAAGAATTATTTTTCTTTTAAAAATTAACAAAACTGAGATATAAACAGATTAGGTGACTTTGTGAAAAGCTGCAATAAAATGATAATGACCTAAAAAATCCAATTAATTACTTCATTACCCATCAAGTTACCTTCTAGGATTAAAACGTGAAAGCTAAATTTCATGTAAGTTTTCAACTAAGCAAAAGACTCATATGGTATATTTTTTATATATATAAAAAGGGAACATTTAATTCTTTTGCACTGTGAAACTTCTAAAGATTAATGTCCACTTCTCACTGACATTGGCATAGTATTTTGTTCTATAAACAAATATATATAGCACCTCAGAAAAAAAGGCCCTCAAGATATATCAAACTAAAGATTTTTTTAAAAATCAAATCCAACAAGCATAACATTACGTACAACCAAAATATTACGGTAATAGGAATAACATTAAAAATTTTTAACTATTTTATTGTTTGGAAAATTGTTTCACTTGTTCCATAAAATGGCTGTGATATAGGTATTATTTTTCTTTTCTCCTCTCATAGATTAGAAATCAAAAACTCAGAATACATAGTTAAGAAACTGGCAAAAGTCACATGAAATCACACTCAAATCCAAGTTTTCTCATTCAGTCATGCATTTACTCAGTCAAAAATCATATTTATTGAGCATCAATAGTTTGTCAGGCAATAGATTGTGTGCAAGTTACAAGAAGAACACTATATACTCTATCCTAGTGTAACATACCAATTTCTCAGAAGTTATAAAACTTGGAAAATAGTATTTGGTTTTCTTCCCACAAGAAATTTCCAGAGAAGTCATGAAGAAAAGATTTGCAAAAATTAAATAATGTTAGCCAGATGGATGTTAACTACACTTACTGTGGTGATCATTTCACAATGTAAACAAATATGGAATCATTATGTTGTACAACTAAAGCAAATATAATGTTATATGTCAATTATACTTCAATTTAAAAATAAAAAATAATTTAAAAAAATGAAATAATGAGGGAACTAACCCATCCCATCCTTCTCACGGTCAGGGCCACTGCCGGATCCAGGACTATTACATGATCTATGGAATAGACTCCTAATTTGTTTTCTTGCTTCTTTTCTATCTCCTATGCAGTTCAATCTTCACTCCCAACTCAGAGTTATTTTTAGAAATATTAGTCCAATCATAACACTCCTCTACCCTTGATATCCCCTGTTATATAAAAGATAAATCACAAATTCATTGTCATAGAATCTTTTAAACTCATCACAAACTAATCTTAATCAATCTCCCAATACTTTCCTCAAACAATTGAACTGACTTATCGTGACATATATTTTGACTTAAACGGCAGAAACTGATACCTAATACTCACTCTCCTTTCTGAGTCTCAACCAAGACAATAGTCTATTTTAGATTAGGAACTTGTATTGCATGAAGGCTTTCAAATACTCTCCAATTAAGTGTTTTTTACTCTATCTTGTCTTACAAAATAAACAACAAAATCTTGCTGTCAACAAAGGATACTGGATTTCTCTCCAGATTTTTTGAGACAGGTTATAATTCGTGGTTTATATTGATTTTATATATTCACATTTGTGAATATTTGTATTCACATGTATCAATAATAATTGGCAGGTAAACAAAACAGAATTTTCTATTTATTAATATGAATTTTTAAGTTAATATACAAAAAAACTCTAAAAATTAGTTAAGATAGTTCATTGATTGCCTATATTTAGGAGGAAACCAGGTTAGTGGCATCCGATCTTTGTTTTTGCAGTAAATGATTAGCTAAAGAGGAAACCCTCCTCTTGCTTTTACGAATTTTACAGTAATTTGCTTAGTGACGAGCAATGTCTTTCTCTTTATGTTATCACCTCTAATGGGTGGGGAATTTTGTCATTAAAAAAATACAATGAACATATACTATAAGAGGCTAGCAATATTAGCATAAGGGATGGTTGAGTTTTCCCGTATGGAAGATTCCGAAAGAGACCTAAGAGTATTCCCAATAAGGATACAGTCACCTCCCAAACAAAGCAATAGGCTCTTGCAGCCTTGGGAAAGCACATGTGGATGGTGTCTGGCAGACCAGGTCATTGTTTTGCTCAAGTTGAATACAAATGTCTTTTTTGAATAAAGAGCAGAGTGAAGCAATTGAAAAAATATTTTGCTTTCTCCCTGAGATAATTCAGTTGATCAAAAGTATAAAAATTAGGTGAACTACTCATATCACTCAGGAAAGTGTGTTTCCTGGAGGACAACAAAGAAATAAATATACATATTGAGATGCTCTTCAGACTGTTTATGTATTAAATATTCATTTGTCTTTAATAATTTCATTTAATTCAAAAGTTCCATTTTGACAAATGAATCTCTTATGAACATTTCAGTCCATTATTTATAAAATAATGTAAACTGAAATTATGAAAACCAAATTTTATGATGCTCAAGTGGATACTGGACTATGTTGGCTATTAAATATTGTAACTCCTGGAATGTGAGGACCATGAAGATTTTCGTATTTATACCAAACAGTTTTTTGAGCTACTTATACGGATACATTAGTCTTATAGTTGCTAACAAGCCAAAGTACCTCAGAGAATTGACTTATATTGGAACCTGATTTATATTTGCATAAAATCTGCACTGCTGGATTTAAAAATATATCAAATAATCTTACCAGGCATTATCATATTAAAAATAATTAACTATCATCTGGAGAGAGATCATAATATGTCATATGATTAACTACCAAGTGGATTAAATATGCATAAATTTAAATTGTTCAAATGAATCAGAGTATACGTGCACAATTTCATCACACAATAACTTCCATTATTTCAGAGCAGCATACTTTTGAGATGCTCTTTAATTGTTAAGGTAACATTATGAATATGGAAGTGAATACACAGAGGAATGTGAGAAATACCAATTCTGACTGATTTTGTATTAATTCTATGAGACCACACCTTGAAAAATTTACGCTAACATTTTATTTAGAATTTGATTTTATTAAAATGTGTCTAACATCTTCTGTTTCACAGCTTAAAAAATATCTATGTAGTACATGGATTTCTATCACTGTTACTCTTTAAAATGGTAATAGACTTCCCAGGCAAAGCAGTAAGAAAAAACACAAAGAAAAAAACACAAAGAAAGAAACAAGGAAAGAAGGCAGGAAGGAAGGAAAGAGAGAAAGAGAGAGAGAGAGAAAGAAAGAAAGAGAAAGAAAAAGAGAGGGAGAGAGAGGGAGAGAGAAAGAAAGAGAAAGAAAAAGAGAGGGAGAGAGAGGGAGAGAGAAAGAAAGAGAGAGAGAGAGAGGGAAAGAAAGAAGAAAGAAAGAAAAGAAAGAGAGAAAGAAAGAGAGAAAGAAAAAGACAGTAATGTACAAATATTTGAAAAGACAAATCTCTTCTTATTTCAGGCAATAAGATTTCCTCCTTAGGAAAAAACAATAACAACAGCAACATAAAAGAGGATAAATCCCCAAACTATTAAAACTGGATCGGGTAGCTGTGAAAATCAGGACTGTCTCCTATAGCACAGGCCAATATTTTGGTTATTTGGGTTATTCTAAAATGAACTTATGAGACAGAAATTTTATGCTACCATGAAACCTAGGGACCAAAGTGTTATTCTACTACTACCTTATTTTCTTCATCAAACTACTTACACACTATTCAGGTATTATTACTCCAGTGCTTTCAACTCTTTGCTTAGATGTGGTTAGTCCATTGTTTGTGCCAGTAGTGATCATTTTCTCTTTTTTCGAATATCTAAGTAGATCTGGATTCTGAATCTTTAGATCAAGGATCTATAATTTTTTTTCTATAAAGCACCAGAATGTAAGCATTTTAATCTTCGTAGGCTGTTAAGTCTGTTGCAACTGCTCAACTCTGCTATTATAGCATGAAAGCAACCACAGACAATAAATGATAAGCATGGCTGTGTTCCAATAAAACTTTATTTACAAAAACAGGTGACCGGCCCCATAATTTAACTACTACTGCTTTAGAGGAATGGAGTGAAAGAGAGATTTTTGCCATTAATAGAATATCTGACTGTAAAAGGTTCTAGATCTTTTTATCACCTCTCCTGATGTAGATAAATTGATAGTAATGATGTCCAATTGTTATTTTACTTTTTTTCTCTTTTTTGAAAAGACAAGATTAAGAAAAAAAGCCTCTTGCTCTTCTTTAGCTGCAGCCTAAATCATCAAGATGGAATAATTTTTGCAAGAAGACTTCTCTTGTAATCTTGACAAAGTTGTTTCAAGATTCATTTATTCCAAGACTGTGATAGGTATTTGACAGAGAGAGATACCCAAAGATCTTAGTGTGGCTTACCTAAAGACAATATTTAGTAGGCAAAATTTGTAATATCAGTATTTTCCCAATAAAGTGTAGAGGAAATCATATGGATTGAACTTCAGGCCAATAAAGAAGAATTTTACCAAGGATCTGTTTGTACAAGAACTAATAAGAAAAGTCAGCACGATGAACATCCCAAAATTAATATAATTTTTAAATAGTAGCAATTACTAATTACTACAGAAAATTTAATATTTCATGATAACAAAATAATTTTAAAAACCCTACAAGTAAATCTAAAACATGCAAAAACTATAGAAGAAAAATATAAAAGTTTATTGACAGATTTAAGATGTAAATAATGGTAAGATATATCTATCTTTTTTTGGTGACAATGTCTCAATATTGAAAATATGCAAATTCTCCTGAAATTTATCACTTAAATTTAAACCATCAACAAAATCTCAACCAGATTTTTATAAGCATTTGGCAGATTTACTTTAATTATAAAATATTTAAAAATATCTGAGCATTTGGAGAAAGAAATAGAATAAAGATGGCAATGTCTAATTTATAAGACACCCTAATATACTACAAATAGTGCAAAAATAGAAAAATATATGTATAACTGAAATAGTTACAACTCATATTCTCACAAAATAAATTTCTAATTTATTAAGAAGCTAAGTATACAAAAATAGAAAATCATACATAAAAGGGAAATTAATAGCATTGTGGTGCTGGAACAAGACAATCAGAGAAACCTGTATTACCTACAGGTATGTGTGGATATACAACAACTAACAAACAAATTTTCAGAGCTACATCTTTCATGGTAATTAAACATATCCTATGAGTATCGAGTTCACAACTTAAGACAGTGTCTGGCATGCAACAAACACTATATAAATGTTTTTACTATTATTATTAGAGGGTTCTAAATATGCCTTGGTTTGTGTGGACACTGTGTCTGGCCTAACCCGAGGTTTTCCTTGTTGCTGCACAAACCAGGCTGCCACCATTAGGGTATTAGAGAAGGTGAGTACCATATACCTATATCCTCATAGAACAGACAGTGATCAGGGATCACATTTCAAAGGTCATGATATGCAATACCAGGCAGAAGAACATGACGTTGAATAGAGGTTCCATATCCCCTATAACCTGCAAGCAGCAGGGTTGGTAGAAAGGAAGAATGGAATATTAACACAGCAGAATAAATTACTAACAGGAAAAACCACCTTGGCAAGGTAGACTGAAGTATTAGCCCAAGCTTTAGTACATTTGAATGATCCACTAATAAGGCGTATTGCCCCTCATGCCAGACTGGGGCCTCTTGCTGAGACACCCAATACTGTAAAGGTATGGAAGTCGTGGGAGACAACCATTGCCCTGACTCTCACGGTAGATCCATGAGCTATGCTGCTGAGAACACCAAGCCCCTTCACACTTGGCAAAGGTGTTATCTAATGGAATTTGCAATGGGCCATTCTACAAGGATGGGTGAGTTACCTTGCAACCCTGGGTAAGGGAGAACTACTCAGTTTTCACTGAGATCCCATTGTCTTGCTGCAAGCCAGACCTGTTGAAAGGCACTATACTTGGAATGGAACATGCACCATTGAAAGAAGGTAGGGGTCCTGGTCTGGCATATTCTGCCCCCAGTCCATCTCCTCATGCTTAACGATGTTGCCTCCCCTGACCACTATGTATGGTATGCAAAACCAGGTCAAGTTCCTAAAGCCGCTGACCTCCCTCTCCTCAAAGCCAGATGGGCACATTCTGTTTTCCACCAGTATGATCATTTGGCCACCACCTTTGTCCCCTCCCTTGGCCTGGAGGACATTATAGTACACATAGAAGCCCTTACTAAATTCGTCCAGCAAGCCTTAAATCATAGCTGACAAAGCCTGCCTTTACTGAGCACTGCTATGTCTTCAGTGAGAAAAGCTGTCTTCCAAAATAGGATGGCCTTGGACATTATTACTGCCTCACAAGGAGGCATCTATGCCATTATCCAAACAGAACATTGTGTGTTTATAACTGATGAGTCTGTTAATGTATCATCTTTATTAAATCACATGAAGACACAAGTAAATGCCCTGAATGACCCGACCCCCAGCCTAGGGGACTTAATAAATCAGTGGTTCAGATCACGAGGTTTTTGGTGGAAAAAATTGTTACTTATTTTGAAAATCTTTATATTAACCTGTGTTTTCTCCCGCATGTGCCTATATGGTTGTTGTGGCATCTGCCTCCAATGCAGCCAGATAGCCACCAAATAAGCCACTTCGGTGATAATGAAACCCCTTGCTGACTTCTGCTCAGGGTGTATTGTGGAAAAAAGGACATATAAGATTGTAAGAGCAGGTCATGAGGGTGGAATGTTGGAGAAGGTCATCAAGAGGATGTGACCACTGGTTGACCTGCGAACTGGACTGGGGCAATCCGAGGCTCCTCACTCTCTCCCCTGTCCTTGGAATGTACATTCTGCTCGCTGTTCCCACAGTGGGATCCCATTTCAAGGGCGCAGCCGTGAATGAGCAATGTGTTGTTGAGACTGTCTGGACGGTATCCTTGACTGAACCCAGTTGAGGCCTCTATATAAACTTTAAGATTCTAGCGGGCAGGCACAGAGATCTACTCGTCTGCCGCCACCCAAGATAAGCCTCATACGTAAGTTCCCTTGCTTATTAAACTTGCCACCTACCAATCTGGAATGGTCTATCTCTCTTTGGTCTCTCCTTTCCCACTGTGTACGGGAGCCAGTTTCAGATTTCACCAGGGGAACTTCCAAGTTTGGGAACCAACAATTATCTTTATTTACGTCATCACCATCATCATCATCATCATCAATTACATTAACATTCTTTAAAAGCATCAAGTAAAATTGACTATATATGTGGATGAACTAGTCAGATCAAGAGGTAACCTATTTTTTTAATCCCTGTAAGATTTTGCAGCAAAAGTCTGTAAGCATATATATCTCATCATTACTTACTAATTGTGGTTAATCGGAATGTTCATTTGGTTTAGCCAAAGCTAGAAGTGACTTGACATTTGCAGTGCAATGAGCCAGTGTTTGAAAAAGCCCAAGATGATTTTCTGGAGGAGAGTCCTTTTGGTTAACACCAGGTAAGTTTTCACAAAATAATAATATGTAAAATGAAGTCACCTTCTACCGTGAAATTCCTGGGGTTATTTTTCATTTGCTTGTTTATTACAGGGAATATAAAGATATTTACAATGAGCTGGAACACTATGATTTTCTATTCTGAATTTATTAGTATATGATCAAAATTCTGAACAGATTCATTTTTTAGTAGTGTTCCATTTTAGGGATGCAGTTAAATATCTGACATTTCTTAGAGAGTTTCTTATAAGACTGCCAGGATGTCTTCCAGTTCACTCAACACACAAGCATCTTGTAGAGTCACTAGCAGTACAAAATTCTTCATTTCAACTCTGTCTATGGCAGCTGCACATTCCATTCTCATCGATCAAAGTCTGAAGCAAAGAACAATCTCTAGTAATTGCTTACTTATTCAATTTGCTTTCTGACTCAGTGTTTTAGTGAGATTCTTTTTGAAAGGCCAGCAACTTGTCTCCAATTCATTTCATTAAATGCGAGAAAAAAAGGAGCTTTATATTATTTAGTAGGACAAGGTACATGATCACAAAGTGAAAGGTCTTAATATCTATTCTTGCTCAATATGAATTGCAGCATTTTTCATCTTTTATCAGAACTTTAATTGCCATTTTAAAAAGAGTACCTTATAAAGCAACTGATTGGTAAAGAAAACAATAGGTAGCAAGAATCTCCATTGTTGAAAAACCCTTTTAGTCGTCTGAAAGGGAAAAAGGATTAAAACAGGTTATTAAATGATAATTTTATACATTTGAAATCATTTGTAAAATGTGCTTTTGTAGTTGCAGCAGACCAAGAAGTCATTGAGAATGTGGACTCTTATTAGCAAACTGTACCTAAATTTGAATGAGAGATTAGTAGGATTTTATTCACATGACAATTTATTCCTTTTCCTGCAGAATCTCATTTCTATTTTCATCTCAGAATCAACCATCTGTTTCAGACAGCACTGGTTAGTCAGTGTTTAATGGTTAAAGTCTACATCTGGACTCAGCCACTTATTAGCTACATGATCAATATCAAGTTACTTATCCTCACTGAGCATCAGTTTTCTTATACGTAAAATGGGATAGTGAAGTGCACTCTAGTACCTCTTTCATAAGGTTGTAGTGAGCACAGGGCTGGATATGAATCAGTGATCATAACGATGGAAGTTATTAGCATTGTGATCCCATAATTCGTCCTTTTTCAAAACTTTCCTCTATGCACATGATGAGGTAGAAATAGTTTCCTTGAACACTTCTCCACTCCTCTCCACTTATGCAAATGTTTCCAGCTTCTCCAATGAATACCTCTCTGGTCAGCCCTGTGAGTTTGTATTATCAATAATCTATACTTTGCACTTTTAAAAGTCTTATCTCTTTATTAGAATAATTTCTCTTCCTATATACATTTACCTGTTCCTTTACATTATAATTTTTTTTCATCTTTTGAGTCTTAATTTTTGTTGACAATCTGAGGAAAGCTATGAAATATTTCCTGAAAAATGTCATATATATGATATATGTACATTTACACATATTTGTATACACACACACATATATGATTTTTTTGCACCCAATTTCACGGGATTTCATAACCTACATCACATGTCTAATCCATTTAGACGTCATCTAGGGGTCCAGCCTTAAATATAATTGTGGAATCTCTGGATTTCTAAAAATCTCAGACTGGCATACATCTGTTTCTGCATCAGAAGATTTCAATTTTCCTTTGCTCAAAATTATAGAAAAATATAGACACTGTACAAAACACTTGGAGACTCAATGGGAAGCCAATCTGAGAAAAGAAAAGTGAAGCTGATATTAGCTTGAAAGGAGAGGAGCTGAAGTCTTCATAAGCAGGCTAAGGGATATATCAGAACATGAAGATATAGCGAATGCAGATAATATTGTGGAAAAGTCTAAGATAAGTGAAGAAAAAATATATCAGTACCTGGCTTGTGATGAAGGTACAAAGAGAGAGGGGTCCACCATGGATGCCCACCAGAGGAGACAGACAGGGCTTTGGGATGCTTGTGTGTATGAGGGAAGGGTAAGCTAGGACAGCGAGAGGCGAGCATGTATAATCAACTCTCTGTTTCTTTATATTGAGCCAAGTCAGCCAATTCCAACTTTGTGTTCAATGTTTGGTGGGCTAATACAAAAAATCAATAATAGTGAGCTATCAGTGGAGACTTTCCAAGACAATTAACTCCTTGGTATATCAAAAGAGGTCTACTGTTGGAGATTTTGCTGCAAGAGATTAATGAAGTAAATATTGTCCCTCATTTTTTTTTTTCCTGGTCTGGCATAGCAACCAGAACATGTTAAATGCTCAGTACCTATTTGTTGAGCACTTTTACTAACCAGACATGGCCTGTGCAAAAACTTGGACAATTCTAGTAAACACTAGCAAAAGTTGTTCAGCTTATTTCAGCTTTACAAGGAACTTTTTCATCAAAGAAAGGCACAGTCTTTCTGGAAATCAGTGTGGGAAAGACAGTGAGAAGCCAGAGGGAGTGATGGAGTAAAGTGGCCCTATGTCTAATGCACTCAGGTGGAAAATTAACTGTTCACCATCGAGGTCATTAGAATGACTTGGGAAGATTCAGGTAGACTTAGTCATTAGGCTGCTCTGGTAGGAATTTAGAAACCTCAATTTTGTTACTAGCTTTCTGTCTTTTGACCTTTTGAAAAAGTAATTTCAGATCTCATTTTCTCTGGTTCTTAAATAGAATCATAGTTGTCCATAAGGCAATTTTAAGATACTCAGATGAATGATGTTACACATGTTTAAATGCAATTCTCTACTGATTTACTGGAAGACATATATTTCTTTTTTTGGACAGTGTCTTATATATTTTATTAGCTCTTATGGTATAAAAAAGTCTGAAATAGACTACTAGTAGAATCCTCACTTTGCCAACCTGTAAACTGAATAATAGAAGTACAAATAGAAAGATCAGAAATCAGAATCTCAGAAATAATATATAGTCATTTATCCCAAAAATGACAGTGAATAAAGAACTTTGATAAATCACAACTTTGAACCTTAGATAACATACAATAATGTCTACTATATCTAATTTGGGTTAATAATAATAGTTAACACAAACCAATGATTATGTGCAGGCACTGTTCTAACAGTGTTAGAACTCAAGTTTTCAAGTTTAACTCAAGTTTTCTCACAACAACGCTACAAGGCATATACTATTACTGTCTCCATTGTACACTTGAGGAATCTGAGACACAGAAGAATTGTCTAATACTCTTGACATCAGTAAATGGCAGAGCCAAGACTTGAACCCGAGAAAAATTGACTCAGAATCTGGGCTCATACCACTTTATTATACTACATATCCAGTTGGATAGCTTTTCATAACCATCGTTAGGTCGCAAATGCAAAAAGTTATCTCTACTCAAACATTACCTACCAACTTAGTTCAACTATTTTTAAAAATTGGTTAAAAATCTTTTGTTTTCTAATACATGAAATAACATATATTTAATTCCTACAATGTGTAAGGGGCTAAGTTCTACATAGGTTGGATGAAAAGATAAACAAGACAGAGTTGATTTGTTGCTATTTTCTACGTTCTAACCAGGGAAGCAGAAGACCCCAGTGTCAATATGAAAAGGACAAAATAGTACAGTCAGCTATTTACTATTAAAATGGCCAAACTTATCCCATTGCCCAAGACTTATTGACTAGGGCCTGAACATTATGAAACATAACAGTTCTATAAAGATTTTCCTTTGTTTTGTTTTTGTTTAAGACTAAGCGTTTCAACCATTTTGCTAAGTTTCACTTCACACTCATGTGTAAATCAAGCAAAACTACTGGGAGTGACATTTTGTGTTTTAGAAATATTCAACAATAACCAAAATATTTTCATTGCTGATGTGTTAATGCGTGATTCAAATCATAGCTGACACAAAACATTTGTAACAAATCAGTGTATAGTCAAGCTGACTTAGAAAGAGAATGGATATTCAGATTCGCGGTTCTCAGCCTATAGCCGATCCACATCCACAGGCCATTCCTCCTGATTAAAGCTTGATGTCATACTCTGCTGAGATTTGCTAATAGATTTAAAGGAGTATTTATTCATGTGAACACATCTCAACAAGTTCTTGCAAATTTGTTTCTTAAATGAGCCCATGAATATCCCTTATTAGAGTACTTGTGGATTCTTTTTTTTAATATTCTAATGGGTGGCTCAGATTGCTTCATAAACCGTATTTTCTAAATCACGTTAGCAGCTGAAAGACCCTGCTTCTATGTAAAACAATGCATTATTTTTCATCTAGTTAGTTTGTATAGAATGAAAAAGATTTTGAGGAAATAACTTTACCAAAATTGTTTTTTTGTAAGATTGTATATACTGCATACATCATTTTATACTCCAAACTATGCCAAACTATATGGTTTGGCTTTCCATTTTCAAATTTTGTAGGTAGAGAAAAAATTCTTCTACTGTTTTTTTTGGTTTTCCTCTGCCAATTGTGTATAGCTGTTTACTTGAAATTGTGTTCAACTTACTAGAGATGGGGTATGATCGATATAATTAACCAAAATTATATGCATATCTGTCTGTCAATGGCTATAATTTGTGTTGAGGATACTACTTATGTAGTTTGGATTATTTATGGTGGCTTCTGGAGGAAAGCAAAGACTGAGCATCACAATTTCTAAGTGACTTAAATTGCCATGTGAGATAGGCATTGGTCTTTCTAGGATAGTGCCCTACGGGAGATGGCCCATTAGTCTCTTACTTAAGTTATAGATCAATCCACAGAGCATAATGCAATGAAAGTGGAAGACTTTGATTCAAAATGATAATTCATTCATGATTTGAGAGTAAAGTTGTAGAGGTTGAACTCAGTCTTATAAAGGTAAAAATCAGCAGGAAACACACCATATCTGTTCCTTAATAATTTCGTATTTAGAGAAACTCAAAGTGTCACATAATAAATACTCAGTGACTATAAATAGACTAACCTAATAAGACACTTAGGAGTAATAGACATAGGAATGTAATCTAAATAAATAGGAAAAGCCTATTTAGGTACCTATCATGGAAGATAGGTTTAATTTTACAAAGAATGGATGGAATAAAATCTATGTTACAGCACAAAACAAAAAAGACATAGGGCCTAAATTCCCTAAAGTGGTTTCCATGGTTGAAGTAAATGTTTATTTTCACTCTGTGAATAAGTACATGTCAGAATTTTCTATGCTGCATCTGGGGAAAGTGACATACATTTTCACTTCTATTAGATGTTACAGCTTCATGCCAGTGAAACAGACAGATATGTCTTCTGTGGGTTTCCTCTGACAGAATGAACACTATAAAAAAACCCTAATGAAGTTCAAGCCAATTCTTTATGTTCCTTAGCTATTTCCACCATTGCAACCTAACAAGTCTTGGTTTTTCAGACTGGATAGTACTAGTCCCTCAAAGATAATACATCAATGTTCTTAATAGACAAGATTCTTCTTTTGGAAGAGACCAATGGATAGGGCTGCAGATAGCCTACGTGCTTCTTTGCTACATGTGGCAGTTATGTTTTCTTTTACAAGATGTTTCTGCAATTATCCCAAGAGCACCTTCTTTGCGGTGCTACTGTTGGGGTAGAGACTGATACTACACACAGAACAGGCGTGTTCAATACAGCTTTGTTAAACGTATTCTATCAGCAGTTCAGAAAAGTTGCATGGACTTAAAACAGTTGTGTTCAAATCCGGTTCTGCCATTTCAAACTATATAACATGGGATCAATTTTTTCATCTGCATAAAATGGATAATGATACTTAAATCTGTTGTTATGATGATATGATGATCAAATGTGGTAACATATGAGAAAATGGCCTTCTGAACTCTAAAGTGCTATGGAAATATATAAAGTTATTATTCAGGATACGAATTTAGCCCATTTTAAATTCTACATTTAATTACGTTTTAGAAAATAGTTTGCATTTATACAAAATTATTTTTTCTATAAGTTGTTTTCATTCACATACATCTTGAAAAGTTTTTTTTTTTAATATTTAAGCATCACTTAATTCTTCCACATTTTCAAGTAGTCAGGAACCAAGGAATTATGTGGATTCGTTTTTGCCACCAATTTTGTATGTGCAAAAACTACAACAATATTGATCAAGAGTATTTGTGATTGAGAAGGGCCCAAATACTAAATGAACAACTTTCGAAACTATAAGTAGTTCCTCACTCATAGAACAAAGCAAGCATAAACAGAAGGGTATAATCTCTTGAAACATTCTCTATCTCAGAGAATTAATTTTTTCACCACCTAAAAACTATTAGCTCAGTAAGAACAAGTCAATGGTTATTCCAAGATGGGTAATACGGTATTCTAAAAAACAGGCACAATCATTTACTTTACTTCTTTCTATATTTCAGGTAAATGTGACATGGGCCATTCAGTGTCTTTTCTTGAAACTATACAAGAAAATAGTGGGCATCTCTTATTCTGCTCAATGGGGTGTTAAGTTTAGAGCTACCTGTCTTTGAGAACAGGACTTGAATTGAACTATTCAACTAGCTGGGGTTTAACTTTTGGTTTCAATTTCCTACTGAAGGAATGCATTCAGGCAGAAAGCCAATTTAGGTCTTAACAGGTATCTTGTTCTTGGGACTAGTAGACTTGTATCCAGAGGCAAAGTTCTATTTTTGTCATTGTTTTAAGAAGCACAGTATAAAGAAAAATGAATAAAAAGAGGTGCTGTTATATTTCCCTACCATTACCCTGACATTCCACACACACATACAATTAAATTCTCTGGCAAATCATTTGTTTGGCAAATAATTTTTCTTCCCACCCTTCGTGGTACCTCTGACTGCTTAGGACTCTTCACTATAGGGACAGCTTTGGTATATCGCCCAACAGAAATAACACCTGAGTTGGATCCTGTCCCCCTTATCAGTACTTGTCTATTCTATAACTCTTATTCTATGAATATAAAAGAAAAAAATAATATAATACTAATTTTTAAGAATGGACTCAAACATTATACTGCTCTGGCAGCATTTGTATTTATTTAAAGGACTTCAAAGCTTTCTCCAAAGATCACCAATGTGAATTTCTGATAATATGGCAGACAAATCAATGGCATATTCTTGGGCAGGAGGATATATGTCCCTCAAATCTTAATGCATATGTTGTCACATATGTAGAGACCCAGTATCATATCTCCTCCTCTACATGTTTTCCTATTTGCACTTGCAGATCTATTTTTGATTTTGATTATGCCTCTGCAAGTTATTCTTTACATACTGCATCAAACAATTGCTTTGATGTCTGCCTTCTGGTTGGATATGTTCAATGAAAGGCAACTGCAGGAAATTGGATAAAGAAACGAGAGTAAGTTCTGAATATTATCCATTTCCTCTCTGCTGGGCTACAGTTGTATCCCTCAACCAAACCCCACACCTCCTGCTGGACAACCAGAGGACAGCTCTTCTGAATTCTAGTAACCTTGCCTACTGGAAGTAATAGCTCTTTATTTTTGCTAGCCCTGAGGTATTTCACTGTCCCTTGTTGGTTTCCAGCATCTTTCACACACTTTTGAGTATCTCTTCATTGAAGTCTACCACCTGTTGTCCTGACACTAACATAATACGGTGTTGAAAAAACAAAACTTCAGGGACTACCTCTTGAAATAATGAGAAAAAATAAGTTTTCATAACCTAGATTGGGTTTTCATAGCTCTCCACTTGCGTATTTTCTTACTCTTTGCTTTTCAGTTAAAAAATTAAGAAATGGCATGTAAAAGATTAGTGTCAAACAATATAAAATTACAAAGTAAAACGTGAAAGTTCCATCTAACTACCTGCGATCTCTCTAATGAGGTCCCACTTCACCCTGGCACCCCTTGTACCCAGAAAAAGCTATTGTTATTGTAGTCTTGTTTTTTTTTCATCCATGTATTCATTTTTTGTTTTGCTGGTAACAAATTATCACAAACGTTGTGGCTTAAAATACCCATTTATTATCTCAAGGTTAGTCTAGGTCAGAAGTCTGGGCCTGAATTTCTATTCAGGGTCTCAAAATAGTGAAATCAAGGTGTTGGCCAGGCTATATTATCACTAAAGATTCAACTAAGAAAGGATCTGACTCCAGCCTTCCTCTGGTTGTTGGCAGAATTCACGTCCTTGCAGCAGAAGAATTTGTGGAGGCTTGCTTCTTCAAAGCCAGTAATGGAGAGAGAGTGTCTGTGGCTATGACTCTCTTACCTCTAGAACCTCTTTAAAAAGGTTCATCTGATTATGTCAGGCCCATAAGGATACCCTGTTTTTGACTATACTAAGGTCACAGTTGGGTATGTCTTTAAATTTTTTGAGTTGTATAAAATTTGTTATTTATTACTCAAGTAATTCATGTTAATTTCAGGTAAAGTGCTTTTAATGAAACAAACATATGTTTTAAAATTATCCTAGTATTTTTACTGAAGATAAACATGGTTAATGTATTTGTCAATAATCTGCCTGACATTTTTCTAAGTGTACATTGTCTATTCAATTTTTAAAATATAAATGTTATCCTAAAACACATACCTAAACGTAGATATAGTTTTATGCCAAATATGGATCTATATCCTCATTCTTAATGGCTTTACTACCTAGTATTGTGTTATGTAGATGTGCTATAATTTTTATACCCAATTTCCTTGTCTATGGAAATATTGAGGTTTTCAAATACTTACTTTTCTGTCCAATGCTGATATATGGGGGGTGTGGTGTGTGTGTTTGTGGTGTATATATATTTCCATGGGATAAAATCCTAAAAGCCATTCACATTTTTTAAGGCATTTTATCTATATTATCGATTTTCCATTGAGAAAGGTGGAAACTAGTTTGATCTCATAAGCCACATGCAAAAATTTCACTATTCACAATTCTCTAATTTCTGCCAATCTAAGAATGGAAAATCCTGTCTCATTTCTTTAATTTGCGTCTCTTTGATTAGCACTGTCTTTGAGTATTTTTCATACGTTAGGCATCTGCTTGTGTTCTTTACCTAATATCTATTCTTGCCCTAATTTTATTTTTGTAGAAGAAAAACTAAACATTTCCTCTATTGACTTAGAAGGACAGCATATAAATATTAATAATCTAAAACTACTCTCATATTTTTGCACATATGTTTCCCTGTTTGGGTATATCATTTAACTTTGTTTACCAATTTCTGTTTTGTTAATTATCGTTTGTTTGTTTTTTCTATAGATGATTTTAACCACACAATTTGCATGATAAAAAGACATTTTACTTCTTTTGCTATATTTTTTGTAGTTAAAAATTATTCTCTGCCAAGCTCATGTATTTAGATATATTTCCCTAGTAATTGTATGTTTTTCTTTTTCTCTTTTAAAATATCGCTTAGAAATATAATGAAAAAAACACCAAAATAGTTAAATTTCACCCATATGTTGTTCCATACTAGAAATATATGAACATATACTTGCATACATCCATGGGTGCATACAAACATACATGTTTCCAAGTGTGTGTATATATTTCCCTTTCACTAAAAATGTCGTGCCCTACTTGCGAACTTAATTTTGTTTGTGTTGCACATGAATTTTTCTTAATTTCATGTAGATATAATTCATCTATCAATATAAACACACACTCATTGTATTACATTCTCAATATTGAACCGCAACTTGCTTTTTTTTACCTAACAGTACTTGTTAGACATTTTTCTATGTCAATGCTTATAGCGCTATCTTTAATGACTGTATACTATTTCATATAATGCATCTATTATAATTTTTTTATCTATTCACATATTGATTAATATTTCAATAGTCTCCCGTTCTTTGCTACCGTATATTTATATATGCTGACATTTTCATTTTGGTAGAATCAATTCCTAGAATTTTTTTTTTGGAAAAACATCAACAAATACATATTGTAAATTTTTAATATTTGCTATTTGGAGTGGGATTATGATGGCAATTCCCTTGCACATTATGAATTCTTTATATTTTATCATTTCCAAATGCATTTTTTATGTAACAAATAAAAAAAAAATTTTAATTATGGAGGGCCTCCCAATAAAGATAGTGATTGAATACATATATTTAATAACCTCTGACTCAAAATCCTGTGAAAGCAACAGAAAAGAGATTTTTCTTAAATTCATGAACACACAATGATAAAGAGAATAGGAGAGAAGGCAAGAGCATGGAAAGAATAATTGAGAAACATGGAAAGCATATGGAAACATAACTAATTCAGCACATCTGATAAGGCCAAATCATGTGTCAGCAACGGGAAAAGCTAAGGAGTAAAAATTTAGTAGCAGATCTCTCAAAAGGCTCAGAGATGGGTGGCACCTCCTTCTACAAGAGGTGAATGCATCATTGTGTGTGTGTGTGTGTGTGTGTGTGTGTGTGTAAAAGTGGAGAATTGGTTTGAGAAGTCCAACTTCCACCACCCCCAGCCTGAGTCTGATCCTCCTCTACTCTGCCCCAGGGGATTAATTATTGGTGAAGATAAAAATAGCATCTGAAGTGATGAATATCATGAACAATTTAGAGTGGTGATACTATACTGAAACCAGGTGATTCTTTCACTTTTGCAACACAAAACACATTCAAAATTTTACTTTACATTCAATTTGTTGAAGAAAGATTTAAGGATAAGAAAAATTCATTGAATATGCTATGAACCAGGTACAGGCAAGAACATGGCTAAACTCATAGTTTATTGCATATTTGCATGGAAATAAATTAACTAAAAAAGACAATTTTACTTAAAAGTGTTAAATTTGAAGGCATAATTCACCAATCATTGTAGCCGAACTGTGTTCAAGTAAAATATTTGTTTTCCATGTAATATGTAAAGTAATATGTATTAACTTAGATATAATTCTGATATAACATAAATAGGTTAATTTTTATTAGTATTTTATTCTGAAATAATTTTAGACTTACAGAAAAGTTGCAAAAATAGAACACAGAGGTGCCATACACCATTTACTCCAGCTTTCCCTAATGTTAACTTAAATAAACTTAGTACAATTACCAAAACAAGGAAATTACCATTGCTACAATGTTTAGTAGTAGTTAATGTAGTTAACTAAACTACGCACCTTAGGTGAATTTCACCAATTTCTACCTCTCTTTGTTCCAGATCCCACTCCTATGTAGTATGTATGTCTCCTTAGTGTCTTCCAATTCATGACAGTTCCTCACTCTTTCTTTGCATTTTATTACCTTAACATTTTTGAAGAGTAGTGGTCTGTGATTTTTGCAGTCTGTCTCTTAGTTTGGATTTGGCTGACGTGTTCTTATGATTTGAAAGAGGTTATATATTTTGGCAAGAATACCACCAAAACAACATTGTGCTTTTCTCATGCCTCAGGAGGTGTATAACTATATGTTTCATGACTGGTGATATTAGCCTTGATCACTTAGGTAAGGTGTGTCTGCCAAGTTTTACCACTGAAAATTTAATATTTTTTTTCCTTTGTAATTAATAAATATCTTGGGGAGATATTTCTAGAATATGTGAAAATTCCATTTCTTCTCAAACTTTTACCCTCTAATTTTAGCTTCTATCAGTGGATCTTGTCTGCAACAGTTATTTCAATGGTGTTTGCCTAATGGTGAATTTCTTATTTTCTTTTTATCTCTATATTTATTAATTGGAATTACTCTGTAAGAAAGATTGTTCCCTTCTCCTCGTTGATTTATTTATTCTATCATTTATTTTTGTCAATAGAGATCCATGGATAGTTATTATATTCTATGGGTTAGAATGCATTACTATCAGCATGTATTGTTTTTATCCAAATTTTTCTAATTCTAGCCATTAGGAGCTCCTTCAGGTTGACTCTTGTGTCCTTTCAACCTGCCGCTCCCCTCTTTTGAGCACTTCCTTACTTTCTGAACCACAAGATGTTCCAGGCTCACATTGTATTTTCTCACCTCAGCCTTAGATTCAGCCACTTCTCCAAAGAGACTATTAGTCAGTTCTCTAGAGAAACAGAGCCAATAGGATGTGTATATATAAATAGAGAGAGAGAGAGAGAGAGACAGACAGACAGACAGACAGACAGATTTATTTTAAGAAATTGGCTCATGCAATTGTGGAGGCTGGCAGATCTGAAATCTGCAGGCCAGGACTGCAGGCTGAAGACCCAGGGAAGAGTTTACGTGGCAGCTGGAGTCTGAAGCAGACTGTCTGCAGAATTCCCTCTTCTCAGGAGACCTCAATCCTTTTCTCTTAAAGCTTTCAGTTTATGGAGTGAGGTCCACCCACATTACAGAGAGTAATATGCTTTACTGAAAAGTCTACTGATTTAAATGTTAATTTCATCTAAAAAAAAGACTTTCACAACAACATTTAGACTGGTTTTTGACCAAAATATCTGGGTACTTTTGACACATAGAATTAGCCTAATTCCTTTTACTGGAGTGTTGTGTACTGGTTTGATGTGATTTCAAAGCTACTTGTTCATGACTTAAGTAAAGTTGTTTTAATCCACTTATTTATGAAGAAGACAAAACGTTGTTGTTTTGATATGAAAATGAAGTAAATTGTGTCAGGATGTTATCATCTCATCTATTTCCCTTGATAAGAACTCAGTAGCCCAGCTGCCTAGGGTTTCCACTGTGACCTTATCGGTAAGAACACATGGAGAAGCAACTATGGCAAGGGGACATTTGGACTATAAATACTAAGAGTTTGTGAGAATTATTCAAGAGTTTTGGTCTGGGCAAATTGCTCTTTGTTGACCTAAATAAACTCTCCGAAGACATTGGGGCATTAGTTGCTACTGTGGTAAGGGCAATTCCTTTATTGGTAGTGATTACAAACCTTGCAATAGCCCCACAAAGGAAATCAGCCTGCCTGACAACACCAGCGCCATAGTTCCCTAGCAATGTGCTCTAGCTACAAGAGATTTTCATTTTGCGCTCGCAGCTGGGCATTAGCTCTCAGTTGGTCAAGCCATCTCTCCTGACTGCCTTCTCATATAAAAAGATACACCTCAAACTAAAGTTGAACTTTATTCCTTTCATCTCTGCTTGCCCAGAAAAATAGTGTGATTAATCTATCATTAGTTCAAAGTATGTTATGTTATTTCTTTGTTGGCTTATTAAGAGATTATCTTGTATGCTGTTGGCTTGTGAAACTACTATAAATCCCACAGTGAACCTGTGTTAAATAAACTATTGGCAAAAACAATCTCAGTCTCTGAGCATAATTCCTTCCTCCTGAAACAAAACATGGAGAATATATAGAAACCAAGATCTGGTTGCTAATTGTGCTCATTGCTACTGGGAAATTATTGCCTTTCAGTGGACAAAGCTCAAAAATATATGTATGTATGATAATCCCATGTACACATACAAATCTAGCTATCTCTCTGTATCCATCATCTATCATTTATCTATCTGAATAAGTTCATACTTACACTTCTGATTCCAATTCAACACCACATGGTTCAATTTAACCTTCCCTTTCCCTTATTCATACCTGTTTTTCCCCAACAGTCACATTTTTCTAGTCCTCATTAAATGCAATATATGTACTTCTTTGTTCAATCCTATTATACATATCAAGTCATTTCAGAATTACTCACTCATACCCCTGTGAGAAATAAATTTACTAATTATAATATGTGTACACAGTTTCTTGTGTCTTCTGCCCTACAGTATCTAGTCAAAATATTGTTTTCCAATATTACTTAGGTTAGTTCTTTTCTTCGTTACCACCTCAGTGTGGTTATATTATTCACTGGTAACACAGGTAGCTTTCTTTGCTCCTGTTTTTATTACCTTTTAGGTGATATGTCTATTTTTAATTAAACATTAAAAATAATTATATAATGAAGAATAGATTTTTAGATTTAAATTCCTGTTTAAAACCTTTCAAACATCTATATTAATCTCTAAGTGCCAAATATGAGTTTCATTTTGTTAAAAAACAAAATTCAACTGAGTACATTTGGAGACCTAATTGGCTTTATTAGGCAATTCATGAACTGGACAACATCCTATCAAGTAAAAGGGGGCTCAGAGGGTTTGTATAAGATGAAAGGTTTTTATAGGAAGGATGGTGGGGCAAGCAAGTAATTAGCAAAAGAAAAGAAAGGGTTATTTTGAGCCAGGACATCTTCTCTTTGAGGGGAAGGGACTGGCACAGATTTTATCATGCAGATTATCTCTTGGTCCCTCCTCTGAGGGATGGAGAGGGCCTATGTGACAGATTACCAAATTGGTGCTTGACCAGAAAGTTCTAGACTGGTTGATTAAAATTGCATTTTTGGGAGACGTTGCAACTGCTATTAGATCAGGCATTAAATCTGTTGACACGAGTGATGCCATCTTGGGCCTGTGGTTTTATTTTTAATGATTTTAAATTTTCATTCAGCTCAGTCTCTTAATGCAGGGGGTAAGTTTAAGGGAGCGACGTCACTGACGTTGGTTGGCACATAGATTTTGTTATCTCCTTCTCTAGAAGGTATCAGTTCTCAAGACACTCAATCCAGCATCAATAAAACTTATTTTTTGTGATAAAAAATAAGGCAAAGTGCTGGCTCATTGCTTGAAACTATCATGATAACTCTCTCTAAGACATCTGGTTTGTTAAACTGATTTGGCATTAGTTTTTCTATCTAGCAAGAATTTTCCACAGAACATTGAAACTATGTAAGTATGCCTCCCAAAGTTTACTTTGATTCAACAACAATCCTTGGTCATTCTTATTAAAACAGATTTGACTTCAGACAAATTGCAAGCAACATTTTTCTATAGAAATTACATAAAATCAATAAATATTAACATTTTTAAAACTTTAATACCTATAATATAAGATAAATCTACTGTATGATTTTATTTATATGACATTCTAGAAAAGGCAAAATTATAGGGACAGAAAATAGGTCATTGTTTACCAGGCTAGGACTGACTTAAAGGGGGCACAAGGGAATTTTTGCCGGAATGGAGATGTTCTATATCTTGATATTGGTGACAATTAGATGAATGTATACATTGTCAAAGCATATCAAATTGCACACATTAAAAGGGTAAATCTTATTGTATGTAAATTATATTGCAATTAAAAAAACATGCATAGTGCACAAAGTACAAAGACAAAAGTATGGTATATGAGAAGTATAGTTTAATGGTAGCATTTGTAAAGAAGATGCTGGAATTGTAGATGACTCAATAGTATGTAGCATCTGACCAAACAGACTAATTTTATCCAAGGCTATTTTAAAACAGAAATACTGTTCAGATCAAGGGAAGATGCTCCTAATTTGTGAGTACTGATCAGATGATAATGAAATTATTCAGTTTAGCTCTGGGTGCTACACTTTAAAAGGACATTGGAGAAAAATCACCAAATATGGCCTAGAGAGTGTACATCCTTGCTACTCAAATTATGGTCTGAGGACAGGCAGCATTAGCATCACCTGGGAGCTTGTTAAAAATTAGGAAGCTCAGGCCCAGTTTTATGACATTTAAGGATTCTTTTGTCTGCAGGACACAACACAAATGCACTGGAGTAGATGGAAAGCAGAGCTCTTTGTTACTTACAACTTCAAACGAGAAAAGGCTGCCAGGCAGGGTCACACAGGGAGCTGCACCTAGGGCAGAGGATTACAGAAAGCTGGAGCTGTAGGGGCAGTTTATGTATCAAGTAGAGTGGAGTTAGCTAAATTCCCTGTGGATCTGAATAATTTTCACAGGCTCCGGGGCATAGGGCCTGGCCCAAGTTGTCTGAAACCTGGCCCCGGGGTAATCAGGGCAGATGCGTATTGGCCCAGAATGTGAGAGCCCATTAATGGAAGTGATTGGGGTAACTAGCTGCTCAAGAAGGGGAATCTACCAGCCTCTAGCCAGTGCCTTAAAATTCAGACAAGATAGCATTTAAAAAAAAAAAAAAAATACATTGCAATTGACCCCTTGATGCCTTGAAATCAATTTTCAGCTTGAGTATTTGGGAAAGTTGAATAGCCCAAATAGTAGAGGAACCTTTTAGAGAGTAAGGAATAAGTTGCCCTAAACAGAGTAGAAAACATTTTATTATGAGGGTAAAAAGGAGGAACACAAGTAGAAGTTGTATAAAGAGTCCTGGCAGGCCAGCCCATAACCAAGCTTTCCATTTATATGACACAGCCAAGAAAACAGATCTAAGTTTTTGGAGTCTAGCAATATCTTCATCTAGTTGTAAAGTGTGTTTAAAGTATGAGTTATATTTTTTATGATAATAATATACTGATGTATTCCTTGGAACAAGGTTGGAGGTCTCACTGCTTCATTGTTGGAAGGTGTGAACGGACGTTTCAGTAAGATAATGTAAAAGTTAGCCATATTTGTTTGTAACAAGTGTAAGGGGTACATGTGGTAGTCATAGCCGGAGACTCAGGGCAGGATGGGATGTCATGGTAGCAGACTGAAGGGGAGTGGGAGAAGGTGCTGGGGAGTGGGAGTTCCTCTCCCAAGAGGTCAAGAGGTTTATCTACACGAGGCAGTTGCCTCCTGGGGAGAGCAATAATCTCTACTAATTTTTAGAATGGCACAGATGGTAGTAAGCTCTATAAGATTTCCCTGAGGCATGGAGTGTAGGGGTATATGTTTTGGCAGAGAGCAAGGATTATGCCAGGATCATGGGCTGAGTAAACAGTGAGCTCAGTAAACATAATAGGATCCCTAATATCAAAAGAAAAAAAGCAATGAGTGTCCTGTGTTCAATTTGTCAGTGCCTTAAGGAGAAGTAGTTTTGAATTAAGAAAGATTAAGACCTATTTTCATTTTTTTTAACTTCAGTAGTTGTTTTTTGAGAAGCCAATTAGGCATCCCAATTAACCTACTGCCAGGGACCTACTGGGGAGATGAAAGCTCTATTGAATGCCTTTTCTAAGAGCCCAGCATTGTGGATTTTGAGAAGTGAAATGTGCGCATTGGTCACTATCAGTAATGTCTGAAAATCCAAAGGTGATAAGGAGTGTCTGGGTAAGGCCTTGTGTTATGACCTCAGTAAACGTGAGACATTTTTGACTTTTGATTTATATTTTGGGTACCTATGGGGCAAGAGAGTCCCAAAATTCTTTACCCTGAAGGGGTCAATTATTCTCTTATGGAATAGCCCAAGAGTTTTAGAAATGTCCAGATTGGCCCATTTGCTGACCAAGGCCTCCAGCCCTAAGATGACTACCTGAACTTTGGCCAGTTATGCTGACCTTTGGGTTCCAGCTATTAGCAGAGAAATCCTAGTTAAGGGATAGAAAGCAGCAACATTCTACTGAGTTCCATCACTTATGATGATGGCAATGCCACTGATAGAGTGTGAGGACTCTTATCATACTCAGTTAATACTAAATTTCTTCCCAGCTAGCTAAGGGGTCTGGGGGAGGGGTGATCTCTTCCAGCACCATGACATCTGGCAAGGGGCTGAGGACAGGGGAGGCTACTCCCTCTTGCAGATAGAATATACCAAAGGCTCCAGGTTTGGCTCCATCCTGCATTAAGAAGACCTGAGTAGTCTTGCCAAGCTTGTGGGGTGCTGCTTTCATGAACCAAGGAATAATGGATAGCTGGGTGTGGAAAATCATAATAGCAGAGTGTGAAAACGTCTATTTTCAGGAGAGCCCAGTATGTGGGCAGCAATTTTCACTCAAATGATGTTTAACACAGAGCTAAAAAGAGCTGTTTTTTGGTATTAGCAGTCCTTGGGCAGTTTATGGCCATCGTAGGTGGTCCAGAGACGGGGAGGCATGAGAGGAAGTTGCTGAAGTCTTTACAGTGAATGAGTCTCTGAGAGCACTAATGGGAATGCCCATTAATTTTGATTTGCACCAATTCTAGAGCCTTTTTTTTTAAGGTGGGCTGATTTGTATACTTACAACATCGGTGAAATTAAGTAAAATCTGTAAATGAGGAATATGTTCCCTCCAGAACCCAAAAAGGACTAAAAGATGTTGGATTTGTATGTCCTTACTGAGTGTGCCAAATGAATCTCCTCAGAGGAGGACATCATCAATGTAATGTCATACCTGTGCTCCTGGAGAAAGGTGGATGCAGTGAAGATCTTGTCTGCCAAGATGATGTGTGATGGCATAGCTGATGAGGTACCTCATGGGGAATCTAGTAAAGCTGTGTTGTGTCTTTTGGAGGTGAACTGTGGCTGAGGGGCTATTGAAATAAGCATGGATGGAATAGAACATATTAGTCACTCTATAATGGCTAAATATTTACCACCTATTGACAGAATAGAGTTAGTAATTTCAATAATAGTGGGTATTGGGTATGGAGAATTAATGGATGGGACCACAGCATTAAGTTTGTGGTAATTCACCATGTTGCACCATTTATTCTTTTCATGTTTAAGAAGAGGCAAAATTGGCCTGCTAAATGGAGAAGCAGTGGAGATACCCATTCATTAATTAGGTCTTATATAATAAGTTTTGATCCTTAAAGGACCTGTTTTAATTTATATCGGGCCATATTAACCATTCTAACTAGGGGGTCCATGGGGTCCCATTTTACCAAGCCAATATGTAAGTGTCAAAGACTTAATTTAACTTAAATTTATTACTTACTGTGTCAGAGTGTTTATGTTCAATATGGGATATATTAGGGCAATGGGTACTATGACTATGGGAAATTTAGCCAACGCTGTAATTAAAATGAGGCATAGCTATTTCTTTTCTATTTTCTATTTAGTTATTTTCCTAATAGTACAGCGGGGTACCATGTTTCAATTTAGTGGGATCTTCAGGTATAATTGTAATTTAAGGCCCAGCATTGATTAAGTCCATGATGCTTTGTCAATTGGTACATTTTAGCAAATGTTAAAGTTAATTTAGAATCCATGTTGTAGAGGCACAAAAACCAATCAGCATCCTTCTATCTTTTGGTTATATAAATTTTTATTAATAAAAGTTAGATTTTTCAGTTGGGTCAAATTATGGACCTTTGTTTTAATTTAAATCTATGTTTTGTTGTTGTTTCCTCCTCATGTATCTTGTTTTTTTTCTTTTTTTTTAATCTCCCCCCGCAGCGTTTTTTAATTGTTTTGGGCTTCTAGCACCCTAAGTCCTAAAGCCACAGTTTCTGGCTTCCATCTCTGCCTGAGAAATCATAGTTCAAATCTTCTAAGTGGTTACTGGAAAGCGGAGGGGAGAGGTACCTGCTTCATAGGCAGCTGTCTCTCATTCCAAGCCTTCCCAGTCCACCTCCCAGGGATTGGAATTTACACTTAGAGAGCTGTAGCTGCTTGTCCTTGGGACAGCACAGTTAGCCCCCTTTTCCAAAGTATCAGTCAATTCAAATGTTGCTATGTAGCTTACTAAAGCCCAAGTACACTGGCTATTAGTTTTTCGTTAATCAATTGGGTAACTTTGCCAGATGTATGGGGAGTGCAGGGATGAGATATTCATTCCCTTGTCAGAGAGGTCCCTCTGGTTTAATCATTGGGCTACTGATCTCCAAGAGCACAACCCATAATACCCCTGAGGGTCTTGTGAGCATGAAGTGAGCTGGTGACAGCAGTAAGGGACACAGTGGCACAGAAGACAGGTAGGCTACTGCTACCACCACCTAAGCAACATCAACAAGGAAACCAGGGAGCCATTCCTCTACTGTGGGCGAGTCCAACTGACACCTTCTTCCATAGGGGTCACCTGAAACACACGGGCAAACCAGAGTTCTGCCCCTAATAATAATAATTAAAAAAACACTGTCACTGAAGAAGCGATGAACACCTGAAATAGGCCTCTGCCAAACACAGGCTGTGATGAGAAACACACCAGAAAGTTGACCCCAGAAAGTGCAGTTCAAGCCGTCCATGATTCCTATCGCCCTAAGGTAGGCCCCCACACGGGCTGGTATCTAGCTGCCCTCCTCCAAAGTTTAGTCAATTAGCACTGCTCATTTTGACTATTCCTACACCAAGGAAATTTCAATAAGGAAAGACATGGGAACCACCAACAGACACAGAGCAAGTTTTATAAGATTTAAAGATAGGTTTGATATCAGGACACAACACACTGACTCTGGGATAGATGAAAGGCAGAACTCTTTATTACTTACAGGTCCAAATGAGAGAAGGCTGCTAGGCAGGGTCACACGGGGGTTGGTTGCAGCTGGGGTCAGGGTAGCAGAAAGTTAGAACCATATTGGGCAGTTTATGTATGGCAAGTGGTGTGAGGTTAGCTAGGTTTCTCGGCCTCCCTGTGGATTGGCTTATTTGAATAATTTCCCAGGTTCTGGGTCAGAGGGGCTATCCCTAATTGTTGGATACCTGGCCCCAGCTCCATTAGGGCAGGTACATAGTGGTCTGGAATGTGAAAGCCCATTAATGGAAGTGGTTGGGGTGTGAACTTAATTAGCTACTCGAGATGGGGAACTGACTGGCCTCTAAGCTAGGACCTCAAAACTAGGTCAAGATGTCACTTAAAACAAACAAACAAAAACTGTATTACAGCCTTCATTCAGGCCTCATGAATCAAAATCTACATTTTGATATCTTCAGAAGATGCCAATGTACATTTAAGTTTGGGAAGCACTGCTTTAAGCAATGCCTTTTCAAGAACAGTTACATTGGAAATGTTTAATTGGAAAAGAAGAAATTTGAGATGGCTATTAGAAAATAAGTCAAATACATTTTTAAAATCTAAACATATGAGGGCTTTCATGATATGGTTGGCTCCTTAGGAAAGAAGAAGAAATATTAATTATAAGTTCAAGAATATAGATTTTGTTGAAATAAGATCATGGTCAACTGACTGTATTATTTGGTGACTCTCTCTAGAGAAGAATTATACATCCTCATTCTGTTTAACTTAGACATGGCCATATAATTCGTTCCGGCCAATGAAATCAGGAAGAAAAAGACATTTGTTATCTCCACATGGAAACTTTAAGTAGTGAATATTTCATCATTTTTCCTTTCCTTGCTTCTGGGATTATAAAAGTGCGTGTCAGGATAGAGCTTCCAACTGTCTCTGTACCTCAGGGACTATAATAAGTAGTGTCTCGCTATCCTGCAATGGATATATACTGTGAAGAAGAAACATTTTTTTTTAAGAAACTTTTGTTGTTGTTGTTTGTTTCTTCTTTTTTTAAGCCTCTAAAATTTGGAGGTTATTTGCTACCGATGTAGCATAGCTTAGGGTGACCTGACTGATACAATGAAGAACTTTCTGAAACAAGAAATATACAAAAATGCAATGCACTTTCTTCCAAGAATGGGAATAAGGCTTTACAATCAATTAGGCGTGGATTTAAATCCCAGCTCCATTGGTACTAGCCAATTACATGTATATTGTCTGGCACCTCATGAATGTTTGATAAATGTTACTTTTCTTCCTTTAATGCGGTGGTTTCCAAATAGTCCCGTGGAACTCCATATTTCCATAGTGGTGCCTCAGGGATTACAGTATATCTCTGAAAGGATACCCCAAAGGGAGGCTTCCAGGTCTGCAGTCTCCTATTCAACCAGTGCTACCATACTTGAATATTTTTACATATTGTAGTGGAATTTAAATTTAGCAGACTAAAAGTCTCCAAGAGGACATGAAATGTATAAACCAGTGCTTTAGAGAATTCCCTGTGAAGGGAAATGTTCTAAACATTTCAGTTGACTATAGTTGAGTATGGTTAGGGTGCAAAGATGTCCTAGTTCTCCCAGGACAGGCCTAATTACTTAATTAGTAAGTATTCCCTCTTTTACTCTCAAAAGTTGCCCAGTTTGGATGATAAATTATATAATAATAAAAATTTGAGATCAATAACATTGCAAATAAATATGATAATAATAATAAAATAGATAGTTATTTACATAAGAGTTCACAATATACTGCAGATTTCTTTCCTTTTTAAAAAGTGATTCTCCTTCATCTGATGAGTAAATGGACCAGATGTACTTGAAGATACATCTTAACTCTGAGATTCTATCATAACATAAACACTAGAAATAACTTAGAGTAATCCAGTATCTTTAGAAGATGAAGAAACTGTCATTGTTAAAATAAATATTGAAAACAACAAATAAACAGAAGCCCTGAGAAACAAAAAAATTCAATCAGACATCTTTTCATGTTTGAAAGCATTATGTGGCTCTAAGAGACATGATGTATCTTATAAGAATGCAGGATTCCATCAAGTTCAAAAATTTTTACAGTTGCAAGGTAAGTCAATTACATAACTTCAGAGCAACAAAAATAATATCCCAACCAAGAGCCAGAGCCATCAGGCACAAGTTATATATTTTAATCTGACTTAAAACTTAGGTTCTAAATCTAAGGGACATGTTCAGAATCACCACTTGCATCTTTTTGTAATGGAGTCACTGACAATTATAAAGAAGTTTCATATGTATCGTCAGTGTTGTAGTCAATTGTTCAGCTGCACCCTAGCCAATAGTTCCAGTTCTTGAGTACTCAGAAATTTGAAAGGGCAGCTCCAAAAATGTTGCTTTAGGAAAGCAGCCCTTCAAGTTATGTAGGCTTATATAATTGTGGTGTTAGTGATAAGCATTTTAAAACTTATGAAGTTTAGAATCACTTACAGAAAATATAATTGACTTCATATTATTAATATTTTATTTTAGGAAATATAAGCATAAACATTTATATTTTAATATAATTAAAATTAATTATTTAAGATAATTATTTAACAGAATTTGACCTTTAGGGAAATGATTTCAATATGTAATTCCAATTTCAAACGTAGAGTTGAGAGTTTAGATTCTAAGTTGAAATCTTCCTAAATTTAAAAACAATATTGGAGTGTTTAAGATAACTGAGAATCACTCTACTAAAGGTTTAGGAGAGAGAGAAGTCAAGATGGTGACATAGGCAGACTCTCAACTCACCTCCTCCCACAGACACAGCCAATTTACAACTACTCATGGAAAAATTACCCCTGAGAGAGAACTGAAAACTGGATAAGAGGAATTCCTGCAACAACGGACAATCCTAATTGAGGTGGAAGAGGCAGAAACTCCCTTCTAGAGAGAAAAAACACCACCTTCCCCAGCCGCCAGCTTCACTGCCACCGGGGAGCAGCCCAAAGGTCCGCAGCCCTCACTGGAGGAGCGGGGCCCTGAGCCAGGGAGCGCCCCCACTGTGGGCATCTTGTGGACCAAGCACAATTGAGACGAGTGGCATAATATCTGACTTTGCCTGCTACTACAACATTGGGGAGTACCCCCAGAAAAGCTGCTTCACTAAGAAATTAAAACCAGCTCTTAAAGGGTCCTCGTGCAAATTCGCCCATTTCAGAAAGCAACCTAAAATCACCAGAAAGAAAGGTGCACAGTGCTTTGGTGAAAAGAGACTCACCTGGTAGGCCCTGAGTGCATCTCAGTGAGGGGTGAGACCTCTCCAGGGACTGGGACATTGGCGGCGGCCATTGTTGTGGCCTGGTGTGAGCGTGCTGACACAAACGCCATTGGAGTTCTCCCTGAGGCCTGCTAGCCCAGGGTCTGCCCCACCCGCTAGAGCACCGATTTAATACAGCTCAGCCAGGGCAGGCAGCCCACCCTAGGGACTGGCCCCACGCAACAACAAGTCCTCTGGCAACTTGTGGACCTGCTAAGGGAGCTTCCTGGATTCTCCACAGCCTGGCAAGTGGGTCCACCTCTGTCGGGCAGCTCGTGTGCAAGGAGCGGGTGGGGAGTCTGGGGTGGTGGTGGAGTGTGTGGGGCTCCTGCCGTGGAAAGACCGGGTCCACTTCAGGGGGTTGGGGCTTGCACAGGGGGCAGGACTGTGTTGACTGTGTGTGTGGACCTGTGGGCGGTGGGGCTTGTCAGCTGCAGAAGACTTGTGCTTCTCAAAGACCCACATAGAGGGTTTGCCCCACCTTCCAAAGCCTGAAACAATTGGGTGCTCCCATGCCTGAGGCCAGCCCCACCCAGCTGCAATCCTCAGAGAGCTGACAAGAGACCTAAAGTCTGGAGGCTTACAGCGATTGTAAGACCCTGAGCCTAGCAACCTGCCATGCTGTGGGCCTACTCCCTTAAAAGAAGTACTGCAACACAAATGTGGTATTAGAACTTGCAGCCAACTATGCTGGGGCTCCCCTAACCCGATAAAGAGACTGAATGGCCCACAACAACTATAAGCACCTGAGCATTGCAACAGCTGGCCAGGAGCATAGCTCAGCCTCCCTGCCCACCTACAGGGTGAGCAACCAAGTCACAACAGAAGGACACAAGGAGCCCACATAGGGGTCACTCCTGGAATATTCAGAACTGAGGGAAGCACACTACTGGGTCTCATAAGGCATCACTTATATAAGTCACCTCTCCAAGAGCAGGAGATGTAGCTGACCTACCTAATACATTAAACACAAGCACAGGGAAAGAGGCAAAATGAGGAAGCAAAGGAATACATTCCAAGTAAGGGAACAGGACAAAACCCCAGAAAAGGAACTAAGTGAAACAGAAATGAGCAAGCTAACCAACAGAGAATTCAAACAAAGAGTGTTAAGGATGTTCACTGATTTTTGGAGAAGAATGGATGAACTCAGTGAGAACGTCAAGAAAGAAATGGAAGATATAAAAAAGAACCAATCAGAAATGAAGAATACAATACTGGAAATGAAAAAATCACTAGAGGGACTCAAAAGCAAAGTAGAGGATACAGAAGAATGGATCTGCGAGCTGGACGAAAGACTAGAAGAAATCACTCAAGCTGAACAGGTAAAAGAAAAAAGAATTAAAAAGAGTGAGAACTGTCTAAGGGACCTCTGGGACAACATCAAGCACACTAACATCCATGTTATAGGTGTCCCAGAAGGAGAAGAGTGAGGCAAAGGGGCAGAGAATCTATTTGAAGAAATAATAGATGAAAACTTCCCTAACCTAAGGAAGGAAGCAGACATCCAGGTACAGGATGCACAGAGAGCCCCAAACAAGATAAATCCAAAGAGGCCCACACCAAGACACATCATAATCAAGATGTCCAGAATTAAAGATAAAGAGAGAATCCTAAAAGCCGCAAGAGAATGTCAAGTTACATACAAAGGAAACCCCATAAGGCTATCAGCTGACTTCTCAGCAGAAACCTTACAGGCTAGAAGAGAATGGCATGATATATTTAAAGTGCTAAAAGGAAAAAACCTACAGCCAAGAATACTCAATCAGGCAAGGTTATCATTCAAAATAGAAGGGAGATCAAAAGTTTCCCAGACAAGCAAAAATTAAAGGAGTTGGTCACCAAGAAACCAGTACTACAAGAAATGCTAAAGGGACTGATTTAAGGGGAAAAGAGAAGACCACAAATAGGAAAAATTATCTATTCCCATGGTAAGAGGGTAATGGACAAAATACACAAAAAAGAGGTTGGATATGATATCAAAAACATAAAATGTGGGAGGAGGGGAGTTAAAGAGTAGAGCTTTCAGACAGAGGTCAAAGTAAAGAGACCATCAACTTAATATAGATTCCTATATACATAGATGACTGTATAAGGACCTCACAGTAATCACAAACTAGAAACCTATAATAAATATGCAAAAAACTAAGAGAATGGAACCCAAACATAATACTAAAGAAAGCCATCAAACCAAAAGGTAAGAGAACAAAAGAGGAAGAAATGAACAGAGAAGGACTACTAAAACACCGAGAAAAAAAAGTTAAAAAAAAGCATTAAGTACATGCGTATCAATAGCTACTTTAAACGTCAATGTACTAAATGCTCCCATTAAAAGGCATGGGGTAGCTGATTGGATAAAAAAACAAGACCCATATATATGCTGCATAGAAGAGACACACTTCAGACCTAAAGACACTCACAAACTGAAAGTGAAGGGATGGAAAAAGATACTCCACGCAACTGGCAATGAAAAGAAACCTGGGGTAGCAATACTCATATCAGACAAAATAGACTTTAAAACAAAAACTGTAAAAAGAGACAAAGAAGGGCATTACATAATGATCAAGGGAACAATCCAACAAAAGGATATAACACTTGTAAATATCTATGCACCCAATGTAGGAACACCTAAATATATAAAGCAATTATTAGCAGACACAAAAAGAGAAATAGACAGTAGCACAACAATAGTAGGGGACTTTAACACTCCACTTACACCAATGGATAGATCATCCAAACAGAAGATCAATAAGGAAACATTGGCCTTAAATGATACAATAGAACAGATGGACCTAGTAGATATATACAGAACACTCCATCCAAAAAGCAAAGAATACATGTTCTTTTCAAATGCACATGGAACATTCTCCAGGACTGATCACATATTAGGCCACAAAACAAGTCTCCATAAAATTTAAGAAAATTGAAATAATACCAAGCATCTTTTCTGACAACAACAGTATGAAACTAGAAATCAACTATAGGAAGAAAATCAGAAAAGCCACAAATAAACAAAATGCTACTGAACAATGATTGGGTCAGCAAGGAAATCAAAGGAGAAATCAAAAAATACCTGGAGACAAATGAAAACGAAAATATGACATGCCAGAATTTATTGGATACAGCAAAAACGATTCTAAGAGGAAAGTTTATAGCGATACAGGCCTATCTTAACAAACAAGAAAAATCTCAAATAAACAGTCTAACAATGTACCTAAAGGAACTGGAAAAAGAAGAACAAAGCCCAAAATCAGTAGAAGAAGGGAAATAATAAAAATCAGAGCAGAAGTAAATGACATAGACCCTAAAAAAAAATAGAAGAAAATTAATAAAACCAAGAGCTGGTTCTTTGAAAAGATAAACAAAATTGACAAAGCTTTAGCTAGACTCACCAAGAAAAAAAGAGAAAAGGCTCAAATAAGTAAAATCAGAAATGAAAGAGGAGAAATTACAACGGACACCTCAGAAATACAAAAAAATTATAAGAGAATACTATGAAAAGCTATATGCCAACAAATTGGACAATCTGGAAGAAATGGATAAATTCTTAGATTCATACAACATTCCAAAACTGGATCAAGAAGAAATAGAGAATTTGAATAGACCAATCACCAGCAAGGAGATCGAAACAGTAATCAAAAACCTTCCCAAAAATAAAAGTCCAGGACCAGATAGCTTCCCTGGTGAATTCTACCAAACATTCAAAGACTTAATACCTATCCTTCTTAAACTCTTCCAAAAAATTGAGGAGGAGGGGAAGCTCCCTAACGCATTCTACGAAGCCAACATTTACCCTGATACCAAAACCAGACAAGGACAACACACAAAAAAAAAAGAAAATTACAGGCCAATATCACTGATGAACATTGATGCAAAAATCCTCAACAAAATACTAGCAAATCGCATACAACAATACATTGGAAAGATTATACACCATGATTAGGTGGGATTTATTCCAGGGATGCAGGGATGGTTCAACATTTGCAAATCAATCAATGTGATACACCACATTAATAAAATGAAGAATAAAAATCACATGATCATCTCAATAGATGCAGAGAAAGCATTTGACAAGATACAACATCCATTTATGATAAAAACTCTGAATAAAATGGGTATAGAAGGAAAGTACCTCAACATAATAAAGGCCATATATGAGAAACCCACAGCTAATATCATCCTCGATGGTGAAAAACTGAAAGCCATCCCTCTAAGAACAGGAACCAGACAAGGATGCCCACAGTCACCACTCCTATTTAACACAGTACTGGAAGTCCTAGCCAGAGCAATGAGGCAAGAGAAAGAAATAAAAGGGATCCAAATTGGAAAGGAAGAAGTGAAACTGTCACTATTTGCAGATGACATGATTTTATATATAGAAAACCCTAAAGAATCCACGAGAAAACTTTCAGAAGTAATAAACGAATATGGTAAAGTTGCAGGATACAAAATCAACACACAAAAATCAGTGGCATTTCTATACACTAACAATGAATTAGCAGAAAGAGAAATTAAGAATACAGTCCCATTTACAATTGTAACAAAAAGAATAAAATAGCTAGGAATAAACTTAACCATGAGATGAAAGATCTGTACACTGAAAACTATACAACATTGCTGAAAGAAATTGAAGAAGACACAAAGAAATGGAAAGATATTCCATGCTCATGGATTGGAAGAATTAACATAGTTAAGATGTCCATACTTCCTAAAGCAATCTATAGATTCAATGCAATCCCTATCAAAGTTCCAACAACATTTTTCACAGAAATAGAACAAAAAATCCTAAAATTTATATGGAACAACAAAAGACCCCGGATTGCTAAAGGAATCCTGAGAAAAAAGAACAAAGCTGGAGGTATCACACTCCCTGATTTCAAAATATACTACAAAGCTGTAGTAACCAAACAGTATGGTACTGGCACAAAAACAGACACACAGATCAATGGAACAAAATCAAAAGCCCGGAAATAAACCCACACATACGTGGACAGCTAATCTTCGACAAAGGAGCCAAGAGCTCCTTTGGAAAGGAGAATACAATGGAGAAGGGAAAGTCTCTTCAACAAATGGTGTTGGGAAAACTGGATAGCCACATGCAAAAAAGTGAAAGTAGACCATTACTTTACACCATATATAAAAATTAACTCAAAATGGATTAAAGTCTTGAATGTAAGACCTGAAACTATGAAACTTCTAGAAGAAAACGTAGGCAGTACACTCTTCGACATCGGTCTTAGCAACATATTTTCAAGCACCATGTCTGACCTGGTAAGACAAACAATAGAAAAAATAAAAAAATGGGACTACATCAAACTAAAAAGATTCTGCACAGCAAAGGAAACCATCAACAAAATGAAAAGAAAACCTAACAATTGGGAGAAGATATTTGCAAACCATACATCTGATAAGGGCTTAATCTCCAAAATATATAAAGAACTCCTGCATCTCAACAACAAAAAAACTAACAACCCAATTAAAAAATGGGTAAAAGACCTGAACAGACATTTCTCCAAAGAAGATATACAGATGGCCAACAGGCACATGAAAAGATGTTCAACATCATTAATTCTCAGGGAAATGCAAATCAAAACTACAATGAGATATCACCTCATGCCCGTCAGAATGGCTATAATTAACACGACATGAAACAACAAGTGTTGGAGAGGATTTGGAGAGAAGGGAACTCTCATACACTGCTGGTGGGAGTGCAAGCTTGTGCAGCCACTATGGAAAACAGTATGGAGCTTCCTCAAAAACTTAAAGATAGAGCTACCATACGATCCAGCTATACCACTGCTGGGTATTTATCCAAAGAACATGAAAACACCAGTGCATAAAGATACATGCACCCGTGTGTTCATTTCAGCATTATTCACAACAGCGAAGACTTGGAAGCAACCTAAGTTGCCCATCGAGAGACGAATGGATAAAGAAGATGTGGTATATATACACAATGGAATACTACTCAGCCGTAAGAAACAATGAAATCCAGCCATTTGTGACAACATGGATGGACATTGAGGGTAGTATGCAAAGTGAAATAAGTCAGAGGGAGAAGGTCAAATACTGTATGATCTCACTCATTAAGTAGTACATAATAACAACAAGAAATACATAGAGACAGAGATTGGATTGGTGGTTACCAGAGGGAAAGTGGGGAGGGAGGAGGGCAAAAGGGATAATTAGGCACATGTCTTGGTGATGGATTGTAATTAGCATTTGGGTGGTGAACATGAGATCATGATGTAATCCATGCAGAAATAGAAGTATAATGATGTACAGCTGAAATTTATACAATGTTATAAACAAATGTTACCACAATAAACAAAAATTAAAAAAAAAACAAAGAAAAAAGAGAGAAAGAATAAACAAATAGATAAATAAAGGTTGAATATGTTACAATTTTAAGAATCACCTAAGTACTAGAAAGGTTTGTCAACCAAACAATAGAAGAACTTAAAAAGGAAATCAAGTATTTCGAAGTGTCTGATTAGTAAAGTGACTGTATGCAGAATCCAGCATAGTTTGTTCAAGTCCCTCGCATTGTTATTTAAATTGTATTGGCCAACATAAGCCAAAGTTAGACTATTCATTCTTTTATAAGCAACTCTGTTTGTGGGGAAAAAGAAAATAATGAAAGTAGTCCAAAGGATCTTAGTGTGCATTTTGCTAAGTAGCCATACGTCAGTCCTGTTCCCTTAAACTTCCAGTCTTATTTTTCAGGTGTGAAAAGAATGGCATATGGCCACATAATGAAGCCTAAATATTTGAATATAATAATAAATTTGACAAAATAATAGCCTCTTGTGAGCAATGAGGATTTGGGAGTAAATCTAATCTTTTCTATATAGAACATTATCTTTATATTTTATTAATGGAAATAGATACTTTTCAAGGATTTTCAAACCATAAATGCAACCCAGTATGAAAAGTCTAAGGCTCAGACCTTGAGATCTTATCTGACGGAAAGTTTAATCATGAAATCAATATCTTGTGAACAAAAACTCTAGTGAGCTGTGTGTGCCTGGGGAGAATATTTTCATAGCTCAGTGATACTACTTAGTAAATGAAAATCATTGAGGCATATCCTGAGAAAGAAGTTTGTGAATAAAACATTCAGCTGTTTTTACAAGATATTGGGCAATGCAAATTATTTTTTCTAACTACTGTGAGGTTTTTAAAGTTTGCTGATGCCCATATAATTGCCCATCAGGGTAATATAACTTGTAGCTGTGCGTGCTTCTTATCCCCTTGAGTTTATTGGTACCTAATTCCATATTTTGTCACTCTGCATCAACATTGCATAAGATCATACAAATATTTTATAAGAAGAAGAGATTTGAGGGGCCGGCCCGGTGGCGCAAGCGGTTGGGTGCGCGCGCTCCGCTGCAGCGGCCCGGGGTTCGCTGGTTCGGATCCCGGGCGCGCACCGACGCACTGCTTGGTAAGCCATGCTGTGGCGGCGTCCCATATAAAGTGGAGGAAGATAGGCACAGATGTTAGCCCAGGGCCATCTTCCTCAGCAAAAAAAGAGGAGGACTGGCGGATGTCACAAAAAAAAAAAAAAAAAAAGAAGAAGAGATTTGGGGTGGAGAAAATAATGATACATCCTTTTCTTTTCTTTTTTTTAAGAAGAGGAAAGAGTCCGAAAGAACTAGCTCTGTGTGGGGTCATGTAAGCATCCACACAGCACTGGGGCAGGTGTATTGACATGTAAACTTTTCAATACCTTCCACATGAAGCTTCTGCAATTCACCATAACCAGAGCCTCCCCACCTGCCACAGAGCTCTACAACGATGAGTCGTTTTGGTTATGCCCAATGTTCTTGGATGGTGACTTCCCTGACTCTAGAAAACCAGCAGAGCAATCAACAGAAAGACATTTTTTTTTTTCCTTATAAGAATGAAAGTAGTGAGGTTAAAAAAAAAGAAAGAATATGAATATGACTATAAGGGGATGTCTCGTCAGACAGGATGACACTTAGGGGAAAGATCGAATAATTAAAGAATTGATTGCCTTTTTCTAAGTAGATCGATGGATAAGTTGACCTGATACAAGTGAAATGGACCACTGATCCTCTCATCTTTTCATTTGAGAGTTTCTCTCTTTTATCCTCATTATTCCTTTTCTTTGAATTCATGCATCTTACCCACAGGCTTCCCTAGAGGGTAAGAAACACACACATGTGATGTAATTCACCAAAAGCAGAATCTGTTTCAAGTCCCTCAGCAAAATTTGTCATTGTCTGTTGTTGTCTCATTGAATCCAGGCCCAGTTCACATACAAAAATACTTTTCAAATACAGCTAGTTAATCTAAGTGTGACAGACACGGATACGTGCCACTCATCTCCCTCAAGAAAGGACCGTCCTGCCTCAGGAGTGTGGTCAGCAGAGATCCTCCAACAGTCAGTCCTTTTATGATCCGCCTCAGCTGCAGAGAGCAGCCTCACCCGAGGTTGTGACTTCCCCTGGGCAGTCCATACTGGAAGAATGAGAAGGCTGGGGTATAAATGCACAGTCATTTCAGCTCAAAATAGGACAACTCTGACAGATTATACTTGCTCCAGACCTCTCCTGTAGGTTGACCAAGGCTTTGCAGGACCGACATCAGAGTTAAACTTCTTCCTCTGCCCCATCCTGCTTCCTCACTTTTTCTTTCACAGGTCTTGACCCCTAATAAATACTTTGCACCCAAAACTTCATCTTTATGTATGCTATCTGAGCACTCCAACTTGTGATGCCAACTAATTTCTATTAAAGTATTGTTATCAAATAATGGCTTAATGCGTTATGCTTCTGGGTGTATTGTAGTTGAAGAAGAAACCTCTGAAAACAAACAAATGCCTCCACCCAAAAACAGTCATTGTAAAATGCTAGGATTCTCATAACTTGGTGGGCTAGAGGTTTTGCAAGTGTTTGGAGGGCAGGAAAGTCTTCCCAGGATTGTTTTAATGGACCTCATTAGGAGGCTACTCACTCTTTATCAACCATTTTACCAATACAGATAGAAAGAGGAAACACCAAATTAATTCTCTATGAAAAGACAAATGATTTCACCTTTGATAGTATATATAATTATTTTAAAACCAACAATGTGTCAGATACTGTATTAAATTATGTGCATTCATTATCACTAATCCATTCATGGAGCAATTCCTATCTAACTTTATAGATAAGGAAATTGAGGCTTAAAAAATAAATGAAAAATGAATGAATAAACAAATAAACTGTGAAACAAAGCAAGGGCATAAGCTAAAATATATCTGAACTCCAAAGCCTATAATTCTGACATTCTGAGGGAGGGGAAAAAGCTGAAATTTGGAAAGAGGAAATAATGCTGATGCTGTAACTAGTATACCCAGCAGTTGGGAGCAGAGACACAATAGAAAGAAAGAGAAAGAAAGTTTAGAATCCTGAGAGAATTTCACAACTGATTCTTATTTTTGAAATTGCCCTAACCAATGTCAAATGCTCCATAAAATTATTTTGGCATAAAATTTGACATACAATAATATAAATAAAGTATTTTAACTTGGGTTCCCAATTTATAAACTAAAACTTTTAAGAATACAGTAAAGATCAACCTACTCCTATCAAAATCTTTGCTAATAACTGACTAAAAATGTAAATAGAAGCTCAGCATTATCACATATTTATTAGATCGCTGGAAAATACTATGTGAAGAACAAAGACACACTAGTTTGATAGTTTTTATTATTTACATGCAGTCAAGGTTTTCAGGTATCTAATGATAAACTCCTAAAAGCAACACACATCAGGATGGTTGCCTTGGCAACTGAGACTAACCACAGAAACATTTTAGTATGACAGCAGCCCTGTCAGTGATAAACAGTCCCAGTTTGGCAGAGGCACCCTGAACCTGAAGAGGGCAGGAACACACATAAGAATGGCACAAACAAATGCTGCAATAGGATGTGTTCAAAAATTCTACTTGCAAAAAAATCATTACCACTCAAAAATCTACACTAGTTGCCAGGGTATGTTTAATACTCCATTGGGCACTGAGTTCTCACAAGGTTGAAGCTTTAGTTGGCCTGCCATAATCTTCACCCTAATATTGGATGGTTGCACTCAATTGAGTCTAGGCACACAGATTATATTTCAAATGAGGATTTCAGGGCATTAGAAAACTCTTAGTAAAGTGCTCCATGAATGCCTTTGAAATAAATGGATTCAGAGATAGTGCTACAAGGTCGAAGCCTAATTCATTGATCTCATCTATTAAGTAGACGTGGAGAACTAGGAAAATGAGAAGACCTCTTCCTCATGCCCCTTCAACCATATCTCATGGGGATTTCCAACTCTCTTGATTTGTGAGGCTGAGTTTAAGTTGATGGTCTTCTGGGAAAGTTAATTGGAATGTTGTTTTTGTATAGGCCAGGCCAATACCCTACATATTGGCTTTGGCATCACAGGATAACATAATTCAGTACATAGTTAATATGCTGAACAGTGGCATCAGAATCCTACTCTATTATTTCAGTGTGTACAGGCAGCTAGATTGCAAGCACCACACAATAATTAGCATATTTTTTCAGAAATAGTCCGTTTGTTTAGGCTGAATAAATATGGGCATAATATAACTCTAAAAATAAATTGTACTGTGTATTTCTTGTATTGAATTGCTTAGCCCTATTAAAGATAGTGATACACCCAGTGTGGCCTCCTCTGGCCTGACTTCCAAGGCTGGGTTGATACCCCTTTTCTGTGCTTAAAAAACTATATATCACTAAGACTATTTACCACATTATTTTGTAATTTTTGTATAATGGCTTGCCTCTTCTTTTGACTGAAAGCTCTGTGAGAAGAGTAAACCTATTTGTATAAATGTATATCCCCAGGACTTTATCCAGTATCTGGCTGAGAGTGAGGTAAAGTAAATGTTTGTTGACTGAATCAGTGAAATAGTAGAGAATATGTGTGAATTAGAATTACTCTCGCTAACAGAACTCCTGTTGACTTCTGGTTTTCCCTCTGAACTGGCAGCCACTTGGTAATGTGGGCCTCCCTGATCTACAAGGAAATAAACTGGGCATAAGAGGGCAGCTACTATTTTCCCCCTTTTTTAGACTCACACTCATTGTGAATTATCGATTCTCCAACTAAGGTTGTTTTCAAACAATCTTATCTGTTGAAATTTTCCCCGCCCTTACTCTCTAGAATATGAGCTTCAGATCTAAGATCTTACATTTTCGATTTATCATAGTGGACCGGTGACTCTGTACTCTTTGTCCTGACTGTTTGATTCCCTGAGAAGCAGCTGACTCAGCCCCTTGCAGCCTGTCTAATTTTAGTCCCTGTATCTGCCTCCTAGCCAGATTGGCTTAACATAACTTATTCACATGATGAATAAGGATTTTACTTTTTAAATTTTGTGCATTGTTTTTTTGCCAAAGAAGGCCGGGAAATTACGTATGTTGGCATCATGAAAAGCCAATCACACATAAGCGAGATCACACAATATTTGTCCTTCTGTGACTGGCTTATTTCACTTAGCATAGTGTCCTCCAGGTTCATGCTTGTCGAGATGAATAATGCTGCGCTGAACATGGGAATGCAGATATTTCTTTGAGATAGTGGTTTCATTTCCTTTGGATTTATACCCTACTATGATCTGAATGTTTGTGTCCCCTCAAATTTTTTGTTGAAATCCTGACCCCCCAAAATTGATGGTAATAATACTGGGGACTTGAAGAGGTAATTAGGTCATGAGGGTGGAGCCCTCATGAATGGGATTAGTGCTTACAAAAGAGACCCCACAGAGATCCTTAGCCACTTCAACCACGTAAGGATACAGTTAGAAGTCTGTGACCCAGAAGAGAGCCCTCACTCTACCAAGCTGGCACCCTGATCTCAGACTTCCAGTCTCCAGAATTGTGAGAAATAGACGTTCATTTTTTCTAAGCCACTCAGGCTATGGTATTTTGTTATAGTAGCCCAAGTAGACTAAGACGTACCCATAAGCAGGATTGCTGGATCATATGGTAGTTCTGCTTTTAATTTTTTGAGGAAGCTCCATGCTGTTTTCCCTAATGGTCATACCAGTTTACATTCCCGGCAACAGTGTACAAGGGTTCCCTTTTCTCTACATCCTCACCAGCGCTAATTATCTTTTGTCTTTTTGATAATAACCATTCTAATAGGTGTGAGATGGTATCTCACTGTGGTTTTAATTTGCATTTCCCTGATGATTAATGATATCAAACACTTTTTCATATCCCTATAGGCAATCTGTATGTCTTCTTTTGAGAAATGTCTACTCAGCTCCTTAGCCCACTCATAGAAGCAGAGAGTAGAATGGTGGTTATCAGGGGTGGAGAGGGTGGGGAAAATCGGAAAATGTTGGTCAAAGAGTACAAAGTTTCAGATATGCAGGATGAACAAGTTCTGGAGATCTAATGTACAGCACAGTGACTGTAGTTGACAATAGTGTATTGTACACTCGAAATTTGCTAAGAGAGTAGATCTTAATTGTTCTCACATACACAAAAAAGTTAACTATATGAAGTGATAGATATGTTAATTAGCTTTATTGTGGTGATCATTTCACAGTATATCTGTATATTAAAACATCATGTTGTACACCTCAAATGTACACAATTCTTAATTATCAATTACTCCTCAATAAAGCAGGGCGGAAAAAAGCATACCAATCATTTGATCATCTGTTTGAAAAGAAAATGTACAGGTACACTGCTCCATTGATGTTTTTTCTTCTTTTTTTAGAGAGTAATATTTACTTGAAAGGTATCGTTTTATCGTTATATTAAAAGTCCCATTGCACGCAAAGTAAATATTATATCCCTTTTTAGATGAGCAAACTGAGACTCTGGAAGTTGTGTGTGAACTAGCACTACATAAAGCCTGGAAAAAAATCCAGGTTTATTTTCTCTTTAAGCCTTCTCAAAGACTCTACAAATAATATCCCATACCAGAAAAAGAATTTAACCCTTTTATTAATTCAACTTGTGTCACAAGAAAAGTCTATATTATTCATTGTTCTTAAATAAAAGGATATGATGATTTGACAGGATTCGTATGTAGTAGCAATGAGAGTCAGTGCATGATAAGAAAAGAAAAGGCTTTGGTCTATAATTTTTCAGCTATTGTGTTGTGAAAAAATGGAAAATTTTTGGAAATGTTTATTTTTTAAAAAAATCTGGCATATAACTTCGTCCCTGTTACTTTTATTGGTATGGTTGCAGGTGGAAAAGGCCTCTTAGTTGAAGATACCTCTTGGTTCATTTTAGGTCACTCCTGTGTTGGAAACTTATCTTTATATTTTTATCCATTGTATCATTCCTCCCAGAAATTTGTGCAGTTTCTTTTCTAGGAAAATATCTTCTAATTTGATGAGCTAGGAAGCTATATCTTAACAGGTCTCTTGATAGATAGACATAATAAATATTTACTTAAACTTATGTCATAAAGACAAAACAAATGTCATATTTATTTGAATTACAAGATGACCTTTTGAAATAAGGCTGACAATCTCATACCAAGATGCATAAGTGATGTAGCTAACATTACTTCTCATTTGTCATGTTCTATAACCACATGAATGGCATTTATATTTGAAAAGGTCAGGATGGATGATGTGATTGTTTACTAAGATTAACACCCACTACAATTTAAATTAGATATTTTACCATTGTATTATTGGAATTTGTTAAGGGGCTCTGGGAACAATTGACAATACTTGCATCTGAAATTTTCCCATTCTAAAATTATCATGGCCACATTAATTGTCTATGATTGAGAGCGGTGAAAACGTTAGGGCTCAGAAATTTTCTTCTCGGTCATATCTTGGTCCTGTATAAAAATGTCTTTTGGCCCACTTCTGCAGAATTTGCATGGCCCATGCTTTAGATGTGTATCTCAACTTTTAAAATATCATGACAAACTCATCTTCTGGTCAGTTGATTGTTAAAAATATATCTATCTGCGGTAGGCAAACTTTTTTCTGTAAAGTACCATTTGTACATATTGTACGCTTTGTGTGTTACTCATCTTAACATTTATAGCATGAAAGTAGCCATAAAAAATACACAAACAAATGTGTCTGGTTGTGTTCCAATGGAACTGTATTTATAAAACGGATAGTGGCTAGATGGGCTGTAGTTTGACTCTTGATAGACTATCAGTGTTCTTCAGTTTTGGTAGATAAAAGTTACTCTGAAATCCTAATGTGAAAATTACCAAACAATCTATTGTGAACAATGTTATTCACGGGGATTTCCTTAAAAGGAAAGGCAGTCTCTCATTTCATCAGCTTCCTATTTACCCAAGCCTTTTCTGAAGAAAATAGTATTTCCATGCACTATTATTAGGTATTTAAGCAGTTTTGTGGTTAAAATGAATTTGGGAAATATTTTGGGTTTAAAAAGCATAATAGATTTTTCCGGAGTAGGACTTACAGTAACTTTTTTTTTTTTTTTTTGGAGGAAGATTGGCCCTGAGCTAACATCTGTTATCAATCTACCTCCTTTTTTCCTTTTTTCTCCCCAAAGCCCCAATAGATAGTTGTAGGTCATGGTTGTCCATCTTTCTGGTTGCTCTATGTGGGATGCTGCCTCACCATGGTTTGGTGAGCGGTGCGTATGTCCACGCCCAGGATCTGAACCACTGAACCCCAGGCTGCCGAAGCAGAGTCCACGAACTTAACTGCTACACCACCAGGCTGACCCCAGTAACTTTTAATATAACAAAGTGCACCACGAATCTTCAAAACGGGAAAGGGGACTTTTTCTACATTTATTTGGTGCATAAGCCTCCTTCTTTACTTCTATTTTTTTGTAACAAAACATTTTTTAATGAGTAGTTGTCTGTGGCACACAGTCTTCAAGAAAATTAAGTTTAATTTGTGAGAAAGTAGATATGATTTGTTTAATTATTTAAAATATCATTTTAGGTTTTCTCATTTGTTTGTTTCTTTGTAGAATAGGCAACTATCCATGTTAGTTCTTAAGAAAACTGTGAGTTACCTCACAATATATGTCTTATAAATGTTGCCTTTAGGGAAGGTTTGGACTTAAAATAGAAGAAAGTTAAAGTAACATTGTTGTCGTCATACTACTCATGAAAACTTCACAAGTAGAAATATAACCGTCCTAACCTGCCAAAGATCTCCTTACAATTAACACTTCTACATTATAATGCCCTTGAGCATTTAAGTAATACGATTTTCAAACACTTTTTCCGCTACTGCCTGTAAGTGAAAACAATTTTATTAATATTAAAGTAATGTGAATTAATGAAAGTATACCCAGAAATATTTAAATAAATTTTCCTTTTGTTAACTCAATCACCAAACATTTAATTGCTTTCATAGTTTCAACTGATATAATTTTAACAGATGTAATAACTCTTCTGTTAACAATTTTCATCATAATGACTGTTTTAAAGGTGTATCACTTTTGGAAAACAACCTTTAAAAAATATATAATGGCATCTTGGGGCTGGCCTGGTGGTGTAGTGGTTACGTTTGCGCTTTCTGCTTTGGTGGTCCGGGGTTTGCAGCTTGAGATCCTGGGTGCTGACCAATGCACCACATATCAAGCCATGCTGTGGCAGGTGTCCCACATAAAATAGAGGAAGATGAGCACAGATGTTAGCCCAGGGCCAATCTTTCCCACCAAAAAAAACATATATATATATATATATATATATATATATATATATATATATATATATATAATGGCATCTTATGCAAAAGACACTAAATAATGTGTAAAATATGACATTCTGACTTTAAAAATTCAGGTAAAGACACAGTCACAGTTTTTTCAACACAATCTTCTTTATTCAGAAAATAGCATATGGAACAAATGTGAATTTTGTGCCATATTTGGATAAATCCACAAGAGATTGCTGTGCATACTTAACCAAGGATGAGGAATAAACAGGGAATATCTTCTACAACTTCAGTCTCTTGCACATGTGGCCATTTCATATACTTTGAAGTTCTTCTACTTTTATTTTCCCTTTCTTTGCTAACTTATTTTAAGTGTATTTTAAATGCAATAATATCAAAAACTCCTAAATTATTGAAAACAATGTGAAGGAAACAGAGCCAAAATAAGACTGCACTTTCTTACGAACGATTGTCTCATATCCCTCATCCACCAACCACCACCCACTGTCAGCTTCTCTTCCTCTTTGGTAATTACCTGAATGACCAAATTTGGTGAATTGTCTGAATTCTTTTGTTAGGAAGGAATGTATCATATTTTCCCACAAAATTAATAAAAATATTTTTCTACCATTACCATTAGTAACTCATATTAGTAACCGTTTTACTAATGGTTTTTATTCATTGGCAGAAGAAAAGAAAAAATCATTAAATTCAGGGATAGATATGATATGTTTCATTTCTATTAATGCTTCTCAAATATTCCCAGTTAAATTTAAATTCTTAGAATACAGAGACCATGTTTCATAGTTCTTTTATCTTGCAAAGGACATAATATTATCCTGAGTATCTGGTAGATTGATGGAATGATTAAACTTCCTCAGGGCACAGCTCATAAGGCTTTCCTATGGCTCGTATTCCTTGAGGATTTTTATCTAAAAGCCTTCTTTATAATAACGGGGTGCTGGAAATTATAGTAATAGAAATGGCATGCAGAAAGCAGAAGATGTGTGTCCAGGGGACCTGAGATTAAGTTTCTGCCATTGTGGTTACTGGTAATATTATCATTAACAATTCAGTTAACTTTCCCGAGTGTCATTTTCCTAATCATTTAAATGATAAAAAAAGGACCATTTTTTCAATATCACTGTGAAGATTAAGTGAGATAATAAATGTGCACAGATACAGTAAAAATTTAGCATGTCTCCACGTTCCAAATGGACAACTCAAGCGCAACTTAACAAACAAACATACAAAAAAATTAAGCAAACAAACAGCAAATAAAATGTCAAAGAGTGTAGAAGAGGGAAAATTATCTTTAGCTAAGCGTGTCCAAGCAAAAGGAGGTGGTATAAGAAGTGGACACTGCTTCGTGGACTATTTAAGTAGAAGTCAATTAAACACATTCTAGACGTAAGGGAATGTGTGAATAAAGGCAGGAGTGTCAGAGAGAAAGACACATTAGTAAAGAGAAATTAGGTATGCTTGGCAAATGGCAAGAACTTGTTTTGAAGAAAGTTGTACAGCCAAATTTACATAGATCTGAGCTGACATCAGTGCTATGACAATTATTTTAGATTTCATTTGATAAAGGAGGAAATGGAGGGTACATGCTTCTAGGCAGTGGAATCTCTAGGACATGATGTCCTACAGCAAGGTGCAGTTGGAGTAAAGTTATCTTGAAGGTTGCCTGTGATTCTAATAACAGGAGGAGAGAGAACAGTAATAGGGCAGATTTCAATCCCAGAACTGGAAACACAAAGATTAATTTAGAACACCACAAATATATCTAGGAAATGAAATAATTTAAAAACATATAAATTGAGTAAAGTCATACACTAGGATTTACCTGTGTTTGAATTGACCGAATTCCTTTAATTATGAACACATTTTGTGATTTCAAGTTTATTTACTCAATGAGATAGGGATAAAAAAGGCAAAACGAAGCCTCGGTTAGATATTGATCTTAGGAGCTGTGATGAATGGCCATCTACTGTCTCCACAGTATTGTCTTTTGCTAATTACAACAGGATAAGAGCAGCTTTTAAATTTCTACCTCTGGAAGAAGTTAACCACAAAACAATACAGATTCTTCATTTTATACGGACCCAGATGACTTATTGAAGGATTCAGAGCATGCTCTTCAAAACCCCTGGGTTGGTAATCTTCTCAAAACAACATTTAAAATTCTTATTTTCTTGTAGAAAACATAACAACATGTGATAAAGTACAGAAAAATCTTTAGCACTAAGAGTATTCAGAAATTTTACCTACCCTCCCAGTGATCCCTTAGGCAGATTTTCAATGCTTTACCCAAAGTTTATAAAGTTTATGCATTTACTAAAAGACCTTGGTTAAAAATGGATCAATCTCTCTTCAGACAGTGAAAATCCAAGAGAGAAAACTCTGAAAAATCTAAAAGAGAAACAAAAACAACAGTGTATGCAATTACTTTATTGAAATACTTTTTAAGACCATATTTGCAAAATGCACTATTAGCCAACTCAAAATTTTCAGTCTATAAAATTTGGAAGCTGTAAAAAAGTCTTATGAAGTGCATCACAGCATCAAGAATATTTCTTTTCCCAACGTTCTGTGTTTTTATTTATATACATATGCAAATATGAAAAACAAAATATGAAAAAGAAAAACTAAGAGTTACCAAATATACCACTCAATAGCAGAAAAACCTAATAATCTGATTTAAAAATTCACAAGGGTCTTAAATAGACATTTCTCCAAAGAAGACCAACAGGTACATGAAAAGATGCTCAACATCACTAATCATCAGAGAAATGCAAATCAAAATCACAATGAAATGTTACCTTACACCTGCTAGGATGACTGTTGTCAAAAAACCAAAAGACAACAAATTTCAGTAAAGATGTGGAAAAATTGGAACTCTCGTACACTGTTGATGGGAATGCAAAATGGTGTAGCCACTATGGAATACAGGAGATTCCTCAAAAAATTAAAAATAGAACTACCATATGATACAGCAATCCATCTTCTGGGTATTTGTCCAAAAAAATTGAAATCAGGATCTTAGATTTTAGCACTCTCATGTTCATTGCAGCACTATTCACAATAGCCAAGATGTGGAAACAACCTAAATGTCCATCAGTGGATGAATGGATAAAGAAAATGTGGTATATACATATAATAGAATAATATTCAGCTTAAAAAAAAAAACCAGTCACAGAAGGAGAAATACTGCATGATTCCTCTTATATAAGGAATCTAAGATAGGCAAATTCATGGAATCAGAGTGGGATGGTGGTCACCAGGAGCTAGGGGGAGGGGAAAGTGAGGAGTTGCTGATCAAAAGGCATAAAGTTTCAGTTAATCAAGATGAATACGTTCTAGAGATACGCTGTAAACATTGTACCTACAGTCAAGAAGCCTGTATTGTACACTTAAAAATGTGTTAAGAGGGTATCTCATGTAAAGTATTCTTACCAAAATAAAATAAAATTTTTTAAAAAAGGAGAGACCAAATAAATATCCCTGTTTCACCATACCAGTATGTAGGATGTACACCCTTTTAAAATGGTTAGACTTTTGAGCTATTAAATATATTTAAAAAGTAAAACAATATGTAAGACTAGGACCAAAATATGCAGTGACACACTGATAAATGAAATATATATCTGTTAAATAGTGTCAAATGTTCTTTTTAGCTTTATGTTTATCAAAATGTTTTCAATTCATGTCCTCCTTTGACAAATATAGAAATCTTATTTCTTATCTGAATTTTATATTATGAAACAATTGTTTACTTAGAATTCCCTAAATACTTTTTTTTTAAAGCAAACATTCCTCTCTGAATCCTTTCCCCTCTTGAGACATTGGGTATAACTCCATAGGAGATGGTTTCCTCAGAGATGAAGTTCACTGATTTAGTTGATGAAATAAAGTAAATTAAGGAAAACCTCCGGATATAAGGCTAATGTGCAAAATTCAATGATATTTTTGTGTACTAGCAACAAAAAAATGGAAATGAAATACAATTATCTAAAAAATAATTGAAAATATAAAATACTTAGGAACAAATTTGATAAAGGATATGCAAAATCTGTACACTAAGAAATACAAAATATTACTGAGAGAATTTAAAACAGAAACACATAATACGTTCATTGATTAGAAAACTCAGTGTGTTTGAGACGTATTCTCAAATTCATTTAAGGATACAAAGAAATTGCCATCAAAATCCCAGCAGCTTTGTGTAGGTATGTATGTGCATGTATATATCTGTGTGCATGCTCTTTCACATATATGGAAATTTACATGTTAATTAAAAATGTATTTGGAAATGCAAAGGACATAAATAGTTAAGCCAATTTTGAAAAAGAACAAAGATGGAGAAAAACTACCTGACTTCAAGACGCAGAGTAATTGAAATAAGTAATCAAAAGTACAGAACATAGAGTCAAAAAATAGACCCAAACATACATAGTTGTTTGATCTTCAACAAAGGCACTAATGTAATTGAATATTTAAAGCTTAGTATTTTCAACAAGTGATGCTGAACAACTGGGTATATATCTATGGAAAGAAACTAGCCTTGACCTCTGCCTAACACAAACTCAAAAACAAAACAAAACAAAACCAAACCACCTTAAGATAAATTGTAGACCTCAAGGCAAAAACTAAAACAATAAATCTTCTACAGGAAAACATGGGAAAAAGTCTTGCTAACCTTGGGATTGGCAAAGATCTCTTAGATACACACACACACACACACACACACGCACACACACACACACCATAAAAGTAGATAAATTGTATTACTTTGAAATTTACATCTTCTACTCCTCAAAGAAACACAATAAAGAAGAAAAAAAGTACACTACAGACTAGAAGAATATATTCATAGTTCATTTATCAAACAAAAGAATTTTAAACACAACATGTAAAGAACTCTAGTAATTCAATAATAAAATCAACAAGCCCTCAGATGTGTGAAAAAGACTTGAAAAGACATTTCATAAAAGATTTCTGGATATCCAATAAGCTTATTGAAAAAAGCTTAACATAATTAGTAATCAGAGAAGTGCAAATTAAAAACACTGAGCTATCACCAAACACCCCCTGAATTGGCTAAATTTAAGAAGACTGACATTACCAAGTATTGGTGAGAACATGGAACAAATGAGACTCTCATACATTGCTATTCAGAGTGTAAAATGGTACAAACACTTTGGAAATGAAATTTGGCAGATTGGGCAGAGTTAAAACACATATCATATGAGCGACCAATTCCACTTCTAAATATTTTCCCAAGAGAAATGAAATATTTTCCACACAAATATTTTTACATGAATTTCACTGAAGCTTTATTTATAATAGTCATTAGCTGGGAATAGAAATGTCCATCATCAGCAATATATTGAAAGAACACTAGGTACTGTCATCATTGATGAATATAAAAAACATCATTCTAGATAAAATATGGTTAGATGGTTGCCTGGGGCAGAGGATGGTTCAGAGACTGAATACAAAGTGGTATAGTGGAGCTTTCTGGACTGACAGGATTGTTATAAATCTCGAATGGTGATTATACAAACATTAACATTTGTTAGAACTCATTGAATTACATACTTCAAAAGCATATATTTTGTTAGGTATAAATTATAGTCATACAAATGCTGGAGAAAAAAATATGGATTAAATGGTGCATAATATCTGCATGAGGAAAATTTTGTAACTATGAGTTAAAATCCAAATACCAAAAAAAAGGAATTGGTAATTTTGATTTCATGAAACCAAAAAATAAAAATAAAAAGAAGCATGGCAGACAGAAGCATTATGAGCAAAGTAAATAAGAAGAACTAGAGAAAAATAATTAAATTACTAATGGCCAACACCTTTCTGTATGTATGTATGTATGTATGTATGTATGTATCTATCATCTATCTCTCTATCAGTCTGTCTATCTATCCACCCATCCATCTCCCTCTCTTTCTGTTTATTTATCATCTACTTACATATAGATATAATCGTTACATAGATGTTATGGGAGTGTTCACTGATAAATATAAGTGAAATGGCCCTCGATCACACGAAGGATGCTTAACTTTACTTAAAAAGAAAAGAATTTCAAATTAAACTATGCAGAGATACAACTCCTCATCTATCACATTTGCAGAAGTCCCAAAATTTGAAAATATGTCCATGTTGCTGTGGGGAATAAACACTCTAACAGATTGCTGTGAAGAATGCAGACTCGCACAACACCTATGGAAGTGAACTGGGGAATATCTAGCAAAATTACCTGTACATTTATGCTTTGAAACAGTGATCTCACATACGGGAAATCTGTCACATAGATATACCCACAAAAATATGCAAAGACTTTTGCACAAGCTTTTCATTGTAGTTTTTCTGTGCTAGCAAAAGGCTAAAAATAATCTAAATATTTACCAATAAGGAACAGTGCGAATACAGTGCTATCCAAATGCTATGGAGTATTCTCCAGGATACATTCTAAAACGAAAAAAAAAAAAAAAAGTAGAAAAATCTGTATAATATGTTACTATTTCTTATATTTTAAAATTGTAAGGAATTATGAAAAATATTTTTAAAGTGGTTACTTACAAGAGGAAGGAGAAAATAGGGTATAGAAGCCTGAGAAAGGCTATACTTCTCTAAATATACCTTAATTTGTGAATTTGACTTTATAACCTGTAAATAAATATATATATGAATAGATAAAATTATATAGAATATTTATGATTCCAAAGTCAAATACAAATATAAAAATTAAGATATATATTAAAATTTTAATTGATTTTTTAAAATTAAAAGCAAAATGAAACAAATTAATCATCCTTTGTATCAAGATGGTAGATAGCTCCACAAAAGAATATTTCAAATATTTTAAATTATAGTAATTTGTACATTTCCTCTCTGTGTTGTATAAACTCTTACTTCAGGGTATTCAAATAGTTAAGGAAGAAATGTTTCTTTTTACAGAGGAATTTCATGTAATAAATTAAGAAAATGATTCAATTAATGCATCACAATTTTGCAAGTCCTAGCAAAATAATGGAGTGACAAACAATGTGGTTTCTTTAATAACAACAAAAAAGTCCACGGAAAAAAAAAGTGTAGGAAGTGAAAAATGAGATTAAAAGAAACTTCAAGGTATATCAATCAAATAAAATGATAGGATCTTGTTCAGATCCTGATTCGAACAATCTGTTTTTGAGAAAGCCAGGGAAACTCCAATCCTTGCTAAGTAATTATTTTTTTGTTTTTTTTAAAGGTATAATTGTGGTATTATCTTTATGTTTACAAAAAAGGTCTAATATTTTAGAGATAATACTAAACTATTCACAGTTGAAATGAAATGGAAGCCTGGTATCTACTTAAACATAATACCATGCCAGAGCAGAGAAGGAGTGGGAAAGGAGCAGTGTAGATGAGACATGATTGACCACGAGATAGTAGTTGTTGAAACTGGATGACGTGTCCATTGGGATGGGGGACTCCACTGTATTCTCTCTCCGTTTGTATGTAGTTGAAATTTCCCATAATATTTCTAAAAGCCTTCTCTCTCCTGTAAGATAGGATAGTCTGTCCTCCCTAGTGCTCAACTCTACAAATAGGGATGCCGCTCAATGTGCTAGTTTTCTATGATAATGTGTAAATAGATTTATTATGAACGATTTCAGAAAATCTAATTTCAACATGATATATATTTTTCAGCTGTATTCCAGTTTTTCAAAGAATGTAGTGTACTAGAAATAGCAAGTGCTTTAGATTCAGACAGATCTGGGTTTGAGTCATGGCTCCAACACTTACTAGCTATGTGACTGATTTTGCACAGTTTACTTAATCCCTGAGCCTCTATATGCCATCTGTGTAACAAAAATATAATAAATAAAATGTTGTGTGTATTTTAACAAGATTTTCTAGCCTAGGGGCCTGCCTGGTGGCATAGCGGGTTAAGTTTGCACGCTCTGCTTCAGCCGCCTGGGGTTCGCTGGTTTGGGTCCTGGACACGGACCTACTCACCGTTCATCAAACCATGCTGAGGTGGCGTCCTACATAGGGCAATTAGAAGGATGTACAACTATGACATATAACTATCTCCTGGGGTATGGGGGAGAAAAAAAGGAAAAAAGGAGGAAGATTGGCAATAGATGTTAGCTCAGGACCAATCTTCCTCAAAAAAATAAATAAATAAAATAAGCTGTTATAAACATTAAAAAAAAAAAATGAGATAGAGAGACATTTCCTAGCCAAATTTACCTCTGGTTTCAGAAAAATCTAAGAACGTATATGTCTTAGTCAGTTTGGGCTGCTATATCAAAATACCATAGACTGATTGGCTTAAACAACAGACATGTATTTCTCACAATTATGGAGGCTGGGAAGTCCAACATTAAGGTGCCAGTAGATTTGGTTCTTGGTGAAGGCCATCTTCCTGGATTTCAGATGGTCACCTTCTCCTGTATACTTACATGGTGGAGAGAGGAAGCTCTGGTATTTCTTCCTCTTATAAGTGCTCCACCCTCGTGACCTCATCTAAACCTAATTATCTCCCAAAGACCCCACATGCTATATCATCACATTGGGGATTGGAGCTTCAATATATGAATTTTGGAGGGCCACAAACGTTCTTTCCATAACAATATGGAAAAAGGAATGGTAGTACATCCAATAACAGTTTCCTTTCAGTGAAGGATTTGAAACCTCTGATGAAAGAATATATCTTTTGAGAAGGAACCAGACATGCGAATACAATAGATTTGGAAGATGGCTTGTTGAAGGAGATGGGATTTGTGATCCTGAGAATAGTGACAGTATATTGAGGTGTCTATACCTCCACCATTCAATGGGCAAATGTTTAAGTAATAGCATGATCACAGAAGGAGCTATTTAACTGGAAATACTCTCTGACTTTGGATCACAAGAGGTATTCTTTTGGGATCCCCTTTATGAAACTGTAACATTAAATGAGCAGAGAGGAAATTCTTTCCACTTCAAAACAAGATAGCTGGCATTTTGATACTTTGAAGATATTGGTGCAACTATAAAGAGTGACAGTAGAAAGGAGTTGCTAAATTGATCTCATGATTTTGTCATTTATTTTACTAAAAATTATATTTTGTTCACTTATTAAATATCAGTTTTATTTCCAAGAATAGTGGTGACTTGGGCAGGATAGAAATGTGAGGGCAAAACCTAATTTCAACCCACAGTAGCTTACTACTGTACTTGTTATTTTAAAATATCATATCAAAACTTAAGAAGCTTCCTTTTAATGTCAAGAACAGATAAGGATAGTATTGTACTAAAGGTACTAGCCAATGTAATTATGAAATAAAAAGTAATATAATGTGTAAACATTGAAAAAAAGGAGATAAATTATCATTAGTTTTCAATGATATGTTTGCATAGCTAAAATTCTGAAAATAATTATATATAAAAATATCAGTAAAAAAGTGAAATAATTTTGTGACCTGGGTAGGTATAAAATTAATATATTGAAAATAATGGCCTTTGTGATTAGAAACAAAAATCAGAAGTTGTGAAAGATGGAAGAAAAGACAATTTAAAGTACCTAGGAATAAATTTAAGAAGAAAAGCAGAAAATCTATATGAAGAACACTGTAAAATACTAATAAAGGACAAGAAAAAAATAATCATATAAATGGAAGAGCTTGGAGAGGGAGAAAAAGCTTCATGCATATGATCATACATATAACTATTGTGTTACTTAGGATTCTTCAGAGAAACAGAAGCAATAGAACATGTACACATGTAGAAGGAGATTTATTTTAAGGAATTGGATCACGTTATTATGAAGGCTGGTGAGTCCAAAATATGCATTGTGAGCCAGCAGCCTGCAGATCCAGGAGGACCAATGGTGCAGATGACGTCCAAAGTCCAAAGTCCAGGAGAATTCCCTCTTTCTTGGAGAGGTTGGTCTTTTTATTCCATCCAGGACTTCAACTGATTGGATGAGGCCCATCCGCACTAGGGAAGGCAATCTGCTTTACCCAAAGTTCCCTGATTTAAGTGTTAACGTCATCCAAAAAACACCCTCCAAGTTGACAAATAAAATTAAACATCACAACTATTTTTTTGACTATTTAGTTTCCTTTTTTCCAGCTTTTTTTGAGATATAATTGACATATAGCATTGTGTAAGTTTAAGGTGTACCACATGTTGATTTAATACACATATATTGTGAAATGATTATTACAGCAGCATTAGCTAACACCTCCATCACCTCACGTAATTACCATTTCTTTCTTGTGATATTTCAGATCTACTCTCTTAGCAACTTTCAAGTATATAATCCAGTATTGTTAACTATAGTCACCATGCTACATGTTAGATAGCCAGAATTTATTCATCTTAACTGGAAGTTTGTTACCCTTTTGACCAACATCTCTGCATTTTCCATTCTCCCAGCCCCTGGCAACCACCATTCTACTCTCTGTTTCTGGGAGTTCAGTTTTAACTCTTAAAAAAGTTTGTTTACCAAAATAAGTTAGCAACCTTCAGTACATCTTAATAATTGTAACAGTAGTTCTTTCAAAAGATGAGAACAAGAGTGTCTGATGTGATACAATCATTTAAAAAATAAGATGAAAGTGAAAGTCATTGTAAGAGTCTCCTAGGAAAACTTTTTATAAAGGAAGAGGCTTTCACAGACCTGTCCTTTCACTTATTCCTACCTGAAATGCAGATGAGATGTTGGTAATAAAGCAACTATTATGTAACCATGAGGTAACAAGATGGAGGGTATAAGTCACATTCCCAAGATGATTGAACAGAAATTTTGACAGTACTGTGTCACTGACTACATTCTCAGCCACCATAACAGCCCCAGACTAAACACTTTTAAGTTCTTATTACATGAGAAAAATTAAGACCAATTTAGATAAGCTCATTAGTTAGATTTTTCTGTTACACTCAGACAGGTTTATTCCTAATTAATATAGAAAGAATGCATTGTCTTATTTTATCTTATTTAGTAAGCACAGTTGTCATCAATTATCTCCCCTACCTCCTCATCCAGGTTGTCTCTTAGGATACTTTGGTTCACTACCAGTCATGCATCTAATCCCTCTGGTAAATCAGGAAAAGACTGCACAGAGTTTGTTCCCCTGCATGGCAAGGGAAATCTAGATTTATTTTAGTACTATCTCTTTGAGAAAAGATTTAAAAAATCATATAAACACTTTTACAGTTTGTAACAGCAATATTCCTCTGTCTTCTTTTTAGAGTTTGAGATGATATCTATTGTTCTCATCTGTTCTCCTATTAAAACTTATTCCTGGCTATAATTCATCTAAACCAACATAGCATGGCTATTTTTAGTTGGAGATGAATTTGTTTTTATGTGATATTTTTCTTTTTTCTACAATAAACATATGTCCAAAGAAAGTAATTTTTGGCAAGTTTCATGAAGATTTTTCCCTTAGCTTAAGGAATAGATGGCACCCATTCAGAGAATCAGAGACACTAAAGTATTGAGCATTTCCCAACAAAAGAAATCATAAAAAAAATTTAGTTATGAGTAGACAGTCTCTTGCCTGTTAATTATCCACGTGCAAATCCAGTTAGAAATACATTGCCCACTTTATTCTTTATTCCCTATTTTCGTTCAGAGAATAATTAATATCCTAATATGCCATAAAGAAAGACTGCTATCCTATATATTTTTGAAGGAATTAAAGCTGAAAACAGGGTGTGAAAATGATTTGTTTACCTTGGTCTGAGGTAAAATTGCTGTAATTTTTCCAGCTGCATAGCTGCAGTAATTTAAAAGCCTGAGCACGTCACTCAGTATCATTAAAACAAAACTGGAATTAAGACACAGTCTATTCAATCCATATCATAAAGCAGTCAAGGAAATGCTGATGGTGGTTGAACTATTGATAGTTGGTTGGGTTTTATGAACTAATGGAGTATATATCATCAGCAATTATGCTGATAATGAATTGATGATGTTATACTTAAACAAAGAAAAGATCTTGCCAAAATGTTTCTCTATTTGAGAAGTCATCTTTTCTTTTACTTCATGCCTAAAACATGCATATGGGTGGGGAAAAAAGTACCCATGAGAGGAGATATTTTTGCGTCAGTAACCTGAAATGTGTAGTGTGTTAGCCAGATAGAACACTTGGGTTCTACAAAAGCAAGGTTAGAACATATTATTTTCTGGTAGTTATGTGTTAATTTGAACCACTGTCACTACAGAGAGGTCTCCATCCCTGCAGAAGTGTCTCTGTTTTGAATATTGTAAGTAGCCTACTATTGTCTTGTACCTCTTCCTTACTGGGTGTGTGTGTGTCTGTGTATGTGTATGTATGTGTGTTTGGGAGAGGGAGTGGTTATTGAGGGCCAGCAGTCTAGTGATGGTTCTCGGGGATATAAACAAAGTTGATATTGAAATCAAAGGAATCAGTGGAGTCAAAAGTCAAAGGACAGGGGCCGGCCCTGTGGCGTAGTGGTTAAAGTGCGCATGCGCCGCTGCTGGCGGCTGGGGTTTGGATCCCGGGCGCGCACCGCGCACTGCTTGTCAGGCCATGCTGTGGTGGCGTCCCATATAAAGTGGAGGAAGATGGGCACAGATGTTAGCCCAGGGCCAGTCTTCCTCAGCAAAAACAGGAGGATTCACATGGATGTTAGCTCAGGGCTGATCTTCCTCACACACACACAACAAAAGTCAAAGGATAAGCTGAGATAAGTGAAATGAACATGCACCTTACCTACTACCTAGCAATTCTAATAATTCTAGGTAGATAACTAGGGACATTCTGGCATCGGTGCATAGAAGACATGTACAGGGATGTTCATGGCAGCATTTTTGCAATATTAAAAAAAATGGAAACAACCTAAATGTCATCAATATTAGACTGAATAAATTAATCATCATATGTTCATTTAGCAAATTGTATGCACAGTGAAAATGAATCAACAAGCCATATGTGTCAACTGTGATGAATCCTGAAGATGTAATATTAAGAAAAGGAAGCGAGAGGGGCTAGCCCGGTGGCGCTAGTGGTTAAGTGCCTTGTGCTCTGCTGCGGTGGCCTGGGGTTCGCCGGTTCGGATCCGGGGCGCGCATGGTCACACCGCTTGGCAAGCCATGCTGTGACAGCATCCCATATAAAGTGGAGGAAGATGGGCATGGAAGTTAGCCCAGGGCCAGTCTTCCTCAGCAAAAAAAGAGGAGGATTGGCAGATGTTAGCACGGGGCTAATCTTCCTCACCAAAAAAAAAAAGAAAAAAAAGAAAAGGAAGCAAGTTATGTTTGAAACCTTACAGTATGTTCACAAATACATAAAGTTCAAAACCAGACAGTACTAAACAATATAACTCAAAACGATGATTAACATGAATTTAAGGATATCAGCTGCTTCTGGGGAGTAATTGTAAGGGATATGATAAAAGAGGGGTAGAAAAATGTTTCCAAAGTACAGTAAATATTCAATTTTTTTACTGGATTGGTGCAAACAGAAATATTTGTTATGTGCAAAATGTAAATTATGTACAAAATGTAAAACACTGTTATTGGCTCTCTTTTCTTGAGCACTGTCTCATGGAATTTTCACAAAATATCTATTATCCCATTTTATACAGAGGCAAGCTTGACACATACTATTAACCTAGCCAAAGTCTCACAGAGTGAATTATCCAAGATAACACAGGTAGCAAGTCTCAGAACTGGAATCCAAACTTTGGTAATTTGACTGCAGAGGCAATGCTCTGAACCACATTATGACAGATCCTCTGTGCCTTTTGCCATATCTAAGCATATGCATGTCTTAACATGGTTGCGATCATATTACATCTTGCATTTTATATGTAACATTACATTCAGAGAAATAGTCTGTGTCTCTATTACCTTTTGAAAATATACCTGTTAGTAGTTACATAATATTTTATTCTGTCCTGCCATACTTTATTTAAACAACCTAAATGTTTATTTTCAATGTCTCAATATAATAATGTTTCAGAAACATCCTTGAATATATCCTTTATTTTCATAAAGTAAGTTTGTATAAAAAATAGAAACATAATTTTAAAACTTTCTAATTGCTCTCTAAAGATTGGCGTTCTTACTAGCTATTTATGAGAGAACAAGCATTTTGAAACTTTGACACATCGTGATCATATAATATTGTTGTTTAATCTTCATACATTAATAAGCAATGGTTTTGGATTTTTATATTCTTACTGATAAATGATATTCTTTTCTTTTGATGATCTTTGACTTCTTCTCTATTGATATATTAACATTTGTCTTCCTGTTTGGTAAGAAAATTTTCTATAAAAAGGACCCTGATTCTTTGTCGTATTTTTCTAAATGTTTTGATACTCTACAGACTTCTTTTAAATTTATTTTTGACCTAAAATGTTGTTAGATTCTTCCTAAGTCTATGTGGCTGTAAAAAATTTTAAATATGCTTAGGAAACATTTTCTACCACAAAATGCCATATATAGACACCTTTTTTCTTTTTATTTATGTTTTTTAAATTATGTTCTTATTATATCTAAAGTATATTTTATTGTCAGATATAAGATGAGAATGTCACTTTTTTTCAAAATTCTTTCTTAAATTTCCAGCTATTTTTGAATATTTATTCTTTTTAATTATCTTGGGTACTTTAAAACTTATGCATATATATTATATACAAAATGGTCAATTTCTGGGCTGTCATTCTTTTCCATTATTTTCTCTACCAATTCATGCCCTATTAATTTCTAAATCATTGACTTATCTATCAATTTTTATACCAACACCACATTGTTTCTTAATATATAAGAAAGACAAATCTATGTTGTAATTCTTCTTTTAGAAGATTCTAGATTTCTAGACTATTCTCTGCCACTACAAATTTAGTAGCATCATCAATTTCTTGGACCACTGCGATGACGTCCTCATTGATTTATCTACTTCAGCACTGCCCTCCGTTGTCCATTCTCCATCTAGCAGAAGAGTGATCCACGAATAAGTCGATCACTTCATTTCTCAGTTTAAATACTCTAGCAGCTTTTGTCTCATTTTGAAATTATTCATGGATTACACATCTCCAAGGGATCTGGCCACCCCACCCTGGCCCCACTTTTTGACCTAATTCTCCATTTCTCTCATTCTGTTTTAGTCAATCCTGCCTTCTTGATATTCTAACAACAAACCAAGTATACTTCTCTCCATACAAAATGCTGTTGAAAATTTTATATCATTTTCAGTGTTTCCATGCCTATTTCAATAGTAATTTGGAGGAGAATAAACCAGTCACTGCTGGCTCCCTTAGTACATTTTAGTTGGAAAATACTTCATAAAATTTATGGATCTTAAAATGATGTTGGCATCAATTAAAAATAATATTACTGTTGCTTTCCAGTTTCTAAATGCACTAAATGTGAGACAAATTTATATTTTTCAAATGGGCTTACAAATAGACAGATAAAAATGGAATTTTTTGAACAAGAGTCATGCTACTCACTGATGAAAACATCTAAATTGTAGTCCCTGGGTCAAAAGCTGATCACAAAAATGCTATCCTCCAGGGGCTTTGGGAGTGACTGCAACCCCTTTTGATAATTAGGGGCAGATGAAGCTCAGAAATAAGCCTCAGCACAGGAGTCTTGGGGAAGTTAGCTACATCCCACTCCCAACCCTCTGCTTTGTCATGGCAAAAACTACAATGAAGAAACATCCAGGGAGCAGGCCCAGTGGCGTGCTGATTAAATTCACAGGCTCAGCTTCGGTGGCGCGGCGTTCGCGGGTTCGGATCCCTAGCACAAACCTACGCATCGCTCATCAAGCCATGCTGTGGTGGTGACCCACATACAGAATAGAGGGAGATTGGCACAGATGTTAGCTCAGGGCCAATCTTCCTCACCCCCCCCCAAAAAAAGAAAAACCCACATCCAATAGTCATATCTTATCTTTAAAGGACACTGTGTGGAAGAAGCAGAAGTTATCAGCTAGTCCAAGCACTTAGAATTTTGTTTTCCTTATTAATTTTAAACATGATGTAAGGACACAGGAAGAGGAAATTATTACAAGGCTTTGTTTATAGATAAAAAGTGTACCAATCCAATTCTCTATTCATCAAGTATCTTCATATTGGGCATAAATTTTCTCAAGCAAAAAAATTCAGCTTTTAAGAAACATTGTCTACTTTTTTCTTCTTTTAGTTAACTGAAATTCATTTGTAATTCAACTCTTTATTCCACCAGAAGAAAGTAACTTAATCTAAGTTAATTGAGTTATTTTTAGTGTACCAAAGGATCCACTCTCATGACATCACGTCTTCTAGAGATCAAATCTAATTTCCTGGTGGAAGTGGCTTACAAAGAGGCCATTTTGCTTATCACCATTATCCACGCTGGCATGAGCTGAACATCCAAGTTCCTATTAGTTCTCACAATTCTTGAGGCCCAGGAAGATCACAGTTGTAATCTTTTGACCTTATTACATGCCATTTTAGATGGTACAATTTTTCTGTTACTTTGATGGTCTAGAGAGGACATGAAAAGTGATTTCTTGCCCTCATGCACATCTCTGGGGCGGTGCAGAAACTCGCTTAACACTACCAACTCCTTGGGAAAGGACGGTCTCTTCAATAAATAAATAAAATAGATAGTCTCTTCAATAAATGTTGGGAAAACTGGACAGCCATACGCAAAAGAATGAAACTCGACTACCATCTTACATAATACACAAAAATTAACTCAAAAGGGGTTAAAGACTTGAACATAAGACCTGAAATCATAAAACTCCTGGGAGAAAACCTAAGCAGTAAGTTCCTTGACATAGGTCTTGGCGATGATTTTTTGAATCTGACACCAAGAACAAAAATAAATAAGCGGGACTGCATCATACTAAAAAACTTCTACACAGCAAAGGAAGCCATCAACAAAATAAGAACCCAATCTACTGAAAGGGAGAAAATATTTGCAAATCATATATCTGATAAGGGACTAATATCTGAAATATGTTAAGAACTCATACAACTCAATAGCAAAAAACCCAAATAATCCAATTAAAAAACGGGCAGAAGATCTGAATATACATTTTTCTGAAGAAGACATACAGATGGCCAACAGGTACATGAAAAGATGGTCAACATCGTTAACCATCAGGGAAATGCAAATCAAAACCACAATGAGCTATCACCTCACACCTGTTAGAATGACTATTATCAAAAAGACAAGAAATAGGGGGTCGGCCCGGTGGCGCAAGCGGTTAGGTGCTCACACTCCGCTGCGGTGGGCCCAGGGTTCACCGGTTCTCGCAGTAGGTGCTCACACTCCGCTGCGGTGGGCCCAGGGTTCACCAGTTCAGATCCCGGGTGCGTGCCGACACGCCGCATGTCAGGCCATGCTGCGGCAGGCGTCCCACATAAAGTGGAGGAAGATGGGCATTGATGTTAGCCCAGGGCCAGTCTTCCTGAACAAAAAGAGGAGGATTGGCAGATGCTAGCTCAGGGCCGATCTTCCTCACAAAAAAAAAAATAAAATGTAAAAAAAAAAAGACAAGAAATAACAAGTGCTGGCAAGGATGTGGAGAAAAGAGAACATTTGTACACCATTGGTGAGAATGTAAACTGGTGCAGTCACTATGGAAAACAGTATGGAGTTTCCTAAAAAAATTAAAAATAGAATTACCATATAATCCAGCAACTCCATTTCTGGGTAGTTACCTGAAGAAAATGAAAATACTAACTCGAAAAGATATATGTACCCCCTTGTTCATTGCAGCACTATTCACAATAGTCTAGATATGGAAACAACCTAAGTGCCCATCAGTGTATGAATGGGTAAAGAAATTGTGGTATATATATATACAATGGAATATTATTGTATATTTGTGAATCTTACCATTTGTGACAACAGGGATGGACCTAGAGGGTATTATACTAAGTGAAATAAATCAGACAGAGAAAGACAAACACAGTACTATCTCCATTATATGTGGAATTTAAAAAAAACAAGCCCATGGATACAGAGAACAGATTGGTGCGTGCCAGAGGCTGGGGATGGGAGGTGGGAGAAATGAGTGAAGGGGGTCAAAAGGCAAAAAGATTAAATAAATAGGACGGTCTCCAACTTACGATGGTTTGACTTACGATTTTTTAGCTTTATAATGGTGCAAAAGTGATATGCATTCGGCAGAAATTGTACTTCAAATTTTGAATTTTGATCTTTTCCCAGGCTAGCAATATGCAGTAGGAAACTCTCTCATGATGCTGGGCAGTAGCAGGGAGCCACAGCTCCCAGTCAGCCATGCAATCATGAGGGTGAACAACTGATACCCTTACAACAATTATGTACCCAGACAACCATTCTGTTTTTCACTTTCAGTACAGTCTGTGATAAATTACGTGAGATATCCAACACTTGATTACAAAATAGGCTCTGTGTTAGATGACTTTGCCCAACTGTAGGCTAATGTAAGTGTTCTGAGCTCATTGAAGGTAGGCTCAGCTAAGCTATGATGTTCAGTAGGTTAGATGTATTAAATGCATTTTTGACTTATGATATTTTCAACTTATGATGGGTTTATCAAGATGTAACCCCATTGTAAGTTGAGGAAGGTCAATAAATGCAGTGCATTACTGAGCAACAACAACAAAAAGGAAAATTATGGAATGAGAATCTCTGATAATTTCAACATAGAAGTTAGGTAGAGGGGGAGAAATAAGGGAGGAGAGAAAAACGGTGAAAGATTTCTTGTATTATTTGAAGCTATGACATAGATTCTGATTAAACTCTGGAGGTGGATATATAATAGTTCTAAGTATTTGTATTAAAATTTTAAGGGTAGATAACTTCCTGAGAAAACAATAGAAATTCCAGCAAAAAGGTTTTTAAAAGGCATATCCCCACAAAGATTTGGAGAATGGTAGAAAGAACAATAGCAAGAAAGACAATAAACAGATGAACAAGTGGTAAATGATGCAGCTGGCCCAAGAAAGCTGAATCCTAGAGCATAAGTTGGAGGCAGATATACTGCAATGAAAGGATACCAGAGAAAAGGAAGATTCAGGAAATCAAAAAAGAGCCTTTGGAAATTAAAAAATGACAGTAGAAATGAAGAGTTGGAAATTGAAGTGGAGAAAATCTCCCAGAAATAGAACAAGAGACAAAGAGATGGAAAGTAGAAGAGAAAATAGAAAATAGACCATCAATCTGGGAGATCCAATGATCAAATAATTAGTCCAGAAAGTGAAAATAGAAGACAGGAAAGTATTGACAAAACAGTTTAACTTGATTCAATCTTCCAGAATTTTTGCCACGATGCACAGAGCTGCTGTGAACACTTTCATATAGTTAAGAACAGACTATCATTGTTTAGCCCATGCACGTTCTCATTTTATTCACTTTGATTTGCTTGTGTATGCATTTATGTATGTATTTATTCATGTAACAAACCCCCATAATCACCACCCAACCAGCCAATAACTATCTGTGGGATCCTTGCCTTTCCAAAACAAAACAAAACCTACCAGCTCCCATGCCTTTATACTCTATATTGTCCTTTCTACTCTGCTGTTCCCAGGGACTTAACAGCATATGAGGCTTTTCTTTGAAAATCCACCTGAAAACTTCTCACAAACTCCACACTCATCAGTCCTCATAACTACCTATTTTGTTCTTCAGCTCACCCATATCTGCCCCAGGAATTAGCCCTGGTACAGAGGTCAGAAGCCTTCTTCTCAGGAAAATGTACAGATGATTAACTCTCTTCTTGCCCTCAGACTCCATTTTTTCTACCCTTTATCTATATGGGTGAGAAAAGTGGCTACTATTAAGGAAGCATTCTTCTCCACTTGGTAGTCTTATAACGTGTATGTCTACAGTTATTTTGGGCTGCGGCTTTTGTAATACAAAAATATTTTTTCTTGAGAAGTTATACTTGTCTGGTGCTTTTCAGATCACTTTCTGAAACTCTAAAAGCCAATACCTTATAAATTTTGTTCTTTGTATTTTTATGTGGTATCTTCCATTTCACGGAGCAATTAATCATTCAGACTGAAGGGAAAAGGGCAAAAGACAAGAAAAAATTATTGAGAATGAAAAAGAAATACATTAATATATAAAAATAGTCTTGTTTTAAAATGAAACTGCTGAAGAAAATAAAATCAAAGATGAAAACTCCTGTCTTCTAATTTCTAGTGTATTGCATTGAATAAAACTGGCTTCATTGGAATATGGATGGTTAGAATGTTAACTGAATCCTAGACCTACTTGTCATCTTTTGAATTATCTATCTCTCTATCTTTCATCCATCTATCTATCTATGTATCTATGTTATCTATCTATCTTTCTATCTATATCTATATCAAGTATTATCTAGCTGTGGACATATGAATAAATAACAAATATATATGTATAAAACTAACACGTGAATCACAGCTGTTGAAGAAGTAGAACATTACAAATAACTTTTAAAACTGAAATGCTCTTTGAAACCTTCTGCCTTCCCTCTAATATCAAATACATTTCTCATTTTGTGCTTATCACTCTTCTGCTTTTCAAAATAGTTTCACTTCAAATGGATGTGGTTTTAAATATGATAATGTTATACTTTGTTTGAATTTTATATTAGTAATATTATACTAAACGGATTATTGCCATTTGTTTTTTTCACTCAACATTGTCTTTTGACATTTATCCATGTTATTTCACATAGATCTATTTGGTTTTCTTCAATGTTATAAGTATTCCATTGGCTGAATGCTTCACGATTTTTAAATCCATCCCAACATGTTCTGCGTGATACCATTTTTAGAACTTTTTTGAGGCATACATTTTGTCTTACTGCAAAATAAATTTTCATAATTTTGTTCATTGGCAAGGATATACTTGGGCAAAGATGATTGCATTTGATGATCACAGATCAATGATTCTAATATGAAATATAACCTACCCATCTCTCCTCTCTGATTTCATGCTCTGAAAGCAACCCTATGCGTTTTCTTCCTTGGTAGATGTGACTATGGAGAGATATCCGTCCTGCTGCCATGAGTATTCCAACCTGTTCAGCAGTATTGCCTTTCTCCTTATAACCAACAAATCAAACTTGTGGTTTACATGTCAGTTTTCTTGAGAATCTTATGATTTGGGGCCAGTATATAAGCTTGCTCTGGAGACATCAAATCCATTTTCTGGAATGGCAAACCTGAGGATCAAAACCCTGAGTCTGAAGCAATTTTGTTTCCCTAGAAGACCTTGCATCTCTCTTGTTACTGCACCACACAATTGGTCAGAGAATTCCTTCTCTGAAAACCACAGGAATAGTGATGCTAGCCCTATCCACAGTAACTCAATTGCATGTGCTCGGGAAATATGTATAATCAAGGACATGGTATATATGACCCAAATAAATAAATCAAAGTCTGCATGATGCAATATAACATTGCATAGTCTTTATTCTTATATTAGCTGCAATATGGATTAACACACAATGGAAAGAAATTTCTCCTATTTTCTTTGTATTTTATTTTTTACTTTTTGTTGTTGTTCCTTATTTTCCTAATTCATTTATTCTTACTTTAATTAGCTTTCCTTGTTGATAGCTGACAAAAGTTAATAAGGTTTAAGTTTAGGTTATGAAGGGAAAGCAGTAGAAAATAATCATATGCTATTTAAAAAATTAAAATGTATTGTGCTAATTTATCAGATAAAGAATGGCAGAAATCTATTGAAACCTGAGAAATAATTAATGTCATTCCAAAGATAATTGGTGGAAGCCAAGATAATTTCTAATTAATAATTGACAGTTAAATAGAAGCAGATAAAATAGAGCATGAGCTAACTCTGAAATAAGATTTTCTTCAAGAGAAGCATATGTTGACTTTCAAAGCCTAAATTCTGTCAGAAGTTTTTATCATTAGTGAACCAACAATTGAATTTCTTTGTAGATTTAAGGAAAATGATTACATAACTATAATGCTAGTTCTTGATGAATCTACTTTTCAAGTGCTTTGTTTTACACTAATTGTCTTATGTTTGCCTAAGGATTATATCTGAATGTTATCACAGTAGTCTTGCTTACTCTGGTATTCATGCACAGTCTACTTATTCATACATATTAATGCTATGAATCAAATAAACTGTATCATTGCCATAGACAAAATTGTATGAGAGCAATGGAAATCTCAAAGGAGGCTTTCTCAGATCACATTAATATTGTTCTATGTCTGTCTCATTCTCCATTTTCAGGATTACCTACGCCTGTAGGTAAATATTAAAAATGTAAATTTGAAGGTTATTTCTCTCCTCCCAGAATTATTTTCTGAACAATTATGAAATTAGATGTTACAGAAATTCCCATTTGCTAATTTCTTCCTTATTTCTAATTTCTCCATATTGGCATATTTTCCTTTGTGAAATATTGTATACAACATGTGATTATCATTTAGTATGCCCAGACTAAATTGTTGGTGATCACTCAAAGTCATTTCATATTCATTAAGTACTAATTACACAGACTTGTAGATAAAATAGTCAATATTGTTTAATTGTTATAGTGACCAATTATGCCTTTTTATATTTTTTTATATTCGTTATTGCATGTTCACTTAAATATAAAGTTAATAAATCATATGCAGGTGATGTTTAAATTTGGAAGACTAATTTTACTCATCATGAGATCTAAGCATGTGGTCAACAATGTTGTTAACTGACATGAAGTAAGCATAATGATTACATACTCAAGTATTTAAACATAAAATCATTCTCCAGTACTGGTACTGTCAGATTCACTGTTGATATTCAAAATGCATGTCAGATTCATATCATGTACATGTATAACGATATACAGATGTATAGATAGAGAGAGAGATATAAGCAGATATCCTCATTATTCACTGAACTCATATTCATAAATTTTCCTACTCTGTAAAAAATATCTGTGATCCCAAAATCAATACTTGCCATACTTTTGCAGTCATTCAGGGACATGCACAGAGTGGTGAAAAATTTAAGTCACCCAAGGTATATGTTCCTAGCTAATGTCAAACAAGACAATGCTCTGCCTTAGTTTTATAGCTCTCATATTGTAAACAAGTGTCTTTTTCACAGTCTACTTGGTTCTACACTTTTCACGTTTTTGTACTTTTGTAGGTTGATGATTTCACTGTTTATAATGGTCTACAAGCATAGTGCTGAAGTGCTCCCCAGAGTTCTAAGCACAAGAAGCTGTGATGTGCCTTACGAAGTAAATACATGTGTTAGGTAAGCTTTGTTCATGTACGAGGTACAGATCCTGGCTATAAGTTCAATGTTAATCAACACCATGTATTGCATAAAGTGTCTTTAAACAGAAACACACATAAAACAAGGCTACTTATAGATCAATTGATGGAAATGTCACCAGAGGCTCACAGGACTCTAACCTTACTTTTCTCTTAGGGCCATGGTTCAGTATTCACTAATTCAGAGTTTGTATAGACTATAACTACCATTAATAATGAGAATTGACTATAAATAGATGATAGATAGATAGACAGACATAGATCTACATTTATACACACATAAAAATAATGAAAATATAGGTATTTTATTATTTTTGTTTCTTCTAACTTTTTTGCAATGGACTCTAATATATTTCTCACACTCAACGTTTTGCCTAAATAATAAAAGAAAAATATTTTTTGATTGTGTATATTGTGCAAGCACATGAGTATGTTTGAATATGTGTTTTTAACTGTTTCACTTAGAAAAAAATACTCTGTAAGTTTTTCTATGTTTCTGAATTTCTGTTTTAGCACAGATAAATGGTAGTTTCTGTTTTAGCATAGATCTGTGGTTTTCAAAGTGTATTCCCCGAACCAGAAGGATCAAGATCATCTGGGAAGTTGTTAGAAAATTCTCAAGCCTCGCGTCAGATTTAGTAATTCAGAGTCTCTGGAAATGGGGCTCAGCAATCTGCATTTTAATAAGATTCCAGGTGATTCTGACATAAACTAAAGTTTGAGAACCATTGGTATAGATAATTGAAGTGGTCACAGAGAAGTCTGGCGACATTCTATTACCACAATTCAAAAGGAGAATCTAAATTTAAATAAGACAGATTTTTATCAACTTAATATTTGACTTCTCTTCTTGACTGCATTATAAATAAGAATATGCTGACACCCTCAGAAAAATGCTGTTAATATTATCTCAACTATTTGATTCTAAAATCAATTTCTTTCTTTCTTTGCAGCTAGAATTCTCAGGCGGTAATCCTTTATAAATAGTTGTAGATACGTTTAGTCAGTCATACATAATGACATGCCACATGTAGAACAATGCAGCTTGTCACATGCACACATACAAACACACACCTATGCACAAGCTTTAAGTCTTTATTTGGGCTATTTGAAGGCAGCCTTTGCCTATGACTAGCAATTTCAGAAATATTTATTTGTGCTTATGCTACAATAAAAATATAAAAGATATTTTATAAACCACTTATCTCAAGGAAAAATATATAAACACATTAATATAGCATTTTTCATTTTCTGAGGCTCTTGGTATGTAATTTAAATTATAGTTCATTTATCTTCTTCAAACATTATTAATATGGGATTTAAAACAACGAACTTAGAATAACTGTAAATACCCAGAAAAGAAATTCAGATGCTCAAGATAATAACTACACAATATCTTCAGGTATAGAAAACAAACTTACATCTGAGAGATTTTAATAAGGATACAATTTTAATGTCTTGGCATTTTCCTAAAAGAACACTGATTTCAGAATGAAAGACAATAGAATCTGCTTAGGTATATCTATTTTCAATATCATCTACAACTGCCAGTAACTTATTTTTTTAATGTTTTATTTGTGTTTCAGAATCTTCATCATTCCAATGGCAAGTTATATGAGCCAAACCTTAGCAACTTCTTGGACTAAAATCAATAAGCCAGGATCTCTTGTGACTTTATCCAAGTTTCAAAAATGTCTTGTGCAAGATCATCAGCCTAGAGTCTAGACATCTCTAAATGATTTCTCGAAATTTCTCAGAATGATTTCACACAGACTGAAAGGTATAAAGAAGACCTGGAGTAAATGAGAGCCACTGGAATTAAACAAGTAAAGTTTAATGTTGCAGCAAGCATGGTGATAACCTTGTCCATTTTTTTTGTAGGATAATTTGCCTTTCTCTCATGAAGCTGTTTAGTAGGCAAGGAAATAAAGACTAATTTGCAAGTGATAACTATTTCTCAAGGGATTTAAAACAGCCCCAAATTAAGACTTTGTAAGGAGAAAGCAGAGCTATATGCTGTGCTTACAGAACAAGAAGCTGTGATTTTGATCAAGTTTTAGTATTTCCAATTTGAAAAAGAATAATTGAAAATTTGCTATTCACAAATGTAATGCGAGTTCCACCATATTGTTAAGATGTCTCAGCTTTTTGATTCTTAAGTGGACCACTTCGAGCCAGTTTAAGGAACAATCTTCTTGATTTTACTGTTTTTGATTCTTTATCATCAGGATTTGTCCAGAGCTCGAGATCTGCCTAGAACATTCCTGGGTCTGTTTCCCAACCAATCATAATTCATACATATTTGTAATTCATAAAACTTTCCAAGAACTCTTCTGCCAACTAAAACTATTCTGAACCCAGTTACATATATAAAGGATGGACTCACAACATGAGTAGAAAACAAAATTATTATCTTCAGATGATGAGCACAAACTCATTTTAATTTGTTTGAAAGAAACTCCCTATTAGAGCAGAACTAAGAACAAGTGTTTCAGGCAAAATTACTTACTTGCTTGGGTACAGTGTATTAACGATTTCAGGCCACTAGGAGACCTCTAAGTAAATTACTGTTCTGGAAAACTTCAATGGCAGAGAATACAGCTATGGTAATTTGAATGGCCCAATGAATACAATGGGCCTGAAAGATAGGAGTCATTGGTAAGTGTTGGTCATTTAACAGAACATGAAGCGACACTGCTTTCCAGGGTGTTACTAACACAATCAGATTTTTCACATATTTCAGGGCAATGCAAGAGCATATTTGAGGTGAGAGAGACAAGGTGTGGTAACATCTTCAAAAATGAAACTATTTTATTTAAATTCCTTTCTACAGCCTAATATATTAGAGAATACCTTAATAAGATGACTAAGACTACTAAGGGTATTATTAGCAATAACCGATAAGAAGGCTGACTTTACTGCCTATAGTTTTTTGATGTTATAAAATGCCCTTCGTGTTTGCATACATACTTTTTTCTTCTCTGAGAACATGGATTGTTCTGGCTCATTGCTTGTTTTTGTTTTTTTTTTTTTGTAGTAAAATACACATAAAATTTACCATTAGTTATATTTAGTACATTCACAATGTTGTGCAACAATCACCACAACTGAGTTGAGAACATTTTCATCCCTGAAGCAAACTTTGTTCCAATTATGCAGTCACTCTCCATTCCTCTCTCCCATTAGCTCCTGGAAACCACTAATTTGCTTTTTTTCTCTATGGATTAGTCTATTCTGGATATTTCTTATAAATGAAATCATATAATATGTGACTTTTTGTGTCTGGCTTCTTTCATCTAGCATATTTTCAAGGTTCATCCATACAGGAGCATGGAGGAGTAACTTCATTCCATTGTATTGCCAAATATTATTCCAATGTTTTTGTCATTTCATCAGTTGATGAACATTAGGGTTGTTTACCACTTTTGGCCAATGGGAACAGTTGCTATAAACACTTGTGTATAAATTTTTGTTTGAGTACCTGTTTATGTTTTAGATATACACCCAGAAGTGGAATCAGATAGCTATATGATAATTCTATGTTTAGCTTTTGAGGAACTGCCAAACAGTTTTCCACAGTGGTTGTACCATTTACATTCTCATCAGCAATATACAAGTGTTCCAGTTTCTCCATAGTTTTGGTCAACACTTTTTATTTTCTTTTATTATAGCGATCCTAATGGATGCAAACTCATATCCCATTGTGGTTTGATTTGCATTTCCCTAATGACTAATGATGTTGAGAATATTTTCATGCACTTGTTTGCAACTTGTAAATCTTTGGAGAACTGTTTGTTCAGATCCTCTCCCTATTTTTTAATTGAGTAGCTTTTCTTTTCATTCTTGAGTTGTAATAGTTCTTTTACACCCTGGATACTAATCCCTTATCATATATACGATTTGCAAATACGTTCTCCCATTCTGTGAGTTGTCTTCTTTGTGTATAGTGTTCTTTGATGCACAAAAACTTTCATTTTAATAAAGCCCAATACATTTATTTTTCTTTTCTTGTCTGTGTTTTTGATGTCATATAAATTAACCATCATCAAGTCACAGGTTATGAATATTTACCCCTACGTTTTTTCTAAAAGATTTATGATTTTAGCTACTATTTTCAAGACTTGGATCCATTTTAACTTTTGTATATGACTTGAAGTAAGAATCCAACATCATTCACTTGCATGTGGATACACGTTTGTTCCAGCACCATTTGTTGAAAAGACAATTCTTTCTCCATTGACTAGTCTTGGAGCCCTCACCAGAAACTGATTATAAATGGATGGGTTTACTTCTGGATACTCAGTTCTATTCCATTGATCTATATGTATTTCCTTGTGCAAATATTAAACTGTTATGATTATTGTAACTTTATAGGAACTTTTGAAATGAGGAAGTGTGAGTCCCCTAATGTTGTCCTTTCCTTTTTTTATTTTGTTTGTTTTTTTTTTATTGCGGTAACATTGGTTTATAATATTGTATAAATTTCAGCTGTACATCATTATACTTCTATTGCTGCATGGATTACATCATGTTCTCATGTTCACCACCCAAATACTAATTACAATCCATCACCACACATATGTGCCTAATTATCCCTTTTGCCCTCCTCCCTCCTCCCTTCCCCTCTGGTAATCACCAGTCCAATCAAAAATATGGAACACTTCATGAATTTGCATGTCATCCTTGCTCAGGGGCCATGCTAATCTTCTCTGTATCATTCCAATTTTAGTATATGTGCTGCTGAAGCGAGCACTGTCTTTTCTTTTCAAGATTTTTTTAGCTGTTATTTGGCTAACCCTTGCAATTCCATACAAATTTTACAACAGGCTTCTCCATTTCTGTGTAAAAAAGAACAAAAGAACCAAGAAAGATTGTTGAGAGTTTGATGGAGAGTGCATTGAGAGCATAGATAGCTTTGAGTGGTGTTGCCATTTTAACAATATTATATCTTCCAGTCCATAAGCACAGAAATTTTTCCATTCATTTATTTTCATTTCTTTCAATAATGTTTTGTACTTTTCAATGTACATATCTTGTACTTCCATAGATTACTTTATTCTAAGTATTTTATTCTGTTTAACACTATTATAAATATAAATAAATGGAATTATAAATTGGAATTATTATATATTATATTATAAATGGAGTTGTTTCCTTTCATTGAAAGTGTATAGAAATACAACTAAATTTTGCATGTTGATCTTGTACCCAGCATCGTTGCTGAATTCTATTAGCTCTAATAGTTTCTTGTGGATTCTTTAGGATTTTCTATAGATAAGGTCATGTCTTCTGCAAATAGCAAATTTTTACATCTTCCTTTCCAACTAGGATGCTGTTTATTTCTTTTTATTGCCTAATTTCTCTTGCTAGAACATCTGGTAGAACAGAGTAACAGTGGTGAAAGTGGGATGCTTGTCTGAGTCCTGATCTTAGGGTTACAATTTCAGTCTTTTAGCACTTAGTGTTATGTTAGCTGTGGATTATTCATAAACGCTGTCATGTTAAGGAAATTCCTGTATATTCCTACTTTGCTCTGTTTTTATCATGAAAGGATGTTGTATTCTGTCAAATTCTTTTTCTGTGTCAATTGAGACAGTTACGTCAGTTTTACCTTTATTCTGTTAATGTAGTGTATTATATTGATTGATTTTCGTACGTTGAACCACGCTTGCATTTTTTAGATAAATTCCATTTGGTTATGGTGAATAATCCTTTTAATACTCTGTGGATTTAGTTTGCTACCATTTTGTTGAGGACTTTTGCATCTATCTTCATGTGTGGTCTGTTGTTTTCTCTTCTTGTGGTATCTTTGTCTGGCTTGGTATCAGGATAATGTTGATCTTATAGAATAATTTAGGAAATGTTCCCTCTTTTTCTATTTTTTGGGAGAATTTTGAGAAGCATTAATGTTAACTCTTTTTTAAATCTCTGGTAGAATTCACCAGTGAAGTAATCTAGTCCTGGTCTTTCCTTTGTTGGGAAGTTTTTGGTTAATGAATCAACCTCTTGATAAGTCTGTTAGAGTTTCCTATTTATTCTTGAGTTGGTTTTAGTAACTTGTATATCTCTAGTAATTTGTCCATTTCATCCAAGTTTTCTAATTTGTTAGCATATAGTTGTTTATGATATGCTTTTAAAATTCTTTTTATTTTTATTTATTTGTAGGACCAGTAGTAGTATCTCCACTTACATTTCTGATTTCAGTTATTTCTGTCTTCCCTCTTTTTTTTATAGTCAGTCTACCTAAATGTTTGTTAATTTTGTTTCTCTTTCCAAAAAACAACTTTTGGTTTCATTGATTCTGGTGTTTTTTTATTCTCTATTTCATTTTTCTCCACTCTAATCTTTATTATATCCTTCCTTCTGCTAGCTTTGGGTTTAGTTTGTTCTTCTTTTTCTAGTTCTTTAAGGTATAAAGTTAGGTTATCGATTTGACATCTTTCTTCTTTTTCTAAAGTCGGCATTTTTTATAGCTATAAACTTCCGTCTAAGCACTCCTCAGAGGTGTTAAAGGGTGGTATAGGGAGCGAAAGCATTCTATAGTCTTATGATTAAATCTCGGTCTTTTAGCAGGCCTCTTTCCAAGGGCTGTGACCTTGGCAGGTTTTCCTTACCATTTTTTTTTCTCTTTTTCTCACCTTAGGAGAGACAGGAAGGTTAGAGCTGAGTGAACGTGGCACCTGTCAGCTCTGTGAGCCTGACTCCTCCATATTGTGCTGTTTTTACTGACTCGCATGGACTTGCTATGGCTCTCGTGCCACTGGGCTTACTCCTTGTTTCAGTCTGAGTGCCCTGAATCTCAGCCAATGCGTGTCGGGCAGGCAGAAAAACATCCAGAGAAAGGCAATGTCCAATAAATTTGGTCAAAGAGAATTTTGGGAAACAGGAAATATCAGCATTGCCCAATGTAATAGAAATATAAAGAAAATCATGTTCAAAAGGCTTAGTAACTCACATACACACACACACATGCACACACACGGAATGTTTCTGAGGCCCTTTGAGAGAGTATAGTGCTGGATACACAGACGGTGTCATTGCTGTTTAGTTTGATAAAATAGATATGTCTAACTGTTTTTTAAATGTTTTTAAACTTGAAGAAATTAGTTTTCTCCCCTTTTGAATGTGTATATATGCACAGCATTCGCTAATTTATCTCTTATTTCTTCAAAACTAAAAACACTGAAAGAAAAATAGTGTCTCAACAAAGCAAATTAAATAAGAAATAGATAAATTATCATAATTCAAAGTAAATAACTACTGTTGTTTTCATTTTTTTAAAAAAAAGTTATGTAAAATGGATTGTGAAAGATGGTATCTTTGCATTGAAAAGTGACTCTGTCCATTTTTTTTTTCTAAAAGCAAAATCAGTTCAACTGAGAATACGTTATGGAAACCTGTATAAACACAGAATGCATTTTATAGAAATTTTATTCAAATACTAACATCTAAAAAGCATCAAATTACACTTCCCATTAGAGTCCGCACATTTCTAAACATTTACAGCTGTGCATAAACGTAGTCTCAAACATATACTTTTCAATGTCACAAATTGAAAAGTTAGTGGAAAAAGGAATTTTAGAAAACACCATGTATTATAAGTTTTAATTTGTGCAGCCCTCATTTAACCTTTGTGTTCATATAATGACTGGGTTTAAACTCAAATGACAATGAAATCTCTCAATTCCAGGACATAAAAAGAAGCAAAGTTCTGTAACTATTCTCAAGATAGATTATAATTGACACTAATTGGTGCTCCTGATTGCTATGGTATATCTTCTTTATAATAATGTTCACAGGATAGCTTTGTACTTTTCAAAATATTAAAAACATGTCTTGTATGAAATAAACCCACTGATATCTATAACTGAATAACAAACGTTTTAGCAGCAACTAGAGGTCACATTCTGAAAAATATGTTGTTGCCTATGAATAATATCCAGAGGTAATGTAGAAATGCTGTAGATTACATATAATTTATTCTTTTTGAAGTGAATTTTTCATTATAATATCCATTAAAAGATAAACATAAATGTTAAAAACTATTGTATGTGAAGTATAAATATTCAGTCATAACTACTCTCCATGGTGTGTGTATTTCCTTCAAGTTTTCTTTTTATAGTCATATTTAAGCAATTGAAATATTAGATATGATTTCAAGTCCTGCTTTTTTCTTCTAATATCTTCAGCTAATAAGCATTGTCCCAGTGCACTCCAATAACATTACCTAATAGCAATACACATTTTCAGTGGCTGCACACAATTTTATTAAGTGGATTCATCACCACATACTTAGCTTTACCCCTCTGTTTGGAAATGTAGGCTATTTCCAAATTCTGCTGTTATAAAAAACACTACATTTAATATCTTTGTACATATCAGTGTTCCCAATTAATAATTATTTCTAGAATAAACAGCTATAAAATTTCTGGGGTAGCACAGAAACCTTTTAAAGTGTCTTGATATATGGATACATGTTGACAAACTGCTATTTTATAAACAAGTCCACTTACCACTCTCAAAATAAGGCCTTATGAATTACCAGCCTTATGAATTACCAGAAAATATGTAATATTTGTCTAATTTTTTTTTAAATAGTCTTTCTCTTGTTACTAGGGAAGTAGGCAATTTTCGTATGTTTGCTTTCTACTTGTACACCTAAGGAATTATTAGTTCATTGCCTTTACTCATTTTTAATTAAGGTCACAGTGTTTGTGTCTTATTGCTGTGTACATGTTCCTTATTTAATAAAATAGAAATGTATGTCATAATGTCAATAAATGTATTCTCCATTTTTAATCTGAGCATATTTTACATATGCAAGTTTTAAGTTTTTATAAAGTTAAAATCTATCCATCTTCTGTTTTGTAATGTCTTCTATTATTTGAGTAAAAATAAAGCTAACCAAAATAATTCCATTTTTATTCATTTAGAGTACTTTGTATGTATTATAAGATAGAACTCCTTACCATTTTTACACGTAGTTAACCAATTGTCTCAACACCGTTTAGTATAATTTCCCTTCCTCCTTGATTCGTGCTTCCTCTTTTATTGTATAATAAGCTGATATGTAATAGGTTCCTATTTCCTGGCTGTCAATTCTGTTTTATTGCTCTGTCCATCTAATTTTATGTCAGTTTCATACTATTAAAGTTAGGTCTGGGATGGCTAGTGCCCTCTCATCGCCCTTCTAAACTAGAATTCTTTGTGCTAGTCTCATCTGCTTATTCTTCCTGATAAGCTTCAGAATCATTTGGTCAAAGTTTCAAAACAAATTCTATTGGGTTTCTTAGAAGAACTTGAATTTAGTCTATTAATGAATATGAGTTAAAATTTGTCTAAGAACGGCTTCAACCCAAAGGGAAGCTAATCTGGACTCATCACTGAAGCCACAGGGATTAGTAGTCAAAATCACCTTGGTCAATATTTCTTTGCTATTGTGCTCCAAAATTTATAAATGTTACTGCTAATCCTTGTAATGTAGCATTTCTTATTTATTAAATGTTACATTCAGTGTCTGAGAATAGTTCTATATATGGGAGTTAATGGAATTTCACTAGTCATCCTGTGATTTCACTAGTCGAGATGCTGGACATGAGGAGCAATTAGGCACTAAGATGTAGTACTGAATGTTGATGCATATTGAGAGCCCTGCAAAAATATCAATGAACAAAATGCAAGGTTCACAGTCCTAGGCTTAGTCTTTCTGTTACATGAATGTTACGTATTTTCCCGAATTTTGGCAATCATGGTAGTAGAAGAATAGACTGTGAAAATTTACAAGGGGAGGAAAGACTTTCATCTTTCTATATAAACATTGCTAAGAATGTCAGTCTCTGAGCTAGCTGGATAAGTTCTTCCCCTAGGTGCGTGAGTATAGTGTGTTTCAAGCTCCTTCTCCACAAAGTAATATTTGAATTCTACACAATACTCAGGTCCCTCAAAAGTAGCCTTAATACTAGAAACATTATCTTCATAATATTTATTTGCATTTTTTCCATGAGAGATATTATTCCCACATTCTCGTTTATGCCAGAAAATATATAAAGGGCAGTTTCGATAGTTTTCTGTTTTATTTATTTGATTATAGTCTACTTGATTTCACATAAGATATGAGGAGTCTTAAATGAATTAAAGTAATTTAGGATAAAAAAATGATAAAAATGAGGGTCAAGAATAAAAGAAAAAGAAGAAATGATCAAAAATGAGGAGCAATGTAAAATTTGTATATATTAAGCCACAGTTCTACAGAATTAAAGTTGAACTGCAAATTTGGCTTGAATAAAATAGATACACTTTCAGCTATGTGATTCACTATGTCCATCACACCCACATAGATTTCTCAGAAGAGAAGAATCATTTCGTGGGCTTTTGTTAAGGAAGAAATTTCAGGCATGGATCTCATAGTAGAGGCAAAATTGACGATGTGAAAAATATTGGCAGCTATATTCCTTCAATAAATAGAATAAGAGCTTGTATAGATTGTTCTTTGTTATGTTTTCTTTTTACAGCAGGTCTTCAATATTGGACAATGTGATGGTGCTAAATTATAGGTCTAGTGTCATCATTTGAGCTGGGGAGCAAAACGAAGTGGCCAAAGTACCGAGCTTTCTGGTCATTTGGCTTGATTGAAGAAAATAACAAGAAGATATGGAGTGGTTCAATTGTGACTTGCAAGCTGCCTTATAAATACATCAATTCTTTCAACCTGACCTTTAACGAAAGTTAGCCTCAAACGTTTTGAAATCATGATCTTTGGTGTGGTTCTGTTCTTCATTAAAGGGAATTTATACACTTTACAAATTATCGGGATGAATAGCATGGTCTGTGTCCTCTTGTGAAAGTGAATAAGCCAGTTCCAGCAGCTGCTGCCTGAGTGTCTAGTCGTCCTACGTCTGATGTGGAAGGCTGAGGATTTTTTTAAAAGAGTGAGCTTGTTCCTCCATTTGTTCCAGTTCTAGCTGATCTTGCATATTGGAGCTCCACTTCACTACATTTTCTGATTACTTTTTTTTTCTGATATTGATAACATTTTTCTGTTTTAAATATTGTTTCATTAGACAGAGATTTTATGCCAACATTAAGTTACCAGTGGGCATTTTGTTTACCTTCTACTTATTTATTTCCTAAAAATATTACCTGAACTGGTCCTGACCTACTCCAAAATCTCATCTATAACCACTCGTCAGCATCTTCTCATGACCCAGGTCTTTGCTTAAATGTCACTTCCTGAGACAGCAGTTCATGGACCCCTTTGTCCAATGTATCTACCCACTCACTCTTTATCCTATCATGGGCTTTTATGTTCTTCACAGCACTTACTTTAATATTTCTCTTCCCAATAGAATGCAAAACGCATGAGAGCAAGAATGTTTAGGACCTAAAACGGATTCTAACACACAGTAGTCTATCAATGCATATTTGTCAGATCAAGTAGAGACAGGTGAATGATTCCACGAATAAAAGTGTTAATGTAATAATATATGCTAACATCTTAATTATAATATTGAATGGTAGTTGCAAGTAAATGTATTTTAGCCCATTAAAATATTTAACTCTGTTTTCTCTAGTTATAAGATATGAGAATTGGATTTTATCAAAATTTGAGGAATCAGATTAGTACATTACTTATTTTATCTGACCTTTCAAAATCATATATTTTCCTAATATATATCCCAACGTTTCTTGTAATTTTGGGTAAACTCTTCTTAAACCATCATCATTAAGTATGCTCTTGATTTCTATATGCTATTATTTCATCAAGGATTTTCACACCTTTGCCTCACAATTTTTACTTAGTTTACATTAAACATAAACAGATTCATCTTTAGTTATACGTCTTTCAAAAATACTAAAATTTTCCTTTCTTGATGATTTTTACTTTTTCTTTTATTTTTGTTAAGTGTGAGCTATAAATAATCCATGCAAAGAATGATGGTGCTATATTTAAGCAATCGAAATTTTATTCCTTACACTAGCCAATTTGACATCACAGCTAATATTAGACGATATATATAAAATATTTTCCTAAATATCTGTTTTAAATGGGTATTTGAATTTATAGAGAGCAATTGTAAATCAAATGATAATTAATTGTTTAACTTAAGAATAAATGTAGTGTGTATGTTGTTTGTAGAGGGTATGTGTATGTCTGTGTGTCTATTATATTACTTGCCTGTTCATGTGTCTGAGTAAAATTTGGGCCTATATAACTAAAGGAAAATTAAAGTAATAGATATTGAGACACAAGTAGCACAACTATAGAATCCTTCTAAGATTATACATAGAGTCGTCAACCTCAGAAACACTTCTGTTTGTACTAGGTGAAATGTTATTTCTTCATATATTTGTGATAACACTAAGAGGGCCTTAAGGACAGGTGATATTTGAGTTATTAACTGGAAGAAACCAGTCACTCTGCTTTTGTCCCAGAGGATGACATGGTCCTTAGGTCGTAGTATAAATAATTTATTTTGGTATATTCCACAGGATCTATTTTATTTTTCTACCGTGCCAATCTCTTATAGTATGTTAATGCTAATAAATTGCACAGAATAGTATGACAAAATGTCTAGCATGTTTAACTGAGGTAATAAAAATTTTCTTGCTTTTTCCTGCCTGAGGTAATGTTCAAGGAAAAAAATTTTTCTTCTCACTGTGATTCAATGGAGAATCAGAGATTTCTAAAAGCCTAATAAGTCATAATAAGCCATAGCTATATATATTACATATATATTTTTTACCTTGTGCTTACTGATGGGCTGTATAGGAAAAGACAATTAAAACCTTTTCTTTGAACATTGCAATTTGGAAGTAATATTTTGTTACACATTGACTTGACCTATCAGTTAAAAGTACAATTGAGAAAAATTTAAATGGCAGTTATTTCTCCACCATACTGCTGAACCTTATAATCCACATATAGAAGCACAGAGAATTAAAATCACTAGGGAAATACTGGAAATTTGCCTGCCTGCTGCCACTTCTCTCTGTAGCATTGGAAAAGCAAGTTAACCTCTTTGTTCCCAAATTGTCTTGCACTTATGTGATGTGATAGAGGGAGTTAGCTGCTATATGTAAAGAGATTTGAAGCTGAAAACTAGTGTGTAACCAGGGAAAGTGCTTCGATTAAATTTCAGATGATTCAAACATAGCCCAATGTAAAACGTCTCCCCAAACACGTTCTCTCTTTTTAAGTGAATGTGCTTTTCCACAGAACATGAGTTCATCTGAATTCCTTTTTAAAATATATGCTTCATCTACTCATTTTAGATCTCTGTTCTATTACAAAAATTCATTCAAATCTTGTATATCTATGTTTTGAAATGACCGAACTTGCCTCTCTATTCTCATAATTTGTCTCCCTACTCAAAGAATAAATACATAAAAACATAAACTAGATGAAACAACTAACAAACCTAAAAAAAGAGCTAAAAAATGCATGTACTGATCATGCCTAACTAAGTTTCTTCTTACATGTGAGGCGATGTAACAAATAAAAGTAACTTACATGGTAAAGTCTTTGAACTGTGAAGTAGCTCACTAACTGTGAATAGAAATACGTTGTAACATTTACTGATTAAAATTCTCAAAAATCATTATTTTACTTTCCTCTCTATGAAGCACATTAGCTCTTGGGCATTTTCAAATTTCCAGTTTTAAAGTTTTAAAAGTAAATTCAAGTTTGTGAGATGTTTGTGGTATTTTAAGGCAATTTTGTCAGTCGATAACACTGTGAGGCTTATGAGCAAATGGGAAAAGCTTTCCTCTGCATGTTGGAAAAGAGTACATATTTACTAGTGTTTTATTGGATTCATGACGCTTTTATTTTTAAGGGAAAAAGTAGCTCCATTTATACCTACTTATAGTGCTTAAATTCGTGTCAACACTTGTAGCTCTTATACTAGAAAAACTCATAATTCTAGTTCATATGATAATATTTACTGAAAATATAGCTTCTTTCTTTTTTTTTTTTTTTTTTTTAAATTTATACCTGAACCATTATGTTAAAATTTCCTACCAAGTAATTTCTGGAATTTTACCCCCATTAATGGATTCTCCACCTATGTCTGAGTTTCTCAGAAGAAGGCCTCTGATTCTTGACTTCTTGCCTTCACAATATTGACTCTGCAACACAGAATCCTTGAGACATTGCCACCTAGGGTTCAGAGCTGTCCTTTGTGATTACTGCCATCCCTCACACTATCCTTGATTGTTTCAAGAGTGCTGATGATTAGTGGAATGAAATGGTGCACTGCTCTCCCCATTACCTAAAAAATTGATGTAGACCTCCTAACTTTCCACAAACAAGACTTTACCAAGGATTTGAGGATAAATAGGAACACACCACATGCACCACACACACCAAAGAAAATAATCTAAAGCTTAGGAGATCCTAATCTTATTTCTCTATGTTGCTCCTGCATCCTAGACCAGGAAAACTACTCCAAGCCTTGAAAAACTGAATGAATTGACCTCAAGTCACAGACAGGGGCAAGATTTTTATTTTTAGCACACTTTTAAGGCTTGCTTCCAGAAGTTCGTATTTTCTGCTCTTTATATTTTTTCCAACATGGTTGGCATCAGGATCATACATCCCTGAAGGCAAAGTCCACCTCCTATTATGCATGCCTGCTCTATGTCTGTGCTGAAATAATCATGACATAGTCCAAAGTTGATTCATTTCCTAAGGTCTGGATTGTTTACTAGTCTGTAGCTGCCATCCTATAACAGTTTGAAGATTAGGATGCAGTGTATTATGTTTGCACAATAAAAATTACTTATAAAAAAGCATAATTTTACATTATGTAAATCTGAGACCAGTTAAAAAACATAAAAATATTTAATGTAGTCCCAACCACTTGATTACTGCTGTTTTTCATTTTGGAACACTGATTTATCTATTCTCACTGTCTACAGCAATCAGATAATTGATAACTTGCTAGTATTTACTAGATAGATACAACACTGTTTTAACACATTTAGAAAATCTTGATAACAAAACTATATGGATATTTAATATAAATAATAAAACTATATGGCTATTTTTTAAAAGCTTAATAGGAGTTTCAAGGTATTGCTGTTAATGATATCATTCAAGAAACCTAGAAGGACGTGTGTGTGTGTGTGTGTGTGTGTATGTGTGTGCAGGTACATACAGGAGTGTTTTGAAAAGCTAAACAAGTGTATATCGGAGCAAGAACGCTCTATACGCTGTAACTTCTTAAGGAAAGTTTCCTGTTTCTTCGTGTAGTTTGCACCAACTTTATTTTATACAAGAAAAGATTTCAGAAAGATAATTCTAGTAACATTCCTATCTAAAAATCTTTGAATGATACTCGTTTTTACAGACTCTGAAGGTTGTTACAGCACATGGAGAAATACAATATTTTTAAACAAATTGTGAAGTTGCAGGTATAAGTGACCAGCTTCTAGATCACAGAGTAAAAATGCTGAAATTGAAAATCGTTTTTTCTCTTAATTCTTAAGGCACTTTTGCAAAACTATTGTGTGTAAGACAGTCACTCTGTGTTAAATGGGCTCTGGAAAGATCTAAAAACACAGGCTCTGCTTTGACAGAAATTTCAGTGTGGTGGGAAATTTGGTGGGAGAACGATGCTGGGATTAGGCGCAAACACGGATAATTACAATGTACTAAGAATATATAAAACGTTCCAAAATATTAGGTTTTTGCATGAACAAATTATTACCTTTTGTTAGGGGACTCAGGAAAGCACTGAGGAAACATCTAGATTGTGAGGATGGGTACAATTTGAGAGAAGTGACATTTAAATGAGGTGAATTAGATTTAAAAGGTAGGGTTGAGAATGGAGTTTAATTTTTATCTTTTATTCTAGAGATATTTATAGCAAAAATAATTACAGCTACAACTCATGGAGTTGAATTAAGCACTATGAGCAGAGCTAAGCACTTGGGAGGCATTATTTCATATAGTTAATAACTAATTCCTTAGAAGAAGGCATTACTTATTACTATTCTCATTTTATAGGTGAGAAACCTGAAGCTTAAAGATACCGGATAACATTTTCAAGGACCCACAACTAGTAGGAGGTGGACTTGAGTTCAAGAAGCAAAATAAAATCTTTGTAATTTTAAAGACTGTGCTTTAAATTAAAAACGTACCATTTCCCCAGACAATCAGTGCCAGAACACGGCTTTGGCCATTGAAACAGCAAGGCCTGCTTGGCCCCAGACAGCAGATTCAGAGAGAGGAAATGGAAAGATAAAAGTTTATAAGCAGGATATACTGGATCTGAGTGTCATAACAAGACTTTTGCCTTGATGAGTTCAAATGTGTACCTCAAATAAAAATAAAAGTTATAAAATAGACTATTTGAAATATAGATTTTCATCCAATAAAATTAACTAGTTTGCTGTAGTTACATACAATGCTTTAAAGTTTTGTCTATTGATACCATGATACTATAACAATTAACAAGATATTTTAAATTATTATATCTCAAATTTTTAATTTTATATTTTCGTATGTTTTCTAATGCACATGAAATATTAGTTCAGTCATATATAGGTAGTGAGTATTCTAATTATTTTATCAACAGACACAATATGATCAAAATCATTTGAAGATTAAGGAGGCTGACATCACAAGGGTCCACATCTAAAACTTAAAATAAAAATATGACTATAATAATTAATTTAAAATCTTTCCCAACCTCTTTCAGGAGAGTAATATTTTAGTATTTGGTTTCGCTTGTATCTCCACAAGTAGATTCAGGTTTAGACAAAATATATGATCATTTTTTCTAAGATTCACCCGATTTACTACTTTGCAGTAGTCTACTAGGAGAATTATTTTTCATGTATGGATTTTCAGTAATTTAACTTTCTTCTCTATGACAGTTAAAAGAAAGCTGCATTTTTGCCAAACTGATGTAAGACATTTTCCCTACTTTCTCCTTTTCAATTTTCAAACTAACCTTATCTTTCAAACTAACAGATTCTTGAGTTCCAACTATGTATATTGTAGCATTATTTTAAATATTCCTTTGAAAATGTGATGCAAAATAAATATTCAAAATGATGCAACAGGAAAACGATGGTAAATTGTTTGTGACATCAATGTCAGCTGACTACAAGAAAGCAAAGACTGCATACATCATGTGTTTAGGAAATGGTGAATAATGTTATTAGCCAAGCAAATCCATACTTTATAAATAATTTTAATTGTAGACTTGTTCTTTTTACGCTGAGCAATCTAATCTGTATTAACTTTTTAGATTTGAAATATCCTTATTTGCTTATTTATAATTTAAAAAAACAATTGCTTCCGGGGGCCAGCCCTGTGGCATAGCGGTTAAGTGCGCATGCTTTGCTTCGGTGGCCTGGGGTTCTCAGGTTCAGATCCTAGGTGCGCACCAATGCACCGCTTGTCAAGCCATGCTGTGACGGTGTCCCGTATAAAGTAGAGGAAGATGGGTATGGACTTAGCCCAGGGCCAATCTTCCTCAGCAAAAAAGAGGAGGATTGGCAAGAGTTGTTAGCTCAGGGCTAATCTTCCTCACACACACACACACACACACACAACAATTGCTTCCAAAAAAAAAATTACACTACTATTAAACTCCAAAATATACCTTATTGAATTTAGAATATATTATGTCCTAATAGATCTAGAGGAAAGAGCAAGTAATAAATCATAACTAAGTGCTAAGTTCATTTAGTGATATTTTCAATAGCATGATGAAAATGAAAGTAGTGGATTATTTAATGTTCTATCAAATTCATATCCATTAATAATCTATATCCATTAATAATCTGAGAATAATGAAATTAAACAAGGAAAAATGATTTTCTTTCATTAGAATTTTTTTCTTTCATTTTTTATTTTTAATAGCTTTATTGAAATATAATTCACATCCCATATAATTCACCCATTCAGTGTTCAAGTCATTGATTTTTATTACATTCATAGAGTTGTGCAACAACTACCACAATTTTAGAACATTTACATCACTCTCCCCCAATAAATGCATTTCACCCAACCTCATCACACCCCCACAGCCCTAGGCACACACAGAGATACTTGCTGTCTCTACAGATTTGCCTACCCTTGAATTTAATACAAATGGAATTATACAATAATAGGTAGTCTTCTGTGATTGGCTCCTTTCACTTATCATAATGTTTTAAAAGTTCATCCAGTTTTCATTTGTATTAGTACTTCCATTTTATGGCTGTATAACAGTCAATTTTATGGATATACATTTTTTTAAGTTATTCATCAGTTGATGAGCATTTAGGTTATTTCCACTTTGGCTGTTATGAATAATGCTGCAATAAACATTCATGTCAAAATTATTGTGTGGCTATTGCTTTTATTTCTCTCAAGTAAATACCCAGGAGTGGATTGCTTGGTCATACGGTAACTCCGTGTTTAACATTTTGGGAAACTGTCAACTGTTTTCTGAAGTGGCTGGACAATTTTGTGTTCCCACCAGCAATGTACAAGGGTTCCAATTTCTCCACTTCTTCACCATCACTTGCAATTGCCTGTCTTTTTGATTTTAGCCACCTTAGCAGGTATGAAGTGATATTGTATTGCGGCTTTGATTTGCATTTCCCTACTGACTAAAGATGTTGAGAATCTTTTTATGTGCTTCTTAGCCATTTGTAAATCTTTTTTAGAGAAAAGTCTATTCAGATGCTTTGCATTTTCTGATTGGATCATTATCTTTAATTATTGAGTTGTAACATTTCTTTCTATCTTCTAGTTTCCAGTCCTTTATGAGACATATCATTTGCAGATATTTTTTCCATTCTGTGGGTTGCCTTTAACTTACTGATGGTTTAAGTCAGTAAAAGTATGAGTGAAATAAAAGTTTTAATGTAATTTTTTTAAATTTTTGATGAAGTCCAATTTATTTTTTCTCTTGTCGCAGCTGATTTGTGCCATATTCAAGAATCTATTCATGGTTATGAGGATTTACTCCTATGTTTTCTTCTATGAGTTTTATAGTTTTACAACTTACATGTAGATCTTTGATTCATGATGAGATATAGAGGTTCAAATTTACTCTTTTGCATGTGGACATCCAATTGTCCCAGACAATTTGTTGAAAAGGATATTCTTTCCTCCATTGAATGGTTGTGGCACCCTTGTTGGAAATCAAATGACCAGAGAAACATAGATTTATTTCTGGATTTTCTGTTCTATTCGGTTGATCTATACGTCTAGCTATATGCCAATAGTACACTGTTTTGATTACACAGCTTTGCGGTAAGTTTTGAAATTAGGAAATGTGAGTCCTCCAACTTTGTTCTTCTTTTTCAGTATTGCTTTGGTTATTCAGGGTCCCTTGCACTTTCACATGAATTTTAGTATCAGTTTGTCAATTTCTGAAAAAGAGGCAAGCGAGATTTTGATAAGAATTATATTTAATCTTAAGGTCAACTTAGAAAGTATTGCCATCTTAAGAATATTAAATATTCCAATCCATGAATGTGGGACGTCTTTCCACTTAGTTTTATCTGTAATTTCTTTCAACAATATTTTGTAGTTTTCACAGTACAAACTGTACATTTCTTTTGTTATAGTTATTCCTAAATATTTTATTTTTTTTGACATTATTGTAAATGGAATTGTTTTCTTAATTTCATTTTCAGATTGTTCATGGCTAGTGTATAGAAATACAATTAGTTCTTGTATACTGATCATGTATCCTGCAACTTTGCTGAACTCACTTTTTTCTAATAGCTTTTAGCAGATTCCTCAGGATTTTCTATATGCAACATAATGTCTTCTGCAAGTTGAAATTGTTTTACTTCTTCCTATCCAATCTATATGACTTTAATTTGCTTTTCTTGCTGAATTGCTCTGGCCGGAACCTTAAGTATAACATTGAACACAAATGGTAAACAGAAGTGCTAAAAAAACAGACATCCTTGTCTTGTTCCTAATTGCAGAGGGAAAATATTTGGTCTTTCACCATTAAGTATAATGTTAGCTGTTGTCTTTTCATAAATGTCCTCTATTATGTTGATGCCCTCTATCAGATATATAAATTTACCTCTGTTTCTAACTTGTTCATTTGTTTTTTATCACGAAAGGGTGTCAGATTTTGTCAAATGTTTTTCTGCATCTGTTGAGATGACCATGTGGTTTTTGTACTTTAATCTATTGATTAGATTCCTTGCACTCTTGGGATAAATCCCACTTGCTCATGGTGTATAATCCCTTTAATATGTTGCTGGGTTCAGTATTCTGCTGAGGATTTTTGTGTCTATATTCATAAGAGATATTGGTCAACAGATTTTTTCTTTGTGATGTGCTTGTTTGGTTTTAATATAAGGATAATACTGGCCTCAGAGATTGAATTGGTAAGTGTTTCCTCCTCTTCTATTTTTTGGAGAGTTTGTAAAAATAGTCTATAAATTCATATTTAAATATTTTGTAGATTTAACTAGTGAAGCCATTTTGTCTTGAGCTTTTCTCTGTAGGAAGTTTTTTCATTAATAATTCAATCTCTTTCCTTGTTATAGGTCCATTCAGATTTTCACTTCCTTTTTGAGTCAGTTTTATCAGTTTGTGTCTTGGTAAAAATCTGTCCATTTCATCTAAATTATCTAATTTTTTGACATACAGTTGTTCATAGTATTCCCTTAATGATTCTTCTATTTCTATAAACGTGGTAGTGATATCCTCTCTTTCATCCCAATTTTGGTAAGTTGATCCTTCTCTCCTTTTGCTAGGTCAATCTAGCTAAATGTTTGTTAATTTGTGGATCTTTTCGAAGATAGAATTTTCGGTTTCTTTGATTTGCTCCATTGTTTTTCCACTCTAGTTAACTTCCACTTCAAGTTTTATATTCCCTTCCTTCTGTTTGCTTTATATTTAGTTCATTCTTCTTCCAATGTATTAAGGTGGAAGGTTGGGTGATTGATTTGAGATCTTTCTTCTTTTTAATATAGGCATTTACACTTACAAATTCGCCTCTAAGCACTGCTTTAGCTGTATACAATATGTTTATTGTGTTTATCTTCATTTTCATTCATCTCAAAGTATTTTCTAATGTGTTTTGTGGTTTGTCCCTTGACTCCGTTGTCATTTGGGAGTATATCGTTTGCTTTCCACATATTTGCAAATTTCCCGAAGTTCTCTCTGTTACTGATCTCTAGTTTCGTTCCATGGTGGTCAGAGAACATACTTTATATGATTTCATTCCTTTTAAATTTAATTATTTTTTAAAGTTTTTATGGCCTAATGTACAGTCTATCCTGGAGAATGTTCCATGGGCACTTGAGAAGAATGTATATTATGCTGTTGCTGTGTTGAGTGTTGTATAAAGCTCTGTTAAGTCTAGTTGGTTTATGATGCAGTTCAAGTGTTCTATTTTCTCGCTATGTAGTTGTTCTATTCATTACTGAAAGCAAGTTATTGAAATCTTGAGTTACTATTGTTGAATTATGTATATCTTTCCTAGATTCTGTCAATTTTTGCTTCATGTATTTGGGGTCCGTTAGTAGATGCTTGCTTATAATTGCTTACTATTTATACTTGTTCATTTTTTATAATGTTTATGATTATAAATATTATGATATAATGTATATATTTGCTATATATTCCTGATATATTAATCTATTATTATTATTAAATGTCTGTCTTTATCTTTAGTAATATTTATTTGTTTTAAAGTCTATTTTGTCTGATGTTAGCATAGTCACTCCACCTCACTTACGGTTGCTGTTTGTGTGGTATATCTTTATTCATCCTTTTATTTTCAGCCTACTTATATCTTTGAATATCAATCACGTCTCTTGTAGACAGCACACAGTTGGACCTTGTGTTTGTGTATTTTTTTAATTCAATCTGACTATCTCTTCTGATTGGATTAATTTATTTACATTTAATACTATTATTGATATAGTTGAATTTGCATCTGCCATTTTGCTTTTTTAAATATATCTTATTTCTTTTTGTTCCTTTGTTCTTTTATGTTGTTTTTGGAATTTTTTTTTTTGGCATTAATGGAATATTATAGTGTAATATTTTAATCACTTGATGATCTTCCACTATATTTTTGAGTTATTTGTTAGAAATAGGTTTACAGCTAACAATATACATCTTAATTTATCAGAATCTACTTCGGATTTATACCATCTTTATTCTAGTGAGATATAGAAACATTATTCCTAGCTAGCTCTATTGCCTCATGCACATTTTTGTGCTATTATTTATAACATCTATTTATATTACAACCTCAAAAATATGTAGTTATATTTATTACCTTATATAATTTTATGTCTTTTAAAGAAGCTGAGGGAAGAAAAGATAACAAGTATATTCTGACACAATTTCTTATAGTAATCTTTGTATTTACTATTTCTGATTCTCTTCATTTGTTTCTGTGTCAGTTTTAAGGTCCAATCTTTGGCTAGCACACAATTGAAATGTTGACTGTGATCTCCCCGTGATATCTTTCTCTGGTGAAGAATAGCAATATGTGCCTTTTTTAATTCCTCATGAATAAAAATATTAATGATAATATATAATTTAGAGCACAATACACGTTTTATAACACACTGATTTGCCCTTTGACCAGAGGCAACGTGTGTTTTATCAAGGTTATTACATCAGTGAATTCATACTCTTCAATAATTCATCTGAGGAAATTCTATACACAGGAAGTTTTAATACTACACATCATGTATAGAGCCTGGGTCTTCTCATCAGAATTTATTTTAAAAATTTCTAACTGGATTGGATGTTATTTGCATTTAACCTTCAGTCCCATTTGGACTTCTGATAATGCAACTACCCCTCAAACTAATGCGACACGGGAAAATGTAGCTGGCAAAAGTATAGTGCAACATTAACACCCTCAGACACAAACTTAGAAGAGATTATATGATACCGGCATAATTTCATTAGGATGAAATATTACAAAAAACATTAGAAACTCCAGCAAATCAAAGAAACATGAAATTGTCAAATAGCACTGGTTGGGCCATTAGATGCCAGTGAGATCACTATACTTTGCTAACTCTTCCAAACACATTTCTTCTGCAAAGAGGAAACAGTAGGATGCTGATTGCTTCTCCTATCCTTGCTGGCCTTGTATCACACTTTCAAAAGAAAACTGTCTTTTTAACTACAATTGATAATGCATTATGTAATTTACTGCTAGAGTGAACATGCAGAAAGTATTTGTTTAATTTGGAATTTGGGGACTGCTGAGCTTCGACCAATTAGTGTGGCAAAGCAGAAACCTTTTACTTTTGTTGAAACTACACATTCACACTCAATTCTTAAGCAAGTTTTTTTTATATGTCAGTTTAACCATATGTCAATTCACAGTTTGGATCGCCGTTTACGAAAACAAACTCTTCGTAATGACTCATATATATCCTAACTTGTGCTGCAGGTGTTCCATAATAGTAAGCCATTTCCTTCTTTAACAGACGATGAGCAATTTAATGATGGTGATCAATAATTTTGTCTTCCTACAGTCTTAGTTAATACATGATGATGGATGTGCTACGTGTTTGTGTTTGTGCGCGTCTGAATATATATGTATACATTCATTAATGTAATTAATGTATATTAATAGTAATATTAATATAAATATTTTCATATAATTTGTGAGTAATCATTAGTCCTATTTTAAGCTGATCTACCCTTTGATATATGTGGCCAAATATCTAAGGGATGTTTCTTAGAATTTATCTTAATTATTTCTGCCAGATTAATTTGTCAAGCCACAGAATTTAGGTCACCAGTAATTGGCAAAGAAATGAAAAAAACATTATGTGGGCAACTACTAATAACCCAAACCCTAAGCATCAATATCTAGCAAAGCAATACCGGAAACCTCAAGATCCCAAATCATTAGCAGCAAATCAAGATTGACCATAAGGACTATTGTTTTCCAGTTATCCCCAAGAAGTCAGGGCCCCTGCATATATTTCCAGAGGTCATATACTACACAGTACTGGGAGTTCTAGTCACATCATAATTGGTAAACACCAGCCGCCTTCAGTTAATTTCATTTGTGATCTTTTGCCCTCAGGAGAGCCAGTGGACAAGCTTCAGGCAGAGTTAATTCCATTTCTCTGAGGGGATCTCTTGTGCCCGGAATAGAGATAGTCAGTCGCCTCCCCTTTCCTGCTTCCATCTCCTCTCCTGATGGTTTACTGTTCTTCCTCCATATTCATTATTTCCCAATCTCCAGATACCTCACCTGAGTTGAGCGTTTATTTCACTGTTTTTTTATCACCATCATATAACTTGTAGGGATATCAGTTTTCTTATGCACAAAGCAAGACTTTTTAGTTTGTTTTCAGCATCTTTCTCTGAGATATTTGGCTAATTTAACAGTGGGCCTTGTCCCCATCTGATTAGTGAAGATAAGTCTCTCCTATTCCTGGCAAAGTTACCGCTTTTTAACCAGAGTTATCTGCCTTGCTTTCGGTTCTCTGAATAATTTTTCATTTTCCACTCATATTGAGCAAAACATAGATGTATGTAATTTAAATAAACTTCCCAACAACACTGGGTAATAGATATTATCTCAATTTTATAAATACAGAAATCCAGTTTAATAATGCACCCCAAGTCAGGCAACTGATAAATGGTGGAATTTTATCCCTGTTCTATCTTATGTCAGTATCTAAGCTCTTTCTAATGGTTAACAATTCCTGAAAATTTAAATTAATATCCTTAATTGTCCCTTTTCCACCTTATACTCTTGAACTTTTGACTCATACTTTTGATCTTGTTTGGTAAGTTTGCATAACAATATCTAGACTTAATATTTCTTTCTTTGAGGGGTATGTATTCTCTTATGATTTTTCTTCTGTATTTTATATAAATACCACATTTTGTTTGCTAAGAGGGTTGGCTTATAAACTCACTGGAGTCAAGAATATGTAAAACATTTTTTAAAAAAATTAATATGATTTAGAACGGTACCATAATAGGTGAGCACCTATTGTGCTAAAGTCAGAGTAATTTTGTGACCCTGACTTGCAAAGGGAGACATCATTCCAGGAACCAAATCTGACTGACTTGTTGAAGCACTGTGCTTGCAGACCAGTGTTGCTCTGCCTGATGAAAAGTCCACTCTAACCCCTCAAGTCCCTGAAGGCTAGATTATAGCCTGCTTCTTGCAGTTTAAAGGGTTTTTAGGTAAGGACATTTGGCATTTTACAGAAATGAAAAATTTGGAATCTTTACAAATAAAATATATCCCAAATGACAAATTCACTTGTTTGAGGATTGGGAAGCACCCTAGTTTTGACAGTTAATTTCACTCTACGTTCAAGAAGAGATTGTCCTAGAAAATCAGAATCTTTAGAACAATAGCTGAGTTCAAATTTCATATAGAGTGTGCATTATCACTCTCATGTTCATTGCAAGATTGTTCACAATAACCAAGATATGGAAACAACCTAAGTTTCTTTGATGGATGAATGGATAAAGAAAATGTGGTATATATATGTATGTACACACACACCATGAAATATTATTCAGCCATAAAAAAGAACGAAATTCTGCCATTTCTAACAACATGGATGAACCTGGAGGGCATTATGCTAAGTCAATTAAGCCAGACAGAGAAAGACAAATACCGTATGATCTCACTCACATGTGAAATCTTAAAAAAAAAAAAAAAAAAAAAAGCCAGTTTCATAGAAACAGAGAATAGAACTGTGGTTGTCAGTGGCTACGGGGAGGGAGAAATGGACAAATGTAGGTCAAAGGATACAAGCTTTCAGTTATAAGAAGAATAAGTCCTGAGGATCTAACGTACGGCATGGTGACTAGGTGAATAATACAATATTGTATACTTGGAAGTTGCCAAGAGTAGTTCTTAAGCATTCTTACCTCAAAAAAAAAAAAAAAAAAGAAAAAACAGTAAGAGTTAGTTATGTGAAGTGAAAGATGGGATCTTGGTAATCATTCTACAATGTCTATGTATATCAAATCATCATGCTGTACATTTTAAATATATTCAATTATATTTGTCATTATTCCTCAATAAAGTTGGAAAAAAAGAACAGAGGAAATAGACATAGCATAGGCATGATTGAGAACCAAAAAAAATAGCCCACACAACTTACACCAGTTAATCTGAAAATTAAATATATGTTTAGAGTAAAATAAATATTACTGTTATTGACTCAAGAAATGTAAAAAAATCATCAAATTAATTGAAAAGTCCGTTGAAGATCTCCATAATATTCAGGGAATGTGTAGTTAATATAGTCTTTAATTTGTTCCAAAGTACAGAAAAAATTTGGAAAACTCCAGATTCATTATATGATGCTAAATTATGTTCATAAAACCATTATTAATGTTAGCCCCCAGAAGAAAAGTTTATACCATGTCATTTACTAAATTGAGTGAAAAAATCAAAACTAAGATATTAGCAAATAATGTTCAACAGTTCTTTAATTAATACTTTATCCTCTTTTAGAAGGCATTATCCCCCCCAAAATGCACAAATGGTACAAATTAAAAACTATTATTATAATTTACTACATTGTCGAATGTAGTTATTTGAGTAAGAAGTGACTGTGGAAAAATCTGAGTGTGGGAGGATATAATGAGGTATTCATGAACAGCACCAAATGACCCAGATCTTATTGACTATGATAGACAAGAAAAATTTGTCAATGTCATTTTATCAACAAACGCCCTTGTGGATAGGGGTAGGTTTTACCTTTGTTTCAGTCATCTATCACTGCATAAGAAATTACCCCAAAATTTAGGATCTTAACACAAAACTACTTTATTATTTCTCACGATTTTGCCATCTGTGCATGGCACAGCTGGGTATTTCATCTGCTCTACAGGGTGTCTGTTGGGGCTAGAACTTCCAAGGTTGTTGTATTAGTCAGGTAGTGCTGCCATAACAAAATATGACAGACTGGGGGGCTTACACAACAGAAATTTATTTTCTCACAGTTCTGGAGACTGGAAATCCAAGATCAAGATGCTGGCAGGTTTGGTTTCACCTGAGACCTTTCTCTTTGGCTTGCAGGTAGCTGCCTTCTCGCTGTGTCCTCACAAAGCCTTTTCTTTGTGCATATGTATGCATTTCTGGTATCTTCCTCTTCTTATAGGGACACCAGTCCTATTGGATTACGACCCTACCTTTATGACCTTGTTTAACCTTAATTACCTCTTTAAAGGACAAATACAGTCACACTGGCAGGGGTGGGGTGATTAGAGCTTCAACATATGTGTCCTAGGGGAGATACAATTCAGTTCATAACAGTAGCTTTATCACTCATCTGTCTAATTCCTCAGTTGGGATCGCTGGAACATCTGGAGGCTGGATGGATATTTTTCTTTCTCCAAAAGGCTTCTCCTTGTGACTAGCTTGAGATTTCCTACAGCATGATGGTCTCAGGATAGTCAGACATCTTATATAGTGCTGGCTTTCAAGAAAACAGAAGCTTCAAGGTATCTTTCTTGAAGGTTAGGCCTAGAACTGATAGAGTATTATTTCTGCTACGTTGTACTAATCAAAGTAAGTCACAGGCCAGCCTAGATTTAGGAGTATGCAAAGGCATGTACCCATAAGGAGGAAAGAAATTGATTTTATAGAACTTTTATTTATTTATTTTTGGCAAATAAAAATTGTATATATTTAAGATATACAATGTTATGTTTATATGCATATGTGTGTGTGTATATATATAGTGAAATGATAACTACAATCAAACTAATTAACACATCTATCACATACCATAGTTACCTTTTTTTTATGGCAATAACACTTGAGATCTACTCTCTCAGCAAATTTCAAGTATACAATACAGTATTATTAACTATAGTCACCATGCTATACATTTGGTCTCCAGAACTTACTCATCTTATAACTGAAAATTTGTACTCTTTGATAAATATCTCCCTTTTTCCCCCACCCCCAGGAAGGAATTGATGATTTCTTTCTTTGGAGATTATCTGTCATATACCCGAAAAGTTCCCAATGACAATCAAACTAGGAAGATTAATCCTGGGATGGGAAACAAATTTCATGCAAGGAACATTATACAAAGTCAAGGGGGAAGCTTCTTTTTCTGGGCAATAGAATAAATGTAATCTAGATTCCAAGCCCTCTAGATGACTGAAATAGTTCTAGAGTTGTTAGGAAGAGATTGACTGAAATTGGTTAAGAGATCCCAAGCTTGGACAGAAGTTTTACTTTACTCTCTGTCCTATAATTCCCATTCAATATCTTTACCCTTGAAATAAATTCTGATTAAAATTACAGCCTGGTATTGGCTCTGCTGTTGGGAAAGTGGAAAGGGTCTACGTTCATAATTGAGAAGAAATAATACAAAGGAGAGAGCAGTATCCTTTGCCCGAAGACCAGGGAAGAAGTATTAGGGGTGAACGACAACAGAAGATAGCCCAACCAAGAAATTGCATAAGGCAATGCTTATCTACAACAGAGACAGTAATAAGGCAAGGTGAGGTAACAGCTCCTAATCTCACAAGAAGTTCTAACCTAGGATACAATGGTAAATGCTTGTGCCACTGTAATTGGATGCATGTTGACATCATACAAGCCCCTGGTCCCATTTAAATCACTCATGTTTTCTGGTACATATGGTCCCATTCATATATCTGGTCTCATTTAAATCACTCGTATCTTCTAGTGTATAAAGGGCAAAAAGTTAACATCATAGCATAACATAAGAAGCTCTAGATGATCTTCAATCCATGGATAGACATAATATTGCCAAAAAAGGTCTTAACAAAATATAATATGTGTATTTTCTGGTTGAGACAGCATCCGTCAGGTTATTAGGGTAATCTGATATCCAACAAAATTTAAAAACCATTGCCTCACTACCTTAATTCTCACTGTTATTCCCGCCACACTTTACCCTCAGTCAGATCACTTGGAATTCCCTGAAAGTGTTTTGATCTTTCACACTTCCATGCCTTTGCTTGTTGTCTTTCTCTGAGCCTAGACTCTCCTATCTTTTCTGTGTTCCCTCAGAAGTCATGTACTAAGATTCAGTGCAAGCTTACCTCTTCAATGAAACATTTCCTGATAATTCTTACTCCTAAAAATTCTGTTCTGTTATATTGTGAGCTCCTTAATGGTATGGACCACATCTTACGTTTATCTCCAAGGAAAAATAACAGTCAATAATCTTAAATGATTAAAAGAATAATATAATTTCACATCTTAACACTTTAAATGTAGAACTCCTCACTGGCTCTCAGTACTGTAAGATTTTGATTTTGAAGAAACTTGGCAAAACCACAAATTAATCTCCATATGTTCTTCTTGGGATACATATGCATATTAAATCCCAGGGAAAAACTTCAGTATTGCATAGGTTCTTAAAATAAATGTGCAAAGTAATCTTAATAATAATCTTTCATAGAATAATTTCGGTCAAATTAAAAAAAAGAACATAACAAGTATGCTGCAAAAATGCTCTGGTTCAAATGTCATTTTAGATCATCTTTTCCTGGGCAAAGATAAATGTGATTCTAACAGTGTTTGGCCAGTAAATGTATTTTAATTGATGTAGGTTGACTTTTTTTCTTTTATAAACTAAAAGTAATAATTTGAGGGATTGAAGAGACATGTAAGTTGTATAGTATCCAACAAAAGAGAAATGTATAATGTCATCTAAAAGAGTAGAGGTTTCACAATATGTTTTATTCTTGGTATGTAGCCATAAAAATTATTATTATTTTTTTTTTGTGAGGAAGATCAGCCCTGAGCTAACATCCATGCCAATCTTCCTCTTTTTTGCTGAGGAAGACTGGCCCTGGGCTAACATCTGTACCTATTTTCCTCTACTTTATATGGGATGCCGCCACAGCATGGCCTGACAAGTGGTGCATCTGTGTGCACCCAGGATCCGAATCCAGGCCGCCAGCAGTGGAACACGGGCACTTAACTGCTACACCACAGAGCTGGCCCCCATAAAAATGATTTTTAATGTTCATAGTGTAAAAATTTATTTTTTTCCTCTTTGATATTAAAGAAAAAATAATAAAAGATTTTATTCTCCTTTGGAGAATGCAAGCAATCAAGTAGATATCAATGTATCTCTCTACATAATTAGATTGGTTTATTGCAATCATAAGAAATTGACTTGGCTTTGCTTAAGCATAGAGAAATGTTTTTTGGAAGAATATCAGGTCTTACAGAATCACATGGAAGGCTCAATAATCAGGTAAGGAAAATGAACAGAATCCACCACCACTCTCTCTGTTATTGCCACTAACATACTTTAGACACTAACGTGAATAATTTTTCAAGTCTCCTATGCCTTTGACTCAATTCTGAAGACTTCAAGTCTCCATTTGACCCAGTCTGATGGGGGGCAGGGATAGGAAATAGCTTGCCTCTTTTTCACTTTTTGTAGGAGATGAACCTAGGTAAGGAAGATATCCCAAAACATAGAAAGAGTGTTGAGAAATGGGTAGCCTTCACATGTACAATCATCCATTAAACCATTTTTTTGTGTGTGAGGAAGATTGGTCCTGAGCTAACATCCATTGCCAATCTTCTTTTTGCTGAGGAAGATTAGCCCTGAGCTAACATCTGTGCCTATCTTCCTCTATTTTGAATGTGGGATGCCTGCACCCCATGGCTTGATGAGCAGTGCATAGGTCCATGCTGGGGATCCAAACCTGAGAACCCCGGGCCACCAAAGCAGAGTGTGCGAACTTAACCACTATGCCATTGGGCTGGCCCCATACAATAAACATTTTTAATACATCAGGAGAGGGAACACACTGAATAGTTGTCTTTTTTCAATGCTCAATATTTGCCACTTTCTTTATTGTTAATCGAGTATAAAAAGTGATGATTGTGAGAGGACTCATTCTTTTATGTTTGCACTTAATCTGCATAATATACATCAATGTATCATGAGAATAAAAAATTAAAAATAATATTTTGATGTAGAGTGTAGAATCTTCACTTATACTAATCAAACTGTTTCTACAGAATAAGATGACAATTATAGAGTTGACATGAAAAAAAGATCATCAGCAGTAAGATTTTCCTTTAGCGAGTGCTCCCTGAGTCAGTTGCAGAGTAAGCGGGAACTCCAAAGAAGAGTATGTTATTTGTTTGATGAGAGAGTAAAACCCTGCACACTGTGATCCTGTGTGTTAACTCTTATTCTTAATATGATAATAACAAAGTAAATGCCAATGATTATAACTCAGGATATAAAGACATTTCTCATGGTACTGCTGAAAGCAAATCAAATCACCAAGAACAGTATCAAGTGGTATCAATAGGACGGAGACCAATAAAGATCATGAAAATACTAACGTAGTATCCCCACTGAGTTTCCAGTGGCATGATAATTAGTGAAATGTTAAACAGTCAGAAAGTTCACAGATAATATGTGTCACTAGTATTATTAAAAAGCCATTAGTCTAGATTGGAAAGAACCATTTAAACTTAGAAGTAATAGAAGAAATTACAAACAAAGATATTGGCATATTTGAATATACAACACTTGAAACTGATATATTTTAAAGTAAACAACATATCAAAATTAAAGACATAATATGCTACCTACAGTATTTTCAGTAAATACGCCCAAGATTAATACATTTAATGCATAGAAAATGCTTACAAATTGATAGCCTTCTAAGACCTCCACACACAAATGGACAAAGAACATAGAGTCAAGAAAGAAGATACATAAATAGTTAATGCAAATATAAACATATATACACATTCCTCAGTATTTTTGTAATAAAATAAATGTAATTAAAAAATCACAGTTCACTTTGAAAAATGTCAATTAAGTGATAATATGCATTGTTCAAAAGGTGCAATAATAAAAGGGCACTTTTATTCATTCTTATAGGAGCCAAGAGTATAAAGCTTTTTGAAGGGCAATATTGCTTTAGGTATCAAAGCAATAATACGCACAAACTTGGGCTCAATTATTTGAATTATGAGGGTTTAATTTAAAATAAATCACAATATAAAAAATACTGTTTATCGCTGCATTATCTCTATTAATTAAAAAGCAAAAACTAAATACTTAGCAAAAAAAAGTGAAACAATTAAACTATAATTAGATGAAATATTTTGACCATTAAAAATATTTATGAGGTGGTTTTAGCTCCAAAGAAACAGTCATTCCCAACATTACAACAAAATAAAGCAAACAAACAAAAAATCGATGACTTTTTTTGGACCCATCAGAGAACTGAGATTGCAAGGCACATTATTTCCTGAGATCTGGAGAGAAAGGTAAATCCAGAAAGTCATGACTAAGATAAGATTACCTAGAGCAAAAGTAATTGGAGCCATAAAATAGTAGGAGCACTGAAATGGTAATTTTGATGAATTGCTTTAGACTGAGTGCAGACTAGCATGGGAGGAATAAACTCCCAGGGGGCCACAGTCTTGGTGAAGCAAGAGCAGTAAAATGTTCATGAGGTTTACCTCCAGGAACTTCACCAGGTTCTCATGGTTGAAGGTCTGAGAAAGAGCACCTTTTCATTCAATAAAGGAGAAAGGAAGAGAAATCATTATAAAAAACTACCATAGCATTCTTTATAACAAAAGTCTACTCTCCAGGGTAAAAACTTTACCAGAGCCTTGTGTCAGAGCCATGGAGAAGGGCATTCCTCTCACTGCAGCCCCCTCTATCCTTCCTATCTCAACTAAGTTTGGGTGGGAAACTATACAAAACAAACTCTTGCACATGTCACAGGTCACAGACATGGACACGCTAAAAGACAGATAAACTAGATTATAGAATGCACCCAACTCCCACACCTTACCATCACACCAAGAGGGGTCTAGTATAATAGTGGATTAGAGCTCAAGGAGCTAAAAACATAGACTATCTCTGAAGAAGAGTATTTAAGGAAGGCCACAGTCAAGACAGGAGACAAAAACAAGGACTCTGGAGGATTTTGAAGCCCCTGGGAGATACAGCTGCTGCAAACATTAAACACGGCACAATTCCTAGCCAGATTAGAAAAAAACACAGTGGTAAGAGACAAAGCAAAGTGAGAAGCAGAGGCGGGTATAACACAGATGTTGTTATCATATGGGGATTTTGAAATACTATAATTAATATGTTAAGGGCTCTCATGGAAAAGTAGACAGCAGGCAGTAACAGATGTATACAGTTATCAGAGAGATGGAAATTCTGAGAAAGAATCGAAAGAAAATGCTAGAAACAAAAATGCTCCAATAGAAATGAAGAAGGTCTTTGATAAGCTCATTTGTAGACTGGACATGCCTGAAGAAGAAGCAGTAAGCTTGAGAGAGGTCAATAGAAATTTCCCAGACTTAAAATGCAAAGAGAAAAAGAAAAAAAGATCAAAAACCAAAACAGAAAAGAACATACAAGAACTGTGGGACAATTTCAAAAGCTGTAACATATGCATAACTGGAATATCAGAAAGAGAGAACAAGCAAAAAAAAAAAGTATTGGAGTGATACTGACCAATAACTATGCAAAATTAAGGACAGACACCAAACCACAGACCTAGGAAGCTCAGAAAACACCAAAGAAGGTAAATACTAAAAAGTAAACATATGTTTATGATATTTACATTGTAGAAAATCAGAAACAAAGAAAAAATCTTGAAAGAAGCAAGGAGATAAGAATAAGGATAGGAATTAAAGTGGATTTCTCATCAGAAACCATAACAGAAAGAGTTGAGTGAAATACTTCAGTGTTGAAAGACAAACACTGTACCAAACTACAATTCTGTATCCAATGAAATTATTCTTCAAAAGTGAAAAAGAAATACTTTCTCAGACAAATCAATACTCAAGGAATTCTTCACCAGCAGACTTGCCCTGCAAGAAATGTTAAAAGAAGATATTTGGGGAAAAGAAAAATGATATAGTCCAGAAACTCAAACCTACATAAAGAAAGGGAGAGCAATGGAGAAAGAATAAATAAAATAAAATAAACTCTTTCATTTTTCTTGTTCTTAATTAATCTAAAAGATAATTATTTAAAGTAATAATAGTAATATTGTATTCAGTGATTATAGAGTAGTATTGCATTCAGTGATTACAGCATGTGATAATTAAAATGAATGATAGTAATATCACATGGGAGAGAAGGGAGGAACTATATTAGAAATCAATAACAGAAAGATAGCTGGAAAATAATCAATTACTTGAAAATTAAACAACATACTTCTAAACAGCACATGGAGAAAAAAGAAATTTCAAAATAAATAAAAAATATTTTAAGCTACATGGAAATGAAACTACAACTTACCAAAGTGTGTGGAATGCAATGAAAGCAGCACTTAAAAGGAAATTTATAGCATTAAATGAATACATCAGAAAAGAAGAACAATCTAAAAACAATCTTAAGCTTCCACCATAGGAAACCTTTTAGGAAACTAAAGAAAGATGAACAATTTAAGTCTAAATCAAGCAAAAGAAAATAAATAATAAAAATAGAACAAAAATCAATAAAGTTGAAAACAGGAAATCAATAGAAAAAATCAACAAAACTAAAAGCTAGTTCTTGGAAAAGATAAATAAAATTGATAAACATCTAGGCAGTTTAATGAAGAAAAGGAGAGAGAAGACATAACTTAGCAATATCAGAAATGAAAGAAGGATCATCACCGCTATTCCTACTGTCATTGAAATGATAATAAAAGAATACTATGAAAAGCTCTGCCTATCAATTTGATAAATTAGACATAAAGTGTCAGTTCCTTCAAACACACAATCCACTAAAACTCACACAAAGAGAAATATATAACCTGAGTTTCCCCATATCTATTAAAGAAATGGAATCAGTACTTCATAACTTTACAAAAGAGAAAGCTCCAGGCCCAGATGGTTTCACTGCTGGATTCCACCAAACATTTAAGGAAGAAATGATATCCACTCTCCACAACCTCTTCCAGAAAATAGAAGCAGAGAAAACACTTCCTAAATCATTCTGTGAGGCCAATATTATCCTGGAACCATTAAATATGTTTAAACCCAGATAAAACCATTACAAGAAAGGAAATCCACAGACAAATATGTCTTGTGAACATAGATATAAAAATCCTCAACAATATATCAGCAAATAGAATCCAACAATGCGTAAAAAGAATTATACAGCACAACCAACCACATCAATAGTTTTAAGAAGAAAAATCATGTGATCATGTACACTACTCCCTCAAGGAGATGAAACAAAAATCTTCACACTTTTAATGGTGGTTGCATAAAGTGATTTTCTTCCAAAGAGTACACTTTGGAAAGGGGGGAAAGAGGAGTAACTTTACAGTCAAAAAACTTTATAAACACCACCTCAGTGAGGTGATCGAGGTTAACATCAACAGTTACGTCATGTTAATAGTATGACCCTTGATATGATATAATGAAAATGACATCTTCTGTGGTCTCCTTTCCAAAATCACATTACACCAGTCTAATAATGAAACATCAGACAGATGTCAATTCAGGGACATTCTGCAAAATACCTGACCGGTACTCCTCAAACTATTCAAGTCATCAAAAACAAGGAAGTCTGAGAAACTGTCATAATTAAGAGGACCCTGAGGAGATGTGAAGACTAAATACATGTAGTATCCCAGATGGGATACTGAAACTGAAAAAGTACATCAGGAGAAAATGAAGTAAATCTAAATAAAGTATGGACTTTAGTTAATAATATATCACCATTGTTTCATTAATTGTAACAAATATACCACTCGCTAACATAAAGATAATAATAGGAGAAACTGGTTGTGAGTTATTTGAGAACACTCTGTACTATTTTGTAATAATTCTGTAAATCTAAAACTGTTCTAATATACAAAGATTATTTTAAGATATGTATGAGTTTTTTAATGATAAGAAGACACGCCTATAAGATGACTTGAAAGATAGACACAACTGAATGTACAGTAAAACCTCAATTAGGTTAAACAATGCTCATGTAAAATAATTTGAAGGAAGTATAGTATAGTATTAACTGTTTTTTGTTTTGTTTTGGAAAGGTTGTTGCATAATATGTGATGCTTATTATCTTTTTATACTTTGTACATTTTCAAATAAGAAGAAGAAAATGTTATATTAAAATATGTAAACAAAGGTCGATATTTTAGCTTTGACTATTTGAAATTACAGAATATCACACCCCAATATATTTCCTCAGTTTCTGTAATGGGGCCAATTACAGTAAAAAACAAACAAACAAACAAACAAAATCCTCTGAACTACTCATGCCAAGTGTTACTATGGCAATATTCTAAACAAATATTAAAAAATATTTTCAAGTTCATAAACACTTGATAGTTTGGAAATGTTCCCACAGTCTCTGTGGAGTTAATTATTATGCCTATTTGAACAAATATTTTTCTTGATAAATAAAACAGTTTATTTTCAAAATTGAAATTAAAGCCCTCTTCCTTTAATCTACTTAACACAAAAAGAGTTAAACAAGTGAAGTACTCTAACAATTGCTGAAGACTGGAAATGCACAGCAGAAATTTCTGTGCTGTGCTTTAAAATATGAATGTGCTGCATCTGTTATCGCAAGGAAGGAGGTAGTTTGGTCATTAAGCTTCCCCTGAAAATGATTTTCAAAGACTGTAGCATCAAAGACTAACAGAGGTCATTTTGCCAAAATGCAATGCTTGGATTCAAAGTTGTAGTACGAAGAGAAACAAAATTAAGTTTGGGCAGTAGTATACGTTTAATGGTCATTATAAAGCAACGATTTGTTTGATTAAATCATTTCAAGCTTTTGTCCTCACCTTTGGGAGGCAGTATTGGGGATATTTTCCGTCTGAACTGGCCAACGAAAGTCAGAAAAGTGCTCCCAAGTTCAATATCATCAATATTTATAAAGTGATAAATTGGCTGGCCACTAATTCATATAGCTCTCTACAAACTTACAATATACAAAAATCTGGGAAAAAATGAATATGATGTTACATAGACAAGAGCCAATTAAGCTTGTCTTCAATTTCTAAGTAAAGGACCGGAGTCTTTTTGGGCTGCATGTGACTTTCCCATGATAGATTTGGTAAGACGATGTTGATTTTGATTTATGCTTTCTGACTATGAACCAAAGAATTCAGATATGCTCAGAAACAACATCAATGCATGTATTAAATGAAGAAATAAGTGATAATAACATGAACTATATTTTCTTTGAGGTTAAAAAGAAGTGAAAATGGCATTTGATATTTTGTGAGAGTTTGAATATTATAGATACTTGAACATACCATTTGGATGCACAGAATAAAAATCATTTTCACAAAAATTAGATGAGAAATATTTCAGGATAGAAAAAATTGCAGTGATTTTGAGAAGCTCTGGGTCAGCTATGGCCCTTGTTACTGTAGGGTAGACGAAAGTGGGGCTCAGTTCCTCTATGGGATTGATCTTCTAGACATGCCCTGTGTGCCCCAACCTGACCTGGTCCCCTAAGCCATTTTGTCTTTTACATTATTCATTTTTTTCTCTTCCATTATTTATCAATTCTTTTTTTTCTGTCTCTTAATGATTTTTAAGCTTGAATTTTAAGTTTGCAACCATAGAAATTCACGTGAGTTAAATGTTTAACGAAATGCTTTGCCTGTAAAACTGTTTTTTTTTTTTTAATTTTTTAACCTTTCCAACATGAAAGTAAATATTAAACTAGATGTGTATTTTTTATTTCAATACGAAGTCAATGGAGCCTTTTAGGGGTAAGGCCATTTTTGAAGAAGTATGATGTCACCATTCTCAGAAGTCTTCAATTTTATATCCTAACTGTTGAATGTAAAGAACTCTTGGAAATTTCTGAAACCATGGGGAACTTTCTGGTTCCATTAGTGGGTTGATTTCTTTTTAACTTTTAAAGTCAATTTTATTGAGATATAATTTGTATACAGTAAAATATAACCATTTTAAGCATACAAGTTTTGACAAATTTATACCACTGAGTAATCACCACCACAATCAAGACAGAATATTTTCATTTATCCAAAAAGTTTGCTTGTGCTTTTTCCCAAGCAATCATCTCATCCCAATAATGGCCCCAAGCAACCACTGACCATCTTTCTTTACATTAGATTTATATTTTCTGGAATTTCATGTAAATAGAATTATACAGTATATACTTTTTGGAATCTGGCTTCTTTCTCTTAGAATGTTTGTAATATTTACAGTCCTCTTGTGTTCCTCAGTAATTTCTTCCATGTTATTTTGAGAAGTAATATATTCTTTGAAAATACCACAATTTGTTTGTTTATTTAACTGTTTGTGGATCTTAAACTATCTATTGTTTGGGACTAGAACAAATAAAACTGCTAGGAACAATCACGTAAAGTCTTTGTGTTGAGGTATGACTTTACTTCTCCTAGAAACATATATACGAGTGATTTGCTAGGAGTAAAATTTCTGGGTCGTATGGTAAGTGTAGGTTTAAATTAGTAAGAAACTCCAAATTGTTTTCCAAAGTGGTTGTATGATTTTATTTCCACCAGTAGTATACAAGAAGTCCAGTTGCTTATATCCTTGCCAAAACTGGGTATTGCCAGTTCTTGTAATCTTAGCCAATCTAATGGGTATGTGGTATTATCAGCTTGTGATTTAGTTTGAGTTTTCATACTGGCTAATGAGGTTAAATATCTTTTCATGTGCTTGTCTACATATCTTCTTTTGTAAAGTGACTGGTTTTAACAGTTTGTCTATTTTTATTGGGTTTTCCTCCTTATTATTGAGTTGTTAGTGTTCTTTACACATTCTGCATATATGTTCTTTATCAACTATATACACATATTTATCAGAATTGTATATAAATATACATTTTCATATATCATAGTATTTTCTTACAGTCTGTGGTATGCTTTTTATTTTTTCATTGGTGTCTGTGAAAAAGCAGAAAATTTTACTTTTGATGAAATCCAATTTATCAATTTTTCATATTATGAAAAAAAGATTGTAGCAACTCTTGAAATCTAATATTCTTATGCTCTCCAACATCGTTATTTTCTTTTAAAACCATTTATGTTATTTTTGGTCCTTTGCATTTTCACATAAATTTTAGACTTGGCTTGTCAATTCCTACAGAAAAAATATGCTGGGAATTTGTGTAGGATTATATTAAATCTATAGATTCAACTGGGGAAGAATTGACATCTTAAAATACATTGAGTCTTCCAAATCATAAACATGTAATATTTCCTCATTTGTTATATCTTTAATTTCTCTGCAATGTCTTAGATGTTTCATTGAATAGGTCTTTAAAATTTTTGAAATAACTTATCCCTAACCACTTTAGGTATTTTTATATTTTATATATTATATTTTGCTTTCAGTTTCCAATTGCTTACTGCTAGGCAATAGAAAACCAACCGCATTTTGTATATTGACGTTGCATTCCAGAAACTTACTAACCTCATTTATTCTAATAAATTCTTTGCAAATTTTGTGGATTTTTATCATATAAAATCATGTCATCTGCCAGTAAAGACAATTATACTTCTTCTTGTCCAATCTGTATGCCTGTTATGTTTTGTTTGTTTATATTACACTGACTAGGACCAATGCAATGTTGAATAGAAGTAGGGAGAATTGGCTCCCTTTTGTTTTACAAATCTTACCAAGGAAGCTTTCACTGATATGATGTTAGGTGTAGTATTTTTGTTGATACCTATTATCAGAGTGAGGAAATTTCCTTTTGTTCCAAGTTTGCTGAGAGTTTTTATCATGAATAGATGTTGAATTTTTCAAGTACTTTTTTCTGCAACAGTTGAGTTGATCATTGTCAAGCAAACAGGTGTTGAGGTGGTCAATTGGGCAACAAGACAGACTGGAAGTACTAATGAAGCCTTTATTCACTCACTGCAACAGTAAAAGCAAGAGGTTAAAAGAAGCTCCGGCTCCCTAATGTTCAATTTTTCCCCACGGAATGGGTCCAGGCTGAGGGTCAGACGGATGCATCACAGAACGGGGTAACCATCTCAGTGCTGAGGAGAGACCTGAACAAAAGGTTCTCACCTCTTTACGGAACGTGGGCTGGGGATGGGAAGAGAAGGAAGGGGTAGGAGTCGAAAGGTACAGAGTTAAAGTAGAGAAAATTGCCTCAGCCATGGCCCCGGATAAGAAGGCCTTCAAATAATTGGTCTAGGGCTAGGAATGCCAATATGCCTATTAACATGGCTGATGGGTGGGAATTGGGGGAAAGCTGAGACCTTGACTGCAACTTCCTTCAGAAAATTGCTATGTACTGCTGTGCACCAAGTCTGGTGAGGGGAGGGCAGCTTTCCCCCATGATATCTGCCAGGCAAAGACTTGTAATTGCCTATAGTTGAGCCCCAAGGTCCCACATAGGATTTTGGCCTAGAGCCAGACTCCTCAATCACCAGTTTTTCTCCTTTTTATCACTTACTAAAAACAATGCGTTAAGATCATTCTTTTTTCCTAATATATGCATTTGGAGATTTAAGTCTCCCTTAAAGCACTAAATTGGCTGCATATCTTGTTATCAGCTATACTTTGGGTTTTTGGTGGGTTTTTTTGGTGGTTACTAATGAATTTACATTATGTGTCTTTAAATTTTACAATCTGCCTTCAAATAATATACCACTTCACATAGAGTCTAAGGAGAGGAGGAGTGAACATAAGAATGTGTGACACATTTTTTCAAAGCCTCTAATTTTCTTCTGAGAGCACGGCACTTTTTAGCTGGCTTGGTGGTCCATGACATCAGGATAAATTAAATGTGGAGGTTCAAAAGTTTGATTATAATAACCGATATGAAGATATGAAGGAGGTATTCAGGAAGGCATCACATGCCCAACTGAGTTTGGAGAACATAAATGTGTATTGGCACCAGCATGTAAGGCGGTGTGATTTTCTTCAGCAGCACTCAGCAGCCTGAGTAATAAATGAAGAAATGTGGATTGGAGTTGAGTAGAACTAATGTGGCAGAAAGAAAAGCTCAAGGACTGATGGTGAAAAGTGTTGATTGAAAGGACACACCATCTTCCCTAAACTGGATGAGAAAGAAAATGAATTGGTGAGATAGGTGAAGGATTAGGACACAAGGAAGTTCCACATTCAGTCTAACATTTCATTTTCCTGCTGGGATAAGTGTGAAATGAGAAGAAAATTTACCAAAAAGAAAATGAGAGTGAGAGAAAGAGGAGCATGAGAAAACATTCAGATGTAGCAGAATTTAACAATGATATAAAATCTCTGTTATTCCTTTTCCTTACATATATAAACGCTGGGCTGGAAATCTTCCATTTGCCCCACTGGATCCAGTTTGCACCATTCCTCACTGTACCCTCTGCCCTAAGATGCTAACCTGTGTGGAACTGCATCGTCAATAGCTTCCCTTGACCTCAAGTTTCTTTCTAGGTTTGAACATTAAGAGACACTAGCATGTGATCAGAAAACAAGAAAGTTCAAGGTAATTATTTTTCTTGATCCCTCCTCGCAAAGCCATAGCTCCTGCCAGGATGTCCTTTCTATACAGCTCTGGTCTATGGATTCTGATATCTGCTTCCTTTCTTTGTCCCTTAGGTAGTAGCAGTTCTACATTATTCCCTGTTAGTCTCCCCAAATCCAGCTCATACCTTTGTAAATTTACTCTGAACTTCCCAATTTGAGCGTGCCATCTGTTTCCAGTGGGATCCAGACTAACACATATGCACACACATATGCAGTTATAGTATAGAATGATCCTTCTGGTAAAATTTCCTTCTGGTATTGACCTTCCTCACTGAAAATCAGTATTTCTCTTGAATTCGTTATACAAGTTCACAGATATATAAATGGAAAATATGGCCACTAAAGTTCTATGCTTTAGTGGACAAACTATCTGACTTTATAATGCCCAAGTAATTTTGGTGTCTAAAATCATATCATTAGCTACTCTAAAACAAGATAATGAATCCAGAGAAATCTTATTCAACAAGGCAGTGAGATAATAAAATGAACATAAGACGTAACATGTGTCACAAGTACTAGTGCAAGTGATTTATATGAATTATTTCCTTTGTTTCTCTCAACAACTCTGTCAAGCACATCCTATTTCTGATGAGTAAATTTAGGAAATTTGAAGTTAGCAATTTTCCCAAAATTACCCAAAGCTGTTAGGTGAGGAATCTGGATTTGCACTCAGAGAGTTTTATTAGAAAAAGTCTGCACTATTAACATCTTTACTATCTTGCATCTCTACCTTCTTAAAAATTACAATTTAGAAGGATGGCAGATACTATTATACCAATAATTATATCAATTATACCAATGATTGATTTGGTGATAAAGATACAAGTGAATTTTACAGGTGTTCAACAATTGTTTAGCAGGAAGAACTAGCATTTATGCGATAATAATAGTTAAGCTAAATACAGAAGATTATGTAGGAGCTAAGCATGTGAAGAGGGTGTGGAAGAATATTTCTAAAAGAGAGAACCAACTGTATGAAAGCCTTAGAGAGGGAAAGAACTTGGGCTATTTGAAGAAAAGATAGAATGACTCTGTGGCCAAATTAAAGTTTATCTAAACACCTAGAAATGAGTGAGAAAAAAAATAGGCCACAGAATATGTCAGTTTAGATAGAGGTGGTTATACATGGGTTTCAGTCTTACAAATAGTGGAAATATTTAGCAATTAGAGATGGCATGATAGAGTCGGATGGGTTTAGGATTAAGATTCTCCAAATGGGAATTTTCATCAACAATATTTAGTAAGTAGATCCATGCATTACTTTACTAAGGCTGCTATAACATAGTACCACAAACTGGGTGGCTTAAACAATAGAAATTTATCATCTCACTGTTCTGGAGTCTAGAAGTCTGAGACAGAAGTGTCGCTGGATTGGTTCCTTCTGTAGGCTTTGAAGAAGAATCTGTTCCATGCCTCTCCCTTAGCTTCTCTTGGTTTGTTGGCAATATTTGGCTTGTAGCTACATTACCCCAATCTCTGCCTTTATCTTCACATGACATTCTCCACATGTGCATGTCTGTGTCCAAATTTCTCCAATAGGACACCAGTCATACTGAATTAGGGGCCCCCTCTACTCCAGTATGACCTCATCTTAACTACCTGCAACAACTCTATTTCCAAATAAGTTCACATTCTGAGGTACTGGGGGTTAGGATTTCAACACGTGGATCTTGTGGGGATGTAATTCAACCCACAACAGTACTCAATGAATGAACTTTTGGATTATTTGCCAAGCGCCTCAGACGGACCCAAACTGTGAGGCTTAATACATGTATCTTAGTATAAAATACTGACAAGAAACTGGATAAGAATACTTTGTCAATAATAATAATAACTAATTTTATTTTCTACACTATTAATAAGACTCCTTAGAGGTTAACTAGAAGTTATCTGAAAAAAATTGCTTCATAAATGAATCCAGAGGACTACCTTTAAAGTTTAGGGAGTGAAAGGTGGAACATGAAATCCCAAGTGAAGGCACTTATCTGGTAGATGAGCTCTTTGATCCTTTTCTCTCTTTTAAGAGGACTTACGGTGAAGAATTGGGTGTATACAAGTACAATCTCTCTCTCACTCTCCTCCTCTCCAGTTCTTCCCTTTCACTTCCCATTTCTTTGTACAAAAGACTTTGGAGAGCCCAGTAGCTTAGCAGGCCTTTCTGTATGTATTTCAAATCAAAGAGACTGCCATTCAGCAAGAAGTCAAAGATCACAGGTAGCAAAAACTCCCAGGTCTGAGATGTAACCTTGTGTCTTTTTTTCCAAAAGATACAATTGACCCTCTGTCTAGTCATAGTTTATGTACTACACACAGAAGAATCAAGTGTTTTGAAAGCACAGCATGTTCAATACAAAAATGTGTATTCTGCTATCTATAATAACTAAAAGAAAATAAGAGAGTAGTGTGATTGAGTACAATTCAGTCTAATCTTTGTGCTAATAATGATATATCGTAAAGGGCATAGATTGTTTTCCCCCTAGTGGGTAGAGAGAATTGTCAAGAAATATAATGAAAACTATATAAAATGTGATATTTTTTACCACTTATTCAGTCCTATTGTTTTTGAAAATTTCATGCACTCTTTAAGAAGCAAAGGGATCCCCACCTTGAAGAAAAAGCAGAACATAAAAATAAGCCTGAGGTGAGAACCATGAAATAAGATTCAGAACAGGGAAGAGAACAATTGTAGCTAAAAAACACTCTGAAGAATAAATGTAATAATAAAAGCAATTTTAATTTGTGATCCTATTTGAAGCTTAAATCCACATCAAATCTCCCACCACTGGAAAAAAGGAGGTGGTAAGAAGGTACAAAGGAAGAGATTATTGGAAACTGCAGACTTAGTTGATGAGAATATGGCATGAGGACCCATGAATTGAAGCTTTTTGAAGTTTCAAACAAATATTATGTATGTGTGTGAGTGTATGTTTGCATAACACATATTTTGTCAAATTTAAGTCATTTGTGTCTTGCAGGATTGCTAAGGGATTGAGAGAGAGAAAATGTATCTGGGAGCAATTTACCATAACAGTTGACATATAGGAGGGGATTAAAAATAGAAGTCAAGTTTTGGTGTTGGTTTTGTTAACTTTTGGGAGCAAGTTTTCATTTTGATTAAATGATTTTCTTCTTTACACTCAAAAGCTGGAAAAACATAATGTATAAACTAACATTAGAGACAAAAAGTAGGATGATGGAGCAGCTTGCGCCCAAGGAATCCTTAAATCTCAGAAAACAGTATGTGATTGTTGTTTTTTGTTGTTTTGTGTGTGTGTGTGTGTGTGTGTGTTATACAAAAACAGCTGTATGTATTATCAGGGGAGAAAGGTTAGGTTGGGCAGAGGCCCTGAGAGGATAAGTGATATGAGAGCATTTTATTTTTATTGTCTGGAATTTTTTTCTCCGAGATGGAGCTTCAAAAATGGAACCCTGTCTCCTCAGGGTTTTCTCCTTATAGATATTTTGGAGGAAATTTTTATTTTAAGGATATTTTTTTCCATGATGTGTTCAAAGAACTTTAGAAGGCTTCAGATAAGTGAAAAGGAGTTGAGCTTGGTTGGTCAACTAAAACTACATTTGAGCAAGCTGTTTCCTTCGATTATTACTACAACCTATGTGAATTGAAAAGCCCTACATAATCCAGTTTTTGGTCAGCATTGCATACAAAGAGATAATGACTATGGTTAGCCAGCAATAAAAAGTAATTTTAAAAGGAATTCCAAAAATACATCTCTACAAAAACATTAAGGAGCTTTAATTAATAATTCACTCACACATTTTTATAATGTTTTCTTTCTTTGTCCTAAAGTACACAGTTATGCCAAAGCATCTAATTTTCCAAGTCCTCAATATTTTCTTCACTCTCACCCTAATCTTTGTAGCATTTCACCAAGCCTCTATCCCTTTATTGTCTACTCTCTTGGCTCTCTAAACTTTCTTGAATAGATTAACATAACTTCTCCATCTTCTCTTGTGAATTTTATCTCCGCTTTCCCCAATATTAAAGTTTTTCGCCACAAATTACTCTTGAAAAACCTCTCTAATCCAGCCTCTCTGGTCCTATGTCACTCTACTAATCCCTCTTCTAGATTACAAAAAATAAAAATAAAAAAGACCCAAAACTAATTTCTAAATTTTTACTAGCATAACTAGAAAGGAAAGTTTTCTTTATTTCTTTTGGTGTGTGTATGTTTGTCCTATTTATCATCCACCCATCTAACTATCTATCATCTACCTATCGATTTATCCATCTATCTATCTATCTATCTATCTATCTGTCCATCTATCATCTAATCTATCTAACATCTATTTATACACTTATTTGATAATGGGGAATTAAAGCTTGTAAAAGTATTGGCAGGGCTACAGGAAAAAAGGTCAAGAAGGTCATCACTGGCTCTCAGTTCTTGCTTTTAGCTCTTCAAGGGCTAGGATCTTGAATGACTGAATAGGCTTATGTTTCTGCACAGAAGCAGGTTGTTTGTAGAGAAACAACTAGAGACTGATGAGAAATTTTCTATTTACTGAAGCTCACCTTCCAGCCTCCTCTGCTGGAGAAGGATTAAGCTGTTAATAACATGGCTTCTGTGTCCTTTCTGCCTCCCACTTATCTTGTGAGTGCCTATCTTTACTGGAATCTAACTCAGATCCCTCTAGGCAGGAATCCTACGAAATGGGATTCAGACTTCTGGTGTCTGTACCACAGATTATAGAGGATATAAATTGTGAAGTGTCACTAACAATCTGGCAGAACCCACGGTGTAGCCACTTCCCACTTTGTCTTTTTTCTTAAAACACCATTTTGCCATAGAAATGCCCAAAGAAAGGAAACAATCACAAACACTTAAGTCACTTAAGTCTGAGGATAAAAGTCAGATATTTTTATATTTGCATAATCTCAAAAAATCAACTTTCCTTGGGTACTTTCTCAAGAAGCTACAGAAGGGAGCTCTCACCAAGGGGAATAAGCAAAGAAGAAGATGTGAAATCCAGGAAAGATCTCCACTACAGTAGTGAGGAAAAGGGTGTTCTTAGTGTGATGGTGAAGTGACGTTCCAGGTGATATCTGTATATCCATGTCTTGGATGATCACCAATCCAGATGGAAGCAAGAGGATGGTATGGTCCAGAAAAACCATTTCCAAGAAAACCTTGCCCCTGATAAACCACATGAAGCGTTTGACTATATCACAAGGTATTTTAGAGTCCTTTTTGTTTTTATTTCATTTAGAGAAAAGGATTGATAGGTAAGCATCTAATGAGGCTATAATTAAACTGAGATGGAGGATGGGAAAATGTATAACAAAGGAAATGTAATCATAGTATGCTATTCATCTCAGTTGCGAATAATACTATGAATTACTATGTATTTCATAATAATGAAAATATGTAACACTAATTTACCCCTAATTTTGACATAAATACATTGGGAAAATACTTCATGTGTGGCTTTAATGTGAAAGGAGCTGATAAGAGTGCTAAACTTATTAGGAAGTGTCTTGACATGAGTACAGCCATGTTTGGCCACTCCATTGACCTATAGCCACCAGCACACAAAGAAATACAAAGCTGCTTTCTGTGTGGTGGGAACTGGCCTTTTCCCGGGAACTGGCCTTTCTCCCACGGAGATAGTTGCAAGTTGTAACATTTCAAGGCTCTTGGAGCGTCGTAGCGCGGGATGGACTGGCCATCTGTGCCGAGCTAAGACGATAACCAAAGAGAACAATGCACGTACACAACTACTGGGCTGGGACGTTAGCCAAGGGGCTCAGTGCACGTACGCCACTGATAACCATTTTGTGCATGAGAACACTAGATGCTTGCTCTGTAAACTCTGTAACTGCTTATATAAACTGTTAGAAACTGAGACCTGGTGAGAGTTCCACCTGTGGAAGGGACACCTTGCCCAGGACGTGTGATCCTTGCCCAGCCGCGTCGATTGACAGGGATCTCCCGGCAGTGGGGCGTGGATGTTGTAATTGATTTGATGTGAAGTAATTGATTTGATGTGTTCTCTTTTCCGTCAACCTGGTGTTTCTCTTTCCGGTTGATTTGTGTCATTTCTCTTCAGTCAGCCGATGTGGATGTTTTCCCTTTCCAGTCGGGCTGGATGTTTTTTCCCTCTTAGTATTTGACCTATTCGGATCTGTTTGCAGACTATCGCCTTTACTATCCTCTATATAATAAAATATACCTTCAGTCCATTTGTTTGGAGGAAAGTGTCTTTTACATCTCTGATCGAATCCCCGAACCTCTCATAACAGGAAGTCAATAGGTAACATGTGTAATTGAAAAATCAACATATTGTATTATAAATATGTAACTTATAGTGGCAAATACCTCCTAAAATAGTTAGAAATGTGTTTCTCTCTGTGAATGAGAATAGGGGATTGGAGGGTGGTAGGTGAGGACCAGTGACTTTTATTATGTCTTATAGTACAATGACTCTAAACAATAAAAACATATTTTTAAATCAAGGAAGAAAGACAGGATAAATATAATTTTTAAATCTTATCTAGTATTTTATCATAAACGTAGAATAACATTTGGACACTGTAACTAAATTAATAATTTAAAAATAAATTATATCAAAGATAAACTCTCTACTTGTCTGTATCTGAAATAAGACAGTGGGAAGAAAGATAAGGAATGTGAGAGAATAAACTCCAGGTTGCATTTGTGCATATGAATGCGATACCTCTAGTACTTACTTTTGACAGCACACATGTAGCTAAAAATACATGCATACATCTAAAGATGTTAAGCATTTCTACTGCCATATGCATATGTAACATATTCACATCAAAGTCAATGGACGTGTTAGCATTCTAATTACAAACTTCATCTACCTTATGTGTTTTCCCACTTCTAGGCTTCAAGGCCTTATTGTATCATTTATCCCTTTAAGTAATTCCTACTGAAAGGAATACACTCTTCGGTTTGGCAATTAACAGCATAAATAGCTTAAAGAGTGTTTACTCAGAACTTTTAGCCTTGTACACAAAACTTCTCAGAATAATGTTTCTTAGAATTTATTCTTCAGGAAAATAATACCATAAGGTGCTCATTAAAAAGAGTAGTTCTCTGACAAATAATTTTGGGGAACAACACGTATTACACTCTCATCTTAAATATTGACCAAGATGGCCTTAATGTTCCCCCCAGTTTGACTACACTTTAGATGGGTTTCTTCCTGACTCCAGGCCCCTCATCTCCCTTTTCTTAGAGCATTTACTTTAGAAAATTTGAAATTGTAAGTTCTTTCTCTGCCTCTTTGAGATATAAATCTACTCTCAGTCTCTTGCCAATTTTACAGTCAAGTAATGTCTTTCTCAAGGATCTGGGAGCCATCCTTATGAAATACAATCATCAAAAAATATAGAGTCCCTGTCTCCCAGTCTCTGTGGAGGGTAAGAGCCTCACTTAAGAAAGTACCATTAGCAAACACAGACGGCCTACTCACATGGACCAACCTCCCCACAAAGTCATCGAGTACTTTTCCACTAGCTCACTCCAGTGCTTAAAATCTCTTATCATTAGTCTCAACAGTATTGACTTCAATCTCTCTCCTGTATTTCAATAGTCTTAAATATTAAGTAGTCTTTGCCCGTTTAACTCCATCTGTTGCAATATTTCTTTGGCAATATTTACAAAGTAACTTTTCCATTAAATGTTTTGAGAAATACTGCAGAAGAGAAATCTACTTGATGGTCTTTAACTCAGTGTTCCTGATTCATACCACAATGAAAACTTTCATTATTTGTTAATATACATTTTACTAAACCAGTAGTTCCAAAGTGTCGTCCAGAGATCAGCAGCATCAGTATCATCTGGGAACATGCTAGAAATAAAGTTTTCCCAGATTTTTTGAATCTCTGGTGATAGGACTCAGCGACCTGTGGGTTAACAGTTCTACCAGGTGGTTTGGATGCAGGTATACTAAACCAAAAGTCTTTATCATATATGTTGGGAAATTCAATCCTTAGGTTACAGCAATAATGAAACAAAGACCAGCTAAGAAAGTGCGTTACTCAACTTATTTATTCAATGTATTTTAATAGTTGAAATTAAGACTCAGAGAATTTTTTGTCCCAAAATGTTCCTTGCAGAGCAAATAAATATATTTATATTTTATTTATGCCTAAGGCTTAGTCTGGCTTTTCTCGCTAGCTGTCTTCTTCGCCACGTACACCTCTATCCTGCTCCGCACATTATATAAGTAAGTTTTTATTCTGTCATTATTCTAGAACTAAGATGAAAGTTTTATGATCAAGAATCTGGAGGTTTATTTACACTCACTATTATCAATGCTCAGAAGTCTTTCTCTTGTCATCTTTTTTGACATCCTGTGAAAATACAAAGCATTTCTCCAGCACCCACTGCATTCTTTCTTCTTTAAGCCTGTATAGAAAGTTCTGCTTGAAAACATATATTTTACATTTCTAGGTTAGTTTATATCATTGCTTAGCTTTGTATGTCTATATATATATTTCCCTGTCAGTTTCAATTCAATCAACGTTTATGAATTCCGAATTACCTGTATTTTGCAATCCCCTTCATTTGCCGCCAATCACTGAAGACTCATGAAATTTGATCAGTTTTTTTCAGGATGATATTAAAGATACTCACGTTGTTAGGTTAGCGCTCATATTTCTAACTTCCATTCCCAAACCAAATACTATTTCTTGTGGTTAATGCATTTCTTTCTAAATACATACATAAATTGTCTGCATGTTACATTAAGAAGTAGTGTGGTCTCTGCAGAAAAGTAGAATCCTGAATTAGAGGTGTTATCCCTTACAGAAGGTTTATATTACTTATTCTTGTTCTGTTTTAGCTGCAGAGAAATGGTGCTAACTGTCCATATCACACAAGGCTGATTTTCTGCCTCCTTTACAAACAGGATCCATTCCTCACCCACATTTTTGACTTATGTCTTTAGACTTAATATTTTTAACATTGAGCTAGAAAAGCAACAAATGTGAAAATGGGAAACTACAATGCTTACATACTAAGTCATACTTAATGATCACTGTCATGAAGAGAGATAAAATCCACATTTTATTATGACATTTGTGAATTATTACATGTGCACAAATGTAATAAGCCTGAGCAACCCCAGGTACGCATAATCAATCTTCAAACAAAGACAGGTATGTATTTCCTTGCATTTGCATTAACTAACGTTGTGAGGTTTTTTTCATTTTCCCATCATGTATCTGCTGGAATCCACAGAATTTCCAGCTGATTTTGTTAGAGCATTTTCTTTTGTCACCAATTAGCAACACATTATAGTTGAGAACCACATCAAATATAACTATCATAAATATAACTATCACAAATATAATAGAATGAAGTTCGAATTTTTTATCCCATTGGAAAGGACTATTGGCCAAAAGAGGCTGCTCATTGCCATGTTCCCAGAAAAATAAATGAAAGGAAATGAATGTCAAGTTCTCGTGGGTTTTTTTCTGGATTCTTCTCCTAGAAAATATTTAGTGAACACGTAACCATTTGTCAGAGATTGCTTAGGGTAAACTTTGCTCTGAAACAGAGAATTGTCCACATGAGAGCCACTAGAATACCTGCTGGACATGGACTCTGTCTGGAGAAACATCTTTGAAGTTAGAAGTTGAAGATCTTATTTATAAACACCAATCTAGTTCATATTTTGGTAAATATATCTTCTCTGTTTTTCAATTTTCATTTGTGTTTTGAAGGTTCTCTATACACTGATTTAAAAACTATTGTGGATCCCACTTAGGTTAATGCATAGGTGAGACCAAATATGTTGATGCCACTGAGACACTGATTGGCAGTGACTGTGCAGGCAAATATTTTTCTATCTTCTCTAAATTCTCTATATTACCATTTGCTGTTCTATTAGTCACATAACTGCATGGAGAAAAAACCTTCTCAGTTTCTAATTGCACTTGTTGTTTACTATAAATTACTCTTATGAAAATATCCCCATGTATTTGCCTGTGCAACTGTGCATGTAATTGCATTTTGGCAAGAGCACAAAAATACATTTCTTTTGAAAATGAAGTCTAAGGGTGCTTTTACAAAAGATGACATTTTCAGCTTGACTCTTAGCTGAAATTTCTTTTGTACTCATAAAACTGACAAGTTGACAGTCTTGTCATTGGAGCTTCTCCAGCCACAAGATGGGTACAAAACAGATGCTTCCAGGTTTTTTCTGACATTGAGCCTTTTTTGGACATGCCACATTTAAGGATAGAGAGAAATCTCTTGTAAATCCCTCACGCCCTGCTGTAGGTATGCTCATGTACCTCTCAAAGCCCATCAAGCGAGTCGTATGCAAATATATTCCAAAAGGTGCTGTTGCTGTTGTAACAGAGAGGTGAATTGGAGGTTTTTCCAGAATAACGGTAGAAAGCTGAGCTGAAAGATTGCTGTCTGAAGCTACTTATCAATAACCTATCAAAAGGTGGCAACCCAGGCAATCAGCTCACTCACAAGCAGATGGCAGCTGTCTAGAGTTTCAAGCCATAATTACTAAAAAGGAAAATTTCTGAAGTAAAAAAGTAGATTTGATAAATATATAGTCACCACAAGAGTACAGAAAAATTATCTTTTTATAACTGTGGTATCATCAATATGCCATACAAGTTTTTTTCTAGAATAAGAAGTACTTTTTACATGGGTGCTGGGGCTTTGTATGGTCTTTTTTTCCCAGGTAGAGATCATTAGGGATTTTACAAGTTCAGGCAAAGTGATTTGGCAATAATAAATGGAAATAGTAGTGAAAGGAGAAAAATAGGAAAATTCATAGTGTTTCTCCTTTTCTGCCTTAACTTTGATTCTGCTTTGGACACTATTGACCTCTCTTCTACAATCCAGTCCCAAATTACCTTGCCAAACTTTTCTGCTCTAGTTCTGATCTAGTCAAATACATTGTAGATATAACTTTATTCCTAATGCGCCTCTCTCTTTCTGTCCTCTGTGACTTTAATTATTTTGTGCTCTCATTTTAGAAGCCCTACTCCTTGCATGAAAGTCAACCATGATTGCCCAGAGAGAACACCTGCTCAGTGATTCTCACCGAGTTCTCAGTTTCCATTTGTACTTGATTGAATGAACACCTTTCACTCTTATCTAACTGTTTGTAAATAAACCAGTCAGGCCTTTCAAGAAGTGATTCCCTGACTTAGGCTTCTTTATATTCTCTATTATGCTTTGTGCAAAGAGTAGGCATCCATATTTCTTAGTAAAGTGTTTTGTAATAGGTTTACCGGCAGTGAGATTTAATAGCTAACTATTAGGAAGGATTTCTCTATCTGATTAAAACTCACGACCACCAATTGTTACTATCAAAGAGGGATTAAAACAAAGGGCTGTACATGCCGATGTTTCAAGAAAAGCAAGGCAAGTGGGAAAAAAAGATATAAGACAAATGGTTGAGCATTTAGAATACTGACGTCATGGGTGAGTTTAAAGGGTTCTGGCAACCAGAACAGTAGTTATAAAATGGGAGGATCAATTTTAGAATTAAAATAGCATTATTTTGATGCACATTGCTTTTCCTCCTTGAAAATATATTTGAATATTGGGAAAAAGAACATTGGATGTGAGAGGAATCGGTACGTGTATTTTGACAAATATTCCCAGATGATTTAGAAATACCTGTTATATATTTTCTCACACAGGTTGAAAAGCAATAACATAAAGGGTAGACGGCCATAAAAAGAAGAGATATTAGACTCATTTACCCACAAGACTAGAAACATGATAATGGTAATGGTTGTGCATAATTTCATCTTTGTAATTCCTGGGCATAGCACAGTGCATATAGTACTTGTATAATAAATTTGTGTTGCTAAAAAGAAAGAAAAACAACACGAATTCCACAGTAGTTCCACAAGAGGTGTTAACATACCTACAAAGTTCATTAATCAGATATGTTCGGGAGATTCTGGATTGAATGAAGTTTGACAAAGTCTTTCCTGAAGTCTTCTTAGAAATTTAAACATGCTTTGTAAGTTTTCAAAAGAAGGTATATGTTTCCCAAACTTATTTAACCAAAGGATCCTATCCCTATGTTTTTCCTGGGACTGTAATGGAAATCTGATTCCATGGAATAAAATACTGTAAACACTGAATTAAAAAACATAAAAAACATAGATTAATGTAAAAAAAATCAGGCCATAGACCACTTGTGTTATGCCTTAACATCATTTCTTTGTAAGTTTACCTTTGTTATTTACCATTTTATATTTAAAGGTATAGTTCAGATTTTTTTTTTTTTTTGTGAGGAAGATCAGCCTTGAGCTAACATCTGCCAATCCTCCTCTTTTTTGCTGAGGAAAACTGGCCTTGGGCTAACATCCATCCCCATCTTCCTCTAGTTTATATGGGACGCCGCCACAGCATGGCTTGACAAGCGGTGCATCGGTGCACGCCCGGGATCCGAACCAGCGAACCCCGGGCCACTGCAGCAGAGCGTGTGCACTTAACCGCTCGCGCCACTGAGCCGGCCCCTAGTTCAGATGTTTTGAGAAATAAAATGGAATGTAGGATTTTCTGATTATATTTTTGTTGGAGAAGTGTGACACCAACTCACACCTCCTTACCCAACCATCATCTGTAGAAATGGAGATTTTCTCAGTACAAAATTCTATTTTAATTCCAAAAGAAGAAAGCCATTAAATAATTTTGCTCCTGTAACAGATCTTGGACTAGAACCTGGATCTCAACTCACCAACAAGTCTTCATATATACCCCTTAATATCACATTCCTATCTACCCTTTGATCTCATGTTTCAAAATTCTCCTTCTAGCAGGGCCATTGATAGGCAGCTACTAACTTAGACACTTTATTTCACGTAAGCCTGACTTAAAAAAAATATTAGTAATTATGAGATATTCCTGTCAATAATTACCAAAAGAAACAATCAATTCATATTGCCAAGTGTTACTGATTAGCCTAAGTAGAATTACTGCTTCCAAGTCTGTCTTCAGATTGAATAATTCGCTCCATTAAATTAGTGAAGGAGACATCATTTCATCTATATCTATCAAAGAAGAAAGAAAAATAGTGATAGAAATTTTTACACCTTGACAGAAATTTTAACGGTTTCCTGTAGAAGCAGACTATTGTTTTGAAGTCCCAAAACTTATTAAATATTTAAGTAATAGAGTCTGTCAAGCGTCAAATCCATGATAAATAGCAACCTCCAAAAGCGACATATACATATATTGCTTTCCATTTATTGAAAATCAGTATGAATCCATAGTTTTTTAATGAAAAAAGTTTAAATCAACAAAAGCAAAAAGAATAGTGAAAAAACCTCACGTACTGCTCTGTTCACTTCACAAAAACTAATTCAAGTACCATCTTGTTTCACTCCAAACGTTATACCTTCCCACCACTGAATTATTTAAAAAAAAAATCCTAAGCACCATATTATTTCATCCATTAATACTTTAGTAAATTATGTGGTTTTATAAAATGTATATGTTGCAATAAATGCAATCATTATTATTATCCCAACCATATTATTTTCTTTTTAGTTCAATTCTAATGAGAGCTACCCCACGCTAATTCCATTGTCTTAAAATGGCTTCTCTCTACTTTCTCCTACGACATGCTATTTCCTAACAGAATGGCAATTCTGTGTTGCCCTTGTCTTTTTAATTTAAATTATTTTATTATTATATTTAGCAAAAATTCCTCTAAGTTTCTGAGAAATGAGAAAGATTTACCATCTTTACAGGAAGTCTGGGCTAAGAAATGGATAGGAGTCTCTGCTTACCCTTCTTTTTTGTTCAAAATTCAGATTCTGATGATTTAAAAATGACTCAATCGAGGCCAGCCTGGTGGCATAGTGGTTAAGTTCACACACTCCGCATTGGTGGCCCAGAGTTCATAGGCCCGGATACCGGGCGTGGACCTATACACAGCTCATCAAGCCATGCTGTGGCAGCGTCCCACATACAAAATAGAGGAAGATTGGCACAGATGTTAGCTCAGGGACAGTCTTCCTCAAGCAAAAAGAGGAAGATTGGCAATGGATGTTAGCTCAGGGCCAATTTTCCTCACCAAAAAAAAAAAAAGAAAGAAAAGACTCAATTGCCATTATTCATTTTATTTTTTTTAATTATTTGAAATAAATCAATAAGTAGGCCGAAGAATTCTGAATTCTTTTTGGCCGTAGCTATTGCATCAAGTCTTTAATCTGAAAGTGGGTTATTTAAATATTTTTTCTGCCTTTCCAGCAGGACCTATATTTCAAGATCGCCAAATAACTGTGAGTGATAAGGAAAAGATCTTCTTTACAAAAGAATCCCATCTAACAAATATACAGTGAAAGACTTTTTTTAAAATTCACGACTTTACTGCCCTTACTAAATAATTTCTCGAAGCTAACACCATTATATGAAGAATTAATTAGGAATTGAATATTTACAGTGGCCAAAGTATCATCTGGGGTAATATAAAACTTTGAAATGGAGGAATTCGATTATAATCACCTGAACCTCAAAATTAATTTTATCAAAACCAATAGAAAGATAAATAAGATGCATGTATATATTAATGTGATACAATATGTTATATACGACTTTATCTCTAAAGTAATCTTGCCTAACTTTTTAATCTGAATTTAGTCAAGTCCAAAGATCTAAATTTGTCTTTATAAGAAATGTAGGGGTAGAGAGATATGTAAAAGACACTATCAGGATGCATTAGATAAATCCAAAAAGGAAACTGATCATTTCTCCCAACAAATTCATGACATAAAATATAGAAGGACGGAAGTGGTGTGTTTAGATTAAAAGAGATTTAAAAGATGTAATATCCAACAACTTACTGTAGAAAGACATTTCAGGGACAATTGAGGAATTTGGATATGGACTGAGTATTAGAAAATATTAAGGAACTATTGTAATCTGGGGGTATGATAATGATACTGTGGTTATGGGAGAAAAGTGCTAATATTTTTGTGATGTAAGCTAAAGTAGAGGTGTAATATTATATATATATTTACTTTAAAATACTTCAAGAAGATCACAGAACAAAAATGGCAAAATTATAACTACTAAATCTTGGTGCTGGTACATGGGAGTTTCTTTCAATTTTTTCTCCAATTTAAGATAAATTTGAAACTTTCTTAATAAACAGTTTTAAAAACGGAAGCTTTTTTAGATAACCTCTTATTCTACGATAGTGGTTCTCAATCATGTCCGCTTATTAGATCACCTGGGAAACTTTAGAACTAACTATGCACAAGTCCCATCCCCGATCAAGTAAATCATAGTGACTGAGCATGGGGCTTGTACAGTTTTTCAGAAATCCTCAGATGATTTTAATGTGCACCCAGGGTAGAGAATGATATCTCGAGGATGTGAAAACTGAATTTTCTTGATACAATATAGGAAAGAGCAGGCTGAGAGATCCTTCACATAGTCTCCTTTTTTTGCTTGCTCCTCCTAAACTGGGCAGTCAGCGTTGAAACACAGAAGGTTATCCTAGGTGCCGTTGATAGTGGCTCTTATGGGACCTCCCATGAGGCCTCCCAGACAGCTGGCAAGCCTTAAAGTTCCTCTTCTGTGTTGTGTCCTACTACAAATACAGGTAACATCTGGCCCACATCACATCACTCTTCATGGCTTTGGCTGTGGGGAACTCATGAAATCTTCAGGTGGAACATGAGATGCTCTGTTCTTTTGGCTGTAATAAATACCCTGTTTTTCTGACCCAGGGATCTTTGTATTCTGTCAGTATATGTATTCATTAGCTGGCAAGTAAAGTAAAATTTCAGACCTTTCACAGTTTCTTATTTAACAGAGATCTATTGGGGATCTTGGAACTGTGATGTTTTGTTTACATCAAATTTAGAAATTTTAAAACACTATTTCTTTTAATACTTTTTCTGTTCCCTCATATCTCCTCTTCTGGAATTCCAATCACATCTACATTAGGCCACTTCAATCTGTCTCACAACTCAGAGATGTTTTATTTATTTTATCATCATCATCATCATATCATTCTCTTTTAGCTCTCTGTTTCATTTTGGATAATTTCTATTGTTATATATTTAAATTTTCAAATTTCATTTCCTGCAATGTCTAATCAGAAGTAAATCTCATCTAGTGTATTTTTCAACTCACACATTGTAGTTTTCGTATCTGCAACTTAAATTTTTGATCTTATGCTGTATAGTTATTGATGAGAGACAATTCTTTATGGATCCCTCATGCTTCTGCACATCTTGCTAGCAGAAGAACTGACTGTTTTTGTGTTTTCAAGGATGGTTGTATAGCAAATAGCCTTGGAAAATAGAGACAGCCTCTTCTTCTGGAGTAAAGAGAAGAATTGTCTATTTTTAGTGTAGTAAATATGTTTTCCTCTGGGGCAAAGGACAGATTTCCTTGCACTTCATTATGAAAGATTCTAACACCCTAAACTGAGGTTCCTCATGGCTGAGGAAACTCACTGTAGGTGCAATATTCACCTAGGTCCATCTGTGTGACCCCTGAAACTGGAGGCAAGAGGAACTGATGCAAACATGAGTTCATGTTTTTTTGCTGTGCTATGAGTGATAAACTCCTTTGTCTGTGACCCAAGAGTCTCATGTCTTCTGAGAGTATCCATAAAACTGTGGAAGGCTAACTTGTTAGCTTGCAACTAGTTTAAAATGTCAGATCCTTTATGGTTCTTGACAGTTGTCATAACCAGCTTAATATCCTTGTCTACTAATTCTAACATCTTTGTCATTTCTAGATCGGTTTAAAACGATTTAATGTTTCAGTTTGGGTTGTATTTGCCTTCTTCTTTGCATGCCTGGTAGTTTTTGATTGAATGTCAGACATTGTGATTTTTATCTTGTTGGGTGCAGGACAATTTTATATCCCTATACATATTCTTGACCTTTTTTCTGGTATGCTGCTAAGTTACTTGGAAACAATTTGATCCTTTGGGTTTTGCCTTTAAGATTTCTAACTTAGGCAAGACTGTAACAGTGCTCAATCTAAGGCTCATTATTCCTCACTACTAGAAGAGGCAAGACCCTTCTGTGTGCTCTGCCCAATACCGTAAATCATAAGGTCTTCCAATCTGGCTGATGAGAACAGTCATTCGTCCCAGCCTTGCATGAGTGCTAATACTTTTGAATGATTCTTTCCTCAGCCTCAAATAGTTTTCTCAAACAAATACATTGATCGGCACTCAGTTGAATACTCAAGATGGACGGACCCTCTACATTTCTCCAGGGTTCTTTTTCTGTGCAGCTCTCTTCTCTCTACTGTTCTATCCTGTGAATTCTAGCTGTGCTGGTCTCCTCAGACTCTCAATTTTGTATTTTCAACTCAAGGAATCTGCCAGATCCCTCCTGGGTTCTCCCTCACTGTAATGATTCCTAGAGAATCTTGTAAATCTTACCTTATTTGTTTCCCTGATCCCAGGGATCAATATCCTTCATTGTCTGATATGCAGTGTCTTGAAAATCATTTCATATATTTTATCCAGTTTTTGGATTTTTAGGCAGGAAGGTAGATCTAAACACTGTTACTCCATCTTGATCAGATGGAGTAAAATTTTGTTTCATGGAATATTGTCCTTGGAGCAGCATGCATGGGTTTAGCAACATTGGATTAAATTATTTTCATAGACTTAATTATACTATCTGATTCTAAAGTGAATAAATATTTGCATAATCATTAACTTACAAATCCTAATTGTTTTCCACTTTTAAAATAATTATATAAAAAGTGTAGAAGGCAAATAACATACGTGATATACACCTCGACACAGTAAAAATGATGGTTTATTTGATAAATTTGGGGACTGGAAGGTGAGAGAGACATAGAATAAAATACACAGAAATTAAATCCCTTCTCCTACATAGGAAATAAAGAAAGATTTTTTAAAATATTTGGAACTAGATGAAGAAACTGAGTTTTTAAATTAAATATATTAATATAACCAGTAGGCAGAATTTATATCGTAGTGTTTAAGAGCAGATGATTTTGAGTCTGAAAGACAGATATTAAACCTACTACTTAATTACTGTAATTTGGACAAGTTAATCTTTCTCTATTATCATTTCCTTGAAGGAGAAATTATAAATATACCTATCCTAATGGAGATTTTTGGGGGGATTAAATAAAATAATATGCCTAAATTACCTTACATAGCTGACATATATTATGCACTGACTATTTTTGACCTATGAAAATTGCAATTTCATATGACTAACTCATATATGTATATATTTTTTGTGGTCATGTATCTGAGTAATGCTGCTTTTACTGTAGATAATTCATATGTATTGCTTAAATATATAATTATATTAAATATATAAATTAAGAGAGTCATATTCTTTAGAGATCCAATACTATTGTCAGAAGAATAAAAAAAATTTTCAGAGATAGTGGCTGATGTATGTGGGTATGGGTATGGGTATGGGCCTGGGCTACGGGAAAGTGTTGTTTGAATGTATTTAACCAATTTTATACTAAACTAATAATAGAAATAATAATAAGAAGAATAATAATAACAACCTCTATGATTTTTTTTACCCATTATCTAATTCTATTTTTGGACTAACAAAATATAAATTTTATATGATATTTCTTAAAAATGTTGAATTTTTCTATCAGCTGTCCTAGAATTTTTTTCTTTTCTAAAGTGAATCCACCTAGTTATTTGAGATGTATATTTTTAAATCAGTGATTACAAAAGACATTCATGCACTAAAATGATTACCAGTATATTTAAATAAAAAATAAGTATACGAATTGAAACATTTAAATAACAATTCAAATGTACAGAAGAGAAAATACCCAAGAATCATATAGTATGTGCTTTCAAATTGGGGTCACTGAAAAAGACTGATTTCATTCAGGTCAAGAAGGAAGTGAAATTTAAATGGCTGCAATAAATGAAGCCCATCTGGGCCAAAATGAGAGCCAGATGCCCCATCTCCTTTGAGCCTAAGAACATTAGCAACTGTTCCAGGAGTTTCACTTCTGGTTGAAAAATGTAGTCTGTATGAGAAAGGCAGATGTAGAGGAGACATAAAGATTTTAGAAAGCAATTAGTTAAGATGGAATATTTGACTTTCGTATTCTGCAAAAGTTTTTTCCAACTGGTTTACAGTCTTTTCAAATGTTGATGAATTCCTTGACATGACAAATAAGACAATATTTGTCTTTACTTCTTTTTTTTTTGTTGTGAGGAAGATCAGCCCTGTGCTAACATCTGCCAATCCTCCTCTTTTTTTTGCTGAAGAAGACTGGCCCTGGGCTAACATCTGTGCCCATCTTCCTCCACTTTATATGAGACGCCACCACAGCATGGCTTGCCAAGCGGTGAGTCAGTGTGCGCCTGGGATCCGAACCGGTGAACCCCGGGCCGCCGCAGCGGAGCACGCGCACTTAACCTCTTGTACCACCCTGCCGGCCCGTGTTTACTTCTTAAATTAGGCACAAAAGAAATCCATACCTTTTGAAACTCAAATATGAAATGAAGAACTGTACCAAAAATCTAATTTTCCCCGGGATCCCACTTACCTCCTGTAGTCAGATTCCTCTTTTCTCGGGTCTGGCACACCCATTGCACTTGAAGCATTCCTCAGTCATTGCTCTCATCATATTGTGATGATATTAGTTTACTTTCACATCAGACTTACAGCTCTTTCAGGGAAATATCAAACATTTGTACATAATAGATACTTAACAGATGTTAGCTCTTCTGAATTTTCATTCTTCTCCTAAATTGGACCAACATTGTGCATCCAAATAATCACTTCATCTAGCCCCCTCCACCCATCTCCTGAGAGGCAGCTCTCCTTGTAGAAGCAGATCTCCACCATTCTGGAATTAGAAGTTCTCAGTGGAATTATCCGAGGCTTTTTCACAGTCATCACTCAGTTATGCCCTTTTGTTTTAACCAGTAGATCTGTGTCAACTCTTAATTAATTTAAAATTTTGAACTATCATTGGGATGACATATAAAAACCTCCAAATGAAAGATAAGTACTAGATATAAGTACTAGATAAATACCAATTTCATACAGGGAATTAACTCATACTATACATTTATGAGTTAGTACTACATTTGATTTTTCTGTGCTAAACATTCATTTTCATAGACAATTTCATGGGAAATTTGAAGAAAACTGGTCATACGGTATTAAGAGAAGTTGGTCTCCACCTTTTACACTCATAGCACTATCTTATACCTAGAATTCTTTGTTGCTTTCTTAAGCTGTGTAGAAAATAACTTTCCAGAGGTCAAAAGTAACCTTGGCAGGTAAATATAACATGCTTTTAAATTCATTTAGAAATATTATAAACAGAGAAGTATCTACCAGCGATAGTTTAATTGTACGCATATGATCTGGGTGTAATAGTTTAATTATATCCCAGTCATCTGCTTTGCCTGTGACGGATTACCACCTTCAAAGATGAGCTAGCCATATGCCAGTTATTGCGAGTCAGTCCGTTGACACCTAAGACATTTGTTGCCACTTTTAGTGTCTGTTGTGAGCCACACATATATTTTTTAATTGACATTACGTTCAACTTTCTATTTTAAATATGGAAAGGTTACATGAGAATGCTCTGGTTGGGATCCTTTAAAAGATATAAATATCTGGCATTTATTTGCCGTCTTCAAAATTGTCAACAACAACAACAAAATGGCATAGTCTTCTTTTCTTCGGTTTTGTGTCCCAAATATCTGCCCTTTCTTTGCAGTAGTTACAAAAGGAAGAGATGAAAGAAGACTGTGGTGTGGACATTCTATCTCCTTAGCTTTCAACAGAGAATGATAGAAACAGTTTTCTGGTGTATTAAATTTTGTTTCACAAAGAAAGTACAAATCTTTAATAAAAACGATCTATGAACAGCAAGATTCGTTACAAATGTCAGAAACAATTTCACAAGTAACACAAAAATTTAATTTGCTTTTTTAGAACAGGTGGTCTTTAGATATTTGAAGATATTTCTGTTATTTCTGGTCTCTTCCTAGTGTTTATCAGGAATAAAGTGGAATCTACTAAATCACTGCTTTCAAAAATAGTCGACATCTAAACAAACAGAAAAAAGAAAGATATTAAATATTTTAGTCGCTGGTTTTATAAGACTCCAATCCTCCATCCCTGTTGAGACCTCTTTACATATATAAGTGTTATATCATTACTTTGAAATAGATGGTTTACATTCTAGGCATTTTTCAAAGTCTTTTCTGCTAATGTTTATGTTTTTCTCTTTGAATGATTTTTCAATTAATGGAACATGCACACAAAAATAAAACCACAGTCATTATCTGGATTCTTTTAATATTGCAGTAAATATCATACACAGTTGTTGACTATCTTTATCTGAATGATGCAATACTGGGAAACAATGAAACTAAATTTTTTTTCATTTTTATAAACTTATTTTACACTAACATGATGCTTAATTGACATTATTATTCATCATGGAATCTAATTTATTTTTTTTTCCATTTACCTATTTTATTAGTGTGGAACCATTATATTTTTCTATAGTGCACAGGTTTTTACTGCTTTACATATTATCATGAAATTGTAATTTCTTTGTTTCTTTCTTTTTTGTTGTTGTTGAGGAAGATTTGCCCTGAGCTAACATCAGTTGCCAATCTTCCTCTTTTTTTGCTTGAGGAAGATTAGCTCTGAGCTAACATCCGTGCCACTCTTCCTCTATTTTGTATGGGTGTGACCATCACAATATGGCTTGATGAGTGGTGTAGGTCTTCGCCCAGGATCTGAACCCATGACCCCAGGCCACCAAAGCGGAGCACACCAGACTTAACCACTACACCATGGGGCCAGCCCCTATGAAGGTGTAATTTAAATTTTATGAAACTCTAAGATAAGTAGACCATATTTATGGAGATAGGAGAATGACATAAATCCAGCAAATTCTCATCCTAGCAGGGTCTGTGCAGGATTCAATGTACGGGATCATAATCTCTGACTTCTCAGTACACATAATCCAATTAAGGTAAATAAATACTTGTATGCATAATTTAATAATAGGGTAGAGTTGCTCAGTAAAAGTGCATCTTCATCCTATGGAAGTTTGGAATGGAAATGCTTCAGAGTGAAGGGATCTAAAAAGACTTCTCAGGGGAAATGTAGTTCGAATTTACCTTGAATTACCGGTAAGACCTTTGTAAGCAGATATGGAAGTGGAATGGACGTGAGACATTGGTGAGCAAAGTGAATCAACATATAATCAGAGTAATAAAATTGAGATTAATGACATTTTTATCAAATAGAATTGTCTATTTCATCACTTCCCAGATGTGTGTTTAAGGTTTGCTGCTTAATATCTATGAACTCCTCTAGTTTCTTCCTGTTATTTTGATAGTAAAAGGGTTATTTCATATAGAACAGCACAGTAACTGGCACATAATCAGCACTCAATAAACACTTTCTTGTATTTATTATATTATTATTTTATTAAACTCAAAAACATACAAATGCAAAAACTACAAGTTTTAACTATGAAGTAAATTCTACAAGGATTTTAATATTCATCTTCAGCTAAACTTACACTAACATTATGTACATTATTTACATTTTTCTTTACTCAATTAGTTTAACAGTGGTAAGTGACATATTTCCATTATTGAATCTTTCCTTTCTCAGTACTGAATTGCCAGCATTCCTACAAAGTTTTAATTTTCATGCTGATTTCTAATGATAAGATGTTGAATCAGTGGGCTAGATAAGGAAATTAATAAAAGCCAAAATTATGGTGGTTGAGAAAGTAGTCATGATCATGTTATTGGCATAGAACATGTTTTTTTTAGTCACTTCTTAACTGGGAACTATGAATTATAACATTTTTATATTGCATTAGGGGGAACTCTAGTGTCTGAAACTCGGCCAGAGGATAAAAATGCCCAAGAATATTTCACGGGATAATTGAAATTGTCGAAGCCATATTGGTCATTTCTACACTAACAAAGTGAGTTACAGTTTTCAAATCTTCTCGTGCATATCAGCCATCCCTGACTGGAAGGAAAATAATACATTTCCTATGTGTTTGTTAACACAAGTACTAAGTTTTTTCTACTAAGGTCTTTTTCTAGAGAACGATAGGGAAAGAAACAATACTTAGCACGTTATTATAGTTTTTAGCACAGTGGTATTTGTTATAATAATTTGGCCTGCTAGTTCTTAAATTGTCTCCTGACCTAGTGTTATCTTTGTCCTCCATCTCTGCAAATGAAAACTTTATTTACATTGAAATCCTCTGAAAACAGACATTGAATGAAAATTGGCAAAATCAGTCTAACTCAGAGATTTATTTACACGTTCTCTGCAGTGGTAGCATTTATGATTTACCATTCATTTGGCAATTAAAGCTGCATAACATTTATTGTGCTTTTGCTCTGTATAGTTAATTAGCATTTCCTATATTGAATTCCTTTTCCCGAAAACTAGAATAAATACACTAAACAACACCACCAACAAGAACAACCACCACAATAGTAACAACATCACTTAATGGCAAAGGCTATCCATTATTCTTCAAATCTCCCCCACAGCATGTAGAATAATGCCTCCTTTGTGTCTTCATTTATAGATGTCAATTAAATGAAATCAGAAAGCCATTCATTGTTAGTGTCTATAAAAGCTAAGATTGTTTTACTCCCAACTTTCATTTCTTTTTATTCTAAAACAGCTGACATAATTTATGGGCTACTATATGATTTCTATGACACTCCTGTAATTCTTATTTGATAATCATCACAAGTATACACTGTATTTTTGTTCCCAAATAGAAGTTGTGTTTAGGGATATTACAGGGAACCTCGCAAAACCATCTAAATTGTTTTTCTTAACCTCCTGGAAGTTCAAGATTGAGCAGCTTGTGTGTAACTGCCAGCCTCTCTAATGAGAGGCTCTTTTTAAGCTGTTGATTCTTTCTTCCTTAGTACATGGGTAATTGATATAATAGACCGTAATAGCTCCGATTATATAAATACACGTTTAGAGATTTTTTAGAATGCATATTTTTGACACAATCCATTCGAAGTTGTTAGAATATATTGTTTCACAATCTAATTGAGGGTGCTTCTAACACATAAATTTTCAACTCTTTAACATTCATATTCGTGACAAAAATGTATCATAAAATGTTTTTGTTGTTGCAGTTATAACTTACAATCAAAGTAATTTATATCCTACTTGCATATCACTAATTTGTGGTTTCTCTTTTATAGTACTTGAATGTGTGTATATGTACACAAAGATTGAAGTGCCAATAAACAAAATAAAACTAGGTGCCTGTTCATAACTCTTGATTAACTGTTATCAAGCACATTTTTATATACTATCATTTAGCAATCTGCTTTAAGTGTTGTTTAATTGAAAGCATATGGCTTTTAATTTAAGCTAAACTAAAGTACAATAATTTTTAAATATTTGTGTAGTATCTAGTAGTAATGTTGTTAAAAATGATTACATAATTTACATCACTTATGTAAAATACAGCCATGATATAAAAAGTACACATGAAACAAAAGTTGTGTTTAGATAACATTAAAAGAACTGTACCTACACCCAGATTCCAGATCAACTTAAGAAGTTCTCATTGGAGTGCCTGAATCTAGTGATTAAATAGCTTTGTCACTTAAGTTTAATTCAACAGAGGTCTGAGATATGAATCCATATTGCATATGGATCTTATTCTTAAACATACCTAATTGTTTGGTTAATTTTCAGAGATTCACGTTGTCTAAGAAATAGACTATCCACCAATTGCCTTGACATTTCATGTATTAGCATACCAATGTGACATTCTCCTTCCTGGCATAGGGGTTGCACTTACATTCTAAAGGTTTTTAAATTGTTTTCTTAATTCTTCAGTTGTATTCCCTACCCTCATTTCCCACCCCCACTCCCCCACCATGCCTTACCACCTGGAAACTAAAATATGGCTACTAATATATGTATATAAATATATATATGTGTCCTTTAGCACATGCAATTTATTTAATAGAAGTTCTGTTTGGTCTGAAAATCAAAATTGGTCTCAATGATATTTAATGTGAGATTTTTATTTATTCAACTATAAACCTCAAGGTTTCCTATGACAATAGTTGCAAAGGTTTTTGAAAAACGAGAAACTAGAATATTAATCTCAATTCTGCCACAGAGAAGTCAAATTTTCTACACATAATAATCCTTAAACTTAGTGTTTGAATCCATAAAATGGAAATCATAATACCTATCAAAGTATGATGTTATGAGAATTCACTTAAATCCCATGTGTAAAACACCTAGCTCTATGTCTCCATGTCTGGAAAACAACCCTCAATTCCCATTATATTTCATTTAAGTTTTGATATTTGGATCATTTCAAACAATGCTACTAAATTTCTCTGTGCAAATCTTGTGTTTGTTAAATGATGTCAAAGCATATTACTTACATGAACTCCCTTTTCATGAGAGAGCATGCTTCACAACAACAGATTTTTCTATTCCTCCCCAGAGAAACTCAGACATTTTTCCTTCCATTGAACAACAAATAGCTGATAATTAGATTTTTTCCAAGATAAAGCTTTCTTGCTAAAATTCTCTCATTTAGAGGTTAATTTGTGCGATATGGAATTTTGGCTCCGCAGTCTCAAAAATCACAACACAATAGTCTGTCACGCTACCACTATGCTTTACTTTCATGGCTTGAATTCAGAGTAGGAAGGGCTCTTACATATATAGCCCCGGATGCATATTTTGCAGGTGAGAAAAACTCAGAAAACTGGAAGGGGCATAAGTTAGGTCGCATAGGAAGTGACATAAGTAGATTTGAATTCCATGATGCCTCAGTTAATGCCTTTTATTCACCATACAATTTGGCTTCACTGAAAACGTTTTCTGTTTTATGAATAAATACCCCCAAGCCCATGCACACACATGCACTATCCCTCTCTCCCTGCAAAGAAAGGAACCTCTGAAATCTCATGATCAAATGTAGTAGGAAAAGATAAAAACAAAAAAACTCCCGAAAACCAAAGGCATTGCCATGTCTTTCTACTGCAGACTTTGCTGGCATTCCTTTGGATAGGTCTAGCCCAAAGCTAGGGACGAGTGCAATAGTCACAGCCACTACAGAGCCTTACTGGCATTTTATGGGTGAGGTATTTGAAAGTCAACATGGCTGAAAAACACCACCATTGTCCAGGCTTGTAATCAATATTAGGGACAAACCATGATGGACTTTCTTACGCTTCCAAGATTGACAGCTTGGAAATCTTTCTCCCAAATGGAAACTTTAGTAAAGGCATTTGCTTTGTGTTTTTGTAAAAAATAAAACACAACTTAGGACTGTTACAGTGACTTGGTTATAATAAGCTCATTTTTTTTTCTGAAGATGTAACTTTATTTCTGTTTAAAAATATTCACATGAATTAAAGACAGTGAAAAGTAGGAAAAAGAAAAGCTTTGTATTTGCCCCAAAATTATTAAGTTAGGGGGAAAACTAGGACTCAAACTTGGGTTTTATAACTATCAGAACTGAACTCTTTCAAAATGCAATTTTACTTACTGTAATTTTTCATGAAATGCATTAATTGTACCCAAATCTATTTTTTATTCCCAGATGAAATGGTGATATTGGATGGTAGTGACACCAGAACTGAAATATCCTCAAGTATCTCATCTCTATTTATGGATTAGTCCAGGAGTTGATAAGCTTTTTGTGTGAAATGCCAGACAATAAATATTTTAGACTTATGGACTATACAGTCTCTGTCACATCTATTCAACTCAGCTGTTGTACCACAGAAAACAGCAATAGACAATGCCAACGAAGGGGCATTGTTGTGTTCCAAAGTCCTTATTTGTGGATGCTGAAATTTAAATGTCATATAATTTTCACATGTCATGAAATATTCTTTTTTGGAAATTTTTTTTATCATTTAGAAATGTAAAAATAATTTTTAGCTCATGGACTGTAAAAAAAGAGGTGGTCAGCTAACTTTGGCCTATAGGCAATAGTTAGCCCATTCTTAACTTAGACCCGAGTAAGGGAAGTTTATTGGTTAAGGGAGCATTTCTCAACAGGTATGCTTTACAACTATAGTGCCCTATCAGCTATTACTATATGTTGCTCAAAAAAATTTGTCTGGTTAAATTATTTGAATAATTTTCCAACAATTTTATTCTTTAATAGAGATTTAGCATACTAGACACTCAAAGAAGTATTCCAATATAGAAAATACTATTTTCTAAACATTTTCCACCATAAATCATCTCTCAAGATTTATTTATTCCATAAATATGTATTCAGTACTTAAGTGCCAGACCAATGCTGGGATAAGCGAGTAACAAGAGAGAAATGACAACTACTCTTATGGATATTAAACCCTAGTGATGGGCATAGACCTTAAATAAATATTTAATTGATTATAATTTCAATAAGTATCATAAAGGTAGCTACAAGAAAGTATTGTGAGTGTATATGACAGGCTGATCTAGGATAGTCTAGAGGATCAGGAAAGCCTCCTGATATTGAAAAGAGTGATATTTAAGGTAAAAACTGAAGAATGAATACCCTACCAGGCTAAGAGGAGGTAGAAGAGTACACAAGTGGAAAAAACTCATCAAGTGGAAGAATCTCAATCACAAAGAAGTTTAGGATATTTGAAGACTAATTGGTCAGCATGGCTGGAGTACAAAGGGAAGTTTGCACACAATGTGTTAAATGATTATAGCATACGGATAAGTGAAAAGAATGACAGCAGCATGACAAGGGATAGGGGGAGGAATTGGGAATACGCGGTTATAAGGTACCTGCACTATGCATGAAGTAGAATAGTATTTTTTTGAAGATGGAATTAGATTATTTTAAAATGTATATGGTAAACTCTGGGGCAACCACTATTTTTTAAAAAAAGAAATGTAACTGATATGATAAGAGAGGAGATAAAATGGAACCATATAAAATATTTAATTAAACCAGAAAACAGAAAAAGATACCTCTGGCAGCAAATAGAAAACTGTTACAGATATGGTTGATATTAATTCAAAGATAGTAATAATAATCAATGTAAATATGAATGGCCTATATATATCAATTAAAAAATAAATTTTGTCATAATACATAAAAAAGGCCCAAGTATATGTTGTCTACAAGAAACCTAATTTAAATATAAAGCCTCTGATACATAAAAGTAAAGGGATGGAGAATGATACACCCTGCTACTCTAATCAAAAGCTAGTAGAACAACTATGTTAATTTTTGACAAAGCATAATTCAGAATAAGTAAAATTATAAAAGATAAAGAGAGATACTAGTTAAAAGAGTCAATTCTCAAAGAGATATAAAAATTCACAATGTATATGCACCTAAAAACAGAGTGTGAAAATATGTGAAGCAAAAACTAGTAGATCTCCAAGGAAAAATAGACAAATCCACCATTAATTGATAGATCAAGCAGGCAGAAATTCAGAAAGGCTAAACATGACCTGATCAGCAATAACAACCAAATAGATATAATTGCCATATGTAGAATACTTCATCAAACTAAAGCAGAACGCACATTTTTCTGTGACTTGCATAAAACATTCACCAAGGTGAACCATGTTCTGGGCCATAAAACACACATTCACAAATGTAAAAGAATAGAAATCATACAAAGTATGTTCTTAGACCACAGTGGAATTAAACTAGAAATCAATAACAGAAATATAGCTGGGAAATTCCCAAATATTTGGAAAGTAACCAACACTTATCTAACCTAAACCTCCGGATAAAAGAAGTCAAGATAATTTTTTAAAAATATTTTGAACTAAATAAAATTACAATATGAATCATCAAATTTGTAGTATCAAATTTGTAGTAAAAGGGAGGCTTAAAAAGAAATTTATAGCATTAAATATACATACCAGAAATGAAAAAAAATTTTTTAAATCATTAACCAAAGTTTCTACCTTAGAAAATAGAAAAAGTAGAGCAATTTAAATTTAAATCAAGAAGAAGAAAAATAAATAAAAAATAGAGCAGAAAACAGTGAAATTGAAAAGAGGAAAACAGAAAATCCGTGAAACCAAAAACTGGTTTTTGGAAAAGATCAATAAAACTGATTAACTTTTAGTCAAGCTAACCAAGAAAAAAGAGAATAGGCAAAAATTACTAATATCATAAATGAAAGACCGGGCATTTTAATGTCCTGTTCCAATAGACATTAAAATGATAATAAAAAACACTGAGAACAATTTAATGTCCATGTGTTTGATAATATGAAATAAATCATGAAATAAATCCATTTCTTGAAAGACACAAAGTACCAAAATAATTTATAACCTCCAAATAAAAAATCAGCACGTCCATATGGCATTCAGTACTGGTGAATTCTACCACACAATTAAGGAAAACATGATACCAATTCTCTACAATTTTCTTCCAGAAAATACCACAGAGAGAACACTTCCTAATTCACTCTATGAAGTCAGCATTACCCTATACCAAAACTTGATACAGACATTACTAGAAAGGAAAATTAGAAACCATATACCTATCCATAAATGTTTATGGCAGCTTTATTCATAATCATTGAAAACTGGAAGCAACCAATATGTCTTGCAGTAGTTGAATGGATGAACCAACCATGGCACATTCATACAATGGAATATTATTCAGTAATAAAAAAAAAACAGTATATGAAGCCACAAGAACACATAGACAAATTTAAATAAATACCGCTAACTAAAAAAAGATAGTCTGAAAAAAGTACTATTCCAATGATATGACATTGTAAAAAAGGCAAAACTATAAAGACAATAAACAGGGATTATGGGTGAGGGGAGGATTGAACTGGCAAGGCACAAGGGAATTTTTTAGGGCAGTGAAACTATAAATGTGATAATTTAAAAGTGAAACTTTAAAAGCAAATATGAGGCATTTAACAGGTTTCAAAACCCATAGAATTTTACAGCAAAAAGCAACCTCAATGTATGCAAATTTTCAATATATATTTTAGTGGTAGGTAAATGCCAGAATAGAATGCATAACTTCATCAAAGAATGTAAATACATCACAATGAATAAAACTACCTCACTAAAGCAGGTGGGGGAATAAGGTTCTAATCTAAGTAACTGGAAATTTGTGAAGTTTAAAAAGCCTAAAACCAAAAGGAAATATACATAAGCCCTGCACTCTAGTTGATACGGTTGTTTCCTATGGCCGCATTTGTTAACAATTCTGAAACCACCATACACGCTTGCTGGAATTGAACAACTAATTATATGTATGGCATTTGATGGGAGTCAGGTTTCTCACTGCTGAAATGGGAGTTTACAGATAATGCATGTGGTAATAGATTAGAGACGTCAGGACGAACTCATGTTATCTTAATATAGATACATATGGTTATGTATAAAAGTATTAATTGGTATATGCACTATAATGAAGAGTCTGACTCCATTCTTTGATATTTGCTGGCAGCTTTTAAGCCTCACCCCAACATATTCTCCTTCTGCCCTACATCTGGGCAAGCTGATAAAAAAGCCCAAGTGTTCCATCTCTGGCAAGTTCTGGGAAGTTCAAACCATGTGTAGAATCCCTCACCCATCCCCTAACCATCATAAAACTCTAAGCAAGTCTCCTTCCCCTGCTATTTCAAGTCACTTTTAGACCTGCTTGGGAGCCACTTTGCTATTCCCAGAAAGCTTTATTGTGTGAAATAATAAACTTTTTTCATATTCTCTTGGTACATGCCTAAGTCACCATTCTCAACATCCAAACCATATTTAGGGTCTCGGAGAGTGGAATTGGTTTTCTGTCGAGTGGCTACAACATGTACACACACAGGTTAATACAACACGTATATTTCCTTGCTCTGTCTACTGTGCCTAGAAGCAACTACACCTCAGTAGCAGCAAGCACACCTCACCCCCTGATCTGGTTTACAATCAAGATCAATCAATTGGATACCATTCTCCAATAAAGGAAACCAAGACTTCTCAGAGAAATAGCTGATTAAAGGATTAGGGCCGGAAATATACAAAATGAGCCTGGAACATCTTGTAGTTCCAGAATTAGAAAGTGCTTACCAAAAAAATAAAGATTGAGGGTATGTCAAAGGGTTACAGGAGACAATTGAAAGAGCTCTCAGTGGCTATTTTGATTAAGAAAGTAAATAAAATATCACTGGAATTTAACACAAAGTGTAAAATAAGTACCTTAGAGTCTGTACTGATAGAAATAAATTGCTGCATGAATAAAATTGTGTCAGAGGAGAAAAATGTCCCCTGCAGAAGAACTCCAAATAATTAATGTAGCTACTCTGCCCTCAAGTAGAAGAACTATAAATCCCCACTCCCCTGGTGTGGGTTTCTCATAGTAACTTTCCTCCAAAGAGTAAAATATGAAAGAAGGAGGGAGAGCAAGTAACTTTCAGGTGGAGAAACCTGGCAAACACTATATCAGCCAGGTGATAAAAGTTAACATCAAAAGTGATAAGACATGTGGATTGGATGTACACTTAATATGATGTGTTGAAAATTACATTTTATCTCGATAGTTTTCTGTGCCAAAACACATTATCTCAGAATAATCAGAGAAAAAAGACAAATCCCAAAAGAGGGACATTTTATGAACTGTTTGGCCAGTATTCCTCAAAATTTCCAAGGTCACTAAAAACAAGAGAGTCTGAGAAACTGCTACAACCAAAAGGAGCCTAAGCCATTGTGACAACTAAATGTTATGTTGTATCTTGGATGGAATCTTGAAACAGAAAAATGATATTAGGGAAATACTGATGCAATCTGAATAAATATGGTTAATAAACTGTACTAATATTGACCCATAGTTGTGACAAATGTATCATAGTAATGTAAGATGCTAACAATAGAGGGAACTGGATGAAGGGTATATAGGAATTCAAGTGGAAAAAAGGATAAGTATTTATACTTATATCAGACAAAACGAATTTTAGGCCAAGGAGTGTAATAAGAGACAAAGAAGGTCGTTATATAATGATAAAGGATCCAGCAAAAGCATATAACATTTCTCAATATTTATGCACACAAAATAAGAGCATCTAAATATATGAACCGGATATTAACAGACCTGAAGGGAGAAATAGGTAGCAACACAATAATAGTAGAGAACTTCAATATATCCCACTTTCAACAAAGGATAGACCATCAAGACAGAAAATAAATAAGAAAATACTGGACTTAAACTACATGTTAGACTAGATGGACTTAAAGACATTTAGAGAACATGTTATCCACAAAAGTAGAATACACAATCTTCTCCAGCACCTATGGAACATTCTCCAGGATAAATCATATGTTAGGCCACAAAGCAAGTCTTACCAAATTTAAGAGACTGAAATCATGTCTAGCATCTTTTCCAACCACAGTGGTATGAAAATAGAAATAAACTACAAGAAAATTGGCAAATTTGCAAATAAGTGGAGATTAAACAACATGCTACTGAACAATCAATGGATCAAAGAAGAAATCAAAATGAAAATCAAAAATATCTTGAGACATATGAAAATGGAAATACAATATACCAAAACTTATGGGATGCAACAAAAGCAATTCTAAGAAGGAAGTTCCCAGTGATAAATACCTCCATTAAGAAAAAAGAAAGATCTCAAATAAATAATTTAACTTGACATCTCAAGGAACTTGAAGAAGAACAAGCTCAGCTCAAAGTTAGTCGAAGGAAGGAAATAACAAAGATCAGAATGGAAGTGAATGAAATAGAGACTAAAAAGACAATACAAAAGATCAATGGAACTAAGAGCTTGTTTTTTGAGAGATAAACAAAATTGACAAAATTTTAGCTAGACAAACCAATTAAAAAAGAAAGAGGAGTCATATAAACAAATTTTAAGTGAAAGAAGAGAAATTACAACTGATACCACATGAACACAAAGGATCATAGGAGATTACTGTGAACAATTACATGTTAATTACATTGGACAACCTAGAGGAAAAGGATAAATTTCTAGAAACATACAACCCACCAAGACTGAATCATGAAGAAATAAAAAATCTGAACAGACAAATTACTAGTAAGGAGATTGAATTAGTAATCAAAAACTTCCCAACAGGGGCCAGCCGCGTGGTTAACTTCAGCATGCTCTGCTTCAGTGGTCTGGGTTCAGACCCCAGGCAGAGACCTACACTACTCATCAGCCATACTGTGGTGGTGGACCACATACAAAAAATAGAGGAAGATTGGCACAGATGTTAGCTCAAGGTTAATCTTCCTCAAGCAAAAGAAGAAGAGTGGCAACAGATGAATAGCTCATGGTGAATCTTCCTCAATAAAAACCAAACAAACAAAAAAACTTCCCAATAAAAAAAGTCCAGGACTAGATGGCTTCACTGGTGACTACCAAACCTTTAAAGAATTTATAACAATTCTTCTCAAACTCTTTAAAAAAAAAACAAAAAACACTTCCAAACTCATTTTATGAGGCCAGCATTGGCCTGATACCAAAACAAGACAAGGACACTACAAGAAAGGAAAATTACAGGCCAATATTCCTGATGTACCTAGACAGAAAAATCTCAACAAAATACAAGCAAAATGAAATCAACAATACATAAAAAGGATCATACACCATGATCAAGTGGAATTTATTCCAGGGATACAAAGATGGTTCAACATTTGCAAATTGATCAGTGTGATACACCACATTAGTAAAATGAAAGATAAAATATCATGTGATCATCCTAATACATGCCAAAAAAGCACTTGACAAAATTCAAATTCCTTCCATGATAAAAACTCTAAACAAACTGAATATGGGGGAACTTAATAAACTTAATAAAAGCTATACATGACAAGCTTACAGCTAATATTTTACACAACATTGAAAGCAGAAAGCTTTACCTCTAAGATCAGGAACAAGACAAGGATGCCCACTCTTGCCACTTTTATTCATCACAGTACTGGAAGTGCTAGCCAGAGCAATTAGGCAAGAAGAAGAAATAAAAGGCATCCAAATTGGAAAGGAAGAAGTAAAACTGTCACTATTTGCAGATGCCATTATATTATATATGGCAAACCCTAAAGACTCCAACAAAAAATGTTAGAATTAATAAATGAATTTAGTAAAACTGCATAATACAAAATCAGTATTCAAATATCAGTTGTGTTTCTATACGTTAACAATGATCTATTAGAAAGAGAAATTAAGAAAACAATTCCATTCATAATAACATCAAAAAGAACAAAATGCCTAGGTATAAATTAACCATGGATGTGAAAGATCTGTACACTGAAAAATCTAAGACACTGATGAAAGAAACAGAAGAAACAAATAAATGGAATGATATTCCATTCTTATGGATTGGAAGAATTAATATTGTTAAAATGTCCATACTACCCAAAGAGATCTAAAGATTCAATGCACTCACTTTCAAAACTCTAATGGCATTTTTCACAGAAAAAAAAACAATCCCAAAATTTGTATGCACCCACAAAAGACCTCAAATAGCCAGTGCAATCTTGAGAAGGAAGAACAAAGCTGGAGGCATCACACTTCCTGATTTCAAACTATATTACAAAGCTGTAGTAAGCAGAATAGTATGGTACTGGCATAAAAATAGACACATAGACCAATGGAACAGAGTTGAGAGTCCAGAAATAAACCCTCACATGTATGGTCAAATAATATTTGGCAAGGGAGACAAGAAGTCTCAGTGGGGAAAGGACAGTCTTTTGGGAACAACTGGATAACCAAATGTAGAAGAATGAAACTGGACCCCATCTTATGTCATACACAAAAATTAACTCAAAATGGATTAAACACTTAAACGTAAGATCTGTAACTATAAAACTCCTAGAATAAAACATAAGGAGAAACAGGTTTTGACAATGTTTTTTGGATTTGACAAGAAAGCAAAGACAACAAAAGTAAAAATAAACAAGTGGGACTACATCAAACATCAAAAAGCTTCTACACAGAAAAGGAAACCATTAACAAAACGAAAAGGCAATCTATGGAAAGGGAATAAGTATTTGCAAATCATATATCTGATAAGAGGTTAATATCCAAAATATATAAAGAACTCATACAACTCAATAGGAAAGAAAGAAACAATCCAATTAAAAAATGAGCAGAGGAATTGAATAGACATTTTCCAAAGAAGACTCTCAAATAGCCAACAAGTGCATGAAAAGATGCTTGACATCACAGTCATCCAGGAAATGCAAATCAAAACCACAATGAGATATTACCTCACACCTGTTAGAATGGCTGTCATCAAAAACACAAGAGTTACCAAGTGTTGGCAAGGATGTGGAGAAAAGGGAACCTTTGTGCACTGTTGGTGGAATGTACATTGATGCAGCCACAATGGAAAATAGTATGGAGGTTCCTCAAAAAATTAAAAATAGAACTACCAAATGATTCAGCAATCTCACTTCTGGGTATATATCCAAAGGAAATGAAAACAATATCTCAAAAAGATATCTGCACTCCCATGTTCATTGCAATATTTTTCACAATAGCCAGGATATGGAAAAAACCTAAATATCTCTCAATAGATGAATGAATAAAGAATATGTGCGCATATATATATATATATATATATATATATATATATAAGAGGAAATCCTGCCATTTGTGACAACATAGATGAAACTTAAGGGCATTATGCTTAGTGAAATAAGCCAGAGAAAGACAAATACTGCATGGTATTACTTATATGTGGAATCTAATAAAGCTGAACTCATAGAGAGTAAAATGGTAGTTACTAGGGGCTGGGGTGGAGTGAGAGGATGGGGAGATGGTCTAAGAGTACCAACTTCCAGTATTAGATGAATAAGTTCTAGAGATCTAATGTACAGAATGGTGATTATAGTTAATAATTCTATATTGTGTATGTGAATGTTGGTAAGAGAGTAAATATTAAATATTCTTACCACAAAAAATGATGATAATTATGTGACGTGATAGAGATGTTAGCTAATGCTAGCTATGGTGGTAATCATTCTGCAATATATAAGAATATGAAATCAACACATTGTACACCTTAAACTTATACAATGTTATATGTCAGTTATATTTCAATAAAGCTGGAAAAGAAAGAATTAAAATTTTCAGGACTTAACAATGATATGAGAGATAAGGTAGAAAGACATGTTAAGAAATGACATTCAGGTTCCTATCCTTTTGAAGAACTGGCATTTATTCCATGGAACACATTTTAAGAGTGCTGGAGCTGGGTTGAATCATGCTCCTCTTGTATACCTAGTTAATGTTCTGTCCATAATATTTTGATATTGATAGTATAAAAACCATTATATAATAGGCTCTTGAATTCGAGATGAATATCTTCAAACAATTCTCAAATTATCAAATATAATTTATCCCATTAAATGCAATAAGAAAAATATAAATTTAGTAAACAGAAAATTCAAGACACTCCTACAGGTCCTGATGAATGATAATGGAGGACATAAAGTCACATCAATATGGGGATGCTAGGCAGTGACTAAGCTCTCACTGTTTTCTCTGTACAAAATAATTCATATCTGCACCTAAATAAAATGACAAGTTACTTCAGGTCATGCATTTTCAAGTGGCTAGTCAGAAATGCAAATATTAAATTATCCAGTCCAAATAGCCTTTGTAGCAGTTAATATTTTGAAGAGTTAAAAGTTTCAATTAGGTCATATTGGAGGTGATTGTGACCCAAAACTCCTAGCTGTTTCAGAGATTGTGAGGAAGATTTAAACTCCCAAATTATGTGAATTATGACGTCACTCTACAGTTTTGGGTGATGACGTGAACTACAATTTAAGTGCTGACAACTTCCTTCGATGAAGAATAATGGAATTTTAAAGAAAATGTATTTTTTAGTCTCTCGAAAGGTAATCGAATTCATCTATGACATTGACTCTTCTCTCAATATCTAAAGATATTGCTTCAGTGTATATTTCCTATCAGCTGAGAAGTCAACTCCAACATTTATCCCTACATGACAGTTTGTTTCAGTGATTATTAAAGGTCTAGAGTGAGCAAAAACGTTATGTAGGATCTTGGAAAGAGATTTCTAATTCTACCGTGTACGTTCTCTGTGAAAAATGTCTTGAGTAATTCATGCCACTCGCCTGGAGGCAAGCATATCTCAGTCACAGAGAATGCAGCTCTGAATGAATTAGCCCAATTCTATTATGTTAAGCCTGGGGAATGTTGCCTTTAACCATTGAAAGATTTGTAATTTATTAAAGCCTCATGATAATACAATTGAACCCCTTGAAATGGAGCTCAGCTTGATTAATTAAATAGGGAAAGTATGCCCTTCTTTTAGTTAAATAGAGAAAACACATCCTTTAGAATGCTTAAATTGTTGGTGTATGTGTGTCTGTGGATGGAAAGGAATGAACTATTGAATATTCCAGTGACAGTTAAAGTACTTTCTCAAGGATATTTTTATGCAGTCAACTGCACATGGAGAAAATATTAATTGTGAAAATACTATCCAAAAATATAATATGCATATGTACAAAAGAATGAGACTTTGAAAAGAACCATAACCATAAAATAAGAGTCCCTATGAACCATCCACTGGAATCCCTGATCAGTGTTATTCTCCCTGTGGCTTAGATACTTCTGGCTTTATATTAGTCCAGTTCTCTACATCTGAGAAGAAGAAGATGGAAGCCAAAGGAAGATGAATGCTGAGAAAAGGAAGGAATCTTTGCAAGAAGGTTTGGGTACCCTTAGCCTCGTTAAGTGGCATTTTGCTGGGCTCAGGCTTGCCTGTTAGTTCCAGAACTGAAGCCGGGTATCTGAGGGGTACTGTAGATATTAAACCAATTTGCTGCTTTTCCTGTTTAACTTGGGAGTGACTCAGGGGTCTCGAGGATTTGTGAGCTTGTTTTGAGGGAGAAGGAGAATGGGTTCGGGGAGGTTGCGATCCCCGGATGGCAGATAAGCGGATGGCCGGCCCTCAGCAGCTGTTGAAGCCCAGAAGTCAGACTGCCCAGAGGCATATCGGGAGTGACCCCTTTGTTTCCCTGAAGCCCCTCCTGCCAAGCCCCTTAGCTTATAAAACCCCCTTGCTTTCTGTTCTTGGGGAGATGGATTTGAGCGAACCCAGGCTCCCACCTGCTCGTTTAGGCCAATTCAAATAAATCTTTCTCATCTCCAAGCACCAATGTCTCAGTATTTGGCTTGCTGGGCATCAGGTACACGAATTTGAGATTAGGAGGTTTGGTATCAGAACCAGCTTTGGACACAGTTCAAACCTCCGAAGCTTCAGATCACATCTTAAGTCACAATTACCTGATTGTTCTTGAAGTACATAGAAACTTGTAAAACGGATCTAGAGTTGAAGTACCTAAGTGTCCAAGGCAATTTAGCTCAGAGACAATTTGAGGGTCTAGAAATGTTTCTGAGAGCCTAGTCCTTTACTCTGTACCTTTAGCATAGGAGTTTTCTCTCTGTTACACTTCTGGTGTTACAATTGGGAGCCAATATTTTATGTTACTGGGAAGAGACAGAGGAATATTAGAAGCTAAACTATAAGAACAAACATTAATCTTCTTTAAAAAGTCAAATTCTGATCGTTTCATCTAATCCTCTAGTTTATTATCTGTACTATCTCTACCTGATATCTCCACCTCATAATACTTACTACCCCCTCCAATCCTCTCCCCTAACACATAAAAAATACACGTGCAGAAACCCACAAGGACACGGTCTCCATTGCTTCTCTATGGGTTATATAAAATCCTTTTAGAAATAAACATCCAGCAGAAGAGAAATAGTCATAAAATAACAAATAAAGACATAAGAAAGAATAACATGAACTCCTATCATTTCCTTATTATGACCTTAACCAATCTCTTAATTTCTATTTTTTCTTCTCTAAAACATATATAAACTATAAATTTGTACAAATTTGATCCAAAAACACCTCCAGACTTTCCTTGTAGTGTATTTTTCCTGAAGATGACCAATTTACACCAGTGCAAGGGAATCTGGTCATGATTTTTAAAATTCTTGCTATTGAATTTGAGCTTGCATTTTACCTCAGCATGAAAATATGTCCATCTCACTTTTCTCATTTTGCAACAAGCTCAACTATCCTGCTTTGTCAACACAGATAAACACATTAAGAGTTAAGCCAAATTGGAGGTCACTCCTCATTGTTTCAGAGTGAGTACACACGGATCTTGTCCCTAGAAGATGCAAATACTTGCCAAAATTGTGTTGTCATAAGTTGTGTGCTTATTTACTCTAAACTCATGTGATGACTTTAAAATAATGAAATAAATGAAGCATTTAATTTAAATGATACTTCATCTGTTAATGGTATTTGTGCCAATTTTCAATAGCTTTTGATAGTGTTAATGTAATTTGATTTCTGAGCAATTAAGCAGTGCATTTAGTATTGGCAAAATGATGAATTAGAAACTTTAGACAATGTGCCAAAAAAGTTAGCTTTTCCTTCTTATGTAATTTTCTTTCAAGGCATTATGGGATCCTAGATTTATAAAATTACAGGCATGGAATAGATCATAGAGGTTATATAGTCCAACTGCCAATCTGATGCATAAACCAGATCTACATTCCCCAGAAAGTAGTTGCCTAAAACTTAATGTTGTCTTCCAAGGAAAACTAGTCCATTGTTGAAGGGTCTGAACTTTTTAAAAAACTATTTACATTATCTATCACCCAAAATGTTGCAAAAACTCTACTTGATGCTGGAAATGCAAGGTTGATGTAGGCAAAGTTCCTGCCCCAAGAGAACTTGCAGTCCAGTAAAAGATTAATAGGTAAAACAGATAATCATGAATCAGTACACTAAATGTTTGATAGAGGTGTTTGTAAGACACAATAGGAGTACAGAGGAAGGCAGTTAACAAAGCTTTAGGGTTGAATCAAGGTTTGTCTAAAAGCTGAGGCCTGATCTGAATCTTGATAAAGGGTGAATACCTACAACAAAGTAGTTGGTTATTTGCAACAGACAATTGGGTATATAGGCTGAAGTTAAGTGTGGGAAATATAGATCTGGGAGTTATTAGCACACAAATAGAACTCAAAATTATAAAAAGGATTGAAGTTGCCCCATGAATGTATAGAGGATGATGAGGAGTACACCAAGAATGGGTAGACAGAGGAGGGGCCTGTGAAGGAGAAGGAATAGTCAGAGATCTCATACCCAAAGCTCTGTAATGTGGAGACGAAGAAATAGGTATCTAGAGTAGCATCTATCAGGGTCCCTGAGTATTACTGGGAAAATGTCCAAAAGCAACCATCAATTCTATGGAATTAATTGAGAGACCAATCTCCATCTCAATTAATTGAGAAACCAATCCAGGTACAAATGAATCACTTATCAAAAAACTGGATTGATTCAGGTTTGGAATTTAAATTCCAAAAGCACAATGAGGGAAAAAGCCAAAATTATGTAGTAAATAGGATTGTCAGTGGAAGAGTAAAGTGACAAAACAAGTAGGTAGGGAGGATGAGCCTAGGAAAGTCCCTGAGTTCAAAAGCATAGCATTAATTCTAATGTGCAGCACGGTGACTGTAGTTAATAATGCTGTGCCATATACTTGAAATTTTCTAAGAGGGTAGATCTTAAGTGTGGTTCCTAAAAAAAAGTGACTATATGAGGTGATGGATGAATTAATTAACTTGTTTGTGGTAATCATCTCACAATGTATGTATTCAGCATATCATCACATTATATACCTTAAACAAATTCTGTGTTTATAGTATAATTTATTGGCCATATTAGGGGCATGATCTGGGTGTAGTGTAAGCTCTGACAGTTGGTTTTTCCTTTTTTTGTAATGCAAGTGTCTGACTTAAGCTTTGCCAAGGTATCTACTTCAAAGAGACATCCACTTCAGACTGCTGTCTGAATAAACACATTCAGCACCACATGACTGCACAGATGAAGAGCCAGTCTGTAGGCCCACACTGCCCCACCCTCCCACCCTCTTCTACTCAGGCTCCTTTGTTGTAGAGACTGTGGTTCATTTCCGTAACTGACCATTGGGCTGCTTGTTTTCCCGAACTCTAAATTCAGGTTCTTATGTTTTAAACTCACCAATAAAGAGTGAGCCTGCAAAACCCTAGGCCCCCACCTTTCACTCCAATAAAAGCAGAACCCCAGGCTTTTGTGCTCTCTCTCTTGTTAGCCTCAACTTGCTGTGTGGCCCCAGGTGTGCCACATAATTTCCAGGAAGTGTAAATAATAAACCTTGTCTCTCAAAGTTTGTTTACAGACATTCTTCAATGAGTGATTAACATAGAAAATAATACCCTGAATGCCTGAGAGATGGCTGCCGGTAAAGCGTCAGAGAAAATGGTTGATAAAGAATAAAGAAATGCACTTTAGCTCATTGACTTGTTCTTGTAGTAGTTAGTGTTGAGGAGATTAGAAAAGATGATAGAAAAAGAGAGATGACAGAGGGGCTATGAAAAAATGTGGACAGGCTGCTGTGGAAAGATCAAGAGGGCAGTTGAAGCCAGGTACCTGAGGATTACTATAAATATTTAATAAGATTACCTTTCAACCTTGTTATGAAAAGAAGTTAATCTTGTCAATTTACTGTTTTCTTGTTTAACCTGAGGGGTGACTTAAGGCTCATAATGATTTATCAGCTTGTTTTACAGGAGAAAAAGAATGCCTTCAAGCATCACAAGGTAACCAGCCCCCAGCTGCCATTGATGCCCAGAAGTCAGATTGCCCAGAGGCTTATCAGGAGTGAAGGAAACACAGATTACCCTTTTGTTTCTCTGAAACTCCTCCTGCTGAGCTCCTTAGCTCTACAAAAACCCCTGCTTTCTTCTCTTGTTAAGGCAGATTTGAGAGAACCTATCCTCCCACCTTCTCATTTTGACCAGTTCGAGTAAATCTTTCTCCATGTCCAAACACCAATGTCTCAGTGATTGGCTTACTGTGCATCGGGCACATGAACTTGAGATTAAGAGGTTCCGTATCACAATCACTGGGCACATATGGATAAAGAGGATTTCAGAGAATTGAAATTTCTAATACACTGTTTTATTTTTTCTTTTCTGTGCAACATACATTGTAAATCCATGTAGCCACTATGTGACTGATTTATTTTCAGAGGATAATGAAGGAGAAAGGTTGAGTATTTTATGTCTTATTAGACATGGTACAAAAGGGGGGAAATACACATCAAAGTTGCTGCTCAGAGGGAGAGAAGTAAGATTTGATGGGAAAATGCACAATTCAGGGATTATGTGTCAAGCTACCACTAGGTATGACATGGGGCTGGGGTTGGTAAAAGGTTCAAGTTAACTTGATTTTACCAACAGCTGATAAAGACTAGTATATCCTAGCTCATAGGTAGGTTACATTATGAAGAAGAGTACCTGATATTACTAAGTCAGTTTAAATATAGAGTTCTATTATTGGCAAGAGACCAAAGAATTGCTGAATTTTGACTGGTTGAACACACTTGAGGTCTGAATGCTCCATGACAAGTGACACATATTTACTGGACTGCAGGCTGCAATAACCTGTCTTGCAGCAAAGTATAGTTGTGCCAGTTTTATATTTTACAAGGTACAATTTACATTTTCTAGGTTTGTTTTATTTGTTTGAAAGAAACCTTTAACAATATCAATTTCAATGGATTCCATAATTAAATTCCTCCAAGAAAAATGCCCCCAAGATAAATGACTGAAAATATATGTTTATTTATAGAGATTATAAAAATAATATTGTGAAAATGGAACAGAAACATATTCATTATCAAATTCTCACTCTCATATTAGGCCAAGAACATATTGATTACAATCTAGTGTTAGGCTGATGGTCTACCAAAGTTCCTAGTGTAAGTCAAGCCCTCGTCTGTGACTTATCTTCCATACAGTCCAATTGCTTTTTTTATATATTCTTTGTCTTTTTTTGTTATCATCTGAAATCCCAAAACTTCTCAAATATCTTAAGCAGAAATAATGAAGGTATGTCTTATTATTATTGTTTTTATTATTATTTCTATTTCCAAGAAGCTTAGTAGATTGTGTTAAGCTCCATCCAGATAGCTTAATTACCAGAACTGAGAGTAGAGGGCAACGTTTTTTTCCAGGGATTTCTTGATCAAGAAGAAGGTACTTAAACCAATAAATAACTTGACCGCAAAACAATTTATCTGAACAAACAGTTTGTTCATCTGGGAAAAAAAACCCTTACTTTTCACAAAGTTTACTTAGAGAGATTTGCTTCAGGTCGTCAGTGTGTTGTGTCCACCAGTCCCAAACTATTATATTACAAACATTGCCCAGTTGTGATCAGTTTCTCCCCTTTAAAGGCCCCCCTTAATCATTTACGCCCAGATACAAAACCCTGTATATATGATTTGTTGAACCTTCTAAGACACTAAGAAGTCATCAAGGTAGTGTTCTTCCTTGTGATAGTAAGTCTAATAGAGCTAGATTTGATTGATTAGTAGTTTTTCTGGTGTTTTTTTTGGGGGGAGGTGAGGGTCATTAAACCTTAATAAGTTATTTACATTTCTGTGTCTGTTACATTATTTGTGAACAGGAATCCTAGTATGGGTTATGTGATGATTATGTGAAATAATTTAATTACGTGCTTGTGACAGTTCCCCGAATATAGTGAATGCTCAGTAAATGTTGATTATTATTAATCAAAAGCATTAAGGGCAGTTCCATTGTTCTTAGAAATACATTCACACAAAATAACAGTTTTTGTGATAAAGATATTGTTTCCTCCACAGAAAATTATGTTAAATATAAATGACGTTAAACTATTTCTTAACTTCTCTTGCTTTAATCTGATTTTTTAAGCCAGATGTGGAAGCTTGATATTTTATTTTATTGGGCACTAGGTGCAGTCTCCTCGGGTAGGTGATAGTTTTTAAAAAGAACAAAACACTAAAGAATAAACTCTCTACCATTCCTTATGGGAGATGCCCCAGGGAAAGGAATGTAGATATTTCTTGGAGAGAAATAAACCTATAGGAATATGAAAACACGAATCTGGCTGGATGTCAATAACATGCCAGAGCATCAAAGAATAGAGCGAGAAAGAGTAAGTCATAAACAGTCAAGGGAAATATGTTTCTCTTTCCCTGATAAAATCCACCTATAAAATTAACTGAGCATTACCTTTTATTGAACTGCTAAAATGTAGCCAACATGTTTTTATTCTTGCATTAAAAGTGTTTTATTCACAGGTTTGTAGAACAAACCTGACACAATAAAGCTTTCACAAACATGTAACAGTCAGTCTAAATTTGGTTGTCTTAAAACTGAAGGCCATTTTTTTTGCTTTAATATGTGTTTACACACTTGTCCAAGTCAAAACCTTCTTCAGATTGTGAGGAAATGTGTTGCAGGAAACTTGTTAAGCTGAAACCATCTTACCTGTTAACTTCAAATTCAAAATAGAAAAATGCTTCATAAAATTCTCATGCTGACCAGTAGACCAAACATCATTATTCCACAGTTGCGCTAGTGAATTTACTACCTAACGTGCCATAAAAATTTCAGTAGGGGCCCTTCATTTTATTTTATTTAAAATTTTTATTGTGAGTCACGTGGGAAACTTCGCAGAATCCTATAAAACAAGTTACCTCAGTTTTCAACTTGCACTCAATAGCTATCTTTAATGTGATGGGAAATATTTGCATTTTCTGGAGCTCTCACTGCTACCATTTTATGAATTCCATTTCTTTAATTGCCTAAGGAGTGATTGAGAATTGAGATTTCAAAGTCAGACATAGCCACAGGAAATTGACTTTCCCATTCTTTAATTTATTTAAAAACAGACAACTGAAATATCTCTGGGTGAGGGTGGGTAAAACTTATCACTTACTTAGTCATCAGTTGTCTTCTCCTTCCTCTTCCTCCTCCTCCTTGTTCTTTTTAATTTCCACCATCAGTACAAGCAGCTGTCTTTATTTATTTTTTATTTATTTATTTTTCTTGTGAGAACATCAGCCTTGTGCTAACATCTGCCAATCCTCCTCTTTTTTTTATTTTTTGCTGAGGAACTGGCCCTGGGCTAACATCCATGCCCATCTTCCTCCATTTTATATGGGACGCCGCCACAGCATGGCTTGACAAGCGGTGCGTCACTGCGCTCCTGGGATCTGAACCGGCGAACCCCAGGCCGCCGCAGCGGAGCGCACGCACTTAACCGCTTGTGCCATCGGGCCGGCCCCTCAGATGTCTTTTTAGGGCTACATTTTGAAAAAGAAACCAAGACCTCTCTCATGTCATAAGAGTTTTATAAAGTTAAATATAAAGTACATGGAGAATAAAGCCACACTGAAATTTCTGTTTTCACACAGTCACATAATTTTACTCCTTAAGCCAATGTTTATCAAATGCTAGATCACATTATCAATGTAACCAGCATTAAAGAAATAATAATTAGATAAAATATATCATAATAAGCAAATAGATCATGCATAGCAACATTAACAACTTTTTTTTTTTTTTTTGGTGAGGAAGATTGGCCTTGAGCTAACATCTGTTGCCAATCTTCCTGTTTTTGCCGGAGGAAGATTGTCACTGAACTAACATCTGTGCCCATCTTCTATTTTGTATGTGGGATGCCACCACAGCATGGCTTGATGAATGGTGTGTATGTCCACACCTGGGATTTGAACCTACAAACTCTGGGCCACCAAAGTGGAGCACATGAACTTAACCACTACAACACCAGACTGGCCACAAACAAATTTTTACTTGATTATCTGTTGTGAAATCTCATCTGCATTTGTGAGGAGAATCCTGGAAGTAAATTTTATAGAATCCATTTCCATGCCTTGTTCCTCATTTAGGGTCTTCAATTAAGAAGCACTCAAGTGAGAGTTGGAAGTCAGAAGAGAAGAAGTCATTGTTTTCTGATGACAATTCTGACTCATTCATAGGCAGAAATTGAGCTCTTGAGCATTATCTCCTTTAAGAATGCAGACAATTATAATCTGTGACAGTGGTGGCCCCTCTTGCATGCCCAGAGCTTCACGTTGTCTCCAGACTGGTGAAGCTAAGATTTACCAGCTTCATTCTGTCAGGAAGCTGCGACTGTCTCCAGCATCTTCCCCTAAAATCCTGAGATTCCTGGTGGCCTCCAGGGGAGCTCCAATGAATCATAACTCCTACAAGCTGTTGTTGTTTTTTTCAATCTTTATTTCATCAGCACTTCCAAAGGTATGTGTAAATCTAATATTCTGATTTCTCTGCTGAAAATCTTCCAAGAGCTTTCTAGTTTTCTTTAATATAGGGCTAAATTTTTACATGGCCTATAATATTTTGCATGATCAGCCCTAACCTCTTCCCATCACTTTCTACCCTGTGCATCCACTGACCTCTCAGTTTCTTTAATACTCCATGTTCTTCCTCTACCACGAAGCCTTCTCAAATTGATATTTTGTTTTGTCTGGAAAGCTCCTCTCCTCCTCACTTTGCCTCATTAATTGCTATCATCATCATTCAGAATCTGGATAATATATTGTTTCTTCAGATAAACCTCTTATGATTCCTTCAAATCAAATCAAGTTCCCAAAGTTATAAGCTATCATGGAAACCTATAACTCACTTTCATACCACTTTTCACAACTGCAATTAATTCACCAATTTCACAATTATGCAGAAGCTTTGCTCTTTTATTAGTCTTTCCTCAGTGTCTATTATAGTGCTGACCCAAATCAGATTCTCAATAAATACTTGAATGAATAAAGGAAGGAATAAAGGCCTTTGTAGCAACTTTACAGTACATAATGATTCAACTTTTTTCCCTTAGCAACGTCACAATTTTTATATATCAAGAAACTTTCAAGCTAATAATGAATGGTTGACATTATTTTCAATTTCTTGGGTCAACTCAATGGTGATAGAAATAGGATTTTAACAAATCTTATGGGTTTGCCTATGGGGAATGGCTTTGGGATACCCATTTGACAAATCCATAGGATACCCAAAAGCCATTCCCTATGCTCTTGCCTTTTTGTATTGTAGACTCTCTTGGAGTTAGACGTGGAAGTCTCTGGGGAGGATGTTCCTTCCGTGACAATATGACATGTATACAATGACAAAATCTCAAGAGCTGACAGAACTCTTCTGGTTTTGCCTTTCTCCTATATTTTATTTCTCCTGACTGGAATGCCTATGTAATGCTTACAGGTACAGCAGTCATTTTGCAACTTGATGATAAAATTCACATACAGAATATGTCAGAACAAATAGAGTCTAGTTCTTTTACTTTATTAGCCACAGTACAAACAACAGATTGCCTACTTCTGAACTTTTTGCATCATCCAAATAAACTCCATAATTGTAAAAGCCACTGTTGTAGGGTTTTCTATTACTTGCAGCAAAAGACAATCTTTAAAGTCATGCATTATTAACTTGGCTGTGTTCTATGAAAGACCAGAGGATACGAGTAAAAAATACATTAGCTCAGCTGATACGCTGAGTTGAATAAATATAAATATGTCTCTGTTTTAATGGATACAAGAGTACAATCACCATAATGCCATAAATAATATATAAATAAAGTAGATATAATTGAACCTGGCCATGAAACATTTTCAGAAGAGTTAGCATGTGAAGTAAGCTCAACCTTAAGGAGTGGTATATGAATGCAAGCAATTGTCACAGAACAAAGAGTTCTTAGCTTTATCCATAAAAAATAAATGATTTTTTTGCTACTAACCGTTAAATCACAAGAAAATTTATTAAAAAGTCATGAAAATAATAGCCAAGTTATTGTTAGGGCACAAGAAAAGCCCCAGAAATACCCAGGCAAAGTTGAAAAGAATTAAAAAAATAACTTTTAAATGTTTACATCAAATATGGCTTCTTAGTGTGAACCAGTTGGGGAAAGAATTTATTATGTTTAGGTTGATAATTTCTTCTCATAGACGTCTTATATTAATGTTGGAGGTAGAAAAGTTTGGTGCTATTTCTGTAATAACCAATTATTTTATGGTTAATTCTGCCAGAAGCATGAATTCATAAATTTTCTCACCCTCACGCAAAACATCTAAATGATTGATGAATTAGTCAAAGAGGTTGCAACAGTGTGTAAAAACTATTCCTTTTATTTTCTAAGAACACGTTTTAATTAAACACAGTTTACAACATTTCAGTTGGGCTTAGCATACCCTCACAGGTTCAGGACCCCTGTGGTAAGTGATTTTCAGAATAAAATTACACTGAAAAATAAATAATCTTAAGTAGAGGTTAGAAAGAGTAAATATACTCTCATATGAAAATAAATATAAATACACAAGTAATTTCAATCACTACATTCACAAATTTCTGCTCTCTGATATCAAAGTTCTGTCATCCTTTCTTTTTGATTTGTTGGGCTGGATTCTGGACGCAATGAATAGTCCAAAGAGATATCTATTTCATTTATCTTTTTTTAACAGCAACTTTAAATAATTTCAGACTTCAAAAATGTTGCAAAACTTGTACAAAGAATCCCACACTCCAGGCACTTGGCTTCCCTAAATGTTAACATCTTATGTAACAACAATGCAATTATATAAACTAGGACATAAAATTGATACAAATTTATTAACTAAACTATAGAGCTTTTTCAAATTTACCATTTTATAAATATTCTTTTCTGGCCCAGGATCTAATCCAGGATTCCACGTTGTATTTAGTTATCATATCCCTTTAGTCTCCCGCAATCTATGGCAGTTCCTCAGTCTTTCTTCATCTTTCATGGAATTGATACTTTTGAAGAATACTACACAATTATTTTGTAGAATGTCCCATGATTTGGGTTTGACTGATTTTTCCTCATGACTAAATTCAGGTAATGTGTTTTTAGCAAGAATGCCACAGAGTGATGTTCTGAATTGTGACCTTCTCAGTATATCACATCAGGAGGCACAAACTGATGTGCCTCAAAAACTATCACACAGGAGGTATCAAAACTCATCATTGGTGATGCTAACTTTAATAATTTTGTTAAGGTGATGTGTGACAGGTTTCTCCACTGTAATGTTACTATTTTCCTTCTATTATTAAGTATATGGTGGGAAGATACTTTGAGACTGTGAAAATATCCTGTTTCTTATCATATTTTTGCTCACTAATTTTAGAATACAGTGATGATTCTTGTCTGAAACAATTATGACTGTACTGTTTGCCAGAAGACACTTTTCTATTTCTGACATTCTTCCTATATTTATTAAATTGAAATTCTACTATAAAGAAGAGTTTTCTCCTCTCAATTCAATTATTTATGTTAGAATACTATCACGGGTATTTATTTTATTCTATGTATATTAGAATAAAATCATGGACTTTTTATTGTTTATGTTGTCTCTGATTTGGCCATTAGGAGCCCCTTCAAGTTGGTGCCTGTTGACATACCATCATCATTTTTTGAGCATCTCTCACTTTCTGTTACCACAAGATATTCCAGGATTATCTTGCATTTTCTCTGTCCCATAAGTCTTTATATTAGTCAATAATATTTAGAAAATAAGATCTGGTACCATATTTTCTCAATACCACTGGTATATATTTTGCTCTCAGGTCCTTTGAGCAGATACACATATATCTAAATCTATTTACATATTTGTCTACCTAGATATACATTACAAGCCATGAGTTCATACTTGATACCTCTGATTCCAACACAACTCCACAGGGTTCATTCTACCTTTTTCTTTCCTTATTTATAACTTCTTTACTGAAAATGAGAAGTTTGAATCTCATTATCCTCAAGATATTTCCTTATTTACTCAATCCTAGAATATACTTTGTATGAAATACTTTCAAAATTGTTAACCAATGTAACACTGTGAAAAATATATTCACTAAATGGAGTATGGTATTTTTGTATAATTCTTTTTGTTTTTAGTTTTCCAATATATAGTGAAAATGCCATTTTCGAAGTTACTTAGATAAATTTTCCAACCTTCTTCAGTGTGATTATGTCATTCATTTGTAATACTGTTATGTTAATTTGTATATGGAATCTAGAAAGAGAGAGAGGAATCAGAGCAGAAGAAATATTTTAAAAGATATTGGTTGAGAATTGCCAAAAATTAATGACAAACACCAAGTCACAGATCAAAGACACTCAGACATCACTAAAGCAGAATAAATGCTAAACAAAAGCAAAAACGAAACAAAGCAAAAAACACAGATAGACATACCTTATTCAAACTGATAAAGTCCAAGTACAAATACAAAATCTCAAGAGCAGCCAGAAAAAAAAGTTACATACAAAGAAAAACTATAGTAATTATAATGGATTGCAAATCAGATATTATGCAAGTCAGAAGAAAATACAGTGAATCTTCAAAGTACTGAAAGAAAAAAACAAAAGCTGCCAATCCAGAATCCTATACTAAATGAAAATAACTTTAGTATAGAAATAAAGGAGTAATGAATAATTATTCCTTTAAAATAAAGGAGTAATGGATAATTTTTCATGCAAGCAAAAATAGATAATTAGTTGCCAGCAGACCTCCACTACAAGAAATGTTGAAGGAAGTGTTCTTCAGGTGAAAGTAATGTGACATTTAAATTAAACCTAAATCCATCCAAAGAAATGAAGGTTATGGGAATGGCATAGATGAAGGTAAATAAAACATTTATATTATCATTTTTACTAGTTCTAAAAGATAACTATTCAAAGCAAAAGTAGTAGCTATGTACTATGTTTTTATAGCATATGCAAAATTTAAAGGTATGATCAAATATCACAAGCAATTGGATGAGAATTTTGAATTACAGATTGTAAGTTCCTTACAGGATATGTGAAGGTAGATATTGATTTATTAAATATATATATTGTAAATTTTAGGGTAGCCACTAATTTTTTTTTAAAAAGAGAGGTATACGTAGTGGGCCAATGTTAGAAATAAAATGGCTTCATAAGAGAAAAAGAGGCTAAAGAAACAAATAATAGAATAAAAAGAAAACAGCTAGAAAAATTGAAAATCTTACTACAATATCAATAATTGCATTAAACATGAATGGTCTAAACATATCAATTAAAAGACAGAGATAGACTGGATAAAGAAGCAAGACCCAACTATATGCTGTCAACAAAAGAAGCTCTTTAAGCAAAAACCCAAAGGTAGATTTTTAAAAATGGGAAAAAAAGCAAGATGAAAAAAGTAATTTAAAAAAAAAAGCTAGAGTAGCTATATTAATATCAGACAAAGGAGTTTCAGGACAAGAAATATTGCAAGGGTAAAGAGTAACATTATATAATTATAAAGGAGTCAATTTTCCAAGAATATGTACAAATCCAAATCAGTATGTACCTAAAAGCAGAACTTCAAAATACATGAAGCAAAGACTGATAGAACTATAAGGACAAATAAACAAATCGATTTCCTTCATTAAGTAGTAGATAATAACAACAATAAACAAACACATAGGGACAGAGATTGGATTGGTGGTTACCAGAGGGGAAGAGGGGAGGGAGGAGGGTGAAAGGGATAATTCGGTACATGTGTGTGGTGATGGGTTGTAATTAGCATTTTGGTGGTGAACATGATGTAATCCATGCAGAAATAGAAGTACAATGATGTACACCTGAAATTTTTACAATGTTATAAACCAATGTTACTGCAATAAACAAAAAATAAATAAATAAATAAATAAAAATTAAAAAAAAAAAAAACAAATCCCCATGTATAGTTACAGATTTCAATACTCTTCTCTCAAAAAGTAATGGGCAGAAAATCAATAAGAATTTAGAAGACTTGAACTATCCTATCTACCAACATGGTCTAATTGCCATTTATGAAACCTTTCACATAGCAAGAAGAATGCCCATTCTTTTCAAGTTCATGGAACGTTCACCAAAATAGATAACTTTCTGGAACATAAACTACAACAAATTTAAAATAATTAAAGTTATATAATGTATGATCTCAGATCATAACTGAAATAATTTGTAAATCAGTTAACAGAAAGGTATATTAAAAATTCCCTATTATTTAGGAATTAAAGAGGAAATCAAAGATAGGAATTAGAAAATATTTTGAATGAAATGTAAATGAATGCACTGCATGTCAAAATATGTGCAATGTAACTAAAGCAATGCTTGTAGGAAAATTTATAGCATTAAAAGCCCATATTAGAAAGAAGAATATACGATATAAACTTCTACTTAAAAAAAAAAACTAGAAAAGTCTGATGTGTAGGTTTACCTTACCTATTTCAATTTGTATTTCCTCTTTCACTGCAGTGTTTCTAAATATAGGATTTTGTTTTGTTGTTGTTTTAAATTTTCATATAAAAGAACCTTTTTGATTTATGATTTTGCATGTAATTTTTAGTTTTATTGGATTGTGTTCAAAGACTATAATATTCTATATTATGGAACATACTGATGTTTTCTTTGTGAACTAATATGTGAAATATTTTTGTAAGTGTTCTGTGGACACCTAAGAAGAAGTTGTACTCTTTGTATGTTACATCACATAACATTTGTATATTAGCCATCTACTCTCATATCTACCTTTGTTTTAGTCCTGCGTCTACACACGTATGTTAAAATGTTTACCATCAGTCCTTTTGCCGAAGGTTGGATGTAGCTCATCCTCTAGTAGTTTCTTTAAGAAAGACTCAGGAGTACAAAATTCCCTCTGTTCTTTTATGTTTAAAACTCTTTTTCTAAAACCTTGATTAAATAATTTAGCATTGGTAAAATGCTTAGAATAGTACCAGACACATAGGTAAGTGCTTCATTGACAGGCATTTTCGTGTTCTATTACACTGAAACTTTCTGGGACAGCCTGGGAAGTATTTGATAAATAAATGGGGAGCATCCAACCACCCTCAACATTCACGACTCTCTACTAAAATTGAATTAGTGAGCCTAGTTTGGACCTCAAGCCAATGTATAAGCATCCTACATACACTTGGAATGAAAAATAGTTGGGTCTACAGCCTTAAACACCTACCTTATTTTATCACCACTAAACAATGTGGTAGATATGCGGAATAGCTGAGTCTGCTTACTGTAGACAGAGAAGACATGCAAGTGTTCATTGCAATTAGGTGCAGCCTGGCTCTAGGGACTGTGAAGCCAAGACATAAACTGTGTGTGACTTTTTAATTTGTTAACTGCACATCAGAGAAACAAGGGCTGCTGGTTATCCGGCTCTTGCAAATGAGATTAGCCACTTATTCCTCAGAAGAGGGGTGAAAAGATCGTGTGTATTAATTCCAATACTTTCCTTTTCTGGGTAACCTTATGAGCACTTCTTATGTACTTCATTGTACTAAGCATTTAACACTCATGCTATCCCTCTTACTTCTTATAATAATTCTATAAGGTAGGAACTTTTGTAATGGATGTTACATATGAGAAAACAAAATTCTGTGAAAGGAGCTAAAGATTCATTTATAGCAGAATTACTCAAAATTGTATTAGAACCAGCCCCAGGGCTTGTTAAAATATAGATTGCTGGGCTCCAACCCTCTGACTTTCTGATTCTGTTGGTTTGGAGTGAAGGCCAAGAATTTGCATTTCTAACACATTCCTGGGTGAGGTTGATATTGTTGCTTAGGAGACCAGACATTGAGAATCACTGCTCTGCAGAAACATGAGGGTAAAGTGAGAATACCTCTTCTTCACCCTCCAACCTCCCCCATGTTTTGATTTCTTTATCTTAACAGCCAACCATGGTGCTCATTGGAAAGTTGGGTCTCAATAAGACCATCCCTATGATTTCTAACAATGGTCCTTGGGACATGTCTGTGATCCTTGGTAGGGAATTTAGATTATGCCTCAAGAAAGGTCCAAATGCTGTCAAGTCATATTGCACCACAGGACAGTTATTCATTGTCCTTTCTATTATGTATCTCAAATTATACCAGCCATGCTGTTCAGTGTAATTCACCAGAGATTACACAATGAACTCAAGTATATAATGAACAAAAACTCAAATTTGAACACCGTCAAACTCATATTATTCAATTTCTACAGAAAAATTAAAGTTATAAAAGAAAATCCCCTTAAAGTTCAAAGACATTAAAAGCCAAATATTTTTCTCTATTCATTTATATTTGTTTATTTCTTCAGTCTCAGCCAGAAATCTTAACAGATGGAGGCTGAGTTCTTTGTTTCATTTTCCTTGATTTTTTTTCCCAGTAGAATGAACATGACTTCTCTGAATGCTCCTACTCTGAATTAATCCAAGTCCAATCCAATTTTGGCTTGTCTTCCTTTTCCACAGAGTTTGTTAAAGGATTTAATATTAAAAGAGGATAAAATCAAGATTCTCATATAGATATAAAATGAGCACGTGTTAAAGATTTATTTCATTTGTATTAATGAGAGAACCAGACAATTATTACAACTAGTTCATAGGAGAATCCAAAGAACAAACGCATTTATAGATCAGGAATATTGAAATAAACTTGTAAATGGATGCAAATGGCTTTTCCAGGGTGGGGAAATGGTTCTCTCTCGCTACCAGACCGAATTCTTTTGAATACCTACCCCAAAACTTATTTTGCACTGCTATGAATTATTTGTGATTTACAGAATTGTAAAATAGCTCAAAGGCATTTAAAGATTAGAATGGATAACCCAGAAGGCTATGCTTCAACAATGCATATTTTTACGTTGCGACACCCGGTAATATTTTTGCTTTATTTCAATTTTTCTTAAAACTCCAAGGGTCATTAGTATATCTATATTATTATCACATATCTATAAAATTTTGGAAACACACATAATTTTTCAGGCCATACAACAATCATTCCAAGCAAAACAATTTTCTTTGAACCCAATATAGAGTACAATACAAATCTTCAATGTCTGTAAATCGAGGGTTATAGTAGAGGCTCGAAAAGACGCTAGAGAGAAAAAAAATCGTTAAATAGAGAGATTTTATTCTCATTTTCAGCCACTTCCTTTGGAGAAGTTAATTGAGATATCAAGCTTCCCACGTGATGGAGGAGGAAATTCTACAAAGCATAATCCCTCTCTTCTCAAAGGGCAGTATTTGAAATCCTTTTCCTCTTCTTGCAAAATTTAGACACACAGTGGTGGCACCTGTCTCCTTCAGCTTCCCATCTTCTGAGACTCCCGTTTCTCTTTAGATCACATCTCACGTATTTCAAACCACTGAATTAAGCTTTTGCCTTGGAGTCTTAGATATCTGGCTTCTCGACATGCAGGCTTCATCTCCATTCCTCCTTCCAGGTAGAATATCCAGCATTGATAACAGGAAACACTCTAAGCAAAGTTTATTGTCATGCATTTTGCAGACGAAATATCCGGCTCTTCCACAGAATCTTAATACACTTTTAGTTACTTGTCCCCATGCTTGTAAATTCTGCTTCCTTCTCTGCAATTGTTTAAATGCATGAGCTATTTTTGTCTCAATTGGGGGATCTCCACAACAAATTGCTGAATTGAGACACCTGGTGATGCTGCCTTAATGTATGCCATTAGACGACAAGTTGTCTGTGACGGGTCATCGTCTCTCAGCTTTACTGTCCCCCAGCTATCGAACTCTTTACCCAGAGCATGCTTTCTTTATACATCTATTCTTCAAATAATTAGCTCTAATTCTAGGGTTTTACTTCCTTTTTCCCCCTAGCTATTGTAAATAAATCTGCCTGTATGATTATGATTTAGAACTACTTCCTATTTTGGTCCTTTCCTTCTCAACTCCACCTGCACTTTGCCCTGGATCTGGAGGCCCTGCCTCTTCTTGCTTCCAGGTCTAACCTTTGCCTTCTATTCTGTTCTCCAGATTCTGCCTGCAGAGTCCCTTGTAGTGAGACATATAAAAACAATGAGTTTTGAATCTTTCAAAAGCATACACTATACAAGTAAATTCTGATCACCTTCTCTCCCATAAATACTTGATTTTTATTTCATTTTCCATCTTCCTATGACTTTATTTAGAATTTACTTAAATTTCCCAGGCCATCCCCTCATAACTCCTCTATTACTTTAAAACACATTTAATAATTTTAAAAGTACTACACATATTGATTTTTCAGGTCTCCTTCATTCAAATTTATCTAAATGGTGAATCATCTTGTAGCTAATGTAATCATTAAGCAGCTGTTTCTCAATAGCTTTTATAATTGATTTCTTATCAATAGCTTAAAGAGGATTACTTTCTATAGATTTTGGGGTCTCAGTTCTCTGGAGGTTATTAATCAATTTAGCATCTGAGATTCTCTCCTTGTTTTGTTACTTTTTTTTTTTTTTTTAGCTCTAGTGACCTTCCTAACCAATAATAGCTCAATTATCTCCTATTCTTCTTAGTTCCATCTATAAAGTACACCTTCTTCTGCCATTCCATATATAGATGATAGATAAATAGATCGATCAATCAATAGATAGACAGATAGGCAGATAGCCTGGTTTCTAAGATCTCAGTCTTTCTCAAGACAAAATCACTTCCTTCCATCAGGAAAACCATGTGTCTTACTTCACTTTTCTTTCTTTTTTCTCTCTTCCTATTTCAACTGCAAGATCATTTTTGAACTGCAACTTGTAACATTCATTCTTCACTGAACAAACTTGGCACCTAGAAGATCTGGGTTTAAGTCTTTTTGATTTTCTTCCTAGACTTTATTTTTGTAGAATTACGTTGAATTTTTCCTCTAAGAAATCTAAGAAAGTTATATATTTCCATATAATAAGGATCCTCTTTCATTTTTATCTGCTTATTAATAAGATTTACTATTTTAGCATAATTTACCTATAGTCTAGGTCTCTGAATTAAACAATTATAGTCAGAGCTTAGGAAATAAACAGAATAAAATTTAGACTATGTATGTGTGATTGAGAATAATTGTCTGTATCCTAGTGAGGGCATAATAAAAGGGAAGAATACAAAACAAACAAAACAAATCTCTTCAGCCAACTATGCTTAAATAGCCTCTGTAGTGATGTTCTCCTTACTTTGAGATAAGCCTTACCCAGAAACGAACCAAAGATTTCCTGACAGTCTAGCGTCTAGAATATCCAGGCCTATAGTAACATCTGTGGTCATAGTATAAGGAGCTATTGAATGTCCAGTTCATTTCTTGCTTGGCCTAGGCCTGCAAAAGCCAGTTACAGCAACTGCTCCCAAAATCTGATTCAGTCTACAGTGTCTGCACTGTTCATAAAGATTTCTTGCCAATCTCTCAATATTTTGCATTGGTCGGGGGAGGTATAAGAGTCAACCTAATATTCATTTCTCCTTGCTTTTGATTATAACCAATGAAGAATAGACCCACTGAACTGGGCCTGGAGTGGATATAAATTGGTCATCAATATGTTAGTTTTACTGACTGGTCATGCAAGTACCCAATAGCTCACTACTCAGAAAGAACAAGGCCATCTGATAAAGTTAACTTGGAGAGTGCAGCTTGGATCAATGATCAAAGTGGGGCCGTCCTCTTACTATCTCCCCATATTTAGAACTTGATGCCCCTTGGTGGAAAGAACTGGTTCTATAGAGATACTATAGCTGATGACATTGAAGATTATAAACTTACTTCCTCACATAATTGCTGGCAAGAGATAGAGCACAAAGGAGGGGGTGAAGGGGACACGCTGTTTTCTTAATGTGGCAATCTGCAACTCCTAGTATAAATGTCAGATGCACAATAATAAGAGTAAATCTCTTATCTCCCTCTAAGAAGAATGAGTTAATTAGATGGAAAGAGAAACTAAAAGTGTTTATTCCTATAATCTGCTCTTGTGGAGAAGAAAGGAAAATCACATTCCAATGGAAACACGATGATGACATAGAAGGGTCCTATTGCATTCCAATGGTTAGATGCAAGGGTTGATGTGCTAAGATCCTTCTTTTTAATGAATGTCCACAATTAGCAACATTGTCAAGAAAAAACAGGAATAGATTGGAGAAGTAAAATAAATGATTTTAGCAGTATTTTCAAAAAAGATGTCAAGGAAAAGGGTATGATCAAAATATGCTAATATAATAAAAAAGAGAATGAGAAGAAAGAGGGTGGGGGTAAGGTTATAGGATTATGTTTGGACAAGAAAAACTATTGGAAACAAAATTGGGACTATAAACCATATGGCAATAGGGTGACTAAATGGAGACAGAAAGCACATTCCTCGTTTAAACATTTCGTAGAGCAAGGGAATGAGGGACGTTGTAAAGATTTTTACGCGATGGGACAGAACTGCACATGATTACAAAACAGAAGGATCAAGTAAAGAAAAAGGCAGTAAAACTTGTGGAAAGGAATAAAGGGCTACCTGATGAGAAGATGCTTGTTGGTCTGTTCCTGTGGATTTACCTTACCAAAAATCTATCTGCTTCTTCAACATTTGGTGCTGAAAATTAAGGTAGTTTTTTGTGGAAATAAAAAAAGTCCAAGAAAGGATAGTGTCTCGGTGCAGGAGACACAGTAAGTTTAAGAGGGGATGAGGGAAGCCTTCTAAAACTGAACGGAAGGATGAGAAGATAGATTTAGAGCTGTAGTTCTCAATCTTTGCTCAAATAATGAAATTATCTGCATTCATGAGAATGATCTGCAGAGATTTTTAAATTTCTGATACTCAAGTCACACTTCTGCCCAACTACATCAGAACTTCTGGGAGTGGGAACAGGAATCAATGATTTTAAACCTATCAAAGTGATTCCAATAAGCAGCCAGGATTGAGAACCACTGACGTAAAGCACATTTCACAAACATGTTCTATGGAACACCAGTTCTGAAATATGCTATTTGAAACAGTTTACACATTCAAATGATTTGAGGGAAATTTCTCCTCTAACTCCCTTTCCGATTCAAAATGTAGTTTAGAATATTAAAGAGCCTGAGAAATTCCACAGTTAAAAAAACAAATAAATAAAAATTAATAGTCCACGTTGTTAATCCAGCATCTCCCCCAAGTTATACCCCACAGAACGTGCGTTCAATAGATCGCATTTTAGAACTTCGTGGTCTAGGGAAAATGGGCTGATTAGAGATGAAATTATGCATGGGCATTTGTAGGTGACAATCCCTTCTCTGAAATAGGAGGCAGGGAAGATAAGACACATCATGTGCTAAACTAGCCTGTGGTGAATGAGACTATGGACATGAAGGGGAAATGGTCTCAAAGAGTAGATATGGGGAGTGTGATAGGGAGTTAGAATAATGAAGGAGTGCACTGCAGGGGTCTTGCTCTTAACCTTGCTGCAGGGGTAGCATTACTTTTCATGGAAAAAAAACTATGTAATGACAGTATGTCTTCATATAAAAAGTGAGTTTCTAAGTGGATAAGTAACTTGGGCATTGTCACATAATTAATTCAAGTTAAATTACGAATCAGAAACAAATCTTCAGGGTATAAACGATTTTAAGTTTTACTTAAAATTTTCGGGCTTAAAACACAAGTTTTAGTTAATTAGATACACATTTCAGATGTAAAAATTACAATAAAACAAAATTGTGAAGTGGGATTATCATTTAGTTGGTACGTAATAAATATGGGAATGATGTTTGCTGTAATTTTAAACTTTGGCCATTAGAGAATTTTAGGAACATAGAGTCAATGATTTGTAAAAGGAGGCAGGATTCTGCTGTACGTATTTTATGCAGTGTGAAACGACACAGCAACATTCAAAACAAGTTTCCCTAGCTTCATTGATAGTGCTTTCATGCAACTTTGTATTTATATCCTGTTCAAGCACTAAAGTCCAGGGAAGCAATTCAGTGATTATGTTTCTTGAAGTTTCAGTACTAAAAACAAAAATTAAACTGAGCATATGCACTTGTGATTTATTCACTTATTTTGCCAATAAGATATTAAACCTATTTCTTTGGTCATGAAATTTTATATTCCCAAAACAAATTTGCCAAGCTGAGAAATATACCGAATAACTTCAATAGTATAATTTTCATGGACTCTTCACCCAAGGATTGTTCATTAACAGCAATTCGTAAAGCTTTTGTCAAAAGATATTTTCAATAATGCAGTAAGCATCTTTTAGCTGTTTTGTTTGGGGAGAGGGAGGTAGGGATAGAGGAGTTGGAATTTTCTGCTTATTCAAATATTGATTTTCATGATGTATTAAATACCCAGTTTTAAAGAAGTTAAGGAAAATAAAATACATTGACATCATCTTAAACACTGTTTGCTCTCTGGTAAGTTGATAACTTTAGGGTTCCTTAAAGGTATCAATTTTTATCACTCTGTAGAGGCTAGGTAAGAATGATTGTGCCTGAAAGAATGCTAGAGAAACTTTTTGCTCAACAGAAAACAAGGATAAGCGTCCCATTTAACTTCTTTTGACTGTAAATTGTAAGTTACGGTATGAATTACTTCACTGGATGATTTTGTAATAATGAATCAAGCTATGTATATGTAAGTAATTTAAAATCTATGTGTACAATTCAAATGTAAGGCATTTTTAAAAGCACTATGTGGATGGCTTTTTGATATTTCCCAGTTGCCCTGAATCTTGCTCATTGAGAAATAAAAGATGAAGCGAATTTGAACAAAGTCATACCATGGAGTTAATGTATCATTATTCCCAAATGTCCTGGGGCCCCCAAAAGTAATAGAAGTAAAAGATTTTTCTGTGAAATACATCAAGAAAATGGCAGATGGTAGCAGGCTTCTGTGACCCATGGCCAGGGCCATGAGCCCACTTGATGAGTGTTTATCTTTTTATTCACCTCTGGGGCTCATTTCAGTTTGATGTTACCAAATCCTCATAAACGGGAGCAAAGTACTTAGTATGAATAATTCTTACAAAGTCCATTTGGGAACTTTTCACATAAAACCACAATTTACTGAAATTCCAACATAAGAGTAAACACAAAACCTCTCCTGCAGTTTTTCATAGCGAACTTTGTGTTTCTAAGTAATAGCAATTTATTAAATTTTTATGACAGGCAAAATAAGAATTTCTTCCTTTAGACTATTTTTAACAAAGCTCTTTGTAGAATTTCGCAGTTAAACATACTCTTTATGTGTGATAGTTCTTTCACACTCTAAACAAGTGTCATTGTATAAAAGTATGTGAATTTACAAAACTTGATATCAGCCTCAACATTTCCACCACAGAACATTTCCTCCAAAGGGAACATTGACAAAAATTGAAAATCATTAAATATGTTTAGGCTTTTCTAGGCAGTAGTTTTGAGAGCTAATATTAGAGTGATGACTAAGGGAAACACAGGTGAGAGGTTTGTGGCATTTAATGCTGACAACCTCTTGGAGGATAGGGAGACCTCTGGCCTCACAAAATACAGCAGTGGGCTGGAAATGAAGCCAAGCAATTATGGCATGGAACCATGGCTTTCTGTTCTGCATGATCTGTAAACATTGGTGATACAGAGGGAGAGATTTACAGTCATTGACATCAAATGCTGAGGCTGCTAAAAGCAAGGATAAAGCGTTGAGGGAGGAGGGTGCTTCAAAGTTCAGTATTTCTCCAACACATTAGGCCAGGGCTCTGCCTAGAGTCTGTGTTTTATAGTGACGGGTTCTTAACCTACTCGAGAATTAGCATGGATATGAAGGTAGTGGTAGTGGTTGACATGACTTGTTAATTTGTGTCTTATCACATTAACTTTTTTAAGTCATTGGTTAATTTTTATTTTAGAATAGCTTGGGATTTACAGAAAAGATGGAAGAATAATACAGAGTTCTCAAATACCTGAACTCAGTTTTCCCTATTGTTAATATTGCTATGGTGCATTTGTCACAATAAACCAGTATTCAGACATTATTATTATCTGAAGTCCCTACTTTATTGAGATTTCCTTGGTTGTTACCTAATATCCTTTTTATGTTCCAGGATCACATCCAAGATACTACATTACATGTAGTTGTCATATCTCCTTAGGCTTCTCTAGACTGTGACAATTTCTCAGATCTTCATTGTTTTTTATGACCTTGACAGTTTTGGGGAATATTAGTCAGATATTTTGCTGAATTTCCCTCAATTTGGTTTGTCTGATGTTTTTCTCATGGTTGGACAATGGTTATAGGGCTTTGGGAGGAAGAGCACAGGTAAAGTATAACTTGCATTTCTTTATAACAAGAGTACATACTATCAACAAGCATCATTACACATATGATGTTAACCTTGTTCACCTGGCTGAAGTAGCGTGTGTCAGATTTCTCTACTGTTAAGTTACTCATTTTTTCCTTCTTTCCATACTGTACTCAGAAGAATTAAGTCACTATGAGCAATCCACACTTCAAGAGTGAGGACTAATATGCCACCTCCTTGAGGGGGAAGGATCTGTGTAAATTTTTTGGAATTTTTCTGTATGAGAGATTTGTCTATTCTCTCATTTATTTATTTATTTATTCAATCATTTATTTATGTCAATATGGGCTCATAGGTATTTATTTTATATTTTGGGTTATAATCTAATGCTATGATATTTATCTCATTGCTCAAATTCTTCCAGATTTGTCCGCTGGGGACTCTTTCAGTTGGCTCCTATGCTTCTTTGAAAGATCTCCATCATTTTGTGTTTTTTGAGCACGTCCTTACTTTCTGGCACTACAAGATACTCCAGGCTCGTTTTGTATGTTCCTTGCCCCAACGCTAGAATCAGCCATTTCTCCAAGGAGCTTTGATTTCTTTTATTGGAGGATGGTATTAGAAACCAAGATGTGGGTGAAGGGTGTGTTTGTTGCAACTCGTGTGTTGTTGCTTTCAAATTCTCAGTGGACAAACCTAGGGAAATATATGAGTTCAGACTAATCTATGTACACACATATCTATAAATATTTCCACATGTAACAAGCTGTGTGTGTGTATATATATATATATAAAATATATATGTATATGTATGTATATAATATATATATATAAAACTATCCGTGTATTCATACTGATATCTCCTGCTCTAATCCATAACCACATGGTTCATTCTAGCCTTCATCCCTTGCTTATCTGTAACCTCCCACTCCAACAGTGAGAAACCTAGTTCTCACTATCCACCACCCATTTCCTTATCTGGCCAACCCCAGAATCCATGTAGAGTGATTTCAGAGCTGTTTACCTGTGTCTCCATGGGGGGTGCAGTGTGGGGAGAGTTCTTCAACAGAGTATAGTGCTAACGTCCAATTCTTTTTTTCTTTAATCTTACAGTTTCCACTTATTTCCAAAGTTACTGAGATCAGCACCTTTTTCCCTAACTCCCTTCAGTGAGGCAACGTCATACATTTGTAACACAGATTTTTTTTTTATCATACTCTACACTCCATCTTGGGGTCCCTCAATCTCCTAACTTATTTTTTCTTAATTAGCATACATTAAGGCTCACTCTTTATGCTGTAAGATTCTATGTGTTTTGACAAATTCGTAGTGTCATGTATCTACCACTACAACAACACAAAAAATAATTTCACAACCCTAAAATTCCCCTGTGCTTCCTCAATTCAACCCTCCCCCAACTCCCAATCCCTGATAACCACAGACCTGTTTCCCATCTCTACAGTTTTCTCGTTTCTAGTGTGTCATATAAATGACATCATACAGTATATAGCCTTTTCAGATTGGCTTCTTTCACTTAGAATCACACATTTAAGATTTATCCATATTGTTGTGTGGATTGAAAACTCATTCCTTTGTGTCACTGAATAATATTTCATTGTGTGGAGCTTCCACAGTTTGTTTAACCATTTCACTGTTAAAGGACATCGTTGTTGCTTCTATGTTTTGGCAAGCATGAGCAAAGCTGTTATAAGTATTTGCATGCAAGTTTTTGTGCGAACATAAGTTTTCTAGTCAGATGAATAAATGTCTAGAAGCGAAAACACTTAATCATATGATAAGACTGCTTATCTTTGTAAGAAATTGCCAAAATGTCTTCCAAAATGTCTGTACCATTTTTCATTCTCACTAGCAATGAATGAGAATTTGGTTGCTCTGCACCCTAGCCAACAATTGGGTATTGTTAAAGTTTTGGATTTTAACATTCTAATAGGTTTGTAGTTGCATTCATTGTTGTTTTAATTTGCATATACATAGTAACAAGTGATGTTGAGCATCTTTTCATATGATCGTTTGCCCCTCTGTATATCTTCTTTGCTACAGTGTCTGTTCAGATATTTTACTCATTTATTAATTGGGTAGTTTGTTTTCTTACAGTTGAATAATAAGAGTTCTTTGTATATTCTGGATATAAATCCTTTATCAAATATGTGTTTTGCAAATATTTTCTCCCTGTTCGTGGCTTGTATTTTCCTTCTCTTAATGGTTTATTTTAAAGCAAGCTTTTACTCTTTAAATTAAAAAAAAAATTCAAGTTTAAAATTTAAATTTAAAGTTCAACTTACAATTTTTTCCTTCATGGATCATGCTTTTGATGTTGTACAAATAACTCATTTTTGAATCCAATTTCGTGCATATTTTATCCTACATTTTCTTCTAGAAATTTTATAGTTTTGCATTTTACATTCGAGTATCTGATGCGTTTTGAGTCAAGTGTCGTGTAAGGTGTGAGGTCTCTGTTTAGGTTTATTGTTTTGCATATGGAAGTCCAGTTGTTGAAAAGATCATCCTTTTTGCTATTAAATTGCCTGTGTGCCATTATCAGTAATTAGTTGGCTATTCGTGAGTCTATTTTGGGGTCTCTATTTTGTTCCATTGATCAAAGTATGTATTCTTTTGCCAATAAAATACTGTCTTGATTACAGTGTTTTTAAGATAAATTTTGAAATCAGGTTTTAAGGATGAGAGTAATGACTTCCAAGTTCTTTGTATATTGGGGCGGAAACCAGAAACTTCATTACATTACCTTTGGCATAGCTCCACCTTGACATTATTTAGCACATGTCCACACCAAAAAGGGATACAATTCTACTCTGCATTATACAGATCTTCCTTAACTTATGATGGGGTTATGTCTTAATAACCCTGAAAACTGAAAATATCATAAATGGAAATGCATTTAACACACCTAACTTACCGAACATCATAGCTTAACCTAGCCTGCCTTAAATATGCTCAGAACACTTACATTAACCTACAGTTGGGCAAAACAATGAACACAAAGCCTGTTTTATAATAAAGTGTTGAATATAATGTAATCTATTGCATACTGTACTGAAAGTGAAAAACAGAATGGTTGTGTGAGTACAGAATGAGTGTAAGTGTATCGGTTGTTTACCCTCATGATCGTGTGGCTGACTGGGAGCTGTGGCTCACTGCCACTGCCCAGCATTATGAAAGAGTATATATCCTAGCCTGGGAAAAGATCAACTTCAAAATTCGAAGTACTTACTGTTTCTATTGATTGTGTATCTCTTTTGCACCATTGTAAAGTGGAAAAAGCATAAGTCAAACCACTGTAAATTGGGGACCGTCTGTACTGCCATTTTCTATTTTTTAGGATTTCTAATTTATAATGACATTTCACATGACCTTTAATCATCCTAGTATCTATGACAGTGAGGTAGGGCTGAGTACTATATCCTTGTTTTTCCATTGAATAAATGAAGACACAGATAAAGCACAGATAAACACAGAAGACACAGATAAACCCTGACTTATCTGGGTTCATACAGCCAGAATGTGGCAGAAACAAGTCATTCTTTTAGAAGACTGAAATTCCATCCTTTCAGAAGAGGGTGAAAAATAATTCATTATCAAAATCCTCTTAATTTATTCTTTCATGTCAAATAAATTCTAATTCTTGTTTTTAAAAGAAACACAAACTGAAGTCAAAAGTCTTACAATGAACAAGTACCACTACTTTATAGTCACAATCCACACATAATCATTTGGCTTCTGCTAAGTTTATTCTGTGGTTGCAGCACCAAGTGAAACATAATTGGATAGGTTAAATATTTAGGGGGCCAAGGGAGATAATTACCCTTGGTTTATATTGGCAAAAATCCATTCATTATTTAAACTATTTACTCTTCCCTGATTCTGAATTGCTGTGGATTGTTCTCTGGTGTCTGGATATAGATTGCTGGCTGAAATATTGAGGTTTAAATTCAGATCTTGGCAATATTCATAGAGAAAATTGAATCCACATCACATTAGTAAGTTCAAGTCCCCAAGTGCCTGGATATCACAGCTTTTGTATGAAATTGGGGAATAAGGAACCTTGCTTATGGTTCTACTTCATCATGACATTGCTTTGGCCCAGTTGTATAAGTTCTTTCCAATTAGCACTTTACCCAGAATAGTAACAGCCTTATTATACTTTGAAGTAAACGGTAGCATTTGACAATTTCTTTTAGTATTTTGCTATAGTTTAGTATATAAATCAGTGCATCAGTGTAACACAAATTCCAAACTTCCAACAGGGCCCCCTATGACATTTCAGAAATACCTTATATCAGAGCATAGAGTTCAAGGTGTAAGCTTCAGGTCTAGTCACCATTGTATCCAAGTACCCCACTCTGGCATATAGTTTGTACCTAATAATTTTGTTAAATTATTTAGCACAGTAAAAATCATCTAAAATCCCATTGTCTTGAAATTCTAGCAAAAAGTTGATGAATAGTTTTTAAAGATCAGTAAGTAGAGTCTGTCTTCCACGGAAGACTCTATGTAAGCTCTGGCCCTAGTCTTCCAGATATTAACAGTCAAGTTAGAATATAAGATTTAGGACTGAAAAAAAGAAAAATGCAGAAAAACTGAGACACTGAGCCAATGATACAAAAATTTTGGAGAATATAGTATCATTATACAGAGATATGTGGTTTGAATTGATGGTAGATGTAGGATGAAGTTTAGAAATAGGTAAATTTTACCTCAGTCTTCATGAATAGTATATAAAAGTATTATTTTAAAATATATTAATAAGCCATTTCAGAAACTTTCTTGTCTGCCACTTTTTCATATTGCATCCCCCCTGAGCATCAAGTGCTCATAGGGAATTGCTATTATAGGAGAAAGAAAAAGGGAAAGAATCAATATTGATCGTTAGATTTTCAAAGTAAACTCCAAGGACCCATTTCAGAGACTGAAATTGTGAAAGCCAAGACTTACTTCTTTTGTTATTGTGTTTTTGTTTTGTTGTTGCTTTTCTTTTATGTATCAAAAGGCAAAATCCCAAAGGAAAAACTGTTTTAGTAAGGAATAGATTGATTGAGTAGATGAAGAGAGATGAGGAACAACTGCCAGGAAAGCATTATGGTTGCCCTGGTGCAGGAAAATGGAGAGGGTTTGACAGACATGATGGAGTGGAATATGGAGAAGTAGAGAGCATCAATGAACCACACAGAATCTGCCTGAGTGAATGCTGTCCATGCCCCCCCCACCCCGCCCCAGAGACGTGCATAAGAGCTAAGTCATTGCCCTAGAATAATCGGTCATCATTGAGAGCCCTAGAAGTTTTCTCTGTGGAAGAGCTCAACTATCTGACATTCTCATTGCTGTCTGAAGAAAGCATCCCATGCACGGCTCTTATCACTGATTGATCATCCAGTTCGAGTAACCTCTCCCTCTACCCAGACTTTTGTAAGCCCATTGGACTCTCTTGTATAACAATTTCCCTTAAACAGAGAACTGAGTGCTAAATACCTGGAGGGAGTAATTGTGCTTAAAAAGAAAAAGCGTGGTCTGTCACCTCTGCTGGCTCTGCTTTACCACTTATCAGTTGTGTTTATTATTCTAGATAAGATTTATTTTGCCTATTTGGGTTGAATTAGTTAGAAACACCACCTTCTCAAGATGCGACAAAGATGAAAATCATCCCTAATGTGTAGCTATATGACTTAAATCTGTTATAAGAATATGAAATGCTGGGAAAAGTTGAGTACCTCTGTCTATTCCTTCTTATTCATTCAAAATTTGGAAAAAGTTAAGGATCCAGGAGCTCCAATAGTTACCATATTAATAATACAGGACCAATAATATACTTCAATAAGTATTGTGAAGAATAAATAAATAAATATATACTTAATAGCCTAGAATAGTGTTTGGCACATACTAAGTATCAATTAAAGCTAAGTACACCTCCCCTCTCATTCCTCAACAAAGAGATGAAGGTGAAATAAGTTAAAAGAATAAAGGAAATCTACAAATAGCCTAATCAAAAGTCCACTGGAAAAGAGAAAGAGAGCAAAAGTCAGAAAATCTTCCTTCTTGACACAATTGGCTTACTTGCAATGCAACCAATCCTTTCATTTGGGCCTTCTTCATAATCTGCACTAACCCCTGGGCCAAACCGACTGGGCTACCATGCATTAACTGTGAAGAGAGATGAAACAAATGAATTGTGTGAGCCATGGTCTGTTTATTTTATGTGATTAGGCATCAGCTGCTCTCCCAGAGAACAACCCGTCACCACATGAAGGATGTGAGGCCTTAAGTAGAGTTTTTCTAAGAAGAGCCATCTCTCTGATGACACATCAATAACAGGTGGCACTCATTTTCCATTACCCTTCAGAAGTCACCAAAAACATCATAACATTTCAATTGTGCTATAGTTGAGAATAAATGTCCATTTTATTATCTCTTTAAGCATTAGTGGATGAGCAAGGAGAGGAGAATTTAACTGTCTGCACTTTTCTTTTTATAGCCTTTGACAGAAGTAGAACCCAACCAACTGATGGACGGTGGCACAAAAGGGCACTCAAGTTATATTAGGGGCGTTTACATCTTATTATTCAGGCTCCATCTCAGACAGATGTCTTAGCATCTTCAAAGGGAATGTAGAGCATTACAGAGCAAGATGCCAGTGCATCAGCGCAGGTAAAGAAAGATCTGTGAGAAGTTGAAGTTGCTGAAAACTCTGTGAGGAACATAAGTCAACCCAAGTGTTATCCTTAGTTATCCAATGTGCTGGCTAAAGTATATGACTTTATCATTGGGGTTGTTCTAGAAAGTCACAGATAATGTACATAACTTAAGAGAAAATTTAATTACGTGACAATCTATAGCCTACTGCATGGGTAACAGATGACTTTGCCAAAGTCTAACAAATCCAGTGATGGGACAGAGGAGGTGCTAGTGGTAATGAGGGTAGACTGGGGAAAATTCAGCAATGATTTTTCTTATCACCACACCTCAATAACCACTTTATGTTCATTATAGAAAGAAAAAAGAAAGAAAGAAAGCCCTGGCATCTAGCCAGCCTCTGATCTCTGAGGAATTACGCTCAGTTCTGGGGGTTTAACATAAGCAGATTGGCTGATTGAATTTGGGAAAGGCTGGGCCCTAGCTTAAAACATTTAAAGTTCACTTCAGAGGAAAGTCCTTTAAAAAACTTATAATCCTGAACATTTACTCTGTTCTATTGGTACTGAGGCCTGTCACCTCTGTGGGCTCTACTTTATTCCTCATTAGTTAGGACCATTACGCTGGATAATTTTAGTTCTCTCATCTATACATTGGAGATTAAAAACAGTCTACTCTCCTACTGTGACTGCTATTATTAAATGACTTTATTCATATAAAATGCTCATCACAGTGCAGCATATAAAAGTGCTATTGTCAATATTATTAGTTATTGTAAAAATTATATGCTTCTATAAAACATTTTTGAACAGCCAGGTATATTGTTTCTGATGTCCATCTGAGTCCTACCTAAAGATAGCCAATCTTTTCTGAATGTTATATTGTTCCTGTGGCTCTTCTTAAAATTAATATGCTAATTCTATTTTTTTTTAAAGTTCTTAAGAGTGTATGGTTCTGACAATAAGGTTAGAATTTTATAATGCAATATTGCAGTTGTAGTCTGTGGTTTAGTAAAACCTCCAAAGATATCTATGGCATCTTTGTGTGTGTGTGTGTGTGTGTGTGTGTGTATAATGGCAGTAGTAGTTTTTCTATTTATGCTCAGAATAGAAAAAAAGGTGCCTCTTCCATTTAAGAAAAAAGAAAAGAAAATGCCGCCATAGTCAGTAGACTGGGCTAAAGAGAGATGTGACCAGAAATGGAGTTTTGTGGGTTACTCCATTTACTATAGCCCATCCTGTACTATTAAAAGCAATTTCAGTTAACTGGGAAAACTCAGAAGCAAATTTGTGAAAGATGGCATCTATAAACCCCACAAATAATGGGAAACCAAGCAGAACCTTCAGGGTGTCCTGGTTTCTTTGCCTCTTCTATCTCAAAAGGGCATGTATGCTGTCTTCACAAAGACAAGAGTAATAGTGAGAAGAGATGCAAAGATGGGAGAAGGATTTCTCAGGGTAAAGGAGACCAAAATCCGAAAAAAAAAAGGCCATTAGCCATGTGAGTTTAGTATTACACAGCAAAAGAAACATTGTTTAGAAGAATTGAGTGGTAGCAGGAAAAATTTATTCACTTTGTTTTGGTGGCATTATTATTATTTTTTACTAACATCTCCAGTTTTGAGTGGAAGCAAACTATGCCATTTTCCATTCTAAGACATTTAACTTATTTTCCACCTCTGCAAATCTAAAGCAATTTCTTTTGTTTTTTATTGTGGTAAGACCACTTAACATGAGATCTACTCGCTTAGCAGTTTTAGTGTATAGCACACTATTGTTAACTATAGGCACTATGCTATACACCAGATCTGTAGAACTTATTTATCTTACATGACTAAAACTTTATACACTTTGGACAACAATTCCCCATTTCTCCCTCCCCACCATCCCTGCCAGCCGCCATCCTAATCTCTGCTTATATGAGTTTGACTGTGTTAGATACCTCATATAAGTGGAATCATACAATATTTGTTCTTCTGTGACTGACTTATTTTACTTAGTACCATATCCTCTATGTTCATCCATATTGTTGCATATGGCAGAATTTTCTTGTTTCTTAAGGCTGGATAATATTTCATTCTGTCTATACACCACACTATCATAATCGATTCAACTGGACAGACATTTTGGTTGTTTCCATATCTAGGTTACTGTGAAAAATGCTGCAATCAACATGAAAATGCAGGTATCTCTTCAAGATCCTGATTTCAATTCTTTTGGATACACATCCAGAAGTGGGAATCCCAGTTCATACGGTAGGTTCTTCTGTTTTTAATTTTTTGAGGAACCTCCGTACTGATTTCCATAGTGGCTGCACCATTTTACAATCTTACCAACAGTGTACAACAAGGGCCCAATTTCTTCACATCCTTGCCAACACTTATAATCTTTTTTAAAAAAATAATAGCCATTCTAACAGGTGTGAGGTGCTATATCATGTGGTTTTGATCTACATTTCTCTGACGATTAGTGAGGCTGAACATCTTTCAAATACTCTTGGTCATTTGCATGTTTTCTTTGGCGAAATATCTATTCAAATTCTTTGTCTAATTTTTAATTGAGTTATTTGTTTATTGCTATGGAGTTGTATGAGGTCCTTATATATTTTATTATTTTTTATTGAGGCATAATTGACATATAACATTCTATTAGTTTCAGGTGTATAATGTAATGATTCGATATTTGTATATATTGTGAAATGATCACCACATTAATTCTAGTTAACATCCATCACCATAAATAGTTACAAAATTTTTTTTCTTGTGATAAGAACTTTTAAAATTTAATCTCTTAGTAACTTTCAAATATGCAATACACTATTATTAACTATAGTCACCATGTTGTACATTGCATCCCTATGACTTATGTATTTTATGACTGGAAGTTTGTACCTTTTGACCTCTTTCACCTGTTTCACTCGCCCCACATTCCCTGCCTCTGGCAACCACCGTTATTTTCTCTGTCTCTATGAGCTCGTTTTTTTTTTTTTTTCCCTCTTTTTTTTAGATTCCACATATGAGATCATACAGTATTTGTCTTTGTCTGACTTATTTCACTTAGCATAATGCCCTCAAGGTCGATCTATGTTATTGCAAATTGCAAGATTTCTTTCATTTTTATGGCTGAATAACATTCCATTGTATATATATACCACATTTTCTTTATCCATTCTTCCACCGCTGGACACTTAGGTTATTTCTGTGTCTTGGCTACTGTAAATAATGCTGCAGTGAACATGGGGGTGTGTATATCCTTTCAAGTTAGTGTTTTCATTTTCTTCAGATAAATACCCAGAAGTGGAATTGCTGGATCATATGGTAGTTATATTTTTAATTTTTTGAGGAACCTCCATACTGTTTTCCATAGTGGCTGAACCAATTTTCATTTCCATCAAGAGTGCACAAGGTTTCTTTTTTCTCTACATCCTGACCCACACTTGTTAATTCTTATCCTTTTGATAATAGCCATTCTAACAGGTGTGAGATGATATTTGATTGTGGTTATTTTTTCTTTTGTTGCTTTTGCTTTTGGTGTAAAATCCAAAAAGTCATCTCCAAGACCAATGTCAAGGAGCTGACCATTATATTTTCTTTTAGGAATTTTATGGTTTCAGGTCTTACATTCGAGTGTTTAACCCATTTTGAGTTAATTTTTACATATATTTTTAACTTTTTGCATATAGTGTAAGATAGTAGTAGAGTTTCATTCTTTTGCATGGAGCTGTCAAGTTTCCCCAACACCATTTATTGGCAAGATTGTCCTTTTCTCACTGTATATTCTTGGCTCCTTTGTAGTAAATTAATTGACCGTATATGCATAGGTTTATTTCTGGGCTGTTTTTTCCGTTCCATTGATCTATGTGTCCGTTTTATGCCAATACCATACTCCTTTGATTACTATAGCTTTGTAGTATAGTTTGAAATCAGGAAGCATGATGCCTCCAGCTTTGTTCTTCTTTCTCAAGATTCAATTGAAGCACTGTTAGCCACTGTTATGGACCAATGCTCCTAGAATAGGAGCTTCCCACCTGCAATGCTTCAGGCCAGAACATTGCAGGGAAACTGGATTTAAGCTTCCGTTATGCTGAAACCAATAGACAAATCAGTTCCATCTTTTTGTACAGAAGCCAGCTGTATCTATTATTGACTAATATACTCAGTGATTCCTCTTAAGAATGTATTTTTTTTTTTCAGTGAAGAAGATAGGCCCTGAGCTAACATCTGCCAATCCTCCTCTTTTTGCTGAGGAAGATTGGCCCTGGGCTAACATCTGTGCCCATCTTCCTCTACTTTATATGGGACACCACCACAGCATGGCTTGACAAGTGGTGCATCGGTGCACACCCAGGATCTGAACTGGTGAACCCCAGGCTGCTGCAGCGGAACGTGCGCACTTAACCACTTGCGCCACCAGGCCGGCCCCAATAATGTATTTTTTTAAGGAAAAAAAAAGCAAAAGAGACGTCGAGGAAAAAATGTTCCAAATGTTTTTGGAAGTAGAGTATATTTTTTGTTGTTAATTTGAATTTCTTATCACCAAATTTCATTGCCTCAATTCCATTATAAAAATCTATTTTAAACAGATACAGTAATTGGAAAATAAAATCCAACTGTAGCCAGATTTAATAATTTATTTGGTTCAGGTCTTAAATATTTTAATTATTCAATATATTTAAAAAATTTGTTCAATAAGATGTCTTACAGGATGTAAATTCAAGAACTCGCTGCCCAAACTATGTTTAAAATGCTGCATCCTTCACCCAGTCAACCATCCACTGCCCCACTCCACACCTACTCACTCCCTACCTCTGCCCCACACCCACTCAGTCCTCTACTCTGTCAAGTGTATAAATCGGACTCTTTTCTGAACTGATAAATATCAGGATTATTGTTTATTCCCTTAAAAGCAATTTGCTCTTAAATGCACAAAGAACTTTGCATATTTATTTTTCTACAAAGTAAGTATTTCTAGGAAAGTCTCCAGATGATGTCCCTAACATTTTTTTGTGTCCTGAGACGATATCTTTACAGCTTCACCTTTATGGAAGTTTGTGGAAGTCAAATTGTACATTTGTATTTGGGAAGAAAAAACACCGTAAAAATTAAATTGTTAGGAGAATACTCAGCGCGAATTGTCATCCTGGCTGAGCTTCCTGATCCACAACCTGTGTGGTTCAACATGATCTTGTTGAGAATACCTGAATTATGATGGCATTCTCGGCTTTTGTCATCACCTCATTTACTGGTCCTGGGGGGCTCTCTAAGAAGTCACTTCCTCCTCCTCTCCCCATTACTTAGTATAGTCAAGATGCTCATAATTGATCAATACACTTTTGAGAAGTATAAGTTCACCATTTAATATTGGAGTCATTGCTGGGAGTAAAAGTGCTAGTCTAGTGAAAAGACAGACCTGTAAACAGATGTTTTCAACCTATGAAAAGCAAACTTGAGATGCTATGGGTCAGAAAAGGAGAACTTTTGCTGACTTTTCTAGTCTTGAGGGTAACCAATGTTCCCCTCAGCTTGACTAAACTTTAGACAGCTTTTTTCCTGATTTCCTTTTTCTCAGTCCATTTACTTTAGAAGACTTGTGATTGTAAGTCCTTTTTTGTCCCTACAAGGTATAAATATTCTCACAGCCCTTTCACAACCCAGTTATGCCCTTGTCAAGGACCTGGGAGCCATGCCTTTGAAATGTAATCACCAAGAAAGATAGGATCCCTATCTCCCAGTCCCTGCAGGGGAGTAGGAGCCTAACTTAGATTAGCACCAATTAGCCAGCACAAGTGGCCTAATCATATTGACCAGCCTCCCCCATAACATCTTCCACTAGCTCACCTCAGCATTTAAAAGCTCTCCCACTTTTTGTTTGAGGAGTTGAGTTCAATCTCTCTTCCTTATTGCAATAGTCTTGAATATAGTCTCTCTTGCCTTTTTAATTCTTCTGGTACAATTTTTCTTTGACAAGACTCGCCAAATATAAGATCCCAGAACACAGTTTAGAAACTAGTGGAAGCAGGATAAATAAGCACTATCATGGTTGTAGGTATTTGACCATTTCTAGGGGCTGGGTCATAGCCTCCTGCTTTTCTGGGAAGGACACAAAGCACTGACGATTGCTGCTGGAGACATTCTACCTTTCCTGTCAGTTACCCACAGCATGAAGGAATTCTCTAGTATAACAAGGAGAGATTGTGCTTCAGCCTTCACCTGGATTTTCTTTAATGTTCTTCTCTGTCCGCCCTTATCCATTCCCTCTTACAAGCCAATTGTAAAATTTTATCTCACTACTTCAAGCCTGTAATTTTTTTTTAAATTTGGACAATCCATTAAGAATGTGTGCATTTTATTATATAGGCTTTATTAAAAAAATGCATTTCTTGAGACTCCACACTGCAATTCATAATACATCCCTTCACCCTGGCCCTTTTTAAACAGAACATAGTGTAAACATTTCCAAGGCTTTTTCATACTGGTCTTTTCTGGGCGACAGATTCTAGGACATGACTGCTGAAAAGTAGTCTTAGATGATTTACTCCTTAGATTAGGACTCTCTCTTCCTCAGGGAGTCTCCATTTTGATTCTTCCTTCCAGCATCACACCAGCTGTAGGAGAACATTATTGTCCCATTCTCTTTTTTTCTAAACTAGCAAAAAACTAAATGTTCCTTCTTTTTCCATCATCAAATGAGAGACATTGTATATTACATAATATTGTATATTATGTATGATCTACGGGAAACCAAAAGGGAAATTGACAACAACAAAAATTTAAACAGGATATAGCCATTTAATTGGTAATTTTCACATTTGAATTTCATCAAAATTTACAAAACGTGTAGAAATGAATTGCTCTCATCAAAGGCAAATAATTTAAAGCTCCTCCTTCTTGGTCTCTCTCTTGTCTCCTGATATAGTCCTGAGAATCTTCCATTAAACTTTAGGTCTTTGAGTAACTCAAACTGAAAATTATTGATCTAAAAGACTGGAGTCACAGTGGTTATCAAACTTCAGGTGCATAAAATCACTGGGAATCACTTGAAAATGAAAATTCTGGTGTAGGGTATCCACAGACCATTATGAGAAGGGAATACGGAGCCAGATCTTAACTATTGGGGAAAACTATGAGAAATCTTATTTTAAAAATTTGAGGGTCAGTTTACCCTCTGGGGGGAAAAAAGTTTTAAAGTTAAATTTGACTAGATGGAGGGAAAAGTAGACAGCTGCAATAATCACTAATTAGTTAAATTAGACTCTTTAAATGGTTAGCAAGTTCATCTTCAATTTTGCCAAATAGTGCCTATTACTCATTTTAATTGCAGGGATCTTACAGTACCATCTTTTCTAAGATTAAAAGAATTACTTTGGAAATATAATTAAGACATCTAACAAAGAACAAGCATTCTTTATTCTTCTTCCCGCCTCCGTTTCGGTGCCTTAAAAAAAATGTTGTTGACAATTGACTTGCCATCTGTTCTAGCAGGGCAAAAGTGTAAAAGTTTGTGATATTTTTCAATGTAAGCAGTTGATCATAAATAAAATATTATTTTCAGAAAATACGTCAGCTAATGTCTCATTAAAACATTAATCCACAAAGCAGTTGGTCTGAAAAGAAATCTCAAGAATAGAGCTGGCACGTTCGTTCACAAAGTAGTCACAATTTTGTTTTTCATGTTAAAGCTACTCCAACTTTAAAACATATGATTGGGCAAGGGGAGGGATAGTGGAGAGGGGCAATTCTCTAATTTTTTAATCCTACGTTGCCGACTGCATAGGTTAAGGCCTAAGTGGCCATTATTATTATATTAAATATTATTATGGTGAAAGAGTGACAATTGGCAAACTGTTGTGGGGCAAGTTCTCTGGTCACTAAATGAGAAAATGAAAATGTACTGCAATTCCTTCTAATGTTTTTCTGTGACTAGTAGCAAACACTATTTACTTTGAGCCAGTTTTCTGTTTTTAGTTTTATCATCTATAAAATGAGATGCACCTTATGCACCTTACCGTTCTTTGCACACAGTGCCTTCATTCTTCTATCAGGAGAGATCCCAGTGAATCAGCCTTATTAATCTTTCCAATAGACTCTGAGAAGAGTGTCTGTTACCTGCTGTCCAGGTATATGGTGCCAGAAAGTGTACAGGAAAAGTCATACGGTGGGACTCTGGTCAGCTGGCAAACCGTGTCAAGGTGTCATTTAAATGCATCACATGGCACAGACACTGAGAAGGCTTTCAACAGTTATTAAGTACTCAGCCCATTTTTTTTTCCTTAATTAACTACTAGATTTCCATTTTTTGCTATTTAAGATAATACTAGTATTGAGTTATTGGCATTGTAGGACTTTGAGAAAAAAATCTGTTCTTACGACCAAACTATCCCAGACTGATGGCAATCATCCAATTTTTCATATCCTTGTACAACTTCTCCTGTAACAACTTTCTTTCTCTTACGCAGATAAATTTTAAAACCATGGTCTATAACCACAATTCTTCATATTGAGGTGAAAGTGTGTTTCCTCTTATTCCGTTGTCAGCGCTGACTGTGGCGAATTTCATTGCAAGCCCCAAGCAACATTTCAAAGTGGATCCTTTGCCCTTAGTTAATTATATAATACTAACTGCTCTTGCTTTAAGTGCCCTCCTGGCCAGCAGGGAGTGTGCTAGAGAAGACCACACTCCTGAGAGCCACTGCTCCCTCTCTGAGAAGTCTCCACTTGTGTGAAGAACATTATTACTTTGCCCTCCAAGTTGCTTCTCTCCAGAATGAACAAACTCAATTTCTTTCATCTTTCCTCGTGGGCTTTCTTTTCCACGCCTTTGTCATTTTCTCTTCGTATGAGAAGTCCAGAAATAACATTCTATGACTGAACAAAGCTAAACGTTATAAATGTACAATTAATATATACAATCCATGCCTTAATGCTATGTGAGGAAAATAATTTTAAAATGTATTTCTTTTTCCTTTCAGAAGATTCACTCAGAAAACATTATTGTATTTTTTTTGTTTGTTTATATACTAGTGTTATTTTTCCCTAGTCAAAAATACCACTTGTTATGTTGTTAATCTCTCACAATGGCTACTGTTCAAGGCTGAGCAATATTGTTTAACTTCCGTCCTTGTTGACCTTCTGTGTGTGATCTAATGGTTTATTTACTGAACAAATACAGATCAGAGACACTTAGTCTTCATTAAAACCTGTTAGCTCAACAACAGTGTAATAATAATTAAAAAGAAATCTGATAACAATGGAATTGAGGAAAAGAAATCAAAATTTATTGCTCTGTTAATGTGCTAGCACTCCCTAATGAAGACAAAGTAAATTCTTCCTGGCTAACCAAAGGTCAATGTTCACTTGAATCTCCTGTATTTATATATGTCCCTGGTACCTGTAAAGACCTTGAGAGACTTGAAGGGATGACTTGTGTGTTATTATATAGAATAAAGTCTAATAACACTCTAAATCTTACTTCCAACTCTATGTAATCAAGACATGACATGAGAATAGACTTAAAATTGTTTTCCTGTTCACTCTCTACAAATACAGACCTGTTGCCCTTACACTGCTGTAACTCTATTCCAATTGTAATATTGTAACCTACCTCCAAATGCCTTAAATAATAACTGTAAAATTGTATAGAAATATATGTATATATATAGGAAAAGATCCTAAAAAGAGTATGGAAACATTTAACAATGGCCTCCTCTAAAAAGAGGAGGATGTCAAGTGTGTGAGTGGGAGAAGAGGGATGATGGCTGTGTCTAATTAAAGGGGAACTTTTAATTTTTATTCTAAATACTTCAATATTGTTTGAATTCTTTTATAGTGATGCCACATCAATTTTTGTATATTTGTTTCATTTTGTCTATTGTATCATTTGCATGATTTTGCACATTTGTTTTAAAATAATGTAAAGCAGTAACTTTTAAAAACCATTAACAATCTCTAATAGTTCAAAGAAATCTCCATGAGTTGATTAAAATTCTTACTTGAATAATAGTATTCATTAATCCTAGATATTTGCATTTTTGCTTCTTCTCTACTATATCTTTTGTTGAAAGCTAACAGAAAAAAAGTATTTGGGATGTACCTGTATTTCCCAAATTGTCCAGCATTAAGGATCACATTCCCAGAAGTAGTAGGAAAAAAATCATCATATATCCCAGATGGATTCAATCACCAGAAATAATTAAAACTCTGGCCACATCATTTGATTATTTGATCTATTAGCATTAGCAACCAGCTTAATCTCAAGACTGAGTCTATCCAATTCACATTTTCTGTCTCAGAGTATGTAGCTTTCTTTTTTTTTTCAGAAAATGTTATTACTAGATATCTTAAAATACTGCCTAATAAAAACGAATTTTGTTACTATTTCCACACCATGTAACTGAGAGGGATCCAATATGCCATCAAAGCAGTAAGCAAATCGCTGCCTTTAACTTGTAACGTTCCCTGGACAGAACTCACTCAGCAGGTACTCCATAGAACACTGATGACATCCAATGGCCAAATAAATGATTTGCAGGGTTTTAGCTGCTCAGGGGCAGGGCCTTCCCTTAGGCGGTATCCCTCTTGGTACCACTACCATGTGGTATCTTTTCCATGGGGAGAAGATTAAACACAATCTCCTTATAGGGAGAGAGACATGGAGAAACCAGAAAGAAATGGAATGGAAAATGAAGACAGCAATCTTCTTTGAGTTACCTGGCAAAGCCAACCTCTGAAGGAGATAATTTCTTTAGTGAAGCTTCATGAGAAATCTCATTTAGGTAGATGTTTCTATCCTTCAGCTATGTTTGGTTTGAATACTGCTTTAGAGAATAAGCTTTTTGAAGTCAGAGGATTTCATGCCACAGGTTAAAAATATTTGAGGAAATTGAAAAATTATAGTAATGAGCCCTAAAGATACTATTGTAAAAGACCCCATTTCTTGTGGTGGATGAGTTCTGTTCTCTGGTTTTGTTACAGTCACATCATGTCCATAGACTCTGATAAAGCAATTGCTAACTTCCAGAATGACTGTTACTATATCAATTTCTTCTTGGTTCACAGCCCGCTTCATTGCCATTAACTCAAAAGTGGCTTGTGACAAGAATGAAGAATGAATCGAGTGTCATTCAAGAATGAAGAAGGGGGAATGCTTTATGTAGCTCTTTTGCACTTCTTCTGTGAATATGTTCTGTGCTTTTACCATCTCTGCCTTTGCTTACACGGATCCTTGTGACTGAACTTGTATTCTTTCTACTTCCACCAGCCTAAACTCCACTCACTATAAGCCACAATTCAATAGTTTACTTACTTTCTTGTATCAATCTATGTGAAATGAGACATCTTTTCCTAGATTCGCAGACAGCTTTGCTTGTTTCTCACTTTCATTTAATCTCTGTCACATTTACCATATATATATACACACATATATATAAATATTTATATAAATAAAATATATATATTTTTTAAGATGTCAATTTCCGGCTCTCAATTTTGAGATTTTTGAGAGCAGAAGCCAGATATTGCCCATGCCTGCGTCTTCCACGGTAAAAACAGAGAGTCTGATATTCAGCAGGTGCTCAATTCATGTTTGTTTAATTAATGTCTTCACTGTATTACACAGTCCTGTCTATTCTCAGTGATCATATTTTTTAATCTATCAGCAAAATTAACACATTTGATCATTTCTTCCTGTTTGGAATACTTTCTTCATTTGGATTTCAGGACACAACAATTTCTTGTTCTCCATTTCTCTCATTGACCATCATTTTTACTGTTGTCTGATTTTGGCTCATCTCAACAGCTTCCAAAAATGGAGGACTGAAGAGTCAATGTTCTTCACCTACATTCACTTCTTTGAGAAGCTCCTCCTATCGCATGGTATTAAAGTCTATCTACATTCTGATGAATACCAAATTTATATCTCTAGCCTAAACCATGCTTTAAATCTCAGAAGTCCTAATCTGAACTCCTGATCTCACCCTGAATCATTCTTTTCCTATTGTCTTTTTGAAAGCAGTAAGTGGCAATTCTACCTTCCAGATGCTCATGCCAGAAACCTTGAGATGACCCTTGTTTTATATACTTCATTCGCCATGCACAAGTCATCAAATTCTGTCAGCTCACCTTTTGTCTCACCTGCCCAAACACCATAATGTCTATGGTGGATTATTGAAATTATCCTCCAACTTGTCTTTCCGCTTCTGTCTTTGTCTCCATTGAGACTATTCTCAGCACAATAGTTAGAGAGATCCTTTTAAATATAAGCCCAATAGGTCACTCTGTGACTCAAAATCCTTCAGTGAATTCTTTCTTAATCAAGAAAAAGTGAGAGTTCTACAAGGCCCTGTGTAGTCTAACCTCCTAGACCTCATCTTCCATTCTTTTCATTCACTCCCTCTCAATCTTACTGGCTTCCATTCCAAGCAAGCTCCTACCTCAGGATCTGCAATGCCTTTCACTTTGTTGGAATGTTCTTCTCCCAGATAGGCATAGCTCTCTCCCCTTCCTTCTTATCTCCCCTCCCAGATAAATAGCATCACCATTTAAAATATTTGTTATTGTCTGTCTATGCCTGATAGCCATATGAAGACAGGACTTTTTTTTGGTGTTGTTTATTTATTTCAAATAAATAATGATATTTATTATCCCTAACACCTAGAACAACACGTAACAAACAGAAGGCACTCGATAAACGTTTCTTTCTTTTTTTTTGGAAAGGAAGATTAGCCTTGAGCTAACATCTGTGCCAATCTTCCTCTTTTTGCTTGAGGAAGATTGTCTCTGAGCTAACATCTGTGCCAATCTTCCTCTATTTTGTATGTGGGACGCTGCCATGGCATGGCTTGATGAGCGGTATGTAAGTCCATGCCTGGGATCGGAACCCATGAACCCCAGGCCACCAAAGTGGAACACATTAACTTAACCACTATGCCACTTGGCTGGCTCTCAGTAAACATTTCTTGAATGACAGAATAAATAATAGAAACAACATATTTGCTCAATTTTTCCTTGCATTCTTAATACCAGGTAGAAAATAGAGCCATGCCTGGGCTGTCCTCAAATTATGCTCAAACAACTACTTTGAAACAAAGAGGATGAATGCATCTGGCTCTTTGCAATTTAAAGTTAAGCATTCCTTTCCAAAATCCTAGGGCAAGTCAATCTATAAACGGTAGCTGTAAATCTATATTGTCATGCATGAAATATTGTTCATGATTTTTGTTAAAGGAAAATTGGTAATTATAAAAGATTATATATAGCTATTTTTCTTTGAGGAATGGAGTAGAAAGAAGGAAGGAAATAAACAAAACGTTTGAGGGATATAGACCAACATGTTATCAGAAGTTATTTCTGGCTGGAGTCATTTTCTTTTTTTCCTTTTTTTATAAATGTTGGAACTGAGCTATGTTAATCAGAAAAAAATGGAAATACAAAAGCTTAATGTTGAAAGGCATCATAACTTGCTTGTGTCTGGACTACCATTCTCCTTATTTAAACAATGTTGAAGGTGATAGCTAGTTGGACAGGACCTTATTCTTAAAATAAACAAACTCTGTTTTCATTTTTCCTTTTTTTAGAATTCATGTTGGGCTCTCACCTTCCCCCACTTATACAGTTTCTTCTAACTTCTGCTTTCAGTGAAAGGATTAGAAGTCAACACATAGCTCTTTAAGGAGCTGAGAGTTAAGAATTTCACTCTCTCTCTCTGTTTACTTCATTGCTATAGGAATGGCTGCGCTAATTGTCAGTTCCATAGTTCCTCTCTCCAAAAAAAATAAATAAACATCTGCCCCCAAAAGAAAAAAAAAAAAACACTAATAATGTCACTACTAGAATTCTGAGAAACACTTTTTTTTATTTTTATTTTTTTATTTTTATTTTTTTATTGGTTTATAACATTGTAAAAATTTCTGGTGTACATCATTGTACTTCTATTTCTGCATAGATTACATCATGTTCACCACCAAAATACTAATTACAACCCATCACCATACACATGTACCAAATTATCCCTTTCACCCTGCTCCCTCCCCCCTTCCCCTTTGGTAACCACCAATCCAATCTCTGTCCCTATGTGTTTGTTTATTGTTGTTATTATCTACTACTTAATGAAGGAAATCATACGGTATTTGACCTTCTCCCTCTGACTTATTTCACTTTGCATTATACCCTCAATGTCCATCCATGTTGTCACAAATGGCTGGATTTCATCGTTTCTTATGGCTGAGTAGTATTCCATTGTGTATATATACCACATCTTCTTTATCCATTCGTCCCTTGATGGGCACTTAGGTTGCTTCCAAGTCTTGGCTATTGTGAATAACGCTGCAACGAACACAGGGGTGCATGTACCTTTACAAATTGGTGTTTTCAAGTTCTTTGGATAAATACCCAACAGTGGAATAGCTGGATCATATGGTAGTTCTACCCTTGCTTTTTTGAGGAATCTCCATACTGTTTTCCATAGTGGCTGCACCAGTTTGCACTCCCACCAGCAGTGTATGAGAGTTCCCTTCTCTCCACATCCTCTCCAACACATGTTGTTTCCTGTCTTGTTAATTATAGCCATTCTGACGGGCGTGAGGTGATATCTCATTGTAGTTTTGATTTGCATTTCCCTGATAGTTAGTGATTTTGAACATCTTTCCATGTGTCTGTTGGCCATCTGTATATCTTCTTTGGAGAAATGTCTGTTGAGGTCTTTTGCCCATTTTTTAATTGGGTTGTTAGTTTTTTTGTTGTTGAGATGCATGAGTTCTTTATATATTTTGGAGATTAAGCCCTTATCAGAAGTATGGTTTGCAAATATCTTCTCCCAATTGAGAAACACTTTTTTTTTTAAATCTCAATACTTGTCAAGGCAAAGCCTGATTGTGCCAGAGAAATAATTCATCTCTAAATAATTTTTGAGAACCCAGCTTGCTTGAACAGTAATAAAGAAAACAACTACTGTCTGTTTCTTTCAAACAAATAGATTTGTTTACAATTCACTTTTCATTTTACAACAATGTGCAAGTCTATTGAAGTTTTCACGCCTTACATTTAATTGTCATTAGCATGGATCACATATTAACTAATGACTATTTTTCTGAGTGGCATATTTTTTCCCTTTTCAGCATTTTTCTGTAAAATTTACTTTCCCTCCCTTTCCATACTGTACTTTTTGCCTTTTCCGTCATATGTTTAACATGTTTATTTTCATGTCAATAGTAAGTCATTTTTTAAGTGGTTTTATTTACTTGACCACACTTTTATTTACTTGAACACACTTGCTGTTCATCACTTGCATCCGTTTGGACTAATTAGGTAAGTAATAAACAAAACTAAAATATCAGAGGCTTACAACAACAAAGGATTCTTTCTTGTTTGGGATACATATATATATTCTGCTGCAAGTTGTCTTCTTCTTTTTTTTTTTTTTTTGTGAGGAAGATCAGCCCTGAGCTAACATCCATGCCAATCCTCTTCTTTTTGCCAAGGAAGACTGGCCCTGGGCTAACATCTGTGCCTATCTTCCTTCACTTTATATGGGATGCCACCACAGCATGGCTTGACAAGAGGTGCATTGGTGCACACCCAGGATCCGAACCTGGGCCGCCAGCAGCAGAGCACGCTCACTTAACCGCTACGCCACAGGGCTGGCCCCTGCAAGTTGTCTTCATGCCAATATTCAAGCTGATGGAGATGGAGCAGTCCTTATCTGGAACATGGTTGAGCTTGTGTTAGAAGGAACATGGTGAAGCACAGACTGGTTCTTAAAATTTATTCCTAGAAATGACACACAGCATTGGGGCTCACATTCCGTTACCAAAATAAGTCAATGACAGCTTCCAGGTTCAATAAGATGGAGATGTATAATACTTGCACAGGAAGAAACAATAAATTTTAGTTGTTTTATAACTTATCACATCACTTTATCTCAACTATGTCATATATATTTTTTTCAAAGTTAGAATTTTTATGTAGACAGCAGTGTATATTTGAGCACTAAAATAAATAAATAAAATAAAGGAGACGTTGGGGTTTAGGAAAAGTGAATCAGTCAGGGAGTCCTAGAGGAGGTGAACTTGGAGTAGGATTTTTAAGGGGAATCAATCTGTCATGATATAAAGGCGGATGTGTAAAGGCAGGGGGAAAGAAGGTATGGGAAGGAGGCCAAGAATAGAGAGGGTTTCAGGGCATGTGACTCTCTAGGTTATGACAATTAGAGGTTGAGATGGTTAGTACAGGAAAAGGGACTGGTAAGGGCTCAAAGGTTAGCAGCAGATTTCACATGGAAAGAAAGTGGAAACACAGTAATCTTTTGCGTATTGAATTGATGTAATTTTTAAAATAGCACTATGATGTGGGCACCTAATGTTGAGTGGCTCTGGGCAGTGAGTCTCAGGTGCTCGTTTGGCAGTCTCGTGACTTCCAGCGTGCTGTGTGTATGTGTGCACATATGTGTTTCTGCATCCGTTTCTCTGGAGTTTTGTGGTAGATAACTACCACTGAGTGACTACAGTGGCTATAAAAATACTCTATCTGTCCAAGTTAAAAGTTTCAAGAAACAGAAGCTGACTTAGGGTGAATCAAGCCTAAAATTATTTTATTATAAATATATCGGGCTGCTCTCAAATCAATGGAAGGGCTGGAAAACCAGGTTGGGCTAAGCAAGCAGAGAAAATGGCCAAAACCACATCTCAAACCTAGTTTGATGTGAAAAATTTTTCTGCCTTCACTACCTCCACCACAAAGCAATCACTTATGCTCTTGGTTTTTGCTGTAGTTAGCTCCTGAGAAAAAGACCAGCATGCATGTTTGAGCGCCGGAGCCAAAGATACTGCCTGTGTCTAACTGCGGGAGAGTCTAGATAGGCAAGGGTCTGGCATCTCTCTCTTTAGAGGGAGACAGTTTTCCCCATTCAAATCAGACCTCTAATGCGCAGAAATCCCCAATATCAAAAGTAGTTTAGATGCTGATTAATCAAAATGAATGAAAATGCCCATACAAATAGAAAAAAAAGAAATGACTGTTCTAAAAAGAAACAAATAATCAGTTGGAGAAATGAATGGCATTGAGAGGTGGCAAGGGAAGAATTGAAATTAGCTTTGGGAGTGTTTGTGCTAGGGGCTAGGAGAATATACACACTTGGGTGGAAGAAAAGCAAGAACTTTGGAGCCAAAGAGAAGAGAAATTAAATCCTTGTCTTGATATGTACTAACTGTGTGGTCTTAGTCAAGTTAGTCCAGGAACCTCAGTAAATTAGAGATGACAATATTAGTATGAAGATCAAATAAGATAATCTGTGTAAAGGCCCTGTCATGCTGTCTACCATATGGTAGGTTCTCAACAAACATTACCTAGCCACCTACACCCCACAAAGCCTTGGGTTAAAAGCAATGAGTGAAGTCAGTACAAAGATTTCCAGGTTGTAGCAGCATCTAATGTCCTGAATCCTCAGGAGACAATGATTGGTAAAGAAACAATAAGAGCATAAGTAAAATTTAGAGGTAAGCTGTGCTATTGATGAGGGACAGACGTTTTCCTGGAACCTGGCTGGATCTCATTGCATCCTTTGAATCCTTTCTGGAAGGAAAAATAGAAAGCAGCCACGCTAAAGGTAATTCAAATTAAAAGCATTAGGAGTCACAAAAGCTCTACAAAACAGCCCAAATTCAAATATATTGATAAATGTTAGCATCATCCTTCGGCGAGACAACAGAGGGTAGATGGTAGCTAGGGCTGAGGATTGTTTGACCTTCCTAAAGGCGTTCCAATTCAAATTGCTTTCAAATTCAGGCGAAGTAAAATATAAATGAAGGCAGATAGCTGTGAGGTTGCTGACTGCAGCCTACCTCTGGCATTTTTTGTCTTCTGTGCACCCTCTTGCCTCTGAGGAAATGGAGAGAGGATGGAAGGCCAAGGTGAAGGCCTCCTGGCTTGAACTCAAGCAGCTTTACATTTCCTCTATCATTCAAACTGAGGTTACAAAAGATATTATTTGAAAACAGGGTTCTGTGGCTATAAAGGAAGTCTAGATTGTGATGCTCTCTTAGGCAGACTTTCAAGACTCTCTTAACAGACTTATGATAAACAAAGACTACACTTTACTATTCCCAAAGCACTACCACATACACTCTTGCATATGATCCTCTCAATAACCTAGGAGGAAGGAGTATCACTTTGGTATTTGTGATCAAGAATATGGATACTTATAATTTTGATTCAATAGAATAAAACTTGATCATCTGTCTTGAAAGCTAAAAGGGGAGATTAGTATTTTCTTCACATTCAGTGGTTTTTACTAAGTCTCTGATGTGCCCATTCTCCCTGGAAAAGAATGGATTTGGGATTGGGAAAATGAAACATGAACATGGACTCTTAGAGAGGCCTCTGCAGTCACCATATTCCTAGTTAATAAAACCCAGTGGAATTCTTTCCTCGCTGTAATGTTGTGATCCACAACTTAAGTGTGTTCTAGTAAATAGAGGTGCTTCCATGGCTCATCTACTTCCCTTCTTTCTTATCAGATCTTATCTTATTTATCTATCTATCTTATCTTATCTCCCAGCACATCTAAGAAGAATTATGGGACCTGATATTAACAGATCTAATGGTACATGAGTTGTGTTCTCTCCTTCTGTCTTGATGTAATGGAATAAAACATGTCTCTGGAATTGGCTATTTCATTCTCAATTGCACCAATTATTTAAAAGTGTCATTTATATACAGACCCTGCAGCCTCGTCAGTGCTGCTGGAACTTAATTTAATCCTTTCCTCATTTGTTCAATTAACATTCAGTGAACACTTAAACTGTTCTGCCTTTACTGCAGGTGTTCTGAAGCAGCGGGAGAATTACAATCATCCAACCAATCCCTGTAAGCATGGACAACATAAACCATAAACCATTGGAAAACAGATAGTGCAAAAATGTCCGTGCCACCTGCAGTAATTTAATAATTTAATATCCAACGCTGTCGATATTCACAAAGAGTTTTTGATCTTAAGAAACACACCTATTGGAAAGATATATACACACTAGTTTGTAGACTTACTTGAGCATTTGAGAGCTAATATATATACGTTGGAATCTCATTGCTATGACACCACTAGTCATAATCATCTGGGGTAGGTTTGTTATCTCTCTTAGCCTCAATTTTCTAAGCATCTGGCGTGGCTAAGATAAGCGGCTTTATGGGATTTTTGTGAGGAATAGTATAACAAAATAAATTGTCTACAAGTTTCTCATCAAAGGTCACCTACAACTTGGACTGCATTTTAGAGGAGCTTTGATTACATACTAGTAAATTATGTGCAAAGGGATGCTGATCACAATAACTTTGGAAGCCTTGCTGACGTCCCAGAGCTGCTATTCTACCCAAGCAAGAAGAGATATATATTATATAATAGATATTTCACAATCATGTTAATTGTTTCCCATTGTGCCCTTACTATGGACCAGGCACTGCACTAAATATTTTATGTGCCTAATTGCAATTAATCCTTACAACAATGCTATAAATCAGTTATTATCTCCATTTTACAGATGAGGAAAATAAGGCTCAGAGACTATTTCCTGTCTTCACTCAGTAATTTAAGGAGGTGCTATTTGAACCCAGTTAGCTTGATTCAGAGACAAGTGCTTAATCATTAATTCTATACAGTGTCTTTAAAAGTGCTATGTTCTGGGTGCCGGCCCAGTAGCATAGTGGTTAAGTTTGTGCACTATGCCTCGGCGGCCTGGGGTTTACAGATTTGGATCCCAGTTTCAGACCTATGCTCTGCTTATCAAGCCATGCTGTGGCAGACATCCCACATATAAAGTAGAGGAAGATGAGCAAGGATGTCAGCCCAGGGCCAATCTTCCACAGCAAAACAAACAAAAAAAAGTAGTGCTTTGTTTCTGAAATGTGTTTAAAACCTGACTCTTCTGCCACTTACCATATATCTTTTTTGAGCAATTTATTTAAACTCTGAGCCTTAGTTTTTTCAACTGTAAAATGGAGATGACGATAATATCCACTTTAAGGAGTGAGAATTCAATGAAGTCATGTTTATAAAAGCATCTAATTTAGTGGCTTGTATTTAGTGTATATGACAATAAATATTCCTAAACTGAGATATACTAATTGAATAATTTCCCTTCGTTGGTACAGATAATTAGAAAAGAAATACGTTATAAAAATGAAACAAAACAAAACGACCTGCAGCTATGAAACAAAAGAAGATCTCCTTATTGAGTGTGTGGTGCCTGTGGTTGAGCCACAATAATGGGAAAAGTTAATGGACGTATAGAGCTTTCTATATGCAAAGCATTGTCAAGCGCTTTTAAATATATTAATTTGTTTGATTCTGTTATAGATCTAAGTAATATGTATAGTCCCTCTACAGATAAGGAAACACAGGTACAGAAATATTGAGAAATTGGTGGGGTGTCACACTCAGACTCCTCGCTTCTAACCACTGTGCAGTCCTCCCCCAGAGTCCCTGCAGGGAACCCTGTTGCATCTGATCTTCTTCCTGCCTGTTCCAATAACGGCCAGGGTCAACCCTCTAACCAGATATTAACCAGATATCTACGAGCTATTTAATATTTTCACTTGTATAATCAATGGAGAATATATATATATATGAAATAATGGAGATTTTATAATGGAAATCATATATATAATGGATTTTTATATATAATGAAAATTACATATATATAAATGAAGATTTTTTATTGTATATATTTAATTACAAATTTCCTGCACCTTCTCGTCTTCTTATTCTTCTCCCTCTTCTATTTTTCCCTAAAACATCTTATAATAAAGGACAAAAGAGCCATTTCCTTTTGGACCTCCCACTATAGATTCTTCCTAAAGATGAACAAGTCTACCTCAAATTCCTCCTATAATGTGTTCTTCTCACAAGGGGACCAAAAACAGAGTTTCTAGTCCATCTGTGAGAGAAACAGAGCCCTGTGCAGGGATGAGCAGGGGAGCTGGTATAGACAGGACAGAGCCCCGAGCAGAGAAAGGAGTCCAGGGCAGAGGCTGCGAGGACCCATCTCACATAAGCAATTTGTAGCCTAGGAATCGTGCTTTCTATTTGGTTTGAAATATTTCTGCCATATCCCACAGAATGGATGGCAGAACTAGAAGCCTATGTACTTTATTCATTTGTGAAAATGCAACTTAGGGTCATTCTTTCCCTCCTAGGAGAAGGTGTCAGGCTGGCAAGAGCGAGGAGGCGCCTGGGGTGGAAGAAGAGGCTGAGGTTCCTTGAGGAGACACAGCGGTGGGAGCCTGCCTCTTGCCTTGCTTGCCCTTAGGGGAATTACAAGGACAGGATTTGTCTTGTCCCTTTACTGTCTTCCCCACCGTGGCCAACCAGTACCTGGCTACTTCACTGACTCCGTCTCCCCCCGGCTGACTTGCAGGCTCTCCATTAGCCTGCTCTCAGAACACCGTGTGTGCGGGGCTTCCCCTCCCACAGGAGGCTGTTAACGCGGCTTACGACGCCCTTCCCATCCCCCTTCACCTGGTGAACTCCTACTCATTCTTCTGATTTCAGCTTGTCTCACTTTCTCAGACCAGCCTTGCCAGATTTCTCTAATTAGACCAAAGCCCCTAATTTTAGGCTTATGGCCCCTGTGTGCTTCTCTTTTGTAGCAATTATCAAAGATACAAATTTGCGCTTTTGGACACATTTAATTAACTCCTATCTCTTCTGTCAGTCTCTAAATCCATTAAGAAGAAAAATTGTTTTCATTGACTATTGCATCCCTAGTACCTGGAAGAATCTCCAACCCATGGGTATTCAATATCTGTTGACTGAATTAATATAAACTGGCTACTCTGCCATTCCTGGCAAGCTCGTGCTATCCCGCTCCAGGCATTTCTCCCCCCCCCCCCCCCCCCCCCCCCCCCCCCCGTTTCCCCTATAAAGGAACTTACAGGAGTCAACTTTGTGTGTTTTAATCTTGAAGCTTGTAAATTATACATATAATAATAATTGTTAAATTTTGTTTACCTTGTGCCAGGCATCATTCAAAGTACTTTACAAACATTAACTCACAGTAATCCTATGTGGTATATTCTATCATATTTCATTGAATCTGAGAGGCATTGATTCTAAAACACATCATTATTTTGTTAATCGAACTCTGAAATGTCATTTCTATTTTACAAATGAGAATTTTGAGATAATGAGAGGTTTAGCAACTTGCCCAAGAAGGCTGGTGCTAACAATGGTGGATCCAGGATGCAAACCAGGCAGGGTGATGCCAGAGCCCATGCTTTTGGCCATGCTGCCATCTTGCCTCCCAATAAGTGTCACACATCTGGGCTGTTTCTGTGTTTCGCAAACCAGATACAGCCATCCCAGTAGACCTCAGAGGGTAGTGAAGGCACAGGATAAACATGGTGCCACCCATTTGATCATCACTATTTCATATGAAAAGGTGTAATTACCTTTATAGTAAAATAAATTATACTTTAATTTAAAAAAATGGGATATATTAAATAGTGGAATGCAAAATGTATCCAAGGTTTTAGATAGAATCTAAGACTTGTGTTGCTGTTCAGTTGCTATGTCTCATATTTTCTGAGTACCTTACTTTGTGGTCAGAGACACATGAAAGAAAAATTTAGAGAGGCACTGAGTCTTGTGGGTGTCTCCTGTTTTCACATTCACCAAAGGGTAGGGCAAATACTATGGTAGTCTGTCTCATTCTAAATATTTGAACACTGAGCCAAGTAACTTAGGGGTAGAAGGAACTCTGTTTCCTGGACCTCTTACAAGCTGACTGTTAGATTGTCAGTAAGACCAAAGTTGATCAGACTAAGAAAAAGGTCAATATTTAAAGTAAAAGACATGGGCGTATCTGGTCATATCATAGATGAAACTGAAAATATTCAGATCTTTGCTGAAAAGGCTTCCATATGAACAGATAGTGAAAAATAGAAATGATTTCACTCTGCAGAATAGTTTATATTAAATAGAGTGTACACTTAATTCAGACTTCCTGGGTTCAAAATCCAGATCTGTCACTCACCAGTAAGGTGACCATGGTTAAGTTACTTCAACTGGCATTTGCTTTCCTTATCTGTAAAGTGGGAGTAGGATAGAATAACCATTGGGCCACAGTGAAGAATCAATGCGACAATGCAACTAGCATGTTTAGCATAATGCTGGGCACCTGCATTATGCTAAAATCTGCTCGAAATCAATGCCTGCAGAGGGCACACCACGAAGTGAGGAGGACAGCTCACTTTTGTCCCTTAGGGTTTGGCCTGAGTGGTGCTCCATCCACTGATAGGAAATTGTCTTTTGTGCTGTTATAAATTGTGACATGTAGATTTCACCTGCACACCTAACATTCTGTCACTACCAACAACTAGAGGGGGTAGTGAGAAGGCAGGAAAGGTGGCAAGAGGGAAGGGATTCTTTCTACCTCTCTTTGGAACTCAGAGTAGCAGATCCATGCCTCTAGGCTCTCTCCATGATCCTCAGGGACAAAGGGCAATTCTGACAAACCTGAGTATGACAGTCCCTTGGGTTTGACACTCCTTGTTGCCTTCAAGTGAACTCCCTTCTCTGGGCCTATACCTCAAGGGAATCCCTTCTCCTGTCCAAAAAGCAGGAGATTCAGACAGAATAGGAAGCCAGAGTTACTTGACAATGGACAGCAGCTTTACCCTCATAAGCCACAGGATATTGGACATGTGGTGACTGGAAGTGACCTCCCTGAGTTACTTCTTCTGGATGGAATGTTTAATAGTGTTGCCCAGGAAACATCGTGGCGTCAGCTCAGGCTCCAGGCAGGAACAGATTCTTCTTGCCAAGAGTGCTTTTAGTTCCACTTCCACTCCCAGAGTGCGCACAAAGAACAGATCGAGGCAGAGAGGATGCTGCAGCCAGAGCAAATATGGGCTCCTGGGGTCTGGGAAAGACTGACACAGAAAGGCAACTTCATGCCGGCATTCTCATTAACAAAGAGGCAGCCGGCATCTGGCAGAACTGAAGGAAGGGAAGCACAGTCATTCATAGGAATTAAGTGATAAAGACTCTGTACTTACAGACTGCATTTTGAGCAAGTATTAAACAGACTGAGACTTGGCAATAAGCATTCTGAAGCGCTGGGGGCCCTGGAGAGAGAAAATGATGTCTCAGAACAGACAACAAGAGTGTGTAAGCCCTGGAAGAGTATCTAGAGACTATCCCCACGGGATTCACACTGAAAAAGGATTATTGTCAAGGTAGAGATGAATGAAGAAGCCAAGATGGATATTCAGAACCCACCAACATTCAAATGCAGGAAGATTGGTAGAGCCAATGGTATTCCATGTCCACTATGGAGCATGTGTTCAGATATTCCCAGAAGTCTCATTATTGTCAATAATTATTGGTCATTTTCATAAAGTCCTATACTAAAGAACAATTATTCAACTACATAGACATGACTATTAAAGGCAAAAGCCTAATGCCCGTATTGGACAAACAAATGCTCACTTAACTTAAAAATTTAACTCTATCAGGTACGGTTCATGTTACTTGTGTGCATGCAGTAGTTTGTAAAAGTACCCTCCCTGAATTGCAATACGTATAACTGAAGGAGAGTGGGAATGAAGGTGATTCCTAGAAGCACATAGTTAGATTACTCAGCAATTCATTAACCTCCTTTTTTTGCCCCACCCTAGACACATACCACCAAAGATAAACACCAAATACATAATCGGTCCTTTCATTTTTATTGTTTTGACATACAAGGTTTATCAGTTGAGCAAATTATTAATAAACTACAGAGTGACATGAGTAGAAATAAAAATATTATTTCAAATAATACTACATAACTTCAAAACAAACCCAGTGTTACATATGTGAAATAATTCAATTGAGAGCACAATGAAAAAAATTTTTTCATTGATTCAGTTAAACAGAAAAGGCATGCAGAATCTCAAACAAGGAGTATTTGGGCTTCTATGTCAATGTCGTGAAGATATCAAAGAGATTTTCTTATTCCTGGATAAATAATTCAGTTTTATTTATTGATGAAATTGACTTTAAGGGTAAATATGAAACAGAAAGATCTACAAGTGCTTTTGCCAAAGTTTATCTATAGCCAAACCATGAAACAGCTTTGAATTGCCCGTTACTGTAGTGGGCGGTTCACTCAGCCTCACCCTGCCTTCTGCGCAGCAGAGTGACATGTACAAGCAAGGTGGGCTGAAACACCTTAACTGCCACTAAACTTAAGTTCTCAAGATATTGCTGCATTAAACCTATTATCAATTGCTTACTTTTATTTCGTCTCAGACTGTCTTAGTTTAAATCTGCCTTCATCCTTGCATATTGCCATCAGAAATGTCACTAAGTATAAGCTCTCAAAGTTGTTGCTTATAAAAGTACATAAAATAAAGTGATTCTTTTTTTTTTTTTTTTTTTTTTTGGCCAAGTCACTATGAACTAAAAACGTAATCAAAATGGAAAGTAAGGGCATCTGGAAATCTTTCATTGGAAGTTTTAATTCCTATTTAATTACCCAACTTGCCCAAGAAAATGTTGTTTTAAGTTTCAACAATTAGGTACTAAATTGGGCACACCACATGTCTACTTCTGTTTTCAGGGACTTGCTAGGCATGGATATGGAGGAAAAACCATTCTTCTGTCATTTAAGTCCAATGAAATGTTCTTTGGAGGGATGGTACCACACAAGGAAAAGTTTCAAAATCAATAAGAAGCACAGCTTGACCCTTTCAGACATTGCTGAAATTCTCCCATAGACATATTGTATACCAACAAATAAGAATAGAGAGTTATAATGGCATAATTTGGCAAGCACTGGAACACTATCTCTACAGTATTTTTTAAATTAATTTTATGTTTAAAGCCTTGGGAAGGAGGAAAGTTCTGTTTAACTGCATGAACTAACATCTCAGACTTGCTCATTTGTTTTACTAATAAACACTCCAGTCCAAACCTCATGTTAGAAGCCCAGGTCAAGGAAACCCTTCAGTCTAAGCTAGACTCTCAGTGAATACCAAAGAGAGTTCAGATAATTCATAAAGATGGAAAACTGATGTGACATGCTGAGGGCTGGCCTGAGACTGCATAATATATGGCTGTGCCAATAGAAAACGAAAAAGCTATCTGCAGGCTTTTGAACTATTGATTTAATTATTGAAAAGGAGCTTTAAAATGTTTAAAGAGATCCTACATACTTTCAAGTTCAAAAAACCAGAACCAAAATAAGCACTCCTTTTGAAAATGTAAAGGAAAGAAAACTTCAGAACTAGAAAATATCTCATTGGAAATGAAAACACAGGGACCACTCTGCTAATGCCATTTAAGTGGCTTTTGTATGTCTTACATTGAAGAGATTTGTAGAGATGATTGTTAGAAATCTGAGCCTTTTTCAAAAGGAATTTTCTGCTTGAGAGCTTCCTTTTCTTACAGGTGGGAACAGGCACCATCAGTGCTGCCCAGTACCCAAAAGTGAAGACCCCAAATAAACACGTTACCAGTTTGAGGGAAAACCTGTGGCTCCACAGTAACAAAGATCAGGAAGTCATTTAACAACTCCAGGCCTAAGATATGAAGGCATATCCAGCAACATGGGCAAGAAGAAGAGTCTAGCCTTCAGTTGGCTCTAGGAAGAAGGACCATGTAAAATTAAAGGACTTAATTTACCTACAGTCAGGCACATACTATGTACATTTGTGATCTCCATAAAGAAGGAAACATACATTTGCTATCATTTGGGTAAGTTTGGAATACAAAGTTTACCTTTTTTCAATAATCCTTGGCCAACACTCCCCTGAGATCTATAACTCCAAACACACAGACACACATTAGCAGTAAAAATGGAAAAAAAATGATGCCAACAAATGTTTTTCACCAATCAACGCTTAAGATGGGTGGAAACAGGCCTTTCCACTGAAGATTTCTCCTCTATGGTAACAAAAGTAATATGGCAAGAGTTTTCACCTTATTTCAGATTACATGGATGAAATATTCACTCCTCATATAACTGATACTCTACATTCGGTTATACAGGTGAGAATATGCCGCTAATAACTTATGTACCTGCCTTTTACCGGCTTTGAGTGATGTAAGTATGGATTAATAATAATTTTTTTTAAGTTTTGATCTTCTTGCTCTTACATAGGAAGCCAGCTAGCATTTGAAATGTGTATCTTATTTTCAACTGAAAAATCCAATCCCATTTTCCAGGAAGTCTGGATGATGTGGTTCAGATTCTAGAATGCAACAAACCAAGTTTTAAAGCCCGTGAGTTTTAGAGCAAGATTCTTATCCTGCTTAAGCCTCAGTTTCCTTATCTACTGAATGGAACTAATAAAGTCTGTCACATAGGGTTACTGAGAGAATTAAATAAGTAATAGCATTTAAACACAGAGCTGGCACATGAGGGCAAGGATCACTGTTCGTTTTGTTATCTGGTGCATCTTAAGAACTTAGAGCAGTGCTTGGAACATCACAGTTACGCAACACTATTTGTTAAATATATGAATGTGTGATTATCCTGATTGATTAGTTCTGACATTTGGAAGAATTTCATCCATCATCATCCATCGTCAGAAAACTGGCTAAATACCCACTTCTCATCTTGTAAACAATATTACTAAATCATCCTCAAAAGTTATACAGTTCATCCTCCTGCCTCTGCCATGACGTCATCCAAACCACCAAAGACAAGGGCCCCATCCTAGCCTTAAAATCTTCCTCAGGAGGAGGCTGCCTAATCTTCACTCTTCTTCCCTCTGGCTATAAAAGTTATCTGTTTCTATAACTGCCCTTCTTATTCTCTCTCATACCTTTGTCACTTTCTTACCCATGTTCCTTTAGAACTGCTCTGTATTTACTGCTATTTTTCTCCAACTTGTCAAATTCATTTTGAAAGTCAATCCTTGTATTTTGCTCCCATAAAGCAAGGGGGACTGTTGGATGCCATAAGCCAGCCTGCAGCCATGAAACATCTCATCCCAGGGTCTATGTAAAGGCCAGCCCTACAAACTACCTATTGCCCATAAATGGGGTTCTGGTAAGGTTGGGTTCCATTTGGAAATGGTTCTCTCAGTTAGTACTAATTATCTTCTTTTGAAGTATTTAGGAATAGATCCTATCCATCCTGGTAGGGGGAAAAGGTTCACATGTAAAGTGATTAATGTTGTAAATTATTCTTTCTTGTGCTTTAATAGAAAATGTTTCTTGCTCATGTAAATTGGTTAAAAATGGAAAAAAACATTGTATTTAAAATTTTAATTCTTCTTCTTGTCTCTCTTCTTGTAGATGTGTAGTATAGTGTTACAGTCTTGATTAGGACATCTCTAGTTGCATACACTTGGTGTTAATAACATCCACATTTTCTTTCCTAATAGACCCAAAGGGCCAAAATGAAAACTTTAAACTACTTTGTATGTAGAGGCTTCCATCTTTAGGCCTAGCATGTTTATTTGGTAGTAACATGAAAAATACTAATACTAAAGATATATCATAGTGGTATGGGAAGAGAGTTATGACAAAAGAAGTACTATGGGGTTTTCATCTGAATAAGTGTAGTTTCCTGGTATGTGATATGTAAATGAAAATGATATATGAATATAAATTTTTCAGGTTGCAGAATTTTTCCTAGTTTACATAAAAAGATTTATTGAAATAATATGCAAGTTACAATCTCTTAACTGGATGCCCCTAAACTTTCTGATCATTTCAAACAGAAATATTTCTGACTTTCTAAACAGAAAAATGGCTATTTGATTCCTAAATATGCAATAAGCAGGCTGTCTTGGCAGAATACAGGCTGACAAAAGAAAGTTCAGATTCATTTAACTTGATATTCTGATGCCTGCTTTGTTGACCTAGAGAATTATTTACAATACTGAAACAGGCTGGCAATTCTGCGATGACTATACCAGAGAATGGTCAACATCACCAGGAAAAGCCTCAGATCTCATTCCGTTCATTCTGCCACTATACAGAAATCTGTATCCATGGGAACCACAATCCCTAGCATGGAAGTGTGCATTTGACACTGAAAGGATAAGAATGTTTTCTGGAATAGAAAAAAAAAACAAGGAATAATTCTGCTGGGAATTAAATTTCATAATTTTAACTAGAACACCACAGGATATATTAATTCATTTATATGTGGGTTAGACACCTAAGGAGGCGAGAGATGGGAAAGGGATATTTTTGGTGCATGATCTAAGAGGAAAGGACATTAATTGGAGTAATTGACTGGGATGAGCTGGCCTGACTGCATCACCCTGGTAGAAAACTGTCAACGGTTAATAGGAGGACACCTAGCCCAGGGATGGGTGAGATGAAAAGACAACCCGGAAAGTGAAGGTGTAGAAAGCCACTGAAAATACTTTCTCTGTTGTCAGACGTTAGTCTTTTCAGCTACTTATCATTGAATTCAAGGGGCACTAATTACTGGGTTTGAGGCCCAAATTGGGCACTTAACTGTGGGTTCACAATCATAATTATCTTGCTGTAGTAAGATTTGAAAACTGACCTCCTTGGAAGGGTAAGTGTGTGTTAAGTATGCAAGAATGCCAGACTGAAAAGTTGGTCTTCTGGGTAGCTATGGAGGTCCTTACTCTTAAACAGAAGAAATTTTATGGGGAACATTTATGTTATATTAATAATGATAAATTAAGAGATTTGCAAAGGCCAGAAGGCACATTTAAGATTATATTTTCTGATACATTCATAGTTTTCACTCATGTCATAAGACAAACAGAAAGGGGATAATTAACAACTTACCTTAGAAATTCAGTGTTTGAATTTTTTTCTGACTCATTCATCAATTTGTACCCAGAAACTCCATTAGAAAGAAACAAAAATTTTAATCCAATAATTCCCACTTGTGATAAATAAAAGGGAGGGATTTATATTTCTCATCTTTCCTGTTTGATGAAAACTTTCCAATTTTTCTAACTGGAAGAATCTTTAGTGGATTACAATTTCATGGATATTTTCTAGGTTATCATTCTGATTTCAGGCTAATGTTTGACAGGGAGGCTGGTGCCTAACCAGAATGGAACTGACCTTGTAGGTTGTATAAACCCTCTTCTCCCTCTCACGGATTTTTTTTCCTACATAAAATAACATAAACTGATTTCACTAAAAGAAAAAGGTGAGTTTTGATTAACAGGATAAAGCAAATGTATCATCAGAAGAAGCACCAATCTCTGTGATGTGATTTCAGAAGATGTATTGATGGGCAACCAAGCTATCACTCTCGTTAAGAAATTTCTGCCATTCCCCTGCAGGAGAAGGGCTTCAATATAAATATATCCACCACATCCTTCCTTACTGATTAGATCCATTTAACTATGCTTTATAACGCAAAGATTTGTTAATATATTTGCTGTTAATTTTTCTTGTGTATAAGCATTTGTATTATTAGCAGGTTTGAATCAAACTAAATCTTGAAATGCCGCCCACTACAGGAATTCACTCAGGAGGACAGATGTCTTTCTCAGCTCTGTGCATCTGGTTCTTATCACACCTTTGATTACTACAGCAGATTTTACTCCTGGCACATTCTCCAAGTTAATTTTTACATTGTTTGGTTTAATCATAGTTGTTTGCTTTGAGCTAAGCTGGAAATCCACGTACTTTGAAGAGGAGGCCTTGTTCACATCTTGTTTTGGGTAAAGAGTCATTTTTTTAAAGATATAGAGGTTATTTGGTAATTGTATAATTTCAAGTTGTTTTTGTTCTTTTGGCATCCAGTGCAGCATTCTAAACGCCAACCTGTGGAAAGCTGATGTAGAATCAAACGGACATTAGAATTTCTAAATGAGACTCTTCCAATTCTTGAGCATGTGGCTTTCGGAACTAAGATATACAGCTAGCAGTTTGGTGATTTTTTAAAAATTTATTTTTTCAACTAAATTATAAATTCACACTGAAAAAAGGATGTGTCATAGATGTTACTCTTGCATTGTATACTTAGAGCAGAAAATAATGGTAGCATTTCAATAAAAAAAACTCCTTATTTTGCCTCAATTATCTAGATAGCTCTGGAAAATAGAATTAGCTGGATTCCATAATTCCTTTCTTCACTGCCTTCCTTTTTAGGGAGTGGTCTCTGTCCGGAAAAATTTTGTGGGCCAGTGCATAGTGCAAGACAGGGAGGAGCTTACTGCTTTCACCTCCTAGGAAGTGTATGTGCTGAGCCCAGGCAACCCAGAATTTTGGAATAATGAAATAATTTACTACAATAACAGGAAGTTAACATTTCCCCCATAATTCATAATGACTTGTTAAATAAATGCTTTCCCCATACCGTTTTGCTCAAGATATCATATACATCATGATCTCAACCTTTATGCATTTTTATGTTTCACACATTCCTTTCCCCAAATTGGTCCTCCTAACACCCACAGGTGCTGCATGTTTGAATTCTACTTCATCAAAATAAGACGGCATGGTTGTTGAAACAACTCATCAATGACAATGTCGTAAAAAGTGAAGTTACAACTATAGTATCATTTTGATAAAGTAGAATAGAGAATGCATGTTTAAAATCCTGTGAATGGGAATTCTATGCATGAGAAAAAGTGAAACTGAAATTTAACTACTCCAAAGAGCCAGAGCAAGAGCGAGAGCATGAGTGTGTGTGTGTGTGTGTGTGTGTGTGTGTGTGTGTGTGAGTGTGTGTGAGGGGGCGGGGGAGAAGCAATGCACTGGACTCTGAGACTACTGTGAAGTCCATTATGAACTCAATTAGGGATGAGCACAGTGACTGGAATTATAAAATGACCTCAATGACTTTTATTTAAAAGAATGTTATTAAAGTCACTCCAGTTTCATTGCCATTAACTCTGCTTCATAGTTCAATGGTACAATTCACACAGTTATATTTTACTCAATGCCAAAAGGTTTTTCCAACTGGCCTTTTCTGTTTAATTATAATTGCAAGCTGATACAAATGGGTTTTTAGAGTCATGCAGAACTCCTTATATTTCTGTCATCATAACTCACTGGGGGATATAGTTAGATGTCTCATTTCCCCAGTGGGTGGTAACTCTTCCTCCATGTTTGCACTCTGATGGACCCATTTAAACTCAACACTCATTGTGCAGAACTGCTAAACACGATGGAACCCTAAAAGGCATGTTGTGGCATCAAAGCTCATTGTAACCTTATAATGTTAATAAATTGCTTCATTAATAATCAAGGCTAACTTAAAAATCCAGGAAGTAGCTTGACTGCTCAAGCTTGGTTAGTTTCTGCTGAATGTTAGTGTAATCAGTTGACAATAGATACAGATATCTACAGATTGACATTTTTTTCCTATAGTCACACACGTCTGTCAGGTCAGATCAGGTCACGTAAAGAAAATATGGAGATTAAATGGGAAAACATTTCATGAAGTTTTTTGTTTCCATTGAAAACCAAGTCAAGAGCTCATGTCAATGTTTTAATTCAAAATGAAAACTGAGTGTACACAAGCTATTACACATGAACAGGACTCACTTTAGTCTCCTATGTTCATTTGGTAATGAATGTGAGAAATTCTCTGTGATGGTAAAGGCTAAATGACACCTGAAGTTTTCATTCATTCAACAAGCATATAATGACTACTTATTAGGTGCTGGCCATATAGAGATGACAATGACAAGATCCCAAATATATGTTGCTAATGTTGGTTAAGCCTCCAATGTTTTACGTTATTTGTGGATTAAACTCTAAAAGTTAGTGAACTCACGGAACTAATCAAGTGTAAAAATAAAGCAGTGTGCTTAGCCAGGACTTTATAATATAGGCACAAGAATAGAACAATGGTTTCAGTAGACATGTCTTCCTCTAAATTCACTCATGACTTGCACTGGGTGGATTTTTTTCTTAGCCGAGCCTCGTCTGACAGCTGCACAAGTTTCCTCTGGCTTCTCTCTTTTAATCAAAGGTTTTTTTGCAGGAGCCTTCATTCTCCACATCACAACTGGGTGCCGGGGCCCAGTAGGACTCTGAATTCGGATGATCTTGGTTGAGGCAATGTAAGACATTTTCACTGTTTGCACTACGGCGTTCATTAAATTTTTGGCTGCTTGGATCAAGGAGGTAACGCTGTCCAACTGTGGGGGGAAAAAAGAGCTATTATTCAAAAATGTAATCAGGAATTTAAAAAGATTTAATGTTACAGAAATTGAAATGTGATATTTTGTTTTTATCCCAGAAATGAATGTTAATCTCCATTTTATATATCTATGTAAATTATCTACATCAATCCATCTATTTTTGATCATTTATTTATCTATTTATCTGATACATAAATAGATCCATATTCCATCTTCTAAGGTGATAACTTAGAGAGATTAATTTCTTTCTCTTGGTTTTCAGAGAAATGGATTCTATAAATTCTATATAATATCGCAAGGTCCAGATGGTCACTGCTTTCTTTGTAATGAATTTCCCAATTTCCAGGAGTAACACTGAGCCCTTCCTATAGGAGACGACTATCCACAATAAAAGCTATATTATGTCTAAGTAAATTTATAAGAACAGCAATGGAAAATTCTCCCATCTCAGGGAATTTATAGTTTAAGATAAATATCATACACACATTCAGGTGTACACACTCATGTATACCACTCACTTTCATGAATATTTCCTAAATCATTCCAGCTAAAAGAGTCTCTTTTGTAAACACAGAACTTTTAAATGGGTCATGCAGTGTGTTACAATAGATAAAGCCAAAGCTTTTCAGTCAAATAAATTTGGGTGTAAATTTCAGGTCTGCTATTTGATATCTTGGACAAATCATTTAACCGTTTTCATCCTAGCTTCTCCAGATAGTAAATAGGAAAAAAACGCTTATCAAAGTTAAATAATATGTGTAAAGAACCTAGTAGAATGACTGCCAAATACTTGATTGTTATTAAATATCATTTCTGTTGTTTCTTACGAAGACTGACAAAATTGCTTAATTTTGAAGCTGCACTAATGAAATTACTAAAAGAAACCTTTTCTCACATGATTCTGTTTTTAATTGTTACGTTTTCTGGGTTGTTCACAAAAACAATCTCAGGGGAAAATGTGGTGATATTCCTAGAATCTTGCAAAATACCTTAGAGCTGAGCCAAGTTGGTTCATGTTTATACAACTAATGCCTCTTCCATTAGTTTAGTTTGGCAGATTGTCATCCACAGGTAACTCACACAGAAAGATGTGCCTCCACTGTCACCTCCCTGTGACGTGTGCTGTCAGGGTTGAGACTCAAACTCTGGCTCTGTAGTTACTAAAATTCATCAGCCGCTGCCTGGTCTGAGTTTTCTGCCTTTGCAGTTCGAAGTCTCATCTCACATACAGAATAAATGAGTGAAGGAAAGTAGTGAGCTGAGGTTGCGTGCCTGGGGCAGCGGTCTAGCTGGCTGCCTCCTAGGGAGAAAACTTAATTAGCTCCATTATATGCCAAGCTCTAACTCCTGAAAAGGTGACACCAAAAAATATGTAGTTTGAGAGGCAGTAATACTTGGCAACTACACATCTTTAAGTCTTTTTACTTGTTGAAGCCAGAAATGTAAAATCTGTGCATGTGGCAGGAATGACAAATGTTTTGCAAACATTAGACAGGATTTCATGAAGCACTCACGCGTATTTCAGAGGACACTTAGAGCTTCTGAACCTGTACGCAACTTAAAAAAAAAAAACGAGACTTTGAATAGAATAACACACTTTGTTATTAATGTTACTCTATGGACAGATTGCAGGCTAAAATCTGTCCTCTAATAATTAGCAATTTTCATTAAAAACATCCTGGAGCTAGTTAGATTCTCAAAGTAGTTTCCAATCTCACCATAGGAAAAAGAAAGTTTTTCTAAATGATGAAATAATGTAAATAGTATTGAGAATCCTTGGTAATTTTCTCTCTCAAACATGAAAATACTTGGTTTACTCCAAAGCTCTGTGCTACCATAAAGTCTTCCATGGAAAAGGTCCTAGGGACTGCTGTCTCTCGGGATTTCACCAGTGGCCTTTGGCGTTCCCACTCTAAAACTAACATTCTCTTCTCTTCTTTTTGACTCTGTAAACTTGTCATGTATAGATTGTATTTATTTCCTTTCCTTTTGATTTCTCCATATAAGTGGTACATATAAACCAGTCTAAAGAGAATGTTTAAGATCAATCCAGGCCTTAAAATGTGGAAACTGTATTGTCTTCTTTCCTCACTGAATCAGCAAAGCCCTGTCTGTGCCATTGTGATCTCTTATCCTTTTATTTTAAAATCCTAAATGGCTGTAGCAAAATTTCTCCTCTGAGTGATCAGAAAAACCAGAGGACAAATTATCCCCCTAGGAGAACATGAAGACTAATTTTTTTGTGTGTGTGTGTGTGAGGAAGATTAGCCCTGAGCTAACATCTGACAATCCTCCTCTTTTTGCTGAGGAAGACTGGCCCTGGGCTAACATCCATGCCCATCTTCCTCCACTTTATATGGGATGCTGCGACAGCATGGCTTGACAAGTGGTGCGTCGGTCCGCGCCCGGGATCTGAACCGGCGAACCCCAGGCAGCCGCAGTGGAGCGCGCGCACTTAACCGCTTGCGCCACCGGGCCGGCCCCAGTGAAGACTAGTTTTGCAGACAGATTAGGACAATTGCTGAAAGAATACTGTTATTTCATGAAGGAAGCTTGTAAGACATTCTAGGAGGATCTTTGAGGTCTGAGAGGTCTGTGCGCTAGTATGCATAACTCTCTGCTATTAGCCAAATCACAGGCCACACGAGCAATGGGTATAGACAAGCCTAGCAAATGGTAGGGAATTTTGTCTGAGGCTCAAGCAGTGGCTCAGGCCTACTCATAGAGAATAAATGCACAATTTCATGTCTGCAAAAATTATTATAAATCCTCCAATCCAGGATTCTTCAAGGGAAGGTTTCAATAGAATCTTCTTTGTAAAAACAAAGGCAAATGTGAGTAAGGTAAGGCACCACTTTAGGGTCTCTGTGTTCAATTTATTGAACAAAGTTTTCTGAATTTCACAAATGTACCTGTGCAAGACAAGAATGTTAATTTACTCTAAAGGTCTGGTAGAGTAAACCAAGCAACCTGTAAAACTCAGGTCCAAAGATTCTCTTATCATTAGAAATCATTTTCATCAACCGAAAATTCTTCTAGACAAATGTAACTTGAGATGTTTACCGTAGAAGGAGCTATTTTCCCTAACACCTGGTGACATTCCTCTCTGATCTAGTTGAAGTGTTCTTGATCAAGGTTATCAACTGAGAACAAGAATGGCTTCTAAGGCCCTCAAACCTCCTGAGGTTCCATGTAAGTATTTGCATGCACGTACATATAAGCAGCTTCTTATCTACCCCTTTTCCATAAAAGGGGACAGGTTTTAAATAACTTTTCAAAGAGGATTTTGACCTAAATTAAAGGTCTCTGTCCTTGACAAATCAGAAATCTGCTCTCCTACCATAGTAAATAGGAAGATAGCTACCTTTCCTATGCTGTTGACTTGTGCTTGTTCTCACAACACTGGTGTGGCTTGCTGATCTATTAATGTCACAATAAGTTTCTCAATATTGTCTATGTCTAAACATAAATTGGTAAGTTCTGCCTCTTTTTGCTGAGAATCTAGATGAACATAAAGTGATTATATTAGTAAGCTAGCTTTTTAACAGCAAGATGTATTTTGCAAACAATGCAAATTATGATCATCTAAATAGAGTCCTACTCAATATTATCAGTCTATAGGAATCTTAGTTCATTTTATTGTAGCGTCTCTTCTGTGCTTTGTGGTATGTACTTTGTGATTTCAGTTAAGCTACAGTATAAATTTGTCCAGTTCTAAAAATGTTTTCCGACAAAAGTCTCCGTCCTACTTAGAGATATGTCTACAACCTTTACTACAGAAAAGGAAGAGTTTAACAACACAAAAGATATTTTCTTTTTCCTCACAAAATGTCAACTTTTTGACCATGTGACCAATGTTCAGAGAACATCTGAATCTTTTTACAAAAACTAACATTAAATACCTGTGATGTAAGTTTTCCACAACTACATCAACATGGAATGTCTGCTGGAAAGTCCTTGTCAAAATTCTAATTATTGTAATTATTGATAGCCAAGATGAATATTTAAAAAAAGACATATTAGTTATTCCTTCTTTTAATTTTCTAGTTTCTCATCTATATTACGTCAGAACACCAGAATGTCTTACACTCATACTATAGGGCTTGAACTCCCCCTATTCTGGATCCAGATCTTTATCAGATACATGCTTTGCATGAGGATGCTGAGCCGAAGCGAACCTCCCTCCCATTGATGTGGATCTCATCTCCTTGCACCTGGGCTGTCACCTGGGGAAAGCATAGCTTCCCAAACTCTGTGTGAACTGCCATACCAACTAATGCTGATGGGGCTCCTGTGGAGAGAAAAGCCTGATATTGCCTGGAAAGATATAATTCCTATCCCATAAACTTGTGGGTAACCTGGTGCCAAGTGTAGCCTATGATATTCTTGTGAGTCTCAACATTTACCTGAACTTAAAGACCCCTGGTGGATGTTGCACCTGCACAAAAGCAATACTTGAAAGTCAAATGTGTGGACTTTGGCTTCAAGTATAACAGCTTATAATAATTGCTAATATTGATTGTATGCTTCCTGTATGTTGATGCTGTTCTAAGCAGTTGACATAAATTAATTCACAGCAACACCATGAGGTAAGTACTACTGTTATCTCCATTTCATAGATGAGAGAACAAAGGAACTGGAAGGTGTGGTAGCTTGCTCATGGCAACACGGCTATTAAACAGTAGAGCTGGAATTTGAGCCAAGGCACATGGTTCAAGTAACTGGTGCTCTTCCCGCTGCACAGCCCTGTCTCTCAGGAAGGTGTCACTTTGAATGCATATTTATTTTCAGATATTTAATCGTTGGAGAAATTGCACTAACATTAATACAATGTATAAAATTTAAAAATTGACTACCCAATAACTGCTTTGGGAAAGGTTGTAGAATTTTTGTAATCCATTTTGGTACTAAGAAAAATGAGGCTATCTTACTTGCCAAGGTACTTTCTTGGGACGGTGGTTTGTTAATGTTTATACTCCATCATTTTCCAAGTAGTGCTTTTTTTGAAATAGCAAACAGAAATACTCAGTCATCCTTACACGCCCCAAACCATTTAAAGACTTTTAAATTAGGACTACTTTCTAATTAAACATTTTAAAATTTTAAAATGTGGATCTCAATAAACAAATCAATAAGGCAAAGAAAAACCACAAACAAATCATATTACAGCTTCTAGGACACGGAATTGTGTAATATTTATTTCATCTTTAAAATGTTTCATAGTGTAAATACAAACCAAACTTTTTTCTGATTCTCAAATAAAATTAAATCAGTTTGTCTGCCTTTGTTTTGTAATAAAAACCAGGATTTGGTCCCCTGAGCTTGGAGTTTCTATTTAACCCTTACTTAGTTTTGAAGTTCTCAGTTAAATTATTTGGAAATAAGGATAGTACAGGTAATGTAAAAGGGCATTATGTACATGTGTTGGTAGATAACAAGTGAAAGCATAAATAACTCTTTCTAAAATATTTAGAGATGTTTATAGTCTTTCTAACTTATAGGTGCCATTTTCATCTCTAGAAGTAGTTGTGTACCACAGGAAATGCTTAAACACATATTTGTTAGCAAAAATACATCATCTAATTCAATATGTTTTTATTATCCACCCTGAACCTCTCTGAGGACCTAATTTTATCCCCATATTTGCTTAACACATTCTTTTGTTTCTGAACAGATTTTTAGAAGAATGGCCTCTATTGAAAGCGTTCTCCCTTTTTAGATGCATTAAAAAATGCTAAACAGCCAGGCTGGCTTAATGTAAAAATCAAATAACAGGCTTTGTTAATGCTAGTCAAAATGGAGTTACCTATTCAAATTGAAATTGTCAAGCTTATAATTAAATTGAGAAGGTGGCTCCTTCTTCGAGTATGAAGAGTTATTCCAATGGACCACTGATAGAATTTGCATAGTAAATTTGTCCTTTTCCAATTCTCCATTAGAATATGATAACAGCAAAAGACAATTTAAGTTGAAAGAGGGAAAAATCAATGCATAGGATAACTAAAGAAATTTTAACACTACTGAGAGGGCCAGACATGAAACGAAAGACGGCATTTATTCAGTTGTAATCTTGTTCTGTCAAAAAGCACTTCCAAAGCTAATTTTTTTCTAAAGCACATACTCTAGGCTAAAAACATCTTGTATCATCTTAAAAGGAAATAATTACAAACACAACACCAATTCAGGTGGCTACTCAGAATGCCTTTTGATTCTATTTGCAATGGCCTGCTATAAATATATTGTTAGTAATATTAATGATTAGCTATCCTTCAACAACATTGACTTAAAGGCCAATGCCTATCTGAAGAACTAATTTCCTGTAACAATTACAGCCCAGGTACTAGTTACACAGATTCCGAAAAATTAGTATATTCTTTCCTATGTAGAGCTAGCAGTTTGGGCTGGGTTTGGCGTGATTCTCTCCATATTGATGTTTCAACCTGTGCTTTCTCTTCTCTCCAGCATCAGGCAGAGAATTGACTTCTGCTCTCTCCATAGACATCTACTGATGATATTCAGCTGACATCTTAACGATGATGCAAGAACTCTGGGCTGAGAGTAAGAAAGCACTGGTGTGGGTCTTAGATCTGACACTCATCTCTTGCATGAACACAGGCAAGAAAAAAAACTAGGTTGTGTAAAGCCAAAAGTCCAAATGGCATTAGTCTTCCAATCCATGCAAGGACATCCTGTCTACAGCCTGTTCACATTTTTGCTATTTTTCAGCCTCTCTTGATCATCATTATTCTATCATTTTAACCCTTCTGTTAGCAATAGTAAACATTTCTTAGCTTGCTTCTCTCTGCTACAAACATCTAGTAGAAGAGAATTGTCCATGTCACCGGTACTGACCCACAGGTGACCCTCTACTGCTCTTAGAGAATCTCCTGATTGGGAAAATGGGTTTCTAAATAAATTGATTTGCCATGAACCTGAAGTTGACAGACAATGCTTTTTGTGTCTTAGGCAATTATTGCACTCATTCTACCCAAACACTATTTCAAATTTCCACTCTCATCAAACCTCTGACATCTCATATTCTCACTTATTCTGCAGGTTATTTCACTTAAAATAAATATAAAACAAACAAGCAAGCAAACAACAACAATAAAATAGAAACAAAAATAGAAGCAGCAAAATGCCACTGCTTGAACCTGTTCTTCATTCTTATCCATTTCCACTAAAATGAAAGAGTTATCTCTTTTTTTCTCTATAACCAATACTTCTACTTGTACTCTAGATTCTATTCCTTCTTTGCTTTCTCGGGACTTTGTACAATTAGTAATTCTTTTCTGTTAATGCATCTTTGTTCCATTCCTTTTTATTGGTTTTTTCACTGAAGTATGTAAATATTTGTAAAAGCCTATCCTAAAATATAGCCAGACTTTTCGAAAGGTTTTCTATATTCCCTGACACTATTTTCCTCACTTCCTACTTACTTCTCCAGCAATCTAACTCTTACTTTCACACAAAAAGTTTTCCCTTTTTTTCTAGTAGACATTGATGTAATACAGATGTATTAAATATATATGATATAACATATAATTAAATATATTATATAATATTAGTATATATTTAATTAAATATAATTTTATATAATATTAATATATGTTTTCTACTATATCATACTACATGTATGTTAAATATGTAACATATATTAAATAATTCAATATGTAACTTGCATATCTGATTTCTTTCAATCAAATTTCATTTATGAGATCAATTAATTCTCATTCTGGTATAATATTCTATTATGTAAAAACATCATAATTTATTTATCCATTTTACTGTTGATGGACTTTTAAGTAATTGGGGGCTATTATGAGGAGCAATTTAGGAATATTCTGGTACATGTATTTTGGTGAAGAAATATATGAAATTTTGTTGTGTATGTACATGAGAGTGCAATTGCAGAGTCATAAAAATGCACATATTCAGTTTTGTTGGATACTTCCACAGACTGCCAAAATGCCCCTGCAAATTTATACTTCCACCAGTAATACATTGTTACGTCTTCACCTACACTTTTTTCTCCATATTTTTCACCTTAGCCATTTTGGCAGTTTTATAGTTGAGATTTTAATTGGCACTTCATTGATAACTAATGAAGCTGAGCATGTTCTCCTATATTTACATTAACCTGCCTCTAGAGACCTTGCAAAATTCACTTAATAATATAATTTTTACATATTTTTCTAGATTCTATTGGCTTTTCTATGTACACAAACATGTCATCTATGAATAATGACAATTATATTTCTTCTTTTTCATTTATTTTATCTTTTTTTCCCTTGCAGTATTACATTAGGTAGAACTACCAGTACACAAATGTTGATACCAGGTATTTTTGATTCATCTTTCATCTGAGAGAGAATATTTTCAATATTTTAGCATTGATTTCTTAGTTACCTCATGGACTAGATGTTTATTTTTATAAATATCCTGGTAAGGGAGGATTTTCTAGTTTTCTTTTTACTATTGATTTCTAACATAAAATACTATTGTAATTAGAAAATAAGATCTGAGTGATTTTAAAATATAATATTTGTTGAGGCTTTCTTTAGACCCAACATATGGTCAAATTTGATATATGTCAGGTACACTAGAAAGGAATGTAAATTCTAGTATTGTTATGTCAGTGTTGTATTATGTCAATTAGCTTCCTTGAGCCTCTTTTCAATCAAGCCCATTCCCATCCCAGTATCAGGCAACACTGATCTGTTTTGTGTCACTGTAGATTTGATGTACCTTTTCTAGAGTTGCATATAAATGGAATTTTACAGTATGTACTTTTTTGTGTTTTGCTTCTTTCACTCAGCGTTATAATTGTAAGCTTCACCTATGTTGCTCCATGTATCAGTAGTTTATTCTGTTTATTATTGAGGAGTATTAAATTTTATACATATACCACAACTTGCTAATCCATTCACTTATTGACTGACATTTGGTTTGTTTACAATCTTTTATTATTATGAATAAAGCTCCTATGGCCATTCTTGTACAACTAATTCGTAGATAGGTTTTTATTTCTCTTGGGTAAATACCTAGAAGTGAAATTGCTATGCTGTATTTTAAGTGTATGTTTAACTTTTTAAGAAACTATCAAACTGTTGGCCAATGTTATTTTACCATTTTAAATTCTCACTAGCAATAATACAAGTTACAATTACTTTATATCCTGAGCCCTACTTGGTATTTTCTTTTTATTATTATTTATTTATTTATTTTTCCCCTAAAGCCCCAGTAGATAGTTGTATGTCATAGCTGCACATCCTTCTAGTTGCTGTATATGGGACGCGGCCTCAGCATGGCCAGAGAAGCGGTGCGTCGGTGCGCGCCCGAGATCCGAACCCCGGGCGCCCAGCGGTGGAGCGCGCGCACTTAACCGACAAGCCACGGGGCCGGCCCCCTACTTGGTATTTTCAATCTTTTTAAATTTTAGACATTCTAGTGAGTATGAAGTGAAATGCCACCGTGGTTTTAAGTTGCTTTTCTCTGATTACTAATAATGTTGAGGATGTGTTAGAGTACTTAATGAACATTCACATATTTTCTTTAATGAAATATCTGTTAAATATTTTATCTCATTTTTGGACTATCTTCTTTCTATTCAGTTCTAGCATTCTTTATATATTCTGGATACAAGTCCTTTGTCAGATATATGTATTACAAATATTTTCTCCCAGCCTGTGATTTTTCTTTTCGTTTTCTTAACTGAGTCTTTCAAAATGCACAGGTTTTTAAATTTGATGAAGTCCAATTTATCAATTTTTTAATTTTATGGTTAATGATTTTTTTGTCCTATTAAAAAATGTTTGGCTACCACAAATTTACTAAGATTTTCTTTTATGTCTTCCTCTAGATATTTGAAGTTTTAGATTTATATTTAAGGTTATGCAAACTTTGTACTGATTTTTATTTAAGGAGTGATATATAGTACATTTCTTTTCATATAGATATCCAGTTGTTCAAGCATCGTTTGGTGAAAATACTTTTCTTTTCCTTTTAAGTTATCTTGCAACCACTGTTAAAATTAAATTGATCATATACGTGTGGATCTATTTTTAGACTTTCAATTCTGTTTCATTTCTATGTTTACTTCATGCCAGTACCATACCATCTTGAATACTACAGCTTTATATTAAGTTTTGAAATAAAATATATTAAATGTAAATTTGTTCTTTTTAACAATTGATTTAACTATTTTAGGTCAACTGGATTTCTACATAATTTATAGAATCAGTTTGATAAATTACACAAAAATGCCTATGGGGATATTGATTGGGATTATGTTTAATATATAGATCTATCTGGATAGAAGTGACAGTTTAACAAGATTGACTCTCAATGTACGAACATACTATGTATAGCTCTCTACTTTTTTGTGTGTATGTGTGAGTAAGATCAACCTTGAGCTAACATCTGCCAATTCTCCTCTTTTTGCTGAGGAAGACTGGCCCTGGGCTAACGTCCGTGCCCATTTTCCTCCACTTTACATGGGACACTGCCACAGCATGGCTTGACAAGCAGCGCATTAGTGTGTGCCGAGGATCCAAACCAGCGAACCCCAGGCCGCCGCAGCAGAGCGCGCGCGCTTAACCTCTTGCGCCACTGGGCCGGCCCCAGATCTCTACTTTTTAAGGTTTAATTTCTTTCAACAAGAGTTTATAGTTTTCAGTTTAAACATCTTGCATATATGATGATAAATTTTCCCCTAATATTTTGTTTTTGATGCTACTGTAAAAGTTATTTTGAAAATTTTATCCTCTGATTTTTTATTGCTAATATATAGAAATATAATTGATTTTTTTTGTTGGTATTGTTTTGTAGTTTGGTTTGTTTCTTGCAACGTTTCTGCAGTCCACAAATTGTCTCCAGGAAGAAATCTTGGGTGAATGTAGGGCTCATCTTGCTTGTTTCCTTCTCTCAGGGATTACAGGCTTCTAATATTTATTGTCCAATATTTGAAAATAGTTGTAATATATATTTCATTCAGTGTTATGGTTGTCATGGTAACAAGGAAAGTCTAACCTCAGTTACTATAATATGCTAAGAAGGAAAAGTCCAGTTCTGTGAATTTTTAAAAATACACACATTTTATATTGTGGTATTGGGTTCATAGAGATTTATAATCATGTGACAGTCTTAAAAAGACCTTTTCATCACTGTAAAATGCTCTCTCTATGTCTAGTAATTATATTTGCTTTAAATTCTACTTTGTATGATATTAATATAACTGTATCAGCACTCTTTTGATTAATGCTGGAAGAGCATATCTTCTTCAATCTTTTACTTTCTACTTTTTTTTGTCCCTATATTTAAAATGTGTCTCTTTTTTAAATATCACACAGTATTTCTTTGTTCCAGTCTGGAAATCTTAGTCCTTTATTGGCTTCTTCATTTACCTATATGTAATATAATTACTAAGCCAGGTTATGTTTATAACTATCATTTTGCTATTTATTTTTTATTTGATTTATTTTTGTTTATCTATTTTTATCTTGCCTATTTCTTTTGGGGTAATGAAATATTTTATATTACTCCATTTTGTCTCTCTAGTACCTTCTCAGTTATATTTACATTTTAACTACTTTTGGTTACTCTAAAGATTAAAACATGCTTCTTTGATTTACTAAATTTTAATATAAAGTAATACTTTTAACACTCTTCTGTAGTGCTAGAATCATAGAAAATTTGAATTCTACTTACTCATTTTAATTTTTACAATATTCTCATTATTCCACTAAATTCTATCATTAAAATTTGGAATTTTAATTCCAAATATATTTTAAACTCAATAGGGCAATTGTAATATTACTTTGTACAGTCAGCATTTTTATTTTCGCACATATGTGTTTTTTTTTCTTGCATTTACATGTTTCTATTTTGCAAAATTTTTCTTCTGTTTGAAAAACTCTCTTTAGTATTTCTTTTTGAGATGGCCTGATGGTGAGAAATGCTCTCAGTTTTTATTTTTCTGAAAAGATCTTTATTTGAGCTTTATTTCTGAAGTATATTTTTGTTGGTTATAGAATTCTACATTGGCAATTGTTTTCTTTCACCTTAAAGATGTCATTCAATTTTCTTCCAACTTCCATCATTTCTCCTGAGAAGTTAGTTATAAGTTTTCGTGACTCTCCTTTGAAGGAAACAGGTCTTTGCTATCTTGTTGCTTTTAAGATTTCAGCTGACTTTATCAGCAGTTTGACTATGATGTACCTAGTTGTAGAACTTTTTTCTTTTATATCCTGCTTTAAATCCACTGAGCTTCCTCAATTTGTGAGTTGATCTTTTTCTTCAGTTAGGGAAAATTCTAAGCAATTAATTCTATGCAATTATTTCTTTGAATATTGCCTTTGTCCCTTTTTCTTTCTTCTTCTTTTGGAGGTCCAAATACATGAATGCTAAATATTTTGTGCTTGTTCTACATGTTTCTTATCTGGCTTCTCTAGTTGATGTTGGTGGAGCCATTCATTTATTGTAATCTACTACATTCTACCCAGAAATGGAAGCTTATGTATTACAGTGGACATTTTAATCTTTATCCTTCAGAAATTCTCAGTATTCAAGACTTCTAAACACTTTATCCCTCTAAAAACCTTTCTTCCCTGGTTTCAAGTAAACATAGCCTAGTTTATCCATTTACCTCTCAGTTTGTTCCATGAAGAATTTCACCGTGCAGAATATTTTCTCCAGATGTTCCTTAAATATTAGTGTTTTAAGCACTCCTTTTTTTCCTCAATCTAAGCCCACTTATGGACTCCCAAGGCTACAATTACCATTAATTTGCTTATGATTATGATTCTCAAAATCTCATCATCATCTGAACTCCAAAATTCCCTATCTCAGTTAAGGCAACATCAACCAATCTCCTAAGCAAAACTTTGACTCACCACTCTCATTCACCAATCATATTTAGTCAATCATCAAGGCCCCTCATTCCAATCCTCTCAGTATCTTTCCTTCTCTACTATCACCACCCTAGAGCTGGTCATTATCTTGTGTAACTTGGACAACTGCAATATGTTACGGGGCTCTGTCTCTGCATTTTTGCTCCCCTCTGGTCCATTCTTAACAATAATGCAAAAATAATCTCTCAAGGGAGTGACGTCAGCATCATGGTGGAGTGCCCTTTCTTCTAAACACTTCCCCCAATAAGATACAACAAAAGGGACAGTCACAGACCGAAAAGGGACTCTTACGCAGCAAAAAGGAAGATCGGAAAGACCCCACCGCCGCACATCTGAAAGTGGACGTGCTGGGGCCCCCAGAGAAAGTGGGGAGAGGTAAGGAGAAATCCTATCCTTCCCCATCAGACCAGTGATTCGGGTCCATGCAGCTCCCAGAGAGGGGGGAGAGGTGCCCCTCTGTGGGGAAACCGTAGCTCTTTGGGCTCTCTCAGCCAGTGAGAAACTCCCACACAGAGGACTCAGACCTGCTGCAGGGGTGCCATCAACATTTGAGCACCCCAGGAGAGCGGATAACGAGGGGCGAGTGAGAAGCCCCCCACCCCAGGGACCCAGCGGGCAAAAGAAAGAGCCCCCCACCCCTGCATGCCCAACACTGCAGCTCAGCTGACCAGACAGAACAGCTGGGGCAGATGGCAGGCACATGGCCCGTGGCCATGAAGCAGCTGGAGTGGACCACAGGGGGCTCAGATTACACAGTCCTTAACCCCCATACAGTGGCGGAAAGTGGAAACTGCAACCAGATATTTCTAGGATGAGGAAAAACAAAGCAAATACAGGAACCACAATGCAAAGGTATATTAAATTGCCAGACCAGAAGGAAAATGACAAGCAACCAGAAATCAACCCTGAAGGCACAGAAATCCATAACTTAAATGACAGAGAATTCAAAATAGCTACCGTAAAATAGCTCAATGAAATGTAAGAAAACACAGATAAACAATTCAACGAAATAAGGAGTTTCTTCACAAAAGAGATTGAAATCATAAAGAAAAACCAATCAGTACTGATGGAGATGAAGAAAACAATTGAGGAGATAAAGGAGAATCTGGAATCTTTAAAGAACAGAGCTGACAATATGGAGGAATGAATTAGCATTATAGAGGATAGAAATACAGATATGCTTCAGATGGAGGAGGAGAGAGAATTAAGACTAAAAAGAAATGAAGAAAGTCTCTGAGAAATATCCAACTCAATTAGGAAATGTAACATAAGAATTATAGGTATTGCTGAGGGAGAAGAGAGGGAAAGAGGAACAGAGAGCCTATTCAAGGAAATAATAGTGGAGAACATCCCAAATCTGGGGAAGGAGCAGGAAATACCAGTAAGTGAAGTCAATAGGTCGCCTAAATATGTCAACAGGCAAAGGCCCACTCCACGGCATATAGTGGTAAGGCTGGCTAAATTCAATGACAAAGAAACAATATTAAGGGCAGCTAGACTAAAACTAAAAACAACGTACAAATGAACTCCAATCAGGCTCTCAGCAGATTTCTCAACAGAAACTGTAAAGGCTGGGAGAGATTGGAATGATATATTCAAAATACTGAAAGACAAAAACTTTCAGCCAAGAATACCCAGCAAAAGTATCCTTCAAATATGATGGAGAAATAATAACATTCCCAGATAAACAAAAGCTAAGGGAGTTCATGGCCACGAGACCCCCACTACAAGAAATGCTCAGGAAGGCCCTCAGGCCTTAAAAAAAGAAGAGAAAGGGAATACAAAGCTTGGAGCAAGGAGAAAAATAGGTAGACAAAATCAGAAAAATAGTGGATCTTTACCGGAATAGGTTAGCAACCACTTAAATACCAAAATCAAAGATCAAAGGAAGGAAAACACCAAAAATAAATACAACCTCATCACTGTAAACACACAGCCATAACACAAGATAGAGTAAGTTGTAATGAGAATAACTTAGAAGGGGAAGAGGAAAGAGATCGAATTGACTTAGTATAAGGAAATAAGAGGCCATCAGATAATGGACTATCTCATGCAAAAGACTTTTTATGCAAACCTCAAGGTAACCACTAAACAAATACTCAAAACAAAATCACATATGATAAATAAAGAGAAAACTAGAAGAGTCATAAGACAGAACAACCAAACTGAATTGGCAGTCTGACACACATGGGACAAAAAACAAAGGAGATACAAAAGAACTGGAAAATAAGTGACAAAACAGCAACATTAAGCCCTCATATATCAATAATTACACTAAACATAAAGGGATTGAACTCTCCAATCAAAAGATACAGAGTGGCAGGATGGATTAAAAAGCAAGACTCAACAAATGCTGCCTCCAGGAAACACATCTCAGCTCTAAAGGCAAGCACAGGCTCAGAGTGAAAGGATGGAAGACAATACTCCAAGCTAATCTCAAACAAAAGAGAGCAGGTGTTGCCATACTCATATCAGACAAAGTAGACTTCAAGATAAAACAGGTTAAGAGAGGCAAAGAAGAGCAATATATAATGATAAAAGGGACACTCCCCCAAGAAGACATATCAGTTATAAACATATATGCACCCAACCTATGAGCACCAAAGTACATAAAGCAACTATTAACAAACCTAAAAGGAGCTATTAACAACACCACAATAATAGTAGGGGATCTTAATAACCCACTTACATCAATGGATAGATCATCTAGACAAAAAGTCAATAAAGAAACAGTGGACTTAGATGAAAAACTGGACAAGATGGACCTAGTAGACATATATAGAGCACTCCATGCAAAAACAGCTGACTACACTTTCTTCTCAAGAACGCATGGAACATTCTCAAGGATAGACCATATGTTGGGAAACAAAGCAAGCCTCAATAAACTTAAGAAGATTGAAATCACAACAAGCATCTTTTCAGACCATAATGCTATGAAACTGGAAATCAACTACAAGAAAAAAACTGGGAAAGTGACAAAGATGTGGAGATTAAACAACATGCTACTGAACAACCAATGGATCATTGATGATATTAAAGGAGAAATCAAAAAATATATGGAAACAAACGAAAATGAAAATATGCCATACCAAACCATATGGGATGCAGCAAAAGCAGTCCTGAGAGGGAAACTCATAGTGACACAAGCCCACCTTAACAAACAAGAAAAAGCCCTAATAGGCAACCTTAAATTACACCTAATGGAACTAGAAAAAGAGGAACAAACAAAGCCCAAAGTCAGCAGAAGGAGAGAAATAATAAAAATCAGAGCAGAAATAAATGAAATTGAGACCAAAAAAACAGTAGAAAGGATTAATGAAACAAAGAGTTGGTTCTTTGAGAAGATAAACAAAATTGACAAACCCTTAGCCAGACTTATTAAGAAAAAAAGACAAAAGGCTCAAATAAATAAAATTAGAAATGAAAGACGAGAAATTACAACAGATACCACAGAAATACAAAGGATTATAAGAGAATATTATGAAAAACTACATGCCAACAAATTGGACAATCTAGAAGAAATGGATAAATTCTTAGACTCATACAACCTCCGAAAACTGAACCAAGAAGAAATAGAAAATCTGAATAGACCAATCACAAGTAAAGAGATTGAAATAGTAATCAAAAACCTCCCAAAAAATAAAAGTTCAGGCCCAGATGGCTTCTCCAGTGAATTTTACCAAACATTCAAACAAGATTTAATACCCATCCTTCTCAAAATATTCCAAAAAATAGAGGAAGATGGAACACATCCTAAGTCATTCTATGAGGCCAACATCACTCTGATACCAAAGCCAGACAAAGTCAATACAAAGAAGGAAAATTACAGGCCAATATCACTGATGAACATAGATGCAAAAATCCTCAACAAATATTGGCAAACCGAATACAGCAACACATTAAAAAGATCATGCACCATGATCAAGTGGAATTTATACCATAGACACAGGGATGGTTCAACATCTGCAAGTCAATCAATGTTATACACCATATCAACAAAATGAAGAATAAAAATCACATGGTCATCTCAACAGATGCAGAGAAGGCATTTGACAAGATACAACATCCATTTATGATAAAAACTCGCACCAAAATGGGTATAGAAGGAAAGTACCTCAACATAGTAAGGGCTACTTATGACAAAACCACAGTCAACATTATACTCAATGGGGAAAGGCTGAAAGCCATTCCTCTGAGAACAGGAATGAGACAAGGCCGCCCACTCTCACCAATCTTATTCAACATAGTACTGGAGGTTTTGGCCAGAGCAATTACGCAAGAAAAAGGAATAAAAGGAATCCAAATAGGCAACGAAAAAGTGAAACTCTCACTATTTGCAGACGACATGATTTTATATATAGAAAACCCTAAAGAATCCATTGGAAAACTATTATAAATAATCAACAACTACAGCAAAGTCACAGGGTACAAAATCAATCTACAAAAAGCAGTTGCATTTCTGTATCCTAATAACGAACTAACAGATAGCTCAAAAAAATAATAACATTTACAATTGCATCAAAAAGAATAAAATATCTAGGAATAAATCTTACCAAGGACGTGAAAGACCTATACAATGAAAACTACAAGACATTATTGAAAGAAATGGATGATGACATAAAGAAATGGAAAGACATCCCATGCACATGGATTGGAAGAATAAACATAGTTAAAATGTCCATATTACCTAAAGCAATCTACAGATTCAATGAAATTCCAATCAGAATCCCAGTGACATTCTTCACGGAAATAGGAAAAAGAATACTAAAATTCATATGCGGCAACAAAAGACCCCACATAGCTAAAGCAATCCTAAGAAAAAAGAACAAAGCTGGAGGCATCACAATCCCCGACTTCAAAACGTACTACAAAGCAATAGTAATCAAAACAGCATGGTACTGGTACAAAAACAGACACACAGATCAATGGAACAGAATTGAAAGCCCAGAAATAAAACCACACATATACAGACAGCTAATTTTTGACAAAGGAGCTAAGAACATACAATGGAGAAAGGAAAGTCTCTTCAATAAATGGTGTTGGGAAAACTGGACAGCCACATGCAAAAGAATGAAAGTGGACCATCTGCTATTGCCATTCACAAAAATTAACTCAAAATGGATCAAAGACCTGAAGGTGAGATCTGAAACTATAAAACTCATAGAAGAAAATATAGGCAACAAACTATTTGACATTGGTCATAAAGGAATCTTTTCAGATGCCATGCCTACTCAGACTAAGGAAACTAAAGAAAAAATAAGCAAGTGGGACTTTATCAGATTAAAGAGCTTCTACAAGACAAATGAAACCAGGATCAAAATGAATAGACAACCCACCAGCCAGGAGAAAATATTTGCAAAACATATATGTGACAAGGGGTTAATCTCCATAATATATAAAGAACTCATACAACTGAACAACAAAAAAACAAACAACCTGGTCAAAAAATGGGCAGAGGAAATGAACAGACACTTCTCCAAAGAAGATATACAGATGAGCAATAGGCACATGAAAAGATGTTCAACTTCACTAATCATCAGGGAAATGCAAATCAAAACAACACTAAGATATCACCTCACGCCCGTTAGAATGGCTATAATCACCAAGACAAAAACCAACAAATGTTGGAGAGGATGTGGAGAAACAGGAACCCTCATACACAGCTGGTGGGAATGCAAACTGAGGCAGCCTCTATGGAAAACAGTATGGAGATTCCTCAAAAAATTAAAAATAGAAATACCCTATGATCCAGCTATCCCACTACTGGGAATCTATCCAATGAACCTGAAATCAACAATCCAAAGAGGCTTATGCACCCCTATGTTCATTGCAGCATTATTCACTATGGCCACGAAGTGGAAGCAATCCAAGCGTCCCTTGACTGATGATTGGATCAACAAGATGTGGTATATATATATACAATGGAATACTACTCAGCCATATAAAAAGACAAAATCATCCCATTGGCAACAACATGGATGGACCTGGAGGGTATTATGTTAAGTGAAATAAGCCAGAAAAAGAAAGACAAACACCATATGATCTCACTCATGTGTGGAATATAAACCAACACATGGACAGAGAAAACTGTAATGTGGTTACCAGGGGCAATGGGGGTAGGGGGTGGGCACAAGGGGTGAAGGGATATGTGTATATGGTGATCGACAAACAAAAATGTACAACCAAAATTTCACAATGTTATAAACTATTAAGACATCAATAAAAAATTTAAAAATTTTAAAAAATTAAAAAAAAATCCACTTGTTTTACAACACATTGATGGATTTTCCATTTCCAATTTATTGGACTTTAAAATTTATCTTCCTTTTAAACTCTTTGTTACAGATTACAAAACCTTAAATGATCTTGTCTGTTCCTGTTTAACCAATGTTATTTTTTGCTTTTATATTATATGGTCCAGTCATATAATGAAACTAAAGTAAACTGACTAAAGTATTTTAGTTTTTAAATATTTAGTTTTTAAACTAAATATTTAGTTTTTAATAAATATTTAGTTTTTAAACAATTTCTCCTCACCTCCAAGCCTTTTTAGCAGCCATTTCCTCTGCCTGAAAATAACTTCTTGCCTTTTCATCAGGGAAACTCCTTTTCTTCCCTTAGGTATCACATTAATATCACTTTCTCATGATACAGGGAAGCATTCCATGATACCTAGTCCAGATATAAAAAGATCTATACAAAAGATCTATGTAAAAAGATCGCCTTTTTATATGTTGTTACAGCAATCTTTATTTCATCTAACATTAGATTCATCAAAAGGCAATAAGATTGATGTAGAAGAGATAATACTATGTTTTTCACCCTGTCTAATTGTTTGAGACAGGCTATAGGAGACACTTGGCATACAAATAAATTACTTGAAATACTAGTTACATAAGTTGTAGAACCGTAAGTACAGAAACCATAAGCAAAATATTTCAAAGATAGAAATAATTTCAATTAGTCTTTTCTATTCTGCCCCAAAACAATATTTCCCAGATATACCATACCCACGCAATTCTATAAAACAGGATGTTTTTGGCATCTAGGAATAGCACAAAAATCCTTGACCAAATGATGCTTCTCATTATTTATGTTTAAAACTCGGAACACAAATGTGTTGAAAGATATGCTTGTCAGAAAATTCCAAATTCTCACATTTAGATTAATATCTCTCAATAATTTTAATATAATATATCAATAAGAAATATGTCTATTAGCCCAAGAATAAAACATCACTTTTATAGTAGACAACTTATATTGTCACCCCAACTCTGCCACATCCTAGATATGCAGTCTGGGAAGAAATTAATTAGCTTCTCTGAGATCCTTTCCCTCTCAATGTAATTACAATGAAAATACATTTCAAAATTGATTGTTAAGATTAAGTGTGATGACATTTATAACACACTTAGTTAGGGCTTTACACATATACACATGCACATAATGAAGCTATGGTTTTTATACATTTATATGGTGAACTGGCAAATAGTATGACAGAGAATCTGGAGATTTTGATGGAACAAAACTTAGGACAAATTCTACGCATATTTGAAAAGCCAGGAATAGTACAAGAACACTTCCTGACAGTAAGAGGTGAAGGGGCGAGGACTATGACTTTCTCATCCAACATATACACACACAAACACACACACACACACACACACGCACTTTTATTCTAAGTATTTCAAACATGGAATTTAATACAAGAAATTGATTATTGTGAGGCAACCCTCAACTCACCATCAGCATGAACAGTTACCATTCCTAGCACTGGAGGAGCTGGAAAAGATGAAGCTATGACAAGCAGCTAAAACACCAAAAGTAGACGATTGCTTGCAAATAGTCTGCCAGTTGTCTCCCATTGGTTAAACTTAGTTAAAAACCAGTAGTCAAAAAATCTCGGGTAGGGAAGGGCTCTGAGAACAAAACTAACCATGACCAGAAAAATGAGATTTTTGCCTGAGCAAGCACATCCCCTCAATTTCAGTGTATCATGGTTTCATTCATAAAATCCCATAGCATCTGCCTTCCCATTTCTGTGATTATAATATGTGTTTGAAAAAGAAAGTTTACATATCTGTACTCTCGTTCAATCAAAGAAATGTTTACACAAAATCAAGTAGTTATTTTCCCTATCTGCATTCTTAGTAAAATAAAATACAGGAGACTGATGGCTTCTTTGGCTCTCAAGACTTTTACATAATTATGATCTTTAAGAAGCTGTCAAACATGTCTATGCTTCTCTAGAAAAATTCCAGGTCTTTTGGGGGAAAACAGAAGCTACAGGAGTAAGGGGGGTACATAAATGAACTTTAAATTATTATTTATACACATAAGCATACACATATGCTTATGTACAGAATGTGGTTTTCTGATTTTAAGTAAAATGTCAGCTTCCCTGTTGTTTTGAAGTACATCAGAATTTCTGCCTCATGTTGCAAATTTCCTTTGTAACCCAGTTTTTCCAGAGTCTTTGAAGATTTCACCATGGTTTAACACGACTCTATAAAATATAGCATTGGACTTGATTCTTAAATTAAAAACTGAATTTCATAATTATTCATAAAGTAAGAGCTATACTGAAAACATGACTATCTTTAGACAATTGCAATAACAAAATCTACGATTAAGTTACAAGTTTTCTGGATAATTTTTTGCCTTTGTAATATCTTATGCTTTCCATAGCCTCATTTAACTGGTAGATCTCAGTGCTACTCCAGTCCCATGCCTACTATGGCCTTCAGATATTACAATTATGTACGGTGTCAGTGGTTTAAATCAGGGATAGGAAACAGCAGCATTAACACATACCATTATTTCTTCATGCACACACTGGAAGGACAGGGCAGCATGTAACAAGACAGAACAGTGCTTCAGAAATTATTCCAGGAGAAGCCTGGAGCAACAAAATGCTGTTATCTCAGATGTGAGGCATGGAATATGACAGGTGTAAAAAATGCACCTTGAGGAAAACAATTAAAATGTCTTTTAAATGACTGTCTTCTATTTATTTGAGACTTACAAACTTTGTATCTGAGTGAATATCAGAGGTTAGAAAAGTGTCCCCAGTGGGGAAATACTAAAAAGTTCTGCTCCTGAATTTAGCCTCTTTTCAAATCAGAAATCTCTCTCATCTTGCCTAGAGTGTCTTATAAAACACAAAACAATCTTCCAGAGTCTGTCTATAGATAAGCACAGCTGTCTTCTAGCTGAGGGGATGAGATTCAAACACATTTCAGAGCAGCTGGTTGTTGTCCTCCCAGCTGCTTAGGAAATGGGAAACTTTATTGGCAGCAAGCCCCAACCTCGAAGTAGTTAAGTGTCTAAGCTAACCTCCAGGCACTGGAATTCAGCAGGCAGTAGAAGCATGAAATCGTGTGTGTTTTCTAATCACTGTGATCTTGCCTTTGCATGAATTTAAAGAATAAAACCCATAGAGTCGGTGGGTGACAGTATAGGTATATAGGTGTGTAGGGGGTCAGGGGAGGAAGAAAGTAAAGCTGAGTGGTTAAGAATATGGACTCTGGGGGGCCAGCCTGGTGGCACAGCAGTTAAGTGTGCACGCTCCGCTTCGGCAGCCCGAGGGTTCACAGGTGTGGATCCCGGGTGTGCACTGATGCACTGCTTGTCAAGCCATGCTGTGGCGGCATCTCATATAAAGTAGAGGAAGATGGGCACGGATGTTAGCCCAGGGTCAATCTTCCTCAGCAAAAAAAAGGAGAAGGATTGGCATCAGATGTTAGCTCAGGGATGATCTTCCTCACAAAAAAAAAAAAAAAAAAAGAATATGGACTCTGGAGACAAACTACATAAATCCAAATGAATTCTTTCTCTCTCTAAGTTTCAGTTTTCTCCTCTGTAAAATGGAAGACCAACAACATCTACCTCACAGGATTACCACGAGGACAGATTAAGTACACAGCATAATACATTGTATATATACTGATTCACTATCATTACTATGATTATCAAGGTTTGGAAAACAACGACATTCTTTTCCCAATGGTTATTGCAAAAAGTAAAAAAAAAGAATGTAGAAAGAAGAAGTTGTAATAACGGCCCCCATTTTGTAAACTTGTGTCAAGGCCATATGCTTTAAAATATTATCTATAATCCTAATAAGAACCCTGTGAGGTAGGTATTATTTTTCCCATTTATCAGATAAGGTATCTAAGAATTATGACTCAGAGAATTTCAGTGCCTTGCCCATGGTTACACGGGCAGTAAGAAGTAAAGTTGAGATTAAACCCAAATCTATATAACTCCAATCTCCTGCGCTCTCAATCATCTTGTGCTGCTACTGTCTCAAGGAAAGGAAACGTTCTGTAATCTAGTGAAAAGTGTTCTCTCATTTTGGGGAGTGTTTTGCTCTGGCTGACATCTCCCAACACACTTCTCTCATTCTACCTTAAATATTTTGCACTGAGATATTCCCCGTCTTTAGTTGGAGAGTCTTTTTGTTTTAATCCCCGAATATTTAACTCTGCTAATAATCTCCACTCAGTTTCTCTAAATGGTACTCCCCAGTCAAACTCTTGTCGCCCAGAAACATGTGCCAAATGTGATTGCACAATGACTCTCCTACTGCATCTTAATTGCACCTTTTCAAGAGAAAGATTGACTTCCATGATAAAAATTTATAGGTAAATCTCTACATTTATAGACCCTGATTTTCAAGCATTTATAACATGCCTACCAGTGGGCCAGGTGTTGTGGGGGGTGTGTGTGTATGTTTCCCACCTCAGATGCCCAGGGTAAACTTCTCTTTTTAATCTCACCATTTAACTTGAACATCCGTAAGTCTCAGAAATGCAACAACATAATGACAATAACACAGTGGTCACCAAGAAAGAAAAGGGTTATTCTCCATATCAACACTTTTAACCTAGAGGTTCAGACACACTGGTGTATTTCAATTACTTGTGACATGTGTCACAGGGTCCATAATTTGGTGGGAATAATAATAGTTGAAATACTGAAATTGGAGAATTATTTACTGTTTTCTCATAAATTAGATTGACTTCAAGGTTATCCGCCTAATTATATCCTTTCACTCATTCTGATATACTTCCTGGAGTAGGAAAAAAGGAGAAGAACAAAAATTAGTTTCATAGTAATCAAGCTAGAAGCCCACTTTATCAATACAGTGTTCAGTGAAGTAGGTGTGCTCATAAGAAATATATTCTGCACGTGAATGCCTGTCACAGCAGAAAAACAAAAGCAAAAACAGAAAAGTTTGAGATATTCTCCTTTAGGAACTAGAGACTGAGACTAAACAGGATATTCCCCTTTAAAGATGTTCCCCATAACACCAATATGAAATAACAATATGGTCTAAATTCAAGGTCTAAATTACTTTTAATAATCTCTCTTACACAATTGGTAAGTATACAATTTCTATTATTTCATCTTCCACAATGTCTTCTGTGGCAGACATTAGTAGTTAAGTATGCAATAGTCATTTCCTCATTCTTCCTTGATAACTGAACTCTGGTTTTATTTAGGCAGAAGTTTACCCAGCTTTGAGGGATGAATCATGATTGGTCTATTACTCTTTACAAATGATTGGTCTAGGGTGTTTCATTTCATGTGACTCAGTCCTGACCAATTAGGTAGGGAAAAGTCTGCTGGAGTGGTTCTGGGACAGATACTTTTTTGTAATAAGACATCAAGTAGTGTAAAGAGAAAGCTCATTCTTTTACTTCTTAAAAAATAGTTGAGAGCCAGCCCTGAGACCCTAGTGGTTAAAGTTTGGCACGTTCTGCTTCAGCAGCTTGGGTTCAGTTCTTGGGCGCGGAACCACATGACTTGTCTATCAGTAGCCATGCTGTGGTGGTGCCTCACATAAAAGAACTAGAAGGACCTACAACTAGAATATACATCTATGTACTGGGGCTTTGGGGAGGAAAAAAAAAAAAAGGGAGGAAGACTGGCAAAAATTGTTAGCTCGGGGCGAATCTTTCCCAGCAAAAAAAAATAATAATAAGGGGGCCGACCCCATGGTGTAGCAGTTAAGTGCACGTGCTCAGCTTCTGGTGGTCCGGGTTTGGATCCCGGGCGTGCACCAATGCACCGCTTGTCAGGCCATGCTGTGGTGGTGTCCCATATAAAGTAGAGGAAGATGGGCAGGGATGTTAGCCCAGGGCCAGTCCTCCTCAGCTAAAAGAGGAGGATTGGCATGGATGTTAGCTCAGAGCTGATCTTCCTCACAAAAAAAAAAAAAAAAACAAGTAGTTGGGTAAAAAACATGAAATTTGGAGCTGTTGCAGCCATATTGAAATTACAAGGGAACACAAGAAGCAGGTGATGGTAGAGGGAAATATGAAAAGAATTCAAGTTTAATGACGTTATTAAAAATTGGAACAACTATTATCTGGACTTCTTGCTATGGTTTAAATCATTGATAGCAAATTTTGTTATTTGCAATTAAAAGCATTCCTCTTTTCAAATCCTATGGCCACTTCTCTATGCCCAGCCCAAAATGGTTCAGATGAAGATGATGTCCCCAGTCTTCTAGCTGGTATTTCACATTCCATCCTTCTTGAAAACTTTGATTGCAGTTATTTCTCTCTAGCAGTATTTGCTCAAGAACATACAGACAGTCCTTACTAAGGATACTCAGTTTTGCATTGGCTTCTTACCAGTCTCTCAGATTGTATTTTTACTTAAGCATGACCACTCCATTTGCTACTGCTCACCTACACCTAGTTCATTTTGCCTCCACAATTTGAATCCCAAACTATTTTACCTATGGAATCATACCACACTCACCCAATTCATATCTATTTCAACCTCTAAAATCCAGGTTTTAAAGCAAAGTAATCTAACATTTCAATAAAAACAGTGGCTGTAGGTTTGAGTCCAATCAACAGGTATTGAGATATTGTCCAACAATACTCTGAGAAATACAAAAATATGGGCAGAGAAGTCACTAAAAAAAGGAAAGACTAACACTCTGGGAGAATGGAAAGCGGTCAAGGCACAAGTGTTGCATTGAGGAACAAAGGCAAGCTCACTTAGGAGTAAAAGATCTTAGGTACTAGGAGGTCAGAGTTTTCACCTTGAATAAATGTAGATTGGTGACCAATAAAAGAGAGTCATTCATTTTAGGGAACTTTGTGGTTTTTTAGAACGGAGATTGGGGCCTAGCATTGCAGTACCGGAGATCTCACCACCTAATAGAACCACAGCATCACTGAGAGAGAAGACACTGCCAAGCAGAGAAGCAGCAATTCCAGAAGAGTTATACTTGTTTGTAAGCACATACGAATACTCTCCCTGTACACTCCCATAAGCAGCTGAAGTCACAAGAGTTGTACAAGCCAGTGAAATTTGAGTTATCCCTGTCAGTATAACAATATTTGTGTAACACTTGGGTTGTTGAGGCCTAGAAAATTTTGGGCTACAATACTAACCTTTTGTCTTAAGAAGATATCTTTGAATATATCTTCAATTCTTCTAAAATATCTACCATTCAAAGGAAGAATAAAGAATATGTTTTTGTAAGGAGATGATAAAATACATTTTGCTAGGCTCCCTTCACTTTCAGGATTCTCAGAGATGAAACCTACTCATTTCAGGAAGGTAATTTGTACTAACTTACATTTGTTTTTTCTTTATTTTATGGTTCCACTTATAATCGTCATGTTTCTGAATTGTTCTCTTTTAAGGTATCTGGTAATTATGTCTGATTGTGTTGGTTTATTTGAATTAAGCAGAAGAAGTGACAAGGTAACTTATGCTGTACTAGAAGTTTGGCAAATTGTAAATGCTTGTTTTTAATTTCAGAATTCTTATTCAAAATTTTATTGCAAGTAAGGAAAGCATCTCTTAACAATGGTACAGAAAATACAGCTCAAGTAATGATAAAATTACTTACTGCTAACATTTCATAATTTTTAACTATTTTGTCATTTTAGTTCAACAAAATGATTAGGTATATTTCAGGGACATGGGAAACAACCATTCTAATTTATGGAAAAGCTTTTGAACTGAATATAGAAACACAGGGATATCTCCAGTGAGTTAACTTTTAATGATACAACTAAGTTGTAGCTCAGCCTTCATGAATGCATATTTTATTGGAACTGACAAAGAAGTGAGGTGGCTGTGGAACAGACAGTCAAGAGTTTAAATAATGAAATTTTACAACAGCATGGAAAATATATTATCCGTGCTACTTCTTTGTCCAAATACCTGATACATCTTGGCCCCAGGCTTTATAATTTTGTGCAAAATGTTTATTCACCAGGAAAAATGAATGACTATCTCCAGTTGTCTTGTAACTGCAGTAAAACTTTGTTCAGAGAGCTTGCAACTAGATTTAGATGAGGGACTACTTTGGTTGTTCAAATTTAGATTCAATAATAGCTAAATGTTGACTAGTATTTTCAACTTATTTAAATTAGCTCTTAGGAGGGGGAGTCAAGATGGCGGTGTAGGCAGACTCTGAACTCACCTCCTCCTGTGGACACAGCCAATTTACAACTACTCGTGGAAAAATTACCCCTGAGACAGAACTGAAAACTGGATAAGAGGAACTCCTACAACAACGCACAATCCTAACTGAGGTGGAAGAGGCAGAGACTCCCTTCTGGAGAGGAAAAATGCCACCTTCACAAGCCGCCAGCTTCACGGCTGCCGGGAGCAGCTCACAGGTACGCACCCTCCCTGGAGGCGCCGGGTCCTGAGCCGGGGAGCGCCCTCGCTGTGGGCATTTTGTGGACCCAGCACAATCGAGACCAGCGGCATAATATCGGACGTTGCCTGCTACTAAAACATTGGGGAGCACCCCCAGAAAACCCGGTTCACAAAGAAACTAAAACTGGCTCTTAAAGGGCCCGCGTGCAAACTCACCCGTTTCAGAGAGTATCCTAAAATCACCAGAAAGAAAGGTGCACAGTGCTTTGGTGACAAGAGACTCACCTAATAGGCCCTGAGTGCATCTCGGTGAGGGGTGAGATCTCTCCAGGGACTGGGACATTGGCGGCGGCCATTGTTGTGGCCTGGTGTGAGCGTGCTGACACAGACGCCATTGGAGTTCTCCCTGAGGCCTGCTAGCCCAGGGTCCGCCCCACCCGCTAGAGCACCGATTTAATCCAGCTCAGCCAGGGCAGGCAGCCCACCCTAGAGACTGGCCCCACCCAACAACAAGCCCTCAGGCAACTTGTGGGCCTGCATAGATTGGTGACTGGATTCTCTGCAGCGTGGCAACTGAGCCGACTTGAGCGGGGCAGGGTGTGCACAAGGAGCGGGTGGGGAGTGTGGCGTGGTGGCGGAGTGTGTGGGGCTCCCGCCGTGGAGAGACTGGGTCCGCTTGGGGAGGTCGGGGCACTCACACGGGGCAGGACTGTGTTGACTGTGTGTGTGGACCTGTGGGCAGCGGGACTTGTCAGCTGCAGAAGACTTGTGCTTCTCAAAGACCCACATAGGAGGTTTGCCCCACCTTCCAAAGCCTGAAACAATTGGGTGCTCCTGTGCCTGAGGCCAGCCCCACCCAGCTGCAATCCTCAGAGAGCTGACAAGAGACATAATAGGCTAGAGGCTTACTGCAATTGTAAGGCCCTGAGCTTAACAACCTGCCACGCTGGAGGCCTACTCAGTTAAAAGAAATACTGCAACACAAATGTGGTATTAGAACTTACAGCCAACTGTGCTGGGGCTCCCCACACCTGATAAAGACATTGAAGGGCCCACAACAACTACAAGCAGCTGAGCATTACAACAGCTGGCCAGGAGCATAACTCAGCCTCCCTGGGCGCCTATAGGGAGAGCTAACAGGCCACAATAGAAGGGCACACGTAGCCCACATAGGGGCCACCCCTGGAACATTGAGAACTGAGGGAAGCACACTGGAAGCCTCCTAAGGCATCACTAACATAAGGTCACCTATCCAAGAGGAGGAGACGTAGCTGACCTATCTAATACGTAGACACAAGCACAGGGAAAGAGGCAAAATGAGGAGGCAAAGGAATACATTCCAAGTAAGGGAACAGGACAAAACCCCAGAAAAGGAACTAAGTGAAACAGAAAAGAGCAACCTACCCGACAGAGAGTTCAAACTAAGAGTGTTAAGGATGCTCACAGATCTGGGGAAAAGAATAGATGAACTCAGTGAGAATGTCAACAAAGAAATGGAAGATATAAAAAAGAACCAATCAGAAATGAAGAATACAATACTGGAAATGAAAAATTCATTAGAGGGACTCAAAAGCAGAGTAGAGGATACAGAAGAACGGATCTGTGAGCTGGAAGAAAGACTAGAAGAAATTACCCAAGGTGAACAGATAAAAGAGAAAAGTATTAAAAAGAGTGAGGACAGTCTAAGGGACCTCTGGGACAACATCAAGCGCACTAACATCCGTGTTATAGGTGTCCCGGAAGGAGAAGAGCGAGACAAGGGGTCAGAGAATCTATTTCAAGAAATAATAGATGAAAACTTCCCTAACCTAAGGAAGGAAACAGACATCCAGGTACAGGAAGCACAGAGAGCCCCAAACAAGATAAACCCAAAGAGGCCCACACCAAGACACATCATAATCAAAATGTCCAGAATCAAAGATAAAGAGAGAATCCTAAAAACCGCAAGAGAATGTCAAGTTACATACAAAGGAGACCCCATAAGGCTATCAGCTGACTTCTCAGCAGAAACCTTACAGGCTAGAAGAGAATGGCACGATATATTTAAAGTGCTAAAAGGAAAAAACTTACAGCCAAGAATACTCTACCCAGCAAGGTTATCATTCAAAATGGAAGGAGAGATCAAAATTTTCCCAGATAAGCAAAAATTAAAGGAGTTTGTCACCAAGAAACCAGTGCTACAAGAAATGTTAAAGGGACTGATTTAAGGGGAAAAGAAAAGACCACAAATAGGAAAAATTATCTATTTCCATGATTAGAACGTAATGGATACAAATGCACAAAAAAGAGGTTAGATATGATATTAAAAACATAAAAGGAGGGAGGAGGGGAGTTAAAGAGTACAGCTTTCAGACAGAGGTCAAACTAAAGTGACCATCAATTCTGTATAGAAGAAGTAAGGAACAGAGAAGGACTACTAAAACACTGAGGAAAAAAAAAAAAAGTTAAGAAATGGCAGTAAGTACATACTTATCAATAGCTACTTTAAACGTCAATGGACTAAATTCTCCCATTAAAAGGCATAGGGTGGCTGACTGGATAAAAAAACAAGACCCATATATATGCTGCATACAAGAGACACACTTCAGACCTAAAGACACTCACAAACTGAAAGTGAAGGGATGGAAAAAGATACTCCACACAAATGGCAATGAAAAGAAAGCTGGGGTAGCAGTACTCATATCAGACAAAATAGACTTTAAAACAAAAACTGTAAAAAGAGACAAAGAAGGTCATTACATAATGATCAAGGGAACAATCCAACAAGAGGATGTAACACTTGTAAATATCTATGCACCCAATGTAGGTGCACCTAAATATATAAAGCAATTATTAACAGACATAAAAACGGAAATAGACAGTAACACAATAATAGTAGGGGACTTCAACACTCCACTTACACCAACGGATAGATCATCCAAACAGAAGATCAATAAGGAAACATTGGCCTTAAACGACACACTAGAACAGATGGACCTAGTAGATATATACAGAACATTCCATCCAAAAACCGAAGAATACACGTTCTTTTCAAATGCACATGGAACATTCTCCAGGATTGATCACATATTAGGCCACAAAACAAGTCTCTATAAATTTAAGAAGACGGAAATAATACCAAGCATCTTTTCTGACCACAACGGTATGAAACTAGAAATCAACTATAGGAAGAAAATCAGAAAGGCCACAAATACGTGGAGATTAAACAAAATGCTACTGAACAACGACTGGGTTAACGAAGAAATCAAAGAAGAAATCAAAAAATACCTGGAGACAAATGAAAATGAAAATACGACATGCCAGAATTTATGGGATACAGCAAAAGCGGTTCTAAGAGGGAAGTTTATAGCGATACAGGCCTATCTCAACAAACAAGAAAAATCTCAAATAAACAATCTAACAATGCACCTAAGGGAACTGGAAAAAGAAGAACAAACAAAGCCCAAAATCAGTAGAAGAAGGGAAATAATAAAAATCAGAGCAGAAATAAATGAAATAGAGACCAAAAAAACAATAGAAAAAATTAATAAAACCAAGAGCTGGTTCTTTGAAAAGATCAACAAAATTGACAAACCTTTAGCTAGACTCACCAAGAAAAAAAGAGAGAAGGCACAAATAAGTAAAATCAGAAATGAAAGAGGAGAGGTTACAACAGACATCTCAGAAATACAAAAGATTACAAGAGAATGCTATGAAAAGCTATATGCCAACCAATTCGACAATCTGGAAGAAATGGATAAATTCTTAGAATCATACAACCTTCCAAAACTGGATCAAGAAGAAGTACAGAATTTGAATAGACCAATCACCAGTAAGGAGATCGAAACAGTAATCAAAAAACTCCCCAAAAATAAAAGTCCAGGACCAGACAGCTTCCCTGGTGAATTCTACCAAACATTCAAAGAAGACTTAATACCTATCCTTCTCAAACTCTTCCAACAAATTGAGGAGGGGGGGAAGCTCCCTAACTCATTCTACGAAGCTGACATTACCCTGATACCAAAACCAGACAAGGACAACACAAAACAAGAAAATTACAGGCCAATATCACTGATGAACATCGATGCGAAAATCCTCAACAAAATACTAGCAAATCGCATACAACAACACGTTAAAAAGATTATACACCATGATCAAGTGGGATTTATTCCAGGTATGCAGGGATGGTTTAACATTCGCAAATCAATCAACGTAATACACCACATTAATAAAATGAAGAACAAAATCACATGATCATCTCAATAGATGCAGAGAAAGCATTTGATAAGATACAGCATCCATTTATGATAAAAACTCTGAATAAAATGGGGATAGAAGGAAAGTACCTCAACATAATAAAGACCATATATGAGAAACCCACAGCTAATATCATCCTCAATGGTGAAAAACTGAAACCTATCCCTCTAAGAACAGGAACCAGACAAGGATGCCCACTGTCACCACTCCTATTTAACATAGTATTGGAAGTCCTAGCCAGAGCAATCAGGCAAGAGAAAGAAATAAAAGGGATCCAAATTGGAAAGGAAGAAGTGAAACTGTCACTCTTTGCAGATGACATGATTTTATATATAGAAAACCCTAAAGAATCCACCAGAAAACTTTTAGAAGTAATAAACAAATATGGTAAAGTTGCAGGATACAAAATCAACATACAAAAATCAGTTGCATTTTTGTACACTAACAACGAAGTAGCAGAAAGAGAAATTAAGACTACCATCCCATTTACAATTGCAACAAAAAGTATAAAATACCTAGGAATAAACTTAACCAAAGAGGTGAAAGATCTGTACACCGAAAACTATAAAACATTTCTGAAAGAAATTGAAGAAGACACAAAGAAATGGAAAGATATTCCGTGCTCTTGGATTGGAAGAATTAACATAGTTAAGATGTCCATACTTCCTAAAGCCATCTATAGATTCAATGCAATCCCTATCAAAGTTCCAACAACATTTTTCACAGAAATAGAACAAAGAATCCTAAAATTTATATGGAACAACAAAAGACCCCGAATAGCTAAAGGAATCCTGAGAAAAAAGAACAAAGCTGGAGGTATCACACTCCCTGATTTCAAAACATACTACAAAGCTATAGTAACCAAAACAGCACTAAAACAGACACACAGATCAATGGAATAGAATCGAAACCCAGAAATAAACCCACACGTCTATGGATAGCTAATCTTTGACAAAAGAGCCAAGAACATACAATGGGGAAAAGAAAGTCTCTTCAACAAACGGTGTTGGGAAAACTGGATAGCCACATGCAAAAAAATGAAAGTAGACCCTTACCTTACACCATACACAAAAATTAACTCCAAATGGATTAAAGACTTGAATGTAAGGCCTGAAACTATGAAACTTCTAGAAGAAAACATAGGCAGTACGCTCTTCGACATTGGTCTTAGCAACATCTTTTCAAACACCACATCTGACCGGGCAAGAGAAACAATAGAAAAAATAAACAAATGGGACTACATCAAACTAAAAAGCTTCTGCACAGCAAAGGAAACCATCAACAAAACGAAAAGACAACCTAACAATTGGGAGAAGATATTTGCAAACCATACATCTGATAAGGGCTTAATCTCCAAAATATATAAAGAACTCATGCATCTCAACAACAAAAAAACTAACAACCCAATTAAAAAATGGGCAAAAGACCTGAACAGACATTTCTCCAAAGAAGATATACAGATGGCCAACAGACACATGGAAAGATGTTCAAAATCACTATCAGGGAAATGCAAATCAAAACTACAATGAGATATCACCTCACGCCGGTCAGAATGGCTATAATAAACAAGAGAGGCAACAACATGTGTTGGAGAGGATGTGGAGAGAAGGGAACTCTCATACACTGCTGGTGGGAGTGCAAACTGGTGCAGCCACTATGGAAAACAGTATGGAGATTCCTCAAAAAATCAAGGATAGAACTACCATATGATCCAGCTATTCCACTCTTGGGTATTTATCCAAAGAACTTGAAAACACCAATTTGCAAAGGTACATGCACCCCTGTAGTTCATTGCAGTGTTATTCACAATAGCCAAGACTTGGAAGCAACCTAAGTGCCCATCAAGGGATGAATGGATAAAGAAGCTGTGGTATATATACACAATGGAATACTACTCAGCCATAAGAAACGATGAAATCCAGCCATTTGTGACAACATGGATGGACATTGAGGGTATAATGCAAAGTGAAATAAGTCAGAGGGAGAAGGTCAAATACCGTATGATTTCCTTCATTAAGTAGTAGATAATAACAACAATAAACAAACACATAGGGACAGAGATTGGATTGGTGGTTACCAGAGGGGAAGGGGGGAGGGAGGAGGGTGAAAGGAATAATTCGGTACATGTGTGTGGTGATGGGTTGTAATTAGTATTTTGGTGGTGAACATGATGTAATCTATGCAGAAATAGAAGTACAATGATGTACACCTGAAATTTTTACAATGTTATAAACCAATGTTACTGCAATAAACAAAAAATTTAAAAAAAAATTAGCTCTTAGTATCTGGGGTTAATGCAGTTAGAGTGCAGATATGTACCATATATTTCCAAATACTTAAGTCAAATAACTGTTTCAAATATACACAAACCATAAAACCAAAGTTATTTATGAAACAATAAAGTACCTGTTGTTTTAACATTATGAAAAGGTCTACATCTAGAGATTGCTGATGCCATCAAGCTATCTTGAATTTCTTGCTGCTCTCATTTGGGTCAATAGAAGTATGCATCATTTCTTGGACACATCCATCACTTCAATTAACACTCATACACTAGAGCATTCCACATCTCTATCTTCAGCCCTGACATCTCTTTTGGGTTCCATTATCCTATTTCCAATTACTTCTTGGACATTTACTCATGGATGTGCTGTAAGAAGCTCAAATGCAACCCACACCTAAATCCCCATATTCTCCCTAGGTAAATCGGCATGATGGTTAAGAGTGATTAAAAACACATTTTTTAGAAGCAAATGGCCTGTACTCAAAACTTATTAACTAAGTGACCTTGGATCATTTATTTAATCTCTCTGGGCCTCAGTTTACTTATCTGAAAAACAGGTATAATAATTGTATCTAATAAAGTTGACATGGCAATTAAGTAATTTATGATATATGTATGTTAAACACTTGGAAGAATGCCTGGCACATAGTATGCACTATATATAAATGTTTAACTACTATTATGATAGCCTCCAAATCTGTGCCTATTCTACTCATAGTCACCAAGATATATTCATTCTAGCTCCTAAATCTCTCTTAAATCTAAACCCCTTTCTTAGACTTTACATCTACTTCAGTAATTCAGATGAATGTCCCTTTTACATGAACCATTGAAATAGCCTCCCATTAGTCTCCTAGAGTTGTCCCCCTTTCTGTAACACACTCTCCAAACTGTAGACAAAATTATCTTTCTAAAATATAATTCTGATAATTACTTTCCTGTTTTATAAACTTCAATGTAGCATAAATAACCATAGGTTAAAGTCATGAGTATTGAACATGTCATATTCTCAAATGACTTTGCCAACCTTATTTCCCACCAATCCAACTACTCACAGTTCCTTTCTCATAGTATAAAATGAAAACCATGCCCTCATGCCTTTGTGGATGTTTAACTCTATTCCAAGAGTTTTTTTTGGAATTGATACTTATTCTTCAAGACTTAGCTGGGTTATCCCAGTAATTCTCCAGTGAGATGGTAATGATTTCCTCTACACCATTCTCCCCTTTGGGGTAGAGAATGCTCTACTCCACTTTCCTAACTTTCATACTTAACATGCTTCATAAACCACCTGAAATCAAAGCACATGAGTAAGTTTGTATTTAACCTAATAGCACCAGGAATAGAATACATAATTACTTTTGCTCTCCTCAGCAGAATTTGGTTCTCTCTTCTATGTCAGAAAGATGATGCAAAACATGACTGATGTCATGAATTGGCTGGTGATGACTATAACCTTGACACTGTTTATTAGAACTAAGTAGACAATAACATGATTGGAGGCTTAAAGGGGTTGCTAAAGACTTGACAGAAGGAAGTCTGATTTGTAACCTTTCTCATTATGAATTTTCCAAAGACTTTCATCTAATGTTCTTCCTGGATCCCATCCCTGAATTTACTTAACCTTTGTGGCAGTGTTGAATTTATCCACAGCTTTTAGGTCTTCCTCATCCCCAAACATGGAACCAATCCTGTACAGATACAGGGGCTGACAAGGTATGTTTCCAGGTAGCTCACTGGCTTGGCATTGAGTCTCTTTCCCTGCCAGCACGTTACTAACTTGGCCCCTTAGATTCCTCAAAATTGTGCTCTTATTTCTGATCTGTAACTGAAAGCCAGCATAGAATAGTAGAAAGAACTTTTTAACCACAAATCAGGAGACGAAGTGTTCAATGTTCACTTTGACCACTGAATAATATTATCCTAGTTACTTTACTTCTCTGAACTCACATTTCTTTGTTTGTGCAGTATATGGGTTAGATTAAATAATTTATAAAATCCCATCCAGTTCAACAATGCTAAGAGTCTTAATTACTACCTTTTCCTCTAGGTCCTCCCATAGACACTTGAAAATCATGACAGGTTATATCAGTGACTAGATTCCTTTCCTTAAATTCTATTATCTTCATACTTAGCTCTTTGGTACATGCAGATTATCTGCCTACCCACATGCTATGGACTAAATTGTGTTCCCTCAAAATTCATATGTTGAAACTCTAACTCACAATGTATCTGTATCTATAGATAGAATCTTTAGAAGATATTTAAGGTTAAATGAGGGAGTTCCAGTTCTCAATGATGACAATAGAAGGCTCCTGAACTCACTTTCTTCCATGGATACATAGAATCTACAGCTACACACAGATCAATTCCCTCTCAAAGAAATCCAGAAACTATCTGAGCAACTCCTACACGTCCGGTGAATGAGAAAATACTGACATCAAAATGGTTAGGAAAGGCTGAGACACACTCTCATCATAAACCTCACCCCGGCACAGAAACATATAATTGGGAGGGAACTCACAACTTGCAGTTTCTCCCTGAGAAGTGAAGGTTTTGAATCCAATATTTAGCACCCCAACTTTTAAGGCATCCACTGGAGAGACAGGATGCCAAAACACTTAGCTCTTGAAGCCAATGGGGCTTTCATCCATGAGATCCACAGACTGTAGCAAACAAAGAAAGTTCTTCACAGGCTTGTGAGGACTTGCTGTGACTATCTTCCCAGGGCTCAGCACAGAGGGAAAAGACAGAAACACCCAGCCTCTAGTCTTTCCTTGAAAGAGGCCTATTTGAGTACCTCAAAACCTGCTGCCTGAGGGTTAGGCTTCTAATTTAGCACACATTTAGGAGCTGACTGCAATCCTTTCCAGCGACTGAGGAGGCTGGTGGGTGCCATCTCCACATTCTCCATCTGGCCTGCTCCAGGTTGCCGGGTCTCCCTGGAGGGAGCTAGTGCTCACGTCTGGTGCCCCGGCTATTGTGGCTGCCACACAGAGGATGCACCCCTTGATCGCCGGGCTCTGGTGAACAGTGGAGCTTGCATTCCCAGGTACTGCAGGACTGTCACAAACAAAGAAACACTTCTTAATCAGCTGTCCCCTCAGAGTTTAATGCAGAGGCAGCAGACAGAAATGCCCATCTCTCAGTTTTTCCCTGAAAGAGGCCTAATTGCATACCTGCCTGAAGGCCAGGCTTCTAATTTAGCATACATCTAGAGGCTGAATACAATCCTCCCCAGAGACCAATGAAGAAAGCAGACACCATCTCCACACTCTGCTTGTAACCTGCAACAAATCACCAATATCTCCCTGGGAAGAGCTTGTACACACATCTGGCAACATGGCTTTTGCAGCTGCCATTCAGAGGATGCACCTCTGGATCACCAGGCTCTAATGGCTAGCAGGCTTGTGTTCACCAGTCCCATACGATTGGAGAAAGCAAAGAAACAGTTCATAACTGGCTATCCTCCCAGGGCTCAGCACAGAGGGAGCAGAGAGAAATGCCTGTCTCTCAGTCTTTCCCTGAAAGAGGCCTATTTGCATAATTTAAAAGCTCCTGCCTGAGGTTCTGGCTTCCAATCAGCCTGCATCTAGGTGTAGAATGTGATCTTCTCCTTTGGAACACTGACAGGTTTTGCACAGTCTCAAATACTGGGTGCCATAAGGACCAAAGAAGGTGGCTTGAGCAAATAAAAAGCCTTGAGAGACAACTAAGAGCTCAGACCTACTGATTGATAAGGTACATCTCTCACACAAGACCACTCCCTCAAGACAGGGAGATGTGTCTGTTTTATTTAATGTGCAGAAACCAACACAGAGAGTCAGGAAAATGAAGAAACAAAGGAATATGTTCCAAACAAAAGAACACGATGTCCAAAAATAGACATTAACGAAATGAAGATAAGTGAATTACCTGACAAAAGGTCAAACCAATGGTTGTAAAAATGCTCCCTGAGATCAGAAGAACAATGCATGAACGAAGTGAGAATTTATACAAAGAGATAGAAGTACCAAATGGAAAGCAGAGACCTGAAGAATACAATAATTGAACTGAAAAATTTAATACACGGGTACAGCAGCAGAATAGATCAAGCAGAAGAAAGAAACAGCAAACTTGAAGACAGGGTAATGGAATTTATTCAATCAGATGAAAAAGAGATAATAAGATAGCTTAAGGGACTTATGGGACACAATCAGGCAGACCAATATTTGCATTATATGGGTCCCAGAAGAAGAAGACAAGAGAAAGGGGCAAAATGCTTATTTGAAAAAATAATGGCTGAAAACTTCCCTAACATAGGGAAAGAAACAAACATTTAGATCCAGGAAACCTAGTAAATTCCAAAGAAGATGAATCCAAAGACCCATGCCAAGACACATTATAATTAATTTGTCAAAAGTTAAAGACAGGAGAAAACCTTAAATGTATCAAGAGAAAAGCAACTTGTTATATACAAAGGAAGTCCAATAAGACTACTAGCAGTTTTTCAGCAGAAACATTGCAGGCTAGAAAGGGACAGCAAAATATACTCAAAGTACAGAAGTTAAAAAAAAAAGTCAACCAAGAATACTCTACCCAGCAAAGTTGTCCTTGGGAATGGAAAGAGTTTTTCAGCAAGCAAAAGCTGCAACAGTTTATCACCACAAGACCAGTCTTACAATAAATGTTAAAAAGACTTCTTCAACTGAAACAAAAGGATGCTAATTAAAGAGGAAAACATATGAAAGTGTAAATCTCACTGCTAAAAGTAAATACATAGTTAAATTCAGAATACTTTATTGTTGTAACGGTGGTGGATAAATCACTTATATATCTAGTATGAAGGTTAAAAGACAAGAGTATTGAAAATAACTATAGCTATAATAAATTGGTTAATGGATATACGAGGTTAAAAGATGTAAATTTTGACATCAAAAACAAAGTGCTAGGGGGAGGGTAAAAACGTAGAGCTTTTCTATGGGTTGAAACACAAGTTGTCATTGGCTTAAAATGGATTGTTATAAATATAAGATGTTTTATGTAAGCCTCATGACAATCACAAAGTAAAAACCTATAATACATTTTTAAAAAGATAAAGAGAAAGGATCAAAGCATACTACTACAGAAAATCATCAAATCACAAAGATAGAGAAAAAGAGAAAAAGAAAGGAACAGAGGAATTACAAAATAGGCAGAAAACCATTAGCAAAATGGCAACAGTAAGTCTATACCTTTCAATAATGCTGTAAATGTGACCAGACAACATTTTTTTAAAAAAAGACATAGAGTGATTGAATGGGAAAAAAAAAAAAAAGCAATACCCCACTATAAGCTGCCTACAAAATGCTCACTTCAGCTTTAAGTACACACACAGACTGAAAGTGAAAATATGGGAAAAGATATTCCATGAAAATGGAAACCAAAAGAAAGCTGGGGTAGCTATACTTACATCAGACAACATAGACTTTAAGCCAAAGACTATAATGAGAAACAAGAAAGTCATTATATAATGATAAAGGGATCACTCAACAAGAGGATATAGATTTTGTAAATATTTGTACACTCAACATAGGAGCACCTAAATATATAAAGCAAATATTAACAGACTGGAAGAGAGAAATAGGCAGCAATACAATAATAGTACAGGACTTCTATATCACACATTCAATAATAGATAGATCATCAAGACAGAAAATTAAAGAGGAAACATTAGACTTAAACTACACGTTAGATCAGATGGACTTAATAGACATTTACAGAACATTCTATCCAACAGAAGCAGAACACAAATTCTTCAAGTGTATTTGGAACATTCTCCAGGATAGATCACATTTTAGGCCTCTAAACAAATCTTAATAAATTTAAGAAGATTGAAATCATATCAAGTAGCTTTTCAGACCACAGTGGTATAAAACTCAAATCAATTACAAGAGAAAAACTGAAAAATTCACAAATATGTGGAGATGAAAAAGCATGCTCCCAAAAAACCAATGGATCAAGGAACACATCAAAAGAAAAATGAAAAAATATCTTGAGACAAATGAAAATGAAAATACAATGTAATAAAATTTATGGGATACAGTAAAAGCAGTTGTGAGAAGGAAGTTTATAGTGATAAACACCTACATTTAGAAAAAAGAAATATCTCAAATAACAACCTGACTTTAAACCTCAAGGAATTAGAAAAAAAGAGCACCAAGCCTCAAGTTAGTAGAAGGAAGGAAACAACAAAGATAAGAGCAGAAACAAATGAAATAGAGACTAAAAAGATAATAGAAAAGATCAATGAAACTAGGAGCTGGTTACTTGAAAAGATAAACAAAATAGACAAGCCTTTAGCTAGACTTACCAAGAAAAAGAGAGGAAAATCAAACAAACAAAATTAGAAATGAAACAGGATACATTACAACTGATACCATACAAATACAATGGGTCATAAAAGACTGCGAACAATTATATGCCAACAGATCGGGCAACCGAGAAGAAATGGGTAAATTTCTAGAAACATGTAACATACCAATAAATGAATCATGCATAAATTAGAAAATCTGAAGAGACAAATGACTAGTAAGGAGGTTGAATCAGTAATCAAAACAAGGAAAAGTTCAGGAACAGATGGCCTCACTAGTGAATATATCCAAACATTTAAAGAAGAATTAATACCAATATTTCCCAAACCCCTCTAAAAATAGAAGAGGAGGGAACACATCCAAGCACATTTCACGAGGCCAGCATTGCTATGATACCAAAAGTAGACAATGACGCTACAAGAAAAGAAAATTACAGGCCAATATTGCTGACAAACATAGATGCAAAAATCCTCAACAAACTATTCACAAATTGAATTCAGTAATACATTAAAAGGATGCTACACCATGATCAAGTAGGACTTATTCCAGGGATGCAGAGATGGTTCAACATCTGGTTATGGATCAGTGTGATACCCCCTTGACAAAATGAAGGAAAAAAATCTAATTGAAACAGCACAAAAAACACTGACCAGCTTAAACTAGTTTTGCTTCTTTAAAACAGGTTATTTTAATCAAACCTTGCTCAATAACAGAAACGTTACAGCACATGTACCAGGAGGGAACACATAGCCCCAGGATGACCCTGGAACCAAGAATCTTCCTTCAATAAGGAAAATCCAGTTTCCAGCAGCCCAAGTAGCTTGATTACCTTATATGTACTGATTCAGGACTAACTGATCAGCTTACAGGGATCCAGGAGTAGCTTAGCAACAACCCCTAACTCCTTAAATTTTGCCCTGAACCTTAGATCAGGGAGACAGATTTGAGAGCCTTGCCTCCTATCTCCTTGTCAGTCAACCTCACTATACGGCTCTTTCTTTTCTCAAAAGCCAGTGCCATTTTATTGGCTTCTATGCTCATCAGGCAGCAAGCCCTTGCTGGTAACATCATCATCTCAATAAATATAGAAAAAGCATTTGACAAAATTCAAAATCCATTCATGATAAAAACTCTCAACAAACTGTGTATATTGGGAATGTACAGCAACATAATAAAGGTCATATATGACAAACCCACAGCTAGCATAATACTTAATACTGAAAGTTTTCCTGTTGATGAGGAATAAGACAAGGATACATAGTCTTGCCACTTTTATTCAACATAGTGCTGGAAGTCCTAGCTGGAGAAATTGGTCAAGAAAAGAAAAAAAAAAAAAAAAAGAAAAAGGAAAAAAAAACTTCCTTCCTTGGAAAGGAAAAAGTAAAACTGTCTCTATTTACAGATGATATTATTTCATATATAGAAAATCCTAAAGAATCCATCAAAAATCTTTAAAATTAATAAATGAATTCAGTGAAGTTGTAGGATGCAAAATCAATAGACAAAAATTCTTTGCATTTCTACACACTAACAATGAACTATCAGAAAGAGAAACGAGGAGAACAATCCCATTTACAAATGCATCAAAAGGAATAAAATATCGGGGCCAGCCTGGTGGCTTAGCAGTTAAGTGTGCGCAGTCTGCTTCGGTGGCCCAGGGTTCGCAGGTTCGGATCCCAGGTGCGTACTGATGCACTGCTTGTTAAGACATGCTGTAGCGGTGTCCTATATAAAGTAGAGGAGAAGGGCACGGATGTTAGCCTAGGGCCAATCTCCCTCAGCAAAAAAAAAAAAGGAGGAAGATTGGCATCGGATGTTAGCTCAGGGCTAATCTTCCTCACACACACACACAAAAATAATAAAATATCTAGGAACAAATTTAAACAAGGAGATGAAAATTCTGTACATTGAAAACTATAAGACATTGATGAAAGAAAATGAAGAAAGCACAAATAAATGGAAAGATATTTTGTGGTCACAGGTTGGAAGAATTAATATCGCTAAAATGTCCATAGTACTCAGAGCAATCTACAGGGTCAATGCAAGCCCTAACAAAAGTCCAATGACATTTTTCACAGAAATACAACAAACAATCTTAAAATTTGTATAGAACCACAAAAGATCTCGAATAGCCAAAGCAACCTTGAGAAAGAAGAACAAAGCTGGAGCATCACACTTCCTCATTATAAATTATTGTAAAAATGTATAGTAACAAAAACAGTATAGTATTGGCATAAAAACATACATATAGATCAATGGAACGTAATAGAGCACCCAGAAATAAACCCATGCATATATGGTCAATTAAATTATTAGAAAAGTGCCAGAATGCACAATGGGGGAAATGATAGTCTCTTCAATAAACGGTGTTGGGAAAAAATGGACAGCCACATGCAAAAGAATGAAAGTGGAATTCTTCTTATACCGTACACAAAAAATCAAACAACATGGATGAAGACTTGAACATAAGACCTTGAAATCATAAATTCCTAGAAGACAACAAGGGGGTAAGCCACTTGGCACTGGTTGTGGCAATGATTTTTTTGGATTTGACAAAAGCAAAGGCAATAAAAGCAAATATCAACAAGTAGGACTACATCAAACTAAAAAGCTTATGCACAGCAAAGGCAACCATCAATAAAATGGAAAGGCAACATATTGAATGGGAGAAAATATTTGCAAATCATATATCTGATAAGGAATTACTATCCAAAATATATAAAAACTCACACAATTCAATAGCAAAAACCCAAATAATCCAATAAAAAAATCAACAGAGTAACTGAATAGATATTTTGACAATGAAGACACAAATGGTCAACAGTTACATGTAAAGGTATTCAACATCACTAATCATCAAGGAAATGCAAATCAAAACCACAGTAAAATATCACCTCATGCCTCTTTGAATGGCTATTATCAAAAAGACAAGAGATAACAAGTGTTGTACAGCATGTAGAGATAAGGGAACCCTCGTGCACTGCTGTTAGGAATTTAAATTGGTTCAGCCACTGTGGAAAGCAGTATGGATGTTTCTCAAAAATTAAAAATAGGACTACTGTATGATCCAGCAATACCACTTTTGTGTATATATCCAAAAAAAATTAAGACAGGATATGGTAGAGATATCTGCACTGCCATGTTCATTGCAGCATTATTGACAATAGCCAAGATATGGAAACAACCTAAGTGTCCATCAATAGATGAATGGATAAAGAAGAAGTTGCATATATATACAATGAAATATTACTCAGTCGTGAGAAAGAAGGAAATCTTGACATTTTTATCAACATGGATGGACCTTGAGGGCATTATGCTAAGTGAAATAAGCCAGACAGAGAAAGAGAAGTACTGCATGGTATCACTTACATTTGAAACCTTACAAAAAAAAAAAAAAGTCAAACTCATAAAAACAGGGAGTAGGAAAGTGGTTGCCAGGGGCTGGGGAGTAAGGAGAGGTTGGTAGAAGGGTACAAACTTTCAGGTATAAGATGAATAAGGTCAATCAGAGGATCTAAGGTAAAACACAGTGACTATAGTTAACACTGTATTGTATAATTGAAATTTGCTGAGAAAGTAAAACTTAAATGTTCCTACCAAAAATTAAAAAAAAATTGTGTGGTGATGGATGTGTTAATTAGATGCGGGAAATTCTTTTACAATGTATATGTATATTAAATTACCATGATGTAACTTTAAATATTTTACAATTTTATTTGTCAATTATATCTCAATAAAGCTGAAATTTAAAAAAATGTTAAATGCAGTCATAAGGGTGGGGCTCTAATCAGATAGGATTAGAAAAACAGGAAGAGATTCTCTCTCTCTCTCTTTCTTTCTGTCCCTCTCTCTCTCTGTCACTCATTCTGACTATCATATGAGGAAACAGCAAGAACGCTGCCATCTGCAAGCTAGGAAGAGAATGCTTACCAGGAACCGAATCATCTGGCACCTTGATCTTGGACATCCCAACATCCAGAATTGTGAGAAAATAAATTTCTATTGTTTAAGCCATCTGGTCTATGGCACTTTGTTATTTCAGCCCACGCAGACTAAACATCACACATGCTACCTGTTTTCCTGATGTAATAGAGATGTTTGCAGACACAATTCTACATGAATATTTTACCCTCATCCTTCATTAGAAACTAAGTACATCCTAGCCTAATGTAATTCTGTGAGTCTGCACTATCCCTTAATGCTAGCCTCCATGGTGTAACCCTTCTAAATTTTCAATGAACAAATCAACTAACAAACCATCACCTACTTACATATATATTAGGTTCTCAAACTCCTATTATTGTACTGCAGTTTTGATAATATAAAGGGGCAAGAATGCACTAGAGTGTGATTATTTGATGTACTGGGTAAACTATAAGATCCTTTTTGCTTTAGCAAAACTATTTGCAACAAAACACAGTATGGTGGTGTTTTGAGCAAAAGTAATTTGAACACCAAACCATTTAATCTTGATCAATAAAGTGGGCAACATGAAATACCCTGGCAGGGAATTCTGTATTGCTCATGGAAAAGTAAGTCAAATGGAATTGGGCAACAGGTTTTTGTTGATCAAACAATGTATCTGAGCACCTACTAACTGATAAAATTAATAATTAATAGAATATTATAATCAAAAGACAAGGCATCCACTTCTAACCTATAATTCAATTTCAGTTTGATGGAACTCAATATTTCCCTTAACGCATCAAGAGTATTTCTAAATCTGTAAGAAGGAAGACTCTAAATAATCACTGTGTTGTAAAAATCCACGTGGACTGCACTATTAAACATGGAAGGTACTTGCTCCTTGCACTTCCAAACCAGAAGAAATTTTAAAAGTCCTATTCAATATTCTTTTATAAGAATAGGGAATTTGGCAGCTAGTTATTGAAAGGGAGTATTATATTTGATGAATCTAGCCCCAGATTAGTCTAAAACATTGATGATCTACAGAGTATGGGCATCTACAGCTCTCAGTCTCACCCCAACATACCAGAAAGCTAGCAAAATATTGTTTTACTACACATATTGTATATTCACGGCCAATATACATTATGGTGCTATTATGGGTTTTGTTAGGCAACCTATATTGCCCCTCTTACAACATATCGCTGAGAAGAGATGAGATGAGACTTGGCACAAATGGAAGAGTGGTGAAATATTTATTCAGAAAATAAGTGAGTTCATTTTACTCAGAGACTTCAGTTGTACACACATGAGTTTTTAGCAAAAACAGAATTTAGATGCATAGGCTTCTATCCCTGCAGCACAACAAAATTGATCTGATTTATGGATAACACTCTAGGTATTTCAATCTTATATATGGCAAAATACTGGTATTCCCAGATTCCCAATCATATTTGGGGATTATAGCCTATTCGTAAATCAGTTTGTGAAACATGGAATGCTTTTCACAAATGAAAGCAATATTATAAATGGTAGTAGGCTTTCTCAAACTATTTAACCCTTCTTGTTTAACTCATGTTATATATAAAATATTTAAGTTATGATTATCATGAATCCCAAAATAATAATTAGTATTTACTGATTCATTACATTATCAAAAATATTACATCCATTATCACATTTATTCCTGCAAAAAAGCCAAACAAATCCTATGGGATATGTAAAATTGAAATTCCCATTTTATAGATTAGGAAAAGGAGGTTAAAAATTATCTTTTCCAAGATCACTAATCTCGTCAAAATTTACAGCTAATATTTACGCAGTTTAAATGCACAGAAAACAGTGCTAATTGTGTGCTAAGCATTATTAAAGAGCTTGTATTTAAATCATTGAACTGTCACTCCCCCCATTTTGTATTTAATATCTTTCTTAAATCGATTGTAATCTTTCTCTCCCAATGTGATTGTGGTTTGCCCCACCTGCTTGACCCTTAATCAAACACACAGTTCTGAAACGGTCTAAAGATGTTTATGACTTGCAACAATGGGGAGAATGTAAATGGATAAAAGTCACATTTTGGAAAGGCTTAACCCTTATTTATGACTTCAAGAACTAGTGTTTCTGGATCACTCTATTTTAATATGGAATCTTCATTTCATATGAATTCTGGCTTCAGAACCCCCATTACCTGTTTTGTTCTATTTTATTTTGTTTGTGTGTTTAGGTAGTACAGAAGGAAAAACATATTTGACATAAATGAATCTTTGACGTGTCACAGTAGATTTTACCTAGATTTCAGAGAACTCTACACGCATCTGTTCAATTTTCATTAAAGCAAGTTGATCTTAAAACCATTAAAATAAAATTTAGGGCAGGGTGTGGGATGGGCTCTCTGGTGGTGTGTAGGGCAATTAGAGATGCATTAGAAGCTAGGGATCCAAGCAAGGGGATTGCCATGGGCAGAAGAGTTGAAATAGGGAGATGCATCCCTTTGAATTTATTTTCATTGTCTCTTTCCTTCCTCCTTACCAATATGTCTTCTGACCTGAACTTCTTATAGGGAAAAATGAGAGAATAAAAACTGAAAAGATATTTAAAACAGAGGAATTTAATATCACTAAGCTAAAATAAGTTATTCATTTACTTAAAGAATATTTAGATTTGAAAGATAGTGAAATGTACTGGCTAGGAGTACAAGCTTTGGAGTCAAAAGGCCTTGCTGTGAATCTTGGTTCTACCACATACTAATTGTGTCACTTCAGAGGCCAGTTACTTCATTTTTGCTGCAGGGTTGTTTTTTTGTGTGTGTGTGAGGAAGATCAGCCCTGAGCTAACATCTGATGCCAATCTTCCTCTTTTTGCTGAGGAAAACTGGCCCTGAGCTAACTCCGTGCCCATCTTCCTCTACTTTATATGGGATGCCGCCACAGCGTGGCTTGACAAGCGGTGCGTCGGTGCATGCCCGGGATCCCAACAGGCGAACTCCCGGTAGCGGAAGCGGAGCATGAGCACCCAACCGCTTGCACCACTGGAACGGCCCCTGCTACAGGTTTGAATTTGCAAAATTGTGATAATAAAATTAAATTAAATTAAGGACTAAATAAAAAAATACACATAAAGAACTTAAAACACTCTCTGGTATACAGCAAGTTCCAGTAAGAGTTAACTATTGCCACTGTTGTTGCTATTGGTAATAGTAATGTTATTTTTTAATGTGCAATGTGTTCCAGATGCTAGGTGACAGTTTCACACAGAGATATATATGAATCACATCTGCACATATACTCTCAAATATTACTAATGGGAGACTCGAATGAGAAATAATACCATATTCTGAATGATATAGGAAAAACAAAATCTCCAAATGACCTTACATCAAACCTACTTGCTACATGCAGCTGGCAGGGTGAATGGTAGGGTGGCAAAGTACACCTTTCTCTCAGGATTTCCATTCACGCCGGCTGATGGATCAACAGACATGAACAATATGGGAGCCCTGGAGGGTGGAGGCATCATGGATAGGTCCCTGCTTTATGATTCCATTTCTTTGTAAAGAGGAGGAACCTCTTTACAAAGCATACAGGTGATCTCTGGAATTAGAAAGACGTGCGTTCTCCCCCAGCTTCATCTTACAATAGGTATGTGAACATGGGCAAATTATTAAACTTCTATGGGACACAGGCCCATCATTTGTAAAATAGAGATGATATATGCTAGGCAGATAATAACTAAAGGAGATGATGTATATAAAACATAGTAAGTTACATGTCATGAGGCTTTAACAAGTTGCCTATTTTTACATTAGTGTATCTAAACTTTAAATTGGAAAATCAAGCACAAATTGACCTTTTTAAAAACAACTAATTTTTGTATGTATGTACGTATGTATGCATTTTTATATTCAGGCAAATGCCCTTGGTATATGTCCCCAGAAATCATGGTTAAAACAAAATCCTTTTTACTTGAGAAGCCCTTTAAACTAAGTCTGAAAGGTGGCGAAAGCAGATTCTCAAGTCCTCTTGTATGAATTAGTAGACCATCTTTCTTAGGTTTCAAATCCCTTTTCCCAACGTAGACCACAAACTGTCCAATATCTACACTGACCCCTCCAAAGTGGAAACAAACGAGGGTTGCTCTGGAGCTCCATTCATCACCTTCCCCTCTCTTTTCAGCTTATTCCCAGACACTTAATGCCATTAGGCAAAATTGTGCCATGGATGGCATTGCACCTGGCATGGCTGGTGCTCCCGGGTGGAGAAGCAGATGTATAATGGATCTATTCGAAAATGTTACATTAGAGAAACAGCTCTACAAACAAAATTAGTAAGACAATGCTGAGGATTGCTCTTCTGTTCCATCATAATTTATCATCCAGAAAAAGGGACTGCCAGGTAAACCATGGAGCAGCACAATTAAGAGGCAAGGCAAAGTGGAGGAGATCTGTAGCGGCACCCCCAGGATACTGCGCAGAGAGAGAGAATGCAAACTAAGGCATTCGGCTCATATGTCCGTGAATATTAAGCCATTTAGCTAGCATATGGAATGTTCCAGGTTGTCCCAGGGTTATAGACAAGGAACTAAATATTGACTCAGCAAGAGCGCAAATGAGAGGTCTAATTAAATTAAATGGTACAAAGGGGAGGCTTGTTTCCTAGACTCCAGTAATTGCTTAAAACAGAGAAGAGACCAAATAGAGGTCAAAGAGGTATAGTAATAACCAGGCAGATATATATAGCGAGACATAGGGAAGATATGAGCATAGAAGTGACCAACAGTTAAAGGCTATCAGTGGCTCAACTGTGAAAAATGACTGGACATTGTCATGTCCATAGATAATTAGCAGTGTCTTTAAGCAGAGTCTAGCGCTGACACATGCATCAGCATGTTAATTTCACTTTAATGATTGGCTATGTGCAGAAATGCCTTCGAGTAATGCCCTTTCCTTGGAAGAACATGATTAAGAGCTCATGGAGGATAGGTGTAATACTTTTGAGCTCTAAAAATGCTGTGTTTCAAGTTCCACTCTAGAAAGGAGCGAGTGTGAAGGACCATGAGGATGATTCTGGCGTACTCAGGGTTGGCTATTTCAGAATACAGTGTTGGAAATATGACATAGCATCTATGTGAACAGGTAGACAGATAGAGAAGGACTCTGATTTCATCTTTGTGACCCCTAAGCCACTATCACTGAGTATTGGGGGCGGCAGAGCCCCTCTTAGAAAGGGAGCTGTAGGGTGGATGTGGAGGAGGAGGAGAAAGAGACAGATCTCCTATCTTGTACTTAAGCTCTCTGAGCCTTGGTTTTTCCTCTATAAAATGGGAATAAAAGTGAGACTTGCCTCAGAACATTGTTGTGTGTATAAAATAATCAATATTTGTAAGGGATTTAAGATGACGTCTGCTTGTTATTAAGAGCTTGATAAATGTTAGTTATTGTTGTTATTATTATTCTTATAATCATCACAGAAGGGAAGAATAAGAACCTTGTCCTAAAAAATGCCCCATCTGCTTAAAGTGTGAGATATGGGCCCTGAATCTGCTCAATTTTCCATTTTCAATAAAGCTTCTGTGCCTCTCTGCTGAGCAACTTAGCATTACATGTATGTGCTTTGGAATCAGAGCTGGGTTTAAGATCTTGCCCTCCCTCTTAATAGCTTTGTGATCTTGGAGAAGTTGCTCAATCTGTCTAAGTTTCAGTTTCCATGTTATAAAATAGTAAAAATACTAGCTATCTCATCCAGCTTTTTTTTTTTGGTAAGGATTATGAAAGCAAATGCATTTCAAATATTTAGGACAGTGCCTAGCACTAATAAGCACTCGATTTCATGTACATACACAGGCAGACATATGCATATATTACATATATGGTTTACATATATAAACTATGCTTACATGCACACAGACACACGCACACACCACCCTTTATTCCTTCAACTATAAATTGAATCCCAGAATTTTTTTAGCTTGATGAAACCTAGTCATATCACTCATTCTCTCCTTCTCTTGTCATTCTGTTTGTTTCTGTCTCTCTCACTCTCATTCACACAGACACACACACCCACAAGCTATGCAGGCAAAATGTTTATGGGTCTATACTTACATTATTCTTTAATACAAATGGGCTTTTCCTGATTTGTTATTAAAAACATTACCTTGCATTTTAGGGCGATTTCTATTTTCAGCTCTGTTTCATAGACCTATTCTCCTCTCCACCTAACAAAATTCCTTATTATTTAGCTCAAATTTTCTGTGAAATTCTTCAGACTATTCAAATCAGAGTACTTCCTTTGCTACAGATTTTTGGCATCTATTGCTCAAAACACTTATTTGTTTATTAATTCTGTACTGCTGTGAAACATTTCTGTAACACATTGGGCTGTTGTACACTGCCCGACATCTTAAAAGCCCACGCTATCAGAAATATTAATTTTACCAAAATGACTCCCCTGAATTTTTTGGTAGTTGAGGTTCTACTCTAGATTGTAATTGAATAATTCTGAGCATACGACATTTGCATAAACACTCTAAATGTTGAATAAAAATATCTCTATGCTTGATCTTTCTTCAAATCTAAGGGCTAAATGCTAATTTGCATTGGCAACAAGTGGATTTAAGTCCAAGTATCTACCTGAAGATCTTTTCCCTTTAACTTTTCCTTTTAACTTTCCTTTTAACTTTAGCACAGTTAAAAATAGCCTAAGACTTACTTCGTACAGTTCTTCCATTACTCATCAGCTACGTGTGGACAAAACTGTAACCTTGGTGCAGAGGCAAAGATGATTATTCTTTCTGAAAGCCCATATCAAGTGCTGTTGCTAAAAAAGGGATGGGCAATAGGCAGTTTTATGATATGCCGAGGAATTATCCCACTAAACAGAGAATATTTTCCCAGGCGTCTTCCTTTAAACTTAATTTGAAATAAACTTTTATAACAATTAGATGAAACATATCACAAATAATATCACTTCATGGTAAAGCTAGCATTACCCCACATTAGCTAATACTATCACTTCTGTGATGACTACTACCACCACTGCTACTGCTACTAGCTGATATTTAATGAATACTTGCTAAATGCTAGACACTATGCCAAGCACCTTACATGCAGTACTTTATTTCCCTCCTGCAACATATTTATCAGCCAGTGATCAACCCTTCTAGCCTTCCCTTTCCTAGTACAGAGCTGATGGAGGCCTCACAGTGAGATTCCAGAAAGTACTTAAACCCTGGTTCTGAGTAACTATGTAGAGAAAAGCTCCCTACCAACCTGCATCAAATTTAAATGTGAGCAAAAAATAAAAACTTTGTTTTTTAAGTTATGAGAATTGGCAGCTGTTTGTTATGACAGCAGAGCCTAACCTAAGTTGACTAATTCAGTGTTGTTGACTAGAAAAACCTTCTTATGCTTTTTTCAATTATAGATATTCTTTTCCATGCTATGTGATGCAGAACCCGAGGCTAGACTAAAAATTATTCATCTTTGTGCACAATAGGTGTGGATTTGTACTCTATATCTGGTTGAAAGTTTAAGTAAAGCTCCTAAAACTTTCATGAAATAAGGTCAGTTTAGCTATTAGCAGTAAGAAATAATACCATGTGTGCACACATACATGAACGCACACACACACAGTAGTTGCTCAATGTTTGCAGTGTATGAATGATATTTAAAACATATGTACCCCTTTTTAAAAAACACTGGACTTTATCATAAAATTCAACCATGAATTGCCTGTGACCCAGGGCTTGATCAAAAACTTTCCCGAGATATTAATATTGGGAAGAGATGACTTAATGCACTTGTTCCCTTAGGGTTGTCAGAGTGTTATTTTTGTGATCAGCTACATCATCAAAAAGCAACATTTCTAGATCATTTTATCACAACTCCCTACTAAAAAGCCTTCACTAAATTGAGATTTAATGTTGTAACTTCAGGTTTTATTGAGGGACAGTGTAAGAAATATCTATTTGAATATTTCTGTCTCTTACAGACCCCTAGGTTAGACATCATTCATCATGTTAGCAATTGTTACTCAAATGAGAACTACATGCAATAAATTTCTCTTTAAATTTAAAGATTATGATAAACATTTTCTCTCTCTAAAGAAATGTCTATGCTGTCCATCATCAAGTAATGGCAACTATATAATACAATTACTTGTTAATTTCCAGTTGCATATACTCTAGATATACACAACTAGAGTAACTAATTTACCTGAAAGCTTGGTAATATCCATTTCATTGTTTTCCAAAAATTTTAAAAACTCTTTAGGCTCTATTTTTATTTTTAGTTTCTAATTCTTATATTTTTATTGACTTATAAAACTGCTACAATTTTTCAGAAGCATAAGGAATACAAATTCTATTTGTAAATTAACATTTCCTATAAAGAATTTGTGTTGCTTGTCTTTTCTTTCCAACTGAATTCCTCGAGAACAAGGACCTTGTTTACTCATCTCTGTACTGTTGTTTCAGGGCAGCAAAATGAGAATAAATATATGTTAGTGTGGAATGACAGAAAAAGCTCTGAAAGTAGATCCTGGATTCACATTTTCACTCCATCACTTACTAACCATATGACATTTGGCAAGTTATGTTCATTTATTAGCCTTAGTTTTCTTGTCAACAAAATACCACAAGTTTACTTGTAGCATTGTTAAGAGTATAAACGAATATGTATGAATATGTCAATAAGAGTGGTGTATTCACCAAATTCAGCAAAATCTCCCAACATCTCTTTTCCATTCACAAAGAAAGTGACAGTAAAGGACACAATGATGCTATCACTTGTCTCTTGAATGGGTACCTACACAGAGAGCCTGAGAGGAATTTGTGCGTGTGGTTTACTGAAGGCCTGTTCTCAGCAGAAGGGTTGGGAAGAAAGAAGAGGGTGAGTGAGTGTGGTAAGAACATTATTAGTCTATCCAGAGACCAGCTTTGGCCTGATCTCATAGAGTGCTGTGAAATTGCACAGCAGAGTTTGTTCCATCTTGAGGCAAGGAGTTTGGCCCTTTGTATCCTCCTCTCAGTCTGTCACTGTCTATAGGCTTCCAGGGCACGCAGGGTGTTGATGTCTCACCAACCAGAGAGGGTGATTCCTATTTGTCTAAGAACAGACAATCATCCAGAGAAGGGAGCAGCTATGATACGTCAGTAGCCAACACTTGCAGTAGCTAGGAGATGAGTGAACTACCAGGTCAGGGGATCTGGCAGGAGTAACATCCATAACAGCATTATTAGCTTTCTCTTAGTTCTTATCTTCCCTTAGGCCAATAGTCCTCAACCAGGAACAATTTTTCAATTGACAGTGTCTGGAGACATTTTTGGTTATCATAACTGAACTGAGGGGGGACTGGTATCTAGCGGGCAGAGTCCAGGGATGCTGCTAAACATTCTACAATGCACAGGATAGCCCCCCACAACAAATAATTATCCAGCCCCAAAACCCAAATACCAATAGTGCCAAAGACAAGCAATCTTGGAATAAACAAAAACATAAAAGTCTACTTTCATTCTTTTGCATGTGGCTGTCCAGTTTTCCTAACACCGTTTGTTGAAGAGACTTTGCTTTCTCCATTGCGTGTTCTTGGCTCCTTTGTTGAAGATTAGCTGTCCATAGATGTGTGGTTTTATTTCTGGGCTTTCAATTCTGTTCCATTGATCTGTGTGTCTGTTTTTGTGCCAGTAATCATGCTGTTTTGATTACTATTGCTTTGTAGTACATTTTGAAGTCAGGGATTGTGGTGCCTCCAGCTTTGTTCTTTTGTCTCAGGTTTGTTTTCACGACTTGGGGTCTTTTGTTGTTCCATATAAATTTTAGGATTCTTTGTTCTATTTCTGTGAAGAATGTCGCTGGGATTCTGATTGGGATTGTATTGAATCTGTAGATTTCTTTAGGTAATATGGACACTTTAACTATGTTTATTCTTCCAATCCATATGCATGGAACATCTTTCCATTTCTTTATGTCATCTTTGATTTCTTCCAACAATGTCTTACAGTTTTCAGTGTATAGGTCTTTCACCTCCTTGGTTAAATTTATTCCTAGATATTTTATTCTTTTTGTTGTGATTGTAAATGGGATTGTACTCTTGACTTCTCTTTCCACTAGTTCATTATTAGAGTATTAGAGCATTATCTTAACCCTACCCAAAAATTAACTCAAAATGGATTAAAGACTTTAAGGTAAGACTTGAAACCATGAAACTCCTAGAAGAAAAAATAGGCAGTACACTCTTTGACATCGGTCTTAGCAGCATCTTTTCACATACCGTGTCTACTTAGGCATGGGAAACAAAAGAAAAAATAAACAAATGTAACTACATCAGACTAAAGAGCTTCTGCAAGGCGAAAGAAACTAGGAACAAATTGAAAAGACAACCCACCAACTGGAAGAAAATATTTGCAAATCGTATATCCAACAAGGGGTTAATCTCCAAAATATATAAAGAACTCATATAACTTACCCAGAAAAATCAAACAATCCAACCAAAAAATGGGCAGAGGATATGAACAGACATTTTTCCAAAGAAGATATACAAATGGCCAACAGGCACATGAAAAGATGTTCAACATCACTAACTGCTAGGGAAATACAAATGAAAACTACAATGAGATATCACCTTACACCTGTTAGAATAGCTATAATTACTGAGACAAAAAATAACAAATGTTGGAGAAGATGTGGAGAAGAGGGAACCCTCTTACACCACTGGTGGGAATACAAACTGGTACAGTCACTATGGAGATTTCTCAAAAAATTAAAAATAGAAATACTATACAATCCAGCTCTACCACTACTGGATGTTTATCCAAAGAACTTGAAGTCAACAATTCAAAGAGACTTATGCACCCCTACATTCATTGCAGCATTATTCACAATAGCTAAGACATGGAAGCAACCAAAGTGCCCATCAACTGATGAATGGATAAAGAAGATGTGGTATATATATATACAGTGGAATACTACTCAGCCATAAAAAAGACAAAATCATCCCATTTTCAACAACATGGATGGACCTTGAGGGTATTATGTTAAGTGAAATAAGCCTGACAGAGAAAGACAAAGACCACATGATTTCACTCATACATATAAGATAAACACATGGACAAAGAGAACAGATTAGTGGTTGCCAGAGGGGAAGGGGTTTGGGATGTAGGCGAAAGGGATAAAGGGGCACATATATATGATGACAAATAAAAACTTAAGACTATTGGTGGTGAGCACAATGCAGTCTATACAGAAACTGATAAATAAGAATGTACACCTGAAATTTCACAATATTATAAACCATTATGACCTCAATAAAATAATTAAAAAAAAACCAAAAAACATAAAAGTCAATATTTAACATTTATTACTAACAGTTATTGATTTGCTATTAATATCATTCGGACTTTACTAATCAAAAGGGGAAAACATGGGACTGCTTTGATTTTGCTAGGGAAAACTCACACACACGCACACACACACACCTCTCACAAAAACACCCTCACAAGAACTTTTATCTTGTGAATATGACTAGTATTACCTCATAATCTGTAACAACAAGCACAAATTCAGCATGAGTCATGGACTGAAATGACTGCTGTTGCAAATGTCATCCATACTGTCTTGTGCCTTTTTTCACATTTGCTTTCAATTCTGCCTTTATCCATGCCTTTATGGATTTTGACAGCAGCACTTTGTTGTCCTAGAATCTTTACTCCTTGATTATTTCTTCTCTTCCCTTTTCTTCTGTGCTTTTTCTCCCTCACTTCCAGCTGAAGTCATGGACAACAGGATGTTTGCATCCAGCTCTGCTCTTTTCCTTTAGCTGCACTTTGCCTAATGGGGAATTTGGCACCATCCTATAGCTGTCAAATACGTCTTGCTCCCTTTCATGGCCTCTCTTCTCACCTCTTTGAAGTTCTGTGGTTCAGGTTGCTTAGCACACAATAGAAACAATTAATCCCATCTTTTCTTTCCTAAGGATTGACAACAAGCTAATCCTTTTATGTAAAACAGAAATACTCTTTTCTATTAAGTTTTAAATTCTTCCAATATTTTTCTTTTTAATAATGTTGAACCATTTGACATATAAATAAGGATATGGCAATTATTATAAGGAATAAATTTAACAGTACATATTCTCACATCACATTTATATTTTTGCTCCTTTTCCCCCTCCATTTTTTTCTCAAGCTTTTTTTGTGTGTATGCTTCATCCAGATGTTTTATCCTCTTCATCTCTTAATTGCACAAAGAGATCACCACTGTTCTGTGAAAGATACCATAACAGTCTCAGTAAAGCCATGTCAAATCAATCCTATAACTATGGACAATATATTGCACCATTTTGACACATTTCACTTTCCTCTAGATCTGAAATTAACAGGTAAGTCCTAAAGCATCTGATCTCATTCTCACTGATGTATATTGCTTAATCAAATTTCCAGAAGCACTCTTTTAAAACAAAACAAATCAAAACAAAACAAAACAACTTGCTATGTCATCTTATAATTTGCTGATTGATTCTTAGAGGAAAATTTTGGATAGAAACTGGGAAGGGAAAGAGCAGCAAAAGGGAATAAGATCAAGGATTCCAGAAAGATGGTAAAGTATGAAGCACCAGAAATCTGTCTCCCCATCCATATCACAATTGTACTGGTGGAATCTGTCTGATGTGAATACATAGGAACTATGGAACCTGTTGAAGGCTTGCAACTTCCAGAGGAAGATTTGGAAGGTACATTATGGTTAATTTCTGTCAATTTTGGCTCTTAGCCCAGTAGCAACTATTCATCCCTCACCCCACAGCCACTTGACAGGCAGCTGTGCACGAGTTCCTGGAGCAACTCCTATGCAATTTGTGAGAGCCAGGGTGGGCAAAAGGACTCTGTCCTCCAAATATCAGAAATCTGTGCTCTGATCACTGATTGCTGCTTCTCATCACAGAGGTACTGACAAAGAAGCATTGGTCATTGTTGTTGTACCTCTCCTCATTGTTGCAAGCCCTCTGACTGAGGTGACTTCCAGGGGATTTATATCCAGCACCTTTATTTACCTCCTTCATTTTTCTCTTTTTCCCATTTTGGAAGCCAGGCATTGAAGACTAGGAGATTTAAAAGCAATCACATATATAGGGGAAATTAGAAAGTCACTGCACATGCCCAGGGGAAGACAGAGGCTCAGAAAAGACCTGATAAGACCTTCAGTTTACACTTCAGGCTGGTCTTTGGCACAGAGTTAGCCTACAACAATCCAAAAGCAAAACAAACAAAAAAAACCCAGAAAAAACAAAACCAAAAAGCAAACAAACAAAAAACCCAGCAACCCTGGGGAAGGAGGAGAATTTGATTTCTAGAGTTACCACATTATTAGATTCAAATGTCCAGTTTTCAACAACAACAAAAAAGGCACCCAGCATACAAAGAAGCAGGAAAGTATGTTCCATTCATAGGAAAAAAAAAAAATGAAACAACAGAAACTGTTCCTGGGAAAGGCATAATGGTAGATCTACCAGACAAAGACTTTAAGACAACTGTCTTAAACATGCTTAAATACTAAAGGAAGACATGGGTAAAGTCAAGAAAATTATGTGTGAACAAAATGGAAATATCAATTAAGAGATAGAAAACCTAAAAAGAAATTAAAAAGAAATTCTGGGGCTGAAAAGTCCAATAACCAAAATGAAAAATTTACTAGATGGATTCAAAGGCCAGTTTGAGGAGGCAGAAGAAAGAATCGGTAACTTGAAGATAGCACAAAGAAATGAACAAATCTGAAGAACAGACAGAAAAAAGACTGAAGGAAAGTAAATAGAGCCTAGGTGACTTGAGGGACACCATCAAGCAGACCAACATACCCATTGTGAGAGTCCAGAAGAAGAGAGAGAGAAAGAAGTAGGAAAAAATATTTGAAATGGCTGAAAACTTCCCAAATTTGATGAAAGATATGAATATAAACATCCAAAAAGCTCAATGAACTCCAAGTAGGATAAAGTCAAAGAGACTCACACCAAGACACATTATAATCAAACTACTGAAAGCCAAAGATGAAAAGAGAATTTTGAAAGCAATAAGAGGGAAGCAAATTGTCACTTACAAGGGATCCTCAATAAGATAATCATCAGATTTCTCATTGGAAATTTTGAAGGCCAGAGGGCAGTGGAATGATATATTCACGGTGCTAAAAGAAAAAATTGTCAATTGAGAATACTATATCCAGTAAAACTGTCCTTCAAAAGTGAGGGAGAAATTAAAACATTCCCAGGTAAACAAAAGCTGAGAGAATTCATTATCATTAGACTTGCTCGGCAAGAAATGCTAAAGGGAGTCCTGTAAGTGGAAATGAAAAGACACTAGATAATAACTCAAAGTTGTATGAAGAAATAAAGATCTCATTGAAGGTAACTATACAGATAATTATAAAAGCTGGTATTACTGTAACAATGGTGTGTAACTCCACTTTTTGTTTTCTACATGATTTAAGAAACTAACACACTCAAAAATTTGTTACTCTAAAACTTAGTATTTTTGTCATTTTGGTTTTTAACTCCAAATTTTGTTTTCTATATAACTTAAGATACTACTGAATTAAAATTTTTATTAGTTTCTGTTTTTAAACACATAATGTATAAAGACGTAATTTTGACGTCAACAACTGAAAGGAGTGGAGGATAGAGCTGTTAAAGAAGCAGAAATTTTGTATATTATTGAAGTTAAGCTAGTATAAATTCACATTAGAATGTTACAACTTCAGGGTGTTAAATGTAATCCCCATGGTAATCACAGAGAAAATAGTTGAAGAATATACACAAGAGGAAATAAGAAAGGACTTTAAACATTCACTATAAAAGAGAATAAGATCATAAATTCTGAGTTGGAGGGAACCATAGGGCTCATTTAATCCCAAACCTTAGTTTTATAGATAGATGAAGAAACAATCCCAAAGAGATTAATGTCTAGACTGCAACCTGGGTATCCTGATTTGGAGTCCAGTAGTTTTCCTATTGTCTCATGTTAGCTTCTCATGTTGAAGCTGAAGAGTGTGTTCCGGTCAGGCTTTCTTAAGAATCCAGGATCATTAAATCATCGTTATTATCAATTAATACTATGTTCTAATCAGTGTTTTCCCACATCTTTCTTTTTTTTTTAATAATTTTTATTTATTTATTTTTTTTCCCCCAAAGCCCCAGTAGATAGTTGTATGTCATAGTTGCACATCCTTCTAGTTGCTGTATGTGGGACTCGGCCTCAGCACGGCTGGAGAAGTGGCGCGTCAGTGCGTGCCTGGGATCCGAACCCGGGCCGCCAGTAGCGGAGCGCGCACACTTAACTGCTAAGCCACAGGGCCGGCCCTCCCACATCTTTCGATTAAAACCATTCCTTACCTTTTGATATATGTAGCAACCATCCCAGATGACTATACCGATATCACCTCCTGTCATTTTGCCACTAAACTCACTGGGAGGCCATAGGGCTTACTTTCAGTAGCAATAAAGTGAAAACATGAGAGTTAGATTCTAATCGGCTCTGCCATTAGACATCTTCATTGTTTGTAAACTATTTCATTGTTTGTAAACTTAATTTGAGTTAAATAGTTATAACATGAATAGATTATCTCTAAGATTCCCTCAAGTGCTATTACAACTGGATGTATAGCACAATCAGCATGCTCAAGAAAATCTAATCCATTATGACATCAGTTTACTTAGATACCAAGAGAATTTCTTAGTCCACTTTACTACAATGCGATAAAAAAGAAAACAATACTCCACACTTTTCTTTCTTTTAAAATATATTCTCTGAATTCCTAAGGTCTAATTATCTCCATTTGCCTTCTACCTACCATCAAACCAACAAAAAAACACTCTAGAGAGTTCAATTTATTGGCAACATGTCTTCTCTCTTCTCTTTACTTTTTCTCCTTGCCCTTCTCCCCATTCACCTCCCCTTCTTCATTTCTTTCATCTCTCCTCATTCCATTTCATACATCTCTCAGTCCTTTTTTAAATTTCTAAATACTTCAGTTAATTTTCCAAATCTTCTTCTAGTTTTCCCAATTTTCTTGATGACTACCAATAACTGCAGTAGATTCAGAAAGCTCATTAACTAATTCCCTTAATGTCTTAATGTGGCAAGTACATTAACCTACTAAGTCATTCTGTGGGTACTTGATTGCCTGAGTCCTGTAGGCCCTCGTGGCTCTTTTGGTCAATAGCTGTATTGTTGGTGTTCCCTATCATTCCTAATTGAATGCACACTGCCCCTTGATTTCTGCTAAAGCTGACTTGCTATTGCTTGGCAAATTTTCAATCTTGCTGATCTTTCCCCCCTAACTGACTAGTTTTATTTATTTACCCAATTTTTAAAATTATGGCTTTGGCACACCTGCCTCAGGGTAAGAGAGCACAATTAAACACATTAAAGGAAATACACAAAACACGGCAATTACATAAGTTTTAAGTAGTATAAAAAATTGCTGGCCTAAAAACATCACACTTTGGGAAAGGGTAATTTTAAGAATTTAAAACCATTTTAATTATTTGATTTTTTTCCTCCTGAATTTTATTTTTTATACATACAGGCTAAAATATAACAATATTTATTTCTTTATGGTGACACTCCTTTCACAAAACACAACAGCTTCCTCACTTGGCACTGTACATAAGAACACTAGAGGTACAATTGATGGAGAATTTACAGGCGTGCCCTTGGGTAACCCAGGTACATTTTAATCTTCTTAGCATTATATTTTTACTGTATTCCTAAACTAGTACATTAATAAGTCAAAGTGGCTATGGAAAATGATCTGCAACAGTATGTTTAATTACATTTTATCATGTTTTGCTATCATTTTTTCAATTAAAATCTTATATACTCCCCCTTTCTTTGAGAGAGGATAGCCATCATAAGGCCACATTGGCTTCATTTTCACGTGACTGAAGGATAAACGGAAGCTGAGTCAGGTTCCATGATCCAGGCGAGGTCCTGGAGCTCAGCTCTGGTATAACGATGTCTAGCATACAGTATATCTGATCACTACCTCAAATCATTACTGTTAACTTAGATTATTTTCTCTTCGAAGCAATAATGAATAGTGATTGAAGATTTGAACATCGTTAGTTCTTTTGCTAAAATGAAACTGTGGATAGAGCTGTCACATCTTGATCTTCACAGAAAACTACTCCTTCCATTTTACCAAAATATGGGATCCATCAGAAGTTATTCAACTTCTCATTCATCTGTATCTAAATGTGTTTTTACCTTCATTCCTCTTTACCCTGGCTCAGGAGAGTTCTTTTTTTCCAAAGCTAGTCTTTCTACCTGTGTTCCTAATTCCATTCCCTCTCCCTTGCTTAAGACTTTATCAGTTAGTCTTAGTTTTTCATAGATTCATTCTTTTCTGGCTTTTTCTTGCTCTTTACCTAAACATTTTCTTAATTATTGCCACCTTAAAAAGTACGATAATAAAAATATTAACCAAAAAAAAGGAAGAAAAGAAGCTTCCAGCAATCGCATCTGCCCCTCATGTCTCTCTCCCTCTTCCTCTGTCTCTCTCTCTTTCTCCTTCGTTTCAACTGCAAACTGCCGAAAATTTAGTCAGTGCCGCCATCTTTTCTCTGTCCTGTATACTCAGTTTTTAGCCCACTAAGGTCTAATTTTTGCCTTCACCACATTACTGATGCTCCTTTGGAAAATATATAAAGGTCTCTTATAAGCGCAAAATCCAATATGCGCTTTAAGGCTCAGTCAACCTGAATCTTCTGCATTATTTGTAGTCATTGGCTACTATACCCTCCATCATTCAAAAATATTCAAGGACCTTACTCTAGAGGAGAATATGTATAAAAAAGCAGATAACTACAATATATGTGAGGACTGTTATGATTTTGATAATCATAGAGGGATATGGTAGAAATTGCTAGTTGACACCCAATATCCATTCTCTCTTTTCATAGAAACAAAATTCTGATTTAATTGGGGAAAGCAATGTGCCCAGATTATAACACAAACAAACAAACAAATTTTACATTTTGCAGCATTTCTTGCAGTTATCTATAGACATATGATTAAGTTCTGTCCAATAATACGTAAAAGAAAGCATCTGGAAGGGACTTTAAAAGATGTAAGGAATGTTTGCTTCTGTTTCTCTTCATTCTTACTGTCTGGAATATAAAATCTATAGCTAGAGTTGGAGAAGCCATATTTTGACTTTGATATAAATGAAAGTCAGAACAAAAGGATAATAAAGCAGAAAGACAAAAGTGCCTGATTCCTTGATGACTTTGTGAAGCTGCCCTAACAGTCCTGGGCTGCCCTTTCTCAGGCTCTTTTTATGGAGACAGTAAACTCCCAATTTGTTTAAACTGCCACAACCAAGTCTTTGTATCTGATACAGGAACATTAGAATCACTCGTGTGTAGAAAAAAACTCTTTCTTGATCTCTGTCTCAGCTATTTTTCGTCTTATTCAACATACTTTCACTGGATGGTCCCATCTATTTCTCCTTCATCTCTCTCTCTCCTGAGTTCCAGAACCATATACCCAACTTCTCCTAGATCTTCCTCTTCAGATGCTCCTTAGTCACTTAAATGCAACAAGCAAAATCTGAATGACTTGTCTTACCCCTCCTAATCTGCTCTTCCTTCTATATATAGCTTTTGGTTAATGATGCCACTCTTGATTAAGTTGTTAAATCTCAAAACCTTGGAGGGTAAGTCTTAATTCTTCCTTCTTCTTCATCCTTAACATTCAATAGACCGTTGGTTCTAATTACTTCTACCTCAGAATTTTTTCTTGCATGGATACACTCTTCTCCATTCTCAGCAATATTGCCTTAACCCAGGTTCTCATTGTTACTCACTTGGACTATTTTTAAAAATCATTCCAAAATAGGCCTCTGTCCTCCAGTCCCTCATCTTTCCAATCTATCACCACCCTGTCAAAAAGAGTTAACTTCCAAATACACAGATCTGTTTATGCCCATCTCAAACAGAAAAATTTTCAATTACTCTCAATTGCCTACAGGGTAAAGTTAAAATGGTATAAATGATCTTTTTGAAACAGCCTTAGTTTTGTTTGCAGCTTTTCTTCTATTCCACAGCCCCCAAAACACACACCAACACTACCGGTACAATTGTTTTCTGTCACATCAGACTGTTTGCAATTTCCATAATATTCCTTATCTTTTCCTTCCTCTATCTTTTTACTTCAGTTGTCGCATCTATCTCGAATCGTTTTCCTCTCCTTCCCCCATAAGCATACATTTATTTTTTACTTATTAATTAAAGCCTAAATTAGAGTCAAATCACTTACAGAGCTTCCTCTTGCCCACTTGCCACATCGGTAGAATTAATTATTCCCTCACCTCTTACTATGTTCATACCACTATTATGTAATTTATAACATAGTTTTGTAGTCATTTTTGTATAGTTAGGTACATTTTATGTGTCTTAATTTTGCATGCATTTGAGCATCTTAAAGGAGGCATCATATATTCATTTTTGCATCCCCTACATGTTCTACAATGTATGGCACAGAGAAGATGCTCGATTCATAGTTGAGGACTGGACTAATTACACCTTAGTTGCCTTATAAGTGAAACATGTAACTTCAGGATAAGTGCTTTCAGATCAATGTAAGAATGATTGGAAAAGAATTTTAATCAAATGATCTATTATGAGAATGGTTGTCAAATTCCTTTATGGTATGAATTCATCTTCTTTATCCTAGACCCTAATACCCCATACCCAGAAAGCACTCAGCCCATTCACTCCAGAAATGCACTCCATTCATACCACTTCCTTTTAACCAAGTATATCTGCTAAAAGTAATATTTCATGAACTTGATTTTGGAATGCAAACTTTACTTAGTGAACTTTGAATAGTCAGCAGTTTTTCGTTTGTTTCTTTGGTTTTGTGAGGAAGATCAGCCCTGAGCTAACATCTATGCCAATCCTCCTCTTTTTTTTGCTGAGGAAGACCGGCTCTGAGCTAACATTTATTGCCAATCCTCCTCCTTTTTTTCCCCAAAGCCCCAGTACATAGTTGTATGTCATAGTTGCACAGCCTTCTAGTTGCTGTATGTGGGACGCGGCCTCAGCACGGCCGGAGAAGCGGTGCATCAGTGCGCGCCCGGGATCCGCACCCGGGCCGCCAGTAGTGGAGCGTGCACACTAACCGCTAAGCCACGGGGCCGGCCCAAATAGTCAATAGTTTTGAATACCAAATTTCTGTAATTTTTAATGAGTTTCCCTGCTTTAGAATCATGCTTATTACTTTTTAAAAGGCCTCAAAAAAATGATGACTTAGATTAGACCTTCTTTTCAATTTAAAGAAGAAAGAAAAACAAGATGAGAACTCAGGGTCACTGAGAGATTAGAGCAAATGTGCTTTGGCATACGTAAATAAAATGTATTTTAAAAGCTCTCCAGGATCTACCTGTACGCAGATGGCAGTATGGCATGTAAAAGGGGGCATGCTCCCTTTCTTCAAATTTATTTTTTCTAATGGGAAATTGTGAGTGAATGATGATAAATAGTTTAGGATTTGCAATGCTAGTCCTCATTTTATATAATGACTCAGCTTTCAAATTGTAAATCATGGATTCTACATGGCTTATGCCTAATCTATCTGTAAAATATGTAAAGTTGATGAATTTGAATCATCATACCAAACAAGAAGGAATGCAAATTTAATTTATACATCTGGAGGAAATTATATTTTGGAGGGACAATTAACAGTAATACATTTTTAACACTTATATATAAGCTGAGCTTCTATCAATATATTTTTTTGAAAGCTTAGTTTCAGACAATATGAAGAAGTAACATATAACTGGAAAATAAAATTCATATGGAAATAGACCTTGTGGATGAGAGTGAATGTGTGAAATTGAGAAAAGTAAACAGACAACAAACTTGGGTCTCCAAATAAACCTACTTTTTACACATTTAAAGTAGTATAATGTTAAAAGAGAAAATGAAAACTGAATGTCTAGTAGTCCAAAATAAAGATATATTATTTTTAAATGTATATGTATGTATATATATAAATGCTGTGTGTATATATTCATGTCTGTATGTATACACGCATGTATTCACACACACATTTCCTTTGAAAAGTGACAGGGCATCAATATTGTACAGGTTGTGTTGATTCGTGTTTTTGTTTTTGTAAAATTTGACTGTCAAGGAAACTAAATCACTTTTTTATCTCTAATAATTAGTATACCTAATTTCCAAATTATTCACTTTTCATCTGTGCTCTGCAGTTTCATCATAGATTCAAGGTTGTCCACCTGAACAGAGAAGACATAGGCCTTTCAAGGTAAACCCCAGTTCTGACATTTACTAGTATGACCTTGGGAAAGCTATTTAACCTTTCTGAATTTCATTTGTTTCAAGTGTTAAAGAAAACAAAACAAGCTAAAAAACAATCTGTCTGACATGCTATTGTGAAGATTAAGTAAGAAAAAATATAGTTAAGAGATAGCTAGTCAATAAGGATTAGTTTGCTGCCCTCTACTCTTGATGGTAATTCTTTGCTTGTGGTTTTGCAACTATATTCTTTTTAAGAATGTTAGTTCATTGAGGGAAAGCACAATGTCAGGCTATAGAAATCCCAGATGTTACAAATTTATGAGTATGCTGTTATCATTTTTAAAAATTTACTCTCATGAATATAACTTCCTAGAATGCTCATGATGTTTCACTTTAACTTAAATTTATACTCTTGGCCCATGTCCTTCTCAAAGTCACTGATAACCAAATCCAATATAGATATCAAACATTATTTTATTACCATATTCACTCTAGAGAAATTATCTACTGTTATTAAAAGATGAGAAGGATAGTTAGACATTATTTCTACCATGGTCATTTTATAGCAGTTTGAAACAGGCTTACCAGAGAATTTATGAAATTTCCTCTAAATCTATAATGACCTATCAGACTCCACTTCTACAATTACATATAGAAATAAAAGTTTTGAAGACCTGAATTTCTATGTTATAGAAAGGAATAATGGGAAAATGAATATCAATTAATAATAGTAAAGCAATTATTTCACTAATTTGCAATTCCACATGAACTTATTTTAAAAAAATTACAGGACTCAGTTCAGAGTTTTATCTGTACACTTTCTGAAGTCTGAAAACCATGCTCCAAATTAACATCCATTTCTTACCCAAGTGGTTTACAAAACCTGATTCACTCTAAAATCTCTGAAGTAAATAAAAACAAGTTGTACCAGTTAATATTTCTTTAAGAAATCTGGCAAGATTTCTTGCTAATCTAATTGCATGCAATTTTATACACTCCAGTTGAGTTTGTTCTAACCTACATGGACCTAAGTGATTTGGTGGGGTGAGGAGGAGTGTAGCTGCTTTGTTTCAAGCATCTTCCACGTGTGATAGCGTAAGTGCTGGGCAGTACTCACAGCTGACATGATGAGCTCTCCCCCCAGGTTCTGGATCTCAGCTTTAACTTGACTGCAGATTTTCAGTTGGTGAGAGTAGAATTTAATCTGTTCCAAGTAGGCCAACAAGTCTTGTTTGCACGATGGATCTGGACACTAAATAGCATAAAAGATAAAAATGAAAATAGCAAAATAAACAATAAGCAGGTCAGAGCGAGTAAAGATTGGCATTGCAGGTACCTTGTAAAGCAGCAACTTTATTTTCATTGAGCCTCATTGCTCAGATCAAACCCATGTAGATTCTGCTATGCTTCTACCGTTAGAAGAGCTTGTTCGTGTTTCAATCTTAGTTACTTCAGCATAGACAAAAGAAATAGCAAAGGAATTTCCATACATGAAAAGGCACATAAAGTAATTGCCTTTAATTTATGATAAGGTTAGAAGATTTCAGATTATATTTTTAGGTAAATCGAAAGAAATATTTAAAACACAATTATTCCCTTCACCTAGAGTTGCTATTAGAATATTCCTTGGGATCCATAGTTCTGCATTGTCTGCTTTTGTTATTTATATGGACATAAAAAAAATCTGCAACAAAGCATATCTTATGTTCTATTACTTTCAGCATTTACTTTCAGCATTTCTTAGCTATTACAGACAAAAGAAACCATTTCCACCTTATATAACAGCTATAGGTCTACCTGGAGCCAAGAAACAGACAATACACGTTTTAGAGATGTATCAAATTTCTTTACCAAAAACAGTCTCCCACATTTTATTATCCACTTTAAATACACTTTCATAAGGACATGGAAATATGAACAGTAATTTATATGCAAAGCTATTCATTGTAGCATTACTTATTGTAGCAAAATTTGGAAATAAGTTAAATGTCCTACAATAGTGGCAAGATTAAATAAGAATGCATATTTGTATAAGGTGATATTATAGTCTCAAGAAAATAATATTTTCAAAGGGTATAGGAAAATGTTTTTGGAAGGTGAAAAATCTCAGTATTAAAAATTTCATATACTATCTCAATAAAATTGTGTAAAAAATATGTTGTGCTGGTGTTTAAAACACACTGGGAAATAAATATATGAAAATAAATAAACACGATAAAATCAATAATTTTCATTTTCTTATCCGTTTGCATATCATAAAATAAATATATATTACTTCTATAATTATAAAAATGTTATTGTCACAAAACTTTAATTCTAATGGCCTAAAATGCAAATTAAAATGTAGGATGAGGGCCAGCCCCGTGGCTTGGTGGTTAAGTGCGCGCGCTCCGCTGCTGGCGGCCCGGGTTCGGATCCCGGGCGCGCACTGACGCACCGCTTCTCTGGCCATGCTGAGGTTGCATCCCACATACAGCAACTAGAAGGATGTTCATCTATGACATACAACTATCTACTGGGGCTTTGGGGGGAAAAAATAAAAAAAGAAAAAAGAAAAGAAAACTGCAGGTCCTTCCGAAACACATTTCAGTGCGCTGGCTTACTTCAGCTTCCTTGCATTGGGGAAAAAAATAAAGAAAGAAAGAAAAAAACAAAAAAAAGTGGGATGAAAGACCAGAAAGCATTTCTTGCATTTCCGTTTTTACCTACCAGGTAATAAGCTAGAGTGTTGTTGGAAAATTCCTGGCAATCTTGTTCTTTTTTATATTTGCTAAATAGACTCATCTACATAGCTACAGAATGCGTGGACAAGATGAGAACACGTGACCCCTGAGTCAAAGTTAATCAACAAAGGTAGCAAAGAAATAAATTCTTCTGCAGAAATACTATCAGTCTGCTAAACAGGCATGGACGTATGAATGGGTATATAGATACATGATAACCAGCCAGGGAGATAATCAGACAAGATGATAGAGAGACCTTGACATTAAGGGTGTTTCCTAAATTTTAAACAAGGAAGTAAGGGGAAGCCGCCAAATCTCATCAGGAAGATTAAATTGTAACTAATTAACAAGGAGGAGAAGAAGGAGGAAAAGGAGAAGGAGAAGAAGAAAGACTGAGAGAAAAGGGGGAAAAGGGGAGGAGGAGGAAGAGGAGAGTAAGAAGGAAGAGGAAGGGATTTCCCCAATTTATAGATGCAAAATCAGAAATCTAGAAAGCATGGTACTTTTCCCAGGATTGAAGAGCTTGTGTTAGAGCCAGTATTTGAACCCATATCTATTTGCTTTCAAATCTATTTTATTTTAAATCACTAAACTTAAGAGAATTTGGAGTGCAATTTTTTTCTATCACAGAATACTGTGGGCTGCACAGTTTCAAGGAAAAAGAATTCATAGGGACACTATGCCTCCAGTGCTGTTTTGAAGTGAAGAGTGCTTAGATTTTGTAAAAGACCAATTTTTTCATAACTAACTAATTTCAAAATCAGTTATCTAGAATTACTTATAATGATGAAAGGCGAGTCATTTCATTGTTTTCCCATGACAGGGAGGTGATCTTTATTAAGTACTTCCTATGTGCCAGGCACTGTGCCATGTCCCTTACGTGCACAATTCTAAGTTAGTACTCACAGTATCATTTTAGTTAGATCTAATTATTGTCATCTTGCACATTTGCAAACTAAGCTTTGGATAGAGTATATGATTTGTCTAAAGATTTGAATTTAATTTCTTCTGTTTCATTCACTGTACAATGATCTCTTCTACATGACATTCATTCAAAACACCGTTTTCTTTGTCTGTCCTCACAGAGTAATGGTCTTATCTAGTCCTTGTTCCTCTGGATGGACTCAGTGATAATCCCTGACACATATAGTGTTCTATCTGTCATATACTACTCTAGGTGCTTTACTTATATTAACTTTTTTAATAATCACACAACTCCATGAGGTACGTTTTATCATTATCCCCATTCAGCAAAGGAGGAAACTGAGGCACAGAGAAGTTAATTGACTTGCCCAAATAATAAGCAGTGGAGTTCATATTCAAACTCACGTGATCTAGCTCCACTTCCCTACCTTTATGGTCTAGGAAAAATATCAGTCTTCCTGCCAGTTTTATCTTATATTGTAAACAGCAAATTGCCACTCTGATTTGTAAATTGTTTCTTAAATTGACTCTCTTATTTGTAAATTATAAAAAGCATTAGTGTGGATTTTTTTCTTTAAATGCTAACATCACTATACAACTTCTGATAAAATTGAAGTTAATAATTAGATTCTTAACCAATAACCAATGTTGCAATCATCCAAGTTTAAGCAAAATATACAGTCTCTCAAGTGATGCTTTCAAGGCCATACTGGAAGAGTCTAGAATTCTGTTAATGAAAGAAGGAGTCAAATGAGTGGAAAATTTGAAGTTGAACTTTTGAAATTAAAAGTTGCTTGACCCAGACCTACCCTTCATTTGCAGAATTGATGGGAATCTTGGTTACATCTAAAGATGGCAGTTGGTTTTATAACTGAAGTAGAAAAACATACTAATTGATAAATTCTATACAATAAAATTTATTAATGTCTTCTTTCCCATTGACATTTGGAAAGCCTTTCCGAGTTGATTTTGGCTGCCTAGAAGCAGAATCAGGAAAATGAATCATTCCCGCTTTAAGAATGCCCTTCTCTGGCCGGCCCAGTGGCTTAGCGGTTAAGTGCGAGCGCTCCGCTACTGGCGACCTGGGGTTCGGATCCCGGGTGCGCACTGACGAGCCACTTCTCCGGTCATGCTGAGGCCGTGTCCCACACAAAGCTACTAGAAGGATGTGCAACTATGACATACAACTATCTACTGGGGCTTTGGGGAAAAAAAAAAAGGAGGAGGATTGGCAATAGATGTTAGCTCAGAGCGGGTCTTCCTCAGCAAAAAGAAGAGGATTAGCATGGATGTTAGCTCAGGGCTGATCTTCCTCACAAAAAATAAAATAAAATAAAATAAAATAAAATAAAATAAATAAGAATGCCCTTCTCCTACTTACCAAACCTCCTTTATTAAAAGCAAATAATGTTTTCCCCACCTTTTATATTTTTACATGAAGGTGATAGAAAAAGCTTGGGCCCTGGATTTGTAGAATATTTAAACCTTTGACTTTTTTTTTGAATAAAATTTGCATAAAAATAACTTTTAAAGGAACACTGCTAGGGACTTTAAGGCAAATCAAGTGGTAGACTATCCTAACACATTTTGGTTATTATTTGCCAGTTTATTAAGAGCGGAGATGTTGACCAGGACATCTGGTTAGCTTCTTAATGCATACAATTTTTTTTTAAATTTAAGTTTTATAACCACTGGGACACTCACTACAAGCAAGCAGATGGCATGTCAGCCTAACTGGTTTTCTCAGATTAGCCCAGCTTGCATTCTCCGAGTGAGATGCTTGGTACCAATACAGAACACATGAGTTAGTAAAGAGAGGAGAAGGGAAAAACATTTATTACCTTTCAGTTTGAATTTTAAGGGTGCATTCACAAAGTGAATACTTTTAAGTACATTTCTTCCATAAGCTTAAGCTATTTTTTGCCCATATTGGAATATAAACTTTATTTAAGACACATTTAAAATGACTTTTGCAATTACAGACAACAGTTTAAATTCTGCTAAGCTGGCAAAGTCTGTTAATGAAAAGTATTAGGTGTCACTGTGAATTTCTAGAATAGAAATTTCAAGCAATCAGTGATAGCAAAGGCAGTCTGTGTCTGTGACCTTTCTCTTCCCTCAGAGCTCATTTTTCCACCTGTACTCCAGCCCAGAGGCTGTCTCATTTCACCTTCCTCAGGGTCACAGATCACCAATACTCCACTCTTTTTCTGCACTTTTAATGTCTCCTTTTTCTATCCTTGAATCTATCAACATAAATTCCCTCGAAACAAAAACCCTCCCTCAACCCTGTAATTCCATCTCTCTCTTTCCTTGTTCATTAACATTCCTTCTAAAACATTTTCAATGCTGCCCCTACTGGTGTTCTCAGCTTTTGTTCTTGGTTATCTTTTCATTCTTGCCCTCTCCTTGGATAATAGTATATGCTGCTCTGGCTTCATCTATCACTTACAAAATAAAAACTACTAAATCTCTATCATTCAGCCCTGTCTTCAGAAGATCCACATACCTATTACATTTGCCCAGCCCATCTCATCATCTTATCAATATTTCACACACAACACATATAACCCTCAAGTATTTCATACTCCATCTTGCCTACTATAAAACAATTTTTCCTGTTCTATTAACTATCTCAATAAAGAGTGCTTTCTCCCTCTCTCCTATCTGTTAAATTTGGTCAGTTATTGATTTGAGATGATCATACGTGGAAATCTCAGCATGCTTTGAAAGTTTTTCTTCTTTGTATGCTTCTCATAGCTGTTCTTTACAAAACTGAGGTCTCTAAAACACAGAAAGAAAGGTATCTAGGGAAGTATGCTTAAAAAATGCAATGGAATTCTTTTATGATATCAGCAATGGAGGACAACATTGACTCAAATGGTCTAGACTGGCCACGCTGACTTGTGAGAGTTATATTTAGGAAACTGGTTTGGCATTTTTCAACGCATAAATGTTGTTTTACAAGAAATTATATATGCTGTTCAAATTTTGTCATATCTCCCTATTTAGACAAAAATTCTCTTAAGTTTAAGAATTGTTTCAAATTCATTTTTAGTTTCATCTTGGTTTGGACATATGACCAATAAGAAAATGCTATCGGTGACGTATACTTTGAACACTAATACAAATGGAAGACAAGGATGTTTTCCATCTTCATGAAAGCTCCTTTCCTTTAATAGGTGTAAATTTCTGGCCCAATCTACTTTTCAGCTTTATGTTGACTTCCATTGGAAATTCTCAGGATTGACTTCCCTATATATTAGATTACAATTCAAAAAATATCATCTCCCTTCCTGAAATCTGAAATTTGTCAACTGAAGAGTTACTTGGGTTGAAACAAACTTACAAAAATGTTTACCCTGTATATAGAATAAGAATGCAGAAAGGATGGTGGAAACTCAGACAAATTTCAATTATTTGGAATTTTTGGTTCAAGATAGCCACCTGTAAGGAGAAACTTTCCTCATCTTTCCTTTTCCCCTCCTATACCAAATAACTCCTTCCCCATGAACCCTCAAACACCTTATTTTTGGTTCCTATGGCCATAGTTTTGTACACATGAAATAAAACTGAATATATAATCACTCTCAATGCATTTAAGACATTATATGAAAAAGATCCAATAAAGGGAAAAAAATAGTAAAACAGCATGCCTTTAAACAGGACACTATTATTTCAAGGATACAAACACACCAAATATTTAGTTTCTACCCATTCCTATTTAATTCCTGAGAACATCCAAGGCATTTATTTTTATAAAGTAGGGATTTATTAATCTGGAGAACAAATATAAGTATTTATATCTCTGCTCAAAATAAATTTCAGACAGATAATAGTATCAAAATACACATATCAGCACAAGATGCATCTAGGATTTATATCCTTAGGAGACATGTTAGAATGATATCATGAACACTTCAGAAGTTTCTTTTTAGTATAGTTTAATTACAAAAAATTCTCGACTTTCATAACTTCAGCAGGGAAACAATTAAAATGAGGCTAGTCACCAATAACATTTTGTTAAATATCAATATAAATTACACTTGTAGGTTGTTTTGTTCATAGTTGAGTGCATTGTGTATGATTTGGCTTGTAATTCTTTATCTTCCTTTTTAAATGTCATCTTTTCTTGAATTAGCATTGGCTTTCAATGTATTTAACACTGAAAATTCATTTTAATTGTGTTCAGTTGTGATTAGGCGGGAGTACTCAGCCAACAACGGGGATATCTTTGCTTTGGCAAAATTACAGTGAAGGAGTATTAGGCTTCAGACACACCACCCAGGGGTCAGAAAGTCTAATTTTGTCCTTTCCTCCTGCAAAACATGTTAGCAGATATTAATTTCATTTTGGCTCCTATTCGTTTCTTTCTATGTGGGGTATCCTGCTTCTATAACCAACTGATATCTTTTTGTGTATTATTCCTTGTGAGGTGTTATCCAGTTCATCTAATTTAGAATATCTGCTAATATGATGAATTACAGTGTAGAATCAAGTCACAGAAACAGATGTGTGCTAAGAATCTGGAATCTTGGATTTGTAAGAAGAGTACTTCTCTAATTTGCCATTCTCTTTATTTATGAGGAACATGTTTACGAACTATGATAGCTAACATATCTTGTCCTTTAGGAGTATACTGTCTAATGGAGACAAGATTTGTACCAGAGTTCTACAGGACTTAAACAGTATGATCTTGGATGGCATATATAATCTACCACACCATCTTAAGACACTTCTAAAGCCCAAGCGATGTTGAGTAATTGGGACAAGTAAGCTTACATTAGAGTTCTGGTTGTTTAAACAGGTTTTATAGTTCATCTCTTCCTAGCTATCTAATGGCAATGCCAGAGTAGTGAATTGTATGTGGTTAAACACAACAAACATCTATTCAAGGAAGCAAAGCAGGGAAGGATTCAAAAAAAAAAAAAGAGAAGAAAGTCCAGGCAGGCAGAAATAGAAGCCTGAATTAATCTGATTTTATCTTATTCTCTCTACATATGAACTTTGACTCTGAAACGTTATAGAATGAAACTAAATTGGTCTAACACCATACATACATATATCACAAGTCCATATTGGGTAGAATTGAAAATTGACTGATGTTTGACCTTCTGACACTCTAGTAAAAAACATACGAGAAAGAATCATAAAAATTTGGAAAATTTTTTTGAACTAATAGATTGTTCAAAAATAGAAAACAGCCAACGTTCTGGCAGACTTTTTTTCATAACATACGTGAACACTGTGAAAATCGCCTTGCTTATATTATTCATATGTATTCCACAATTTCAGATATTATTTTCTAAATTTTTTATGTTAATCTATCAAACAATATCAGAAGCACAGTCATAGATAATCTCCCCAGATGATCGCTGTAAGAGGCAGTTCCTTTATTCTCAATTTTGATTCTTCACAACCCTATTTGTTCAGAACAAAAGTAATTTATTTGAAACTACTCTATTGTACGAAGTGGCATGGCTGAACAGAGTCATCCATAATTCTTTATCAGTCAGTGACTGTTTCTTTACACTTCTCTTAAAATGTAAAAACTATCTCGAAGGGAGACGATACTTTTGTTTTCTCCCATGCATTTTAAATAATGCTAAAAAAATGGCATAATTTAATAAAGCTATGTTTTAAAAGTACCTACTGCAAAGTGATCTCATACAATTAAAGAAGAAGATCAAAATAAGAAAAAAACTTCAGTGACACAGTTATTTGAACTTTGAAAATTGTACATTCCAAAATAAACTGAAGCACACACACTGGTAGGAATTTAAAAAGTTATCAGTACATGCAAATCTGTCTGATGCATTACGGTTTCACTTATTCTACTATTATTTACTCTCTCATAAAAGTGAATGAAATAAAATTCTAAAATACAGAAAACCATAGGCGGATTTGGGCTTCAATCATTTATTCACATTAGATTTGAATTATATTAGGATAGAGTTTGTTTTTAACTGTAAATACTAAATACTAAAAATATCAATAAAATGTTTATAATGCTTAAAGCAGCAAAATACTGAAAATATATATATATTCAAGGAATGTTTTGAAATATTTGTTTCTGTTATTATTATTCCTTATTGTTTCTCTTCCCTTATATCCACATATCTACTAAGAGAAAGTTCATGTTTCAAAAAACAGAGGATAAAAAGAGTAAATAATAAGAAACAGCTCAATAAAGTTTCCCTCAGTAAAGTTTCCCTGAAAGTATACAACCAAGAAATAATATGGAATAGTTGCAAAGTCAAAAAGAAAAGTGCTTTTATCCCAAAGGGAGATAAATACGTATTATGAAGTTGAATAATGTAAAACCTGCAAAGGAATACTATATTTTGGTCTAAAATATTAATAGAATTTATTAACTAAAGAAACTGACAGATTTTTCAATTAAAGTTAGACAAAAGGTAACTCCAATAATGTAGTTGCGGCTTAGAAAATTGGAATAGAGATTTGAGAAATCTGAAGAAAGGAAACCAAGTGTTCAGAAACTTTTAGCTTCAGTCTCTATAAGGATTACACACTTTCCAAATTTTATATCTTCATTTTAGTATTCTACTAATTACTGTTTGTCTTGTAATTTTACATAGAATGCCAGACTATATTGTTGACACAGAAAACCTAACATAATAGAATTCTGAAAGGCATTGATGTTTGAAGAGTAAAAAATAAAAAATCTAAGATATTAAGGAAAAAATACTAACATTGGATATTATACCCAGTGAAAATAATTTGAGTACACTTGAAACTCAAAAAGCTGATATTTAAAGTAATCTGAATATATTTGAAGCTCAAACTATCTAAGAAATAATCAAGCCCTAAATAATAATAATAATAATGATAATAAAGCCCTAAGAAATAATTAAGTGTCCTTAGAATGAATTGTTCACTGCTTGTGTATTAATTATGCAATAAAATTAAAAAATAATTTAATAATAATTTAGGAAAAATTGATCCAATAGACTAAAAATCCAACTTTGTTCTAATCAAGGTCACACGGCAGAGAGCGATTAGCATGGACTTTTCACCAGGTCTATCTGTAGAGAACTCACCTGGTTGGCAATCTGCCGAGCCAGGACGTCCATCCTTGATCCTGATTCTGATATCATTTTAGCTGCATAGATCACTTCAGTTGTATGCTTCAGTGGTCCTTTGCCCCTTAAAGTAAAAGAATACATATTAGTTGCAGTGGTTCATGCTAAGATACACACAAACACACACACACAAAAGATTTGCACTCCAAAGTACTGGCCATTGGCTTTACATACTTCAATTTTGGATAGGCCCCAATTAGACCCCAGAATTAAATGAAAAATAAAAGAAGGCCTATTGTGTTAAGATTCGGGAACTACTGCCAAGGAAATGGGCTCCATCAGATCTTGGTTCCCTGGTGTTTTTTATAGTAAACCTCAGCCTAGAGATACTCTTGGTGGATGTAGATACCTCAAGGCAAAGGTATTTTTCTGATTCTAGGAAAAAACATGAGATTTTGGATATTACATATGTTCAACAGTGCATTTTGATCAGCAGTGTTACTTTTAATCTTTTTCTCTTTATTTCTTTTTACAGTCTTTCAGTTAGTTGCATTTTGTTTTTATCACATTATCTCCTGTCCACAATTAATTCATAGTAATATCACAGTAGTTGAGTATGAATCTGGAGTCACACTGCCTTGGACTGTTTCCCCAAAACAGTCCCTTCCTACTATTTCTGCTAGTCAAGCAAGATAAATACTCCCTCTGTGCCCTGTTTCCTTGGTAGTAATAGGAGCACCCAGCGTGTGGAGTCATTCTAAGCATGACCTGAGTTAATTCCCACAAAGTGCTCAGAACATTGCTTTAACCAAAGTAAGCATTCAGCAATACAAGTAGCGATTGCTGTGGTTGTTACTTTAAAATAATTTTGGTTCCTAATGCCATGGAATAAAAGTTCGGTTCATTTAGGGATTTTGCAAGGTAGATAAGAAGAAGGAAGTACACTTCTTACATTTTTGGAGTGGGATAGCATAAGGAGATGTTTTTCTATCTTCTCTTTCCTCGAAAATAAATGAATGATTGCTTGAATGAATGTAACTATTCCATACACCTAAAACCATTCCTCTCTTTATTTCCTTATGTCCAATTCCTAACCCTCTCTTGAGTGTCAACACAATGACAGTCCTAATTATTTGGTCTCTGTTCCTTGTCCCTAGAAGAGAATGGGACCCTGAAAGAATCGCTCACTAAAGCCATTGTTTTGAAGCTTTGAGAGGAGCAAGGAGAGTGAGGGAGGTGGGAAGGAGGAATAAGCTGGTCAGAGTGAGAAAAGGAAGATTTTGAGAGGCCAAAATACAATGAAGTTAGAAGAGAAGGGGAATTAAAACAACCTTTGTCCATGTCTTATTTACACCTTGGACTGATCTTGAGGGTAGATGCTCTAATGTTAAATCTGATAAGATTTGTTATCAGAAGAAAATCTCTGTTCACTAAGGAGAATATCACTATGCAGTAATAGAAGACAGGGGATTCATGCAAAACTACATGAGCAGAGTGTTCTATACCTGAAAACCTCAACACCAAAATGCTTGTGCCTCGTGCCAAAAAAGCCCTTCATTGTGCTATTTCCATGGTGCCTCTCAAATTCATTATAATCAGGTTTTCCCATAAAAATGGAAGAGCACATCTAACATAATGAAAACCTGGCCTCAAAAAATGGTTATGATCGCACTTCTCCTCTGTGAATCTGCTGCCACAGGTTGCTTTGTAATTTTTTAAAAAACCAACATTAATCATTATAATATTTGAGTTGCTCTTATCAAATTTACTTTATGTATCAGGCAGGACTAGATGTTATATACATGGTTATGTTGAAGAAAGGCATTGCATTTCATTATTTCTATGCATCTCCAGAGAAAGTTAAACGTAAATAAAGCTGTCTAAGCTCCTGAAAGGCAATGCATCAATTTTCAAGGTCTTAAACAACGGGCAAAAGGTTGTACCTAAGGAGAACAGCTAACACTCTCTTAACTTAAACAATAGACAAAGAGTTATACCCAAGGAATGCAGCTAATGTACCCTTCCCCTCAAATAATATATTTCCCCGTATAAAAACCCTGGACCGACAAAAGGGAGATTGCCTCTAGCTATAAATGCACACCTTGTTATGAGACCACTATCTTAAGCACATGTAGGATTTAAAAGGAACGATAATACATTATGACAGACCACAATTATTCTCTTCCTCATATTCCTAATTAAATGTATTGCCTGGCAAGCTTCCTACTGAGTGCCAAACAAAATACACATTTTACAAATGATTCCACATCATGCCAAGCTTCCAGGGGAAGCTGCAGTTACTGAAACTCTGATAAATTTTTAACATTCTCGGCCTGAAATGTGCTATGTAATGAAGGCTTTTTAAATTGGGAAATACATTCAAAGGTTGTTTGCTGCCTTCATTTTCATAATGGGTTCTCAGGATCTCCTGTCAGCAAATTGTGTCTTAAATCATTGAGTTTGGATCCGACAGAGCAAGATACCCAGAAGAGGAAGGTGTACACTTTGGAAATATTTTAAAGAAACCAGGGGTCGGAAATCTTTAATAAATAGTGGTTACAATAATAATCTTATCTATCTCCCCAAAAAGGAGGGCAGATTAAGCTCTGGAGCAGAGTCTGTTAATTAATCATTAAATTATATGTTAGAGCCTATAATGGGAAAGGCTGTAATACCCCAGCAATGTTGATGCCATATGGAAAATGTTATTAAGGCAAGTGAAAGGGATACTTTTAAAACTGAATTTATTGGTGCAACATAAACCTGTCAGTCATTTTTTGATGCTGCCCCAACCTTGCCTCTCATTCCTCTCCCAGTTCTCACCCCATTTCGGGCATCCACTCCTCCCTTCTTTCTCTGTTGATCAGTACAAGAAGTAAGAAGATGATACAGCTCATCAGTAACAGCTCAACTAACTAGGGATCTGAATAGAAAATATCAAATAGTTTCATGGACTTATTTTCTCTTTTTAGGGACAGAGAATATCTATGAAATGATTTGGTATTTTCTGTTACTAATTAAAAACAAAACAAAAGGTTTAATTATACATTTTGCACTTTGTAGCCCCTAAATCTTTGATAACACAGTATTGTTCCCCTTTTCAAGACTAAAAACTTTCCCATTCATCCTCCTTTCCTTTGGTATTTATATACCAATGTCCATGACATTGTGGTTCACTTAATAGATGAAAACAATGATAGTATATATTTTGTTCCATAATAGTATTTAACACATTTTTTACATGCTAGATACTATTCCATACACAAACTAATTTAACATTATAATAACCCTGTAAGTTTAGAATTATTATTATCCTTATCTCACAGATGAGGAAAGTAAGGAACAGAGATGTTAAATACATCTTCTATCAAGTTACACAGCCAGCAAGTATTGGAGATGGGATTTGAATTCAGGCAACCTGGCTATACAATCTGCTTTTAACGACTATCCTATACGGCTTCCAATAAAACAAACTCAGATAAAATTAAAATATTAATTTTAATTGTGAACTAGACTTATTGTGGTGATCATTTCACAATACATACAAATATCGAATCATTATGTTGTACACTTGAAACTAATATAATGTTATATGTCAATTATACCTCAATAAAGAAACAAAAAAAATAAAAAAGAGGAAAGAAGAAAATATTAGAAAGGTCTCCTTTGACATTGACGCGAGCTACAACGAATGTAATAGAGAGCAAAGGTGAAGGTTAGATTTTGGCGCTGGGTGGTTAGGAGGTCTACCAACAGTGACTCGCTCACGCACAGCAGCCTTAAAGAACACAGACTAAATCTGTGCCCCAATCCCAACAAAATAAAAATCTGCTACATGACACAGACTTTGAGAGTCATGGCAAACGGCTGAAATGGCACCAGGAGCCTGAAGTCCCGGGATTTCTTTCTTAAGATGTTATTACTTTCCTCTGTTACTCATCCTGGTACCCTTCCTTCCTCTCCCCCTCCCTGGATTCTAAACAAAAACCTCAAACTCAGCCATTACATAGGCCACGACAGATGGGAGATTGCACTTTGATGTTAATTTATAACACAACAAATAGAACTTTTATCTGAGAATCTTAGTATTTGACATGGTTATTTTATTTAATTCTAACACTCAAATGCAATGCTGTTATAAAGTAGAGTGAAATGACTATGGCCTTGGGGAATCCACCTTATCTGCATCCCAGCACTGTCACCTATTAGCCATGTAGCCGTGGGTAAGTGACAGCTGGTCTGATCTTATTTTCTCTTAATTAAAATAATGATTGCGATACTTGCCACATGGTAAGGATACATAATCACATATTTTACATATTATTTGGCACATGTTAGGTGCTCAGCAAATGTTAAATTTTTCTTTCCCTTATCCCTTTACGAATGATGGTATTTTATGAAAATTTACATTTTGACTTTTTTATATAAAAATTACAGTAATTGCCAGACAAAATGAACTGACTTGATTCAATTGAGTTTCTTCTTACACCTGCTGACAATATAACTCTATATAACCTTGTGCATTTTTTATAAGAAAAACTATACACAAAATATATACACCTATAAACTGTGTGTGTGTAGTCATTGTTGTTCAAGGTTGTTCTTTAACTCCTTATAAGGAGTTGATTTACAACTGGTGACAGACCTTTTTGGTAGTATAAACTTCCCAAGATAAATGATTTAGCTCTATAAGAGTATCATCAGAATTCTCTTATCTGTTATTCTGACATTAGATACAAAAGAAAAATGTAATTATCATGGAAGCACCCAAAGGGATGAAATAAAAAGAGGTATGCTAGACCTAAGCAAGGACACACTGTTCCTCTAATATTCAAACATGAAACTTTAATTAGGCTACTCTTTCCCTCTGGATGTTACGTTCTCTTGTAAAGTGTCATTCTCAAGTTTTGAGGACCCTATAGAAGTCCTTGAATAATCAGCAAGTAAATAATCAGCTAACAATCATCCTGAATAATTAGTATCCTGAGGAACCTTTGGGATTCCAGTCTATAAAAGGTGTCACCCCATGGATGAGAGAAAATATTGTCTGAGCATTGTATACACATTTTTTTTCATTTTTGCTCCTCTTGTTCCTCTTATTCAGAGTAGCCTAACTGCTAAAACAACATCATCAAAATATCCTAGTGGCTTAACCCAATTAAATTTATTTCTCTCTCACATCATCGTCAAGGTGGATTGTGGGGTGGTAGGCTATATACCACAAGCCATTTAAGAACTCAGGCTCCTTCTAGCTACCAGATAACCTATCCCCTAAAGCTTTCCAGCCCTCTGCTAGATTCATTGCTTCCAGGTAGCTGACACAGGAAATGAATGATGATCTCGTTGGAGATTTTAGGGATCAGGATAAGAATTGGAACACATCACTCCAACCCGTATTCCAGAATCCAGACACACAGATTCATGTAACTGCAAAAGAAGCTGGGAAATATATTCTATTTGGGCATAGGAATTAAAGAAAACAGGATTTTATGAACCCATAGTGGTTTCTCTGCACATACTCCCAGGGGTACTAAAATCCTATATTTTCCTTTTTCATTTTAGCAACAAAAGTCTGTGTTCCCTTTGAAGGGAATTTTGGATATCACCAAGTAGGCGGGAAAAACTGGGAAAATACCAAGGCTCTTCACTAATACAGCTGAAATTATAAGACATATACTCTGCCTGGGCAGAAGACCAAGTCTATTTTTTGTTTTGAAACTGTCACAATGTAGACGGTCTATTATTAAAAATAAAAATTACATAAGTTTTACTTTGTGCATAGTGATAATAGTCTTTCATGTTCAATGTTGTATTTGTTCATGAAACAAGGATAGGGCTTATTTTAGAAATCTTTTTGGGGATCAGCCTGGGGAGAATACTTTGAGTTAAGTTATTATTGGTATTATTATTGTTGCTGCTGTTGTTGTTATTGTTTGTGTGCATAGAGGGTGTGGGTAGGAAGTAGGGATTCCCTTCTACAATCCAAAAACTAGTTTTCTAACAAAAAAATCTGAGACATAAATCTTTTCTCTGTTCCTCAGCCCTCAAATTCTCTAATTCATCCTCTACCAGTTAGTGTTGTATCAAATCCTAGACAGATAATATCATTTAGAGAAGGATTTCATGGAGTACCCTAAGGATGAAAAACGCTAAACACCTAGGCAGAAGCAGAAGTAGAATTAGAACGAAGGATTTCTTTAGCAAAGTTTGTTTTTAAATTATAGGCAAAGAAGAGGTCAGTTACCCAGATTTTACTTTTGTCTTTAATAAAACAGACAACCTTCTCTAGTTCTTCCTAAGTGTGAAGATTTTACTATTTTTCTGTGTAACTTTTCTACTGAAAGCATACATAACAACAAACTTTTTCTGGGCTCCCTGTTCTAGGCACTGTTAAATTGACCAATTTTCTCACTCACTTCTCACACCTAGTATTGCTGCATAGTGTTGTGCAAGTTGTTCACTGCACAAATTTCAAGAGTTGCCATTCGTATCACGGATACTCCTATAATTGTGCATAGCACAACTTATGCTGCCTTACATGCTCATTATGTTCCTAGAATCTATTATCTTCACCCTATAAAAAAGAAAACCAAAGATTAGAAACTCAAAGTTCCCTAACTTTTCTCCAAAGTATGTGAATACTGGTTGGTCTCAATTTAAAAGCAAGGAGTTTACTCCTTGAAGTAGTACTTCAAGAGTCAATTAAAAAGAAGTCATGTGGGTGGAAGCATCATCATAGGTTTTCTGTCAGTATGCATCTTGAAGCACTGATAATTCAATGGATAGCTCTCAATCAGTGGAATGTTTCACACACTGCAAAGAAATAAACAAGCACAAGAGATGCCTAGAGATTGTTCTGAGTGGGATCTTATTAAAGCATCATTCTCTGTCTGTGTGATCAATCTCAAGGGTTATGAAATAAATAACCTCTTCTTTGATTGAATTTCTTTTATCAGCAACCTGACATTTATCTTTCTCTTTTCCATTTTTTTTTTTTTTTCCATTCTACTTGGGGCTGAAAGCAGATACATCTAAAGAAAAAGAAGATCGCAACTATTTTTTCCCTCTCAACTGAACTTTTTACTTTTGGTTCAGAGAGGGATGTAGCCTAGTGGTGGGGGTCCAGATCTACCATCAGAAGTTTTCTAGAACCAAAAATGAAGCCATTAATGTTCATTTGAGAACCCTAGCACTGATGAAAATTGTGGTATATAAGTAGTTTTGTCTAGTGACGTCAGCCCAATTTTTGACTAATTAAATAAGTTTTTTTAATGTCACATCTAAAGATCATACACATTTAAGAAACACTGCCACTCTCATCTACTCTTCCAATGGCAAGGAAATTCTCACATCTACCTAAAAGGGAAAACCAGAGTTGGTAGCTGGGTGGCTGCTGATTCTCACTGCTCCCTCTTACCCACAACTGGTGTCACTCTGGTATCAATTGTTCTCCTAATCCTTCTTCAGACAGAATCCTTGTATTAATTTCCCATTGCTGCTGGGAACAAATTCTCACAAACTCAGTGGCTTAAGACAACACAAATTTATTTTACAGTTCTGGAGGTCAGAAGTCCAAAATAAGTTTCACTAGGCTGAAGTAGAGGTGCGGGCAGGGCTGGTTCCTTCTGGAGGCTCTAAGAGGAGAATCCATTCCCTTGCCTCTTTCAGCTTCTAGCGGCTGCCTGTATCCCTTGGTTTGTGGCACTCTCCTCCATCTTCAAAGCATGTCAGTGCAATTGCTGCTTCTGTCACCCTATCAGCGGCCTTCTCCTCTCTGATTTCCTGTTCCTTCTTGTAAGGACCCCTGTGATTACATGGGACCCACCCTGATAATCCAGGATAATTTCCCCATCTCAATATCCCTAACGTATTCACATTTACAAAGTCCCTTTTGCCATAGAAGGTAACATTCATAGGGTCTGAGGATTAGAAGGTGGACGTCCTGCAGAGCCATTATTCAGTCTACCACAGTCCTCGAGAGGCACTACCAAGTAGTCAGACTTGGTCCCTACGAGGAGCTACTGGTTTTCCTGGACTTGGATCAAATCAGCTTGAACAAACTGAAAGAGCTCTGGTGGTTCCTTTCTCCAGCTTGTTATTTTTTTTTTATATGACCTGTATTATTCCAACCGCCAGGGAAAGTGTCAGGTTCTTGGTTCTTAATGGTTTGCTAGCTGTATGTTTCTTTACTTATAATTTAGATCGAAGAGTGAGGCCTGGGGAAATTGGGAGATCTGGGAAAACCAGAGTTACCTGGAGAGACACTTCGTGTGTCTGGTGTTGCTTTCCTTCCTCGTCCACCACACAGTAATTCAAGCATGCCTTTCTTTCCTCCTGGAGCTGCCCATGGAACACCACACAACTGCTGAAAACACATCAGACTCTAACATGGGGCAAGAGGAGGGGAGGAGTCCTATTCTGAGGGAGATGGGGAAAGTTTTTCAGGTGATTATTATATGTAGTTATTTCTTTTTTGAGACTTACAGGCTTTGAAAACTCTGGAACATGTTTTCATAAGACATTCAGAAACTATACTACTTAAAGGGGTCCTTTAGGGACATAATATCTAAAATCACTTAAGAAACCTCTTGGAAGCAATTGGTTACTGAAACTGTGAAATAAGGGATAAACTTCTCAGTGGTGGCTCACCAGACTCATAAGAATTGACACAGAAGTCCTTTTGTATCTTCCCTCAAGCATGGGAAACTAACCCCTCCAACACCCATTCCCTCATCCCCAACAAAAAAAGACTAAGTCGTTATTCATCGATACCTTCTCAGGACATAATGGGAAATCTGTACCCAGCACCAGTGTTTGAAAACAGGTCTTTTCTCTCCTTCTACACATGACTTCTCTGAGTGTGCACATTAATCAAAGCCAATGTACTGTAAATACAATTGCACTTTCTGACTGTGGGAGTCCCTCTTTTTCCTGTTGGCATTGGCCTCAGCATTAATCATGTACACAATTTCTCACGGAACTTGGGCATTTTTTCCAATTTCCCCTTAAACCGTCATGATATACTGGCTGCTCCTGCTCCTTTAATATCAGATCAAATATTATGGGCTCAGAAAATAATCATTTTCAATTTATGAAAATAATATAATTTAGCTCTTATTATTTAGCATTTAACCTTCTTAAAGCCTACATACCAATTCGCTTCTTACGCTGGTCAGGGCCCAATATTATCCTAAGGTCCAGTTGAAGAAACATACTGAGGTGAAGGGCCACTGACTTATCACAGTTAATAGATTGGGTGCAGAGGCGGTTCAAGGGTCTGGCTTGCCACCTGTATCCAGCTTTGTTGTTTCTGAGATGATAAAAACTGCCCATAGATCTTTGGCACGCCCTGCTTCCCCTGGTCTAGTTGGATATAGTTACCATTTATTAACTTTTAGGACACTATAAAGCCTACGATTTTCATTAAACAGATAGACTGTTTTATGCAGCCATTTTCCATGTTAATGCGTCACTATTTCTGCTCTCCATTGATTTACATGCTTTATTAAATTATTTTATTGTGCAATTACCCAACGCTGATTTTTTTAGAGTATGATTTTAAAATTTGAATGAAATAATCAGCTCTAGTTCAGACACACACGTTATTTTTTACTTTTTCCCCCGTCAGGCCTCACACCCAATTATTTGTTTAATGCTATGTGAGACAACATATTTAATGCCTCCTCTAATAAAAGAAGTGAAAGCAATATCATTACAAAACAGCCTCATGCCCAGCTGTGTGATCTACCCTCTTGTCTATATGTGCTGGCCTTTGCCTTAAAAATCTCTTGCCGTGGGATAAAATAGACTCATAACATACCTAGCTATTTGGATCTGCTTTTATATTAGATGACTCAGTCTGGAGGGTCACATGTGGCTATCAGACTGAACTATATTAAAACAACTATAACCTAGTTTAGAATTATGAGCTTAACGATTCATTTCTTATTCAACCAAAATTACAAAAGAAAGGCATAGAAAAGAAAGTTATGGTTAGATTTTCTTTCTTTCCTTTTTTTTTTTTTTTTTTCACTTTTTAGACTCTTTTGCTCTTTATTATGTGCGGTGCTTCGGTGCTGCTTTAGCAGTGTGCCTTGGGGCATAGTATCAGGATGTATTGGACCACAGGTCTCCTCTGCCCTTTTCTACAGGGAGTCTATTTCATTCAAAGTCTGCTAGTTCTCTTGTTCTGAAAATAGGCCTCAAACGTTTCCTGAAATTTTTTTGAAAATTTTAATGATGTCATGCGAGCATATTGAACTTGACTGAGAAGGCTGCCTTTCTCAACTGCCTAGAATTCCTTCCCAAACTCTAGTGGGTTTCTCTTTTTTAAAAAATATTCCTTGAAATGGCCTCCAATTAAGTGGGGTTATTTAGGAAGAAAAGACTAGGAAACAAGAAAATTGATGGTCATATGATAAGGATGGTTACTCTGAATAAAATCCAAATTTGTAGCTCTCAAGAAGAAGCTCATAGAATTCATTTCTATAGCTTACACTCTGGTGCTGAATAAGTTTTCTTTTTTTTCCCCAATGGGAAAAAATGATATTTTCCCAGAGGCTAAAATCATTAAGATTGTGACTGTTTCATGGGATCAGTTCCAAGAAGGCTAATACGCTAACGCCAGGAGCTGGTATTCTGAAGACATTTCCTTTTCACATTGAACTTCTGAGGCTTTAAATAGCAAAACATTCATAGTTTTAGTGAAATAGGCTGCTTTGGGGCCTTTATTCAGCCTGCTCTGTCAAGCATAGAATGAGATAATGTGTTTTACCTTCATCCTCTACATTTGTATATTTGTTAACATTACATGTGTACTATTGTGATAATAAATTACGTATATTATAAAACATTTATAGAAATATAAATTGTAAAGAGATCAATTAAAGAGGAAGGAAACTATTTTAAATATTTTGCTAATGATAATGTCATTAAAACCTATCTCAAGACACATATTCCCTTGACAAGAAATTTAACATGAGTATTGGAGAATGTAAATCCTTAGTTCAAGCAGTCTTCTTGATAATTCATTTTATTGGCCCAGTTCTAGTCAGTTTTGATTAGATCATCATTGATTTTACTTTGTAATGTGGCTGACCAATATCTCCTTCTAGGAATAAAGAGAATTGTCAACTCTGACATCTTGTTCTTTGTTTGGGCTTCTCTTTAATTATCCTCAATCCAAATTTTTTTTTCTGAAAATTTAAAAACAACAGATCCTATTTAATGAAGGTTAGCTTAGTTAAAACTATAAAGTATAATTCACAAATCCAGTTAACCAAGCACACATTAATTGTGATACGTTAAAAGTTCTTGAGCAAGTGAAGGCCCCATAATCAATCCTTCCAAGCTGTAGAACTCTCTTGTCTGGGATATGCAGTAAAGAAGAGTACCAGTGTCAATCATATATCAAATACTGGTAAAAATACAATTGTTATATTTTTGATAACAAACACAAATAAAATTTCAAATATTTTCTTTTTACTCTCCAATAGACTATCCCACAGTTCCACTTTGGAGATTACTATTTAAAGGCATAGCTCAAATGGTATCTTTTCCAGAAAGTCTTTCCTGTTGCCCCCAACAGGAAATACATATTTGGTTCCTCTGAACATTCCTACCATCTTACCTCTACCTCTTTTGAGATTGTAACTCCTTTCTGCCTTAGAGTTACGCATATACATGTCTTAGCTTTTGAACTAGACTCTAAGCTTATTGGGGGAATGGCAAATGAATGATTCATGCTTGAGTTTCCCAGAGCATCTGGAAGCAGGGAGAGCATGGGAAGAACAGCCGTGAACTTATATTTCATAATTCTTCCAAAAATGCATGTTTCAAGAGATAAGTTAATCAAGTCCCTTACTCTAGTGCAAATAAACTTCATGGTTTTGACTTTTATTTTGTATTCTTGCCTCTATTAGGTATTATCAAACAATAGATTACTAGAAGGCATGAAAGAGAAGAGCTAGAAATTAGAAAAAGGTATTTTTCTTTTAAAAATAAATGTCTAATTCACAATGGATAATCATTTTTGAATAACTGAAATTAGGTAACGGATGATTATCCTAAAATACGTTTTTATTTTAAATTTTTAAAATATGCATGCCTGTACCTTCAAAATATTATACTCATCTATAATATATCTTCCTTTTCTAAATTAGTTCAAAATAGAAACTATAAAAGACAATAAGGACATGTTTTTATTCCTCCTTATTTTAGATACTAGATATTGGAGACGGAAGCATTATGTAAGTTAAAGAACAACTAAAAATAGCTTAGTATTATGAGCACAGATGCTATAGTAAAGACAACAGGAATTATTTTGGGGAGACTTTTAGAGCAGCAAAGAACTAAAGGTGAAAGGTGAATTCAAACTGAAAACCAGAAAACATTATTACATATATGAAAAAATAAAGTCCAAGGAACAAAAGAGCAACTTATTTTTAAACATAGCTACTATTTCTAGAAACTTGACAAATACTTGAAGGGCTGGGAATTGTAGGTTCTGGTCTGTCTTCTGAGTTGAGCTTGGGAGTCCGTTATACTTTTCCACATACTTAGATGGTTCCCAAGAATCTCCAAAGTGATATAAATGATTCAATTTTTTTCAAAGGTTATGTTCCCATCATTAAGCTATGCTCTAATAACTAACTGTGAGGAAAGTGTGCAGGCCAGGCTGGTGGAATTGCAGAGGTATTAGCTGGGCTAAATTGGACAAAAGTAAAGGGCAATCAAGTCATTTGCATTGTTGCTTATGCTGAGGATTCTGAAGGCTGTACTCCACTACCAGAAGAGCGCCTCCTGCTAGACTCTGTCTCTTGGAAACAAAATTTCACATCAACCACCTGAGAAGAGATTCTTAGTATGCACAAGCACATATTCCTGCTACTGTTTCTATTTTAACAATGAATAAGTATATGACATACTGTCTCTGGCAATTGGATTTAACCATTTGCATGGGATGAAACTTTGTCTTGGCTAATCCTGTGTTGGATTGAAACACATCCCTACCTCATCTGTGACCTCATATAGCCTATTGTTTTGAAATGGATGAAGCCTCAATTTAGGGATCTCAGCCTACCCGGTCACCATGGGTGCCACTCTCAAATCCCCATCAAACACAATTATTTTCTCTCTTGCTGGTTCTACTCCCTTTTCTCTGCTTCTCTCTTGGTCATACCCTCTCCCTGCAATCTCACCATATATATTTTATCTTCTCCTTCTCTTCCTTCTCTCTCTCTTATTGTTGCTTTCTCTTTTATTCTTTGCCTCTTCTCTTTCTCTTCTACTTTTCCTCTTCTGTTCCTCTGCTAGTTAAAACTGAAGATAATTGTTAGTCTTACATGTGGGTTAAACAGATTGCTGACTCTTGGTTTCACAGAAGTTTTAATGTTACCCGTAATAGTGAGTTTCAACTGTATGGCATTTTATAAACTAAAAAGCACTTTCCTACAGATTATTTAATTTCGACATACAGAATAAACCTGCAGTAGAGGAAAGACAGAGATTATCAGCCCCAGTTACAAAAGAAAATACTGATGCTCATATAAGTTAGTGGCTCAATCAACTTTATACATTCAAGAATTGGCAGAGCAGGGGGTCAATTAAACCTGGTACTTCTGATTCTTCCCCTATGCTGATACTATCTCAGGTTGCCAGTTTCTTTTATTCTCTTTGGGGTCAAAACAAACACAGCCCCTCATTGTCCTGTCTTTAATCATAAAAGATTCTAGTTTTCTAAGACCCTTTAGGAAAAGCTATTTCACTTCCATGAAGAGTGTTAACTATAACTCATACATTTAACAAACAATTATTGATTATTGGTTATGTGTGAGGTGCTTTGCTAGAAACATGATAGAAACATGAATAAAGCAAGGTCCCTGATCTCTGTAACATAGGATGACTGGAGGGAAATGTCACTTTACTGGAAAGACCATTTGGGCAAAGACTGTCTTCTCTATTATATCTTAGGTTTCATGGATGCGAAAGTAGAAAGCAGTTCATTCAGACATCCATTTATTCCCGAATTTATTCATTAAATATAACTATTGTGCATTTTAATTATAGATCAGGATTTTCCCTAGGCATTTGCATCCTTGAAGCTTGAAATCTATAGAGAATACAGTAAAATTAAGATACAAACATGTAAAAAAATAAATAAGATAGTTTCAGATGGTAATAGTAGTAAGATGAAAATAAAACCTAGTAATATGATAAAATACTTGGTTGAGGCAGAGGAGAATGTTAGTTGAAGGAGAAAATAATTAATGTATGTACCAAATTTGGAACCAACAGGAGAAGGCATATAATAACAACAATTGAATGTGGATAAAAAAAAGATACAACTTTTACATCTCAAAGTCCAGCTGGAGAATGATCCACAGAATATTTCCAAAGGAGCTAATTTCTTTCTTCAATAAGTACTATAAACCGTACATAATGACATTAAAGGATAAAACTAAGTAAAATGAGACAAGTGAATGAAAAATAGCTAATCAGAGTGGACACGAATCATGATACTTTATAATCACAAATGCCTTTGAACTATACAATTATAGAAACTAATAGTTGAATGGGAACTTGATGGCCAATTATTCTGAGTTCTTTTAACTGTGGAAATAATTTCTACAACCTCCACTACTAATAGTTATCTAATTTCTGACTGCATGTTTCCACACTGGGGGCCCATAACTCCATAGGATAGGTTTCTTTTTGTTGGATTGACAGCTTTAACTCTTAGCTATTTTTTTTAATTGAACAAAAATCTGCTAAATTCCTCACATTGCTCCTAGCTTTGCCCTCTGGAGCACCACAGAATCATGTGCTACAAGAATGAAGGTTTAGATTTAGACATTTAGCATGTTTGTTAAGACAGCATTGTATTTTCTGGAAAACACATTCTAGAATACTGAGGAAGAAAAAGGACATTTTAAAAATTAAACACAGTAAACAAGCAAAGAGGAAGAAGGAAAAAAAACCTTTTTTTACATGAAAGTGGCAACTAATGAGGCTGCTTTATTAGACCCAAACTAGGGAGAAAGAAAAGAAAGAAGTGGAAAAATATCTGATGCTATAGTCAAGATTTAAGCAGATCTGGAGAAGCACGTGTGGTACAGCGTTCTTATCAAAACTCGTCTCCACTACAAAGAGAAGACAACATGAAATGTGGGAAGAACAAATTGAGCCCTCTCAGATAATTAGAGCGACCAGCAGCAGCTAATACAGGGAGAAATTTTAGAAGACTTAAGGCCAAGTTTCTATGAAGAACTAAGGTGACAGAATTGACATTGTGCAAAATAAGCTGTGGAAGTCTGGTGGCTTTATGGAAAGGGAGGGCGGGAGGAAGAGAGAAGAGGATAGAGGAAGAGAAACACTAACTTTTGTATTTCAACCTCCAGTTAGAAGTAAATTTATCGTAAGATGATATTTGAGCTTCAACACAGAACTGGATGTTTTAGCACTTCACCATGATTATGTAAAAAATGTCTGTTAATAAATGGAAATAGGTATAAATTTCAGTGTCATAATCAATTTGAAACATTCACTATAGTTAATTTTCCATCACCTGAAAGTAAATATATTGCTCTGTTCTCTATAAATAAAGCTTTGTCTCCCTACAAAAAACTTTCAGGCTATGTTCAGCCTTGTGTAGCACCTACAACATTTCTTCCTCAGTTGTTTATTTTGACTACTATCCTTGGATTTTTCTGCTACTTCATTTAACAACTTGTTTTTGTCTCTGCCAAAATTGATGCTGTTAAATCAGGAATCTGGATGCCCATGCCAGTTTGCTGCAATCTTGGGGGGTGGGATGGGGACAGTCACCACTTAGAAACAGTCACTACTTAACCTAAGTATCAGATTTATCATCTTTAAAATGGAGATAGTAATGTCGGTCCTGCCCATCTCATGGAATAATTTCTACACTTAAATGGGTTAGTGCATACGGAAGTATTTTGTGTACTTCAAATTCCTGTAGAGATATATGAATGCTATTAATATCTGCATATGATGTTGGAATTACTTGAGAAAAATACTTCAATAATCTGACAAAGTTAACTAGTAGACACTCCCCTAAACTGATACTTGCCTAAACATCACATAAATATGCACGGGAAATGTTCCATATTTGGAGTTGTATTGAGAAAAATAAACATATTTATATAATAAAATACCCCCTCAGCTCAACTGCAGATAGATACTTTTTTTGTTTTTTTTTTGGTGAAGAAGATTGGCACTGAGCTAACATCTGTGCCAGTCTTCCTCTATTTTGTATGTGGGTTGCCACTACAGCACGGCTTGATGAATGGTGTATAGGTCTGTGCCCAGGATCCAAACCCATGAAACCCAGGCCACAGAAGCAGAGCATGTGAACTTAACCACTATGCCATGGGGCTGGCCCCACTTTTTTTGATTGTATCCATGCATTTGTTTCTTTGATAACATACATTGCTTATTTATTAAATTTATTCAAATAATCAATATTTCTTTACACATTCTATTTATCTATATTATTTTCATAAAATGTGCTCCTAGAGAAAGAGAATATATTAATTTCAATCGTTTAGTACACTATAGAAACCATTGTATTGAGTGGACCAGGGTTCAATGAATAAGCCTTTTGTGAAAAACTGTAAGTCTATGTAACTTACATATATGATAATCAATTAAAATTACATGTACTAGATCTCAACAACCACAAATTTCAAAAAAGTGGTCCTAAGTTATGTAACATACGTATACGTGTGTGTATTTTATACACACACATAAGTACCTTGTTAATGTACTTTTAACTAAAGATTTCAAATATTTGCTCAATAAACTTTGATTTCAACAAAAACCTTTTAATCATTTAAAATAAAAAACACATTTCTACTGAGAGAAATTATTTCGGCAATTGAATTTTAGTAAAACAAATAAGGTAAGGTCATGAAATTTAATTTAGGCATCACATAGTAGAGGAATATGACCAAAATTTTAAAATTTACATTTTGGGTTAGCTGTGTTTCTAGAACATCTGTTATGCTGTTATGACAGGTGTTTATTAATATGGATGTCTAATCAAATCTCTTGGTTGCTAATAGCTTGGCAATTCAACATCTAAACATTGTCTAAATCCTTGACTATATGTTGAAACTGTGGATAATTGATTCAAGGCTGTTACCCTTGACTAGATTAAAAAATTAAAACCTGTCCTGTGTACTTTCCTTTAGAATCCCAATATTTTCATGAAATTTCTAAAACATTTCAGTAATGAGAACTTGTGAAGGAATAAAAGCCTTCTATAAGCCAAGATGCATCTTGATTCAAATTTCTTTAGGTCCTCTATTTTACAAATACAAATAAAATTATTTTTAATGCCCTGGGCTGGGAGTGAGTTCACAGAGGGGGAGCAACAAAGTAATACAGTTGTAATATATGTATATATATATACACATATATATATATATGGAGAGAGAGAGAGAGAAAGACATACAGAAAATCCTTTTGGGTACATGCAAGCTCATATTTTCAAATTAAATTTTATTAAAATTACTAAATAAGTTCTGAGTAGTAGAGGTCAACAAGAAGCAATTTGGTGGCCCTCAGCAATTTTGTTGAGTAACTTCAATAGATGGCATTTACGTCTTAGATCTTGAGCTGGAATTTCTTTTTGAATATGCGAGGACATGACACAAATCTCAAGGAAATTTCCATGGTATTAAATAGAAATCCTTGCAAGTCTGAAACTTAATTATAGATTCTGAAAGCTTAGAATTTATTTCCTTCTGGCACACTTTACTTCTATCACTTCTATGAGGATGTTTGTCTTTTTATCTATAATGGTTGGATAAGTGTTTTTGGTCCAGTATCAGCACTGTCCAATAGAACTTTCTGCAATAATGGACATGTTCTCTATGCTATCTAATATGGTAACCACTAGGGGCCAGCCCTGGGGCATAGCAGTTAAGTGCGTGCGCTCCGTTGCTGGCTGCCCCGGGTTCGGTTCCCGGGGCACACATCGATGGATGCACCGCTTGTCAGGCCATGCTGTGGTGGTGTCCCACATAAAGTGGAGGAAGATGGGCACAGATGTTAGCCCAGGGCCGGTCTTCCTCAGCAAAAAAGGAGGAGGGTTGGCATGGATGTTAGCTCAGAGCTGATCTTCCTCACAAAAAAATAAATAAAAATAGACTTAAAAAATTATATATGGTAACCACTAGAAATATGTGGCTGTTGAGCATTTGAAATGTGTCTTGTACAACTAAGAAACTGAATTTTTAATTGTATTAGTTTTAATTAATTTATACTTATTTAAATAACCACACTTGGCTAGGAGCCACTGTATGGGACAGTGCAGGTCTAAATCATACTATATGACTTTCTGATTTAATAAATTTGCTTCATTGGAGTTCAGAATAATGATTAAATTACTTGCATAGATACTTGGGCTAGAATTCTTTGATTTTTTTTTTCTCTATGAGAAGGAAAACAGTATCAGCATCTAAGAGACCAGTGATCTTTCTGGACATTGTTTGCTGTGGTAGAAATGAAGCCATGACAGCAACAGACATAGTTCATTAGAGTGTGAATATATTCAGAATCTTTTCCACATGACCTAGATCAGAACAAACTATGGCTTATAAGCCAAGTTTAGCCCACCACTTCTTTTAGTAAATAAAACTTTATTGGAACACAGCCGCACCCATCTATTTATGGGTTCTCTATGACTACTTGTGTGCTACAACAGCACAGTCGAGTAGCTATGACTGAGACCATATGACCTGTAAAGCCTAAAATATTTAGTACCTGGCTGTTTATGGAAAAAGTTTGCCAACCCCTGACCTAGATGAATGGTTGTGTGATAAATGTTAGGATAAAGGCTCTTTTATGGAGAAGTAGACTTTTCTCAGTTCATTCACCATATATAATATATAATACATGATAAATGATATATTATGTTTATATGTAATGTATTATATATAATATAATCTATACTGTTATATATTAATATATACATCATAATATACACGGCAATTTAGCAAGTGAGGACTAAAATCTCACGTACACATATAATTAAATATTCAACAAATAAAACTCCATCTGTTTTCATCCAATTTCATGGTAAATTTGATGCGCAAGCATCCATTTATAGCATATGTTTTCTAATTTAAGTAAAACAGGTGAGCTATTATGCCTCATCTAGAATCTTGGTGATCAGAGAGTATTAGAGCTAGAGTGGAACATAAAAGTTCATTCAAAACTCATTGTAAAGATAACAGCCTAAGAAGTTGTGAGATGCCTAAGGACACACAGAGATAATAGCCAGTTAATCAGTGCTTACTTTTTGAGACACATCTATTGATATAACCACCCAGTTAGGCTTATATGCTATGCAGAATTCAGAAACATAGTACTTTAGTTGCTCAGGATACAGCCTGGGAGGGAAACCCTGTGCATCGTCACTGTGGCTGTGTTATGTATGACATATGCCCTCATCTCAATCCAACACGGAGAGATAGTCTTCAATTTAGATACCCGTGTTGGTTTCTGTAGTCTATGTTTCATGCCATCAGCTGATATCAGGGGGACACAGAGGAGAACAGCATGTGCAAGGGAACACTAATGGTCTATCACTTAATGATTGGAAACAATGGACAAAAATCACAAATGACCTATCTATCCCAGAGGATAGACTCTAACTGCTTAATTTAAGCATGTGGATTTTAGCCTTTATTTTACCCATAGTAATTTTTGAGTTGTTCTGAAGACTTATTCCAAAATAGAAATAACCTGATTTGGATTACATTATAATTGTCTAAAAAATAAGTCTAATTTCATTGGGATTTGTTTAAAGAATTCATTCTTTCATAGGAGAAATCCTTAAATTAAAATTTACTTTCCGAGCTCAGTAGAACTGGAACTTACTTTTCTGTCTTTATACAGGAAATGTATCATAAAACAGAAAAGCTTCTACTCAAAGATAATCTGCAATATTTGTTTGGTATAAATTTTAAGGTAAAATACAATGACATTACTTTCATAAGGGTCTTTCATTAAAATCACCATATAGGTTTCTGGAAAGTGTCAAAGAAAGCAGTTATAATTCAAATTAATGCATAATGACAGAAATGGGTATTTCAAATTCTGCACTGGTAGTCTTTAACCTTAACTAGAAAAATCTTCACTTACCAGATACTTAAAAGAAAATTAATGTCTCAACTAAGTACTGTTTCTCTCTTCTTTCAGTCTAACAGTATAGATCTTGGGTTTATAATACAATTAAAGTGTACAATACAATCTGAACTGTATAGATGCCTGAACTACATTCTTCTTTTTCAGCAATGTGTATGGATTTAGACCTTTGGATTGTGGAATGTGGAGGTACTAAAAAGCAGAATCAACCAGTCATTTCAACTACATCACATTGTACAACCAAGAATATTTTAGAATATGCTTCTTGCACTTTTCTGAAGCATTGTTCTTATTCCACTGTGGTGCCTTATAAGTCCTAGGAAATCAGTGAAAAGGGAGGTAAAGATGACAAAAAAAATACTTATTTCCATATTTTATTATTCCAAAGTTAGCTCTGACCACAGCAGCCAATGGAGAGGTTCCAAGTAAAGCCCTGGATAGCCAGTAGTAAGTACTATAAGTAGCAAGACTTAAAACATTACCTCTGGCATGTCTGTTGGAAGAGATAACTAAAGCTCTCCATGGATTCTTTAACTTATTTATATCACCAGCTGAAATATTGAAGGAATTTTATTTGAACTGAAGCAAAGGTAAAGTAAAATCACTGCAGGTGGTGCTATACCTCTGAAAATTTGGCTAACTTTACATCTCGACGATGAGTTGATGAATTAGTACTAGTGACTTTCAGAGGCTAAAGAACCTCTGAACTTCTTATGTATGAACAAGAGTCAGTTTGGAGCATCCCAAATATCCCTTAATCATGGTGCCAAACAGAACAATTGTTAACTGATAAGATGCTATGCATTGAATTTCTGGTTTGACAACTGAGAAAATGGGTTTTGTTTTTGGTGGTAGTTCTGAATGACATATTTATAAATATTGGGTTTAGAGTATATTAATGGGTTGTTTTGGACTAATTCTCTGAAGAATAATTCATTTTCTCCTAAAGATATACATGATTTGTCCTCATATCCTATAAGGCCTCCTTTATCTTTGTTGAACTGATATTATCATGGTGAGATATATGAAAGCACTTGTGCTTGGGACATAACAATCCTTCATATCATCTTAACTCCTTGACCACAAGAGAGGATGACTGGTCCCACAGAGATCTTTTCAAGTCTACCTCAGAAGCAAGCATGCATGATCCAATATCTGTCACATTATACACAACTTACAAAAGACATACATACCCATGGTCCTGAGGTCCAAGTGCTTATCTAACTCTATTTTGGGAGATAATGTTAACTCAAACACACACACATACACTCACTTTTTTATTGGTTGACAAAGAATGAGTGCAGAAGTGTTCAGTATGTACACTATCCTATTCTGAATCAGCAGAAGTATTTTTATTTACTGCTTTTTAGTTCAGTTTTATTCAGTAAAGCACTACACTACTCAATATGCTTTTGAAAGTTGCACATAAACTATCATATATAAGTATTGATATTATCCAGGTGAACAATGTGAAATCTTTAGAAATTTTTTTTTCTAATATATGTTTAGTATTATTTTGAAAGAAAATAATCAGTCACCCACAGATGAACATTCAAATTGCTTAATTAGCACAATTATGACATCTATTTTACAAAAGTCATTCTTTATGGGCTCTCACAACTCATATAGAGCAATTATATCACAATATGCTTTACTTATTACACAATCAACACTTCTGTTTTGTGTGAAATGTCACATTAAATCTAAAGCCCTGAAGTGCAATGGCCTTCAGAGAGATATCAACCATTTCTCAAACCATTCACTTTAGAAAGGTTATTGAATTTTTAAAAATAGGAATTATCTTCCTTACCTATAAAATAAGATGATTAGACAAGATAATCTTACAGGACCTTCCAGCTCTTAGATCTTATAATTGTATGCCTTTTTCTCTTTCAATAAATAATTCGTCAGAATTAAATAGCCTATATCTTTAGTTTAAAAGAAAAAAGAATATTTTGTAGTGATAATCATATTTATATTTATAGTGAGAAATATTTATTTCCTATATTAGTTATAAAGCAAATGTGTTTTCATTTTCAGCTATCTTAAACTGGTTAGGAAGACAGCCACACAGATGATCGACCATATGGCATTAATAAATATATAACCAAGACAGACATGAAACATTTTATATTTTAACCAAACTGCTAAGATAACTCATGAAAATGTCATATATTACCTATTTAGCTGAGAGTTTTATTGCAGAGAAATTGTCTCACAATTAACAATTAACAGAGGACCAACCATTCTATTTTATGATTACTTCTCAAACAAATTACGGAAGATGAATAACCTTTCATCCACGTTCAGTTACAGTCTCATACAATTATATATGTGGGAATATACAAATATCTATAATTATATAAAAATGACAATTGGCTCTATGGGTAGTATTTACACAGAAGGTGCAATAGGAAACAAAATCCTTATAACTAATACATACAATTTTTAGGTAGATCAATAATTTTCAAACTGTCTTCCATTGAGGTGCCTCAGTGTCCAAGGACACGGAGAGTAGAAGTGGAGAACCAAAAAAAAGCCAAAGTGGAAGGCCCCACACCTCCTACTACAGCATCCTTTATTTCATCTCCTTTTGTTTGTATTTGTATGGTGTAATTATGTCTACGATTTTGATGTTTAAAAAGATCCCAATGTTTTAGAAAATTTTTTTTAAAATTTTTGCCAGCAAAACACTTTAATACTATAGTAAATGATCTAACTAAACACTAGACTATAGAAAAAAAAATAGGAGTAAAAAGAGAGCCAAGGAGAAATGGACATTTAAAGAAAAGAAACAGGTATAATAACTATATTTAAAAATTTGTTAGTATAATTTGATGTTACTGTACCTCCCATGTCTATAAAATAAATAAAGTGAGATAGGAATGTTGATTACTTTGTTATATGTCTGCCTGGAAATGGAAATATTTTAGCATAATTAGTCCATTAGTATTTTAGTGTTTCCTCTATTTTATCTCTGCAGTATTGTAATTAATGTAAAATTACATTCACTATAGCTCTGAGACCAATTTATTTTCCTCACAGGAATTACAATGTAAATAGATCGAGTTATCCAACCCAGTAGATTTCGAAGAATTCAAAATTTCATAAAGGACAAGACATTTACTTCAAACTTTTCTTTCCTCCATTGCAAAATATCAGCAGCAAAGTAGTGGAACGTGATTTTATGTATTTCAATTGTGTCAATTAAAAATGGCAAGGACACCAAAATAAACAAACAAATTTAAGGCTTATAAAACCAATTTTTATTTGGAAGAGGGTCACAGTCTGCACATATCTATCCCGAAGGGCTAAGTGCAAAATTGTAGGAGTGTAGACTTGAGCTGGAAGAAAATGGACGGAGGTTTGGTCAAGTGGAAAGGAGAGAAGGGCTGGCACGTACTAGTTACTGAGTTGCTCCAGGAAAAGGCATCTAATTTGACCAGAACAGAGAATCTCCAGAGCAGAGTGTTGGACAAAGAAATAGGAGAGTAGGTAAGGACCAGATCTGGAAAGCCTGAATGCTGACAGGTTTAGGACACCTCTATTCTTGACGTTCTTCAATCAAAACTAAGCATGTGTGCAGAGGAAAGAAGCTGTAGAAAATATTTAAGCAGCATTAATTTCTCTTCCACTGTGGCTCTGATGCTCAAAGAGCAATGGCTGGCCCCGGGGATGATTTGCCAATTGATGGAGTCTTTCGGATGCTCTCAGGAGTGTTGCCCCTAAGCCTAAACACTTGATGATGATCTGAATTTTACTCATGGTTGATCACTGCTTCCTTCTTGACCCTCTGCTTGACCAACAACACCTCATAAATGTCTCTCTTCTCTGCTCATTCATCTTCACTTTCTTAAATATTTTTATGGATGTGAGCTATCTCTCTACTTGTCATAGACATTACTTAAGGATAGAAAGTCTGGTTTACATATTCTTTTGCATTCCCTGAAACGCCAAATATAAAGATTGTGCATGCTCAAACACTGCCAATAATTAGTCTGATTATATCAAACCTACTGAATGAATTTAAGAGGCTGAATTTATCTGCTCACTTGGTAACGATGGAAAATCAGTGTTACTAAGGAAAAATGTGGGGCCCATTTCTTATAAGAGGATTACCAAACTGGAGGAAATTGTAACAATTATCTACAGGCAATTTGTGTTTGACATTATTTTGTATAACTTAAAATGTGAATTATTGCCCTAAGTACTCATAATTGTACCTTGAAAAGAGTTTACATTAAAACTAACTTGAGGTATTTGTAAATAGCAATATGTTGAAAACAAGCATTGAACTTTGGCAGAATCCTTACTCACTGATTCACTCATATTTCCATTATTTATAAGATGCTGATTGGACTCTACTCTAAAAGAGACTCTAAATATGGTACTCCACAAGAGCTCCAATTTAGTGGAGACCAAACAACATATATTCACAGAACTCTCAGATTCTGAAGATTTAATATTTGATAAACTACAATATTAGTGACCAAAATCGAGAAAGAAAAATAAAATAATACTAAACAAAACTAAAAAAAACTAAAAATATTGTTAGTTTGATTGAATGAATATTTCAACTAACATATCCTTTTTTTCTCAAAATAATCTTGAAATTCTATATACAGTATCTTTGCTACGCTTTTTTTGTGTGTGTGAGGAGATCAGCCCTGTGCTAACATCTGCCAATCCTCCTCTTTTTTTTTTGCTGAGGAAGACTGGCCCTGGGCTAACATCCGTGCCCATCTTCCTTCACTTTATATGGGATGCCACCACAGCATGGCTTGCCAAGCAGTGCGTTGGTACGGGCCCAGGATCCAAATCGGTGAACCCTAGGCCACCGCAGCGGAGCGTGCGCACTTAACAGCTTGCACCACGGGGCCAGCCCCTTTGCTATGTTTTCTGTTTGATGATGTCTTTCATAAAGGTAAGGAGTTAATTTTTTGTTGTTGTTTTTTTTTTTGGTGAGGAAGATTAGCCCTGAGCTAACATCTGTTGCCAAGCCTCCTCCTTTTTTTTTTTTTTTTGCTGAGGAAGATTGGCCCTGGGCCAACATCCCTGCCCATCTTCCTCTATGTTATATGTGAGATGCCTGCCACAGCATGGCTTGATAAGTGGTGCATAGGTCTGAGCCTGGGATCACAAACTGCAAACCCTGGGCCGCCAAAGCAGAGTGTGGGAACTTAACCACTGCACCACCAGGCAGGCCAGGTAAGAAGTTAATTTTTGACCTTGAGTTTCCATGGACTAGCTGGTGACATGTTCAACCTCCATCTATTAGGTTCTTCTCACTTTCACACTACCCCTCCCCCACAAATAAATAGCAAATGTAAAATCTCCAGTAGCTTTGAACAAAAATCATATTTCAAAAATGAATAATGTATGCAATTATCCTCAACCCATGCGCAAAGTACAAGGTTAAGGAGGACTTCTCTTTTGCTTTGGTGCAAGACAGCTCAACTCATGATTCCCTTCAAATTCTTCAGTATTAACATTTACCAAGAAAAGTATGCACTGTTCTATGACCTGAGATGCATTAAAGATTACATATTAGTAACTGGTTTAGCCAGCCCTGGTGGTTTAGTGGTTAAGATTTGGCGCTCTCACTGTCGCGGCCCGGATTTGTTTCCTAGTCAGGGAACCCATTTATCGGTTGTCATACTGTGGTAGCTATGTGTTGCTGTGATGCTGAAAGCTGCATCACCAGTATTTCAAATATCAGCAGGGTGAACAGGTTTCAGCAGAGCTTCCAGAATAAGATGAGCTAGGAAGAAGGACCTGGCCAACCACTGCTGAAAATGGGCAGTGAAAACCCTGTGAATAACAGAGGAGCATTGTCTGATATAGCACCGGATGGTGAGAGGATGGCACAAAAAGACCAGGTAGGGTTCTGCTCTGCTGTACACACGGTCACTAGGAGTCGGAATGACTCAACGGCACTAAGAACAAAATAAACAAAACTACTTTAGAGAGGAAGGAAAAAGAGGACTCTGTTTGTCCCACATACACATGCCTTACCAATAGCATGGTACCCAGAGAGAGGCACATGACCTGATGTTAAACATACACACACACCAAAAGCAGGCAAGCTTCTTAACAAGGCACACAAGACTGTTTACCATCTGGGCTCCACCTACCCAGCTACGCCCTGCCATACTCAACCATTCCTCACCACACGCCTTTTATGCTAACCATATCGACTCCTTTGCCCCTATATGCCCTTGTATTCTTATCTCTATGGTTTAGCTTCCTCTGTTTCCCTAAGCCTATAACCTCCTTCCTCACTTGTCCACCTAGCAAATTCTACTTCACCCTTTGGCATCTAATGTTTAATTTCCCTCTTCTCTAAAAAATATATGGACCTTCTCAAAATAATGAGTTACTCCCTCATTGTTCTCCCATAGCATTTAGTGTAAAACATTGATATTAATCTATATTCAGCTATTTTATTGTTGTTTTGAATGATATATTGGCTTCTTGGCTATAATTTGAATACCTCAGAGGCAGGGTCAAAGTTTTTTAACCATCTGTAGTACTTAGAACAGAGCTTATCATAAACTGGTACACAATAAATGTTTTAAGAAAGCCTTTCACTAACCACTTATTTTCTATGTTTGCTTAAAATCCTAACCCAGCAAAACAATGCTGAAACAAATATTAAAATTAGCTTCCAGGAGCTTGTGGAATTACTACTTTTTCTTACATTGCAACAGAGGAATCAGTCAGAAATTTGCATTTAAAAAATATTTTTGTGGGCCGGCCCTGTGGCTTAGTGGTTAAGTGCTGGCGCTCCGTTACTGGCGGCCCAGGTTCGGATCCCGGGCGCGCACCGATGCACCGCTTCTCCGGCCATGCTGAGGCCGCGTCCCACATACAGCAACTAGAAGGATGTGCAACTATGACGTACAACTATCTACCGGGGCTTTGGGGAAAAAAAAAAGGAGAAGGATTGGCGATAGATGTTAGCTCAGAGCCGTTCTTCCTCAGCAAAAAGAGGAGGATTAGCATGGATGTTAGCTCAGGGCTGATCTTCCTCACAAAAAAATAAATAAATTTAAAAAATATATTTTTGCCAAATATAGAAAGCTTTGAACTTGGTGCTTCATTAGCATACATATCTCATGAGTTTGAGGTGGCAAACAGAGAGACAATATTTGAAGCAGGATGTTGACTCATATTGACATCAGCAAATTTTGACTTAGTCACCTGGCTTCTCTATTTCCAGTAACGAAAAAGATGGAGGTGATGTATATTGGTCTCTTTTTACAGAAATATAGGTATCAAACAAATTAAAGTATGCCTGTGAATGTTACAACAAATTCTACTTTAAAAATATCAGCGTAAATGTGTTCAGTGATGAAATGTTGCTTGAATAAAGAGATATAAGTTCTCCCTAGATGTATTACCAAATTGCTTCCTGAAGCCTTTCTGAGTCTCACTTCCTCACCTGTAAAATGAGAAGATAAACTATAGGAAATTTCAGGCCTTTTAAATATTTGAAATATAACACTTGATAAATAAGATAATTTATACAATAACTGAATTGCTAACTCACTTTTACAGTTCTCCAACAAGCCCTCTTTCAGAAAAAAACACAAGCATTTATATAATCAGAAAACCCTCCAGACCCTACGGGTACCTGGTTCCATGATGTTTACTTAGTACAAGTTTATGGTGGTTATTCAGAAACATTTCTTCTCACAAATAGAATAGAGTTTGATTGCTTTTCAGCAGCACAATTTGGTTCAGTGAGAACCAAAGGGATGCACCTCTTCTAATCATCTGAGAAACTGATAGATGATGAGTTTTTTAAAAATAAAACTTTGCCTAAAATCATTAAGACAGTTTCCCAAACTGATAAATGTTATGAAAATGCCCATACTTTGGTTTGAGCCTTTTAACAAAATGACACTACCCTCTGTAAAGACGGACTGTACCAGTTCAGGAAATCTACATATTACCAAATTCTTTCATTAACAAATCAAAATAAGAAACAATCATCAGACTATATTTTCCAAGCAACATATTAAGTTAACACTAAACTATTTGATAATGTAAACAACAGACAAATTAAGAAGTGGAACATATGCTTTCAGAGATGAGTGGCAGATTTGAGGAGCTAATTAAATACAGATTCAAATGCTGAAACTAATCTGTGGCTAGCCTGAGATAGCCCAAGACAAGTTTCATGAGTAAATAAAAGCAGCACAAGTTAAGTGACTCAAGAATCAGTGTTGCAGACAGTAGAAGACTGTATCCTCTGTAGTCAGCAACTGGCTTGATAATGCATCATGGCCCGAGGAAAGAGGCTGCTGATTTTTCACAGATGACCGTTTCTAAACTATAGACATAGGAATATTCCTAACATTAGCAGCAGCATCTCTTACGTTTTTAAATGCTAAATCTAGCAGTGACAGCTTTGTATCTAGTTGAATGCTTTGGGTAACAGTGATTAATTAACAGGTTGATATTGGCTTCTTCAAGAAAGCCTTTCATTTTAAAATGAAAATGCTGCCAATGTCTGTGTTACACACTCTGTTTTTGTTTGTCTGCTGTTGCAAACAGCACACACACCTCCAACATGACCTGGACATGTTAAGTCAGTTGGGTAGAGCACCGGGTTAACGAGGAGAAGGTCACAGATTTTATCCCCCTACAGCTTAGTTCACTTGGCAGAGAAAACCCCTGCTGCACCAGCATCAGCTGTTATTTCAGTAAGTACAACTGTAAATGCACAGTGTGGGTCACAGCTAAGGGGATCAAAGCAACCTACCCACCCAGTCTTTTGGAAAACAATGCCCAATGCGCATGGTTCAAGTTAGCAATTGTGTACTTTATTTAAATGACACCATTTCTTTTTTTTCAAATCCTGCTTAGCTCTGTATACTGATGGAAGATATAAGTTTAGAAAAACTTGTTTTATATCAATTGAATGTATTTTTGCACATGATCTACTGTCTTTCTCACGTCCATGGTTTGCCCACCTGTAATGAAGGAATAATTCATACATGCTAAGCAGCAGCATTCAACTTGCATCAGGCAGAAATGGTGATTTCTAAGGGTATAATTATGTAAAATGGAGTACATTTTCTGAGCCACAGATTTAGAGGAGGATTTTCAGCAATAGAATATACTGAGCCACTTTAATAATGGACATTTTGCTACCTAAGCATTATGAGTAGGAGACATCCTGTTTCATAAAAGAATTATGGTTGAAAAATGAGTCTATGTGGTAGATTAGTAAATCAGCTGTAAAAAAGATTCTGGACAACCATACCAAATGTTAGAAGTAACACAAACACTGGACAGTTGTGCATACGTGTGCACATACACACACACATACATATACACACGCTTGGGTTAAAAATCAAAATGTGAGTTCCATCATCTAATGTTAGTCTACATTGTATATCTCCCATGAGACTCCTATTTTGAATTTGTGAGACTTTATCATTAAAGATCTTTAAAGATCAATGGAATAAAATCTTGAAAGGTAAGTAAACTAGCTCCTTCTGTTCTCTAGTTCTGCTACTGTATTTGTATGTAATCCTACTTATACGTGCTTTAGATGAACGACTATGGCATCTGCTTCATGTAGGAGAAAATACAGACCAAGGATTTGCTCAACATGCAAGGCATTATAAAAATCCCCATATGTAATCCCCAATGTTCCTAGGAGGCTTTTCGTATTAACTTTTACTTTGGTAAAGGTGTTTAATCAATAAGTTCACTGAATTGGGTTCTATTATTCCCAAATTTGTGCCTTCCTCTTCCAGTTAGTCTCAATTGGTCTCTAAAGAACAGAAAATGAAAAGCACACATTTAAAAATTCTATCAAAATAAAGTAAAAGAGCAGAATCCTTAGACTCTCCAGGAACATCTGCAGAAGGATAAAAGTCAAGAAGACTTCTTCCAATTAAACATGCAAGTGTCTCGGTTTGATAAGTTAGCATTCTGTTAGATCCTGTTTGACTGATAAGTACTTTGCCCTCTATCTCTGTCCGCTACTGTGCTGAGCACCAAACTCCAAACTGGTTAGAGTTTCTCCAACTCTTCTTGTTACTTTCATCCTGCCCATTTATAAACAAATTCACGAATGTATTTGTGTCACCTTGTTAGCACTGCAGACACAAGATACAATAAACAGAAGAAAATTAGTTTAAAAGCTTTGATGGTTGGGCCCTAATTGTCAGAGTTAACATGATACTGTATGAAAACGGTGCTTCAAAGTGATATCGTGAAGTTCTAACAATAATACTGACCCTATATTAGCGTTTCTATGGTTTTTTCTGTTCAGTTAAGTTTTGTTTTGTTATTCCAAACACTGACATAGGTTAAATAAGTTAAGAAAAAAATAAAGTGAAACAAATAGGTATACAAGTCCAGGAATTTTAAAGACTGTCTTCTAATTTTTGTAAACTATGGTTTTGTTTCACAAGGTGTTATGGAGAAAAGAGCTGCAATACGAAAATTAGAGCCTTGGGTTGGTTATAGCTCTGTCTCTTGTAGTTGTTGTGATCTTAGGAAAATTATTTATGTTTACTGAATTTCAATTTCCAAATTTGCAAATTGGAGAATAACAGTAATATTGAAGACTGTAAATAACATATAAATAATTACATATACTGGTGGCTCAAAACTGCTAGTCGTTTTTAGTAATCACTTCATTGAGATGAGTATATTAATATTTGCATTTTACGTATCTTTGTGGTAATAAGTAATCATTGCTATTAGTAATACTGTGTCCAAAATGGTGCAATCAACACCATAATAACAATAACAAAATAGCAGCAAAATAAAATAAAATAACAACAACAAAAAACCTTAAATGCATATCTCATTCACACTATGCTCCCTCCTGGAATAAAACCTTTGAACACGCTATGCCAGGAATATGCTCTCTACCATTTTCACCTTGTTAACACCTCCTTACTACTCAGATCTCTTCAAAATTGTCACTTCCTTAGGTAAATCTTCTCGATCTCACTAAGTCAAGTACCTTGCTATCTTTTTAAAAGAAAATAAGAGCATTTATCGCTTATGGAATGTTGTATTTACTTTCAGTTCACAGTGAAGGAAACCTCAGCTTAGGATCATATACACATGATCCAGACTTAGCAAACCAGTTACAGCAAACAACGAGGCCGAAATTCTGTTTAAAAGAGTCAATCCTATTCCACCTCCAACAGCCCTCCTCTAACCGTGAGTCACCACAGACTGACAAACATTTATCTCTCAAGCCAAAAGGCAGAGGTTTCTTTTCTAAAGAAGGATCAAAAATATATTCTGAGTTCTCTAACTTCTAACACAAGTGTTGACATCCTAAATTAAAGTGTTTAGAGTCCTCCAATTTAAAGGCCAGATTCATCCCACTTATTTTTTGTCAAGTGAGCTAGAGACAAGTGCTGCCTAAGTGCACAGGTGTACAAGTCTGCTTTTCTTTGGCTTATTCCTAAATATAAACAGAGACCCAAGAATTACCACACATTTGGAGACAGACTTCAACATGGAGAAGAAATAGTAAGATAAATGGGGGAAATGGGCATTGAGGAGGCACAGATTATTCAAGGAAAATAAGAGAAATAAAACTAAACTGAATCAATCCAAATAAAACTCTCAATACTAACATTGTTAAAAGGATTTATGAAGACAGTGTATCCATAATACAGGTATAGGATGCTAAGGAGAAAATAAAAGCATTTAAATAACAAAAAAGAAAATTTGAAACTCAAAACTTGTCTTAAAACAATTTCAATGGAAGCATTAAAAAATAAAATCAAGGACAAGAGGTGAAATTTTTGAGAGAAAAACTAAGAGATAGAATCAATAGAGAAGATCCAACATTCAACTAATAGGAGCTCCAGAAAGATAGAAAATAGAAAAGTGACAGAATTTCAAAGACATAAAAGACATGGAATTCTCAGAGTTGGAGGGCACATCATGTTTTTCCTCAGTTCCTGTTAGAGCTTCTAATTGGTCTCTTTGCTTTTATCCTTGCCTCTTACATTTTTTTTCTCAACACAGGAGTGATCTTTTAAAAATGTACTACAGAGCAGTAAACATCTTTACTCAAAACCCTAAAATGTCCCCTATTACATCGAGACTAAAAGCCAAAGTTCTCACAGGGTCTGACTTGCACTCCCTATCACATCTCTGACCTCATCTCATATTACTCACTTTAGGCTCAAACAGCAGGCACTCTCTCCAGCGAAGTTTTTCTCTAATTGTGCCTTTTGCCTCAAACTCTCTTTTCCTAGATAGCTCCATCCTTAACTTCTCCATATCCTTCAACTCCTGCTCAAATGAAGCCTATTCTGATCACACTATTTAAAACTACAACTCCAACCTAGCAATACTTGTCTTCCTCACTCTTCTATATGTCTTCACTTCCCCATATCTTTCTAAAATACGATCCAAGTTACTTAGTTACTGTGTCCACTCTCTGTCTGTCTCTATTCAATGGGATACAAGGTCCATGAGGTCAGGCACCTTTGTAGTTTTCATTCATTATCATATTGCAAGAGCTTGGAACAGTGGCTGACACATAGAAGAGGCTCTATAACTATGTACTGAATGAAAAAATAAATAAATGTAGAATTTCTCCATTGAGTGGCATAAGATTTGAAATACTGGCATTGTAAAGAAGAAACTATAACCTGAGCATACCACCAATTATGATGAAATACTTATAGTCCAAGTAATATAAATAATATTTACTGATTTTTAAACATATATAATCAGCCAATAGACAAAGTATGAATGATATGGTTATAAAGTAACATTGCAAAGTAAAAATCAAAGTACATTCCTAAGATTTGCTAAGTTAGGAAGGGGTCAGGAAAGGTGGAGAAAAGGTAAGATAGTTACTATGTCCTCATCGTACAAATTGGGAGTCCAGATAAATCTTGTTCTCGTTGTAGAAAGCTGATGATTGGTTAACAAAACGGTTATTAGAGCATGATTTTTGAAGTTATAGAAGTAGCCAATGACAGAACTAAAAAAGCTCTGGTATAAACTTATGGAAAGTCAAAAAACAATGATCATGACTGATAAATTATAAAATAGTAACATAGTTATTTAGTAAAACCTAGGTAACAGAGAAAAACTAAATATAAAAGTAGTCATATCTTAGAATTTAGATTAGGAGAGGGAAAGTTATGTGTAAGAAGAGACTCTTGTAAAATATGCTTTTATATACTATTAAATTTTTCTTTAGTGCACAATATTTATTTGATAAATTTTTTTTGAATATTTGAAAAGAAACAAAAAATAGCCTGGAGAATGCATATTAATAATTTCTAACCAGTAGACATTCTTTTCATTTTGTATGTGAAAAATAAATGGTTTACTATCTAGAGGTCTTTTTTGAGTGAAATACAATAAATCAAAACTATAAAATAAAAATAAAATTAAAATTAAAGCACCTGCTACTAACCATTTATCCTGAGATCAAGGTCAGCATATAAGGTTAAATAACAATACAGAATTTTTTCCCACAGTCCAGAGGTTGAAGCCATAGTCTCCTTGAGGTAGAACCATGAAAGACTTGGTGAAAACCAGAACTTGACATTCATTTATTTTTACAATACATCCATTTATTTATTCATTCATACATCAAATGTACATTGCGCATTTGTTATTTTCTAGGCACTGTGTGACATTTTATGAGAGAAAACTCATACAACCATTTTCTCACTTCTAAGTATTATTTCGTCATCACCTAAAGCCATAGCTCAGGAATTTGATAAGCAATAGCCACCACAAGAAATCATTTATTTAATGAAATATCAACATAAATATATTATTAATAATATGTTAATTTTATATATCAAGTTATAGTGTATAAAGCATATTCATATATATTAATTATTTTGCTTCACAATACCCCTGTGTAGTAGGTGGTTTTCTATTCCTAATTTACAGAGGAGGAAATAGGCTCAGAGAAGTCAAGAGACCTGCCTAGGAGCATGTGTTTAGAAGAGGCAAAGTAAATATCCAAACTCATTGCACTTTCCACCACGTTTCATTCTAATGCTTGGGTTGGACGTGTTTTTCTCATCCTTCCAGTTACTCTGAAGACTTAGATCAAACACTCCTCTGGAAGTTACAATGATTCAGTTCAGGCAGCAGTGGTTCCTTCTTTATCTGGATTCCAAACTCTGCATGCATGTGTTTATGTGTGCATGCGCATACATATGTATGGGTGTATGTGCATGCATATGTGTGTGTATGTGAATAATAGCATTTATCCTATGATTTCAATGTGCTTGCATATTTTTTGGACTAAGAGTGCCCTATAATACCTGCTAGCTTATAGGTTGCTTCATGGAGCTATGTTTATTATGCAGATTTAGAATAGAAGAACTTCGGCTTCTGGTCCTGACTGATTAAAACCTTAAAGGATTTTAATCCTTTTAATCAGCTGGATTTAACACAACTTCAGACCCAACCACATGACTTTTTTCTATGCCTCTGTGTGTTGCATAGAGACGTGTATGAGGAATCATAGAAGTACATCATCTCTTTGCTTCTACCTCCTTCTCTGCAATATGTTGGTAAGGATTAGGAGCAGACTCTGGAATCAAACTGGCTGGATTCAAATCCCATCTCTACCATTTACCAGCTGTGAGGCCTTGGGTTAATATATTCTCTCCATTCCTCAATGTCTTCATCTGTAACATAATAACAGTACATATCTCACAGGATTGTTTTGAAAGTTAAATGAGTTAATTAAATAATTTAGAACAGGGTCTGAAACACAATGGTACTTAATAAATTATTATTAGCTATTTTTGCCTTCCTCAGAGGTGATCTGGGTATTCAGATTAGATGGTGCATGTGAAAATGATTTGAAAGTACACTTCCTATTTCTCTTCATCATATGTGTATTTATGGTGAACAACAAATGAAATTTACCGGCCTGAAAAGTGTTAAATGACTCAATATTAATCTTAAGCACTACATGAAAATATTAAAATGCTCTCCAGTAGGGACTGATTGTTATTGTGAGGTTCTCAGCATAGTTCCTCTCAATTCAGTTATCAATCTCTGATTCATTCTACAATAGAATTCTGAGAGAGGAAAACAAAAGGAAGCATTTACTGGTGCCCTTCTGGGGCTCATAACATTCCTGGTTATACCCCCTCCCGTCCAATTCTTCACAATTTTCACCTAACTTCAGCAGCAGCAGTAGCACAGTGCTCAGCGATGGGAAAGTAATATGTTTATATAGATAATTCAACAAGCCAGCTTCTACTCAGCTTCATTTGCATAATCTCAAACTGAACATTATTTTGACCATTTACTAGTTTTACATCATCTATAAAACTCTAATTTATGTACTGTGAGTATTCCAGAGAACTCCTCTAATAGCCACTTACCTTCAATTTCCTCTGGCCTAGACATTATTCACTTAAATGAGAAGGGATCAGTTATAGCCAATTAAAGTTCATGAAAGGAAAACAGATACCACTCATAAGCAAAGTCTTGAACTCTGGGTTAAGAACACAAAACGAATTGTGTATCTCCAAATCAGAAACTGTTGTGCTTTCCTTGAATATTCAATTATACTTTTAAGTCAGTTTTATTACTTTAAATCACTCTCTTTTAGTCAGTTAAACATCTTAGAGTCAAATTCACGCCCCAGTCTGGACAAGTACAGTGTTTTGGACATCCATTTTCACCTTTGAATCTCACTCAGTGCTATTTTACAACCAAATCCTGTTTCTTCATTTGCCTTGTATATTTCACCTCTTTCAAATTTTGTTTACTTTTTGTATCATATATATTTTTGAAATTCATATTAAATGTATTTCAAAATAAGCAGGGAGGATAATTAGATGGATAGATGGAAAGCGAGTGCATTTTGGAGGAGTTTGTAAAGCAGAAAAGAGAACAGGTAGGGAATGAAAGTGGCATTCCAGGGAAATGGAGTAGTATGTATACAGACATGGAGTCCACCAAAGGCCCTTTTCCTTTCACCTCCATCCTCCTTTGCATGGTATCTTGGTGGCTGTTAAGAATTTATAATAATCCAAAAACAAAGCAAAAGCCTATAGAACAATGGAAGAAACACAGAATTTGAAAATAAACAAACAAACAGATTGAGAGGAAATAGGTTGACATACCACACGGGAAAGAGAGAGAATAGTAGCCATAGAAGAATAAACAGTAGTTTCCATTCTTTCCTTTGTAATAAACATATTAGATTCTCAGTAGAAATTTGTGACTCACACTTAAATATTTTTAGATAAGGTAATTGGGGATGAGTTTATATTACACGTATTTCTTTTTCTGCTTATATTTCTATTGTCTAACATTTGAGGGTAGCAACCAAATGTCACTTGTCCTGGATTCCCAAAGTCTAGCATAGGCCCTGGCTCATAGTAAGAACTCTATAAATATTTAATTATATGGCAGGGGTTAGGAACAGGGTAGAGATGAAGGATGGACAAGACTGCCTACCGTGCATATTAATTAATGATTTTTTAAAGTTGAAAACAGAATTTTTCTAAGGCGAAATAAAAATTTACCTAGCATCTAAATAAATGCAACAAAATATCATATACTTTTCTGTACTCTTTGATTTTACACACCCCCATGCACTCTGTCTCCCACATACCCACTCACCCTCCCGCACACATACACATTTGTAACTTAGAAACTTAGTGAAAAATAATTTCAAATGGTATAAATGGATATAGTTTACAGAGTCAAAAATAAATATTTCTTTCGCCCTGCCTGATTCCCAGTCCTCTAGAGGAAAACATCCAAAGTTGTATTATAGATATACAAGCACACATATTAATACTATATGTATATAGTATTATTACTATATGTAATAGTGTTACTATACATATAGCAATACTATATGTATATAGTATTAATACACATAGATGGCAGCATACTACACAAGGAGTTGTATACATTATTATTTTCTCCAGATGATAGTGAATACATTAAGCATGCATTTTAAGCTGTTATTTTTCAAACATTTCACAGTAGAATAAACTGGGAAGCTAAAAAATATTCTCAATCACTACACTCTGACATTCAGACTCAGTCAGTCTATAGAAGGGGCAAAAATTGTGTACATTTAAAAGTCTCCCCAGGTATTTTTGATTACAGTTTGGAAACAACTGTTCTAACGACCTCCTGGGTTTACTTTTGTTAAAACCATCCACAGATACATAGCTGAATTCATCTAGGAGTTTAGAAAAGACAATTATTTGGCATGGTCTATGTTTAAGAGACTTATCATGGAAATGCATAGAATTTATACAGTAGTACCAAATTTTTAAATGATTCAGATTTAAATCATATCAGAAAAATTCTAGATCTGTATAGAAAAATGCTGCTTGATAAACTCACTTTTCTAGAGCATTACGCCCTTCTGGGTCAAGATAGTTCGGGAATAAATTTGATTAAAAGAATAAATACTGGTTAATATAAACAATACTCAGACTAATTCTGATCTAACTCTCACTTTCAGTCCAAGATTTTATGCTGCTAAGTATAATTTGACAAGTCCCTTCAATTAGTTTATGAGACTAGGCCATTGCCAAGCTCCTCACAGGAATCATAATTCAATCCATTTTCTCTTCCTCGTTTGCCTACTGAACAAATAAATACTGAATTCATGTAATGACTCCTCATCTTAAACCTAAACCTTAAACCAAAACATAGTTTTAATAGTAATGAGGACGAAGAATGAGGATTAAATTTATTCCAGGACTCTCACCAGTGCACGCCACCTAGAAATACAGAGTAAAGCATGATGAAATGATACATTCTCACAGCAAAGTGGATTCAGATACATCAAGTGGAGTTAGCTCATGGTGGAGTGTCCTGTCTCCTACTTCTGTTTGAAATGAACATGAGAACAGGGCAGGAAAGGCTTTGTTATCATCAACTTCCCCTGTGTTGTTACTGCTACTAGGAAAGTGATTTCTCCAGTTTTCAGTTGGCCTGGGAGAACGCAGAAGCCTTTCTTTTATACCAACCACTGCATATTGCTTTTAATATAACATCTGTGTCTGTAATACAACTCCACAGGAATATAAGACAAATATGCAACAAATGTGAAGAAATCATTAGATTGAATCTGCGAGTCATTATGCCTTAGCCTATACATGACACATGTATAAAACGTGGTATTCAAAATACTATGTGTATATGAAATATTTGCTTATTAAGGGTGAATTCTAAGCCAATCGAAAGCTTGCTTTTACTTGAAGGTGTTCCTTCTGATGGTGATGGCACTTCCTATGTAGGAGGAACTGAACAATATGCATTCCTGTGGCAGAGTCACAGGTTGAGGATGCATTTGATGAGGATCATCCTATTTAAACTTGTTCATTTTCGTGAAAGTAGTGCCTTCATGGCTGCATTAGTCAGGCCTACAGTAGGTCTCACCAGCCTGACTGCCAGACTAGGAACAAAGGCTGCCTAATTGAACACATTTTGAGCATATAAATAACCTATTATACTATGATTTACTTTTGGGGAAAGGCTTTTTCAGTGCTCTTATCTGATAACTGTGGATAATATTACCTGCTCAATTTCAGAGGATTCTCATGAGGATTAAATTAACTAATGGATGAGTAAGAGCCTTAAAAATTACAGTGCACTTTAAAAAATGCAAGTTATCAGTATTGTTGGAAGACCTGTTTGGGAGGGACAACAAAGGATGAGCTGGTTCCTCTGCTATGTTCTCCCTGTCTTAGCTTTTGACATCATTGTGTACCTCTAATCACTAAGTGTAGATTCCAAGGATCATCCTCTCCTTATTCTCCGTATTCAATCAGCAATTAAGTTCTGTCTTTGTTTTCATCCAGATAATTCTTGAACCTGCTCTCTCTGGTCTTTCTCCTTTGCCACGCTGATCCAGATTCTCATTAAATAGTCTTCAACTGGGATCCCTAACTTCATTCTTATATCCCTCAAATTTATCCTGTGAATAACTGAAAGAACATATGGTCAAAATGAGTATTTGATTATGGCCATTTCCTGCTTCAAATGCATCCAAGGTTCCTGTTCATGTTCACACTTCTCAGCATGACAAATAATTCCCTCTACAGTGAGACCATTTCCTATTCTCAAACTTCCTTTCCACATTCTCTGCCTTCCATTTACACCTGGGCAACGCCAAATTGCTTATTTGTCTCCTTACTACAAATGCCATTTCGTATCTCTGAGCCTTATTTTTCATGCTGCCCCCTCTACCTAGAGAGCACATCCTACCACTTACTACTCTTCCCTCAACACTTAGCTGAGGTAACATCATCCAGGAAATTTTTTCTTGGTGCAACCCTCTCCCAACCCATAGCACATTTTCTAGGGTTTCTATAAAACCCTGTGTCTATTTGTATCTCTTCACTTTCTACATTTTTAACTGTCGCTTGATTTACGTGTCTGTTTCTTCTAGAGGCGCAACTCCTTAAAGGCAAGGTCTGTGTCATATTATCTTTAGGCCCCTACATTGCAGGCACATAGTGAACCTCAATAAATACTTACCCAGTATGAGTGAAGAAAGCCGTGGGAAAAGGGATGATATGGAAATCATTGTATAAATGTAAGGAGAAAGAGAAGGCATAGAGACATTAGAAGTAAGTCACTTATGGGCTGGCCCCATGCTTAGTGGTTAAGTGCACGTGCTCCGCTACCGGCGGCCCAGGTTGGGATCCTGGGTGTGCACCGATGCACCACTTGTCCGGCCATGCTGAGGCGGCGTTCCACACACAGCAACTAGCAGGATGTGCAACTATGACATACAACTATCTACTGGGGCTTTGGGGAGAAAAAGGGAAAACAAAAGGAGGACGATTGGCAATAGATGTTAGCTCAGGGCCGCTCTTCCTCAGCAAAAAGAGGACAATTGGCATGGATGTTAGCTCAGGACTGATCTTCCTCACAAAAAAAAAAAAGAAGTAAGTCACTTGTTAAAAAGGAAGCAAATAAACGAAGGGTGAAAATAAAGGGAAAGAATCATTGATGAGATGTTGATAAAGAGGATCATATGAAAGCTGCAAATGTTGAAAGGAGATATAGGAGAAGGGTAGAAAAATAGAATGGGTGGGTGGAGAATACGGCTATTGGAGGACAAGATAAGAGAAGCAGACGTGAAAAGAAAAGGACAAAATCGACAAATATAATGCATTTACATTGAGGCCAGAAAATTAGAAGAAAGGAAGCCAGAAGGTATGTTGACAAGTAATCACCACAGAAAGTAGCAAACATAAAGTAGCCATCTGGGTAGAAGAAGAAAAAGAGAGTGAGCCCAGAATAATTAAAGGAAGAGAAATTATTTAATGACAATACTAAGGAAAGGATATTTAAGGCAAAAAAAAAAAAAAAAAAACCTACAGAAAAGAAAGAGTAAGAAATTATGACTTGGAAGTAGATTAGAGACTGTCTTTTAAATACTGAACCATTTGTCTGTTTGTCAGAATACTGAATTTGCTAAAAACAGGAACTTAAAGGTATGTCTCTTTATTAAAAATAACAAATAAATATTGAACCCAAAGTCAGCAATTCCACTGTAACGCAATCATTAAGAAAGAACTATAAAGCTACTCGTGTTTTTTTAGGTTAATTTTTCTGTGTAGCTATGTTAAATGAGTTTTGCTCTCATCAAGAGCAATTGTGATTCAGTATCTGCCCTTAGCTATAACAAATGAGCCAGATTTGAAATATAAAATGTTATTTTTTATCAGTGCATCGTAAAAGACTCCAGTCCCCACTGGCATCTTAGAGTTGCTTCATTATACAAGGAGAAAATTGAAGAAAATCACCACGAGCAGATGTCCTGAATTCTGTCAGAGCAGGTGACATTTCTGTGATGTGACTCACCTTGACATCTGTTGGTTTTCCTTAACAAATCTGAGAGACTGTGTTTTCACCTCTGGGTTGCAATTGCCTCAGGTACTCAGATACTATCCTTGTTCCTCAGCAGAGGGTCAGCCAATACTCATTGTTAAACACCAGTCAAATACATGGTGGCCAGCTGGCAAATTGACACTCCTGCAATGCTTGAATCTGCCCTTTCTAATCTAATATTTTGTAGGAGGTAAACCTCAAGAGATACATGATGTTAGTTATGGTGCGCCTAACCGTGTAATAGGGCTACGTTTTTTTTAATGTAGAGTTTCATTGCTTTATCACCACATTCTTTATCCGGAAAAATCAAGAACCCACCAAACCAAATTTTATACCTACTTAAAACAACATCCTTCAATATTTGTCTATTTTGAAATTTATTAGAAATGCCTACCTGAGGAGCTGTTATCTCCTCATTTCTGGCAATGCAGAATATAACTTACTCCTCTCCCTACATGATTCGTATCACCCAAACTGTACTTCATCCTTTGGCTCTCTTTTAATTTATCTATCTATGAATTAGATGCCATCAGTATCCACGATGACTCATCCATGCCATTTTATGGCAGAAATATTTCCAACCTGTCTCTGCCATCAGCTGTTGACTATAAAATTTCTCATTCCCCACCATGTATTACATGGGTGCGTCCCATGTTCTTTCCATTTAAGTTTTGTGGGATTCTGTCAGGAATTTAAAGTTCCACACCTGCTCTTTCCTCGACCTTTTTCTCCTGCCTATTCACATTATGTTTTAAAGAATTTAAAGTAACTTGAAAATAATAATCATCATTTCTTGTGTCCTCACTGTGCACCAGGAACTTTTTACATGCATTATTTATATAATCATCACAGCAAACCTATCAGATGAGTTTTGCTTTCCTCATTTTAATGAAAAAAATAATTTGAAGTTGAGAGAGGATAAATAATGTGTCCACTCACGAACAACATCTAGTGACAGTCAGGATTCAATTATGCTGTGTTGGATTTCAAAGCCAATATTCATTGTTCAACACCATGTACCAGGCAAAATTCAATGAGAAAGAAAATTTGCTGGGAAAAACAACAGCAACAACAACAACAGAAACAAAACTAAAAGTCTTATACACTTAGAGTATTGGTGACATTGTTCATTTTAATTAAAGCAGATATTACAGAGCTTCCTGTGTGCTCTAAGCCTAATGAAACAACTCAAAAACCAAACCACGTTACATTGAGAATAAATGACAGTGACTTCCAATATGCACTCATGCCACAGTGCTAGGTTTTATTTACCTAAATTTTAAGTTATTTTGGCTCCTTTTGCTTTCTTCTCAAATAATGTCTGCTAAAAATTTGATGTGGCATTACATCCTCTGGTCTTAAATCACCCTCAAAAAGCAGAGCATAAGATGAAAAGGTACCGAACAAAAAATATTACTAATTGCTATAACATAAAAATATTCTGTGTAGAGTACATTTATTCATTTATTTTTATTTTGGTATCTCTACTGGCATCTTTACTGGAAACTTTCTTCTGACAACATAAGATACTCTAGCTTCCATTTAAAAATAAAATAAAAAAGAAAGTGTTCGTTGCTTGAACCCTATTGCAACAGTGTTGTGGTACAGATTCAAAGTTAACTTTGCATTTCTTTTTTGTCGTATTGAAGAACTACTGAATATACGCATATATCTTCCAGAGTACTAAGGTCCAATCTGGAAAAAAGAAACTGAGGGAATTACAGCTGTATTTTCCATAGAGATAAGACAACAATTTGGGTTTGCAAAGGATTTCATGGAACACCTATAAAATATTCCCATTTCTGGGCCTATAAAGATGGTATTTTATCACATTTCTATAAGTGGAATAGATAATTACAAGACTTTCTTAATAGTTAATAAAATAAATGCAGGCTGAGTCTTTGATATTATAATATCTTAAATTTTTAAAAGATTTTAATACCCAGATTATATTTCCCTTCCTTCTCTTTTCACAAAGCCTACCTTAAGAAGCTCACTGACGCTTACAGCTTTAACAATTATCTCTCTGAGAATAATTCCCAGATTTGGCTCTTCATTCAATATTATCCTGAACTCTAGTTTCTCTTTCCAATAGGAGATCAGATATTTTCACTTGCATGTTTTATCTGAAATTCAAAATAGCTGTATTTGAACTCCTCGTTATCCTCAAAATTATCTTTTTTCCTAAATTCACATTCCAGTAAAAAATAACATTGCTATTATTTTCCGTACAAAACATGTTAGAGTCATCTTAAAACATTTGACATCCCCAGGTTTTTATAAGTTGAAATTCCAATTCCAAGCCCTTGATCAACTCACACCAGTGCTATCTCCTGCTTCTCGTCCTTCTAATCATGCCCTACCTTTCATATTCCTTCTCTAGGGTGCTTTTCTTCCTCTTCACCTGGGAAACTCCTACCCATTCTTCAAGACTGAACTCAACAGTCCCTCTTTTGTGAAGTCTTCATTGTATCTCAAGGCTAGCAGTTCACTTTCTGGGTTCCTAATTCTCACATTTATTCCTCCCCTAATTTCTCCAAGTCCTTGAGGGCAGAAATTGAATCCAAATCTAGATTTGCTTTTTATATGAAGAACAGACCCTGATGTATAACAGGTGCTCACTAAATATTTTTTAAAGGCATGTATGAATGAATGAGTTCATGAATGAACAAATGATTCAATGAATCTTTGACTTCTTTTTCCATCTTCTTGGCCTTCATCTCACTGCATTTTGTTTTTCCCTCAAACTATTTACTTTAAAAATAATTCCCCAGGTAGTTTTAGTATCTGTTTAAACTGAAAAGTCAAAACTTCTATGAAATAGCTCACATGAATTAATTCAGCTATTTTTTCCACGTTGGTGAACTTTTAAAACATTTTGTAGGTTCCAAATAGTTACAATAAATGATTATTAAGAAAATTTTGAATGAGTTCTCTACATATGTGGGTAAATTGTTATAAATAAAAAAGAGTTTTAATGTTCAAAGGGCATAAGAATATATTTAAGGTTTTCATTTCTACAAATCATTTGCTTTCATTTTTATTTCTATTTTTCCTGCATACTATCAACTCCATTAGATCAGAAATTTGATGGAACGCCTTCCTAAAGTGTTAGCTTTGTCTGTATGACATAAGGAAACGTTCTCTGCAGATAAGGATGGAATTTGGGGAGTTCTGGATGTTTTCCTAAGGAAAACCTGGAGCTCAGTTCTTCTTTCTAAAACATTTAATTGCCAAGAATATCTAATTCAAAACTCCGGATGTTTTGTACTCCACAATAATGGAATTGTGATGGTTCTTTCTTTCTTTCATTTTTTTCTTTTGTTGTTCTTATAGACAGACAAAAAATATCTGAATTCAATAAAAATTCCATGAATTAGCATTTGTGATATAAATCCTATGTTTGTAGTAAAAATAGAGTCTAACAAAGCAAACATAAAAATTTGAAAGCAGAGAGTAAGCTTCCATGGAGAAAGTAAAATCACTAAACAGCCACCCTGCCATTAAATGAACAAAGGAAGGCAGCCTCATGTTTTAAGTGTCATGATAATTATAATGATGATGATAACTAATATTTATACAGTTGTACGTAATCAACCAGTGCCCTTGTTGGCAAGACCAAGCAGAAAGGACCTAGATAACGAGTCTGTGACAGACAAGGTAGGGGCACTGACATCAATTCCTACCCACAATCAGGGAATATGCTCACAAAATGTAAGTATCAAAGATTACTTTCAAGGTGGGTACTTATTCCAAGTGAAGGATAGGACAGGTGAAGGCAAATGTCTGTAATCAAGGTACAGTGCTCAACAGAACCCAAAGACTTAGAGAAAGTAAAAGAATTTATCTAGAGAGAGGATTCCCTCACCCGTCACCCCAAATTTAAAATGACTAAAGCAAATACATAGAGTAGCAAGAATTTAGTATCTCTCTGAGGTTCCCTCCCTAACATCTCTTGGTACAAACACATACCTGGTCAGAAGGGAAAATGGGTGAAATTCAAAATCTGAAGCTCAAGCAAAGGACAGAAAAAGGCAGTGGTTGGATTGAGGCAGGGTTGAGATTTGTGTGTCATATGGGCATAAAGGCAAAGAGATCAAGATTTCCATGAGAGAGTGGCTATAGTACAGGTCAAGTAGTCTAGGCTGTATAAGAAAATAAAGGAAGAACATAATGACTAAATAAATCAGGGGAAAAATGGAAGGATCTGAGACAAGAAACATGATGAGGTTGAGGATAAGGCATTAAAAACTTTTGGAAGTGAGAGAGTTAGACATAGGAGCGGGAATTTAAGATATGAAGTGTGAAAAAAATATCCTATTTGTAGAATATATTCATGAAATTACTGCAGAAGAACAAAGAAACTTCTAACTGTACTAATTAAGGGTTCTTGAAACACAGCAGGCATAAGACTGATAAAATTAGTTATATTCACAAAGGTCCACCTATTGGCATAGCTCACTGTTTTTCCTTTTTTTTTTTTTTAAACCAGTTACTTTCAAATTCGTTATACCATTGCTATAGGATTCAGATTATCACAAATTGCTTTTTTCTATAGAAATAAATATTTTCTTTTAAACATAAAATTAATTCAGTATTGTTTATATGATTATCCATCACCATCCGGAAGAAATGGTTATTATTTAAATTTCTGACAGACCAAATATACAAACGGACAATGGCCAGACTAAATATGAAAATAAAGCTTTGACCCACAATCTCTGCAGCAACTAGGTCAAGAAACTAAACCACAGCCTCTGCAGCAATTGGCCTAGAATGGTCAGGACTTGGGCAACGACAGCCACTCTACCTATATTTGCCCCTGCTGTAAATTCAGTAACAATCAGAGGAAGGAAAATATGCTCCTCAAATCAATCACGTAAGACACCCTGCTTCTAGTTAGCTCAGACACCCTGCTTCTAGTTAGCTCACCTGAAGCTTCCCTATGTCAACAATCTCCAATCAGAGATACCTGAAGTCTTCCCTTTTTCATTTTAAAGCTTTCCCTCTTCCCTGCCTGCTTTTGAGTCTCTGCCAAAAGCAAGTGATGGTGGCTGACTTCTTTGCTGTAGCAAGCTCTGAATAAATAAGTTCTGTATGTTCTCATTTTGGTCTTACGTTTCTAATAGTTTAGTCTCCTGTGCTCTAAAGCAATGAATAATTTTATTCTATCCACCTGAAATCTCTGCAGACTCACACAGTACAGAACTGTTTTGCCACTTGGAAATTGATCTAGCCATTTCACCAAAGTCTCTCATAAATTCATTACAGTCAGACATCGAAATGCCAGACTTCAGGTAAGAGTGTCTTTAACCCTCAGTTAAGTTTAATAAACAATTACTAAGATGTTATATCAGCTAATTTTTTTGCCGATTACTTATCACGTTGGAATATATGTAAATTTTTATCGTGTAAAAATAACTGGCAGACAGAATCATTCTCCTTTATATTAAAGCATTTCTCCTTGGCATTACTGAATAATATTTCCAGTGATTCAAGGCACCACAAAGGAAAACAAACTGATTCTTTACAAGAAGAATGTTCCTGGAAAAGGCAATGATAATAGCTTATAATTATTCTAACACACTGTCCAAAAAAAAAAAAAAGTGAGCCATGATTGTGGAGCACAGAAAAATAATTCTTCTTCCTTGATATAATATTTATTTCAAATATAAAATGGATGCCTCCTTAAAGTTATAAATTGGAAAGCTGGAAAATTTTTTTTTAAATCTTAAATGATCCACGTATTTCATATTTTATATTTTCAATTATTTGCCAGATATTTATGTGTATATTTAGTATATATGAGAAAGAGATTTCAGTAACCTTATCAAATAAAGCAAAAATTAGATTTCTTTGCCTTTACAGTTTAAATCATAGGAAATAAGACTGTTTTTAAAAGGAAAAACAAAATTTACCACGTTTCTTATTCCCTTTGCTGTGTGGGCTAAAACATTTAAATTGCTATTGCTGTTAACACATTACATTCGAATAGAAACGTTTTACCTCAGAAAGCAAAACAAGCCACGTGCAAACAGACTCCTTATTTAGCAAACAAGAGGTTGTGAGGCATAGAACACATGAATTTTATACATTCTGGCTATGCTTCCAGAAAGGCTTTAATTTTGAAGCCCTAGCTGAACAGAGGCAAGGTGAGTTTCTACCCTCCCTCTGCTCATTTTCTATTTCATCTCTGAGGACCGTATCTTGGAAAAGGAAGGTAGGGCAAAAAGATTTCTTAAATATAAGCCTATGTCCAGTAGGGGGAATGCATAGGGTTAGGAACAAATGTACTCCCACTTCCCAGTCTAGTTCCTCATCTGCAGTCACTCTGCAGCTGCCTCAGCCAAGGACTCCTTTTCTACAGATGAATGCAACACTATTTCTGCATGAGTATTTATGAGTACTCTTTTCTTTTCCCTTCAGCTTCACAGACTTCAAAGTATCTCCTTCCATTGCCCAGACATTACTTAGGATCTCCTGGGTATATGGGAACTTGAGAGCTCAGCGCTTCACTGCAAACCCCTTTAGATCCACACATGCCTCCATATTTTAGGTCAACATTGAGTGTAATGGGCTACGTTTAAAATGAGTAGAGTGACAAAATGCCTGAGAAAACTGGTCCATTTGCAGACAGGTAGGCTTAGCTAGCTGATTTGGCCAAGATTCTGAGAACATTCTCAGGAATATTATAGAAATATAAAACCAGAAGAATTGCTGATTGTGGTATTAAGTACACAGGATAAGCCAGTTCCAGGCATTTTGGAAAACGCAGCATACACCATTCTCTTGGGTAACTAATCAAAATGAAATAAAAAGTTGTATTTTTCCCATGCTAATCATACATATGGTTGGGCTTATACTATAATATTAATTAACATTTGTCAAGTTGCAATATTTCAGGGGCATTTGAATAATCTTGTGGTTGTCCACATTTCGCCCAAGAAGATTGGCCCATTACCAAGAAAGGGATATCTATTAACAAATAGGTTATCTAAATTTCTATATCATCAAAATATACTCTTTTAGTGTTTATAAGCAGTTCTTTTTTTCCTATTGATAAATATCAATCTTCAAAACTTCAGAGGAAACAATCAGGAAGGAATTAGCCCCACTTTGATAAAGGAAATGAATCAGCATCCACATTAATTTGACAGACAAATCAACTCATTTTCTACAGCTATTTCTCTCCAAAGTTTTCTTTAGGACATCATTCTCATAAACAGAACTGTGCCATTCGAATGCAATTAAAAATGCAGACAGGGCCGGCCCCGTGGCTTAGCGGTTAAGTGCGCGTGCTCCGCTGCTGGCGGCCCGGGGTTCGGATCCCGGGTGCGCACCAACACACTGCTTCTCCGGCCATGCTGAGGCCGCGTCCCACATGCAGCAACTAGAAGGATGTGCAGCTATGACATACAACAATCTGCTGGGGCTCTGGGGGGAAAATAAATAAATAAATAAAATCCTTAAAAAAAAAAATGCAGACAATCTGACAACGAAGTGCCTTCCCATCCTTCTATGGTCTGATAAACAGCCTAATAGAGATCCCTTATTTAACATCTGTCATTGTCTCATATATCCAGGATAAGTAGACCCAGGTGAGAAAATCTTTGGAAGCTTTACTTTCCTTATTTATAATCTTGACTCCTAGCAAGATTCTGCAGTCTCTCATGGCTGAATTTCTGCTGTCACCCTGCCTACTCCAACCTGGTATTCTTCCTTTAGATCTTTTTCTTTTCCCTCTCTGCTTTGCTGCCCATCTCCTTGATCTCCCACCTCTTCTTCCATTCTGTCTTACGCAGCCCTAACTCAAAATTCTCCACTGTAGGTATTGGCACACCCATAAAACCAAGGACAGTGCCTAATATTGTTAGTAGATGCTCAGTAAATGAACCAATGTAAATTCTAGAAGCCCACAAATTTTGTCAAATTAATACATATTTTCAAGTAAAAATTTATATCACATTTTATCTTAAAATATAAAATTTCATGAGGATAGGGACACTACTCTGGTATATTTTATTTTATTTTATTTTATTTATTTTAAGTTCAAGCCTATTTATTTATTTATTTATTTATTTATTGTGTGTGTGAGGAAGATTAGCCCTGAGCTAACATCCGATGCCAATCCTCCTCTTTTTGCTGAGGAAGATTGGCCCTGGGCTAACATCCGTGCCTATCTTCCTCTATTTTATATGGGATACCGCCAGAGCATGGCTTGACAAGAGGTGCATGGGCATGCGCCTGGGATCCGAACCTGCAAACCCTGGGCCGCCGAAGCGGAGCGTGTGCAGTTAACCACTACGCCACCAGGCCAGCCTCAACTCTGGTATATTTGAAAATAAATGGTTTAAAAATATTAGTGCTTGGAGCACTATTTTCTAGGTATTTTCAATTTTGTAACTTGATTAAAATTAACATTAAAGGTGATACACTCTTAGAAATCATAATTTTTTGGCAAAGATGAATATGATGGTTTATATTTCTTATTTGAGGAAGAGTTATCATTTTTTTGCATTTTTGCCCGTAATTTTTCAGCAACTGAAAGAAAATGCACCTGAAGTGATCATAAAAGATATAATTAAATATCTAGAAATAGTTAGAAATATCCTGTTCAGATGGGAGGAAAGAATTAGATGTTCTCCAGTGTTATAGAAACTATGAAATGTGAGAACTTTTTAAGTTCATAGTCAAGATACTGCTTAGACAAAAGTTAGCTGAAGTGAGAGAAGGAAAGAGGATCATAATTTACGAAGAAAACATTTATAATCTAATCTCTAAATATCATAAAGAGGAAAACTTTCACAAATCTAATAAATCCTAGTGGGCTTCCAGCTTACAATGGCAGATTGTCACATGTATCTAATTTTTTCCTTCTTTAAGTCCCACTGAAACTATAGATGGCTTTTTTTTCTTTTAAAGACCTAAACCCACTAGGATGGAGAAAACGAAATGGGAGAAAAGACAGTAGCAAGAAATATTAGGACACTAGAAAGCAGAAGACAAGTGGTAGATAATATAATCCACCTGAGAACGCCAGAGTCCAAACCACCAATGGGAAAACCAAGAATCAAGTTTATTTTAACAGAAAGATCCATGTATGATTGGAATTGGGGGTGAAGGGAGAAACTGAAAGAGGCAGTTTGATCCTCTCCCCTACTTTCTATCACTGAACATCTGCCTCTCCCTCACACCAGGAAAAGTCTGGAGATTATTCTCTGAAGAGGATAAAATAAAGAGTCTTTGCATTGGAGGTCTTCAGACTTTTTAGGGGTGGAGTACCTTTTACTAACAATAAGCGTATTAAGTGAATGTGTGAATACTTAATATTAAATGTAGAGTCTCCCAGCCACTCCAGCCGCCACACTTCTGCTCCCAGAACCCTTATCTTCCAGGCAGGAATTTGGAAAATGCTTCCCTAGGAAACTAATCAGAGCAAGGGGAAAGACCTGCTTTCCTCTAGCAAGTCTTAAGTCCTTAAATCTGATTCTAGAAAGTACCAAAGGCTGAAGAAGAATGTTGAGTTGTTAGAATTTGCCACAGGATCATTGTAATAATGTGACAAGGCTTACGTGACTATATGGATGTCTCTTCATCAAGGAGAAATCATGTTTAAAGCACTCAAGTCTGACTTTTCTGCCCTAAAATGAGTGTATCCCAGTGGTAGTGACAGAGTTGCCTTGCTCTATTTGTAGCTGTGCACAAACAACCAGAGCAAAACCTACTTCATGTCTCCGGTTTAGGCTGGAAGAAGTACTAAATGGTGGGTGTGCCAAAAGGTTTGCACCAAGGATCAGATTTGGTTACACCAAGTTTTACAGAAGTAAATTTTCCAGCCCCTGGTACAGTACATTCTGGGAATTTATCAAGTTCCTATTAGCCTACAGCAGAATTTCCAAAGCCTGTCTGATTATGTGGGTCTCTCAACTGTGGTTAGAACCCCGTAGGTTGAGTCTCTGCTAGCAGTGCCGTCCAAAAGTGCCTGTCATTCCTCTTGCATATCATTCTCAGATTTCTTTTCTATCATGCCACCATCATGATCACACTTCTTGAATAGTTCCTTATTTCTTACTTCATTAAAAAACACACACAAAACTCCTGTCCATTTTCTAAGGCCTTTTATAATCTGTCACTTTCTTCATGCCCATTTTAACTTCTTGCTGTATTTATATAGTTTTCTTAGAGCCTCCAAAATGGATCTAACTCATTCTCATCTCATGGCCTCCACCCTTGTGAGTTTTCTCACTTATATCATCTCTAATCCCCATACGTCATTCAAAGTCTAATACAAACTTCACTTGCCCATACTTTGTTCTCTGAGTATTCTATTCCCCACTGATAATCCCTTTCTTCTGAAATCCTAATGTTATTTACAGATAGACGCATACAATGCATTATACAACTATTGTTGTTATTTCTTTTTTTTTTTTTTGTGAGGAAGATCAGCCCTGAGCTAACATCCATGCTAATCCTCCTCTTTTTGCTGAGGAAGACCAGCTCTGAGCTAACATCTATTGCCAATCCTCCTCCTTTTTTTTTTGTTTTCTTTTTCCTCCAAAGCCACAGTAGATAGTTGTATGTCATAGTTGCACATCCTTCTAGTTGCTGTATGTGGGACGCGGCCTCAGCACGGCTGGACAAGCAGTGCGTCGGTGCGCGGCCGGGATCCGAACCTGGGCCACCAGTATCGGAGCGCACGCACTTAACCACTAAGCCAGGAGGCTGGCTCTGCTGTTACTTTTAATGTGTCCATTTGTTTTCCTCTTGAGGAAAGAACTGGGTCTTGTTCTGTGTTTAGCACAAGGGTAAAGATTTGTAATACAATGAGTAGGTACCCAGATTCTGAAGTTGGACCAACTCCAATTCGAACTCAATTTTATTTGTGTGTCCTTGAGCAATTTATCTGACCTCTATGCATCTCAGTTTCTTTAACAATAAAATGGAGAATATAATAATCAATCAAACTGTCCTGCAAATAAAAATGAGAAAACATATATATTCATCATAATATAGTACAAAGTAAGCATTCATCAAAGTTTACTATTACTATGCCTCTTTTTAATAATAAAACAGTAGTTAAAGAAAATGAGAAAACAGAGCATTCAGCGACACTTTAGAAAAGATAATTATTTTTTTTATTATTTTTAAAAATATATAGCTACCTAAAATTTATATGTGGGACAGAGTATACTATGATCATATGGTCACTACTTGTTGATAAATACTACATTGCCAGCTATGACCCCCATTCTCACACGTCCCATTACGAACAAGCTAAAAACACCTGCAATGAAAGAAATGTGATGTGGGTGGAACTAAGGAATAGCCTATATATAAAACTGCTAAATTTAACCCTCAAAAAAGCATTATAGTGTCTGAGAAAAACTCTTAAAACAGAATCGGGAGTAAAAAAAAAGTAAAGTACAAGGCTTTATCCATTTTAAAACAATTGGAGATTTATCACAGTTTATATGAACTGAAATTAAACTGAATCTTGATTCAGTTCAAGTGCAAAAGATCATCAGTGTCCAAAATTCAGTTTTGCTTCTCTACTTTCACTGCAATTTGTACACAGAATATTCCTGCTCTGTGGATGACTTTGGCAGTGACACCTACAGATTGTGAGAATGTGAGGCTGTTTAGCTTTTGCAAAACATGAAATGTATCTATTTTCCAATGAGTTATCACTCTGTGGAGTTGTGAATCCTTTTTTAACACCCTAGCTACAGATTATGATACTCTCAAAGTCACTGAGCATCCTTCCCAAAGTCATATTTCAGCATGCTTTTCCAGCTCGATTCAAAGTATGTCAACACTAGAACATCAATTCTTTTGCGTGGGAGACAGATGCAGAGCAGGAAAAACTGCACTGAAGTCTGTATCCTCACCACCTGTTGGTGACATATCCTTACATTTCCACCTTTTGTTCCACTACCCAACTTCATTTGCCTCCTTTCCCAGTCTGGACCCAGTCAGTTATTTCAATACATCCTTTCCAGTAGTTTCAATTCTCTCATTTCCTCAAATTCTGCTGCAAATTCCTTTCCATCCTAGGAATTTAAGTAAATCCAATCCACTAGTTTTCTCAGAACAAGTGAAGAGAAAATCTATTCACTCTGCTCCTAATGAATATATTAGGTTTCAAACTGGATGCCAAACCATAAATGAATGAATGAAAGAATGAATGATCTTCCTGGTTGACTATCTTTTATATATCCAGGTCTGTTTCTATTTTTCTACCTAAGCTCTCACTCCACTTCTGTATTTTCGACTTTCTCATATTCTACAGTTGACTTCACCCAGCAAACAGAAGTCATTAGGCATTTACTTCCTCAAATTTCCTCCATTTATTCATACATGTTCCTCCTCTTTTAGAGAGAGAGATTTCCTTCTCTTCCCCATGGTTCCTGGAAAAAAGATTTCTATATTCCTCTATGTTAAATGACAGATTATTTTTTTTGTCATTTGTACTTATGGTATTATTGTACTTAGATTTTTTAAACTACTAAGCTTACTTCATTTACATACTAGAAATACTGGTATATCTATCATGATTTATAACTTGTTTGCATTTTTTATATTCACCCTACATTTTCTTTTCTATTTTTTTCTCATTTTCTAACTTCTCACATCTCCACATTAATTTTATCTACTGATATGAAAACTTTATTATTTTAGAGAGCCCTTGGAAATTTAAAAAGGCATCATATGCATTCTTTATGTAGCAAAGTATAATGTTAATATTTCTAAATTCTCCCTAAATATAAAATTCTCCCTAAATAGAAAAGTAGACCATTTTAACTCTATCTCTGACATTTACACACTCCCTGTGTAGTGTGGTCACTTCAAATAGTCTTTTTTGTTGTCATTGTTGTTGTTCTGCCAAGGCTTATTTGAATATATCAACATATTTTCTGATTTCTCTCCTCCTCACTGCCTCTTGCGTCTTAGTTCTTCTTGAAAGGTAGCATTTCTGATTATGTAATTTGGAATTCATCAGTTTCATAGGTCATAGACTTGAGGTCACTATTTCTTAAAGATGATCTTTATTTGACCCAGACTCCAAAGAAAAAAAATTCTCTTGATGCTCCTTCAAGATGGTGCATGGAAACAACATTTCTAGTTTCCTTTTTAGAGGCACAGCTCTAGGCTCTTCCAAGGATCTCAGCTCCAGCTCCCCTGACTATGTGTCTCCTCTTAATGTCATATGGGCATTGAAATTAAAATCTTAGTGTTGAACACTTAGGATCTATACATGGGTTAAGGAACAAACAAAAAGAGTGGATTTCAAGAGCTTAAACATATGCTTGCCCCATTATTTTTTATTTGTTTGGGTTTTTGTTTGTTTGTTTATTCTTGGTTCCTTCTGAGGTCAAGTTGTGTTTTTACTTTTTAACTTATTAATTAATTTAAATTAATTGTTAAATTTCTTAATTCATTTCTCAACAATTATATATTATATACTACTATATATACATATGAATATACTATTACATATACGCACTGTTAAGGATGTTATAAGTTCTGGGTATAAAACAATAAATAAGTCAAATTTCATACTTTTACACGTTACACTCTGTTAGGGATATAGAGGCAGGGGATATATAAAGAAATGAACTAAATAATCTAAGATGTAATAACTGCTAAAAGGAAAGTGACAGTATCTTGTGATACAGAGAGAGAGGTCGGGGAAGTCTGTACACTGGACAGCCAAGAAAGGCTTCTATGATGGGACATTCCAGCCAGGACTAGAAGGAACAGCCATGTCAACTCATGCAAGTTTATCCTTGTATCTGTTTTTGTTTCTCTCTTTCTTCCCCTATTTTTCAGTGTTTGTGTTCTACCCGTTTATCTCATTTTTGGCTATAGCTGTTTATTCCTCTTTTATAATTTCATTCTATCTCTCCCCATTTCTTCTTTCCCTTCAAACTAAGATATATTTAAGCATTCAAAAACGTGAAAATCTTGTCTTGATTGTTTGCCTCCTCCTTTAATAATACTTTGAGTATCTTTATTTTCTCATCTACTATTCTCTCACCCACCTCTTTTTTTGTTTGTTTTTTGTGAGGAGGATCACCCTGAGTAACATGTCACCAATCCTCCTCTTTTTGCTGAGGAAGACTGGCCCTGGGCTAACATCTGTGCCCATCTTCCTCTGCTTTATATGGGGCGCCACCACAGCATGGCTTGACAAGCAGTGCCTCGGTGTGCGCCCGGGATCCAAATCTCGTGCCGCCGCAGCAGAGCACGTGCACTTAACCGCTATGCCACAGGGCCGGGCCCTCACCCACCTTTTTTAATAAGTCTTTTTTTTTCTCTTTCACCATTTAACGAAACTACTCAAACAAAAGCAACCATACAGAATTGCCAAAACTGTGCTCTCTTTTCAGTCTTCATTTAATTAAGATCTCTTCAAGTAAAACCATTAATTGATCGCTCACTGAAACTCCCTTAACTATGGTCCAGAATCCTTCGGTGCAAGCTACAAATTTTCTTATCATTGCTTGAGGCCTCTGTCTAATGGAATGCTATTTCCTCTGCCCACTTCCTAAAAGCTTTTGTTTCTCATAGCTTTGTCTTTAATTGTTTTTCCTTCTAGTTCTAGATTCTGCCTATAAATATATATACACTCTAATTATTTATACTACTCCCTGGTGAGAAAGGTTAAGAGCCTTCTCATTGCCCCACTTATCAAGCTGATATTAAAACTTAGCTCTTAGTTAAGGTTTCTTTCCATGATGTCTTGTTTTCCATATAAATGTATGGACACTTTAAACCCTATTTAAACTCTAATTCAACTTTCTGCTGGAAATTTTTCCTTCATGTGTGTTTCCTATGTCGGTAACTTATTTATTAATCCTTGCTTTCAGAATCAACCTATAGAATAAGCATGGGTAATTTAATTATTGAGAAGAGTGTAAGTGTTACCTATCTTAACAATATTCAGAGAAACATAGTGGAGAGGAGTTGGGTCATAAATGAGATATAGAACAGGGGGCCATAAGAGGCAGAAGAAAGGGTAAGAGTGGGAATTTCTTTTTTTTCTTTTTTTTTTTTTTGTGAGGAAGATCAGCCCTGAGCTAACATCTGATGCCAATCCTCCTCTTTTTTCTGAGGAAGATTGGCCCTGAGATAACATCTGTGCCCATCTTCCTCTACTTTATATGGGATGCTGCCACAGCATGGCTCGACATGTGTGCGCCCGGAATCTGAACCGGCGAACCAAGAGTGGGAATTTTTTCATGATACATAGTGGGAAGTTGAGATATAACTAATATACATATAACAAGAAGTAGATTATGGATAAAATAGTATTATCAAACACTGTAAATATAAATAATAAAAATATATAAATTCATCAAACTAAGAAAAGGAGGAAAGAAAAGAAGATGAACAGTCATATAAGTGACCTAAATCCTCATTTGTAGGAAAAGTCAATAAATTATATCTTCGAGAAGAAAGTATATTGTTTAGAGATATGGAGATAATCACAAGAAATGAAATCAGACCAAGGTAAAAGTACCTGTCTCTCCTCTGTGGAGGTAAGGATTGCTTTTCATAAATTATTATTATTCAATTGGTTTTACCTTGCTACCTCTCTCTCTATATATACATATCTACATATGTATGTAGAATATAGTATGTCTTATTTATAATATGTAGAATATATTAGTATTTTTCATATATGAGGAAAACATGTGTGTATGTGTGTGTGTGAAGTGTTGCTTGATCAAATTTCCTAGGTACATGGTTAACACCTTTTGATATATGAATTTAAGTTTAGTCTTATATATGAAAAATATTCTTGATTTATACTTTAAAATAATAGCTGTTTTATTATTTCTTCGGTTATTCTTCAAAGGGTCCAAGTATTCGTATGTCAGACATTCTTTGCCTCTCCTCCATTTCAAGCTCTTTCTCTCTGACTCTTTTCTTCTTTCTCTATCTCACAGTCATTACCTTGGTTAATCTTCTGCTTGTCTTCATGCCTCTTACAGAATTTTTATTTGAATCTTATATGTTCCTTTGGACACTTTATAATTTATTTGTCATTTTTGAGATTTTTTTATCCTTTAATTTTTCCCTAAATTTTATCATTACATTCTTAATCTCCATTTTTGTTCTTGTTTTTCATTTCTCTTCTTAGTTTTTGATTTTCTGAGTCCAGATCTTAAAAATAGTTATCTCCAACTCTTTATATTTTGAAATTTATTTCAGTTTGGAATATTGTGTTCCAGTTAGATTTTTCTGTTTTGTATTTGTTTTCAAATGGAAGGGTTTCATCAGCTGAATTGTTTTGATTCTCACTTTTTTCCCCCAGCTTTATAGAGGTTTAATTGACAAATAAAATTGCAATATATCTGAAGAGTAAAATGTGATGATTTGATGTACGTGTACATTGTGAAATGATTACCACAATCAAGTTAACACATCTGTCACTTCATATAGTTACTCGTTTTTTTTCTTTGTTTTGGTATGAAAGCTTAAGATTTACTCTCTTAGCAAATTTCAAGTATACAATATAGTATTAACTATAGTCACCATGCTATATATTAGATCCTCAGAACTTAGTCATCTTATAACTGAAAGTTTATACTCTTTGATTAACATCTCTACATTTCCTCACTCCCTAGCCACCACCATTCTACTCTGTTTCCATGAGTTCAACATTTCTTTTTTTTGTTGTTTTTTTTAGGTTTCACATATAAGTGATATAATCCAGTATAAGTCTTTTTCTGTCTGGTCTATTTCACTTAGTATAATGTCTTTCAGGTTCATCCATATGTCACAAATGGCAGGATTTACTTCTTTTTTGTAGTTAAAAAATATTCCATTTTCTTTATGCATTTGTCTGTCGGTGGACACTAAGGTTGTTTCCATATCTTGGCTATTGTGAATAATGCTGCGATGAACATGGGAGTGCAGATATCTCCTTGAGATAGTTATTTCATTTCCTTTGCATATGTATCCAGAAGTGAACTCATTTTCTATATCTTCTTACAGTAGTTTTGCATGCCATTGGTCTGAATCTTCCTCTTTGTAGTCAGGGTTCCTAGAGCAAGAGCATCCTCTTCCATCATTATTGTGAAGTATGCTTTCCTTAATGGATGATAACATTTTTGGTGGTGGAGGTGGGGAAGTGGAGAGGTTAACATATATTGTGATTCTCCTTCGTTTCTCTGGGTTCCTTAGTATTTCCTATTTATAGTCTTCTTTTCAATCACTGGCATACCTCCAGTGTCACCTGTCCTGTATTTCCTTTTTCCTCAAAAGTGAAGATTCTCTTAACTTCCCAATTCCCGTCCCATTTAATTGTAAACTCAATCTCTACAGTTGGTGTTGTAAAATGCCACGTCCCAGGCCTGTGTTCAGTTCAGTATTTTAGCTCTTAGTATCCAGTGCTCTCATTTTGGTCCATCTTTCTTATGGAAAGATTTATTACCTTATTTATTACCTTTTCACACTCCTCCCATTTCTGTTGGGTGTTTTAATTCTCTCATTCCCTGCCCTCCAGACTCACAGGCTCATGGCAATGACAGCTACCAGCAGTAGCTCTGCTGGAATTTGGTGTATATTTCTCTACTTAAAGGTAATTTGAAATTCACACTATTCTCTGTATCTTAATAATACTGAAAGCTGACATCATTTAAAGTTTTATTTGTGCTCCTTTTTGGTCTTAACTTTCGGGAAAGGTTGCATGTAGCAATTTAAATTTAGTCAACTGTCACTATCCTAGGACTAACATAAACCAAATTATAAATTTTTAAAAATGAATATATATTTATCATAGATAATCAACAAATTATAGAAAGTTAAAAGTAATTAACCTACCCACGATCCAACTACTAAAACATAATCACTATTTAATACCATTATGGTATAGCTTTGCTTCCTATACACAGGCATATGCCTGTCTATGTTATATGTTTCTCCATTGTAAATGTGTGGAGAAAGAGAGAGAGAGGTATCTCAGAATCTTTATCTGCAGAGACTGAGCAACGGGTTAAAAATAAATTATTCTGTGTGTGAAAGGGAATGATAGGACATTTAGAAGCTATGCTATAAGGTTAGAAAAAAAATGAGAAGAGCTAAGACGGACAAACAGAAACTGATATCTAAAAGGTATTCTTTATGAAATTGTATATATAATGTATAGATATAGATAGATACACATGTCAAAAGTTTATAAAAGTTTTTAGTTTATACATATTGCCAAATTACTATATGGTTTATACCAACATATGCTTTCACTACCATACCCTCCCTGTACCAAGCCTATTTTAAAACTTTGGGCCAATTTTGCAAATTTGAAAGGAATCTTATTTTAAATGTTTTTAGGTTAAATATTATTCACATGTTTATTGGTCATATCTTTTATGGGGAAAAATTGGTGAATTATCTGCTCATATCTCTTGTCCAATCTTGTACTAGGATATTCTGGGTTTTTTTTATTTTTTATAATGTCTGTAAGTATTCTTTATATATAAATGACATCACATTTTTGTTACTTGTTGTTAGAAATGTTTATTCAATTATCTACTTATATTTCAATATTGTTTAGGACATTTTATTGATGCACAAAATTTTTAACGTAGTTCAATTTAATAATCCTTCTTTTATGGGTTCTTCCTTTGTCTGTAACGCTTAGAAAGTTTTTCTCAACCTTAATATCAGTGAAAGACTCATGTGCATTTTTCTCATTTATTGGGATTTCAAAATTACATTATTCCATTATTCCATCTAAAAGTTATTTTCGTATGTAATGTATGGTGATATAAATGAATGATTTCCTAAGTATGCTAGGTCTGCTTCAGCATATTCTTCTGTTCTGTGGCTTTTGTAATTACATCAAGACAAAATTACTTTAATTGTTGTATTTTTGTATATTTTAGTAACATGTAGGGCAAGCATTATATATTTCACTGTTCTTTAGCTAGCTCTATAAAATTATATTTTGAAGCTATAATAAACATTTTTATTACTTCTGGAATATACACACAATATATGATTCCTTCATGTACATCATTGTCATTGTAATTTTAAACATATCTAATTGATATCTCAGTAGCAAAAGATATCAGTAATCTTGACGATATATAAATCACTTTAAAATTGTGTCACTATGGAAATCAACCATTCAGATAGCTCCAATAGAGATAATAACTCGATTTACCAATTTCTTTGTAAAAGTAACATGCTAACATGATACACAGAGAAGATTTCTGAGAAGGGTGAAGGTAAGAGTAGTTATAAAGTGGTTTCTAAAATCATTCCTCAGAAGTTTATGAGAAACTGCCATATTTATTTAGAATACACACCTAGAACTACACACCTACAAATTTCTAACTCTATATTATTTGCTTTTCATCTACTACCTGATTTTTGGCACCTGCCACTCAGAGAAACTTGAGGTTTCACTCATGCAACAAATGTTTCTAACCATTATAAATATGATACACCAATTTCCACACAATTACCTTGTAAAGTCTGTCATCTCCATCATGATCATACACATCTTCTTGGCCAGAACAATGATATCGTTGCTTGTATCATCCCATATCTCAATCTCAGCATCCAGCTTACTCTTTACTTTCTTGAAATCAGCAACTTGCTCAGCAATCTTTTCCTTTTCTGCCTCAGGCAATTGAGTCATCTTAGCCTAAAACATGTGATAATTAGATTTATAATCACTCCACTGCGTCAAAAAGCATTTTAGGAAAAAGTGGTCATTATAGGATGCTCATAAATCTTGTTCATTTAAAACCAGTGACATGTCATAGGGTTTTTTTAAGTCATATAATCAAAACCTTCCAGGTTTAACTTTTCATATGAAAAACCTATTGAATTATAATTGTTCGCTCTAGAACTACAATGTTACATTTGAGAACAACGTACAACTTAGTATCTGACATATTTAAATCTGCTTCTTAATATACATGTGGGACTTCTCAAATTCCTAATGCATTAAAATTTTAAATTAATTCAAGCAATGTAATGCATCACATATGTTAGAAAAGCATATACTTTATTTAATTATACTAATAGTATGCTTCAAAAGGTAGAAGTACATAAAATTTATCTTAAAATGACACTATGTCTATGTATGTATGTATATACATAAAAATAGACAGATCCTTACATAAACACTGAATATACTTTGGTAAACAGTAACAGTACAAATTTATAAGTCTTATGTATATAGATAAGCATAAATATATAAAATCATAAGGATGTATATGTATTTTGTGCATATAAACACATTCAGGTGTGTACGTGTATACAAACTATTCTGGAGGAAGAGTACAAATGTTACGGGCAGGGTTTATTAAGACAGCCCTCCCTATTTAGCATCCTGAGTTTCAAGGTGCTATTTTACCATGCACAGTAAGCTTAATGTGCTGGCATAATATCTTTCTTTGGATATGTTATATTTTGAACAGTATACAACTTGGATCTTCCACTTGCAATTTAAAATGTGGGATGGGTAGAAAACGGTCTATACCTCTAAACTACCATATTCACTACCTTAGCACCTGGGACCTTGATTTTTTGTCAAATATAAAAGAAGCTTGAAGTAAAAATGATTTGATAATATCAAGGCCATAAGATTTTATGAGACAGTCTATGCAATCATATTGTCAAAAAAGGAACCCATAAATATTCTAACAGTAGGATGAGTACATAAGTCTCTCCCTCTGAGAGGGAGCATTCAAAAGCATAAATCATTAGAGCATAAATCATAAATGATAAGAGAATTTACTTATTTGATTCTTCACATAGAATATGTGATACCTACAAAGCCTATGGTATTTCCAGATGCTCGTCTCTAGGACATCTATAGATGGGGAAATAAGAAATCACCTCAAAAAACTCTGCAATATTCTGGATACTAGGTTCAGAATAATGAAACCACACCTTATTGAATCAATAACAGACAGTAGTAAAAAAGCTTAACTATATGAATAGAAGGAATTACAAGAAAGATCAATGGAAAATCCAACCAAAAAGTAAAAATCAAAGAACCAGTATCAAGTATCTGTCATTTATTATCTAATTTTTATAAGCCTGTCTCAGTGTCTAAAATAACTTGGTATGTGTAAAATTTCAGGATTAATTATCCATGCTGTAGTTCTAATCTAGTAAATAAAATAAACAATGAGACTTTGTGATTTGAATTTTCCTTTAAATTTATTAGCATAACACAACACATATTGAATGTTCTATAAATAACAGCTATTTCTTATTCAATAAAAAATTATAAAAATATATTCACATATCTAGCACCTAAAACTTGTTTCATTTTCTTAATTTACTTACTATATTTTATTTGAAGAATTAAATTAAGCTGCATGAGACTGGATTTTCAATTGACGAACTATACAAATAACTAACTCTTCCTTAGGACCTGAAAATAGTTTGTAGTTTCTTTCCCAGGAAATGTGCCCTATGTGATATGTTGAAAGACAAGCAACTTTTACTGCTGCTGGCATATGGCAAGGCACATAAATGAAGGCACAGCTCACTTATGTCTGAAATCAATAGTATGCAAGCACACTAAGTAAATTATAAGCTACAAACCCACTAAACTAGCTCAAAAATAGAAATAAATTTTCTCTACTTGACTACTGGTCATTATTATTCTCTCCATTTTCATAAAAAAAGTGTTCAAACTTTCAAATAATAGTAACTGTAGATAGAGTCGATTGGGGCATCCTTTTACAGTTTATCTCAGACATAATAAATCCATGACTCTGGATCTAATAAATAATTTTGAAGTGCACACTGGTATATCATGTAAAATTACTCACTATCCTCATAAAGTTAAAACTATTCAAGAGGTCATCTGGTTAAGTGTATTCCAAGTTCTCTTCCTTGGAATGCCACTGATTTCCAATAGGACCTTGAGGAAGTCACTTAACCCTCCTAAGTTTCCCCAGACACAAAATGACAATAATTGCAACTATATCCACCTGCCATGCAGGGAGCAGAGTCAGTTATTGGATAACATTGAGACTGACCCTGTTGTGGACAGGAATCTCATGGTTGCACTTGATTCCCTTAATAACATCTCAACTCACATGGTGAATTACAATCAGCAGATGTTTACTTCTGACAAGATAAGGGCCAAAAGTTGAGCAACAGTTTATGAAATTAAAAGCTCTAGAGACTGCTGACTTTCTTGCAGGAGGAATAACAACAATAAAAAAGCATTAAATTACTAACTGACACTTTTACTGAAGGTTTTAGTGCTTCCGTGAATGATTTATTATATGCTATCAATCAATTTCAATCGCTATAAAAATTTCAAAATAGGACTTTAGAGAATACTTGATATTTAGGAATTCTGGGTGAAAATTTCTTATTGGATTATTTTTTGCAGGATAAGCAAAGAAACTGAGGTATAAAGCTTAAGACGTAGCAGGTATGTGGAATCTCTGACATTATTGCTGGCTGGCTATATGTCTCTGCTCCTGCTCAAATCTGTAGAGTAGAACTCTAATATAAATAGTTATCAAAGGCTTTTTGAATCACTGCTATCCAAGTGAGATTATATTATATGTCAACTGATTCTGGAATCTGTTGCCAAAGACAATGAGAATAGCTCATATTTATATATGCCAGACACTCTTCTAGGCAGCTTACAAATATTTAAACTTCAATCTTCATAACAGCCCTATGAGGTAAGTATGTTATTACCCTAATTTTATGGATTATGAAACTGAGTCTTCAAAAGGTTATTTTCTCAAAATTATACTGTCAGTAAATGGTAGAACCAGGAAGCAAACCCAGAAATTCTGGCTCTAGAGTTTTTGTTCTATCGCCATGCCAACAAACATGAGCAATATTGCCCACAGTATGGCAAAACATCCACGTTCTCCTCAATGGTCGTTCTCTACCACTTTTGAACACAATTAGTAGAAGGTCGTTCACCTTCTACTTTTGAACACAATTATTCTCCAAAGGCACATATCTTTTAGAATCTGTTTCCTCATCTGTAGACTAGAGACAATGATACTAACCTCACAGGTGAGATCAAAGGTGAGTTGTTTTAGAGATCAAATGAATGAATGCATATGAATATACTTTTTAAATTCTTAGGTGCTATTAAACGCCAACTGTTACACAAACAGATTCAGTTCTTCACTCTACACAGTGATCCTCAGAATTCTATTTCTTTTTTTTTTAACAGTTTTATTTATTTATTTATATTTTTGTGAGGAAGATCAGCCCTGAGCTAACATCCATGCTAATCCTCCTCTTTTTTGCTGAGGAAGACTGGCTCTGAGCTAACATCTATTGCCAATCCTCCTCCTTTTTTTTTCCCCCTAAAGCCCCAGTAGATAGTTGCATGTCATAGTTGCACATCCTTCTAGTTGCTGTATGTGGGACGCAGCCTCAGCATGGCAGGAGAAGCGGTGCATTGGTGCACGCCCAGGATCCGAACCCGGGCCGCCAGTAGCAGAGCGCGCGCACTTAACTGCTAAGCCATGGGGCCGGCCCCCAGAATTCTATTTCTAATGTTATCCTCCTTTTTTCAACAAAACTTGTATTCTCCTATTAGCCAATTATGAATTTTCAAGTATATATATAATATAGACTTGAATATATATATTTATATATATAAATTATATATATAGTTTACAATTTTAGCTCTAAAACAGAGGTTAGCAGAATTTTTTTGTAAAAGGCAAAATAGTAAATAATTATGCCTTGCAGGTCATACCATACTACTCTATTGCATTACTCAACTCTGTTGCTATTGTAATGCAAGAGCAGTCATAGATACTGCAAACAAATGAGTGTGGCTGTGTTCCAATAAAACTCTATATGGACACTAATATTTGAATTTCATATAACTTTCATGTGTCACAAATATTATTCTATTACATCTGTTCTGAATTTTTTCAATAATTTAAAAATTTAAAAAACATACTTAGCTTATGGGCTATACAAAAACTGTTGGGGGGCCAGATTTGGCCTGCTGATTGTAGTTTGCCAAATTCTTTATCCTCTTGATTTTCAATTTGCTCAATAATACTGCCTGCCACCCAGTCCTGAAATCTCAATTTTAAAAAATTCTTCCTTTTTCTTTATCTATTCCATTCTGTTAGGCATAAAGTTTGTCCATTTATCTCTAATACATTTATTTTATCCATCTCCTTCTCCGTATTCCTATTACTACTATACAAGTTCAAGTCTTAATTTTCTTTCATTTTCAATTCTTTTGTCTTGCTATCATTTGATTCAATCTCGCCAACTTTGATAGAATGGTGTGATTCTTCAGCTAAAAAACACTTTCCATGTCTCCTTACTGAATAAAGAATATCAGTTCCTCAAATACCATCACTAAATTTATTTCATTAAAGTAGAAAATTTATATATAAAAATGTCCAAATCTTAAATATACAAGTGGAACTATTTTCACAAACTGAGTGAGTCTATGTATTTAGCACCCTCGTCAAGAAAAGAAAAAAAAAAATTACTAGCACCACAGAAACCTCCTTGTGTCCTATTCTAGTCACTATCTCCCAAGAACAATCACTATATTAATTTCTAAAACTATAGATTTTCCTGTTTTGAACCTTATAAAAAAGGAATAATAGTGTATGTATGCTTGTATCTAGCTTTTTATGCTCAACATTTATATATTTGAAATACATCTATACTATTGCATGAAGTTAGTCTGCTTATTTTAAATGCTCTTTACAGATGACATTCCACTGTGCAAATATACACCACTTATTTATCTGTTTTTCTATTAATGATCTTTTGGGAAGCAGTCCATTTGGAGCTATTATAAATATTAAATATTCTTATACTTTTGGTGCACTTATCAGTACATTTTTCTTGACTGGAATTACTAGGGCACAGGGACCACCATAACCTTTGCCCCTACCAGCTTTTCAATGTCATTTCATCTTCCTTTCATGCACTGTACCCTCAAGCTAAACTAAGCTATTTGCTGTTGCAGGTAAATATCTTGAGATATTGCCCACTAATTATTTTGCTCTTTATTCCTTTCCCCATCTCTGTTGGTCCAAATTTAATCATATTTCCAAACCAAGTTCAAATAGTATGTTCCCCTTTCTCCTCCAGCTGTACGTAATTATTCTTTCAAAAATTTCAGAATATGTTATCAGTTCCTCCCTTAAGATGTTTAATTGTTCTCTCTTGTAGTCTAATTATTTGTGAACACAAACATCCCCTCTCATCAGAGGAAGGTCTTTGAGAGCAAAATCACCTTTTAGAATAATAGCAGTCACTATATACATATATAATGTGTATATATATATATATATATATATACATATATATATATACACACACACACATACATAATTTGTTTATGTGTGTTTTTTTGGGTCTCATTCTGCTAGAATATAAGTTTCCTGAAGGTAGGGACATATACATGATAAATGTTTGTTTGTAGTTATTAACAGAAATAGTCAAGAACAACGAAGAACAGGCTTGTGAGATCAAAATTTTATAGCATTGATCTTTCATTTTCTTCGTCACCTACATTTACACATTTTCCAAGCTTCTTCCTTGTATTAATTTCTCTTATGCATTTTTCCTGTCTACTTTCAAACTCAGGTCCTCACTATTTCTCTAACACCATATTAATGGCACAGCTGATCTTCTCATCTTCTTTATATCTACTTTTTAATTTCATTATGCTCATTAGTACTACTTAAAATATTGATATGCTTACATTATTTCTTTACTTAAACACTTTCAATGATTTTTATCACCTCTTAAAAAAGATAAAAAGAAAAGAAAAAAGTGGTATAATAGAAAAAATGTAAAAATTGTTGTCATACAGACTTCCATTCAAACTCCAACTCTGCCAAGTACTAGCTTTATAGCAAGTCACTTAACCATCCTAACCCCTAAATCATCACATGTTAAATGATGATAAACTTATTAGGGGTTTTCTGACAATTAGAGTTATTTCTATAAACAATGATACCTAGAATATATTAAATATTTTGTAAATGGTACTTATGATTAATGTATATAAATGCCTTAGCCCAGCCTCCAAGATTTTCCACAATATTATGGGGAAGGACAGTTAAAAATATGCACCTAATGACCTCACAGAGATTAGGCAGGGACCAAGTAAAATATTTTGCCTAAATATATTCCACAAGCAATAAACTATATAGAAATATAAGGTTATTATAGTTCTCTTTTTCTCAGAGGCTCTATAATCCAAATTGCTTATTTTGCAGATAAGGAAACCGAGTCCCAGAGAAGAGAAAGGACTTGAAAATATTATCCAGCTGGTTAGTGGTAGAATTGGTACTTAAAACCACGTGTCGCCATTAGTAGTTCTCTCTTCCCACAAAATTGTTCTACTTTACTTAGCTATAACTTTTTCATGGAAATTTAATTCTTAAGTAAATCATATAACTCTGTTACTTTCCCTATCCACAAATCTGGACGGAACACAGAAATAGCATTTTATTAATAAGTAAGCCACAATTACTATTTTTTTATTTTATAAATATTAGGGAATTCTTAATCAATTAACATTACTCACACAGGTGGGTAGCTAGAACACAATATTTAAAATGAAATGTTTTATACACTTTTAAAATATATGTATGGGGTATGTATATTGGATAAATATTTCTAAAAAGAGAATTCTTGTTCTTACCTCCAGAATTTATCAAATTTAATAGTAGCATTTATGTGTGTGTATTTTTTTAATAAGCCCAGAGGTATTTGGAAAATGGGTGTTTTTAATATATAAAAAATACAAATAATAGAACAATTTTCTGGAGTTTAGAAAATCTGAAGTGTTATCAGCAGAAATTCAACTTAAAATTTTGAGAACAAATTCATGAAAAAAGTTTATGTATTGATATTTTAAGCATAATAAATTGTGACTTCAAACATATTCTTGAAAATTCATTAAGAAAAGTTTTCCATAATATTTTTAAATGATATTTAGGAATTAGAATTGGACTTTGCTTTAAGTGATGATACACATTTCTACATTTTAATGTATAGTCCTTTAAATCAAATTTATAAATATATTAGCTTTAAAGAGCTCTCAGTTTCCTGCTCTGTCAAAAAATAACAATCTTAAAACCTCATGGGTTGCACTCACAGATCCCTGTCAGGTGTAAAACCATCTCATTTTATTATAAAACTTTATAGGCTTCAGGGGCTGGATTGAAACACAGAATTAACTATTAAATTATCAGGCTTATTTGATTATCTATCTTCTAAAGGTAATAATAATGGTAATTAACATTTATTCATGCTTCCCACATGCCAGTCACTTTGCTAAGCACTTTTGAAAAATTATCCTATTTAAATAATAATATTCTGAGGTAGATATTATTAATATCCACCTGTCACACCACAGAAATAAGTCCTGCAGGGTACAAATGCATGTCTCCTATAAATGAAGAAGACCTCCCATGTTTTTTTTTTTTTTTTCTTTTACATCATAGCTCCTTTTTTATAGTTTTTTTTGCAATATAGTTTTTAGCACTAGGGTTACTTTCAATTTTGAAAAAAAATATTCATAAATTATTTGACAACCCAATTTGTCTCCCGGTTCTGGGAAAAAATAAAGGCTATAAAAGGCATTTGGGAGACACCTGTAGAAATCTGAATACAAACTGGGTGTTAGGCAAAATTAGGAATGATTGTTAATTTTCTTCAGTATGATGACAATATTGAGGTTATGTAAGAGAATGTCCATTACTTTAGGAGATCCTTGCTGAAATATTTAGGCATGAAATACTATGATGTTGCAAATGACTTTGAAGTGTTTCAAAGAAAAAAGGAAATATGGCTCTAGCAGTACATTAAAACTGCTATATCTAGGTCATGGGAATACGGGTGTACATCGTACTAGTGTTTAAAATTTTCTGTGCATTTAATTTTTTCAAAATAAAAAAATTGGAAAACAAATAATATTTTTTATGTTCTTGTTTTGTGGAGGCATCAGAGATTTTATGGGCCTTATAGTCTGTTCTCTTATCCTAGACTACCATTCCATCTGCAACCTCCCTGACCAGCGATGCGTCAGCCTCTCCTTGGACATACCTGAAGGTCCACTGCTGGGTTCTTGGGACTAAGACGTAAAGTACTCCATGCAAATTTTATCAGTAAAAACCAAAACAGTGAATGAGATTCATCACCCGCAAAAGTAATCATCACCTAGATAAGCGTGGCTGGAGACTCATAGGAAATAACTTCATTCAGGATCTTAGTGTGTATCGTAACGACTGGAATTGAAATAAATGTGCCTGTAGCATAAGCCTTTCTCTAAAAAGAACGGTTGTTGACTCAGAGGTAGTGATCTGCATGGAGCCTCAAAAAAGTGGTGCCAGTGGGAGGAGGTATCAAAAAGTGATGTGTGTCCAATCGCTTTGACAGCTGTGACCCTAGCATGGCCATATATTTCTTGCCATATATTTTAGAGATAGGGTTAACACTTAGCCTTTAAAATCGTTCCTTTGGTTCCTTTCTCACCAAAACAGTTGGGTTGTTATAAGTTGTCTTCCAAAATAGACTATCTCAAAGGGAAGAACATAATTTAACAAGCTCATATGAGTATTTGAATCTAAATCGTTCATTTTTTTTTAAATCTAAATGTTGCAAGGATTTGGACTAATTTAAATCCAATTGCATTGTGTTTGCTTTAGATCGTCATTCCAGATTGTTGAAATACTTTTGTCTTTTGGTGCTGTCAAGACTGACAACATAGAAATCCTCACGTTTTGAAACTACATAGCCACATATAACAAAGCAACAATTCAGTAAGTTAATATTATAAAGGCTGTGAGAAATTCAAACAAGCTCTAGAAGCTCATTCATTTTATTCACAAGATGCCTTTAGGATGTGATTCAGAGCCTAGTAGCTGTTACTTTGCATACAGTTTAAGTAAGTTTGGTTACCTGAATTCCATGCCCTGGTTCAGAGTAAATTGGAAGTAGACAGGAACTGTGCTAGTCTGACCCCAAGGAAGGAAAAGAAAATATATCAAAGAGGAGAGAGAAAGCTCAGATAATTGGGAGCCTTTCAGTTTATGAATAAGCTTCCCCACTCATATGAGGGCCCCTCCATCCTATCGTTGTATTACAGCACAGTACACTTATGTTTGGTCATAATACTGAGAATGAGTTACCTACAACATGATCACCGAGCATTTACTGATTTTCTACGGCCTAGTGGATTTACATAGCACCATTCATGTACTCAAGGAGCTTAAAATCTCCCTGTGCACAAAATATCAAATTATATTTAGAACATTTGGTTGGGAAGTTAGAATTCATGGAATATAATTTGAAAACCAATTCCAGTAGATATTACTTTTTAAGTTTAAAAACGTATATTTTGGTCCAAAATAACTCGTTCTATAAAAGAGTTCTAGGAAGTCAGTGTCTTACTAAATATGGTTTTCATATATCTTTGGTAGTGTGATGTTTAATGTTTATTTATAAATAATTAAAACATTTTTTTACAGATAAAATATTGACAGGATAAATGAACAGTGTGCCACTAAAACAGGTAGAACTTGATAAAAAATTCTATGTCTCTACTATTTCTTTGCATAGTTTCTTCTTAATTATACTTTTGTAATGAATAGAATTTTATAAAATTTATACATGTATTAAATGTACAACTGAATATAAATATAATTAACAGATTTCCCTCCCAATAGTTTATGGGAATTTTAACACTTCATTCTGTCTTTCTAACAATACTTTACTTGGTAAAATAACAATCTGAGGAATATGGTATAGAATTACAAATATTTATGACATTTGCTTGTCCATATATTATGTTTATATAGATGTCTATATTATTATGATTTAATAGCATGACTAATAATCTATGTAAATAAGCTGATGATATCTGTCATGACATACACATGGCAAAAAGATGAAAAACTATTCTCATTAGATTAGTATCAGTTGAATACAGATTATGTAATCCCCAAAGAAAAGTGAGCAGTTATATTTTTGCATAATACATAACCTAGTTACAACTTGCTAGGTATTTTAAAAAGTAAAAAAAAAATTCTATCTATTTGGAAAATCCACAAATATTTTTTTTGACTACTTCAGTGGGTAATTGTCCATGTTTCTGTTGCTTTGTGATTTAAAACCCACAGTTAGCTGGTTTCCATATTTTGAAATTTAAATAAAATTGAGTCAAACTCCTTATCATACACTCCTTGAGAATTCCAAATTCCCTCCCTAAGAGCTCTAGAACTTTCTGAGGGCTTGTCTCCCCACAGCCACCTTTCTGCTCTGGATTTCTGCCCTCACTGATCTATTGCTTTCTCTTGAGATTAATCTTCTATGACTGTTCCCTCCTCACTCTGTTGTAGTGACCCAACATTTTTAAATTCTTTAAAAATCATTTATATACATAATTTGTGTATATGGAAAAGTTTGTGAAAATGTTTAGGGGTAACGTGGAAATTTTACAAAGTAGAATGGAGATAACATAATTATAATCTATCTGGTTTTTATCTTAGGATGTAGAAAATCGGAGAAAGCATTGCTCCCACGTTGAAAACAACAACAAAAGTCAGAAAATGTAAAAGTTTTTTTTAGCTCATCAGAGGTCTCAATGAAAAACTGCATTGGGTAAGTTAAACGTGCAAGGAAAATTTTATTCAAGACTATTGAAATGGGGGTGAGAGAATGAACTCAACTCTCAAAAGGAGGGAGAGTTTTTAAGCACTGGCATGTGCTAGTAGAAAAGTACTGGAGAACATTAGGGGGAAGTTGGTCAATGTGATTAGGCCATCTGTGTTTGCTAATGGTGCGTATTAAAGCTAGACATTTACTTTCCAGCACAGGCTGGTAGATAGAGACACTATCTCTCTTGATTATCATATTTCGAAGGGGTGGTTCCCAGGTTCTTGAGAAAAATATTCCCGGGTTGTAAACCTGGTAAGAGGCTGGGAGAACATTTGTATCTCAAAGAGGCAGAGAAAGAATTTACAACTGCAAGATTTCTAAAGTAATTGTTCTAAGAAAAGGGAAGTCAGCGATCTGTGGTCAGGAAGAAATCTGTCTAAAGTTTAGTTAAGCTGAGAGGAACTTTAAGGTCATCTTGTTCAGAAGTCACAAGGCAACCAACTAACCTGAGGTCTAGGGAGAGACAGGGGCCTGCTGGAAGAAATGCTACGCAGATTGTCGCTTCTCTTGGGCAGATGCCCCTGGACATTAGTAAGGTGAATTCAGCTAAAAGTGTTGACAGATTGGTTGAGCTTGGATCATCTGATAATGCCCAGAAGTAGGCAAGTGCTCAAAAAAGAACAGGGAGGACGTGTTAAAAAGAAACAGGAGCCACCGCCAAAAGCTTCCAATACGAAAGGTGGGACAATTGGTCAAAAAGTAGGGTTAAAATCCATAGAATACAATAAATATCCATGAGTCCATGGTGATAGAAATAAATAATTGAATGAATAAATAATGTGAGAGAAGGGACAGCTCTTCCTTGTAATTCTAATTAATAAATGCAGATGAAATAAGGGAAATAGAAAATTACTGTTAGGCAAACACCACTGTGAAACCTGTAGCAAGATTTGGTGATGAGTATTAAAATTAGTGGATAACCATTTGAGAAGAAATAAGAGTTGAATAGTCTTAAAACATTTCCCCCAAGATACTTATTAATTACAAAGGAAAAAAATCAGTAACTTAACAATCGAGAAAGCCTGCAACCTGCACTTTAACCAAGCGATAAAGGCCAACATCACCAGAGATGCAATCTGTTCACATCTTGTACCTCTTGATCTGATGGACTGAGGACACATGGATTCCGTGTATCCCCTCTGAAAATGCACAACCTTAAAATAATCATGAGAAAAACATTGGACAAATCCAAATCGAGGGACATTCTATAAAATACCCGATCTGTACTCTTCAAAAGTATCAAGGTCATGAAAGACAAGGAAAGTTAAGCAATTCTCATAGTCTACAGGAGACTAGGAGATGTGACAACTAAACACAATGTGGGATCCTGGCTTTAATGCTAGAACAAAAAAGAATGTTAGTGGAAACATTGATGAAATCTATAGTTTAGTTAGTAGTATAATATCAACATTCATTTCTTAGTTTTGACAAATAGACCTTAGTTAAGCAAGATGTCAACATTAGGAGAAACTCCGTGAAGGGTATATGGGAACTCTGTACTATAATCGCAACTTTTCTATAATTCTAAAATTAATTCAAAGTAAAAAGTTAAAACAATGAAAAATATACATCCCAATCCTCAAACATAGTTCAGCAAACACATGACAATTTATTTCTTTATGTACCTTTCTTTTAAGTCCCGCCTTCTTACTTTGCCCTTTTCTCTCCACTGTGTTCTCCTACAAGAAAATAGTGTATATTTTTAAGCGAAACTTGTTTTTTTTTTTTTGTGAGGACGATCAGCCTTGAGCTAACATCCATGCTAATCCTCCTCTTTTTTTTGCTGAGGAAGACCAGCTCTGAGCTAACATCTATTGCCAATCCTCCTCCTTTTTTTTTTTTTTTCTCTAAAGCCCCAGTAGATAGCTGCATGTCATAGTTGCATATCCTTCTAGTTGCTGTATGTAGGACGCGGCCTCAGCATGGCCGGAGAAGCTGTGCATCAGTGTGCGCCCGGGATCCGAACCCGGGTGGCCAGTAGCTGAGCGCACACACTTAACCGCTAAGCCACGGGGGCGGCCCCCGAAACTTTCTTTTTTTGTGAGGAAGATTAGCCCTGAGCTAACATCCAATGCCAACCCTCCTCTTTTTGCTGAGGAAGGTTGGCCCTGGGCTAACATCTGTGCCCATCTTCCTCTACTTTATGTGGGACGCTGCCACAACATGGCTTGACTAGTGGTGCGTCGGTACACGCTCAGGATCAGAACCTGCGAAGCCCGGGCTGCCGCAGCAGAGCATGCACACTTAACTTCTACGCCACCGGGCCAGCCCCTAAGCAAACTTTTTAAGTGTCTGATATCTGTTCACCCATCAGAGCCTCATCTTCCATCACTGTACAGCTTATTTTCCTGAAGAAAGAATCCTTTCCCTAAAAGAAAGTCTGAAACTATTAAAATATCTTTTCTCTTTGCTAGAAATCTTTTTAGTGAGGAAGTAAAGAAAAGTAAGGGCAAAAATAAACAAGAAATACTTATTCTAGGATTATACATACCTGGCAAAGCAAATATGAAAGTTTCTATACAAACTGAGAAGCTATAAAAGCTACTTTCCTTTGTACAACAGTATTATTTCTTAAAGAAACCTTTGCCACATCTTAAAGCTAGAATACTGTCATTAAAAGACAAGCTAGCTGTGATTTAGGATGTTTAAATGGGTTTGCACACCACAATAAAATAAGCTGTAGTCCAGATTGTTCCTACAGAACACTGTTCCTACAGAACAGTGAGTCTTCAGAAGAGACCAATGTTCTTTCAAAATGTAGCCTTACAGGTTCCAAAAGTGTGCCCCATCAAAATGTTACATAAAACAATACGTAATACTAGACTATTCTCACAAGAATAGATCTTGCATTATAATGCTATTAGTTTTAGATCCTCTTGCAGTCTGCAATGCCTTGAAATTTACCAGAAACTGAATATGATTTCTAAAATTCTAGATTACCTATAAAAATGCAGGCATACTTACTAAGTAAATAAACGTAATTGGCTGTAAGGGTAGTACCTAAAGTAGATGTTTCCTAAATAAGCATTTTTCTCAATAGAATTTTTGGAACTAAGAAAAAAGATCATTCTTAGAAAAAGAACTCGTCTTGAGAGTTGAATACGTTTTATTTACATGCACATTGCACATTTCTATTTTCTCTAAGTCTCCTTAAGCTAAAGATTAATTTAATAAATCTCCAAGTGAATTATGAACTGTTTTCTCAGAAACAGGACCCGACAATTAAAAAATAAAATGTTTGGGACACTTTACAAAATGCAAGTTTCAAAGGCATGTTTCAATGTTATGAATCTATCATCTATCTATCTACCTATACATTTATTTGTGTATTTAATTATTTAAGATGACGTGTAACAATCCAACCAAACTTTCTTGGGATCTTATAGGACAGAACACTGGGAAATTAATAAGGAATTGGTCCCCAGAGGCCAAGGCTTTCTGAACTCTCCTGACAAGATAAGAATCACCAAGTAATCTCATCAAGTTAGAATCATCTTCCAGCAGAAAGTGATAAAGCCTTCCCTGTGCCGCTCATGAGAATTTACAAAGTGAGGCAATTTGCGAAAAATCAACATAGAAGAACTTACAAAAGAATCCCTTCAAACTAGTTCCTCTTTCCAAGTCTGAGCCTTACAAAAGAACATATACCAAAGAAAAAAAAAGGCTTAAAAAGATTGGTTAAACAAGAATGAAATGAGATATTCATTTCAAAACCTTAAGGTTGTATTTTTATTCAGTATTATTAACAAAATGATCATGATAGTGAGAAATAAATTATTGGAGAAAACATATGAGGAAGGAGCAGATGGATAAAGTGAGAGGAAGAGGAAACGTGACATGATGGGGAGAGCACTGAGGAGGATCTCTCACTAACTTGCTGGCCTACTTTAGGCAAGTTGTTTCAGTCTCAACATGAGTTTTCCATGTAGCAAACTGAGAACTGGTGTCTGCTGGTATAATCTGACCAGCTGTCATCCAATCACTTGGACCACAGCAATTCTCAAAGGACAGTTCAAGTGCACCTGGAATAGAGTAGAGCTTGTCTCCGCGATGGGTTAATAGTGTAGTATTTTAAATAATTTGTTTCCTTGTCTATAGCATAACATTATTGTTTTCATTTTGTTTAATTTTTTTTTATTTTATGATCAAGAAAAAAAAAGGAGAGAGAATATGGGAGTGTTCCTAGAGAGTCACAATGTTGGTATGCTATTCTGAAATTCAAACAGTTCCCAAAGAATCTAAGTGCTAAAAACAGCTAGTTCATTTTTGTATATTTACGCTTATCATGACACTGCCTATAGTATTCATAATTCTCCAAACAAATATCACAAGCCTTGATATACCTACTTCTTTCTGTATTATATTGTCAGATCTCAATTAAGGGACTTTTCCTTCTGTATGCAATGCAGGTAATTTAATTCCCTTCTTTTATGCGGTTCCAAAAAAATAATTTTATGTGGGTATTTATGTTAAAATCTGGTACAATTACTGCTTGAGATTCAAAATGTGTAAAACTCCTTTGCTTCTGCAGTGATGACAACAAAGGGGTTAATAGTAATACCTATCCCACATCAGCAGCACTAACAACACACTAAGTGTGTATAAGCTAAATTCATATGGTCAGAACACACACTGAAATTAAATAAACAAAACATAATTCTTCTTGTCTTCTGAATGCGAATTTGGAGAGGCAAACATCTGGATTAGAAAGGCACTTAGCAGCATACAAGGTTTTTTTCAAGTAAAATTCCATTTAGGAACTAGAAATGAGATTCTGCTCAAGAGGCAGCATCTGACACGGTGCCTAACGCAGCACTGAGACAGGATATGGATGAAACCGCCTGTGGATGAGCGCAAACAGATAATAAACTTAAGGCCTCAATGAGATAAGCTTTCAAAGGTAAAATTGCAGGTTGTTCGGAAGAACCTTTCAGAAAGATATATACCATTCCTACTACAGCCTCAATACAAACAGCTCACAAACAAATGAAGTCTATAGTAATTAGAAACATTTTCAAAGTAAAAGATGAAATAGAATGTTTTTTGCCAAAGGTACTCAAGTATAGGATTTCACAGGCCCGTAAAATTTTAAAAAGGTGGGGGCAAAACATATGTACAAATTATTCTATCTTACCGAGTAAGGCCATAAACACACACACACACATACACCCGCATTCAAAACAAACAAACAAGGTGGCAGGGGAGAAAACTTTAACACAGAAAACTTAATATCCACTATCACTATCTTTTTATTAAGAGAAGGAGAGTATTTTAACATAAAAATAATTAGGAAGGACCCAATCATAAAGGATAAACTTTCCCAAAAAAGAATGGTTGGTACTGTGGTTGGTTTCACCTTTTCCCTACCCTCCAGGCCCCACCTCATTGTCATTTGGCAATGTCTCGGGATGCTTTTGGTTGTCACAACTGGGGTGGGGGTGCTACTAGCATCAACTGGGTAGAGGCTAAACATCCTACAGTGCACAGGACAGCTCCCACGACAAAGAATTATCTGACTCAGAATGTCAATAGTACAACGGTTAAGAAGCCCTGACTTCCACTAATGTTTTGGCCAAAGTTCAGTGGACACTGGCTCCAAATGATCCCGATGTGATGGTCAGATCGTGGAGCCAGTGGTATCTGGTGCGCTTGTCTGTCTTTTAACTTGTATTTTGCTTTCAATCATTCTCAACAACAATAATTTAGCAACAGAACTGCAGCGGTGAAGTTCTACTCTACCAGTTAGGACCAAACTGAAAATTGGTCACTAAACTGCAGTTCTATCACTTTGACATAGATCCCATTTGCTTATTAGTTTGCATCTGAACTTGAGCACATTAGATCAGGAGGTAGTGCTATTCATTGTCTGGAAGTACAAACATTTCACCAGACTATTTCACCGGGGATATTTCACCAGAAATGAAATTGAGAATCAGCAGCCTCCATCACAAGACAGAAAACAGAAATTTTATACTATGCTTTAACACATTTCATTAAATATTCAATAAAAGTGTGTATAATTTCTATTAACGTAACTTCTTAAACATTGGGAAAATGAAATGAGTTAATAACCATGGTTTTCTCTAGTTAGTAAAATTATAGGTAGTTATTTTTTTCCTTAAGTTTATTTGGACCATATGGCTGTATAAAATTATGCATATACTGTAAATAGTATGATGGACTTCTTTTTGTCTCTGTACTTTCATATGTAGTACTTCTGTATTTATAAAATACTGTTTTATACAACAAAGATTTTGAAAGCGATATTTCAGCAGCTATCTTTGAACACTACACATATATGTGATTATTTCTACAAATTATATTACAAAAATAGGATCATACCTTATATACTTTTCTGTTATTTCTTATATTTTAACATTTTAATATAAAGTATCTCAACGTCTGTAAAAATACGGCTTCATCACAATTTTAAATCTCTCTTATTCCATCCATTTACGAGTTTTCAGTGGTTATCAGGTGTTTTCCATCTCTGCATATATGTATGTATTTATGTAGATAGGTAGGTATATATGTTTGTCTGTGTGTCTGTACATCCATATTTACGTGTGTTGAGTAGGTTGTGATGGATATCTTTCTGCATTTTTCCAAATGTATCTGGATTAAAAATTCTAGAAGAAAAAGAGGAAGTACTTTTATAAAGACTTTCAATGCATAATTTCCTATTTCCCTTCAGAAACTTTACCCTAATTAATATCCCCACAGACTATGTGCGTGTCCATTTTCCAATCTGACAGTGGATATCAACAATCTTTTATTATTTTTGAAAATATGATAAGAAGATAGTATTTCACTGTTGTCTTTGTATTTCTATAAACTCTGATGAGATGGAACAACTATTTACATGCTATTTTAAACGTGCATGTATTCTTTGTGAATATCCCGTTCAGGTCCTATGCTCCATTTTCTGTTGGTGGGGGTTGGGGGCTAGAGAAGGTAGAGTCACTTTTTCTTACTAATTGGTGAAAATCTGTTTATATACAAACATTTTCTTATATAAATTGTGATTATTTCTTCAAATGGATGTTTGTTCCCTTCCTTCCTCCCTCCCTCCCTCCCTTCTTTCCTTACTTCTTCTCATTCTCTTTTATTCCCATTTCTTGCGCCTGTCTCTCTATTCCTTCCCTGCAAATTAAACATGAACTGTTGTTTTTTTAACCTACTACAGTTCATCTTGACTTAGAGGACTCATACTTAACTCTCTGCACAATATATGAGTCTCTTATGATTAGACATTACTGCATTTTATAAACACTGTATTTTAATAGAACTGACCATGTGTTTGGAACCTATTATGTTTCTATCACTGTGCTAGATCCTTTACATACATTCTTCCTCATTGCAGTACTTCAGGGTAGGTATTATCTGAATTGAAATATAAGGAATCAGAATTTCAGAGAATAAATAAATTACTAAGAGTCATATAGTCACCAATAAAAGGGGCAAAAATTCACCCTAGAAATGATGACTCTTTTGTTTACCTCTTGCTGTCTCTTATAAAAATAAAAGCAAACAACACCAAGGGAGTTCTGCATATGTTCAGAAACTATACTTTGGAAATAAAATCCCTTTTCTCCATCACACCATTTTATATGATTTTAGGATATTTGAGTAACAGTAGTTCCTAACTTCATCATTTCACAGAACTATGCTAATCTAATGCTACACTCGTGGCTCCACAATTACAAGTAAATGTTGTGGGCAGCAGGTGTAATAACAGCCTTGATCCTGCGTCTATGCAGCCCAATTTCAAAATGTAAACTCCTGCCATTTTGCATGAGATTTTGAGGCCAAAATTTCATATCAGTCCCAATCTCCCATAAATCTAGCACTTTTTTTCCAGGACATTAGAGACAGGTTTTCTTCATACAGTCCCCCCCAAGCATGGACTGTAGGCAGGTGGCTGTGTCGTGCAGCCAGAAGTGCAGGAGCACAGGCGGGTCCTTGAGGCAGGCACAGCTGTGTCCATCTCAGGTCTGTCACTGCACATGACATGACATTGGGTACTTGCATAATCTCTCCGTGTCTCTTTTTCTATATTTTTGAAGTGGGGATAATAATATCTACCTCAAAGGGTAGGTTTGGAGAATATTTACCAAATTTCAAGTGTCTGATACATATTAAGCATTAAGTAAACAACTGCTATGTTTTTGCTTGCTGCTATTATTATTATTAGTGTCAGAGTAGGCAACTGTGATATGCTAGGGCATATCCTTATCTTTTACAGATAAAAGGCATAATTTTCATATAAATTTGGAAAAATTTTTTAAGCCAGGAGGATATTTTCTTGTCACATTGACTCCTCCGTGGAAGGCTGTGCTAATTGCAACTTCCCTAAGAGTATACTTCAGGTATCAGCTCTATGATCCTGCTCTCCTAAGAGTCACACTGTCTAATTTCAAGTATATAATTGCTTTTTAGTTTAATAGACTATAGAAGAAGGCATGTTTATTCAAAGGTATCTGTCTATAGATAGAGAAGAATAGATATGCAATGTTAGTACAACAGGACATTGGAGGAATTAAAAAATTGACATTATCAAATTCAATTTTAGTAATATGTAAAAGTTCAAATTTCCATCAGAAAACCAGTAAAGATCAATGTCATTTACAATTTTTAAAAGAGCTATTAAAAAGGTACATATGTCTTACCGCTAATTTTGGAGACTATTTCTTTCTTTTAAAGTTCTAGCCTTCAAGTCAATTGAAACCATAAAGCACTTCATTGCTACCCAGGTTCTTTACTCTCCCCTGCACCCAGGACTTTGCTTGTAGGAGGGTTTGGACTTCTTATTTCTAGTTAAGCCTAAGAGAGAGGGGAGAAGACTAAAGTAGCTCTGTCATTTTTAATTCCAAAGACAGGCTGATGGTATCTGGAGAGTAGAGAGATCAAAACCTTCCAAGTTGTTGCTTTGGAAATAGGTAATTCACACTTCACATAAAAATTCCCTGGACTGATGAGGAAAATTTTGAGTGTCTCACCACATCTACACAGCCTGAATAGAGAGTTGCTATTTTCAAGTCATAGACTTTTAGAACCTACTCAAATTTCCTACTTGTACAATGAACTTTCCTTTATTAGTAGGGAAGGTGAATATTTTATTAGCTAAGTGGTGATGTCTTCACATTTTTATTCTGCTGACTATATATTCCCTGTACATATTCAAATTGCTATGTCTTAGATTACAAGCTCCAAGTGACCCAGGACCATGAATCATATAAGCAAGTGCTTCCTGAAAATTTATTGGATGCAGATGATTCTTACCTTTCCTGGCAACAGTCTGACATTGATTTTTTGTGGTATTATATTTTGTATGACTATCTTAACATACAACATACCCAATACCGCCTTATAGCCTGATATTGCTCTTCCTATGAACTTCTACCCAAGGAAATAACATAGAGTTCCTTCTATTTTCAGCTGCATCTTGAAACTGGACCAGGGACAAGCACCTGACTCAAGGGCCACCCATCCACAAATTAACTAGAACCTATGAAATGATCCCTTGCAAGGAGGTTTGCACACAGGAGGAAATTTATTTAGCTTAGCCCATCAGACTGGCTTTATCCACAAATTGTTTTGGAAAAGTTGAAGAGGACTAACCAGGAAAGTGAATGTTGCTAACCTGCAGAATTAGCAGAGATGTCATAAATGTGAATCCATTCAACAAATGATGATGATGATGATGATGATGAAAACGATGGTGGTATCAGTGGTGATGATTATCATGATGATGGTCATTTAAGTCTGATCATTTAACTATGTGCCACTTCTTACAAATATTAACTCATAAGCCTCACAATAACCCTATGATTTTAGTAGGTCTATTTTAAAAATAATCAAACTGAGATATAGAGAAGTTAAGCAACTTGCTGAATGTCAACAGCTATAAATATCAGAGTCAGGATTCAAACTTGGGAATCTGGCTCCAGAAATTGTCCTCTCTTTCTTTAAATTATCTTAGAATCAGAAAGGAGGAGACAAGTCCAGAGATGACATCTTTAAAAAGTCCTGTTGTTTATAAGTACAGGAGCTTTATAGAGCTGATGACTCCACACTGAGGGAAATGTTTATTTTCTATGTCCATGCATATTTACATGAGATTTTCACCAAGTCTTAGATACATATAGTGCTATAGCCTGTACATCTTATTACAAGAAATATATGCTCACATTTCTGAGAAATAAATTTAAGTTAATAATCACTCACTGATTTAAAATATGCATATAAAAAGCCTAGATTTGATACTTTCAGCACACAAAGGTGATTTTTAGAATATCAGAGGATTATTTAAAATGAGATTTTTCTTTTGAGCTCTTTTTTTCACCACCTTAACCATTACTTGATACACATTCTCTTTAATAGGAAAAGAAGTAAGCACATATTTCATACTTCACCAGAGACTAATAATACAAAATTATTTAATTTATATACATTAAATTTTCAATGTTAAAAGACATAGGACTTTTTTCAATGACAATAATTAAGAGAATGGGGAAAAGGGCAGCACTTGGTAGCCAGACGTCCATCACAAACACCTATAAACTCAAAAAGGCAAAGAATCACCTAAAGAATTTAGCCTAAGAGAATTTTTTTCAAATGACTATCATCTGGGTAATTATTTATTAAAATACCATTCTTGAAAAATAAGAATTATCCTATGTATTTGGTAGACAAATTATATTTATTGGTTGGATATAAATGCTGTATCTGAAACAACTCCCCTCCCAAATTTTCTGCACATGTTCCTTTTCCTAAAGTACCTTTACGATCAACATCATTCATTCAATAAATATTTATAGCGTATTTATTAAGTGTCCAGTACTATTTTAAGCAAGGGGAATACATCATGAGGGAAAAAAGATTAAAACAGTTGCCTTCCTTGAATTTACAATCTAGTAGACAGACTGAGCAAACAAGTAAATGTGTAGTATGTCAGAGAGTGACAGGAAGTGCTATGGAAAAAAATAAAGGAGAGAGGGGAAGAGGTTTATAACAGGGCTGGGAATGCGGTGGCAGTTTTAAGCAAGAAGGTAAGTAGTGGCCTTCCAAAAAAGGTGATATTAAAAAGAGCAAGTGTATCAGAAAAGAGGAGATTTGAGGAGGATGAGGTCTGAAAGTAGAGGAAAACTAGATCTAAAGCTAAAATATCAATTTCTTTGAGGAAAAAAAATGGTTATCACATAATATATAAAACCTCACCGAATGTTTAGAAGGTTGTAAAAGTGTATTATAAAGCTATGCATGTGAGATGAATTCCAGTCTGGTCTGTACATTTCAAATCTGCCTGCTTGACACCTTCATTTGGTTGTCTAACAGGCTTTTTAGACTAGACATATCCAAAATTAATTTCTGATCTTCCACCATCTCCAATCTGCTCAATTCAGTCTCCTTCATATCAATATAAATGGCAAATCCACATTCCCAGTTCTCAAGCCAAAAACTTTGAGTTGTCTTTGACTCCTTTCTCTTGCTCTCATATTCAACATGTAATTCTTCAACAATTTCAGTTGACTCACCCATCACCATACATGCTCAATCAACAACTTTCAATCTCTCTATTTCTAAAACCCTGTTCTCAGCCTCCATCATTTCTCACTTGGGTAATAGCAATGGCTTTCTAAGTTTCTGCTTCCTCCTGAAACACTACTCAGACTATTTTCAATATAGCATTCAGAATGACTCCTTTAAAAGATAAGTCATATCATGTCACTCTCTGGCTCAACGCCCTCCAATAGCTTCCCATCCTACTCAAAAGCCAAATTTCTTACAATGGTTTATGTGCCTTACAAGATCAGGCCTCCCTTTTAGTCTCAGACCTCCTCTTACCTTGCTAACACTTGCTTCCAAGAGCATTTCCTCCTTAGGGCTTTTCTACTGGCTAATCTCTCTGCTGTGAATGCATCAATGAGTAGAAAACACTATATAAAGTTTGATGGAAGGCTAGGCTCACTAATTGGTAAGTGAGTCACATATAAATATCACAATACATCACTTAAATTCACGCCTCCGTGGCATTATAAATAACTCCATACATAAATTTTGGGTTGTTCATCAAGGCTAGAAAATAAGAAATCTACATTTATGAGTGCCAAGTTTCTACTCTATAATTAAATGGAAGAGTAGAAAGATTTAACCTTAAATCACAAAAGTTGTAATTACTGCAAAAGGATGCTATACTGGATATCCTTCCTTACCTTTTCCTCTCACTCTAAAATATATCACCTCATTGGTGACAAGAAAAATTTAACAATGGGGAAAGTAAATTGCAAAAAACTGTAATAAAAGTAGATATCTTTTTAATTTTTTTTAAATCAGAATTTGTATTGAGATTATTTCTAAAGACAAATAAGACAATCAATTAAGAACAAGAGACAAATACATGAAGCATTTAAGATTAGTTACTAGGCATTAATTTTAACTCAAAACTTCCCAGCAACAAAGACAGGGTGAAATGTATATATTTTAATGTAGCTCTGATAAGTGAGAGTATGTTAAGATATTTGGTAACAATCTTTCTCGGGTTGAAATTTCAAGAGGTATTTATTAAGAGAACTCTAATATAAGAAGTTTGGATAAAATAATATGCAGTGTTTTAAATTTTAATTTTCTCTGCCTAGATTTTTGTAAAGTGACTTACAAAGTCAAAGGAATGACACTAAATTTCAATTCAAGTAAAGAATTTGAATAAAACAAAGATGAAACTATTAGAGTACACTACTTCAAAATGAATAGTGAGAGAGACAGCCTAGTGACTTTAGCCTGTAAAAATCCAAAAGGAGTAAGTACACTGTCGTTGAGACTGCTTCTCAGCAGAAGTTTTGTATCATTAAATCAATAGGGGCTAAGTGTAAAGAAAATTTCATGGAAATAAAGAGAGTTGAGCTCATCATGAAGAGCTTTTATATTTGAGGGAGTAAAAAAGATGAAAGGCAGAAAATTCAGACATGGAAAAGATCATGAACATAGCCTCAGGGATAGTCCTAACTATTAGAAACACAAGGATCATTTCAGCAAATAAAAAGAGTTTTTGGATTTGTATGCCTTACAGGGCCAGGAAAAAGGAGGCATTGTGAACAACTTTGGCAAAAAAGCAGAGCAATTAAGATTTATACTAGCAGGCACTAGGCAATAGAGAGCTATTGAATATTTCAGAGTAGTGGCCTAGCTATTTATAGTAAGATTTATTGGTTCAAGTAGGTGCAACTATTGGAAGGGAGAAAGATCAGGAAAGAAATTAATGTAATCCCCTAGGCTCAACATATTGAGGACTTAGTATACTTTTGAAGCAAGATGTCTTACAAAAGGAAGGCTCTCCTTATCCTCTTTCTGTACCAAGCAGTGTATGAGGTTATGCAAATATGACACTAAATGAGACAAAAAACATGTTCCCTATGCTAATGAGGTTTAGTGAGGTTTAACGAGTGGTGAAGAAAAGCCATTATATAAGAAATTATACACACACAATGAATGTCATGATATGGGAAATTCCACGTGTAGCAGATGAATGTTGGAGGAAAACTACACTTGGACTTGTATGTCAGCAAAATCTAGGCTAATCTAGAATCCTAATGATAATCAGATATTTATTGGTGAAGGGGAGGACAGGGAGTTGAGGGAATTGTGTTCCTCAGAGAGGGATGTGAGGGAGAGCATGGTGCCCTATAGGAAGTGAGATTTCCATACAAGGGGATGGGGTTGGAGAGAAAGTGGTGAAATATGAGGGAAAAGAGAGAAGCAGGGAGCAGATCTTAAAGTTCTGTTACACAGGGCATTAAGGGATTGGATTTCATGCTAAGGGCAAGGGGAGACACTGAGACCTAGAAGGAGTTTTACGCATGGCGATAGGTGACAGATTTGCACTTTAGAAATATCACAAACGTTCAAGTGAGAGAATAGAAGTTTACAAAACTAGAGGCAGGAGACTATTTAGGAGCCTGCTAAAGCAAATCTAGGTGAGAGATGCCAGTGCCTGAATTAAGGTAGTGACCAAGACAGCCTTAATGCTCCCCTCAGCGTGATTCAACTTTAGACAGGCTTCTTCCTGACTCTAGGCCCCTGACCCTGCTTTTCTTAGAACATATACTTTGAAAAACTTATATAAATTCTTTCTTTGCCCCTTTGGGACATAAATATTTTTAAATGCTTCTTGCCAGTTTTACAATCCAGGACTGTCTTTCTCAAAGACCAGGGAGCCCTCTCTGAAATGCAATCATCAAGGAAGTTAGAGCCTCTATCTCCCAGTCTCTGTGGGAAGGTAGGAAACTAACTTTAGAGGACACCTTGCTCCAAGTTGTAAAACTATTTCCTGTCATAAAAATGAGAAAGTTCACATTTCCTTTGGGTAAAGCCAATTAACCAACTCAGATGGCCTACATCCTCCACACCTCATCTCTGAAAAATCTTTGTTTCAGCAGAGTTGAACTCAGATTGACTTCTGGTCTCTCTCTCCTATTGCAATAGCCTTTGCAACAGTCTTCCTTTCCTGTTTCACTTTGTCCAGTACAAACTTTCTTTGAAAGTAATGATAGTGGAGGTGGTGAAATAATAGACAAGTTCATAAAATATTTAGAAGATAGTAAAACCAGAACATGTTATACAACTAGCTGTGAGAAGGAGTGAAAAATTATTCCCAGGTTCAGACTTGTGCACTGGATGTATAGGACTGCCATAAGGAACACAGGAGTTAGAGTAGATTTGTGGGGTAAGATGACATCCAGGCTTGGAAACAGTGAGTGCCACAGGTGCCTGTGAGCCATCGGAGGAAAGGAAACTTACATACCTGCCCATACATGTAGCCAGACTCAGCAGATAGGCTTTGGCTATAGTCACGTACCTAAACATATGATACTGGAAGTCCTGGGACTGTATGAGACTGTCCAGCAAAAGTGAGAAGAACTGGAGGGCTATAGGGCTTAGGTCCAAACTTTTAGTGAACCCTAATGTTTAAGGAATGAATAGAGCAAGAGGAAACCATGAAGCAGTGGGAAGGATCACCCATAAAGGAAGGAAAGCAGAGTTATTGTCAAACACACAATTGAAATTGTAGAAACCAATGATGAGAAAATGCACTGCCTAGTGTAGTGCCACTGAATAATGTAATTTCACCCAGGTTTACCCAAGCTGTCCTTTCATAGTAATCTAAACCAAATTATATCATGACAAAGGTGATGACATCATGTCTCTCCATATTTTCTATGGTAATTCGGTATAAATTTGAGTTACTAAGAGTGTATTCTGATAATAAATAGGGCCTATTAAAATGTTTCCAATTTTTAAAATAAGCCACCCATTCATGGCATTTTTTCTATTCTTAGGGTGCAGGACATTCAGATGACTGCATGTTAAAAAGCAGCAATGAGGAATCCTCCCTGTCACCAAGATGAAGTTAGAGTGTGCATGGCTTTTCTTTATACCAAGAATCATCTCCAGTATTTTAAGACTTGATATGCTCCAATTCATTTGCCGCTGTTGACATTTTGAGGTTGTGTCCAGTAACCTAGGCAACTGTTCTTATTTCTGTCCTAATTTACCTCTATTTATAGAGTTTATATAGATTTAATGGCCCCAAAGATATTCTTTAAGACAGAGTGGGTTTACAACCTACATGCTCTTAAGTGAATATAATATTAAAGATATGACAAATCTTAGTTATGAAACAAACAAAAACTACATGTTACAATTTTTAAAATTTTGGATCATCAGTAAATATAGTGAATAATGTATCTCTAAAAAGGTAGTATAACTTTATCGTGCTGAGATATGATATGACTACAGTTGAAATGATAAATTTTTAAGGTTTTTTTCCTTTTTTTGCGAGGAAGATCAGCCCTGAGCTAACATTCATGCAATCCTCCTCTTTTTGCTGAGGAAGACTGGCCCTGGGCTAACATCCATGCCCATCTTCCTCTACTTTATATGGGACGCCGCCACAGCATGGCCTGACAAGCAGTGCATCAGTGCACTCCCAAGATCCGAACCCGGGCCACCAGCAGCGGAGCACGCACAGTTAACCACTATGCCACAGGGCCGGCCCCTAAGTGTTTTGTTTTTAATGTTATATTCATTATCTGAATTTCAGCAATTAGAGACCACAGCTTCAAATACCTTCAAACAAAGATCTGGCTTTACTCTGTACTGAAATGAGTTCCCTTTTTCGCTCCTCATCTACAAGACTCTGATCCAAGTTTAAATCGTGTGAGACAGAACAAAATCTTTGACTTAGTTTTTAGACCTTATTGGCTTTCAAGCTGTATAGGCAGAGGGAAGAATTACTAGAACATATGTCCTTCATGGACAGGGGTAGAGAAGGAAAGAGTGATTTTAAATAACTACTTGCAAAACTGTCTCCAACATGTGGCTTACAAACACCAGGATGAATTGTTTTTTTCTTTGCTTTTGTTAATGAGTATATATCATAAAACTAGGAAATTAAGCCCTATATAATTTGATGAAGGTAACTGAGGACTCAAGAAAAGACAGGAACTAATGGATCACCAAGCTACCAAAATTCCACAAAGAAGAAAACCTCCCAGTGTAGGGACAGGCATTCCATAATCATAATTTCATAATGAAAATAAGAACTTAGCAAATGTTGAGCATGATTTTCTGTTTTATCCTACTATCAAGACTTGCTTTTGGTGATCACTATTTCAGTTCTACATTATTTATGTGACTATAGATGTATATAAAAGTGCTAGCATCGTTAAGAATCACATTAATGCCATCTTCCTTTTAAAATCTTAAGGCAGTTTCTGATAAATTCCCCTCCTGAGGAAAAAAGAACTTCAAAAGACTTTTGGTAATAGAGTATCCAGGATGTCAAAAATGTTTAGCACCATGAAACCAGGAAAGGAAAGTAGTCTCATATCAGAAGACTGAGAGATTTGTATTTACAATTCTCCTCAAGCTACTCGAAAGGAAGTCAAAGTATAATCCTAGCACACACAAATCTACACTTAACAAAATTCATTTTTATAAAAATCCAAATTTTTTGAGTGTTTCCTATGTGCCAGAAACTAAACTAAATTTTTGATATATCTAGTTTAATCTTCAAAAACAACTATAAAATAGATACTGTTATTATTAACACAATTTTACAGATGCAAAACTGAAAGAAATATAAACTAACTTTCCCAGAGTCATGTAAACAGTAATTGATGGAACCCAGATTTGAACCATTTATGTGACTCCCAAGTCCACACTCTTCACTTCTCCGTTATACAGCAGTGCTAGAAAAGGTGAAACACTGGCTCACCCATTCCATTCACAAAACTCTTTTTTCAATCCATTTTATTAAGAGCCTTTCTGAATCCACAGTTGTCACCCAGGTAGGCTTAAGGAACATAGTTGTACCTGACACGTTAGCAATTTCCTGAGTCTCTGTTGCTACTGCTGCCCTATTGCAGACAATAAAACCGAATAAGTTTCTAGAAATTAGAATGCTCCTGGTATTGAAATATCACAGAGGCCAATGCTATAAGGAATAACTGCCTCTGTCTTCTGGATTCTATGCTTGGAGACTTTGGATTGTTGTCCTACAAGATCCTCTGCTGTATGACTCTATTTGACCAATACTCCACTTCATCAAGGTGAAATGGTCCACTAGGGACACTGTCAGGGTCTGGATGTCACTATATAGTTTCAAAATGGTAATCAAAAAACTGTTTTTGTAATTGATGGAAGATTTTGGTATTTGGCACATTTAAAATTTGTGAGGCTTACACAGATCTGATACTCAGGTTTATGGTCTTCAGTTTCACGAGTCATCTTTCTAGTAGAAGAATTATAATATCAACTCCATAATACTGGCTGTAGCAATAGTAGACAGAGAAATCTTAAGAGATGATGAGAGTCTACCCAAGTTTACAAGTGTGCTGTACTAGAAAGAGTGTGGTTGGTGCCAGAAGACCTGGGATTTTGTCCCAGTCTACATGACTTGCATAAACTACTGAAATTCTTTGAGTCTAATTCTCTAACTAGTAAAATCAAGAAAAAAAACCCTCCAGGGATTTTGTTAAATAAGAAATCAATTTGGAAATATCCTATAAAGTATTAAATGATGACTGGCACTGCTCTGTTTAAACAGAAAATATGACTTAGCATGTATTTAGTATAATCTTTTAGGACTTACCAAAAAGTCTTATTATCAGTAAGTTTAGGAATTTGATTATCTTAACAAGAGTCTATTTTCACATCTTTTTCAAATTTGAGTTTTTAAGATAAAAGAAGTCTATTTTATCCTTGTTAAGAGTATGAACAGAATAAACAATGAGCTCTTTGAAGAATGTTTTATAAACCTATAGCACACTCACACTCCTGTATCACTGTGGAATGCCTGATCACTGGAAATATAACCACAATATTGGTTCAATGAGTATTCATGTTTGATAATTAAGATAATCACTAATTTCCACTGCTGTTGCTCTGCCACTTCACAAGGTATGCACTATTGGTCTTTTAGTATTACACTCTCATTGACCATGGACTCTAAATCATTATTTGCTGGTTACAGACCTTTACAATGCCCAGTGGCATTTGCCACTGATGACAGCAATAACAGATGATGTTGAGCCAAAGCTACTGGGAGTGAAATGCAGAAAGTAAAATGATAATAAATAACTGTCACTCCATTACTAAACAGTGCCTGAAATTGGTTATAGTACATGTTCGATATAGCAGAGTCTGCATAATCCAAGAACCAAAAAGGCATTTACTCCTTAGTAAGAGCAGGAAACAAAAAGGAACCCAAACATTTGTCTTGTGCAGTGACTAGGAATTCCTCATTGAGCATGGCATGAGTATTCAAAGAATTCTCAACAGATTCCACTTCAAAATCTTATGGTATCTTCTCAAATTGATGGTACCTGGGAAATATGTCAAAAGGTATATACTCAGTCCGATAGATACAAACTTCAGGAATGCTGGATAGAATACAGAGATAAAGTCTCAAATGGCTGTGAGACTGAGTATATGAATATATTCTAAGTACAGATATGTAATTACAGTCAGGCATTGCTTTACAAGGAGGATAGATTCTGAGAAATGCATCATTAGGCTATTTCTTCATTGTGCGAACGTTATGGGGTATATTTACACAAACCTAGGTGGTATAACCTGTAATACACCTAGGCTATATGATACTAATATTATGGGACGACTACCACATATGTGGTCTGTCATTGACCAAAACATTGTTATGCAGCGCTTGATTGTACAGGAAATATGGGACTGTTAGGGATACAAGATGCCTGGGAGAGATCATAAAACTTGTCTAAACATAATCTTGGTTCTAGTCAGGTGATTTGAGTGGAGGACAGATTTGAAATATCCTCCCTGACAAGCCATCTCATAAACTTCAGATATGAGAGCAGAATCTGTTGTAATAAACTCACAATATAGATATTCAGTAAGAGGATATTATTGGAGATAAAATGTGCATACTATACAATAATTACTCTTTAAAATTTAAAAGAAAATTTGTATCCTTCCTCCCTTTCTCAGACTACTGCAGCATTCTTTATTCTCTTCTCTTTCATTCCATTGATGATGTTTCAGGTTTGTCGTGGTGTTGGTTTTTTGTTTGATTGTTAGTAAAGGATTCATTCTACAACTCTGTATCCTAAGTGAACTGACATGTAGTAATCCCAAAAGTTCTTAGTCTGAAAACATAATCCACTTGCTAGATAGACTATATAAATCTGAGCCTCAGTGATCTTATCAGTAAAACTGGGATAATAATATCAATATAGCAAAGTTAATGTGAGAATTAAATAAATAATGTATATGAAGTGATATATTTCCTTGTTTTCTCCCAAAAGTAGAGCCTAGGAACAGAAGGTAGTTTATTTTGAGAAGACATCTTAGGGAACAGAACTGGGAGCCTAGGAAGAATGAATCAGGAAAGAAAGAAGAATCAATCCAAAGATATATTGTCAAGCTGGTCACCACTGTAGGAACTGGGGCTTGATCCCGCTGGGGAACTTTTGAGGACCTGCAGAAAATGCACTTCAAAGTGGTCCATACAAGGAATGGAAGAATATTGGTCAAAGGTTGCTCTGTGGGATGTTAATGCCTCACACAAGGTTGTGTATGTATTAGAATATCTGAGCAGCCTCCTGAGGAATTCCACATAGCAATGCAGGGAAGCCTCAAGGCAGGAAGTGAATAAAATCCAAGTGATTTGGAATTCATACAGGGGAGATTTATGAGAGTAGAGACTGGCCAGGTTGAAAATAATGAATTGATGGTCAGGGATCTATCTTGCTACTAGACAGTAGTGAGTGCGTCATTCCAGGGGCATTCCAAATGAACTGGACTGTCAGGGAACTGTGCTCAGTGGAACACAAATCCAGAATGCAGAGCAGTTTCAGTGTGATTTCCATAAGGTTAGAAGCAGTGGCTTCTATCAAAGATTCTTGAGATCCAGGACCATGGAGATCACCAACTTCTTAACCTACAATGGTCAAGTGGCCATCTAGCAGGCCTGTAATCCCATCCAAGAACAAAAATAAAAATAAATAGTAATAAGAAGCTTATTTTCTTAGCATATAATTTTAAAGTTTGTAAAACACTCTCATATGCATTATCTTTTTTGAAGTTACCAACAATGCTGTGAGAAGGTATGTTATTATTCTCTTTTTTCAGATGAAAAAATTTGAAGTTTCTGTTTTAAGGGTTTTAACCAAGTCTCCATTGTCTACATGTGGTGAGCCAGAAAGAGAACCAAGGCATATTTATCCTAATCCAAGCCTCCTCAAAGATGGCTTTAACAAAATTTCCTCCTATCAATTACTTTGTAAGCTCTGACACCTGCCCTCCACCTCCAGTGGCTCAGCAGCGGCCTAAGTTGCTCACTTACGTTGACTCACTCATGTCACTGAAAGCAGGAGCAAAGTTTATCATTAGCAAAATTTATTTCCAATTCCATTGCCATTTGTAAGATTTGATCTCTTACCGAGGATGCCTACTAGATTTGAAGGAAACTAACTCCAGATGCTGTGGGCCCCCAGACAGTTCCCAACAAGAACTGGCTTCTAGAGAACTGAGAAATAACCTAAATAATCAGCAAAAACTGGAAACTCAAGAAAAACCAACATTTTTAATAAAATACAGGTGTTGTGGCTGATATATACGAGGTCTCAGGAATCTGAATATTTGAAACATGGAACTTTCTTAAATTTATCTTTTTCCATCTGTCTCCAGATTTTATGTCACTGAATTTAACTAATTTAATAATAATAGTAATAATGATAATGATGACCATTATACAGTTGCTACTACCACTACAAATAATAATAACAACTAGTGATCGTTGAGAATTTATTATTACGAGCTAGGCACTGTGTTAAGTGCTCCATTAATTAACTTAGTTAATTCCCACAATAATCCTCACGTAGAAAGTATATTAATATCTTCGCTTTACAAATTAAGGAACTGAAGTAGAGAAAGACTGAGTTTCCCAAGTAACACAGCAGGAAGTGGCTGATTCAGATGTGTTCCCAGGCAGTCTTATCCACTATGCCATACTGCCTGCCTTTCAGACCCAAGTTCTGTAGTCTGGTCTGCAGTTGCAAGCTGCAGTTGCTAGGAAACCAAACTTTCACAGATTCCCAAGCATTGGCTGTAAGTAAAGTGACGTACTATATCTCAGAGTAATTCAGAAATTGATTAACATCTTTGGAGGGGTGTGTGTGTGTATGTGTATGTGTGTGTGTATGTGTGTGTGTGTGTGTGTGTGTGTGTGTGTGTGTGTTGAGGGTAGGGGCAGAGGAGGGCATTGCAGAAAGGAAGAAAAGTAGAGGAAGTTTGCCCCAGGAGTTTTTTTTTTTTATTTCCTAGAGTTTCAGAGTATATTTACAACTTCTTGCTTTCTCTTTTCTACTCTAAACAAACATGTACACATTTTACTTTTAATTCACATGACTGCTATACAAATCGAAAGTAGTGTGGAATGATTCACCACCTGACAGAAATGGTCTCACTGTGAGCTCTCAAGGTAGAGGAAATAATTCCCCTCAGGCTGCTGCCCCTGCATACTTAGGCTCTTCTCCCTATGTCTTGCAAAACCAGCTCCAGGTTGGGGAGTTCCACCTGTGAGAGGCTGCCTGGATTGACAAGGAGAGGGCACAGCACACAGCTCTCCCCCCAGGGAGGTGACATACCCGGTCAGTTTTCCCTTCAGTCTGAACACTGGTGTGACTGCGGACCTCATGATCCTCTTCCAGGTCAGAAACTTCCTCCAGTTCCTCTGGGGTCTATAAAAGAAAGCAAAACATTGCTGGTGGGAATCCAAAATGGAAAACAGTCTGGCAGGATCTCAAAAAGGAAACATAGAGTTACCCAGCAATTCCACCCTTAACAATATACCCAAGAGAAATGAAAACATACTTTCCACACAAAAACTTCTCAACAGTGTTCACGGCAGCACCAATCATAAGAGCCAAAAAGTAGAAAAAACACAAACATATATCTACTGATGAGTGAATAAATAAAATGTGGTAAATCCATACAATGGAATATTACTTGGCCATAGAAAGGAATAAAGTACTGATACATGCTGCAACATGGGTGAACCTTGAAAATATTATGCTAAGTGAAAAAAATCAATCACAAAAGACCACATATTCTATGATTTTATTTATATGAAATGTCTAGAATAGACAAATCTATAGAAACAGAAATTTGATTAGTGGTTCCTAAAGGAAGGGGTGTGGGAGGGGGGAGTGAGCAGTGACTGCTAATGGGTACGTGGTTTCTCTTTGGGATGAAAACAATATTCTGGAATTAGATAGTTGGTAATGGATACACAATTTTGTGAATATACTAATAGACACTGAGTTTTATACTTTAAAATGGTGAACTTTATGGTATATGAATTATATCCCAAAAAGTTTTGAAAAAAACGGAAAGCAAAAATGATCAGAATGAAGTTTTTTCCTCAGTGAGTAGCAATTTGGCTAACCACTATGTGGTTACCACAAACCAGGTGTTTACAGGTGATAAACAAATGGAACAATTATCATTAAAACCATATGATATCAAAACACCACCATAAATAATATATTAAGTAAATTAAATTTTCTAGGAACTTAAATAATAAATAATTTAACATGAACTTCAGTGTCTATTCTAAATAATTAACCTACTTCAATTCTTCTTTTTCAATTTCAACTTAAACATAGCTTGTTCAGGGAGGTGTCCTGCTCAGGAATCCCCCAGACTGGGTTGGGTTCCTCTACAAAGCGTTTTCTGATCCCCTCTACTTTCACTCTCATAATGCTCAAAATACTTTATTGTATCATTGTTTTTTGAATTAGGCAGCCAATTGTTGAACTGTCTCCTCCGTGATATAAGGACTAGGTCTGCCCTGCTTACTGTCAGGTCACCACACCCTAGCACATACGTGCCTTTGAATAAATGAAGCAAAATTATCAGCGATAGCCAAAAAGATAGTTGGATATGAGCAAAACAAAACACATCAACAGCAAAACAAAACCTGTCCTAACCGTACCTTTACTGTGCTTCCATCTTCTATATTTCAAACTATAATTTTTTATTTGTTTTATGTTATTTTTCCTAGTTCAAGGTTTTCATTCCTTTAGTCTCACTGGGGCAATAATTTAAAGATATCAGTCATTATTGCAAATACAAGTAACAGTACTTAACAAGAATTAACTTAATATTTGTCTTAGTTTAAACAGTCTCAGCTTTAAATTATGATACCTTTGCTACAAAGCCCTGGTGAGAAATTCAGAATACAAACATTTAGGATTCATGAGAAACAAACCAAAGTGAAGTGGAAGATCTCTTACAGCTTTAACCTGGCTGTTAAAGACTAGAAAGGGGCCGGGCCTGCCTCCTCAGACCAGCTCTGGTTTGCCTTCAACCTTGCTTTGCACACAGGCCTTTTATTTATATTCAGGGCTGCGAAGAACTTTTCTTCCCTTGGGATCACTCCAGAGATGGGAACATGCAATGATTATCTCACTTTGTGGAGCAAAACTACCAATTTCCTAACCATTAATGGCCTCAGATTCTTTCTCATCTTCTGGATCTTTAATCAGCACTCTCTTTGTTCTCTAACACTTGCACAGAGCATCACCCAGCCAGTCAATTATTTCAGCTGACTCCTGTGGGATATTAATATTCCCCCTCTTTACCAAGGCCTCTGATATGCTGAGTAATTGTTATCTACATGTTGATCTCTTATATGCAGGCCTTCTTTGCTGCAACTATGTGCAGCTAAGATCACAGGGCAATCTACTCTCACTTTTTAGGTATCAATTAGCATGAGTTCACCACTATGGAACTTCTACACAGCCACGTATTTTGTTATTAGCCATTTTTGTGTATTCTTCCCACAGTATTCTTGGGAAAGGATCTTTGTAATTTCTCTCCTGGATACATCACCAGCCCCTGTAACATCTGAATAAATTCAGTTGATCAAACTTCCTTTCTTGTGTTGTATTGTTTTGTAACTGAGGGTTGTCTGGTGCCCCTACTGTGATCTGTTTCATATAAATGTCTGTTGTTTATTGTTTGGGTTACACTCTACCTTGTAGTGACATGTAACTTCATCATTGAGTCCAATATTTTATTCAGTCCAAAAATAAAGTAACTTAACAGAAACTCAGAACAACTGCTGCTGTCAGAAGTCTCAAGCACCATTTTTGTTGGTGCTACTGCTGCAAGAGAGAAGCCTACCATTTACGCCCACGTGTTTCTGTGCTTTTCTTTCTCTTTAACTTGGGATTAATAGTTTTCTTGCAAAGCCACCAGAACTGACCTCTTCTTTTCATGAACAAAATCAGTGGGGGTGTATTCAAAACATTTGCTGGCAGCATTTTGTATTCTGTAAGGCAAGCAGTTGGATGGTATTGAAAAAATAAGACGTTAAATACACAATGTTATAGTTTAAATTAAGTGAAAGCTAAGACAGAAATAGGAGTACTCTAACCACTTTTGGGGTGATACATTAATTTCTTCAGAACTGAAGATGAATATAGTTGCCCCTTGGTATCCACGGGGTGTTGGTTCCAGGACACCCAAAGATACCAAAATCCAGGGATGCTCCAGTCCCTTATATAAAATGGCATAGTATCTGCATATAACACATGCACATCCTCTTGCATACTTTAAATCATCTCTCGATTACTTATAATACCTAATACAATGTAAATGCTGTGTAAACAGTTGTTGTATTGCTTAGGGTATAATGGCAAGGAAAAAAGACAGTCTGTACATGTTCAATACAGATGCAACCATCTTAGGCCTTTCGATCTGATGTTGGTTGAATCCTCAGATGTAGAACCCACAGATGCAGAGGACTGACCATAATAATTTAAAGAGCAAATATTTTTAAAAAGGAGGATGGTAGATGGGCTACCCTATATTATACACTCTTAAAAACAACTTGCTTATAGTTGTCCGGTAACTTTAGAAGGTTAAACATCTGGAAGGGATGTGTGTTTGTGTGTGTGTGAGAGTTGTGTGTGTTTCTAGTCAATTTTCATTCTGTGGGAGAAGAGACCAACTATCTAAGAGGCAGAGTCATGTAGTAGAAAGACCCTACACTGTTGAGTAAGGCAGACTTGAATTTGAATTCTAGCCCTCCAATTAGTCATTATGAGACGTTTGGCAATTTGTGCACCCTTTTATTTTTATTTATTTTATTTATTTATTTTAATAATTTTATTTATTTATTTTTTTCCCCCAAAGCCCCAGTAGATAGCTGTATGTCATAGCTGCACAACCTTCTAGTTGCTGTGTGTGGGACGCGCCCTCAGCATGGCCGGAGAAGCGGTGCGTCGGTGCGTGCCCGGGATCCGAGCCCGAGATCTGAACCCGGGCCGCCAGCAGCAGAGCGCGCGCACCCAACCTCTAAGCCATGGGGCTGGCCCTGTGCACTCTTTTAAACTTTGGTTTCCTCAGAACAAAATTTTGGATAATAATATCTTACTCGAAGTTTATTGTGAGGCTCAATTGTTAAGATGCTTTCATTAAGAGCTTAGCCCACAGATACAGCTGGGGCGCAAAAAGTTTGTTTCTTTCTGTCTGTTGCTTTTTCTCCTCTTCCTCCACTATCCTGTCCCTCATTCCATCACACCTCTTTATATTTTTTGATAAAACTTTTGTGGCAATTTGGATACCTCCATTTTAATTCAAATTTATTATTGTGGGTTGACATGGTACTTCCTAGCTGCCTCTAGTTTACATTCACCTGATTTTGAGTATATAATGTCATTGTGCTAAACAGGGTTTAATATAATTCCACATGCATTGTTTTTTTCTAAATTCCAAATAAACATCTCCTTTGATCTGATTTTAATCATTTACAATTATGTCTTAAACTGGCCCCACCAAAGATTCACTCTCACATAGATTCTCAGGGATGATGGAAATAACTCCTCTAAGCTGGGCTGTCTCTAAGCCAGACGAAGAAGATGTCCAATTTTTTCCAGAAAGAGTGTTAATAAACTCAGTCATTACCTACTTATTTCTCGTATCAGAATTCAGGAAAACTGTTTCATATTTTCCTACTTTAACTCTTGCTTATTGTGAAACCTTCCTTAGGCAGCCCAAAGTGATTTGAAATAAGCTTAGTTTCCTCATCTGTAAAATGCCAAAAATATTACCTAATGATCTCACTTTATTTATGCAAAGGAGGCCATAAACAAGTATAGAACTTAAAACTATACAGGCTGAAGTTTTTATATAGAAACTGGGGCTGCAATAAATGGTAGTGGTATATTAAACTTCAGGGTCACAATAAATTAGTGGTATATATATGTGTGTGTGTGTGTGTGTGTATATATATATATATATATATATATAGAAATGACTGCATTTATATTGCTTTTTTTCCCCCCAAGGATCTCAATGCTTTCTACAGGCTTTATCTCATTAATTCTTTCAGGATCCCTAGTAAGACAGGTAGGCGGTATTATTATATCTAAAAATTCACTTGCACAGGCTTTATAAATGTTTAATATTGTTAAATAAAAAAGAAATTTGTGGTCACCAAACAGCAAAAAGAAGGAAATAAAGAGAACGTGAGACAGAAAGAAAGAGAGAGAGAGACTGAGAAAGAGAGAGAGAAAGAAACAAGAGAAAAGAAAAGAAAAAAGATAGTCTAGGAAACGGGAGTCATGCTTGGCATTTTCCTCTCAGAATTAAGGTTGAATTTCTAAATCATACACACGATTTAACCATAAGTCATACTTCTCTGACTACCCATCACTGGCTTACTAAAATCAAACAACCACCATATAGCAACGGCAGTAGTGGTCTGACAGAGAAGCTGTTAGGAAGGACGCTATGGGTAGTCTTTGGAAGGAAGCTGGAAACATGTTCACTGAGATCATCCTAGCTGAGCTGATAACACAGCATGATTTTGGAATGTCAAAGTGGAGAGTCCAGAATTAAAATACATTTTAAAAACAGAAATATATGTATAAACAACACAATTTCAAAATATAGAAAACCAAGAAATGCCCCTTGTTGAATACACACACATTCACGCATGCATCTTTTCTACGTCTCAAACATGTCCCACTCATCAGCTCGTCCCATGTCAAGCTCTTTGGCTCTTTGTTGTTACTGTCTCTTGTTTGGCATGCTCCTCCTACAGCTTTCGCATGGCTGGATCCTTCTCACCATGGGCGTTCAGACGGCCTCTCCTCAGCCCTATCCAGTCTTCCTTGGTCAGTCTATCTAAAGTTAACCCCTTCCCCCACTTCATTTACTTAGTACATCACCCTGTACGTTTTTCTTTGTGTCTCTTGTCCTGATCAAAACCTGAAATCATATTTTTCTTCTTTTTCCTTTTTCTTTTTTCTAGAGAGTGGATATGTTTTGGTCTTGTCCTATTAGAACATGACTTGCATGAGAATAGGGATGTTGTCTGTCTTGTTTACCACTCTGAGCTCCTAAATAGCACATACTGTGCACTCAGTAAAAATATCCTAACTGAATAAGGGAATAAATGATTTAATGACTGATAAGGTTTGATATCAATGTCACAAGAAGGTCATGGGAACATTTCTGAGCTATAGAGTACTGATTAATCCTTTGCCTTCTGCCTTCAACAGGTGTTAATTTAATAATTCCTTGCATAGGGGAAAGTTTGAGGCAAAGATTCTTGGATTTTTGTTTAAAAAAATACAGAAATTATAGATAATAGATTTATGCAGAGAGAGATTTTCCACAAACTCAAGATTCTCAGACTTAGACCAGGAAGATGTCTCTGTATCCCATTAGCAGTGCAGTATGGATACAAAAAGACATCATAGAAAATGCCATCTACTAAACCCCTAGAACAGAGTTTCAAGTCTCACCAGAGTCTTGTGTCACAAACTTGTCATGGGAACAGCAAGCAGTAAACCCAAAGGAATTACATGGGCTAGGACAATGGCATCTCATCGGTAATCAGTGTGAAAAATTACAAATGATCGGTGGGTCTCTCTGATGTCTTGATATAGTCTAAGCCTCTATAAAAGAGTTTCTCAACCTTGGCACTGTTGACATCTTGCTCTGAATAATTCTAGTTGTAAGAGGCTATAATGTATATTGTGGGATGTTTAGCACCATCCCTAGCCTCTTCCCACCACATGCAGTAGGACCTTCCCAAGTTATGACAATCAAAAGTATCTCCAGACATTTCTAAATGTCTGCTGATGGGGAGAGGGGGAATCACCCCTGCCCTAGAACTTTGGTTCATCTGGTCCAACACAGGTGGTAAGGGTAAGCTGGAGGCCAAATGACTATGTTGAAATTTCCCATGAGCCAAGTTAAAACTTAGTTGATTTAGAGAATATAAAAGTAAAAAATAATTTTTTTCTGGTACATCTGAGTTTGTGGATTGAAATTCATACCCCATGTAATACCATTATGGTTATAAAACAGAAGAGGGCACTCTTTATTCATTTTAGTCCTAATCAAACTACTGGAAGAGGATATCAGAAGGTTTATGAAAATAAAATCACAAATTTGGTTGCAGTCTTAACACCAACATTTAATAAGCTGCTTTCATTCTGTGGCACTTCTTTTTAACATTTATTCACAATGAAGAGATTACCTAAAGATAGGCAGTGATAGTCCAAGTTTGCTTGATCAGTAGTAAAGAGGTTAACAAAATCAAGTTAAGTCATCTCAACTAACATATTTGAGTGTCTGTTTTTTTTTTGTGAGGAGATCAGCCCTGTGCTAACATCTGCCAATCCTCCTGTTTTTTTGCTGAGGAAGACTGGCCCTGGGCTAACATCCGTGCCCATCTTCCTCCACTTTATATGGGACGCCGCCATAGCACAGCTTGCCAAGCAGTGCGTCCGTGCGCACCTGGGATCTGGGCTGGCGAACCCCGGGCCACCACAGTGGAGCGCGTGCACTTAACCACTTGCACCACCAGGCCGGACCCTTGAGTGTCTGTTTTTTATGTCTATAGACACAGGCTACTATGCTAGATTCTGGGCATCTTGAGCCAAATAAAACATAATCTTTGCCATCAGGAGAGATAAAGATTAAGGATGTTGGATGGAAATAAATGATATTCCCTAGAGGTATATGGTTTGAGACTGAGATTGAATGATGAGACATAGAGAACTTTCCTTAGAAATGTCAGGCAGAAGAGGGGAATGAGCGTAAAGTGCTCCAAGGCAACCTGGGAAGTACTCCTTGCATTGTCAGAAAGCTGCTAGGCTTGTGTTATGGCGATAGATTAATGAACTTGAAGTTAGGATACCTGGGTTTTCATTCTAACTTTGCCACCAATTAGTTGTATGTTGTTAGGCAAATCTCATAATTTTCCTATGCTTCAATTTACTCATCTTTAAAATGAGGAATGAAAGTAAGTAAAACTTGATAATTTCTGTAAATTCTTTTTTAAGATTTTATGAGTTCATGCTTAAACTGAAAGCAAAACATCACTCTGAGGAAATGTTTCCTCAGTACTAAGAGATCTCAATACTAGGGGAGATCTGGTGAATCTGTTGAGTTCAGTTGATTGAAACATAATTCACTCCCACTTACACACCAACTAGGAAATGGTTAACCTCCTGAATACGTATATCTTCTCACTCTCACAAGGCATGAGAAGGCATCTAGTATTGTTCTCAGTTTTATAACCTGAATGCTTAACACAGTGCCATGCAAAAACTAGGTACATGACAACTATGGTTTTTAGTGAATAAATACAAGGAAGAAAATAAATAGATAAGAAAATAAAGACGGAGGCAAATAATGACATATGTCTCTATTTGCCACAATAGATCATTGGTGGATTTTCTTCTTATAATCTTTCAGAAAACAATTCGAAATTGCCTCTAGGTACCATTATCACCCTTCTTTTTTCATAAGCCATTTCTTTTCTAGCATGTTAAGAATACAATACAATATGAATTATTCCATATGATGAAACTATGGAGGCCTTAAAGGCTACAACAATTGAAATATAGTTGGACAAAGCTAAGTCGCAGAATATAAAAAATATACCCTAAAGTAAGAGGAAAGAATATATATAAACAGTATGAAAGGATATGATTAAACCTGTAGTCAAATATGACAACTTGGGCAAATAAATCTTGAGCACGTAGAATACCGCTGTCAGAGAAGACACAACCCTGAGCCTTGATTGTTCATATATTTTCTATGAAATAAGTCTCTATCAGTTCACTACTTAGAAACTTACCCAGGCCAGCAGCCATCAAATAGCCAATCATTTAGTGCCTTATGGTTGAATCTGGATTATGATGATTATCATAGGGGGTGATTATTATAATAACTTAAGTTTATATAAAGACTTTCTGAGGATTCAAGTAATGATAGAATCACACAGAGTAAACCATATTTTAGCCTCAATCCCTCTTCCCATCAGGGAGCTTGTGGGCAGTCACTCCTCTGCTCCTAAGACACCAATGAGGATAATAACTGTAGAAAAGCACACAGCAAATCAGCAAGAGGGTCATAAATGAAAGTGGCCTCATCAATATCACTGTACTTATTCAACTGCCAAATGAGTTGGTGATCTAGCTCTGATTCTCAGGACTGCCTGTCTAATTCATGAGACTGTCATAAGAAGTATTCCAGCTTGAAATTTAAATAAAGAAATGAGAGACTAATGAAGCCATGAAGAACAGGGTTTGGATGAAAGCATATTTTTGGAAAGTTCAAATATTAGAAATATCTAGACTCAAATCAGGATCCTGGACATTCTTCTCTTTGAGAACAGAAAAGTGAGGTAATCATTTTTAATTGAGGTCTTAATATAATTCATTAACACTCTGCTGGGTTATTCCACACTCCTTTTCTCATTCAATCTTAACAATAAACCCGAAGAGGCAAATGTTATCATTTTAATACCGAAGCTGGGGAGCCTTGCAGTTAACGGAACCTATGTAACATCACACAGCTAATAAAGGTCTGCTTCAAAGTAGGATCCAATGCTCATTTTATGATCCATGTCTTGGTAGTCACAAATGCCTGGTAAATGTGGGATTGAGTAGATAGAACTTACAAGTCTAGAAATGAGCTCCAGACAACATGAATATGCTGCTCATAGAACATACTAGGCCAGGTATTTAGGGGCTTTGATCAGCACACCACCAGACTGGTCTTTAGTCTCCTCCTTCCTCTGCCAGATATAATTCCTAGACCTTAGTAAACTTGGTGTCTGGGGTAAATAGATGATTCAGCCCTTCTTCATTGCTCCACTGCCACTTTATGAACCAATATTGTCTTTGAAAACCCAACTAAAAGAAATCTTGCTTCTTTTTCAGGCTAGCATCCTGGCCTTAAGTTATACTACGCTTGAGATGAATTCAATTTTGGCCCATAGTATGAGCAAAAGTGTGCCAATGGGTCTGCGAAAAAAAAAAAAAAATGCTCCTGAGTTTTGTTTTTTTTTTTTAAGTTCTGTGTGAATGAGGCTACACTAATCAGCAAAAATACTAAAAGTATTTTGGACAGAGCTGTGAGTTCATATACTATTTCCAAAATAGGAACAGGAAATCTGAGGTAAGTAACTTGCCAAAGTTCTTATGATAAGGCAAGAACTGTGGCGGAACATAATATAAAGATTGAGTATCTGGATTCGGGTTCAAAGGTTGCCTTTAATAACTTGTGACCTCAAACAAGTACTTAACTCGTTGAGAACTCAGCTTCTTCAGAAGTAAATGAAAGGATGGAACTAAATGATTTATAAAACCCCCATTCAATTCTATTGTTCACTCTACACATCTATTGCAGGTTTAGCTACAATGTATCAGGAAAGATAACGAATACCTGTTTAAGAAAACTTTGAATTGGCAAGACACCATTCTTTTGAAATTCTGAACACAATTTTAGATCACTAGTCCCTTTTGGATTGTTAACCTCTCAGGAGGTTAGAAACAACTTTTTAAACTTGTTTTGTCCAGGACCATGTAGGATGATGTGAGGGTTCTTCATAGGCAGTAATTGATGATGCCATTGAGAACCATGGTGGTACAATTACTCTCATTGCTCTGTAGGTGGGAGGTGTGCTGTTGTTGGAAACAATGCAGTAATAACAATTAGTGTCGTAGTGGAGGTGGTGGTAATGATGGTGGTGGCAGCAGTAATAGTAGTGGCAGCAGCAGTGGTGGCAGATAATAACCCACCCTGACCTTCAACTCTTGGGTAGGAACACTGCTACCATGAATATCAGACAAATTCTAAAGTATTTGAGTGAGGAAAAGCTTGCTTTTTCCATCAAACTCTCTGCCAAACAAACCCTATATAGGTGAATTTGCATTATTGTCCTTAGAATAGACAACTGAAGAGAGGTTATCTAATTTAAAATTTATTCATTTTTCTTTTTCAAAAAAGCTATTCTGCAGATATTAAAATAAGAGTTTCAGAGAATATATAATGGCAAAGAAAACGCACTTAATACATTGGTAACTAAATGTATACATAGGTATATATTCTAATTATATAAAACATATTGTGTATATATGAGAGAGAGAATATGAGTTGTGGAGTATTGCATGTGGCTTTTCTTCTTTATAATTAATTTGTTTCTAAATTTTTACATTACGTATTTATTACTTTTATCATCAGGGGGAATAAAACAAGCAATGAGTGTTACAAGAAAATCTGCTTAAGGTTGAATGTGCCATTTCAAGGACATGTCAGCAATAAAACAAGAGCAAGATTGCAAAATTCACTGCAGGGGAGCAGAGCTGGCCTTATCACTTTGCAAGAGGTCTATCAACGTGGCACGATATTTGGAGCTGATGTGCACATAGACAAAGCTTCCAATAGATGAGAAGAAAATTGGAGCATATGTCTTCATTATCAAAGCAAACACTAAAGCAGACTGTAATAGCAGGTACAGAGAAGTATCCCTTAGCCGGCTCCCATGCTATTTCTCCATATTACATGGTCTCCTTTTTGTTCTGTAGATCCATACAAGTAGTTGCTTCATTATTTCATGTATCACATTTTCAGTGTCCTGGAAACTGGTTTTCCAAAACTGTTCTATAGCAAAGATATTGAGGAAAAGGAAAGTTGTGGTTTGACTTCCCAGTGGGGATACATATTCTTTAACCTACAGAAAATCTTTTACTTCCAGAAATTGTTAGGCGGCCAGGTATAATATCGACGGTCCTAACCAAATTCATCTATCTAGATTTGCAAAGTAATCCCAGGCACAGTAATAAAGCAAAAAATCACCTGCTGTGATCCAGCCACAGATATTATGTAAGGCTAAGCAGGATATCCAAACCTGACACTCCTATTTCACTGAACTAAAAAATGGAACAATGTGAAAGAAGTTCTACACTACTGAGGTGATGTTGCTCAGTAAGACAGTAATTCAGATCTATAATTGACTTTTGTACATATTATTCAGGCTTACTGGAGTGATGTTTGCTTTATGGGACATAAGAATTCCCTGCACTAGTAGAATAAAGTAGCCTAACCTGACAGTTTATATATAAAATAGAACACTACAATGCAACAAAACAAATATTTGGACAACCCCTAAGGCAGAATTATGCTCTCTATATAAAGGGATTTTTAAGTCTCCAAACTAAAAGGACTATTTGTAAAAGCAAGTGAATACATCATTGTTGAAGATGTAGTCAAATGTAAGTGGTTGTGAAAGTAGATGGCAAATGCATCGTGCTGTTTTTACACAGATCTGTCCTGATCAATGGAATTAGGACAAGTGGTAGAAGCAAACTTAGTGGGGAAATTAGATTTTTTTAAATGTACATGGGTTTCTTAACACGTTAAGCATATACATACCATAGAACCCAGTCACTCCACTCCTAGGTATCTGCCCAACAGAAACGAAAACAGATATGCACACAGAGACTTATACAAAAATAATCATAGCAGCTTGATTTGTAATAGCCAAGTAGTGGGGATGACCCAGATGTTCATCAACAGGGGAATGATATAACAATCTGTATGTCCATTCAATAGAATATTATTCAATTATAAAAAGGAATGGATTATTGATACAAGTAACAACATAGATGGATCTCAGAATAATTACGCTGAGTAAAAGAAGCCAAATAAGCCTACATATTCTATGATTCTATTTATACAACATTCTAGAAATTGCAAATCAGCCTGTAGTAATAGAAATCAGATTGGTGGTGATTTGGGGTCTGAGGCAAGGAGTGATTAGATTACAAAGGGGCATGAGTTGTGCCGGCCCCGTGGCTTAGCGGTTAAGTGTGCGCGCTCTGCTACTTGCGGCCCGGGTTCGGATCCCGGGCGTGCACTGACGCACCACTTCTCTGGCCATGCTGAGGCCACGTCCCACATACAGCAACTAGAAGGATGTGCAACTATGACATACAACTATCTACTGGGGCTTTTGGGAAAAAAAAAAAAGGAGGAGGATTGGCAATAGATGTTAGCTCAGAGCCGGTCTTCCTCAGCAAAATGAGGAGGATTAGCATGGATGTTAGCTCAGGGCTGATCTTCCTCACCAAAAACAAAACAAAACAAAAAGAAAAAAAACAAATGGGCATGAGTAAGTTCTTGGTTTTGATGTATGTGTTCCTTATCTTGATTGGATAAGGATCTTGATTACAGCTTTAGGGCCATAAATGTATGTCTATAAAACCCAGCAAATTGTATGCTTTAATAGGTACAGTTTATTAATGTCAATTATACACCAATAATGCTGTCAAAAGTTTGCATTGACTTTTTCAAATGCCTATCTATACAAATATTACGTAAAGTAACAATTATTTGCTTAGCCTAAGACAATAAGTATAACCAAGACCATGCAATGTGAAGTTCTGTTGAATAAGTACATGAAAGGAGTAGCATTTCAAGTTCATTTTTAATTAATTAATATCTAAACTTCTTTGTGGTTATTTAATAAAATGGACTTTAACTTGTGATAAGAGACCACATATTTAATCAAAAATGTTAAATTTTTAAAATCAATATTAATGTTAAATTGTTATCAAAAATAGTACACAGACTATTCTTCAGAATACAGACACTTTATCCATAGGTCATCTCACCAGAGATGCCTAGAGATCAAGAAACAATACAATTGTAGTAAGAATAATACCAACTGCAGGCTTTTCTATATGTACATGAATGTGAAAAAAATCACTGATAAGAAGGGTGATATATTATAGCAGCCATGTGATGTTTCTATCATTTTACTGTGTTTATAAATACCAAACCAAGGTTTATATGTATTTTTTTACTTCCTTCAAGGCAATGGTTTTCAAAAAATTTAGTAGTAAAACCCCTTTCTTAAATGAAATTATAGAATGCTAATATTAACAACAATGCAAAAAGGTAATATGTAACTGTTGACGAGAGCAGAAAGCTGTAAAGCAGGTGTGCACGAGTGTGTACATTGTGTAAAGCCTGGATAGTCAGGCCTCTCCCCTGCCCCTTTTTTATTGCAGCCCAGGAAATAATTCTACTCATGCTGACCACCCAAAGACCACAGTTTAGGCACTGCTATGCTTTCGCCTTGGACAGTTTAATCCTTCACTTTTAACCAGAAGTTAGCCTATGCTATTTCAATAAGATATTGTCAAACATCTGCTTAAATGTGCAGAATTAAAGATAATTATATACCTGCATTTCCTCTTGTATGTGACTAATGTGACTGCATGTTTAGTTCATTTTAAAATATAACACAGTAAAATAATAAAATAGCAATTAGCAATTACAAATGTTCATTGCAATAAATACAGGGGGCATCTACTGAATTTCGTCTGCTTTATTCATGTGTTGCTTTGTCCTGTATTTTCAGTAACCTGTCTCTCTGTTGCTACTCCCTTCTGGATTTATCCAGAAGTAATCTTAGATGTCATCAGACCCAAGCTGTGCATGTATGGATAAAAACGTTGTTTACAAAAATCCACACAGGCTATCTTTAGATGAACAATATTAATGTCATCTCTTTACAACAATGAAGTTATATGCTAAATAAAACTAACAAATACATATACTATATATAAAACCGATAATTGTTTTTACAGCCTGACAAAAATAAATCCTAAGCACTCTTAAGCTGAACTATCTTTTCTTACTTTTCAACTCGCACATTTTATTCTAATCTTTCCACCTATTCAAAGTAATTTAGTATGCCAATCATTTTTGTTTTTCTAACATTGTTCTGTCTTAAAAACCACTTTTCCCTGCAGATCTCATCCACTATCCAGAAAACAGAAATAATATTTGGTCTCTGGATAGGAGATATTGTTTCAAAATTAGTTTTACATGGAGAAAGATAATCTACTTTGGAACAGGATCCTTGTTATCCATGTGGTGAAATGGAAAAGTATGCCATATCCTATCCAAGAGAATTTGCTAGGTTTGATTTAATTAACCTCAATGACTCTGGGAGTTTGTGTGTGTGTTTGTGTGTGTGTGACACTATTCTAAATTTGGAGGTATCACATATTATTTTTTATTAAAATTCAAAAAGAGAACATTTTAAAATAAATACAGATTACATTCAGAAGATATTTATGGATTACTAACTATGTATGAATTGCAGCATGTTTAGGTGTTACGGGTCTGTCATAAATTACATGAGGACACCATCTTTGTGAAGATAATGCAACATAGTATAAGTTCTATGTACTGACTTTTAGTGCAAACTTCATGAATACTGAAATATATTATTCACAATTTCCTATCAACATATGCCTTTATTTGTACAATGGAAAACTTTTTTATTCATACAAAATGTCTTGTTTGATTTGTTTTGCTAGACTCTTCAAGCTGCCCCTTATGACTCTCTCACTGATATTTGCAAATTGCTGTAGCAGAGTGCTAAGTGAACAGCGCAGGGCTCCTCAAGATTTTCCAGGATTATGTAGACAAAACATTTTTTTTTATTCCTCATGTGTGCTTAACCATCTTTTGATCCTACTAAGAGATTAGACTATCTAAACACAGCTTTCACTTTGGACTACAACTCTGGAATCTGTATATTGAAAAAAAAAGAACTTCTGTATTATATATTGAACTGAGTAAGGGGGTATATTCAACGTTTTGGGGCAAGAAGAAGTCAGACTACCTAGGTTCTCATTCTTGCTTTTCATTCATTCCTTCATTCACTTTTTCATTTAATAAATATTCATTAAAATGTCAGATACTGTGGCAGTTGCTGATCATAGAATGATTAATAAAGAACTGATATTGTACCAAAGGGGGTCCTCATCTAATGGGATAATAACATTTATTCATTCTGGGACCCTTGAAAAGTTATTCGGTACTCGGCTTCAGTTACTGTAAGATAAAGATAGCTATCCCTGCCTTCTTATGTTCTACATTTTACCTCTCTCATCGAGATGTTACTATGCTCAACTCAGCTGATGGATATAGACTTAACTCTGTATATACATAATGTAAGGCACACTTTTCATTTTTATGTGAAACTAGCTTTATAAATTCTCTTTCTCAGTTCAAGGCACATAGTAGGTTCTCACTAAAATGTTCTCTTCTTTCTCCTCTCTCTTTCCTAAAATGGCAGCATAGGAGATAAATTAAGACCACGCACACTAGAATGAAACAACAAAGTAAATTCTAATCCTGATACACCACAGATTAGTTGTGTGGCATTGGGGAATATATTAAACGCCTTCAATTTTGATATACCTATCTTATAGGGTTGTTATAAAGAATATATGAGATAGTAATATGAAGTACTTAATCTAGTGCCAAGAACAACTGAGCACTCCAATATATATTAGCTATCATGTCATTCTAACATATGTCAAGAAATATTAGCTATTATGTCTAATTAATACTGTTGTTAGAATACTAAATGAAAAAAGACCAGGAGTTAGAAGATTTCTCCTGGTTCAATCACTTACTGACTAGATGATCGTGTTATTCTTAACTTTTAGAGTCTAGATCTCTTAGTCTATAAAATGGGATTCATTATATCTGAAAGGGCTGTGAAGTCTAAATGAGTAAGGAACAAGGTGAAATGCTAATTGTCTCCATTATTTAATATTGAGAAAATAATAACAACTGTTTTGGGAGATTAGAAATAAACTATCTCTATTTACAAGTAATATGATGATATACAGGAAAACCCAAGAGATTAAAACAAAATCTGAAAAATAAAATAACTCATGAGACTTCTGGGTTCAGCCCTAACATGTAAAGAGCTTAGAAGTTGTCTTTACTATAAGATAAAAGTTGAACAAACTAAGCATGAATGACTTTTCTTAGATCCTTCAAAAAATCGTGGTCACAGGACAAACCTCCACTCCAAATTCTGGAGTGAAAGGTAACTAATGTGGAGAGAAACACAACTCAGATAAGCTCACCTGGAGCAGAAGCTGCTAGAGCCATAAAGAAGTAGGAACACTTAAATAGTAATTTTTACAAATTGCTGAAGGCTGAGCGTGGACTAGCATGAAAGTGAGAAATTCCTAGATATCACAGCCTTAGGAAGGCCCCCACACACCTTCATGGGTTTTACCTCCAGAAACCCCACCTGGCTTTTACAGTGAAGATTTAAGAAAAACCTCCTCAGGTCTCTAGCAGGGGATGGGGAAGAAAAAATATTCTGAAATATTCCTGGAGCATTCTCTGTTACACATGCCTCCTCTACAGGGGAAAAGACTATCAGATCTTTATCCAACTTGGGGGGAAGGGTAATTATCCAACTCTAGCCCCGTCTAGCCTTCCTGTCTCACTTATGGGGAATGGGAATAAGGCACACTTGCGAAGTTCACATCCCAGGCACAAGCCCACTAAAAGACATAGATTTAATAACGGCATTATAGAATGCTTCCCCTCCTCAGCACCTTACCATCCCATTAAAACTAGGCTCCAGTATAATAGCAGAGGATTACAGCTATAAAGAGCTGCAAAGATCAGACTCTATTTAAGGAGGAGATCTCAGGGAAACCCAAAGACAACAGGGAGTCAAAACAGGGACAACAGAGGAAACTGAAGCCTCTGGCACCAACATTACATTAAACAAGGAACACAGCCCAACTCCTAGGCAGATTAACAAAACCTCAAACTAAAGGCCTATTTACCTCAATTCCTATTACCCATATACTATGTCCAGATTTCAACAAAAAATTATAAGGCACATTAAAAGGCAAACTCAAAACATAGCCTGAAAGAGACAAAGCAAACACCACAACCAGATTCAGATATGACACAGATTTTGGAATTATCAGACAGAGAATTTAAAAAATGACTATTCTAATCTAAAAAGTAGATAATGGCAAGAACTGAAGGGTAATATAAGCAGAGAGATAAAAACTAAGAATGAATCAAAAGGAAATGCAGGAATTCAAAAACACTATAACAAAAACAAAGAGTACCTTTGATAGACTCATCCCTAGGCTAGACATAGCTGAAGAAAGAATCAGTGATCTTGAAATTATGCCAATACAAACTTCCCAAATTGAAATGCAAAAGGAAAAAAGAATGGGAGAAAAACACAGAACATCCAAGAACTGTGGAATAATTAAAAAGGGTGTAACAAACAGGTAATTTGAGAAAGAGAAGAAAAAGAAAATGGAGCAGAAGAAACATTTTAAGTGATAATGACTGAGAACTTTCAATAAATAATGACAGGCAGAAAACCATAAATCTTAGATAACACCAAGTAGGATAAATATTAAATACCTACACCCAAGCATATCATATTCAGACTGCAGAAAATCAAAGTCAAAGAAAAAAATCTTAAAGAAGTCAGAGGAGTAAAATACTTTACCTACAGAGGAAAAAGGTAAGAATTAAAGGAGACTTCCTTTAAATCAGAAACCATGCAAGCAAGAAGAGACTGGAGTGAAATATTTAAACTGTTGACAGAAAAAATTCACCAACCTAGAATTCTATACACTGCAAAATTAACCTTCAAAAGTGAAGGAGAAATAAAAAGTTTCTAACACAAACAAAACTGAGGAAATTCATCACAGGCAGATCTGCCCTGCAAGAAATGTTAAAAGAAGGTCTACAGGGAGAAGGGAAATGATATTTGTCAGAAACTTGGATCTAAAGAAAGAAAGAAAATCAAAGAAGGACTAAATGGAGGTAAAAATAAAATCATTTATTTTTCTTGTTCTTAATTTATCTAATGTATAACAGTTTGTTCTAAATAATATGGTTACAATATATTGGATGACAATAGCATATAAGTAGTATGCTATTTTATTATCATAAAATATTATAAGGGATTAAAGGGAGGAATTGGGAATACTACATTAAAAGATAACTCCACTAGTCATGAAGCAGTATAGGGTTATGTGAAAGTGGACTTAAATTAATTTTAAGTATATATTGCAAACTCTAGGGCAACCACTAAAAATTTTAAAAAGAAATATAATTGATATGCTAAGAGAGTAAAGAAATAGTAATCATTTAAAACACAGAGATGTGAATCCTTACAATGGTATATCATCCATAAATATAAAGAAATGAACTATCAAGCCATGAAAGGACGTGGATGAATCTTAAATGCTTATAGCTGAGTGAAAGAATCTAATCCGAAAAGGCTAAACAATGTATAATTCCAATTGTATGTCATTCTGGAAACAGCAAAACTGTAGAAACAATAAAAGGATTAGTGGTTGCAGGAATTCAGGGAGAGAGTAGGAAGGTTGAACAGGTGAAACACAGGGTGTTCTTAGGATGGTGAATCTCTTCTGGATGATATTGTAATGGTGGATACATGACATTATATATTTGTTAAAAGCCATAGAAACTTACAGCACAAAGCATAAACCCCAATTATGCAAATTTTAGAAAATCATTTAGTAGGTTGGGGGATCCCAGGAAGGAATGCAGATTGTGACACGAGTACTACGTGTACTGCAAATGTACGAAATGACCTCACTGTAGAAGGAGGTGGGGAGAGAGAAGGTGTTGACCTAAGAAACTTTGGAAATGAAAGTGGTCTATAAGACGAAAGTCAAAACGAATTACAAGACATATACTCTAGTTGAGAAAGCTATTTCCCATGGCTGTACAGGTTAACAAATCTTATACTGCTACACATGTATACCTGACTTGAGCAATTAGGTAACTTGATGACCATGACGGGATCCAGGTTTCTCACTGTTAGAGCAGGAGTTTATAGATGAATAAGAGGAGGAGGCTAGAATGATCATGTGGTAATAGGTTAGAATTAAAGACATCAGTATGAACTCATGTTTGCTAAATATAGATACAGATGGCTACACACAGAAATATTTATAGATATATGTATACACACATAGGTTATTATACACTCATATATTTCCTTGCTCTGTCAGCTGAGAGGTCCTAAAAGAAACAACACCCCACTAGCAAGGAGCACATCCAGCACTCAGAATGGTTTCTAATACTGTTTTTCCAATAAAGGTGACAAGACTCCTGGGAGAAATGGCTGATTCTAGGAATGGGCAGGAAATATACAAGAAGAAATTGAAGCATCCTGTATTGTCAAAAAGTCAGTAAGTGTAAAGAAATGTTAAAAATTCCTGTGTCAAAGGGACACAGGAGCCAAATCCAGGAGCTCTGAGTGGCAAAAGCTGGAAAAATTTGAGCAGCAAAATAAATAAAGCAGTATTGGATTAGAACCCACAGTATAAAATAAATATCCACCAGTCCAAGCTGATAGAAATAAATAATTGAACATATAAATAAGTTGGAGAGAATATCTAAATCTCCCTTGAAGAATAATTCCACATAAATTATTTAGATAGTCTGCCCTCAAGGAGGGGAACATAACTCCCACTCCTTAAGTATGGGCTACACAGAAACTTCCTTTCACAGTGGAGTACAGGAAAGGGGGAAATTTAACCTTACAGTGGATCAACCTCAGCCAGGTGATCAATGTCAACATCAATAGATGGTGATCAACATAATGTCGATAGTATAGACACTTGCAATGATGAGATGAAAAGGGCACTTTATCTCTGTGTTCTTCCTCCCCAAATCACTTAGCCCCAGTGTAATCATTAGAAAAATTCCAATAAAGGGGCATCCTACAAAATACCTGATCAATACTCCTCAAAACTGTCAAGATCATCTAAAAGAAGGAAAGTCTGATAACTGTGACAGCCATAAGGAGCCTAAGGAGACATGACCACTAAATGCAATGTAACATCTTGGATATGATCCTGGAACTGAAAAAGGACTTAGGGAAAAAGCTAAGGAAATCTGAACAAAGTATGGACTTTAATTAATATAGCAATATTCATTCATTCATTTTAATAAACGTACTATATAAGATGTTAACGTAAAGGAAACTTAGTATGAGCTATATGTGAATTCTATGTTCTATAATTTCAAATTTTCTGTAAATCTAAAACTGTTTTATAAGACAAAAAGTCTATTTTTAAAAATCAGGAAATAACAAGAAAGAAAATTAAAATACAAAGATCAGTTACCTTCATATAAACAAACAATAACCACTTAAGGCAATATAATAGAAAGAAAATAATCTGTTTACAAATGCAATAGAAATGATAACATATTTAAAAATAAATTTAGTAAAAAAATATGCTAAATCTTTCTGAGAAAAACTTTAAAATACTCCAAAAATGTACAAAATGTACTTGAAAAAATAGAAAGATTCCCATGACCAACATACAGAAAGATTAAATACTACAAATATATAAATTCTCCCATGTTAATATAGCTTAACACTATTCTAATAAAAATACTACCAGACATTTTCTGGAATAAAACTTATGGGGAAAACACCTAAGGATATCTAAGAAACCCCTGAAAACCAAAAAGATCAATGAAAGAGGAATAGCTCTATCAGAAATTTAAAAGTGCACTAAATGCTCTAAAATCAATGTGTATTGGTTCTCAAATACACAGAACAATGTAACAGAAAAGAAAATCTAGAAATAAACCTATGTATTATGGAAACTTCCCATATAATAAAGATGAAATCTCAAATACCTTGGACAAAGATGGACTTTTAAATAAATGAGGTTAGGACACCTGTATAGTCACTAGGATAGATAAAATGAGTGTAAACCACATACTCTACAGTAAAATAAATTTTAAATGAGTCAAAAATATAACATTTAAAAAAAGAAAACTACACAAATAGTAAAATAATACTTGGGTATATTATTTATATCCTGGTTATGGGTAAACTCTAGCTATTATGACTGAAAAAACAGATGCAATAAAATGAAAGATGGATAAATTCAACTACATGAATTTTTAAAAAGTGCTTGACAAAAACATCATAAGCAAAGTTTTCAAACACTGAAAACTTTCAAACACTGAAAAGTTATTTCCTCATTTTTTTCATTTTTTGTGCTACTCTTAATGTAATGGTTACAGACACAACACAGTTATAAGTTTAATCTACATAATGAACATTTTCTCCATCTCTTTCTTAAAAATCAACAGTACAACAAACCAACCTCTGATTTAGAGCATTTGCCAATAGCATCCACAACGGCCTATTTCAAGCTATCAATGGGACATCACAGAAGGCAGAGTTGAGAAGAGAGGAATGCCACACAACAATGTGTAGTATTTTCACCAGTAAACGTGGTAAAGTCTTAGAAAGTGATGGATTTATAGTATGTATTACCTTTGCTTAATATATACTATTTAACTGTAAGTTAATTTAATTTAATTTTTAATAATGACTTGTCTAACTAAATCTAACTCAGAAAATTCCTGAGATTTTAACAATCAGGTCTCCAGCACACTGCTGGTTTGCTGTGCCTCCTGATGCCTTCAACGAGGACACAATATTATTGCTATCATTTTTTTTTTCCAAAATATGTTTAATGTGAATCTAATCATAAAATAACAATCAAGAAAATCTAGAATGTGAGACATTCAACAGTCCTCTAAAAATCTTCAAAAATGTCATGAGAGACCCAAAAAAAAGTGGGAGGACTGTTCAGATTAAAGAAAATCAGAGAGACATGATCACCAAATACAATGCATGAATCTTGATTACATCCAGGAAAAAAAAAACAACTAGAAAAGTAAAAAAAAAAAAAAAAATACTTAGGTTGGGGCCAGCCCGGTGGCGCAGCGGTTAAGTGTGTGTGCTCTGCTTCGGCGGCCCGGGATTCACAGGTTCGGATCCCGGGCGTGCACCAACGCACCGCTTGTCAAGCCATGCTGTGGCGGTGTCCCGTATAAAGTAGAAGAAGATGGGCATGGATGTTAGCACAGGGCCGGTCTTCCTCAGCAAAAAAGAGGACTGTCATCGGATGTTAGCTCAGGGCTGATCTTCCTCACACACACAAAAAAAAACTTAGAAAAATTTGAATATGGACCACATATCAAATAATACAACATCAATATTAAATTTCTAGAATGTGATCATAACATTGAGGTTACTTTGGAGAATGTCCTTGTTCTTACGAGATGCATGGATCAGCAAAAAAAGTTTGTGCATAGATGTATAGATAGTAATAAATGATGTCTATGTATCTATATAGAAAGAGAGAAAACAAGGCAAAATAGTAACAATTGTCAAAACCAAGTAAAGGGACAAAATTACTCCAAAGATGAAAAATAATCCTGCATAGTCTTAGAAAACTATATGAAAGAAATCATATACATATATATATTCTTTTCAAATTTGTGTTTTTAAAGATAATAAAGTTTGAAACTTTAGTCCTAGAGCCAGAATAATAATTTTAGTCCATATTTATCGAGCAACAACTGTGGATCAGGAACCTGGCAATTCACTTTATCTATATTATCTCACTTAATGCCCTAAACTACATTATGACTTAATAATTTTATAGATAAGATAATCAGCTTTAAATAGTGAATACCTTTGATTAATGATATAATGGTTGTTACAGTCTATAATGGCTGAAGAAAAGCTGTTTCCATACTGTCAAATTTTTGTATTTTAAGGCAGAGAAAACAATAGTAAGCTTATTTAAGAGAATTCTTTATGTATTTTGTCAATTTAATTATCAAAAGCCTACTTACAGGACTGATGGACAACAGTCTGGATATTTACACATTACTTTTTCTGAATGAAAGTAATTTAAAATTAATTTTCATTTCTTCACAATTTCAAATTTCTGCACAAAATGAGCAGGAAAGCCAAAGTTCCCGCAGGCTTTCTGGTCATATTGTTTGCCTCTGCCCTGTGTGATTTTCTCCAACTGACTGAATGAAGGGAATTCTAAAATCTGACAGATCAGCAATGAAATCTTTTACACCATTTCCTGAGATGCAGCTCAGATTTATGGCTGCACACTTAAGAGATATCATGATGCAGAAATGTTGGGCAAGAAATAAAACTGTATTTTCCCCTTTCTTACTTCAGTAGAGTACAGTTTCCATTTATTCACACTGTATTCCCTCACACAATATGCTCTTCAGAATGAAAGCTATAAATCTGAAAATATTTATAGCCAAGACTACCCCAATGCCATTTATACCTTGCTGGCATTTTGTTCCAGCTCCTGAGAACCACTCATATCTCATAGCAATGGCTGTAACATGCACCGACTTAGATTTTCCCATGTTAAATGAAAGGTCTTTCTTTGACTACAATATGTTTAGTTTATTATTAATAATGTAAACCTGCTAATGAGTTAAAAGAAAATCTGTTTACGAGTGTTCAGAGTATTCCCACCCTTGGCTGTCCAGCTTTTACAAGTCAATTTTAAATTTTGCAGTTGAGAGGTTTTTCCCCCTTTTCCTATCTATATTTCTATAAAAATATTCAATACATTTAAATTACAATATTTCTCATACTATAATAAAGAAGCATAACTGTCTCTCTTAGTGTGGTCATCTAATTATCAAGTGAAGGGCATGGACAGACACTGCAAGCATCACACAGCTCTACGTGGAACTCAATGGCAGCAGAGCCCAGTCTTGAGTCATCGCTGAGATGATGTTTGGATCAGACAAGGATGGAATATTCTGGATTGAACTCCAGGAAAGGGGCTTTGTCTTCCTCTTGCTCTCCTTCTTCCTAGTAATTTAGAGAGGCACGAGGAGGGTCGACAGGGCATGATGCAATAGGAGCTTTTGTGGTTCTGAAAGTGGCCTTACTAGTGAATCCTAGGATGTTGCAATTGCATGCTGGATGTCCAGGGTGTTACATAACAAACAATGCTTAAAGCAGCTGTAGACCTTTGGGAGAAGTTGAGGTTTTGAGCAGACACTGCTTCTGTGTGCAGGATATGGACCAATATTCCAGCCAACTCATTGACAGGCAACGCAAAAAGACCCTAGGAGTTCTAAAGACAGAGATCCTATTTGTTACTCCTCATCTTTCAGATTTTCACACAAAAAGCAGAGAGCTAGAAGAAGTGTGATTTTATTTAATTAAACCCCCTCCTCCTTATAATTATTTCCAGAGAACTATAAGAAGAACCACTGGATTTTGAGAAAGAAATTAAATTTTTTAGACACGTTTCAAGGGTTTGAACAACTCGAGAGCAAATCAGAAAAATAAAAATAAAAATTCAGTCTCCTGACACTCTATATCTCTGTTCCCAGGGAACAGATATATATATATCTGTTCCCTGGGAACAGAGATATATACACAATTTCTATAAATTACTCTTTTAATGATTTAAGCCTGATCCATGATACCATTGGGCATTGGGGGTTCCATTTGTCTTCATGTATTTGTTCTCTTCTGGCAATATATATAAAATGACCCGTTGTTTATTGGTCACTGTTGAACAACAAACCTGAATAGCCATTTAGGAATGTTCTGTCCTACCCTGCAAACCCCACACTGCAAGATTAAAGCAGAAATGTGACCAACTCATTATTTGAATTCCTATGTAAGAAAGTATCAATTGATATTTTTAAACAATTGATTATAACAAAAAAGTAAATTTTGACTTTGTTTTCAACCTCTTAGATAATTGATAGAGAATATCTTCTCTCAAATTAGGTCTTGTTTCCTTGTGTTTTTTATTTTAAGGAAATTTGTTATTGTTGTTGCTGTTGGTGGTGACAGTAGTTGAAGAGAAGCAGAGGTTAGGGGAGATGATAATCTAAGAGCATTTAGATAGAAAATTTTAAGAGAAAGCTTTTATTTGCAGTATAGTTTGCTTAATGGTAATTAGTTTAATTTTTAAAATTTCAAGAATTAATGAGTTGATAAATTTACACTAAATAATAGTTATTGATACAAATAATAGCAAAGAGATGACTCCCCAGAATTTGAGATTTAAAAAAAAGTGCTCTCATATAGTTAAAACATAGTTAAACTGTAAAATCAACACATGATTGCTAAGATCAGAGACATAGGAAATTGTCAGTTATGGAGAAAATCTCAAGCCTAAAAGAAATTGAGCTTAGCTTGACTCAAACATACATAAAGTAGGATTTTAAGGGATGAAGTATAGTTAAATATAGATTAAAGTTTATTATTTTTTTCTAGCACTCCAGTGGATTGATTATGCAACCTTTGGGATACCATTTATTTATTTGATAGTGATAAAATATTCAAATAAAATAATGTCAAACATAAGAGAAATTGGTCTAAAATTGAACTTAGGGAGTCACTGAAAAAAAATCATCTATTCCAATTCAAGTACTACCTAGAAGTTGACAATGATGTGTATTTTAAGGCAGATGTTTCCTTATAGAGAAGATGGATGTCCCAGGTTATTAAAGTGGATATAATTAATAAAATCCACATATAATCAACTGCTCTTAATGTGATTCTATATTCATCAAACAATCTTCTGATAATTCAGCTTCCTGTGTAATTTTCCTGTGGTTGGAAACATATAGGTGAAACTCGTGGGAATTTTGTTTTCTTGAGAATTACATTTCTTCTTATAAATTAAAATACAAAATCATGGTTTATATCTTTTACTTTCCAATGTGTTTAATTATAATGATTCACTATTTCATTAGTAAAGCAATGTCTAACACTTAGTGGATGAACTAACAGGATTTTTTTTTTTTCTGAACGTACAAAATGCTATCTCTTGGAAGAGTCTCAATCACACAACCTCTCTTTTGACAACGCTGTGAAATTGTCATGTGACTTCTTTCAGAGATATATATATAAGCTACACCATAGGAAATAAATTATTTTTTTAATAGTGCAAGACACTGAACATCTTGCTCACGCAACTGCCTAGATACTTAGCTCTCTCTACCAAAGCCTATCCTTGCTTACCTAGTACTGTGCTGGGTTTAACAAATATTGTGTATACAATCTAACAACCCCAAACGGCTACCAGTTTATTAAACTATTGGGAAGAGTGGGGAAAAAAAAACATTTGTTGATTATCTATTATGTACCAGTCGTTTGGTAGCACTATCTCCATATTACAGACTGACAAGAAGCTGCAGATCAGAGCCTTTATCCTATGTCATTCTGTTAAGAACTGGTAGAGACACTTTTGAGCCAGGATTTATAGAAGATCTGTCTGACTCCAACATGGAACTCTTTCTATGACACTGTGATAGTAACTCAACTACCATAAATCACAGGTAGAAAATGATACATTTCAAAGACGTATAAGGATTAAGGATCTGACGACAATGCGTACTACTTGTTTTTTTGTACTATTTTCCCCATTCGATTCTAATCCCAGAGATACTACTGGCAGAAATTGTTTAGGAAATAAAAAGGAGGAAGAATATAAAAATAATAAATGAAACAACTGTATGGAAAGAAAAAGTGAATTGCAGAGAGAAAGTTAGGTGATTGTTTTAAGATGCTGATAACACTTACTAAATAGTCTCAAGTGGTTTTTTATTACTGGCTCTACTGCCAGAATAGCAAGCCAAGTTAAGCAGTTAAACCACCTGAATTTTCTGACAATGTAACATACTATATTTTGCGTATTTTTATTTGTAAAATATTTTAATGCATCAATGCTAATTTTTTTCCCTAATAGAATACACCACCACCAATATGAATCATTGAACAGAAATTTGCCATCCTGAAAATTGAAATATATATACATATGCATTATTGATTGAAATATGCTTACAGTATCCAAAAAGTATGGAGTTATTTCAGTTATGAAAGTGTTTTTAAAGCTTGATGTTAAGATATCAACAAACAGCTGCTGAAATATAAGGGGGGAGTTACACATTTTTCATTAAAACCAAGTGTTCTATTTTGTTCAGAGAGCTAACTAATTTTTTTGTTTTTTGTGTTTTCTGTAATTTTTTAAATTTCTTTCTGAGAAGTTGAAATAAGTCCCAGGAAAAGAACTTACGGCACTGATAATGTAAAACTGTCACCTTTTAATTTGGTAATTATATCATCCCTCTGTCTATTAAGCATAGTAGTTCTGTCACAAATCTTGTTTCTACTTACAATTAATTAAGCAAAACTAAAATGTTTAAAGCTACTACAAATCAAATTTAATTTAAATGGCTACAATAACTTAAACAAAGATAAATGGAATGGCTTTCTCATGCTTCATTACTTTCTCTAATTCCTTTTAAAACATTTCTGTAGGAGAAGTTCTGAGGATAGGGAGGAGAGGTTGACCACTGGAATCCCAATTACACCACTAAAATAATACCTTAAACCCCAGGTGGCTCCAGGACCAGTTCTTTCCACTTATTTCACTTCCTTTGTCACCTCAACCTTTTAATGTGAATTTTAAAAATATATATGATACAATTGTTACAATCTGATTTATCTTGAACTTTAAATGATATGTCAGTTCTAATGTAGAAATGTAATCTTGATTTAAGTGTCTAATTAAAAAGATGGCTAAATTGTAAATTAATTACTTAATTACAAGTTTAAAGTATGTCATATAGGATGTTCCAAGGTTGTACTGTTTTGCCACCGTGGGACATTTAAATGCATACAAAATAATTCTATACCCTGACAAAATCCTATTTTCTTGTCGAGGCAATTTATTTTTGTTATTTCACGACTTCACTGCATTTCATTGAATTATTGCTATTTCTTTTTTTAATATAACATCCCTAAAAGCTTTTCTTACAGTTTGTACATAGAATTGAGAGCAAAATGGCATTTATTACCATTAGACCAGGCAATTTTTAAAAATTGAAATCAGATTACACTAATCTTTATGTCTTGTTTCCATGGTTATGCAAGAAAATAATTTTTCAATCAATTATACGATCTTATACAGAGTTTATTTATTCCATATTTTATTTCATATTTTTATCTTTTTATCTAACTAAGCATGTTAGAATACATTACTGATTTCCAAAATTGTTGGGAATTTAATTAAACATTTATTTGTTTTTTAGCTTAGAATATCATATGAAAAAGAAAATATTTGTGCCATTGGTTGGTTAGCTTTTAATTTAGCTTTTAAATAGGTCAAGCATTCAAATAATTTAGCAGTTACAGATCGTTGAACATTATACATGGGGAAGTCTCACTGCCACTATGGACACACCCTCAGGCTCCCTCCCACACACACTTTCAGGGAACAGTCTTAGTTTATTTTTCCAGTATTTCTTTTAGGAAAATGAAAGAAAATTTATATATGTACCATTTCCTCACTTCTTGTACAAAAGGTTGCTATAAATGCTGTTCTCTTCCTTGCTTTTTCCACCTAATAATGTATCCTTGTCAACATCTTATATCAGTACATAGATACTTTCCTCATGTATAAGGAGAACCTATTTACTACTCAGTACTTACTACTTGTTACCAGGAATAAAAAGAATAGCTTTTTAGGCTTCTGCCTGAAGTATATCCATATGTTGTTCAAAAGCTAACATCTGTAAGTTCTGCTGTACAGCTCTAGTACTTGGCTTCTCCTTCTGAGGCCATTTTCCACACAAAGACAAAAGGGAATACAGATGAGCACCACACCGTGTGAAGGTAAACGAGGGCGGAATCAGGAAAATGTACAGATATGGAAGCATGAGAGAGGAACATGACCCCGAAGGTGCCATTATGCCACAGAGAGGCCTGCTTGGCAGGGCAGGCATAGATGCATTGTACACGCCATTGAAAGGGTTTCAGAAAGAAATCCTGGCCCCCAAATGTCTCTATATATTATTTATAGGAAAAATGGGGCAGGAGTTGACTATGTGAAAATAGGCATTTCTCAGCGGAAGAAATGGTCTTGTAGAAAGAGGTAACCTCTGGGTCTCAAAAGCTCTTATGGGCGAGTTTTTTCATTGTGCTAACTCAGACCTCTAGAGCCAGCTTATTGCTAGGCTACTAAAAGGGAGAAGGGAACGAGCCTCCAGGGCCATCTGAGTTTGTCTCTCATCATGAAGTGTTTTTATTTTTTTCATGAGCATTGCGGTTTACTCATAGACACGTAGAGAAAAATCAAAATGAGACGTGCATTCTGGGTTATCAGCTAAGCTTAGCCGCTAAGTGGTTTTTTCTTGTATCTCAGGCTTAGCTCATGAGATACAAATTTGAGTCCTAGCAAAATTCAAAACACTGGCCTTTCCAGGTCATTCGCAAATAGTTGAAGCTACTTAAACCAGGAGTGGCAACGGTCTCTAGTGAATAAAATAAAACAGTATAAAATCCAAAATAATAGAAGGAAATAGAGCCACTTCAGAAGAATATCATCTCACTTACATTGAATAATAGGCACTTTGGTTAATAGGAAGGACTCTGAAGTTTCATGTAGGTATTTATTCAACATCCTCCATTCTCATGACACCACTTAGGACTAAAGCAATGTTAGTTGGGATCCAGCCATGGAGAAGGTTACGGATGTTAGGATAAGACAAAGAGCACACAGCTAATAAATTACATTAGAATTTTTTTTAAACCAGTACATAGAAAAACATTAGTGCTTAGGAAATCTGATGGGGGCAGAAGCAGTAAAGGGTACTTTTACGGAAATAATGACACAGCTTTTCCTGTAGAATATACAGATTTTGACCGATTAGAAAGTCAAGAAGGAATGCTTTTGTTCTGAGGATATAAACCCTCTTCTAAACTTGTTATTGGGAGTTAGAATTTTTTCTGTTGCTGTATGTTGCTTTGTGTTTTAATTATTATTCTATTTATAACTCCCTTGTTAAATCTTTGTTGTGGGGAAGAGTGCCATTACCAGAAATGAGTTGACAGGATTAACCTTAAAAATAGAAGCAAATGATTCTTTACCTAAATATTAAGAAATTATCTCTATACTAGCAGTATTGTGATTCAGGAACCATCATGCTATGAAATATATTTAAGCACCCAATATTCTTCATTTTTTTCTTTTAAATTTCCCTTATTAGATTTTTAAAGTACAACTATAATTCATGTTCTTTGTAACAAGCAAAATTTAAAAAGATTAAAGAAACAGTTAATATTTTACCACTTGCCCTCCTTTCCCACTCGCTGAAGTAAGCAGCATGATATTAGCGTCTTCATTTTATCCAGGTGTTTTTGTATCTGTACTATCATGTCTCTCTCTTTAAAACCACAGATTTAGCTCTCACTCCTTTTTTTCTTCTTTTTTTTTTTTGTGAGGAAGATCAGCCCTGAGCTAACATCCATGCTAATCCTCCTCTTTTTGCTGAGGAAGACCGGCTCTGAGCTAACATCTATTGCCAATCCTCCTCCTTTTTTTTTCCCCAAAGCCCCACAGATAGTTGTATGTCATAGTTGCACATCCTTCTAGTTGCTGTATGTGGGACACAGCCTCAGCACGGCTGGAGAAGCGGTGCATCGGTGGGCGCCCGGGATCCGAACCCGGGCCGCCAGCAGCGGAGCGCGTGCACTTAACCACTAAGCCATGGGGCCGGCCCCAGCTCTCACTCCTTTTTAAAGCCCACATAATAGTCCATAAAATGGCTGTACCGTAGTATTTCAGACTTAGCCTTTTGAGGGACACTCAGGTTGCTTTCAATTTTATTTTCTTGTTATTTTGCTAGTTTATTTGATATTAGAAAATATATCTTTTAATATCTATCTATCTATATATAGTGTTGTTTTTATTTCTGTGAGATATGTTCAAAAGTGGAATTCTAGGTTAAATTTTAATTTTAATAGAAACTGTCAGTTTACTTTCTATCACAATCTACATTTCCGTGTACTCAATAACAGCATGCTATCACTCATTCTCACTATTTTTGTTCATTTAAAGGGTGATACACGGCAGCCCATTGTTGTTTTATTTCATATATCACTGATTATAAATGAGGTTTAAAGTCATATCTTTATTGCCCAAATGTTTTTCCTTCTATGTAATTAAACTATTTTTCTGATGAATTGTTTGCTTTTCTTATTAATTTTAAGAGCTCTCCATATATTAAGGATACTAACACCTTGTCATTTATGATGAAAACTTTTTTCCTAGTTAAGATTTTGTCCTTTTACTCTGTTAATGGTATCTTACTGCCTGTATTTTTTATTTATACTTTTATGTAATCAAACACATCTAATTTTCTCTGTCTCTTATTTTCCTGCCTTAGTTAAGACAATCTCACCACAACGTTACACAAAAAGTATCTCCTAGTTTGTAAAAATAAATACATATGTATGTATACGTGTAGGTATAAACATTTAGATCACATATAGATATATCCAAATATAAAGCATGTTCATTACATATAAGATAGAAATTAATATATATAACTACAATTAGATTTTTAATCCATTTAAAATTGTTTTTTAATATGATGAAAAGTAGCTGTCAGATTTGTTTTTGTTTTCCTTGTAAATATTCAACTAGGCCAGTCACATTTATTAACTAATTACTTTATCCACTGAATGGCTACTGAATTGAATCAAATTACTTTTTGGAATCTATTATGTAATCATATGTTTCCCTCCTTTAATTTGTTTTTATAAATTATTCTATTAGTTTTTCCTAATACCTAATCATCCTTACACTTTTGGAATAAAGTATACTTAATCAAAAATAATATTCTTATTGTACTGTTAAATTTGAGGTACTTTATTTACAATGTTGGCATCTTTAGTCATAAGGGAAACCAGTTTATAGTTTTTATTTTTATACATTTTTCACCAAGTTATTAGTATTAAGGTTATTTATAAAATGAATTGAATTGATTGTCCTCTATTCACATGGTCTTGCACTTTAATAGCAATGGAATAACCTATTTAACCTAATACTAAAAAAAAAAATGTCATAAAAATATCGGGTCCTTGTGTTTGTTTGTAATAGTAAATCTTTAATATGTTTTTCCAAACTTTAAGAGTTTTTTCTTCTTCACAGATTCTAAATCTTCTTTGGTTAATGCTAGAATAACATTTTTTCATAATCTTTCTAGTCTATGATATAGTTTATTTTGACTTTCTTTTGTTTGCGGTAATGATGTTTGCAAAATTACATATATATTGATCTTTAAAAATAATTTTTAATTCCATTCCTCTTTATTAAATCAGTCTTCCCACTTCCTTTATTATGATTGCCTATTTTTGTTTGTTTTTAATGTAATTTCTTAAGATATAAGCTTATTTTTAACACCTTTGGTGAGGTTTAATTTTATACCACACAATTCACCATTATAAGTGTACAATAAAATAATTTAAAATGAATTCATACAGTTGCACAACCATCACCACAATCTGGTTTTAGAACATTGTCATCACTCTCAAAATTCCATCAAGTCCATTTGTAATCATCCCCAACTTCCAATCCCAGATACAGATAAACACCGATCTGCTTTCTTTCTTTATAAATTTGTCTTCCTCTAAATATTTCATATAAATGGAATGATATAATATTTAGTATTTGGTGTCTGGCTTCTTCCATTTAGCATGTTTTTAGGTTAATCCATGTTGGAGCATGTATCAGAATTCTATTCCTTTTATTACTGAATAGTGTTCCATTGTTTAAATATACCACATTTGTTTATCCATTCACCAATCAATGGGTATTTGATTTGTTCCCATTTTAAACTATTATGGATAATGCTGCTATGTACATTTTTGTATACGCCTTTGTACTAACATATGTTTTCATGTTTCTTAGGTAGACACCTAGGAGTAGAATCACTGGGTTTATGGTAAGCTGATGTTTAACTTTTTAAGAAACTGTCAAATTGTTATTCAAAATAGCTCTACCATTTTATATTCACAACAGTAATGTATGAGGGTCCAGTCTCTCTACTTTCTCCCTAAACATTTGGCACTATCTGTCTTTTAGATTATAGCCATTTTAGTGGGTGAGTAATGATATCTCATTATGATTTTAATTTGCATTTCTCTAGTGACTAATGATGTTGAGCATCCTTTCATGTGCTTCTCATTGGTAAACTTTTGTGAAATGTCTGTTAAAGCAATTAACTATTTTTTATATTGGATTGTTTGTCTTATTATTATTAAATTATGAGTGCTTTATTTTTTCTGGGTACAATCCCTTTATCAGATACATGACAGGAAAATATTTTCTCCAAGTCTTCAGTTTGCCTTTTCATTTTTTTAAAGATATCTTCCAAAGCATAAAACTTTTTCATTTTAATGAAGTTCAATGTGTCCTTTATTTTCTTTTATGGCTTGTACTTTTGGTGTATTATCTAAGAAATCTTTGTCTAACACAACATTTTGAAAATTTTCTCCTCTGTTTTCTTCCAAGTTTTATAGTTTTAGATCTGACATTTAGGTCTATAATCTATTTTGAATTCACTTTTGCTCAAGAAGGTAACCTCCAAACTTATTTATTTGCAGTTGTACATACAATTATCCTAGTGCCATTTGTTGAAAAAACAACCCTTTCCCAATTGCATTGTCTTGGCACCTTTGTCAAAAATCAGTTGATCATAAATGTGTGGGTTTATCTCCAGATTCTCAATTCTTTTCCATTGATCTATATGCCTACCTTACACCAATACCATACTATCTTCAATACTGTAGTTTTATAGTAAGTTTTGATTTCAGGTTGTATATGCCCTCTACTTTTGTTTTTCTTTTAGAAAATTATTTGACTTGAAGTTTATTTCTTTTATTTTTAATTGTATTTATAAAAATTATTCCTAACAATAATTCTTTAAGTACTCCTTGGAGTACAGTTTTTGCTGTATCCTAAAGGTCTTATATTAGGAATTTTAATGATTATCATATTTTGTATAATTTATACTTTTAGATTTTATTTTCTCTTTGATCCTGTAAGTATTTAGGAAAATAATCCTCAATTTCTAAATAGTTTATTTTATTGTTATTTCTATATTTATTTAATTTTATTCAGGAAATGCTCTCTAAAGTTTGTTGTTAGAGGAATTTTTTAATATTTTTTGGGCATTAATGTGTGTGCATGTCTGTGATTCTCTAGTCTCAATTTATATTTAAGGAATACAAATTTCCATACTATTAGTTCATCAGATCCAATGCTGTTTTTCCACTATATCATATTTTTTCAAATACAGTTACCCAACAAAATCGTAATTTGTAGAAAAATATTGATCCAAGATTTTGTGATTCATAGCATTAAATGTTGGGATTAAAACTTGTGAGCTAAAAAAACAAACTTTTTATTCTTTACAGTTAGATGCTATATTTAAGAGTTTTAACTCCTTATTTTAATAAGAATAAATATATTTTGTTTGGTTATGTTTTCAAGTTATTCCAATGTTCAAGAACTCTCAATTAACATCTTCTATGCTTTGCTTTATATCCTAATGCAAAGTGAAAATTGCCAGTCACCTTGCATGTGGATTGCTTTGTTATATGAATCTTAACATAAATTTTTATTTTAATTATTTAAATTATTGTTAACTCTACCAATATATTTATGTTATTACCTATATTATAAAGGCTTATTTATATTGTGTCAAAAATGGCATAAAACTTTTCCTAATATATTTTGATATGTGAAGAAATTTGTAGTCTAAGATAAAAATATTCCATTATTAGGCCCTAGTCTAATTAGGATATTTGCATTTCTCTTCTAATTTAACAAACTTTTTAGATGCAATTATAAAATTCATTCAATATTCAACAAATATTTATTGTTCCTTTACTAGTTGTCAATAACTATTTTCAGAGTTGGTAATAGAAAAGTGAATATGGCATCTTCCCTTAAATAAATATGTACTCAATCTAGAGGTAGAAATAGACAAGAAAAGAATTAATTGTAATTCAAGATGGCAAGTAGTTGAATTGGTATTTAGATAAAGTACTATGAGGACAACTCATGAGGGAGTGATTACTTCTAATTCGAGAAAAGTGTGACAGGAGGGTTGAGATGTGTGAAGAAGGTTTCACAGAGAAGGTGACATGCAACATGGTTTTCAGGGCCTTTCCAAAAAGCAAAAGAAGGGAAAAAAAGTTTTAACTCAAAAATGATAACAATAATATGTGCTAATGCCAGGAGTTATAACCACACATGGAGCCTATTCATAGAATTTTGAAGATGTTTATTTCTGATGCTTTTCAGTTTGTTTCTTATATTTGGTAATACGAAATTCAAAAAGATAAAACAAAAATTTCATAGCAAATAAGTGAAATGTGACACACTTAACAAGGAAGAATTCCTTGATTTACCAATCTTTGGATTTCTAGAATACACTAGAGATAGAGTTATCTCCTCTAAATAGCTAATGAAAAGAAATATATCTTCCTCTGTTCTTCAACCACTAAAGGAAACAACTCAAGAAGTACAGACTCATCCCTAGGGTTAATACCAAGCATCTCCCCAATAACTTTAACTGTCTTGACATATTAAAGTTTGAATTAAGCTATAGCAGAATTAAAAGCATTAATCAATTCCTCAGTCATTTTCCATATGTATATTTTGATTTCTTTTTAAAATTATGTTGAATCTTAAGTTATATTGTAACCATTTATTTAACAAGAAATGATAATCATCTGGAACATACTAGTATTGGGACGTATTAGACTGAATGCTATGTGAGTACAATTTATGTGACTACACCCATCACAAAACTTAAGTTCTATAAATCATTACTTCTGATAATTCCAATAACCCAGAACTTGGAAGTCATATTGTATATATGATTATGCTTGCTTATATATCCATGACAAATTATTTTTACATAACTGGCACAGAATCATTTCACTCCTAATGCAATAAGAAGGAAAAATAAGTACCATTCAAAGACATTGTACTAAACTTGACAGAACTATTAAGACAAAAGAAGAGTTCTTCAAGGTACTAAATTATGAATAACCAGAATGCCACCTATAAAAGTCAGTACACATTAAATTTAAAAGGTACTTGGATAAATACTAGAAAATAGAGATATACTCACTGGTAATAGAGATATTAATTGTAAATGATGGACTGTGAAAAAGTAGATAACTAATACAGCTATTAGTTAAATTACATTTCCAAAAACACATATTTGGGGAGATCAGAAGGAAAATAATAAAAAATTAAGGATATTGTAATAACAGGATATAATTTTCATGTGTATTTTAACAATATGAAGAAAAGTGACAATGAATGAATGTATTCTGGATCCATTGTACCAGAATGTGTTGTAGACATTAACCAAAGTCTAATGATTCCTAGAAATTATTTAAAGATCAAAAATAGAGTGTGAATAAATTTAAAACTAAGATTCTTGGTCATTTTCAACATACTATACAAACTACGGCAAATGACTCTCGAGTATTTTCAAAATAAAAAAATTATTATGCTTTTTTTCTAATACCATACTCTTCCTGACAATGCTGTACACTACCATGAGCTTCAAGTTAAAATTTTCTAGGTTTCCAAAGTGTCCTAATGAAACTTTGCTATCATTTCTTTTTAGTGTGAGTAATCAAATTCACTGAGCTCCTTGAATCCATACATGATTTTCAGTAAATTATCTGCAAATTTGGATTTTCAACCATTATTATTTCTTCAACATTTTTTTTCTGACTCATTCTCACCTCATCTGGGACTCCAATTACATATATGTTAAACTTTTTGGTATTGTCTTATAGATCACTGAACCTCTGTTGATATTTTTTTTTTAATTTTTTGTTTATTGCAGTAACATTGGTTTATAACATTGTAAAAATTTCAGGTGTACATCATTATACTTCTATTTCTGCATAGATTACATCATGTTCACCACCAAAATACTAATTACAACCCATCACCACACACATGTACCGAATTATCCCTTTCACCCTCCTCCCTCCCCCCTTCCCCTCTGGTAACCACCAGTCCAATCTCTGTCCCTGTGTGTTTGCTTATTGTTGTTATTATCTACTACTTAATGAAGGAAATCATACGGTATTTGACCTTCTCCCTCTGACTTATTTCACTTTGCATTATACCCTCAATGTCCATCCATGTTGTCACAAATGGCTGGATTTCATCGTTTCTTATGGCTGAGTAGTATTCCATTGTGTATATATACCTCATCTTCTTTATCCATTCGTCCCTTGATGGGCACTTAGGTTGCTTCCAAGTCTTGGCTATTGTGAATAACGCTGCAATGAACACAGGGGTGCATGTACCTTTACAAATTGGTGTTTTCAAGTTCTTTGGATAAATACCCAACAGTGGAATAGCTGGATCATATGGTAGTTCTATCCTTGATTTTTTGAGGAATCTCCATACTGTTTTCCATAGTGGCTGCACCAGTTTGCACTCCCACCAGCAGTGTATGAGTTCCCTTCTCTCCACATCCTCTCCAACACATGTTGTTTCCTGTCTTGTTAATTATAGCCATTCTGAAGGGCGTGAGGTGATATCTCATTGTAGTTTCGATTTGCATTTCCCTGATAGTGATTTTGAACATCTTTTCATGTGTCTGTTGGCCATCTGTATATCTTCTTTGGAGAAATGTCTGTTCAGGTCTTTTGCCCATTTTTTAATTGGGTTGTTAGTTTTTTTGTTGTTGAGATGCATGAGTTCTTTATATATTTTGGAGATTAAGCCCTTATCAGATGTATGGTTTGCAAATATCTTCTCCCAATTGCTAGGTTGTCTTTTCGTTTTGTTGATGGTTTCCTTTGCTGTGCAGAAGCTTTTTAGTTTGATGTAGTCCCATTTGTTTATTTTTTCTATTGTTTCTCTTGCCCGGTCAGAAATGGTGTTTGAAAAGATGTTGTTAAGACCGATGTCGAAGAGCATACTGTCTATGTTTTCTTTTAGAAGTTTCACAGTTTCAGGTCTTACATTCAAGTCTTTAATCCATTTGGAGTTAATTTTGTGTATGGTGTAAGGTAAGGGTCTACTTTCATTTCTTTGCATGTGGCTATCCAGTTTTCCCAACACCATTTGTTGAAGAGACTTTCTTTTCCCCATTGTATGTTCTTGGCTCCTTTGTCAAAGATTAGCTGTCCATAGATGTGTGGGTTTATTTCTGGGCTTTTGATTCCATTCCATTGATCTGTGTGTCTGTTTTTGTGCCAGTACCATGCTGTTTTGGTTACTATAACTTTGTAGTATATTTTGAAATCGGGGAGTGTGATACCTCCAGCTTTGTTCGTTTTTCTCAGGATTCCTTTAGCTATTCGGGGTCTTTTGTTGTTCCATATAAATTTTAGGATTCTTTGTTCTATTTCTGTGAAAAATGTTGTTGGAACTTTGATAGGGATTGCATTGAATCTATAGATGGCTTTAGGAAGTATGGACATCTTAACTATGTTAATTCTTCCAATCCAAGAGCACAGAATATCTTTCCATTTCTTTGTGTCTTCTTCAATTTTTTCAGAAATGTTTTATAGTTTTCAGTGTACAGATCTTTCACCTCTTTGGTTAAGTTTATTCCTAGGTATTTTATTCTTTTTGTTGCAATTGTAAATGGGATGGTATACTTAATTTCTCTTTCTGCTACTTCGTTGTTAGTGTACAGAAATGCAACTGATTTTTGTATGTTGATTTTGTATCCTGCAACTTTACCATATTCGTTTATTACTTCTAAAAGTTTTCTGGTGGATTCTTTAGGGTTTTCTATATATAAAATCATGTCATCTGCGAATAGTGACAGTTTCACTTCTTCCTTCGCAATTTGGATCCCTTTTATTTCTTTCTCTTGCCTGATTGCTCTGGCTAGGACTCCAGTACTATGTTAAATAGGAGTGGTGACAGTGGGCATCCTTGTCTGGTTCCTGTTCTTAGAGGGATAGCTTTCAGTTTTTCACCATTGAGGATGATATTAGCTGTGGGTTTCTCATATATGGTCTTTATTATGTTGAGGTACTTTCCTTCTATATCCATTTTATTCAGAGTTTTTATCACAAATGGATGCTGTATCTTGTCAAATGCTTTCTCTGCATCTATGGAGATGATCATGTGATTTTTTTTCTTCATTTTATTAATGTGGTGTATTACGTTGATTGATTTGCGAATGTTAAACCATCCCTGCATCCCTGGAATAAATCCCACTTGATCATGGTGTCTAATCTTTTTAACGTATTGTTGTATGCGATTTGCTAGTATTTTGTTGAGGATTTTTGCATCGATGTTCATTAGTGATATTGGCCTGTAATTTTCCTTTTTTGTGTTGTCTTTGTCTGGTTTTGGTATCAGGGTAATGTCAGCTTCGTAGAATGAGTTAGGGAGCTTCCCACCCTCCTCAATTTTTTGGAAGAGTTTGAGAAGGATAGGTATTAAGTCTTCTTTGAATGTTTGGTAGAATTCACCAGGGAAGCCGTCTGGTCCTGGACTTTTATTTTTGGGGAGGTTTGTGATTACTGTTTCGATCTCCTTACTGGTGATTGGTCTATTCAAATTCTCTACTTCTTCTTGATCCAGTTTTGGAAGGTTGTATGATTCTAAGAATTTATCCATTGCTTCCAGATTGTCCAATTGGTTGGCATATAGCTTTTCATAGTATTCTCTTATAATCTTTTGTATTTCTGAGGTCTCTGTTGTAACCTCTCCTCTTTCATTTCTGATTTTACTTATTTGTGTCTTTTCGCTTTTTTTCTTGGTGAGTCTAGCTAAAGGTTTGTCAATTTTGTTGATCTTTTCAAAGAACCAGCTTTTGGTTTTATTAATTTTTTCTATTGTTTTTTTGGTCTCTATTTCATTTATTTCTGCTCTGATTTTTATTATTTCCCTTCTTCTACTGATTTTGGGCTTGGTTTGTTCTTCTTTTTCCAGTTCCTTCAGGTGCATTGTTAGATTGTTTATTTGAGATTTTTCTTGTTTGTTGAGATAGGCCTGTATTGCTATAAACTTCCCTCTTAGAACCGCTTTTGCTGTATCCCATAAATTCTGGCATGTCGTATTTTCATTTTCATTTGTCTCCAGGTATTTTTTGATTTCTTCTTTGATTTCTTCGTTAACCCAGTTGTTGTTCAGTAGCATTTTGTTTAATCTCCATGTATTTGTGGCTTTTCTGATTTTCTTCCTATAGTTGATTTCTAGTTTCATACCGTTATGGTCAGAAAAGATGCTTGGTATTATTTCAGTCTTCTTAAATTTATGGAGACTTGTTTTGTGGCCTATTATGTGATCAATCCTGGAGAATGTTCCATGTGCATTTGAAAAGAACGTGTATTCTTCGGTTTTTGGATGGAATGCTCTGTATATATCTACTAGGTCCATCTGTTGTAGTGTGTCGTTTAAGGCCAATGTTTCCTTATTGATCTTCTGTTTGGATGATCTATCCATTGGTGTAAGTGGAGTGTTAAAGTCCCCTACTATTGTGTTACTGTCTATTTCTGTTTTTATGTCTGTTAATAATTGCTTTATATATTTAGGTGCACCTACATTGGGTACAAGTGTTATATCCTCTTGTTGGATTGTTCCCTTGATCATTATGTAATGCCCTTCTTTGTCTCTTTTTACAGTTTTTGTTTTAAGGTATATTTTGTCTGATATGAGTACTGCTATCCCGGCTTTCTTTTCATTGCCATTTGCGTGGAGTATCTTTTTCCATCCCTTCACTTTCAGTTTGTGAATGTCTTTTGGTCTGAAGTGTGTCTCTTGTATGCAGCATATATATGGGTCTTGTTTTTTTATCCAGTCAGCCACCCTATGCCTTTTAATAGGAGCATTTAGTCTATTGACACTTAAAGAAGCTATTGATAAGTATGTACTTACTGCCATTTTTTAACCTTTTTTTTTTTTTCTTAGTGTTTTAGTAGTCCTTCTCTGTTCCTTTCTTCTTCTATACAGAACTGATGGTCACTTTAGTTTGACCTCTGTCTGAAAGCTGTACTCTTAACTCCCATCCTCCCTCCTTTTATGTTTTTGATATCATATCTAACCTCTTTTTTGTGCATTTGTATCCATTACGTTCTTATCATGGAAATAGATAATTTTTCCTATTTGTCGTCTTCTCTTTTCCCCTTAAATCAGTCCCTTTAACATTTCTTGTAGCACTGGTTTCTTGGTGACAAACTCCTTTAATTTTTGCTTGTCTGGGAAAATTTTGATCTCTCCTTCCATTTTGAATGATAACCTTGCTGGGTAGAGTATTCTTGGCTGTAAGTTTTTTCCTTTTAGCACTTTAAATATATCATGCCATTTTCTTCTAGCCTGGATGCGTTCTTCTGTATCCTCTACTCTGCTTTTGAGTCCCTCTAATGAATTTTTCATTTCCAGTACTGTATTCTTCATTTCTGATTGGTTCTTTTTTATATCTTCCATTTCTTTGTTGACATTCTCACTGAGTTCATCTATTCTTCTCCCCAGATCAGTGAGCATCCTTAACACTCTTAGTTTGAACTCTCTGTCAGGTAGGTCGCTCATTTCTGTTTCACTTAGTTCCTTTTCTGGGGTTTTGTCCTGTTCCCTTACTTGGAATGTATTCTTTTGCCTCCTCATTTTGCCTCTTTCCCTGTGCTTGTGTCTACGTATTAGGTAGGTCAGCTATGTCTACTGCTCTTGGATAGGTGACCTTATGTAAGTGATGCCTTAGGAGGCTTCCAGTGTGCTTCCCTCAGTTCTCAATGTTCCAGGGGTGACCCCTATGTGGGCTATGTGTGTCCTTCTGTTGTGGCCTGTTTGCTCTCCCTGTAGGCACCCAAGGAGGCTGAGTTATGCTCCTGGCCAGCTGTTGTAATGCTCAGCTGCTTGTAGTTGTTGTGGGCCCTTCAGTCTCTTTATCAGGTGTGGGGAGCCCCAGCACAGTTGGCTGCAAGTTCTAATACCACATTTGTGTTGCAGTATTTCTTTTAAGTGAGTAGGCCCCCAGCGTGGCAGGTTGTTAGGCTCAGGGCCTTACAATTGCTGTAAGCCTCTAGCCTATTAGGTCTCTTGTCAGCTCTCTGAGGATTGCAGCTGGGTGGGGCTGGCCTCAGGCACAGGAGCACCCAATTGTTTCAGGCTTTGGAAGGTGGGGCAAACCCCCTATGTGGGTCTTTGAGAAGCACAAGTCTTCTGCAGCTGATAAGCCCCACCGCCCACAGGTCCACACACACAGTCAACACAGTCCTGCCCCGTGTGTGCGCCCCGACCTCCCCAAGCAGACCCAGTCTCTCCATGGCGGGAGCCCCACACACTCTGCCACCGCCCCACACTCTCCACCCGCTCCTTGTGCACACCCTGCCCTGCTCAAGTCGGCTCAGTTCCCAGGCTGCAGAGAATCCAGTCACCAATCTATGCAGGCCCACAAGTTGCCTGAGGGCTTGTTGTTGGGTGGGGCCAGTCTCTAGGGTGGGCTGCCTGCCCTGGCTGAGCTGGATTAAATGGGTGCTCTAGTGGGTGGGGCAGACCCTGGGCTAGCAGGCCCTAGGGAGAACTCCAATGGCGTCTGTGTCAGCACGCCCACACCAGGCCACAACAATGGCCGCCGCCAATGTCCCAGTCCCTGGAGAGGTCTCACCCCTCACCGAGATGCACTCAGGGCCTATTAGGTGAGTCTCTTTTCACCACAGCACTGTGCATCTTTCTTTCTGGTGATTTTAGGATGCTTTCTGAAACGGGTGAGTTTGCGCGTGGGCCCTTTAAGATCCGGTTTTAGTTTCTTTGTGAACCAGGTTTTCTGGGGGTACTCCCCAATGTTTTAGTGGCAGACAAAGTCAGATATTCTGCCACTTGTCTCAATTGTGCTGGGTCCGCAAAATGCCCACAGCAGGGGTGCTCCCCGGCTCAGGACCCCACGCCTCCAGGGAGGCTGCGTACCTGTGAGCTGCTCCCGGCGGCCGTGAAGCTGGCGGCTTGTGAAGGCAGTGTTTTTCCTCTCCAGAAGGGAGTCTCTGCCTCTTCCACCTCAGTTAGGATTGTCCGTTGTTGCAGGAGTTCCTCTTATCCAGTTTTCAGTTCTGTCTCAGGGGTAATTTTTCCACCAGTAGTTGTAAATTGGCTGTGTCCACGGGAGGAGGTGAGTTCCGAGTCTGCTTACGCCGCCATCTTGACTCAAGATCTGTTGATATTTTTAAAATATTTTTTTCTCTCCTTCACATTGATCTTCATGTTGATCTATCTTCAATTTCTATGATTTTTTCTTTGTCATTTCCATTCTTCTATCAAGCCTATCCAATGAATTATTTTTCAGATATGGATGTTTTAGTTCTATAATTTGCTTTTGGATCTTTTTTATATTTTCTATTTCTTTGCTGGGATTTCCTATCTATTTATTGATTAGGTTTCTTTTATTAAGTTTATGTGTTAGCTGATTTAAGTTCTTGAATGAAGTTCCAACATCCGGGTCATCTCAGGGTTGGCCTCTGTTGATAGTATTTTTTCTTTGAATGTGAAACAGGTTTGGATTGAATCCAAGTCATTGTGAATGTCATATTTTAGAGATTCTGCATTCTGTAATATTCCTCCAAAGAATGTTGTTTTTGTTTTAGCAGATAATTAACTGGTTAGGCTAAAATTTCATAATCTGTCTTGGCTATGGTGAGAAGCAGCCAAAATCTCAGTTTAGTTCTTTTAGACTTAGCTATAGTTGCTTTGAGTCTGCCACAGACATACTTGAATCACGTGTCAGCCTGAGATTTGGGCAAAGTACTGACCTTATGCTTACTACCCTGAAAAATGAGAAGCTTACTCTATGCCAGTCCTGTCCTCCAAGTTTTGACTCCTCTCCAAAAACCTGCTTCTACAGAGTCTCTGGTAATTTATTATATATACATTAAAATATATACATATATTTTTACATATATATTATATAGATATACATATTATATATTACATATTATATATATGTATAATTTATATACTATAATGTATATACATACAATTCTATATAATTATATAAATCTTTGGGGGAGTGTGTATATACATGAATATATATACAATTCATACAGTTCAGAGTTTATAATTGTGATCTATGGATGAGTTGGACTGTTAGAAGCTTATTCCACCATACCACAAAAGGAAATTTTAGTGATTAATCTTAAGGGCACACAATCTCTATTTTCACTCATAAGGTCAATGTCAATCCAATACCTTAAAACACAACTCAAACTATTTAGCAGAGAACAAAGAAAATGTCAGGCACTTATTGACGTTAATGGTCGTTGTCCAAGACCCATCTTTGTGTTCTCAAACATATCAAACTTCATTTAGTTCTTGTTTGGTATTTAATCCTTCATTCTACTTTTTCATTTAGAATCCAGAAAATTCCCTTAGGATTTGGCTTTTTAATCTTACTCCCGACTCTCAGGTCCCCTTATCAAGGACTTCTGTCTACTCTAGACTTAATCAATCAACTATCTTTAATTTGAGTTACTAGAGTAATATATATATAATATCAACTCTCTCCCATATTCCAACAGGTCTTTTGGAAACTTACTTCTAGCACATTCACAAAAAGTAGGCCCGGAAATTTGTCTTCTGTTCCAAGGGATGTTTATTTTAGTGGCTTCTAGAAATGTCTCTTGATATTTATTCTCAAGGGTTGATTTTTACATTAGCTGTGGATGTGATTGGCAAGAAATTATCAATGGCGACATTTTTCCACTCACCAGAAACTACTCCCAAGGAACAGTGGCTGCCACTAACAATTTCCATTAACGGCAGGTGATAGCAGATCCCATTGTTAGAAACTCCTTGCAGTAGCTTGGGGTGGTAATTTGCTTCTCTCAACAGCTTTTAAAAGTTTTCTAGTATATTTTGCCCCTGAACAGTTCATATGAACTTCAATGTTAGGAAAACTCCATATTAATTTCTCAACACTGAATCTAGAAACCAATATAGCACTATAGCCTGTTTAAGTTCCTAGTACAGCAATGGTGCTAAACAGTTCTTTTAGATGAACATGAGCAGATTCTCTAGAGCAGGAGTTGATAAATGTTTTCTATAAAGAGTCAAAAAGTAAATATTTTAGGCCTTGCATGTCATATACTTTCTTTCACAACTACTCAACTCAGCCACTGTAGCACGGAAGCAGCCAATAAAATTTTCTTTACAAAAACAGATGGCAGGCAAGATTTGACCCATGAGCGGTACATTATCAACCTTCGCTCTAAGTTCTGGTACAAAACAATTCCAAGTTACCTCTGAATTTTTCCAATATTCTATTTCTATACCCAAAGCAAGCCCCAAGTCTGTAAACTCTTACACCTCAGGAAGAATTCCTGTGTATCTTAACAGTGATTTCCTAGGTATTAAAATAAGAACCCATTATTTTCTTTCAGTGATTCCATAAATGAAGTGACTAGAACACTTGGCAAAAGATGCATGTTACTAATCATCTACTCTACTATTCCATTGGGCAATAAGATATCTGTGTTAAACTTGTCCCACCAAATTAAATAAAGCAAATTTCACACCATATTTTGATTTTAAAAGTGGCATTACCCTACAGAAGTTACATCTTAACTACTAAATAATAGAGATACCTGTGACTAAGGAACAACAAACTAATCAATGGAATAAAGTCCAGAAACAGATGCACACATATTCTTGATTTATGGCCAAAAAAAGATACTGTAGTGCTACAGGGAAAGGATGGTTATTTTAATAAATTTAACTGGGTCAACTGGTTACACTTTGGAGAAAAAATGACATGGATGCTTACTTCAGACCAGACACAAAAGTCAATTCCATAGAAATTGGTTATCCAAAATAATAAAGGTTTTAGAAGCAAACATAGGAGAACATTTTCATAACCATGGGGCAAATAAAAAGTTGATACATTGAAGTATACAAAAGTTGAAAACTTCTGTTTATCAAAAGACATTGTTAATAGAGGTAGACATCAACCCATAGAGTGGGAAGAGTTTGCAAAGGACTCATAGCCAGAATATATAAAGGACTGCAACAAATAAGAAAAGGGCAGCACAATAAAAAAAAGTGGGTAAAAGATTGAAAAGACACTTCACTAAAGAAGATATCCAAGTGGTCAGAGGAAAATATTTTAAGAAGGACTCAAGTTCATTAGTTATCAAAGTGCAAATTAAGATCTTGAGATACTATTATACACTCACCAGAATGGCTAAGATAAGAAAAGAGAAATTTTAAGTGGTGGTAAAGCTCTAGAGCAACTGATGCTCTCATATACCACTGTTTGGCACGTAAATTGGTGCAAACATTTTGGAAAAAATTTAACAATCTATGTAAAAGCTGAACATATACATCCCTATGACCTAGCCAATCCAACTGTGTGTGTGTGTGTGTGTGTGTCCAACAGAAGCGCATACATAAAATCACCCAAAGGCATGTATTAGATGTTCATAGCAGCACTACCTGTAGTAATCTAAAACCTAAAACTATCTAAGTTTCCTTAAGGGTTTCGCAGATAAATAAATTGTGGTGTGTGTATACAATGTCCTACATTGTCATAATAACAGTGATCCTTCTACAGCTACACAACAATATGAATGAATCTTCCAAACCTTAATTTCAACAAAACAAGCCATAACATAAAAGAGTATACACACACATATGCATAATTACATACATAGACACATTTTAAATGTTCAAAGATGATTCCCTTGCTTTTACTTGGAGATCTAATAAAATGGAATTTGCAATTCTATCATAGACGAATTGATAAAATGGTATTGAGAGCCTACTATATACAGCACATTAATCTGCCTATGGTTACTTATACGGAAGCCAAACTGGAGATACATGTATTATTGATGAAACTCAGATATGCCTTCCATGTGGTACCAATGACTAAGGCTTAGAAATCTGACATTATCAATGCAAGCTTATGATCTGACAAACATCAGTGCCTCTCAAAACCACAATATTTAAACCACGTAGTTATTTAAACTATACAGGAATTTTGCTTACAGAACAATTTAACAGAAAGGATATATGTAGATTTGTAATTTCTAGTAGTGATGTGGACTATAGGGGTGAAAAGGAAAGTACTGGCAATGAAATATCTGAAATCTGTATACTAAAAGATGGATTGGTTGACCTATAGCACCTTTTCCATGTGCTTATGGAGAATGATCATGTCTATAAAACAATAGTTATTAGGGGAGAGATGATAAAATGAAGATATAAAACAACTTGAAAACACTCAAGCTTGTTTTTTTCTCCTGGAGTCATCTTGTTAAGTTCTTGTTTTCCTTATGGATTAGAAAAAAGATAACCTAAACTAAGAAATTATAAGAAAGGTGTGCACATAACATTTGCATTGAACTTCAGATATATTTGGAATTACAGTTCAATGAACATTTCTCTAAAGAAAGTGAAAGCATAATTCTATTATATATTTATATAAAAGTTCTTTTCAATAATGATTGATAATTCCACCCTTTAAGATGGTCTTAATAATTAGGGGCGTATGAAACATTCATAAATGGCGCTGATGGCTCACATACACACACAAACTTTTCAATTGTTAGTCATCATGAGACCTACTGAAACTAAAAAAGAAAATCCTTTTTTTGAGATAAGTGCTGGTCCTGGGTTGGTGTGTTATTGAGACATCTCATTTTTATCTTAAGAAGGAACGAAACATGAAGTGCTTATTTTATGCATATACACAGATAGACAGAGACGAATAGAACTTCAGTGCCAGGCACTGTTCTAAGTCTTTGACAAATATTGACTTCTTTATTCTTTGTAATAGTGCTGTGAGGTTGTTATTATTATTATTATTATTACATATTATCCTTACAATTTTTCAGATAAGAAAACTGTAAAAAAAAAATTTTACAGATAAAAAAAACTAAAGGCCACAGAAACCACAAGGCCACAGAAACAGTAAATGGTAGAGCTGGACCTTCAAGCCTGAGAGGATGCTCTGCATCAGTACACTGTGCTGCCTCGTCTCATGGCTAGCACTGGCAGATGCCCACTACTGTTTAGAAATTATATCAAGGGAGGAATAAAACTAGTGCATCATTTAAGTAATGGTCTGGGGAAAAGCATACCTGATTTGAAATATTTAGCCAGATTGTATTAGGACCTTTATACTTGGAATGTGAAATTTTATGTACTGAAAAAAGAAAAAGCTATTAAAAATATTCTTAAGAATCCCTCTGTAGTATGCACCCGTCACTATAGGGACAGGTCGGATTCATCTTTGAAAATTAGACTAACCTGCTTTGGCAGTGGGGGTGAGCATAAAGGCAAAACTTCCCTGGACCTCTTGTTAAAGACAGGGCCCAAATTTGGTCCAAGATGTTGACTAAGAAGCTTTGTTTAATATTTATTTATTCTAAAAAAATTTATCAGGGGACATCTGCTTCCAGTAGAAGAAGCAGACATATTATTCCCTACTCCTTCTGCTAAGTATAACTAAAAACCTTGGGCATTATACATACAACAAATATTAAAAGACTCTGAAAGGTGGAGGGAAGGCTGACTGGCTAGGCACCTTGAGACCCAAGGAACAACATGGGGTTCCATCACCTGGCTTTTTATTCTGCCTTGTAGCCCAGACTTGGAGCTGAACAAGCTGGCAATAGGCCTAACTAACCTGGCAGCTGCCTACAAAAAGGTGACACTAGGAATCCTGGTAGTGATAGAAATGTTCTATATCTTGACTGTACTGTTTTGCAAAATGTTATCATTGGGAAAAACTGGTAAGGGGTACATAGGATGTCTCTGTATTATTTCTTACAATTGCATGCGAATTTACAATTTTCTCAAAATTAAAGGTTGATTAAAAATATTTATCGAATGACTACTATGTGCCAAGTACAACTTGCAGGTGCTAGGAAACAGCAGTAAACAAAGAAAAAAATAGTCTCTCTTCAACAAGTGTGTAATCTAGCTTGGGAAATAGACAATAAACAAAGAAACACAATAAGTATGTAATACGTCACGTGGCCAAAATAAAGAAAAACACAGTAGTGTGCATAAAGAAAGATGGAGAGGTTGCTATTTATATGTGGTATTCAGGGATGCTGTCTTCCATAAGGGGGTATGTAAGCAAAGAAATAAACTAAACACGTTTGTAGGGAAAGAGCAAACCAGGAAGAAAGGACAACTAGTCCAAAGGTTAAGTTGGGAGCAGTCCTGGCATGTTCAATGAACAGTAAGTAACTAGATCATTGTGTGTGGAGTGTGGTGAGTGAGGTGGAGAGTGGTAGGATTTTGAGCTAGTGGGATACCATATCATAGAGGCCCGTCTGTCATGATAATGACTTTCAATTTCACTCTAAATGTGTGTTGTGGGGAGAGGGATAATGTATGATTTTGAACAGAGTATTGACATGTTCTGACATGTATGTATTAAAAAGATTATTATGGTTCTTATGCTGAGAATAGACTGATGGGGAGGAGAGCAAGTGGGAAGTAAAAAGACTGGTTAGGAGGCTGTTTATTGATTTTCAGTTTATATTTTATTTGTAATTGGGTTTTGGTTTTCTAATTATATATAAGCTGTATGCATAAGGAGCTTAAATTTACTGCCAGTGTTGCAGAGAAGTTAAGAACATGGATTCGAAAAAGAGTCAGATTGCCAATCACTAATTGCATGCTTCTGTTCAAGTTACTTAGCTTGTTTCTCAATGTTTCCATCTGTAATACGACCAATAATAGCACTCAACTCAGAAGGCTCCTACCCAGGTTAAATGTGTTATTGTGTGAAAAGCTCTTAAAAAAAAGCACTACAGAAATGTTTACTATGTCATTTTTGTGTTGGTACATATTTGAATAACATTGTAACAAAAACAATTAAAATCAGCATGAGAGAGGGCATAAATATTATTTTCCTTAAGATGGTCTATACGTTAATGACTTTGAAAAACAGTGTTTGAAAGCGTGTCAATGTTGATTTAGCTCAGACGTGTACTATTCACAAACTTATAGCTACTGTAGGTACCAGGCATTACAAAATTTGTCTGTCATCGAAAATTAAATAACTTTAGTATAATTTTCAGGCCAATCATACTTTATTGTAATCTTATTTTAAAATTAAAAATACAAATATGATGTGGCCAGCCTGGTGGCACAAGCGGTTAAGTGTGCGCACTCCGCTGTGGTGGCCTGGGGTTCGCCGGTTCGGATCCCAGGTGTGCACCGACGCACTGCTTGTCAAGCCATGCTGTGGCGGCATCCCATATAAAGTGGAGGAAGATGGGCATGGATGTTAGCACAGAGCCAGTCTTCCTCAGCAAAAAAAAAAAAAAAGAGGAAGATTGGCAAATGTTAGCTCAGGGCCAATCTTCCTCAAAAAAAAAAATACAAATATGATATCTATTCTATGGTAACCATTAACCACCCAGCTACCTTATTAATGAAAACTATCATTCTCCAATTTTTTTACATGGGAGTTCTTGTAGTGGACATATTCTGCTCTCTATCCTGCATTTGTACCTTTAGGGAACTTCTCCTTTCTCCATGTTATCTTTTAGGAGTACAAATTATAGGTTGCCAAAGTATCCTTTTATCTTGAACAAAATGATTGGTTCATGAATAACAGAATATTCAAGAAGAGCTCATTAGACTTTCTTCTTGGAATTGGATACATGGACACTGGTTTTCCAATGGTCTCTCTCTTTCTCTCAGATCCATGGCTATAAGGGCCAAATGAAAAACAATATGCAGAGAGCCTATGTGAGAATTAAGTTAAATAGATATAAGCTGAGCTAGGAAAAAGAAAGACATTTCTCATAAAACTTTTTAATTATAAAACAACTGATAAGATGGACCAAAATTTGGTTGTGTTCTATTCAAAATTCAAGTCTTTATTCTACAGCAATGATTTTAACCACAAGAGAGATTCTTGGTATAATGCTATCAATGAATCAAATTTGTCACACTGAATCATAACTCTGCATTCAACCTTCCAACCCTGGCCCTATTTCTATGAAACTGCATTATTTTGGAGAAGGGCAAGTGTGATTTGCCATCTTTATAAATATTCTATATTTATAAATATTCTGTGGATCACATTCACTTCATGGATAGTTTCTAATCTATTATTCAAAAAAGGAAAGAAAGAAAAAGGGGAAAATATCTGTTCCTATATGGTACCTGGTATATTAGTCAAGATAAATACATACAGAATCTAATACTCCAAATGAAAAATATGTGCTAAATAGTTATATGGTACTGAGTAATGATCATTTTTAAAAACCAAAAGAACCACAATCCCAGTCTTTTCAAAAGTTCATATATAGGATAGAAGAAAAACAGTGAAATATATGTCACTTATTTATAAAGAGAAGGTACTGTAGAAATTGTGTTTATATGAATTATCTCTTTTGAACCTCAAACAAAACCTTAAAGGGAGTAACTTCATTATTTTATGAGAAAATAGAAGCTCAGAGAAATTAAGTAATTCATCCACTGTCAAACAACTGGTAAGTAATAGAAGTAGAATCCACTCCCATTTCAAATGCTTCCTAATCTCTGTGTTCTACACTATACATTTGATAAGCTTGTATATCCATAATGTAGGGGGCATGACCAAAACGTGAAAATATAAAATAATTCATGAACTAGTGAAGTCATCACATAATAGTATATCATTATGATATATTAATATGTTCATTATTTTACTATAATAACACTATATTAATAATACATGATGTAGTTTATAACTATAAAGGCAAATGAAGTTAATAGATGATTCAAGCGGAAGTGTGAGTGAAGGTAAACATGAGCAGAGTTAGTTCCAAGGAAGAAAAAGGATATGAACTGTGTCCTTAAGGATACATGAAATGTAGATATGTGTGGATAAAGTTAATATATGATAGGAGACATTCAGGAAGTTTGGGTTTAATGCCTGTGTTGTGGGGAGCAAAGGAAAGGGATATGAGAGGATCTTCAGGGACACAATAGGAGTTAAGAGAGTATGAGGAAAAGGGTAGCGTCACTTTCTAAAGCAAACTCGAAAGGCAGAGGAGTTTAGACCTGATGGAATTTCATTTGCTTATAAAAATTTAAGTGTCGTAGCATGAAATATGCCCTGTCACAAACAAGATGCTCACATGTGTCTTTTAGAAAAAAATGATAAATCAAAAGCAAGGGACATAAGACTCTGTGTTGTATGCAAAAGAGCATAGAGATTAAGTCTGCCAAAGTTTTGAGTTCTACTTTTAAAAGGTGAGAAATTCCACCTTCCTGCCAAAAATTTTTATTGTAAAAGACGAGGTTAGTAAGAAAAAAAACTAGTGTTCTATGAGTTGGATTACTAAAAAATTTAACAATTTTAATTATAATATGATTGTAATTACAATATTTGATTATAAGAATTCTTATAATTGAAATTCTATAAGATTTGGAACTAGTCAAAAAAATGGAATAGTTTAGAAATGTGACCGCAAAATTTTAAGCTCCCCGTGAGATTGTGAAATATCTTTATACCTGCCCTAGAGATTACTGGGATTTAATGAGCCATCAACTACAAAGAAACAGTTTTAAAAGATTTGTTAGATAGGAACTTTAATTGACTAAGTAATTGTGCTAAATCAAGATTATTGAAAATAAGAATGTTTATGATATTATTTTAGTTTAACTCTTGGCAAGACAGGAGAACTAAGATGTCAAAAGCAAATTGATCTACTTTATCACTTTGTTAGTCTGGGTCCTTTGAGAAGCAGACACTTAAATGGGATTAAATGTGCAAGGATTTATTAGGAGAAGTGCCTGTGAGAGAAAATCAGGAGGAAGCTGGAAAAGGCTGCGAGAGTCGTCAGACCACAATAAAATTACGGCTCTGAGTGAAGGAAAAAAGGGAGGAAGAAGGTGAAAACTTCCTAGAGTGCTGTGCAGTTTAAGGAAAATGAGTCAAGTCATTGGGGAGTCCTCAAGCCAAAGATGGAAACCAGAGGCATTGAGTGCCTCCAGGAATGGGCCTGCGTTGGTATCTCAGATGCACTTTGTCATTGGCTAGGCTCAGAAACACATAGACACAGCCTCAGCATAGATGCAGCAATGGATTTCAGAACACAGCAGCTGGATCCCTTGGTCAATTTCCGTCTCTGTAGTTGAAGGTTTAAGAGGGGTAGTCCCATGGGTCTCATGGTTATTTTGCTTAGAGATCTCATGTTTAATCTCTTGGACATTAAAAGGAGTTTCTGAGCATTTTATTTTTATGGAAAATATATAATTGTGAGCTGTGTACTCTAGTGGAATCTAATAATTTGATCACTTTGCAGTTTCTTATATTGTATCACAAATGGAGACTCCCCATGCCACACTATCAAATCACATTTTGAGAGACAATAAGAGCCACAGCTGAAGGCTGGGAACCACTATGTCTGACAGGCCGCTGCATCATCCATCCATTCATCCATTTAATCTACCTACTTATTAAATTTAAAAAACAAAACACATAGTTTGGCCCTTGACTAACTTCCCAACCTCATCTTTTACACTATGCCCATTGCTTACTACACCATATAATTCAGTGAACTTTTTCTATTCACTGAAAAAGCCAAACACTTTCCAACCACAGAATATTAGCACTTATGGTCTTCTTTGTCTGGAATGTTCTTCCCTTCAATTTTCACATGACAGCCTGATTCACACCATTCAGACCTAAATGTAAGTATCACCACTTCAGAGAGATCTTGGTTGATCAGCTCATCTAAACTAGCACCTTGTCATCCACCAGTAACTATCCTATGACTTGTTTTCTTTACTTTATAGTACTTACCAGTCATGCAATAATCTTGTTTTGTTGTTCTCTAGTCTTTGTAGATTTGTGTCTCCATTAAATCATATGACTAATGGTCTCCACTGTATGATCAATATCTGGAATAGTACTTGATCCCTATAACTCAATAAGCATTTGTTGAATGAATAATTCACAAAAGAAGTCTTGTATATTTAAGGTGCTATAATGGGTTTGAGTCAAAAGTATGATTACTTGTCCCACTGAGATTATAGTTTAGTAAATTGGAAATTCTCTCTCCCTCACCTTCCTAACAGTCATCCATTCTTCCTACACTTGCTCCAGACACTCTTATTCAGTTCATTATCTTCTTTTTTGGTGGTAGAATAGCTCTGAACAACATACACTTTAGAACAACAGAAACTTGACCTTCAAGAAGGTTATTTCTCTAGAACTTTATTACACGAGCTTATGAATAATAAAGCATTAGATTTCATACTTCTAAAAAAGTATGTTTTATATATCAAGATCCTTTAGAATTTTCCTGGACAGATGATTAATACATGTGGTCAGAAAATATCTGTTGAATGTCAAGCACTGTTTTTAAGTAATGGAGATAAAATGGAGATCCAAACAGATAAAGCCCTCATAGGGCTTAGAGCTTGTTAGGGAAGGAACGCATACACGACAGGCAAAGAAATAAACATCACAAACAGAAACAGGGGCTTTGAGAGAAAAGGGGGGAGGACTGCATATAAAAGGCTTTGTCTAGTTATGCAGGTCAGGAAAGATGTTCCAGATGCATCATGATCTGAAAAATGAAGAGGGGTTAACTAGGTGAAATTGAAGGGTAGTTACGAAGGGGTAGGGGCAAGAGCTTTCTAGTAGAGGGAACAGCAACTGTGAAAAACCTGAAAGAAAGGTAACTCTATAGTATCTGAAAGAAAATGAAGACAAATAAATCAATAAGAATCATATTATGCAGGTCCTTGAAAGCCATGCTAAGCTTTATTTAAAAACAAATTAAAAAATTTTAATCTACCAAAAATGGCATAAATTAAATGTGCACCTTCCAAAAACCTTTAGCATGTGCTCTTTATGGTATCTTGAGTAAAAATGCTTCTGGAAAAATTGTCCTTTGGTTAGGCTCTTTCAGGGTTGGGTTGGTCCAGTATAGAAGAAAACTAGTAATACAGTCTGTAGTGATTGAATTAGCTGAAACTTAGAGCCGTGATTTTGCAGGTGGTGTGATGGAGAATAGCAGGATCTGGATATAATGAAAATTTAATTACATACTTAATACAATTAAACCATGAAATCATGAGGGATCATAAAAATTAAAAATATATAATCTGTGCTGCTGCATAGCTGGAAACATTTCCACATTAGAGACCTAACTTCTATTATCAGTGTCAATATCTATATCATGCTCTAATATTTCATATGGATTCCACTAATGGAATTAGGAACACAATCAGGTGGCAGAGTAAGAACGCTCCCTTATTAATAAAACACATTGGCAATGTTTGCTCTCTTCTCCATGGTAGAGGAGAATTTGCTTGTCCTTTGTCGGCCTGAATTACATGCATCCCTTCTGAGATGGAAAGAGAATTCATATGTTATATGCTTCCTGAAAGTTTAAAGATATGACCAAACAGGGGATAGCAAAAAAAAGCACACAATTTTCCTTTACCATTTATGAAAGAAATGATTAAAAATATATTTAAAGTCCTTATATTTGGTACAGAGTACACATTTGTGTAATAATACCTTCACTAGTTTAGCAAAGTCTTTGTTTTTCTGCCATAAATGTGTAATCCCAAAACCTAATTAAATATATGGCTCAATTAACTCTCTTACTGTCAGTTATGGCATTTTGGGAACTTGAGTAGTTGGACATGTTTTATATTACCTCATATAATTGTTTTCCTTAATTTTCACATTAACATTCTTATTTTTATTATATATATATACTTTTTCTCTTGAGCATTTCCCATTCAGCCATTTTATTATGTTTTGTTATGACTCTTTAATATTGATGACTAGTATTTGAGAGAAAAATCCTGAGTAATTTTCAATTCATCATAGCTATGCTAAATCAATGATACTTCTTTGGGAAAGACAGACCTGTTTAATCAAACAACTTCAGAGAAATGCACACAGAGTAGAGAAGAAGGAAAAGGCCACCCATCCCGTGAGTTGGACCGACTCTGGAGCCTTGTGTTGCAGCCTGATTATCCTCACATCCATATCTAAACCATGAGGTAAGAAAAGAGTTCATTGTTTAACTAGATGACTTGTTCAAAACAAACACATAAACAAGCAACCACCAACAACAATTTGGCATCTAATTGAGACAAGGCATTATAATAGTCATCTTGGGGAATGTAAAGATAAATAAGACAAAATTCCATCCCTAAGATAGTATATAACTTAAGGAAGAGTAAAAGCATACACATGACAATGAAGTCTATGATAAAGATCTTAAGAGGGAACACACAAAGGACCACGGAAATTCAGAGGTGGTGGTGGGGCAGTCACTTCCAGCTGAAGAGAAGTAATGGGAATTTTATGAAAAAGCATAACATCTATTCGCATGTATCCTAATCAATTAGAAAGGTTTTACTACATAAATAAAGATGTTATTCATTTCAACATTTACCATGGTAACTGAATTGTAGAACCTTGAGGGAACATCTATGCATGCATTCAGGAAAAAATAGGAGACAGAAACAGAAACAGTGGGGTATGAGACCTTTTGGAGAAAACCAAGAAACAACATAGATATAGATGGCAATGACAAGAGACTTACATGGAGAAGGAGATGGCTAGCAATGTCACATGTTCAAGGTCACTGACAAGGATTCAAATGGAAGGTATATTATTTAATGTGGTAGCAAAGAATATTGAGTGACCTTCAAGAGTATTTCAGGAACTTTGAGGCTACAGAAACTGTAACGGAAGGGCTTGGAAATTTGGAGATACACATTTTAAATTTAATATTTAAATAATAACATAATCTTAGCTATCACTAATTCATGCATTCAATATTTATTAAGCACCTATTATGTTCCAAGCTCTTATAAAAGTTGAAAATACAGCAAGAAACTGAAACTGAAGCACAAAGATTTTAATTAACTTGCTCAGTTGGTAAGTAAAGATGCTAAGACTGGAAGCCAGGGAGTCTGACTCCAGAATCTATGTTTGTAACCACAACAAAATACGGCCCCCTTCCTCTGGACCAGGTACTCTATTAAGCGCTTCACATACATTCCTCTATTCAATACTCACTACTACCCTGTGACATATTGTTATGATACCCAATGTTTAGATAAAGAACCTGAGGTTTAGCCAGATTAAGTAACTTTCCCAGGTTAAGTAAAATTCCCAGAAGTTTAGTTCAAGCAAGTTTGATTCCAGACCCAAGCTCTAATGTATTGTACTAGACTGTGCAGGTCTAGTATTTAGAGACGTTTTGGAGAAATGTTGGGAAATAGTAAAATATAAAGAATAAAACACTCCTACCAAGAGAAAACTCCTATCCATATTTCAGCATATTTCCTTCCCAACGATTGTGTAAAAATGTGTACAATATTGTGCATTTTTACACAATTGAAAAATTTAAATATATATAATTTTAAAACATATCTTTTGCCATTAAATCATTAATATTTTTTCATCTCTTTAAACACTCTTGGGAAAACATAATTATTGGACAATGGCTTATCTCATGGTTATGTCAAAATTTACTTAATCTTTCTCAACATACTGGACATATAATTTGTAACTTTTGACTGTTATAAACAATGTGGTAAATTATATAATGTCACAAATTTTTAAAGCCCTTGATATATACAGAGAAATTGTTCTACAGAAGGTTTGTAGCAATTACAATTCAAAAGCAAGATGTAAATTTGCTCATTTCACTATATCTTTACCAGCACTGTGTATTATCATTATTTTAAAAAGTCATTCCTAAATGATAAACTAACATACAGACAGAGAGAACTGTTTGGTGGTTACCAGGGGCAAAGGAGTTGAAGGGATGGGGATAAGGGGAGAAGGGATGCATTTACACAGTGACTCACAAACAATAATGTACAACTAAAATTTCACAATGTTAGAAACTATTACGCCATCAATAAAAAATTTTTTTAAAAAGTCATTCCTAATTTTATAGGTGAGAAATATTATCTCACCTAGAACGAGATTTTTATGATGACTTTTTTTCTTAATAATTGTGTTTAACACATTTATTGAGAGCGCTCAATAAATATTTGTTGATTCAATTCTCTTTTTTAATATAGACACAGCTTATGAAAATTTTGATAACTAAAAAGACACAATCTCAGAGGTAGTTCATGTGTATGCCTACCATGCTAAGAAAGACAAATAGGCAAGGAACACACACACACACAGACCTGATAGAGCAACATTCACCAGGAAGAACTCATAGAAACAAAAGGTATGCAAGTCCCCTGTTACCCATTGCATTCTAGGGCATCACTGAGATCTAGATTTGCTGGAAAGGATTCTGACTCTTGAATTATGATGCTTTTAAGTAACATCATCAGTGGAGCACCAGGGCAGAATACAATAGCAATAAGATATGGTAGAACCCAGCCCTATCCTGGCAGCTCAGCATTTGTGGTTGGTATTGGGTGACAATTCTCTATGGATGATTCACATTTCAGCACATCTTGCTAGTGAGGCACTGATTGCTCTTTGTTCAAGACTATCTTTTCAAGCATGTTGGCACATCAAACCACTTGGGAGATGATAATGTCTCCCTCCACGGCAAAAAATATGCATGCTTACCTCTCATTACAAAAGACTCAGTTTTCCTAAGTTCAGGGTTCCTCTCCTGTATCACAAATTTATATGTGCAGGTACCATCTGGACCTCTTTATGTACCCCTGTAGGAAATGACGCTTGGGTGTCTGGTGCAAAAGTGATGATACTCTGGCTGCTGCTATTGCTATAAGTAACAAAATAGCCTTCATCTCTGACCTAGGAGTCTCATGTCATTTTCTAGCATCCATGAAACTGTGGTAACTACATTACTAACTTGCAAGTAGTGTATAACCTCAAAACCTTGAGACAATTGGGACAGTTGACAGTTGGGTGAGTCACCAGCCTCTCTCTTGGCTGGGGACAAAGCCTGGTTGCAGCTCTGTATCGTGGCTGGCTAGCAGCAATTTTCACCAATCAGTACTCATGGTTGAGGAAGCATGAGTCTCTCCTGCTGTGAGAGAAGAGAGATTGAGTCTAAGATTGCAGTTAACCAGGAGTGATGGCCTTAGCAATGGGCTGTAGCCAACAGAGTTTTACCGGAAGCCGGGCTGCAGAGGATCTGTTTTAGACAAGTTAAACCTTCAATGCTAGAAATAGTGGAAGGTTTTATTTTCAGGATCACAGATAGGTAAGGTTTTGGTAAATAAATGAGCAGGAGCCAGTGAGGAACCAGTGTGTAAAGATGCTAAGAGTGGGAATATTGGATTAAACAATACTGTATTAGGCAGGAGTGATGTGTTGAGAGCATCTGAGGTAAAGTTAATTACAAATAAAACAAGATACACTTTTTCCTCTGAATTATAAGGGAAAGAAGAGAGAACTGGTGACAAAAATAGAGAAACGTTGATGTGAAAAAAGGAAGCTGTTAGGGCTCATATTGGGATTACTTTGGTTTAAAAGTGGAAGTAAGATAGAAGGAGTATGTGGAACTGGGGACTTGATATAAATGAAATAATTTTGAATCCTCATATTGAGAGTACAGTAGAGAATCAATAGGCAATGAATGAAAGGATTACATGAAATGACCGAGGGCATGGCTGATACGAATACAATGTGGATCCACGTCCTTTTTTACAGATGTCTATTATAAAATACCATTGATATTAGAAAGTATTAGAAAGTAGTCCCCTATCTTTATGATTGGACTTTGAGCTCTTTGAAGACAAGAGCATTGTTTTAAATATTCTTGGTTTTTTAGCGTAATTATAGTTTCTGGACATAGATACTCACTACATTACTAAATTAGACTTTCTCCAGCCAAGTTGAACAAATTTGAGAAAGTAGTCAGTTAAGATATTGGTGTAGTTTTTTGTAGCAAAATTGAAGGTGTAAAGGAGTCTAAGCACAGAGGAAAGAGCACATTTGGAGACCACTTTTCTAAAAGAGGGAATAAGGTGCTGGAAGGCACAGCCAAGGGGCAGAGCAGAGGTTTACTTAGGAGTAATGGAGAAGGAGAAGTGGAAGGAAGGAAGCTTAAGATCAAATAAAGAACTACCATATGATGCAGCAATCCCATTTTTGGGTACAAATCCAAAAGAATTGAAATCTGGATCTGGAATAGACATCTGCAACCCCATGTTCATTGCATCATTATGTACAATAGCTAAGATATAGAAACAACCCAAGTGTCCATCAACAAATGAATGGATGAAGAAAATGCAGCACATGTATATACATGTATGTAACATGTATATATACACATATATATATGGAACAGAAGGGAATAATGGAATATTATTCAGCCTTAAAAAAGAAGGAAATCCTGGGGCCGGCCCGGTGGCGCAAGCGGTTACGTGAGCGCGCTCCGCTGCTGCGGCCTGGGGTTCGCTGGTTCGGATCCCGGGCGCGCACCGACGCACTGCTTGGTAAGCCATGCTGTGGCGGCGTCCCATATAAAGTGGAGGAAGATGGGCACCGATGTTAGCCCAGGGCCGTCTTCCTCAGCAAAAAAAAAGAGGAGGATTGGCGGATGTTAGCTCAGGGCTGATCTCCTCACAAAAAAAAAAAAGAAGGAAATCCTACCATTTGTGACAACATGGATGAACCTAGAGGACATTATTCTAAGTGAAATCAGCCAGTCACAGAAGGACAAATATTGCATTCCGCTTATATGAGGTATCTAAAATAGTCAAACTTACAGAAGCAGAGAATAGAATGGTGGTTGCCAAGGGCTAGGGGGACGGGAGAAATGGGGAATTGTTTTGTGTGTGTGTGGGCAACAGGAAATGTTTATTTATATACAAGTACATAGAAAAACAATTTCCATTCATCTTTTTAAAAATTCTGTTACGAATAGAAAGTTATTAATACATTCACCCTTTGCACACAAAATACATTCTTTTTACTTTTACTGTAGTATGAATTATTTCTTTTTTTTTTTTTTAATTTTTTGTTTATTGCAGTAACATTGGTTTATAACATTGTAAAAATTTCAGGTGTACATCATTGTACTTCTATTTCTGCATGGACTACATCATGTTCACCACCAAAATACTAATTACAACCCGTCACCACACACACGTGCCAAATTATCCCTTTCACCCTCCTCCCTCCCCCCTTCCCCTCTGGTAACCACCAATCCACTCTCTGTCCCTATGTGTTTGTTTATTGTTGTTATTATCTACTGCTTAATGAAGGAAATCATACGGTATTTGACCTTCTCCCTCTGACTTATTTCACTTTGCATAATACCCTCAATGTCCATCCATGTTGTCACAAATGGCTGGATTTCATCGTTTCTTATGGCTGAGTTGAATTATTTCTTAATAATAAAAACTTAAGCTACAAGTCAGGTGGTTTGGTAATTTGACAATCCTTTTTTCAAGAAAGAAAATTTAAACTTTAAAAGACAGTGGATATATTGGACCGGCCCCGTGGTTAAGAGTGCGCGCTCCGCTACTGGCGGCTCGGGTTCGGATCCCAGGTGCGCACTGACGCACCACTTCTCCGGCCATGCTGAGGCCGCATCCCACATACAGCAACTAGAAGGATGTGCAACTATGACATATAACTATCTACTGGGGCTTTGGGGAAAAAAAAAAGGAGGAGAATTGGCGATGGATGTTCACTCAGAGCCAGTCTTCTTCAGCAAAAAAAAAGAGGACGATTAGCATGGATGTCAGCTCAGGGCTGATCTTCCTCACCAAAAAAAAAAAAAAAAAGACAGTCGATATATAAAAGAAGTTATATATTAAAAGTGCTCCTTCATGACTCCTAGAAAATTGAATGAGTACTCCTCCCCAGCATGATTTGTAGCTGTCCTTTCAAACAATACAGAGGACTTTAGAAGTTTTCTATGTGATGACAACTCAATTTCTACAAGACTGAAGCAATCTTCATGAAATTGATTATCATGTCTAAATGGTAGGCTCATAGAAATACCTATAGTTAATATGGTATTATGTACTTTCAAATATGTTAAAAGGATAGTTCTCATGTTAAGTGTTCTTACCACACACACACACAAGCACATATACGAAAAAAACAAAAGAACACAAGGAAATTTTTGAGGGTGATGGATAAGTTTAGTATCTTGATTGTGGTGATGGTATCACAGGTGTATGCATATGTCCAAACTTATCAAAATGTAATATTTTGTATATCAATTATACCTCAATAAAGCTCAAAAAAAGTTTAAGAGGTCAAAATCTTAAGGATAGAATTCAAATCACACTAAACTAAAAAAAAGTGAAATCAAGCAAGGATCCTGCTGAACTGGCAGAAGAGAGAAGGTTCACTGTAATCCTCTAAGTCCCCCTGACTAAAACCAAGGTAAAAGTGGTCAATAAGATATGACTCTAACAAAAGTAACAGCCAGGTAAAGAGAATTTGAGCCACATTTGAAGTCACTCAGGAGGTTGGAAGAAACTTTGAGATTGGAAGATGTGGGGAGAGGGTACTAGAAGTACATTGGTAATAAATGGGGAGACACAGGTCAGTAGAAAGAGCAAAGCGTTTGAAGACAGGCAGACAAGTCTCAGTTGAACCAGTTATTAACTGTGTCATAACTGACATTTTGTTTAATCCTTGAGTTTCCATATCTCATCTCTAAAACAAAGATAATAGCCTTATGTGTAGTAGCTAGTCTCCCAAAATGACCCTCCAGGCCCTTCCTGATATTCACACCCTGGCGTAGTCCTATCGCCTTGAATGTGGCCTGACAATGTGACTTGCTTTTGACCCATAGAATTCAATGGTAGTGGTGCTGTATGATCTGAGGCTAGGTTACAAGACACCTTGTGACTTCTCTCGGGTCCATTGGAATCTTGCTCTGAAGGATGCCAGCCACCAGGTAAGACTTTTGACTACTGTTATACTGCTCTACTGTGAGGAAGTCTGATCTAATTACACAGAAAGAGATGCCAGACCTGGGAGCGGAGAAGCCATCTTAGACAGCCAGACCAGTTGAGCCTTCAGATAGAGTAGTGGGTTGAATTGTGTTCCTCAAAAAGATAAGTGCAGGTCCTAAACACTGGTACCTGTGAATGTGACCTTATTTGGAAACAGGGTTTTCATAGATATAATCAAATTAAGATGAGGTCATATTGAATTAGGGTGAGTCCTGAATTCAATATGACTCATATCCTTATAAGAAGAGGGAAATTGGGCCGGCCTGGTGGCATAGCAGTTAAGTGTGCGTGCTTCACTGTGGCAGCCCAGGGCTCATAGGTTTGGATCACGCGTGCGCACCGATGCACCACTTGTCAGGCCATGCTGTGGCAGCATCCCATATAAAGTAGAGGAAGATGAGCACGGATGTTAGCCCAGGGCCAGTCTTCTTCAGCAAAAAGAGGAAGATTGGTATCTGATGTTAGCTCAGGGCTAAACTTCTTCACAAAAAAAAAAAAAAGAAGAGGGAAATTGGACACACATGCACAGACACAAAGGGAGAAAGTCATGTGACAACAGAGGCAGGACTGGAGTGATGCAAAAGACAAGGAACACCAAGGATTGACGGCAATCATCAGAAACTGAAAGAGGCGAGGAAGAATTCTTCCTGAGAGACTTTGGAGGAAACATGGCACTGCTGACACCTTGATTTGCAACTTCTAGCATCTAGAATTGTGACACATTTCTGTTGTTTTAAGCCACTGAGTTGGTGGAACTTTGTTACAACAGCTGTAGGAAACTAATACAGATGGCTTCAGGTACAGGCTTCAGGTATCATCTGACTACAACCACATGAGAAAACCCAAACAAGCATCTCCTAGCTCAGCCCAGTCAATTCCCAGAACTGTGTGAGATAATAATAAATTGTTACTTTAAGCCACTAAGTTTCATGATGGCTTGTTACATAATAACTGATAAATGAACAAGGTATTATCAAGATTTAAGCTCCCACATGCAAAACACCAGCACTGCATTTAGCACACAGTAGGCATTCCATAGAAGGTAGGTGCAATTACACTTTTATAATTTTAATTGTATTTATACATTTATATGGTGTTCTATATGTTAAAAAGTACATTCATGTATATTATCTCCTTTGCTCGTCAATGCAGTCCTAATAGAAAACTTGCACTTTGTTACATTCTCATTTAACAAATGGGAAATTCAAGCTGTGAATTTAAGTGATTTGCCTAAAGTTACACAAACAAGCAGTAGCAATGCTTGGCCGAGAGCACTGAGTCAAATAAAACATATGTCAGTGTTAATTGGAGTACCATTGCCTCAAAGATTGAGAAACGAAGTAAAGGATTTCATTTTTACTGAGAGCTTATTGTATACCAGTTTCCATTCCCTGTGCTAGATGCTATGTGCTATCTTATTTCACTCCCACAATGACCATTGTGATAGCTGTTATTCCAGCCCCACAAAATCAACACACACACACACACACACCCTCCACAGCTGAGGTTCTGAGAAGTTAAGTGACTTGCTCATACTCATGCTTCTTCCAGAACATCATGCAAGGATTGTGAGTTCTTCTTTTCCTTTATAACTAAAAGGTAGAATAAGCAGAATAACAGGAGAAGAATGTAGAATATGAGGATTAGAATGAGCAACTTCCATTAAGAGAAAAGATCATGTCAAGGAAAATAAGGTCAAGTTAAGGCAGTTGAATGTGGTGTAGGGATATTCATTTAAGAGATAGGGGTATCATCAGAAACTGAATAGGTAGGGATGGATGGCTAGTCTTGTGGGTACCTTCAAAAAGCCAGGGAGCAGGGTTGCTTTTGGGGCAACAAGCACAGACAACAAAGGGGAGGAGCTGGAGAGATCTGCTGGAGACATCTGCTATCAACAGAAGGAAAGTGATGCAAATAAACAGGATTTTGTTATGTCAGAGTTCTGAACTGACCAGTAACACTGGAGGCAATATGGTATTAGTTAGCTAATCTCTCTATCTTATCTCCCAGGTATTGGCCTTAACTGATGGTAACAATCAGGATTTATTAGAAATATTTGTTTAAAGAACTGAAAAATGACGTTTTTCAGAAATTGCTTATGAAAGTGTCTAATAACAAAAGAATTAGCATGGATTAAACCTAGGATGACACTGACCCCAGGGGACAGTAGACTTTTAAAATTGTCTATGCTGACAACTCTACAATAGTCTAACAAAGGGATGAGCTCAAGAATTCTTTGAAGTTCCATTCAGCTTTTCTAATTAGGTAATTTCTCTATCACAATCAGCTGGAGATTAATCATAAAATGTGAACAGTTTCATTTTCAGGACTTCAGGAAACGTAAGTGGTGATGATCATTATAATTGTAAAGAAATCTGCAGAGATATTTCTCTGTGGCTATTGCATTAGCTTTAATACAAGTTCAGTAGCTTGGTGTGTGTGTGCATCTGCGTGTGTGTGTGTGTGTGTGTGTTTACAAAGGAGTGTATATACAGTTGGATGAAGAAGAAAAGAGATTCTTAAGGAAATGTGACAGATAATGGTCTGAAAGTAAAGACAAGAAGAATGCTTCTGAAAACAATCATCTCGATATAAAAATGGAGGCTTACATAAACCCTGTTCCAACCTTACGTATATGAAATATTTTTAAAACACTGGAGTCTTCAAAAACTGCAAATAGTTTCTTATGAAAAAAAGAGGTGTGCTTACTTAAAAGGAACTCTTGAACTTAGAGAACTGAGCAAAGGAGAGATCAGACAGTAACGTATAATTTTCTAAAAGTCTTACATCCATATAAAACTCACAATGCAGAATAAATATACACCTACGCACAAGCTAAATCTAACCAGTTACTGCTTAAAATCTGAATGTCTTTGGGAAGTGTACCAGAAAACTAAAGGTTTTTAACTTTTCCTAACCTCTTTATTGTCATGAAATACAAATATATTTAAAACATTATTACATTTATTATCATTAAATATTATGTATATTACAATATAATTAAAAACAAATATGTAAAAACAGTTTACATAAACTGGAAGAAAATAAATCAATATAGAATTTTCCAAATCTCCTGGATTATTTAAATATTAGGAGCAAGAAAAAAAAAAGGATAGCTGACTCTTTTAAAAATTAAGAACCAATTTGATTCACTATGTTTGAATAAATAAGTAGAAGAATATATCTAAAACCCAAAAGAAAACCAGAACTTTTTTTAAAATTTGGTTTTTAAGAATAACACTGTATTTTTGGAGGGATTTATTTTCCAGGGAAGGAAATATCAAATTTTGGGAGGAAAAGGAAACCATTACAACTTCTCTTTTTGAATTCTCACCAAATTATAAAAGGAATGATTCCTTTAATGATTTTTCTTTAAATGAGCTTTGCAATATATTACTAGCGCTAGACTGCAGAGTGTTACCATTGTAATCACAAACTGTAGCAATTATTTTATGCTAAAAACGTTAACATACAGAAAAACAAATAAACACTTCATATGAATATGAATTATGTCTACTGACTGCCTATATACATATTTTAAACATTTTATGATTTACCAAAGATATAGTTAGAAGTAGGTCATTTTGATAAAAAGGGTCTTTAAAACAGATAATTCAAAATCTATGCATAATCTAAACGTCTCAACTACTTGTAAAATAAGTACAGAAATATTTTCCATTATTAATTTCTTTTTAAAAATGTAAAAATTTGATTGCTGATAAAATTTTAATTTAAGGCAGGCATATTTCAATGAAGAAATGTTTATGCCTAGCTAACAATTATATATTTCAGTATATAATACTAGAAACATTGATGCAAAGATCCCACAGTTTTTTGTAACCTTCTTTGCATTTGTACTTAACTTTGAATCCTGTTTTTCAGCTTACCTTTTCTAGTTATGCATGTAAACACAATATTAGAAAAACTTAATGTAAACTAGCATCTCTTTTGTAAAATAAAAATTGATTTTCAAGACTTCCACTTCTGGGAAAATAGAGTAGGCATACTTTTTTCTATTTCTCTTGCTAAGTACAATGTACAACTGAAAACCTTGGAACGAAAATATATACATATTACATATTCTGCAAGTTAGAAAAAGAAAAAGGTTTGCAATATTTGCAAACCACATAACTAGCAAAGGACTAGTATCTAGAATATATAAAGAACTCTCGAAATCCAACACTGAAAACAAACAATCCAATTAGAAAATGGGGAAAAGACATGAGCTGACATTTCACTAGAGAATATACAGATGACTAATAAACACATAAAAATATGTTCATCATCTTCAGCTGTCAGGGAATTGCAAAGTAAAACCACAATGAAATATCACTACACATCTATAAGAATGGCTAAAATAAATAATAGTAACAGCATCAAATGCTGCTGATGACACAGAGAAACTGGACCACTCATACATTGCTAATAGGAATGTAAAATGGTACAGCCACTCTGGAAAACATTTGCACACTTTCTTTAAAAAACAAAACATGTAACTACTACATGACCCAGCAATTGTACTCCTTGGAATTTATCCCAGAGAAATGAAAAGCTATGTTCACACAAAAACCTATATATGAATGTTTATAGCAGCTTAATTCATAACAGCCCCAAACTAGAAACACCCAGATGTACTTTAATGGGTGAATGGTTACACAAACTATGTTCCATCTGTACCATGGAATCCCACTTAGCAATAAAAAGGATTAAACTATTGATGGATGCAAGAATCTGGATGAATCTACAGAGAATTATGCTGAGTGAAAAAAGCCAATCCCAAAAGGTTACATTCTGTATGATTCCATTTACATAACATTCTTCAAATGGCAAAATTGTAGAAATAGAGAACAGATTAGTGTTTGTTGCTGGTTAAGGAGGGGGTGGGGGTTGGAGGGAAGTATGTGTGGCTATAAAAGGCAACAGGAGGGATATTTGTGATGATGGAAATGTTCTGTGTCTTGCCTATATCAATGTCAACATCCTGGTTAATGATATTGTACTATAGTTTTGTAAGATGTTACCATTGGATGAAATTGGTAAAGGGCACATGGGATCTCACCATATTACTTTTTACAAAAGCACGTGAATCTATAGTTATTTCAAATATCAATTGTTCAATTTAAAATTAAATAAATAAAATTTCAAGCTCGGAAAGGATATTCACAAAGGTGGTTACAAAGGGGATCTCTAGGTTTGGGACTTTTTTTTTTAATTTTTCATTTGTATTTTTGTTTTTCTACAGTGAACTTATATTGCTTTGGTAATAATGGAGAGGAAATACAAAACTCTTGTAATCTAAACTTTTCACATAAGCACATCTCGCTGTTCACATCATTATAAGGTTCTAAGTATGAAAGGCAACTTTTAAATTAACCCTCTGTCTATTATTAAAAACGTAACGTGTGGTCAGGGTATTTTATGGTGACAGCATAAACTTCTGATTTGAATAAGAAGGATGAGTTGAATAGTAGATGTGCCAGCCTCACATTTTTTTCTATCCTAGGTGCTCTTAGATCCATTACCATTTACCAAAAAATAAATTTTCTTTCAGAACATAAAAGTGTTAGTTCTGAATCTTAGAGATTCTGACCAAATGTCTGTATCTTATGGCTTTATGCTGCCAATTAGCAGCCTTGGCAATCATAGCACTTTTGCTTGTCTGGAAGAGTGTGTGCACACACGTACATAAGCTTCTGATTTCTGCAAATGATTCCTATTGGTTCTTTAGAAAACCACTGGCCTATTTTCAAAAGCTGAAAATGAGCTGGAGCCCAGTGCTCAAATCAGAAATCAAGAGGCTATTTAAGTGATGGCAATGGAAGGTTTCAATGAACACCAAAGATGAAATAGCAGGAAGCTGGGTAAAGATAACTCTGTTCCAGAATCCAAAAGGCAAGAGAAAATCAAGAAGTTAGAGGTCAGTATCACTGAGGAGAGAATGGTTTTGTAGCTCTAACTGATTCTGCAGTCTCCTAGAGGGATTGAACTTCTTTGGGAAACGTAAAGGTGAGGGCATGAGCGGAAAATATATACCAGATACAGAACCAACAGTTATCTCAGAATCATCTCAAACAATAGTATAATTAAATTCTGCAGCCCTCAAGCAAAATTCTTCAAAGTTATCTCCTGGTAGTCCTCTAAAAAATAATCTTTGCCATATGCCCCAGGAAAACCCATGTTTTCCTGTACAATATGGCAGTGCTTATCAGTCTCAAAAGATTATTGTGAGAAGGAAAATAAATTTGTAAACTGTTAAAATCTTACATGAATGTAAAAATCTTAGGTCACCTTCATTATCATGCCCCCCTAAAACTAGAGACACTGCTTAGGCTGAGAAGATAGGCGAGGCTTGAAATAAAACATTGCTCTGCTCTGTGATTCAAGCTACTCGGGGAATTTACTTTGTTCCTAAATTCTGTTTAGTGTTAGGTCTGCCATCTAGTGGCCACTTAAATAAATACTAGCTGTCATCATAAATTAAAGATCATATGAAAATATTAGGTCATCCAAAAGAACCATTTCTGGTCCAAGTGTAAACGAACAAAAAGATCTTGACAGTGGTAGCAAAATTTTTATTCAGGGCTTTGATTAAATATAAGCATGCTGACTTAAGACACTGTAAGTATGAAAGCACATTAAAACCAATTCTTTTACATTTACATTGACTTCAAAATAAAAAACTTATATTCATAATTTTCACTGAGTTTAAAAGAAAGTAATTGTTGAGTTAACAATTATTTTTTTCCTCAGTACTTGGACTTGTGCTATCTGCCAATTTGCTAAAGAATCAACAGTTATTAAATAAAATATAAACACAGTTTCAGAATTTGAACTCTAAAAGAGACAAATGTGATAGTCTTCATCTTCAAATGATACAAAAACTCTTTGGAATTTTTAAAAATTTGTATTGTTTCGATGTATTTGTTAATGGAAGTGACAGGTAATGCTGGGCCCGCCACGCTCATTCTCTTGACATAATTTTAAGAGCTATTTGCCCAGTGCTACACACTCCCACCTGTTTTCTTCCAGAGCACTAATATGATGGCTTGTATTTCTAAAAGCCCCAATATTTAAAACAGGCTTATTCATATGTCTGAAAATGACATTTGCATGGTGGCTAAGTATACTGAATACACCGTGAGAAGTATTTACAAGCTAAATTCATCAGACAAATGTACAATCATCACATTTCAATGTTACAATTGTTATCTCAATTTGTTTTCTTGGTTGGTATGTCTATGCAAATTATAGTCCTTTGACATTCTAATCAATTATAGTAAAGCATTCAAATAAATAATATAAAAAATCCAATAACCATTAGCCATGTTTTTCATTATTGTTGCATCCAGTTAATTTCCTCTTAGGCTTATTATTGCTTGAGATAACAAGTTGGCATCATATTGTTCAAAATGGAAATAAGGTAATTTTACAATTGCTAATATTATGTAAAAATGTCCCGTGATAATCCACAAACCCATATTCCATATTGTTGACATCCTAACAAGTATCTGCAAAACGCAGGCAAAATAATGAAACAGTATCCCTAAACTTAATCAAAGATTAAGCATAATCTTTGATTCTGCGGAGTCCACATTTATTTTTAATTCATAAATATAACCATTTGCAGTCAAGTATGGGAGGCTCAGTGTAAGGAATTAGCTCCAATTTAAGGCATGAATGTTCACATAGCGTTAGTAGATACACTTATCTCTAAGTAGGACTGTCTCATGTGGTTCATGAGACTGATTCTGCCAAGACTCACTCTGTTTTAGAATACAGCACCCCGATATGTGGACTTTTCTTTTTCCACTCAATCTGTATACTTTCTAACAACATGGCCAAACTCCCAGAATCTCGTGCCAAAAAAAAACAAGAAAAGAAGATTTTACGGAAGGAATAATTTCAGACTTCTAAATGAAAGCAATATGTCCACACTCTCAGCATAGCAAAATCAGTCACAAGATTAAAACCGTGGTCTCTAATAATCAAAAGTCTTTTACTTGTTACTCTATTATGTGTCAGAGACTCATCCTGGGCCAAGTTCACGAAGGAGAATGGAACAGTAAATGTGAATTTTTTCAAAACTACAGTGTGTTAGAATAAGCCCTCACTCAGAAGTCTGGCTCCAGAAGCCACTCCAGAAGAGTCCTCATGACCACTGCTGGCTTTTGTAGCGATTTCCTCGAGGGAAAAATAAATCAAGAAAGGGGATTTATTTTCCAAAAGATAAGAGGAATATCATATCTCACAAAACCCTCCAATCTTTAGACAGTCCATACCCTAGCACAGGGTTTGGACATTATAATCCAAGGGCCAAATCCAGCTGTCCATCTGTTTTTGTAAATACAGTTTTACCTACCATGCCCATTTGTCTACATAACATGTGTAACTTTTTTTGCACTATGATGGTAGAGTAGAGTAGTGCCACAGAGTCCCTATAGCCCACAAAGCCTAAAATATTTATTATGTAGCCTTTTACAGAAAAACTTTGTCGACATCTGCCCAGACAACAATTGCACTTACCATTCCCCAAATATGCTCGATACTTTTCTGTCTCTTTTTGCTCGCTGTTTTCTCCTTATGAAATACTCATTTCTCCTACCTGGTCTAGCAAAATGCAACCTATCCTACAAGGTAAAACTTTATACAAAAGGGATCAAATGGCAAAAATCATTTGAAGACTTGTTTCTACATTTAACATTAGGTTTCTGGGATTTATTGATGTTGCTGAATATAAGTTTAGTTTAAGAATTTTAACTTTTTAACTGTTATAGAGTATCCTGTTATATGAATAAGTTACAATTAATCCATTCTACTGCCAATGGACATTTGGGTTGGGTCTAATACTTTGATTTTTGCTCAGCAGTGTTTCTATGAATGTTCTTGTACATGTCTCTTGATTTACAGTCACAACGGTTTCTCTAGAGTATAAATCTAGGTGTTGATTTATTTTCCAGCATGGTTGGAAAACACTTGATATGATGACTTTGTTTTTTTTTTTCTTTTGGATAGGTAGTAAACGAATCTTTTGTGGTTTGAGTTTGCATTTTTGTGATTACAAATGACACCGAGTATTTTTTCCTATTTTTAATGATCATTAATGTTTCATCTTCTATGAAAAGTCTATTTAAATTTTTGGCCTTCTTTTCCTCTCAGTTTGTTTGCCTTTTTGCTTTATTGAATTGAAGGTTTTGTTTAAATATATTCTGGATACTAATTCTATTCCAATTATATATTGTAAAATATTCATTTTATGGCATGTCCTTTCACTCTAGGTATGAGATCTTTTACAAAATAAAGTCTTAATTTGAATGTACTTATATTTTTTCCATATGGTATGCAATTTCACATCTTGTTTATTAAAACCTTCCCTAACCTAAGTTCACATAGGCATTGTTCTGCATTATATACTAAAAGTGTTAACTAATCTGGAATTTAGTTTCGTATATCTTATAAGAGAGGGAGATAATTCCCTGTTTATATAAATAACCAATTTTTTCACCATCATTTATTGAGAAATCTATCTTTCTGCATTGTTTTGTAATGCTAACTCTATATTAAAAATTGTTTCCATATGTGTGAACTCTATTATTATAGATTGTTCTAATTGGAACAATGTAATCTTGTAATTCTGTCACTATTTGCTTTGTATATTTTCGGCCAATGTTATGTCACCATTAAAATATAAAATTATTGTGTCTTCCTGTTAAATCAAACCTCTTATTATGTATTGACTCTCCTTATTCATACTTTTTATTTCCACTAATGCTTTTGCTCTAAAGTTTTTTTCCTCTTTAATATAACTACATGAGTATTATTATGGATAGTGTTCACCAGACATATCTTTATTTATCTATTAGTTTTCAATCTTTGTACGCAGAGAAATCTTACGTGCAGGACAAGACTGTTTTACCATGAATTGGACTGTTGTTGAATATATATTCGACGACTATCTTTACATGACCTTTCTATGAATTTTCTGAATGCACTAATTATCATCATGGCCCACACGGCTCTGCACAGTACCCATCACTGGAGAAAGCTCTTTATTGGGTACAACACATAGGAACTCTCCTGGCATTCCCATTAAACCATCTAAAGCAGTCTAATTATTAATTCAGAAGCAATTTACTAATGAATGAGTTTTTTACTTTATCAATAAAAATTTGGGTGAGGAAACAGAAAAAGCACCACTTTGAATAATATATTTGGCAGACACACTGGTAAGATGGCAGATGCCACAGAGACAACAGTAATACAGAACAATTTTAAATAAAAGTTCACTGCAGATTGATAACTATACAGATCTAATTGTGCCCTCTAATATTGACTCTTAGAATATTTGAAAACAAATACTTGAATGAATATTACTTGTTCTGAAAATAAGTAATAAAACAAAATATAGGGAATGGGCTATTCAAAGTTGTAAATAAATTCATGAAAACAAATAACACATTTGCAAAATGCATAGCACATGTAATTACAAAATGGATATTGTACCTTAAGTGATAGAAAGGTATAAAGTTTTACATAAGGAATTTGTTGAAAATTCTAAGATTTCAATAATGTATTTTTATTCACAGAGAAGCTGGCACTCCTATGCAAAACTTGCCTATAGACCGGAAATTTAATTAAAATAATATCACATTAGTGAATCTAATAAAATCCAAAGTCCTAGAGTCTTCTATGTTTTCATCTTTAGGGAAATAATGGAAATCACATGCTTTACTCTATTGTTTAATACAGAAAAAACAAGTTTGTCTGAAGTTTATAAGCTAAACAACGAAAAAAAATCTGTGAAAAAGTCATACTTTACAGATTGTTTGAAGGGTAGTTTTGGATTTAAAAAAATGTCTTATTTAACTGTTATTTATTAGAACTTGAATATAAGGGCAATATAACATGTATGTTTATGTGTGTGTGCACACACACATATATACATATGTATATATACACACACACATGTTTATATCTGTTATCTATATCTATCATTATGAACACACATATGTATACTCATACATGCACACATATATAAAATATGTGTGTGTTGCAAAGCTTATGAATTTAGAGCAAAAATTCAATTTTGGAAAAATTCACTAGTGATGTCTAGTCAGCGTTATAATTTGAATCTTAAAGAAAGATTATGAAGGTTCATGCAGCAACATCTGTGTAGGCTTAAGGAAAATCATCATTACCTTAAATATTTAATGTGAAAAAACCCAATAAAATAAAATTAAAAATCCACCTGCATTATCATAAGAAATGTCAACATTTTATATGTTAAAGATTTAAACAATTCTCACATTTTGAAATATCATTTTAAGAAATAAAATTATCTGAATACAGTTTTTTGTTAAAAACGTGGTTTCCTTCAATCAAGGAGAAACCTTTGAGGCATTTGCTATCAACTACTTGTACAAATAAACTTCACCATCAATGTAGACTATGAAGAATTCGCTGTGGTTGATATCATCAGGAATGGTGGTGTAAGGACCTTCCAAAACCCTCTCCTCCATAAAAGCAAGAACAACACTGGCAAAATTGTCGAAATTAACTTTTTTAGAACTCTTGAAATTAAGCAAAAGCTTTCAATAATACAGGTAGTGTTTGTGTGAGAAAAATGGTGGAATCTTGGTAAGTAAAGGAAGCTTCGTGATATTTTAACTTGCCTTAATACCATCAACCTCTCTCCAATCCTGTGTTTCCTTTGTAAACCAATAATCCCACAATCTCCATAAAAACTAGAAGTATAGCAATGTGTGGAAGGGGCAGAATGGGTTTGGAGCAACTCCAAAGCCCATTTCCCAGATAACTGTCATTGTTTGATTTGTCTGGAAGTTCCCCAGAAAATCCCACGTGCAAAACATCTCTTTATTTGACCTGACTCAGAGCTTTTCTAGGGAAAACAGCATTTTCCTTGTGGGTGTTTGTCAAAAAGAATCAATAGCAATTGTTAAACATTGCAGAAAGTTGCAGTGGTGATAACAGTTGAGGAAAACAACCTGGCCAAAATGGTAAAAGGAAAAGCTGGGAATGAGATGTCCATAGGCGGATTTGAAAAGCTCTGACATAATCCTGGGAATCTAGAATGCCATGCTCATGTTCACAGCTGTGTGCACGCCCAGGAAAAACCAGAGGAGGCCCTAAACTGTCACATCTGAATGATACTGAGGTTCTGTGCAAGCAGGAAGTAAGGGCTAAGGTGGAGTTGTAAACTGACTGCATGATCATTGATTGTGTGCCAGGACATGCACACTGAGCTCCTAGGTAAAGGCAAAAGCTGGGAGATTTATTGGTTCCAGGCATTTAAGGAAATTTCTGTCAATCATTAGCTGACTAATAAGTTAACCCATCAGAGACTTCAATGGCCATACATGAAAAGAATACTGATTTTGTAGAATTACTTCAGAAAAGTCATGAAACAAATAAACAGCAGCACCATCAACAACAAACAGCAACAACAACAGGCCATGCAGAAAGGAGAGGGAAGTCTGATTTCCAGAGTTGCCACAGAATATTATTAAAATATTCAGTTTTCAATAAAAAATTATAAAGAGATACAAATAAACAAAGGACAATGCACGAAAAGAAAAAAAAAAAAACCGCAGTCAATAAAATCTGTCCCTAAGGAAGCCCAAACATTGGAATTATTAGACAAAGACTTTAAATAAGAAATTTTAAATATGTTCAAAGAAATAGGGAAGGTATGAGAATGATGTCTAACCATACAGTGATTATAAATAAAAAGACAGAAATTACAAAAAATAATGAAATAGAAATTTTGGAGCTGAAAAATACTATCACTAAAGTAAAAAGTTCACTAGAGGGGCCCAATAGAAGATTTAAATAAGCAGAAGAAAAAATCAGCAAACTTAAAGATAAGTCCATTGAGATAATCTAGTGTTAGGAACAGAAATTTAAAAAAAGAAGAAAAATGAAAAGAGCCTCTAATAGACAGATGGTGTCTATTAGACACCATCAAGTATACCAACATACTTATAATGGGAGTTCCACAAAGAAAGGAGAGAAAGGGGTAGAAAAACTATCTGGAAATAATAGCCAAAACCTTCTCAAATTTAATGAAATATGTGAATCTAGAAATCCAAAAAGCTCAAAAATTTCTAAGTAGGATAAATTCAAAGAGACACATACCAAGATATATCAAACTACCTAAAGCCAAGACAAAGGAATAACCTTGAAATCAGCAAAAGAGAAGTGACCCATCACATACAAGGATCCTAAATAAAATTAACAGTAGATTTGTCATCAGCAACCATGGAGGCCAGAAGACAATGGGATGACACAGTTAAAGTGTGTGTGTGTTGGGGGGGGGGGTTAGAGGGGAACTGTCAAACAAAAATTCTATATCTAGCAAAAATATCCTACAAAAGGAAGGAGACATGAAGATATTACTGAACTATTTGTGTCTTTGTAACTAAAGGATGCAAACAAAAAGGATAAAAATAATATACTATGCAAAAAACTACAAAAGAGAGCTGGAGTGGCTATACTGATATCACACAAAATAGACATAGACTTTAAGTATAAAGTGTTACTAGAGACAAACAGTAACACTTTATAATGATAAAAAGGTCATTCGATCAAGAAGTTAGAACATCTATATATGTTTGTGGTCCATTGAAAAATGCACCACCCAAAGATATCTAAGCCCTAATCTATATAACCCGTGAATTTTACCTTATATGGCAAAAGAAGTATCTTTGCAGATGTGACTAATTTATAGATCTTCAGATAGGAAGATTATCTTGGATGACACGAGTGTTTCCTCAATGAAATCACATGTATTCTTACAAGAAGGAGGCAGAGGGAGACCTGACACAAATAGAGGAGAAAGAACTGTGAAAATAGACCAAAGAGATTTGAAGATACTGGCCTTGAAGATTGGAGTGATATGGCCACAAACCAAGAAATGCCAGAAGTCACCAAAAACTGAAAAAGGCAAGGAATTGAATCTTCTCTAGAACCTCTGGAGGGAGCACAGCCCTGTGGAAACCTTGATTTTGGCCCAAACTATTTCAAACTTTTGGCCTCCATAACTGAAAGATTGCTTCTGTTTTATTAAGTCACTAGGTTCCTGGTAATTTGTTACAGTAACCATAGGAAACTAATACAATACTTCTATGAACAGAGTGCCAAAATCCATTACATAAAACTGAAAAATCAAAAAAAGAAATGGACAACAATAGTTGGAGACTACAAAACATCACTTTTGATAATGGATACAACAACTAGACAGGAAGATCAACATGGAAATAGAGGATGTGAACGTAACTATAAACAACTTAGAACTAAGAGATATCTGTAGACCAGTCCAGCTAATAAGTGCAGAATATACATTCTTCTCAAGTGCATATAGATCATTCTCCAGGATAAACCATATGTTAGGCAATAAAACAATCTCAATATATTTAGAGGATAGAAATCATATAAAGTTTCCTGACCACAGTGTAATGAAATTAGAAATAAATACAAGATGGAAACTTGGAAAATTCACTAAGATTGGAAATGAAACAACATACTCCTAAATAGTCAACGAGTCAAAGAAGAAATTACAAAGGAAATTAGAAAATAATCTTAGGTCAATGAAAATGAAGACACAACATGTAAAAACTTGTGGGATGCAGTTAAAGCAGTACCGAGGAGGAAATGTATAGCTGCAGAAGCCTGCATTAAAAAATAGAAGACTTATCCCAAATCAGTAACCTAATATTTCAGCTTAAGAGACTAGAAAAAGGTAAAACTAAACCCAAAGAAGGGAAAAGAGGAGATAATAAGGTTAGAGATGACACAAATGAATTAGAGAGTAGAAAAACAATAGAGAAAATCAACAAAACTAAAAGTTGGTTCTTGGAAAAGATCAACAAAATGAACAAACCTTTAACCAGGCTGACAAAGAAAAAGAAAGAGAAAACTCAAATTACTAAATAGGGAAGGAAAAAGGGGACAACGTTATTGATCTTACAGAAATAAAAATGATTATTAAAGAATACTACGAACAATTTTATGCCAGAAAATTAGAAACTTAGATGAAACATACAAATTGCTACTAAGACAAAACATACCAAACTGACTCAAGAAGAAATAGAAAACGTGAATAGACCTTTAACAAGTAGAGATTGAGTTAGTAATCAAAAATCTTCTCACAAAGAAATGTCTAAGACTAGAGGAATTCATGGATGAATTCTACCAAATGTTTAAAGAATAATTAATACCAATTCTTCACAAACTACTTCAAAAAATAAAAGAAGGGGAAACACTTTCCGTCTTGTTCTGTAAGGCCAGTATTACCCTAAAGCAGAAAAAGACATCCCCCCCCAAAAAATAGAGAACAATAACTCTTATGAATATATACAACAAAATCCTGAACGAAATACTAGTAGACTACATTTAGTAACATTAAAAAAAATATACACCGTGGCCAAGTGGGATTTATTCTAGGAATGCAAGACTGGTTCAATATTAATCTATATAATACACCATATTAATGAATAAAGTAAAGACACACACACACATATGATCATCTCAATAGATGCAGAAAAAGCATTTGACAAAATTGAAGACCATTTTACAATTAAAACACTCAAAAAAATAGGAATAGAATTAAACTTCCTCAACCTGATAAAGAACATCTATGAAAAATCCACCACTAGCATCATATTTAATGTTGAAAGTCTCAAATGTTTCCCCTAAGATCCTAGAACAAGACAAGAATATCCACTCTCACCAATTCTATTGAACATTGTCCTAGAGGTTCTAGTCAAAGCAGTTCAACAAAAAAAAAAAAAAGAAAGAAAAGAAAAGAAAGATATCTAGATTGGAAAGGAAGAAGTAAAATTATCTCTATTTGCAGATGTCATAATCTTGTATATTGAAAATCCTAAGGAATACACACAGACACAATTAGAGCTAATAAACAAGTACAGCAAGGTTGCAGGATACAAGATCAATATACATCACCAATTTTATTTCTATACAGTCAATGAATAATCTGAAATGAAATTAGGAAGCATTTCTATTTCCAATAATACCAAAAAGAATAAAATGTTTATGACTAAATTCAACAAAATAACTATAAGAGCTATACACCAAAAACTACTGAACATTGAAAGAAATTTAAAAAGAGCTAAATAAATGGAAAAACATCCCATAGTCATGGATTGGAAGACTTAACATTGCTCAGATGGCAATACTCTCCAAATTGTTATACAGATTGAATGTAATTCTTATCAATATTTCAGTTACCTTTTTTACAGACCTTGACAAATTCATCTTAAAATTCATATAGAAATGCAACAGACTCAGAATTGCCAAAATAATCTTGAAAAAGAACAAAGTTGCAGGACTTACAAGTCATGATTTCAAAACTTACTACAGAACTATGGTAATCAGTACATTGTGGTGCAGGCATAAAGATAGACTGTGTGTGTGTGTGTGTGTGTGTGTGTGTATTTCTCTTAGGGGAATAGAATTGAGAGTTCAGAAATAAACTTTTACATTTATAGTCAGTCGATTTTGAACAAATGTGAGAAGACAATTCAATGAGGAAAGAATAGTTTTTTTCAAAAGTTTTACTTGGACAAGCAGTGTTTTTCCTTTTAGTCACTCTTTTCATAAACATCTAATTTAGTCAATATCCCCTGGACATGACTCATAAGAAATCTTTGATGAGTCATTTTCCTGGTTATGCACACCCAGCACCTGAGCTGTTTCCCTTCTCCATCAGCAAATCTGAGTTCTAATCTATTCTTTCTTTCCTCATCTTGTATGATTGTTTTGTTTCTAATGTTATCTCTCTCATGATCTCCTTTCTACATCTTCTAATCCTGTAATCTCCTTCAGAAGATTTAGGAGGGCTCTGAGCAGGATAACATACTCAGGTAACTGGCCCATCAGCATCTCTCTGTAGTCCTGGAACAAGGAGAATTGAGTGAGGGAATCAAGTTAAACCTTCCCAGAGACCCTGCCTACCAGCTGGTAGGTTGTTACCAAAGGACAGGGGCCCGTCACTTTCAAAGTTGGGGAGTAAACAGCAATGACACCTAGCATAAGACCATCAAAAAGTCTACCCAAAAAGACCTCTGGCAATTGTATTCCTGAGGAATGTCATTCCCTCAGGAATGATAAATTTAGTCATTGATAAGTTTCCAATATTCACATTTATTCATATTATGTTGAAAGTAAGGGATAAGATTTCTAGATCACAGCAGAGTATTATACTTTTTGGGATAATGCAATGACAGCCAGATGGACAGGCCTGCACATACAAAAGGGGACTCTATCACTACAGAAGATTAACTCAGAGGTTATAAATCAGAGGGTTTTATATACATATGGTCCCACTCCCTTCCTAAGAAAGGGAGAAAAATATTTGCTTCCTACTATAAACAAACTCTCTTAGAGAAGTTCTAGGTCCTTGTGTTCTTACACTTTGGAATGGAAATAAATGTCTCCAGAGGAAAGATGAGACAACAGTCTGGGTTTACAACCTTTGAAAAGTTTCCAAGGTCCTGGGTTTCATCTCTCTTTGAAATGTAAACGCATACCTCAGGGAAGGTAAATCTCTCCAGATCGTCTCTTACCGTTTTATCATCCCTTAACTTCCAAAGATTATCTTTTAACCGAATTAGCAAGTTTTTTTGTTCAGACAACCCAAACTATGCATAAACATGATCACATATTCTCTACATCTGCACAGTTATACCTCCTCCATCACCAGCAGTCTTTGCTGTGCCACCCTGCCCAAGCATTGGCCTTGCCTCATATTTGTATTTCAATGTGAGCTGTATGACTTTTTTTTCACTCCTATGACACCCATGCATTTCTCTATTACTGCTTTAGGGTAGATGCTCAGATTTTGAGATATTAGTACATGCTTTCCTAATCTTGGATCTGTGCCCCATTTTCTGCGTACTGATTGGGGGACAGACTATACATAATGTCTATTACTATGCATAAAGTCCCCAGAGTTGTCAAGTTCTGAGATGGCTCTTCCTTGCAGCCAGCTCCCATGGATGGGTGGGGCTTCATTTTGAGGCGGTTTGAGGCACCTTTCCTTTCTCCAGGTTCATTTTGAACATCGAAATATCCAATCATTTTTGAGGTCTGAAGCACTTCATAATTCCACCAGGAATCCCATTTACCACCACTTGACCATCAAGAAACTATCGCTTCATTCCGAAATCCTTCCAAGCAGCATACAATTAAGTCCCTTAGTAAATTAAAGGCATCTTCCCTTAGCTTTTTGTTTAATTAATATTACATTCTTCCAAACTCTGCCAGCTAAATACCTCTAACGACATCAGGATTTTTGAGAGTGTTCCATTTTTTAGTAATATCTCTACCACTGCCAACAGAACTACACTCTCTACATATGTGCATACACATATACTCTCAGTAATTAAATATCGCCTATGGATTGACTGCATATAAAAAACAGCTTACAATGAGGAAAAGAGTTTCATGCCATATTTACGCATCCAGCAAATATTTGGTGCTACAGACTAGAAACAACCTCGAGAAAGATCATCCCAGAGTTTTACCCTGTGTTTTTGATATCCTACTAATTTTAAGTTGATAAGAAACCTTGAAGCTGATAAGTGAACTCCACAAATTCATAATACTCTCAGTAGTTTTACAGAACAAGCAAACATGAGTACAATGATCACAGGCAAATAAATTAAAAGCTCCTTTTTCCCAGTACCTTAAAAATAAACACTTAAATGTTTAACATGAGCAACAAAAACCCTGGATGATCTGACCCTTGCCTTCATTTCTAGCTTCACTTACCTTTGTTTTTTAAACTCCAGCCAAACTAGCCTGCCTTTATTTCTTCAAGCGTACTACTTTCTCCCATCTTAGGGTTTTGCAATTTCTCTGCCCCTTGCCTGAAACATTTTTTACATCTCCCAGCTTGTATCAGTATGTTTCTTTGCATATGTGTTGTCTTAGAATTGTGTTTCATTAACTTTAAATGGCTAACTCTGATTGAAATTATTATACTGCTTGTGTGATTATTTGATTGATTGTATCTCTTCCTGTAGACATTAGTTTCCTGAGAACAGGGATCATCTGTCTTTTTGCCCCCTATTGCATCTCCAGTGTATAGCACAATGCCTTACAATGAGTAAATCCTCAATAATTAATAATCCTCAACAAAATAATAAATTTTTGTGAATAAAGTTGGAAAATAAAGCAGAAGATTTCCTTAAGAAAAATAAAGGTGAGTGTCTATTTACTGGCGGTAATGAAAGCCATGACCAAGCCATTATCAAGTCTATTGGGAGAAAATAGAGTGAGAAGAGGGTCTAGGAATAAACCGTGAGGAACTCGATATATAATGGTTGGGCAGAGAAGGATGCTGCTGCAAAGGATCCTGAGAAGTAGACAGAGTGGTTGGAAAAAGTGGTGTCGTGGAAACTAGGGAAGAGTCTATTTCAAGAGGAATGGAGTGGCTATGGAAAGATCAAATAGGGCAAATAGTGAAAAATATCCATTAGATTTGGCAAGGAGATCACTAGTGGCCATAGTGAAAGTTAGTATGATGGCTTCCTGAGAATGGAAGTCATATCACATCAACAAACCTCAGGGCCAGTGCTGAACTACCCAATCTGAAGGAATTATTATCTCGGAAATTGTCCCTAAAAGTAATGCTGTATTGTCTAAAATCAGACATGAATCTGATACAGGCTTTTCAATGTAACTACATATTAGTAATTAATTCATTATCCTTATTCCTTAATGTTCTGCTTCATTTATCTCAGTATGAAAGCACAATTCACAGCAGATTTCTTTCCAAAAAGCACGGCAACATATACTGGGCTACCCTCTATTTGCTAATAATCCATCTCATAGCTCTTGTGGCTGAATAATATTCATTGAAATCAATAAGAATTATGGGCACAGAAGTGCTGCAAGGCTGAGTCTTTAATACTCAAGAATATATTGTCCATATACAGCCAAATAGCACTTGGATAGTCTGTGAATATAATTATAATAAAACCCATTATGTCTTTTCTTTCAGAGAGAAAGAAAAAAATGATGTAAATTTAAATATGACATATTCTGGAAACAGTGTGCTTATGGAACAGCCAGAGGGATTTTCAAAACTTGATAATCTAAAGGCAGACAACTGTTTTAACATAGGAGCAATATATTAAGGAGCCATAGTATTGGACTACAGGAATGACCTCGGAGATACTTTTTTAAATAGCACAATTAATATTTTTCTTAGTAAAACATTTCAATAAGATATTTATGACTAAACTTCTCACTAAACATTTGATGTGCCAAAATGGATAGATTTAAAACATAAACCAACTTACTATTGAATGGAATTTACATGTGCCAAGAATTTGAAACAGATATATGAAAAAGGACAATACCCACTGTTTCTTTTCTCAGATTTACAGTGTACACACATCCTATTCTCTGTCCTTCCACAATGGTCCATGTGACAGGGCTCTGCAGAGCACTTCATTATTCACCAACTACAGCCTGTTTATGTTAGAACAGCCCTGGGAGGGCCAGGTTAAATAAATTTATGTTGAAAATCAGGCTCTGTTCTTCCTTTTCCCCACCACTGAGGTGAAGAGAATTCCTGAATATATTTTATATGTTATTCAAATGACTCAAAGGAATGCACTTTGTTCTATGAGCAAAATTAATTTAATTTCTGTATGAAATACAGCCCAAGACCTCTCTCTTAATGGTGTGTCTGCACGCACACTTTAAAAATGACATTAAATCATTTAGGTAGACTCCTATGTATAAATGTTTAGTTTAGATGGAACATCTCTAACAAAACTAAAAGCTTTATCATATTGGCCACTGATAAATGGAGCCTATAGATTTCACTGCAACTAGATGTCACTGAGAATTAGAGAACAGATCAAAAGCTTCCCTGTATCATTTTTTTCAGATGACCCTTTATTTCTTCTATAGATAACACTGCTGAAAAGAGGTTCATTAAGACTTTTCCATCAATCAGAAATATCTAAAATGCAATCTTTGAGCTGCTATGTCATATACCACCAGTGGCAAAAAAAAAAAAAAAAAAAAAGGAAGAGAAGAAAAAGAGAAAAAGGCCATATTTACCTTTAGCTAAGATTGTGAGTACTCTCTGATATCACTGATCATGTAAATAATGTTATTAAGAAGAACATGACTGCAGATGAATTCATTTGTATTGTCATGACCAAATCATTTTGGCAGATGTGTGTACAACCTTGCCGCTGTTATCAATATAGTACATTTATTCAACGCCAATAATATACCAGGTGCTGCAGAGAAGCAAACCAGATGGTCCGAGAGTTACCACGTGGAAGAGTAAACCTGGGCGTGTCTTTGAACGCATTTCATTTAAATCTTTCCCACTTTGCCATAGAAAACTGTCGACTGGAGTAAGTCGCTATGCTGTCTAAGGCAGAGTGAAATTAATGGAACATTATCAATATCTCCTCTAATTTTTATTGCCTGTGCTGCCTTAGGCAAAATATCTATTTTTTATAGTGAGATGAACATGCATACAGAGTGTTAACAGATTCTGAAAAAAGCAAAATCCTGCTGGGTGAACACATGTTAGTGATGGCCACAGTAACGAACTACAAATTAAGGTTTAAAGGCACTGTCATCAACGTGTAAAAATATCTATCTGTAACTATCACCTATCTTCATACACACACACACACACTTAGCCATAAGGCATCTTTAGCAAGAATATTTGTGATATTGGAAGCATTCTAAACGCTTCAAAGAAAGAAATTATTAAAATAAAATCATATAATTTCTATACAAAAGAATTCTATGTAATTGTTTTAAAAATGTCGTTGATCTTCAGGTTCTAAATTGGAAAGATATATGTAATATATTGTTAAATGACAAGAAGAAAGAATGAAAGAGAAGCGAAGAAAATGTGGAGCAGAGGTTAAAAATATAAAAGCCTATACAGGCCAGCCAGATAACATTAATGAGAGACGTAGGTGTCAAGCCCAGACTCCCTAGAAAACAGGGTTTGAGGCAAAGCTTAGATGCTAATACTTTATTGAGAGTTGCAATCCCAAAGCCAGCACAGGGGAAAGAGAGGCATGGGAAGCTGGGCAAAGTCCAGGTGGTGTTATACCAAGCTGGCCATGGCTTCATGAAAAGACTCGGTTGGTTGCTTAGTCAAAGAAAACACCTCCAGGGCAGCCATACAGAACTTCTATGCCTCTGTACATCAGAGGAAGGAAAGGAGAGGGATTTATTTGCTAACTCCCTGAGATCTCCTACCTCTCACTGATTTCTATTTACATTAACTATAGGCATTAATTCCTTTGCTTCCAGCTTGCATCACCTGGCTCCTTGGGTGGCTTCTGAGGAAACCATATCCCATGCCCTTTTGAGGGACACTTTATATGAGTCTAGAAGTAGTGAGAGGAGCCAGAGCCTTTTCATGTCTGATTAGGTTAAGCAGGATGGCCAGAATTGTTGTGGCTCCTGCGAGGCAGGAAGCAGCAATGCAGGCCACACCAGAGCCCATAATGCATTCCACAGGCAGCCAAGACTCACAGTGGTATTAGAAGTTGAGGTAGATTCAGATGCAGTGGTGGCAACAGCAACCAGGATCCTCCAAGAGATGGTGACCGACAGCCCAGTAGACAGTGAAGCTGAGTGAACCAGAGCAGGCTCATAAATTGAACCTGGTATATTAGGCAGGACAAATTATAACTGATGTTCATCCCCAGTGATGGGAATATAATGAGAGTGGTAGAAACTGAGGAGAATGCAAGATGGTATGCTGCTACCCAACTCTATGAAACTGCTACCATGCAAGGATATGGGCCCAATGCACAAAATGCTACATTAATTTGTAATTTAAATAAATTTGTGGACAAGACACAAGATTTCTGTTCTCCCTGGAGTCCAGAAGCTCAATGACAGCCAGGAGGTATGGCCTTAAGAAAAAATACTTGAAAAATGTCACAAAGAATCTTAGTTACATCTGAGATCTAGGAATTAAGGAAACAAATGCAAGCCTAGTAATGACCTGCAGTTTTGTGGTTTGCTTTTCTCCTTAAAACAAACACCAACTTTTTGTAAGCCTCCTGACTTAAGGTAAAAGAAAAAGACGAATGTTTACCAACTTGAGAGGATGAAGATTTGGTTCTGAAACGACTGAACCAAAAGATGACCGAAAAAAGTAACTTATGAGGGAACTATACGAGGAAAATAACTCTAAGGAGGCAAAAGTGAATAAAAAGTGTTAGTACGAGTTTTTTTGTTTGTTTGTTTGTTTTGTAGGAGGATAAAAATAGAGTTGAGAATAAAGTCTCCATCTTTGGAATTCCTTAGATCTGGGATAGTGGTGTCTCTAATTCCTAAGCCTTTCTGAGGACTGGGAAAGCAAATTTTACTAGCTCCTTGTTTGCTTCCCTCTTTAAAGATAATTAAATTTCAGTGTATTTCTCTCTACTTAGGGACTGCTCAACAATTTTTCAATATTCTGAATCTCTATTGGCATTTCTCACCTGAGACAACCTCTTTTCTTGAATTCTGTCCTCTTGTGTTTATTTAGTTATTTTTATCTGAGCATTCTTAGTGAGATCTGGAGAAAGAGCAAAGTGTAATCTGTGTACAATCCATCATCTATAACTAGAAGCAGGATAATCCCTATTTTATGCAAAGTTTTTCATGGAAGATTATAAGAGGGATGACTACCTGACTTATTTAGTGAATCAGTATAACTTGGGTAGCAAAACCAGACAAGGAGAGAATAAGAAAACAAAATCAGAAATGAATATCACTTATGCATACAGCAAAAATATTAAATAAAACACTACCAGCAAATCGAATCTGCCATAGTATCAATATAATACTCATAGGAATATTAGACTGTTCAACATCAGATTATCTATCAAAAATCTACCATATTCATATATTAAAGAAAAATCTATCTTCTCAATAGTATTCAATAAAATTCAACATTCACTAATAATAAAATGACTTAGCAAATGGGGAATGGAAGGAAACCTGCTTAATTTAATAAAAATTATCCACCTAAAAACTTACAGCAAATATACATATAGAGAGTATATATACATTCCAAAAATTGTATGAAGTCTTCAATCCCATGCCTATTGCACTATCTTCATTACTTTAGTGAGAACAAGTAATATTGCTGGGTCTTTTTCTTCCTTTCGAAGATTTTGAAGAAATGTATTTTCATTCAACTGGGCTTCCAGATAATTAAGATGATAGAGACCAGTTCTTCAACTGCTCTAGGAATAAGTGTTAGTAGCCAGCACTTGAAGATCAAATCTTCCTTTCACCCTGACCAAAACAAGATTTCCCTTCTTTGCTGAAGGGCTGTTTCCATCATGTGAGTAATGCTCCTTGTTGCTAACATGACTTCCTACTTTGTTTTCCAGCCTGAATTTCAAAGTTGGCACCATATCCTTGGCTTTCCTCCTCTGAGTCTGAATTCAAAGGTGATCCTAGCTGCTCTTATCAAATCATTTAGCAGGAAGCTAGTGGAAGCAGCACTGGTTTCAAATAAAAATTTCAAAGATTGATTGTATTAAAAATACTATAACGTAACATATTAAATTGTTTTTAAATTTAATCTAATATCCAGAAATGCTAACTACCCAAATGAATGTATCTCCCTTCTGGTAGCTGACTATATTGTTTTTTTATTCTATCCACACAAAAAGAGTCGATTTTTGTAGACTGAAGAATCCATTTTTGTAGACATTAACATGTCCTTACACTAATAAACATGTTAATGCATCCAAAGAAAAATCTCAGTGCTATGTATCCTCTCATACTGACATTTCAAGATTGAAAAGCTATCACCACATACTATCTCACTGTACTTGAATCACTTTCCTTTTTAGCTAAATACTCATGGGCCCCAAACGAACAGAAAGTAGGACTGAGAAAAAAACACATTATCTACTTCTTTTAAACTCCTTTCTGTCATATGATCTAGCCATTCCACTTCTGGGTATATATCCAAAAGAATTGAAATCTGGATATCAAAAAGATATCTGCAGTCCTATGTCTATTGCAGCATTATTCACAATAGTCAAGATATGAAAACACCCTAAATGTCTATGAGTGGATGAATGGATAAAGAAAATGTCACATATACAAATAATGTAATATTATTCAGCCTTAAAAAAGAAGGAAATGGCTGGTCCAAGTGCAGTGGTATTTACAATTAATTGATCACAGCTAGTTACAGATTTCTTTGTTCCTTTTCCACTCCCTGTACTTCACTTGACTAGCCTTAAAAAAATTTTTTTTAAAAAGAAGGAAAACTTGCCATACGCAACAACATGGATGAACCTGGAGGACATTATGATAAGCGAAATAAGCCAGTCATGGAAGGACAAATACCGCATTATTTGACTTATATGAGGTGGCTAAAATAGTCAAACTCATAGAAGCAGAGAGTAGAATGGTGGTTGCCAGGAACTGAAGGGAGGGGGAAATGAAGAGATGTTGTTCAACTGGTATAGAGTTTCAGTTATTTGAGATGAATAAGTTCTGGAGATCTGCTATAAAACACAGTGCCTATAGTTAACAATACTGGATTGTACACTTAAAAATCTTTTAAGAGGGTAGAGTGCATATTAATTGTTATTGTCAAAATAAAATTAAAAAAAAATCTCCTGTCTACAAATTTTAAATGACCAAGACCCACTCAGAAGCACCTGTACCCACATACACACACATTTACCTTGTCTCAGAGAGAGTCAGACCAGGGTTGAGTTTCCAAGCAATAGACTGAAGGTGGTTTCAAGGGAGAAGAGAAGATATTATAGGGGCAGGTTTAAGAATCAATGGGTCGGGGCCGGCCCGGTGGCACAAGCGGTTAAGTGCGCGCGCTCCGCTGCGGCGGCCCGGGGTTCGCTGGTTCGGATCCCGGGCGCGCACCGACGCACTGCTTGGCAAGCCATGCTGTGGCGGTGTCCCATATAAAATGGAGGAAGATGGGCACAGACGTTAGCCCACGGCCGTCTTCCTCAGCAAAAAAAGAGGAGGATTGGCGGATGTTAGCACAGGGCTGATCTCCTCACAAAAAAAAAAAAAAAAAAAAAGAATCAATGGGTCAATGCTTCACCTCAAATCCAGTGGGGATGGGCAGAAAGGCAAGAATACAATCAGAAGCAGAGGGACCTGTAACCAAGGTCTATAGAATGAAGTGAACAGTTTCTGAAGCATGAACAAAAGTAAAATAACCTGGAGTGATTATCTGACCACCAGTTCTTACAAGGGTATTAAAAGTTTTGAGAGAGGAATGGACCTATTAAATGTGCTAAAACAGTTTGAATAAATACTAGCAATTTTGGAATGATGACAAGCTCTATGATGTAGTTCAGGATAAAATATGGATAAGAGTGTCACACTGACTGGACTTCTCTTCAGAATTGCATTGCAAATGTGTCCAGTAAAATTTTCTTGATGTAATTTTTAATCTATGACCATTGGCAGTCCTTTTATATTTCTGTTCAATCCTTCTATTTCTGAAATATGCATACAAATCACATCCCTGTGGTTACAGTATTTTACTGAAATCTTGTTGTATTAAACATTACTCAGCATATAAAATCTAACTTAATAGCTGAGGCTCAGGCAGTATTTTGCTATAAGGCAAAATTGCTTTTGGTTGCAGTTTGTAGAAAACATTTCATCTATAATGATTAAAAAATCCAAATCACCCAGTCTTCTTCTTCACTCCAGCATTTAGGTTAGAATGTTTCTTATTATCTATTGTTACTGACATTTTGAAACCAGTGTTGCCAGCTCATATGACACCTTGAAACTCAGTTTCTTTAGCTCATTTGCTACACTGTCTGACTTCTAACATAGAACTTGTCACCTAGTATCTCTCCATCTTCAAAATCTTGAACCTTCTTAGGTGATATCAATCCCATTCTCATTAAACTATTAAACTTCCACATCATCCACATCAAAATCTCAATATCACATATTTCTCTATCTCATTTACTTCTCTAGCTTACTTCTGACTATGCTTTAGTCACTACTGTTACTAAGATTCAGTTTAGTTCTATCATTGCTGCCTTCACTAACAGCCTGTCTTCCTGAGGTTCTTTCCCTCCCCTCTGTCACTATCCCCATCCCCAATCTTCCAAGGTTGCTAATCTTTGATCCTGAAATCATTCCTACCACCATTTTTTGTTAGTGTTAATATATTTGACAAAAGGCAGAAGAACTGCCTTGTAAATTTTGATACCTGATTTCAACCAGACTTTCTTAGCAATTGGTATTCCTTTAATTATTTTGTATTGGTTTTCTGGTGATGTCTCTACAAGGCCTACACCCATCTCTCTCTTCCATAAGCCAAAACCCCTCCTTTATTTTCTCTAAAGCAGATGTTGCCAGAAGACTTGAACCATGTGGTGTTACTTATTTCAACAACTCTCTGCATATTTCAAAATATTCATCACTGTAATACCCTTACTTCTCTCCGTTGGAAGAACATGTATATTCCACTTTTCCAATGCTTGTGCTTGTTTTTTCTTCTAGACTTGCTATAGCCCCCACTGCTATCTCAATTCTTTTGGTCATTTATCCTTTGATTGTTACCCTCTACTTTTAATCACAGATAGCTATTGCACCTACTTCAAAACTTCAAACAAATCATTGTTTAACATTTAAGTTATTGTCTTTTCTTTTTTGATTTCAAACTTCCAAAATGGTCTGTATTCCATAGTTCTACACAATCTCTCCTTAATCCCTATAACACAAATTTAAATTCCAGCAGATTAAGTGATCAAACTTTCCTTAATTTTTGGTTAACCCATTGACATGTTTTAATCTTCTTTGAGGTTTTTGTACTATTTACTTTGCTGTATTTTTTTTCTTGAAACTTCTAACCTATCTTTGCTCTTTGCTCTCATCTCCTTCTGTGAGTACTCCCCAAGGCTCAAGTCTTGATCTTCTCAGTGAGAATTTAAGCTCTTTTAAGGTGGTGTCAATTTATTAGCAATAAACTATGTACTAAATATATATTAATTTTTAGATTTTCTTAGATGAATCAAATTTAACAAGAGTCTTGCCATTTAGTGAGGGCTTCTTTTGCACTTGTGTCTACAAGAGATGTAAAAATGAGAGAGGAAAGCCTCTATGGGGCCTCTCCTGCTGAGGTCCAGGCTATATACCTCATGAGACAAATCACCCAAAATTACAACCAAAAGTTTGGAGTGTGGATGAGGATTAATCTTACAGCTCCCCCTCCATCACTCTCTTCCAGAGGAGGATCCAACCACTGGTGAGAAACCAGCATTATCACCACATTCTGAAAGGTCAATAAGATCCCTCAGAACAGAGAGAGGAATCACTGTGACATTAGCTGAATTAGAAAAGAATCTGAGTCAACCCTATGCATTTAGAGAACAATATAAAGACAAAATGAATTTCAACTATAAAATCTGCAAAGTTGTAAGTATAAACTAGCAACAATAAATAATGGTTTAAAATGCTGTTATGTTTTAAGGGATATTATAAAAATGTTTCTGTATAGTAACAAGCACACAGTTGTCGAAATGGGCTTTCTGAGTTTTCAAGAAGTCCTGGGTAATGTATAGAGCAGTCCTTCTATGAAAACAAAGCAATAATCATGGAATATCATAGAATAATCTTAGTGGATAAAAAAAAGATGTAAGGGCCAAAATTATGAAGTGGGCTTAATCTCAGATGTTAAAACACCACTGAAGAAAGATGCTCTAGCTTTGAACAAAAATTTTTGGAATTAATTCTTCCCCAAGGAAGAGAAGAAATAAAAAAAAATTCAGTAACTAAAATTACCTAATTTTATTAACCCATTTGAAAAATTATGAAAACCTAGGGTTTCCAGGCAAAAAAATATGCCCAGTTAAATGTGAATTTCAGATACTCAACAAATAAATTTATTATGTTTTTCGTATAATTATTCATTATTATCTGAAATTCAAATTTAAATTAGTGTCTTATATTTTTACTTGCTAAATCCATCTACCCTATAAAGACCTAATGTGGTGAATGTTATTCACGTCCATATTTAATTACTGCTTGTTCATCTCTCCACCCCCAGCAAGATTATAAATTCTAATAGAGACCATAATCTTTCACATTTACTACTACATCTTCAACATCTAAAACCCCATATTCTAAGCCAAAGTTTGGAGGTAGGACTAGGATCAACTTCATAGTTTTCCAATTTGTTTTCTAATAAAGCTACCAAGTGCTAGTAAAAAGCAAAAATCATCATCCCACTGAAAACTCAGTAAAAGCTCCTTCACAAAGAATAGGTTCTTGTAAAATAGTTATTTTAAATAAATGACTGAAAATGAACCCCTCACATTGCTCCATCTCTCCACTTCTTGGCTACTCCAAATAGCAGTGAAGTTTTCCTTGGTTGACATAAGCAGTTGACACATTTAAATCATATCATTCAGTCTCTCTCTCTCTCTTTCAACTTTCCCTTTTGTTAGACAAAATAAGGACTCAATTGGGCTACACCACAAAATTTTGGAACAAAGAGATAGAAAATATCACATTGATCTCCTTTATTTTATAAAGAACTAAAAGCTGACATAACTACAAGAGTGCTTTCCTGATCAAAACCTTTTAATAGTTCTGTGTTGCCAATAAGATAAACTTTCTAAAATCTTGGTATAGTGTAAATGTCCCCCAAGATTTTGTCCCAGCCTTCCTCTCCAGCTGTGTATCTCATCACAGTACAGAATACTGTGTCCTGGCACCTATGACTAGCATCCTCTGCTCTCAATGGCCCATAGGGGACCACTTCCTCCCTTGTACACCCATCTGTTCATGTTTGTATTACAGCACTGTTAACACTATAGAATCTATGAATTTAAACATCTGTCGATCTCCTCCTATTAGTCTGAGTTTTGTAAGTGTAGGGACTGGCTTATTCCTGTTGGAATTACTATTATTAATGCCTAGTCAAGTGCCAGGGCACAGAGCAGAAGCCCAAGAAGCATGTGACAAATGAAGAAACACATGTATGTAATGGCATAAACAATATCAGAATTTAAGTACTGTGCTTTTTTACCAATCTTAGGATTGAGCTAAGGATCTATCAATACTAGCGTAGAAAAGGTAATACATTTTGAGATGAAATTTGTCATAAAACTCAATGTCAGCAGTCTCTCAAGCTCATAGACATGCTGAGAAGCCTGCTTTAGAACAGTCACAAAATTTTCTATTTTTTTCCACTTCCCTGTCCACTAATTAAACTTGTCTTTTTTTCAGGCATAGTTTTGAACATGAGTATCTATTTCTTATTCCATTGTCTTTAATTTCTACACTACTGTTTTCTGTAATTTTTCATCACAGACACTATTTTGATAATAATATGGATTGAGCAGATTTTGAAAGGCTATTCTGGAACTCTAAACACTTTCAATCACATTACCTTTACAACTAAACATATTCCAAGTTACCAACTTCTAGTTTATAAATGAATTTCTAGAACTAACTTGTGTGAAAACTAAGACCCACAATTATATGAAAGGCAGGAATAGCAAAAAAATCTATACATAACATGTAAATCAGAAATTAGTATATGGTTATAAACATAATTTTCCCTTGTAAATACATTTTAAACAAAATTAAAAAATGACAAATATATGTTTTATGTTAGTTGATGAATAATGCATCATCATATTTTAATTTTTTACTTCATTGAGTTTATAAATAGATATTAAATGATTAATTTCTCTACATGGCCTGCCATTATGTATAGATGCATTATTTGTGTATATGTCTTTTAACAGACCTTTTAATAATTAATATAAATGAAAAAATACAATACAAAAATTGGTGATTCTTTTCATAAATATAAGAGGTTACCGTTTATTTGCCATGTGTGAAGTACTAACTATGTGCAAGCCAGGCATTAAACTAAGCACACTGTTAATTGAAACCTTATTACTTTCCAGAAAGATCAGTAACATTATTACCCCCTAATTTGACAAAACAAAACAAAACAAAAACTGGAGACATACAAATTTAATGGATATACCCAATTATAAGAGAAGGACTTTTGTTAACGTATTACTTAGAAAATAGTCACCTTATATTTGATTCCTTACAAATTTAGTCATTTTACCAGATGTGTTCTAAATTATTTTATTTTGATTGCCATGCTTAGGGAAGATTCACTCAATTCTAGTGTGGGCCAATTGTAGAATTCATCTATATGAGTTTAAAAGAAAAAGGCAAAGAAATGTAACATCAATTTAGTAACCTATTCCTGGGGATATTATCTCGCAATGATTAACTATTGGCTGTAATTTTAAACAAACATTTTGAAAATCACTGTATCAAAGCAAGTGGTTGCTTGATGGAGATCATGAATATACACCTAGAGAATAAATGAGTGGGTGGGAATGACCTAATTTTCTGGGACAACATTTGTGAAATAAATTTTCCAGTGATAACATCACCCGTAGATTTATAAATTTGAGTATTTCAAACAGAGTAACGTTCTCTGGAAAATTGTTTTAGATGACTCAAAGGCTCAAAGAAGATAAAGCTCCTGAGGTCTCAAGATGCAAATGAAGAATGCAAATAAATGTGTTTCATGAAATCTAAGCAAAGATCAAGTAATGTTTTAAATTAAGATGTTTTATATAATTTTTATTATAAATATACATTTAAATTAATGTATGAAGTAACTTGCAGATATTTGACTATTTCATCTACACTTTTGAAAGATTTTACAGTTAAATTGACCAATTAAAAAAATTCTCTCCTTTGGGCTGGCCCCGTGGCATAGTGGTTAAGTTCAGTGCACTTAGCTTCGGTGACCTGGGTTCACAAGTTTGGATCCTGAGCACAGACCTACACCACTCCATCAGCCATGCTGTGGTAGTGACCCACATGCAAAATAGAGGAAGACTGGCCACAGATGTTAGCTCAGGGCTAATCGTCCTCAAGCAAAAAAAGAGGAAACTTGGCAGCAGATGTTAGCTCAGGGCAAATCTTCCTCAGCAAAACAAAAAAGATTCTCTCCTTTGTAGAATGAAAGATTGGCTTATATTATGGGGTATTTCATATTTGTAGGCATGTATCAGAATGTAACCATTCTCATACAAGTAATAAAGGGTAGAATCAAACTGATCGAGGTCTGCCCATCTCCACAGCCTAAGCTTTTAACTACCATCTACTAAAAATATATATCTACTCTCCTTCCTCTAACTTTTGAACATAATTAATAAAATAAATTTATATATTGGTAGTCTTTAATACTTTTTGAAGGCAGCATTTGGCAGATGAAAGGATGTGTATGTATATTCAGTTGTCATGTACTTTCTCAGAACTCAGTACATTTGGTGAACCACAATTCATCTTAAAAGAGAATGATTATAAGGCTAGACAAGCAAGAAAATAATAAGCTTTTCTAATATACGATTTGAGGTGTTATTACTTAATTTATATTGTGCTAAAAGATATGTATTTTGATCCTTAAAGGTCATGTTGTGATTGTATGACATTCCTTAAACTTATCCATTATATTTCAAGAAAAAAAAAATGTGTCTAGGCACTCCAAGGAAGAGCTGTTTTGCTGTATGGGGTTAGTATGCTTCCATATAAAAATATGTGACAAAAGAAGTGTTCTTTTTTCCCGAAGAAGAACAGTACTGAAAATAGACAAGGTATGATTTCCCCATGTTTGAAACACTTACAGAGCCATGAAATGGCTAGAGAATCTTTTTCAAAATGTTATGCGTGTCTTAGCCACATATCTTGTTCCTCTGTTATTCCTACCCTAGAAATGAGCCCATCTTCTAGACATGTCATCAATTTACCTATTTTGCCAAAAAGCAATTTTTAAAAAGTGTTGCCTTTTACATCGTGGACCTGATTATGGCAGAGATGAGAAATGGAGTAGGCAAAATGTTTACTCAATATATTAATGTATTTAGCTCTAGATATATTAATTGCTTCCCAAATATGTGAATTCACAATTTAAAAAGACAAGGGCTGTTGGCGATCATGTGGCTCTTGTCATACTATTGTACTCATTTTGATTGAAATGGTGTTGCAATGTCAAAGTCACTATTTTTAAAGTAATTTTCTAACTGATTTATTTATTCAAATTAATAAAAAATTATTTTGCCATAGTCATTCATAGTAGCTGAAAGAGCAAATCACAGCTAGTCCAGGATGATCTAATTTGTACTTGTAACCACAATACTGCTTCCAGGCACAATCAGCTATTCTGTGAGCATTAGTGAACCTCTTCTCCTTAATGTTTAATGAGAAAATGTGAAGAAAGAATATCAAAAACATTTTTATCAGGACTCAATTTTCCATCCCACTTATGGTTTCAAGATTCCTAGGCAGTAGATGAGGTTCAGGAAAAGATGAAACACAGCTATTGATCTTGGTTTCTCATTTCTGGAGTAAGAACTAGGTAGATAGATGGAGAGGGAGATTGTATAGGATTCAGTAATTCTATAGCTAATCAAACATGGGAAAGAAAAATGAAAAGAATTTTAAACTTGCCAATGCCTTTCCCTTTACATATCACAGGAAATAGATTACAAAGAGAAAGTACAACCACAAATGATACTGAACTTCTATGAGCATTCCTAGACTGACAATATTCTAGAACAATATAGTAAAGCTTAACTAAATCATAATATAATTGCCACTAAATAATAATAATTAAAATAAATAGCATTTGTATAGTACTGTGTAGTTTCCAAATTACTTGGATATACTTCACTGTGTCTTTTTTTTTTAATTTTTTGTTTATTGCAGTAACATTGGTTTATAACATTGTAAAAATTTCAGGTGTACATCATTGTACTTCTATTTCTGCATAGATTACATCATGTTCACCACCAAAATACTAATTACAACCCATCACCACATACATGTACCGAATTATCCCTTTCACCCTCCTCCCTCCCCCCTTCCCCTCTGGTAACCACCAATCCAATCTCTGTCCCTGTGTGTTTGTTTATTGTTGTTATTATCTACTACTTAATGAAGGAAATCATGCGATATTTGACCTTCTCCCTCTGACTTATTTCACTTTGCATTATACCCTACATGTCCATCCATGATGTCACAAATGGCTGGATTTCATCGTTTCTTATGGCTGAGTAGTATTCCATTGTGTATATATACCACAGCTTCTTTATCCATTCGTCCCTTGATGGGCACTTAGGTTGCTTCCAAGTCTTGGCTATTGTGAATAACGCTGCAATGAACACAGGGGTGCATGTACCTTTACAAATCGGTGTTTTCAAGTTCTTTGGATAAATACCCAGCAGTGGGATGGCTGGATCATATGGTAGTTCTATGCTTGATTTTTTTTGAGGAATCTCCATACTGTTTTCCATAGTGGCTGCACCAGTTTGCACTCCCACCAGCAGTGTATGAGAGTTCCCTTCTCTCCACATCCTCTCCAACACATGTTGTTTCCTGTCTTGTTAATTATAGCCATTCTGACGGGCATCAGGTGATATCTCATTGTAGTTTTGATTTGCATTTCCCTGATAGTTAAGGATTTTGAACATCTTTTCATGTGTCTGTTGGCCATCTGTATATCTTCTTTGGAGAAATGTCTGTTCAGGTCCTTTGCCCATTTTTTAATTGGGTTGGTAGTTTTTTTGTTGGTAAGATGCATGAGTTCTTTATATATTTTGGAGATTAAGCCCTTATTAGAAGTATGGTTTGCAAATATCTTCTCCCAATTGCTAGGTTGTCTTTTCGTTTTGTTGATGGTTTCCTTTGCTGTGCAGAAGCTTTTTAGTTTGATGTAGTCCCATTTGTTTATTTTTTCTATTGTTTCTCTTGCCCGGTCAGACGTGGTGTTTGAGAAGATGTTGCTAAGACTGATGTCGAAGAGCGTACTGCCTATGTTTTCTTCTAGAAGTTTCACAGTTTCAGGTCTTACATTCAAGTCTTTAACCCATTTGGAGTTAATTTTTGTGTATGGTGTAAGGTAAGGGTCTACTTTCATTTTTTTGCATATGGCTATCCAGTTTTTCCAACACCATTTGTCGAAGAGACTTTCTTTTCCCCATTGTATGTTCTTGGCTCCTTTGTCAAAGATTAGCTGTCCATAGATGTGTGGGTTTATTTCTGGGCTTTCGATTCTATTCCATTGATCTGTGTGTCTGTTTTTGTGCCAGTACCATGCTGTTTTGGTTACTACAGCTTTGTAGTATATTTTGAAATCAGGGAGTGTGATACCTCCAGCTTTGTTCGTTTTTCTCAGGATTCCTTTAGCTATTCGGGGTCTTTTGTTGTTCCATATAAATTTTAGGATTCTTTGTTCTATTTCTGTGAAAAATGCTGTTGGAACTTTGATAGGGATTGCATTGAATCTATAGATGGCTTTAGGAAGTATGGACATCTTAACTATGTTAATTCTTCCAATCCAAGAGCACGGAATATCTTTCCATTTCTTTGTGTCTTCTTCAATTTCTTTCAGCAATGTTTTATAGTTTTCGGTGTACAGATCTTTCACCTCTTTGGTTAAGTTTATTCCTAGGTATTTTATTCTTTTTGTTGCAATTGTAAATGGGATGGTATTCTTAATTTCTCTTTCTGCTACTTCGTTGTTAGTGTACAGAAATGCAACTGATTTTTGTATGTTGATTTTGTATCCTGCAACTTTACCATATTCGTTTATTACTTCTAAAAGTTTTCTGGTGGATTCTTTAGGGTTTTCTATATATAAAATCACGTCATCTGCAAATAGTGACAGTTTCACTTCTTCCTTTCCAATTTGGATCCCTTTTATTTCTTTCTCTTGCCTGATTGCTCTGGCTAGGACTTCCAGTACTATGTTAAATAGGAGTGGTGACAGTGGGCATCCTTGTCTGCTTCCTGTTCTTAGAGGGATGGCTTTCAGTTTTTCACCATTGAGGATGATATTAGCTGTGGGTTTCTCATATATGGTCTTTATTATGTTGAGGTACTTTCCTTCTATACCCATGTTATTCAGAGTTTTTATCATAAATGGATGCTGTATCTTGTCAAATGCTTTCTCTGCACCTATGGAGATGATCATGTGATTTTTATTCTTCATTTTATTAATGTGGTGTATTACGTAGATTGATTTGCGAATGTTAAACCATCCCTGCATCCCTGGAATAAATCCCACTTGATCATGGTGTATAATCTTTTTAACGTATTGTTGTATGCGATTTGCTAGTATTCTGTTGAGGATTTTCGCATCGATGTTCATCTGTGATATTGGCCTGTAATTCTCTTTTTTTGTGTTGTCCTTGCCTGGTTTTGGTATCAGGGTAATGTCAGCTTCGTAGAATGAGTTAGGGAGCTTCTCCCCCTCCTCAATTTTTTGGAAGTGTTTGAGAAGGATAGGTATTTAGTCTTCTTTGAATGTTTGGTAGAATTCACCAGGGAAGCCGTCTGGTCCTGGACTTTTATTTTTGGGGAGGTTTGTGATTACTGTTTTGATCTCCTTACTGGTGATTGGTCTATTCAAATTCTCTACTTCTTCTTGATCCAGTTTTGGAAGGTTGTATGATTCTAAGAATTTATCCATTTCTTCCAGATTGTCGAATTGGTTGGCATATAGCTTTTCATAGTATTCTCTTATAATCTTTTGTATTTCTGAGGTGTCTGTTGTAACCTCTCCTCTTTCATTTCTGATTTTACTTATTTGTGCCTTCTCTCTTTTTTTCTTGGTGAGTCTAGCTAAAGGTTTGTCAATTTTGTTGATCTTTTCAAAGAACCACCTCTTGGTTTTATTAATTTTTTCTGTTGTTTTTTTGGTCTCTATTTCATTTATTTCTGCTCTGATTTTTATTATTTCCCTTCTTCTACTGATTTTGGGCTTGGTTTGTTCTTCTTTTTCCAGTTCCTTCAGGTGCATTGTTAGATTGTTTATTTCAGATTTTTCTTATTTGTTGCGATAGGCCTGTATCGCTATAAACTTTCCTCTTAGAACCGCTTTTGCTGTATCCCATAAATTCTGGCATGTCGTATTTTCATTTTCATTTGTCTCCAGGTATTTTTTGATTTCTTCTTTGATTTCTTCGTTAACCCAGTTGTTGTTCAGTAGCATTTTGTTTAATCTCCACGTATTTGTGGCTTTTCTGATGTTCTTCCTATAGTTGATTTCTAGTTTCATACCGTTGTGGTCAGAAAAGATGCTTGGTATTATTTCAGTCTTCTTAAATTTATGGAGACTTGTTTTGTGGCCTAATATGTGATCAATCCTGGAGAATGTTCCATGTGCCTTTGAAAAGAACGTGTATTCTTCGGTTTTTGGATGGAATGCTCTGTATATATCTACTAGGTCCATCTGTTGTAGTGTGTCATTTAAGGCCAATGTTTCCTTATTGATCTTCTGATTGGATGATCTATCCATTGGTGTAAGTGGAGTGTTCAAGTCCCCTACTATTATTGTGTTACTGTCTATTTCTCTTTTTATGTCTGTTAATAATTGCTTTATATATTTAGGTGCACCTACATTGGGTGCGTAGATATTTACAAGTGTTATATCCTCTTGTTGGATTGTTCCCTTGAAAGTTATGTAATGCCCTTCTTTGTCTCTTTTTACAGTTTTTGTTTTAAAGTCTATTTTGTCTGATATGAGTACTGCTACCCCAGCTTTCTTTTCATTGCCATTTGCGTGGAGTATCTTTTTCCATCCCTTCACTTTCAGTTTGTGAGTGTCTTTAGGTCTGAAGTGTGTCTCTTGTATGCAGCATATATATGGGTCTTGTTTTTTTATCCAGTCAGCCACCCTATGCCTTTTAATGGGAGAATTTAGTCCATTGACGTTTAAAGTAGCTATTGATAAGTATGTACTTACTGCCATTTTTTAACTTTTTTTTTTTTTCTCAGTGTTTTAGTAGTCCTTCTCTGTTCCTTTCTTCTTCTATACAGAATTGATGGTCACTTTAGTTTGACCTCTGTCTGAAAGCTGTACTCTTTAACTCCCCTCCTCCCTCATGTTTGTGATATCATATCTAACCTCTTTGTTGTGCATTTGTATCCATTACGTTCTAATCATGGAAATAGATAATTTTTCCTATTTGTGGTCTTTTCTTTTCCCCTTAAATCAGTCCCTTTAACATTTCTTGTAGCACTGGTTTCTTGGTGACAAACTCCTTTAATTTTTGCTTATCTGGGAAAATTTTGATCTCTCCTTCCATTTTGAATGATAACCTTGCTGGGTAGAGTATTCTTGGCTGTAAGTTTTTTCCTTTTAGCACTTTAAATATATCGTGCCATTCTCTTCTAGCCTGTAAGGTTTCTGCAGAGAAGTCAGCCTATAGCCTTATGGGGTTTCCTTTGTACGTAACTTGACATTCTCTTGCGGCTTTTAGGATTCTCTCTTTATCTTTAATTCTGGACATTTTGATTATGATGTGTCTTGGTGTGGGCCTCCTGGGGTTTATCTTGTCTGGGGCTCTCTGTGCCTCCTGTACCTGGATGTCTGTTTCCTTCCTTAGGTTAGGGAAGTTTTCATCTATTATTTCTTGAAATAGATTCTCTGACCCCTTGTCTTGCTCTTCTCCTTCCGGGACACCTATAACACGGATGTTAGTGCGCTTGATGTTGTCCCAGAGGTCCCTTAGACTGTCCTCAGTCTTTTTAATTCTTTTCTCTTATACCTGTTCACCTCGGGTAATTTCTTCTAGTCTTTCGTCCAGCTCACAGATCCGTTCTTCTGTATCCTCTACTCTGCTTTTGAGTCCCTCTAACGAATTTTTCATTTCCAGTATTGTATTCTTCATTTCTGATTGGTTCTTTTTTATATCTTCCATTTCTTTGTTGACATTCTCACTGAGTTCATCCATTCTTCTCCCCAGATCAGTGAGCATCCTTAACACTCTTAGTTTGAACTCTCTGTCGGGTAGGTCGCTCATTTCTCTTTCACTTAGTTCCTTTTCTGGGGTTTTGTCCTGTTCCCTTACTTGGAATGTATTCTTTTGCCTCTTCATTTTGCCTCTTTCCCTGTGCTTGTGTCTACGTATTAGGTAGGTCAGCTATGTCTACTGCTCTTGGATAGGTGACCTTATGTAAGTGATGGCTTAGGAGGCTTCCAGTGTGCTTCCCTCAGTTCTCAATGTTCCAGGGGTGAACCCTATGTGGGCTACGTGTGTCCTTCTGTTGTGGCCTGTTTGCTCTCCCTGTAGGTGCCCAGGGAGGTTGAGTTATGCTCCTGGTCAGCTGTTGTAATGCTCAGCTGCTTGTAGTTGTGTGGGCCCTTCAGTCTCTTTATCAGGTGTGGGGATCCCCAGCACAGTTGGCTGCAAGTTCTAATACCACATTTGTGTTGCAGTATTTCTTTTAAGTGAGTAGGCCCCCACCGTGGCAGGTTGTTAGGCTCAGGGCCTTACAATTGCTGTAAGCCTCTAGCCTATTAGGTCTCTTGTCAGCTCTCTGAGGATTGCAGCTGGGTGGAGCTGGCCTCAGGCACAGGAGCACCCAATTGTTTCAGGTTTGGGAAGGTGGAGCAAACCTCCTATGTGGGTCTTTGAGAAGTACAAGTCTTCTGCAGCTGAGAAGCCCTGCCACCCACAGGTCCACACACACAGTCAACACAGTCCTGCCCCGTGTGAGTGCCCTGACCTCCCCAAGTGGACACAGTCTCTCCACGGTGGGAGCCCCACACACTCTGCCACCGCCCCACACTCTCCACCCGCTCCTTTTGCACACCCTGCCCTGCTCAAGTCGGCTCAGTTGCCAGGCTGCAGAGAATCCAGTCACCAATCTATGCAGGCCCACAAGTTGCCTGAGGGCTTGTTGTTGGGTGGGGCCAGTCTCTAGGGTGGGCTGCCTGCCCTGGCTGAGCTGGATTAAATCGGTGCTCTAGCGGGTGGGGCAGACCCTGGGCTAGCAGGCCTCAGGGAGAACTCCAATGGCGTCTGTGTCAGCATGCCCACACCAGGCCACAACAATGGCCGCCGCCAATGTCCCAGTCCCTGGAGAGGTCTCACCCCTCACCGAGATGTACTCAGGGCCTGTTAGGTGAGTCTCTTGTCACCAAAGCACTGTACACCTTTCTTTCTGGTGATTTTAGGGTGCTTCCTGAAACGGGTGAGTTTGCGCGCGGGCCCTTTAAGAGCCAGTTTTAGTTTCTTTGTGAACCGGGTTTTCTGGGGGTGCTCCCCAGTGTTTTAGCAGCAGGCGAAGTCAGATATTCTGCCGCTGGTCTCGATTGTGCTGGGTCCACAAAATGCCCACAGCGGGGGCGCTCCCCGGCTCAGGGCCCCGCGCCTCCATGGAGGCTGCGTACCTGTGAGCTGCTCCCAGCGGCCATGAAGCTGACGGCTTGTGAAGGCGGCGTTTTTCCTCTCCAGAAGGGAGTCTCTGCCTCTTCCACCTCAGTTAGGATTGTCTGTTGTTGCAGGAGTTCCTTTCATCCAGTTTTCAGTTCTGTCTCAGGGGTAATTTTTCCACGAGTAGTTGTAAATTGGCTGTGTCCACAGGAGGAGGTGAGTTCAGAGTCTGCCTACGCCGCCATCTTGACTCCTCTCCCTTCACTGTGTCTTTATATCATCTTTAGCAAACATAAAAAACTAAACCTCCTCAGAGTGGTTTAAGGAAAAAAAATCAAGGACACACTTAAAAGAATTTGAAAAGGAGAGCTGTATATAAAAGACTATAAATCAGTACAAAGTAGAGTCAGTTTACATTGAAAAGTAACTTTTTTATGGCCTTCTGTTATGTTTACATGTATTATTTTGTTCAACCATTTCATTAAACATCACCACCTCCCTCACATACACGTCACATGCTCCACATTCCCATACAAGCACCACTATTTTAATAATATAAAGATTCTCCTCTCCCAGTCACCAGAGGAATTAATGCCCTGGGAACACATGAGTGGGTGGCTTTAGTCGCCTCCACTCCAGTGTCTACCAGTGCACCCCACCAAGACCATCCTAAGAATACTCAGTCTAAGTAAAGCTAGTATGCTTTTTATGCAAATACATAGTTTTAAAAAGTTCTCCAACTCCATCTCCACCATCTAAGGAGATGGTAGTATCTAAACCGCAGATTAGAGGGTCTGACTATATCAAGAAGTAAGATACTTTTCTAGGTAAAGTAATAACATAATTTTGGTTATGTCATACATTTATTCATTCAATAAATAAGAGCCTGCTTCATGCCAGGCACTGTTCTAAGATTTGGGGATGCATACGTAGGAAAAAAAAAAAAAAAAAAGTACCTGCTCTCCTGAAGCTTACCCTCTAATGAGGGGGAAGATAAACAATGTAATGAGTAAGTAAATGATATGGTATTTTATAAGGAAAAAAGTGGTATAAAATTACAACAGAGTAAGAAGGATGGAGAGAACCAAACAGGGGCCAGTTACAATTTTAAATAGGGAGGTTAAGGTATATCTCACAGATAAGGGAATATTTGGAAAAGAGTTGAAGGAGATGAAGGAGAAGTCCACACATACATCTGGGGTAAGAATATTCCATGCAAAGAGAAAAGTTAGTTTCAAAGCCCTGAGGTGGTATCACACTTGATGTGTTTGGAGGACAGTGAAGGAGATCAGTCCGGAGAAGCGGGTCGATGATAGACAAGGTAAAGTAGAAGATGTAGTCAGAGATTACAAGGACCTCAGAAGGCAATATGTTTTACAAGGCATGAGAAAAACAGAGGAGTCAGGGATAAGCCCATTTCCCATATTTCCACATTTTATAGCAATAAGTTAGGTTCTACTTAGAAATCAGGGGCTGTAGGAGAGTAAGCCAGGTGGACTCAGGAAAAGTTTAGCATGTGTTTCTCATTTTTGTTTAAAATATGTATCTGAAGTAGCATATATTTATGCATTTTTATGTGATTTAACATTAAACATTTCAGTCTGTTCTCCAAGCAATTTATATGTGAGAGTAAAAGAGACGGAACAGAATGAGAGAGAGACAGAGAGAGAGAGGGAAAGAAGTAAAGTAGGAAAATGTAGTAACTAAGAAGCCTTTTCTCTAACTTGGTGCTCCTTTGTGGCTCTCATATCCTAAAAACACAGTCAAATATATTACTTGATATTGATTTGTAAGAAAATTCATCTAGCATATAACATCCACGTTGTGTTAAATTAATTTTTAATTGACCATTTAAAGTAATGGTATTATATAAACCAGATGGAGTAAAATAAGGATAAATATGGGAAAGGATCTTTAGGCACTGAATACAAATTATATAATAAATGGGAAGAAAAGACTTAGGTATGCCAGAAAACATGATCTCAATATACAGCTAATATAGGGGAAAATGGCCATGATCCTGAAGTCCCTTGTATAATTTAGTAACTCAAACAAGATAATAAAAGCATCAGATTCAGAATCCTGGCTTACTCAAATAATCACACTTTGACTGGGTGGAAGGTCCTTGTATTAAAAATAAGAGAGTACTACTTTTTTTATCCTAATAATAGAAAAAGCTCAAGTTATTACATGATACATTGGGCTTATCCATTAGAAAGAATTTATTTAGAGTACGGACTATTTTAGAATTCCAGAGCAAATCCACTGCTCGGATAAGAATATTTCTCTCAGTTGATGTTCACAATGATGCTACTGTTGTTTTCAGGTAGCCAGCATTATACTTTTAGCTTAAATAAATGTACACATTTGGGTACACTGTTATTTTCACAGAGAGTTACATTATCTACCACTTAAAACTGTACTAAATAAAATAATATAATATGTGTTTTGGTAATGCAAGTAAGATGCCAGTGTATCCTGAACATATATAAAATTCTATGATAAGCAGATGGGGTAAACAAACAAACAAAAACCCAATATAGCTGTATAATAAGGGTCACAAAACAATTCATACATAGGTTACAAAGTGTGTTTACAACATGATATCATTGAAAATGATAGAATTATTTATAACATCTCTCTAGCACCCAGGCCACTTTGTAAATACAGGAAGCCACAGTTCTTGGGTGGCTTACCCACCCAAGCTGAAATGCTCTCAGATTTTACATTGTAGAAAGAACACTTCCCATAAACAGAGAGCTCTGTGGGGGCATCCGTAGGACTAAGTGGTAACTCTCAGGGAAGCAATGTTTTGAGAACTTTCGGTCATGCTGTAAACCATTAATGAATTGCCTGATTTATAACCAATGTAAATTTGGAGCTGGATCCCTTCCCAGAATGCTTCTAAGCAGAAGCAGAGCAGCAACAGTAACACCATCGACACAGAAAAAGACAGCAGTTTGAGGAATTGAAAAAATTGAAGTTTTGGCCAAGGCATAAAGATATAATGGATGCTGAATTCCAAAGGAGGAGCTTGACCTCATGGAGAATGTGAAAAGTGAAAGAGTAAAGATGAGTAATGTTACCCTTCAACCCTTGCCACACCAAAGCTCTGAAGGGCTCCAGGTATGGAGACAACAGACTTGGGCAGCATCTATGAAGAGATTAATTTAGGGAGAGCGTGCTGTGAGTATATTCTCTACACCAAAGGGAAGAATGGGAGGGTGCAACCAGAGTGATTGAGTGCTAAAGCTTTCAATGGTGTACTGCTGCGAAGACTTTTCACTTAGTATTTGCTTAATTTATTTATATAATTTAAGTTTAGCTTCCTGTCAGGAAAATATTACTAAGAGACAATGAACGACAAGAAATGTCCTTTTGTCCTACGTTGTACAAATTGCTCCATTAACACCTATAAATATCTCATTATCACACTCTCTTTCCAAATTTTTCAATTAAAATAGTTTCCTTTAAATTAAGGATATTTTTCTTTTACTGAGTTTCTACTTATAACTTCATAGGATATTTAGATTATCTTTAAATGGACAAAAAATATTTATTGTAATGTTAGGTATCCTCATATTTGAAGATGAATATAGAAAAGAAATCCTCACAAATTGTAATGCTCCACATAGTATTCCAAATGTCTACGCTTGCTTTGATACACCTGATATAGCATTACAGATTTAAAAATTTTAAATGCAAATAGGGATTATTTCATATATTATACTAGCTAAATGAATTACTGACTAAGCTACATCCTTTCTATGGCAGGGAAGAATTATAACATTGTATTTGTATTTAAAATAGATACAAGAACATGATTTCCAGCATAATTTCATTATTTTATAATAGAGCATGAGCTAAGCTGATGAGAAGAAATATTGAAACCATCTTGCAAACATCAATGATATTAACCTACCTTGCCCTCCTAAATCAGTTCTGGACTCACCCATCACAGACCATGAACTAATCTGAAACTCCAAAACTTTTAATTCACTGCATTTTCAAGTGCCTATGGCTACAAGACACACTGAAGGGAGAAAGAGTGCCTAAATGCCCAATTCATAATAATGGATTTAATATGTAAGCAATGGCAGGCTACTGCTTTGCAAAGTAGATTTTCTTCTTTGGCTGCTAGCCATATTTACCTAAATTTCTTAGGGGAAAATTTTTTCCTCCCTTGGAACTGCTTCATGAAAGTGAAATTTAAGACATTATTTTAAAAGAGTTATTTAAAATGGGAAGTCAGCAGAAACTAGAGTTTTGGTTGATAGCAGCCAAAAACACTGTAAGGAACAATAAATGCTGTGTAATTTTGAAAAGATTGTGTTTCTATGCATTGTATTCATCAGTCCACATGAGCAAAAATGATAAGAAAAAAAGATTTAGCACTGCCAGGGATGCTGGCAGTCTGCCAAACACATAGAGGTAGCAACTATTGCACCTCCTTGACTGTCTTCAGAGCAACATTACCCTTCCCTGCTAAACAAAAGAAAAGGTGCTCACTGAAATCTGCAGCATGCAGTCACAACCGCCTAAGTTGTGCTTTGCTTTTCCTTTATACAAAATATTTGTGTATCTGCTAGCAGGAGGTTAAATCTTTACCTAGCACATAAATTGGAGAAAATAGCATGTTAATTTTTGACATGACAATAAAGACATAAAATTTTAGTTAATTGTATTTTACTATATTGTTTGTAATTGTATATTGGAATGGGCTTGCTGCAGTAAATTTCTTTTTGCTACATTATTTTATTTTATAGAGAGACAGAGACAGAGAGAGACAGAGAGAGAGGCTGCCTGGAGAGTACAAGCAAATGTATTCTTCATCGTTCCTAGAAGTGGGGATTGCCTCCTATCTCTTACTGTCTCCTATAATACAGCTGTTTGGTTAGGATAGCTTCTAATTTTCTATCATATGACCTATCATTTAGGTATTTCAAGAAAGTGAGAGAGAGAGAATACCTATTGTCCAATTAGTGGATTTTCTGAACACAAATGAGAAAGGGAGAGAAAGAAAATAGTGCTTCTTTCTAATTTTGTAATGGGGCATATTAACCTTGTCCTTTTGGAACAAGAAGTCTATTTACTTGTGGAACAGAGCAACTTCCTATAAAGGAATTCATTCTCTATGAAATAGAAGTGATATGCATAATTGCTGTCCAAAAACGCAGGTTGGCTGCCTGAGGGCAGAGGATATTCTCAGTAGTGTGACGATTTCCCTCTAAGTAGGGAAATCAATCCAATTCCCTATAGACCTGTGACTCCGGAGTGAGTCTTAGGGAAAAAGAATACCTTCTGTTGTTGTGGAGTATAAAGCAATAGTTGAAAAGAACAAAATGGAAGCAAGACCTCTTTCCAATTTGGCTTCAGTCCCCAGTGGAATCTGATGTGCACAGAGTAATGGACAAGAAATATCAGGGGTGATGGGACCCATGGGAGGTGAAAGCACCCAGAAAATGTGGCACAACTGTAGACACTGGATGGATGCCACTATGATGCAGTGCAGAAAACAGAAGGATCATGGACAAATCTGAAGGGAAACAACAGCAGAGGAAGAAACAGGTACTGGCATATAGAGTTACTATGTATTCATTATTTAAGCCAACACTGGCAATGTGCTATGACCCCTACATCCATTATCTCATTTGATCACCATAGCAAGTCTTTAAATAAAATAGTATAATCCTTCATTTGAAAATGAGGAAAGTGATTATTTAAGAGAAGGTGTTTTGAGGCAAGTACCCACTTATGAGTATCATCCTCCTTTCACACATGAAAACATGCAATGACTCTATCTTTAGGACCTCTGGAAATGGAAATATTGGATTGTAAATCAATATTAGAAGACCAAAAGCAAGAAGTAATATCATTAATAAGAATTATAAATAGAAAAATATATGGTAACTGTTTATACACATGCCTAAGATGGTGGCAGAGAGATTTTTAGCTGTAAATGATTTGAAATGAAACTGTAATTTAAGGTCTAAGATAGGACACAATGAAATTATTAATAGTAGTAAATAAGAACCATGGGGGAGGAGGACGATGAATAACATAAGAGCTGTGACCAATACTTTAGGTAAGTATCAAAGGCTTATGTCATGGCTATACCCAAGAAAGAGAATAAACATTTCAAGAATGCCACCCCAGGGGCCGGCACTGTGGCTTAGCGGTTAAGTGCACGCGCTCCGCTACTGGCAGCCCGGGGTCAGATCCCGGGTGCGCACCGACACATCGCTTCTCTGGCCATGCTGAGGCTGTGTCCCACATACAGCAACTAGAAGGATGTGCAACTATGACATACTACTATCTACTGGGGCTTTGGGGAAAAAAAGGAGGAGGATTGGCAATAGATGTTAGCTCAGAGCCGGTCTTCCTCAGCAAAAAGAGAAGGATTAGCACAGATGTTAGCTCAGGGCTGATCTTCCTCCCAAAAAAGAATGCCACCCCCTGGTAAGAATAGCACAAGTGAAGACTTACACATTGAAAATTAATTCTGGAAGGAACTTACTGCCCGCTCCACCTCTCCCACACCACCTCTCCATCCCCTTTTTATACAGATTTGAAAAGTAAGAAGCAAAGGAAGGCAGAATTTCAAGCCTCATGTGCTTTCACTTCCAGTTGGTTTTTTACTAGCCTCAGCATAAAAGTTTTGTCACCACAAATTTTCCTAACAAATTAACTGGAATTCCTTAAGAAAAAAAGGTTAAGCAATGGATCCATAGGTACACAGTTAGGTAACAGAGCTGGAGTTTGAACACAACCTGTCTGACTTGAGGAGCCATGTTTTATTTTTTAACTTTTTATTTTGAAATAATTATATATTTAAAGCAAGTTGCAAGATAGTACAGAGGGGTCCCATGTATCTTTATCCAGTTTCCCCCGTGGTTTCATTGTACATAACTATAGTGTAATAGCAATACAGGGAATTGCCATTGGTGCAAAGAGTGTGTATAGTTTCACACCATTTTATCCCAGATGTGGATTTATATGACCACCACCACAACCAAGATACATAACTATTCCATACTACAAAGATTTCCCTCATACTACCCTCTCAGAGCCATACCCACTCTCTCCCCTCGACTATCCCTAAACCCTAGCAATCACTAATCTATTCTCAATTCTATATTTTTATTTCAAGAATGCTATATAAACGGAATACTACAGTTTGTGACCTTTGAGATTGACTTTTTTCATCAGTATATGCCCTTGAGGTCCATTCAAGTTGTTGCACATATCAGTAGTTTGTTACTTTTTATTGCTGAGTAGTATTCCATTGTATGAACATACCACAGTTTGTTTAACCATTTGCATGCTGAAAGACATATTGATCATTTCCATTTTTTGACTATTACAAATAGTGTTGCTATGAACAATCATGCATATTTTTTTGTGTGGACATATATTTTCATTTCTGGAATAAATGTCCAGGTATGTGATTACTGGGTCATAAGGTAAGTATATATTTTGTTTTTGTGTTTTTTTTAAGAAACTGCCAATTTTTTTTTCCAGAATAGGGGCCATATTTTAACCACTCCATTTGAATAAACAGCACTCACAACAGCTGTGATAGCCAGCCTCCTATAGTCCCCAATGATCCCTGCCTCCTGCTGATATTCACAACTTTGTGTAATCTCCTTCCACATTTTACTAAGGTTGGAATGTATGGCCAATAGATTATTACAGAAATGATGGTATGTACTTCCAAGATTAGGCTATAAAAGACTAGCTTTTCTCTCTCTCTCTCTCTTTCATCATTTGTTCTAGAGGAAGCCAGCTTGTGAGAAACCCTATGAGAGAAGCCCAGTAGTGAAGAACTGTAGCCTTTTGCCAAATCACATGGGAGAACTTAGAAGTGAATTCTTCAGCCTCAGTTAGGTTTTCAAAAACTATAATTCTGCCCAATACCTTGACTGCAACCTTATGAGAGACCCCGAGCCAAACCCAACCAGCTAAGAGACTCCAAGATTCCTAACACACACACACACACACACACATACACACACAAACTGTGAGATAACAAATATTTGTTGTTTTAAAAAGCTAAGTTTTGTGTACTTGTTATACAGCCATAAATAGCAAATACATATTTTGATATAAGAAATGCAGTGTTGACATAATAAAAACTTCAAATGTAAGAGTGGCTTTGGAACTAGGCAACGAATGGAGCTGAATAAATTGTAAGGATTTTGAGGAGAGGGCTAGTGAGGTTTCAAGGTACCTTGAACACACTGTTCATAGAATTTTTACTTTTGTGGAAGCTGGAGGTGAGGACTTAAAAGAAAGTGAGGAAAATCTTACTAGAAACTAGCAGAAAGAGAATCCTTGTTATCTAGTGACAGAAAGTTTAGCTAAACAGCTACCTGCAGAAATGTGGAAGGTAGAAAATGTACATAATGAACTGGATGATTTAGCTAAGATTTCCAACTAGAGTATTGAAAGTGCCACCTAGTTTCTTCTTACTGTTTAGAATAAAATGCAATAAGGAAAAGCTAAGCTAAAAAAAGGGGGAGGGAGCTGTTAAGCAAAATCTTATTATCTAAACAAGTCTTAGCTCCAAGATTTCCAGTGTCTGTTAGATGTCAAACAATGGTAATATTAAGAAATGGCTTCCAAGCAAAGAACATCTCCAGGGAACTTGGAGGAAAGCATATATAAAGATGAAGTTAAGGTGTGCCTATAAGACCTCAGAAAGATCAGTTTATGCCTTAGGCAAAAGGTTCTTTCTAAAAGGATGCCTCACAAATCCTCTCAATCAAGTGAGAGCAGTTGAAGAAGCTTATAGGGGGGTCAACCTTTGTTGTTTCAGAAGAATACCATGATAGAGAAGGGCTTATCTCAAAGAGACTTTTGGGGGTGGCTTTTGCCTAATGAAATATCTCTCAAAAGATGAACAGAAGACCTATAATGTTTTTATAAGAATTATATTGGCAGAAACACTGCCAGCTTAGAATGAAAGGAACAAAGACAGTGCAAATAACAAGAGATCTTTGGACCACCAAACTTCTGCAAGCAGAAATCACACTCCTCAGAAGACTACTTAGCTGTAAATATGTGCTATCTTTCATGAAGCAGAAAGTATGTCTCAAGGTAGAAGCAAAAAAGAGCCACGGTCCATGGAGAATAACTCCTGGGTAAGAGTAGGACAGAGTCCTGATCAAGAAATTTCCATTGTTTTTCTGGCTGGATTTAAGAACTTATAGGTACCAAAGACTCCCATGTATCTTCTATTTTTCCCCTTTCTTATTAGCAATATCTATGGTGGTTATCCAATGCCTGTCTCACCTCTGTATATTGGGTATGTGGAAACAGATAACTCATCTCTTTAGCTCACAGGCCTACAAATGAAGATGAACAGTACTGAGGAAGCTGTACGTATAGAACTACATCCAAGGAACTTTATCCATACCTGGACCTGATTCATAAGATGAGATTCTAGATTATAAGCTGAGGCTCTAATGAGATGAGGCTTGTGTGGGCCTTGGGAGAGGGTGATTACATTTTGAATGTGCAAGGGGTATGAATCATTGGGGACAAGCGGGCAAACTGTGGGCAACCACCCCCCAAGATAGCCTTCAATGATCCTCAAATCTTGGTATTCACACCTTTTTGTTCCCTCTCATATTGCAGCAGGATTGGTCTATGTGACCAACAGAATATGATCAAAATTAATAGTATGTCACTTCTGAGATTAGGTTATACAAAACTGTGGTTTCTGTTTTGCTCTGTCTCTCTCTCTCTATCTCTCTCCCCACCCCCTCTCATCACTGGCTCTGGGGAAAGCCATATTGTGAGTAGCCCATACAGTGAAAAACTTAATCATCCTGCCAACAGCCACATGAGTGACCTTAGAACCAGATCCCTGAGTCTCAATCAATTCTTCATATACTATAACTCCAGCCAACACCTTGACTGAAACCTCATGAGACAATCTGAGACAAAACCATCCAGCTAAACCACTCCAGGATTCCGGATCCATAGAAACTATGAGATAGTAAATGTTGTACTTTCAAGCCACTAAGGTTTGAAGTAATTTGTTATGCAGCAATAGACAACTACAAAAGTTGCTAATAAGACTTAAGAATAAAGGTATTCACAAATAGAGAAACATGGATAAGATTAACCAGATGCAGAAATAACCTGAGAAATTTTCTGTAAAAATGTGATGCTAAACATAGCTAAGATGTCCAGGATGTTGTCTCAGAAAGGCATAACTGGATTGTGATTATAATTTGGAGAACACATCTCTAACACATTGTAGCTTACTCTCTTTAAGAAAAATATAAAACAAAAGGGGCTGTCAGTGTGTCTCCTGCAGTATTTAGGAGAGCACATATCTTGACCAGGTAATGTGAATTCATTTGGGCAATGTTTCTCCATATCAGGAATTGCATAGAACTGATGATATTAGATCATCCAAGCAACTCATCTTGTTCTGATTCCACAGTCACCAAGCCACCTTCTAATTATGACCTGGCTTAGTATATAAACTTCCCTGGAGAGGGCCCAGTTCACTAGGTAGCTTTAGTTTCTAAGCTACTTTGCATTTGTGACCAAAATTATGAATAACTAAACTTTCTGATTTCAATTTAAGTGTTTTCTGGCCATGTTAGAGGAAGCCAGTTACCCTAACCCTGATCAGTTCTGGATGCCCTGAAAAAAAAATGTTTATTAATTTTTAAGTCTAAAGAACATGGTAATGGCACTGAGATCTTAACAACTAGTGAGCTTCCCTCTGGTCTCTATAAAGTCATTTCTGACTCATCTCAATACCACTATTGTTAAATTTTAGTATGTCATCCATCCAACCAAATAGCACTTATTAATAGTTTCCAGGAAATTATAAATTTAATTCCATTAAATTTTTAACTAACAAAACAGCTTATTAAATGAATGATAGGTCAGATGAATTTGTAAATCCTCAGTTCAAAGCAGGCATTTTGAATGTATTAACAAGGAAATGTAATATGCCAGGGGAAAAAAATCTCATGGTATAATGTTTAATGTGAGCATGTACTTCAATTTGTCAGCCAGGCACGATTTTACAAAGACCTTGTATTTAGAATCATAGTACTTGAAAGTAACATTTTGCATTTGCCTTAAGAAAGACAGAAGGCCATGTTTGGGAAATTGAGAGTAGCCCAAAGTGGCACCTCTCCCTCCTGTCCAGGCAAGGGAGCTGAGATATAGTCCCACCCACCATGGAGAGTGTTTTACAGCCCCATATGATGAGAAGGACTGGCAGCAACTCCTAAAAGCTGTGGGACCCAGCAGCACTTGAGCTGAGGGATGGGTGGAGAGAGCTGATTGCCTCCAAAGCAAAGCTAGTACCAGGCATGGAGCATTCCCATGCTATGGACAGGCAGGGTGATTAATCCATGGCCAAGGCTAAGGGTAGCTCCTAGTGAACAGAGCCTATAGTTTGCAGAACACAGTCAGTTCCCCTGTTCAGTGAGGGCGCATGGGATATGGGTTAGCTTGAGTTAAGACAACAAAGAGCTTTATGGCTTTAGAGTTGCTTCTCCCACTGCACGCAGGCAGAGAATCTAATTTATAGCCCCACTCATTGCTGAATACAGCCTTCAGCCTGTCCTACAAGGGAACCTAACCAGAGCACATGGGAAACTGCATAGCCCATTCAACAGCCCTATGTACACTGGCACTTGAACAGAGAGCACAGCCCATGACTTCCCCTGTCTGCAGAGCAAAACTGGTGGCCTCACCTGACCAAGGAATTCAGTGCACACTCTGGCCTGATTCAGGTCCCCAAACAATGAGCTTTGTACAGGCCCTGGGTCCCATCCTGCTGCCCTGTTAATTCATAGCCCCATCTATAACTGAATATAGTACCCAGTACTGACCATCTAGTAAGCCTGATAAGAGAGTTTGGACAACCATGGAGGCCATCCTATAGCCTCACTTGGGTAGGGAAACAAGCCAGCAGTCCTTTCTAACTGTTCTCAGTCAGTGGCACACTCCCCTATCCTTGTCCTAATTGCTTAAACAGTTGCCTCACCCAAAAATAGACCATAATAGCAGGCTCCACTTGCCCAAGGACATTACCAGCAGACACACCCAGAAATGCAAACTAAGCTGACTGGTGAAGAACTATCTCTGAAAAAGCAAACTTGTAAAGAAGAGGCCCATTACTCAAATGCACAGATACCAACAATAGAAATCAAGGATCACAAAAAATTAGCTACATATGACACCACCAAAGAAAACTAAAAAAGCTCCAATAACTGATTTAAAGAAATAGAGATCTATGAACTGACAGAGAAAGAATTCAGAATAATCATCTTAAGGAAGTTTAATGAATTACAAGAAAACACAGACAACTAAATGAAATTAGAAAAACAATGCATGAACAAAACAAGAAGATCAACAAGGAAATAGTAAGCATCAACAAAACAAACAAACAAGGAGAAATCCTAGAGTTGAAAAATACAATAACTGAACTGAAGAATTAAATAGAGTTTCAAAAATAGACTTGACCATGCAGACGTAAGATTTAGTGACCTGCAGGATAAAATATTGGAAAGTACCCAGTCAGAGGAGCAAAAAGGAAAAAGAATGAAAAAGAGTGAAGAAAGCCTACAGGAATTATGGAACACAATGAAAAGAAACAATATTCCCATTATGGGAATTCCAGAAAGAGAAGAGAAAAAGGGACAGAAAGTATATTTTAAGCAATAGTGGCTGAAAACTTCCCAAACCTGGGGAGAAAAATGGACATCCAGATCCAAGAAGCCCAAAGAACTCCAAATAGGTTAAACCCAAATAGGGCTACACAAAGACACATTATAATTAAATTGTCCAAAGTCAAAGACAAAGAAAGACTTTTAAGACCAACAAAAGAGAGAAGTTACATACAAGGGAACCCCCATAAGACTATGGGCAGATTTATCAACAGAAACTTTTTAGGCCAGGAAAGAATGTAATGACATATTCAAAATATTGAAAGAAAATAACTGTCAACCAAGACTTCCATACCAGTGAAGCTATCCTTCAGAAATAAAGGAGGGATAAAGACCTTCCTAAACAAATAAAAGCTGAGGGAGTTCATTGTCAGCAAATCTGTCTTACAAGAAATGCTAAAGGGAATTCTTTGAACGGAAGTAAAAGAATGCTAATTAACATCATAAAGACATAAAAAGGTAGCATAATTCTCACTAGTAATGGTAAATATATAGTCATAGTTAGATTCTGCAATATGGTAATAGTGGTACATAATTCACTTACAACTCTAGTTAAAAAAAAAAGAATGTAGCAAAAATAAACATGTAAATTGTAACCGCAATAACCTAAAATGTGAGGGGGAGAAGAAGTAAAAGTGTAAAGTTTGTGAATTCTATTAAACTTAAGTCATTATCAGTTTAAAATAGGGTGTTTTAAATTTAAGATATTTTATGTAAGCCTCATGGTAACAACAGGGAAAATCCTGTAGCAACTGCAACACAATAACAAAGTCAAAGCATATTGATACCAAAAGACATCAAGACACACAAAAAAAGACAGCAGGATAAGAAACAAGGAACAATGGATCTATGAAACAACCAGTAAACAATTAATAAAGTGGCAACAGTAAGTCCTTACCCATCAATAATTAGTCTAAATGTAAATGGATTAAATTATCCAATTAAAAGACATAGAATGGCTGAATGGAAAAAGAAACAAGATCCAACAATATGTTGCCTACAAGAGATTCGTTTTAGCCTTAAGACACACATAGACTGAGAGTGAAGGTATAGAAAAAGATATTTCAAGCAAATGATAACCAAAAAAAAAACGCAGAGGTAGTTATATTTATATCAGACAAAATAGATTTTAAACTAAAAATAGTGAAAAGAGACAAAGAATGCCATTATATAATGATAAAGGAGTCAATCCATCAAGAAGATATATTAATTGTAAATACGTATGTGCCCAACATTGGAGCACCTAAATACATAAAGAAAAAACTAACAGATCTAAAAGGAAAAATAAACAGTAATACAATAATAGTTGGAGACGTTAATACCCCACTCTCAACAATGGATAGATCATCCAGACTGAGAATCAATAAAGAAACAGTGGATTTGAACAACACTATAGACCAAATGGACCTAACAGACATATACAGAACATTCTATCCAACAAAAACAGAATACACATTTTTCTCAAGCACGTATGGAATATTTTCTAGGATAGACCATATGTTAGGCCACAAAATAAGTCTTAACAAATTCAAGAAGATTGAAATCATACCAAATATCTTCTCTGACCACAATGGCATGAAACTAGAAATCAATAACAAGAGGAAAACTGGAAAATTCACAAACACATGGAAATTAAACAAAACTTTCCTGAACAACCAATGAATCAAAGAAGAAATTAAAAGAGAAATAAAAAAGTTTCTTGAGACAAATGAAAATGGGAACAAGATACCAGAACTCGTGGGATGCAGCAAAAGCAGTTCTAAGAGGGAAGTTCATAGCAATAAATGCCTACATTAAGAAGCAAGAAAGATCCCAAATAAACAACAAAACTCTACACCTTAAAGAGCTAGAAAAAGAAGAACAAACTGAGCTCAGAGTTAGTAGAAGAAAGGAAATAATAAAGATTAGAGAAGAAATAAATGAAATAGAGAACAGAAAAACAATAGAAAAGATTAACCAAACTAAGCTGGTTCTTTGAAAAGATAAACAAAATGAACAAACTCTTAGCTAGACTAACCAAGGAAAAAAGAGAAAGGACCAAAATCAAAAAATTTATAAATAAAAAAAGAGACATTACAAGTGATACCACAGAAATGCAAAGGATCTTAAGAGGCTCTTATGAACAACTATATGCCTAAATTTCTAAAGAATTAAATTCTTAGAAATGCACAACTTATCAGAACTGAATCAGGAAGAAATTGAAAAGCTGAATAAACCAATTAGTAGTAAGGAGAATAAATCAATTAAAAATCTCCCAACAAAGAAAAGTCTTGGACCAGATGGCTTCACTGGTGAATTTTATCAAACATTTAAAGAAGAATTAACACCAATCCTTCTCAAAATATTCCAAAAAATTGAAGAGGAGGGAATGCTCCCAAACTCATTTACAAGACCAGCATTATTCTGATACCAAACCATAAAAGGACACAGCTAAAAAAGAAAACTAAAGGCCAATATCCCTGATGATTATAGATGCAAAAATTCTCAGTAAAATACCAGCAAAGTGAATTCAGCAGCACATTAAAAGCATCATACACCATGATCAAATTGGATTTTTCCCTGGGATGCAAGAATGGTTCAACATATGCAAATCAATCAATGTGATATGTCACATTAATAGCATGAAATAAAAGAATCATATGTTCATTTCAATAGATGAAGAAAAAGCATTTGACAAAATTCAACGTCCATTCATGATAAAACCTCTTAACAGATTCAGCATGGAAGGAACATATCACAACATAATAAAGTCCATATATGACAATCCCACAGCTAACATCATACTCAATAGTGAAAGTTTCAAAGCTTTTCCTCTAAGATCAGGAACAAGATAAGGGTGCCCACTCCTATTCAACATAGTACTAGAAATGCTAGTAGAGTAATCAGGCAAGAAAAAGAAGTTAAAATTATAGAATTAGAAAGGAAGAAGTAAAATTGTCTCTATTTGCAAAGGAAATGATTTTATACATAAAAAATCTTAAAGATTCAACCAAAAAACAGCTAGATCTAATCAATGAATTCAGTAATGTTAGCATAAAAAATTAACAAACAAAAAGCAGTAGTGTTTCTATACACTAACAATGAATTTTCTGAAAAAGAAATTGATCCCATTTACAATAGAATCAAAACCAATAAAATATTTAGGTATAAATTTAACTAAGGAAGTGAAAGATGTCTACTCGAAAGCTACAAGGCATTGATGAAAGAAATTGAAGAAAAAAATAAATGGAAAGGCATTCCATGTTCATGGATTGGAAGAATTCATTTTGTTAAAATGTCAATACTACCAAAAGCTATCTATAGATTCAATGAAATCCTTATCAAGATTCCAATGGCATTTTTTACAGAAGTAGAAAAAACACTTCTAAAATTTATATGGAACCACAAAAGACCCTACATAGCTGAAGAAATCCTGAGAAAGAAGAACAAGCCAGGAAGAATCACGTTTCCTGATTTCAAGCTATACTATAATGCTATAGTCATCAAAACAGTATGGCTCTGGCATAAAAACAGACAAATAGACCAGTGGAACAGAATTGAGAGCCCAGAAATAAACTCAAACATATCATATCAAACATATCATATACCTTCAACTAATGTTTTACAAGTGAACCAAGAATACTCAATGGAGAAAAGACAGTCTTTTCAATAAAAACTGCTAAGATAATTGAATATTCACATGTAAAAGAATGAAACTGGATCCATATCTTACTCCACTCACAAAAATTTAACTCAAAATGAGTTAAAGACTTAAATGTAAGACCCGAAACCATGAAACTCGTAGAAAAAAACATAGGAAAAAAGCTCCTTGGCATGGGTCCTGGTAATAATTTTTTTGGAAATAGCACCTAAAGCACCAAAAACAAAATCAAAAATAAACAAGTGGGGCTATGTCAAACTAACAACCTTCTGTACAGCAAAGTAAACCATTAACAAAGTGAAAAGACAACCTACGGAATGCACAAAATTATTTGCAAGCCATATATCTATAAGGGATTAAAATCCAAAATATATAAAGAACTCATACAACTCAATAGCAAAAAAACCAAATAACCCAATTAAAAAATTGGCAAAGCACCTGAATAGACATTTCTCCAAAGATGATATATGAAAGGCCAACAGGTATATGAAAAGATGCTCAACATCACTAGCCATTAAGGAAATGCAAATTAAAACCAAACTGAAATATAACCTTATGCCTGTTAGAATGGCCATCATCAAAAAGACAAGAGATAACAAATGCTGGTGTGGATGTGGAGAAAAGGAAACTCTTGTGCACTGTGGTAGGAATTGTAAATTGGTAGAGCCACTATGGAAAACAGTATGGAGGATCCACAAAAAATTAAAAATAGAATGACCATATGATTCAGCAATTCTACTTCTGGGAATACATCCAAAGGAAATGAAAACACTGACTCAAAAAGATATCTGCACCCCTATGTTCATAGCAGCATTATTTGTAATAGCCAAGACATGGAAATAACCTAAGTGTCCACTGATGGATGAATGAATAAAGAAGTTGTGGTATATATATAGATATATATATATATATGCAATGAAATATTATTCAGCCATTAAAAAATGAGGAAATCCTACCATTTCCCACAACATGGGTGGACTCTGAAGGCATTATGCCAAGTCAAATAAGTCAGATAGAGAAAGCCAAATACTGTATGATCTCATTTATATGTGGAATCTAAAAAAAAAAAAAAAATCAAACACATAGAAGAAGAGATCAGAATTGTGGTTACCAGAGGCAGAGGGTGGGAGGAGGAGGAAATGAAGGAAGGTGGTCAAAAGATAAAAAAAATTCCAATTATAAGATATTATAAGATACATAAGTATTAGGGATGTAATGCACAACATGACAACTATAGCTAACATTGCCTTGTGATATATAGGAAAGTGGTTAAGAGAATAAATCCTCTGAGTTCTCATCACAAGGAGAAATTTGTTTCCTTTTTTCTTTCTTTCCTTTTTATTAGATCTATATAAGAAGATAGATGTTAGCTGAATCTATTGTAGTAATTATTTCACAATATATGGAAATCAAACCATTATGCTGTATGTCTTAAACTTATCCAGTAATGTATGTCAATTATTTTTCAATAAAACTGAAAAAAAGAAGAAAGAGAGAGACAGAAGGCCAGAGGCTTCTGAGTACAAATTACAGAAGAGAGCCTTGCATTTTTTATGACCTAGGTTATTGTCCAATCAATGGGTCATTAGACTTTTATTATTTTAATGACAATTGGTTCACTTTAATGAGATAAAATATATTGATTTGGGCTATTCTCTTCAGAGTCTTGAACGTTTTGCTAGAAAGTAGCAGTCTCCACCTTTCTTATAGTACTCACAGATTTTGTTTAGTCTCTTTCTCTTGGCCTGATTCCTCTGATTTTACTTCTGTATGACTTTTTCTTTTTATTCATGCTTCTAAGTAATTTTATGAAGATGACACCCTACCTCTGAACAGTATATAACCAGGAGTCTTAACTACTGTGTCCTTGATAAATTTAGAAAGGGCCCCTGCTCATTCAAAATGTCTACTCATTGCTTGCATTGATACTTATATATCTGGACTCTTAGTTTCAGTATGTTTTAATTCAAACACTGTCATTTTGACCATAGATCCAAAATGATTTTCTTATTTTACTATCTTTTTTCATTAACATGTTTATTCATTTAGCAAAAAATAATTTAGTGCTTACTGTGTACTAAACAAATTGAATTTGAAGGAAGGAAGATGAAAGAAAAGGAATGAAGGAAGGAAGGAAGGGAGGGAAGGGAGGGAGGGAAGTGGGGAGGGGAGAGAGAGAGGGAGGGGGAAGAGAGAGAGCCAGAGAGACAGAAAGAAGGAAAGGAAGGAAGGAAGGAAGGAAGGAAGGAGGGAGGGAGGGAGGGAGGGAAAAAAAGAAAGAAAGAAAAATAAAAATGAACCCTACTCTCAAAGGTCCTACAATCTAGCAGAAGGACTTGAAAACAAATGAGCGCACTAAAATGTTATAGGTGTTCATACAGCAGCAAGTATTTCAAAATAAAACTCATCCTTTTCTATATGGGTATTCTCTTCTAGACATGTTCATCTGGTCAAATGCCCTTTTATAACTTTTATAAAGTTATTTGGTAACAACTGTCCTAACTTTATTTTATTTATTTGATTTGGTGTATTTCAGATGTAGATAATTAGATATTTGGGTCACAAAGCTCATGTTATACCAGCTCTCAGCTCTGAATACGAGGAAAAAAAAAACTTCACAAAATGTTTATAATTCTGTTAAGCTGACCTTTAGATGTCCTTGAAATGTATCTTTGGCTCACAATTTTTGTTTGTAATATTTCTGGGTATTAGGAAAAATCAATATGAGCAGGTAAAACATGTAAGGAATAAAAATCTAAATGTCTAAAGAATAACACCAAGTAGCAGAAAAGAAGTTAGCATTTTTTTCACTACCTATGAATACTAGGTACTGTGTTATTTATGGAAAGTAAGTACATTTCCATATTATTTTACAGAAACTCTTTGGAGCAAAATATTTACAGAATTTATATTATTTTGGATTTTAGAAAACTAATACATTTATTTCTCTTTTCAGTATATTAATGGTTCAACAACAAAAGTTATGATAATTCACACCAGATGGGATAAAAAAGAAAAGACTATCAATAACCCCATGACACTTCACACAAGTTTATCACCAAATGATTTACAAGAATAGCTTCTGTTTTTCAGAGTTTGTTTTCTTCTTTTTCAGATTTTCGGATTGCCAATAAGTGATTGCAAATCTTCATTTAACCTATTTTACAGATGAGGAAATTGAGGCTTACAAATATAAATTACCCAGCCTGTCAATTATTGGCAAGATATAAATGCCCAAGATCACTATATCAATATTAAGTAGGAAGTGTTCAGCTCAACAGAGATTTATCCAGTGGAGATTCAAACTAATGCTTGCCGCATTTCATAGTCCATGATTTCCACTACCCCAGGTAGGGTCAATTAGTACAAAGTATACTCTCCACAAGGCTTGGTATTTGGAAATGTAAACAGTATTTTTCTGCTTGTATGATAATAATGTGGATTAAAATAATTTTATTCTAGAATATTTTCTTTTAAGTTAAGAATTTCCTTATTCAAATTTTCTTCCCAAAAAATGTATATAGATGAGAGTCGGACTCTGATGCAATTCTCACCTGCTCGGTTATGCTTAAATAACAATTAAGGAGAAGATGCAATAAAGAACTTTATAAGTTAACTAATATGTTTTCATTAAAGTCCTAAGAAATTTCTAACTCCAGAAGGGAGGATGTGGCTCTCCTAAGATATGAGCTAGCCATAAGATGGTGCTGTATACGAGAGTTATTATGCAGCAGTTAAATGTATTGCACACGAAATTTATAGTCCTAGCAGTTTCTCAAAAGCAGCCTCAATTTAGGTCCTAACTGTGATTTTCTTTATTTTATGAATGCAACCTCATTTCAAACAGTCTTTCCACATAGAATAATTTCATAATGGACAAAACTCGCAAGATTTACTGGATCATCAAGTACTTTCCTTCATTTCTGATGAAGTCATTTGAAATGTCCTAATAGCCAGCAGTCATCCCTCTGAAACATTTTATGTGGTGGACTCTCTGAAAATATGAATGTTTAAGAATGTAACCTGATACAACAGAAGTCTGACTTCTTGGCTCCTGATTTTAATGCTGTTTTCCCTCATTATACACTAAGATAGTTTCATACAATATAATTAGTGGTTTTAGTCACACACTTATTTCAGAGTAAAGTGTAAACAAGATGAAATGTCTGGAACGGCCATATATTTTAAATTAATAAAATTATTTTATCCTCCCCTTTTACTAGAGAAGCTCACTGCAAAACTAAAGTAAATAAACTAGCAATTATTATCCAATTATCTACAAATAGGTGTATGATTTAGCTCTATTTGTAAGGATGCCAACAATGAGAAAGAATTATCTGACAAACAAAGCCTCCATTCTCTCCCTACTCCTTCTCCTTACTCTCAGATTTCAAAAGATCAAATTATCACTACTGAATAAATTATCTTAATGCTATTGTACTGCTTCCAAGGAATAAATTCTGTTTCACCATCTAGATGGAAAACTTGGTTTCACCATCTAAACAGAGGAGAGGGATCCAGAGAGATCAAAAGGAATACAACCTTCAACGTGTGCTAATCACTGTATAGTCTGAGGTTTTCAGAGTTAAATTCTAAACAGAGTGATGACTTCCCCAAGTCTCAGATGTGATAGAAGTCCTGGACAACACCTTGATTTCAGCCTGGTGAGACTCTGAACAGAAAATCCAACTAATTTGAACCCAGACTACCGACCCATGGAAGAGGTGAGATAATAAATTTATATTGTTTGAAGCTGCTAAACGTGTGGTAATTTGTCATGCAGCAACAGACAACGAATGCAATTTACTATGTTCATTCATTAGAAAATTCAGTATTGTAAAAATCCTCAAGTTACTCTAGAAACAGATTGGCATATATACAGTCACTTGATTTATGACAAAGTTGCCCTGGAAGTGAAGTGGGAAAAGATGATTAATTTGATAATTGTTAACAGCTCTATAGGATATCCACAAAGGGAAAACTGTATCTTTATCTCACAACATAGTCAAAAGTCAATTCCAGGTAGATTGCACATCTAAATATGAAAGGAAAAACAATAAAGCTCCTATGCAATATCACAACCTTGAAGTCTGGCAATTATTTCTTAAATAGGACCAAAAAATCAGTAACCATAAAAGAAAAGTCCAACTGATATATTGGATTTTACTAAAATAAAAGTTATTTCTCTCAAGTCATTAATGAAAAGCAAGCCACACAGTGGAAGAAGATATTCACAATACATTTATTTGACCGATGACGAGCAATTAGAATGTATAAGAATCTTATAAATCAATAAAAAAACAGACAACTCATTTAAAAAATAGGAAAAAGTATTAAATAGGCACTTCACAAAATAGGAAACTCAGATGGTCAATAAATATATGAAAAGGTTCCCTGTGTCCACATCCTTCAAGGAAATGCATGTTAAAATGCAATACTACTACACATCAACTAGAATGGCTGAAATGAAAAAGACTAATACTATCAAGTGTTGGCCAAAGTATGGAGCATCATAACAACCAACTCTCATGCACTTCTCGTGGATATAAAATTGATAAAAAACTTTAGAAACTGGCAATATCTTCTAAAATGGAATACATCATACCTGATGACCTACGACACTCCTAGGTATATGTCCAATGGAAATGTATTCATATGCATGCTAAAACGTAGGTACAAAGAATGTTCATAGCAGCACTACTAGTAATTGCCAAAAACTTAAAATAGAATAATTTTTTCTAAGAAAGAAAATGAACCTTGCTAAACAAAATGTCATAGTTGAATTTCACAAACCATTTTGAGTAAAATAACCCTGTTGTAAAAGTGCATATACTTGATTTCATTTATATAAAAACAGAAAACAGACAAAACTAATTTATGATAGTTATTATGGACTAAATGTCTGTATCTCCTCAAAATTCATATATGGAAACCCTACCACCCAACGCCTCAAGGAGGCAAGGCCCTTGAGAGGTAATTAGGATTAGATGAGGTAGTGAGGGTTGCCCTCATGAATGGGATTAGTATCCTTACAGGAGTCACGAGAGAGCCTGCTGCTCTCTGCTCTCCACCATGTAGGATACAATGAGAATTCAGCAGTCTGTAACCCAGAAGAGGGTTCTCACCCAAATTTGACCATGCTGGCGCCTTGATCTCAGGCTTCCAGCCTCCAGAACAGTGAGAAATAAATTTCTGTTGTTTATAAACCACCCAGTCTATGATACTTTGTTATAGCAGCCTGAACAGTCTAAGATAGTGGTATAGAATAAGGATTAATTTTGAGAAGGTTAATGACCGGGTGGGCACACAAGGCATGTTTCTGGCGTATTGATAATATCTCATTTCTTGATTACACGGTGTTTTCACTTCATAAAAAGTCATGAAGCTGTATACTTCTGATTTTGCACTTCTTTGTATGTATGTTACACTTCCATAAAATGTTTATCAAAGAAATATATATTTGTTATAAATCAGGTATGGTTCTTCAGCAAGAATCCATCTCTCCTTATTAAATAGCAGGATTTCCTTTTCTAGTGCCCCCTACAGAGTTAAACACACACACACACACACACGCACACGCACACGTAAATACACACACCTGCAAATATAGTTACATTGAAGATACACTTGTGAAAGATGACGACCATTGATCTTTTAAGAACTTGCACTGTTGTTATGCACCCCACATATATAATGTAAGATCTGTAGTTTCTTTGATGTAAAAGATCTAAGTTTTATAAAATTACGAAATTTTATATTTTGACTGAGACTGACCTAAGTGAAATAGTAAATCCCTAAATACTGACCTATATTCTTCAGGCTCATAAAAATTATCATGAGGATAACTTGTCTTTTTGCAATGTGTGGTAATGAGCTTCTAAAATGGTTCCCAATGATCCCTGCTTCCTAGTATTTACAACTATGCGTATTCCCTTTCCTTTGAGTATAGGCTGGATCTAGTGACTTGCTTCTCATGAATAGAATACGACAAAAGTTAGATGTCACTTCCAAGATTAGGTTATAAAAGACTGCGACTTTTGTTTTCCTTACCTGTGCTCTCTCACTTTCTCACTTAGTTCATTCTATGAGGCCATTTGTCATGTTGTGAGCTGCACTTTGGAGCAGTACACATGATAATGAACTGAAGGTGGACTCTGTCCAAGAGCCAACCTAACAGCTGAGAGGAACTGAATCCTCCCAACAACTATGTGAATAAGTTTGGAAGCAGATCCTTCCCTAGTTGATCCTTCAGATTGACTGCAGCCCCAGCTGACAACTTGATTGCAGTGTTGGGACAGATCCTCAGCCAGAAGACCAAGCCAAGCTATGTCTGGATTCCTGACCCACAGAAAATGAGAGATGACCAATATCATTGTTTAAACCACTAAGTTTGGGGGTAATTTGTTACATAGAAGAGATAAATATACAATATATCAAACTATGCTGCTTCTTTATTCTATTCTTTAAACTTTTATTTCCAATTTTTAGTTCTTAAGATATAATCATATATAATACAATTATAAGTATACATAATCATATATTATATCTAAGTATATATCATATATATAGTAATATATAATATAATAATATATTAATGCATGCAAAATAATTTCTTATTATTAAAAATAACCATATATAACTTTACTTCAGTTATATTTCAAAGCAGTCTGACGCCTTCTTTATTTGATAAGTTTAACACCAAGGAATAGTTGACTAATTTCAAGTATATTTATAGTAATTTCTTTAGTAGTTCTAAGTACATTGGTCACACATTTTGTTAAGTTGGAAACAAACAAGGAAACAAATCCACAAGGAACAAATACAATATATGAGGAGTGAAAGGAAAATATTCGGATGGTTATGATAAAAATGAAACAAGGGGACTAATCTGGCAAAATGTAGGACCAGATTTAGCAAAGATTTCAAATTATGTATTATTTTACTGGCCATTTGTCATCATCCCTCAGATCCATAGCTCTCTCCTATGCCTGAAAAAATTAAATATCTGTCCTATGTTTTAAGGCATATTTAACTTAAAATATTTTTCTTATTGTCTATTTACTTATACTAGTACATTTGACACACCTGTTTCCCATTTTTGGTTTTGGAAAATATGGTCACTGTAACTATGGAAAAGTCAGAGGAAACTTTAATTCTCTCTCCTTGAGTTGCTTGTAGTCTCATTTGTAAAAAAAAAAACGACACAGATATGCGTCTTCATTTATCTTTCCTTAATCCCTGTAAATTAGGGAAAGTTAGGGATGGAAAAATAGATGAACAGATGGAGAAAATGCAGCATAGAAAAGCTCAAAGTCAAAGAAGAAATCAGAACTAAACTCAAGTTTTTTTTAATAATCAAGTCTACCTTCTTAATTTATTTTTACTTTTTCTCCAGGTAAGTAACTCCTACAGGATTAGGCTATCTAATACCAAAATAATAAGGTACAAACACATAACAAGTATATACATTCTCAGGAAAGCTACGGTTAAGACTAGATATGTGCCAATGAATCTAAACAGATCTAACTTATATTTTGAATCTGCTGTAATTATCTAAATATTTGGTAATATTTCACCTTTAAGATGTCTTATGGGGTTGAGTAAGGTTGCATAATTTCTTCTTTTTGAGAGGAAAAGTTACCTGGTAGTCTTTGTAAAATATATAGAGTTTGGGAAACCTAAAATAAGAACCATTTCATAATTTTCAATGAAAATGTAAAATTATCAATATTAGTTTTTAGTTCCCCCATCCTCACCTACTTTATGACAGTTAATCCAGTTTTCAGAGAAAAAGCACACAGCAGATACAAAGAAAAGTATTTTTCTAGGTTTATCTTTCTAGTATATTTGTGCTCATTTAGAATTTGTTCAGCTGTAAAAGTTCATTTCTTCATGCATAATAATTACATATATTTGACAACAACCTCAAATATCGAATATATTTCCACAATTATAAAAACAGGAAAGAAATTTTCCATTCAACCGATGGATGTGTGTATGGGGTCAGGGAGTCTTCCTCTCTATCACCAATAGAAAAGTAATTTACAATGCTAGCAAAGGCTTGTGCCTACCTAATTTTCACATAACATTCTGTGGCTTGCTACTTGAAAATTTAAGGGAATTGCATTTGGCAGGAACAAAAACACAATTGTTAGGATCAGGAAATGACTTATGTGACACCGTTTGCAAATTTTGTTAATCTATCTTCTCTGGGTAGAATGCTAACCATTGAATGAATACAGGATATACCTTTCTTTGCAATCTGAGGGCATTATTAGGCTCATAGTCAACATTTGCTTCACGACTTTCTCAAAACACCATTTTCTTGAGGTCAATAATGGAGTTCTGTGATTTTTTTTAAAAAAAGGTATGAATATGTAGTATTCCAATTTCAACAATAACCTACAGTACTGGTAGTCCAGGAGTTGCCTGCTAGGGTTATCTAACACTCTTCTGTCTTTTTTTTTTTTTCTGGATGTGAAGAATTCATGTTTTACACCAGTGAGGGGAACATCGTTATAAAATGCTGATGGGATGGTTTCTGTCACTCACGCTCTAACTTGAGGGGCTTTGCCACTAAAGGGGCCTGTGAAGGCATTTTGCTAGTCTGTACAACTAGTCCAAGAAGGATTACCTTCGTGATAATGTTTTTGTGAAATATAAAGCTAAAATAATGTGAGATGGTTAGTTTAGAAAACAGTAATAAATGAGGCTTTGAATGGGGAGGCTTAAATAGTGGGGAAAAATTGAGATTAGAGAACAATATGTATAATCTGATCCCATTTTGTAAAACCAATAAATTTATAAACATATATATTTGCATATATCTCCATAGAAAACAGGTGCAAGAACATATAGTAATTATGTCAGGGTGATAACTAATGATTTTGTTCTTTTTTTCTTTCTTTTATTTCTAATGTTTATATTACAAATATGCATTACTTTAAAAAAATTGTGTAATTAAAATTAATTAATTGTTCATTTTAGGTGATCATGAAATAAGCATTCATCTTTTTCTACTGTGAAAAATATTGTGGTAGATGTCAGCATTACAGTGATGAGTCAGATAAATATGGTCCCTATTCAGGAGGTGCTTATAGTTTAATAGAAACGATAGAGAATCAACAAAGAAATTATAATAACACATAGTAAGTACAACCACAAGTTAGATACAGAGTTTTACGAGAGCACATATCAAAGATATCTAACATAGTCCAAGAGCCAACCCACGGCAAAGGAAAATAAGAACTATAATTGTAAGAAATTCTTAAAAAGATGGCAGTTTTCATCAATTAATTATATTTCATTTCAAGTTTAAAATATAAAGTATACTCATATTCTATTTCAACGTTTTATTCCCTTAACCCTGGGGAAGATAAAGCTAAGTACTGTGCACCCCACCCACAGCCTCCCCACACTGGGGTATTTTACCATTAAAATCAGTGGGTGGACTGTTCACATTTGAAAAAGCGGAATCCTACAATTGCTTTTTGATAATCTCTTTTGGTTCAGAAACCCTGTTGCGGAAACTTAATAGATTTAGGAACTCTCAATAATAACTCATCATTATCAACAACAAAAGTACTTTATCATCGTTTAGAAAGAAAATGAGGCAATTATCACATCACTAGTAGCATTATACTAGTTTACTCAGAAATATTCTTTGAAGTGAGCGTTTCATACTTGCTTTTCATCAAACATTTAAAGTATTTCATTTACGAGTTTCAAGTGGCATTGATATTGGTGTGTTGTTAGTTGTTTTTCTTCATATGCTCTTCAACTACGTGGACTGTTTGAACAAGACATAATGCTGTGGCATGTGTTACTAAAGTATTTGTTTCACTGTTAAATTGGGCAGTTTTTCTTGACACAAAATCCTGTATATTATCTTTGCCCAATATGTTCAGTTTAAATTCCTCTGCCTGCTATTCTAAGAAAAGAGGCTATAAATATTAAAGCAGGAAAAGTGATAATAAAGTATGGCCAAGTCAACATATATATGTGTATTTAGGGGTAAATATAGGGTACCAAATCAGGAAATGCAAATCAAAATTCTGATATCAACAGTAACTTATGCAAGTGGCCTATTTGCAACTCTCACACTTGATTTTTCTGTTCGTAAAACACAGATATCTTAACCTTAAGCATTGCATCATGCATATGTGTTTCCATCTTTGGGCTTTTGGATATATACCAGCCAGGCAAGACAAATAACACTCTTTATAATACCTACGGATCCCTGTAAGAACCAAATAGACAGCCTACTGGGTTACCAGATGCATTGTAGTACTACAAAATTAAAGGAACAGATGCTCTTTGTTAACCTTATTTTCTAACAAAAAATAAACAAAGTTTTAAAAATAGAGATTAGGCGGAAAGTCAGAAACCCAATATCTCCAAATATTGGGAAGTTTGAAGAAGAAGGATAATTAAAAGTGTTGGTTAAACGCATAAAACAAAAGATGAAGGGAATATTCTTTGATAATGAAGACACACATCAAGAACCAAAGGATGAATTTTGAGCAAACAAATATAATGCATCGTTGTAAATACGTACTATGTAACAAAGAACAGGGATAAAATTTATCTAGGCAACCTTAAAAATATTTTTTTAAATTGCTGAAGTACAATGCTTACTATTATACAATCTGTCAAACTGATTTTAAAAAAAAAGAAAAGAAACTGCTCAATTCAGACAGGGTAAAAACACCTGATTTTGAGGAAATAGGAATCTAAGGATTCCAACACAAATAAAGAGAAAAACAATGTTTTACATTTAGTGACCCCTGCATTGCCTTATAAGTAGGAACGGTAAACCATCGGGGAGATGAAGAAAAATGAGGAGCTCTTCCAACTCACTCATATTGCACCACATAAACCACAATCAAAGAAACAAAATCTTAAGTTTTCTTTATCTTCTTAAAAATGTTAAAAAATGGAAGACATGCACACACACAAAGGAATGCATGTAAAACTGGTAAAATTTGAATAAGGTGAATGGACGGCTTCACTCTTAATTTCCTGGTTGTGATAGTACACCCTAGTTACACAAGATGTTACAGTTGAAGGGTATGCGGGATCTCTCTGTGTAATTTCTTACAACTGCATGTGAATCTACAAGTATCTCAAAATAACAGTTAAAAAATAAAATAAAGGATGATCTGTATAATCATATTACAGTTACTGTTCCAAACACAAGTTATTCTTATAAATTTCCTTTAAATGGTCTTATACCCTATCTTTGAGGATGTAATTAATACCCTGGGCTATTATAATAGAAAATTATTTAAAATTAGTGAGCTAAGAGAATAATCAAAGGCCCTGAGTGAGAGTATTATATGACTATGGCCTGAAAAGAACAACGCAATAGATTTTTAAAAAGATAGTTAGCCACTTAACTGGCAACTATACAGCTAAAGAAAGAAATCAAGAATAAAATACCAGAGGTCTTCAATCAAACCAAAAGGGGGAAAACTTAAAAAATTGTTTTAAATGTTAACTGGAGCAAAGGACATTTGTAAAACTAAAAAAAAAAATTAAATAGCATTTTAAAATTCCAGATACATGACAATACTCAAAACTAATTTAAGATGGATAATAAACCCAAATGTAAAACTCAGGATCATTTAGCTCCTCGAAGAAAACGTAGGAGAATATCTTCATAATCTTGGAGTAGTAAAAAGGTTGTTTTGATTAATTTATTTTATTTTATTTTGTACAAGATGCAAAAAAAAAAAACTAATCATAAAAATGTTATAAGTTGATTTTGCAAAATTAAATTTTTCTGCTTATCAAAAGACATCATTAAGAAAATGGAGAAATAAAACACAGACACAGATTGGGGACAAAAATATAATCACAGTCCATGTATCCAACAAGGGGTTCTTATTAAGAATATACATATAAAGAACTACAAATCAACAATTAAAAATATGAAAAATTTGATCAAAAAATGGGCAAAAGATTTGAACAGATACCTAAAGAAGAAGATACATGAATAGCCAATAAGCAATGAGAAGGTGCTCAACATCCTTAATCACCAGGAAAATTCATATTAAAACCATTAGGAGATGCCATTTTGCATTCACTAGAGTGAATAAAATCAAAAGGAAGGACAACCGTAAACGTTGAGAGGCGGAGCAATCAGAACTCTCATACATTGCTTATGGCCGTGTAAAATGGTATCAACATTTTGGAAAGGAGTTTGGGAGTTTTTTTTAAGTTAAACATATATCTACCTTATGCCCTTGCAATTCCACTGCTAAGAATGAAATTTGTGAAGGAGAAATAAAAATTCCACAAAATAATGTGAATAAGAATATCCATAGTATCCTCATTCAAAATAGCCCATAAAATGAGAAAAACCTAAATGTCCTTTAACAGGAGAATGGATAAACAAATTGTGGCATATTAATACAATCGAATAATTTTCATCAATAAAAAGGAATGTACTAGTGATATGAGCAACAACATCGATGAATCCAAAAATATTATGTTGAGCAAAAGAAGACAGACCCACACACACAAAAATAAATAATTCATAGTATATACAGTTCACCAGAAGTAGATTTATTAGAAATAATACCTTTGGATTTATAGCTCAGCTTGTTCATGAGAAAATAATGAACAATTAACCTCAGATTTCTGATTGCCCTCAGAATTCTCTATTGTCAAAATCCATACCATCTCAAACTTCTTTTACTGATTTTTATCTAGATTTATTTCCAAAAAGCAGTACAAGTGATCACTGAAATAAATTTTCTCTAATCTAGTTTGATGCTATTGACATTGCATCATATTCTGTTTACACAGCATACAAAAATATTAATATTTTTGAAGATTGTTCAACTCTAGAACTCTGAATTTACCTAGGAGAATGATTAGAGCACTTAAAATTACCAGTTGAATCATGAAATTTCTGTTTACTTCTGGAAACTTGCACACCATATTCTCATATACATAACAATGATAAGGCAAAAAGCCTTGTTAGTGTGAAAGTACAGGACACCAGCACAAAACTAGTTTATACTCTTGGAATCAAAATATCCTCAGGGGCATAATAGTGGCATAATAGTGGATTCAAAATGGCAGGTGCAAGATTTCCTGCATATCCAGGTATGTTTCAGCTCTAATAAACTTGCTGTTTTATCATTTTCTAATCAGCAGGTGTCTATTGCTCCTCAATCCAATATTCTACGGTGACTCAACTACTCTTCATCTATGCTTCTATTGTTTATTCGCTTGCCATTACACTCTACATTCTTTCAAAATTTATTTATGCTTACTCAGAGCTTTTTCTGTCCAATAATGTCACCTCACTAGTGCCTCTTATCTTTGTGTCTTCTGACTTATGTACTGCTCCCAATTATTGCTATTTCTGTGTGACTTTTTTATATCACCCACAAAAGAGGATCTGACTGAATTCGCCGGTTACCATATATGGCAAAGAATATCAGTACTGGATGGTATAGACCTCTCCTATTGGTCTACCTTATAGACTGTTGATCATTCTGCATGAGTGACTCTGGATGAGAAGTTAGCCCTGCTCCAATAACCCATGGCTAGGTTGCAGAGTTATGTGGGACTAAACACAGTAATTCATGCATCAGAAATCCCTTAGAAGGGAACTTAAAAATGCAAGGCACACAGAGGCTCTCCAGAAAGAATACGGTAGCCAAAAGCCACTTTGCGTGGCCTGCCCCAATATATTCACAGGTTAGGGTCTCTTTCAGGGGAGTCTCTTCTATTCCACTGATCTTTGTTTTGGTAAAGCAGTACCAGATGATTAATACTATACCTTGGAAATTCTTTAAATATCTGACAGTTGAAAATGCCCCCTCATGTTCTTCATTTTCTAAATTTTCATAACCATTTGGTGAATTTGTTTGTTAGTAAGGAATTTTAGGATAATTTTGTCAGTTTCTTAAAAATTACTCCTTAATAATTAGGTTGGACCTGCATTTTCAAAGGTTATTCAAGGGTAAATTGGCATCTAAAATATTGAATCTTTTCACCAAGGTACTATAGCAGGGTAAAATCCATTGAACCAAACTCTTGTAATCTAGAAATTCCAGTATTTCCACATTGGCAAATTGAAACTAATCAGGAAAATACCAATAACAGTATGGCTCAATAGCTACATAAGAAATGTTTTGTGATATTTCAGTATATCAAACGATTTGAGAATATAAGAATGATACTAATTACTCTATTTAACATGATATTCAGAAATTGGAAATATAAACATTGTTTGAATAATAATAAAATAATAACTATTTGGTAAGCATTTACTATGTCCCAGAGTTCCAAGGGCTTAACATGAGTGGAGCATTTAATTCTCAGTGGAGGAATTATCAACTCTATTTATCAAATGAGGAAACATTTGCAGAGAGGTTAAACAACTTGCCTCAAGTAGCACAGCTGTTAAGTGGTAGAACCAGGGTTTGAACTCCAAGCAGTTTGCCTAAAGACCATAGACTTAAATATTATGCTAGACTCATCTATGAAACATGAAAAGCATCAATTTAATCCAGTGGAAGCATTTCTTTGTGACATATATCAACTTTTATATATGTTAAAGAGAACTTTAAAAAGAACATAAAGTTCTGTTAGAATAAAAATCAATATATGTTACTACAACATTATTTATATTTCCCAAATCTTTATACGATTGTCAAATAAAGTATCAAAATCAAGCTACTAATTTGAGAACATATTTTAAAGTTTATTTGCCCTAGGCATCAAAATATTTTAACCTGTTAATCAATTCTTAATTAAAATCATTACCCTAAATTGTCATTTTTCATCTTAATATTCCTCTCTAATTTTTAATTTCAGAACAAGTAATTCATTCATTTATTCATTCAAAAACTAGCTACTTAGTATCTACTATGTGCCAGGCATCATAACGCCATAGTGAAGGAAAGAGATTTGGAGCCATAGTCTTGGTTTTCCCGAGCTTAGTTTCTAACAGAAAATATGATGAACAGTTGTAATCAATGCTATTATTGGCAGGTATGAGGTGCTATGTGAATATATAGGAGTACCTAATATATAAATAAGGTTGGGAAAATCCTTCCAGGAAGAAGTGACATTCAAACAGATATCCAAGAATGAGTAAAAATTATTATAGAGAAGGAGTAGAGGGGCCTGACAGAATAAAAAAATGATTAAACGTCCAGAAGTGGTAGGACTTGGTGAATAATTTGAAAAGGGGCTGTCAGAGGTTGATGGCCAAGTGTCTGGCTCCAGTGATCAGGTAAATATTAATATTTCCTTAAATTTGCTTTTTTTTTCTTTTTTGTGAGGAAGATCAGCCCTGAGCTAACATCCGATGCCAATCCTCCTCTTTTTTCTGAGGAAGATTGGCGCTGGGCTAATATCCATGCCCATCTTCCTCTACTTTATATGGGACGCCGCCACAGCATGGCTTGACAAACAGCGTGTCGGTGCACACCTGGGATCCGAACCCGCGAACCCCAGGTCACCAAAGCTAAGCGTGCACACTTAACCGCTATGTCACCCAGCCAGCCCCTTAAATTTGCATTTTTAGACTGTTTTCATACCCATTATCTCTATTTAATTTAAGAACAACCTTTTGGGGGATATGAAAGTATTTTCTAGCTGAAAATACCTTTTGGGTTTACATGGTTTGCCTAAAGTCAGTTGAAGAGAAGGTGGTTAGTGGAGAGCACATAGAATTAAGTTCTTTTCACCATCGTTTCTACTTAATTTTAGAATACACGTCTAATTCTACTGTGTACAGTTCAACATGTCTTTTTTAAATGTAGACCGTTATGTAGATTCAGGCATAAGTCGTATTATCATCTTTGCTATCTAATACAGAAATTTCTAACTGGCTATCCTGACAGGAGCAATCCATCATCATTGCATCATGGCTATCATTACCACCAAGTGCAAATACACATTAATATTTTGTGTAATGGCCAAACAGATGCAGAAAGACAATGCAGCTCTTCAAAAGGCTCCTGCAGGCCTCTTTCTTGTTTTGTCATCCTTCCTCTTGTTTTCCTAATCCATATTGATATTTAGCAAGCTCTGTTCATACGTTCAATTATACCCCTAATTGAGATATAAAGGTTCATCTGACCATATTTCAAGGTTGCATCTGGTCATGAGAATCCCTTGTGATAGTTCTAGCTCCATGTATCTACACGGCTCCATTATGAACTTAGATACAAGTGAAATAACCAATGAGGACTCAGAAGCCAGAGGGGCATCATACTGAAATCATGGCAGAGTTCACCACGGCTCTAGCTCAGCATGGGGCAGGTACCTCAAACTGCTTAAATTGTATCCACCACAGTACTGGTTCTCTGAAGCTTTTCTTTTACAATAGCTTTGCCTTTTTTGAGTGTCCAAAGCCTCTCTCTCTCTGTCTTTTTGTCTGCCTGTCTCTCTCTTACTCCCTCCATTTTTTTTTTTGATGGGTAGAGGTTATCAAGTGTCCTGAGTCACTAAAAAGAGAGTTGGCCTTATGGTAGTTTCAACAGGGAGAAGTAAAGTCTAGAGACCCCAGAAAAGTTCTTTTGCATAATCCAGGCAACCTGTGGGCAGCTATCTCTGAACAGCAACAGGAAGAAAGGTTTTCAGTATAGGTGACAGATTATCAGTCAAAGGGTGATTGACACTTTGCAGGTGTTGGCCCCGCCATCCCACTTGGCTTCTTGGCATTGGTCACTAAAGTACTCATCCTGGAAGAGGCTGGGGCGCCTCACATGCCTGCTCTGCTTTCCCCACGGAGTCCCTCGGACTTCCTTTGTCGCTCTAACCTCCCAAGACACACAACACTACGAAATACACCTTCTGTGGGCTGGAGGGATCCAGCTCTTCCTTTCGCCTCTCTTAAATCTGTCTATAAACTTTATATCTCTTCTTCAAGATTAAGCTTTTGCTTTTCAAAAATCTTTTCTTCTTCACTCTCAAAAAGCCCTGCTCTGGCAACTGAATAGCTTTAGCTTTTAAACAATTGCTTCTCAAAGAGGGATATGAATTCAAATTAGCAAGTGGTAGAACCAGATGAGGCCTATCTGTCTGCAAAGCAACTCCACATTTGCATAAAATATTTGCAGATTTCTGGGAAAATAGAACAGTTCTGGGTTAGACTCTATTCCTGTCCCATGTTGACTCCAAGTCTCTATATCTGGACCAACCTGCAAAACCAGACAGTACAGATGAATGAACTGACCTGCAAGTAGAAATCTTAGTGAGAGGAACAGCATTTTAGCCTTGACTTGCTTCCCTGGCTGTTAATTCCTGTCTTTATCCACTCAAATTTCTTCAAGTTCCAAACCAGCAGAGTCATAAGCAGGGAAAAGCAGAATAGGTAACTGACCAGAAGTTTATACTTAGAAAACCTTTGTAAAACAATGTGCAGCGTCTAACAAACCGTTCTTTTTGTTCTTAACCCTATCTTCTTTATAATTGGATTTAATTGTGCTTTCTAAATTCTTGAGGATAGTTCAGAAATACTAAAATTAATCTCCCACACCTCTATATCTAGGAACTCTATATAACGTGAAGATCGTTTTCTCCTTAGTGATTAAAAAAGGCAGTATGGTTTGCACGATGAACACAGGCTTTGGAGCCACACAGAAGTGCCTGAGTCTCAACCCTGTTGGACCACTGGCTGTTAGAGTGACTTTCAGAGAGTAATTTTAAATTATTTGCTTCCTTTCCTGTCAATTAAATGGTTATTTAAATCCCTTCCTCAAGGATTTCTTTAAGGGTGAAATGAGAGAATGTACCAAAGTTCCTGTCAGATAGTGATCTTGCAACAAAACTTTCTTCCCTCAGGCTAGATTTCTTTACCAGCAGCTCGGGGGAGTATAGCTTTTACCTCTACTTGATCTTCTCAGTTTCTGTTGGGAATTTTATTTTAAACTGAAGGGCCTTTTCTCTTTGCTTCACTTCTTAAGCAAATTCGATACATTTAAATTATTTCATTTGATCTTCCTACCTCTTCTTCTCTTATAGAGAAATGAATTAGACCTTCCCTCCAAGCTACTTGTCACTTGTTCCTTTCTTCAGTCCTTATATTAATGTATTCCTGTTCTTAGCCAATGATTTCCAACATAGTTCTTTAAGTGATTTTTTAAAAATTGTATCCAATTAATACAATATGTTGTATTAAACACATTGCATTAGAATTGTATTTGAGTAATACAATGTGTTTGCTTGTCTTTTTGTTAGTTTGCATCTGTGGTTGTTGTAACATCAAAAGTGCACTGAATATGGAGTCAGGAGACCTGGATTCTAATCCTGACTTTAACACTAGTTAGCTATATACAGTCAAGTAACTCACTTCTCCCTTATAGGACTCAAATCACTCTAAGGATTTTAAGCTATATGATTTTTCACTCAACTCAGCTTTATCATTTGAGGGTTTTGTGATTTAACTTTTGCAGCAATGCAAAGCTCCATTAATGACATTATGTTGGCTTTCCATATTTTTCAACCCATGGCCTCAAACTACTATTTGCTTCCATTTTTCCTTGTGTGTTTCCTCTGGCTTCCTTTTCCCCTTCTTCTCTTTCATACTTTTCCCATCTACAGAAAAAGTTTATAAGACAAAGATGTGTCATTGACAGCTAGTACGGGTCCATGCTAACTTTTGTTTTGAGTTGAAATTGACAGAACCTCATGCATGATATTGTAAAATTATAAAAATAAAGTTTCATAACATTAGGCATAGAATGGTTTTATTTTTCCAAAAACAAACAAACAAAGATACACAAACAAAATCACGTATATGGGTTAAGATTTATGTAGAAAATGATCTGAAAGGTAACATAGAAAACAGCTAAAAGCAATTTACATTGGAAGAAAAAGTGTGAGATGGAGGAATAGAAGTAGTCAGGGCTTAAATTTTTACTGTAAACTGTCCTAAATTGTTTAACTTGTTATTCACAAGCATGTGTTATTTTCATAACAAAAATGCTATCATTGACTAATATTTATTGTTATTTATATAAAGTTTTTTTACAAAGTGGCTTTGTAATTTGCCATATATTGGGCATAAAGTTATTAACAAGATAGTGAACTGATGTGGAGGAATGTCCATCAGTATTACACAGGAAATGGCTTGGTATAGCCAGTGGGTGAATCTGTTTTCAGCTCTGACCCAAACAGGAAGTGGTACTTTCTTCTAAAAGTGATGTGAGACTGCTGTTCTCATTGTATCTAAGGTAGGGAAACTAATTATGATAATTAAAATACAGTTGGAAGAGGAAACACAGGTAGAACTAAATCTACACGTTAGAAAAAGTACCGAGAGCTAGGCAAAAGCCAACACTGGAGTTAACAGAATGGAATAGGGTGGCAGAATATTGCAGAACATATTGGAGGAAAGTCAATATTTCTAAAAAAATCAATAGAAAAGGATTGCATTTAAAGACAATTCTTTCAGAAAGTGCACAAAGACTAATGACTCTGCAGCTATTCATACGGACGTGGGAAAGAAGAGGCCTTCCAAGCAAAGATAGCATGGTTCAACAGCAAAAACTGTAAGAATAGCAAAAAAACTAGACTAGAATCGAGACACACTAAGAGTCATTAATAACTAAAGTTCTTATCAAATCCTATATATAATGTTTACAATTGTATGACTTTATGCCTACCTAAAGTATAAAGAGTTCACTTTCAGAGTGTGGGTTCAGTCGTTGTCAGGGTGTCAGGTGTATTTGATGTTCTTGTTCCCCATTATAGTGTGAGGACATCATAGAGTGTCCCAAGGGCATCCCAAAGGGAAAAGAGAGAACTGTTGAACCTGTATTTCAGAGCATTACACATTTCAAAAAATCTAATCTCTCCCTCCCTGTCCCAAATCCTCCACTTATATCTAAACTCTGCGGAAGTGTGCTGATCCCAATCAGCTGGCAATTTTGTCAACCTATAATTGGAGTATTTAGCTCCTTTTGCCAGCTGCAGCCTGAGTCATCAGTTCCAGGGAACCCTGACACCAATGCACTGCATATCTAAACATACATTACCTATTTGATCATCTAAGCCCCCAAATACAATGAACACATTTTCTTATCACTTCTCTAAATAACATTCTACACAGTTGGAAAACTCTTGCCCTGGCTTCTGAGACAGCACTTTCTAGATTTTCTTCCCATCTTGCCTGTTACTTCTTATTTGTTGCCTTTGCTATCTCCTCCTCCTCAACTTGAATTCTAAATGTGTTTATTCCTGTATCATTTTTTCCTCTCTAATATACTCTCTCCAAGTGTGAGTACATTCTACATTAAGGGAAATTAAATTCTTATTATAGGCCAAATTTATGCTCTAAGTTCCAAAATCATATATCCAATGACCCATATAACATATCTATAAAATAAGTAAATTTAACATCTCATGAGACCACTAAAATGGAATCAAACTTCTACCCCAAACTGGTTTCTCCAAATCTCTCCTAGCTCATTAAGTCACACACACATCCACACAATGGCCCAAAACAAGAAACCTAGGAGCCAAATTTGCCTTCCCAATTTCCTTTAATTCCACATTCATTCCCAGCAAGTCCAGTCAATTTTATCTCCAAAATAAATTTCAAATCTGTCCACCTCTTCTGCCAACTATCTAGTCCATCACTGTCTAATACACATATAACATGAGCAATCTATATAATTTTAAATTTTCTAGTAGCCACATTAATAAAATAAATAATAATTTGTACATGTCAAATTGATAATATTTTGGATAATTTGGTTAAAATATATTATTAACATCAATTTGACATGTACAAATGTAAAAAAATACAAATGAGACATTTTATATTCTTTTTTGTTACTGAGTCTTCAAATTTTCTTATGGGTTTTACACTCACATAGTACATCTCAATTCACATGAGTCAAATTTCAAGTTTCAAGAGCCACATGTACCTACTGTATTGGACAGTGCAGCACTAATCTACATAAGCATCATCTACTGCCTGGAAAACTACAACAGACTCATGTTTAGTATTCTCATTTCTACTCTTGCCCACCCTCATCCCCAAGGACAAATTTTCCATGGACTAGTGAGAACTGAAAACAACATAATTCCCTGCTCCTGTGTTAAACAATAATGGCACTGGGTAGACTTTCCTATTCCTGTGTTCATAATTCTTAGCTCAAGCAAAAGTAACTTAGCTGCTTTCTCCAGGAAATACCTGCTCCTGGAAAAGAACACCAATGCAGCTAAACTGATAAATTATCAAGACTAACAAGCTCATCTAGATTCATTTCAATTTCCTCAATTCACTGTGTCCACCCATCCAAATGCACCAAATCCCAACCAGTTCTCTCTCTTGAAAGATGCACCTTAGAATCACTCGGCATAGGCCTTAAAATATTATAAAGAGCCTTACCTAATTTCTCCATTTTAAGACACTAGTAAGACTGTCAAGGTGGTATTCTCCTTTATTGTACTAAGTCTATTACACTTAGTTTTGCTCGATTAACACTTTCTTTGGAAGTCTTGTGGAAAGTTAACATTCAACAACAGTAAGAGTGGACTTAAAATGCAAGTGGGATCATACAGCTCACCTGTTAAAAATATATCGGTAGTTTCCAATGCTTTGGAACAAAATCCAAACTGCTTAACATATCTGACAAGGCCAGAATAATCTATCCTCTGTCCAGCTCTCTAAAATCATATTGGATCACTCCCCTCTTCCATTCACTAAGTTTTAGACAAAGTGCCTCCTTCTTTTCTTTAGGTATAACTAACATTTTCCCAACCTTGTCATCTGTTTTTTTGTTTCTTTTTATTTACTTATTTATTGTTTTTTTTTTATTGTGGTAACATTGGTTTGTAACATTGGTTTATAACATTGTATAAATTTCAGGTGTACCTCATTATACATCTATTTCTGCATGTATTACATCATGTTCTCATGTTCTGCCATCTTTTCATTTACTCTGTTCTACCTGCAACATTCTTCCCTGTCTTAAAATTGTTGATTCATCCTGATTCTTATTAACTAAGTCAATTTTGATCTCCTCAGAGAGGCTTTATTTAAAGTGTTGTTATCTCTTATGCCAATTTTCTCTCCTTCACATCATCCTACTTGCTTCCTTCATATCACTCATCATAACTGCCTTGTCTATATCTTTAATTGTTCACTTTCTGACTCTCCGCTAGAATAAACTCCAGGAAAATAGAAATCTTATCTATCTTATCCATCTCTATATACCTAAATGTCTGACAGATTTATTGGCACACAGTAGGTATTCAATAACAACCTATCAAAATAAATGAATAAAAAGAATTCAATGAAAATATTAAAGAAAGAGAAAGAGAGAGAAGGAAAAAAGGAAGGAAGGAAGGAAGGGCCCCCTAAAATATGTGATATAAGCAAGACAAGTGTGATTATCCCCCCTTATACATTAGGACACTGTGTAAGAGTGGGTTAAGGAGAGGGAACCAGGACTCTACAGCTCCTATATAATGTAGCTGAGACCAGGATCAAGATCTTCTGATTTTCAATCCAGCGCTCATCACAGCATAACACACTGTCTTTCAACCTTCTCTGACTGATGTGGTTCTTTTGAAGCAAACGTGTAAAGCTTCAGATTTAATAATGAAACGAGGCATCTGGAGGAGAAAATGATTCTCTGTGCATTAATTGGTGAGTTCATATCTTTTTGCACATACATCTCCCACTTGCATTTTGATTAGTGATTTCTTCCCTCAATTTAACACTCAAATCCTCTGTAATCAGTGGCATGTTTTATTCTGGAACAGACTCAATGAGTCCCTGAAGCTGGAGAGACAGCACTTCAATCCCTTCACCTTGGCTGCTCTAGTGGTGAACATGCCTGACTGTCAGTCTGATTTCCTAAATCTCCTCCGAGACAGTTAGGCAGTTAGAAATACTGTTCACATATGCTTGGCTTCAGCTCATTGCAAGTATAAAAATGCTGGTTGGTTCCAAACACAAGCCTCATTTATTTTCTATTATTATTATTATCATGATTATTAATATTATTATCTTTATCACTCTTTCAAAGTCCCTTTTGGAGAGGTTTTATTTCCTAAGGAAGAGAAATTCCTGAAAATTACACTTGATCAATATATTTAGTGAGGCATAAATAGCAAATTAGCATTTGATTGAAATTCCTATCCTCCTTTATAGTAAATATATTGTAAGAGATTGTTTGTTGTCTAGCCAATCACTAATTTCTCCTTTCTCTCTCGCTTAAAGAACCTCAGTTTTCAAATATTAGGCAGCCTGAGGCGCATGATGGTGGTAGGTGAGATGAAGCATTACTCCCCCACCCAAACCCTATGAAATAAATCTTGAATACTGTGTGCCAAGCCTAGAAATTCTGTGCCTCTTACCATTTAGCTAGGTCATGTCTCTTGACATGGCACGAAAAAATATTGAGAATCTGGATTCTTCTTATTTTTCCAGTCTTTCTCTACCCCTACACTGGGGTCCAGGCACCCTGTCCTAATCACGGTTCTCTAAACGTGGCTTTATATCTATATCCTTGCAAATGTCCTAAACCACAATTCCAGCTACACAACTCCTACTCATTCATCAAAGCCCAACTAAAATGTCACCAAATGTTTACATCTTTGCACAATTTTCTCCATAGCATTAGGTTAGAAGAGGAAATATCATACGTCCTTCAGCAAGACTTATTCTTGGATTCCTGAAGTGCTGTGCAAAAAGCCCAACCATCCAGAGGCGCTCACACGGCAAGAAATCCAAGCCAACGAGAGGCTAAATGTAGTTTTCCTTAGTCTTCTAGTCCTCAGTCCAGACATCAGACATGTGTGTGAACAAGCCTATGCCCTTTCTGAATTCCTGACCCATAGAATCTTTGAGTATAATAAATTGGTTGTCATTTTATGCCACAAAATTTAGGGTAATTTGTTGCACAGTATTAATATCTGGAAAAAGAATGTGACATGGAATGGTTAGGTGTTCACCAATCCCATTTCTTCTTGAACATAAAGGAAGAAGACATTTACCAGCTCCTTTGCAGTTCATTTGGGTCCCATTTGACTGAGTTTTGGCCAATGGGATATAGAGGGAAGTATGCCACATTGAGGTCTGGGCATCAAACTTCCTGTTCAGTCATCTACTGTCTCTTCCCTTTCTTCAGTGACAGTGGAGGCCACACTACAAAGATGGCAATATCAATAGATTGGAGGATCCTGAATCACTGAGTTGTTACCTGGTAGAGATCTATCTAGGAAAACTGGCTGGTGTCAGACCAATGTATGAATGATAAATAAACCATGATTGAGATAAGCTACTGGGATTTAGGGGGCTGTGTTACGGCAGCTAGCATTTGTTACTCTGACTAATATATGTAACAAATTCATTGTATTTGTATTGCTACATTGTAACACTAATACAAATTCATTGAGTACTTATAATTTGCTAAAAACTTTGCGTAATGCTGTGTTATCCCATTTAAACTCAGATCAACCATATTACTATGCAGGTATGTTTCCTTCCCTATTTACAAAATGCAAATCCGAAGTTGAAAGATAGCCTGACCTACTCAGGGTCACAAAGATATTCCAAAGAAGGGGAATTTCCTTGAAGATGGAGCACTGCGAGGCAAATCTAAAATAAGCTTGTCTTCCAAGAGTTAAATTAGCAAAACCAATTGGAAGAGGTTAGCCATCTATAAATGTACTGTAGATATAAATTTTTGTTAAACAGGTACTCTGAATTTATTCATAAACCACTAATTTTAGTGATAATAGAAGATATGCAAAAATCTCTGGTTTTATTTTCATATTTTTTAGCAAACACACCACTATGGACTGGTTAAAATGTATTTTACAGCCATTTTTAAGGGTTAGAAGTAATTTTTGTTATGGTATCTTTCTATATTTTATGACTTTAATTAAATTTCTGATTTCTGTTCCAAACACTGCAACATAAGACAATATAAAGCACATTTTAATCATTAAATTTGTGGATAATTTTGTGATTTTTCAGAGCCTATAACACCAAGGGACTGATATTGGAGGATAATGTGCATAAAATACACTTCAGCAAGTTCCACAAACTCCATCTTCAAGGATCTTTCTTTCTTCCACAACCCAACAGTTAATGCATACAATCAAGTCTCATCAGGGCTGTTCTACAATTGTGATCATCTTTAAAGAGGACTCTTGTCACCTGCATAAGGTAAAACGAAGGACTTTTTAAAACAACTGCATATATCCCACTTTACTGGAGCTTGTACTGAGACAAATAGCATTGATAGAGACATATATGTGCATTTGTGACCACATTAGTGGTTACCAAGTGCAATACTTCGTAAAAATCCTTGGTACTTTCAGCACTACCTTAAACCAAAGATCAAGTGAATTTTAATTCTTTGTGAAAGAATTTATCAAGGTAGTTTCGTATCATTTGTCACTTTTTGTAATATAAATATAACAAAGTAACATTTTTTCTAGCTTTTAATTCTGTGAGGTCCAGTGATTATGTTTCAAACAAATGTCAAATTTGGCAAAATGTCAAATCAATCACTATTTAACTGCAAAAACACCTAACATCTGATTTTATTTTAAAGGTCTAAAAATCCCTTCTACATTCTCATATGGGGAGACAGACAATAGATAAATAAATAAGTATATAATATGTATTTGTCATAATAAACACTATGTAAACATAAACTTGACTAAGACGATGGAGGGTGGCTGAATCGGGAGATGCTGCTTTTATATATGATTCTATAGAGATTCTATGCAGGATGTTATATAAGGTAATGACAGATCAGACCTGACTAAGTCTGCTGTGCAAATTCTTGTAGAAAGAATATGGTTAGAGAGGACAGTAAGTAGAAAGATGCCGGAAGTGTAGGCATGTCGGATGAATTGGAGGAACAGCCAGGAGGGCTATGTGTCTAGATCTGAAGGAGCAGGGAACAGAGTTGTCAGGTAAGTGTTCTTCAACAAATTGCCCAAAAAGCCATGGGTGGGATTTATGTGTTTATAACTGGCCCATGAACAAAGGGAAGTCGGTGACGTAGAAGGGTTCCTGTTGTGTAAAAACCTTGGGCTGTTTCCTTCTCCTGAGGTAAAGGAAAATGTCCTGAACCAGGTACCCACAGACCTGCAACCTCATTGTGTGACTTCCCGTCAGTGTGTGACCTCAAGTGTCTCACTTCACTTCCAGAGCTTTTGATCTCAGACTCCAGAATATTTCTCCCTTTGACACTCCATCATTTAACTTACGGGTACTGGAAATATAAAATTCTCAATATCCCTCCTTTTACTAGTTATTCCAAACACTGTTTTCTAAAAGTCATCACTTTGCCAACTGTCTTTTTCAGATTTTTTTCTCTAGAAGGCTTATTCAACTCTCCAAAAGTTACTTTTGAAATGTAGGCAAACAGCTTATTTGAGGCAAGTGATCAGCACACCATAAGAGTTTTTAGGATAAAAAACAAAGCATAAAATAATAAAATCTTATTATTAGATTTAATACTTCATATAAATTTATTAATTTATTTAATTACTAATACAAGTTTATAATGAATATAAATCATTTAATAATTAATTTATCAGAAACAAACAACAACAAAAAAATTCTTAGGATTCCACAACTTAAACATCTTCCCCGTAGTATTATTCTTCTATTCACAATACTAGCCATTTCCCCTGAAGGAGTTTTCAAAGAGAGATGCTTGGCTCCTTATCCTCAGCTACTTTGAGTCAAAGGCTCGGAGCAGCATTTGTGTCCAGTTCTCTGTATGCAGAACTAGTCTGTATCAAAGCCCTTTTGCACCATGGTCTCTCTTGCCAGTCCAGTAGCTTTGACCCTGTGGTGAAAGAGTACTTCCCAGAATGACTTCAAGCTGAACGTCTTTCTCCCAGCATGAGCAACAGAGATCACTGACTAGTGCTGCTTTATAGCTTAACCAACATGCTTCTCAATGAACATTCTTTCTTTCTCTAGTCACCTCTGTTCCCTCGGTCAAAAGTCTCTTCAAATGGTGTACACGTGAGGAAGTCCAGTAAGTGCTGAGAGCATAAAATTTCAGCTCTTGCTGACCAGTGCTGGCAGGCAGTTCTTTTTCCCTTACCTTAAACTCTTTGTTTTCAGAGAAAACAGCAAGAGCCTCACTACAGAATTCTTCCCACTAACGTTTGATTTAAATTTGCATACAAAGCTAAGGTTATTTTGCTACAAGCCTTTTATTAAGTTCCCTTAGAAATTCCCCCAGTAGCTGGCTTCTTTGCAAACTGGTTCTGACACTGGAAAGGAGTCATATCACTTCCAAAAAGGACAGTGTTTTAACTGGGATTCCCTGGAGAGACTCCTGTGAGAGTGAAGAGTAGAGTGACTAAGATGAATTCAGGAAATCTGCTTAACATTGAAAAATGAAAAGGTATAAATTCTTTGTACATTAAATAAATGTGAAATGGTGCCTGAATAGATCCTCCACAGTCGACAAAGGCTCTGCAAAGCATGAAGAGAGGAAGCTAACATTTGATAGCTGTTAGGCCTTTGAAGAGAAAGTGTTCCCTGGGGTTGGAAAAACTGGCTTGATAAGGAGCTGTGATCATTAGCACCTGAGCACTGTGGAACATGCCCAGTGGGTGGAGGTGACACACCACAGGGTCTCAAGCAGTACAATCAGGGCTCAGAAACCAGAGAGAACAGAACAATTTATCATCCAAATTGGACACTTTTGAGAGTAGAAGGGGGTATAATCCAAGTTTGTCCTAAGGAAACCAAAAGCATATACTCACCCTAATTCACTGCATGTTAAATTCACTTAACAAATACTTATTTTATGAAAACTCATTACTAATCAAATAACCTTTGGACAAATTGTTACTACTATGACATAAAGAAAAGAAAAAGTGAAATGGTTGAATAAAGTTGATGAATTTCAACATCCTGTAAAACTCAAAAATTTAATTTCAAGACAGTGATAATCAAAAACAAGGCTAAAATTTAATTTTACCTGATGAGTGAATGATGCAAAATACCAAAAGGAATGTAAAAAAATTCCCTACGGCCTTAGGAGAAGGGTGAGTCCTAGTAACTAAAGAACTCTCTTTGCAAAGTAGCAGGGCATAAATAAAAAATTTGCAAAGAAAGAAGCACAGATAGTTTGATCTACAAAACAAAGGGTAATAAAATTAGAGGGCCTAGGAGAATGGAAGCCCTCAGGGTGGAAAGAAAGATGGAGAAAGGAGCCTGGAACCCTGGACTGGGAATAGGAAGGATTAGCAGAAATTGCTCTGGTGGTCACATGACTTGAGGAATTTGGAAGGAAAGAGATTCTAATATTCAAATATTTTGGATGATTGGATTTACAAGGAAAAAATAATAAAAGTGTGATTGGATCCTTGGAAAACCCAGTCAAGATTTTGGTAAAGGGCCAAAACAGACTATCTAAGACAAGAGTCAGTGACATTTTCTGTGATGAGCAATATAGTCAATGTTTTAGGCTTTGTGAGCCATCTAGTGTCTGTAGCCATCACTCAACCTTGCCACTGTAGCACAAAGAGCCATAGATATATATGGATGTGGCTGTATTTCAAAATTAGAATTTCATATAATTTTTGCATGTCAGAAAATATTATTCTTTTTTCAAGTTTTTTCAACCATTTAAAAATATTAAAACCATTCTTACCCTACAGGACATACAAAACAGATGGTGGACCAAATTTGGCCATAAGTTTGCCAAGCCTTGATCTAAGATATATATAATGATTCACAAACATGAGAAATCAAAACCAACAAAAGAGGACCCATATATTAGAAATATTTGGCAAGTAGCCAGTTATAAAGTAGAAAAGGATTAATTGTATATTCTAAATGTCAGCATTTTCAAGAGTCCATGCAGGCCTTTCTAATTAGTCCTAATTAATACAGTTTGGTAGGACTTTATCTAATTAAAATTACCTGTTTTCTAAGGTCTTGACTATTGGGTATAATATTATTTTTTAAATCAACGGTACCAACATAATTTACATGCAATTTTAAAGTATACAGTTTGATGAGTTTTGACAAATGTGTACACCCATGCAACCACCTTGGATTATCAGTTTTCATAAAAGAGCCTGCTGGGAATTTGTTTGGGACAGCATTAAATCAATAAATCAATTTGGGGATAATTGACACCTTAACAATATTGAGTGTCTCAGTCCAGAAATATGATAAATCTCTCCATATATTTGTCCTTTTAATTTTTCTTAGTAACATTTTCTAATTTTCAGAATATAGATCTTTTAGGTGTTTGTTAAACTTATCATTGTTTACTTTATTTTTGATGCCGTGATATATTGTACTTTTAAAAGATATATTTCCTAATCGTTAGTTCCTACTATACAGAAATATATAGTTTGAATTTCATTGCATTTCTTTATTGTACATTTCTTATTTCATTAATTTTTCCCTTATCTTTATTTTTTCCTTCCTTCCATTATATTTTTGTATATTGACCTTGTTTTTGTATATTGACCTTATATTCCGTGATCTTGCTAAATTCATTTATCATTTCTACTAAGGTGGGGTTTTCTTGTTGTTGTAAATTTTTTTTAGAATTTTCAATGTAGTTGATCATATAATTTGCAAATACAGTTTGACTTTTTTCCTTTGTAATCTGTATACTTTTTATTTTGTTTCTTGATTTACTCTATTGGTTAGGACATCTGCAACATTTCATTGCATTGGAACATGGACATTCTCAACTTGTTCCTAATCTTAGGGAACAATGTTTTGTCCTTCATTTGTAAGTGCAATGAGGGCTGAAAGTAGTAATGCAATAGTATGTTTTCATTTCCCCCTATAGTAAAGAAACTAACAATATCATGTTATATGTAATATGTAAATATGGTAATATGTAAAACTGAGACTTGAACGCATGCCTTTGATTTTACACAACATTCTTTTCACTATTTCTTCATTTCTGAACTTAATTCCACAGAATTCTAATGTACAAAGTAACATTCTACATTAGTTAGTGATTAACTGACACCATCAGGGCCTTTCCCTCCAGTAGTTTGAGTGTGAGACTTCGGAGACAAACAGCAGCAGCTCAGTATAAAGCAAAAGGATTTTTTGAGGTCATGAGGAAAAGAAGTTATGGAAAACAATAAAAGAAGTTCAGAAAAATCATGGCAGTGCAACTAATCTAAATTAATAAAATTATATATAATTCCAGTAGAAGCCATAAATCTATCCATTCCTGTAGGTGCAGTAGAATCAGGCACAAAAGGTTTTTCTGGCTATATAAGCTGAAGTTGTATTTTGCACTATCTTCCTATTCTAGAAGCCATGTAAATGATTCATGGAAACATGGTTCATGTAAACTGAGCTATGTAAATGTTTTTTAATTTATTTTATTTTCCTTTGTTTCTTCAAAAATTAACTTCCATCAAGTAAGATATCCAAAATATATTCCCGTTCCTTGGTATATAAAGTTAGAAAACTAACACAGAAAATCTAAACTTAGTGATGGTCCTGAAAATCTTCACGTTTGGCTTTGGAAAGTATCTCTATATTTTCTATGTGCTTTTGATAAATCACATACGAAAATTCGCAAATAATATATATGAAGTCTACATTCTGAATACCTGTTACAGGATGACTGTTGCTGAATCTTTTCTTCCTTTTGAAAGTATTTCACTGCTGGCCACCCGTGTTACTTTCTCATAACTCAATGTTGTCCTTTTAAAATTTCCTTTATTTCTGTTTAAGTGCCTTTTACCAAAAAGATGAAACATCGAGAGCACTCCTTGCATGTTTCAAGAGGTTAATAAAAACAACATGTAGAATTATAATGCTAGCTTAAAATAATATGGGTTCAAAAGTACAATTTGCATTAAATAATCTTTAATTCAGATACCCAATGTCAATCAATATAGTATCCTCTTATACAAACAATATCTTGAGAAAAAACATAATTCTTTGTTTAGAACTTCACCTTTCAAGTTACTCTTGGGCTTTGGCTTCATGTTGCTCCATGAGCATATTTCTATAGCTTCTATAGCTAACATTCTTCAAGATATACAAAAACAATGAGCAGCTTCAGTAGTGCTTGTACTACTCACAGTGGTAATAGCAATAGTAGCCATCTTCTTGCAAGAGACTACTGTTTACTAAGTACTTCATTTCTATTAACTCATTTTGTCAGCATAATCTTCTGAAGTAGGTTAAACACAAGGTTTATTTTACAAAGAAGGAAACTGAGGTTTGGTTATATTTGTTACTTGCTTTAGTCTTAACCATTATAGATTCTTAATAATTGTAAAATTTACACATAGATATTAAACACCAAACAGGTAAAAAATATTTAAAACTCCCTACGCTCTGAGGTTTTTAAGAATGAGGTTCTACAACCTTATTTGTCCACACATTGAATTCAGTGGAGATAGTAAGATGAACTGTCACAGTATTTATCTTAGAACTTTTAAAAATAATCTGAACAACTGATAACATAATTATTCATCAAAATAAATATTAAAGGTGGCTATAATCTTATTTTTCTGAAACTATTTATAAAGTATCAGGCTCTGATCTTAAGGTAGTATTTTATTGTCTCAAGGGCACTGAAGGGCACTCATGAAAATCCATATATAGGATCTGCTTCTCTAACACTCACAAACATTCTCAAGAGCATAGCCTAGCCCTCCCTGACCTTGCATAATTATAAATGCATTGTCTTAGTGTTGACACTCTTTACATACTTTGAAGAAAGCATTAAATGCTTTGCAGTTCTGAGGTCAAGATATTGGTCAGCATTAAATTTGACCTTGTAAAGAGAAGATTATACCGGATCAATTTTCTTATCTTCTATGATAAAGGGACAGTCCTCAAAGAAAAAAAAATGATAGATTTTCATTAACTGCAGCTGAGTTAGACTTCTAGTTTCATCCTATAATCCAATTAGCAATTAAGTGCAGAGCTTTATGGGTCATCCTTCAAGGAATCCCTTTAGAAGTTCTGCAGAGGTTTCCCTAGAGGCTGCCTAGGACACTAGGGTCCAAGGACTGAGAGGATGGGTCTCTGGACTGTCCTTCACGGTTTCAAGTGTAGCAGCTCTGCTTTTATCTGTTTTACTTTTTTGGCCATTGAATGTGTTTAGAGAAAGAATATCTCTACCTCAAAATTCAAAATACATCTTTGAAACCATACACTTACTGATGTGTTCTCAGCTGGATGGGACATCAGATTCAAGGGCTCTTAACACTAATGCCCTTAACTGGGGCTATCTAGCAGAGATTACAGCCAGATGAAGGGCCTATATAACTTGATATTTTTGTTAGTAATCTAGATGAAAGAACTAAGATTATAATCTCATGTTTCTAATTGATGCTGATTTAGGTACGGTCATAATCAAATTTAAAAGCAACCTGATAAATTATATGAAGAATCATTTAGAAACACAGTGAAGTTTAATAGGATTAGGATTTAGGACCAAGTGCAAACATATCCAATTAAAATAGAGAAGGAAGATACAGGCAACAACAGGGTAAAAAAAGAAAAGGAAGTCATTGCCTATCCACAAATCTCGGTGTGTAAGAATGGAAAAAAATAGGCTATCAGCAGTTGGCTGTATTAACAGTAATAACATAGGAACAAGTCTTTCACTTTATTTGACATTGGACAGGCCCTAATTAGCGTATGTTTTTTCGTAGTCTCATTTGAGAAGTTTATTGAAAAGTTAAATAAGGACTAGCAAAGAACACAAAATACTAAATTATTCCTATGAGGAAAAGTTAAAGTAAATTGAAGTATTTACCTTGAAAAAGAAATGACCATAGGGAAAGATAATTGTCCTCTAAGGCTACGAATAATTACAATAAATTGCTCTCCTAGCCTACAGAAGACTGCTAGATACGAGGGATATATAAAAATAATGGCAAGATAAATCGATTTGCTATAAGTAAGCCATTTTGATAACAAGGAAATTTTTAAATACTGAAACATTCAAATAGGAAAGATTATAAGACTTTTTTCATCCCTAGATAGCTTTTACAGGAAAAAATGCATTCCCTATCCTGGTTCACCTATGCTATTTCACTGGTTTGTGTTCTCAAATATCCACACAGGGATCCTGGAAATGTAGGGGTTGCACTCTGGTAAGTCTTTTTCCTGAAGTTCACGTGTCTTCTTCACACTTTCAGTGTTTCTCTCCTGGTTCTACCTATCTTCTCGGCTTTGGGTTATTACCAGTCCACTAGTTCACACATTGACACAGATAAGGTATACAAGTCTTTGTCAGAAGAAGAAAATATGATAAAGGTACTTTGCAATTCAGACATAGTACTGGTACAGTGCCACAGTTCCCAATCACATATGAACAAACACTTCCAGGCTGCTTGCAAATATATACCCTGAGGTTTCTCTCTTATATGTATAATTGGCTTGCTTTCAGGTTTTCCCAATCTCTGAAGTGCTAGTTCCTATATCTTGACTCTTCTAGTCTTTCTCTTATTATTTCTTCCATAAGCATCTATCTACCTTGCCAGGCTCCTTGACTTTTGCTAGCCTTTTTCCTTATAAGGTCCCCAAATGGCTCCATTTTTATGGATTGCTCAGTGTAACTATGCCATTCAGGCCTATCAGATACTGTTGATGCCCGTCCATATGTCTTCAGCACTTCTAGTTCCATCCTATAGTCTTACTAACAGTTAAATCCAGAGGCTTTCAAATTGAACTCTACTCATACTGAACAAGTTGCACTCACCAGTCCTACTGAATCTTCTTACTGCAAGCACCTGCCACTCTGCCTGAGGGTTGCTTTTTTGGGCCACAAGAGCTTTGATTGGCTGAGGCAGGAGGTTCTGTGGAGGAGTAGCCTTTAATCAAGGATGAATAGGTGGATAAATTAGATTTTGTTCACCTCAGGTGAGATAATTCTGGGGTGTATTCTATAGTACCCCCAGAGTTCTCCAGCAGGATCAAGCCCCAGGTGCCTGCAGTGACTCCTAATTAGATCTTGTTGGTTTTCTTCCCCTCCCTGCCTCACTTTTTTTGTCTCACTTTTTCCTAAATAGACTAATGATAACACAACTCCTTACCTCAGGGTCCATCTCCAGGGGAACCCATTCTAACATAAGGTATCTCCATTTCTTTACATATGCATTTTCCAAAGAACCTCCATTGTTTTTTAAATAACATTAAAAAAAAAATACTCCACATTAACATGTGAATAAAGACAAATATTGCTGATCTCTGTATTTGCAGTGTGCCCACAACAAATGGTTCACTCATACCCTTGGGAAGATGGCATATATTCCCCCAAATAGACAACTCTCAGGCTGGGACAGTTCCAGTGTGTGTTGTTCCTGGCAGCTCCAAGGGAAATTTCTTACAGAACACGCTGTGATTCTATGATCTAGTATGAGAGAGTTTGGGCATAGAAACACCTCATTGTAAACACATTTTTCTACCAATTTCAGTACAATGATGAGAAAGATCCTTTCCTTTCTGTTCAGGAAAAGAAAGCAAATTACTTCCTGTATTTTCTTTGGCTCCCGATTGTTCTATGTGACACTTCAATGAATCCTGCACACAACGAATCCTAACCTTTCTGCACACAGAGCAGTTAAATGTGCTCATTTGCATAAGTTATAACCAAATACATAAGGAAAAGTGTTGTCTGTGATAGTAGATCTGACTTTGGGGATACATATGAATTTCCAAAGTTCTAATGGATTTCAGCATTGACATTACGGCGTAAAAATAAAACATTTCTTGCAATCATTCCAGGCATTCCAGATGGGGAAGAGTGTCGGAATAATTCAATGGAAGGTAAAGCAAACTTACCCGAATCATCATGACTGAACATCTGATATCATGAATTGTATCATAGATCTTCTTTGAGATGTCCACAAATTGATTATCATCAAATACATCCATAGAGTTTTTACTTAAGGCTTCCAAAGCGACATTCACTTGTGTCACAAACTCAGGAATGGCTGTTAAAATGAATACGAATGCATTTGTTTGTATTTTCAGATTTCTGGAGTTTCCAGGAGATAATCATATTTTTAAGCAAATATTTGATTAATAGAATTTTAATTATTTCTTTAATGTAGAGAGACAAAGCATTTTCGCAGGATAATCTTGGATCTCTGAAAAGTAAAGAAAATCAAAATAATAAAAGACGTTTTTAAAGAAATGTTTAACAAGATTATCTTTCTCCTTTACATCATTTTTGTTTTTTGGCCTGGGACCATATAATCACTTTTCATCCTATCCAATACAAGCCCCAAGAAATTTAAAAAAATAATTGGTGTGAATAACAGTTGAAATTGTGAGTATAAAGATATTTAAAGAAAGAAAGCATTTGAGTTGCCAAATACAATAAAATTTAATTAAAGGTAGTAACTCTATCTCATAAAAATAATAAAATTACTCTAGACTTTCTCTTGGTAAGATATTTTCCCTGTCATCAAAAAGATTAATGCAAAGAAATTGGTGATCTTATATGCAAAATGTTTCTTAAAAAACACAACATTGAATGAGTGTAAGGATGCATCTATCAGTAAGGTCAATCCATAGACTGTCGTTTTTTTATTAAGATTTCAAAATAGTCTCAATTAAAAAGATTTCTCCAAATTTACTTTGAAGATTAACGATAGTAACATTCATTAACTCTTCACTAGATTCAAGGCACTTTTTAAGTGTCTACTGTGATTTAAAGCCTAAAACAACACCAGTATTAATCTGGGGTTAAAACTTAGTTGAACAACAAAGACACAGAGAAATCAAGAATCTTGCCCAGGATCATTCTGATAATATATAGCAGAATATAAATTTGAACTCAGACTGCCAGAATGCAGAGTCTACACTCTTTACTACACAGTCATGCACCGTATAATAACATTTTGGCCAACAATGCACCGCATATACAAAGGTGGTCCCATAAGATTATGATGGAGCTGAAAAATTCCTATTACCTACTGACGTCATAGCCATCGTAAGGTCATAGCAAAATGCATTACTCATGTGTTTGTGGTGATGCTGGTGTAACCAAACCTACTGTATAGAGTGGCCAACTGGATAAAAATATAAGACCCATATGTATGCTGCATACAAGAGATACACTTCAGACCTAAAGACACTCACAAATTGAATGTGCAGGGATAGAAAAAGATATTTCATGTAAATGGCAATGAAAAGAAAGCTAGGGTAGCAATACTTATCTCAGACAAAATAGACTTTGAAACAAAAACTGTAATAAGAGACAAAGAAGGGCACTACATAATGATAAAGGGAACAATCCAACAAAAGGATATAACACTTGTAAATATCTATGCACCCAACATAAAGGCACCTAAATATATAAAGCAATTATTAACAGACATAAAAGGAGAAATAGATAGCAACACAATAATAGTAGGGAACTTTAACACTCCACTTACACCAATGGATAGATCACCTAAACAGAAGATCAATATGGAAATATTGTCCTTAAAGGACACATTAGACCAGTTGGACTTAGTAGATATATACAAAACATTGCATCCAAAAACCACAGAATACACATTCTTTTCAAATGCATGTGGAACATTCTCCAGGATAGATCACATATTAGGCCACAAAAGTCTTAATAAATTTAAGAAGACTGAAATATACCAAGCATCTTTTCTGACCACAATGGTATGAAACCAGAAATCAACTAAGAGGAAGAAAATTGGAAAAGCCACATATATGTGGAGATTAAACAAAATGCTACTGAACAATGATTGGGTCAATGAAGAAAAAAAGGAGAAATCAAAAATACCTGGAGACAAATGAAAATGAAATACAAAAATTTATGGGATACAGCAAAAGCAATTCTAAGAGGGAAGTTTATAGCAATATAGGCCTACCTAAACAAATAAGAAAAATCTCAAATAAACAATCTAACAGTGCACCAAAGGAACTGGAAAAAGAAGAACAAAGAAAGACCAAAATCGGTAGAAAGAAGAAAATAATAAAATCATAGCAGAGATAAATGAAATAGAGACTAAAAAAACAATAGAAAAAAATCAATGAAACTAAGAGCTGGTTTTTTGAAAAGATAAACAAAATAGACAAACCTTTTTTTGACAAACCAAGAAAAAAAAAGTGAAGGGTCAAATAAATAAAATCAGAAATAAAAGAGGATAAATTACAATGGACACCTCAGAAATACAAAAGATTATAAGAGAATACTACGAAAAACTATATATCAACAAAATGAATAAAGAAGAAGAAATGGATAAATTCTTAGAATCATACAACCTTCCAAAACTGAATCAAGAAGAGACAATGTGAATAGACCAATTACTAGTAAGGAGATCCAAACAGTAATCAAAACATCCCAAAAAATAAAAGTCCAGGCCCAGACAGCTTCCCTGGTGAATTCTACCAAACATTCAAAGAAGACTTAACACCTACCCTTCTCAAACTCTTCCAAAAAATTGAAGAGGAGGGGAAGCTACCCAACTCATTCTACAAAGCCAACATTACCCTGACACCAAAACCAGACAAGGACAACACAAACAAAGAAAATTACAGGCTGATATCACTGATGAACATGATGCAAAAATGCTCAAGAAAATACCAGCAAATTGAACACAAAAATACAGTAAAAAGATCATACATCATGTTCAAGCAGGATTTATTCCAGCAATGCAGGGATGGTTCAACATCTGCAAATCAATTAACGTGATACACAACATTAACAAAATGAAGAATAAAAATCTCATGATCATCTCAATAGATGTGGAGAACGCATTTGACAAGATACAGCATCCATTTATGATAAAAACCCTGAATAAAATGAGTATAGAAGGAAAGTAACTCAACATAATAAAGGCCATATATGACAAACCCACAGCTAATATCATTCTGAATGGAGAAAAACTGAAAGCTATCCCTCTAAGAACAGGAACCAGACAAGGATGTCCACTCTCACCACTGTTATTTAACATAATATTGGAAGTCCTAGCCAGAACAATCGGGCAAGAAAAAGAAATAAAAGGGATCCAAATTGGAAAGGAAGAAGTGGAACTGTTACTATTTGCAGATGACATGATTTTATATACAGAAAACCCTAAAGAATCCACCAAAAAACTTTTAGAAATAATAAGTGAATACGGTAAAGTCGCAGGATACAAAATCAACATATAAAAATCAGTTGCATTTCTATACGCTAACAACAAAGCAGAAAGAGAAATTAAGAATACAATCCCATTTACAATTGCAACAAAAAGAATAAAATACCTCGGAATAAAGTTAACCAATGAAGTTAAAGACCTGTATACTGAAAACTATAAAACATTGTTGAAAGAAACTGAAGAAGACATAAAGAAATGCAAAAATATTCTGTGCTCTTGGATTGGAAGAATTAACATAGTTAAAATGTCCATACTTCCCTAAGCACTCTACAGATTCAATGAAATCCCTATCAAAGTCAATGGCAGTTGTCACAGAAATAGAAAAAAGAATCCTAAAATTTATATGGAACAACAAAAGACCCCAAATAACCAAAGGAATCCTGAGAAAAAAGAACAAAGCTGGAGGTATCACACTCCCTGACTTCAAAATATACTACAAAGCTATAGTAGTCAAAACAGCATGGTATTGGCACAAAAACAGACACACAGATCAATGGAACAGAATCGAGAGCCCAGAAATAAACTGACACATCTAAGGACAGCTAATATTCAACAAGGGAACCAAGAACATACAATGGAGAAAGGAAAGTCTCTTCAATAAATGGTGCTGGAAAAACTGGACAGCCACATGCAAAAGAAGGAAAGTAGATGATTCTCTTACACCATACAAAAAATTAACTCAAAATGGATTAAAGACTTGAATGTAAGACCTAAAACCATGAAAATTCTAGGAGAAAACATAGGCAGTATGCTCTTTGACATCAATCTTAGCAGCATATTTTCAATTACCATGTCTGCCTGGTCATGGGAAACAATAGAAACAATAGAAAAAATAAACAAATGGGACTACATCAAACTAAAAACCTTCTGCACAGCAAAGGAAACCATCAACGAAATGAAAAGACAACCTAACAATTGGGAGAAGATATTTACAAACAATATATCTGATAAGGGGTTAATATCCAAAATATATAAAGAACACATATATCTCAACAACAAAAAAACTAACAATCCAATTAAAAAATGGTCAAAAGATCTGAACAGACATTTCTCCAAAGAAAGTTTACAGATGGCCAACAGGCACATGAAAAGATGTTCATCATCATTAACTATCAGGGAAATGCAAATCAAAACTACAATGAGATATCACCTCATGCCCATCAAAATGACTATAATTAACAAGACAGGAAACAACAAGTTTTGGAGAGGATGTGGAGAGAAGAGAACTCTCATACACTGCTGGTGGGAGTGCCAACTGGTGCAGCCACTATGGAAAACAGTATGGAGATTCCCCTCCAAAATTAAGACTAGAACTACCATACAATCCAGCTATTCCACTGCTGAGTATTTATCCAGAGAATGTGAAAACACAAATGTGTAAAGATACACGCACCTCTGTGTTCACTGCAGCATTATTCACAATAGCCAAGACTTGGAAGCAACTGAGGTGCCCATCAAGGGAAGAATGGATAAAGAAGATGTGGTATATGTACACAATGAAATAATACTCAGCCATAAGAAATGATGAAATCCAGCCATTTGTGACAACATGGATGGACCTGCAGGATATTATGCTAAGTGAAATAAGTAAGACGGAGAAAGTCAAATGCCTTCTGATCTCACTCAACAACACACGCAACAACAAACACGTAGAGACAGAGACTGGATTGGTAGTTACCAGCAGGGATAGGGAGAAGGAGGACTATAAGAGGGGTGATTAGGCACACGTGTATGGTGATGGATTGTAATTGGTATTTGGGTAGTGAACATCACATAATGTATAAAGAAACCAAAATATAATGATGTACACTTGAAATTTATATAATGTTATAAACCAATGTTACCATAATAAAAAAAAAGAAATAATATTAAATGATAGTAAAAAAACCCAAAAAACAAAAAACCTACTGTGCTGCCAGTTGTATAAAAGTATAGCACATACAATTATGTACAGTATATACTACTGGATAATAATAAATAATAAAAATAATAATAAACGACACTTACTGGTTTATGTCTTTACTCCACTATACTTTTTATTGTTATTGTAGAGTGTACTCTGTCTACTTATAAAAAAAGTTTGCTGTAAAACAGTATGCCATGTTACACTGGCAGCAGCCTCATACATCTCGTGTTTAATGCATCTCTTGATTGTATCATTTTCTCTTGTACACAGTTTAGGTAAACTCTATAATGTTTGTACAACGATGAAATTGCCTAACAATGCATTTCTCAGAACATATTCCCTTTGTTAAGTGACACATAACTGTACTATATTATATTGAAGAAGCCTCTGCCCCATGTGAAGATGCAGGATAAAAGCCTATTAATTTTTAGAGCAATGATTCTAAACCCAGAAGTTAGAAGTATTTTATCTATTACAAAAATATTGATAAATACTATTTTTTTCGAATCCAAATCTTTATCTGCATGTATAGCATACCATCTCATGCAATCCTACCTGCTATGTTCTTGATATGGGGAAATGTTGGTGGTATACATGGGCATTCATATGTTATCTAGTCCCCTCTTTCCTCCACCTACTAAAATGTATTATCTATACACTACTTCTTAGCCACTGTATCTACCAGGATTATTCACTGTGCTCTTCTCCTCTGTCCTTCTCTGGGCGTAGTGTCAAATAAAAAGTGGCACCTGGCCATGTGTGGCTATTAAAAATTAAATTTATTAAAATCAGGGGCCAGCCTGGTGGCGTAGTGATTGGGTTCGCACGCTCCAATTCGCGGCCCAGGGTTCGCGGGTTCAGATCCCAGGCACGGACCTGTGCACAGCTCATCAGGCCATGCTGTGGCGGCATCCCATATACAAAATAGAGGAAGACAGGCACAGATGTTAGCTCAGAGCTAATCTTCCTCAGCAAAAGGAGGAGGATTGGCAATGGATGTTAGCTCAGAGCCAGTCTTCCTCATAAAAAAAAAATTATTAAAATCAAATGAAATTTAAAATTCAGTTCCCTAATTACATTTACTACATTTCAAGTGTTCAACAGACACATATGGCTATTGACTACTCTTTTGAGAGTGGAGATATGAAATATTTCTATCATCTCAGAAGCTTCGATTGGATACTACTACTACCACTCTACGGTGAGATTCCATCAAATCACCGTCTCACTTTCAGTGAATGGGATAAGAAAGCGAAGGAGAAAGCTGACTCCTACCACTTTGCCTATAGAACAAATAGTCCCAAACCACTATTCCCATTTATGTATATAGATGAGACTCCCAACGTATGTCTCTAACCTAGATCTTTTTCCTGAATTCCAGAACTATACATCCAACTGCCCATTGCAAAATTCTACCTGAATCTTTCGTAACACTTCATATTCATCCTATCTAAACCTAAACACATTCTTTTCTACCTGGAAAACCTAATTTTCTTCTACTATTTTCTATCTTCATGCCCCGTCATCCATGTGAAAAACCCAGGTGTCTTCTTTTGACCTCCTAGTCTCCTTTAACTTCTATGTCCGAATGTCCACTAAGTACAATCTCTTCTACCATATAAATATCTTTTAAATCCATTACCATTCTAGCCCTACTGCCTCTAGGCATCATTATCTCCTGCTTGAGTGCTCACCATAGTCCTCTGGCCTAAGTTCTTCTCGTCCATCAGACTCACTTTAAGTATAATCTTATTGATGAAACCTCTTAGCATTAAGTACAACAGTATCTGCCACAAAATAGATGCTCAATAAGTTGTTTTATGAATAAGCCATGTCACTACACTCTTTAAAATTTTTCAATGTTTCCTTGAAACTTTTTCCTGTTTGTATCCCAAGTGCCTAGCTTGGCACATAGTAGATAAGTAATTGAATGAATTTGAAAATTGAATGAATGGGTGAGTGTAATATATAAAAGCCAGACAAAAACGTAGGTACAATGCAACATGTTCAGCTTGCATTTCAGTATGATTTAGGTTTTTTTCACACTCATGAAGCTCCAAAAATATAATTAAGTGGGTTTATAAGAACATTCAACATATTTAATAAGTTAATCTTTACTTTTTATGGTCTTGAGAGAGGAGGGAACTCTTAAGAGAACGTGTCCAGTTATTTCACATTTTCTTCAGGTTCTAGGGGTGAACAGCAAACCCTTCCACCAAAACTGCTACTCCAAAGAACAGGGTAAAGTGGTTCCTAGATTCTTTGACATCATCTATTAAATCTAAAGACATATTTAAATACAAAGAGATGTGGTCTCAAAACGTGTGGTGGTCTATTGTTGACAAAACTTTATTCATAATCTTCCTCACTGAAAAAAGTTTTTTTCATCTACCAAACAAGTGTGCCATACAAGAATAATTTAACTCTCTCTATCAACACCTTCAATCTGTCACTACTCTGTCTACAATAGTCAAACTGCCATCATCATCGTCCTATGTAAATTCTGGCAAAAAAAGGCAAACTTAAAATCATGCAAAGGTCTAGTTTTCACTGCCATGTGAGATGTGAGAAAGATTTAGAGTATTTTAAGAAAAATACAACACAGCCTTTTCATTATTGCAACATGATTTCATTTTAACTCCTCTAGCGGCCTTTTACTAATAAACAAATATGAGCTCCAATTAAAATAAAATCTTTCAGAAGCAAATGTTTAATTTCTGAAGTACAGATGGAAACTACTACTTTTTCACTCTGACAGCATAAATGAACTATTCAAAGCTGATATGTACTACATTTCTCATTTCATTAGCTTAAACATCAGCTGTGGGTGTGCTTTACTCATACCATGGACATATGGTTGCTTGGATCAGACTAGAAGTGAATTTTTTTTTAATGTTTTTAAGAAACTACAAAGTGAGTACAATTAAGTAGCCAGTTAAGGGTAATTGAGAAGGAATAACAAATTGACAAACCTGTCTTGAATCTGTAATCTACCTAAGTTTCAAGGAAACAAGGTTTACACATACTATACCATTATGTTATACAATTATTGATCAAAAAGGGTGATACCTTAAACAAATTCACTCTAATCAATTGAAATGCCAGGTAGGATAAACTGTTCTGAACTTTGGAGTGTAGATTTATTAAACAAAGGTGACCTTTGGGTCAATACATTATCAGCTTCAAATTTAAAGTATCTTGTCTATTTTGTACTGCCAAATTCTAAGCAGTTCTGAACTCTAGAGGTCTGTACTTTCTCTATTGACTTTATTCAGAATATGGAGAACAATAGCTAATATTCATTGAGTGATTACTTGACTTGGCACTGTGCTAAGCATTTTATATGCATTGTCTCATTTAATCCTCACAGCAGCCCTGAGAGGCAGGAACTATTACTATCCTGATTTTACTGATGAGGAAACTGGGGTCACACAGCTAATAAGTGGCAGGCTGGTAGACTCCAGAGCCTGCTCTCTGAACCCTAAAGCCATACCACCTCCTTTTGATAAGTAAAGTCCTCAGGGCTTCTGCATTTCAGTACTCCTGAGGGAATTAATGTTAATTTTCTGGCAATGAGGTTAACAAATCTAAAGAACCAACTTCTCCTAGGCCTTGAGTCTGTGGTAGTAACTCAAGAATATTTCATCACTTCTTAATCCTTGCTAAATTTATTACATGCATTTGAAAGTAGGTGAGGGTACCTAATTACTGGGTTGAATAGGTCAGAAAAGAATTCAGACTCATTACAGGTGATCATCTGAAATGATTTCACCAAGTTATGTTTTCTATTACTAATAAAACTCAAATTAAAATATTTCTAATTATACTATTATCTTTGAAAATTACTAATGGTAGAGGAATTTGGCTTTGAAAGTTTACATAACGCTAAGTCATCATTTCTTTACGTTAGGCTAAGTAACTGGAAAGGAATTAATAATAGCAGAAAGTGCAAGCAAGCACATGCACGACTTCTATAAATGCCTCATACCCTTACTTTTTGTAAGTCTATTGAACAAATATTGATTATCATGGTTCATATTTTTTAAAATATTTAGGAAGCCAATATTATGTATCAGGAATGTGTTTGGTTCCTCACAGATTATATACTAAAAATTCAATGACTGGTGAGAATTTTGCTGCTTTTCAAACAAGAGAATCAAGGATCAGAGTGAGTGAGTGATTTATGACACATCACACAGTTAACAACAGCAGTACTACTTCCTCTTCTTTTTCTTTATTTTTTTTTTTTTTGGTGAGGAAGATTAGCCCTGAGCTGACATCTGTTGCCAATCCTCTTCTTTTTGCTGAGGAAGATTGGCCCTGGGCTAATATCCGCGGCCATCTTCCTCTGCTTTATATGTAGGACGCCTGCCACAGCATGGCTTGATAAGCGGTGCATAGGTCCGCACCCAGGATCTGAAATTCTGATCCCTGGGCCACCAAAGTGGAGTGTGCGAACTTAACCACTATGCCACTTGGCCAGCCCCCACAAGCGGTACTTCTGACCTCACTATTCTACTCTATACCTACCTTTCAAACATCTGGAATATCTCCAAAAATCAAAAAATAAAAGAACAGAAAAGACTTTGTCACGGCTTCATGATACTGATAAACTTTTTCCCTCTGGCAAAGATCATTTTTCTACATATGAAACTCTAGGTCACTTAGTTAGCCTGAGTGTCCAACTTTGGGAATCTCCAGTGACTCAGAGACCTAGCTCTTTTCCTTGAAGCTTAAATTTTAAAAATCTTGATGTTTATAAATAATGCTAATATTAATAAATAATATTCCTTGACTTCAATGATTTAGAAATTAGTCAATGACTAGTTAACATAAAGATTTAGCTCTTTTACACTTTTCCTCACATACTTTTCAAATTTGTTTACATCACAATAGTTAGTTAAATGAATATGACTATTTAAGTGTTTAAAGTTGGACTGAGACCAAGCAAAGTTCTAGGATGGTCTTTGCTCACTTATGTACCACTTTGTTTTAATGGAAGTTAATAAATTGCCTCTCAAAAAAATTTTTTTTTGGTTAATTTTCTTTGTTTCTCAATACAAATTCTCAAATATTTAAATTATCAATACAATTTCCTACACTATTGAACTTCTCAAAATCCATCAATTTACACTTTTACCAGGTGTACTGGCCAGCCCTCAACATGGCTCCAATTGATCTGAGCCTCCTGGTATTCACATCTTTGTGTACCCCTTTTCCACATTGTATCAGATCTGTGTGCCCACAGAATATAGCATAAGTGATGGTGTGTTACTTCTTAGACTATGTTAAAAAAGACGTTAAGGGGGCTGGCCCAGTAGCGTAATGGTTAAGTTCACGTGCTCCACTTCGGTGGCCTTGGGTTTGCGGGTTTGGATCCCGGGCGTGGACCTACGCATTGCTCGTCAAGCCATGTTGCGGCTGCGTCCCATATATAAAGTAGAGGAAGATTGGAACAGATGTTAGCTCAGGGCCAATCTTCTTCACCAAAAAAACAAAAGAAAGACGTTAAGGATTCCATCTTTGTCATTCTGTCTTGCGTATTGCTTGCTCTGAGAACTTTAGCTGTTATGTTGTGAACAACCCTAAAGAGAGACCCATGTGGCAAGGAATTGAGGCTGCTAGCCAACAGCTAACAAGGATACGAGGCCTCAGGCCAACAGCCATATGAGTGAACTTAGAAATGGATCCTCTAGTTTTACTCAAGTCTTCAGACAACTGCAGCCTCCGATGACATCTTGACTGCAATATCGTGAGAGACCCTGAGGCAGAACCACCCAGCTAAGCTACTCCCGGATTCTTAACTCTCCGAAAATGTGAAAGATAATAAATGTTTGCTGTTTTAAGCTGCTAAATGTTGCAGTAATTTGTTTCACAGTGGATAACTACTACACTAAGAGACTGGAAAGTTCTAAGAGAATATATTAGTTTTGCTTATTTTGGTTCAATCAAATGGAATCATACTGTATACAATTTTTTATCAAGTTTCTCTCAACATTAAACTAAATATGATTTTCCCACATTGTTGTGCGTGGTTTTAGATTACTCATTCTCATTACTGTATAGTATTCTGTTGTATAATTATACCAAAATTTGTTTATCTATTCTATGATTAATAGGCATTTGGATAATTTCCACTTTGGGATTATTATATAGGGTGATATTATAACATCTTAGTACATGTCTTTTGGTACTAGGAAAATATGTACATATTTTCAGGGAATTTACATACATATTTCCAGGTAATATACCTATCAGTGAAATTTCTGAGTCATAGAGTATACGTATGTCCCATGTTAGTAGACACTGACAGTTTCCAAAGTGGTTGGAACAAATTTTACTCCTATCAACAATGCCTGAGAGTTCTAGTTGGTCTACATCCTCACTAACAGTTGACGTATTCCATCTTCTACATTTTAGCCTTCCTGGAGAGTATATCCCTTTTAATATGTCTGTCAGATATACATATATATATATATCTCCAACTTACTTTCATTTTTTTATCTACTCTTTTGTCATTCTTGAGCTTGAACTGTTAAATTTCCTCTTTTAGAATTACCCACCGTCCTATCTATTGCCCAAGATCATTCTTTAACCTCTCAGTTTCTACCATCAAAAAAAACACACAACAGAGAAACAATGAAAGAAAAATAAAGAGGCAAAGGAGCTCCAAGGTCTGTAGCTCTAGCAAAACATAGTTCAGTGAGCAGGAGGTATCTTGGGCCATAAGAACAGGCAAAGAATTTTAGGGGAAAGGAATCTTTAAAGATGCTGAGGTGTATAGATAAGGGGGGAGGGCATCTAATAGGAAAAACACGTCCTTCTTTGACCTTGGTGTTGAGGTGGTCTTTCACACGTTGCTGGGGATTCCTTGGATGACACTAAAAAGAGTTGATTGCAGCTCTCCAAACTCCAAAATCTCTGCCCAGCTGTCTATGATTATATGCCTGAGTAGAGCCATTTTCCTGATACTGTCTACCTGATAACTTTCTATCCAGTCTTCAGATTCAGTTTAGATGTCAATTCCTCTGTGAAAATTTCCCTGATCACCACCCTTCCCCATGCCTCCCGCTGTATTAGGTAATTTTGTCTGTTGGACAAGCTGACACTTCAGACCCACATTTGCTAAAGATCGTATGTCTCTAACTATGTGTTTTCCTGCACTCAGCCACTTCCAAAAATCTGACAGAGAGCTCTTAAAACCAGAAACTCTGTCAAGTCACTTTTGTTTCCTCAGGAAAGTGGTAGGTATCAGAGTCAGAATTCAAATTCAGGTACTCAGACTCAGAGCCAGTATCCACTGCCACTATGTTCTACTGCTTAGATGCAAGGATAACCATCCTGAGACATACCCTCCAACATTACGGAATATTGAGGATAAAGAGAAGAACTAAATCTTCAAGAGAGAAAAAGGTCATTTATAAAATATTAAAATCAGATTGGTATTAAACTTTTCATGAGTAGCACTAGATACTGAAGAGAAAAAAATGAAGCAATGCATTCAAATTCTAAGGAGAAATTATTTTAAGCTTCAAATTCAATACTCAGCCAATTCATTAATTAAGTGAATGGTGAGATAAAGATTCTTTCTGACATGAAAGTACACAGAATATTTAACTTCCAGGAACTCTTCATAGGAAGATACTTCGCAATAGACTCTTTTTTAAAAAGTGAATCCAAAAGAGCAAGACACGGGGCTGAGGAAATAGTGGAGTCAGAAAAGCAGTGTAAGAAACAGCCAGGGGGTATGTATATGTGCTGAAGCATTGAGACAACAAGTAAACAATTAGATATTTTTGAGAGCCAAGGTTCTCACTATGGAATAAGGGAGGTATTACTATGGAATACTATGGAATGGGATAAGACAAAGAACTCTATGGGATGGGATTGCGTTGGAGATGTCAGCATGAACTCATGATTTCATATATAGCAATATATTACCTTTTGTGTAAGAATGAGGGGAAATAAGATAGCACATCTTAATCTGCTTATTTTCACACACATTTTTAAAAAAGACTCACATGAAGGATAAATAAATACATAAGGAAAGATGCTTTACAAGGAATGGTAAGAATAGGGTGAAAGGAATATGAGAAGAGAGACTCATCTCTGAGAATATATTTTGTATATTTTTAACTTTTGCAAGCAAGTTAAAATTATACAATTTCAAAAAATAAAATTAACAACAAGCATATGGGCAGGAGAAGGAAACCTAAAACCAAATGCAAATAGTGACAAATGAGCACATAAATTTGTTTTGAATTTTCAAGGTGTGTACTATCGAGCAATTTACACTTGACTTTCTAAAAGTCAAGTCATGACTTGCTGTCCAATACAACAGTCACTCGAAATATGTTACCATTTAACGTTATATTAAATTAATAAAAATTAAATACAAATAAAAATTCACTTCCTCAGTCACTCTAGCCCACCACATGTGGCTACCATTTTAGACAGTGTAGATATAGTTCAGTTCCATCATTGCAAAATGTTCTGTTGGACAGGACTGCTCCAAATATTTGCAAATCAAGTATTTGTTGAGCACCTGTCCTCCTTGGGACACTGGTTTAGACGCTGGAAGAGTGAAATGGGTATTATCTGTGTGGTTTTCCTGTGTATCTTTTACCAATATGAGTTATAAACCTTTGAAAAAACCCTCTTTGGCACCTAGAAATGTTCTGGGTTATAGCAAAATTGTATATCAGATTCTAGGTACTGATACCATTCTTAGCTTTGTTAGTCAACATATAGCCACCTTGGTATAAATATAGGTGACTACCTAAACAATAAAATATAGTTTTTATTTGTGCTTTGAGAAATTATAGATGATATCTTTGTCATATTAATTGTATTAATCCCACGAGGGTTATGGGATTCCACATCTGCTGAAATTATACTAGTTGTAATATATATTAAGAATATCTGGAATTTCAGTTCCAACTTGTTACTTTTACTCTAACAGAATTTTAATTATTTTTAGTGAGTTATAATATTACAGTGAAAGAGAATAGACTCAAACTCATTTATAGTATTGATTTTACTTTCCAGATAGTAGCTGAATATCACATGGTTTGTAAGTGCTTCCTAAGTACAGGTGTACAAGATTAAGATTTTTAGAGAACAAATTCATTTTTCCTATATCTCACATTCATTTACCTTGAATCTTCCTACTATAACAATCAATATCTTAAAAACTTCAGGGAGCCCAAATTAATATGGTTTATATATACAAACGTTTAATTCATGCAATAGATATTTTTCTAGAAAGTTGAATAGAATTGATTTTGAACTTCTTAAGTGAGAAAGCCTGTTGTATTTAATTACTTCTTTTATTAATATTTGTTGAAAGAATGAAGAAAACTCATATTTTAAATACAATAGGGAAGCTTACTTTTTAAGGCAACTAAAGTAACTTCTTTTATAAATATTTACTCCCTAATTTCCTTTTTTTTAAAAAAGCTGGATTTATGTACATTGCTTTACATACACTATTTTAAGCAAGTCTACTAAAGTAAATCAAAAATTTGTGCTTAAATTTTTTTAAATATTTACAGAAATCTGGAAATCTCTGTACCAATGTAAGCTAGGATTATAAAATGCCAGCCAAAAAAGAAAAGGAGCTAAAGTTCTTTTGTAAAATGAAGAAATTGGTCTACTTCTAGCATAGACACTCTCTGGATCCATGGATCTGTTCACAATCCTACATGCACTGTGTTCACTTTCTCTGGCTATATTTGGTTACAAGCAGAGTGATATTTTTCAAAAAATGAATGAATGGATGGGAGGACGGGTAGATGGATGCACAGATGGAGGGGTAAATGAAACAAAGTATGGGTAGTTGGAAGAAAAGATAGGTGGATAAATGCATGGATGTAAGGATATGTGAGGGGAAGGAGAGATTTATTTTTATAACTCTCCTACTTCCAAAAAAAAATTTAAGGTAGCTTAAAAAAGAGGCAAGCGCACAATAAGCTTTTAAAACTTTTAAAACAAGGCCAACATAACAGGAGCCACATAATGAAAGTTGGGAAATAGAAGCATAATTACATAAAAAATTCTAGAGTTAAGGTACAGCAAGCAATTAAATATAAAACTGATCTCTTGGAGTCCAGGCAAAAATGAAGCAATGAGTTACATGATTCATATTATCTACTAAAATGAAGCTGAGCACTTAGAAATTTTAATTGGGAAAGACAATATTTTTCATTATTAAATAACATAATGAACAATAGTCTTCACAGTGTTACAACAGATGTAAAAGCATTATTCATAAGACTATTTCTTTTATACAAAATCAGCATCATCTTCTTCAGAAAGTTAAAGTACCAGAATTTTTGTTTGCAACTTTTTGTTTTTCTGATGTGATATGATACAGAAATAGGACTTAGAGAACTTTGATTCTAGAGAGAAATTTAGTGGATAAATGAATGAATGATCTCAGCATGACTTTTGACAGGAGTGAATCATAAATTATTTGAAATTGATGTCAACAGTGGGTTAGTTCTTCAAGGATGAGCATTCAGGGTTATCAGGCAAAAGAACTTCCATTTGTTTTAGATACTAAGTGTTGATGGGGTAAATTGATATTTTCTTGTGAAAATGAAAGTGACTTGTATTCTTGCTCCAGGAAGCCTCAAATCTGGATCCAAAATATGATAATCTATCTGAAAGTGGCCACCACAATATCTGATGCATAATATGGTCCTAGGTTAAGAGCAGACAAATATTTATTGATTACTTACTAAGTACCAGTAATTTTGCTAGTGCCTGGATCACACTTGGAGAATCACATGTAGCAGCTATAATTGGTTTGCTCCCCAACACTTGTTACCAATAACCTTGGTAAAAGAACCATGAACTTGTTTAGGTACCCAAACAGCAGGAAGGTGATATAGTTCTCAGCTCACAGGTAAGTCCTGATAATTAACCAATCATTTCCCTTGTCAGTGATTGGTTTAAAAAGACCCTGACACCCTGGTATGGCCAATGAGAATTAGGGAAGTGTACTGGGGGAAGGTTTCTGGAAACGGTTTTCTTGCTGAAACAGAAACACCAGAGAGGTGGTCCCTCTTCTTCCTCTGAATATTTTTCTGTCTGGATGTGACTCCTAGAACTGCTGTGGTCATCTTGCAACAAAGAGAAAAGCTGTCAGTTCAAAACAGCACAGGAAACAATATATGTATATTTTTTAGTGTTAATGAACTGCTGAATTAAACAACACTGGACTTCTTGGTATATAATCCAGTAAAACTTTCTGTTACGCATAGTTGAAAGACGTTTAACTGATTAAATGGTGATATAATTTAATACTAAAAATAAGCCTCCATTAAAGAGGAGAAAAGAGAAACTTTGACGACTGCCCACATTTATGGTTAATAATTAATAAAGCCAATTTTTATACACAGTTCTGCTGACACCAAAGCCTGTGTTCTTTCCACTACTCTTCATACTGAAGAATATATTTTTGAGGTTTTTAAATTTTAATTGTTGTGCATGAGTGATTCCTTTTTTAAATAAGCAGGAATAAAAAATGTCTCTAAACTCAAATGTTGCTCAGAGGGCAGATATATCACAACACAGATGTTCAATATCACTCTATTCTATATATTTTAAATTAAAATGTTAGGAGGAAAAAAGGGAGGAAGTTATAGTGTTATATTTAGCAATGAATAGGTTACACAAAATATGTCCCCATTAAAATAAAGAGTTCTTTCACTTAAGTGTCTTAAACTCAAAATATGTTTTTATGGTTTGTGATATTAACTCAGTAACAAGGCCGTCCTGTACAATGACTACATTTAAAATACTAAGAGAATCTTCAGAAAATAAACATCAAAAGTAAAACTGAAGACATAAATATCAGGGATTTTGGAACTAAGATCAAGCACCAGATCCTAAATGGCCTTTGCCCTTTCAACAACAGAAAATATTTACTTATGCTTTCTTTAAAAAATCTTTATTGAATTCTGTAAAGATACCTAATTGACCTCATTATATGAATATTTTTGTCTTGATCTTCTATTTCTTAAGGGAAAAACTATATATTTTCTATACCTAACCCAGATTACATTATTCTTTGTGATAACTGAAATGCTGATTGCTAGCTATGCTGTCGGTAAAGTGCAGTATTTGAGTTAGATAAGATGCTCCCATTCTTTCTTGTACCTTTCATTTACTGCCTATGCAAATGGAACCCCCAAATTACTACATTTGGCTCTCATTTCTTCCCCTAGCCTCACACACATGGCCTTCAATGTATCTCAAACCGTATTAACTATATGCACCTTTTGACTCAACATATGCAAAAATGAAGTCATCACCTTCTTCCACCAAATCTACCAGCATTTTTGTATTTCCGATCTTAGTAAATATAATTATCATCTACCCAAGCGGCGAAACAAGACGGCTGGGAGTCATTCTTGCTTCCTCCTCTCTAACCTCTATCCTCCCTCTCTCATCAAATACCGTTACCTTTTGCATCCTATATAATTCTTAAATCTGAATTCATTCTAAAACCGTATTACCGTCACTCTAGCTCAGGCCTTCCTCACCATATCTCATGCTGACTGAGATGATAGCCCCCTAACTCATCTGCCACATATGGTCCTCAAATTTACCCATCCCACTGCTATCACAGTAATTGATCTAACCATCAATGCTCACCATTTCCCTGACCTGGTGAAACCCCTTGGTGGACCCTTAATTGTTGAAAGGAAGAAAACCAAGCTTTTAATCACAGCATTCATTGCCTCCACTTAACTCATTCCTCCTCCTCCAGCTCCATCTCCAGTAATTTCTCATCTGTCATTTTATGGCTCAACAATTCAAAACACCTTATAGCTTTCCCAACATGCCATCTTATTTACATCTCTCTATAGTTGCTCATTATTTCCTTTCTAAGGTATGCCCTTCTTCATATTCTTCATTACAGTAATTTCCCCCTCTCTTTTAGGATACAATACAGATAACACCTGTTAGGGAGACTTTTATGACTTTCCCCTTTTTCCCACTCACATCTCAGACTCGGTTAGTATTCTGCTTCAGTGCTCCATATACTATTATTTGTCACCCTATTTTATGCTCTACAAAGATAAGGTACTTAGAAGATACATGTATATAAATTATATATGTATGTGTGTGTATATGTGTGTGTGCGTGTGTGTGTGTGTGTGTGTGTATTTGTACCCTAAGTGTCTAGCGTCATCAGCTTCTCTCAACAAATTTACTCCTCCCTCTCTCCATGGTAACTTCCACCCTCCATAGTCAGTCAATCACTAAGACTGCAGATTTAGTCTTCCAAATATGTTTCCAGCACATAGTAGTTGCTTAGTAATTGTGAGTGAATATGCTTTTCTAGCTCAAGTCCTTATAATTCAATAATCCTACTTCTATGTATTCTTAGACTGGGAAAGTACTTCATAAGTTGCCTAATTTTATAACTAGAACTCATAATAAATTTGTTTTGAAATAATGCACTTACTAATTTTACCATTAGCTAAAGGAATTATTAAATCAGTTGCAGAGCATTTAATTTGAGTCTCTCCCTGTGGAAAAGTTCACTCTTCATATCTATTCTGTTCCTATTTATTAAAGTTCTGCCCCTGCAATGCTTGGCTTTGCCTGCGTAGTGCACACACAGTACATTTAGTATATTACTGATGGACAAAGCTCTGAAGTTAAGAGGATTAATTAGGATAAAACTTGAAATACCTAAAGTTAACACCAATTCTGTGGGTCAGCAAAAATGCTCTGAAAAACCTTTCATTTGAGGCAAGAAAAGCCTCTCACATATCATTTTATTATTTCTACCTCTGGAATTCTCCAAGAGTCATCAGAAGTCTTCCCAGAAAAATAAAGAGACAAAGTTTATACAAGAATTTTTGTTGTTTTTATTCTTAATAGGCTTAGATCTATCTGCTTCATTCTCAGAGGACCTATCACTGTACCTCTGCGCCTATTGTCCTCAAGATTCCCAGAGATGTCCAGTAAACTCTCATATCTCAGGCTATCTCCTTCAGTCCTTCTGTGCATTGCTTTCTTCTCTACCACGGGTAAAAATCATTTCAACAGATATATATTTACCTATATGTATAATTAGCTCTATTTGAAGAATATGAAACAAGGTTCAGTGAAATTAAATACTTATGCCTAGAATTGCATAACTAGTAAGAGATGGTCCCCCAAATAATTCTAAACACCAAGCATTACCCTTTATACTTTTAACACCTACCTTTAAAAAGTTAACAATCTGTTTGGAGATGCACCAAGTACATAGCATACTACATGCTGGCCACAAATATAGGTTTTTATCGTGTATTATAATGGAATCTCAATAAATTGTCTGTTATATATTTACCTGTGTTTCCCATTACCTGTAGAAAACAAGGCAGAGAAAGGCAACTGCCATAAGAGAGGCATGTAAAGCTCCACAGACATTAAAAGAATGGTGAGAGCATATCCAATTAAAGAGATTTTGGAAAATTCTCATAGAAAAGGTGACATGGAAAACATTGGGCCTTGTTGAATGGCTAAGATATAAACAGACAGACCAACGTAGGGAGGCAAGCTAGGAGAGAAGAATATTCTACCAGCAATAGAGCATGAGAAACTACATAGAAACTTATGGTTGTGGTTAAGAAATTAGAAAAAGTAGAGTTTACATTGTAATAACTATCAATGTAGTAAAATAACAAAAAAGCTAACAGATAGTTTAAGATCATACCAGGTTGTGATTTAAATTTCAAGCCAAAGAATCTGTTATTAATTTGGTAGATACTTAGTGGCCTTTGGAAATTTTGAGTAAGATTTTAACATGACTACCGGTGAGAAAGAAAATCATTTCATACCTGATCTGCGACAAAATTTCTTGTGCAATGTAATTCATTACTTTTTCTGGGAAGAAATCAACATTCCTGATAAAATAACCAGAGTAATTTTCTGATAGACTTTCATGAGATTACGCCCTCTTCTAGGAAGTTAGATTTGCATCAACTAACCATCATGCTAAGAGCTGATGAATTTTTGGTATAGCTGTATACAATCTAATACAGTTTATCTAATTACCTTTTTCTTTTTTCCTATGAACTCTCTCTACTAAGATAATATATTTGAATTTACTTTTTCTAAAAGCTTCTTCCTTTGTGGCATGTTTGAAATACAATTTTATCATCTGGTCATAATTAATTTCAGAAGATATTCTAACCATGGTTTTCAATTATTTTCCCATGAGGGTGTTTCTGGAAGCACTATGGGTGGGCAGAGGAGAGGTAGGTTAAAGAGAAGCCTGAATGGGACTAGGTGTGAGTTCCCATACTCAATCTCTATTTCAAAGAAAGCAACTCTGTTTTATATATTTGGGTTCCATTTCATTTGAATAAAAGGTTGTAATACTAAAACGATAGTTTGGAAATCATTGCTTTACATAATATAAAAGTGGTGTATAAAATTGTATTGTATAGCTGAAGCAGGAAGACAAGTTAGGAGACAGGGTAAACTAGAAAAAAGTTCATAAATATTTAAATGAGGATGTTGGCAATGGGAATGGAAAGGTTGAGACATTTGGTACTGAGATAGAAACGTCAAGATTTTATTACTGACTACATGCAGGAGATAATAGAAAGGAAAGAATCCCAAGATGACTAAGCTATTGTCGAGTAGAAATGCGGGAAACTATTATCAATAATATCAATAATATTTCCAGGAGGAAAGGAGGTCTCAGAAAGAGGATAATGAGTCTGTTCATGTTGAGTTTGAGGTGACCTTCAAGTCCAGCTATCTACCAGACAGTCAGGAAGGAGACTGAGATAACCGAGAGAGGGAGGGACAGAGGGGGAGAGAGAGAGATTTGACAAGCATTTGCATAGAGATGACATTTGGAGCTGTGGCAGTAGGCCAAATCACAGAACTTTGAGGAAGATATTCATTTTGGAGAAAATACTTACAAGTGGAGTCAGCCAAAGTGGCAGAGATTAACCAGAGAGAGAGTTAGAAGGAGAATCAGGAGAACATAAAGTTAAAAAGCGTACATTAAGATATACATGCTTGGTGTCATGCTAATTTTGCTATAGTTTCAAAGAGGAATTTAGCAGTCAAAATTAACTATCTCTCTGCTGATAGCATTTCACAGACTTTTGAGACAGAAGGAGCTTCATCTTTCTGGTCATTACCTGTTCATACTGCAGGAATGTCTGTACTGTATGTGAAAAAAACAATGGAAATCAAAATGACTGTTCAAATGCAAGATGGAAGTATTTTTTGACCCTATTGTTATTACTATTACATTATGGTAGAGGCTTATCATCCTAAGACTTTTTTCTCTTTTTTTCAGCATTCCTTAATGGAACTGCATTTATCTAATGCATTGTAGGAGCAATGTCTTACTCAAGCGGTCTAAGAATAGGTTAAAAAATGCATAATCATTACTCTAGCAATCTCTTTATAGGCTATGGTAGTAGACCCAACTCTCAAGTAAGGAGAGCTGAGTAACATGGATTCTATCTGCATTCAGAACAGGGCTTACTGCATTTCACTGATAAGAGGATGGGAAAAATGGCACCAGAATTGAAAGGTTGTGATTTGAGAACACAGGAGATAATTGCATGGATAGGGGCCTGGGACAGAGGGAATGCCTATAGAGACCATTTGCAACAAGGCAGTGTCAGCAGCAGTCACCAAGACAAGACAGAAGCCAGGATACTATACCAACCAGAAGGAATCAAAAACAGACTTAGCTGACCCAAAGGGTACAAGGCCACAAATGTCAAGCTCTTCCCTCAGTGACTGCTGTTGTCAACTACAAAATAGGCTCTCTCCTGGTGAGGACAAGAGGTCACACATCTCAGTTATTGCTCAGGAAATAAGCTGTCAGCACATCATCTCTGAACACAAAGGATAAGATAATTGTCCCAAGTTCTGTCAGGCAAAAGTCCCAGTCATCTGAGGAAGTGGTAATATGGAACATGGCGCATTCTTTAATATTATCTCTCACTGTCCCTTGCTTTAGTAGAAAACATTTTGGAGATGATGATAACATTTTGTAGTATTGGTTGATTCTTCAAAATCTTTCTTAATGCAGACGATTTATTTCTAACTTTTGTAGATAATATTTAAGTAAGGAATATTTATGTTGAATGATTAACCATAATCAACACTGATCTTTTTTTCCATTTTTGTTTTGTACTTCAACCAAAATGGAATAAACGTAGAGGTAAGTTCCAAATCCATTAACAGTATATTTGGTTTGTGTGTAGGAAAAATTATCCCATTATTAAAATAGATTTCTAAAGATTTATAGGAAAGAGCAAGTAGATGAAATTGCCCTGTCAGGATATTTCATGACTTTTATGGGATAAAGGTAAAACCGTATGATTTCTATTATACTTTCTCAGCTGTTACTCAAGTTGATTATAACCATAAAGGAATTTCATATTCTGATTCATCACCAAATTAAATGACTATGAAGTCTTCTAAACAAAAGCATGAAATTCTGCTTCCTCTTCTTAGTACTAGAGTCACACAGTAAGGTCTCTTTAATGACAGGCATCAAGTTATCTGTTTATTCTCAAATGTATTTTCAAAATAGCTAAAGTCAGAATTGAAAAAAAAAAAAAAACTAATCATGCCTGTTCATTGATTTTGGAAACTAGAGGGGATTGTATAATGCTTATAATCCAAGGGAGGATTATCTGTTATCTGTATGGATTTCAAGAAGATCCTACCTCCCTAAATGTTGTGACATTTTAGAAAATGTTGGTTCAGTGTCATGCCTTCCCTCCAGCTTTAAAAAGTCACAATCCGAGAGGTTTTGAAAGCTTGATTAGCAAACACAAATAACAAATAGAAAAGTAGAACCACCTGGGGAGCAATATCAAAAAAAGTGGCTGTGTTAAATTGAGAGCAGAGAAAGAATTAGGCATGTTGTTCTTGTTCCACTGAAAATCCAGGCCAAAAATACTAATGACTGTCTCTTCTTTTTCTTGTCTACTTTCTTTTGGAAACTGACATTCCCTATTTTTGTTTGTTCTGAACGAGACTCAGAGGGTTACATCATTTCAGTGAACTAAAAATGTTGATGAAATATAATGTGAGAGGAGATAGAGTCTGTGAATTTATGTGTAAACTTACACAAGAAAGGAAAGTATAACAGTAGATGTCAGGATAGAGGGAATCTAATTCTGTGTATACATTAGGGAGGCAAATAAGATCATTCGTTTTACATACATCCTTGAAATAGAAAACAAAATAATAATCTAAAATAATTTCTGTGAAAATGATGAAAGCATAAACTTGGAAAGAAACATTATCAAAAGCAGGTTCAGAATACATTTAATCATATGTTTTAAAGAAGGAATTTAATATAGTAAAAGGTAAATTTTACATCTGTTTCAAAATTATCTTGTCCCTTGTCCATTATGTTTAGGGAACCATTCCATTTCCCTGCAATACCTCCTCCCCATGTTCTCCACCCCATATTTATAGTGTCTTATATATGGTCAGCCTCCCAGTTAGGATGCTTTCAGCTGCTAGAAAACATTACCCAGATAAAAGTGGCTTTAGAAAGAGAAGTTTCTTATTGTCCTAAATAATCAACACAGAGTTGGGCAATCACTGTGGATTCGGCAGCTCCACATTATCCACAAGGATCCACGCTCTCCTGTATTCGCTCTGCAATCCTCAGTGTGTTGGCTTTTGTTCTCAGGCTTAGCGCTGCATGGCTGCAAGATGGCTACTGCAGCTGAGCTTCATGTCTGCAGATAACCAAATACAGGAAGGAAGGAGGTACAGAGTAGAGCCTCAATGTCTCCCTTTCTTTATCTGGGAGGGAAAAATTCCCAGGAGCTTAGATTTATGTCTTAGTATCTAGAAATGGGTGACATGGCCATTACTGACAGCAAGGAAAGGAGGGATACCAAACATCTGGCATTTTGTAGTTAACTGAAATAGGCTGAGCATAGGGTTGGATTAGGGGCCCAGAATGGTAGTGCTCCTTTGAATTCCAAATGGAGATCACATATTTAAAGTACTGTAAAAAGAATATCAAGAAATAATTAGAAAATAATAGTAGTAGCAATTCAAGAGCAAGGTAATATTTAGATAACAGAATATTAGCCAATGATGAGGCATACATGGCAACCATCTGACATGGCAGTTAAAAGCAAGAATTTAGACAATAAAATGCCATTTATTTTGATATGTTTGCTATTTTTAAGATGAGATTCAACATGAGTCTGAAAAATAAAGGCTCTATAATTTCATGAACTAGGATTAATGAAATATGTGAAGAAAACAATGAGTTCTTATTTATAAAACAGACATTTGCTAAAACCTTTTAGAATCAAAAGAATCTCATGAAGCTTAAGAAGGGTGAGGGATGTAATTCAACAACATTACTTGGGGCTAGTGTTATTTGGTTCCTTTAATAATTATTTCACCAAGTGAATAATGATTCTCCTAAAGCACCATTATTTCAATGTCAACTGCTCGAGTACAAAGCTTCATCATGACAGCTCACACCAGGACAGAAAGCTCAGAGGTGACAACCAATACTCAGTAAGGGCATTGCTTAAAATCTCACTTTAGTCCCACAAAATCCCCAAGAATCAATGTGCCTTTTTTTCTTACAAACTTTCACCATTTCCTGCTGATAGGTTTTAGGAAAAGGGGAAATGAAGGATAAATTTCAAAACAACCACTTGGTGCAAGGAGAGGCCCAGACTCATGTGGTGAAGGCACTGTGGTTCTCATCCAACCTCCTGTCATGTTTACTAAGAGGTCCAGAGTAATTTCCAGATTCAAGAATGCTGAACAATTAAGAATGGAAAAATAAAAACAATATATAACCAGAAATAGTACAATAAAATAAAGAATGAGGAAAATAAAAATATCACCATTAGAATATCACAATAATAACTGCTACCGATGAATGCTAAAATTAGTGGGCAAAGCATAAAGAGAAACAGAATATTTGTGTTGCCTCAAATTATCCCCCCCAAATATTTATTAAACAGTCTGATGCAAATCCTTTGATACTCTTGCCTCCAGAAGGTGAAGTTTTATTCCCATTCCCTTGAGCTGGACTTGGTAACTCATTTCTAATGAACAGAGCATGGAGAGGGAAAAGTAGTAATTTTATAATGGAGAAACATGATGGGTACTATCTTAATCAAGGATTAAAGTCAACATTACCAGTTATAAGTCATGTTGATATCACAGGCCCTTAAATTAGGTGATAATAAGGCTACTTCATCTGTGTGATATTCTTCTCAAAAATCCATAACCTCAGTCTAATTATTTCTTTAGACAAACCCAAATTGAGGGTCATTTTACAAAATACCTAACTAGTACTCTTTAAAAGTAACAAAGTAAGGTATATATTAGAAAAGAAGAAAGATCTGAAATCAATAATCTAAGCTTCCATCTTAGGAAACTATAAAAAGATGAATAAATTAAACCCTAAGTAGAAGAAAAAAAATAATAAAAATTAGAGCAGAAATCAATGAAACTGAAAACAAGAAATCAATAAAATTAAAAGCTGCTTCTTTGAGAAGATCAATAAAATCAATAAACCTGTAGCCAAGTTAACCAAGAATAAGAGAGAGAAGACACAAATTAGTGAAAAAAGAGCCATCACAACTGATCTCATGGACATTAAAAAGATAATAAAAGAGTATCATGAACAACCCTATGGCCACAAATTTGATAACCTAGATGAAATGTACTGATTCCTTAAAATACAAAATCCACCAAAACTCATACAAGCAAACACAGATAATCTGAATAGGCCTATACCTATTAAAGAAATTGGACCAATAATTAACAATCTTCCAAAACACAAAGAACCAGGCCTAGATGCATTCAATGGTGAATTCTACCAAACATTCAAGAAAGTTAAACCAATTCTCTACAATCTCTTCCAGGAGATAGAAGCAGAGAGAATACTTACTAACTGACTCTATGAATCCAGCATTACTCTATTACCAAAACCAGACAAAGGCATTGCAAGAAAGGAAAACTATACACTAATATCTCGCATGAACATAGATACAAAAATCCTCAACAAAATATTAGCAAATCAAATCCAACAATGTATAGAAAGAATTACACACCACAACCAAGTGAGATTTATTGCTGGTATGCAAGGCTGTTTCAACATTCAAAAATCAACCAGTGTAAGCCATCACATCAACAGGCTGAAATAAAAAATCACATGTCCATATCAACAGATGCAGAGACAGCATTTGACAAAATCTTACACCCATTCATGCTAAAAACTCTCAGCAAAATAGGAATAGAGGGGAACTTCCTCAACTTGATAAAGAACATCTACAAAAAACCTATAGCTAATATCAAACTTAATGGTGAGCAACTAGAAGATAAGGAAAACAACAAGAATGCCTTCTCTCACTACTCTTATTCAGTATCATACTGGAAGTCCTAACTAATGCAATAAGACAAGAAAAGGACATAAAAAACATACAGATTAGAAAGGAAGAAAAAAAACTGTCTTTGTTTGCAGATGACACGATTGTCTATGTAGAAAATACCAAAGAATCAACAAAAAAAAACCCTGGAACTAAAAAGTGATTATAGCAAGGTTGCAGGATACCAGGTTAATATACAAGAGTCAACTGGTTTCTTATATACCAGCAATAAACAATTGGAATTTGAAATTAAACACAATACCATTTTCATTAGCACCCCCCCAATGAAATATTTAGGTATAAATCTAACAAAATATGTGCAAGATCTATATGAAGAAAACTACAAAACTCTGATGAAAGAAATCAAAGAATATCTAAATAAATGGAGAGATAGTCCATGTACATGGATAAGAAGACTGAATATGATCAAGAGGTCAGTTCTTCCCAACTTGCTCTACAGATATAACACAATTCTTATCAAAATCTCAGCAAGTTATTTTGGATATTGACCAACTGATTCTAAACTTAACATGGAAAGACAAAAGATCCAGAATGCCCAATACAATATTGAAAGAGAAGAATAAAGTCGAAGGACTGACATTATCTGACTTCAAGACTTTCTATAAAGCTCTGGTAATCAAGCGAGTGTGATACCAGTGAATGAGCAGACATGATAAACAAGGAAACTGTGAGAAACTGTCAACATTTTGGAAAACACTAAGAAGACTAAGAAGACTAACAAGGCAACTAAATACAATGTGAGATCCCAGATTGGATCTTGGTACAGAAAACGGACATTAGTAGAAAAACTGGTGAAATCTGAATACGGTCTATAGTTGAGTGCATAACATTGCACTGATATTAATTTCTTAGTTTTGATGAATGTACCATGATAATGTAAGATGTTAACTTTAGGAGAAGCTGGTAGAAGGGCATATGGGAATGGTACTTTCTGTACTATCATTGAATCTCTTCTGTAAATATAAAATTATTTTGAAATAAAAAGTTTTTTTAAAATTCCAGGCCAGTTGTCACTCATATACATACATACTAAAATCCTAATAAAATGTTAGCAAGCCAAAACCCATTATTATATAAAAAAGATATATACCAGGCCTAAGCTAGATCTATTTACATACAATTTTCTCAATAGATACAGAGATCAATAATAAATCATAATACAATCTCTTATCAAACTAGGAATAGAAGGGAGCATCTTTAGTTTGATATAGCACATCCACAAAAATCTACAGCAAACATCATATTCAAATGTGAAATGTTACAGGCATAATTTTGAAATAAAATAAGATAAAAGCAATAAAGATATATGCTAACACCGTCTCTCCTTATCATTGTCTGTAGACAGTACATTAATGCAAGAAAAATAAAGCATAAAAATTAGAAAAGAAACAAAACAACCACAACAAACTGGAAGAGCAAAGGTTAAGAATAAACAGTATGGGGCCGGCCCCGTGGCTTGGCGGTTAAGTGCGCGTGCTCCGTTGCTGGCGGCCCGAGTTCAGATCCCGGGCGCGCACAGGCGCACCGCTTCTCCAGCCATGCTGAGGTCGCGTCCCACATACAGCAACTAGAAGGATGTGCAGCTATGACACACAACTATCTACTGGGGTTTTGGGGGGGAAGATAAATAAATAAAATTTAAAAAAAAAAAAGAATAAACAGTATATTCTGGAAAAAAGAAAAGAATAAGTATGGAAACTTTACCTACTAGTTATCAAGGCATTTTAAATTTAGAATAATTAAAATGCATAGTAAAAGAATAGATATGTACATATAGACTACTGGAACAAAACAAAGACCTACACATAGATTGTGCATTTATGTAAACCTGATATATGGTAGATAGGGCTCTGCACATCGATAGAGTAGAAAGAACCTTATAATAACAAGTTCGTGTACAATTGGTTATCCATATGTTGAGAACAAAAATAAAATCCTTATCTCACAATATACAAAAAATTCAAATTTATTAAGACCTTAAATGAGAAAGGCAAAGCTTAAAAACTTTCAAAGGACAATATAGAAAACTATTTTAAGCTCTTAGTAGAAGGAAGGATGTAAAATTGCAAACCTTGAAATTTTCTTCATCAATAACATTGTAAAGAGAATGAAAAGACAAATCCAAACTAAGAAAAGATGCAATACATAAAACCAATAGAATCCAGAAAAATAAAAACAACCCGATAGAAAAATGAGTCAATGTCAAACAGGTATTCCATAGAAGAGGAAAAAGGAATTGTTGACAAACATAAAAAAGTGCTTAATCCCATAGGAAATCAGGGAATTCAAATGGGAAGTAGGGTATTATTAGATATAGCACTTTTATAGACCGGCAAGAAAATTCAAAATCTGAGTTTATAGAGAGTCGTTGAACATCTGAACTCCGCCGTTGTTGCTTGTTGGTGTCTAAGATGGAAAAATCTTCTGGAAAACAATTTGAAATTGCCTCACATCTGAACAGTTATGTAACCTATGGCCCAGTCCTTCACTCTTAAATTTGGATCCTAGAAAACTTTTGCACCAGATGCACCAGAATTAAAACATTCATAGCAAGTTTATGCATAATAGAAAAATAGAAAGAAGGAGAGCAAGAAGGAAATGTCCTAATAATCCATATGCTCCTCAGAAGTAGAATATATACATTTTGATATATTTATATAATGGATTAATGCTGCTGTTTTGAAAACAGAATGTGATAAAAAGCCACTTGCAGAGGACATAAAAAATCAATTTTGAACTTAAAATAATACTGAAGTGTATCCACATACACACACCACTCACATGTACACAACACACATACCTAGGTATTATATTATTATGTTATTTTACACGTGTACAATTATAAGAACAAGTAAGAAAATGATCAATACAAAGTTCAGGACAGTGATTAACTCTTGGGTAGGAGAATAAGTCATACAGTATGGGTAAGTACACAGATATATACTTAATTTTGTATTAGTATTATCTTAAGTAATATATGTTATATTTACTCTGGTATGTGAGATATACTGCATGTTTTTCAATAGCAAAAAACAAAAAATTTCAGTTTGACCTTTTCATGATTCTCATCCCTCCTCCTTCTGCCTCTTCCTGGTTCCCGTCTGTTCTGGCAGCCTGAGCTGCACCTCACACCTAGGATCTGAGCTCAAGTTTCAGATAACCAAATTAGCTTCTCTTGCTTACGTCCAAGTATCCCGACTGAAACACAACATGAAAATAGCATTTCCAACTTCGAATGACAAATATTATCCCCGTAGGTATTTAACTTATCATCGATTTTATTAATTTTATTGCATACACGTTACCAATTTCCAAGTGCTTTTGCAGATTTCTATAAAAGAATTTGTACAAAACAGCACTGATGATAACGTATTCAACACACGGAGATACCAAAAAAAAAAGAAAAACAAGGTGGAGCAAACCATCAACCTTGTTTTCTCAAGTGGACTACATATTTGGCTAATTATCCTTCATAAATCTTTAATCCTATGTTGTGTTCCTCCCACCATCCTACATAAAATCAGTGAATTTAAGTTAAAATTCCCTTAAGCAAAATATAACTATCACAAAGAATCAATTGAAAGAAAAAAAAAAATCATACGTGACTTTAAATTCTGATGGTGCCTTATACTTTTCTACAGCTTTCGTAGCCGAAGTCTCCCAGTTCATGAAGGCAGTCAGTTTAAGTATCGCCTGTCTTACAAATAAGGAACCCAAGGTCCAGGTAGGTTAAAAGATTCATCTGAGGTTGTAGAGCAGTCAATGACAACTTCTGACACTGACGCGCAAATTCAGAGAATTGTTTTCCTCCTTTAAAGGGACAATTTCTGTAAAGCACTTGGTGCAGTGATAAACACACGGTAAGTGCTCAGTAATAAAGGTGGATTCTCTCTCTGATCCTCTCCATTCTCCTCATTTGTCAGTTCCATGCAGCTGACTATTCTGAGCTATAGAGCCCGAGTCTCAGCAAGAATGTTGAGATGGCATTATCCAAAGTCACACAGTGGCTCTTCCTATCCTGACCCAACTAAATGTGTCATTTCAATTATTACTACACTTAGATTATCACACGATCCCAAATTCCAAATAAAAAATAAAAATATCTAGAGGGTTCGAAAATCTCCAGATTTTAAGCAATACACAGATATAGTGTCCAGATACTTAACTGACTTTTTTCCAGCTTCCTTCTGCTATCACACACAGTGGACAGACCACAAAACTGGCCATCGGCCACCCGGATTTTGTTTTCTGTGGTTTGACGTTCAGCAAATCATGTAACTTCCCCAAATTTCAGCCTTCTCGTCTGAAAACAGAGGTAGTCTATCTAGATATTCAATAAGGTTCCTCCCTGTTCTGAGTCTTCTTATTTTTTTTTTTAACTGCCACAAATTTACAGTATCTTCTGGTTACTGCCAAAATAGAAAGCCAAACGACAGCTTTAGGCACTGGTGCTTCTCTACAATGCACCTCAGGCTACAGCACAGAAGGGCTTAGTGAATCAGTGGTGGTGCCAGAACTAGAATTTACAGTCGCACCTAATCGATTGTTTTTCTACTGAGCCATACTGCCTCATACAGACTCCATTTAATCATAAAACAAGATTTAAAGGGCAAAACTCCATGATTTCATATCCGCATATGCAAGGGTAAAAGTGAGAGATGCCACTATAAAATCATCTCACCACAAGGACTGCCAAGTATTTACACTGCTGCAAAAAACGTGTAGTCCTCTGCTCTTGCCTAACAGATAGCAATATTTGGTTCAAAGATTATAGTGGAGTTAAAAAGAACGTAGAGCCTAGTTAATCATATGTCTGAAAACTCTGTACAAAGGTACATTTGAACAGCCTTTACTACTAAAAAGGACAATTGGACTTCTAAAGATTCACAGCAGCTTTGTACTCAAGGGACTTTGTACTGAAGGGACTTAAGCAATGAGATTAAAATTCAGGGCTGAAAAGAACTGCTAATTGAAGTAGACCTTATCTATTTCAGGACCCCAAATCACTAAAAAAATATTTCCTGCTAACAACTACTGAACATGTATATGCTAGGCACAGTTATAAGCATTTTTCATGTATTAATTCATTTAATACTCACAACCATCCCCTGAAATAAACACTACTATTATTCCCAGTTTATATATGAAGAAACAGAAGTCTGAGGTTATGTAACTAGTACAGGGAAGAACAGGAAGCAAGAATCGTTTCTGTTGAACATGAGACCTTCTTCCTGTATGTAAAATAGCCATGTTAATGAATATTTTACAAGCGATTTTTACATGGTCAAAAAGGAGCATGTATTGAAGTATGCACTATTCTATGATGTAAAATGAAAAATTTTAAGAGCTAAAATTAGTTTTCTTTATCATCATATTGTCTCAAAAATTTTCCAAATCACTTGTTTATGTGAAGTTAACTGTTTTAAATGGAGGTATACTGAAGCTGAAAAAATTAGGCTGGTTTCACAAATGAAAAAAGTAACTTTTAGTCATAGTTTTACAATTGCTTTTATTGTATGATATTGTACCTTTATCTTAAAACATATAAGCACCTCCAATCATCTCCAAAACTTATTTATTCAGAGGCATAACACTTGATATCATAAATCCTGATTTATTTTCCCATTAGCTGTTTTTTTTCTTTTTTTTTTTTTTTTTTTTTTTTTTTTTTTGTGAGGAGATCAGCCCTGAGCTAACATCCGCCAATCCTCCTCCTTTTTTGCTGAGGAAGACGGCCCTGGGCTAACATCGGTGCCCATCTTCCTCCACTTTATATGGGACGCCGCCACAGCATGGCTTACCAAGCAGTGCGTCGGTGCGCGCCCGGGATCCGAACCAGCGAACCCCGGGCCGCCGCAGCGGAGCGCGCGCACTTAACCGCTTGCGCCACCGGGCCGGCCCCAGCTGTTTTTTTTCTTAAACTGACAAAACCATATTTTAATTTGATTTAGAATGAAAAGAAGTGAAGTCTACTGTTGATTCTCATTTGCAAACTGTGGCACTTGGTATGAAGTTCATAAAAATCACAGGCACTGTAATTTATTGGTCTGAAGACCTGAGTTTCATTTTTAGTTTATTTCCTGAGAATTCATTTTGTGACATTGCCTGAAGCATATCCTTTGCAAATACACAAATGGATAACATTAGTTTCCTAAATAAGGTCTACTAGCTGAGACTGAACTTCCTTGTCAAATGTGGCAAAAAAATGCAGGCTGCTGCTCAATTCCATTAAGCAGCCACTGTCTGTCAGGTTAAATGTTCTCCGTGGCGGGCACTGGTGCCAGAGACACACCTGGAACAGAGGGTGATAGGGGCACAGAGCTGTCTCTCTGATTTGTAGGACTGAAGTCTCATCTGAGCAGGGTTTTCATCAAAGCATATGTCTAAACCATACCTTCATTTATACTGTAGGTGGCAGGATTTTTATGCTTTACTTCTTGCTATAATCCTGTATTTTTTGCAAATGAAAAATTAAGGTACCTCATCTATCAGATCATGATTTATGAAAATAATCACGTAGTTCCAGAGAGAATGGTCAGGCCCTGAAGGTGGGTGCTTTTTGTTCTTGTTATTGTTTTGAAACTAATACACATTATTTGATCTGATCATATTTTATATATGTTTTAATTTTTTCTCTATATTCTGTAATTTCAATCTTTTCCTATTTTTAAATTATTCAGTAAATTAAAAGCAATAATTATTAAAACTCTTAAAAACAGAATTCACTCCTGTTTAAGGTTTGAAAATGGTTATATCTGCACTGAATCAATTATTCCAAATGACTCTACTTTGAAAACTATTGATTTAGGGTGTATTCATTCCTGAAACGGTATCATTTTAGCAATTAATAATTGAAAAAAATAGCAATTTAAAAACACAAAACAAAAATTTACTAAATCTTTTTAAGCTTATGAAACAGTGAATTTTAAAATCCCTGTTTAGACCACCAATAGTATAAAATACTGCCATTTACATTTCTGTGATGTTTATACATGTTTAGGTATATTTAGAATCATCAATATTTTTTCATTTTGTATTAAAACATTTTCATCATCTGTCTTTTTAAATGCAAATTATGTCAGTGGAGATAATTTTCTTGGCTAGCCCTTGTAAAGACTAATTTACTTATATTTTAAACACCCATAAAAATTCATGTTTTATTATCGATTTCAAAGCTCTAAAACAAAATTAATCATCGTGGCTTGAAGTTCATCAAAATGCTTTGGCTTCTCCTTAATTTGAAGTGAACATATGCTCTTCCTTAATAACTGTTACTTACTCTACTCATGGGAAATAGCAAATTATTTAAAAGTTAAACAACCCAAATAGCTTAATGTTCTATTTCAGCCCCTTTACATTTCTTCTACTTGGCCCATACTATCGCCTAACCTAAGGAGAAGTCTCTGTACAAATCCCTACCTTTGCTAACAGTAAAATGACTATCACCCATATCTGCTTAAGGAGAACCACAAACGATCTACTGTGTACAAATATGCTCATGCAGGCATTTTAAAAGGAATTTAAGGATTTTTTTAGGTCTAAGTTTATGAATATTTCTGAGCAAAAAAAAAAACAAACACGAGATCTAGAGCTACGCTCTGTTCTCATTTGAAAGTCTTCATTACTTTCCACGAAATTTTGCCCCAGTGTTTGAAATATTTGTGTGTCGGCATGACCATAAAACACACACACACACATACACACACACAAATAGACCATACTAATAACACCTTTATGTTTCTGGGGCTCAAGATTCTGTCATCAAGGCTAGATTCCAACCTTATGTTGATGAGAAAATTAGAGACAAAAAAATTGCCTAACGTATGCTGGATAGAGTATAGACTTTCTTAACAAGAATACCATTTTCATTTTTTCTCTTGCAGACATCAGATCTCAAACTTTTGGTGATATCTTTCATGATTTTACAACTTTCTAGTCCACAAAATACTTACACAGTCAGAGTATCATCTGAGCTTCGTGGTAATTCTGTGGTTTAGGCATAGAGGTATTATTCCCATTTAGCAGAATAGAAGAAATGGGGGGCCTACAGAGGTTGATTTGCTCAACATCATACAGACTGAACTCAGGTCTTCTAATTCTAAATTTAGTTTAGTACCCCACCACCATCCATCTCTGCACTGTAAACTATTTTTCTAAATAGTTTGGGGAATAATGTGTGATAATTTCTCTGGAAAACTGTGGACTTTCTATCACTTGTGTCTTGAAAATTTGGCATGGTTTCCTTTGAAACCTGTGCTATGGTAAATTCAGTTACTAACATGTTCCTAGTGTTCCTAACACTAACTATGTGTTCATCGTGGCCTCTTCTACCATAGCCTGAAGAGGGCAACACAAAAAGTAAACATTTATGCCTGATTATCTCAGGTCATATTCCAGTTGGGCAATAATATTAGTTTACGTTTAACTTAATTCTCTCTTATGGAAGTAGCCTTAATTCACTTTTGCTTGAATTATTGTCCCAAATGCAATGATGTTCCACATCCTGTCATAATACAGGCACAGCGTATCCCAGAATCATTAGCATCAAGTAACTGTACATCCTCCTTATGCAGAATATTTTATGCACAGATACACAAAGAAAGCTGATGATCTACAGATCTTGTAGAGCAGATAACTGGTTAGACTGAGAACTCAAATGCACAGATAGCTACATTCAAAATTTTATTAGTTTAAAAAAAGGCAAACATCAGAGAGTTTGATGCTCTTATTGTTGTTTTAGGTTTAAGCATTTTTCCTCTGTGGCAAGCCACATTATCGAAAAGTGACACGGGTAGAATCGTGTCCAGGTATAAGGCAAAACTGCACAGCTGAGCTTCTAAAGCCTTTATGGCTAAATCCCTCAACTTTGGGACATAGCACTCAGTGCAAGACTGAGAGGATGAAACCATCTGCAGCTACCAGGTGCTTTGGCTAGGCCACCCACATACAGAGCACATGGCAGTGATCCCAAAGCCACAAGAATAAGAATACGTAACTAGCATAGTGCTTTATTTCACTTAATACAGTGACAGGGCCTTGACCTGAAAGCTCTAGCAGAATCCCACTATGTGTTTGATGTGTATTCAACCCGCAATGGTGACTTATAGCTGTGGATTAGGCATACAGTAATGCCAGGAGTTTCAGTATTAGACCCAGAAAGATTGCCATAAATAGACATTTCTACATAGGACCCTATATGTATGGAATTCTTGGAGTTGGAGAAGTAACAAGGAAAAAATCATTCTTTTCCTTTGTTTCCTATAGTTAGCCTCATGAGAAATTCTGGAGTCTTGACTTGTTAACCTCTCCCAACCTCTGGGCCTTATTTAGATGTATAAGAAGAGTTTCTAAAGCCACGTTCTATCTACTAAATTTTAATTTTTGGTAGATGACTTGTTACTTGAGCAATAGAAGTTGAAGTATAGCTAAACATAGTTTAATATTGTAATTATGTAAAACTTACAACTAAACAAAGCTGCTACATATCACTATTAAGGGCATGCCTAAGAGCTTTTGTATATATGATAATTAGCCATATGTAGGCCATTTTAATAATGGTTGTAATTATACTTATTTTCATCTAATTAATTCAAATGGATTTTTCTCTTTTCTTAATTCTCTAGTATCTGTAAAGTGTCTGCTTAATATCCATGATACACTCTCCTGATTCACTTGCTTGCATGATTAGTCTCCTTTCCCACCCCTCAGCCCCATTCAGTAAAAGACAAAGGTTCTGAATCCTAAAATTTCCTACATCTTGCCATATAGATAGGCCTGGGGTAATACATGCCTACCCTGCCTATAAGAACCTTTCTAGAAATTTTGAGCAGGATTTTTAGATGCTTCCTGATTCCCAGCCCAATCTAGATATATGTGTGTGTGTGCCTGTGTGTGTGTAAATACATTAGTGGTGGTGAATATGAAGGCTTTTGAAAATAAGAACTGAAGGGTTAAAACCTCAGAACCTCTGACCTTGTGGATTGCAGAACCTTTAAACGGCCAACAATTGCTTGACATGTAAAGAAAGGGATAAGAACCATGTCACAGGTGGGAAGACATGAGGAGGGAGCTCAGATACGTGACCTCCTGAAGTTCCTAGAGACAGGCCTTGACCGCGATGGACTTTAAAATGAAATCACACAAACTCTAAGTTTACCATCATACAGATGAAGAAAGGGGTTAAGTATAGGTTGAGGAAAGAGGGAATGCACCCTCTGCCTGCCCTATTTGAAATAACAAAATCTGCTATTTAGGGAGCTCTTACTATGGGCTAGACACCATCAAAAAACTCTGCATAGCATATTCCATTTAATTCTGATGAAAAGTCTGTGATGTGGGTATCATTATTTCTGAAGCTCAGAGAAGATAAAAACCAGGCTCAAGATGAGATAGCTAGTAAGTGACAGGTGTGCTTGATTTTTAAGTCTAAAATTTGCTCCTCTTTCATTGGGCTTTAGGGAAGATTAAATGAGAGTTCCCAATGAACTTAGAATAAACCATAAACTCCTCACCATGGCCTGCCCACCTCGCCAACATCATCTTCCTTTTACTCAAGTGTGCTACACTCACATTACCTTACTTTCTAAAACTGAGATAAAAACCGTTTAGCCTCAAGGCCCTGGCACTTGTTCATCTCTCTGCCTAGAGTGCTCTTTTCTCAGCTCATCCTGTGTCTGGCTCCTTCTCGTCTTAAGTCTCCGCTCAAATGTCCTCTACTCTGAGAGGCCTTCTCTGACCAGCCTATCTAAAGTCCCTATCACACCTTGCATGAGCAATCATTTATTCACTTGATTATTATTTATTATTTGCCTCTTTTTACAAACCTTGGTCCGTGAGGGTAGGTACATCTATATCTCCAGAACCTGCCATGATGTTGACATTAAGGCACTCAATATACAGGTGAATGAACTAACAAAAAAAAACCTGATTCAGAGTCTGACATACATCTTAGTCATGACATGTTAATCTCCTCCATGCTCTAATCACTACAAAAAAAGCAAATAAAGGTCAACAAAACAATGAATCATTGACTATTTCTCTTGTCTACAATGTCTGATTTGTTAAAATGAGAGGCCCTCGAATTTTTATCCTTTACTTTAATTCTTGAGTGTGAGACTCATGCAAACACTCTCTTCTTCCCTGCCCCCAGACTTTGGCTCTAAAGGGGAATTGAAGCAAAAATAAGTACATACATATATGCATACATAAACAGGGTTACCAGTCTCTACAGGCTCTTTAGGCTCCACCAGTCACAGGAAACTTCCCTTTGAGGGCCTTTATTCAATCACAGCTTACATGTTGTAATTCCTCCTGGAGGTGCACAGATAACATGAGCGAGTGAAGCTGGCCCAGGGAGAGCATTGAGCACAGGAGCATATGTGTCCCACATGAAGGGGACAGCTCCACCCCAGCTCCAGCTAATCTCTGGGTGATGATGCCGTGGTGCAATAAAGCTCAGTGTTGCCAAACATTTTTTTTTAAGAGAGGCCAGAAATTAGATTTTTATGCTAAATCTTTCTAATTCTAGGTAGTAAAAATTAATTTAAAAAATTTAAAATATCACATATAGAAAAAACATCTGTGGAGCCATGCTCTCACAAACCACCAGTTTTACTAATCTTCATTATCTGTTATCATTTTCTCCCCTTTCTCTACCTTCAAGGAGAAGTTCTTGAACCATAAAGGCAAAAACTAAGTTCAAATGCACTTTGGACAAGATCTCAATTTCCTCCAGTTAGAACACAGGATCTTCAATAAATTTCTCAACTTCCCTGAGCTTTGATTTCTTATAAAAGTTGTGATATTATTGATTGAATAGAATAATTAGGGTCAAACTTCCTCACAGGGAATAAAGTCCCAATAATAACTTATTATACAGAAAAAAGTAATTAATTTAGTGTTCAAACTGTCTTTTTCAGGATTGAAAACAACATTTATACATAAATTTCAATTTTGGCAGTTCTTGAATAAAAACAAAAATAAAAAACTGTAAAAGTCCAATTTAAAAAAATCATATCATGGGGTCGGCCCAGTAGCATAGTGGTTAAGTTCAACTGCTCTGCTTCAGTGGCCCGGGGGTCGCAGGTTTGGATCCTGGACATGGACCGATGCACTGCTAATCAAGCCATGCTGTGGCAGGCGTCCCACATATAAAGTGGAGGACGATGGGCTTGGATGTTAGCCCAGGGCCAATCTTCCTCAGTAAAAAGAGGATTGGCAACGGATGTTAGCTCAGGGCTAATCTTCCTCATCAAAAAAAAAAATCATATCATAATCAAGCATCTGTTCTTGCTATCAATTATGTATGACTATGCAAATATGAGGCTGCACTAAAAAGAGAAGGAAAGCAGCAGTTCTTAGGGAGAAACTTATGATGCTACTTTTTGCCTTTTTATGGACTATGCTTTCATCCCAAGAACATATGGAAAGAATTGAAGAAGGAAAAGGTCAAAATTTACAAAGGTAATTAATAGTGCACTATGGTGATGTATTGATGAATTTTACCGGAAACAGCATACTTCTCCATTTTTTTCTTCATTAGAAAGAAGTAATTTCCCTGTTAACTACAAATAATTTTTAAGTAAATATTGGATTTATGAAAGTCTCAGGAATCCCAATTCTAACATCACAACTTCTGATTACTATTTAAAGAATAAATCCTCTGTCCTGTTCCCATTTCATCATTAATAATAACAGTTATCTCATATTAGGTGCAAAATCTGGGTCAGAGTTGCACAAGGGGTGTTGTATATCCTACCTCTAATTTCTACAACAACCATGCAAAGTAGGTCTTATTCTCATTTTAAGGATAAAGAAAGTTTCGAAGGACTTGAATGACAAACATTAAAGAATTTGTATTTGAACCAGTCCAGAGCTAAGTGGCGGCAATTTCTCTGCAGTGTGTGTGTGTGTGTGCATGTGCATGCCTGTACCTGTGTGTATGTATTTAAGTGTTGTGATTTGAGAATTGATAATAATTAGATTTGTGTTTATATACAACTTGTTAATTACTTCTGGTATTTCAGATATATACCACAAAGCTTATTACCAACCTGCTTAATTCTCAGGCCAGATGTTATAGAAAAGGCAACTTGTTAAAAATTTTTTGTTAACAGGGGCTGGCCCATGGCTTAGTGGTTAAGTGTGCATTCTCCGCTACTGGTGGCCCGGGGTTCGGATCCCAGGTGCACACCAACGCACTGCTTGTCCGGCCATGCTGAGGTGGTGTCCCACATACAGAAACTAGAAGGATGTGAAACTATGATATACAGCTATCTACTGGGGCTTTGGGGAGAAAAAGGGAAAAAAAGGAGGAGGATTGGCAATAGATGTTAGCTCAGGGCTGATCTTCCCCGCAAAAAAATAAAATAAAATTTCTTGTTAACTTACATTCTGACGCATAGAGAAAATTATTCTGTAATGTTTTGCCCTCAAAACAAAGGATACAAGTTTATTCGTCTAAGTACTGGAAAAGCCAAAGCCCATATTCCCAACAACATAATAAAAATCTAAAACATAAAAGCAAATAAATGATATCCTTAAACCAGTTTCTGAAAAGATTTTAAAGTCAGTCGCCCTTTTGTTTCCCTCATCTTAACACATCACAACCTATTTAACTTCAATTACTCAATTCATCTTTCAATTATCCAGTCAACAGATAAGTATTTTTAAAAGATTGCATACAAATTTACCTTGTTGTCTGGATTGCCAAAATCTGTGAAGTTTTTTCATGAACTGGTGACTACAGAATAAACCTAATTACATGTAACCTTTACTTAAACAGAATCAAATAGCAAAATAATTAGTGATCTTAAAAGTAGTGATGAGATAGATAAAAGCTTATACAATGCACACATTATCAAAAGCAGAACAGTGCACTTTTGCATTACTCTCTAAATAGAATTTTCTTTCTTTCAAGTAGTCATACTTTTATTAAGTAATAGTAAAATTTCATCAATGTAGTCTAATGATCAGTTTGACGATAAAATAAAATTAACACACAATTTCAAGTATGGGAAGACTATGTTAAATACATTAAAATAAAGAGAAAAGGGTGATGCTTCTAAGAAGTATTCAATAGTTCAACATGTGATGTCCATTGCATGCCTTTGAATAACTTAATTTTTTTCTATAAGTAAATATGGTTAATCAAGTTTTGCCATTTCTACCTAATCCCCAGTTCATTTAGAGTGGTTCATCATACATTTTTTGTAGACATACTTGTAAGCATTGTTAAATTCCTTTTTAATTTTTCAAATTAGTTTGGTTTAATGTTAATGACATGAACAGTCTAGAAATGCATAGTGATTTGTTTCTAAGGTGTTTTGTGTAGAAAAGGACATTTGAATTTTCCATCTGCCAAGGTTATGAAAATGTTCTCCAAAAGCTCTCCAAAATTTTCATCAAATAATGCGACAGAGAATGGTATTTAATCACATTCACTAAGAGGTTCTTCCTTTATTTCATAAAGTTTGTTAGTAATTAAATACATACATTTCGGGAACTATATGGACCGTGCACTAAGAGGAATGTAAAAGAGGTAGAAAGTATTTTTGAATATAGTTGGAAATACTCCTTGGAGAGTTTTAAACTCACCTACAGACCCCTCTCTGCATGGAGGCCCTTATTTCTTTTGCTCATGAAGCTTCTTTTGCAAGTGACCCAGTGGGTATCAGGGCTTTACCTTGCCCTTTGTCCCTGGAACCAAGTCACCTATGAATAGTTAGTGGAATCAGCTGAGCAAGATCATTTGCAGAGGTAGTTGCTGGGCTAAAAAAATTATAATATAAACATATAAATATATATATTTATTTGTGATAATTTGGATAAGTGATATTTTCTTCTAAAAATAATGCATATTCCATATTCCTGGTGGTCAATAGTGATCTCTACACCTACGTGGGGGTCTTTAGGTCTGGTGCATCTGTCTTTCTTTGTATTCCGCCCTTGTGATCTGTTGAGACCAATTACTCTGGTCTCATCTCATTTCAATCTGATTGCTCCCAGTTCACCTTTATGTGCTCCAAGCTTCCTCTCTGATCTCCATATGCATATACTTTTCCTCATCTATGTCATTGCTCAACCTACTCTCTCCATGTCAACTTTTATTTTCATCTTTCTAAGTCTTCCCTATTCCCCAAAAAGTAGCTTAAAAACCTCCTTCTCCAAAAATGTTTCCACGCTTAGATAGATGGAAATAATCTCATCCTCCCTGAGTGGTTCTCAAGCTGTAGCATGCATATGTGAATGCTCTGTGGAGAGCTGATTATAATGTAGCTACCAGGCTCCATTCCTAGGTATTTGGTGAAGTGATTCTGATGCATGCAATTCAATAGCATATTTTGAAAACAAATCATTAGCTTAAAACTTCTCTGAACCCTAATGGCATTTTGACTTCATATACCTGCACCTTGAAGAGAAAACTATTTTTCTTAGTTCAATATCCCCTCCCCATTAATTTGCAATCCCCAAGTCCTTGAGTTACTCCTGAGAAAAAGAAAAGAGGTAGCAAATGTTTAAGCTTTTGAGTTCTTAAAAGAGTCACTTTTAGGTCTGAAGATAAATCCACTTTTGAGAGTGTGAACCGGGGCAAACTGCTTAGCTTTTCGAAGCCTTGAATAGCTCAAGGATAAAACTGGGATAATAATGTTGGAGTTTAAGTTCTAGTCTCCTTTATTCGTGTTTTCATAAGGGAACCTCACTCCGAGAAGAAACATTAATGCAGTAACATTACTCATGCATCTACTTAATCAATATTCACTCTCCTCTTTATATTAAATAGAACCCTAGTAGTATAAGGAAGCGATATGGGTAGCTAAAATCTACATACCATGTCCATCTTCCAGCTAGAGATGATCTTGCGACATTGGACAATGAGATGTATGTGAAAGTCAAGGGGAAGAGATGCTGAGAAAGCTCCTTATGTAAGCAGGGAAGGGGGTGGGTGGTGTGGAGATAAACTAAGCTTGTTTGCACCATTTTGCCTTTTGTCTTTTTTCTTTCCTACAGCCTAGAATATGAATGTGATTGTTTACGCAGCCATATTTTAACTTCTAGGAAAAGTCCAAAAGAATCACAACATCCTTTAACCCTGATACTCTAATGCCAGCAGCCATCTAATTTTATTGTCTTGAGAGAAAAATGAACCACTATATTGTTTACGTCTCTGGGAGTGTCAGTTACTGGCACTCAAATGCAATTTCGAACTGAAACAACGTTCTTCCTCTCCTTATTCCTATTCTTCAAAGGAAGAGAATATATATCTACTTGTAAACTGAGAAAATGGTGTATACACACATCGCCTAGTTTCTCTTCTCTCTTTGGTGGGAGTAGATGTTCAGCCTATGTCTGTGGCTGGGTGGGTGAGTTTAATTCTGAGGGACACCTATTAAGAAGGCCATTAGGAGTCAAGTTGATTCACAGGATTCATTGCATTCTCCAATCCAACTACCAATTATAAAGCTGGCATTTTGATCCATCATCAAACCTACATTATACCTACACAGTGGGATTGTTGTGAGATTTAATGAAGCCTTGAGCAGAAAATGCCTAGTCTAGCACCTGATGCATAAGTATTAGCTACTGTAATCATGATCATCCTTATCATCATCATCATTATGCAGATCCTTTTCACTGGTGAGTCACAGCTGTCCTCCTGCTGGCTTTAGGCTGTTATTTTAATTCCTCCAAATCTCTCTAGTTGTGATTTTTGGCTTTTCTTTACCCTGTGCCATTCATGAACTTCTTTTTCTTGCCTACATGATTCTAATTTTTCCTGCTTCAAGCCTGTTGGCACATTGCTCCTTTTGATGTGTATCTGAGCTTTAAATAATGTTTAAGCAATATGTATTAAGTGACTAGCATACCACCTGAAACAAAATAGGCATTCAATCAATGTGAATTGAATGTGAATCTTAGCAATGCTTGCCTTAACTTTGTCAGTTCCTGGTCCTTTGGGCAATCTCCACAGCCCCTGGCCACCAGTTGCCCCAAGGAGCATGAGATATCACAGATTGGCTCTCTGCATACCACCAAGACTTTGATGTATGTCTTGGTCCCTTCTTCCTTCCACTAGCCTGAGTCATTCTATTCCTAACATCAAAAAAACACATTTCCCTTTTATATATAATATTCCATGTTTTCTAATATACCTGTAAAAGTATTTTTGATCTTATGATTTAACAGATATTTCTAACACTATAGAAAAGGGAAAATATTGTTAAATGTGCACAAAGGAGGAAACAGACAGAAATAAGGAGTTATAATACAAAATGAAGCTTTTCATATATACTGGTATGTTTGACAAAGTGGCTGAAAAAAATACTCTTTTGTGCGGGGCTGGCCCGGTGGCGCAAGCGGTTAAGCGCGCGCGCTTCGCTGCGGCGGCCCCGGGTTCGCTGGCCCGGATCCCGGGCGCGCACTGATGCACTGCTTGGCAAGCCATGCTGTGGCAGCGTCCCATATAAAGTGGAGGAAGATGGGCACAGATGTTAGCCCAGGGCCGTCTTCCTCAGCAAAAAAAGAGGAGGATTGGCGGATGTTAGCACAGGGCTGATCTCCTCACAAAAAAAAAAAAAATACTCTTTTGTGCAAAGAAGTCAGCTAATATAACCATCTTCTAAACTTTTGGCCTCTTAAAATTATATTTACACTATTTATTGTTATGGCATCAAGAATGTAATTAAATAACTCTGTCTCCAAATGTAATGGCTTTGCTTTCCAGACCAAGGCCATCACAGACAGCTGGCCAGGCTCTTCTCTGTACAGCTGCAGGGGGCCCTGTTCACATACACTAGGATGTGAATAGTGTCCCTTGGAGTTGTTTTACATGGTGGCCAAACTCCAGACTCTACATCAATGATTTTTAATTATTTTGGGCCATCTTTGTTGAAGAGATAAAATAAAATATAGATTTGAAAAAAAATCAGTGATTACATGTTGGAAGAGCTTTCTGCAAAAGGTATTTCAGGAAAAATGATGTTTCTTTGGGGTTCAGGATTTTGTCCATTCTATTAAGTAACTGGATAAATTAAATAATAATTAGAGACAGCTGTATACCTTAGTGGATTGCTGATGTTTAAAGATTGGTGGTGAAGAGGGTTGGACTTGGTGTTAATCCTTAGAAGTAACTTCTTATAGTGTAAAGTGAAATACTGGTAAAATCAGACAGTGAAAACTGATATAAAACTCTTAGCCCGTTTTAGAGTCAATCAAGTTATCATCAATAATTCTATTTAGGGCGCAGCCCAGTGGTGTAGTGGTTAAGTTCGTGCGCTCCGCTTCAGCAGCCCAAGGTTCACAGGTTCGGATCCTGGGTGCAGACATACACACCACTCATCAAGCCATGCTGTGGCGGCATCCCAAATACAAAAAATAGTGGAAGATTGGCACAGACGTTAGTTCAGGGCCAATCTTCCTCACCAAAAAATAATAATAATAATAATAATTCTATTTATTGTTTCCTCAATGTTTTCTTGTATTATAAATAGTTAACTGCATATAGTAGTTTTTACAATTTATAGTGAATACTCTTTTATGAGAGCTACTTAAATGCCAAACTTTAAATTTCAAAATACTACTTTTTTCCATGATCAAAAACATAACATATTTTTTTACACTCTCAAAATATTTTTTCTTTTACCGAGTACTTTATATGCACGATAAACTTTTAAAAATTCTTTGTATTTTAAAATTTGCCCACTGCTACCAAATAGCCCCAAATAATACCCTTTGATTATGCTTAACCAACGAAAATGTACATGTGTTATAAGAGTTCCCTAGTACCTGGGCTGTGATATACGACCTGGCACTCTTGTCCAAAATTGAATAATTTAGGAGTAGATATTTGATCCAAGCAGGGTTAGATTATCCCTCTCAAGAACTTACATTTGAAATAAAGAGAAGCAAACTGAAAGTCCACAATGAAGTGGATACTGTTGACTGAATTGCACAAAAGAGAAGGTTCACAACTCTCTAGTTATAAATCTCTTTTTATTATTCTGCATATCTCTGAATTGTTCTTATACATTTTATTTTTATTTAATATATATTTATTTTCTATTTTTTGCAACCAAACTATGCTTCACTAACACATATAATAGTAGGAACTTCTTATCTTGCTCTCTACTCCAGTCAAAAAGCCAATGTAACTGGCATATCACCTTGCTGCTACAATAACTTTATTAAAGAACAGCTTTGACATGATACTTCACTGCTCAGTTTTTAATGACTCCTTATTGCCTCTAAATAAGAGCTTTTTGAATTAGGCATTGTCGGTATTTTATAAACACTCAAAAAGATTGAGGAATCTATTAAAAAATCACATGCTTAGAAACAGGCAGTACTTGGAACCCAGAACTATCAGCTTCCAAAGCCATACTTCATATTAAAAAAGAAACATAACTAACATACTTGTATAGCACTTTAGATTATATAGTGCTTTCACAGAATTGTTTAATTTTATATTCAAAATAACCCTGAGAGAGAATGTATATAGCATTCATGCTTATTTCATTCATTCAACAAATTTACTGACCTCTTATAGTGATTGCCGTGGTCAGATAATTATAACTAAGAGCTAAAACAATTCCTGATCCTATGAAGCTTACCTAACAGTGGGAAAGCATCAAAGCATATATTTCCAGTCAAGAACAATTGTTCTGAAGGTGAAGTACAGAGTGCACTTCAAGGACTGTAAAGGGTCTGAGATTTTACACCATTTGAAAGCTAAGTTAGTCTGTCACAGTTTCATGAATACTGGCAGAAGAGGTGAGATTCTTAGGTCAGAAACAAAGGACAATTTATTGCTCACAGCAATAGCAGTACCCAGAGTATCAGCAAAGCACCAGTTTCTCAAGCCCCAATTCCCACAGGGCGATGCAAAGAGAGACAGGTGATAGCTACACACACAATGAATCATATCACAGGGGAGGAAGCCCAAGCTTAGGGACACCGAATATTTTATAATGGGCAGTAAGCCTGCCTGACCTTTGTTTTAGAGGAACACTTATCTTTATTGTACTGGACAGTATAAAAATCTGACTTTTTTCAAAGAGAGACACAAGGTCTATCTTCCTAATCCTTTTACTAAACAAATATCCTTGAAAAGATAGTGCAGGATCAAAGTTCAGTTTGAGGAGGTGAGGCAGCTAGCATTTGTGAGGCACTGTACGGAGAAGAGGGAGCTATGCAGAGAAACAGTTCCAGAAATCTGGAACCCATAGAGGTACCCTCGAGTCTTTGGGGACCAAAAAACGAACATTAAAATAGGAATAGGCATATAAAAGTCAGGAGAAAAATACACTTACAATAATCAGGAATGACTGTAGGCCCTCAGCTATATGCATCTTGTTTTTTTTGTTTGGTATTAACAGTTTTGCTTTCTGTATTTTAATGAGTAGAAGAAAAAGAAACATTAAAAATGTGCCAAGCACCTTCTATGTGCAAAACTTGAAATGACACATGTGATTCTGTTGTTTCAAAGGATAGAAAATAGGAAACAAGAATAAAGGTGAGTTGCTAATGTTTTGTCTGCAGAAAAACAATAGGTTTTTTAATAACAATCTTCAATGAAGACAATGAAGGATTGGGCTGTGGAAGATCCTCACCTGTTCTACATCTACCCTGCAAGCAAATCCAAATGCAACAAGTTCAGTTCGGATCAAGTCATAAGGAATGACTTCCCTACTCTGAGGTTGGTTAGCCACAAATGGGGGTCCAAACAGGGTCCTGCTTCTAGAGATCATTAAACCTAGGATTGACAACCACCTGTTTGAGATACTTATATGCTCATTTTTAAAAATGAGACAACCAAATTGTTGAAGTGGTGAAAGCAAATGGGCGAGGCAATGTCTATTATCGAAGATTTTCAGATTGCCGAATTAAAGTGCTTAATTTCAGTGGAGCAAAGGGATTTAACAGCCAAAATCACACAGCCGTGCATGAAAAGAGCCACCCTTAAAAATGGCTGAGAAAGCTGATTACTCAATTTTAAATGCCTGCATTGTTTAAAATAATTTATTCAAACTTTAGAAAACGAAGTCAAAATTTTGTAAAATGAACAACCTCCATCCAACTAATCCATATATAGAGTGGCCTTTATAATTTGAAAAGTAATACTAGGATTCAAATGACTACATTGCAGTTCACAATGCTTTACCATGCAATACAGAATGATTTAAAAGATTCCTTTGACATTTAGAAGAGAATGTTTCAAATAGCAGAAATGGGTAAAATGAAGGAAATTGATACTTGATCTGCTATACTTCACTATTTTCTTACAATGTATTCATCATTCCTTATGCACATTCTTCATCTAGATAATTAACAGAAGTTCGTCATAAGGCAAATGATGCTAGCTTGACATTTGGCACAGGTGGTACTTATAAATGCCTTACAACCTGGCCTCCATCTATGGAATTGGTATAAAGGGCAAACTCGTATCTAAAGAGTGTACTAAGTTATGTCTTAAATGTTCTTCTCAGAGTTAAATTCACAGAAAAATACAGGGACATAAAGTACAAGTCATATAAAGTTAACATAAGTAACTCAAATGCTGCTTAAATTATAGGAACACAGTACATTTAAGGGTAGAAACTATAAATTATCACTATAAAGATTATAACAGTCATTAATTGATGTGTCTTAATACAGATTTCTAAATTCATATTTATATATGTACACTGAATTTATAAATGGGAGGATGCTAGCTCATTGTTACAAGTTCTTTTACGTTTATTCTTAGTTTCTATTATCTCCTTTTTTGCTAAAAAATGTGAAAAATTGTTCTTTGACATGTTGGTTCATTCAATGAAGGAGTTTAGAATTATTTTCAATATATGTTTTTATTTGATTCATAGGAGAAAACAATGTAGGCGGAGAGTTCTTTAGATTTTAATTCTGTCATGACTACTTATATGCGCAAATACGTAGAAAAGTTTAGTCACACAGTTAGGCAGCTAATTGTGTTGAAAATACAATTGCATGCTCACAAAGATAATCATGCCCCTAGGGTGCACACTTCTGTTTCAGAACTATTTTTAGGCCCTCAGGAACTTTAGCCACCTCTTGAGTCTTGGAAAACAATGTCAAAATCCTCCTAATTAAATGTGACCTAGCATTTATTTCAAAGCCACAAAACTAAATTTGATTGCAAAGTAACCGTGAGAAGTTAAAAGTTTAAAAGCTGGCAACTGTGAGTATGACAAATAGGAATGCTCCTGCCATCAATTTCCATGTATACAGTGAATAATTATGTTACACGAGGAACTGATGTTCTTCATAGTAGGAAAACAGTCATTTACTGCAAACCCTAAATTTGATAAGAATATTTGCTTTCTATTTTCATTCTTTGTCAACAAAAGAATATTTGGCACATTTAAAAGGACCTTGAGATTGCAATTGTTTATCTAATACCCATGCTAAAATAGATACATTAAATTGTTAAGAACCTAAAGAATTTAAGAATGTTCTTCAGGGGGAAAAAATTCCTGAAATTTCTCTACACGTGCGGCATATGTTTCTTCCCCCTCCTGTTTAAATTTTATATTCTAAAACCAATTCTCTTAAAATATCCATTTCCCCTTGAAAATATTCTCTATAATCATATTCAACCCTTTAAAAGTCCTCAAGTGCATCACGTAGGACTCCATATTGAAATATTAAAAAATTTTTCCTTTGTGCGTATTGATGTTTAGAAAGAAAAGGTGAAGAGAATTGAGATTAGCTTTTGAACTTAAATTAACCGAAAACTTCATTAAGAATAATGTGCTATATTTTACATTTTTATGCATCAGTTTATAAGTGCTATGGTCTTCTTTCATTTTACTAAGCTATATAAGGTTTTCTGTCTAAAAGTGCTTTTGAGCATAGCAATATTTCCTAATTTTGATCTGTTATTCCTGTTGTGTTTGTTACTATCAATCCTTTTATGAGAGAAACGCCATAGTTATTTGCTCAGGAAAGAAGCTTTGAAAATATAGAAAAGGAGATGATTTCCAATAAGAGAATATCAATGACAGGAATTTAAGACAGCCTTCTCAGCCAGCCATTCTCTCCATATTGGCACTGACCATGTCGACAGCATTTTAAGTGATCTCTGCCAGAAGATAGCTATCTGGGGGATGAAGATCAATAATGATAGGAATCATTTACTTGTGAGCCTACTAGGGGTCAGACAATGTGCTGACTGCTTTCATCGTAGTATATTTACTCCTTAAAATAAAGCTAGAAGGTAAGCATTATTCCCATTTTATAAACGACAAGCCAAGGCTTAGATCATTTTCCCAAGTTATAAACCTAGTAAGCAGTAGAAGCAATATTTTAACCTAAGGATCCATTGTCTTTAACTGCTCCTAGATGAAGTGGTGTCAAGTGACAGCCGAGACAGGAGACCTGAGCATGGAGAGGGGTACCTAGTTGTGAGGTCATGCTACTTCCCTGCCATTTTCAGGCATTCAGAATCTGTGTCAATCCAAACTTTATATTCACTAGGAAAAAGATCTCTTTTTTCCTTTATAATCAGTGCAGCTCAGATTTATTCTCCATAGAGAAGTCTTTCTTGATGTTCATAGGATTCCTTTTCTGGAATGTCATCGTCCATTTTGCATAAGTATGTAATAGAATATAATATGTGGTAGTGCCCCAGGAATGCCAATAGTCTTCACCTCTCCCTATAGAGAACCTAGAGCTTGATCATATTTCAGGTAAAAAAAAATAATTAAAAACCTAGCAAGGCACTATCATGTGTCAGGAGAAAAATGAAAGAATGAATGAGCAAATGAGTGAATGAGTGTAGGTGCAACACACCCAGCTGGATGAGAACAATTTAATACTTTTCTCAAAAGAAGAAAGTTATATCAAATACACTTGGAAAGTTTCTAGGTTTTGAAAGTCAAAAATCAATTTTGAAAAATTTTTATTTACTTTATATAACATCCTGTCATTAAGTTACTAAGCCAAAATAATTTGACTATAAATTAAATTACTGAGTTACTTGAACTCATACTATGCAAGTTATTCCTCATGCCAATTTTCATCAGAGACTCATATAATATTCTGGAATTTAGAATTTATCATCAAATAAATATTGCATGCCTAGTTAAATGGGACATGATTCCTAGCACAAAAAACAAAATAGAGAACAGCCACTTCATTGGTTGGTTGCAAAATATGGAAGGTAAGTGAACACATACTTTCTTTTTATCCAATTTCTGACTATCCAAAATTTAGCCATCCTTTCTTTGTCTAGCCATTCAATAATATCTTTGGAATTCTTGTTATGGAAAAAGAATTGTAAGGAGTTAAAAACCTATGAAACCAGTCTCTATCTTCCAGGAATTGTCGTATAGCTTAGGAGATTCCTCATCAATATCCCACAAGCATTTCCCAGTTGCCCACAATAGTCTTCCTTCACACAATAATTTTTGTAATATTGTCTATCCATATAGTTCCCTGCTTTCAAAAATTTCGTTTCCTTTCTGATAATAGATTAAGTTCTTCAAAAACAAGTCCAAAATCATTCACATTGCACATGGTGCTGAGTATAAACAGGGCCTAATTAATTGGGCTGGAAAACTCCCTATATCCCTTACAGCAGGGTTCTCAAAATATGGTACAGGGCTTCTGGGGGGGTCCCTGAGAACCCATCAAGAATCTGCAAAGTCAAACTCTTTTCATAATAATACAAACACCTTATTTGTCTTTTTCACTCTTATTCTCTCATGAGTTTACTATGGACTTTTTCCAGAGGCTACGTGAAGTGATAATGCAACAGATTGAATGCAGAAGCAGATATTAGAATCTAGCTACCTTCCATTGAGCCCCAAATTAAATAGATTTGCAGAATGTAAAACAATGCTACTCTTCTCACTAGAATATTTTTTTCTGAAAATGTATTTATTTTCCATAAACTGTTATTCATTTGACTTATAATGGGTTTATTACAGTTATTTCAAAAATAAATAAATACTTCTAAAGTTTCTCAATTTTCATTTCTAATACAATAATTATCCGTAAATGTAATGCATATAACAGAAGTTCTTTGGAGTCTTCAATAACTTTTAAGAGTGCAAAGGAGTCTTGAAACCAAAATGTTTGAGAATTGCTGCTTTTAAGCATCTCTCAAAAGGATAAATACAGATAAACATATTAACAAGAATAGCAACTACCATTTATTGAGTTTGTCCAATCAGCTAGCCACTTTATACACATCATATCATTTAATCCTCTACTGCACTATAAGCCAGGTATTGCTCTCCTCTTTCTATAGGAAAAAAATCCACAGCTCAAGGTGGTCAGGATGTTCACCCGGAGGTAGTAAAAGGAACTGCTAGACTTTGAAATGTGTCTAAATCTGAACTTTAAATTCTTAGCTATTTCACTGCTCAACTTCAAGAAAGACTCAAAAGCTTGTCGCATGAGCAAATGAAATGATTGACATCATAAGTCATAAGGGAAAATGCAAATTAAAAATCCCAAGGAGATTCCGCTTCACAGCCTCTATAATGGCCTGAATAAATAGGCCAGATAATAACAAATATTGGTGAAGATGTGATGGAATGAAGAACTCTTATATATTGCTGGTGGAAATGTAAAATGGTGCAGCCACTTTGTAAAACAGTCTAGTAGTTCCTCAAGCAGTTATACACAGGAGTTATCATATGCTCCAGCTATTCCATTCCTAGGTATATAGCCAAGACAAATGAAGCATATGTCCATGCAAAAACTTGTACACAGCATTATTCATAATAGCCCCAATGTAGAAATAACCTCAAATGTTCAATCAACTGATGAATGGATAAATAAAATGTGATATATCCACACAATGGAGTATTAGTCAGTCATAAAAAGGCATGAAGTTCTAATACACACCACAACATGTATGAAGCTCAAAAACATTATGCTAAACTAAAGAAGACAGTCACAAAGGAACCCATATTATATGATGCCATTTATACGAAATGCCTTGAAAAGGCAAATTTAGAGAGACCAAAAAAAAAAAAAAAAAAAGTAGATAACTGGTTGCCTGGGGCTGGGACTGGGAAGGAGTAACAGTAAATAGGCATGAGGAATTTTATTGTGGTCATGAAAATGACCTAAAACTGATGCCCACAATAGTCTTCCTTCACCCAATAATTTAGTATACTTACTGCGTAAATATACTAAACATCATTAAATTGTATATTTGAAATGGGTGAATTTTATAATATGTAAAATATTTCTCAATAAAACTGATTAAAAAAAACAAAACATGTTGCATGAGTTTACTGACATCTATTGGGAAAGGTCTCCTATTACCAATTACTGAAGAAATTTATAGTAGTTAAAAGAAATATCAACCTGTTAGTTGTGATACTAAAGAAAAAGATGCTAACTTAGTGAACGGAAGCCTAACAGAGATTAGGGAGACAATACAAGAACATGATCAACAGAGAATAAAGATGTTAATGAAAACTTAGAACAGAGTGCAAGAATGATGAGGCAAAGACCAGGGAGCCAAGTTGGTACTGTTACTTCAAAATTCTGAAGGCATATTTGTACTGGACAGATTAGAACAGCTTTTGTCCAAAGGAATGTGAAAATAGACATCAAACCTCTGAAGTTTTCATTTCCTTTGACCAAGGGATTCCTGCTATGGGAATTTATCCTAAAGAAATTTTCTTAGCTACAGAAAAAAAAACACGTTTTGCACAAAATAATTAAAATGTAAATCCTTGTCATTATTCACAATGGTGGAAAAATTGAAAATTATCTAAATTCTTTAAGAGGAATAATTTAAGTAAATTACTATATTCACATATGACCTATAATTAAATTGAGGGTTACCAATAATTAAATCGATGGTTACTGATGAGACTGTGATAAAGGAAAATATGTCAAAGTGTTTAAAGTCAAAAGCAAGATACAAAATTATACACAGTATGGCCTTAAATAGAGCAACACAGAAAAAAGACTGAAACTAAATATGCCAAAATACATACTTTGTATAATAACATTTCATAATGCAAAAATAATAATGGTGACTTCTTCTGAGTTCCGGTAATTTAGGTGATTTATTATTTTTTTCTTTTTAAATCTTTTTTTGAGGGAATTACTAGGTTTTCTAAAATTAGCATATATTGAATTTATGATGAAATTTTTTTACTTACAAGTATTTTTAAAGATATACTGTTAATTTATATTTCCATTGAATTAAACTTTTGAGCGTTAATAAAATAACGATCTTAGTTTCGGTTTCTATTTTTAAGGTAGGTCTGGAGAAACAGAAGCCGTTCAAGCAAAGAAATCAAAAATAAGAAGAAAAATTTTAGAGGTTGGGAGAAGGGACTTATTTGTAGAGATCTACGGAATCAGGGTTGTTTAGTTGAGACAGACAAGTACAGGAGATATTTCATTGCCTGCAAGCATATATAGAGATGGAAACCCAAAGCAAAGCAATGCCAGACCTTCTCAATTACTGTGAGATTTATGAAAGCAAGATTAAGAAGTAGTGACATTTTAGATAAGGACTAACTTACTTCACAGAAAAGTTGATTAAAATTTGGAAGAAACTACTAAACTACTAAACGAGTTAAAGAAATCACTATTCATGAAGGTTTCTTAAAGCCTGTTTAAGTTAGCCAATAACTTATTTTGTTTTAAGTGAGGGAGAGAGGGCCTTTACATAAAGGGATCAGTAAGGCAGAGCAGTTCAAGTACTGAGTCTTTGGCATCAAATGACCTGGCTGTGCACCCGAGCTTTTTACTTACCTTCATAATGTTCAGTGTCTTCATCTGTAAAAGAGATAATACTAACATCTTTCTTACCAAAAAATTATGATTTTTGTTGAGATAATTAAATAGATCTAACACATGAAACACGCATTCCTAAACACAGTGAGTGACACATGTTAAGTGATTATTTAAAGTTAACCTCTGTTACTAACTGAGAGCAATTGACTCACGGGAGACTCAATGAGGGATAAGAAGTAAAACAGAAACTTCACTTAGTTAACTATTAAGAAAATAATATTATTTTAAAATCACATTTATTTCAAAGCAAACAATAGAAAAATGGCACTGGTATGATCAATATTTAAATCAAACTTTAATTTCTATATTATAAACATAAAAACTGCTATATCTTAAAAACCTTTTATAGAGTCAGCAGGAATCTTGGGTTCACCAATTTTGATTTCCTCCTTTGACAAGACAAAAAGAAAAATCAGGAAGAAGAAAGAAAGATAAAAGTAAGATAAAAAGATAGATGAAGACAGCAAAGGAAAGATAACTAAACTCAGCCAGGTTAGATTATCATGTCCTACTTGGTTTCTTAACCCCAAAATTCCTTTCACCTCCACAGATAGTACCAAAGACACCTTCCTGCTAGTTGAGTTCAATCTAATGTTCCAACTCTTATCTTTTCTTGAGTGAAAAGGGGATTAAAAAATCAATGCTCAGAAGAGTCAGAATCTATTTAATCTTGTAGATAGGCCAGCTCTAGCCTTGGGCTAATTCTAGTAACTGGGACTTCTGGTTTACTCAGGAGAGTAATGCATCATTTCTACTTCATTTCAATAACTCGAATTCTTTATTGCCAGAGTTCTTCAGTGGATCTCCTGCTCATTACACTGGTCCTTTGCTGGACCTGTCTTGTTGGAATTCCACGGATCTCACCTAGAAATATAGCCCAGTGGCCAGAGCCTTGCAGACTTCCCTCACACTGATTGCCCATTTGACTTCATAGTTAATGTTGCATGCACCAATAATGCCAATAATTGTATACACCTATCACATATTCATAATACAGTACAGGGTTATATTTGTGGGTCTTGGTTGACACTAACTGCTTGGATAAATTGCCATCTATTATCTATCACAACATGGTCAGGAAACTCAACTTCCCTTGCCTGATTGGCTTTCTTGACTTATAATATCGGTCATTATATCTGTTTCTCCCAACACAAATACTTATAGCATCTAAAAAGTCATGTCTAAAATATATAAAGTTTCAAGGCCGGCCCTGTGGCCTAGTGGTTCAGTTTGGCACACTCTGCTTTGACAGCCCAGGTTCATGGGTTCAGATCCTAGGTGCGGACCCACCACTCATCAGCCATGTTGTGGCAGCAACCCACATACAAAATAGAGGAAGACTGGCACAGATGTTAGTTCAAGGCTAATCTTCCTCAAGCAAAAAATTATATATATATGAAGTTTCAACTCCATGAGGGGACTTTTTCCATTGCAGATAACTATTCCATGTTTGGCCAGTTTCAGAAATAAAATTGAGATTCAGATAAGTAGAGAAGTCAGGGGACACAACAAGTCTCTTAAGTGATTATACCTAAACACTTTTAAAATCTGTACTCTAATGTTTGCAATAAATTATGCTACTTCCTCTACAATGTATTTTTAATAGAATATTGAAGCTAATGCTGACTGAAATCAACTCAGGAAATATACCTTTGTCATTGAAATGGACTCCAGATGTCTTTATAATGGGCAAGTAGAGAAACATTAAATGCCATTGAGGATGAATTTTGAGTCCTCCCAGAGTCCTACCCATTCTCATGGTTATTGCCAGGGATGTTTTTCTGAGACAAACATGCTTATTGATGAGTTACAAGTACGTGAAACAAGATGATAAAACCAGTCTTCTTTTAAGAAACTACAACACCTCAGCAACTATCAAATTCCTTATGCCCTCATTCTAGTAAGTTATGAGCTGTTGAAACTGCACATATTCTGAAAGTTTGCTAAATGCAAACAAAGTCATCTAGTTGCCACGCTATAACTTGAGGTAATAAGGGACTTAAAAAATAAACAGTGGAAGCAAAACCTGATATCTTTGGGTGTCAGGGGCTACTTTGACTAAGCTCATTTCAAATTACAACATCAGCAAAATTAAGCTATTAAAGCTACAAGTAAAAGAGTATTGTTACTTTTAAGAAGAAATAGGACTAATTGGATACTCATATGCCTCCCAGCCTATCTATCTTAAATGTGTGGTTCATCAGTAGTTATTACTAAAGTTGGCAGAAATAATGGACATATCTCTTATGCAAAATGTTTGAAGTCACCTTTCTATTTGAGTCAGAGAATAAAATCTAAGAAAATAGATGTACACAGACATTAAAATGCATCATTACTTTGCCTTTACCTTTTCATACTTGTTTTTGCAAAGATACATGGTTAAATGAGCCTCATAAATTAAAATTACAATAGAAAATAAACATTTTCTACATCCTATTCAAGTATATGGAATTGAGTGAACTCGTTGAAAGAAGATGATACCAATGATACACAAACTGTTAAAAACAATTTGAGGAAAATTTGCTGAGTCTGAGTGCTGGTCAAGCAGTTGTTTCCCACACTGGCATTATGCTTACGAGGGAAAAATTATGTGGAAATGGAATGAAAAGTCTTCAAAAACCATAGCAGGAAGATTAATACTGCTATCATCTTCATGAAATAGGCATCATTATGTGTGTGTGTGTGTGTTGGCGTGAGTATAAAACGTATTACTTCAAAATAATGAGCTTGAGATACAAGGAGGGTTTATAACTTACCCAAGATCACACAGACTTCAAGAGCAGAGCCAAGATTCCAGTTCAAATCTACCTGATTCTTAGGCACGTGTGGTAGTTCTTATCTAGGCCCGAGATGATACTGCATTCTTGCAACAAACTTGAATAATCTAAACTGTGCTTAGTATAGCGTTTGGAAAAGTTTCTAGACTAAATCCAAGAAATGCATTGTCTTTGAAGCTTGGGATCATGTCTTTACTATTGTTTCTTTAGAGCCCAGAAAAATGCATGGCACAGATTAGTCACTTAATAAGAACAGTTAATGAATAAATAATTGAACAAATGAAAAATGTATTCATTTATTCATTTAGAAAATTATGTATACTTATAAACACTAGCATTCCAAATGAAACATTTTTAAACTTATGAAATATCTAGATGATTCAAATCCATAATTAATGTAGAAATGAGAGAAGATAGGGGAACATTTTCTGTGTAAAAAAAATTACTATCTTCCACTAAGTCAATAGAATCTTAGAGAATAATGTACAAAATGTCTGAAATATCAGTTGCTTACTATGATTGTCAACAAAACAGAGTCTCCTATTTAACAATTCATTTTAAAACATCCATATGCAAGGAAAGAAGTAGGTTCTATGTTGTAAATATTGGTTAGATAATTTATTAATTCCTTGATTATTCACCAAGAGAAATGGACTATTTGAGGTACTGTTATGATACAAGTTACATCACAGGATCTTTCTTCTTTCTTATTCAATATTCTGGATTTATTCTTCAATATTCAATAATATTTGGAAGATATTATATGAGTTGAATTATTTGTTCAGTGACCACTATAAGTAGAGAATTATTGGGATTACTGTTGATTCAAAGCTATGTACAAAGTGCATCAAGAAGCTTTTTATTGTATTATGTTAATTAATTATCACACAAATCTACCATGAGGTCACCATTTTACACATATGAATATTAAAGTTCAGAAACTTGAAGCACTTTGCCTAAAGACAAAAAAACAGTCAGTGGTAGACTTTGAAGTGAAGATAAGCTCTTATAATATTCAAATTCAGTAATTTTCACTCTGCCATGATGTTTCCACAAAATTGATCTCTGTGTATTTTTGAATGCTTCAAATAAAAAAATAAAAAATAAAAATTCCTGCCACTGTTTAATTACTTACACTAACCTAAGTTCAGATACCACTACACTCTTCATCTAAAATATTTTCTCTATGGTTCCCGAACCAAACAGTCCCTTTTTTCACTAGTTTATGCTTTCTGTAGAAGGAAATATCCTTCAGACAATTGACCACTGATGCTGGCAATGGACAGAAGGCACCTGGTTTGAAAGACAGTTGGTATGACCACAGGCGTCTCATATTCCAACCTTCCGGGTTCTAGAATCTCAACATATTCAAATATAAATATGAATGCTTTCTTGTCCACAAATATAGGGCAGACAGTATTTCTTTTTTAGAAACTTTCAAGAGGGAAAAAATTCTAGCCCTACACTAACTATACTTAATTTAATAATGAGAGATGTTTTAGGAAATATACTAATGATAAGCCACAGGTAAATTTCAAAATAGAGAAGGAGAGTGAGGCAGTTGAAAAAGAAGAGCAGCACAAAGGGCTAAAGATTTTTAGTAACTTTTGCTTTTTTTAATATGACATAGTCTTTATATTTTCAAGCACAGAATTTTTGTAGGCATTCCAAACCACAAATGCTGCTGTTGAGACAATATTGTCACGAAATAAGAATATGTGATGGGGACAAAAGCATAATGCCAGAAGATACAATGAAGCATAGAATGTTATTTAGAGGCAATCTGGCCCACTGCAATGGAATGTGTCCATAGCTTCTGGAAAATCTATAGCATCAAAAAACCGAAAGCCATGCTTTCTCTGAAAAGTATTAACCAAAGTTAGCAAAGAGAAAAATGCTTATTCCTGTATTGACTAATGACTGAGGTTAAATCAGGCAGTATGTATGGCTGATGGACTCAACTCCTCTATTTTACTATTCTATCATTTCATTCTGAGAGTAATTACTAGATCCTTGGCAGTTTGAAACCATTTTGAAGCCTCTGGAAGGAAGTTTTTTTTTTTTTCCTTTAAATAAATGTGAGAAATATCTATTTTTGAGAAGAAATGTACTAAAAAAAGCTGGAAGTTGGGGAATTTGGTAGATCTTAAGGAACAAAGTTGTGATTTCACTTTGGTAAGGATTGTTTCATTGAGTTCGTCGTGAAATAGCAAGACTAATTTTTGGAAGTCGTTTATATAATGATAAGCTATGTACAAAGAAAAAATTAGAAGAAAGCTGCTGAATGATATTAAAACATCCAACATCTAAACTAAAATGTTAAACAATATGCACTCTGAAACCATAGCCTCCCGTCCTCATATTAGAAACAATGTAGAAAAATCCTGCAGTTTGTTGCAATGTAGCAAATTAAATTAGAAAGCAAGTGTATTTGTAACAACTAAAAATTCTTGCTGGGTAGCGTCTCTCAAGATAAAAGTTTTACATGACTAGCAATGACTGAATTAGGGACTTTTGCTTACAGTGTATGGTAGAATAGGCAACTTGAATTACTTGATCACTATGTAATAACTTACATAAAATATTATTTTTATCATATTTCTGGGCTGTGAATAAGAAAGGAGACTTGTTGAAAGGGAAAAAGGAAGAGGTGTAACCAACTATAAAAAGCAAGATTGCCTTTGTGGGCACATGTCCATATTAGCACTGCAATTGGGCATCTAGATTTAGGTAGTAGGAAAATGGAGGTGATGAACTAAGAATCTGGATTATACTTGGGACTCTGGAACAGGGCTATTGTGGTCTGAGATCTGCAGAAGCAAAGGTAGATCTTCTCTGGAAAAAAAAAAATCCCCCTAAGAATCCATGGAACAACAAATATCAGATTCAGATTCTTAAGGACTTCATGTACAGGAATGGTCTGATATATATACGATATATATATATATATATGATCCCAAGGCAAATTCAATAAATATTGGAAAATATATATATATAGCACTTACTGTAGGCCAGGAAATGTGTAAGAGCTTTAAATATATTAAATGATTAAATTCTCTGACAACTGTCTGAGGTAGGAACAATTTTCATATTTCCATTTTACATATGGGAAGAATGAAGTATAAAGAAGTTTTATGTTTATTCAAAGCCAAATAGCAAGAATTTACCTGAATATCTAAAAATGAAAAACTACGTGTTAAAAAAAACCCAAAGAATAGATTAACCATCATATTACATACAACTGAAGAGAGAATCAAGAATAGAGAGCACAGAAATAAATCCACATATATATAGTCAACTATACATCTTTGACAAAGATCTTTGACACAGGAGCAAAGGCAATACAATGGAGCAAAGATAATCTCTTCAAGAAATGGTGCTTGAATACTTGGACATCCACATTCAAAAAAAATAAAAAATGAATCTAGACACAGACCTTACACTCTCCACAAAAAGTAACACAATGGATCCTAGCCCTAAATGTAAAATGCAAAAATATAAATCTCCTAGAAGATAGCGTAGGAGAAAATCTAGATGACCTTGGGTATGGTAATAACTTTTTAGATAGAACACCTAAGGCAAAGTCTGTGAAAGAAATAACTGACAAACTGGACTTCATTAAAATTGAAAACTTCTCTTCTGTCAAAGATAATGTCAAGAGAATGAGAAGACAAGTCACAGACTGGAAGAAAATATTTGCAAAGACACATCTGATAAAAGACTGTTACCAGAAGTATAAAAAAATAACTCTTAAAACTCAACAATAAGAAAACAAACAATTAAAAACTGGGCCAAAGACCTTAACAGAAACCTCACCAAAGATATACAGATGGCAAATAAGCATATGAAAAGTTGCTCCATATCATATGTCATCAGGGAAAAACAAAGAGATACCAGTACACATTTCAGAATGGCCAAAATCCAGAACACTGACAACACTAAATGCTGGTGAGGATGTGGAGCTACAGGAACTCCCATTCATTCGCTGCTGGTGGAAACGAAAATGGTACAGCCACTTTGGAAGACAGTTGGGTAATTTCTTATAAAACTAAACAGACTCTTGCCATACAATCCAGCATTTGTGCTCCTTGGTATTTACATAAAGAAGTTGAAAACTTACATCCACACAAAAAACTACACATGGATATTTATAGCAACTTTATTCATAATTGTCAAAACTTGGAAGCAAGCAAGATTTCCTGCAGTAGGTGAATGGATAAATAAGCTGTGGTACATTCAGGCAACAGAATATTATTCAGTACTAAAAAGAAATGAGTTATAAGCCACGAAAAGACATGGAGGAAACTTAAATGTATATTGCCAAGTGAAAGTAGCCAATCTGAAAGGGCTACACACTGTATGATTCCAACTATATGACATTCTGGAAAAGGCAAAACTATGAAGATAGTAAAAGATAAGTAGCTGCTCAGGGTTAGGGCAAAGGGAAGGGAGAAAAGGCAGAGCACGGAAGTTTTTAGGGAAGCGAAACTACTCTGTACACTATAGTGGTGGGCTCGTGTCGTTATACATTTGTTCAAATCCATAAACGTTCATCAACAGTGAACCCTAATATAAACTACGGTCTTTGGGTGATAATGATAAGTCAATGTAGATTTATCAATTGCAACAAATGTATTTCTCTGGTGAGGGATATTGATAATGGGTGAAGCTATGCATGTGTTGGGGCAGGGGGTATACAGGAAATCTCTGTACATTCTTCTCAGTTTTGCTGTGAAACTAAAACAGCTAAAATATATAATTATATATATAAAATAAAAATATAACAAAAAAGAGAAAATTAGTGAATTGGAAAAGTGATATAAAGAAATTATCTGGTTTGTAGTACAGAGAAACAAAGATATGGAAATATATAAGCTTAAGGTTAAGAATATGGTGGATAGAATAAGAAAGATCATCATGTGTACTGACACATTCTCGGGAGAAAAGAATAGAAAGAATAGATGAAATTAAATGTTCGAATAGAGAAGAGCTAGGAATTTTCTGAAACTTGTTAAAAACATGAGTTCACAGATAGGAAGCAAAAGGTATACCAAGCAGTATAAATAAAAATAAAGCCACTCTTAAGCACATCATAGTGAAACTGTAGACTGCCAAAGACAAAACAATCTTAAAAGCACCAAGAGCACCTAAAAATGAAAGACAATTAGACCGGGAGCAGACTCAGAAAGGAATACTGACTTTTAAGTGTATGCTCCCCTGTGTACTCTTCCCTCAATGATTATTGCAAAAATGAAGACATAACTTTTTCTTAAATGTGTTGGTAGAATTAATTAATTAATCTGTATTTTTTTCTATCAGTCCTAGAATAGTGGTTAAAAGAATAGACTTTGAACAACAGACTTGCATTTCAATATTGATCCTATCTCTTAATTAGCTGTTTACTAGTGTAAGTTTAGACAAGTCACATAATCCCAGTAAGCTTCAATTTCTTCACCTATACAATGTATATTCCACGATAGTATTATGTGGGGATTTTCCCTGGAGTGCAGAAAACAAAATACATGGAAAGTGTCAGGTTGACCTATATGAAATTATCTTATAGGTCAAAACAGTTATTTTTTGGAATATCAGGTATTTCATTTGGGCCAATTTAATAGTAAATCTGGTTTTGATTTGAGAAAGAATCAAGTTCACTTTTAAGTTCATGTACAATGAAGAGACAAACTATTTTGCAAAAGGAAAAGGAGCTAGTTTAGAATCAACCTTACCTTGTACCACATTGAAGTCTATAGGAATTACTCTATGTATGTCATTTGTTGGTGATATGTTATAACTGACTAGAATTTGACTTAAATAGAATGTACCATAAGTCCAATCATATAAGTAATTTTATGATTAGATCATGTGTAAGACTGCTCAAACAACAAAAGCCCTGGTGCTACTACTGTACAGATTTCATAAGGTTCAGGCATGCATTTTATTGAAAGCTATAAAGTATTTCCCTAGTATGTCAGACGACTGTTAAGGTGGCCACCATGATACTCTTATGAATTTGAGCAGAAACTGTGAATTGCTTCTAAGCCATAGACTATGGCAAAATTGATGGAACATACGTGATTATGTGATTATATTACACAAGATTATAGCACTTGGCTTGCTGAGTCTCTCTTCCTTGCTGGCTTTGAGAAGACAAGCAACTATTTTGGAGAATTCCATATAGCAAGAACTGTGGGCAGTCTCTAGGAGCTGAGAGTGGCCTCTGGCAGATAGCCAAGAAGGAGAAGAAATGGAAACTCTCAGTCCTACAACCACAAGGAAGAGAATTCTGCCAACAACCTGAATGAGCTTGAAAGAAGATCTTTCCCTAGTCAAGCCTCAGATGAGGCCACAATCCTGCTGGACACCTTGACTTCTGCTTGTAAGATTCTAAGCATAGGATCCAGTTAGGCCTTGCCTGGATTTCTGATCCACACAAAATTTGGGATACTAATTGTGTATTGTTTTAAGCTGATAATCTTCTTGTAATATTGTTACTCAGCAATAGATAACTAATATGCCTAGAGAGAGAGAGAGAAATCATCAGACAGTGGCTCGTGATAGAAAAGAAAAGAAAAGAAAAGGCAGGTTATTCCTTCCAGACTCATTCACAAATTCCACAACTGTACTAACTTCTGTTTTGCAAAGGGTGTAATCTTAGGAAAATTGCATTATCAAAAGGATCTTTAAAAGTAATCTTTTCCATAGAAATCATTTCCGCACTGATAATGGTCAAATGAGGAGGCCCTGAGCGGACAATTACTGATATTCTTCAATCCCCCGGGGAAGCCACATTTCTTTGACAATAGCAATATATGACATTGGTGGTATGGAATTGTGACATTCAGTGTAGGATTATTTTGTGTTTTTAGTGTAAATTGCCCTAGCTAGCAGACATCAATTGAGTGTTTTGTTGAGAATGTGCTGTCTGAGTAACTGCAATATCCCCTCTTGTGTGAAAGACTTCAAACTGTCTTAATTGGCTCTGCTGAGGGCGTTCTTAGCTGCTCCACTGAAAGAGTCATCATGCACATGGAGGCAAGAACCATGGAAGAAAGATTCAGGGCAGAGACATAAGGGAGCTCGCTGTCTTTCTGCTGTCATTGCTTAAGCAAATAATAGAAGCATTCAATTTGTTCTGAGAAAGAAAGAAACTTTGATTATACACCTTAACTTTTGCCTGCAAACAAAAGGCAATGCTTAAAAATGAGCTATCTTCCCTATCAAGGAATTGAGTGTTGAACAAATTTATCTGGATAAGGACAAGAAAGCTATTTCCTGCCTCTGTGTCAATAAATAGAAAATGACTCAAAAAGCAGTTCCAGAAAAAAAAAGAAAATAGAAGAAGAAATCCCGCCTCATATTGAAAAGGGATGGGAAATGGGAAAGGGACCACCGAGAAAAAAATGCCCAGTGGAGAAATCGCTAAGGGGTCAATTGGAAAATGCTCAGTTTCCTGTCATTTCAGGGCAACAAATGAAAGAATCAATGCCATCTCAACAGATTTCAGTGACTGAATGGTTTATTTACGTATTAAACACAAGTTGGAGGAATATGTTTGGTCTTTGAGTATTCTGAATTTTATACTATTTACACATCTCCCCCTTTGAGATTTTATTTAGTGTACTCTAGAAGAAAACAAAGCCTTGTCTATCCACAGAAAGACCCTCAAGACCCTGAGGGGAAGATTCGGGAATTTCATTAAAGACAAAATAGTCTTTAGATAACAACACACTCTGATAACTCAATAGCAAACAGCCATTCCTTAATGATTTCCCAAGTAAACATGAATTAATGTACTGTACCAGATTCTTTGTAAAGATCATTATTTTCTCAAAATAAAACAAAAACAAGAAAGAAATTGTTTATGATTTTGTACAAAGGCTCAACAATCTCATTTCCCACTTACAGCAGAATTCAATGGATATTGTTTCTACAAGTCATCCTGCTTCAGGGCACACAACTAAAAATTAAACCCCCCCGAGGACACGATACTGATGATCACTCCAATGTCAATTATTGTACATGGAGAATATACTTATACCTAGCGCCCTACTATCCCATTCAATGTGTACAAGTTAATACAACAATCCATGAGGACGGTACTCTTATTTTCCCTAATTTTTCAGATGAGGAAAGTGAGGCTGGAAGAAGTTAAGTAACTTGCCCAAAGTGGTGGAACAGCATGAAGTGGAATTGGGATTTGAATGCAGGCAACCTGATTCTTGAGTCCTTATTGTTAAATAACAACTATTTTTCAGGAAATATCTGTGGGTCAATGTGGAAAATTCAGAAATCTCATCTTAAATCTATCTAGGAATATTTAAGAAGACAGTTGCTTAATGAGATTCATACCTTCTCTGCAATCAAATGCTATAAAACCCAACTCCTAAATTAGATTTTGGTATGCCACATGTAGATGGTTGACAATATAAATACATTGCAGATAAGTATAAAAGCAAAACCAAAAACTGTGTGCTACCATGTTTAGTGACATGGTGGATCTGGTGTGGGGATGCAAAGACACTTTTGTAGCCAGGTCAGATTTATAAGGTGATATTTCCTGAATGTATGCATGAAATCCTTTTATTTTCATCACCTTTTATTTCCTTTCAGGAAAGTTATGATCTATATCCTTAAATACCTTAAACATCTGTCATACACAGTTTTATACAAAGAGATCCGAAACACTAAATCATTCTATCACACAAATGATACAAATTTAATTCAATTTAGCAAATATTTAGTGGCTACCTATTATATGCCAGTCACTATATAAGTTTGACATGAATTCAAATTTTAAATCTACCATCTAGGAGGTGATGATAGATATTACCATCATCATCATCATCATCCTCATTACCATTATATAAGTATCATGAAGGAAGTACTGAATACCAAATGGAAAGCAGGAGTACTAAAGATATGGGGGATTTCGTGCTGACTTAGTTAAGAAGGATTCCTAGAGCAGATGCCATTTAATTTGGTTTTTAAGAATGAGTATAATTTGAATAAGCAAGAAAGGAAGTGTCAAATGTGAGGATATTCCATTATACTTAATAGGTAACAAGGTTCTAGTCGAACCAGAAGGAAGACTCAGACAATACATAGCTTGAGATCTTAAGGGTTGTCTGCTCATTGTATCTAATTTTATAGACTGATTTATAAGATGGAGCCCCTTAGTGGGGAAGAACTATATAAAATGAACAACTGTGGTCAAAGCATAGACAAAAATGTTTACAACAAATTGATAGAGATCTGACTGAACCTAATGTTAATGGAAGATAGAGTTACTCAAGCAAGAAAACTTATAATAGAGAAAGAAGTCTAGCACTAGGAAGTTAATACAACAAATAAGGTCTGAAAGATGAAGGAAAACAGTAATTCTCAGCACTGCATTGAGATGGGGTCTTAAACTCATCCATGCCCATTTAGCCTGATAACAGTGTTTACTTTGGAATGAAAAGGGCTGTGTAACGAAATGTGTCATTCAATGTGGCCACCCATTCTGTCATGAAGTTGCCCTAATTGACACAGAGGAGACTCTCACTTCTCAAGTCTCCATTGAGTTGTTACAACTGTGAAGATGGGGATGAATTTATAAGTGAAAAACAAGTCACATAAAGATATTTACAGTATAATTCTATTTTATAAATCTCAAAAACATATTAGCTAAACAATATATGTTATGGGCTATATTCATATCTGGCAAAACCTTTTAAAGCAAAGAAATGATAAACAAAAAACTAAATTAGTGGTTGCCCGGGGGAGGGAGGGGGTAGTAATGTAGGAAGAGAATGTGGTCAATAAGAAGACTAAGAGGGCTTCTAAAATATGGAGAAAGTTCTATTCCTTAAGCTGAGCTATAGGTAAACGGTTTATTATTATATTATTTTACAGGTTTATTATTATTACATAATCATTTAATGTATATTTCATCGTAAATAAATATTGATTTTAAAAGTAGCTGGTTATAGCCTTAAAAATTATTGTATATGCTTCTCTATTTTTGCATTCTGCTTCGTGTCCCTCAATAACATATTCTGAAGATTTCCCAATATCAATAAAAATTCCTCCAAAAACAGTATTTTTAATGGTTGGAAAAAATTCTATTTTAAGGGTCATAAGATATATTGTTTGGTATTTTCCTAATTGTCATTGCTGTGGTATCAGACTCATTTTTATTATAAAACCAGTGGCTGTATGAGGGCTCACAAAAATGGGTACAATTGCAAATTCGTAGGGTCAAATATATATTTTTAAAATACTATGTATGCAAGTCTTTCTTAGCCTGTTGCTTGCGCAGTTCACTGTATTGAAGCAGACATCTGTGGGTATGCACAAAAATAAAATTTCGTTGTCTTGTTTTTATCTTTTTCATACCCAGAGAATCAAGTTGTAGCTTTTGCCTGAGGGAGAACTGCAAGAAAATGAACTAGTGTGATGCGTTCTTCTGCCAAGCAGACAAGAATATGGAAGTAAAGTTATCCACATAAATTAGGACAGACAGCCAATCAGAGTCTGCCCACTTATCCTTCTAGGGGAGCAAGCAAGCAAAAGCAAGATATCCTATTTGCTTCACTTTGTTTCCCTATGGATTTCAGGGATTGATATAGAAAAAAAGGAGTCAGGGAGGAGGCAGTGGAGCTTAGTCAACCTAGAGATAGTTTCTGTAACAGGGAAAAAGGATCAGTGAAGTTAAATCTCAGGAGATGAAAATTGATTTTAAAGGAATATTTCAGGAATCTTTTTGTTTTGTTTTGCTATAAAACTGAGAAAAGAGAAAAAAGGAATAAAAAGAAAAATAAAAGGCCTAAAAATTGTGAATAGTGAGGAAAAATAATCATCCGGTCATCCATATGGGAGTGTCTATAACATTAGTAAAAATGTTGCGAACATTAAAAAAAATTCCCTTGGTTGTCAGTCTCCAAAAAGAAACTGTGGCGCTGGCTTCTGAAACAACACTAAAAAGATAAGAAGCCTGCTTCCTTCTGGTTCATAAAACACACTGTTCTAAAGCTACCTTGAGATATCAAAAATGTGTCCAAAGGTGTTTGAAAATCTGAATGACTTATTCTTTGAATTTGAGTTTGAGGCTAGGTCATCGGAATTTTAACTTTTTGCAACAATATATTTAGAGATAATTGAGTGGATAGTCTGTATTTCAGAGTAAGTGGATCATTGATAATTTCTCCCTCTGTTTCCATCCTCTTAACTTTGGTAACTCTTTCTTAGTCTCTTTAGATTTAGCTTTGTATTTCATGTGCTCTGGGAAGCCATTCTGGACCTTATTCCATTGAGACTTAGCTACCCATCAGTCTGCATAATCATTGCAGGTCAATTCTCTCTCCTCTCCAAATTGACCGTGAAATCTTTAAGGAGACGTACTTTATTCATAATGGCATCTTAGCACCCAGCATAGTACTAGACACATGGTGGGTGCTCAGTAAATATCTGTTGAATGAAAACGCATTGACACAGAAAACATGTTCTCAACATTGTTAGTCCTAATGTGGTGTAATTCAAAGGATCAGTATAATCTAGAGCATGCAATTCCCAACATAATTTCCAACGTGCAACTACCAGAAAGTCAGCCTCAGATTTTTATAGCTAATATTCTTATTAATGAATGATCAGCCAGGCCAGGCATGAACACACACTGCACAGGTTTAATTCTGATGTGGAATTTATCATTAAACAGACCTGAAAGCCATGATAAAGCAAATTTGGCTGAGTAGCATATAAAATTCAAAAAAATAAATGCAATAACTAATTGTTGAGTCCAGTATTGAGGACTCAGTATGGAAGAAACTCTCTTTTGAGGGTACCCTTTGGGCACTGTATTTTTGGTCAGTTTTGGTAACACGCCTGTTTTATGGTGGGAAGCCACTATTTTATGGATGCACCATTTAACTGAGTCACACTGAGAAAATTATTAATTCCAAGTCATAGATTTTTAATCTTTAAAATGGAAATAATGTCATGTTCATAGGGCTGTTACCAGGATTAAACATGACGGTGAATGTAAATCACCTAGAACTACCTTTGATACACTGTAAACCCTCCAAGAATGCTATTGCCCTGTAGGCTTCCAGAACACAACGCCAGTAGTGTGCCCACGTGCGCACACACACACAAAAAGTAGAACAGAATATCTCTTCTTATTTTTGAGTTTCGAGACTTCTTTATACATTCCAGATGTAACTATTTTTGATAGATTCTATGATATACAAAAATTCTTTCCCAGTCTATAGTTTGTAATTTCATTCTCTTAAGAGTGTCTTTCATAGAGGAAATTTTTTTCTTCTGATGAAATCCAAATTATTAATTTTTTTCTAAGTCACATTTTGGTGGTGTATCTAAGGACCCATTGCCTAACCAAAGACACAAAAATTTTCTCCTATGTTTTAAGAATTTTATAATTTTTTATTTTACTTCAAGTCTGTCATCCAATTTCAGTTAATTTTTGTAAATGAAGCAAAAGAATTGCTTCATTTCTGGACTCTCTAATTTGTCCCATTGACCTATGTGTTTACTCTTTTGCAGATATCTCTCCTAATTACTGTAGTTTTAATAGTAAGTCTCAAAATCAGGTATGGTGGATCCTCCTACTTTGGTCTTCTTTTTCAAATAATTTTGGCTAATCTGTATTTTTTGCTTCCCAATATATATTTTATAATCTTCTTGTCTTATAGCTAGAAAAAATTCTGCTGGATTTTTGACTGGCATTGTAATAAATGTACAGACCAACTCGAGAAGAATTGCTAACTTAACTATATTGAGTCTTCTAATAATTGAACATGATATGTTGCTCCATTTATTTAGTTTCTCTTTGGTTTCTTTGATCAGCATTTTGTAGTTTGCACATAAAAATGTAGCATTTTTTTTTAGATTTATACATAAGTATTTCATTTTCTGGAGCTATGGTATTGGCATTCTTTTATAATTTTGGTTTCCAATTGTTCATTGCTAGTATATAAAAATTGATCTTTGTATACTTACCTTGCTTCTCTGACCTCGTTGAATTCACTTATCATCATTAGTGAGCTTTAGTTCTACGATATTTCAGTGTGCGTAAATTTCTTAGAATTCATAATCGTGCTATCTGCAGATAGAAACAGTTTTACTTTTTTCTTCTCCAACCTATATGCCTTTTCTTTCTTTCTCTTGCCTTATTGCACTAACTAGGATTTTCAACACAATTTTGAATAGAGATGGTGAAGCAAATCTTTGTCTTGTTCCTGACGTTAGGAAGAAAACATTCATTCTTTTACTATCAAGTAGGATGTTAGCCGCAGGTTTTTGCAGATGCCCTTTATCAAGTGAGGGGAGTCTCCTTTTATTATTAGTTTATAGAGAATTTTTATCATGAATGAAATTTGAACTTAGTTGAATACCTTTTCTGCATCTTTGATATGATCAAATGATTTTTCCTTTTATAGTCTGTTAACATGGTGGATTACAATGTTTGATTTTGAGTGTTGAACTAGCCCTGAATTTCTGTGATAACCCGTACTTGGTCATGCAGTTATTATTCTTTTTCTATATTGCTGGATGAGATTTCTTAATATTTTGTTTTTGATATTTGCATGTATGTTCATGAGAGATGTTGGTCTGTAATTTTGTTTTCTTGTGATTTCTTTATTTAGTTTCACTATTGGGGTACTGTTGACCTAGCAAAATGAGTTGAGAAGTGTTCCAGATTTTCTATTTTCTAGAAATATAATTTAATGTTCTTTCTTTCTTTCTTTTTTTTTTTTTTGGTGAGGAAGATCAGCCCTGAGCTAATATCTGCCAATCCTCCTCTTTTTTTTTTTTTGCTGAGGAAGACTGGCCCTGGGCTAACATCCGTGTCCATCTTACTCCACTTTATATGGGACGCCGCCACAGCATGGCTTGACAAGCGGTGTGTCGGTGTGCACCAGGGATCCGAACCGGCGAACCCTGGGCTGCCGCAGTGGAGTGCCCGCACTTACCCACTTGCACCACCGGGCCAGCCCCTTAATGTTATTTCTTAATTAAATGTTTGGCAGACTTCACCAGGTAAACCATTCAAGCCTGGAATTCTGTTTTTTGGAAGTTTTAGACTACAAATTCAATTTCTTTAACAGATATAGACTATTCAGAACATCTCTTTCTTCTTCAGTGACTTTTTTCAGCAGCTTTATTAAGATATAATCCACATACCATACAATTCACCCATTTAAAATGTACAATTCAATGGCTTTTGGTACACTCAGAATTATGCATTGATCACCACAATCAATTTTAAAACATTTTTATTACCCTCAAAAGAAACTCTGCACCTCTCCTCTATCACTCCCATTATCCCTGTTCTCCCTAGGCAACCATTAATCTACTTTCTGTGTCTATACATTTGCCTATTGTCTAATATGAAGTAACATTTAATACAGTCAACGAGCCACATAATGATGTTTCAGTCAACACAGACCACGTATACAACAGTGATCCCATAACATTAGTATCATAGACTCTTGATGTGTAGTAGGCTCTACCATCTAGGTTTGTGTAAGTCCACTCTATGGTGTTTGTACAATGGTGAAACTGCCTGACGACTCATTTCTAAGAATGTATCCCCGTCGTTAAGCAACACAAAACTGTACTGATGGAATCATACAATATGTAGTGTTTGACTGGTTTCTTTCACTCAGCATAATGTTTTTAAGGTTCATCCATGTTGTAGCATATAACAGTACTTCATTTTCTTTACTGCTGAATTATATTCCATTGCATTCATATATCACGTTTTGTGTATCCATTCATTGAACATTTGGGTTGTTTCTACTTTGAGTTATTATGATTAATGCTACTATGAGCATTCATGTAAAAGTTTTTGTGTGGACATATGTTTTCATTTCTCTTGGGTATATACTTAGGCATAGAATTGCTAGATCATACGGTAAATCTTATGTTTAACTGTTTTAAAACTATCAGACTGTTTTCCAAAGGAGTTTCACCATTTTACGTTCCCACCAGTAGTGTATGAGGATTCCAGTTTCTTAACATCCTTTCTAACACTTATTATCAGTTTAATAATATTTAAATGTTTGCATCCTTCAAGGAATTGGTCCATTTCATCTAGCTCATCAAATTTATGTGCACAGCCTTGTTTGCAATATTTTATTATTATCTTTTTCATGCCTGTGGTTCTGTAGTGATATCCTTTTCATTCCTGATTTAGTGATTTGTGTTTTCTCTTTTCTCTTGTTCAATCTTCAGAGGCACTGCTGCCATCATGTCAGGAGTGGACTTGCCTCACATAAGACTGAAAGAGTTAAGAGAGTTTCATCCCATAGCCTCACCTCCACTTATCTGCCCTCTAACCTGAGAAAAGGGGCTTTTCTTGGAGCTTTTCTGTCTGTGCATGGTGCAAACTTCCCAGATTCAGATTGTCCAAGAGTCTAAGCTCGGAAATATGGAAGAGAAACAGAGAACCCAGGGAGCTTCCTAATGTATGAGGTCATTATTCTAGTTCTGATTTCCTCTCCAGTCTCCTATTATTCACTTTTCAGAGTTCCGTCAAGATTTGTCTTCGGTATTATGTTCAAAGTGGTAGTTGTCAACAGTGGAGAGATCGAGAGAGGTGTACTTATTCCATTATAACTGGGACTGAAGCCACCACCTATCCAGTCTTACCTATAACTAAACTCCCTGTTTTATCATGAAAATCTACTCATTTTTCTACTCACTTTTTCCTAGGGGCACAATACTCTAAGGATGATCTTGAAACATTACGAGAACTTGAATCATCTTCTCAATCAAAAGATGATTAAAATATGCTGAGTATAATTTTAATTGTATCTAATTACACTGTAATGTGATACAATTATTTCGACATTATTTCCAGCAAGAATGTACTTACCTCTTTAATTTAAATAATGTTTGGGCTCATATTTTTGTCCCTATCTCCTCTATGTGGTCTTCTCTAACATACAAAACTTATACTACTTTCTTTATTCTCTAACCTATTCTTTTTTTTGTATTATTCATTTTACCCCTTAATGTACTCTTGATTTGTATCATAAAATAATCCTGCTATTTAGTATTTCCTCGACTATAGTTAAACACCTGGAAGATTTGGATTATGCTCTAGTTTTCAGCAATTAGCTTAATGCCATACTCATAGTAAATAAATACCAAGTAAGTTTTGACTTGAAAAACAAGTATGTAAAAGAAGTTCAATCCTTCACTATATTCTGGCTCTAAAATAGCAGAGGGGATAACATTACCTTTAGGCACCTATGTGCCGAAAAGCTGGAGACAGTTTTATAGGCCCTTTATAGATAAATATTGATAAATAGGAGGTAGTAAAGAAGGAAAAGAAAAGGAAGAGGTGCACTTACTTTCGGGGATTGAAGTCTAATGTTTTCTTTTTTTATTATGGATGGAGACAGGATGAGTGGAAGCAGATTGGTTAAGGATAGGAATTATGAATTGCTTAACCTCTCATTCCATAATGATACATTAAAAAAAAAACTGGTGATATCCAACTTAGGCCTCATAACTGTCTGGGAATATCAGAGATTAATGGTCTCCAATAACTATGTGATAGAGCTGATAAATAAGTTGGTTGCTTAAATATTTAGCTCCAGGGTCATTTTCTCAGTTTTCTACAATTCGAGTATTCTGATTTCCGGATCTAATCATCCACAGAAAACAGCATCAAGAACAAGATATTGTACACATCTCTTTTTCACATTGCATTATAATTTCCTATTCATTATCCCCCAATACATTTATGCTTCTAGAAAGGAGGAATTTTCTCTTACTTATTTTTTCTTCATTCAGTTCTTAGTAGATGTAGTGCTTGTGCATCAGTGTGGCTCAATACAAGTGTGTTAAAGTGATTTCCTAATTGTGATCTAATTACATGCCATTGTGCTACCATCTTACTATAGGTCCAGCATTTTTGAAGACTTTTAAAACACTATACCTAAATGTGTCAAAACACTTTTTTACTTTTTGAAAAGCTCTTTGTCAATTTCTCACCCCTTTTATCCCATAGCTTTACATTCTTCAATATCTGTACATTGAAAATAGAGGTTTCTTTCTCCTGTCTGTGGAAGGAGGAAGCTTCAAGTAGAAGATTCTTTCCTATCCATCACTTGTATGTCTTTCTTACAGGAGGGACAGCAATTTGAATTCCCCATTTTCCTGTGGGAGATGGATGTTGCCCATAACTGAACAAATATCCAGATGAGTATTTGACTATGATTTCTAAATAACAAAATTATCGTAATTTTTGATTTAAAAATATTAGATTAATCCAAAATCAATTATAACAAAGTTTTTGGACTGCTATGTACTTTCCAAGAAGGACAGAGAAAAGCCTCTGAGATTTGTTTCTAAAGTACATTCTAAACTAACCATTATTCTTGAGATGAGGGTCCTCTTTTCTACCACTTACCTTTATAATCTTCTACCCTTCTGTTTCTTCCTTTAATAAAGTTTTAAATGACATCTTATCATTGCATCAGGTGTGCACTTTTGAGTGAGAGTTTATTAGTCCTTGATAGATCAGAAGAGATTTGTGTGATATGTAGCTTTCACAAAAAGTTAGAAACCACTGGTTTGCTCAAATCAGTATTTGCCATGAAGCATCTCAAACGCAAAGGTATTGAAATCTAATTTGATAATTTGTAAGCTTTAAGGAGTCCCTCTAAATATCTTTGCTCTGAGAGTCACATGAAATATTTATTTTAAAAAAAACTGAGTAGATTTTCTACACAGAGTTGCTCTCAAATTTGCTTTTCACCATTAAAAATATTAAACTGTCCTTAAAATGACTCTGCATATTAATTAGGTGTTCTTGATCCCTTTTTAATTCTCTAAAAGAGTTACAATTTCTGAAAAGAAGAAAAAATTTCTTTAAATAAATGCCTTCACTACAATCTCAGACGTCTCAGATGATTTAGACATTCACTGTTTTTCTTTTGGTATAAAATGCACTGTTTGTCTCGTACCATTGTATTCCTTAAGCATATGTAATAGCAATACATTTCAAAAATAGAATTAAGCTGAGCTGCTAAAGATCAGGCAAAAAATACCCTTTTCTGTATCTTGTGCCGTTTAAAATTTGAATTTTAAAAATGTCTTTCTCTTCAGGATGATTTTAATTTGAAGAAAAGATACAAACTGATGAATCCGTATCATAAAAAACAAAATTAAAAAAATACTTCTGGAAGTAAAAGCAATTTTGGAGATAAAACTTTATCAGGATTAGGATTTATATAGCATTTTGAGAATTTGCAATCAGCTAGATAGTAAATCTATTAGTGTATATCAACTCTAGAATGCAGACAAATGATTCATTAAAAAACAAAAAGACAAGTTAGATGATATGCGTAGGAACACTGGAGATCTGGTTGAACCCTCTTCCTGCAGTTGAGGAGATGGGGTCCACGTAGTTCAAAGGACTTTCACGATTGTATTGTGGCAAACTTAAGTCAAGATCTTTGGATTTTCAAATTCTCTACTTAATACTTTTTCCACCTGACCATGGCACATAAAGTGATATTTAGAGTAACATTTGTGAACTTGTCCCCAGTGTCTCTAAGACTATAAAACCATCCAGTATGAATTAGTCGTGGAGAGGATTCCTTTTTCTATATTGTTCTGCTCTGTCAATCAACTGAATTTATTAAGGGTCCCCAGTGAGCTGTGCATTGTATTATTTATTTATCCATTTAGCATATATTTATTGAGTGTCTATTCTATGCCAGGTCCTTTGCTATGTTTCCAAAATTAGATGTTAGACCAGAAAGCAGGGAGGGGTTGAGAGATACAAGCACTCAAAAATGTATAGTCTATTTGGGCACATGGAAACAGATTGAGCATATCCAGAACATAAACCATTTAGAAGTTGTGGTAAGTGGTCTGTAAAATAGCCCAATGTCCTTGCCTCTTGATATTCATACCCTATCTTTAAGTAACTTACTAACCCATTGAACTTAGTAACTCCCTTCTAACAAACTGAATATAGCAGAAATGATGGTATACTGATTCAGAAATTAGGTTATACAAAAACGCTGGCTTCCATCCTAGTCTTTTTCTTTCTTTCTCACTCTCTCCCTTGTTTGAATTGCTTGCTCTGAGAGAAGCCAGGTGCCGCATTGTGAGAATATTCAGGCAGCATATGGAGAGGCCCACGTGGAAAGAAACTGAAGCCTCCTGCCAACAACCATGTGAATGAGCTTGGAAGCAGATCCTCCAGCCCTGGTTGGGACTTGGATGAGGGCAGCCCTGGCCAACAGCTTGACTGCAACCTCATGAGAGAATCTGAGCCAGAACCACCCAGTTAAGCTGCTCTCGGATTCCTGACTCGCAGAATCTGTGAGATAATAAACGTTTGTTGTCTTAATTTACTAAATTTTAGGGTAATTTGTTATGTAGCAATCAATAACTAATATACCAAGGATAAGCTTTGTTATAGTTTGAGTTTTAAGGAGGCAGGGTAATGAAATGGTAATTTGGTGGACAGATCACACTGTTGGAGGAAACAGGTCATAAAAGGCTGAGTCAGTCCTGATGAGAAAGGTTTGCCCATTCACTATTGAGATGTATCTTGTAAGTCAGTTATTCTAAATAAAAGAAAAGTTTAGCCACTAAGGTTTCAGAGCTTGGAAAGACCTCTGAGGAAAAAAGCATGATCCAGCAAATTTGAGTATATAACTCCAGTTATGAAAGCTTACTGAAGACCTTAAAAAGGAAAAAAAAAAAAGCAGTTAACAACAAAACCTAAGTAACTACTTGCCTTATTCTGTATAATTAAGGTAGATGTGTGAGTGAGTGCGTATGTGTGTGTGTGTGTGTGTGTGTTTGTCTTGTTCTTGGTGTCTTCAAATACCTTTTTTTTGAAAATGAGTTATGACTGCAACAATTACACAAGGTTGGACAACTAAAAGGGTTTGCAAAATTCTATAGAACGTACTCACATAAAACTTATTCAAGATACAGAATACAGCAAAGCAGGAGAAAGAATGTGCAAGCCAGCATCGGGGCCTGGAAGATTTGCAGGCACACCTACACAGAGTCCTTTCTTAGTCACACAGGATGCACTTCATTTCTGGGTTATGAACCATCAACATATATACAAGAAATTGTGGTTTTAGGAGAGTTTAGGCAAAAGATTCCAGCAGAGTCTTTTATGCCCCACTGGTCATATAGCCAAGCCAAGCTATATAATTAGTTAACCGGGTGTAAGCTAGCAATCTACACATACCTAAACAATATAAACAAGCTGGTCCTGGGTGCCACCAGCAGGATTTCAAACTTTAGACAACACGTGATAAATTCCTAGCTAGTCCATCGTCTTTATCACAGCCAAAAGTCAATACCAGACTTCCAGACACCCTTGGAGATAAGCATAAAGATATTCCAGCCAAGTTGTAAGGTAACTATTTTATACAATGACCATTAAACACACCAAAAAAATCAATCATTTTACATATAATATAGCACATGTACTACACATATATAGTTATACTAATATTAAATATAATAAATGATATGGTACAATAATATATCTATATATAATGTAATATTTTTATAAATGGATATAAACATATGCACATACATATATGTGTATATATGTCATTTATACATACATGTATTTATACAGATATATATTCATAAAAGGCATAATAAATAATGCTTACCATGTAACATGAAATCTGATTTCTTAAGAATGACAAAAGACATGACGAATATAGACAATAAAAAATACAAATAGTTAAGCATAAGCTGATAACAATACAATCAGAGTTCTAAAGTTTTAGGATTATGTAGTTAGGTTCATGATATTCTAAGCCTACTGAGTGAGATATCTTTTAGCCAGGATAGTGAATTGCTTTCTTTATCATGTGACTAACAGTAATTCTGTTAATTACTCATTCTTTCTTTTAATTTTTTTACATTATTAATTCTTAATAATTCTGAATGTATTTCAGGCTCCTTTTAGAATTTTTTTTCTTGCAGCCCACTGACTTTCTGTTCTAATTTGGATCAATCGCTTTTTAGACCTGCTAGAGATCTGTCATCTTGTCATTTCATTCATTACATTCCTGAACTAGATTCACTATTTGAGTTTTCCGTCTCTTACTATGTCTGTTTTTTCCTCCCTTGTTTTGTTTGAGTACATTTTCAAGTCATTTCTCAAAAAGGGTTTTGTGCAACTTAAATATTCTAGATTCTTAGGCACACAACGGTGTTTATTTTGCCACACGTTTTTAATGAATATAGTATTCTAAGTTCAAATCAATTTTCTCACTGAATGTGAAGGCATTGCTCATTGTTTTCTAGAATCCAGTGTTGCTCATAAGTCAACAATAGGCAAAGTGTCACCTCCTTGACAGCCTCTGCTTATGCATATTCTAGACTGAGGTGTTTGCTGTTCTCTTTCATCTATCTGCACGTTTCCAGCTGCTTTCTATCTTTCAGATTTGTTTTTTTTCTGATGTGCCTATACTCGTGCATTTGCCAGTACGGGTTTATTCCTTTTTGTGTTCCTTTACTGCTATTTTAAAGGGATGTTACAGTAGGGTAATCTTGTCAGTAATCTTGTCAGTACGCCTTCTTGTTAACTTTTAAACAGACAAAAGAAGAAAAGAAAAGAAAAAAAAAAACACACTGTTATTCCCTGGACTCAAAATTATTTGATTGTAATTGTGAAGATAGGATGAATATATTATTGAACACAAATAATGATGAAACAACAACTATTTACATACAGAAGTAGTTGGTAGAATGAAGAATAAATAAATAAGGTAGGGGAGATGGTAAGAGAAGTACAGTATTTTAACTTACTGCTTCTTCCCTCAAAAATAATTGTGCTTTTTATGAATATCAATACACTAATTCCTCTTTCTAGTTACATAAGAATTTTGAGGCAAGTGGTAAAGGAATGTACATTACCTTTCTTAAATCACTATAACTATAATCATCATAGACTTTAGAATATCTGGAATCTTAAAGAAATACTGCCAGCAGTGTTTATAATAAATGATACCTTTAAAAATCACTATATCAGCAGAGAAATTTTATGATATAAATTATTCACTTAACTTTAACTGCTACAGATTTTGGCAGACAGTAAAATTAAATGGTGGATGATCACCAGAATATATTACATTTTCTAAGATACTGCTGGGTTACTAACACATTTCAGGCGAAGAAACTTTTTCCTAGGTCCTTAGCCTGCTGTGTGGGGTTGTTAAGCAGTAATACATACTTTCTTTTGTAATTGATGAGAGAGGAAATTGTAAATTACCATGACCTAGAAAATTTAATACGTAAAATGAAAACATATATCAGTAGAAATCAGCATGGGCACATGACAGGAAAGAGTTTCCAGTGGCCTGAAATCTTTGGCTTTTCTTGAACTGCCTCTCTCTTCACTGAGCTGGTTAAACTGGACCCCTGCTCAATATTTATGGATCCTCGTTTAGTCCACTTGTTCTACTCCCAGCGTTGTTCTCCCAACTTTGGCTATCATTTAAAATATCCTTTCCTTCTTCAGTCAAACAATCTTTCTTTCCTTCATTGAAGATCTTGAGCTATCCACTATGCTTATAGTTTTCCCCACTTTTATAGTTTTCACCAAGAGGTGAAATAATCTCTAACTCATTCAAATCATGATAAATGACTTATTGACTTCATTGAAGAAAATATTCATATCTATTAATAAAGCTTGTAGATAACACTGTCATTTGAAATTGTCGGCCTGCTAATTTGTTTTTCTCTTTACAATGATGCGCGCTTTCAGCATTTGCTTTCATATCAACAAAGTCTGATAGTGTGAATGCAATATTCCCTTATTTTGGCAACAGCTATAGGTACTGTTCATTTTACAAATGCTTAATTCTTCACTTACCACATTTACTCTTATCTTGGAAAGTTGGCAATATCATCACATCCATTGTGACCACCCCCACCCAACCAGGACTACATTTTAGGAATCCTAGAAAAATTGACATGAAAGACAATTGGGAAGGAGAGACTGGAGATGAAATGACTAAAACTATTGTCAATTAAGGTTATGCTGTCTGCACCAATTACTTAACAATGCAAATGCATTTTTATAATGCAAATTTATACATTCAACTTCACGTGGTTTATGCTCTCTCCAAAGCCAGAAGAAAGAAAATCTGAGACACACCACCTGTTTATTTTCTAAACTCAGTGAACTTGAATCTCAAATTTAGTTTTACAGATTAGCATATAAAAGTTTTACCAGCTTACATCAATAAACATATAACCAGACTTTCCAGGCCATATATAATGATCTCTAAAAAAGTAAAATTACAATTTACAATTGTCTTTACAATTGAAGGCTATTAATACATGAAATAATAGATACTTGTAACAACTGAAGGGAGTTATTTCATTAGTTTCGCAAATCTGACTTTCAAGATGGAGTAGAAAGAAGACGCCTCCTGCTAGATATTGTCTAAACTTTCGAGAACATACACTATGTTACAATTTATAAAACATTTTACAGTAATTCTATTACAAAGAGACTTAATTGTTGGATTACCCAGTTGATAACAGCCTAGCCCTAAGCTTCCTAACAATTGTGCTGTGGAATCAGGTATGTTTTAGGGGGTTATTGGGGTGTTGAGATTATTAATGCCCATAGCTCTCAGGATGGCTGGCAAGGACCTAAAACTACTTAAGATTTCAGAGCCTCTGATCCCCTCTGGCTTTGAATAGCCACTTCTCTTTTCCCAGTGGCTGTGCAAACACTATGATGTTAGAAGGCACTGACTGGTCTATGCTGTTACAAAGAACGTCTAGTACTTGGTAAATCTTAAGACCAATGAAGTCCAAGTCCTCATCCCTTTGGATTTAAAATAAAATGATGCAGTTTGATACAGTATAACTGTACATTTGAACAATAAGAGGATTACAGCCGGTTAATTTTTTGTCATTATTGTTGTTAAAGAAAGAAAAAAAGAAAGACATTTTTTCCACTTTTTCACAAGACTTCATAGATCTATCTTGCCACTATTTTGGCAATAGAATCACATTCACATCAAATATTCTGTTAAGGCAGTTCTTCCCTGGAACATACTTAGACTTGGAGCGGTACATAATACCTCATTTAATAAATCTACCAGGAATAAAGTATGCTTTTTGCTTGTTTTTTAAAATTTTGTAAACCATCAGAAAGAGTTGGGTTCGTCAACAAGCTGCTGAAAGGTAGTACTCTCGATTAGGTGATATGGTAGAAGCATTTCCCTTGTCCTGACATAGATGATGACCAACCAAGTTGGTGAAATCAGTCCTCAAGTTCCTGTCTCTGGGTCCTTTTACTCCTTTTGTTGATGCTCCTCCTCTCCTGCAACTCACCACCCCCACCATTCTTTGCTCACAGACTCTGAAGCCCCTTCCTATGCCAGGAAATCTGCTGGTATGAGTCTTACTGTGAGGCAGAGCACTGCCTCCACAGAAGCTCAAAGGTCCAGTACTTGCAATTACTCCAACCCCACCATGACTTGACTGCTAACAGTCAAGCTGTGGACACATTACTTAAACTCTGCTAATATGATGCTTCTGCCCATGAAGTTGAATTCAGAGCAAGCGAGGCAAGAGCGGGGATTAGTTGGGGTTTTATTCTACTTGCGGAAGTATCTAGAATGTGGTGGCAAATGAACATACCACGTGTGGGTCCAGTGTCATAACATTATGAGGACAATAATGGCATTAAATATCCAGAAAGGGCTGGAATGGCAGCCCAAACAGCTGTTCTTTGCGATGATTAACTGGCTTCCTATATGCAACATCCCTTGCAGCGTGCCTGCTTTGTCTTCTTGTTCTCCAGGCTTCCTGTGTTTGTTTGTTTGTTTTTCTGCTTAATTTAGCCATAGTTAGATTCTGTTATTTGCAATCTAGAGCTGAAACTGGGACTTCGTGCCTAATCACTTTACGTATAAGTTATTTTTCGTCCTACTTATCCCTTATTTATTAAAATAAATCTGAATTAGTCTTTTTACAGAAAGTATGTGAACATAGCATTAGAAAGAAAGGTGACCTATTTCTCTTTCCAGATAATATCTGGCTGGAGAAGGTGCATCTGAGGCTGGTCATAGAGGTCTAGGGTTAAAGATGATACAAGACCTCTAGAACATCTTTGCACTGGTGAATTCCACACAGCAGGTCCACATTCTTCACTTCCTCTTCCAATGATCCCTTCCTTTCAGCCCATGCCAACTCATCTCCCCCATCCTTAATCCATCCTTCATTTAGCATCAGCCTCACAGTTACATATTTTATATTTCCAGGTATGAGAATGTTTCAGCCCCTCTTTACGATTCTCTAAAATACACTCTTAATCCCTCTATATTATTTCCTCTTTTGATAATAAAATTTCCACCAATGTGGCAGAATGTATTCTTTTTATTAATAGGGATATTATACACAGTGGCTTTTTAGATTGTTCCATCTATCTCTCTTAGTGTCTAACTGTATTGAAAAGGTCAAAAAAGCCTTTGCATCACACAATACATATAGGAGATCTCAGTTTTATAGCACTTATTTTTTCTAAAAAGTTTATATTTCCAATTACTTAAAGTGGCAAGATAAGGAGGTACCCTCAACCCCCTAACTAGATCTGGGTCCTATTCAAATTCAGAAGTTCGAGTAGCTGCTTTCTTCAACTCACAGTTAGTCCAAGTTCCAAACTCCTGTGGCAACAGAAGCACTTCTAGGGCCATGGGATCTTCCTCTTCTTTAAAGAGTCTGGGTTGTCATTTAAATTTTGATTCAGCATCACCAACATGAAGACATTTGGTTATCCAGGTTAGCTAAGCGATCTGCAGACAGAAGCTTCTTGTTAATGCTCTCTGACTAACTGTGTTAAAGGGTGTCAGGTTAGGGCTGAAGCCAAAAGTAAGAAAGCACGCAATTCGGAGGCCTGTCTCAGATTGCTACCAGGGGAGGGAATTTGGCCAACAACGGTTTCTGAATTTGAAGGCATGGTCACTACCCTTTACAGGGATTCATTGGAACCATTAGTGAAATCAGGTTCAGTGAGATCTTTCACCAAATGCAGCCCAAGGATGGTTCTTGAAAGTAACTGAATACACAAAAGTTATGATCTCTTGTTCAAAAGCTTGCTAAAAAACGTTTTAAGAATCTGACCTCAAGTTTTCTGGAAGTGGCTATCATCTAACTCTGGACAGTAATGAATCACTTCCCTGATCTTTTCTCTGCCCCAGCCTTTGACATGGTCCACTACTTTTGAGTTTTGTTATTTGTTTTTTCCTGAACTGGGATGATAACTTGTTCTCTTGCTTAACTGTATTAGAATGTGTCACAGTATAATTATCTAGTGAATTTTAAATTTAAAGTTGGGATAAGGACTTGGGCTCTGCTACCTTGTGTTAAATGCTACTGAGAAACATAAAAATAAATAAAGTGTGATGTCTCCCTTTAAGGATGTTACAATCTAGTGGGAGAAACTTGTATGTAAATGGCTGATTATGATATAAGGCAATGTGAAATAAGCACTAACCAGAGGACAAGCTCATCCGTGGTAACACAGATAATGGAGCAATTAATTCTAAATGAAAGGGAATTAGTAGCTCTTTTGCAAAGGTGGTGGCATTTGAGAAAATGTTGAAAAATAATTATAATTTTAGAGGGGCAGAAGAGAAGAAAAGGCATTTCACTGCTGGAATAGATTTAGCACAGGCATATAGACATGATTCAAGAGTTGTTTTGTTTTAATTTAGTACATACAAGACACTATGGTAGGCTCTGGGAGATATGCAAAGAAAAATAATACAAGTTTCCTTTTCTCCTATAGCTTACACTCTATTTTGAAAGAAAAGTCCTTTCTCTATAAGTATATCTGAAGAGTTATCAATAGCATATCGTAGGCTGGAATGATGTAACTGAGTGGCAAGTCCTTTAAAATCTGCAGTACATAAGACCCATAAAGAATTCACTACTGCCAGAGGGAGTAAAGAAAGGTTTCTAGAGGATGTATAATATGAGTTGTTTCTTGAAAGATGGATAAAATTTGATATGAGAGATAAGGGGCAAGGATAGTCAAAATGACAGGGACAGCATGGACAAGACCTAAAGGCAGAAATGATCCTGGCACGTCCATGTGATCGTGAAAGCATCAATTTAGATGGAGTAGAAGGTACCTTTTGGCCCACTTTAGGAAAAACAAATTAGAAATGCATGTTTAGGTGAATTCAAATGCTTACAAAGTTCAGGCACGTAAATTAAGTGAGCAAAGTGGACTGTATATAATGAGAGGGAGTAGAGGAGACTACAGCTCAAGATCAGAGAAAAGGAAGACATCAATGAGCTCTAGCCAATTCCACAGTGAACTCTGCCCTAGTGTTGCCAGACTTTCTCATTTATTATGATGCTGCCATTAATCTGGATTTTTACATATATATATAAAACTAAAAACTAATTCTTATGACAAAACATATAATGATGTTGGTCAAAACTCTACTGGACACATAAAAATTCTTTAAGTCATACTGAGTCATGTCTAGTATGTGGACCACTAATTTTCAACCTCTGCTGAATTGTAGAGGTCAAAGACTGCTAGAACTAAAGCCTTCGTATTTTATCCTATAACTATTTAAGGTTATAGAAGAGAGATGCAACACAAGGAAAGTAGCATGTTTTAATCAGCCTATAAAATGCAGGATATTTATATGTGAAAAATATTAAATGAAAGGGAATTAATAGGAGTAACTGACTGCTATTAAAGTTCTTAAAATGATTTTTAGATGAAATTCGTCTTAAAGTCTACCTGTTGTTTAAACTGATCACAAAAAAATATATACAACAAAATTTGGAAATATTTGTTGGCTCTAAATTCTTCTCAAATTTCTCATTTGTCTTTAAGAATAAAAACTGCCACTACCCACTCTTCTCCATTCTACTACAGAGAGGATTCTAGGTACACACTTTCCGGTTTGATCTGAAGGAGTATTTGATGAATGATCCTTTTTGCTATCACTACCAGTTGCCAATGTTGGATGCCACCAGGATGTCTTGGTCAGGTTCTTTTATGTACCTGCTCTGTTTTGGTCCATGAACCTGGCTGACACTGAAACCAGGTGGGGTTTGGGAGTTTGCAACAGATGATTTTGGGCCTGCTAATTTCAAAATTTGATAAGAGTATATAAATCACACACACAAAATACTATGTTCTCCCACTCATGGTTTAGCTTTTTGCCCAATCAGGTGTGAAAGAACTGAAGTTGATGCTAAGAATATGACTTCTAAGCCTTCACATTGAAATCCAGAAGGTTTGTTACTTAACAAAAAAGCCAATATATTTTCTCTCCCCTATCCAGGTGGAGGAGCTTAGTAACAAGGAAGAATTGGGCAGAATGAAGAATTTCACATAGAGATTACAATATTATGCCTCTGTCTCAATGAAATGCAGCATTCCAGATGTTGCCTACACTTCACTTAAAACCAACTTCTAGGATTTATGAACGATGCAAATCCCTGAACTGTACAGGGCAACCCTGCTTCCTAATGCTGAGAAAACACTTAGAGGATCATCAAATCTTGAAAATGTGCGAATGAACCATAAAGTCTGATTAAAATCAAAGGTGCAATGTTCCAGAAGAACTCTTTGTGATTTAGATAAGTATGGCTTAGGTTTCATCATTGATGACAGTACTTGAAGGTAAGATTTGCAAAGATAAGAAAGTTTTAGTAATAAAAACAATTCACGATAGCTCCTTATTAAGTTATTTTCATGAAACAGGGTTGAGACCTGAGAACTGTATAAAAGAAAAAGAAAGAAAGAGAAAAACAGGCCACATTTATAGAGCATTCACTTGCTAAAATGTGAACTATTAAGGACTCATAACACAAAACATGACCTTTCTAATTACTTAATTTGATGATTATTTATAAATAATAAGTCCAAGTTATGAGCAGATATAAACCAAGATGAACATCTCCTGTTATTTAATTGTACAGGATAGAATAGTTGGAAGTATTTTTCATAGACAATATCTCTATGGGAGAGAAAATGCTCACATATTTCAGCGTTGGTTAAGATCAAACTGATCTAATTAGCTTTTTCATCTAATTTATTTCTCAGAATTACCTTTAGTGAGACATGCTTTTGTTAAGCGTTAGGGAAAGCTGTTTGGAGAAAAGTTTGGAATTAGACATACAATACCAAAATGAGCAGCTTTCTCCAAAGATAAGCCCAAAAATGATCTGAAAAACTAAAATGACAATTAGAAAGTCATAAACTATATTGTTATATTAATAATAAGATGTGACATACAGAATAACCCACGATTATTCTATATTTATTATATTTGGGGCAAAGGACATAATTTACCTGGAGAATTTTAATTAAAGTTACATGCGACAAATGACTTCTCGCTCTTCTGATTGAATGATTATTTAGCTATATTGGTTAGTTATCTTGTAAGCTCATTGTATATCATCGAGGTATTGATAAACTTGTAATTAAATGTGTAAATAACTTTGTTTCATTTTTATTTTCTGATTTCGAATTATAAGAATTGATTGTGAACAAAGTGTTCCTACAACATACTTCACATTCTGGACACTGTAAAATTTCACTTCCACTTCTTTGCATATGGCATATATGGACTGTGTCCTATAGGGAATAAAACTGTAAACATAGTACCTTATATGGACATTGTGACCATAAGAGTATGTTCACAAGATATCACTAATATGATTATAAAACTGAGACAGAGGCAAGATATAGGTAAAATCCTGGTAGACTTTACCTGTTCAATTTCCTACAAGAAATTTTCATTTGGCTAAAAAGAGAACCTTGATGCATTCTTCTTTTACTTAAATTTCATTCTCAGAAGGTGGAAAAAAATCAAATAACTGTACTTGATTTTGACCAACAAGAAAGAAACAGTTAAATTTAGTTTAGAGAAGAGACGCTGAACTACCATAACACAATCACCTCCTTGAGCAAGTAAATATTTTGCCATACCTCATTGATAACTACCATGTGTCCTATTTGTGTCACTACTGGCTTTTGAGGATTTGGTATAGAAATATAAAATCTCGAGTTGCAGATACACCTACCTACTCCATTTTTCCTTAGCATATCTTTAGTGTTTCATTATTTTAGGAATATTTTTAAAGAGATGATGAGAAAATTATGTGTTAATATTCATCAATGACTTTCTGTAACAACATGCTAGGAAAAGAGCAACACTAATCATCAATTCTCTACGAAACTTGCCAAGCCTACCTTGTGGTATACCTTTTTAGAACTAACCCCTAGTGCAGGTTTCTCAACTGTCGATGTTTCTCTTAGTTAATTAACTTCAAGGAACAGCTTCCTCCCCATCCAAAATCACCCATCCTCATCTCTACTACCCCTTTCACTAAGCAATGTACCTATCATCCAAATTTAATATGCCCTATGCATAATAATTCTCTAGGTAGAACCAATGATTTAAGTATGGAATTTCAAATATTTTAGGAATCATGGGTGCACTGTTACCCTAGTGTTAAGAGGTAATTAATAAAAATTCAACCTGGGAATTTCACAGATCACAAGGGGTTATCACAGGAAAAAGTTCTGCCATGATGACGTATAAAAATAGTTGACTGCCCTCATTCAAATTATAGCCATTATTTCTTAATCCATATGAATTCAAATGCTTCTATAAGTTTCTTGGAGAAATGTTAATAATAGGGTTAATAATAAGAATGCCATTTTACTGAGTGATTCAAAAACTAAGAATTTACTAGTTGGTTTTAGAAAATATTAACTTGGGTGCTGCAACCAAAACAAAATCCTGGTTCCATATTTCTTAAGTGATCAAAGAAGATCATGTGAAAGAACAAAATGTTGTTTTGCAAACAGACTGCCAAAGAAGGTAAAGAGCATTTCTCTGGAAACATAGGACAAGTTTGCTCTGTTTAAGTAATGTAAACAAAAACCTGGGGTAGCAATGACACACCTAAAAGAGGGTTTGGAAACTATTACATACTTATCACATCTGTACTAATTATATCTCCGAATGGCTCCAGCATTAATAAACATTCATAAGTGGTTAAAGCCTGTGGGTAATTTAAATAATGTGTATCTTTATAAAGGACTTTTCCTCAAAGAATATATTTACCTCTCAGAGATAAATTTCAAATCACATAACCACAGGACGCAAGCACCAATTAGACAGTAGAGCAATCCATTTCAAAACAAGCAACACAGACCGAGATCTTCTTTCCATACATATGAATATTTGGTAGATAAATAGATTCAAATATCAGGAACAGTGCAGCTGTTACTGGGGACTGAGACTTACCAGTACTCGTAAGGAAGTTAACATTTCTCATCACACCTTCAGTGTAAGCCCCCGGCTCGTAACTGTCCATTTCACCTGTGACAATGTGAGCAACTCTTGCTGCCCGTCCTCTGATAGCACCTGCAGCACGGTCTAAATTATCAGCATCCTGGTCTCTCAAGGCTATGATACATTTGTTGACATCTTCTAGGATATGACTCTCTGTAAACAAACAGATCAAATTAGTTTTATGTTTTTTTTTTAAAATCACATAAACCTAGAATGTTATAATTTATGTTAACTTCTGACTTCAGACGCAGTGCACATTTGGGAAAGGAAGACATTGACAATTAAGGAGGAAAAATACAGGCATGATTTTGCTTATATTTAATAGGAAAATTTGTGAAATATAGAATTTTTTTTTTTTTTTGTGAGGAAGATCAGCCCTAAGCTAACATCTGATGCCCGTTCTTTTCTTTTTGCTGAGGAAGATTGATCCTGGGCTAACATCTGTGCCCATCTTCCTCTACTTTATGTGGGACGCCACCATAGTGTGGCTTGACAAGCAGTGTGTCAGTGCACGCCTGGGATCCGAATCCACAAACCGTGGGCCACCAAAGCAGAGCACACACACTTAACCGCTATGCCACTGGGCTGGCCCCAAGAATTTTATATTTTTATCAGCAATTTTTATAGATTACATATTATTTTAGATTCTAGTTGCAGTAGATAAGATTTTATATTTGAGTGATTTACAGGTGGAAGCTAAGGAAAGTTTATAGATTAAAACAAAAACAAAACATAATGATGGAATACTTAATTCTAATTAAAAGCAACACTATACAATTACAAAACTCTTAAAAAATATCACCTATCCTAAATCTATAGAAAAATAAAACTATGGAGTTCCATTCAACTAATGTTTATTGACATACAATGAGATTTAACACAATTACAGAAATCTTGTAAATTAGTGAATAATGAAATGTGAAATATAATTTTTATACTGTAAAAGAACAACTTCACCACATCTGTGAAAACAACTATACATATAAAGGGCTTTAAAAAGATTGATTGACTGGAAGTGAATGAATCCCAGAGAAAGTTATCCACTCTGAAGAGTGTCTCCAGACTTCTCTCTCTCCTTCCCTTTTTGCATGAAGACAGCAGAGAGTTATTAGTATAGCACAACAATGTTTTCTTTTTCTATAAAATAACTAATACTCCCAGATAAAACTAATGAGAGGAGCTGAGCAAATATGAGGAATATCAATAAGCATGGGCAATGATATTTATAAGAAATTAAAAGAATACTAAAAGAATGGCTTCTGGCTTTATTAAATGAATCACCACCCAAAATCTTTAAAGACTCTATTACTTAAAAACACACGTACAAAACAAGTACAACAAAAAGACTTTAGTAATTCCAGAACGTGTTGTTAACTTTTTTCCTCCATCTCTCTTTCTTTCTGTGTATTGACTATCTGCAGGTAAGCTACATAGGACAGGTATTCATTAAGCAATTTCATTGCAGAGTCATACCTTCTTCTTAGTGTGTAGAATATAAAATCCAAACTACCAAAGAATATGGTCCTTGGTGACCTTCTTAGACCTGATGCCTATCATTCCTCTGCAGGCCCCTTATGCTTTAGTTATATTTATTTTATATTTATCCCAAATTATCCATCTCCTCCCATGCCTCTGTTCCTGTGGGCATATTAGAATCTTGACCTAGACTGCTCTTTTGGGTTCCCGGACCCAATTCCTATGTTTGTGTATCTGGAAGCTTCCTCACACCAACAAGCAATTCTCTGGACACCAACTGGGTGCCCTACAATTCAACTCAATTCTGACGCTATCTAACCTGAGATGGCATCAGATTTCACAGGTTAAGAGTTCGGTCCTACAAGACTGCCCCCCTCCCACCCACTTCACATGCCCTTTGTAAATCCAGGTTGTTATCTGTACTTCTGATCAGCTGTCTATAAATCAGAGATTCCCATGGCGTCCTCCTTGGGTTGGATTAATTTGCTAGAGTGGCTCACAGAACTCAGAGAAACATTTTACTTACTAGATTTAACTATTTTTTAAAATTTTTTTTGCTGAGGAAGACTTGCCCTGAGCTAACATCTGTTGCCAATCTTCCTCATTTTGCTTGAGGAAGATTCACCCTGAGTTAACATCTGTGCCAATCTTCCTCTATTTTGTATGCTGGTTGCCACCACTGCATGGCTGCCAAGTGGTGTAGGTCCATGCCTGGGATTCGGGTCCATGAACCTGAGCTGCCAAAGCGGAGTGTGCCAAACTTAACCACTACGCCATGGGGCCAGCCCCTACATTTAACTTTTCTAACTCAGGAACAGCCAGATGGAAGAGATGCATAGGGCAAGGTATGAGGAAAGGGCGTGGAGCTTCCATGCCCTCTCCTGGCATCCCAATTTCCCCACATCTCTATGTGTTCACCAAACTGGAAGCTCTCTGAATCCCTTCCTTTTGGGTTTTTATGGAGGCTTCATTAAAATAGGTGTGATTGATTAAATCATGGCCATCGATGATTAATTCAACCTCCAGCCCCTCTCCCCTCCCCAGAGGTCAGAGGGTAGAACTGAAAATTCCAACCCTCTAATCACAAAGCTAGTTCCCCTGGCAACCAGCCCCCATCTTAGGTGGGGTCTAAAAGTCACCTCGTTAACAAAACAAAAGACACGTTTATTGCTCTCATCACTTAGGAAATTCTGAGGGTTTTAGGAGCTCTGTGTCAGAAACAGAGGAATACCAAATATATATTTCTTAATATAAATCACAATATCACTACTGCCTATCCCTTCTGGTCTGCTTAATCAGCTCCTAACATTCTTTCAAGACACCAGTCAAATGTTCCTTCCTCAGGAAATCCGTGCTGACCTTGAACAAGAAACTTAGTTCCATGTTGCATGGGATTCCCATAAAGTGGTTTACATTTTTCCACTAGAACATCTTCCTGTGTTTTAATGATGTACTAATGAAACTATCTGTCTGGTAGACTGAAATATATATAAGTGCAGGAATTTTATCTTATTTCTTGAGGTATTGTATCAAGTCTCTAGTATAATACCTGGCACCTGTTAGGCTAACAAGAATGTTTATTGAATGAATGAATGTAGTCTTATAAGATATACCTGGGAAAAGTAATTTTGTCTAAATCTTCAATTATAGGTTAGAAACATAGGTAGACACATCTCTGTGCCCTTAAATTTAGTCAATTTAACCCATATCAAAGACACTAAGATCATTTGCATGAAAAAGATGAAACACTGAAAACCTTCATTAAAAATTCACTAGAGTTTTAACCTAATTTGTAGCATTCACTTATGAATATGTCATTAAGGCCTATAATAAATCCAGGCATGGTCCCATCTCAACAGAAGGTGCATGTGTATCATCACCATCGTATTTCCCCTGGAACTGAAGTATGTGGAAGGTACAATAATCATCAGTTTTTTAAAAGTCCCCAGATGTGTACTTTAATGATACATTAAGAAGCTGTTATTTTCCAAGTATATTGGTTCATTTTTTTTTACACAAGCTCAACATATATGTATACAATGAATGTTTAATCTATATTCACTAAGGGTGCTTAATTTTAGATTGCAGAGCTGTTTTAGCTCAGTTCTATAAAAGTGAAAAGACATTTAGGGAAAAAACAATGTTCATTCTTGGAAGATTAAGTATCTAATAAACTACGTAATTTCTGTTTAATTAAAGGTGAAATCATAGCTGCCACGAACTATTTTTTCCTGGTGAATTTTGCACAGGAAAAAATATACAAAGAATACTGACTAGCAATGAATTGAACATTCATCTCCCTTATAGAATAATGATATACATGGTCATCAATTTATTTTATTATTTAAAGCAGATAATAAAAATATAGCAAGGATTTTTCTGGTTCTTTTTTGCTTGGCCTTATAGAAATTTGTGTGGTTACTGCTTTAGATTGAGCAACAATTAGAAGCCATAATGTTAATCATGTTGAAGAATTATAGAGTTAAGGTCAGATATGAAAATAAAAGTCCTACATGAATACATATAATATGAAAAAATAATAAGTGAAATAAGTGGCAAGAGGCGTATCCAGACTTTATCCAAAGTAGCTATATTGAGAATGTTGGAAATGATGACTAAATGATCTTTGAATTACTAAGATTAAATATATCACAAAAGCATTAGGAAAGGTTTGCAAAATTTCCATTATTGTGACACTTTCCTATTACCCTGAATGTTTCACAAAATGTCAGCCACAATTATTTGCATGAAATTCTAAACATAGAGTGCCAGAAAAAGAAAATAAAAATGTTGGGCACCTCCCACATATGCACAATAACTAAACATTAAACTACTTTCTTCACAACAATTATTTCTTTGCTATTCATATTTCAGGGGAATTTAAGTCGCTAAAAAGGCCTTCATGATAGCTTGAATCTTTATGCCAGTTGTATAACCCTAAACGTCTAGGAAAGAAATAAAACACCAAATGCTTTGGTTTAAACTTCCTACTGATGTATCTCTCAAGTCTTGGCTGACGGAATGGATTTACTTGTTAGACACAGCAAAAATCATCAGGAGTGCTACCTCCAATTTATGTTTTTCTCAACTGTAGATGCACTTGGACTCAGCAATTATATCACTTTTAAAATGAAGTTTAAAAGAAATAAAAGGTATTACAGAACAAGTACTTTCAGAACATTAAACGTTTAGAAGAATTCATTGAAGATTTGTCTTAATAGTTTCAGAGTGTCAGCTTAGCATTTGATTTGGGGTGAGCGGTGAAATGTCCTGGTATTACTACAAATCTTAAAGTGCATTATTTTAAGAGCAGAGAATTGCTGAACTACTAGAACTTTCTATCAATCATTTTATAGCTTCCCTGAGATGTAAAGGGTAATTCCTATGATGTTGGAAAACAGCAATAAACAGGGCAATAAAAGAACTGATCTTAGACTAAAAGATACTTCCCAAAATATGATAGTCAAAATTATCATCATTTTAGAATTTTAATGAAGTTTTGTTAACCTTTATAACAAAAGTTTGCCCAGTTTCTCTGTACGATAAGCTGTTTATTCTTCGTTGGACTTGAACCAGCTCAAACTTGCCTGACCTACTTCTGACAATAATCCAAAGAAAAATGAAGTTCAAGATTGCTATTCCCAAACTAGTTCTCTATCAACTGTGTGTACAGGCACTCTGCAGTACTTATGCAGACACAATTCTATAGAAATAAAAACCACAAAAAGAAAGCCACTGAAACCTTCGTATTTCTTTTAGTTTGTCTTAAGTAGGCTCTGATAACAGTTTCCTCTGTGGAGTAGTTAAGAAATTTATCAAAGGGCAAAGGGTACTATTGCCTGTCCTTTCAGTATTCTGCTGGGCAGGCTGTGAATCTGGCCTACCTGGCAGATAACTAATTCTCCAGGAGCGTGTGCCTTTGTTCCCCTTGCTATTTACTGTTGGTTAGGATATTTACTATTGGTTAGGATATTTACTGTTGGTTAGGATATTTACTGTTGGTTAGGATATTTACTATTGGCTAGGAGTAGATGCTTATTCTGTTTCTAAAACTGATAGTGATTAAACGATTCTTGCCATATATTAATACAAATACATTTTTATCTGGTAAAGATGGGAATAAATTTGTAGAAAAGATAATCCTGACGGTTACATTTTTATTGCTCTGTAGGACATTAACCAGTTTCATTTCTAAGTTAGAAATTTTATTTAACCATTCTTTCTTTATCCACTTCTCCAATAAATAAGCATTATCATCTTAGTGGCTCTCAATAATAAATTTTTGACACATGCTCACTTTAAATTTGTAAAAGTCTGGCTTTCAACTTTGGAAACTTATTCTTTGACTGCATGCTTTGACTTGGAAGCTACTAATTTTTCAAGTATTTTTTCCTATCCAGGGGAAAAAATGTAAAGCAAAAATTCATGTGGGATCACAGACCTACATGTAAAATCCAAAACTATAAGGCTCCTAGGAGAAAATCTAGGTAACCTTGGATCTGGAAATGCCTTTTTAAATACAACACTGAAAGCATAAATTATGAAAGAAAAAAATTGATAAATTGGACTTTCTAAAAATTAAAAACTTCTGCTCTGTGAAAGACATTATTAAGAGCATGAAAAGACAAGACACAAACCAGGAAAAATATTGGCAAAACATATCTAATAAAGGACTGGTATCCAAAATATACAAAGAATTTTTAAAACTCAACAATAAGAAAACAAAAAATCTCAATTAAAAATGAGCAAAAGATCTGAGAAGACAACACAACAAAGAGGATATATAGATGACAAATAAGCACATGAAAACATACTCAACATCCCACACGTCATCACAGATTTGCAAATTAAATGGATAATGAGATACCATTACACATCTATTAGAATGGCCAAAATCCAGAACCTTGGAGAACATCAATTATGGCGAGGATATGAAGCAATAGGAACACTTACTCACTGCTGATGGGAATGCAAAACAGTACAGCCACTTTGGAAGACAGTTTGGCAGTTTCTTAGAAAACCAAACATACTATTACCATATGATCCAGCAATTGTGCTCCTTGGTATTTACCCAAATGAGTTGAAGACTTATATCCACACAAAACCTTTACATGAATGTTTATAGTAGTTTTAATTATAATTACCAAAACTTGGAAACTACCAAGACATCCTTCAAGAGGTGAATGGATAAACAAACTGTGATACATCCATACAATAGAATATGATTCAGCAATGAAAAAGAAATGAGCTATTAAGCCGCAACAAGATATGGAGGAAACTTAAATGCATATTGATAATGAAATAAGCAAATGTGAAAAGGTTACACATTGTAGGAGTCCAACTTTTTGACATTCTGGAAAAGGGAAAACTATGGACACAGTAAAAAGGTCAGTGGTTGCCAGGGATTCTGGGATAAAGATGGAAGGATGAATAGACCGAGAATAGGGGATTTTCAGCACAGTGAAACTATTCTGTATGATACTGTCACGGCAGTGTTATGTTACTATATATTTGTCAAAACTCATAGAATTTACAGCACATAATGAACCATAATGTAAACTCTGCAATGTAGACAATAAATCAATATTGGTGCATCAATTGTAACAACCAAAGAGATTCCTCAAACACTCTGTATTCAGTGCCAAGTCCACCATAGACCTTTAATAAGCACTGTGTTAGTTTCTAAAACTGGAAGAAAACTAATAATGTTTCATCTTACATATTCAGTAACATTCATTATCTACAGATGTCTACAATTAATGAACTAGGAATTTTGAACATGCTTCAATTTTTCCAAGATTATAACTAAGAAAAATTTTGACTTTTTCCCCAAGTCTTCTAGCTGTCACACAGTCATATCTCCGATTGACAATTTGAGTTTTTAACAACTCAATTTTGGAAAGCCCGTTGTTTTCCAGGCATTGTGCTCTGCAACATATGTGTATTATTTCATTAAATTCTTATAATAATTTTAAGAGATAGGTCTGTTACATTTCAGTTTTGAAGATGAAGAAATAAAGGCTTCAAGCAGATAAATATCTTTCCAAAATTCATAGTTAGAGTAATTAAGCCATAACTCGAAATCAAGTTTTTCTCACCTGCTCAGGTCCTATAAATGCTAAAGTCTCATCTGGCTTTAAGATATGGTGATTCTAAAATTATATTATTCAGCTATCCCAAATGTATGGTGAAAAGAGTAAATTGTAGGTTTAAAATATTTTCTAAATTTTATAGAGAGATTCCTTCAAAGATGGCGGCGTAAGCAGACTCGGAACTCACCTCCTCCCGTGGACACAGCCAATTTACAACTACTCGTGGAAAAATTACCCCTGAGACAGAACTGAAAACTGGATGAGAGGAACTCCTGCAACAATGGACAATCCTAACTGGGGTAGAAGAGGCAGAGACTCCCTTCCGGAGAGGAAAAACGCCGCCTTCACAAGCCGTCAGCTTCATGGCCGCCGGGAGCAGCTCACAGGTACGCAGCCTCCATGGAGGAGCCGGGCCCTGAGCCGGGGAGCGCCCCCGCTGTGGGCATATTGTGGACCCAGCACAACCGGGACCAGCGGCATAATATCTGAGTTTGCCTGCTGCTAAAACATTGGGGAGCACCACCAGAAAACCCGGTTCACAAAGAAACTAAAACTGGCTCTTAAAGGGCCCGCGCGCAAACTCACCCGTTTCAGGAAGCACCCTAAAATCACCAGAAAGAAAGGTGTACAGTGCTTTGGTGACAAGAGACTCACCTAACAGGCCCTGAGTGCATCTCGGTGAGGGGTGAGACCTCTCCAGGGACTGGGACATTGGCGGCGGCCATTGTTGTGGCCTGGTGTGGGCATGCTGACACAGACACCATTGGAGTTCTCCCTGAGGCCTGCTAGCCCAGGGTCTGCCCCACCCGCTAGAGCACCGATTTAATCCAGCTCAGCCAGGGCGGGCAGCCCACCCTAGAGACTGACCCCACCCAACAACAAGCCCTCAGGCAACTTGTGGGCCTGCATAGATTGGTGACTGGATTCTCTGCAGCCTGGCAACTGAGCCGACTTGAGCGGGGCAGGGTGTGCACAGGGAGCCAGTGGAGAGTGTGGGGCGGTGGCAGAGTGTGTGGGGCTCCCGCCTTGGAGAGACTGGGTCCGCTTGGGGAGGTCGGGGCACTCACACGGGGTAGGACTGTGTTGACTGTGTGTGTGGACCTGTGGGCGACAGGGCTTCTCAGCTGCAGTAGACTTGTGCTTCTCAAAGACCCACATAGGAGGTTTGCTCCACCTTCCAAAACCTGAAACAATTGGGTGCTCCTGTGCCTGAGGCCAGCCCCACCCAGCTGCAATCCTCAGAGAGCTGACAAGAGACCTAATAGGCTAGAGGCTTACAGCAATTGTAAGGCCCTGAGCCTAACAACCTGCCACGGTGGGGGCCTACTCACTTAAAAGAAATACTGCAACACAAATGTGGTATTAGAACTTGCAGCCAACTGTGCTGGGGCTCCCCACACCTCATAAAGAGACTGAAGGGCCCACAACAACTACAAGCAGCTGAGCATTACAACAGCTGGCCAGGAGCATAACTCAGCCTCCCTGGGCGCCTACAGGGAGAGCAAACAGGCCACAGCAGAAGGATACATGTAGCCCACATAGGGGTCACCCCTGGAACATTGAGAACTGAGGGAAGCACACTGGAAGCCTCCTAAGCCATCACTTACAGAAGGTCACCTATCCAAGAGCAGGAGACGTAGCTGACCTACCTAATATGTAGACACAAGCACAGGGAAAGAGGCAAAATGAAGAGGCAAAAGAATACATTCCAAGTAAGGGAACAGGACAAAACCCCAGAAAAGGAACTAAGTGAAACAGAAATGAGCAACCTACCCGACAGAGAGTTCAAACTAAGAGTGTTAAGGATGCTCACTGATCTGGGGAGAAGAATAGATGAACTCAGTGAGAATGTCAACAAAGAAATGGAAGATACAAAAAAGAACCAATCAGAAATGAAGAATACAATACTGGAAATGAAAAATTCATTAGAGGGACTCAAAAGCAGAGTAGAGGATACAGAAGAACGGATCTGTGAGCTGGACGAAAGACTAGAAGAAATTACCCGAAGTGAACAGGTAAAAGAGAAAAGAATTAAAAAGACTGAGGAAAGTCTAAGGGACCTCTGGGACAACATCAAGTGCACTAACATCCGTGTTATAGGTGTCCCGGAAGGAGAAGAGCGAGACAAGGGGGCAGAGAATCTATTTCAAGAAATAATAGATGAAAACTTCCCTAACCTAAGGAAGGAAACAGACATCCAGGTACAGGAAGCACAGAGAGCCCCAAACAAGATAAACTCAAAGAGGCCCACACCAAGACACATCATAATCAAAATGTCCAGAATTAAAGATAAAGAGAGAATCCTGAAAGCCGCAAGAGAATGTCAAGTTACGTACAAAGGAAACCCCATAAGGCAATCAGCTGACTTCTCTGCAGAAACCTTACAGGCTAGAAGAAAATGGCATGATATATTTAAAGTGCTAAAAGGAAAAAACTTACAGCCAAGAATACTCTACCCAGCAAGGTTATCATTCAAAATGGAAGGAGAGATCAAAATTTTCCCAGATAAGCAAAAATTAAAGGAGTTTGTCACCAAGAAACCAGTGCTACAAGAAATGTTAAAGGGACTGATTTAAGGGGAAAAGAAAAGACCACAAATAGGAAAAATTATCTATTTCCATTATTAGAACGTAATGGATACAAATGCACAACAAAGAGGTTAGATATGATATCAAAAACATGAGGGAGGAGGGGAGTTAAAGAGTACAGCTTTCAGACAGAGGTCAAACTAAAGTGACCATCAATTCTGTATACAAGAAGAAAGGAACAGAGAAGGACTACTAAAACACTGAGAAGAAAAAAAAGTTAAAAAATGGCAGTAAGTACATACTTATCAATAGCTACTTTAAATGTCAATGGACTAAACGCTCCAATTAAAAGGCATAGGGTGGCTGACTGGATAAAAAAACAAGACCTATATATATGCTGTATACAAGAGACACACTTCAGACCTAAAGACACTCACAAACTGAAAGTGAAGGGATGGAAAAAGATACTCCACGCAAATGGCAATGAAAAGAAAGCTGGGGTAGCAGTACTCATATCAGACAAAATAGACTTTAAAACAAAAACTGTAAAAAGAGACAAAGAAGTGCATTACATAATGATCAAGGGAACAATCCAACAAGAGGATATAACACTTGTAAATATCTACGCACCCAATGTAGGTGCACCTAAATATATAAAGCAATTATTAACAGACATAAAAACAGAAATAGACAGTAACACAATAATAGTAGGGGACTTGAACACTCCACTTACACCAACGGATAGATCATCCAAAAAGAAGATCAATAAGGAAACATTGGCCTTAAATGACACAGTACAACAGATGGACCTAGTAGATATATACAGAGCATTCCATCCAAAAACCGAAGAATACATGTTCTTTTCAAAGGCACAAGGAACATTCTCCAGGATTGATCACATATTAGGCCACAAAACAAGTCTCCATAAATTTAAGAAGATTGAAATAATACCAAGCATCTTTTCTGACCACAATGGTATGAAACTAGAAATCAACTATAGGAAGAAAATCAGAAAAGCCACAAATACGTGGAGATTAAACAAAATGCTACTGAACAACGACTGGGTTAATGAAGAAATCAAAGAAGAAATCAAAAAATACCTGGAGACAAATGAAAATGAAAATATGACATGCCAGAATTTATGGGATACAGCAAAAGCAGTTCTAAGAGGGAAGTTTATAGCGATACAGGCCTATCTCAACAAACAAGAAAAATCTCAAATAAACAATCTAACAATGCACCTGAAGGAACTGGAAAAAGAAGAACAAACCAAGCCCAAAATCAGTAGAAGAAGGGAAATAATAAAAATCAGAGCAGAAATAAATGAAATAGAGACCAAAAAAACAATAGAAAAAAATAATAAAACCAAGAGCTGGTTCTTTGAAAAGATCAACAAAATTGACAAACCTTTAGCTAGACTCACCAAGAAAAAAAGAGAGAAGGCACAAATAAGTAAAATCAGAAATGAAAAAGGAGAGGTTACAACAGACACCTCAGATATACAAAAGATTATAAGAGAATGCTATGAAAAGCTATATGCCAACCAATTCGACAATCTGGAAGAAATGGATAAATTCTTAGAATCATACAACCTTCCAAAACTGGACCAAGAAGAAGTAGAGAATTTGAATAGACCAATCACCAGTAAGGAGATCAAAACAGTAATCACAAACCTCCCCAAAAATAAAAGTCCAGGACCAGACGGCTTCCCTGGTGAATTCTACCAAACATTCAAAGAAGACTTAATACCTATCCTTCTCAAACTCTTCCAAAAAATTGAGGAGGGTGGGAAGCTCCCTAACTCATTCTACGAAGCTGACATTACCCTGATACCAAAACCAGACAAGGACAACACAAAAAAAGAAAATTACAGGCCAATATCACTGATGAACATCGATGCAAAAATCCTCAATAAAATACTAGCAAATCGCATACAACGATACGTTAAAAAGATTATACACCATGATCAAGTGGGATTTATTCCAGGGATGCAGGGATGGTTTAACATTCACAAATCAATCAACGTAATACACCACATTAATAAAATGAAGAATAAAAATCACATGATCATCTCAATAGATGCAGAGAAAGCATTTGACAAGATACAGCATCCATTTATGATAAAAACTCTGAATAACATGGGTATAGAAGGAAAGTACCTCAACATAATAAAGACCATATATGAGAAACCCACAGCTAATATCATCCTCAATGGTGAAAAACTGAAAGCCATCCCTCTAAGAACAGGAAGCAGACAAGGATGCCCACTGTCACCACTCCTATTTAACATAGTACTGGAAGTCCTAGCCAGAGCAATCAGGCAAGAGAAAGAAATAAAAGGGATCCAAATTGGAAAGGAAGAAGTGAAACTCTCACTATTTGCAGATGACATGATTTTATATATAGAAAACCCTAAAGAATCCACTCGAAAACTTTTAGAAGTAATAAACGAATATGGAATATGATAAAGTTGCAGGATACAAAATCAACATACAAAAATCAGTTGCATTTCTGTACACTAACAACGAAGTAGCAGAAAGAGAAATTAAGAATACCATCCCATTTACAATTGCAACAAAAAGAATAAAATACCTAGGAATAAACTTAACCAAAGAGGTGAAAGATCTGTACACTGAAAACTATAAAACATTTCTGAAAGAAATCGAAGAAGACACAAAGAAATGGAAAGATATTCCATGCTCTTGGATTGGAAGAATTAACATAGTTAAGATGTCCATACTTCCTAAAGCCATCTATAGATTCAATGCAATCCCTATCAAAGTTCCAACAACATTTTTCACAGAAATAGAACAAAAAATCCTAAAATTTATATGGAACAACAAAAGACCCCGAATAGCTAAAGGAATCCTGAGAAAAAAGAACAAAGCTGGAGGTATCACACTCCCTGATTTCAAAATATACTACAAAGCTGTAGTAACCAAAACAGCATGGTACTGGCGCAAAAACAGACAGACAGATCAATGGAATAGAATCGAAAGCCCAGAAATAATCCCACACATCTATGGACAGCTAATCTTTGACAAAGGAGCCAAGAACATACAATGGGGAAAAGAAAGTCTCTTCAACAAATGGTGTTGGGCAAACTGGATAGCCATATGCAAAAAAATGAAAGTAGACCCTTACCTTACACCATACACAAAAATTAACTCCAAATGGATTAAAGACTTGAATGTAAGACCTGAAACTGTGAAACTTCTAGAAGAAAACATAGGCAGTACGCTCTTCGACATCAGTCTTAGCAACATCTTCTCAAACACCACATCTGACCGGGCAAGAGAAACAATAGAAAAAATAAACAAATGGGACTACATCAAACTAAAAAGCTTCTGCACAGCAAAGGAAACCATCAACAAAACGAAAAGACAACCTAACAATTGGGAGAAGATATTTGCAAACCATACTTCTGATAAGGGCTTAATCTCCAAAATATATAAAGAACTCAGGCATCTTAACAACAAAAAAACTACCAACCCAATTAAAAAATGGGCAAAGGACCTGAACAGACATTTCTCCAAAGAAGATATACAGATAGCCCACAGACACATGAAAAGATGTTCAAAATCCTTAACTATCAGGGAAATGCAAATCAAAACTACAATGAGATATCACCTGACGCCCGTCAGAATGGCTATAATTAACAAGACAGGAAATAACATGTGTTGGAGAGGATGTGGAGAGAAGGGAACTCTCATACACTGCTGGTGGGAGTGCAAACTGGTGCAGCCACTATGGAAAACAGTATGGAGATTCCTCAAAAAATCAAGGATAGAACTACCATATGATCCAGCCATCCCACTGCTGGGTATTTATCCAAAGAACTTGAAAACACCAATTTGTAAAGGTACATGCACCCATGTGTTCATTGCAGCGTTATTCACAATAGCCAAGACTTGGAAGCAACCTAAGTGCCCATCAAGGGACGAATGGATAAAGAAGCTGTGGTATATATACACAATGGAATACTACTCAGCCATAAGAAACGATGAAATCCAGCCATTTGTGACATCATGGATGGACATGTAGGGTATAATGCAAAGTGAAATAAGTCAGAGGGAGAAGGTCAAATATCGTATGATTTCCTTCATTAAGTAGTAGATAATAACAACAATAAACAAACACATAGGGACAGAGATTGGATTGGTGGTTACCAGAGGGGAAGGGGGGAGGGAGGAGGGTGAAAGGGATAATTCGGTACATGTGTGTGGTGATGGGTTGTAATTAGTGTTTGGGTGGTGAACATGATGTAATCTATGCAGAAATAGAAGTACAATGATGTACACCTTAAATTTTCACAATGTTATAAACCAATGTTACTGCAATAAACAAAATTAAAAATAAAAAAAATAAATTTTATAAAAATGTGGCAAAAGATTGTTTATAATATTATGTAACTGAATACATTATAAGTTTTCACATTAATTTTAACTGGGCATGTGATATCATCCAAGCATATTTAGAGGGATAATTTTAATTCTGCAAAGCTCTCATGGACAATGCTCTAGTAATGTTAATATTCTGGATCTGTATGGAGCCATCATAGCTAGAGGGAACGTAAAGTAGTCTAGAGACATCACCAGAGACAATGGCCATAGAAGAAGAAATTAACAAATGAAGTTTAATGCTTCAGCTATTTAGCTATTCTGCTGTAGGAGCAAAAGTCTAGGTTATTGCATTTTATGCTGCCCTTATCTTGACAAAATAAATGAACAGTAAAAGTCTACCAAACCTTAGGCATTCTTATTCAGCTCATACTTTCTTCTGTTGACTCCTCTTAGTCTGAGATTTTTCATGTTAATTGTCCCATTTCTTCCTCTACCATAGACCAAGAACCTATTAACATCTAATATTAAAGCACTGAGTAAAAGAAAAAAAAAATTGGTTTGAGGATATTAGCAGATTGAACATCAGGACTGTCAGCAGGAACAGACAGTAGTAGGCAATTCTCCCATATTACACAATAAAACCATTCAGTTCTTGCACACTGGATGCTAATGTTAGATGCCTCTGTTGCTGGATACTCTTGTAAAAAACAGTCAGCATTCATATGGGTGCTATTCCTTGTTTTTAGTTCAAAATACTGAACAACTTTGGTGTCCAATTACGAAGTTTGTACTTTTGGGCACAGAGATAAGAAAATCCTGGCATTATTTTAAATGACCTCCTTGAGGTATATGATATATATAGTAGAACAGAAACTCCAAAGAATGAAGTACATAAAATGACAAATGTACAGATAAAACTAGGAACAAATGAGTTGTTTATAATCTGGCAAATTTTATTTGTTTTTTCTCTCTTTTTTTCCCAGAACATTAAGTATGTAGTTCAATTATTTCAATTACTTTTAAAAATATAATATTTTGTATTTCACATGAAAAAAAGGCTAAGAATTAAAAGGACAAGACTGTTATTGAATATATGCCTTAGGGAAGCTTACTTCCCTAGTCAATGAATTTATCTTAAACACAGTCACAATGTCATTTGGTTGAAATTTACATTTCTTTTATATTTTGCTCTCAGATGCACAAAAATTAGCAGGATAGATGCCTCTCTATGAGATGAATTCTCTTTCTCAGTCTCATTAGTAATTGTTTCAAAGAACCTATTAAAATCTGGAATTAGCCACACAGATGACAAAGTCCATGAGATTAGAAGCAAATCCAAGGTGTGATTCTGCCCCAAATCAGCGTCATTCACAAAATATTCTGGATCAACATGATTGTTTTTAACAATATGGGAATCCCTACAAAACCACATGTAATTGGACAACAAATTATAAAGTCTAATGAAAAGTGAAGGGTAAAATATACTGCTTAAAATATATAAGTACTGTTCTTCCAGGGAACTCAGTATACTTCATTATAACTCAGATTTCCAAAGAGTCTATGCCTATCCTTTACCTTTTGAAGGAGTTTCTCCATGAAGTACCCTCAAAGCTCTCTAGAAGAATCTTAATGGAGCCTACTAATAGCTATCCTATAACCTCTGAACTAGATCCCAATTTCACCATCATCAGTAATTTTTCTCTTACGGTTCTCTCTTTCTTGATGCTCTATGTATTTACACACTATTATTTGATTTTCTAATTTTACTCTGAAAACATACACTGAATACAAAATCTTATTGAATAAACATGGATTTATTCAGATATTAAAAGAAGGATATTAAAAATCTCTGTGTTATATTTAAACCATTTTTTTCATAAGTAGGGTGTAATCAGGCAGAAATAATTAACGATGTCGTTTACTAAACTTTATTTAAAAGGTATTAAAATCACAAAGTGAAATTGTCATGAATTAAAATTTCAAGAGAATAATTATAAAGGTTTTCACCTTAATTATAAGTTGAATATCCACATGAAAAATGATATCTAAAGTTGATGACGTGTATTAACACCTTGTAAATGGACCCAGTTTCTGGGAATGCTGTGGAAGAGCTACCTAATTAAAAGGTAAAACAGCCATTTTTTATTTTTCTGTGACAGAAATGTTTATGAGCAATTCAGCAATGGCAAATAACAAATCAGTGGAATAGTTACTAAATATTTTAGAGAAATGACTTCATTCTTCAATCCATGCAATAGATGGGTGGAGTTAGGTCAGCAAGTGACAGTCCCCAAATCGTCACTCTAGAAGACATTTCTTTTCTAGTAAATCAGATGCCCTCCTACGCATAGTTAGTTTACGGATCTATGTCATAATAAAACTTAAACTGCAGCTACTGGTTGAAATAACAACAACAGAAGAGTTGATTTTGTAAGGCAACTAACCACTGGTGAACATAAATAATACTTTAAATATACACAAATAATACAAAATAATTTAATGGAATGTGTTAAAACAATTTAAAAGCTTATAAAATACTTAAATTGCATAAAAAGATGCTTATGAGATAATTTTAAGGGAAAAAATCAGGATATATATCTATTAAAATAGGGCATCTTGGTTTAAAAATTATATATATATATATGTTTATTTATAATATACTATATGATTACATACCTCTCCAGAAAAAGTCTGGAAAGAAATTTCCAAACTCCTAATAGTAGTTTTTAATAGGTAATGACATTATGGATAATTTTTATTTTTTTCTAAAACATTTATTTATTTTCCATAAAATAATACTGTATTTAGTATTTCATAAATATTACCATTTTAATAATCACTATTTTAAATTATACTGTATCCTTAATTAACGATGTTATTAGAGAATGAATTTTAATAGGTAAGACTTAGATATCTAAGCACACTACCATTTGTTAACAACTATATATTGCTGAAGTAAATATAAGTCTGATACCCTCAGATAAATCTTAACACCCTTAGTTCTTCCAGGATTATTTTCCCTCTTTCTCTCTTTCCGCCTGCAAACTAGTAGTAACTGTAAAGTGATATTTTAAAAAATTCATTCGTTCATTGAGTATTTACAGATTTCCTACCACTGAATATTTTGCCAGGTTTAGGAGATGACAAGATGAACAAGTCAGTCTCTGCTTTAAGAGAACTCACAGTCTGGGGACCAGCCCTGTGGCTTGGTGGTTGGGTGTGCGGCTCCACTACTGGCGGCCCGGGTTCGGATCCCGGGTGCGCATGACGCACGGCTTCTCCGGCCGGGCTGAGGCCGCGTCCCACATACAGCAACTAGAAGGATGTGCAACTATGACATACAACTATCTACTGGGGCTTTGGGGAGAAAAAGGGAAAAAAAGGAGGAGGATTGGCAATAGATGTTAGCTCAGGGCTGATCTTCCTCACAAAAAAAAAAAAAAAACAACTCACAGTCTAATGACAGAAATAAGCACCTAAAAAAATAAGTACAAGGATACAAAGAATACGAGGAGCGTCATAATGTACATGAGTAAGAGTGGCTAGACCATTTCCTTTTCCAACAACCCTTTCTATGTTTGTACATCATTGCATTATATTCCATGGATCGTTCCACTGAGATCAAATTGATTGCAATGAGTATGTCTTGGTCTTGCAGAAATACCTTTTTTAAGTCCATTGCATATTTACAATTTCCTTGATAACTGTGAAGGTAGGAGTGGAGTAAGTTTCCTATCAAAAGAGAAGTATGTGTTCAACAGTCTCTGATGTCTCCAATTAGGAGAGTTTGAAGACAAATAACTGATATACTGTGGGAGTCATTGCTAGAGTAATATCTGCATAAAAACTGAAGAATTTCCCAAAAGGTATTTTATTAGGAGAATTTTATGTTGCATAACCAATATTATTTTACTAGATGGCTTATTTACTGTTTACATCTTTTTTCTTTGCACACTTTAATTGTTTTTAGCTGTGACCTGCAAAATATATTTCATATCCTCTGTGTACGGACATCTTAGTTCAGCTAGATTCAATTTAGGAAAAGGAAGCCATGAAAATTTTAAGACTTCCTATTTAAAGATTAAAAAAAATTACTTTTTAAAATTTTCTAACTCTGTGCTCAAGAACAAGTTTTTACCTCATACAGAAACCTCCTAAGTGAAAATTGGCAAGAATAGCAGTCATATGTCCAACAATTACAATGATTGCACAGGACCAGTGCAATCTATCTACAAGGTATTGTAGTTAGAAGAAATTTTTGCCAAGATTCAAATATGATGAAAGACAGTAGTACATGGAACAAATGTCCATATAATAAGGATCACAGTAGGGGAAGCTAGTGAAGGTACTATAATGATGCCAATGGTAATAAAATCAGGAAGAAAGGTAACATGGCAGCAAAAACTGCTGACAGTAATGAGAGGTAAGCTGTTAAAAAGATTGATAAAAATGTGAAATAAAACATTGTGTTTTTTTGATGCTAAGGCTAAATAAAAAGCAGAGAAATATAACCTTTGTTTACGATCTTGAACAAAGGTAGGAGACATTTTTTTAAAATGCAGAGTTCAGTTGTCTTACACAGCTTATTCTCCTTTTAGTTCTAAACCTCCATTGTCAGATCATCTAATCAAACCATCTTGAACAAATTCAGTGTTATTATCTCAGCAACCTTGCCTAGAAGGCCATTCCTCGCATTTAAGCATCTCTGCATGAAAAACAGATTCTCAACATCTGGTCTGATTTCGTTTTCCTTTAATTTTCATTTTGTTGCCTATTCTATTTTATTTTCTTTTCCAATCATGTTTATCGAGCTGCAAATAGTAATTTTCACTTGTATCTGTGGTCTTTATTTCACTGTCCATTTCTAGGGTTAGTGGTCTACATTGTTGCTTAAGTTCAGCTGTAAAATAATAATTTGAGGAAGTGTAATTACCTTTGCTCTCTTCATACAATTTCAGAAAGTTGGCATCTTTTATTTTCTTATAGTATTATCCACACCAATAAAACATCTGAGGTAAAATTGGCCGTGAATATTTTCTCAATTCTACGTATCCCTGGGCTCTGATTTATTTTACTTTGCTGCATCTGGTTGCCTCTCATATTTCCTGCTCTAGTGACATTTTTAAAAAGAAACTGATCACTTAGAACAATATCATTTTAAGACAAAAAAACCACAAGAGATGATAAACACAAAGCTTGACTTTGACAGCAAAGAGTAAGTAAATTCAAACATATGGCACCCCACATTCCATCATAATTTGGCATATGGTACCTGTGTGAAAAAGTGGAGTTGTCATACAATTTTATAAAATGACATTAAACGACTTAAATAAGAACTGGACTATTTTTCTCGTACTTAATATTCACATCAAACTTTAGATATAAAATTATCAAAATGTCATCTGTTATCAAGGAACATCCAGCCAAAATGCAGAATTTCTTTGCTTGTTATCCTGCTATATCACAGACCTAAGCTATCATCTGAAGAAAATCCTGTATAAGCCCTAATATTATCACACTTTCAATGAATAAAATCACATGAGGTGAATTTACTCTAATCGTGCCTTATGACTCCGCTTTCTCCGTAATTGTCTTATATGACTTAATGCATTCAGTCCTTCAAGGGTTAATTTTTACACGCTCTTACTTATATAATTTGCTCCCAGGTGCCAAGAGGAAACACATTTTCTCTGCTATTAGTAATGCCACTTCTATGTTCCAGCTGACTTAGATTTATCCCGTTTGTTTATAAATTATGTCAAAATTATCTCTCTATGAAAACAGCAAACTTTGAACACGAATGCATAACAATATATACACTATATTGTATATAACAATATAATAAGTAAACATAACTACTTTACAACAACTTTAAAAATAATTGAAATCCGGAAGACATACACATATGCACACTCACATAGACATATGTATGTGTGTGTATGCTTTTTTATGGCTTATTAGATTTATTTTTTATCAGGGTGAAAACATCTTACAAGGAAAATATGAAAAATAGAGAAGGATAATACAAATAAACCAATCATAAGTTTCAACAGAATTACTATTAATGTCCTACAGATTTGTCTGCTGTTTGTTTTCTGGGAACCCAGGGAAAAGAGAGATATAACCTGTTAGATCATCAGATAATTAGTAATTTGTATTATTTGTTCTCCATATGACTTAAATATTCTCTTTACCAACCTCTTTTGCCTCATTGGATGATCTTGCAAGTTGTATACTGTGTGTGTGTGTGTGTGTGTGTGTGTGTGTGTGTATGTCTGTGTGTATTTGGCAGATCTACAGTAGTTCCCCCTTATGGGGGGGATACATTCCAAGACTCCCAGTGGATTCCTGAAACCACAGATAGTACCAAACCCTAGATATACTGTGTTTTTTCCCGTACATACACACCTATGATAAACTTTAATTTATAAATTAGGAAGAGTAAGAGATTAACAATAATAACTAATAATAAAATAGATCAATTATGACAATATACTGTCATAAAAGTTACTGTAGATCTTAGCAATCTCAGCATATGATTTTTTTCTTTCCTTATTAAGTTGAGAACTTTCACCTATTCACTTAGGGGCCGGTCCTGTGGCGCAAGCAGTTAAGTGCACGCGCTCCACTGCAGCAGCCTGGGGTTCGCCAGTTCGGATCTCGGGCCCGCACCGAGGCACCGCTTGTCAAGCCATGCTGTGGCAGCGTCCCATATAAAGTGGAGGAAGATGGGCACGGATGTTAACCCAGGGCCAGACTTCCTCAGCAAAAAAAGAGAAGGATTGGCAGATGTTAGCACAGGGCTGATCTCCTCACAAAAAAAAAAAAAAAAGGAAGCACTTTACAGCTTCTCTTTGGCATAACCGAATTGTCAGCATCACTTTTCCTGTACTTTGGGGCCATTATTAAGTAAAATAAGGGTCATTTGAACACAAGCTCTGCGATACTGCAACAGTCCATCTGATAACCCAGACAGTTACTAAGTGACTAATAGATGGGTAGCGTATTCAGCATGGATAGTCTGGACAAAGGGACGATTCATGTTCTGGGCGGACAGGGCAGGACAGTACAAGATTTCATCATGCTACTCAGAATGGTGAGCAATTTAAAATTTCTGAATTGTTTATTTGTGGAATTTTCCATTTAATATTTTCAGACCAAAGTTGATTGCAGGTAACTAAAACCATGAAAAGTGAAACTGCAGCTAAGGAGAAACTACTGTACTTCCAACTCTCTCCCATATTCATTCTCGTAACTGCATGCCATTGACTTTGTAGGAATCTGGGCAACAAATCCACAATCTCTGGTAGTTTTATCCCTCTTTGCTCAAGTTTAATCAAGACTCCTTTCATTAAATCTTCTCATTCTCTCTGCTCTTTGAGTTGCCTCATTTCACTTTATCCAAATCTTTCAATAGATAGGTAAATTTTATTTTATTGTTGATTTATCAAATTCTGATGCTTATTTCCTCTTCTAATATCTTTGTATAAACTCAAGACACTCTTTTACTTCCCTGTGGGTGAACATTTCTCACTAGGGTATTGAATGTGCCGTATCCATTGACCACTCAGACGTGGAAACAAGACTATAACCTACTATCTATGAACTTCTGGGAGTATTCTGCATCAGGAATCAGGGACTACTATCATTCTGAAATGACCACAAGGTATGTTAGAACATAAAGCAGCAATAGGACACACCGAGGCATTAAAGCACACATAATTTATGTGGCCTTATTATCAGAGTCCTAAATTATAATTTTGGTCTGCTACCTGCTAGTTCTATACACTTGGAGAAAGTAACATCTCTAAGCCTTAGTTTCTTAATTAATAAAATGGAGTAAATAAGACTAACAGTCTCTCAGACTGTTGTAAAGATTAAATAAAAATATACATAAAAAGCACAATACCTGGCATCTAGTAAGCGTGCAAATATTTATTCTTCGTATTTTGATTTTACTTTTGCAAGTCAGTGCATTCCTAAATTATTCTCTTTCTTTCTAATGGTAAATGGAATAGCCTATCCATTCACTTACCTATTTTTTTTATTTTCAGCAAAATTTATTCTTTATTATTATCACTTTTTTAATTTATACACTTTAAAAGAACTTGTATATATTTAAGGTGTACAACATGATGATTTGATATACATATACATAGTGAAATGATTACTACAGTCAATATATCATCTCCTCACATAATTCCATTTTTCTGTGTGATGAGAGCACCTGAAATCTACTCTTAAAGCATCTTTCCAGTGTTCAGTACAGTATTATTAAATATAGTCATCATGCCTGTATGCTAGATCTCTAGACTTATTCATTCAGCATAACCGCAACTTTGTACCCTTTGCCAACATCTCCCCATTTACCCCATCCCACCAGCTCCTGGTAACCATTGTTCTACTCTCTGCTTCTGAGTTCAACTTTTTTTTTAGATTCCACATATAAGTGATACTATGCAGTATTTGTCTTTCTCTATCTGGGCTTATTTCACTTAGCATAATGTCCTCCAGGTGTATGTGTGTTGTCACAAATGTCAGAATTTCCTTCTTTCTCATGGCTGAATAATAGTCCATTGTATATATGTGCCACATCTTCTTTATTTATTCATCTGTCAGCCAGCACTTAGGTTGTTTCCATCTCTTGGTTATTGTGAATAATGCTGCAATGAACATGGGAGTACAGCTATCTTTTTGAGATCCTGATTTCATTTCCTTTGAATATATACCCATAAGTAGGATTGCTGGATCACATGGTAGTTCTATTTTTCATTTTTTGAGGTATCTCCAAACTGTTTTCCATCATGGCTGTACCAATTTACATTTCGACCAACAGTGTGGAAGTGTTTCCTTTTCTCCACATCCTCGCCAACACTTGTTATCTTTTGTCTTTTTGATTTTAACAGATGTGAGGTGATATCTCATTGTGGTTTTCATTTGCATTTCCCTAATCATTAGTGTTGATAATCTTTTTAGATATCTGTTGACCATGTGTATGTCTTTTGCAAAATGTCTATTTAGGTCCTTTGGCCATTTTAAAATATTATTACTGGTTTTCTTGCTATTGAGTTGTTTGTGTTCCTTATATATTTTGAATATTAATCCCTCCCCTTATCAGATGTGTGGTTTGCAAATATTTCTACCATTTTGTAGATTGTCTCTTCACTCTGTTGGTTGTTTCCTTTGCTGTGAAGATTTTTAGTTTGATGCAATCCCATATGTCTATTTTTGCTTTTGTTGCCTGTGATTTTGTGGTCATATCCAAAAAATTATTGCCCAGACCAATGTCAAGAAGCTTTTACCCTATTCAAGAAGCTTTTGCCTATTATCATCTACTCATTTATTGATCCCAGTAGTGAAGGTAAAACATTCAAAATGGAAGACACTCAGCGTGTATATTATTAGTTTACTCAGTTTTGAAGTACATTTAAAGAGTCAATTAAAACAATTCTAAACAAAAGAGTAACTGATTTCATCACACAGGAGTGTGAAGTACCTCAGATAAAATTCATCTGATATACATAATGGCTGTTATTATTTCAATGCTATATTTAATGTTACTGATAATTCAGGGAACATAAGAAGGTATTCACCAATCCAACAAGTATATAATATTGAGGAGACTTTACTGAATTTAATTGTTTGCATTTTTGATTATGAAAACTATTGATTAGATGCAAAGAGTTTATTAATGCTCTGACTGTTCATATCTCTCTTTGTTTATCTCCCTGCTAGACTATGAGCTCTTTGAGGGAAAATACTATTTCTTTCTTATTTATTGACTATTCAGAACCAAGGAGAGTTTCAGGAAAAGAATAAGCATTCAATAAAAGTTGTTAAAATGAACAAACACTGTACATTGGCATTTTTTCTGACATTTTTGTTCTGTTAATTATTTTGTAAGTTATATTGTGTATCATATGTTAATATGTCAACAATTAACAGAGACTTGAACGTTATTTGCAAGACAGATACTGTACAATCTGCTTCATTTATACACTTAGTACATTATATATTGGTTTTCTATTATGCACTGGGCACTTTGCTAATTTTAAGGTAAACAGTAATAATATTTTTAAAAAGTTTTGGCTGTCTTGAGCTTAAAGTCTACTGAAGGAGAAAGATGTAAATTAAAAGATACTAAATTAAATAATAAATATAAAAGTAACAACATATTGCCAAATGTTATCTTAGAGAACAACTTACGTCTACATTTACGTAAAGTAGTTAGAGAAGACACTTCATATCCTTGAAAAATAGCTACAGACAGAACATTCCATGGTGAAGGTGGATAGTGAAGGAAGAAAGTAGGTGTGATGCTCTAATGCCAGGCTGAGTTTGGTGGGAGTGTGTAAACATGTCCTGCCTTTTTCTTATTATATAAATGACATACAGCAGGGTTAAGCAACTGTTTAAAGAACCCTGTTTCAATGGTATGACCAATCTGGGTTTAACATTATTATAATGGACAACCAATGAGGCTCTTTACACAAATTTCATTAAATTCATAAGGATGAAAAATGTTTTTGGAGTCAAGTAACCGTGGTTTCATACCTTGCTACACAGCTCTAGCTTAGACCTAATCAAACTTTTTGATAGAATGTTCAACATGAAAACCTAGGGTTGGGGCCGGCCCCGTGGCGTAGCAGTTAAGTGTGTGCACTCCACTGCTGGCGGCCCAGGTTCGGATCTTGGACGCGCACTGAGGCACCGCTTGTCAGGCCATACCGTGGTGGCATCCCATAAAGAGTGGAGGAAGATAGAAACAGATGTTAGCCCAGGGCCAGTCTTCCTCAGCAAAAAGAGGAGAATTGGCATGGATGTTAGCTCAGGGCTGATCTTCGTCACACACACACACAAAAATTAAAATTAAAAAAAAATTTTAAAAAAAGAAAACCTAGGGTTGTGGTGTTAAATTAGGTCATTTACATTAAATGATTCACCTGATGTCTGGTACCTAATATCTACTCAATAAGTCATTGTATTATTATTTCAAGTAACAAACGAATTATTTAAAAAGAAATACCTAATGGGATAAACTCTAAATAATTTTTTATTAATTAACTTTAAGCAGTTTGTCTAATTTCAAATATTTGCTACTTTTTTTTAACCTCCTTAAGGAGGTGATAATGTCTCTCCAGCTGTGAGGCATGTCTCTAAACTAGTTATATTGACCTTTATTATTGCTCTTTAGATCCATTTGTATCCAATGTTCTTCTCTTTAGGTATGAGTGATGCAGGAATTTCTATACATTTCCCCAACTCAAAACCACATAAATCTCTCTGGAACATTTCCTCTGGAGCCACCACTTTTCTCTGGATAATACTACTATTTACATTTCCTATTCTTTGCTGCACTCCATATTTGAGCAGGCATTATAATGTACTGGACTCAGATGTCCAGTGTTCCTGTGTTGTGCTGCACTGGTTTGCAACATTGTGCTTTTCCTTGGCAAGCTGTCTCTTAAAACAGACCTCAGACTAAACCTCCTGTCTTTGTAATTTGCTCCAACTCTACTGTCTTGGTCAGAATATCAGTGACTGGATTTGTTACACCTGTTCCTCCCAGCCATACTAACCACCATGGCTGTGTTGTCACACATTGAAAGTAGCATCTTTTCAGACTGATTTGTCTGCCTAAATAGACAATGTAAGCCTTTAGTTTTTACTGCATGGTGGAATGAAACATTTATCCAACATTATGGTTTGGGGAGGGAAAAACAGATTTCTCTGTAAGTGCTATCAGCAGTATCATCCCTCCATGAAGAACGAGAAAAGGAACTATCTAATGGCAGCTAACCTGAATAGCAAAGAGGCTGAGGAAACAGAGAATCATTTTGAGGAACATTTTTCAACTACATGCATCTTCCTGACTCCCCAGGGAGGCCTGCCTTCCATTTTGAGGATCACCTTTTAGAATAGGCAAAAAACATAACCCATCGGTGTGATGGAGAGGTAACGATTGAGACCATTTAATCTTTCATCTCTTCATTTTAGGCACTCATCTTCATCGCTACAGAGAATATGAATGGAATACAAAATACTGTGGGGCTTTTATCTCCACTGAAGAGTTTTTTTTTTTTCCTGTTCACTATTCATGTAATATGTGAATTACATAAGCTTTGTGGTTGTCTAGATTTCCAATATGACAGGGAAAAATTCAAAATTTATATGAATTTGTTTTCTGCATCAATTTCCAGATATTTAAACCTTAAACTGCATAAAGAAAAGCCATTACAGTTATAGTAAAAACTTAATCTTGAGTAGTTGTCTGTTCGAGGTATATACATATACACAATACAAGTAAACACTAGTACGAGTACTTGTATGTACAAAATACATACATATATACAGTACAAGGTACGAGTATATAAGTGACGTACTTTATGTATATTGTCTATATATTATCATCTCCTTTAGTTGTCCAAATAATACAAATAATTACTATTTGACCCTAATTTTATTTTTCTTAACAAAGAAAAAAAGGCAAACAGTAATCAAGTAACTGATTCCAAGTTCAAATATTGATAATCAGTGGTAGAGCTGGGATTGAACCCAAGAGTCCGACTCAAGAGCTTCTGCTCTAAACCACTTCTTGATACTGCTCCTCTAGTATAATTACGTCATTATGAATAGTGATGTACATAACTTTTCCATGACTAGTCAGTGAAATAATCATGCATCTTTCTCACAGCAAAAGTAGATTGTGTTGATATGTTTTGCTTTCTTAAGTTTTAAAGCTTTCTGAACAAAATTTTCTGTCAAAGGATTTTATTTATCTAGGACTCATTACATTTCTCTGTTTTATTAAACAACTATTAATTTCCTCTTTAGAGGGCCCCTCTGATAGTAGTAAATGTCTATTATCTGACTTTCCAAGAATATCAAACACCAGCTAACGGATTTATGTGATAGTGGAAAACACCCAATTACTTTCAGCAGAATGCTTTCTTAAAAGTGCATGTATTCCAACCATATAGGGAATTTAAACAACTGTGCTTAAAGCAAGAAAACAGGAAAAGAAGAGTTGAGTCAATTCATCATTTTTATTACACACTCTCAACTCTACCCAAACCACATCTAAAAACCATATTTCAGTGGCATTTACTGCTACTTCACCACTCCACTTTCAAAGCAGACTATGCACATATCAAACAGATGGACCTACTTAAAGACAATATCACATACTGTAGGAAAAATACTTAGCACTGATAATAATAAGAATAATTAAAGAAACTCTTCGATCATTGCTGATTTTTAGATCACTCAATATTTGAATATTCCTTTTCTCTCTTAGTTCCATAATTAGCTGTGGCTTTGATGTTGGGCATATATTTATTTGAAGCTAAAAGCCCCCTCTAACAACTTTCACATGTTCAAAACTATTTTCACTCATTATTTGCAGTTCCATTCTAATTCTTTCAAATTACTTTTAAAATCTCCATTCTTATATATTTCTCATTTTTCAAATGGTGGCTATTATTTTTACTCCTTCAAATGTAAAATTATAGTTCATTCAACCATTTCTTTCTCTTGATAAAAGTATATGTCATCTTTTAGTCTTAAAATAGAAGCTCCACCACGCACAACAGAGGGGGCACCCAGATCATTCTCATTGGCACAAAGGATGCAGGAAAAACTGTAAAGTGAGCAAAGATTTTCTTCAGTGTCTTTCTTTCTTTATCTCACTTTCTGATCTCTCTTCTTCCAAACTCTAACTTATAATTGTTCTTAAGCTATCCAAAGCTATCCTAGCTCTGCCATAAAGATCTCCTTGATATGTAAATATTCCTCCCACTCCCCATTTATTCTTTCAATAATACTCTTACTCTTTAGTAAAAGTGGCCTTGGCAATCAAAGTTTGAATTAAAGAAGTTCAAACTAAAATGTCAATAACTGTAATTCAGATGTATAATGAATACACTAAACATTTTCGAAGAACAATGTGGTAACCTAGCTGAAAATGAACGTATAATTCACACACTGGAACGGGGAGATATTTTTCAATCAGAGTTCTCCTTGCTACTCCTTATCCATATGAGTGGGCCACAAGCACACGTATCTCACACTTTTGACAGATGAGAAGAACAAACACTGCCATTGGACTCCTGACCTCTAAGTGGAGAGAGAATATACAGAGTAACCTCAGAACGCAATGGCATTTGTCTTTTGCTAATGGGCACACTATTTCAAACCAAATTATAGAATTTCCAGAGTTATCCTATCAACCTAGTTATTATTACATCAAATCTATTTTTATTGACATTTTCTGCGGATTCTATGTGTCTCTTATGTACCAAATAGTTAACTTGCTTCTAGAAACATAGTTAATGAGGGTGGCTTCAAATGGGGAAATCCTTGGGAAAGTTCTGGTAATGAGAAGAGGTCAAACGGAAATTTTCTGGAGATGAGAAATTATGTTGCCGTAACTTTGCTTCATGCTCTTAGCCCATCTAATATGCTTCCTGAATTCTCACTTCACCTCATCTCATCCTCTTCAATCTAAATTCTGCAAAGAACTTCCTAACCACTAGAGGGAATATACAAAACGGCCAGGAATGAAGTGGGGTTCTTCTAGGTTCAGTAGTTCTTGTGGGAAAACTAGGACAGAGAATACAATCACAATAAAATAGTGCAGCTAAACACACTGGTGCAGTATGACAGATATGAAATACACTATCAAGTTTGATTTTGTGGAATTTGATTTGAGAGCACTTTGGGAAATCCAGGACTCAAAGTAGTGAGCCGTGAGGCCATAACCATATAATAGATCATTGTCTTCTAGCTGGATTCACTAAAGAGGCATTTGGTTTATGTGTAAAATAGCAAAACAAGACTGAAGATTGATAGTTTCCTTTTTAAAATTGTAATAGGTTACATTCCAAAACTTAAAAATGCAGCATCTAAAACCAAGAGCCTGATTATACAAAATTCTAATCAGAGACCTTGTCTTTTCTTTATCTTCTCCTAAGTAAGCCTTTATAGAGTGCCTCTGATACTGTGCTCTTGGAAACCTCCATACTCAGGGAGCACTGGGTGCCCTAGATCTTTCTCACTTTTCTTTCCCTATCACCTGTGTTTTCCACTCCTTCAGTGGCCTGAATTGCTCCCTGCTATTCTGATTAGGTAATTTGTGCCTAAAACAGGCAATGAATATACAGGTAAATACATCTGTATTTTTAAAAAAACTTTCTAAAAGGAATGCCCTAATTATAAAATGCTACAGTAAGACTATTGGGGAAAGGTTTATAAACAAGTCACTACATTTTGGGATGACTTTGGCTAAAGAACAGATCAAAAAGATAAAAACATTAGCCTCGGCTTTGGGAAAATAATTATCCTTCAGGTGGAGTCAAGATCACAGACCTGCATGCTCTTCAAAGAATATTTTTATTGGCAAATAGGACCACTCTCCTCCATCCAGCAGTTCCAACATACTTTAGGGACCTGCCCAAGCCTAGCTCTAGAAAAACCTAAGGAGCCTTTATTCCGTTAACTTTGCAACCTAGTACCAAGTCAGGAGTAAGCTAGTCCCACTCTGATGACAGGCCCTGGTTCTAGCAAACAAGGCTTCTGCATCTAGGCCTCACGCCCTTATCTTGCACAGCTGCTCCTCCAGAATGGAGCTCTACCTCTGAGCCTCAGTTCCTGAGCTGAGACCATCCTCAGTACTGACAGGCTGCCCTGGTGGCCTGTCCTTCTAGCTCTTCACATATTACCTGCACCTTGATTCTCTCTCACTAGGTTCCCCTGCCTTCTAAAATAATCACTTATAATCCGTGTCAGGACATTCTTGTCACAATCATCTCCCCATATTTCTACCTTGTGCCTTTTCTACCATCAGCAGGTACTAGGCTGCATCTGCCAGAGTGGCACTACTTGCATCTGGAAGATGCACTGCGTTTCCAAGACCCCGTTTCATGCTGTTGTTGGCCTTAATACCCGTGTTTCCCGAAGCTTACTCTGTCAGTAAACATTTAGAACTAGCTGGATTCCTGAAGACCGTTGAGCCTTCATATTCTTATATAAATAAGAGTATAGAGGTCTGACAGGTGAGGTGAGTCACCCAAGATGGCATAGTTCGTAACTGGCAAAGCTGAGATTAGAATCTCAGTCTCACAACTCTTAGAGTTTGGGCTCTTTTCACTACACGGTTTTGTTGGATTAAGCTCAGATGCCATGACATTCCACAACTAAGATCATGCAAGAGGATGAAAAGAAAACAGCATGTTCACTTGTCTGACTTTGGAGTGAGAAAGAAGCATTAATTTTGATTTCCTAATTTATAGGATATGTGACCCTAAGCAAATATTTAGCTTCTCTCAGTTTCAATTTCTTCTTCTGTCAGTTTGCAAATAATAATGCCATATTTGCAAACAATGTTTGAAAATCTAAAAAGATGTGCTTATATGCCTAAAATTTTGTCTGGCATAAAGTATGCCTTTAGTAAATAATAGGTGTCCTCTGTCCCCAAACCTTCTCCACATCTTGAGTAAAATCATTGGTTCTTAAATATAGACCAGAATATTAGGCAAAATAATATAAAACAAGGTGTGTAGATGACTGAGTTCTCTACATGTTTATTGTCATGGAGCTGGTGAGTATACTCCTTTAACTTATTTTGATTTTGTGTTTTTCTTTGATTATGTTTTTCCTTTTAGTACATAAAAACTTGAATAATTATCAGTAAATTAAATTTGCATCATTACTTATATAAACATTTAAAAAAACTATTTCCTATATAGTAATTATGAATGCGATCACTACTCTGGAGTGATTATTACGTAAATGCAGAATTCACAAATTCGTTTAACAAATATTTACAAGACTTCCCATCAGTTAAGGATAATTTCGGCATTTGAGACATTGTTGAACAAGAAAGACAAAGTTTCTAACCCAAGAAAGCCTACATTCTATTAAAGAGGAATGACAAAAACAGGGAATAGAGAAGTACTATAATTTCTGATGGCAATAAATATTGTAAAGAAAATAAAGCCATGTAAATTAATAGAGACAAATATGGTGGGGGTACAATTTTAGATAGAGTATAAATTAGATTGGTTCTTGGAAAAAGACTCTTACATGAAGATTTGTTGAGAAGTTCTCCCTGAAGATACACCTGGAAGAAAATGAAGAAGGCAGAACTGTGCAAAAGGAGAAGCTGACCCCCTGAGATCTCAAATAATACCTGAGGAGCTCTGGAGCCTATACGATTTGTCTACAATTGAAGCAAGGAGATAATATATCCTCATATAAATACAAGCCAGTCATTGATTGTGGGCTACCACTTGGGAGGTGGCATAACTGTGGGCAAGGAAGTTTCCTACGGTGAAAGGTAATTCCCAGTGAGGGGCATAGCTATGAGCCATTAGCAACTAATATTCCCAGTGACTGGGGGATTGCTGCACAGTCCCTAAAGAGGATGGAGTACCACAGTGTCTACTACGGTCTACCCCTTGTACCACTCAGATTTACTTGTTTCTTATAGTAAATTCACTATATCTGGGGATAGTTCTCTGGGATCCTAGTTAGTCTTGTTTCCGGGGTAACTTAAAAGTAAAGAGTTAGTGAGACAAATTACAGCTTGCACTGATGTAGCTAACCTTGAGGCTGTAACCAAAAATCAAAACTGTCTCCACCATCATTCAACGTTCTCCTAATACTTGGCCAACATCTCTGCTAGTCTAGGCAGCTTGCACGGTGGGATCCTGACTCTCAACCCTGAGAAGTCTAAGCCTCTGGTTACCTTCTCTTCCCATGTCATGCCTGCTTTTACTTGTCCATTTATTATTAATTGTTTGTGTAGAAACATCAAGAGACGTCAAGCAATCACTCCAATTTCAAACATTATTCTCTACCCCAATCGTGTACCATAGCCCTACCTCTTCCTGCTAATCAGGATCAGTTGCCTCTACCCATGTGGTTATTCCTTTTGTTACCTGCTAGCTTGGCCTAAAGTGAGTAAATGGAAGTACTATTAAATGAAATGAATAAGATAAGGAGAAGAGTAACTTTAGAAGGGAGGGGGAAATCAGGAGTTTTTGTTTGATCATGTTAATTTTGAGATGCTCATGCAAAGGTGCCAGTAAGTGAAGATGTCAAACAAGTAGTTGGATATACAGGTCTCAGCTCAGAGAAAATGTTGAAACTGGAATTAAAAAATTGAGGAGTCATTGACATTCATACGGACCATTGGAATGAGTGGCTACAATAATGTTGAAGAAAAAGATCACTGGAAGTGAAGAGGTCACAAGATTGACAGGCTGGGTTATTGGATAGATGATCTGAACAAATGTGAATCACACAGAATCAGGGCAGAAAAAGTAGTGGAAGAGAAATCAGAGATTTAGATATTAATCTTTTTAAAAATGTAAACTAGTATCTTTTTTTGTTGTTTATGGAACACTATTTGGTGAAACTTGAAAAAAAGAATTCTGTTACTAAATAGTTTAAGAAATGCTGAGGTTACAGAAAGTTAAGTATAATAACTCTACGATTTCTTGAAATGTTTAACATATTAATAACCTTTATTTTAAATATCCAAAAGAGAGATAAAGTATATAGAGTTTCCCAAACTTACTTGATTACCTTTTTCAATGATTATCTCACGGGACTAGCGTAACAAGGAAATACTAATCAACACCTCAGAGCGGTAGGTAACACAAGTCTTGAGAATGTGATAAAACTTATGGGCACTCTCCCTTGAAAATGAACACACACACACACACACACACACACACACACAGTGCACAATTTCATATGGTTATGCAAAACTTGAGGCTCCTCTAAGGAGCCTAGATTACAAACTTCTACCCTCCATTCTTGCTACTAATCTCTGGTCCTTCACCCAGCACTGTGAACATCACTTCAGCACATGTTAGATATGCAGAATCTCAAGCCTCATCAGAATCAGAATCTGTATTTTAAAAAGATTCCCTGGTGATTTGTATCAATTTAAGTTTGAAAAGTCTTGCTCCAGAAGATGTTCACATAGTTAATTTCTACACTCAATAAAAAGAAAAACTATCTTATATTTCCAGACAATTAAAATAATTTCAAACAGTCTTCTGAATTTCCCCCAAATTTTTACACTGACTCAGATCAGCCTTAATCATAGCTGGGAATTAGCTCTTTTGCTATTTTGTCACTTTTATAACACAAATAACAGTAAAATGGTATCAACCATTAATTATTTGGCTGATGCAAGCTATAGAGCTTGAAAAGGCATCCTCTAATATCTTAATACCACTAAAGGCATAAGAGTGTAATCTCAGGAGTCTTCATATTTCCTCAAAAGATTAAACAGCCACATAAATCCATTATCTAGAAGGTTAGACACAAATGTCAGTGCCTGAGTGTCCCGTAACGGAGAGTACCGATTCGTAATAACAGAACACAAGGTCTTTCCTTGAGAGATTGATGTCTGATTGCAATTTTTCCATGTCCAGATATCCACAATCAACAATAAGTGCTGCTTTATCTGCCAAAGTAGAATTTTAAAATATGAAAATGGAAGAGAAAGTGGAAAGATATTCCTCGTCATTAAATCTTCACAGCTAAGTCCTGCTGTTTGATATAATCAGTCTATCCCTCTTTCTTTCAAGCTACACTTTTTAAGAAAAAAACTACTAATTCTTTTATTTTCCTAAATTTGTTCCACTTTTTTTGTTATCGGTGAAACAGGAGGATTATTAAAGCATTTAAATATGCAGGTATTTTCAAAACAAATGGTGCGCTGGCCAGGCAATTTAGTTCAAAATGGATTTTAAAATTCATAAGAGCTTGATGATAAATGGATATAGATATGAGAAAAAAATGAGTTCAGAAATACAAAGCTGAAATGAACCCTGCTGGGTCCAATTCTTTGTAGAAGTAAGTGGGGCCTGGTTTGTATTTTTTCAAAATGGAATTTCTAGAGACTACCATTTCTGGGGCTCTGACTTCATGCAGTCTATAAATGAACTATTCAGTGTTGACACTTCTTGACTGATCTTTAGAGGTGACCATCACACAAATACATTATTTCATAGCGATTTCTTTAGTTATAGTCAATAACTTTTTGCAGTACATTTTTTTTTATGTTGGCCACAGATTGCTCAAAGTCAAAATGATGAGAACACTTGGAAATGTTTAATATTCCCCCATCAACCCTTGCTAAATAAAGAAAGGCCTAATTTCTTACGGATGCCTTATTGAATCTATTTTCTATCATTTTAATATTTTTTCCTCTAAGACCACTCCTGTTTATCTATATCTCTTAGAGCAGAAGAGTATATATGTTTCTCAAATCAAAGCCTGATCAGTTCCTAACAAAATATAATATTCTTTTTTTCATGTAGGCCTATTTTGTGTACAACTTTGGTATTTTTTTTGTTTAAAAAATTTTTTTTCAAACACAGGAAGCTGTTCCTCTGTTACTGATTGGCCATTTTACAGAGAATTACATCTACTCCTTTCTCTGATATGCATCTGTAGGGTGGACTGGTTCTAGAGAAATGTTATGTTTAATATGTTTATTATCATTGCACTTATCTCTTTGCTTTTTTTCTAACTCACTTAATCTAGCCACAGAACTGCTGCTGTAATCCCAGAAAGATGACTTCCTTCAAAAAGATAAAAAGAAAGAAATTTGCTATGCCAACAGTGGCTTGGGGGAGCTTTACTCCCTTCACAATCTCAACCACAACTATCCCTGGTGGTGGTTTTATAGCCTCCTGTTCAACCCTAATCCTCTCCTATATGGAAATTCTAGATCTATCAGGCTTTTAATGAATATAACCATTTTTAAGAATAATAATTCTACTTGGTCATGATGTGTTTTTTAAAATGTGCTGTCATTTTTAAATTTACTTTAATTTTTAAGGACTTCATATTACATGTATGTTTATACATGACACTAGCTTATCTTTTTTTCCTATTCCTGACTACCGTAGATGTTAAAATTACACTAATAAATTTAATCATATGGCTTTACATCTTTATTTGGTCTTGAAATAATTTTTAAAAGATGAGAATAATTTCTTCCTTGCATGTTTGATAGAATTTTCTTGGAAAAACATTTTTGCCAGAGGCAAAGGTGGGGGAGTTAATTTATTTGCCAGTTTACTTAGGTTTTCTATTTTACTTAGATCTATTTTGGTAATATAATTACTAAACCTTCTTTCATAAAATTGCTCATTTCATCTAAATTTTCAAATGTATTGAAGTCACATTCCTTAAATGCAAAATTCCTTAATGTTTTTCATATTATTTTCAAATGATATTTATGCTCTACTCTATTTATAGTTTGATTTCACTTCACAGCTAAATCTTGTTTGTCCTCTTTTAAAAAAATATTCTATCTTGCAAGAGCTTTGTTTCATTTACTAAACTTTTAAAGAACCAGCTTGAAAATTTCCATATATTTTTATTTTCTATTAATTTCTTCTCTACTCTTTATTTTTATCTTTCTTGTACTTGTTCCAGATTAACTGTTGTTCTTTACCTAGTTTATAGAGATGAATGCTTAAATAACTTTTCCCTCGTTTTTAAAATATTTAAATAAATAAGTTTTACATGATAACTTTCACATTTATTACAGATTTAGATATATCCTGTAAGTTATGAAATAGATTCTCACTGTCTTTCAGGTCTATAAATTTTTTACTTTCCATTATGAGTTCCTCTCTAACCCATTCTTTAGGAATAAATTTCTCTTTTCAAACATATTTTTCTGCATGTTTATTGCTATCTAATTTAATCACATTGTGTTGAGATAATGTAGTTTTTAGCGGACTGATTCTTTGAAACTAGATAGGCTTTTTTCCTTTGTTATATATGTGGTCAATTTTCATAACACTCCATGTGTATTTGAAAAGAAAAATATGTTCTCTGTTTGCTATAGGGATATTAATCACTTTGAGATGACTTGTTCAAATCACATATATCCATTTTAAAATTTTTGTCTATTTGAGATTGCAATTTCTGATAGCAGTGTATTAAAATATCCCATCATGAGTTTGAACTTGTCTGTTTCTCCCTATGATTTTATTTGCTTTATCTATTCTGAAAGTTGTCTACAAATTATTGAGTGTTATACTCTTTATAGATTGCTCTTTTTATGATAACCTATTATTCTTTTAAAAAATCCCTATTGATGTTTTCCCCTTAAATTCTTTTGTCCAATATTAATCTTTAGATACACACAAGCTTTTAATATTTGTCTAGCACATATACAGATGTCTACATTTAATTTTTCTATGTCTTCTTTTTAAGGTATTTTTTAATGAGTAGTAGTTACTGTTTTTAATTAAATATAATAATTTGGCTTTTTATTAGGAATCTTTAATCAATTTACATTTATTATGATTATTGAAAAAGTTTGGACTGGTTTCTACTGCCTTGCTTTGTTTTTTTGCTTATTATTTCTTTTCTTTCTGTTTGTTGTTGTTGATTGTTTTTTGTGGGTTTTTTGGTCTCATTTCCTGCGCTCTGAGAATGATTTTCATGTGCTCTTTCTCTTTTTTTCCTTCTACTAATTGCGTAGCTCTGGTATGTATTTCCATTCTTTCACTATTTACCCTTACATTTTTAACATGCACAGCAAATTATGCACACACATGCACACACACACGGATAATTTCTACCAGAGATTAAAGTTAAGTAACTCCCACCTATCTACCAAATAAGACAGGAATATTAGTGTATTTAAACTATTCATTGAACCTGATAGTTTATTTCACATAAAACTTTTAAGCCATTACTCCTTTTAGTTTCTTTTGTCTACTGTCAATCTTTTTTTTTTCCCTCATATAAGCAATCTGTTTTTCCTTCTTGTTGGCTTTTAGAACTATCTCTTACCATTAACATCTTTGGTTTTCCATAATGTAACCAGTTAAGGATTGTGTTTATTTACCCTGTTTGGCCCTTAGTATGGGCTTTTAACTTGAAGAAGCACTCTACTCTTCATTTCTACAAAATTCAGTTTATCTCTTCTGCCATTTTTTTTTCATTGTAGGAATCATCTGAGACAAGTGCTAGAATTTCTCAATCTCTTTTCCATATGTTTTATTTTTTCCTACATATTTGACATTTATTTTACCTCTTTGGGTTGCATTTTTAATGAATTTCTCAGTTCTATCATTCAAGTCACTATTATTCTCTATGATACTATCTGATTTAAGTTTATTTGATCTATTGATTATTTTATTTCAATGTTTTTAGTTTTACACTCTCAGAAACCTCTTGTCCATCTACTTTTTTTTTTTTTTTTCTATATGGGCTGATGGGATTTGAAAGCCATAGCTCCAGCCCTCAGATTCATACAATGTACTTTGCTCTAATTTCCCTCAATTACTGGGAAAACTTCGACTCATGGAGTAAAAAGAAGTAAACACTCCATCTTGGAGTCCAACTTGCCCTTGGCTTTAGTTGCCTCTCACTGCTATCTATATTTTTTTAATTTCTAATGCACAAAGATAATTATCTTAATTTTTATATCCTTACTATATATTTTTTCCTTTTAATCCTTTATTGTTGTATTTACAGTATGAACTTGCAGTATTATCTTGGCTTATGTTCTTTCCATTATATTTGTATTTTGTACTAGCCTTCCCTTGAGCTCCCTTAGAGCTGGGACTGTATTATTAATCTTTATATTGCCAGAATCTGAGTACTGCAAATTTATACAGTAGGCAATCAAAAAAGGTTTGTTGATTGGATGAAGGATAATTTTAGCAATATATATAATGTGTTCGTCTAACTAGAGAAAATATACTCACTTTTCTATTGGCAATATGGAAGTCTGAAGGGAATTGCTATATTTTTACTATTGCAAATAGAGGTTAAGCAACAGTAAACCAATTCAGCAAATTACTTAATATCTGCATTGTGATATGCAATGTATTTTCTGAAATTCTGATGACTCTGAATTTTATTATATGAGTCTGTTTTGACTAATTTAAAGTATGTCTGGCCACACACAAGCATTTGGTGACAAAAAATGTGTGCTGATTGAAGAAACTTAAACTTAAATAGTTCTAGCATACTAAAGCCCTGATGCTGTAAATTTAACAAAAATTAATCCATAGTGATGTTTCAAGGTTAAGAAAAGGAAGTCCTAAGGTTTCCAAAGGAGCCTCACAGAAAGAAAATCCTCTAAATCCTCTCTGACTGATTGAATTTCTCTTTTAATGTATCCTTAGGTGAATAGTGAATGACACGAATAATTGTATTTTATTTAAATATAAATTGTTATTTTGAAAAAGAGGACTTTCTCTCTCTGAGATAAAAATTTCATTATCTCTAAGATCACATCTCTGGAATTAGGAAATAACATGAGATCAATATCGGAAATCACATAATCACTCTCATCCATACTTTTTTTTTTCTAAGTGCTGCCATAAATTCTCAGCTATATGACTTAACGAAAGCACAACAAATAATGGATTTAATAGAATGATTATTTCCTAACAATTTAATTTAAGACAGAGTGTCATGTTAGATGAAGAGTATTTGTGTAAAACACTAAAATGATTACGTGCATTTTTAATGGAAGTAGTGTGCCACATTCAAATGTAGTTTCTTTGAGTACAGACACATGTTTTCCACGGGTTCTGTGGCTTCTTGCTGCCTTGAGGGCCCTCAATATTGTATTTTGCTTGGTAACATCATAGGCATCTTTATAAAGAAATCAAAGCATTGCTTATTTGGATAATAAATTAATTTAATGCCTAGATATCTAATTTAAAGAGAATATAATAATAATAACAATAACAAAATAACAACAATAATAATATCTAACATTTATATAGAACTTACCATATGCCCAGAACTCTTTTAAGCACTTAGCTAATCCATTTAAACCTATCAAAAGCCCTATGACGTAGACACTATTATTGTTCCCATTTTATAAATGAGGAACCCGAAACATAGGAAGGTTCCACAGCTAATAAGTGGTGGAGCCAGGATTCCAACACAGGTAGTCTCATGTTAGAGACCCAGGTGGTCACACACCAGAGCCTTCTCAAATATTGCCCACCTTTGATGCATTTGTCCTATTAATACCAATTCAAATACAACAACTTGAAAATGACAGGTTAAGATACAGCATTTCAATTAATTATCAACTCAAAGACTTACATGAAATATATGACTTCTCACAGTCTAAATAAAGATGGAAATTCTCGAATTGCACTTTGATAACAAAGAAAGTCCTGCATAATATAATCAGTGGAGAGTTTAGAACCAGTCAAAACTGTCAGTTACAACTTGGTAGAATATGATAAATCCCTTCATCTCTCTGAGTCCAAATTCTTTCACGGGAAACCTGAGAATAATGCCCTTATTCTAACTCGTTTTAAAATTACATGCGAGAATATATCAGAAAAGCATTTTATAAATTATAAAATTATATATAATTTGTTAGCAAACAGAAACCTTTCTAGACCCTCATACAATATTGGATATTCCTAGTAATGAACCTGACAAAAATGAGCCAAACTGTGCTTAGGGATTTAAGAGATAACTTGAATTCATGGAGAAATAGTGTCTAATATACACTATTCCTGTGAACTCTATAGCTTATTGCAATGTCTATTTATTTTTCAGCCTCCTCTCCTAGACCATTAGGTCCTGATGATATAAACTGAGCACAAAAGTATTAAAAATGACTCCTATCCTCAAATCAATAGGCCAAGCTTAACACAGTTTGAAGTAGCAGAGCTGGATTTAGACCCCTAGTCTTTCTAATTCCCAAACCCATACTCATTTTATCATACCTCATTTCTATCTGGGAAAAAAAAAAAAAAAAAAACAGGCGAGGATACCCAGACAAGATCTAAAAAAAAAAAAAAAAGTGTACTATTTGTGGGGGAGGAACTAATATGTTTTCATAATTAATCAAAGCAGAACAAAAATAATTAGCTAGGAAAAAGGCCTTGTTATAGAAAAGATTTTAATAATCATAAAAGAGGTGTAGCTAATCAATCAATATATCAAGAATTTTTTTCTAAAAATGGTTTTAGAAAAATTGGCAATTACAAAAATATTAGTTTACCCTCATGTTTCATATGATACCAACACAAACACCAGCAAAATAAGAGGTAAACGTTTTAAAAATTTAAAGAAAGTTAGAAAATATTTAAAATATGTAAAGAGAAGGATTTTCTAAGTTTAAATTTGAAGAAAGAACTCACACACTAATATTTAACTCAACACTTAAAATTCCTTCACATTAAAAGAAGTGAAATCAAAAGATAACAGCTGATTAAAGGAAATATTTATAGCAAATATAAAAGATAAAATTTAAAACAATTATTTTTTCAAAGATCTTATAGATAAATAAGCAAATTATAAAAGCAAAGTCCCAAAAAAGAAAACACGAACATTAAAAAAGTATGTGGGAAAATAGTCAATCTCACTAGCCATTTCAAAATTCTAATTAAAGCAACAATTAAAGATCACTTTTTTAATCCATGAAATTTTTTAAAAGAATGTTCACAGTGGTAATATCCAGTTAGGGAAGGATGTGGAAAAAACAGTGCAATCTTAGGTTACTGGAACTTTACCAAAGCCAGAAAAAGTTCATACTTTTTGATCTAGTAAATTCATTTCTTGGAATCCATGAAACAATCTTCAATATTTGAGAAATACTTTCTAGAAGCTTTATATAAAATAATTATAAATAACAAATTTTGAACAAAAGGAAAATGTTAAGAAAAATATTATTTATCCAGTTAACGGCATAGAATAAAGCCTTTAAAATGATGGTTATAAAATTAAATTACAACGTAAAAAATGCTTCTAGTTTATAAGTTCTATGCCATTAAAAGAATGGTATGGGGCTGACCCCGTGGCTTAGCAGTTAAGCCAGTGCGCACTCCGCTACTGGCACCCCAGGTTCGGATCCCGGGCACACACCGACACATCACTTGTCCTGTCATGCTAAGGCCGTGTCCCACATACAGCAACTGGAAGGATGTGCAACAATGACATACAACTATCTATTGGGGCTTTGGGGAAAAAAAAGGAGGATGATTGGCAATAGATGTTAGCTCAGAGCCTGTCTTCCTCAGCAAAAAGAGGAGGATTAGCACGGATGTTAGCTCAGGGCTGATTGGAATTGGAACAAGAACTAATATTCTTCTCACTACATCACAAAGCCTCCTTATTTCATTCTTATAAAAGCAAATGCAAGTATAATTAAATATTTTAATTCATATAGCTTCAGGTAAGCTTCGCAATCTCTCAGACCCATACTTTGTTATCAATTTTTAATATTGATAGCATTTAGATTATTGCCAGTTTGGGCTATTAAAACAATATCACAATAAATATCATGGTATATATATCTTTTACAATTAGATCTCTACTATGGATATCTGAAAGTGAAACTGATTTGACAGAAAACGGGTCTTAATGAGACTGTCATGAAAAATGATATGCCTTTATAAATATAATCTATTTTTCTCTGATTATTAGTAAGGTTGATGATATATGTTTTTATTTATATGCATTTTCATTTTTTAATCTGTTAGTTGTTCATATCTACCTATTCTTCTAATGAATTGTTTTGTGTTGATTTGTAATAATACCTTATATATAAAAGAGTCAAACATTTTAACCACTGTGCCTGTTATATGTGTGGTAAGTATTTTCTCTGAGTCTGTAGTTTGTCTTTTCATTCAATGTTTATATTATCTTGCTCATATAAAACTTTAAATACTGATAAGATAAAATCTGCCAAATTTTCCCTAGCTTCTGGCTCTTACATGATGGTTAAAAAGACCAGTCTTTAGGTGGCCTTGATAACTATGCAGTGCTGATCTCAAAGATTTTTGAGATAAGAATGGTATAGTGATTAACAGCACATAATCTGGAACCAGATTCTCTGGGTTTAAATCCTGGGCTACCATCATCTAACTAGCTCTGCAACATTAAATGAGTTACTTAACTTTCCTGTGTATAATTTTCACATCCACAAATTGAGTAAATATATGTAAAGAGCTTAGAAAAGGGCCTGGCACATAAGTGCTGTATAAATGTTTGCTAATATTATTTCACTCCAAACATGTTTGTTACTCTAAGTAGATGCCTCTATATAAACTCCAACAATGCAATTTTTATATTAAGATTTTATTCAAATTGTTTTCATTCATTTGATAATGAATAAATGCCTACTATATACCTCTTTGGCATCAAGCCAGGCATTACAAAATTAATAAGTATGAACTGTTCTTTTTTTCATGGAGCTTACTGTCTAATATGGGAGAGAATAAAACTGGAACATGATAATTGCAAGGAGAGATAAAAATGTTATGATAGATTTGACCTCTTCAGATTTGGGAAGTTACTTCCCTGAGGAAGTGATGCTTAAATTGAAATCTGAATGATAACTAGAAATTATTTTGGAGAAAAGGGAAAAGAAGGCCATTCACACAATTTAGCTAGGTAAATTAATAAAGTTATATTCTTAATTCATTTTAAACTGGTCTTGCAAATGAGCAGTATTTTATAGAACAAGAGTTCTATTATTTTGCAATTCAAAGATTAATTAAGATCTCCTTCAACTCCAGTTATTTGTGTGAATTACATAATGCAAACATTTGTAAAGGATTGATTGCTTTTAGAAACTCTTATCTTGAATTTAACTTTTCTTAGTTTATCGTCTTGCCGATATAACCGTTATACACTTTAGAAAAATTCTGATATTTTTCCAGGATATAACAACATTTTGCACAAAGTTACAATTTACGTGTAATTGGAATTAAATAACATTCAGGTGGAAGGCAATCTAATTTATATGAAGGACAGATTCATGGCCCGTGTATTTGCCAAATTATATCAGGCTAGACTTCTGATATCTAGAGATTTTTTGTAAATTAAAATATAACAGAAAGATCCCACAATTAATCAAAGTGGTTTAGATTTGTTCACTACCATCCAAAAGAGACACACTTGGCAGGAAAACAATTTACTTCATCCATCTTTTCCATAATTACTTACGCTGAAACTATTACAAGACTAAGTATTAGGAATGCAGTGTTTGAAAAACTATATTGCTTGAATTAGGTTTGCTTTTTACTGTTTTTGAAGTTCTTCCCAAGTTCTTCTTAAATTTTCTAAATAAATCCTACATAAAATCTTCTCAATTAAAATAACCATAAAAGTATTTTATAGCAATTCAAATAATTCACATTATTTTTTGACATTTGACATTTTGTCATTTTTTCTTCACAGACCCAAAGGCTGAATTCTGAGTAATAAATTATTACATACACAGATTCACTTACATGAAATGAACAGGGTTTTTTCACACTGTTCGCAGAAAAAAAAAAAGTTGAATGGATGAATAAAAAAAATTAGCCTCATTCCCCTGCCTCTTCAACATGCTGTGAATGAGAGACAACTAAAATTAAACTAATGTTCTTTTGATCTACTGTCATTTAATCCGTTTTTATAATTCTCAGATTTGGCACAACCCACAATAATCAGATAAGCTCGGTTAAGAGAGAAGATCCACATGTGTCTCTTTCTTTTTTATGGAAGATTTACTAGTTCACATTTTTTTAAATTTTAGACTTACATTTTTAGTCATTACAAAGTAATGGAGAAATAATGACACCCACAGGTACAGCAAAAATCTCAGTACCTAAATTAGGTGCTATTAATTGGAATAAGTATGTAAAAACAAATTCAAAAATCCTAGAAAATATATCCCTCAAAGTGGCTAATAAAATGAGATGACAGAAATAAATCAGAGGAAATTAAAGGTGTTGGAGTGGCATGCGTCAACACAGAGTGGCTGAATCCACAAGTTATGCAACAATTCAGTGAAAATTGCCTTGTATACGTTTTGGTCTTAGTGCTGATTGGAAATCTGCAGTATACATAAATACCAACCAATAAAGAAGCAAGAGACACCATGCTGGGCCCTTATCTACAGGCACCATAATGTGGTAAAAAATTATATGAAGCACGTTGGCATTTTGTTTTTCAATTGCTTGATTTTGACATTTCAACAATTGAAATTAAAAATGAATTTTTTATAGTTACAATTTTAGCTTAATAATAACGCTAAGCAAAAGATTACAAATGAATGCCTTTGGAAAGCTTTTTCAGTTCCAGGAAAGGCTGTGCTTTTTTGGCTCCTATAAATTATAACCTTTAGTAAAAGGCAGTAACTACTGCATTACCAAAGGGCATTCATCCAGCAAATCTAGATTCCAGAGAACACCATCACCTTAGGAAAATCATTTAATGACTCAGAGACCAGTAATATATCTTTTAAAATAATAACATGTATTAACAAGCATTAATCTGCCATTTTTGTAGCAAGAAAACATGCATTTGTTTTGATGCTCTTCTATATGAAAATGAATATAACTGAGCCAAGAAATAACACTGAAATACTAAAAGTTCCTGACTTGATAATGGCTTTCATTTGTGAATAGAAGATAGCATTGGCTTTGATTATCAGGTTTCCTACTGGGAAATAAAATTAAATTATCTTGTTCTCCATCTTAAGTCTTAATTTAAGTTCACGCTCATTTTTATTTTTTGAGGTAATTGTTATAACAAATAATTTTTTAAAAAACTCATGCCAACCAGCAAAAAGTAAAACCTTCTACCACTCCGAGTTCCCTTCTACAGTTCAGAGAATTAAAAAAGCCCTTAACAGCTCAACTTATCCCAAATAATTGTATATGTCAAACAAACATCTTAAAAGGCTTATTTTTAGAAACTCATGCAATTTGAATTTATTTTCTCACTTTATTACTTTGCAGTGATACTTAATGCACATCCTAGAAGGTTTAGTATTTTTTCCAGGAAATAAAAAACACTTTGTTCAGAGTGCTAATATAAATATAGCTTGGATAAACAACCTGTAAGTTGGAAATGAATCTATATAAAGAACAGTTTATTGTCCATTGTACCTTGTATAAAATAGTAAGGCTTTAGACTTCACTTTATTCTATTAATATTAAAGGGTCACCATACAGCAAAACACTAAAAGTTTTACATTTCAGATTTTTCAGAAATAATGTGGTAGATATTCATTTCAACATGAATGAGTAGAAAGGGAGGATATCAGGGAACGTCATAGAATATAGTAAGCAATTGTGTTTTACAACAGCTAAGAAAACATTCCTTAGAATATTTACACTGAGAAGCAAAATCTTGTTCTACTGATATCACCTCTCACAGAAGAAATAGCAATAGAAGAAAAATGTACTGGGGTTAAGACTCTGTCGTAGTAGTATTTAAAATGCTGCCTCATTTTCTCACAAGCTGGAGAAGTTATTTTGCTCAAAATTAATTATTCCTTTTCAAGTGTTTCTGAAATAGATTTGTAGATTTCTGATTAACCCAACCACAGCTCCTTCTCCAAGTCACAAATCCAGCTTTCTTGAAGATAAAGTAAGACAAGCTAAAAACATTTTCTCTAATTATAGCATTCACCAACATTGTGACTGTAGGCTGATTACTTGTTCTCTCTGTCTGTTTCCTTCAGTATAAGTGGAATTTAACAATAGTACATACCACACAGAGATTTTGAGATTAAATAATCGCACACGCACACGCACACACACACACACACACACACACACTCAAATACTCACTCACATTTAGTAGATTGCCTGGTATGTGATAGTCCTTAAGCAAATCTAGTCATTAATTGGTTATAGTAGATAATAGTAGTTGTGGTAGCATGGACTAAGATTAGGTATAATCACGTGAGTAACTATAGATAACATTTAGTGAGCAGTTACTATGTACCAGACACTTTCATGCTTGAATTGTATCATTTTGTTTAAGCATCAAAGCAGTAGAATGAGGTAAATATTATTCTCATCTTAATTTTATAGATGAGGAAAATTGGGGCATGAGAGCTAGCCAGACAAATGAATGCAACACAGGAAAGAGATAAAGGAGATGTGTTTTAGAAAGAATAATGTAAAAGTTAGGAGAGAAAAAAATATCTTCTAGATGTCTAAGAGAACATATAAAAATGGGTTAGATTGAGAGGCCATTTGTTAATTAAGTGTAAAACATAAAGACAATTAATGAAAATAATGCAGTTATAAATATTTCCCTAAGACTTTGAGAAAATACTGATTTCTTGAACTCCTGAATTCATGATTAGATTATAAAAATTTGGCTGATAATTAATCCAAAAATTTTCAACCCTTTTATCACAACACAAATCAAATACTAACTCCTCTTGTCTCTTAAGCATCCTGACAGAGCCGAACCTGTCATGCTTTCCATCATGTTATCTGAAAGCATATTTCTCAGAATAATAATTCCAAATTTAAATAGTCCCTGACTTACAAAAGCCTAAAAAATAAAATAATGTACCCAGTCATTTATAAAATATCTCCTATACTTTTATATTTTTAATTACAAAAAGTCAAAGAATACAGATATATAATGTAAAATGTCAAATCTCTCTTAATTACTCCCATTCCACCCCATGGATAGCTATGCTTAACAGTTTATCATATATCCTTCCAGTTCTTTCTTTATAGTGTTCTTTAAAAAATATAACAAACCAAAAAAATTATATGCTATATATTTTATTCTATGACATGCTTTGTTTTCACTTGTCAATTAGATATGAGAGATATCAGTATCAGATCTTCTTCACTCTTTTTAAATAGCTATTACCCATAATGTAGCAGAATCATGATTATTTATATCCTTGTCTATAGGTGTTTTATTTCCATTTTTTTTGCTATCACGAAGAGTGTAATTACCTACAAAAATATTTTTGTAAGATAGATTCTCAAGACTGGAAATGCTGGCTCAGCACATTCTCAATTTTGATAGAATCTGCCAAATTGCCTCAGAGAATGTTTTCACCAATCCACACGACAAGGTAATAATCCTACCATTAGTGAATAAAAATATCTTCTACTCTGTGTTAAATAATGAGTCTTTATATTTTTTACCAACTGATGGTGAAAACTACTATTTCATTGTTTTTGCTTTTATAGGATATTTATATTTTTCTCTATTTGAATTTTCAACCCCAGTAGCGTTGAGAAATTTTATATTTGTATATTCATATGCAATTGGTATTCTTGATATCCTATTCATATCCTTTTGTGTAATTTTCTATTGGACCCTTTATTAATGTAGCCTGAAACCCAGCAATAATTGCTGGATCTGTAATCTCAAGAGGGTGGGATGAACCCAAGTTGCTTTTATTTCTCTTTGTCCTCCCCCCACTTGGCCCATGTTTTGGAAGTCCTTAGCCAACTTGAGTAACAAATCCCAACTTTCTTGCTAAAGAACTCACTAGGGAACCATAAGAACCAGGATGATGGGGGAGAGGGAAGCACTGGGGGAAATAACCCTGCGAAGTGGATTGTGAACTCTTGGCCTCAACTCCAAGCCATGCTTATGTGAATTTGATCTTAATCAGCATAACTGAACTAACAGATAGACCACCTCTCAGATGTGAGACTAACCACTAGGTAAGCATAAACATGGACACATCTGAATAGCATAGCACAGGCTTTAAAAATTGAACTGACATTGGAATCACAACCAATAGTAGGTGAGATGGAACTCGTGACCTGAACACAAATAGGTCAATTGCTTACTAAAAGAAAAATATAAACATCCTCCATAGGAGTTAAACAAAGCCTCATAACATAACACTCAAAATCTGTAGAATACTGTGGTAGGCAGAACAATGGCTTTCAAAGATGTCCATATCCTAATCTTCAGAACCTATGAATATATTACCTTATGTGACAACAGGGGCTTTGCAGATGTGATTAAGTTATGGACCTTGAGTTAGGGAGACTATCCTAGATTATCTGGTGGGCCCATAGTAATTACAAGGGTCCTCAAAAGTGGAAGAGGGAGGCAGAAGAGGAGGTCAGAGTGATGTAATGAGAGAAGAACTGAACTCACCATTTCAGGTTTTGATGATGGAGGAAGTGGGCCAGGAGCAAAGGAAAGCAGATGAGTTCTAGAAGTAAAGAGATTCTCCCTTAGAGCCTCCAGAAGGGAATGCAGCCCTGCCAACACCTTAATTTTAGTTCAGTGCTACTGGTGTTAGACTTACAGACTACAGAACTGTAAGATAATAAATGTGCATGGTTTTAAACCACTAAGTCTGTGATAATTTATTACTACAGCAATGAAACCAAAAGCTGTTTCTTTTAAACATCAATAAAATTGATAAAACTCTAGCAGGACTGTCAAAGAAAAAGAGAAAAACTTAAATTACAATATCAGAAATGAAGTGGGGGATTATCACTACAGAACCACAGGCATTAAAAAAATAGTGAGGGAAGACTAGAACAACTCTGTGACCCTAAATTTTAAAGGAAATGGATCCATTCTTTTAAATATACGAGTTACCAAAACTCAATGAAGAATAAGTATACACCCTGAATAGTTTTATAACTATTAAGGAACTTGAATGTACTGTTTAAATCCTCCCAAAGAAGTCATCTCCAGGCCTAGAAGGTACCATTAGTGATTTATATCAAACATTTAGGTATAATACTAATTCTACAGAATCTCCTCAAGAAAATAGAAGAGGACAAAACTCTTTACAGTTCATTTTATGAGGCCAGCATTACCCTGATACTAAAGCCGGAGACAGCACATACACAAAAAGAAAAACTGGAGAGAGTAGTATCCCTCATGAAGATTGATGCAAAAATCCTTAAAAAACTATTAGCATATATGGCATATATTAGTGTGAGTGTGTGAGTGTGTGTGTAAAATACATCACAACCAAATGGGATTTCTTTCATGAGTTCAAGGTTGGTTCAATATTCAAGCATCAATGTAATCCACTGTATTAGCAATTTGAACTCCTAAAACAAATCATTGAGTTTAACAAAGTCATAGGATACAAGCTAACACACAAAAAACAATTTTATTTCTGCATGATATTAATGTACAAGTGAGAACTAAAATTTTAAAAAGCAAAACCATTTACAAACCTAAAAAATATTTTGGTATAAATCTAGCAAAATAGGTACAGGATCTGTATGCTGAAAACAACAAAATACTGATGACCTAAATAATTTGAGAAATGTACTGTGTTCATGGATTGAAAGACTCAACATAGTATAAATGTCAATTGTTCTCAAAATGATCTTTATATTTATTGCAATTCCAATCAAAATCCAAGCAGAATTTCGTAGATATATACAACCTGATTTTTAAATGTATACGGAAATTCAAAGAAACTAGAATAGCTAAATTGATTTTTAAAAAAAAATAAAGTTGGATGAATACTCTACCTAAATTTAAGATTGACTGTAAAGCTATGGTAATCAAGACAATGTAGTATTGGTGAAAGGAAATACACATAGATCAGTGAAACAGAATAGAGGCTCTGCAAATATATAGCCAAGTGATTTTTCACAAAGTGTGAAACAATCCAATGGAGGAAAGATAGTCTTTTCAACAAGTAATATTAGAAAAATTGGACATCCATATGCAATAAAAATAATCTTGCCTGAACCTCACACTTCATCCAAAATTTAACTCAAAATGGATCATGATCTAAATATGATATCTAAACCCAAAAAACTTTCAGAAAAAATAGAAGAGAAAACCTTTGTGACCTGGTGTTAGGAAAAGAGTTCTTAGATATGATACCAAAAGCACAGTCCATAAAAGAAAAAAATAAATAATTAGATTTCATTGAAATTTAAAAATTTTGCTCTTCAAAAGACACTGTTAAGAGAATGAAGAGAATGAGAAGATAAGCTGCAGAATTAGAGAAGATATTTGCAAATTATATATCTGATAATGGACTTGTATCCAGAATATATAAAGAACTCTCAAAACTCAATAATATGAAAATAAACATCTCAATTTATAAATTCCTGATAATATCAAGTGCTGGTGAGAATGCAGAGCAATTGGAATGCTCATACGTTGCTGATGGGAAGTTTCTTGTTTACACTTACCATATGCCTCAGCAATACTACTTCTGGGAATTTACGTCAGATAAATGAAAATTTATGTTCACATAAAAATTTGTACATGAATATATATAGTAGCTCTATTCATAATTGCTAAAAAATGGAGATAATCCAAAGTCCTGGCAATCTAATGACTGATTTGGCTATAAAGAAAAAAAGCCCCTGTTAGATTCAGAAAATTTGTACTTATGTAGACAGCAAAAGAAAGATGAGCAAAAGTGCCAGCTCCCCATTTCCCTTGTCCCACAGGATGACACTGAAACAAAAGGGCCCAAGTAAGAAAATGATGTACGAGGAGGGGTGGGGTAACCTGTTACTGAGGAGCCAATTTCATTTTGAAGGTGAGCAGTTTTATAGTCTATAACTGTACCCTAAGGGCAGCGAGGCAAACAGTCTCATGCCTTATCAAAACCCAGGAGGTGATAAGAAACTGTCTCCCAACAGCCTTCTGGGCAGATAGGGAGGTGGATGGAAAATGGTCTTGTAGCTAATCTTCACAAGCCTCCCATGGTCTCATGTTCCAGGAAGATCCCAGGGCCTTCTACCAAGACTCAGATCTGCTGAAGCCTTCCCACATGGCCTATGTGGAGACAGGCAAGGCAGATGCTTACTATATGCCTCAGAAATCCCACTCTTAGGTATTTACCCCAAAGAGTGTAAAATTATATTCACACAAAAATCTGTACATGAATATTTATAGCAGTTCTATTCATAATCATACAAACTGGAAACAATCCAAATGTCCTTCAACAGATGGATGAACAAATTGTCATACATCCATTCAATGGCATACTACTCAGCTATAAAAAGGAAAGGATTATTGATATACTCAACAATTTAGATGAAAGTACTATGTTACTGATTCTAGATTTGTGTTTTATCTGGTAGAATTTCTTCTCTTTTTAAAAGTTGTATCCCTATAATTTCATCAAAACAAAATGTTTGGCTCTTTATTTCTTATATATTATAGACTGAATTGTGTCCCCTCTAAATTTGTATGTTGAAGCCGTAACCCTTAATGTGGCTGTCTTTGGAGATTGGGTCTTTAAGGAGATAATTAAGGTTAAATGAGGTCAGAAGGGCAAGATCCTAATCCTATAGGACTGGTATCCTTGTAAGAAGAAAGAGATGAAGAGACACCAAAGTTCTCTCTCTCCACTTACACACAGAGGCAAGACCAGGTAAGAACGTAGCAAGAAGGTGGGCATCTGTAAGCCAGGAAGAGAGGTCTCACCAGAAATCAACCCTGTCAGCATCTTGATCTTGGACTTCTAGGCTCCAGAACCATAAGAAAATAAATCTCTGTTGTTTAAGCCATTCAGTCTGTGGTATATTGTTAGGGCAGCCCTAGCTGACTAATATAATACGGAATTTACTTTTTTGTTATCAGGTGAATAATAGACCTAACATTTGTTTCTGCCAAAATAGACAGCCAATTGCCAAAACAAATGCATTAAACATTTTCCCAAATGATCCAAAATGCCACTTATTTTAGATTAAATTCTTATTTCATATGGATCTGATTATGGTTTTTCTACTGTTTTCCATAGATGTATTTGCTTATTCCTGTGCCAGCACTATACTGTCTTAATTATAATAGCCTTTATGCTTAGTTTAATACCTGTACAACAAGCATGTTTTCTTGTCAATTTTTCTTAAATTATTTAATTTAATGCTGTCTTCAGTTCCATGTGTCTAGACAAGTGCTATTCAAAGTACCAATCCACAAAGAGATAAGATGCTTGCACCAGAATGTAAATTAAATATAACACTTAGTGCACTGTTTACATTATCTAACAGTTTTCATAGTAAGGCTTTTTCCATAAACAAACCAATGCATTGATTTACATTCTGACACACTCCAATAATGGGCTGGTTAAACAAACAAAAAACAGTTCATATAAATTGCTGATCAGTGGACTACACTTTACTAACAATGGTTTAGACATTTTCCAACATGGATAATCTAAAGTCAGGGCACCATGTTTGATCTAGAGGATTTTTACCAGCTCACTGTAGGACACAAGTCCCTGTTACTCTTGCGTTTTCTCTTCAGTGTTTCTGTTGACTTTCCCACTCTTCCCAGGCCAAGGTCCAGAAAAAGACAGGGAAATAGGTCCTTCTTGAGGGCTTAGGCAGCATATAACCCCAGGTAAAATCTCTCATATTATCTCTCACTCAATGGTTGAACTTTCATCTTCTTCCTGAGTTTGGGAAAACTGGTCGACATCAAATTTTGCATTCTTTCCTGCTCTATTATTTATAGTGTAAAGTCTGGCTCCTTTGAACTCACTAATCCTTTTTTCTCTCAAGAAAGCTCACTTCTTATAATAAAGACTTGGTGTCTAGACTACTGTTTTGGTTTGTTGGCTTAAAAGATTTTTCTTTGTGTGTTTTAAATTCCTTATGTTATCCTCAGCCCTTCAGAAAAAAAAAAAATGTGTTAAATATTAGAGCTTAGTGTGAGCTGTATTTATGGTTGAAGTAATAAAGAGGAAAAAGTATTAGCATGGTGAAACTAACAATCTGGCAAAAATTGACCAGTAGAGGAGCCTGAAGTTGGGGTACAGAGTGAGAGAACACAAGCACAAACTGGACATGCTTGTGTGACATGTGTATTTCCCCAGGGATCTGTGAAAAATTTGTGGAGGTTATCTCATAAAGACTGGACATGTGCCCTCAGGGAAGATGAGTCATAGGCAGTCAGGTCATGCTAGTTGAGTCTTAAAGAGAAGGGTGACCGTCACAGTTAAAGAGGTTACAGATATTCAGATTGCATATGTGTAGTAGAACCTTACATGTAGCGTATATTTTAACATGACATGGTTGCTATTTCCTCCACAGGGAGCAAATACATCACATGAAGATGGAAAATCAAAAATTTTCTCTTAAACTTAGGAAAATAAAATGATTAAACTGAAATTAACAATCAACGAGGAATTTGCCTTTTGTAGGCTAATTGAAATAGAGAATTTTTCTGAAGGTAGCCAGCCATATTAAAAAAGAAATCTCAACAGTACATGCTTTTAAATATAATCTCCCTACTCAACTAGACTCCAAATATGGGCTTGCAATGGAGTAATGCTGATTTTCTTTCTTGATTCCATATGATCACTGGTACTGAGAATGAATAAAATAGGGCAGATAGGACAAACAGTAGCAGAATTTCAGAAGTGGGAAAGACTGCATAATGATTAAAATAGATTTCAGAGCTACAGCTATGCTACAAATAAATTGCCTGTCAGGAGTTTACAAAACGTCCCAAGAGATATACTATAAAAATCAGCCGCATGCAGAAAATATTTAATATATGACAACCCATTTTAAAGTTTAGGGTAACAATGACTGATCACCAAATCTAATGACTGACATGCAATGGAAGCTCCTTCTTGGGGGAACACTGTGTGTGTCCTTAAGGGGAAGAAAACATCTTCTGAGATTTGTAGTTGATGATAAAATTTTCAAATATTTGAATAAGGTAAGTGTTCAGACTTCGGATTTTCTTTGATGTGACAAAATATGTTAGGTCTTTCTTTCTGACATTACCCAGCACCTTGGCCCATGCCATATAAAAATCCTATATCAAATTAGAAAGTCCCATTATGATAGCTTTGCAGTGAGAATCTGGTTAAGACCTGCATTGAAGGAGGTTCTTCAACCTTACTATACATAAGGGCAAACTGTTTACTTCTTTGCCTCTGAGATTGCTAAGACAAGTGGTTTTTATGAAATCAAATCTAATGTGTCTGTTCTACTGGTGGAGAATCGGGCTCAGGAAGCATATCTTGTGCATTCTGAATTGACTTGCTTCATAACTCTTGTGATCTGGGGTCCCTCGACTGGCTCAAAAAACAGTAAAAAGACACTCAGAACACTGTTGGGCATCAATGTGGTTCCTAACTAGAATTTTGTTCTGTCTGTGTATGGTCCAAGGAATTATCTAATAGGAATAGCATAGAATTGTGGGCTTTTGGAACTAAGAGAAACATTAGGAATCATATAGTTTGACACATTTATGTCATAGATGTGACTAAAATTTACTGGCTGGAGATGGTACAATCAGATCACATATTGACATGCCCTTTGTGATGGTTATTTTGTGTCAACTTGGCTAAGCCATGGTACTCAGATATTTGATCAAACACACTTAGATGTTTCTGTGAAGGTTTCTTTTTTTTTAGATGAGATTAACATTTAAATCAGTAGACTTGGAGTAAAGTAGATTACCCTCTATAATATGGGTAGGCTTAATCCAATCAATTAAAGGCCTTAAGAAAAACACTGGCTTCCTGAGGAAGAGAGAATTCTGCCAGCAGATAGCCTTCAGACAGCACAATGAGTTCTATGCTGGGTCTCCAGCCTGGCAGCCTACTCTGCAGATTTTGTACCTGCCAGCCTCCATCATCGCACAAGTCAATTCCTTAAGATAAATCTCTCTCTCTCCCTCTATTCTTTTTAGTTCTGTTTCTCTGGAGAACCGTGACAAATACACTCTTCATCCTGCAGAGGTATCTCATAACACTAAGAGTTATCCAAAATCCTTAGTATGACCTATAAACTCTACATTATTTGACTGTTGGAGACCCCTTTGACCTCATTTACCACCTTTCTTCCCCTCATTCACTGTGTCCAGCTACATTGACATTCTAAGTCAGTTTCCATTTTGAGTGTTGGCATTTAGTCCTCTCTTATGTAATTTTCTTCCCCTACAAGAGCCTAGTCCTTCATTTCGCTCAGGTCTCTGTTCAAATATCATTCTAAAGCCTCATAACTCAAAGTGGGGTTCATGAGCAAGCAGCATTGACAAGCCCCAGGAACTTACTGCAAATGAAGAATCGCAGACATTATACTAGATCAATTAAATCTAAATCTACATTTTACCAATTTCCCCAGATGATTCATATGCACATTAATGTTTGAGAAGCATGGATGTAAAGTGTTAACTCCCATCCTTCTTTGGCCCTTTGCCTGCTTCTTCTTCATGGCACTTATCACTAATTGACATCATATTCTATATTTATTGATTCATGAACAATCTGTCCATTGATTGTTTCTCCCACTACATTGTAAACCCCAAAAGGGCAAGAACTTTAATCCCAAGACTAGAATCTTACCTGGCACACAGTAGGCACTTTATTTATTAATTTAGTTATTTATTGACAATGAGTAAATGACAGACTTGGCAGAATCTTCTTCCTCATCCATTCTGTTTTCTCTGTCTAGAACACTCTTTATGACATAAGACTTATAACTTAAGTCTCAGCCAAGCCAATGCTTCTTTTGGGAAGTTTTTCTTGATCCCTCTAGGGCTGATTGGGCCTTTAAATGTGCATCCATGTACTGCCTTTTTAGGGCACTTATAATACTACATAGTAGGTCCTCAATAAGGATTTAATGAATGAATGAATGCTGATTGTAGCAGACACCTCAAAATGACCATCAACATTCTATACTCACTTTTTCCTAAGCAAATACTGATTTTTGCACAGGTATCCAGTCTTCTCCAATAGCTCCTGTACTTCAAACTATATCCCTTACCCAGTCTCAGGGAGTAGGATCTGCTTGCCCAAGAAAAAAATTGCAGTCCCTTTTCCTTGCAGGTGATTAGTTTAAGAATGAGTATCTGCCTCAGTTCTCAATAAGGAGTCATGAGACCATGTCCAGGCTCTTGGAAAGGAACTCAAAATGATGAAACTCTTTTTTCTGCCTCTGGATATTTTTGGTATGTAGCTGTGATACTCAGAATTAGTACAGCCATCTTGCTAATAGCTAAAAGATGAAGCCAACCTACTTGAAAGAGTTTAGAAAAGGCAACAGCAGAGAAGTGGAGTCAGAGCTTAGATTGTCCGAAGCTTGGAATCCCTTGGAATTTTTGTTCTTGTTGAAGGTGTTTGAGATCAGATTTGAGTTACTTGAACCTGGAGGAATTTTTTTATGTTAGTCATCTGAGTATTAACTTATATACCTCCACAGTGGTTAAAAAACAAGAATGATGTTAGTATTTATTAGTGCATATATTTTCTTTTTCTTCCTCAACCAGAACATCCAATAGTAATGAGAGTCTTCTGCAGTGTAAAAGTAAGTAGCTGACTCTTGAACTTATAAAACTTATTACAGACCATGAGTAAATAAGTCTTTACTAATAGCATAGCTATTATACTGTAATTGAGAGAATATAAATTTTAATTTTAAAATGCAAATCAAGCAATTCTTACTTGTTTTAGCTGTCTGTAAAAGCATTTCTAGGTAACTTACTTAAATTCTTTAAGGAGTGATTTAATCAGTACAGATGTTGAAATATTCAAGACCTATGGTGTCATAATAGCCCAAAGAGATAGGAATTAACTGGGATGTATTTCAAAAAGTAAGTGTACAGAGAGATCATACCAACTGATTGTCCAATTGACTAAATTGTTGCATTATTCTATGCAGAAACAGTATAAACAAGATGGCATATTATAAAAGGTAGAATACTCCCTGAAGTAGATATTAGTGTTATATAGATAGATTTTCATTAAAAGTTTGTGATTGATTCACTTTGAAATTTTAAAGGAGAGTCAATGAAAACCTGGATCAATGCACAAACGGTGATTGCACCCATTCATTCATTCAACAAATATCTGTTAAATACCTAGTTTGCGACAGGTATTGTACTAGACACAGGGAACGCGATGATGAACAAAAACAGAAACAGTCCCTGACCTTATAGAGTTCACAGGTTAGAGGAGAAACAAGAAATTAAAAAATAACACAGATATATGTTTGTTAAGTATAAAGATAAATTACTGAAAACTCTGCAAGCATATAAAGATATTTTCAATCAGTGTGGAAGATCTGGAAAACCTGAGACCTAGAAGATGAAGAGAAGTTAGAAGGAGGAGGGAGAGAGGATATTTGAAACAAAGAGTATCGAATTAACAAAGGTCCTAAGGTACGAGAATTCAGAGTCTTGAGGAAGTAAATGCCTTTTTTAGTTGGAACTCAGAGAACAAAGCTGAGAGTGGCATAAGAAATATGTGAAAATATAGGAGGCTATCAGATCATGAAATTCCTTGTAAATTGTGTTAAATTTGTTTTCTTTACCCCAGAACAACAGTAAGTTATTAAATGACATTAAGCAGTGGGTGCATAAGAAGAGTAGGACTGAAGTCTGTATACGAGAAATTAAAATTTGCATTTTGGAAAGAACACTGCACTATGGACAATGAAACAGAAATGGCCAAAAGTGAAGGTAGGTACACCTGTTCGGGGCTATCACTATGATCTAAGTGAGGGATAACAGAAGTTTTAACTCAAATGATACAGAAAATTAAGAGAAGTGAGCATAATAGAAAGATATTTAGGAAATAGAATCAATAAAATCTGGTAATGGATTTGAAAACAGAGTATGAATGAAGAGAATGAAGGTTTTGGGCAGTGTGGTGATTTGGAACTAAAGACCATCAATTTAATTTGAACATGCTAGTTTGGAAGTACCTTTGAAATATCCAAGAAGAAATATCATCAAGGCAATTGAATGCTTAGGTCTGAAGCACAAAAAAGGAGGGCTATAGAGATATAGATTTCTCAATAACCTGCATCTAAATAGTGATGAAAATAAGAAATATGAATAAGATTACCTGATTAACCTAAGGGATGAGAGAAAGGATTTAGAGTGAGGAGAACATTGCATCTTGGAGGCCATCTAAAGGCTTGGGAAAAAGAAAATGACATTGCAAAGGAGACATGCAAAGGAAGTCCAGAGAGACAAAAAGAAAACCAGGAGAGTGTGGGTTTACAGAAGCCAAGGGGAACATTTGTGTCAAGAGGAAAGTGGTCTTCACTGCAGAATGCTAAAAAGTTACATAAGTTGAAGACTGAAATATGTACATTGTCTCTAGTAATATTTAAATCATTGTTGACTTGAAGAAGAGCTATCTATTTGAAGTAATGGAGACAAAGGCCAGATTGAATTGAAAAAATGAACAGGAAGAGAGGAAAAGAAGATAATATCTTTTCTTTTGAGAAGTTTGACTATAAACAAAGAGAGAAAGAGAGCAAGTAGCCTATAGTTAGAGAAATTTTTATTTAAATGAATGAGACTTGTGTATATTTAAAATATGTGGGGGAGAATTCATTTTAAGTAAACACACATGAAAGATTAAAATATAATGAATAAAGTTAGACTCCTGAAATGACAAAAAAGAACATATCCAGAATAAGTTGGAGGTGTTGGCTTTGGATAGGAGGAACAATTCTTCTACTGGGACTGGAAGAATCCAGAATATGTTATAAGTGCTAGGTGTGTAGGTTTGACAGAGGATATTGCTGTTTGTTGTTATTATTTTTAACCCCTATAGTAGGAGGCAAGTTCACCTGCCAAACATGAATGGTGAATGCATTAGTAGAAAGTTTGAAGAGAGTGTAGGTTTGAAATTGTAATCACAAGGAGTGGGAGATCAGGTTAGTCAAAAAAATTCTGTAATATTTGAGGATAATATTAAGGGCTCATATGTCAAATGAAGTTAAAAATCATTCATTTATGGTGATATCAATCTGCCCTATTGTGCTGTTTTCTCTAGCAACTTTGAGCCACCTGGATATAGACATGGAAAAAGTGGGTAGTTGGAATCATTCAAGGCTGGAAGATTTGAATGGGTCATTCCAAAGACAGTTATAAATATGGATTTTAGTGGAAACCTGGGGCATTAGTTATATTACTGAAGGAGAATGGGTACAGAATAGAGAATAGAGTGAAAACACTGAAAAACCTCAGTGTTAAGAAAGGAGCAGAGTAGGACAAGCCAGCAAAGGAGACCGAGAAGTAGACAGAAGTAGGAAGAGAGCCAAGAGAGTCTAGAATCATACAGAATGAAGTAAAAGACAGAGTCAAGAAAGGTAATTAGTCAGCAGTGTCAATGAAAAAGGGAGATGGATTAAAATATGAAATAAGCATTGAGCATTTGGTAATTAGAATGCCATTAATTCCCTTGAAAAGAATAGATTGCATGAAGTAGACAAAAATATCAAAGGAACTGAAGACTGAGCAAGACAATTTCAAATGTCTGACCTTGGAAGGAAGGATTGAGAGATGCTTGCCATCATCTTAACTTTTACCTCCTTAGAATGGATTATTTCTCCTTCTTCCACCTTAACCCTTAAGGATACAGAGATGTGGAAAGGAAAAAAAAGTTTTTTTATCCAAAAGTTAATAATGGTAGCCTCTGCAGAGGAGAACGTGGTTGGAAACATGAAAAAGCTTCCATGTTCACAGTCTATGCTTCTCTATATTTTGAAAATTTTTTCACTGGGAAAGTAGCCTTTTTGTAATTATAAAAGCAATTAAAATTTTCAGCATGCTTCTAATACCTTGGTGCTCCATTTCGAGTATTACTAAGTTTCTATCTTTCATAATTTTTACAATGATTCTATAAAGAATATAGCTACAATAGGCATGTCTTCAAATATCTTAGGCCTGTTTTACGATTTCTCTGTCACTTGGACTTAATTTTTCAAAAGATCTGCTTCAGCATATTAAGATTTTTTGGCTTCTTTTACCACAATTAAAATACTGCAAAATCCTTTGCTAAGGTGATTATCCATTAATTTCACTCCTGAATGTTCCTCAGTCATGTTTAAAACTGTTTTGGGTGAGTATGTTAAATATATTTTTATTTTATTTTTTATTTATTTTTTGTCTGTGTGAGGAAAATCAGCCCTGAGCTAACATCCATGCTAATCCTCTTCTTTTTGCTGAGGAAGACCGGCTCTGAGCTAACATCTATTGCCAATCTTCCTCCTTTTTTTCCCCCCAAAGCCCCAGTAGATAGTTGTATGTCATAGTTGCACATCCTTCTAATTGCTGTATGTGGGACGTGGCCTCAGCATGGCCGGAGAAGCGGTGCGTCGGTACACGCCCGGGATCCGAACCCACGCTGCCAGTAGCAGAGCGTGTGCACTTAACCGCTAAGCCACAGGGCCGGCCCAAATATATTTTTAATAAATTAATAAAATACGTTTACATAGTGACATCAAAATATAAACTTCTGTTCTACTAAGTATGTGTGTTCTGAGAATGTGCCAACTTAAGACATGGTCAGAAGATATTTCTAGTTTTGGTTATTGTTGTTGTTTGAATATTTATTCAATCCTGGAAAATGAGTAAAATGCTTTCCCATACTGTCCTTATACTGATTATATTTGATGTTGCTTTCTACCTGACTCAAAAAAACTTACATATATATTGATTGCTGGAAATGCTCATATGCTCATTTTGAACATATTCCAAATCTTTTAGAGGTTGGATTTTTGTTTCTTGCTCAATTTCACACTGACATATGTAAAAGTATAATAAGAATTTGCTATTTAGTCCATTATGTGCAAAACAGCAGATTGTTTAGTATTTCAAAAGCATCCTCCGTGAGCTTTTAACTAATCACTCAGTCACATCAGAAAGCTGAAGAGAGAATAAGATGTCAGCCTGTACAGACATCGTGGAAGCTTGAATTTGGCCAAATACCTTGGGCGAAGGAAGGGTGCTTTTATCCTAGTGAACAGAACAAAATAAGATGAACTTACTTGTTTTTTAGGAGAGCAAAGTATGATTTACACAGGAAGAGTCATCAAGGCTAGGTTTGTTGAGATTTGGACAGTTCTTTCTACAGCAAAGACATCTCCCCTGTAGACTCTGCAACATGCTGTATTATCTTATCATATAACAGATGACCAGCCATATGGTGAGGGGGGAGGGAGATCAGGGAGGTAGCAGTCTACTGTACTAGTAGATGCATGAATGAGAAAACAAAGCTTAAAACCATTTATAGCGAATATGGCTGATTTTTGCATTTTATTTAGGGGGTTTCTTTTGAATGTCCTTTCTTGGTATATGTGAATATATTTTAAAAATCATAATTATATACAAAATTTTCTTTTAAAAACATATTTTTAAACCTTTTTACAATAGCGCAATTGGGATACAGCCTCAGAGTTGTAATATAATCCAGATATACTCACTCTAATATGATGTAACATATTCCAGATAATGGAATATAATCCAGATATGCTCACTCAAAAAGTCTAGTCTTCCAGAGACACTACAAGAGATTTAAAACATTTATATGAAATAGCCTAATTATCTCAGCATGCAAGTTCCTGCCTGGTAGAAGGTTAGTAAGCTATTTGAGGAATCGGCAGTAATTCTCTCAAGACACAGAAATACAGTATGGCAGTAATTTAACATTACCCCAGCTGCTTAAAGTCAAACCAATTTAAACAATACTTCATTTGATATGTTTTGTACTATTATTCATTCATATACCTTAACAAAAATAAAAATTTATAACATGACAGTGGCAGAAAAGAGATCTGACACTTGTCTCACATTGTGCAAACTCTTTTTTCATTTTTCTTGAAAAAGTCAGAGACTGACAAATGCTACAACAGATATATAAAATATGGTATTATAATACATACTCTGCTATATAAAAAACAAACTATTCCAAATATATGTGATTTCATCACAATTTCTATCACCACCCAATATCTCAGTTATTTATAAAACTAATTTTCTTATTTTAAATTTAAAGTGAGAAGAATAAACGGGGGGCTGGCCCAGTGGTATAGTGATTGGGTTCACATGCTCCACTTCAGGGGCCTGAGGTTCTTGGGTTTGGATTCCCGGTGTGGACCTACACATTGCTTGTCAGGCCATGCTGTGGCAGCATTCCATATGCAAAATGGAGGAAGATTGGCACAGATGTTAGCTCCGGGCCAATCTTCCTCACCAAAAAAAACCCCAATAAATTGTGTGGGTCATTATCTTGGATATATTTGGCTTGACTTCATCTTATATTTAAAGCATTCTGTGTCATAAAATGTGTACTTTTAAAATATAAGGCCTCTTTACATAAAGCCCACACAAATTGTATCTTTTTCTCTCTTGCCTAATAATTTTGTATGTTCACAAAGATAGATAGAAGATCATAGATAGATAGATATCCACATCTATCAATCTGTTCTTTATAAAAGTAAGCATTTTATTCAAGATTAATATATATACTCAAAGTGAAAAAATCACAAATGTAGATTTAATTATTTTTTTTCTGCAAAGTGAATATATCTGTTTAACCAACATCCAGAACAAGAAATAGTACATTACCCCACCCCAGATCCCCTTAATGTCCCCTCCAGTTATTACCACATCTCCCAAAATCTAATCACTAGTCTAACTTCAGTCAATACAAACTAATTTTGACTATATTTGAACTTTATATAAAAGTAATCCTACTATGCCCTCTTTTGTGTTCATCTTCTTTCACGCAACACTATGTTTATAATGTCTACTCCATCTTACTGCAAGTATCTGTAATTTGTTCATTTTCATTCCTGTATAGTATTTCATGAACATAGATATATCATGATTTATTTATCCATTCTATAGGTAATAGATACTTGGGGCATTTAATGTTTTCTATTATAACAAATAATATTGCAATGAATGGTCATGTACTTACCTCAGGAAGCACATTTACATTGTATACATTTTTGGGGATATATGCTAGAATAAAGAGTCTGATTCCATTTTTGATGTTTCTGATAGCATTCAAGCCCTGCTACTTCTTGGCAAGCTCACATCTTGGCAAGCTGGTAAGAGAGCCCAGGTGCTCCCTCCTTTGGTGTCAGCAGCAAGTTCAAACCATGCAAACCTCAGTCCATGAGAGGGAACCCTCACTCCAACCCCAACCCCTTAATCACCATAAAAACCTCAAGATAGTTACTCTTCTCCACTCTCTCAAGATATTTTTGGACTTGATCGGACATAAGCCCTTCTCTGTCCAGAAGCCTTATTATGTAAGTAATAAATTTCTTTACCTCCCCTTGTGAGTGTGTGGCATCAATAGTTTTGACATCCAAAGCAAAGTTTTGGTGTGTCAGGGTCCATCCTGTGGCTGCAGAGTGACTACAACATATATACCTAGGATGGAATTTGTTGTTCACCTGTATGGGTGTGTTTGGCTTGAGTAGATGATGCCAAAAATATTTTAATGAGGTTGTGCCAATTTACACTACAACCAGCTGTTGAGAAGAGTTCTGGTGATTGATCCTTGTTCTCAAGAACACTTGGAATTGTCAGGATCTTTTTCCTTTTTTCTTAATTGCCATTCTGCTAGGTTTGTAGAGGAGCTGCACTGTGAAAACTAATGATGAGCATATTTTAATGTAATTATTGGCCATTTGGAAATCTTTTGTGAAGTGACTAAGTCTTTTGTCCATTTATTTTAACGTCTTTGCCTGCCTTTTAAAAAAGATTAATTTGTAAGAATTCTTTATGTAATCTGGAAATAAATCTTTTGTCATACATATGTATTGCAAATATTTACTTTCACTCTATTAATGCCTTTTAATTCTTATTGAAATGACATTATTAATTTCACTCCTTTGATATACCAGTTTTTAATTTAAGTGAAGTTAATTTATTATTCTTTTTCTTTGTGATTATTATTTTTGTGTTCTGTTTAAGAGATCCATGTCTAATACATGGTCATAAAGATGTTCTCTTATGTTATCTTATGGAAGCTTAATTTTTCTAAGTTTGGAATTCACCTGTTACTGATTTTTATATGTGGATGAGGTACCATATGGATATCTAGTTTTCAGTCTTTACTTCTACATTTTTTTACACTGATTTAAAATTGAAAATATCCATCCTCGCTAAGCAACTAGATTATTTCCTTACAATTACTTCAATTCTTCATTTACTAAATAATTTTTTTTTTTTTTTTTGAAATTTACTAAAGAATTCTTTGTGCCAGATGCAATTGGAGAAAAAAACTTAAAAGACAACAATCTTCCCTGCTTTCACTGGGCATTGGGACAAATATCCAATAATAAATAAATAAATACAGAAAGCTACATGGTGATAAGTATGGAGAAGCAAACCAAAACATAAATGGAGGATAGGAAGTATAGGGTAGAGCACAGATCTTAACATTAGGGTAGCCAATAATGGCTTCTCTGAGTTTTTGACATATGAATAGAGACCTGAAGGAAAGGAAGGAGTGGCCATGAAGAGCTCTAGAGGAAGAGCATCAGAGGCTAGGGGAAACACGAAAAAGTTCTGAGACAGAAGATTGCTGGCCTTTTCCAGGAAAAGCAAGGAGGCCAATGTGGAAGAAGAAGAAGGAACGGGTTGGAGAATATGAAGTCAGAGAAGCAAAAGAGCAGTGGAGAACAGACCCAGTATGGCCTTTGGCTCTTATTCTGAGCAATTTGGAAGCTGGTATAAGATTTTGAGCAGTGGAGTAATATTATCTGACTTGGAATTTAATAGAATAACTCTGAATCCAGTATTAAGAATGGACTGGTGAGCGGGGAGGGTAAGGGTGAAAACAGGTAATAACATTCCAATATCTATATGGTGTATTAGAGGATAATATAATAATGCTGTGAGATATTAGAGGTGGTAAAAACTGAAAGGATTCCAGGTATAGTTGCAGGTTTTGCTGATGAACTGGATATAGAGAATGAAAGAAAGAGAAGATCCAAAGATAACTCCACTGTTTTTGGCAGAAGCAACTGGAAAAGAGTTATCTTTTGCTAAGATGGAGAAATGTGTGAGATGAAAAGGTTTATGAATGGTTAAAATTTTTTTTTAAAATTTACAGAATATGATTTTCAGCTATCAAAAGAACTGGACTATTTACTAAGTTCACCCATTAAGAAAAAAAAAGAAATTTTCCTACAGAAAATATTAGGAAAACAAGCACATTCTTCCTTATCCTTGTTTTCTAGATTACTTCAATTAATGGAGAAAACTTTTTTAGCTTCAGCGAAGCAAACACTTATAAGTTAGAATATTGGTTTCTTAATATAAACAAAGAAAAAGGTTACCATGTACCTCAAAGGTACATTTTTTACCTTGCTGATGAGATGAGAATAAAGAATCAGTATCTTAATTTTAGAATTCTGGTGGGGCATTAGTTCCTATAAAAATGGGAAGATATGCTCAAACATTCAAATAAGGAAGAATGGCAATTATTGAGTCCTTGTACTAGGAATTACTGGTTATCAGTTATTACAAAATCTGAAAATCACTTTGACATGAAAGACCTAGAACTAATACATTTAGGAATCTTTATCAATATTCATGAGTACAACACAAAGCCTTATTGCAACCAGAGAGGAGATAATGATGTAATGAATGATAGACTACGTGAGTAGAGAATGCAATCATTGCTAAGGCCAAAGTTTTCATAGCCAAACTAGTTTATCACTCCCAATAAACTTCTAGCAATATTTCCTAACCTCTTCTTATTTAAGAAAACGTACTAACTTCAAAAAGCATGTAAAATAATAGAAAAACACATCAGACTTGAGATCTTGCTGAAATATAAACCTCAGAATTTCAGAAGAGCCTTTGTGGGAGACCTTGTACAGTTCATGAGTCAAATAATAACCCGTATATTGTTCTGTTTCAATTATTACAGAAAGTGAAGCCAGTAAGGTACATTAAGAAGATGTTAAGACAACACATTTTCTTCTTCCAGCTCTATATAAAAATAGCAACGAACATTTACAAAGTGCTGCCACATACCTTAGCGTGCTTGATTTTACATCTTAGATTCAAAGACACACTTTAAATAGCAATCATTTTCTCTAGGAAAATGTAAGCATTGGCAGAGCTTGGCAGAATTCTACATTCTACATTTCATTCTGTATTTAGGTAAGAACTGCCCAATAGTTTGCAGCAACTATTAGCAGACATTTGCTTTTTGGAGCACCACACATACCTCAAGTCCAAGTAATATTCTCTCCCCTACATACCATCTTCTGCTTTGTCATTGCAAGAATCCTTTCTTGGTGAAACACCAGTCCATGGCCACGATGTAACATATGAAATATTTAAAACCTTATTTCTCTTGCTCTCTTCTCTTACACTTGTACTTAAAATCTTAGCAACTCCGCAAAGCATGTAAATGAAGTGGATGATGTTCAACTTGATCTGCATATCTTATTTTGAGTATTTTTCTACTTTTCGCCCAGTTCTGTGCTCCAAATATCTAAAAATATCACTACTCTTAAACTTCTCCTGTCCTCCATCCCTCAAAAACAAAGGTTTATGATTTTGATCTCCTGCCAATAATGTCTTTCACCACACCCTTCCAATCTTCAATCTATAGTTGTTGCTCTATGCCCCAGCTCCTATTCTCTGGTTCAAAATGGTTTAAAGAAGTACAAAATAAAATGGTGTATATGGTGTCAGATTATTTTCACCGATAACATGTTAAAATTGTCCCCCAACAAGAGGGATTACAATGATGAAATCTATTATTAAAGGAGATATATTTGGTAATGTTACACATGTGCACTGTTTTTGATGAGTGGAAATCCTGGAAATATTATTTTCTGTGAGTCAGAAGTAGCAAAAAGGAACCAACACATACAGCTTATTAAATGCCAGGGTCTGTGTTAAATATCAAGACATCTAATCTCCACAAGTATGTCAGGTAGAGATCATTATGTACATGTAACAGACCAGGTAACTCAGGCTCTCAGCTCTAGATTTAGCTCAGTTAAAGTGACCACAATTACACAGTTACATCAGTTATAAACGGTAGAGGCATGTTTCCTACAAATCTAGTCTGTCAGACCACAAGGCTCATGTTCTTTCTTATACAACAACAACAACAAAATATGCATTTATATAATATACAGTGTTAATCTACTAGGGCTGCCATAACAAAATACCACGAATTTCTGGTACAAAATTTTTAGGTAACAAAATATCTAAATTTATGTTGTTGAAGATGTCCTAAACAACAGAGATTTATTTGCTCACATTTCTGGAGTTTGGAAGGCCAAGATCAACGTGTTTGGCAGGTTTGGTTTCTCCTGAGGCCTTTCTCCTAGGCTTGCAGTCAGCTGCTTTCTCATTGTGTCCTCACCTGGCCTATTTTTTGGAGGAAGATCAGCCCTGAGCTAACATCCATGCCAATACTCCTCTTTTTGCTGAGGAAGCCTGGCCCTGAACTAACATCCGTGCCGATCTTCCTCCACTTTATGTGGGTCGCAGCCACAACATGGCCTGACAAGTGGTGCATCGGTGCGCGCCCGGGGTTCCAAACCGGGCCACCAGCAGCAGAGCGTGTGCACTTAACCACTACACCACGGAGCCGGCCCCTGTCCTCACATGGCCTTCACATGTGCATCCTTCGTGTCTCTTCCTCTCCTCATAAGGATGCCAATCCTACTAGATTAGAGCTCCACTCTTATGACCTCATTTAACCTTAATTCCTTCATTAAAGGCCCTATCTCCAAATATAGTCACATTTGGGGTTAGGGCCTCAACATATGAATTTTGGGGGACCACAATTCAATCCATAACATATACTTTTCTTTTTCATTTAACAGAGAAGTAGTATAATATCTCCTAACAATGAGTATATATTTACAGGTTCAATTACCTAATTTATTGATTAGAATGACAAAGAGAAAATTGACACTGAAATTAGCCATGGATATGTTAATGTTAAGGCATATTTAAGAAGTAGGAATAGAGAAGTTGCTTTCTAATCTTTCTTCTGATGGATTTGTATAGCATAATAAAATTAACACAGTGTAGTGACAAATGTAACATTCCCTTCGTATCCGCTATGTACCAGGTACCATACTACGCCTGGGGGATACAGAGATCAGGGAGATGCACTGCTAACTATTGGTCCTCCAACCCAAAGGGCATTCCAGTTGTTTCTCACTAAGCAGAAGTCAGAAGATTCCTGGTATGGAAGGAAAATTAGATATAATAAGAACGTTTATTTAGAATGAGGAAAAATAAAACAACAAATTACAAATTTTAAAAGCTGACAGCCACAACTATCACAACACCAAGAAAAAGAACACCACTTGCCAACACACTTCTATAATATATTTTATTACGTTTTGTGACTGCATTCTTCTTGAGTCTTCTTTCAACAATGATTTCTCAAGGTTTTTTATTGAAAGAACTAAAATATAATTGAGTTTTCTCTCTAACATAGTTGGTTAAAATTTATTTTTATTATTATTTATTTTTATTTATAGTTTATTGTTTTCATTGTACTTATTACATAATAAACATTTATTGTTTGTTTTTATTATTTATCATATTACATACTTTAGAAAAATATATTTCAGCTTCATATCTTATAATTCCTAATATGTAAAACCTCTAGCAAGTTCTTTCATAAATGAGCTGTAAGATATCAGAGCATTTATAGTTTTTTTATGCAATGACTAATCTGAACTACTGTTAGAATTAATGATTTTCTAACTAGTTTGACATCAATGCCTCATTAGAGTGGCATATTTTGTGTTATGCTATTTCATTGATGTTAGTGTTTTGTGACAAATTAGCAAGAAATATTTTTCTAATGTCTTCATAGGTTACATTTCTTGTCATTGATTTGGTTATCAAACAATCCAAAAATGTTCCTTGTTTCTACTAATATTTGGTTCTTTCTCTAAATAAATTACTGCTTTGATTTTTATCTTATATTTTATTACAATTAGCTTGCAGATATCAAAATAATTTTTACTGATTTAATTACTCATCTTTATGAATTCTATTTCACATTCCATGAATTTGTATCTGACTATTTTCTCAGTTACTTAATAAATGAATGTAAAGATGACAAAAAATAATACACTTTATATACATCAATTCTGGATTTCATAAGTTTTCACTTGTTTTATTGAATGTCTCAAAATAACTTTCCAAACTGCAATTAAAATGGCATATCTGGGTCTTATCAACATTTTGAATAAATGTGTAAAATCTTGTTTACATTTGGGCTTACCTTCTGAATCTTTTCTATTATATTTTAAGGCTTTTAAATTTTTGATGTACCTCTGGTGCAAGAATTGGGGGCTGGCCCTGTGGCTTAGCGGTTGGGTGCACGCGCTCCACTGTTGGCGGCCCGGGGTTTGGATCCCGGGCGCGCACTGACGCACCGCTTCTCCGGCCATGCTGAGGCAGCGTCCCACATACAGCAACTAGAAGGATGTGCACCTATGACATACAACTATCTACTGGGGCTTGGAGGAGAAAAAGGGAGGAAAAAAAAAGGAGGAGGATTGGCGATTGATGTTGGCTCAGGGCCGGTCTTCCTCAGCAAAAAGAGGAGGGTTGGCATGGATGTTAGCTCAGGGCTGATCTTCCTCACAAAAAAAAAAAAAAAAGAATTGAACAGAACATTGTTTTGGAACTTGGCTGAGGGGAAGCTGAGTAGGGATACATTAAGTTTAGGTTCAGGGGGATGCATTTATGGGGTTGACAGTCATTTCAATGCATGACGTAGGAATGGCTCCCAGGAATGTTCTTACTACCCACTGCGACAATTCACTCAGCCTCATGGCAGGAAAGCACAGGAACAAGAATAGTATTGCAACATGAGCATGTCCTATAGCCACACAAAACTCTATTAAACACAAGGAAATGTGTGATGGAGAAGTCATAGTCAGTATAGCCCTAAGATCCAGGCAAGAAGTACTTCTGTCTTAAACCTCACACTTCAGAAGGCTTTTCATATCACAAATACACACATAAAACTTGATTAAAGAAATCATGGGCAACTCATATGCAGGATCTCCAGAGCTGATATAGTGCAGCTCATAACTTTAAACTCATACTGTCATGAATAACACCATCAGGCCCCAGGGAAATACTTCTCATCTCCTGACTTAAATTCTGAAAACAAAAGGTCAGTGATTCTTAACCCCGGGAAGGCTTGTGTAAGTCAGATACTGCTTCTCACTTCAGAAGGAATTTAAGTAGAGAAAGCACTTAGGTAACAACAACAAAAAATAATTTATTGATGAGTCTTCCTTTCAGATAGCAATAATGTAATAGAGTCTCACATAATAGGCATCCTTTCCCAGCCGTGCTCCAACATTTTCTTTCTTCATTTTGTGTTCCAATTTGTGGTTCCAGAACTATTCACAAAGTAAGAGTTACTCTTGGAGACTAAGAATGATTTTACAATATTAAATAACGCACATTAATCTTAAATCTGTATAAATGTAGGTGTATAGGTAGCATGTGTGAACAATAATATTCACTCTTTAGATTGGTAATAAGATGGACATTGAACATTAGAATGGTAAATAGTTTTACGTTTTAAAATATTTAAACAGATTTAATGAAACGTTCAAAATATTAAACATGTTCAGCTTTATTAAAATAATTTTTATTTAAAAATTTGAAATGAACAATTTGTATTTGTCTTTTAATTTAATAAATAAATTTGGAATTTTTTTGTTTTTGGTGAGGAAGATTGTCTCTGAGCTAACACCTGTGCCAATATTCCTCTATTTTGTATGTGGGATGCTGCCACAGCATGGCTTGATGAGAGGTATGTAGGTCTGCACCCAGGATCCAAACCTGTGAACCCTGGGCCACCAAAGCAGAGTGTGCAAACTTAACCACTATGCCACTGGGCTGGCCCCCTGGAATATTTTAAAGGGTATAATTTTAAACATATGTAAAACAATTTTTATATTTAATTTATATTACTGATGAAAATATTGTCAATTTTTGTGCACTTTGAATACAATCATGTTTTTAATTGTTTTGATCACTATTAGTAATAAAATGTAAATTATGTTAAAACTTTGATTTTAACAACATAATTAGTGATTTTGCAAAGATTAATGTAAGTAAAATAAATCTGATGGAATACATAATAATTTGTAAATTATCTATGTCTTACTATATTACTCATCCAACATCACTAGCCTATCTACAGAACTCCCAGGCATGCAGAATAATATATAAATTATTTTATATATAATTGTATTTGGTCATCTTTGGTATTTTTCAGACTTTCAGTCATATAAAATTCATAGCTGTACACATATTTCTCAATCACTTTTTTATTAAGATACAGCTTGTTTTATAATTTAACATAGTTAGATTTACAATATATATTATAGATCTATGATACACGAGTCTCCATTTATATTCTTCTTAAATCTTGGAACATTAGGGATAGATTAAGTGGAGGCATTAAACAATTTCAATTAAAATATCTTGTGTTTTCAAATTTTATATCCCCTCCAAGGACTTGGAAAGGGCCCATGCAGATGAGTGGCACTGAAGATTTAGTTTCATTTAACTTGATAGTAACTCTTACCTACCCTGGTCCTATGGATAGGAATGAGGTGCAATCACTCCCACTGGGTAATGATTTGGTGCCTGCCTGGCTTTCTACTCCATGGTCACGTAATCATAAAGTTATCCTTAGTATATATTTAATGTACTGGACTGCCCAGATGTCCAGTTCAAGTTTTAGCTCTACCACTTTCTATCAACATTTCCTTAAACAATCTCTCTAGGTCCTTTTTTCCAGATCTCTACAATGAAAGGGTTAAACTAAACCACAGTGTATTACTTGAATTCAAAGCTGGGCTTCTGTAAATAATGTTGCAATGAATATAGGGGTGCAAATATCTTTTTGAATTAGTGTTTTCACGTTCTTTGGACAACTACCCAGAAGTGGAATAGCTGGATCATATGGTATTTCTAGTTTTAATTTTTTGAGAAATTTCCACATTGTTTTCTGCAGTGGCTGCACCAGTTTGTATTCCTACCAGCAGTATATGAGGGTTCCCTTTTCTTCACATCCTCTCCAACTCTTGTTATTTCTTATCTTTTTAATAATAGCCATTCTGAAGGGTGTGAGGTTATATCTTATTATAGTTTTGATTTTCATTTCCCTAATAATTAGTGATGTTGAACATCTTTTCATGTGTCTATTGCCCATCTGTATATCTTCTTTGGAAAAATGTCTGTTCATATCTTCTGCCCATGTTTTGATCAGGTTGTTCATTTTTTTGTTGTTTGAGTTGTCTGAGTTCTAATACATGCACCCCTATGTTCATCATAGCAATATTCACAGTAGCTAAGACTTATAAGCAACCCAAGGACCCAACAATGGATGAATGGATAAAGAAGATGTGGTATATATATACAATGGGATACTACTCAGCCATAAAAAAAGACAAAGTGGTTCCTTTTGCAACAACATGGATGGACCTTGAGGGTATTATGCTAAGCGAAATAAGTCAGACAGAGAAAGACAAATACTGTATGATTTCACTCACATGTGGAAGATAAACACACACATAGATTAGGAGAACAGATTGGTGGTTACTGGAGGGGAAGGGTGCAGGGGGTGGGTAAAGGTGCACATATGTATGGTGACAGGTGGAAACTAGACTTTTGGTGGTGAACACAATGCAGTCTATAGAGAAGCTGAATATAATATAATAATTATAACAATATAATAATGTACACCTGAAATTTTCACAATATTATAAATCAATATGACCTCAGTAAAGTAATTTTATTAAAAAAGCGAGGCTTCTGTAAAAATATAAATCCAATAATAATTAAGTGACAAAAAAAAAGAAATTTATTATTCCCTTTTGTAACAGTCTAAGGTAAGCATTCCAGATTAACAGGCAAATCTGCTCTACATTGTTCATTAAAGGACCTAGGTTCATTCTTCTATGTTGGAACTCCAACCCTAGGCATTGGCATGGTCTGCATAATCAGAGTTGTGTTCTCTTGAATTTCAGCTGATGGGAAGAAGAAAGAGAATATGCAGGAGGCACATCCTCAGTCTTAAGGCCACCGCCTGTAAATTGCACCCGTCCTTCAGATTGCACTCCATCGGCAAGAACTTAAACACACAGTCACAACTAAATTTAAACAGGGCTAAGAAAAGTAGTATGCCTGGATAGGCATGTGCTTGGCCAAAATTTGATTTCTATAGCTGAAGGGATATTTGATTTTCTTGAACAGTGAGCAATATCTGCAATAATCTCTAAATTGTCTTCAAGTTGTGAAATTATGACTTTTATGCCTCAAAATGTTTAACTTATTATTTCATGTTTCTCAAAAGCACATCTAAAATTTGGATAAAATTACTACTGGGTAGAGTTTTATATTTTACTGAATCTTTATTGCATCTGTGTCAGTCCAAATCTTCTCTAAATTTTAAAAACAAGAACTGTCATTATTATATATCCTTCCTAAGTTTGGGGTGTAAGAATGACAGTTGGTGTAAATTATGTGCTTATTTATGAGATTTAGGTAAAGTTTCTTAAAAAATTAGTGCACTCTATAACTGTTTCTAGAGACAGTTATTATTGTTTTCCCACCACATTGTAACTTTCTCCAGGCAGATATGTGACTCTAAACTAATGTTCTGCTCTTTCCAACTGTGATAATTTGTGCTATAGTAGTTGGATCACATTTCCATCTATAACATTCAACTCTGTATTAAAAAATTAAGTGTAGACTCTGAATAGATGAGAGCTTCTACTCTCTCTTTTCTAAAGCATAAAAAGAGCAAGAAGAATGAGAACTACATGCTAATTACACTGGAAGCCTTTTTAAGAATTGCATATTTCTAGACAAATGAACTCAGTATACAAAATTGTTCCTTTGGTAAAATTCACATGCAGAATAGTGGCTTGCTTTTTTTTTTCTTTTTTTCCAAAATTGATTTATCACAAGTTGAGGGCAATTTGAACTCATTTTAGCCAATTAACATAATTTAAGTCTACCATTACCTGTGTTACTTTGATTTGATGGTAGTAACATGTCCAGAACACAGTAAAAACCTACATTATAGTTATAAAACTCTATCTTAAATTCTCTCTGAGTAGAATCCTTAGAACCATCGTAGAAAATGACACCACAACTTTCACGTTACTTTTGCCAGATGTTTTGTTTCTGTTGTCATTGTTTTATTCCATCCTGGAGCTATAATTTTTCTAGGATTTCTTTGTTTTTTAAGTGTATCAAGAAAACAAAAATATTCTTAAATGTGTCTTAGCAGATGGGCTACTCCAAGCTATTTTAACTCTAATGCAGTAGTTGTCAGAGTGTGGTCCCTAGACCAGACACATCAGCATTACATGGAAACTCATTAGAAATGCTAATTCCCAGCACCCCCACCCCCACCCCCAGATTTACTGAATCAGAAACTCTGGGAGTAGGTCCCATCAATCAGTGTTTTAATAAGCTCACTCCTCCCCTACCCATGTGGGTGATTCCGATGCCCAATAAAGTTTGAAAAACACTTTTCCAATGCATTCCACAGTTCAAGTCCATTTAAAACTCTGGGGAAAGATTATACATAAAGAATTTTAAATATGTTTTTGTTTAAAACTCTCATTGCACACACAAATATCTCAAATGAGGGTATGTTTTTCTCAATCCTTTCCCTGTTGAGTACAAATTATGCCATCCTTTAAAACAAGACAGAGATCATCATAATTTTATTTCAAGACTTCCCAATAATACTGATCTTAAACTCCTTTATATTAAATGAACAAAATATAAACCAAAGAACTTTGCTAAATTACCACTTCCCATTTTAACTAAATATCTTACAAGAAAAGTACAAAATAATTGAAAGTCAATTTTTGTAACTACTACTTTTGCATCAAGAAAGACTACACCAATGGTTACCAACCGTTAAACTTCATCATCATCATCACCATAACCAACAAGTTTAATAAATGTTTAAGACAATATAAAATAAAATAAGGTGAAATAAAAACCTTTCTATTTGCTAATTTGACTTTCATGATTTTTTTATGTTTAACAACTTGCCTCTTTTTTCCCATTCTGACTTACAATGTTTTTTAAACAGTGAACTACAGATTTCTAGGGAAAGGTCATAGTTGCCAACACAACTGATTTGGAAGATATTTTAAAAATATATCTTACACTGTGCATGTAAAGTAGCATGATATAATTAAGCAGAAATACCACAACTAGGCAGTATTTAAACAGCTGTTGACATTTGGTATGATGTTAGGGATAAAAGGTTCAACCTTATAAGACTTCTGAATTATAAGTACCTCCCTTAGATTATAAGCTGTATTTTTCCTTTAGAAGAGGTATATAAATTCCTTTTAACTAAAGACCAAAAAAAGGAAAAGAGATTTGAACAAATACTTGCAGGATTAAAAAATTTTCTTTTTTAAAACATTCACAATTGATGAAATTGTAAGATATTTCAAGTGTACCAAGTGATGATTTGACATAAATTGCTAAAGTTAGTGTTAAAAAAGAAAAATAAACAAACAGGTAGCTGTTTCAACAGAAGTACTGTTGATGACACTGCTGCCCTTGGAACAGTTCCAGGTACAGAGACTGAGTATTCTAGGCAAACCGACTATTGGTTATTTAGTCGCTCATGTTAAAGTAAGACGAAGACCTACATCAGACACAGCAGATTAGCAGATGACAGGAAAGGTGATAGAAGAGACAGATCTAGAAGAGAACCAGGTAAGAAATCTTTATCTTAGCAATTCTTGGATCAAGATTTCATCACTTCGTATTCATTTTTTCAACAAATATTTAAGAATGTTTGCAATGTGCTAGTCATTGTTATTAATGAAGAGATTCTTCATTAAGTAATCAGAAGAACCATCAAATATTTACACTGTCTGGCGTAGGGGTGTGTGTGTGTGTGTGTGTGTGCGTGTGTGTGTGTGGTGTGTGCTTAGGTTAACTTTAAACTGCTATGTATCCCATAGTTCAGTCTCAATCATTTATAGTTTCATTTTTTAAAAATAACTTCTGTGTTAAAGAATACTTTCAAATATTGTAAGAAGAGATACATAAAACTCTTCCAATGAGCAATTTTCTTGATGCCTAGAATATCCCTCCAGGTAGGCAGCAACTTTTAGAGGCTAAACAGTGATCTATTAGTTTGTAATCCCTTATAATTACCCTAAAGTGATTATTTCATACTAACCTCCCCTGCTTACTTATCTCCTTTCCTGAACAGAAAGGACAATCAATGTTGTCACGTTACAGTGTAAAAATAACAAAGTCGTATGGATGAGACTGGACCCAATGATGTTTTGAACCTTGACGAGTAACATGGAGAAAAGGACTAAGCTTGATGCAGCTCCATCTGGGGTGGGCTACTGAACTCTCACATGTGATATTATTTAAAAATAAGTAAACAAGCCAGTCTTGGCCAAAGTCACTAGCTACTTTAGGACTGTCCTCAGAACTATTGAGTCAGACTGTACACTTACACATAAGGTTGGAGCTTTATTGCCAATTATCAAAAGAGTGAGAGAATAATCATGAGGCAAGAAAGGAGTACTTGAGGAGGCACTCCCTAGACTTGGATGAGAAGAAACATTCTATTTTCTCACTTATGTTGAGAACTGAGGAACACTTTGTGTCTAGGTCAGGAAGCAGTGGTAGAAAGAAAATCAGTACCTCATCCCCTGTGACCAGAGGGGAACAATGATGTGACAAATGGAGAACCCTTTTATTAGGAGGACCAAAAGTAGAAGGACTAGAGGTGTTACAGCATTATATGACAGTAGAGTAATTTGAAGATTCCAAGAAATGGCTGACAGTAACCTGAAGGAAATAATAATTTTTTACAATAGGCTGCTTTTTACAAAAAAATTTTTACTAATTATAAACTTCTTAAAATGACTCTGTGTTAAATATTCTAGAAGAAACATAACTTAAGGAGTCAATCTCTCAGTTCTTTGGACATGCCAGAAAGGAAAGGCTGATTTTTTTCATAAGTGATTTACTTAGTGTATAACCATAAAATGCATATTTTCTTAAGCATATAATGACTTTCTGATTTTAGATGATTAGAGAAAATTAGAGACTCTGTAGCTGAATAGTAATAAAAGTCAATAGTAAATAATATCTTTTTATATGTCCATTGCCCGCTAGGATCTATATGCGTTCATTTTTTCAAACAATGTGCATTTGTTTCTCCTGCTTTATGTGAACAGGTAGAAGTATGATAATAAATACAATAAAATACAAAATATTTTAGCTCATATTAATTGTTTTTACACAATGTCTTATTGCTATCAATATTTAACCTCAATTAAATTATATGATAGCTATGACAAATCAGGTTTGTTTTTGTCACCTATACAATAGACACAATGCTTTTACTTGCCTTACGTATCTGAAAGTGTTGCTTCAGGATCAAATTTGAAAATATATGGAAATCCTATACATATTACCAATCATACCTAAAGGAGTCCATAAATCTATAAATGATATCTGAAAATGAATGAGAAAAAATCAGGAACCATTTTATGTTATAGTTGCACCAAATTTCAGTATAACTTCCAACTTAACTTACAGATAGCTTGGCTTAAGACTGGCAATATTAATTTATTGATTCAATCTTTTAAAATTAATTTAACTTAATTCTTAATTTCATTTGAAACACAAGAGTAATAAAAATGTGTGATTTTAGTCCTATGAGGCCAACTATAACTTTAAAAAATCTTTATTGTGAAATAGATCATAAATACAGAAGAACATGATATATAAAACAACATTTACAGAACAAATACTCAATCACCATCCAGGTTGAATAATAGAATATTATAAAAATTCCAAGATTCCTCTGTTTGCTCCTTTCCAACCAAACTTTCCTTCTCTTCTCCAAGATTAACTAGTATTCTGACTTTTGTAATAATTATTATCTATTTGCTTTTGTTCCTTTACATTTTACTATGTATGAACTATGTATGAATCTATTAATAATACCACCTAATTTTGCTTATTTTTGAATTTTACGTAAATGGAAATGTATGTTCTTTACGGTTTGCTTCTTTGTCCCAATATTATCTTTGTGAGATTCTTCCATGTTATTGTGCACATGCATAGTTCATTCCTTTTCATTGCCTAATTATATTTCACTGTGTGAGTATACAAGTTATTTATCCATTCTACTGTTGATAGACTTTTGGGTCATTTCGATTGTTCAACTATTATGAAAAGTGTTGCTGTGAACACTCTTGCACATCTGTTCTACTGTATATGTACAAGAGTTTCTCGAAGTTACTTTGTTTTGGAATTGCTAATTTGTAAGATATATGGATCTTCAACTTAGATTTTCCACACTGTTTTACCATAAAAATGTGTGATAATCCCAGTTACTGCACATCTTCAACGACAAGAGGCAATGTTTGAATTCTTTTGGCCAATCTGGTGAGTGTGTATTGGTATATTATTATACTTTTCATATGCAGTTCTTTGATAATGAGGTTCAGCACATTTTAAAAGGTAGACCTGTGGGTTTCCTCTTTTCAAATCATTGTTCTTTTGGTGTTTTTGGTGTTAATCTGTAGGCATTCTTTATATATTCTGGATGGCCAATCCTTTATTGATTATATGCATTTCCAACTTACATTTTGTGACCTGTCATTTTACTCTCCTTTTATCTTTTGACAAACAGAATTTCTCCATTTTAATGTTTAAAATTTATCATTTTTTCCCTTTATAGATAATAGTTCCTATGTCTGCTTTAGGAAATTCTTTCCGACTCCGAGGTCATAAAGATACTCACCTATTTTATTCCCTTCTTTATTTTAGCTATCTATGAATCTATCATCTATCTACCTATCATCTATCAACCTATCATCTATCTATCAATCTATCTATCTATCTACCTACCTTCCTTGTTTAGATCTTTAAGTCATGTGGAATTGGTTTTTATGCAGTTTTTGAAATATACATCCAATTATATTTTTAATATTTCTAGAATCATTTATTATAAACTCTATTCTTTCCCAACATCCCTTTAGAACCACCTCTGTTATCAATTAGGTTTCTATATACTTGGGTCTATATCTGGGTTCTTTATTCTATTTCATTATCTATATCCATAGTTAATTCTATATCTATATCAATTCTTGTTCCAGTACCACACTGCTAAATACTAAATACTAAAGCTCATACTGTTTGGTAGGGAAAGTCTATTCAATTTCTTGTTCTTCTTCAAGAATTTCTTGGTTATTATTGACTTTGTCCTTTCATATAAAATTCTAGAATCAGTTCATCATTTTCCACATGCAAAGAAATACTGTATTAGAATATTAATTAGAAATACTTTAAATCAATACATAAATTTTAAGAAATTTTACATCTTTCTAATATTAAATATTCCAATTAATGTGGTATATTAGTCCATTTCTCCTGGTTTTGTTTAATGTCTCTACCAGCACTTCTTAATCACAAATAATTATAGTTTCTTTCAGCAACATATCAAAACTGTGAATCATGATAAATACCTTGGAATTAAATAACATTCAACAACTATTTTAAGCTCATACCATATTATAGGTATTGTGCTAAGATGAGGGCATGGAGTCGAGGAAAAACATGCTTATTTTGATGTGTTTTAGATCTGTTTTAACTCCATCATTTTTGCATACTGTTTGTTTCTTTTCAAAATATTTCCACTGAATTTGTTATCTGGTTTGCCTTTCATGTGTTCTAGAAAATATCTCATGTCAATATAACTTCCTTTCTGCGCATTCTCATCAAGAGATCATCAAAAGAAAAACTTCAGCACAAGATAAGAACTTTTTAAAATATCAATATATACACACACAAAACAAAACTATCAACTCAGCAAGATTATGCAAATAACTAAGTAAAGCTAGTAAACTGAAATCTAATATCAATCTGGAAATGACAGGCTAACACTGGAGCTGATTTTGAAAACAATCCCAAATGGAAACTAGATCTCTGTCTGGAGACAGTTTTCATTTCCAAAGCTATTTACTTCTTGTTTGAGCGAATAAACTAGAGAAATTCAATTTCTCCTCCATTTCAATAACTCATCTAGGTGCATGTCTCACAGTTCTGGTCATTTTCAAAGCAGAATTCTGGAAGTGGTGAGCTAAAACAGCATGTTCCTAACTATGACTTACTTACTGAAATTTTATGGTTTGTACTTTTTTGGGAATTATGAAAAGAAATGGGATTATTTATCTGCTAATTTGATGTTCCTAGCTCCTCCAATCAATTGTGTATTTTTTGTGTCTGTGTATTTCTTCCAGTACTTTTCATTTATTCTTTCATTTATTCATTCACTCATTCATTCATTGAAACACTTGTTTATTCTTTTGACAAATCAGCACTGGTGCTATGTCAGTGTGAAATAGAAACTTGGCCTCTGCACAGAGGTTTCACAATCACACCAATGACATTATGTAATTCCAGTATGTTGGCAGAAAAAAATAAAGCATAATTAAGTATTATTTCAGAAGCATGCCACCATCTTTCAATCTGATACTAATTCATGAAAAAAACTAACTTCTACTAACAAATTCATGGATAAAAACTGACTGCTCTCAAAGAATGCACAGCGAGTAAAGAAGGAAGAGCACGAAAATTAGAAGAGAAGATAGAAAAAATTCAATGCAATTTGTAAAGTTTGCATGTATATATTGGTATGTATATATGTATATGCCTGTATATGTGACTATATGTGTTGTCTGTAAGGCCAGTTTTCACCATACATCCTGGCTTAGTGTCTTAAAAATGTGTAGCAGTGATAGAGCATTTAGACATAATAAAAAATATCTCTAGAATTTAAAAAATGCAAAAATTTCTCATCAAGTGAGAGATTTAGGTTGTCAAAAATCAGACATTATTGACAAATCTAAAAATAAATTCATTCATTATTTATCCATTCATTAAACAAATACTTACTAAGTACCTACTATAAGCCATGTGCTTGCTGTTTTAGGCATTAGGTATACAGACACAACAAAGCAAAAACCTTCCTCCCTTGTTGCTTGCATTCTGACATCAAAAGCTAAAAACAATGACAAGTAATGTTCATTGTATAATCACTATGTGCCAGGAGCCATACTTGTTGATCCATGTATGCATTTTCATTTAACCTTCACACCACCACACTAACACAGGTATTGGTATGCTCATGTTAGAAAGAAATGAGAAAATAAAGATGGAAAGGGGCGTTAGCTCCCAACCAAGATTAGGCATAAATTCATGTGTGTGTGTGTGTGTGTGTGTGTGTTTGTGTGTAGGGGGTGGGGAGAAGGTACAGATATGTGTTCTACTTGAAAGTAAGACTTTTTGTTAATAGTTTCAGGAAGCTTCAAAATAGAAAACTGCCAGCAATTTTTATTATCTAAGACTGGGAACTTGAGTTTACCTCAAAGGCAGACTGTCTCTTTGTGCCAGCAAATCAACACAGTTGAACCCATATATTGTATGAATAGAGAATAAGCACTCATTGTTCTTCCAAGATTGTTTCCAAAGCTGAAAACAGTGAAACACAGACTTTTGACTGAGAAGTTGACTGTTTTGTTTTCTATATGTAAATTGAGTATGTCTATCTATTTTTGCTTTTACTATCAGCACCTCTAGTACTACCACTAGTAGCTAACATTGCTTAAGTGCTTTACTAAGTGTAGAGTATTATAATGAGGCTTTAAATAAAATGGCCCATTTAACCATGACATCATCCCTCCACTATTTTTCTGGGCATTGTATAGACGAAGAAACCAAACCTCAGGGGAGTTTCAGTTTATCGTTAGTCACATCACACCATTTTAAGTAGGAGAGCTGCAAGCTGATGCTTTAAACCAGCTTATTACAGGAAGGGTTTTCTTAGGAAAATATCCCTTTTTTGCTGAGTATGTATCAACAATTTCATTTACTTGTATACTATTGATATTATTATTATTATTATTTGTGACGAAGATCAGCCCTGAGCTAACATCCATGCCAATCCTCCTCTTTTTGCCGAGGAAGACCAGCCATGAGCTAACATCTATTGCCAATCTTCTGCCCTTTTTTTCCCCCCTTTTCTCCCCAAAGCCCTAGTAGAAAGTTGTACGTCATAGTTGTACATCCCTCTAGTTGCTGTATGCAGGATGCCACCTCAGCATGGCAGGACAAGTGGTGTGTTGGTGCGTGCCCAGATCCGAACCCAAGCCACCAGTAGCAGAGCGCACACACTTAACTGCTAAGCCACGGGGCCGGCCCCACTATTGATATTTTTGAAAAGAAAATGTGCGTATATGTTCTTGTCTAAGCATTTGCCCACAGGAAAATGGACACAGAGATCTTAAAAACTTCAGCAAACATGTGCAGGCCTAATTTTTTCCCCAGTCAACTGAAAAAGAGATCAAAAGGAGCTTAGTTGGGTTTGGTATAAGAACACAGCTCATTTGGAATTGTTGAAGACACTTAAACACAAAAAACTTGTGTGCGAGTCTCTCTTGCGCTATGTGGCAATTAAGGACAAGGGTGTGATTCAGCTAAAGGCAGAAGGGGGCTGCTTCATCCTAGGCCAGCGTGGAGCCAGGAAAAGCAAACTGAGCCTCATGAAACAGCACTTTCATGAGGCCAGCATCCAAATTGTGGAGCACAAGAGAGATTAGAGCAAAGGAGGACCTTTTCCCAAGCAAATGTGAGACAGCACCATTGATAACACACCAGGATAGCTAGAGAAACTCTTGGAGGTTAGCTGTATTTCTTTCAAGAAAGTTGATGGTAGTTAAGAAAGTAGCCTGATAGTTAAGAGGGCAGTTTCTGAATTTACACAGCTTGAGTGCAAAGCCTTCTCCTCCATTTATTATTTTATATCTTTGAGCAAATTAATTATTATTTTTGAGACTAAGTTTTCTCAACTCAAGATTGTAGAAAATAAAAAAGCTTCTTCAGACTCATAGGAGAATTAAATATCATGATTTAGATAAAGCAGTTAGCACAGCATCCAACACAAATGAAGCACCCAATAAAACTTGGCTATTACTTTTATTATAGACAGACAGATAGATAGATAGATAGATAGATAGATAGATAGACAGATATACATATAGATGTAGATATAGACATATATCTTTGGTCACCAACCACAGCTCTTCACTGCATAAAATATAAAATCATGAGCAAAAGAAAAGTATTCCTCCTCTGGCAATCGTCTATTTAATTAGGGTTAATTTTTTAGTAATAAACTGCAAACTCAAAAGTAAGTTCTTTATTTGTTGTCTTCCTTACCCCTTTCACCTCTATTCAGCTTTCAGAGGTAAACAGAGATATAATTTACAGGATACTGGAGACACTGGTCTATATCCTGTAGAACCCCCGGATTCATGGAATTCTTTCATACTTGTTGTAGATCAGGAATAGACTAATTTGCCCTTAACATTAGTCTAACACCAATGACCATTTCTCACTCCCCCATCCACTCTTATAAATCTTTATGGGAAAATCTGATGGAGTTAATGAACATTGATTTTCATTTCCAAGAACTGGACAAACAAAAGAAAAACTCAAAAAATCAGGTCTATTTGAAAATCCCACTATGATATTAAAGATATCTAAATTCTTTTTTATCATGTAATACAACTCTTTTTTTTTCATTTCACTCCATTAAACAATGGAAAAGGAGGAAAATGAGAACCACTTCTCAAAATTACTAAGATTATCCTGTTTTCCCTGTGGTTGCTACAAGTATATCAGTTATTCCTTACACTTGGCACCATTGGAAACCAAATTTTTAGAAAATCATGTTGTTATGGAACTTCATGGAACTTAAAAAAAGAAGTTGGGTCCGAAAGATTGTAGTCTTATACATGGAAAGGAAAAGCCTGAAATGCCATTAAAAAAAAGAAATTCAGTTTTTCTCCTCTAAAAGCAAACTGCATTGCTATATTCTCTTCAAAATATTTTAAAAATATATAACTACTCCAAATTTCCTTCCAGGAAGTAATTTTAGTTCACATTAAAAAGAAAGTTGAAAATAGCTAAAGAGGATAAGTGAATGCATGGGTTTCATAAAAGACGACCTTTTTAATTTATACATTTGAAATTCATATCTTTTAAGATATAAAAAAGAAAGAAAAAAGAGCGAAAGTAAATCTCAAAACATACCTAGACATAGGGCGGTCCTACCTTCCAAGAAGCAACATGATTAAGTGCAGAGTGTGAAATAGAGAAAGATATGCCATTAGGAAACGTGGACTAGGCTGAAGAAAAGTCCTCATTAGGCAGCAGAAAAACTCTGTGGATGGAACCTGAGTGATGGCAACTACAAGATTAACTGCAATTTCCTGCCTTCAGTTGAACAATACAAACTATCCTTCACTGGTGTTTTTAAATTTAGAAAACCAGAAACTAAAGCACAATATAGATTTTGTTAAGAAATATCTAAAAACAGTTACTGGTAAATACTCTTTAAGAAACTTGGTGACTATCTCAAAATGCCTCATTAAAATCTCCAGGAAAAAAATATCAGAATTGGCAAAGTCAATGGCATAAGCCAACATCATCCAGCATAACCACTGGGGTCTGTAGGTAGATAATACTGCCACCAATAGTCATACTCAAAGTTTGTGCAATTTAAGTAACTCCTCCCATAGTCCCAACACAAAATTATGTTTTAATAAATCTCCCTCCAAATTCTGCCATTCCTCCAGATACTTATTAAATAAATATTTATTAGCAAGTGGGCACAAAATCATTTATGAAGCTCTTCTTTAAGTTGATGAAGTCACAGATATCTGTCTTTTGAAGTAATTGGATTACATCTTGCCTGATGAATCACTTGAAATAACTGTAGTAATATTTCAAAGGAATGATTCCATTACCTTTATAGTAAGCACCAAGAACTCAGAAATCTCTTTATATGCTTAGACACAAGACCATTTAGGGATGGGTAGACATCCAAAGGTTGGGTAGACATCCATAGGGGTCCAGGCTACAGGCATTATGCATGACATGAACAAGGGCTATCTTCACAATATTCTAGCTAATCCACATACCTTGAATACCACTTATTTCACCAATAGGAGTCCATTTCTCAAATCCATTATACTAATTAACAAGCCACTAATTTCACCAATGAAAATCCATGTCTAACATTCACCTTGCTAATTGTTAAAGCCTTTTATGTTGATTAAAGATAATGATAACAGAATGGCTTTTAGTAGCTCCTCTGAAGTGAGAGTTTCCTGATTAGAATGCCAATATGAATTCCTGATTAAACAAATGATTGTCCCTACAGTGTAGCATAAACCACACATACATCATCACAATGTTTAAGCTGAAGTATTTCAAATTAAGTTAAGGCATCATAACAATGCAAATATAAAAATAAATATCTAATAAATTATGTATGAATTAACTGGCACATGGGAAGGGGTGATATGAGCCATCATAGGGTCTAGAGAATTTTTTTTAGCTGATCATACCAAAATGGAAAAAAGAAAAAGAAAAGCCTAGGGTGAGGTAGGGGAAACGACAAAAGCAAGAAAACCCAAAAGATACCTAAAACACTCCACCTGGAGTATATGATCTATATATACAAAAGTAGTTTCTTTAGATGTATCAAGGGAAGGGAGTAGCCAGAGACTAATGGAGTATGGGTCATTGAGAAGCAAAGGTCATGTTCAAAGGTGAAGAAGAGAGAGATCTCATTCATCTTGGCTTATAAAGGAAAAATTAATTTGATCTTTACAGCAGATGGGACAGAGGTATTGGATCAAAGAGTGCTACATTTGTAGGATGTTCTAGATTGTATTGATAAACCAAGGTAGACCACTCATCAGAACTGACTGGCGTCTACCCAAGAGTTTGAAAAAATCCAGAGGAAAACTTATCAAAGTTTTGCTCAAAAGCTATTAACCTAGTTTTATAAATAAACAATGGGACACAGCAAAGGCAATTGTCAACTCATCTCTTATCCATAAATGGTTCATCACAGGATTTTGGTTACTTTTTTAAAATATTCATTGGACAAAAATACGTTAAGAATTGATGGAAGGACAGCTAAATACTCAAGTATTCTCTGTGATTCTGAGTTGTGACTCATGAGAATAGATGTACTAGAATAAGAAAAGTTCAAGGAATGGCCAACTAGAGGAGTTATAAAAATTATAAAGAGAAGAAAAAATAAAAGCACAATGAATTAAATATAATCACACATGCTATTTCTTCCTCTTGATACTTTCCAACTTTATACACACACACACACACACACACACACACATGCACACACACACAGAGCTAAAATGACACTTCCAACATGAAGCCTTCCCCCTCTTTTACTCTTTCATAATGCCTTATGTACACTTATTTTATGGAAATTATGGAGAATTTTGTTGTACTGCTGTTCATTAACATACATGACTGGATACTTCAGGAAGAAGCCAGAGCCTCTGAACCACTGGATTCTTTGTTAATGACTGGCAATTACAGGATGCTGGGGCAAGAGATTATCCAAGTCAGACGTAGGCTATTATCACCCACGGGCCCAACTAGAAAAGGAAAACTCGGCCAAAAGGCCTTTTATTTATTGACAAATACACACAACATTCTGTGAACATAGGAAATGCTGGTTTTCATTTCTTGAGTAAACAATCTTGGTGAGAGCATTCGGTTGTCAGCACAGAGTAAAACAAATTTATTTTAATGGTTTATATCAAGTAGGCAGTAGAAAATGGATAATCCTGTTGTTTACCATGTTTATATGGGTAAATATACATTTTCCAATTCTGGTCTATTTTTTGTGTCTCAGTCTTTCCTGATTTTGAAGATGGTCACATCCCCTAAAGCCTTTACCATTTAACTTCCCAATTTTATATCTTTTATGATATTTTATGAATTTCTGCTATTTCCTGTGCTAGAATATGAGTTACATAGTATTTTTTCATATCATTTTGCACACAGTAAGTACATCATTTTTAATATTTATTTCAAGTTTGTAAGACATATGCTTAGGAGTAATATGACGGCCATCTTTAAAAACAGATATGATGAAGAGGAGACAAGAACTTATTCACTCAATCCAGAATGCTTGAATCCTTTCAACCTGAAGCAGACAGTTTTTCAACATATAAAAGGAATTTTAACACAGTGTAACCTATCTATCTATATATCTATATATTTAAACACAGCATAAGCAATATATAAGATTATTTTTCTATGATCTTATACTGGTTAAAAATGTAAACCTAAGGAAGAATTTATATAAATTCATGAACTGCACATAGGTGAACTATTATTGAGGAAAGAGAAGATTTTTGGAATATATCTGTAGTATCATTAGGGCAATTCTCAAATGTCATTTCTCTCATATAGATTAAATTTCTCCACCCATTTGAACTGAGGCAGCATGGTCATGGGAAATGAAATCTAAGAAAATAGCATTTCTTAGTAGAAATATGTGCACAGTTCCCATGTTGTCTTTTCCTTGCCTCTTTGTGTTCAAAGAAGCTTGCATGAAGATAGAGCCCCCATCAGTATAGGTCTCTGAGTGACTACCACATGCAGACACCCCTTGCTGACTTGCAATGAACAATGAAGACATAACATAGTGAGCAATAAACCTTTCCATTTTAAGCTGCTGACATGTTCCATTGTTTGCTATCAATGCATAATCTAGCTTGTCCTGCCTGATACAATACCCCAAATCTTATGATGCTGAAATTTTGTAATTTCTCAAAGCCTTCAAGCAAAGGACTATAGGTAATAGAAAAGAGATGGGATTAAGGAGCTGTTGCAGGACCTCGTACACCTAGAGACTTCAACCATAGCTGCTCCACTTTTAACTCGTATAGAGAAAGATTCACCCTGAGCTAACATCTGTTGCCAATCTTCCTCTGTTTTCTCCCCAGAGCTCCAGAGCATGGTTGTATGTACACAGTTCTGTTGTTCTCAAACTCTTCCCCCCCAACAAAAATTGTACACCAGTATTGCCAAGGATAACTTTTTAATTCCTATTTTAGTCAGAATATTTAATTACACACCATAGTCTTTTTCTATAAGAGCTTCATGTTTCATTCCACACATATTTGATAAGGACTTTCTGCATACAAAGATGAGTTATGTGGGAGAAGTAAAAGGTTGCATTCTTGTTCTCCAGAATTACATAGTCTAGCTGTAAAAGTGTATGAAATTTTTTGAAAAATTTCTCCAAATGGAGTGGGAGAAGCCGTTTAACTTCCTTTTAACATATTTATTTATGGTCAAGAGAATGCATGGAATTAAGCATAATGACTATTTAGTTTTTAAAATTAATCTGCTCTGAAAGAAAGCTACATATTTGCCCAGGGGACATAAGTATCATCTTTGATCTCCTACTTAAAGTTCTTTTTATTTAGGAATACTTTTTGCTTCCTCTTTTGATAAACAGACATCCTTAAATGGATTTTAGGGCAAAACTTATCTCTTTGTATCTCCAAAGAGGCAAAAGGAGTTTTATAAGAGAATTTCAGACATTTCTCCAAAGAAGATATACAGATGGCCAACACGCATATGAAAAGATGTTCAACATCATTAACGAAGGGAAATGCAAATCAAAACTAGAATGAGATATTACCTCATGCCCATCAGAATGGCTATAATTAACAAGACAGGAAACAACAAGTGTCGGAGAGGATGTAGAGAGAAGGGAACTCTCATACACTGCTGGTGGGAGTGCAAACTGGTGCAGCCACTATGGAAAACAGTATGGAGATTCCTCAAAAAATCAAGGATAGAACTACCATACGATCCAGCTCTTCCACTGCTGGGTATTTATCCAAAGAACTTGAAAACACCAATGCGTAAAGATACACACACCCCTGTGTTCATTACAGCATTATTCACAACAGCCAATACTTGGAAGCAACCTAAGTGCCCATCAAGGGACGAATGGATAAAGAAGATGTGGTATATATACACAATGGAATACTACTCAGCCATAAGAAATGATGAAATCCAGCCATTTGTGACAACATGGATGGACATTGAGGGTATTAGGGTCAGTGAAATAAGTCAGAGGAAGAAGGTCAAATACCATATGATCTCACTCATAAGTGGAAGATAAAAACAACAACAAACAAACACAAAGAGACAGAGATTGGATTGGTGGCTACCAGAGGGGAGGGGGGAGGGAGGAGGGGGAAAGTGATGATTAGGCATATGTGTGTGGTGATGGGTTGTAATTAGTATTTGGGTGGTGAACATGATGTAATCCATGCAGAAATAGAAGTATAATGATGTACACCTGCAATTTATAAAATGTTATAAACCAATGTTACTCTAATAAAAAAAAAGAATTTCAAATGGCAGACTAATTTTGTCTAAACTGGAGTAATTAAAAGGGGTAGAAAAAGTTCTCCCCCTTTTTAGACTGATAGCCTGTGTGAGCTACAGACGCCTGCAGCTAAGCCTCTGTTTTCACCATAGGAGCAGTTCTGGGACTGCCAGACAACTGAAAATCCCCACCTTCAGGCAAAGGGTTGAAAACAGTATGGATAACAGCTGAATAATGCATGGTATAGAAAATATAGAAAATAAAAGCCATATGAAACATTGCAACTAAAAGAATCCAAGTATGGTCTGATCCCAAAGGAAAGAGATTCCTAATTTTGCTGCCCCCTAAGTAAGAGATGAACACAAATAATTATAAGGCAGTGTGTAATAAGTACCATGAGCAACCACGATGCCCTTCTCTTTATTTTGAACATCTTTTTTCTTCTTTCCCCATTTTAATCTTTTGAGTAGCTTACAACCATCAAGGCCCACTTCAAATTCTACTTTTTTTTCCTTTATTTTAAAATGTTCCCTAATCTATCCACCAGGAATCACTCTTATCCTCTCTCTGGTCACATTGTCCTTACCACAACTTATTTAGTCTTTAATGGTTCACCAGTCGCTTCACATGTATCATCCTCCCCTCCCCAAACAGAAAGTGATTTGTTAATCAGCACTGGCTATGAAACTGCAGACCCCCATTTTCTACCTTTCTCAATGTTTCCCACAAGAAAATCTTGACTATATTAAATATCTTGTAAATCCCAGTACACCATCCATTTCTGCATAATTCCTTTCATCTCTTAATCTAGCAACCCTCTCAGAAGAGTGCAGCCTTAATGTAGGAAGCTTGGTTCTTAGTGAATTCATTATTTTCTTTGTTGTGTATAATTACAAATTGTTTAAACTTCTATTTTGGAAGTTTGCTGAAGTTCAGCAATTGGTGGTAGTAACTACCCATGTTTTCTTTGTTTTTGAAAGCTGGAAGAGCTTTTTCCCTTCTTCGGTTCTCTAGCACTATCGTTATTCCCCGTGGTTCTGCAAAAATTACTGAGGGTAGTTCTACATCAACAACTGCCAGTTCCCTCCGAATTCTGGGGTGTACTTTGTCTAGCCTCGAGGCTTGAAGCAATTTAAAGCAGCCAGGTACTTTCATTACACCACCAATTGGGCTTCGATCCCCCTAACCAGGTTTGTTATACCCCATCTAGTTTAAAGATCATTCTTGTTGATAGAAAAGGCAGAAGCAATATCGGAGTTGAATGGCTCTGCGATTTTTTTCCCTGTCATCTGATTTCTTACCATCTGGCTTAAGCAGTTGGCCTTATCCCTTCCTTGTTCTTCTTTGACATGAAAGGGGGTTTTGTCACTTGTGTTGAAAAAGAAATTGAAAACTACTGTGAACATACCAAATTGTACTAAAAAGCACAGATCGTCTTTAGGGAAATAAAGTGAGAATACTACTAATTGCTAGATCAAATTTACAAAGAATAAGGAGACAGGAATGAGGTAAGGAGACAAAATATTCATCTGGAACAATTAAAAGATCAATGGTGACATAATTAGAAAACAGGAAACTAATGTTCAAACCAAGCATGTTTTCTCCTTCAATTAATAATAATTCAGTGTGCTGTACTATATAAAATAGCTTTATAATGTCAGTTTCATTTCTTTTGCAAAACCACAATGAAAGACAGACCAAAGAGATGGATGGCTTGCAACAAAGGCGATGTAATGACAAGAGTATTTAATAGACTTCTAAAACCATGAGAGCTGTAAAAATCCCTCTAGACCTTTATCCATCTGCTCTCCCGAACGAATATGCTCAAGATGTTAAGAAAGTCGTAGCTTGCATCTCCCTTGTCTTAATTCCTTTGGAAGTCTAAGTGTTTGTGAACTTGCAAATCCACCTGGCACTTTTACATTTTTTTTCTTGGGTTTTGGCTACAAATACTACACTATTATTAATGCAAGAAGTTCTTCCACAGAAAGCTGGAGACATAATTCATTGCTCAATAGCATCTCTAAATATTAAATAAAACCAGCATTTAAAAAATGACGGCAAGGAAAATGAGTTCCAATTAACCAACTGGACAATAAAGCAGTACGAAGCAGATACTGCCAGGTGGTATTCCAGAGTATTAGACACTGGCTATTCCTTATGCTTCCAGAGACAGTGGGAAACACACTATAATTCCAATATCATAAATCTCCTGCTAAAATTTATGAATCATCATTCTTATATTTGTACTAAAAATAGTCACAGATGTATTTTTATGGTTTACACTTAAATCAACAAAGAAGTGTGACACTGGGTAACAGGCCTCCTAGAGTAATATCTTTCCAAACTCTTTCTTTCTTTTTTTTTTTTGTGAGGAAGATCAGCCCTGAGCTAACATCCGTGCCCACCCTCCTCTTTTTGCTGAAGAAGACAGACCCTGAGCTAACATCTATTGCTAATCCTCCTCCTTTTTCTCCCCTTTTTCTCCCAAAGCCCCAGTAGATAGTTGTATGTCATAGTTGCACATCCTGCTAGTTGCTGTATGTGGGACGCCGCCTCAACATGGCCCGACAAGCGGTGTGATGGTGTGCGCCCGGAATCCACACTCGTGCCGTCAGTAGCAGAACGTGCGCACTTAACCGCTAAGCCACAGGGCTGGCCCCCCAAACTCTTTCTTAAGACAGGCGGCAGCAATAGAGTAGGAGATGGAAGAAAAGAAATTGTCCTATCAGACACAGAGATTGTTGAGAGATTGGAAAGTTAAGAAACAGGAAATGTAATAACTCCTATGTACAGAAGGGAGGAAGGCTCAAGACACTCTTTTTAAGTAATTTTGATTCAGAGTCAACCAACATCGTTGAGAGGACTTCATGCCACAGTCACTCTGCTATGCACTTTCACAACCATTGTCTATTTAGCTTCAAACATTATCCTGTCAATTAGAAATTATTACTCTCGTTTTACAGACAAAAGAAACAAAGAATATTAAGCAATTTGCCCAAATCCAGATAACGGGTAAGTGAGAGAGAGCACATGATAAGCAGTGATTTCCTCTGCAAGATGAGGGACTGTAGCTATCCCTGTGTTGTGTGTTGAATGGCAAAAGCAGAGGAGAAAGCGTGAGTGGTGCCCACATTCTATGCTGCATCACCAACCCACCAATCTGTAACAAACATTTGCCGTGCTATACCCCATTAGCTTCCAGTTAAACTGTGTCTATTTTTTGGTATATTAACACACTGACCACAGTAGCATAGAATATGCATGCACCACTATGACTCAGGAGAATAAAATTATTCCTTGGCCAGCCCATAAACTCTCAGAGTTCTTTATCCACCCCACCACCCTTACAATCACATTTAAGGATCACTTCTCATGAGACTAGAAAATAAATCAAATTTTATTAAGAATAAGATTAATGACTATGAGGAAAATTGATATTAGAATGTATTTTAAAAAGTCATGATATAGACTTGAACTTGGTGTGATCAATGAGACATAAGTTTAAAGAGACTATGGCTAAGGATAAAAAAAAACTACTGTCTAATACCAAAATATGAACCTTGGTTTTTTTAAAATTCCATAGAACAATTTGATGGATTAGTAGATGACATAAGGAAATTATTTAACTATCTAGTGTTCAAAATAAAACAAAAGTATACTAATAAACTTATATTTTAAAAAGGTATATCTACATTAATTATGACAATGAAGTGGTTTAGAGTTTGATTAAATGTTATAATCACTTTTTTTAACTGTAATAATTAAGAAACAAAAATACAAATATCTTCATATGATCCATACCAGAATTAAATTAAGTAAGCCATCGGACAAATCAGAAGATTCTTACAGAATTTCAGAGGTCCACAACTGTCAAAAATAAATTCAGTTTTGAAGGACAATAAAGAAACAATGTTGGAAAGGAAGGCTGGATCATCAAAGTATGGTTGCCATTTGTTCCTTCAGTATCAAGGATCAATAAGGAATTGTCTTAGTGCTCCTCTACTTCTCTGAAACAAAACCTTATTTTAGTTTACAGTGAATAAACTATGTAGGAAATCAATGTAATGACCTTTATTGATACAAGGTACTGTGCTAAAATGGTCTGGAAACATAGCTGTATTAGTTTGCTAGGGCTGTCATAACACGGTACCACAGACTGGGTGGCTTAAACAACAGAAATTTATTTTCTCACAGTTCTGGAGCCTGGAAGTCCAAGATCAAGGTGTGGACAGAGCTTGTTTCTTCTGAAGCCTCTCTCCTTGGCTTGTAGATAGCTGTCTTCTCCCTATTCTTCACATGATCTTCTCCTTTTGTACATGTCTGTGTCCTAATTTCCTCTTCTTATAAGGACACCAGTTATATTGGTTTAGGGCTTCTCCTAATAACCTCATTTTAACTTATTTATCTCTTTAAAGACCCTATCTCCATATACAGTCACATTCTGAGGTACTAGGAGTTGGGACTTCAATATATGAATTTGGGGGGACACAATTCACCCAACAACAATAGCATTCTTGCCCTCCAGGACTTCCAAAATTATAGAAAGAAAAATGTATAAAAGTAGCTGTAATATAAGGCAGAAAATGATAAAAGTTATAGTACAAATTCAAAATTATGAGAAAGCATAGAAAGGTTTAAAGGAGAAAAAATATTTAAAAAAGAAAGAAAGGTTTAAAGGATAAAGTGGTTTTCTAAGGATAGGATTTCAGCAAATTGAGATGAATATGGTGAAAAGCACAGGAAATGACATGATTGGAGCAAACACTGTGTAGGACTAATTTTTTTATTAATAATCAAATCTTACTCTGATTGACATGGCATATCATTTATTTAAGATGGTAAAGGTTATTTGGCTGCTGATAGCAAAGCAACAATATAAAATCATATTTTCTTCAGTTTTCTATGTAAAATACATCACAGGCCAATAAAAAGACAAATTAAACAAGTCTTCACCATCTTTCAACATATCATTTGCACTTGTGACAATTTTTTAAAAGAAATAGAATAGGGAGAGAGTTAGAATTGTACCAATTGTAAACCAGAAGAAGATAGGGATAATAAAAGTCCAATAGTAATTGGATTATCCTTGTAGGAAATCTATATATCAAAAAACCATGCCTATAGCTCTTTGTTCTGAGGGTCAGTTCCCAAATTTATGTGATAACAACAGAATTTTAAATTCTTTCCTGTAATAAAGTGTCACTATCTGGGTAAAAAAAAAGTAGATTCATGATGTTTTATTTCCAGTGAGTGCAACCGATGTTTAGCTGCCCAACACATTATTCTTAGTCCTATTTGCTAAATAAGTAATATTTCTGACAACAACAAAATCTTCTCAATTTTAGTTGATTTTATTTAAAATGCACAAGAGAATTGTAAGGAACTTATACAAAATACCCTTTTGTATTTTCAGAGGGGAAAAATGCTGAACTTTCAATGGAATCCTAATAAATGTGTGCTTCCTTATAATTTCTTACATATGTCACTGGAAGATAAACTGAATTTTTATTTACTACTAAAATTATGACAATTCAATAGTACTCAGCCAGGTGACATTACAAACGTGGCAAAAGTACAGGATTTTAATTTTGTTCACAGATATTTTTCCAAAGGCACATTCAAGTTTTCTTCTCTATTGTCATGACAATCATTTAGGTTCGTGTCATAAAATGTTTGAAAGACATATAAATCTCACATTTCATATCACTTGTTAGTGTCTGATTAAGCAGAAAAAATTTAAATTCAGTGAATTACAAAATCAAAATTAAAACACATCAGATTTTACATTAGGAAATAAAGATCTTGGCACATAAACCTTCAGCACTGTAGGAAAGGAGCTTCATATTTTACATTGGTAAAAGGTGCAGAGTGATCATTCTGTGCAATTATACAGCTAGGCGAAGCCTTGATTTGGAAACACTACTATATCAACAAGAAAATCACTTTGCATAGCTATGCTTAATTTTTGCAGTTGCCTAGAATACTTATGCTACATATACATTCTGGCTTTGCCCTAAAGCCTGTGTTGGGAGGCTCTGAAATGTAAGCAGAGTAAATTCTGCCCTGTATCACTTGGAGGTTACTTCTGTAGAAATCAAATGAGACTTTATTAAGTAAAACAGACTTAATTAGACAAATGTTTGTTAAGTCTCTGCAGCATGGAAACACTGTATAAGGCACCGCAATGAAGGAAAACCTAACAGTCTGCACGTGTCCATGGTGTTTGGTTGCTTTTCTTCCTTTGACTTCATTTTTCACTAATCTGATGTTTTGAGTGGTTTTATTTATTTATTTTTCACATGTAAATTCTCCTTCAGAATCTCACTAACTTCTAGTGAGAGAGGAAAGAGTCCCATTTTCCCACTCAAACCATATTTAGTCTAGCTCAAAGGGATATTTACTTTATCGATCATACAAAATTGTCCAGCTGTGTCCGCATGGAAAACCAAAGATTTATAGAGGAAGGGACTGGAACTTTTGTTAATTATTTGACTCAAAAGCTGAATAAATAACAAATCGAAAATTAGGCTTAAGAGTTAGGTATATCTTTCTCCGTGATTCAAGAAATTTCCAGAGGGAAAAACTCAGAATTAGACCTCAGTTTAGACCTCAGAAGGTCTAAACATGACCTTCATTTTGACATTAAACAAAATGGAAGAAATTAATTTGAGAGGAACAATAATTTTTAGTATCGGATAATAGGCTGACCTGATTAGACGGTACCTAAAAGTAATATCATTATGATTTATTGTCTTAGATTTTGAGCAAATCAGGAATTCTCTGTGACAGGTTTCTATATATTAAATGTGATTATACTAGCCAAATTCATTCTAAGTGGAGCAATAAATGAGGAAATATCTATGGAACTCTTAGAGTTCTTAAGATAAGTGGTTCCATACATATTAACAGTAGCATTTCTTAAGACAAACAGAGATTTAAAAAGTCATACACCAAAGTAAACACACACACACACACACACACACACACACACACACACTATGGAATAGCTATTAGAACCATATAAATATTGATGCAGAAAACTTACAAATTCATTTATTTAAATGGTGACAGTGTATATACATATTATGCTTTAATAAAGTACTTTTAATCAATACAATCACTTCGTATTTTTTTTTGCTAAATATAATAGACAGAAGCTAATAAAACCATAATTCATCTATAAATTTAGAATAAGTTTCCATTGTTCCTTAGCAGGTTTTTGTGCTTTTAATATGTTACCTTAAAATGCGACGGTCATAAACAACTTACAGAATCTTAAATAACTAGATTTTATAAACCAGTTCACAAAGAAACAGTAGTCACAAGGCTAAATATCTCTGCCTCCATGAAATTTCCCATGTGGTTAGGTGAAGAGGATTTACATACAATTTATTACAGAAACATAAAGTACGTAAATCACCATCAAGATGGTGGATGCAAATTTGCAAGAAGATATTAAATGACACCATAGGAATTTAAACGTTGCTATAATATATTGAATTATTTAGATACACACAAAAAAAGCACATTTTTCATTCCTTCTCTGACCATTTTACACATATAGTATCAGAACTGTATCCAAAAAACTAAACTACATCTGAAAGTTTTTGAAATTGACTAAATTGAAAAGGTTATGGGAAGTTATATGTCAGTTGGTCTGGATGGCACTGAATATTTTTAAATCAATATATTACAATTAAGTGTTAGATTTTTGGTAGTTTCAAGTATATCGATTTTTTTTTTTTTGGTTTAGATTTTTAACAGTCATATTCTAAAATTATCACTTAACAGGACTGCACTGATATTATGATAGCCTGAAATCTCAAAGCAACTGATCCCAACAACAAAATCGATGATGTAGAAATAAAACCAGCACTTGTAAAATTATCTATAAACGGATGTAAACTGTTAACTTATTTGTAAATTCCTGCTAATTACACATTTTAAAAACTATTATGGAGAACCAGATTGAAAATTGATTACTGTACATCTGTAATAATTATAAAGATGAATGAAATAGTATTAAAGTGAACATGGATTATGCTGAGTATCTCCTTTGAATTAAATCCTGCAAATCCTTAAAATGAGCTACTAAATGCCAATATGTGACAGAGTGATCACCAATTCAAGTAACAATAAAAAGTGACGAAATTTCAAAGATTGGCTGTCATACAACTCCTTTGCTGATAGAAAGATAGCCTTGGTGTGTTTCCCAACATAAACTGTTTTACCACACTGTCATTGGCATCCAAGGCTTGTTTCCTCCATTACACTATAGATTCCTTATGAATAAGTCCGATGTGTTTTATTCACCATTGTACCTCTAGGGTGAATAGAAGTTGTTCAATAAATATGTGTTGACTGACACAATAAGTGATTAACTTGTCAATACCAAAGTGTTCATTGGGTGCTTGCTTCAAGGACATCTATTCCTCCATTACTTACTATCATGATTGCTATAAAGATAGTAGCACAGAATATTATTTAAATCTTGTTGTCACACTCCTGTGGGAAACTTTTCAGCTTTAGCTTTGTGTTTTCATATACCCAAAGTAAGAAGATTCTATTGCCTGAGGCAGGTTCTGAAGATTTTGATGCCCTAGATCTCCTAATCCAATAGAAGGAAAATGTCTGCCATGCAGATTTGCTTATCAGGAGGCAAGGGCTTTCATCAAAATCACTAGTAAAGGGGAAATTGTAAAATCCTAGGAAAGGTTACACAGGGGACTTCAATTACACATTTAATAACAATTATGACAAAAGTTAAAGTTTGGTAAAGCTTCACGGTAAGATTATACTGTTTTTTATTCTATACACTCTAGTCTTTTATGGATGCTTGAAATATTTCACAATAAAAATAGTTTTTAAAAGTCTAGCCATCCTTTTCCTCTCCCTCACTCACAAAACAAGGGTAAAAAATGGCATAAAATCCCACAAAATATTATTCCATCAGAATCTGACCCTGATAAAGGTTTAGGTATTTTTCACCTTCACAAAGCATTTTCTTAAACTGTACTACTGAGACTCATAATCAAGAATTCTGGATGATCACCATGATTTGGTGAGTTTCAGGTGCTGATATGGGTGGCCTGGGAAGATCTCTCTGTTACCCCAGGCACACAATCAACCACGCTGCCTGGCTTTGCACCTTGACATTTACTTCTGTTCACTATAACTCTTTTATCATAAAAGTTTAAGAAAAGTAGAAATCATAATATAATTAATTATAGAAAACAATCTACCTCAATAGTAATGGATGCTATTTTTTATTAGATTTTGTTCTGATATTAATTTTAAAGAATAAGGCATTACAAATAAAATTGAAGTCCCATATTTACTCTTTCTCAGTTCCATCCAACTCCTCCCTCTCCAGAGTTAATCACTCTTATGTATCCGTTATGTATGGCATTTTTGGCATCCTACTGTTCATATTGCTCTAAAACTTGCTAATTTATTCAATATTGCTTTTTAAAATCTGTCCCATTAACACGTGAAACAAGTTTGTTTAACTACTATGCTATTTGTTCATTCTCCTACTGAGGGGTATTTATATTACTTCCAGCTTTCAGTATTTTAAAAAATGTCATTATGCTCATACTCATCCAAGTCTGCTTTATGAATGGGTGCACAAGTTTCTACAATATATGTAGAACGATATTTGTGGCAAAATAATCCAGGTACCACATATTGCTGTTTTGTTCTTCAAAGAGATTATAACAATTTACATTCCCAGAAGCAGTGTATGAGAGTTCTCATTTTAACATATCTTGTTTAATATTTGGCATTACCATAATTTTTTAATGTCTTGACATCTGGTAGTTATACACCGTAGTTTTCAAGATGATTCTTCAGTTATTTTGGTAAATTATAATGTACTAACTATTGAGACAGGTTTAATGAAGGTAACTCCTTTAAAGAGATTTACCTTTCTCATACCTGGTTTAAATTTTAACAATAGCCTGCCAATGATGTTAATAACAATGATTATCTCTTACTAGGCCACTTACTATGTCCTAGACACTCTTCAAAGCATTTTAAATATATCATTTTATTTAATTTTTCCAATCATGCAAGAATGTGAGCTCTACGAGGGCAGGGAGTTTTGCCTGTTCTATTGACTGTTCTATCTCCAGGATTTAAAACAGGCCTATCTCCTAGTAGGTGCTCAGTAAATATTTGTTAAATAAATGAATAAATGTATCTTAGTCCATTCAGGCTGCTATAACAAAATAATACAGATTGAGAAGCTTATAAACAACAGAAATTTATTTCTCATTGTCCTGGAGGCTGGGAAGTCCAAGATCAAAGCACCAGCGTGGTTGAGTTCTGTTGAGAGCTCTCTTTCTGGTTTCTATCCAGTGCTTTCTTGCTGTGTTCTCACATGGCTGAAGGGGCTAGACATCTGCAGAGTCTCTTTTATAGGAACACTAATCCCATTCATGAGGGCTCCAACCTCATGACCTAAGCACCTCCTAAAGTCCCTGCCTTCTAATACTTTCACGTTGGACATTAGGATTTCAACATATGAATTTGGGGAGGGGGAGCCCAAACATTCAGACCATAGCAAAATGATAGAATTATTAACATTTTAGAGGGGGGCATTTAGTGAGTCAGAGGTTAACTTATTTCCCAAAGATCATAGATCTGATAGAAAATGGCAGAATTGTCAATCCTGAGCAGACTTAACCCCCTCCAAACAGACTCTTCTCTTTCTATGCTTACCATAGATTCTGGAGATAAAATCCATTGTCTTGATGTCTAATCTACAAGAATTCCTTTAGTGGTGAAATTTTAATAAGAATGTTATGTGCTTTGTGAGAATGCAATTTGTAGCTGCATTTCTCAAATATGCATAAATTGTTCACAGCACAGACTCTGGGGCCACTCTGTAATGGGTGTAATGAGCCTCCTAGACTCATTAGTAGGTGGAGGAGTATGATATGACAAGGAGAAACTTTCCTTCTAATCCCTCATCTAATCTATAAAATGTTCACAAGTTCACCATATTAAGAATTTTTATTCCTCCAAACTACACTGATTAAATGCATGTGCTTAGAGTTGAGACACTTCCCAGAAATAACTAAATAGAAATGAAATTATAAGATTTACTTTGATTCTCTGTTTTTGCTGAAAGTTTCTGTCAGTATATCTGGCTATGGCAAATAATATGGTTATTAATACCATACATAAACTCACTGGGATGATTTTAAGAAAATCTTTTATTAAAGGTCTATTTTATCATTCAGATCCTTTGTAAGTACATAGCTAACGCATTTGTAGAATTTAGGAAATATTTGTTTTCTTTTTATACAAATTTAAAATGCAAGCCCTTAGCGCTATATATTTTATCACTAAGATTATTGATTATTACTCCAGATCTACCTTAAAATTCTGGTAAAAATTCTCAAATCTGATTGATTTTGGCAAAGTCAAAAAAAGGACTTCTAATTATGGCTTTCCTAAAGATCTAATTCATAATATTCAAATAGCCTTGCAGTATACCTATTGTTCATTTAAATGAGAGCATCTTGAGTGAACTTGCCTGTTAGTACATGGAATGATGTGTGATAAATTCAAGTTCACATGCCCAAACTACTCTTTAGTCATGTAAGAACAGGCAGTAATTCAAAATATAATTATCAATAGAGCAATAATAGATTACTTTGGGGGAGCCTATTCAATCATTTTTGAAAGCACCCTTTCTCCCTGTCTTTCCATGACTTATATAAAGCTGTGTGTATAATTCCCTGCAGTCTCCACAATGATCACTGAGCCATATACCATCACCTGAAAATGTAATCACAGAGGGCTCAGAGAAAAAAAGTCTTACAGTTGCAACAAGACTGTCTCTTGATTTTAGCCAATGGCATAGAAGATTCTGACTGCAAGTCATCACTGGACTATCCTAAAGAGGAAGAGTTTTTTTCTTGGTAGATAGATACCCAGGTTTTTCAGCCCCAGCTAGGTTTAAGTCATCAAACTGGCTCTCATTTCATCTTCCTATTGTTACATCTTGGATGCGTCAGTCTTATGTCTTATGTTTTAATTTCTTGGAGGTGGGGTGGAGAAAGTGAGGGAACACCTTCTTTATATTGAATTTATTTTCACTTTCAAGAGCAATTAAAGCATTATTTAGCACTACAGAATAACTTCTATAACAATGTTTTTCAGCATCTGGAATTAGTGTTCTGAGAAACTGATGCAGTGTATGACACAACTGTTTAAAATTTTAGACAATTTGCATTTTCCTACAAATGTTCAGGGCTTTATGTAATGTCACCTGTTGACTTTTGGAGCTCAATACCAATCCAGATGTACTCTCTGTTCCTGTAATACTGGCCAACTTGCTGCTACTCAAACCCACCATGAGCCCTCACATGCTTTTCTCTCCTTCTGGGATGCTATTCCAATTTCTGCAAGTTTCAATTCAACAACTCAGTTCAACCATTATCTCCTTAAAATGCTTCCCTCAATACCCTGACACTCCAGCACCATTAATTACACAGCATTTTGTTTATATGACTATTATAATCCTCTGGAATCTGAGTTATATACACTAGATTGTGAGTTCTCTGAAAGCTAACATTGTGCCTTTTCCTTCTTTACATCCTCTTCATTTCTGAGCATACTGCCTTGCACATAGTTGATAGTCAATACACTTTTATCAAAATTCACTTTTGCAGAATATGATTTCAAATCTCAATTTTAAAAGAATATATTTGTATTGAAACACTTCATGCCTTGATGCCTTTAATAACTAAAATTTCAAGTAGGTGTATGTTGAAGAGATATACAGGTGAATGTATGGTAATAGATCATTGGTTATAATTATATTATATAATTTATCTTTGCCTAGATATATACTATATGGTCATCTTTTATCCCAACACCTATTCCATAAACATTATATTGAGACTGAATAGTGCTTAGTTTGTGTGCAACTAAACATTTTGATCTTGCTAATTTTATTATGTGTTTATCTGGTATTAACTTATGAAAGAAAATTGAAAATCTATTTATTTTAATTTTTCTTAGTCAAATGATTTAGATATAGCTTTGTAGAAGCCAAAGATCATGTTGACTACAATGTCATGAACACAGAGGCCTTTATTAGTGCATTTTTGATGGCAATATCAGAGTTATCTTTGTGTCACTAAATCAAGGTCAGAGAACATTGTGATGATTCATGTTTAAAGTTATCTTTTATAATTTGAAGATTTTGAAAAATATTCATTCCAAAGATAAACACATTTAATGAAAGCATAAGACATAAACTCACAAAATTAATCTTGCACAGAATTAAAAGGAGGAATAAATATTTTACTCATGAGGCAAATACCTGTTGAGAGCCTTCAAGCAAAGCTCCGGAAGCAGGAGGTTCAATTAGAAAGATTACATGGCAATTCAAGTAAGAGACAGTGGCTTAAACTGGAGTGACAGCAGTGAATATGAAGAAAAGTGAACAGATTAAAGAGAAATTTAGGACATGGAATAAAGAAGATCTTCAAGCACCCTTCAGTACTACAATTCACTGAGAGTCAATACGATGTTATCTTTAAAATGAGAACACCTTTCACAATAAGGGAACAGCAGTACCAAATCTAATCAATAAGTGGTCAATCTCTTCTTTAGAAAATTCCAAACCATTGCCAGTGTCTTCCTCCATTCCTCACGTGGTCTCCTCTCTCCAACAATCCCCCTCATCACAGCTCTCTTGCAAGTTATCTCTTTCACTAGCTTTTACTCACTATTCAAACTCCAGTGCCTTTCGTAGAGTTTAGCACTTAAAATTATGCAATAAATATTTAATGAATGAATGAGGGAATAAATGAAAGAAAGGTCATCTCTCCACAAACTCTTACATTTAATCAGTTGTTAATAATTGTTGAATAGTTCTTATGGTCCAAGTCATTCCCTCTTCTATCAAAGTTTACTTCTTCTAAATTCAGTTCCTTGGGATTATAGCTCACTATGAGTCAATTAACAAAATGGTTCAAATAGCTGATGTTAATATGTTTCCTCTTCCAAATTTGCATTTTAAACAGAGATCTTAAATGTGTTTATACTCTCACATGAATAACTAATACTGGGGATTTCAGGCACCATGGCAGGCTGGAAAGACAGAGCTTCTCAGTTCTCATCACTGAGGCACATCTTCTGTCTACACATAAGAGAAATCCTGATGTGGTCAAAGAATCTTCAGACCAGCCATTTTCTGACAGGTATTTTGTTATATATATTTTCAGAGAGTGTTAAAAAGCATAGTGAACCTGTAGTAAGTGTTGGGACAAAAAGTTTGGGGACCAATTCATTTTGAAGAATTTTTCTAATTACTTGCAAGATGACACTGACAGTATTCCATAAATAACATTAAACTAAAAAGAGCCTCTTTTGGACAATTGAATGCTGGAGAACTTAGATTGCCAAACATTTCTTTGCTTTTGGAAGTGGGATTTGGTTCACTGTTTAATATGATTTTTACACATAAAATTTTTAAATGTATAATAAATTGGTAAGGTTGCTATATTACTTATGATTTTCAAGAAAGAATTGATTGCACTTATGTTTAGAGTTTTCTATGTATAGCAGGAAACAAAATAACCCAAAAATACCTTCTGAAAATTGGTATTTTGAATTCTGTATTATGAGAAATTTGACGATTATATAAACATACAATTTTAAAATCATCCATGATATTTCTGTAATTGGAAATGCGATAGATAAATAAAAGATGCTTTTTATTAAAAATACCCTTATTTCAAGAGCCACTAGTCAATATTGGACAATCTAATCACTCTAAAACATTATTATAAGGTAAACATTTCACCAGTGTGATCTCTACATTTGCTAATGACAATAAAATAATAAAGTACAAGCATCCTCACTGATTTTAGGCTTTAATTTTTGTTTATATTTTAATGTGGACAGCTGATGTTCTGAGAATCCACAAATTTTTACAACTGACTCAGGAGAAAGTAGGAATCTTTTCAGGACTCCCATTCTTTATTGTTATAAAAAGAGAAAAATAATTGAGTATTGCTATCAACTACTGAAAAAATGCCCAAGAAAGAGATGAAATGTTTATAAAAATTTTGAAAACATATTATCTCTAGGTAATTTACAACTCAGATATCCTATGAACTAACATGCCAGTTGTTCAACCTGGCAAACAGAGGAACCAGAAGTCTGTGAATACAAACAACATATTCTAAAAGATCATTACAAAGTAGTATCAGAGAAGTTGTTCACTGTTAATCACATCTGCAACTTTTTCTAAGAAAATCTGTCCAGGCAAAAGCTGTAAGGTTGTGACAACCGCCACCACAGCTATTTGAACCGTGATTAGCCATCTGAAAAAAGGTAACCCCATCCATTGGTTGGCCTATGATCTTGGACTTAGGACTTCTAGCCTGATACCAAAAAGATGTATAGGGCCAGCTGGATTCTTTCTCATTTATGTAACTGGGAAGATCCCGAGAGAAGATGCCATTATCTGTGGGAACAGATGTTAAAAAGTTATGATATCACAATAAACATCACTGGAGCTCATGGTACTGGAGCTCTTGACTAGTACAAGGTAAGTTTCTGAAGACACAGAAACCTGAGAAAGCAGTGGATGCCACTCAGTTTTGAGGGCAAACATATTTTGTTCTCTATCTTGTTCCTGTTTTTTTTCTGCTGATAAAACCTCTGATTTTGTTTGTATATTAAGTGAATAGTCAGAAAGGTTGAATTATGATTGGTCTAAGCCCACTTGTGTCCCTCAGTCTGTTTATACCAGCTCACAAGAGCCGTTTTTATGCACCCCTTCCCAATTCAGAGTTCAGTGACATCACATTGGTAGTTTGAAACCTGCCAATGTGGGAGTATTTATGCCACAGAAATCGGCAAGTGTTACAAATTAGAACTACCACTCCACCTAGCCCTCAGTCATTTGTTAACCATTTATCAGCACTCTAAGCCCATCATGGAAATCCCATTTCCTTTTGCCAGCGATTGGTCCAAGAGTAGGTATAGGACCAAGTTCTGACCTGACAAGTAGGAGAAAGTCTGATGGAAGGCATCTGAGAAAGATTTCCTCCTTGATAAGTTAAAGCCAACAAGGCCCTTTGTATTCCTGCTTTAGGCAGTATCATGTAATGTTTTGAGATGTAATGCTTTGAGATGCAACCATGAGGGAAGGTCAATAGAATCCAGAAATCCTTACACAGGTCATTAATAACCTTAAACCACTACCAACTAGAGCATCCAAAGGGCAGGAAAGTAGGAACAGTCCACCCTGGGTATAGAAAATAATGGAGTGCATTGTCACAAAGAATTTAAAAACAATAATGAAACACATTAAATATTAATCCACTTTTTATTATTACCCTGTACTGACAAGTCAAAACAATGTTAGTGATAAGATACTCCTCCCCACACACCTGAACTCTTCCTATCCAAGTCCTCTGGTATGCTAGGGCTAGTAAGTCTACAATCAACTATCCTAAACATCTAGTTACATGACATAATTAAATGTTTTTGTTATTTAAGCAACTTTCATATAAGTTTTCTGTTATATGCAGGTAAAACATTCCGAAGTGCTAAAGTTGTTCATAGAAAGCAGTAGACTTAGAAGGTTGCTGGGTCAGGTTAATCCAGCACTGAAAGAAAAACCATGGGCTCCTGTTCTGAGGACCCACAGAGTTGCTTAGATTCCAGGCCTCTCACCGCTCTAATCATGCAAGGAAAGCCTGGCCAATTATGGTTCCTGTTCCTGTGTGTCCAGTTGATTCCCGCTATTGTGCCATCAGTACACCTATAATAAACTGCCTTTACATCGAGTAGGGTAAGCGTGTTTCTTTGTATTATAACCAAAGAACCAAGTAAAAAACAGAACCTAGCATTTAACAATTAAATTACAAAAGACTGCCCCAAAATAAAATGTTGATTGGAGTCACATCACAAAATCTATACTAAGAAGACAGCAAATAGAAAAAATATGCTTAACATAGCATTGTGTATAATAGTTAAAATTACTAACAAAAAGAGAACAGATAAATAAATGATTTTTTTGAAGACTATATAGTGATGTGGGAAAATTCAGCCAAATATCACACGTAAAAAGGCAAATAATCTATATTTATATATATATATAATGATATAGTTATTTTAAAACATAAATTTATATATATATAAATGCTGGATGGAAGTAAATCAGATATCAGTGGTTGTTATTTCTGAATAGTGGGATCAAGGCATGTTAATCTTTTCTCCCATATATTTTTTACTATTTTCAGTTTTTAGCTCTACAGAAATAAAGTAATTTTAAAATAATTAGCACAATTTTCTTTTTATTAATGTATCCTGAAAATACACTAGTTTTCTGGAACTGTTGTTCAGGATGAGAACGTATACATATATGAAAGTAATGTATTTAACAGGTTAAACAAAATATATCAGGGAGCTTTAAAAAGATAAAATGACGTTAGAAATTCATGGGAATTTGGATTTTATAAAAAAGAATATTATCACATTCCAAGAAAATTGATCTTTCAAAAAAAAAGGAAAAAGTATGTAATTTATTTTAAGGAGAGGCTTAATTTCTATGAGAATAAAAAAGATTAAAAAGTATTTAGTTCTTTTTCATTACAACATTATAAGGAAAACTTGAGTTATGCTTCTGAGGATTCGGCTTCACGAGAGTGATTTACAATCCTGCAGGATGGTGTTCTAATCTGTGATGAGAGAATCATCTGCGCTTGACATGGACTCTCAAGCCCGCCTGTTACTGATGTAGTTAGATGTTTAGACCTGTTTATTTGGTTCTTTAGATGACTAATATTCAAATACATATGCTAATAGTTGAAATACATATTGTATCTCAAATCAATGAAGAGTCTTGCATTAATATATACTTTTTTTCTGAGTAGAGAAAATCAGTTGGAAAAAGAAGTGCAGGGAAATCAGAAGATATAAATATATTAAAGGGGGAAAAATGATGATTTATTTGAAAAGCCAGGAAATGTCTAAGATTTCCAGCTACTGTTTTCAATTATTCTTTGCCCATGAAGGAGAGTTTCTTTTAGAGATACAATATAAATTATTGAGTTGTAAGGATTACAAGGCATGAAGCTCATTATCTTAGAGTAAATCATATGCAGCAGCACTTTGCTTCTAGAAAGACTATCATTTAAAAAAGTTTCATTATATTGCATAAAATTAATTATATTCAGTATTATCCTGTTTCAGAAAATTTACAAGAGCAAACATATAAATCAAAAAATCAAAAACATACCAGATACAGCAAGGAAGTCATCAATGCTTGTAATGTCATCTACAGCTTCAGTGAGGACATGAATATGATTCTCCCACGTGCGCTTGTACATTTCCATGGTTTTTTTGACGACTTGACTTTTGGGTCTTGCAGCCAAAGCAAGTGCAGCATTTATAATCTGTAAAGATGTAGAATGTTCACATAGTGATTTCCTTGGAAATAGTTACCATTGTGGAGATGACAGGTATTCTTTTTAAAAAAAAAAAATTAGATACGTTCATCTTTAAAAATAAGGAAATGGTAAAATGCCTTCATGTGTAACTTCCTCTTTGCTTTTGGTAATTATTTAATTTTATTTTTGGCAATAATTTAATTTTAGGACTATTTCTTGAGTGTCAATGCACTAAGAGGTGCAAGAAATATAAAGATAATTGGTATCTCCCTTTAGGGAGCTTGTATATTACTCAATGGGAAGGGCAACCTATAACTGTGACTCAATTCAGTATGCAATACATGCCATAACTACAAATAATGGTCAATAGTCTTTGGAGAGCAGAGAGGTCATTTTAGCAGAAATTCTAAGGACAGGCTTTAAGGAAGACTAACATTTTAACTGGTCATTTGGATCCACATTGCACAACCAGATAGTGAATGCCCACTACATGCAAATCACTGGAATAAGATCTTTGACTTCCTTGCGGACTGGTAGAATTCCACCAGTAGAAATTCATTATTTATTAATTTATCTATTTGTTTGTGCACTCATTCATTCAATATTTCAAATGTATTCTGAGTGTCTTTTATGTATTAAGCACTGTTCTAGGTTTTAGGGATATGGTGATGAACAAAACACAGGCAAAAATCATTGTTTTCATGGAGCTTATATTCCAGTTAGGGGAGACAGGCAATTAGCAAGTTAAATAAGTAAAACATTTAGTCTGTTAGATGGTTATAAGAACTAAGGAGAAAAAATAAAGCAGAAAAGGATAAGGAGTGGAGTGGTGGTGAGGATAGGATGTTTGTAATTTTAGGAAAGCCTTGCGTTGAAGCGAACATTTGAGTAAAATCACTGGTGGGAGAGAATTCTGGGACAGAGAGGCAGCAAGATTCAAAAGGTGAGAAAATAGGGGAAAGGCTGTGAAAATAGTGAGCAGTCTCACCTAGAGCCTGGGTATGCAAAGCGGACCAGCAGGAGTCCTTGACTGCCCTGCTCAAGACTGGGGCCTTATTTGGTAGGCACTGTAGAGTCATTTTGACTTTTGAGCAATTTGCTCAGAACTACACTTTAAAAAAATTAATTTGGCATAGGAGGCTACTGCAATAAAGGTTACAGGAGTAAGAAAGAGCCTGGACTACAATGGTGGAGGTAATGAAAAGGTTTTGATGAGACTTTCAATTAATTAAAGGAGGATGAAGATAGGTCAACTATTGCCAAAAATACGCAGCAATTAACAAGTCTGTGGAAAACAATATTTAAGGACATGGAAATACACCACAACAGTGCAATAACAGTAGATTATAAAACATTATGCTTCATAGAATGTCATTTCTAGCAAACATGCTAGAAATAAAAGTTAGATGAATACATGCAACAATTAACAATGATTCTCTCAGAGTGGTGGAATTTCCAGTGCTTTTTATTTTATTTTTTGTGTGTAACTGAATTTTTCAGATTTTCTATGGTGAATACGTTTTAGTTATATAGTCAGAATAAATGAAGTTATTCTTCAAAGAAAGATGATTACTAACGTTTTTCCAGGAGTAGTGGGGAACATGATCATAGTATTGACAGAAAAGGAGAGGCCAGAGAGTTAAAAAGTCAGTCAGGGTTGTAAAAGCAGACTTGGGCAATAGTTTTGAAGGATAGCGTTGATGAAGAGTATTAGATGTCAACTTTCCTATTAAGGAGGTTGAATTTGAAGTGACTGTTGGGTTTCCATACAAATTACATAGTGACCAATCAGTGATATGGAATTGGAGCTCATTAAAAAAGTTGCCATTCATTTACCCATTTATTGTTCATGCGTTGAAAGAAATTAGTGCTGTACGGCAACAATGTATCAGATTCTACACTGAATACTAACTAATGACATCACAATGAAAAAGATTCCACTGTAGTTTCTAAAACAGCCCATAATCTAGTAAGGGAATCAGCCAAAAGCCAGGCAATTGCAACATAGCAGCGATTCTCAGACTTTAGCCTGTATCAGAATCACCTGGAGGACGTGTTAAAACACAGATTTCTGAGCCACTTCCTAGAGTTTCTCATTCAATTGATGTGCTTTGGAGCCTGAGAATTTGCGTTTCTAACAAGTTCCTAGGTAATAGTGATGCTACTAGTCTGGGGCTCCCACTGTGAGAACCACTGCAATATATAAGTGCGATAAGGTGGGAGCTATTGTAAGGGTAAGCACAAGATGCCCTATAACATACAGGAGAGGTACCCAGCTCCATAGGGAAAGATGTCACGAAGGACTGAAATCTGAAAAATAAGTAGAAATTAGTATAAGATGATATTGTTTTAGGAAGAGGCAGTAACATGTGCAATGTCCTAGAAGCGAGATAGAGCCTAACCCAACTCCTGGGGAATATTCAGCACAGAGGAGAGACTAATAGAGTTGGAAGAAAATCAAAGAAGACAATGGGAAGAGGAAGGAGAACACACCTTTGGAAAGTACTAACACATACAAGGAAAGGATAAAGTGGAAGTGATAAAGATGAGAGAAGGAATCATCAAGAAGGAGGTAGAAAACTAAGATATTAACAAGTTAAGATGAGGAAGAAAACCTTTTCAAAAGGTCAAATGCTGTAGGAGAGTCAAGAATAATGAGGACTAAAAAGGGTTTTTAAACTGGAAAACAAGAGTCATTGGTGCAGCAGAATGTTGGACAAAGGATTCAAATTTTGCCAAAACATAACGGCAACAATCAAAAGAACTTTTTTCTATTCAGTAACCTAAAGCCTGCACCATACCTAAGTGACTTTCACCACTTTATTGAAGGTAGAGGTGGGGAGAAATTAGTTGCTTGAAAATATTATGTTGATATTCTCTTATTTATTTTTTATGAAAGAGGAATCCATTAAATTTTAAGGAAACACTACTTTTAGAAATAACTACTGTGCAGTATCTGTTGACTTCCGTTTTAGAGTTTTATTAACTTATTAACTTACAGGGTACGTTTGTGTACACTGAGAAGGCTCAGGTCTCTGGTGTTTCATTGTCCCTGCAATTGGACAACTGCGCACACATGTGGTTGTGCTGGAATTATGCCTTCACAGAAAGCCATACTTTTAAAGTACTGGTGCAGAACCCTCAGTGGGGATATAGAGTCAGAAATATAAGGCAGGTTATATTTTGTAAGCACATTTTCAGTTCTGCTGCTGATCTAATTTCTCTGATTCAACACTGTGCACTATGAGAAAACTTCATCCTACTTGACTCTCTTGATATTTAGCTTAAATCTAAAAGCAGACAAAATTCAGATGTGCTAACCCTCTTAAGGCAGAAGAAATCTTCGTCCCAACATCACACTCCTAGCATTTCAGCTGTATATCTAGAGGGGGTAAAAAAGACCATTCTTAAATCCTCTTCATGCATAACTAAAGATGACTGAAATGAATTATGCTGCTTTCTGAGGCATTTTTCTTTAGATTATGGTTGAGATATATATATGTCAGAATCACCCTTGATCCTGTAAATCATCTAGTCAGTCAGTTCACCTCTAAAACAGTCTCTTGAACTTCAAGACCTCATCATATCTTAACAAGACTATTTTAATAGCCTTCCAAATAGTTTCCTAATTTTAGTCCCTGTTTACTCTAAGCCATTCTGCTTACTATAAACACATTTCTTTTTCAAATGCAGAAGTGATCGTGTCCCTGCCTTGCTGAAAACCTTTGATAGAATCCTAGTTGACTAAAGATTGAATCCAAATTCTTTTCACTGATTCAGTCTATAAACCTCCACAGCTGGCCCTTACCTACAGTGTACTGTGCTGTAATAACACCCTCATTACAGCCTGGGTTCCGGCCATACTGTCTTCAGCTCCATTTCCTGACCATACCATGTATCTTTATACCACTATGACTTTATTTTTACAACTGAATCTGCCCTAATGCCCTTGTTCCATTCCTTTCCTGCTCTGGTCCATCTGAGCAAACATTTCTTATCTTTAACAAACCTGTTGAAATGTTACCTGCATACTGTGAAACCCGTCCCATCCCCTATACCCAGGAAACTGAATTGTCCTTCTGTGTTATAAAAATACTTTGTCCATATAACTAAATAGTACTTAATCATACTGCATGATTGTTTATACATGTCTGCTCCATACGACCCTCTTCGTAGGAGGCACTATGTCTTACACATCATTGCTTCTTGGTATACTAAGTATGTTAATCATAGTTACTGCTATATTCATTAACTGTTCCTAAAAGACACTATTCTACTCATAGTCCACTCTGAGAGGATTGCCATCGGGAGCCTAGTTTGGTATCATTTTCTTCCTCTTCAACACTGTTTAGGTCATAGGCTAGCACCCAATATGAGGATAGCCAATCTGTAGGCTGGCCAGTGATTGGTCAAGACATGATGTAAAAGGTTGAGCTGTTCAAGTTTCTCTTGAAAATTTGAACTAGAACTGATGGAGAAATAGTTAGTTAGCAATGGAAACTAAAGCTGAAAATATATATTTAGAGAAGCCATCTAGTAAAATCAGAACAGAGGGGGCTATTGGAGCTAAGATCCTGAGGGAACTAGAGTAAGCCAGATTTGAAAGGAAGAAGAAACTGTGAGTAGACTGAAGTTACCAGATAAAAAATAAAAAAGAAACAGAGTATAGAGTAAAATAAGCCAGTGGATTGAAAGAGAAGAATGGAGAAAATATGTAAAGAGAATCAAAAGCACAAACAGGGAGAAAACAATACTTAAAAAACAAAAAAGAGCTGGGAGTTGACTTTTTGAGAGCATCCTATTTTGAATTAAAAGTCCACAGAAAAAATAACAATGACAATAATAATAAATATCAACACTCAAATTCCATACTTCGTGCCAGACACCATTCCAAGCACTTTCTATTAACCCATCTAATTTTTACAATAACTTTATGAGGTAGGTGCTATCATTTTCCCCATTTTTCAGACAAGATCATCCAGTTATTAAGAGGAAGAATTGTCGATCTGACCCAAGTTCATGCTCTTAACTGCCATACCGTACTATCTCCTGCAGTAGTCCTATTACAATTTATGACTCCATGAGTGAGTCTATGATCCTTAAAACCAAAGGGGCCTCACTGAAGAACACATTACTATGCCTGGCATGGAAAAAAAAACGTTGTGTGTGTGTGTGTTAAAACACATGTAACATAAATTTGACCATTTTGACCATTTATAAGTTTAAAATCCTGTGTCATGAAATACATTTACATTATTATACAACCATTATCACTATTCATCTCCAAAACTTCCACCTTCCTCAAATGAAACTCTCTACCCATTAAACAATAACTTCCCATTTTCTCCTCCCTCCAGCCCCAGTAACCACTATTCCACCTTCTGTCTCTATGAATAGACTATTCTATATACCTCATAGAAATGAAATCATACAGTATTTGATCTTTTGTGTCTTGCTTTTTCACGTGGAATACTGTCTTCAAGGTTAATCCATCTTGTAGCATGTGTCAAAATTTCATTCCTTTTTAAGGCTGAATATTTTCCACTATATGTACATATCATATTTTGCTTAATCATTGATCTGTCAATGGACATTTGGGTTGTTTTCAACTTTCGGCTATTGTGAATAATGCTGTTATGAACATCGGTGTACAAATATCTGGTTGCGTCCTGGCTGTCAAATGTTTTGGGTATACGCCCAGAAATGAAATTGCTGGGACATATGTAATTCTAAATTCAATTTTTTGAGGGAATACCATATTGTTTTCCACAGTGGCTGCACCATTTTAAATTCCCACCAGCAACGCACAAAGGTTCCAATTTCTCCACATCTTTGTGAATACTTATTTTCTGTTTTTTTGATAATATCCATCCTAATGGGTGTGAAGTGGTATCTCATTGTGGTTTTGATTTGTATTTCCCTAATGATTAGTGATGCTGAGCATCTTTTCATGTGCTCATTGGCCATTTGTATGTCTTCTTTGGAGAAATGTCTATTGAAAACATTTGCTCATTTTTAATTGGATTGTTTGTTTTTTTGTTGTTGAGTTTTAGAAATTCTTCATATTTTTTGGATATGAATCTCTTATCAGACATATAATTTGCAAATATTTTCTCCCACTCTGTGTGTGGGTTGCCTTTTCACTCCCTTGGTAGTGTCTTCTGATGCACAAAAGGTTTTCATTTAATAAAGTCCAAATGACCTGTTTTTTTCTTTTGTTTCCTGTGCTTTTGATGTCATATGCAAAAAGTTATTGCCAAATTTAATATCATGAAGCTTTTCCTCTGTGTGTTCTTCTAAGAATTCTGTAGTTTTAGCTGTTATGTTTAGGCCTTAGATCCATTTGGAGTTAATTTTTGTATATGGTGCAAGGTAAGGGTGCAACTTGATTATCTTGCATGTGGATATCCAGTTTTCCCAGTACCATTTGTTGAAAAGACTGTCCTTTACCCATTGAAAGGTCTTGTCACCCCTGTTGAAAATCATTTGACCGTATTTGCAAAGATTTATTTCTGGGCTATCTATTCTATCCCATTGGTCTACAAGTCTACAAGTCTGTTTTTATGCCAGTAGCATATTGATTTCATTAATATATTTTGTAATAATTTTTGAAATTAGGAAGTGTGAGTCCTCCAACTTTGTCTTTCTTTTTCAAGATTGTTTTAGCTATTTAAAGTCCCTTGAGATTCCATATGAATTTTAGGATGTATTTGTCCCATATCTGCAAAATTATTGTTGGGATTTTGATAGGGTTGCATTGAATCTGCTTTAGGTAGTATTGCCATCTTACTGTTATTAAGTCTTAGAATTCATGAACATGGAAAGTCTTTCCATTTATTTAAGTCATCTTTAATATCTTTTAGCAATGTTTGTATCAGTGCATAAGTCATTCTTCTCCTTGGTTAAGTTTATCTCTAAGCATTTTATTCTTTATGATGCTATTTTAAGTGGAACTGTTCTCTTAATTTCCTTTTCAGATTGCTCATTGTTAGTGTATAGAAACACAACTGAGTTTTGTGCATTGAGTTGCTATCCTGCAATTTTGCCAACTTCATTTATTCGCTCTAACAGTTTGTGTGTGTGTGTGTGTGTAACCTTTAGAGTTTTCTAAATATAAGATCTTGTCATCTGTGAACAGTGATAATTTTACTTCTTTTCCATTTGGGTGCCTAAAGAAAAAGGGTTTTTTTGAGTTAGATTTTGTCAGGCAAGTTAGAAGGGCAAAGGAGTTGAGTGAGGTTATAGGAATAGAACACGGCACCCCAAGGACCTGCTGAGAGCTCTCGTCAGCCCCTTCCTCTTTGTATCTGGCTTCTGCTATCCCTACTACATTCCCTACACATGCTTACTGAGGAAGGCTGTGTTTGATGTTAACTCTCTTTCTGACTAATTTTCATTTCTCTTCTTCACAGAGCCTGTTCAAACTAGCTCCTATGAGACTTTGTGCATTGGGTTATCTGGCACCCCTGGAACTAGCCACTTTAGTTTCACCAGGTCCCATTCTACCTTCTTCAGGCTCCCTACCATTTCTACTTATATATGTGGCCAAGACGTCAGCATGCCTTACACTAAGCACCCCCCTCCCCACCGCCATTTTTTATGTTACATCAGATAGGGTATTTTTATTACATCCTGCTCTTATTTGCCTTGAGAAACTCTCAAACATGTAAAGTAGATTCAGAATATTTAGGATTTTCAGATGTCTCAAAGTTTTCTTTGTTTCCCTCCAGTTATCAGAAGTTTATAGTTCAGGACCTCTCACTTAGAGGCCCCATCTAAGACTCCCAGAGAGCCCCCAGAAATGTGTTAACATGGTCATTTGTTCTAGTAAAATTTGCCACAAGTATTTTGGGATCCAGCTAAGGGAAGTTGAGTTGGGTATACATTTAGTTTGGGTTTAGTGAGCTAATTTTAAGAGGTTTGCAGTCACTTCCTTATATGTCCTTTACTACCCTCATACCTGTGGTACTGACATCATATCGTGAGAGAACATTTGTCACCCCTAATTGCATGCCCCCCTTTCCTCAAACCTTCTTAGACAAACTATATAAAGACAAAGACTGAATCGTCTTCCTAGTTTCTCTACAGAAAGTGATATTACAAAATAAATTATTGTTGTTTAAGAGGTGATCAACAGTGTGCGAAAGAAAGAAAGACAGAAAGACAGAAAGACAGAAAGACAGAAAGAAAGAAAGAAAGAAAGAAAGAAAGAAAGAAAGAAAGAAAGAAAGAAAGAAAGAAAGAGAAAGAGAGCAAGCAAGCAAGCAGAGAGAAAGGATAAGAAAAGGTAAGGGAAAGAAAAGAAAAGAAAGAAAAAGTGTTCATGGATATACATCTGGCAGATAATAATATAAATATTATATCATTTTTCTGGATTTTGTGATATTTTGGTATTTGTCAACATTTTAAAATGAGTAACCAGTTGTCATTTATGTTCGCGTTCTAAATAAACACTCCCTTTTTCTTAAAGAAGGGCTTTACAAGTGTATGAGCTTCAGGCTTCACACAGCTTGGTCCACCAGAGCCAAATTGTATTTTTCATAAAAAGCTACCTATCGCCTGAAATGATAAAAGGAACACAGATTCCACTGCAATATTTCATCTGAATTCTGTCTTGATAACAAGGTGTTGACTTTGCTTCCTTAGGGAAAATAGCAATGCCAGATAAAGAAGCCTTTTTTAATATTCTACATTATTTAATCCTTTGTGGAGACAAGCAACTCCTTTCCCTCCACCCTTTCCTTTGGTGTGATAAATTTTTTTAAAGGATTCCTTTTTATTTCTAAAATTTGGTTGCAAATGGAAAAATAGTGTAGTAATCATAGGACTAACACTACTGAGAGCCTCCAACATTCCAGGCATGATTTCTAAACACTTGATTTGCAATAATGTTTTTAATCCAATGAGGAAGACCCTACTAGCATTCCCATTTTACTGGTGAGACCATGGAGGTACAAAGAGATTGAATAATTTGTGCACAGTTATAGAAGAAACTCTAGATTGGAAAGCAAGGGGCTTAAGTCAGAGTTTTACTTTCCTTCAAACTGATTGTATGTCTACAGAAGAGTCATATTAACTCTCCTAGCACTCATTTTCCCAGAAGCTATAGGTATGTGTGCACTGGGGTAGGAGTAGGGGGCAGTGTTTGAGTTAGCTGATCTCTCTCAGGTTCCTTCAGATATGAACATACAGATTTAATGCTATCATCTGATGTATATACTTCTTCTCTGAAAATTTCTGAAAACGATTACCTAAAAAGTGAAAATAAATCTATGTAACAATTTTTCCTCAGAGATATTTCAATATTGGCATTGATACAAATAATCTTAAAAACCTCAGTTAATATAACAAAAGCATTTTGTGGATTAAAAAGATGAGTTATGTGTAAGTACTTATAGGTCTGATTACCTCAGTGTCATGGCATGTAGAGAAAATTAAAATAACTAGATATATGATACCTCAAATACATCTAAGCTAGTGTGTGAGGGGAATTCATATGACATCTATTTAAATTGGTAACATCATAATAATTTTGGAATTGTAGCAACCATGCTAATGACACCAAAGTCAATGCTTCAATTCTGTGCATCCTTTTCTTAGTTGCTTAGTGTTCTACTACCAAACGTTTCCCACTTTCTATGCTGGTTTTTCCACATTTACTTAGTTTTGATAACTTTTTCTTTTTTGTCTTCTCTCTTACTTTATTTATGGAAATTATCCTTGCATTTTAAAAGTAAGCCATGCAATATTTGTCATCATGAATCTCCCTAGTCATATCTTTAGTTAAATGGCAAAGGCATTTCGGGGCTGGGGAGAGGGTGGTGGTGAGGAGACATAACTCGTCATGGACTCCCACAGGTTTAGAGACAATTAATTAGACTGCATTCAACTTGAGCTTCACAACATTGTAATCTGGTTACTCCATGAAGGGATGATCCCTGCATGATAGGATTACTCACACTAAAACTTCTCAAGAGGCTTTAACTCGCTTTTGGATACTCATAAAAGAAACCAAAATAACCTTCTCTAGGGGTTAAAAGCAATTTTTGAAAAGGGAAGTGGGCAAAGCTGATTTCTGGGAGTATATGGCTTTCTTTTTATATATTTCTTTTATATAGTCTAGTATGAGTTTTCTTATCTCTTAATCTGTACTGCCAGAGGAAAGGAGAAAAATTCAACCTAGGACTATTTAGGTTATGGAAAATGTAATAAACAGGAAAAATAATGATCCCCAGAAGGTCTGTAAAAGGCAATAATTTCACATGAAAATCAAACTCTTTATTTTCCTGTCTTCTATACTAATTACTAAGACAGGACAACCTATTAAATCAAATAAGTAAATGAGCAAGGAAAAGAATATCAAGTGAATTGTTTGGCAGAATAGAACAAAATCACCAATAATTAGGTTTTGTAGACAAATGAAAATGAAATTTAGGGTGAGGTTCCCACATTTTAATCCAGCTCCATTAGTTATTAGTTTTGTGTGATTTTACACAAATTATTCACTCTCTGAACCTCAATTTCCTTATCTGTAATGGTTATAAAAAGGCTTATTACAAAGGTCTTTGGCAGAATTTAATTAGATTAGCTAAATAAAACAACTAATATTCACCTAGCACAGAGTTGGACATTTTATGAAACCATGCAGATAGTTTGAGAAAAAAATACAAAGAATACTTCGTGAATTTAAACACTATGTATACAAACACAAGTACACACAGATTTTACAATTTTGATAGGCTCAACAATTATTTTGATATGTTAATTATAAAAATGTGCCTTGGTTAAATAAAAATGAATTTAAAGAAAATTGAGTCTACAGAAATACTATAGTTTTGTGACTTACCTATAACATAAAACTAAAGAGAAAATTTGCCTTAAAAAATTCTGAAATCAATAATGTAGATTACAACATAAGGTAATGAAAAATACTTTAATTTCCAATGATGAAAAAGCAGAAACAACAGAGATTTTTGGATTCATTATCATCTGCCACTCAGGGATTTAATAAGTTTAGAATTTGGAGTAAAAGAAATTTCTACTATCCAAACCATTTGGGTTCAAGTGGAGGAATTAAAAATGAATTTGATGTCTTTGCCAAACTAATAAATCCCCTTTTTTATAGAAAGAAATTTTATGTCAGAAACATCTACAAAGTTCCTTTTAACGCACTATCCAATTCCATATAAACATAAAGGCAAAATGCAAGCTATTCATTAATTGCCAAAATGTGTTTTATAAGAGGTTGGCAAAAGTTAAAAAGAAAACTAACGTATATATTTGCAATGTCTGAATGCTTGGGATTAGATTTTTCTCCATATATTTGGAATTTCTGAAGATTTAATTTGGTTTTATCTAAAACCATGAACTAGAAAGACTTCATATAACATTAGGAGATTTAACTTTTTTAATTGTCAAAGAATATTTGCTATGTACCTACTATTTATCTAAGGTAGAAAACATTAGACAGGACAACTCAGAAAATATTTTGTTTTAAGAGTGTTAAGAGAGAAAAGTCATGCACAAATATTCAATAAAGGCTAACAAGTATATAAAATCCAGATCATATAAGCAATATTTCCCCTGAACTTTCACGATGTGTTAAGAAGATACATGTATACGATATAGGGTATAAATTGGATTGAAATAGTCAAGGATGACTTGCTCTGTCTCCCTTTCTCACCGATTTTGTGCTCACTTTTTCTCTCTCCCTCTAATGGGTTCCTAGAAGGGAGATTTGTTTAATATCCTTGACATAGTACTTTGACTTATTATGTCCACTGCCACGACCCTACTCTATGTTACCGTTATTTCCCAATGGGATAATTGTAGCTTTAACCCTGCTTCTAGCCATTCTCTATAAATTGATATTTCCAAGTAACAAATCTCATGAAGCTCCCATTTCACTGTTTATCTTAGGATAAATTCAAAAGTTCTTAATTTGGCCTAAAGCCCTGAAGTATTGGACACCTGTTTATCTCTCTAGATCATTTACCATCAATCCTCCTAACTTTCTACTTTTCTTCCTTGCCAGGGGGCATTCATCTATGCTGCTCCTTCTGTATAGATCTACCTCTTTCCAGGTAACTCTGATTCATCTAGTAGAGCTCACATCAAGCATCACTTCCTCGGGGAAGCTTTATCAAATCTAGGTCAGGTTCCTTGATGATATACTCTCATAAAACAACGTCCCTTTCCTTTTGAGTACTTATCTCACTATGTAATGGGATGCTCATTAGAGTGAACATTGAGTTCATTTGATAAATATAGGCTCCCCATCTCTCATTTTACTGAAAAGTAGGGATTTTAATGTCATTTCCCCAGGGTGTGCAAAGAGCATCGAGTAAAATCCCCTTCCCATATAACTGAGGATCCAGTCTAAGGTACCTTCTACTTGACAGGCCTACATATTTATTAAAACTTTTTCCCAAGTGAACAAGTCCATTCCTACAAGGAACTCTTATATTAGTATCTAAGATGATGAAAATACATCCATATTGTTTTATTTATAACTGGACACTGGAGTCATAGAAAAAAATAAGGGCACTGATAAGATTTGTATTCAACAGACAAAGTGTTGATCAAATCTCCATACTAAGATATTTCAAGGGCTGTTCCAAGCTGAGAAACAGCTGCCAATGGACTGGATCACCAGGCTTTTCCTATTTATATACCCAATGTTCAATTCAAGAGAGAGACCAGAGTTAGAGAAAGGTAAACATTAAAATGGCATTTTCGCCATTGAATTGCCCTACTCAAAGATTTGCCATTTTGCCAGTTTTTCAGATTTTAATTATGTGACTTTGTCAGCTAGAGGTCATAACAGAAAAATAAGAATGAATTCAAGCTGGAAAGTGCATTTAGAAATACTGTGGCAATTTTACCACATGTTTAGGATAAGTAGGAGAGAGTTCTATAATCTATTCACATTGCCCTGAGACAATAAAACCAAAGACTTTTATTATGAATCTATACATGGAAAAGTAAAAATGAAGTATTAAAAAATAGTCGGATGCTACCAATAAAAGAGAATGTTGTTGAATTTTTCTCAGCTAGTATTTTATAAAAATCTTCTATCTTTATACATATATATTTACATATTTAAATATATATAAATTTAAATATATACACATACACATATACATATATACACACTCACACACACACACACACACACACACACACAGACCTATTGAGAGAGAGTGAGAAACAAAATTCCCTGCGAATGAAGTAGTGTTGCCTTTCTCAAATTAGAAGCTTTATCTACAGTTTGGGCAACTCAATCTTTGTATCTCGTTTCCTTAATCTGTCAAATTTGGAATATATCTAGCCTACAGAATTATTAGAACTGAATAGTAAAGTACAGTGGGAGTGATTTGAAAACATAAATGAAGTATACAACCTTAGAGTATTATTATACCAAAAAAATTTTCCTGATTCTTTTAAGTTATTAAGAGTTAGAGTTGAGGAGAATGTCATTTTCATTCTGGAAATGGAAGTAAAAATAATCATGTTTCCCAATCAAATAATTATGAACATTATTGTTTAAAATTGACAACTACAGGGGCCAGCCCCATGGCGCAAGTGGTTAAGTGCGCATGCTCCACTGCAGTGGCCGGGAGTTCACCAGTTCGGATCCCGGGTGCACACCGACGCACTGCTTGGCAAGCCATGCTGTGGCAGCGTCCCATATAAAGTGGAGGAAGATGGGCACCGATGTTAGCCCAGGGCCAGTCTTCCTCAGCAAAAAAAGAGGCGGATTGGTAGATGTTAGCACAGGGACTGATCTCCTCACAAATAAATAAATAAATAAATAAATAAATAAATAAATAAATAAATAACATTGACAACTACATTGGAGAATACTACTTCTTGGTTACAATAGGCTGTAGAAGTTCTGGATGTTTATTTCACTCTCTAGGACCTGGAGTCCTTAATTGCTGAAGCATCCTCACTGGTGCATGCAAAGCACCACAGCGATGCACTACTTATTGTAATAATCGTATGTTAAAGAAGCCATGGCCTACATTCAGGAAAACTCTCTTTGTGAGCATGCTTCTTAAGGAAAACAAACAAACAGTCTGAATTCTCAGTTACAAATGAGTTAGTGGATAGACAGGTATTACGCTAGGAAGATATAATGATACTCTACACTGGAAAATAGCCCCTCTTTGTTGAATGTAGACCTGAAATTCTGAATTTTAAAGTGCTACTTATTCTGTGCTCTGCAGGCTTGAGCCATAACATGCATAGTAAAAGATAAATAAGGCTGGGGTTTTTAATTACAGACTTGAACACACTGGGCTATGTATAGAACTCAGGAATAAAGTACTACTGCTTCCTGGGAGTTGGACTATAAAAATTAGATTGAGTAGTAGGACACAAAGCCGTGAATAGGAGGGAATTCTCTCTGGGGAAATATAGGTGACAAACCTACAATGGCCTTCAGCAGCTGGCAGGGTCTATTTGAAGAGCTAATGTCATTTTACATAATGGATTAGGAAGAACTGGACGCTCTCCATAATGCAGGCCAAGCATAATTTCCATGATGACACAAAAGACATTATGTTTCCTTTGATTTTCTAGTTTCGTTTTCAGCCCCTGTGGTGAGGGATGGAAGAGAGAGGTCTACATTTCTTCATAGTCAGCTGAGGCTATAACTGCAGCGAAAGCAATATTCAAGGGATAAATAACATGCAGAATTCACGGAACTATGACCAGTCGAATGGGAAGGATGAGAATTAAGGAGTCAAGGATAGTCCCCATGTCTCTAGCTTCAGTTACTCAATTCATGGTTCCAGTGATGGAAATGAAGAATACAGAAGATATGGTTTCGGGGAGCAAAATTATAAGTTGCAAAAGCCCAAGATTAAATTAGAAGCAAAACATTTTATGTGGAACACAATTTTTACCAAAAAAAAAAGACATATGAAATATTAAACGATGGGTGGCTCATTTAGTTGTATGTCAGATTTTTTTCTTTTATAGAAATTGTTTCCACTTTCCAAATAATCTGAATGATTTCTTCAGTTCGAAAAGTGGTTATAAAAACTAGTTCACAACATATGAGAAAATGTAGCAATCAGTTCCTGTACAAAAGCTGATCCTTAAACAAATCTTAGGAACTAACAATCAACAACAGTAAGGGAGACTAGGATTGGGATCACACTCACAAAGACCAGAGGGTATGGAGTTCACTTACATTCAAGGTTCAGGATTGAATGCATGATGGGCAATAACACAGATCCCAGTCCATAGAGTGACTTTATTCATTAACTTTGGAAAATCCTCCACTGAAATTAATCCTCCACTTAGTTTATCTATGTTTATGAAAGATAAACTCAAGGCAAACTTTTGTGGCCCCATTCATTTCCCTTTTCATAGTGCTTTAAGAATGGGGTCTTTTCAACGATGTTATTAAAATCAGCAAAAAGGGTTAATATTTTCCTTAAAGCAGAAAAAAAAAATGGAACACCACCTTCTTAGGTCTTTCTCTAAGATCCTTTTGCTGTACTGAAAGTACAAAAGACATAAGTCATTCCTTAGGGCATATCCCAAATCCACTCACTGCCTCTCCCATCCCCCGCCCCATCCACCACCACATGGAGTAATAACCACCCTTTCAGCAAGTGAATTATACATATTTTCTTAACGTTAGAAAACACACTCTTTCTTACAGACTATCCCCTAAGGGTAGGAGCACACACATGGTCCCACTGCCTCAGGATAATCAATTCCTCACTGGCTACCCTTTAGAGACACACCATTTTTATTTTTTCCCTCCCTTTTATTTAATTTATCTGTATAAAAGAGCAGACTAGGGCAGTCTTCAGATGAGTAACCAAAGAAAATCTTTGTCATACAAGTCAGCAGAAGCCCTTATTCTGGCATTTCGGGGTAGTGGCCTTAGAAATATTAGGGTAATTGGACTCATTGGACTTAGCAGAGACAGATTTGCTATTTCTGGGGAAGATACGTTTCCAGAGTTTAGTGCTTGTGAATCTGCTGTGTTTGGGACTGTTATATTTAGTGACTTTGGACCTATTGCCTTTGAGCTTGAGCAGCCCTTCCTGTGGCAAATTTTAAGAATGGGACAGTGTTGCAACCAAAAGAAAAGTGCTAAATCAAAGGAAACTAAAAGGAAAGTGCTTGATTTTCCAACAGTTCAGCCTCACTGCTTCTAGAGCAGACACATGATGCTACTGAATCAGGCATTTGAGATCTACTGATGAACATTTTAAATTATTAGGAAAAGGTCACTTGCATATGGCACTGAATAGACGAACCACCAAAAGCACGAAGAAAATTGTTGATTTTAAGCATCCTGTTGATGGGAAGTGCTGTGGATTTAAAGAAAAGATAAATGTCTCCTGTTACAATATTGCCTTAATGTAAACAAAATCCATTCTAGCTAGTGTTTAGCTGACTAGGAAAGGAGCATTTTTAGAGATAGTTAATACACTTTACTCTTCAGGTTTAACCCATTTTCATTATGGTGGGGTTTTTTTTTTCCGTGCCCTATTAGTTTATTATTCCTTAACTTATCAGTTTTATTTGTTCACTTACTAGATCTATTTTACCAACCTTATAGAACTTTCATTCCAGTAAGATGGTGTATGTTAAACTACTACTGTTATTGTCATCGGTGCTGTCATCATAATTATATGACTTCATAGAGTTGTATAAAACCTTGTTGCTCAAAGTGTCATAGGCTGACTAGCACCAACAGCATCACCTGGGAGCTTGTGAGACATGCAGGACCTCAGGGCCCATCCCAGACCTACTGAATCAGAATCTGCATTTTAATAAGATCCCCAGGTTATTCACAGGCACATTAAATATTTAAAAGAACTAATCTAAAGGATTAAAATTACTTAGGTAAAGTACCTATAATAATTCCTCATTGATGTTTAATAAATGTTTCCTTCCCTTCCTTACTAACTCAGAATATGGATTAATCCATTTTTCCCTCACCTTAGAAAGCTGCCCTTCTTTTATTTTTATTTATCATCACACAAAAAGAGAACCACTATCATCACAAATATCAATAACAAAAGTAGGGATTAAATATCTAACTATTTTAAATACTGGGGCTATAAATACAAGCTATGATCCCTGAAATAGAATGTATGATCTATATGAGATGACAGGACATTTACATAGAAAACTTAAATGTGAGGTACTTGTATAAATAATATTAAATTTCTGTCCGTGAATAATAGCATCACAACAAAATGACTAGGTGGCTGGTACGTGTGGAATGGTCTCACTTGAAATAAGGGTTATTTGGAGTTCATGAAATTCACCTTGGTAGTTTCCGGTTTAGAAAAGATCACATCCCAGAAAGCTAGATGGTCATCTTTGAGATCAGCAGAAACTGAGATACAATACAGGAGAGGATCACTGACCACTGATTGAGAGAGACATGCCACACGTATCTATTACTTCGGACAGAAAAAATAAAAATGATTTCTGGGCCCAGACCCAAATTGCAAGTCCTTAGCACAGGTGTTCTAAATAGCAGAAATGAGGTGGAGCCATTTCTCACATAAACTACTGTAGGTGAGAATAAGCAGCAGTATCTTTAGGTTTGTTTTCCTTTTAAAACAATTCTTAAAAAAACAATACAGAGACAACCACCTAGTACAAGGTTTCCTGGAATTTGGAAGAGCTGGATCTAGGTGGGGGCTGATTGACAAAATGCTGCATTCATACTTCTAGTCTATGAATTGATAGTCTGTGTTCACCTTTTTATGCCTTTCAAAACTATATGAAATTATTCCCTCTCAGACTTTATCTTTTTAAATGGATGGTCCTCATATACAAATTCTTCTAACTGATAATTTTCCTTAATTTTACCTGGGTCTTTTCCAACTTTTTAAAAAAATCAAACTATAGCAACTAGATCTACATGCAATATTTATGACATATGCTAACATTATCTGGGCTTTTTCCTCTCAAACAAACCTTAATAATTACCAACATTTTTTAACCCATTTTCTAAAAAATCAATCCAGTGATTTCAATCTACAGTGACACTCAGTTTCCTCTTCTTTGTTATTATTCCCTGCCCAAATTTCATCTTCGTTCAGGGGTGGCTTCAATTATTTCCTCTTAAATCTATTTATAGCAAAAGAATCTGATCTCTTTCATTTCTGCTCAATCTCTCAGAACTGTAAATAATTCCTCAAATTTAATCACATCAATTTGGCATCTTCTTGGTGTTTTCTTTCTGTACTTCCACTTCTGGATCACTTGCAAAAATATTAGTGTATTAGAATCCCAATAAAAAATTTTTTTCTATCAAGTTTTCATTAGCTTTAAATTTGTTCCCTGCATCTAAGCTACTTCCATTCACTATAAAAACTGTTTCTATAATGAATGCACCTCTCACTCAATCTTTTATTAACCCATGAAAAAATTTTGACATATTATTAAGCAAAAAGTTCTTCTATAGAAGTTGTCCAGTCTTTTCTCCACAACGTTTTTCCTTAAGTATTCTGTGATACTAAGACTTTAAAGTGGTCTTGACTTCTACAAAGCCAAGATTTTTTTTTTTCATTTAATGGATGAACTATTACATTGTAAAACATGTGTTTACTCCAGGGGAGAGGTGTCTTTATTCTTTCCCTTGCTAATCAGTGGATTCTAACTTTATAACATTTAAGCGACGCATATTATCAAACGGCTGCTAAAGACTTGTTTAAGACTACGTTTATGTGTAAAAAGTATTTTGCAATGTATATTTAAAAATTTTAAATGTGCACACTTTGAAATAGAAATTCATTTTATAAATTCCTTTTAATGAAATAATCAAAGATGTACATTGAAATTTAACTTAAAGACATCACAACAGTGTTTAATAAATAAATAGTACCTAATAAATGACCAAAATGGAGATTAAGTAAATTATAATACAGCTCTTTAATGAAATACTATGCAGCCACGACAAATTTCATTGCAGAACAAGATTTAGCATCATGGAAAGGGGTTCAAGGCATTTAAAGCGAAAGAAAAGGTTAAAAATACAAGTGTGATACAATTTGGTTTTATGTATAAAAATATCTACCAATCATTGAAAAATTTAAAAGGATGTACACCAAAGTATTCTCTTCATTATTTCTGGTAGAGGAATTACAAGAGATTTCTATTTTTTAACTTATTTTTGTTTGTTTAAAAAAACATGAATTACATTTCTAAAGATTGGGGGGGATAAGGCTCTATTAGAGCTATCCAAAATCTTTCCTTTCAGCATCTCTGTTTCTTTCAAGCTCATTTCAATTATGAGGGAAGCTGTGAGTAGCATGTAACAACATCTGATTCACAATAATGAGGGGATTAAAAAAGTTTCTTTTCCTGTTGTGAAATACAAGAATTTATGAAAATTTCTGAATTATCCTTCTTCAGAATTTACCTAAGCTTTTTGATATATATATTTGTTCTGCAGCATTTTAATTTTATTCTATCTGCTTTTGAGTCGTATAAATACACAACCTATTCTATTTGCCACCTCCATCAGTAACTTTATTTACTGCTTCAGCCCTTGAAACAGATTAATGCAGAAGATGTAACAGTATTTTAGGATTTACTTCACACAGAGAAGCGACCCAAGGTTTCATCAGCTATAATGTCCCCTTTTGTATTAAATATTTTAATGTGCTAACTTTGACAGATACAGGATGGCCAGCTTCCCAGTAAATGGCCAGCCTGCTAGCAAATTTCCCTCTCCCTCTTTGTGTCATGCAGCTTATCAACCTACAAAATCCTTTCTCCTCTAATACATGCAGGAGATCTTTACTGAAGACTTGATTTTGAACATTTTCTAAAGCTGGAGAAGACCCTATCTCAGGAGTGTGGGAAAGGATAACTAATCATTACAAGCAAACTTTGAGTTGCTGAGACTGCAAATGTCACTTTGGTCCATTTTCTATTTCAGTGATTTTGTGAGTATGAAACTCAAAAACCAAGCCAGACGAGCATTTTAATAAATGTAAATTGGGATTGCTTTTGTAGAAAATATAAGAAATTCATACCTTATTTTTAGTAATACATTCTAGGTCAAAACTAATTAATCTCTTGAATATTCCATACACTAAACTTTTACTACCATGTCATGTGAGTGAATAAGCCATCACCTCAGGAAAAATGAAATCAACACTCAATTTATATCTGTGGGATAATTGTGTTTTGTTTTGCTTTTATCTCAAGTCCACAGCCTAGTAAACACAAAGCTATCAGAAGAAAGTTTAGTAAAATATCTCATTCTATATTGTTAAGTAATATTAAGAACCTTCTTGCATTTCACGTAAAGAGAGAATATATCTTGTGTGCTTTGCATTATTTTAAATTTGTCGAGGACCAAACCAACCAACAGTGTTCTATCGCCCTTCCACTAGTTTGGGAAAAGATTTATGTAACAAGGTACTATCTTCTAGTTAGAAAGCATAAAAGATGAAGACTGTTGTTCCTGTAATTAATCATACTATGGTGTAAACCTCTCTCACAGTAACTTGACAAAATGCGTGTAGATATGAATCTTAAATATTGAGAATAAATATTAGAGATGAATGGGTAGGATATTTTCTTTTTTTCTCTTAAGGATTTATGTAGTGAAATAAGACAAAATAAAAAATATATAAAACAAACAGAATGTATGGCTTTAAAATCATCATAGCCAACCTCCAAGGTGAGAAAGAGAATATAGCTATGATTCATACATCCCTATAACCTTATTTTTCTTTATAATTCTACTGCATAAATATACATTTCTCAACACTATAGTTTAGTTTTACCTGTTTCTGAAATTTATGAAAACAGAAAATTTTAAGCCTATCTCCTTTTAGTCGATGTTACACTTGTGAGATTCATCCAGGTTGTTGTACGTAGCCTACTTAGCTTACTTTTCAAATTAAGGTCAGAGACTTGTTTTTGTATTTTTTCAGGATTTTTAATTGTGATCCATGAGAAGAGTGGGCTATAGTGAACTTATACCACTATACCAAAACCAAAATTGCTGGGGTTTTTTATGGTTCCAAACCCAAATAGTTTATAATTTGTCTAGGGATTGAATATTCATCGACTTCAGAGATTGGCCTATAATTTGTCTTTTTGAAATGACCCTATCTATTTTTTGGTCCTCACAGAACAAGTTGAGGGGTCTTCCCTCTTGGTCTAATTTTTGGTGGAATTTGTGTAATATTGGTATTTTATCATTCTTAAATGTTTGGAAGAAATCATCAGTGAAACTACCTGAGCCTGAAGTTTTCATTGCAGAGAGGTTTGTTAATTGCAGATTCAATTCTGTTAATACTTACAGGACTTTTCATATTTTTAATTGCTTCTTTTGTCAGCTTTAGTAAGGTGTATTTTTCCTGAAAGGTGTCCACGTTATCTAAACTTTCAAGTTTATCAGCATGAAATTGTTTATAATACTCTTTTAATATATTTCTAATGTATAAGATCTATAATGATGTCTCCTTTATGTTCCTGACACACTGATGATTTCGGAAATCTATTATTCCGGATCAATTTCATTGGGGATTTATCAATTTTATCAGTCTTTTTAAAAAACCAACTTGAGTTTTGTTGATTTCATGTTCATTTCTACTTCATAATTTCTGCTCTTATCTTTATTATTTCCCCACTGCAAATGTGTGTGTGCTTCTTTTGCTGGTTTTTTGACTTCTTAGATTGATGCTTACTTATTAATTTTCTGTCATTCTATGAATTGGAAAATTTTCTCTACTTAATTTGTTTCTATTTTTTTTCTAATGTTCATTGTGACATTCTTTGACCCATGTTTATTTAAAAATGAATTGATTAATTTTCCAATATATTGAAATGTATCGAAATTTGATATATATTTAAATATATTTAATTTCTTATCTTTCTGTTAGTGATTTCTGGTTTAATTTCATTGTAGGCAGATAATCATACTGTATAATTTCAAACCTTTGCGACTTGTTGAGACTCACTTTATGTCCAAGAATATAGTCAATCTTTGTACATGTTTTGAATGTGCTCAAATAGAATGTGTATTTGGAAGTCGTTAGGTGCAGGGTTCTACTAGGGTCCATTAGGTCAAGTTTTTAAACTATTATTCAAGTCTTCTCTATCCTTCCTAATTTTTTGGTTGCTTGTTCGATCAATTACTGAGATAGATGAGTTAAAAATCTCATAACGTGATTGTAAATTTTTCTATTTGCCCTAATAGTTTTGTAAATTTTAATTCATGTGTTTTGAGAACACATTTTAATTAAGTGCATAGATACTAGATAGGGATGTATGTATATTTATCCATCTTTAAATTTATCAGAAATTTTTGAATTTATTTTCAGGTTTAGGTAATTCTCAGCCAAAATGTTTTTTAATATTCATTCTCTTTTCTTTTGCAACTTCCATGGTAAGCATGCTAGAACTCCTCATTCTATTTTTAACACCTGCTACTCTTTCTTTTGCATTTCAATCCTTTGTCTCTTTATATGCTTTTGGGGGAGTATTTTGTGGCCTACTTCCGAGTCCTCTATTTACCTGTACGTAATGTACTTTTTAACCCATTCACTGAGTTCACAATTTCACCTAGTTTTTTCTCACTTGTAGAATTTCTAATCAGTTCTTTTTAAAAATGTAGTATATCACTTTCTATAAATTATAGTCCCCATATTCAATCTTGTTTTTTATCCCATTGACATTGAAAGCATAGACTCCTTCCTTCCTTCCTTCTTATTTTCCCTCCTTCTTTCCTTCCTTCTTTCCTCCTTTCTTCCTTCTTTTCTCTTTCTGGTGTCCTTGTGTTTGTACTTCTTTGTTAATTTTTTTTTCCCTGCTGTTTCTTGTTCATATAATTTTAGTCTTATGGCATGCTTAGTTCTTTGATTATGCACTGGACATTTTATTTAAACAATATTTGTAGGCATATTTGAGACCCAGGATGTTGATTCCATCTGAAGGATTTTCATGGAGTCCTGGGCATTATCAATCCAGGATTACCTTAGTCCAATCTCAAGATTTAAGATTTTTTTGGCCACTCAAATGACTTGAAAATAGGCTCCCGTCTATGCAGGGACTCGTTGAATTTTGTTTTATTCTTATTCCTACTTATAGTTCTTAAACGTCCCAGCCCAAAAGAGGTGGTGTTTCTTCTCCCTTTGGCAGTTCCTTATTCTGACTTTTATTCCATATTCTTTTTTTTTTGTGAGGAAGATTAGTCCTGAGCTAATACCTGTTGCCAGTCTTCCTCTTTTTGCTTAAGGAAGAGTGGCCCTGAGCTAACGTCGGTGCCTATCTTCCCCTATTTTGTATGTGGGTCACCGCCACAGCATGGCTTGAGTGGTGTAGGTCTGTGCATGGGAACCGAACCTGTGAACTCAGACCACCGAAGCAGAGCACACCAAACTTAACCACTACACCACCAGGCCAGCCCCTGTTCCGTATTCTTGAGGTGCTGTCAAAAATTCTGTTCAGCCTTTCAACTGCCTCTTCCAGAGCTGCAAATGCCCCTAGTTTTAGGGTTGTCATGCTTAGAAAACAAAAATATAGAATTCCTGGTTACATTTACATTTCAGATAAACATTGCATACTTCTTAGTGTGATTATGCCTTATGCAATATTTGGAAGATACTTATACTTCAAAAAAAAAAATCACTGTTTATCTGAAATTCAAATATAACTGGGCATCCTGTGCCTTGTGTGATAACTCTACCCAGGTCAAAAGTGACCAGAATGACTGGATTATTTAGCTGGATTTCCATTTTCACCTAGACCTTAGCCTAGTCCATCCTTATATTTTGTTAGCTTTTTGATGCTTTTCAGAAGATATTTTAAGCAATATTTTATCCAGTTATTTTAATTGTTTTCAGTGAGAGGTTTAGTCCAAATTACCTAGTCTACCCTCAGCAGAATCAGAAAGCTAATATCCCATTTTCTAGGTAGATTTAACATCAAATATACCAAAGATTACATCAAGAAGCTTTAACATTTGAAACGATGAACACAATACTTTGTAACTATTTTTGCTTTTTATAGTCATATCGTTTATTCCTACTAAGTACCTATTAAGTATTGCTTTTATGATTTCCTCAATTCAGAATTAATCTTCCAAAAGAACATGCATTCTCTATTTTTCATCAGATTAAATAATACACATATTATGCGTGCATATAGGGAGAATGGTTTGCATGCTACAAAATGACAAAAAACAATATGCATTGTTATTTCTAGAAGATCAATTTTCCACAAGTTCTCTGAAATATAAAGGTACCATAAATGGGGCCCAATAGAGTTGACGACTAAGTGACTCCTTTGAATAAATGATCATTATCTACCTTTCAAGCATTATTCACAAAGATGAAGATAATGGTGTCCATCAATAGCTATTCCAGATATGATCTGATAAGGACACAAAAATTGTTAGATACCATGTTCAGTCTCTGGTCATCAAACACATCATTAATATGAGAAGTATACTTCACAGTGAGGGTTTGTTAAAATAATGACAAAGACATAGAATGATGAGTGAATTTTCTGCAACAATGGGGTTTTTGTTTCTCTCAGTATGCCATCTGATTGATAGCAATGTCGAAGTGAACTAATAGACAGGCCTAAGTTATTTCTGGCTGTTCATATATGAAAGTGTACTGCCACAGCTGGAGTGCCTATATTTATCTCCTTCCTTGGCTTTTAAAACGTTTCTGTTACTCTTTTTTCTGATTATGAACGAAATATTCTTAGTCTTTATTCTTTATAAAACCTTCAGTTTTGGAATATCCTGATTATCAGATTATGATTTTAAAAATATTTCTTTTGCTTTTCTCCTGTTACCAATTTTAAGTTGGTTTTATCTGATTCATTTACTTCTGGTGATTAAACTCCTGGAGAAACAGCTATTAGCTACAACAATTGGCTAGTAGTTGAGTCTGTTCAAGTATTTCCAGTATACGTATTCAAAAAAAAAGTATTACTACCTTCAAGGCCAACTATACTCCTTAACCTTGAGAATGACGTTGTCAGAGACACTAAAGACTGCCAGAGAGCTGAGGATAGAAGGTGTAAAATGAGAAAATATGTGCTGGGGAACCCTGGGATATGGATAAGCAAATGCCATCATTTGGATAAGGCTTGGGTACATTTGGCCAGAGCAATAGGTTTCTGGCCTTGACTTCCCAGGTCCTGCTGTCAGACATGAAGTCTTCAGTTATGCTTGTAGCAGCCTTCTCTCTGCCAATTCCAATCCTTTACAAAAAGCCAAAGCACTTCCACTTTTCTATGTGAGCTATGTTTTTAATTTAACTGTCTTTCTTTCCTACTCTTGCCAGGATTTTGTTCATATTATAATTTTCTTTTGGGGAAAGGGAAGAAATAACTGCTTTACTGCTTAAAGAGGCATATTAGGTATTGAAAATCTTTTCCAAAATTCACCAGTAGCCTACAGAATTCTGGGTGAACAATTTAGCCAATACTTCCACCTTACGATAACAATTAGGTATCATATACTGTATACATTTCTACACGGAAATAAAGACTAAAATTCACATCTTGCTAGACTCTACTTTTTATCCTTCACATCCCATATGTGTGTGTGTGTGCGTGTGTGTGTGTGTATGGGTGTGAGTGTGGGTGCATACACACATGTGCATGCACTGTGCTTTGTGTTCTTATTCCATTAATGAATAAATATAGAAAAATATTTAAAATACTTGACAACTTCATCAAGGTTTATGGCAAACCTGACAGTAAGAGTCTAGAAAGGAATTTAAACTGCTATGGGGAAGGTTACTGGTCATGACTGCAACTTCTTTGAGGGTAGAGAAAATGTCTTACTCAATTCTACATCCACAGTTTTAATTAATATCTACTAAAATTTCACTAAAACATTTCTATCTCAGTGTCTCCTCTGAACTCTAGATGCATATCCAAATGTCTTCTTGATATTCCAACTTAAATTTTAGGAAAGTCACTCAAAAACAACATGGTAGTCATCCTCAACATCCTTTTTTCTTTTTGTGTTCCATACATCAGTAAATGACACCATTCTCTGCCCATCTATGAAAGGCAAAACTGAAGATTCATCTTTGACACCTCTTTTTCCTTCAGACTCCTTATATTCAGCCCAAATATCTCTCAAGTCTATCTTCAGTTTTACGTTTATACCAGAACCTCTCTACAAACATCTATTATTACCTATTCAAATAGCCTCCTTCTAACGATTTTCCTTGCATCAATTCTGGTCCTTCTCCAATCTATTCTCTACTCGGCAGCCACACAGATACTTTCAACACAAGCCTGGTCTTCTTGTCCCTTTTTTTAAGAACTCTTCATTGGCTTTCTTTGGTTCTTAGAATGAGGACAAAAATCCTTGAATTGGCCTACAAGGCCATATATGATCTGGTTCTTACCCACCCCTCCAACACTATCATATAGGTTTTCTTCAACAGGGGGCAATTTGCCTCCTCCCAGATGCCATTTGGCAATGTCTAGAAACATTTTTTTTTTGTAACAACTAGAGTGGGAGATTTACTACTGGCACCTAGGAAGTAGAGGCCAGAGATGCTGCTAAACATCCTACAATGCCCAGCACAGCCTCTTGCAAAACAAACAAACAAACAAATAAATAAATAAAAGTTCCAAAATATCAAAAGTGCCAAGATTGAGAAACCTCATTCTATGAGTTTTAGCCATAATACCTGTGATGGTTATGGTGATGCTCTGTTTAGATTCTCTTGCAAAGAAGGACTTGTTGGGAATGCTTATCAAACAGGTTCATCTGTCAGTCCTGTCAGGGATTGATTGCCTCAGCTGAAGAGCACCTCTTCACACAGGACGGCACTCTTCCCAGAACAGCTTGCATCCAATGCCTGATGGAAGTAGGGGTTTTAAGATCTGGACATCTCAGCCTAAAACATCCTTTGATGGGCCACTTTAAGTTCTGTAGTTCCCAGAGAGTCAGCTTGGCTTCTCCTTCTGCCCAATTCTGCTTCTTTCCATTCTCTTCCCCACAAGCACACTCCCTAAAAATATCTTACACTCTTATCGGCATCTCAGAGAACTCAGTCTACTATGTTGACTTTATCTTTTAGTTTCTTGTGCCACCATGCACCCCCACCTCAGGTTTTGGGACCTTTACACATGCTCATCTCTCTACATGAAACACTTTTTCCTCATTTACCTGGTTAACATGTACTCATCCTTCAGAGCACAATTTAAATCATAAGGGTCCTCTTCTACTCTCCCTGACTAGATCAAAATCGTTCCCCCCAGCTTTTTTTTACAACACCATGTAGTATGTCATTTTTAGTGCTTCTCTTATCCAATTTTACTTTCACTGGAATAATATTTGGATAATGTCTGTCTCCACTTCTACATTGTAATCTCTTATTTTGTTCACCATTGTATCATAATGCCTTATCCAGTGCTTGACGCATAGCAGGCACAAAATAAAGACTCGTAGGAAGCAGGGAGAAGGGGAGGAGTTTTGTGACTCAAACAAAGACTTCTCAGAAATGTTTGAGAAAATAAAGCCATAATGTACTTTTCCATCTTTCTAAAAGTTTAAAATTAACAAATAGGAATTATTCCCTAATATTTCCACTTTTTACTAAACAGATCATAATGAAAACTCTCTCCCTGTGTTCCAATTTCTAAGCAAAACATTATGGAGGATTTTAGGTTTTAGAGTCAGATTGCTCTGGTTTTAAATTTTGAAATGGAGGCTTGAGCAAATTTTCTAACTTTTTGAGCCTCACTTTTCTTATCTAAAAAACAATAACCTACCTCATATAACTATTGTCATTTGAATTGCCCGTGAAACACTTAGCACATAATAGATGTACTATAAGTAGTTTTCTATTATTATGCTAACCCCAAAGCTAAAAAAAAATAAGAAAATTTCCTCTATGTCTTTGCAACACATGTTATTGCAGAAGGTGTTGTAGCACACGGATACGGAGTGTTACACTCCCACTGCTACAGCATTATCGTGACTTTTTGCACTTTATTCTTTTGAAATCCATTGCTGCATATCTTAGACTATTTATAAAGCTAAATCTATATCATTTATAAATTCATTATTTCAATAAGACCATTATGTGCTCAGTCATGATCCATCATGGGATGATTCTTTAAAAAGATATTTAAACTCAAGAAGGAAAAAAAATGCCATAGAGACATCATTATAAATTAAACATTAACAAGTTATAAAATAAAGAGTTTTATAGGATTTTTATCTAACCAAGGGAGTTAGAATCCTGAAATCTATCAGTGTTCCTATTCAATTTTTAAATTCCCTCTTTTCTTTTAACATAATATGTAAATAGACTAAGGGAGCAAGATAGAGGTCCACGCACACTAGAAAAACTATATTAGTGGATTTATGTTATATCTGACAATTATTATTAAACACTTGCAATGTAGTAGGCATTGTACCCAATACTTTACATACATTGTCTTAATTAGCCATCATGGGAAAGACCTACTATAGGAGAATATTATTTACCACATTTTACTCAGATACATGACTAAACCTGCCCAATGTCACTTGGTTAGTGCATGGTAGAACCAAGTTTTCAAACTCAGACTTTTTAAATCATAAGCACGTTTTTCAAATTACTTCAATAAAACTTCACCAATGTAATATAATTAGTGATAGGAGTAAAAAAGGCTCTCTGTCACTGTAGCTAAGATCTGATGGGAAATTAGAATAGATTTTCATAGTACCTTCTTTTATAGGATAAAGAAAGCAAAATGGACTGTAGGTCACCCTTATCTTCAAAGGGAGATGTAATATGTCTTAATAACAGGAAGAAAATATAACGTAAAACTTCCGTCTTTGTAAAGTGACTGGAAGAGAAGGGTTTAACCAGAGAAAAAAAGGAGTGTCTGATTATGCAAAGATAGAACCAGAGTTAGGTGAGACTCTGCATAATACAGGAAGGGATTAAGGGAGAAGTCTGAGCAGAGGAAACTTCGAAAGCAGGAAGCAAGGAGATTTTGTTGACTTGGATAAAGGGACTAAAAAGAACCAAACAAAAATGCTGTGGGGCTTTGAAAATTTTATATAAAGGGGACTTTTGAGAAATTTTCAGTGTTTGGGTGATTGTAGGATTTATGAATAGGTATTTTTCACATCCAAATTTTAATTGTTTGCGTTATTCTATATTTCATATATTCTTATATGGTTTGCATTGCTCTATATTGCCTAAAACCTTTAGTCATATTGGCAATATACTTTGTGAGTTTGGTTTAGAGGGAAAGGGAAAATCAAAGAGAAGGAATTGAGTACCATATATGGGATAGGTTAGAGCAGAGGGAAAAGAACAGAGGTGGGAGATAAAATCTAAGTGTGAACAAGAGTTCAGTGAATGGAACCTGAAAGCCATCTATAGATTCAAGGCAGTCCCTATCAAAATGTCAATGGCATTTTTCACAGAAATAGAAAAAATAATCCCAAAATTGGTATGCAACCAGAAAAGATCCCAAATAGCCAAAGCAATCTTGAGAGAGACAAACAAAGCTGGAAGTGTTATGCTCCCTGATTTTAAAGTATATTACATAGTGATAGTAATCAAAACAGTATGGCACTGGCATAAAAATGATGCATAGACCAATGGACAGAATAGACAGCCCAGAAACAAACTCATGAATATACGGTTAGCTAGTATTTGACATGGAAGCCAATACTACTCAAAAGGGAAAAGATAGTCTCTTTAATAAATGGTCTTGGGAAAAGTGGCTAACCATGTGCAAAAGAATGAAACTGGACCCCTATCTTACATAACTCACAAAATTTAACTCAAAATGGATTAAAGACTTAGACATAAGACCTAAAACTGTAGAACTCCTAGAAGAAAACATAGAGAAGAGCTCCTTGACATTGATTTTGGCAATTATTTTTTGGACATGACCCCAAAAGCACAAGCAACAAAAGCAAAAATCAATAAGTGGGTCTATATCAAACTAAAGCTTCTGCACAGCAAAAAGAAAAATCAAAATGAAAAGGCAACCTACAGAATGGGAGAACACATTTGAAAATCATATATCTGATAATGCATTAATATTCAAAATATATAAGGGATACATACATCTCAATAGAAAAAAAAATTGATTACAAACTAGGTGGAGGATCTGAATAAACATTTTTCCAAAGAAGCCATACAAATGGTCAACAGGTATGTGAAAAAGTGCTCAGTATCACTAATCATCAGGGAAATGTAAATCAAAACTACAATGAGATGTCATCTCTCACCTGTTAGAATGGCTATTATCAAAAAGACAAAAGATGACAAACGCTGGTGAGGATGTAGAAAGAGGGAACACTTGCACACTGTTGGTGGGAATGTAAATTGGTGCAGCCACTATGGAAAACAGTATGGAGGTTCCTCGGAAAATTAAAAAGAGAACTACCATATGATCTAGCAATCCCACTTCTGGGTATATATCTAATGAAGATGAAATCACTATCTCAAAGAGTGAGTGAGCTCTCCTATGTTCAGTGTAGCATTATTCACAGTAGCCAAAATACGAACACAACCTAAGTGTCCATGGACGGATGAATGGATAAAGAAAATGTGAGATATATATATTTGTTATGGAACATTTTTCAGCCATAAAAAAAGGAAATTCTGCCATTTGTGACAACATGGATAGACCTTGAGGGCATTAAGCTAAGTGAGATAAGTCAGAGAGAGAAAGACAAACACCATATGATCTCACTTATTTGTGGAATCTAAAAACATTGAACTCATAGAAACAGAGAGTAGAATGGTAGTTTCCAGGGGCTAAGGGGTAGGTACAGCATGGTGACTATAGTTAACAATACTGTACTGCATGTTTGAAACCTGCTATGAGAGTAGAGTTTTAAGGTTCTCACCACCACCACAACAAATTGATAATTATGGGAGGTGAAGGATGTGTTAACTAACCTTATTTGGGTAAGCATTTCACAGTATATATGTGTATCAAATCCATCGCATTGTACACCTTACACTTACACAATGTTATACATCAATTTTATCTCAGTAAAGATAGGGAAAAAAAGAACAGAACTCAGAGTCAGAAATTACCATGAAAACATAAGGCCTGGAATTTTATAAAAAATAATTAATTAAATATATACACATATATGTAATACATATGCATATATATTAGTAAGGACATAAGACATTGCACATCTCATAGAATGCTGGTGTTGGAAAGGAAACTGAGGTCAATTTTGTTGATGTTTCATTGATCAAGAAGAACTTTAGCTAAAAGCTCTGCATTGCTATCATATATAAGGTAATTCACAAATTGCATTCATACACATTGTTTTTAATTCTTACTACAATTTTATAATGTAGATATTATTATCTTTACTTCAAAGAGAGGAAACTGAGCTGGGATAAGGTTAAGCAACTGGTTGACATTCACTCAGGTAAGTAGATGGCCCAGGTGGGATTTCTAACTCCAAATCCAGGGTAACTTTCCCCACACCATATTTTTACCTCATTAAGAAATAGTTAAGTCCTCTTTATCTGTTAGCCTTCTGAGAGTCCCTAATACAACCACTTGAAGAAAATTGTAAAGGATTACTATCAAACAGACATCAAATTTTACCACATTCAATTACTTCACAATATTTAAGACTACGTTAAATAATATCAGGTATATAATAGCCCTGCCTAGTGGCTGGAACATAACAGAAGCTCAGTCTTACTTGTGTTGTCCTTGCATTGTGTGAATACATACTGAACGAGCATCATTTTAGGCTATCTCTTTTAGTTTATCAACTATAAAATATTTTAATAGCTATGATCATTATTTTATCAAAAATAAGACTTTTAAGTATAAAAAGTATTTTATTCTCCTAAGAGTTCAAAGTATTTCACTGAAAATATCTTTACACTATTTGATCTATAACTCATCTTTCATAGTCAGTTACATTTCATTCTGGCTCCAACATAGTATAACTATTAGTGAGGACTTTTACGGTATTTCTCAAAAATTAAAATAACTTTTCTTAAAAATAGGTAACATGAGCTTGATCCATATATACACATTTTAAGGGAGGGTGGCTCCATGAACACATCATCACTTGCTTTTGCTTTTTATGGGCTGGTGCAGAACCGTCGCTGCAATTTAACACAGCCCGGGACTTTAGAGCACTCAACCTCCCTTTGTGTTCTGTAAATTATAGGAGCTTTATAATTCCAAAGTTCATAATTATATTAAATAACACAGTATAGAATAACTACCAGTCTTTTCTTCCAAATCTCTATCATTAATAAACATCCCAGCCCTCCACATGGCCATAAATGCATTAGGCAGCACAGCTGTTTTATACTAGAGCACAGTTTTACAAACACGGAGGAGCAAATCAAATTAAATAACCACATCTCCTTTATTTTGCAAATTACAGAAGAATTAAAAGTAATTTTTCTTACCAAAGATTTATTTTTCTCTATGAATAAAGGCATTCCAAACTCTGATTTGGTTTTCTGTGCTGAAAATACGCTGTCACTTTGCAATTCATTTAAAAAGAAGAAGAAAGAAAAATAGTTGCATTTCAGAAAAAAAAGATTTTGTAAAGACCTAACTACATAATAACTTTGCTAGTTGTTTTGTACTCTCTGTCATAGGAAGAATTGATAGCATTTTACCCATACAGATAATGAGGGCCCTGGCTAATCCTCTCCCTGTCTTTAGAGACTTTGCCAAAAGTTGTCTGCTGTGGTCCATCTTCCAAAGCTGCAAGGCTTGTATTGGCTCAGAGTTAAATGGTGAGAAAGGTCCTTACTGCTGTGCTTGTGACATACCACAGGCAAGCCTTCCGGCCAGAGCCCATAACCAGCAGGTGCACAATGGCCAAAATACAAGAAAAGGCCTCGGTGTCATTCAGGAGTCGGCTAGGCTGTGGCGTCCATGGCTACACTCCCCCATTCCCACTCATGGGCTTTCTTCATTCAGAATCCAATTCTCTTCCCTGTAGCCTCTCCAAGCTCCTCTGGAAATGGAAAGTCACACCCATAGGGTGTGACTGTCCCACTGCTCAACTATGTACTAGTTGGCAAATGAAGAGTGCTAGGTCAACATTTGTAAAACGAGTCAATGAATGGCTGTCACAATGTGAATGCTGAAGTCTTCTCTTCCTGATTTTTCAGGGGCCTGTAAACCGCAGAACCTCTCTTTCTCAGTAACCTGCCCACGCACTCAACTCCTGACAAGTTGCCTAAAGTGCTGATGCGATGAAGGACGTAAGAGGAGAGGGAAGGACAGGGAGGAGAGCTAGGTAATTTATATATGATATTTATTCAATTATTACAATGAATGAGCAAGGGGAGTATCACATTTTATTTTTCAGGTGAGAGAAATGAGTTGCTCTTAAGTGAAAACACTTGCTCAAATAATAAAGCTAGTAAAAGTTACAAATAGCATTAGAACCCATGTATCTGGCTATTTCCACTGGGCAGCTCTGCTTTTTCTATACATACTTGAGAATCAAATACATTCTACCTTCTTTCTCTTTGGGAAAACACATTCCAAGTTTTAAACTACTGAATCATAAAATAATAATTGAAATATTTCACTTCCTTATAATGGAAACTTCTTGTATTAATGACATTGTAAAAAAAAGAAAGAGACAATCTGTAAATATTTATTATATGAAGCCAATAAAATTGGCAGCACTTATAAAACAATTACTCCACCAATTTGCTATTAGGTACTACTTGATCCAATGGATACACTAAATTCTTACTGTTCTGAGCACCATTTTAGGTTCTGGGACCACAAAAGAAACAAGAGATATTGAGAGAAATATAGTCAAATATGTGTGTAACAATGAGATAGATGCTAAACAATAACTAATCCATATAAAAGGATATGAAAACTGAGAGATGAGAGCTATTCATTCTTCCAGGCCATGAGGTTCAAGAACAGGGGCCATAAGCAATGTTAAGAAAGACTGTCCTTAGAAGTAGTATTTGAGTTGGATCTTGAATGATGAATACTCCATAAAGCAAAAGAAAAGGGGAAGATAATTAAACAGAAAGTTTTACCAAGTATCTAATGAAGTAGGAAAACCTGGGGCAAAGGCCCAGGAAAACTTGCAGCAGGTTGAAGGATGGCAGGTTACCTGTTGCAGATAGCGTGGGGTCTCACCTGAAGTCACTGCAATTCATTCTCCAGATCTCTGCTTTAGCAACAGAAACTCAGGAAACTTTTTCTAAGCCCCAAGACTAGGTCAGGTCCCTCAGGTATATGCTTTCCTAGCTCTGAGCTCCTTCCCCTCATAGCACTGATCTTTGCTTGCAAACACACACTTGTATAATTTGATTATATGCTCACTCCCCCAGTGGGCAGTAAGCATTATGGGAAGAGGAACCCTGCCTGGTATTGTCCTTCATTTTATCCCTAGCACAGTATCTAACATATCTAACATTAGCAGGCATTTGAAAGAAAAAACAAAGAAAAGTCAAATAAAAAAATGTTGAAAGGAATCACAAAGATGAGACAAGGAATCATGAAGATGGTAGGGGCCAGAATGCCAAGAGATTAATGATCACTGCCCTGTGGACAACGGGAATCACTGAATTTTATTTATTTATTTTCAGCAGGAGGAGAACATGATCAGGGCTGTTTTAAAGGTTAACTTTTGTTGCAATGTAGAGGACCAGTTGCTGAGAGCAGAGCCTGGGGGCAAAAAAATCAGATGAACAAGTGTTTTCATATTCTCACTAAGAGATAATGAGGTCCCAAACTAGAACAGCAATTAGAGTTGGAGAAAAGGAGAAGGACATGAGTGATGTATATTCAAATCATTACTATTTGGTGATAGATGGAGGAGTGGCAAAGGGAGGAGTCAGTGATGATCATCACTAGTGTCCTAGATCACGTTAGTGAATACAAAACTGCTTGAAATTTAATGAAAAGGATCAGTTCTTTTCAATAGCAACATTTTGAAGATAAATATCTGCTCAGATTCATAGGCAGCTTAGCTTACAGAGTTGAAATCATCATATCTTAAATATTCAAACAATTCAAAATCAAATCCAAAAACATTTCTCATGAATTGAGTGAGACTATTTATTTCATTTTGGGGTTGCATGAAAAATGTTTTTGAATAGGTAATACAAGGCAAGAAAAATATAGCAGAACGAAGTGTATACAGTAAAGAGGGAGTCTCTATCCCACTCATGTCTCTTAGTCCCCTATACACTCTACCCAGAGGCAATCCCTATTATCAGTCTCCTGTGAATCTTGAGCAGGAATATTATGAATCACCCAAAAAAGGTCAAAAGAGAAACTAATTTCTTTCCAAACAGTGATTTGAAGTAAACTACTGGAGATTGTCAGTGAAAATGGATATTAGCAAATAACTTTAAACTACAGATACATCATGGATTTCTGCTTTACCTCTCTTCTGAATCTGAAAATCAATCAATCAATCAATCAATCAATCAATCAAATGCCTAGGTAACTTTTTAAGCCTAAGGTTCATTTTTCAATATCACTCAGTGCTATGTTGAATCACGCAAGGGGAACTCACTGACAGTTGAGGGACATGAACAAGGATTCCTATTAATAACGTAGACAGCATGGAGTCCTATGGAGGAACACAGAAGAGATGATGTAACTGTGTATTAAACATTCTCCAGAAACCAAGAACTCCCATGGTCTATCCTCCATTATCTGACATCAGAGTAAAATAACACTCTGAATCAAAGGGAATTTCAAGAACAGTGCCTGAAAACAATTGCAATGATGTTGCAGGTGAGACACCATTTCCCTTAATGGCAAAAATTATCTACTTTACATAAATTTATCATCCTGGCATTATACTGAGACTGTTTTCCCACATCCTTCTTTTAGGTCATTGCCACTCGACCATATTCAGTTTTGCTATCCTCATCTATGAGTTGGCTTCTATCCATCTCGGTTGATCATGCATGTTCTCGGCTCAGAGACTCAGGGTCCCACCACAGCAGTTCTCCAGGTTACAACAGTAAAATTTTCATTGGCTCTGCTGATCAAACAATCTGGGCCCTGAAAATGTTGTAACTGACACAGCTGCAGCACTATCCATTGAAATAACCACATTAAAATATAGCGATTCTTCAAACATTCATACTTCCCATCTGCAGTAGTCATTGTGGCTTTACTTTCATTCGCCTCTCTGTTTTCCTTCACCTTGCAATGAAGTAATCAAGGAGAAGTGAGTAATAGACAGGGCCCAATGAAAGAGCAGATAAGTCTTAGTCAGAAAAGTGATGCTTTACAAAACATTCTTTCCAAATAGAAGTGGGGCAAGGACCTAAAAAACTCATCTTTCATATCCAAATTGCTGCCTAAGTGAAGCAGTAACTGAGAGTGCTTCACTTAAAACTGGTCAGAGACTAACTTGATTGTAGATAGAGTCATTTCAACAGAACTGACAGGGAATACATCTCTATTTTGATAATGTTTACATGCAGGAGGGGAAAACACTGGAGAAACATCCAAATAAGGCAATTTCAATGTGTGAACTATGTCCCCTGAGTTCATGGACAACATTACTAAGTGCTGACATCAATTCCACTAGGGTTGCTTTTTTCACCCCTCTGGAAGTGATTGCAAAATTTATTAATGACATATCATAGGGTTGGCCATCTCTACATGTTGAGTTGCATACTGAACATAGAATTTTTAGAGCTTGGAATCTGGGTCAACTGCCCTTCATTGCACAGCTGAGGAAATTACAGTCCAGAAGGGTTAAGAGATTTGCCTGAGGCCATGCAAATTTGCTGCTAGGAAGCAGTAAAACCAGAGCTTAAAGTCAGCAGTGCTGGCTGCAGCCCTGGCCTCTTTTTTGCATTCTTCTACCTGTATCAGTTGGACACTAGCAGGAACAGAGGAACACTCAGAAATGGTGACTAAAGAGATACTGATGACAGAACAATTTACAGACATGGGTAGAGGTAAGGGAAATTAACATGGGAGGTGAGTCCACCAGGGCTAGCAGTAGAGGAAGCCTTTTCTTCCTATCTCTAGAACCTGAAGGAATAAAGAGTGGAGAGAGGTTACTGAAATCCAGAAAGAACTGTACCTATAGCCTAGGGCCTGCAGGAACTGTGGCCTTGGAAAGGAACATAGCCTCTGATAAACTGTGGCTCTGTTAGGAGAAAGCTAGGGAACAAAACCCAGACCTCACTTTTCTCCTATCCTCCAGTCTCCTACTAGTGCTTCCCATTGGTCTTGCCCAATCGGAGGCCAGAAGGCAGAGGAGCCCCACTGATGCTATCCTAGGCCAGCAGGAGGAGAGAGAGAATGTAGAAAGGCAAATGGAGAATATTCAGTACAATACTTCTTAGCTGTACCAGCCTTTTGCTTTGCAATCTTTTCTTCCTTACTATCCCTTACTTTCTTTCATTGAGACAAAAATTATCAAGGTTAATGAATAATGATAGCTCATGTAAAAATAGCATCATACTCCACGATGAACTTCATCTAAAATTTACTCAAGTGTAATAGAAGTCTGTAGATAGAGTACGATAAGCAACAGGCATACTTTGCAATATTTAAAAATAATTAATCTCAGAAGTTATCATCTCAGTACTATGACTCATTAGCTGGAATAAAACACAGTAATAATATATTTTGTGCACGGAACAATTTTAATTAATAAGCAAGACATACTTATTCAAAAATTATAATAAGATATGCTAATAAGATATCTCAGAACATGAACTTTGATGGCAGGTGCTAGCATCCTGTTGAGTTCCAGAGAATGAATTTCTGGATATTAAACACGATTGCTTAGAGACCTCAAACATATCAGCCTTGTGCAGTCAGCTATTATCTACACTGACAATTGTTTATGGCTGTGAACCACCCATGCCTGATGAAATGTCCAAAAGTACTTCAGTAAGATATTATGAGCAATATCAGATGTGGATGGTGTAAAAGTCATTTCACTAATAAAACAGAGTTCAAAGAGTTGACTCAATGTAGAGGTAGTACTAATAAAATAATATAAGCAGAAATCTAAAAAAATGTGTTTCCTTTCTTTTTAAGGGCAATGTTATAAGAGGAGAAGTGAGAATAGGAAATTTCTCTGCAACCTCTAAGACTCTCGACCTTTCTTTGATTTAGCACAAATCCATGCAGGTATTAACAGTGACTCTAATCTCTTGCCTTTCCAAAATGAGGTGCAAGGGAATCACTCTGTTATAGTCAGAAAAGATGATACAAAAGCAGTCTGACCTGAGACTGGATCCTTTTTGACCTTCTGACTTTAAACTGGACCTGTCTGACTTTAGTTAGAAGATTTAGTTCTGTGTGGGTTCAGTGTACCTCCCCTGGAGGTACCACTGAGACCTAGGTCCTGGAGAAAATCCAACATTGCCTCAAACTAAGTTTAACTTATAACTTAAAAGTTTTCTTAAAACTTCTGATAATTTTTTCTAAAATATGTGTTCAACAAGGCCAAACACATCAGAATAGACTACCTAATTTGACTTTTAAAACCTACCTGAATTATAGACAAGATTTTATATTATCTGATGAAAAAATTTTCTAAACTACGTGAGCTAGTGAAAATGTATCCTTTATCCTATAAAAGAAGAAAGAATCAATTGTTTCCTAGCTGAACAAAGTGCCTTGAGCAAAGTGTCTGTGAGCATACATTTTTAATTTCCTTGAAGGAAACCAGTTTTGAGTGAAGTGCTCTCAAAAAGGTATCCTGATGTTCTCCTAATACAATAAGAAATAAAATTTCTCCAAATGCTGAGAGTCCCTTAGCTTTTGGTATATGTTCCCAATTGATCTGGCTCTAAAAGAAACATTATTTAAGCAAGATAATAATCAAGAGGACTGAGTATCTTAAAAATTACTTTAGAGCATATGCTAAGGCTTGGCTGATAAATATTTATTCTCTTTCCATTATTTTCAGAGGCAGAAATAATGTCTCCATATTTTGAGTTTTATCAAAGCATTTGCTCTGGAACTTTCTGATGTGTTAGCATGTTCTACCTTTAACATAGTTGTATGGGTAGGTGTCTTATCACACCTGCTAGACCACAAGAAGAGAGCCTGAATCAGTCACCTCATTCTTTTTTGAGACAAACTATCTCCAAAGGCATTACAATCTGCCTTGTATATCAAACTAAACACATACTTTCATACAAATTATCTCATTTGGTCTACATAATAACCCTGTGAGGAAAACAGGGCAGCAATTATTGCCGCCATTTCATGGATAAGGCAACAGTCTTCCGAGAGTTAAAGTGGCTTACTCAAAGTCGCAAGGCTGAACAGTTATGGATCTCTGACTCATAATTAAGCCCAGTTCAGGAAAACACATATTTACTGAGTGCTTTAAAATCACAATCCTAAGTCTTTTGGATACAAGGCAGGGTACAGATAGTAGACTAACAGATAAAAAGAAAGATAACACTTAGACATTACTTATTATTTGAGAGGCCGTTTTATAAGAACTTTATAGATTTATTTCAGTTAATCTCATAACAAGCCTATGGGGTAGTACTACTGCCATTGTCATGGGATAGACGAGAAAGGTGAGTAGATGACTAACTTGTACAGGATCACGGAGGCAATTTTGACTTCAGAGTCCATGTTCTTAACCATTACACATACTGCCTCTGGAGATTCCAAATTGTGTAGACAACTTTTCATTACTACATGGCCTCCCATGGCAAAGTATGAATAAAAAATTAATATGAGCCTAGCAAAAACACATACACAGAAGCATATAGATAGACATAAATTATTTATCTATCTCTATATATGTGCATACATCTTACACTAAGGGACTTGAGTATGATTGATGATCTCCTTGGGTATGGCTATCACTCCATTTAAGCCAGGATTCCAAAAAAACCTAGATGAATGAGATATTCTAAACCTGAACTTTAACTGGGGAGAAAAAAAGAAAAAGAAATAAAAACTTCCCTGCTTGGAGACATACCTCTCCGTATTTAACTTTCAAAATCATCTTCCTCAAAATATCTTTGTATTTAAAAGAATCCATCAGCCTTTGCAAAGAGAGAAGAGAAAATAGACTTGAGGAAGATGTTCTCTTCTGTGTGACTCAGGAGACATGCTTCCTCTCTGCGACGCTGTACCATCATCTGCCAAAGACGTGTGTGCAAATATCAGTCCTGCAAACAGACAATGTTTGCACTACACTGAGGCCAACTTGCCATCTGGTTATCAGATGTTTGGAGTCCAAATTGTACAGTTTCCCATGTGTTTCCTCTAATGACAATTGGAATGATGAGGCTCTAATAACAAGTATGCATGCACTGGACCGATACCACATCTTTCTGCACAGTAATAGGAACAGTGCATGTAAGAGAAATGGCTTATGTTTTACATTGGTTAAAGAAAAGAAGGAAGTATTTTCTATAGTTCAGGTTCACATGAAATATAAACCTCTTAGTTCAGAATGTGATGTATTTTTCTCAAAAGTTAGAGAATATACTAATGTTCTATGCAATTGTATTTCAGTGTTAGGTCTTGCAGAGTACATCAACTAAAAATGCAATCACAGTAAAAAATCATAATGATATGCACTATTTCTGAATAAGCAAATGCCAAAAGCACAATCTCAACATAATACGAATGATGTGATTGACTACTCGGGTTGCTCATAACCCATAGTTTCAGGTAAGAATCTGTCTTCCACCATTAACGAGAAAAGAAACAGCATTTTCTGTTTAAAATTAATAACTGTAACAGTCCAGGATTATAGGAAAAATTCTAAATGTTTCACATAAAGTGCTTCACAAAATTTTACAGAAGTTCAACAGAATCATTACATAACAAATACATATGAGAAATTCTTCTTTATGGCTTATTCTACTGAATTGCCTATTCATTTTTACCTGCCCCAAATCTATAATTTTCAGCAAGATGAATATTAGCAGAAATAAAAATATACTCTTTATTTTAATATCTCCTACTCTCAATTGGGAAAAAAAACAGCTTAGTCATTTAATATATTAGAATTTTCCTGGGCCAGCCCTGACGGCCTAGTGGTTAAAGTTCAGTGAGCTCTGCTTTGGCGGCCCAAGTTTGGTTCCTGGGCACAGAACCACACCACTTGTCCCTCAGTAGAGACAGCTCACACAGAAGAATTAGAAGTACTTACAACTAGAATATACAACTATGTACTGGGGTTTTAGGGAGGGAAAAAAAAAAAGAGCGGAAGATTGGCAACAGATGCTAGCTCAGGCCGAATCTTTCCCAACAGAAAAAAAAAAACAAAAAAGAGAATTTTCCTTACTTACAATGGCTCAGGTATTAACTATATTCTTCTATGTAATGAAAACTATTGTTTTTAGTAATAGAAAACACCATTAATTTCTAATTCATGTTATGTCTTTTTGGATGACTTTGGGCATTGGATCACCATCAGTAATATCAATAGAATAACATCTTTCTTTGAAGAACTGTAATAGTAATGTATTTTACCTTCATAAATAGTACGATGCTTAATATGCTCTTAAACACAATAGAAATTAATGACATTTCAGGAATTTCTAAATTTGGGGAGGTTACCAAGATTATCTATCACTCTTTTCAAATAGCAACAGCTTCCTCAAAAGACTATCATGTCTGCTTTCAAGACTGTGCAGATAGTTGAACACAGAGGAACCTAGTACCCATATATCCATTTTAATTATCTTTCCTGTTGCTATCCTACTAAGACAAATTTAACTCAGAAATAATGGTGATAATCCAGGGTACAGTAGGGCAGGGTAGAAAGGGAGAAAAAAGAAAAGGATAAACAATGACAATGAATGATACAGTCCAGAGGAAAGTTAAAATGTAGTCACTACTATGTTTTAGTCAATGATCATTGAAAAATTCAGTAAGATATGGAATGAGGTCAAAGTTTCTGTTATGTTTTTATAAAGAAAGAATAGCCCACTGGAATATTAGAGGGAAATGAAGTCAAAAGTACCAATGGAATAAGTAAAAATAAAAAAGAAGAAATCAGAACAGATGAAAAGAGGAAATATATTGCTTCCTACATCTGAATAATATTTTTTCAGTTTATGAAGTGTAAATCACAGATCTACTATCCAAAAACATTTCCCGATTCATCTGAAGAGAAAATCTAAACCAGAGTGTTGAAAAGGGGTCTGAACCAAGTCAATTTTCCTCCTAGCATGTTACCACCTCAAGCAACCAAATTGTGACCTCTGAGTATTAGGCAAAGTATAAGACACTTAAACATCATTTCCCGTCATTACTTTGAGTTTTCTGCAACTACAGCAGTTTTTCATTATGATTTTTCCCTCTAAAAACAGAGATGCAGCTTACAGATTCAGGGATGCCCGTGCCATAGTCTATGCTCAAGAGACAAATCTCAGTCTGTATTTAGACCCAAACAGAGTCTAAAACTAACCACACCCATTCTTTTAATGTTGACTCTATTGCATGGGTTGGAGGTCCCAGGAAGGCACTTAACTAGACGTATAATTTCAACTCAAGAACCTAGAAAACATGACAAACTAGTTTCCAGAACAAATAATCACAATCCTGATTTTACTCAAGAAGACTGGAGTCTTGTGGCTCCATCATCAATCATTTGAAAGCTGCAATCATGATTTAGTCACAAATTGAATATCAGCATTATGAACCAGAATCTGATTGTAAATCCACGCACGGTCCTACCCAGTATCTGAGGAGAGAGGACTGGGGACGTGGAAAAGGGTATGACGGGAGGAGAAAAGGTGAACTAAATTCTTTTAGAGCCTTACACCAATCCTTGAGGTAAATATTACTACCCCTTTCTTTTTTTTTTTTTTTAATTTATTGTTTATTGCAGTAACATTGGTTTATAACATTGTAAAAATTTCAGGTGTACATCATTGTACTTCTGTTTCTTCATAGATTACATCATGTTCACCACCAAAATACTAATTACAACCCATCACCACACACATGTGCCGAATTATCCCTTTCACCCTCCTCCCTCCCCCCTTCCCCTCTGGTAACCACCAATCCAATCTCTGTCCCTATGTGTTTGTTTATTGTTGTTATTATCTACTACTTAATGAAGGAAATCATACGGTATTTGACATATGTACTACCCCTTTCTTTACAAAAATATGAGGCTCAGAAAAATTAAGCAACTTGTGACAAAGCCACAGAGGTAAGAAATACTAAGGCAGGCATTCATTCCAGGTCTGTGTGCCTCTGAAGTCCACTTTATAGCTTCACAGCTGATAATTCCACTCAGAAGATTTAAAATTAAGTTATTAGTAATAATAGGCAAAAATTCCTGTGTCTCTGACACTGTGCAAAGTGATTTCCCCAAACTGAAAATAATAATAGTTGCAATTCGTTGAGCATTAACCATGTGGATCATTTCAATTAATCTTGACAATGCTGGTCAAGGGAGTATTATTATCCTTGTTTTGAACATGAGGCTTAGGGAGGTAAAATAACTTGCCCCATATCCTACAGCTGGCAAGAGGCAGAGGTAGAATTCACATCTGCTTTCTCTGAAATTCAAGGCCTGTGCCGTTCCCAACCCTTCCATTCCTCCTCTCCTCCACAAGTTCCCATAACAACCCTTTGAGTTCAGCAAGTAGGAATTACTTTTGTTTTCAATGAGGAAATAGGTTCAGAGGGAATGCTACTTGCTAACATCATATAACTAGTGTATGGCCAGGCAGGGATTAGAACCCAGGTCAATTTGACTCCTTAGCCTCTTGTCACTGTACCCTGCGGACAAGGGCAATAAAAGAGAATGAAAAATGTGTGCCCCTCAAAGCAACAGATCTGTGCTTTAAAACCTGCCATCACAGCTGTGGGATCAAATGCTCTGGAGCCTTGAACCAAGCTGAATACAGAGCCTGAAAATATCCTTGTGAAAATAATTGTGTGTGTTTGGCTGCTGAGTTCAGCTGGATATCTCACCTATTAGGAGATGCTAGGCTGCAGTGGACATAATGGCAATGGAATTCCATTAGAAAAGGCATAGAGGTGTGGGAGGAAGCCAGGCACAAAACAGTGTGTGTGTTGATGAAAGAAATCACTCCCACTTTGCCCACAGCTGGTGGCATTGATGAAGGTCTCTCGTACAATCTAGGGCTAGTGAGTCTCAGTCTCTGGCACGGATGAGAATCATCTGGGAGCTTGTTAACAATAGAGTTTTAGTGCCACTTCATCTGAGATTCTAATCTAGTAAGTCTAAGGTGATGTGAAGGAATCTGCATTTTACAAATATTCCAGCTGATTCTGATGTGAATGGGCTATAGACTTCATTTTCAGGACCCTGATCGAGTGGATGAGGGAGTCTTTTGGTGAAGCTGCCAACATCAAGCTTAAGTCTGGTCAGAAGAACACAAGATAAAAGTTAAGGTCTTGGGGCCGGCCCCGTGGCATAGTGGTTAAGTGTGCGCGCTCTGCTGCTGGCAGCCCGGGTTTGGATCCCGGGCACACACTGATGCACCGCTTGTCAGGCCATGCTGTGGCGGCGTCCCATATAAAGTGGAGGAAGATGGGCACAGATGTTAGCCCAGGGCCAGTCTTTCTCAGCAAAAACAGAGGAGGACCGGCATGGATGTTAGCTCAGGGCTTATCTTCCTCACACACACAAAAAAAAGTTAAGGTCTTAAAAGTCAGGAAATTGGCCTTCCCTATATTCCCATTTATACTGCATACATGTACTATAGATTGTTAGATTATTAGAGTCTGGAAGAAATAGACTCAAAAAAAGGAGAAATGCAGGAACAAAAGAAAACAAAACATCTTGTAGTAGGGAATTATTTCACTATGTTCATTCGAAACATTTTTTTCCCCTATATTGTCACAAACCTAATTTAATCAATTATTTCTTAGTTAAATTCCACAGTAATCAAAGTAGTCATTCTTTTAGAGAAGGTCAGCTGGTGACAACTTCTTTTAGTTTTCCCTTATCTTAAAATATCTTGATTTCCCCTTCAATACCGAAGGATATTTTTACTGGATATAGGATTCTGAGTTGACAGTTCTTTCCTTTCAGCACTTGAAAACTGTTGCATCATTTGCTGCTGGCTTTCGTGGTTTCTGGTGAGAAATTCAGTTCCATTTGAACTGTTTTTTCCTCTATATGTAATGTGATATTTCCTCTGGCTGCTTTAAAATTGTTCACCAGAGGGGAAGGGGGGAGGGAGGAGACTGAAGGGAGTAAAAGGGCATAGGTGTATGGTGACGGATAGTAATTAATCTTTGGGTGATGAACATGATGTAATCTACACAGAAATTGAAATACAATGATGTACACCTGAAATTTATATAACTTTATAAACCAATGGTACCTCAATAAAAATAAATAAAAGTAAAGGAAAAAAAATAAAACAAAATTTTTTTTCTTTATCTTTAGTTTTCAGAAGTTTGACTATCATGGGTCTTGGCGTGGATTTCTTTGGGCTTATCATGTGTGGGGTTTTCCCAGCTTCTTATATCTGCAAGTTTTGGGGGCTTTGGCAAAATTTGGGAAGTTTTCAGCTAGTATTTCTTTAAGTGTTTTTTAAGCTGCTCTTTTTCTCCTCTCCTTCTAGAGTTCTAAGGATATAAATATTAGATATTTTTTTATAGTCCTACACATTCCTAGGACTGTGTGTGTGTGTGTGTGTGTGTGTGTGTGTGTGCGCCCATATGTGTATGTGTATGTGTTTCTGTCTGTTTTCTCCCTGTTGTTCAGATTGGATAATGTCAATTGCTTCATCTTTTAGTTGACTGATTCTTGCCTCTGTCCCCTCCATTTTTCTGTTGAGCCCATCTATTGAGGGTTGATGTTCTTTTTTTTTTTTTTTCAATGTTAGTTATTGTATTTTTAAGCTCTAATATTTCTATTTGGTTTTTCTTTGGTGGAAGTCTAGTTTCCCCACTGGTCCTTTGCTGGCATGAGTGGGATGGGGCCACCCTTTATTAAGTATTTATTTACTGGAGTAGAATGGTTTTGTCTAAAAGTTTTCTGACTTCCTAGGCTGTCCGTTTCCTGGTCCTTTGACTAAAAAGAGAAGGCTTTTATTACAGTTGCGTTTGTTTGCCTGTTTCTGGGTTGCTAGCTTCCTCAGCTCCAAGTGTGGAATATAGGAGGTAAAAAGAAATCCCAGGGATCTTGCCACCATGTCATTCCTTTAGACTCAGGATCCCTAGCCAGTCTGCCTTCTTCTCTCCACCTTTCAGAGTCTTCTTATGTTTGCTATGTAAATCACGTCCAGAGTGTTTAGTTGCTCACAATGGAAAGAATAGGGAAAAGTATGTCTACTCCATCTTTCCTGGGAGCAGAACTGTTCTTTCTGGGTGATTTTAATGAATTACTTCAGTTTTTATCCCACAGTTCCTTGATTATCAATGAGGACACCACTATAGGCTGTGACAGTACTTAGTCAGCAAACATTAGCAGATTTTAAACCGCATTCTAATCTGAAAATTTTTAAATGAAGGAGGAGAAAAATCCCCAAAGTCATGGCTGTCCTATGAATTTTTTTCATGGAAAAAATGGAACACATGGAGCACATGGAACCCACTAATTGGTTCCAATATGTGAATTAATTTTTTCTTTCATTTTCAATCTTTCATTCAACAAATATTTGTGGAGAGCCACGTAAAGAGTCTTAATTAAACACAAGGGATATACGATTGAATAAGATGTGTTTTTTGTACTCATAAAGTTTATAATCCACTGCTTCAATAAACTTCCTCAATTTCCTTGTCTGGGTCAGGCTTTGCCTCTGCTCTTCTGCCCATTGTACCCTGGGTTTTCATACTATATTCTGTATCGGTTTATTGTCAATCTTCTCTAATAAGCTAGATATCTCCTGTTAATACAATTCTTAAAACTTCTGCAATTTGGCTTCCTTCTTTATTACATTATTTGGGGGCAGATTGATATTGAGGTATGGGCTTAAAGATTAACTAGTTAGCATATTAGCCTTATTTCATTTATCTTATTAACCCATTAGTCCATTCATAATCCAAAAATCAGAGACACGCAGGAAGGGGAAGAGTACTAGCACATTCGGATGGGAAAGAAAGAAGAGAGAGTTCTTGAGCATCAAATATTATGGGAATTAAGCATGAATCTTGGCTAATCCAAGGCACAAAGAGGGAGTTTGCTTCCAAGGATGGAAAAGGCAAAAAATTGTTTAAAATGTACCTAGTTTTAGGGATTGAGATGAGCGGGCAGTGGAAATGAAAAATCCTTCATCTGAAACAAGCTGTATCAGTTAAGCTGCTTTTGGTTGCAAGTAGATAGTCAACTCGAATTAGCAACTAAATAAATTTGTTAGCTCACGTAACTGAAAAAATTCAAGCTATGAGTGGTTTTCAAGTGAGGATTGATCTGGCAGCTCAATAATGTAACTGAAAATGTGTTGTTTCTTTTCTCTTGATTTCCACTGTGTTTCCTGAATTTCACTTTGTCCGTAAGTTGGTTTTCTTTGTGGTTGCTAGAAAGCTGCCAGTAGCTCTTAGGTCTATTAAATGTCTTTGGTCACATCACATTCAGAGACAGAGATGTGGTGGTGGGGGGTGGTGGTGAGGAGAAGAGAGGAGAGGAAGGAAGACCCCCAGCTACCTAATGAAATTCTTCTATTCACTTTGATTGTGACAATATACATCACATGCCCAACAGGGAATTGTTGGTTTAAGTTAATCAGTACCCCCCCACACACACACACCACAACCATGGAACTTACGAAAGAGCTAGAATAGGTGTGGAAGAAAACTGACAATATTTTTTACATCAGCATTTTCTGTTTTACAATAAATACCCATGGCTGTTGCTCTACATATCATTGTGCATCAACATCACCAAGACTACCCCTCCCTAAGGGTAGGAAACTAGCATACATGTGTGACTGGGTTTAATCAGTTAGTGATGAAAGCAGAGATTCCTTTTTACTATTTTCCAGAGTGGGACATGCACTCTGAATTTAAAAAATAGCATACAAGTTGAGATGTGTTAATATTAACAGAAATAATGGCAGCTGTTTAGTCTGTTCTAAAACAGATGGCTTAACATGCTTTGACTCATTACTTGTTTCCATTGCTTTTGCCCTTGGATGAAAACACTTAGGGAAAAAAATAGTGTTCATCAGATTAAAAGAAGGGCCATTCCACATGTTTCAGTGGGAAAACAAGCGGGCTTAGAGTGCTATGTTACACGGATTGTTTTGTGATTCCCATAATAAATGTTTCCCTGTCTTTTTTTTTAACAATGAAGTAGGACAAAATAAATTACTTTCTTATTAAGGTATGCAAAAAAAAAAAATGAAAGGAGTAATATTTATGAAGAAAAAATATTTAGTAGTATAAAAAATGTTTAAAAAATATTGAAGGTTGTGAACTGATGATTCAAGGATATCATTTCAATCAGTCAAATTATAATATAAAATATTTGTTATGTGTTTAAAATATGTTATACTGGTACAAAATTTTACCAAGTTAAAGACTTCCTGAAATTATAGAATTTTAGATTTAGAAGGGACCTTAGAAATCTAGTTCAAATCCACCAGTTACAAAGGAAAGATTAGAGAACCTGAGAGTCGAAGGTTCAAATGACTTGCCTAAAGCCACACAGTCAATTAGTGTAGAAGACTAGAGTACCCATTTCCAGACTAGAAGCCGCACTGCTCTTTCTACTTTTGACCTACATGAAATATGAAACCACCCATACAGAACAGCTGGATACCAGCAAAGACATGTTGCATGTTTCATTTTGAGAAAAAATGAAATCTAGATTATTCTGCTACTTATTAAGACATATACCTAAAGCTGTATACATCCATCCAGATACAAACCTACTGATTATGATTCTGGTAAAATAAAGTGAATGAGGAAAATGTATAGAATAAGAAAAATGAAAAAAATGAATCAGAAAGCCAGTTTTATATTGAATTCAGTGAGACCAATTTCATTTATTAAAATTGCTACTCCATTTATTTTTTTAACATAGTTATGTAACATATGGGGATAATGTTAAAAGTGAATATAGTTTGCCATACCTCTAAGGAGGGAGAGAAAACAGTATTAAGGAATAGTAATTATAAAGGCCATAAAGTATATCATTGATTGATGATGCATTTGATTAATAGAGAAATGGAAAGAAATGGCTTATATATGTGTAGAGAAGGCGTTGCTAGTATACTAGAAGCACTTAAATTGTTTGTGGAAGCTAAAAACACAGGGACTTAGTTTTGTATGCAGAGTACAATTTGATACAGTTTATAACTGAATGGGAGTGGTTTTAAATGAGAATTATTTTCCTGTCTTCTCTTATTAAGAAAATCAAACAACAGTTTTGTCCTATTTTGCTGAGGGTGGTTTCTGCAGTGTGATTGCTACTCAGGCGGGAGTGAACAGAACATCATCTGTATCATTCTAAGAACTTGAGTTGGCTCTTAGAAATGTTTATAATTGCCCTTGAAAAAGAGAGCAGCCTCAGCAGGTTGGAAAATTACTGATCAGTCAACAAGTGTTTATTGAACTCCAACTATGTATTGAGAACAGTACTGAATAGGACATAAAATATAATGTTTTTTTCACCTTATTGGGGACTTTCAGTGGGAGGAGGGATGTTGGAGAACACTATCAATGCACATGGAAGGAAGAGTAATTAAAAGCCCTTTAATTATTAAATATGGTCCATCAGTGCAACTACATATCAGAAGGGGGAGAGATCATTTTGAGTAATAGTAGCCTGAAGGCAAACAAAAGAGATAATAAAATGCCAGAATCTTTAAACATGGAAAATGCTTTGCTTGATCACATTCAATGATGAGATGTCGCCTATTTCTTGAGGCTACCCATTTCACTGGTGAGCTACTCTAACTCCAAGAAAGTTTCTCTTTACTTTGAGCTGAAATCTACCCCTCTTTAATTTCCATCCATCTCCCTATCTTCAGCTCTCAGCTGCTCCAGCCTTTCTAGGTGACAGAATTTCAATGCAAGTAATAATATTACCTTTCAGTATTCTCTCTTTATCTTGCCAAGTATGATAAAGATACCATCCTGGTACTCGTCATTTTATGCTGTATAATTTGTCAAAATCTTCTTAAATATAATATCCAAAAATGACACAATACTCCAAATGAATATTGGCTGGTGAGAATACACAAGGAAAATTATTTTCATTGATCTGGATGCTAGATTTCTGTAATTGCAAAATAAGAGCTTGTTAGCTTTCTTAGCACCTATATTGCCCTATCAGCTCATATTGAGCATTAGGGAATTTTATTTGACCTCCCGCATGAACTGCAGTCAAGCAAATTCTGTGAGAACTTATAAATATGAAGGATACATTTCATTTGAATATAGATTTTATAGTTATTATTGTTAAATGTGCCTTGTTGATTTTTGACTCATTCTTCTAGCTTAGCAAGAAGAATGGTGACTCATGACTTGATCATCCATAACATTAGTTTTTCTCCCAGATTTATGTTAACCATAGATTTGATAAATTAGATTTCTGAGTTTTCAAGGGACCCATACAATAATACCTCATCATGGAGTTGCTGTGAGAATACAAATGAGATAATATAGGGAAAATGCTTATCACAGTGTTTAGAAAATAGTAGATGTTCAATAAATGTTATATCTTTTCCTTTCTTCAAAATAAGTATTTTAAAAGAACATAAATAAGTACAGAACCTCCTTCAGAATAAAATTGATCTCCTTACTGAATGAAATCTTTTGTGTTAACCTGCTGCAATTTTCCCTGATTGTACTAACACTTGGCCTCCATTTTTCTGTCTTGGATATAAAGACACAATTAGAGAGCTTGGTCAAATACTTGTTGGTAAAATAAGTCATTGAGTTGGAATGTGTAGGACAGATAGAATGTATATGGAGGATCAAGAGGGATGGAATGAAATAAATGCAGGTCAGGTCTCCACAGGGTTATGAGCAAAAGCTTAGACATAGGAATAGAGTAGGTGGATTCAAAAGATGAAGGGATGGATTCACGTTGATGTGAAGTGGAAAACATCTGGTAATTGGTGCTAGGTTTTCAAGCACAGAAAGGAAATTGGAATTGATATGGGAAGCAATAGCAACCATTAGATAACCTTATGTCTGAGGTGGGAGGAGAGAAGAGGGAGAAACCAAAGAGTCTGCACAAGGTAACTATGTTAGACAGATAAATAAGAGAAGACTATCATGGAGATAAGCTGTGATAATAATGGAGGCCAGAAGTAATGAAGATCTAGATTAGAAGAATGGTAATGATAATGGAGTAGAAATTGTGACTTCCGAATTCACTACTTATAGGGGATGAAGATGAAAATAAATTGAAAGAGAATTTTAAGGATCATGCAATTAAGAAATGTATAAAGGGGAAAGGAAGAACATTCGAGAAGTATGACAGCAGAAGAAAAATTTAGTTCTGATGATTCTTGAAGTGTGGTCCCAGAATCAGAAGCAGCAGCATCACTTGAGAACTTGTTAGAAAAGAAAAATCACAGGATCCACTCCAGACCTACTGAATTTACCAGTAGTGGTAATAAAGGAATAGAGAGGAGGGGAGCCCTCATTTGTAACATTTGGGGATTTCTGATTTCTATGGAATATATACTCCCACCATGGCCAATTTCAAGCCACCAGTGACATGGAGTTGGCAAGAGAGACACACAAACAGCTCTCCAGACCCTGTAATATGCCACTCGAGCACACCACTGTCCCAGGTGAATCTGTAGCACCCACCAGAATCGCCTGGTAGACTTGTCAAAACATAGCTGGGCCACATCACCAGGGTTTCTGATTTAGTAGGTCTAGGGTGGGGCCTAAATATTTGTATTTCTAATAAGTTTCCAGGTGGTGCAATACTGAAGGTCTGGGGGCCTCACTTTGAGAATCACTGCTCTAAGGGTCCCTTGGGCAACCTTATTCAGAAATTTAATTAACATACAGAGAGAGTCTTAATTACTAAAATCCTATTGAATCAAGTTTTGTCTGTTACAGCCGTTTGTGACCAAAATCCAAAGAGCGGTTTTCAGTTCTCATCTTACTTGAAGTCTCAAGCAGTAATTGACATAGGTTAAACCCTTCCTTCTTGAAACTAATTCTCTAGTTTTCCGCTATTCCAGTCTCACGGTTTTCTTCTCACTTCTCTGGCTATTTTTCTCTATTGCTTTTTGTGGGTTTCTCCTTCTCTGCTGTTAGGTGAATGTTGTGCTCCATGATTCTAGGCTTCCTTCTTTCCTCTTCTGAGGGCTGAATTCTCCTTCTGTGTTATATCATCCATCCAATGGTTTTAAATATCATTTATATGTTGACAGTTCCCAATTCTTCTGCCTAAACCTCTTCTCTGATCTTCACACTGGATATCTCTCCTTCACCTGACATTTATACTTGGCTATCTCGTACCTAATATTACCTAAATAGATTTCATTTTTCCCCTCCCCAAATGACATTTCCCCAGATCTTTCCCAGTTCAGTAAATGGCACCACTATTCACTCTGATGCTTAGTCCCGGAATCCCAAAGTCCATACTTGATTGTGTTCTTTTCTCACCTACCATAACCAATAAACCTTATCACCATTATTTCCAAAACATCTTCTCAATGTTACAGGCTTCACTATCTCCACAGTCACCGCCATAGGTTAAGCCATTATCATTCTTTCCTAGACAACTGCAACAACCTTCTAACTAACTCATCAGCCTTCTTCCACTCTCATTCCCCTATAACCCATTTGCCATACATCAGCCACTAATCTGATTAAATCCTCCAGTAGTACTGTATTACTTCCTTAGTATGGCCCTACATAATCTAGTCCCTGTCCTCTCCTTTCCCATCCTCCCTCAACCCTGCACCTCTTCACTCAAACAGGTCGAGTTCATTCCCATCTGGGGCCTTTTCCACCTATTTCTTCTTCCTGGAGAGCTCTTCGTCCAGAATTTTACATGGCTTGTTCCTTCTTGCTATAAAACTATCAACTCAAATGTCACCTCTACATCAAGGTATTTTTTGTCCATTGTCTCTTTCTATCTTAAAACTTATCTGATCTTCCTCAGAGTGCAGTAGGCAATTTGGTGGGTGAGAAAACCAAACTGCCCAGGTTTGAATCATAGCTCCCCAGCTTCTTCTCTCACTGACTTGGTAAATTATGTGAGCTTTTTTGGACTTCAGTTTCCTCATCTTTAAAAATGTGTAAATAATAATATCTGCTTCTTAGGTTTATTGCAGGAGTTAAATAAGTTAATATATAAAAGGTATTTAGAACTGTTCTGGCATATACAAGAGCTACATAAATGTTAGCTACTATTATCTAAAATTGTCTCATTTCTCTGTTTGTTTCTATATTTATTATCTCTAGCTCCCACCTAGAATGTAAACTCCAAAAGGACAGGCACTTGGACTGTTGTGTTTGCTACAGGATCCTTAGTGCCTAGAAAAGAAGCAGGGACTCAATAAACATTTGTGAAATGAATGGATGAATCTTCTATATTAAGTGGTACGATTCCATTAAAAAAAGAAATAACAGGCCCAAAAATGGCCCCCATGACAGCAAACCGAGACTTATTTGCAATGTTCAACCTATCCCAAGAATATAACCTTTGAATAGTCAATCTGAAATTTCCTGATTAGCACCAGGGAGGCAATCTGCATGATAAAACCCTTGCTATTCCTTTCCCCCTCAAAAGAGGATGTCCTGGCCTAAAAATAACCCCTTCTTTTCTTTTGTTAATAACTCCCTTGCCCCATCCTCCTTCCTATAAAAACCTTCCATTTTGTATAGTTCCTTGGAGTGCCCTTCTAGTTGTTAGATGGAATGCTGCCTGATTCATGAATTGAATTATTCAATAAAGGCAATTTGATCTTCGAATTTACTTCATTGAATGAATTTTTTTTTAACAGATTTGGTGGCAGCAGTGGGACCAAAGTGAATTTCTGAAGGCATTCAAGGAGGAGAGACAGAAGTGTGGTGCCCAAGAACCCCATTTTGAGTTTACTGTTTTTCTCACCATTTGGGGAGGCCATTAATTAGTGTCTTTTGGCTTAAGCACCACTTTCTTTTTGCTTATGAGCTCCCAATCTAATTGGCTTTCTTTTACAGGGCAAGTCAGCTTAAGCTGGTAGACAATTCTACCTGGAGCCAACTGAGCTTGCAGAGAATTATACCTGGAGCCAATCAAGCTGGTAGAGGATTCTGCTGGAGCAAACTGAACTGGCAGACAGTTCTACCTGGAGCCAAGCTCCTAGCCTTTCAGACCACAATTTCCCAGGTGGAAAACCCCAGCCTTTAGCTCTGTCCCTGGATTCCACATTGGGAACTGCTGACGATTTAGTCTGCAATTCCCCACTTGTTTGGAATCAGCTCCCAGATTCCATGTTGGGAATTGTTGGTGACAGCTGCAGTTCTCCATTTTGTTTGGAATCAGTCCCCGTTCCTTGGGGTTTGCTAGTCCAGTCCTTTCCCCCAGTCCAAGGTTCCCTGGGAATTGTTGGCACAGGGCCTTCTTTGTCCAGGATGGAGTAACATCTCTTGGTTACTGTCAGTATCTTTAGGTGCACAGGTTTGTTTGTCTTGTTTTGTGTAGACAAAGGCTAGCTAAAGAAATGAGATCCTTTATATCCAAAAAACTGAGCATACCACCTTCTCACACCTGTTTAATTTATGTTTAAGAACTATAGTCCTGGAAGCTGCAGATATCTAGCAGGATGGTAAAATTTTATGGGGAAAATTCCAAATAGATAAGATTATTTAGAAAGCACACTTAAAAGCAAGGGCTCCCAAATCAAACAAACACATGGGATGCTTACTTAAATTGGTATGCAGAAGCTTCCAAAGGCTTCAAGATTCATTGAAAGATTCATTGCAAAAGGCTGATGAAAAATTAAAGATAGAAGAGGTACCTAAAACAAAGAACTATAAGACTGATGTAACCCCTATTGCTCCCCTCCATCCTCCTTTATTTGAGTACTTATTCTATTAATCCTCTGTCTGAATTGTTTTTCCACTCTGAAAAGACTACATGACTGTAAAAAAATGCTTGTCAAGTTAACGGCCTCACAGACATCCCCATATCTACCTTTGAAGGAGGACTCCTGTATGGGTCCTTCCCAAAGTTGGAAGGACTCTCAGAGATTTCCTGATAAACTGCTATGTTATTCCCTTAAACAGCCAAAGGGAAACAAAAATTAAAATTAATGGGGTTGTTCAACACTGTCAGAAATATTTACTGTTTGTTCTGGCCAAAACCTGACAAGATATTTGAAAGGATTTAATAACTTTATGATCAGAAATTTGGCCAAATTGGAAGCTGATATTCAGAGCCTGATAGGAATATTTTTTAGGGCTTCTCCCCTAAGCTAAATGCACTCAGAGAGAAAAAAAAGAAAATTGGAGAAAATATAGTTGGATGGGAATGTCAGTACAATTCTTTAAGGAATTAAAAAGGCTGTCTTTGTTTTACAAACCTAATTTTTACAGGACCAAAGGTGTGGCTCCAGAAGTTAATACTTTTTTTATGTGTTTCTGACGCAGATTTTCTATCCTCATCTTCTCTAGGACCTAAGATCCACTCTAAAATGCAAATATTTCTCATCAGAAGGGAAAAAAAAAAGAGGGAGGAGATATTTGGAAACTGGGCAAATGAAAAATCTGAAGTGTCTTCTCCAGAAATATTAGCAATTATAATCTCTGCATCTGTCTATGTGTCTGTCTATATGTGTATGTGTATATATATAGTATATATAGTAAATGTGAGATATTTGTCTACCTCTGATGGTTTGCCAAACAATTTATATAAGAGCTCTATTTAATTGGGTTAAAAGTCAAGCACTTTTAAGGACTGGGCATGTTAAAGTTCTCAGAAATATAAGAGAAACTAACCCACATGCTTTCCAAGTTCACATGATCTGAGGTAATCTTCGGTAAATAAAAGCTAGCTTAAGTTTATTGGTTTAATTAAAACAGACATGTCTTTAAATTTTTCAACACTGAACATAACGGAGATAAACAACTTTTGTTCTACCCAGGTTTACTAGTCAAGTTCATATTATTTCTGTTGTAAAATTTGTCAGCAAAAAAATAATTTAGAATGGGGTCTGATTTTGTCTCATGTCTTATGAAGTCTTTGTGGGCAACCTAAACTTAATTACTGGGGGCAAATAATTTAGATAGATGTAAGTGATACCAGCTCAAGACAAGGTTGACATGAGAGAAGCCATGTTGGAGAAAAGAAACCTTACTGTAACTTTGAATGACCTCTGACTAATGAACCCAGCCAGATATGCACCCTCCAGGAGATCTAACTGCTCTGTAGATTTTACAGCTCCTGCTTGTGCATGTACCTCCCAGCTGCGATAAGATAACTTTGTTCTTTTGAGTTCCTTAGGAATGTGATGACACCCGAACAGAGTGTCTATGCTGTTAGCCATCATCAATGAAATGTGAAAGATCTGGTGTGGCAACTCCCAGTCTGTAACACCAGAAGGTCAATATTCCTAACCCCCTCCCCTATAACCCACTGGCCTATATAACTGCTGTAAGATTTTGTGCCCCCTTAAGCTGGTTCTTTTGGACATGAGTCAGCCATCTTCCCTCTTGCTAGCAAGCTGTAATAAAAAGTCCTTTTTCTCCTATCACCTTGCCTCCTGACTATTGGCATGTCTTGCGGCAGGCAGATGAACCCCCTTTTGGGGCAGTAACATAAGTGGGATAAGAGTTTTTAGATGAACTGTTTAGCAATAATTATATGGTATGTGTACTTAAAAATAGTTTCCCAAATCTCTTCAGTAACTTGAAACTTTAGAGTTTTGCTAAATTAAATTAAATAATAGGAAATTCATTGAATATCTAGATGATTTCTAAATAAGATAAAATGGTGAAACACTTTTAAATATAATTACTAAATATAGGTACCTCTACTTTTGGCTTCCCATTGCAGACAAGCTAAAGATATTTCTGGCTATAAGTAAACATGTTTTGTGTCATGCTGAGAAATGTCCTATGAGAAAGTACATTTCTGAAAATTATAAAAAGTATTTATAAATCTTCTAATCCATAGAATGCTAAGGTAAAAGACAGTTCACAATTGCTTCCAAAAATCAGATTCTAAATGAAGCCTTTTTGATGGGGGAGAAACTTTGGGATTTTTTCAAGGGGCCCCTGGAACATTCCAAAAGATGTTAAATTAATCAGGATTATCTGGTATGTTAAATTACATGAGAAGCATTGTCAAATAAGTAACATTAAGCCTTCTTGATGTTGTGTCTATATATAAGAGTTCTAGAAATTGTGTGAAATTCCTAGAAGTCTGATAAGTCCTGGTATAAAATTGTGTGTCATCAAAATTGAGGCTGGCACTAAAAGGACTGAATCTGAGTATCAGAGAAATGCCCTAGCTGACTTTCATGCAAAAGCAGCAGTAACAAAATCTATAAAGACTGTGGCACATGTGAATGAAGTCCATTTTGCCTCTGCAAAAAAATGACCCCTCATTGCCATACTTTTGCCATCCTGATGTTCTTGTAACATAGCAACGGTCTGTTCCTAAATCAGAGAAAGTTAGATAGGCAAACAATGGTTGTCAATTAAACAGACCGTTAATGCTATGGGAAACCCAAGGCGACCTCTTGGTTCTTCCCACCTTGCCGGGAAACCCCATTTTTTGGTTTTTGTATTCTTTCACTCACCATAGAAGAACATTTTTTTGTCCCCAGAAGTCTCAGACCTCCTCTCTCTGGATCCTTTGAGCACCTGCAGCTGGACTTCATTCAACTGCCACTTAGTATGGGTTATCAACATGTTCTTGTTACTGTATGTATGTTTTCTGGATGGGTTAAAGACTTCCCCTGCTGCAAGGCTCATGCCCTCACAGTGGCAAAGAAATTGTTAGATAATGTATTTTACGCTTAGGGTATACTTCCCACAATCTCCAGTGATCGAGGCACCCACCTTCACTGGGAAAAATCATATGAGCCTTAACAAAAACCTTGCAAACTTCTTGGCATTTCACTGTCCCTATCACCCTCAATAATCAGGCAAGGCCAAGAGAACTAATGGAAAAACTAGATTCAAGCAGATCAAGTATTAATTACATGGGACTGCATGAACTGAGGAGAATGCTCTAACATTTCATTTTTCCAGATTTAAGGAAACCTTTTCTCTTAAGCTATATATAACTTACAGCAATTTGGTAAAATATACCTTTGTGAACAAAGATGAAAATATTTACTTTTTCTCCCTACCTGATCCCTCCAGAACTCAGAAACTCTCAGTGAATCTTCTTATTTTCATGACAATGTATTTATTTGCATAAGTTCAATAAGAATCTCTTCTTCTTGTAACAATGAGAAACATCGGCTATATTACCAAAGCTTTGACTAGAATATCATATTTGAGATAGATGTGCATAGACTTAGATACCACCAGACAGCTTCAAGAAACTGCTTGGAAGTATCGACCTGGAGCCTTGCTTATAAGGTTCCAGTAAAGCAGTCATAAAAAGAACTTATATGGTCAATCACTGTTATAAATAATCAGGCCAAGTTTCATGCAAATAAATTCAGCTTTACTGCGATTATCTTTGGTTAAAAAAAAAAAGGAGGGTAATTGTAGAGAAAAAAATTATGTACCTTTGTAGATATTAGATTCTAGTCCTGTTAATTGTCTTTGAGGTTTTGTTATACACCTGTAGACTGAACTCCCCTGGCATAAACTACTGCCTTTGATCTTGCCGACTGTTTGCAGTACCTACTTTGGAAACCATAAATTTACTCCACAAGAGATAGTTACTGGCAGACCAATGTCTATTGGTACACAATCTTCTGCTGATCCCTTGTTTTTTCATGCCAGTATAAGCAGCTTCTCTAAATCTCTACTGTCTTATGCTCTTCTTTCACCAACAGGTTAAAGAAGCTTTCCTGGATCCCAATTCAAAGATCTGGTTGGTCACAGTCTAGAGCCTGGTGACCGGGTATTCTAGATGCATCATCAGAGGAAGACAGCCCTCAAGCCCCACTGGAAGGGACCTTACCAAGTGCTCCTAACCACTGACACTGCTGCAAAACTAGAAGGCATTGAACCTTGCATACACATCTCACAGCTAAAGAAGGCTCCACCTGACGTCCAGTCCTATACAAATGCTGGAGACCTCTGAATCAAATTGATGAGGAAGAGAAGTAGTTGACATTGATGTAGACTGCTTTCACCCAAGACAAAGATCAAGACTTCACACTTTAACTAAACCCGAAACTCTTTCTTCTTTTCTTTCTTTCCTTTACTCCAGCATTGCCCTGGAAAGATAACGCCATCATCCATATCTCCCAGGCCATTGCTAAGGAGGGGAGAGGTAACCTTTGGAATTTAGAACAACTTTTTATTTCAGGCTAAGAGAAAATCTAAGTGACTCCTGGCTCTAAAGAGCAAATGCAACAATCCCTACAAATGAATCCGTTAACATTGTCACCTTAGTAGGAGTAGATCGTGCCCTGAAAGGCTCCTTGGGCCTATGAATGCCTAGATGGCTAATGCACAGCTGGGCAATGCCTTCTAGGTTAATTAATTGTGTGCTTAACTGTTCTAGAAAGGACCTTCTAGGAGGCTTTTATGATTAAGGATTCACTTCCTTTGGCAGGGCCCTACTTCCTTGTTTAGGAGTGAATACAAATGAGGCTATGGTCAGTAACCTCTCCTTAACTCTCGGAGACATGGCAGATTCTGTTAAGACATTAGTTGCCCAGCAAAGACCTTTAGACTCTCTGGCCAAGGTTGTTTTTGATAGTCGAATAGCCTTTAATTATCTTTCAGCTGAGCAAGGAGGTGTCTGTGCTATGGCCAACACCAACTACTGTACCTGGATCAACACATTTGGGGAAGCTGAAACAGTTGCATAAAATGATTGAGCAAGCCACTTGGCTTAAAAAGGTGACTCTGTCAACGGAATCTTTAACTTATTTGATTTTGATTGGTTTGAGTCTTGGGAACCATAGCTCTGAAGTGTACTACAAACAATGGGAATTGTCCCGCTTATAGTTATCATAAAAATCCCCCTGGCTCATTGTATGCTCTCAAAAGCTTTAAATGCGTGTTTGTAGCCACTACCTACCAAGCAAATAATCTCCCTGAGACTGAATGTCAGAAAAGAAGCGAAGAGAATGACCGACTTAAAGGTTGTGAACCTGGAACCGTGAACTGAGAGTGTCATAGGTTTAAGCAAAATGTCATAACATGTGAATATCACAAAGAGGATCAGAAAAAGCTGAGAGAACTACAGAGCAGTAGCTGAGAGTGGCTTCAATGCCTTAATTTTTCACCATATCTCTTAGTTAGGCTGAGAGTCTTGATCAAAAGGGGAAAATTGTTAAAAAAACAAATAATAGGCCACAAAATGGCCCTCATGACGGCAAACCAAGACTTAATCGCAATTTTCAATTTTCAACCTATTCCAGGAATATGACCTTTGAACAGTCAATCTAAAATTTCCTGATTAGCACTAGTGAGGTAATCTGCATGCTAAAACGCTTGCCATTCCCTTCCCTCAAAAAAGAAGTCCTGGCCTAAAATTAACCCTTTCTTTTCTTTTGTTAATAACTCCCTTGCCCCAGCCTCCTACAAATAAAACCCTTCCATTTTGTACAGGCTCTTGGAGTGCCCTTCTAGCTGCTAGATGGGATGCTGCCCAATTCATGATCACTCAATAAAGCCAATTAAATCTTCAAATTTACTAGTTGAATTTTGTTTTCTAACAGTTCCCAAAAAACAATACCCAGTGACTTACATATAATGTATGTTAAAAACCCTGTGCCTCCCAGTGAGATCTTCCTAGTAACTGTTTATAAAAACTCTGTCTTGAGAAAGGCTACAAATAACTGCAACAAATGACCTCATCTCAATCATACTTTTGTTCAGAATGGTTTTCAAATCTTTGTTTCTGAATTTCATGATTTGTAGGAAACATCTGGCAAAAACAGAAATCATGATTATTATTTGTTGGCAGTTGACAGTGTACTAAGCACAGAGAAACAAGAGTTTCAACAGGAAAATGGCTGTCATCTCTTTATTAATTTATCAGCAAAGCTTTGCTAACAGGCACTTTCTCCCCAGGTCATGGATGTAAGTATTTGCTTAAGAGCAAAACCATGAATTCTTCCTGGACTGCTAATGGGCAGTTTTGGACTCATGAGCTGTGATATTCCCTTAGATTTCTGACTCAGTTCCCCTAGGCTGTCTCACACTACAGTCTGCTATTCTATTTGAGGGCCCCTATTCTCAGATTGGTACCAGACCTATCTGGAAGCCAAAGGCTTTTTCCTTAAAATAGTTTACCTCACTATTGTATTATCTATGAAATATATTTTTCTATACAACAACACTGCTGGAAAATGCAATAATACTTATAGCAGACTATAAGGGTTTTGAGCAGGGAGGAAAAAAAGGACTCTAAATAGAAATCAAATATTCCACTATAACAAGGCTCTAAAAACTGTCTACAGGTAGTTTTCTTTTCTTTTCCTTTTTTTTTTTTTTTTTTTGGTGGGAAGGGGTGACCTCAAAGTGTTTTTAAAAAGAAATTTGAAGGCCTTAAAGCAAGCATTTTCCAGTTTGCCACAGTTTCTTCCAGCCTTATGCCCTGTCTGTTCACATATTAAAGTAACTTTTCTGGACTCCATCTTCCACCGACATCATTTAAATATCTTCAGCACCACTACCAAAAATATTCAAAAGCACTTACATGTGAAGGACAATAGATGTCCATTTCTTTGGGTCCCTATGTCACCTATGAAGGGAGCTAAAGTCTTGGGAAATATTTATTATTTGATTACTTGTTTGTAATTAATAACTGGCCAGATTAGAAGAATGATTTGAAATGATTCAAAATAACAGGCATATATACAAAGTCACTGTGGATATTGAAATAAATAATCATAATGAAGTAGAAAGAAGTGAATTTAACAAGCATCAAGGCTAATATAGTTACTGAGATCGAACCTTAAATTCACTCTGAACTCACCTGTAATAAACACTTAAAGATAAGTACATGGTTACATAATTTTATTATCTGATGAAAGATCCAATGTTCTGAAGAGTAAGAATTTTTTTTTATGATAGTAAATTCTTAAAAAATTAAGTATATTGTCATGGTTCTTAAGCAAGGGATTTTAATATAAAAGAATGTCTTTCAAGAAAATAAGGATACATAGCTTAAAACAATTCAATATTTTAAACTCAAATTGTTCTTTCTAGCATCATCCACATATGGGTTCAAAGAGACAAATTTTGGTCTATTATCTTAAATAGACCCAGCTACTTGCCCAGAAAAGATCCTTCTATTTTTGATGAAAAGCTTTGACTATTAAATATTTGAAAATATTATACCAAAAATACATGATTAACATGTTGATCCACCTTTTTTTTTGCCCATTCTGTTAAGTAGACAAAGATGTTAATTGAGTGATTTTGGAGGACAAGAATTATATTCCAACCTTTTTCCCCAGTTTGCTGTGTAAACTCAGAGAACTCACTCAACCTCTCTGAGATCAAACCTTTCTGAGTGTGATAGTTTAAAGAAATTGCAAAGCCTATTTTAATAATAAAGTGATATATAAATGTCAAATAACACTGCTATTCTTTGTAAAGGAACCAAGGCCTAGAATTCTGAAATAGCAAGTCCTAAATACATGAGGGTCAAAAAGCATTACAGACTCAGTGTTGAAAAGAAAGTTTCCTGGGAGATTTTCTTTATCACCTTTTTTACAACAAGGAGAAATAGAAAAAAAGTCTATGTTCTTTGGAGAATGACACAAATATAAATAGATAAAACTCTGACTGTTGAAATAATTCCTCTAAAATCAAGAAGAATGTTAGTATCCAAATCCTAAAGCATTTATTTTTTGGTTCTTTAACTTTAGGCAACTCAGTTAACATCTCTGAATTTCTTCTTGTATATAAAATGAGTCCAATAATTCTTATGTCACACGACTATTGCAAGAATTAAGTATGATAACCCTGACAAAGCACCTGCCACATAACAGATGCATGAGAGAGGGCCATCTCGTCCTCAGTGGACTTTGTTACCAAGTACACACATGTACCCTGCACAGAAGGTGTGTACATGTTCAGAAGGTGTGTATAAGTTCAGAAGCAGATTCAGGGTTTTAAAGTAGTTTTCAAACAGCAGAGATTAACAAAAATGATATGTTTATTTTGTGAGCAATTAAATTCATCTTGTCTTCCATTAGGCAAAGACTGGAATTTTATTGTGGCATAACTACAATGATTTTATTTCTAAAAGAGTAGGCCAAAACAGATATTAAAAAACTATGCAATGCCATACAGATACCTTGCTACTTACAACAATATTTGACTCTCATAAATTCCCCAACCTAGTTCATTCTGTCTTATGGAGCAATTATCTTACAGCTCCTGGATCCCAGTACAGTTCTGTTTCCCTCCCCTTGATCTGGTTTCTGCACACTGCCTTTTATACTGAGCGCACATGATAATGGTATGTCTGCTGAAATGGTTCCAAATTCTCCTTGTCCTTTTCTCCCTGGATTACCCAAAATGCCACAGTATTTTATTTTACGGAACATTGTCAACAAAGGCAACTTTAGAACAGAAACTATAAAATTAAAAAAAAATTGTTCGGGGGCCAGCCTGGTGGCGTACTGGTTAAGCACAACTGCTTAGGCAGCCCGGGGTTCGTAGGTTTGGATCCCGGCATGGACCTATGCCCCGCTTGTCAAGCCATGCTGTGGAAGGCATCCCACATATAAAATAGAGGAAGATGGGCACAAATGTTAGCCCAAAGCCAATCTTCCTCAGCAAAAAGAGGAGGATTGGCAGCAGATGTTAGTTCAAGGCTAGTCTTCCTCACCAAAAAAAAAATAAATAAATAAAATAATGATTTTTGGTCTATGTATATTTTTTCACATTTATTCTTAAATCTATTTCATTGCTCTTTTATTTATTTATTTATTTGCTAGGAAGATTCACCCTGAGCTAATATCTGTGCCAATCTTCTTCTATTCTTTTGTATGTGGGTCGCCATCACAGCATGGCTGATGAGTGGTATAGCTCCGCACCTGGGATCCGAACCCGTGAACCCGGGCTGCTGAAGCAGAGCACACTGAACTTAACCACTAGGTCACGGGGCCACCCCCTCATTGCTCTTTTAAAACTGACTTTCCCAGGTCATTATCCTACCCAGTTTATGTTCCAAGAGACTGGGGTCATCTGCCAGTGCCAAGCTTCTGGTTCAGTGTGAATACAGAATTGGAACTCTGTCCTCTTGAAGAGAAGGCAGAAAAACCCTCTCAATCTAAATTGGAATGTAGAGGTCAGTGGCATTGTCAGGTACAACACATATAATGAGAGCTCAGTGTCTTTCAGTTATAGGATTATAATTTGGAATCTTGGTCATGCACAAGGAAGAGGACAAATAATTGCTTGGGTCTGTATAAGGTGCTTTGTTTTCAGGAAACACGGTTACAGATAGTTTTCATTTAATCCTCAAGGCAAAGTTCTTGGGAGAAACATTCACAGATATTCTCCATTTTGTTAAATATCCTGGTACTAATAGATATTTCATTTCAGACTCATATTTAAAATGACATTTAAAAGTAGTGTGACCAACCAAATATTTTTCAGCACTAACATTACCTTCTGAATTGCATAGTGGTATCTGAAGTTCTAAAGCTGTTTTTCTTATCTATGTATTTAAGATTCATTTAAGTTTTAATCACCTGCAAATCCAGGATATCTTATTTATTACTTATTAAAAATTTGTGGTAGGTCCTATTAATATTTAGCTCCATGAACCTGAGCTCAATGAATAAAAACATATTTTAGAGAACACTGCCGGAATTGTTTTCAAAACCTAATGCACTACGTAGATTCTAGAGGTGAAAAGCAATATTGAAAAGTTAACTGTAAGTATAAGGTATGGTAGGACTCTATGGTAAAAGTGCAAATTGGGGCTTTCCAATGTTTTTCTTTTCCACAGTTAGGTTTACTTTTCAATTCCTGGAGAAAAAAAATCTGGAAATATATCCTCCGGTCTCCACTCTCTCTTCCTTTCCACAATGCCACCAGAACCTCTCTTGTTAAGATCACTGCTGACTTCTTAATTTCCAACTCCAACAGAACTTGTCAACACTCCTCCCACCGAACCTGTCTGGAGCACATGGCAGTGCTGTCCACCAAGCTGATGTGCTCCACTTGCTAGGCTTCCATCAAGCCACACGTTCCTGACATTCCTCTTACTTTGATGATTGTTTGTTCTCAGGTTCCTTTTCTTCTCCCCTAGATGTGTTTTCTTAAGGTTCTGCCTTTGATCCTTTTATTCTCTCTTGCTCATTAGCAATCTTGTTCTACATGTACAGTTCCAAGCATCACCTCTATATGAATGGCTACCATATCTAGCTGTGACATCTCCAAGTTCTGGTACAAGTTGTTTGCTAATTTCTCCTATTAGAATCACTATCTTCCCAGGTGCCAAGCTAAAACCCTCAAGTTTATCCTCTTTTGCCTCCATCATTATCATCATCTAATTTGTTTTCAATTTCTAGTCAATTTATATAGTCCATTTACAATTTGTCCCACCTACAAATTTTTATTTCTACATCCCTTATTCAAATTCTGAATTCTGCATATAATATTAAATAAGCTCTTCACTGGTCCTCTTATTCCTTTTTCCATTCAGTTGACACACAATTTCCAGATTAATTTGCAGGAAGCTCAGCTGTGATGACGTCATTCTCCTACACAAAGCATGTAATGACTTGTCGTACTCTACTAAATTGCAAATCTAAATTCCTTCACCTGGTAGTAAGGGCTACTGCCTATGTTTCAATTGTGTATCCAACCTCTCCCTTTTCCACAGCCTATGCCCTCCCATTTGTTCTGAAATGAGGTAGTATCTCCTGGGAGGCACCTGGAAATGTGTAGAGGCAATTCTGGTTATCACAAAGACTGGGCTGGAGGAGGTGGTGGTTGTGTATACAGTGCCCTAAATTCTGGGTTTTCTGGCATGTAGAAATGCCAGATAGTCACCTACCGCTGTGACTATCCCACACAACAAGAATTGTCCCACCCAAAATGCCAGGAGGTCCCCTGTTAAGAAACAAAGTGGCTTAGACACACTCAATTATTCATTTTTCTCAGCTTCTGTTATATGCTTTTCCAACTCCTCTGCCTAGAACACCGTTTTCATATTTTCCCAAACCTCCAAATCTTGCTTATCCTTTAAGGCCTACAGAAAATGTCACTTTTCTGAGAGCCCTCCCTGAATCCCTTAACTGACATGAATCTCTCTCTAACTCCCATGGCATTTCAACATATTCCTCTCTAACTCGACTTCATTTCTACCTGGATAATTCAGTTTCCCTTCTCACTGGAAACTTAAAGTAACAAAGTTCCATCTTTGTTTTTCTCTATGGCTAGGACATTGCCAAGGCTGGCACAGATCCTTTATGCTAACATGCTTAATATTCCAGCACATACCATGAGCGTAAATGAGGGCTCCAGCACAGACTCTCTGGTTTGTGATTAATTCTGAAATTCTTTCCTCAGCCTGCATGTTAAATCATACTTAGTTCTGCTAATGACTTTTAAGTCATTATCTAATTTTTGACCCCATGTCCCCACTAAAATTTAATGCCTATGACCTCTTCCACAACTTCTGTTTCTTCTTCCAGGACACACTGCCTCAGATGTTCTTAGATAAAGCCCCTCCTAGTTGAACCCAGACCTTATTCCTCATAACTGCTCCAGTAGGTACTCCATGAATCCCTACTCCCTGCTCCTGGATCATCCTAGCTTCATGGATGCTCACAGTAGGTGGTCAGCAAATATTTGTTTAATGAAGAGATCCTTGGAATGAGAGAAAGGGAGTGGCTGACTATGTAATTGGTACAGGACTCAGAACAATGATAGTACAATAACTGAGCCTAATTTCCAGGCTTGGAAAGCAACAGTGTTCACAGCTGCACTCAAGCACTGTCTCCGCACATAAATATCAGGGCACCACAGGTAAGAGATTGATCCTAGGCTTGTGGTCTAAAATCATCCTAGACAGTCTTGAGGATCAATCATTCAATCATGATCAGCTTTAAAAAAAAAAAAGATCACCTCATTTTAGCCTTTTTATAATCTTACATGACTCTTGGTTTCCAAAATCTTAGAGTATTTTTTGCCATTCTCGGAAGAGAAAAGAAATAAATTAGGTATAATTGTAAAAGACCTATCATAATTCTCATATGTATACCCTGGGATTCTTAAAGAATATGATTATTTCAAATTGATTATTTGAGTCCTATATTGTTTAGCTGCAAACAAAACATCCATCATCATCATCTACAGAAGATATAAGAAAACATTTCTGCTTCCTCAGAGCATGATACTTAGAAAATTAAGTGCTTTCAATTCATAAATATGGCAGCTTCTCAATCACAAAAACAAACCAAAAAACCCTCTACAAATCAGGGCATTTTTTTCTGTTTGAAAGAGATACCCCAATGCCCTTCTGAAGCGTGTACTAAATACAGTAACATCATAACTTAATCAGAACAAGCTGCTGTTATAAGAAAACAATGCTGCCCATGCAGAGGGAGGTAATGCCAGTCACTTCACATGATTTGTATTGCAAGCAGACAAAGTGTCATATGGGGATCTTTTATCACTTTGGTTAGAAATTGGGAGTTTCTACATCTCCCAGAGAACAAAGAAGGATGAGGAACAGTGGTGGCTTTCAATATTAACTTGACAATGTCTACAATGCAAAGTAAGTTCATGCAGATATAATCATTCACTCCATAAATACGTACTGAGTACCTACTATGTGTCAGGCATTACTCTTAGGATACATCAGTGGACCAAAAATTCCTGCCCCCATGGAGGTTATATTTTTCCATGTTTAACTATGAACACAGCTGATCTCCAGAGCACAATCTCCCTCAGGCACTCTGTTCTTTTTATCCTTCACAAGCTTCTATGTCTGGGGCAACCTTGACTTTCTTCTCTACTTTTCAACACACCCAATATACAACCCTTTTAGAAAGTAATTATAGATTTCCAATAAGCAACTTTTGAAAATATATCCCCAAGCACATCACTAAAAATAAACTACATGCCTTTGCAAGCTGTTTTAGCTCTTTCAGGTCTTTGGATACCATTTGATAAGAGGGGTAGTACTAGATATTGATTCAAATGTGACAGTGATTACAAAACTTAATTTGATTTTTGAAAAGCTAAGCACTTGTGAGAGTCTGACTGAGTGTACCTGTATTCACCATAGGGAAAATATTTTGGGTTTTCACCATGCTTTCTATTAATTAAAGAATCTTATTTATAGAAAGAACATTTAAGCCCATCTAATACCTCTACCACCCAACAACAAAATTCTCTTTCCAACATCTTTGACAAGGCACAGCCTATCTGGCTTTTTTTTAGGCATTTGCAGTTTTTAGGTAATAGTTCACTACAGTTTAAAACAACTCATCCTTTTTCTGCCTAGCCCTTAAACTACAGGGCTTAAACCCAGCATGATATTCTAGCCATGGACATCCCTGTGCCAAGTACACTGTGAATTTTCCATTTCACAAGTAAGCATCATGATCATTTTAAAGCTGTAAGATGGTCCTCAGGTCATGCTACTGACTTACATAGTTGAGTCCTTTAAATTAGTACTTTTAATTTTCTGGATTTTTCAGGCCACAAATATTTTTGAAAGAAGGAGGTAGAGGGAAAAGGGAAGTAACTGACATGGGATTGGGAAATTTTTATTTTGCCCAGTAAAGAAAATAACCATATGACAAGCTATTATCTATTTTCATTATTTTTTCATAAGTCAAATGTTTTTGATGAATATCAAACAAGTAGAAAGTATATAAATTTCAAATAAAATGTTGAATAAATTTTATTTCATGAAAAAAAGCTAACTATACTGACCTAATTTCACTACAGACCATGAAAATGCTTTCATGGACCAGTGTTTGGAATTCATTGAACTAGATAACAAATGTCCCTCTCAACTCCTGATGCCCCAGGTGCTTCTGATAAGCGATGTTTTTCTTATCCACTCGTGCAATAGATTTCATTTAACCTAAGGCCCTGATTTTATATTTACTCTTATTAAATTTCAGCTTATGAGTTTTCAAATATTAATCCAAATTATCAACACATTTTAGAAGCTTGAATTCTGTCTGTCTTTCTCATTTCTGTCTCATATGCAAATATAAAATGTTTACTTTTAAGATATCCTTCCAAGTCACTTGTTAAAAAGGAACAAGGGTCTGTATCTTTCCACCTGGTTGAATTCAAAGAGCTATAGTACTCTAGCAATGCTATTATCCAGATCACATTTCTCTCCTTTATGTGAAAGACAAATTCATTGGAGGGTCTCAGGATTGGGCATTAAAAAGCTTGTAGGGTATAATGCAAAGTGAAATAAGTCAGAGGGAGAAGGTCAAATACCTTATGATTTCCTTCATTAAGTAGTAGATAATAACAACAATAAACAAACACATAGGGACAGAGAGTGGATTGGTGGTTACCAGAGGGGAAGGGGGGAGGGAGGAGGGTGAAAGGGATAATTCGGCACATGTGTGTGGTGATGGGTTGTAATTAGTATTTTGGTGGTGAACATGATGTAGTCCATGCAGAAATAGAAGTACAATGATGTACACCTGAAATTTTTACAATGTTATAAACCAATGTTACTGCAATAAACAAAAAATTAAAAAAAAATAAAAAATAAAATAAAAAAAAAGCTTGTAGGACAACTACTCACCCAAAGCTTGTACCCTCGATTCAGTACCTTGGGCAAATGGCCACTCTTTTTGTGTTTAAATGTCTGTGGTGTTGGGAAACTCCAAATCCTTCCTTCTCAACAAAGTCCAATTCCTTTCAGGATAGCTCTGTTAGAAAACTCATTCTATATTGAGAAGAAATTTGTACCCTTCTAGTTCCTGCTCATAGGTTGTAGTCCTGCCCCTCAGGGACCTTTAGAATATGTCTTTCACGTTATAGTCGTTAAAGATTTGATAACAGTGATCATGTTTCTCCAAGTCTTACCTTTTCCTGGCTAAAAATTCCCTGTTGCTTTTGTGAGTTTTTCATATGACATAGTTTCAAGTCATGTCACTGTGTTAGATAGCCTCTGCCAAATATGCTCCAAGTGACAAATTCTCTTTAAAGTGTGATACCTGTAACTGGGCAAAGCATTATAGTTGTAGTCCTTTAGGCACAGTAAGAACCAGGATGATCCAATTCACTGAAACCTAGTGAACTCAACCGTATTTAACAAACAGGAATTAAGCGCCAACCTGTCACCTCCTCCTGACCCTGTGTTTTCTCAACCTGATTCACTCCAGAATCAATCTAGAAATGTTTTTAATTGATTGGGTCTTATTTAGAAATTAATAAAATACCTATTTCTATTTATTAAAAGAAATAAAATGGAATGTAAAAGTATTCCTCCTTATTCTTTGTTCCAAGTTTCAATTCTTAAAAGTAACCACTACTAAAATTCTCATGAGACCCTTTTTGAAAAATTTTTTATAACTACATAAACATATAGCTCAATCTATCTCTTTTTTTCCCCACATAAATGGGATAACATACACACTCATCTGAAATTTGTCTTTTCACTTATCATGGGTATCTTCCATACCAAAACATACATTCAGCCAATTTACTACTTTAAACAGCTTTTAACGTTCGCGGCTAAGAGACATTTAGGTTGGTTTAGCTTTTGCCATTACAGATAAAGCTGCATAAAAACCTTACTCATAGACTTTTGTGCATGCGCACACATATATCTGCACCATAAATTGCTGGAAGTGGAATTAGTAGACCCAAATGTATGTGCACGTTTTATTTCAATAGATATTGCCGAAGTGGAATTTACATGTGCACACACACACACCCACACACACACAACTGGGTCGCACTCCAGACCTACTAATCCTGAATTTCGGGATGTACTGTATAAAAAATATGCAGTTTAAAAAATAATTTTGAAGTGCAGAGAAAGTTGAGAATAAGATTTAGAACTTATTCTTTGATGAAAAAATGTGCAATCATATTAGTTTTTCTGACAGCTATATCACACTCTTGATTTACATTGAAATTACTGTCAACTAAAACCTGTAGGCCTTTTGGAGTGTCAATTTTTTCTAAGCCATATTTCTTCCATTCCCTATTTTGAAATTTGTTTTGTAGTGCCCAATATATATGGTTTAATATTTATACCTATTAAATTTCATCTGGATACTAAGATTTAGTCCATCTTCTAGAATATCCCAATTCTCTGTGACTGGATATTTCAGCTAATATATTTCCTTTATTCTCCTATTTTTAACTGAAAATTTTAAGAACATTATTCTATAATTTTATCCAAATCACTAGTAAAACACTGAAATGAGCTGGGTCAAGAGCAGATCACTGCAGCCTACCAGTAGACGTCTCACCCGTGGTTACCAACTGTACATTAATCATTCATTTTAAGGATTTTTTTTTTCATCAGTTGCAACTCAAACTAATTATACTATACTTTTTGTTTTTCTTCTTGTCAAATGAAAATGAAATGTCAAATGAAAATTCTCTATCTACACACTAGATAAATATTTTTGGTGAAATTGATAGGACTTGTTAATGGATTAGATAGGAAAAACAGCTATTAGCTATCAGAATATAAGCTTCACAAAGGCAAGGATCTTTGTCTGTTTTCTTTACTATTTTCTCCCCAGATGCACAAACAATGCCTACCACATAGCATAGGATCAATAAATATTTACTGAATGAAGAAAGGAAAATCTCCAGGTTTTTCGTCAGAGGAACTAGGTGAATGGCCATGCCATTAACTAAAATCAGTAAGACTGAAGAAGAAGTAGAATAAGATGCAGATGGAACAATCAGGAGTTCCATTTTGGCTATTTTAACCTTTAGATTTCTTCTAAATATTAAAGAGAAAATGTCAAAGGGAAAACTAGATATTTGAGTCTAGTCTTTAGAAGAGAGGTCTGGCCAAGAGAGAAAAATCTGGAAGCCATCAGCATATAGCCATGGAATTTATTGTAATAATTAATAAAAAATTAAAGAGTCCCTGAAGGACATAAAAAAAAAGATCTGATTATGGAGATCCATAAAACATGTTTACTAATGGAAAGATTCAACATCTCAAAGGAGTCATTATTGCTTAAAATAATCTAAAATTCAAAACATTTTAACAATTTCAATAAAAATTCTAACATGTATTTTCATGGAACTTGGCAAGTTGATCCTGAAAGTTATATGAAAGAGCAAAAAGTAAGAACAGCAACAATTTAAAGCAAAAAACAAAGTGAGCCAATTTGCCTAGAAGATATCAAGATTCAGTATAATTAACACATTGCAGTACTGTTACAGGGATAAAGAAATAGAGCAGTGGAACAGAATGGAGAGCCCAGAAACTTGTATACTTTGAAACGTATTTCAATTTGTCTACCAATCTATATTTACATATGGAACAGTAGTAAAAAAAGTATACACATTTGATATGTATGTATTATATATGTATAACGTATTATATAAAACATTTATTGGGGTCTAGCCCGGTGGCATAGTGGTTAAGTTCGGCATACTCTGCTTTGGCAGCCTGGGGTTCATGGGTTCAGATTCCAGGCAAGGATCTACATCACTCATCAAGCCATGCTGTGGCAGCAACCCACTTACAAAATAGAGGAAGATGGGCACAGATGTTAGCTCGAGGCAACTCTTCCTCAAGCAAAAAGAGAGGAAGATTGGCAACAGGTGTTAGCTCAGGGCCAATCTGAGCTAACACACACAAAAATTATTGTATATGTATGCATGTATTATATATGTGTATAGTATTACATATATGTGCCCACAAATATGTGTAAAATAATGTAAACATTTAAAAAGTGTGTGTGTGTGTGAGAAACAATGGTAGCATTTCACATTAATTGGGAAAGGATCAACTATTTAATACATGATGGTGGCCCAACTGTTAGCGCTGCAAAAAAAAAAAAGAAATACATCCCTACCTCATGTTAGACATAAAAATAAATTTTAGATGAAATAAAGATCTAAATGCTAAATAACAATACTTCAATTTTTTTAAAAGAAAATGTGAGAACTATATAACATTTTTGTTGGAAGAATTTCTTAACAAGGCACAAACCAACAAACCCTGGCACAGGGTAGGTGCTCTATAAATGTCTACTGAAAGAATTAAAAGATGGATCATATGTTTACACTAAAGTTCTTAAAATCCTCTATGATTAAAATATTATTTTAAAAGTTAAAAGAAAAGCTATGGTCAACAGAAGATATTTTTAACAAACCTAAGCAATGCAATAAAAAAAAGACAACACAACTAAAAATTGGCAAAGGGTTGAAGCAATTCACAGAATTAGAAAGCCAAATGGTCAATAAACATTTGAAAAAAATATTTTCTTTAGTAATCAGAAAATTATAAATTAAAACCAATGAGAGATATTTAATACTCTTCCGATTCAAAAGACATTTTAAAAAGTGACAGCACCAAGTGGAAAAGTGAGAATACTCATAAGCTGTTGAGGGGAGTAATAAGTGATTTAACCACTTTAGAGACCTCTTTACAGTATTCTATTCCCTGTGGGATCTCACAGAACACTGACATCACTTGTGAGATCTCAGTTGTAGGTCCTCTAGATGCCACTTCTCCAGTCAGTTTTTACTTGTTAATCAACATTAAGTCAAAGTTTTAACTTGTCAATCATCATTAAGTCCAAAGAAGTGGTATCCCTGACTGTTTCCTCAATATTCCTAGAGATGAAATTGTCAGCAAGGCAAATCAAGAATTTATCACATACTCTACTTTTAGTAAAATGAGAATCTCAGCAGATGTCCAGAGACTTGAAGTCTCTAATCATTGTCATATTTCACATCCGTACAACATTTGTGGTCTCTTTTAGGAAGTAATTATCCATATTATTTCTTGCTTATTCTGAGACAAGGTGTTTATGATTGCCCTTATGTGTATCCTGATTCATGACTTCAAAACTACTAGTCATCTAGAAACAATTCCTTAAAAATGTGTTGCTCCTTAGATTTTAAAAAACTCCTGAATTGCAGACAAGAAAATATTTCTTGGCTTTTTTCAAACTCATGTCTTCTTTAGATAAAAGGAAAAAGAAAGTCATTCCTTTCATGCTATTTGAGATTTTGAAACAAACAATGACCAAAATAAATAAAATCTATTGGATAAAGCACTGCCTTGATTTCAAATTATACCTATCTCTCACAAGAATCTGATATGGTCCCTTACAGAATGTTACAAGAACCAGGTGCTAAGTAAAGAACTAGGTGCTTAGTAAAGAATAAGACATGACCTTAGGATGAGTCATCTTCTGTGTTTAAAATAAATATTTTAATATCTTTCCCATATGTATAAAAGTCTGAAGCATTACATATAATTTTTATAGTTGGTTTAATGAAAGAGACAGTAGCTTAGTTATCATACCTGTGGACACAAGGTTTCCAGGTGATTGGCTGCAGTTTTGACAATTTTAATCCCATCTTCATTTGTTGACATGGAACAAGCAAGATTTGCCACCTTAAATACAATCCAAAATAATGGAAATTATTTCAGATTATCAAGGAAATTCAGAAACATTTTTTATCCTAGACAAATAAGAGTATGTACACATTCATTGAAAATCTCAGTGACAACAGCATTTTTATAAATGTCAGTGGTATCTGTTTTATGGAAGTATTCAGAGAACCTATTAAAAGAAATAACAACAAAGAGCTCTAGAAAATTGTTTAAAACAAAAAGGAAGACTGGTGAGTGAATCAATAAACCCTATACAGTCTCTTGGTATCAACATCTAACCCATAATAAGATGCTAACTATTATGGTTTCCTATGAGGCTGAAAAAAAAAGTTTATCTATGGATTGAATGCTAATAGGTTCTTGGAATCTCATATGATTGTGGTTTATTTTAAGTTTGTAATTGGTATATTATTTCCCAGAGATCTACTACGCATACTTAAGTTGCATTAAGCATGACTGTATCTTTATTCATGTTTTATTCAGCATCAAATATACTACAAAGCTGGACAAATACAAGATAATTAAATTCTTCTTCCTGTTCTTGATTTTCTACTACAACTGCATGAGCACTCTTTGACATTCCAGCAGTTGATTTGATTCAAACAGTAGTAACACCCAAATTCCTTTATATGTTACTGTTTTTGAAACGTATACTCTTTTCTAGGGAAATGGGTGCTCTTTTAAATAAGTACCTTTATGTCCATTACCCAAGTCTGATATTTACAAATACTTTCTTTATGCCATGAAACAGTCATGTGAAAGAACATGAGATTCGTTTCCCTTCCTTTGAACCTCACTCTTATTCAACATCTCTCTTGCTAGCAGGTGAGTGTGTTATACAGAGCAGCGTTTTCTCTGATCTACAAACTACGTCATTATCTTCATCACTGCAAGGAGATCACTTTTCTAACAATCATTTTTCTAACTTTTCTCTGTTAGTTATGGTATACTTTAACATGTTGTAGATTTTGCTGCTCAAATCCAAAATGCATTCAGTTGCAGAGAAACCGTATATTAGCTGCATGCAATGGAAGTGAACAACAAAAATATTTTTGGATCACTATTTGTAGAGTACCACAAAATGTTACTTAAATGGATTTATAGTCTTTGTTTTTTTATAGCATTACTTTTAGTATGTTAAAAGTGAAACTACTCCTTGGTTTGCATTTACATATAATGAAATAACAGCCATACATCATTTAACTGTGGAAGGGCATTGTTCACTTTATTAATATACATGCAAATGGCTTACTTGAAAAGGTCTTTTGCTGGCTTGAAGGTCACAATGCCTCAACTTTCATATATGAACCATAATTAGCACATTTTCGCATTATTTGAAAAGGGCAGCAGTTTCTGTGCCCGTCTCCCCTGCCTCCCAAGCCCCACTCACAGAAAGAGAAATTCAGCAGTCTAATTGCTTTAATATGTTTTATAATAATTTGCACTGAACTTGCAGAAAATAACTACCTGTAAATTTGAGCACCGTTGGTTTTAAGTAAAAAAATTAAAAATTAGTAGCTCAACCTTTTGGTCAAATCGCATGAATGCTGGTTAATTGAAAGTTTAAAAATTACAGAAAGGTGCCCCACATAGACACTCTTTTACTTTACTTTTTAATGCATCATCTTTCTCTTTTTTTTTCCTCTTTTAAAAACAAACATTCTTGTTCTGGACATTTGCTGGCCACCATGTTTATTGTAGGCCAATTTAGTGACTAATGTAACATGGAAATCATACCAACCACAAAGTTTCCGTTTATATTAACAGACTTAAGTTTTATAAAACTCCTAATTGAAAATACAACACAACTAAAAGTTTTCTACCCAACTAATGATCATACTAACACTCTTTCTGTCTTCCTTTATTCAGACATACCTGAACTACTCCTTAACAGAACTGTTCTGAGTCAGGTAAACTTTCTAGATAATCAAGTACTGGTTTCAAATTAAGTCATGTGGAGTTTTAGTGATATTTTATATAAACAACTTTGAAATTGTAAGATAGCTGTTATTCTTTGACAAAACAGAATATGTTAAGTGATAGAAACAAACTCTCGTAACATTTCTAATTTGAGTGATTTGTGACATATTTTCTAAAGTCACATCAATGTGTAAATGAAAGCCAAAATTTCTTCTAACAATATTCCTAAGTTCTGCGTGGCATTTTAGGGGGTCAAGTAGGTTCCTGAGCACAGTATGTAGCCACTCCCTACTGGTCAAAGAAAACAGCATGCAGAGAAAATATTTTGTAAAATAGCTTGATATATTTGGACATCTGACATCTTTCGTATATCTAGTTTTGACAATGTTTCAAAAGTCTATATAAAGCTTCATTATTCAAGACTTCCTTGCGGAAAGTTTCTACCCACTAAAGGACATTAGGCACAGGAAGGTTTTGGGGACAAACAGATCCGGATTTAAACCTCATTCTCACAATTAATAAACTTTCTGGCTATGGACAAAATGTTAACTTCTATGAGTCTATTTTGTCACCTGTAAAATGGGTATGATAATATCTGCCACACTGGAGTGCTTTGAGGATTAAATGAGATGGTGTGTGGAGATGACCTGATACCAGGTAGCCCTGGCCATGTATGGATTTCTTTCCAGCTCATCTATCTCTCTATTAATGGGGATGGGAAAGAATATCCACTCTCTGAAGAGGTTCTATAGAATTAAAACCTTAGGAGCCTAAGGAAATTTGACAAAATGTATAAAGTGAGAGCCACAAACTCAAAGGTGTTCAGGACTCATGCAAGGAATATAAACATAGAGTCTAGATGTAACTCAGTGGCTGGGGTGGGTCCCCAGGCAAACATGAGCGCCTATGCCCTACCTCAAGGCATTAGAACTCATTAAAACAAGATGAAATAAAAGGAAAAACTCACTGTCTTGAGCAAACTAACAGTCTGCTGGCTTACTTTAGTTCATAGGTCACCATTTGTGATCTCTGACTCCATTGTCTAATCCTCTCTATTGTATAAAGAGGAAAACAAAGTCAAACGGGGAGAAGAAATATACTCAAACCATCCAGTGACAGGGAGACTATTAACTAGGGATACGCATGTGCTCTTTATGCCACCCTAAATTAAAGTATTGACAAATGTTCGTGCATTGAAATGATTGACCAGACTTTTTATTGATATTGTGCTATATCCTTAGCCAAGTCCAAGAAATCAGAGTCTAAATTATCCTAAAGAAATGGGACCAGGGGCCGACCCGGTGGCGCAAGCAGTTAAGTGCTCGCGCTCCGCTGCAGCGGCCCGGGGTTCCCCGGTCTGGCTCCCGGGCACGCACTGACGCACTGCTTGTCAAGCCATGCTGCGTCGGCGTCCCATATAAAGTGAAGGAAGATGGGCACAGATGTGAGCCCAGGGCCAGTATTCTTCAGCAAAAAAAAGAGGAAGATTGGCAGATGTTAGCACAGGGCTGATCTCACAAAAAAAAAAAAAGGGACCAAAGGCACTCAGGTAAATTCACAAGTTTATTAAAAAGAAATGACTGGGATTTAATGTTCTGTCATTTTTTACAAAAGACTAAACTATATCATTAAAATCATTCCTGATACTGTATGTAATAATTGCAAAAATCGAATAAAAAATCTTCAAACAGGGCCATATTGTCGTGTTACTGAGAGGGGAGTGATTTTTTTTACATCGGCACCTCTCTCATAAGCCTCTCTCCTTCTCACCCGTCCTTCTGTCCTCTAAGATGTATGTCGCATCGTAGACCCTTTAAACTTGACTAAATTTACTGCCCTATCTGGTCTGTAAAAAAAAAAAGTTGTAGACAACAAAGCCTGGCCAGATGATTCCTGAACTAATTATCATCCTATTGATGTTTGTTCTCCTCTTCCCGGTTCCTAGTTCAAGTTCTGTGTGCCAATTTTGTATGTTCTTGTCATCCTTTCTATCCTGGACTTCAGTGTTTCCCTTTTTCCTGGCATAAAACATGTCTTAGGTGAAAAATTCTCTTTTCTGAAACATGCCTCATAGGCTAATTCTGTCCCTCAGTTTCCATCAAGGTCAGGGAGTTGGCCATACTTGACCCAAAAGAATGACTCACTAATGGTAGAGCCAAGGACAGCTATAAGAAAGATATTTGGGGATTGAATATTTTCTCAATGACCTTACAGTCTACCATGCCATAGGCTTAACTCTGCTTTTCGTCATTACTTTGCACTGATCTGGTAAAGAGATTGTATTTTAAAAGTATTGAATACCAGAGAATGCTACATTTTAACATTCTAATATCAAGTTTTATTTGAAATCTCAGGAGCACTAGGTGTCCGCTCAGTCATCTTAGAGAACTGAAATGGTATCGTTGCTAGGAACAAGCTGACTATTTGGACAGCAGCTCATCATACATCATTCAGTCTATCACTAAGGAGTTCTCACACAGATATTTATCTGTGATATAATTTCTCAAGAACATGAATCAAACTTCATGTTTGGTGAGATTTCCATTGTCACACATTCATTGTTTATATATAGTTCGCATAGTTAATTGTGATATCATGTCACCGTGTATCCTGGCTCTCAATGAGGGAGAAAGGTCACTGTCTCATTTTCATTCATTTTCCTTTGTGGCATATAGTCATGCAACTTCCTTGTAAACACTTTCAGAGACAGAGAATTCACTGTTTTGCAGGGCAGCCTATTCTCTTTGCAGGATAGTCCAAGGTTACTGTGCAGGATTGTCCAAGTTAAGAGGTTCTTCGTTATAAGGAGGTAAAATCTTTCTCTCAACCACTTTATCATAGTGGTCATAGAAGCCAGAATGTCAAATATCTTCAATAGTAGAAATAAGGTTGGGCCCATAGAAAGTCTATATTAGTAATCCTCAATTTGTGGGATAAGTTAGATGGTGAGCATAATAGAATCACCAGTAAATAGCTATCGAAAAGAAAAGTCCAGGTTCCTTCTGCCAAGATATTCTAATCTATTAAGTGTGCCTATGGGTGGAAATTAAGGGAGTGTAAATTATGTTTAATTCAATTTTTAAAATTTCCCCAGGTGATTCTTATATACCACCCTGCACACACACACACACAACGCACAGATAAACATTCGGACTTTGGGTTGATTTTCATTTGTTTGGACAGATACCACATTTGAAAGTTAATGTAAAGGGGTGAAAATCTACAAGAAGTATGATCTGAATATATAAGGAAAGAAGTCATAGAAAAGGCTTCACAAATTAGAGACAAGAAATAATGTCTTATATTACTACCAGAGAAATAGTGCTTAGTCTATTAGGGCTACTATAACAAAAATACTATAGACTGGGTAGCTTATAAACGACAGAATTTATTTCTCACAATTCTGGAGGCTGAGAAGTCTAAGATTTAGGTGTTGGCAGATCCGGTGTCTGGTAAGCACCAGCTTCCTGGTTCATAGACGATGCCGTCTAGCTATAACCTCACATGGCAGAAGAGGTGAGGGATCTCTCTATGGCTTCTTTTAATAAGAGCACTAATCACATTCATGAGGGTTCTGCCCTCATGACCTAATCACCTCCCAAAGGCCCATCTCCCAATACCATCGCCTTGGGGGTTAGGATTCCAACATAAGAATTTTGGGGGACACAAACATTTAGTCTATAGCAAATAAAGAAAAGTTTAAAAATCAAAATACCCAGGAAACAAGAAAATCAAGTGAAGGAGAAATTTCTGGTCTTCTACCCAGAATCCAATCCTCCTCCTGGCAAATAACACTCTGATTTCCCTTTGGAGACCTGTTCTCTCCTCCTCTAACCCCATCGTCTAAAGTCTTGATACGACAGTTAATCAAGGCTCCTAGTCCTCCCCTAGCCCTGGCATGGGCATATCCATCACTTCCTACTGCCGAGAGTCCTGGGGCAGTCCTTGTTCCTGCTCAATCCAAGCCCTCTTCTTTCCTTTTGCCTGTACTTATGTGCAGTACCTTGTGTCTTTCGAGGAAGTCTCTTCTGTTTTCTACTTAAAGAAGCCAAATTCATTTTATGTTACATGAAACCATAACTGAATGTAGTACCGAATCAGATATTTATACACCAATTATGTACTACTTTCCGATGGTTACTCTCAGCAAAGGTAAATGCTGGCAATGCAGAACCATAATCATTTAAGTGAAAGGCACCTTCTAATCAAATGTCTGCCTTTGGATTTAGGCAACCTGAATGTCCTAGTGTCAGGGGCAAATGCAAGGTAGGAGGTGTTCATTTCAGTTCCTGCACATATAGATAAATGTATTTATACCCGTCTTCCTTTGAATATCTAATCCCTCAATGTCTATTAGAACATTTTCTATATCAGGTACAAAAGAACATCTAATTCTTGAAGAAAATAATTTTGCATTTTATCCTTTAATTTATTTTTTACTTAATTTTTGGGTTTATCCTTTTGCAAGCTGTTCATTCTTTCTAAAAACCATCCTTTGATAAGCTCTTTAAGTTCATACCTATACATCAAGGCCTGGATCAAATACCATCTCCTCTACAACCTTTCTCAGATGCCCACAATCAGAATTCATACCTTCGCCTTCCATTCTTCCACAGTTACATATAGTACATACTTCATTCTTCCTAGACTCACTTATGTACCTTTCAGATGGTAAGCTGCTGGAAGGTAAGGACAATGATGTATTCTATTTTAAAATTATTTTTCTTAAGATAAAGTATCATAAATAGTATTTAGTCCATGTAAATAAATAAAAATAATAATTTATCTTTGTTCATCTGAAAACTGAATTATCACGGATAGAAATGATTTTCTACTGGGTCTTAAACTCACACATTCAGTGAATTGTGTTTCTTAGAGGCTTTAGTACAACTTAATTTATTCATTGGAAACTGTGTTCTTCCTCTGTCCTTTCCTCATCAAAAAAAGAAAAATTCCTAATTATCTTTAATATGAGCATAAATGTAAGTATTATTACTTTAAGTTATGGAAGAAGAATACTTGAGAAAAGAAACCCCTTGGGTCATTAAACTTAATAACCTTGAGTTGATTTCAGTCTGACTGTGTATGTTTATTGGGAACATCAAAATCTGACAAAGCAAAGATACAAATGAACACAGGCAATCTTTGAGTAAGGGTACAGAAATAACATAGCCGAAATGAGTTCTTTATTTTTAACTTGGTATTTGCAAAGGAGATTTGGATTTCTTTCTGAATTTAGAAAAGAATAAAGGTTCACAAAATTTTGTAAAGAGGCATGAAGAAGGAAAAGAGGCCTATCCCCTTTGGACACAATAAATTGCAAAATTATAAGTCATTGGCCAAATCATTGATAGAAGGAACCCTGGAAGTTCTTCAGTTTGCTGAGAAATGTCCAGAGTTGGACTAGATACTTTGAATTTGAGTTGCCATTGAGATATATAAGTAGACATAACCAAAAGGTAGTTAGGTGTTTAGTTAGGAGGAGTGTACAGTGGATATTAATTAGCAAGGCACTAGCTTGTCAATGGTAATTGGATGTGATTGTGTAGGAAGTAAATATTCTTAGGAGAGTATCTAAGACACCAGTATTTATCAGGAAGATAGAAGAGGATAATCCTATGATGAGTCTCAGAAAAAGTGGCCAGAGATAGAGAAGGTTACCCACAATATTCTCAAGTCATAGAGGCTGGGAGAAGAGAAAGTTTCAAGAAGGCGGTCTCAAATACCAAATACTGAGAAGTCAAGTAAGTAATCCCTGAAGTTATCCATTGATTCAGCCATTCAGAGTGCCATTCTTAGAGTGTTTAGGCAGAATGAAGATGGTGAAAATAGTCTAGTGTGGACAGAGGACTGTGTAGGTGGTGAGGTAGTAACTGATGTCTTGTGTCTTGTGACTTGTGACTCAAAGCAAAGAGCTAGAGGCTGCCTGGACAATACTCACTCTCCCATTCCCATATGTATCCATTTCTTTTGATTTCACTTCTCAAACATCTCCTGAATCACCTACTTTTCTTGTTCCCCACACTAGTCAAGTTTGTCAGTTTTATTTTTTCATTCTTATGTCCAGTCTTAGCTTTTATTCTCAGCCACTGCGCCTTCCATACAATATGTTCACCATACTGCAGCAGACAAATTTTTTCAAATGCAAATTTGATTCCCCCATCATCATCTTCATCCCCATATCATATCACTTCCCCTACAAGGTCCAACACAGTCTGGTCCAAGACTTATCACACATAGTTCTTTTTCTCTCTTTGCTTCAGCTATATCAACCTACTTTCAGATACCCATGTTTCCTCTGCAACAGGACATTTACATATGTTGTTTTCTTTAGCCTGGAATGTGCTCCTCCTCCTTTTTCACTGCTACCTTTACACCACTGAGACCTACTTAACTGCTATGCATCAGATCTCTGCTCAAAAGTAATTCCTCGAAAAGTTTTTCACCAATACCACAACCCCCACACACCCCTGAGACCTCCTTCTACAAAGTCAGGTTTTTCCTTCAGAGTATGATTCTCAGTTTGTAATTATACAGTCACTGAAGAGATTATTTAATTAGTGACCATTTCCTCTGCTTTATAAGAGCAAGGGCATTACCTGTGTTTGCTCACCATTGGGTTCTCAGTTCCTCATATCTGATATATGGTAGTCAAACAATAAACAGTTCTTCAGTGAATAAATAAATGCATGAATGCATGAATTATTATGCTTAAGAATGTATCAGCCCCAAAGAGAGAAGAAAAAATGGAGTTTAGAGGGAGGAGACAGCAGCAAAAATCCAGGACAAGCGAGAAAGGGGAATGAAATTTCCCTTTGAAATACATTTGCAATATTCTGCAAAGGCTTAGACAGCTGGACTTCAAAGAAAAGTAACACTTTTCTTCTAGGCTGGTCATCATACTTAACAAAGTTTGGGGGAGCAGCTTCTTTCAAGTTTTACTTTCACTTAAGATATCAGATTGGGAACAACTGAGTAGCTCCCAATTTAGCTTTTAATTTATTTATTTTTAATCAAGTAAAATAATTCTTCAAAGGGCCCAAGCTGGCTGCCAAATGCTGGTGAGTATGGCAGATGGAAAGAGGTGTGGTAACTCCTGTCAACAAACCCAGGAGCTTTAGTGTCTCCTGCAGAACATAATGTAACGCATGCTTTGTTTCCAGGCAAGTCTAGCTCAGAGGCTTGGGGCTAAGTCTGAGAAGTGTGGAAGGGGGTCTGTGATCTCCCAGTGTTGGCATCCAAGTGACCTCTGGCTAAACAAGCCAGCTCTTCTATTTCTCCTGGCCAAACAGTGCTGCTCTGCTGCTCCTTGTAGTAATAAGAAACCACCATGAATTATGAGTTTTGAAGAAAATTTAACTAATAAAATTGTACTATAAAAGTACATAGCAAGATGCAGGCAAACAGCCTCCTCACGTAACAAATATTGATTATGCACCTATTATGTGAGCTGGGCACTGCCAGGGAAACCAAAAACAGTGGAAGTGGATCTCAAGAAACACAGTCTATTTAAGGGGACATACGAAAGAGTCAGAGAATAAAACTGTAGTTTCTAAGCACAATACGAAGCTAGAGGTAGGTGAACCTCATAGAGGCGAGTGTAGTCAGGGTTTTTCATGGAAACAAATTGTTAGCCAGGAACTTCATATTCTCTTGGACTTTGCATCTCAGGCTGCCTCCCAAACTTTATGAATCTTAAATCACACAATCCTGTCTCTGATATTAGTTTTGCTAATGTAACCATTTACCTCTCTGTGTTGCCTTATCCATCTGTAAGATGAGGAACAGATTAATTATTTGATTTCTAGGCCCCCTCCCATTTCAATAATTGCATTTTACCGATTATGTAACCTGACAAAAAAATGAGACAGGAATTAGACAGGGGGCAGAGCTATCAGGAACTTTTGTTGTTAATTTGAACATAAAATTTCTAAATAAATACAATATTAGCAAATTAAATGTAACTAGGTAACAAAAGAATAATAACACAGCGAGACAATGTAGTTTATCCTAGAAATAAACCAGTGGCTCATGATTGAGAAATTTAACAATGAAATTCCCTATTTTACTATATTTCAACAGATTTTGGAAAAGCATTTGATAATAGTTTTATGCCTATGTTTATTGAAGTAAGAACAAAGCTAAACAAACAAAAAGCTATTCATAGTGAGCTATGAATAGAAGGAATCATTCTTAACCTGAAACAGGTCAAATTCCAGAAATTTACAGCAAATATCCTGCTCAAAAGTCAAGATTAAGACAAGCATTCCTGCTATCACTGAGGTCAATCAATATTTTACTCAAAGTTCTAGTCAATGCATACAAACCTGAAAAATAAATGATAGCTCCAAATATTGTAAAGAAAGAGGAAATATTTATATTCTCAAGGGACTAAATTGTCTACCTAGAGAATGAAAGATAATTATCTGAAAAGCTGTCATTACTATTGAGTATTCAGTAACATGGCTTAATATAGGACAAATAATGTGTATTACTTTTCTATACATCAGCTAGCAACAAAATAAAAGTTTTAGTAACACAATGTCTCTGTCATAATAGCAACTAAAGTTATAAATTTCATAGTATATATAAGTATTAAGAAATAGGTACAACTATATTATATACAGGCATATATGCACATCTTTATATGCATATTTGTATATGTATTAAATTTTACTCAATGACATAAAAGAACAACTGAATAAATGGGAAAAATATCATATTCCTGGATGGGAATACTCAATATTGTAAAATAAAACGTTAACTCACACTAAATATGTCTATTAATTTAATAGATCTAAATTGAACTTAGGTTAATTTTAATGTACATCTGGAAGAATATATGAAAGACTAGCAAAGATGATATACAAAAAAGAAGAATGAAGGAAAGTATAGTGAACGAGTAATTAAAACACACAGAAATTTAATGCTTTTCAGAGTAATGGGAAGAAATAATGGTGATGGCCCAACTGGCTACTACTTGGTGGGGGGTGAAGGAGTTCAATGTGTGTAAAAAGACTGGCACACATGACTGAACAAAAATTTTTAAAATTTCAAAATAATGAAAACCTATAAAGTCAATGCAAAAGATGGCCAAAAGTATTTGTGATATATAATAACTCCCAAAAGATTATTACCCATAAGGTATAAATAGCTCCTAAACATCAATAAGGAAAAGAAGCCACTAAAAAATGGACTAAAGAGGGGGCTAGCCCAGTGGCATAGTGGTTAAGTTCATGCGCTCTGCTTCGGCAGCCTGGGGTTCACAGGCTGGGATCCCAGGCTTGGACCTATGCACCACTTATCAAGCCATGCTGTGGTAGGTGTCCCAGATACAAAATAGAGGAAGATGGGCACAGATGTTAGCTCATGGCCAATCTTGCTCAGTAAGAAGAGGAGGATTGGCAATGGATGTTAGCTCAGGACTAATCTTCCTCACCAAAAAAATAAATAAATAAATAAAAAGGACAAAATAGGTTGGCCCCATGGCATAGTGGTTGGGTTCAGCACAGTCTGCTTGGGCAGCCCAGGTTCACGGGTTTGGATCCTGGGCGTGGACCTACACCATTCGTCGGCCAGGCTGTGGCGGAAACCCACATACAAAGTAGAGGAAAAAAAGGACAAAATATTTAAACAGTTACTTCACCTATAAAATACAATGAATAATAAATACATAAAAAGATTCCTAATCTACCCCTTGATCTATTAAGCAGTAAATGCAACTGAAACAAAAAAATGATATTTTTGGCTACTAAAGTAGCAATAATTAAAAAGTCTGATATTATCTGGTCTTGCTGAGGGTATGGGGAAGCGAGTGGAAGGTAAATGACCAACTTTTCAGAGGGCAATTTAGCTTCCATCTATGAAAATTTAAAATTTGCCAAGCTGCAGCAATTCAATTTAATGTAATCTTCAGAAATTCTTGCATATGTGAACATACAGCCACAGGTAAGTTCATTGCAATTTTATTCGTAAAAATGAAAAGGAACCTAAATATTTATCAATGGAGAATAAATTAAATTATGTAATGCTATGAGTCTGTAAAAAAAAGGAAAAAACTTTCTGCTAACAAAGTATCTCAAATATGCAGTTTAAGTGAAAATATTGCAGAATGTATGTAAAGTGTGTTCCTACTTAAACAAAGTTATGTATGTACAATTATGCATAAACGCAACATGTGAAGTCCACGGTGACAAATCCCAACTGGTAACACGAGTTATATACTGGAAAGGAAGTGGATTACTATTGCCATGAAGAGAAGCATCCCATTTCAACTGTATGTTTCTAAATTGATTGAAATTTTTCCAAGTATCTTTTTTCACTAATAGTTATCTAATTTTAAAAAAGGTGATTTATGAAATAGTTCTAAATGTATTGACTTGGAAACATGCCAATGACAAGTAAAACAGAATGAATAACATGATCTCATTTATTAAAGATGATGAGTATATATGTGTATGTGCGTGTGTGGGTGTGTGTATAAAAATGTGGTATCTAAAATGTTGTTCACCAAAATGGTAATTGTGGTTATATCTGAGAAGCAAGACTCAAGATAATTTCAATTTTCCTTTTTCATACTCTAAAAAAATGTATAGTTTGGGTTATTACAATGAGAATGAATCATTTTTATAACCAGAAAAAACAATAAAGTAATTTTCATTTTGAAGAGAATAAAAAATTTCTTTGATCAGGAGGATCATATTAATCAAGACATTTACTGTAAAATCTGAGGATCCAGAACCATTTAAAAATAGTTTCCAGAAAATACAGATATATGATGATTCAGTGCTGCTACGTAGAAAATAGTTTTTATTGTCTCATATGCTGCTATATTTAAAATGATGATTCACAAATATGGTTGATAATTCACAGTACAAGAACCAGGCACTGGTTTTACCTCATGCTTATTTAATATAATGGCAAATAGCAAATGAATCAAAGCCTATTGCCAATGACAAAATCAGACCACCCAAAAGTGATGTTAATAATGAATAAAAATTCAGTTTGTTTGAAATGCTAAAGGGATTCCATACACAGGGTGTGTATGTATGTGTGTCTTTGTCTGTGTCTCTGTGTCTGTCTGCAGTAGACACAAGATTCTTGTGATTAAGGGATTATAATATAGTCTTCACTTCTTTCCTTTTCTTATCTTACCCATGCCATCCAACTCTATTCAAATTTGCATCTGCACTTCTTGTTCCTCTCCAATGAATCATTAAAGATGAAAATATTCATTTGTCTAAGAGGACATATGTCAATGTTATTCTAAAAAAGAGGCATTAGTATGCTGTGTCAGTATGTGCCATCACAAAGAAACAAATGGGATGAAAACACACACACACACACACACACACACACACGACTGTTAGAGAGTTGTTTCCAATAAATTATCTGAAGTATATGTACCAGAGCTCAAATTGAGGTCTGCAATGTATACTGCTCTAAGAGTCCCATTTACCAAACACATTTCTCATCTTTTATTTTGGAACAATATATAACGGTACATGAATACACGTACACCATATTGATATGCAATGTAAATTATAACGGTAAAACTAGCTAGACGGTCTCCTCAAGGTCCCTCTCTAAATTAAGCTATGATTTACCTCAGAATCACCACCCAAAGGATAAAAGTATGTGCCACCTGCCAAGTAAAGATAACATAATAAACAGCGTCAAATAAAATCCTTTAACTACCAAAGAGACAATACAAATCTAAACCACAAATTAAATTAAAGACAAGATCTGTGTTGTTTCCTGAACTACTAATGTACTTTGTTGTCTGCTGAGGGTCAAGCATAAATATGAAGCATGCTGGTCCAATAAGTCTTTATTAATAGGATCAGTGTGTAAAGGGCAGATGTCAAAAGATACTATAATCCGCCTTCATTGTCACTGAAATTGACATCAAATTTCAAAGCAATTTTTTGACCAGTGACCTGATCTGTCAAGTGGCAGAAAGAGAACTGATTTTCTTAAAGAGAGACAAAATATGCTGAAGCCAATACTGTATAAAATTTTCAGTGAGTTTAATTCTGAATTAACATTTTTTGTACATATCATCCTATTCAAATGCCATGATGGAAACAGAAGTTGTCATACACTACAAAGTTAATTCAATCATATTGTATAAACTTCGTGGATATGGATGAGACAGCCGATATCACCTGATTTCCTAACTAATCAAGACATCCACACACAGATACACTCCTTACTTTCATAAAAGAAGGGGTCTTTTAGTAGAGTGACAGTTGGCAATCAATTGTCTGACAGCTTTTATTTTGGAAGACATCAGAACAATAACCTGTGCAACTATTTTTTTCCTTGCAGGCATCTGTTTATGATTAAATTCTAACTTTGAGGGAAATAGGTAAACAAGCTTTAAAATTACTAGAATTATAATCCTGGAGAAGGACTCTTGTCTCTCAGCATAAATGGCCCATAGTGAGTAAGACAAAGTGAAAGAACACATGTGTGAGAGAGTGTGTGTGTACCTGTGTATGGAGAAGTGGAAGTGCGGTTAGTATGGTTGTGTATATGTGTATGAAGCCCTCAGAAAAATATGCCTACTATTAAAATTAAAAAAAAAACTATTAAAAACTAAAAAAAAATATACTACTATTAAATACTATAGTTTCTATATCCTCTCATCCTAGGGTTCCCCACGTGTTGTGAGGGCCCTTTGGATGGGTTCTGGACTTAAATTACATGATAAATAGTGGGGTGTATGTAAATAATGAGATATAGGATGAAAAGAAAATCAAAAGAAAAGAAATTTAGGCTTGTAACTTTTGCAAAGATATGAGTTATTATATGTTTGATCTTAAGTACCCCTTGGACCTCTACAGCATACTGAAACATTGGGTCCATACTGTGAGTAGCGGCTGTCATTAGAAGATATGATAATGATAAGACACTTGCCATGAATTCTTGGCAATGTTTCCTGATATTACTAACAGTTCCCAATAGCTCTAGAAGGGAGGAGGGAGACGAAAGGAGAGAGAGACTTTATTTTACTAACCTTCCTTAATTAGGGCAAACCAATACATTAATTCTATCTACACAAGGTTAAATTGTGAAGTCCTTAGCGACAGAAACCATCTTACCTCTCTTTGCAGTTCTAAGATTTTGCAAGCAATGGTGCTCACAAAGACTCCGTCAAATTGAATGAATTTAAGCCAATATTGCAAATAAAATATTTTTCACATTGTCTTCTCTATAAACGTTTATGATTAACCTTTTTACAGAGGGCTAAAGACAGCAACAGCAAATTCCACAAATATTTATCATGTATCAGGTCTATTTTAGACATTCAAGGAAGAACAGAAGATGGGGAAAAAGTAGTTCCCAAGCTTCAAGAAATAAAAGATTTAGGGGCCAGCCCAGTGGCGTAGTGGTTAAGTTCACGCACTCCACTTTGGTGGCCTGGGGTTTACAGTTTCAGATCCCAGGCGTAGACTTACACACCGCTCATCAAGCCATGCTGTGGTGGCGTCCCACATACAAAACAGAGGAAGATTGGCACAGATGTTAGCTCAGGGCCAATCTTCCTCAGAAAAAAGAAAAGAAAAGATTTAGCTATAAATACACAAAACAAGATATTAAATGAGTAAAACACTGATTGATGATGAGTTTCAGAGTAAGGAAATAATGCAATGAAGCTTTAAAAAAATTTAGCTGAATTATCTTAAAGAATCTTAAGAAAAGTTTCTATATAACAAATGAAATATTTTTTAAACTATGAATATGACCATCTTGATAAAAGATATGTGTTAATAGGAAATATAAAAGTTTTAAGGAGCCAGCTTGGTGGCGTAGCAGTTAGGCTCGTGCCCTCCTCTTTGGCGACCCAGGGTTTGCAGGTTCGGATCCCGATTGCAGACTGACGCACTGCTTGTCAGGCCATGCTGTGGTGGCGGCCCATATAAAGCAGAGGAAGATGGTCACGGATGTTAGCCCAGGGCCAATCTTCACCCGGAAAAAGAGGATTGGCAACGGATGTTCGCTCAGGGCTGGTCTTCCTCACACACACACACAAAAGTTTTAATAAATCTTACTAAAGTATCGGAAGACTTCTGGATGATACAAATCAGAAATTTCTAGATAAACTAAAAATTCCTGTTTAATAAATAGTGAACGGTCTAACGAAAACTAATGTTATTCCAGAAACCTAAAGTTAAAATTTATGGTATTCCATTTCTATCTTTACATTTCCTATGTATTTACTTGTTTTCCATTCTGATCTCAAGGGATGTGAAACTTGAATCAAATTCAACAAAGCAGTGCTGCTCTGAAGCCAGCTCCATGCACATCAGCTACACGGCTCCAGATGGCTGCAGAAGCCAGGGCTGGATTCTCACCAGCACTGCTTTAAGGTCTGGAGGCAGAGCTGCAAAAGTTGGAGGGCATTTTGCATCTAGTCCAGTTATTGACCCTGCTTCAGCATGCTGGCTTGCTTGCCACCTGGAGCCTTTCAAACTGTTGTCAGTATCAGCCTCTGAAGAAAGAAATCCCACAGCGTTCTGGCCTTGCTCGGTGTGTGCAGTTTTGTTCCAGAAGTCAGGAGACAGGCTGCTTCCTTTCCCGGCTCTTGGGGACAGAGGCTGGGTTTCTCACCTCTGAGATGATAACCTTACCAAGTGCCTCCCTCTTGGGACTGAAAGGAGAGTACAAAGTGCCCTGGAATGCTTAGCAGCCGGAAACAGAGAGTGCCAAATAAAAGCCCAGTCCATTTTTCAGCTGCTGCTGTTCGAGTCCTACTTCACCTCCAGCCTCTGACTATTGTGCATTCCTCCCGCCTCGGGCTGCCAAGCTTTGGAAAGCACACCCACACCTTGCACCTCTCTCTCCTGTTGCTTAATTAACACCAATGGGCAGCTGTGGTCCCTGCATAAAGCCACAGCCATCGTGGGATGACTTGAGGGCTAATTACGCTGTTTGTCCAGGCCCGGTGTTTCTCTTCCTTCCAGCAGCCTACCCTTTGGACCCTTAGTGCTCATTATCACCTCCAGCAGTGGAGGAACAAGACAAGACTGTCAGCTGTGCCACTTCTTACATTTCAAAGAAAAAGCTTAAATCTAAGCAATGCTACTCTAGGCTTCGTCTGTAGGGGTTTTTAGCTCAGCAAAATCCCTCTTATAATCTTTGTTCATAATTTCTCCCTAAATGCTGAATTATATTATTAAGAACTAGAAATCTTTTCTGCAAATGACTTACTTTTAAATTTGCTTTTCAGGCATCTCTATGGGTCACTGGCAACGCAAGTGCAATTCTTTATCTTCTCTCTTCTGGCACATTCTATTCAACCTATTTATTTCAATTGGATGTATTTTTCTTCCTCATCCTCTAGGAACAAACTTTAAAATCTATTGCTCTTTCTTTTCCCATAAGTAGACGAATGCCAGTCCCTACCATCTTCCTCCATTCATCTTCCACACTAGTCTTCCTTTTTCAATGCCACCCCATCATCTTCCTTTTTCTTAAACTAAACTCCTCACTCTCCACGTAATCAATATAATGCCACAATCACAGCTGGTCCTTCCGGACTCTCCAGGCACCACCGTTGAGCTACCTTTATTGATTTCTAGGCTCTGAACTATCTTTTTTTTTTTTCCTCACTCCTTATTCTCTTCACACAATTTCTTTCCCTCTCACCAATTTTTCCATCTTCCAGATTCCTCCCACTTTTTCTCTCATTCTATTCTTTTCACTTCTCTGCCTCTATGGCAAATGAAACATAATATATAAACAATATGGATTCTTTTCTCTTTGTACTTTAAAGATAGCATATTTATCTGCCTTCTCCTTTGGCGAATAATTCATTTCCTGCTGTTTTGCTAATACAGTCTGTGAGACAGGGGCTAGTTTTACATGTATGTTTAGTAAATTGAATAGTAGAATATTTTGTCGTAATGCAGTAAGTGTACCGGAAATCACTCTTTTGGGAGCTGTGAATTTCTGACGGACAAGATTCAAATGCTATGATAGATTAGTTAAACATAGAAAAAGTAATTAATTATAATTGCAAATCCAGTTAAATATTATGAATTACAGTGAGTGTTTAAGCTAGTTTTTAAAAAAATTCTTTTATTATTTCAAGGCTTGCATTCTGGTGACAGTGGCCACTCTTTTAGTAGGCCCAGTAAAGTACTCAAATTTATCTTCACTCTCTTAATAGGTACAGATGAAATGGAGATTGCTCTATGAAAATATGAAGCAGCATGATTTGAAAAAGGACAAATGGCAGTATGGATACTGGGATCCAGAGATTGAACTCTCTGTGCTATGATCTTGTATTTTACTTATAACATCTACCATGCAGATGACTATCCTCAAAGGTCATACTGTCAATCTAAAGTATTGCCCTCAAATATGTCAGGCTAGTGGTAACACATCATCTCTTTGAGTATTATTCACTAATATAAATTCAAATCCTTCTAACTCTCCACTCTTTCAAAATATCCAGGAAAAAATTAAGTTTGAAGCATCTATTTAGAAGTCACTGTGCATACACTCTGCTTTGGGACTTCATAACTAGCTTAAAACGATATAATCTGGAACAAGAATCATTCTAATACAATGTGTCACTTTATGGTTAAATAAGTATGCATGTGAAAGCAAAAATGGCCCTACTAAATTCACCAAGTTAAATTTTCTACTTCATAAATGTTACTTTTAATTCATCACAGTAATCATGTAAAATTCCTTAGTAATTTGAAGAAAGACTTCTTTTCCACAACATCTATCATACTGTGGATGAACTCTTTGTACACATATATTTTTTTACTTTAAATATTCAAAAATTTAATGATTTTAAGATGAATGTGTGCTTAACGTTAAATATTTGTGAAACACCATTAAATATAAAAGAGTAGACACGTTATTAGTGTGGATAAGTTGGCTCACCTAATGCCTACTCTCGATTCCTCTTTCCTTTCACTTTTTCTATCACTCTAAAGCACAGGGTGGAGCTCTAGCCAGATCCCCTCTTCTGAATGGATGCACTCATCTCCCAGCTGTTGGGAATATCTGCTGTTGACCATGTATGGCTCAGTCCTTCACTAGGAACTGCCATTGGCTGTAGGAAACCACCTTCCCCAAGTTAATGCCCCTAGCCAGGAGGCACTTACAATTAATGACAGCCTGAACCAGTAAAGGGCTCAGCCCCCTTGCCTCAATTTGTGACAATTCTCAAAGGCCATCTGAGTTCCGGAATCCCCAAGAAATCAGGTGAGATCTCAGTTGCCACCACATTGTAAACTAGCTTCTCCCTCTATTCAATTCTGCCTTTCTTCCTGCCTTACAGGTTTATCTCCCCAAACCACACCCCAATAGACCTTCTGCATGCAATTTTCTATATCACAGTCTGTTTCTAGGGGACCTATTTTAAGAAAACTAAAATTCCTAGAAAACAAAATAGTCACTTTTTCTATCTCCCTTGTTGTTCAGCTGGACCCTGTTCCAATGAATTTAGGCACGATTTCCCAGGGAAGGATTTTTTTTTGCCTCTATTCATAGCGAAGTTTACCTAGGATATGTTCTTTTTTCTTCTTCCCTTTTGTACTCCTCCCACCCTAGATGTAAACCAGCTGCCTGAAGGGCAGCAATATCAAAGCTCACATAGCAAGGATCCAAAAAACCCCCAGATCCTTGAAAATACCACTGAGCAAATGAACTTATGCCAGCAATCAACAACCCCTAAACTTTTGGATAAGTGGGAAAAAAACAACTTTTTTTTAAAGTTGATTGTTACCTGCAGCCACATGCAATTCCTAAATGATACAATTAAGGAATCATTCTATCTACAAATATATGTATGTGTGTAGGCGAGTGTTATTTACAACAACAAAAAAAATGGAACAGTTGTGTAAATGGTAAATTGTGACCTATCCTTAGGAAAGAAAATTATCCATATTAAAATAATCTTTTGAAGGACACATACACACCTATATACATTTCATGAAGCCATCAATCTTGTGAAGCTTCTTCATAGACAAATAAATTTGCCTGCCATGGCATATTGTATTTTCTAAAGATGATTACACTATGGTATATCTCATCTCACACGCTCTTCTAAAAATGGGTCTAACACACTTTCCACTGAAGGGTGAGGTCTATATTCCTTCACCTCAACTCTGGGCAAGGGCTTGTGACTGCTCCTGACCCAGAGAAGACAAAAAAGATGATAAATGACTCTTGTTGTTTTAAGTCACTACCTTTTGAGATGATTTGCTATGCACCATTAGATAACGGGAACATCTGTGGATTATCTCAGTTATTATCTGATCTTTCAAAATACAGTTTTTAAACTTGAAAACTGCAGAAAAGTTTATAGCTGTATTTGAAACATATTTAACATGTGCCCATTACTCCTTTTAATTGTGATGAAAAATGAGAAAAACACCTTAAGGTTAGCTTGTTAGGTGGTGGAATCCAGGACTTTCACCCTAGAATTACTGAGTCCTAGCAGTTAAAACTGCACCTGGCAAAATAATAATAGTCAACATTATTGTCCCTTTGTTAAAAGTGCTTCAAAATGTGTGCCAAACATATTATTTCTTCTACCAGCAGGCTTGTCATTCCTTGTAGCGACTCTGTAAACAAAGAAAAACTAGAGCAGAACATATTTGGATCTATGAGTAAAACTGTAAAAATGCCAATTCTAGGCTAAGGTTTGAGAATACAGAACTTACTTGAGCCTGTTGCCTCCTTCTGTGAAAAAGCACCCTGGTGGGTAAACGGGCAGCAGATACCTCACACTGCAATGTCATGGTATGCAGATAAAATGCAACAAAGATCAAGAAAGCACCTTCCTTCTAGATGTTCTTTGGGTCAGGCTCATCTATCCCCTAACTTCCCATATGTAATTTAGACAACCACAGTCTGAGATAAAGATTACTAAAATTCTCATTTCCTTCAGAAAAGTCTCCAATAAAAATGGCAATATTTCTTTAACACACACACACACACCCTTAAAATCAAATCTATAGCCCCTCCACTGAGAAAATACGACTGGGTCATTTAAGTAATACGAAATATATTCAGAGAAAATCAGCAGGTCAGGTAGAAAATCACTCACCCTACACACTGGTTGTGCAGAACTTTGCAGGGTCTGAATTGCTGCCAAGATATTTGGCATTGGCATATCTCCACTTTTCAATTTGCTACAATGCACTTAACCTACCACTGTTATTCAGTGTATTATAACTGCAATGCAAGTGTCTGTGTGTTCACCTGAGCTCAACTATTCCCTTGGCTGGAAATATTTCCAAACAGGGTGATAAATATAAATGCCTGCCATTTTCAAAAGTACATAGAATAAACATTCCTGAAATACTTTGAAAGCCTACAGTTAACAATATGCTTTTGTGTACATGGATTAGAGAGTAAGGGGAAAGGAAAATTTTATTAGCACACTATTAAGTACTTGATTTATTATTTCTGCAGTAATATCCTTGCATGATTTCTTCAATAACATGAAAAGTCAATATCTCAGCTGTTGAAGGACCTGTTTTAGAATCCCAGGGGCATACCAAAACAGGTTCTAGTGATTATTCATGAAACAAACTGTGCCTACACCCAACTCATTAAACAGACCACTGAAAAGACCTTTTCAAATCTTACATATAAAGGGAAGCTTAGATAGATAGATAGATAAATTAGATAGATAGATAGATAGATAGATAGATAGATAGATAGATAGATAGATAGATAGATAGATAGACAGATAGATAGACAGACAGAGAGAGATCAGGTGATAACAAAGATCAGACGATAAAACTAAACCACAGGTGGTCCAGTTAGCTAATGGAGAATAATAAATCATCCAAAAATTTAGTGATTTAAAACAACAGTAATCATATAATTTACAAGATAAACTTGTAAATCCTACCAATAGAAATTGGGAGTCCACTTTATCCTCATATCCAAACAAAATTTTATTTCCAAGTAGAAAATATTTTCTTTCTTAACTCTATGCTGATATGAATGCAGTATGTCTGGTCTCAGACATGAAGATAGGCAACTTTGTTCCTCTCGGTAATTGATGACCTTGTTTGTGACTCAGAGCATGATGTTAATGTACTTCAAATCCTCATTTCTTAAATGAATCTACTCCTTGTCAACACTTAGCTTGGAATTTGAGAATTCTGTAAGCATAGCTTTATTTGCCCCATAAATTCTAAATGAGAGACTATTTACAGGCATCTTCTTATTTCTAGTAGAGTTGATATCATTATTACCAAACTATGTAGGTAGAATAGGTATCTAGCCTAACCTATCTCCTTTTATAACTTATGGACAATTTCCCCTGGTCCCTTGCTCTATTTTTCCAACTGTTTTAACACACAAAGGGGTCTAACAAATACTTTATCCTAAGCTTTCTCTGCTGTAAATCAGTTTATTAATTTATTTCATCGACAATTACATCAACAACTACTTGCTATCTGTCCTCACAAATTCAAAATCAGCCATTGTAGAAAGGATACATATCCCATTGCCTTTATTCCACATTGGTTATATCTATTTTTCTACTTTCAAAGATTTCTTTTATTCCCAATCATGATACATTCAAATAAGCTGCATACAAAGAAGAAAGTACAATAGTTATGTTAGTCCCAGTAAAGTATATTTCAACTGCTCCACAAAAAGAAAATGACAAAATTATGGTGTGTTCATGCAATATAATACTATACTATTACCTAAAATAAATTTTAACTGAAATATTTCTTGAGATAATTGTAAATTCACATGCAGTTGTAAGAAATAACACAGAGACATCTCTTGTACACTTTGTCACCTTTCCTCCTATGCTAACATTTTGTAAAACTATACTACCAGGATATTGACAATGATGTAATCTACTAATCTTATTTATATTTCCCCAGTTTTACTTGTACTCTTTGTGTGGGGGAGTGGGTAGGTATGTAATAAATTCTATATAATTTTGTCACCTGTGCAGGTTTATGCATTAACCACCACAGTCGAAGTATCGAACAGTTCCAAAATCACAAGAATCTTTCACATTGCCCCTTTATAACCATACACACCCCTCTCCACAAAACCAGTTATCTGTCCTCCATTTCTAAATTTTATTATTTCAAAATATTGTACAAGTGGAATTATACAGTAAGTAACTTTTTGGGATTGGGTTTTTTTTTCACAGCAGAATTTCCCAGCAAATTCCAATTTGTTGTGTGTATCAATAGTTCATCTATTTTTATTACTGAGTAGTATTCTATGATATGTTTGTACTTCAATTTTCTATCATTCTGTAGCTTGCATTTTTATCCTTCTCATGTGAGCATTTACAGAGCAAAAGTTTTTAATTTCCTTTGGTCTAATTTATCAGTTTTTCATTTATGGTTCATGATTGTGGCATTAAGGCTATTGTGATATCAAGTCTAAGAACTCTGGCTAGCCCTAAATCCCCAGAATTTTCTACTATTTTTTTCTAAAAATTTTATTTGCATTTGACTATGATCCATTTTGAGTTTATTTTTGCGTATGGTGTAAGACTTAGTCCAAGGTTCAGTTTTTTTTTGCCTATGAATGTCGAAGTGCTACAGCACTATTTGTTGAAAAGGCTATCCTTCTTCCATTGAATTGGTTTTGTACCTTTGTCAAAAATCAGCTGAGCATATTTGTGTGGGTCTATTTCTGGATCCTATATTCTGTTCCATTGATCTGTGTATCTACGTCTCTGCTAATGCCACACTGTCTTGATTGTTGGAGCTATATGGTAAATATTTGTTGTAGCTATCAGGTAGAGTAATTCCTCCCACTATATTCTCCTTTGCTTAGAGCCTTCTAGCTATTTTAAGGCTTGTGCCTTTCTACATAAATTTAGAATAAGTTTATCTATGGCTACAAAAACTTGCTAGAGTTTTTAAGGAATTGCATTAAACCTATAAATCCATATAGGGACTATAAATTGAAATTGGAGAAGGAAACAGAAATGGTCTAGCGTTACGGAGCAAAGAGAGATAATGTTGTGATACTGGAAGAAAACTGATGAACTAATTCAGGATGAAAAAAATTGATATGAGAAAATAGGATATCTATTTAAACCATACATATGGATATGTGTGTGTGTGCATGTGTGTGTACCAAAGCACAATTGATGAATCAGTAAAAACAAAAAATGAGATTGTAGCAGAAAGAGTTAAATTTAAATATATAGCCATCACAGAATGTTGCTGGAACAAAACCAATAACTCGACCGCAACAATAGAAGGCTTGGCTTTGTTATAAAAGTACTGACTTTGTGTGTGTGTATGTGTGGTTTTTTTGGGGGTGTTGGGGGAGGAAAGTAGGAAGTTGTCCATAACTATATGCCTCCATGGAAATACACATATCTTGGGTTAGTAGTTTGCTAAAGCCATCTACTTTTGTTTAAATGCCTCTTATGTAAATAAAGCAATATCATTTTTTCAACAGCTTTATTAAGGTATAATCAATATACAAAAAAACTACATATTTAATGTATACAATTTGATGAGTTTGGATATATGTGTATATCCATGAAATGATCACCACAATCAAGCTAATAGGCATATCCATCATCTCCAAAAGTTTCCTTGTATCCCTTCTTTTTGTGTGTTTGGTAAGGACCCAACATGAGATCTACCCTCTTAACAAATTTTTAAGTACACAATACAGTATTGTTGACTATAGCCTCTATTCTATGCAACAGATCTTTAGAGTTAAGTCATAACTTGTGTAACTGGGAGTAGGAAATGGAGAGTTGTTGTTCAGTTGCTACAAAGCCATGTACTTTTAAAGGTAAAAGGAGAGAGGAAAATAATGATCTTATTAGAGTGTGCTCTAAACTGTCAGGCAAGAATGAGGAAAGGGATGTGGCTTTCCTGATTGAGACTCTTCAGCTAGAACAAAGGTAGCACAGAGTAGTGACCTGAGCTTCAATCACTGGGTTCCCGCTGGAATAAAGCATCCTTGCCAAGTTTTGCTCAGACGGAAAGGCAGTACAAGAGAAGTGCTTTTCAATAATCTCATGCTAACCAATCAGAAAGAATTTGTGACCGAAGCAGTGGAAACCCTGAGCAAAGTTACTATGTTACTTTAGAGTTTGTAGCAGCTAGAAATATGGAAATGGTGGATTCCTAAAAGTTCAGAAAAAGGTAGGTATAACTCCATGGCCTCAAATTCTATAAAAGATGACAGTTTGAGAGGGTTTGAAGGCTTTCAAAAAAATTCTCTGATCATAAGTAGGAAAACATAAGAATAACATGGCTACACCTCAAACTCCATAAGATGTTCATATATAAAATGGACAAAATTGAGATAGAAATAAGTGCCAAGCACAGGTCCTCACACATAAGATGTGCTCAATTTATGTTCTGGTAAAATAATGAATGGATTGTGTAAAACAAAGATAAACATGTAAAACTTGCATATACTAGGGGCTAGCCCAGTGGCATAGTAGTTAAGTTCAGTGTGCTCTGCTTTAGTGGCCCAGGTTCATGGGTTCAGATCCCAGGCATGGACCTACACCACTCATCAAAGCTATGTTGTGGAAGTGTCCCACATACAAAATAGAGGAAGATAGGCACAGATGTTAGCTCAGGGTGAATCTTCCTCAAGCAAAAAGGGGAAGATTGGCAACAGGTGTTAGCTCAGGGCCAATCTTCCTCACCAAAAAAAGAAAAAAAGTTGTGTATACTATAAGCCAGGATAGTCAAAGTAAACATTATCTATTCACCTAATCATTCAGTCCAGAAATACTTATTGAACACTTGTTATGTACTTGAAAGCAGGTACTTTCTGCTTTCTGGAATCTCCCAGTCCACAGAGAAAGACTGATATATAAACCAAAAAAAAAAAAAAAAAAAAATCAAAATACAGGAAAAGTAAGTACAAACAGATAATTGTTTAAAGTGCTTTGAGAACAGGCAGGATGGAGTTATTAATTAACTGAGCTTGGGGAAAGGAAGACTATAAAAAACTTCACCTTGTAGTTAACATTTCAATAATGTTGAAGAGCTGAGATAGAGTTTAAAAAAGAACTCCATATAAGTTTAAAAATGAGAAAAAAAGTGTATGCTGTTTAAAAACCAATGGTGAAATGTTAATGAGTGCAGAGAAATGGCAAACAAACAAACTATCTGCATAGGATTTAGAAGGCTAAATTGCACCATCCCTGGTCAGTTCCAAAGATACAAGTACCCTATAAAAACTTGGGGCAACTAACACTACAAAGGTTGAAAAAACTTTATCTTTGATATGGTTCTTCCCTGTCCCCTTAAATTCCATGTTTCCATCCCATTGACCCTACTTTTATGTATCCTCCCCTAGCCTGGCAATTCTCAACTAGTGGTTTTAAACCCCGGCAGCTTATTAGAATGACTGGAAGAGCTTTTACATAAGATTTTTGCCTGAGTCCATCTTGCACAGATTTTGACTCAATTGACCTAGGGTTGGGACCCCCTGTGCTGCCCACAGTGAGTGATCTGCTCAAAAGCTCTGTGGGAAATCACTCTGGCCTTCCACAGTGAATGAGTGTCTAACAGAAGAGGGTAAAACAAACATCAGAAAGAAGGAATTAATGTCATGGAGTTTTACATCAGTTCAGAACTTAATGACTCATGCTTTCATACAGAAAGTATTTGCCCAAGATAGCTCTGTAAATTGCAGCCAGGATCTTTAACAAAGAGTTGAACATGTAAATGCTACCTAAAGACTGGGAGACAAGTGACTATTATTCCAAATTTACCCTAGGCGTAATGCGGAGCTACTGAAAAGTTTTCTGGAGCACATTGACAATTTAAGATTTGCACATTACAAGAATTATTCTGGCTGTATCCAAAAAAATTGATTGGAGAAACATAAAGATGATTCCCAGCCTTTTTGTTTGGGAACCCAGCTGAATGTAGATACCACTCACTGAGAGGTAACAGAGGAAGAGGTACAGGCTGGACAATGAGATTAGAAGGGAACATGACAAGTCCTCCTCTGGACATGTTGACTACTGAGTAATCCAGGAGAAAAATCCAGATGTAAGATATACAAATGAGATCCATTTGTATATAGCTGGGTTTTTAGTCATAGGAATGTGTGAGCTTGCCCTGGGAGGTGTGGACTTCTCTTTGAGAGAAGAGAGTCCAGGACAAAATTTAAAAGAACAATAAAATTGGCAGTAGAAAAACATCCACAAAGCAGATTAAAAGAAACATAGGAAACAGTCAGAGAGGTAGGAGGAAAACCAGAAGAGTGTGGCATAATGGGTGCCAACAGAAAAGAGTGTTTACAGAACGAGTTTGTAGACAGAGAACAACAGTTGTCAAATGTTGCAACAGATTTAATAGAGGATAAAGTAGAAATCTTACTATAGTAGATTAAGGAGTGGATGGGGGATAAAATAAAAAGTAGAAACAAGTACAGTTACTTCTTAAAAACATTTGCAAGGTTGATTAAAAAGATTTTCCCCTTTCTTTTTTGAAGCATACACATATACAATATAGTATAGATATTTTTTTAAGAAGAAAGAAATGTGAACACTTTAGTTCTAGTGAACAGAATCTAGAAGAGAGAAAGATGGTGAAACTAAAGGACAGAGAAATGATAATTGTTAAAATATAGCAAAATACCTGGGATGGAAGCAGGGGAGGTGGAGGGATTAACCTGAACTTGGCCCTTTGAGGAAGAAAATTCCAGAATAATGGAAGAAAGCATGAATATGCATGTGGTATGACTGGAGCATAGTTTAAGGGGGCAGCTCTGGTCTAATAGCTTCAATTTTCTCCTTGAAGGAGGAAAGGTCTAATAGTGAGGAAGCAACAGTAGAATCCAAGATTTAGGGAGCAGAATGGGTGCAGAGAATCTGAGGGAGAGAACTGATTGGGAAGTGTAGAAGAATTGCCAAGGAGCATGGAAGCCCCACTATTCTTCTTGAGTTAGAAAGAGAAGTGTATAATTTTAGGGGTAGTGATATGTAAATGGCAGAAAGTATGTAAAAGCTATACAAGTATTGGCTAACTTGAGGCTCAATTCCATGCAACAGAAGGTTAGGACTCACAGAAAAGCAAATGGCATTCGTTATTACAAGTACAATAACCAAAGCAAAGAAGATGTAGCTCATATCTGCCATAGGAATAGCAGTAGTAGTAGTAGTAGTAGTAGTAAATATTTATTGAGTACTGACTGATTTTTTAAAATTGTTTTACATAAATTATAGTACACAGGTGGTAGGTACTGCTATGATTTTCAATATTCTAATGAGGCAACAAAGGCACAAAGAAGTTGAATAATTTTCCCAAGGTTAAGCAGCTACAAAGTGGCAGAGTTATTGAACAGCGAATATAAGTTATGTCCAGAGGAAAGTGAGCAGGACAGCAAAGGGTCCAGAATCTCTGAAATATGAGGAAGAGTTTGATAGTTGAGGATATTTTGCCTAAATAAGACAGGCAGCAGCAAATAACTATTACTTCAATACTTTAATAGTTGCCATATGGAAAAGGAATTAGACTTTAATATTATGTAGCTTCGGGGAGCAGAACTAAAACTAATATGCAGAAGCTGCAAGGAGGTAGGTTTCAGCTGGAAAGCATGAAGATTTTTGTAGCCATGAGAAATATGGATAAAGGAGAAGCAGCAGCTTCACAAATGAAGTTCCAGGGACGGAGGAGCTTGAGCCAAGGAAAGGGGTCTTCGGGAAGGAGTTCAGACCTAGGGGCGGAGAGGACAGGCTGGCTTAGATGAAGCCCAACACCCTTTCTAATACCGAAAGTCGGCGTCTAGTGTGCATTTTATTAATGTACAATAAACATTTACTTTTTTATTTTCTCCCCAGAGTAAGACCATTTTGCAGATACGTAAAGCATCTGGATCACTGGTATGACAATATTTGGATATAATAGATAAGAAATAATGCTGTACCAAGTCTGCTAGATCTGGGCTTTCAATTGCTTCAGAAGCTCTAATAATTCAGATGAAAGAAAAAGGGTGAGAGAAGGGAGCACTGGAGAGAGGGAGAGAGGCAGGGAGGGAGGGAGGAAGAGGAGAGAGAGAGAGAGAGGGAAAAAAATCCTTTTAGCTTGCAATTTAGCCTCTTCCCAAGAGCAAGCAAATATTGTACAAACAATTGTAAAACGGTTTCCTGTCAAAATTATCCTTTTTGAAGTTTTTAAAAAATAATCCATATTTCTCCCACACTCTCACCCGTTTACACAAAAATCTCAAACAGGAGATTTTGAAGCTTTTTTCTGAGTAGATGTCAGCGTTTCTGGTGTAGTGCCAGTTTTAATGAGATTTTCTTTTCTCTCAAGAAGAAGGCACGAGAGAGCTGCATGCTAAGAAGTAAGATAGTCTCTGCCTAGACCTGATGCCAAGAGACGGCCCATGCTATATTTTATTTGACATTTTTAGCCATGATTTGGCTGCCAACTTTATTGAAAAGATTAATATTCTCTATAGGTTTTAGACAGTAAATTTTGAGTTTTGATCCTGTCCTGCCTTAGAGAACCTTTCCTTACAAAGCAGATTTTGTTTGTTTATCTATTTGTTTGTTTGGGGTGTTAGGATGCCACAATTAGGTACAGCCATCATGCCAATCCATCATTATCCACAGACAACATATGTAGCCACTAATATGCACAGTAAATCTTGTAAAGATGACCCTTAGATTTTGAAGTAAATGACATTCCTCAACTTCTCATTTCAGGAGCTCCTTTCTCTCCTTTGTCTCCTTCTCCAGGAGCTGTAATCTTTGCAATTCCTCTCAAATCTGGTCCTATATTATTGAACAATATACTTGCATATTTTAGTCTTTATGGACCACCGCATACATGTTTCTTTATAAATTTTAATTTATTAATTGAATATAGACTTCTACCCATTTATCAAGAACATAACATGTGGCAGTCCTAGTCACCAAATAATGTTAAAAATTATGTCCACAATTTTGCTACCTGGAAATCAGATTATCGTTTTATTCTTTCCTTCAATATTGTAAGGTAGAGACAGCATGCAATTAGGTTCTGGTTATTAACAGTTTCAGGAGGAAAATTGCCCATGGCAACATCACAGCTGAAATATTTACATTTGAGTCCCTAGCCGCCTTTTTTTGCCAATTGTTGGAAGCAAATCCAATCAGGAATGTTGGCAGTGAGTAACCGTAATATGAAACAAAGATGGAGATGTGCACACTCATCATGCAGATGGGTATCCTTTCAATTTACATTAATCTGTCTGATGAATAAGGAGAGAGGCATTACTGTTTTTGTTTTGTTTTGGGGTTTTTTTTTTACACCTTTCACCTTACTCTGCGTAACTTGTCAGAAGACCTGGGCTTGAGTCCTGTTTCTGTCACTTGTCACCATGTAACTAACAAACCGTTCTCTCTCTCTTTCTCTGGACCTCCATTTATTCATTTGTAAACTCAGGGGCCAGATTAGATAATCACTAAAATCTCATCCAGCTCTAAAATTCTGTTTCTATGAGATACTATTTCTGGATGAGCAATTAGGAAATAAATAAATATTTAAGTGTTACGATAATCAAGAATATGTAACTAAAAGGACACGGGAGAATATATTATCTTTTTTAATCCCTGAACAATTCAGTGGGGTAATTATTCTGCCTCACTGAAAACATATGAGAGAAGGGTAACTTTCTGCATTATAATCTTTTTGACACACCCAGTCAGTGGGGCCACAGTCAAGTGCCAGCATTTGAGAGTTAATACATCAACCCAAAATGGGTAAAAAATGGGAAAAAGAATAAGTGTGGCAAGCGGAGGGTAACCTGAACATCTCCAACTTGACTATTTCTATTTTCTTCACAGTCTCTTTCTCTCTCTTTTCTTTCTCCCATCCTTCCCTCCTCCCTTCCTCCTTCCTTCTTCCCTCCTTCTTTCTCTCCTTCCTTGCCTCTTTCCTTCTACTTTCCTTTTCTTTTCCTTCTTTCATTCATTCAACACGTATTCATTGAACAGCTATTTATTAAATACCTACAAGGTAACTGAAACTCTTCTAAGAACTGGAGCTATGTCATTGAACCAGAAAATTTCCCAGATGTTATGGAACTTACATTTAGGAAGGTAAACAAAAAATAATAATTAAGAAAATACTTAAATATATAGTTCAATTCAGGTATGAATTTCAATGCTTGAAAAAAATTGAAGCAGACTAATGAGATAAGAACTAACTAGGAGAGAGGCTATTTAGTTAAAGACAGAGAAAGTCTCCTGAGGAAGTGACTTTGGGCAGAGACCTATATGAAGTGAGGGAGAGAACTGCACAAAGATTTCTGGAAGGAGCTTAAGTTTTGTCAACTTAGTGACTGAGATCTTTGCTTCCATTATATTTTCTAACTGGTTGTTATTAGAAAAGACTTAGGAAGACATTAAATGTGTATTTCCAAGGTATATTTAAATGCAAGGAGACTAGGGGATTTAACAAAAATGGAGTACTTCTAGAAATAAAAATATTATTACGGCAATATTCCTGGTTCCAAGAGAGAATAGAGAATTAGCCTATCTACTTGGGTTCCAGGCTCTTCCCTGCCCACTGGTCCACGTGGCTGGTGACTGAGCATTGGCTCAAGGAGTGGAGAAGCTCTTTCTCTGTCAACTTGTATACCTCAAGGTACCAGTGTGTTGCTTTGAGATCCCCAAATATTGTTTGAAATTCTTTTAACTGAGTGTATTTTGATTCATGAGGCAATTGAGATAGGCTACCTTATGATATGCTTCAAACCTCTAGTCTAAATCCTAAGGGTGGCTGGGGCCTCCATAATTCCTTAGGGACAACCTTCAAAGTGCTATAGTTCTCAGAGCTGTGAGAGTGAGACTAGGTTATGGCATTGAGCCTTGCAAAGATCAGTGACCAACTCGCCATCTCAGAAATAGGTGGTTAGTTACAGAGGGGCCCTGATAAAAGAATGTGAATGCATACAAAATTTATTCTAAATTTAGAATTCAAGCATGTCTTATTTATGATGTGAACTGTAATCTAGTTTTATGATGCTGGCTTTATTTAGGATGATATAAGAAATAGCCACATGAAGAATTTGCCTCTTCTATAAAACAGTTGCTGCGGATATCTATTATACTTTTCAATGTTGCTTGTTGCAGCAATAATTTTCTCTTAGATGGAGTCAGGATGGTATGGATGATGAAATGTAAAACAGTCAAACATATCATACAGAATTAGGTAGAAATTCCAACTTTGTCCCTTGAAAACTGAAGGAACTTGAGAAAGTAGTTAAACTCTGCTGGCCTCAAATCCTCTTTCTGCAAAATGGGGAACATAATACATAAAATGAGGATTAAATGAGATATGATCTATAATGGACCAGGCGTAATGTCTGACACACAAAATAAAGCTTTTAATATCCATTATTTTTCTTCTGATATTTTAGTTTTTTTGAGGAATGTTAACTCATTTAGGTACCTTGGGTACCAATTAGCATTTTTTTTCCCTAGAAATGGATTAGGGCTTTGAAATAATGCAGATTAATAATCATAATAACAAACTGTGGCTTTAAGTGCTTAAGGCCATAGGAATTATAGGTGTCCTCACAGTAGTGGGTTCAAATTTAGGTTCTGTCTCTAATTATTTTGTGATTTGCAGGCTTCTCCCCAGCCTCATTTGTTTATTCCTCTTCATCTTCTGACTTAATATTGTATTGCTGCAGAGCTCAGTTCTTGGATCTAAACTCTTGCCTATCTATTCTCACTAACCCCTTAATAATAACCAATATTATGGCTTTAAATAAAATTCCAAAATTTATATCTGTAGTCCAAACTCCAGATTTATATGTTCAACTGCCTACTGAACATTTCTACTTGGGTGTCTAATAGAATTTAAATTTATCTTGTTCAAAACAGAATTCCTGATGTTCCCTGACAAACAGACTTACTGCAGTCTTCCTCATTTCAGTTAATGGCAACTCCTGGCCCTCCAGTCGCTCAGGTCAAAAACTTTGGAGTCAGCCTTATCTCTCTCTTTTATACCCCTCACTCAACAAACCAACAATCTTGACAGTTCCACTTTCAAACTACAGCCAGCATCCAACTGCTTCTCACTATCTCTTCTGCGTGCTCCCACCCTGGATTACTGCATCTCTCACCAGATTGTTAACACAGGTTCAATCTGGCCTTTCTGCCTCCTCACCTGTTCCCCAGCAGTCTGTTCTTAACTGCCAGAGTGATCTTTTCAAAACTAAAGTTAAATCAGGTGACTCATTTATTCAACACCTCCAATATCTTTCCATTTCATTCAGAGTAAAGACTAACATTATTACAATGGCCTACAAAGCCCAAATGGCACCACCTCCTCTATTTGACCTAATCTTTTCCTCATTTCCCCTTTGCTCACTCTATTCCAAATACCTTGGCTGTTGATTCAGCATGCCAGTGATGTTTTTCCCCCTAGGGCCTTTGTATTTGCTGTTCCCTCTCCCTGGAATGCTTTTTTTGATTTTTTGCAGAGGAAGATTGGCCCTGGGCTAACATCCAGGCCCATCTTCCTCCACTTTATATGTAGGATGCCTGCCACAGCATGGCTTGATAAGTGATGCGTAGGTCCGCGCCTGGGATCTGAACCCACGAACCCAGGACTGCCAGAGCAGAGTACGCGAACTTAACCAGTATGCCACTGGGCCGGCCCCTGGAATGCTTTTTTTTTTTTTCCCAAATGACCACATGTATCACTTTTTTACCCCCTCAGGTTTTTGCTCAAATATCAATAAAGTCTTCCTTGAGCTCCCTATCTAAAATTGGTCTCTATTCCCATTAATCCCTGTCCCCATTTCCAGCTTTATTTTTTTCCAAAGCATTTCCTACCATCTAATATCTTGTTTACTTGTTTTTGATTGCCTTTTGCCCATGAAATGTAAGCTCGATGGGGTCAGGTATTTTTGTATCTTTTATTCACGACTATTCCAAGGCCTAGTGTGACCAAAATTTGTTGAATGGATTCATGAGTTCCTATCATGTTTTTGCTAGAATTTAGTATGTTAAATGTTCAGTACAGTAGCTTGTACATAATAAATATTGAATAAATCATAGCTATAATAATTACTATTAAGAATCAACTGAATCAGTATATATATTTTTTTGATACGAGGATACTGCTTTGTCTCCAGAGTTTAGATAAATTCACCAAAAGAAAAACTATGTACTCCTCGGCCACCATTGCTAGACAGCTTACTTTTATTAGCCTGAAGGTTGTTAATGCAGCCTTTATCACTGAAGAGATTAATGTAAAAGTTGCCGAGAGTCTGTCAACAGGGTAAATATTCCCAGAGAGATGGCAAGAGCAGCAAGCTAAGATATTTAAGTGCATCAGCATTTCTTATTATTTCTTAGCAAAAATATTTAAATAGTTGAATTAACATTTGGCAGATTTACAATTCAGCCCAGAAATTAGTTTATGAAAATCACACAGCTTCAAAAAGTCTGGTTCAAAAAGTGGTGCATTGCCCACCATCTATACACATCAGGAAAGGAATAAGAGTCCAGCCACCACAAGTGACCCCCACATTTGCAGATGGAAAATTTATGAACTTTAGCAAGTAGGAACACATGCTAAAAAATTATTCATTGCTTATCTCAAATTCAAATTTAACAAGGTGTCCTATATTTCACCTGACAACCCTATTCACAGGAAAAATATATTCTCCAAAAATTCTGCCGTTAAACTATTGCCCTCTTAACTTAACTTTCCTTAGAACGATAGAAGTACTGGTATCCATAAAACAACATTAATTAATCAATTAATTAAAACATACATTTCTCACAATTAGAAAACACAAATAATTTGCTTACCGGTCTCTCTGAACTCATGACCACCAACTTCATGAGGACACTTAGTGTAGACCTGCAATCCTACTACCTCTCTCTGGAACTTGCCCACACTCCTAGATGACCACGTCCTAACTTTTCTTCTCTCCTTAAATATGTAACAACCTTACCACTGTCCTTTGTCTTTGCAGGTAAACTTGCTTCCTCTTTCATTGAGAAACAGAAGCAATTGGAAAAGATCTTCCATATACTCTCTTCATATCTATTCACCCCCACTCCCCATTACCTATGGCCATGTGCTGTGTCTTCTTTCTGTCTCAGCCCTATGTAAGGCCACCCCCTCCTTTGATGCACTAGATCCCATTTTGCCTCTCAGGGGTATTTCTTCCACAGTTTTTGCCTGTCCCTCTCCCAAAATCAACTTTCTCTTCTCTAATGGATTATTTCAGTCCGCATTCAATCATGTGGTAATATTTTCACCTAAAAAGAAAGAAAGGAAGAAAGAAATGGAGGGAAGAGGAAGAGTGAGAGAGAGGGAGGAAGGAAGAAGAGGGGAAGGGAGGAAGAGAGGAGGGAGGAGAGAGGAGGCGGGGAAAAGAGAGAGAGGGGAGAAAGAAAGGAAGAAAATGCTTCCTTTGATCTCCTAACTCCCTTCAGCTATGATCTCATTTCTTTGCTTCCTCCTTTACAGAAATACGGCTTAAAAGATTTACCTGTACTTACTGCTCCCAATTCATTCCATCTTCTCTCTTGTCTTGAACCCAATACGATCAGAATTTTAACCCTTCTCCTCCACTGAAACTGCTCCTGTCTAGTTCACCAATAATTCCACCTAGCTGAATCCAAAGGCAAATTCTCAGTACGCACCTGATTCTCTATATTCTTTTCCTAGGGCTGCCATAACAAAGTACCACAAACGGGGTGGCCTAAAACAACATAAATGTGTTATCTCACAGTTCTGGAGCCTGTAAGTCCACAAGCAAGGTATTGGAAGGGCCTTGATCCCTCTGAAATCTGTAGGGAAGTCCTTCCTTGCCTCTTCTTAGCTTCTGGTGCCTTGCCAGCAACCTTTGGCATTCCTTCTCTTGCAGGTACAAAACTCCAATCTCTGCCTTCATCATCACATAGCATTCTCCATGTATGTCTCTGTCTTCACATGGTTATCTTATTATAAGGACACCAGTCATATTGAATTAGAGGCCTACTTTACTCCAGTATTGCCTCTTGTTAACTAATTGCATCTGCAAAGACCCTGTTTCTGAACAAGGTTACATTCTGTGGTACTGAAAGTTATGACTTGAACATGTCCTTTTGAGGGAACATATAATATCTCCATTTGAATGTTGGATAGTCATCTCAAATCCCAAATCCAAACACCTAATAAAGTCTCCTAAATGTTCTGCTTCCACAGACTTCCACATCTCAAAAATGGCTACTTCATCCTTCCAATTGTTTATGTATAAAAATCTATGAAGTAATCATTTCCTCTTTTCTCTATACACTCTACATCAGCTCCATCATAAAATCTCATCAGCTCATTATAATTCCTAGCACCTCCACTGCTACCACTCTGGCCCAAGCCCACAGTATATCTCCCGTAAACCATTATAACAGCTTCCTAACAGGTTTCCATGCAACTAGTCTTACCTTACTACAATCTATTCTCAACACAGAAGTCAGAATCACCCTGTGAAAAAGCCAGATCATGTTACTTAGCCTAAAACCCTCTAATTATTCCCCTTTCTTTCAGAGTAATTGACAAAGTTCTTACAATGGCCTAAAAGCTCCCCCCACCACAACCACGGACCCCCAAACAAACACACTATTCTCCTTACATGCCTCAGAACTTACTCTTCCCATTTTGGGGGACTCTCCTCCTCCAAATTTGTCTCAGATAACTTCATCTCTCTCTCTCTCTTACCTCTTTACTTCCCTGCAAAAATATGCACTTAGCAATAAGATCTTCTCTGATAAACCTTCTTTTTCTTTTTTTTTTTTTTTTTTACAAAGCAACTCCTCTCCAGTACCCCATTACTTCTTTCCTGCTTTATTTTTCACAATAGCCCTAATGCCATCTGAAACACTACAAATTAATAAAACCATCTCTCTTGTTTTCTGTCTCTCTGGTTTATTGCCTTTCTCTCTAGTGGAACCTAAGTTCTAAGAAGATCAAGATTTTTATCTGTTTTTTTCCCCCACTACTAGTGCTGAAAGAAGGAATCAATGAATCAATCACAGAGAAAAGTGTCAAAAATTAAATGGAGTTCAATTTTGTATACCAAGTTCAGTGTCTTCTGATCAGTGAATGCTCAAATTGAGCAAAATAAATAAAAGCTGTAATCTAGAAGCCATAAAACTACCAATACTTAGTAGTCTTACACAAAAATTAAAGGTCATTATACTATGTAAATTAAACATAGTTTTCTTTTTTTTTAAATTATCATTAGTCTCCAATGAATCTTCTCTGGTTGCACAGACTCCTGTTACTTATATATTCTCCCCTCTGTCACCTTAAAATGTGATATTCTTTGCCAGTTAACCTTTTGTCCCCCTTAATAGAAGATTATAACTTATGTAGTCACTTCAACATAAAAAATTCAGCCTATACCTCTTCTGCCAAATGTCTTTGGTACTAATTTTATATTTTATATTAATTTTTTATCATATACAAAAGGTTAATCTTTTATACAAAAGGTTAATCTTTATTCTCTGTCCTGTTGAATACTTATCAGAAGTTTAATCTCTCCCAGACACTTTTCTATGAATATTTATAGGGTTGATGTTGAATAATAAAATGAAATCCTATGATACTCTTGCCCTGTCACATCACAAGTAGTTTTAAAAAAAAAGTGTCAGGGCCGGCCTGGTGGCGCAACAGTTAAGTTCCCGCATTCTGCCTTGGCAGCTGGGGGTTTGCAGGTTCGGATCCCGGGCACGGACTAGGCACTGCTTATCAAACCATGCTGTGGCAGGTGTCTCACATATAAAGTAGAGGAAGATGGGAACGGATGTTAGCTCAGGGCCAGTCTTCCTCAGCGAAAAGAGGAGGATTGGCAAGAAATGTTAGCTCAGGACTAATCTTCCTCACCAAAAAACAAAAAGTGTCAAGCAGCTTTATAGCACTAACCAAGTCACAGATTTGAACATTGCTTGAGGACCCTAAATTAACTAACCATAAAGGAATAATTTTAGAGAATGTTTGGAGCTTGGTATGTAACTGGTGGAGGCCTTCATGAATACTGGCCCCATCTTTGTGCAGAGAAGAGCAACTCTTGGCCTCTGATCTAGTTGTGAGGTCTGATGAGACTGGGTTGGTAGTTCTGAGCTTTGAGAAGCCCTTTGGGAAACCACAGGTACAGGCTGGTCATCTTTGGTGCCATGACTACGACAGGCCTAGAATCTAGGAGCATGACTCTTAACTGAGTGGAATCATCTAGGCATGTTTTGTCTCTTCTGACTCCTCCTAGTAGGGGGCAGAATGTAGCAATCAGCCGAGACACTGCTGTTAGTAGGAAGAAAAATTCCATGGAAGAAATATCACCCATGCTTTCCCTTGGGAAATGTTCACCTGAATAGCCCCTTTCAGGGCTCTTTGACAATATTACTCAATTTTGTCTTCACAATAATACCAGAAAGCTTTGGTTCTCAACCATGGCTGCACATTTGAGTGACCTAAAGAGATTAAAAACAGAGAGAGACAGAAATCCAAGCTCTCCCACAAACTAGGTTAGGGCATAGACATCTCTATTTTGAAGATTCTCCTTGTGATTCCGATGGATAACGAGGATTAAGAATTATGTAAGAAAGATTGATTGGGCCAATGTTGTCATTCCAATTTACTGGCAAAGAAAGAGAGGTTAAGTGACCTTTCCAAGGTTACACTGCCAACATAAGAACTTTTCTTCCCATTACATCACAGTGCCCCTTCCAACCTCCCTAATCTCTGCTATCACACATAACTTTTCTGCCTTTTCAGCTAATGAAGCATATTTGAGCTCACAGGAGACAAATGCTAAACAAAGTTGGACTAAAGAGCAGGTAGGAATGGTTCATGGAGAATAGCCAATTATTATGTTATAGTCACCCAGCCCTCCCAGCCTAAGTCAGCAGTGGAGAGCAGCCAGACACTTTAGGGTGTGAAACAGAGGTAAGGAAATCAGGCGAACACTATTATTACTATTACCAGTACTACTACCACCAACAATAACAACAAAAACAGAAACAACAACACTTTTGGTACTTCACACATTAAAACCCTGTTTATGTTGTAATTTCAATAACAATTCCCACAAATGCAAAAGCCACACAACTTTATCCTGGTGTTTTTTTAATATACTTTTGATTTTAGGTACTCTGTGCAAAGGCTTAGATCTCTACTGAGTAAACTTCGGAGAATCTTTACTCAACGATGAGTTCGAAAAAGTCAACTGACAGATTCTTATAAACCCTGTCTAACCTCTCTGACACATTTTAATGCCTGCATAGGCCAGTAATGCCACCTTTGTCCAGAGAAACCTTAAAAGCCTGATGTTCTAGAAGTATAAAAGACTCCCAACTATAGAAAGACGGTAATGGCAGAGACTGAAGCTAGCAATGTCTTTATATGACAGTAACTTCTACTTTTTATCATAAAACATCTCTTTAGGTTAATGAAATTTCTCTTCCTTCTACTCTCCCTGAGATTACACTTTCTAAAAGATGATATTTTTGTCACATATGACAACTCAACGTCCCAGTAGGGTAGTTCATGATTTATAGGTACTTTGTGAATTGGTTGAGCTGATGGGAAGATTGGACAATAGGAACAGCATCTTTCTAGCATAGATTACTGAATCATAGAATCTTAGATTTCTAGAACTAGAACAGATAGATGTAATCTAACCTAAATCCAACATATTGCAGGTAAGGATGTTGGTGACTTGCTGGGGTCAGACAGTGAATTTTGGACAAAGTGGCTAGCAGAAGCCAAGTCTGTACACCCTGATTTCCATGTCTAAGAACCCAGAGTGTCTACTTTGGATATTATATCCTCTAAGCATATCTAAATCTGTCTTTTCCTTCAAGTTTCAGTTCATCTCCTACTGCCCAGTATCACAGAATCAGGAATGAGAGGGATCCTAAGGTCATCTTGCCCATTTAGGGTTTCAATCTTCTCTACCATGTTCCCCACCACAGGGTCATGTACATATAGTACATCTAATGACAAAGAAAATTATTCCTAATGAAATGACACTTTTCATCTTTGGATACTTTGGACTAAGTAACTTATTATAATATTTAGCCAAAATATGTTTTTCTAAAGTAATTGCTCAATAATTAGATCCTTTTTGTCATATAACAGCCTCTTATATATTTGAAGATAAGTATAAGGACCGCTTTAGTTTCATTTTCCCCAGAATAACGATTCCCTACCCTTTAAAAATTCTTCACGTCATGCCATCCTTATTGCTCCTCTTTGAACACCATCTAGTTTTGAAACATGTCTTAAAATGTGGTGTGTTCAGAAGTGAACACATTATTTTAAACACTAAGAACAATAGAATTTTCCTTCCCTCATTCTAGAGTATTCTCTATTAACAAAGCCTGTGCATTCTCAATGAGGGTGGTATTGCCCACAAGAGGGTAAAAATTGATTCTTGTGAAAAAAACTTACTCTTTTTACGTATAAAGCACAGACATAGATATAGTACATTAAAAGATATACAGTATATCTGTGCCATTAAAGTTTCATTGGGGAAATGATTAGGAAAAAAATTTCTAAGAGGACTCCTTAGAAGGACAATAATGAAAAAAGGTTGAGAAACAATGCCATAGCCTAAGATCACACTAGCTGTTTTATTGACACCATCATACTATTAACTCCTATTCAGGTTATAGTCAAACAAAATCCTTAAGACTATTTCACTTGTGCTGCTGCTAAACGGTGTCTCCTCTATTCTGTGGTTTCTAGTTTGGTTGGTTGGTTGGATGGTTGGTTTTGGTTTTTAAGGAGTGGTAGATTTTGTTTTGTTTCTTTACTACAAGACCACAAGTTTAAATTTATTCCTGATAAAATTGCCCTTGTTAAGTTTTGTATATTCCTGCCTGTCCTCATATTTTGGAACATAATTCAGCCATCTAATACATTCAGTATTCTTCCAAGCTCTGATTATTTGCAAATTTTATTTCCTTTCATCTAGATTACTCATGGCAGTAATTTAAAGAACCAATGTTGAAGAAAGAAGGGCTGAGAATATTGTCTTGTACATCCCTCCTCCATTTTGTGTTAACTTGTTAATCACTATGCTTTGACTAACACTTATTCATCCACTTAATAATGTGACTAGCTATACATATCCAAGCATAAAATCCATAGTTTTCTGTTTTTGTTCATTTGTACACTGTGAGAAACTTTGTCAAATGTTTTACAGAAATCCAGATATCCTGGCTGCATTACACTTTCTAAAAGTCTAGTAACCCAAGCAGGAAAAAAAAAAAAAAGGAAGGTTTAGTCCTTTTTCTTTAATTGTCCTGTGCTAGCTCACTATGATTACTTCCTCATATTTTCTATACTTATAAAACCTCTTTTTAATAATCTGTAAAGCCACACTTCTTTGTAGCAGGGGTTAAATATTCTATTGATTATATTTCTTCTTATACTAGTATTTGTCAGTTATATTCAGTTGACTCTCGTTTTGTTTATTTATATTTCCGTGGATATATGTCTTAAGTTTCCAAAAAAACTGTAAATGCCCACGGCTGAAGCCTGAAGCCTGTATGTCCCACAGCTGCCCATCAAAGTGCCATAGAAGATAGTAAAAATATACTATTTTATTGACTAATTAATAATATCACTTGATGTCTACTCACTAGCAAGTCAGATCAATGATAGGAGCATAAATCACACTCACACTTGAGACCAGGTTTACAGATTGTTTTAAAGGCTTGTCCTAATAAGAGAATATAAACATCATCCAGTGCAACTCTCAGTTTAGCAATTTCTCACCAAGAAATAATGTTTTCACTAACTAATAGGGAAATTAAAAACTGACAATGAAAAAGGAAAAGGGAATTATATAGGTCGTATATGCAAAATGCATAGGATGTTTCTTTAGGATAGGGAGTCTCCTTCCATTTTCACAAATGAAAATCATTTTAAAATAGACATATCAGGATGGGCTCCTAAGACATTTTTCTAACTAAAATTAAGCATATATGTATAATTTATTTAAATTATCATGCAGCTCTGTGGGTGAGGCTCTCAAATTAGACATTCTGACTGCATTAAAAACACATCGACTGCTTGGTTGAAAACTGGCTTGCTGAATTATCTAAATGAGCCATTCGTTTGCCATTTGATGATGGTGCATTTTTATGTCTTAGATATTACATATATTCTGCGTGTATGTATTCTGACATTCTAAATCTATAACGCAATTCAATTATTTGAAAGAATATTAAATGATCAGGGATGCAGTCTCTAAAGATATCCACATAGGAGGTTCCTGAACTCCTACCCTCCCACAGACACACTGAATGAATAGCTACACATGGAGCAATTCCCTCTGAAAGAAATCTAGAAACCCACTGAGCAACTCTTATCTATTGGGTGAACAAGAAAGTAGCCACATCAAAACAGGTAAGAAAGGCTGAGGTACACTCATACCATAAACCCCACCCCTAGCACAGTGCCATACAATTGGGAGGGAATCCCCAACTCCCAGCTTCTCCCCGATGAATGAAGTGTTTGGACCTCACTTCTAGTGTCCTCACTTTTAAGACTCCCACCCAAGGGACGGGCCCCCAAAATACCTAGTTCTGAGAGCCAACAGGGCTTGCGTCCACGAGACCCACAGATTACAAGAAACAAAAAAAGAGTTGTTAACAGGCATGAGTACTCCCTGAACTATCATCCCAGGGCCTAGCACAGAGGGTGCAGGCAAAAAACCCCCATCTCCTAGTCTTTCCCTGAAAGGGATCTATTTGCATACTTCAAAAGCTGATGCCTCAGGGCTAGGCTTCTAAATTGGCATACATTTAGGGGTTGACTGCCTCCTCCCTGGAGACCAGGGAAGCCTGCATAAAACTCCTCCACCCTCTCCTTCCTGCCTGCCCCAAGTCACCAGTGTCTCCCTGGAAGGAGCTTGTACACACATCTGCACCCCAGCTTTTGTGGCTACCATTGGAAGGATGGGTCTTCATATCACCTGGCTCTGATAGCCAATGAAGCTTACATTCAGGAGTCCCATAGGACTGTAGCAAACAAACAAGAAGTTCTTAATGGGTGCAGGAGCACCCCTCTCCCACCACACACATCACAGCTGTATACCCAGGCCCAGGATAGAGGGAGCAGGCAGAAATGCCCACCTACCAATTTCTCCCTGGAAGGGACTTAACTACATACATTCTCAGCTGCTGCCTGAGGGTCCAGCTTCCAACTAGCCTGCATCTAAGTGCTGACTATGATCCTCTCCTTTGGGAGCTGGCACACTCACAACTACTGGGAGCTACTAAGAACAAGGACAGCAACTTGGAAAACCAAAGGATTAAGAGACAACCAGGAGCATGGGCTGGGCTGACTGACAAAGTTCATCTCCTACACAAGACCATGCTGTCAAGACTGGGAGAGGTGGCTGTTTTATCTAATGTACAGAAACCAACACCAAGAGTGAAGGAAAATGAAGAAACAAAGGAATATGTTCCAAACAAAGGAACAAGATAAAATTCCAGAAATAGATCTTAATGAGACAGAGACAAGGGATTTAGCTGATAGAGAGTTCAAAATAACAATGATCAATGAGGTCAGGAGAACAGTCTATGAACAAAGTGAGAATTTCAACAAAGAGACAGAAAATATAAGAAAGTACCAAACAAAAGTAACAGAGCTAAAGAATACAATAACTGAACTGAAGAATTCAGTGGAGGGTTTCAACAGTAGGCTAGATGATGTGGAAGAACGGGTCAGAGAACTTGAAGACAGGGCAGTGGAATTCATCCACCCAGAGGGGCAAAAAGAGAAAAGAATGTAAAAGAATGAAGCTAGCTTAAGGGACTTATGGGACATCATCAAACAGACCATTCATTACACCCCTTGTAAGAGTCCCAGAAGGCAAATAGAAAGAGAAAGGGGGCAGAAAGCTTAGTCAAAAAAATAACGGCTGCAAACTTCCCTAACCTGGGGAAGGAAACAGACATCCAGATCCAGGAAGCCCAGAGAGTTTCAAATAAGATGAATCCAAAGAGACTCATACTGAGACAATTATAATTAAATTGCCTATATTGAGAAAAAAGAAAGATCTCAAATAAACAGCCTAATTTTATACCTCAAGGAACTAGAAAAAGAAGAACAAAGTAAGCCCAAAGTTAGTAGAAGGAAGGAAATAACAAAGATCAAAATGGAAATAGATGAAATAGAGACTAAAAGAACAATAGAAAATATTCATGAAACTAGGATCTGGTTTTTCTGAAAAGACAAAAAAAATGACAAACTCTTAGCTAGACTTGTCAAGAAAAAAAGAAAGTGGACTCAGATAAAATTAGAAATGAAAGAGGAGATATTACAACTTATATCACAGAAATATGAAGGATCATAAGAGACAACTATGAATAATTATACACCAACAAATTGGACAAACTAGAAGAAATAGACAAATTCCTAGAACTCTACAACCTACCAAGACTGAATCATGAAGAATGGAAAATCTGAACATACCAATAACAAGTAAGGAGATTGAATTAGTAATCAAAAACCTCCCAACAAAGTAAGGAGATTGAATTAGTAATCAAAAACCTCCCAACCAGAAGCCTTTACTAGTGAATTCTACCAAACATTTAAAGAAGAACAAATGTCAACTCTTCTCAAACTTTTCCAAATAAAGAAGAGGAGGAAACACAAACACAAATTCATTTTAAAAACAAGGCCAGCATTACTCTGATACAAAAACCAGACAAGGATCCTACAAGAAAAGAAAATAACAGGCCAATATCCCTGATGAACATATATGCAAAAATCCTCCACAAAATATTAGCAAATCAAATTCAACAATAAATTAAATGGATCACACACCAGAATCAAGTGGGATTTATCCCGGTGGTGCAAAGATGTTTCAACATCCACAAATCTATCCTTATGATACATCCCCTTAACAGAATGAAGGATAAATATGATATGATTATCTCAATAGATGCAGAGAAAAGCATTTGACAAAATTCAACATCTTTTCATAATAAACACTTTCAACAAACTTGGTATAGAAGAAAAGTACTTCAACATAATGAAGGCCCTCTATGACAAGATCATAACTAACATCATCTTCAACAGTGAAAAGTTGAAAGCTTTTTCTTTAAGATCAGGAACAAGACACAGATGCCCACTCTCACCAAATTATTCAATGTAGTAGTGGAAGTCCTAGCTAGAGCAATTAGGCAAGAAAAAGAAATAAAAGGTATCCAGATTGGAAAAGAATAAGTAAAATTATTTCTATTTGCAGATGACATGATATTATAATAGAAAACCCTAAAGACGCCACCAAAAAAAATTGTTAGAAGTAATAAATGTATTCAGTAAAGTTGCAGGATACAAAATCAATGTACAAAAATCAGTTGCATTTTTACCCACTAACAATCTTTCAGAAAGAGAAATTAAGATAACCATCCATTTACATTACCAAAAATAATAAAATACTTAAGAGTAAATATAACCAATGAGGTAAAAGATCTGTACACTGAAAATTATAGACATTGATGAAAGAAATTGAAGACACAAATAAATGGAGAGATATTAATATTGCTAAAATAGTCAAACTATCCAAAGCAACCTACAGATTCAATGCAATCCCTATCAAAATTCCAATGGCATTTTCCAGAGAAATTGAAAAAATAATCCCCAAAACCTATTGGAACCACAAAAGATCCTGAATAGTCAAAGCAATCTTGAGAAAGAACAAAGCTGGAGGCATCACACTTCCTGCTATCAAACTATATTACAAAGCTATACACAGTAATCAGAACAGTGTGGTATTGGCATAAAAATAGACACATAGATCAATAGAACTGAATAGAAAGCTCAGAAAGAAACCCAGGCACATACGGTCAATTAATTTATAACACAGGATCCAAAAATATACAATGAAGAAATAATAGTCTCCTCAATAAATGTTGTCATGGAAACTGGATAGCCCCATGCAATAGAATGAAACTGGATTCCTATCTCACATTATACACAAAAATCAACTCAAAATGGATTAAAAATGTGAATGTAAGACCTGAAATCATAAAACTCCTAGAAGAAAACATAGGGTAAGCTCCTTAACATTGGTCTTAGCAATGATTTTTTTTTGGATTTGACACAAAAATCAAAGGCAACAAAAGCAAAAATAAACAAATGGGACTACATCATACTAAAAAGCTTCTGCACAGCAAAGGAAACCATCAGAAAAATGAAAAGGCAACCTGTGGAATGGGAGAAAATATTTGCAGATAATATACACAGATAAAGGGTTAATATCCAAAATATATTAAAAACTCATACAACTCAATAGCAAAAACACAAACATCCTGATTAAAAAATGGACAGAGGAACTGAGTAGACATTTTTCCAAAGAAGAAATATAAATGGTACATAGGTGTGTGAAAAGGCATTCAGCATCACTAATCATCAGGAAAATGCAAATTAAAACCACAATGAGATACTACCTCACGCCTCTTAGAATGGCTATCATCAAAAAGACAAGAGATGACAAGTGTCAGCTAGGATGTGGAGAAAAGGGAACCCTGTGCACTGCTGGTGGGAATGTAAATTGGTGCAGTCACTATAAAAAACAGTGTAGAAGTTCCTCAAAAAATTAACAATAGAACTACCATATGATCCAGCAATCCGACTTCTGGATATATATCCCAAGGAAATGAAATCAGGATCTCAAAGAGATATCAACATGCCCATGTTAATTACAGCATTATTCACAATGGCCAAGATATTGAAACAACTGAAATGTTATCAATGAATGAATAAAGATGCCATATATACATTTATTATATCATAGATATATTTATATATATACATATATATTTGAATATTATTTGGCCATGAGAAAGAAGGTCATCCTTCCATTTGCAATAACATGCATGGAACTTGAAGGCATTATGCTAAGTGATGTAAGTCAGGAGAAAGACAAATACTGTATGATATCACTTATATGTGGAATCTAAAAAAGCTGAACTCATAGAAACTGAAAGCAGAGGGGTGGTTACCAGGGACTGGGGGGGTGTAAGAAATGGGGAGATAGTGGTCAAAGGTTACAAACTTTCAGTTACAAGATGAATAAGCTCTGGGGATCTAATTACAGCATGTGATTTTAGTTAATAATACTATACTATTTACTTTAAAGTATCTAAAAGAGTAGATCTTCAATGTTCTCATCACAAAAAAGAATAGTAACTATGTGATATGATGGAGGTGTTAGCTAAAGTTATGGTGGTAATCATTTTCCAAACATATAAGTGTACCAAGTCAACAGTTTATATACCTTAAACTTACATGATGTTACATGTCAATTGTATCTCAATATAAGTAGAAAAAAAGAATAAAAATGGGCCGGCCCGGTGGTGTAGTGGTTAAGTTCACACACTTCACTTTGGCAGCCCGAGGTTTGCAGGTTCAGATCCCGGGGCGCTGACCTACGCACCGCTCATCAAGCCATGCTGTGGCAGGCGTCCCACATATAAAGTAGAGGAAGATGGGCACGGATGTTAGCCCAAGGAGAATCTTCCTCAGCAAAAAGAGGAAGATTGACAACAGATGTTAGCTCAGGGCTAATCTTCCTAGCCCCCCTATAAAAAAAGAATTATAAAAATGATTAGGAAGGGGAACAAATGGAGCCTCCATTATTCTTACCGTTTCTTTCTTAAGCTGATTGGTGCTAACAGCAATGTCCATACATTACTCTCAAAGCCATTTTGTATGTCTAAAATATTTCATAATACAGCATTACAGTAGGTTATTTGTGATATCAGATGATATTAAAAAAGTAAACAAAAAAAATCTGAAGTTGTCATTCCTTCACTCAACTGCTTTATTCATGCTCAGCACCTCTCTTCTGGCTGCTGTTTTTAATTGAGGGAGGGGAGCATTCAGTGGAGGATGATATGAGCACACTCCTTCCCAGTGGACTCTAAATAGCAGTCCCTTTAGTATGTATTCTCCAGTGACCTGACAAGAGAATTGAAGAGGTGAAGAGAGGATTAATCTTTAAGTTATTGTCAGCATACAGTTAATTAAATAGAGTTTATTCTTTCTCAGCATTATAACCTTTAGAGGTACGGAATGCTGAGGACCTTAAATGTTGTCAGCAGGACAGTGAGGGTAGGGAAAGGGTGGCAGGAGGCAAAAAAATGCACGGAAAATAAAATAAATTCTGATATTTCTTAAGAAAATAGCTGGTCCAATATTGAAAACTGAGGAGAATTTTGAGAAAGAAACATTTGAATACATAGTATTGATCTCCTCTTACCCAAAAATTCTTTACATTCTTCTTTCAATGGCTCCTGAGTTACTAAGACCCACTATCTGAGAGCATTATGTCCACAGTTTTTCTGGAGTATATATTAGCTTCCTGTTGCTGCCATAACAAATTACTACAAACTTAGCAGCTTAAAAACAACACAAATGTATTATCTCATAGTTTTATAGGTCCGGATTCTGGGTAGGTCCAGCTAATTCATCTGCTCTGGGACTCAAAAGGCCCAAATCAAGAGGTTGGCCAGCCTGAACTCATATTTAGAGGCTTGGAGGAAGAATCCACTTCCACACTCATTCAGGTTATTGGTTGGAGTCAGTTCCATGCTACTGTAGGGCTGAGGTCTCCATTTCCTTGGGGCTGTCAGCCAGGGGTCATTCTTAGCTTCCAGAGATCATCCAGATTCCTTGGTTCATGGTCCCCTTCCTATATCTACAACGGCTCAACAACGGGTTGAGTCTCTCCCATTTAGAATCTCTCTGACCTCCTCTTCCGCCTCATCTCTTCTGTGCTCATCTCTCTGACTCTTCCGCCTTCCTCTTCTACTTTTAAGGGCTTATGTTATTACATTGATCCCACTGGCATAATCCAGGAAAATCTCCCTTTTTTAAGGTCAATGGATTAATAACCTTAATTACATCTGCAAAATCCCTTCACGGCAGTACCTAGATTATGGTTTGATTTTAACCAGGAATGGGAATCTTGAGGGAACATCTTCGGAATTCTGCTTACCAGAGAGTGTGCCCCTCAGGTTCAAAGTGAACTAGATTTACAAACAGTGGAAGACACTTGAAGAGATATTTGCCTGGAGGAATGCCTCTAATACCCCATTTATAAATGACACACACACCACACACACACACACACACAAAACATGGCACTCAATCTCTTATTCAACAAACTGCCAATTAGAAAATTGAAAGATATGTGTTTTTACAATCTGTAAAACATAAATGTTTACCTAAATAAAGTATTCTCAAATATTATTTGATTACTTGAGTGGATAAATTCATGGCTAATGATAAATCTTTTCTATTAGGAGTTTCAGTTAAGAATGCTTTTATTTGTTTTGTTGTATTTTTAAACAGGTCATGGATTTCTTGGAAGAAGCTCTTCGAAGAAGAGAGAAAGGGTATTCTGTGATTACAATTAGAGATGTCCTTTTGTAGGAAGCAATTATCAGTATAAGTAAAGTACCAAATAGCAAATTCAATTATTCTTAAGTAGTTACTAGAGAAACATTAGTTTAATTGTAATTCTTCTGGAAATTAACACCAGAAAAAATGTTATAAAAACATGAATCAAGTTATCATGGTTAAAACTATGATGCAATAATGATATTACAACATCTATCTAATCCATATTAATTTTGTACAATTGCTAAAGACCATTTATTGAAATCATATTGTTAATATTTAAATTGGAGTGCATTAGGTTACTCCTTTTAAGATTTATGTATTACCAAAGAAAGAGGAAACCAATTGAAATACCAATTAAATAAAGATATTTAGTTAAATAAATCTTTCAAATTCTCCAAATTCTACCTTGCAGTGAATTTACTTATTGTGGAATCAAAGCATTTTTGAAATGATGGAAAGGACCAATCAAAGTAATTTTGCATTCTCTCTTTTGCTTTTCTTGTTAAACTCTAATTAGGTATCAAACTTGTAATGAAAATGCTCCTTGTCACTGACCTCCACAAGAGTGGCGACAGGACTTTTTCACAGTTGCGTATATTCTGCTGATACCTCAGGCACAGAGGGAAATTTTTAAGAATACAGGACTCTGGAGTCAGACTATTTGGATTTCAATCCAACTCTGTCACTTACCACCTGAGTGTCCTGAAGCAAATTAGCAGGCTCGCCGTGCCTCAGCTTCTATCTGTGAGATGGGGATAATAATAGAACCACATCCCTCCTAGGGCTGTTCCAAGAATGAAATAAAATAATACATATAAAAATACATATAAAGTTGTAAAAGTGCTGAACACTTAGTATGGGCTCAGTCAGTGCTACTTATTATTATTCTTAAAGTGATGTTCATCATTAGGATCCAGACTGTGACAAACAGAGACCTACACTGTTCTAATCTATGTGAACTTTAGAACATGCAAGGGTACAGCCTTGGCCTCGGTAAAACTGTCCTGTCATGAACACAGCTGGTCAACAGAGAGGATAGAGGAAGAGGCTGAAGAGACTCCAGCAACCAGTTTTGCACACCTACTAGCCAGCTATGTTTGCACTGCCGCAAAGACATTGTCGGTGTTGTGTCCCTCATTCTGGCCATTCACCTTGGTCATTCATTATTTCATCAAAAAATTAATGAGCTTCCATGATGTTACAGGCTTTGTGTATCTCTGTGGAGATACAGAGGTGAATATAAAATGTTCTGCCCTCACAGAGTTCTCAAACTTGCAAACACACACTGGCAGCGCCAAGCCATCCTTACTTCTGACTCACTGTTTTGAATTTAACAAGAAAGCCACTTTTCTATTTAAAGTAATAAAATTTTGGGAAAATGTTGAAAATTACATCATGAGATGTGGAAGTTGAGATGCTATCAACGCTTTTTGGGATATGTATCAAAATTTTTAAAACTCTTCTTGCCATAGTACCACTCACATTTTTATTAAAACAGAAAAACTCCAGATAGCTATGAAAGGAACACATAGTGTCTCTGGCTCCTACAAGGTGTTTGATTATAGATGGGAGAGGAAACATAAATTATCGTTTTACTTCCACACACCCACACCAACTCTCCATCACTTCTACCCTTCCTCTCCCTAACCCACTTTAACCACTATCTCAAGACCAGGGGCTATATTATCAACTCAGTTATGCTATTTCCAATTTAGGTTCAGGAAATTTCAGAAGGGTCCTTTAAGATTAGCAATTTAAATTCAAAAAACTCTTAGGATTGATCAGCCTTCTATCATATAGCCTATATTCTGAAGATCTCAGAATTTTAGGCTTGAGAGGAACATTTAATATCTAATACAATTATTTTCTTTTTCTGGATATTTGAATAATTTTCCCAAGGGCCCACAAGTGGTTGGTTTACAAAGCCAGGACTAGAACCTAAATCCCATTCCTATTTCAACTTCTTTCCACATCAGCTCATATTCTAATTGGATGTAATGGGCATTTACTATTGCAGAGGATAGATTCTAAACTAGTGATTTAATCCACGGGTAATGAGGCATTAAATGTCCACAGCTGATAACAAATAGCATGTAAAATACTTGAAAACTGAATTTGTCATCAATTTACCATAACTTTAATCGGATTTTGTACCACCTTTGTTTATGTATTTCATCATGCTTATCTCTTTGTTAAAGATTTTTGCTCATTGAATCATCATATAGATAAATTATATACATTAACGAAATTATAATCTTGACTTTGAGGGTTAATATAGCTAAAAATTACTGGAAAAAGAAGAAAAGATTCATTAAATGTTGCTAAATTATGTCAGGCCATGTTATGCTCCCCCCAAAATGAAAGAAACAATCACATTACAACATTCTAAAAGTAAGACCTCAAAATAAAATGGCAACACCTTAATAAACCAGGCTTGACTGGATTTGAAATTTTTCTTTTAGTTTAGGATACAAAACTTCTAGACGCTTGTTTATTAAGAATCACTTCATTGATGGAAAATGATACATGTAAGCTTCCAATTGCTCAATAATTAAATTCCTACAATTAGATATAGCAAATGCAGCTATATCATCAAAGGATACACTACAGAATCTTGAAGGCAGTGCAGAATATATACGGACCTTATTATATTCATCATTTCAAGGTAAACATCAAAAGACATCTGAATAAAATAGGGGCATTTTTCTGCTTATTTCAAGTGCTTTCCAAGTACAATGTCTGACTTAGAGTGTCAGATTAGAAGTTCAATGCCAATTTGATTCTTGCCTTTGTAAATATTTTTGCATTCTATCAGCAAGTTTATAGGGTTTTCTCTTTATTTTTGAAATCCCGAAATCTCACAAAATAATGTCTAGGTGTGAGTCTTCTTTTATTATTACTGACTCAGTTCTTATCAATTTTTTTAGTCTAAAGCCTCAAGCCTTTAGCTCAGAGGAATATTTTTTTTCTATGATGATTGTTTCTCCTCAATCAACTCATTTTATTTTTATAAGATTTTATGTATTGGATCTTTGTGTCTAAATTCCATGTTTCTAATATTTACTAAGATTTTCTAGCTCCTTGTTCTTGAATCTAACGTATGGGATAATTCCTTGAGTTTGCTTCTGCTTTTTATTTGTAGCTGTTCTGCTTTTTACTTTTCCTACTAAGGTATTTTTGTTTGTTTGTTTGTTTTGTTGTTTTGTTTTTTCTTTAAAACAATAGCTACCCTCCAGAGTATAATAATTAAGGGCATGGGTTCTGGACTTAGGTCCTTTTGAGTCTTGGCTTAGCAACTCAATACCTGTTTAAACTTGGGCAAGGTATATTACCTATGCCTCAGTTTCCTCACTCCACAGAGATCAGAGTAACACATCCTTCATAGGGTTGTTGCAAGGACTGAACAAGTTAATGCATCTAAAGAACAGAGAACAGTGCATGGTGCGTAGTAACCTTTCAGAAAAATGACTCTATTGCTCCTTTTACATAGCATGTGCTATTTTAAAGAGTGAAAACAAGAAGAAGAAAAAGACAACTTCTCAAATATCAATGAGGACACTAATTAGAATTTTAAATAGTTCTCTTCTGGTTATCTGCAGTATCTATACTTCATTTGTTTCATTAGGAACATGTGCTCTGACTCCCAGCTTTCTTCTTTTTCTCCCCAGTGACTAGTGACACTTCATTATCTTTCCATATTTAAGTTTGCAGGTTTAGACAACCCATACTGGTGGGTGGCATGGGCTCCCTATGCTTCACCAACATCTGATGGCATGAAATTGCAGTGTTCAGGGAACAGAGAGAAGCAGAAAGGCTGATTTCCTTACAGGTATGTGCACTGGGTGTGAACCTGACAAGTTTGTTCCAAAAAGAAAAAGCAAGAGTGAGGTGGGTAGGAAAAGGTCCAACTGCATTTAGGATGCTGATGACACCAACAGGAGGAAGCATCAGAGCAAATTTTGTTCAACATCTCTCTGCAGAGTTCTGATAAATTCTAGAAGTCCTATTGTGTGGTTCTTACTGATACCTCCATTCCTCTCAATGTGGGTTAAAAAGTGCTATAATTTCCCAAGCCTGGGGTTACATCAGTTTTCTGTTGGAGAAACTTGCTTGTCACTCAGGGTTTCCCTACTTTGCTCATATTAGGCTTAAAAAAAAAAAGGCTTTGTCAGCTCCTCAGTAAACCCAATACATCTGCTCTGTTTTTTAAAAATAAAATCCTGCAAGTGTCTGCTTTATTGATGTTACTCTTCCCTGTTTTCCAGCATTGTTACAGATTTTCTTTTGCTCATTTGGTGCTTCTTTAGTCAGTTCCATGGGATTAGAGTATGAAGGGAAAGAAAGGAATATGGGTTGGTTTAATTTTCATCCTGAAGCTGGAAAGTCTATTTTAGGTCTTGAAAATAACGGAGACATTCATTTTTTCTACGGCAATTGAGTAAGCTGAGGAATAGAATCTACGGGGTAATGTCATGTTAAATTGCTTATTTAGCCAAAATGATGCAAAGTAAATAGCTGTCAACATGATTAAAATTATTGGCAATCTGAATTTAATTAATTTGAGAGCTATATTATTTTCTCACTTCCTCCAGCCTCTTGACCACTTAATTAGTAAGATTTACTTTTAGTTCACCTCAAAATGTCTATGTTCATGGTGAAGAGCAGTGGACAACTCAAAAGAGAAAACCAGCCTGAAACATTTTTAATGGCATATATGCCCATTATCTGACTGTTTGGGTTACAGTTTGCCTTCCTAATTATATTATCTTCAGGCTAATATGAAAATAAGTTTTAAATCCCTGTGCCTATGACCCAGGATATCTGAGAGAGAATAACTAAACAAAGGGAAAGCCAAGCCAGCCAGGTATTTGAATCTAGAAGCACAGAGGTCAGAAACTGACTGTATATAAAACCAAATGGACCAAAGACAGGTGCAAGATCTCAGAGTTATTGTTTATATAAAGCCAGTCATGTCTATATCATTGATAGAAAGCATTTGGTACAATGGAAAGATTTACTTACTGTTAACATAAATAACGGCCATTTATACAAGTTGCATTTAGCACCTTTAAAACACACACACACATAATTGCAATTTAATTTATCTTATTCCTTCCAGCTTGTGAAATGGACTGCAAAAAAACAGTGACAGAGAAAGAGGTTAGACTGACTTGTTCAGGTGTGGGCAGGCTGTCAAAATTGCAGCTGAGATGGGGAGAGTACTCAGCCTCATGCAATGAAGGAAGCTCTGCAGATTCCACCTTAGTATCTGTGGAGTCAAATGGTGTGCACCACACTCTACTTCCTAAAATTTATATCCAGGTGTTATGCTAGTTATGTACCTTAATCATTAATTATGACTGTGGCAGCAGGAGAGAAAAAAAATACTAGGACACATGAGCTGGGGCGATAAAGCGAAAGCATCAATCACGCATGACAAGAAAGGCAAAGATACCCTTTCTGCCTGGGATGCTTTCATTTGTGACGCTGCAGAGTTTCCTTCCCAACAGACTTCAAACTTCAGAGACACCATTTCTCATAGTCTTTTTTTTTTTTTTTTTTTTTTTTTGCAACAATCAGCTATGGTCACGCGACTCGGATGAAAACAAAATAAAATTCATTTGTTAACAACGCCTATACTTGCTGGGTAGTACCACCAGGCTCTAGATGAAATTAAACGCAATTTCCACAAACAAAATTGTTAGCCAAGAGTTATGATTCTTTCAATAAGAGGTAAATAAGTTACAGCAAGAATGGATTTTGGAGTCAACAGTTAACAGTCATATTGGCAGCACAGGTCGGCCCACACTTTTTCATTTTGCTACAATGTTGTAATAAGTATATTGCATATGTCATCTTAAGAAAGTGGGCAGAGCAGGTGAATCTCCCCAAAGTCCCATGACAGAGGATAGTGCATCACAAGCTCAAGACGCAGAAACACAACCCCATTCTGGTGATAGCAAGTTGTGTAAATGGGGCATTTAGAAGCAGGAAGAAGACGCTATTTTGGTTGGGTGGAAGGAAACTAAGTGTTAGATTTCAATTTGCTATGGGATCTTGGATAGATTATTTCACTTCTTTAGTGTTCAGTGCTCTTGTCTATAAATGACTAGTTTTAGCCATATCAGCAGTCCTTCATCTGGAGTCCACATATGAGCTTCATGAGGATCTGCAGACACTCAAATTACATGGGAAACTTTGTTCATCAGATTCTTGAAGGGTTACTAAAAAGACATGCACCAAAGGCGTACTTTTCTATGTGTCCTGAAGAACTAGTTCTTTTTGATTTTCAATCTGTCATGAACCAATGCTTTTAAAAAATATACGCAAAGTATGAATTACTAAAAAATGAAATAAAAAAGAATACACACAAATCAAATTTCAAAATTTTCTATTCGATTCAACAGGTATAAAATTACTCTGTCAAGTGGCTATAAAAATTTCTAAATGCTTCCTATCAACTGGGGTCATTGTTATGGACTAACCAGGACTAGTCTATGGGCCACACTTTAGGTAGCCACTGTGCTAAGGTTTCTTCCAGCCCTAACCTTGAAAGTTTCTATAACAAAGGATATCCTTACATCCATTCTGCCGCAACTCCTCCTACTCAAATCATACAATCCAACCTGTCATTGCATTCAGCATAAGATAAAGGCCTGTCTTCCTTACAAAGCAATATAAGATTATAAATAATAATGACAACAATAACAAAATATCTTTACCCAGCCACTTGTGATTACTTGTTCCCTGAACAATAAGGGTAAAGAGGAGGGAAAGTCTGCAGAACTAATTACCACAGAGCCCAACCATCTGCTACCTGACCTACTAGTTCCCTCATCTATGCCTCTCTGTTCATGTGATTATCCAGACTTTGAACGTCTTTACCAACCTTTCCACTAATTCATATTTACAGCTTCATTCAAGATGCCTCACTGCATTTATTAGGCACTCAAAGCATATCTATTGAGTACTTACCATGTCCAGGAAGGGGGAAAAGAGAAAAAATATGGTCCCTTGTTCTCTAGTTGTTCAGAGCATACTGGTTCTTATAAGTGTATTGTGCTAAGAATCACAACTGGGGTATGCAGAGAGATTAATGAGAAAGAGATATCAAAGTTAGACTGAAGGGTCACATAAGGCTTCTCAGAATAAATTTTTTGGTGCTGTGTCTTGAGTCATGACTCCCTGGTAATCTGCCTGTAATATTAAAGAAGTTCAGTCATCTCATTAGACTATTGTTTGTGGTTCGCTACTTCCCTTACTGCTACTGCCTTAGTTAAAAAGGATGTCTTTCCCAGATAGTAGACCCTGCTTCAATTAAGCATGCTCTAATTGACCAAGAAAAAAAGTTTGTGTGTGTGTATGTGCTAATTTTCTGTGTTTGGCAGGAGATAAACAAAGAATCAGCAAAACAGTGTATGTAAACTGAGTGGCAAAGAGTATCATAAAAATATGACTCTATCAAAGAATGTGGTGGGGGGGGGCAAGTGTTGAGAGATGACACTGGAGAAAGTAAAGAAGGGCTGGGTCATGAAGCATCTGGGATATCTTCCTAACCATTCTGGATTCATCTGGAGGGCGTTTTTGACTCACTGAAAGGTTTTAAGTAACGATGTGACAGGATCAATATTCTGTTTTACAAAGATCACTCTGGTAGCCTTGTGAAGGATGTCTAGGAAGTGAGGAGGATGGAAGTAGGAGTGCCAAGAGATTCATCTAATGATTCAGAAATGAGAAATCATGAGGTCCTAGACTGAGTCAGTAGCAGTTAGGAATGCAAAGAATGGAACATATTTGAAAGACACCAAGAAGGTAGAGTTAATGGCTATGGGGGGATGAATGAGTGGAAGGAATCATGAATGATTTTCAGGATACTGGCTTGGGTAATTTAGAGGTTGGTAATTTCATTATCTGAGAGAGAAAATGCTGATGTAAGTGCAAGATGAGAATGGAGAGAAAGAGTTCAGACTTGAATATGTTCAATAATTCAAGGTATCTGCAGAAAGTTTAAATGGAGGTGTCTGTAAGGAGTTGGAAACAGGAATCTGTGGCTTGGAGATGGGTCTGGACCGGAGTAAGGAAAGTTGGTCAGCAGTAGTTGTAGGCATGAAATGGGGGTGATCATTTCAACAACCTTTGCCTGAGGAACTTTATTATACTCGAATAGAATCTATTTTATTCCATGAATATTGATATTTTTATCTCCTTTATTTCCCCGCAAAGTATTAAGGGGTCATACAAAAATACACACTTTTTTTGCTTAAAATTAAGTGGGAAAATAAGCTAAAGTGTAAATGATGTAGAACAATAAAGTTAAAGCTGGACTGAGATTCACACATAAGCGGCAAGCCACTCGACACTGTTTGCTGCCTAGGGTTGGGTCAGACTTTTGGCTCAGGATTTTCAAGCAGTAATGCAAAGGAGGAAATTACAAGCTACATATTTAATATCTATAAAATAAAAATAAAGCAATTTCTCAAAAGCACAATTATTTATGGTACTGGGAGCTGAGAAAAATTTCTCTTGAGGGTCCTCATAAGAAAAATACTGCAATATAGTTAGCAGTGTTCTTAATAATAATCCTAAAGTAAATAAAAAATGAGATTTATATAACTATCACTATATCCATCAATGTAGGGTGATGACACAATAAAAAGAGGAGTAAAGCAAAGGTAATTCAGAGGAGGAAGGAAGGCAAATAGTGTAACTCATCAATAGAGTCTGGTAGATTGGTATGTACAGATGGACAGCTATGTTCCGTTCAAGTATTCATCTAGAATACCCTGAATTATATTTTATCTCCCAAACTAGACTGGTATGTCCTCATCTACCTTGTCACTATTTGAAGTCCACAACCTTCTTTGAGATACATTCATTTGTCCCTTCAATATTCAATGACCATCTGAACTAAAATTAAAATCTATGAGAGAAATGACACTATTTTGAAAACTCCCCTAAATCCAGTGGCTTGAATGATACCTGGAAAATAGTACTTGTTTAGCAATTATTTTGAACAAATTAATTTAACAATTTATTGAATAAATAAGCCAGATGATACGATAGAGGCTAGTAATGATATACTGTTTCTGCCCTCTAAGAACTAACAATCTAAACATGAGACAATAGAACTGATCATTCTTTCAATAAATATTAATTGAGTGCCTACTCTGGGACACGTACTCTTCTAGGCATTGGTGATACAGAAAGGAACAAAACAGATAAAACGCACTCATGGAGCCTCTGTTTCATAGTGGGAGATTCAAAAATTATATGTATATATATATACACACAGATCTTCCTCAACTTACAATGGGGTTACGTCCTGATAAACCCATCATTAAATTGAAACTATCATAAGTCAACAATGCATTTAATACACCTAACCTACCAAACATCATAGCTTAGCCTAGCCTTCCTTAAACGTGCTCAGAACACTTAACGTCAGCCTATAGTTGGGCAAAATCATCTGACGCAAAGCCTATTTTATAATAAAGTGTTGCATATCTGACGCAATTTATTGAATACTGTGCTGAAAGTGAAAAACAGAATGGTTGTATGGGTACAGAATGGTTGTAAGTATATCAATTGTTTACCCTTGTGATAGCGTGGCTGACTGGGAACTGCAGCTCGCCGCTACTGCCCGGCTTCATGAGAGAGTACTGTAGTGCATATTGCTAGCCTAGGAAAAGATCAAAATTCAAAGTATGGTTTCTACTGAATGGGTATCGCTTTCAAACCATTGTAAAGTCGAAAAACCTAAGTCAAATGATGGTGAGTCATCTGTACATATAACTTGAAGGAAATGAGAGGGCAAGCCATGTAGATATTTGAGACAAGATTGGTTCAGACAAAAGGAAGAGCAAGTGCAAAAGTCCTGAGGCAATGCAGCAAAAATGAACTGATTCTAGAAGAGTGTTGTCAGAGACAAGGTCAAAGATGGCGGTGGTGGAGTTGGTGAATGTCAGAGACGTCTAGGCCATTATAAGGATTTTGGCTTTTCCTTTGAGTGACATGGGGAACCATTGAAAGGTTTAGAGCTAAGGAATGACACAATTTGTCCTAGTGGTAAGTCCAGTGATTGTGATATATATATCCAATGTATTAAACATACAGAAAGGGAGAGTTATGGAAGACTGAGTTGTAAAGGACACTAAGCAATTATCCAGACAAGGTAGGAGACAGGGTGGGAATAGGAACACTTCCAGACAGATGGACATGTGGCCTGAACAAAGGAACTAAGGTGAGAAAAAGCTTGGTGTGCAAAGAAATACAAGCAATTTAGCATGGCTAGAAAGCAAACGATAAGGCACAGGGAATGATGAGAGAGGAGGTTAAGGAGATAAGCAGAAGAGCACTGAAGGATTTTTATTCATATCCCTAATCTTTGCAAATATACTTAAATTTAACTTAAGTATATAAGTATTAATATTAATAATTATATTAATATTAATATTAATAATAATATTAATATTAAGAAACTTAATATTCCTGGGGACAGGGAACATATGTAACATAAGCTGTGTCTGTGACACAGAGGTAATCTTCAGTGTCTATTTAAACTTTTGCAATTGCATTGATGAAACGGTTTGCACCACGGCTCAAGAAAAGCATTTGGATACATATTTGTTGATTGATGTGCCAGAAGGTATGTTTGAAGTATATCATAAGAGGGCTTTTTAGAAGAAATTACCCGTTTGTCTATTATACAAGAGAAAAACTGTTTCTGTACCCCCAAATGAGGCTTTGGGGAGCAACTGCATGTTATCCTGACTCATTTCACCATCGATGTGCTGAAGTCACCATTAGAGAACTGCTCTACTTCAACTCACTTAGACCTGATTTTGGTAGCTTTAAATTCCAACAACCTCACAGAATACGCCTGAGAATCCAAACCAGAAACTGATCTTTATATTCCAAATAGGAATATATGTTCTAGAAAATGAAATCTAACATAACTTTACTGATCTTTACAAAAGTCAGACTGGAATAAGTGGTCTCAAAATGAATTTATCTAGAAAACTATATTCAAAAGAAAAAAATAAAACAGAACGATACTGGTGCCCTGGCCTAAATAAAGTGATTGGTTACTACATCCCGCCTCAATCACCTCAGGCTCTTGTAGTATGAGGACTTTTACCAATATCAGCCGCTAAAAGATTCAGTAAGGACACAATGTATTGTTCCTGTCATTTAGTGGGGCAACCTAACACGCTAAATAAGACTGAGTGTTTGTCTGTAGTTGGAAGAGAAACCTTAGGGGTTTCTTAAAAGATTTCATCTTTTCCTACTTCTCTAAGACTGATTTTAACCTAAATCTGATTTTTTCTTTTGATGTGTACAAAGTATCTTTTTTTTTCTTTGGTTTGTTTTTATTTCCCCCAAAGAAGGCTTTTCAGAGCTCTTGAATTTTAATGGAAATTTATTGCTGGGTGTTTGATAGCCAAAAGGAATGCTATTCAATCACAGGCAAATGGGAATGTTCTCTACAGCAGCACAGCAGCAGACTAGTGCAAGGCCACTGCAGCTAGCAACTGGTGGGAGTGCGGGGTCCTGAGTGTCAGTACCACTTGCATGAACCCAGTTTCTAAGTGGGCTGAGAGGAAGCTGGATCCTACTAAGCTTCAAACAGAATGTCAGCTCTTCAGCTCTGATGCAAATTCCTTCAGAATTACCCATTTGTCCATTCGTGGTAAGAGATTTTATGAAACGTGAAATCTAAGGGGCACTGTCACACTTTCTGTGTATGGATAGCTTTGGAATGACTCCTGGCTTTGTTGAGACTAGCATTTCCCAAACCAATTGGTCTTTTCATATGAGATTATACAATGCACATGTATAAGAATTAAATGTAAGAATTAAAAGAAAATGAATAAATTTTATTATGTAAGAATTAATGAAAAACAAATATAGAGGCTATCTCCTCAAAAGGGAGCCTCTAGATGGCCACAGATTAAAATATGGTTGGAAGGGAGAGTGGGAAAGAAGACGCAGAGTGTGAGAAGGAATCTAATACTACATACTTGGTATGCAGACAACAAAGCAAGTTGAGTAAATTATTTTCTCAGGAGATTGTGTCACTAAATCATTGAATTCTACTCTCTGTGAATCCCAGGGAAATCTTTGTTCTCCAGTATCTACATGGTGAAGCCTCTTCAACAATTATGCAAGCAAGACAGAGAAATGCAAAAAAAAGAATACATTGAAATGTGAGGCAAAAGACCTAAATCAAGGGCCAATACTCATTTGCTCTGTCACTTCACTTTTCTGTGCCTCAGTTTTCTCTTCTGAAAAATGGAGATCTTAATAATACCTGTCCTGCTTGCTTCACAGGGTTGTGGAGCAGATGAGATAACGAGTATGGATCAATCATCTCTAATTCTTAAAGGGCTATATAAATATTAGTGACTTAGGAAAGTTATGTAACTCCTATGAGCCTCCGTAAGTCCATCTGTCAAATAAAGCTCTGATACTGGCCTGCCTACTTCCAAAGTGATCTTGTAAAAATCAAGAAGTGGTGTCAGCACGCTCTTTGAAGTGTAAGGTGCAATCAAGTATAAGGCTCTCAAACCTATTCAAACAACTGGGTGGAGGAAAAGATTATAGTTGACAAGAAATGGCAAAATCTTAGACCCATTCTATAATCTTAGGAAATAAAGATGGTATGTATGAAAACCCTGCTGATGATACAAAAATTTTCACCTCTAAGAGAGAAAAATATAGCAGCAGAAAGTTCCACTGTCAAAATTCTAGAACATTAACTACCAATACTATTACAAGTGGTTAGGAAACAGTAAATTAAACTTTGTAATGCTTTCCCAAAGGAAGTGGAAATACACAGTCATTACTTAGAGTTTAAATTGGACTGGGAACAGTAGGCCAGCATGCATTACAGAGAAGGAATGCTTCAGTGGTAGCGAAGTGAACAAAATGACACTGCAGATCTTTTCCATATTTAATGTTTGACAGGCAAAAATATTTGCATTAATGCAGTAATGTGCTATGGAAGTCATCACCATGGGAATGCTCAATCAAAACTTTAATACTATTTAATAAGCATCACACTATGAAAGCATATTTTCCCTTTCAAGTGCAACTCATTCAAGTTTGAGGGAACTGCTAAATTGTCACACTTGGCAAAACTTTGAATGACAGCCCGATCTAAACAAAAGCAATCATTTTATATTTAGGGCTGGTTTGAAGAAAGATAGGGAACGTGGGGTAGGCGTGGGGATTTAGGATACCCCGAAAGCAACAAAATCAGACAAAATTCTTTGCTACAGTACAAAGGTAGGGCAGACAGGAGAAGGCATCAATGTTTTGAAATAGAGGACCACAATAACTAAAATATACATAGTGATCTGATATACACAAAAAAGAAGATGGAACTTAAAGTTAATTTGGAGGACTGGAGGTATGACACATGGCTCCTAAAAACAGCTGTGTTAATGACTAGTCATCTGACCTGCAATAAAATAAGTTAACCTCTCTATGATTTTGTCTCAATTTGTGTTTTCCTAAACCAGTGGTTCTCAACTGGGGGGGGGCTGTGTAATCTTACCAGTGATATTTGGCTTAATTGGCTTGTCACAATAGGGGGAGGATGGTGCTACTGGCATCTAGTGGGTGAGGGCCAAGGATGCTGCTAAATATCCTACAATGCACGAGACATTCCTTTACAACAAAGAATTATCTGACCCAAAAGTCAATTTTATCGAGATTGAGAAATTGTATTCTAAACTGAAACTACCCAAAAAGTATATTATAGGGTAAATAATGACCATATCATTCTCAGCATGAAAGCAATATTAAAAAAAATCAATATTTTGTTGATATTATTGTTATTGCTTAAGCTTCTTTTCCATCTGAGTTTCATTTTAATTATAAAGCACTTGGCAGAAAAATAAGATTCATTTCTATAGCAGGCTTAGTGCTTTCTTTTTTGGCCATCTTTTCTTTCTTTTTAATTAATTAACATTTAGCTGCTTTATTATAATGTATGCCAAAAAATGAACTATCTCCCCAAACTTTTCAGGAGAAGTTATAAAGCTCAATGAAATTATTAAATTTTTTTGATAAAGACTTTGTAGGATATAAATTTGGAAGGTCTTTCTCCCTCAAGGATGTTATTTATAAACATTTCTTGGAAGTCTGAAATAAAATCAAAAACACATATGAGGAATTCTGGAGGCTACTTATGCTAAATTCATGCTGAAAATAGAATGTTAGCACTGGACGCTGGAGAATTTCTTCCTGAATGTGTCAATGGAGATGAGGTAGCTAAGAGCTAAGGCCATACAGTGAATCAGAGCTAAACCCCAGGTCCCCTGATGCCCAGTTTCTAAACCGATTCCTGTTCATCCTAAACATAAAACAGCCTACATGACTAATAAATCATTCTAAAACAAGAATTGAATTTTTATTCTCTAAGTCTTAGAATGATATTATGTTAACAATATTAGAATCAGGGCTCATCATTACAAAGCAGTTCCTTGATTCTTATAACTAAAGTTTATTTGATTTGCCACATAGAATTAAAAAAAAAAACTGAACTGTCATTTATGAGTAATTATTTGAGTAAACATGTTGTGACAATTCTAAAAATTTTGTTTTATAATCTTTGTTGGCATTTATAAAAAATAAGTGAAAATAAGAGATAACCTAGATGTAGTTCATAGATTTTCTATCATGGCTAATAGTTCATGTTTGGCAAACTGTTGGTTTGAATTATTGCATTTGCTACATATAAAAATCGAAAGTTTGTAAAAGAAAATGAATAAAATAAAATATTTAGATGTAAAGCAGGGAGTGCTACCATAAGGGATTCTTACAAGAACTATGGTTTTTGAATTTTGCCACTGTAATCAAGACCAAGAAAAAGAACCGACCAACAACAATTTTTATATATCCACAGGTTTCTCTTTTTACCAAAATTAAAGAGTGGAGTACTGGAAGCAGCATAGAACTGGAAGCCATGACACTTGGATTCTTCTGCTCACCTTGGAAATTTCTGAGATGTTGAGTAGGTTCCCCAACCTCACTGATTCTTCATTCACTTAACTTTAAATAATTGGGATTCGATAGAGAGATGCACAAAATCCTTTCCAGCTCTAAATTTTTATGGTCTTTATCAAACTTCAAGCTCAAATTTTTTTGATCTGCACATAGGATCTATATAATTTTCATATCTTTATTTCAGTAAGGACAATTTATATTATGACAGAGGAACTAACTGAAACTAGCTGACTCCAATAAGGGAATTTACTGGTCCATCTTGCACACAGTCATCATGTGGTGATTCGGTCATCGTTTAGATCTTGCCCCAGGGACCCAAATGGCATCCTCAGTACTTAGTGTCTCTTTACCTCTCAATTCTGTTTTACCTCGTGTTGGTTTAATCCTTAAAAATATACATAATGATTTCCTATTGCTCCAAGAACGATTCTTCTCAGTTTCAAACTCCGGAAAATAGAGAAGAGCTTGTTTCTTTCTCTCTCTACTGTCCTAGCAAAAGTCAGCTTCTTTCTAATTTGCTCTGATTAGATAACAGGCCCTTCTCTAAACCAACGACTGCAGTCAGAGAAACGTGCTACACAGATTTAAGTGGGGTGAATGATACGCTTTCTCCTGGAACCAGAGATGAGGTAACTGGAAAGGGGCTTCTTAGAGCAACAGGAAATCATAATGTATATTTTGAGGATCAAACCAACATAGCATAAAGCAGATCATAGAGATGGAAATAAACCAAATAATGAGGATGCTGTTTGAGTCCCTGGACTAATCCCTGCATGAATACTGAGGCTTTATAGAGGAAAAACCAATAAACCTCCTTTACTTACTTAAGCTAATTTAAGTTGGTTTTTCTGTCATAACATAATTAGTACCAACCAAATTAAAGATATAAAAATATTTTTTAAATTATAGAGTATTATATCCTATATCACACCAGTGAATGATTTTAAGCTCAAAAAACTCAATGATATAATCAATATATATGACATACCTTGTATTCAATAAGCACTCAGTAAATATGTATTATTTGATACAATGTAACAAAGATGGAATTAAAAGAAATCTGTATGTATTAAGAGAGTATGTACTAAGTAACATAAGAAGGATATTTTCCTACCTATAAAATAATATGGGGAAAAAATATGAATAAACATATAAAAAATGCAGAAAAGAGGCAAAAAATTATATATTTCAAAATTGAAACACTCAAGACATCTATGTTGTTCCTCATCTTATCGTCTCGACTCTCTCCGCTTATTCCCAGTGAGTTTCAGTAGGTACACACCCATCCTCATAGCATTTTAAGAAATAGCTTTAAATCCTCTTTTCCTCCATTCTGTTAGAATGTAAGCTCCATGATGTCAGAGATCCTTGTTTTGTTTACTAAGGTATATACTATACTACTAAGTAAGTCCCTAGAATAAATAAGAACATAGTAAAATAATCATCAAATGAATTACAAACAGGTGATAAAATGAAGAGGTAAGAGGAGAGGACCAAGGAAAACACGAACTCTTCTAAACTCTTTCTTCTACCTTCTTTCTCACGCTAAAAATCCTGATCCTTATCGCCTGTCCTTATTCATACACACACATAACATTTAATAAGCTAGATTCCAAGATTCAGAACATATGAAGAAAGTGATTATCTTCTAGAAAGTTATATTCAAATGAAAGAGGATATTCTGTATTTTATTTTTTGGATATTTTTACATATTTCATAATTAGGGAAAGTTAGAAAAAATGAAACTGAGGCCAATTATGCTATAGAGTTTATAGGATAACTTTCCTAAATGTGTTAAAGTTTCTAGGTTTGTTGGGCTTGCAAGAGGGAAGAAAGAGAGATTTTTGTCAAGTATGAAGTCAGAAGCTGTTCTGGGGGTAAAAGATGCTAGAAAGGAAAAACAAAGTGGTAGAATGAAAGTAAACAAATATGGGATATAAAAGAAATTCCCTACAACTGCTTTTTGACCCCTGCCCTGGTGGAAAGGCCCAAAAGGGAACAGAGCTTACTTGGCAGGATAGCAAAAGGGGTGTCTCTTAGATATTTGCATCAAGAAAAAACAGAGAGCATTTCCACGAGTATCATCAAATCATGCCACCCTTCTGATCAAAAACAACGAAGAGATTCCCACACGTTTTAAAATAAAACCCAATGTTTCCCCTGCCTACTTCCTTCATCATCATCACTCATTGTTCTCATTATATACAGTCACACTGGCCTTCTTTCTTACCTCAAACTCGCCATGCTAATTTTCGTCCTATAGGATTCCTACATGGGCTGTTCCCACTCCCTGGAATGCTCTGCCATTCCCACTCCCCCAATAGTCCTGTGACTAGCTCCTTCTCATCAGTCAGGTCTCAGAGCAAATGTTATCTCCTTAGAGAGGCCTTCTCTGACATCATCTACAGGAGCCTATTCACCAGTTACTTTCTATCACCTAGCGTGCTTATTTCCCTCTTCCTACCAGAAGCTTGCTTGTTCATTTATCCTTTTACTTTACTGTCTATCCCATTTTCTAAAATGAAAGCCCAACAAGAGCAAGGGCTAAATGCCTATTTTGTGTGATATCCCCAATACCTAGAAAAGTGCCTGGCACATAGCAGTAAATCAATTACCATCGGTAAAAAATCTTTTAAAAGGGTTTTCTGGCTCATACCACTGGCACATAAAGCTCTCTCCAAAACTGGAGACTCAAAGGAAAGGATTAATCCATGAGAAATTGTCTTGTGTCGGTTCCATTTCAAGTATTTTTACCATTTCACAATCACTTTTATCCGAATGGGTTTAAATGGACTTTTGGAATAAAGATCCCAATTATTTGTTAGTGTCCTTTGCTATTAATATTAACATAAACAAAAGAAAATTTAAAGATGTATGCATTAGATCATATTAAAATATTGTGGTCAGTTTTCCAGTGGCCTAAGTGTCCTGGGAGCAGTTTAAAGAAATTGACTATTTAGGCATCTTGAAGCTCTTTGACATGTTAATGACATTGAATGAAACTCTACTTCTTAATGAGGAGTTCATAATTTTCTAAATCACAAATAACAAGTGGACTCAACTAGATAATAAGACAGTAACCGCTGTTATCAAAAGGTAATCAGAAGACCAATAAAGGAGAATGCAGCAAGACTATAAGGAAGAGAGAGAAAAAACTGAACAGACAAGTACCTTGATGCAGCTGGGGTTTCATAAGATTTCCAATACTCATGACCTAGTCCCACAAACACAATAGAAAGTACACAGAGAAGGCAAAATCCTACAGATCTGGCTTTGTTTTTACTGTTGTTTTAAAACTTTCCGAAATTAAAACTGAAAAATAAGGGAAAGAGGATAGCAGTAAAGCTGCGGAGGATAAAAGGACAAGGCTGAGGAGTTTTAGGCTCAGGGAAATTTGTAAGAGGGAAAGTAGACAAAAGAACCTTAAAGCTTTTCAAACCATCCTTCCTAAATAAGGACTATGAGGTGTGCGTGTGAGTATGCATGTACACGTGTGCATGCGCATATGTGGGTATATGTGCACAATCACATGTTGAATGTGACTGTGAGTGTTCATCAACGGTGGCTCTAGAAATAGGTTGTAAGAGGGACTTGGATGCAGGCTGCATTCTAATAAAACTTTATTGATACTGAATTTCGAATTTCATACAATTTTCATATGTCACAAAATATTATTCGTTTTTAGATATTTTTCAACAATTTAAAAATAAATAAAAAACTATTCTTAGGTTGCAAGACATACAAAAACAGGTGGATTGGGCCCCATAGGGCATATTTTGCCTCTGCTATGAAAGAGTAGCATTCTATAATCTACACCTGTGAACTTCAAGGGACCACAAAGAGACAAAGCACAATGGGAGTTAGAGCAACAGGGAAAGAATAAGTTCTTATTACTATTGCCAACAAATAGCAAATGCTACTTTTAAATTTGCTATTTCCTTCTGTGCCTCCTCGGAAATTATTTTAAATTCCTTTCAGAATTTATTTATTATTAACATACATAATTTCAATATGAGACTTCCTCATTGAAGTGATTTTATTTTGAACTGAGGCAAAGAAATACATTTGGCTATTTACTAACTAGAAAATATACAACCAGTGAAAGGTCTATGGTATGTGAAGGATTTGACTACTTTCTTATCCCAAAATGTTCTGATACCTCAATGTCATTGAAAAAACGCTAGAGATATTTCAAGGGATTCCTTTTCCTTTCCAAAGAAGCCCGCTAAATAGATTGCTATGTAAAGCTGGACACATCATCTGTTCTTCCTCAAAAGGGGAATGTAGGTATATGCATGTTTGACTCCCGCTTCCCCGGCACTGTGGCTGAGGAATAAAACAAGCAGTTGAAGATTTTTTGTGATTGGCAAATCTTGGTTCTGCTTCCTAGGAGGTACGTGTTCTCCTGGGAAAAATGGAGTCGTCGTTTTCTCTATACTGAAAATTGGACCTTAGCTCCCTCACCTCTAAAATGGAAATAGAAATTCCTACTTCCCAGGGGAGATGAGAGGTTTAAATAAAGTTAAATGAAATGAGAGTATAGGTAATGTTCACATCGCTAGCACAATGTGTAGAATCTATTATTATTCCTCAAATAGCCTCTGTGATACAGGTAGGAATAGGCACAGCTTGACCCAGCCACCTAGAAGTTGCTGGAGAATAGCTCTATATCTATAATGAAAGTCATTCCCAGAATTTGTCGCAAGGATAGGAGAGATGCTGTCCTGAGTATATTGAGACGCAAAGATGCAAGAAGGCAAAAATGGAATTTTTTCTTCAATATTGTTATTGGCCTATCTGATCTTAAAAACTAGATTCCTTTTTAAATATTCATGACTAATTCATAGTGTGAAACAGAAGTTTCCAATTCTCAAGAGAACCAATGTAATGCAAATTCTGGAGTCTTTTTGTGTAGTTTAAAACTAATGGAGATAACCTAGCCCATCTGAAAACAGGATGAAAGAAGGACAGGGGAGGAGGACAATAATAATATGTTTTTCTAACTTACATAAAATATGGCCTCTTCTGAACTATGTCCTAAAGATAATTAACAGGTGAGCAATATTTTTGAAATGTCAGGTACAACAAGGCAAATCATTTTATCAGAATGGAAATCATCCTTTTAGCAGAAAAACCAATAGTTATGTGAATTTCACTTCAACTTTAAGTGCAAACAGCAATATTTGGTGAGTTTTCTAACCATTTTTAGATGTCATCAGTATTTCGAGAACTGATTTCTTTCATTTTGTAATAAAGAAATGTTATCCACTACATCACTTTCCAGCCTTTCTGATAGGGGAAAACTCATGTCAGAAGGAGACAGAAAAGCTGAAAATGTCTCAGTATAGACTATCCACTGTTTAAACCTCCAGGCTGGCAATATGTATTTAAATAATATGTCATAAAAACCTCTCGATATGTAATGATGTAATAAATATGAGAACCCCTCTAAGGCTAACTAACTTATTTTCCCAATTGCTAGCTTACTCCCTGCTATGATCCCATCACCAAGTGAAATTTTAGGCATATTCCTTTGGGCGAAAGAAATAGTGATAGGGAACAAAATATTACTAATTCTAGTTGGAATGAGAAAACAGCCTCTTAATCATCTCAAGTGTTCTTCGTGGTCAGATTTCTCTCTGCTTAGGTCGATTCAACTACAAAACTCTCAGTGATTTTTTTAATGTTCAATCTTCCAAGATACCTAGGTGGAATTGTTAGAAAAAATTGCCCATCCACAAAGTATACCTGGAGAACCTGAGATTTCATTCACTGCATTTAAGAAAGGAAACAAAAATACCCCCCTCTCAGAAGAAATTTAATCTAATCTATCTATATATATATACACACAGAAGCTTTTACTATATATTATATATATAATCTTTTTCTATATATATGTATATATACAGAAAATTTTGACATCAGAAAGCAAAACTTATCTTTAGTCAAATGTAAATTGTAGTGGGGTGTGGAAAAACGAATGCTAGGAAAAGCAATTATATATATGTATACACACACTGCCCAAATAAATTAATCTTGAGAAAAAAATTATATACACAAATATCCATACACAGAATACGGTAACTACATACATTTCATATGTATAGTGATTACAGGTTTGTTTATCAAACCCTGGAAAACTACTTCAAAGAAGTAGTTTCAGGAAAAATGCCAGCAAGTAGCATTTTACATAGCTGCTTGGAATTGCAATACTTCTGATGATCATAAGCTTTAAAAATGCCCAATGAGCTTCTCTGTGAGTTTTAATATGGGCATAAATTGAAACATATTAACCTTTTTAAAAAAGTTGCATTCCCAGTACATGAAAATACACTGTCCTGAGACCTCTTCTTTGAAGTAGCTTTCAAGGATTTGGAAAGGAATACTATGAACAATAAATTAAAACTGTTCAGAGAGCTGTGTGTATAAACTCTGTGAACCTATCATGAATCTTTGGTTCTAATCACATCCTAAGCATTGCTAGACTGGCTCAGGCCAATGGTTCATTTAAAAGGATGTTTTTATCTCTATAAACCATTGATTCTTTTAGAACACAACTCATTGTGGAGTTTCAGGTGACTATTTTGACTGCCATTCCAAGGAAATGGGCCTTGTGATTTCGAAAAATCTGCAAACAGAAATTTTTTTTCAGAGATATATGCAAACCAGCTCTGCTTTTATCTATGTCAGAACATAAGTAATGATTTTTTTTTTTTACTAATAAGAACTCAGTATTTGTAAGCATTTCCTTAAACAGATGCACAAATGTTCTTAATGCAAAATCTTCCAGATTTAAGTTCCATGCCAAAAAGAGAAGTGGCCTAGCAAGAACTCAGCTTTCCATATCTGGTGAAGTATTTCTCTCCAGGAGTGCCATAGGGAGTTACGCTGAGAAACAATGCATCTGCTCCAGTTCACATGGCCACTCCACTTCCGATGAGACTTTGAATTCTTGGTAAATGTAGCCAAGAACTTAATTCAGTCTTCTAATGTCTATGTGTTCTTATCCTTTCAATCTATCACCTACCTAAAATACCTGCAGGTGGCATCAGAAGTGAGATTTGAAATGCCTATGGAACTGATTACAAAAATGTTAGGTAGTGTTTCATATGGTGGTGGAGTGGGCACATTCTTGCTTAAGATTCATAATTCTCATCAGTATCACAAGTGTATCATATTCAGAAGATAAAATCATACTGAAGTAATAGAATGAATTGTTCAGAAACAGCAAAAAATAGTTCAGCTCAGATGCAAAATCTTATTACAAAATGAAATCCTGAACTAACAAATAGATGTGTACTGATATCAGGCCCTAAAGCTTATATTACTGAGAGATAAAATGTCAGAGACAGAAACTTAGAGATAGGGCCATGCATTAAATTCATGATTACATTAGCTAAAAAGAAAAAGTACAAGAGATAAAGAAAAACATCGAAGAAACTCATCAAAATTTGTGCTTCAAGTAATGTACTAACATCCCAGAATATCAAGATATGAGGAAACTAATAAAAATATTGTTATTCTGTTGGATCATTTTGAGAATTCCATTTGTTTTGAAATCAAATAAAAATTAACTGGACTGCCTTGAGTAGAAGAGGAATGTATACTTGACACTTCACATATGTGTATGTCTATGCATGCCTCTTTCTCTCTCTCTCTCTCTCCATATATATATATAATATATATGTGCTGCATGACAATGTTTTGACCCATGACAGACCAACAATGGTGGTCCCAAAAGATTAGTACCATATAGCCTAGTTGTGTAGTAAACTATACCATCTAGGTTTACTTAAGTACACTCTATGATGTTCACATGATGAAATCACCTAATGACACATTTCTCAGAACATATTCCCGTCATTAAGCAATGCATGATTGTATATATATATATATACACACACACACATATATATACATGCACACACATATATACCTATATGTATGTATACACACACACACACATACAATCACATACACAATATACTCTGGCTCCTCTATACTTCGTGTTTTTAATAAGTAAAACAGATCTGTTCTTCCCCAACATTTATTCATGCTTACTGTGAACCAGGCCCCAGTAAAAGGGCTTTACATATTCATTTAATTCTTCCAACAACTTTTGAGGTAGGTACTTTTATTATCCCCATTTTACAGATAAAAGAATTGAGGCACAAAGAGGTTTAGTAACTTGGTGAGAATTACACAGCTCATAGCTGGCAGAGCAACTATTTGAGCACCAGCAGTCTGACTCCAGAGACTCTGTCCTTAACACCATACCACACAGCCTCTCAATAGAAGTGGGAGATGCAAGAAACAGTAGGAATTAATCACCAGAAAGAAAAGTGTATTACAAAAGATTTAAGGGCAGAGAAAATTGGACTGATTCCAAATATTCCTCTCAAGCTTCAAAAATCAAAGAAAGAATAAAAAATATTACTGGAGAATATACTATGACGCAAATATATATACAGATGATACCAGAAGGGTTAAAGCTTTGGTAGATGGTTATTTCTTTACTCAACAAACAAGAACCTCAGGTTCTAACCAAATCGATGTTTCTCTGCCGTGGCCTAAGGGGAAATCTAACAGGATCATGATAAAAACACATTCCAAAATTTATTTGAAAACACCAGCCACTTTTCTAAACCACTTTGAACAACACAGTGGGAATCAAACCAAGATTATAGGCTTAAATTTGGTGTCAGCATGGAAGAATATTCCAGGATACCTCTATTTCAAATCCTTGTTAAACTAAGACCCATATCTTAGTGGTCTACAATGGAAACTATTTTCTGCAACAGTGCTAGAGAAACAGCAGTGAGTGAATCTTGAGTCAGCTAGGTTATCACATCGGCCTGAAGGTAATCATGTCAGAAGCAAGTTAGAAAACATTCAAAAATAACAAACATGAGACTGGGCAACTTCAGTCTTGGAAACAATGAACAACGCCTCTTAGATAATTTTCAGAACTCTGGCAATTTTGAGCTGAACAGTCTGTGAAATGAACTGCAAAATCACATTGAAGAACTATGATAAAAAAGAATACTACACATAAAAAAGTCCTAGAATACAGTACTTTACTTTCACTATGAAAACTCTACCTCAGATTGAATGTTAAAATGGTTAGGAAGTTGTCAGGGAGTATGAATTCACATTGTTTAGTTGTTGATATTTGTGTTGCAGGAGGAGGGGAGTGGCTTTGTTTTATTTTAAATGTGTGATCTAAATTGATTTGAACAGTGAAAAGATATGCCCTAGTCCAAGCTGTTCATTTTGCCAGGTGCTGCTTGTACTTTTGCACCTTGCAAAATGAACATTAGAATTTAGGAACATTGTTTACCTAATTCTATACCTGTAATCTGGAATACATGATTTTGTACTAGAGCAGAAGCCATGCAGGCTTAGAGAAAGTAATATAATGTCATTATATAGCACATGATATAGCTAATTAATGGCATTCTTCATTTTGTTACTGTTCTTTTTTCTCCTTTCTCATACTTTCCTCTTGTTTCTTAACAGTTTTATTGAAGTATAATTGGCATAGAATAAACTGTCCATATTTAAAGTGTATAATTTGCTATACGAAGTTCATTTTTTTATATATAGATAACCAACTGTTTCAGCACCATTTTTTGAAATGTTTATCCTTTATCCACTGAACTGTCTATGTAAATTTGTAGAAAATCAGCTGTCCAAATACACTATTTGTACTCTATTCTCTTCTGATGATCCATTTTTCTAACTTTCCTTTAACACTACCCTGTCTTGATTACTGTAGTTTTATAATAAATCTTGAAATCAGGCAATGTTAATCCTTCAATTTTGTCCTTCCTTTTTAAAGTTGTTCTGACTATTATAGATCCTTTACATTTCCATATGAATTTTGGAAAGAGTTTTTCAATTTCTACAAAAATGCCTGCTGGGACTTTGGTTGGGATTGCATTAAATCTATAGATTGGTCTCGGGAGAACAAATATTTTAACCCTATTAAGTCTTCTAACCAATGAGTATCTCCATTTATTTAGGTTTTCTTTAATTTCTCTTGGCAATATTATATAGTGTCCTGTGTACAGGTCTTGTTGGGTTTTTTTATTTAAAAAAATTATAAACCAACACATGGACAGAGAAAACTGGACTGTGGTTACCAGGGGCAGTGGGGGTGGGGGGTGGGCACAAGGGGTGAAGGGAGTCATATATATGGTGATGGGCAAACAAAAATGTACAACCCAAAATTTCACAATGTTAGAAACCATTAAAACATCAATAAAAAAATGGTTAATTAAAAAAAAATTGAATATTTATATTTCATATTTTTCTATATAACTGTGAATGGTTTTAATTCCGTTCTAACTTCTCTTGACAGTATATACAGATACAATTAAACTTTGTATATTGGTGTCGTATCCCGAAACCTTGTAAAACTCAGTCTTCAGTTGTAGTATATAGTACTAATAGATTCTATCATATTTTCTACATATATAATTATGTCACCTACAAAGTTTTACTTGTTTCTTTACAATCTGGATGTCTTGTACTTATTTTTCTTGCGTTATTGCACTGGCTAGAACCTCTGGTATAATGTTGAACAGAAGTGGTAAGAGAGTGGACATCCTTGCCTTGTTTTTGATCTTACAGGGAAATCATCCAGTCTTTCAGCATTAAAGAAGATTGCTGTAGGCTTTTCATAGATGCCTCTTACCAAGTTGAAGAAGTTTCTTTCTATTCCTAGTTTTCTGATAGTTTTTATCAAGGATGGATGTTGAATTTGGTCATATTTTTACTTCTTGAGATAAGCATATGGTTTTTCTTTTTTAGTTTATTAATATGGTGAACTTATAGTGAATGTTTTTGTGTTAACCAACTTGTATTCTTGGAATAAATTCCATTTTGTCATGATGTATTAGCCTTTTTAGACATTATTGGATTAGATTTGCCTACATTTTTAAAAATAAATGTTTGAATGATTTATGTTCATAAGAGATATAAGTCCATATATTTCTTTTTTTAATGTCTTTGGTTTTAGTATCAGGATAATATTGGTCTTAGCCAATGAGTTTGGAAGTATTTCCTATGCTTCGATTTTCTGGAAGAATTTATATAGTATTGGTAGTATTTCTTTCTTACACGTTTGGTAGACTTCTCCAGTAAAGCCATTGGGGCCTGGAGTTTTCTTTGTGGGAAGATTTTTAACTACAAATTCAATTTCTTTAATAGATAGAAGACTATCCAATTATCTATTTCTTCTTGAATGAGCTTTAATAGTTTGTGTCTTCCAAGGACTTTGCCCATTTATTCTCAGTCGTCAAATTCATTGACAAAAAACTGCTCATAATATTATCTTATTATCCTCTTACCATCTGTAGAATCTGTAGTACTCTCTCATTTCTGATATTGGTAATTTGCATTCTCTTTCTTCTTCTCCCTCTTCCTTCCCTTTCCCTGTCTCATCATTCCCAGATGATAAGTCTATCATCTCTCTCTCTCTTTTTATCTCTCTCTCCTGATAAGTCTGTCTAAAAGTTTATCAATTTTATTGATTTTCTCCAAGAATCAGCTCTTGATTTTATTGATTTTCTTCATTGTTTTTCTGTTTTTTATTTCATAGATTTCTACTCTAATATTCATTCTTTGACTCATAAGTTATTTAAAAGTGCGCTTTTTGGTTTCCAAATATTTAGAGACTTTCTAAAGAATTTTCTGTTATTGATTTATAGTTTAATTCCACTCTGTTCAGAAAATATATACTCTGTATGACACAAATCTTTTTAGACGTATTGAGACTTGTTTAATGGCCTCAAAGATGGCCTATCTCAGTAAATAATCAGTGTACACTTGAAAATAATTTGTATTCTACAGTTTTTGAATAGACTGTTCTATAAAAGTTAGTTGGATTAAATTGGATGATAGTGTCAATCAAGTCATTTATATCCTTACTGATGTTTTGGTCTACATGTTCTATCAATTGTTGAGAGTGAGGTCTTGAAATCTCCAAATATAATTGTAGATTTGTTTATTACTTCATCTTATTTGTAAGAATTCCCCTTCCTTTAAAACATTACCTTCTCTTGGTCTATTTGTATTTTTACTTTTCATCATGTTCTTCTTTGCTCTTTTCAAGGATATTGGTAGTACTAAATAGCACCCACAGTTACATTGATTTTTGTCCTAACTTCATCTCTTCATTTCTAGGCCAACTAGGTCCTTCCACCTCTGTTTGAAACAAAATCTTTGATTCTTCTCTATGAAATGGACATCCCTTTAAATCAAAAGCAATATAATCCTCCTGAACACAAATAGTTTCAAGCCACAGGATGATCTTAGACGTCCTTTTATAGAAAATACATCTTCTCAGTTCAATCTTTATTCAACTGGTGCATTGTGCTCCCTCTATTACGTTATCAGTGCATGATCCTAGTTCATGCTGTGACATCTTAAACTATTGTGGTAAACCACTTCAGTGTCTAGAATAGTATTCTGCATATCATTAGTGTGCAATAAAAACAAGAACATTGCCAGGCTCCCCATTGTCTACAAAGCAGAGACTATTCAGGCTCAGTTTTTACTCAGGTCCTAAAATAGTTGTTCTTTCTTGCTTTCTCTCTTTTGCTCTCTCTCCCTCTCCATCCTTCTTCCATGTCTTCTTTTTCTCCCTTCAACAAATATTGAGACTCTCTCTAAAACTCTCTGCTTTCATGCAATTAATCTACTCACTGTCCTCAGAAGACAGCTTATGTTTTCTTCTTTGGACCACATGATCCCACTTCTCTCCCTATGCAAGTCCTGCAAGACACATTTTTAGACTGGCTTCTGAATGAAGATTTTCTGTCTTCAAGAACAGAGATTTCTTTCTTCTCTGAGCATATTATTGTCTGTGTACATAAGCACACTGAAAGGCAGTGGGTTAAAAGGGAAAAACACAGAAACCACTGCTGCCTTTACCAGTTATGTGTGAATGGTCAAGAATATGACTTTTAAAGTGATGGAAATGGGAAGGGAAAAATCAGCTTGCTTCTTAGAGGAATTGTCTTCGTGATAGCACTGGTGGAAAGATAATCCTTTTCCTAAACAACAATAAAGAATTATGAGTAATATATAAATAAATAGCCCTTCCCACCATGCAGAGCCCATATGAAAAGTGGGAGCTCACCAAAGCATAAATAGAAGAAAAAGTTCAGTTTGTCTGTAGATGTTCACACAAAAAGAAAAAATTTGAAGTCACAGTAATGAGAGGGTGATTCAGTAGAATTGAGTATAAAATTTGCAGGGGGAAAAACAAGGCTTGAGATATACAGAAGAGAATGTTTAAAATAAATGAGAATAAATAATTATATATGTCTAATTTAAGCAGTTAATGATGCTTATTTAAATAAAGAATAAGCCATTATTTAAAAATACCTTCTTCATTTTCAAGTTCCAAGATAAGAACATTATGGAGATATTATTCCTATCAGTAAAACAAACTTCAGTTAGACCAACTCATTATCTGATCATATTATTAATGTTTAATAAGGCTGATTTCATATGTATTGCCTATATCTACCCTATATACAAAAAATGGAGAAAGTGGCACTGTAAAATTAATGTCTAAACAAGGATGAGCACAGAGCGTTTGGGTATGATTATTTTTACAGTCTTATGTAATAATTATATTTTAATGTTTTGTATCTTCTCTTTCCAATTAGATCTTATACTCTGTGAGGCCAGGGCTCTCTTACACTCTGCATATCACATATCGTATCTTGCATGGTAGACATTAAATAAAGATTTGCTGATTTATTCTGTGGTTGTTAATCTTAGTTGTAGGAATTCATCAATGTTTTTTCTATTGATACCAACCTATCGGGAATGCCAGTATCCTTAAGATTAGATCCTCGGATTAGAGACTATAATAGAAACATTTCCTTTAGTAGGAAACAAAGTAACTCAAAGTATCAATCATTTGGGGGGAAAGTACATGGATGACAAAGTGATAAGAGTGAGCTACGTATTTCAAAAACATATTCCATGTGTCAGTTGATGTTAACTAACTAGGCGACTACTGTGGATGTAAACAATCACTACACACAACACTCTCCAAGTCTTCAAATTGTACTTCCTTAGAAAAAATCTACAGCAAGTAGGACTGAAACGCAGTTAAACCTTCTCAAAATGTTATCACTTTAGATTTACTTAGGGCAAAGTGTTCTGATGTATTCAGTGTTAATTGGTAAGGAATTTCAATTAATTTTCCATTTGTTATAATGCCAAATTCACACAACCTAGGGTCTTGGCAGGTTTCTGTTTCCTGAAGAACTATGAAAGGTACAAATAAGTTTTAAAGAAACAGTAAAATCCCAAGCATATAATAGAAATGATATTGCTACTAACTGGAAAACGTACTCAACAGTAATATTGAACATTAACTCTGGCAAGACCTTGTTCTGGGGGTCATGTGATATAAGGCCTAAAACTGAAAAATGTATTGATGTGATCATTATACAGAGGTGTCTTAGTTTGCTAGGTTTGCGTAAAAAAATACCACAGACTGAGTGGCTTAAACAACAGAAGTGTATTTTCTCAGTTCTGGGAGCTGAAAATTCAAGATCAAGGTGTCAGCAGATATGGTTTCTTCTGAGGCCTCTTTCCTCAGCTTACAGATGGCTGCCTTCTCTCTTTGTCTTCACATGACCTTTCCTCTGGATGTGCACATTCCTGATGTCCCTGTGTGTCCAAATTTCCTCTTCGTACAAGGACACATCCAGTCATGTTGGATTCAAGCATACTCTAACAGCCTCATTTTAACTTAATCACCTCTTGAAAGGCCTTAAATTCAAATACAGTCACATTCTGAAGTACTAGGGATTAGGGCTTCAGGATACGAATTTGGGAGGGCACACAATTCAGCCCAGAACAAGATGCCAGAGAGCTGTCAGGAAATTCCAGGAAAGATAAAGTTCTCTCAGGTAATATTTTTACTGAGTAGCACTGAATTTTGAGCCAGAAGCAACTAAAAGTCTATTGTGTCTAACCACCCAAGCAATGCATAAATCTCTCTTAAAGCTTCCCTAACTTATGGCAGTCTCTGCCTCTTTAACCAGGGAATTTACCACTCCCATGAAAATGAATTCCATACAGATAGAGAGTTTCTCGTTCTTTGGTGGGATGATGTTTTGGAAATATTAACCAATGTGTTTTGTTTTCTCTTTTCCTTTTACCGCCTCTGATATTTTCTTTCTTCCCCAACTCCAGTTAGCTTTGATTCCATACTTATCACCTCAGGGAAGTGATACACAGTAGAAAGTAGTGGCTTTTGTGTCAAAAAGTGATATACAGTAGAAAGTAGTGGCTTTTGTGTCAAAAAATCTAGGCCCGTGGAGATCAGGAAGGATCTAGCATATGTGCTCTCCCAGGCCCCATTTCCTCCAGGTCAAACCCAAATGGGTAAACAACAGTTGCACAGACCTTATATGGACTTGAGGAAGAATATAGGGGAATAACAAGATCTTGGGGTAGCATGCCTGGGCTCTGTGCCTCCTCAGGTGGGCCTACAAGAATCCATAAAATTTTCTGTGCCTCAGTGTGGCCCAGGAACATGATTCTATCTTTCAAAAGGTGTCTTGACATAGCTGATATAGGTCTGTGAGGATGAGGACAGGAACAAGTGTCGATTCAGCAGTAACTTGCATGGGTTAAAAACTATACAGGATAATGAGTCTCAGCAAATGCCAGATAAAATGGGAGATCAGAGGTTCTCACCCCTGAGCACTATGGAAACTCCCAGGAATTAGTTGGAACCCTGGGGAAAAGTTGAGAGAATGTCCAAGTGGCTAAGGTTTAATTTTTTCCATTCAGATCAAAATCAAAATGTAGAGGGAAAAAATTAATTTTTGAATACTTGAGTTTATGACTCCCCTTATGTAAACAAATATTTGCTTCCTCTTCATTACTTCTCCACTCACTCATATTGCCTACAACAGTGTGGATTACACCAAAATTGTTGGCTATCACAAACAAGAAATGGAATTAGATCAATTAGTATATATGTTCTTATACATGGGTAATGTATAGTCATTTAAATGCCTACTCATTAAGGCTTCATGAGCTGGTAAAATAGGGCTTCCTTATTCCCTATGGATTAGAGGTTTGAAAATGTATCAACAACCATGGCTGATTAGGAGCCTCCCCAAAGTTTTCTTTAATACCATAAGGAGAACTCTAACATGTACAATTTCACCATTCTAATGAGATACAATGATGATATTTGAAATGCCAACTATTAGAAATTCAGAAGGAAGCCAATAACAGAATATGCTGCTCTCTCCCTCAACAGAGCAGTTATAAAAATAAAGTCCATATGTCCATCCTCTGAAATTAAGGTCAATTGTAGCAACATAGAATCTTGGAATTAGAAAGGTTCTTAGAAAACATCTGATCAAATACTCTCATTAACAGATGTGAGAATTGAGATCCAGAAACATTAAAAGATTTGTTTACGTCAATAGCAGTCACTGGCAGATCCAGTCTGGAAGATGGTGTCTCTGTATTCCCCTTCTCTTTCTGCATGCCTTCTCATGGTCAGAACAGAATCACTTCTTCAAGGTTTTCCTATTCTTCTACAAGGACAATTACATGACTGATACTGATTTAAACTATTTAAAACTATTTACCATTGTGAATGAGAAAACAAAGAGTCAGGAGACTGGTTTATCCCAAAAGTCGGGCTTCCATCTTAACTTTTACCCATCAGTAATAACATGCTCTGCTAACAGAATGATGGAATGGCCTCAATTATCTAGAATATAATAAACTCTGTGTAAAGAAATCTTCAACAATAATGTAAATTGAGTTTTTAGAAATTTACCTGTAGGGCCAGCCTGGTGGCTTAGCGGTTAAGTGCACGTGCTCCGCTACTGGCGGCCCAGGTTCGGATCCCGGGCGCGCACCGACGCACCGCTTCTCCGGCCATGCTGAGGCCGCGTCCCACATACAGCAACTGGAAGGATGTGCAACTATGACATACAACTATCTACTGGGGCTTTGGGGGAAAAACAAAAGGAGGAGGATTGGCAATAGATGTTAGCTCAGAGCCAGTCTTCCTCAGCAAAAAGAGGAGGATTAGCACGGATGTTAGCGCAGGGCTGATCTTCCTCACAAAAAAAATAAACAAATAAAAAATAAATAAATAAATAGAAATTTACGTGTAGCTCCTAAAGCATTCATAATGAAATGTCAAATTCTTTAATAACTGTTTTTTCCTGAAGTTATCTCTGTGATAATTCAAAATATATTTTTAACATATTTTAACATGTTTTGAATATATAATTCAAAATATATATTTGAAATATATTTCAAAATACAATGAAATATAATTTGAGGTAAGAACTAAATAACTGTTTGAATTATTTGTAATTCAAGGTTGAAACAAATTTTAAAACTTCATTAAGGATTTATCACACCAATTATAGTTTTGGAATTCTCTTTGCATCAGGTATGTTGCAAATAATACCATTTCTTCATACATTTACCATTTTCTATCTGTTAGAATATCCTTTAAATATACTAATAATCTTATTGTGCTTTGTCACAGAACCTTTAAGGAAAGTATTAGCAGTTCATATTGCAATGCATTTTTTTCTTCTTGTTGTAGATAAACAGATTCAGGGTGAGCCACTCAAAGTAGGTAATGCTTAAACCTACTCTCAAAGACATTTGCAATGGATGAAAATAGTATTCTTTTCTACCAATTGACACAAACTTCAAAGTGATTTATTTGTTAGAACTATACGTTCTCTGTACAATCAAGTAATATGAGACTTGGAATACACAATTAATCTCTTCAACAAATTTTAGCAAGATAACACAAACACACCCTACCCTTTAGCTTCAGAAACTTCAAAAAGGTTTGAAACAATGTAAATAAACCAACTATATATCATGAAATTCAAGAAATGTATAGATTTAAGCACTTGACCTTTCCAATAAGGTATCATCCTAAGTGTCTCTCATTCACGTCTTTTGTCATTCAAACCTCTTTTGTCTTCCTTGTGTTTCTTTATGCTGCTTTCCCTGTTCAGCGTAATTTAGGATTATTTGGTCCACCTTACTTTCTATAGTTCTTACTTTTCTCATGTTTTTACTCTTTAGGAGAATATTTGGCTGAGGGTTTCTACTCTTCCCAACTGTCTCTCCTCTAACTCCAAACCCAATTATCTTTTCTGGCCTTACTCATGTTCGCTAGGCCAGAACCTCCCTACACCAAAAATAAGTTTCCCTAATGCCCTCTTGTTAGCATCCAACACCAGTATAGTTTAGGTAAAGCCAATGTAGTTGCTTACATTCTCTAACTTAATTTGAATTAGCCACAAATCTTAGAAGGGCAAGGATGGTGAGGAGTTCTCTGAAGATGCTCAAATGCTAAATAGTAAACATTTAATAAATCCAAACTGAGATTCATAATGAATGCAGGGAATGTCCAAAAACACATGAACTTCAAAATTATATCAGTGATTTCCCTTAGGAGGCTTAGAGCACAGAATTTTCTAATTCCTAATGAGAAAAGAGGAAGGAATTAAATGAGAGGTAAACATCTGACCTGCTTATGGAGTAAGAATTTATTGTTCCAAAGAGCTGCCTTTGGCTCTAATATTTCAATATTGTTCAAGAGAGTAGCACATTTTCATACTGAGGTTTTAGAAGTGTCTAACTTTATGTGAAAGTTACTAGCAATTCTTTTCCAACAATGTGGAGAAGTTAATATATGTCAAATCAACAAATCAATCAAGATCAATCTCTCTCTCTCTCACACACACACACACACACACACACACACACACACACACTCCCCAACATACCATGGCAAAAGACATTTGAATACATTGTCAACTCTCCTTGGCCTACAAATGCTAAGACACACCACAGTGGTCTCTTTCCTTTAGAGCTCCAAAGTAGCATAACGAAAACCTTGCTTAAAACTGAGCAACACATTTTCAAGCTGAATCACTTTATTTTACATTTCCTCTGATACAAGTAGAAAAGACATCTCACATTCGGCTTCCTATGCTAGACTGCACCACAGATGACACATACCTTTAGAATGTGTCTATATGATAATAACAACTGTGGAGAGCATAAAATTATCCACATACTTGTTTCCTATTTCTTCATTTTCTTATAACATCCAGGAACCACTCTCCAGGTAGTCTCCTTGGGGGCACTGGGAAGAGTTGGGTGCTCAGGAAACTCTGGGTAAACTTTTATTAACATACTAATACCTCTACTAAGGAGTCCTCCATATGTTCTAGGGACTTCTCCAACCTCCTCCCAAAACCCTCAAGATAACAGAGCTTTAGCTCCACACAGTAGGCCTGAGAACCACAAAGCTAGCAGGCTGCTGTGATCTGGGTCCCTCTGCCTGCCTTGTCTGCCTGTATGTTATTTTCCCTCCTTGTAAGATAGAAATAAGTTCCAATGCCTTTTTAAATTAGTTCTCTTCCAATATTAACTGGCAGGACCTTCACCTTGGTTCCTGTAATTGCCTTACCTCTCATCTTTATTTTTAACCACTAGTAGCTTTTTTTCTTTTGGGTTTTAGTTCCACATGTAACTCAAACCAGAGAATCTCTTATTTGACAATAATAAGCAGATTGGTACTTTAAGTGTTTTCAAGTGTGGCTCTTGGCAGGGCTTTTTTTTTTTTTAATTTAATTTTATTTATTTTTTTTCCCCCAAAGCCCCAGTAGATAGTTGTATGTCATAGATGCACATCCTTCTAGTTGCTGTATGTGGGACGCGGCCTCAGCATGGCCGGAGAAGTGGTGCGTCGGTGCGCGCCTGGGATCCGAACCCGGGCTGCCAGCAGCGGAGCGCACGCGCTTAACCGCTAAGCCACGGGGCCGGCCCTTGGCAGGGCTTTTTGTTGTTTGGTTTTTGTCCTCATTGTGAGCAATAACGATCTTAGTTAAAGAAATTAATGAAACTATCACCCTGAGTTGGAGGCTCAATTTACAGAAATGGGTTTTCAATTCCTCTGCTGATAGATTATATCCTGGCAACATCGTTATTGTACACCACCAAAAAACTGTGCTGGAATCTTCCAGATCCACCATAGAATCTCACCCTCACTATTATGTCTGGACTCCAGACTCAGGGAAATCCAAAGTCTTCCTGAGTCCATCCTTGTCCACCTATATTCTATTCTCCAAACAGTGCCTAAATCATCACTTAACATGCAAGTCACTCCTCTCAACAAAACCTTCCAGTGGCATCCCACATCATTCAGGGTAATCACCATGATTATAAAGCCCTGTTTCATCTGGCCCCCTAATACCTCTCTTTTGCTAACTACTATTACTCTTTCCTTCACTCACTCCTTTCCTGTGACACTGAATCCCTTGCTATTTCTGAAACATACATCATAAATTCCTAATTGCCTTTTCTCCCACACCCCTCTCCATTTATCTTTCTCCTGTTCGCTTCATCCTCCTTCCTTCCCCATCTCCATCCACCTCCCGTGGTCCTTTCCCCCTTCTTTCCCTTCCCCTCTCACAGGCCCCTCTAGATACCCAGTTAGGGTCTCCTCCTTCCTACACTCTCCCCTTCCAGGCCAATATGTCTAACCTCCTCCCCTACTCTCAGCTCCAGTCTCCCTGGGGCCTTTCTTTAATTGTGTACTTTATACACAATTTGATTGTGTAAGGAATTTATCCTTTATTTGATTTCTCTAATTTGAATGCCTACTGAGAACAACTGTTCCACCAAACGACGGGTATTTCTAAGACATCAAACTTTGCGGAGAGGAAGAGAGTCAAATGGAGGGTGCTGAGGAAAATAAAGTTATAATTTAGTATTTTTCTCTTTTAAAGTATCTAAAATACCAGTATTAGTACTTGATATTTAAAGCTCCTCCTGTATGCTCTGCCCTTCACCCCTTGCTATATGGAACAGCACTCCTGTGTGCTTAAACATCCCTAAGTAACAACATCGAGGGCTCAGAGAAGAGATTCTAAACATGTGTTGCCCATTTCCTTAATGTCTTAAAAAAAAAGGGATGAGGTGGGGAGGGGGGTTGGTGGTAGTGTTTCTAAATGACATGATGTGTGTTTTGTTTCTGTCTGGGTTGCAAGGACACTGTTTCCTAGTGTGGAGAGTATGAGCAATGGAACTGCTTAGGGAAGAGAAAAGACAAATTAATGATCTTGTCAAATCAGTCTCTCAGAGAAATGCAATATTTTCTTGCATTCAGTATTGCGTCCCAGGTGTACAGAGTATCCATTTCCTTTTCTCTCTTCTTCTAATTTGCTTCAGAGGTCCCTACAGTAGTCACAACAGTTCCACGTGATGACTGAGCAATATTTTGCAATATTATATTCATATTATTCTCATATATATGTAGATCTAGACATATCATTCATGAAGTGTGATATCAAATCTTTATGTAAGCAATTCAATGGCTATTAAACACTATAAAATATAAAAATATTTAATGATTTAGATAAACTTTTAAAATTTTAGTTTTAAGTAATTCTGATTTTGAGTATTGATAAGCATAAATTATAATTTGTACTTTTTTAAATGTTACATTGGAAGAAAAAACTTTTAGAAACAAAAAGTAATTCTATTTTTTTAATTTTACATTTTCTTGACTATACATTTTTGATATAAAGTTTAAATTTTGCACATTTGAGTACAATTATGTTTTATATTTCAATCTTTTAAATCATTACTGTCAGTAGAATACAAATTATGTAAAAGCTTATCATTATAATCTAATTAGTAATTTCACTGAAATGACATAAAAATGTTATGAAATTAATGTATAACATGTATGAATTATATCTGTCTACATTTTAAGATTCATCCAATCACCAGAGGCCCATCAATCAAAATCCCAGAGAGATGAACAATGATAAGCAAATCTAGTCATCTTGATGTATTGCCAAGTTTAAATCATAGAAAAGGCATAGCCTTATGCACCTTTTAAAAATGTGTTGTTGGGGCTGGCCCGGTGGCGCAAGCGGTTAAGCGCGCGCGCTCCGCTGCGGCGGCCCGGGGTTCGCTGGTTCGGATCCCGGGCGCGCACCGACGCACTGCTTGGTAAGCCATGCTGTGGCGGCGTCCCATATAAAGTGGAGGAGGATGGGCACGGATGTTAGCCCAGGGCCGTCTTCCTCAGCAAAAAAAGAGGAGGATTGGCAGATGTTAGCTCAGGGCTGATCTCCTCACAAAAAAAAAAAAAAAAATGTGTTGTTATACGGATCTGTGTGTGCATGCGTGTGTGTGTGTGAAGGCAAAGGAATAGAACATATTTTATTTAAGAGTTTGTTAGCTTGGCTTATAACATTTACATATTGAGACAAATGGAAGGGGCAGTCTCCATTTATACTTTTGCCCCGGTCCATTCGAATGTTAAAAGTGAGTCTTGTCTACTTCTCCCTGTGAAACAGAGTAATATTAAATTTGACTAAACCTAAAGTAATATTTAAAAGTGTAAAGATACTATTTAAAGAGAAAAATCACATAATAGCAGCATTGCAAGGCAAAAACGCTCATTCTGACAGTTTTATCTTCTAAGAGAGAATTTAAGTCATAAACTTAAGGCAATCTCCAAAAAGGAGATAAATCCTTAACCACACTCAAGATGAAATAACTATGAAGGTACGTTTACCATAATAGATGAATAAAATATTAATGTATTAACAATATTTATCCCAAACCTTTGCTAACGGAGTTAGTGTATTCTGTAGACAAATGACCTTTCCCTCTTCTTTGGTTTAGCATACCCAAAGTTGGTGACCCAGAGTTGTTGTATGATCTTCAATTAAATTGCACCTTTATATGAATGACCTGGAATTAAAATGGAAATCCATTCTCTCTTGTTCTTTTGCTCTCTTTAGATTACAAACCTGGGCTACTTCATACATCCAAAGACAAATAAGCCAGATATACAGTCATCCTCAACACCTCTGTCTTCCTTACCTACACCCTCCAAGGGGTAACCAAGTGTCTTGACATGAGTACAGCCATGTTTGGCCGCTCCATTGACCTACAGCCACCAGCACAAAAAGAAATATAAAAGCTGCTTTCTGCGTGGTGGGAACTGGCCCTTCTCCCACGGAGATAGTTGCAATGTGTAAAAATTTCAAGGCCCTTTGGGCACCGCAGCCTGGGGCAGACTGGCCATCTGTGCCGGGCTGGGACGATCAACAGGGTAAACAATGCAAGTACACAACTGCTGGGCTGGGATGATAGCCAGGAGGCTCAGTGCATGTATGCCACTGATAACCATTTATGCATGAGAACACTAAATGCTTGCTCTGTAAACTCTGTAACTGCTTATATAAACTGCTGGAAATCGAGGCCTGGTGAGAGTCTCACCTGTGGAGGGGACACCCGGCCCAGGACCTCTGATGATGGGATTCCCGCCCAGCTGTGTCAATCAAAGGGACTCTCCCTGGCAGTGGGGCATGGATGTTGTCAGTAACGGCTCTGAGGTATTCTCTTTTCAGTCAACCTGGTGTTTCTCTTTCCAGTTGATTTGTGTCATTTCCCTTCAGTCAATGTGGATGTTTTCCCTTCCAGTTGATCTGATGTTTTTCCCTCTCATTATATGACCTATTCGAATCTGCTGCTATCTTAGCCGATGTGGATGTTTTCTCTTTCCAGGCAAGCTGATGTTTTTCCCTCTTAATATTTGACCTATTTGGATCTGTTTGCGGACTATCACCTTTACTATCCTCTATATAATAAAATATACCTTCAGTTCATTTGTTTGGAGTGGAAAGTTTCTTTTACATCTCCGATCGAATCCCCAAACCTCTCATAACACCAAGTCAAGTTATTATTTCCTAAAACTCTTTTATTTAGACCCTTCATCATTGCTTCTGTAATAAAATTCTCATTATTGTTGCCTGATCTATTGTAATAATCCCCTATCTTGTCCACTCAGTGTAGTTTCATCTCCTTGAACTATTCACCATTGGTCCTCTTTTTGTTAAGCAGTGTTTCTTAGAGTATGGTTCCTATCTCAGCAGCATAGCATCACTCAGGAATTTGTTGAAAATGCAAATTCTTGGGTTCCACCCCAGTCCTACTGAGTCAGAAACTCTGGGGGTGGGGCCCAGCCATCTGTGTTCCAACAAGCCCTCCAAGTGATTATCATGCATGCTAAAATTTGAAAACCAAAGTTCTAAAGTGATATTTTTAAAAGGCAAAACCAATCATGTCACTTGCCTCCTTGAAACTCCTGTAATGATTCCTTACTATATAAAAGATAAAGTCCAAGCTCTTAGGAAGATGTATAATACCCTTTCAGTTTTTCAGCTCTTCTCTTTCCATTTCCTCCCTCCCACCCAGGGTTTTAGTCATATGAACATTCTGAAACTTTCTAAATGCACCCTCCTTCTATGCCTTTTCCTAGTGCACCTCTTCCCACACACAATTTACCCACCTGGAGGAGTTCTATTCATCTGTCCAGATCCAGCTCAAATGTCCCCTTTTGTAGAATGATTTCTGAGGGCTAATTTCAATCATTTACTTACAGCCTATTCCAGTTCTTCTAGGCCCACCTACATAATTTTCCAAAATTAAAATTTTTTAAACATCCAGCTCTTAAGAAAGAAATAAAGTCTGTTGACTGGGTGCAAGAAGGTAAAGGTAGAAATAGAAATGGCACTGCGTATTCCACCTCCCAAGCTTCCAGCCCTGACTCAAGGGTTAAAGATTGCCATTCAGCTCTTGGAATAGTCGTGGCTCCTTAAGGATATTGATGGCTTCTCCAAGACGTGGGCTCAACTGTTTAGCCGTGAGCCCACTCCTACATTTGCAGGACCCAAGGAAAGAATACAAATGGAGGCCCACATACCACATGTCTAACTATTTAAAAGTTATAAATAAAATAAGAAACTTCAATAAAATATGTTCTGTCATAGTGCTACCTTAAAAATATAATTTCTTATTGACAAATCAACAGTATATGTAAAGTAATGATTTTTAGATGATAGAAAGCTGGCAAAATATCAAAGACATTAAATTTAATACTCAATGTGCTTATCTGGGTGTTCTGTTGATGAGCTGGCAATGATTACATAAGTAATAAAATAAACATAATTCATAAACTCATATATGTATTCCATAAATGTATATGTTTTGCCTTTATTTTATCAAATTATTATGTTTTTATAATCAAGATTTTTAATTAATTTGTGTACTGTTGATGATGATCCAAAAGATTTAAAATAAAATATAATTTTATTTAAATGGCAGAAAATGCAAATATATTTTATCAAAATTAAATTAATATAGAAACAAAAACAAAATTCTTTTTGTTTCAAAATTCTTTTCTTAAATATTCAAAATTATCTATTAAAGTTAAAAAGTAACACGTATATAATAAATATCAAATTTTAATTTCATAATATTTTGTTAAAGTTGATATTTTCTCATTTTTAGTCTCATTTAACATTGCTTGCCAATATGAAGAATTTATAGCACACTCCATGCATGTTTTCTCTAGTCCTACATATACACAAATTTAAGAATAATATGAATTGTTTAGTAACGCACTATATACCTCCATCATCATGTGAAAATACCATGATAATTTGTATGTACTTTCAAATTCACCAATGAAACATGAACAGAAGCAAGAAAATTAATGCTCAGCTCTACTTGGGGAAATGATTCTTGGTTATGCAAGAATTTAGTGCATTTATCCTAAGAGGAAGAATCTGAAAAGTTAATTTATTTTTCATTTCTATTACATTGCTCAAATCTCCCTTCCCAGGCCCCCCATTCTTCAAAGCAAAATGTTTGTCTCCATTGATGTCCGCAGCACCTCAACCTGAACACTTTCCTGGCATTTGAGCTCTGTTGTCTTTTGCTTCTATAATGTAGGGGGTGATGTGGAGAACATTTTCCTGGAGTCTGAATCATGTTAATCAGGAGACTGGATGTGTAGGGTTACAGTTTTCATTGAGCTAGTTTCCAAGTCCAGATACTAAGTTTTTTTTTTCACTGCAAATTGTTTACTAAAACACAAAGCAATGGACAGTGAAAAACATCTTGATTTTTTAACTTTTTGGTGGGAGTAGGGTGGGGCATGGAAGGGGTAGGGACAGATGGAGACAGCCCGGAAGGAAAGACAGCTCTATTTACCCCTACTGCTTTCCCCAGGCCAGCCAGGTTCAAAGCCCCTGAACCACATCTCACTGTGCTGCTGTAAATGCATGTTGTGGCTACAAAGGGTTTATGTTTGCATGTTTGTGATATGTAGGGCCTTCTAACACGTGGGGCCCAGGACAGAGACCCCTTTACTTTGGGTCTAAGCACAGAACTACTTAGGTGTTTGTTGTTCTCATCCTAGCCAGAACCAGAGGAGTAGAGTTGAGTTTTAAGGTGCTATTCTAAGGAAATAACCTCAATATATCCAGCAGTTAGAACTTTTATACATTTGTAGTGCCTCACCCAACTTCGGTCCACAGAGCAAAAAAAGCTTTTATCTTCTACTCACCATCCTCTCTCCTCATCCTCACCCCAAAAGATTGTCATATCAAAAAAGAGAGTCTCATTTGTGGTTTAGCTGTCTTCTAAACAGAGATAGAGAAGAAACACCTAGTCATGTTCCAAGAGATTTATATTTAATGTTTTATGTTTAATATATTTTATAAAACATGTTCATGATATATAAAACAGTATACATTTATGATTGACTTCCTTGGTACAGTTACCATTTGATTCATTATGTTTGAGCCAAAACATATTCACTGAGTATCATTATAAGGCTTTGATGTTTCTGTGGCCATAGATGTGAATGGAAGGTGAAAGAGAAAAGAGAAATGTGTAAGGGAATGTTTCCACATGTAGTCAGTGTGATGGTTAATTTCATGTATCAACTTGGCTAGGCTATGGTGCCCAGATATTTGGTCCAACAATTGTCTAAATATTGCTGTGAAGATATTTTTCTGTAGATATGATTAACATTTACAATCAATTGACTTTTAAGTAAAGGAGATTGCCCTTGATAATGTGGGTGGGCCTCATCCCATAAGTTGGAGGCCTTATGAGCAAAAACCAGGTTTCCTGAAGAAGAAGGAATTCTGCCTCAAGACTGCAACATAAGAATCCTGCCTAAGTTTCCAGGCTGCCAGCCTGCCCTACAAATTTCAGACTCAAGACTGCAACATCAACTCTTGCCTGAGTTTCTAACCAGTCTCCTCTACAGATTTCAGACTTTCCAGCCCCCACAATCACATAAGACAATTCCTTCTTGAGAATCCTGACTGACACAAACATTATTTCCATTGTCTTCTCTTATCCCAATCCCCAAAGGTAGATAATCACAAAGATAACGTAAACATATATATGTACTATATACCTTCTCTCTTTTCTTTCCCATAGTATATCATACTAACACTTTCTTTGGAATTTATGGCACAATATTGTAAAAATAGATTTAGAAGTCTGTCTCCTATTCTACACTGTGAGCTCTTTATGTGCAAAGGCTGTTATCATTATTGTATTTCCCAAGGGTAGAGATTTCCCACCACTTAATAGATGCTCAATAAATGTCTGCCATATATTAGATGAGCAAAATTAACGTGTTACCTAGATCAGCTGGCATGTGGTAGAGGATAGGAGTAAGGGATGGTGGAAAAGCAAAGAGAAAGAAAGAAAGAATGGGGAGAAAAGAAGCAGTTTCCCCGAAGCTAAGACCCCACATGAGATGGTACTCAGCCAGCTTTCCCAGCTCCCAGCACAGTCTTAATCACCTCTCTCTCAGCCCTTTGATAGCTCTGGCTAAGGAACTTGGTACCTGCAAGCAATTAACTTTAATAAGCCAGCAGGTGATTTTCTTAAAAGAATGCTGACGCGTAGATTTGTTGACAGCAGCTCTAGATTTTCTGGTTACTCAGCCATGGCTTTTACCTCTGCCCTTCAGAATCCAATCTGTGGTTGTGAGTAATGAAGGAAAAGGTAGCCAGGGTGTGATTCTTTTAACAGTGAAACTTGTAATCAGCTTTATGGCATGATCATATATTACAAATAGTACCAAAAAGTCTTTTCTAGTTATGAATAAAAGCAAAAGCCCACAAGTGGTAAGATCTCACATTGGCATAGCACTTTATAGTTTTTGTTAATGTTTGTTAAATGAAGGGATATGAAAGTGCTTTCACCTGTATTAACCTGCCCCTGTTTTGTTCTCTGTCCCTATCATCCCACTACCCAAGGCAGAATCCTAGGAATGATTCTAAACTCCCCTTTCCCCCATATCAATAACTTCTAAATGTTTCAATTCCCTTATGGTCCTATTTATTTACTTATTTATTTTAAACACAATGGCAGCCTAATGGGTCTCCCTGGTGTTAGTCTCAGGTATCACCTATCCTACAACATCACTGCTTGTGTCCTCTTTCCAAAATGCAAACATTATTTCATTTTTATGTTCAAAATTTTCAGTAGTTCCCCATTGCTGATGGAATATAGTGGAGTCAAATCTTACTCAGAGTTAAGTTTTAAGGAAAAAAGGCAAAAATCACATTTTATTCAAAATTAACAGCAGATATGCCTTAATTGCCCAACAAACAGTATATTCCTCATTATATATGAAACCCTGGGTAGTAATACACGTGTTTGTGTAACTTAAAATCTGTAATAAAGAGAATGTAAACTTCATCAGGGCAGAGAATTGCACTCGTTTTGTTCAATGATGTACCCCACGGGCCTAAAATAGGGCTTGTCATATAGCAGGAGATCAATAGATATCTATTAAATGAACAAGGAAAGTCATTTTAAATAATACTATTTAAATAATTTTCTCTCTTTCTTTTTTTTTGTAACACATGTACCACTGAAGTAGCATAAATTAAGTCTCTCTGTGGTGCTACATCACTAAATTTACATATCGTTCTATGTACGACATACGGTCTTTCATGATCTGTGCCATCAATGCTGCTCTCATATTTAATGCGCCAGTGTACCAAATCACTCGACGTTCTCCATATATGCTGTGCTCTCACCTATATCTCTATCTTTGCATTTTGATCCCTCAAGCCAATTTAGGTGTCCTTTGCTCTCAAAGAACTTTACTTTTTCCTTCACTTCAAATATTTATTATTTAAATTATTTAAATATGGATTAAATATTTAAAATGAATTGCATTTTCATTGTTTTCTTGTGGGTCTGCCTTCTTGATCAGATTTTAAGATCCTTGAGTGAAAAATCTATGTCTCTTTAATCATTGTTTCCATAGCGCATGCCTGGCATATTGATAGACATGTACGGAGCATCTGACTTGTATTAAGTGTATATCTGTCTGTCTATTGATCTCTAAATCTATTGTGCTTTGCATGATCCCTCATGCTAGATGCTCCTTCTAAGTTCCATTATGGCCAGGTATGTTACCTTAGACAAGTCACAACTTTCTGACCCTAACTTGTCATCTGATAATGCCTGTTCTACTCTTTAGCAGCAAAAGATACACTCAAATTATTTGAAGAAATTAATGAGTAAATACTTGTAGTGTCACAGTCAGGCTGCAGTAAACACTCTTCAGTCCAGGTTCAGGCCACTGTAAAGCAGCTTCAGCACATGGGACACACAGGGTACTACTTCAGGAAAACTTCTATGCCCAGAAATATTGCAGAGAGACCAGGGTAACCAGCAGCTCAATGATCTTGAACTATCTGCAGCAGCAGTGCCTGGCGATCCTCTTAAGTGGTTTGTGGTTGTTGTGAAGAGGTCAGATGGACATATTTTGAGACTTATTCCTGTGCAAATGTGTGCCTCCCAGGGGGCTCCTTGAAATGACAAAGGGGTGCTTTGCTGTGGGAAAGAAGAGACATGTTCTTTGGCCTCAATGGTAGCCGCTGAACACTAGTGCAATTTAAATTAATTTTTAGATGCCTGCATTTCAACTCACACCGCAGGTAGGAATGTGAAGTCAGGCATTTAGAAAGCTTTTTCACAATGAGGGCCAAAGGAACAGGTGGAAGCAGAAGGATGGAGGGGAAAGGAATAAAGGTTCCTGGTGGTTAAGTAGTTGCCAACATACATACATACATGCATACACACAAATAAAAATAAAAGCTCAATGAAGAACGCCCCTTCTCAAGCATTAATTAAATGTTTACTTTACTCTGATTTAGGAGGTGTCATCACACCAGCAAAAATATGGAAATTACGTTCTCTCTCCTCATCCTACCCTCAATAAAAAAAAGAGGGACAAATGAGCTCCTGACCATTAGAATTTCTTTAAAACGATGCTAAGTTGAGGGGCTGTTCTGAAAGGGAGAAGGTAAAAATAGTTATATTTTATGCCCCTCTCCGTCCCTTCCTCCTGCCAATCACGCATTATATTTGTTGGCTCCCACAGCCTGCTTTATAAACAGTTGGAGAGCAAAGCAAAACTTCAGCTTTGGAAGAGCAAGGACACGCCATCCTTTCACCTGCAGCAAGATGACAGGGCTGCTGCTATGCAGACTTGGCTTGGCCCCCTGGGGGAAAACCCTGCATCAGGATGCCTTCACCAGAATGGGGATTCAGAACATGGCCATCCTCTCCCCAAAGTGACTGAGGAAAACTGAAGGAAGGTAGACAAAGCAGACCCTTTCCAGGAACATTTGAGGCCCAGATTCCCAGCATGAGGGTTGACCAGGACCTGTGGTAAATGGCTTGCTTATTCCAGTCCAACATCTAGGGCTAAACTGAGGAAATGAAGAGTCCCTTGGCAGCCTGGGGCCAGACTCATGGGGATTTTTATTTAATTCATCTGAGACTGGGCTCATAGACTTTTTTAACTTCTCCCTAGGTTAGTCAAATGTACAGACAAGACAAATAACCACTGGGTTACAGGGCCAGCATGAGAGCTGGAGTGAGATTTTAGGCTTCTGGTCTGCAGACAGAGACAGACTATCAGCTTTCGTGGTGGAAAGAAATCCAAGTGAGTGAAATGCATTTTCTGGAAGGTGACTTAGGTACTTGGTTTATGGGTGAGGTGGTCTGATTAACAACAACAACAAAAAATGATAAATCTCTAGAGCAGTGGTTTTTAAGGTGTGCACCCCAGATGGTGTACAAGATGACCCCTTAAGATATGGAAGAAAATAATTGAACTTACTTATATTTTCTTTCCATTTAAAAAAAATTTCCATCTGTGTATGCTTTAAGATATATATGGCTTATTAGTATATCAGTTCATATGGATGACTTATAAACAAATAAACATATATTAGGGGTATATCCTCAACAATATTTTATTGATAGGCATGAATGATTTAAAAAGTTTGGAAACCATTGTTCTAGAGAAAGACCATGATTCCTCACTGCAGGCTCTGCTGAGAAAGCTGTCATAAGTGGTCAAATTCAGAGATGAACTAGAGGTTTCCTCCACCCAGGTGCCCGGTAAGAATGAGAAATATCCTGAATTGATAAAAAGAATAAAAGACACAAGCTAGAAGAGGGCAAGAGAGGCTGCTCTGCTGGGGGATGGTGGTGAGACCATGAAAACAGAACATGGAAGCAGCAAGAGGACCTCTTCATCACTACTGTTAACAACAATAGCAACAAAAGAAATAATTGCTAATACTTATTGAAGCCCTAGTAAGGTTGGACACTGTGCCAGCCACTTTGCTGGCATTACTATTAGTCCTCATGACATACCCATTTTACAGATGAAGAAAAAAGCAGAAAGAAAATAAGTGGTGCAACAAGGATATTTTGCTCCAAAGCCAGTGTTCTTGGCACTATGTCATGCTGTCTCAAGAGCATGGATCCTGAGTGACATTAGGAAATACTCAGTAAGAGCAGCACATGTTATAGTACTTCAGGACATTATAATCTGACCAGGTTATATTTATCGGCTATTTTTTCTTTTAATTAAAATCCTAAACTGTGGCCAAAGTGCTCTGATAGCCACAGTGAACTCCTGAGCACTTTGCTAGGGCTATCTTATTTTACGCCTTTACTCAAAGGCACACCTGTGAACTTGAAAGGAGTTTCAAGGATCAGCAGAGCAACAAGGATCATATCTTTCCTGAGAGAAAAGTGTAGCTGTTGAATAAATCCAGACTTGGCAGCCCCGTCCTTGTTCATGTTTGAGGGCTGCGTGACCCCAGCGAGGTCAATGTCCCTTCTGTCCAATCATGATGTGAGACCAGGTGATTTCTGATGTCTTTTCTGCTCTAACGTTCTAGGTTCTTAGCCACTCCCTTTGATTTTCATGGACTTTCTTTTGATCTGCTCCTGTAGAGCAAGAAAGAATAAAGAAAGGGAGAGGAGGGCACAGAAAGGAGCCAACCACATAGACAATCACTTTATAACTATTTGGATATAAAATTAGCTATTTCTTTCTCTACACAGGGTGTGAGATACATGACACTTGTTTTTAGAGACATACATTTTCTCATTTGATTTTTTGAAATTTTTTTGAAGTATTCCGTACTTTTATGACAGTTAGGAGGATGCCGATGTTGCATTTTTACTTTTTGTTGTTGCTTAAATTCCATGTATCACATAGCCCCAGAGACACTGAGATCTTGTTCTAGGAGTAACAAAAAGTGATTCTTCAAGAAGCAGAGTCTGTCAAAAGAAGTCTCCTTTCTGAAGATGTTCTCTAGCTTGAGAGCTTTTGGCTTAGCTCCTTTGCTCAAACCTATAGGGAAAAGTCTTAGCAGCTCTTTCTACTCTCAGATAGATTAGCGTATGTCTCTTCAGAACTACAAATCTCTGAGCCCCATGAGAATACTCCACTTTATCTTTGCAATATCAGTAGTCCCATGACACAAAAAGGAATTAGATAAGAAGCAGACTTCACATGGGCAAGTTGGTTTGTCAAGTTAACACACAGTGAACATTTGATGTTTTTCCTTTCTCAGTTGAAAAAACTAAAATAAAAATGCCTTCTGAGCAGATTGTTTTTTAAACCAACAAAACTTTTGCCTGGGCTTATGAGAACCTCCCCTTCCCTCAGTCCCCCCACTGCCTTCATTCCCCTTTTCAGCTCCCATTTCATCCCAGTCTCATCTCAACTCTTCCCTGCTAGTCTCTCTCTTCCCCAGTTCTACTAAGGTGGCTTTACTGGTGAACTCCACCTGCGAGGCCAGGACCATTTCAGGCCCCTAGTTAGTCTTCACTGGTTCATCAAGCATCCTGGCAGGCTTGGCTAAAGAATAAGCAGGAGTTGGAATTAAGTTATGTTTCAACTAAATCCGGGATTTACAGTGCCAGCAATGAGCCTTGAGTTTCCATGGAGCCCTTAAGATGCACTATGCTGGAACTCTGCCATATGTTGGTCCAGGTTTTAGACCACAGTATCTGCCTTGATCCCTGCTTCATAACCTGCCTAGTGACACTCCTAGCCCAGTTTCTTTCTAGAATTGGGACATGCATTTAACTCAGCCCCTCTTTCTTGTTTCTTATATTTTGTCCAGTTCTTGACTGCTCTCAGATTCCAGGCATGGAGTGTGGGAATCTGTCCCCCATATTCCAGATCATTGTCTGGAGGTCCTGGTAGTAATAGTTCTCAAAAAACTGTTTCATCCCTCACCCATTTACAGCCTGGAATCTTTCCATGTGTTGCTTTACTCACCACACTGTACCACCTAGGAGAAAGACTGGTTTTTCCTTTGAACACTATGTTTCAACTTCCTTTCACAGGCAGGCTCTGCAGCTGCATTAGGTTCCCTCATCCTAGGGCAATGACTTGTTTCCAACATGCTTTGTGGCTGAGTCCATTCTCTTTGAGAAAATATATTATTCCCTCCATTCTGCTGACAAGAGTGTTCCATGTGTATGTGAATCAGTAATAAATTCCTGTTCAAGTCTTACTTACCTTTTATATTAATTATAATAATATTGGTCTTCTAATCCAGGAGTAGCATACTGGAAGCCTGATCTAGTCTACCAAAATACTTCTTTAGGAAATGAATTTGTATTCCTTACATATCTGAAGAGCCACAGGCTCCACTATTCTCTGTCACCTTACACCTCGCCTTCTCATGGAGAGGTATTCTTTATCAACTTAGTCTCTAAAGGCATTTGAATTTTTAACCATTTTTGTAAGCCTTCTAACAGCTTCTCCTCGCTCACCTCACTACTTTCATTTTTTGCTTTCACTTCTATCTTTATGTTCCAGTGCAGCTAAGCGAATTTTCACCAGCCTCTATGTCACTCTCAGTGGAGTTGGTGAAGGCACCCACACTGCCCATCTGTACATCACTAGAGCTACATGTGAAGAAAAGACCCACTGAATTCTAGCTGCTTACAGTCAATCCCCCTCACTCTCCACCCCATGGCCTAAACCCTCATCACACAAACTGTCTGAGAACCATCAGGATTAATCCCACAAAGCCCTTTGCCCCAGTTTACTTTAGCCACTATGAGAAGCCCAGGACTCATCAGGCTATGCAGATCTTCTAACCTGATCCAATTCCAACCCCTTTCTTAACCACTCACAAGCATTCCACCACATCTTCTAGAAATCATTAGCAAAATCTTCTGAACATTCCCTTCAGTATCTTGCTTTAAATGATATCTGATTTCCCCTTAAAGGAATCTCCTACAAACCTCTCAAAGGGTGGCTATTTTCTCTTCTAAACTCCTCGGTTATTGGCCTGTAGGGGGGTGGGTTATGTCTCCTTCTTGTCACTCCATAAATATTTTTTCCCCTTCCTCAAATCCCCAAATCTCCTTTGAATCCTGAGCCATCGGACGTAATTGCAATTACTTCTACCTCTCACAGTCATTTACTGTCTTTCTTCTCCCTCTAGACAGTGATCACCATGATAAAGGACTGGATGATGATTTGTTCACTGCTGATTTTGCAAGCCTTAGATCAGTGCTTAACATATAATAGATGATCAGTAAATATTTCTTGAATGAGTAAATGAATAAAATCCATCCAACATACCTTCCTTCCTTACCTTGATCTCCTAAGTCAACACCCTCTTGTGTCAAAGGTATTACTCCCGTCACCAAAGCTGGTGACTTTACCTCGTTGAGTTTCAGAATCCTCAAATAGCTGTCCAGGACCATGCCATTCCTTGACCTCTCAGCCACACATTTGTTATAACTGTGTCTTATCTTGAAACTAGCTCCTTCAGTGTCTGAATCCCTGGGTCTTCCATCTCTATTTCTTTTCATCCCTGCTTTGGTTCCTTTATCTTCAGCTAAATCTTCTCTGTTTGGTCCTCAGATGTTTCCTTTTTCCACCTTTTCATTCTCTCCTTTGATGACAGAATCTACTCCCATGAACGAAACATAAAATCTGTGTTTTAAGCCCCACCTTTATTTTAGGTTCCAATCTCTCATGTTTAACTCGCTGGAAGATATCTATACATGTATCCCACTAATATTTCAGATTGAACATGTTTAAATCAAACTTACCATCTTCCTCCCTAAACTGTTCCTTCTCCTGGTTTTCCATTCTATACCTAATAATGAAGTCATGATGCTTCTAGTCACCCATATTTGAAATTCCATAGTTATCTTGAATTCCTTCCTCTTCCTTTCCCCCATAACCAATAGGTCGTATAATCCTGTCACTACTACTCCTGTCTCTGATGTTAACTTCTTCTTTCCACTCTGCAATCACTCTTAACTGGGATATTCTTTATCTCTTGAATAGACAACCCTAATACTCCATCCCTCTTCTTGAGAGAAATTGGTATTCCTAGAGCACATTTTGATTTTGTCACTTCCCTTCCTCAAAAACCTTCATAATCGCCCCATTACCTATAAAATACATTCCAAACTCTTTGGAAAGGGACTCCAAGATTTATTTACAATGTATTTTTCTCAAATTCTTTCAAACTCATTTTTTTATATTTACTTTATTTTTCAGTTAAAGTGAACTCCCTACTATTCCCAGTTTAGGTACATAAATTTTCTCTCTTTCTACTGCCCCTCTTGTAGTTTTTTTCTTTACAGTTAGCATTCCCTCCCACCACCCTGCCTAACGCCTCATCTTTCTAAATCCTACAATCCTCTACAAATGGAAGCAATAGCATTATAGCTAATACTTCAAATTATACCCTTGTGTACAAGTACAGGCCTAGAGCACTTTGCCTTATAGCTACAGGACACGATTAGGAAGAGCTAAGGTCATCAAAAACATTGTTAATTCCAGTTCACTGCACAGAACATTCTATAGTCATCTTACTTATTCCTGATAAAAACGAATCCCAGTAGAGACTAGAATGGTGACCCTGACTGTGAATAATGGCACGCATGCAGTGCTCTGCAAGGGCTACTAGAAAACAACAATGTTAGTTAATAGCTTGTGCTGTCTCTTAACTGTCCATTGCCAGCAATAGGTTTTGCTCTATATAGTCTAGACTCCCAGCTGCAAGAGTCTTCACTCCTATCAGGCAGAAGTGCTATAATGAGAACAAGCCGAGAAGGGAATGATGCAGGCAACAAGCCAAAAACTGGATTGTGTTAGAACAGCCTAGTCAGGAAAGCAGAGGAACAAATAATTGAAATTAGAAAAACTAGATTTTCAGAGGTGGGAGCAGTCTCATAAATCAGACTTGAAAATGTAATTTGAGGGCTTTTCTCCTTCTTGCATCATATTTTTTCCCTCCTGGAGTTGTGCTATGGGCCTGAACAGAGGAAGTGGAATGTAATTAATCAATGTGAATCTGCTTCATTAATAGATTGCTACTCCCTATATCTCCTCTAGTCAAGAATGTTTCTAAAAGTGCTCTTTGGCAACAATGCTACGTACAGTCTGGATAACAGTCCATGGCAGGAGAAGAAACACTGAACTACGAAGAGAGAACATGTTTGCTATTGACTGATAGAGAAATTTAGTTACTTAGCGCATTAAATGTTCTGCCTACAAATACTACTCATGTTTTTTAATCAATTGACATTTGTCCAACCAAACCTGATTTCTCACATCAATTAAATACTGGGATGTCGCCACAAGATAGTGAGATGTGAATTTCCCTTTGCAGTTCACAAATGGTCCTAAGATCCTTAGAAAACATACACACGGATGTGCATCTCTATGCCCACAGAGAATATGCCATTAATCTGCACTAATAAAGGGCAACAGCAGGCTAATCATAGCTCATTTATATTTGGCTTTGGAATGTGTTATGTGGTTTTTGGCAGAAGATTTACCCTACTAATTATGTCTTCCTTAAATTAATAATACAGTTAATTTGCATTCCCTTAGCACACACCAGTTGATAGCGAAAAGAAATACGCTAAGAGATGAGGAAAAATCATCCTGGAATTTAAAAGCTTCTCTGAATAATTTGTGTGTGTGTGTGTGTTGATGTTGTATATACATTTAGAATAAAAATCCTCCACATATGAGGAAATAAAGGTTAAAATCATGTGTGAAAATTCCTGTCACCTATTGGCTAATTCGCATTATCATTGTTTCTCTGTAGAGAAGAATGATGAGAACAAAAAGAGAAACTTACTCCTTCTGAGACTAATAAATTAGAAAGTTAAACTTGTAATCAACAAATACGTGTGTAGGGCACCTGTTATATGCTGAGCACTGTGCGTGGTGTTGTAAAAGGTTTTGAAGAAATATAGTCTATTTTCTATTTCTATTTCTATTTAAGATCTAAAAATATGAAGGGAAAATATGAAGAGACCTATTCCTGATATGCTCTAGTTGATAATTGCCTTGTTTCTACAGATAGACATACTCTTATAAACCATCTCCTACAGACCATGGTTGCTGATGTGGGGGAGATGGTAGTAATCCCGGGTTTACCTCTGAATAGAGTCAAGGAAGTTGAGATGATTTCCCAGTATATGAAGTCCATGAGCACAATAGACACATGTATCTCTGCTGAAGCTCTGTAAAGTGGAGCTTTAACTCTCCTCCCCCAATTTAGAGTCAAGAGGAAGTAATATCCTCTAGCAATTCTACTCTGGCATAATCACATTGCTCACTTACTCCACTTTTGATACCTTCCCAGACAAACCCAGACAGTTGGTCACCCTGGCAGACATGAAGATTCTAATATTCTTCAACTGAATAAAGTGTTTGATAATGTAATGTTGATCCACCTGCTTTTGGAAACAATCATTCGAAATTAGATATAGAAAGCAAACCTCACTTGTTTTACAATTCATAGATGTATTTACTAGAGAGATTGTAATACGATTTTTACCTCTCACACTTTTAGTACAAGCATTGCATAAGACCCTTGCAAATTCAGATAAGAAATATCCCTGAGTCCTTTCTTTTATTTAAGTCTGATTAGTTAGTTCTTTGGGTGAATATATATTCATTGATATCATTATGACATTGTAGGAAAAAGAAAACACGGCTGGATTTAAATCTCATCTAAACTTCTTTCTTTATGAACTTGGACAAATTACTCAATTTCAATGAGTAAAATATGTATACTGATACCCACATTATAGTATAGTTATAAGAACTAGAAATAATATATGTTAAATGCTTTAGCAAAGTGCTTTGTTGTTTTACAAATACTCCCTTTCTTTGAGTGGAGCCATACTTTGATTCTTTTTCATTGCAATGATAGAAATTTTAGGACACAAAAATCAGAGAATGGTCAAAGGATTTCATAGTCTCTTTTCATAAGATAAACAGGAAACTAGAAAAAATAAATATGATGTAATTAAATAGCTAAAGCGTGGAATTCAACCACTTATTAATACATAAAAAGTATACGCCAATACTAAAGCTCAATAGAAATGAACACTATGACATGGCTTTGAAAAGCTAATTCAATAGAGCTAAATTAATAAAGTGCTGAAGTAAGTGAGATGATAGACTCATATTGTATTATGCTACTTGGGCCAAGCCAGGAATACTACAATTCATTCTGAGCACCACCTGGAGGAGTATCACCAAAAAATAAACTGGAAAGTATTCAGAGAAGAGTGATTCTGATAAGGAAAGAGCTAAAAGGAATCACTGAAGGGACTACAAAATTTACCTCAGAGAAGAGGGAGTGTATGAGTACATGAGAGCTGACTTCAAATATCTCAAGGGTTGTCATGGGAAAGAATGCCTATAGGGTAGACAGATTTTTTTTTAAATTTATATAAGTATAGAAGATTCATCTCTCTCTCTTTTTTTTTTCTTTTTGGTGAGGAAATTGGTCTTGAGCTAATACCTGTTGCCAATCTTCCTCTTTTTGCTTGAGTGGCCCTGAGCTAACATCTATGCCCATCTTCCTCTATTTTGTACGTGGGACACCACTGCAGCATGGCTTGATGAGTGGTGTGGGTCCACGCCCAGGATCCAAACCCACGAAGCGGGACTGCCAAAGCGGAGCATGCTGAACTTAACCACTATGCCACTGGGCTGGCCCCAGATTCATCTTTTTGAAAAAAGCATGGACATAGGACCCAACAAATCCAGGAGAAAGTTTCACCTCCCATTAAGCAGCAATGTGACACTGGAGCTCTTTGAGCTTATTTTTCTAATCTGTAAATCATGTTAACAATAAGGTTAGTATAAGGATTAAATGAGGAAACATGTATAAAAGCACCAGCATAGTGCCTTGAGCTTAATAGATGCTCAATAAGAATCTCTTTCTGTTTCTATCAGTCATATGTCAAAGATGTTCACAGATGGAATTTAGTGTTACGGGAGACAGTGATTTTCTCATTCTAGGAACTGCGTAAGCAAAAGCTAAATAACCCCTAGAAGAATATAAGAGAGGAGAGTCAAGCTTCAGAACTGGTATTAACTTACTTTCAGGATTTCTTTCAGCTCTAAATTTTATGATCTTGTGATTCTAAACACACACACACATGCACACACACAGACACAAAATCTTGGAGAAAAGATCAATGAGTAGCAACAGATATATTTGCAAGAGTAAGGACAAACTGACCAATATTTGGGATATTATTCTATCTCCCTGTTAACTCAAGGTATATAGTGGTCCACTTTACACTGGTCAAGGGAAGAAAAAATAAATGAAATTGGTAAATCCCAGTGCAGACCATGTTTCATTAAATAAGCATATCTTTCCTTGCTAGATGTACAGATCTGTTCTACATTTTCAGAGGACACTCTGACAATAATCAAAAATAATAACCTACTTGTCCCATTCCTTGGTATTTACATTAAGGAAATATTTTTTTTAAGAAATGAGTCTTTTAAAAAGTCAACTGGTAAGGACCGGCCCCGTGGCTTAGAGGTTAAGTGTGCATGCTCCGCTACTGGCGGCCTGGGCTCGGGTCCCGGGTGCACACCGACGCACCGCTTCTCCAGCCATGCTGAGGCCGCGTGCCACATACAGCAACTAGAAGGATGTGCAACTATGACAGGCAACTATCTACCGGGGCTTTGAGGGAAAAAAAAAAAAAGGAGGAGGATTGGCCGTAGATGTTAGCTCAGAGCCAGTCTTCCTCAGTAAAAAGAGGAGGATTAGCATGGATGTTAGCTCAGGGCTGATCTTCCTCACAAAAAAAAAAAAAAAAAAAGTCAACTGGTAGAATAAATCCAAGAAAGGGACGGTATATAGCAAAACACATAAAGCAGTTTTAGTAAATTAATGAGTGGAATTTTGAATTGAGTGGTATAGTTTTGACTAATGCCATGAACTCATCCATCGTATATTATGGAGAAAAAAGGGAAAATGATTTGTTAAACCAGCAGTCCAGACTGCTAGGAACAAATGTACATCAAGGGATAGGTAATATTGTTTTATAAAATTTAAAAGGTAATTATGGTGAGAGCTTTATATAACAAATGTAAAACTTTTAATTCAAATGTGATACAGGATATATTATAGAATCACTCACGCAATGAAAAAGTCACTTACTTTTTTTTTTTTGGTGAGGAAGATTAGCCCTGAGCTAACCTCTGTTGCCAATCCTCCTCTTTTTGCTGAGAAAGATTGGCCCCCAGCTAACATCCATGCCCATCTTCCTCTACTTTATATGTGGGACGCCTGCCACAGCATAGCTTGATAAGAGGTGCATAGGTCCATGCTCAGGACCCAAACCTGCGAACCCCAGGCCACTGAAGCAGAGCACATGAACTTAACCACTACACCACCAGGCCAGCCCCTAAGTCACTTACACTTTTTTGGTTAAAACTTTATTTATGTGAGGAAATTTGGATATTGGAGAGTAGTAGGGCCCTTATATCATATCCTGCACTAAATAAAGGGTCTACTGTTTATGAAATAATGTTAAATGAGAAAGTAGAAGATAATATTGCTTATACAATGTGACAGAGCCATTAGCTGTTCATAAAATCCAGTGTTTCCTTCTTCATTAGTAATAGATTTGTAGCTTGGAACATGGCTGCCAGCATCACCACATTTGCCAATCTCTCTTGTTGTTAGAAGAGGTCATGTGACTAATTTCAACAGAAGCTAAGCAGAAGTGATGTATGTCACAGATAGACTTATACTAGCCCTGTCTTCTTCACACTCTCTCCACTCCTTCTTATAGGCTGGAATGATGAGAACCATAGTGATGTTAGATACCCCATGGTGAAGGCAGACCTTCCATCAGCCTGAGTCCCTGAGTGACTGTGTGGAGTAGAGGCACCACTAACCTGTAATACTCATTTGTGACTGCTACGTGAGAAAAATAAATTTCTATCTCGTTTGAGCCACTGAATTCTAGGACCTTTTTCATCGTTACAGTAGCTTAGCACTTAACCCTAAGAAATACTCTGATTAAAACTGCAAAAATGTATGTTTATATAACAATGCAATGACAAGAGACCCTAGGGAAGTATAAACAGTGATTGTTTTAGGTAATGTTTTATAAAATTGTTTAAATATTTTCAAAAGATATAACAAAATTTCTTTTGGACAATCAACTATTATGGACCAGTCAAGTGTCCATCAAACACAATAATATTTCAATATATTCTGTGTTCCTCTGAAATCCAAGGAAGGCCATATATTAAAACAGAAGCAAATTGCTAGAACAATTCACATTTGATTCCTAATTGCACATTTACCAGAAGAAAATTTGGCATTTGAATTCAGCATTTAAATTCACTACTATTCAGCAGCAATCTGAATCCCTAAATTCAATTAAAAAGGTCATTACCCTCTGGAACTGCAGGTGCTCTTTTAATTATAATATTGCTAACGAATTGAGAGAGAAGACAGTTTGGCTTAGGGAAATTAGCACATTTGAGTCAAAGCAAGCTCCTGTGAATATGGGTGACTTTCCCAATGGATTGTTTTTCTTTTTCTTTTTCTTTCCCTTCCTTCCTTCCTTCCTTTTTTTAAATGGGGAAGTTTGAACATAAATCTGACACTTAATTCTCCAATCTCCGTTTTATCTGTAAATTGCTGCTAAGTTAACAGCTAAGTGCATACAACATTTTGTTTTACAAAACTCTTCAAATCTATATGAATATTGACAAAACAGTTTGATGAGAAATTTTTAACTTAGCTTACATAAACTATGTTTTCTCTAGCGAAAAACAATAATTATCCAATTGCTTTATCACACTAGACTGCACACACTGTGCCATGGAAAAGGAAAAAAAAAAAAAGCCACCATATTTGGCTCTTGACTGCCAAGAGTTGTTTATCAAGGTCAATCTTTATTAGGAAATAGGTATTTCATGATGACACTCCAAAGTGAAGAATACTTTCCTGTAGAGAGCTTTGAGCTTTCCTATTGGCTAGGATTCAGATGAGTTTAACTGTAAGTTTTCAAGTCAATAAGAGAGTATATTCCTCAAAGTGACTTGTAAAGCTCAGAAAATTAACTCTTATGTTCAAGCTAATAATAGCAAAAACTCTGCTACCAGATTAAATTTAAATAAAGTTTATAACAGCTGCTTGTAACATCTGGATTTTAACTTCAGAGGAAATAGTTGATTCTAATTTGCCTAGGTTATTCTCCTCCTTCCCTGTGCCAGTAGGGGGCTTAGAGAAGTTGTCCATGCAAAACCATGCAAAACATGCCACAGATTTGAGTCAGCTGGACTGGGTATTTTACTCATTCACTCAACAAAAGCACCAAGTAGCCCGCTGTGAGCTTGAAGCTAGGCAGCTACACAGAGAAAAAGCTAGACTCTCCTCTTTTTGTAAATTGTCACGAAGACCTTCTCTCAGCAGAGGAGGAGTAATTTCCCTCTAATTTACCACTGCACTCACAGACATGCATTCAGCACATCCTCCTCCTCCAAGCCATCTATATAGCTTCGTATCCTGAGCAAAACCTTATCTTTTTTTAATATTCTTTCTTATTATATTCAATTAATAATATATGTTCTTTAAAGAAAATTTGGAAGTAAAAAAAGGAAAACAAATATCCTCTCTCTTCCCTGAAAGAAACAGTATTAACATTTTTCTTTATTTCCTTTCAGATTTTATCTCTTTTCTTTCTCTCTTGTGTGTAGTTTTTTTTAAAAAAATTGCAATTATACTGTTTTTGTTCATTTCCTCAGTGTTATCACAAATTTTTCATAAAAAATTAAATGGCAGTATATTTCATAACACACCATCAATTTTTCTTATTGTTTTCCTCATTGGGGGTTATAATGAGATAATCATTTTTGTAAATAACATTTTCCTCGGAGTAGAAGTATTGTCAAAAAGTAAACATATTTATTAAGTTGCTTCATTTATATAGTCAAAGTGTATTCCCCAAGGATAAAACAAATTGCACTCCACCTAACTAGATAGGAGAATGCCCATTTAATTTCTCTCAGGTATATACATAATACATAGCTTATGAAGATGTATGTATAATTTTCTAATGAGATAGGAAAATGATTGCATGTCATAGTTATTTTAAAATTTCCCTATGTTTGTAATTAAAGTTTAATGCTCTGTGAAAGCTTCTTCACCTCCATTTTCTATTATGATGTTACTGATTTTTTTCTATTTTTGCTTCTTTTCAATGGCTTATTGTGGATGAAATACACTATGATGAAACAATCAGGTTACTTTTTAAATTAATTTTTAAGAATGCTGTATATATTAAACGTATGAAAGTATGAACTTATATGTGGTCATATTTATTGTAAATATTTTTCAGATATGATTGGATTTTAATTTCATTTCTGACATGTTTTATGTACAGAAATAATACAATTTTTATAGGTAATTGAGATGTATTTCAAGATGTTTTCTTCCCATTTTTTTCCCAATTCTGATAAACTTCTATAGTATTCACCACAGAGTCCCACATATTTTTTGTTATTCCTAGGAAAACTATTGATTTTTAAAAGTCTTTTCACGTTATTGAATTTTATTCAAATTTTAATTCAAATAAATTGTGGTTAATTCTCTTGTACGTATTTCTGTATCTATCTATCATCTGCAAACCACACTGTAATTTGTTTCTTTCTCCAGTAATTATCTTTCCTATTTTTATTCTTCTCACAGAAGCCCAAACTTCCATAACTGTATAAAATAAAAAGAAGAAGGAAGAGGTGGATGGGAGGAGGAGGCGACAAAGAGAAGAATCCCTACTGTTAGTTGTTGATGTAAGATTGGTATTATCTAGCATGTTAAGGAAATACCCTTTTACTTCTATATTTCTCAAAAGTATTTTCATGGTGGTGCTGGTGAAGAAATTTTTTACATTTAAAGCCAGAAATAGGTGTTCCATTTTATCAACATTTTTTGACATCTACCATAATGATCAGAATATGTTTTTTATTTTTATCTCTTTTTGATATAATACACATTAATATTCTCTTGATTACATAATATTAAAATAATTCTTTTGCCTGACTGACTAGGAAATGGTAAAAGTTTCCTGAATGTTTTTTGTTTCACTTTTCTAGTATTTTGTATTGGATTTTGACATCTATAACCATAAGAAATATCTTCTATAATTATCACTTTTATGTTATCTTTGTCAGGCTTTGCTATCAGAATTTTATCTGGATACTTAAATAAATTGGTAGTTTTATATCTTTTTGCACGTTCTGTGACAAATTCTATAGCATGGAAATAATCAGTTCTATTAAAGGTCTATAAACTTTGGGGCCAACGTCTTATTTGAAAGTAATTATTTGATAACATTTTAATATTATTCATGACTAATAGCATATTTAGAACGCTTTTACTTCTTGGTTCAATTTTGGCAATGTGTATTTTCTCAGAAAATTGCTTCTGAGACCTTCAAATGTATTAAGATTTAGTTGTACATAGTATTTTCTTGCAAAGAGTTTTACTCTGTTAATATATTCTATTTTAATTTATAGCATTTATAATTTATGTGTTTAGCTCTTATTATTTGATTTGTTGTGGTTTGGTCCTTGTTTTGTTTTAAATAACCAGAGTTAACGTACACATAAACTCTTCTGATATTGTTTCTAATAAGTAAATTCTTGCTTTTATCTCTGTCATTTTCTTTTCTCATATATGTTTTTTTTTTTTAATTAGAGAGGAGATCAAAGGAGAAATCGTTATTTCTTCACAATTTTTCCTTTGTTCCTGTTCTTGCCATGGTTCACAGTAGGCAGAGTAACTCCCTGCTCCACTGACCTAGGTTCGGCCATGAGACTTGTTTTCAGCAATAGAATGTGGGTAGAAGAGAAAGGATGCCAGGTCCAAGCAGCGGCTTTAAGAAACATTCCATTTGTTCCTCTTCGTGTGTCTTGTGTTCTGCCTTTCGCCTTAAGAACATATATCCCACATAGGGGGTGATCCTCCAGTCAGCATCACAGAAATAAATGACACACGGAGCAGACGTGAACCCAACCTGCAGACTGGAGTGGAGCCACAGCTCCTGACCAGCCCCCAGCCTCAGTCAGCGTGTTGGGGAAATAGACATTTACTGTAGCCATTGAAATTGCACACCGTCATGCAGAGTGACAAATGAAAAGCGACAAATGCAATTTTATATGAACCTTTCTATCACAAGTTGAACTTCCACTTCATTTATGTTCTATTTTTCTTGTTTAGTAAAAAAAAAGCGAAAATTTTGCCACTGAGTATAACTTTGTTAATATGTCAGAAATTTTATATTTCCATTTTTAAAACTTTCTAAAAAGTATGAAATTATAGTTATTATTTTCTATTTGACCTAATATTTAAAATACATATTTTAAAAATTTTTTTAAATTTCTAGACGTGTTTTTTAATATTTTTAATGTGTTATTCATTTACAGCATTATTGTAGCGTTTTCAGAGAAATGTGACCTTACGAATTTTGTCATGCTGAATAAATTTAGGTTGTCTTTATTACCCACAATATATTTTAAAACTGTTTTGGTAAACAGTTGAAAATAATACTTAATTGACCTTTAGTTACACTTTATATTTAGATATTTTTTAACTTAATCTGAAAATTTAGATTTAATTGGGAAGATAAATTGACTGTCTTTATTACTATGACTGACAAGTTTGGACATATCTCTGCATTGTTTGCTTTCATTTTCTTTAGTGATACAAAAATACAATTTTTATATCCTCCTAAGGTTTCATTTTTGAACTGATTAGCAAATTTAAGAAAAACACAAAAATATTGGCCCACCAACACATCCCCTGCCCCAACTTAGTGTAAAATGAAGAACATGGAATGTTTTTTCATTTCTAGATAGGCTTAATTACTAATAACATATATTTTGGGATTATAGATGTTGATTATGATTATTTTATGACTAAAATAGTCATATATTTACTCTCTCACATTTTTTTAACATTTGCAATATATTCAGTGGCTAGCTTTGCAAAAAATTCTTGTGAATTACTTCTTTATATTAAACTGGAATCATGAATTCTCCATTTTTCAGTTGTCAAGTGTTCTTCATTTTTCATTTGGTTAGAAAATATTTTCAAGCAGGATTAACCAAAAATGATTCATCAGTAATATATTTTGAATCCTTGCATTTCAAAGATTGTCTTTACATACAAATGACAACAAATGCAAATGCATTTGCATTGCAAATGCAAATGTCATTTGCAATTTTTGCAATGCAATGCAATAATTGCATTGCAATTATTGAAATGCAATTTTTTATTTCTTGTAAGACTCCATATAAGCGCTTCATTTTCTTCTGGAGTTTATTACAATGCAAACAAAATCTGATACTAAGTTAATAGTTGTGCCTTTTAAGTAACAGCTCTCACTCCTCCATACTGAAGGCTATGTCTTTATTAATGGAATTTTAAAATCTAGCAGTATATTTCTAGACATGAGTCTTTTTTTCTTTAACTTTCCATGAAACATAGTGATCTTTAAACTTAGAAACTCCAAATTTATCAGTTCAGAAAATAGTTCTGTTTTTATGACTTTATTATTCTTTTTGGTCAGTCTGTTTTGGTTTTATTCCCAAAGATTGTCAGCTATCTATAAATTGCATCTTTGTTTTCTCTCCCACATATTGATTATATCTTTGATTAATTCGCATTCTTAGTGTTTTTCTAAGTTGTTCTTTAAGTCACTGATTGGATTTCATGGTTTACCGATTCTGTTTTTACCATCTCCCCTGAATACTTTTATCATTTCATAAATTTTTATTTTTCTAATTTTCCCTCTTATCCCAGATTTCTTATGCTTACAACCTGTATCTCTGCAAATGACCATTTTATATCATCTTTCACCTCGTCTTCAGATATTTTGTGTTTCCTAGTTCCTTTTTGAGAAAGTAAAGAATACACATTCTAGAAAAATTCATTCCTAAAATAATTATTTATCTTTGCAATCTTAAGACCCCCAAATCCTTCTTATGTTATTAACTCTTTCCATAGACCCTAATTTGGTTTTCATTGATTTGTATGAGGGGATCTCTACTCAAGCCCAACATGTTTCAAACAAATGGGTGTGTATGCTCCCTTTAATTTCCATCACTATTTACCTAGGTACAGCCAGATATTCACTTTCTGATCTTGTCAATGAAACCCAGCTTTACTGAGGTTCTATCTTCTCCTGCCTCCCTAATCTTTTGAGTAAAATAGGTGAATTTATTTCTGGATAATTTTAAGCAGCCCATTGTTTTTTTTCCAATAGCCATGGTATTTTACTGTTCTACTTACAATTTACTTCATTTAATATGTTGTATGTTTTCCTCAATCCTTTTCTTTTTTAAACTATTTTTTGATAAAAATTGTATATTTTTAAGGTGTACAATATGATGATTTCATATACATATACATACACATAGTGAGATTACTATAGTCAAGCTAATTAACACATCCATCTCCCCATATAGTTACCTTTTTGTGTGTGTAGTGAGAGTACCTGAAATTTACTCAGCACATTTTTAGTATTCAGTACAGTATTATTAATTATAGTCTTCATGCTGTACATTATACTTCTGTACTTATTCATCCCACATAACTCCAAGTTGTTCCCTTTGACCAACATATCCCCATTTCTCCCACCTCCCTACCTGCCCCTAGAAACCACCTTTCTATTCTCTGCTTTTACATATTTGACTTTTTTAGATTCCACATATAAGTGAGGTCATGCAGGTTTTTTTTTTATTTATGTGGCTGGCTTATTTCACTCAGCATAATGTCCTCCAAGTTCATCCATGTTGTGGCAAATGGCATGATCTCCTTCTTTTCTAAGGCTGAGTAATATTCCATTATATATATATACCACAATTTCTTTATCCATTCATCCATCAATAGATACTTAGGTTGTTTCCATATCTTGGCTATTGTAAAGAATGCTGAAATAAATATGGGACCCAGATATCTCTTTGAGGTACTGATTTCATTTCCTTTGGGCATATACTCAGAAGTGGAATTGCTGGATCATATGGTAGTTCTATCTTAGTTTTTTGAGGAATCTCCAATTGTTTTCCATAATGGCTGTGCCAATTGACATTCCTACCAACAGTGTACAAGGGCGCCTTTTTCACCACATCCTCATCAATAGTTGTTATCTTTTATCTTTTTGATAGTAGCCATCCTAAGAGGTGTGAGGTAACATCTCATTGTGGTTTGTTTTGCATTTTGCTGATGATTAGTGACATTGAGTACTTTTTCCTATATCTGTTGGCCATTTGTACGTCATCTTTGGAAAAATGTCTATTGAGGTTCTTTGCCCATTTTTTAATCAGATTGTTTGTTTTTTGCTATTGAGTTGTATGAGTTCCTCATACATTTTGGTTTAGCCCCCTACTGGATATATGGTTTGCAAATATTTTCTCCCAATCCCTAGGTTACCTTTTCATTTTGTTGACTGTTTCCTTTTCTGTGCAGAAGCTTTTCAGTTTGATGTAGTCACAATTGTTTACTTTTTGCTTTTGTTGCCTGAGCTTTTGGTATCATACCGAAAAAATCATTGCCAAGGCCAATGGCAAGGAGCTTTTTCCCTATGTCTTCTTCTAGGACTTTCACAGGTTTAAGACCTGACAGACATATACAGAACTTTGCACTCAACAGCAGAAGAATACACATTCTTCTCAAGCATATATGGAACATTCTCCAGGATAGATCACATGTTAGGTCACAAAACAAGTCTTAACAAACTTAACAAGATTGAAATCATATCAAATATCTTTTCTAACCACAATGGAATGAAACTAGAAATCAATAATAGGAAAAAAGAATGATAAAATTCACCAATACACGGAAACTAAGTAACATATTCTTGAACAAATACTGAGCCAAGAGGAAATCAAAGAGAATTTTAAAAATATCTCAAGACAAACACAAATGAAAACACAACTTACCAAAACTTAGGTACACAGGAAAATTTCTTCCATACAATAAACACCATTTATGAAAAGCCCACAGCTAACATCATAATCTTAGAAAAACTGAAAACTTTTCTACTAAGATCCAGTACTAAGCAAGTATCTCTACTCTGGCCACTTCTATTTGACATAGTACTGGAAGTATTAGCAAGAGCAATCAGACACAAAAAAGAAAGGAAAGAAGGAAGGAAGGAAAGAAAGTAGGAAGGAAAGAAGAAAGAAAGAGAGAGAGAAAGGAAGAAAGAAAGAGATAAAGAAAAGGAATCCAAATAAGAAAGGAAAAAAGTAAAATTATTTCGCTTAAGGATGACATGATCCTATATGTAAAAAACCTTAAAGAGTCCACAAAAGACTGTTAGAACTTACAAGTGAATTCAGTAAAGCTGCAGGATATAAAATCAACATACAAAAATCAGTTGTGTTTCTTTATACCAACAATGATCTATCTGAAAAAGAAATCAAGAAAATAGTCCCATTTAGGATAGTATCAAAAAAAAATACTTAGTTGTAAATTTAACCAAGGAGATGAAAGATCTGTACACTGAAAGCTATAAAACATTGATGAAAGAAATTGAAGAAAACACAAATAAATGAAAAATATTCTGTGTTCATGGATTGAAAGAATTAATAGTGTTAAAGTGTCCACACTACCCAAAGCAATTTACAGATTCAACATAATCTCTATTAAAATTTCAATGGCATTTTTCACAGAAATAGAAAAAGCAATTCTAAAATTCATATGGAACCACAAAAGACCCTGAATAGCCACAGCAATCTTGATGAAGAAGAATAGAGACAGAGGCATTACACTTCCCTGATTTCAAATTATATTACAAAGCTATAGTGATCAAAATGGTATGGTACTTGCATAAAAGCAGACACATGGATCAATGGAACAGAACAGAGAGCCCAGAAATAAACCCAAGCATATACAGTCAACTAATATTTGACAAGGGCACCAAGAACACACAATGGAGACAGGTGTTGGGAAATGAACGGTGTTGGGAAAACTGAATATCCACATGTAAAAAAAGAATGAACTTGGACCCTACCTTACCCCATACACAAAAATCAACTCAAAATGGATAAAAGACTTAAACATAAGCCCCAATCCATTTCACTTCTGATCGTGTTGTATCCTGTATGGTGCAGTCTCTAGAATGGGATACAGAAGGAGAAATACTGATTGTGGTTGGGGGATGTGGAGGAGAATAGGGAACGATTTCAGTCATCTTAGTCACCCTTAGGCCTGGGTGACCAGATTCTCTGGATGTATACACAGATTATAAATCTTTGAACAAAGGATCAAGAGTAGGATGAGTGGAAGACATCTCCTACTCCCTTCCTACTGGACCATAAAGCTTCAGATGTCTAATCAATTGTCCACTAATCACTTAACCATTTCTCAATCCATTCCATCTCTACTGTATTTAGAGCAATGGTTCTCAAACTTTAGTGTGCATCAGATCCACCTGGAGGGCTCATAAAAAATTTTTTAAAAGATCGCTGTCATACTCTGAGAGCGTCTGATTTAATTAGACTGAGGTAGGGCCTGAAGATCTGCATTTCTAATAAGTCCCAGGTGATGCTGATGCTACTACTTTGAGGACCATCCTGGAGAATCACTAGTTTAGAGCAATTCTCCCAAGGAAGTAGCCAATCAGAGATTGAAAAATTTTTTCAACTTTTCATCAGCACATATGAAGATAGAATTAAGCCCAGACAAAAACCCCACATATATATATATATATATATATATATATATATATGAAAGTTTTTAAAGGAAGAATTCTAATTTCCAGCTGTATTAAAACATGAAGAACAAAGCCTTTCTGGGACTACAACAAGCGTGCCCTAGATGACATAGGAATTGGGTAGAAAGGGCTGCTTGTTCCTGGCTGGCCAGATTCTGATCCTTTGAGAATTCATGTCTTGAGAGCAGAATTGTGCGACATTGTGTCTCTGTTTCTATTTGTTGCTTCGGGTTATTGGAAAAAAAAAACTAGGCACTTTATTAAAAAGAAAATGGTGTTACTGTTTCAGTCTTATCCATGTCTTGAAAGTTCTATTTCTCTACGAGTAGCTAGGCATTGTGAGACTTTACTCAATCAATAAGAAGAGCACCATGTACTTTAATAAACTAAAGAAATTAGACTTGAGGCTGTTGTGAGAATAGTTTCTGAGTGACAATGCAAAATCTAACAAACACAGAGATGCCACACTGACACAGCATCTGTGAGGCTCAGGGGTATATATGCTCCTTAGGTTTGGAAGATGCTATCTTTCAATTCCAAAGAGAGAAAGTTCCAGATTACCTTTAAGTGATTACACTGTAATATTCATTTCTGTCAAATTATTTTTCTTTTATACATTTAACTATTCCTTGTTTCCCAATTCTCTTAAGAAGTAACAAATTTGCATTTTCCAGCACATGGTAGTTCGCCTTAAATGGAATAAAAATGTGCTCTGTTCACTTCTCTTTTGCCTTCTATAGTTTGTTTTTCTCTGTGTGAAAAGGACATTTCTTTTTCAGATGTGTGCTCAGAAACACAAACAGAAACTCCTTTTGCAATTGAATTGCCTCTCTCTTTTTTTATCTTTACAAAATTATCACTATAGGGATTTCACGAGCTAGAAAATAAGCATGATTAAATTCTACTTGACCTTGTTTGGCCCTTTATTCATAGAACATTTCCTAGAACAAGGAATTTGAGGGAATATAGAGATGAAAAACAATCTTGCCCTGAACTCTGAGGAGCAAAACTCCTCCCCTTAGTTTGTACTGTTGTTCTCAAAGTGTGGTCCATGAGCATCATAAGCATCATCTGTGAGCTTGTTAGAAATGTCAATTCATAGACCCTTGTGAACCAGAAGCTTTGTTTAAACACGCCCTCCAGGTGATTCTTATGCACACTAAAGTCTGGAGACCACTGCTATAATACAAGGTAAATCATGATTAAAAAATTTTAAAAGGATGTCTTAGTAGATTTTCGACATGGAAGCGATGCCTTCTGATGTAGATAAGGGAAGGCTTCTGGAACTTGAACTGGAAAGTAAGGAGGGCTTTTTACAGGCCCTGATGGGGAATAACTATGTAGAAGGGAAAGAACTGCACAGGCAAATGTCCAAGGCCAGGGAAATATAAATCTGTCCTTGTGGAGAGGGCAGGTAAGTCCAAATACAAAGCCTAAAGACATTATCAAAATACTTCATGAAAAAAAATGTCTGATACCAAGAAAAGTGAGGGGAGGCGTTGTGGAGTAGCTTATATAGTGCTGGATCAAGGAGGGTAATTCCCACTCACAATGGTCATATAAACTGAAGACGGAATACACAGATTTAGATTTTTAAAGCTGAAAGAGGCCTCCAGGATAATCTAATACAACTCATTACACAATGCATGAGTTCTTCCTCCACAACATGTTGGATAGTGTTTGTGTGGCTTCTGTTAGGTTACATTGCATGCTACCAAGATTCCCTTAAACAAAAAGAAGATACCTAATTAGCAGGACAAAGGGGTCCTCTTCTAATGCTCTCAATTTCTTTTTGTTTGTCATTTTCACCTGCTCATGAGTCAGTATCTCTAGATATAGAATATTTTTAATATATGTTATTCTTGCCTGTTTTATTATACTGCTTAATTGGTAGGCTTGTATTTTATTTCATTTCTTCTTCCCTTAATTTTGTACCATTTACTCATTGAATTTAAAATAACAACATGAAAAACCAAAAAACTAATTTCCATGGATATGGAATGAATGGGTATAAAATTAAGTTATGGGACATAAGATCCAGGATGGTCCAACACACAGGCCAAGGTTGCACTTACCTATACAGTATGATCAAAGGAGCACCAAAAGCGCTTGACTGACCCAAAACACCTCACTACTGGATGGTTATATGGTTAAATAAGATATACATACTTTACAGGGATAAGCCTAGGTGATGAGATTGCTTCAGATATCTAAAATGTGAATAGGCTTCACTGCATCTGTTTACATACAGAGTAATTGCTAATATCTAGAGAGTGTAGACCCCTAGCATTAGGGAAAAAGACCTCTAAAGAAGGTAGACCTCTACAAATAAAACTAATATAGTCATCAGGACATGACTTTTTACTTGTATGTAAAAGTTTGCTTATATGTAAATTAACCCCCATTAAGAGATTTTGTAAATATTTTCTGAAAAATTGAGACATCTTGTGGTTTATCTGAGATAGATACTCTAAAGCCACTTTGGACAGACGCTAGAGAGTATTCTCAAAATGACCCACCTTTTATATTTCTGCTGTAAGGAAAACTATCATACACTCAACTGAATTGTAAAATGCCTGGTGTGAAGTGCTCCCAGTTATTGATAAAAGAGAAAATTGCACAGGAAGAATGCACTCAGAGAGTGAAGAATGCTCTAGAGAGGAGAAGACAGGAGGAAAAGCAGAAGGAGGGAAGGGGAGAGAGTAAATTGTAGGTGGGAGGGCAGCAGCCTCTAGAAGAGTGACAGCTATTGTGGAGCAAAATCATTCTCCAAGACCTATATCTTCTAAAAGGATCTGATTCCATGTTGGAAAAGGAAGCTTTGGATCACTTACTAGGTTTTTACAGATGATCTGGATGAGCCAAGGACTGATCAGGTATATTTATTATGAGAGGTTTGTTTATTTATCTCTTCTTAATACAGGTTTCCATTTCTTTGAATTGGTCAAAAATACCATTCATTTGAATAATTAAGGTCATTTATTATGGAGGACATAAAATGATGTCATTTGCATATGACCTTCTTTACATCATAGACTTAAATGATGGAATTTTAGCGCTAGACTCACCTTATAGATTACCTATCGCCACATCTTTATCTAATGGAATGGTTAACACTTCGTTAAACTCACTCAGCTAGTTAATGAGAGAGCTGGAGAGGACAGAATATTTGTCTTGTGACTCAGTGCTGCTCTCTTTCTGCTGTTCCATATTGCCTCTTTCTAGATATGATCTAATGGTCACTGGCTACTCAGAGGTTAGTAGAAAAAAGTTGTTTGCTTTGCATTTATATTTTAAAAATTTAGCTTTATGTTATTATATAATTGGTTATTTTAGTTTAAAATCTCAAATACTGTTTCATAAAATAGGATTATTACCTAATATATGACCCCAAAATAAAATGCTTACCAAATGATATAGAGAAAAATAATCAGTGTAATTAAGCCTCCGTGTTTCAATAAATGAAACTGTTCATTTGAGTTTATTCTTGAGTCTGAAGTGTAATCAATATGTCTTTAGGAGTTCTAAGGGTTTCTTTATATTGGGAAATGAATTGCAATAAAGTATTTCAGAAGTCATCACCCACAAGTGATGGTTTAATGACCTCTGAAATATCTTACTTCAATTCTAGTGCTAAATTCTTGTAACCACACCAACACAGAAGCTCTTTAAAAGCCAAGAGTCACAGTTTAAGACCCTGGCTTCATTATTTTACATGGATTGGCATAAACTCAGTCACCTGTTCACAGTCAGCTCTGCCCCCAGCACTTCATGGCTCTCATTCACCATGTTGTCATCTCCATGCACCTAGTTATCAGTCACAGCAAGGTCTGTGGCTCTTCTTACAGTGCATCACGTTATTTCTTATCCTCAAGTTCAGTGCCTTTTCAAGTTTGGCATCTGCAGAAATATCAACATTGATCCTAAATATTTTAAAACTTGATGTAAAGAGTTCATATTTACCTTGTATTTGGTTATTCTGCAATTGCTCAAGGCCAACCAGTAAACTTGGTAAAAACCACACTAGAGAACGAGTTCATCTGCTGGCATTAACTCTACCATTTGGAAACACATTGTCAAGATGCACAGCACATCTGAGGGACTAGAGGATCTGCATACTATCCTTTAAAAGCCAGGCCTGATTCTAAAGGATGTCCTCCACATGTATTCACATTTATTCATTCATTCAATTAACAGAATTGCTGTTATGGGGAATTGCTACCAAATGCCCCATACATAGAAGATCTGATAATGCATAGAGTGATAGAATAGATAATGCATAGAATTCTAGGTGCTGATGACTTAGCTAGAGAGAAAGGACACATAACATTACTTCATAATAAGACAAGAGATTATGAGTCATACTAACGGCATTTACAACAGCGGGATCTGGTAATCATCCTTGTACCAACTAACTGTATGCCTTAGGCATGTTCCTTAATTTTTCTATTTTCGAAATAAAGAATGCAGACTAGAAGCTCTCTCAGGCTTTTTTATTTGGCTGTCCCCTATCCAATCAAATGTAATAAAGTTGATTTTGTCATTTGGAGTAAATGCTTACACATTACTAGGTAATATTTAAAAAACAGATTTCAAGGTCAAAATCATTTGCCAAGACAAAAAAGATATTTTGTAAAAAAGTATAACAGAAGAAAAAGATTCTGAGCTTTGAATCCATTCAGACCTGTGCACATACTCCAGCTCTGCCATCTTCTAACTGTGTGACGTTAGTATGCTGATTCACCATTCTTAACCTTCCTTTTCTACAAAGTGAGGCAAATAATATCTAAATGAAATAATGCATGTAACATTGTCTGGCACACAAAAGCAGTTACACAGAATAGCTATTACTATAAGCATTATCTGCATAGTGTTTTTTTTTTCCTTTTCTAAGCCCTTGCACGTTAACCATATAATTTTATCTTCACAATATTCTGTAAGGTAGTATTATTCCCATTCTGCATTTGAGGAAACTGAATCACAAAGAAGTTCAGTTCACTGCCATAGGGCATATTAGGAAACAACTTCTATGTCTTTCCACAAAAAGGGAGCCTAAAGTGAGAGTTCCCTTGACTCTCCGTGTGTGTCAAATTTTGCACAACTTTTTTCATTCCAATAAAGTCAATCTTAAAAAGTTTGCTCCCACAACTTTAAATACCTACCTACCTACCTGCTGAAAATAGATGCACTGTGGTGTGTGTGTGCATATGTGGGTATGTGCTGGAAAGACAGTATCATGGAATTGTGATTGCTGGAAGGGGTTATTAGTTGCATATTTTGTACACCTTTGGTCAATAATCTCAAAGAACTATCCAAGAGAAAAAAATATTCTTTTCCTTAGGATGACGGAGACAGAAGGCACAACAGAAATAAAATGCTAGTGGACTGTTACTTACCCAAAAGCATAACGTCCATAGTCCAGTGGCAGAGCTAGGAATAGAACCTTATTAAAATATTTTTACTTTAGGGGCCGGCCCGGTGGCGCAAGCGGTTAAGTGCGCGCGCTCCGCTGCGGCGGCCCGGGGTTCGCTGGTTCGGATCCCGGGCGCGCACCGACGCACTGCTTGGTAAGCCATGCTGTGGCGGCGTCCCATATAAAGTGGAGGAAGATAGGCACCGATGTTAGCCCAGGGCCGTCTTCCTCAGCGAAAAAAGAGGAGGATTGGCGGATGTTAGCTCAGGGCTGATCTCCTCACAAAAAAAAAAAAAAAAAAAAAAAAAAAAAAAAAAAAAAAAAAAAAAAAAAAATATTTTTACTTTATATCACTTGAATGTTGCTTATAAGATAAGAAAGTGTCTATCATCTTGGGCCTTAATGTTTCTATTTTTTCCTATGTGGTCTGTAACTTGGAGAAAGAAAGTATCCAGTATGTTAACAAGGTAAAAAAAAAAAAAAATTCTTCCCACTCCTAGGAAAATAATAAATGAGCTGGAAATCATGGCCACATTTGTGAATAGGAAGTTGCTAAATCCGTATTTATGTAATGATCACACCATGGAAGCCTGGAGACCTCTCTATTTAGCTCTTGTAAAACTACCTGCAGGTCACACTTTGACTGCAGTACTACGGTCCTTTTTTTAATTCAGCAAGTAGTTTTATAGCTGTGAATCTTCTGAACGCAGATTGAATTATGGAAAGCTGATCTATGCACCACCGCTTAGGCTCTCTGCCAGTCACAACTCAGGTCTAATCTTTACTAGGTCCCTGCATAAATGTCTGAAACTGACCACAAATTTCAGAAGTGACATGCTGTTTTGTCATGAAAATGTGGTTTTCATATGCTGGCAGATTTAGAAAACAGTACTCCAAAAAAGGAGACTCCTGCAGCAGTGGTGAATAACTACTCTAGTGTGGGTTGTTCGGTTACAATTCTTTGGGAGGAAGGTATCCTAGAAACAAGCATAGATATAGATGGATCTTGGGTGCTCCTTATGCTTTTCCTCATTTATCTTCCTCTTGCTTTTTAAAAAAGGTTTATAGCAACCATAAAAATAATAAAATTAGGTACACAATGAGAGGATATTGTTTTTCCCACTAGCATGAACTCATAGGTCAAATAGGATGCTTATATTGACAACAGTCCTATCCTATTGCAGAACATCTAAACAGAAGAATTGATGGTGACAGTCCATTTCTTAAAGAAAGCTGCTGATGGTGCTTCCTGCTGTTAGTTCTTGCCATAGACCTCATCGACTCATCTCTGGCATCAAAGGTATCAGCACTACCTCTGCCAAACCTAAGCAATATTTGGAAATTGGAAAGTATGATAACATAAAATGCATGCATTCTGGAGATTAAAAGCCTTCAAAGTTCTCAAAACAAGAATGCCAGATCCATTTGTGTGTTTCCAAGCTTATAAAGTAATTCCATAGCCATTTTCACTGACTTCAAGGTTACCTTTTTTAAAAATACTACTGCTTTAATGTTTCTCTTTTGGTCCTTGCCAATTTTGCTAAAAACTGTTGAATTTTTGAAATCAGATAAATTTGCGAATTTGAGTGTAGATGTCCCCTTGTGGCTGCTTTTCTAGGTGTATTTTATATCCTAAGTGCTGCTAGCTGACAGATACACTACAGTTCTTAGCTAGTTAATATCTGGAGATTCTGGCTATAGTGTTTATACAAAAACATTGAAATAATATTGGTCAACTGTTGATCAGAGATAAATGAAAATGTTCACTAATAAAAGACACTTAAAAATGAGACATTATCTTAGAATTTCTTTTTTATATTACCAGATTTTCACTTTTATCTGGGATTCTTAAATTAATAAAATAATAAATAAATTTTATTTTTTAGACTAGTTTTAGGTTCACAGGAAAATTTAGAGGGAATACAGAGATTTCTCACATACACCCTACCCCTACACATGCATAGCCTCTCCCACTATCAATGTTTGCCACCACAATGGTGCATTTGATACAACTGATGAACCTGCGTTGACATATCATATCATACATATCACTCTTGGTGTTTTATATTCTATGGGTTTGGACAAATGTATAATGACATGTATCAATCATTATGGTATCATACAGAGTATTTCCACTGCCCTAAAAATCCTCTGTGCTCTGCCTATTCATCCCCTACCTCAACTCCTAGTACCACTGATCTTTTAACTGTCTCCATAGTTTTGCCTTTTTTAGAATGTCATATAGTTGGAATCATACAGTAAGTAGCATTTTCAGATTGGCTTCTTTCACTTAGTGATATGCATTTAAGGTTCCTCCATGTCTTTTCATGGCTTGGTACCTCATTTCGTTTTAGCACTGAAAAATATTCCATTGTCTGGATGTACCACAGTTTATTTGCCCATTCACCTATTGCAGAACATCTTGGCTGCTTCCAAGTTTTGGTAATTATGAATAAAGCTGCTATAAAATCAATGTGCAGGTGTTTGTATGGACAAAGTTTTTAACTCCTTTGGATAAATATCAAGGAATGTGATTGCTGGATTGTATGGTGAGAGTATGTTTAGTTTTGTAAAAAACTGTCAAACTGTCTTCCAAAGTGGCTGTACCATTTGCATTCCCACCAGCAAGCAGTGTATTAGAGTTCCTGTTGCTCCACATTCTTGCCAACATTTAGCGTTGTTAGTGTTTGGATTTTGGCCATTCTAATAGGTGTATAGTGGTATCACACTGTTGTTTTAACTTGCAATTCCCTAATGACTTATGATGTTGAACATCTTTTCATATGCTTACTTGCCATCTATACATCTTCTTTCATTAGGTATCTGTTCAGGTCTTCTGCCCTTTTGCCCATTTTTTAGTCATGTTGTTTGTTTTCTTATTGTTGAGTTTTAAGAGTTCTTTGTATATTTTGGAAACAGTCCTTTATCAGATATATCCCTTGCAAATATTTTCTCCCAGTCCGTGCCTTGTCTTGTTATTATCAACATTGCCTTTTGCAGAGGATAAATTTTTAATTTTAATGAAGTCCAGCTTATCAATTGTTTCTTTCATGTAAATGCTTTTAACACTTTATCTAAAAAGTCATCACCATACCCAAGGTCATCTAGGCTTTCTCTCAGGTTATCTCCTAGGAGTTTTATAGTTTTGCATTTTACATTTAGGTCTATGATCCATTTGAGATAATTTTTGTGTAAGGGCTGTGTCTAGATTCATTCTCTTCGGTGTGAATGTCCACTTGTTCCAAAATGGTTTGTTGAAAAGACCATCTTTGCAAATATTTTCTCCCATTTGATAAGTTGTCTTTTTATTTTGTTGATGGTTTCCTTTGCTGTGCAGAAAGTTTTTGGTTTGATGCAGTCCCACTTGTTTATTTTTACTTTTGTTGCCTTTGCTTTTGGCGTCAAATCCAAAAACTCATCACCAAGACCGGTGTTAGCTTACCGCTTATGCTTTCTTCTAAGAGTTTTATGGTTTCAGGTCTTACGTTTAAGTTTTTAATCCATTTTGAGTTAATTTTTGTGTATGGCGTAAGATAGTGGTCCAGTTTCATTCTTTTGGATGTGGCTGTCGAGTTTCCCCAACGCCATTTATTGAAGAGACTTCCTTTCCCCATTGTATATTCTTGGCTCCTTTCTCATAAGTTAATTGACCACACATACGTTGGTTTATTTCTGGACTCTCTATTCTGTTCCACTGATCTATGTGTCTGTTTTTATGCTAATACCATATGGTTTTGATTACTATAGCTTTGTAATATAATTTGAAATCAGGAAGTGTGAGGCATCCAGCTCTGTTCTTCATCAGGACTGCTTTGGCTATTCAGGGTCTTTTGTAGTTCCATACAAATTTTAGGATTGTCTTGACTATTTCTGTGGAAAATGCCATTGCAATTTTGATAGAGATTGCATTGAATCTATAGATTGCTTTGGGTAGTAAAGACATTTTAACAATATTAATTTTTCCAATCCGTAGACACAAAATATCTTTCCATTTATTTGCGTCCTTTTCAATTTCTCTCATCAATGTCTTATAGTTTTCAGTGTACAGATTTTTCACCACCTTGATTAAATTTGTTCCAAAGTGTTATTCTTTTTGATACTATTGTAAACAAGATTGTTTTGTTAATTTCCCTTCTTGATGATTCATTGGTGTATAGAAATGCAACTTTTTGTATATTGATTTTATATCCTGCGATAGTACTGAATTTGTTTATTATTTCTAAGTTTTTGGTGGAGTCTTTAGGGTTTTCTATGTATGATATCATGTCATCTGCAAACAGAGACAATTTTACTTCTTCGTTTCCAATTTGGATGCCTTTTTTCCCCAGTTTTATTGAGATATAATTGGCATATGTGACTGTATAAGTTTAAGGTGTACATCATGATTGTTTGATTTACATATATTGTGAAATGACTACCACAATACGTTTAGTTAACATTCATTATCTCATAGAGACAATAAAAAGAAAAGAAAACAAAATTTCTCCTTGTAATGAGAACTCTTAGGATCTACTCTCTTAACAACCTTCCTGTATATCATACAGCAGTGTCAGCTATAGTCATCATGTTGTACATGATATCCCTAGTCCTTATTTATCTCATAACTGGAAGTTTGTACCTCTTGACCACCTTCCTCCAATTCCCTCTCCCCCCACCCCCTACCCCCCCACCTCTGGTAATTACAAATCTGACCTTTTCTATGAGTTTGATGTTTTTGTTGTTCTTGTTTTATCAGATTCACATATAGGTGAGATCTTACAGTATTTGTCCTTCTCTGTCTGATTTACTTCAGTTAGCATAATGCCTTCAAAGTACACCCATGTTGTCACAAATGGTAGGATTTCCTTATTTTTTTCTGGATGAATAATATTCCATTATAGATATATATATTACATATGTGTATATATATATACATTGTGTATATAATAATATATAATATATACCATGTTATGTGTGTATATATATATATATATTATACCATATATGTATTATATATATATATTATACATTATACACTATCATTATGTACAGATTTTTCACCACCATGGTTAAATTTATTAGTATTTTATTGTTTTTAGTGCTATCGTAAATAGGATTGATTTCTTTATTTCTTTTTCAGAAAATTTATTGTTAGTGTATAGAAAGGTGACTGCTTTTTGTATGTTAATTTTGTATCCTGCAAATTTATTCCATCTGTTGACTAGTTCTAAAAGTGTTTTGGTTAAGTCTCTAGCATTATCTCTATATAAAATCATGTCATCTGCAAACAGAGACAATTTTACTTCTTCCTTTCCAATTCCAATGCCTTTTATTTCTCTTTATTGCCTGATTGCTCTGGCTAGGACTTCTAGTACTATTTTGAGTAAAAGTAGTGAGCATGGGCATGCTTGTCTCCCCGATCTTAGAAAAAAAGCTTTCAGTGTTTTCTTATTGTGGGCTTTTCATACATGGCTTTTATTATGTTTTGGTACGTTCCGTCTACACCCAGTTTGTTGAGAGTTTTTATCATGAAAAAAATGTTGAATTTTGTCAAATGCTTTTTCTACATCTACTGAGATCATCATATGATTTTAATCCTTCATTTTGTTAATGAAATGAAGTATATTTCATTTCAAGTACATATATATATTTGTGGTGTTTCATATTGATTGATTTGCAGACATTGAAGCATCCTTGCAATCCTGAAATAAATCCCACTTGATCATGGTGTATGATCTTTTTAATGTATCATTGAATTTAGTTTGCTAATATTTTGTTGAGAAATTTTGCATCTATTTTCTTCCTCAATAGGAATATTGGCCTATAATTTTCTCTTTTTGTGGTGTCTTTATCTGGCTTTGGTATCAGAGTAATGCTGGTCCCATAAAATGAGTTGGGAGTGCTATCCTTTCCTCTATTTTTTTGGAAGAGTTTGAGAAGGATTGGTATTAGTTCTTTTTTGAATGTTTGGTAGAATTCACCAGTGAAGATATCTGGTACTTCTAGATACCCAATCTGTTGTTGGGGGGGGTTTGATTACTGATTCATACTCCTTACGCATTATTGGTCTGGTCAGATTTTCTATTTCTTTATGATTCAGTCTTGGTAGGTTGTATAGTTCTGGGAATTCATCCATTTCTTCTAGGTTGTCCAATTTGTTGATGTATAATTGTTCATAGTAGTCTCTTATGATCCTTTGTATTTATGTAGTATCAGTTGTAATGTCTCCTCTTTCACTTATAACTTTATTTATCTGAGTCCTCTCCTTTTTTTTCTTGGTAAATCTAGCTAAAGATTTGTCTATTTTGTTTATCTTTTCAAAAAAACAGCTCATAGTTTCTTTGATCTTTTCTATTGTTTTTTCTGGTCTCTGTTTCATTTATTTCTGCTCTTATCTTTGCTATTTTCTTCCTTCTGCTAACTCTGGACTTAGTTGGTTATTCTTTTTCTAGTTCCTTGAGATGTACAGACTGGTTGTTTATTTGAGATCTTTCCTGTTTCTTAATGTAAGCATTTATCACTATACTTCTTCTTAGAACTGCCTTTGCTGCATCCCATAAGTTTTGGTATGTTGTATTTCCATTATCATTTGTCTCAAGATATTTTTTATTTCTCTTTTGATTTCTTCTTTTACCCATTGGTTGTCCAGTAGCATGTTGTTTCATCTACACATATTTGTGAATTTTCCAGTTTTCTTCTTGTAATTGATTTCTAGTTGCAAACAATTGTGGTTGAAAAAGATGCTTGATATGATTTCAATCTTCTTAAATTTATTATGACTTGTTTTGTGGCCTAACATATGATTTATCCTGGAGAATATTCCCATGTGTGCTGGAGAAGAATATGTATTCTGCTGCTGTTGGATGGCATGTTCTGTATGGGTCTGTTAGGTACATCTGGTCTAATGTGTAGTTTTAAGTCCAATGTTTCCCTGTTGATTTTCTGTCTGGATGGTCTATCCATTGTTAAAAATGTGGTATTGAAGTCCTCTGCTATTTTCATATTGCTGTCTATTTCTCCCTTCAGATCTGTTAATATTTGCTTTATATATGTAGGTGCTTCTATGTAATGATTGTGTGTTTTTAATTTCAAATTCCACTGGTCATTGCTGGCTATAGAAAAGTGATTGACTTTTGTATGTTAACTCTACAATAATCAACTTTGCCATAATCGCTTATTAGTTCCAAGAGATTTTTGTCAATTATTTCATATATTCTATGTAGACAATGGCATCTGTGAACACAAACAGGTCAATTTCCTCCTTCTCTACCTGAGATTTTTTATGCTAATATTTATTGCAACATTAATATATTGCCAGACTTTGTCATAAAAGCTTTACTTGAGCTACCTCATTGGATTCTCAGAAATATGCTATTATCTCCATCTTCCTAATGAGAGATTGGAAGCCCAGAGAGGCTTAATAATCTGTTTAAATTCACACAGTATTAGAATCAGAATTTATTTTTCTGACTTTATGCTCTTTCCTACTACATTAGTCTGTAATGCCTTCTAAGATCCTTACAAGTTTTAGTATTAAAAGCAGCATGAAACTTCTTACTTAAATTAGTTTTCAAATCAGACCAGCTAATTAATGGGCAAGTTTTCTGGAATTCTTTTAAGTGTACCACACACACACACACACACACACCCATATACTAAGAAAATAAGTAGAAAATCTTACAATGGATATTTTTAGTATAAGAAATAGGTTAACACTATTATTATTTAAATATTTAGCAACTAAAAATGATTGGATACTGAAAACTACAAAACATTCATGAAAAAAATCAAAGATAGTTTAAATAATTGGAGAGATATACAATGTTCATGGATTAGAGAATTCAATACTGTTGAGATGTCAATTCTTTGTATACTGAATCTAAAAATTCAATGCAATTCCATTAGTAATTCCAACAATAGTTTTGTAGGAATTGATGGCCTCATACAAGAATTTACACAGAAAGACAAAGAAAGTAGAGTAGCGAAAACAATTTTTAAAAAGAAAGAACAATGTTAGAGAACTCACAAGACCTGATTTCGGGGGTTACTATAAAGGTACAGATTTAAAGACAACATGGTACCGGTGAAAAGTAGGCACATAGAGCAATGGAATAGGACAGAGAGACCAGTGGTATATCCATAATATAGGTCAACTGATATTTAACAAAGGTGCAAACACGATTCAATATAGAAATGATATTCTTTTCAACAAATGATGCTGAAACAATTGGATATTCATATACAATAAATAAATAAATAAATAAACAAAACCTTGTCCCTCTACCTTGCACCATATACAAAAAGTAACTGGAAAAAATGGAATAAAAACCTAAGTATGAAAACAAAACAGTAGAAAACTTGTAGAAGAAAACATAGGAGAAAACCTTTGTAACCATGGGTTAGGCAAAAGTTTCTTATATAAAACACAAAAGTATGATCCATATATGATAATATTGATAAATTTGACTTCACCAAAATTTAAAAGTTCTGCCCTGAACAAGATACTATGAAAAGATTTAGAAAGACAAGCCATGGATACAGAGAAAATATTTGTGAATTACAAAAACAACAAAGGACTTGTATTGAAAATATATAAAGATCTTTTAAACAATACAAAAATAAATAAATAAATGGCCCAATTTAAAAAAAAGTAAAATGTTTGAACAGATACTTCACCAAAGAAGATATTCACATGGAAAAAAAAACACACAAAAAGATGCTCAGGGAATTAGGCATGGAAATAAAATTAAAAACATCCTAATTGGAAATTAAGAAGTACAATTATATTCACAGATGACGTGGTCTTTCATATAGAAAATACTAAGGAATACATCCACACATATATAGAAACTAATAGAACTAGTAAACAAGTTCAGTAAGGTTGTAGAATGCAAGATCAATAGACAAAAAAAAATTGCATTTCAATACATTGCAAAAAAGAACCTAAAAATGAAATTAAAAAACAATATCATTTACAGTAGCATCAAAAACAATAAAATGTTAGGAAAAAAATTAACAAAAGTGCCATTTTATACACTGAAAACTACAAAACATTGTTGAAAGAAATTAAAGCAGATCTAAATAAATGGAAAGACATTCCATGTTCACAGATCAGAAGACTTAATATTGTTAAGGTGGCAATACTCCTCAAATTGATGTACAGATTCAAAATCCCTATCAAAAGTCCCAGATGGTCTTTTCAGAAATTACATACTTAGCCTAAAACTCATATGGAAATTCAAGAGACTCGTTAATAGCCAAAACGATCTTGAAAAAGAACCAAGTCAGAGGACTAGCACGTTCTGATTTTAAAACTTACTACAAAGCTATGGTTTCAAGACAAAGAGTGGTACTGACATAAGGATATACATATAGATCAATGGAATAAAATTGAGTCCAGAAATAAATCCTCACATTTATAGTCAATTGATTTACATCAATTCAATTGGAAAATAATAGCCTTTTCACATTGTGCTGGGACTAATGAATATCCACATGCAAAAGAATGAAACTGAACTCTTACCTAATACACATACAAAAGCTAACTCAAAGCTGATCAAAGACTTAACTTAAATGTAAGAGCTAAAAGTATAAAACTCTTACTAGAGAACATAGGAGTAAATCTTCATAATCTTAGATTAAGCAATGATTTCTTAAATATGAAACCAAAAGCATAAGCAACAAAAGAAAAAAGAAATAAATTGCCCTTCATCAGAAATTAAAACTTTTGTGCTTGAAAGGATACCATCAAGAAAGTGAAAAGACAACTCACAGAATTGGGAGCAAATTTTGCAAATTATATATCTGGTACGAGACTTGCCTCTAGAATATGTAAAGAATGATTACACTTCAATAATATAAAAACCAAATAATCCAATTTTTTAAATGGGCAAAGGATCTAAATAAATATTTCTACAAAAAAGATATATGAATGGTCAATAAGCACATGAAATGATGTTCAACATCATTAGCCATCAGGGAAATACAAATCAAAGCCACAATGAGAAACCACTTCACACCCACTAGGGTGACCATAATCAAAAGCAAACAATAACAAGTGTTGGCAAGGATGAGGAGAATTGAAACCCTCATACACTGCTGACGGGGATGTAAAATGGTGCAGCCTGGTACCACTGGAAAACAGTCTAGCGGTTTCTCAAATGGTTAAACACAGAGTTATTATATGACCCAGAAATTCCACTGCTAGGTATAGACCCAATAGAAAGGAAAACGTATGCCCACACAAAAACTTCTATTAAAATGTTCAACAGAATTATTCACAATAGCCAAAAAATGGAAACAATCCAAGTGTCCATGAACTTATGAATGGATAAATAAAACATGGTATATCCATTCAACCGAATTGGCCATAAAAAGGAATGTGGTACTGATACACACTACACATGGATGAACCTTGAAAACATTACGCTAAGTGAAAAAAGCCAGTCACAAAAGACCACATATTGTATGATTCCCTTTATATGCAACATCCAGAACAGGCAAATCTATAGAGATAGAAAGCAGACTAGTGATTGCCTAATTTGGGAGATATGGAAATGTTTTAAAATTGATTGTGATGATTGCACAACTTTGTGAACATTCTAAAATTGACTGAAATGTGTACTTTAAATAGGCGAATCGTGTGGTATATGAATTATACCTCGAAAACGTTGTTACAAAAATAAATGTTCAATATCATTAGTAATTAGGGAAATGCAAATTAAAGGCAAAATAAGATAATACTGTATACATAGTAGAATGGCAAAAACAAAAACAACAAATTTTACAATACCGAGTACTGGCAAGGATATAGAGCAACTGGAACTCGCATTCATTGCTGGTGGGAATGCAAAATAATATTCTAGCCATTTTGGAAAACAATTTAGCAGTTTCTTATGAAGTTGAACATACACGTACCATATGACTACCTGTACCATATGAGAAATTTGAACTTTTTATTTCTGGGTCTTAAATGCGTCAGTCCTTCTGTCTCTAAAACATCCCTCTTTGGCCATCTCTTTTGCCTAATTCTACTTTAAACCTAAATCCTCTTTAGTTTACAGTTTAGAAGGCAATTCCTCAAAATTGTAGTGTTTATCCTAAAGTAATCCAATCACCATAGATGTTCCCATAGGACCCAGTAGTTCATCCATCACATCGCTTATCACAACCGTATACCATTGCCATTTACTTTTCTTTATTTTCTCCTAGATGGTTAGCTCCAATAGGCAGTCTATCTTTTCTCTGTCTGTGATTGAATCCCCAGAACCCAGCACATCTGTTTTAAAAAAAATATTTATTTGCGGGGCCAGCCTGGTGGCATAGTGGTTGGGTTTGCACGCACCGCTTCAGCAGCCCGGGGTTCGTGGGTTCGGATCCCGCACCGCCTATCAAGCCATGCTGAGGCAGGCGTCCCACAGGTAAAAAGTGGGCACAGATGTTAGCCCAGGGCCAATTTTCCTCAGCAAAAAGAGAAGGATTGGCAACAGATGTTAGCCCGGGGCTAATCTTCCTCACACACACACACACAAAATTTATTTGAGAAACAGATGGCTTTTTGCAAACATAACGCAAACTCTTTGAACACCATGTTGCTAGCAAAGGAAAATTAAAGCAACCTTAGTTATTCTCCCTTGACACAATGAGTAATAATTTAGTCTGACTATACCAATAGTTGGAGTAAAAGAGTGAGATTGAGAGTTAAAGTGAAAGAAGAGGAGAAGAGGAAGAGGACTTGTAGTAGTCATTTACTCGGCTAACTCAAAGCACAAAAGTCAAATGCTCTAAGGATGTTCTGCTTTTCTTTTGGAACTCCATGCATAATTTCACAAAAATATCACAGTGATTTAGAAAACCTAAGTCTCTTTTCAAGCTGCTTATCCTTTAGACAAAGCGATCAATAGAATGTAGAGTAAATTTGACTTTGTTTTTCAGTAATGGGAGTATTTCTTGAGAAGCATCAAATCTAACGCTTCCATCTTGCAGAAAGCACCAAGCCTAATTGCTTTCTTATGAAAGGGATTTTCTGGATATACACAGCCACAGCTTTAACCAGTTCTAACATACATGTGAATGATCCTTTGGCAAGATCCCCCTTTCTCTCTCCCCACTCCTATGCTAGCACTGCTTGCAAGCAGCAGAGGAGATAAGAGGAAATAGCTGATCTTCTCTGTGCCCTTAACCTTTTTCAATTCGCCTCCTGTTTCAAAGTTAACCACTATAGGAAAGAAAACTAGAAGGAATCCACTTCCTCAAACCAAGTTCCCTTCCTGTATTTTACCATATACCCGCAATACCAGATTCTCACTAACAGGACATCTTTCATATCTTATCTACATCACTTACAAAAATCCATCTTGCTGAAGCTTGTCTTTCAAAACTTGACCTTAGAGCTGAGACTGCAAAACTAGTGGTCCGTGGCATTATGTAGTGGCACAAATGACAGGATTGTGTTTTTGGCTCTTATTTTGTTTTAAATTGATTTAGGTGTCTACACTTAGAAATCAAGAGATTTTTACATTAAAATCTATGTTTATGGGTTCTTGTAAGAAATTGTAGTGTCTGACAACACTGGGCCCGCATTCATGCACAGCAATAACTGACCAAAGAAAAATTGAGGCCAACCCTTTAGACTGGGCTTATGCTCCCCATTTTATCACAGGCCCACCCTACAGAGCCCTGTCACTCATTACTTGTTTGTCCCCTACTGTAAGCATTTGAATTTTCTGTGCCTACCTTAGGAATGTTCTACACACAAGCCTGAGAGGTGTTTGAGCGATGGGCAGGGGCACCTCTAAATGCATTTTAGGTTGGGAAAAATACTTATAATAAAATCATCTGCAATTTTTTATTTCTATTAGGGACTCAATTGGTTTTTGTGGACTGACGAAGCTAAATAGTATACATACCACTAATAAAAAGGCAAAATATATTCCAAGTTCCAAACAATCAACTTCCAAATGGACTACTTGTACTTTCTCATCAGAAGATGATGCCTAATCTTGCTTAGCTCTTATATCCTAAGCTAATCACTAAGCATTAGCTAAGTAGCTACCTACGAGTTACAAAGAATGACTCCATGTGGAAGGATTTCATGGGCATAAATGTGTGCTTCTGGCTTTCTACTTCTCTAGTTTGGGGAGGTGGGACAAGACTAGAGATTCTTAAAAAAAAATAAAGTCAATTCTTGGCTTGATCCATTTAATGTCAGGTCTCTTGTCCAAACACATTCAGAAAGGTTTCTCCTCTCTCTATCAAGAAATTAAATATATAAAACTTGGGCTCATTTACCATTTTCAGATTTATTGCGCTATCTTTATTCCTTTAATCTCTGCCATTGATAGAATGGAGTTGATTCCCTACTCTTCCTTTTATTAGCTGTGTGACCTTGGGGAAGTTGCTTAATTTTTCTCAGCCAAGGTGATCTTATCAGCAAAATGGTAATAAAAGTATTTATCTCAATCATTGTGAGCATTGATATAATGAGGTAATGAGTACAAAGTGCTCTGCATGATGCTGGTACAGATTACTAAATGTTTTATTTATTTTCCTTTATTTTCCCCCTTTTTATTATTTGAAATAAAAGTTATTTTTGTCCTATAAAAGCCAGAAAAGAACCACTCCTCCAATACTTCTGGTTAACCAGCCTCCTCCATCCACCACCAGGTTACCTACACATATAAAACAAACAAAAGAACTCTTCTCTCTGGTTTCTAGAAATTTGAATGCCAAGAATGGAGAAGATTATTTAATCTTTCATTTTCCATTTACAGATAATGAAACTGAATTCCAAAGAGGTTTAGTGATTTGCTAAAGTCACTTAAGAAAGGGAGTAGAACTCACCTGTTTTAAAACACAAAAGACAAAAATGAAACCAGGTATTAAACAGTAGGGGTCTGTATAAATGAGCTCTATAGAGCACACTGTAGGGAATCACTGTATTTTTTTCAATTGAGTGGAATAGTGAATTAAAAGGAATAGATCAGCTCCAACTTGCATGATGAGACTGGTGATTGAAACAAAGTTTGGCTTCTAGGCCTGGGATTATTCACTGGCAATTGTCAGTTACCATGAGTTAGCATGTTTGTTTTTTAACTCTTGGCCAAATAACATCACAGAGAGCAATATTGGGAAGTTTCCAGTTTCAGAGAAGTTTCACACACCAATTAGTTTTACGTCAAAACTTTGGGTACATAATCTCAGCAGGAGATTTTGCACACGCCATCTTTTAGCCTGTTAATGTTCCTGAAGAACACTTTAATCTGTATTTGAAAGTTGGATATATAGGTCCAACAATTATAGTATATTTGAAATTACCTTATAAAATGAATTTTTCAAAAGGAAAATTTCATTGCTCGTCAGAGGTACTGGAGATTCACGTGATCTCTTTCCAGATAAGAATTCGAAAGAAAAAAAAATGTTAAATAGGAGAAAGGAAAGAAGACTAATATGCACTGAACAATGATGTCCACACCACGTGGCATTTGGTAGTTTAACGTGTCATCCCATCCGATCTTACTATTATCTTTACAATACATTTTATTCAATAAGTCATGCTGTTTACCATCTTTTAAGATTTTCTATAAGATTAATGGACATTCTACTTCATCTGTTTATACACTAATCCATTCAACAATGATTGATTGAATGCTGCACTTACTATATCTCAGGATAGGGAAACAAAAACAAAGACTCTAGACAGTATTCCTAGGGGCTAGCATACATAATATATGGTACACAGTAGGCACTAAAGACATATTTGTTGAATGAATGAATAAATGAATATACTTCTGTCCTCAGCTTGCTAATCATCTGTCTAGAACTGCACTGTTCAATATGGAGCCATCAGCCACATATGGCTAATGCACTTAAAATGTGGCTAGTGTACATTAAGATAGGCCGTAATTGTAAAATGCACACCAGATTGCTGAGATTTAGTAAAAAAAAAAGAATGTAAAATTACAGATTATATGTTGAAATGATAATATTTTGGACAGATTGGATTAAATAAAACATATTATTAAGGTTAGTTTCACCTGTTTATTTTTACTTTTTTTAGTATGGCTGCCAGAAAATTTAAAATTATATGTGTGGCTTCCCTTCTATTTGTATTGGATAACATTGATGTACTGCCATTAAGTCCTGGAGCACTTGCTTTTCTGTTCCAATTTTATTATTAAAACTAATTTTCTTCTCTCTCTTTAATGTATGATAATAAGCTAGGTTTTAAGTCTCTGATTTTTCTATAATTGCATCACTACCCTTTTCCTGTATTTCAAAGACCATGAATGGAAAATATATAAAGAAACCTCTAAAACATGGAAAGGAACTCACTGTGCATTCAGGTTAGGCTTTTAAGGACCATGTTTAGCAATGTCTTTTAGCTGAAAGAGGATTAAGATGCTGAGCAGTTTCTAATCCAGGGAGTGGGCAGTCACACCTGTGTGTTCTATTCTGCATAAGCAAAAGCACTCCTGACGTAGCTATAACATCCTTTCCCCACCAAAAGAGGAGAGCTGCCAAGATGCTCACTGAGAACAGTTGTTGGTTTGTGTACAAGTGTAAGTATGGGTTTGTTCTTTCTCTTTTTTTCTTTTCAAGGGAGGGAAGGAGGAAGAATGGGATGGGACTCTAAAAGCTTTATTTATAACTGAACATTCCTTATTTGATAACAGATAATCAATTAAAGCAATGTGTTACACTTGAACAGCATTCTGCCAAAAAGCAAAGATATTAGTAGAGCTGATAGCAATCAGCACTTCTTGCAAACAGCAAGAGTCCCCTCTAAAGCCTTCTCTCTTGGCGCTGGGGCTTTGTTAAATCTGGCTCACCATTTTGTGAGTGGGAACAATCAGCTATGTAGGTTGGAGGGAAGTATTATAATTAAATGTCCACCCACTTTTTCCTTTTTGATGAAAGGCTCCCATGAAACTTACTAAAATAAGGTGCATCAAGACAGATGAATTTTTGATGAATAAGTCAAAGCACTGACGAAGCTGGCTTTTCACAAAGAGAAACTTCTCTTTAATTCACAGAAAATTTTCAGGCCTAGATCATTAACAGTGTCATATGTAATGATAATTAATATGGCAAAACCCATGGGATAACTGAAGATTTTACCATTTTAGTTGGTAGCAGCTACAGTGTTCAACCTGAACTGACTTGCTGAGAACAAATTATAATAGGATTCAAAAATAATAACAGTTTTTAAAAATTAATTTTAGAGAAATATTTAATAAAAGCCATTATAATAAACAATGCATTCATTGAACATAATGGCATGCTTCTGAATAATAGTTATACTACCACATTAAAGTCATCCCCATTTCAGAGATATGGGCAAAGTTCTTTAAAGATGTTATTAAATTGTCACTCAGTCCTTCTGAGGGAGATCTGGAGCAGGGTTTACAATACCCGCTTTTGATAAAGGGCAAAAGCATTTACTAACATCACTGTCAAGAATTATTTTAAAGTATCCATGTATAGCAGAGTAGGGAGGTACGCTACAAAAAAAATGGGCTCAGGCATCTATCTCAAGTCCAGTTACTGGAATCCCCAAAGTCAACTTTTTAGAAAGAAAAACTGAGTTGCTGGTATGAATGTTCCTTCATTCAATACAGATTTATTGAGCACTAGCTGAATAGACTTTGCTATTAGAGGAGGCTCAAAGCAATAAAAGATAAACTCCTTACTGCTTAGATTACTGAATATTTTTATTTTTAAGATAAAATTAATATTTTAAATTTCCTGTTTAATACGTATTATTGGTGGAAGCCAGTAGAGTTAATGGTCACCATCAGCACAAGATCAGAGTACCGGGGAGCATAATTCAATGAGTACATTTGTCATTAACAGCTAATCACTACGTGACGATGATTTTTAAAATGCCAACCTCTTGACTCCTGCTTCTCATTTCCACTGTGGCTTGGTGGATCCAAAAGCACAGGGTACCTTGCATGTTCAAAGTAGGAAAAGCTTTACATAAGAGTTACTTAGTTCAGCATAACTAAATTAAAATTAGCCACAAGGATCTAGGTGCTCCAGTTATTGTCACTCCCCAGGGTTTAATAACCATCATTTCACCCATGATCATTTTATACAAAACTACGTGATAATATAGCAGGAGACCTCAGACATGACCCACTACAGAATGGGAATATTCAGGCCCAATTTATAGGCCACTCTGCTCTTCATTTCCATTTTTTTCTCCAATACTCCCAATCCTTTTGGTTTCCTAATTTCTATTACCATGGAATTTCTTACTGCTTTGTGTTTGGCTTTGTGTTCAGGTCCACTTTTTATTATCTTTTTTGTGAAAGTTACACGTTGATCACTATCTAAAGAGTTCCTTCAACAGCATGGAGTTTTTCTTCAAAGATCTGATAGGAATTCTTTAAAAATGGACTTTTTTTTTCCATTTAAGTCTTACTTCAACAAGTTCACTGATTTTAGATTTCTCTGACAAACATAGTTGAGGTATCAAAACCCAGACATGTTGAAAATAGCTTTTTCTTGAAGTCATTTAGAATCGAAGACTTTCTGTCCCGCTATGTCAAATTACCCACCCTGGGAATAAGATGGGTGTATGTGCTTGTCTGTGTAGTGGACAGGGAGGCAGGAGGGAGGAGGAAGATTAGTAAGGAGTCTATAGAAAGTGAACTCACAATGTCCTCTAAAACTCATATATTTAAGCTCTCCTATTTCCCTGGACTCTGTCACAGACACTTCTGTCTCAATGTTTGTAGTAAATTAACAATGATTTTCTCTGTTGCTTTGGTGAGACAGCTCCTTTCAAAAAAGAATTTTCCTGGAGGACAAATGCAGTGCTTCTTTTTTCCTTCTTGATATACATAAACGATCTAGCGTGCAAGCAGTATACATAAAAACCATCTGCGTTTTCTCCTATGTCTATGTCTCTTAGAAAAGTCTCTCAATTGTAAAAAGTATTTGTTAGATAATAGAATTTTAGAAACTGCTAGTGACCTTAGACATTATTTTGTTTAACCTTCGCTTCATAAATAAAGCAAACGAAGCCCTGACAAGAGAAGTGTAGTAGATTAAAGGTGGCCACACATACATTGCTATTCCTTCCACTGAGAAGTGGAGTCTCACATGCCCCCTCCCAGACCCTTGTGTTTGGGCAGGCTCTGTGATTGCCTTGACCTATAAAATATAGTGGAAGTGGCACTCTGCCAATTTCTGGGCCCAGGCCTTAAGAGAATGTCAGCTTCTACTTCCTGTCTCTAGCTTGCCTTGGGACTTCTCATCTCAGAACCCAGCAACTGTGCTGTGAGAAGCTGAAGACACGTGGAGAGGCCCTGCATGGGTGCTCCAGTCGACAACAGCAGCTAAGCTCCTAGCTGTCAGCTAACATGTGCTGAATGTGCCATCTTCTATGTCTAGCCTGGTCAAACCTTTGGAGGGCTCCATCCCCAGCCAGTATTTGACAGCAATCACATGAGAAACTCCAAGAGAATTGCCCAGCTCTGCCCAATCAACCCACAGATCAGTGAGAGAATAATAAATGGTTATTTTAAGCCACTAAGTTTGGGGATGGTTGTTATGTAGTAAAAGCTAACTGGAACTGAAAATGACTTACACCAGTTTCTAAGTAATACCAGAGTGAGAACTAGAAGTCTCAAAAGCTAGCATAGTCTCATTATAATGTGTTAAGGGAGCACACAGAATTAAATAAGACCCATTCTCAGTACCCCAGTAGCTCAAAATTCCAAAATCTTTTATTCTTTCAATATTTATATAAAATACAGCATTTTCAAAATCCTCAAATATTTAAAGTAGATTCTTAGAGCTCTTTCTGCATAATAATAAACTATCATTTGGCAATAAATTAAGGTGTATTCTCAAGTGTTTCTTGAAGGCAGTACCTTAGTAACAAGTGTCATGAAAGAAAGAGTTCCTTAGGTGAACTGATTTGCGGAAATTCTAACTTAAACTAAAGAAGTGTCTTTATCTCTGGATCTTTCAGAAATGTAAAATCTCCAGGAGGAGAAATACATATAACTTTTTCTCAAAACTGTGTCCCTTCAAGGGGCTCCTCTTTATTGAGCTCTTCATGAGACTTATGTTGCATAAAAACACTAAAAGGAGAAATAGGACTAGGGATGAAACTTTATTCACAGAAACCAACTTGAAACCAACTTTTAATTTCAGAATATTTCACCAAAAAGTTGTTTTCATAATTTGGTGTGTCTTCAGCTTGGAGAATACATTTTTAGACAAAACTTTTACGACTGTCAGGGACTACACTTAGGTGTCTTCAGTGACCTGCTCCCTCTGCTCTGCTGTCTTACTTATAACATTTTCCTGGGGAATAGCTAACAAATATTTGAGGAAGGAGTACAAGAAGGAAAAAATAAAATTAGATAAATAATAAATAACTGAATGAATTAGTTAAAAATTGTGAACCTGGAAATCAGCTCTGACTCTAATTAGTTGGGTTTTGCACCTTTATTTCCATATGAGGCGGATAGGAATTGTTATCAGTTGCCCTGTCTCACAGAGTTCTTGGGAAGTTCAAAGCAGATTTCAAAGTTGGAGGTGGGGCAGTCTTAGGGCTGAAATGATCTTAGTAATCATCTATTTATCCACTCCTTTCATTCTCAACATGTGACGACTGGAATCCAGAAAGAGAATTTATAGTGCAAATGTTGGCTACATTGGAAACTTCCTTCCCAGTGGATCCACGTTAAAGATGTTGGGAAAGTCCTCTATTTTAGTAGATGTTATATTGAATGCTGTGATTCTAACTCGGGTGGTGACTATTTCTAACGCACAAATTTTATAAGCAATTTGGGCACCAAAACACATATGTCACCAGAGTTCATGGCTAACATAGGAAGGTATGGCAGTCAAAACGTTTAATAACTAGTATGGCATGGGTGCTGACAGTGAGAATAGAGGTTAGCCATATGCAAATGGTCCAGTTATACTGATAAGTAGCAGCAGTATATCAGCTCTAGTATACAGATCTGGTCAATCACATCTTCCCCTTCCTGCCACTGGTTCCTGACCATTAGAGTACTATCACCCTGCTGGTGTTAGAAATTCTTCCATTCAGAATTTCTTATACTGTGGCTCTTTCTTATAATGTGGCTGCATTATTGATGCCCATAATACAGTAGGTTCTGTTATCTACCTGCTGGGACTCGCCCAGCACTTCATGGCTCCTTCAGCAATATGCCACCCTGCCCCCCAAATCATGGGACATTTCCATGTTTCCAGTTTCCAAGCAAAAGGAAATTATAGTTTTATTACCTCCTCTTACCCCTACTAGGACATGGACCAATCCATTATCCCTACTTAATTTTCCTGGATCTCTCTACCCCTGTATTCTTGCTCTATAGTCACATTACATAGTTGAATATGATTTGAAAGGCTGAAGGAGTAATATAGCCATGAAAAGATGGTAGAGAAGCAATAAAATGGCATCAGATAGAGTCTTTGATACTTTTAAGTTAGAATGGGAAGAAAATATTTGTAAGGATAAGACAAAGTATCTGTATTTAACCAGTTTTTTTTGTGTAGCTCTGAAAAAATAAGCATTTTTTTAAAAAACAATACTGATCATAATTTCATAGCTCTTTCTAAATAAATTGTTCCTTTTCCAAGCCAGTGGGGGATGGTTTATACAATTTGACAAATATACCTTGAAATTACCTTGGTCCAACTCTGCTTCATCTGTAATAAGTTGTCAGAAGTTTTTATTTGACTACAATTCAACTGTTAATGGGGAATGAGAGCCTCATTCTCCTGGATTTAGAGTAGTTACAGTTCTAGTTCGCTTACCTCTACAAGCCTGCTGGTGTGTTCACGAAATATTGCAGCATATTCTTTTATTTCCTTTTCCCGGCCATTCTTGGCAGCTTCAATAAGAACCAAAAGTGGGACTGTCGTATCCAAAAAGGAGTCTGACACATGATCTATAATAGCCTTGCGGAGCTGAGAAGAAATAAAAAAAATTCAGGGTTTTTTTTTCTCAGAAAGTAGTTCATGTTATTTCCTATTTTTACAATCTCAATAGTTACAAAATTCATTTTATATATTTTTTGCACAATATCTAAAATCATAATATTTAAGATGGTGTATGAAAGTCACTTACAAAGCTAAAACAAGGAAAATATCCAAGAAAAAAATCATTGAGCAATAGCTCTTTTGCTGTCAAAAATCATTAATTTTTTCTTAAATTGTATCTAGCCCAGAGGTCAGATTATAAGTGATAATCCTCCATTTTTCCCTCAAAGAAATTACACTATTGTAATGTTTATGCACATGTACAAACAACATTGCACATCATGTATTTTCATAATTACAAAATTATAAAATGTTTTCTACTTTGTTGGAGCAACTGATGATACATTTTGATTAACTAAATTGCAGACTTCATGGTAATTAAACCAAGTTAGATCACTGATTATGCCAGCTGATAATAGATTAATAGAGCAAGGAGAATAATAAATGAATTTGATGTCCAATTTTCTCTGTTTGCATTAATTGTTCTTGCCCTCACACCTTAAATTATTAAACAAGTATAACATTCTGCTACAATTAGTTCTTTTAAATTTGATTAAGTGTAAGCTTATAAATGACAATCAGGCAATTACTCTACTCAGCACATATTTTCTGAAATATAAAACTGTGTTGGAAAATTAATGCATTTTATTTATATAGCACTGAGCCCTTAAGGATCACAGTATCTTAAAATATTTCATTAACAATGCAATGACTATGAATGACCCTAAAGTTTTTTGGTCAACCTCTTCATTTAATTTAATAACCTCTATACAATAAAACAAAGAGTTAAATAGATATCAGACAGGAAATCTATAATTTGCCTTTCGCGAAAATTATATTTTAGGGTATTTTTTTAAACCAATAAACACTTATCCTAGTTTTGGATTACATGAGAATTAATAATATATTTTAATGGGGTTGAATGATGTAGGTGCATGAAAAGCACTATCTTCTCATAATAATTATATGAAAATAAATCCATAATAATTATAGATTTCTGGGAGAAAAATATCCCTGCACAAGATGGTAGAGCTTTCTCAGAAGAATTGAAATTTTCTGGCTGCCAACAATTTCACAAAGGCTGTAGGAAGATCCTCAAAGAAAGATTCTGCTTAGCATGTAGAAAGGCAAATCACTAATGGCAATAAACTATTATTTACTGAGCACTTACTAGGACAAGATGTAGGGTGCCAAGGGGTTAGGAGGCAAGAAGAAGACCTTGAGTAAATGAACAACATGTTTGATGTCCATGAAGAATGGACCAGGGAAGTCAGGCAAGAGATCATAAGCTGGGAACTATAAATTTTGTTAGTTCCAGATACATAAGAGAAAAGTAGAAGGAATCTCTCAGAGGAGGAACAGTTTTCAAGCACGGTCCCTCCTCTTTAATCTTTTTCTTCTTTCATTTGTAACCAGGACATGTAGAAAGAGGGCTAAGAGGAGATCTGCATTAGAGATATGTGATCGAAAGCCAGCACACATAAAGGAGGTAATTCAAGCCGAGGATGTAGGTAGGATCATTTGGAGAAAGACGCACAGTGAGGAGATGTCCAAGAATGAAATCTTATGAAATACTACCATTTGTGGGAGTCATGCAGATGGAAAAGTAGGACATAAAAAGAAAATGAGATGATGGCCAAGAAACAAAGAGAGCAAATGACCAATGACTAAAAGATAAACTTTCAAATAAATATCTATGTCAATACTCTCCAAATGAACTTATCCTAACAAACATAATTATATACCCACATCATGGACTTGCTGAATCTTCTTTTCCATGTATTTGATTTCATTCAATTCAACAAATATTTCTAAACACCATTTCCTTATCTTTTTACCAAAAGCAAGGTATTGTGAGAAATGTCAAGATGGAAACACATGGTCCCTTATAATCTAGTGGAGGAGTGAGAATCATTAAATATCACAATAAAGGAAAACCAGGAGATTGAAAGCAAAGAAATTTCAAGAAGATAATAGGTTTCAGAGTCTAATTTTAAAGATAAGTTAAATAAAAAGAACCAATATTTGTCTGTTGGATTTGACCACTAAGAGGTTATTGATGAACTTAGCAAGAGTAGTTTCAGTGGAAAAGTGAAAGCAGGAGTCCTATTGCTATGGTTTGAAGAATAAATGGGAGACAAGGAGGTGGAGACAATGAAAATAAACTCGTTTCCTGTACAGTGATGCATCGCTTAACAACAGGGATACCTTTTGAGAAATGTGTTGTTAGGCAATTTCCTTATTGTGTGAAACATCATAGAGTGTACTTACACAAACCTAGATAGCATAGCCTACTACACACCTAGGCTATATGGTACTAATCTTATGGGACCACCACTGTATATGCAGTCCATCCTCAACTGAAACATTGTTGTGTGGTGTACGACCGTAATGTGATTATGACATGAAGAAGCAAGACTTGGTACTAACTACATTGACACACAGGTTTAAAGAGAGATAGTTTCTCCTATAAAAGACTTTGATGTAGGTTCCCATCTACAACTTTACTCAGAAAGTCAGGCTGTCCTCTTGTGCTTTTCAAGAAATACATTTTAATTTATCACCACACAAAAATCTAGAGAGAGAGAGAATAACTATTGTCTTAAATTGTGCCAATTTTTCTAACTCCTTAAATAATTACAGCAATCTTCCTCCAGCACTGGATGCATTTGCTATGATCTGTGTGTCTCCACTCTGTGGTGCTACCTTTTGTCTTCTCTTCATTTTAATAGCATTTACTTCCCTGTTCTTTTTTTATTTCTTCAAGGTTTCAACTATATTTTCCCTGCTATTCACTCAAGTCCTTCATCCCATATATAAGTGTTGAAACACTGGAAAAGTGAGGCTTGAGGAATAGCTGATTTACTATTAATTAAACAATAAATAAATAAACTCTTTGGCTAAATTACTTTTTAAAAAATTAAACCAAATTAGGATCACATTTTTTGCTTCTTTCTAAGGCATATTGCTAACTATATAACACAGTAAATGAGAAAAGGTATACCACAGAAGGGTGATATTATGTTCAGTAGGACAAAACAGAAGGACTGGAAAAGGAGCTTTCAAATAAGTTGTGTGCCAGTGTTTTCAAAATTCTGTTGGAAAACGGACTGAAATTACCTGACATAATATAACATCAAATATAATGAGAAAAATAAATCTTTTCTGTAGTTGTGTATTCATTCAATTTAATATATGCATTTTGAACTTTCTCTCTAAGGGCAAGGCACCGTTCTAGGCAACATGGGGAATGCTAGCATGACAAAAACAGGGTAACTGTTAAGGAGTGAGAGATACACACAGTTTGATGAGTATCTTAAAAGAAACACAAACAAATAAGAAACAATTAGATTTGATTGTCATGGTTAAGAAGGTTTCTGTAAGGACAGGACATATGTATTCCATTTCAAAAGCTGAATAGGATGTTAGAGTTAGAGCAGGGAAGTGGGAAGCAGCGCATTCCAGGAACAGAGACTATCAAAAGCAAAGAAAATAGAGGGATCCTCAGACATCACAAATATCTAGTGTGACTTGTACAGAGTGAGGACTGAAATAGGATTTCATTAAGTACAATGGAGGTACTGGAAAGCATTTCAGGTAAAGAACAAAAGAAGACAAAAAGATTAAAAGATGACAGAAAGAAATGGCCAGAAATTGGTGATTTGTGTTAAACATGTGTGATACCTTTAAGAGATAGTATAGTCAGCAGGCAGGGAGAAATCTTTCCCTTTGAAAGCATTTTAACCCATGCAACAACAAATAGTGCAATTAATTCAACCAACCCATGATTTTCTTACCAAATTGTCTGTCTTGCTGATTCCTGATCATTTACCATCACATTCATAGCTACGATTATGGACTCTACTAGGGGCTTTTGGTGTTTACTTCTCATCTACTGGACCACGCTCTGATTTCAGCTATTGCTATGGAAAACAGTTCTATGTCCTCTGAAGATATCCCATATCAACTGCATTCCATGCTTGTCTTTGTTATTCTTTCTCAGGGCCTGCTCCAAGTCCCTGTAAGATTCTCAGCCCAAGCACAAACAGCCTGGAAGTTCTGGAGAGTCAATACCACTGGGAGCAACCCTCAACCAATGGGGATGGGAGCTACTGGATAAAATTCCCAGCCTCCATCCATTGGTCAGACAATTCTGGGAGGCATTGTGTCCCTTCTCAGAGGTCCTTAAGCCCCTGTTACCTATAGCAGCAACCTCAATAGCATATCCTTTCCTCCTTGCCTGCCTGTTTTCTTACATTTCATGTTCTCTCACACTTGCTTCTTGGAATCACTTTCCAAAAAAACTGCCTGCACTAAGGTCCCAGTCTGAGTATTCTGCTTTCAAGGGAATCCGATATAAAATAGACATATAGACATATTTGTCTGGTATTAATGTTCTTTTGTCATGTACCAAGTAACAGACTCCGACGTCTTACGTAAACTACCCACTGATGACCACATTTTGTCGCTTCTGCCTTGCCCATCACTGGGTTTGATTCTGCCATTCCTTGTTTTATGCTGATTGTGAAAGAGAAATTATTATGAGCTAGGACTAGAAATGCAGATGAGGACAAGATATGCAAGGCCTTGAATGCTATGCTAAGTAATTTTCTATATGTGTTCTGACATATTCATATGGGATATTTTTTCATTTAAATTATACAGTCATCTATATCTATGACATCTAAGTAATCTCTACCTTATTTCCATATTATTTTCCTGCCCAGTGGAACAACTCATTCTTTTCACTTGGGTGATATACAAAAAACTTTAAAGGAGAATTCAATATGCCAGTGTAGAAATAGGGCACTCTTAGAAGCCACAGCACTAAAATCTGAATTTAGAGGGAGGCCAATAGGAGTTAGAGGTATGTATTTTCAATAAATACCTGTTTGTGGCCAGGCATGAAAGATGTCAGGCACAAAACCAAACTGAGGGGCTTTCCATCTTTTTCCACCACAGTTTAATAAAAGGCTTTGAGACATCAATTTTTCTATTTCCCATTGATGTAAGTGCTTCAAGATCTCAAATAAAAGAATATATTTCTCTACAATTGAAACCCAAAAGTGAAAGCTGTATGTGAAAACTATAAGAAACCCTGCCCCCACCACCACCAAATAAGGGAATAGAAAGAATGAGATTGTGAGGGGATGAGGAATGGAAAGAGGAGAAAGTGTTTTAGAAAAGAATCATATTCAGTGAACTAGAAAAACATATATTTGTGAATATTAATGTCATTTTGGTTTTAAGTAAAATAGCAAACTATGACTTCTCTGAACTTAATTGATTAATAGGAATTAAATCAACTAATAATTAATTCAGCATATACCTACTGTGTCAATTTAATGGGACTTACATCTTATGAATACTTAATATTGTTTGATGACGATGAGGAGGAGGAGGAATAAGAACCTACATGTTTTTTTCTGAGTGTGGCGCTGGTACTATAAACATGGAGAAGCGAAGGATATAGCAATTTAGGAACTCAGCAACTAAAGAATTAATCAAGTTTTTGTTTTGTTTGTTTGTTATTACCAGAATCTTATTTTATTTGGCATACCTCAACTCCTTACTTTGGTGTTTACAAAATAGACATTTTTTTATCAATATATACAAATAAAAATTTTAAGTTGCTTTTAGTGAAATGCAATGTATATTTCACTCTGCATAATACAGTAGAAATGGAATATATTTGATTGTTTTAGTTTTTTAATGAAGTAAAGGAGGTTTAGAAATCTTCCTCCCTTAGTAAGAATTTCGGTAGGTATGCAGTTCTCAAATGAATGCTGGGAAGGGAGACTAACAGAAGAAGAAAATTTAAATTTAAAAAGGCATATAAAGTAAATAATAAGGAAAAAAATTATGATAGTAAAATCAGTGTAGTAGGCACTGGGAGTTCTGAAGGTGATTAGGCTATTTTCCCTGGCCCCTGGCAGGGTGGTTACAAATTTGGGTTGGGGTCGGTACACCTGGACTCAAACCTTGACTCTACCAGTTAGTTGGATAATGTTCAGTAAATTGACTCACCTGAGAGATGGAGATAATAATACTATGGCATTATTTCTTATTTTAGGGATAAAGTCAATAATGTAAGGACCACAGTTGGTAAAGAGCATTTTGAAAGCATTTAGTAAAGGAGAGATGTTGTCATAACTATCATTTTAAGGATTTAAAATCAAGTGGGAAGAAAAATCTATTAAAAAGAAAAATACAAGCAGAATACGATCATTGCTGTAACAGAATTACACGTGCTATAAGTGGTCTGGGAAGAAAAAGATAAATTCCAGGGGTTGAAAATGGCAAAGGCTTCATGAGAGAAGTAGCTTTTACATTAGTCTTGAACTTCCTTGGTTGATTAGGGATTGGGTAGGGAGAGTAAGGGGTACGGTGAAGGCACCAAGTTGAACAAGCCATATATACAGACATGTGTGTGTTTGGGGGTGAGGAGGGTGGTGATGGAAAATGTGATGAATGATAAGTAGACTCTTTAATCAGATAATAGGTTAATGTGCTGGTGTGGTGAGGAGAAGGAACTGAGAAAGAGAGTGGAAGGAGAAGGAACATTAAGAAAAATGGGGATTAAGTCATGGCCAAATCACAGAGATCCTGGAACACCATGCCAAGGACTTCTGTCTTTGTTCTCTAGTACAACAGACAAGAAAGTCACAGAGCAAGAAGGATGAAACAAATAAATACCAAGTCATCTCCTAGGACACTTTGTCTTATTGCCCTAAAACGTATAACTTGCTTCTCCCCAGATATGTCTAAGTGACCTATCTCATTCCTGGTAGAAGAAGTCCAAAGATTCTCTGAACCAAAGCTAAAATGTTTCTGTGTTGCTGATGGACAAGCCATGGGTAAGATTGGGCAGAAAGATGGGGCTCTGCTTAATTTTTACTAAAAACAAACAAACAAACAAACAAAAACAGATCTAGAACAAGATATGAACATTAAATATTCCAAAGAAAAACATTTTAAAGGTAGGGGCTTTCTCCTTCCTGTGTGAAAGAGTGTATATCAGATGCTTAAAACAAACTGCTTGATAAACTTTTTAAGAATAAGAAGAGGTGGAGATGACTCAGGTTGTTGTTTAAACTAGTTTTTATTATTGCCCAAAGCATAAACCTCAGGATGGAAAACGAAGTCCTAGTGAAAGCAAGTAAGGATACTGAGAACAAATCATAGCAGCTGCCTCATTGACATTGAAGACTATGGATGTCTCCAAAGACAGCTCCTAACAATCCCACCCCTTCCTGTACACACATGCCACTTCTCCCACAAGAGATAGAGCTTCTACTTGCTCCTGTTGAACTGGGGCAAGGTTTGTGACTATTCTGATGTATAGAAAGTGGAGTAAACAACATTCTGATGACTTTGGAGCTCAGGCATTAAGAAGGCCTGGTAGCTTCCATCTCTCCTTTCTTGGAGCTTTGAATCCTCATGTAAGAAATCCAGGTTACCCTCCTTGAGAGAGAAGCCACAGAAAGAGGCCCTAGAAGATTAGACACCACCTGGAGAGAGGGAAGAAGAAGCAGCACTGGGGCCTCAAATACCCAGCCCTGAACCCAGATACAGTCACCATTTGACAGTCACTAAATGGGAGACCAGAAGTGAAAACACTACAGAAATGGACCTGCTGACCCCAGCCAACCCATGGAATCATGAAACATAATAAAATGGTTGCTGTTGTTTGTGGTGGTTTGTTAAGAAGCAATACTTAACCAAAACAATGAAGATGTTGACCTGTGAAACCAAAGGAAATTTTCATACCTCTAGAACACAGCAGTTCTCTACAAGCTGGAAACTTCCCCTTACTAGGAAGAAAAGTATCAGTAATCCACTGTGCTCTTTCTATATCTCACTGATGGTAGGAAAGTGGAAATACAAGTAGGATTGTGAGATAAAATACAAGATGCCTGATTAAATTTGAATTTCAGATAAACACAACTCTTTTTTTTAATATAATTATGTCCCATGCAATATTTGGGACATACTCATACTAAAACATGTTTGTTGTTAATCTGAAATTCAAATTTAACTGGCCATTCTGTACTTTTATTTGCTAAATCTGGTAATCCTACACACAGGGGTTGCTTTATCTTGACTTTAAAAAAATAATAATAATGATTCCAAAAGCTTTGGATGTATAGATGTAGATGATCTTTTTGTGCATAACTTTGTTGAAGGCAGTAACTTTGTTGAAGGAATGAGACTGGAATGAAAGACATAATAGTTGATAGTTCATAGAAACAACTTTTCCAAGTCCTGAGAGGAGCAGATGGGATAGAAATCCTGAAGAAGATGGAAAATAGAAGTCATGCAATGAACAGGGAGGACGGCCTCGAGGGTGAGGCCTGAGGTCTGAGTCTCACGTAGGTTATGACCTGGTGTAGGTTCAATGCCTGTTCTTCTTTAGGCAGGTCACCTCACCACACTGGCCTGCTTTCTCATCTGCCACATAAGACAAGCTGTGCTAAGTTCCTTCCAACTCTTACATTCCATGATTCTAAGTGCTGACAGTAGAAATAGAATTCACATTACTGCCATAAAGTTGAGAAATTGGAATTTCCCCAGCTTTCAAAATTATGTTTTTACACAGCTAATGTTAACTGGCTGAGGATCCCTATTTATTCCATTTCCAAATCTACTTCTGAATTAAAAGATTGCTCATGCCACTTTACTAAATCTTCCCATTAAACTACAATAACATATTGCATTAAAAGCTTATGGTTGAAAAGCTTTTGCCCCTCTTTTATGAGTTAATGGTGACCAAGCTAAAGTTGTACATGAAAAAGAACTCTGGTTATTAAATAGCGGAAGGGAATGGAAAGCAAAGGTCTTTGAAAATAGCTAAGTCTTCATATTTCTGGGGGAAAAAATTTTTAACTTGTAGCATAATACTGGACTTCTAAATTATTAATGAAATCCTTTCTAATCCTGTGTTCCTGATGACCCAAGGTTAAAAAGTAGCCTTAACTTAAACAGAAACCAATTTTTTAAGCATCCTGAAAAGAATTGTAAGGGGAAATTGGTAGGGTCTCTGAATTACTAGCTGTTGGCTGTAAGCATTTGGATGATAAACACAGTTATTAATGTAATAGAATCAATTTACCCACATTCCCTAAAAACCTACTATGTACCAGGCACTGAGAGTCATTTCATTTAATCCTCACAGCCCTATTAGGTATTATTAATTCTATTTTATAGGTTCAGAGAGGCTCAGGAAGATGAAATCTGTCCCCAAGATCATACAGCTGATGAGGGCAGAGCTAGCATCTGAATGTAACTGCCTAACATTAAGTCACGTGCTCTTTCTTTTACTTTATGTTTGCCACAAAAACAGCTGAGGTATATAAACGTGGAAAGTATATATTTATTATTCTTGTTTTGTGTCCTAAATTAATTTAAAAAGAGCAAAAACAAGAAATAAATATTCCAGCAATGGAAAAAAGCTTCTCTTTGCGTTCTGTTTCCATGTCTCTCTCTTCCCTCACCTGTCTGCGAAGATCTCTTGTTTTCTTGCACATATTGTCAATTGCAATATTCAGGGTATTACTCCTTTCCTTTTTTCCAGCCTGCAAGGGAGAAAAAAAATGGCATAAGCAATGGTATCAAATTACTCTTTATCACTTAGCAATTTGCTTTCTAAATTTCCTGAAAATAACAGCTTGAAAATTCAAGAATAGGTTTCAAAACTGCTATGATATTGCATATGATTCATAAGCACTTCACTTAAGACTAAGTAGAATGGTGATTAAAGCTCATATTATTTTCTTCTTTAAGCTTCTGTAATATTTCTGATACAGAGTTGGCTTGCATTTAGTGTGGCAGTAGGCAGAGCATTATCTTCAAGAAACTCTGATCTTCATTCTTAACAAGTTGACTCTAACCGCTAAGCATACAATTAACTTAAAAGCATTAGATGCCCAATTTGTCAACTTCTGTGGGAGTCTCTGAAGTCATTTTCACGGTGTATTGTGTAAGTTATGCAGAGCCATATTGGAGTTTTGCTAAACACTAAATAAAATATGCAGCGCAAATTCATACAATTTGCAAAAGTTGACCACAATTTTAGCTGACAATATTCCAAGAACAAATTGTTTCAAGTAAGAACTGGATGCTGTTTATGGCTCTTTAAGATAATTTGTGCAACACCTTTTCATTCTTTAAGCAGAACAGTTCTCTCTGTATTATCCTTTACCTAAATCTTTAGGCTATTAAGCACATAGAGTGTCACCTTGGTTGGTATTTTCTACATATTACTTTTGTGGGAGACAACTGAATTGAATCTAATCTTACTTTTTTCAGTGATATCTTTTATAAAAGAGATTGAAAAAAATCATTATGTGATTCACCTCTAGGAAAATTGCAACTATTTAAATTAATAAACTGAAAAGGGCTCTTGAGGGGAGACCTTGAAAATCCGTAAGGCAAGTTTAAGCAGCTGACAACTGAGGGAGTTTACAGCATGAACTCTATGAGGAAGGACATTGAGGCAAAGTACAGACTATGAGGCAGCATGCCATATACTACACCTAAAGACTAAATCCATACGTAAATCCATACCTTCAAGTGGAAAGACTTCTGTACAAGATGTTCAAGACTGTCTATACTCTATCCAAACCTAACTTGTTAGTCCTATCTTCTGCCACATCTTCTCAAGTACTATCCTTTACAGTGACAACATTCCTATACTTTTCTATCCCTTCTCCCAAGTTCTTGCATATAATGTACCTTTGACTTCATCTAGTGTCTCCCCAAATAACCCCGTTTTGAAATCCTACCTGTTCCTCAATGGTTTCCACAAAGAGTGCCCCCAACAACTCTGGTCAAAAGTAAACTCTCAACTCTCCTTGTTCCAATAGCATTTTGAAAATTTCCCAATATACTCATTTTGTTACTATGCATTCTCAGCACCCTTACTATACTGTTAGAATCTTGATGGTGGCAGGTATATATTAATTTTTTTTCTTTTCCTGATAGTAACTTACATAGGATTTACTGAATTACCTCAACTAGTTTATAAATGAATAACTTGATTCAAAACACAACATAGTTTTATTAGGGACCTGTTATATACCAAAAAGATGTCATATTAGATTCTGGAGGAGATTTTAGCATCTACCCATGAAGGCACAGCTAAAACACTCTATTAGCTGAGGTTGCTGGTACCCACCTAAACCTCATTTAGATCTAGATTTTCTAGGTAGTAGTGTTATTGATATTTAAGATGGGAAAAATTACCATCATTTCAGACCATCTTATACACTGCAAGATGTTTGGTATCCATGGACCCCTGTCTGCTAAATTTCAGTAACAACTCCCAGGCACTATGACAGCCAAAAATTGGCCCCACACATTCCCAGATGCCTCCTACAAGGAAACACAGTAGAGGACTTCTAAGTCCTTTACCACATTTTATTTCTGAGAGTGAGTGTGCAGTATGTGCATAATGGAGACTATGTCTAATGAAGGAAGTGGGGAGAAGAGGGAAGGAGAGAGAGGAGAGAGAAATAAAGTTCTGGATGTCAGAGCGATAAAAGCAATGGTGGCAATTACCCAGATAAAAGTTGTGGCTACCTTCACAGCTCCTACCCAGCATTCTCCATACTAGCAGTGGAGAAGTGTAAAGTTAATGCAGGGCTATATAAAGCAATGGCATAAACAGATAAACAATGGGCTATAAGGTAGTTTCTAATTTTAGCTCTTGGTTGTATCTCTTTCCACTTCGTGAAAGCAGAGATAGTCAAAAGGGGGCAGGAGTGGCACAGACAAAGAGACACACACACATACAGAGTATTAGGAATAATGTGGGAGACTCCTGTTGTGTAGGCCATAAAAACTCACTAGCTTCTATGATGTGATTCATCAGAACAACTAAAAGATGCCAGCTTTCTCAGAGCTAGCAGCAGTGACATACAAAATGTTAATAAAGGATGACAGGAGGTGACAGCATGAAGAGATTCAAAAAGGACTATAAAGATGATTTCCTAATTTCTACCCAGAGTTTAACCTTAGTTTAAAATGTTTCAGTGGGTCAAAGATATTTTGTTCTGTAGGTAATAATAAACAGTCTCTATCACTACAGAAAGTGTCAAGTTCTCCCTTCTTTCCTCCCTTTCTCTCCCTCCCCCTCCCCCATCTTTCTTCTTTTTCACCTCCAGCTTTTATTGGGTCCTTGCTCTATTTATCCAGATTTATTTGGCTTCAGTCAAGCCATTTTATGGTTCTTTATTCCTTTTGCATGGCATAAAAATAAATAAAGCAAGTAGAAATAGCCCGTCCTGCTTAAAAGCTCTCATTCCTTCTGTTTTCAAAGCCTTAACAAATCATCAAGCAATGAGCTAGGACTGAAGGTGAATTGTGTGCATTGAGGTAAGGGACAGAAAGGGCAGGATATTAAAACACAACCACAGATAACAGTCAGAGCCTGCCTATATCCCAGGTGCTCAGAAGAGAGGATGCTCCTTAAAGGCAGCCTTGACAGGAGCCATCATTAAGTCAACAGAGCCCTGCTCTGTTGGAAATGGTACCACTTACACTGGAGTGCCAGAGGAAAAGACACAGAAAACATGGCATGGATCAGCACTGTATAGGGAAACTAATCACATTCTTCATCGGAAAATAAACTGCCAGGAAAGACTTTATTGAAAAGAACAGTTCTGAGCATAGACTTCATTCAATGAAATTTCATTAAAATTATTATTGCATATTATTAATACTGCCCCAAGGTGATCCAGGCTTATAATCTTAAACATGAGTCTTTCCCTCAATTCTGCCTCACCACTGCTCCCATGTAACTACCATGGTTAACTGCATTCTCTTGTTGTTTCCTTAAAGCTGCCCACACATTTGGAAAAAGTCTCTTTACAAATAAACTCTCCTTGAATTATACTAATTTGAGTGTTCCATCTGTTTCCTGCTGGGACCCTGCTAGAGAGAACTTTCTAACACTGTATTGTCCAATATGATAGCCATGGGTCACATGTGGCTATTTAAATTAAATTATATTAAAATTAATTAAAACTTGCATTGAAAATTCAATTTCTCAGTTCTTTAATTTAAAGTGAGCAACAGCCACATGTATCTAGTGGCTACTGTATTTTACAGCACAGTTATAGAATATTTCCCTTATCACAGAAAGATGTAATAGATAGCACTGTTCTAAAACATATCTTTGTTTATTCAAATGTACGAGTTCCGACTTTTACACGTAACCTTTAAGAATAAAATAGTGAGCAAGAAACAAACAAACAAACCCCTCAAGGTGTTTACTCTCTGGTAAAGAAACTTGAGGTCTAATTATATCCCTTCTTTGTTCTAAAACCCTTCACTCTATTCCCATTGCCGATGGAATTAAGAACAAACTCTTGATCATGGTGTTCAAGGCCCCACATGATTTACTCCCATATTTACTCATAAATCATTAACGAGATACCTTAATGGGTCCTTTATTTTCTATGCAATACAGTCACAACTCAGGAATTCTGCTCAGGTAAAAACTTCATTTTTGCACTTGTCTCCTACTTTTCTGATTATAGATTTCTTTTAAGACTCAAATCAATTACTAAATTTTTACATGGAGCCTTTTTTGATCTTCTCGGTTGGAATCAATTATTTTCTTTCATTAAACTTTCTTATACTTCTTATATTTTTTAATAACACTTGGTTCAATAAAAAGTACAATCTATTTGATAAATCTTTATTATTTCCTAATAATATGTAAGGCATATTACACGCCAGGCACCATACTAAGGACAAATGATACATTAGACATAGTGCCTGCCTTTGAGGAGCACACATCTAATGGTAGAAATAGATATACACATAGTATTGAATAGAGGTATCCAGGGTAACATGTGGATCAAAGGGAGCAACATTCCCATTAAGGATGAAGGCAATATTCCTAAGAAGGTAACAAATGAGTATTGAAGAATGTGTAGGAGTCAGTCAGGTGAAGATCAAAGAGAAACTCTTTTTAGGGGGACAGAGATAGCTTCAGCAATGGCAAAAATCCTTAAGGAGTATTTGGTAACCAGTATAAAAAGTATGAGGGGAGGCCAGATCCTGGAGGTTTGTGCCACATTAAGAAATGAGGTTGATCCTATTGACAACTAGGAGGCATACAAGTTAAGCAGGTGAGTGACACAGAAAGACCATTATTTCAAATACATCAGTCTGGCTGGAGGGTACACAATGTATTTGAAGAGATTAAGAACAGAGAGAGGCAGAAGAGTTAGATGGTCACAGCAACAGTCCACAAAAGATGAAAAGTGTTAAAATTAATGCACTGGCAGTCAGGATAAAGAAAATTGACAGACTGAAGGACTCTGAATGAGTAAACTGCGTAGGATGATGACAGGCAGCTGCTGGGGGTAAAGGAAAGAGAACCATCTAGGCTGGTGCCCAGGTTTCCAGCAGTGATGACTGGCTAGATAATGATGCTATGAACTGAGAAGGTCATTTCAAAGGGAAAACCAGGTCAATACGAGGATGATGATATCAGTTTTGGAATTGTTGAAGGGCTTGTGGAGAGCTTACTTCATTAGCATGTGTCCAGTGGTTAATTGCTTACCTGCATGCATCTCTCTCACTAGACTGCATGATCCTTGAGGGAGAGAAACATCTTACACATAATTTGTCCCTGATAGCATCTAGCACAGTGCTTTGCTGGGTGCTCAAAAGTTATTTGTTAAATAAATAGAGAAAAGAAAGACTGGATAAAGATTAACCTTTGGCAAATTCCATAACATTTCTGGGCCTTAATTTCCACACCCATAAAATGAAGACGTGCCCAAAATTGTTCCTATATTCCTTTCTAACTTTAAAATTCCATGAAAGTACTATGTTCTCTAAAAAGAATTATAGAATAATATGTTACTTTTATTGTACAATTTCTTGCATAAACAGCCATTGAAAATGTGTTGGAAACGTATGTATAATATAAATCTGCAATGGTACAAATAAAAGAAGACATTTGAATTAGGAAGGCCACGATGCTGACCTCAAAAAACCTATGAAGACTTGAAGACTAAGAGGTGAGGTTTAAAACAAATGAAAATTTATCTAATTCATAATCAAATGAAAATGTTATCAGTGCAGAGAGAAGCCCCGTATGGAATTAAATGACAAGAAAAATGTTTTTGTTGTTATTTTGTTATGTTTTCTTTTTGTTTTTTAAATGTGTGCCATTTTATTCAACTTTTTAAAATGACACATTTCCCTTTAAATGGAAAATCTTTATTTCATGGTAAAGATGAAATATGATGCCCTTAACTTAGTTCTTCTCCGCAGAAATAGCTTTAAAAATATTTTATGCTTAACACATAGGAGAGGCACAGATTCTACTCCACATTTTTCAGGCATGAGAGACATACAAATAGACAAGTGTAGAAAATTGAAATCTCTTCTAGAATGCCACTGTACTGAATGGCATGTCAGGAAAACATCCTGACAAGATATCCTGAAAAATCTTCCTGAAGCAAGGTCTGTGCTATGAAAATAAAACTAAAACAAACAAAAAATTAACTCTGAGACTTGAAACGAGGTTTTTAAAAAGAACTTTGTAAGACTAGAATGACCTAGCTCTCAAGGGAAATAGGTTGAAGGTTGCAAGTGTCTTGCACTTTTGTGTTGTTTGGGAAAGTAAGATGCCGCCCCAGGTAGCTGCCTGCTGGGGTGGGACTGGGAGTCAGTGAGGGGGAACAACTTTGTCAAATATCTACCACAGCTAAATATTTGCAGGGATCGTCTCAAATGCTATTCACAATAACTCTTCACACATGTGGATATGAAAACACTGACGTTCAGTAGGTTTAAATATCTTACTCCAGGAGGAAATGCAGTTAAGTGGTACGATCAAATTGAGCTGAGTCTAATCTCAGGCTTCATCCAGAATACGGTAACAACTTGAAGAGCTGTAACTTAAACCCAAATTAATATTTTATATAAATTATATAAATTTATTTCTTAAAAATAAGGAGCCAAATAGCATAAGAGTTTGTGGAGTTAATTAAAATTATGTTTGAATCTGTGATCCAACGCTTGATGGCTATGTGTCCTTGGACAAGTTACTTAATCTCTCCATGTCTTAGTTTCCTTACCTATGAAATGGAGATAACAGAGCAATTATATTATAGGGTTGTTGTCAGGAATAAAGAGATGAAGGATGTACAAGTTCTGGCAAATAGTAAGGGCTCAGGAAATGTTAGCAGTTATTATTGTACTTATCAATAGTGTCACCATTGTTACTAACACTTGCATTTCCTGAACTACACCAGCTGGCTGATTTCCCTATGCTTTTCCAAATACTAAACCGTTATCCTGAAATGCCCTAATCTTTTCTCATTCAACAGGAAAATTGTTACTCCATAACTTGAGACTCAGTTCAAGTGCCTCATCCTCTACATCATCTTCTCTGACTCTCCTCAATCTCTACTCTACAATAAAAAATAAAACATAAAAATTAAAACCCCTCTCACTTGTGTGTCCACTAATTTCTCTACATATTTCAGTTATAATATCTGTGAAACTTTTCGTCATCTTTTATTTACACTCTGCCTGATCTTTTAAATTGTCAAGTCTTAACTCGGTAATCTCAGTATCTACTCCAGTGTATGGCACTCAGTTAATGGCTGTGGATAAAATAAATAAACGGAAGAATGGTTAGCCACACTTTTATTAATAGCAAATAATATTCAAACAGTTTTATCAATAAAATTAGTGTTTATATTTTTAACAAAAATAAGTAACACTCATCCTGTTCGCTGTCATATGTTCTATTCAATCGGTGTTTTTATTCAAAGACTGTTATCGTTAATTCCCACAAGAAGGTACAACATAAACTTGGTATAATAATGGAATCTAATCTGTGGATCAGAAAATGGGAGTTCTGAAATAAGCTCCCTGGGTGACCTTAACTAAGTTGAATCACCTCTCTAGTCCTTAGTCTCCTCAATGTGTTAAAGGTGGCCATTACACTAAATGATCTCCAGAGTCCCTCCCAGCTCTAAGAACGTGTGGTGCTGGAGTTTTCTGTTGATACATAGTCTAGTAAGCGTGTAGTCAAGTACTGAGAACACGACACTGCAGCCTGTTGCGTGTGTTCTCAGACCAGAGATGCTTATGCCAGACTGCAGGATTTCAACTGATAGGCACGAAACATAAAAGAAATTCATGGGTTTGCACGGCAATAAAATTCAAATCGTTTTACTAGTGATGTTATTCACCTCTTTTGAATCTCAACGACGGATATAAACCATGGCCTTCTCTTTTAAAGATGCTGCCATGGAAAATCAGTCATACATATGTGCAAGTGCAGATGCAAAGATTCACCCCAGCGACCAAAAGGTAACTTTGAAAGAGACTGGAAAGTCAGGAGTAAACTGATACTTTATTTCCTAAAATCATTGGCCCTTTCACTATTTTCACTTCAAGCTATTATGATCTGTAATAACTTCCCTCAATCCCTGTCTCCCATTTTTCTTCTCTCCCTGCTAGAGTTTTTTATCCTCTTCTTAAGCCCAGTGAACTCTGGAATCAACATTGTTCTTAATAAGGAGAAACTGAAAAGACGGAGTTTATTAATTTCAGTGATCCAGCATTAAACTGAATTTGCTGTGACCTGGGCTCTTATGGGTTTCAGATCTTGCCAGCTCCTAGGTCAGTACCTGTTTCTATGAATCATGCTATGCTTACTATTAAATGAAGGGAATATGTTCAAAATTGAAGATTTTACTTAGGTTCAGGGCAGGATGCAAAGATATTGTGTATATTAATGGTTCCTAAATATCTGTCTCAGGACTCATGTGGTAAAAATACAAAAATAGAGATAATCGAGTTATTTAACCATAAGAACTGTGTTAATGTGAGAGTATTTCCATTTTTTTATGTTAAGGTTTTTGTCATTTCTTTTATAAAATGATGGTTTTATTTAATGGTAACATAATATTTTTATTTGATATAGCAAAATGATAGAAAACTGTCAGTCTTCCAGGTTGTGTGTGTGTGTGTGTGTTCTTAATAAAATGCATAAAAATAAAATAAATACATAGCTCTGAGGAGTAATGGTTTAAAATAATGAAATAAGAAATCTGCCTAATCTCACAATCAAAATGGACTAAATCAGTCAGTTGTGATCTTGGCATATAAACAGGGATTAAAATAATCTCTGTGCTTTTGATACTGTGCTTTCTAACTTGTTCATGACATTTTATATCAATTGCATTTCAGAATAACATTTGTGTTAAACTGTTATTAAAAGTTGGTGTAATAGTGGAATCAGATAGATATTCTTCAAATCTTAGTTCCAAGACTTATTAACAAGGTGACCACATGCCAGTTACGTAAACTAAGCTTCAGTGTCCTCATCCATAGGATGAGGATGACAATACTTGCTTTAGGGGTTGTCATGAGAATTAAATGAGATAATATACATAAAGCATGTAGGCAGTAAACACCTTATAACTGACATTTAATAAATTATATTTATTATTAGCAATAAAAATAATTGTAAGATCACTGAGGGTAGAAAGGATAAACTATTTTATTCACTGTTTATATTTTCAGCAGTGCTTGGCCATAATAGATGCTCAGTATTTATTTATTTGAATGAATTAAAAAAATGATTGAATTGATAAATGAATGAATGAACATATGAAACATGATATAGATCTATTTGAGGAGGATTTGCTTATAGTCATCACAAAAAGTGTAGAGATCTTGTTACACAGGACATGGAACCCTTGAAAATAGTATAATCTTTAGGACAGTCAATGTAGATATCCAGGCCAAAGTCCACAAATTGTCTATTTTTAATTAACGGTTAAATTGTACATTATGTCTTTAGTGACATTTCAATTTCCAAAATCCCTTTATTGACTCATTGTCAGAGATTGTTAGCATATTTCAGAAGGAGATCTGGCTCATGCTAGAAACCTTTTTGATGTTGTGATGCCTGACTCAGCAGCCAGCTTCAGGAGAGTCCCTACCCATGAAGACAGCAGCTGTGATGCTCATATAAGAATGTCTGTAAGCAAGTGGAAGAATGCAATGTTTCATGTTGTCAATTATACCTTCAGTTATTATAGCAAATATTTTTTCAAATGATATTCAAAACTACTACCAGAGTCTAATAAGCAATGATATGGCATTATACACATAGACCAAATAAATTTTTTTCCATCTTTTAAATAAAACCGCTGTTCTCTAGCAATTTTTCTGTCTCTACAATGCTTTGGGAATTAGAGTACTAGAACAACACTGATCTCATTAAAATTTTATCTTCTGTCATTCCTCCAGTTTCTTAAGTCTAATTCCTACTCTTTTTTGTTTCCTAGGCAAGGTTTTCATAGTTTAATTATACTCAGTATGTTAAACTTCAGCCGACAGTGGGCTTTACAGAGTTTGAGTTATAGACTATCCAACAAAGGTTTTCCACGGCCCATACATATGAAACCTAGACGAGATAGTCTTCTACCATTCTGAATATTGTTTTCACTTTCACCATCAACTGTAATCTGTGTCTCGCAGACATATTTACTTTAACACTATAAAATAAGAATACAATGGATTTATTCTTTACTGATTAAAATAAATACTTTCTATCTTTGCTATCTTCAGTTAGCACTTTCAAGGTTCATAATTCAAAGAGTTTCAGATTCTGCGACATGGAGGAAAGTTAAATAAAGATAGGTTCCACTTCAACGAAACTTGGCATACGAACATTTTTCCTTCAAAATAAATTAGCAGGTAATGATTTTCTTTACAATTAAAATTTCTTTATAGACTTCTTATAGCAAGTCCACTTAGCCTATTGAAAATATTACTTATTATAAAACTTGATTTGTGCATACCTCTTTAAAAAAAATCTCATAAACAGGATCTAACTTATGTGCAGTCAGAATAAATACCGATCTATATGGTGTAATTTGAGAGGCACAAATAGCTCCTGCTGGAAAATATTCTCTCCTTCCCATGCCCCCACTCCCAGACCCTACCAAATATATGAAATTTTCCATTCCTTTTTATTTTATTTAAAATGTTTAGCTTTAACTAAAGCACCACGATGCACATAGGGCATTTCACACTGATGTGCCAGACCAAGATAATGATTTTCAAAAGAAATAATTAAAAACAAGTTACATGATTCCAAAACCTCACATCTATAATGAAGTGTAGACTGGGAAAGATTTTTTGGAGAGGATTTATACGGACAAAGCTAATCTGGGATAACCATCCTCCCCCCTGTGTCCTAACCCACACAAGTCTGGTAAGAAAGACTTCAATCGGGCCATTTAGAAAGCATGATATGAGTCCTTGGCAGCTGAGATTCAGTGGACAAGTGTAAACTCTCTCCCAAGAAATCTGCCTGGTGAGAGGTGGCTGGCTAGCTGCTAATGAATAGATAGAAGAAGAGGAGACTAAATTCCAGTGTTTAAACATTTTCCATGGTCCAGGTATGAGCTTCATGCAAAAGAGAGTCGGTCTGGGATCATCTTCGCTTTTGTCCAAGATCATAGCTAGATCAGTGAATAAAGCTAAGCTGAGAAGAGTTAGAGAAACTGCTGGATTTTGAGAATAAGTAGTCAGCTGCAGGAGAAGTTAACACTCATACCAAGTGAATTGCAGGTGAAATGGGACCTCTAAGAAACCGTGTAATCACCTGTGCCAGGTTTTTCCATTTGCACCTCCAGATCCACTCACCACCCTTTTTCACTGCACTCTCTGCCCCCACAGCCCAGATTTCATCAAGATGCTCCCTTGTTCCTGCTTTCAGGTGGGTTTAGTCAATGGGAGGCACAGGAGAGTGGGAGGAGAGTAAGGTTGGGATATTTATTTTCTGGTTGCTACCCTGAGGGGTTGCTATAAGTTGACTGTGTCCCTCTCCTGAAGACCACAACTCTGTCAGGCAGCCTTCTTCACACAGCTACCTCCTCAAGGTCCAGGAACCATTCCCTCACTTGCTCCTTCAGGCCTGGGGGTTGGGGGGGGGTGGGCTCCCTGCAGTTGCTAGCCCAAGGTCTTGCTCTATCCCTTGTTGGTTCCCCTAAATGTTGTCCACATCTATGTTAAGTGGGCCCTTTAATACATTCTGCTCAAATTACCAGCTTGGTGTACCATGTTTTCTCTTGCTGGGACCCTAACTGATACAGCAAGTCTAGGGGAGAAGTCAGCTTTCAACACCCAAAGAGCCAGTAATAACTTTCCTGTTCCCCTTACCTCCCCTCATTCCCCTTGCTCCATGCCAGAAAAGGAGAGAAAAAAGAAAGAAAAAGCCAATAACTTCTGTTTTCCAACTACTGATTTCCTACCTGCAATAGGCTTGACCTGTGGGAAACTGGGGCCCAATTTAAATCAAGATAGAAGTTTTGACAATTACTTTCTTTTTTTTTAATTTTATTTATTTATTTTTTTCCCCCCAAAACCCCGGTAGATAGTTGTAGGCCATAGCTGCAGATCCTTCTAGTTGCTGTATGTGGGACGCGGCCTCAGCATGGCCGGACAAGCGGTGCGTTGGCGCGTGCCCGGGATACGGGCCTGGGCCGCCAGCAGCGGAGCGCGCACACTTAACCGCTAAGCCACAGGGCCGGCCTGACAATTACTTTCTAACAACTCATTAGAAGAGGAGTGACGTAGAAGACCTAAGATAACTAGAAAAGTTTTGAGATTGCTTGACTTTTCATCCAGGGTTAGGGGAAGAATTTATCCACTCTATAAAATTAAAGGGATAGTGAGAGATAAAAATATAATTGCTTTATTTTACCTGCTTTTTGAGCATCCAAGTTATTTTAGTTTTAAATTTCAAAAGCTGCCTTAGAAGCTTCTGCATGTTGGATATGTGTTATTGGCAAAGCATAGTAGGAGGAAGAGGATTTGTTAAGAAATATGTAGAATATTGACATTCTCAGAGAGCAGGTCTGAGGATGGTGTTCAGGTCAGTCAAGAGGAATGGAGGCCATCAAAAGATAGAAGATCTAAAGGCACTGAGTCCAACCTTAGAGTGCTATCCCAGACTCACCAAGTGCCCTGCTAACAGAATGATGCAAATTTAAAATTCTCAACGCAACTTCAAAGAAAATCCTTCTCTATTCAAACTGATAGTTCTAAGACTAATTCCAAATACATCTTTCTAAGTTTCGTTTTTCATTCAGAATACTGATGTAGAGAAAAACATCTCTACTAGCGAGTCAGAGGAGAGGGTTTAAGTTCTAACTGTTCCACTTACTAGATGGGTGAACTTAGACAAATCACATAGTCTCTATGGGTCTCAGTTTCTTATTCTATAAAATGGGGTATAGGAACAGACCTCTTAGGACCCCTTCCAGATCTGATCTCCTTATACCAAATATTACCCCATTAAAAGTACTTATTGCCTTTTGGTTGTATTTCCCTACGAGGAAGAACATTTTTATTTCACTCCTTAGAAGAAAATACTAGTGGAGGAATATTTCCAGTTTGTTGGTCCCTAAAGGAGGAGCAACTTACCAGGTGAGAGAGATTGGACAGAAGATGGACAGGTCTCATTCATAGCCCTATCTCTTGTGGTTTTTTCTCTCTACCTTGTTGCTCCTTCCATGGCAGAAGATGAATTACTGAACAGGCTTTAATTTAGGGAAGAAGGAATAGGATGCTCTTTATGACGAAGACCAATCCCCTTGTCAAGTTTTGTTAGTTCTAGTTCTCCTGGAAGGGAGGAGGGGCAAGTGACAGGCCACAACAAAAGCACAAAAGTAGGTAGACACTGGTGGCAAAAGATATTCTTAGTCCAATCAGCGAGATTTAAAATGAAATATCATTTGGTCTATGGCACGTGTAATAGATGCATGTGCTATCACATCCTTTCAAAAAATGCAAATTTAGTGAGTGATTCTTCTACAGACAAGGTCCTTCATTAAGCTTCTATTAATGCTATCGAACAGAGCCTAGAAAACACCCAGGTATCTAAAAGGCAAAACTAAATACTGTATGTTCAAGAGGGAAACTATAAAATAACTATTTGAAATGTGCTTATGAATGTGAAGCAATTACTGCCACTATTTTCCCATCTTTTCAGGAGATTTGTACTTCACTCTTCATCTTAAGTTTGCAAGGCAAACTAGGCAACACCTTTGCTTCATTCTTATTTAGCACTGAACAAAACTCAGTAAATTTAACTTAATAAATTTATCATCTAGTTTGGTTCAGGGTGGTTCAGAGTCTTAAATGTTAGGTTTTTATTTGTTTAATGACCATTGCTCTCTTTCCTAAGGGTCAACTTTCCGCCTCACTGAGACTGTGCAAACTGGCCTACCCAGTAGAAGAGACAAACATCTGGGGAGTCATAAACCAAGGTTCTCTGAGCTGGGGTGATTTGAACGTGGTGCTATATATCAGTTCCAGACGTCAGGGAAGACTGATAAAGCAGTGCAAAACTCCCAATGAAGCCCAGCTGAGTTGTAGGAGACTGCTGTGATGATAATCGCCAGAACAAACCATAAATTCTGTACTCAGAATTAGGAATGGCCTGTAAACATCAAATAATGGGTGTCTAAATTGAAAATGAAACTATCTGTTGCCTGTAATATTTCTTGAAGGGTGGCTTAGAGAGCCAGTAACGTTAGAGACAGGCGTGATCCTTTTCAATGTCTGCTGTTAGAAAGGTGAGGATATTAACTCCTCCTTCCATCAACCTCAGAGAAACAGAGCTAAATGAACTAGCTAGAAACCATGGGGCATAAAATACAGATTTAACATTATGCAGCAAGAACATTCCAAGTTAACAAAAAATACAGAGAAGTACAGTAACGCATTTGAAGAACCACGCTAGCAAGCACTAAAGGAACAAACTCAAAAGATTTACACGGGTCTTTCAACACTCATCTATATATATATATAAAAAAAGATTGACCTTCTTGCACCTGATTGTAGGGAGGTGTCAGTCAATTTAGTATGAATCTATATTACACAACTATTTTAAGGATATGGAAGTTTGGAGATCCAGGATAATTGTTGATATGCACTATTGAAGCTGGGCCATGACTTAAAGGATGTTTTAGGCACTTATTAAATAGGTAGGAATCATGTGTAATAAGTGCATTTTTAGTTCAGTAGGATAATTTATAAATAACAAGGGTGTTACTTGTTACAAGTGTTACTAGCAGGTGAAAAAAAATTTTTTCTACCATTTTATAAATAAAACAGCTTTTTTTTTTTTTTTGTGAGGAGATCAGCCCTGAGCTAACATCCGCCAATCCTCCTCCTTTTTTTTTGCTGAGGAAGACGGCCCTGGGCTAACATCGGTGCCTATCTTCCTCCACTTTATATGGGACGCCGCCACAGCATGGCCCACCAAGCAGTGCGTCGGTGCGCGCCCGGGATCCGAACCAGCGAACCCCGGGCCGCCGCAGCGGAGCGCGCGCACCTAACCGCTTGCGCCACCGGGCCGGCCCCTATAAAACAGCTTTTTTGCTCTATTTATATGCTTACTAAACCCTTATACTTATGAAAAGAAACTAAAGCTAAGATTTATAGATTAATGGCATTTAAATTTATGAAAATTTACTATTACCCCTACTAAATAAATGTAAATATACAATCCATTTATCCAAGATTTTAATTTTTATAATGACTTCTAGAAGAACAGAAGATGTGATTCTTGTGGGTTGTTGGTACTGTAATTAAGCAGAATATTTTCAGTGCTGATATAGCCTAATACTGTGCATGAAGCAGTGACATGGTAATGTGGGGTGGGGGTAGGGACAGTGCTATTCAAAATATTTGACAAGCAGGAGGGCATGAGCACCAGCCCTTCAGCATAGCGGCCAGGGGCAGCAGGATAGGAGCTACTGCCCAGCAGAATGAAAGGATCTCCATATTTCAGTAATCAGTGTTCTGGTAAAGGCAAGATGCTGAATGCCAGCTCAGAGGCACTTGCTGCTGGTGAGGTGAAGGGAAAAGATATTAAAATTGATACACAGAAACCACAAGGCACACCTTGTGACTATTTATAAGCCTTGTGCCTCAATTAGGAGGTGTCTCTACACAAAAGAATATTCCCTATCCCCACCTCCATGGCTCTACAGGCCAGAAATACTCAAGTTAAAGAGAAAGAGAGCTACTAGAGAAATATATTATTTCTGAATGAACAATAAAGCCATGGCCAATATTTTGCAGAGTATACGGAAGAGAAGCAAAGGCTAAATAATACCCATAATATAACAACAATAATGTCAAATATTAATAGTTTTCTCATAACGTATCAAGCACTGAATCTACATACATTATTTTATTGAATCTTCTCAAAGACCCTATTAAATAAGTACTGTCTGTTTTTGGCATAAGCATACTGAGGCTCAGAGAAGCAAACTGTTCTTCACGAACACAGAGCTAGTAGGTGATCGAGCCAGGCTTAGGACATAGGTGTGTCTGACTCCCGAGGTTTTAATTGCTATGTTACATTGCTCCTATATTGCTAAAAATCTGGTTCTAAAAATACACCTTAAGTTATTAGATTAGCAGATATTAACTAAAAATAATCCATGTACAAAAAAGCAATATCCCAGCAAAGAAAATGTGGGACAAAAGCAGGGTGAGACACAAAAGAGGACCGTCAGGCAATGGAAGAAGAGGCACAATCTTGTACAGAACATAAGTTAGTTTCTTTGCATCCTTTGTGCAGAGGAACTTGAGTTTAATATCAAAGAACCCCTGGAGAGTTTATATGTTTTGTGATATGCCATAGTTAACATACAATCAAAAGTACATTACTCTCATCTTAGGTAAGAAGATTGGTCATCCTAATCAAATAATTTTATTATCCTCATAGAATTTGAACCAAAGAATATCTTTATAGCTAAAACCAAACTCCTGACCTTCTCACTCAAATGTGGATCTCTTCCCCACCAGACATGAAGGGCCGCACACTGGAAATCCAGATACCACCCCAGCTCCTCCTTCTCCCCCCAATAGCTCATCAAGGCCTTTCATTTAAACTGCTGGAATCCATTCACTTTAACCTTCACCACCACCACCACCTTAATCCTTTATTGCCTAGACTACTGTCATTGTTCTCTAACTGGTCTACCTGTAATTCTCACCCTCCCAATCTCCTAGCCAATGCATTCTTCACTTTACAGTCAGTGTGAATTTAAAATAAATAAATAATAAAAAATTCTCTGCACGTCATGTCCCCCTCTTTAAAACCTATAAATGGTTTCCCTTTGAAGGATTTTAATCAGAGACTCAAATCTTTACATCCTAAAGCTCCTTAGGTCTTATATCCTAAGGCCATGATATGGCCTCTGTCTAACCAACTCTCCAGCTCCATCTCAGGCCACCTCTTTACTATTTGTGTTCCAGCCATTAAGGCTTTCCAAATTCTTAAACATGCCATTCCCTTCCTCTCCGCAGGGCTCTGTTCATGCTGATCTCTCAACTCAGGATTCTCTTCCCACTCCCCACACCCTGTAATCGCATCCTGGTTATTTCCTACTCATCCTTACAATCTCAATTCCAATGCTGCTTCTCCCAGGAAGGCTTCCCAGACTCACAACACTTACAAATGCTTATTATAGTTTGCAATTACAAATTGACTTTTGTGGTTAATTGATTAATGTATATCCCCCCCAATAAATATACTGAAAATACTAAGAGGGCAAAGGATTGAGTCACTTAACGTTCACCACTCTCTCCCCAACACTTAGTAGAAGCCTGACACTTATAAGCTGCAATAATTATTATTGATTAATTTATTACTCATATTAAAAGGATGTTGGGATTTGTATAAAATATTTATACAAACATTGGGACTGAATGGACCTTATTACAATCATATTACAATGAGAGAACAACAACACTTCTATAGCACTATTTTGTAAAATAATTTTAAATAATAATTTTATAATTATTATTATATAATAATAATTATAAATAAAATATATATATAATAATAATTATAAATAAAATAATTTTAAAAGACTGTTAATATTACACTTACAAATTATAAATTATGATGACACATTTACCTCTGAAATTTATTTCACCAGTTGTCTCTGTCATTTTAATATACCAAATGCTGACTTAAAATATCTTATTTTCTAAAAAAATATATATACAATCTCCTTTAACATTTAGCTTGTCAAAGAATTATTTTTTCTGAAAATGGGTAATTGACATTGGGTCTGGTCTTGAGGTTAAAAAAGGTACTTGAAATCAACGATCATTTACAAGAACAGCTAACATCATGCTGTCTATTAATATTCCTCATATTTCATTATTTTCAATTTGTGACCCAGTATCAATAATTCATATAAAGCACAATTTTAATTTTTAAGTATTCCAGAGCAGTGTTTCTCAAACTTCAATTTGCGTAAGAATCTCCTGCAGATCTTACTAAAATGTAGCTTCTGATTCTTTAGGTCTAGGTGGGGCCTGAAATTCTGCATTACTAACAAGCTCCCAGGTGATACTGACACAGCAGGTCCCTGGACCATACTTTGAGCAGCAAGGATATAAAGTAATTAAATACTCCTACCTAAGTCCCATACTGTTCAGATCCCCAACATTTTCTGTTTTTTTTCTTTTTGCTTTGAATTCTGGCACACAAACATATATAATCAATTTAATGTTATCCATGCCAAAAATCAAAAGTCAATCACTACATGGCAACCTATCCTACCTATCTGTTTTTGAAATACCAAAAGCTATCCTGGAGTAGTAGCTATAATACTAGGCAAAATCATGGAAGATATTATCAGGAGTAATTATAGTATTCTAGAACAAACTTATAAAGATTTCCTGGTCACCCAAGTCTGGGCAGGTGTTTGCCTAAAAGTGATTCTATTTAGGTAATCAGAAACTTCTTTTCTAGAAATTCACAGGCGTGTTGAAAGGTTTTCAACTAATGGCTTTTCATTGACCAACAGAATATGGAAAACAAAAAAATCTTAGTAAATATGTATAAAAGCCACTTCATTTTATAAATGTGGAAACTGAGTCAGAAACTCACCAAAATTCAACACCTGGTTAATGATAGAGCTGATATGAGAGTTAAGTTTGTAATCCACCAGTGCTAGATGCCCAATGATAATCCAGTGGTACAGTATTTTTATATTCTGAAATTCCTACCATGAAAGTGGCTTACAGGGATTTTTAGCTTAAAATAACTTGTCTAAATAATAATTATCTAATTGTCCAGTATCTATTATATATCAGGAATTGTGTTGTTTTCTGTATATGTGTTTTATCTACTTTAGTAGCAACTCTGAGGTAGATTATATAAGAGGAAATAGGGTCATATACATTAAACTATTTTTTATGAATAGTAGAGTCCATATTCTTTACACTATTCACTACATATTTTAAATGTTTATCAGTATTTTTAACATTTTTATTGCAACATCCTTTGAACGAGCTGTTGTTTAGATGCATATTAAATAGGCTCATGACATCTGCTCTGTCGACGTGTCAGTATTAATATTTCTGTAGCTACATCAAGAGCACTTCTATTTATTCCCCGTATTGGGATCACATTCCTGAACTTTCCCCCTACTAGAGTTATATCCAGCTTGGTTCTCTCATGAGACATTAGTCACAAATTGAGTAATACACAAGCAAATTTGGAATTTTGAGTCACTAAAGATCAAAGTGTCCCACTCACCTTCTGTTGAAGCAACCATTTAATTCCAGGCTAATACATTTTAATACTAAGCATTTAAGATCAAATTACCTGACCAGAAATAGATCCTGAAAGACCTGGTTAAAGCAAAATTAGGTCATGGTTTAGAAGGGCACAGAGATAATATGGTAAGAGACCTAGAAATGTAGAGGAGACCCCACAAAACTCTAATCAAATGATTCAATTTTTAGGCCTTAAACAACAACTATCCTTTACCTGAACGATGTCTCAGACGGAAATCAAGTATTAAGCAAACCTAAAAGATAGCAGTCTCAAAGACCAAGTAAATATTAATAATGAATGAATGAATGAATAAAATAAACCTCAGCTGTATCCAAAAGCACAGAGGTTTCTGAGGCCATGAGCCATATGACAAAGTAAAACTGATCTCAGCAAGATGATCTAGCCACCACTCTCCAACACAGTGTCAATGCTTTGATCTAGTCCACACATGTTCTGAGCTACCTAGGTTTTCATTATTATTGGTTTTATTATCCTGCATCATTATCTTTTTCCTTTTGTATTTCTAGTCTTCTAACACATGAATAGTAACTACTCATTGGGTTTAGAGTCTGTTGACACAATTTCAAGAAAAAAACAACTGTAATTAGCGAAGAGCTTGTAAATTTATTTCTTACTGAACAGCAAGGGCAGAAAGTTAATTTGTTGACCACCAAAGTGCCTCAAGCGATTATGTTTTCTTTCTTTATTCTCTGTGTTTATTCCCAATTCCTCAGAACCAACCAAAGTCCCATCACAGAAGAGCCATATTTCTTGAAGCTGGAAAAAAATTTAAATATATTACCTCAACACTTACATGGTGGCAAAATACCTTCAGCTAGGTGATGCCTATGTAGTAGTTAAATTATGGTTCCCAGGATGGCAATTCTGCTTTTACACCATGCTAGCAGCCCCACAAAGATACAGTTCACTGCCTCAATGGATTCAGCAATAAAAAAGAACACATTTAAATACTAAAGCCATTGTGCATGAATAAATGGCAAAATAAAGGAAACCCTTTAAGTGCTTTCCAGCAGCTTAACCCAGAACCATTCAATTTCCCTTTATTTGTTCCTCTTAACAATGTTTTTCCCTAGGTAAAGCTGGGAGAGCACAGTGCCATTGTGACCTTGAGTTTGGTATAAAGCCAATAACACATATTGACACTGTCAATAGCTATGTGTGTGTGATTTTCCTGTTTTTAAAGGAGAATTCTTTTTAAGGAAAACCAAACCAAAGGCTTGGGGTTGCTCTTTCTAAAGTTTTTATGATTGTCTTGCCCTAGGCCTCAGGTTACTTATTTCAGTTCCGTTTGGAGAGATAGAACAGGGTTGTCCCTGGGTTGACATTTTCTTCAGTCTACAAATTAAGTTAAGCTTATGGAGTAAAGAAAGTAAATTAAGCTGAAAATTAACATAACAATAATTTGCACACGTAAAATTTCATAATTATCTCATATTTATTACCTCATTTAACACTCCCCTCAATCTGATAACGTCAACAAACCAGGTACTACAGCCCTTGTAAATTATTATAAATTCATTCAGATATGAACCTAGATTGGACTTTGATATATATCTTAACACAAAAAGACTATTAACACTGTATAGGTTACCTACTTTCTTCTTGATATTTTTACTAATTAGCTCAGCAGAGATAACTACCCACTTGAATGTTGGAATTTTCAAAAACTGCTTATGTCTCCATTGTCAATGAAGAATTAAAGCTTGGAAATACCAAATCTCATTTGGCTAGCAAATATTATTCAGTCTCCTCTAAATCATTAAAATACCCATGAAAACATATGAAAAAAGTTGAAAGTTAATAACAGTAGTGATAACTGTCTTATAATTAACCTGTGTTTAGAATTATTGACTATCATTACTTAGGATGAAGTCGTTTAAAAAAAGGTGAGCTGATTTAAAGTTCATTTAAAGGAAAATAATAGGCAAATAATAGTACAGGTGGTGTTTAGATGTGGAAAAAATTATGAAAATGGTGTAAGAATGATGGATTGCACTATGTTCATTGCACTATGAACTACAATTCTACTACTATTTTAGGTAGGCAAAGGATTGTCTAACCCAATTAAGATCAGTAGCTCTTTCTACGTCTAGTTTGAGGTTCTGTATCACAGAAAATATTGGGTAGAAAATGGAGAGAACTAGGGATAGTGCATTGAATTCTAGGAGTTAAGGCCCAAAGAGGTAAACTTCTGTAAGTGGAGTGTTCATACAAAAAGATTCTAGTATCACTGCGCAGTGAGTATGGCAGTCTTTTTGCCGTATACTTCATCTGTTCAAGGTCTCAGAAAGTCAAAAAATTTGGATAAAATATAATATTTCAGGCCTGTTAAGCCATATTAGATGAAAGCCTGCTAGAAAACTGCAATTGTTCTATGAACCATATGCATTAATTTGTCATTCATCTATAGCTCTAAAGGGGGATTCAGCCAGCTAAAAAAAATAGAGCGTACAACTAAATAGAGTATAATTCAAAGGTAATACATATACACTGTTTCTTAATAAACAACAAGCCATGAGAGAGCTTTCCTTTCTCATAGAGGAAAAAGGAAAGGGAAAAAAATTCATCATTTAAAAATTACAAAGGGAATCTAAACCAAGCTTTAACAGAATCAAAACGATCTGCCAATGATTTAACTCACTGTCAGAACAAAATTCAACACCCTTAAAGGAAGATTAAAATAATCCAGAGCCTCTAAAATATATGGTCCACAATATTTAGCTTACAATAAAAATTAAATAGGCATGTAAAGGAACAGGAAAAGGTGACCGAGAAGAACTAACATAGCCAATAGAGATTCTCAGAGATTTTCCAGATAACAGTGTTAATGGACAAGGACTTCAAAAGAGCTATGACTAATAATTCAATGAAAATGAGTAACAGATGAACAAAATATATGAAAATATAGAGCATTTCCACAGAAAATTATATTCTACCAAGTAACCTATGGACATTTTACAAGTTTTATATACTACATAATCCTCAGGCTCTGAATCTATTTCAGAATATAGAAAATGTGGAAAATTTTAAAGCACTATAACATTATATGTAATTCTGTCTATGCAATTTTAAAATTTGAATAAAATGGATGTCTTTATGAAAAAAATATGACCAAATTGACTTAAGACAGGTAGTCTGAATAGGTGAATTAATGAAGTAGCCAAAAGATTTCCAAATAATTCCAAATAGACTTTTAAGCTCAGGTGGCTTAATGAGTGAGCTCTTTTAAACTTTTAAGGAATAATAATTTTTAAAAACTCTCATGTAATATAAATTGTCCCAGACTAAATAAAAATGGAGAAGCTTCTCAATCTATTGTACTTACTAGTATAAGCTTACTTTTTAAAATTTGACAAAAATAGCACCAAAACAAAACAAAAAAGACATAGATCTCATCTATGAAAACAGATGCAAAATATTCCTAAATAAGGTATAATCATGTTTCACACCTAAAAATATTCAGAGTTAGATGGCTCCACTAGTGAATTCTATCAAAAATTTAAAGTCATTCTAATCTTACATCAAGTCTTTCAGAAAATACAGAAAGAACATTTTCCAACTTATTTATGATGCCAACATGACCCTAATACCAAAATCACACTAAATCATTACAAGATAAGAAAATTATAGGCCACTTTCTTTCATAATTATACATGCAAAAAATTTTAACAAAATGTTACCAAATCATATTCACCACTGTATAATAGGGATAATACACCTTAGCCAAATAAGCTTTATCTCAGAAATGCAAGATTTGTTTAATATTCAGAAATCAATATCATTCATGACGTTAACAAAATAAAGGCAAATAATTACATGATCGTTTAAATACAGAAAAAGCATTTGAGAAAATTCAACACTCGTTTATGATAAAATCTCTCAGCAAACTAGGAATAGAAGTGAACTTCTTCAACCAAAGATCAATCTATAGCTAATGTCAAATGGTTTTTCTTCTAAGATTGTAATTAAGACAAGAATATACATTCTCCATACCTCTATTCAACACTATGCTGGAGGTCCTAGTCAACGCAGTGAGGCAAGAAACAAAATTAAAAGGCATAACGAATATAAAGGAAGAAGAAAAACTCTCAGACAACATGATTCACAGATAACATGATTGTGTATATAGAAAAATCACAATAAATCCATTATTGAAATATTAAAACCAGTAAGTAAGTTTAGGCAGATCATAGGCTACAAGATCAACATAAAAAAATCAATTATATCTCTATATACTAGCAACTAATAGAAAATGGAATTTAAAAAACAATACCATTTGAAATAGCATCAAAAATCATAAAACACTCAAGGGTAAATTTAATTTTAAAAATGTGCACAACTTTATACTGGAGACTGTGGAATATTTCTCAGACAAAGTAAAGAAGTCTTAAATAGATAGCTATGACTTATACATATATTGGAAAAGTAAATATTGTTACATTGTCAAATCTCCCAAAATCAATCTATAGATTCAATGCTATCTCAATCAAAATCTTAGCAGGGTTTACTGCAGGAATTGGCAAGCTGATTCCAAAATTTATATGGAAATACAAAGAATCCAGAATAGACAAAATAATCTCAAAAACGAAGAACAATGTTGGAAGAAGCACAGCACCTTATTTCAAGCCTTCCTATAAAGCTACAGTAATCAAGAAAATCTGCAAAAAGATAGATACACGGATCAATGAAACATAATAGAGAGTCCAGAAATAGATCCACCTTTATGTAGTTAATATATTTTTTACAAAGCCTCCAGAGTATTCAATGGGAAAAAGTGTCTTCAATAAATGGTGCTAGGACAACTAGATAACTATATTAAATAAAAAAAGAACCTTAATGTCTTTCTTATACCACACACAAAAATTAGTTTGAAATTGTTCATAAATGTAAAACTCAGGAGTAGAAATCTTCTTGAAGAAAACATAATATAACATGTTTGCAATCTTAGATAAAGTAAAGATTTCTTGCTCATGATATAGAAACTAACTTCTATAACTATAAAAGAAAAAAAATGATAAATTAGAGTGTTCACAAAACATATGATCCAGCAATTTCATATCTAGGAATTACCCAAAGAAAACGAAAACAGGATATTGAAGAGAGATATGCATTCCTACGTTTATTGCAGCATTCTTCACAATAGCCAAGACATGGAAACAACCTAAGTACCTGTCAATGGATGAATGGATAAAGAAGATGTGGTATATAGATCCAATAGAATATTATTCAGCCATGAGGAAGAATATCCTGCCATTTGCAACAACATGGAAGGAACTTGAAGACATTATGCTAAATGAGATGTTAGACAGAGAAAGACAAATAGTGTATGATATCACTTATATGTGGAATCTAAAAAAGCCACACTTATAAAAATGGTGGTGTAAAAAATGGTAGTTACCAGGGGATGGGGAGTAGGGAGATAGGACAGATGTTGTTTAAGGGTACAAACTTGCAATGAGTAGTAAATAAGTCTTAGAGATCTAATTCACAGTACGGTGGATATTGTGAATTGTATTATAATTGTATAAGTGTATAATAAATATAATTGTATAATAAATACAATATCGTATTATAATCTTCAAACTGGCTAGGAGACTAGATCTTAATTATTCCAACCACTAAAAAGAAACAATAATTACGTGACACGATAGAGGTGCTAATTATTGCCACAATGGCAATCATATTACAATATATAAATGTATGAAATCAACATGTTGTACACCTTAAATTTACACGATGTTATATGTCAAATTTATATCAATTAAAAAAAAGACAAGAATAAAAATAGGCGTGCTACAAATTGGGAGAGAATATTCACAAGACATATATCTAACAAAGGACTTGTATGAAGAATATATAACTCCTTCAACACAATAATAAGAGGATTAAAAAAACAATAAAAATGGATAAAAAAATTTTTGAACAGACACTTCACAAAAGATAAACGAATGGCTAATAAACATGTGAAAAATTACTCAACACTGAATATCATTATGGAACTTAAAACAATTTCAACATCCACTAAAATAACTAAAATTAAAAAGACTGACCACACTAAATGTTAACAAGGGTGTAGAATAACTTGGAACTCTCTTACATTGTTGGCGGGAGTATAAAATGGCACCACCTCTTTGAAAAAAGATTTGGCAACTCTTATAAGATTAAATATATACCTATGACCAGACAATTATACCCAGTATGCATCTAAGAGAAATTAAAATATGTATCTACAAAAATAATTGTACAAAAATATTCATAGCCATTTTAATCATAATAGCCCAATACTGAAAACAACTCAACTGTCCATCAACATGAGAAAGGATAAAATTGTAGTTTATTCATTCAAAGGATTACTATGCAATAATTAAAAGGTCCAAACTATTAATGTAGGCACCAACATGAAGAAATCTCAAAAATATTTTGCTGAGTGAAAGAAGCCTTACACATTTCATTTATATGAAACTCTAAACTGAGGAAAACTAATCTATGATAAAAGACATCTGATCCTGGGGGGGTGTGGTGTATAGGGTCTGACTGCAAGGAGGCCAAGTGAACTTAATGGTATGTTGTAAATATTCTATATCTCTATTCCATATCTTGTTAGGGGTGTGAGTTACGTGAGAGTATGTGTTTTTCAAAAAATATCAAACTGTAACTTGTAAAATTTCTACATTTAATTTAAATATACCTCATTTTAAAAAATGCAAATGTGTTTCAACTAATTATTTACTCTTAAATACATAATTCACTTGTCTTCCCACCCCCCCACAAGCTGAGCGATTATTAATTCATTTTGGTTTGATTCTGGCTTTCCACTGAATCTCTTCTCCTGCCTCTAACTCACATTTTACAACCACCCATATCAACGACTTACAATTCCCCAAACATACATTTGCACATGAATTCTCTCTGCTTGGAACGTCCTTTCTCTCCTTCTTCACCTACAGAACTTTCACTTGTAATTTTTAAGACTCTGCAGTGAGTTCACTTCCCCTCCAGAGCCTTTCCTGCTCTCCTAGTAAAGGCTTTGGAGAGGAAGTTAATCTTTGGAAAGACAAGGTTAATATCTTCTACTTCTGTTCAATTCTGCACCTCATATCAACTTTTATCACTGCACATTGAACATTTCGAGAATTTATTTGCATGTCTCTTTCAGGATACGTAGTCTTTAAGAGTAGGGACCATGTCTATAGCACCTACTACATAGTAGCAACAGCAAGAACATGAACCATTTATTGAATATATACTTTATACCAGGCATATAGAAAAATACCTTTTGTAAATATTTCATTTAATTTTCAGCATAATTACCATTTTACAGATGATCAAATTGAGGCATAGAGAAGTTGTGTTGCCTATCAATAGTCACAAAGACAGCGTATTGAATGAAGTTAAGCTTTCAACTAAGAGCTCTCTGATTCCAAAATCCATACTCTTAACCACTAACTAAGATTAACTACCTCCTAAATTTCCTATGATAAAATAATAGAAATTAAACAATGATTGCACTAAACTGGCCAAAAAATTGTACCTTCCTCACAACACTGATAAACAAACTAAAATCGGTCAAAATCAGAGATGCCAGAATTATTATTATTTTTTTTAAGCAGGGGTGTGCATGTATTGTTTTTCTTTCTCATTTTTTGCCACTGACGTGTGAATATTTTCAGGCAAAAGTGTATTGTTTGATCTCCACTAGGCACTGATTTAATTTTTTCTTAAATACTGTCTGCCGTAATTGGTTGTGTGTGTATGTGAAAAATATTTTTTGTCTTAGATATATTTCAGTGGTTCACCCCAAGAAACAAAAGGAATATACTATAAGCCCTTAAGCTGGTTTCCAAAATATTGAAACCCTGTTTGACAACCCAAGAACTCCCTGGTTTTATCTTTCAAACAGATTAGTTTTGAATTTTTTGTTTTGTTTTGCTTTGTGTTTTGAGTCTTTGGGCTTTGTGACTTTGGCCCTGGTATCTCCAGCTGCCCTAACTCCTTGTTAGTGAATGGCGGCATCATCCCTACAAACTCTCATCTGTCTCCTCCCTCAGTATCATATCTGGCAGCACTCTGTCTGCTGCCCTCCTGATAATGAGAATGAAACATCAAATCCTCTGTCCTGCACACCACATAACCCTTAGTCACCTTTTTATGTCCATACATACCCTTTATTTAACCTTTTTTTTCTTTGTACAATCTCTGAGAAGTCTAGTGAAAGGATCACTCCTTTCATAAAATATTAGAGAGAGAAAATCATGGCACTAATTTGTTCCAAATTGGCACTGAATAGATTAATTTTTATTAAACTTCTATAATATAAAATCTATATTGCTCTCTTCAATTATCTTCATACCTGATCTTGTTGTATAGTGGCTGTTATTAAAACAAGATTTTAAAAGATTATACAGATTTAGAAATATGCTAGATTTAGCTTGTGTGCAGAAAAGAGTTAGCATAGCAGGCCTGAGACTGCTATCTCTAGAAAGCCACTTTGCAAGGTTGGCCTTTGACTGGAATCTAAGAACTTGAATGGCAAACAGTCCCCCTAGAGTGATAAAATTTTCTCTAATTAATAAGAGTAGTTCACTGTGCCTAAATGTTTGTACAAAAAATATGGTTTATGCTGAAGACCAGCTTTCTTTCTGGGAGTGTAGAATTTTGGTACATGTTAGGCAGAGAGTGATTACATGGCCAGCTCCCAATAAAAACCGTAGACTTCTAGACTCAGCCAAGCTTCCTTGGTAGTTCACATGTTGTCACAATTTGTTGCTGGAGGAATTAAATGTATCTTGTATGACTCCATGGGGAAAGAACTTTTGTAAATTTGAGCCTGGTTTCTTCCAAACTCTATCCCTTTCATTTTTTTCTCTTTGCTGATTTTGCTTTTTATCTTTTCAGTGTAATAAATCATAGCCATGAGTACAACTATATCCTGAGTCCTCCTAGCAAATAATCAAAACTAGGGGGTGGTCTTGGGGATCCTTGACACAGCTAGTATTTGGTTTTCTTCTTTAAAAAATAAAGAAAACGGGGTCAGACCCGTGGCGTAGCGGTTAAGTGCGCATGCTTCGCTGCTGGAGCCCAGGTTCGGATCCCGGCATGCACCGACGCACTGCTTTTCAAGCCATGCTGTGGTGGTGTCCCATATAAAGTGGAGGAAGATGGGCACGGATGTCAGCCCAGGGCCAGTCTTCCTCAGCAAAAAGAGAAGGATTGGCATGGATGTTAGCTCAGGGCTGATCTTCCTCACAAAAACATAAAATAAAATAAAATAAAAAATAAAGAAAAATAATAGAACATTCTGTGGAAAATCTCCTTTCCTTGAAGACTACATTTAATTATGTATTAACGGATTTTTTTTTCACTTTTTGTCTCTAGACTCTTTTTTTATAAGATACTCTTCAACCGTATTCTTGGTAATACAAATAAGTAATAATGGTAATTTAAGGAGGAGCAAAACATAAGGAAAGACACACTGAGATGTTTATTTTTATCAGAAAATTCAAGCCACCACTTTTATATATTCATCTGTAAAGTCAAATTGCTAAGAGGAATTGATAGATCCAGATAACAGCCAGAAAATACCAGTTGAAGTTTTAAGATTTGGTTCCTTGAAAATAACCATCATCTTCAGCAGGACATAATGCTTTGAAGGAATTATAATACCTATTTTCCAGGAAAAGAATGTACATCTGTGTGTTGGTACCAGGAGCAATGAGAGAGAATGAAATGCAATTAGTATAGTGGGAACAATGAGAGGTACGTATTGACTGGGTTCCTGTGATGTAGCGTGCCAAGAAAGTCTCTTCAGCTTTCCTACTTACTCTTCGTTTTCTAATCTGAACAGATTAGGTGACACTCCTCTTCTTACACCATTCACAAGGGTAATTTGGACTATTTCAAAGCAATAAAATGGAAAATCAGGAAAAAAGGTCATTCTGATATACTAACATGAAATGCTCAATGGTGAATTATCAAATAAACAGATATTTGATTATATGAGTGCTTTTGGGAAATAAAGGAGCAAACGGAGAAGGAAAATTTAAAAAGCAGTAAATGCTGAATTTAGAACATGACATAAATAACAATTCCCAACAACATAGCATTTACTATGTGCCAGACATTGTTCTATATATGAACTCATTTATTCTTTGCAAAAACTCTAAGAGATAGTTGATATTATTATCAACCACATTTCAGCAAAGAGGAAACTGAGGTCAGAGAGATAAATAAGAGTCACTGAAAAGCAGACATTGAGTAGGAGAACTGGAATCCAAAGCCAGATGGTCTGACTCCAGAATCCAAGCTCTTGACCACTATACTACATCGCATACTTAAAGACAAGGCATGGTATAGAAAGATTTCTCAAAATAGTGATAAAAAAATTTTTGGCTTGCTTACCAAATTTGTAGTTTTATAAGGAACTAAAACTGGGTAGAAAGACTAAAACTAAATTATTCTAACTTTTCTCACAGAACCAAACACTATTCCTTCCACACACAGATATACCCCACAAAAGGCTAAGACTTTTCTGAGGCCACATTCTCTATGGATCTTTCATATGATTCGGAAGTATTGTGAATGGCGAGAACTACTTCAGGTTTATGGATAAACATTTCAGGAAATAGAGGTCTCTATGTTGATACAGACCACACCACCAAAAAACGAGTACATAGAAGAGAGGTAACTGGAAAAACTATGAGCTAGGATGCAAATTAACTAGAATAACAAACCCTAAGTGGTGCAGGCAGAAAGGGTAAAAAGATAATTCTCATGAATACTTAAAAACTATTTTCTAGCCTCAGACATCTTAGGCTGGCGTCCATCAGTGACTAGGGCCAAAAGTTTGAACCTGTGTTTGGAGGACTAATGTCTAGATGAATGGAATAATTAGGCCAGTGTCCATTAGCCCAAAACTCCTTTCTTTCAGTATGAGTGAAATTTCTAGATCTATTTTCTGAAAAAAACAAAAACAAAACAAAAAAAACATATAAATTTAAAGAGTCAGACAGGCAGTTATTTTCTTTCCTGGGCCTCAGTTTCTTCCTTTGAGAGTTGAATTAGAAAGAAGCTTGAGTTTTCATATGCTCTGATACCTTCTTGCATTTGTTAATAAGAGCTATATAACCTCTCATATCTATTTTGACTTAAGCTATCAAGAAACTCATTTTCAGGAGCTTCCTTTAGTCTAGGTTTTCTATTAATATTATCTCATCACTCTTGCTTTCTTGGTTCTAACCTCAGTATGCTTAATTTAGTTATTTTATTGTATTTGGTGCTCTCATGATAAGCCAACACAAATTTTCTTCTGAAGTATATTAACCATAATAGGTTTATGAAATGCACTGCCCAAATTGAGGATAAGAAAGATCTGTCTCATCAGCAAAAATGTAAAATAACAGATCCAGAGGTTTTATTGGACAGTAAGTTCAATGTGGTTATTAGTATGCTGTGACTGCTAAGAAATCAACTCCATTTTCCTTAGGCTGCATTCAAAAGCATACAGTACCTATGATAACAAAGAATGTGTCCCTAGAAAAGTACTCGGCACATAGCAGACCAGTGAGGCAACAAATGTTTTGTAAATTTAATCTGATATTCCTTTTCTTTATATCACACAGAGAATATTGTGTTCAGTGAGTTAAACCACATTTTTAAAAGGATATGTCAGGGCTGGCCCCGTGGCTTACTGGTTAAGTGCACACGCTCCGCTACTGGCGGCCGGGGTTTGGATCCTGGGTGCGCACCGAGGCACCACTTCTCTGGCCATGCTGAGGCTGCGTCCCACACACAGCAACTAGAAGGATGTGCAACTATGACATACAACTATCTACTGGGGCTTTGGGGAAAAAAAAAGGAGGAGGATTGGCAATAGATGTTAGCTCAGAACCGGTCTTCCTCAGCAAAAAAAAAAAAAAGAGGAGAATTAGCACGAATGTTAGCTCAGGGCTGATCTTCCTCACAAAAAATAAATAAATAAATAAAAGGATATGTCTGACCCTACCAAATGTTGGCAAGTAGGTGACATTGCTGATGCAAATGGAAAATGGTATAATCACTTTGGCAAACAGTTTGGCAGTTACCTAAAAAGTTAAACAAATATCTATCACATAACCCTGACATTCCACTCCAAGACAAATGAAAACATACATCTACAAAAATACTTGTACATGAGTATTCATAACAGCTTTATTTGTAATAGCCAAACATTGTAAACAACTCAAATGTCTGTCAACAGGTGAATGGATGAATAAATTACGGTATATGCATACAACAGAATACTATTCAGCAATAAAAAGGAACAAACCATGATACATGTAAAAATATGGATGAATTTATAAAGCATTATGCTAAGTGAAGAAAGCCTGACCAAAAAAAAATTACATAGTGTATGATTCCATTTATATAAAATTCTAGAAAATGCAAACTAATCAATAGTGACAGAAAGCAGATCAGTGGTTGCCTGAGAATGGAGTTGGAAAGAGGATGAATTACCAAGGCCATGAGGAAACTTGAGGAGTTTAGAAATGCTTGTTGCTTTGTTTTGATGATGGCATCTGGGGTATACACATATGACAAAATTCATCAAATTTTACACTTCAAATATGTGCAGTTTATTGTATGTCAACTATATCCTAATAAAGTTGTTTAAAAAAAATGGAGAAAAAATAAAAAGGATAAGGACAAATTAGAACTATCCAAAGGAGAGTGATATTGGTGGTTGAAAAGATCCAAAACCATGTCCTCATTGAGGAAGTGAGAATATTTGGCTTGGTAAACAGACTCCCCAGCAAATCAAAATAGTTAACATCAAAGCGACTTCAGTGGAAAAGTAATTTTATGTTTCCTGAATAGTCCCAATAAGCAGTCATGAAAAAAGAAACTCCTGATTTTACCCCACTGTGGGATAGAAACTCAAAACAAACTAGCAATAAACTTATTTCTCCCTCAGCCCTTTCCATCAACAAGCGGCACTACCATCCACCCCGTTGCTCACGCTAAATACTTTTCCCACCGCCAACATTCAGCGGGTTGTATGGGGTTTACCCCCAAAATACGTCCTGAATCCATCTACTTTTCTTCATCACTTCCACTACCACTGCATCTCTATCTAAAAACAAATATGTATTTGTAAGTGTACTATAAACCTGGATCACTGTATGATATGCCTCCAAATGGTCTCCCTACTTCCACATTTACCCTCTTCCTGTAAAACCCAGTCTCCACAGAGAAACCAGGTTGATCTTTAAAAAATATAAATCAGATTATATAATCCCCCTGATTAAAACACTCCAGTGGTTCCCTATTATACTTTGAATAAAATCAAAACCCCCTACCATGTCTTACGTGGTCCAGCACTTTCCATCCTTATCTCACGCTATACCATCACCACTACTAGGTACAGTAGGCTACACCCTGACTCTCATTCTTACTATTCTTCAAATATACCAGAATTTTTCCCTCAGGGCTTTTGTCCCAGCTGTGGTCTCTGCCTGGAAACTATTCCTCCAAATTGTTGCCTGTGTGGTCCCATCTCTTCACTTTAGGTTTAACATCCCCATTTCAGATAAGCTTTCCCTGTCCATGGATCTAGAGTTGTTTCCCATCCGCAGTTGTCCTCTGTCTCATTAGCCTACTTTGTTTTCCTCATAGAACCTAATGCTGATACATAATTTATATATGTGTTTATTTATTCATTGGCTGTTCCCTTGTAGAATATAAACTCTATAAGAACAGGGGTTAGGTCTGTTATAGACACTTGAGTACCCTCAGTGCTTAGAAAAATGACAGATTTACAGTAGGCAGTCAATATTAGAGAGCCATATGTTTGTTAAAGACCAAGGGTTACTTTCTAATTAAGAGTTACTCAAGCCTAAGTAATATATAGACTACTTAATAGGAAAAGAAAAATTTCTTAAGCACTCCTGGTGTTGATTTAATTACTTTTGAGTAAAATGTTGCATAATTATTTCTAACCAAAAATTTAGAATGAATTCTTTGCTTGTAGCTCATTTAAAACTACAAAATGAAAACAAACTCACTGATAAATATATCAGTAAATATATATTCAGTGAATAGATCAGTGAATATCAGTGAGTATTTCAGTCACAATCGTAAACAAATATTCTGAGAGAGCATATATTTAAATTGATAGATGATGTTGCTTTATTGAAAGCAAATTATTTCTCGCAGGATGAATATGGTACTACCAGCTGTTACAGCGGAGCGTCGTTAGCATTTGGTCACCTGAACCACTATGTATTATGTAAATATATTCACCTTTATGTCATTGTGTTCTTATTTGAACTTTCATAAAATCTTCATTCTTAAAACTCACTTTACCATCATTGGGAAATTCTCAAACATTTATTCTTCCATGGGAATTTTACAGTAGCTGTGTGTGTGTGTGTGTGTGTGTGTGTGTGTGTGTGTGTTTTAAATCAGGTACTTTGATTGGAATTGTATCACATTTATATATTGATTTGTCAAGCAATGACATCTTTATGATATTACGTCTTCCCATCTAGAAACATGGTATTTATTTCTAGTTATTTAATTCCTATTTTATCTCCCTGAATACTTTTTAAAATATAGAAGTATATAATTATTAAAAGTATTCCTAGTTAGGGACCAGCCTGGTGGCATAGCGGTTAAGTTCGCGTGCTCTGCTTTGGCGGCCCAGGGTTCGAAGTTTCAGATCCCAGGCTCAGACTGACGCACTGCTTGTCAAGCCATGCTGTGGTGGCATCCCATATAAAGTAAAGGAAGATGGGCACAGATGTTAGCCCAGGGCCAATCTTCCTTAGCAAAAATGAGGAGGATTGGCATTGGATGTTAGCTCAGGGCTAATCTTCCTCACATGAAAAAAAAAGTATTCCTAGTTATTTTATGTTTTTATTGCTAGTGTGAAGAAATTTTTTTTAATTATTAATATTTTACTTTACTAACATTTTCTTGTTTCTGGGCTTCTCACTAAATTCTCATTTTTGTTCTCAATATATTTTATTTGAGTTGTTTAGATTTGTCATCAAATCAGCTATAAATAATGATTAATTTCTTTCTTCCATTATTTATAAGGCTTAATTCATTTACTTATTATTAACCAGAAATGCCAAACAATGTAGAATAATCATGATGGTGGAAAGCATCCTTGATTTGTGTCTATATTAAAAAGTCAGTCTTTAGTATTTCTTCACACTATATGATGTCTTTGGTTTGGTGTTAGAAGGTCTTTCGCATACTTAGGAAGTTTTCTTCTATTTCTATTGCATATATGTTTTTACCCAGAATGGCTACTGATTTTTATCAAATGTCTTTCATATCTGTGTTTCTACAATTATATGATTTTGCTCTGTAATTCTCTTTTAATATAATGAATAATATTGGTATATTGTTAATCGTGAAATACCCATCTATCCATGGAGTATATACTTTTTTAAACAAAGCAGTCAAAATTATAGTTCTAAAATTGAAGAAAACACAAATACATGGGAAGATATTCCATGCTCATGTATTGGAAGAATTAATATTGTTAAAATGTCCATACTACCCAAAGCAATCTATAGCTTCAATGCAATCCCTATCAAAATTCCAATGGCATATTTCACAGAACTAGAATAAATAATACTAAAATTCTAAAATTTGTGTGGAACCACAAAAGATCCCAAATAGCCAAAGCAATCTTAAGAAAAATAAACAAAGTTGGAGGCATCACACTCCCTGATTTCAAACTATACTACAGAGCTATAATAATCAGAACAGTATGGTACTAGCACAAGAACAGACACATATATCAATGCAACAGAACTGAAAGCCCAGAAGTAAACCTACAGATATATGAACAATTAATTTATGACAAAAGAGCCAGACCATACAATGGAGAAAGGACACTCTCTTCAATAAATGGTGCTTGGAAAACTGGACAGCCACATGCAAAAGAATGAAACTAGACCATTATCTTACACCATATAAAAAAATTAACTCAAAATGGATTAAAGACTTGAATGTAAGACCTGAAACCATAAAATTCCCAGAAGAAAACATAGGCAGTAACCTCTTTGACATCGATCTTAGTTTTTGTGGATCTGACTCCAAAGGCAAGGGAAACAAAAGCAAAAATAAACAAATGGGACTATATCAAACTAAAACCCTTGTGCACAGTGAAGTAAACTATCATCAAAACAAAAAGGTAACCTACTGAATGGGAAAAGACATTTTCAAATCATATAGCTGACAAGGGGTTCATATCCAAAATATATAAAGAACTCATACAATTCAACAAGAAGAAAACAAACAACCCAATCAAAAAATGGGCAGAGGATCTGAATAAACATTTTGACAAAGAAGATATACAGCTGGCCAATAGGCACATAAAAAGATGTAGAACATAACTAATCATCAGGGAAATGCAAATCAAAACCACAATGAGATATCATCTCACACCTGTTAGAATGGCTACTATCAAAAAGAAAAGAAATAACAAGTGTCAGAGAGGAAGCAGAGAAAAGGGAACCCCTGTACACTGTTGGTGAGAATGTAAATTGGTACAGCATCTATGAAAAACAGTATGGAGATTCCCCAAAAAATTAAGAAAAGAACTACCATATGATCCAATTATTCCACTTCTGGGTATTTATCCAAGAATACAAAAACACTAATCTGAAAAGATTTGTGCATCCCTATGTTCATTGCAGTATTATTTACAATAGCCAAGATATGGAAACAGCCAAAGTGTCCATTGATGGATGAATGGATAAAGAAGATATGATATATATATAGATATATACCTATATATCTATATATATGTGATATATAATATATAGAGAGTGATAAATATATATATGTGATATATATATATACACACACACAAACACAATGGAATACTACATACATACACTATACACCACAATGGAATACACATTATATATATACACACACATATATATACACAATGGAATACTACTCAGACATAAAAAAGAATGAAATCTTGCCATTTGCAACAACATGGATGAACCTCGAGGGTATTATCCTAAGTAAAATAAATCAGAAGGAGAGATATAAATATTGTATTATTTCACTCATATATGGAATCTGAAAAAACAAAATAAATGAAGAAACAAGACAAAAAACAAACTCATAGATACAGAGACCAGACTGGTGGTTACCAGAGGGGAAAGGGATTGTGGGGATGAGTGAAAGGGGTGAAGGGAGTCCAATGTAGAGTGATGGATGCTAACTAGATTTTTGAGGGTGATCATTTTGTAGTGTTTGCAGATGTTGAATTATAATGTACCTCTGAAACATATTTAAAAAAAGAAAGAAAATACTTTGATTTTGGATGGCAGAAAAAGTAAAACAAAATTCTAGTTCTAACACTTAAATGTACAAATATAGTATGGAGGTGTTCAAGCTGAGCAGCAGTGCTTTCAAACTCATTAGTTCCCCTACACCTCTAAAACCACTCCTCCCCTGCATTCCCTACCTTTCTGGAATATAACACTCTCCAGCCAGCCAGACACTGAAGTCATCTCAGATCACTCTCTTTCTCTTACTCCCACATCCAATCTGTCCCTACATTCTGTTCATTCTACTTCCTGAACATCTCTCAATTCTAGATCTCCCATCCATTGATTTCTTTAGGCTCTCAATATTTCCACCACCTTAGCTAGAGATTTCTAACAGGGTTTGTGGTCTCTCATATTGCTCCTATACCACAAAATATCTCCCACACTTCAGCTAGGAACTGAGTATGACATTTTGTTGCTTAAAATGCTTCAATGTTTCCACATAATTAAGATGTTTTTCCAAACTCCTTAAAATGGCACATAAGGCCCTGCATCTGCCCCTCACCTCTCCCAGTCTCTGCTTCCATTCTCCATGTGTGTAACTCATGAATGCTGTAGAAATAGCAAGTATGTTAGCAATCTCTCCCTACTCATCATGATCTCAAGTGCTCCTTTGCAGTTACACATGTCCTTTCAACTGCCTAGCTAATCAGCTTCCTGCCTATGTGCTCCTTCCCACAACCCCTTCCATTAACTTGTGTCCTTCCCTCAAAGAAATATTTCCTGATTTCACTCTCATAGAATGAGCTACTCTTAGACTATTAGTTTAATCATCCTCCTCCTCTTCATTTCATCTCTGAATCCCCAGTATATGGAACAGCACATTGCACAACGTGGAGATTCAATTGAGTTTGATTGTATATATTGAAACTTTAGATAAGCACAAATTGAATTTAGCAAAGTACATCCTGATTTGCAAGTTAATACTAAAGGTCAAAGTAAACAATAAAGTCACGGTATGCTGTGCAGATAGTACTACTCCATGTGGCATGGGACATATACTCTAAGCAAAACCATGAAAAATTAGAATCAGTCCACAGAAGGCCGTATGGTGACAACCCTGATAACAAGAGCACATAACAAGCTTTTCAAGACGTTTTAGCTTAAGAGAGGACTAGCAACAGAGCTGTAGGAACTTGGAATGTTCAGACCAGAGAAGAGAAACAATAAAGGAGACGGAACAATTATCTCCAATACTTAGAGTCTTCAACTTAGAGTTAAAGAGAAGAAAAGGAATAGAATCATGGATCACAGAAGGAAGAGCCAATTCTCACCTTAGGCAAGAGAAATTTAAGGAACTTTCATCAGTATCACAGAATTCATAGCAATAAAATAGCTATAATTCTTTAGCTTCTCCCAGTATTTCTCAAAGAGAAGTGAATGGCAATTTTGAGTAGAGGAGTTCCTAGCTGTATAGAATTATTCCAGGCGTTGCAGAAAATTTAGCATCTCAGCTTCCCACCCACAAAAATCCAGCAATGATCAAGGGTCATTGGGACAATCAGAAATGCCCTCAAATGCTTTTACTTGAGAACCGCTGCAATTTACACTATGTTTTTGGAACTGTGCAAAATATTTTTAATAAATTTTTAATCCTCTCAATAACCAAGCAAGATAGGAACCGTCATTTCCATGTTAAGATGAAGAAATTGAAGCTATGCCACTAGCAGACAGACCTTTCTGAATCAGATTGCCTGTTTGTATCTCCGACAGCAGAACACTTTAAGATTTCTTGTGGATTACGTGGTCTATTCAGCTAACTGAAACTCTAATGTTAAGGTTTTGAGATGCTGACTATTGGTTTCACTTCCGAGTATTTTCCGTGGCCAAACCATTCACATTCAGGTTCCTGCCTCCTGAGCTGCATTTACTTCCTGTGTAGCTCTATCACACCGAGACGATCTAGTTTGATGTCCCATTCCTTCCTGGTTTGACCCATCTCACGGCAGTCAGCCTTATCATGTAACAGTATGTGAAAATTCCCTCCTTACTAAAATAAATCAAGTGGTTTAAGTACAGGGAAATGAGGCAACTTGCCAAAGATCGTAAAGCAAATGAAGCTGGGGTCAAATCCATATGCCAGTACTGAAACCGATAAATTGAAGATAAAGGGAGTTATATTTTAGTCTTGTGCAACAAAAATGTTTATAGCTTATATATATATACATATTCTAGGAAAATGTCTTAATTTTGATTGCTAAATACAGAGATTGCTAAATACATAGAATTCTGGTATTTTATTACCACAAAATAGAATTATATGATATTCTGCCACGAAAATAATGCTAAATCCTAATTTATTGAGCAAAAGGGAGTGAGAGACAATTTAATGTAATATAATGCTTAAAAATTCATGAACTGGAGATTGATCATCTGAGTTTTCATCCTAGCTTGATATGTTGTTAATTCTATGACTTTGGGTAAGTTATTCAAACTCCTATACCTCAGTTTCTTCATGTGTAAAATGGGATAATTGTAATATCTACTTCATAAGTTATGGATTAAATAAACTAATATATAAAAAGTGCTTAGAATATTTTCTGGCACATTAAAAATTCTCCTTAAATTTTAACTATTATTATTATGAAGGAGCTGTATAATTCCAACTCGACCATTTGTTATCTTGGGGAAAGTCATTTTATTTCTCTAGGTCTGTTTCCTTGTCACTAAACAATGGTTTAAAAGAGCGCGTTCAGAAATTCTAGTTTTATAAACACAAACTCATCACAATTTTCTTTTATTCCAAAAAAACTTTGACTGGATATATCTTACTGATGCATCAAAACAAGGGTATCGATCACTGGTTGCACATTTCCTTTTTGAAAATTACATAACCATTACTTTATATCACTATTTTGCTGACACCCAAAAAGTAGTTATTTTTGTTGTTCCTTGAATTAATAGGTTCTGTTAACAACTTATGACAATTGTTCATGTTTCAGTCTTTGTAGCTGCCCACCCAAGAAACATAAAGTGCAGACTGGCTATCACAGCTCTGTTTAATAATGAGAAGGGGAAAGGATATAATGCTTGCAAGTACAACATGTTCAGAGTTTCAGAATATTCAATTGATCTTCTAAGAGACTTGCTCATGAAATGTCTGTTTTATGTCTTAATCTAAGACAATTTTCTCTGCAAAATCTACACTCCAATTGCTGCATTTTATCATGTCAGCTGCCTCTTTGGGATCTTGTCTAATAAAACATACAAGAGTCTTTTTTCCCTCCTATTCATTATCACTAAAAGTATTTCAGTATCTTATTTGATGATAACAGGTATCCACTCAATTTGTGAAATGATAAGAAATCTATGTTTTAAGTCATGCTTGTCAACCACCTGAGCTTCCACTAGAGTTAGGAAAGCTTTACTCACAAATGCTGCTTTAATAAATCAGCTCCATGAATTATTCCATTTAGCATGAAATAAGAACTTCAATGAAAGGAGGAAATTTATATGTAATTAGTTAGTAAATTCAAAAAATTCTTCTAGAGGTTACTGGTCATTTCTTCATTAAAAATTAATTATGCTTTTATTATATTCCAGGCACTGTGCTGGGCATGAAAATTTTTTAAAATTAATATAACATTGCTCCCACCTTTGACAAAAGGATCATAGTCTGATAGAGAGATTAAAAGAATTCTAAAAGAAAATCACCTTTTGAAAGATTCTAAGTATGAAGTTGGAAGGGGCAGGATCAAATTTGCCTTAGAGAACAATTATTCTGGGGAAAGTATGTGTGTATGTGTGTGAGAGAGAGAGAGCGAGAGGGAGTGAGACAGTGTGTTAGTAAGTAGAGAGGCAAAGAAATTCAGGCAAGATGCTTTCACATAAAATTAAGAAAGCCTGAATTAAGGCAGTGACAATTGAGACAGAAATAGGCAGTACAGACTGTAGAGATACTAGGAAATACATTCAATAAAATTAATGACAAATTAGATGGAGAGAAATATCAAGGATGACTTTACAGGTTGTTAGGCCAAGAGACTGGGAGGATGATGGTGCCTTCAAGGAACCTGGATATATAGAACAAGAGTTCATGTGAGGTATCTGGGATGAGTATAGAGATGTAAAAGGTAGCAACAATTTAGGGAAGAGTGGAAGCCACTGGAGTGGGTGACATCATTCTCAGGAGAATATTTAGAGAAGAGGAAAAAATAACAAAGACACATCAATTTTTCAGAAATGTGCAAGACAAAGGAGCCTAAAAAGACTCTAAGAATGAAAAGTTGGAAAGAATTAGAAATTTCCTTTAGCATTTCATTTATGGTCAAGCTTAAGATGAATGATTTATATAAACATTCCTTCATTTAAAAAACATTAAACAAAGTTCAAATACAAATGAAAATCTGGAGAAAATATTTAAACATATGTGACAAAGTTTAATATCCTTAATACACAAAAAATAAGAAAAAATAATCCAAAGGAAAAAATGGAAAATTAGCATAAACACACATACATGGTCAATAAATGCATTTTACAAACTTTCAGCCTAATTAATATTCTGCATACTGAAACAAAATGATGGAAATCAGTAAAATGGTAGCCTAAGGACCTCCAAAAATTCTTTCCTCCATAAAAGTGATGAGAACACCAGCAAAATGGCCATAATCGACTTTTTCAGAACTCTGGAAATTAACCAAATACTCGCAGCAATCTGGGGATCAAGTATTCCAGAAAAACTATTGAATCTCAATAAGAACAGCAAATTATGTGGTGTATTAATTTTCCCTAAATTAGATATTCCAAGGTAAAGAAAAACTAAGAGAATTTGTTGCTAGCATACCTTCCCTACAAATAATATTAATGGGAGATTTTAAGGTTAAAGTGAAAGGATACTAGGCAATAACTTGAATCTGGATTAAAAAATTAATGAGCACCAATAAAGGTAACTACATAGGTAAATACTAAACACAGTACAGCTATATTTTTGTTTGTACCTCTTTTTTCTCCTATCTGATTTAAAAGACAACTGCATACGCCAATAACCAGTACTCTGTGTTGATGGGTATATAAGGTATAAAGACATAACTTGTACGACAATAACAGCACAAAGGATTAGGGGAAAATGGAACTACAAAAGAGAAAACTTCTTGTATGTTATTTTAATTAAGTTACTACTAATTTAAATTAGATTGCTATAATTTAAGATGTTAATTATAATTCCCAAGGCAACCACTAAAAACATAACTCTGAAAACATAGTAAAAGAAAATAGAGGGAATTGAAACAGTATGCTAGAAAACATATTTTAACACAAAAGAAAGCAGTAATGAAAGAATAGAGAAACAATATATACATATATATACATGTGTGAGATATATACAGGAAACATAATTTAATCCATTTACATTTAAATGTTCGAATTAAAAGGCAGAGATTGACCTAATGGAATTTTTTAAAAAATGATCCAACGACATGTTGTATACAAGAGACACATTTAGATTCAAAGACACAAATAGGTAGAAAGTAAAAGGATGGAAAAAGATATACCATGCAAACAGCAGACAAAGAGAGCCCCAAATACATGAAGTAATATAAAAATACATTAAGCAAAAGTGACAGAACTGAAGGAAGAAATAGAGAATTCAACACTAACAGTTGGAGGCTTTAATACCTCACTTTCAATAACGGATAGACCTAAACAGAAGATCCACAAGGAAACAGAAGACTTGAACAGCATTATAAACCAACTAGACCTAATAGACATTTACAGACCCCTCCAACCAAAAACAACAGAATGCACATTCTTCTCAAGTACACATGAAACTTTCCCCAGGATAGATTATATGTTGGCAAATATAAAGTGTCAATTAATTAAAAAAAACTGAAATCATACAAAATTTGTTCTCCAGTCCATGATGGAATGAAATTAGAAATTAATAACAGGAGGAACTTCAGGAAATTACAAATATGTGGAAATTAAAAACACAATCCTAAATAACCAATAGGACAAAGAATAAATAACAAGGGAAATTAGAATACTTTGAGATGAATTAAAACAAAAACATAACATACCAAAACTTCTGGGATGCACCTAAAGCAGCTCTTAAAAGGACAATTAGAGCCGTAAACATCTAGGTTAAAAAATAAATAAGAGGGGCTGGCCAGGTGGCACAAGAGGTTAGGTGCGCGTGTTCCACTGCGGCAGCCTGGGGTTCGCCAGTTCGGATCCCAGGCGCACACTGATGCGCTGCTTGGCGGGCCATGCTGTGGCGGTGTCCCATGTAAAGTGGAGGAAGACGGGCACGGATGTTAGTCCAAGGCCAGTCTTCCTCAGCAAAAAAAGAGGAAGATTGGCAGATGTTAGCACAGGGCTGCTCTCCTCACAAAAAAAAAAAAAGTAAATAAATAAATAAGATGTTCACTCAATAGCAGAATCTTCCTCCTTAAGAAGCCAGAAAAAGAAGAGCAAACTAAACCCAAATCAAGAAGAAAAGAAATAATAAAGATTAAAATGTAAATAAAAGATATAGAGAATAGAAAAACTATACAGAAAATCAGCAAAACCGAAAGTTGGTTCTTTGGAAAGATCAACAAAATTTACAAACTTTTAGCTAGACTAACCAAGAAAAAAAGAGTTCTCTTGAATTATTGAAATTAGGAATGAAAGCAGGGACATTACTACTGACTTTACAGAAATAAAAAAAGATTATAAGGGAATAGTATGAACAACCATATGTCAATGAATTAGATAACCTAGATGAAACAAACCAATTCCTAGAAAGACACAAACTACACAAACTTAAGAAGCAATAGACCTATAACAAATGAAAATATCAAATTAGTAACCAAATAAATTACCTACAAAGAAAGGCCCAGGATCAGATAGACTTGCTGCTGAACTCTTTCGAACATTTAAAGAAGAATACCAGTTCTTCACAAACTATTCCAAAAAAAAAAAAAAAAACAGAATAGAAGGAAACATTTCCCACTCATTTTATGAGGCCAGCATTATCCTGATTAAAAAGAAAAAAAAAAAACAGACAAAAACAACATATGAAAAGAAAACCACAGACAAATATCCCTTAAAATATATGTAAAAATTCTCCACAAAATACTACCAAACCGTATCCAGCAACATACAAAAATGATATATACCCATGATCAAGTGAGACCTGTCCCAGGAATGCAAGCTTGGTTCATCATATAAAAATCAATCAGTGCAATACAATATATTAATAGAATAAAGGACCAAAACCACACGATCATTTCAATAGACACAGAAAATCATTTGACAAAATCCAACACTCTTTCATGATTGAAAAAAAAATTAACATACTAGGAATAGAAGGGGATTCTTCTCAACCTGAAAAATGATACCTACAAACCCCCCCCACAGCTAAGAATATACTTAATAGTGAAAGACTGACAGCTTTTCCCTAAGATCAGGAACCTGACAAGAATGTCCACTCTTGCCACCCTATTCAACATTGTACTAGAATTATAACCAGGCAATTGGGCAATAAAAGTAAATAAAAGGCATCCATATTGGAAAAGAACATAATTATTTATATTTGTAGATGACATGATTTTGTATATAGAAAATCCTAAGGAATCTGCAAAAAAAGATTTTTGCACTAATAAACAAGCTTTGCAAGGTTGCAAAATGCAAGATCAATATGCAAAACTCATTTGTATATCTATACAGTTGCAATGAACAATCTGAATATGAAATTAAGAAAACAACTCCACTTACAATAGCATTAAAAAATAATATTTAGCAACAAATTTAACAAAAGAATTATAAGACTTGTACACTGAAACCTACAGAACATCATTGAAAGAAATTAAAAATGATTTCAATAAACGTAAAGACATTCTGTGTCATGGATTGAAAGACATTATTGTTATGATAGCAATAATCCCTGAATTGATCTACAAATTTAATGCAATCCTTATCAAAATTCCAGCTGTGTTTTTTTGCAGAAATTGACAAGTTGATCATAAAGTTCATATGGAAACATAAGAGATCCAGAACCCACAAGAATCTTGAAAAATAACAAAGTTGGAATATCTACAATTTCCAGTTTCAAAACTTACTAACAAGCAACAGTAATGAAGACTGTGTGGTATGGACAGAAGAATAGATATATAGATCAATAGAATGGAATTGAGAATCCAAAGATAAACCTACACATCTATCGTCAATTGGTTTTTGACAAGGGTGCCAAGACAATCCAAAGGAGTAAGAATATTATTTTCAATAATTGGGGCTGGGACAACTAGATCTCCATATGCAAAAGAATGAAATTAGACCTCTACCTCACACCATATACAAAAGCTAACTCAAAATGGATCGAAAACCTAAATGTAAGAGATAAAACTATAAAACACTTGTAAGAAAACAGGTATAAATCTTGTGACCTTGGGTTTGTTAATATTTTCTTAGTTGTGACATCAAAAGCATAAGCAGCAATAGAATAAAGAGATTTATTGAATTTCATCAAAATTTAAAAGTGTTTGTGTTTCAAAGAACACTATCAAGAAAGTGAAAGAATGAACATAATGGAGAAAATATTTTCAAGTCATTATCTGATAAGGGTCTACATACAAAATATATAAAGCACTATTACAACTCAACAATAAAAAAGAAACATTAAAATATGGGCAAAGGATTTAAATAGACATTTCTCCAAAGAAGACATACACGTGGCCAATAAGCACAGGAAGAGATACTCAACACCACTGGTCATTAGGGAAATGCAAATCAAAACCACAATGAGATACCATTTTACAACCACTAGAACAGCCATAAAAAAAAAAAAAAGAAAAGAAATAACAAGTGTTGGCTAGGATGTAGAGAAACTAGAACCCATGCACACTGCTGATAAGAATGTAAAATGTCAGGGGCTAGCCCCATGGCCTTGCGGTTAAGTTTGGCATGCTCCACTTTGGCAACCTGGGTTCACAGGCCGGGATCCCAGGCGTAGACTTACACTGCTCGTCAGCCATGCTGTGGCGGCAATCCACATATAAAGTAGAGGAAGATTGGCACAGATGTTAGCTCAGGGCTAATCTTCCTCAGCAAAGAAAAGAAAGACTGTAAAATGTTACAGCTGCTGTGGAAAACAGTCTGGCACTTTCTCGAATGTGAACATAGAGGTTAACATAAATGTTAAACATAGAGGTACCATCTAAAACAGCAATTCCACTCTTATTTATGTACCAAAGAGAATTGACAACATGTGTTTACACAAAAAATTGCACATGAATATTCATAACAGCCTTATTCATAATAGCAAAGAAGTAGAAACAACTCAAATGTCATCAACTGATGAACAGATAAACAGAATGTAGCACATCCATAGAAAGGAATATTATTCAGGCATAACAAGGAATGAAGTATTGATTCATGCAATGTCATGGATAAACCTTGAAAAGATTATGCTAAATGAAAGAAGTCAGTAGCAAAGGCCAAATTTTCTATTTATAGAAATGCCGAGAATAGGCAAATCCATATAGAAAGTAGATTAGTGGATGCTGGGGGTTGAAGGAAGGAGGAATAGAAGTGACTACTAATGTGTATGGGATTTCTTTTTGAGTCGATGAAAATATTCTAGACATACAGTAATGAGAGTTCCACAACCTCATAGGAAAAACTAACAAATTATACATTTTAGTAGGGTGAATTTTATGAAATGTGAATTATATTTCAAGTAAAATAAATGAAAAACGTGTACACATACACACAGATACATACATATAACCCAGGAATTATTAGGTGCTTTATAAACATTTGTTGAATGGCTGAAATGACTAAAGGAACAAAAATGTGTAACACACATATTAAAAAGGAAATAAAAGGAAAAAATGTCCATGTTAGTTACAGATTGGTGATGGGATTGTGAGTGGTTTCTACCGTCTGTGATCTGGTATTCTATTTCAAATTTTTTATTACTTTCATCATGAGAAAAAAATCCAATAAGCATGGTTTAAAATTATTTATAAAACTGGCTCCTAATCTCCAGCTATGACCCAAATAACAGTGATTTATATACAAAAAGGCTTTCTCAGAAGAACAATTTTTAGAAATAAAAGTCCAAATATTGGACCAAAGTTCCGTTCGATATATACGTGACATGTCTTTCTTACAAAGCATTCTGTTATAGTCATGGGCTTCATAACAACATTTTGGTCAATGATGGACCATGTATATTATGTTGGTCCTATAAGATTAGTACCATATAGCCTAGGTGTGTAGTAGATTATACCATCTAGGTTTGTGTAAGTATACTCTATGATGTTTGCACAACAATGAAATCTCCTAACGACGGATTTCTCAGAGTGTATCCTTGTCGTTAAGCGACAAATGACTGTACACTTTGCCTCAGTTCCAACATCATTAACTTACTAGTCTATATCCATCCACTACAGAGTGTTTTAAAATATTAACAGCATACATGATTACTTAGAGAGTTACTTAATTAGAGATACACCTGAAGTTAATTTAAATCTGTGTACACATGTATGCATTCACATACAATCATAAGTACTCATCTGGGTCTATTTATACACACAAGTTCCTGGACTAAGAGGTAGCAAATCTGTAGATTTTGTTATTATGACATACTTGAAAAAAACTGCTTCGATGTGCTTGGCATTTTAAAGCAAAGGGAAATATAGACATGACAAGTTAACCAATTTGAAAACCCAGAAGCCCATATAAGGTATGGCATGTCAAATTCTTTCCAAATGTATCATGCTTTGCCATCAGGTCCTGTATCTTTATCGGCATATTCCAACTATAAATATCTGAGTGAGTACAAGAGTTTGGACAACAGAGATCAATACAAAACAAAGCAGTGGAATTTAATAGGAATTGTTGTGGGAAAAGGGGCATGGAAAGAAAGAAGTAAGGAATCCAAGTATTCAGGAATTCACCACAACTGAAATTTTAGAGGAATATCACTGCAATAATAGAACGCCAACAACATCCTTAACCATATAGCTTTTCTACATACTAAAGGGCACTATCTTTTTCAATAGGGTTGCTTTGAATTATAAGAGCAAATGATTCCTAAGTGTTTACTGTTATTTCTAGAGACTGAAAGGACATCATGTTTGTCACTCCTTTGAAAATGTTCCTCGTGAACTTAATCAGAGTTAATTGCTTCTTCTTTTCTGTGAACACTCGGTCTAGTACACACATTTATTATTGTATTTATTAGGTTTCTGCAATAGTTTTCATACCATCTCCTCTAGACAACAGAAGCTCCTCAGGACAGACGTAAGAACTTACTTAGCTCTAGATCTATAGCACTTAGCATACATTAGTTGCTAAATAAATTTTGGCTGAAAGAAGGAATGAGTGGAGCATTGCTTCTGTAATTTATATTTGTCCTGTATATTTTATGAAGCACAAGGTTCACTTTTTTTATACTCTGGAGTGTAAATAATTATAGCTGCTATGCCTTGGTCCAACATAAATGGTGATTCCAGGGATGACAAATATTTAATAATGAAATTGTCATTTCCTTGTCCCACATCCATGGCAGACATTTTTAATCGAAATGGCATTTTTAGTATAGAGTTAGAATGGGTCTTCAGAATCCTCCTGAGTGTCCTAGGGAGCCAACACTGATTAATCAGAGTTGGCACAAGAGTTCTAAGCAACTGCTTTTCCTGATCTTCTGAACACTCTCAGAGGAATCTCCTTTGGAAACTCACTACTTTTCAAGATTTACAAGTACAATTCATGAAACATAACCCTTCACCTGTATATATCAAGAGTTCTCTAAAACACACTGTGATACCCTTTATGTGTCCTAGAATTCTTCTTTTGCAATGCCATGTTAAATGAAGCTCCGGTGACACTTCCTGTAGCCTATAATTAAATGTTTTCAATATTACACTATTATCAGCAGTCATTATTTTTAACCACAGGGCACAGGTCCCATTAAAGAAAGTTACTACTTGTACTTCTCATGAGGATAAAGGGAAAGAGAAGAAACATAAATGCTCATGGATGAAGACTCTCGAACTATCCCTCTGCCAGCAAGGCCTGCCAGGAATGAAGCTGCTGCCTTGGCTGTGCAGAGCAGGCCCCGCTGATTGATTTAGCAAGTAAGGAACCTTTGCATTCCTGTAGTTGTGGGATTATCCTCTTCCTGCTGCTCTGAAGCATCTGATCCGCAGGCCAGGACAAAGAAAGCTACGTTCCTTAATTGAGGCAGAAACAGACAGAACAAGAAAGGATCTATGGCGGGGCATACTGAGAAGACAACTAAAATGAATACTCCCTGCAAAGCTAGGATTTGTCAGTCCTGGCAGGGGGCCTGTAACAGCTCTGGTAGTGGCACAGACCCAGACAAGTCTCTCAGGGCCTCCAACAAATGCAGAAGTGTATATAGGGGTCAGGAAAATCTGTTTATCAACAACTTGTCCACACCCCTCGCTGGTGGTGAGAACAGAGCTGTGACTCTGAGACAATGCCAATCATAGAAGTTAGTTCCAACTGACCTAAAAAAAATAAAACAGAACCTGATACTCTTAAAAACTCTACTTCCTCATGAATTTCATGTGATCTCCAAGGCAAAATTCTGTATGCAAAATCCATTTATGATTAATTTCTTAATTCAAATAGATTTTATGTGGATTTTTAACAATATTTTTTTTAAACATCATTTCTTTTTAAAACTGTGGAAGCAGTCATTCTTCTTCTGCAAGAAGGGTGAATACGGAATTGTGGTGGAGGGTTGGTGGTCAGAAAGTTGAAGGCTGGAGCGGTGGGACACTGGCCATCAGAATGTCTGAGCAGGATATGAGGCAGTGAGCGCAGTCAACACATCGTCTGCTGTTATCGGAATCTTGGCTGATGCATCCAGTTTTTTCTATTAGTTTATATGCTAGATACGAGGAATAACGGTAATAATAAGAACAGCTAATGTTTATTGGGCTGTTTTTTATGCTAGACACTGTGCTAGGCATGTTACATGCTTTATCCCAATTGATTCTCAAATCAAATTTGGAGGTAGACATTATTATTTAAACTTCATGGATCAAAACACCAAGGCTTAGAGAGGCTACGTGACATACATAATGTCATATTGCTAATAACCAGAAGGACCAGAATTAAACCCAAGTATAAGTTTAGAGCATACACTCATCCAGGAATAAAAAGGTGAAAAGTCACCATATTTACTTCAAGGGTCTTAAAAGCCAGAATGAGTTCAGATTTATAAAGTGAACAAATAGGAAGAAAATGTGACTGCTTTTTCTTTAGTCCTAGAAAAAAGAAGAACCCTGTGGATATACCAGGCCTCCTTGTTTCCAGGGAGTGGGCCCAAGTCCATTTCTTAATAGTTAAGGAATGTTGTGTTAAAGAAACAGTACAGGTTCTTATTTAGGATCTCCTTGCTCAACTTTGGGTATTTCAATTCCTGGGAAGGTTTGAGAGTATATAAGAAAATGGCACAGTGGCCTGTGTGGCCACATTTGTACACTGTCACCCCAGTTGCACCTATCAGTGATACGGCAGCTAGCATCTTGCACAAAGTTCAGGCTAAACCATATGATGATGCAATTCATGGAACAGAGCACAGCTAAGCATTTAGTTTCTGTTACTGAACCACAGAGGTGACTGAATTATAACTATCAAAGGCCTTAATTTCTTGCAATCCATCATTCAAATCCTTACTGATTTGATTAAAAATCCTTCTTTCCAGGAAACCTTAGTTGGCTGAAACAATAAATGTGACACCTAAGATGAATAGGTAAGGCAATAGATACCTTGGAAAATGATTTGAGGAGAATATGAGGTCCACTGTTCAAAAAATATTAAAGTTATGCAAAATCCAAACATAAAGTTAAGTTAAACTTTTCTTTTGATTTGTGGATAGAACTTCCATTTGTTATTTCAAAAGCACATAGTATGAGGAAAACATCAGATAAACCCAAATTGAAGGAAATTAAACAAAATATCTAACCAGTAATCTTCAAAATTGTCAAGATTATCAAAAAGAGGGAAAGTCTGGGAAACCATCACAGTGTAAGGAGCCTAAAGAAACATGGTGACTAAATGTAATGTGATCTCTTGGATGGGATCCTGGGACAGAAAAAGGGCATTAGATAAAAACTAAGAAAATCCAAATTAAGTCTGCAGTTTGGTTAAATAGTAATGATCTAATGTCAGTTTCTTAGTTTTGACAAATGCATTTGTCAAATGGTTATATAAGATATTAACAATAGGGGAAAGTGGATGAAGGGTATATGGGAACTCTAACATTCTTGCAGCTTTTCTGTAAATCTAAAATTTTCTATGATAAAGTTTATTTTAAAAAACAAATCTCATACACACACACACACACAAAGCAGCCACTGCCCTTAAAATGGCCACATATTAAAAGCATATTCATTAGCACTTAAACAATGCCTGACATATAGCAGGCATTCAATAAATATATTTTTGAATAAATGAAGTGGATCCCTTTCCCTAGTTAAAAAAAAAACAAAAAACAAAAACAATGCCCTTGCTTGTCCCTCATTATCTTAAATCTACACTCAGCCTCATTTTTAAGTCTCCGCACAAGCTAGTCAACCCTCAAGATAACTCTATTTTCTACAGATCATCAGCATATTACTTCAAGAAGTCTTTTCAACGTGCTAGGACTGTGTGGCCTTAGGTCCTGACTTAGCTTTGTAGTCCCCTTGCCGCAAAGCTAAAATGCTCTTCCAAATCATTCTACTTGTTCCAGGCTGAATTCAAGTTCCTCTGGCTTTAAGAATTGTTCCTAAACATGCCTGTCTTTTCCTGAAATTTTCCTTCTCGGAATTCTTACAGTCTACCTTTTCATTTCAACATGTGTATATAAAATTGTTTAGAGTGGTCAGTCTAATGAAGTATGCATTTAGTTCCCTTTTGATCCAAGAGTCATTTAGGAGAGATTTTTAGAGACAGGAAGGGGTAGGAAAGAGGGATTACAACAGGACACGAGGAAAATTTGGGGAATGATCAATATGTTCCTTATCTTGATTATGGTGATGGTTGCATGAATGTAGACATATGTGAATCTTACCAAACCATACTTTTATATATGTGCAATGTATTGCATGTCAATTATAGAGTGATAAAGCTTTTTAAAATGTGATTGAAAGTTTTGGTTTCTAATTTATTTATTTATGGTTTTATACAATTATTGTAAGATATGTATTATTTTCTGCATTTTTGGTCAAAAATAAACCTAAATCAATTATAATTTTTGAAAATGTTACATGAGCATTTGAGAAAAAGTATGAGTGCACTCTAATATTAAATAATTTGAGACATATTTTATCTTATTAATCTGTTAAGGACTGATAAAGTTAAAGTCTTTTACTACTATGCTATCCTGGTAACCTTCAAATTGATTACACCTTTTAAAAAATTAGCCAATCAGGTCATTTCCATGGGCTTATGGTATAATACCAATTATGTGTCATGGAGTCACATCTTCATCTGGCTCTTCATCCTTCATAGCATCCTTAAGAAATTTAAACCCTTCAACCACTTTCCAGTTACTGTTCCCACACTTCATGCTCTTTTATCTGGAAACAGTGACATGACATGTGTGACTGAACTGTACCAAATTACTTATGATTTGTTAAGAACTGACGACATCCTGACTGTGGATTCCTCACTGACCAGCACCCGTGGCATCAATTTTAGCTCTAGGTAATTGGTATGTAAGAGGTCTCAACCTTAGAACGAAGGTGGCACAGGCTCCAGCTACAGTGTTCCCATTGGGGCTCAGTCCTGTTAACCAGCTTCCTGTCTGGGTCCACTCTCCATTCAATAGCCCCCTGTCTTCTGCTCTACTGCTGACTCATGTCCCTTTGCAATTTTTACTCTTTTTTTTTTTTTTTTTTTACCCTACCCTGCTGGCTGCAGTGCTGCTTCATTAAACACTAATTCAGCTTCACCTTCTTGCCCTGCTTCACCAAACTCACCTACCGTATTGAACCTGGGATGATTATTAGTTTACTTTCTTTCATGCCTTGCCCAATCTCATCCATCCAAACCACTAGCAATGATACTTACAATTTTTGCATTTGCATTGCCAAACAAAAATTCTCCTCCATTTTGATTTCCTTTTATACCTTACATATAGCAAGATTATTTTGCTGGGCAATATAGTGGAAAGAGCTTCATAACTGGAGGCTGAAGACTCTCTAAGTACTAGTTCTGTCGCTAACTAGCTGTATTATCTGAAATAATTCGCTAAACCTCACTAAGCTCCAGGTTCCTCATGTTTCCAATGGCATTGTGCGAGTTAAATGAAATAGTGCAGGTAAAATATTCTGTAAACTACAAAATGCTATACAAATGCAAGATGTTGCAAATAGACAAGATGTTATTTCTCAATGCAGGTATATTTCTTTGAGCTCTTTGAAAAACTAAGTAAAATATTCCATTTCTGGGACTAAAAGCTATCAAACCTTTCTGAAATCCTCACAGTAGTTTGGTAGATATAAAACTAGAGACAAAAATTGCCTTTTTGAATACTAGAGCTTTATGTAGGAGATGAAGCTGAGAAAATATAAAACACAGGCTCACTTCAATATGGAGAAGGGGATAAAATTGAGGTACTAATCAAAATGTTTGAAGACTGTCATCCTTCTAAGAATAATGCCATGCTTAAGAGCCATGTGTTCAACATCTGCAAACCAAAAGCAAATAAAAAATTCTATTAGCTTGTACCAGAAATGTGAATACTCAGCTGAAACTAAGACTATTGTGGGGGGTATAATTCAAAGTAATATCAGGATGGAAATGATGAGTGAGGAGAAAAGGTAAAAATTATTACATAAACACAATTTATTTTGGAAAAGCGTATGAGCACATGCAAGACAGCAAAATCTAAACTTTCTCTTGGTAATTGAATAGCAGAGTCAGCATAGGGTTTCAGAAGAAAATCAGAAACCAAACTAAACCAAACCAGACCAGTTTCATCTATGAAATTTTTCCTGATTCTCCCAGACCAACTTAGGTACTTTATTTTTATGTGCAATTGTCCCTTGCACTCACTTCCATTGTAGCTATTACCACAATGTACTATAACCATCTGTGTATGTGCCAATTTCACTTAAACTGCCTTTTCTGAAAGGCAGAAACTATGTCTCTTTTCCCCTTTGTGTCCCCAGTGCCAAGCACATCACTTGCCATGTGGCGATCAATAAATTGTTATGAAATGATGAAGAAACTACATTTTGGCCAGTAACATGTTTGACAGTGAATCTCAGCTTATTCTCAGGACAGCAAATAGAGATACACTCATTTTAAAATACTTAAATGTTGGTGCATGACTTATGGAAACAGCTTCATTATTTTATTGAAACCCAACAATTTTTGTGCAGTCCTATTCTAGACAGAGTTTTAGGGGCCTATCTACCATTCAGAGAGTCATAATCTGGGCAAGATCATGCACATGGTTGATTTCTGATATCAGTGGAAGCAAAGTCACAGGGTCAACCCCCACACATGTCAGACAGAGTGGCCATGGAAGGTTTGGCAGGTTGTGTACTGCACAGCTCTACGGGGGTGCCATTCACATAAAGTAAATGTGAAGAGTCATGTAACGCAATATGCACAACCCACACAGCGGTACTGATGTCAGATAGCTTGTTGATGATGAAATTAGCCTATTTTGCAGCCAAAATATTTATCTTTCTTTCCTCAGCAACTTCACTATGTGTGACTTTATTTAAACAATAAAGGATTAATATTTTTGGACCACTCCATGATGCTGTATTTCAATGATTATAAAAAATGACGCACATCTTGTAAATTTCCATCATGGAACGCCAGTTTTGTGGGCTGTTAATAGATATCCTAGTAAAAGTGGTTGAGGGGCCAACTGAGTCAGAAAACACTGGAATAAACAAAGTTAAACTAATTCTTTCATTCAGAATATCCCAGAACCTCTAATATGTTAATATATTAATCTATAAAAGACAACATATTACACAGTGCTTCGCAGATACATTGTACTTCAAACACTTTTTTAAGAAACATTTTGCAAGACGAGTGTGATCTCATGGACCAAACTTGAAAACACTGTCCTAGAGCACAGCATCCATCCCTGTCTGCCTTAGACTCCACCTACTGATCAGAAGCTGTGAGGAGGAGACCAGGGATCTGTATTTTTAAAAGCTCCCACAGAAGATTTTTGTGGCCAAAAAGTTAGTGAACAACTGTTTGGGAACAACCACATACTTTAGCCCAATTGCTCATTACTAAACATTTTTATTCTCAGAAGTTAAATTTCTGTGGCTCATCTTTCACAGACCCCCAAATCTCCTCTCATGTCTATATGCAAAATAGAAAGACAGTCTGATTCTTATTCCAGATTTACTATATTTTCTAGGTTTGGATTTCTGATACTGTTAGCAAGGCTTTTCACTTGTTGCGTCTAGAATTTCAATATGCATACCAATAGGGATTAAAACAGTATTAAGATGTTCAAAATGCAAATAAACACCTGGAGGCTTTTCTCCCATAGAGTTCTTTTAAACAGGCATCCATGGAATCATGGAAGACTAAAATTGAAAGGAGTCCCGAAACAAGTTAAGTTATTTACCCACAGTCAGAGGTCATTAGTGGCAAAACTGGTGTTAAATTCAGAGCTGTGATATGCTGGTGCTCTTCCTTCTACTCACATCAACACAGCATCTAGAAATCTATTCTGAACATCTAAATCTCTCACAGCTACAAATCTATTTCTTGGGCAGGTTTTATGTCTTCAAATTAGGAACAGTAATAAAGAAGAAAAAAAGGATTTTGGTTTTATTTGTTTCTTAACAATAGCTTTAAAGACAATTATCTGAAAAGGAAATAAAGGATCCAAAGTTTTGTAGAGATGAAACACGTGCCAGTATCCATGCCATCCCCCAGTTCAATGCTGCTGCATCATCATCATCATTATCATCATCATCTCTTACCTGGACTAAAACAATAATCCCATAATCAATCTTGTGTCCCTCCAGATCAGTTTCCACCCTGCAGAAAAAGCGATCTTTCAAAAATGGAACCCGAATATGTTCTTTTCTTTCTTTCAATTTTCCATGACTTCCTATTATTCTTTGAGTCCATAACCCATAAGGCCTTTGTAAGATCTTGCCCCTCCAATTCTATTTCTGGCAAATCTCCCCTCGTGCACCAGGCTTCAGCAATACTGACTTTTTTGCTTCTTAATTGTGCTATACTTTTTCCCATCTTAAGATTTTACTAGATGCTTTCCCTCTGTCTGGAACATTTCCTACATTCAACCCAGGCTCAACCTCTTTGTTTAGCTAACTAAATCAACCTTCAACTCTCAGGTTTGAAATCTCTTCTAGGATGCCTTCTCTGGCCTTCATTATTGAGCTGGTTGCTCTACCACTCTGCATTTCAATTGTTTCTTAAATGATTCCTCTCCTAGATTGCAAGCCCTACCACTAAGGCAGATACCTTACCAGTGAATAAATCCTCAGCCTGCTTAACACACAGCGGTGATCCAATAAATACTTCTGGACAGAAGAAATGAAAGGGAAAAGAGATGGAAGGAAGGAGGGTAGGTGAGAGAGAGGAAGGCAGAGGAGAGAGGAAGGAGAAACAATGCAGAGGGAAGAAGAGAGGGGAGCATGAAAACAAGTCGCTGTCTGCGCTAACACAACACCTTTAATATGATGAATTCCCGTCTATCTGGTATGCTGGTATGACTGGGGAAGAGATATTCTAACTAATGCCCATTCATTTAATTAATTAAGACACAGTTCAAGGTTTCAAAAATTAATGAGAATAAGGCAAATACAGATAAAACAACACAAGAAACTCAATTGTATGGAATATTGTACCAACTCTATATCAAACAAATAACATAATGAAATGAGTGAAATTTACCATTTGCATTAAAACATTGAACAACGTGCCTATGCATGCAGCCATTCTTCTAGAAAAACCTGGCATATTCTAAAACCCAAAGGCACTGTAACCATCAAGTCATTCACTGCTCAATTAAAGCTTATATTAAAGAAATAATACTTCTAAAAGTTAGAAGCAATACTCATTTTTTGGCAGCAAAAATGACTCCTTAGTTTTGATGATAAATTGTTATTCCTACAAAGAGAGGTCTGAGACCTTGTGTATGTCTATAAGCAGTAGACAGGACCTTAATTTTGAAAGTCTCATGCTAGACATCTAAGACCACACACTGTAAAAGCACATACAGCTCAATTTATCTGTCCTGGAAGGAAAGTGAGCCAGCTGGACCCTGCTGGGATTTGTACCTGAAAGTTAAAGGAAAATGTGAAGTTCCAGAAAAGTTCTTAAGGCACACCAGTTAAGCAAAATAAGTTGAGAAATACATTATTTTTGAGGAGGCCATTAGCTGAGCTAACAAAATTAAATGCCACAATCACTGAGAAAATAAAAAGATATATACATATATATTCTAATTTTAGGTCTCTGTTATTTCTCTGTAATTGAATTTTTTTTCTACTAGCTGTAGATATATCAGTTCTCAAAAAAAAGGGCTTTTTATGACCCAACTCAGAATCACAGATTCTTATAGCTGCAAGCAATCTCAGAAATAATTTAGTCTAAATTCTCATTTTATAGGTTAGAGAAACTGAAGCCAAGAGATATTAAATGACCTGAGCAAGGTCACACTGTGAGATATTGGCACAGTGATTAGATATTCTAATCCCCTGACTCAGAAGCTCGATTTCTGAACACCAGATCACTCTAATGAGCACGCATACTCTATTCAGTATTTTTTTTTTTTAAAGCAAATGTATCACGTTCTATTTGAGCTTGTAGACATCTAAAACCCCCAGATGGTTTCATATCAACTTCCTCCAAGGCAAATCACTTGCATCCTGAATTTGCGCAATAGATTATTTTTACTCTAAATGAAGAGTTTTATTTATATCCATGTTATATTTTATCTTGGTGCTTTCAGATCATTGTTCCTGCCTTTTGAGATCAATTTGAATTTTAGATCTGCATTCATGGTATTAGCTACTCCTCTCAGGTCTGAATCACCTATGAGTCTGAAGAGCATGAATCCAATGGCTTCATTCAGGTCACAGAAAAGACACGGAGTATAGAGGGCAGAACTGCAGCTACCCCATCTGCCAGGAGGCTGATGCATGAATCAAGACCTACTGCATGCGGCTGTTCAGCAGGCACTGAAGTCATCTAAAGATTCTTTCATTCAACCCACATTTTTCCAGCCTTTTTAAAATTCTATAATAAACACAATTGCATTGACTACATATAAAGCCTTATAGAATAAGCTTTTGGAAAATAAAATATTGTGCTTCTAGCATGTTTTATAATTGACGAAGTAATTGTGCATACATTATTTCATCTGCAACTTAGTGAAGATAAACAAATCAAGGATTATTATTTCTATTTTGCAGATCAGGAAACTAAGTTTCAGACAGGTTGACTATCTACCATCAACAAGCTAATAAGTATTGAGGCAGAGTGTCCCCAGACACTTGTTTTGGCACTTTTTATGCTATTTTGTTTTGATAGCATAGGTAAAATTGTCAAATATATGACTGTCATGAATTTCAGGGCACTGTACTACAAAATCTCAAGTGCATGATACATTTGATTTTCTCAACGCCATGAAAGCCCAACAGAGAAAAGAGAAGTATCTTTTAGAAGACTTCCATGTGTTTTCTCAAGATGGACTCTGTAAGATTTCACAAACCCTGTTTCAAATATTTACCATAAACACACACGTGCACGCGTGCGCACACACACACACACACACCAGTTTGGTATTTTCTACTTTGAATACCTAGGACAGCCCACCCACCCGGCCCTTTGTTCCAGTAAGTATGCCTTTATAGTCAAGAAAAAGGTCCTAGTTGTCAGGCCAAAAAGTTATTGGGGAGGCAGCTTACCAAACATCAACAACAACGTGTACTGTTTCTCCATTACTCCTGTTATTTAAATGACACATACACTCAACTTCTTGATCTCTCCATTGTTTCCAGGTAGAGAATGTCAAGCAAAATTCCAAAGGCTTGCAGCCAATCTCCAATTTTTCCTGCCTCCTAAAGTCTAACTAATAACCAGCTTTTGTACCTACTATTGTATACTTGCATCCCATGCTCAGGTTAGGTATTAGGAAATAATCAGATTCTATTTTGAGTGTCAGCTTCTACAGGTTTATAAAGACCCCACACATACATACACAAGCCAGATATCACATCTTAAGGCTCTACTCTATATTCTGACCATGCTGAGTATTATAATGGACACATGTAATGCTTTACAGTAAAACAGCATTTTATAGTTTACAAAACTCTTTCATAGATATCATTGTGATCCTCACATTAGTGAAATGAAATAAACAGTACAGATGCCATTATTTCCATTTTATAGATGAGGAAACTGAGACTCAACAAATTAAATGACCTACCCAAGGTCACAGAACTACTGAGTGCCCAAGATAGGTCTTAAATCTTCTCATTCAAGTTTAGTGGGGAACCTAACAAGTAATGCGAAGATGTGACTTTAAAAAATGAAACAGTCAGATAACAACATTAGCCACCCATATTCAAATGCTGCACTATAAGAGTTCAGGAAAAAAGATGTAGACATCCCACTTGATCTCAACAATAAGGCACACAAGGCCTCCTAGAGCCATCATGACAGTCTCTTAAATCTTTTAACCCCAGATCATAGTTGAAACCAGTTAACACTTTAAACTGTGCTTTTCATGCATTGGAAAGAGCTCCTATTCTGTTGTAGAGAGTTAAGTAACAAGAGGATGAAACCCAGGCGGATTAAGTTATTCTATTCAAAGGAAATAAATAAATTCTACGTAAAGAAGGAGAAAAATACCTGTTCACCCTAGTGAGTGATCTGGATGGCAGTGAAAGACGTGAATCATAAGGTCACAAACACTGCAATGAGGAAGCAGCTGAGTTTCATCTGACACAATAGCAAAGTGCCAAGGCTGTAAAAACTTAGTAGGAGAATGAAGAAAAATGACAAAGTGCATTATAACTCTGAATAACATCTTGACAGGAAATGGAAGGCTCAGCAGGCTCCTGCACATTAAAAATCATGCCCCATATGATGTGGGCTGTACCTTCTCTGAGGAGAAATCACAACCAAGCTAAATGTAGAACGGGGGAGAACAAAAAGCTGAGAAGCAGGAACTCACACAAAAACAGATCGTTCAAAAGATGTTCTAGAGCAGTGTTTCTCCAAGAGTGGTCCCTGGACCAGCAGCATCAGTGTCACTTGGGAAGTTATTTAGAAATGCAAATTATCAGGCCCTACCCAGGGCTACCAAATCAGAAACTCTGGGTACGGGGTCAGCAATTTGTGTTTTAAAAAGCCCTTTAGGAGATTCTGCCTTTTAGCCCAGCGAAGAATACAGTAGTCCAGTTACCAAACTTACCCAAATCACTTGCGTTTTGGTAGTACTTTCAGTTGAAAAATGTGAACATTAGATGATGAGTGGTGTGTTTCCATCTGCTATGAGCCCTGGAAATGATACAGTTTTGACACATCCCCACCATCCGCTGTGGGTGCTATAAATAGCAGTCCCATTTAGCATTATCCTCTGAAAGCTTGATAAGTGAAATGGGACCGTTATGAGATAATTAATCATTCAATTATGGTCAGCATACAGTTAATTAAACATAATTTACTCTTCCTCAATCATTTAGTCCTTAGAGCAGTGGTTATAGCACTTTAGCACATATCAGATTTACCCGGGAGGGAGGGTGTGTTAAAAGATTCCTGAGATGCCCTCCCCCCGCCACCCCCGAGTTTCTAATTCAGTAGGTTAAGGGTGGGGCCTAGTAATTTTCCTTTCTAACAAGTTCCCAGGTAATGCTGATACTGCTGATCCAAGGACCACACTTTGAGAATGCCTGTAGTAGAGAACAAATTAAAAAAAAAAAAAAAAAAATCAGTGTTTTAGGTACACTGGCCCAGTGGTGTGCTGGTAAATGTTTAACAACTGGCTCTCCAGGAAGGGCAAGAAAAACAACAATTATTTGTAGTGTTTGCCCATGTCCTAGTATAAACATTCCAATCATGGCCCATACATATCATGCTACCAACAAGATGTCAGTGAGCTCAGAGATAGGAAGAGACGTGTACAGTCCCCTCGTGCACAGTCCACAATAGCCAACTCTGGTGCACCACTGTGGCCACCTCACATTTTTCTGGCCTCAATATGTGTAAAAACTGCAATACCACGTTGCTTAAATTCCACAGTTCCCCAAAGAAGGAATTTGCTGAGTCAAACAGATGTTTTATGTTAATTCCGCCTCATTCTTTGGTGAGTCACTGACTCTAGCAGGAGGTGATGTAAAGATCCATTTCTCACAACAAAACTTATAGTAAATTTCCCCAAATAGAGATGCATCATCCTGAATATCCACACACAGAATTTGATTTGGGAATGACCTTGGCAGCAGACTAAGTAGAAAATGGTTATAGCATAAAAGTAAATGGGAAAATAGAAAAGCTGTATTGCCAGGCAAGTCCTGCAGTGGGGTTTCTAAAGTAAGATAGAGGTGATTAAATCTAAGGAAGAGTTCAAATATCAAATGTGGTCAAACCACTATGAGGCACTATAGCAAATAACCCAGTTCCTGCTTAAATATGTGATAAATGTTCCTAGAACGAAACACTCAGAAACCTTAAATAATATTCAGTAAGAAAAGATTTTTTAAAAAGAACCATATTCTCCTTTCCATTCCTTTTGAATCTCTACTAAACGTACATTATGGAAAAAACTCTTTGTTGACTCTGTGAAATCATGGCATCCTCCCCCACTCCCACTCAGCCTTTTTAAAGTGCAATTTATGCTCTGCCAACTGACCAATCCTCCATTTTGGTTAGTAATCTTGGTCAGAGTCCTGACTCACACACTGGATAACTAGCCCTTGAATAAGCAAAATGTGACTGTAAAAGTGAGGTCTGTCCCAGGTCTTTCTCGATTTGTGAAGGTACAGAAGTTTTCTCTGTTCAACATGCAGAGAAAACATAGATCAGCAAACTAGGTGCCTTTAAAAGAGTCCTTTTCTTCACATCTACTTATCAACAGATTCTCCTGACCATGAGTTCCCCTGGCAAAATTATCATTGAATATATAACATCTGGAAGTTATTCATATTTATTATGAAAAACCATCAAAAGCCTTTTGGCTATGGGTAAAATGTGTAATGACACCCAATTTGAATAACAATTTTTTCCATGTACTAATGAAAGTAGTTACTTTTGACCCACATTTTCATCTAGTACTAAGGCACAAGGATAGCTGGTCCACGTATCACTTGCCAACCCGACTTCCAAGTTTTCAGCCTCCCCTTTCAACAAGTTGCCATTAGCAAGCAGTAACCCCCTGCCTGAAGAGCTTAAGCTACATAGAGTTCACTTGGAGTCATTCAGCACAGCTCTGTAACTCCACACTTGAAAAGTCTTTCCTGTTGTTGGACAACAATCAGAACAAAATTAAAGCATTTCCTATTCAGTTTTGCCAACTGCAAGAACTCATTCACTTAAAGCTTGATGACAATGAGTCGATTCAATTGCCATTCAAGAAGAAGCAGTTTTGTAAAATGTGTTTCTTGTCAGCAGCCCACACTAAGCTTCCATTCTCTCTGCCTCTCTTTCTCTCTCTATTTTTCCCAAAGATTTAGAACAAACTGCATCCTGAGAACTTAGCTCTTTTGGTGGTCCCATTGAGGAGAAATAGTCACTGGATTCCAATACACATACTATCATATACCATGTACATATCATTGTGCTCCTGAGGAGAGACACAATCAGCAAAGTCTAGAAACCTCCCTGGCTCTCTGCTTCCACTTGCCCATGGCTCTGCTTACAGATTTCTCCTTACTCATAGCTTTTAAACCTATGTGAGTTATTCCTTTCCTTAATCCAAACCCCAATGACAGTACAGGTTTAAGTCTGAAGGGTCTTCTTCATTATTCTCCTCCTCCATCACTCATTGCATCAACAAGGGCAATAACATGTTTTTCAAAAGAAACTATAGAGCAAATAAGACCTAAGTTGTTTACTTTTATGTAGAGATTTTTGGATAAAACTCAAAAGTTACAAAGTCTTTTATGATGCCTGACTTAAAAGAATATGAAGCAGGCCAAGAACCATGGACCAAACAGAGGGAGCGAAGCCATTAACCACTTATAGAATGCTCAGCACAGTGGAGATTACACAGATCCATGTTTCCTAAAGTTAAGAACATACTGAGTTGATGTTGGTGGTTCATGTATAAGCAGTTTTGCTTTAATAATTATGTGTTTAGAACCTACAACTTAGTAATAAATGGTATCTATTATTGGTACTATTATTATAATTATGTTCCTTTGTCTTCTAGAAGCTAATTCTTTAAGAAAACTACTAATCTTTGGATGGCAAAAAGGTTTCAACGTGCATGACAATACTCAAAGATAAATAGTGGATGCCTGGAGAGCTATGTAGGGGCAGATGTTGAAGCCATGTTTAAACTCAGCAGGAAAAAAAATGTCTTCATCAATTAGAGACAATTATAGGTTTGGATAGCATATCTTTTACACATTTGCCCCCTTCCTGCCCACCTCCAGCTCTAAACTTTAAGGTTCTCCAGGAGAGGAACTGTGCATACACATACGTATATGCATGCGCATGCTGGCGTGTTTTACACTGCTTGTATTATTAATCTTTGGTGCATAGAATTTAATTCATAAATTTTAGTTAAACTAACTGCATTGACATAGAAGCAGTAAAATGTACCGAACAAACATCAGACAAAATGCAGGAGGTCTATGTTCTGGAACCAGCTGGTAAAAGCAAGTATCTGTAAGCTCAGACAAATCACTGAACTATCCGAGGCCAGTGTTTATAAGAAGTTGAACAGGATGATCTCTTAAGTCTTTTGCAGCTCCAAAATCTATCATTTAATCATCCCTTCCTTTTTATTTGGAGAAGACATTTGTGACCTACGCTATCAATATATGTCAATATACTCATTGTTCAACAAAATAGGATCAAGGGTAAGCTCTGAAAAGGTTTGACATTTAAAATAGTCGAAAGTTGTGAAAGTATCAAATAGAATGGACTGTGATAATCCCAGAGGGCCACAGAAGATTTTAAAGGAGAGTCTGAACCTTGCTTTGCTTTTTAGAGCTGAGCCTCTTAAATCTGATTCTCTTTATTCTGTGACATTTATCAATAACCACTACTGATCACTTGATGATGTCTGAGCTATAGGTTTACAATCGGTGATTGGAAAGGGAGGGAAGAGGCAGCTGTCAGAAATGTGACTAGAGAAAGGAGATCATAACCTAGAAGACAAAAAAAAAAAAAAAGAAGGCAAAATTTCTAGTTCTCAGATGACACATGATACAGATATGAGCATTTTACAGACAAGTCATAAAATTGTACAGAACTACGAAGGATGCAACAAGTGAAAAGTAATCTAAAAAATGTCTTATCAAAGCAAAAAGACACAAAAACCTCACAATAATAAAATTTTTCATCCATGCTGACCATCTAGGCTAGAATCCAAAATAATACTTAATGTCTCATAAAAAAGTACACATAGACAACTGGTCCATCATATTCAGACAGCATGAAATGTGAAATATGAAAGCACTTAGGATGACTCTTCAGATGTCAATCTCCTAATTTCCTCAAAAGTTTCAAAAAAGAACAGTCAGGAAAGCACTAACTGGAAAAGGAAAATGAAGAGACATATGGACAGAGAAAGAGAACAAATCATAATAGGCAGATATCTTCCACATATAAATAAACACAAAAGTATTCTCTTCTGTCTTAAAATGCTGTGTACTATATTACTCAGTGACGATCTCCTGGACTTTTGAAGACTTCAGCTCTAACCACGAATCTAGAGTTGCCTCATTCATAACTGTCTATGAAATTCAGATGCTTAAAGTATCTAATTTTTGGTGGTAGGTGTTTACCTATTAATTAAGCAATTCTAGTCATGAAAATCATTTGTCATGAAAATCAAGTCATTTGAATTAGAAAGCTTTTATGTTGCTTTAAAAACTATCCCAAATAGGCCTAGTGTTGACCACTTGAGAAGCTAAAGCTGAAGAATTACTTGAATAGTGTTCGGGCTACAATGCTATTATTCATCCTGAAATGAAAGAAGCCCTCACTGCCCAACAAGAAGTAAATGATCCCAGACCAGAGTTAACCACCTGAATCAGATGGAATATTTTTCAACTGATATTACCTTCATTTCTTTCCATGTTGTAGACAATGTCAGACCAACTCTGGCTTACCCTTAAGGACTTAGGTCCTACATTGCTGCTTCCAGGAAGCCATCTTTCACACACACGCGCACTCTGGGTTGGAAGCCCTTCCTCAGTACTGCCTTGACACTCTTTGCAAATCTTTATCATACCACCTGTATTTTATTTGCTTTCTATTCCCAGCACCTGGAAGTAGCTGGCACATTGTAAAAACAGAGAAACAAACAAGAATAAAATATAATCAATGTTGAATGGAGTCTTGAGTGTAGTGTGCCAAAATCTTTACAGAATAGCCGTACCTTACTTTCATTGAATGCGTGAATTAGAAATTTTAATTTATTTGCTTTCAATGTAGAATTGCCTAAGGTCCCTATATCAAATTAATAGTTAAGGCTGTTATTTTTCATTAAACTTATATTTTCATTTCCACTCTTGTTATCCTCTCTTTCCCTGTTTTTATTTTTAACTTACATTACTCATTTGATTTTCACAAAGCACAGAATTAAGACTCAGGGACACCAAAAGAGAAGCCTGGCTTGGCCCACGACTAACCACAGGCACCATATAATAAATCAATTTCTTCCTCATCTGTAAAATGAGAGAGTTGGAATAACTGATACAAGAGGTAGGTTTATCCTGCACGGTTACCTGGCGTATGATATCTATTCAAGAAACCACATTAATTTAAACTATAGTAATTTGGAATGGGTCAGAACGTTGACTGAGATAATCAAATCTATTGTTTTGTTTTTTTGTTTGTTTATTTCCTCTCTTAGAAGAGAAGGCTGGCTAAATAAATTAACTACATAACAAAAAAGGTTGAGGGCACCTCTACTCTGCTAAGAATGCAAACTGGTCTTTAAATCCTTTAGAAGTATCTATTTACTTACAAACAATGTAATTGTAATCTATGTAGGGCTGACACTGTTCAGACTAGTATTTTGACGAGCTAATTAGCGATCATCCTTATCTATTAATTAAAACTCCACTGGGCAGGGGCCGGCCCGGTGGCGCAAGCGGTTAAGTGCGCGCGCTCCGCTGCGGCGGCCCGGGGTTCGCTGGTTCGGATCCCGGGCGCGCACCGACGCACTGCTTGGCAAGCCATGCTGTGGCGGCGTCCCATATAAAGTGGAGGAAGATGGGCACAGATGTTAGCCCAGGGCCGTCTTCCTCAGCAAAAAAAGAGGAGGATTGGTGGATGTTAGCACAGGGCTGATCTCCTCACAAAAAAAAAAAAAAAAACAAAACAACTCCACTGGGCAGTGTTTGAATAGTTATAATAGTTGCAGTTATTATATGTTCTTAAAGAGATTAAAACTAAAGCAAGTATTTACCCATTTAATTAGTTTTCCTTTCAATTCACTCAAATTTGACTATGTTTATGTTAAACAAACTTACTTTGGAAAAAGTAGCTGCATTAAATAAAATGCAAGAATTTTGATAGAATGGGGTCTGCCCGGTGGCACAGCGGTTAGTGCGCACCCTCCACTTTGGTGGCCCGGGGTTCGCAGGTTTGGTTCCCGGGTGCACACCAACACACCGCTTGTCAAGCCATGCTGTGGCGGCATCCCATATAAAGTAGAGGAAGATGGGCACGGATCTTAGCCCAGGGCCAATCTTCCTCAGCAAAAAGAGGAGGATTAGCATCGGATGTTAGCTCAGGGCTAGTCTTCCTCACAAAAAAAAAAGGAATTTTAATAGAATGTCCATTAGATCCAAATTTCAGGATTGCAATAAGAAGAGCATTCGATAGGCAATTTTTATTTCCCAGAGTGTAAGGATAGCTCAACAAAAAGGGCACTTGTCATGATTTAAGTCTGTCTACACAAATCCATTCATAGTAGTATTTTGTTGAGTTGAAGCATTCTCTATAGAATGAGTGAATAAAGCATTTCAAATCAATAATCATGCATTGAGGGCTAACATTTCCTAGGTCCTGTGATAGTATAATGTATGGGGAATACATAGATAATTACTTTTTGGAATTTACAATTAAGCAGTTACACAAGAAAATATAATATAAAGTACTATAAATTGGCATAAGACATATATGAAACAAAGCTCTATGAGCTTCAAAGTTAGGAAAGATTATACCTCTCTGCCAGAAAAGAGGAAAGGAAACCAATTTTTATTGCCATGCGCCAAGCTGTTCTACAGAGTTTCCCATGTGTTCCTTTCTCAATCTGCACATCATCTCTTTAAATAATATATTAGTGTTGGAATAAGGAATAGATGTAAGATATAATCAGATGAAAAGAATGACAATAAAAAGGAGAAACAGTAATAGCTTGCTAACAATACGAGGCAGGAATAAGGAATCAGGAAGAACCAATTTGAAAGTTTAATTGGGGAGGTCCCATACTGAGAAATGGAAGAGAACAGAATCACATGGTGAATGAATGCCAGTAATCCAGGTGGAAAGCAAAGATGGGGAAAACTTACTCAAATCAAAATTGGTCAGTGTGGTTATGTCACTGCAAAGCAAATACAGGAGAACTTACGTGGCTTTGCTGATGAAGGGCTACAGGTGAGCATGATGATCTATGAATATTTAAGCTGCTGTGTGATTGATGGGAAGGGATTCAAAAGGTGTGATTAGTAGACCTAATTGGCAGTTGGAAGTGAAGTAGATCATCGTTGTGTTTTTATTCTAAGTAGAATTTTTATATTATAACGAAGGGCATCAGAGACTTGGGAAATTGCTGTTTAGGGATGACTCTTTGGAATCCTAGTGGGGGGAAAAAAAGATAATCCATCTATCAAAGAGGTGAAAACATTGATGTTGAAGAGACCCAAACACGGATATCTTCAAGCTGCCTGCCCTAAGAGATTTCGATATGATTAGCCCAAAACAGCAGAAAGGGCTTGGTTAAAGTGGAATGAGCTGAGTTTCCATTCACTGCTCAACAATAGCAGTGATTAATGCTATGATCAAAGCAAGATCTCAAGAAAGAGAGGCTAGTAAAATCCAGAGCAAAGAGTCTCTTAATAGCCAAACATTTCTCTCCCAGACTAGACAGACTGGAGTCTCCCCTGTGGGAACTGTGCACCCCAAACATAGAGGTCAGGAAACCATTGTCCCCGTGTAGTAGATAAGATGTGGTATTGTCCTAAACAGGCAGTGAAACAGAAAGCAAGGGATAAGCTACCCCATGGAAGGAATAAAAAAACAGTCCAACTGACATCCTCACTTTATAAACGAAAAAAACAAAGCTCAGAGGGTTAAAGATCACAGGATGATCAGTAGTTTTTAGAATTCAAACCCAGATCCCTATAATTCCAGAGTTCATGTTCTTTCCACTAACTGCGTACTCCTTTATGGAGCAGGTAGAATTTGAAAAGAACCACTGGAGAGCGTTGGTACAGATATAAAGACATCAAGGCATAAGAATCAGGAGCAAAAGATGGGACAGAAAACATGAGACATGGCTAATAAACATAAAATTTGTTTTTCAGGAGTACACTGTACTTTGTGAATCATCACTCAAATAGATGATGAGATTGAGCCATGAAAACGAATTTCTTTGCAAGGAAAGATCAGGCTTCTGAAGATGTAGAGGAAGGATGTGACTACGAGAAGATAGAAAGAGGTTAATAAAGAAGACAATGGAGGGAGGAACTTTTCAGAGTGGAGAGAGCATCTTGATCAGGCAGTATCACAGAAACTAAAGAAGAGAATTTGGGCATGTTTTTAAAACGCCTAACTTCATAGTCAGGAAATTACTTACTAATAGAGAAGGATATGATCCTTTTACCTGTCTCCGTTCTTTTCAACTTTCCAGGTCTCCAGGCAATTTTCTTCTTCATTCCCTTCTCATTACGTGGATCACTTTTGGAATGCTGATTTGGGAGGGAAGGGCACGTAGTATTTATCAGCGTTTTGATTTAGAAAGAGAACCTGAAATATTCTATTTTCATTAAAGGGGGATGAAGGGTAAGAGAACTGTTTGTTTGTTTGATAAAGGTTGATACCAAATAGGACATTGGAGAACAATAATATCTAATTTAGAGCTACAGCTCTGTGGATCCCGAGATCCCTGCTTTGCCCCTTGTCAGAAAATACCAAGCTTGTATAGCCGGCTAGTAATATTTTCAACTGCCATTGGTTTGAATTTAGGCATAAATTCTTCTAATTAGATTAGATTTCTTCTAAATAAGAATTTACTGTGTACTCTTGAGTTTCACTGCTCACAGGAATTAAAACTCTTTCTCAAGCTTATTCCCATCACTACCCTTATTCTTTTTGAGCAGTTTATGGCTTTTCCAAATAATATTCATTAGGCAACTCAATTACAGGGTATGGTTCTGTTCCCCGGTTATTCTTGGTCGATACTTGAGTGAAAGTAGAGTATCCTTTTCTTTCTGCTGTTTCACACTAGTCATTTATTTGGTAACAGACTAGCCTATTGATGGGTGAAGGCTTGTAAAATTAATGACTAAGAAAACCACTTAGCCTCCTAGCATTCAATGAAATCCCCAGAGTTCCTTGAACCTTGTTTGTAAATTATTGTCTTTGTGTCACTTGCTTTTACATATATACAACAGTTTTTTGTTTAAACCTTGGAAATTTGTTTCATATAAAGGTTTTTCTTCAGATCCGTGATTGACTATTCTTTTGTGGAATCTTCAGAAAGATTTATATTGAGGAGTCAGTCAGTAGCCTAAGAGGTATGAAGAAATTGTTTCATGAATCAAACCATTTGTGTCAGTGGGAACATTTTCATGCTGTTCCTGATAGAGTTCATGATTTACAATGTAATTCCCCCCCTCTCTGGTAGGGAACAGGGACTAAATTAATATTCCCTCACAAATAGTTGTTTGCAATATTTGTTTAAAGATAACTCTCTACTTTAGTTCTAACATCTTAAAAAGTTAAGTTTCCTTCCCACTAATTGCTATATTTGGTTCATAATCACTCTGGTTTCAAATAGTAAGAATATATTGGGTGCTGGAAAGAAGTGAAGTGAAAACTAGAAAATGTTTTAAGTACTTACAGGCATTTTGTGGAACCAAGAAATACGTGAGTCTAAGCAACACAAACAATTCACAATTAAAGAGACAAACTATGTATAGATTATAGTGCCCTGTGTAATTTATACAAAAAAGGAATCCATACAAACAATAAGGAACACTTCCTTTAGGAAATAAGACTTGAGCTGGGCTATGAAAAATAAGTAGTGTTTGCATTGACCTGGAGAAGTAAGAGAAGGCATAGTAGGCAATGAGAAGGAAAGAAATAAAAGTATGGGGTGGGCATGACCTATATATGAAATGATGAATATACCATCATGATTAATATGTTTTTTAATATCTACTAGATCAAAATTATTACTTTTGTTGTTTAAATATCTTTTAGGTTTTTTTTTTTTTCTGCATGATGTATCACTTTCTGATAAGGGTGCTAAAAATTTCTCATTCTGATCATGGATTGTCAATTTCTCTTTGTAACTAGCAATTTTTGCTGTATATATTTTGAAGCTATGTCATTAGGTGCTTATAAGTTTATCAGTGTCACATCTTTCTGATAGATTTTTGCTTTTATTACTAGGTAGAGTCACTCTTTATTTGTAGTAAAAATTTCTTCCATAAATACAATGTTTTCTATATTAATAATGCTATTATTAATATCTTCATCATATTAATATTATTTTTAATAATAGACAAAAATAAAATCTTTCTTGTGATTAATATTTGCATGATATATCTTATTCTATTTATCTTCAAACTTTCTGGGTAGATTTGTTTTAAGTGTGATCCTTAGAAGCAGAATGTAGTTGGATTTCTTTTTATAAAATTGGATTATCTGTCTTGTAATCCACATTCATCTGTTATGATTATTGATATATTTGGACTTATTTCTACGATCTGATTTGCTACTTCATGTTTTCTTCCTTTTTTCCCCTTTCCTGATTTCTGTTTGGTTTATAAAGTTGTTATAATTTTTTTCTCTCAGTGTATTTGGAATCTATAGACTATATCTCTTTCCTTTCATATTACCTTTAGCTTTTAACATATGTACATTTTTTTTCTAGCAAAGTTTCTAAAGTTATTCAGTATTTCTCTCTTCCTCCAGACACAAGACCCACACTCAATTTACTTAGCTACTTGAATACTTTTTATTTTTGTCTAAGATGTTAATTTTATCCCTTTTTAACCAAAAAAAACCCCTAGTTATTCTTATTTTTCACAGATGATAATTGAGTTTAACTTAGGTTTTTGAGCTCACTATTATTTCTTGTGTCCCATGTTTTCATTCTAGATTTAGTTTTCTTATTGCCAAAACGCATCTTTTAGTAGTGCTTTTACTGGTGGTTTCTATGGAGTAAATGTTTTCAATCATTTTATATATGAAAATATCCTTATTTTGGCCTTTTGAATATTAATTAGTTTTGGTTTATTAAAATATAAATCCTAATTGACAGTTGTTTTCACTTAGCACTTTTAATATGTTGTTCCTCTTTTCTGGTGTCCATTTTTGCTGAGAAATCATCTGATAGTTTCATTGTTTTTCCCTTGTCGATAATCTTTTCTCCCTACAGGTTTTAAGATTTTCTCTTTAATCTCGATGTTCTCTATCTTCATAATAGTGTAACTAAGTATAGATTTATCTTTATTTTCTTGCTCAGTACTTGGAACACACTTTCTACCTGAGTATTTACATTTATTTTATGTTATTTTATTTTTTAATTTTAGAAAACTCTCTTCATATATTGCTTTACTATATTTACCTAATTTATCTTCCTCTGGAACTCTTAGCATACTTTTGTTAGAGCTTCTCAACACTTCTCAATGTCTCCCAACTACATTCTAGTCTTTTCTTTTTATTTCTTTTTTTTGTCTTCTAGGTTAATTCTTCAGCTTACAAATTTGATTTATAATTATCTTCGATGTCAAATTTACCCCACCTAGCAAGTATTTTATTTCAATGACCATAATTTTTATTTACATTTTTATTTTTATTTGGTCCATTTTCATGACTACCTGTTCTTGTTAAAGGTCCTGTTTTTATTTATAATTTTCTGTCCTTGTCTATGGATGTGCTTCCTTTATTGTATATCCCAAATAAACTTATTTTAAAGTCTTTGTTATAATGTTGCATAAGACTAATTTCATCAGAAATAAATTTATGCTCCAAATGTTGATTTTGTAGCTCCTTTACTTAGGAATAGATTTCTTTATGTGTTCTGGAATTTTAGCTTGCAGACTCCTCCAAACCACCCATGTGTAAACCATCAGTGCCAAACCAGGCCATATAATAGCCATTTGCAGTCTCTGCCCTGAGGTGATATCAGGAATATTACAAATCCAGTTATGGAGCCAGGGGTGGCTTGGTTATATTCTTGGTCTCAAGACCCATTGGTGCGTCTTCCTCCCCTAGGGCCAGCAGCTTACTATAAGCAGTGGTCCCTGGTCTGCTTTCAGAAGCGTGTTTTGTCTCCATACATGAGCAACAGAATCACACAGGAGCTTTTGGCTTTGAACAGTGAGCTTGAATCTAATGGCCCATCTTGTATGGACTATTTTAATTCCCTCCTACTACAGGGAGCTAGGTTCCAGGCTGCTACCAGAAGGATGCTCCACTAGTCAATGACTTTAGCCTTGCCTAACATTTTGTGTTTATGTTCTATTTCCACTCCATGGAGATGTTATTTTGTTTTTGAAAGCAGCAATGAGTTTTGTGTTTATATGATTTATATTTTCTGTTTTTGAAACAGAGTGTTCTTGTCAATGTGTGAACTTACCCTGCCACATTGCCTGACAGTCTTTTTGGGGCTGTGTCAATCATCCCAAGCTTCCATGAAGCCAGAAATAAAATTATACAGGAAACAACCATATAGTAAGTGTACATATTGAATTTCTTAATTTATGTTAGTCGACCAAATACTTATGAGCATCTAACATGTAGAGGTGATATAATACAATGGTTAAAAGCATAGAATTTATAGCCAAGCTGCTTGCATTTGGATGCTAGCTTTGTTGTGTTTGTTTGCTAAGTTATTTTACCTCAAAGTGCTTCAATTTCTTCGTCATTAAAATGACAATAAAAATAATACCCACTTCAGAGGTTTGTTGTGAAGATGTATTAGTTAGGGTATGTGAAGTGTTTATAATAATGCCTGTTCTAACAACAAGTATATTTAAATTATTGTTCTTGTTTATTCACCACCAGCTAAAATGGTACTAGATTCTGTGGGAGATATAAAAAGAGTTCAGTAAACATGTTCTGTATGCATGAATTTTATTTTGAGTTAGTAACGGAATAGATTTGAAACAATTAAAGAATGATAAAGCCATTAGGCCATATAGTTCCAAATAGTATTTTATCAATTCTAAAATTTAATAGGAACTAATAGATAATATAATTTATAAAGACTGGGATAGCTTAGAAAAATGTCTTGAGGAGAAGAGACTTGAGATGTGTTAGATGAGACAGACAGATGGAAAGGGCATCCCAGAGTGGAAAGCAATACAAATCAGAGTTTCGGAGAGGAAATAAGGGTGATGTACAGTGTGAATATAGTATGTGTGGAGAACAAGGCAGAAGATCTGAATTGTAAAGATGATGGAAACCGCAATGGATTAGCATGGATGAGATTGGGGTAGGAACATCTAAAAGCCAAGTGGAAACGTTTAAACTTTAGGTAAACGATTTTCAATAGGGAGCTACTTTCAGGTACTACTCTGGAGCAATGATAAAATGGAAATGGTATTTGGGCAAGGTTTTTTGAGGTAGTTGCACTTAATTTAATAGGCCACAGACCTAATGTTAATGCCCAGGCAACTACAAGTTTGTGTGTAATCATCTTTTGATTTTAAATAGGAATGATCTAGTCCACCCTGTATAAGGTGTTAGTAATATGAGAAAAGAGTACCCTGGATCCTCCCTCTCATCTGACAGTGAAGGGCGCATTCCCATCACTTCTTATTTTCACCCATCAAAAGTGAGAAGTACAGGGGTCTGGCCCAGTGGCATAGTGGTTCAGTTCACGTGCTCCGCTCTGGTGGCCTGGGGTTCACAGGTTAGGATCCCGAGTGCAGACCTACACACCACTTATCAAGCCATGCTGTGGCAGGTGTCCCACGTATAAAATGGAGGAAGATCGGCACAGGTGTTAGCTCAGGGCTGATCTTCCTCAGGAAAAAGAGGAGGATTGGCAACAGAAGTTAGCTCAGGGTTAATCTTCCTCACCAAAAAAAAAAAAAAAAAGAGAGAGAGAAGTACAGGACCAGAAACATAACTTCATTTAAAACCACTTTGCATTACTACCAATGAAAATAGTCTATACTCTCCCTGTGGCCCCTAAGCATTGTTTAAAGAATGTCACTGTCAAACAAACACCAAATACTTACAGATAAAATATACTTCATATTATGGAGTTACCTAGGATTCACATCAGGCTAATCAAAGAGAACATGTTGACATTGTTAAAGTTAATGTATAGTAATTTAGTACTTACTGAAGACGTATTTGAAACTTATCAGAACAGTAGATATGTTGAAACACCTTGGAGATCAAATAGATTTTTTGGTGTGTCCTTGAGGAGTATCTGTGCTGCCATATTAATTCTGGAAAACCACCAAATGTAACTATAATGACAATGATACTGTTAGACCTCCACAGAATTATTTTCAGATTTTATTTCATAACTGAATCATATTTTATTATTACCCTAAGATATTTATATTGCACAATTGTGCATAAAATCCTCCGCCAGAGAATTCAGGAAAGAAAGAACAAATTAGAAGGAAATAATGAAGCCATCCTCAAATTCCAGATGGATACAAAGCTAATTTGATCTTTAAGGTCCTGCCATCTGTTCTTTTTATTTATTTTAAGCATTACACATTTACATACCTTCAAATCAAGAAACCAAAAAGCAGACGCGTTTATGATGGAACACTTCATTCATTAAGAGAAAAGGCCAAAAAGTATAATTTCTTTTGTAATGGTTTGGTGGATTCTGGTTGGATATTTGAGGTATGCAAATTTTTCAAATAACTGAGAAATAATCAGGCCAAGAAGACATCAGGCAATGGGGAAAGAGAAGAAACAATAAAATTGTAGCAAATCTTATAATGTAATAGCTAAATCATTAATCTGGATTTTAAAATTTGTTCTTGTTGTTTGTTATATTTCTTCCCTATTTGGTAAGTTTGAATGAAGATATTGAAACTTTTAAAGCTGATACAGTGCGTTGAATAGTGTCCTCAAAAATTTATGTCCATGTGAAACTTCAGAATGTGACTTTACTTGGAAATAAGGTCTTTTCAGATATAATCAATCAAGTAAGGATCTAGATGAGCCATACTGAATTGGGGTGGGCTCTAAATCTAGTAACTCATCTCCTCATAAGAGGAGAGGACACGGAGAGACATACAGAGACACAGAGAAGAAGTCCACGAGAAGTCAGAGGTGGAGATTGGAATAATGCAGCTAGAAGTCAAGCAATGCTACGAACTGCCATGCTAAGAATTGCAGGGAGCCACCAGAAGCTAGGAAAAGGTAAGAAAGGAAGGCTTTTCCCTAGAGCCATCAGGAGGAGCATGCCCTCCCAACACTTTGATTTCAGACTTTTAGCTTCCAAACTGAGAGAAAAAAAATTCTACTGTTTTAAGCTACCTAGTTTACAGTACTTCGTTATGACAGTCCTCGGAAACTAATACAGCCAAAAAAATTTATTGAATGTAGATTCTGAAATCTTTTGAAAGGTTAAACTTTTGACTTTGGAAATCTTTACATAGCCACGAGAAAAGCAGCATGTAGAAGTTTGAAGATATGAAAGCTTCTTCTGCACTGCGAAAATATAAATCAAATCAGACCCATGAGGAAAGTCAATTTAAAAATTTACATATAGTCCCCATTCCTAAACTACTCAGAATGTGTGTAGGTACTATTTTGACTAAAGAATTCATGCAAAGGTTAAGGAAAAAAAAAGAGATATAAGGAAGAAAGTTGTCCAAAAGTATTTTAGAAGGAATAAATGGAAATGAAAAATCTGATAAGATCCTTTGCTGCTTCCCTGTTGATCTAAATATTTCATCTTATTTCACAGGGTATGTTTTGAATCTGAAAATTAAGATAATCAATGCCTAATAATCAATACCTGATCATTATCCCTGCTTTCAACGCTGTCATGTGTCTATGGGAACCAGAAGATTATGAGGGTAGAGAGGGAATAATGTGGAATAAATATCTTTCACTTTACTCTCCAAATTTAAGAGTCAGCAAGTTTGTTTTCATTTTTAAAATCTAAATTTTATTTAATCTTCTGTTAGGTCAAAAGCTTTGCTATTCTATGTGTCTCATTCATTCTTTGGGTGTGTTTGTTAATCAATTTGCAATACTGTGTGGCACTGGATTTAGGTGTATGCCTCCATGTGGTAGCATATCATATGTGATTTTTTTCTTTGATCACTTCCTTAATACCACTGTCTTTTGATTACTATTCTTAGATAGCAAGGCAACCATTTTTGTTCTTTTTTTTCCTAGCTGAATATTTGAACTATGAGAAAGAAATCTTAATTAAAATCAAGGCTGAAACTGAAAACTTATCAAGCCTGTTCATTTTAAGAAGCTCAGGCCATTGAAAAAGCAAATCTTACTTTCTGGCTTAGTTTCAGGTGACCAACTCTCTGAATCCTACAGTTTGCACCTCTTCTTCCAAAGGTAGTTTCAAATTTCCTTCAGATTACTGAAAAGAAATGCATGCCATCACAGCAACAATCAATCAGTCAAATAGCATTTTCCAGGGCCATTTCAAGGATTTCAAATTAATATTTCTGAACTATTATATCTTGCTTTCATCATGCCCCTTTCTACCAAAAGCTTTGCATGGCTTCTAATGCCCCGTGAAAGAAAGCCCAAACTTCTCATTCTCATAACCTGGCTCAGAAGATACCTTTGCATACCGTACATCTGATAGGGGGTTAATCTCCAAAATATATAAAGAACTCATGCATCTCAACAATAAAAAAACCAACAACCCAATTGAAAAATGGGCAAAAGACCTGAAGAGACATTTCTCCAAAGATATACAGATGGCCAACAGGCAGGTGAAAAGATGTTCAACATCATTAACTATCAGGGAAATGCAAATCAAAACTATAATGAGATATCACCTCACATCCGTCAGAATGGCTATAATTAACAAGAGAGGAAACAACATGTGTTGGAGAGGATGTGGAGAGAAGGGAACTCTCATACACTGCTGGTGGGAATGCAAGCTGGTGCAGCACTATGGAAAAGAGTATGGAGATTCCTCAAAAAATTAAGGATAGAACTACCATACGATCCAGCTATTCCACTGCTGGGTATTTATCCAAAGAACGTGAAAACACCAATGCGTAAAGATACATGCACCGCTGTGTTCATTGCAGCCTTATTCACAATAGCCAAGACTTGGAAGCAACCTAAGTGCCCATCAGGGGATGAGTGGATAAAGAAGATGTGGTATATATACACAATGGAATACTATTCAGCCATAAGAAACGATGAAATCCAGCCATTTGTGACAACGTGGATGGACATAGAGGGTATTATTCAAAGTGAAATAAGTCAGAGGGAGAAGATCCAATACCATATGATCTCACTCATTAAGTATTAGATAATAACAACAACAAACAAACACATAGAGACAGAGATTGGACTGGTGGTTACCAGAGGGGAAGGGAGGGGGAGGAGGGTGAAAGGGATAATTAGGCACATGTATGTGGTGATGGATTGTAATTAGTATTTGGGTGGTGAACATGAGACCATGATGTAATCCATGCAGAAATAGAAGTATAATGATGTACACCTGAAATTTATACAACGTTATAAACCAATGTTACCGCAATAAACAAAAAAATAGAAAATAAATAAAAAATAAGATACCTTTCCAATTCTTCTCCTGGGATTACGTATCTAAGCTCTATTCTCCATGGAGTTAGTCCCATCCATTCACCGTTTCTAAAATATCTTATGAGCATCCCCGCTTCTGTGATTTTATTCACCTCCATCTCACCAGAAATGCCAATCACACTTTGCATACATCCAAGTCCCCCTTTCTTTAAGCCTAATGCTTCCTTTAAACTCACAGCTCTTAATATTTAGCCCAAGAATTTGGCATTTAATCACAGAGGGCTCACAACAATGTGAAAACACTATTTTTTTATTACCAATTAATGTACACAAGAGATACTTTCACTGCCTGCATGAGTCTCACTCCATGTTCGACCATCATCCCATGCTTGACCAACTGATCAACTGAAATCTGAATCACAGAGAGTGAGATGAGGTATGTCTCAAAGATTGGGTGAGGGATGAGGATGAGAGTCCAAGTTGAGGTGGAACTCAGGAATAGATTAAGTATCAAGGTGAAGGTCAGGTATTATCTTGCAAACATACTTATTTACATTTTGAACTGGCTAGGTCAAACACCATTCATGACAAGGAAACCAAGTTCAAATGGTCATGTAAAAACTATACTGCTTTGACTACATATTATTTATGGTATCTTCTGTTATATCTTAAATTGTCTTATATGTTATTTCTGAAATCCAATGGCTAACACGAATATCAACTTGAACATAAAAAACATGATAGAAGGACCTTTCTCTGACCCCTTTCATACTTTTCAGGATGGTGCCATCTGTGGTTGTAAAAATATTTATTATTGGGTGAGTCCTAGACTCTTAGAGTTTTGGGAGGTGGGTAAAAGTCCAAAAGAAAACAATATACTTGCATTTGGGAATATATAAGAATGAAACCTAAATGTCAAGGACTAATCCTTTAAAAGGCAATAGACAAATCAAAATGGGTTAAAGACTTAAATTTAAGACCTGAAACTGTAAAATTCCTAGAAGAAAACATACAAGGTAAGCTCCTTAACATTGATCTTGGCAACGATTTTTTTGATTTGACACCAAAAGCAAAGGCAACAAAAGCAAAAATACAGAAGTAGGAGTACGTCAACCTAAAAAACTTCTGCACAGCAAAGGAAACCATCAAGAAAATGAAAAGGCAATCTATGGGATGGGAGAAAATATTTGGAAATCAAATATCTGATAAGGAATTAATATCCAAAATACATAAATAACTCACACAACTCAATAGCAAAAAAACAAAACAAAAAAACAAACAATTCGAGTTAAAAATGGGCAGAGGAACTGAATAGAGATTTTTCCAAAGAAGACATACAAATGGACAACAGGTACATGAAAAGGTGCTCAACATCACTAATCATCAGAGAAACGCAAATCCAAAGCACCATGAGATATCATCTCACACCTATCAGAATGACTGTTATCAAAAAGACAAGAGATGGGGGCAGCCCCATGGTGTAGTGGTTAAGTGTGATGTGCTCCACTTCAGCGGCCTGAGTTCAGTTCCCTGGTGTGGACCTACACCACCCAGGAAATTGCTGCCAAGACCAATGTCAAGGAGCTTTTTCCCTATGTTTTCTTCTAGGAATTTTATGGTTTCAAATCTTATGGGTAAGTCTAATACATTTTGAGTTCATATGTCTGAGAAAGGGTTAATATCCAAAATATATAAAGAACTCATGCAACTCAATAGCTAAAAACACAAACAAACTGATTAAAAAATGGGCAGAGAAACTGAATAGACAGTTTTCTAAAGAAGACATACAAATGGCCAACGGGTACATAAAAAGGTGCCAAACACCACTAATCATTAGGGAAATGCAAATCATAACCAGAATGAGGTATTACCTCACACCAGTTAGAATGGCCATCGTCAAAATGACAAGAGATAACAAGTATTTGCCAGGGTGTAGAGAAAAGGGAACACTTGTGCACTGTTAGTGGGAACATAAATTGGTGCAGCCACTATGGAAAACAGTATGGAGGTTCCTCAAAATATTAAAAATAAAACTACCGCATGATCCAGCAATCCTACTTCTCGGTATATATCCAAAGGAAATGAAATTAGGATATTGAAGAGATATCTGCACTCCCATGTTCATTGCAGCATTATTTACAATAGACAAGATATGGAAACAACCTAAGGGCCTATCACTGAATGAGAGGATAAAGAAGATGTGAGATTTTGTACATATATAAACAAAATGGAATATTATTCAGCCATAAAAATGAAAGAAATCTTGCCTTCTATGACAATATGGATGGACCTTGAAGGCATTATGCTAAGTGAAATAAGCCAGACAGAGAAAGACAAATACTGTCTGGTATCACTTATATGTGGAATCTAAGAAAAAGTCAAACTCATAGAAATAGAGAGTAGAAAAATGGTTGCCAGGGGCCCAGGGTTAGGGGGAAATAGGGAGAAGTTGGTTAAAGGGTAGAAACTTTCAGCTATAAGATAAATAAGGTCTGAGAATCTAATGTATAACATGGTGACTATAGTTGATAACTCTATATTGTATAATGGAAATTTTTTAAGAGAGTAAAACTGAAAATTTCTCAGCAAAAAAAGGAAAGATAAATATGTGAGATGTGTAAGGTGATGGATATGCTAATTAACTAGATGGGAGGAAGCCTTTCACAATGTATATGTACATGAAATCATCATGCTGTACACTTTAAATATCTTACAGTTTTGTCCATTTTACCTCAGTAAAGCTGAAAGGAATTTTTAAAAAACAATAGGTACAGGAGAAAAAAGTTGAACATTCTCAGAAGGAAGATAAATATAATTCTCCATAAAGTGATAGCAATACTTTGGTGCTGTCACCTCCTTTTACAATGAAGTGATATAAGATGAACACTAGGGAGATGCATGAAGAATGTTAAAGTGTATTAATTTTGCAGAATATACTGTAGTATATTTTCTAACATGGATAGTCAATAGTAAAATCAATAATTTAAATTTACAAACATTTGTAATAGTATTGTAAAATATAAGCGCACTTGGCGATTTAAATGTAAATCTTATCTTTTTCCTATAAAAGATATTCCTGCTGCTGGTAAAGTTTGTTTATATATATTTTAACTTCACACGCGGTTTTTGAGGCTTTGCTTCAGCACTAATATTTTTGTTAATTCGTCTCATCATCCCCTGTAACATTGAAAAAGTTCATCACTAATGGAAATTGTCATAAGACAATAAAAAGCAGCTTTTAAATCCATAGTTAGAATTTAAGATAGCAGTGGGCCAGCTATGATCCATGAGCCACATTTGGCCTGGTGCCTGTTTTACTGTAGAAAAACAAAGCTAGGAATGGTTTTTACATTTTTAAAGAGTTGAAAAAAATCAAAAAAAAAAATTTCATGATGTGAACATTATATGCAGTTCAAATTTCAGTGCCCATAAATAAAGTTTTACTGGAACACAGCCATGCTCATTCATTTATATATTGTCTGTGGCTACTTTTATGCTACGGGGTACTTGCAGCAGAGAGTGTGTGGCTCACAAAGCCTAAAATATTTAATATCTGGCCCTTCATAGAATAAAGTTTGCCTATCTCTGATTTCCGAGAAAGAAAAACAAAATAATTAAGCTTTACAAAATAGGTTGTATATTTCAAATAACTTTCTTCCATGTGCAATTAAATGAGAAAATTCTATCTTCCAGTTATATATATCCCCAGAACACCTAAGCACATACTCCACTTAAAATACAATAAAATTAATTAAAGACCAATTTTTTCACAATAACATTTAATATTTTTATTTTAATACAAACCAGTACACAAGACACTATATACCAGTTGTGACCTGTAATTTACGAGCAACAACCACTGGTCAGGAAAAACTCACTGGTCTGTATAACCTCTAACAGGTACAAAGTGGTGCTGTCTAAAGCAAACAGAATGAAATCACCCATTGTGGGAATCAGAATGATTTTCTAAATTAATATTAAGGCAAAAAACTCTACCAAGGACATCCTAAGAAATAGTTTTGTCTCCATTTTTTCTCTGTTTTGCTATTAGAGGTTCTCTGAGCATTGTTTCTCCTAGATATTGAGAAAAGTGCAGGATTTCTGATAAGTATGCTACATGTATTAGTGTTCTCTTAATGAGTACAAGTTGTAGATGCGCTAACTGTATCTGAAATGCATTGAATGTGAAATTCTTATGCATAAATGTGAAAAGGAGATGTTCAAAATAAAAGACTGCTGCTATTATCCCATTTGCAATTATACTATCATCCCACATCAGCACACATATATGCACTTTTCTATTCTCTTTCCTGTTGCTTAAGCAAATGACCAGGAACAAAGAAATGCCCTATTTCTTATTTATCAGTCACTTACTTTCTTGGTTTGCGTATAAAATCAAAGAATCCATAAAATCTCTTTAAAAAGTTGACACATTTGGGAATCAAATTATTTTACACAAAATAGAGATATTTCCAAAAACAAGGATGTTTTGCACTATATCTAATATGTGCATTCGGGTTCTTTTCCTGTTCCCAAGTATAGAATTGTAGGTGACTTTAATCAAACTGCTTGTTCTTTCTTCATTCATTGTGTTTTCCTTTAGCAAACATTTTTTTCAGCATCTATAATGCGCCAGGTACTGTGTGGGATGTTATACAGAATAAAAAGATGAATCAGTCACAACTGTGATCCCAAGGATCTCATAAACAAGTAAGAGTATTAATCACACACACAAATAACTGTAAGGTAGAACATGATGAGTGCACCTGGGAGAGGTACAGACAAGACACTTAGAAGGTCAGAGGGAGAAGCGATTACTTCCAGCTGGGAAGATCCAGGAGGAATTTATTGATGAGGCTGCATTTGAGCTGTACCTTAAAGGATGGTTAACAAAGGTAAATTAAATTGGCAGGGTATTCCACAAACTAACAGTGTGTGCAAATGACAGGTGAGAATGTATGTGGTGGATATGTGTGGGTGAAGAGGAAAATGATACTTGTTTGCTCATAGTTTAGGATGTGTAACATGGGGCAAATTATAGATAAGTCTGGAGATGCAGTCTGAGGTCAGAATATGAAGGCAGCGTAGTTCTTCCTTGAGGAAGGAAGCCTTGAACTCAGACAGGTCTGGGTTAGAATCCCGACCCTCACATTCATATTCATGATACTGGCTATCTGGGTAAACGAGGACAATTTACTTCACCTCTAAGTCTAGACAGAAAGTCTAAAAAATGTTTACCTAATTTGCAGGCTCATTATAAAGATGAAAAATATATATGTATATTTTCTAACAAAATGTCTGGCACATTGTAGGTGCTGAACAAATGGTAGCTATTATTGTGTCAATATCATATTGAATAATAGGATAAGAATTTTAGATAGTTCTGTAAGAATTTATTGTACCAACTATAGGAAAGTACCACAAGGTTGTCAATATCTGGAACAAGGAACTATATGGAAAATAAGACGGCCAGGGAGCTAACTAGTACTTTTTAATTGAGACTGCCCATTACAATCACCTGGTCATCTTTGTAAACATTGGCATGACTGAGCCCCACCCCAGAACAACTAAATCACAATCTCTATGCTTAGAACTGGACATGGTATTTTTTAAAAGCTCCTCAGCATTCCTAAAGCATAGCCAGGGTTGATAATTACTATTGCTTTAGATGCAAGTTGTCATAATTAATATGAGAAATATGAGAAATCCAGCAAAATATATTTTATTATAAAATCTGAGTTATTTTCACTCTACTACATTAGTGGATGTCAGTTTTCCAGATTGTCTTTCCCTGTCTCTCTGCTATACTCTTTTGCTTGTCCAAAGATCCATCTGGTACCTAATATAGAACCTGACACAGTAAAGGCCAAATATATGTTTGTTGAATGAATACATTATTGACTGATATTATTTTTATTCCCTACTAGATGAAAGTGACAAGCTGAAGAACAATATAAGATAGGTACTATATAGCAATATTTAAAATATTTACCCTTTAATCTTTGTTTTCATTTGCAAAAGCTGTCTCATTTATTAAAAGAGTTAATGTGTATGTCATGTTCATAATTATAATTATAATGAGAAATCAACTACATCTGAAAACTAGGATCATGAAACAAAACATGCAAGGGTAAATTCAAGGTTGGTAAATACATATCTTTAGACTTATTACTAACAATATCAAAGTGATGTTGTTAACTTTTTTTAAAAAACTGCATTCCAGATTGTATTTCACCTAGACTCTCTACATAGCAATGCTTTTTAAAAATTTTTATCATGCTTCATTTCAATAGTCCTACCATATTATTTTGTGGGGCAACTAATGTGTCATAGTTATACTGTTAAATTTGCTAATAATCTTAAAAGAAAAAAATACTTTCATTCATATTCCAGTTTGAATAAGGAGATATTGCAGTATGCTGAAAGAAACAGACTGAGGAATGAGTACTAAGGGAATCACCAGAGACCTGTGGCTTCTTAGAATTTGAGGAGACTTTAGAGATAATCTGGGAGAATATCTCGCAAAAAGCAGGAAATTCCCCTCCTCCTGAATCTAACAGCAAAGAAAAAAACTACTTGCTTCTTGTTAAAATATTGGGAAAACATATCGAAACATCAAAGCTCACTTCCAACATGGAGGCCTGGGTTTGGGGGCTCTCTCCTTATATCTTAGTGGATTGATAGCACGTCTAAGGACCGACCTCATTCAAAAATATAGCAAACAGATGGCAAATCCTACAGTCAGCAGAAGTAATGGGGATATTAAAATGCTACTAGCAGGCTCTCTAATGGCTCTTGTTTTGACAGGTGTCTACTCAGGTGCTTGTGTTTTCCAAGCAATGTTTCTCTATTCTTGTGTACAAGCGGCCTTCACCTTTTTATGAGTATCTATGCCATCATAGTATTTACTATACATAAGACAATCACAACCATTAAACTGTCTCTAATCCTTTCCCCTTGGTGGTTATATAAATTATTTGTTTATCCTGAGAGTACATGAAATTTTTATAGGCACAATCTAGGATTGCATCTATCCAGCTTTCCTCTCAAATAAATCTTCTGTAAATATTTGAATTCATGTGTACCTCAATGTAACCACATTGTAAGCCCTATCTGTTGCTTTCACATAAACAATCCAGCTGGCTAAAAGACCCACCTCATAGCCAAGAGAAGAATACAATGATCAAATTCTAATTCCCTCCTTTGGTTCATTTCATAGCCTTCTCTCTTCTCACGGAGGAGGCCAAGAATATCCTGTAAACAGGGTCTCAGGGAATTCATTGCAGTCATATCTTCTTAAACTATCATATGCGAATTATTTCCCCTATTAGGCTGTAAAGTAGGTCATTTATGCAACAAATTTTTGTTCTAGGGATTGTTTTAGGCACTGAGGATACCATGATGAATAAAGGCAAAATTACTGCACTAAAGGAAATTGTATTATAGAAAACAAATAAGTATAAAGGCTTGAAGTCAGATATGTGCTATGAAGAAAAATAACACATTAAGGGAGACAGTGAATAGGGCAGGGAATACTTCTCTATAAAGGATAGTCAAGAAGTCATCTTTGAGGAGGGAACATGGAACAGAGATGTCAAGGTAGTCAGGAGATGAGCCAGGCCATTATCAAGGGGAAGACCGTTCCAGAAAGAGATATAAAAGGAATCAGGAAGCCTGGAGACTAGAGTGTACTAGGAGAAAATGAGAAGTAAGGAGGCTAGAGTGCCTGAAACAGAATGGGAGCGATGGAGAGTAACAAAAGATGGGATTAGAGAGATTTGGATCTGTGATGGTTAATTATATGTGTCAATTTGACTGGGCCATGGGGGTACCCAGATATTTGGCCAATTATTGGGTGTTTCTGCAAGAATGTTTTTGAATGAGATTAACATTTAAATTGGTAGTCTGAGTAAAGCAGATTACCCTCCCTAATGTGGATGGGTCTCATCCAATCAGTTGAAGGCCTAAATGGAACAACAAGGGTGACTCTCCCCCAAGTAAAGGAGATTTCCTCCTGCCTGACTGCCTTCAAAACAGGACACAGGCTTTTTCCAGTCTTCAGATCAGACGGAAACATTGGCTCTTTCTTGGTCTGAAGCCTGTCAGCCTTTGGTCTGAAACTACGCCAATGGTTCCCCTGGCTCTCAGGCCTTCAGACTCAGACTGGAACTAACTCACTGGCTCTCCTGGGTCTCTAGCTTGCTGACGCACTCTGCAGTTCTTGGGATTTAGCCTCCATAATCTCAGAGACAAGTCCTTGATCTATCTATCTATCTATCTATCTATCTATCTATCTATCTCCTATTGGTTCTCTCTCTCTGGAGAACTCTACCCAATACAGGAGTTTAGGAGTGACACGATCTACTTACTATTTAAAAGGATTACCCTCTGTATAGTATGGTCAGACTGTGGTGGGGCAACTGTAGAATCAGGTAAAGTAGCTAAAATGCTATTGCAATAATCCAGGCAAGACACAAAATGGCGGCCTTTACTAGGGTGGTAGTAGTGGAGATAATGAGAAGTAGTGAGAGTCTATATATATTTGAAGGTTGAGCCAACAGGATTTGCTGATGAGGGACAGGGGAAGAAGAGAGAAGTTGAGAAAAATTTCCAGGGATTTTGTCCACAGGCCAAAACTGGTGGAAAAGAGTTTCCATTTTCTGAGATAGGAAAGGCTTGAGAAGGGCAGGTGTATAGAAGAAATTTAAGGTTCAGCTTTAGAGCCACTTATTTTGAGATATCTATGGGACAAGCAAGTGGAAAGGTTGAATAGGCAATTAGACACATTAGTCAGAAGTTCAGAGAGAAAGTTAGGGTTGGGAGGTCTAATTTGGCTGTAATCAGTATATAGACAACATTTAAAGCTAGAGGGCTAGAGGAGTCCTCCTCATGAGCTGATGTGGACATAGAAGATTTCCTCAGAAATAGGGGTCATCTCACATGGTTGGTAGGGAATATTTCATAAATCACAGAGCACCTAACACAATATAGTCTACTACAGAATTCAGTAAAATGTAGGAATTACATTGAGATAATAAGTTGATAATGGCTTTTCTATTTTATGGTAAGTCCTACTGAAATGCTACCACATCATCAGTCACTTCACTCATTTTATGAGACATATTAAAGTTATTCAAGTATGTGATTAATATGCATACTGTAATTTTTCTATGCGATTATTGTTTTCACATTATAATGGTCTAGTAGGCATGTACCTCATACAAATATATACTGAAGAAATTATTCTGATAATTATACATTTTCTAGGCTAACATTGACTTGTGATTTGTCTCCAGACAAGTCATCCCTATTTTTGTCTTGATCTAAAATAATTTATTTTGGTTTCATTATCTATAAAGAACGTTTTTATTTGACAAAATTATAAACACTGCAATAGGAGTTACTATGCCCAAACTCTGTTAAAAAGTCCTGTTTAACATGGAGGTGGTTTGTAGATAGTTTATGTAGATGCAAATAAATTTAACAACTTCTTAATATACATAGAGAATCTAAAATGCATACATATACACCCCCTTTATATACTTGAAAGTGTAATATAATATAACTCTAATATAAAAATGATTGTCATATTAAGATATGTAATTTTTTAAATTTACCTGTTTTATAGTTATATTGTAATAGAGTTTTTCCACTTTTTCTTCCCAGAGGTTTGAATGGCATATTTTAAGGAGAAACCACAGAATAGTTGAAAGAGAATAGGACTGAGAGTCCCAACTATGCCACCTTTGATATGATATCGAAAAATCATTTAACCTCTTGATATCATTTTTCCTTATTTATAAAATACAAGTATCAGAATAGATGATTGCTAATGCTACTTCTGACTCTAAGATTTGAGAATGTGAATAGTTATTTGTGTGTGGTTTTAATGAAGCTCTGAAAACAAGCATTATGTTTCTCCAGGAGAATTTTCATCAACCATATTTTATGCAAGCTATGTATCAGAAGTAGGCATTTCTATCATCATGTAAAAAGGCATATATGTACAGTTTCCAGCAACTTCTCAGTAACTAATCAGATACTCAGTCCTGAATAGTAATTTTTGGCATGTGTGCTTTTATCACAACCACAGTATTTCATTAATGTGTTTTTTCTTGTTGAATAGTCTCAATTCCTTTAAATAAATTCTAGTTAATTAGTCACTTTATGTATATAATTATCATAATTATACTTAATTATGTTCATAGCAAAATTTATGTAATCAAATAATTTCCATATGCAATTATATTATATAAAAGCTATAAACATATTGGAAAAAATTCACAGAAGATGTATTTACTTAGACATTTTCTTTTTCACTTTCAGTTATCCATATTATTTAGTACTGACTTTAACAATTTTTGTTTTTAATTCAATTCACTAGATATCGAAGAGGAGATTTTATTCTTAAAGGAAAAATTAACAGTAATTTCCCATAGAGATGGTATATTATTAGAATATATCATAGGTTGAATGCTCTAAGAAAAATTATATGTAATATACAGTTTTTTTTCAGGTGTACTCAGGGAAAATAAAATTTCTTTTTTGCTTTTACCCTTAATATTCTTAATTTAAATGCATTAATTTCACTTTTAGTTGGACACGTCTTATTTTATCTACACCTTTAGTGGCCTGTATTTGAACATGGAATTATAGAACTAGAAAAATCAAAGAAATTAAAATAAATGTGCAGGTCATCTAAGACACATCCACCTTACTTTATATATTGAGAAAATGAGGTTCCAGAGTTTGACCACACATGGTCACAACGCTAGTTAGCAGCAGGACTTAGCCTGACCTCAGAACTCCTGCCAGGGCAGTCCAGGGCTTTTTCCTTCCACAGCAAGAGGATATTCAGTTTAGCACTTAAAGTACTGTATTTCAATGATCTGTTTTTGTGTTTATGTCCTTCCCTTGATTGTAAGACCTCTGAACACAGAGATTAGGTCCTTACCATTGTATTCCTCTGGAGCCTAGAAGAGTGCCTGAAGCATAATTATAATTGCTCAACATATAGTTCTTTGAAAACTCTTTTTTCTCAAATTTTGACCTTTTTTTAAAAAAAAAGTTTTTGTCTCCTCACCTATTGTAGTGGGTACGCAATAAATGTTGGCTTAATGACAACTGATTGAATACCTCCTTGTAAAATAGAGACTAAATATTTGAAGCATGTATTTTATTTGGCTTCACAAAATATAAAACTTTTTTATGTAAATATGTCCGAAAACTCACACTGAATGGTAATTCTAGAGTATAAGCTAGAAGTAACAGAGTATAATAAATTCTCTGGCACTCCCGTGGCACAACTGTTTAAATGATGAACTTTTATTTATATCAAAGTCATCCTAATTCAAACACTAGTGAAAGAAAAACAAAAAGAATGGCTGATAGGTGGAAAATTAACACCACCATATGTATTTTCATTAGCTGCAGCATCAATACTTTCTCTTTGAAACCACTCTATATAAAACCATATGTGTATTGGCACTTGGATATTAAGTAAATGCTTTTCTGGGTTTCTGTTCTGGAGGCTCCACAGGGTAGATTTGCTTTTATTTTGTTTCTGTTGAGAAATTCACAAAAAGTTAATGGTTGGTTGATGCCAAATCAATGACAAGGTTGAAGCCCTTAATGGCATATTGCCCTAGTATGTGCAAATAGGAAATAAGGCACTACCCAGGGCACTATAAAGACTAAATTGAAGGAGGGATTAAGGGACTTCATTAACTCTCACATTCCATATGTCCCTTCTATGGGGTGTAACTTGGGCTTCAGACGATGAAGGTACAGGGCAGGAGGAATTCAAGGCACTCTGACTCCTCCTCTCTATTTTCCATAAGGAAGGTAGCTCTTTTTGTCAAGAATGAAATATAAAACAGACCCCATGCTTAAGTTCAAGCCTCACCATGTCATTACTGAGAACACATAACAAGTATCAATGAACAAAATAAATAAAACACTCTGAACACGCAATATGCATCTGCTACGTCTTTTGAAGTCAATATTTTTTTGTTGTGGAAATGTCTATTTATGTTTCAAAAGAATTGCTCCAATTCTCATTCTCTCCACATTTCTGCCACACACCAATCTCACTGTTGGAGACCAAGCCAAGGCGCCACCAAAATAGTCTTTCAACTCGGTAGGAAGAATTGCATAACGTCAAATATTTTGCTGCTTTAAATTTGAAGGTTTTTTAATATTTAGAATACACACTCCTTAAGGCCTGGGTCTGCTCAATACATTCACGATATTAAGTATTTATGATAATGATTATGGAAAAAATTGTCATTCATTGGCAACCACAGGCTGACTGACTGGCCTAGGCTCTGTGCGTTAATACAAACATTCAGACAACAGTCCTTACTCTCAAAGAGCTTACTATGAGCATGGGGGAGACAAAATGGTCGTAAAATACATTCAACTCTTTGAGGCATTGAAAAGCTAAATAAAAGATGGAGATGATGAGCACATAGAAGTTTAAAAAATGCTAAGAAGAACAGAAAAATTTCCTGGTTATGAAACTTACTATGGGTCTTGAATAAGGGACAAAATATAGATTCAGATGTTGCAAACTTTGCCTATAAAAGTCCGCTGAATATTGCTGAGTAGGAGGGTAGATGCAGTGTTGCCATGTTTTTCAAGAGAATCTGAAATTCCAATTTCTCATGCAACAAATCCTGACTTTTTAAACAGTGTCAATTAACTCAATTGAAAAAATTAAATCCTGTCTAGGCCAATAAAACACTATAAGCTTATGGTTTGCCTGTTTTTATTTTCTTTGTCATGTCCTCAAATTTTGGAGCGAAAATGAGAAGGAACGAGAGACTGCATGAGCTAACAAGCTGTGATGACACCAGATATAATTAATTTAAAAGAAAATCAGAAGACTGGTAAAGGAGGTAAGCGGCAGGGGAGAGAAATTGGGGTCATATTGGAGATGATTTTGGGATAGACATAAAAGCATTTATGTTTAGTCTGTAGGTAGGTTAGAGAAAGAGTGGTGTAGGGACAGAGGTATGAGAGTTTAAAGTGAATCATCTTGAATAAAGTCAAACTTCTCCTCAGATTGATATTAATCCTTTTGCCTAGTTTAATTGCTGAGTATAAGCCATGGCATCTAAGATATTTTAGAAGTGGTAGGAGCCAAATACCACACACAGACCTTAAAGAGATGTTGCTATGTAAGTATTTTTTTTTAATTCTATTACTGGAAATCATAGAATATTGATTGAAAAAATCAAGACTGTACTAATATTTTCCAACACTATATTCACTTCTAGCAAATTATTGGCCGGTTAACATTTGATAATTCAAATTAAAGGAGTTTGAAAACTTTTTCTAGGATTGACCATGGCAACATCCCAAGCAAACGCTGAGCCACCAGCTGGGCCAGGCCACTAGGCCATGCTTCCACTGAGAAGGCTTTTTCAGACTTCATTATATAAACATTTGGTGTCTCCTATAAACTGACAATCCAGTTTCTAAAAGATACATTATGCAAATTATGAAATTAGCAACACATTACTTCTGATGCTAGTCATTACTGTCTTGTTCTCTACTTCAGATTTGCAAAAATGCAATAATGCAGTAAAATCTACCAACGGACGGTTTGTCACCACTATTAATGGACAATATTTTATCGTAATGTTGAATTTACTGCAAAACCCAGGAATTTATAATGGCATACATTATCCTATGCAATCTAATAGAATTCAATTTCTTTCATCCTATGAGAAAAACAAATGAATGCAAAATACATTGTAAACATATTTACTCGAGCTCAAACTTTTCCTGTTTATTAAATATTCAGTCCAATTCAGTATCACCCCAAGAGCTGTGAACCAGTTTTATATTCTTCAATGGAAAATTGAAGAATTTACAGTCTTTAGAATGTTGGTGAACATTCTAAGCTTTAGCCACGCTTTTTCTGCTCAATCTAATTTTAGCATCTCTCCTCTGTTCATTGATTGTTCCTATTGTTACTCCACACACTGATGCCAAACTCCCACTCCAGAGGTAGCGAGTACATCAGAAGCCATTATTGTAAATGTGTAGTTCAATCTTTCTTTCTTTTGCTGCACACTTGTTTATGCTTTTCTTCGTAGGTCCCTTTGACCATCAGTTTCTCTACCTAAATTCGACAACTAGGTCTTAAGTGTTTCTGTTTGGAACACCCTCACCAACGTCCTGACATGCCTGTACTGAGCTAAAAACCTACTATGTAAAAAGCCCAAGAGAAACCAGATGACACATTTGACGCATCATGAACTGAAGACAGAAGCTGCTAACTAACTTCTCAGGTATTAATAAAACAGTCCTGAAATGCACTTTAGAAACAGGGCTTTTTTGTTTGTTCGTTTTGCTTTGCTTTGTAGGTTTTGTTTATTTCGTTTTGTTTGTTTGTTTAGGCAGCCAAAGTGCTTTTATATAACTCATTGGTAGAAAACACAGAGGCAAAGTGGGAAAAGTCCAGCAAAGCTGACCTTCTTTTATTGAAGAAAGTCTTACAAACATTAAGAAAGCATCATCAGATAATTTGCACTCTCTAACTGATTTAAACTACTGTTCTGCTTTATACAAAGAATTTATTCAATGATATATTTTTCTAACACGAGTTCATATGGAGTTTGAAAGAACTGTCAAAATTTTACTTGGTGTTTTGTGTTTTAAAAATTCTAAAATACATAGAAAACTAAAATAATTGAGTTTTTCTCTGACTTCAAAGGAAAACAAACTCATCTTCCTTAGTGGAAGAAAGATATACAAATATTCACTCTCTAGATGGAGAAATTTCCAAACAATGTTCTATCAAGCCTAGAATATCTGGATTCCTCTAGTGAGATATATGGTGGCATAGAGATATAAAACTAGGACTCTGTCTTCAACCTTGCTGTTTAATATATCAGACAGAGCTATGTGTTTCTCAGGCTCAAATGGAAGCATATGAAGACACACCTTTCTCTTTACAGGCATGTGACTATCTAGAAAGCTATTTGGACATCCGGCTTTTGAATAATCTTTTAGTGCAGCCATTTGTAAGACTAAAGATAACCAAAGGTAAATCATTATCATATCTGTATAAATAATGAAAGTATAGTATTTTTTCGAATACAGTAATTTATAGCTTTGTCATGAATTCTTTTCATTTCTCTTAATTATTCCAAAATTTATTATGTAATTACTTCTTACTCTTAGATCATAAAATAAACCAAGATAAAATTAAATAATTGGACATAAATATTATAAAAGAGAAAGAGACTTAAGAAGTCTGAAACATTGCCTTTCTAATTTAATGACTTTATTTATTTAAGGCATTTAGTATATTGATTAGTAAATAGTATATACCACAAATCTACTAAAATAAGAAGAAAAAAACACAAAGAATGACTTTCTTTCCAAATTTAGGTTAAGCAAAGAGAGTCTAACAGACTTCCCATTCCCAGGGTTCAAGCATGCAATTCACAAATAAATAAACAAAAAAGTGATGATATTTTTCTTCCTGTTGTTTCAACTAGCTTAAGATACTTGTAGAACATCTGGGGTCTGCTGAGGTTTGGGGAACATGAATGCTGTAAGAAAATATTTGCTCTAAAGGAGATTTTGTTTCAAAATCCTGGGTCTTGCTAACAAGAATCATGATCATGTTCTTCTACATTCCCATCGATCTACCCTTAATGTTAGTTTTATTTTATTGTCTTTGCATATGGAGAGCAAGAAAAAAATTAACTGCCTTTTTTGGTGATAACTAAGGAGGTATTTGATCACTAGCTAAAGACACTTTTACTGACACCATTGTCTGGCCTTCTCACACGTGAAACATCTTTATCTCAAAACTAAAATTATTAAAACTTTTTTTAACATTTTGTTTATTGCAGTAACATTGGTTTATAACATTGTATAAATTTCAGGTGTACATCATTATACTTCTATTTCTGCATGGATTACATCATGTTCTCCTGTTCACCACCCAAATACTAATTACAAACCATCACCACACACATGAGCCTAATTATCCCTTTTGCCCTCCTCCCTCCCTTCTCCCTCTCTGGTAACCACTGGTCCAATCTCTGTCTATGTATTTGTTTGTTGTTGTTATTATCTACTACTGAATGAGTGAGATCATATGGTATTTGACCTTCTTCCTCTGACTTACTTCACTTTGCATAATACCCTCAATGTCCATCCATGTTGTCACAAATGGCTGGATTTCATCGTTTCTTATGGCTAAGTAGTATTCCACTGTGTATATATACCACATCTTCTTTATCCATTAATCCCTTGATGGGTACTTAGGTTGCTTCCGAGTCAGAAATACAAAAGACTATAAGAGAACACTATGAAAAGCTATGTTCCAACAAATTGGACAATCTGGAACAAATGGATAAATTCTTAGAATCATACAACTTTCCAAAACTGGATCAAGAACAAATAGAGAATTTGAATAGACCAATCACCAGTAAGGAGATTGAAACAGTAATCACAAACCTGCCCCAAAATAAAAGTGCAGGACCAGATGGCTTCTCTGGTGAATTCTACCAAACATTCAAAGAAGGCTTAATACCTAATCCTTCTCAAACTCTTCCAAAAAATTGAGGAGAGAGGAAGCTCCCTAACTCATTCTACGAAGCCGACATTACCCTGATACCAAAACCAGACAAGGACAACACAAAAAAAGAAAATTACAGGCCAATATCACTGATGAACATCGATGCAAAAATCCTCAACAAAATACTAGCAAATCGCATACAACAATACATTAAAAAGATTATACACCATGATCAGGTGGGATTTATTCCAGGGATGCAGGGATGGTTCAACACTTGCAAATCAATCAATGTGATACACCACATTAATAAAATGAAGAATAAAAATCACATGATCATCTCAATAGATGCAGAGAAAGCATTTGACTAGATACAGCATCCATTTATGATAAAAACTCTGAATAAAATGCGGATAGAAGTAAAGTACCTCAACATAATAAAGGCCATATATGACAAACCCACAGCTAATATCAACCTCAATGGTGAAAAACTGAAAGCTATCCCTCTAAAAACAGGAACCAGACAGGGATGCCCACTCTCACCACTCCTATTTAACATAGTATTGGAAGTCCTACCCAGAGCAATCAGGCAAGAAAAAGAAATAAAAGGGATCCAAATTGGAAAGGAAGAAGTGAAACTGTCACTATTTGCAGAGGACGTGATTTTATATACAGAAACCCTAAAGAATCCACCAAAAAACTTTTAGAAATAATAAACAAATATGGTAAAGTTGCAGGATACAAAATCAACATACAAAAATCAGTTGCATTTCTATACACTAACAACGAAGTAGCAGAAAGAGAAATCAAGAATACAATCCCATTTACAATTGCAACAAAAGGAATAAAATACCTAGGAATAAACTTAACCAAAGAGGTGAAAGATCTGTACACCGAAAACTATAAAACATTGCTGAAAGAAATTGAAGAAGACACAGAGAAATGGAAAGATATTCCGTGCTCTTGGATTGGAAGAATTAACATAGTTAAGATGTCCATACTTCCTAAAGCAATCTATAGATTCAATGCAATCCCTATCAAAGTTCCAACAACATTTTTCACAGAAATAGAACAAAGAATCCTAAAATTTATATGGAACAACAAAAGACCCGGAATAGCTAAAGGAATCCTGAGAAAAAAGAACAAAGCTGGAGGTATCACACTCCCTGATTTCAAAACATGCAACAAAGTTATAGTAACCAAAACAGCATGTTACTGGCACAAAAACAGACACACAGATCAGTGGAATAGAATTGAAAGCCCACAAATAAACCCACACATCTATGGGCAGCTAATCTTCGACAAAGGAGCCAAGAACATACAGTGGAGAAAGGAAAGTCTCTTCGACAAATGATGTTGGGAAAACTGGACAGCCACATGCGAAAAAATGAAAATAGACCATTAAAACTTTAAAAATTGCTCTAATAGAGGTTTGGACTTCTAAAAGGAAATATATATAAATTTTAAATATGATTTTATAAAAAAATTAGCTAATAAATATACATATTTATTTAAAAATATATGTCAATGCTACTTCTAGAAATAAATTAGGTAAATAGTGGATGCATTAACACTTTTAGGCCAGTGAAGCCTGATACAAGAAAGAGTGAACAAGGTGCTCTGATGTAATAAATAGACAAAAATACTCTGAAAAACTAAGGGTAAAAAGTTCCCCACATTAATTGAATGGTATAGGGTTGTTCACATATGAGACAATGCCATATCCTCAACCTCTGAGTAGAGTATTGATGAGCTAAGGTCTATTATATCCTCACAAGAAGTCAAAATTCTACAATCAGGGAAAAAAATCCCAACTTGCTTTCTTTTGACTGTCTTCCTTGTTGGAAAACTTGTCGATTAGCATCAGTAGTCATGGTATTCAATTCAAATGGGAATTCTGTTCTCCATGAATGCAAGATACACAATCATGAATTATTCTAATGAATAATTGTACTTATAAAATAAGCAATAACAATAAAACAAAAAATAGAAGGGCAAAATATTTCCATCAAAATTTCGAGATAGAAGAGACAAACCTGCAAAACTAAGTGAATAGCGTGCCATTGAAGGGGATGTAGCATTTTGGAATCTTCACCTAGAAAAACTACAGAATGATAAATGTCAGAAAGGAGAAGTCAGCTATAACTGGCATCTATTAGAAATTCTGAAATAATTATAAATGCTAGAGTTTAAGAAAATTAATTTTCTTTGACTACGTGACTGTCACATCATTTTATATGTTCAATTTCATGCAAGTATTTCACCAAAATATTCAAATCGATAAATTTTGTACACAACTGTAGTACTCTCTATTCCAGAACCATGCAAGTTGCAAGTTCTGACACTATATTTTTCCACGGAAACAGGAACAGCCAATTACTTTTGTAGCACAAAAAAAAATTGTGATTTTAAAAAAACACTTACGTAATATAGTTTTAAAATGTCTATCCACCTGAGAAATAAACGCTGCTTAAACTCCCGAATCCTAATCTTCTCGATTTTTTTGCTTATTTGGGGAAGCAATTTCTCTTTTTGTTTTTGCTCTTGTATACATTATCTCACTTAATCCATGATGTAGGTGTTATTAACCACGTTTTCTGTACGAGAAAACAAGACTAACAGAGTAAACTTTCCTAATTTCATATAGATATTATTGTAAATACCAGAACTCAAATTAAGATCTTTCTAATTCTGGAGATCAAGTTCTTAATCTCTACTATACATCACCTCCTGAGTGTATATAATATGAGCTTCACTTTTCCTCTCTTTCAATCCATCTTTTCCTCTCTACACTCCTTATGCTCTAGTCAAAGGGTCTGACTCTCCATCTGCCAAGTGTAACTTTTGCTATGTCTCTTTCTTTTCTCATACTGTTTCCTCTTGCCTCTCCCATTCAGCAGGCAGGTGCCAGTTCTTAAAGGAAAATGCAAAATCTGAACTCCTTCTTGAAGACCTACCCCTGGAAAACATAACCTCTGCCTCGACTGTTCCTTCACGGCCCTCCTCCAGCTGTTTGTGCATACATTATCTCCGTCCTTTCTCAAGGGCTTTTGATGGAAGGATGAGTTAGTCTGGATCCTCTGAGAAGCAGATGCCAAGACAGGATTAAATATATAAGAATTTTGATCAGGGAAGGAAGGCTAGAGAGCTGTCAGACACCAAGTCTGATGCAGAGACAGGGAGGGAAGTTTGGGTAGAATCTTCCTAGACTGCAGAGTCTAAAGAATATTTAACAAGGCCGTTGGGAATCCTCAAGCCAAAGTCAACCAATGAAGGGGTCCGTGTGTCCCAGGAATAGATTTACTTTAGAATCTCTGCTGTGCTCAGTCATTGGCTAGACGCAGCCCTTGGAGAGTGTGTTCTGGGTACAAACATGGCAATAGATTTCAGAGCAGAGCAGCTGGAAATCCTGGTCAAGTACACTTCCCATAATTGGAGGACTGCAAGGTGCATTCATAAGACTGCCAAGAGGAACAATTCCCAGCTGGGCCACTTACAAGCTCTGTCACATTGGGAAAGTTATTGAATCTCTCTGAGTCATTTTGTAAGAGTAGAAGTGTCATAGGAAATAAATGTGATAAATTATGTGAAAGTACCTACTGGAGGAACTATTCAAAAACACTAGGTGTTTGTATCTTCTCTAACATTCAGTAGATTACCTGTGCATACTAGGTACTTAACGTTTTCAAAAGTTATTTTATGTATACATGTATAAATAAATACATGTATATATAAACTTTCCATGCACATACAAATAGAATGAATATAACCTTTGTTTCTATTTCTATGTTTAGAATTTAAAGAATATTTCTACCAAATTTCACGTTTCATCTTTGAACCAAACGTTTCCCCGCTTATACCAATCTATATTATTTGCTTTGTTTCTACCAAAAGAGATGCTTATACAAGTGAAGATACTAGGTCGACAAGATCCCGTCTCTTAAAAACAAATAAATAATAATAATATTATAAACTTCTTTACCTGCTGTGTTCATTCATTCACTCATTCATTCATCTATATATTCATTCCACCAGTACGTAATACTCTGTGCCAGGTACTATACTAGGGAAGCAGAAACAGACACTACTCGTATCTTCATTCAGCTTACATTCCAGTAGGAAAAGATATTAACCAAAGGATCACGTAAATAAATGTGAAACTGCAGCTGCCACAGTGCTATGAAGGGCAAGTGCACTGTGTAATGAGAGCACACCATGCATGGATTGGATGGAGTCAGGTGGTTGCCAACGGCTTTCACGACCTTGTAATATTAAGCCCTAAAGGATGAGGGGTATATAAGGTAATGAGGATAAGAAAGAATGTTCCAAGCAGAGAAAACAAACACGCAAAGTGAGAAGATGAAAGTGGGAGAAGTTTCACATGGAGAACAAGTAGGAGGGGAGCAGGTTGAGAAGCTGAAGAAATCAGGAGGGGCCGTATATGAACATAATGGTTACAAAACTGTCCCAAAGGACTGTACCTGAAAGACAGATTCAGATCCCGCTCCTGGATTTTCATTACTCTCAGTGAATTACGACTGTCCATTTTGTTACATGTGATTTTAATCACTGATTTTAAAAAAAGAAAGAAAGCAAATAGCAGGAAACATGGGGAAAATGTCAGTCAGCCAGTTGCGAATCATCCAATAATATTTAAATGGCATTATAAATGTGATCACAAAAATGGGTCCTTTCAAGCCTCTTGCTCATTCTATCTCTATATATCCAATATCTGATTTAATTGTTGGACTATATAAAAGGTAGTTATTCAATAATATGACAACATAATAGAAAGCTTTAAAATAATAAAATTAGACAATCTGCTAATCCCATCTCACAGAGCAGAAGAATAAAATTGTTACTTGACCTACGAATACTGAGATATTCTCATTGGTAACCTATTTCAGTGCCTGAGGCACAACAACGGGACTAATGCAATTACTGAGGAGAAAGAGTAATAAAAAGAAGCAATCAACAACCGGCTCAGAGACCATCATTGCTAAGACACTCTATGGATCAAAAGAGTCCTTAAAGAATAAAAGCAGATTCAGAGTTTTATGTACAGTATAAACCCTTAGCTGTTTTTCAGTGTCATGTGCCTGCAGATTTGTAGTGTGTGCCTCCTTGGCTGATGTGTAAAATTCCCAAAGGTTATATCAGGCAGGCCTGAGCTTTGTTTAAGATAAATTGAGACCATGCCCTCAGTCTCTTAAGGCAGAGGTATTACTAAGTGGGATATGTAATAAATATCTACCTTCTTCCAGAAGAAAGATGTAGTATTTTCCTATTTTTCTTTCTTTATGTCTTCAGGGAACGATCTGGATAAGTGGTAAGATGGGAAATAGAGTGGCTGCAGTGAGCATTCCTAAGAATTTCACTCTGAAAACTTGCTGGAAAAGAAAATAAAACACAAACTAGTAAAGCAGAAAACTAAGCATATATTAGCTTAAACAAAAAAAAAAAAAATGCCAGTCAGATCACTGAGTCTTCTAAGAAAATAAATGAAATTGAGACAAAGGATCATTTGGAAAATGTCTTCGTTTTTAATTTAGTTTTCAAAGCCTTGGAAAAACCAGGTATTTTCTGAGCCACTAGGTATTTCTAAGTCATTATTTCGTTTTAAAATGCCTCTGCCTACATAATATGTAATCCTTATTTAACGTAGTTCTTTCAATAATGCATTAGCATGACCTTGATCAAGAATATAATGTGGAGGGCCAGCCCCGTGGCTTAGCGGTTAAGTGCGCGCGCTCCGCTGCTGGTGGCCCGGGTTCGGATCCTGGGCGTGCACGGATGCACCGCTTCTCTGGCCATGCTGAGGCCGCGTCCCACATACAGCAACTAGAAGGATGTGCAACTATGCCGTACAACTATCTACTGGGGCTTTGGGGGAAAAAAATAAATAAATAAAATTATAAAAAAAAAAAAAAGAAGTCAGAGAAGCCTGGCTTGGAATCACAATTAAAAAAAAAAAAGAATATAATGTGGATATATTCTCATACACATTTATATGCCTGCAAGCCAAATCTTAGAAAACATTAGTCTTCAACCCACCTGCAGCCATGATTGAAATCTGAGACCTATTAGGAATTAAAAAAAAAAAAAAAAATAGAGCAATCCTACATTTAACCCAACAATGTTTAACTTTGGCAGGGTCAAGAAAGACCATGGTTGCTGTTAGGTGAGAAGAAATATAAATAAGGGCAAGAAAGCAGAAGCAGGAGATTAGGAAGAGTAAGGAAAAAAGGAGGAGAGAAGAAAGAAGTCTCCAGGCACAGTTAAGGAGGAAAAGGGCATTCTAAAAGCATTTGTTCTGTGACATCTGAACTCCGGAGAACTATTTGTATTAGGTTCCCTGCATAAGCCTGTGCTTTCCCCAGGAACAGTTTTGTTTGTTTTGTTCTTTTAAAGACCAGAGTGAAGTACCTAGGAAGTCCTGAGACACATAATACAAAGAGCATGATTGATCTCCGCCTTTCCTCTGAAGATGCTCAGGACTGAGTCTTGGACTGGACTGTCTGATTTTCTTGCCTCTGCATTACCTGACACCTACCTCTCCCTCCGTTTGTCCCTACTTCCCAGTTAGCCAGCTTGTTTCGATAAGACACCCTGCCTCTGTTCCCATCTTGACCCTTGACTAGACCTTATCACATTAGGACTCTAGGCAGTGTCTTCTGGCTTAATCTTAGCAAGTTCTAACCAGTAGATTGACCAAGACTCCAAAGGTAATGCCAACTCCAGAATTTCTAAAGAGGTGGAGCAGGATGTGGTGGGGACACGGAAGTGGGAGCTACAGAGCCACTCTTGAACCTGTTCTTTTTCACAGGAAGAAGACTGTTTTTCGCTTGAATTTTTTTTCTTGAAGTGGACTGGGGCCAGGGATTAGCTCCAGCTCTGAGCCTAGCTCCAGTACCTCTCTCACCAATGCCTGCTGCCTTCTATTACTGTCTCATGAGCTGTCATCTATCGGTGCTTGCACTGAAGCCAGCACTGGTTAGCAGAGTAGGAAGACAGAAGCCTGATAAGATTCTCTCACCGTTTATCTGTAAGAGGACCACTTACATTGCTTCCAGGGAAGCAATGAGGAAATCTTAAGAAAATAAATCCAGCTTTCCTATTTCAAGCTTCATGACCATTCTCAATTACTGGCTCTTTGAACACAGTTTACAACCACTTCTTTTTATTCTATATCCTATACTCTTGCCTTGATCTAGAAAAACAAGAAATTTCAAATTTAGGTAAGTAATTTTAGATCCTACCAACAATGCAAGAAAATTGATTCCATTTTTGCATACAAATCTAACCCAGAGATTAAAAAATGTTGCTTATAATCCAGATCTATATGGATTTCTAATATTTAAAGCTTAAAAATTTTAATTTGAAAACCTAAATAGTTAAAGCTGATCAAGTACCAGTGTTTTGAATAATATCCCCACTATAGAAATGATTAATTTCTATAGTGGGTAAAGAAAATGTCCTTTAAGACATCCATGGCAGTTCTCACTGGGCACTAGGTTTTCAAAGGTCAGGAAAGGAGAGGCAGAAGCTTGGATAAAACTAAATGAAGAAAGCATTGCCACTCACTACTCCCATTGTCCCTTCATTTCATTTTCCCCTTTCCGTAAACAAGCATTTTGGATTTAGTATCAAATCCAACCTGCCACATTTTGTTTTTGAGTACTTGCTGAAGTCCTTTCTCCCTTAAAACTCAGATAAATCTGTTAAATCTTTTAGAAGACAATGGAGTTACAAATTCTGCTCACAGCAGCCTCAACCCCAACTATTGAAACAAGGTATCACACTCATAAAAATGTATAAAACAGAATGGTGCCTAAAACTGCACAAGCTTCCCAGTAATTCAAAACATTTGTAAATTCCATTTTTTCCCTGCACACTGCCAGTATTCACAACAAATTAAATTCTCATTCAGCTGCTCCACTAGGAAGCATAACAAAACAAGACTGGGCATGAACCAGACTGTCTTCTTTTTATTACTTTTTCTTACTATTTATTTTGCTGTTCTAAATGGAGCTCCCCTCGGTTTGTCAAGAGCTATTATGGTTTTACAGGATTGTAAGAGCAACCGTGGTCGAGGTTGTTACATTACAGCCTCCTCCCACAATTAACCATATCTCTCATAACCCAGGCAGCCCTGGAGTCACTGCAGGGAACAGTTCCAGCAGCCCAGTGAGCCAGAAAGAGGAGGCTCCTTCTTATCTGTGCAGTGGTCTCAGCATGTGAGCTTTGGTGGGGCACCTGCTGCCAAAATTCTTCTAGATGGAGCCCTGTCTATGACTCTCCGCCTCCACCTGCCTCTGTTTTGCAAAGAAACTCCAGAAAGATACAATGTTGCTTTTTAGACTAGGAGAGTGACATTTGTATTTTCTTAAATAGTATAAATATTAGCAGTAGACTTAACTATTTTTGAGCAATAACTATCCATAAGGCACTGTGCTAAGTGTCTTGGAGACTTTATATCATCTCACCATCTTAACAATTCTATGACAGAGGTAGATATTATCACCATTTTACAGAAACTGTAAAATGGCTCAGGAAGCTGAGTCCCCAAAGCACTTAGCCACGTGTTGCAGGTTCTATAATTTGAACCCAAAACCGTCTGGCTCCAAAGCCTTGCACTCTTAACTTTGTAGTCACTTCCTAACCATGGTATTAATACATTGATTTAAAGCAGAATCCAATACCAAACATTCACTCCCATGAACCATGAACTTTCCTGGGTCATTAATTAAAAAAACTTCAAAACTTTGTTTATGTAAAATGAAGCAAAGATTTTATCATTAGGAATCACAATATTCATCTTAAGACTTCTAAGCCACAGACCTCACAATGTCAACATTCAATAGAAATAAGAATATAAATCCCTTCATAACGTTAAATACACTGCTACATGACACCAGAGCTTATGGAACACCTCAAGCAACTTAGGGCTCCCTAGTCAATCATTCAGGCATCCATTCTTCTCAACAAATCTTACCATACATTATGTTTTTAGCTTTTTCCTGAGATCTTTGAGATATGCAGGAATAGATATAGCTCCTGTCTTGCAAGTGACCTAATAGAAGAGATAAGACAAATACCCACAAAGAGTTAAGTAATGATAACCAGTCAGCAACGCATGTGCCAGCTGAGTGACACAATAATAGATGGAATGGGGGTATGGCAGAGACAAAGAGCAATCGCCTTGGGTTCCTGGACCAGAAACACTTCAGGGATAGATAGAGGTGGAGAGCAGAGTGAAAATAATCATGCAGAGGTAGACCTGGGCAAGGCATGTTTAGGAGACCATGAGTATGACTGGAGTTGAGAATTCAAGTTGAGTGTTAATATTGGAGATGCACAATGATAAGCTTAGAAATGTAGCCTGGAGCCAAACTGTAGTCTTACATGACACACACTAAGGTATTTATACTGCGTTTATAATTAACGATGGGAAAGGGAGTGTTGAAGATGAGGCAGCAGAGAACTAATATAAGGAAAGCAGTGTTATAAGATTAGTCTGGCAGCAATGTTTAGAATATACTGAAGATGCCAGAGACCAAAGCCAGGAAGTCCAGTTTGGAGACAATTGCAAGCAATGAAATAAAGATAAAGTCTAGAGAAGGGAAATAAAGAGAAGGAAGTGACAGCATGGCAATGATAATGCTCCGTGTTTACCATCTTCCTCTTTCTGGGCACATATTCCCCAGTTAGTTCTGGACTATGAGCTGTTAAGTGGAAGATTAGGTACAAGCTCTGCAAGGCTCTTTCTTTTCCCTGCTGCAGGGACCTAGAAGCTACATGTTGAGATGACAGAGCCATAAGATGGTCGCAGAGTGTATCCCCAAGTCGCTGATTGAAGGGAGCTGTCCTGGAGAGCCACTGGACAGACAGTAGACTTTGCATGAGTAAAAACTAGACCTGTGTACGTTAAGCTATTGATGTTTTAGGGTTCATTACTTAAACATAGTCTAATGTCTTCTTACTAACACAGAGATAACTGTGTCAGAATTGATAGCTGTGCTCAGAGACTTTGAGGACCCTGGCCTTGGAAGCAAACCTAAAAATAGCTTGGAGCCAGAATTTTCCAGTGACTTAAATAATGGCACTAACACATTACATTTAAAGAATACCTGCTGCTCAATGAAATCAATGACATTTGTTTTTCTCCATTGCTATTTCATAGATTAACTATGGGTATTTTAAAATCATAATTTTATATTAAGTAATCGACAAAACATAGAATTCCTTTTAATAACAGTAATAGCAACAATAGTTTTTCTAAAAAGCTAAACTGGAAGCTGTGAAGAACCACATATGGCTCTGAAATCATAGCTTACCACTCGTAGGAAACTTTTCTTTATCTTCTTACTATACAATAGCAGAACGGAGGTGGAATAGAAGGGGAAAGCTGCAAGACACACTTCAGCATGTGTCAGTACAGGGAGGTGTTGAATTAAGCAAGTAGAGTTCATCCTGCCACTCAGTTCATAACTCTATGTCAGCTATGTCAGACATTATCAGGCGTCATTCTGGGTGACCTACTGGCAGGTTTTCTCAATCGTTATAATTACCCAATTACTATATGCATGGATATTTTTACTCTTGGAGTCTCTAAAAGGAAGCAAACAGGATGAAAATGACATGAAAGAGTTTATACTAACTCACTTCCAACATTACTCAAGATTATGTGCTGGTGCCCACACATGCAGCCAAGTAATCTGAATTATACAGTCTTCCAATGTAGGGAATGCAGAGCAAATGTAGACAAAGTCTACAAATTATTATATACACTTTTTTTTTTGCCAGAGAGAAGTCACTTGCAAGTGCCCTAGCAGCATTAAAAGAACAATTTGTGATTATGCAATAGAATAAAACTAAATAACCCACATGGAAACCAAATCCATGATCTTGGATGTATTAGGACTGAACTTTAACCAACTGAGCTAATTATGGGAACAATAACCAAATAAGGTATGATTAAAAACTTCCCTCTGGGGCCGGCCCGGTGGCGCAAGTGGTTAAGTGCACGCGCTCCGCTGTGGCGGCCCGGGGTTCGCTGGTTCGGATCCCGGGTGCGCACCGACGCACTGCTTGGCAAGCCATGCTGTGCCGGCGTCCCATATAAAGTGGAGGAAGATGGGCACAGATGTTAGCCCAGGGCCGTCTTCCTCAGCAAAAAAAAAAAAAGAGGAGGATTGGCGGATGTTAGCACAGGGCTGATCTCCTCACAAAAAAAAAAAAAAAAAAAAAACTTCCCTCTGAAAACTAGATTTTGGACTGTATCTTTATTTTAGACCAAGACCTAGCCTTAAATAGTTCTGAAAGCCCTGACAAACGACCTTCTCAGGGTTGTGGACGAGCGCCAAACACCCATGCTGATTCTATGCTACGTTAGGTCACTGGCATTTGCCAAGAGGACACCTACAGATTCTCTACATAGGACTCGGATATGAAAATGCCCTATACATATCAAAATATTTAGCAGCAACATGCCACTTTGGATGGCATTTTAAATTGGCTTCTTGGGGGTCTTTTGTGGGGAATAATCAAGGGGTGGAGACGTCATTACACTAATCCTGATCAGCCAAACCCAAAATGTACCTCGTGTGGTCATGGAAACTATTTGTTTTAATTCAAAATTAATTAAATTTGAGTTAGAGCAGAAAGGGAGCGGTCCCATAGCTTTAATTGCAGACATTCAATACAACACAAAGACTGGCATCCCAGTGCTTTGGCCTTGAATTTCTGCCATCAAAACCATTAGTCAGTTCAGAGACAGAGCTTGAACACTTGACTGCCTACACTCATCCCCATCTGTTATGTGCACCATTGCCAGTACATAGTCCAGTATGCCAATAGCACTGCACATTGATGGTTCTTATGGAGCATGCAGGATGCCTACGTATTTCCACCAAAGCAACATGGTGTCATCTCTCCTGCTGGAAGAATAATCTATCTAAAACCAACACCATAAATTTATACTTGCTTATTCCTTTCTTATTACTTTAAAAAGTAGAATATATGACCTCAGCACAAGGGGCTTGGGGTCTGGGCAAAGCAAGAATAACAAAATTAGGAACTACAGAATAAATGGGTCAAATGTATATTGAGAAAAATAAAACAATTTATCAAGGGGAAAAACAAAAATGAAAGATCAAAAGCATGGAAAGATAAGATTTAAACAAGTGTTTTTAGACTATTTTAATGTCAGACCATTTGGTCTAACGATTGTTGTAAGAGATAAAATTATCAATCTAAACCAGCAGTTCTTCACATATTAGAAATACCCGGGGAGCTTTTAAAAACCCCAGATGTGTAGGCACCACCTGGCCTCCAGACCAATTAAATCAGAATCTCTGGCATGGGACCAGGCATCAGGAATTTTTAAAGTGCTCCTGGAGATTCCAGTGTACAGCCGTGTTTGAGAACCACTGACTTAAACAAAAGAATGAGGTATCAGTTCGTGAGGCACTGTTGTTTCTATTACAACTGACTCACTGTGCTGCAAGAAAGAAATGTGTCCCTAAATTTATATATGATGAAAGATAACTTAAAAAAGTTTGCCTAAGGTCACAGAGCATAGGCAGTAGAGCAAGAACTCAGAGCCAGAACCCTATACGGACTAACATTTTCACTAAGATACACTGAAGCCTCTGGGCAGGATCACTGAGGGCCTGGCTGAGTGGGGGATGGAAGTGAGCCTTTGGACTGAGGAAAGCTCTGATAAACGTTGCTTCAGACCCATCTGCCACAGTGATTCCCACCACTTAGAAATTTCTTTAAGTTATGCCAAGGCCACCAAAAGTTCCCAAATACATTGCAATGGCTACTATAAGAATAATCAATGTTATTTTTATAGCTACCAATTATTGTGAACCAGTAACATATAAAACTCTGTCTTAGTTGCTTTACATACATGACTTCAACTCCACATTACATTCTGCAAGGTAGATATCAAAATGCCCAAGTAACAGTTGATGAAAGCAAAGTTTATAAAGGTTAAATAACCTTCCCAAAGTCATATAATTATTAAATGGCAGAGCCATGATGAACTGGCTATATGTTCTTTTTTAATCTTTATACTATGTTGCCCAAAGGAGCTAAATATTTTAACACAACTACACTCAATTATTAATTTATTTAGGAGTTTCATCATCAACTAAAGTCATAAGACATGAGACAGGTGAACTGAAGGCAAGTATGGAGTGTGGGGGATGAGGTGGTTATAAAATATGTCTACCAATTCTTTGATATTTCTCCCTTCAAGAGATGGAGCCTGATTTTCCTTCCTTTGAGTGTGAGCTGGACTTAATGACTTGCTTCCAATGAATAGAATATGGAGGAAGTGACAGTATATGACTTCCAAGACTCAGTGATAAAAGACATCACTCATTCTGGGAAAAGCCAGCTGCCCTATCAAAAGGCCTCCTGCCAGCAGCCATGTGAGTGAACCATCTTGGAAGCAGATCTTCGAGGCCCAGTCAAACCTTCACATGACTAGAGCCCCCATCAATAGCTTGACTGCAACCTTACGAGAGATCCTGAGCCAGAAACACCCAGCTAAGCCACTCCCAAATTCCCGACCCACAGAAACTCTGAGATAATAATTGTATGTTATTTTAAGCCACTAAGTTTTGGAGCTATCTGTTATACAGCAATAAATAACTAATACAGAGGAAAAATCTGAGGGAGGCAGATAATGAAACGTCCAGATTATGGGGCTCAATGATGCATACGAATGAACAATCTTGAGAACCCAGAGATACCAGGAGGGCACTGGGTAACTGCATAAGGACATAGAAAGGGATTGGGATAAAGAAAGAGCAAGGAGGGTCATAAACTTTACAATAACTCTTTTTTGAAGGAAAGAAAGAAATACTGGTTTGAAGGTGAATTCACTTTCCCAGGTTATTACAGAGTTTGACAGCACTCCATATGACATAGTAAAAGGCACCCAAGCATCTGAAGCAATAACGCATCATCCAAAGTCAAGCAATTTACTCACTGGCAAGAGATGACTACTATATCACAGAGGATCAAAAGACAGTCCCTCAACATGCAGAAATAGAAGGCAGGAAAGTCAAAATCACTTGCAGCGAAGCTTGTGTTTCTAAAATAGATGTAGATTCACAAATAGTCCTCTTCGGACATATAATATTCAAAGGTTGAAACACTAGGACTTTTAAAGTCCTTTTGCTATTTTACATAGCTCAATAAGACAGGTCATAAGAATACGATGTCATTAACGTGGACTGCATTGACCTGAGGCTAAGAATTACGTGTAATATCCCTTTACCTGTTTACCTTAAGGTAAAATGTTATTTATATCCTAATAAGCAACTGTATCTACTACAAAGAGATACAGATGTTTGAGGTTCAGTTTTTCACTTTTCCTTGTTCAGGCTTTCAGTCAGGGAATGTCCAGATTCTAGACTGAAGCCCCCTCTAAATTCCATGTATGGCGTTCTAATGAGTCTGTTAGGGAAACATTGGGGAGATAACAGGATATACTGATTTTGTTCTTGCTAGTAAATCATCTCCCCAGGTAACTGTTCTTATAATAAAAATGCCAGCTGGGTAGCAAGTGTCTATGCCAAGAAAAGGTTGTATTTTAGCTCTCTCGTGCATTCAGTACAAATTTCAAAATCACATGGAAGAGGAAAAATAAACTCCTGCTGAACAAGGGATAATAGAAGCGGGAAAAGGAAATAATTTGAGAAGACTCTTTGTAATGCACCTCTGGCATTGCAGTTGATGCTATAAAGGGCAGATACCTTGTGTCTCCTTAAGAAAATGAATTGATCACATCATTGACTGATAATCCAATCTCTGTTTGCCCAACTGGATAATAGGACTTTCTTCTCTTGATGACCATTTGTAACATATCCCCTTTCAAAAATGTACAGAAATGTGTATGGCAGGACTTCCCAAAGGTTAAAAACAAAAACAAGTTTCCCTTTTTTATTTTCCTTACTGCCCCTATTTCCTCATAGCCTCTAACCCTTTTGCTATGAACCAAAGAAGTAGAAGGAAAGAAATAGAAATGGTTTAATAAGTAGGATTGGAGAGGAGAGGGGGATAGAAATGTGTGGGGGGGGAGGGAAGAGTGCCATGAGTTTTGGAGAAACTTCTGGGGTAGTTTTTTATCTCCCTGTGGCTGGGTGCTCAGCCTCCACTTATAATCTCACTATGATAAATCCTGCTGTGACCTCAGAAAGGATGGACTGAAGAAGCTCTGTCTCAATGTTCTGTCACTAAGCATCAAATCAACCTGAGGGTTGTTTGGTTTTGCAGTCATATATCTTTGTCCTGATCCCAAGCCCAGTCTCCATCTTGATCACACTCCTGACACTTGAATTCTGTGAGGTACTGCCTCACTCTGCCTATGTCCTCACCTCCAGTGACTACAGATTTCTGTTCCTCGTCATTGCCTGCTCATGGATTCTCCATCAACATGTTGAATCTTACTCTGAGGACCATCCGATTCACTTTTCTTCTGCCAACATCCTCAAGTAATTAAAAGTGCAAGCTCTCAGTACCTAGATTTTCCATAAAGGCTAGGATTTGTTCTAAAACTCCTTCCACACCTGCATCCCATTTCCTTAATTCCAGCTTACCCCATTTTAGGCTGCCCCATGCCACTGTTATTACATCAGGCCATATTCTGAGATACAACATTTTCCTTAGCCAATGTGAAGTGATGGAATTAAATGCAAGGCTTTCCTTTCCCAGAATACAAACAAGGAATAGTTTTTCTTCACTCCGTCAAACTTCAAACCCTGACGCAAATTTGTTTGTCTTTAAAAAAATTGTACTATTTTAAAAGACAGACTTTGATTGATTAATTGATTCACCAGTCCCAAACTAATGTTGAGTTGCAAATAGCAATGACATTTGTAAGGGCTGTAGTGCATCTCCAAATACTAAGTAATGAATATCTGTGGAGTTTCACCAGACCAAGAGAGCTGTCATACCACTGTCTCTATTCTATATGCTCTACTGGCTTGCTAGTTAGCAGTTATGCAATATATATTTGCTCACTCTCCCTGCAAATAGATCAAGATTGACACTTAAGACACTTAAGATTGACACTTCCTCAACATTAGGAAAGAAAGAAATCCTTAGGAACTCAGAAAAATATAATTTAAAATAAACTTCTGTCTGAAAAATGACTGGCGCGCTCATCCTCTCTCAGTAGCACTGCCCTCTTTCTATGCAGGATTCTCTTTCAAAATCAGTAGCCTATTAACTCCTTGTGCTAAAACAAAAGGTCTAGTATTAGAGGAAAGCAATGCAAATACATTTTCATGATTACTTTTGCTAAACTCTCATGCAATTCTCTTTCTTACTCCCAACAAAAGAGTGAATGCCAAGTACAGAAAAAGTATTTAATGTGCTCAGAACTTGTCTCCCTCCAATATATCAGGGACCAATGTCCCTGGGAACCAAGGACCAAGCCGCCCAAACATATAGTTTTGAGAAAATTGATTACCATCATACTTGTCAGATTCAATCTCTTGTGTACAGCTTCCTTCACCCCCTAATTCTCATAGCTTCAATTCACTGAATCCCTACCTATGGGTTCAGTCGAACTTAGTTTCAGAACCAAACCTGACTAAGTCTACTGTCATGCAAAGAGTCAGGGGAAGAAATCCCCGGAGCAAGGCCCAGGAAATTCAAAGTTTCTGAGGTAGGCAACTGCTTAACAGGTTTGAGAAGAAAGAAGGCCATTGTGGCTGGAGGGTGGTGATCAAGGTCATATGAGATGTGTGTGGTAGGCAGAATTAACGGCCCTCCAAAGATTGTGTCCTCTGGAAGCTGAGAACCAATGGCACAGGGATTTTGTAGATGTCATTAAGGGTACAGGTCTTGAGATTGGGAAAGTATCCTGGATTATACAGGTGGACCCAATTTGATCACTCAAGTCCTTAAAAGTAAAGAACCTCCCAGGCTGCAGTCAAAGACAGATGTGACTATGGAAGGAAAGTCAGAGAGATGGCAGCCTGAAAATGGTAAGATGTCCTGTTGCTGGTTCTGAGATGTAAGGGCTGATGTGCAAGGACTAGAGAGAGGTCTCAAGAAGCTAAAGGTGGTCCCAGGCTGACACTCAGCAAGAAATACACACCATTTTTACAACCATGTGGAACTGAACTGTGCCAACACCTTAAAAAGCAAGAAAACAGATCCTTCCCTGGAACTTCCAAAAGAGCACAGCCCTGTGGACACCTTGATTGTAGCCCAGTGAGACCCATGTTGGACTTCTAACCTGCAGAACCCTAAGATAATAAATTTGTGCTGTTTTAAGCTGTGTTTTTTAAGTGTGGGTAGTTTGTGGTAATTTGTTATAGCAACAATACATACCTAACACAAGATGAACCAGCTATACATGTGCCAGATCATGCAGGCCATCCAGGCCATGATAGAATGTGTCTTTTAAAAGCACTGGGGAGTTGGTTATGAGTTTTAAGAAGGGAAATGACTTTGTTAAAAGATTACTGTGGAAAAAATGCTCCACACCATATGTCATCAGAGAAATGCAAATTAAAACAACAATGAGATACCACTACACACTTATTAGAATGGCCCAAATCCAGAACACTGACAAGACCAAATGCTGGTGAAGATGTGGAGCAAAAGGAATGCTCATTCATTGCTGGAGGGAACGCAAAATGGTACAGCCACTTTGGAAAACAGTTTGGCAGTTTCTTACAAAACTAAACATACTCTTTCCATGTGATCCAGCAATCGTGCTCCTCATCCAAAGGAGAGGAAAACTTATGTCCACACTAAAAGCTGCACATGGATTTTATAGCAGCTTTATTCATAATTGCCAAAACTTGGAAGAAACCAAGATGTCCTTCAGTAGGTAAATGAATAAATAAACTGTGGTACGTCCAGACAAGAGAATATTATTGAGCGCTAAAAAGAAATGAGCTATCAAGCCATGGACAGACATGGAGGAACCTTAAATGTATATTACTAACTGAAAGAGGTCAATCTGAAAAGGCTATATACTATATGATTCCAACTACATGACATTCTGAAAAAGACAAAATTATGGAGACAGTAAAATGATGAGTGGTTGCCAGGGGCTAGAGGAGAAGGAAGGATGAATAGGAAGAACCCAGAGGACTTTTAGGGCAGCAAACTACTCTATATGATACTATAATAGTGGATACATGTCATCATATATTTCTCCAAACCCGTAGAATGTATAACACCAAGAGTGAACCTTAGCATAAGCTATGGGCTGTGGGTGATAATTATGTATCAGTGTAGGTTCATCAATGATTGTAACAAATGTACCACTCTGGTGGGGGATGTTGATAATGGGGGAGGCTATGAATGTGTGGGAGGAGGGAATATATGGAAAATCTTTGTACCTTCCACTCAATTTTGCTGTGAATATAAAACTTCTCAAACAAATAAAATCTATTATTAAAAAAATGGTCAGGGCCGGCCCAGTGGCGCAAGCGGTTAAGTGCGCACGCTTCGCTGAGGCGGCCCGGGGTTCACAGGTTCAGATCCCGGGTGCGCACCAACGCACCACTTGTCAAGCCATGCTGTGGCGGCGTCCCATATAAAGTGGAGGAAGATGGGCACGGATGTTAGCCCAGGGCCAGCCTTCCTCAGCAAAAAAAAAGAAAGAGGAGGATTGGCAGATGTTAGCACAGGGCTGAACTTCCTCACACACACAAACACACACACAAAAAATGGTTACTGCCGTTCCTAAGTGGATTGTATGTGTGGAGTAGCAGGTAATAGCAAGAATAAGAAATAGGAAGATTTAGATGAGCTTTAGAGGTAGAACTATCAGACTTTAAGATGAGTAAGATATAGGGATGAGTGAATGAGAGGAACATATCAAGGATGGCTTTTGCATTTAGGGCTTGTGCAAATTGAGCAGAGATGGGGAAGCGAGTGTTGATTTGGAAATGAAAATTTCCACCTTGGACATATTAGATTTGAAATGGCCTTGAGATATCTAAGTAGAGATGCAGAGTAGCTAGATACATGAATGAATCTGGAGCTCAGTGTTGAAGGTTAGGCGGGAGATATATGTTTGAAAATCATCAACCTATAAGTGCCTTTAAACCCACGGAATTGAATGATATCACCTAAGTAGAGAAGTGTGAGAGAGAGCGTAGAAATAGAAGAGCAGAGCAGAGAAGAGAAGAGGCTCTGAGGCATTCAAAGATTTAAAGGTTAGTTAGAGAAAAAGAATAGCAAAGAAGAGGAGACTGAAGACACTAAAAAAATGTGACTATCTAGGAGGGCAAGAGAAGAGAGTGATTCAAAATGGAGAAAGTAGGCAACCGTATCAAACAATGCTAAGAGATGGGGTAAGATGAAGGCAAAGCAGTGGCCATTAGATTTGGTAATGTGGAGATCTTGGACAAGAACAATTTCAACAGTGCAGTAGTGAAAAGATAGATTGGAAGCAGTTTGAAGAGTGAATGGTATATAAGGAATTGGAGTTGATGCAGATAGACTAAACATCTAAAAGGTTATTATATAGAGGAGAACATAGATGAGGGATTGTAGTTAAAGGACAGTCCAAGGGAAAGCTTTGGGTTTTCTTTTCAAGATGAGAGATTTTGAACAATATTGACATATTAATGGAAATAATTCAGTAGGGAGTCTGAGGATGGTGACGCAGAAAAGATGCCACCATTGAAGGAGAGAAGTGAAGTCTTTGTGAAAGAGTGAAAGTGTGAAATTCAGAGCACAAGGGGAGGAACTAGGGAAGGGAAAGAGTCATTTGCAAGGCCCACCCAATTCAATTCTGGAAGAGATCTCTGGCCAATCCCCAAGCCCTTCTCCAACCTAAGATTCACATTAAAACCCAACCTCTTCCCCTCCCATCCTTCATCCATGGACTTGTGAGTGAAAGAATCACCATATCTCCAGTCCATATCTTAAGATATGACAGGAATAGTTATAATAACCTACTAATCCCAGTGGAATCAGTACTTCTCTTTCAGTTTTTATTTCGTCGGCTATGCATTCCAAGATGTTAGCTCATCTAATTTATCACCACAGGAACAAATACATTTTACTTTATTTTTACATATTGAGATTCAAAATACAGTTTAGGAGACACTGAAAGGGTACAGAGAAATTGAAAGAAATGCCAGGTTACGTATTTCTTCAGAAGTCAGTCAAAGTCAGTTTAAGTTCATGATAAATGGGTCTGATGATTTTAAGAACAGTAACTCTCGCTACGGAAGGTCTCATTCCAAGGAAGTCAAACTTTTATACAAATATCTAGAAAATAATTTTGAAGGGTATTTCAGTCACATCATTCATCACTTTTAATCATATTCCGAAAAAGTTCAAACTTTGTCTTCAGTGTAAGAGATCAATCAATATGATATCTCCTAAAGGAGTGTAACCTTCTCTGTTGTAGATGTCATACAATCACTTCTGTACATTTTCCACAATCTCCTTCTTTGATTTATCTTTGCATGGGTTTCAGAGAAAGGTCCCATTCTGCATATTTTAATAAGTGGATTATAACATGTTATGGAATAAGCCATTAGAAATCAAGATCCAGATTTAAGTCCTGGTTTTTCCATTTACTAATTATGCAATTTTAGAAAATTCTTTACCCTTTTCTGAACTCTGGTTTACTCATCTATTCAATGAGACGTTAAGAATTTTCCTATCTAGTCTATTAATATTATTGTGAGGTCCACATGAGGGTTTATAAGATTATGTGAGGCTCAAATGAGTTTGGCAAGAAAGAAGTTGGGAGCGTTAGACAGGAGGGAGGGAGAGTATAACGAGAGAGAATTTTTAAAACCACAGAATGCTACACAAATGTATAGTATGATTGCATGTAAATAAGGCTCAGGCTAAATCACCACTGAATTATACAAAGAAGTTTCCATTTCAATACAGCCCCTGAACTAAAAATTTCATATTCCTATTTTCTGGGATTCCACAAATCAAGGGATCACAAGCACTGAAAGTCCAAATAAGGAAAAAAGCACTAGACTGGATATCCAGAGGCTAGAATTTTGGTCCCAGTTCTGCCATTGTAGAACATGTAATCTTGTGCACGTCACTTCACCTCTCTGATCTATACTGATTGATAGTTTTGCACATTGTGTAATAATATTAATCACTAAATAAAAATATCAAAACCAAAATGTTAAAATTGATAGAACTGTAAGACACTTATTTTTGTAACGGAAATAATTGCAGTTCCTTTACGTCTTTTATTTAAAAGGTAAGAACCTCTATTTAAAGAAAAGAGAAGAAAAACCTTAAGTACAATGGCAACTAAAATGGCAAGCCAAACAAAATGAAATTGCTTCCAAAGCACTGATCTTTTAATTAGAGACAATGTCAAAATGCAACGTGTTCTCTTAGCTTCATTATTTTGAATCTTTTTCTTGTTTCCCAATAAACTGAAGAAATAAACGGTGATTTTTAAAATTAATTATGTAGTGCAATTTTCCCCCAGGAAAACCAATATAGCTTAATTTTCATTAACTATATTGTAAATTGCATTACCCTTCTGGAAAACATTCAAGGGTGCTTTTATTTATAAACCAATAGATGAGAACTGTAATGCATATCTATTGTGTCTGGACACTTTCAAAGAGGGCTTCTTATTTGAACAAAGTAAGTAGATCAACAATGATACTTTTCCTTCTAAACTTTTTAAAATGAGAAAACCCAACAAATCCTCTAAGCCAGAAATAGTGGCATCTAGGGTTAAACTGCAGCATTCAGGATGTTAATTATCTAACCATGACTGTATGTATAATGAAGATATTAAGCTTTCTCTAAGAACATTGGAACTTGAAATTCAAATAACTAACATTATGAGATAATTGGGAAATATGATTACTGATTTAAACACTACTGAAAATGCAGCACAATTCCCTTTCAAGAGGAAGAACAAATATATTCTATAGACAATGCCAAAATCAGAATTAGCACGAAGTCAAGAAAGGAGGTGACTAAGAGTACATGGGTAACCATTTTGAATAAATCACTTTAAAGCTAGTCACAGTGTGAATGAGGATAATTATATGGCTCTTAACTCTGCTGGTGTTTTTTCTCTTTCAATTGCAAATCCCCTCAACTGTCATGTTTAGTTGTCTCTTTGAGATGTTACTATACATGGTAACAGATGAATGTGCTCTTCTGTGCCTTTTAGAAATGATCTTAGCTCACGCAGCAAAGGCATTAAGATTAGGTTAGGAAAGGCTTGACCCTTGGGTGCTTGCACACAGTTTTCTATCGCAGAAAAGCTTTACAAAGCTCTATAGGAAGATTTGAAAAAACGTCTGAAAATAATTTGAAATGCAGAAAGTAACCAAGATGTCCTGTACCTTTTCGTTGCTTGCACTGATTGCATGTTAACATATAAGAGTAATTGAATAAACTATTTAACAAGTGATTCCCGATAAGAAGGTGTATTTTAACAGGAATGGCTAATTTGGGCCCTCTGGGTTCTTTTAGAATGTTTCAGGTAATTATATATAACCACCCTAATAATCAGGAGATCATCAATAAAAAGAATTTAATGAAATCAGTCTAAAGCATGGATTAATGTGCAAACTTTCTAGAGGAGATGACCAAGAGAAAATTGTAGGCAACAAAATTTCAAAATAGAAGCCCTATTGAACAGAATTATAAACAAGCACTATGGAGACATAAAAATCATAACCAGTCTGCTTGACAGGAATTTATACTTGTAATTGCAAGATCGCTCCAGTGACTGGTGCTTACTAGATGCCTGTAAGTGTGCGACAATGATAAAGGCTAATAAGAAAAGCAAAACTTCTGGGATAAGATTAGAGCATTAAGTTAAGTCCATCCAAGAAAACAATGAAAAGAAAAATAGAGGAAATCTAATACACTAGAAATTAATGCAAGGTGGATCATTTCACTGCTGAATGAAATACTCCAATTATTTTGCCTAAAGGATCACAGCCAATCAAAACTAAATCCAAGGCAGACAGAAAAATTTGGCAAGTTCCTTGCTATAGGGAGGGTATCTTACTCATCCTTAGATTTTTTGCATCTAATTATGTCGAATGAGCAATAGGTGTTCGATATATGTATATATTTTTAATTTTATGTATGAATGCCATTCTCTACAGAGTATTTTTGCAGATTAAATTGTAACAGAAAGAAAAAAAGTTATTGAATATTACCTTAAATCATTTCTAGAAAAAATATATCAAATAAAACAAAAATATTAATTAGGTACTTACTTTATCTATCAATTTACTAGTTACTGTTACATGTTTTCAAAACAATCTGAGAAGTAATTTATACGTGTTAATTTTTAGAAATAAGGAAGCTGAGTTCCAGAGATCATTAATAATTTGAGCAGAGTATTATAAGTAAAGGAGTCTGAAAAGAACTCATGATTGACAGATATCAGAAACTATATTCTATACACTTTATCACTCTAAATTATCAAGATTATCCAGAACTCTGATTTTCTTTGTTTCTTTAAGTTATTCATTCTTATGTCTTCTTTTATAAATGTTTATTCTATTTTACAAGTTTCCCTACCTTCACCCTTTCCCTCGAATATGGATAAATATTACACAATGTCTAACTTAAGTTAAACTTGTTTCTTCATAGACTAGATCAAAAAAAGGTCATCAAAAAGACACATAAAGAACATAAAGACAACTTAATATAGTGTAAACGAAGGATTTTTGTAACCAGAAAGTTAAAAAAATAGATAATAAAAATAAAACATTTAAATATAGGAGGCTATTTATATAGTAACTAAAAAACTAGTTATTTTTGTCTCCATATTTGTATGGATTCATATTTTAATTGACATTCACAATTATTTTTCTCATAATATTTATCACTTTGATTCCATGTTAGATATTTATGCAGATTTTTTTAAAAGCACAATAATCTCAACAAAGAAACTTTGACATAGGACTCAGTAGTTCCTGCTTTTTATATATCCTTGAAGCCAATTAACTGTGGCATCAAATCAGAAAATCTTGTTTCTCTTGAAGTAGGTCTTTGCAAATACTGTACTTTATGTATGCACAGTAGGCTTTTCATTTGCAAGAAAATTAGAAAAATGATAAGCGCTTTGGGTAACTACTGAAAAAATCAAGAAATTCACAATAAAATTGGAAGTAGTTCATTGAGCAGCCATGTTTCTATATAATTGTGCCATCTGTGAGAACTACAAAGAAAAAAATAAGCGAAAATGACCTGTTTGGAAGTATGCACGGTAATGCACTGTCAGAAGTGGATTCAGCCTCAATTCCATCTTTCACTTCTTTGGGGCTTAGAAGCATTGAGAATTAAACATGATCCCTTCAGAGTGACCATTGGTTACTTTGGGTCTCAAAGGCCCTAAAGCTCTGCTCCAATTCTCAAACTTGACTGTGTGAGACAGGAGGCATGAGTTGCAGCCCTTACTTTTCACCCAAACAATTGTGTCACTACCTTTGCAAGACTTCAGGTACCTCATCTGTCAAGCACTGGGTATCAAACAAGTCTTCAACCACGTCCTTAAAGAATATTCAAATTTTTTGTGAAGCAGATCAAAATGTATTATCATTAAAATCAAATAAGATTTGTCATTAAGTGAGGAAAATGTTAATGACTGAAAATTTCTTAATACAAAAAGTTTTTTCATATATTTTCTTCAACTGTGTTATCTCCTTCTGCTTATTTATTTATTTTACTATATTCCAGAAGAGGGAAGCAATGTGATATAGTCATTAACAGCATCCACCCTGGAGTCAGAGTGGCTGGGTGTGAATCCAGTCCTGCCCATTCACTATCTATAAACTCTGGTAAGGTCATTAACCTCTCTACGCCTCATTTTTCTCATTTATAAAATGAGGATAGCACAAGCGCTTCCTTATAAGGAAGTCATGAGGATTAACGGAGACAGTACATACAAAGCGCTAGCAAAATGCCTGTCTGAGCACTGTCATAAATGATAGCATACAGTAAGAACAAGTTTAGGACAAGATCAGATACTTATTTTAAAATTCAAACGTAAATATTACATGTTGCTCTGCAAGAGGGTCATGATTTTTAGGTGCTTTACAACTGAACATATCCTGCCTTCCAGCTCTAAATGGCTATGACTTTGTTATGTGGGTTAAAGGACCTTATGAAACACAATTCATATTTTTGTTTCTTTAAAATTTCTATATTTAGATTATATAACAAGTTTGGGGGGAGTTAGCCAGATGGTAGGTAATTGGGCCACAGGTTGGTTGGTAGGATGGTTAGTTGGTTGACTGGTTGGTTTACTTTAATAATGTTATTTTATTAAATTTTTATTCTTTCCATGCAAATTTTACAGCATATCCAACATGCAATGTTCTGATATTTAAGAACATGATTGACAGTAACATGGATTATAAATCATTTCTTAAATAATGTTGGTAAACAACTGAATGAAGGGTGGTCTTTCTAAAATGTAACTCCTGTCTCAATAGTTCCATGTTAAAGTCCTTTCCTTTCTAGGCTACTGAGAATTTTCAAGGCCACATCCAGACTCCATGGCCCAGATTACAAGGACTTCACTGGTCAAGACCCTCCCTACCTGTTTCTCTAGCCTCATCTCTCTAGGGTGCATGTTCTCATTTCCTGGTTCATGGGAATTCATGTGTGCCTCTCCCTCGGCCTGAACCCTTCTGTCTCCACCTTTAACCTGGCCAACTCCTATCCATTCTTTAGGACTCAGCTCAAGGCCTCTCTGGTCTTGATGTCCCTCTTGTGGGCTCCTATGGTAGCCCTCTGTGCTCACTTCCATCAGAACTTATAAGTGGGGAGTAATCATTGGTTTAAGTGTCTTTTTCTGATATTAGATCTCAAGCTTCATTATGACAGAAGCTGTGGTTTATTAATCTTAGTATCACAAGAACACCACACCTATTTTTATTCAGTTCTCAGTAAAAGTTTGTTGAATGAATGAATGAATGAGATTGCCTACCCTGATTCCTGAATAGGTTCCATGCTTAAAATGTCTGCTTTTTGTAAAAAGAATGAGGAATATTATGAAATACTGTTAGGATATGTTTTCTCAGTGAAAAGAAGCAAGGTGTTTAAACATAGGTAGTATGCTACTTTTTATCAAAGAAATGGGGGATAGCAATAGATAGACAGGTAGGTAGGTAGGTAGGTAGGTAGATAGATAGATAGATAGATATAGATATATTTTTTTTAAAAAAAGGAAAGATAAACCAAAAACTAATAAAAATGGTGACATCCAGGAAAAAGGGACAAGGCAGAGAAGCTAAAGCTTTTCAAATATGCTTTACTTTGAGGTTTTGACTTTGGAAATATAATAGTTTTAAATAATTATTAAACAAAATTAATTCAAACTAAAAAAGCAATCCATAAAAACCAAAAGTAAAACAAAACAAGGGAATATAAACGTGTATGAATTAGAAGCTTAACCACACACAAATTATTTAATAAAGTGGCATAAACCAATAATTCGATTGTATACTCTTGGTGGGTATATCCCAAGGACAATAAGAACTGCAAAGAAATCTTAAATTGTTTTTATTAATCACATGGTTAATAATATTATTGTTGTTATTCTAAAATTATTCTTAAATTATTATACATATATACAATCATATGGAACTAAGATTTTCAGTTTAAGAGGAAAGAGATAAACATACGAAATGAATTACAAACAAAAACCTATAAACTGAAATTTGAATTGGAAATATGGAAAGTATGGAAATATCAATAGAGACAGACAAAGTATCTCTCTTTTAAAATCTTTCCACAGAAAGGCCTAGAAACAGTGACCAGTTGAGAAGCAACAAGCCTCCCCAGTGTCCAGATTGTGGACTGCGAATGTCATTTCCCACAAAAGGAACCAAGATGCCTTAGAGATATGGCTGTTTCCTGGTCTGGGCAGAAAATATAAAAAAGCCTGGGACTGCTTGCCCTACTAGAAAATGAGGATGAATCAATGACTACTGGGATCATTTCAAAAGAACTCAGAAGTGAAATTGAAGGGACTGATTTTGGCAAAGATAAGCTAAATTCGTCATAAAGAACAGCAACTGCAGGGGCCGGCCCCGTGGCATAGTGGTTAAGTTCGTGTGCTCTGTTTTGGCTCTGTTTTGGATTCGCAGGTTCGGATCCCAGGCGCAGACCTGCACACCACTCATCAAGCCATGCTGTGATACAAAATACAGGAAGATTGGCACAGATGTTAGCCCAGGGACCATCTTAAGAAAGAAAGGAAGGAAGGAAGGAGGGGAGGGAGGGAGGGAGGAAGGACGGAAGGGAGGAAGGAAAGAACAACAACTGCAATGGATTGAAAAGTATCAAATATGATAAGATCAATGAGGTTATAATGACATATAAAAACAACTCAATAGTCATCTCTAGAGAATTTTAGAGAACCAACCTATTATTATTGATGCAGTAAGGTTCTTCCAGCTAATAAATGAAAAAGGAATGATAGAATTAGGATCTTATTATTTTGCAATACCTGTTGAAAAAATAGAACTACAATAATCATCAGTGACAGCTAACCATTAGGTGGTAAAAAATTGATACAGAACTTTATAATGGATGAATCATGCTAATTATACATAAACCTGTGGCTCAATCTTAACACCATGATAAAGAGACATTAGACATTATGGGCTTCTTAATGTGATGCAATGAGAGGGACCCAAGATCCTAAATGAAATATTCTTGCCAAAACATCAAATCTGGATCTGATCAAACCTCTATGTCTAGACACAGCTTATAGGAAATAGGGGTCAGAGGAAAATTTTAAATGATATCATGGAGAGGCACTCAGCAAAATACAGTATATGGGCTTCTACAAGACAAGTAACACAGTTTATTTAACAAATAAAGTGCAAGGGGAAAGTAGAGAGAGGGAAAATAGAGGGACAGAAGACTTTATAGTTCAAAGGAATTTTAGATGTATATAATGAAACGCAAAGTGAGGATCTAGTTTGGATCCCAATTCAAAAAATCCAACCATATATGTATGTATATACGAGTATGTTTGTGTGCATACATATTGAATTTGATGTTGACTGGTCTTTGGTTTGAAGTCATGAAATTTTTGCTAACTAGGAAGTGAGAAAATAGCATCATAGCAATACCTTTTTTTAAAAGAGTATTTATCTTTTAGAGTTACATGTAGGTGAATCATATGATGTCTGGGATTTGCTTCAAAACAATCCATGAGGGTGGAGTGATAAGTGGGGGTATAAATAAACGAAGTTTGGCCGTGTGCTAATAATTGCTGACAGTGAACATGGGTGATGGGTACAAGAAAGTTCATTACATTATTCTCTCTACTTTTGTGTATGTTTTGGAAATTTACACAATAGAATGCTTAAAAATGAAAAATATTATTAAAGCACAGAATTAAACACAAAAATTCCTGTTGAAATTTTCATCCTGTTGCATTGAATTTATGCACAGATTAATATAGGCTGTTGAGTCTTTCAGTCCAGAAACCTATTATCTCTCTTCCTTCTGTTCCTCAGTGGCAATTTATTATTGCTATCACTGCTGCTTTTGTTTCTATTTTGTTGGTATAGGTCAGGCACACTGCTTAAGCTTAGTCAAAGGTGATTCATATTTGTACGACTTTTTCTGTTTTACTAGTTTATGTCTTTTTCTGTTTTATTAACAATAATCAGTTTGAAAACAAATAGGAAGCAATTGTTTTTGTATACTTACTTTTTTATTTTCCTGGTTTTATTGTCCTTCTAGTTCCAATAACTTTTCAATCTAATATCTAATGTTCTAATATCTAATTTGTGTGTGTGTGTGTGAGGAAGATCAGCCCTGAGCCAACACCTGCGCCCATCCTCCTCTACTTCACATGGGATGCTGCCTCAGCATGGCTTGACAAGTGGTGTGTCGGTGTGCGTGCGCCCGGGATCTGAACCTGCAAACCCTAGGCCACGGAAGCGGAGCGCATGCACCCAACTGCTTGCGCCACTGGGCTGGCTCCTCTAATTTCTAATTTAATCTAATCTAATTTCTCAGATATTTCAGGTGGACAATCCATAATCTACAAATAAAGAACAATTTTTCTCCTCACTTTACAAAGTATGTGCTGTGAACTATACTGAAAGGATTGGTACCCCTTCAGTTGTTTCCTGAGATCCATATTTTGAGAGGTTTCCTATATTAAAGCAAACAGAAACTTGTATTATGTTCTTGCCAAACTTGGGGCTCTCAATATCTCATATTAGGAAATCTGAGATTAATATATCTGATGAATCCCCACAATGACTGAAGTTCTCAAGTCATCCTACCATCCATTATACTTCAGAGAACACCATCAATATCCAATAGTTGAGAATAGCTATCCCCAACACATACCAAAATATGCATGCCACTACCACTGGAAGATTAGATAAGAGAAGGCTTCCTTAATTCTTATTTTCAGGCTGATGAAATAAGATGATTAAATTTAAAAAAACCAGATTGTCCTTTGTCATAAAGTGGATGTGGAGAAGGCTATCAGAGAAACTCACTAAAAATTTTGAAGCCAATCTCAAAACATCAACATGAGTTTTGTTTTGGTGTTTTTTACCATAAGAAATGTATTTTGTAGAGAAGCTACATTATAATTCCAGAAGACATTATCTTGGCTTCACTACACACAGCACATCTGGGAATTGTCTGCTTGAAAGCCTTGGCTAGAAGCTCTATCTGATGGCCTGAAACTGATTCTGATATTGAAAAGTCTAAAGGAAGTCAGTGCCCGCCACACGCCAGGATACTTGGCATAAACGGCCTAAGACATCTAATTTTCCCATGGGAAAAGATCAAAAAAAGTTGGATCAGGATTCCATATTGATTTTGCATTATGAGATAAAAACTTTTCCTTTCAGAATACTGCTTCTCACAATGACTTTAAGTGCTTTTGCTTCGACCTCAAGCCTCTGCGGTGACAATGTGACTCTGTGCCAGTTTTTTGCAGCATTCAACCTGCCAGACACAATTATTTTTGACAACAGGTCCACATTTGTCTCAGTCAAGTTACGGTATTTGTGGACAAGGATCTTATCCAAGGTGCCGCCATTGCACCTCATCTGTTTCAACAAATGTTTAGGATGAAAGGGTGGTGCAGACTACCAAGGATGCCCAGAAGCAGATTTTTGAAGATACTGACCAATAATTCTTCCCTGGTTTTTCTTTGATCAATATGTTACAGATGTTCACTAACAAGAGTTGGTCATGCTGAATACTAAAGTTAGGTTAAGTTTCATAGCTTGTCTCAATCATCTCTACTGAGAATAAACTGAGAATTTATAAAATGAGTAAGAAAGTATTCTTGATGCTGCTCTGGCTAGATGTACTGATCATTCATTTTTTTTAATGATTCACTTTTATCACTGTAGTTTTTTGTTGCTGGGACTTAATTTCAGTCCTTGCCTCTGCAAATCGAGTTTGGATAGGTGCCATCTCTATGAAGTCACATAGAGCCCTGTGCTTTTTTCATGATAGCACTCACTGCCCACCTTGTAACAAGTCCTTTATCTGTATACCATTCTGGATTGTAAACACTCTGAGTGAAGAAATGTGTTTTTTCTTTTCTCTTAATTCTACCTCCAGCACTTAGAATGGAAACTGGCACAAAGTAGACACACAAGGGCCAGATTATCAACAGTCCTTTAGGTCAGGCTTCTTCAAGCTGGCTTCTAAAGCCAGACTTCCTGATGCTGTTTGGCAAGTTCTTGTTTTTTTTTTTAAAGCTATAGATATTCCAGTAAGGTCCTTAATGAAAGCCCTTTTAAGCCAAAAGCCACTTGAGATAATATTATGGGTGAGAAACAGGAGTAAACAGCCCCAATAAATAAAATAATAAATAAAAAATTTGTCCCCAAATTGCCCCTGCACATGTTGATAAGCAACCCCAAATAAGGAGTTGTTTTTCTGCGAATACAAGATTACCATCTTCAGACACAAATGTAAGTGCCCTCAGAGTAGAATTGCTCAGGTTGGAAAGGAATAAGGGAGCAATAAAAATCCATCTGCAATACTTCTTAGTCAAATACAAATTGCAAATGTTGAAAAATAAACCAGTATTCTGGCTTATTAACTCAAATTTTGAGTGTGTGTCATACTCAGTACACAGATTCCACTTATACTTGAATATATCTTGGGTAGCGTAGACTTGTGAATCAGCTACAGATATTCCTTCCAGGACTCTTCATTATGAAAGAAGTATCTCTCCTTGAATCACCTTGATTTTTTCCTTTCAACAAACACATATTGAGTATGTATTATCTCTTAACAGCAGATATTTAGCGATGAATGAGATTCCACCATCCCTAATTTAAAGAATGTTTTGTTGGAAAAATTTACATATAAACAATTATAATACAATGTATTTAAATGTCATATATACAGCATACAACCCAAAACTACTTCTGAAGAAGTTACTAAAATCCCTAGAGAAGGTTTTACGGAGAATATAACATTTGAGATACATCTCATAGAAGATTTCACCAGATAGAAAATGGGGAAAGGTTGTTCCTATAAGAGAACAGCATAAATAGCGACTTAAGCATGATAGAACACAGCTTGCTCAGAGAACGATTAACACCTCAGTGCGACTGGACTGTAGGTTGCCACATATTGGATAGTGAGTGGAAGCAATGACAAAAGGGTAGATTTGGACCAGACAGTAAAGGATCTTTGTATCAGGTTGCATCCATTGTCCTTCATAACTGCAACTGGCCCCACCAAAAGCACCCACGAAGTCTTATACAACATGACCGTGCCAACTTCACCATGACCCTCAACCCTTCATCACATCTGATTAGACTCAAGATGATGGCCTTATCCAAGAACAACTAACTCATAAGCTGGATGTTGTGGCACAACATAAAAGGATCAGAGTTGTCTTCTCTAGAATTTTAAACTGAAAAGCATTGAAAGAATGAGCTGATTTGCAGTGACCATGAAAGCATTACAAGGTAGTGTGTAGGCAGTGAAGATATCATGGCAAGTCAACTTCATCAGGAGCAAAAACCATGAATAAGCTAGAGCTTTGAGGCAGAATAGAGGTAAACGCAGACAGGTGATACAAATGGAGAACAGCAAAGTGCAGGTCACTAAACTGAAGCTACAGTGCCCTCTCCAATAAGGCTCCTACTCTTGATAGCTGATTGGCTTTATCTAACAACAAAATGAATCAAATCAGAAGAATCTTATGTGTCATAAACACAAGTCTGCTGTTTAACTGGAGGTGACAGTGAGCTGGCCAAGGTATTTAAGCAAGAAAATAACGTAACCAAATTGGTGGTAGTGTCTTAGGAAAGGGGTAAGACCATTCTGGAGTTGATCTTTGGGCCATGCCACTGAAGATTCACCAAATCTCAAGAGAAGGAAGCAATAATTCTTTTCTGGTTACCTTGTCCCTTAGCATGGAATAACTTGCTATTTAAAAGATTATGTTAGCCATGTGGGAGAGAAACTACGTGTATTAGAATATTAGCGATTTCTTCCCTTTTCAGAGCCAATAATTTACATGTTTCAGTGACTTAAGGGAAGGTGAGCCTCAATAACTCAACATCAATAAAGATTGTTCTATAAACAGAATTTCCAACAGTAGAAGGAATTTAAAATATTTTTTTTGCCCACTGCAAGGAATGTGATGCATTAAATTCAATTTAAAGAAAAATTTATATAATTGCCAACATATTAATAGGGATTATCTTTGGATGGTGAGACCATGGTTTGTATGTTTTATAATGAATACATATTGCTTTTATAATAGTAGGGAGACAAACGCAAAGAATAGTTTAATTGAAGACATATGCTTCGTTACTATCCAATAAAACAGATTTTAAGTCTTAGTTGTCTGGATAAATCTAGATGAGGCTAGTGAAAAAAATTATCTATTAATGTCCACTCTTGTTTTTGACGTGGTACAAAGACTTTGGTTTAGATTCAAAGACGACAGAATGGTGTAAAAAATACACTAGAGTCAAAGGATTTAGGTTCCACTCAAAGTTCCTGTACTTATGTCATATATGAAGAGAGCTAGTTACTTCATATCTCTGGGTTTCAGTTTTCTGATATGTAAAATACGGGTGAGACAAAACAATCTCAAAATCCTTTCCAATTCCATGATTCTCCAAGCCCTTATATCACTATCATTTGGTATTACTACAGTACTTTCCAGGTTTAACTTGCAAAGCTTGTAAGACACTAGAAACTATGTAAAAGCTCTCAAGCCTTTTAGAAGGATCCACAGAAAACCTACAAAGCTTGAGAATTAGGACTAACGGCCTAAACACATAATGACATGTTTGCTTTGGTTTCTCTAGGCAGAAACCTAGAGTACCTCAGAAGGAAAACACCAAGACTGGAAATTATATACACCACATCAAAAATATTTTATGATTTTAACTAAATACTGTAAAGAGAAAAAATATAGAATCAATATCGGTTGTCGCCTTTAAGATAAAGTCTGTTCTCAAATATAGTCAATGAGTAGAAGAAATAATTTATATGACCATGTGAACACTATTACTACTTTTTGAATACAGGCCTACACGGGATTATAAGAAGACACAACCTTGGATCATAAATAAATGGTTGCTTATTTGAAATATTATATTTACTTGTAAAGCTCTACTTCCTAGAGATGTAAAAACACACACACGTACACATACACATACACACATGAGTGCATACGTACACACACACACCCCCCACACCATATAAATATATATCAAGTTCAAGTTTTTCTAATTTTTTACTATTAAGTCACAAACATAAATTTGAAAAACACAAAGTATATATTTCTTAATTTGAAAATTCATTCTAAAACATAAGTGATAACTGAAACCAAAATTTTGATACCAAAAAAAGTGGGAAAACAAATCTGTATTTCAGTTCAGAGTATAGCTGGTTTCTTAAGAAAACATATACATAAAATTCTATTATCTCTATTTCATTATAAAACTTAAATTCATTCTTTCAAGTAAACATTGAGCTCAGGCAAATTAAGCATATATACAGATATTGAAAATGTTTACATTTGCAAGTAGTTATAATAAATACAAAATATGAAAAGTGAGAGAAATTTAGCTCAAATAAACATGATAGGCTGAAAAATCATTCTATTTCCACCAAATATATTCCCTCAATAGCCATGGCAAGATATAAACACAAAAAAGGTATTTAAAAAAATTTTTTTTCCTAGCACTTTTGGAGGCTACTGGTGTGCAGAAATGAACTGGTTGGTCGAGGCTAACAGGAGGATGTGGGAGAAACCTCACAAAAGTCATAATCAAAGTTCAGAAATAAATGAACAAACAGGAGGATATTTTAATCACAACCCACAGAAGAGTAAATGAAATAATGGTGGACACACACTGAATCATACAGCCAAGGAAGCCAAAAGTAAGTACTATATTATATTACAATATTATATTACTATAGTAAGTAATATATTCAAGTTTCTCCTGATTTAAAAGACTGTATAGAGAAATATGTACATAGTAAGAAACCTTATAATGATGCTGGTTAAAGGTAGGCTGGAAGACACTAGATACAATGAGGATAGCAGCTCACTTTTATAATTAAACGCCTTTACCTCCATGTTTGTCCCTGGATTACAGTCCTGGTTTATATGGTAGCTTTGCAGGTCTCTTTCCCATACTCCTATCATCACCTCCCATGCCTGAAGTTTGTCATGAAAAATTCATATCCGAAACATGGCAGATTGATTGCACACTTTTATTGTATCTTCCTCCTCAAAACTCATGTAATGACAAATGAAGACAAATGAGGATGAAGAGGAAGAATGCATGAATGATTTCTACAAACTTGTGGAAAACATAGAATACATGATGGATGAGTCAAGTTAAGAAAGCTACAACCTAAGTCCTTACCGAAGGGGGTCTCGACATTACGCAACAAAGTCTCGAGAGATTCCAGAAAGATGGGATCACTTTAAACATGCTTTAAAATCTTCGTGGAGAGTGACTGACTGCCAGATCCCTATCTTCACCCCAAGAAACCAAGAAACTATCTTCTATAGACAGAATGGTTGTGTCCCCCTCTGCAAATTCATATGTTTAAGCCCTAATCCCCAATGTGATAGTATTTGAAAATGGGGCCTTCAAGAGGTAATTAGGTTATTAGGTAGAGCCTTCATGAGTGGGATCAGTGACCTTATCAGAAAAGACATGAGAGAGATGACCTCTCCGTCCACCATGAGAGTATACAGCAAGAATGTGTCTATCTGAAAACCAGGAAGAGGAACCTCACCAAGAACCCAAACATACTGGCACCTTGATCTTGGACTTCCAGCCTTCAAAACTGTGAGAAATAAATTTCTGTTGGGTAAGCCACCCAGTCTATGGTATTTGTTATATACTCAGCCTGAGCTGACTAAGACACTGTATCTTTCTTCCAGCAGAGAAGTTTATTTCTGGCAAATTCAAACATGAGAAGCTAGACCCAAGTATATGAGCTGTGAGGCTTGGGACTGAAAATGGAGGAATTAAATGAGAATGTACAAAGCGAACTTAGGGACCTCAGCACCCTTCCCCTGCCTTGTCCCCAGAACACTGGTAGCCTCCAGCTCCAGTGCTGGAGGTTGGAGGTCTTCTCTGGGGGGAAAACAAATCCATATTCATGTATCTGGAGATTCCTCAGTGAAGAGGCAAGCTCACTGTTTAATCATGCTACCACAAAATCTATAGCCAAGACCTTGCCCCTACACAAGGGACCTTCTCCCAGCTTTCAGTGCCTCACTCACTAATCTGAATAAACACACAAGAAACGTAACATTTGAGAAAAGCTTCCCACATGAAATAGGCCAAAACGAACTGACTAAATTACCTCAGAGGAAACAGTGACATTGCAGCAAGCAGTATGCTACCAAAACACTTCATATAATATCCTCGGAATGAGAAAAGATGATGTCACATCCACAAAAGTAAAACAGTATACTCTGAAGAAGGAGAATAAAGCTCCTGGAGATAACAAACAGGATTGCGGGGAGAGGGAGGATCAGCAGACTTTTCTGTAAAGGGATACATAGTAAGTATTGTAAGCTGACGGGATTTAGTCTCTAAACTCTGCCAATGCAGGGTGAAAGCGTCCATAGATAACACATAAGTGAATGAGCATGAATGTGTTCCTTTATTTACAAAAACTTAACTTTATTTATACCACTTGACCCAGCAGCCTCATTGCTGGATTTGGTTGTGTCATAGTTTGTTGACACCTGATCTAAATTATTAACAAATAAATACATAAATAAAAGATTGCAACATAAAGCTGAGAAAATCACCTATAAGTAACACAAAGAGATAAAAATAGGAAAGAAAAACCAAAGAATCAATTCAAGAAGTTCAAAATCTGCCCAATAAAATTTCCAGAGAGAGAGAACACAGAAAACGGAGAGGGGTAATTTAAAAAAAAAAAAAAAGACAAATTTTTACAGAACCGAAGGACACAAGTCTCCAGATTTAAAAGGCCCAATGAACATTCAGGACAATGAATGAAAAAAGGCCCAAACCAAAGTATGTCCTTGCCCAATTTCCAAATACCATGGAAAATAAAGTATCGTAAAAGCTTCCAGAGAGAAACAATAGATTACACACAAAGGAGTGGGAATCAGAATAGCATCTGATTCTCCGCAGCAAGAGTGGGTGTGAGAAGACACTGGAGCAATGGCTTAAAGATTCTGAGGGAAGATGATTTCCAACTGTGAATTATATATACAGCCAATCTATTGATCAGTAAAGATAAATTAAAACAAAAAATTTCAGACATGAAATTTTTATTTCATATGTGCCCTTTCTTAGGAATCTCTTAGTGGATATGCTTTCAACAAAATGAGTGGTAAACTTAGAAAAAGAATATGTGGGATCCAGGAAACAGGGGATACCACCCCTGGAGAGTGGTGAAGGGGAGCACTAGGTTAACAGCTATGATTAGACACTGGAGCAGAGGAATGGTGTGCTGCAGAAAGAAGGGATTATCTGAATTCACTGAGTGTTGGGAAAAAATTAGGCAATTGACAAATCTTTTAATATTGGAAAAAACAACTAGCATTAGGTACAGACTAAACTAAGCAAATTTGAGAGGGAGAGGGGGTGAGAAAATAGGGACAATTCTTAACCGCAAGAGAAACAAAAAATTAAATAAGAATGGAAACATAATCTAGTACACCACTTAATCCAGCAGCATTATTGCTTACATAGAGATCTTAAATTAAATGCTCTCTATTTAATACTATGTTAACATGGGAAATGGAGAAGCGAGACAGAGTACGATACTAAATTTCAGTTAAAATACCAAGAAACGAAAATATCAACAAAATTTAGAAATATGAGAAGGAAATAATAGCTAAAAGAAAGTGTCTGAATCTGAAAAGAGTAATTGGTGAAGAAGCTGAGAAGGAGGAGCAAGTATGGATGTTTTCAGCATAAGCCTTTTCTCATATTTGCTTCTTAAACTATGTACGTAAAATTCTGTTCTCTGTGATTCCTTAATATTTTCCATTTCTCAGAGCTACCTATTAAATTTCAACACACTGAGAGAGCTAATACAATAAGCCATTATCAGCTAATGCCATAGTATTCATTTGTTGATAAGCGGAAAAAATGTCCAAAAAGAACTGGGTCACCATAGGCACCTGGGGACAAAGTACTAAAGACAAAAGCAAATCACTGAGGGCAAGGTAAGGAAGTAGCTTGGGGAAAAGCTTCTCTTTTTGTTGTGTATGAAACTCTTGTTTGAACATTGGGCTTACTGTGTGAGCAAGATACGACTGATGAGGCTTGAGTGGGTGGGGTCACATCTGATGAAGAAATATTCCTGGTGCCAACCCCCAATCAGAAATATGGATCTAAGAGAGCCAGCTCTGTGTAAGACTTATTTTATGAGTCATGTTTCTGTTTGTTCTCTTTGTGTTATCCCCTGAATTTCTTCAATTTAAAAAAAAATGCTTAAAATTTTGTTTCAAATTTCAGCTGTACTACTTGTTCCAAAAAGAGAATATATCTACTCTTGGGCTGGAGTGTCAAAGGAGGAGCAGTGGCTGCCTAAAGCCACTGTAAATGTGTCGGTGGTGATCAATGAAAACCGCAAAGGGAGATTACATCTGAGGGGACAGAGAGTCACATGAGTTGCTTCCTACTTGCTCTAAAATGTGAACTCCTTAGAAAGGGATTTTCTGACCACTCATCAAACTGTCACCAGTCCTTATCTTCTGTTATTTTTCTTCATAGCACTTGTAGTTGACATTGTAATGTGGGCCTAAGATGTTTATTTTTGACTCTCTCATCAACTAGAATTCAAGTACTCTGACTGTAGGCACTTTGTCTTATTCACTGTTTTATCCTCAGCACTAAAAACAGTGAAAGAGCTTTATAAATATTCATTGAATAAATAAATAAATTCTCAACCCAGTACTAGATAAGGAAATTTTATTTTTATTAAGGACCCATGGCATTTGCTCCCAGGGACTAAGTTAATTTCTGCCTGAATCACAATTTTGCCACATGAGGGCTCTGCTGTTAGCCACAAGAGATTCCTCAACATTCCTCCACACTCAAGGGAACTACTTTCAATCAGGATTAAGCATTAACAAATACAGAGAATGGTTCTCCGGCCAGCTTAAGAGAGTCTCCAAATAGACTGATATATTTTAGTGTAATATAAGGACCCACAGGCTCCCATTCTCTGCTACAACACTGCAAACTTATGCAGCGTTTCCCTTTTCTCAGAAGTTTAATATCTCTTAAGTCTGCAGACTAAAATAAAAAAATCAGACATTGTTTCAGAAACAAAAGTAGAACTAACCAATGGAACGTGATGCTTTTTTAGCCAAATCAAGATTTCTATTATCTTTCCCAACCTGGTGTTTAGGGAATTTAATTCTTAATGCTGATATATTTGTCAGGAAGGCAAATTAAAAAATATAATAGTGTACCCAGTTGAAACTATTATACAAAACGCTTTAAAAATACAACAGAAAATGCTATAGACTGAATGCTTCTGCCCCCTACTTCTGCCAAATTTATATGTTGAAACCTAATCCCCAATGCGATGGTATTTGAAGGTGGGGCCTTTGGGAGGTGATTAGGTCCTGAAGGCAGAGCCCTCATGAATGAGATTAGTGCCCTTATAAAAGAGCCCCTGAGAGCACCCTTACCCCTTATGCCATGTGAAGTTATGTGAGAGAAGAAGGCAGTCTATGAACCAGAAAGCAGGCCCTCACCAGACATGGAATCTGCCAGCTTCTTGATCTTGGACTCTCTAGACTCTAGAACTTCGAGAAATAAATTTCTGTTGTTTATAAGCCACCCAGTCTTTGGTACTCTGTTATAGCAGCCCAAAGGGATTAAGGAAATTTTCTTAAAATATATGTGAAGCAAATATAGCAAAATGTTTATTATGATACCATTCAAACAATATTGACTTTATATTCAAAGCACAGCCATACAAGCAAAGTAAAACATCAAATATTAAGGTGCAAATTTGGTTAAGAGACTTTTATAGTTACTCTAAAACTCCTTTGTTCTACTGTGAGAAACTGTAAGAAATTTATATATAGGAATATATATAAATATATATTGAAATTTATATATAGGAATGTATATAAATATATATTGAAATTTATATATATAGGAATATAAATTTTACAGTGTGATTCTGGTACCACATGTTCCTTCATGGAATTTGTTCTAAATGAAAAGCTAGAAAACTGATTTCTCTCAATATAAATGACAACAAACAAATTTTGATTGCTGTTCTTTTGATAGGAATTCCTCTTTTAGAAGAACATCTCAACATCAATACAAAAATTAGCAGGTTTGTTTAGCAAGGAACAACATCAAGTAATTGCTTTGCTGACTACGGGCAAAAAGACAAGTGTGGTGGAAAGGGAAGAACACAAATACCAGTAAATATGAATGTTAAACCAACATAGACTCATGGCACCTTAATATTAATTCTTGCTCCCAAACTTGTCATTTGACCCATTACTGAATTCCCTAGTAGTATAAATACCACACAATAAAAATACATATTTTTCTCTGAGCTCTAAGTCTCATATTACTCAAAAGTTCTGCAAGTCTCAAATTTGCTACCAAGAGTGAATAGATGCCCAGGTATCCATTTGGGGCTAGATATCCTGCTTAAATTAATGAATAGACTCTTGCTCAACATATACGCCATTAAAAATTATTCCCTGAAAATTAAATGACACAATGGGAAGCAATCAACCAAATGCAGAACATGGAACAAACTATAATTCAAATGACCTGGTACCTCCCAACAAATCAATGGCATTAAAAAATTAAAGAGACTTCAGAAACATGGAAACCAAATGCAATGTCTGGGCTTTGCTTAGATCTTGACTACAAACCAACTTTAAGAACTTATTGTTAATTTTGTTGGGTGTAATAACGCTAGACAGTTAAATTAAAAGTCTTTATTGATTAGAATTGTATACTGAAATATATACACGGGTAAAGTGACATGATTTCTGAGATCTGCTTTTAAAATAATCCAGAAAGAAAAAAAAAATGTGTGTGTACGTGGGAAGGGAGGTGGGCAAAGTTGAAACAAAATTAGCAAAATATTGATAATTGTTGAAGTTGGTGTTTATTATACTATTCTCCCTACTTTTGTGTATGTTTTCAAATTTCCACTAAAAAAGATTAAACAATTATTTCTTCAAAGTCATGTGATCTGTTCAGTCTTCAGAAGTCCACCACTAAGTGTTATACTTTAAGAGTTTGTTATTTTTCCCTATCCCCAAATTTAGCTTAGGAAGTGACAATGAAGAATGCAATAAAACCTGAGAATGTGGATCGACGCTGCAGCATAAATATATCTTCAGGTAAGGGAGAGGGAGATGTGTTGGATAACTTTGTAAGGTCTCATTCATTTGAATTTGCCTCATTCCAGAAAGAGACTGAGAAACCATTTTAATGGTCAGACCTGGAACTTTCTTCATCATTTATCTAAGTCAGAGATGTTCACTCATAACCGTATGTGAGCAGACAGGGTTTTTAATGGAGCCCTTAAAGCAAGCAGATGGAAAGGATATTTCAGAGATGTGTTAATGCTCTGATGGAAGAATAGGATATAATTACAAATGAACAAATGCATATAATGCACATGAGTATTCTAATCAACTAGAAACGAAGAAAATTTTCATAGCTGTAGGGAACTCGGTGTTAGCATTCTGACTACCTTTTTTTTTTTTTGGTGAGGAAAATTGACCCTGAGCTAACATCTGTGCCAATCTTCCTGTATTTTGTATGTGGGATGCCACCACAGCATGGCTTGATGAGCAGTGTGTAGGTCCACGCCTGGGATCTGAACCCACAAACCCCAGACTACGGAAGCAGCACACATGAACTTAACAACTACGCCACTGGGCCAGCTCCATGACAACCCCTTTTTATGATAGGGTAACTGAGTCAAAAACATTAAGCTCTTTACAATACCTAGATCAAATGCATTTATTGGTGAAAGCACCTAATGAATTAGAACACAGAATGGCAACGATATATGTTGTATAATAAATTGTTGTGGTATTAAAATTATAGTAGAAGGGGAATACTGAGGAATTTTTTAATAATATTGGTAAATTCTGATTCTGTCCTTGGTCATGTTCAGGACCCTTGATATATGTTTGTTCCAGTATATGCTCATGACCAGAGAATCTAGACAGAATGAAAGGAAAATTAATTTTCTCATAGGTACTGATTCCAGAAATATATAACAGCACTTTACAGTTTACAATGTATTTACACATAAATTATGAAAATTGATTCTAAATAAAAGCCTTAGAGATTCATAGCACAGGTTTTATGAGTCCTATTTTGCAGATAAGCAAACTGAGACCCTGAGAAGTTTGGCCAGAATGTTCCAAATTCCAAATGTCAACTGACATATGCAATAAAAAGTATATGGCATTCTCTAAATTATTCTAGAAAGATATTTTGGATTCACCGAATTTATTTTCTAGACTGCTTAGTCCAAATGTTCCCATATCTGGTCTTGATGTAATTTTCAGTTTTCACCAAAGCTTTTGGTTCCATTGCCTTCCAAGGCCATATGCAAGGATGTTGCCTCTATCTACACCATCTGAATAGAAATCCATGTTGCTGTTGTTTAGTGTCTAATTTTGCTAATCATTTCATAAAATATTTTAAAAATATATAGCAGTGTTTTGATGCCTAATATCAAGAAGACGTTTTAAAAATTAAATTAAAATCTCATAAAATTGAAGAAAAGTGAGAGCCAAATTGAGACAATTCAAATGTATTAAATTCTTGATCTTATTCCCAAAACTTGACCCACGAAAGCAGTTGATGACTTCACCATCCAGTTGCTCAGCCCATAAAAGTAAGAGTCATCTTGGGGCCATCCCAGTGGTGTAATGGTTAAGTTTGCATACTCTGCTTTGGTGGCCTGGGGTTTGCAGGTGCAGATGCCAGGCGTGGACCTACACACCGCTCAGCAAGCCATGCTGTGGAGGCGTCCCACATACAAAATAGGGGAAGATTGGCACCGATCTTAGCTCAGGGACAATCTTCCTCACCAAAAAAAAAAACAAAAATGTAACAGTCATCTTTAATTTGTCTCTTTATCTCATACCTCCACTTCTAACCCATTGGAAAACTCCTATTGGTTTTACCTAAACATATATCCAGAATCTAACCAATTCTCACCATTTCCACTGCTATCACACTGGTCCAAGCCACTGTCATCTCTGTCCTGTACCAATAACCTCCCTACTTTCACTCTTGTCCCTTTAGAGTCTATTCCCACAACAGCAGCATGAGTGATCCTTTTAATAGGTAACTTGATCATATCTCTACTCTACACAAAATCTTGAGCTGGCTCCCAGTTTTCGCCAGAATAAAACCAAAGTTCTTACAATGGCATACAAAGCCCTCCATGGCCCAGTACCTAGTACCACTCTGACCTCATTTCCAGTTACTATACCCCTTGTTCTCTTCACTCTAGACCGATTGGCCTCTTGGCTGTTCACTGAACACATGATCTGCTCTCACCCAAGGGGCATTGCACCGGCAACTCCCCATACATATTTAAGGTTAACAACCTCACCTCCTTCAAGGGTTTGCTCAAGCCACTTTCTTAGTAGCTCTAACCACTCTATATAAAATTGCAATCCACCTCACCCCTTGCATTCCCAATCTTCCTTATCCTTATTACTTTTCTTTTTTCTATAGTACATACGATCTAATAATATACTATTTATTATTTTTTTTATTGTCTGTCTAATCCCTTTAGAATGTAACCTTAGCTTTTTGTTTTGTACACTGATATACTCCAGGTGTCTGGAATAGTGTCTGGTACATAGTGAGTACTCACCTATTGATAAGATACCAGTACATCCTCTTTAAGCTCTGATTTTTTAAGTTTATATTTGGCAATTTGGTTTCATATTGGACTGACATTTGGCATTATATACTGAGATTGGATTTATTTACCCAATTTAAACAAAACATATTCAGCTATTTGAAGTACTATAAGTGCAACAAAAAAAAAGTCTTTAGATACTGACCATTGGTCTCTTCCTCAACAGTAATCAGTAGCCATTCATGGATTGGATCTGACTCCAGGCTATTTCCCATGGAGAAGCAAGGAAAGAGAGGAGAAAAATCAGAGGCTTTCAAGCATCAGATATATGAAAGATGAGTTATAAATATGATTTCCTTTAGTCTTTTATTTAATAGATACAAGTTGTCAAGCCCCATTTGGGATGTTAGATGATAAAAGTTGCAATGTGCCAAAGGGAATATTCAAAAGTGTACTTACAGTTCTAATGAAATTTATGGTTTAACTATGAAGACAAGAGATGTCTATATGAAAAGTGAAGATCACTTGCTGACCATCTGAGTGTTTCCACTTTCCAATTTCTTGCCTTTTCATGCACATTCTGTAAGAACACTTTCTCCAAAATTGTACCCAATCTCACTGGCTGTGGAACTCCACAGTGATCAATCCCATATACACAAGACTAGTATTACATAACCAATTTATCTGACATCAAATGTACTTATGACCCCCATAAAAATGTGTTTATTCAATAAACATTTATTGAGTATCTATAACATGCCAAGTGCTGTTCTAGGTATTAGGGAAACTGAAGTAGACAAAACATTGTCTTTGTCCTCATGGAACTTACATCACAATGTCATAGGTTTGTACACCCTCTCTTCCTACTAGGAGGAAATTTATTCTTTTTAATCATTCCCCACCAGTACATTTCTTAAACCTAGTTGTCCATCAGAGTCTGTTGAATAAGTGGGGCCTCTTCCATCCCCTTGAATCAGAATCTTAGCAGAGGGATTGGGAAATTTATCTTTTTAACAAGCTTTCTGGGGGTTTTATATGGATTCATGGCATGCATAATTTGGGGGGAGCCACTGCCCTATTAATAGCTCACGTATCTGAGGAATTGGTCATTTTTATTGGACTATATCTGTGGGACCTCTTTTGATTGTCATGACTGTCACCAAACTTCTCATCCTTAGAGAATATGAAAGCTGTCCATGGTTTTCCATAGCCAATTCACCTAACAAAGACTAACAACAAGGCAAACTTTTAAAGAAGTATACCATTTATTTTTAAACAAAATGATTTTCTCTATGGGGCAGATGTTATCATATTCTGCTTTGGGGAAGAAAAGAATTACACGTTAATTACGAGTTACGATCTATAGAACCAAAAGATTCATTTTAAAGATAAAGTTGAGATGATGGAGATTTAGAAGTTTTCTCATCAAAGAAGGAAAGACTGAGTAAATCTCAGAAATCCCTTGTGAACAATACAAAAAATGTTCATTGAAGTAGTTCTTTGTGAGTTAATGACAGTCAATGTAGTCAATATTCATTACTACACAACATGCAATACCAGCAAATACAATAAAGTTGATATTATTCAAATAACAGCTAGGGCCAACCCCAGTGGCCTCCTGGTTAAGTTTGGTGCATTCTGCTTCAGCGACCTGGGTTTGGTTCCTGGGTACGGACCTACACTACTCGTCAGTGGCCATGCTGTGGCAGCAGCCTGCATACAAAACAGAGCAAGATTGGCAACAGATGCTAGCTCAGGGCGAATCTTCCTCAAGCAAAAAGAGGAAGATTGATGACAGATGTTAGCTCAGGGCGACTCTTCTTCAGCAAATAAATAAATAAATAAATAACAGCTAACACAGGGTTATTATGTGCCTTACACTATTCTAAGTACTTTACACATATTAAGATGACTTAATTCTGAAACCTTCTATGAAATGAGTTTTTGTTATCATGTCCATCTTGTAGAAGAGAAAACTGAGGCATAGAGAAGACAGGTAACCTACTCAAGGTTACATAGCTGGTAAATTGTAGCCAGAATTTGAACCTAGGTGCAAAAATCCATGCTCTTAATACTAGACTCAACTGCCCTTCCTTAGTTTTTATAATATTTCTTTAGAAGGCTCATACCAAAGAAGTTTACACAAATCTATTCTAGGAAGCAAGAATTTTTTTATTACAGCTTCCCTGCCCCAATGCTTGAATCAGGCTAATTTTCATTTGACTCATTTGAAAATGAAAGAGAACAATGTTGTCGAAACAGGATCATCTAGTGGTTAGTGGCTCAACCATAAGAGAGATATGGTTCTGAATCTCAGTTCTGCCACTTGTTTGCTATATGACCTTGAGCAAGTTACCTCTCTAAGTCTCAGTTTCCTCATCTTTAAAATGAAGGTTATAATGGGACCTACAACATAATATCATTTAAAGATAAAACAAGATAGCCCATTTAAAGCACTTAGATAGTGTTCAATAAATATTATTAGTGTAAATAAATAGCAGCAGCATCAATAAGCTGAACCAAATGATCTCTTGATTCTTCTACCCACACTAAATATGGTTTATTTCTCTTCTAATTAAAAAAAAATGACAGCAACCAAAACAACAATAAACCAAGGCGTTAAGCCATTAAACCAATTATGTCTTTTGTGGGAAAACCAGAAAGGCTATCGGACACATTAATTTATATGTCATTAATTATCCCCTGTATTCTAAAACGTAAGTATCCTAGCATCTTGAGACACCTTGCATAATTTAATCACTGTGACTCCAAGAGGTCAAATGGGCAGGCAGTTAATGCTTCTCTGTGAAAAGCTCAATAATTCATTTTATAAATTTCTGTTCAAAGCCTACGCTGAGGTTAAGAAAAATTGACATTCAGTCTGTGAACTTAACGTCAAGCTCCAGAAAAACTCTGGGCAGCACATGTTTAGCAATTAAGTGGACGCAGACAATAAAGATGTTGCCAAATTGTAAAACAACACTCGGAAATAACAGAAAATGTTGCTAGTTATTGATTAAGGTGACCATTCAGTTCCTATTGAGCCACCCAAAAGAATCATTCATTTTCCAGCAGAGAGCCTGCTCATTTGCAAGATAAAAGAGAGACATTTCTGCACATGCCCATAATGTTCTTCACCACTGGGGGCAGCTTTACATAAGACTGCATTCACTGAAACCAAAGCAACAGTCGGAGCAGCTTTCAGAATGACAGTCTGCAGAAGTGAGCTGAGCGTGTGCGCGATACAGGGCTCTCCTGCCTTCTGGGCTCCAACACAGCTCTGTGGCTGAACTGGGTGCTCACCATCAGAAATGCTGGGCTATGGAATACAGATGTGGCAGCTCAGGTAGCCCCACGTTGCCTGGAGGAATACATCATGCTTTCCGATAAGAAGAAATTGTAGGAGGCAGTTTTTTTTTTTTCCTAACGCCCCCCCCCCAAAAAAAATACTGTAAAGATGCAAAAACGTAATATCCATGAAGATCCTATTACCTAGGAAGATTTTGATGTTTTGCTGCGAATGCGGTGTTGGGATTTATTTGTTCTTGGAGTGTTCTGCGTGGCTGGCAAAGAATAATGTTCCAAAATCGGTCCATCTCCCAAGGGGTCCAATTTTTCTTCCTGGGTGTCAGCGAGCCCTGACTCACTACAGTGCAGCTGACAGGGGCTGTCATGCAAGTGGCCCCCTAAGCCAAAGCAAAAGACGTAAGGACGACCTTTGAACAATACAAAGGATGGGTATGTTTTGTCATTTTTCTTCTTTCCTTCTTAAAAAAACAAAAACAAAAAAGCCTCTAGTCTGTATTAATTCTGCCTTAATTATTTTAGAGATTACCTTGCTCTGCTCTAAGACTATAAATTCAATTGCTTAGTGAACATGTTTCCTTGCTTAACTATTAAAAAAAAGAAAAGCCTAAAGACAATTCTCTTTAAATTACAAGGAGATGATATTTGACGTTAAATATTGTTATCTAGATTTAAATTTTTAAAAGAAAATACATGCCTATTTTTGCTTGATTAAAAATGAATGAATTCTTTTTTGGGGGGATAACTTTTCTAAGTTGTTTTTATTTCCAGGTTTCAATGTAATTAGGCTACTGAGCGGATCAGCTGTAGCACTGGTTATAGCCCCTACTGTCTTACTGACAATGCTTTCTTCTGCCGAACGAGGATGCCCTAAGGGCTGTAGGTGTGAAGGCAAAATGGTATATTGTGAATCTCAGAAATTACAGGAGATACCGTCAAGTATATCTGCTGGTTGCTTAGGTTTGTCCCTTCGCTATAACAGCCTTCAAAAACTTAAGTATAATCAATTTAAAGGGCTCAACCAGCTTACCTGGCTGTACCTTGACCATAACCATATCAGCAATATTGATGAGAATGCTTTTAATGGAATACGCAGACTCAAAGAGTTGATTCTGAGTTCCAACAGAATCTCCTATTTTCTCAACAATACCTTCAGACCTGTGACAAATTTACGGAACTTGGATCTGTCCTATAATCAGCTGCATTCTCTGGGATCTGAACAGTTTCGGGGCTTGCGGAAGCTGCTGAGTTTACATCTGCGGTCTAACTCCCTGAGAACAATCCCTGTGCGAATATTCCAAGACTGCCGCAACCTGGAACTTTTGGACCTGGGATATAACCGAATCCGAAGTTTAGCCAGGAATGTCTTTGCTGGCATGATCAGACTCAAAGAACTTCACCTGGAGCACAATCAATTTTCTAAGCTCAACTTGGCCCTTTTTCCAAGGTTGGTGAGCCTTCAGAACCTTTACTTGCAGTGGAATAAAATCAGTGTCATAGGACAGACCATGTCCTGGACCTGGAGCTCATTACAAAGGCTTGATTTATCAGGAAATGAGATCGAAGCTTTTAGTGGACCTAGTGTTTTCCAGTGCGTCCCGAATCTGCAGCGCCTCAACCTGGATTCCAACAAGCTCACATTTATTGGTCAAGAGATTTTGGATTCTTGGATATCCCTCAATGACATCAGTCTTGCAGGGAATATATGGGAATGCAGCAGAAATATTTGTTCCCTGGTAAACTGGCTGAAAAGTTTTAAAGGTCTGAGGGAGAATACAATTATCTGTGCCAGTCCCAAAGAGCTGCAAGGAGTAAATGTGATCGACGCAGTGAAGAACTACAGCATCTGTGGCAAAAGTACCACGGAGAGGTTTGATCTGGCCAGGGCTCTCCCAAAGCCGACCTTTAAGCCCAAGCTCCCCAGGCCGAAGCATGAGAGCAAGCCCCCTCTGCCCCCCACGGTGGGAGCCACGGAGCCCAGCCCAGAGACCGATGCTGACACCGAGCACATCTCTTTCCATAAAATCATTGCAGGGAGCGTGGCCCTTTTCCTGTCCGTGCTCGTCATCCTGCTCGTTATCTACGTGTCATGGAAGCGGTACCCTGCGAGCATGAAGCAGCTGCAGCAGCGCTCCCTCATGCGAAGGCACAGGAAAAAGAAAAGACAGTCCCTAAAGCAAATGACTCCCAGCACCCAGGAATTTTATGTAGATTATAAACCCACCAACACGGAGACCAGTGAGATGCTGCTGAATGGGACGGGACCCTGCACCTATAACAAATCAGGCTCCAGGGAGTGTGAGGTATGAACCATTGTGATAAAAGCGCTCTTAAAAGCTGGCAAATAAGTGGTGCTTTATTGAACTCTGGTGACTATAAAGGGAACGTGGTGTCCTCCTCCCCTTCCCTCTCCCTCTCACATTGCTGGCAAGGTCCTTCCCTGTCCGTTTTAGTACATTCATAATACTGGTCATTTTCCTCTCATACATAATCAACCCATTGAAATTTAAATACCACAATCAATGTGAAGCTTGAACTCTGGTTTAATACAATGCCTATTGTATAAGACCTTTTATTGATTCCATTAATGTCACACTTGTTTTAAGATAAAACTTCTTTCACAAGTAATCCCCCACATCTGCTGTTATTCTTCTGGTAGGACCAAATCTACAGTTCTAGAAGGTTTGCAGTTTATTGGGAAATCAAGGAAGAGTGAATGATCCCAGGTACTTGGAGCTTGAACTGATTCTAGGAGGTGACATGATTAAGGAACATTTAGAGAGAGAGCCTTAAAACAATGCCTGGCTTAAAAAGAAAATTGCAGGAAACTACAAAAGATGGTGCTCTGTTAAAGCAGCACCAGGAGCAGTTTCCAGAGGTATTTGCATTGTAATAAGGCAAGCCTAGGGAAAAGTGCTGAAGGGTTAAAATGCTGCAAGTAGACAACTGGAAAACATGAGGAGATGGTAAAAATACAAAGTTTTAGACTTGAAGCCTTGTCTTTGAAACCCATCCCTGTAAAATCAGACTAGAGGTTTCACTGTCAATTTCTTCTAGCCTCTATGTTCCCTAAATAAAGAAATAAATAAAGCAGGCAAGAGGCAAATTTGAGGAGGTAGATTTCCTCACTGCTCCTCACCTTAGGGAGTTTTCAGAGAGGAGGCTTGCAAACGGGAAGGCAGCTTGATAAATGCATGTGATTGGGATCTTACTCGAATTCCTCTTTCCAGCTCTTTCAAGGACCCTCACGTAGTGAGTGGAATCATTAGCTCTGTCTGTTCTTCTGTTTGGGATTTGTCAGGCTGTCCTGTTGTGTTCCATTATATGCCCCGTATACACATCCTCTGGTGAGTGACACTTCAATCAGGTGTATAGAGAACACATTCCAAGACACGCTTTCCACCAACAGCCTCATTGAAAAGGATGATTTTGATAACACCTTAATAAATGTATAAAATAAATCTTAGAGGAAAAAAGACCAATCCTATGGCAGTTGTCTTTTGCTTTTCTATTGCTGATGTTACAGTGTCCATACATTCATTTGTATTGTGAACTCATCCATCAGTATGATTCTGTACAGACCCTGTTGGCAATCTGCAAGCTGCATGCATGTTTTTATGTCATTGGTGAAAGTTTATTGACTGCAGCACAGATATCATAGCTTCTGTATTTAAGTAACTTTGACCACAGTTCATTAAGATTTTAGAAAAATGTCTTAAGCCTGTATCCTTTTTCATCTTCCAAAATGAACAGTTCTATTATAGGAGCAAAAATCAGGAATTGCAACATTGAGTCTGTTTCATTTAATTTGGCTTGCCAAGCCCCACATCTTTAACCATGTCCCTGTTCCTTCAAAACAGAATCGCTGCAGCAAAAAAGAAAAAGTGAATGGCTATTTTTACCAGCATTTTTATATAGTTTGGAAGCTTTTCATATGCTGAGAGGAAAAATCTAGGCAAGTCACCATGAAATATAATTGCAAGGAAGCCAGATTATAAAAATCATACTTTTATAAGCAATAAAGAAAAAGGAACACTTAAAGTGGGTTTCTCAAGGTGCTTTGATTTTGATTAAATCTTAAAATAAATGCCAGTTTAGAAAAGCATCATAGCTACAATATATTTACCCTTGAACAATTGTTGAATATACATTTATTAATGGCAAATATTCATAGATTCCCAATTGATTAATAATGCAGATACTTCCTTACAGTACTATGAACTGGATGACTGAGCCTACTGTGATGTTTTTCACTGAAGTTGTAATTTCACATTTTTCATAAAATGTCAGTAAATATATATTCCATCTAAAAAAGAAATTTTCTTTGGTCAGCCTCATTTTTATCTGTACTAAAGATGATTGTATTAATTAAATACAGTGTTAAAGTGAAAAAGCCCATTTCTATTCTTTGACTTGACATTTTGCCTCATTTGTCATGGATACCAAATAAATTTAGGCAAGGCATGTTTACACTTATACTTTTGAATTCTTGCAAATTCTCAACGCTGTGGTACTGCTAATATATATACAATATGTTTGCTGTATTAAAAGTGTTTCTAAAATTCAAAGCCACTTGGTGTGTAAGATTAAATTAATGACCAACATTTTGAAGGCTGGTCATTTTTTTAATGCCTAACTTTAACTACTAATAAATTTAATAATAGATATGAACCAAAATAAAATCTTTTAGATTATAAAAGTTATTTTGATTAGGGACACGAAATTAGAAAAAAAAAAGATCTTTTCTCCCTCTTTGGGAATGAAGCTCGTCTAGTTCTCAGTATCTTCTGAGCTCAAATATATAATTCTTGTAGGTTAGACAATAACTAGTTCACCACTATAAATTTAACAAAGCCAACTGGCGAATGTTCTCCTGCTCAAAAGTTGTTGTCCCCACCCCCCACCATGGCACTTTCTGGACTACTAATCTATTTTCATAAGTATTTCAAACTCATTGCATATTAGAGAAATAATTGATATTCCATTTTCTATTCCAAGTTTACATGAAGTATCTGACTTTCCTCCAAGACAACAACACTTAAGCAAACAGCCTGACCTGTTGAACTATACAACAGAGACACATCAATGCAGAATGGATTAGTCAGTACTTCGAATGCTTTACCAGAGAGAGAGGAAATGCAGTTTAGCCTCTGAACTGCATGGGTTTTTCCCCCATTTTTATGAGCCCCAGTACGCACAGTGCTACCGCAGCACCGAGTTAATAGTCCCAGTGCCACAGTCTTCTAAGCAATGCTTATGCAAGATATATTCCTTTTAAATGAGTTTATATTTTCCGAGAATGTTGACATTACATCTTTTCAAAGAATTTAAACCATTTTTACTTGATTTGATGATTCAACTATCTAAGTAGACAAACAGGCAATAAATTGTATTTCTGTGGAACAGCAGTGACCTCCAGTGGCTGATTAGACTAACCACAGCTATTCATACACATTTTATTTAGTTTTTTATCCTGAATCCTTATGGAAACGTGACTTATAACATAGAGTTTTTGATCTGTGAATCAGATTTGAATCTTATTTAGTCCATTTCCATGGGAAATATAGTGTAATTTTTTAAAGTTATATTTTGCATATTGACTTATTTAGTAATGCCTAGAGGCCATAGAACTGGTATCGAGGGCTAGAAATAAGTGTCCATAGATGAAAAGCAAGGAATAATGTAATCAGAATAGACAAGAAACACTTAAAGTATTTATGCTCATCAATGTTGGCCAAATATTCTGATATTTTCATTAAATGGGTTAATATTTTCCATAGGCAGGATACTGAGATGATGTAATTTAAGTAGGGGAAAACAAATTTCAATATTAATATGAAAAAAATCAGTACCAGTTATTTACCAGCCATTAGGAATGTCTGAGCTATGAAGGGTGGGAGGCCTCTCCTTCTGGATCTAGAGCTCTCCAGTTTGTTGATCATGCCAGTGACCTATGCTTTGCCCCAGTGCTCTCTCCTTCCCTCCCCCTTTTCAGCCAGCTGAACACTGGTTCTATTAGGCTCTCTGACAATGATGTTATAGTCTAAGAGGTGATGATTCATGGATAATGAAATTATGCTCTCTTTCTGGGGAAGGATAATGCAGAGTCAGATTCGTAGATTTGGCAAGGGTTTTCAGGATGCTGTAGGTGCGGGAAATATCTTCTCTTCCCTTGACATTTACCAAGAAGAGAACTTAAATAGTTTATTTAAAGTATGGATTAGACTAGCATCGGAAACAAGCATCAGGCCGTGAAACCTAAGACAAAATAAGTTCCAGACATGACAAAATGAAAACTGAGCCATGAGAAATGAAAAATTCAGAAACTGTTGCTTCTTTTATTCTCTTTTCCCTAGATTCTCATTAGAACTGGATCTGTAGGAAACCCATGGAGTTTTGCTACTCCTGTATTCTCTTAGCTACTTACATTAAAAATCAGAGACAGCTGGAAGAAACTATGAGCATGAAAAATAATATCAGTAAATTTAAATTACAAATTTGTAAGAGAAGTAGAATTGATGAAAGCTAAATAGCTCGTATTAAATGATTCTTGAAAACTAATAAAAAATAATACACAAGTGAAAGTGACAGCTTTCCTAATCTAATCACAATTGCCTACAGAATTGGACCTAAATTTTGCTTAATCTCCAAAATCATTAGTGATTTTTGCATAGTTGGGTAGAATACAATAAAAATACTATGGAGAAAATCTACATAAAAATAGTTTATAATCCTTATTGATTTGAAGAAAATATCACAACCATATGTGGTAGAGTTTGGGCCTTAGCTTCAAGTTTCTTTGAGTCTTGCTAATCAAATGATCTTAGGCAAATTTCTTAGCTTTTCTGAACATGACTTTCCCCATCTGTAAAGTGGGCATATATTATTGACTTCACATGGTTATTGGGAGGATGAAACTTGAGACGTACTTTGTAAACTCTAAAATTGCAACTTTTCAAAGAGCACTTAGTTAGATACAGTCATGCTACATAATGATATTTCAGTCAATGATGGACTGCATATGTGATGGTGGTCCCATAAGATTAGTACTATATAGCCTAGGTGTGTAGTAGGCTATAGCATCTAGGTTTGTGTAAGCACACTCCGTGATGTTTGCACAATGCCTAACAACACATTGCTCAGAATGTATCCCCAGCATTAAGTGACATGTGACTGTATTCAGCTGTTTTTTGGTGTTCTGTGTTTGGCAGGCCTGGGTTAAAAAGACATCACTAACCTCTATGCTACAGAAGCCCAAATCCATTTTACATTAATATGAATTCTGAGACGTGGCAGCGAGTCTAGAACTTAATTTGGCTTTGACCTTTAGTTTCCATAAAAACAGTTTCTTCCATCTCATATTATCTAAGTCTAGGAGTTTATCAGTAATGATCACAATGTACAATAGTCATAAATAAAGACACCAGACAGAGAATTCTGCATCAAATGCTTATCAAACTAAATCAAAATTCTAACTGTGTCCCAAATCAGGTCATTATAGCAAGGGCTTTCAATCAATATAGGTTACTTGCCCATTCCCTCTCCAGTATCACTATTTAGAGCCCTTGTTGACTTTGTACTTTATAAATGTAACATTTATGGCAAGATGACATAGTTATTGAGCAAAAGGTAATTGCTCATAATATGTTACAGTGGGATTAGCACACATTCCAGACATTAATCACATGACATCTACTCTGTTCTTTCTTTTTCTTTTCCCCAATGAAAGGTTATCTAAAATATCCTCCTAGTATAGAAATTACTATTGACTTTATCTATCAATTAATCATTGAAAATGACTGGATTAAAACAAAAGGAGCATAAAAATACAAAGGCTTTTTTTATGAGTAACAACCTATTCACTTATGCAAAATTAAATACTTAAGAGTACTCTTTGTGGTCCTTTCATCAAAAAATGACCAATGTAATCACAAATGTCTCTCCACTAGCTGTAGCTGGTCTTACCAAGTATGACATAGCAGATGTATTTCCAAAGTTCTTACATTTTAACTAGTCAAGCTATTCCTTTTTGATAGCTGAGTTTCCATGAAATCTCTGGAGAACAGAGAAAAGATGGTGGTTTTTCAGGAGAAAAAGCATTTGTGAATTTTGTGCTGCTTTACCTTCATAAGATGGTGGGTGTGCTTGAGTTAGGTCTCCTGAACATGTGAGGAGAATTCTAGGAACACAGCAAAAACAAGAATATCTGGGTCACAATATAAGACCAAGCAGAGGCAATCTATTTTATAACTGTACTTTCTAATAACAGAACTTGCATATGCCATAACAATCCATTTTATTGAAAAGAAGAAAAGACAACTCTCTATATTTTCTTTTTATTTTTCAGTCTTCCACTCCCCCCAAGAAGGAATTTCCTTTATTCCTTTCTCCCACTCTTAAATCCTTGTTCTCTACTTCTCATATTACAAAACATGTCTTCCCTCATATAAATCAGCACATTTAGTCATCTCACTCAAAGGAGCAGCTTATCTCCAGTAAAAAAGTTAGACCATAAAACAAAATTTAAGTCTAGCTTACCCTTTTCCATTTCCTCTACACCCTACAAACCACCTCTTCAGTATCTTCTGATTTTCAGCGGAAGAAAGAAGAAATATATTTGAATTATAGGCTGGCAAAATAGTAAAGCCTACTATTTTCCTTCTTAATTAACTAACTTTTAGAAAACAAAATATATGACTTTATGTATGGGAGTGTTTAACTAATCAAAAACATTTCACCAATCAAACACACCCCTACCAACAATAAGAATTTTGTCTTCTCAGGAATAAAATGCATTTTTTTTTTTTTTTGCCTCACATATAAAATGATAAGGGAAATACTACATTTAGCAAGGGCAATTTCTGTTAAAGCTTCATCTCACTAATTACATCTATCCAGGGTGTAAAATACATTTTGCCAGTAAAGAGAAAAGGAATTCAATTAAATATAAATCCTTATTCAGCACTCTTGGGGCTCAAACTTATTAATGAAGTAGGGGTAAAAAGAAAATGTCTTCAGACAGTGAGGCTATAGTATAGGGAGACTGTACTATAGTGTTCATGGTTTCAATTGGGTGGTCCCCACATGTAGCTAAAAAGTGCTTCTTGTCATTAACATTGATCTGTTACACTTTCTGAAAGAAGAAATTTGCTTATCCCCCTACTTTGATGCAATCAATCAGAATCTCACAAGAACGTTTAAAGGAAACTTGTAGAATATACCATGCTGAGGTTGAATTAGTAGAGTGACTAAAATCTCTGATAAACTTGTGATAAGATTATCACAGTAAAAACTCTCTAAGAAGTTTAAAAACTAACTCAGCACTTTAGGATCAGTGTTGGCTTGTACTCATCAATTTGTGAAAGGGATTTTGCACAATTTCTACAAAATTTTAAAGTGAAAAGGTATAAATACCTCATTGGGGCACTGTCATTTATCTAATGGAAGGTGAGATAACATCACTGAATGACGATTAAAATGGAATAATTAAAGATCCTTTTAATGTGGCAAAGGCCATATTACACAAGTATATTGTGTTTTCTACCAAGGTAGGCATGTTGTAGATGCTTAGGAAAAATAAAAAGAATCCATATCCTTTCTATAAGGGGATTATTCACATTGTATTACACATTTGTGTATATGTGTGTGTGTGTGTGTTTGTGTAATTGAGTCCTTCTTATGTGCCAGGATTGTGTATATACTTTTTTAAAAAATGTGAGAACAGAGTCCTTATATTGACTCTGTTTTCCTCTAAGTTTCATCCATTAATCCTATATTTTGTCCCTTCTTTATAGGACTGCCCTAAAATAATTCATAAACCCACCCACACAAGGCTTCTCAAGCCAAATTATACATCTCCAGTTCTCATTACAAAATGGTTTCCAGTGATTTACCATTAGGCTATCCCTCTGCTAGCTAAATTTTAATCTGCCAATATAGTCTTCTTCCCAGCCTGTGGCACCCACTCCAGCACATCTCATGTCATTAAAAGGCAGCATGCACTTAGTCCTATGGACTTTTACAGGGAGGATTGAGCAGTAAAACGTAAAAATCTACATATATTTTTATGGGCTTCACTTTGGTTGTTTTTATAGTCTAACACACAGAGATGTGTGGGGTCTTTATTAGTTTACACTGAAATGCAAAAGCATTAAACTAGCTATAAATTAAAAAGAAAAAGTCAAAGTAGAAAAAGAAATAAAGTACAAAGCTCATATTATATATTTCTTAATCTTAACAATAATCTTAAGTGATGAGCAGCCTATATTTCACCTTCCTGACATCTGATTTTTACCCTCGAAGTTTACCATCTTATTCTTGAATTTAAGCTTCACATGCCTTCTATTTTTCCATTTCTAACAGAAAGGTTTCTTTTGTTTGTTTTTGGTTGTTTTGTGTTGTTTTCTGCCTGCAGATCTTTTCCTAGTTCTTCTAGCATACCACTTTGCCTGCTTTTCTAGAATCCCCACTCGATTTTTGCTCCTGTTGGAAAGTCACAGGGAAATTTATCAGTTTTATGGTTAGAGCAATCAGACAGACAAGACTGGGTTTGTCTCTAGAGTACAATCTTGTCAAGTCTGGGATATCTGCCTTCTGTCTTCCCAGCCTCCCATTTCCATGCCTTTTCTCCATTTAGAAGGATCATCCATACTGAAATTCCTCCCTCCAATGGTACCCAGGGTGCTCTCAGTTGCGTACTCTTTACCAAATACCTATTTCCAGATCTAGACCAGTATTATTGTCCCTCCTGAGGGCACTTTCATTTAAATAGAGATAAAAACCTTTAGCTAAAGGTAGGCAAGTCATATACTAAGAGCAGACATAACCAGCAGGGTTGAGGAAAGTGCTTCTGGGGGCAAAAGGTTTTGCAAGCACCTCTGAAATCATCCTACATAGATATCTCCGTATTTTTGTCAATCATGAGGTTGGGCCTTCCCAAAGGAACAAAGGCAGGGCAAATAATTCAGGTTTCGTTCAGTAAGCTATAGTTTGAGAAATATCTTCAGTGAATTGCCATTACACAGGCTTTCTCTTTAGTTTTTCTCCACAGAGAGACTATATTGTATTCTAGAAAGAACGTGGGCTATCGGTCCAGGAAGATCCAGTTTGGATTCTGGTTCTGGGACTTAATAACTGCAAAATCTTGAGTCTTAGCTTCTTCATCTTAAAAAAAAATGTGTAAAACAATATAATTATCACAGGATAATTGTAAGAGAGCAAAGAATCAGCATTTCTTGAATATTTTTATGTACTTTGTTTTGGCACATTGCATACATTATTTAATTTAATACTCGTAAAGATCCTATGATAATTAAATGAGATGATATAGATAGAATCACTTAGTACAAAGCTTGGCACATAATAGTAACTTTCTTCTTTCCTTCATTAGCTCTAACTGCTCAGAATTTCAGTATCAGAGTATGCTTTAATAGCTGTATCCCACTATCTATTTTTATACAGAATAACAAACAGATCCCCAGTAGACTTTCAAGAAATAGAATCGAAACTGCCATAAGCTCAGGGGAATCTGGGAACACGATTAATACTGAAGAGTAAGGTGGTATATAAAATCAATATCATAAACCTCCCATCAAAGCCCAACTGTATCTCCACCTTTATTTCCACACTACTTCCTGCGCTCCAACACTGGCCAGTTCTTGAAGTAGCATGTGCTTTCCTACCTCGGTGCTTTTGCTCAAGCTATTTCCTTTGTGAGAAATGACTTTCCTCCCTTCCAAGTCCTCCTGTCAATCTGTGAGCCTTTCTATAATAGATCCAACTCAAATTCCACTCAGTCTAGGAGTGTTTTTAATCTTTCCCTTCCCTGTTTTCCATGATATTTTGTACCTCTATTGGAGACTACCTCACAGGCTGCCTTGTGTTAGAGTTATTAATGTGTCTGTAGTCTTTTTTTGAGGAAATGAACCATCTCTTCTTTTCTGTCTTCTTTCAGTGGTGATTGGTACAGTCTTTTATTCATGGTAGATGTTTGTTGAATTGATGTTCTTGTGATTATTATAAGGTTATTGTCAATCTCATATTTATTTATATAATCTACATATACATTTTTATTTTTTTATATAAACTTTTTCACATATACAGTCTTCTCATTTATCATTTAACTGGTTTCAAAAATTATTCTTAAAAAAATATAGTTTTTAAGAATCATGTTCTGAGTTAAATTGCTATTATGTTGTGAATAACCTACCAATGATTTTCCATTGATAGTTACCAAGGGTATGAACATTTTAGGGGGTATGTTAAAGTGACTAAGAGCTAAAAAAAAATTGTGAGGAAAAGAAATATTTAATTCTAAGTATAAATATATCTTGATTTTAGTGGAGGCTGAGTAGTCAACTTTTGTTGTAAAAGCCATATATTTGTGACTTCTTTTTGTCCACTGCCTCTTGGGAAAGGTCCTTTTCTCTTTAGCTTGGATGTCTCCTCATCCCATCCCCAGTTCTGCAGGGCTTCTGCTTTAGACACATTCCAAGGCCTCTCCTCTCTTACCAACAAAGGAGCCACCTACACTATCACAGAGACAAGGTCAGAGGTGTTTGGCTTTCTGATTATACACATTTCACAGTAATTATTCAACTGGAGGCTTCAAACATCAAAGACTCAGAAGTTGACACTTAGTGATGCTCACCTTTCTTACCTCCTGAATGTTGATTATGCAGAAGGTGCATTTGATCATATAGGATTGAAGCAACCGCCCTTTTCTGGGTCTCTCCTTTCCTCCCTTCTGTTCATCCTCTTACTCCTTTTCACTGAATTTTTTTGCTTTCTCTCCTCTGCACTTAAAATTTCTTTCAATTTTTTCCTCTATCCAACTTTTATTTATAAGTCAGTCTATACTACTTGAATATGCATATTCTGGCTGAGTTAAAAGGAAAATACTAATGGCTTTTATCTTCCTAGAAAAGCAATAATTAAAATGACACAGTCTAATAATTTAATTTAAAAGGTAGTCAAAAACCTATTTGTATTCAACAGCTTTGTTTAGTTCTATAAATGAAGAACTGTAATTTTGTAAATTGTAGTTTAATTTCAGAAATAGAAATGACATCCCTCCCTAAGATATTTTTAAGTCACATTTTAATTCTGATTTGTAAGGCAGGGAAGATTTGTAGAGCATCCCAATAGTCCTTTTCATGTGAGGTATTGTTCGGGCTCTGGACCAGGGTAATCTTTGCCATGAACAGAGCAGATTCATTTTTGGAACATATGTAATAAGAGAATTGAAATGAAACCTTTATTTAGTCATAAAAACTTGTAGCTATAAGGATTTTTGAGAACCTTGCAGTCCATTTTCTTAACTTCTATTTGAAATTCCAGGCTAATTTAATTGTATTTTTAATGATCTTCCAAGAACTGCATTCCTTAGTCCCTCTCTCAGTTATCCACTCCAAGTTTCACTACGAACTTTGCATCATTTTTTACCTCTAACCTAAATCCTTCTTGCTTAAGATATACCCAGTAGTTACTTAAATTTTATAAAAGAAAATGTTTTTGTTTCCATTCTTATTAAAAAGGAAGAAGTATAAAAAAGTAGTTGGGTTTTATTTTTGTTTTTAATTTTCAGTGCTGGAATCTGCTTGGTCTAGTTCAGGGAGAGGGTCCTGGGCTCCATGGCACATAGTTTGAAAAGATGAAAAACCACTGTTCTGAAATTATCACTAATCTACTTTAGATTCAAGAAACTCTGCATAGGGTGACAGCTGAATGAAAGAAACCCAGTGCTTCACTAACCTATAACCAATCATATAGGCAAGAAGTTTCCAGCAGGATGTATTCAGCACTTTTCAATACCAGGCTCATAAATTCTCTCTCCAGAGGTCAAATTTGCACATAACTCTTTGAACCAAGATTATCTCCTCATATTCAAGTCAGTTTAACATCCAGCAGTGTGGTATACAGAAATAATCAATGGTTAAATTATTCCCATTTTGTTGGCTCAGCTCACAGTAGCCCACTGATTAGTTTAAAAAAAAAAAAAACTATCTGATCTTCAGTTTGTATTTCAACTGTACCCAAGTGCAGATGCCATCTCTGGTAATATGACAAAACCGATTTAGGTTTATAAATGTTTCTATGTGCTCCAATAACGGCATGCATCCTTCACTAATATATTGTAGCTCCAAGTGTTGTAAAAAATGCAACTGAGTTTGCTGGAGAATCATTTTAGAGTTAATTAAACCTTCTCCACCTTTAATTTAAGAAAAGAGAAAAAGCCCAATACTCTTAAAGACCATGAGGGAAAGGCAGTTTAAGAAATAAAAGTCCTCTGTTTATCCAGGGAGGTACTTTACAAGGCAGACAGCTACACCACAGTAGAGAGACAACATTTCCTCAGCTGATTCGGTTAATTAAAATGCACAGTTACACCAGGCTTTCTTAGAGCCTGCAGCTGAATGACCGAAGTCTCCATTTTACTCCAGTGTCACACAGAACGTGAAGAGGCAAACATACTGCCCAAACACAATTTGACTCACTAAAAACCAGCACTATAAACATAAAATACATTTCTCAGGCACATTTTAAAAGACATATTATCAAGATTTATGGCATAAGGATAGAAATAATTTCCAGCTAGGCAGCTCCAGGAGACTATCCTAGGTTCCTCTCAAAGTAGTTTTAAGTAAAATTTACAAATAAATCCTAAGGGTAGAGTCCACTTTCAATGTAGAAATCTTCAACTCTTTCCTTTCAAATGTATGCAATGTGAATCTGACAAAGAACCTGGCTGTCGCTAGAATTTATGAGTGATATGAAAAATCAAAGGCCACAAAAGCTATTTGTCAAATAAATTCCAGAATACAATATCAGTCTGCAGGGCTCATTTGCAGAACTCATGATGAGCATGGGAGGAGGGGATGCTAACAGCTGCAGCCTTGACCGCCCCGCCCGTGCCAACCAGAATTCAAGCCGCGTGAGCTGAGTGTGGCTGAAAGAGGGGGCCGACAAATGAGAGAAAAAAAAAAGACCCACAACAGAAGAGGGTCTTATATCTAAGTTTTTATTAGATCAGTACATCCACATGCAGAGAAGAATACCCGCAAAACCAGTTTAAGATAGATGGGGCCTGCCGGTACTCAAACTAAATCTGTTCATGGAAGACTATTTTTATTTCCTGGTGTAGGAGAGAGATTATAGACGTTGAATCAGTTAGACGAGCAACATGGCATGGCGTCAGTTTCCTCATCTGTAAAATGGGAACATTGCTTGACATGCCAGTGCAATTTTGAGGATAAGCTGAAACATACATTTGTGGGCAAGGCAGGTGCTCAAAAGTTATTCTCCTCTCTCTCACTAGGTACTTTCAAAATGCAGCCGGTGGATATGAGTGGCAAAGTGCAAGTTCCCATATTAACCATTTAAATTATCAACTCTGCAATCTATAGAAAATGATTAAATATCCCTGGAGCTTAATTAATCAATCATTAAATCAAACCCGAAAAGGGCTTACCAGAAATTTGGCAACCCTCTGTTAATATCCGTTAATGGAATTGCTGTATTAAGTATTGTTCTGTTACAATTTTGCTTAGTACCACAACAAAAAAATTCTGATCTTAGTATTGTTTTTTCCTAATAATTCAGCATTTCCTTTCATAAACATTACTTGAAGAACTGACTCCATTATCTTTCATATCTCTCTTTAAAACATTTCTCTGTTTGTCCATCTCTCTCTTTTTTTTATTGATGTTTTAATAGTTTATAACTGTGAAATTTTGGGTTGTACATTTTTGTTTGTCCATCACCATATATATGTCTCCCTTCACCCCTTGTGCCCACCCCCTACCCCATTGCCCCTGGTAACCACAACACAGTTTTCTCTGTCCATGTGTTGGTTTATATTCCACATATGAGTGAGATCATACAGTGTTTGTTTTTCTCTTTCTGGCTTATTTCACTTAACATAATACCCTCCAGGCCCATCCATGTTGTTGCAAATGGGACGACTTTGTCTTTTTTTATGGCTGAGTAGTATTCCATTGTATATATATACCACATCTTCTTGATCCAATCATCAGTCAAGGGACACTTAGGTTGCTTCCACTTCTTGGCTATAGTGAATAATGCTGCAATGAACATAGAGGTGCATAAGCCTCTTTGGATTGTTGATTTCATGTTTGTTGGATAGATTCCCAGTAATGGGATAGCTGGATCATAGGGTATTTCTATTTTTAATTCTTTGAGGAATCTCCATACCATTTTCCATAGAGGCTGCCTCAGTTTGCATTCCCACCAGCTGTGTATGAGGGTTCCTGTTTCTCCACATCCTCTCCAACATTTGTTGTTTTTTGTCTTGGTGATTATAGCCATTCTAATAGGCGCGAGGTGATATCTTAGTGTTGTTTTGATTTGCATTTCCCTGATGATTAGTGATGTTGAACATCTTTTCATGTGCCTATTGGCCATCTGTATATCTTCTTTGGAGAAGTGTCTGTTCATTTCCTCTGCCCATTTTTTAATTGAGTTGTTTGTTTTTTTGTTGTTCAGTTGTGTGAGTTCTTTATATATTATGGAGATTAACCCCTTGTCAGATATATGTTTTGCAAATATTTTCTCTCAGCTAGTGTGTTGTCTGTTAGTCTTGATTCTGGTTTCGTTTGTCTTGTAGAAGCTCTTTAATCTGATCAAGTCCCACTCACTTATTTTTTCTTTAGTTTCCCTAGTCTGGGTAGGCATGTCATCTGAAAAGATTCCTTTATGACCAGTGTCAAATAGTGTGTTGCCTATATTTTCTTCTATGAGTTTTATAGTTTCAGGTCTCACCTTCAGGTCTTTGATCCATTTTGAGTTAATTTTTGTGAATGGCGATAGCAGATGGTCCACTTTCATTCTTTTGCATGTGGCTGTCCAGTTTTCCCAACACCATCTCTCTCTCTTTTTCATTTTTCTCCCCAAAACATGGATATCTCACGCCCCTACACTCAGTGCTAAAGGGAACATGCTATTACTATTGTAGTAAACCAAATGGCCTATACTGTATCACTTAGCACCTAATTCATTTCTAGTGGGAAATAGTTTAGGCATTTGGAGGAAAGATACACAACATTAATATTTATGTTTTCAAAAATTCCAACTGAGTCGGTGACATGATGGCTGAATTATCCGAAGCAATTTATCCAAAGAGTTACAACAGGGGAATGCCACTGGGCATTGACTGAGCATCTACTACATGCAGGCATACAAGTGGAGTTTTGTTTTTCCTCAAGGCAAACAAAACATAATAGAGACCAAGGGATATTTGAAATTTGGAGTCATATCACCAGGAAAGCCATCGAATTATTGGACTGGTTTTGGAAAGTCACTTTTTCATAAAGCATTGGATTTTCTCTTCTCTAGAGAGAGCTTTGACACGTGCCCTTCACTGGAGATGTGATAATAATTAGTTCTTTTTAAAGACTTTGAAAAGAGCAGAGATGAAAAGAGCTATAAGAGTTTCTAAATGACACAAGATCTGTGAAGTGGTAGATTTTTAACACAAACCTTATAGAGCTGTTATGTGGATTCATTAGTTAATTAGTTAATCACTTTGAAGTGTTAAATCTTATTAGATGTTTTTTACACTTTAACACATGTGAGAGAGAAATTACTCTGTCTGAGATTAGAAACTGACTATACCATTCAACATATTGGATCTTTTCATGAAGTACCAACAAGATGTTCTTTCCTAGTCTGATTTTTTTTTTCCAGACAACACCTGAAAAGCCTATCTTGACCCTGGTCCCCAGTCCTTTTATTTTTCAGTATTGGCATTGGCTTCCAGTTAACACTAAGCACAGAATTGAGAAACCCTCAGGGTGTAGTATTTTGTGTAATAATATAAGGTGTTATTTGATAATAATAGCATCAAGTGTTAAACATAGTATTTAAATGCACTTTTGTTCCTCTGCACAGCTAGGGAGAAAAAAATGTTGGGTAAATCTGAGAGAAAGTAGACTAGGGAAGGAATTGAAACCCAATGATAACTACCTTGCTCTTTGGAAATAGTGACTAATTTCTCTCCTGCATGCTAGGAAGTTGAGAAAGGATGGCAGAGGCATAACTAGGTTAGCAATATTCTAATATGTGGGAGACATTTCTATAGCTTAAATGAAAACTTTTGGTTGACATATTATACACAAAGAAAAGTGCTCGTATCGTCAATGTACAGCTCAGTGGATACTGGGCATGCTTATGTTCTCTGCACCTAGATCAAGAAACAGAAGATTTCCAGTTCTCCAAAAGCCCCCTTGGTTCTTCCAATCACTAGCCCTATCTCCAAGGGTAACCACTTTTACCTCTAACAGCATAGGAGAGTGTTATCTGTCTTGGTACTTTATATAAATGGAATCATAAAGTATGTACTTTTTTAAGTCTTGTTTCTTTCTGGCTCTACATCATGTTTCATGAGATTCATCCATATTGTTGAGTGTAGTTGTAGATCTACAGATTTCTATTCTCTGTCCCTCCATCTCTCCCTGATTTATACACACACAGAATTAATCCTTTTTTTATTCAAAGAATGGCCATGGATCCCTGGACTGGGAAGTCCTTGATGAAGTTCCCACCTCCTATATTCCATAGCATGGAAGACTCAGGAGTTGCTAGTGAATAATTTCCTCCAGTCTTTCTTTTTCTTGCACCAGTAAATATAATGCAATCTTAAATTATTTTACACTTTTAAAATCTGGCCATGGACAGAGCCAGCTCTAAGGAGCACCCTGAGGTAGTCATCTTTTTCAGTAGCCCTTGTTTTCAGCCCCGAAATTCCCTACCTCAGCTATCCTCCCCAGCAAAGCCCTCTGGCCCTGGCCTTCAGCTCCTAGAAAGTCTGCCCTACCCTTAACAGTAGGATAAAAAAACAATTGGGTAAACTACTTCACATCTAGGTGTAAATGCCTAAATCATTAGCTCTCCAAGGTATGGCCCCAGGACAGTGCTGTAACAGAGAGGTTCAATTACTCTGATTACTCTCTAATGGAGTCTCTTGTAGAGCTGCAATTATTGACTTGTGCTATGAGGTTCCTTTACATTGAAGGACTCTAAGAAACAGATCTGTGGCATTCAATGCTGTTTTTACCATTAGAATGTTATTGCAATTACTATTTCACTATATCACACAGTATTCTGAGAGCCCAGGGAGGAAGGGAGAATAACTTTATTCTTCTAAATAACTTTATTTTAAAATACGTTGTTATTCGTGTAAGTAATCCTGCCCATGTACTGCCCTCTCCCTCTCCCCACTTCTCTCTTTCCCTTTCTACGGCTAAAAATCTCAAAAACATCAGAGACAAACACTTCTAACCAGTGTTCAGAACTTTATAACTTGTATTTTTGGTCTGCCTTTCTCAACCTTGGTTTCATCTGCTTTTTCTTATGTTCTCTGTTCAAATGCCTTTGCATTTTTTAAAATCCTGATGAATTTAGGAAGGATATATACTAACTCAAGAAAGTATGCTATCTCTTAAGGAAAAAATTTCAGTCAGTGACATTAGGCCAGGAAGGCCAATGGAGAAATACATAGTTTAGATAGAGGGCTCTTCCAGCAATTTTCAAATTATACCCCATTGGTGGGCTGTGATCAGAGAGATTGGAGGAGGTGATATCTGAGGCACTGTATGGTGTAGTGCCTTACACAACATAGGTTTTGACAAAGCTTTGCTGATTGCATTGACTGAAGATAGGTCTGTCAAGAGAAGTGGACAGAATGAGAGAACGTCTAGGAAAAATCTAGATCAAGAACAGGATAAAAGATAAATGTACTTGTGAGAAAATATGAAGTCATGTTTTCAAGAGAGTGGAACTGTTACTGTATTTGTTATGTTTTGCAACTACTAGTCCATTCTTATTTTCAAGGCTCTCAATTAGAGTTCTACTTGGGAAGATTTGATTAATGCATTATTTATCTAAGCATCATTGATTTGTGGAGCTTAACCATAAGATACAGCACAGCTCATTTTCTTTCTAATATTTATATCTACAGGAAGAATACCACAGTGACATGGGTGTGTTCTAGCCTTGACTGGTGATCTACATAAGCAATCACCCAAACTGATAATATTGAAAATATTAAATGTTAACAATCTGTTATTTGCTCCCTTCATTGCTAGGATCCTACTATTAAAATTAAGTAAAACAAACCCCAGAAATTCAGTGATAATCCATAAATCATGCCACAAAACGGTCCAATACATATTCCAGTGAAATCTTTTCTATGAAATGGAGAGGAGATGATGTCAAATGTGGATCTCTTAATTAATCCCTGTCTTAATTTTTAGATCAAAGAAATAATTCCAGCTTGGATAAATTAAAATTGTGGCTCTTTTTTCCTTTGGTGTTAAAGCTATCTGATTATGAGACTCTGGGAAAAGCATGTAGTCTGGCAAAAAATAAGAACAAATTTATTATCAGAGATGGTGTGAGATTAGCAGAAATTTACAATCTGTGCTGATGATATTCCTAAAGTGTTCAATGGGGCCATTCAGTAATTTAACAGAATATAGTCATATTTATGTAATTTTTATTTATTCAAATATATTTTGCCAAATCCAAAATAAATTTATTGAGAAACTATCACTCCTGGAAATACCAAAGAAAACATTTCTTTTAAAAATCACTAAATCCAATAAAAAAAATTAGAAACTATTAGGTTAAAATTTTCTGATTGGCAGTGACTACAAAATTAAGCATGATTAGAGTACCACTGTGTATATTTCTAATGCTGATAATGTACAAAAATTAAAGCCTATTTGTTTATGCTTGGCAAACACCAGCAGACTTGCTGAACCCCAGCAACCTCCAACTTCGCAAGGCCTGCATGCCCAATGCACACAGGAAAGGATTTCTCTTTTAAATACTATGTGATTCTAACAATGTGTACAGAGAGGAATAGATACAAAACTATGAAATGGAAAAGCATTTTACTAGATTTCTGAGTGGTTCAGAATCATAGGCCGCAAAGCCAGACACTACATAGCGAACTTGTCATCTCACAGCTCAGAAACTTCTAACATCTTCTCATGACTTGTCTCAATCTGGGTCAACCTAGTCTTTCAGTTTCTCTTGCGCAATTACTCTTATACCACTATGCTCCAACAAAGCCATAATTTACCATTCTTTGAACATCTCCCTCAGAGCCTACCTCTAATTTGCTCACATTTTTTTCTTCTGGCTGGAACATTCCTTTTTTGCCAAATTCATCGTATATTTTATGACCAAACTCAACTCTTTCATGAACTATTTTCTGATTATTACAGCTGGAAGTAGTTTTCTTTATCCTTCAACTTCAAACATATATTATTATTATTGCTGTTACTATTATCATTATTTTACTTCCACAGTCATTATCATTTTCTAACTTGTATTATATTTAGTTATGTCCATATATTATCTTGCTTTCAGGGAAATTTTACATGGAGAAAATATGTCTTACAAATGTTTTTTTTTTTAATATCCCAAACATGCTTAAGGCAGGATATCAGACATAGTATATGCTTAATAAATATCTATTTAATGAATTAATGTGTGAATAAATGAATGTCACACTTGTGAAAGTCGTGCTGAAACTCTAGAATGTTAAACAAGAGATTCTTATTCCCTATCCTTGCCAAAAATATTTATAAGAGGTTTGGGATACAGTTCATACCATAAAACATCGTACTACATATATTTCATATCTTTTCCGCAAGTGTTTAGCATTTACAGTTATGTGAATGGCCCTACGTGGCAAAAGAAGCATTGGAAATATAAAAGCATCATCCTATGAATAATAAAATCGTTCTTGAATTATAAGTGGCCTTAATTGCCACATGCAAAACATTTATTGAGCTGCAACCATTTAATCTTTACCAAAAAGTCATGATTTCATGTAGAGGCCACTCTGTGGAGGGCTCTGAATGATGGGCACAGAAGGAGCTTTTAGAGGTTTTGTACAGGGTAGTAAGTTGGCTATTATTTTATAGGTAAAGAAACTGAAGAATAATCACACAGAGCTAGAATTTGAATCCTGATCTAATTAAACACCTCTCTTATAGTCACCGAACAACAATCTCCTCTCTGAATGTTAACTTCCCTGTGAATAGATGGGATGCTTATTAAATACAAGACAAGCCATTTTGCTCTGCGGCATAGTATATGCCATAAGCCATTGCCAGCTTTTTCCATAGCATTTTCTGTAAAAAAACAAACAAGGGGCCAGCCCGGTGGCGCAAGCAGTTTAGTGCGTGTGCTCCACTGTGGCGGCCTGGGGTTCACCGGTTTGGACCCTGGGCGCGCACAGATGCACCGCTTGTCGAGCCATGCTGTGGCGGCAACCCATATAAAGTAGAGGAAGATGGGCATGGATGTTAGCCCAGGGCCAGTCTTCCTCATCAAAAAGAGGAGGATTGGCAGATGTTAGCTCAGGGCCAATCTTCCTCACAAAAAATAAATAAAAAACAAACAAAAAAAACACAAAATTCTCTCTTTGGAATGGCTTACTATGTTGGAAGCACTATGCTAAATGCTTACCTTAACATAATTCTTACAACAACCCTATGAGATAGGTACTGTTAACTCATATTCAAGATAGGGAAACTGAAACATGGAAACTTTAAGTAATACACTCAAGATCATAGAACTAGTAAGGACAGGAAAGAGAATTTGAACTCAAGTCTTTCTTATTCCTGAATCCAAGTTCTTAACCACTCTACTTTATTGCCTTTTATTCCTTTTTACTAACCCTTAAATGAAATTTTTTTTCCTTTCTTTTTTCAAGAAAATTGTATTATTTGAAACACTCACTGTTTAGAATAGTTATTTTGGCATGGGAAACATTTAACACTACACTTGGAAGAGATCTAGAGGACAGAAAATGGTGGTCAGGATGGATATAGAAATAGGCTTACCTCACCTGGTCTTATTAAGCTGTTTACCATTTTTCAGTCCAAGCCCAGTCCTAAAATGACACTGAATCTTGATCTTTAATGGAGAGAAGACCCCAGCCCAGGGCCACTTAGATAAACAGAAAATTCATCAGGGAAGCAGCCAGTGCCCTTAACAAATGGCTCGCTTGCTGCTCATCCCAGATCTGTGACTTTCAGAAGCTAAGCGTAAAATGGAAAACAAGTCAATATTTTCCAACATATTGAGTCTATTTCCTCCCCTCGATATTTTTAAGTATAAGACAGGTGCAGAAATAATTTCAGCCACCATTGGAGGGGTGCACAGCAGCTGTCACACAGCCACACAGCAGCAGAAGTCTTCACTAAGATTCAAAGCGAAAAGAATACTCATTGTACTTGAAACTACGCAGGGGACAAAGCTTCCCAGATGCACACAAGAATTCTGAGGGTTTGAAAAGGGACAGATGCCACTTTATACTCAAGCTAAGAGATACCACCTTTCAACAGCTCATAAGGAGGTACAATCAAGTCTTGAGAGAGAAAAGACATAAGCAATACATCTGTACTATCCAGAAGTCAATCTTTTACAAGCTATAAGGGGCCTTGAAGATGATTCTGGGTATGCCCTTTTGTTTTCCATTAGATGACAACTAGGTCTAGAGAGGTTAACATTTGTCCAAGATGACAAAGCTTTGGCATTCAATGGCCTTGATTTCTTCATTTCTTCTACCCTGCTGCCTCTAATCTGCTTTGTTTTCTTTTGTTCAATTTTAGTTTTGTTGCTTGTTTTGTTTGTTTTTTAAGGGTTACTTAATGATAGACAAGTGTGACATGGCACCAATACAAGAGGAATTTCTTCTAATACAGGGAGTTCTATACATTGAACATCCCTCTCCTGGCCAAGGCATTTAGTTGCTTCTGTGGCTAAAACAGAAAAAAGTTATGAAAAGTCAGAAGTTCACAGCAAGGAAATAAACTGAAACAGGTATTCCTCTGAATTGTGAGTGAGCTCAGCTCTCCCATTCTGAAAGGACACCTCTTTTTGTTTAAGAAATCTGAGTCTCCTCTGCCTGAAATACGAATTGTCAAATCACTGCTCTGTTTTATAATGATTAGTTTATACACAGATCATAAGAGATTTATGTATTCATCAAACCAAACACACATTTGTTCAGTGCTTGTTTTATACCAGACTAGATGCTGGTGCTACCAAGGTTAAACATCTGATATATAATACAGCCATTTTACAATCATAGGAGAGTGACATCCTGCTCTGTGGTACAAATGATCTCAGTCAATAGTTATTCACTCACTAGTAATCAATTAATAAACATTTATTGAATAGGTTGTTATAAAAAGACTTATGATAGGCACTGTAGGAAGATACCAAAACATAAGCTTAAAATCAAATGGAGAAGATAAAATGAACTCATATGAAATGATATCAAAACAGAATTATATTTTAATAATTGTAATGATATATTACAAGGTGAATTTATCAGTATGGTAAGATTATATAGGATTATATAGTGTAAACATAGGAAAAATATGGAAGGTTTCCTGAAGCAAGTGTTTTGAAAAAGGGATGGTTGGAAAAAGAATGGATGGAGAGAAGAGAGACCATCTTAGGAAGAGAAAATGTAAGAAAGTAGGTCCAAGTGTGGAGATTTGCAGAACATTAATCTTACTAGATTAGCTTGATTAATTGAAGTGGTTTAATTAAGATATTATAAGCAATGGAAAAAAAGTAACTCTGTGTGTGTGCGTGTGTGTGCGTGTGTGTGTGTGTGTGTGTGTGTGTGTGTGTGGTGATTTACTGCTTACACAATAATAGGCCATAATGAGTGGATAAATTAATTAATTCTAAGTTGATATTGCCACAGTCAGATGAATTCAGGATCTCCCTGTAACTCCATTTTCATTTATAATCTGAGAAGTAATCACTATGGGTGTGCCCATTGTTTACAGCCAGGGGCTCTTCTGCTTAGTCAATGTTTATGTTTTACTAGTTGTCAAGTATTTCAAAAATTGTCCCAGCTTACAATTGATTGTATAATTTCCACAATTTTCAGAGAAGCCTGATACAAAAACAAGTTTTTTCCCAGTTAGCTAACTTAGAGTGAATAGCCAGCAGAAGAATGAGATAAACATTCCAAATGCAGGGTATCCTTTGAAATACTTCTCCTGGAAGAACTCTAAGTAGTTTTCAAAAGTCTGGAACCATTAATATGATTCCCACTTAACTTCCTTACCATCCACTGGAGAAAATAGAGCCCATTAAGAAACAACTCCAAGCATAGATAAAAACCAATCAGCAAAACTAATGGAAGTTCCTATTCACGTCTGCCCTCAGTTATCTTAAACACTAATTTGACCCATTATGTTTCCCTGAGGCATTAATAACCTAGTTCTCTCAAGATCTTCTAACTTTTCTGTGAGCAACACATCAATCCAGAACATCACGTCCAATATCCCAGGGAAGTAATGGTTTTGAGGAAGGAAATCACTAATTGTCTTCAAATGTGCTCCTGCCAACAATCTATGTTTTTACAAACAAAAAACTTCTCTACTACTTGGGGCCGGCCCGGTGGCGCAAGCGGTTAAGTGCGCGCGCTCCGCTGCGGCGGCCCGGGGTTCGCTGGTTCGGATCCCGGGCGCGCACCGACGCACTGCTTGGTAAGCCATGCTGTGGCGGCATCCCATATAAAGTGGAGGAAGATAGGCACCGATGTTAGCCCAGGGCCGTCTTCCTCAGCAAAAAAGGAGGAGGATTGGCGGATGTTAGCTCAGGGCTGATCTCCTCACAAAAAAAAAAAAAAAAAAAAAAACTTCTCTACTAAAGGCTCACTGTCAATTGTCTGAAATGAGAGAGTTGAAACTGAATACATGAATCAAAGAGGTTTATTTTAAGATTTTCCATATTTTTGTCAAATGCAAATGATTACATTATATTTTTTTCTCTACTTTCGCAACAAAGAATAAGTCATACCATCATGTTCTTACAGAATGACTCTTTTCTTAAAACAATCTTACTGGAGCCCCATGGATAGTTATGACTCACAAATTTTTTTTAAGATAGACATAAACTTCACAGATACATTACCTCATAAAAATAATAAAATAAGTAAAAAATATTGCTCAGAGAGCTTCATCTGTTTCCTACATAATAATGTCATCTTTGAAACTTCAAATAGGTATCATCTAGATTGTATTTCTGGCATGTTTTATGACAAGTGACATTGTCCTCCTAAGATAATATTAGATCATATAAGTTTTATTTTTTTTTAAGTTAGCCAAAGGTATTTGTAGCCTTTGATTAATATAGTTATTAAGAGCACAGGGTCCAGAGTATATACTCATTGGTTCAAATCTCAACCAGAAGAGCTGTGTGACCTTGGATAAATAACTTAACTACTCCAAGCCTCCATTTCTTCTGCTATAAAATCAGGATAAAAATAGAACCCACTCAGAAGGTTGTTAAGAATATCACAGAAGTTTACAGATGTAAAATGGTTATAGCAAAACTGGCACATAGTAAGTGCTCATAAAGTATTAGCCGTTATTTCCTTCCTGCATATACACATCATAATTCCTAACTTAAAATGGTGATCAACAATAGAATGAAATCTTCTCCTATTTAATATTTCAAGCCTCATCCAAACACAAAGTTTTTATTTAAAATAAATAGTTTCCAGCATTGAACTTGAACAATACGGATTTTTCTTTGTACATTTCAGTACCTAATTTTATGAATTGTGTATAACCATATATTGTTTGGCAGAGAGACAAATGTGAATCATTTTGTAAACAATATATTTGCATTTTATCCTAAATTTGCCATATGTCTACTTAAACTAATATTAAAATCAAGGATGCTGCATTATGAGCTTCTTTTGGGGCTCTTTGGTGACTGAAGAGGGGAAAAAATAACATAGAAACAGCTAAAATAATGTGACAAAATTTCTTCAAAGGCAAGGCTACCATGTACAGGAGAGCAGGTAGTGTACTGTACAATGCTACAAGGCATCATTCATGTAGATTACAGTGTTAATGCTGACCCCTTAGGGCAAAATGCATGCACTGGCCGTGGTCAAACAGTGAATATAAATACATAAACTTGGCTTCAGTTAAAATTATGTCAAATCGTTAACAGAACCAATTTGGATTATTATCCTAATATGCATACTTATCAACATATACCACTCATGTTATCTTGGCCTAGTTAGTTAACTTCTCTGAATCTGTTTCCTCAAAGGCCCTCTTTCCTATTGAAGGGGATAGAAAAGTTCCTTTACAAATATTCTACTATATATTCTATAGCAGTTTACTGTGTGCTAGCAGATGTAAAAAATTTTCACCAATTTCCTGAGAAAATATCATAGCCCAGGTAGACCCTCCCATCACAAATTCAACTGCTACTTTTTGTTTTGTAATTTTTAAATTGTTCAAGGCCTTCCCACAAAGGAAAAGCCTTTGGTTAAGAGTAGAGATGCCTTTTCGTTTTGTTGATGGTTTCCTTTGCTGTGCAGAAGCTTTTTAGTTTGATGTAGTCCCATTTGTTTATTTTTTCTATTGTTCCTCTTGCCCGGTCAGACATGGTGTTTGAAAAGATGTTGCTAAGACCCATGTTGAAGAGCGTACTGCCTATGTTTTCTTCTAGAAGTTTCATAGTTTCAGGTCTTAGATTCAAGTCTTTAATCCATTTGGAGTTAATTTTTTTGTTTGGTGTAAGGCAAGGGTCTACTTTCATTTTTTTGCATGTGGCTATCCAGTTTTCCCAACACCATTTGTTGAAGAGACTTTCTTTTCCCCATTGTATGTTCTTGGCTCCTTTGTCAAAGATTAGCTGTCCATAGATGTGTGGGTTTATTTCTGGGCTTTCGATTCTATTCCATTGATCTGTGTGTCTGTTTTTGTGCCAGTACCATGCTGTTTTGGTTACTATAGCTTTGTAGTATATTTTGAAATCAGGGAGTGTGATACCTCCAGCTTTGTTCTTTTTTCTCAGGATTCCTTTAGCTATTCGGAGTCTTTTGTTGTTCCATATAAATTTTAGGATTCTTTGTTCTATTTCTGTGAAAAATGTTGTTGGAACTTTGATAGGGATTGCATTGAATCTATAGATGGCTTTAGGAAGTATGGACATCTTAACTATGTTAATTCTTCCAATCCAAGAGCACGGAATATCTTTCCATTTCTTTGTGTCTTCTTCAATTGCTTTCAGAAATGTTTTATAGTTTACACCTGAAATTTTTACAATGTTATAAACCAATGTTACTGCAATAAACAAAAAATTAAAAAAAATAAAAATAAAAAAAAAAAGAGTAGAGATGCCACTGGACTAGAAATCAGGAGCCATTCTAGCTTAAGAACTGCCATTGGCTTACAATGTAATTTTGTGTTGATTTTTATATATAAAATGAGAGTAATAAATTCTGATATCAATTAGGAAAAGTATCAAGATAATAGATGTAAATGTGCTTTGGAAAAAATTGGAGCACACTAATATATATGGTATACATCTTTCCAAATTTCTCATCATATAATACATAGTAAACAAAAAAACAGACTTCCGCTAACCTCTGAAAAGTAAGAAACTTTAGATGTCTTTGTTCTTTTGTAATCTTATCCTGAGTGCTGTTTCTCTGAAAAGATCAATTTAATTCTGAGTCATGTACTATAGAAGACAGGAAAATAAATGTTATGTACATAAATCATCAATAGAGAATAAGGAAAAAAAATCATGATTCCTTTGCAGTATCATTGTATCATGTCTCTAAATAACACCTACCAATTATTGATTACTCACTATGTGTCAAGTCCAGTAGGCACTATAGAGATACAGATCTTTTTCCCACAATCACCCTATAACGTAGGTGATAAGATAATCTCATTTTCCAGATGAAGATGCCAATTCAGTAAAGTTAATCATCTTGCATAAGGCCAAGTATCTAGTAAGTTGGGGAAGCCAGGATTTAGGCACATGTCTGTTTGGCTCCAAAGCCCATATTCATTCCAGGCTTCCTCATTGCCTCTCATAAAAATTGACACAGTCAACACTCAATAAATATTGACGGATGAATGAATGGATAGATAGAGACGAATGGACGGATGGATGAATGGACAATTGACTGACCTCTGGGAATTGCAATCTATAAGAGCAAGACTTAGGTAGCCTAGCTGAGCTCTGTCACAAGTGGGAGTTTAGCTTCTATTGTTCTTCCTCTTCTGCAATTTGAAAACCCCAGGTTACAAGAATCCCTTAGCAGCTGACACGAGCATCACTTGTTCTCCTGTTATTTCTGCTCCCACAGATGATGAAAAATTTCAAATTCTTGGAACCCATTGTGCCTCATCTCCCCACTGAGATCTGACTAGAGGGTATCTCTCTAGCAAGACTACAGCATGGCATTTTGCTGTTTGCTCAGGCAAAGTTTGGTAATTCTGGTCATGGGACAGTCCCTACAGGAAAGAGGTCCTCAGGTCTAACTCTGAGAGCATCTGAGCGAATTTTACAGAAGCTGCCAAAAGTAGAAAGAACACTGTGTAAGTCCAGAGCCTTGGCATTTGGTTTTGCATTTTACGTACTTTACAAATCTACCTGAAAACTGAAGGAAGAGGCACTTTCTTACTTGTTAGACTTTTTACTTCCTACATGTCGGGGGCTGCATCTGCCCAAGAGTTCCTCTTTTTCTAATTTACACAAAAGCAATGTATAGGCCAGGGGCTGTCTTGTACAACTGTAGGATGGCCAATTCTGAAGTAATGATAATAGCAGGTACACAGAGTAGACAAGACGTAGTAGGATTAGCGCTGCATGTTACTGTAATTTCAAGAAAGGCTCCTAGAAAGCATATTCACTCAGTCATTCATTCAGTAGCATGTGTGTGTGTTTTGGGGTGGGGCTGTGGGTATTCGGAAGGTGACCAGACAATAGATACATCCTATAATTTGAATGGCCGGCAATATAGTCAGACTCATAAGAAATGACAATACAATGTGATTGGTGCCATGACAGGTTTATATGCAGCAGAGGACCAGCAGCATCAGCTTCACCTGGGAACTTCTTAGCAACGCACATTCTTAGGTCCCACCTCTGACTTACTAAATCAAGAAACCGTGAGGCCGAGCCTGGCACTGGTTGTTTTAATAAGCCAAACCCACCAGATGATTCTGAAGACTGCTAAGGTTTGAGAACTACCAACAGAGAGCGTTTTGGGAGCAGAGTGGGGTGATCCCAGTGGAGGTCACAGTTAAACTGAGTCGTAAAGAATGAGTAGGCATTTCCTGCTGTCTTGGTAGCAGTATGGACCCCACAAAACCAACTGATATCCAGATTTAACTAAATCTGTAGATTTAGTTCTTGTATCTCTGGCTTGCACAGTTTGAGCTAAGAATCTTTGCAAGTCATCCAGGCAATAAACAACAATTACATTATTTCCACTCCTTAGCAAGGTATAGGCAAGCTTTGCACGCAGCTAGTAAGTGTTGTCAGTTTCCCTTCAGTGAAATGTTCTCTGCAAAAAGTCAACAGTCAACAGGCATAGTGCTGTCATTTCAGGGTGAAATTAATGCTTCTTATCATTTTTACCTGTTGCTCTGCTTCCTCGAAGAGCAAATCTCAGCACCCTGGATGTTTCTAAAATAGATGCATCTGTATTGTTCCAAAGTGGTTGCGTAATTGCCTTTGACTGAATTTATCCAAGACAATTTACGCTTCAAGAGGAGCCTGAAAACTGACCCAGTGACAGGCTCAACAGTAACCACTGTCCTGTTTACTCTTAACCATTAGGAGAGCAGGTGGAGGTCCCATCCTCTTAAAGCATGAAGGGAGTTTAACACCTTTTTGAGGAAATGGTGTAGTGAGAGGTATCAAAGAGATCCCAATGGTTTTGCCTCAGGTAAAGAAAAGCAGTGGTAATAAAACTGAGAGAAGTAGGGGATCATTAGAAAGGGAAAAGTAGAAAGAAGGCACAATGCTACCTAGCTCTGTGGAGATGATATGTATCAATCACACATTTCCTGACACATCATCTCCCAACGAGCAGCAGAAAACAAACAGGAAGATCTCAGCCATCAGCTTATGTGGAGACCTTGGCTTGGTGTTCCTATCTTGGTCAACAGAAGCCCAACTTAATCAAGGGTCCAACACTTCCCCCTACCCCAAACCCCAATCTGTCTGCAGCAAATGGATAAAAAGAAGTGAGATGTAACCTTTCATTAACATTTTATCTTAAATTTGCTATTTGCTTATTTATTAAAGCAAAGAATATGTTACTTCCAGGGCAGAAATAAGAGACAAGTAAAGATACTTCAAAAGACATAGATCCAGAAGTTTTATAGATGTTGGTTTGATCTTGAAAGTAGGAGATTGCAAGGTTTGTAGCCTGTTGCAAAGTGCAAAGGGTATTAGAATGGGATAAGGAGACCTGGGTCCTAGTCCCAGAACTAGTGCTTACCAGAGGTATATCAGCCTGGATTCTGGCAGGAAATAGATGACACACTCAAAAGGGGTGACTCAAGAGAGTTAATGGAGCAAACTTTTGCAAAGCTGTCAGCAGAGAAAAGGGAGCCATCAAGGATGGTGAAACACTTAGGGACAGCAACAGTAAGATGCCATTACTACCCTATGGCGGAAGGGCAAGGGAGGGTAAAATTGCCAGAACTGCTGAAAGATGTGCCTACAAGAGATGGGAACCAGAAATGCAGCCAATACTAGCCTAGTCAAGGAGTGAGTGTGATGGTCTGAATGTTTGTATCCCCCAAAGTTCATATGTTGAAATCCCAACTCCCCAAAATGATGGTATTAGGAAGTGGGGCCTTTGGGAAGTGTTTAAGCCATGAAGGTAGAACCTTCGTGGATGTGATTAGCACCCTTATAAAAGAGACTCCATGGAGATCCCCAGCTCCTTCCACCGTGTGAGGACACAGTGAGAAGGCACCTGCTACGAAGCAGGGAGAGGGCCTTCATCAGAATGTGATCATGCTGGCACCTTGATCTCGGACTTCTCAGTCTCCAAAACTGTGAGAAATAAATTTTTGTTGTTTATAAGCCACCCAGTCTATGGTATTTTTGTTAGAGCAGCCCAAATGGACGAAGACAGTAAGTTAGAGAAATAAGAATCTTGCCCTTTGTCTCCTTCTGCTACCTAGACTTGTGCTTATAAACTCAATACATGGCTAAACTCAACCAGAAATAGCATGAGTAGAAAGGGACCCTATGAAGGATTGCATAAAGTTTAGCCTCTGGGTCCCGGAGCAGGGTGGAGAGGGAGGGAGTATAGGGAGTAAAGATCTATGGTTTGTTAACCAATAAAGCAAAGTCACTAAATCTACCTATTTCAAATAAATCTGTTGGGCAAATTAGAACATTTATTTTTCTTCTTTCTATTTTATTGAGTCTTCACAAATGATGCTAGAGATGGAATAAACGTTGGAGATTATCTAGCCCAGATTCTTTAATTTTCTAGAAGAAAGTGCTGAAGGCCAGCAAGGATAAATGATCAAAATTGCATAGCTGGTGTGCTCATACTATACTTCTCCACCTGCTTTCTTGTAAGAAAAACTGTCTGTGCCTCAAGATTATTTAGAAAAGCTTCTGATAACTATTAATAGAAAGCAGATTTAACCCAGTCTCTAAAAGGCTTAACTTTGTGTATGATAGTTCTTCCCTTGTAGAAAAATAAAAAAGCTTTTTAAAAAAAATAGCATATAACTCAGATTATTAGCTATCTCTTTGTCACAAATGTGCAGCTGGGTTCAGAATTTGCATGTTTCCCAGGCAAAAGAATTCAATAAGCAAGTAAGCGAATCCTGCCATTTTATTAAATACTTTCAGAAAACAAAAGCAAAGCAAGCTTTCACTCAGCCAGAACCAGAACATAATCCCCAGAGCCAATAACACATGTTAAAATTCCAGCACCCGAGCCAAATTTGACAAAGGAACCTTCTCCATCCTACTACCCCTGGAGCAACTACCCTGATTGTGATTCTCACACTCCTCCTTTTTGGGATTCTCCAAACACGGGTGCTCAAACAAGGGAGAAGGGAATTAAGATAGGGAGAGCTAAGATTTGAGGCTTAAAATGCACTTTTAAGATTCATTAAGTAGTAGATAATAACAACAATAAACAAACATATAGGGACAGAGATTGGATTGGTGGTTACCAGAGGGGGAAGGGGGGAGGGAGGAGGGTGAAAGGGAGAATTCGGTACATGTGTGGTGATGGGTTGTAATTAGTATTTTGGTGGTGAACATGATGTAATCTATGCAGAAATAGAAGTATAATGATGTACATTTGAAATTTTTACAATATTATAAACCAGTGTTACTGCAATAAACAAAAAATTAAAAAAAAAAAAGATACATAGTGAAGAAATGAGCTGGATATCATTTAATTTGTCCTAGTAGTTATGCTTCTGTTTGGGAGTAGGAGAATGAAAATGAACTATCTCCTCCCTACAGCCTTTCAACACAGCCTTCTCTCTTAATTACACACAGCAGCACTGCACAGTTCCCGCTGAGCACTGGTATCCACAGGGTGGATGTTGAAAAAATCATAAATGCTGTGTTCAGCCTGCTGCTATTAAACCTGCAGACTCAGGGCAAAGGCTTACAGCAGAAGTCGGCTCAGCGTCCTAATGCAGCGGATCCATCTTTCTGACAACCTTTTATTCTTTTCAAAACTTCTTCTTCTTTATAGAATTTTATATTTCCAAATCTTCAGTGATAATGGTGGCATTCTCAGAGAAAACTTCCAGACCATCCAACAGCTGTGTGGATTGATAGTTAGGGAACTCTGAACTAGAAGCCAAGATAGGATTTCTATTTTTATTCCTGTTTCAATCTTCATGCTCAATTGAGATAATGAAATCTTTCTTAAACTCATTTATTTTATGAAGAGGAGTAGAATTATCATTCTTTCCAATTTTCCAATGGCAGTTGAGTCAAAAGACAAAAAGCATTGGAAAGATTGAAAGTCCAGTCCCTGAGTTCTAAGGGCTCTGCCCCTTATTTGCAACAGACTTAACCTCTCTGGATTATGTAGAAAATAAAGCGGTTAAAGTAGATGATTTTTATAGCTACTTCCTGATTTAACATTCTATGACCTTATTTGCCCCAATGCCCTCCATCCATGTCTTCTACTCTCAGTGTAATTGAACTTACTTTTCTCTCATTGCAACCTCTAATATCTTGAGCTCTTCCTAATTTCTTAGCCCATTTTTCTTTTCTAGCTTCTGTTTTCTCTCTATCCAGCCTGAAACTCAAGAGTAAGACACTTTGCTGATACTCATTAACAGCTATCTTTCTTGGCCCCATTGTCTTCTACCAAAGCCATTTGGCAAGTCTCCAATCTTGGATAAACTCTCCACATCTACATTCCTACATCCAAGTTTCCAGGTATGAGTTGGCATCATCTCAAGGCTAGTCTATGCTAAACTGTAATTACTTTCTTACCTAAGTCTCACTAAGCCAGGTATGTAAGCTTCATGTGTTGACCCTCATAGCTATTTGGAAAGCTTTTTATTCACCTCTAGCAGACTCCCTAAATATATTTCTTGCTCTCCTCAAGCTCTTGGCCTTCTCTCTGCAAATAACTTTACTTTTCAGTAAAGTGATTACAATAAAACCATTTTCATAATGAAAATGTTTAAAATTTAAAATATAGCAGCTCATTTTTAGTTCATTATATTAACATAAAAAATGATCTCAAATCTTCTGCAAAAATCATGGGACATTTCTGCATTTCTACATCACTTCCAAATCAGCTCCATTTTGATTTATAAGCTTGACTACAGATCTAGCTGTCAGACCAGATGTTATATGGAAAACACAAGCTAAGTCTGATTGGATTTTTCAATCTGCTTCATTCAAAACCCTACAGCAAAACAGAAGTAGTTATGAACTTCAAAAAGTTTTAAGGCATAGCACTAATTACTAATTGGAATTATTTTTTCTCAGACAATATGTAGCATGAAAATACAATTTAATAATTCATAAATGCCTATAAGAGAAAAGAGAGAAAAACATAAGACATTTAACTGAATCAAAATATTATGAACATATTCCATCTTTGACATTCTAAAAATTATTGGAAGTTCATCTCATTTTTCAAGCAGCACTTCATAGCACAACATTCCAAACCAAATTTTTAAGGGGGAAATATGAAATAGAGTGGTGTAGGAGCTGTGGTGGATAGAAAACTTTTTTTGAATTCCATTTTGTCAGTGTCATTATAAAAGGGAGAGTGGTAGGTTAGGAATATGGGCAGTGTTGGTAAAGGGGAGAGGGAGAAGGGAATGATCTATAGAAATCTTGATGGTGACCCTAAAACAAAGGTAGATCTTAAGCTTTTGCTAAGGACTACTAATTAATCCCATGGAGCCTCAGAACAACTTTTTCAAATGCATAAAATAAAAAACAGGATTACAAATGAATTCAATTATATTGACATAGTTATCACAATATTAAAACCACAAATTTGTGATATAGTATTATATGTGCTAATTTATGAAATGTTTAATAGCAAGATCTTGCAGCAGGTGTGATAATTGCCATCATTTAAAAAAATGATGAACATAAAAACTCTCTTTAAAGCTAACTGCAATAACTGTAGTGTGTTATGATAATATTAGTGATTTCTATTGTTGTCTATAATCTCTGACCTCCAGTTCATGTCATTGTCTCTCCTTAACTCACTCCAAAGTTTTTTGCCCCACAATTCTACTGAAACTGCTCATCTTAAGATCATGAGTGAACTCTATGTTGCTAAGTCTAGTGTCAGTTCTCAATCCTCATCTTACTTGACCTATCAGCAACATCTGACACAATTGATCACTTCCTCCTCCTTGACCTACTATCATCATTAAATTCAAGGACACTACTCACTGCTGATTTTCTTCCTACCTCAGTGGCCTCTTCTGTAAAGTTTTCTTGGCTGATTCCTTTTCATCTTACAAACCTCTTAATGTTGGAATGTCCCAGAAATTAGTCCTTGGATCTCTTCTCTTTTGTGTCTAAATTTATTTCTTTAGTAATTTCATCCATATTACTGATACAGACATATGCAGATGACTCCAAATTTATACCCATACCCTGGACCTCTCCCATGAATTCTAGACTCATATATCCAATTGTCTACTCAATGTCACCTCTTAAAGGAGTAACAGACATCTCAGACTTAACATATGTAAAACCATGATCTTGATCACCACTCCCTCCCCACTAAACCTATTCATCTTCTAGTATTCTCCAGCTCAGTTAATGACATGCTCAAGTCAAAGTCTTTGGAGTCATCCTTGATGCTTCTCCTTCTCTCTCAAACCCATTATTTCCAACCCATCACCAAATCCTGTGATCAGAAGACTCCACGTGCTAAACATAACCAGAGTTTGGCGTTTTCTTACCAACTCTACTACTACCACCCTGGTTCAAGCCACTAACATCCCTGGCGTAGTTTATTGCTATAGCCACCTAATTGGCTTCCACCCTTATCCCATATGAAAATGTCAGTTAGAGTGATCTTTCAAAACATAAATCATAGCATGTCACTCTTCTGTTCAAAACCCTCTAATAGCATCCTCATTTCCCTCAAGTGAAAGGCAAGATCATTACCATGGCCTCAAGGCCTTAAAGAATCTGATATTTATCTTCTCACTGACCTCATCACCCACAACTTTCTCCCTGCCTCATTATAGGCAGGCACCTTCCTCAGGGCCTCTGTACCTGTTATTCCCTCTGCCTGCAACATTTTTTCCCTAAATGTCCACATGGCTTACTTCCTCATTTCTTCTAAGTCTTTGCTCAAATGTCCCCCTCAGTAAGGCCTTCATGATCCCCTCTACTTAAAATTGTTTTATTTTTCTCCTTGTTTTATTGTTCTCCAGAGCAACTATCACCATATAACATAATATACATTTTGCTTATTTATTTCTTTATGTCTTTCCCAATAAGGAAGCCCATAAGGGAAGGGATTTTTCTCTGTTATATTCACAGATATATCCCCAGTGCCTGGCATAAAGCATGCATTTGATAAATAACTGCTGAATAAATGAATGAATGGAGAGTTTCTTTGGAATCTTATCTTCTGTGAAGTCTAGCACATTTATCCATTGCCGTAAGATGCATACATAATTTAACTTGCCAAAACCACATCATGCTCTGTAAAATAACTATGATTTTTTTAAACATGATGTTTGAAATGAAACAAAGCCAGTGCTTGGTATTTGCTATAGAAATATCATAAACACTAAGTAGCAACTAACAACTGCATGGGATGGTGCATTCACAAAAAGGATGCTGCTTGGTGTCATGGAAAGAACAAGAGCTTTGAGACAAACAGACATAGCTTTGAACTCCACCTTTGCCACTTGTGAGCTGTATGATGTTGGGAAATTATTTACCTCTCTAACACTCAGTTATTTGTCTAAAACATGGAAAATATCACTAATACATCTTAAATTAAATTATATATACAAAGTATGTGGGTACTTGAAAAAGGTGCACCTCGCTCCAGTCTTCTCCACATGCCTATTACTTTCTAGGTAGAAGTGAGTAAATAATAGGGTACTTTAAAATGATCAAAGAAATGTGAGAACAGGACAGGAAGGACTAGTGTCACATGAATTGTCAGTTGCCTCAGGTGGTGGTTAGGGTAGAGAGGCATATTGGGTTCACCCTAACCCTGACAGTTCCAATGAAAATGATGTGTAGGTCGCTTTTCAGGGTAAAGTATAGATGGTGTCTAGAAAATCAGTCTAAAAACAGAAGGAGGTCAAGATTCCATTCATGAGGAGGAGCAGGGTGAGATAGTATCATCTGAGAACACAAGGGGCAAAGCAGAAAGGTGAAGCTAGGCAGAATTTGTGCTAGAAAGCAAAATTGCCCCATTCTCAAGGATTTATTGTCCAAGAGTCTTTATCAGTGTATAGATATCAATTTGTATCCATAGCAATTTCATAGGGAAAACTTTGTCACACAGTTTTGGGAATCAGTAAAAAGATTCTTCTCTCTCCTTAGACATAAATAAGGTATGAAAATTCTGTAATGAAGAAGAGAGATGTTTTTCTGCCTTCAGTCAATCTAGATTTCTCAGTTACTGAGGAAAAAATAAGTAAGAGCAATGTGTTTTTCATAAATCAATCTAACATTGGTTCTCATACTTTATATATTTAAAAAAACTGGCACAAAGATAACGTCTTGGGAGAATACTAGATAATGGACAAAACATTCATCAGCTGATAGCAATTGTAAATACTCATAAATTGGGGACCAGTATTCCTATTTCCCAAGAAGTGTGCCCAGTCTGGGAGCAGCCTCACTTTAGAGGTGATGCTTAGAGATTTTCACATTTACGCATTAAATGTGTCTGTCAGGTGACTCTTGATTCATTTCAGAGAAACTGTCATCTTTGATGACCATCACAGGCCAGAGTCACCAATTAGCCTGGAGCCTGCACTTGGCTTTCTTCTCTTACAAAAACTCATGATTCCTTCCTAAAACTGTTAAGGCAGCATAGGAGTAGGAGGGAGAGATGAAGAGAGAAAGTAGAAGGGGTACAAATCGCAAACCCAAACTGGCTCTGTGATTACTAGGCTTTACCCTTCACAGATCAGTCAAGTTCAAATCAAGTCTCAGACTTAAACCCTGTCTAATATAAAACCTGTGCTTAGAAATACATTTAACATAAAAATTACCCTTTCAAATGACAGAAGATGTAAAGCTTATTAAAAATTCATAAAACAGGGTGAATTCTACAATAAGACTGCCACATTCCACCTGTTGAATTAAGACACACGAGCAAATGTTTCCTTCCTCGAACTTCCTGCCTCTACTCTCCTGCCTACCATTTTGTGAGTGCCACTTGTGGGTCAGGCTCTGACCCACATTCTTTGTCCCATGCCAGAGAGGCAGCTAGGGGTTAGGGCGGAGGCAGACAGTCCCCTGGATTTAGGCACTAGTCTTCTCTGGGTTGTGTTTAAAAGCTATTTTCTGTATAATTAAACCAAACTAAATATTTCCCAGGAGAGCAAGATGACTTCCATGTAGAAAGAAGGATTACTGGTTGCCCTTCTGAAGCAAAATTACAACAAATCACTTCACAAAATTAACTCTCTCTCTCTTTCATCTTTGCTCTTACTTCCTTGCTTTGTCAATGGATGCATATGTTTCAAAGAACATGATATAGGAGAGTAGAACAGCTTCTTTATCTTTTCTTTCTATGTTAAGTGCAAATATTAATTTATGAAGTGTGCCTTCTTATGGTTGTAAAGTAATTTTGGAAAAAGTGAATCCTCCTTGGCTGTTTCCGAAACCAGTAGGTTGCTTTGCAGGCATTACATAAGTCAGGGCAGTGGCATAAACTTAGCATAGCCCAGTACAGTAAAACCAGTGTATGGCATTGTGGTCAGGACTCAAGATTTGAGTCCTTTGTCTCCTGTGCATTAAAAAATTACTCAAAATGCCTGTACCTCAGTTTCTTCATTTGTAAAATTGAGACAATTACAGTTTTTATTTCATAGTGCTGTTGTGAGAAATAGTGAAGCTTTTCATACATAGCAAAACTTCAATAAATGTTAGCCATTTTCATCATTGGCATTAGTGAAAGAAAACAATTTTATTATATTCAGAAACTTTATAAAAATTTCCTGTTTCCCGTTAGAATTTAATAAAGTGCCTTTTAAAACACATTTTTAGTCAATTAAATTAACCTTTTAAGTAATGATAATCTTATTCCCATTTTTGATATACAAAGTTTTACCATCATATAACTAATCCTTAAAGATTCTTTGTATGATGCAATAGAAAATAAATTTATTTGGATTTCATTATTTTTTAAAAGAACCAAATGTCATATAATTGTTTATCATTTTAAAGAATTAGCATGCAACTGGATTAACTCAACCATGCAAAATGGTTTTGTAAAGGAATTTTTCAGGAAGTACTTTTCAGATGATACAAAGAAATAGCTAAAAGTAAGCTACCCAACTCAAAGAAGATTTTTAACATAGCCAACTGTGGGTTAGTTTTAGTTATAAATCTAATGGAACATACACTTAATTTGGGAGGGGAGCAAGAACTACAATTAACAACAACAACAAATGGCCCTTCTCTAACCACTAATAGAAGAATAAAACCATAACAAGTTCAACATGATCATTGATTGGGGAGCCATGCACTTACGACTTGCTAGGAGAAAAAACCAATATGAACCAGTATGCACTCATATCTCCACATCTCTGCATTACCCCACACAAAACTAGCAGTCCTTCTAAGACTACTACTAAGACTACTAAAAACTACTAAACTACTACATGTTTTGTAGTTTTTCCTATGCTTTCCATAATTCATTCGCTATTTCAAACTCAAAGAAAGGTGATAAGGAGAATAGAAATATTTTGTATTTGGACAAGGTGGTCTCTCTTACATTTTTTCATGTTGTTACAATTTTTTTTAATATAAGTTACAAGAGCAAAAGAAATATTAGGCATAACATACAACCTGGTCCTATTTATTATGATCAAATGATTATTAACACTTCATTGGAAGTATTAATAGTTCTGGTAATGCACAATGGGGATGGAAAGCCACAAAGAGGATGGAAAAAATAGATTATTTTTCTAGAAATGAAAAACTTTTATTGATATGTACATGCTCATATACAGATACATTAGCCTTGACATGAACCATGACCTTTCATTTGTTAACAATTAAAATATTGTCTATTATATAAGACCAGATCCTCCATTAGTGTGTGTGTATGTATATATACACACATATATACAGCATTTGTATAAATTACAATAAACGAACTGCCCCATCTGGCTGGATGAATTAGAACATGGCACCTTTTCCTCAGCACTGCAGGATTTCAATCACTATTTGCATCCCCACCCTCCACACACCTTTGAGCCTTACACAAAAAAATATAACCATATGTGAGGCAGTACTGTGAAGACAGTCCATTAAAAATCACTTTCCCAGACAAAATAAGAACTGATATTTTTTAAAAAATTATTAAGATCATAAAATGAAGAATCTAAGAATGAAGTCTTGAGAATATTCTGAAGTGAATCATAAAGTAAGATTAATGTGTCAGTGATAAAGAATAAAGTAATCTCTTTAGTAGATTTGAATTATCATTAATTTTATGCAACACTTGCAAACAGTATCATTTAAGGGATATTAAATATAATATGTCTGAACATATAAAATCCTGATTAAGATGGAATATACCCCCCTTAAAAAGTTCAGTTCAACAATACTGAGTAGTTAATAGATTCTTAGAAGGGAGTAAACTGCTGTATTACTGAGTTGTAATGAAATCTATGATTCAATGTATTTCAAACATTTAAGAATGCTATTTGATGAATGGATATTTTAATAGCTACTAAATTGGTTTTGCCCTCTTTATTTAAAAGGACAAGACTATATCAAGGAAACATATACCCTGAGCATCAAGTTACCACTTAAAGGCAGTTCTTTGCCCCATGACTGCTGAGGCTGAAAGATCCAATCTGTTCCCAGAAAAACTTGCCAATAAAACCCACAGGATTTATTGGAATTATTCAAGATAGCAGCACCATCTCCACTGTCATCAAATAAGATTAGTGTGTCACTGGCTATGGATTCTACTACAGTTTTAAAATTTTCAACCTGTTTGCAAAACAAAACCAAGACAGTCTAATTCTAGGCTATAGCAAGTAAGGATTATCTAGGACTGTTTTAGAGAGTATATCTGAATAAATATGATAGATATGATATATCTAAAATATGTATACCTACATATACATGTTAGTTTGACATTAAAGGGAAGAAAGTAAAAAAGACAATGAATTTAAGCTAGAGAAAATCCACTTATAGAACCATATTATATTTTGCAAAGAAAAAAGTAAAGAAGTTAGATATGAGTAAAGTTAGTAAATCTGAAGATAATGTGGTTAAAAGAGATTGGATCTAGGAGTTTCTATCAAAAAAAAAAGATTGTCTAGCAAGTGTCACCAACAGCACCTAAGACAGAAAAGCCATTCAATACAATATAAATAAATGACTATGAACTTGAGTATATAACACGAGATTGAGTGCAAAAGGTTCACTTTTAATAGGTGGAATTTAAACATGTACCTTTTTATTTTATGAGCTATTTCTTTCAAAATAACATCTCTTGCTATATTTTCTGATTGCAAAAGCAAAAATGCTTACTTCAAAATATTTTTAAAATATCAAGTATTAATAAGAAAATGGAAAGTAAACATAATGTCAACAGAAAGATAAAACCACCAGCAAACATTCTTGTATCTATGCACAGGCATTAATTATACGTACATACTTGAAACCATACTGTTTTTCAATTTTATGTCTTGTTTTATAACTTATAATTACATTGTGAGCATTTCTCATGTCATTAAAACTTCTTCAAAAACATGAGTTTTAATGGCATCATATTGTTCCAGAAAATGAATGTGCAATAACTGAATTATTATGCTATTGATGTACATTTCAGTAAAGTTTAAAATGAAAATATTGAGAGAGGAAATTTTAAGTGTCTTTGTAAAACATTGATTGTATCTTTTATTATTTCCTTAGGACACATTTCTATATGCCAAATTGCTATATCAAAGAGACAGATTTAGCATTTTTGATCCATAGTACCACATTGTTTTCCTGATAATGTATATTATAATTACTTCCAGTAGTTATGAAAGTACTTATTTCACCAAACTTGAAATGTAGACATTTTAAGATCACTTTTACAGTTTGGCAGGAAAAAATTGATATAATTCAAATTTGCTGATGAAATGAAACATATTTTTGTATGTTTATTGGCTATTTGTATTTCTTTTTGCAAGAGCTATCTGTCTCACATTAGAGGGGGAAAACTACCTCTTACAACACCCATAAGGTTTCATCACACTGGAGATTCTCAATACTTCCATAACATGCTTGCTGTGTAACTCCTTCTATCAGAAATATCTTTCTGAAACCACATAAAAGGTTCTGAATCTCAGGGTTACTACACAAATATGAGAGGAATAATAGTGACCTACCTCTAATTTCTGCCACAACACAATTATTACAAAGTACTTTGAGACTAGATCTGATTGGGAATCAGGGCTAGTTACATACATATAATGAGTTGCAGATATCTCGACAACTCCAAAATCATTGTAGCGTGTAATAAATCTCTAGGATCTTATGAACAGCCATATCTTTAAACACACAAACAAACAGATACTCTGAATTACATGAAGTTTAGAAGCCCTGAACTATATAGCAAGATCAGATGTGGTAAGTGTTAGAGTCAAGCATCCACAAAAGTCTATAGTCTGTCAGTCATAAGTACAACCATTGGAATTTCTTTACCGTTATTCTGTTGTATCTTGTGAATTTATACTTTGGTTTTACGACACCATCTCTTAGGAAGACATCCATATATTTCTCGCATACATGAATCTCCTTCTCTGTATGTAGTAGGTGTTTAACAATTATTCTTTTCTTCTAAGACATTCACAGTAATATAATAGTAAGTTTAGTCAGACAACTGGTGGCCAGAAATCAACTGGTCTTCTTCGTACCCCACAAAAGGTCTATATCCTCGAAGAAAAAATGTTTTCTATTAAGGTAATTTTTAGTACTTACTTATTTTCACATAAAATACTAATAATGCCAAGAAAATATGTTTCAAAGCAGGAGCTACAGAAATTTAGACGTGATTATGACCTGAAATATCTGTTAAATATAACCAGAAAATCTGTGTCTAGATAATGACAGTATTTTCACAAATCATCAAAACGGTGTTTTAAAAAGCCAGTCTGTCCTTTCCTTAGCTACAGACAGAACTATTTCAAACATTAACAGATTATTGCCCAAATAATATTTGAATTCTACCTGAAAGGAAACTCAGAATATAGATGGCAAATATAGATCTCCATTCTCAGTATACTTATTCTTTCCTCGTTATATTCCTTCATCTTCTCAAGATAATAGAGATAAGATTTCATGAAGTCTCAATGTTCAAGCAAGGAAATGCCCTCAACCAAATGAAATAGAAAGATGTTAACTATTTAATTATGCCAAGATTCCAGTTGTTCTCTTCCCTGACTTTCTTCTTCTCTTCACGCAAATTTTTTTGCATTTCTCTGAGTTATTGCATTATTTGTCTCTTTCTAGCTCTTTCTGCCTTTCCATGATCAATGGTAAAAATGAAGATTTATCAACTTGAGATTTCTTTAATTACATGAGGCATAGCAGAGAGGCAGGACAGTAATGTAGACAAAGCACAACTTTTAGAATAAACACAAGACTATGCTTAAATCCCTATTGTACCCTCTATCATCTGTGCGGCTTTGTGCCATTTATTTAACTTCTTCAAGCACGTACAATGAGGAGTATAATTCACTCATCTGCTGTGAGGATTGCTCTATGTAAAGCACCTAGCAGAGTGCTTAGGAATAGTAAGTGCTCAACAAATGGCAACTGTCATCATCATTACTGTGCTGGTGAGAGCAGATGAGGATGTAACCACTCCCATTTCACGGAGTTTGCAGGTAAGCCCCGTCAACTGTGAACACCTGGCATTAATATGCCATCAACATGATTTATTTTAATTACAAAAGACCCTGTCATCTCTACTCTTCTTATAAATTCAGATCAGGCTTTTTTCTTCGATATTTCTCATTTCTTGGCCCACATCATTTTCCTTATCTACAAGGTCAGAATATATACTTTTGTTTTAAAACACTCCAATTTCGTTCTGTTGGTATTTGTTTCAGGAACTAGAAATTAAAAGCAGTTATGTTCTTCTATTTAACCTCCAGGACTTTTGAAAATTTTCCTCATTATCCTTGAAGCTATGGTGTTTAACAGTCTTTGTGATGTCTTGAATGAACTCTACACTCCACTTAGTTTTTAAGCTTTTTTTACATGTTGCCATTGCACATGTACTTTCCAATCTGACAATATGTCACTGATTTATTGTGGTTTTCATGTTCCACTTGGATGAACAAAGTTTTATTTCTCTCACAGGCTGCTCTTTTGCCTCCTTTTTTTAAATTGTGATTTGGTAGCTTAAAGCCTTTCTTAATCACATTATATGATCCATTCAAAATTTCTTGTAATACACAAATACTATCTTATAACATACTTTATTAACTTAAAATATTAAATCTTTTCCTCCTTTTTTTCACTATGAATGGTCTTTTTGGTGCTTTTGCCCTCGGAGAATAGTTAATTTTGGCCTTAACAGGCCCATCTAGATTGTTTTATTACTTCTTTCAGGTGATAAAAATTTATTTCATAATTTACTGTTTCTAAGAAAGACAGTAACATAAGCAAATCCATAATATTAAAAGCTTTATATAGATCTTACTTAAAGAGTCTACAAAATAGAACTTTTAAACATGTTTCATAGATATAGAAAAATAGGATAAAAAATAAATAGAGAAAAATAAGTACTTTTCAGAAATGTCAGCATTAAAAATTGTTGGGCCAGCCCCGGTGGCCTAGTGGTTGAGTTCAGCACGCTCCTCTTCGGCGGCCTGGGTTCAGTTCCTGGGCTCAGACCTACACTGCTCTGTTAGCAGCCATGCTATGCTGGCGGCGCACATACTAAAAAATAGAGAAAGATTGGCACAGATGTTAGCTCAGGGCGAACCATCTTCATAAAAAGAAAAATTGTCAACCACAAGCAGTTTTGATACCTGTCAAGAAAAAATATGCCATCATATTTGAAGATGGTTAAGAACAGCTCTTTTTATTGTTCAAAGTGATCTCATATCCTAGTCATCAATTTATTAATTGAAAATAATTTTTTAAACTTTTATAAACAAATGTCAGAAATTTCAGCTTTCAGTTGAAATGAAACAATATTGAATAAAGACTATAATTCTTGACTTTTGATGAAAAAAATTGACATTTAGCAGAAAATTCCATGTTGTTCAACTTACCAGGCCTTTCCACATTTTTTTGGACATGACACTAACATTAATATTACAAAGACTTCTCACTAATTTGGATTAATAAGTGACAAGAACAATCTGAATTAAAATGGAAAATAAAGTTTGCTTGGAAGCATTAATTTCACCATAACAAAACTTTCAGTAATCAAGTATTTCTATATGTAAACCTTTTAAGTTTGCTCTTTAAATCTGCTTTAGTAACATTCTCATTTATAATTAGCAGCATATAATTTATGTTTTTCAAAGTGCTAAAATTCTCTTGTGTAAATTAAATATGCTCTAAAATAATTTTGTTAGACTCTTAAATTACTTACCTATTCCTTTCCTTTATTTTAAGTACATTTTATTGAGGTATAATTTTCATACGATAAAATGCACAGACTTTAAGTGTATGGTTTGATAGGTTTGACAACCATATACACCAGTGTAACTACCACACAATTAAGATATAGAAAATTTCTATCACTAAGAACGTTGCCTTGTGTTTGTCTGCAGTCAATCTCTCTACCTCCATACCAGACAACCACTGAGCTATCTCTATCACTGTATATTAATTTTTCCTGCTTTTGAACTTCATATAAATGGAATCACTCAATGTACTCTTTTGTGTTTGGTTTCTTTGGCTCAACACAATTTTAGGCCCAGTCCTGACTCAGAGATTGTGATGACCTGGGCTGGAGTAAATTGTTCCTTAAGAAGAAAGGAGTAATATAAAGAACTGCTTATTAGCAATTCATTAATTTTTATCGCTAGGTAATATTCCATTGTATATTCTTATGTAGCACACTTGTTTATGCATTCACTTGTCAGTGGACATTTAGATCGTTTCTTTGACTACTATGAATTAAGCTGCTCCACAAGTGTACAAGTCTTCCATAAACATATGTTTTTATTTATCTTGGGTAAATATTTAGAATTGGAATTGCTGATTCATAGAATAGATATATAATTTTCTTTTTAAAGAATCTCTCAAGCTGTCTTTCAATGTGACTGTACTATTTTATATTTCCATCAGTAACGCATAAGATTTTCATTGATTCACATCATCTACAACACAATATGTCAGCTTTTTGTTTTTGTTTTATTTTATTCATTCTAGTAGGCATGAAGCAGTATCTCATTGTGATTTTAATTTGCATTTCTCTGATTATTAATGACACCGAGCATCTTTTCACGTGCTTATCAACAATTTGTATATTTTTTCTGATTTGTCTGTTCAAGACTTTTGCCCATATTTTATTGAGTTGTTTTCCTTCATAGTGAATTTTAAGAGTTCTTTATAATACTCCTTTCTTTTTAAGGAAAATCTTATTCCAGCCCAGGTCAATACAAGCTCTGAATCAAGAGTGGGCCTAAAATCCACAGAAGCAATTCTGAAACATTAGGCTTTGAATCAAAGGTTCTTGATGAAGAGGAGATGAGTAATCTGGTATTTTAGACTCCATTAAGACTTGCCATTTTCTATCTGACCAAAACCATCACTCTTCAGTCACATTTAAAATCAGCATTCCACCATTTAGAGAAGCCGGCTTCAATCTAAGCAAATCACGAAGTGATTCTGCAATTGACGGCTCACCCAAGTAGTGATTTGTTTGCTAAGAAGGAGCACTTACAAAATACATAGCTCTCATCACAGCACCTTTTCTAATAAAGACGCTCACACAAAATTAGTAGTAATAAGTAGTACCAGTGAGTAGTATAAACAACATTCATGTAAAAAACTTTCTGTAAAGTATTAAAGCAGATGGCTAAGCATTGTGGGAAAGGATGTACTTGACTTAGCTGTGATTTGATGAGATGTTCCATGTTCAGAATGGCTTCTGAATCACCAGCTAGTGGTGTAAATGAAAAGCAAACTGGAAAAGTTTTCCTTTCCTGAGGTTTTCTATCAAAGCCTGATGACTATTTGGCTGAATACTGTGAAGAAGAATCCAAAATTGTGAAGTGATCTGTCTTGAACTTCTCTCTGGACTCTCGGATTCTCTGAATCTATGACTATCAAGTACACAGTGCTTGTGCTAATGGTTTGTGCATAACTTTTAAGGATTAACGGTGGCTTTGTGCCAGTCCATCTGCAAGATTGTCTGGTTCTCCATCTAACAATCAGCCAAGGTCACAGTCTTTCTGCTAAATCCTCAGCCTCCTATTTTCTGCTGTTTCCTCCTTTTAGTAGTCCTCTCTTTTGGCTTCTCTAAGTTAATACACGAATTTTCATTTCCTCAAGTAGTACATCAAAACCGCTCACAGGAAAATATATAAGATTCATTTATTCTAAAGTTTAAATGATGGACAAATAATTGTTTAACAAGATATTGAAGTTCAAAACATGAGTTATATTTGACTCTTTCCTGCCCACTCAGCCCCTGTCATTTCCCTGTATACTGAACAATTCAGTAAAGGCCCAACCATGGGTCAGTTAGTCCATAAAAATTTAAGTACTTTTCGGTTAGATGCTAGCAGTATTGTAGTGAATAAAACAATCATGTGGATCCCTGCCCTTGTAAGACTTAAAGTCTGGTGGGGAAGACCTTTAAAAAATAATTACATATAACTAATTAAATAAATATTTCTAACTGCAAGGTAAAGGACATAGTGTTGGAGAGCATATAAATGGAGTGGGGGTGCTAATTTAGGGGATGAAGGAAGACTTCCTTGGAAAAAGGACATTTCAGCTGAGACCTAAAGTTAAGGAATCTGTGAGGCAGAGAGAGGAGAGAAGAATGTCTCAGATAGAAAACAGCACGTGTCAAACATCCTCCAGGCTCTGGAATCCACACAACCTCTGTCCATTTTCCTCACCACCACTTTTATTCCTGCCCACATCACCTTTTCCATAGGTTACCACAATAACCTCATTACCAGTCTGCCCTATAAAATGTTGAAAGATCTCTTTATATAATATTGCTGTAACAATGTCATCCCTTACTTAAAAATCTATAATGACTTCCCCAATGAAAAATGGTCAAACTTCCAAGTTTGACATTTTTAGCCCTCTTCAATCTGGACCAAATTTACTTTTCTAGTCCTATTTTTCATTAGCTACCTATCAGATTGATCACTTTCTGCTCAAAATAATTTTATTTTCTGGACTGAGTGCCTTTGTTCTCATCATTCATTTCATCCACAAGTCTTTAAATCTCATGTTGAAGAAGACTTATTGGCAAAATGTATAAGGAGTCACAGGCTTCTTAGTAGAAACCATGCCTGTATTTTTTTTTTCAAACAACGGTTGTTTCTCAAATAACTAAACATGGGTTTATCATTTGGTTACTGAAATGAATCAAAATTGACATTTCTAGTATGGAGAAGTTCATTGGACGTTTCATGTGAAATTCAATGTAATATCTATATCTAAACATTTCCATGAGAGTTAGCTAATTGTTGGTGGTTTCATTGTCTAAAATAATGACCTAATATAAATTAGTGGGAAATATCTCAAGGGCTTAAAACAGCAAAATTTGTTTAAAGGACCTAAAATGCATGGGATATATGAGGGTCTTATGATATGACCCTGAGCCTAAGCTTGGCAATAAAATTTTAGAAATTATAGTACTGGACCCAGTTCAGAGCTAACAGAAAGAATGATTGCCTGTTGTTCGTTGTCACATGTAGAATAGAAAGCCAGAAGAACATCAGCATTCCTATCTAAAGAACTTCCAAATGTGTTCTAAATTTGTAAAAATAAACAGGGTATTGTTTGTTTCAGAAATGACAAAAAAAACTTAAAACAGCTATCTATCATTGTTAGATAAGGAGTCACTGTTTTGCCATAACAAAGAGTAAAGGCTGAGGAGAGGAAAAAAGATTCTCCTTCTAAGATGGGTGGATAGTTGTTGTCCATAAATCCTGTGCTTCAAACTGTCAATGAATTTAAGATAAGTCACACTCTATAACCTCATATATGTTAGGATCACCTATGTTTTAATTTGTAAACTGCACAAATAGTTCATAAATTTAAGTATTCTTGCTTAATATTTATGGAACCAACATATATTTTAGGAAAAATGACACATAGTCAAACTTTTATTCCTAACTGTAGAATAACAAAAGTTGTATATAGAAATCCATACTTTTGCATACCATCATGGGTGACATTAATGTATGTCTATATATACATGCTATCAATGACGTTTCTGAAAATATGCTCCTGGAGAATTAAGAGAATGGGGAGTTTCTATTCATGGGTATAAAGTTTCAGTTATACAAGATGCACAAGTTCTAGAGATCTGCTGTACAACATTGTGCCTATAGTTAACAATACTGTACTGTGCCCTTAAAAATTTGTTAAAAGGGTAGATCTCATGTTAAGTGCTCCTACCACAATTAAGAAAGAGAAAGATAGAGAGAGGGGAAAAAAGGACTGAAAGAAACTCCAAATAGCAAGAAAAAAACCAATTCAGAAAGTTTCAATGAACACATTTACTAAACATGTTGCACTATTTCATAAAGGATTTCTATTTAATTAAATAAAAAGTAGCATGAAAGCAAGATTTGACATACATAACAAACGTGGTTCTAAAATTATTGCCTACCTGAATTATTATGAAATGTATTTTATATGAAGTGTACAAAGCTTATCATTTGAAGGAAGTCTTTACTGAATCTTCCTGATAAAGTGACAAGCCCCTTCATAAAATAGCCAGTCCTAACATACCTATTTCTTAAATATGATTTTTAGAATTGGATCATTCTAAAGTGAGAAAATCATGTATTTATTGATTAAAATGGTATTCTATTGGATTTCAGTTTGCTCATAGTATTAGAACACACCTACAGAAGTTTTCCCCATTTATGTATTTTAATAAAAAATTAAGTAATATAAGAGTTTCCAACATGAGATTCTATATCTCACAAGCAGGAAAGTCTAGGTCCAGAGTGCAGACTCAGGCATTAACTTGCTGGTCTGTATAATGGCTCTGCCACGCTCTGGCCATGGTACATGGAGGAGTTAGTTAACTATACTATGCCTCAGTTGCTGCATCAGGAAAATGAGAAGTAAAACAGCACTTATAACATAGATTGGGGGGCCTTGGGAATGAATGAATTGATATAGGTAAAGTGCAGATAATACTGCTGGGCATGCATTGAGAGCCCAATAAATGTTGGCTCCACTTTATCATCATCATCATCGAACTCTAGAGTTTTCAAAATTTATCAATGTTTGCAAAATTTTCTTCTGTGGAGAGAAAGCCCTTTGAAATGGCACTGTCATTTCCTGGATTTTGAAACATCACACTCAAAAAAATCAAAAAAACTGGTTTGTTTTGAGTTTTTTTTGCCTTGTTTTGCTTTGCTTTCCTGAAGCACTGATGGAACAGCAGGTTGTTAACTGTCAGGTTTTTATTCTTTTGTGTTCAAAAGCAGAGTAAGGAAAACAAGGTTATACCTTGGCAATAGACACTTTTTTTCCCCTAAAGCTTGCAGAGGCCTAGCATGTCCCCAGTAACTTGTAAGGCACCAAATACATCTCTTGGTTACTAATCAAATCAGTCAATATTTCATTTCTGAACCAGGGAAGCAGACAAAAGTTACAGATAAAGGTCAAGAGGTTTGACTGACCCATGATGGTCAGTAACCAGTTTTTCCTCCTCCACCAATGAAGTCAATTACGATTTAGAGACCACTGTGCTCTTTGTCTATTCTCCTAAGCAAAGTGTACCACAAGGCAGAGAAGATAACGGTTTTAGGGAGCTGAACACCAAGATGAGGGAAATTCTTACTATCTGCTCACTCTGTTAGCAGCAAACTGTCCTGGGGAAGCCACCTTCTGGCTCACACAGAGGAAAGAGAACCCTGGCATTGCCACAGCTGTCACTGGCCTTTTCCGTTTCTCAAGCAGAAATCAGAATTGAATGAGAACCAAAAACAGAGACCTTCCTACGCACCTGTGACTAAATGAGCCAAATGAGAAGCAAAAAGGCAGATGGCCGTGGAGTCAATGAGAATCTCACAAGCCCACAATTCTGTTGAAATAAAATTTTGCCACCGCAGTTTTCAGCACAAAATTGAACCAACTGAACCCTCCAAAATTTTTCCCCAAGATGGGACTAGTTAATCTCATGAGGGTCCCTTCTCAGCAGACAGCCTTCAAGTCCAAGGGTGCTTAAGATAGTCTCGAATTCTGTCATAGTCTAGGTTTGCTCTGACTCCTTGTACATCAGAACTTTTTTCTCAGACATTGATCACTTCAAGTACCAATGGTTTTTCTAGCAATTTATTCCTAAATCAATAGCCTCCCTACAGTAAGTCCTAAAGATGAATTATCACATTTACAGCTATTTTCCTTATGCCTTCATTTATATCTGTAAGCATTGTTCTGATTAGACCTCTTGTTTTAAAACTTCATCAGCTCACTCAGGCATCACTCACCTGTATTCTCCACTCTTTTCCTGGGCTTCAAGTCTTTTGAATTGCTATTGACCATATGAATTACCCTCCCCCACTTCCATTTCTGTCTTTTTTGGCAGCTTGACCTCAATTTCTTTCTCCTCCTCATTTACAGCATATCTCCACTGATCTTCTGGCCAACTTCCATAGCACAACATTTTCTTCCTGCTGTAGCTAAATCTAAATCTGCAGCTGTTTTAATATGGCATCTGTGGTTAATTTTTGGTACAATATTGCACATCTTGAATGACAGTAATGTCCAATGCTACTTCAATATTATGCAAGATTTCATATGGATGGAACCTATTAACTCACTGTAAACTCATGCGTTATGGATGTGGCATGACAGTTAACTGTAAGATACTGTACCGGCATGGGGAAACTCCAGGTGCCTTCAATCACTTAAGAAGTGAGGACATTGCATCATTTTCCTGCTGCTGCAGTGCTCTATAATTTTACCACTTACTTGCTCCCAAAGTAGCATCAAAAGAACAAAGAGAAGATGAAATCCACGTGAAGTTCCCAAAGGTTGCCTATTTGGCTCAGCTCTCTGTTCATTTTTCTAGGTTATGGGATTGTTCTTGGTGACTTGTGACAATATGAGAACACTTCCCTCTACCTTTAATGATGAGACAAGGGGCTCCATACACATACTATTAGATAGATGAGAACTCAGTGAAAAAAACAGTAAGCCGACCAATATACTAGGGTAGACCAAATACATTTGCATTGAAATAAATACACTTGCATTCTGGCAGTTTGAACAACAGAGTTTTTTGGAAGAGTGGCACTAAAGAGAATGAGCCCTGTTAAGGGCAATCAAGAGCTAGATTTTGCTAGTTAAGCATTTAAAGTAAAAAACAGACAATTGGAAGCATCATTTGGTACTAGAGAAAAGAAACACAGAGTTTAGAGTTAGAAAGAATTACTTTTAAATACCAGCATTGCCCCTCAACAAGTGACTCAAGCAAGTTACTTAACCTCTCTGAATCTATTTCCTCACCTGTAACCAGGGATAATACTTTCCTTAAATGCCTCTTGAGAAGAAAATTTAGTGTAAATCCCCTAGGACTATGCCTACTTACAGCAGTAACTTCAGTTTTTAAAGATGGCAAAGAAACATAATCATAGCAGGGTTGGCAGGAAGGAGTATAAAACGTTGTCTTAAGACTGAAAGAGTAAGTGCTGTAATTAGACAAAAACAATTAAAATAGCAAAAAGAAATTTTGTTCACCTTGCAAGGTTATAAAAAATGAAAAGAAAAGAGATCAATGAGCAGACAAAGCCAGACAGCAAAAGATAAGCTAAGTAAGACAAGCTAAGAGAGAAAGGAAAAGGTGAGAGGAAAGGAAAAGTAGCAAATAGATTAAAATGTCAAAAGACAGGTGTAAATGGAGCCTTGCCTTTCCAGTAAGGTATTATGAGGACATTAGGGACTGTGAGAAAGAAGCTGAAGTCCTTCAGCTGACCTGGGTAGGAAGAAAGACAAGGAGACAGTATAAGACCCCAGGGAGACAATGCAAGCTACATCTTAAACAGTCTGTCTGCAGAGGGCTGGAGCCTTCCAGCTCTGACAGCGTCCTTGGCTCAGGCAGCACTAAAGGAAGTGCACTAATGAGCAGAAGGGCACGGTGCTGAGAGCAGCGACTGCCGGGCTTACTGGTCAGACAGAGGCTTTTCATTTCATAAATCAATTACAATCTGCTATATTGATTTCACAAAGTCAGCAGGACTTAAAAAGTTAATGAGCAAAATATTTTTTTATTATTTTTGAAAACACTGCAGTGTCTACAGCGTAGCTCATTCGGCAGAAAGACAAATGGAGGATTTGGCTGCCTCAGATGTCATTCCCGTCCTGGCCCCCCTTCCACGTTCCTCATCTCAGCATCGGCAAATAATCTGGAGCTGGCATAAGACCCTGGTGCATTATGCCAATATAATCTCTCTCTGGTATCTGGAGCAGGGGCAGCCCCAACTAACGCGTCTGTGTTTAGGCGCTGTTGAGTTTTGTACCCAGTGCCCAGGCCTCTCCAGATGGAGCAAACAAGCAAAGGAAAGAGAAATCCACCTGACGAAGGATACAGAATGCAGCAGGACTGCATTTGTGATTGTGGTTCTTGATAAGCAGTTACAACACTATTCTTCTAAATGGTAGTAACATCTAAACTGCAGTTTTTAATAAGCTATTTCTTTTGGACAACACCAAAAATGGGAAAATTGCTGAGGACTTTATTTTGCCAATTAACCCCTGGCCCAATGCCAAGAGCAGCAGAAATACAGCTCAAGTGGAGGGTAGCATGGATAATTTAGCTTTTCTCCACAGTGAAGAAGGTTTCCCTTACAAACAATATTCAGGAAAAAATGCAAAGGGAGAAAATAAATTGTGGGTGATTAGTATTAGAGAACTTGTACAAAATAAGCTACTAGTCAATTTTTAATTTTATAAATATTCGTACCAACACAATGCATCTTAAAAAAAAGGAAATCTTCTTTCAACTAAGCCACCTACAAATTTTAGTAAGAACTCCTTGCTTTTTATGGAAACTTTAGAAAACACCATGATTACGCTTAGAGAGAAAATCTTTCTTCATGAATCTTCCCATCAAAATCAAAATATTTTTTACTCAATGACACCAAATATAAGCAATTTTAGAGTCTCCTTTCATATACTTTTCCTAAATAAAATATTGCCTTTTCTAATAACATTTGACATTTCAAGATCATGTATTATCTTTTGCTTAAAATATTCCATGTATTGGCTGCTGAATTGGCTTTTAATTAACTCAGCTTTATTTATAAAAATATATTTCCGTTAACTTTCCCCATGAGCTCCGGAAAGTAGCTACATGAAAGTTTCCTATACATAAGGCCTCCCAAGATGCTGTTAGGAAATGGACTCTATAATACCCAGAGAAATGTGATTTCAATTTACACCGTACGAAAAATATATAATGAGAATATTGATTCCCTCCATGCTCCCACTATCCCTGTTCATTCTGGGATGTCTGTGGCTGACATATAGTTTAGTACACACACACATACCAAAAATAAAAAATCCTCAGAGGTTATAGTGCCTTTGTATAAATACACAAAAGAGAAAGGATTGAAATTACATTTAAATCGTCCATTCAGTGGACAGAGAGTTCCTGACGTTTGAAATAACTAAAGATGTGCACTGATAAAGAGGCTGTGAAAGAGAAGCACCTCCATCCACAATCCAGTCCAAAGCATTAGGAACACCATGGTGGTGCCCAGGCAAGACAGCTTAAATGGATCTGAGCTTGCTAAGGAAAGATTTCAGGGTCCCAGGACCAGGACAGATGATCACAGTGTAGTAAAAAGAACAATAACCAAGGAAAAAGAGGTTTGGATTCCATTCTAGCTCTTCTACTATCAAGGTCTGTAAAGTTAAGCAAGTTGCTTCATCATGGGTATATCAGAAAATAAGAGAGTTTTAAAGTAGACTGTCCTTAGATAACTCTTAAGTCCAAAATTCCACGATTTTATTTAGAATGCTCCATTTTAATTACGGCAATAGTGCTACTTGCTCCAAGAAGTGGCATTGTGTTATAATGAATCTACAGCTTTATGCTTAGTGGAATTGACATTATCTCTTCATGGACCAAGTACAGGTGGAAAGGAGTTATCAGTAAAGAAAGATTGTTATAAAGAACTAGCTTGTCTCCGTGGTAGATAGAGAATTCCATGTTTTTTAAGAGTAATGTGTTCCTTTAATATTCCTGAGTTCTATTGGGTCTTTTATATATATATATATATATATATATATATATATATATATATATATATATATATATATATATATAGTGTCTTATTTATATGTATACATACACACACACACACATATATATTGAGGGTAATTATTTAGATTTTTTGACCTCATCTAACACACATTAGTTAATTGGCATCAAAGTTAACTCCTGGAACAATAATAATAATGCCAAAACAGTTCTAATTTAAAAACAAACAAACATACATACATTCAGTATTTTCTCCACTAGTTGGGATCCAGGTGATAGTTGCATTCTTCGTCTAAACACTATGCCATTAAGGAATTATAAAGAAAAAGAGTAATATCACTACACTTGAACATATAGCCATATAAATGATAAATGGGAACAAAGTATAGTACAATTTAACTTATGTCTTGGAGATTTCTGCTTTCCACCCCCTCACTCACTAATAAGTTAATATTTATCTTTAAATGTTTCTGATAAACAATGAAAAAATTTGGCAATAAATAAATCCTGCTAAAATTTTACTGTTAAAATTTACTACCTGTTAAAAATGCACTATTCTTGGGTTATAAAATAATTACTGTTAATAATAGCTAACATTTGAGTGATTGCTATGTGCTAGGCTCTGGTTAAACCCTGCGCATGCATTACATCATTTAATTCTTAGAACAATCCTAAAGAGTGGACACTATTATTACCTTAATTTTATAGTTGGTAGTAATTGAGGTCTAGAGAGGCTAAATATCTCCCCCAATGCCACAGAGTAAGTGGCAGTTTTAAGTCGTCTCTTTACCACTAGAGCCTGTGTTTTTCAGCATTCATTCCATCAGTGAACATTTATTGAGCATGTAACACATGCCAGGCCTTATTCTAAGTGCTATCCGTTAACAAAACCACATTTTAGATCAAGACAATGCATTGACCAGAAATGAATATATTTCAGGGACTAATAACATTCTTTCAGAATGTGATTTCACTTATTATCAGGATAGAGAAGAGAACCAAAATTGCAGAAGATAGTTGATCAACTTGCTAAAGGAATGCCAGGAGAATAGCAAATATTATTCTGAATATGTAAATCCTATAAAATAGAGTGATAAATAAGAGGATGGGGGAACAAGAAGGAAGATAAGAAGGCTAAGAAGTTAATTTCATCTTGCATGGAGGACAGAGGTGAAACTGACCAAATGTAAATATGAGAGAAAAGAAGATAACTAACGTTAACTCTAAGGAAAATCTGCATTTCTTTAGAAAGTCATTTTGGTCTCACAAACAGAAGAAAGCAACAAAAATAGATTAAAAAAATAATAAACTGCTATATAAACTCGATCTTCAAATTATTTCTCAATGAGTTAATGATTCCTTTTAATATTATGAGGGTATATAGAATGTATAGCCTGCAGAAGTTTTACCCTATTAATTATTTACTTCCTTTATGCTTTTTTCTTGTTATAATACTTAAATGACTTAAGAAAATGTGCTACAAATAAAAGAAAATGTAAATTATTTTTAGTAAGTTTCCTTTCACTCCTCACAGAACTCACAAATAGGCAAAATTAGGTAAAGGCACACCACACAAAATATTACCATTTACTGATACATTTTTCTTGCTTTGTTTTTGTTTTTGCTTTTCAGTACCACAGGGATATTAATGCAAAGTCAGAGATCTGGCACCTGCCTAGATCCCACCCTTATTTCTTATAGACCTCCCCCTTGCTCACCATACTTGAGCCAAAATCTTTCAGTTCTACAAATACACAGAGCTCATCCCTACCTTAGTTCCTTTGTCTCAGATGTTGCCTTTATCTAGAATATTCTTTCCTGGATCTTCTCCTCATGGCTGCCTTCCTCAAGACTCACATTATCTATTACGTCAGAGAGTCCTTTCCTAACTACCTTTATCAATCATGAGTGAGCAGGAAATAAATGATGCAATCATAAAGTATAATTAACAAAAGGACTACTTGTTATAGTAGTGTAACTATGATTTATTATAATATGTTAGGGAAAACCAACCAGACAGAATGTAATATTCAGGTACTACAGGAGCCAAGGAGGAGTGGTTACCTCCCCTACGGGTGAGAGAGTAAGGGAAGGAGCAGTTCCTAAAACTCAGAGCATGAAAATGTATGGAGACGGTCACCCAAAAGGAACATGGCCTTAGATAGAAAGAAACACTCACTTCCTACCAGTAGGGACCTGGAAAGGAGATTCCAGGGAAATATATAACCAGCTCTCACCCTCCCCCAGTTTTCAAATCTTCTGCTAATGGTTCCTATTGTTCAAATAAAACCAGAGACAATGGCAAAGGAGCCCAATGATATAGTCCATCAAAGTCAGCCTCCTGAAGTATAAAGCAGTGTATAAAGTATACAGCAGGAGAAGGGCAAAGAGCAGGTCAGAAGGGCAAATGGAGAATATCCAGCACACCATCCAAAAGGGTTACTCTTTGTCACTTCCTACCACATCACCTTCTTTTAATTATTTGCATTGCACTTACAACTCTAATATTTTCTTCTTAATTTGTGTATCTGTTTCTCTAACTGTAAACTCCAGGTTATTCTGTCTTGTTCATCAGTATGTCCTAGAGACTGTATATATTAGGCCCTCAATAAGTATTTGTTGAATAATTAGACTAGCAAGACTTCTATGATAAGAAAAAAAAATTACATTGAAAAATCTAATCATTCATGAGGAAATACTCTGTAGATTATAGGAGAATGATACAAAATGATATCTCATTTCACCTAATAAGAATTTTAGAGTGAATCAGTCATAGTGAACTATAATGGGTTTACAACTCCATGGCTGGCAAGTCGATCACTTTGACTTATCACATCTATCAAATGGAGATTATGCCACCTATGTTAGAGTTAACATGGAGGTTAAATGACACATATGATGGTCATTCATTTCTTTACTCATTCATTTATTCATTCAACAAATATTTATTGAATACCTGCTATGGCACTATACTTGGCACTATAGCTGAATATAGCAGTGAACCAAACAGCTAAGTTTTCTATCCTCATGATGTTTACATTTAAGTAAATGGTCGAGGTCAGGTGGTCAGAATAGGCCTTACTAATAAGCTAACATCTGAGCAAATATCTGAAGGAAGCAAGGGAAGGAACCAAGCAGATATCCAGAAGAGTGATCTGGATAGAAAGAATGGCAAGTGCAAAAGCCCTGACGTGGTGTCTGGAGCAAAGTGTGTAGGTCATGAGCAGTGGAGACAAGGCAGGATTGATAACAGAGGGGAGCAGAGTGTGTTGTGAGGATTCAGCTTTCCCTCTGAATAAGATGGGTGGACAAAAAGAGACACGTGACATGATCTGACTTACATTTTAACGGGAGAATAAGGCAGAATTAGAGAGCCAGTTATAAGGATATGACATTAATTTGGGTGAGAGATGATGATGTGAGAAGTGGTCAGAGTCTGTGGATCTATATTTGAAGGTAGAGATGAAACAGTTTCCTAATGACAGAACATGAGGCTGAAGAATGAGAAAGGAGTCAAGGATGATGCTGAGGCTTTGGGTCTGACCAATCAAAGTTGCTCAGGAAAGGTTTGTTTGTTGTTCATCTATTTGATTTGTTTGTTTTCTATTTGACTATTTTCTATTTTATTGTTGAGCTCATTGCCATGAAAACTCATCCAGTTATAATTGTTTCATTGCCATGAATCACTGAGGAAATGTCTGGTCTTTAAACTTTGTGAAGTCAACTTTGGAACACCAATTTTTCATCAAAGACGTACCACTACACTTTAAATTTAAAAAACTGAACACAGGGTAAGACTTTGGCAAAGTAGATATTTCAGAACTATTTCATTTCTGTGAATTTCCTTCATGATAACTAAATTTGGATGTTTTGAAAAATGAATATTGATCCAGATTTAAGCAGTGGCTTTACAATTTAATGTTATTTATGATAGATTAAAGTAATCCTTTTTATTCAGAAGATTTTGAAAAATCAGGTTTTCATATTAATGTAATGATTTTTCTTTTTTTTTTTGGTGAGGAAGATTAGCCCTGAGCTAACATCTGTTGCCAATCCTCCTCTTTTTGCTGAGGAAGATTGGCTCTGGGCTAACATCCATGCCCATCTTTCTCTACTTTATATGTGGGATGCCTGCCACAGCATGGCTTGATATGCAGCGCGTAGGTCCATGCCTGGGATCCGAACATGCGAACCAGGGGCCGCCGAAGCGGAGCGCATGAACCTAACCACTATGCCATCAGGCTGGTCGTAATCAAATGATCTTTTTAATAAATATTTCCATCATATCAAACATGGGTTAGCAAATTATAAAGACTTAAAATACAATGATATGCAATTAGCACTGAAACTTTGTTTAATATATTTTAAGTTTTTGGTAAATAATTCACCATGCTTTATTTAGAGCAGTAGAGCCAGTGTAGTATAGTGAAGGAGAACAAGCTTTGGAGACAGAAAAAAATTCAAATTTCCAGCTCCTTTCTAACGTCCTAGCATCATGAAGTTGGATCACGCTCCCTAATCTCTTAATCTAAATGTCTTCATTTATTTAAAAATGATCCCCAAAATAATGTTACTGCATAAGGCCATTGAGAAGATTATATTCAAGTTTTTGTTTATTTTGATTCAGATAATTTGGAATTTACTAATTTAACATAGACCATGAATTTGATAGAAATCTATCAAAAATGACATTTGAGCCAACATAATGATTTTCCAGCTATTACACAGACATTTATCTAAAATTAAAGTATAGATCTACTGCTATCTACAAACTCGGTCATTCTTACTAAATGAGAAAGCTCTGACCTCTGAATATTGTGTATTTTTTTATTCATTGGTAAGCACAACAATTAACAATTTTATTCTGAAGGTAAACAGATTTTTGGACCAGCATGCAGTATTTTATAGCTTGGTGAAGAAGCTGGTATTTTCATTATGGTTTACCATGTTACATTAGTCCTTCTGACTGCCAAAAATTATCAGTTTGTGTTTAAAAGCCTCCCAATCATTCTGCAGTCTGATTAGGTCTCCTCTCAATACTAGAAGCTAAAATAATGCCACGGCTAAGGAAAAAGGAGAGGGGTGAAATTTGTTTTTCCTACCTAAGGTCTTTTCCCAATAACAACACTTACAGTGGAGAGATAATTATAAACCTCTCTCCTGAAACTGCCCTCTCCCCTGATAGTGCCCCCTCAACATACACACTTAAATGACACCAGGGTCACCTCTTCACTCTGACCACCCATTGCAGGCTCAGATCTCTCTTCATTTCCCTTACACATCGAGGTGCTCCCTCAGGTCTGGCCCTCAGTTCTCTCTATCATGTTTATAAAAAATCCATTTCTCGGGCCAGCCCTGTGGCTTAGCGGTTAAGTGCGTGCGCTCCGCTACTGGCGGCCCAGGTTCGGATCCTGGGCGCACACCAAGGCACTGCTTCTCCGGCCGTGCTGAGGCCGTGTCCCACATACAGCAACTAGAAGAATGTGCAACTATGACATACAACTATCTACTGGGGCTTTGGGGGAAAAAAAAGGAGAAGGATTGGCAATAGATGTTAGCTCAGAGCCGGTCTTCCTCAGCAAGAAGGGGAGGATTAGCACGGATGTTAGCTCAGGGGTGATCTTCCTCACAAAAAAAAAAAAAAAAAAATCCATTTCTCACCTCCCTTCTGTCAGTCTCATTATCTCTCATGGCAGTCACGTGTTTTCTCCCTTCTCTGAATTTCCTGGGCATTTTATCTGTTTCACTTTGATGGCTCATGTCTAACAACTAGAAATGAAGAATCAGATACAGATTTGGAGTAAAAACTCTTTGAAGGTGATCCCAAAATCTTATTGCTCTTTTCTCCCCCACTGGACCTAGCAGAGGACACTGTACAGACTTGATATTTAATTCTTGAATCAATCAACTGCTATTTCAGAATACAGCGTAAAGCTCTCACGTTATTAATACATATCCACTTATTCCCTGAAGTCCACAGAAACAAGCATCACAGCAGAGGAAAATCATCGAATGTGAAAGATTATTGTTCCAAAAACTTGCTTCTTGGATATATTTTTTATGTGTAACAGAATTAGACTATTTTAATGGCTAAATTTGTTTTTATTTCATTTGTGGAATGAAATGGATCTTGCAGATGCCATACTATGGTTAGACTGTCACGTATGTTTTGTCATGTACTTTTAGCCTGATACATGCACCAGCTCAATTGTCCATGTTAGCTGACATACAAGAGATTGCTATACATTTTGAAGGAGACTTTTGTATACAGATGTGAATAGTTTATCTAGCACAACAGACAATTTGTACATAATTAGACTACTTATTTAAATTTTTAAAGAATTTACCTCTAGAATGGGTTTTGAATGAATTTTCTCAGAAAATTCATCTCCATGGCACAGAGGATTGCCAAATTTGGCTGCTGGTCTGAGCCCATCCAGGAAACAGAGTTGAGTCTTTTTATTACTGGGTAGAATGTAAGATCTCAAAGAAGAAAAATTACATTATTATTTTTTTTAGTGGTACCAGAACTTACCATAGTGCCTGACCCTTAATCAGTGTTCAATAAATATTTGTTGAACTGAATTAAGATAACCATTTCAATATCTTGGTTTATACACACATTTACAGGAACATGTGTATTACGTAAAGAAAGACACAGCTATAATCCTTGCACAAACCAGATAACTCCAGGAAGTCCATCTCAACATGAGACAGGTTAGCAAAGTCTTCATTTTCTATGAGTTTGTGTTTCAGGCTTGTGAGTAGACAGAGTTGAATTACTGTCAAATTCGTTCTGTGGCTCAGTTGAATCTGTTTTATCAACCAAGTCAAGTTCTCTTTCATGGTAAAAATAATGCGGTGGGGCCAGCGTGTCCCACTGCCTCCCAACATCCACAGCAGCCATCCAACACCCTGCAGTGCTGCGGCCAGGCAAGGGGCCTCAGAAAATGCAGGCCTATCTTTTGAGGCTACCACAATTCTTCTCTGTTATTCTGAATAACCACATCTTTGTTTTCAGTTCAATAAGAAAGAAGCACAGAGGCTTAACCCACCCATTATTTCATGATTTCAAGAAATAAAGGATGAAATGTACAGTTGTTGAAAATATTTTCCATAAGGAATTTCTAGTCACCAAATTATTCCAGAGTTCCAGAAAGTATTTCACATGGATTGCTCCTAGATTATCTGCACATGGAGACCTAGAGAGTCACAGAAAGAATTAGAAATCATCTATTTCTAGTATAATACCTGCATTTAGCATTCAAGGTAATCAAGGAATAGAAAGGTCAAATGTTACTCAAGGTGACCCAGCAAGTTAGGAGCCAGGTATGGAACAGACAAGTGTCCTCTCTTATACGCCACATGAATATTGCATATTTATAGCAAAGCTAACATTGAACCCTTTAGGGTTCATTTGGACAATCCAGAATTTGTATATCTCACTACATGTTCATAGATTGAATATATAACCCAAAACTGCCCCTTTCCAATGCTGATATATCATTCAATGAAGTCAAATTTCACTAGAATTATGGGCATCTTTATCATATCAGTCTTTGTAAATAAAGTATAGTCTTTAGTTAATTTGCCTTGAATGGGAGGGCAAGCACAGTGTCATTATGCCTGTTAACACTTAATGGTTTTTCAGTAGTCAAATGGCATGCATTAAAATTTTAGTGATACAAATACTTGCTGGTGGTACTAGTCTTATAAGATATCCTGCAGCAGAACTTCCAGAAAATCATCTTTGACCTTGTAGAATAGATATCCTAAAACCACACATCACAGGGGTTTTGTACATGAACAGCACTTTAGAGTTTCCCCAACTTTTTCAAAAACTCAATAAATTTAAAATGCCATTATGCCAAGTTTTCTAAACTTCTGTCTTTTAAATTGATATAACTTGAGGGAAGTTATTGGTTTCTAAATGATCTGCACATTGCTCAGCAAGACATAGATTTCTATGTGCCAATGTCCAGAAAGTAGTTTGCTCTTCTGAGATGATACTTCTTTTAAAAGGGACATTTGATCAATATGAATAGGCTATTTAAGAAAATTACATTGACATTAAATAACATAATACAGTCATTTTTATGTCAATCTCCATCTATTTTGATTTTTGAAATATTTTAAAAGCACTTATTTGAACATTTTAAAATACCACTAACAAATAAATATAAAGATTTCATAGACTTAGTAAAAACAAAAATTTTATCCACCATCAGTAACATTTGTCAGAACTCTGTGCTGTTTAAACTTAATAAACATACAGGATGTTTTCTAGTCCCTTCTATATATAATTGCCAGGATAATTTCAAATACTGTTATTTCATCAGTTCTGATTATTTTATACCAAAGACAATCTTCTCATTCTAGAAAACAAGGCCATCTATTAACCACTTCTGTTGACTGTTAGCCCTCTTACCCTCTCAGTGTCTCTTAGGTCTTCTTTCATTGTGTCTTTTTGGTAGTTAGTTGATTTGATCCAGTCCCTGTCTTTAAATATAATCTAAATACTATTGACTACCAAGCTTCTATCTCTAGTCTTTACTGCTCATATAAGCTCCAGATTTGGAACTTCAATTGCATTCTCTCCTGTATCTCTGGTGTCTCACTGTTAGCTCAAACGTGACATGTCCTAAACTGAACCCTGCAACTCAGTCTCTGCCATCACTCCCCCAAGCTCCACCAACCCACCCATCCCACCCACCCCATCCCAGATTAAGACATTGTGACCAGACTGATCCTTTTATAGTAACTAGAACATTGAGGTTATTTCTCATTCTTTTCCCTGCTATTAACCACCCTGTGGCAACACATCCTTGTATGTCTTCTTAAATACTTGAACACTTAGGATATGGACTTCCTCAGCTTTACCAGATGTTGCCAAATTGCTCTCCAAAGAACTAATATCAATTTACATTTCAACCAGCAGTGAACAAAAGTTTCATTTCTGCACCACCTAGACATTTGGTATTGTCATGCTTTAATTTTTAACATCTAATGCCTGTGAGATGCAATCTCATTATTGATTTAATTTTTATTTCCCTAATTACTGGTGAAGCTGAGCATCTTATTATACATTTATTTGTCCTTTGGTTTTCTTTTTCTGTAAATTGCTTGTTTATACCCTTTGTCTATTTTACATTAGGTTGTCTGAGGCTTTTTTCTTCTTTTTTTTAGTTTCTAGTTCATAATACCATCTAGATACAAATTCTTTGTCAGCTTGATGTATTACAAATCTCTTCTCAGTTTGTGGTTTCTTTTTTAACTTTGTTTATGGCAACCTTTTATTATACAGAAGTTTAAATTCTAATGTATTCAGTTTACCAAGCTTTTCATTTAATATTTAATGCCTTGTTGGATAAAATCTTTTTATCCCATAGTTTTAGAAATATTTTCTTGAATTTTCTCATCACAGTTTTAACATTTGTTGATTGCATTTAAGTCTTTAATCCATCTGTTGTTTATTTTGGTTCATAGTGTGAGGTAGGAATCTAATTTTAATTTTTCCTTGTAGATACCTATCATTTATTAATTAATCTATTCTTTCCACCCTTTCTCCAATTTTTAATGCCTTTTTAGTTGTACCCCGAGGCCCTTATAAGTGAGAATTGCCCTAAGGCTCTCTATTCTCTTCAACTTGATGATTTTTCTATCCCTGTACCATTATCACACTGCTTCAATTATTATAGCTTTATAATAAGCATTTACATTGGTGTTTCAGTTACCTATTGCTTCAAAACAAACTGCTCCAAAACTTATTAGGTTTTTTTTTTTAATCCTTTTGTATGATTTTGTGGGTAACCACAAAATTCTACTTTCCATGGTATCTTCTTGGGCTCTGGGACAACAATGAGCTCCAAAATAGCCTCATTCACATTTGGTGCTGGATGCCAGGTGGGAGCTCAGCTGGGGTTGTCAATCAGAAGCTTTTGTCTTCCTCTACTTGGGTCTCTCCACATGGCTGTCTGGGCTTTGCAGAGCACAACAGATGAGGTCCAAGAAGAAATGTTCCAAGTTGCAGATCTCTTAAGGCCTAGCCTCAGAAGTGACTCAAAGTCATCTCTGCCTCATTATATATTGGCCCAGTAGGTTCAAAAGGAGATAAAATAGACTCTACCTCTTGATGCGGGGAGTGGCAATGTCACATTGTTAAAAAGCACATGGGAAGGGAGATAGTGTTGTGGCCATATTTGGAAATACAATCCACAACATTCTGGCTCGGCAAGTCTTCCTTTTTATTATGCTTCTTTAACACCATTTTGTTATTTTGTCTTCCATCCGTGAATCTACGAATTTTGGGATCAACTAGTCAAGTTTATCCAAAAATCTTTTTAAATGGGATTTTGAATCAAGTTTTAGATAACGTTCATTCAACAAATATTTATTGAGTGCCTACTATGTGCTAGGCACTGTTTTAGTGCTACTGATACATAAATGAACAAAAAGGTCAAACTGCCTTCTCCAGTTGAGCTTAGGTTTCAGATAATTTGAAGAAAATAGACATCTTTATTACATTTTGTCTTCTAATCAATGAATATATTTTATGTCTCAAATTTAGTTAGGTTTTCTTTTCTATCCTTCATTGAAGCTTTATAATTTTTTCTTATAAACTTGTACCTTTTTTTCTGATTTTTCTTAGGCAACTTATTGGCTTGTTTTCTCCTGCTTTGAGACTAAGCTCTTCAAAGGCAAAAGTTTTAACTGCTTTGTGTCTTCTCATACCACTCAGTACATCACCAGATACTGCAGAACAATATAACTTGCTGAATGGATAACGGATTGAATGAATAAATGCACACTGAAGTGAAAGTTTAATTTTCCATTTGGAAATCTTAACAGTGCCAGGTCAAACTTTCTGAACTAAGCTAAGTTGCTACAAATGGGCAGCATTCGTGTAGCAGGTGGATTGCCATCATCATACAGTTATGGAGAGGCCCCTATATAAAAGCCAGTAACTAATGGAAAGAAGCAGCGTACCCAGTTACTTCAGTGGTTAAAAAAAAGAAAGAAAACGCTTTCTAATCATTATATGGACACTTAAAGAAGCTAAAAATGTGTTTGTCTGGGCTTGGATAATCACACCTTTAAAAAATAACTTGGAAATGTACTTCTAAATTAGTGATGGTAAGGAACGAATTAGTTCACATTATAAATAGAATAAAGCTCAGTGTATGTCTCTTTAAAAATATAAATCCACAAACATTCTTATTTTCAGATCCCCAATTACCAAATATCTACAATTCTTAGTTTTACAAGCATGCTGAACTTCTAAAAGTGTGAAAAAAGTGGGCGAAGTAATAACACAACACGAAATGATACAAAAAAAATAGTGTTAAGTACTGAGAAGACATAAGATTCATATTTCAATTCTGCACTCTCAAGAGGGTAGGTTCTGACACCAGGCAGTGTCACCATGCCATCAAAACTGTTGTCAAAATCTTGACTATGCCGTCAAACAGAATTTCCAAACATTTCAAGTTGTGATACACAGATAAGGAATATCCTAATGACAATTTCACTATTTTCAATACCATTTATAGGTTATAACGACAGCCCTTTGTATATCTCAGAATTATTGTGAAGAAAGTTTATAAAACACCAGTCCTTTGAGAAGTTCAATAACTGTATAAGTAATTTGAAATCTGCAAAATGCCACAATATGAAATGTAAAACTAGGAAACCAGAATGGAAAGAGTGGGAAATATAAGCTCAGCTAACACCAAAACACACTGCTAAAATGGAAACTTCCACATAGTCTCTCTTTCTGCCCCTTCTGTGCTGGTATTCCCTAGGGTTCTTTTCTTCTTGCTCCAAGTGCATGCTAAATAACTCCTAAATCTAAATCTTTAGCCAAAGATCTGTCAGCTGAGCAACAGATCCATGTTTCTAACTCCCCCGAGGTATCACTGAATGTCACAGGAACACCGCAGACTCAGCAATCCCAAAGCAAACTCGTGATTCCCGCCCCCACCCCATCTGCACCTCCTCTTGTATTTCCTATCTCAGTGAATCGTACCACCATCTACCCAGGACTCTATACCAGAACACTGAGTGTCATCGCAAACCCCTTTCTCTCTCTTATTTCCCACATCCAATTGATTACCAAGACTTGGCGGTTATACAGCATCTCATCCTTTAATGAAGTATTGCCTAGTTTTCTCTTCCTCATACCCACTGCTACAGCCTTGGTTCAAGCCCTCATCATCTCCTACATGGACCATAGTGGCAGGCACCTAGCTGGACCCCTTGCTTCTAGATGTATCTCCTTTAGTCCATTCTCCACACAGTTACCAAATGATCTCTTTGAAATGTACAGAAGATCAAATTACCCACCTGTTTAATACCTTTCAAAGGTTATCAATGTTCTTGCAGGATAAGGTTCAAATCCTTAGCATGACTTGCAGGGTCCTCTATGACCTGGCTCTTCCCTACATCTCTAGCTTTCACATTAAGTCCTGGTTCTCTCCTCAACTCGCTACCTACCCATGACAGACTACCTAGACTCACTAATTCACAGCTTTGCTCACACTGCTCCTTCTGCTTGAAAGATCCCCTCCTTATCCTTAACCTAATGAATTTCTACTCATTCTCAAAGTCCAACGCAAGCATCATTGCCTCTACAAATCTTCCTGAAATCTATATGTGGAATTATAATATATATAATAAGAACTAATTGTGCCATAAATATAATAAGAACTAATATTTATAGACTACTTGCCATGTGCTAGACATTGTGCTCAGTGGCTTATTTCATTATTTCATCGTTGTACCCTATAGATAAACTTATAAACTCCTTCCACATTACCTTACTACTATATCCTACAAATACAATTATAAATAAATTCAGGACACTTTATTTTACCTACTTATTTATATTTTGTATCTTCTTCTACTAGCCTGACAACTATTTAGGGCTGAACTATGTTTTATCTTGCTATCTATTACCTAAAATCCTTCATCGCACAAATAGTTCTAAAAGCTTTGCTAATAAATGAAGTTTAAAGGTTCCAAGGAGATTGACACAATAGATATAGCTTCAATAACCTTGTACGTACTTAGAGGTTCTCCTAATACAACTAGAGATGTTATAAGAAACATTTTTTAAAAATTTAAAAATGCATCCTGGATCAAAGCAATTATCTACCTAACTTACTAGCTGTTCAACAAAGGAAAAAGAGTATGACTGCCATTCATGATATCAATCTCAAAGATAAGCTAATTTAATAACGCATGTTTATATTAATCACTTATGCATTTATCTGAGTTAGTTAAAGCCTATACAAATTTTCTCCTTGCTCAACTTATTGGAAGAAAATTTTTTCTAAGGGCACATTTAAAAATACTGTCTAAAGTAGCATTTGAAAATTTTATCCTGCAATGGTATTATTAAACACAGTAATTCTAAACAATTCCATTTTAGCTAACACCTGTAAACATTCAGCAACAATCCACCAGTTGAAAGTCTGTGATTCAGCTTTGTGTTAGTGCTTGTGACATTAAATCAAGAGATTTGATATCTTGGATTAAATGCAAAAGACAATAAAGAATAAGCCAGTCATATAGCTGCCTGACAGCAAGGGAGTTATAGATCTGTTGATACTAATACTAACAGAGTCACAACTTCCCAAAACATTTAGCTATGGTGGCAAGGATAAGAGTAGAAGATGATTTGCATATCAAACAGCCTCTTCATCCTTGCTTAGTGTACTAATGTTTGGCAAAATGACCCTTTGTCTTATTTCAGCATTTTAGGGGTCTAATTATCCATGGTTGTGACTATAAGGGTAACTTACCCTATGCCATTCATAGGCCGAGGCCATGAAAAAATGAATATAATTGAGATACAATGTAAGCAGGAGGTACTTATTTATTGCCAAATAACCATAAATATTTTCTTGTTTGTAAAAATCTACTTACCTTTATTAAATTATTTCAACTATAATGATTTTAAAACCAGCACTTTAAGCATGATGCGCCCCCTTAGCAACTAATAAAATAAAATTTTCTGAAGCATATCTGTGTTTTGTTAGTGCCCTCAAGTCAATTTTGACTCCTAGAGACCCCGTGTACAGTAGAGCAGAACCCTGCCTGGTCTTTTTGTACCATCCACTCACCTTCCAGCACTATATTAGACAATGCTCCACGGCTATTCATAGGGTTTTCATGGCCAATTATTTTGGAAATAAGTGGCCAGGTCCTTCTTCTTAGACTGTCTTAGTCTGGATGCTCCACTGAAACCTGTCCACTATGGGTGACCCTGCTGGTATTTGAAATACTGGTGGCATAGCTTTCAGCATCATAGTAACACGCGGCCACCACAATATGACAACCAACAGACAGATGATGTGGTTCCTTGGCCAGAAACGAACCTGGGCCTCAGTGGTGAGAGTGCCGAATCTTAACCACTAAACCACCAGGGCATATCTAGAATATTTTAAACCAAATTCTTGTCTGTTCATAATTCTCCTGTAAAACCTTTATATGCCTGCTATTTAAATAAATATATCTCTTAATGTTTATTTATATAATTAAGTATTCTTCCTATACATTGTTTTCACTAAATTCAGGGCTCTGGATGTTCTTCCGTCTCTATTAGGAAACTATCTCCCTATTATTGGCATTCTTTCCTAGGCAGGTTTGTCATCTGAATGCCTCCTTATACTTCATGCCATCATAACGGTCTATAAGAGAAACACTCCCCAAGCAGGGGCAGTCCTCAAATTTGCTGCTATATCCTAATTTCTTCATTAGTGGCTCGACCATGTTCTCAAGCACCTAAGCCAGAAACCTGTAGTCATCCATTCCATTACAACCATAATTGGTCATTAGGGCCTATTGATTCTTCCTCCCGAATATATTGTAAATCTATTGTTCCTCCTCAAGTTCACTACAACTGCTTCATCACTCATCACTTGGATTATTACAGTGATTTTCTCATTGGCCTCTCTGCTCCCTAGCCTCAGCTTCATTCCCCCATCCCAGTTCATTCCTCTATAACAACTGTAATTATATTTCTAAAATGAAATGGATAATGCTATTCCCTTGCACAAATACTGCTGACAATAACTCATGGGATGAAAGCCAAATTCCTGAAGACAGCATAGCAGCATGGCCTTTAGGTATCTCACCAGACTTATGTTACATCATCTTCCCACATACTCCCATGCTGCAATTCTCTTACTATAGGCAGAAATATGTGACTCCTTACTCTATGTTTATGCGTACTTAGTTCACATTGTTGTTTTAGTACTAGCCACAAGAAAAATTAAAATTTTTAAAAACTAAAAATAGAAGACTATTTTTTTAAGCAGTAGCACAAATAGATAGTACAACATAAAATGGTAGAAATAAATCAAAATATATCAATAATCAAGATAAATACAAGGGGAATAAATTTGTCAGTTCAAGGACAGATATTGTATACTGGAAGCCACGCAACTAAAATACACAATGACACATAAAAGTTGAAAGTAAACAGAAGGAAAAAGATAATGAACAAAAGAAAGTGAGATACTCATATAAAGACAAAACAAAGCACATTGGAATAAGGAAGTTTCTGTAAAGTAATAAAAATGATTCAAGTGGAAAATACAGTGATTCCACATTCATATATAAATAATAACATTGCATCAAATATACAGAGTAAAATGGAGAGGATTAGAAAGAGCAATCATCAAAGATCAATAATAGCAGGAGATTTCAGTATACTTCTCTCAGTAACTGATAGACCAGGCAGCAAAAAGAATCAGCAAATTCTGGAAGATTTAAACAGCACAATTAAAAAGTTTGATGTAATGGACATACATAGAACCCTGTACTCAACAATGAGAGAACACACATTCTACTCAAGTATATCATGAACTTTAAAACGGAGCATATGTTAGGCTCACAAAGCAAATCTCAACTAACAAAAAAATCAGTATCACACAGAACTTTTTCTGTGAAAATAAGACAATTAAGTTAGAAATATAAGTGTTAAGACTTTAGTTATGGTAAACTGGAATAAGAGGCAGAAGTTTATAAAATTGAAGCACTGTAGAAATATAGAAAGGGGCCAACCCAGTAGCACAGCGGTTAAGTGTGTGCACTCCGTTTCGGCGGCCCAGGGTTCGCGGGTTTGAATCCTGGACGTGCACCGACACACCGATTGTCAAGCCATGCTGTGGCAGCAGCCCATGTAAAGTAGAGGAAGATGGGCACGGATGTTAGCCCAGGGCCAGTCTTCCTCAGCAAAAAGAGGAGGATCGGCATGGATGTTAGCTCAGGGCTGATCTTCCTCACACACACAAAAAAAAAATACAGAAAACTCTAGGGTTTGAGATTTAAAGGTATTTAAATTACTTTTAATTTATCACTTTCAAATGATGGTTTGCCCCAAATATTTCATTAATCAAAATCTTGATTCTTTCAAGAACATTAATATTATTTTATGCTTTCAAATTTCTCAGTTGAAAGACTTGTGACTGAACTTCAATGTAGATTGATTAATGAAATAATGGCATTACTAAATGTACACTGGAAGCTGAACTATTACTGGCCTTCTGGCTAACACTTCCAAAAGAAAACTTAGGACTCCTGAAAAATAATATATAACTGAGTTATTTAGATAGATGAGCACACAATAATTAAATTAATATCATCAATTTGCACTAAATTCACAGAAAAGTGGGGTGTTACTGGCTAATATGGATTAGAATATCATTAGGCAATAAAATCTATTCATCTAGCTTCAATCACTGCTGCCTCTCTTATCTGACTATAGAAGTGATCAGACAGCATTCCTTTTAGGTCATAAAAGAAATCCTATTAAATGCCAGCCTATAAGTGGTGCTCCTGGAGACATAAAAACCAGATCTGGCTTAGTTTAGGATGAAATGGGCCTTAACTTGGATAGAAATGGAAATGAATAACGTATATTTCAGAAGTCTTCATGCAAAAGATATTCGCATTTCACTGTATTTTATCATTTTAGTTTAGCTGAATTTCACATCGCTGACAAAAAGATGACTTGACCATCAATTTTTCAGATTTGTATAGTACTACTGGTTTTATTTTCCTAAAATCTTTCTTTCTCTAGTAACAGAAACCTATTCAGAAATGGTAATTAAAAGGCATTGAAGGTCATCTGATTTGTTGTATTGGCTTTAGATCAGTGACTAGATTTTACCAGTCACTGCTCTGTCAGCTTTAATACAAAGCACACATTTATCTTACTAACAGTTCAATTTGTGGGATAGCTGTTTTTCACAATTAAAACCGCCGAAGCTTTAATATACATGGAAATTATCATGATAGCATTCTCTCCACATTTTTAACAATGCTGGAAGTCTCTATTATATAAATATATATGGAGGACTACAGCTAGTTTTCTGAAGACAGCTTTTAAGATTGTTATATGATCTCAAGAGAAGCATTTACATGAATCTTAAGATAAGTTACTGAGTGCTGCAGAAATAAGACCATTTGGAACAGATTTATAGAAACACCCTTACATAAATTATTGGTGAGAGATTGAGTAGGAAAGGGCTCGTCATACTCTTGGTGATGAAATGGACAAGACAGCTGATTGAGGAGAGTTGGGGGAGAATTGACATAAGAAGGTTAATTGCAGGAGAAATGAAGCTAACCCGCTCAGTGTGATGATGTTGATTCTAGTTGGTTCTATGAGAGAAAACACCTACTTACACAAAATCTTCCACTTAATTGTATTTAAGCCCAGATCAGTAACCACAGAATTATGAAGAGCTAGAAAGGAATGTTCAAGATCACCTACTTCAGCCCCTGTATCTATGAAGAAACCAGGAAGTTTCATAATTTATCCAAGAAATACAAATCAAATCTGCTGTCTCCCATTACAGGGTTATTTCCAATGAATTAAATTGAATTAGATGTGTGGATTCAATAGAAGCAATCTTGCTGTAAAGTCAATTAGTATGAATACAAGGCCCTCCCCCCCAACATCTGACAATTACAATAAAATTCTACGGGGAATGCATTATGAAGAATAGAAAAGAATGCCAGTGCAATTCTGCTAAAGCTAAGGCAATCTGAGAATTTAATTTTGGCATGTCTAGCCAAAGTCAATTACTCATGCACAGGCGCTGGAAAGTGACCAAGGACCAACTCAGCAGCTTTCAAACTCTACTGTTGAATTAAAAAAATAAAATAGGAAAGTGGGGAGAGAGGGTGGGGAAGGAACCATGCCGGAAAAGGGTATGAACTAAATACATTAATAGCGTAATAGTAAAATAGTGAATACCGGGCTGTGAATTGACTACAAGAATGCTAGGTGCTCATGGAAACTTATCTAAAATCAAAAGACGGCAGAGTAGCACGGTTGTAAACTTTAAATATATACAATTTTCATCTGTCAATTATACCTCAATAAAGCTGAAAAATGTAAAAAATAAAAAATGCATTTAAATCTACTAAAATTTTTTTTAAAAGGATGATGAAGTAGGAATTAGAGACAGGGATGGGAGGACAGGAGGGTGGAGAAATGGCGATGGGAGCAACAGATGTGGGAAAACTTTAGAGGAATCTAGAATTTTTCACCAGCTTGAAGTGACACTTTCTCATTAAAAGAAAAAAATCTCTAATATATAATAACTTCATAGCATTACAAACAGATAAATTTAGTGTTTAATATTCAAAAAGAATCATTTTATGGAGGAAGTTACCACAGGACTCCTCTAGATAGTGGATCCTAGTTGTATTTATAATTTGATTTATAAAAATGTGATTTACATGCAGCCTGTCAGGAACACAGCCAGGACACAAAAAAGTACACTCATATTATTTTAAAGCATGAAAAACAAGGAGGCTATAAAAAAAGAAATCCACCAATTCTACTGGCTATAGCTCTTCCTTTTCTTTATTTTTATTCTTGTCATCTTCACTGAGAATCTTAGGAAACTTGCTCATCCCTATAGCTCCATTTTCTACAACCAGGCACTTTTCTTTCAGTTAGGGCTTCACTGTGGCTGAGAAATGAAAATCGAGGGTGCAGAAATGGGTGCTAGTCTTGGAGTTTGAAGACCTAAATTCTGAGGTGGTCACTACCTAGTTGAGTGACCACACTCAAGCACGTCATCTCTTAAGAGCTCAGTTTCTTCATCTAAAAAATGAAAAGGTTGGATTAGATGATCTCTAAGCTCTCTAACAGCTTGAAATGGAGTCAATCAATTACTTCTCCTGTTTTGAATTTTCCTCACATTCTCTTTAATGTGGTTAAATAGGTAGCTTCTGCAAAGAAATAAGTAATTCTTTCTTATCTATAATATTCTACTTACATATCAAAGTTCCCCAGCCTTTGCCAAAGGCCTTGGTAGACAAATAACTTCAAATAACTACTAACTCTCAGAGCAGTACAAGTCATCTAAGGTCACCGTTTACATTCTACATTGATAGAAAGGTTTTTGCAAAAGTGAGAAATGTTTTTAATGCTTACTGAAATAATTTAATGGTAGGAAAATTAATGCTTTCTACAAGGATGAACCTAAATTCAAGCCATAGATAAGAGCTACTTCAATTTGTATGATGTCTGTGGTTGAGGAATAGAAAAAAATCCTTTAAAAGTTTTTATTTATGACAGTCTAACACTACGGCTTTGACAAAATGGACAAAGGTAAATTATCTTGGTGCTGTGTTTAATGGCTTTAATGGCCAGCTCAGTACTGGGCCATTTATCTCAGGATACCTCTTTCTTTGTACAACTCATTTCCAAAAATCAGGTTAACATGGTACTAAGTTACCATGTAGAGAAATATTTTTAAAATTCGAGTCACTGCAACACATAATCACTGGGTAAAATAAACATACTTAATTTTTATTTAGCATGTATTTGATTACAGATGTCTTCATGTAAACAAAAACAATTTTTAAAATAAGTAGAATAGGAATACAACTTGTGATAAGAACTTAATACCATTATTATTCAAACATTACAAGGCTCAAGGTTCCACTTAAAATGTAGTCTTAACGAGGTTTGTGTCTGCTGAAAAAAATTCAATCATCACAGGCAGCATTGCTTGCATGGTAATTATGATACTGTTTATAATGTCATGGTTCCGTCCTAAGGCCACTAATATAATGCAGTCTTTTAGCTGCAATACTCAAACAATGACACCATAATTACAACGTTCCTCTCCATTCAAATACTCTGTGCATCCTGCCACAGTGACTTCATTCCACACTGGGCCGCTTGTAGAAACATGCTGCCCCAATTATTCAGACACGATGCCTGTGCCTATGACTAACCTGAGATAAAATTAATGTTCACAACTTCCTGTCTGTTTTTGCCACTCCTTTCCTTTCTTTGGTGTCTTCTTTAACCCTCATACTGAGTACTCTTCAACTACTCCTGGCATAAAGAGAGCCTCGAATGCTATGAAGTCCTCAAGCCCTACACCAGTACTTCCCAAAGAATGTGCCAAACACCACCAGTCTTGGGATATTTACCAAAAAAATCAAAGCGAGTGTGGAGAGGTTCCAAGATCCAATACTTCTGGGAACATTGCATACTACATTCCCAATCCTGAAGAGTCCCTAAATCGATTAGCATATCAAAGGCTCTTAGCAGTCCTGCAGTAAAGAAATATTTTATCTGTATTTAACCCATGCAAACCCCAAATTTGTTTAACCGCGGAGCCTATTCATATCCTTTTTTCAAATAAACTCTATTAATATACCTGATAACCAGTGGCTAATATTAGGCATTTCTTTGTCCTCATATAGAATTTAACTACTGAGGTCGAGCCCCTTAGAGATTAGTTAGATGCTGGCTAGTTAACTGGAAAAATCCATACAAATCAAGAGGTTAATTTTTTATAATAGATTCATGTGTTACCTCTATGCGAGGATGGTTAATTTTAACATACATTTGCAATGCATTCGTCAAAGTGCAGAATAAAATGGAAATTTCAGGCACTAAAGTTGTGAGATGACACCCTGCACGTGTCTCTCACTGCATGTGTGAGTCGTGTATTGGTTCTGGAATTTCTGTGTTCAAAAAGTTAATATTCTGAGGCAACAATTACAAAGATTGAGTGAGGATAATATTTGTAGACACATTTAATCAAACCATTTTTCTCACCTAACTAAGAGAAATGGATTCAGTCATCTGACTTTTGATCCCCCCCCGCCCCCCCCTTCCCCAAAAAAGGCACCTGCCAAGATCTGCCTGTGGAGCCATGGATGTGTCTCAACCATTTAACAGGGTCATTGAATTCAGAGGAAGTCTTGACTTTTGATTTCTACAAAAAGATTTCAGAGGAAGATTTTTGCTTTGAAAGTCTACTTGTCTTAGGAAACTAGCCATTTGAATCTGCTCTCTCTACAATCCACCATTTACAAGATTTCTTTCTATCTTTAAACAAAGTAGAAACATGGAGAAAAGAGACATAAGTCACCTATTCATATTCATGTGAATCAAAGGATAAAATGGTGATGATGAGGATGAGAAAAGGTGAGCGAGTTCAGGAGTCTTTAAACTCAAGTTGGAAACTGTGCCAGAATATGTTTTTCCAGGGCATTACTGATACATCTTGCTTCTCTGTTAGAATGCTAGCACATATAATGATGGCCCCCCTGCGTGGGGTCTGACAATTTCTCTCTGTCAGCTTTTTAATCCCATATGTGTATGCCTTTAGAAATGCTGATCACAGAATTTTTGAAATACAAAATATTTATAGGCATTTTTTTTTCCAGGGGAAACCAGAACTGTTGCCTGCAACCTCGATCCCCTCTAATAGAGGATTGCAGAACTAATCCTGCAGTAAGTCAAGACAACTGACAGCATTGGCAGGTGGCTGAAATCCTTAGTCTAACAAAATAATGCTTCTGAAAGACTAGTACACTTACTGAAGAATGCTTTTTAAACTTATATTATGTTAATTATTTGCAACCTCTTATTTTTATAAACTATTTGCTGGTTCTGAGAAACTCTGCCGTTTCTTGATTCTGATTCTTTGCTTAAACATTAATATGATTTTGTTCAGTCTTACAAAGCCAAAAGGGAAATACCTTTGTATCTCCAGCCTAAGGGAAAATATCTCTAGTAAAATACAATATTTTTGGAATAGATGCTGTTGTTAGGCTGTATCACTCTAAAGGAAAGGAAAATATTAGGAAGACTGCATTTTTTACTATTTACTAGCTGAAGCCCCAAGATAGTTTTATAGCGATAATCACAAAAACAGGAATAGTACACACACATGGTTTTATTGTTTCTCCCACACTCATGGGTGTCCTTTTTCTTTCTTATTGACATTTTTTTCTAATGGAGAGAAATGCTAATACTTTTTTGAATAATATATTAAAAGTAATTTCTTAACATTTTACTGTTTGCTTTTGCATTCTATTTAAGATGATTCCCAAAGCCAGACAATGATGCTACTCAATGGAAAATGATTTTTGATCACAACTCTGCCCTTACTAATTTTCCCATGTTTTTACCAATCTCCTAATCAATGCAGAAGTGGAATAATTGAATGAGAAAAAGTGTTTGATAAATAGACCTCTCCATCCAAATCACTGTCCTCAACCACATAGTCTCCATCTCAGCCCCTAGTTCATTTCCTTCATTGAGTTTCCTATTTGAAATTACTTCTTTCTTTGCCTGTTCATCACATCTCTGATCCCATAGGCCACAGGTTCCATATGGGAGAGAATTTTCCACACCTAGTGGCTGCCATATGTTATTGCTGAAGGAAGGAATGAATGAGGGAAGTGTGGAGGGATATATATGATGGATCAGAAAAAAGTCATAGTATGGTCTCAAACAGTAATTACTCTCTAAATGTACCAAGTAAAAATGAAAGTAATGTTTTTGTTTGTTTAATTGTTTTACTCTTTTTTTTTTTTTTTTTGCTGAGGAAGCTTCACCCTGAGCTAACGCCTGTTACCAAACTTCCTCTATTTTATATGTGAGCCACTGCCACAGCAAGGTCACTGAGATGAGTGGTGTAGGTCCATGCCCGGGAACCAAACCCTTGCCGCTAAAGAGGAGGGCACCAAACTTAACCACTAGGCCACCAGGGCTGGCCCTTACTCCATTATTTTTTGTTGATCATTTATTTCTGAATTATTCAGCATCTTTAATTATTCTGTTATTACAAATAATTAGCTCCCACCTGTTGAAAAGTACAGGGCCAGGTACTTTACGTGCAATTTTGCAACCATCCTGCAAGGTAAGTACTACTATACCTATACCGGGGAATCAAGGCACACAGGATTGAAGCCACAAGGTCATATAGGCAGGAATTAGTAGAGCCAGGATTTGAACTTACTTCTGCCTGACTCCAAAGCTGTGCTCTCTCCTCTATATCACTCCACTTAACTGTTTTTATTTAGTTTGCTCTACACTGATTGGTGTTTTATTGTGTGTTGCTTATAGGGATGCTTAGAGTTTTGTTTTTAAAAAATATCCTTCTTATGTCTTACTCACTTGATAATAAACTTGCTAAAGGTAGAAACTGGAACTTTTTTTTACCTGATGTGCTATGTACATATTCCTGTACATCTTGAAAAGAGTGATTTTGTGTTCACATATTCTGTACTTTATTCAACCATATTTCCACAAACTTAGCTACCTTTTTCTGGGGCAAATCCTCCAGATATTTTTTTTTTTAACCAATTTTTAGTATCCAGAAATTGTGATTATTTATTTTTTTTAAAGATTTTATTTATTTATTTTTGCCCCCAAAGCCCCAGTAGATAGTTGTATGTCATAGCTGTACATCCTTCTAGTTGCTGTACGTGGGACGCGGCCTCAGCATGGCAGGAGAAGCGGTGCGTTGGTGCACGCCCAGGATCCGAACCCGGGCCGCCAGCAGCAGAGGGCGCGCACTTAACCGCTAAGCCACGGGGCCGGCCCTCCAGATATTTTTTATTCTGTTATAATTTCACTCTTTATCCACTAAAGTAGAACTCTAAATTATCTGGCTTAAAAGATTCAGAATTGTGTATTGTAAAGTTTACAAATTACAAATTGAAAATTTAAATTCATTTAATCCCTGAATGATTATAATGCCATCAGCACAATAACCAACTACAAGATTTAAAAATTTTAATAGTGAAATATTTAAAAACAAACATCTTTAAATGTTCAAATTCTGCTTGATATACTTGTTCCCTGTATTTCTTCAAAATTACTATCTTAAAAATCATTTACAGGCATACCTCGTTTTACTGTGCTTCCCTTTATTGTGCTTCACAGATATTAAATTTTTTACAAATTGAAGGTTTGTGGCAACCCTGCAATCAAGCAAGTCTATTGCTGCCAGTTTTCCAACAGCATTTGCTCACTTCGTATCTCTGTGTCACATTTTGGTAATTCTCGCAATATTTCAAACCTTTTCATTATTATTATATTTGTTATGGTGATCTATGATCAGTGATCTTTAGTGATCTATGATCAGTGATCTTTAAAGTTACTAATGTAATTGTTTTGAAGTGCCAAGAACCGCACCCATATAAGACGGCAAAAAATCGATCAATGTTGGGACTGCTCCACTGACCGGCTGTTCCCTGTCTCTCCCTCCCTTCAAGCCTCTCTATTCCCTGAAACACAACAATATTGAAATTAGGCCAGTGAATCACCCTACAATGACCTCTAAGTATTCAAGTAAAAGGAAGAGTTGCACATCTCTTACTTAAAATCAAAAACTAGAAATGATTAAGCTTAGTGGGGAAGGCATGTCGAAAGAAGAGATAGGCTGAAAGTTATGCCTCTTGCGCCAAACAGTTAGCCAAGTTATGAATGCAAAGGAAAAGTTCTTGAAGGAAATTAAAAGTGCTGCTCCAGTGAATATACGAATGATAAGAAAGAGAAACAGCCTTCTTACTGATATGGAGAAAGTTTTAGTGGTCTGGATAGAAGACCAGCCACAACATTTCCTTAAAGCAAAGCCTAATCCAGAGCAAGGCCCCAACTTTCTTCAATTCTGTGAAGGCTGAGGGAGCTGACGAACCTGCAGAAGAAAAGTCTGAGGCTAACAGAGATTGGTTCATGAGGTTTAAGGAAAGAAGCCATTTCCATAACATAAAAGTGCAAGGTGAAGTAGCTAGTGCTGATGTAGAAGCTGCAAGTTATCCAGAAGATCTAGCTAAGATAATTAATGAAGATGGCTACACTAAACAACAAATTTTTGGTGTAGACAAAACAGTCTTATATTGGAAGAAGATGCCATCTAGGACTTCCATATTTAGAGAGGAGAACTCAATGCCCAGTTTCAGAGCTTCAAGGACAGGCTGACTCTCTTGTTAGAGGCTAATGTGGCTGGTAAATTGAAGCTGAAGCCAATGCTGATTTACCATTCCTAAAATCCCAGGGCCCTTAAGAATTATGCTAAATCTACTCTGCCTAAGTTCTATAAATGGAACAACAAAGCCTGCATGACAGCATATCTGCATACAACATGGTTTACTGAATATTTTGAGCCCACTGTTGAGACCTGCTGCTCAGAAAAAGATTCTTTTCAAAATATTACTGCTTATTGACAATGCACCTGGTCAACCGAGAGCTCTGATGGAGATGTACAATGAGATTAATGTTGTCTTCATGCCAGCTAACACAACATTCATTCTGCAACCCATTAATCAAGGAGTAATTTAGAGTGTCGAGTCTTATTATTTAAGAAATACATTTCGTAAGGCTATGGTTGCCATAGACAGTGATTCCTCTGATGGATGTGGGCAAAGTAAATTGAAAACCTTCTGAAAAAGATCCACCATTCTAGATGCCATTAAGAATATTCATGATTTATGGGAAGAGGTCAAAATATCAACATAACTGGAGTTTGGAAGAAGCTGATTCTAATCCTCATGGATAACTTTAACGGGTTCAAGAATACAGCAGAGGAAGTAACTGCAGATGTGGAAATAACAAGAGAACTAGAATCAGAAGTGGAGCCTGAAGATGGGACTGAACTGCTGACATCTCATGATAAAACTTTAATGGATGAGGAGTTGCTTCTCCTGGATGAGCAAAGAAAGTGGTTTCATGAGATAGAATTTACTCCTGATGAAGATACTGTGAAGATTGTTGAAATGACAACAAAGATTTAGAATATTATATAAACTTAGTTGATAAAGCAGCAGCAAGGTTTGAGAGGATTGACTCCAATTTTGAAAGAAGTTCTACTATGGGTAAAATGCTATCAAACAACATCGCATGCTACAGAGAAATCATTCATGAAAGGAAGACTCAATTGATGTGGCAAACTCCATTGTTGTCTTATTTTTAAAAATTGCCACAGCCACCCCAACTGTCAGCACCCACCACTCTGATCAGTCAGCAGCCATCAACATCAAGGCAAGACCCTCCACCAGCAAAAAGATTGTAACTCACTGAAGGCTCAGATGTTGGTTAGCATTTTTCAGCCATAAAGTATTTTTTAATTAAGGTATATACATACTTTTTAGACATAAGCTATTGCACACTTAATAGAATACAGTATAGTGTAAACATAACTTTTCTTTTTGGCTCCCCAAAGCCCCGGTACATGGTTGTATATGCTAGTTGTAAGTTGTTCTAGTTTTTCTATGTGAGCCACTGCCACAGCATGGAACTGACAGACAGCTGGTGCGGTTCTGCAACTGGGAAGTGAACCCAGGCCACTGAAGTAGTGAGCGTCAAACTTTAACCCCTAGGCCATCAGGGCTGACTCTAAACATAACTTTTATATGCACTGGGAAACCAAAAAATTTGTGTGACTTGCTTTATTGCAACATTCACTTTATTGCAGTGGTCTGGAACCAAACGCACAATATCTCTGAGGTATGCCTGCATTGTTTATAGGTTCCTCACCGTGGGCTCAGGTATGCTGTCAACTGTGTTTGCGTGACTCCTAAACCAGATTTTGCCTTCAAACTCTTGGGTCTCAATTCCCCTCTAGCATCAACACACTGAATGGAAAGTAGAATGTAACTCACTGTGTATTTTCAGGGAATTGACAAATTGGATCTTTCCCTTGTCCCATTATTTGGATATAGAAATTAGTTAACGTAGCTAACTTTAAATTAGTTTCTGAATTAGTTCTTCTCTTTGACCAATCTATCGTTAGCTTCAAGCTGACTCTTTTAACATAAAATTGCCCTTTAAATGTAAATGAATATCAGCTGTTTTTGTTAAACTGCTAAAAACATGAAATAAAATATTTAACAAGCTGGATCTTCACATTTTATGCAATTTAATGGCCATTGAGTCTTTAGTTAGGTCAAACTTGTGATCCAAAATCCTAAAATGATAATCAGAGAAAGAGAAAACCTAAGAACACAAAGCAAAGACCTTTCTCTGGAACCACTGTCAATATTTCCCTGTAAAATATTTTAGCTTTCAGTGAACACCTGACATTTCCTACCACTTAAAAATCCATAATTTATTACAAATAGGTATGGAAGAAAGGTTCTACCTAGTAATGAATATATTTATTAAAATAAGAATTTGATTGGTTTTTTTCAATATCTTTACTTAAAAATATTTTAAATGATTCAGAAAAGTATAAAGAATATAAAACTCATTCACTCCCAAATAACCACCATTTCAGCTATTTTGATTCAAATATACATAGGAGGATATGTAAGAAGAAAGATCAGCAGGTAAGGTAGATAGGTGACAAAGAACAATTTTATAAAAATGGACACACTACCTCCTGCTATATTAAATATATGTACTATATTAAATGTAACTTTACTTGAATTAATCAAAGAACAAGATTTTTAAATGAAATTAATAGAATTTCTGAAATTGAGATAAATGTTGCTTTATCCAAGAAATATATTAAATAATAAAATATCACTGATTAGTTAAGGAAAGATTTATGAATTAAAAAGTTGGAGCAATTACTTGCTACAAAAGCCGAGGAACTGAACATATTAATGCTTTCTCCTACTGTCCTTTCACCAATCTGAATTTTTTTAGTTACATTATTATTTTCATTGTTAAAGTTTATATTGTTTCTACTTTATGCAAAAAACCATAATAGCTTCAGTTTTTAAATTTCAGTTCTGAATTTAAATTGATTGAAGAGGTATCTTCAGATTTTTAGTTGGGATCCCTCTATATCTGCATTTTTTGTCATGATTCATCTCTTGGTAGCCTGAATTTTACTGTAGTTTTTGTTGTTGTGAGAGGGTGAAAGAGTTATTTGTGCTTTGTCTGTTTTTTTTTACTTAAAACAGCAAACATTTATTTGCTCATAATTCTGTGGGTCATCTAGGCATTTCTTCCCATCTTGGTGGGCTTGGAAGATCTCTGAGCTCATTTGGCAGCTTTGCTGGGCGTAGATAGTCTAGGACAGCCTCACTCATACATCTGGCTATTGCAGGCTAATTGTTCTAAGGAGACTCAGCTGGGACCTCACATCCCTGCTACACGAAGTCCTCATCCTCCAGTAGACTAGCCCAGGCATGTTCATAAGCGGTGGTCTCTGGCTTCAAAAGAGCAACATGAGAGAGAAAACTCCAATGCATAAGCGCTTTTCAAGGCTTTGCTTACATTGTGATTATTCAGTTTTTTTCTTTTTGTTTTTATTCACAAGATAATTTTCTGACTTTTTTTTTTCAAATTAAGACTTTTGGAGCAGTTTTAGGTTCACAGCAAAATTGAGAGGAAGGTACAGGGATTTCCCCTATACTCCCTGTCCCCACACATGCATAATCTCCCCCATTATCAACATCCCCACCAGAGTGGCACAGTTGTTACAAGTGATAAACCTACATTGGCATATTGTATCATACATGTCACACTGTAAACCACAGTTTACATTAGGGTTTACTCTTGGTGTTTTACATTCGATGGGTTTAGACAAATATATATTGACATGTATCCATCATACAGAGTAGTTTCACTGCCCTAAAAGTCCTCTGTGCTCTGCCTACTCATCCCCCCAACCCCAACCCCTGGCAACCACTGATCTTTTTGGTGTTTCCATAATTTTGTGTTTTTTAGAATGTCACATAGTTGGATTCATACATTATGTAGCCTTTTCAGATTGGCTTCTTTCACTTCGTAATATGCATGTAGTTTCCTCCATGTCTTTTCATGGCTTGATAGCTCATTTCTTTTTAGTGCTGAATAATAACTCCATTGTCTGGATGTACCACAGTTTATTTATCCATTCACCTATTGAAGAACATCTTGGTTACTTCCAAGTTTTGGCAACTATGAATAAAGCTGCTATAAAACATCCCTGTGCAGACTTTTGTGTGGACATGAACTTCTTTGGATAACACCAAGGAGCACAATTGCTGGATCATATGGTAAGAGTATGTTCAGTTTTGTAAGAAACTGTCCAATTGTCTTCCAAAGTTGCTGTACCATTTTGCATTCCCACCAGCAATGAATGAGCATTTCTGTTGCTCCACTTCCTTGCCAGCATCAGGTGTTGTCAGTGTTCCAGATTTTGGCCATTCTAATAAGTGCATGGTGGTATCTCATTGTTTTTTCGTTTTTTTAATTTTCCTTTAATTTGGGTTTATACTATAGTATTTAACTTCTAACATGCATGAGAATGTTTGTGCATTATATATATATATATATATATATATATATATATATATTAAAAGGACAATTTGGGTGAGTATAAAACCTTAGATTACACGTTCTTGTCCTCAGAATTTTTAGACATCATTCTATAGAATTTTGGCATTCAATGAACGTGTGGGAAAGTCTAATATAAACCTTTTTTCTCCCATGTGACTTGGTACTCATGTTGAGATGCACATATAAATTTATTCATTATCTTTAAAGTTTATTACCCTTACCTTGATAAAGAATGTTCTTACAACTAGATTTAAACTTTTATTTCAGAAATTTGTTTCTCTTCCTTTTTTTTTTTTTTTTTTTGGTGAGGAAGATTGTCTCTGAGCTAACATCTGTGCCCATCTTCCTCCACTTTGTACGTGGGACGCCACCACAGCATGGCTTGACGAGCAATGCATAGGTCCCTGCCCAGTATCTGAATTCACAAACCATGGACCACCAAAGCGGAGCACATGAACTCAACCACTACACCACTGGGCAGGGCCCTCATTCCATTTTTTTTTAATTTAGGAATACCGATCATATGTACCTCAGTTCTTCTTTGTTTTTCTTCCACATCTATCATCTTCCCTTAATAAATTTTATATTGTTGACTTTAAATTTTGTGGGTTTTCTCAAGGATTTTCTCCATATTCCTAACTTTGTTTCAGTCATATTTTTTCCTTTGTTGTTGTTATTGCTTCTAATATCTTTGTAAAAACTTTTATTTTTCTCTCACATTTTTCTCTTGACATTTATCACCTCTGTCATCGCTGTTGTTCATTGAATCTCAACTTTGATTCCTAGAGCTATCTTTTCATGGTTGTTTTTTGTTGGTTTGTTTGTTTGCTTATATCATATAAAATTTCTCTGAGCTAATGGATAATTTTTATCCTAATTCTTCCTATGTTTCTTTGGGAACTTTTTCTTGTGATGTTTTTTCATATGGCTCTTGACTGTGTTACTATCTCTTCAGTTTCCTTTCTAATTATTACTCACATATCACAGCGCAGATTGAGAAAAAGAACAGGAGCAGGCTATAGTTTCTTGTTAGATTTTTTTACTTCAATATTTTGTCATCAAATCTCTTATTTCCTTTTCCCAGGCCACACGTCTCCATCCAGTATATGTGGCTAAAAACAAATCCTTTTACATCACAGACTTTCTATGTTATTATTTGTACTTACTGTCTTTTCTCCCTCCTTCACTCTTTTTCATCTCTGGTACTGTCTGTCTCTGAAACTCGGAACTAAATAAGAACCTATCATTTCAATATAGATTCTTCTTCAGTTATAGCTCCCAGAAGCTTCAAGGATTCAAACTTGTTGTTTTCATGGGCTTCTATTACCATATGTCCCCTCCCTCTGAGTCAGGGACCTTTTGATACCTTGTAAGATTGTGACCCTTCCTTTTGAGGAACTATTTATCAACTCCAAAAAGTATTATGGAATTACAAGGAAAATAAACATATACACACACACACATGCATGCACCCTAGGGCAGAAGATTGCACATATCATTTATAAATGTCACTCTTTAGAAAAGTTATTATTATAGCAACTAACATGTTGTCTCATAATTATATGTAGGAAAGTATGTCTCTTCTCATATTAGTTAGGCTTGTCTTTGGATACAATAAAAGAAAACCTAACAATGTTTTAAAAATAAAAAAAAACGTTTATTATTTGTCTTACAAATAAAACAAAAGTCAGAACATAGTGGCATCTGGTATTGGATTGCTGACTAAATGATGTGAGGTCTAATGTCTCTCCAATTATTTTTGGCTTATCACCTCATAGTCCCAAGATGGCTGCTGTGCTCAAGGCAAGAAGAAGAGGAAGGGGAGCACACACACAACTTTCCTCTTTTAATAGGAAAACAGGAGCATCCTTACTACTCCTACCACCACTATCACCTCCAGAAAATTTCTGCTCACATCTCAGTAGCCGCTAGGAATTTTTCAGCACTACGCTATAGGCATGCAAGACAGAAGACAGTTAGGAAAAAGCTATTGATTCAGCCAACCGATAGTGTTTGCCATACTACAAATGCTACTCCTCAACAGAAATGATTAGAGCTTACCCATCTTTGCATGCCCAGCACTTAGCAGGGTTTGACACATTTTTATATGCTAAATAAATATTTATTGAATTATAACCCTTTATGGCTAACATTATTTATTGCTCTCTGAACCTACAATTGAATTAACATTTTTAAAAAACATTTACCATGAATCTTGAACAACAGTAATAGGAGTTTATAATATAAATCTAAAAAATCTTATACTATTAAATTGAAATTAAAACTCTATTCATCATAGATGTCAATCTAGCATTTCACATGACCCAAATGATATTAAGAGAGTAAAATCTGTGCAATATAGCATAGGTTTAGAGTGACAAACAGAATGTGAAATTAGGTTCAGGTTTTGATTGTGAAATGCTTTTCTGCTTTATATTTCCTGTGTGAGCTCTTACTCATCCTGCAGAGCTAGGCTACTCTGTTCTTAATAATAAATTATTAAGGAAGTTACAAATAAAGTGGAATACACTATTGCTAATACTAATAACAGGAATTAAGCTGTAGAGTGCATTTGGGGTGTCAGAAAGTGCTTTACAGTGCTGCATTGGGCTTTATCATCGATATTTATGGAAACCTTTCATTCTAGTCCATAAAATATACATGTTGGTTCTAATAAAAAATAGCATTTTTCCTAATTTTTTTAGCAGAATTAAAACTTAAGGATGATGCCCTAAGTTCATCCTGGGCTTTGTGCAACGATGATGATGATGATGATGATGATGATGATGATGATGATAGCAAATATGCAGCATGATTATACGTGCCAGGCACTTTTCTAAGCACTTTACATTTGTGAAGTCATTTAATTCTCATAACAACCATAGGAGGTAGGTACTGTTATCACCACACATACAGAAGAGGAAGCTGACACAGAACTTGAAGAAGTGACTTGCCCAAGGGCCTGCAGGTAGCAAGAAGCAGAGCTGAGATTTAGGCCCAGGCCATCTGGCTCCCAAGGTTGGGTTCTGAATCACTTGTCCCTAAAACCCGCTATGGATCCCCAGGAGCGCTCATACCTGGTTTTGGCAAACATATTATCTCCTTTATCATTTCAAGCATTATTATATAGGCATTATTTTCTACATTTGATGTACGAGGAAACAAAGGCTTAAAGAAGTTATAACAACTTGCCAAAAACCAGAAGACCAGTAAATATGATTCAAACACAACTTTCTCTGACTCTAAAACCTACATTCTTATATACTGTCCAGTGCTCTGTACTGCCTCTGACAAATGTTAAACCTCCCACTGGGATATACTTCCTGTGTCATAAAGTATGAAGAATATCACAAGGTCACAGAATTTCAGAGTTGAAAGGGATCATCTAGCCCAACCTACTTATTTTACAGGTGGGGAATTAAAACCCAGAGAAGGCAGAAATTCTACCACCTCAGTTCAGATCTCCAATATCCTCACCCAAGGCTCAGTCCTCTCTAAAATCTCTTCTCTCTTTTTCCCTTTGTATTGGTTTTCCATTTAAAAATTCTTTGAAATAGCATAAATTGTTATAGGTCACAACTGAGAGGAAACTGTAAATATTCACCTTTATCATTTTAGAAAGAAAACCTTCAGTATTTCACAGACTTTATTTTCTCCAAAGCTTCATTTCAAAAGCGTTATCTCTGTTTGTCATCTTAGAAAATATAAAATCTATTTGCTGGAAGGGCATGCAGTGCAACATGTATCAAACTTGTCTCCAGGAACCCTAGGAAGACAAAATTGTGACAATTTATACCCAGCATCCATGAAGAACCCTGTCCATGGAGTCTGCATTTATTGATTGTCCTCTTACTTGGACAAATATAATCATTTAGGTCTTTTCACCTTCACATTGGCCTTGGATATACTGTCCTGCAAAACAATCAAGTTTTCTGGTTGTCTGAGATTTGCAAGTGTTTGTTAAACTTTATTGAAAGTGATCCCAGAAAATATAACTAGAGCTTATTATAATATATTCTGCAGGTTGGATAGATGTTATAGCCCCATGAACATAAAGCAATTACTCATTTGGAGCAAAGACATGCCATTTTCAATCTTATTATTTCATCACTAAAATCAGCAGCACTTCTCCCTTTTATTTTCCAGGCAAGGATTCTTAGGGGTTATTATGTACTGCAAAGGCCATTAAGTGATATTCATTAAGTGATATTGTCATTGTGTATTATTATTTTACAACAATCGTAAATTAGATAGGAAGGGCATAATCCCTCATTTTCTAGAAGAACTTAAAGCTCAGAAAGTTTAGGTGAAAAGATCAAAGTCAGAGGCTAACAGGTGGAGGAGCCCTACTGAAATTCAGGTCCATCATCTGCAGCCAGTGTCCTTACTATGGCATCAGGTTGCCTCCCCTTGTTTAATAAATTTCTCTACCATCCAAAATTTAAGTTTTATATCTGTAATATTTGCTCTGTTTATTTCAATGAGTAGTTTTTTAAAGTCTTGCACTCAGATTTGTTTTCCTTTATTAGAATTTGCTAAAACAAAACATTTTTCTAATGCCTTTAAATAATCGCTATCGTTCCCAATAAGCAAAGCAAACTATTTAAAGAGACAGCGTCCTTAGACATGCAGTGCCACTTCAAAGTCCATCCACTTGCTGTGCAAAAAGTCACATTAAAATACTTTATCCTGAACTGCCCCATGACTTCAGAGAACACCATACTGCATATTCATTCCTACAGGCACAGTTAGTTACACTAGTTGATGGCCATAAGTAAAGATTATTTCCTTTCTTAATACAAAATTATTAAAAAAGTATTAACACCGTGTAGTTAACTTTGAAGAATAGTTTATTTTGAGGAAGGTTCTATGATCATAGGTAGCTAAAGTGGTTCAGCGTTATAGCTGCAGATACAATACAGAAAACAAGATTTTCCTTTAAAGAGGTTGAAAGTGACTCTGATATGATATCCTGAGGCAGTTCATACTAAATGTGCACTGCTGATTTGCATGAATTTTAAAGCCATTACCTGTAAATGCAGGGAGGAGACAGACTCACTCTTTCAAGGGTGTGGAGGGACCTCTCGCCTTCTAAATGTGCTACTATGGTTGTGGAAAGGCAGTCAGAGCCAAGTCTAAGGACCTGCTAAACTAGGCCTCCCCAATGAGGCTGCTTGGTAAAACACTAGCAGCTCCATCTTTAAAAACAAGTGATTAAGGATAGAGAAAAGGGGACATGCAAAAAACACTTTTTCCCTTCAAAGCAAAGAATCAATATGATCAGTTTGTATTTTGGTTCAATACTAAAGTCGATCACCATTGTGCACTATACATTTCACTAGAAAAAGGATTTATTTTCCTAATATTCTGTACCATGCATACCTCAGTGCTTCACAGATGTACTAGTAATTTCCTTAAATTTATAACTACACTGGGCTTATATATATCCCTCATAAAGTTGATGCAGGAGTGGTAATAGGTTTACACAAAAATTGTAATTTATGTCATGCTGTTTTGTGGAAGAGAATTTGGCTTCTATTTATAGCTTTAATAAGCTACTGTATGCTTCCTAATTGTGTAACCCGTGGGGTTATGGGATATGTAAATTGAGAAATACCTTTATCTAGGAACCCCAGATGGTGTCTGCTTGTAATATATGCTTCCTTGAAACATATTCTTTGAGAGAAAATAGGTTTTTAGATTAAAATATTAAGGAAAATTTATGTTCCTATAATATTTTTTATTTTATACTTCAATTCCAAAATTTATAACGTATTTGCCAGAGATTTACTATAATAGCTAATAGAAAAAAATCTCTAAACAGAAATGGTAGTAATGCTGCAAGTTTTAAAAATTATGACTTTATTTTTTTATTGACATAAAATATGTCCTTTGTAAAAACTTCAAGTGATATAGAAAAGTTCATAGAAAGTTTCATCTTAGATAATCCAAATCCCATTTATCAGGAAAAAAATAACCATCTCCAACACCAAGTAAACATCATTCCAAACATATCTAAATATCTATTGAGATAGAAAGATGGATCAGGGAGATGTAAACATACAGAAACCTTAATTTTAATAAAAATGAAACCAAATTATATATATAAAATATCACATGTTCTTCTTCTTGAACTTAACTAAAAAATATAGCACTGAAAACTTGAAGAATTACTGAAATTCAGATAAATGTTTCTTAAACACAAAGCATAATGTTTTCTTTTCTAAAAGGGCACTCCAAAGTTGAGAAAAAAATAGCAAAACTTTAGGAGATTGGATTTTTTTTAATTATATACATCAATATTAGGTAGTAGCTATTAACCTCGTTTTGGATAAAAGGAAATTAGTTCACTGATACTTCTTCCAATATTGCTTTCACTTACCCTCAATCATTGCCATTAATATGTTTACATTGTCATAGATTATAACATTTATACTCTATTCTATGACTATAATTCCTAAACTTGTTATTTTTGACCCATAATTAGATAAATTTGATGCTCACCAACTATTTAATAATGAGAGTTTCTCCATTCTTGAGCTATTGATATTGATCCATTCCGTATGTCTGTGTGTGTGTAAAGAAGGGCTCCGGGGCTCTATATTGTCTAGGTCCTTTCTCGCTTCAGAATGTTTCTCTTTGACACTATATTCAACTGGAAATAAAACTTGGGTCACACTTCCTTTCCTTCAGAACTGTGTAGAGGGCCGGCCCCGTGGCTTAGCGGTTAAGTGCGCGCACTTTGCTACTGGCAGCCCAGGTTCGGATCCCGGGCGCGCACCGATGCACCGCTTCTACGGCCATGGTGAGGCCGCGTCCCACATACAGCAACTAGAAGGATGTGCAACTATGACATACAACTATCTACTGGGGCTTTGGGGGGGTGGGGAAGGAGGAGGATTGGCAATAGATGTTAGCTCAGAGCCGGTCTTCCTCAGCAAAAAGAGGAGGATTAGCATGGATGTTAGCTCAGGGCTGAGCTTCCTCACAAAAAAAAAAAAAAAAAAAGAAATTACAGAACTGTGTAGAAATTGTTTCTGGCTTCTGACAGTATGTGGAAATTGGAGGCCAACCTATTTTCCCACTTAACATGTATTTTTTTTTTTCCTTAAATATTCATACAGTTGAGTCTTTCTTTATCCTTGAAGTTCAGGAAACAGTACTAAAATATCTCTTGGTATTCATTATTCTGTATAAATTTTCCTAGGACATAGTATGATCTTTCAAGATTAAATCTTTGTAACAGTTTTCTTCTGTTTATTTTTGTATTTTTTGTTGATTCATTTTTTTTTTATTCTCAGAAACACAAATTATGCATATGTTGGCTCTCTTTTCATTATCTTCCATATCTTTCATCATTACAAAAATTTTATATTATTTGTACACATTTCATTTTTAGAGTTTTTCATACCTATTGTCTATGCCTCTGACTTTGTTTTCCATCAAGTTCATTCTATTTGTATTGTTTCTAGTGTGTATTTTATTTCTGTTATTTTTTTCATTTCCATTTTCATTTTTTTTCTTAACTCTGTTAGCTCTAATTCCACCTCCTTTTATTGTTGTATGCTTTCATCTCTAACTCTTCTGTCTCTCTCTGAACTCTTTTTTTAGGAAACATATCTCTTGTGATATATGCTTTTCATAGCTGTTTTGCTTGTTCTCCTCTCCTTATGTGAAAGAGAAAATGGCAGTTTTTATGCAATGGATTTATCCATTGATCCCTTTCTGATCACCACTCATCTTTGAATGAGACTGGCAAAAAAAACAAGTAGTACAGTGGGAATGAGAAGGGAGAGGGGCATGGAATTGCTAGAAATTAGCTGGGGAGTTGGCAGCCACTATTTCCGCTTATGACTCAGATAACTTCTTTCCAAATCTTTGTTTCCTTAACACTGAAACAACTTCTTCTCCCGGGTTTTTTCATTAAGGCATCTACGTGGATCTCAGCAGGTTCTGTCTATACCAGTATGCCACCTACTTCCTCCACCTTCTTCCCTGACCAGCTGCATGGACTTAGAGACCAAGTGGTGGAGAATAGAATGATGTGCTGGCAGGATGTCCCTCCAAGGCTTCCCTCACCTACCTTTCATGGATGTTCTCCATTTTTCTTATGCTCCTCAGAAATCAAACTCTCTTTAATCAAAGACTCTCAAATACGCCTTTCAGGGAACAGCATATATTGTTGAGGTCTGAGGCAGCCAGTGTCATCTCTCAGTAGGTTTGATTATCTAGGCAGAGGTTACAACATTTAATACTTGAACTTCATAATTTGTATCATTGAGATTATGGAAGATTGCATGCTTCCTCGGAGGTGGCATATTTCTCTCTCTCTCTCTGCCTTCTTTGATATTTTAAGTGGACTTGGAGGGAATGAGGAGAAGAAAAATGCCTCTACAACATCTAAAACTGGAAGTAGGTAAATATTTTATATTCCATGTTTCATTTTACCATCAAAATGTCTCGTTAGATGCAAGGGATTTCTAGTCAGTTCACATAAAAAAGACCAACAAGTACCTTCTACATACTAGAAGGACCTATACACTTGGCTAGGTGCAAATGTCAGTACAAAAATTAACAAGTCAAGATCTGTACTCATGGAGCTCACAGATTCATAGGTAATCATTGCACAATGTAATAAGTTTTATCATAACTGAATGAACATTGTAGTATGAAAACATGCAATTTAATACTTTCCAATTTCTGAAGTATTTTCGAATCCATAACTAATATTCATTGAAGGCTGACTATGTTAGATCTAGCAACATTACTAATATTGCCAACTTCAAATAAAGAAATTAGGCAGAAAGAGGTTAGGTTGATTGCCAAGGACATAGAGACATAGAGGTAGACTGTTTCTGAGTGAAGTTCAAGATTCTTTTCCACTACATCATGCCCCCCTGAAAACAAGAACTGAGTTGATTACATAATGCAAAAATAAATCCACCCTGTGAGCCATAATTAGTCCTCCATGCACCACATGGGGATCCACAATCTATCTTCTGTGGACCACGCTGGGATCCATGATCTGTCCGCTATAGACATGCACTGTGATCCATGATTTGTGGTCTATGGAGTACACTGTGACTCACCCTCCTGGAGCAACAGGAGGAGCAAATAGGTAGGTATTTGGAAATATTTCTTTCTTGCAGCTCAGTTGATAGGTCAACCAAGAAAGTTGGCTAAATCGGATATCACAAAAAATTATCTGTGTGTATACATGTATATGCTTTAAACATACGTATTTTAATTTAAAATGTATAAATATTCACTCATTTGCCAACTATTTTATGTAGGGCTAAGGCTTTTTATTTTAGTGATGGTGTTATCATTAGAAATATATTTTTCCATTTTCCACTTTCATTTATTTTTAAGGATAATGAGAGCATACTGACACATGAGGCCAACTGCGTAAATGTCTCTCTTTTTACAATATACCGCTACTCTTTTAGTTTTCACCCATTTCTGATGTGGCAGCCTTTATAAAGCAATTCTCCTTAACCTTACAAGTGTATTCAGTTTAGTTTACAAACACAAAATCACATTTGTATTTTGCATTCCTAGTTCATTGTTTTATATGATATTTAATTAAATTACATAACAAAAACTAGTCCAACTTGTATAAACATGCTTGGGAACAAATACAACTGACCTTTGAATAACCTTTCAACTCAATTAGTGAGAACAGGAATAGACAGACCTGCTAGTTTGTTAAATAGTGATTGAGACCATGGGCTCTGGAGCTAGACTGCCTAGGTGTGAATCCTGATATACCATTTACTAGTTGTGTTACACGGACAAGTCACTTAACTGCTCTGTGCCTTAGTTTTCTCATCTGCAAATTGGGAATTATAATAGTATGTACGTCGAGAGCTTGTTGTGAAGGTTAAAGGAGTTAATTTATGCAAAGCACTTAGATCCTGGCAAGTGTTAAGTGTTATGCATAAATGTTAGCTATTATTACTAGCCAAGCATTCAGTGCACAATGGGTGTTAGCCAACGTGTTTTGCAGAGGGAATGGAAAACAGCTAATCTGGCAAGTGGGTTAAATGCAGGCTGTTAAGAAGATCTCTTATTTTCAGTATTTGCTTATTAACTAGTGACCCTTACTAGATCATAAGTATCCTGAAAGCAGGAGTTAGATCTGTTTTATTCACAGTGCCTGCACTTACTGAATATTTTCTAAGTAAATGAATGAATCAAGTTCAAATATGGTAGGATGATAAAGTTTCTACAACATGATATCAATACTGCCTGTAAAAATGAGTTAATCTAAATTTTAAAAAGTTCATGTCTTTTTCCTAATTTGATCCTTACAACAACTTTATAGCATATGTAATTATCTCCATTTTATAAATAAGAAAACTGAGCGCAGGAAGGATAAGTAATTTGTTCCAGGTCACACGGTGAGTCATTGATGGAGCTGGGGCTCAAATTGAGGACTCTTATTTGGACTTCACCCATGGAATGTCATTCCCTCAATTCAAATAGTCCTAAAATAATCTCAGCTAGTCCTTTACTATCTCCATGAATGCCATCTCCCTTGTTCGTCCCATTTGACTTTTGGTGTTCCTTACTCACTTTAAGTTCAAATTCTAAGCATCTGTTTATGAAGGTATCAGTTACTCTTCCAGTCATGTCTAATTTTCTCTATTGCTGTAATTCTATCATAAAAACAGCCAAGCATGAGATTAAATGTGGTTTATGAAATAAGAACGTCACTTGTTTAATTTGCTTTAAATACCTCACCTTTGATGCATTTAACAACATAATTATGTTAATAACAATACTACTGCTTTACCTCCCTGTGTCAAGAAGCACAATACTTTAGACTCTGTCAAGGTCACCTTCTCTTGCAACGCAGTCCCAAATCACCGATAAAAAATATGTTATCAAAAGCTGTGAATGTACAGTTTTATAGTAATTTATATAATAGGAGTTTAATGAAATTAAATGGCTGGGCCACCTCAATCTAGGCCAATCTTTAAAATATCATCCTAGCAAATGAAATGAATAACTGAAAAGGTAGGGTGTGTGTGTGTGTGTGTGTGTGTGTGTGTGTGAGTGTGTTTCGAAGGTTTTTTAGGAAGAACAAGAGCTCAAGTATACAGCCTCTTGTTTAAATATAATGTTGAGAAGACAAAGGCTTCTTTATACGTGTAACCGTTTCTCATAATGTGTTCCTTCTATGCTCTTATTATGTTAAAGGGTTCTCTCCTGCATGAATGGCAACAAGGATATTGTAACTTTTCCCAGTAGAAAGGTTATGTGGGGTTCATCTCTGTTCATTTACAGGGCCCAAGAATTTTTACCTTCTACAAGTTTCAAAACAACCCAAAATTAATTGAATTCAAACAATTAAACAAATATTTACTAAATTTTGTTATGTTTTATCCACTGTTTGGGGGACTATGGAGAATCAAAGACTGCTTAAGGACAGCCCTTTACTACAATGAACTTACACTTAAATGGAAAATTCAGATCTGGGTGTCAAAAATTATTTTACAGGAAGAATGGGATAAATAAAGCATAACAGGAACGCAGACAAAAGAGATTAATTCTAATGGGAATGATCATGAAAGCTCCAGGGGAGAGGTAGTATTTGATGGTTTCTTGACAAGTAGAATTTGAACAGAGGGGTTTCAGGTGAAGAGAAGAGAGTTATGACACGGAAGAGGAAAATAAAGAGCCTAAGGAATAAGAGTATGCCAGTGTGACTGATATGATACTTGGAAGATAATGGGACAAAAGGCTAGAAGGTTAAACCTTGACTATGGAAAATATGGAATACCAACTGAAGGAGGTTAGCCTTATTTGGTAGCTAACAATCAGACATTAAAACTTTTCCATGTTTTGTTTTTGCAGTCACATAATTTCCTAGGTTTTGTGACTGTTACTCTGCCAGTGGAGGGAAAAATGTGATGGAAGAGGAAGGCCAGTTAGGATATTGAAAAATCTAGGCAAAAATTATAGATCATAAAAGGAAGTTCAAGTAGCTAACACCACACTGGAAAAAAAAAGTTGAACCTTGTTAGTTATTAAACAGAGGCATATTCAAAACATAGTACTATCTCACCCCTTTTAATAAGCCAAAATTTTAGCAATGATTATGAAGTAAAAATATATATGGAGCATTTGTATATAATCAGTGAGTAAATTAGTAAAAAACACTTTTAGAAAGAAATTTAATAATGTATTTTTAAAGTCACATGAAACTTTTCATTTATTTTTACTCATTAAGAAAAAATCCAAATTTAAAAGATCATTTATACAAAGAGAGTCACTGAAGTATTATTTGTGATAGAAAAAACATTAGAAACATCCTAGACATCTAACAAAAAATAAAATAAAACATTTGATGGGCTCTTATGTAGTTATTAAAATCATATTCCTGAAAGCTATGTTGTGATATAAAAAATGTGTAAAAATAGAATAAAGTTGTTTCCATAATATGATGGCAATTAAAAATGTAAATATATATTCTGTAAAGAATGGGAAGAATGCATACAAAATGAAAACAGTTGAAATACTGAAAATTTTCCTCTTACCATTTCTGAAATTGTTAAAATATGTGTGATGAATAATTTAAAGTGTTCCTGAATTGCTGAATTAGGACAATGGCCATCCAAATGAGGAATTGTAAAGGGAAACGTGGAGAAGTAAACAGGAGGAAGTCAGAACAGAAGAACGAAAGGAGAAAGCCTACTTGGAGGCTGAGAGTCTGGCAGGACTGTCAGAGAATTTAAGTAAACTAAGAACTTTTATTCATGGCAATTAAAACAAACCAGTTCAGTTTTGACTATTAAGGTGCAAACAGATCTTTCCTAAGTATTTGGAAATGTGATGTGTATTTCTGAAGAAATAGCAATGCTAAGCTACGAATCTTAAACTTTTCCCAATTAGCTTAAAAGCCAAAGGAGTGGGGAAAAACTCAAATTCCAGAGTTTAGAACAAGAGAAGCCAGCTTTGGAAAGAACACAGAATAACACTTCCATATAGAAGATGGGAAATTTTTTAAAAAGGATCACAGAAGCATAGTAGGAATGAGTAGTCACTGTTAGAGATCCAGGTTAGTACTCTGTCAGGGCAACGGAGGGAAACCTTTCTGTGTGCCTGCGTGCGTGTGTGTGTGTTTCTATGAATGAAAGATTTTATCCACATATTATAGAGAAATGCAAGAAGAGACAATGGAAGCTGGCTTCATTCATTTTAACCACTTCAAAAAGTAGTTTTCATGAACTGGTAAGAGCAAAAGGCAGACGACAAAGGAAAGAATGGGAAAGTGGGGAATGAAAACTGCCTTCAAAAAGTGAATTTAGGGGCCGGTCCAGTGGCGTAATGGTTAAGTTTGTGCGCTCTGTTTTGGCGGCCTGGGGTTCGCAGGTTTGGATCCCGAGCGTGGACCTATGCACCGCTTATCAAGCCATACTGTGGCAGGCGTCCCACGTATAAAGTAGAGCAAGATGGGCACAGATGTTAGCCCAGGGCCAATCTTACTCAGCAAAAAGAGGAGGATTGGCAACAGATGTTAGCTCAGGGCTAATTTTCCTCACACACACAAAAAGTGAATTTAGTAAAGTTGCAGGACATAAAGTAAATGTTACAAAAAATAAGCATATTATTATGTGCCAACTCAAATAATTGGCAAATTGAAAACAAAATTTGCTAAGTGAAATTAAAGAAGACTGAAATAGATGCAGAGATATATTATGTTCAAGGATAGGAATACTCAATGTTTTAGAGGGTCAGTTCTCCCTAGTTGAGCTAAATATCCAATTCAATTCCAATGAAAATAACAGTAGACTTTTTGTAGAAATTAACAAGTGAATTATAATATTTTTATGGAAGTGAAAAGGACCTAGAATGGCCAGGTAAAGGACAAGATGGTATGGTAAACTTGAGATGGTATCAAGATCAAGAATCTAAGTAATCTATGGGGCTGGCCTGGTGGCACAGTGGTTAAATGCACATGCTCCGCTTTGGCAGCCCGGGGTTCACAGGTTCGGATCCCGGGCACACACCCATGCACCGCTTGTTGGGCCACGCTGTGGTGGCATCCCATATAAATTAGGGGAAGATGGGCATGGATGTTAGCCCAGGGCCAATCTTCCTCAGCAAAAAAGAGGAGGATTGGCATCGGATATTAGCTCAGAGCTGATCTTTCTCCTCTCCCACAAAGAAAAACAATCTAAGTAATCTATAATGAATAGGGTATAGGAGATAGAGAGGGAATGTGTAGTTGCTGAAAGGTTTGTGTGGAGAGTAGAATAAGGCCATCCTCCATAACAACTTTTCTTCATGGCTCTTCATGCTTCCTGAAGCCAAGCACTTCAGGGAAGATGTGTCAGACTGCAGCAATAATTCTCAACCCTGGCGATCCAACAGGCTTACTTGTGGACATTTTACATGTAAAGATAACTAAAATCTACCCCCAGATTATTATTATTTAATAGAATCTTTTCTAACTTAAGGAATTAGGATAATACATGATTTTCTGTCTCACATACCCAGGAGAAGGTCTAATGCTATCAGACAAGCTGATGATCCTCACTTCAGAAAGACTTGAGGTAAGAATCATCAAGGGTACTAAGTCCCATCTCTACATTGTCATTACGATCTATGAAGAAAATCAAAGCCAATGTGTATTGATGCATTTCCAACCTAAAGATCTTCTTAGAAGGACACCAAGGAAAAATTACATGTAATATTAATTACTGAAAAATCCTTGGGGTTTTACATAACACAATATGCAAGAAAGTATATTAGACTGTAAGATTAGGATATCTGGGTTTTACAATTTTGCTACAGATTGTACAATTTTAGGCAAAATGATACTCAACACTTTGACTGTATTACTTATGTAACTCATGGGTAAGGAGAAGTTGGACTAGATGATGTCTAAGGTTACTTTGAGCTATTATTCAGTTTCCAAACCTCAGGGTCTGTATCAGTTTTCTATCGCTGCTATAACAAATTACCACAAATGTGGTGGCTTAAAACAACACAAATTTATTATCTTGCAATTCAGGAGGTCAAAAGTCCAAAATCAGCTTCACTGGGCTAAGTCAAAGTATCAGCAGGGCTGTGCTCCCTCCAGAGGCTCCAAGGGACAATATATTTGCTTGCATTTTCCATCTTCTAGAGGCTGCCTGCATTCCTTGGCTCATGGCCTCTTCCTCCTTCTTCAAAGCCATCAGTGTAGTGTCTTTAAATCTCACTCCTCTTTCACTGCTTCAGTTACCACATTGTCTTCTCTGCGAGTCTGACTTGACTGCTTCCATCCTTACATTTTCTCTCTATGTCTTTGACCTTCCTATCTCCCTCTTATAAGGATCTTTGCAATTACATCATTGAGCCCACTTGGATAATCCAGTACAGTCTTTCTATCTCAAGATTCTTAATCACATCTTCAAAGTCTCTTCTGCTATATAAGGGTGGTATAGTTGCGGGTATTGGTGATTAGGACGTGAACATCTTTGGAGGGCCATTATTCAGCCTACCACAGGATCATATTAAAATATCCTTCAGAGCAGTTATGTGTCTAAGTTATTGCTATAAAATAATTTTTCTAATTTTGAAAGAAACATAATAAAACCAACCATACAGCCAAGTGGGTTGTAACTGGCAAAGAAGTCACCTTTGAAAAATAGTAAATTGGTTCATTGATCTTGTCATTGCTCAGATTTTGGTAAATTACTTATTTGGAAGGACTTTCAGAGCCTACTATACATTCTTTTGAAGGTCATCAAAGTTGCTTTTAATATTTCGACTTGCTCAAAAGTTATTCAGAACCAATTATTAATGAATAAAATGAGGCGTTTCATACTTTTGAAACACAAAGTATGAATCACAAGAAATATCTTCCAGTATCACTCATCATTTGGCACTGAAGGTAGTTACCAAAGAGGAGTTTTCAATAATGTTCCGTGTGATGTCAGCATCATGGGAATAAGTGTATAGAAGTTTATCATGTCAAGCTTTAGAGAACAAGACTCATTCTGCTAATCAAATTCTAGTATATTTGTATTTTAAAGTTACTTGATTAGTTTATAAGCATATTATTAAGCACTAAAAAATATCTCCCCCCCGAACTTAAAAAGTTTTATAAAGGCTATATATCAAAACTTTTACCTCTGCATATCTAATTTTTTTAAAATATTTTTCTTTCTTTATTTTTTTTGGTTTCTGGTGAGGAAGATTGGCCCTGAGCTAACATCTGTTGCCAATCATCCTCTTTTTGCTTGAGGAAGAGTGGCCCTGAGCTAACATCTGTGCCCATCTTCCTCTATTTTCTTTGTATTTGGGACACCACCACAGCATGGCTCGATGAGTGGTGTAGGTCTGTGTCCAGGATCCAAACCTGTGAACCCCAGGCCACCGAAGTGGAGCACACCAGATTTAACCACTGTGCCGGTCCCCAATATTTTTCTCTCTTTTTTAATTTTTTGAGAAATCTCCATATTGTTTCCATAGTGGCTGCACCAGTTTGCATTCCCACTAGCAGTATATGAGCATTCTCTTTTCTGCACATCTTCTTGAACACTTGTTATTTCTTGTCTTGTTAATTATAGCCATTCTGATGGGTGTGAGGTGATATCTCACTGTAGTTTTGATTTGCCTTTCTCTAATAATTAGTGATGTTGAATCTTTTCATGTGCCTGTTGGCAATCTGTATATCTTCTTTGGAAAAATGCCTGTTCATATCCTCTGCCCATTTTTTGATCAGGTTGTTCAGTTTGTTGTTGTTGAGTTGTATGAGTTCTTTATAAAATTAAAAATAGAAATACCATATGATCCAGCTATCTCACTACTGGGTATTTATCCAAAAAACACGAAATCAACAATTCAAAGAGACTTATGCATCCCTATGTTCATCGCAGCATTATTCATGAGAGCCAAGATGAGGAAGCAATCAGAGTGCCCATCAACAGATGAATAGATAAAGTAGATGTGGTATATATATATAAAGGAATACTATTCAGCCATAAAAAAGACAAAATCATGCCATTTGAGACAACATGGATGGACCTTGAGGGTATTACGCTAAGTGAAATAAGTCAAACAGAGAAAGACAAATACCATATGATTTCACTCATATGTAGAAGATAAACACACAGATAAGGAGAACAGATTAGTGGTTACAGAGGGTAAGGGGGTGGGTGGAGGGTGAAAGAGGTAAAGGGGAACATACATATGGTGACAGATAAAAACTAGACTATTGACGGTGAACGCGATGCAGTCTATACAGAAACTGAAATATAATATTGTACTCCTGAAATTTACACAATGTTATAAGCCAATATGACTTCAATAAAAAAATAAAAATAAACAAATATTTTTCTCTCACAAGTGCAATACTCAGGAAAGTAAGGTCATAGCATAATAATCTTGCAAAAATTCCAGACTTTCTATATAATAATATATTCAAGTTTAATAGAAGAGTGAGAATGTATTTTGCCTCTCGCTATTTGTAATGCTACTAAGAAAAGTTCAGTTTCTGACATTTTTTTATCCCTGTGTGAAGGATACTCTTTGAATATATTCAGCAAGCTGAAACATTCTCTAAAGTACTGTATCATACATAACAACAAAAAAAGTTATTCTTAGTTGTGCTTTGAAAATCTAGACAAGTTATAATGCCTGTTAATAGATGTTCTTAATTTTCACTCTAATACCAATGACCACCTGGCAATCCAGATTCAAGAAGAGTTTTATGAGGATAAATAAATTAATAATTTGGGAAATATTTCATAAATATACATTGCTATCAATAGAGCTAATGAATTTTATTAAATGCTATTTACAACCAAACACAAAATAATATTTATAACAAAACACAAAAAAATACAAAATAAAAAAACAGTGTTAAATAAGTAGTATGGAAAATAAATAAACTGTTCTAAAGCTAACAGGGAAAACATTCAAGAAGACGTTGCCATCACATTACTCCTTAAACATCAGTCAAAATTGTCTCTCAAGAAAGAAGAGTCTTCTGAATATTTATGTTCAAGGGAAAGGAGCTTAGAACTTGGGAGAAAACCAATCTCTCCATAAAGAGTTTCTTTCTTTCACTTTGAGCAACTGGTGAAGAATTGGTTTATTAATGCCCATCATAATTTTCACTTAAAACCTCATCTGTCAGGTCCTTAGCTGTACAAAGAGTTGATTGACACATAGAGATCTATGAAAAATAAAACCTTTCTCATGTTTTGACTAAAAGAATTTAGAAACCTAAAATCCAAAAAGCTTATTTTCCTCATATAAGCTGAGAGGTTGTAATTTAAGATCACGTTAAAATAGCAACACTGTATATCAGAGCTCATGACGTCTTTATTGTCCTATATGGGATACAGTTAATTCTGGGTTCTCAGAAAATAAATGATGATGAAAGATCTCCTCTTACATAAATCACAAATAATTTCAAAAGATTCAGCCCAATTGAAAACTCCCTGAGAGCAGAGATTTTTGCCTTCCGTTTCTTTTATATTCCTTATAGCATCTCTGAATTCTGCTGATAGAGCAAGTGCTAAATAAAATGGAAAGAAAGGAAGAAGAGTAGGAGTGAAAGAAAGAAAGGAAGAAAAAGACAGGAGGAGAAAGGAGGACAGGAAAGAGGGGAGGAGGAAAAGGAGGAGAGAGCTGAATGAGTCAACTAGATCTTTTTTATCACCCATGTGGAAGTTACTGAAAGTGTCACATCTGACATTCAACTGACATTCATCTGAAATTGGTATTCCTGGATTATTTTAATGACTCACTCAGAAAATATCAAATACAGATATTTCTGTCAATGATAATGACTTGTTTCTTGCTCTTTTAGGACATTTTCATATAATTGTTCATAGGTACTTCTCTCTGAATTTGCCTAGAAAATATAACAAGTCCATTAGAGTGTGCAAAAAAAATACATTTTCTTTTTCCTTTCAAAAGTGTTAAAATTCACACTGATAGGTATTTGCTTTTTGCTTCTGAATGATAAGATCTTAAATGAATGTCATGATGAGGAGGAGAATGACTGTCACTTTATATTTGTAAAGTACTTTGTGACTTATAAAGCCTCCACCTATGTTTCTCCCTTGACTCTCTTAACAATCCGGTGAAGCAAGTAAAGCAGTTGGTGTTAACTGTATTTTACAGATGAAAAAGATGAACTGAAGTTCAGACCAGAATTCATCCTCTTCTGATCCTAAGACACGTTACCTTTCTCTAATGGTAGAGTGCATGCTGCGCTGCATTGGATGACTTTATTTGGAGCTCAGTCTTTTCACTGGACTTTTCTGTCCACTCATTTCTTTCATTAAAAAACTTAAGCACAATGCCACAGGCAGAGAAATTAAATTTGGTCTTCAGAGCAACAATTTTATTGACTCAAAAGCCAGAAAGTAGATATGGAGACTAGGTATCGCCCAGGGCTTGCATGACTTCCTGTATTTAACGTTTCTCTACCTGGCTAAAATTGAGGATTTTTCAAATCAGTCTTTATCAAAAAAAAAAAAAAAAAAAAAGTCTAGGAAGCAGCACTTGGGAGTGGACAGCATTTGGGGAACTATGAAGGGAAGACTCCAAGCAAGAAGACTGTGGAATTGTATAGACCCTTGAGTATAGAATGTAGTTATTTCAAAGAGCATGTGCAATGGGACAGAATTTGCCAGCCCAAGAAGCAAGTCAGAGATAACTTATACAACAACCTATTTCTACTTATTAAAAAAAAGTTCTTGAAATTTCTTTTCCCTTAATATTTAGCAAACTATTTTAGGATATTCAAAATCTAAAACAATTCAGATCTTCTAAGAAAAATGGAAGCAGGTTAGTGAAGTAATTTTAATATTTTTTAGGCTTCTTCCCAAGCATTCTACAACAAGTAATTAGATTTGGAAGAAGGGAAATCCCTGGGTAGACTGTTAGCAGTTTAGTATAAAAATATCAAAAGTAATGAGTCATTTTAACATTTGGGTGCAAGCACAAGGCTAAACTCAACTTTTCATTCTACCACACACTTAGAAATTAGGCAGAGTACTTCAAAAATCACAGCAATCACATTACGACTCATAGTAACCAAGAACTCCCCATTAAATGTTCTCACTGTGCATTCCATTTATAACATCACTAGTTCAGGAGTACATGTGGATGTGGGAGCACATTATATGAGTTCAAAAGGTGTACTTTGCCTATCATTGATCTTGCCTAACACCCCCCTACTGTTCAGCTTAATCACATCTTTTATTAGCTGATGACTTCTGTCCAGGCCATTATTTCATTAGCTAAATAGTAACAGCTATTTGAAAATGTTCACTTATGCCCTAGACAATTCTTAAATAAAATATACATTTTTAGTTGAAATAGGAAGTTTCAACTAAGCAACCAAAGCAAATTCATTTGGAGGTTGTTACATTTACAAGCAAATAGGATCACAGATATTTTGGAGCTGGTTCAGAGCAGGTTGACTCAAGTTGGAAAGACCTATAAAGAAAGTTTAAAGCAATTAGCATTTGGCCCTGGTTAAGGGGTAGTTTAATTATAGTGTTAGAAAAAGAATGGTGACCAGCAGGTCTTCATCTACTCTGAGTAAAGCATGCACACACAAACCGGATTTAAATTATAGCACTAAAGATTTTGAATGTCATGAATGAGTTTTGACATTGGATTATTTAACACTTGTGTAGGTTACTACAGAGAAGTTTGTAATGGCTTTTTCTGGTTGCCATTAAAAATAAATTTTCATTTTTTAAAAAGACTTGTGTGGCTCTACTTAAGTATGGATAAAAGGACTAGATATTCTTACAAATTTCCTTTTAAATCTCTGATTCTGTATTAAAAATCAGTCTATACCTGAGCTGTCCAATGGAGTAGTAACTACTCTTATGTGGCTATTTTAACTTAAAATTAAAAAGCCAGTTCCTTAATTGCACTAGAAACCATGCTCAATGGCCACATGTGGCTAGTGGTTACTATATTGGACAACACAGATATAGAATATCCTCTCTATCATTGCTGAAAGTTCTATGGGACAACACTAACTATACATGCATATTCCAAATGCCTCATAAGTGCTTTGTTAAGATATTTATGCCCTACATTTCAAACAACCTGAAGGGAAAATTATTTTCCAAAATAAAAATAACCTTGCAATAGTCATATAGAAGGTATATTTTAATCATCAAAAGAATCTGTTTTCAATGTTTAACTAAATTAGTAGCAACAAATAATCTTGTCCTGAAACACCAGTTGGATGATTTGCAAGGGAAACCAGACCTTCATGTACTGCATTTTTACACTTGGCAGCTTCACTTGAACTTTAAAGCATTCTACTATACAGAATGGTGCTCTGTTAAGCAATGTTGAAGGTTAATAAACATCTGAGGTAGAGTTATAATGTAATCATACATGTGTTACCATTTACCTCAAAAACTTTTGAAGTATTTTTAAAATGCTTCTCAATTACAAAATATATGAAATATTTAAAAGCTCAAAATTTAAGATCTTTTGTGAATTAAGGAATTAGTCTTGAACTATTCACATGTATATATATACACACACACACACATACATATAAATAAATTTACATATATAAACTAGTACTGAAGTGCCAAAACTGAATTATTTTACATATTTTCATGACGAAATAGAATACACATATTCATTTATCTCCATTATTATTTATCCATAAAGATAATGAAGTAGAGGCAAAAAAGGAAGCTAGTTTAATCCAGGATATCAAGAAAATAAGTGATTTGTTTGTGTCACACTTGGCCTCTGAACACACATTTTATATCATCTCACTAAGCTTCTGTTTTCTCATCTTTTTAAAGAAGCGTCTAAACTACATACAATCTAAAGTGACCTTTAATTATGAAATTCTATCATTCCAGGTATAAATAAACCCCTATGATTTATACAAATTGGTATATATCAATATATAGCTTTTCTAAGTTCTTTCCTAGTAAAAGAGCTCAACATTAAAACGAGATAGAAATTCACAGATTTAAAAGTTTTTAATAACAGAGAAGGGAAATAAAAAGCAAGAAGTGGGGCAGTTTGCAGAGGATTGATAGAAAAAAATCAGTATCAGATCTAAGAATATAATTATTCATCTTCCTTGGTACATTATCCTTTTCTACTATACAATGTACTTATCACAAATACATTGAATTAACTTCAAAATGTGAGCTCTCTTTGAAGATTTTCTAGCAAATTTATCATTTCACTGATAATTTAATAAGGAAATACTGCTAAGTCAAGTCACTAAAAGACTGCCAGGGACTACTTAGAACCTTTTAGAAGACATAACATAACAGTACTTTTAGAGAAGTGAAGTAATTGGAACTTGAGTGTTGAAAGTTTGGAATATGCCATTCATAACTAAAGTGTCCAAGACAGCAAATTAAAATATGCGCTTTGAAAAAGCTAAGACCTTAGTTTCTACACAAAGCTAACGTAATTCTTGTGTTAAAGATCCAAGAAATGAGTGTGAATTATTCTGTTCTTAGGATCATATTCCAACGTCACAAGATCATAAAATCATCAAGCGGGACGAACAGATCAGAGGTCATTTTGAGCAGTCCTCTTCTACTTGGCAGCAAAACATATCAAATAAATTTTTTATACTTATCCCCATGTAATAATGGCAGTTTAATTCCAGTCTTTATTAATAATAACAATTACTTTAGCAATTACTTTTTAATCAAGGAATTCTATGATTCTGAGTAGTAATAAAAGCCTATGGTTTATATAAAATGGTTCATAGCAATACATAATTTGTCTGAGTTCTTGTCTAATAAAATAAGGTAGGCTGTGCATTTTCCATATATTGGCTCATGAGATCCTCACTATTTCCCCATGAGGTTTGTCTATATCATATACGAGGAAACTGAGGCCTAGAGAAAATATGTAACTTGCCCATGGACACACAGCTAGCAAATGGTTACAGCCAAGGCTGAAGTCTCATTACTGTGACTCCAGAAGTGGCATTATTACACACTGTGCTACATTGGTTCTCTTTTTTGTTTCATGAACAGTGGTATGACCTATGCAGAGGTAACTGACTTATACAAATTATTCTTAAAAATCAAGTAAAGAAAATTCACCTACTTTACTTGATAGCTCTAATAAATCATGTTTGATGGACTGATTTGTAAAATATTAGTTCAATTTATAAAATTTAAGAGAATGAAAAGAGAATGTGTGTGTGATTTATGGAGGTTATGCTATAGTTAATGGGAGGATCTCATGAATGATACGAAAATAGTATCTACAGATATGTCTTTTTATGTATGACTAGCATACTGCCAGGTTTCAGCATCAAAATAGATGCTATTGATGTTTTATCTATAGTTATAATTTTAAACATTAAAATTGATAAGTATTTAGTGGAAAAATATTCAAATTATATCTCTATCATATTTAAGGTTTCTGGTTTCATTATACTTTATTCTACATAAAAGAAGTCATAGAATAAAACTCTTAGATGTATAAAACCAACAAAAACAACATTTTATTTTTTGTGTGTTCCCAGTTCAGTTAACTCCCCTATCAGAACACACTGATTCTAGCACATTCATTTTCTGAAATACAAGCTTTCTGACATATATTAGAAAAGCTAAGGTGCTGGTACTCCAGTATGACATGTTCAATTTAATTTTCAGCACACTGCAGAATTTTAAATGATTCACAATGGATGGTTTTTGAAATTACTTTGAACTAAAGCACCTTAATTTTTACCTGGATTATTTTATGATATTTCCATCTGTGCATAAAGCAACAAAGACAATATCTATTTTTCCAATGAGGTTTCTGGAAACCCACAATTTTTAAAAGAATTATTTTAACAAAAATAAATGGAAAAAAACTTAGGCTGATTTTAATTTTAGATATCATTTCTTTCAAAGATACACTTTTCAAGTCCTCTTGACTTTTGAGCTGTTTTTGAAATCAAATTCTGCTTGTAGAGGACTTTCCTTCTGAGGAGTCTGAAGCATTTCGTGTGTGAGTGCATTCCAGTGTTCAAAAGCATTTAGCCTTAGGTCATAACCACATTTCCACATGTGCAAATCTTCCCTCACCATGTCTTGTGGCACAGTTATGCAACATAAATCTTAATGATGCCTCTCTCTTATCAATAGGGACTTTAGGTGTTGCCCAAATCAGATTATCATCTTTTCCTTAATCCTTGGTAAGAAAAATCTGCCAGCAAACCAAAACTATACACTGCATCAATATAAGATGTAAATAAAAATTCAGTGCTAGTATACATAGTTCACTTCTACTATTTATAACACATATAGTGCCTAATATGTGCCAGGCACTGTTCTAACTACATGTAGTAACTCATTTAATCCTCAGGACAACACTATGAAGTAAGTACTATTATTATTTCCATTTTAAAGATAAGGAAACTGGGGCACAGAAAGGTTGATTGACTTGCCCAGGATCCTAAGTGGTGGGGCTGGGATTCAAACTCTAGCAGCCTACGTCTAGAGTCTGGACAAGTAACTTTATACTGCTTCTTAAAATGAGAAGCAAGCTGACATACTGTTAGCCACTCCAATGCTTTTAATTATCTAACTAGTGCCAATAGATATCTCCTTCACCATTCAAGTCAACTCCAGGGCAACCAAGATCACTTTCTTTACCCACACTGAAGTTTATTCTATGCAATCATTTGCCAGGCAACCACTTATTCACTCACTTTACACGCACAAATCGAGTGCCTATTGTGTGCCTCACACTTTTCTAAATGATGTGATTACAACATCCAATAAAAGATAAGCCCAAGTTGACCTCAAGGAGCTGATATTCCTTCTTTTTGATCCTTGTATGTTGGTTGAGGATCTATCACATCTTCAAGTATCCCGTGCCTATGCCCTTTAGTGTCCTATGACTTCACTTACTCATCTCTAGATGTAGGCATCATTTCAATCTCTCTCCCTCCACTAACATGTTTAGTTTATCTTTTTAATTCCTCCAACATCATCATCCAAACTCAGGTCTTTACTAAAATCACACAATTATATCATTGTAATGGTCATACGTTTTGTTCTCCCTACATCCAATCTTTCTCTAAAGCACCTATTACCAACATCACCACTCCCCTGCCTAGACACAGAAACGAACTCCCTAGTGACTGTATAATAATGTTAAAATTCCTTCATGTAGTATTAATACTGTTTACAATCTAATCCCCAAACTACAAGATCAGTCTTGCCTCCTACCATTTGCTTCACATGTACTCCAGTCTAATAAAACAGGACTATTTGCAGTTACCTGCTCACTATTGATCATGTTGACATATCTCTTGGCAATGCCATTTTTCCTGGCATTCTTACTGCCTGAAATATCCCCACCCATGTCTGCACTTGGAAATCTTGGAAGGCCCAATTCAGATGTCACCTATTTCATGAAGCTCTCATTCAGTCTATCAGTTAGAAGTGCTCTCTCCATCCTCTGAATAGCGATAGCTTCTTGTACCCATCATCTGATGCTCACCTGTATTATCTGTGCATATTTCCCCTCCTAGACTGTCATATCGCTGGCAACAGGAGCAATTTCCTTAGCCATATGTATGTAGATGTATATAGCATAAGTGCTCTGTGCATAGAGTGTCTGTTAAATATTGTCTAAATAAGTAAAACTATGACTAAAAAAACCCTTCACGCCATGAGTCTCTGAATTTCGCAAAAACATGGATGCAACATTACCGTATTTGCTATGGTAAAAATACCACGTGGAGAATGGTTTAGAAGGAAGCAAACTGGAGCTAATGACTTTGGAATGAGTTTATATTCACATGCTTTATTTAAGGCTAGGTTCTTTTGAAGATTTTTAGTGCTGCTGTTGTAGATGTTAGTATTTTTCAAGAAAAATCTTTATTTGAAAGTTAGAGGTCAGGGAGAAAGTAAAGAATACAGAGAAACTTCACTTGTTTTCTAGTGTGAATCAGTAAACTCCAACTGGGAGTACTTTTTGACATGCAATTCCTGGCTTCCTATCAGCAACTTTGACAAGAGAAGCAGTTATGTAAGAAAAAAACCCTAAAAGATATGCTATCAATTCACCTCACTCAGTACTCAAAATTCAATCTTTCAATCAAATTAAGCTACAGACCTGAGCCACATCAGCTGAATATATCACAGAAATGCTTTCACTGTATTAAGCTTTAATGTTATTCTTTTAACTTTTATCAAAGTTTGCTTTAAAAAAATCTGTAGCTTAAGCATCATCTGCATTTTACAAAGAAACTGTTCATTAAATTATTTTTTATTCCCTATTTAACTCCACCATTGGAATTTTCTTTAAAAATTTGCTCTCCTTTCTGAAAACTAGAACTAGGTAACTTCTCTCTTCTTTTTTGACTAAAAGAAAGCTCATGGAAAACTTTGATATAGAATGAGAGCAATTATGTTAACAGTTACGACTGTTGCATTTGCTTCTTCTTCATCTGTACCTTATTTATATTTTATTAACCTTATTAGAGATATTCTTCACTGTAAATTACTTCAAATCATTTTGGGGACTTATTTTTAAGAGCATGCTATCTGAAGAATAAATATAGAGGATTTACTTATATTTATGCCTTCATTCAACAAGTGTCTATTATCTTTTAGATTCTAGGGATACAACAGTGAGCACTAACAGATAAAAGTCTCTCCCTTCGTGACACATATAATTCTAGCTGTGGAAAACATATTAAATAGGATAAAAGCAAAATATATAGAACATTGAATGGCAAGTTGTGTTATAAACAAAAATAATAAAGCAGAAAAGGAAGAGGGGAAGGGTTGCAATTTTAGATAGGAGGAGATGACATTTGATTAAAGATCCAAAGGCAGTGAGCCACACGGCTACATGAAAGAAGATCCTCAAGGCAGGGGATCAAGTTACCAAGTGCAAAGGCCTTAGAGACTTAGGTATTCAAGGGCCAGCAGGAGACTAGGTGGTTGGAGTGGAGTGAAGGAGAAAGAGAGATGGTCAATTGGGTAAGGACTGTGGAGGCTATTGTGAGGACTTTGAATTTGACTAATTAAACACATTAAAAGAGACGTTTACTCATTTCAATTGATAGTAATTGGTGGGTTTTAAATGATGTTTATTTGGAAGTAATGTATTTGTCAACAAGTATAAGCAAAAATGGGTACTTTAGATATATGTGGTTGCCTAGTTTTATGGCATCCTTTTCCTTGATTAAGTCATTAATTCATTTACTCAGCAAAACTATATTAAGCACCTACTATGTGCCAACCATTGTAATATAAAACCAAAGAATATGAAAAAAGAAAAAAATGATCTATAACCTCAAATAAATGTCTCTCAAGTGACAGAGATAAATAATTATTTGTTATTAAAATATCTCTTCTTTATCTTTTAGGTAAAGGAAGCCACATAAGATGTTTGAGGAGGGGGGTGATAATCATATTTGCATTTCAGATAGATTAATGTGTAGAAGAGATTTGAATGGAGCCTCACTGAATACAGGGAGATGAATTAAAAAGCTGTAAAAAATGAATAAAACCTGAACTAAGATACTTACAGAGGGTGGGAGCTAAGTAGAAAGTTACGGGCCATTTTTAGAATGGAGAATTGACAGGACTTTATTACTAAATAGGTGTAGGTGGTGTGAGGGGGGATGAATCAGGAATAACGAGTTTTCTGACTTGAACAATTACATGGTTGGTGGTTACAGTTAGTGAGTTCAGTTTAGGACAACTTGAGACATATTGATAAGCCATGATTAGCCAGTAGTTGATGTCATGGAAATAACTGAGATAATCCAGAGACACTACTCAATTAAAAGAAGGTCGAGGACAGAATCCCAGGAATATGAACAGTTAAATAGTGAGCAGAGAAAGACTTGCTCATACAGAGGACTGAAATGAATAGAGAAGAAGGTTTTCACGGAAGCCATAAGAGAAGAGAGATTTTATGTTTTACCATACTGTAGCCTGTGTCTACCCACAGTGACAAACTCAACATGATTATTCATTTAGCTTTATAGCATTGTTTGTATGAAGCATTTCAAATCAAGAGTGCCCAGTTATTCAATTTATAAAGATTATCAAAGATTAAAATAGATATGTTCTCCTAAGTTTAAAATATGTTGTATATATATTTTATCATTGTTGTTGATTAACCATCCTAAAAAAACACTCCTGCAATTAAAATATATTGTAAAGTTATTTCTTTTAGTCCTTCAAATAGAATCACCTCAATGTGCCCTTTAATATTTTAGTTTACGAAAACAAGTTACTACATATCAATCAACATTATTTCCTATAGAGAGAAGCAGCAGTGCTACAAAGATATGAAAATCTGTGTTACAAAAAGATGAAAACATGTGCTCAGGAATCAGAAAATCCCAGGCTACTGTGTGAGCTCTGAAAATCACAACTCATCTATGAAAATGAGGTTAATATACATTCTGATATCATGGGGATTTAAGTGGATTATAAAACTAATGAAAGCCCAATGCTTTGAAGAACATATAAATCTGTATAAATAGCAAGTAGTATGTTTTTCTTATAAGATCTTTCACCCAAGTATTTGTCAATCTAGAAGTGTTTACAAAAGTTCCTTGTACTTTCCTAAGGTGAGGAAAACTTTGATAGGGTTAACTATTTATCCAAAACCATTACCAGATCATTGGCAGAACCAGGATTTCAACAGGGGGCATTAAAAAATTTTTTGCCTTTATATTTTCTGATATTTAAAGTCTTTAAAAGTAAATGCATGGAATGAAAACATCAATATATGTCTTTACATACTATGCTATGCTATAATAATACATATAAATTTAGTATAAAGGAACAAACTACCTATAAAAGTCCAGATAACATTTAGCATGAATCTGAAATAGTTTTTTTTTTAGAAGACTTACAATAGATATTAATTTTTCAGACATAATCAAGAATTGGAATTTGAAGTATAGAAAATTCTGGATAGAAGGATTTAAGAGGTCGCTGTATCTGCAGAGAAGTTCTCCTTTATTTTTACAGCATCTCCACCTATCGTTTGCTCTACAAGAACATGTGAACAAATGCCTCACAGTGAGATTATTACAAAACCATAAGCTATACTATTACCATACTTCACATTATAACCAAAATTACAACTTTGCAAATTGTAACTAGAGGAAAATTACAGGTTATACCAAGTGTAGCAGATGTATAGAAGAGTGTAGCAGCTGTTAGAAATCCTGACTATTACACCTTATGAAATTATATTTTCAGTTAACATAAATGCTGAAACAGGTTATTCATCCTAACAAGTTTTTTTCTGGAGACAAATATTTCCCTGTGCATCAGATAGAGCCTAGTATTAGAGAAGCCTGCTCTTACAAGTGTATTTAAATGTTCAGAACTGCAAATGAAGTGTATGGTGCCACTTAATTAATCTAAGGATATAATAACTTAATAATTATGCCTCTATTCACCTAAGGGTGATGCATAAGATTTATTAGGAGACTTTGCTATAATACTTGTTGTGTTTTAAAAAAAATAATTATTGGATAACTAGCTCAGCATCATTAGAAAAATAATATCTAGAAGTTAGAAATTAAAAATTAGTAAAAGGACCAGAAAAATTAAAAATCATGCTAGAACCTAAGTGCCCATCAAGGGACGAATGGATAAAGAAGATGTGGTGTATATACACAATGGAATACTACTCAGCCATAAGAAACGATGAAATCCAGCCATTTGTGACAACATGGATGGACATTGAGGGTACAATGCAAAGCGAAATAAGTCAGAGGGAGAAGGTCAAATACCGTATGATTTCCTTCATTAAGTAATAGATAATAACAACAATAAATAAACACATAGGGACAGAGATTGGATTGGTGGTTACCAGAGGGGTAGGGGAGAGGGAGGAGGGTGAAAGGGATAATTTGGTACGTGTGTGTGGTGATGGGTTGTAATTAGCATTTTGGTGGTGAACATGACGTAATCTATGCAGAAATAGAAGTATAATGATGTACACCTGAAATTTTTACAATGTTATAAATCAATGTTACTGCAATAAACAAAAAATTAAAAAAAAAAAAAATCATGCTAGAACACTGGTAGCCATGTAAACAGTTGAATAAGTCAGGCTGAAGAACCCATCCCAAAAATGCAGCTGTAAAATCTAAACAAGCAAGGAGAGGTTAGTCCACTACTTCAGAAATTACCACTTCTTTGTTTAAAAGATAATTATTGATTGCTCTAATATACATTAATTTATCCAGAACCATTACAGATAATTCTGAATACCTATGACTTCAAGCTGAATATCTATGGCATAGAATCCTTTAAGACAGCCAACTCACCACTCTGTCATAAAACATACTAGCTGCCCAGGGAGTTGCCAATGCCTCACGAAAGTCACCCTGTCCTCTATGAGCTGGTTAAGTTGGAGGTTAGTGACACTCCATGCCCATACATCATTGTTTTTAAGTAGCGTAATGAGTTCAGTAATCGCTCTAACAGTGTTTGTTACAACAACAGCATTATTCAGCCCCATCTTATGCTAAAAATGTCAGTGTTAAATGAAGAGAAACAAGCTCTGGTGGTGCTCTCTAACATCCTGAGACCATAGACACTCTCTGTGAACTTGACATTTTCTTGGTCTACATTTGGTCCTAAGGATTCCAGATAAGATTCTTTAATGTGTCAAAGTCATCTGGCATGAATGGCATGAAATCGTGTGCTGGAACAAGAAAGACTCCACCATTAGTAACTGAGTAAGGATTGTGTTGGTTTCCCATTTGATAATGCGGGCCACTGCACAAATGTCAAACCTTTGGATGCAAGGCATCCTACTTGCCATCACAAATTTGAATTGAGAGTACCATGAAAATGACAAGCCAGCATGCTGCCTCTTCCTCTCTGTAACATTTACTCTCTTTCACCCATTCTCCCTCAGTTTTTATGGATTCTTATGAAAAGATTAGATGGATTTTTTTCCTAGATGAATTAAAGAAATAATATGTCTGTAATTTTAAACAATATACAATTGTGATATTATTAAGATAATGACAGTGATCCAAATAAAGACCTCTGAGACTCTTCAGTAGATGCATTGATAGAATGGGTTAACCAATATGGTTAACCAATATAATAAGAAAAATGAATCCTGGAACATCAACATAAAAGTAGAATCCATACCCTGTTGTATTTTTTTTGTGTGTGTGTGAGGAGATCAGCCCTGAGCTAACATCTGCCAATCCTCCTCTTTTTTTTTTTTTTTTTGCTGAGGAAGACGGCCCTGGGCTAACATCGGTGCCCATCTTCCTCCACTTTATATGGGACGCTGCCACAGCATGGCTTACCAAGCAGTACTTCGGTGCGCGCCCGGGATCCGAACCAGCGAACCCCGGGCCGCCGCAGCGGAGCGCGCGCACTCAACCGCTTGCGCCACCGGGCCGGCCCCCCTGTTGTATTTTTTAAAATTATACCTGTAATGTTAAATTATCAGCACAAATCAGTTCAAACTAACAAACGTTCACTGAACAACTATGTCATATACCGAAGATACAAAGATGAGAAGACCTAGATTGAGCTTTCAAGGAGATTACACAATCCTTCTGAAGAGACAAACATATAAGCCACTAATGATAAGATAATATAAACATTTTACATATTTTTTTTAGATTTAGAAATATCGCATAGGAAAAGATGCAGGTCTTTTTATAAACACAGTGAAAACACTTTGAATTTTATTGACGCTAAGAATAAGTATTATTTGACCCGTGGAGATACTCAAGGTATTTTAGTTGGATGAGCAGAAATAAACAGAAAATGACAGTACACAATTACACAAGTCTGAGAGCTGGGAAGTTTAGCCAAAAATGGTTCTTGAGCATGTTCTGCCATAGCAAATAGACAATAACGAAGTGAATCAAACTTGTTAGAAAAGATTTGCTGAGATATGATGAGCTAACACTTGAATGTGAATCTACAGTGGCCTTATGGAGAGTTCAGACTCCCCAAGCTGCCCAAGGGCTGTTGTGTTACCTATATTGATACCTATTTTGCATATATCACCAGAAAGGATATTGGAAAAGTAATTACCATCAATTTTTTGTGTGTGTGTGTGTGGAAGATCAGCCCTGAGCTAACATCTGCCAATCCACCTCTTTTTGTTTGCTGAGGAAGACTGGCCCTGGGCTAACACCCCTGCCCATCCTCCTCCACTTTATATGGGACGCTGCCACAGCATGGCCTGACAAGCGGTGCGTCTGTGCGTGCCCGGGATCTGAACTGGTGAACCCCAGGCCACCACAGCGGAGCACACACACTTAACTGCTTGCGCCACCAGGCCAGCCCCTCACCATTAATTTTTGTATGCCTAAAGTTTTCTTCTACTTCCTTTTTTCTCCACTCAAGAAATAGTTTCTGGATATAGTTTGGAAAACAAGTACAGGAACTTAATGACTCATAAAAGCTATTAGAAATTAAATCCCAGCTGTATTGCCATTTTCTGACTCATGGTTTTTAGCTATCTAATACCTCTAAGCTATTAAAATTTACATATGTCTATTAATTGATTCAACAATTCTTTCATTCAACGCAATAAAATTCAGCTTCTATTACCTGTGAGGCCTTGATGACTCACAGATGAATAAGATAATAACCTACCCTCCAGAAGCTTAGAATCTAATAAGGAGAGGAAGACAATCACAATAAAGTGCTGTGGCTGATATAATGAATCATGTGCAGGGTACCATAGGAGATAAGGTTATAATGATTAATTCTCTCCAGTGGAATTAGGATCAGCTTCATAAAGGAGATATAATGCTTGTGCTGGGGGATCAAAAACCTTGCAAGGGTAAAATAGCAAGATGCATCAGGCAAACATAGTAGTTTGATAAGACTTAAGCTGACCTTAAGACATGTGTGACAGAATAGGAGATATGGTAAGAAATGGGGTTGAGAGGTAGGAAAAGGCCTATGTGCTAAATTAAGAATTTAGACTTTTCACACAAAGAAGGGAGACTATGAAAGGGGAGCAAGAAAGGATTTTTGAACAGAAACTCTAGAATGTGTTTTAGGTATACACTAAAAAGAACAAACCTGGACGTTGGGAAGCCAGTTAGATTGCATTAGTGTGGATGAGAAGCAGTGAGGGTCTGAACCAAGACGGACAGCCCTGTGATACAGAGCCAGAGAGGAATGATGTTTGAGAGGTAGGATGGACATAACTGTCTATCACTTGGATGTGAGACATGAATAAAAGAAAGGATTTGGAACCCAAGTTTCTGGCTTGGATAAGCAATTAGATGGCAATGTCATTGGGAAATAAAGGGAATATCATATCCTTCAAAATACAGATGTGTTGACTTTGCCATGTCCTCTAGGCATGTGGATTTTTAGATCTGGACCTCAGGAGAGAGATTTGGAGTCATCAACATATAAGACATAGTTAAAGCACGGAAGTGGATTAGATAGTCTGAACGAGAACATGGAAGTTCTCCTGAGAAAAGGTGAAGAGCAAGGCCCTGAGAAATGCCCAGTACTGTCAGAAGCCGAGAGAAGAAAAGAAGTCATGGAGGAGAATGAGAAGGAAAGACCAAGGAAGCTAGAGAAAGGTAAGAATCAGGAAACTACAAGAGGAAAGGAAGAAGTGGTTTGCAAATTTGGTTGCCATCGGGAGGAAAAGAAGATGGAGGACTGACAGAGTTTGTTAGACTCAAAAACCCAGAAGTCTGTGGTGTCTGTTGTCACTGGTTAGAGAGTAAATAGGAGTTAAGACCTTTAGTTCCAATGGGAATATGACGAATAGGAGGTAGATAAAGGGGAATGGACCGGAGGGTTTGACTGCGTTTCCTGGTACAAATTTGAATATGTTCAAAGGCTATAAGAAAGGAGCCAAATAAAGTGAAAACTGAACAGCCAGACCGAAGTCTCAGAGGAGTCAGCAATTGGTGGATGAGCACAGAAGTACAGGTTAAGCAGTAGTTAATCAATGTAAACAGGAGAAGGGAAGTCAGCAAAGACATTTATAAATTACTTGTAGGTGTGAGGGCTAGCAGTTGAGGGATTTCATACCTCTAAGCTCAATTTTTTTATGTGAAATAATATCCAGGTGCACTGCCAACTTTCTCCCTGTATTTCACATACCTGAAGTGTGTCAAGGACACTAGATATGGCAACATCCCACAGATGGTGAACGGTATGAAAATGACCCAAGAATCCACATCATTCATATAGTGTCTCATCGCTAGAAATTTATTCCATTATGCTCAATAGCAAAATGATTATAGAACCATAGCAACAATGGTCACTTGCTCAGTTAGCAAAAACATGCCATCGAAAATCTTCTTGTGTCCCACAAAGAGATGGTCTAAGAAAAACTTTTCCTGAGGGAGTAGGTTTCCCTCCTACGCTGAATGTCATTTATCTCTTTTCTTACTATTTTTTCTAGCATAGGGTTTATTTGAATAATCTTTCTTCTTAACCTGATGCTGTAACACCTCTGGATCTCACATCTTTCATCAGACTTATTGACGTGGAGTTGACTCAGTCTGCCAGATAAGTAACAATGATTTTCTAAGAACAGTTAACACCAATTCTTACAGTGATGCCTACCCTTCACTCTCTGACTGCTCCAAAAGAGAATCATCCATCTTTATAAGTCTTTTCATCAATCATTGGTATTCGTGCTTTGTTCTTTCTGACAGTTTTCAGTCAATGTGAGTGACTTCTATGCATGCCAACCCAATAGTACAGATTAACTGTGATATACTAGAGACTACTTTCTCTGTTTACTTCCGTGATACCAAATATTCTGTTTTGTGAGCAATTTAACAATTGGGGAATTTTAATGTAAAAATAATCTAAAGAAAAATTACTTCCTTTTGTTTAAAAATTGAGGAGTATCTGGAGTATAGATGGTCTCTGAATTTTTCAAAGTAGTTCGAAGATAAAAAAAAAATACTAGTTTTGGATCTCTTTGGCTCATGATACTTAACTGAATTTTTTACACAGAGAAAAAAATTCTTTGGCTTAGAACTTGATCCATGGTACTTTCAAGTGCTAACCAGGCTACAGTATATTTAGTAGGCAAAGTTCATATGCAAGGAAACCAGAAATATATCTGATTCCAATCTAACCCACATACTTTTGTTACTTTATTTTATAAATTAATGGAGGGGGAGAGGGTTGTGTATTTGCAAATTATTTAAATGTTTATTTCTTATAGATTTTTAAAACTAGCATTGTAATGTGGAAACACAAAGTAGCACTAACTTGGCAGAAATTAATAAAAACCTGCTTTTAAGAATAGGACAACTGGGGGCCGGCCTGGTGGCGTAACAGTTAAGTGCACGAGTTCTGCTTCGGTGGCCTGGGGTTCACTAGTTTGGATCCTGGGTGCAGACCTACTCACCGCTCATCAAGCCATGCTGAGGCAGTGTCCCACATAGAAGAGCTACAACTATACAACTATGTACTGGGGCTTTGGAGAGAAAAAAAGAGAAGATTGGCAACAGATGTTAGCGCAGGGCCAATCTTCCTCCAAAAAAAAAAAAAAAGAATAGGACAATTGGAGTAAAAATGGATCGTCTAAAAGTAAAATGCAGTGTTTGCAAGATCATGTCTGAGGCTATCTAGAAAGTTTCCCAGATTCTCCATTGAGCTAATCTCTGTAAGTGTTCATTATGAGAACTGATAGCTGTCTCTCTGGCCAGAGTGAGATTTTGTCTTAATCTTTGTTGACACAGTTTGTGTTACATTAGGTCAGTGAAATGAATACAAAAGCTATGATAACTTCTATTTTTAATGACTTGCACAAAATTTTTAGAAGGACTCATAGAGATGATATAAAGATAATGGATTAGCAGACATTTGGCCCTGTCCAAAATGTCCATAAGGCATATTTGGTCCATGTCAAATGGTTTTGCAGAGGACCAAATATCAAGGACCTTTTGGTGTGAACCAAACATTTCCATGGACCTTTTGCACAAGACCAAATATGACAAATACCAAGGATCTTTTGGCGTAGACCAAATGTTTCCATGCATGTTTTGGGGAGGACCAAATATGACCAAATATTAAGGACATTTTGGTGTAGACCAAATGTCTTATGGACGTTTTTGACAAGGCCAAATGTCCTGCAAGGGTATAAAGTAACATAATAGATATTTTGCTCAGTAAAAAGCATGATTCATCATAGTACAGTGGAAAGATCATAGTCTTTGGAACCAAGAAAGAATTGGATCTAAATCTCAGCCACCTCAGCTCTTCCACTTTCTAGTTTTATAACCTCAGGTAAGTTTCTTACCTTCTCGAAGCCTCTATTTCCTCATTGGCAAAAGGAGGATAATTGTACTTACCTCACTAGGCAGCTGTGAAAATTAAACAAGATTTGATATCTAAAGCACCTTGTCCAAAGCCTGACAACATATAGTAGATGTTCAAGAAATGTTAATTTGTTCCCCCCATATTACCAATAGCATAGCTCTCATCCTGTAGATGCCAAATATCAAAGAACTGAATATACTAACTACCAGCTAGATGATGTTAACTAGCTACCTCTTAGATGTAGTAAATATTGAAACATAACAAAAAATATTCTATTCCCTTCCTGGACCATAGCCTTCTTTGTTTTTAAAACTATTCTACCAATATTTATTAAACTATAAAATAGCTAATGGACTTTCAATTCAGAGACGCTATTTCATAGTCTTAGCTTTAAATATTGTCTGCCCTTTTTTCTCCTTAATTTACCATATGCTTTATTCAATTCTCATCTCAGGACTTTGTTGCTACCATAAGTCTAATAAGACAGGTTTCAAGTTTCAGCATACAGGGGTAGATGTGAGAAAATAGCTTTTTGATCACTCTGTTATCTTTACCAGAGACCAAGGATTCCCAACACTTAGGACTTCTAATCTAGCCTAAGTTCAGTTAACTCCAAACTTACAGCTACTGCTGCAATCTCCTTATAGAGGCACAAGGAAAAAAGAAAGAAAAGGAGCATAAATGCTTTTCACTCCATTGCTAAATACCTTTTGCTATCAGCATCCATTATTGGTATTTTATACGTCTATAACCTCCACCACCCTAATAAGACTTCAGAAAAAATTTTGAATAATTTCAGCAGGAAGGATGGGAAGCATTGTACTAAAGATACTATAAATTGGGATGGGAGAAGATAAATGCACTGGCTCATCAGTTTGTCTCCATTAACTTTCACTCTAAACTCCATTACTGAATAAGCAGAAGCAGGGACTCAGATCCTGGCAGGATTTCTGGACTCTGAATGCATGCCTCAGTGGGTCAATGCATATAAGCAAGGGACATTCCAAAGGAGGGGTTTAAGAGGCAAATCAGAGTCAAGAATTAAACAGGCAGCCCAACAGAGGCATCAATCTAATGAGGCTTGGAAGATACTGAAAAACTGGGTGTAAAACAATGGAAATGGAATCCAGATACACTGGAGAGAGAAGTGGGAGAGAGTAGTGATTAAGAGTGCCAGCTTCAGAGTCACAGGGTTCAAAACCCTGACCCATTACACAGTAGCTAGTTGTTTAATCTTGCTGAGTTTCAGTTTCTTAAAATGTAAAGTTGGTATAATAATTTTTCCTACCTTACTAGGGTCAATATGAGGATTAAATATATTTACAATGTTTAGCATAATGTCTAGACTTTACTAAGTGCTCAATAAATGTCAGCTAATATTATCAAGTCCACTGGACATTTTAAGAGGACTTCTTGGGTGAGTAGATAGGAATTAAGAGCCTAAAGACAATTTAGGCACTATCTTCCTTTAATATCAATGACTTGAGGAGAAGAGAAAAGAGGTTGGGATGGATAAGGAAGAAATAATTACAAACTGGGCTGGAGGATATAGAAGAGAGAAAAGGAACAGTCTCTTATTTGCAAACATTGCCTCACTGAATTATGTATTCGGGGTCCAGAAACCTTGCTCATATCTGATTCCCTGTTTTTGCTTATCCAAATGAAGTTTAGACAGAGGATAATGGAGACAAAATGCTCAGACAATGCACTTATCTTCTCCCATCCCGATTCATAGTATCTCTAGTACAATGCTTCCAATTCTTTCTGTCGAAACTGTTAAAATTTTTCTGGAGTTTTATTAGAGTGGTGGGGGCTCTAGATGTGTAATATGCCAATACAGATGCTTAGAGTGAAAAGTGTTACCCAGTGAGATGAAGGACAGACATGCTCCTCTTCTTTCCAGGAAACTCCATGTGCCTCTAGGAGGAGACTGATGCAGGGTGTCTTGGCTTGGAGTTAACTGAAGTTAACTCCAGGAGAAAAGACACAAAGCAAGAGGGAAGAAATGAAAGGAGAGTGCTATGTGTGAAGGAAGACCAATAAGGCAAAAAGTTGACATGGAAATGTTTAAAGATATTTATGGGCAAAAGCGTTACTGCAATGTATTTAAACGTGCTTGCCACGAGGAGGAAATGGAAGAAAAAAATAACCAGAAAGATATTTGCTTTCATCTGGCCACTTGTCTATCAAAATCCAGTTCTTGTACCTTCTCCTTTTTCATTTCAGCCTCTAAAATAGATAAGAAAAGATGCCAAAGATTCAAGTTGCTCCTAGGAGATCCCATATGTTCCTGAAATAAATACGAATACACTTTCAGATGCTAAAATAATCAGCCTAAAAGCTATTCCATTTGATTAAATTAAATTGGTATTTCCTTTTCTAGCTTTCAAAGGCAGCTTTCTCCATATTCCTTCTCCTCCATGGTAACATATTCTCCTAAAAATAAAAGTTTTAATCAGTCTTCCCATTCTTAGTTCAATGTCATCCTAAAACAAACAAACAAAACAATGGCCCTAACATCCCTGGATATTGAAAGAGAATCTTGGATTATTGGATGAGCTGACTGAAGTAGTGACGTGATGTTGAGCAGGGGAAATATTAGATTTTCAGGAAAAGTGAAGAATATGTGTTTTCTAGGAATGAAAAATTTTCTAATCTTAAGCAACTACCTCTCTAATCAGGTTAACCTGGTCTAGACCAAAAAATAAAACAAAATAATTGATTTCTTTTAAAGAAATATCTTCCCTTCACTGTCTTTTTCCTTTCTCTACCTCTATTCATCCCCTGCCATGTCCATGGGAAGCAAATAAAAATAATAAGATTAATTAGGAAGACATTAATGAAGGAAAATCATTTATATAAATAAGGAAGCAAATTCTGCCCAAATTGTAGCAAATCAAGGAATATCCTCAAATGCATCTAAAAGATAGATAGATTTCCTACAAGATGATCAACAGCAAGGAATTCCTTATTCTACCTGCATTTAACATAAATATAAAGAATGATGATTTTCATCCACTGAGAGGTACAAAAGCAGTAACATATGCAAATTAGGAATCCAAAAAATATTACACAGCTCCCCAATACACCACAAGCTACTAATCAAGTAAAAAAAAATAAAATATCTTGAGGACAAATTATACAAATGATCACAACACTCAAAGAATGAAAATTACTCATTCCTTTGAAAATTATGATACCTTTTACTGTGAGAGCTTCAGCACATACTGTGAAGCACTGCACAGCTCTTACAATAAAATTCCAGGATCAAAGATCAAAAAGAGGTATATGATAAAATGGTAAAGTAGACAACAGAAAATGCCAAAATGCCAGGAATTGAACATTCTTATTCCTAGGAATTGCAGCATCTCATAACATTAATAATAACATATTGTTTCTAGCTCATCTTAAGATGTTCTAAAGCATTTCTCCTTTTAAAAAAATTTTATCATCCTGCTAAAGTTTTACTCATACAACTAGATATGATATATTTAATTATTCTTTAACGCTATCTCCTTGTAATAGGGTTAAATATTCCTGTATCAAAAAATTTATGATCATAACTGGATTTTTTATATCCTTGTTATCTTAAAAACGCCAACTCGAAAAAAATGACATTTATAACTTGTGGGTCTATTGAGCAAAATCAGTAATCATTCCACGTAGGAAAATGTTAGTCTACCAAATGAGGTAACATCATTTAGAGAAGAGGAGGATAAGAAAAGAGAAGGTAGAAACAAGAAGCAGGTGTCATTTATTTCCACACTGATAATGTAGACTGTGCCTGATGAGGTAATAGGGCTATTATTGCTCAACAAATTCAAATAATGACAAGGGCTCAAGAGAACTAATAACAAGGAAAAAGTGCTAAATCTGAAACCCCATTATCCAAAACACAGTTATTTATGAGCTACATACAAAACATAAATTGAATTTACAAACCACATACAACTATCAGTATAATTACTCTGTAATCAAAACATTATCTTTGACTCGAGGCAAATATCTGTTTCCTACTACAGAAATTTACTCACTCAGTTTACTAATAATTAATTCCACCAAGGTTTAGATGATAAGATTTCAAAGGTTTATTGCACCAAGATGCTTTGCATTTTACTTGAAGAGAAAAAATAAACCCAAAACAATTGTAAAACCAAAAAACATGAATTTTCAATGGTGGAATTTCAGGAAGGAAATTGTCCTTGTCAAGCTCCTATTACCCCACATAGAAAACTGCCCACTCAGCCTCAATCTATATAGAAAATCTATGCTGCACAGATTCTATGTAGCAGTACTTACCGTACAAAGGTCAAAGGTTAAATGTCAATGTGTGCATGTGTTATATACAATACATATTGTAATTAATATATATACACACATTTAACACTAGTGCATGTTATTCTAAGCATTAGTCTTAGCATAAGGTGAATTTCATATTTAGAAATCCCTAAGTATGTTTAGAATTATGAGATGTATTGCTTGTAACTTATCTTTAAATTCATTAATTAATGAGATTTTCATTTATAAATGAGTAGACTCTGATCTCATCAACTCATTGATTGGGACTAGGCATATACAAATTTCATGCAATTTTAAAGATCATAAAATTAATATACTTTTCCTCCCTCTGATTTCCATTGCCTGGATTCCTTGCACTAAGCTATGATGCTCTGTTGCACATACTGCATGCAGAATGCATGCAGAACATGCCACAAATAATCTGCAATGCAGATAAGAGGGAAGCATTATCCTTAATTTGCATATCACACCACACACAGAACTGATTTGTCAAATATCAAAAATTTACATATTCTAGGCTTCCTTCCTTCCCTTTCTTGCACATTCGGTTTCCTTTTTTTTTTTTTTTTGCAACTTAATTTTATAGAGAGGAAAATATATCTTTAGCTAAGCTGATGTAATTTAAAAATATGAGTATTAGATTTCTCCAAACGACTTAAGAATATTGAAAAAGAAAAAAAAAGTGCACCTTCAGGTTAGATTGCAGAATGGATAAGGAGCTTAAAAGGCAAGCTCTGCCCTGAGAATTAAATTTAGACTGCCAGTTCCTGCAGTGAAATGTAAGACCACCTTTCCTCAGCAGCTCGAGTGGGGAGACATTGTTCTGCTGTCTCTCTGGGCTCTTTTGTACGCTGAGGCTGACGTGATTCCCCAGACTTGTGTCCTGCACAGAATTTAAACTACTTTTGTAACAGCAAAAGGAATTTATTGACTTCCTCTCAGGCTGAAAGCAGAAGTGACCACTTGCATCAAATTAACCACTTGGATTTTTAGCTTATTAAAAATGGGGTGGGTTGTGATTGATGTTGACTTTTATTCAGTGGTCTCATCTATTCTGATACTTTAGGATCTTAAAATGTTTATGCAAAGCTTTGTTTGGATTACTTAAATGCTTGTGACTATTCTTTATTTGTCAAGGTGACAGCACAAATCACATTATTTGCAGAGGTAGGGGAGTCTTTCCCACAAATCAGCCCCATAACAACAACAAACATTTATTTATTGAACTCTTGGAATAGCTACAAAGAAATATAAGACACAGTTTCTGTTTCAAGAACCCTATAACACAGAGAGATAAAATATTTACAGATACAAATTATTGTATCCCAGGGATCCACAAAGCAAAAATCACAGTAGAGATTGTGCCCTCATACGAATGAGATCTCATTACCTGGGTAACTTATGATTCTTCTAGTTCTCAGTCTTTGTCTCTAAAATGCATAAATTGGACTAGATTATCTCTAAATTCTCTCCCAATCTAAAAATCTTAAAAAGTTAATACTTAGTCTTCTACACCTACCCTTAAATGCCTTCATAATTTTACCGTGTGTCTTGTCACTGGCAATCTAAGGCAAAGGGAAGTCAGTGGCCTCCAAAAGACACTTCCATTTTATCTATTTTCTCTTAGACACTTTTAACAGTTTGTAGACCAAGAAGGAATGCCATCCAATTTCTTAACACATCTATATACACGAGAAGTGAACTATTAATTACCTACATACAACTTTTATGCATTGTGGTTTATCCATACATTTTTTAATGTAATTTTATTTGAAGGGGACATTGAGAGTCTGATTTCTAGGTAAAGAAACAAGCTTACATCATTACAAACATTGGGATTTCTCTCTTTGGCAGGCCCTATGGTATATCTATGCATCACCTAACACTGTTTCTGAGTTCTCAAAAGAAATGCAAAGGGATATACCAGCCAAATAGTCAATTTTTAAAAAATTTCCGAGATGATTTTGACTGCAAATCACTGCCTCCTCCTGCCCTGTGCAGATTATCAAGGTGGGATAACACAGAAGAGCCCTCCAAACTTACCACTCTCTCTCTAAAAGCCCTAAGCAGCCAACACCTTGCTCTCCGTCTCCTGGACTCCACTAGCCTGGCATCTCTTGGCCCTAGAAAACCAAACAGGACTTCCCAAGTAGAAATCATTCTAATCCAAATTGTACTTCTGCAAGTCTTAAAACCCAAAACACCACAGCATGGGGACCAAAAAAGAGAGCATTATCACACATCCCTTCACTTCTTCCATTAACAGATCTCTTTCCTCCTTGTGGCATTGTTCCAAACTGCTCCGTTACAGGTCCTAAATTATGCTAGGGCCTCCTCATTAAGAAATTGAGGAGAAAGGAGGCAGGGAAGCATGGAGAAGACGCTAACAACTAAATGACACAACTAGTAAATGGTATTATGAACTGGAATCCACATCTCATGGCTCCCAGTACACTGTTTTTTCTTCTTACATTTTGCTATTACCTGTAATTAAGAGCCACTGTAAATAAAAGCCACTCTCCCCTAAAAATGTTAATATTACATAAAATAAGAATTATCTTTTCCTAATCTGTTACTTTAAATAATACACAGATTTTCCTAGACATTAGCACATTTGACTTTTAAACAACACTCACCGCCACAGATTACGCATCAAAACTCCCAAACTGACTATTGTAATGAGGTTCAAACTTAAATTCAAATGATACGCTTTTCAAATTTTCACATGATGGTGTAGCCTGCCAGCCACCACGTTTTGCTGCTACAAAAAGCAAAGTTTGCAACTCCTTCCTCATATTTTGCTCTTGCTATTTTTTTAAATGTTATTAGTCCTAAGTGTAAGTTTCATAAATTGCAAATATAATACAATTGAAATAATAATAGTACTCCTTTGGCATGCCTAAAGTGGTAAACCATTCATCTCCATAGGATGCTCATTGCATTTAAGTTGTATATACTTGAATTGACTATGCGTTGAAGTTGAAGAAAAATAATATTAAAGAGCAGGTATAAAAATTTATTCTAGGATACTTACAAAATGTTAGAGATAAACTATGCTTTAAAACAGGAGCTTTGGAATAATGCTTTATAACAATAATAATACAACTACTTTATCATAATATTCTGTTTTCTGGGAACCAACCATCTCTTAGAATATTAAGGTCTGTTCAGCTTTCATACAATTAACTTTAGTATAAATAGGAAAGAAGAAGAATGCTTAAATACTATGATACAGGGTTTCCCAAATATGCCAATCCTAGAACTCTATAAAAACACAAATACATAGGATATTCTCTGGAAAAATCTCATTCCATTGATCTAAGGAGGGATATAAGAAATCTGAATTTTTGAAAAAGGTCTCTAGTAATTCTTATTATCTGGCAAGCTTGGAGAACGTTATTAGAATGCACTCAAAGACAAATGCTAAGAATTTTAGATTATATTTACCAGGCTGTCCATCAGTCAGTAACTATATGCATATCATCTGAAGGAGCTTGAAACAGAGTTACTAATAAAAATATTTCCTTCATTATCTATAATACAAGCAACATAAATTCATTTATTTTCATCTTAAGCACTTTTTGCACTTTGAGGGTATGCAGGTAAATTGTAAATTCCCTGGAAATATTACCAGTCAGTATCTTTGAAGAATTAGACAATAATATTCTAAGAGCAAAGACAAATAGAAAAACAATGGGTAGGGGCACCAGAGGGGTGAAAAAAACTCTGTTGAAAGAACTGCGTGAGGAATTGACTCAGTTTCTCATTGAGATTAATCTTTTAAAATCAAAACAAAATCTGGCGGGGCCACAGATTTAAATGAGCATGAGTTTATATATGACTTGTGCTAGAAACAGCTATGTAACCATGATTGTCTCCCAAAAGTTCAGTGAAAATTTAATTAACCTTGCCTTAATGACATTACGTCAGCAACACGTCTTAGAATGGTACCTCCTTCCCCCACATGACCTGTATATCTCTAAACTAATCCACTGGCCAATTTCCTTAATTTTGTCCCTCTTTGTAAATTCTAGACACTTAATATTTATAGTTTCAAAAGTAAGCGGGCTGGTACCCATAGCCCCTTTGTAATTCTTCATACTCACATAGGAAGGTGGTGATAATTCAGAAAGTACTTCAAGATCAGTCAGCACCTCCTAGCTATAACAATAACTTTGTTAATAAAGAGGATATACCCCAGTGATATATATTTTTCACCAGAATTGACGTATAAAAGTTTATTCCAGGACATAAGGAAGAAATATATAAAATAAAAGTATCGAAATTTAACAAAAACATAGATGTGACCTATAGGGTCTTTAACAGTAATTATACAGCATTATAATAACTATAACAGTTATTATACAAAGCTAAGTGACTGACAGGACTGCAGGATCACACCATTGATCCACAAAGCCAATCTGAGCTTCTTCTTCAATCTCTGGCCTAATGCCTTATTATAGTATGAATTCCCCCCCGCCCAAATTATACGAATAGGGGTTCAACAACTGTAACTTTTTTAAAATGAATGCTTGGCTACCTTACCTATATTAGAATACATATATATACACATACAGTGCTTTATAGATTCCTTAACAGACAAAGGCAATGCTCATATGATTAACCCTTGTCGTCTTATTCTTCTCTCCAAGTTTGATAGGATGCAGTATTCTCAAATGGTGGGCAACAGAGAAAAAATGTGACAAGTCGGAGAAGTATTATGAATGATGTCTAGCACCATTCACCCTTCTTTCCATTTAGCTGAAGTACTTTTCAATCCTCCAGATGGCTTTGGGGAACAATCTTATCTCTCTTAATGCTGCCAACCCAGCAACCTGAACTGTTCACCAATACTACTTTTGAGTACTTGTGAGGTAAAGAGCTCAACCTTTCCCTAGAGACCTTTTAGGATTTTATAGGGACTATAAGGAATGTTGCAAATAACCTTCACTCTAATGCTAAATCTAGCATATATGCAAATCCCCTTCATCTATAAGATAACTCATCTCCAAAATATTTCCACAATAAATTTTTTTTAATCTTAATTAAAAAATAAAACACAGTTGACTTTGTTAGAAAGAGATTAATTAACCAGGACATCACAGTTTTTATTTCGTCAAATAGAAGCAGTGAAAATAGAGGGAAAAGTCTTTAGGAGCCAGCAAGTCCTGGATCCAAACCCAGTTTCACAACTTCCTACCTGTGTATCTTTGAGATATGCTCTTTGAATCTCAACTCTGCACATAAAATGTGGTACCCAGCATGGAACACAAGTTTGTCCTTCTCCTTTCCACAGGTGCCATCATTAGTACAGATACTACAGCTGCCCACAGTTTCCCATCGAGGTACCATGTTTTTGGAATAAATCTAATAAAGTATAGGGTTTGCGAGGAGAGAGTAAAAAGAGTGGTGGAATTACTAGACACAGAAAGCAAGGATGGATGGAGATACATAAGAGAACCTTTCACAATTCCCACTACAAAGGGATAATTAAGAAAACAATGAGGTAGGTATTGTTTTGACTAAAAAGGCTAAGATAAGGAAAAGGAAGTCTGCAAAGATGGAAAGGAGATAATGCTGTGAGCAGGCTAGGATGTTACAGAAAATTTTCTAAGCAATAAAAATTTAACATAATGCAAAATTTAATCAATACAATATTTTGAAGGCAGATAATGCTTCCAAAAAGATAGTTGGGATATCACTTACCATGGGCTTTGTTCTTTGTAAGAATTTGCTGGTATTTTTGTGGTAGTGAGGCCTGGGAATTTTAGACCTCAGAGCTAACACTGAGCAGAGAAAGAAAGATGTATCGCAAAGGTTCTTAAAAGCCATAAAGATATGGGGGCTATCTTAAATTTCTCAAGCAATTTCCATATCCCTAATGATAAACTGCTATTGTAAATGGTTGTTCTAAAATCCATCTTGAATATGGATTTAGTTATTGACAGGGGATTATGGTCAAGGAGGAATATTTTCGTGTTTTATTTACACTGATAATAATATGTTTTCTCAAGAGTATACTACTATACTGTCACTTGTATAGACTCTTATGTTCTATAGCCACCATATAGGTGTATTATATTGCTGAGGTGGGGATGGAAGAATGCTTGTAAAGTATTGGGAAGAAAAATGTTATGGTTTTCCGTCCTCTGAGAAAATAAAAAGTTAGCCTACCTACAGTGTAAAATAAATACTATCTAACATTCACACAGTTGATATCACATAAGAGTTGATTATCTGAAACTTAATGACGGTCATAAAATATGGTTGGTATACAAGTTCTAACTCAAGATAAAAATTTCTTATACCAATTTGTATATCTAAGGAACTAAAATATTTATTCTAAAATCTCCAGATTAGAAAACACTGTTAGTTTAAGTTTAAAATGTTCAAGGAAAAGCAACATTCAAATCAGGAATGATACATTGGCCTGGAGAATGATCTAACTGTAAATTCATTAGTTTTCTTTTGAGGAAAGATGAGCGTCTTATTGCACACAGCAATAAAATGAAGAATTGCCTTATAAAAAGGTCAACATTTTCTTTTTGACCAAAGAAAAATGACCCTGCTGAATAAAGTTTTGTAAAACATTTTATTATGACTATAGATTGTTTTCCACACTAAATTTTCTGATGAGAAGGAAAGTTGTTCCAAAACATGAAAATAACAGTACTTCAACATAACATACAATTAACAGTTGCCAAACTCCATAAATTCATACAATGTGCCTCAACAAAATCAAAATTTTCTATTAACTTTTTAAGTAAGTAACTGACTTAAGCTACTTTCTAGTCAATTCATCTTATTTATCCATCTTAATCTGATAATCAATAAAATTACAAGAATAACAATGTAATTTGTATGTGTACCCTCAAAAATATTAGTTCAATAGGCTTAGCAACAAGAATTTACTTCTCTTTAAAAATACCAGAAGATTAACCCTTTCCAGCATGAGCCATAAAGATAAAGCTACATTTTATAACATTACTAAATACGCATGCCTCCATTTATACAAGATTACTCTACTGATCTAGCCTCAGGGTATTTGTATAGACTTGTGCTATCACTTCCATGTTCCATCAAGTGGGCCTTTTAGGAGTATGACTGGTACTTCTCCTGTTGGATGGCACTAGAGTGCTTGTAGACCCACTGGGACATGGTTAAGGGGAATATGTTTGGGACTTCCTTTTTTGGTAGAAAGCTATATTTCTGTGGTTGGCAGTTATGCCTGTGTATAGTTAGTGATTGCTAGGCTTCCTGGTGTAGGAAACAGTCCAGTAATACTCCTACCATCCATTTTTGTAACTAATTTTGTATTCTTTTTCTTAATGAGGGTCCCTCAAATGTGTAGCTTCAGGCCCCATGAAAACAGGAACTCCTGATCTGTATCTCTGAACACTGTATCTCTTAAGCATTTCTATAATTACAGGTTTGAATAACATCAAAAGACACTCACAAACATTCACATTACTATGGATGACAATAAGGCTTTTCCAAATTAAGTGGTAACAGAAAAAGAAATGCAAAACTAACAATCCTCCGCCCACCAAATGTCAATAATAATATACAACAACTTTCAGTCAACATGATTTTCAAGAACTATACCTAACCAAACAAATCAATGAATAAGTAAATAAACAATATACAATTTGTTTAACCAATACACTTTATGCATAGTTGGATGATAGAGCTCTGCCTACACTTTATTCATAAAGCCTTAGAGTTCAAAAGATCTAAAGTTCTTCTAAACAAACTACCTGCCTCCAGGCCACAGCATATAAAGGACATAAAACAAACACAAAGGCATTCATTCACTTGATGCTAAAAGACATCCCAATAGTTGGATCTAGAATGATTCTTCCAGTCAAGAGGACTCTTTGCACTAAATCTGTCCTCCACTCTCACCCATTGATTCTACCTTGAAACCCTCAGGTGACTGAATATAAACTACATCTTCCTGCTATGCAATTAGTTGATATTAAAATGTTATAAGATTATCCTTGGCTGTATGTTCATGAAACCATTTTTTTCCATAAGCAAGACACTGCTATCTGAAGTCAATAAACACACACATACACACACATATACACACACACTGACTCCAGTCTAAATAACCTGGTAGTTAGCTAAATCCTGGCTAAATAACCAGTAATTACAAACCATGTATGTTTAGCATAGTGAGGTCAAATGAAACTAGGTCCACATCCCAGCTTCACCCTCTACTAGCTGTGTGACACCCTATACTTATTTAAATTCTCTCTGCCTCAGGTTTTCCATCTTGACAACGAATTTAATAAAATCCATCTTACTGGGTTGTTGTAGGATTAAATGTGAGGGTATATAAGATTTTGAGCATACATAATAAGCAACATTCATTATTTTTACCAATTATAAATGCTTACTATATTTCAGGAGACAACAATGATAAAATTAGCCTGATTAGTGTCATTATTGGCATTTCTGTTATTAAAATAGGAATTAGCATTAACAAGGACAAAAATAATAATAACTGTGACTGTTAGGCTCTAGTGGAAAGAGATCATGCTTAAAGGAGCAAATTCAAATATTTTATATGACACATGACTGTGATATGAATCAAACTGCTACAGTAGGATGAAACAAAAGGCAAACTATGTCATTTACTTGTATAATCTGGATCACCTCAGGAAAGTGCACATGAAGTTATACAATATCAAATTAAGGATCATGTGATGGCCTGGGAGAAAATGGATTTTCTCATGCTCCTGGGTACAAAAGAGTGGGAAGTGACTCAGAGTGATTATCTTTATTCTTTCTTGACAGCTTAATTAAGTCCTCTAATTAGTCACAGTCACTAAGCACTACATTACCAACTCTGCTTCCTGCTGGATTGGCTTCTTCTCTAGTCTGATAACTGGTTAGAAAAGTTAGTCTGCTCTAAACATTGTCTTAGAATTGCAAAGAATTAACCCAGCAACCCAGCAACACAAGTTTGGCTTACTTCGAGACGTGCTATCTGTAAAGTTGTGAGGTCGCTGAACTGGGTCCTTAGCACTCACCATTCTACCACCGTCTCCACACTGAGCTTCCTCCTAGCTTTCTCTCCCATTCTTTGGGTGTCTCATTCTTCTGTCAGATATTAGTCCTTTCACACGATCTCAATCTCTTCTGCCATCCCCAGAGGAAAGTAACTACCAAATACAGAAGTTAAGGTGTTTGAGTTCATACCCTACCCCACTAAACAGTTCTTACAAAGAGGACTTCAGAGAGGACAATGCTTAATTCAGAGAAATCACTTTCTATCTGAGGAATTATAAGCAGTCAGCAGGAATAAGTGACCATCCAACGCTCCTCACATCATATACAAACCAAGGAAACAACAACATACCTAAAGCCCTGTCATGCCCTTCCAATTAACCTTTTCTCACAAGGCAGTATTTCTTAACTATTATATCCAGTGCAGTAACATATTTTATACACATAATTACAGATTTCTATCATCTTTGCAAATTATTTTGTGATCAGATTAGTAGTCATAGTATCTCATGAAACATCCTTGATGACTATACTGTAGTAACTTATGTCGGGGGAAGAGGGAGAATCTCCCTCTGCCCTTTCCCTTAAGGTTCTTCTGGCTGGCCAAATAATCAACAAGACAGGTTAGAGCAACTCGTCCCTCTGTCTAAGCTGCTTGCTTAAGTATTGCAGCTAAAGGCGAGGAGCGTGTTGGGGGTGGGTAGTGGCCTGGGACTTCAGAGGGCAGGAGGACAATTCTTTTTGGGGTCATCTATAGATAATGTGGTCAGGGAGAGACAGAGTTTTTGATAAAAGGGGCTTGGTGCCCCTCCCATTGTAACATCTATTTTACATTATCTTTATAGCCATCATGATAGAAGATCTGTTCCAGGAAGGAGCCACCATGTCAAATTCTTTAGGCAGTTAGTGGGGGAGGTCAAATGTCCTTCAGAGAAAACAATCAAGGTAAAGAGATATATTTCAGGGTGGCCAAATTTTGATCTCCCACACTTACAAAGGTTTCTGGGATTATGGAGATAATAAATTTAATCTTTATCTACTACATTATTTTCACTAGAAAAGTTTGTTCCAGGTTTTTGTCAGATAGCATATTTTTTTTCTTTATCTATTGCATTGGTTTCATCAGAAAGTTTATAATTCTTTTTTATTTCTTGTTTTAAAACCTACCACAGGCACAATTTCTGGCTCTAAATCACTACTTACAAACAACAGCTATAAATAAGCAGTAAACAACATTTGAAGTAAATTAAAACATTTTTAAAGTAATATATTTGGCCTTGTCTCCACTATATTCAGAACTGAGTGATTGGCTCATGTGTTCTTTGAGCTAAATTTCTCCTCTTTTTTCTGAATCCTGGAGCACAAGGAACACCCTCTGTAAGTTTAGAGAATATGCTGATATATAAACATGAAGGATGACTATAGTACTTTTGCAAATAGTGCAAGCTTGCCCAACTAATGTTCCTATTTCCTTTTTTGCAAGAGTCCGTGTTGTATATCTGAGGAATCATGACTAGAGTGGCAATGTTTGCTTCACAGAGTGTCTACAAACCAGTAAATTCGAGTTCTAATCTGACCTGTAATGATTCTTAGACATGTGATCAGTTTCTATGTCTGTGAAATGCAGATAGTATTACCAGGCTTGCCTATCTCCTAGGGCTGTGTCAAAGACTTTGTAAACCATAAATCATAACACAAAAGCAAGGAATTGTTTTTATCATGATTGAAATGTTTGTTCATCTTCCTTCAGTCTTTAAATTCTGCTAATGCTGCCAGCTGAGAGGAGAGCATTTCTCATGAAGGACTGATAAATATCATCAGCATATACAAATGAGTCCTCTTAGTCTTGAGAATCTAATCCTTCAGTCGTAATTATCTTGGTCTCCATTCAATCTAATTTAAGAATTCTAGTGACAAGGCAATATAACATACACTTTTCAAAATGCTGGGAAGAAATGCACTCTGACCTCAAGTTACTTACATTGTAATTGTTACACGGTACATGAACCAGATCACCATTTTACAAGAATATGGTACCTTGATTATGAATGGTCTAAACGAAATGATACCATGTTAAATAGTGAGAAGAGCTTTAAAAAGGGTAGTCACTGCTATTTCAGCAGAGCAAGAGCAAAATAATGTTTTAAGACCAATTGGGTTTAAGAAAATGGGGAATAAATGAAGAATTGAGAAATGCTGATTAATTGCAAAAAATATAAGGGATATCTGAAGCTAGGCAGATTATAAGAGAAGTTTGATGACAAGAATGAATTTAGACTCAAGGTAACATGCAATTGGGCCTTGGAAGGTTTTAATAAGAATGATATGTGGTCAAAGAAAGATTATGTTTGATGCCATTTGGAGAATGACCGAATCTTAAAGGATTTTTAAATGATTTCCTTCTTTTAAGTTGGGATGGAGAAAGTAAATCTGTCTTCTTGTCTTCAAGGCTAAGCAATAAAAATGGAGAAAATCTGAAAATATATAAATCTGTCTCAAAATTAAGGGGCCACGACTTTACATTTATACTCACATATAATTGCATACACAGTAGCACACATGTCTTTATCCATCATTTTGCAATTAATATATGCAAATATTTTAGGTACTATAATGGACACTGAAAAATAGAAGATGCTATTTTTGTTCCCTAAGATTTTACAATTTTGTTGGGGCAGAAAAATCAGCACTAATAAAAAGATTTTTAAAAAAGTGTTCTGTAATTGTAGACAATCAACTGCCAAATAATTAAACAGACAACATGCTATTGTATATGCAAATATTTTCTAGTATCAAAGTACTTTCATGACATTTTTGTTTATGCTCAAGTACAGTCACGTGTCACCTAACGATGGGGATACATTCTGAGAAATGCACTGTCAGGCAATTTTGTCATTGTGCGAACATCATAGAGTATAGTGAAGGAGAACAAAACTTGCCACCCCAAAATGTGTCTCTTTAACATGAGGATTATTTTAGGCTAATTATTTTTAAGAAAGTTTTTCTTGTTACCTCACCCTTAACTGCCTAAAAGAATTCAGAAAAAAAAAAAACCTGTCTCAGAAAGCAAGCTATCACCTTAGCTGATAACATAACATGAACTAGATGGTAGACAGGGAGGAACCTAGAAAAGCCTGTTTGTTGGGCTCCCCTCTGTGTTCTTCTCTGGTTGTGTGGCCAAACAAACACTTGTTTTCCAAATGTTTGCTCCTTTTCACCTATCTGTGATTGCCTTCCTTCCATTTGAAGGTCCTGACTCTCTCCACCCCCAACATCTTTTGTCTTTAGCTGAGAATGATATTTAAGGGGAGGGCTTCAGCTATTTTGGCAAGTTACTTGGTTTTCCTGGGTTTCTCCCATGTATAAATTAAACTTTTGTTTTTCTCCTGTTAATCTGTCTCATGTCAATTTAGTCTTAGACCAATCAGAAGAACCTAGAAGGGTAGAAGAAAATTTCTTCTTCCCCTATAGTACTTACACAGACTTAGATAGCACAGCTTCCTACACACCTGGGCTATATGGTACTAATCATATGGGACCACCGTCATATATGCAGTCCATCATTGACTGAAACATCATTATGTGGTGCACGATTATACAAGCAAGTACAAGGGAAAGTTTCCAAATGTGTCAGAAATAGCCATGCTCACCAAATATTCCATTTGGTCTTCTATGTTTCCCAGTGCCCTTGCAGTTAGGTGCACCAGGTGACAAATTCTGGCCAATGGGCTTCCAATGGAAGGGATTTGTGTCACTTCTAGGTTAAGGCAGCAAAAATCCCAGGTGCTTTTGGCCAGTTTCTCTTCCCCTGAATGGGCTCCAGTCTGTCTTTTCTTCTACCATGGCCAATGGGGAGTCTAGCCATCACTCCAGATGATGTAGCTAGAAAACTGTAAAATCTCTCCATCAGTCTGGGTTCCTGAGTGACTGTGGAATAGAACTCATGTCACAATTAGGTCCCCTAGTCCAAATGGGGATATATACATAACATGAATAAGATATAAACTTTTGTTGTATTAAGCCACTGAACTCAATTTGTTTTTTAATTTTTATTTTTTCGTAGTGCAACATAGCCTAGCCTATCTTGACTAATACAATGAACTAAAGGACATAAATGAAGGAAAAGGCACCATGAAGTGACCTGTCAAAATAACCTCAAAGATTCATCTGAATCTTTGAATCAAATAAAATGAAATCAAATAAATGATTCAGGTAAATCTACCTGAAACAAAAACACATTAATTCTATTAAATCAACGAAAAACTAAGGCTAAGATGTTAATGATCTGGGGAGAAGCCAGAGAGTGAAAAATAAAATAGAGCTTTGAGAGAGTTATCATGTCTTCTCTATGGTACATGGCATCTTAACTTCTACCAAGACTCAGAGAAGCTGACCCAGAATAGAAACATTTTACCTTAAGTCTCTCTAAGTACTAATCACCCTTCCTTGGCCTCCCTGAGAAGAGCAGTCACTTCACCTAAATACTGCTACATGGATAGTGCATCTATGGTATACGATGACACCACTAATTAAAAACCAGAAAAGTTTGATTTATCAGCAAGTTAATTTTTATTTGTTATCAAAGTTCCATTACTGTTGATTTCCCCTGTACTAGGTTTTATTTTTCCTTTCTCCTGCTTCTCCCCAAACCATTCAGCTCTTAGTACTTAGCTGTTTTCTGCACTGCCCCTAGGAATAGAGCCTGCAGTAGCTTAATCCTTTAATTTGCACATTAAAAAGATGGATACAGGGGCCGGCCCAGTGGTGCAGCCGTTAGGCCCAGTGGTGCAGCAGTTAAGTTCACGCACTCCACTTCGGCGGCCCGGGGTTCACGGGTTTGGATCCCAGGCGTGGACCTACGTACCGCTCATCAAGCCACGCTGCGGCGGCGGCCCATATATAAAGTAGAGAAAGATTGACATAGATGTTAGCTCAGCAACAATCTTCCTCAAGCAAAAAGAGGAGGATTGGCAACAAATGTTAGCTCAGGGCTGAGCTTCCTCACCAAAAAAAAAAGGGGGAGGGGGCTTGATACCAGGAAAGCTGCCCATGTTGAAAACCGTAGTAATGTTTCAGCAAAAGAAAGAAGTTTTGGGCCGGCCCCGTGGCTTGTGGTTAAGTGAGTGAGCTCCACTGCTGGCGACCCGGGTTCGGATCCCGGGCTCGCACCGACGCGCTGCTTCTCTGGCCATGCTGAGGCCGCATCCCACATATAGCAACTAGAAAGATGTGCAGCTATGACACACAACTATCTACTGGGGCTTTGGGGAGAAAAAATAAATAAATAAAATCTTTAAAAAAAAAAAAAAAGAAAGAAGTTTCAACAGAAGTGGTTTCTTTTACTTGCCCTCACATCTGGTCAACATAAAAAAGCTGATGCAGGAAAAATATTATCTAAGGAGTTGTGTACATACAAATATGTATCTTTGTTTCTAAGACTTTTGATACGTTCTTGCTTAAACCTTAATTAGAAATAAAAAACAGATTCCTCTTTAGCAGATAAGCAGATAAGAGAGGAAACATTTAAGATCACTGATAAGGATCATTCACTGGGCAATGATGTTCTAGATTCATTGAACATTTAAAAGAACTGGTACAGAGTCTTAGAAAGAAAATATAGGAAAGCTTTATTATTTATTGTACAAAAGAAAAAATCTTAGGAAATACCAACCCACACATTTTTCTACCTACTTTTCCAAAATGAATGTTCAATCCTTGGAACGAATATTGGAGAAATGATGGAAAGGGAAGTGAATAATGTATTTGAGAACCCACTAATGGCAACCACTTTTACATACATTATCTCATTCTATAGCATAACAAAGTTTGAGATAGGAGGATATTATTGTTATCCCCATTTTATAGACAAGGAAGTTAAAGCCCACAGAGAGTAACTTGTTGAAAGTTGTACAAGCAGTAAACCTCACTCATTCTGATCCAAAGCTCATATTCTTTACCATAATTTACAGAACATCAGCTCCTGTAAGAAAAATAACATTGAAAATGTCTTGCCTTCTACACACAGAAGCAGTGCTATTCCTCACAGAAATAATCTGCACAGGTTTCAAATTAGTGATGGTAAATATCAATGATAGAAAGACATGATCATGTTTAGCATTATCTTGTAAGATGATTAACTTTTAAAAATAATACATTTTATTGCTTTGGCATTTTTCTAGCCATTATTTTTGTTTGCAAAGTGTGTGTGTGTGTGTGTGTGTGTGCGCGCGCACGCATACAGAATATTAAGGCAGGCAAATTGAGAACACCAAATATCAAAAAAGAAAGAAACATTTAGATGAACTCAATAGAATGCCAATATTCTGAACTGTCTCTTATGAATTCACAATCATCTCTGCCCCTTTCTACATATTCCCCTGGATTGCCTACAAGCTACACTTCAAGAATTCCTCTCCAGTAGGGTTCCAGATTCGATTCTGCTAATGAGGTGCATTTGCAAGAGATTTAGAAGGCAGAGAAGAAGGAAAAATCATCATTCTCTTCCAATAATCACTGGCAGGCAGGTGTCAGATGTGAAGTTTGTGTGGGCTTCAGGCATTCTGAAAATCACCGACTTCGGTGCCCTAGTAGCTAAGATCAGCAGCAGTTCCCTGCATTTTCCCAGCTGTCTAGTCTGCTGAGAGCTAATGGGAATTTTCTCTGATACTTGTCTCCTAGACTTTCCAATGGTATATAAGCACCTAACTTCCTGAAGTTAATTACTTCTGGCTTGAAATTTCAAGACTGGTTCCTGTTTTCCTAACCAAACTGTGACAAATGTAGTATGTCCAATAAGAACTCATTATCAGATTATCAGGAAGACTTTCTTTAACAAAGGCTTATATGGAAGGCAATTACAAAGTGTGGACGCTCAAGACAGCCTTATAGCAGCACATAGTAAAAAGTGCTTCATAATAGTTCTGATGTAAATATGTCCAATTTTTTTAAAAGATGTATTAGTTCCCACTTGTTGCATTAAGTGATTTGGGGCCAGAATAATAATCTGAGACAGGACAAAACTGAAAAATCTAACCAGATAAAGCAGCATATGATAAATATTTATGGTTTTGAAAAGTTAGGAATCTCAATCAAGTAGTTAAACTCATTAAAGAAAAGGGTATGAGTACTCTAAGTTCCAGTAGACAGGCACGGTCAAGAGATCACTCTGGCTGGCAGAAACAGGCAAGTAATAGAGAATCTGCCTGCTTTAGATGTAGGGGAGGCTATCACTGCCAGGGAGATATGAAATGGCACTATTGAAAGGATTGTGCTAATGAATATCTGTCCTAGTTTTAGATAACGCATATGACATGCCTTCACCCACTGATCAGGGCTCTTTCAACAGTAAATATTCAGGCATCTAATAGGTACAAAGTCATACTCACAACTGGCAGGAGCCAAGTGAGGTTGACCTGTACCATATATAAAATCTTATACTGTCTGTGTCACAAAGAATTTCTACCGGGAGGCTGCTTGGGTTAAAAAATCTCTAAAGTGCCGAATTCCACAAGGTCTTTATAAAGATAGAAAGTTCTAGAATGATCATGCTAGCAATCAATCTAATACCCTGAGCTCCTCTAGAAGGGAATTGATCTGATGATACATTTATGTGCCGATTTATACTTTGTACATGCACACACACACACACACAAAACACACTAGGACACCAAAAATAGCACATCCAGTTGGATGGAACTTGAGAGTCTCTTCTGCCATGCATGCATGCATTAGGAAAATCAGATACACTATACCTGATATTTTAATCTTTCATTTAATAGTTCATTTATTTCTTTTTAGCCTTTGAGTCATCTTCTGAAACCTGTTAGCCCATCAAATTGTTTTTTTCATGGGTATGGTAACTACTTCTCTTTTATCTTATATTATTCTGACATCTGAATTGTTAAAATTCCATACATTTCACTATGATTGTGTCCTGTAATCTCTGAAATCTTAGGTTGCTGGAGCTCTCTTGTCCAAAGCTGCACTATGTATTAGCATTCTGGTTAAGTTTAATTTCATTTTCTACAATGATGATCCTTTAAACTCCATAAATAAATATGCTGAGCATATTTATTGTCAGTACCAGTGTAATTGAAATTAACAAACTCTAAGGAATTTTTATGAACTTATGAGTTTCAGAACAAGTTATTTTTAAGAGAATTGAAGGATGTTTAAGTTCACATTTAATTTTTGTCATTTATAGACCCTCAATTATTAGTCAGCATTTTTGTATACAATTAAATGTGCAAGCTTTATTGATAGTAATTCTCCATAACATCCTTAATTAGAACAAAGTAATTTTGACTTGTTCTCCTTACTCAACAGTTTCTGTTTTAATTTCTGTCCATGTCAATAAGATTATTCACAGAAGGCAAAGGAAATGTGTTTCTTAAAGGTTTGTTTTGCTATTTAAGTTACATGGGGAATCAGGAATTTCAGTTAGGATGAGTTGTATCTGAGATGCTTATTAGAATCTAGGTGTATAATATTCTTGAAGTAAGTATGGAAGATGATAGTAATTCCAATCTCACTTTCATTTCATATACATAAGATATGGTGACTTCTTTTAAATGAGAGGGCAGGACGAATTCTCTGGGAAATTCATACATACATATTCATAGGTAACTTTCAGCAAGATCTGAACATTATGTGAGGCCGGAAGAACTTTCAATAAAGAAAAGGAGTATAACTACACAGATCCTCCTTGGAGTTGTACAAGAGCCATATAATTTCTTCAGCCTCCATATGCCATCAGCATCTATGGCCCTACATAGCAAGTCTCACAAAGCATAAATGGACATGTGACATCCACAAAGCAGAGCAATGCCCGTGATCCCATGACACAAGGTAGAAGGTTCAAAGCACTACTATCCCCTCTCACACCTGGGAAAATACAATTGTTTTTTTCCCTAAAAGGAAAAGGTATTGGAGGTATATCAGGAGACACAGTTTCCAATCCCATGTTGACGACATATCTGCTCTATGGCCTAGGGCAACACATTTTGACCTCTATGAGTCTCTGTTTCCTCACCTGAAAATTGAGGCTAATAACCCCTATCTTCTTCGAGTTATGATTAAAAAGATATCATGAAAATGAGGGACTTAGTAAACAATAAAGCTATATAAGGACATTCAATGTTTTCTCAACTCTTTATAGGTATAGGTCATTCCAATTCCACGGCAGAGAAAGAAAATAAATATTGAAAAGTATTATGGCAGAAACCAGCTAGCTGCTTACCAAATCTGTTTCATCTTACTCCTGGGCTCACAGAAAGTCCACATTTCTCAGCTCCCTCCCAGTTAGAAATGGCCATATGACTGCATTCTAACCAACGGAACACGAAGGAAGGGATGCGGTATACTTCTAGTCTTGGCCTATAAAAATTTCCCATGCCAGGCCATCCATGCCCTTTCCCTATTTGGGGGCTAAATATAGAGGACTCCAAGGTCCTAGAAGAAAGCTGAGCCACAAGAGAAAGGAGGAATATCTCTGAATGACCAAGTGGACAGCCTCTCACTAACCAGAGACAGTAGTTTTGGATTTCACATGTACAACTTATGTTACATCATTTAGAAGTACCTTAAGTAAAACAAGATATAGAAAAGTTAAGTGTCAAAAAGAATAAGTTCTGGGGATCTAATGTACAATTTGGTGATTATAGTTAATAATACTATATGGTATATGTGAAATTTGCTAAGAAAGTAGATCTTGTGTTCTCACCACAAAAAAAGGAGAAAACTGTGAGGTGATGAATGTGTTAATCGTACCTCAATGTGTCAATCATACCTCATTAAAGCTAGAAAAAACAAAACTACTGCCCCAGAGCAGGCTGCCACTCAAGGAAAAAAAATGCCATCAAGAATATAGATGTCAACTATAATTGCCACATTCTGACAAAAATACTATTAGTAATAATAATTCCTTGTTTTAGAGAACTAATGGTCTATGAGGATTTTTAGGGTTTATAGATTTTAGTTTTCTCAATCACCTTAGGGGAACATGAGGGGACTGAGATGAGATCTAAGATTTAACTTTCTCAACACTATCATTCCTTTCCCTATAGCCATCGCTACTGTTGCTGAAATTGCATGTTCTCTAAAATACAGTTAGCCATGCATTTATTGACCAAAAAGAAATGAACAAACAAAAAATGTATATATGTATAGCCATTAAAGAAGCCAAAATATCAAGTCTAGATTTAAAACATCTGCAGGTACCCTAAAATTCAAATCACTAAATATTAAAAACCATGAATGTAGTTTTCTCATCTTGAATAATTATTAAGCAAATATCCTTTTTTCTTTTCTGCCTTCTACTCTTTTTTTTCTCATTTTGAAAGCTTTTGTGTGTGAATTATAATATGTTACATGTAGCATTTAGATGAATCCCCTTTAGCTTACCACCTAATAGAGGAAATGTAAATAAATAATATTATAATATAGAAAATCTGCCTTTAATTTTCAAATTAAAGGTAATGGTAGAGTAATATGGGCATTTTGGCATGGGCAAGATTTCTTTGGACAGAGAAGATAAGACAGGTTCTACTAATGTGGCATTGAGCTAGAGCCTAAGCTAAGACTTAGACAAGTGAGGAACAGAGGCAGACAGAGGTGTTGTGTTTTAGGAACCAAGAACTTCACAGGCAAAAGCCTGTAGGCTGGACACACAGAACAAGAAGCTCAGCTTAGCTATAGCATGGCACAAATGATTGTAATATGACACAAAAGACCTCTGTCATACGGGTAAAGTTAAGCCTCTACATTTGTTATTGCATTATGGAATATCTTTACGGAAAAAAAATAATGCATTCTACTGGAGGTTTCCAGTGTAAATTTGAGTTCATAACGTCATGAGTCTTAGGCTTCTACAAGTTTGTTATATAATGTAACTTATTCACAAGTTTGTTGTATGATGTGAATAAGTTACATTATACAACAACCCAGTTCCTCACCCATAAAACTGGAATTAAAAAAAATTTACCCAAACAAGAATGCTGTAAGCCATAAGTGACAACACTACATAATCAGAGTAAAGTGCTGCCTAAAGGCAAAATAATATCAGGAAAAATTAATGCCACTGAACCAGGAAGCATAGTTACAAATAGGCCAGACTTTTGGCTTACCAACAATTCCATAAGAATATAAAGCAAGAATAGAAGACGATATAATCTATGGTATTCTAATTATATAATTTAGCCTTAAGTATTTGGGTCTAAAGAACAAGAACTATTTTCCTGAAGATTTTCATAGAATTCATAAGGAGATTTTTTTTCAGTTAGAGGTCTTCTGATTTACACCACTGAACTCAGATGGAGCTGCATTCAAATAACTCAATGGCATGTGTAAAATATATATTTAAAAAATAAGTGAACACTCTCTAAAACCTATATCAAGAACCACAATAGCAATTCCCATCCTTACCTATCAAGAAACACTTCTTATCATGAAAACCAAATCTCTCTTACCTCAAATTTAACTTTTCTTCCCCCGTTTGTTACTCATAATCCCTCAGGTAATACGTTTGAAGCAGCACCACAGCTTTTTCTTCCCTCTCTTTAAAATGAATCCTGTCCCTTAATTTATCAGGGTGAAATTTTTGTTTAATAGGTGATTGTGTGCCATTGGATGGCAACCACTTCTAAATGAAGATGCTTTGAGTATATTTGTGTGATTTGAGTGCTTATTTTTCCCAGAAAATCATTATGCATTCATGAACTGTGAACAAAAATCACAAGCATGACAGTTTTCACAAACGATATTGAGCAGTATAGCACATTTAAAGAAGTGAAATATTTAAAAAGTATATGTGTATATTTATATATTTGTGTGTGTGGTATTAGAACCATTTTATGACAAATGAAATAAATCAATCACTGAGTTAATACTGATCATTTCATATTCATTGAGCAATACACCACACACTAAAAATTTACTAAACCCCCAGATCAATTGCTCATTTTCATTTTATCCCTTATCTAATGCTTCAAATATAATTGCTTATTCCATATAATAACATTTCCATAATTCATTTCAGGACCAGTGATTAGTCAACAAATTTTGACAGGTCTCAGGTCAGAAACATGTGCACGAAAATGTTTAGTGCTTGAAAGACATTTAATTTTATTTCAAGTAAATAAATTTAGATAATAATCTAGACCAATGTTCCCCAAGTTTGCCTGATAGAAAGAATCTCCTGGCCCTTTTCCTAGACAACGTCTGTGGTGAGGGCCAGAAGGATGTATGTTAAGAAGCACTCAAGTGATTCAAAATGAGAAATTAGAAAACACAGATTCAGACTAACCTCAATTCTCCTACTCATTCATGCAATCATCCATTCACTGTTTTATTCACAACCCTGGCACACTTGTGTGCTGGATATAACAGGATAAATAATACATATTCCCATTCTCACACATAAGTGCAATGAAATGTGACAAATGCTTGGTCGAAAGTATGTACAGGGTGCAGTGGGTATACCAAGGAATGAGTTGTCCATTCTGCCTAAGAAGTTGGGTAAATGTCAGTTCTGGCTTCATTGAGGAAATAGCATTTGAATTAAATCTCAAATGAATAAGTGTTCATTGAGTCAAGAATTGAAGAAAGAACATCTGACTAAGAGAAACTAATGTTGGCATCATTGTGCAGAATGAATTGGCTGAGTATGAAACTAGAAAACAGATTTTTTTGGAGACTATTTGGAGAAATGATGAGGGCCAAACTAAACTCAACTGAAGCAGTGAAAAATAGGTTAGAGAAGAAGGGAAGAATATGTAATGTTAAGAAGGAAGAATTGGAGGAGGGGAAAATGGGGAGTTGCTATTCAATGGGTATAAAGTTTCAGTTATGCAAGATAATTAAAATCTACAGATCTGCTGCTATACAACATTATGCCTATAGTTAACAATACTGCATTACACACTTAAAGATTTGTTAAAAAGGTATATCTCATGTTAAGTGTCCTTATCACAATTTTTTTAAAAAGTGTTCTTACCACAATTAAAAAAAAAAAAAAAAAGGATTGATTGGACCTGATTGGATGTGAGATGAAGAAAGGAGAGGAAATAGGAGAATTCACAATAGCTCCCAGTCTGCCTAAAACAGATGAAATGGTAATACGACAGGAATTCAGTCTTGCGCATGAAAGTTAGAGGACGTACAGATAGATCTGTTCATTAAACATGTAAGTCTGGGATCCTGTTTTGAGTTTAAAGACATGGATTTGGAAGGCAGGAACAGGTGAATGGTGAGTGAGGTCTTAGGAGTGGTTGAAATTATACAAAGAATTCTATAGCTTGAGAAGCAGACTAAGAATAGAACTTTGGAAAGTCCTAATATTTCAAGAATGAATAGAGGAGAAAAAGAGACAAGAGGAGAACAAAAAGAGAGTGATATTAGGAAAGCTAAGGGAAGAGAATTTTAAGAAAATGAGTCCTCACCAGCAAATGACCCAAATATGTCAGAAAAAGAATAAAATAATCCATTAGATGTGGCCATTGAGAGGTCAATGATTGAGAAATAGTATGAGTTGAAGAAGGAGTGGGAGGTAAACTGGGAACAGAGAAAGTGGGATATGGTCTTGAACTCAATTAGTCAAGAAAAACAAATATGTAGATGGCTGTTCAAAGAATATCCTTTTTAAAAAATCAGAGAATCTCAGAATTAAAAAGATTTTGGAAAAACATCTGGTGCATTTCCTTTTACCCAAATGCATAAGCCCCTTCCAAAGGTAACTGTCCAACCTCTCTGCTTGAATATTTCCAAGAATAAGAAGCTTATTAACTCAAAAGATAGTTCATTATACTTAACTTGTTTTAGAAGTATAAGATGTATAGAAAAATACACACAAAATGATGGTGAATATTCACAAATTGAATAAACATATGTAAGCAATATCTAAATGAAGAAACAGATATTATAAGCAGAAGTCCACATGCTCCCCCACCAAGAGTAACCACTATATTGACTTTTAAACACATAGACTAGTTTGGCCTGTTTTTGATCTGTGTATAAATAGAATCATTCATTATATGCTTTGTTGTGTCTGGCCTCCTTTCCTCAATATTATGTTTGTGAGACTCATTCATATTGTTTTATGTGGCTGATATTCATTCATTCTCATAACTGTATAATATTTCACTATGTGAATTATGCCACTTTACTTATTTTGCTTAAAATGACACAAATTTATTTTCTTAACGTTTCTTGAGGTTTTGACCTCCCTCACCCATTTCTCCCAACCCACTCCCCTGCCTCTGGCAACCACCAATCTGTTCTCTGTATCTAGGAGCTTGGTTTTATTTTTGTTTTTTAGATCCCACATATACGAGAGATCATACAGTATTTGTCTTTCTCTGTCTGACTTATTTCACTTAACATAATGCCCTTGAGGGCATTTTGATGAACAACAGTTCTTAGTTTTACTATAATCCAATGTATATATTTTTTCTTTTATGATTAGTGTTTTGTGTTCTAATTAAGAAATCCTTGCCTACTCCAAGGTTATAAGCCTTTCTCCTATGTTTTCCTCTATTTTCTACTATTCTATGCCACTATATTTATCTGTTGTTCCATTGATGGGCATTTCTCTTTGGTACTATTTCAAAGAGGGCTGCTATGAGCACTCTAGTACCTGTCTTTTGGTAAATATATATATACATTTTTTTTGCTTATACATCTGTAAGCAGAATTGCGGGGTCGTAGGATATGCATTGTCACACGCTGCCAAAATTTTTCCAAAGAGGCTGTTTCAGTTTACACAGCTACCAGCAGATCATGAGAATTCCCATTGCTGTACATCCTTATCCAACACATAATATTTTCTACCTTTTACGTTTTAGCCATTCTAATGAATTTGTGGTGTTATCACATTTTAATTTAATTTGCTTTACTATAATGACTAATGAAGTTGAATAACTTTTCACATATTTATTGATTATTTGGATATACTCTTTGTGAAGCGTCTGTTCAAGACTTTTACTCATTTTTCTACTCAACTGTTCGTCTTTCTCTTTTTTATGTGTAGGAGTTGTTAGCATAATCTGGAGATGAGTCAATGGTCAGATATTTGCATTGAGAATATCTTCTCCCACTCTGTGAACGTCTTTTTATTCTCTTAATAGCCTATTTTGATGAACAAGAGTTCTTAGTTTTAATATAAACCAATCTATATATTTTTTCTCTTATGATTAGTGTTTTCTGTCTCCTAATTAAGAAATCCCTGCTTACTCCAAGGTTATAAGGCTTACATCAACGTTTTCCTCTATTTCCTACTATTCTAATTGTCCTGTCTGCTATGTTCCTTTTTTTCTCATAACTTATCGTTGTATTAATCAAATATTTTTTATCATTCCCTTTATTTCTTTCTATTAAGATATTAGTTATACTTTCTTTAACTATTCTTTTAGTATTTACCTGAGGAATTACAACATGCATTCTTGAGTTGGTTCAAAATAATACAATTACTATTTTTACTATCTGCTCAGTGTTGCTAAACCATAGACCTTTATAACTTCATTTACCCCTTCTTGCCTTTTAGGTTATTATTGTCACATATTGTTCTATGTGTATTTTAAACTCCATAAAGTATTACTCTTATTGTTTAATATAGTTAAGGACCATTTATATTTAACATGTGGTATTCCTTTTACCACAAACCTGATAGTGATGCATTCCCTTAATTTTTGTTTTGGTTTTGTATTTCTGGTGTTTTCTTTTTTTATTGGAAAACATCTTCGTTTCTTTAGTTTTGAAGAATATATTTTTATTAGTTATAGAATTGTAGGCAGGCTGTTATTTTCTCTCAACACTGCATTTCATTTACCTTCTAACTTCCTTTGAAAAGTCAGTTCTCAATCTTATTTTTGCTCTTTGAAGGTAATGAGTTCTTTTTCTTTGACTTCCTGTAACATCTCTTTGTCTTTGGTTTTCAACAGTTTTACCGTGATATGTCTGTAAACGTTTTTATTTTAGTTATCCTGCTTGGGTTTTGATAGGCTTCTTGATTCTGTGTGTGGTTGTCTTTCTTGAGTTTTGAAAAATTCCTGGCCTTAACTCTTCAAATAACGTATCTTCTCCATTTATTCTCTCCTCTCCTTTGCGGACTTCAATTTTACGTATGCTAAAATTGTTGAGCATATCCCTAATGTCTTTTACATATTATCTGATTTTTCCTTTTCTTTTCTTTCTATGCTTCGTCTCGAGTGTTTTTCAGTTTGCTGACCTTGTGTTCTACTGTGTTCAACCTATTTTACTTCTCCATCAAATTCTTATTTTCAGATAGATTTTATGTGAGTTCAAGCATATCTGTTTGATTTTTTTTATGTATCCCAATTTTCTGATAAAATTTTATATCCATTCATTCTATTTCTATTCATTCATCTATTTACCTTCTTTTCTATTTTCTTGAACATATTAATTAATCACAGGTATTTTAAAGTCCTTGTCAGTTACCCACAATATCTGGATCATCTACTTGTCTGCTTCAAATGTCTGTTTTCTTCTTTTGATTATTGGTCATAGTTTCACCTATTTGTATGTCTAATTACTTTTATTATATGACAGAAATCATGCATAGAGGAACCTCAGAATCTCCAAATGACGTTATCTTCCACCAGAGCAGGTTTTCCCTTTCCATTGTTAAGCAGATGAGGGGCTAGTAATCTGAAACCAATCAAGGATTCAGCTGGGTTGGGGCTAGGATGCAGTTTTAGTAGGATATAAACTTGTATACTTCTATTTTTAAACCACGGCACTCTGTGGATTTTGATTGAGGGCCCGGTAGATCTTTATTTTCTCAGCCTTGAAAGAATACAAGAGGTACTCTTTCAGAAGTTTTCAGCTTATTTCTTTATCCTCAGGCCCAAACAACTAAAAACTTTGGCAAATGTCTTCAAGAAGCGTTCAGCTCTGTGTTTGAGTCTGGTGTGTCCCTCCTGCCAAGTCCTTTATTTGTTTGTTTCCTAAATACCAAAAGTCTGCTGAAGCTTTCACTCTGCCTTTTAGAAGCTTTTAGCCTAGCCCCTCTGCTTCTTATGTGGCCTCAGAACACAGCAAACATCCCGTGGAGAAGGCTGGCTGTGTGATTTAGATCCCTCAAGTTTCCAATTTGTCATCCCAGCCGTGAACAAGCACTAAAAGTTTTGCTGGCTTTTCTTACTCCCAGAAGACACCTTCTACCTGGGCCAGGTCCAATCCTCAGACCATATGCAGAATCAATAAATGACCTCAGGGAAAGAAATAAATGACAATCGGCAGAATGCCTTAGAATGGTTTGCCTGCCTGAAATTTTCATTCATTTAGTCCTTGTTGCTTCCACAGTTCTAGGAAGTACACCTAATTTATTTGGGTTGTTCTAGGTATTGTAAAAGAAAAATTGGCCTGCCATAACATACCTGGAAATGAAAAAGCAATTACATTTTAATAGCTCTAATTGTTTTTTAAAACTCTTTATATTGAAACAAATTGACTCTCGTGCATTTTCCACTCATTGTCTTAATTTTGAAATTTGGAACAACATAGAAATATTTTATCCTCATATTTCTTCATCTATTCGAAGAATCATCTCCTTTAAATCTTTTTTCCTCCAGTCTAAATACCAACAAATCCTAAACTTATTTTTCATATTTAAATTAATTTCCATCCTGGTCATCATCTTCAGGAAACACTCTAGTTTGTCAATATCCCTCTTAATATGCAAATATGAACAAATATACTAGATGCTGTCATTAAGCTCAACAAAGGGAAAAAGAATCATATAAAAATTAACATAGTTATAAAAGAAGTTACCTGATGAGTTGTTTTTACAATCACATGAACAAAAGAGCAAAAAAGAATGCAATCAAAGACAGAAAGAAAAAATTATTCAAAATAGAGATAGGAAGAATGGGAGGAAAGCTTCCAAAATGAATAAAAGCTGATAAAAAATACTGAACATAACAAAAAGAAAACGTTGTTCTTTTCAAAGCCTTTTTTCAATTCATTTTCACAATTCAATCACAGTTTATAGATTAGTTAACTCAGATTATTTAAATGACTTTTGCCCACTGTCAACAATGTAATGAGAGAGATTTTCTTGGTTCAGATACAGATGTTTATTTTACACTCGGATCTACCAGATTATCAAAATAGTGCCACGTGAACACTCTTAAACCTTATCATAAAAATTTAGCTAGAGCACATGACCGTCTAAAAACATAGACAATTCTATTATTCAGAGAGAAATGTGTATAGTAAGTTCTCTCTTATACCAGCTAACGACATGTATATAGAACCACAAAATGCAGTTCATAATATTACTAAGGTTTTAGAGAAGAGAGAGTGAGAGGATTTCATTATTTTATATATATATATCACAAATTTTAAGAATCAAGCTACTCACTAAAACGGTCATTATTTTAACAAGGTAGATTTAACTCTAAAATTATGTAGCTCTCCAGGTCCCTCTTACCTATTAAGCAAATACCTGTGTAATGCATCCCCTCTCTTTAAGTACTTAGGGATGCATTTGGCACTTGAAGTGTCTACTTTGAGCTTCTAATAATGTTTGTTTTCCCAGAGCTGTTGTTGCCTGAACAATTCGAAGATACATTTGCAGCTGACTATGGTTTAAAGAAGAGAGATATAAATTTGGCTGTTTTGTGTTGCTTCTAAGAATTTCTCTGCAAATAAATGTCATTTAAAATGTTCTTAACTGAGCAAGTTTAAAGTAGAAGATAATGGCCAAAAATCTTAAATTTGAAAAAGAAATTAAATCCCAAAGCCCCGTTCGCCTGTAAGTAGGGACAGTAAGGATCTAAATTCAAAACTATATTAACAGGAACAAGTATTTTATCGCACAAGTAGAGATGAGATAAGGGAAAAAGTAACCCTGCGAGAGATGCCAGTTTTACTTAAATTCATGGTATGCGGTAAATGAGAGCAGAGTTGACTTGGGCCTGGGCACAGGTTTGATACCTGCCATTGCTAAGATGGAAAAGAGATAAGAGAGGTGAAGTTGGAGATACTTAAGGTAAGCTTCTCTAACTTTATGAGACTGCATGCTTGCAGTTCTGCCTACGTTTAAAATTTTCTCCAAGTAAGATACAGATGAAGCTCTCTAGTACAGGAAATTAGATGGGCCCAAGCTGCCATTAGGAGGCAAAGGAAGCTGTTACAAACATGTGGACGTCTGAGCTAATGCAGAGTACCTGATATGTTGCCTGGTACCTTGTAACTGCTCATTACTACTAATTAAGTTGAATATGAATTGAATTATGGGTTTACTAAAAGCATGCTTCCTTAGTTAGGAGGCCTGGACAAATGGGGCTAAAAATTAACTCATAAATTCACAGCCATCTATTTTTAAAATGCATGGTAAATAACACAGGAAGCTTTTAAAACTAGCCAGCAAAATCTGAGCTTTCAATCAACAATTTCTTTCACCGAAGGTGTGGAGCATGGAATGGATCCAGAAGCACAGATGGTATTTTACATCTGCACATACAATTTCCTTTTTCTCCATTTTTATATAAACCTCTATCTCATTTTTTTTAAAAGAATGATAGAATTTACCAGACAATGCAGCACTACTTAACTGCCTTTGGAAATGTTGCTCACCTCCATTTCACATTTTTAGCAGCAATTTAACTGTCTTTCAGTATGTGTAGAAAGATTTTAAAAAATGAAAAAAAACCTTATAAAATCCCCTGTACTATATGCCAAATAATTTCAGAAGATTCAGTCCCTCCAGAGATCTAAAAGTTTTCCAGTATTTAACATAAGTGCCTTTGCCCATTCTTATCTCTGTTTTCTTAGGATTAATGCTAACTTTTTACAGAAGCTTCAGGCCAAAATGAATCTTGGAGATCATGTTAGTGCACCCTCTCCTCAATATATGAGCAATGAAGGCCTAGCAAGGCTGGCGACTTGCTCAAGGTCACTTTGCTGGACAGTGCAGGGGAGATGAGAAAAGTACACTGGCCTCACAATCCACAATTACAGAGCCACATGCAAGAAGAGCAACACACAACCATATCTCCAAAAATTCATTTCCAGGACGCCATCAGGATGCAAAGCCCTTATCCTTATAAAGTAAGTCAGGGTCATTTGAGGATATAAGTCTAATTTTCAAAATCCAAGGGTATTTCTCAAAAAATTGAATACAGATATCATGTTTCATAATCATATTACATTCAAACAAAAAATAAAGCATTAAAATAATATTGGATGTAATGTACAGCATGGTGACTATAATTACATAATAATAATAATGATAGCAATAATAATAATAGTAATATTGGTTGGAATGAAATTCCAGGTAACCAAACACAGTACAGGAAACCGAATTTGTAAATTTTGGTAAGGTAGTAAATAACATAATACTACAACATAAACTAGGAAAATGTTTAAAAAGGAATGTTCAGTTTACCTTTAGAAAAATACTCTGTTGAAACAAAGAAAATCAGTTAATATGTCCTATGACTGTCATGCTGATTACTCTGGCCCAGACCTTTCTTCTGAGCTCCATAATTGAACAAAGTCCCTCCCCAACAGCTCCATTAGGCTATGTTAAAATCTCTATATGATGTCTAACACCAAACTCACAGCCAAAGCAACTGTGAACCCATTACCTTTGCAGTGTATCCTGTTCCACTAATGCCCCCAACATCAGGACACTTGTGTATCCAGAAACTTAAACATCCTTGAGATCTTCTCACTTACCCCCATTCCTAACCCCTTCACCAAATCCTATCTTACTCTACCTAAATGCTCAAGAAACTTGTTGAATTCCCTCCACCTCATGGCCACCACCTCCATCCACGCTGCCTTTTCATTTGTCTAATGGATCCTCCAGTAGTCTCCTGACAGCTTTGCACCTATCCACTCTTGCCTTTAGTTCTCTCTCTTCTCCAGAATGGTCTTTTTGTAAATACAAATCAGTTCATGTCACTTTCCTGGTTAAAATCCTTCCTTGGCTTCCAATTGCTTTATGATAACATCTAAACTCTTTAAACATCCCTAAAAACTTAACAAAATGACCTACAAGGAACTAATGATGTGGCCCTAATGACCTCTTGGACCCATCTCAAGCCTTCTTCCCTCCCCTCCCACACTTGTCCCATTACCGTAGTCTCTAGTCCAGCCATTCTGGACTCTCCTTCCTATGCCTACCTCTGATCATTTGCATAATATTACCTCAGCCTGAAACATGCTTCCTCCCACCTTCACTCATCTGTTCACTCATCTCAACTCCCATGAAACTTTCTTAGGGAAATCTTCCATGATGTGCCTCCCTGTAAGACTAGTTCCCTGTGCTTTTCCTCCATAAGCAACATAAAAATTTATAATAATATATTTGTGTGACTATTTGTTTAATGTGTATCCTCTTACTATAATATCTATCACTATTTATTTACTGATCCCACTTGCACCTAGGACAGTAGCTGGCACATAATACATGTTCAATGATCACTTATTGAATGGAAGAATGAGTTAATAAAGAAGAGAGAAAGGGAGGAAAGGAGGGAGGAAGGAGTAAGAGAGCAGGAGTGATTTATAATATAAAACTCACCAAGAGCTTAGAAAGTTCCATTTCAGGCTTATCTGTTAGCTTGGATAATTGTGAGCTAGTAGGACATATACTAGGTCATAGACCAGGGTCACACTTTGATCAAGTTGGTCTGAGTTATCCAAACTTCAGTCAGTTTAAGAGCTTTCCCTCAAGGGTAACAACCATATACAAGAGTATCTTGAAAGCCCCATACAAAAGAACAGCATTTTTAGACTTTTTGCTGAGCTCAGTAAACACCCTAAAACGGGCATGAAGAGTAACTTTCCCCCAGTGCAACTCCAAATCCTGAAAGACTCATGTGTACTTCCAAGACTCTATAGCTACAATGCCTACTAACTGGCCAGTAAACAATGTAGAAAGCCCTAAAGCGTCATTACTTTAAAGCATGATTGCTATACAGTTTGTGTGTGTGTGCATTTGTGTCTCTAAGGAGGTAAAGGAGGAAATGATCAGCAGGGAAGTGATTAAGGGAGATACCAACAAAATGTTACTCCCCTTGAATTATTTAGGAAAACAGAGTCAAGACAATTATTGTGGTTTATAAGCTTTCTTCTGATGTCTTCTTAACACCAGAATCCTCAATATTCAGAGCAAGGCTAGCAGGCCAAATATAATTATGAGAGTGCAAAGGGAGAGAGAGACAGAAAATGCCAACGCCAGGCAGTAGAGCACTACATTTGATTATGTGACTTAGAACATTGGTATAGGGCCGGCCTGGTGGCTTAGCGGCTAAGTGCGTGCGCTCTGCTACTGGCGGCCCGGGTTCGGATCCCAGGCGCGCACCGACGCACCGCTTCTCCGGCCATGCTGAGGCCGCATCCCACATACAGCAACTAGAAGGATGTGCAACTGCGACATACAACTATCTACTGGGGCTTTGGGGGAAAAAAAAAGGAGGATTGGCAATAGATGTTAGCTCAGAGCCAGTCTTCCTCAGCAAAAAGAGGAGGATTAGCACGGATGTTAGCTCAGGGCTGATCTCCCTCACAAAAAAAAAAAAAAGAAAGAAAGCACATTGGTATAATTTGGCTCTCATTAAGAGTTTTCTGAAATTGGGATACAGTTTCTAAGACACTCTTAATCCACTTCAACTAGAACCTACGCCATGAATTTAAGTCACCAATAATTCATACTATTCGGGAGGCCAAGGTACAATCCATATTTATAAGTTTTACAGACAAGATTTGCATTCCCAGTTTGGTTTCTCTCATGCTCTGCTGGCCGTATTTTTTATGTGGGGATATGTGTGAGGTTGATTCATGAGGAGACGCTGTGCACAAGAAAGTGTGCTTTATAGAACAAGGGGAAGAGTCCTAGGAACTGAGGAAACCACCATGAACACAGACACCATGTCCACGGTCCAGCTTGCTGCCAGCTTTCTGCCACAGGTACAGAGGGAACACGCGCGACAGAGCAGGGCCTAAATCTAAGATCTGCAAGACGTGCATCTCAGCTAAGACTTGTATATCTGGAAAGCTCCAAGGAAGACAATAAATCTACAAATATCTCCTCAGGACCAGGCAAGACAAGAGAAAAGCAAAGTAGCTGCTTTTAAGCGTCTGGGTTATAATTGGGAAGATAAGACATAACTCATCGTAAAATAGTCACTAAGGTTAACAGCAGCGTCTATGAAGTACCAGGGGGGGAGTAAAATAAAAAATTGCTACAGTTCAGAAAAGGATGGTTGAAGAAGTTTTTGTTTTTTCTGAAGGCTTCATACAGTAGGTAGAATTTAACCTGGCTCCTGGTGGGATCCAGAGGGGCAGGGAAGAGATAGCAAGAGGAAACCAGGATGAGTGACAATCCCGAATGCTTGCACTTCTTTATAAAGGGTCCTCTTCTCTCAAAAAAAAAAAAATCATCCATGTTACATAAACTAGTAGATTGCTTTGCAGGTTAGAAACATTTTCAGCTGGATTAGGTTTTAAATTAAATATTTTTCACTTATCTTACAGCATCTATATGTGGGTGGAAAGAGACGCATCAGCAGGTTAATTTCTACCTTTCACAGAGATTTTGCTGCTTATAGTTTAAAACAAAACTACTGAAGTAGAGAACAAAATTGTGGAAGTCAGGAAGACATTTGGAGAAACTGATGTTAATGAAAAAACTGAACTACGTATATAATTCTCACTTAGAGTGTTTTATTGTTAAGTTCTAACATCAGAATAGATCTGCTGACACAAATTTTTTTTCTCCTCAGAGAGGAAACTATTATTTTATTATTTATCATTCTTATGTTTAAGGATGCTCACTGGTATTTAATCAGCAGGCCTTGTTGTCTTCATTTTATAGATGTGCATAGAAAAGGTGAAACAACATGCCGAAGCTAAACAGTAAACCTGTATCCTATATTGGAATTAGAATTCTCAGTCCTTTTTATTTAGTTGGATATTTGATATTTGAATTATGACACTTTCCACTACTAAGCCAACCATTCTAATAATGTCCAAATGTTTCTCTCTCCTTCCTTCAGTTCTGATAGAAAACTTATTAATTTTTGAGCACTTCAATTTAATTGCATCTCAAATATAGATTAATGTGGCAACAGTAATAATTATTGGAAAAATGACTGTTGGTAGAAGCATTTAAAAATGCTTAATTCTCTGAGCTCATTTCAACTATATATTGAACAGTAATATGAGAGTGACAAGCAGTGAACTATGTAGCAAAAGAACGGGGGACGTGATGGAGTATTTCCATCAATCAAGAATAATATTATAATCATCCCTTTCATTTACTGATAACTTACTCTTCCAGAAAACAGACATGTATTATCTCCGGTGCTAGCAACAAAACTGCAAGGTAGGGATTGTTATATTCATTAAACAAACACAAATATTGTGGCTCAGAGAGGTTAATCAACTAGCCTAAGGTCATCCACCTAGTAAGTGATGGAGACTGACCATTTCTTTTCATCCCCATTGCCAGTACCTGGTATCTGACCTCAGGCCCTCATCATCTCTTATCCACCATTTTGATGTATTCTGATAACTCTATGTATACTTGCTGTGTATACCTCTTCCATACGCATCACTTGCTCCTGCCATTTTGAGTAATTCCAGTCCCCTGGACCAAGCATGCTGTCTCATGTCTCTGTGCCTCTGCCTGGAAGGGTCTTCTTGCTTTTCTCCTAGTGAGTTCCTAGTCTTCCTTCAAGGCTCAGCTCAGGAGTCTTCTCTCTGAGGCCTTTCCTGACCCAGCCTAGCAGAGCTGATCACGCCCTCCTCTGAGGCCAGTGCACAGCCCCACTAAAGCCTGAGCTTACTCCTTGTTTATGTTTATATGCATGGATCCCTCTTAGAGAATGGGAGCTCCTTGAAAACAGCAACCATGCTTCAATTATCCTTGAATTACCAGTACCTAGCACAGTTCCCGAAACCTAGCTGGTGTTCAATAAATAGGAATACTTGTACTATCGTGGGGAGAAGTTAAAGCTAGACCCAAAGTGATTGCAGATGACATGGAGTATGTTAATCATTTTCCCACTACAATGTCATTGAGATTGCAGTCATCAGTCTCAAGAACCAAAGATTTTCTTTCAAGGCTATGGAGAGAATTTTTAAAAATTACAAACCAGAGAATTTTCATGCTGCATTTAGTTAAAATTTAGACCAGTCACTCCTTCATTTGCTGTTCATTTCCCCTGTTACATTTATTAATTACCAAAGATATTAGTTGGTTTGAACAACTGCTTGCTCCCTTATAGTCCATCTGTGCTCTCTTCTCAATAATGCATTGAAGTCATAAGTGCTGGATTTATTGCCTCGGTGATTTCCATGGCACAAATTGTAATTTCACCACAGCACTGAGCAGAAGGGAGAGCTAATGGGCGAGGCAGAAAATGCTTAATCAATATCACTCGCAGCAGAAGTTTAAAACCCTAAACCCCCAAGCAGATTTTGAAAAGGGCTACACTCAAGATCTCAGTCTTTAGAAATGCATTTACTGCACCATCAAGTTGAGAATCATTTCCCTTCCTCCCAAATTCTCAATTACTCCACAGGCCTCTTAGAGATGCACTGAGTCTATGAACAACTCAGCTGACCCATAGGAGAAGAAATCCCTGAAGGAATGAAGTGGGAATGTATCATTTCCAGAAAAGGCCTTTCCTCCCGAAAATACATGCTTCTTTTCGAGATAAAATAAAGTATCTATTCTGCATCAACAAAGAGAAGAAAATTTCAGAATTTGAGTGCTGAAAGAGACCTTAAAGATTAGATATCAGCCCTGGCACTGGTAGAAGCACCCTCTAACCTGGGTAGTCCAGGAGATGGACCAAAATATTATGAGTCAAGAAATTATCAGATTTTGGTAACTAAGAGCCATCCGCCTCCTATATTAATTAAGTGCTCACGAATAGGAGTGTAAGTGGAATGCTGAACCAGGCAGGTATTTCTTCTATAGTCATGCATTTCCACAGAAGCCACCTGCCTCTTCTGAAAACAAAGCAGGTGTGCATCAAAAGATCAAGAGGAGCAAGTATGATCAGGGGACCACTAAGCATCCTGGTCTAAAGACTTCTGCATTATTAAACTTCTTGAACTTTGACTCCCTTTAAATACCCACAAGAGCTATCTAATTTATTAGAGAGAGATTTTTCTTTTCTTCAAAACCATATTGCTAATGTCGTCAAGTAAAAAGAAAGGGTCTAAGATATCGCACTAGCACCATGACACAAATATAAGCCACATAGCTGCCTTTTCATTGAACACACTGTGAGGAACAAGCGATCAATATCATGATTAGCAAACAGGTCCAATAAACTTTTCAATGTTCTTTAATGGGGCTATCACCTAGGACATGTTGTCTCAGGACTAAAAAGTATAGTCTTATTTTTCCTGCCATCCTCATCCCTAAAACAGAATGACCCTATCCCCATTGTGTTACTTTTATTGTCTACCTCAACACAACATTTCAACAATGTCCTTGGAATTTAAACTACACTTGAATTATATGTGAAATGTTTTTATTTTCCAGAATTTTTCCGTTCTTAGTTTATATTTATAAATGCCTCATTAGAAGACGCTAAGAAAACCTGCATTATTCAGACACTAGACAGTGATTACAGCTCAACAATAAGGACCTAGTACTTTTACTAAGAAACTGTGCAGCTTTCCTCCTACTTCGTCACTTATATGTGGCTCATTATCATGCCCCATAATAAAAAAAACCAGGAAATCATTAAAAATAAGCCAATCAAAATACGTTAGTTCTCCCCATAGACATTTGGGACGGTTTCCATTACATACTTTTAAGAGTTTGATTTATTTACAAAAGCCACAAATATTTTATTAAAATGTAAGCAATTGAAGCAAATAAAAAAGCATATCAGAGAGAAATAAAAATAAAAAGTAAGAAAATTTAATCAGTGCTCAATTAAGATGAGAGGCAGACATGATAAATTCAGTTGGGAATATAATCATTTTTCAAGGTCAATGCCAGAAAAGTTGCCTTGTTTTGACAAAATTTCTCAGGAAGAAGGTGGAATCAAGGGCTCCAGTGTTTCCTTACAAACAAGCACAAAATATCATACACTAAAAGCCTTCTCTCTTTGCATCTATACTCACAACTAGTCTTGTTTACCTATTATTGTCTAACTTTTTAGTCACATACTCTGAATGATGATAGAAGCTCAGAGACAGCAGGCAATCTATCCTCACACCTATTGCTCCTTGAATTATCCTCAAATGTTTGGCACAATTCTGTGCCTGGAGTGAGAATTCCACAAATACAAACGAGCGAGGAAAGGTAATAGGAAGAAAATGCTCCTAATGGGAAAAAGGTCACTAACTATTACATATTTTATGTATATTTATATACATATACATATAGATATATCTACATACACATACATATCATGCTTATATACATAAAATATGTGTATATAATATATATTATAAATTATATATAATATACTATATATAGTATATAATATGCTTATATTATCTCATATAATATCAGAACCCCATTAATAGATTTTAAAACTAAATCTGAAGGGAGAGAACTAGATATTAAGAGTATATTAATTTAAAAATTAACTTATAATTTACTCTAAGGTTCATTCAAGTGAGAATGTCTTCTTTAGTAGCCATGAGAAAATAAAAAATTATTTTGACTCCTTAGATTAGATTTTCTAACCCTTACATTAGACTTCCTTAATCATATATTTTTACAAGATCCATTAGCAGTTCTTCCTTTCAAATCTTGATACTTTGATAATACATACTTCAATAATAGATACTTAAACAATAGAATGAGAAATGATGAATTGTTAATACTATCCACAATGGTATAAGATTAAAGTTTTTCACAGAGAAGTATCCCAGAGAGAATCTATCTGGAGTATATGTCTATAAATTAGGGTTCATCCTTTTCTTCATCACTGATTTTATATCATGCAGATTATTGATTAGCAGTATAAATTATAGGACCTAACAATAATGAAACAGTAATAAAAACTCATACATAAAACTCCCTTGTATTATTTTATATTTATTCCTTCTATATCACTGAATGTCCAGCTATGTTAAAAGAAGTGAAAACATATTCTCTGAGTAGAGCATCCTGACGATAGTGAAGATTGTTATGCAACATCAGGCTTAAGTTTTACTGCCCAAACATGGCCTAAGAGATTTTCTTTTTTTTTTTTTTGAGGAAGATTGCCCTGCGCTAACATCTTTTGCCAATCTTCCTCTTTGTCTTTTTCTCTCTCCAAAGCTCCAGCACATAGTTTTGCGCCATAGTTGTAGAATAGTAGCTCTTCTATATGGGATGCCGCCTCAGCATGGCTTGATGGGCGGTGAGGAGGTCCGCACCCAGGATCTGAACTGACGAACCCTGGGCCACTGGAGTGGAAGGCGCAAACTTAACCACTACACCACCAGGCCGGCCCCAATTTTGATTTTTTTAATGACATTTGATATCTACTTTGAACAGTGAGTTGAAACCAAATCATAAGATTGTTAATGAAACAAGGTGGACCACTAAGAAATTACACCTCATATTTTTTCTTTATGTAGTTTATTTTTAATTAGTTTGATCAAATCCATAATTGAAAAAATATTGTCTGAATATATATGTGGCTAATTACATAACACTGATCAAAGGTACAACCACTTGACTTGTTCATTATTACTAAGAAACTAAAGACAGACATACAAAGTCCTATGAAGTAAGGTAAAAGAAAATGAACCCTAGAAAATGACAATCTGCAAATGCCAGGTGTAACTATGAAAAAAAAAGAGAGTAAAATTAAGTGAGAATACAGGTAAAGCACTGAGACAAGCTAGATACTTCCCACCCCCAACATTACCTCCAATCAGTCCAGTGATGGTCACTCCTCATATAATCTATATTTACTAACACAATTCAGAAGTTAATCTTTATTTAAATGTCCACAAGAAGGGTTTTACTGCATTATAATAAAAGCTACATTGTCATGACTTTAAAGTTCACAATATTTGTGTCATATAAAAATTTGAACAAATTAATGATTATTATATTAATAATTAATTATTATATTATAGTTATAATTATTATATTAATAAATTGTTAGTGACAAATTAAATTACCTGTATATTTTAGCTCATCCTTATCTCAAGATACGATATCTACATTACAAGCATAAGTATATAAATATAAACTTCGTCTGTGAGAATTAGTTCTATTCCTCACCAATTTTTCCACTAATAAGAATTTTCAAAATTTTACTAACACTCAAGCCTGCACAACCCCTAATAAGTCTTTATTCTCTATCAAATTTACAGTCTATATAGATAGATAATGTTAATATAAATGAAAATAATGGCAATATGCAAATAAGACCAAGCTGGCCAGCTCAAACATGGTGTTATCTATATAACGGCTCACAGCAAAGGCAGCAGATCTTTCCCTCCACTCCCTCCACTCCCACCACATCCTACACTCACTTCCACCCACGGAGGAGAAATAGTGTTTTACAACTGCCTGCTTGAGAAGTCAGGAAATTGGTTTTGTTCACTCAGGATCCCAAGAGTACTCAATAACGCATGAATGGATGGACGGACGGATGGATGAATAGAAGGAGCAGTACATATTGATACTTACGTGTATATAAATTCTGAAGAAATTCATAGCAGGAGCTCATCCTTACAGAATCTAATTCATCTGAGGGGTTTTCATAAAGAAAGTGTTATTTGAACTAAATCTCCAAATGTAGGATTTTTACACAATTTAGCAGATGTATATAGAATATCATCCCATTTAGTTCGGAGATAATGTCATTCAAAATCTGAATTCATTTAATAATAAAGTTGAAGAGAAACTCATATCATTTGAAAGCCTATTTGATTGGAAGACAGCTACCAGGATTTGAGGAATCCTGAGGTGCTGTCCTCTAGGTCCAAGACAGCAATGAGAACTCCTAAGAAAGTTGGGATATCAAAGTCCTGCCAAGGCAGGACAAGCTCTCTAGATCAGGCACGACAGAAATGCAGAGGCTGTTTTATGAAGAATGCTAAAACTATAATAAGATAGTAGGGAGGAAAAAGCCAGTTGGAAAGCAAGTAGGATATCAGAAATCATGACAGAAGATCGAATACAAATGTGATGTTCAGCAAAATCCCCTATAGAGCCTCTCCATGAGACTAAAATGCCCTGTCAGTCATAGACACAAAGAGTTCTTTTCACCAGTTACTTCTGTAGCAGTACCAAACACTGTTATTTGTTTTCTCGTGTTTAATATAATTGGTGATTTTCATTCTCACAGTTTTTATACAAAACTAAATGAAAAATATCAACTCCTGTATCATCATTTTAAGATCCTTAAGTGGACTATTTTAACTATTTCCAGGAAAAAGAAAAAGAAAAATGAGATGGTTTTCCAACTGATTAGCAACTGCACCTCACTGCACAGCAGTATGAAGAAACAGCTTTGGAAACACAGCATCAAGATTAGTGGGACCTTTGAGCCATAGTCTCAATTTGAGTCCCATCACTTTACCTGGCAACAGTGCCAATTTAGCAGGCATCGGGCTGTGCAGCAAGATTTGCATATAAATGAAAACAGTTTGGGGCATTTTGCTTTGCCTCAGTAAAAGAAAAACATCACTTTTCACTGGCACTACAAAAATAAAACAGAGGTTAACGCAGAAGGATCCAGGGCAGAGTCCATTACTGGGAGAGCTAATTTGGCAGGTGCACCAAACTCTTGGAGATCATGGGCCATGCTTCTGGGGAGCACGAAAGAATTTGAAAAATGCAGGTGTGGAAGGTATTACAGGACAAAACACAGACATAACATTCTGAAATTTATAGGAGGAAAATCACCAAATTAAGAATAATTATTTTATTTTTAATATTGTTTTTAAAAGTTTTATGTTTCAAATTTATACCTAATATTTTATATAATAAAATATATTAAAAATTTTAAATAAAAATTAGTAACAAAATTTTTTTTTAATAATTAAAGTAAAATAAAGAAGGATCTCAAACATTATAATGCAGTGCCGTGTGCCTCATTGTTAGTGTGGGTTTTTGAAAATCCCTTATAGCCCTCTACCTCTATCCTAGAATCATAACGGCCTGGTCTTGACATCATTAGACATGAACAGATTATCTCAGTCATATAGTTTCCATGAAGCCCAGTCATCTTGGGATGAAGGGTTTTAATTTCTTCCCAGATTAGACTATGTACCCCTTATTTTACCACTTCATTCATTCATGTATTCATTCATTCAATAAATACATATTTAGTGCTTTCTATGTTTAAGAGATCATGTGAATCAACATGAGACATAGAGAAATGCAGTTAGTCATAGATTTTTGCACTCAAGAAGGTTACGGTCTGATATAAGACAAAATAGATACACAAATAAAGGCCACAGAAGACAGAACTTCAAAATATACATACCATAAAAGTAGTATTGAGGAAGTACCTTGATAATTCAAGGAAGAGAGAGAACAAGAACAAGAGTGAATAAGTGAGTGAGTGAATGAGTGAGTAAATGGAGATGATAGATGGGGAGAAGAGAAACCCTCTTCTTACATTAAGTCCTCTCTTGAAGTCCACTTGCTAAGCGTGTGCGAGAGCGGTTTATGTTCTGTCCAGAAGCCTTGTGGACAAGGACTTGGTGTACCTCCAGCATCTAGCACAGCACCAGGTTGAGAGAAGGCATCCAACAAATGGCTTTGTTGAAGTGAATAAATTAATGAATGAATATTTCTATTTCGTTTTGTAGACAGTAGCATGTGAATTTATGAAAACAATGTATATAGCCAACCTCTATTTATTTCTTGTTGCAAAACTGAAATAGAAACAAATTGTTTTATAAAGAACAAAATACATTCACATCTGGCAATATCATTTAAATATTTAGATACATTTTTAAAAATTGCAAAGATAAAGGGACCTGCATTTTATGACTCCCCCTGTCACTTAGATGAAGTGGGGGCACTACTGAGATTACAATTTTGCAAGACACACACAAAGCTATTAAAATTCAGGATTTTTTTTTTTTTTAACTCTAAATACACTTTGGTGCAAGGAGAACTATGATCTTTCAAATGGAACTCATTTTCTTTTTTCACTCTATGATTTCACTCTGCAGGAGTTCACCATAATGTACTTTTCACACAAAAGGCACTAGAAGAATTATTATCCTCCTGCAAACAATGTTTTCTTTCACATTATTCTTAAATTACAGACACTTGTAAATTTTCAAAATAATATTGAGTTCCTTCCTTATTATCCTATACTTATGATCTCAGGATACCAATTGTTCCCTTTGCTGGCAATTTAGCTCTTTAAGAAAATACCAAAATAAAGTATTAAGGCCTAGATTACATCTAAAAACTTAAAAGTACAAAAAAGTTTGTTTTTTAAGTTTAAAAGTAGCATAACATAAATTCAGGCTCTTAATTAAGTACTTCCTGAAAATATTTTTTTAAATAAATTACTAGTAGAATCAAGATAATTAAAATTAACGCCCCAACAGTCTGTTGTACTCACATGAATTAACCATTAGAATGCTAAAGAGTTCCAAAAGATAGATTGCTCTTCAAACAAATAAATCAGTTTCAAAGTAAAATATATTATCTCTGTGGGAGAGTCTACAAAAGTAAATATTGAATCACTTCTCAGCAATATTGACTCTCGCCAATAAATCTGAAAAATAACAACATTATTTCCAAGCAAGAAAGATGGCTAGTTTCTTTTGCACCCACAAAGGATGAATGATACAGTTAGTAGAATCAGCCAATCGGAACACAGTATGTATATTTGGCTGATGTATATATATATTATATAGTATATATATTGGCTGATATATACATACATATATCTCTCCCTATACACACACATAGTAACTTGGCTCCCAGCCCACCCCATCCATTGCATTCCTTTACTTTCTTGCATTATTTGTCTATCTCCCTCACTAGTCTAATTTTGCCAGAGAGCAGAAATTATGTCTCATTCATATTTGTTTCTCCACTTCCCCAGTCCTGTTCTCCCTCAGCACCTACCTATAACTGTTTTACATAAAGAAATCAAAACAAGTATCATTTAATATAAAACAAAATAATCAGACTACAGATTGATTGAAGTTTCTAACTTTTTGTATCTTTTGTTAAAAATAAAAACTAACATTATTTAATTGGAAATATTTCTACCAATTTCCAAGTCAACATAGAAATTTATCTTTAAAATCCCTAAGGTTCTCTCTAAACAATCTTACACATATTTGTATCTGGGAATATATGTAAGGTTCCTGTCCCAGTCCAGAATGTTCTCCAGATTAGATCCTTCTTACAATTTGTATTGGCCAATATGAGTTTAGTAAGAAGCAGAGGGATCTGATTTTGAGCTGTCACCATCTACCCACATCATGAATTCTTGATAAACTATGTATTTCTTTCCTGAGGACCCAATGTCGTAAAGCCATAGCGTAGCATAGGATATCACAGTGTTCACCCTTCTGGAAATAAGATCCAAATGTTGAGAACTAGTGTTTAAATAGCATTAGACACATTATATCAGTGTTCTCTTCTCTAGGCTCCAAGGCCAGTATGAATTAGATAAAGTGATAAATCAGCAGTAAAGCATAGTGGTTAAGAAATCAGGCAACCACTGCCTCAACTCACCAGGTGAGGGATTTTTAGACTAATTACTTAAACTATCTAAGTTTTAGTTTTCTCAACTGTAAAACGGGCATAATTATGTTTATCTTACAACAGTCTTGGGAGGTTAAAATAACATGACCTAAGTCCAGCATGTAGCATGGTACCTAGCACACAGTACATGCTCAATGAATGATAGTGATGATAAGGAGAAGGACGTTAGAGACGTGTCCAGGCAGGTGTTGAACAAGAGATGAAACAGATGCCCACAGCTGCTCAGGTGGTTAGGCAGAGAAAGCACTGCAGAAATCCTAAAGAAATTAAGGTAGGACCCGAGGTAACAGGTAGGCAGACTTTGACACTCTGCCAGAGAACCAAGCTGCAGTGTGATAATTGCTTACTCTACTTCTCCTATAACACTTACATTTTATCAACTGCCTCGATACTTAGAAACCAAAGTAGTGATTAGTAATAAAAATTTCAAGATGGGAATCACACCAGTAGGAAAGGTCTTTCCCATCAAGAGTTTCTTAATATTACTAAAACAATACCAAAGATGCAGCTTCCTATTTTGAATATTAGTAAAACTACCAGCCTGTACACAAAGCTCATGTTTGGTAGGACTGAAACAAATGTTGCTAACCAACCCCTAAAACGCATCAAATCGCACATACGCCAGCAACCCAAGGCTAGTCTTGAAAATCAGCTTATGTAACAGAAACAGAAAGTAGAGACATCAAGATGCACAAGAATAAAGTCATTAGCAAGTGCATTTTTAAAAAATTAAAACACTTCTTTAAATAAATTGAGAATTTACAAGCAGTGGTTTCATATATACACACACATATACATGTGTATATACATATATACATGTATATATATATATATGTATGTATACTCACAGGTATCTATAAGTACGTTTAAAATAATGTATTTAAGGAAGTCAATTTCCCAGAATAAAGTATATTTCAAATCCCACTTCTTTCCAAAGACAGAGTAATGCTTCAGACATGACAAAAAAAAAAAAAGAAAAAGAAAAAAGCATTCACTATTTTCCACATGTTGACTACATTCAGTTAAATAAAAATATAGTTAATCTTCTCCAGAAGCGAACTTACAAATGTCTAGTTTTATTTGTCACTCTGCTGATTAGAGAGACCACTCATGCAGTCACTAAGATAAACAAAGTGATATCTTGAGCCAAGATTGTGGCAACAGAAATGAAAGAATCAGGTACATGTAAAAGACACATGTCACTGATGTCAATAAAGTAACTGGCAAATAAAGAGACATTTCAAACAAGGGACAGGGAAGAGTTTGACTTAAGACAAAGCTGACTTAACTTGGTAAGTGTTCCCCATAACAAAATAGGGGCCACGGGAGGAAGAGCCAGTTTGGATCCAGAGATGACAAACTGTTTGAGACACATTTAGAGACAAATTAGAGAAATGTTATTAGTTTGAAAAATATTATAATGCCTGTTCCTTCTTTTACATATTAATAGAGAGAAATAAACTCAGTTGAAAATTCATTAAGTTTAGTAGATGAAAAACAAAAGTTAGATATTAGGACTCTGAATTACAACATAAAATAGAGAAAAATGTCTTGATAGTGGTAAGGGCTGCATCTTAAATAATGAATTCCTTCACAAAGCAAGTCCTTTTTTTCACTATTTACAGATTATTGAAAAACAATAGCTACAAAAACCCTAAAGTATCATCCTATAAACAACCTAGAGAGGTAGAATACTTGCTAAATAACATTTGGCCTTATAAAAATGGAGGATTTTCCCTGTAACATATGGGAAAAGCATGGGCATTCTGCTCAAAGATAATCAGTGGAAATATTTACACTTACTAAGAACTCTATTCAGAAATAACACGTAACAAGAAAATATTTCCTATGTTTTACAATTCTAGAGAGGGTAAAAACAGCCTTTTTAATTATTTCCTTTCAAAAGTGGACATTTTCTGTTCTTTAGAGTATTGTACTTAAAATAATCCTTGCTATACAACAGAAGAGATGTTTAAATGGCTTGTAACCAACTAATTAGAATATGAGCAATATATATGCTTGTTCATATGTACACACATATATTTGTACAAATATACAGAGATATTATTTTTGCAGCGAATATAAGGTTAAAATGAACATTTTTACTTAGTCTCAAATTGGAAACTTTAAAAAGCTATTCTTTCCCTTTAAAATCACAAACTCAAAATTATATATGATGGGGAAAAGACCATTAATAATAAGTTATTTTTATTCATCTAACTTTATAAAATTTTCATATGTGAAAGATATATATCATTGACACTGAGACACTCACCGCAAAATTACTGCTAAGGAAAATATCATTGATGTCAAGACAGTAAGTAGTTTAGCAGAGTCGAAATTTTTCCTAAGGGGAATTTCCCACATAATGGGCCAGCTACTATCTCTCATCATTAGAATACCATGTAATGATTTCTTAGCTCAGACTCTAGATGATATTGCTTTCTGGGGAGTAAGTTTTCATATACCCGGATCTCTATCAGTTATGCCTTAAGAATAATTACCTCATCTGGAAAACACTGACAAAGGATTGAAGGAAATCATAAAGTAACTATAAATAGGAGTTTACCATGTTAAAATACACTGAAAGAAACTGTTATCTCTCAGAAAGCTATGACAAAAAGATTCTACAGACACTTTAAATAGAGCCTTCTAACAAAAGGTCTGGGAAGCAGAGTCTTATTAGTTTTAAATCTCCCACTGCTCTTCCTGGAACCATTCTGACTAGCTAGTTAGGTACCTATGGTCGCTGTTCGTTTTCATTTTATAAAATAACATATTTGGGGGCTGGCCCAGTGGTATAGTGGTTGAGTTCACAGACTCCACTTTGGCAGCCCAGTGTTCGCAGGTTCAGATCCCGGGCATGGACCTACACACCGCTCATCAAGCCATGCTGTGGCAGCATCCCATATGTAAAGTAGAGGAAGACTGGCACAGATGTTAGTTCAGGGACCATCTTCCTCAAGCAAAAAGAGGAAGACCGGCAACAGATGTTAGCTTAGGGCCAATCTTCCTCACCAAAAAAAAAAAGAAATAAATAATAATAATAACATATTGGGGTCATCTTCAGGTAGGTTGACTAAGGGATTATTGTTCAAAATTGGATGATAAGTATAAACTGGGACTGTCCTGTTGAACACCCTATCCATAGGGGAAAACATGGCTGTGTGCCTCTCTTGCTTTGGCATATTAACATAAATCAGGTAAAAATGGAGAAAGGGACAGAGACAAAAACAGAGACAATGAATAGAGAACACCAAGGTCAGATTGGAAGGAGAAAAGAAAACAAAGGGCACAAGGTCGTTAGATGGTTATGAGAGGAAGGAGAAGGGGCTGCTGTATTTACTGACTTGGTGACAAGAAGGGATTTACATGGATTGTATCTGAGCCTCAAAGTGTTTGTTTGATGACAGTGGATAGCCTCTCCATCACTACCCAGCCACTATACATATATACATATATATCCACACACACATACGTATATATGTAGTATATCTATAGATATATCTACATAACATGTCTTATATACATAACAAATATGTAATAGTTGTCCAAAACCAATACATCACAAAAATTTGTATTTTCCATACCTGATTTAAATGATTTTGAAATCATAAGTAATTGGCTATAAGATTATACATATATGTGTATTTATGTATATATTTATATATTGTGTATTTATGTGTATGTCAATATATCTGTGTATTCCTACAAATACACATGTGAGTATACCCAATGCTAACTCTTAGATTTTAAAATCATTTAAGTCAACCTAGGAAAAATCTACTGTGATGTTGTATTCAGATATCATTAGCTGTTAAATTCTACTTACTGATTCACCTCACTACGTTATTTTCTTGATATTAAGATGTCATCAACTTTAAGAATCACTTTCAATTGCAGGGAAGAAAATACATGTTAAACATCCACATTGATTATAAGTACTATCCCAATTTCAGAAGTATTAAAATATGAAAAATACGACTTGACATTGAAAAAGTATAACCATGGGGTTAGGTGTTTTAAAATAAGACATATCCCAAAATAAGAAACTCTCTAAAGAAAATATATGGAATTTTTTAATAAATAAAGAGAGCTAACTACTTAACTGATATGGTTCAAATTAGGTCTTCCACTCTGGGTACCAGCAGCCCCTAGATATTAAATCAAGCAGAAAAGTGTGTGTACACACACACACACAGAATAAATGTATCATGGTGTATTACTTTTCATAAGTTGTCACCATAGAAATTACAAATTATTCACAGTAGAGTTAATTCCAAGTAAGCCAAGAATGATATAGCATATATAAAGCATAAGTTTCCATGACAAATAAGAACAAGTATATAAAATCCTACAGATATATGACCCATAACACATTACAGAGCATTGATTTCCCAAAGGCTAATGCAAAACTCATGTACCTAATAACAATTCTATTTTCATTCTGTCCTATAACTCAAATCTATTCATGCTGCACACTTACTTTTGCATAATAATACATTTTAGTTACCTGAGCCATTTCATCTGTAACAACAAGAATTCTTACTTATTTTAAAAGAGCATCTCTGGAAACATCCTATTATTTTCTTTATGATCTTTCAGTCACTTTGACCATTTTTTAAAGTATATGATGTCTTTTATTCACATATCAGATAACTGCGTGCTTCAAAGAAAAAAAAAATCCACATAAATAGGAAGAGTTATTCAGGAATTTAATTTGATGAACTGGATTACGTTTCTGTCTCCAAGGACTAAGCTCTACACATTTGATACACTGCAATGTTCATATTAAAAACAAATAATAATCTCAAAAGAAGTGAATACTTTAAGAAAAAACGAGATATTTTCTCAACCAATTTCTTTTGAAGGAGAAATAAATATGGGTAGAAGGGTAGGGATAGAAAGAAAAGAGGCAAAGAGGGTTCTTCGGCATGGAGAAAAAGGATGAAGAAAGTAAAGGAGGAGTTAATAAAAGAATAAAACCCAGACATTCTATTTTTCTGAGCTTCAGGCTCTGATCTCAGCTGAGATCAGAAAGGAATTTAATCTGATGTGCTCAAACAGAAATATATTTCATCCATTCACCAAACAAGAATGGTAGGAATTTTTATCCAAGGCAATTCAACAACTTGAATCAGTGATTAGTATATTAAACAGAGATCAGGGCTGAGGGTTTCTCAAATCTGCCTACTTTTTAGGAGACGTTTTTATCTTATTGAAAAAAATGGAAATAATCTTTAGACTTTGACATCTGATTACATTTCAGACTATGTTTTGTAACATGTATGTTTCCCTTCTGCTCACAATGGTCACTCTTGCTTTTTTTTTTCTTATATCTTTAGAACTTGCTTTCTTTCATTAAGCAATTAGCAAGAGAATACCTTCATCATATATATCACTGGTTCCTGCAAACTAGCATCATCCTTTGATGCCTTTTAGACGTTCATAGGAGCCATCGATTCTTCCTGCGAGTTCTCTAAACCCTAAATCCTAGACATACGGACCAAATTAAAGACATTAATGTTTCAAAGAATCCTCATGGTGAAATAAATATTAAGAAGTTATTGGGTAAGAAGAGCCAGAATGACTTGCCTAGACAATTCTCTTCCGCAGTGGTTCTCCAAGTGTGATGTGTGTGTGGGGACTAGGGGTAGGGGGAGAGCGGGCTCACTGGAGTTGAAGAAGGGGAAGGTGATTTTTATGCATGACAAAGTTTGAGAACCACTGTTGTATTGTATTCCAATACCATACATAACCAAATGATAATTTCCTTTGTTCTAAAACCACAATTTTACCCCAATGAGGAAAAGCATTTTTCTGACTTTTCTAATAAAGCTTTTAGCATTTTCAGGAGCACTTAGGCTACTATTTATCGGAAGGTTCTAGTTAAGAATTGAGCAGCTTCGTTCTAGGCTTTAAAATGGTTGCATTGTGCTTACTAGCATGAAAACAAAGGACATTAGTGGGATAACGTGGGAACGCTTGAGCCACAAATGTAACCATAGAGGTTAGTCAGGTCAGCACTTCACAGTCTCTATATCTTGCCCCCAAAGTTGTCTGTCTTTTTATAACTGATTTTTCTCATGTCATTTTTTCCCAGATACCTTTATCAATGAATGTGTCAACCTTTCTGGCATACGACCAGCCCACAATAAGTTACTGTGGGGTTCATCATGAACTTCTCTCTCATAAGTCCTTTGAAACGAATGCACAGGAAGATACGATGGAAACACACCTAGAGACTGAGCTGGACCTGAGCACAATCACAACAGCTGGCCGAATCAGTGACCATAAACAGCAGCTGGCTTAACTGAGCTAATCGGTAGCCAACGGTTGCCACCAAACTTTGTAACCTCAAGGACAAAATGAGGAAGATTTGCTCATTGTGGACTCCAAAAACAAAACAAAACAAATCCCCTGTTAAAATAAACAAAAATCCAAGATTGATTCATGAAATAAAGAAGACATGAATTGTTTCAAGTCTACACTTTGTAATTAGCTAAGTTGTGCAGTATTTTTTTGACTTAGAGTATGACCCTGAAAAAATAAAAAGAATCTTTTTTTCAAAACTCATCCTACCTACCTATAAAAACTGTACAGAGCTAATGTATTTTTCATATTGTAAAGTTTCAATTATAGAAACAACTGGTATGTACAGTACCATAATTTAATTACATTTTACTTTACAAACTTTACACATTTCAGTTTCTAAAATTTTAAATTAACAAAAATTATTTCTTGTGTTATTCAGTTACTCAGTTTTGTAGGGACTGTTTTGTTACTGCTTTTGTGCCCAGAAACCTTGACTCTAAAATTCTGTGCTGTGCGAAACATGCACGATTTTTATCATGCTTACTGCGTAGAATTTTATCTACTTGTTCCAGAAATAATACATTAACCAAAAAGGGTTTAATTGTTGAGACTTGTAAGAAGTTCTTCAATTACATAGACAGGTTTTTCTTACAAATGGAAAAAAAATCAAAGATTTTTTTAACACTTCTCAGACTTAACTGTTGCCTTGAATTACAGCCTAGTTTCTAAGCAGTGAAATGTAATGATAAAGAGGGATATTTTAACAACATATTTCCGAATGAATGACTCATTATTTCATTCTTTTGAGTAACCCATTGTTAAGGGTCGGGGGAAGCATGGACAAAACATCACTGGAAACAAAGGCTGTAACCACAGCAACAGACTTTGATACACTTAAAAGGTGCAGCTGCCAGTGACAAAGAAAAACTTGTTACATCTCATTATTTTCAGGCCAAGGTGGGAGGATAGAGCATGATAATTGTACAGTAGCAATTTTTCTCCTAATTAACCGAAAGTGGTTTACCTAAAAATAACCATGTCAGTGCAAAATGTGCCTGGTTTTTAAGACGACTTCTCATTTAGAACCGTGAGGCTATATTTTGGGAACATCTCAAAGGAAATATATGAAATTTTTTGCTTTGTATGCTACATCGATTCTCTCCTAGGGAGAACTCTAAACAGCTACAGCTCATTCAATATAGATATGAGCCATGGTGGAGAATTTTGTCACTCAAGTAGACTGTAAACATCTTTAATATGTTCTAAATTGTTCATATTGCCATCTATGATGAGATTCACCTTCAAATTATCTGAAAAATAACCGAGTAATTTGAAACCACCCTAGATCATATATTATTATGCAGTTGTATTGTAAAGTTAATTCAAATCAAATAATGAAAACCTGACTTTTCAGAGGCTGAAATAATCAACTTGTTTCTGTTGTTTGCTTGACACAGGTTATTGTTTGACAATATTGTTATTTTATCTATGGTATTCACACATTCTTCTGTGTGTATTTTTAATATAAAACTACAAGTTTCAATTGCTGTTGCACTAGGAGGAGCACTTTTTTATGTTGCCATTTTATATTCATGACATCAAAATAGGTTGAGAATATGTCAATCTAACAAGAGTCAAACACCATCAAAAGCAGTGAAGAAAAGAATTTGTAAAAATCAATGTCAAACTTTTAATTTTTATTTCTTCAAAAGAAATTATATCTGCAAAAGTATAGTTTTATGCAGATTTATCACGGCAAATTTAAAAGCAGCTTCAAGAAGAACGAACTTTAAAAATGTAAAGCAAATTTTTGTTGAAAATATACAGTCAGAAAGAAAAAAACCAAAATGTTGGAAGAAGCAAACTCTCTTACCAATTTAAATGAAACTAAATGTCACAGCACTTGTATCAACTATTTAGCATCCCAGATTTTGTAACATATTTTGCATAAATTATTTGTTATTCAAAAATTTTTGTCATTTTTATCTAATTTTAATCTTTAATTTTTTCAATTTCTAATTTCCTTGCAATGTATTATTGTCAGAGTATTCTTAATCCTCTACACTGAGATTTTGCTTTGCACAGTTAGCAAATTTATAGAGGGTTAATTATAAATCTATTATTTGTGGGTCTGAAATTGGATGGAAAATTTTATTTATTATGTAAACCAAAATGTCATTTGCAATTTTTTTCTCATTAGAAGTTGTCCTTGCAAAGATTCAAACACCTTTTAACTCGCTTAAAAAAGCACTTTATACCTATTTCCAGACATTTTCAAATTGATAAATGATTTTTAGAAATTTTAAGGTTTCAGGGAGCCTCACAAATGTATGCCCTTGATTTCCTGAAGCAAACCACTTTCTTTCTTAAACATTTTGAGTTCATCTAAAGTGAACACCTATAAACAGAAGCAGTCACCTTGGAACCATAGCTCTGTGTATCTGAGGATTTACTACAGTAAGAGCCAAATAAATGAAGAATTTTGAGATTTCTCATATTTGAAATTAAATCCAAAGGATCTTTAACAAGAAAAAAAGAAGATGCTGGGTTATTGGTTTGCTTAATTTTTATTCTGCCATGTCTAGGGTGTACAGGGGGGATGGGGAGGAGGGAGTGAAAACCTCCTAGAGGAGATTGTTTCTGGAATCTTCATCATATATTTGCAATTTATATATTTGTGTCTAAAATCCTTACTTCTAACCTATCTTTTCCAGCTTTCAATAATCTCTCATTTCCTCTTTCTAACCACCCTGTCCCCATGTCTCTCTTCCCGTCTATTGCTCACCTATTTAAACAACTGAAATGTTGATGTGTTTGGAGTTGAAAAATGCAGAATTTGATCCAGTGTGGTTACAATAACAACAGCAGCTGCAGCAAACAATAAAGTCATGCAATGTTTTGAGGTTTACAAAACACATTTCACATCAATTATCTCATTTTGTCTTCAGAACGACCCTATTAAGACACATTACTCTCAAAGAAGTTGAGACTCACCCAAGAATACAGGGCTAATAATTGGTGGAGTTCAACTATTCTCAAAATTCAGGAAAGACTAAGAAATTACTAAAGGCCTTCTTTCTCTGATCAGAGCCAGAGAATTTCCAGAGATAGTGAACAGAATGAAAAAAAATGTTTGACATGTTGTTTAGTCATCCCTAATTTAACTCAGATCCTCTCTCTCTATAATACACGGGCTAAATGAACTCTGTGTATTACTCTGGGCTCTCACATTAAAACTCTGTTCAAAAAGTATAGCAGCTCACAGATTTCTTAACATATCATATCATTTATAAATGTGCAGAACAGTTACTTCCAAGAAGTGGATGTATATAGGCCCCAAGGTACAGACATAAAATCGAGAAGCACAAGAAACCAAAGACCATCTACATTGAGACTGCATGGGTAGTTATAAAACAGATCCGCAGTGCAAGGCTGAATGCATGTTCAAACACATGTTCAATTCAGAGCTAACTGGGAAGACCTTTATAATTTTTTTTCCTTTTTCTTGTTTCAGCAAGAGCACTTCTTGAACCATGAATTCTTACACCTGTCTTAATTGAGAATAATATTCTCTATTCTCCTTCTAATAAAAATGAAATGTAATTTATCCAAACTGATGTATAGATGATAAAACATATGCCAACAGGCAAATAATACTTTACTGCTCAGCTCATTTTTATCAAGTCTCTATCCCTACTTCCTCCTGAATATTCTAGAAAACTATAAAACCATACAGATTAATATAAATTATATTTTTAAAAGGAAAGAAAACTTGTCCAAATTTACATTCGAAACAAATGACATAATCCTGATTTGAAATCAGATCAGTTTGACTCCACAGACTACTTAAAAGTAGCAAAATCTTTTTGCAAAAATATTTTATCAATAAAACCACTGTATATGAGAGTAAAGATATATATTTGTTTTTGTCTGTTCCTGGCTGGAAGACAGGTATCATCTCTCAAACTAAACATTCAAAATAAGTAAAGAAACTGAAAGCATGAAAATAGGTACCTGATATGATAAGTAATCTGGAAGAAAGAAAATCAGATGTGCTAGGTAGATGGCAGCACATGAATGAAGAGGTAATGGGACTGGCAGATATTTGGCCTCAGGAAAGATGATGGGAAATCTCTAGAGTAGATACAATAACATCTTACACTGGCATAGCTCTTAATAGTTTATCACTCTAGGTAATAGTATAACAACCTTGTACGCATAAAAAGTCCCAAGGTCCAGATGGGTTGGTTATGCAGTAAGAATCCAGAGGAGTTGATCTTGCACTAAGAGCTTCCAACTACTTCCATTACCTTCTCAACTCACCACAGCTGTCCCTAACTAGAGAGGTGCCAAGGGCACGGGATCCAGGATCAATGCCTTCAAAACTCTGGCATACCCACAAGAGTAGAGTAGATTGACAATCAGCTATTGTGCTTCATTTTACTATCAACTCTAATGGGGAAAAAACATTTGAAAAAATTTTTAAAAAATACCAGGGTGGTGATAGGTTGTTTTTAAAGGTCTCACATGGTGGCTTGCATTATGATTTTATTGTGAGATAGGAGGCTGCTTATATTTAACATTTTTTAATTTAGGGTAAAATTCATGTATAAAAAGGTCCACAGTTGATTAAATAATCTTTCTATTAAAGATAGTGACCTTAACGCAAAAGAGTGCCTCAGCCAACTAGAACTTAGAGACCTCTTGGGTTTTACCCCCTCTTTCCCAAGTATTTGTAGATTTTGTTTGTATGATATGTGTCTTCCAGAAAACCTAAGTGAAAATTTGTTTTGTACAAATCCAATAATATTTCAAATGCATCACAGGACCTTGTTATAAAGGATCCTTGAAGTAAATCCTTTTTGTTTTCTAATCTGAAACATCATGCACTAATTTATCTTTTGTAAATTGATTTCCATACATCTTGTGTTGTATAACGCAGCACACTTATACTGCATGGCCTTGAATGTTCGATGATGCAGTCTTTGCCTCAGATTATAGAAAAGGAAGCACTGACTCTAGGTTTTGAGCAGGTCTATAAACACTAAACAGTGATCATTTTCAGTCAGTTTCACTTATTGAATTTATTTCTCTAGATTTATGCAAAAAATAGTATTGAGATAACATGGATGGATAAAGTTAATTTTGTTTTCTCTTTATTGGTAAATTGTGCCACCTATCATATCCTCAAAGTTGCTATTAAGAGATCAAAATAATCCCAAATCCCTTGAATCTATACTAGACGTACTGAATCAGAATCTCTGGAGCTAATCTCTGATGCATGCTGAGTTTTGCAAAATATTGTTCAAATTAATTTTCTTTTACCAAGTTATTCAATTGCTTTTTATCCTAGTCTAAAATGATCAATTCTTGTGCTTTCCTATGCAGTGTGAATCTGGTTTGCTAAGCCTGGCTGAACATTTTTCTTGACTGGAGGAATACATAACAAAGGACAACTATACATAAAATGGTCAGGTTGTTTCCTGACAGACTGTGCTGTTTATAGGTTTTGCTCCCCGTTAGCTCTTTCAACAGGAATATCTGTCTTAAATCAGCTGGATTATTCACTTAACTAACCTATTATTTGCTCCCATGAATAATAATATAACAGCTGAAAAGCTGGAGGTGGGGAAAGAGGAAAGAATTAATTTATGATATCAGGCACTGTGCTATCCCCATCTCATTCTCAAACCAGCTTAGGAAATAGGTATAGCCACCATTTTAAAGAAGAAAATGAGGATCATGATAGCTGAATAACTTGCCAAGGCTCATACAGTAGAGTTGGGGATTCAAATCCAGTTCATCAGACCCTAAGGATGTGCTCCTACCACCTAATAGCACATTTTCAAATGTGAAAAAAGACCACCATCAAAATTAGGTTCATAAATTTTAATAGGGGGTATGGATACAGCAAAAAAGAATATATCTTCTTATTCCTAAACAGAAAAACTGTATAAACTATTTCACGCTGTGTACAGTTTTCCTTCAATATCTCAAGTCAGCAGTTAATGCAAAGAAATATCCATTACTTTCTTGAAGTTTTATACATTGTTTCTTAAAAAGAGTTAAATTTGAAAGAAAAACCCTTCAAAAGATAAATACTCCCAAATAGTCATGTTTTATTTTCATTTCCAATTTTCCTATGTTATAAAATTATAACAAAAATATGATAAGTAGATATCCACAATAAAATTTTGGCCAGTATTTTCAACCGGCCAAAAATGGAGAGAAGGTTGCCAATTGAAGCAAAAACTGTATAGATGAACAGTTGATAAATAACCAAGTGCAAATGACAACATGAAGAAAAACACCAATATTCTCCAGTCACAAAATGTTAACCGGCAATGACATGGCTTGGGTTGCAGAATATTTCCCATCAATGATTTTATGTGGGAATATTTTTTATAGGAGCATTATTACTTACACAAATGATATGGGATCTGGGAGCACACTACATAAAGGAGATAAGAAGATAACCTTTATAACAATGTAGACTGCTTGCCCTATTACTCGGAACATAACACAGAGTTTAAATAAAAAATAAATAGAATTTTCTTTGTTAATGCAATGCAAATGTTTTCATCATTATGTGCAGGTGGCCAAATAAAATTTTTCAAGTTTATTTTTAAACTCACATCTTCAAATAAATCTTCCTCAGTCTCAGCTATTAACAAATGATTCTTAAATAGTCTCTTGATTCCATTAGTGTCTCCAAGAGCTTTTTATTAAACCATTGGGCTAACAGTCTCTTTTATTTCTCCCTGAAGTTGCACAAGCTCAAGGTAATGTAATTGGGAAATTACATTAGCATTTTACTCCATCACACTATCTGAAGATGTAGCAACCATGCTAAACATGCTTTTCTTTCAAAAAACACGTGGGATTCAAGAGCCAGTAAAATAATCTGTAAGTGACATTTCTACTAAAAACTACCACTACTGTAACTGTGACAAAACTATGCTATGAATTTAAAACAATTATTAAATCCAGCAAAGAAAGAAGCTCTAGTATCCTAAATCTGATATCATCACATCTGTTCATTCTGACACCACCACCACCATACAGAAATTTTATCTGAAATATCTACAGTAATTCTGATTTTGGACAACAAAGTTGCTCCTGGTATCTGGGTTGAAGATGTGGTGACAGACAATGAAGAGGACAAAAAATAACACACACCAAGAGGTAAGTGAAGGAAATGTGATTTATTGTCAGTAGATAATCTGCAAGTAATTTTTAAAACTAAGATTAAGAATTAAAATTTACAATAACATTTATGCCATCAAATGTCATCACTAAAGGTCAATATGGACATTAGGGACATAAAAGCAAACAGATATTTTTGATGACAATACATATTAAATAGACAGAAAGAATTAATTCCACCAAAAGACAGAATATTTAGAATAAAAATTAGTTCAAGAACTATCACTATTATATCTCCAGAGAGAAATTGAAAAATCAGAATAAAATATTCAAACTAAATACCAAATGCTCTTTTCAAGATCAACTTTGAAATAGCCCAAAACTATAAACTCCAAATTGCTGCTTCAACATCATGAGTGATTACATTAATTTACATATACCTAGTCAAATTCTGATGTTGAGAAATAAATTGTATTTTAAATATACTTAATTTGTTCTTACTGTTTTACTTCAATGACATATTTGCTTTCAATTACAGATCCATAAATATAATGCCCCAGTCTAATGAAAATGTGGTGAAAGATGGGATCAACCCTGTTGTTCTGCTCTACTATGAGGTAATTATTAGAGTAGCCTGTCCACCACAGTGGGGAGCTGGAAATATAGTTTATAGTTTCTAAAGTCCTCTCTACCAATTCTTGACCTAGACACTTGTAGTATTCATTATCTATGGGTCTTATTTTACATTCATTTATAAAATAAGAAAATTACTGCCTTGAGATAAGAGCCTAAAGTCCCATCCCAGCTCTAGTCTGACTACACTTATAACATAGAGGTCTAGGGAAAGACATTGAACATCTCTGAACTCTGTGCTATCCGGAAAAAAACTTAAGATCTTTGTGATGTCAACATTTTTTCACCTTTGGATTTGGTGGAATCTTAAGTTCAGTGTATTGGATACTCTTTGAAACCCCTTGCCAGTTTCCTCTTCAACGAAATTCAAACTTGAGTTTCTTGAACCAACAGATGGCTATTTCACAATGAACCCTTGTCAGACTTCATTTTGTGGAAGAATAACATAAGTTTGGGGTAGCAGCCCTTATTGACATTTTCCTTGCCTTTAATTTCAGTTATGGGATAAAAACGTGTGAGCTCAATATGACACCTTGGTACTACCATAAAGGGATTGGAAGAAGAGCCTTCTAACAGATAAACGCTTTAAGTTATATAAAACAGAAATGTAGTTTGGCATCACTTCTTTTCTTTTTTTTTAATAATTTTATTTATTTATTTTTTTTCCCCAAAGCCCCAGTAGATAGTTGTATGTCATAGTTGAACATCCTTCTAGTTGCTGTATGTGGGATGCGGCCTCAGCATGGCCGGAGAAGCAGTGCGTCCGTGCATGCCCAGGATCCAAACCTGGGCTGCCAGTAGCAGAGCGCACGCACTTAAGCGCTAAGCCACGGGGCTGGCCCTTGGCGTCACTTCTTTTTAACTTAATAATCTGATATAGTTTTCAGATAAGTGCATGCCTTCCTGCTATCAAGAATATAAATGTTATTCTCTATAATGATGACATGGTTTTATTGTCATATGCTTTTGCTTTCTGAGGATGAACCTCAGACAATTGATCGTGCTCTATAATTGCCACCAGAAGGAACTTCTATTTAATTATTTCCAGAACGAATGACAATACTAATCACTTTAAGACAAAATAATAACTAACACTTAGTGAATGTTTACTTTTTTAAACATTTTACATATATTAATTTATTTAATCCTCATTAATATGGTTAATAGGATTAATAACAACCCTATGAAGTAAGTACTATTGTTATCCCTGTAAGAAGATAAGAAAAATGATGCTCAAAGTGATTAGATAATATACAGCTACTAAATTATGGAGCAAGAATTCAAATCCAGATGATAGATATATCGACAAACTGACCCCTACTAAACTGCCCATTTAAAGTCCACTTCATAAATCCAACTCTTAGATTTAAAAGTCTATTCAATTAAGGCTATGATAACTGAAGACATTTTTATCAATATAATGGATGTGTTTATTAAATACATAATACACATCTATAGGAAAGTAAGAATCTTTGAGAGATACAAAAGAGTATATAATATAGTCCCTGTTTCCAAGGAGCTTACAGCCTTAGCAAAGAGAAGAGACATCCATAGTAAGCAGAAAAAAATTTCAAGCTAAATTGAATACCTGCAAGTGCACACAGCAGTCAGAAGATGAAATCAAAGTTAGGGGAGTTGTTGGGGATAACTCTGGGCAAAAGTGAGAACTGAGATAGAATGTGTGGCTAACAGTATTCAGACAGGCAAAATAAAGAAGAGAGGAAAGTGAAGAAAGAAAATTATATTTTTATTTGTAGACATCCATTATTCCAATAGTATTTGTTAGATTCATGCTTGTCTGGCAGAGAAATATCAAGCTCAATTTTTGTCCTGATTGCCTAAAAGTTCAGAGCCAAATTTTACTTTCACCACAGCAAACCTTTTGGTCTTTATATATGGGCCTAAATATTCCCTACCTTTTTCTCAACTCTATTTCTCTTTATAGTCCTACTTATTCATTGTGTTTTATCTTTCTTTGGGGGGGAGGTTAAATCATATTAATCCTTTGTGGAAAATATTATGTTGGTTTCATTAAAATGTTCATAAACATTTTGAAGACTGATTCAAACAACCCCATTAATTTAAAATAATTATGTAAATTAAATCAAATAATTTCTTAAAAGTTAGTAATTGTAACATCCTCAGCCAAATTACTCTTTGGCATCAGGTGACAAAATGGCCTATAGATTGATTAACTTTTTCTTTTTTCAACCTTTTTAGTCTTTATGTAAATATTGGTGAATACTAATCAGATTTTTTATTCCAAAGAATAACAACAAAAATCCTTCTGATTGCAACATTTTACAAATAAAGAAACTAAAATAGAATATGATTAAAGACCATGATCAAATCACTTTGGTAACAGAAAACAGACCCACTACTAGAACTCACATTTACTCAATATTATTTTTCATTACAGCAAAATATTTGATGAACTTATCAAAATTTAACAAAATATGCAGAATTATTTCTGCCTTAAAAGTGCAAACAATTGTCAATAAAGTTATTTTTAAAAAATACTCTCAAATAAGGTTGAAAATGTTCTCTTTCCATCAAATTTTGCTCATCATTTGACTATTCAATTGCAGCTATCCCTGTGTTCACTTGATGGTTAAAAATTTTCATGCACAGGTATTTATTTAGTGTGCCTTTCCTTTTGTATAGCAATTGTCTTTTATATTATATCCACAATACTTCGGTGTTTTTAATGCAATTCGATCAAATAAGTAGTTATTCATTTGTTCAGCTTTTACTACAATGTTTCAAGGACTAAGGCAATAAAGCGATCAAATGCTTAAAAGTGAATAAATAATTGTGATTCAATGTGATATTTCTAAAAATGAAGTATGTGCATGATGCTGTAGGATTGAAGGGGAGAGAATGATTAATTTTCTTGGAAGAAAATCAGAAAAGGCCTCAGAGTAAATGCCATTTGAGACCCTGGATTCTAAAGCTTGCCAGTCACACGACTCACACCTGTCCCGCAGGCTCCACTCCCCAGTCTTAATTAGAGTTTGGAGCTACTTTAGATGTCTATGGGTATTAGTTTCGGGAAATGCAGGATTCTAACAGTTTCTGAGTCTGGTATTTTCCTCAAATAGCCAGCTACTCAGTTTCTTTCCATATATAAATGTAAAGGAGGATTTAAAAAAAATTTTCCCCTCCCTTCCAAATTTTTAAATTTAGAAATTAAAATCTTCTAAATTTAATCCCTAAATCAAAAACATTCAATTTAGCCATCCCATGATGAATATGGGACATATGCAATTTTATTAAGTAATAATAAGTAATAAATAAATGTAATCGATTGTCAGAAGTGTTTTGTTTTGTTTTGTTTATAACATGTCCCATGCAAATCCAATCTGTGTGTGTCAAAAAGCCTATATTGCAGTAGTGACCTCAGGAATATAAAAAAATGTGGAAAAGGTGTATTCAACTGAACAATTTAAATTTTCGCCACTTACTGGTTATGACATGACTGATATTAAAGTGAATGGAAATTAGGTTATACATAGTCTTTTGTATTTTATTCTACTACTATCAAATGATTCTTAAAGAATTCTTGGAGAATTCTTAAAGATTTCTTAAAGAAAGTGAAAAATTATTAGTAAGGTGGCAATACAGCAATAAGCACAGTTGCTCTGGTAAGCTGTTCAGTATCATTAACTTTCCACTTCTTTAAATATGTTTTTTTCTTTAACAAAAACCTCCCTTTATAAGAATACTATTATTCTCAAAGGATTCCATTGTTTGTTTGGTGCTTAAGGTGATTTCTTATTAAATCCTCAAGAATGCAGCTTGCATTAAGCTGAGTGAAAGTAGTAAAAAGTGAATTCAGTAACTAGTTCAAGGCATAGTTTTCTGATCTTCCCACTTAGGAAAATGAATCTATTTTAATTTTAGAATTTCAGAACATATCAATATTAACATGAAGAGAGTTCATCATGAATAACGCTATTTTAATGAATGCTGAGGGAATTGTGTCTTAATGTTCTTCTCCTAAAATACTCTTATGGAGTGTGCAGTATGGCAAAGGCAGCCATGAGGGAATCCTCAATATAAGGAAGGTATATTATACTCAAACAATAAATTTTTAAAAATAAATTACGTATAAATTTTCACTCTAAATAGTTATTTATAGCGTGGTCTTATGAGCCTGTAAAACCAAATTCATTAGGCTGCAACTATTTCTAAAATATTAAACACCTAAAACATCCTCAACGTGAGTCTGTTGAATGTAATCTTTGAAATGTTACGTATGTAGGGTCTACAATTTGTTAGTGGCTATAAAAGTATAACAGCCTTTAGGTTTCTGAAGTTTCATGACTGTCCCTTATTCCTATTAAGAGGCAGTAAAATCTAGTCTGGGAAACTCTAGTTGGTTTACAAAGAAAATTAATGTGCTTTTCATTTCGGGGGGCCCTCAGACTGTTAGGATTAGTGTGAAATACTGACATGTACATTCCTGAGCACAATAGGAGCAGGATGGAATGGTGATGGCAAATAACTGGATAGTCTCCAGAAAGGCTTTGAGAAATACTATTAGATCTCCATCTGCTGGTTGGAAATTCCAGGGTCATAAGAGTATAACACTAGCTAAAATACAAGGCTTTAATGATCTCTACCACTCCTTTTTAGGTTTGTACAGTATCTACTTCCAAAAAGAACTTGTGACAATTTATAGATTAAAATATCTTCATCATTAAACATTTTAAGCTATTGATCACTAGGAGGCAGACTATATTTTATTATTGCTATTGAATTTTCCATATTAAATTTACGATAAATTCATTTCCCAAAAAAATCTTGCCTTGAAAACATTTACTAAAATAGAAAGGACAAGAAAATAAGAAAAAGGGCAGAAATAGGCTAAAAACTAAATAAGGGTTAACAGTAAACTTATCACGATCTAATTCTAAGTAATATGACATAAATAACTTATCATTCCTTTGAACTATGTGAAACAAAAGTATATTAAATTTCTCCATTCCATCCATCCATCATGGATGACTTTGGTAGAAGAGTAAGCAAGGAACAGTTAGTTTCAGGGCCTTAAATAAACCACAGAGAGATTAATATATTATTCTGCTTATTTTATTTTTCTTCATGTCTACGTCTTCTTTCCTTTTCTCATCTCTCATTTGATATATGATATACACATATATGCTGACATAGTGAGGAAGAGTGACAAGACTTGGAGAGGAAAAGCTTACATTAGTTTACCTTGCAATATGAATTGTCCAATTGTACAATATTATATAGCTCTTTTAGCTCATGAAAAAGTATAAATAAGGTTATATTTAACTCAGTACCAACCAGATCTGACAACCAAACCTAGATTCCAAAATAAGTCTTTTTTCCAACAAATTGAATATCCCAGAGCTTACACAAATGCAGATAAGGCTCAAAGCTTCCCTTTTAAAAAGATCCTTTGACATTTTTCATAAAACTAGCTCTTTGCTTGTGGCTGAATTTTAGGACTTCCACGAATCCCTTGAATAATCAAAGACTGGCTTTACATAACTGTACGTGTGGTATTCTATAAAAGATCCAGAAGCTCGTTAATGAGAATTGCTAAAAAATATTAAAATATTTCTTAAAATTATTTTTGTCAAACCATTATGTGGTAAAAAGTTATCCACTGGAGTCTATTTACATGTGGTTACTGTCATGGATGGCAAGATAAAAAGAAATCCACTACAGGACATTCCCACTTCTCCCCAGAGTCACTGTGTCCCAGACAACACACCAATCTCTTCAGGAATACCAATATAATTTTTTAATATATGAAAAGTATCCACAATATTCACCTGTTACTGATTATTAAATTCCCATATGGTAGGGTTCTTACCAAAGCAAACCCTCAGGCATCTAGCATTTAAGCTATTTCATTCTGGGAATAAAAAATTGTCATTTAGAAATAAGTATACCACTTAGTAATAAATTATGTGCAAGTCACTCCAGCACAGTGTATTTCCATCACTTCAGTATTTTTATCTCCCCAAAAAAGTGTCACAAACGAGTCATGAAAAGCTATTAACTGAATCATTCACACATTGAATAGATGTTGTTGTCAGTTTGTTCTTTCAATGGAAATAATGAACGACTGATTTATTCATAACTGGTAATTATGATAATACACCTTCATTTCCCACCCTTTCCAGTATACTATACATATTTTATAATTGTCTTATTTTATACCTGATTTAAAATCATATGCTTCCATACAAATTTCTTCTTTCCCAGGCTTTTCCTTAACTTCCTTTGGCTTGGGGAATAATTAAAATGTTTTAACTGACTTGGTTCCCCTGCCTTGTCTTCTCTTTCAATTTTCTGCCTTTCCCCCTGGTAGAATTGATCCATACCTTAAATTTATGCAACTGGTGGCTGAAATTTAACTTTTAAGTAGATGGAGAATACATGTTTATAATCACTATCGAGTGAATCTTGTCAGCACTTACTTGGTCAAGTTTACTTTGTTTTCTTTCTGGGATAGAAGGAAACAGTAGGTAAAGAAAGATAATAGAGGCTGATTTGTACGTCAAAGAAAAGAAATTCTTGGTCTTACGAATCATGGCAAGAAGACATACTTCATCCTATTTTTCAATTTTTTTTAGAGCAGAGAGGAACATTTCCCTTGAACTTTTCATCTCTAACCCTGAAATCAATTTTATATTTCCTAGACATTCAACAATTTTTCTATTTTGCTGCCTAACATGCTATATATACACTGGACTCTGCCCTCAATGTGTACTACAGGCCCATATAAGAAAAAGCCTTTGAGGATATGCTTCTATGTTTAATTGGGACTTCTACATTTAATGAGGAAAATATCTATCACACTATGGAACATAATTTTGAAATGAACACATGAGAAATGTATTTCAGGGCTAGGTCCAGGAAAAATTCCTCCTGAGAAATGGTTGTGGTTTGTCCCCCATGAATGCTAGAGCCCTGTAACACATCCTAGTTTCTTTACATCTCATCTCAGGAATCAGAACTGGGTTATAATTGATAACATGGTAACCAGGTTAACCTTTCTCTCCAGTGTCCTGGTTTTCTCCTTTTTTACATTGTTTATTTCCAATTTGTAATCCTATTCTGTTCACTTTATTTCATATGTCTTTTGTTATAAAAGTCTCAGATTATTTTGGGAGGAGCAAAAAGTATAAATAAGAAAACAAACTAGAGTTGCTATTCTGAAAGCATTTTTGAATCTTACTGCAATGGTGGTAAAATCTGAACTTTGGAATGCTAACTTTTTTTCTTTCTAGTATCATGCCCAATTTCCCCTACCCCATCATTGAGTCATCTTTAGGTTTTCAATTCCTTAATTTGCATCTTACTTATGAGTTGTGAAAAAAAAAAACAAAAACCTTACCAACACACACACACATATACACACTCACTCACACAGCACACTCCTCTTGTATATTGTTCTTCAGATATAAAGATCACTAAGTAAAGTAGGACATACATTTCAAGACAGTTTCCACTAGTAGAAACATATTCTCAGATGCTGAATTAAAGAGACCAACAAACTGTATTTTCAGAAGAGTTAACTAGGGTTAAAAATGAAGTTGTCAACAATTTTTTTTTTTAAAAGTATTTTCTTGGTGTAAGCTAAGAGTTTATATGGATGGTTATTAAGTTGCACTTAACTTTTTTCAAATATTAAATTTTACCTTCTTTTATTAACACAGTTAACCTAATTATAGCTTGTAGATCATAAACCATGATAACTATATTCCAAACATTCATTCTTCCACTTTCCTTGATAGCCTAAACCCCTCTTTCTGAGCAGCCCATCTATCCCTCCAATCCCAGCCCCACATTGAAAAGAGGAAATATTTTTTTTAAGTACATCCAAGTTTATCCATATAAAAATATCTTCAACATAATTTCATGATACTATTTAAAGTGTCTCCTTTCACTTACATTCAGAGAATTGGGGTTAATAAGTTTCAGTCAAATACTGAAACTTAAAATGTAGGTTTTAGGAACCATATTAATAAACTATGAAATAAATATGAACAAAATCCCCCAAACTGAAATTTAAAACGAATGTATTTTTCATATTTTATCCAAAATTTAATTGTAATTAACTTTAGTCATAGTCCATAAAAAAATTCATGGAAAGCGAAAATAAAATAACATTTCATCCGTAACAATATAAGAACTCGTTCACACGTAGCATTGCAGGTGTATTTATATGGTTAGAATTTAGTCCCACTGCCAGATTTATGAAGCATGCAATAAAGACCAATTTAAAATATAAAAATTCTCACTTGGCATGCAAATCCCATCCTTAGTTGAATGTCCTAGTCCCCCATTACTCCTTAAAGTCAGAGAAAAGAGATCAGGTGAAAGAGGAAAATCAAGAAAATGTTAACAAAATATTGCATTCTGTTTCCAATTATTATATAAATCCTATTTTACAAACTTTCTTTGAAAATTAAAGAAAGAATAAACCAGTATCAATGTACAAATTATATATCTACAACCAATACATTTAATAAGTTAAAATTTTGGAATATAAGGCCTCTACATTCATAGTTTTAAATTACACTTAGACAAGGTTCTGAATTACATTTCAACTCTGTTTAAAGAGTAAAACCTTTATAAAAACAGAGATGCCTTCTTTATAAATAAAGTAAAATGAATTTATGAACCTATGCAATATAAAAATACAAGTAAAAATCTTATTTAAGTGAGTTATTAAGTCTAGTTCAAACAAAATATATCTATTCTGGAGTCTCCATAGATTTTTTTATTTTCTTGTTTTTCCTGATGCCATTAAGTTTTGTTATACTATAAATATGGATGCAGTTGGAACTACATTACTACCAGCACATACTTAAAGTTGGGTAAAACGTTTGGATTAGTGGTTCTCAATTTTTTTCTAATCCTAAGTACTTAAAGATGTAACACACTACCAGTAACTCATCACAGCGATGGTTCTCAGTGGCGTGTGTGTGTGTTTGTGTGTAGGTTGGTGGTTTGTGTGTGTGGCAGGGGTGTGGGACCTGACTTGGAGAGGGATACCACCTTCTTTGCTTTTTCTTAGCTTTTCTCTGCAAAGAATCAGCCCTGAAGTGTGTACTTCAATTACCCTCTTTTTAAAAATCTCAGATCTTGGTTTGGGTCTGAAGCTGAGTACTATGGAATATAATGCAGCTTTGGATCAACCCTGATCAAGGAGATCCCCAGGAGAGATTGCAGTCTGGGAAAATTTAAAGGTGGATATCCCAGAAATGAGATTATATATCTAAGAGGCCAATAATAACCTGTCTTGGAGGATCCTGTATATATCAGTTCAGAACCTTCATAGTTCTCTCATAGAAAACCCAGGCCGTTTCTCTGGGAGCCACTTTGGTCTGTACACACTATAGACTCCACCTCTGGTCCAATATTTGACTAACTTCAAGATTACGTCAACACCACCTACCTAGGCATTACAAAAGTCCTCCTGAAAGCAATTAATCTGACAAGAGTGCAAATGAGACAATTATGATCACCCAGGTGATCACAAAAATGGCCACGGGGGAAATAAGGGAGAGAGATTCAAGAAGTATGCTATAGGGGCTGGCCCCACAGCGTAGTGGTTAAGTTCAGCACGCTGCACTTAGTTGGCCCAGGTTCGCGGGTTCAGATCCTGGGTGCAGACCTAAACCACTCATCAGCCATGCTGTGGCAGCGACCCACATACGAAGTAGAGGAAGACTGGAAGAGATGTTAGCTCAGGGCTAATTTTCCTCAAGCAGGAAAAAAAAAAGATGAAGACTGGCAACAGATGTTAGCTCAGGGGAAATCTTCCTCAGTAGAAAACAAAAAAAAAGAAGTATGCTGTAGATGTCACTTTTCTCAGTAATAGATTTACACTAATACTTTTAAAGGATTCTACGATGGGAAACAGAGTTAAGGGGGGTGAGGGAGAAGCAAAAACTGGATCTTCAGACCCTAGAAACAGAAAAGGACTCTCTTTTAAGACAGAGCTGCTTCTTTAGTGCTTTTGTAATAATATTCCATCTGACACCTCCTAGGTCAAAATATTCAAATAAACATCTATAGAGAAATTTAGCAGTTTAATCCTTTCTGCTTGCTCCTTTACATTATTTTTTAACTTACGTTCCTGCTCAGTATTCATATGCTTCATAGGTATTTGACAAAAAAATTTAAATAGTTATGCCTTTCTTTTTTTTTTTCCCCTAGCATGTTAAAAAGCATTGAACCACATTTGACTAGATGAGTCAACCATTCCCTAGGTATAACTTCTAGAGTTGTATTAGTTTCATTTGCTGCAGTGGTATAATAATTTACTATTAATGTCTTAAATTACAGCATTTGAACATGCTCCAGGAACTAATACTTTTCCCCAAAGCAGATGAATCATGAACCTGAAATACATAATGCACCTTGAAGGTGCTTATAATTCTTCCCAGGAGTGACTTATCCACATGATAGAACACTGACCATTTGATTTGAGTGGTGACCTTCCAATAGCAATGAAGACCATTTCAATGCTTTTGAAATGTTACTATTAAAAATAAGTTAAAATAAATATTTAAAGTATGTAAACACAGAAACTTTTCCGGTAATGCTTCCCTTGGGAGGCAGGAATGCTGGGGACTAACAGCAGTAACAACCTTGGCTTCCCTTTCCTGAGTTTTTGTAGAAAGGCCCTTCTCTATTCTCCAAAATAGTTCAAATATCTATGAGAGAATTTGGTTGGATTTGAGAGTCTTAGAGCAAGTGATATTAAAGTTTACATAAAGAAAATATACAGTCAATATCATAGCAAAATTCAGTACTATTTAGTACAGCAGTTCAAATAAATCTGAGTATCCACAAGCCTAACCATTTGGAAGTCAGTTTTGGAAATCAATATATATAATATGCTTTGTGATCTTGTTTTCATGACTGATATAGATCCATGAGATAAATAAAAGAAACCCAAAACGCTGTAAATAACCGTAATTTCATATGTATGTATATATATTTGTGTATGTGTGTGTGTGTGTATATATATATATATACTTCTGTCTGCTAGATATACAATGTGCCTCTAGATTTATTCATCCATTCAATACATATTTATTGAGAATTTACTATATTCAAGGCACTATTAGAGATTAAAAGAAATATGAATTAGATATAGATGGAGGTCTAAAAAAGGCTTAAAAAGGAACTCATGTCAAAATTAAGAATAAATGAGACCAAAAATTTAATTACCCATAGTGGGAAACAATGATGATAAAAACCTAAGCCAGGCTACAGTGGAATGAATAATAGAATGAAAAGCAGAACCCTGGCTCTAATCAGTGTGACCTTCATCAAGGTCAATTCACCTTTTGGGGTTCTGCTTCTCTATCTGAAAAATGAGGGAAATTTAACCATGTGATCTTCAGAGTCCCTTCTAGCTCCAACATTAGATACAACTATACTCCATAAGCTTGATTTAAACCAGAAGGTGTAAACCTCATTCTTCACTTGTAGTGGCTTCACTGATGAATGAATAGCAATGTCAGCTAAAATGAATTTTCTCTCCTTTTTCCTTTCCTGACTCCAGTTTGATGGAGGTACCAGTTAGCAATAAAATAGCATTGAGGAGTTGGGAATCACAAAAAGACAGAACTGTATCCAAAACGATAATACTGTGATTATAGAATTATAGAATTATTGTTTCCACACCCTAACATTTTGAAAATAGCTGATGAAAAAAAACAATGAAGAGCAAGTAGACAAGGAAAACATAACTGAAAACAACTGGGAGACAAAAACTTTTCTTGTTTGAACTTTTAACAAAAATGAGTGAACTTTTAAGAAAAATGAGTGTCTAGTGATATTTCATTCAGAATATTTTTAAATGTGCAAATTCAATTATGGAGCCATGGCAACCACAATGATAAAAGGTAAAGTTTTATCATTAATTTGAAAATGTCTTGGTTTGAAAAAAGTTTGGTAGTAAAATCAAGGTTAAATGAAATATTATGAAGCTGTGCCATTAGGTTCATAATGAGGTGCCTCAGGGATCAGTGCTAGCACAGGTGTTCAATATATTTATTAATGACATAGAAGAATTGTGAATAACATGGAAGCACATTTGGATGACTTCAAAGATATTTATAGCAATCAAAACAGGTGAATGACTGCTTTTCTTGACCCATTCAAGAGCAATTATTGAACATATATTACAGCAAATAATCAACAAGAGCAAATTAATGTGAAGTGGGTGGAATTACCCAAGTTTTCTTAATATGCTAATAGCTACTGAAATAGTTATTGCCTTTCAGGCAAGAGTGGGCAGTTCTAAGAAGACATCTGTACAATAAACAGCTCTTCATGAAAAATGAATACTCAAAAAAGGCTGCAAAAAAGAATAATGCAAAAGAATAGTTATCTAAATCAATTAAGTATTGCTGAAAAATTTTACACACCAGAGCTGTGCTCTATTGAAGGACATTGTTGAGACAGGGTGTGGTTCCCCAAACCACATCCTAGGATTACCAGGTGTCTTATCTGGCAATTTTCTAAATAGTTTCCAATTATTATTCACTTCTCTCTAACATCCATCCACTGGAGTTCCCAGATGCCTCTCAGGTGGGAATGAAGTTTACAAGACCATCCACTTCTTACCTCTACTTTGCTCTGTTCCAAAAGATTTTGCTGATGTTAACTTTTATGCATTAATCTTTCCAAATTGAAGATCTCAAGGCTTTAGAAATATTAGAAGTACAGTCGACCCTCCTTAACCGCAGATTTCGAAACCACAGATTCAACCAACCGTAGATGGAAAGACATTCTATGGTCGTGTCTGTACTGAATACGTACAGACTTCTTTTTCTTGTCATTATTCCCTAAACAACACAGTATAACAACTATTTACATAGCATTTACATTGTATTAGGTATTATAAGTAATCTGGAGATGATCTAAAGTATACGAGAGGATATGCATAGGTTATATGCAAATACTACACCACTTTATATAAGGAACGTGAGCAACTGCTGATGTTGGTATCTGGGGCTGGAAGGGGCGGCGGTCCTAGCACCAATCCCCTGTGAATACCCAGGAAAGACTGTAATTCCTTTTCACACAAAAATACATTACCACTCAATAATAGTATGAATTATCTTATATCTTCCCCCTGCCTTGAGGTTAATTATTGTGTGTACGGTTAAATCTTAAATGTAGCATAGTTTCAGTTTTAACTCACACATTGAAAAATATTTTCTGCATTCCCATTTTATCTAAGGTATAATGGAAACAAGAAAAATGAAAAGAACTAATAAAACATGGACCTGCCCTAACAGAACTTAGAAAGCCATGTCTCGCCTCTCATGAACTAAGCATTTCTCAATCCAAGTCCAATTAGATCACATATAAATATGTAATTTCACAATAAATTTGAAATATATTAAAATTAATAAGAATAAGAACTGTTTCTCTAGGAATATATAATAATATTTTTAAAGCCAAGGAACCATTTTCTGCTACCATGTATCTTTTCTTTCAGGGGGAATACATGTTGACCCACGGTATTAACCCTCTCATTTGAAAAATTAACTTAGATACTCCTCCAAATTTCAGAGAAAAATAAAAGATGTCTAGTGTGCATGGAACTAAGCTGGTAGGCCAATAAAACTAGAATGAAGCCAAATACTAATGCAAACATCGAATTGTCTCCAACTCAGCACTACAAAATAATCCATCAGTAAATCCACTGACAGTATGGAGATATGTGTGAAGCACTGAGAGTGAGAATTTTTTCTTTTTTAAGATTTGGTCAAGCATCTCTACTCTCTATACATGCCCACTTGGAAATTTCAGATGTGAACATCTAGAATAATACATCCATGGTCAAATAAGAATTCATAGACTCTTGGAATCTCATTGTTAAATGGGACCTTAGACTTGAAATATTGCTTGAGCTATACATTTTTTCTATACCACCTGACACATCACCACTAGAAATTAAAAAAAAAAAACAAAACTCATTAATAAAGCCAGAGACTCATGGTAAAATGTAAATTTGGGGTAAATAGGTAAACTATGAATGTTGGTAGAATCTCAAACATATTTATTAATGAGATTTACCAGAGGGATTAGAACTGTCTATCTGAAAAATAAAATCTACCATTTGGAGAATAATTCACATATAATAGGTGTGACATTTCTGTTAATTTTTCGTTCTGGATCTTTCAGTAGCTGTGAGTTATTCTGCAGTGTGATTTAGGTATAATTTTAGCAAGAGAAAACAAGTAGTGAATGAGAATTCATTAGCAGATGGTCAAGTGTAAATAGTCATCATGTTGTTTTTAAGCATCAGCAAATTTAATTCCATCTCTAGGGGAGTAAACTCATACTTTAAGGTATGTAGTACATCATATTTATTTTTAAAGAACATTTTAGAATGTGCCTAGATTATAACATACTGAAAGTATTTCGCCGGTTAGGTTTCTTACGCAGGCATAAAGTAATGATGTCTCCAGTGCTAATTAGGACATTTTACAACAACCAAATAATGTTTATAAAATAATAATATTTCACATCTTTGCTCTAGATAAAGAGATTTGTCATGGTAAAAACAAAAAATCTGACTCATACCCAAAACTATGAAAGAGTACATGAGAGAGATCCAGAGATTTGTACTGATTTACAAAGAGAAGGCAGCTCTGCTTTTTTGCTCAAAAATTTTGTTCAAAATTGAATCCACAATGATTAAAAAAATTTAATAGGCTTTCACTCAATTCCAACTTTTAAACGTCAGCCAATTGCCAAGAGATAACTTTTTTTACTTGCATAATCCATTGTGTATTATATTCTATCCTAAATCGAGTGAACAACTCAAGTTAGTTTAACCAAACATTTTTTTCACCCTATATTACAATGGAAAGCAATTACCTTATCCATACCACATGGTATTAGAATTTACGAGCTCACTCTGGTGAAGCAAGGTGTACATATTGATTTTAGTATACACATAGACTCTTCAAGGTCAAACAACAAATTAAAGGGAAGAAGAGTACCCTGAATGAGTGCTGATACTCTTCTTCTGTACCATGGCTTCTGGACCTTAAAATACTCTGGCACTTCACGGGAAGTTATGTGGAATTTGAAAACCCTCTGAAACCGAAAGAAATTTCTGATGCCCAAATGGAGCATTCAAGAAAATTGAACACTATCCAGAAAATAGAAGACTTCATATTTCAGGGCACCCTCCTGAATGACAATGAGAGTCACAAAAGAGAACAAAAAGATTCCACGTACTGCATATATCTTGTTTATTGCCCATTCTTTTGATGAATATGATGGGAAAATACAGGCTGATGAGATTCCTTTACTGCACAGAGAAAAGTTATCTTTGTTACATAATGCATATCATAAGTCTTCCTAAATACAGAGACTACGTTTTAGTTGTTATTCAACTATATGGAGAAAGAACTGACAGTGGGGGCATTGAGTCACAATATTGTACTCTTGAGGTACAACTGAAGCACACATTGCTGGTAGTCACTAGTCTCTAGATTTCAAATAGGAACTGAGATTTTAAATATTTCAGAAAGAATTTCTCTCAAGGTTTCTACTATCATTGTGTCTCTTTCAATCTTACCACACCAACAATAACCCCTGAGCAAAATTCTGAAACTCACACAAAAGCATTTCCTTGAATGCCTTAAATCATCCTCTGTTCTCAGTTTCTTAAACTAATGGTAGTTCATCAGAACTCTCCCAATGGGTCCATTCTGCCAAAAAGCTACATTCAAAACCATCTACCATATTGCAGATTTTTTTTTTGACCAACCAATAAAATTTTGGTCTTGTCAACAGTGCCTTAATGTAGGCACTGTCGTAATTACCAGCTTTGTAAGGAATGTGTGGAAAGGACAGACACTCTGAGCATGCACTCATTGATAGACATCAGATTGAATCGTAAATAGAGACAACCTGATAGGGAATCAAGGGAGTCAACCTGTAAACGGTGACTGTAGATTAGCCAGGGCATGGGTGAGGCAAAGACATCTGAAGAGATTGTTAGCCCCAAAGTATCTCCTCCACAGATCACAGAACCTGAAATTCCTAACCATTAGGTTCATTCCTCTAAGATACTGCCTGCAATACAAACTATTTTAGTTGAAAGTATCATATTTGGAACAGAAAGCACATTACAAAGTAGTTTATAATAACCCCCAAAATTTTCAATGGGGTAAAATTAAAAATAAATTATGAAGGAAAGATATAGAAGAAATGATGTTAGCAAAAATGAAATAAAGTATACCAAATGCATGCTGAATATAGTCAAAAGAATAAAAATCTCATTAGCGGTTAATTTATAAAACTGATTACTATGTGCATGGGGAGGGGACGAGCTGCTCATTATTTTGCAAAGTCCATTTGCTTTTTTTTTAATACAATTGTGTCTTCAATGCGGATGAATATATGTTGCTCATAACTAATCAAGTAATAAGTGCATATCAGAATAAAGAAGCATTTGGGGCCGGCCCGGTGGCGCAAGCAGTTAAGTGCGCGTGCTCCGCTGCGGCGGCCCGGGGTTCGCTGGTTCGGATCCCGGGCGCGCACCGACGCACTGCTTGGTAAGCCATGCTGTGGCAGCGTCCCATATAAAGTGGAGGAAGATAGGCACAGATGTTAGCCCAGGGCCGTCTTCCTCAGCAAAAAGAAAAAAAAGAGGAGAATTGGCGGATGTTAGCTCAGGGCTGATCTCCTCACAAAAAAAAAAAAAAGAATAAAGAAGCATTTTTATATAATTCGACTGTCTAGGTTCTATGTTTTCACAGTAAAAAAGTGTTATTTTTAAAGGCTATCTTTGTGAGGCAAAATAGAGGGCAAAACAGATCCCTTCCTACTTAGGATTTTAATACTTCCTTGGCTGAAAGAGAAAGATTTTTCAATAATAAGAAAAGGCACGGTGAGTTACAGGAGCACTGGTCTGATGAGGCCATATACAGGATATATTACCAGCAATATTCCAACCTAATGTGTCAGATTGTACAGCTCTTTTTAAAAAGCTGCATTAATAAAAAGTAAGCACTTCTATGAAGATAAATTGATTGTTTGTTGTTATTCTAAAGGAGATAAAAAAAATAGGGATGATGCAGTATCAGCAGTGGTAGGCATTAGTGTATTCTGGTCTAACTTCAACCCAAAATCCAGACCATTAAATACAATTTGGAAAGGCTCAGCTCTCAGAGTATCAGAGGATGCACAGCCCATATGTAATGAAGAAGCGCTCCCAAATCAGTGGATGAGCATCACGCATTCTGATGAACCAAGCATAGAGGCTGAAATTAACTATACAAAAACTCTCCCTCCTTACCCAGCTTCCCTTAATAAAACTGGTAAGCTACGGCCAGGGGACAGGTCTCTGCATTTAATTTTTTTTAACAAATATTTATTATCTACTACTTGATAGATGCCAGTCACAGAAAAAAATTATTCCAATGAACTCCCAGTTAATTCGTGCCAACTCAATAGGTTCTATTCTATGTGGAGAGTCAATTTACCACTGCATCATAATGCAGTTACAATAACAGCTTCAGTTAATCAAAACCATAATTTAATTTTATTTTTATGATAAAAAGTTTATCAAAAATCATTAACAGCAGTGACATCAGCATAATGGTGGAGTGAGCTTCCCCCATTGAACTCTCCCCCTCTAAGACACAACAAAAAGGACATTCATATTCCAACAGAAGCTATTCACACAATGTAGGGGACGTCTGAGGCACCCAGGCAGCCATATAACCAAGGACTGAGGTGATGGAATCCGCAGAGTAAGTGGAAGGAGGTAAGAGGAGCTCCCTTCCTTCCCCAAGGACTGCAACCCAGAGACTGAGACCACGCGGCTCTCAGAGGATGGGGAGGGGCGGCTGGCGCCTGAAAACTGGCGCTCTCCAAGATCCCTCACAGCCCTTGGGGATCCCCCTACGGAGGGAGCAGAACTGTTGTGAGGGTAGTTTCAACAAGCTAGCCCCTCAGGATAACAGAGACCAACAGTGAGGCAAGAAACCTCTGAGATCGGGGAGGTGAAAATAAGTGCCCCTCCCCAACCCGGCCCGCCTGACTAATGCTTCAGCACAGTGGTGGTTCAGCTCAGCCCCATCCCCAGAGGCAGCGGCCCCCAGGTGCCGAGGCCCGACCAGTAGTGGGGCGAGCCTGTGCCCCCACACCAGAGGCAGCAGCAGCTCAGTCCCCACCACGCCACAGCCCCAGTTGCTCGAGCTGGACCAAGCCACCGCCCCAGCTTCCCCAGCTCCCCCGTGCCACGGCCCCAGCTCCTTTGGCTGGACCATGCCCTGCCCCCAGCTCCTTCAGCTTGACCATCCTCCCTCCCCCCAGCTCCAGCTGCTTTGGCTTGGCCTGTGTTCAGGCTCCAGCTGACTTGGCACCAGCAACTTCAGCCCAGCACACTCCAGTTCCAGCTTCTTTGGTCCAGTGGGGCTCCAGCTCCTCCTTCTTTGGCCCAGCGTACTCCAGTTCCAGCTTCTTTGGCCCAGCACACTCCAGTTCCAGCTTCTTTGGCCCAGCAGTGCTCCAGCTCTTCTTTCTTTGGCCCAGCACACTCCAGTTCCAGCTTCTTTGGCCCAGCACACTCCAGTTCCAGCTTCTTTGGCCCAGCACACTCCAGTTCCAGCTTCTTTGGCCCAGCAGTGCTCCAGCTCTTCCTTCTTTGGCCCAGTGCACTTCAGTTCCAGCTTATTCAGCCCAGCAGTGCTACAGTTCCTGCTTCTTCAGTCCAACAGCACTTCAGCTGCTGCTGCTTCAACCCACCCACACCCAAGCCTCAGCTGCTTCGGCCTAGCTGCGCTCCAGTCCCAGATGTTCCCACGCTCCAACTCCAGCTGTTTCCACGCTTCCCCCCAGCAGCCTCCACTCAGCCATGCCTCAGATCAGCCAGGGGCCAATGAGAGTGCCCATGGATTGAGGCAGGCCAGAATACACAGCCCTTGGCTCTGAACCAGTGGCAGCAAGAGGAAACTGCAACCATATATTTTCACTCTGAAGAAAAGTAAGCCAACATCAACAGGTACTATGCAAAAATATATTAAATCTCCAGATCAAAAGGAAAAGGACAAGCACCCAGAAGTCAACCCAGAAAGCACAGAAATGTATAACCTTAATGACAGAGAATTCAAAGTAGCCACCATAAAAAAGCTTAATGAAATACGAGAAAAAACAGACAGACAATTCAATGAAATAAGGAGTTTCTTCACAAAAGAGACTGAAAGTATAAAAAAAAATCAGAAATCTTAGAGATGAAACACACAATAGAGGAGATAAAGACAAATCTGGAAGCCTTAAGCATCAGGGCTGACAATATGGAGGAAAGAATTAGCAATACTGAGGACAGCAATGCAGAAATGCTCCACATGGAGGAGGAAAGAGAACTAAGACTAAAAAGAAATGAAGAAACTCTCTGAGAAATATCCGACTCAATTAGCAAACCCAACAAAAGGATTATAGGTATTCCAGAGGGAGAAGAGAGGGAAAAAGGAGCAGAGAACTTGTTCAAAGAAATAATGGCTGAGAACTTCCCAAACCTGGGCAAGGAGCTGGAAATAGCAGTGAATGAAATCAATAGATCTCCTAAATATATCAACACGAAAAGACCCTCTCCAAGGCATATAGTAGTAAAGCTGGCAAAAGTCAACAACAAAGAAAAAATATTAAGGACAGCTAGACAAAAAAAATAAATAAATAACATACAAAGGATTTCCTCTCAGGCTCTCAGCCAATTTCTCGACAGAAACTTTATAGGCTACGAGAGAGTGGAACGATATATTCAAAATTCTGAATTCTGACAAAAACTTTCAGCCAAGAATACTCTATCCAGCAAAAATATCCTTCAGATATGATGGAGAAATAATAACTATCCCAGATAAATAAAAGCTAATGGAGTTCCTTGCCACAAGACCCCCACTATAAGAAGTGCTCAAGAAGGCCCTCATCCCTGAGAAAAAAAAAAGACAAAGGGGATTCAAAGTTTTGAACAAGGAGGAAAATAGGTCGAGAAAACCAGAAAAATTGTAGTTCTCTATCAAAATAGATTAGCAAACACTTAATTATAAAACCAAAGATCAAGGGAAGGTAAGCACCAAGCATAAATATAACCTCATCATGTTAAACACAAACTCATGACACAAGAAGGAATAACATGTCACAACAATAACTTTGAAATGGAAGAGGAAAGGGATCGAATTGACTTAGTCTAAAGGAATAAGAGGCCATCAAAAAATGGACTATCACAGCTGGTGGGAATGCAAACTGGTGCAGCCTCTATGGAAAACAGCATGGAGATTCCTCAAAGAATTAAAAATAGAGATGCCCTATGATCCAGCTATCTCACTACTGGGAATCTATCCAACGAACCTGGAATCAACAATCCAAAGAGGCTTATGCACCCCTATGTTCATTGCAGCATTATTCACTATAGCCAAGAAGTGAAAGCAACCCAAGTGTCCCTCGACTGACGATTGGATCAAGAAAATGTGGTATATATATACAAGGAATACTACTCAGCCATAAAAAAGGACAAAATCGTCCGATTTGCAACAAAATGGATGGGCCTGGAGGGTATTATGTTAAGTGAAGTAAGCCAGAAAGAGAAAGACAAACACTGTATGATCTCACTCATATGTGGAATATAAACCAACACATGGACAGAGAAAACTGTATTGTGGTTACCAGGGACAATGGGGGGTGGGGGGTGGGCACAAGGGGTGAAAGGAGACAGATATATGGTGATGGACAAACAAAAATGTACAACCCAAAATTTCACAATGTTAAAAACTATTAAAACATCAATAAAAATAAATAAATAAATCAATGGACTATCACATCCACGATATTTTTTATACAAACCTCATGGTAACCACTAAGCAAATAACCAGAACAGAATCAACATGATAAAGAAAGAGAAAGAAAACTAACAGAACCCCCATACAGAACTACCAAACTGAATTGGTAGTCCAAAACACATGGGATGAGAAACAAAAGAAATGCAAAAGAACTGGAAAAAGAGGGGAAAAATAACAACAAGCCCCCATATATCAATAATTACCCTAAATGTAAATGGATTAACTCTCCCATCAAAAGACACAGAGTGGTGGGATGGATTAAAAAAACAAGACCCAACAATATGCTGCCTCCAGGAAACACATCTCATCTCTAAAGACAGGCACAGGCTCAGAGTGAAAGGATGGAAGACAACACTCCAAGCTAATGGCAAACAAAAGAAAGCAGGTGTTGCCATACTTATATCAGACAAAGTTGACTTCAAGATAAAACAGGTAATGAGACACAAAGAAGGGCAATATATAATGATATAAGGCACACTCCACCAAGAAGACATATCACTTTTAAATATATATGCACCCAGTAGAGGAGCACCAAGGTACATAAAGCAACTATTAACAAACCTAAAAGGAGATATTAAAAACAACACAGTAATAGTAGGGGATCTTAACACCATACTCTCATAAATGGACAGATCATCCAGACAGAAAATCAATAAGGAAATAATGGACTTAAACGAAAACTTGATGAGAAGGACTTAACAGATTTATATAGAGCACTCCACCCAAACACAGCAGATTACACATTCTTCTCAAGCGTGCATGGAACGTTCTCCAGAATAGACCATGTGTTGGGAAACAAAGCATGCTTTTATAAATTTAAGAAGATTGTAATCATAACAAGAATCTTTTCCAACCATAATGCCGTGAAGCGAGAAATCAACTATAAGGAAAATATCGGGAAAGTGAGAAGGCTGTGGAGACTCAACAACATGCTACTAAAGAACCAATAGATTATTGATGAAATTAAAGGAGAAATCAAAGCATATCTGGAGACAAATTAAAATGAAAATACACCATACCAACTCATGTGGGATGAAGCAAAAGCGGTCCTGAGAGGGAAACTCATAGCAATACAGGCCCACCTTAACAAACAACAAAAAGCCCAAATAAGCAACCTCAAACTATGCCTTACAGAATTAGAAAAAGAAGAACAAACAAAGCCTAAAGTCAGCAGAAGGAGGGAAATAATAAAAATCAGAGCAGAAATAAATGAAATTGAATTTAAAAAAACAGTAGAAAGGATCAATGAAACAAAGAGCTGGTTCTCTGAGAAGATAAACAAAATTGACAAACCTTTAGCCAGACTCACCAAGAAAAAAAGAGAAAAGGCTCGAATAAACAAAATTTGAAATGAAAAAGGAGAAATTACAACAGATACCACAGAAATACAAAAGATTATAAGAGAATACTATGAAAAACTATATGCCAACAAATTGGACAATCTAGAAGAAATGGATAAATTCCTAGACTCATACAACCTCCCAAAACTGAATTAAGAAGAAATAGAGAACCTGAATAGACCAATCACAAGTAAAGAGATTGAAACAGTAATCAAAAACCTCCCAAAAAATAAAAGCTCAGGACCAGATGGCTTCTCTGGAGAATTTTACCAAACATTCAAAGAAGAATTCATACCTATCCTTATCAAACTATTCCAAAAAATAGAGGAAGATGGAACACTTCCCAACACATTCTATGAGGCCAACATCACCGTGATACCAAAGCCAGGCAAGAACAATACTAAGAAGGAAAACTACAGACCAATATCCCTGATGAACATAGATGCAAAAATCCTTAACAAAATATTGGCAAACCGAATACAGCAATACATTAAAAAGATCATACACCATGATCAAGTGGGATTTATACCAGAGACAAAGGAATGGTTCAACATCTGCAAATCAATCAATGTGATACACCACATTAACAAAACGAGGAATAAAAACCATATGATCATCTCAATAGATGCCGAGAAGGCTTTTGACAAGATCCAACAGCCATTTATGATAAAAAATCTCAACAAAATGGGTATAGAAGGAAAGTACCTTAACATAATAAAGGCCATATATGACAAACCCACAGCCAACATCATACACAATGGGGAAAAACTGAAAGCCATCCCTCTGAAAGCAGGAAAAAGACAAGGGTGCCCATTCTCACCACTCTTATTCAACACAGTCCTGGAGGTTCTGGCCAGAGCAATTAGGCAAGAAAAAGGAATAAAAGGAATCCGCAACAAAGGCAGTGAAATGAATTGCCAATTAGGCAACAAAGAAGTGAAACTTTCGCTGCTTGCAGATGACATGATCTTATATATAGAAAACCCTAAAGAATCCATTGGAAAACTATTAGAAATAATCAACAACAGCCAAGTGGCAGGGTACAGAAATCAGTTGCATTTCTATGTACCAACAACGAACTAACAGAAAGAGAACTCAAGAAGACAATCCCATTTACAATTGCAGCAAAAAGAATAAAATATCTAGGAGTAAATTTAACCAAGGAAGTGAAAGACCTATACAATGAAAACTATAAGACATTATTGAGTGAAATCAATGATGACATAAAGAAATGGAAAAATATTCCATGCACTTGGATTGGAAGAATAAAAATAGTTTAAATGTCCATACCACCTAAAGCAATCTACAGATTCAATGCAATTCCAATCAGAATCCCAAGGACATTCTTCACATAAATAGAACAAAGAATACTGACATTCACACAGGGCAACAAAAGACCTCATATAGCTAAAGCAATCCTGAATAGAAGAACAAGGCCAGAGGCATGACAATCCCTGACATCAAAACATACTACAAAGTGATAGTAATCAAAACAGTATGGTACTGGTACAAAAACAGACACACAGATCAATGGAACACAATTGAAAGTCCAGAACTAAAACCTCATATCTATGGGCAGCTAATCTTTGACAAAGGAGCTAAGGACATAAAGTGGAGAAAGGAAAGTCACTTCAATAAATGGAGCTAGGAAAACTGGACAGCCACTTGCAAAAGAATGAAAGTAGACCATCTTCTTTCGCCATACACAAAAATTAACTCAAAATGGATCAAAGATCTGAAGGTGAGACCTGAAACTATAAAACTCCTGGAGGAAAATATAGGCAGTACACTACTTGTCATCAACCATAAAGGGATCTTTTTGAAGTCCATGTCTACTCAGACAAGGGAAACAAAAGAAAAAATAAACAAGTGGGACTTCAACAGATTAAAGAGCTTCTACAAGGCAAATGAAACCAGCATCAAAATGTATAGGGAACCCACCAGCTGGGAAAAAATATTTGCAAACCATATATCTGACAAGGGATTAATCTCCATAATATATAAAGAACTCACACAACTGAACAACAAAAAAACAACCCGATCAAAAAATGGGCAGAGGAAATGAAGAGACACTTCTCCAAAGAAGATATATAGATGGCCAATAGGCACATGAAAAGATGCTCAACATCACTAATCATCAGGAAAATGCAAACCAAAACCACACTAAGATATCATCTTACACTCGTTAGAATGGCTATAATCCCCAAGACAAGAAGCAACAAATGCTGGAGAGGCTGTGGAGAAATGGGAACCCTGATCCACTACTGGTGGGAATGCAAAATGGTGCAGCCTCTATGGAAAACAGTATGGAGATTCCTCAAAAAATTAAAAATAGAAATACCTCATGATCCAGCTATCCCACTACTGGGTATCTACCCAACGAACCTGAAATCAACAATCCAAAGAGCCTTATGCACCCCTGTGTTCATCGCAGCATTATTCACTGCAGCCCTCGACTGATGATTGGATAAAGAAGATGTGGTGTGTGTATATGTCAGCCATAAAAAAAGACAAAATCGTCCCATTTGTAACAACATGGATGGACCTGGAGGGTATTATGTTAAGTGAAATAAGCCAGAAAGAGAAAGACAAACAGTGCATGATTTCACTCATATGTGGAAGATCAACCAACACACGGACAGATAGAACAGTTTGGTGGTTACCTGGGGCTAGGGGAGTGCGGGGTGGGCACAAGGGGTGGAGGGATGCACTTATATGGTGACTGACAAACAATAATGTACAATGAAAATTTCACAATTAAAAAAAAATCATTAACAGCAACAATAAAATGTTACCAGACATCTGAACAACTTTTCTTTAATCCATCTCCACTTTTAAATCTACAACCTTACACAGTAAAAACCCACCTCTAAGTAATAACCTTGGAGCATTGCAAAATATTCAACTATAAAACACAAAGTAAATTTTCATAGGATGAGCTACTTACTGAGAAAGAAAAGCAATATATATATACTTCAAAAAGTTCTTTGATGGCAAGGAAGGAAACCAAAAATTTGTAATCTCCAATTAATCAGATAATTTAACTCATTAGACTGCTTTCTTCTTTTTCCTCTAGTATTCCAGTTAAATGCTTTAGAGAATATTATAATATGCTATTTTATGAGTAGTAAACACAACCTTGAGGACAAGAAGAGAGGAATTGGAATCTATCATAAATTCTGCTGTGAATTACACACACACACACACACATACATATAAATATATACACCTGTGTGTTTATGCATGTGCGTTTCCATCCTTTGGAATCACATCTCTAAAACTGAGAAAGTGTGCATTGCCCCCATATCTCTAAAATATGGATTTCCAAAGTATGGATTTCAGACAAGTATCACTTGAGAACTGGTTAGAAGCCCAAATTCTCAGGCCCAACCCTAGATGTACTGCATCAGAAACTCTAAGAGCAGTGCCCCAAAGTCTGTGTTTCTGCATAAAGGGGATTTTGATGAATGCTAAAGGTTGGGAATCATTGCTCCAAAAGTAAAGAATGATAATATAAAATGTTCACACTTCTGGTGATAAGGTTTAAATTATAAACTTTAGAGTTATTAGTTACTGTTCCAAAATTGACAAAATGCTTCAAATTAGGAAAGTTATCAAGTGCTGCCTGCCCTCATGGCTGTTACTTATGATTAATGGGAGCCAGTCTTTTTTTTTTCTCTCTCTCTCTCTCTCCCCCTCCTTCTGTAGTCTATAAGTGAATGTGAAATAGTCTATGTAAACACTCTTCATCTCCAATCATCAAAATAAATCCATGGGCCAGCCCGGTGGCATAGCGTTTAGGTTCGCACGCTCCACTTTGGTGGCCCAGGGTTTGCAGGTTCGAATCCCAGGTGCAGACCTATGCACCACTTATCAAGCCATGTTGTAGCAGGCAGTCCCATATATAAAGTAGAGGAAGATGGCCATGGATGTTAGCCTAGGGCCAATCTTCCTCAGCAGAAAGGGGAGGATTGGCAACATCTATGTTAGCTCAGGGCGCACTTCCTCACCAAAAAAAAAAAAAAAAAAAAAAAAAGGAAGTAGCAAAAAAAATCCATATGAGGGAAGTAATGCAAAAATCCACTTCTAGGTTATATTTCTCACATAAAGAATAACCAATTTCCAGTCACTTGCCATGGGTATATAATCTGTAACTAGACCTGCTTCATGGTGAACTGACTATCTCAAAAGAAAGATTTGTAGTTTCCAGAAAAATAATCCATTCAGTGTTCCAGGTTTTATAGTAAGGCTTCCAAAATCACAGAATGTACTACACATTTTTACCAGTATATTAAGCTATCATAAATTCATCATTCCTAAATCAAGACAATTCACGTCTACCCCATCCAAAACTTATGACAGACTAATCATGAATCACGTTAAATACCAAGTGTTGCTTTTTTCACATAATTTCACAAAGTCAGATAAACTTATTTGCCAAGGGGCTTACAAAATACTGTAATGTGACACATACTAACATTCAAACCAAAGATTATCACCAATAATGTTGGCATTAGCGGCTAAAGGGGCAGCGATAATTTTACATCAACAAGGTCTGAATAGGCCTCACACAGGAGGATTGGGCAAAATCATTTATCAAATTAAGCCAGGTGAATCTATAATCAATGACCAGAGCTCTTCTGCAGCTGCTGTGCCTCGTAGGAAACAAGTTGAGTTACGAGCTACAGAAGAAAACATTGATTGTTGCTTTCACCTGTTTATTTTGCCAAGTAGAATAGAAATGAATATTACTAATTTCACTTTGAAAATATTTAATACAGTTTTCACTAGGCACTATATAACCAGTAAGGAAACTATAATAACCACAGTTGAATGTCCTATGACGTTAACAAAGCTCAAGAACTTAGCATTTTCCCAGTGACAATAAGTAAAATTAAAATATTGATTTCAGTGACCTGAGTGTGACTGTCATTGTGTAAAATAGACATTATAATTTAGTGAGGGATGAGCTCTGAAAAATACTTTGTTTCCCAACATCTCAGGGCCTTCTTTTTTTAATGAGTCACTAGCAATTGATGTTCTTTCCAAATACGTTTAGTGCCCCTAAAACCAGTACATCATAGAACAAACATATAATTCCTCAAACCTACATCCACAAAAGCTAAACTTTTATTGCTTGACTATAAAACTTTTCTCCAGACTATGTCAGTATCTCTGCTTATAAAAGATTATAGGGAAAGATTAAACAAATAGAACCAAAACATCTAGAGTGGAGCTGAATCATAAACACACGTAACTTAGACAACTTCAATTCTATAAACTGAAAAGAAAGGTAACAGTGCCAAAGATTCTGCCAGCCAATTTGTATGGCCTGGATATAGTGTGAAATGGGAAATGTTAATCTATTCTGCCCTCAAGAGCTCAGAGATCCCAAATACACCCCCGCATACGAGCAACTAGCCTTGTTGAAGGTGACTATGGGATTTAAAGATGTGTATTTTCACATAGACCCTTGAAAGAAAGACAACTACTTCTGATGCTTAACCAGAGAAATGCTGAAAGGAAAACTGGCTATGCTGAACTTACTGAGACGTGGTATGTTGATCTCCAATTTACCTCTTTGTAAGAGTAATTTTAACTATACTTGGTTTTTCCTTTTCTGCTAATTTTGGAATCCAATCTCTGATCTTTCCTGTAGATCAATAACATTATGCAATGCCTTTCACTGCTTACAAAAACAAAAGTGTCTTTCATAGTGAAGGATATTATAAAGAAAAGCAGAAATACTAATTTTATTATGTACCTTTAATGAAGAGTTAAATCCAAACTAGTGAGGAATCTCTGACATGACAACAGAATGATAGGTGGGCTGGCCAAAAAAACAACAGACAAAATCATTTGTAAAAATACAAGAATTATAATTATAACTCAGTTTCCTTTTCAAAGAGAATCTTCATGCCAGCAACATATTCAACATATCTTAGCCACTAGACTAGTAACTGCTAACTAAATTGTACCTTCAAAGTATAGTTGAGTGACTAATTGCAGACCAAAACTCCCAACAAGATCCATGTGCCTTGAGTTGAATTTACTTTGGTTAATAGATGGTTAACAATGAAACACTCTGGGCCTTGCTGGATGGTTCAGCTAGACAGGTATTCTGAGAAGCCAGATAATGACAACCAAGCAAATTGGGAAGCCAGTCATGCATTGTTTTGGGATTTTCTGTCTCTGTTTTTGTTTTTTTCTTCTATTAGGGAGTGAAAGTCTCTCTAGTAGAATTCTCCACTGGATTACATCAGTCCCCTTGACACAACTACGGCACACATTTTCTGCCTGACAATTCAAGCCAGCAAAAACTAAACATTCATTTCTATTTATTTCTTTCCTGTCTCAAGAGCTAACAGATAATTATTCGCTTCTTCTATTTTGATGTATTTTGTATATTTGTATTTAGACTAACTCATTATAAACACATATCAGGTATACTTATTGACTTACTATATAATGCACACTTAATGCTGATTAAAACAATAATAATTCAGTACATAAATAATACAAGGGGTTCCAAAGCTTGTGCTTGACTGAAGAGAGAACCAGACTTGTGCTCTACCAACCCTATTCACTTATATAAAATAAGAATAATCATCCAGAATTTAAGATTCCCATCCTAGTCTTCACTGCCTTCTCTAGTGCTGACTTCACACTAGGATGATTAAGAGTGGGAATATCCATTCCTTCCGGGAAAAGACCATTCCCACAGTCAGGGATGTGGTCTGATCCTCTGCAACCCCAACGAAACAATCAGACCTCCGATCACTCTCCAACATCTGAGTTATAACACTGGGAATATAACATTGTGTGGGGAACACCATGTGTCCTGTCCAGTTGCAGCTGTACCAAGCTCAGTCCAGCTCCTTTTCAGTCTCTCCTCAGGACCTAATCTCACCCACACTCACCTTTTTATATTATATCCATAACAAATAATAAACATTTCCTTCACCCTCTGACTTAGAGTTATTATTACCCAGTCAGTAGGGAAGAACTTGAGACTGTGATCAGAATGTTTACAGGTCTATATATGTACATATATATTTAGGTACATCAAAAAGACCTTGGGTTGAGTCATTTACATTCATTACCTCACATTACTACTACTCATGCTTTACTTCACATCCTCAACCTAGCAAATGAGACTAACCAGTTGCTCAAACTCAAACTTTGGGAGTCATTTTTGACACCTCCTCTTCCTCAATCCCTATATCTAATTAATCTCCGTCTTCTAAAATCCAGATTTAACATTGTGATGTTTAATTTTATGTATCAATTTGATTGGGCCATGGGGTGCCCATATATTTGGTCAAGCATTATTCTAGGTGTTTCTGTGAGAGCATTTTTGGACAAGGTTAACATTTAATTGGCAGACTGAGTAAAGCAGATTGCCGTCTCTGATGTGGATGGGCCTCATCCAATCAGCTGAAGGCCTGAATAGGACAAAAGGGTGACCCTCCTGCAAACAAGGGAGAATTCTTCTTGCCTGATGGCCTTTGAACTGGGACATCAGCTTTCTTCCTGCCTTCAGATTCTAACTGAAACATCAGTACTTCCTGGGTCTCAAGACTGCCAACCTTCAAACTGGAACTACACCATCAGCTCTCCTGATTCTCAGGCCTTCGGACTCAGACTAGAACTAAACTATCAGTTCTCCTGGGTCTCCTGCTTGTCAACTCACCCTGCAGATCTCGGGACCTGCCAGCCTCCGTAACGGTGTAATCCAACTCCTTATAATAAAACTCTTTCTCTCTCTCTCTCTATATATATCCTATTGATTCTGTTTCTGTGGAGAACCTTGACTAATACATACCTAAATATTTCTTGAATCAATCAGCTTTTTACTCACTTTGCAACAGTCAGATCCAAGTGAACATCATCTCTCACTTTGACTACTGCAACAGCCTCCTCAGTTGTTTACCAATATCTACTCTGACCTCATTCCAAACCTAAACGTTTGCTATATGTAGATTCCTGAATAATGGGGGCCCTACTTGATATCATAAAGTCAGAACAGGGAAAATGAACTCAGCAGCCTCCATTCACCCACAGTATAATTATCTTCATAAGGCTTATTTTTGTCTATGATACATATATCTTGCTTCTAGGTGTCAATACATATCTCACCATATGGATTATCCTCAAATAGCTGGTAGAAAAGGCAAATAGGTTCTAAAATTTATTTAGTACTATTCTTTTATAATGTAGAAATCACATCTATAAGTGCTCAATATTTATGTAGAATGAGAAAAAGGCATGATTCAGAAAGGATGTGTAGTTTTCCCGTAATCAAATCCCTCATAAAAATCTTCATTCTATTCCTACCTTTAAAAATAATTCACTTCATCACTACCTCTCTCAATAAACTGATCTTTTTTCTTTAGAATTACCATAAAATATTATTCCCCAAGTTAACAGAACTAGTAGCCCGTCTGCAATTTTCTCTACCAAGATCACTTGCAGACTGCACTGCGCAGAGCTACATTTTAGAGTAGCCTTAGGCAGAAACATTTGCCTCTTTTTCCTTTAACATTTTTACTCCCTTGACAATATTTTAAAATAATCAAAGGCTTAATTTTTCCAATTTCTTCTTCAGTGTTACTTTGGAAAAGGTTTCGTTATTAAGCCAGGTAGAAATCAAAATTCTCTATGTAATGGTAGCCCCCAGAAGATGTCCACTATAAAAACAAATAAGTGTCCTGAACACAAAGTATTTTTTCCACAGGTAAACACCTATTTGAGAAAATAAACACCGTAATGCCACAACTATTTAAGATTAAGAAAAATATAAAGGAAAGGAACACAATTACTCATTCCTTGGTAAAGTGACTACATCTAACAAAAAGGTGTTTTTTCCTTTTCCTTCTAAACATAGAAAATTGAAAAATTAATACAAGTTGGAACTGGGCTGATCATGAAAAAAGCGTAAATTAAAAATGTACATTAATTTAAAAATACATCTGACCATATCAATTATAAAAGACTGCAAATATAAGGAAGAAAAATAGAACTGTGAAAATTAGACTGCTCACTCCTTTGAAACCCTTTGATAAAAAGCACTCTATCTTCTTTGGACTGTCACCCCCATGAGGGAAGGGATTGTGACATTTCATATTAATCTCTACACAGCACCCACCTCTTTACTGTGCCTATGACAGTACTTCATAATAAAACATCTTCAGATTTTTAAATAGAACCATTTCCATTAAATAAGAAACTAACAAGATGTGTTTGCCATCTCAATTGCCTTGGAACATTAACCATTTCATTCCAAATGTCACCACTTTGCTCGCTAAATTCACTTCTTCCTCTGATTTAAGTTAAAAAGTATCTCAAATCCAGAAGTGACTTTTTAATTTAGCTTTTAATTGTCTCCAGTCATTTACTTTTAAAGGACTAACAACTCTGGCACTGTAGCTTATTAACCACAAAAAATATCATTACGGATTATATCAAACACAACCTTCAATTAAACATCAAATGCAAAGTCAAACAGGATTTCTCCATGTGTTTATATAAGAAGCTTTGAAATGTACACAACGATACATGAGCCATTAGTAGTACAAAGATGAGAAGAATTTTCAAAACTAGGATTTTACAATACAAAGAGCACTTGGAATTTACTCTATACTAAATTTCACTGCTTTTAGATGTTGCTTTACTTTCTTACCACCCTCATGGAAACACAATAGAAAGGAAGGTGCTAAATGGAATCTCAATATTATGAGTAGAAAACCCTTGGCTGAGACCCAGTCCCATCCACACATTTAGCAAGCATTCATTGATTACTATCTATAGTCAAAGACCGTGCTAATGCAACATAACCCCACCAGAATTAGGCCTGTTAAGGTACCATCTGTAAGGGGTGGCTCCTGCCTGTTATTGCCCATTCAGAAAAATAAATACTGACCATGAGAGTTAGCCAGGATCCATCATAAACATACTTAGAAATTTTCTGATTTATGAGATTAGAAAGATTTATGAAAAGAACTGCTCCAAGCTCTGAAATTTGAACTATACAGAGTATGCTAGGCATTAAATTTAAACACACACACACACACACACACATACACATACACACAACTATTAAGACAGCCTGATGAGGTTCTGATGTCATCTTCTTCTTCTAGTTCCTCCTTACTAATGAGCTAAGAAGAAGTCTTCACCTTTTGGCTAGTGGTATAGCAGTGCTTTTCAGACTATGCATGAGAACCACCTCGGATGTTTCCTAAAATTCCAATTCTAGGATCCAAATCCCAGAGATTGTGATACAGTAGGTCAATGCAGTCTCCAGAAATCTGCACTTTATCATATGCAAGCCACATGATTCTGAAACCTATGGTCCTCAGGTCTTTCGGTCTAGGGTCTCCATTCGGGTCTGAATCTCTTGCACCTCCCACTTCTGCTGATTCTTCTTGAATTTAAACACCACTTTTATATAAGTTTTATTTTATTCCAAACTGTTTTATAAAATGGTACCTTCTCTTTTTAACCTGTAAATGACTTTGGTCTGCTTGTGTGGCCTTACAGTATTCCCTCTCATCCAGATGTTCCTTGACTCATAGCAAAAAAGCAGCCATGTCTTCCACACTCCATTCTCTCTAGTGCTCTCGAGGGTGTGGGGAAGGAAGGGATTTCTTTGCGGGCAGGAAAAAATGCCTCTGGTTAGAATCCCCTTAATGGCAGTAAGATGACCCTCCCTGAATAACATTTTAAAATACCCTTGGGGTTTTACAACTTAGCCACTTCATACCCACCATCACATGAGCCACATTTGGCACTAGGAATACAAAGGTGAAGAGAGGCAGGATCAGCTTTCCTGAAGCCTGCAATCTGGTGGAAGAGACAACTGAGCTGGTCTAAATTATATGACCATGTCACAGTGTCCTTATAGAACTTTCAACAATGTGCTCTCAGAACAGGAAGAGGCACTTTATTCAGTCTAGAGGACCTAATAGGGAAGGCTTCCTGGAGGACACAGTGTACACCTGAGTCCTGAAGGACTAAAAGGAATTAGATGCATATGAAGGAGACCGTCTCTGAAATCCATCCTATCTTTCCAACATCATTATTGTTGTTCAAATACCCACCACCTCTCCCCTAAAGGATTTGAGTAGCTTCCCGAGGGGTGTTCTTTCCCCAGTGTTGCTCCTCTACAATCCTCCTCCCACTACCAAGAGCACCATCTTTCTAAAACCTGACCAGAAGATCACTGTGCCTTAAGCCCTCAGTGGCTCTTCTCCACCAATCAGATGAGATCCAAGCTCCTTAGCTTGGCTGATGAGGCTCTTTGTGCCCTAGACCTACTCATAGCAGAGAGGTCAGGCACCTGCTATAAGGGAAGTGAGAAAAGGGTAACCTACAACTTTTGCTGACTCAAAAGGCTTCTATTTCTGACACTATATAAGCAAAGCTGGTCAATAGGAAGATAATGAATAAATTCACATAAGGAGTCCCTCTAGGAAAGAATAACTGAGACTCCAGACCATAATTCCCATGATTTAAAATTAAACAAACCTTCTGGAGTGGACACGTGGCAAATATGAATGGTAAGGCTGGGGCCAGCCCTGGCGGCCTAGTGGTTAAGTATGGTGTGCTCTGCTTATGCAGCCCAGGTTTGGTTCCCAGGTGCGGACCTACACCACTTGTCAGCGGCCATGCTGTGCTGGTGGCCCACATACCAAATAGAGGAAGAGTTACAACAGACATTAGCTCAGGGTGAATCTTCCTCAGGAAAAAAAAAAGGAGATTGGCAGCAGATGTTAGCTCAGAATGAATCTTCCTCAGCAAAAAAAAACATTAAAAAAAGAGCAGTAGGGCCAAAGAAATGTACTCAATACAAGGGTCTAAGACTTTGTTAAAGAGATCTGTTTCAATACATCGTGTGGCTCACTGTCTGGAAGCTTTCTTAGACGATTTCATTTTAGCAAAATGATGATGTTGAGCATAGAAATGGAAACTAAAATGATGTATAATAACCCTGTAACCTGAGCTTGGAGTATCAATGAGTCCTGGCCTGGGACTTGCCACCTGGTTGATGATCTCCAACACCAGCACTACATAAAAGTAGAAGCACTAGCAGCAACGGAGACATCAGACACCATTTCTTCCTCTACTTGAATCGCATGAATTCCTTGGTATTTGGACAAGCCTCAGAAAGGTAGGTCATTCAAAAGGGTGGAGAAATGAACCAAGAGTGGGACAGACATATTAATAGGGCATCCAGGGTCTGGGGCAAGTAATTCAAAATATTAAAGAAACTTGGCTTTATTTTTATCTTCTCCTGCTTATAACTGCAATATTTCTGGGCATGATTTGTCACTCTTCTTCCCTTCTCACTTTACCCTCATTATCACAAAACTCAGAATGTGTTATGTGTTCCATTCCACATCTCCTTGCTGTGCTCTTTTCTTTGCCCGGAATGCTCTAGGAAGCCTTTCCTACACCAAGTGGGTTGGGTTAGATACCCTTCTTCTATGTCTCCATTATATCCTGAGCATATGTTTATATGACACAATTTATTTAAGTAACATCCTCTATATGCCTCCATTTACTCACCAGTAAAATGGAGATAATAATAGTATATACCCCATACGGTTGTTCTGGTGATTAGATAAGGTAATATAAGTAAAACCACTTACAACAATACCTATAAGAAATAAATACTATATAAGTAATAGCTATTACGATTATTTGTTATTATTCAAAAATATTAAATGTTTGATCAGGCACTATGTCGCAGTCACTATGTTGGGTGTTGGCAGACGTTGGTGAACAAAGGAGGCATGGTCCCTGCTCCAGGGGCGCTATGTAAAATCACCATTCATCAGTCTGTGTCTCTATTCCTCCTAGTGGTCAGGGATAAGTCTGAGTCATTTTTGTGTTCCCAGCATCTAGCAGAGGACCTATTACACAGATCTAGGCATATGGGAGTTGCTCAAACACAATTAAAAAATAACCCCAGAGTGTCCTGAGCAGAGGGAAAAACATGTGTTGTATGGAGATGTGCAACAGTATTACATACACAAGAACTATGAGCCTGTGGCTGGAACCTTGCTTAAGTGAGGAAGAGTGAGATGAGATGCAACTGAAAATAAGCAAGGACAGATCACAAAGGGCCTTATACCATGAAAAATACTTTAACTTCACCTTCAAGGCAATGGGGAGACACAAAGGAGTTTTTAAGTAGGGAGGATGATACTCATATTTCCATTTCAAAAAGAATATTCTGGAAAATGTGGAGAACACTGATTGAAAGAAAATGAGACTAGAGGTGGAAAATAGGACACTATTTACCGTAATCTGGGCAAGATATGATGAGGGTTTGATTTAAGGCAGCAGCAGTGTGAATTGCAAGAAGAAGCTAGAGAGAAATTAAGACAGTAGATATGACAGGCCAACGGGATGTTAGAATCTGAGAAAAAGATAGGAATCTAATACGACTCAGGTTTCTAGGTTGAGTGCTAAGTACATCAAAAATCATTAAATGAGATGATAATATAAGAATATCATAAGATGACAAAATGGAAAGCATGCGTTTAGTTTTGGGCATGTTAAGACATCTGTGAGATCAAGGAATAGAAACCTAACATTCAGTTGGTTATATGCATGTAGGTATCAAAAAAGAAACTAGAAAGTGATCTTAACTGGAAATATACACAACTTGTATAAGAGATCCTGTTTCCACGGAGATGAAACAGAAAGAGGTAATCATGGATATAAAATGTGTATATAGATGTACAAGGAGTTGAGGGAGTTCATAATTGATAATATTTTCCTCTAATATTTTAGGCAAGATTATCAATTCAATGTAAATGGGAGAGATGTGGGTTAGAGATTGATGTGGTTAGTAATGATTTGTGAAGAATGGAAAAACACATAAAATATATCAGGCAATATGCTCTAGCTAAGGCTATAGAACACTAATTTGTAGAGTTAGCAACACAGAGGAACAGGGAAGGTAAATGTTTGGATTAATTCAAAGTTGGAGCTTTAGGGAGTCAGTGGTGCAGAACTACTACAGAGCAAAAGAGTGGAGGGAACTGCATGCGTAGGGGAGCGTTTACTCATGGGAACTACGTCCAACAGAGAAAAACGGTAAGCAGAAGAGGAGATGAATAGACTTGGGAAAAAAGGAAAGTATCAGGAGATTAAAACTTCGGGTGAATTTGGAGAGTAAATATAGCAGGTGAACTCAAAGGATAAGAAGATATGATTAGAAAATGAGATGTAGTTTAAGATTTCAGAGACCAAAAATTCTAAGCAAGGATAAGATCTAACATATAGCCATATGAAAGGGGGTTGCAACTTGCATTTTTCAGAATCTGTAGGCACTGTGCTTGGTATTTTACATATGCCATCTCATTTAATTATTTAATTACTTTTATAGATGAAGAAATCAAAAGGAGGAAAGTTACATGACTTGCCCAATGTTGCACAGCCAGTCAGTAGCAGAGCTGGGATGTAAACTCTGATCTATTTAACTCAGAAGCACATACTCTTTCCACTATAACACACCAATTGCCCAATGTGAGAAGGCTGCCATGGAAGAATGGGGCAAAGGTTACTAAATTTGAGTAAGTGAAAGATCTCTGAGACTAGATGGTAGATGGGGCGATCCATATAGACATAGAAGTCGTTCACCTGATGGTTGAATTTGAATGGAAAAGTCTACTAGTCAATTTCACAATCATTAAAAAATATGGAGAAAGGATAATGAGGCTAATAAATTAGAGCAATGAATAGGGGCTGGATAGCCCATGATGAGTTCTGCATAGGTTGGCACCATGATGAGTGAGAAATAAAACAGGCAAGTATATTACTGTAGTGTATCATGAACTTCCTCATAAAATAATTTGGTGGACACTGGAGTGCTGATATAGCCATTCTTCCAGCCATTCACATTAAAAAGCAGAGAGACTGAAGTTCTGGGCTACTCTGGATCTGGTGGCTTATTCAGTCCCTGCTTGTTACATAAACCACTGAACTTTGGGCATCCACCAAGAGTGCAAGGGAGACACTGGGGACCTGCATCCACTCAGTCTTATCCTCAGACTAGCAAGTATCTTGTGCTTGACAGTTTGGTGGTAGGCAATATTCAAAGTAACCTTAAACTAAAGCCAAGTAATTTTACAGTCTTCTAATCTGTAACAATTGCTGAGGTATGGTTTGCTCAGGATAGGGCAGGAAATAGCCAAAAGTTATGAGCTTCAGAGAAAGAGAGATGTTTACATGACAGAGAAGATACATTCTGTGGCTGTAGTAGTAAAGGGCAAGGTAATGAATGCCCTCTAACGCCACAGAGACTCATGATACTCCAGAGGGTGGGAATACGAGTAGACTCTACTCCAAATGGTGGCAAGAGAGATCTCTCTTTCAGTTGATGAAAAAGGATGGGGAGTTGTGTTCTTTAAGGAGGCTGAGTTTGTTTTCAAGGTGATATGGCTCTAGGGGATGATGGGAAGCGTTTGGAGATGAACAACAAACAGAAGTCTAGAGCTACAAAGAATAAAGTAGTATAAAAATAAGATTATTAGTGAGCATGGGTGACCCTGGGGGCTTGTATTTTGTAAGGTGACCACAGATGGCAGGGAATAAAAGAATGATGGTACTAATTAATTTCAGGTTTTTCCCTATATCTCTGATATAATGCAAACATAGCCTTTCAGCAGAGTGTAATTCCCATCTTACAATAAAAGTAAACTTTTTTTTGAATCACAATAGACCTAATCAGGTATATGCAGTGACACCAATGGACATACGTGTTTTGGAATAGTAGGATGATCATTTTTACCCCCCACACCAAAAGCATTGGTTTAAATCTCAAAAATCACTCACAGTCTGGCAAATATCTCAACTTTCCTTATAAATAATAAAATCTATTAAGATCTAGCTCATTCAAATTTCTTTTGACCCAGTTATATGCCTTCCTACTCTACTATACAACGGCATAACAAGTTTCATAGGTAACACAAAAGAATTAGAGCAGGTTTTCTGTTTTGACTCATGCATGTCTCTCTCTTTTTTTTTTTTTTTTTGCTTGAGGAAGATTAGCCCTGAGCTAACATCTGTGCCCATCTTCCTCCATTTGTTTTGTATGTGGGATGCCTCCATGGAACGGCTGATGAGTGGAGTAGGTCCTCGCCCAAGATCGAATTCTCGAACCTGGGCCGCCAAAGCAGAGCACGTGGAGCTTTTAATCACTCGGCCACGGGACTGGCCCCATCATGCAAGTCTCCTTTAAGCTTCAAATAATAGCCATGGATTGTTCTTGTATCCATGTATCAAGATTTGGAGAACAAGATAATTTTAACTCTTCTTTTGCTTTTTCATCATTTAGCCTTCAATCATACCTCTTTTAAGCTTTCAACTTTCCAGGCTAAACAACACTGTTTTTGTGGTTTGGGAGGGTTTTATTTTGTTGTTTTTTGCTTATCTGTTTCATTTTGGGTTTTTTTTTCTGTCAGTAATTGAATATTTCTATTATTCCTGAAATAATTAATTTCTATTTCTCCTATATCACTATTATAATATTATATTCTTTCTTATGGTATAATGATTTATGTGTTTGCTTCCAAAGATAAAACTCCTAAAGAGCAGAGACTGTGTCCCTGCCACCTTTATTTATTTGTTCCCAGAAAATAAAAAGTTATACTATATGTTTAATTGAATTTCTATGTAATTTGAATTTTTCAAAAGTTAGTTTTTCTCTGAGAAAGAAATCACCATAAAGAGAAACAAGTAAAAAAATAGTGCACATAGAGAAAAGAAAGGAATGATAACAATATTCTAATTACCAACAATACTAGGAAGGGAAAAATACATATATCAGAAGAGTTTTCGTTTTCTCTCTCCCACCAGCTTTTGACCATATTTTCAGTAAGTATTCCTACATTAAAGAAATCAAGGAAACAATATTCTAAGAAAAGGCCTTTAATTGTAAGGTGACATAAACTTCTTCTAACCATACTGAAGGTCCTCAAAAAAGAAACTGTTGAACCTGTAAACCCAGCAGAGGAAAGCTTGCTAGGGTGAAAATATAGAGAGAAATCTTCTTAGCCAGGGGAAAGAGCAAAAGCCAAATTTGGGAGTAAATTTGAGAGAATTTGGGTGTAAACACAAAAATGACTGGGATAACATGTCTAACTCCCTCCAAGAGAAGAAAAGGTAATAAGTGCAAATTCAGCTTTTGGTGAGGTGGTAGGGGGCTAGCCCTGGGACTGGGCAAGAAGAGACCCCAAGCAAAACTCTAAAATTGTGGCAGAAGCAGCCCTGCCATTACTTCTTACTTGCTGTACTAGATAGCTGTGTTTGAAGATCATGGATTGGATGAGAAGACGTAACAGAACAGACCCTAAAGTTCAGAAAGACACAATGCCCAGGCCAACAGGCCTACAGCAGTGACACAATAGCGTGGCATGAAGGGCTTTGGCAGAGGATTTCTCCGGGAGTTTTGAGACAGTGTCTAAAGGTAGGTGAAAAAGTCTGTTAGCTATTGTGATCAAAGTTTATACTTGCATTACCACCAGGAAACAACTTTGTTCCCTTTGCTATATTTAAAAAATAAAAAAACATTTTGGATTGTTCTTACATAGTTCCATAATTAGATTGAGCCCCTCTAACATGTTTCAATTTTATTAATTTCATTAATCTCACAAATTGCATTAATCTTTACAGTTTGAGGCATGATTCCTCATCCAACAACTTATTTTCCTATAAGTTTCTAAACTTCTTACTAGGGGCACAAGATAGGGTTGAGACATCCTTACTCCTACATGGAAGTCAGAAAAAAAGTTTTATCTTTGTAATAAATCACAGCATAAAACCCAAATGACCCTAGCCACCCCAAAATTCCATCTCACTCTCACAGTCAATTTTGAGATTCTCTTTTATCTCTACATAACGTTCCTTTGTCATAGCTACTGAATAGAAGGAACCAACAGAAGTTCTGAAATTATGTAGGCTTAGTAAGAGCAACTGCAGAGAAATGAATGTGTTTAATTAAAGCCTTTTTCAAAAAAAATGGAAAAGAGTTTAAACAGTATTATTCTGTCTCTCACTTTAGCCCTGCCAATTTAGTGATTATATCTCTATTAAAAAGGAGGATTTGTATGAGTAATCACGACATGTACCACTAGATTTTAACAATTTAGTGATGATAAAATAAATTACATAATTTATTTTATATATTTATATAAAATATTAATATTAATCCAGAATAAAAAGTCCTAAGGTTCAAGTTTATTCACAAAATTATATCATATCTCTGGATATGTGATATTCTGGGCATGGTCATTTACTTATAAAATAGGTATTGCATTTTATAACAGGAAGAGATTTCAAAGTTCATGATTATTTAGTTTCTCCCCTTCAGATGCGCCTCCAAGAAGAAACACTGGATTTATATACATGTGTGTATGTGTGTGGGTGGGTGTTTTAAAATTTGTGAAATCTATAGTGAAAGTAAAACAGTTAAAACCTATAATAACTCTTAGAATTAATGAGGATTCAGAACTAGGAAACACAGACCCAAGTTCCATTCACACACACACACACACACACAGCAGTGGATCCTTCAGGCATCCACTGAGTCTCTCAGCACTCTATTTCTAACAAATATTCCTTCCAACCAAAGGGTTTAAATGTCAGCTGCCATCTTTCAGATTATTTTCTCATGGTTGAGTACCTAACCCAAACTGGGTCATCAGAAATGGGTCAAATACAGAAAAAGAAAATGAGCTGCTTTATAGTTTACTCTGTTTTGTGTATGTTGGTCTGTCCATTAGTATCCATGTATTTCCCATTGTGGGATATCCTAGAGATTTTATAGAAATTCAATGTCCTAAGCCCTCTATCTGCCCAGGTAGGAAGGGTGGACAGGACACTTTTAAATGATTTTTCTTGGGGACTAGAGATAATCACTGATCTTGGACTGCTTTGGTATATTTAGCTGACATATATCTGTTTACAATAAATATGAAATAACAAAATTATGCTCTTACAGATTTTCAGGTATACTAACAAAATAAATTAGAGTATGAAATAAAGGATATGTATTTATGTGATTTTTAAATTTGATATTATGGGTCTTCACAATATTTCTAATTCAAGGCAAAAACAATAAATCTAAAAGCCAATGCAAATCCATACTTTAGTGGATGTTGAAATAAGGGAGTAAATAATGTTATAATCACTATATTTATAAAATAGAATACCATTACGTTACAAAATTTAAAAGATAGAAAAAATTGAATGCTTAAATTTTTGTCCCCATAGAAAATTTTTATTAATTCAAGTGGAAATCTCTGACCAATGTATTAATTTTTTCTAATTAACATTATGGGATTTCTAAGCCTACATTACATACTCAAGACTTTGATCTGTTTACAGAATGCTTTCTTTAATTCTTTGAACAATTTTTTAGAAGCCTCAAAGTGAAAATACATTAGAATAACTCTGACTAAAGAGATACAGTAGAAACGATGGGATGTTTTATTCCCTACCTTTGATAACTTCCCTTATTTCTGCCCTATTATATAACACATATCTTCATCTGTTCATTCAAACTGCTATTGTAAATAGCCATAAAAAGAAAACGTCTTAAAATTGGTAATCTCCCACTTCTCTATAAGGTGGTTTTGATTGTAAAATATCAATTGTATAAAATTCTCTTTTAAGTGTTATGGTTAATAATATATTTAAGGATTTAAATCCATCTAAAAGTTAGACAAATTGTCGATATTTCATCTTTATTTTGTTTTAGGATATCAGAATGTGCTGCATTAATAGTCCAGTTCTAATACACACAAAAAAATCATTCAATTTATGTTAATAATTATATACAACTGGTTTATAAATTATTTGCATATATTCTCATATCTATATATATAATGACTAGAATTTAAAATAAATATTTTTTTAAAAAAAAGAATTCTAACTCCAAATACACTAATTATATGTACAAGGAAAGATGGCCTATAAGCTAGAAGAAAACAAGTACAATTTAAAAGAAAGCTTAACTACAAAGTATGAAAAGCAAACACATTTAGTTTCTAACTTCAATATGGTCTAATAAAAAACACTGATATTAGCAAAAATGGCATAACAAAGCCCTTTTTGGTACTATAAATACCAACATTCTAAGAGTAAGTGAAGTCCTATCTGATTTCATATGCCATGTTAAAGGGGAACCCCACTTTTCCTCTTCCTGGCAAGGGGGCCTTTAAAAGTTCACAGCAGTAACGTGTATGAACAATGCCTTCTACTTCCATGGAAGCATCGTTATATATTTTTCATCTTTAGGCCTATTTAATGTGTGAGGTGTTGACTATAAGCCTAGAAAGACATAACAGAGCATGAGCAGTATACACAGAAAGGTGATTAAAATGATCCCATTCATGACAGAATCAAGAGCTAAGCAAATAGAAAAAGCTCTCAAGGACCTTAGAATGTAATATTACCTCAATGTAGAGGCATGCTCCCTTGCCATGTCAAAGACAATATTTGATCAAGCCAGATTAAGGAATCCAAACTACTTCTTTTTGTAGTCAGCTCTGTCATTTAACCATAGTCTAATCATCCAACTCCGAATATTACTGTAAAAAAAAAAATCTCTAAAATGCACACCACATAACAACACTTACCAGCCTAAGAGGAATGTTGCTAGGCTTAATTAATGCTTGTAAGAGCACTTTAAGATTTTTACAAACAAGTGCTATATAACAGCAAAATATCTATTATTCTTCTATCGTTTTCCCAGCCAAAGCAAGTTTTGGCCTCCCAGTACTGCTGGCAGCAAAATAAACCTGACGTCATTCTTCTAAGCCCAATTGGCAGGCCAGCTGTGCCATTATCCCCAGGAAGAGTGGTCATGTACGGTAATACCCACATTATGGGTCTATGACCAAGCCAAAATTACCCCCTTGGAACAGAGTTCAGCCTCTGAGAATGTGGAGCTGAGAAGACCTGCTGGGTTCTGCAGACTAGTCGTGGTGAGGGACATTTTAGTCTGATAATGGCCCTAAATTACTGATATCAACTTGGTGCCTGAGACTCAGGGCAAAAGCAGCTATTTCCTTTCTATGTGAACATTCACCAAAAATATGAATGCAGCTGCTTTAGTTTTGATTTTCTTCCCTATTTTTATGGGATATTTAAGGTCATGACTATAAATACAGATAAAATTTATATAAAACACCAAATTATGTGGAAAGAATTTTATATATTCTAAAACACATCTACGCTATTTCTTATTTATAGATTTTGGAGACATATAAAACCCAGGCCCCAAAATAATTGACACTTTAATAAACAACCACACAGTTGTATATTTTCAGGTGTAAAATATACCAAAATGATCAGAGACTGGTAATTCAGTGTATTACTTACAGCAATAGGTCGGTACAATTTTTCCATATGCTTGATTTATGAAAACAAACTCGTATTCTTCAAAGGGAAGATTCATCTTCCTATGCAAATTTAATTGTTATGAAAATAACTGTTTCTATACCAGGAGGAAAATAACATTTATCAGTGCTTTTTAATTACATATGGAAAGAGAGAGATTATAAGAGAATAAAAGAAGAAACTAATTCCATAATCCCTTTGCTCAGATTACGGCTTGTTGACGTTTTTTAAAGTAAAACATGGTCAAGGTAAGTAAAGTGAAAGGTACATCCTCCCCTCCCCCACAGCTCTCTCTCCTGAAAAATAATAGTTTGTAATAGTTTCCTGAGTTTCCTTTCAGAAAATAAAAAAAGTTTACTGCATGTGTCAGCATATACATATGTAGAGAGTGTGTGTGTGTGTGCGTGTGTGCATCCACTTTTGGTTTTCCTATTACAAACAGTAAACTTCCTGGGTCAAAGGGTACATGCCTTTTATTTAGATAAAGACTAGATAGTCCAAACATTTTGCAAAGCAAAAAATCATCTTTCATACAATTAATCTTTACATAAATCCAGGAAAAACAAAAAGTTTGCTGAACCAAAGGAAAATAATTTAATGTTCATCTGATACTATCCAATGGATGAAAGATGAGAGGGATATTCTGCAAGGAAATATACTGAACTTCCTGACTTCCTGTCTCAGACCTCTTTAATTTTGAAAAACTGGGCCACTAGATCTCACCTATACATCTCACTCAATTCTGAGACCAATCTTTCCCCCATTTGGGGAAAGTACAGGGAGTTAAACTTGCTAAATATCTGACCTTTCACCTTGGTTCCCTCTTACCCTAGATCTAAAAAAGGACTTTGTTTTATTTCAGTAACTGGATCTTTGATCCTATGTCTTAGTTCCTTTTGGCCTAGTGTTCCAGTTCCTCCAACAAGGAGATACTTTTTCCTCAAGCATCACCAAGAACTGGAGTCCTGATAGTGAATCCCAGTCCCCCTGGATGGCTCCCTGCCATCTGTCCTTCGTGAAATTCCCTGCAAACATATTAAGACCTCCTCTATTATCTACCTCTAGATCTCCTTGACAATAATGCCACGACCTATTGCTATGGCCAGTTGCTTCAGTCTGAAGGCAATGACCACTCTTTCCATGGCTGGCCTCTAAAATCCTGTTAGCAATAAGATGAGCTTTGGCATGACAGCAAAGCAATTTTCAGATTTCTACTATAATGATATTATAAAAATTCATGTTCATCTCTTAGTAATTCGATTCCTCTCTATAACTTAAATACTTCAAAGACTTTAGTCCACTGGAGTACCATTTAGTTAATTACCACTGAGGCAGAATAAACTGTAACCCATAGCAGCAAATAACAAAAGCATCCCTAAAAATGCTGAACTGCTCCTTCAGAGAAAATTACCACCAGGAAAACGTAGCTGATCAAATTAAAAAATAAAATTGCTTCATGTGCCTATATTGGTGTCTGAGTACAAGATGAAAGTCTGCATTTCTGAATGAAAATTTAAGTATCCAGATAACATTTACTCACTGTAGTCAGATTCTTAGCTACTCTATCTGTTATTGACGCCTTTGTTAGACCACTTTCTCCCACATCTACCTACCAGGAGTTACCCATTGTTCTGCTCCTCCCCATTCCTTGGGTCAAGCCCTTGTATATGAGAAGGCCAATACTACTCAATGTTGAGAGTGGCAACAAACTTGCCTTTGCCTTGTGTTGTAACATCCCTCTGGTGTCCCCAGGGATGTGTGCCAACAGTCCAGTATTCTTGGCTTTTCCATATATATCTGGATATTTCTGTAGCCACTGCACCAGTTGGTGTTCAAACCTCCAGAGGAGGAAGGAAGAGAACATTGTGCCCCTGACCTAATTGTTTTCCCTCTGTCTCCTTCTTCAGGTGGGAAAGAGTGGCCTTTTCTTGTACTTCCCCCTCCCATGTACTTGGGACTTCCTCCTGATAAGGCAAAAAGACAGGTCTAGGGCTTTCCCCTTCCTGCATAGCACATCCTCCTTTGTTCCAATTCCTGCATCAGTTAACTCAAAATAGTTGTTTGTTGAAGGGGGTAGAGAGGAGGAGGGAGACAAAAAGCTTAGTAGTAAGGGAACTAAATTGGGAGTATTTTTTATTATACCCATTATAAAGGTATTAATTATAAATATATTCACTATTATCCTAAACTAATACTAACAGGAAAAAAGTCACCACAGTGAAAAAAGCTAAATGTATAGTCAGCAAATATGTCTAATATTTATTTGCAGTTCTTGGTTCTTACCATACTGAGGATTTACCCAACCTTGAAGGTTTGGGAAAATGCCACTTCAGAGAGGGTATTCTGGGGGGAAAATTGTCTTCCTTGGCCTAATAGACTGCAAGTGTTGTCAGGTGTTCCAAATGTGAATTACTGATTATTGTACTGAATCATCTTCTGTGGATCTATGAGCTGCACCCTCCCCCCCAACACACCAATCAGATACTTCCTTAAAAGTTGCATTGGAATAATGATGAAATGACTTGGATCAAAAGCATTAGATGAAGATTAGGCATTAGGAAAAGCAAACCTTTGATTATTCTCCTCTGCGTTAAGTACATAGCTCTCTATGAATTGCAAAGTTTTTAAGAATATACCCATAGTTTGAAAACCTACAGGCATATAGGAATTGTCTAAGTGATCCAAGGGAATACAATTATTATAGTATGAAGTAAAGTCTGTGGCTACAGCACCAAGGCAGTGTCCACCTCTTTTGTCTCCTCCATTCCCTAGGCTGTGTAACAGTATCGTGCCATATAGCATAAGGACACCTTAGGAAGGTAAAGTGGGTCACTCCTGAGATTTAAAACTAAGAGTAGGTTGGGCAGCAGGGCTCCAGGTTTACTGGAATTCCCACAATACACCCTACTTTCAGTGATACCAGTAAGATATCAGAACTCAACGAGAGAAGAAAGAAGGGTTTCAACTCACTGCTGGGCAGACATAGGTGAGTTCTTTCTCTGAACATCATTGTTTGGAGATCAGGAACTAGATCCAAATTAGCACTAAATTTAAGTGCTAATTTTCCAATCTATTGGATAATATTTTAAGAGTCTATTTCTGTATATCTACCTAGTTGCTGAGAGAATAGCAAAGAGATACCAAAAAAAGCACACTCACATTCTCTTTGCTTCAGGAATATAAATGAACATTCAGACAGAAATATATACACAACTCTCCCATGCACATCATAGCCACACATATCATAGCACTCACATCCTCTCAGAGAATAAAGAAAATTATTCAAAGAGGTCAGCTGGTAACCATTTAGAACTCCTAAATTATGTAATTCTGTAAATGGCAAGCACACAATTTGTGGGATTTGAAAGGAAGAAGTTTGCATAGGTTAGACTTTCCTGGGATTTTGTCAACTCAGGCAGTTTGAGACCAAATTTTCCAGAAAATATTTTACATGCAGAAAATTCTGGAAAATTTGTGCGCTATAATTTTCATATATATCCATCTGTTACTGAATTTAAATCTTTCTCCTTGCCAAATTAAAAAAAAAATACAATTGTCCCTTGCTCAAATTGCAATTTTCCGTCCATTAAACTAATTCAACTCAAGTAGATTTGAATGAATGCAGCACTGAGAGGCAAAAGAGCCTGGAGTTTGAGATCCTGGGTTCTGGAGCAGACCAATGGGTGACCTTGGACAAGTTATTTAACCTCTCTGTGCCTCAGTTTTCTTGTCTGAAAAACTGGAATAATAATAGTATCTACTTCATAGAATGGTTATGAGGATTAAATGACATGCAAAGCTCTCAAAACAGAAAATAGTACTAAATAAGCATTCTGTAAGTGTTTGTCAACTAAATAAATATTGCACTAAAGCACAAAATGTATCCTTTGCTTCCAAGGTCAAAACACAATAATAGTTCTTCAAACAGCCTGCTGGATCTAACAGCAGGAGATGAACAGCTTTAAAAGTAAATTGAGAAAAATGAGAAAAGCAAGACATTTTTGTCCTCATTGTATCCTGGTTTTCAGTATATGCGGGTTTTTGAATCAAAATAGTACATTTTACTCTACAATTGTATTTTTCTTCTTTTGTTTTGCTCTTCTTTTAATTGGGCTCTCTTTTTCTCTGGTCCCCAGGAAATTTCAAGTTTGGTTCAATGCTGACCTCAGAAGTACAAAAATGAGAAAAACAAAAATATGAGAATATTACTAACTCTTCCTTGTAGTATGCTAATATTGAAGATGCTTAGATTGACCATTTAGATATCAACTGCATTTCTCTACAACCTGATATCATTATCAATTAGATAAGCATCAAAAATATGTAAAAGAATTACTATTATTTCTTCAATAACCTCAGAATAAAAGCAGGGCTAGTGGGGTGAGTGGGCCAGATTGTTAACATCAGTGTTAAAGGGGGTCATCTGCCCGTCGCAAGACATGCCAATAGTTGAGAAGCAAGGTGGTAGGAGAGAAAGGGTTTTTATTACAGCTTGCTAGCAAGGGGGAAGATGGCTAACTAATGTCCAAAAGAACCATCTTACAGAACAAACACTACAGGCTAGTTATACATAGGGCTGGTCTCTGGGTGGGGGAGGGGGCATCTGGTCTCCAGGTGGGGCATACATCTGGTGTTAGCTCCTGATAATCTTTTGTTTTACTGGATCAGAGACCAGAACAATGCCCTATACCCAGATCCTTCAGTTGTCATTGATGACAGCTATGGCTATCAGCATAGACTCTCTGCCCAGGGGCCATTACATTCCTAAGAAACTCAAAAGAACAAAGTTATTGACTTATTGCAGCTAGGAGGGGCCATACAATCTACAGAGCATATATTTCTCCTGGAAGGTGCATATCCAGCTGGATTAGTTAATCAGAAGTCATTCAAAGTTACAACATGTTTTTTTTTTCTACAATATGGCTTCCCTTATGTCAACTTTGTGTTGAGCCAATATATTTGGCAGGGAGTTCCTAGGACATGACAGTATCTGAAACTGGCCCTTATGATGGGAAGGGCACTGGGAAAGACTTAACTATCAAAATATCTGTTCCATTTATTATCACCTGCCTGAAATTCCACCAATAGAGATACATTTATTTGGATCATAAAGATACTTTATTCTTGAAGAGTCTCCAATTTTTTCTTCAGGTGGTATACAAATGTGAAGATATCATTAAAATAAACATTCTACTATGAAGACTTCTCCAAAGTCCCTAAGCAAGATTTGTCATTTCATCATCTATTTTTTCACAGCATTCAACTCATAGCACAAAGAAAACACATCACATAATATCATGATTAGTTGCCTGTGTGCCTTTCTGCTCTATTACAAATTCCTTGAGAACATCTTTTTTGAATATCTTTGAATTCCTTTCACTGAGGGTAGTGGCTGTGACATACATAACATTCAAAATTGGTGCCTAGTAGACGATAAGGGACCAGGAGCATCCCTTTGACAACATTTCCAAGACTACTCTAACTAGGTAAAAAATTACTAAAAGTCAAAACACTTCTTGCAATTGTGGTATTTAATAGAATACTAAAATTGGCCTTGTCACAATACAGCATCAGTTACAAAATAATGAGGAGTCCACTTCCTTTCTCAACTCCTATAGAACTAATTTATTTTTATTTCATTTAGATAACCTTAAAATTTTTTAGCCTTGAATTTATTTTACTGTCAGTGTACATAAAATCTGATTTGAGAGAAAATAAATCCTCAGAGAGACATGAACTTTTGTCAATTGAAAATAATTAGATCCAAACAGGATAATTTATTTATTGTATGGGATGGAAGCCACAAACCACAATCCCATCTTTAGTTCCAGAATCCCCTGTAAAGAGATGTCACAGTAGCAATGATTCTAACTTTTGTGTGTGTGTGTGTGAGAAAGATCAGCCTTGTCCTAACATCTGCCAATCCTCCTCTTTTTTTTCTTTTTTTTGCTGAGGAATACTGGTCCTGGGCTAACATCTGTGCCCATCTTCCTCCACTTTATATGGGACACCGCCACAGCATGGCTTGCCATGAGGTGCGTTGGTGCACGCCCGGGATCTGAACCGGCGAACCTCGGGCCACCGCAGCAGAGCATGTGCACTTAACCACTTGCCCCACCGGCAGGCCCCCTAACTTTTTGATATTTTTGATTTAAATGTCTCAGGAAGGTAAATTATTCAGCAATCGAAATGACTTGTTGAAACAAAAAATTCATTCAACAAATACTTCCTGAATATTTATTTTATGCACTTTCTAGGTGCTAGGGATACAGCAATGAACAAGACGCATAGATCCCTGCTCTCTTGGAGATTATATTCTAGTGAAGGAAGACAGTGGATGGATGGATGGGTGGATGGATGAATAGAAAGATAAACAAATGGGCAAACAAGAAAAACATCATAAATGCATAAGTGCCATATAGAATGTTAAGAATAGGGCAATGCAACAGAATGATTGAATGACTGCTTTCGATTAGGTGTTAGAGAAGTTCTCTCTATGCATGTGATATTTATGACAAGACAGAGCCAGGCCGGCCCCGTGGCTTAGCGGTTAACTGCGCACGCTCCGCTACTGGTGGCCCAGGTTCGGATCCTGGGCGTGCACCGAGGCACCGCTTCTCCGGCCATGCTGAGGCGGCGTCCCACATACGGCCACTAGAAGGATGTGCAACTATGACATACACCTATCTACTGGGGCTTTCAGGAAAAAAAAGGAGGAGGATTGGCAATAGACGTCAGCTCAGAGCCAGTCTTCCTGAGCAAAAAGAGGAGGATTAGCATGGATGTTAGCTCAGGGCTGATCTTCCTCACAAAAAAAAAAAAAAGTATATGAAAAAAACAAAAAAGACAGAGCCAACTATGAGAAAATGAGGGAGAGGAGCTGAACTAGGCCAGAAGGGTTTGAAAACTCGGTAATAATGACTTTGGCTGCACTTAAGGTTGCTTCCATTTCCTTTCACTACCCAAGCAGCAAACAAGTGGTACAAATGATATATCAAAGATACCAATAGTATCTTTTCTCCACTTGGAGGCTGCCTATGTGTAATGTTTTAAGTCAACAAAGAGTAAGGAATCCACCAAGTGTGAGCCTCCTGCCTTTTATACTTTGGGGAGGCTTGGGAGAAGGAATGCCAACACTCAAGGGTCTACCTTATTACCACATAGACAAATTCTTGCTGCACCACTGTTACATACTTCTAATTTCATACATTCCAAGGATGAGATTTAATGTAGAGTCCTTGAGAAGGCAAAGGGCCTGGTTGCTCAGGAAACAGAGAATCTGCCAGTGGAGTTGGAGCTAAGTTGGAAAGGAAGATAGACATGCTAGACATGTTAAAATAGATCACTGGGGCCAGATTATATAGGGCCTTATAAACCATGGTCAAGAATTTTGATTTTATGGCATGCCCTGGGAAATCATGGGATGTCTTAAGCAGGACATGATGTGGTTGGCTGAAAAGACTAATTTTGCTACTATATGGAAAACAAAAGCAAAACCAGAGAGATCAATAGAGGGCAGTTTCAGTAGAATTGGCAAGAGATGAGGATGGCTTAGATTAAGGTGGTAGTGGTGCAGAAGGAAGGAAGTAGCCTTCAGGATGTGTTTTGTAGGTAAAGTCCTCAGGACTTAATGACAGATTAATGTAGGATGAAGGAAAGAGGAGGCTCAAGTATCGATATTAGATTTTCATTTGTTTGTTGATGATGGTGCAACTTAGTGATATGAGAAAGAGTAAGGCAGAACAGGTTGCAGGAGAGGGGACATTTTTATCCTATTACAGAACAAGAAGGCTGTTAATTTTCTCCTATTGTTCAGATGCACAGGAACAAGCAGGTGGTGCTGCTGAAACAGAGACAAAAAGGAAAAAAGCCTCGTGCAGCCAAGTAATTTAATGTAACAGTAAAATTGACTGAGATCCACGACATTTAAATATTGAGTAAGAACAGCTCCAAGAAAATACTACCAGCTAAACATATTACAATGAATCCAGTGATTTGCTGAAAGATATAAGGATATTTATAATAGAAGAATCCACTACAGGATAGGAATGGTGGGGTCTAAAGAGTTATTTTTGTTTGGCTTGTGTTTCATTATTTTTAAAAAGGTAATTATGTAACAAGGAAAAATGTAATATGCAGACACAGAATTCTTTACAATTCTACATATTACTTCTAAGGAACCAAGGATCTGGGAGTTCCCTAAAGCCTATATCCCTAAAATACAACTGGGTTGCCACAGGAAAGATTTTGAGTTGAAGAAATTAAAAGTCAGAGACAAAAATGGCAATAGAGTCTTAGAGCTTACCTACAACGTGACATATTCTAATCTTAGCTTACCAATGGACTAGGTACATTATGCCATTTCAAACTGAATTTTTATGGGTAAATTTAAATATTATTCTATACCTAGCTCTTGCCACTGGGGAAGAAGATTAAAGACTCCTACCAAGCCATATTTGCAAGAAGGGCCTAGAATGTGGAAGGCTCAACCAAAAATTTCCTTCAGTTTTTTTTTTTTTTTTTTTTTTTTTTTTTTTTTTTTTTTTTTTGTGAGGAGATCAGCCCTGAGCTAACATCCGCCAATCCTCCTCTTTTTTTGCTGAGGAAGACGGCCCTGGGCTAACATCTGTGCCCATCTTCCTCCACTTTATATGGGACGCCGCCACAGCATGGCTTACCAAGCAGTGCGTCGGTGCGCGCCCGGGATCCGAACCAGCGAACCCCGGGCCGCCACAGCGGAGCGCGCGCACTTAACCGCTTGCGCCACCGGGCCGGCCCCTCCTTCAGTTTTTTGATGGAAAAAAATTAATTTTAAGAGAGCTATTTTTTCCCATCATATATAGCATTCACATTATTGATCTGAAAAGTGGTAAGTATCAGCAAATGGACTGATTTTCAATTCTCTTGTTAATGTTTTTGGGAAACTTGAGAATGCTCAATAATGGTTTATTGATTAAAAGGTCTGGGGTGACCAGAAAGAACTTTTTCATAGAAATCTGTAAGAATTATAAGTACTACAGACAAACTGAGCTCTTACTTTCAATATAAAATTACTGACGTGAACAAACAAAAGAGTAACACAAAGTCATACTATATATATATATATATATAGTATGTATAGTATATCACTATATATAGTATAGTATATCACTATATCACTATATATATATAGTATATCACTATATATAGTATAGTATATCACTATATCAGTATAGTATATCACTATATATATATATAGTGAATATATATATATTCACAATGAGGAGAAAACGTAGAATAGAGAAGGCTATCTATGAACCAGCAAAATAAGAAAAATCTCATTGGGAAAACATTGGCTTCAGGACATACATACACACAAAAATCCTCACATACATTGTTTTCAGAATTTATAAACTGACATTCTCATTCCATTCACCCATCTTCTTAAAAATACACACAGCTTTAGGACAAGAGAATATTATATTTCCTGAATAGCCAGTATCCTCCCTGAGGTCCTGAATGAACTAACATGCTTCTCCAGCGGGCGCCCAGGCCAGTACAGCAGGAAAAAGCTGGCTCTCTGCCTGCAGCGCCACACACATGGGAGTAATATGATCATTTAGAAACCTGGTGTAAATTGGAGCAGGTGGAAGCACAAGTTTCTCTTTACCAGATAATAGGGTTTGATAAAATGACTTTGATTACCCCAATTTCAATCCTAGCTTGCCTGAAAATGCAGGCTTGTCCTCACTGTAATTCCTTCTTCAGAAAAATATCTCTAACATCCAGTAAGGATAAAGAAATAATATTCAGATAAGACACATTTACTGACAAACACACCATGTCAAGATTTCCTCATCCAATGCACTGCACTCTCCTTTAATATGACAGCTACTGCGACCCAAGGCCAAAATCTTCTGGGTAAAGGTTAAAGTATTCCAACAATGTAGACGCTTATGGGTAATTTGCAGTAAAGTTTGCAGCAAGCATTATTGCCAAGAAATGGAGCAAATCCATGATAGGACATCTATTACAGCTGTAAGAACCGGATTTGTGATAATTTCTACTTTTAAGCTAAATGTCTTGTGTTTCACGTTTGGCTCCTCCAATTTTCAGCATATTCAATACTGAAAAATAAAGCTTAAATTGATGCTTTAAAGGGTAAATTGCCCTTATAGCCAAATTCAAAATCCTGATTCAGCCCTCCACCGTGGCCATTGTTAACACTCAGGTAATGTGAAGGGCAAGAAAAAGCACGGGCCTGACATAAAGCGTGCTTTTCAAAGTAAACACCCAATACCAAATCCATACAATATTCCCAGTTCACTCTCAGGCAATCGTGATGCTTACTTATTTCCCACACGAATATATCTTGGAGCCGTCATTGATCTACTGCAAGGTACTAGGAACAATCTTAGCTTGAAAACAGAACATTTCTTCCTCAGTCATGAGTGAGGGAACGATTTGAGCAGAAAATCAAAAGACAGATGGTAATATGAAATTTCTAAATTAAGGACTTATCTCCTGTTAAAAGACAACTGATTTGCACGTGAAGATGGTAAGTACCTTGCCCTACATCACACAGCAAATGCTCGAGTCTGAGACTTTTCTGTGAAAACTAAATAAACGAAAATATGTCAAATGCTCAGTGTGTGGTCCATAGTTAATGTGGAGAGAATGTCGATCCTGCCCCTGACCAAACTCCTTAATTGCGTTTTTGATGTAATATGCTATCAATATACTCTAGCATTTTGATATTTTTTTCTGAGTTTGAGAATGAGGAAACAACAAATAATAAAGCATTTTTACTCAGAATTTTAATAAATCATTGGCATTATTCACAAGTCATATACAAATTGTATACAGAAAATTTCATTGCACATTTATTCAAAACGGCTTCACTAAATTAAATTATCAAAAGATCTTATCAAAAACCACTGAGTATAGAAAGGTTATAAAAGACATTTCACTTAAGACCAATTATTCATTTGAATAATATATTGCCAGTGTTTAATATTAATCTCAAAAAAAATTATTTTTAATAATTAAATTTTGAATAGCAAGCAATCTCTTTTTTTAATAGCTAACTTTAGGAACATTTAAAAAGTGTAGTTGGAAGTTTTGTGGAATTTTTATTTTAAAACCTCCGATATAAGGTTCTTAAATATTTACATTTAATTTATCCCGAATAAATTAACTTTAACATACTCAAGAGATTAACTGTAAGTAGAAAATGAATAAGTATAAATGAATCAGCATATACAACAATGCTAATTTTAATCAGAATATGACTTTATTTTGGCTATTTGGTTAAATACATACTAAGTAACATGTATTTGAGGAACGAATAATACATCTCCACTGTAATACAACTGCCCCTCATCCTGTGAAGATCATGTTAGTAACTATCTTGGAGATTCTCCAAAGGAGAATGAATTCAATTATTAAACCATTCCAAATTTGAGCTTCTAAACTAGAAAATGGAGTCAAGAAGATTCAGAACAATATCAGTTAAGATCATTAGATGTCCTCAACATCCATAAGAACATTCTCTTTTAAATGATGCTGCATAATGCAAAACTTGTGAGAGTTTACCAACTCAAAGCCAGTGATAAATAGGGTAATAAGACTATGGACAGATTCCATTATCTGCATGCACTGCATTACCAGGAGATGTAAAAAGGCCAACAACACATCATGGTTAGCAGATTTATCAACTTTATTTTGAGATTTGGCATGAAGAAAAAAATAAAAAAATATTTACTTGAAATTCATTTTCAATCTACATGGCTAGCCTTTTTTTCTTCTGCTTCATAAATGGATAGCAATAGGTATCTCCCCGCCCCAAGTCCCAGCTCTACATACATCTTTAAAAAATTTTCTTCAATATCTAATGAAATTCTTTTCTATGATGTACAGATGGCTAACTCCCCAGCCTGTCTTCAAAATGCAAACACTTTTTCTCCAGTTCCTCCTAAAAATCAAAATGACATTTTTCTATCTTTTCAAGACCATGTTGCTGGTAGAGCTTGCTTTTCTAATATTTCTACCGTCTAGACAAAGCAAGAAGAAAGGCCTTCCTTTGACTATCTTCCCCAAAATAACTCAACCAGGAATACAGAACAGTAGAGAGAATCCTCAAATGTCACTTTGCTTTTTTTTTTTTTAATTTCATCTGTGAGTATGTAGAAACAAGAGAGAATTATACCATCAAATTTTTCATCACAGTGCAACCTTTTGGTAAATCAAAGAAAAATGAGGTAATGTATTTTATTCATTTATTATTCAGAAAGCAAAAGAAAGAATTATTAATAATAACATGACACCAAATATCATATGGAAAAGTTTAAAAGTGAACAGTCCACTTTAAATAGGTTTATAAACAAAAAAGGATACTTTCAGTATTCAGATGATCAATAATAAAACAAGCTTCATCTTCCTCACACATCCTTTAACTCATCAACTAGAGCTGTCCTTCCTTTTTCAGTCTAGATAATAACTGGCTCAAGCTCCCTTTCTGTGACTTGTATAAAGCCTGATGCTCTTCCCAAGGTCTCTGCAAATCAATGAGGCTTATATGCTCAGGCACACATTTTAACTTTTGCTTCTATCAAAGAAGTTCAGTTTATAGATTATCACAACATTCTTCAGAGCAGGACCCATATGTAGAAATCATCCTTTTTCCATGATTCACACAAAATAAAACTTGGTGTTTAATAAACTTCACTGAAGGTTTGCATTATAGAATGCAAACTTAAGATTACTCATTAAAAATTCTTGTTCTTAAAAGTCGTACGAGCCATTCCACCATGTCGCTATGCCATCCCCTTCCTGTCCTTCCTTTCTTCTCCCAAATCCTTTTCCCCCTTCTCTACTCTCCCTCAAATTGCAGAGCAGTTTAGCTTTCTCTTTTGTGCTTTATCTCCTGCTCACTCGTACTCTCCAATTGCATTCAGCCACCTAAGTCATTTATCAAGATATTTTCTTAACAAACACAATTCATTTTCCAAGACAAAGTCTGAATAGTTAACATATTTTTTCCTTTCTCACTGTGATGTACTCTTTAGCTTAGTTCCATATTGTAAGAGTTTATAATCTGAATCAGTGTTTGTCAAACTTTCTTTTTAGCAGAGGATTCTTTTTTCAAATAAACCTTAATATATGACACATAACATAGAACACATTACACAGAACCATAACACGACTAAAAGCAGAGCTGCTGTTTGAAGTGGAGGCAGGGAGTGGACCTGCAGAATTTACTTTGGCTTCATCTTCCACCTCCCTGGTCTGATGGCTCCCAGACACACCTCACTGGAAGGTAAGGTCTCCATATAGTCAAGTTTGAAAAATACTAGATTACCTCTGGAACAAAAAGAAACTGCAGACTTTGGTAATTGATTGTATTTAAAAAATATGAGAAAAATGAGTCAAAGTTGACCTGAGGATTATGAACCTGTTACATTCAAAGAAGGATAACACCATTTCTAGAAATAAATAAATTGGGGAAAGTGTACATTACTTTTAGTGTCATAATTTGCGACCAACATGTGGATTCTTTTCATTATGCAATTTGACGAAAAGAGCATAAAAATGGTGACTTAAGAAATGACAATTCTAAATGCATTTATCATAAAACTTATTGTCACATGAATAATTAATGTCCACATTCATCTATGCTTCCTACTATTATAATTACACGTTTTTAATTAAATCTCTGTTGACATATAACAAATTAAATTAAATTTCAACATTTAAGTCTAAAGAGAAGGGGCTACTTAAAATTCTCTATAAAATAGCTTCCAATTATTATCCTTTGAGAAAAGAAATTATTATATCTTTTCCTATCTTCAGTAAACCTTATATATAGCTTATGGCTTATCTTTCCAGAAGGGTTAAGTGTTCTATAAATTGAAGGCAACTAGCTTATAAGAGGAAGAGAAGGGAACTAACATTTATAATACGCCTACCATAAGCAAGGCACCGTTCTCATGCTTTCACATCAGCAGTTTTCATTCTGGCTACACAATAAACTCTCCCAGGAATCTTCTTTAAAACATCCCACTGCATGAATGCTGCCCCCAGGGATTCTGATTTAATTGGTCAGAGGTGGCACCTTGGCTTGAGAATTTTTTAAGGCTCTCCGGGTGATCATAATATACAACTAGGGTTGAAAATAAGTTTTACATACTTTATCTCACGCCATCATCAAAACAATCTGACCAGATAATTTTATTATCTCTTTAAGAATAGAAAATTGAATTTCAGAAAAGTTGAGAAATTTGCCTCAGGACATAAAGAAAGTAAATATTAGAGTTGGAATTTAAACCCAAGTTTCTCTGACTATAATGACCTTTCTAATCCCCACTTTGTCAAATTCAAAATACCAGAATTATTAATATGAATTAATGGTGGATATCTATATTTTATTTTACTCTTAGCTTTAAAGAAGATGGCATAAAGTATCCTTTATCTTTCATTTGCTAGCAAGATACCATTTTCTTTATTGAACTAATTAAATTGCCACAGAAGACGAAGTTGTTTTGTATTTTATGCCATTAAGGTATGGCATATCTTCTGACTTTCAAAGTGTTCCTGGGTTTTTTTTTCATAGATAAACTATGTTTAAAAATTATGGATTTTAGAGTTGCCTATCAGAGATAAGAAGGAAAATGCAATATAAGAGTATTTGAGGAACATACAAAGTAGATTATATTTGTCAACCATTTTATTGTGTCTATCACCTTTCAAGGAGAAAGGTGATATTTGTTATAAAATATTATGATTTGTTAAATAACAGCCAACCTTGAAAAAAATTCTTAATAAAAATTTGTTTTTTAAATATTCAACGTAAAATTATGTAAAAATACAAATACATATCACATTTTGTTTAAACTTTAAACAAGCCTATACATTTTGTAAGCTAATTTATGAATGTTTGATAACTTTTGTGATACGAGTAAAAGGTTAACATGTGATTTCAACTAGCTATCTGAAAATAAATATATAAATAACACGCATTCTACTGCTCTCCATCTTAAAATATATCATCAATGGGCTTAAAAAAAAAGTCATATCAAAAGTGATATTACCAACTCCCTAAGGGCAACGAATTCCACTAAACTAGAATTCATATTTCAGAGAGGAGATGGATAACATCTCACAATTCAACCTCAGCAGGAGTCATTAAGTCAGGCTCGTATATAAGGGCTGTATTTCTCATTGGATTACAAATCCATTAAGAGCCTTGCCTTTGAGTTACTAGCACTACAAAGATTAAATCAAGGTATTGCGAGAAAAGGAAAAGCCTCAGATGCTTGGAGATTTCTAGAATAAAACACTTATGAATTCTTTAGCTCAAATGGACAAGAATAGACATCATTTAATCCCGCATTTTTATTATACAAACCACCCACAAGGCCTTTGCAAGAAGTGCACCCTTCATTCTGTTTTTTTTTTTTTTCCTTTTTGTGAGGAAGATCAGCCCTGCGCTAACATCCATGCCAATCCTGCTCTTTTTGCTGAGGAAAACTGGCCCTGAGCTAACATCCGTGCTGATCTTCCTCCGCTTTATGTGGGACGCCGCCACAGCATGGCCTGACAAGCAGTGCGTCGGTGCGTGCCCAGGATCCGAACCCAGGCTGCCAGCAGCAGAGCGCGCACACTTAACTGCTACACCACGGGGCCGGCCCCCACCCTTCATTCTTGACTCCCTCCAATCCTGTACCCACTGCATTTAGCTTAATATTCCAACTGGCTGGTATGGGCTGCAAGGTCCAGCACAACCCTGTCCTGCCTCATTCCACACCACATTTCCCTTCAATCTCAGGACCGAATTCACTCTGGCCTTCTTGCAGGTCTTCATAGGCACTGAGGTCTTTCCCACTGCAGGATGTCTACATAAACAATTACACTTGTCTGGACCGTGTTTTCTCATCTTCACCGCCCCCTTCACCTGGCTAAAATTTACTTATGACTTACGCCTCTAACAAAGAGAGGTCTTCCATATCATCTCTCCTCCTTTAATTTCAAAGTTGATCCTCTTTCCTAAGCACTCTGTACATTTATTTCACTTCTATCTCAATTTGTAATTATATATTAATTTGAGAGACTATTATTTCATGTCTGTGTCATCACTAAGCTATTGGGTTCTCAAGAGCATGGAACATGTCTTGCTAGTTTATCCTTATATCCTCATTTTTTGCAATGCCAAGTGCATAACAGATGCTCAATAAATATTTATTGAATGAATGAATTAACTGGATACTAAAAGAGAGTGGTTAAGAGCAGAGGCTCTGCAGTCAGGTTGTCTCAGTTCAGTCATTGGTTCAATTACACAGTGGTTGTCAATTCTTTCACCTCTAAAATAAGAAATATAACAGTAACTACTTAAAGGGTTATTGTAATGATTACATGATAATAAGTAAACTATCTACCATAGGACATCAAATAAATGTTAGTTATCATTAATAATTACTATCAAGACACAGGTAATAGTCCATTCATGCCTTATGGTATATACATATATTTATGTATGATGTATGTATGCATATGCATATATGTGTGTATATATATATATATATATTTATGTATATAGATGCATTTTCCATTTATTATTTTTCTTTTAGTAACCAAATAATACCATCATATAGATTGGGATATATCCCTTTATCTACAATTGGCTTCTATTTCCCTTATCAATAATTTTCTCCCTAAATTTTCCTATTATAAAATAGGACTTACAAACTTTGGCATCCCTAGGTCATTTATTATTATCATATCATCAGCATAAACAGCACACCATACTATTACTAATCCTCTTGACTCAACTCAGTTTTGGATTATCACTAGCATTGTTAGTGAGATAGTAGAAAATTACATTTTCACTAATATATACAAGAATTCCTATTAGAATACAAACTGTCTATGTTTGGAAAAATACTAAAATAAACCTTTTAGAGTACAAGAAAGAAAAGCAACATCAGATAAAGTAGACACAACAAAGGAGGAATGATTTAGTGGCTCTGCATAAAAAAAATATAATGAAACTAACATATTTAATGGTGAAAGACTGAATCTTTCCTCCCAAGATCAGCAAGAAGGGAAAGATATAAGTTCTCACCACACTTATTCTACATGATGCTAGAAGTTCTAACCAGTGCAATATGGCAGGAAAAGGAAATAAAAGGCATACAGCTTTAAAAGGAAGAAATAAAACTGTATCAATTTGTACATGACATGAACTTCTATGTAGAAAACCCCAAAGAATCTACAAAAAAAAACTGAACTAATAAGTGAGTTCAGCAAAGTTATAGGATACAAGATAAACACATAAAAATCTATATAATGGTGATGAACATGTGGAATTTAAAATTTTAAATATGATACTATTTATAAGACCTGAAAACAGTGAAACAGGTATACACCTAACAAAACATGTATAGGACTTGTATGCTGAAAATTACCAAATGCTGATGAAAGAATCAAAGAAGATCTAAGTAAACAGAGAGATATACCATGGAGTGGAAGACTCAAGATAGTAAAGATGTCAATTCTCCCAAATTGATATACAGGTTTAACATAATTCTTATCAAAATTCCAGTAGGATTTTTTGTAAATATAGATAAGACTATTCTAAAATTTACATGAAAAGGCAAAGGAGCTAGAAAAACTAAAACAACTTTGAAATAGGAGAATAAAGTAGGAGAAATAACTATAAGCAATTTCAAGACTTAATATAGAGCTATGGTAATAAATTCTGTGTGGTATTGATCAAGGGAAAGACAAATAGTTCAATGGCATAGAATTGAGTACTCAGAAATAGCCCCATACAAGTACAGCACACTGATTTTTGACAAAGATGCAAAAAGTAATTCAATGGAGCAAGGATATCCATTTCAACAAAAAATGCTAGAGCAATTGGATATCACTCGGCAAAAAATGAACCTTGAGAAAAGTCTCATACCTCATAAAAAATTAACTCAAAATTCATTATTAATGCAAAATGTAAATTTAAAATGTCAAACTATAAAATTTTAAAAGAAATCTTTGGGACCTAGAACTTGGTGAACATTCTTAGACATAAAAACTATAATACATGAAAAAAATGATAAAATTGACTTAATCAGCTACAGACTGTAAGATAATATTTGCAAACCTCATATCTGAAAAAGGTCTCACATCTAGAATATATAAAGTGCTCTCAATAATTAACAGTAAAATACAAGCAATCCAGTTACAAAACTGGCAAAAAACGTGATGAGCCATTTCACTCAAGAGTATATGCAAGTGGCAAATAAACACATAAAAAGAGGTTTAACATCACTAGTCATTAGGGAAATGCAAATTAAGATCACAATGAGCAATGACTACACACCTATTAGAACAGCTAAAATAAAAAATAGCAAAACTACCAAATGCTGGTCAGAGTATGGAGTAACTATACCCTTTGCTGGTGAAAGCATAAAATAGCACAGTCACTCAAAAATAATTCTGGAAAAATTTTTAAAATAAAACCATTCATTTACCCTATGACTCAGTAATTGCACTTCTGGGCATTTATCTCAGAGAAATGAAAACTTATGTCTACACAAAATTCTGTACACAACTATTCATAGAAGCTTTATTTGTAATAGCCCAAAACTGGAACCAACAAAAATGTCCTAGAGTAGGTGAATGGTTAAATAAACTGTGGTACATCCCTACCATGGGATACTACTCAGCAATAAAAAATAATAAACTATCAATACATATAACTTGGATGGATTTCCAGGGCATCACACTAAGTGAAAAAAGCCAGTCTTAAAAGATCACATACTATATGATTCCATTTATAAAACATTTTAGAGATGATAAAATTATAGAAATGGAGAACAGATTAGTATTTGCCAGGGGTTAGGGAGGATGGGGTTGGGGGACAGGGCAGGAAGGAGAGATTGGGAGGGGTAAGTGTGACTATAAAGTGGTAGCAAGAGGGAGATATTTGTAGTGATGGACTATTTCTGTATGTTTATTGTGGTGGTGGTTACATGAATCTATATATGTGACAGAACTATACATATAATTTATATTAATATGTCAACTTCCTGGTTTTGATATCAAGCTACAGTTACACAAGATGCAACCAATGTGGGAAACTAGGCAAAAGGTACACAGAACCTCTCCGTACCACCTTTGCAACTTCCTTTGAATCTACAATTATTACCAAATAAAAGGTTTTTTAAAATCTTAGTTTCTAGGCTTTGAGAGGCATTCCTAGAACACTATAATAACTCCCAAATGACAGAAGATGGGGAGGCTTCCCTAGAATATAAACAGCTGAATATAAAATAAAAGTAGTCATGAAGTAGATTCAGTTATTTCTGCTTTACAAACGTCTTGGTTTTATATGAAGGTCATAAACTAGATAAAATGAGCAGTCAATACTTCTAAAGGAGTTGTAAAATTAGAAGAAGCTTCTGTTTTTACAAAGGACAACATGATTATCATAAATAGTAATTACCATACCTCTGCTATGCACCAAACAAAAGAATTATTTTTCTCTCCCCAGTTGTAAGCCAACTGCCATGCTTACAGTACTGCCAACTTTGTGGGGGTTTTTGCATATTACTTTTCCTGAGCCACTGCTACTACACTTAAAATTGACATGGAGGAAGGGAGACTTAACCCCAACAGGCTAAATGAACATTTGCTTGTGACTGTTCTGCAGCATAAATTATATAATCATTCAGTATTCAATGATTCTGATTCAATACAACTGAAGAGAGCAAGTGATCATCAGGCACATTTTGGGCATGTCAATTGTGGATCACCTGGAAAAGTTTCCAAGTCACTTCTTAAATGCAATTATAGACATCATTATAGCATAAATGCACCCAAACACAAACAAGCCTTGTCAAAATGGAATTCTGCCACTTACCTAGGTTTTTTGTTTTGTTTTCACATTGGGCACCAGACTGTTGACACTTACAATTAGGTAAGGTATATCCACTTCAGATCTCTATTATAAGGATACCTATAGTGGTTTTATTTTTAACCCAGGACTTAAAGAATACGAAAGATTTGTGGAGATTAACTAAATCTATACTTTGTAATAGGTCCATTAACAGATTTCTCTACATACATCTACTTACTAACACGTTTTGTCTTCCTTCTTACAAAGCTATTGTTAACAACCCTTGACCACTATAGCTAAGGGGACAGTCTAACTCATTCTCTGTACCCTCTAGGCAGTTCCTTACATGTGGTGTTAGAGTGGTTCTGATTCTTTACATTCTTCTCAAAGTAAAGTCTTTGCCAATCAAATTCTGTAGTATTCTGATTATTGCTGTGTAAGACGCTATCCCCAAACCTAGTAGCTAAAAGCAACAACTTTTTATTCTCTCTCACTGTTCTGACGTTTGACTGGACTCAGCCAGGATTTCATACATGAGGTCTCTATGCAGCCGCAGTCAAGACTCAGCTGTAGCTGCAGCCATATGAAGGCCTGAATGGGCTGGGCATCCAAGATAGCACTCTCACAGGGCTGGCACTTGATGCTGACTTTCAGCTGGGAACTCAGCTGAGGATATCAACCAGAGTGCCTACCTGGTTGTGACTTCTCCATGTAGGTTGGCCTTTCTACAATATAGCAACTATGTTCTAAGAGGGAGTGTCCCAAGATGGAGCATTCCACGAGACTTAGGTGGAATCAGTTTCAGGAGTTACTTCTGCCACATTTAATTGGTCAAGCAAGTCATTAAGGCAAGCCCAGGTTCAAGAAGAAGGGTATTAAACTTCACCTAATGATGGAGAAAGGCAAAGTTATACCAGAGAAGAATATGCAAAAATGGGAGATAATATTGTGGCCATTTTGGGAAAATATAATCTACATATGGAAAGTTTTGTTTTTCTCCAATACGCTAGTATAAAATGCCAGTTAACTATTTTAGTGCTTAACACCAGAAATGACAGCATGATGCTGTAGCTCTTGGTCTCCCTGACCTAAGTATTCTGTGTCTTTTTTCCCATGTTACCTTTTCTAACAGCAGCATTATTAAAGTTGTAGAAACATGGAGGTGATCAGGCATCAAAAACCCGTTGCTGAAGAAGGCATTACTGCTTAGAGCTGTGCTGTCCAGTATGGTAGTCACTAACCACATGTTTGAACGCTATGGAACACTTGAAATGTGGCTAGTCCATATGCACTCTAAGTGTAAAATGCACACTGGATTTCAAGGACTTAGTACTAAAAAGGAATGTAAACTATCGCATTGATAATGTTTGTATTGATTACACGTTGAAATAATGATATTTTGCATATATTGAATAATTAAATATATGAATAATTAAATAAAATATATTATTCAAATTAATTTCATCTGTTCTTTTTACTGTATGTGGCTACTAGAAAATTTTAAATTATATATGTGGCTGTCATATTATTCTAGTTTGCACAATATTTCTATTGGAAAGTGCTGGTTTAGAAAATAAACTAAATCATATTTTCCTTGTGTAGCACCATGACAGTTATGGTGTTTACACCATTAAATGGTTTTCAGGCATTTTAATCACTTCCTGCTAAATCTTATGTGAGATACATAAGCACAATCAAAATCAATATTTTGATATTTCTATAAAACTCTAATTGCTTTTCCTGAGAATTAAATACACATTTCATATTTAATATATCTATATGTTTAGTACATAATTGCGGCAACTCATTTCACATAAGATTTCAAAGTTGCTCCCACAGTTTCTCTACAAAAGTAGACTATACGACCCCTAATTAAGATCATGTTTTAACATTCTATTGCTGCTGTAACAAATTACCACAAACTTAGTGGCTTAAACAATACCAATTCATTACTTTATAGTTCTACAGGTCATAAGTACACATTGGGCTCAAATCAAGGCATCAGCACAGCTATGTTCCTTTCAGGAGGCTCTAGGGGATAATCTGTTTACTTGCCTATTTAGGTTCTTGGAAGATTCAGTTTTGCAGTTGTAGGACTGAGATCTCTGTTTTCTTGCTAGATATCAGCTGAAGGCCATTCCCAGCTTTAGAGGCCAGCCACATTCCTTGGCTCATGGCCCCCCTCCTCCATCTTTTTTGTGTGTGTGTGTGTGAGGAGATTAGCCCTGTGGTAACATCTGCCAATCCTCCTTTTTTTGTTTTTTTTTATTATTTATTTATTTATTTATTTATTTTTCCCCCAAAGCCCCAGTAGATAGTTGTATGTCATAGCTGCACATCCTTCTAGTTGCCGTATGTGGGACGCAGCCTCAGCATGGCCGGAGAGGTGGTGCGTCGGTGCACGCCCGGGATCCGAACCCGGGCCACCAGCAGCAGCGGAGCGCGCGCACTTAACCGCTAAGCCATGGGGCCGGCCCAATCCTTCTCCTTTTTTTTTTTTTTTTTTGCTAAGGAAGACTGGCCCTGGGCTAACATCCGTGCCCATCTTCCTCCACTTTATATGGGACGCCGCCACAGCATGGCTTGCCAAGCAGTGCGTCGGTGCGCGCCCGGGATCCGAACTGGCAAACCCCGGGTCCCCACAGTGGAGTGTGTGCACTTAACCACCTGCACCACCAGGCGGGCCCCCCCCCATCTTTAAAGCCAGCAATGGTGAGTTGACTCTCTCTCATGTTTGAATCTCTCCTTCTTCTTCCATCCCATCTCTCTCTGATCCAGCCAAGAAAGGTTCTCTGCTTTTAAGGTCTCAGGTGATTAAATTGGACCCACCCATTTAATCCAGGAAAATCTCTCCATTTCAAGGTGCCTGTCCTTAATAACATCTGCAAAGTCCCCTGTACAATGTAAGGTAACTATTCATAGATTCCAGGGATTAGAGCATGGACATCAGTGGGGGGCCATTATTCTGCCTCCCACAGATAGGAATTAACTTTTTACTGAGAGATAAAATTCCTTATAGATATGTCCTTGCCATATGTAAATGAAAGAAAAATATTTTTCAAATGAGGTGCAGTGCTGTCAGACTGAATCACACTCATAATCCAAATCCACTCAGGTACCAGAAATCTACTTCAAGTTCATATGAATGTCAAACCAAAAGAGTTAAAAGCTGCTCTGGGACATTAAAGCACACAACTATCATAGTGATAAAGTTTTGTCAATCAACAACCCTGGTTGAGTTTCTCAGATAAAAAGTGTGATAGTTACCTCTAAGGAAAACACTGAGTCAAATCTAGTTTCAATTTATCTTCCAGAAGAAAAAAAGTGAATAAATTCATGTCAAGAATTCAAGAAGCTCATTTGTTGTGGTTACAAGAATTAAAAATATGTATTAAAATTTCTGATTAAAAAAAAAGGACCAAACTGTGATGGGGCAATTAGCAATTTGTAGACCGCTAACAGTCTTCTCCAATTAATTATTAAGTGTAGCCAATAGCCAAGGAAATCAACTACACAAGTTGCTTATCCATGTCTGACCCTGCTAAACCCACTTTAGGACAGAAGTAAAGCTACAAGTTGGTCTGTGATCTTAAACTTATATCACAACAGTACGATAACTTTTTTTATTCAGAGCTTAACTACGAATTCATTAAAAAATACTGAATAGATATCAATGGTCAAAGGTTCTAGTACCAATTCCAATGTAGAGGGGGAAGATGTGCCCCACCAACAAGCAATTCTTGAAACACTGGCTGGGTGTCCTACAATTCAACTCAATTCTGACACTATCTACCCTGAGATAGCCTCAGATTCCACAGGTTAAGAGTTCAGTCCTACAAGACTGCCACTGCTCCCAACCCCTCACTTCAGATGCCAATCTCAAGTCCAGGTTGTTACCTGTACTTCTGACCCAGTGACAATAAATCAGAGGTTGCCATGACTCCCTTTTCGGGTTTGATTAATTTGCTAAAGCAGCTCACAGAACTCAGAGAAACATTTTACTTACTATGATTACTTACTGGTTTATCATAAAAGGATATAACTCAGGAACAGCCAGATGGAAGAGATGCATAGGGCAACTTATGTGGTAAGAGGCACAGAGTTTCTATGCCCTCTTCGGGTGTACCGCTATCTCTGCATCTCCACGTGTTCACCAACCTGGAAGCTCTTCAAACCCCATTCTTTTGGGTTTTTACGGAAGCTTCATTACACAGGTATGATTGATTTAATCATTGGCCATTGGTGATTGAACTCAACCTCCAGGCCCTCTCCCCTCCCCAGGAGGTCTGGAGGGTGGAACTGAAAGTTCCAACCCTCTAATCACATGGTTGGTTCTCCTGGCAACCAGCCCCAGCCTTAGGTCCAAAAGTCACCTCATTAACATAACAAAAAAAAAATTCTATCACTCCCATCACTTATGAAATTCTAAAGGTTTTAGGAGCTCTGTGTCAGAAACAGGAATGAAGACCAAATGCATATTTCTTATTATAAATCACAATATCACAAATGGAAATTGATCTATAAAGATAAAACAGCTAAGGTGATATTATGAGTAACTCATAAAGATTAGCATTAAAGAAAGATAGGCTTGAATTGAAATTTGACTTGGAATTTTGAAAGAGAAGTTTATCAAATATTTGAAAGAAATCTATTTGCAAATTAACAGTCTGTACTTAGTCTCACATCCCACCTTTCCTTCTCTCCCCTGCATTTCATCCAAACTAAATTGTTTATATTCCCCACAACAAATGTACTATGCTGATCCCTGCTTCTGTGCCTTTGCACAGGCTGTTACCCTTTCTGGAATTCCCACCTCCCAGTGCTTCAAAAGCCAGCATAAAAGCTTTCTCCTCTGTGAAGCCTTCCCTGATGGACCTCAGGGGAGTTAACCACTTCCTGCTTGGTGCTATTACTGTACTTAGTATTGACCGCTATTACACCTCTTACTGCATTCTACTTCACGTACTTGTTTATTTGTCTGATTCCCCTTGACAACTAAGACTGCAATTGTTCAGACTGAAATCACCAGTTCTTAGCACAGTGTCTCTAGAAGAATTATGTGACTAGAAATTGCAACAACACTAATAGAATTTTAACTCAAACTTTATATTTTAGCTATCTTTATGGCCAATGCAGAATCTGTCAATAAAACATGTTAAATTCCTCTTAAAATACTTCATATGTATTATCCTACCTATGATACATATGCAGTCACATAATTTCTAGGTGATCATACACCTCGGTCTGCTTGGAACAGTCCTGATTTATGCCTTTTGTAGATCAATTAAGGCCTGTGAATTATTTTAGAGTATCTTTGTCTCTCAAAAGTATTCTGGCTTGGGGGCTGGCCCGAAGCGTAGCGGTTAAGTGCGAGCGTTCCGCTGCTGGTGGCCCGGGTTCGGATCCCGGGCACACACCGCTCATCAAGCCATGCTGTGGCGGCGTCCCATATAAAGTGAAGGAAGATGGGCATGGATATTAGCCCAAGGCCAGTCTTCCTCAGCAAAAAAAACAGGAGGATTGGCATGGATGTTAGCTCAGGGTTGATCAAGTATCCTGGCTTGGATGACAAATTATATGGTTACCCTAATAATTTCCTGAACATTACCAATAGCAAATTAAATACTATGGAAGGCCAAATATACAAATGATCATAGTTGCTAACACAGGATAATATCCCATCATACAAGGTCTACTAAAATAAATTTTTTTATTTTTGCAATTAACTGTTACAGTGGATTCTGTGGTGCTTCACTCAGATCCCCTTTTCAGCTGAAAATATCAGCTACTGATGCCTCACAGCTCAGTCTCTCCCCAGGAATTGCCTTCTGCTGCAGCGAGCTGCCTGGTTCAATGTTACACTGCTCCCAGGAGTGACCCGCAGGTAATGACTCACAGTTGCAGGGATACAAAGACACTCCCCTGTCTCAGTTTGGGACAGCTCTGAAGGGCCATATTAGTTCCAGGTATCCCCACAGGATGGCTGAGACTTCTATTGCAAGTCACCTTCTCCCTCTGCCCAGTCCTGCCTTCTTCACTTCCTGACATGTGTATCTCCAATAAGCCTTTTCACGCTAACCTTTATCTCAGAGTGAGCTTCCAGAGTACCTGATCTAAGACAACAATCTTTCTCTTCATTCTAACATCAGCTCCTAGCTAGGAACTATGCTAGGCTCAGGACCCTTATTTTTTGTCCAAGTTTCAACTAACACTTCATGCCAGGACACTTGCTTCCTACTTTATTCCTGTCATTTCTATCACTTAACTTGGTTCTCTTTTTATGTAACAAAGAACTCTAAGTCCAATGTTAAAAAAATATATATATATAGCAGGAACTTCTAAGAACTATATGAGAAGCGCCTGAACACTGAAAGGAAGGAACCCATTTCCTGGGAAAGGATCAGTTGAAAGAATCCACGAAGTCAATAACTGACTTGCCCCACAAATATTAGAAAACATGGCTGTCTCTGCTGGAATGCAAAAGATGAGGACAAAAGACTCTCAGCCTTTAGGCTTTCTGGCATAGAGGATGTAAACTTCAGGGACTTTCACCTGTGTATTGCTCTCTGCCTGGAATCTAAGTCTTGCCACTTTAGGATATCCTCCATTACTTTTTAGTTATTTTTATTTTATACAATTTACCTTATTCTCCTCCTATGCTCTGGCTCTATCTGGTTAGTTTCTCTCTCTTTTTTTTTTTATAATAATGGCTGCCTACTTTTGTTATTTTAGCTTTTCTTATTAATTCAGTAATCATGTAGCTTGCATTTGTGTAGGGTTCTCTCTATTAACTTTTACTTTTTTTTTTTTTTTTTTTTGCTGAGGAAGATTCACCCTGAGCTAACATCTGTTGCCAATCTTCCTTTTTGCTTGAGGAAGATTCACCCCGAGCCAACATCTACGCCAAACTTCCTCTATTTTGTATGTGGGTCGCCGCCACAGCATGGCTGCCAACAAGTGGTGTACGTCCATACCCAGGAACCGAACCTGAGCTGCTGAAGCGGAGCATGCCAAACTTAACCACAAGGCCATGGGGCTGGCCTTATTAACTTTTACTTTGAAGAGAGACAGGACATTAGAGCACAAAGAAGAGATGTACGAGAAGAGTCCATTCACTCAACAGAAAAATCTAGATGCCTCCTTTTCCCCAGTGAACACTGCACAAGCCCCATTTAAATCCCGAAGTGGACATTCTATGCCAGATTTAGATAACTCCAAACTTAGGTTGTCAAGAGACTCAGAGTCATTATTTAACAATCAGTCATCCAAGTAACTTAGGAACCTTTAGGCGAGGAATAAGACTAGACCCTAAAACAGCTCGGAAAAATAATAGCTGAAACAATAATGCTATCTTATTACCAAAACAATTCATAGACTTAAATACCTGCCCACATCTAGTCCTTAAATTAGGCACAGAAAAGAAAGCAAGGGAGACAAAACTCATTTTTTCACATTTAGCCAGACTCCCACCATTTATTATTTCTCTCAACTCCCTGATTGTTGAATTCTAGGTCCTATATACCAGCATCAATATCTGTCTCCCATCTCCTTGATTTTGACATTTCCTTTATATCTTCTTGTATTTTGATCTCATGTTCCAATCTGAGTTTGGTTCATCTCTCTGATTTTGGCATATCTGCTATTGTACAAACCTATATAGGATACTATTTACTTCTCTTCAGTTAGCTGAGGTTGTAAAATCCAGATATCTATAAACTGAAAAACATGGTCTCCAACATAGCCAACCACTCAAAAACCAGCCACTGCTGTGGTGTAATGGTCAAATTTAAGAATATAAAAATGTAAAGTATCTAATACAGTGTACCTGGTCCAATAACAGTCCAATTCTAATATGCAGTCATAGCAAAAAAAAAAAAAAAATAGATTTGGAAGCTGCCTTTACATGTTTAGAATTTTAATTCTAATCTGTCTCTAGTATTCAAAGAGTCATTGCATATAGATTGTCCTAACTGCTTTACCTTATCATCATGAGAAATAAGGAGAAATTAACTAAGACAAATTATTTCCAAAATAGATTTTCCAGAGAGAGGTGGAGACCCTAGACAAAAGAAAAATCCCATAACATCTCTTTGTTGGTTTCACTGAATCTTTATAATTCCCCAATACAGGGAATGCATTAAACCCAAACATACAAATGAAATAGGTCTCTGAATAACAAAGGCCAGCCCATTTGATTATTTACTTACTCAACAAATATATAATGTGAACCAACAATGCACTTTCAGAGAAGACATCAAGAGAAGAAAACATTGGGCAAGTGAGAGGTCTAGAAATGCAAATTGGTCCTTGCATGCAGCCCAGGCCTGACTCATTTACTCTAGCAGTGCCATCTCTCCCCCAACTCTCTAATATCCCCCCCATAGTAAAGTATCAATCTGAGTGTTAATTTCACCAATAATTCTACATCACCTAAAGATCCTGTCCAGCAACACATCCAAACTTAAATCAACATGATTTCAACCTACCTCCAGAAAAATATACATGTCTGCTGATTCTTAGAACTAAAGCATGATGACTACCTACCTCCAGCTCTATTTCCACCGATTATAGAAAGACCACCATTTAAAAACTGATTTCCTCTAAGACCCTTCCTTCTTCAGAAGGCCTCCTTATTCTGCCCCATCCACATGAAGAATTCCTTAATTATGTTGTACATCAGAGAATGTGGACTAGACCTAACAATCTTGGAGGTCTAATAAAATCAGCAGAAATATCTTAGGAAAATATATTTCTAAGTTTTAAAAGACAAAAGTTAAACTTTCTCTGATTCTGAATGTTCTCTGGAGTATATTTTTTAACAAGTAAAAATCCTGTTTTGAAATATGGCTGGGTGTGGATCCAAATGCAGAGACTGTGATGAGAAAATTTTGTTTCTGAATATTCACATTGATTTTTAGAAGACAACTATTCTTTGCAAAATAAGACCTTTTATAACAGGCAGTCCATCAGATAAATTTAGTAGATGCTTGAAACTCACCTGGTTTAATGTCAGAGACGCAGTGTCTTCATTACATGGCATATACAATATGCAACGATTTCATTCATTCTTTTATTCAAAAATACAATTCAGCTTTTTCTAAATGCCAGGCACTGTGCCTGGGGCTTGGGACAAAACAGTCAATAAAACAGATATGTGATCTGCCTGCATAGAGCTTAAACTAAGTGATACTAACTATAATAGATTCAAAATGTAAGGATTGATGATGATCCCACAGAAGAGACTAGGGAAGACTGGTATTAGGGTATGTCATGGGCCTCCCAGGGATGTCTATATCCTAATTCCCAAAACCTGTGAGTATATTACTTTACATGGCGAAAGAAACTTTGCTGATGTAATTAAGGTTAATTAAGGCTTTGTGATGGGATGATTATCCTGGATAATCTGGGTGGGTCCTGTCTAATTATATGAGTCCTAAAAAGCAGAGAACTTTTCCTGGCTGTGATCAGAGAAAGAGATGTGAGGACCAAAGCAGGGTCAGAGAAATGTGACATTGCTGGCTTTGAAGATGGAGGAAGAGGGCATGAGTCAAGGAATGTGGCTGGCCTCTAGAAGCTGGAAAAGGCAAAGAAATGGATTCTTCCCTACAGACTTTCATTTTTAGTCCAGTGAGACTGGTGTCAGACTTTTGACCTACAGAGCTGTAAAATAATTATTTGTGTTGTTTTAAGCCACTAAGTTTGTGGTAATTTGTTACAGTAGCAATAGAAAACTAAGTTTGTTTATATATATGTATGTATACATATATACATACATACATGTATACATATATATATAAATTAAAAGGAAAATATTCAGGCATACATGTTAAGTGGTTGTCTGTTTTATCTGTTATAGACTCATATGGTCTCATTTCCTACTAATTTCTTACTAATGTGACAAGACGTTGAACTTACTGAACACAAAACTTCAGTGAAAATATAATTGAGACTTGCTGATCTGTTTAAGGAAGTAAAGTTCTTTAGACTCAAACTGGTCATATGGGCTGAGCCTGAGAAAAACATAAACTTTATTCAATTCCCACTGCTGAACTGCTCTGGGATCAATAGAATTGCAAAATTTGAAACCTTGAAGTCACATCCACATAAGAGATCCACAGATTCTTATGAGTATTAATCATGCTTTAAGTTTTCGTGGTTATCTTTATTATGTCTCAATTATCATCAAGCATTTACTCTACCAACATAGCTCAATTACAAAAGTTCCTAACTAATCTGAAAAGCAAACCAGGCCCAGCAAGGGAGACACATATTCCTTTAACTAGGAAGTTGAGGATTTAAGTACAAGAACTATCCAAAAATCTTTGAGCAAACACAGATAGGTTCGACTTCAGCTAGTTCAAGGAAAGTACATTCCTTTTCCTAAAAGCTGATGAAACAGTTATAGCGAAGCATCATTTGTGATATAAACCTATAGTAAAAATAAATCTGGAAATGTGTTCTGATAATACACCCCACGGTTTTCCAGATTGGTTCCTGCTGTTTAATTCCAATATTCATTGGCTCGGTCAGATACCAGTATTAGGCCTAAAATTCTTCACTTTTAAATGAAAAGAAACTAATAGACTATTTTTGGAGTGCTTTTTCATAATACTATAAATTCATATTTTTATTATTAATAGGTTATACTTATCAACAAAATGTTAATATAATGTGCACATAGACGGGTTTCTGATCGTGGGGACCACCACTGCATAAATTTAGCTCCTCCTGCTCTGAACTCTACACCAACATCAGGGAAGATCACCAGACATTACCCACACACATAATAAGTCTTTCATTCCCTGGAAAAAAATGCCTTCCTCAACAAGCATTTCATATTACCCCTAGGAGAAAGAATATATAAATATACTTAGATCACCCAAAGAACAAGCTTCCTCACCTCTGTGCTCTTCTTTGCCTATGTTTCTCTTCTCGCCATTAATCCTTCCCATCTTTTCACCATGGTATCATATAAATATAATAAATAAATACAAAGTAATTGTTTCAGGGATATTGTCATTTTAATTAAAAAACTGAGAAGAAACAAGCATTAAACTCAATGTACCTGTATCCAAATAATAATTAGTGAGCATCTGCTACCTGAAAGGCTCTGTGCTAAGGGCCAGGGACACAGTCCCCGCTTTCCTAGAGCTCTTGTCTAGTGGAGAAGGCAGACGAGTAAACACAGGAATTCCATCAGGGATGAGAGCTATGAAGGGGGAAGTTTATGAGGGAGAGGTATTTCAGGGGGTGTTTGCACTCCTTTGCTGGAAGGGGAGAAGAGAACACATGGAGGAAGGAAGAAGAAAATAGCCTCCATCAAGCATGAAGAGTAGTGCAACATAATCAATTAACAAACAGAAATATTTGAATTCCTACAATTAAGTATACCCTTAAAAAATGAAAATTAAGATAATTATCTGAACAAGCTAAAAAAACCCTACTTACCTTTGATCTAAATTATTTGGATATTATAAATGAAAAAGTTTCTTTCCATTTCACTCTTCTAATATAGAACTTACCTTGTTTTAAAACCAAAATATCTAACAGAAGGATATTAGTAACATAAATAAGTTTTGTGTACTTGACAAATGGGCCTTGAAACTGAACATCAGATTAAATTCTCATTAAGGAAAAGAACAGTAAGACATAGAAAAATATATACATATTTTCATTGCCTTACTTATTATATTTGATGCCTGGAATAGACACTTTTTAAACATCTCCCTCCTCTATATGACAAAATTACTTTTTAGTAATAATCAGTAATAATCATTATTTTCCTGATTTATTTTTTAACTTTAAAGCAATTGACAATTTCCAAGAGGAGGACAAATTTCAAAGTTATTATTCAAATTCAATGAAATATTTCATGTATGAACCTTGCATGTAGGAAATTTGGATTTACCTAACAAAAATATTACCCCTGGCAATTCACACTGTTTCATTGCTATAATTTTTAAATTCAAATAAAAATTCCAAGTGATCATATAAAATAACATAGTTGAAGTAACTCTATTTCTAGTTCTTTGTCATTATAATCACTGTGGTGTCATCATTGTTTATTTTAAATCTACTGTTTAAATGCATGAAGAATATAATGTTTATTAAAAGCTAATCATAAAAATATGCTAATTTGAATCATACATATATATTATTAAAACTCAACAATAACCACAGTAATTGTTTAGAACTTACAGAAACAAAAGAATTTTGTGAAAAACATTTTATCATTGATGTTTAGACTTGCTGGTACGTGGTGATAGTAAAAAGCAGAACAACTTTTGGTTGGTTTTATTATTGTTTATAAATTTCTAGAGACAATGCACCTTCTTAATAATTGCACCCAGGGCAGAATACTCCCATCACTTTACCCTTGGGATGAATACTTCTTAACCCAAATAGTTTTTAACCCAAAGTTGAAGAAAACCATAAAATCACCACTGTTTTTATGTGATATATGTTTATCATGTACAGGACCAGCTTCAGGGGGCTGTGACTGCACACAGAGCCCCATGCTCAGAAAGGAGCACCATGGTTGGCTTTTAATGCTCTACTACCACAGTCTTGAAATTCTCAACAATTTTATCTTTAAATTTGTGTATATAAGTGAAGTCCAATGGGGCAATAAAGCATATGCCCTCCACTCACATGCAGTCATGCCTCACAGTGCCTTCAGCGACCTGCTCCCCCACTCAGTGATTGCTGCCACCCTCCACTCCTAGGGGTAGTCTTGGCACAAGGCTGGATCAGGGTCATGGGGCAGGGCTATGGACACCATGAGGGTTCTGCATGTCCCACAAGTATCCCTATGCACTAGAGAACGTAATATCAAATAGTAAATAAAAATAATCTGTCTTGGGTCAGTCAAGACTGGATTGGAAAAAGCTTTTTTTTCCCCTGCTTTTGAACAAGAAGTCTTCCATTTGCATTTTGCACTGGGCTCCACAATTATGTAGCCATCCCTGACTATGTATGTGGGTGAGTATGTGAATATGCATCTGTTTGTGTTTGTATCCAAAAGAATAAAAGAACTTTATATTGTATAAAGTGAATTTATCTATAATTTTACAATTTATAGATAAAATAAACTTATATTGTAACTTTATTATATTTTTATTTATAAAGATGAGAATAATAATTTTAATAGTTCACAGATCAGGGGAGGTGAAGTTCAAATACAATATCATCTTCCGAGCTTCCTGTAACTGGTGAATTCCCTTAAAAAATCTTTAACTAAGAATATATTACATGCTAAAAATGGAGATATTCTAGCTTCAGAAGCAGGACACGACATTACCAATATGTTCTTCTCATTAACAAAATCTGCTTTACAACTTTGACTTCTTGACAGGCAAGAGCTTTTTGGTCAGGAGCCAAAGTCATCAAATATTAAGAGTAGGGAGATAAGTCAAGTGTGTTGAAGGGTCCTTAAAACTCACTCACTAATTTTAGCACATTTCAATTATTTACATAAATTACTTACACTGAACAATCGTAAATCTTCAATTTCACACCCAAAAAGTCATATGCTTTATAACCATTTTCAAAACATACCTTCATAACTCTTGAATTATTCCACTAATAATAAGGCAGATAAATAAAATATACCTATTATAAATCTTTCATTTTGTTTAGCTCTATTATTTAAGGAGTCTTTGTGATCAATATATAGTTGACAATGTCTTCAAGACTTTCTTCTTCATTTTAAAAATGGCACTAAGACTTGAATGCAAGAATTGTCAAAGATACTCCATAGACAGATATAAATATATATGAAATTAAATCAAAAAAATCTTTGCAATAAATATTTTTGCATTTGTCTAGATTTAGACAGCATTTCTAATATTCATGGGAGATAGCTAAAACTTCAAAAAGTCTATGACATTATGTTACGTTCGAAAAACTTTGAGCTGTCCAAACTACATGAGCTCTTTACACATTCAAAAATAGCCCTTGATCCCTGCAGCATTGACTTTATCCACAACTCTCTAAATTCTAACTCTTATTCACCAACATAATCTTGAACAACCACCCTTTTCTTCATCTTCTTTTTTTCCTTTAAGTTGATGTGTAACTCCAGTTTCCTTTCTCCAATCTTGACTCATTTCTTCAACTAATATTTAGATACTGCCTCAAACAAAACAATCATATGTAAATAATCCTCTGATTGGACTCCATCCCTAGAAACTCCTATCTCAATGCAGTACCCTGTAAGTAACCCAAGCAGAGCCTACTCAGAAAGCCAATCCTCATAAAATTATGTACTTATTTGTAATTTATCACATCTGCACACAGAAAGAACACCAGTGCATACCTAGTGCATGGGGTGGGGGGAAACCAGTCACCTACATTGTTCATGTATTCTGAAAGCAGGTCCTGGAGAGCCTGGCGAATGGCATTGCATTCTGCGATAATCCGCTCCCGATGAAAATCCCTTGTGCATGAAGAGTCAGCCAACAGAGCAGCCCCACTGATAATGGCTTCAAGACGTTTCTCTAGTGATGGTCTTATTTCCTCCTCAGTCACTGTGAGTGGATCCAAGACAATTAAATTCTAAAGGAAGAACACATTTGGATAGTTAGAACTCCATAGCATTCTATTTTTAAGAATAGTAAATATTATTTTATTTTCACATTTAGAATTCAGATGTGATAATAAAGAGAATTCATTTATACTGCCTCACCCAGTTCACACATAATTCTATGTAGCTATTATTGTCCAGGTGAGTGGCAAAAATTGTGCAATTATGAGCATCAGTTCTAGTGTCAGACAGACCTGTGTTCAAATCTTGCCTTTCTCACTCACTGATAGTGTGAGCTCACTCAGGTGTCTTACACACTCTGAGCCTCACGTTCCTAATCCATAAAATTGAAATACTAATGTTGCTTGTCTCATAAAACTGTTGTAAGAATGATATGAATGCTTAGTATAATGCCTAGCATATAGTAACTATTATTTACAAGAGTCACCTTTATATAGAACTTCATTGTTTACATAATATTTTCACATGTATCATCTCATCCTGACAACACTATGAAGAGTTGGGCAGTAAAGATATTGCTAAACACATATTTCAATTGATGATGACTGAGACTGAAACCATCTTGCCCAAGGTCATTGAGCAAGTAAATGGTGAAGTTCGGACAAGTGTCCAAGTCTTATAATACCTAATTCAATATTATTTTCATTATGTCTCACTGTAAATCATACACTCTAATTAACCTTAACACTATATATCAAAGAGAATTCTGAATTTTAATTATTCATTTAACAAGTAAAACTCCATCTTCCAGTTGATTTATTATAACTTCCAGCTATTTCCCACTATTGGAACCTGACATGGTATTTTTAAGGTTTCCATTAGATATAAGTCTTTGGGTAATAGAAATCAAGATAATCTACAGCCTCTGAAGAAAGGATGGAGCGTATGAGGCTCTAAGAGTCCTTTACTAAAATACATCAGGAGAAGAAGCCTTTCCAAGGTTTAGGCATAATGTGATAATTGGAGAAGGAGTTAGTATCAAATAAAAGCTCTCTGAAGAATCCCTAACATAAAATGAAATCATATAATGATCTTCAAAATGTGTGTGTATTTGTGAGTCTACACACACACACAATGAAGATCATGGATCTTCAAGTATGTAATCTTATGTACAAGATTTTATATATATATGTATATAAATATATACACACACACAGAGAGAGAGAGAGGTATATGTTAACTGTGTGTGTGAACAGTCATGTGCCGCATAACAATGTTTTGATCAACAACGGACAGCATATATGACAGTGGTCCCATAAGATTAGTACCATATAGCCTAGATGTGTAGTAGACTATACCATCTAGGTTTGTGTAAGTACGTTCTATGATGTTTGTACAATGACAAAATCACCTAATGACACATTTCTCAGAACATATCCCTGTTGTTAAGTGACGTGTGACTATATATATATATAATCTTACATTGATCATTGTGTTACATTACATTATTATAAATATTTGGGGATCAAAAGTAGCCAGGATAAAATTTTAAAGGCTACAACTCTAAGACCAAGCTAGGAAGAGAAAATCATTAAAGAAAGAGGAATAATTTTAAAACAATTAGAAAAAAAATTGGGACTGTGTAATGTTCACATATAATATAATGTAATATAAAATATAAACTAGAAATAGATCCTATATAAAATTGGTTAACTGTCTTACAATTATTTAGAATATTTTTTCCTCTCATGACTCTATCTCCTTCCTATTTTTCCACTGCTCTAATGAGTCTCTCCATTTTTCTCTTTTAGGTGGACAAAAAATTTTAAAAAACAAGAAATTAATTTTACAAATGCCAAATTTAACATTTTCTTTATCCAGTGCATAATCTTTTTGACGAGACAATAATCCCAACCACGGGTCTGGCCATCAGTCAAGAATTCATTTACATTTAAATCTACCTCCTTATTCCATTTGCCATTTTTACCATGTCTTCCTTTGGCTCACTAATTTAGTACAAACATTCCACTCCAATGTTTCATAACAATAATTAAGCCAATTAAAACCTTTCTGAAAATGTCCCTCCAATGTGATATCATCATTAAGAAGAGACATTGAGGGCTACAGAATTCCTCTTTGATTGCTCAAATGCAATTAGAAGATGTGATAGGAACATTTAACATGTCTCCAGCATTGTGATGATAGGAAAAGTTGATTACATTTCAAATCTGTTCACCTAAAAGCATTGCAAAAAGAAACTAGTAATTTTAGGTGTTCTGGCTTTGATATTATGTTAGAAAACAGCCTCTATTGTAGAATAAGTTCACTCTAATTCCTGATCTACAGAGCCATTCCTCAAACTATCCTAGCCTTTGGATTTTTACCTCCTTGACCTTTAAAACTTCAGATTCTTCAGGCTCATCTGAACTCAAACCATTGCCTGCTCTGATACATGATACCCATATGCAGGCCTCTTGCTTCTGCCTAAAACTACTGTCCTTCTATTCACATCCTATAAAAGTTTTCTCTAACTTTGTTATTAAATCAATAAAAAGGTGAGTTTTTTTTTAAATAACTTGAATGTTTTATGAAATAACTCTGAATATTTGAAAGCTACTGAAATAATTATCTCTTCTGGACATCAGTAAGATAATCAAGACATCAGTGTTTCTCTGGGGGAAGGAAGTGTCATACCTCATAACCCCAGAGAAAGACTGATTTTAACAATGACATATGGATGAGAATACCTTTCTGGAATGCTGGGGAGTACAGCTAAGAGGTTCCAGCACCCCAATTGAGCAAAAAAATTCAAAGAATAGAGGCATTGCAGAGGATAAGAACAGTTTCACTTTACTCATGACACTCCTCTCCCATGGCTGCACAGCTCAGGGCCAAAAGAGACTGCCTTCACCTGCAATTTCTCCCACAGGGGAAAGTGAGAGCAAAATGAGCCCTTAGCTTTCCCGACCTTGTGGGATGCTGCCCAAGAGGCCCATTTCCATCTCTCCACACTCAGAACATTGAAAGGATTGGGAAAGCTGAATAAATTGGGGACAGCTAAGAGCATAGAAAAGGGGAGGGAGCTCACAGAAACCAGTGCACAGATCTCAACAACCAGTCACAAATCCTACTTACTGGATTACAGACTCTAACCAGAACCTTACCCACAACCCAGCAGGACCCCCATCTGCAGATCCCACAACTAGTTGACATGCACCACCAGCACTCCATGCACCCCCTTCCTACAGCCAACACCCCATGTTCCCCTGCAGATGGTGCATGCGAGCTCCCACAGGGAGCACACAAATATCAGCATCAAGCTGGATTTGCTGGATTGTGAGAAGGTGCACAACCTTGAACACTTCAGGGCATTGCCCTAGGAAAAATAAATAGAAGGCTCTCCACAGCCAGTCTGGCTTTGAGAGATCAAGAGAAGGCACACAATCTAAGACTTCTCCTCCAAGGGGAACAAGAGGAATGGAGCAAGTGCATCCTCAGAAAGAATCTGAGAGACCCCCAGTATCTCTAGCCAGGCTGACTGGTGAAGATCTTTCTCTCCTGAAGCCAGTCAGTAAAGACTCGAGGAAGTGACTGCTTCTTCAAATGTGAAGACAGCAATGCAAGGTTTCAAGAAACATGGAGAATCAAGGAAATATGACATCACCAAATGAACAAAATAAATCTCCCATAATGGCATAACTGATCCCAATGAAATGGAGATTCACTAGGTGCCTGAAAAAGAATTCAAAATAATCATCTTAAAGAAGCTCAGTGAGATAAGAGAGAATACAGACAGGCAACTCAACGAAATAAGGAAAACAATACAGTAACAAAAGAAGTTTAACAAAAAGACAGACTCCATTAAACAGAAATCCTGGAGCTGAAGAATGACTGAACTGTAAATCCACTAAAGGGGTTCAAAAACAGACTAGAGCATGAAGAAGAAATGATCAAAGAACTCAAGCACAGATCATTTGAAATTACCTAGTCAGATGAATAAAAAGAAAAAACAATTAAAAAGGGTGAATAAAGCCTACAGGACTTATGGGACACCATCCAAAAAAACAATATACACATTACAGGAGTCCCAGAAGGAGCAGAGAAAGAGAAAAGGTCAGAGATCTTATTTAAAGACACAATGACAGAAAATTTCACAAATTGGGGAGGGAAATAAACACCCAGATCCATACACCCCAAATAGATTGAAGATAAAGAGATCTTCACTGAGACACATTATAATCAAATAGTCAAAAGTCAAAGACAAAAAGAGAATTTTAAAAGCAGCAAGAGAAAAGCGACTCATCTAATACAAAGGATCCCCCACAACACTATCAGCAGGTTTCTCAGCAGAAACCTTCCAGGTCAGGAGAGAGTGGAATGACACTCTCAAAGCGATGAAAAAAAATGTGCTAACCAAGAATACTATAACTGGCAACACCGTTCTTCAGAAATGAAGGAGAGAGAAAGACATTTACAGACAAACAAAAGCTGAGGAAGTTCGCCACAACTATACTCGTGTTATAAGAGATACTAAAGGGAGTTTTTCAAGTTGAAACAAAGGATACTAATTAGCAACATGAAAACATATAAAAGTGTAAAACTCACTAGTAGAGGTAAATATATATTTAAATTCAAAATACTCTAACATTATAATGATGGTGGGTAAATCACTTATAACTTTAGTAAAAAGGTTAAAAGACAAAAGTAATAAAAATATAGCTACAAAAACTTGCTAATGGATACACAACACAAAAAGATGTAAATGGTGACATGAATGATATAAAATGTGGCAGGAATAAAAGTGTAGAGTTTTTGTATGCAATCAAAGTTAAGTTGTTATCAGTTTAAAATAGACAGTTATAACTATAAAATGTGTTATGTAAGCCTCATGGTAACAGAAAGAAGAAACCTGTAGTGGATACTCAAAAGATAAAGAGAAAGGATTCAAAGCATACCCCTACAAAAAAAAAAAAAAAATCATCAAATCACAAAGTAAGATAACAAGAGAGGAAGAAACGAACAAAGGAAGTACAAAATAGTCAGAAAACAATTAACAAAATGGCAGTAGTAAGTCCTTACCTATCAATAACTACTTCAAATGTAAATGGATTACATTCTCCAATCAAAAGACATACAGTGGCTGAAAACATATACACACACACACACACACATACACACGCACACACACATAAAAAAACAAGACCCAACTATATGCTGCCTGAAAGAAATTTATATTAGCTTTAAGGACACACATAAGCTGAAAGTGAAAGGATGGAAAAAGATATTCCATGAAAATGATAACCAAAGGAGAGCAGGGGTCTGTAATTATATCAGACAAATAAGTTTTAAGTGAGACAAAGAAGGACATTATATAATGATAAAGTGGTCAATTAATCAAGAGGGTATAAAAATTATAAATATATATGCAACCAACATCAGAACACCCAAATATGTAAAGCAAATGTTAGCAGATCTGAAGGGAGAAACAGACAAGAATAAAATAATAGTAGGAGACTTCAGTATCTCACTTTGAGCAATGGACAGATCAATCAGACAGAAAATCAACGAGAAAACACTGAACTTAAACTACATGTTAGGCTAGATAGACCTAATAGACATATACAAAACATGCCATCCAATAGCATTATAACACACATTCTTCTCAAGTGTAAATGAAACATTCTCCAGGATAGAACATATGGTAAGCCACAAAACTGGTCTTAACAAATTTAAGAAGACTGAAATAATACCAAGTATCTTTTCCACTCAGGTGATATGTGGTATGAAATGAGAAATCAATAACAAGAGGAAAATTGGAAAATTCACCAATATGTTGAAATTAAACAATTCATTCCTGAACAACCAATGGATCAAAGAAGAAATCAAAAAATATCTTGAGACAAATGAAAATGGAAACAAACCAATGAGATGCAGCAAAAGAAGTTTTAAGATGAAAATTAATAGCAATAAATGCCTACATTAAGAAATAAAGATCTCGAATAAACAACCTAAGTTCGCACTTTAAGGAACTAGAAAAAGAAGAACAAACTAATCCCAATGTTAGCAGAAGGAAGGAAATAATAAAGATAAGAGTAAAAATAAATAAAATAGAACCTAGAAAAACAATAGAAAAATAAACAAAACAAAGAGTTAGTTTTATGAAAAGATAAACAAAATTGACAAACCTTTAGTAGACTAACTTAACAAAAAGAAGATTCAGATAAATAAAATTATAAAAGAAATAGGAGGCATTACAAGTGATACTACAGAAATACAAAGGATCATAAGAGACTACCACGAACAATTACATGGCAACAAATTGGATAACCTAGAAGAAATGGGTAAATTCTTAGAAACATACAGACTAGCAAGGCTTAATCATGAAGAAATAGAAAATCTAAACAGATTGAATCAATAATAAAAAATCTCCCAACAAAGAAAAGCTTAAGACCAGAAGCTTTCACTAGTGAGTTCTATCAAACATTTAAAGAAGAACTAATACCAATCATGCTCAAACGTTTCCCAAAAGCTGAAGAGGAGGGAACACTCCCAAACACATTTTGAGGCCAGCATTACTCTGATAACAAAGCCAGACAAATATACTACAAGAAAAGAAGGGTAGAGGCCAATATCCCTGATAAATACAGGTGCAGAAATCCTCAACAAAATGCTATCAAACTAAATCAAGAGCATATTAAAAGGATCATACACCATGACCAAGTGGGATTTATCCCTGGGATATAAGGATGATACAACATATGAATCAATAAATGTGATATACCACATTAATAGAATGAAAGATAAAAATCATTTGATCATCTCATATGATGAAAAAAAAGCATTTGACACAATTCAACATCCTTCATGATAAAAACTCTTAACAAATTAGGTATAGAAGGAATGTACATCATCACAATAAAAGCCATATATGACAAGACCACCATTAACATCATACTTAATAGTGAACAGCTGAAAGGTGTTTCTCTAAGATCAGAAACAAGACAATAATGCCCTCTCTCATCACTCCTATTCAACATAGTACTGAAAGTCCTGGCCAGAGCAATTGGACAAGAAAAAGAAATAAAAGACATCCAGTTGGAAAGGAAGAAGTGAAATTGTCTCTGTTGGCAGATGACATGATCCCATGTATATAAAACTCTAAAGACACCACCAAAGAACTGTTAGAACTAATAAAAAATTCAGTAAAGTTGCAGGATAAAAATCAACCTACAAAAATCAGTTGCATTTCTATATACTAACAATGAACTAATTGAAAAAGAAATTAAGAAAACAATCTCATTTGCAATAGCACCAAAAATAATAAAATACTTAGGAACAGTTTAACCAAGAAGGGAATAGATTTGTATACTGACAACTATAAAGCATGAATAAAAGAAACTGAAGAATAAATGGAAGCATATCTAGTGTTTACAGATTGGGAGAATTAATATTGTTAAAATGTCCATATAACCCAAAGTAATCTATCAAGTCAATGCAATCCCTATCAAAATTCCAATGGCATTTTTCACAGAAATAGAGAAAACAATGCTACAATTCATATGGAACCACAAAAGACCCCCAATAGTCAAAACAGTCTTGAGCAAGAAGAACAAAGCTGGAGGTATCACAATTCCTGATTTCAAACCATATTACAAAGCTTTAGTAATCAAAACAGTATGGTACTGGCATAAAAGCATCCACATAGACCAATAAAAAAGATAAGAGAGGGCCGGCCCCGTGGCTTAGTGGTTGGGTGCGGGCACTCCGCTGCTGGCGGCCCGGGTTTGATTCCGGGCGCGCACCAACGCACGGCTTCTCCAGCCATGCTGAGGCCACGTCCCACATGCAGCAACTAGAAGGATGTGCAACTATGACATACAACTATCTATTGGGGCTTTGGGGGAAAAAAAGGGGGAGGAATGGCAATAGATGTTAGCTCAGAGCCGGTCTTTCTCATCAAAAAGAGGAGGATTAGCACGGATGTTAGCTCAGGGCTGATCTTCCTCAAAAAAAAAAAAAAAAAGAAAGAAAAGAATAGAGAGCCCAGAAATAAACCTATGCATATATAGTCAACTAATCTTCAAGAAGGGTGCCAAGAACACCCGATGGGGAAAGTATAGTCTCTTCAATAAATGGTGCTTGGAAAACTGGATAACTGCATTCAAGAGAATAAAATTGGACCCTTACACCATACATGAAAATCATCTCAAAATGGATTAACAACTTAAATGTGAGGCCTGCAACTGTAAAATTCATGGAAGCAAACAGAGGAAAAGCTCCTTGACATTGGTCTTGGCAATGCTTCTTTGGATATGACACCCAATGCTCAGGCAACAAAGAAAAACAGAAAAGTGAGATTACATCAAACTAAAAAGCTTCCGCACAGCAAAAGAAACAATCAACAAAATGAAAAGGCAACACACAGAATGGGTGAAAATATTTGCAAATATGTCTGATAGCGGGTTGATATCCAAATTATATAAGGAACTCATACAACTCAATAGCAAAAAGCCAAATAACTTGATTTAAAAATGGGCAAAAGACTGTATAGATATTTCTCAAAAGAAGACATACAAACATCCAATAGGTGCTCAATATTACTAACTATTAGGGAAATGCAAAGCAAAACCACAATGACATATCACTTCACATCTATTGGGATGGCTATTATTTATATATATATTAATAATATATTTAATTAACTATATAGTAACAGTTAATATATAATTAAATATATAATTAAGAATATATTATTATTAGTGTTGGTGAGGATGTGAAAAAAAGGGAATCTTAGTGCACTGTTGGTGGCAATGTAAATTGGTACAGCCATTATGAAAAACGGAATGGAGTTTCCTCAAAACATTAAAAATAGAACTACCACATGATCCAACTACCCCACTTCTGCATATTTATCCACAGGAATTGAAATTAGGACCTAAAAGAGATACCTGAGCTCCCACGTTCTTTGCAGCATTATTCACAATAGCCAAGATATGGAAACAACCTAAATATCCACTGATGGATGATTGATAAAGAAAATATGGTATATACATACAATGGAATATTATTCAGCCTTAAAAAAGAAAAAAAATCCTGCCATTTGTGACAACACAGATGGAACTGGAGGACATTACGCTAAATAAAATAAGCCAGACACAGAAAAACAAATATTGTATTATCTCACTTATGTGTAAAATCTAAAATAGTCAAACTCACAGAAGCAGAGAGTAGAATAATGGTTTTCAGGGGCTGGTGGGAGGGTGAAATGAGGAGGTGATAGTCAAAGGGTACAAATTTTCAGTTATGCAAGATAAATAAGTTCTGGAGATCTACTATACAGCATAGGACCTCTAGTTAACAACACTGCATTGTGTTCTTAAATTTTGCTAAGAGGGTAGATCTTATGTTAAGTGTTCTTACCACAAGATGATGATGATGATGATGATGATGATGATGATGATGATGATGATGATGATGATGATGATGAAGAAGAAGAAGGGGGTGGGAGAAAACTTTGAGTGGTGATGGATGTTTAAGGCCTTGATAGTGATGATTGTTTCATGAGTATATACTTATCCCCAAAATCATCTAGTTGTATACATTAAATATGCTCAGCTTTTTACATGTCAATCATACCTCACTAAAGTGGTTTATAAAAAAACAAAGCTCACCTTTAAAAGAAAAGAATTACCTATTTTGAACTAGTATAGCAGTGTGTTGAAACATTTTTTCAGTGTGTTTTCATGGCATTAAGTCCATGAAAGACAAACAACAGGATATTATATTTTCAGGATCCCACTCTATTGAACATAGAAAACATTTTCCCTTTTTTCTAGGTTCTGCCCAATATACACTTACCTCACTCACATTTTGATTGCTGACAGAAAAATATTTTTTAAAAAGTAAGAGTCCTAACTTCATTGTCTTCTATTAGATTGCTGTATTTTAGGAGACAGTATAGCTTAGGGATTAAGAGATCACATATAAATCCTGGGAGCAGTTAGCCTGGATTTGAATTCTGGCTCGTTAGCTATAAGCAGATTTATCCACATTTTTAATCATCCTCTGTGTTCTCATCTCTTTCAGCATATCTTGTAACTTTGGTTAATGAATTTGATTCCTCATTTTCCTTCATACTACTTCTCAGAATTGAAGACTTGAAGTAACTTGAGTAAGATCACTCAGCTAGTAAGTAGCAGAAACAAAATTCTATCCAAATCCATTTCCAGTTTCACGTTATAACTATTATGCAACACTGCTTTCATTGTTTTAATTAATCATCACCAACCACCTTGTGAGGTATTATCCTCACTAATTTATAAATGTGAAAACTGAAGGTGAGCAAGATTATGTAACTTGTCTAATAATATGCTTAAAAAAGAAGATTTAAGATACTAATCCAACTTTATATAACCTTCAATCCACACACTTTCTACTACTCTAGGGAAACTGAGATGTGACCACCTGGTAAACCTCTCCACTCACTTCAATCTCACTATACTTTTCCACCCATTTTTTTCTTCCCATCTGTCTTCAAGAAAGATCTATCCCTCTCCCTCTCCGTCTTCGTCTTCTCCTCCTTCTCTATCCTCTGTCCCATCCTTTCAAGGCTAACTTCTCTTTCTGTGCTCTGATCTCAAGTCCCAAATCCTCTTCAATTATTCCTTCCTTCCATTTTCAGTCCCTCTTCAGAGCCTCCTATGTGCCAGGTACTATGCCAGGAATTGGTAACGGAATGGAGAGCATCTCTGACCTCTTCACAGGGCTCACGGCCTAAAGGAACTGACAAATATTAACCAAATAATTGCATAAATATATAACTACAATGCGGATATATAATATAAATAAAAAGAATTGAAAGTTAAGTATAGGTTGACCAGGCATAACTCTGTGCAGCTGGGTGCAGAATCAAGGCAGCTAAAAGCAAAGAAGCCATGTAAGCTCAAAGGGAATTCACAGGATTCTCAGGGAGGCCTTGGATTTCCCCAGAACACGGAATTGAAAGTTTGGAGGCAATCTTATTCAGATCTTATTTTATCAAGTCAACTTGAATAGGCATCAGGGTAATAATTATGTTGAACTTAGAGCAAGAGGCAGAGGATTGTGAAACCTGAAAACAAGCCAAAGGGAAGAGATGAACTTTACCCCTAAAACAATAAGTTAAAGCACCCAATCGGAACTTAAAGAGGACACAGAAAACTGCCTGAAAGGCAGGGAACAGGTCTGTGCAATCAGAAGGAGTGTCTATATAGTGTATTTATCTCTAGAATAGGAGTACAGGAAATCAGACTCTGCAAAAGAATGATTAAAATTAAATTGTAAAATCATTGGCACACTCATAGGTATTTTAAAATATAAAAGATGTATATGACCCATGGACTGAGAGTGTGATAACCAACCCAAATAATGATACAGGGAATGACTTAAAACGCATTAAATCTTTTAACGGAGTAGTTGTAGTTTAAATCGGCATTGCTGATCATTTTTCTTTTTGGTTGCAGCCTAAAGCCTATCTTTCAGGAAAGAACATATAATGTAAGAGTTATTTCAGTCAATATGAGTTACGGTGAAAGAAAACTCTGTGGCCTTGAGAAACACGGAAATAAATGCTAACTTTTGAGAAGATTGAGATCATGGCTCTATGTGTATTTGGAAGTGAACAGTGTGAGGTGAATCTATACAAAATAAACTGGAAAGATTACCAGAATATATTGTAGAATAAAAAACAAAAGTTGCAGAATGATATGTACAGTGACATCATATATATTAAAAAAGCAAGCAAATAACAATATTTTAGATTTTCTCTGAGTAGACATAAGTATATAAGAACCTAGGAAAAGGTCTAAAGAAAACATACCAATGCCATAGCAATTGTTATCTCTGAAAAGAACCCAGATTAGGGTAGAGGTCAAAGTTTTAATTTTATGATAATAGCCTAATCGCGTATTACTTATGAAATTTACAAGCTAATTAAAAATTAAAATTCTTAAAGTTTTAAAAAGAAAATGATAATTATGAATCAAATATTTATTATTCTTTTAGATTCTAAATATTAATCAACTAGTTATTTTGGAATCATAATAGAAAAAAACAATGCTTCCATTATTTACCAGAATGAAATGTAATATTAAGTTTTCCTATTAATTAGTTCGAAGGAATTCAACTAAAGCTATGTTGAATTTCATTACAAATACATTTTGTAAATATATGTCTTTTTAAAAAATAAAGACACATGACCTCAAAGTACCAAGGCTCTCTTTTTTAGTGGAGATTTGGAGTCAGAAAACCTGAGTGTGAATGTTGGCCCTCCACTCATACTGAGAAAGTGGTTTAAATTGCTTAAGCCTTTATTTCATCTCTTGTAGAGTGGGGAAAATAAAATTTTCACCTGTCATATAGGATTTTATTTAATGTAGCTTTATAATATGTTTTAATATCTGGGGCCGGCCCAGTGGCGTAGTAGTTAAGTTTGCACACTCCGCATCAGCAGCCCAGGGTACGCGCGTTCGGATCCCAGGTGCAGTCCTACACACTGCTCATCAAGCCTTGCTGTGGTGGTGTCCCACATACAAAGTTGAGGCATGGATGTTAGCTCAGGGACAATCTTCCTCAAGCAAAAAGAGGAAGATTGGCAATGTTTGTTAGCTCAGGGCCAATCTTCCTCACCAAAATAATAACAACATATTTTAATATCTGGTGGGATAGGTCTCACCTCATAGTTTCCTTGCTAATACTACCTTTACCTTTATATGCACTATCATCTATTCCTGATGAACAGAGCCATAGAGTACTACGAAGGAAGTTACACTTCCTAAGACAGAATACTATATATACCACACAGGCGTGTATCAGATAATCATGCATTCCACAAATATTTATTAATTATCCAGTATACTTCAGATTCTGAGCAAGGCTTTGGCCATGCCTTACCAGGACATGTAGGGAGCTACAAAAAATTCTTAACAAGCTAAAGCATAAAATCAATATGGTTGGAAAAAGTTTTCTGTATTTTAATAAACATGATGTAATAAACCCTAGTCATCATTCACACACTCTATATTCTATGATGAAATTGATCCAATTTACATTCAAAACACTAAAAATCTTACACTTCTCCAAAGTGAAATTGCCTATCAAAAGAGATGTAGCTATGATTATAATCAAGTACCAACATTCGTCACAAAAACACATGCAGTGCTTCAAGTTGAGAGCAGCAGAAATAATAACCACATAGCATAAATAATGTTTCTCAAGAAACTACATTATCAATCTTCAGAGTAAGTGATAAGAATGGAATAAAATTTCTCTTTATGATTACCAATAGAAAATGCTATTGAGAAAACTCATAGGCTCTCCTTTGTCTAGTATATCCCTTATTTTAATGCATTTCCACTTAATCTAAAGAATGGAAGCTTTAGATATAAAAATGTGAAAAGAAGGGAAAATGTGAGCAATAAACTATAAATTAGCAAGATGATCAACAAATATTATTTATACTAATTTAGTAAATTAGTGTAATTTACATACACAAAGTTAACTACATATTCAGTTATATTAAATTAAAATATACATAAATCACATTCTGTTGTGTATTAATTAGTATAACAGGAAAATTTAAAATATTTTAGAGAGATATTCACTATGTGTATAAAATAAATTAGAGATATACAGACTCCCTTACATTTTTTTCTCTAAATAATGGGTGTAGAAACATTTTAAATGGATCAATGAGCACTGTGATACTGGTTTTACCAGAACGCTAAAAAATTTCAATCATCTAATTCATTTCACCTGAGGTACTAACTTCTACTAAGACTATTTCTGTCAGAATTAAGCAATTCGATCTTTGCGCAGCACCACATCACGAATTGTTTGCTTTAGTTTTCACCTGGTTATATCAAAAATAAAATAAACTTTCAAGGATTTTCTACTTTCAAAACTTCTATTTAAAAGAATCGTAACATAAGCTCTTCAAGAAGCAGCTTATTTTGTTGTAATATTGAATATAATATTGAATGAATCTTAGTAAACATTCATACTACAATATTGCTAACTGAGGCAATATATTTTAACGAAAGAGCAAGTTAAGTCTTTGTTATTAATTATCTATTTGGAAATACGTATTTACATGTTTGTTTTATCTCTCCTCATAGTCTGTTTTTAAACCATGTGTAAAAAATCCTAAAAATATGTAAGTAATAATGATTAATTTATGCTGTCTACAATGAACTTAGAGAAAATACGTATAATTTTTATACTCAATAATATTGTGACTAAAAATATAGCATACACTCCAATATTTTTAAGTATGTAGTGTTAATTCTTCTTAATTGTCTCTGTAATGTCATGTGTGTCCTATCATCTATGTCCATGAGTTTTACTAATTGCAAACCCAATCAAATACAAATCTGCAAAATTTAGGTAAATGTTTGAACAGTTTCTACCATTTCCAAGGTCTATGCCAGTTGTTATGCCTGTGGGGTTCTCCCAGAAAGCAACGCATTGACAAAGGAGAAAAAAGGTACACGGGGGCAACTGGAAAAAATAAGTAATCCCGTTTGTGCTCTATTTCTATGATTCTACCTTCCACTTCTGTCTATAACTATGTCCTTTGGGAGAAACAGCAGGTTAAGTACAAGCCCTGGATTCATGGGTGGATTGTGCATAGTAGAGCACAGAGAAAAGGGTAGCCAATGTAGCACAGTCATACCTAATAACTGTAAAACCCTCCAAGTTGTGTCTGCCCTAGAATCCCTTGAAAAATGATGAATGAGAGCATGACTGTTAGGTGGTGACAATTTTTCAATAACAGCATCCTTGAGATGCTATTCATGTGGTCCCTAATTCCTCCCTCATGTTCTCTAGAGCACCTCTGTTTAAGGATTGTGGAGATGATATTCTGAATATCTTGAAGTTACAACCAACTAAAGACGTTCTTGGCAATGAAAAGAGTTAAGAATCTGGTTTTTTCCTGGAGTTGAATATGCAGTTAAATATAAATCAACTCAACGTTTCTAAGTAATTTTCCAGTTAACTGGGACTAACGAAAAAATATTTGCTTGAGTCATTGTGTTTGAAAATCTATATTTAGAACATATTAACCTTTAAGTGCCACAAAATTATTATTTTGGATTTTCCATAGTCTTCATAAAAAATTGGGATGAAACTGTATTGATTCCAAAGTATAATTTAGAATGCTGTTCAAAAAAACTTTCTGTGATGATGAAAATTTTCTATTACCTACAATAGCCAATACAGTAGCCACTAGCTACATGTAGCTATTAAATACTTCAAAAGGGGCTAATGCAATTGAGGAACCGAATTTTTAATTTTATTTAACTGTGATTAGTTTAAATTTAAATTCAAATAGCTACATTTGACAAGCAGATACTATATGGAACAGCACAGCTCTAGAAGTTGGTTTTCATTTTGTTTTCCATGATATGAGATTCTTTTGTTATGATATCCTCTTAGCTGCGTTTCAGCAGATAAAAGGTAGTGATAACTCCTATGTTGCAGGTAGAAGAGATCAGTACCTCTGTACTGTCACTTGTTGCTGAGAAAAACTCCTCTACAACATAGAACCACCGTAGGTGCCGATATCTATACCAAAAGTGGTCGATTGATTGTGATTAAAAGCACTATTTCCCTAAACTGGTGGGTATCTTTGGAGAAAGCACTGGGGAAGGACAGAATTTTATGCTGTCAGTCATTAAGGCCTTACTTTATCAGGTCCTTTTCCCGTATGACTAGTTGGGAATAAGTTGAAGTAATTAGAAAGAGGCAGCTCCAGAGAATATGAATCACAAGCAAGTCTTGTGTGGTTAGGATATAGATACTGGGTTTCAGTGGGAAAAGAGGAAACAAAAACCAGGGGGGGGAAATTCTGAAAGGAAGATGAGAGGACCATCAAAGATAACATTTGCCTATTCCACAGTTTAATCCATGATGTTCCATTTTATGTGCTTCTCTTTTTTTATTCAAGAAGCATGTTTTTGGTGCTGTTCATAATAGGGTGTAGGTGCGAGACTAAAAACATCAGTCTCTGGCTTAATGTTCTTTCCAAATTAAGAATACCTGTAGAAAAATCAACTGATTATGCACTTACTGCTGTTCAGATCTTTCTGCTTTGCTAGTTACATAATGACATACTGAAAAGTTGGTCAGAAAAATGTTAAACCAGGATCATCTCTTCTGCTATATTTTTGATCTTTTAGAGATTTTACCAAAGGGCCTTACTTTTTCCCTTGGTGTCTATTCAATCTGATTTAGATTTTTAATTCTACTAAGGAACAAGAACATGTGTAAGACAAAGAGGAGGAGGAGAGAAGGAGAAAGGGAGGGGAAGGAGATGTAAAGAAGGTAAAGGGAGAAGGGAAGAGAGGAAAGGATGGGAGGGAAGTTGAGGAGGGGACTGTGAGGAAAGGAGAGGGGGGAGGGAGGAGAGAGAAAAGCAGAGGAAGTGAGAAGAAAGAAAGTCAAGGTGACAGAAGCAGTTTGCTAAAAATCTCTTGTATCATGCACATGGGCAGTAATGAAACCAACATGCTCCTGTGTTTAATGTTTCAGCAGAACATTCAGGTGATAAGAGAATGATTAAAAAATTACTTGACAATTCAGCCAAAAAAATCCAGTTTTCATCACTAAAGAAGACTTTAAAAGCCAACTGGTTTGTATATTTTTGTAAACAGTGGGTGCTAACATGTCCCTTTAGAATGTTATAATCTCATAGCTTTGGTAAATGGAATACAGAACAACATTAAAAATAAAATTAATGTTAAAAGAATGAATTTGCATAACCAGACTATTTTTCAATTAGATATTGACCTTATGTACTATGATATGCTATTAAAGAGCATAAACAATAAACTTTAAATTTAGCAACACATCATGCCAGGAAGGAAAATTTCATCACTGGATCACTGGACTTCATTTCAGACTTTTCTAATCAGGATGTCATAAAACACTGGTTTGCCATTACGACTGTCAAGCAAAATTGTCGTAAGGACTCTTTCTCCCTTTTCCTTGCAGACAAGGGAAAAAATAATCGAATATGAAGGCCAAAATCAGTGCTTGGAAAGGGTGCCTTACCTAAAGAGAGACTAGCAGAAGTACATATCAGGATAGCTAATGGGAGAGAAATATTAGGTGCCAATGAAAACCGATTTAAGTAAGAATGAACAGGATTATTTTTCTGTAGTCTGGATGAGAAATTATTAAATTTAAAGGGTTTTCCAACACCTGTTGTTTCCTGTCTTGTTAATTATAGCCATTCTGACGGGCGTGAGGTGATATCTCATTGTAGTTTTGATTTGCTTTTCCCTGATAGTTAATGATTTTGGAAAACAGTATGGAGATTCCTCAAAAAATCAAGGATAGAACTACCATATCATCCAGCTATTCCACTGCTGGGTATTTATCCAAAGAACTTGAAAACACCAATGCATAAAGATACATGCACCCCTGTGTTCATTGCAGCGTTATTCACAATAGCCAAGACTTGGAAGCAACCTAAGTGCCCATCAAGGGATGAATGGATAAAGAAGATGTGGTATATATACACAATGGAATACTACTCAGCCATAAGAAATGATGAAATCCAGCCATTTGTGATGACATGGATGGACATTGAGGGTATTATGCAAAGTGAAATAAGTCAGAGGGAGAAGGTCAAAGACCGTATCATTTCCTTCATTAAGTAGTAGATAATAACAACAATAAACAAATACATAGAGACAGAGATTGGATTGGTGGCTACCAGAGAGGAAAGGGGGAGGGAGCAGGGTGAAAGGGATAATTCGGCACATGTGTGTGGTGATGGGTTGTAATTAGTATTTGGGTGGTGAACATGACGTAATCTATGCAGAAATAGAAGTATAATGATGTACACCTGAAATTTATACAATGTTATAAACCAATGTTACTGCAATAAACAAAAAAATAATAATTAACACTATTAATAAATATCATATATATGTGTAAAATAAATAAATAAATAAATAAATAAAGTGTTTTCAATTTAACTTAATTGTGGCCATGCCTGCTAGTTCCATATTTGAAGATCTGGCAGGGGAAAAGTGTGTGGAAATTTCAAAATATCCTCAGGAATTACAAGAGTCAAAAGGAAAAGGGAACTCCTACTACTGAGGAAAAGAGTAGAGCATCCAATATCCCAATTTAAAAAGACTTTTAAAGCAAGGCAAGGCAATTTGATGCTCCCTCAAGAAAGGACAAAATTTCTTCAGAGTCAGGATCCTTGGTTGATAGAGTGTCTGCATCAGCACTTTGATTCTCCCTGTAATCATAGGTGGTTCCAAAGAGGCTCTTTGGAAAATTGTAGCCTGTTTGCTAGAAGTAAGGTGACCCTATCTCCAAAGGTCTTCATGATGAGGACCAGTGAGTGGGGGTCTGCAGCAGGTCAAAACTCTCAGGCCTTTCGCAGCTCAAGGCCCTCCTGCTGTTTCATGATCAGAGGCCCATGGATCATGTACCACATAGTTAATGATGCTCCCTCTCTTGCCCTTTCCTCACTAATCTCCTCAAGCCCACAAGAAGGTCATGTATACACTTTTCATTCACCTTTCCAATGACAACTGTAACATAAACACCACACACATTATACCTTATTACAAACATTGTAAGTCCTATGCTTAAATTAGGAATATTCAGACTTAGAAATTCTTCCATATTAGAAAATGTGAAACATTTCTAAAACAGACTATTCTCACTGCCTTCAGTATGATGTGTCTCAGTACGATGTGTCTCATCTGTTTTTCATCAAGAGGTCAATTGATCTCAACTGATGCTCTCTCAGTCTCAGAGTCACTCACCCAATGGCTGAATCTATTTATTACACTGCCTTATCCATCACCAGAATTCCCACTCTGCCTCCAGCCTCCCTCCCCCTCTGTAAGGCTGACCTCATATACTGGTCCAATAGTCACATGACTAAGAGAGTAATGTGAGAAGAAAAATATGGTCAGACATTCTAAGCATTGAAGAAGCCACTATGCCTAATAGAGACAGCATGGTTCCACGTGAAACAAATAAGATTAATCTACCTCCCACAAAACAACTACCCTTCTTCAAAACTCATGACTATTGGCAGGCTGCTTAGCAAACATAACCTCTGGCAGCTGCATGACAGATCCATGCATCTGCACTGTATACATTTGCACAGGCTGCTTTTCCATCTGCAGGATGTGACATATGCCAGTTGACTGGCTTACAGTATACTTGGAGAGGAGTCAGAGAGAGTGTTGGCAGGCACCTCATGTCTATTCAATGCTTTTCATTTTTTCCCTTTGCTCTGGGGCTTTTGGTCTTTGCTCTTTTGGATCCTGCCTGCTAAATTATTCATTTAACTTCAAGTGGTCATTTGTGGCTAACAAAGCTGAGATTTTGTGAACATATAACTTGAACTTAGTCCAAACTGCTTAGATGTCAGTAATCAACCTAAATTAGCAAGCTTCACTTTAATTGCAATTCTATTTTGGATTTACATGGTAAAAGTGAGCTAGGATCAGGTGATGGGAACTAAGCAGAGTGCAAGTCAATCTGAAAGTAGCCAAAGGATTTAGGCAAGATCAGCTACATAATTTGGGGGACTCAGTGCAAAATGGAAATGCAGGTCCCCTTGTTCAAAATGTATTCAGAATTTCAATATAGCAACTTCAGATAATTAAACCTAACACGAGACCCTTCTAACCATGGGGCCCTATGCAACTGCACAGGTTATGTACCAATGAAGGCAGCCCCAGATTTGTGGAAGAAAACATGAGAAATTTTTGCCATTTCTTGTAAACATTAAGCATACTTATTATAAAAATTAATACATTGGCAATATTTTCTTCACAATCAATAGTATCTTCAACAAAAAGTTTCTGTTTAGAATTTACAAAGACTGTTTATTCCTTTTCAACTGCTCTCAGAAAACAAGCTTTGAAATTCTACTCATAGCATGAAGTTTAATGAAGTTTCAAAATATAACTGCCTGCCACCTCTCTTGCCTTTCCAAATCTACTATAAACACTAAAATGTGCAAATAAAGCTTGTAAACGATAGATTCATGGCTAGATTTAGGCAACCCTAAATCTTAAACTTATCAGTGAACACCTGCCACTAACAAAAGCTATAAATGCCAAACTCTAGGAATAGCACGACCACTGTACAATGTTCTCTGTAATAAAGCAATAATCAATATCCTAAGGAACAAAGCATGGTGCTCTACTATGATCCACACCACTAACCAAATTTTATCAAACTCTGTCCTACGAACAAAAAAAACTAAAATTTTCCATCCTCCATACTTTGACTAGAGCAAAAACAAATTCCTCTAAATTAAAGCTGAAATTCACATAACCAAACACCAATAAAATTATATTTTACTAAATTTTTTTAAATGAGAGAAGTAGATTAAGAACTCATGGGCTACTTCACTTTTCTTGATTTCAGCTTATTCTCAGCAGATTTCACAAATAAGTATCAATCCATTTTGAACAAAGTGCTTCATCTAACAAATTGACCACGCTAGATAGAAAGTTTCCTACAAAGTGACTGTAACTGGTCACTTTACATGGTAAATATAACCTTCCAAAGGCTTTGTGATAATCTAATTACTAATTGTATCTACAGCTATAAGAAAAAGGAACCACGAACATCTCTAATTAAATAAAGCTGGAGACAAAATAGACTTTAAAACAAAAACTGTAAAAAGAGACAAAGAAGGGTATTACATAATGATCAAGGAAACAATCCAACAAGAGGATATAACACTTGTAAATATCTACGCACCCAATGTAGGTGCACCTAAATATATAAAGCAATTATTAACAGACATCACAAGAGAAATAGACAGTAACACAATAATAGTAGGGGACTTGAACACTCCACTTACACCAACGGATAGATCATCCAAACAGAAGATCAATAAGGAAACATTGGCTTTAAATGACACACCAGAACAGATGGACCTAGTAGATATATACAGAGCATTCCATCCAAAAACCGAAGAATACACGTTCTTTTCAAATGCATATGGAACATTCTCCAGGATTGATCACATATTAGGTCACAAAACAAGTCTCCATAAATTTAAGAAGACTGAAATAATACCAAGCATCTTTTCTGACCACAACGGTATAAAACTAGAAATCAACTATAGGAACAAAATCAGAAAAGCCACAAATACGTGGAGATTAAACAAAATGCTGCTGAACAACGACTGGGTCAATGAAGAAATCAAAGAAGATTCAAAAATACCTGTAGACAAATGAAAATGAAAATACGACATGCCAGAATTTATGGGATACAGCAAAAGCGGTTCTAAGAGGGAAGTTTATAGCGATACAGGCCTATCTCAACAAACAAGAAAAATCTCGAATAAACAATCTAACAATGCACCTAAAGGAACTGGAAAAAGAAGAACAAACAAAGCCCAAAATCAGTAGAAGAAGGGAAATAATAAAAATCAGAGCAGAAATAAATGAAATAGAGACCAAAAAAAAACAGTGGAAAAAATTAATAAAACCAAGAGCTGGTTCTTTGAAAAGATCAACAAAATTGACAAACCTTTAGCTAGACTTACCAAGAAAAAAAGAGAGAAGGCACAAATAAGTAAAATCAGAAAAGAAAGAGGAGAAATTAAAACAGACACCTCAGAAATACAAAAGATTATAAGAGAATACTATGAAAAGCTATATGCCAACCAATTCGACAACCTGGAAGAAAGGGATAAATTCTTAGAATCATACAACCTTCCAAAACTGGATCAAGAAGAAGAAGAGAATTTGAATAGACCAATCACCAGTAAGGAGATTGAAACAGTAATCACAAATCTCCCCAAAAATAGAATTCCAGGACCAGACGGCTTCCCTGGTGAATTCTACCAAACATTCAAAGAAGAATTAATACTTATACTACTCAAACACTTCCAAAAAAATTGAGGAGGGGGGGAAGCTCCCTAACTCATTCTATGAAGCCGACATTACCCTGATACCAAAACCAGACAAGGACAACACAAAAAAAAGAAAATTACAGGCCAATATCACTGATGAACATCGATGCAAAAGTCCTCAACAAAATACTAGCAAATTGCATACAACAATACGTTAAAAAGATTACACACCATGATCAGGTGGGATTTATTCCAGGGATGCAGGGATGGTTCAACATCTGCAAATCAATCAACGTAATACACCACATTAATAAAATGAAGAATAAAAATCACATGATCATCTCAATAGATGTGGAGAAAGCATTTGACAAGATACAGCATCCATTTATGATAAAAACTCTGAATAAAATGGGTATAGAAGGAAAGTACCTCAACATAATAAAGGCCATATATGACAAACCCACAGCTAGTATCATCCTCAATGGTGAAAAACTGAAACCTATCCCTCCAAGAACAGGAAGCAGACAAGGATGCCCACTGTCACCACTCCTATTTAACATAGTACCGGAAGTCCTAGCCAGAGCAATCAGACAAGAGAAAGAAATAAAAGGGATCCAAATTGGAAAGGAAGAGGTGAAAATGTCACTATTTACAGATGACATGATTTTATATATAGAAAACCCTAAAGAATCCACCAGAAAACTTTTAGAAGTAATAAACGAATATGGTAAAGTTGCAGGATACAAAATCAACATACAAAAATCAGTTCCATTTCTATACACTAACAACGAAGTAGCAGAAAGAGAAATTCAGAATACCATCCCATTTACAATTGCAACAAAAAGAATAAAATACCTAGGAATAAACTTAACCAAAGAGGTGAAAGATCTGTACACCTAAACGATAAAATAGTGCTGAAAGAAATTGAAGGAGAAAGAAAGAAATGGAAAGATATTCCGTGCTCTTGGATTGGAAGAATTAACATAGTTAAGATGTCCATACTTCCTAAAGCAATCTATAGATTCAATGCAATCCCTATCAAAGTTCCAACAACATTTTTCACAGAAATAGAACAAAGAATCCTAAAATTTTTATGGAACAACAAAAGACCCCGAATAGCTAAAGGAATCCTGAGAAAAAAGAACAAAGCTGGAGGTATCACACTCCCTGATTTCAAAATATACTACAAAGCTATAGTAACCAAAACAGCATGGTACTGGCACAAAAACAGACACACAGATCAATGGAATAGAATCAAAAGCCCAGAAATAAACCCACACATCTATGGACAGCTAATCTTTGACAAAGGAGCCAAGAACATACAATGGAGAAAAGAAAGTCTCTTCAACAAATGGTGTTGGGAAAACTGGATAGCCACATGTAAAAAAATGAAAGTAGACCCTTACCTTACACCATACACAAAAATTAACTCCAAATGGATTAAAGACTTGAATGTAAGACCTGAAACTATGAAACTTCTAGAAGAAAACATAGGCAGTACGCTCTTCGACATCGGTCTTAGCAATATATTTTCAATCACCATGTCTGACCGGGCAAGAGAAACAACAGAAAAAATAAACAAATGGGACTACATCAAACTAAAAACCTTCTGCACAGCAAAGGAAACCATCAACAAAAAGAAAAGACAACCTAACAATTGGGAGAAGATATTTGCAAACCATACATCTGATAAGGGCTTAATCTCCAAAATATATAAACAACTCATGCATCTCAACAACAAAAAAACTACCAACCCAATTAAAAAATGGGCAAAAGACCTGAACAGACATTTCTCCAAAGAAGATATACAGATGGCCAACAGACACATGAAAAGATTTTCAAATTCATTAACTATCAGGGAAATGCAAATCAAAACTACAATGAGATATCACCTCACGCCCGTCAGAATGGCTATAATTAACAAGACAGGAAACAACATGTGTTGGAGAGGACGTGGAGAGAAGGGAACTCTCATACACTGCTGGTGGGAGTGCAAACTGGTGCAGCCACTATGGAAAACAGTATGGAGATTCCTCAAAAAATCAAGGATAGAACTACCATATCATCCAGCTATTCCACTGCTGGGTATTTATCCAAAGAACTTGAAAACACAAATGCATAAAGATACATGCACCCCTGCGTTCATTGCAGCATTATTCACAATAGCCAAGACTTGGAAGCAACCTAAGTGCCCATCAAGGGACAAATAGATAAAGAAGATGTGGTATATATACACAATGGAATACTACTCAGCCATAAGAAACGATGAAATCCAGGCATTTGTGACAACATGGATGTACATTGAGGGTATAATGCCAAGTGAAATAAGTCAGAGGGAGAAGGTCAAAGACCGTATCATTTCCTTCATTACGTAGTAGATAATAACAACAATAAACAAACACATAGAGACAGAGATTGGATTGGTGGTTACCGGAGGGAAGGGGGGAGGGAGGAGGGTGAAAGGGATAATTCGGCACATGTGTGTGGTGATGGGTTGTAATTAGTATTTGGGTGGTGAAAATGATGTAATCTATGCAGAAATAGAAGTATAATGATGTACACCTGAAATTTATACAATGTTATAAACCAATGTTGCTTCAATAAACAAAAAATTAAAAAAATAAATAAATAAAAATAAATAAATAAAGCTGGAGGCGCATTTATCCAATGAACTGGAAATTAATGATCCTAAGAGATTTATGTATCCCTATGTTCACTGCAGCATTATTCACAGTAGCCAAGACTTGGAAGCAACCCAAGTGCCCATCAACTGATGATTCGATAAAGATGATATGGTATATATATACAATGGAATACTACTCAGCCATAAAAAAAGCCAAAATCATACCATTTGCAACAACACGGATGGACCTTGAGGATATGATGTTAAATGAAATAAGCCAGACAGAGAAAGACAAATACTGCATGATTTCACTCATATGTGGAATGTACCAAATACATGGATAAAGATAACAGATTACTGGTTACCAGAGGGGACAGGGAGTGGGGGTGGGTGAAAGGGGTAAAGGGACACATGTGTACGGTGACAGACAATAATTAGACTACTCAGGGTGACCACAAAGAAGTCTACTTAGAAACTGATAAACAATAATATACACCCGAAATTACACAATGTTATAAACCATTATGATCTCAATAAAGTTACTGGGGAAAAAAAAAAGAATGTACTCAAAATTAAGAGAAAAACAGAGGCAACAGAAATGGACCTATAGGAAACCTAGGTATTGGAGCTATCAGATATGGACTTGCAAATAACTGTGATTAAATATGATGGAGAATTTCAGCAGAGACTTGGAAACTAAAAAAGTAAAATCAAATGAAATTTTAGAACTAAAAATATAAAACAAAATAAAGCTCGAGTCTAGAGAAACTACTGGACTTGAAATAATTTTAACTAATATTCTTTAAAGAATAGTTATCAAAATGGTAAATTGCTTATTTCAGTTCACATACCATATATACTTGTGTTCAAATGATTTCCCTTCATAAGACTAACTCCAGAAAATATATTTGAATACTCAGAAACTTATAAAAATTTCTTTTTGGCTGTCTCCTTGCTTCATATCCTGTCTTCCTTCTTCTAACCCAGTTCATCCTCCTATTGAGGATGTGATGCACATTCTTCCAACCATATGTCTATTTGATAACTAAGCCATCTTGGGCCACGTCCCTTTTCTCACCTTTTATAGTCACTACAACTGTCAATTCTTCCTTCTTTATATCTATCCCTTCCCTTTCCATTTCAACTGCCCTACTTTTAGTCCTTATTACCTCTTACTGGAAATGTTACAAAAACTTCTTGATTCTTCTTGCCTCCATCCATCTAACCCTGCAAGATAATCTGTACATCATGACTGATGAATTTTCCCAAAACATCTATTTGATTTTCTCCCTTCCATAATCAGACATTCCTCATTTAATAAAGTCCAAATTTCTTAGCTTGGCATTCAGTATGGTTCCTCCAAATTTGGTTTCCAAGCCAGATCATCTACCATTCTCCTACTGTAGACCCTATAGTACAGTGTTTAGGAGCATATGCTGGGAATTCCAATTTCATCACTGCAGAAAAGGAGTAATATTAGCCCTCTCTTTAGAACGGGAAAATATGAACTTAGGAATGTGATTTCCCCAAGGAAACAAGCTTTTATTAAAAGGAAATTTTAAAGTAAATCTCTTAGATCTAAAAGTAACAGATAAGTACTATGAAATGTCTTAATCACTGCTAATAAGAAAGCTGAATTTAAAAACTCTTGAACTAAACAAATTACATTGATTTACTGATTAATCAAACTGACAGGACAGTCCCAAGTAAGACTAACCTCAATTTTGTTCTGCTATTCATCCTGAATGATGTGTTTCTGATTCAACAAACCCTTATAGGACAGGTACTATGCTAGAGATTTATCCCTCAGTTATACTCACACTTGTATATACAGAGACCACCTGTGGAATAATACACTAAGAATGGTTTAAAAATGCTTGTTTATGGGGAAAAGGAAAGATAAATATAAATCTGAAAAAGAAAAAAATAATTTCCCTGGGGCTAAAAGGGAAAGAGACTGCTCCCATCCTTTTCTTTCATTTACTTTAGAAAATTTGTCACTGTAATTTTTTTCTCTGTCCCTTTGAAATGTATCTAAATCTTTTTAAAAGCCATATAAGCTTCCTACCAGCTTTTCAACCCAGGAGCGTCTTTCTCAAGGACCTGGGAGCCATCTCTTTGAAATGTAATCATCAAAGAAGATGGTTTCCATGGGAGGGGAGGAGCCTAACTTCTGTCAGCACCTGGCTCCAAGTTACAAACCTAGCTCCTGTCATAAAGACATAAGAAGTTTAATTTTCCTGTGTGGATAAAGGCAATCAACTAACACAGATTGTCATTCCACTTACCAGGTTAATTTAGGATGAACTATGTATGTCAAGTTCTCTTATTTGAGGACTAGTTATTGTTTATCTTGAGAACGTGTGTAATGGGTGGTGTCTGCTTAGCTATGTAAATGATAAGATTTCTTTCTGTATCTGCAATTTCTTTAGCAGATTGCCTGTGATTCGGATCACATTCTGGTTCAATGCTTACTCAATAATAAAACTTTTCTTTCTCTTCTACCTTTGTGAAGAGGTTTTCTGGGTAGGCAGGAGATGTTGTTTTTAATTTTATTTCCCCAAAACTCACTAGAGATCACTGTATTGTTTAAAGTTGTAAACGTGCACATGTATTAACTTCTCAATAAAAAACCAAAAGAACAATTTAAAAAAGAGAGGATGGGGAGGGAAAGTGTGGGAGGTGAAGGGGAAGGAAGGAAAGAAGAAGGGAGAGAGGAAGAAAAAAAAGAACAGACCAGTGGTAAAACTCAAGGAAAGGGCATTTCCACTTAGGCAAAAAAAGACTTCAAAAAAAATTAAGACTTTCCAACAGAACTCTAGAATCAGAGACTTTAGGAATTGAACATATTGTCTGCTAAGTAATTAAAGGGCATAATAATTAAGCCAATGTCCAGCTCTCAGAAAAACTGACTCAGCAAGTGACCCAGACTGAAGTCACAAGTCAAGTACAGAGGTTCTTAACCTTTATCGTGGCCTGGAATCCATTGCAGTCTGGTGAAAACTAAAACCTCTTCTCAAAACAATGATTGTAATGTATAAAATAAAGGACATAGGGCCGGCCCCGTGGCTTAGCGGTTAAGTGCGCGCGCTCTGCTGCTGGCGGCCCGGGTTCGGATCCCGGGCACGCACCAATGCACCGCTTCTCCGGCCATGCTGAGGCCGCGTCCCACATACAACAGCTAGAAGGATGTGCAGCTATGACATACAACTATCTACTGGGGCTTTGGGGGAAAAAATGAATAAAATAAAGGACATAGATTTAAAAGGAAACTAATTACAATAATAGTTATAAAATATTTTTTAATTTCTCATATTAACACATGAAATACATGATCTAATAACTTCCATAATTTAGAGGTAGTGACAAGCATAAACGATACTTTGTATACCTGTAATGTAGTATGAAAATATCTGTAATTTCTATTGGCGACAGTCTTAGGTATTGCCAACACTACTATGGTTTGTCACCCATATTAATAATTAAACAAAATGCTAAATTTCAGACAGAATTTTGAAAGTAAAAATCTAATTTTTTCCCATCCAAGTCCACAGGACACCCTGGATTCTATATATGGATCCCCACAGATTTCAGGTTAAGAAGCCCCACAGGAGTTGTAACTTCAGAATCCAAAGTGGGTTCTGAGACCAGAGAAGCTTGGTAACGTCCAACACAAGAGACAAGAAGCTCCTGTTCCAGGAAGATAAACCACTTTCCTAGTCTAAAAGAGCACCTACATCTCCCTTCTCTCCTTCCTCCAGTATAACAGCTTGACCTATTCACTCCTGTGATAAAGACCTTACAATGACTGCAAGGAAATTTCATGAATACTTAGTTTAACTGGAAAACACCCTCCAACTACTAATACTGTACAATCTAGATGAATGGTTCTCAACAGTTAGTATGCATAAAGATCACCCGAAAAGCCTGTTTCTTGAAAAAGATTTACGACCCCATCATCAGAGTAGATCTAAATGAGGAACAGAAATCTTCATTTTTATCAGCATCCAAAGTGATTCTTATGCAAGTGGTTAATCACCAAAGATTTGAGAACCATCAACAGAATTAGAGAGAGTTCTTAAACTCAACAAACAGAAGAACTAAACTCTTACGGAAATATAATTGGTATAATTAATATCCTCAAAGAGATTTAGATGTTTGCTATAGCTGTAAAGAGAATAGCCACAATAAAATCAATGGTGTTCTTGGAAATTAAAAACAGTATTGCAGAAATAAAAACTACACAACTGAAGACTTGAAGAGCAGAATGAACACACCTAACAGCAAAATTAGTCATGAGGAAACAGAGCCAAAGAATTTTCCCAGAATGGAAAATGCCAAGAATATGCAAAGTATGAGAAAAAAATTAAAAGCCAGGAGATTCATCCAGACAGGCCAACAACCATCTTAATAGGATTTTCAGAAGGGGAAAAAAAGGTGTCTCTGCCTAGAAAAGGGTCTGGAAAACATACACTAAACCCTTAATAGCAGTTATCTCTGGCAATAAGAATGGAATTGAGGTGGAGTGAAAAAAGACATTAACATTTCCTTTACATATTTCTGTAATTGTATGATTATTTTACAAGAATAAATTCATGTCTTTCTTATGAAATTGAGTAACTTAATCATAAATGAATAAAATTTATGTCAAAGACATACTAGGACAATGCTAATACAAAGAAAACCAGGAATATCAATATTAATATCTGACAAAATACACTTCAGAGCAGATAATATTAAACAGGATAAAGAGGATCATTTTATAATGATAAAAATCACATCCATCAGGAAGTCATGACAGTCAAGAACATCCCCAAACCTAACAATATAATTTTCTAAATGTATTGAACAAAATACCACTAGAAATACAAGAAGAAAATGGAATTCCATTGTGATATGGGAGACCTCAACTCCCCTCTCTCAAACAAGTGAGGTAGAAAACAACAGTAAAGAAGCAGATAATGTATTTATTACAATTAAGAAGTTCAAGATAACAGATTTTTTAGAATTGCCTATTAAACAAAGAGAGAATACATATTTTTTTCAAATATATATGCAACTTTTAAAAAGAAACATGAATTAAGTCACAAAGAAAATCTCTACAAGTTTCAAAAAAATTACAAAAAAATCTCCAAAGTAAAACCTATGTTGTCTGACGAAAATTCAATGAAACTAGATATTAATTAAAAAGGAAGACAAAAATAAACAAAAACCAATTTTTTAAATTTTAAAACACCCTTCTAAGACTCTTAGGCAAAAAGAAAAAATATAAATCAAAATTGATGCCTATTTTGAAAAAAATGAAAGTACTTGCCTCTCAAATTTTGTCCAGAGGAATACTGACACCATGAATGAATTTATTTAAAAACAAAGAAGAAAAACAAAATGAGGGAGACTGAAAATAAACTAAATAAGTGTACTTAGGATACTATAAAAGACCAGCAAAATTAACCTTCAGAAATTAGAAGGTAGGAGTTAATAAAGATAAAAGCAGAAACTAATTAAATTTTAAAATAACTAAATAGTAATCTTAATTACCAAAAAAATCTTTACAAGGAATAAAATAGAAAAATTCATGTTTTAAAAATTTAGCTTAAAAAAAGGAAGACATATGTTTCTAATGTCATACATTTATTGCTTCTTTTCTACTTTGCAGAATTTATTGGACTTTGTTACCTTTGATCTATTTTTGTGTGGGTTCCATGGATATTTGAAAGGTGTGTGTTCTGTTGTGCACAAAGTTCTATACATCAAATTAAGTTGCAAACTGTCCATTGTGCATATTGGTAGTCAATAAATAATAATAAAGAAAAACAAAAACTTCTCTATTTTGAGGGCCTTTATAATATGTCTTAAACCAACTTTCCTAAGCTAGATTCCAAGTAGTATTAAATGTGAATTGCCCACTCCTATTATGCAGTCTCTTTGTCACCGCCAATATTTCTTTTTCCTCCATACTTTCTCTCATTCATATTTTCCACTAGGGTACTCCCTAATTAACACTCAATTAATAATAACTACCACTAAATTCCATCCCAGAGTCCTCTTCCTAGAGAACCCAACTTCCTAGTGACAAGTGAGTGAGGATTTGAAGGCAGAGTGCTGGGCTTGACTCTAATAGTTTGGTTTACATTATTCTCATCTTCTGTACAGGTATGCAATTCTTAGGATCAAAGACAATTTCTTTTACTTTTTTTCTAGTTTCATGAAGCATATGACACTGTGGGAACTGAGAACAGTTACCTGATAAATATTGATGATTAACTGATTGCAGTGAAACCCATAACACAGACACTTTATAAAAATTTGTTTTAAAACTGCTCTGGATTTCGGTTTTAGCTTTTTCAAGTTTTGGAGAAATAAAATAAAATCATTATTATATCTGGCCACCTAAAAGGCTTCTCTATGCTTGATATCAGGTTCATGGAACCATAAAAGTTGAACATTCTCCATAAAGCCATGTACAACATGTATCTAACAATCCCAAGAGGCCAAGAGCAAGCAAGGTCTAGCAAGCATTATTATCCACATATTTTATTTACAAGACACTCAACCCTTTCCATGTTTAATCATCAAGATAAAGAGATCTTGTCCTTCTCTTATTGGGTAAACATTTATTAGATGCATTAAAATCTCTCACTAGGTTCTCAAATGCCAGCAATTCATTATCTTTTCAATAAATATTTATTAAGCAATTACTATGTACCTGGCTCTGTGCTAGGCAGTGGGAAATATAAATATGAATAACACATCATTCCTCTACTCATAGAACTCATCATTTAGTAGAGAAAGACAGATACATTAATAAATAAATGTATTAAACTCAAGACCTAACTGTATTCCAACACTGTCCATCATGTGTCACAAGAGATATTACTCTGAAAGGGCAATTATTGGGGAGAGAGGGTCATGAGAAATGAGTTCAAGTTATAACACTTCTAATTCCCGTTTATTTGATCTTGGACAAGTTATACAACTTAAAAAAGAGAAATTTGCTGCTCTACAAAGCACATAATAATTCCTAACCTATTTGCTTTCAAGGTAGTCTGATCCTAATAATAAAATGTGCAGATAAACACACCAAATATTGCAAATGTAAGGTGCTATTATTAAGCCAGTACCTAGCACAATGCCTCACACAGACTAGATTTAACAAACACTTGTTAAATTTAAAGAGTACGTTATAACATCCCCTATTCTCAGATTTATCATCCTATTTTAATACATTTCATTAAATTTTAATAACTACCTCATACATAACAGAGTATGTATGAATAACGATAATAATAATAATAAAATAATCCATATAACAACCCAGCTTAAGCATATACCCAGTGGCTTTAAAGCCCCTAATGTGGTTATGTACCCATTCTCTCCCCACTGCCTCTGCTCCTAGATTTTTCATTAATTATTCTCTTCTTTCTCTTTATAGCTTAGCACATATTTTTGTACCACTAAAAATATATATTGTTTAGTTTTGCATGTCTCAACACTTACATAAATGGAAAAATGTTGTATGGATTCTTACATGGCTTGCTCTTTTTTGGTAAAGATTTATGATTTGGTACTCATTCATGTTAATGTGTATTGCTATAATTTATTCATTTTCATTCATTATGGTCTCATTCCTAATTTTAAGGGGAATGGTTTTAATGACTCAAATGTAAGTATGAAGTTCACTGTAGAATTTTATAGAAACAAGAAAATTCACTTGTGTTCCTAGCTTGCTAGAAGTTTTAAATAAATTATATTGAATTTTTCTAATGCTTTCTGTATCCTCTGAGACTAAAATATAGTTTTTCTCTATGGTAAATAACATGAGTAGATGTTTTAAAGTTGAACTAACATCACATTTCAAGAATAAATTCAACTTTGTCATAATGAGTTCTTTTATCAATTGCTGAACAGGTTGTTCACATTTTGTTTGGGTATTTGCATCCTTAGATAGGCATGTGAATTTCCTTCCCTATCTGACCTGTTTGGTGTAGGTAGCATTGGTTTCACCAGCTTCATGTAATAAATTGGTAAGCTGGTACTTCTTTTGCTGTTCTCAGGAAGTTACTATAGAAATACATTGACATATCCTGGGCAGGGTTTGTGACACTCCTCTTAACCATATCTGGGCCCCGTGTTTGATTTGAGTAAAAACTATTCACTACTAATTCAATTTAATTCTTTAATTCACATTGTCTATTCTTTTTTTTTATTGTGGTAACATTGGTTTATAACATTATATAAATTTCAGGTGTACATCATTATATTTCGATTTCTGCATACATTACATCATGTTCACCACCCAAAGACTAATTACAATCCAAATTCATACATATTTGGCTAATCACCCTTTTCACTCTTCTCCCTCCCCCCTTCCACCAGGCCAGCCCCCTGGACATTTTACCTATGTTAATCCTTCCAATCCAAGAGCACAGAATATCTTTCCATTTCTTTGTTTCTCCTTCAATTTCTTTCAACAATGTTTTGTAGTTTTCAGTGTACAGATCTTTCACCTCTTTGGTTAAGTTTGTTCCTAGGTATTTTATTCTTTTTGTTGCAATTGTAAATGGGATGGTATTCTTAATTTCTTTTTCTGCTACTTCACTGTTAGTATATAGAAATGCAACTGATTTGTGTATGTTGATTTTTGTACCCTGCAACTTTACCATATTCATTTATTATTTGTAAAAGATTTTTGGTGGATTCTTTAGGGTTTTCTATATATAAAATCACATCATCTGTAAATAGTGACAGTTTCACCTCTTCCTTTCCAATTTGGATCCCTTTTATTTCTTTTTCTTGCCTGGTTTCTCTGGCTAGGACTTCCAATACTATGTTAAATAGGAGTGGTGAAAGTGGGTATCTTTGTTTGGTTCCTGTTCTTAGAAGGATAGCTTTCAGTTTTTCACTACTGAGGATGATATTAGCTATGGGTTTGTCATATATGGCCTTTATTATGTTGAGGTACTTTCCTTCTATACCCATTTTATTCAGAGTTTTTATCATAAATGGATGCTGTATCTTGTCAAATGCTTTCTCTGCATCTATTGAGATGATCATGTGATTTTTATTCTTCATTTTGTTAATGTTGTGTATCACGTTGATTGATTTGCAGATGTTGAACCATCCCTGCATCACTGGAATAAATCCCACTTGATCATGGTGTATGATCTTTTTAATGTATTGTTGTATTTGATTTGATAGTATTTTGCTGAGGATTTTTGCATCAATGCTCATCAGTGATATTGGCCTGTAACTTTCTTTTTTGTGTTGTTCTTGTCTGGTTTTGGTATCAGGGTAATGTTTGCTTCATAGAATGAGTTAAGAGGTTTCCTCTCCTCTTCAATTTTTTGGAAGAGTTTGAGAAGGATAGGTGTTAAATTTTCTTTGAATATTTGGTAGAATTCACCAGGGAAGCCCTCTGGTCCTGAGCTTTTATTTTTGGGGAGGTTTTTGATTACTGTTTCTATCTCCTTGCTGGTGACTGGTCTATTCAAATTCTCTATTTCTTCTTGCTTCAGTTTTGCAAAGTTGTATGATTCTAAGAATTTATCCATTTCTTCTAGATTATCCAATTTGTTGGCATATAGATTTTTGTAGTCTTCTCTTAGAATCTTTTGTATTTCTGAGATGTCTGTTGTAATTTCTCCTCTTTCATTACTGATTTTATTTGTTTGAGCCTTTTCTCTTTTTTTCATGGTGAGTCTAGCCAGAGTTTTGTCAATTTGGTTTATGTTTTCAAAGAACCAGCTCTTAGTTTCATTAATTTTTTCTGTTTTTTTTACTCTCTATTTCATTTATTTCTGCTCTGATTTTTATTATTTCCTTCCTTCTACTGATTTGGGGCTTTGTTTTTTCTTCTTTTCCAGTTCCTTTCCGTGCACTGTTAGATTGTTTATTTGAGATTTTTCTTGTTTGCTGAGATAGGCCTGTATTGCTATGAACTTCCCTCTTAGAACCGCTTTTGCTGTATCCCATAAATTCTGGCATGTCGTATTTTCATTTTCATTTGTCTTGTCTCCAGGTATTTTTTGGTTTCACCATTGATTTCTCCGTTGACCCAATAGTTGTTCAGTAGCAAACTGTTTAATCTCCACATATTTGTGGCTTTTCTCATTTTCTTCTTGTGGTTGATTTCTTGTTTCATACCATTGTGGTCTGAAAAGATGCTTGGTATTATTTCAGTCTTCTTAAATTTATTGAGACTTTTTTGTGGCCTAATATGTGATCTCTCCGGGAGAATGTTCCATGTTATTTGAAAAGAATGTGTATTCTGTGGTTTTGGATGGAATGTTCTGTACATATCTACTACGACCATCTGGTCTAATATACCATTTAAGGCCAAAGTTTCCTCATTGATCTTCTGTTTAGATGTTCTATCCATTGGTGTAAGTGAAGCGTTAAAGTTCCCTACTATTATTGTGTTATTGTCTATTTCTCCTTTTATGTCTGCTGCTAATTGCTTTATATATTTAGGTACTCCTATGTTGGGCGCATAGATATTTACAAGTGTTATATCCTCTTGTTAGATTGTTCCCTTTGTCACTATGTAGTGCCCTTCAATATCTCTTGCTACAGTTTTTGTTTTAAAATCTATTTTGTCTGATATAAGTATTGCTACCCCAGCTTTCTTTTCATTGCCATTTGCATAGAGTATCTTTTTCCATCCCTTCACTTTCAGTTTGTGAGTGTCTTTAGGTCTGAAGTGTGTCTCTTGTATGCAGCATATGTATGGGTCTTGTTTTTTTTTATCCAATCTTTCTTTTTATCCATCTTGTTATTTTTTGATTGAAGCATTTAGTCCATTGACATTTAAAGTAGCTATTAATAAGTATGTACTTATTGCCATTTTGTTATTTTTTTCCTCTGTGTTTTCGTAGTTCTTCTCTGTTCCTTTCTTCTTCTCTTGCTCTCTTCTCTTGTAATTTGATGGCTTTCTTTAGTATTATGTTTGAGTTCCTTTCTCTTAATTTTTTGTGTATTTATTATAGGTTTCTGGTTGTGATTACTATGAGGTTCACATATAATAACCTACCTATATACAAGCTATATTAAATTGATGTCTCTTTAGTTTGATCTCTTGCTAAAAGCTCTACTCTTTTACTACCCTCCTCCCACAGTTTATGTTTTTGATATCATATCTAACCTCTTTTTTTGTGCGTGTGTAGCCATTACTCTCTTATCATGGAAATAGATAATTTTAGTACTTTTGTCTTTTGACTTTTGTATTCTCTTCATAGGCGGTTCATCTGCTACCTTTACTATATATTTGCCTTAACCAGTGATTTTATTGCTTTTTTTTGATAATTTTCTTATTCCTATTTGTGATCTTCTCTTTCCTGCTTAAATAAGTCCCTTTAGCATTTCTTGTAAGGCTGGTTTCTTGGTGATAAACTCCTTTAGTTTATGCTTGTCTGGGAAATTCTTTATTTCTCCTTCCATTCTGAATGATAACCTTACCAGGTAGAGTATATTTTTCTGCAGGTTTTTTCCTTTCAGCACTTTAAATATATCATGACACTCCCTTCTAACCTGTAAAGTTTCTGCTGAGAAGTCAGCTGATAGCCTTATGGGGTTTCCTTTGTATGTAACTTGTGCCTTTCTCTTGCAGCTTTTAGGATTCTCTCTTTACCTTTAAGTCTTGACATTTTAATTATAATGTGTCTTGGTGTGGTCCTCTTTGGGTTTATCTTGTTTGGTGTTCTCTGTGCTTCCTGTAGCTGGATGTCTGTTTCCTTCCTTAGGTTAGGAAAGTTTTCAGCTATTATTTCTTCAAATAGATGCTCTGCCCCTTTGTCTCTCTCTTTTCCTTCTGGGACACCTATAATATGGATGTTAGTGCGCTTGATGTCGTCCCAAAGAACGACTGTCCTCCTTTTTTATTTCATTTTTTTTGTGTGTGAGGAAGATTAGCCCTGAGCTAACATCTGTTGCAAATCCATCTCTTTTTTTGCTGAGGAAGATTGGGCCTGGGCTAAAATCATGCCCGTCTTCCTCTACTTTATATGGGATGCCGCCACAGCATGACTTGATAACCAGTGCGTATGTCAACACCTGGGATCCAAACCCGTGTACCCCAGGCTACCGAAGTGGAGCGTGCAAACTCAACCGCTACGCCACCAGGCTGGCCTCCTCTTTTTTCTTTTATCTGTTCAGCTTGGGCGATTTCCTCTAGTCTTTCATCCAGCTCGCTGATCCATTCTTTGATATCATCTATTCTGCTATTGAGTCCCTCTAGTGAATTTTCATTTCCAGTATCGTATTCTTCATTTCTGATTGGTTCTTTTTTATATTTTCCAATTCTTTGTTGAAGTTCTCACTGAGTTCATCCATTCTTCTCTCAAGATCAGTGAGCATCCTTATAACTTTTTGTTTAAACTCTTTGTCAGGTAGATTGTTTACTTCTGTTTCATTTAATTCTTTTTCTGGGGTTTTGTCCTGTTCCCTTTACTTAGAGTGTATTCCTTTGTCTCATTTTGCCTCTTTCTCTGTGCTTATATCTATGTATTAGGTAGGTGAGCTACATCTCCCGATCTTAGAGAGATGGCCTTATGTAAGAGACTCCCAGAGTGTGCTTCCCTCTCGTCACCAGTTCCAAATGTTCCAAGAGTGTCCCCTGTGTGGGCTACATGTGTCCTTCTGTTGTGGCAGGGTTGCCCTTGCTGCAAGTGCCCAGGGAGGCTAGGCTGTCCCCCTGGCCAGCTGGTTGTAATGCTCAGCTACGTGTGATTGCTAGGGACCCTTCAGTCACTTTATCAGGTGTGGGGAGCCCCAGCACATTTGGCTGCAATGTCTAATAGCACATTCCTGTTGCAGTTTTTCTGTTAAGTGAGTAGGACCCCAGTGTGGCTGGTTGCTAGGCTCAGGGGCTTAAAATTGCTGTAGGCCTCCAGCCTGCAAGGCTGTTATCAGCTCTCTCAGGAGTGCAGCTGAGTGGGGCTGGCCCCTGGCATGGGAGCACCCAATTGTTTCAGGCTTTGGAAGGTGGGGCTGATCCCCTATGTGGCTGTTTCAGAAGTGATGAGTCTGCTGCAGCTGACAAGCCCCACCGCCCACAGAGCCACTCATCCCATCAGTACAGTCCTGCCCCATGTGCATGCCCCAACCCACTGAAGCGGACCCAGTTGCCCCACTGCAGAGTGCCCACACACTCCATCAGTGCCCTGTACACTCCACCCACTCCTCACGCAGGCCCTGAACTACAGAGGCAGACCCACTTGCCAGGCTGCAGAGGTTCCATATGCTACGTCTATGTCGGCCCACAAGTTGCCTGAGGGCTTGCTGTTGGGTGGGGCGAGTCCCTAGGGTGGGCTCCCTGCCCTGGCTGAGCTGGATTAAATCAGTGTTCTAGTGGATGGAACAGACCCTGGGCTAACAGGCCAGCCTCTGTGTCAGCATGCCTGCACTAGGTCACAATAATGGCTACCACGAATGTCTCAGTCCCTGGAGAGGTCTCACCTCTCACTGAGATGCACCCAGAACCTATCAGGTGAGTTTCTTTTCACCAAAGGACTATGCACCTTTCTTTCTGGTGATTTGAGGTTGCTTTCCAAAATGGGCGAATTTGTACATTGGCCTTTTAAGAGCAGGGTTTTTTTCCCTTATGTCCAGCTTTTCTGGTCGTGTATTCCCCGTTGTTGTCAGTAGCCAGCAAAGCCAGATATTATGACACTCCTCTCAGTTGTGCTGTATCCAAAAGATGCTTACAATGGTGACGCTCAGATCCCCCGCTCCTCCAGGGAACACTTCATACCTTAGGATTGCTCTCGGCCAGCTGTGAAGTGCTGCAGCTTGCAAAGGTGGCTGTTTTCCCTCTCCAGAAAGGAATTTATGCCTCTTCCACCTCAGTCAGCACTGTCCTTTGTTGTGGGGGTTCTTTTTATCCAGTTTTCAGTTCTCTCTCAGGGGTAACTGTTCCAAGAGCAGTTGTAAATTTGTTGTGTCTGATGGATGAAGTGAGTTCAGAGTCCACCTACGCTGCCATCTTGACACAATATCCCACATTGTCTATTCTTGTGTCAGTTTTGGTAAGTTATATTTTCCTAGGAGTTTTTCCATTTCATCCAAATTTTCATTTTAATCAGTAAAAGATTGTTCATAATATTCTCTCTTAGTATTGAAGTATTTAGAATACTTAGTAATATTCTCCATAGTTATGCTCTCTTTTTCATTCCTACATGCGATTTTCTGTGTGCTCTCATTCTTCCTACTCTATCTCATTAGCAGCTTGCTAATTTTATTAATCTTTTCCAAAAACACACTTTGGGCTTTGTTGATCTTTACTATAGTATCTATGCTTGTGATTTAATTAGTAATTTCTACTCATCTTTATTACTTTATTCTTTCTAGATTTTTTATATTGTTCTCTTTCAAATTCAAAGTGAAAATTTACCTCATTAATTTTCAGCTTTTCTTCTTTCCTTATATAAATATTTTAGGTGATAAATTTCCCTCTAATTATTCCCTTTAGCTATATCCCTCAAATTTTATTTTCATTATTTCTCAGTTATAAGTATTTTTTCTTTCAATTACAATTTATTCTTTGACCCAGGAGTTACACAGATGTGCTTTTCAAAAAAGATTCCAAATAGGAGAGTAATTTCACTTATTCATCTAAATATATTTCTAGGTAGCCTGTATGATACTAGTTCTTTGAAAATCATTGGCTTAGTAAGTGGTCAATTTTCATTAATTTTTCATGTGTCCTTAAAAAATATGTTACAACCTTCTGGTGAATTTTACCTTTTATCACTAAATAGTAACCATCATTAGCAATTTATTTTGACTAATATTAATACAGCTACACCATATTACTTTGATTAGGATTTGTTGGATATATGTTTCTCATCCTTTGACTTTCAAACATCCCCTGCTTTCATGTTTTAAGTGTGCTTTTCATAAATAACATATAGCTAGATTTAGTTTTCTAGTCTATGTTGTCAGTCTTCATGCTTTCAAGAGTTTGGGGCTTTTTTGTACATTTATTATGATTACAGGAATATTTGAATTAATTTTACTGTCATATTTTCTAATATCCATTTGTCCTATTTTTTCTGGGTTTTTTCTTCCATTTGTTTCTTCTTTTATATTGACTGAGTTCCTTGTTTTCTTATTCCATTTTTCCCTTCTCCATGTTTTCAAATTATACTGTCTATTGCTATACATTTTTTAGTAGTTACTCTAGATGTTTTAACACACTCATTTAATATCTAAAGTAAGTCAATACCTTTATCTTTCCTCCAAAAAAAATACTAAGATCCTATAACCTTTAACTCTCATTCCACTCTTCTTTAATTAATTGTTATTGTTTCCATGCACATTTATTCTGTATTTTTAATTACAGAAAGTATAGTTATTAATCCTTTATAAAATTAATATTTGAGCAGTAGTAAACCCATATATTTACCATTTCTTCCACTTACCAATTCTTGCACTTGTACCTTTTTTCTTTTTCTTTAGCAATTTCTTCAGTGAAGTTGTTGACAACAAACTATACAAGTTTGAGTTTGGGCACAAAATATCTTTAATTTATCTTTGTTTTTGAAAGATAGTTGCATTGTGTACTGAATTCAAAGTTAATAGTTATGTTCTCTCAAGACTTAAAAGAACAACAATTCCACTGTCTTACAGCATTTATATTTGAGAAATTGGCTATTGGACATTATTCACTTCTGCATGTGGAGATCCACTTTTCTTAACACCATATATTGAAAAGATTATTCTTTTCCCCATTGTGTATTCTTAATACCCTTGTCAAAGATTAGTTGACCATAAATGTTTGAATTTATTTCTGGGCTATCTGTTCTGTTCCATTGGTCTACACATCTGTTTTATTTTTTTCTTTTTCTTTTTAAAAAAATGCTTCTTTTTTTTCTTTTGTTTTGTTTTATTTGTTTGTTTGTTTGCTTTGAGCAAGATTGGCCCGGTGCTAACATCTGTTATCAATCTTCTTCTTTTTATTTTTTTTCTTTTTTCTCCACAAAGCCCCAGTACATAGTTGTGTAACACAGTTGTAGAGTTGTAGCTCTTCTATATGGGATGCCACCTCAGCATGGCTTGATGAGCGGTGAGTAGGTCCATGCCGAGGATCCAAACCAGTGAACCCCAGGTCACTGAAGCAGAATGCATTAACTTAACCACTACACCACCAGGCTGGCCCTTATACATCTGTTTTTATGCCAGTTTTGTACTGTTTTAATTACTGTAGCTTTGTAATATATTTTGAAATCAAGAAGTGTGATACCTCCAGCTTTGTTCTTCTTTCTCAAGATTGCTTTTGTTATTTGGAGTCTTTGTGGTTCTATACGAATTTTAAGATGTTTTTTCTATTTATGTAAAGAATTCCATTGGGATTGTGATGGGGTTCAGATCAATTGAGTAGTTTGGACATTTGATCAATTTGAGTAGTATGGACATTTTAGCAGTATTGAGTCTTCCAATCCATGAACATGAGATGTCTTACAATTTCTGTGTCTTTTTAAATTTCCTTCATTAATGTTTTATAGTTTCGAGTAAACAAGTCTTTTACCTCTTTAGCTAAGTTTATTCATTAGTATTTAAATTTTTTTGTTGCCATTGTAAATAGGATTGTTTTCTTAATTTCTTTTTCAGATAGTTTGCTGCTAGTGTATAGAAATGCAACTGATTTTTATATGTTGATTTTGTATCCTACAATTTTACCGAATTCATTTATTGGTTCTAACAGTTTTCTTGTTGAGTCGTTAGGGTTTTCTATATATATGATCATGTCATCTGCAAACAGAGATAGTTTTACTTCTTCCTCTCCAATCTGCATAACTCTACTTTTTTTTTTCTTATCTAATTGCTCTGGCTGGGACTACCAGTACTATGTTGAACAGAAGTTGCAAGAGCAGACATCTTTGCCTTTTACCACATCTTAGAAGAAAAGCTTTCAGTTTTTTGCCATTGATCATGATTTTAGCTGTGGACTTTTAATATGTGGGCTTTATTGGGTTGAGGTATATTCCAACTCTACTTAATTTGTTGCGAGTTTTTATCATGAATGGATGTTGAATTTTGTCAAATGCTTTTTCTGCATCTATTGAGATGATCATGTGGTTTTTATCTTTCATTCTGTTAATGTGGTGTATCACATTGATTGATTTGCATATGCTACACCATCCTTGCATCCCAGGGGTAAATCCCACTTGGGCATGGTGTATAATCCTTTTAATGTACTGTTGAATTCAGTTTACTAGTATTTTATTGAAGATTTTTGCATCTATATTCATTAGGGATATTGGCCTGTAGTTTTCTTTTTTTGTGGTGTCTTTGTCTGTCTTTGGTAATAGGTGCTGGCCTCATAAAATTTGTAAGTGTTTGTAAATGTTGTCTCTTCCAAAAAGTGTTCTATTTTTGGGAAGAGTTTAAGAATGATTGGTATAAATACTTACTTGAATGTTTAGTAGAAGTCACCTGTGAAGCCATCTGGTCTTGGACTTTTCTTAGTTGAGAGGTTTTTGATTACTGCTTCAATCTCCTTATTTGTAACTAGTCTGTCCAGATTTTCTATTCCTTCTTAGTTCAATCTTGGCAGGTTGTAAGTTTCTAGGAATTTATCCATTTCTTCTAGATTATCTAATTTATTGGCATATAATTGTTCATAGTAGTTTCTTATGATTCTTAGTATTTCTGTGTTAGTTGTATTGTCTCCACTTTCATTTCTGATGGATTTATTTGAGTCTTCTCTTTTTTTTCCTTAGTTAATCTAGCTAAAGGATTTGTCAATTTTGTCTATCTTTTCAAAAAAATAGCTCTTACTTTCATTGATCTTTTCTATTGTTTTTCTGGTCTCTACTTCATTCATTTCTGTTCTGGTCTTTGTTATTTCCTTCCTTCTGCTAATTTTGGGTACAATTTGTTCTTCTTTTTCTAGTTATTTGAGGTGTAAAGTTAGTTTGTTTATTTGGAATCTTTCTTTATTCTTAATGTAGGCATTTGTCCCTATAAATTTCCTTCATAGTACTGCTTTTGCTGCATCCCATAAGTTTTGGTATGTAGTGTTTTCATTTTCATTGTCATAAGATATTTTTTAAATTTGCTTTTGATTTCCTCTTTGACCCAATTGTTGTTCAAAAGTGTGGTGTTTAGTTTCCTCAAATTTGTGAATTTTCTTGCTGTTATTGATTTCTAGTTTCAAACTATTAAATTTGGAAAAGACACGCAGTATGATTTTGACATTATTATATTATTAAGATTTGTTTTGTGTTTTTATTAAGACATTTCACAAATAGTATGCTTTTGCTGTTGGGTAGAAAGTTCTGTATATATGTCTACTAGGTCCATTTGGTGTATACTGTTGTTCAAATCCATTATTTCTTCATTGTTTTTCTCTCAGAATGTACCATTCATTATTAAAAGTGGAGCATCCTACTGTTACTGTATTGCAGTCAATTTCCCCTTCCAGATCTGCAAATATTTGCTATATATATTCAAGTGCTCTGACATTAGTCCAAATATATTTACAACTATTATATCTTTCTGTTGAATTGACCCTTTTATCATTATATAATAACCTTCTTCTCTAGAGACAGTTTTTGACTTAAACTCTATTTTGTCTGGTATAAGTATAGCCACTGCTATTTTATTTTGGTTACTATTTGCAGGGAGGAAATTTTCCATCCCTTCACTTTCAGCCTATGTGTGTTCTTAAATTCAAAGTGAGTTTCTTATAGACAGCATATAGTCAGATCTTGGTTTTTAATCCATTCAGCCACTCTCTGTCTTTTGATTGGAGAATTTAATCCATTTACATTTAAAGGAGTTATTGATAGATAAGGACTTACTATTGCCAGATTGTTAGTTTTTTCTGATTGTTTTGTAGTTTCTTTGTTCCTATTTTGCTGTCTTCTTTTGTGATTTGCATTTTTTGTAGTAGTATGCTTTAATTCCTTTCTCTTTATCTTTTATGTATCTACCACAAGTTTTTTCTTTGCGATTACCATGAGACTTACATAACACATCTTATAGTTATAACAGTCTATTTTAAGCTGATAAAAACTTGACTTTGATTGCATACAAAAACTATACACTTTTACCCCCTCATATTATATGTTATGATGTTACAATGTACATCTTTTTATATTGTGTAGCCATTAGCATAATTTATAGTTATTATTACTTTGTCTTTTAACTTAGATATAAGAATTAAAAGTCACTTATCCATCACCATTATAGTAATAGAGTATTCTGTTTTGTCTATATAATTACCTTTTCCAATGAATTTCATACTTTCTTATGTTCTCATGTTGTTGTTTAGTGTCCTGTCATCGCACCTTGAAGAACTCCCTTTAGCATTTCTTGTAAGGTAGATCTTCTGTTGATAAACTCCTTCAGCTTTTGTTTGTCTAAGAAAGTCTCTATCTTCCCTTCATTTTTGAAGGACAGGTTTCCCAGGTACAGTATTCTTGGTTGGCAATTTTTTCATTCAGCATTTTGAATGTATCATCACATGCCCTTCTGGCCTGTAAGGTTTCTGCTGACAAATCCATTGATAGTCTTATGGGGGAGGGGTGTTTCCTTGTATGTAACAAATTGCTTTTCTCATGTTTCTTTCAAGTTTCTCTTTGTCTTTAACTTTTGACAAATTGATTATAATGTGTCTTGGTGTGGGTCTCCCTGGGTTCATCTCTTTTGGTATTTTTTAGACTCCCTGGATCTGGATGTATATTTCCTTCTCGGGTTTAGAAAGTTTTCAGCTATTCTTTCTTTGAATAAGCATTCTGCCCCTTTCTCTTTCTCATCTCCTTCTGGGACTCCCATAATGCATATATATCCACATGATGATATACCACAAGTTCCTTAAGCTATCTTCACTCTTATTTATACTTTTTTCTTTTTGCTCCTCTCACTGTATGATTTCCAGTGACCTGCCTTTGAGTTTACTGATCCTTTCTTCTATTTGATCTAGTCTGTGTTGAACCCCTCTACTGATTTTTTCAGTTCAATTACTGTATTCTTCAGCTATATGATTTCCATTTATTTTTTATATTTTCTCTGTGTTAAAATTCTCACTTTATTCATTAATTGCTCTCCTGACCTCAATGAGCATCTTTATAATCAATATTTTGAATTCTCTGCTGGGTAAACCACATATCTCCATTTCATTAGGTTGTTTTCTAAAGATATAGTTTGTTCTTTTACTTGGAATATATTTCCTTATTTTTTTTTTGACTCTCTGTGTTGGTTTCTGTGCATTACATAAAACAGCCACCTCTCCCAGTTCATAGATTGGCCTCATGTAGGAGATGAACCTCAGCAATCAGCCCATGCAGAGATTCTGGATGCTTCTCAAATCTTTGTGCTAGTCTAACTGGAAAAGTTGGGACACTAGATGTGCCACCTAACCCCTTCCAGGAAGAAACTAGTAGCTGGGCTTTATTGCTGGAGAAAGCCAAGGGAAGAAGTCATGGGAAGAGCCTGCAGGGCTATTCAAAACTGCTACTTTGTTCTGTGTAGACCCCAGGGAACTAGAGAATGCTGGGCCCCATAAGGTCCCACTGGCAGGTAAGTTGGAAGCCAGACCTTCAGGCAGTAGCCAGAAAAGTCAAGATACTAGATGTGCAGTCCAACTCCCTCCAAGGAGAAGCTGGTGACTTGGTTATTCCACTGGAGCAAGCCAGGGGAGAAGTCATGGGAAGTGCCCACACAACTTTTCAAACTCCCGGGGGGCTAGTGATCACCTGCCCCATCAGATCCCAGAGACAGGTGAGTTAGAAGCCAGACCTTGGTCAGCAGCTGGAAAAGATAAGACGTTAAATGTGCAGTCTAACCTCTTCCAAGGAGAAGCTGGAAGCTGAGCTTTATTGCCTGCTCTCTCTGCACTCAGTCAGGGCAGAGAGCCACAGGAAGTACTTGCACACCTGTTTAAAACTGCCTCTTTATTCTCTATGGTCCAAAGGGACTAGTAAATACTCAACCCCATCAGCTCCCAAAGATAGGCAAGTTAGGAGACAGACCCTCTGGTAGCAGCCATACAAGCTGGGGCACTAGATATGTGGTCCAAAACTTTGCTCCTCAAGGAGAAGCTGGGAGATGGGGGTTCCCTCTTAATTATATGGTACTGTGTTAGGGGTGGGGTTCATGATGAGAGTGTGTCTCAGCTTTTCCTACCTGTTTTGATGTAGGTATTTTCTCAGCTGTCCAATGTGCAGGAATCTCTCAACTAGTTTCTGGATTTCTATCAGAAGAAATTGATCCATATGTAGTTGTTTATCCAGTGTGTTCATGGATTGAGGGAGAGTCAGGAGCCTTCTATTCTTCAATCTTGTGGAGAATAAAGCTCTCCCTATTTAAAAATATTCTTTTTGTCTTTGGTGTTCTTCAGTTTCACTACAATATGTGTAAATGTGGATTTCTTTTTATATATCTTGCTTGGGAATTATTGGACTTCTTAGCTATGGAGATTAGTGTCTTCCATCAGTTCTAGGAAATTCTTAGTAACTTTTTTATACTTTTTTCTGTTCTGGACTTTATACTAGAATATTTTAGAACTTGTCACATCATTCTCCATGTATCTTAACTGCTTTTTAAAAAGTATTTTTTATTTTTGTGTCTTTCTGTGGTGCATTGTAAGGAACTTCTTCAAATATATCTTTCAGACCATTAATTCTCTATCTAATCTGTTTTGCCTAACCACTAAATTTTTCACAATTATGTTTTTCATTTTAGATAGTTCTGCCTCGTCAATTTCAACAGTCTTTGTTCCTTTCTCATACCCCTCATACTTTAGTGAATAAATGAGGGAATAATGTATATTAAGCATACTAATTTATATTCAGTATCTCATAATTTCAATAGCTGCAGTGTTTGCAGATCTGATTTTGTAGTTTGTTCTTTCTGCAAAGTCTCATTCATGGTGCCTTGATTTTTTGTGTGTGGAAACTTATTTTCCTTGGAACTGTATGAGAATATTTTGTGGGCTGGGTGTAAAGTACAGAGAGAATTCTGAGTTTATTTCTGGCAGGTACTTAGAGGTATTGCCCAGACAGGACAACTTTAAATTAAATTTTCTGCTGGGGTTTTAGAGGCTCTACATATAATATGAATTCTGACCCAAAGTCCAGATAAGGACAGACTTATGGTTAGAAAATTTCCAACATGTTTTGTATTTTTTTTCCTGAGCCACCTAGAGCTATGGTTAAGCCAGCCAAGTTTTCCTACTACCTCCTGCCGTAGGGGCTAGTGTTTTTCTTGTTTATCCAATGAAGTGGTCAAATTTAAGAATTCTCAGCTTCATGCAAGGGTCTCATGTGACTTTCCAGTTGGCAGGCTATAGGCTTTGTCTTTTGTCCTCACTTCATGGTCTTTCAAAATCCACGCTTCAGGCCATAATGGAAGTTAAATTCCCCCTTATCCCCCAGCACAATGCTGGTGCTGGTTTGCTAGTCTGGACTTGTGCTCTCTTTGTATCTGGCTGGCCTCGATGAATTTTCCTAATTCATCTATCAGATTATCCATGTATTTAAAAATATTTTATCCACAATTTTTAGTTCTTCTGGTTTACTATATTTCTAGAAACCAAACCATTTTTTAAAAAATCATAATAAAGTCCTTCTAGATATCAGTGATATTCATTTTTCTTTAGCTCCTAAATGCTAATCTGATTGATAGAGGTCCTGTTTTCTCCTTCAGGTGAAAACATAAGAATATAAGGACTACATTTCCCAAAATTATTACTCTTAATAAAAGGCAGCATATTTTGGCTGTTGCGGGGTACCTAAACTAAGGCTAGGTAGCTACAGAAAAAAGAGAATTTTTTTTTTCTCTTTGTGCTCCCTTATCACAGAAAACAATCTGGGCAGCAGATTACTTAGATATGTTTCTAGTGGTTTCCCTCACTATAAATTCATGTCCCAGTTAAAAGTTAGGTAAAGTAGAGCCACACACCCCAAATACATACACTACCAGTTGTAGAAAGAAGAAAAAAATAGGGTAAAAGAAAAATGCTCTTTACTCCAATATCACAAAATGACATGCAGCATTCCTATACTCACCCTTTTCTTCTTTCCTTCATTCATTGATATTCACCTGGCACTTACCATGTATAAAGCATTGTTCTAGGCGTTAAAGATACAAAAGTGAATTAAAAAGTATATGAATGATGAAACATAAATGAATATATAAAAAAGGAATATAAGAAAATAAATATGACAGCTCTTTAAAAACGAGAAAATACCACAGAACTCCTTTTTTGTTATCATCTTTATCATAAGCGGACCTGGATAGTGCTTGTGTACCATCATTAGAACAGCTGCTTTTTCCCTCCACATAAGAGAAAATATGTCTTAAAGGACTTAGAGTTGCAAAGCAATTTTCACTGGAAAAGTTTCTTGTTTAAAGACATTTTCAAAATTCTGTTAATCTACAATTTGACACTTCTCAAATCTCATTCAGTCAGAAATGCACAGGGAACACCCCATAATTCACATTAGCCTTTCCAATAAATCAATCGATTTAGTCTATGCAGTGTTCTAATTCAACTTCTATTTTCTCCACCAATAAATCTCAGGTTTCATATCCACAACCAGCCGTGGACCAGAATGAAAGATTTAATGAAGCTTCAGCGTGGTAGTTGTTGAGTAAGCACTCTGATACATTTCCACACTATAAACATTTAATGAGACTTACTCCCAACAGAGTATTTACTACATCAATTTATTTCATAGTATTATATTTGCAGACGCAAGAGAGCAAAGGTTATTTTGGATCCTTTACCAATACAGCTTCCTGTAAATAATGAAAACTGCAACCATTTAATTTACAAAATCATTTAAAATGGCTAAATGCTCAATAAATTCTGCTTTATCTAGTTCAGACAGCCTCAGCAGCTATTTATAACTCAGATGTAAAAAATATTTAAAACCCAGGCGTTTTGTACTAGTTTGGACATCCCTAGCTTTGACTGAAACTGAATTTCAAAGGTAGTTGAGACAATATTAGGATTTCAGGAAAATATCTTTGGGACTCCTTCCTGCCTTGTTCAGAAGTGAGTCTGCCACATATCTTGAGGAAAAGAAGACTTCATCACTATGCCTATGCCCTATGCGTGCGCATGCACACACACATTTTCTCCTCCTTTCTAACCACTGCCATTTCTTGCCTGTAGCAGCCACTTTCAACTAAAGTGAGAAAAGAGAAGTCCTAGAAGGAAGAACCATTTGGAAATCTTCTGTCTTCTTCAATAATGATAAGAATATAGAATGCAGTGTCTGGGATGAAACGGACCTCTTATGCAAGCATTACTAGCCACTCCCCAAATACAAACTATTTCTACTTAAATGACCCAGGTACAAAGCCCTTTTCACTAAAAAGTTATTCCATTTTCTGGACTTATATTTATATGTTCTCTCATGGTTTGTATAGACTAAGAATCTTAGCATAAATTGTGTTGAATTTTAATTAAGCACATTAAGTTCTAGCTCTGAGAATTCAATATAGCACAGAAGTTAGAAATATCTTATGGAATCAGAGAGACTAGATTCATACTCTGGCTACTACCACTCACTAGCCTTCTGCTTGAGCAAGTTCCATAACCTATGTAAGTCTCAGTTTTATTTTCTGTAAAACAAAATAAAAATACTTATCTTATAGGGACTTGGTAATAATTAAGTGATAAATTCATGTTAAGAGTTTAGCTATCAAGAAATGTTACATGTTAATTTATGGGGGACCTAACATTCTACTAGTATCACTGGTATAAAATTAGTGAGAAACAGTATTGCCCACAAGGAGCTTTCAGTCTTATCATGAAGACAAGACACACGCATCTAATGGACAAGTTTATTGAGTGCTCATTACACAGGGCAAACAATTAGATGATGGGATATTATTAAGGAGTCACCACAAACAAGAAAAATCTCAAATTAATAATCTTAAACTGCACCTAAAAGAACTAGGAAAAGAAGACCAAACAAAGCCCAAAGTAAACAAGAGGGAAATAATAAAAATTAGAGCAGCAATAAATGAAACAGAGATTAAAAAAAAGAGTAGAAAGGATCAATGAAACTAAGAGCTGGTTCTTTCAGAAGATACACAAAATTGAAAAACCCCTAGCGAGACTCACTAAGAAAAAAAGAGAGAAGGCTCAAATAAATAAAATTAGAAATGAAAAAGGAGAAATTACAACAGAAACCACAGAAATACACAGGATTATTAGAGAATACTATGAAAAACTATATGCCAACAAATTGGATAACTTACAAGAAACGGATAAATTCTTAGAATCATACAACGTCCCAAAACTGCATCAAGAAGAAACAGAGAATCTGAACAGACAAATCACAAGTAAAGAGATTGAAACAGTAATCAAAAACCTCCCAAAAAACAAAAATCTAGGACCAGATGGCTTCTCTGGAGAATTCTACCAGACATTCAAAGAAGTTTTAATACCTATCCTTCTCAAACTATTATGAAAAATTAAAGAAGATGGAACACTTCCTAACTCGTTCTAGGAGGCCAACATTACCCTGATACCAGAAACAGACAAAGACAACACAAAAAAGGAAAATTACAGGCCAACATGGCTGATGAACATAGATGCAAAAGTTCTCAACAGAATATTAGCAAATTGAACACAGCAATACATTCAAATGATCATACACCACAATCAAGTGGGATTTATTCCAGGGATGTAGGAATGGTTCAACAACCACAAGTCAATCAATGTGATACAACACCTTAACAAAATGAAGAATAAAAATCACATGATCATCTCAATAGATGCAGAGAAAGCATGTGACACAATACAGCATCCATTTATGATAAAAACTCTGAATAAAATGGGTATAGAAGGAAAGTACCTCAACATAATAAAGGCCATATATGACAAACCCACATCCAATATCACAGTTAACAGTGAAAAACTGAAAGCCATTCCTCTAAGGAACAAGACAAAGGTGCCCACTTTTGCCACTCTTATTCAACATAGTACTGGAAGTCTTGACCATGGCAACTAGGCAAGAAAAAGAAATAAAAGGTATCTGAATCGGAAAGGAAGAAGTGAAACTCTTGCTGTTTGCAGATGACATGATTCTATATATAGAAAACCCCAAAGAATCCACCAGAAAACTATTAGAAATAATCAACAACTACAGCAAAGTTGCAGGGTACAAAATCAACGCAAAAAAATCAGTTGCATTTCTATATACAAATAACGAACTAGCAAAAAGAGAAGTCAAGAATACAATCCCATTTACAACCACAACAAAAAGAATAAAATATGTAGGGATAAATTTAACCTAGGTGGTGAAAGACCTATACACTGAAAACCATAAGACATTACTGAAAGAAAACAAAGAAGACATAAAGAAATGGAAAGATAGTTCATGCTCACAGATTGGTAGAATAAACATAGTTAAAATGCCCATATTACCTAAAGCAATCTACAGATTCAATGCAATCCCAATCAGAATCCCAATGACATTATTCATGGAAATAGAACAAAAAATCCTAAAATTTTTATGGAACAAAAAAAGACCCTGAACAGCCAAAGAAATCCTGAGAAAAAGAACAAAGCTGGAGGTATTACACTCCCTGACTTCAAAGTACACCACAAAGCTATAGCAATCAAAACAGCATGGTACTGGCAGAAAAGCAGACACACAGATCAACGGAACAAAATTGAAAGCCTAGAAATATAACCACACATCTATGGACAGCTAATCTTCAACAAAGGAGCCAAGAACATAGAATGGAGAAAGGAAACTCTCTTCAATAAATGGTGTTGGAAAAACTGGACAACCACATGCAAAAGAATTTAAATAGACCATTATCTTTCACCATACACAAAAATTAACTTGAAATGGATTAATGATTTGAATGTAAGACCTGAAACCATAAAACTCCTAGAAGAAAATATAGGCAGTACACCCTTTGACATCAGTCTTAGGAGAATCTTTTTGAATACCATGTCTACTCAGGCAGGGGAAACAAAAGAAAAAATAAACAAATGGGACTACATTAGAGTAAAAAGCTTCTGCAAGGCAAAGGAAACCAGGAACAAAATGAAAAGACAACCTACCAACTGGTAAAAAATATTTGCAAATCATATATCCAACAAGGAGTTAATTTCCCAAATATATAAAGAACTCATACAACTCAACAACAAAAAAACAAATAACCCGATCAAAAAATGGGCAGAGGATATGAACATCTTTATGAAGATATGTATATCTTCCAAAGAAGATACACAGTTAGTCAACAGGCACATGAAAAGATGTTCAACATCACTAATCATTAGGGAAATGCAAGTCAAAACTACGAAATTTCACCTTACACCTGTCAGAATGGCTATAATTAACAAGATAAAAAATAACAATTGTTGGAGAGGATGTGGAGAAAACGGAATCCTCATACACCACTGGTAAGAATGCAAACTGGTGCAGCCCCTATGGAAAGCAGTATGGAGATTTCTCAAAAAATTAAAAATAGAAATCCCATACAACCCAGCTATCCCACTACTGGGTATTTATCCAAAGAACACGAAATCAACAATTCAAAGATATGTATGCATCCCTATGTTCTTCACAGCATTATCCACAATAGCCAAGATGTGGAAGCAACCCAAGTACCCATCAATGGATAAACGGATAAAGATGTGGTATATATATACAATGGAATACTACTCAGCCATAAAAAAGACAAAATCGTGGCATTTGAGACAACATGGATGGACCTTCATGGTATGATGCTAAGCAAAATCAGACAGCCAGAGAAAAACAAACACTATATGATTTCACTCATATGGGGAAGGTAAACAAACACATAGATAAGGAGAACAGATTAGTGGTTACCAGAGGTATAGGAGGCGGTGGGAGGCGAAAAGGGTAAAGGGGTACATGTGTATGGCGATGCATAAAAACTAGACTATTGGTGGTGAGCATGATGCAGACTATTCAGAAACTGATATATAACAATGTGCACATGAAATTATGCAATGTTATAAGCCAATATGACCTCAATAAAACAATTAAATTAAAAAATGAGTCATCACTAATCTTCTACTGTATTTAGACAAATAGTTCCTAAAATTTTCACATAGATGCTAATAATTAGGAATTTAATAAATTTTCACATGGATGTCAATAATTAGAAATTTAATAATGTTGGATTAGAAATGATGAGACCTATTTAAAGACGTGTAACTAAAGAAAAAGCATATAGAAAGGTTATTCTAAATTTAAATGAATTAAGTATCTAATAAGTTTATCATGAAAGTAATAATGTTAGGAACATTATAGGAATTATGAGTTTATTTTTTTAAGTCATCAGTAAAATTTTATTAAATTTAATTGCATTGATTTCTTCATTATGGAAGAATCTGCCTCCAAATAGTCATCTCCACTAAAGATAATGAGAGCAGAGACCTATTAAGCAGTTACTATGTGCCAGGCACTGCTCTAAGCATTTTTATATGTATTATTAATTCACTGATTCTGATATAGGTCCTATGATATAGGTCCTATTATTATCCCCATTTTACAGGTGAGAAAACTGAGAGTTAAATAAAATAAGTTTCCTCAGGTCACATGGGCAGTAAGTGCCACAGCTGAGAAAGGAACCCAGGCATTTGGGCTCCAGAACACTTACCCTTAAGCACTACACTCTGTTGCCTCCCATTAAGGAACTACATGCCTGACTTCGGTAGCCAATGATCTTTGACATCATACTTAAATGTCTGATAAATATCAACATGTTGAAAACTGAGTTTCTGATCTTTCTGTCAAAATCAGCTTCACACAAAGTCTTCCCCATCAGAGTTGATGAAAACTTCATCCATCTAGTTGCTCGAGCCGAAAAAAAAACCAAAACAAAACCTTGTAATTATCTGTGGTAGACACAGAGGTGTACTGCTCATATCCCCCATCCAGGTAGGACTTGCTGTCCAGCTGTGGGAAATGAGGAGCACAGACAGCTCCCAGCTGTCAGTTCCTTCAGAATCTGCCTCAGCTCCAGGGGGCTGCTCCCCACTCAGTCCCTGGAGGTCATACACTTCCCAGGGCAGGGTGATCTGCTTCCAGTCTGAAAGAAGCATAAAGTCCTAGCTATTTCTACCTGATGAGGTACACTCAAGGGCCAGGCTCTCTCCAGAGCTCCCTGCTGATTGGTCCAGGCTTTGTGGGTCTGGCTCACAGGTCAACTTCTTCCTCTGCTCAGTCCTGCTCCCTCCCTCTTCTCTTCACACACCTTAATTCCTAATAACTCCTTGTATAGCAAACTCCATCCACTGTGTGCTTCTGGAGGACCCAGCCTGCTACACGAGCCATGACTCCTCCCTTTCTCTCAAATCCCACATTCATCCTGTCAAATCCAGCTGGCTCTACCTAAGACAATTTAGCCTTAATATTCACGGACACCACCCTAGTCCAAACTAAAATGTGAGGTGGAATGAGGTGGTGCATGTAAGCTACAAAGATGAAACCTGTGCTACTACAATAGTCTCCTGCCTGGCTTTTCAGTTTCTCCCTTTGTTCCCCTTCAGTCTATGCTCCACATGCAGCCTTTTAAGATTCAAGTCTCAACGTGTCACACCTCTGCTTAAAACCTTACAATGGATCCCATTTAACTTAGAGTAAAAGCCAGAGTCCTTAAAAGCCTACATGGCCCTCTAAAATCTGGCCCCATTGGGTCTCTGACCACAGATCCTACCACTCATCCCCTTCTCCCCACCCAGGCACCCTGGCCTCCACGCTGTCACTTAAACACTGGGGGCATGCCTTCAAGCTTTTGTTCTAGATCTCCATCTGCCCAATTCTCTAACTTCCTTCAAGCCTTTGATAACATCTCACTTTCTCAATGTAACATTCTATACAATTTACTTATCTACAACGTTATTGTTTTTGGTTTTTGCCTATATTCCCTTGCTAGAATGTAAGCTTCACAAGGGCAGTGATCAATTATATCCCAAGCACAAAGAACAGTATCAATAATAAGTATTTATGGAATGAATAAATCCTACATTTCATAAGTTGATGCATGTAAAATAAAGTCATCATTTCAATCTAATTAACAATCACAATTTAAATTCATTGACTTCCTTGGCAAAGATGTAAAGGAATCAGAAGCCTACTGATACAACATTTTCCTGCTAATCAATTCATTGAAAGACACAAGATAATGACAGAGACTGATTGGATAACTGGATCTTTATTTACTCATAGTCTAAATTCCAACACATGGATATGAAAACCCACTTCTGTTTATTTTCACATTGGGACATCAAATCACATTTTACCTTTCTCTCAACTTACCTCAAGCTCATCAAGGGCACTTCCCAGAGTTGCCGCCTGGGGTTCTGGTGGGACAAGCATATTCTGGATACCTTGTGAAGCATTTGAAATTACACTGAGGGCATTCTGAATTTCTTCACAAACTGTGTCCTTGCTGGCTTTGAGGGAAGCAACATCAGAATGTTCCAAACAAGCGGAACAAATTGAATGCAAGAGCGGGGAGTTCTCCTTCAAGGAGGCCCGGGCCCCTGCGATTTCATCCCTCTGATTTGGCGATTTTAAGTCCTGAGGAAGAAAATAAAAAGAGAGGTTCCTTACAATGGGTGATTAAATCTACAATAGGAGAAAGATTTATATCCATTTTTCTGTCAATATAAACGAAAAGATAATAAACACTAAGAATTTCAACTTCAGCTATAAGTTGAAATCGAGGGAATCAATTATTTTTACACCCCTTCAGATCCTGATAAAGTTCTGATAGGAAAGCTGAGCCAATTAGCAAATAAAAGTCACAATGGTGCAGACGTGTAATAACTGAGTAGATCTTTCATTTGTCAGTCATATCCCTATAAGTCAGAAAAATACTCTGGCATTCACATTATTAAGTGCATTATAAGAGAGCTTAAATTACAAGGATGTTGATTACCTATTTCCGTAGATGCTGATGAATGCATTTAACCTTTTCATTAAAATTGAACCAATTCAGTTAATAATACTAAATTGAACCTCCCACCATTTATCCACTCTTTTTCAGAAATACTTTCTAATAAAGTAATACTGGATCTTTCTTTCTTTGACATTTATTCAACAAATAGTTATTAAGCATTTAGCATATGCTAACCCTTGTGCTGGATGCCGAGTGTACAGATGTGACCAATCCTACAAGGACCTTGTTCTCCCGAAGTTTATGCTCTTGTTGGAGGAGAAGGGGGCCTACAGACAACAATAAACTGTGTAAAAAAATACACAAGATAATTTCAGGTGATGATAAATGCAATGAAGAAAACACAAAAGTGAAATGTCATAGAGGCTGACTTGAGAGGAGAAAGCTGGTTTAGCTCGGGTGGTCAGAGAAGATATTTCTGCAAAGATGACATTTGCAGTAAATATAAATGAAAAGCATTTCAAACAGTAAGAAGAGAGGAAGGAAAGCCCTATATAAGTGATAGCTAATCAAAACTAGCTCAAAATGCAGTGGAAAATTCTGACAAGCACTACCATAACCAAGTGATGAAAGTTAAAATCATCAGTGATATCACATGGATAGAGTGTACCCCTTGATATATCGTGACAGGAAGAGCACTTCATCTCTCTGGTGTTCTCTCCAAAAGCCCACAATCCCAGTCTAATAATGAGAAAAACAACAAACAAAACCAGATTGGGAAACATCCTACATGATACCTGGGCAGTATTCCTCAAGACTGTTAAGGTCACGAATAACAAGACTGATAAACTGTCACAGACCAGAGGAGACTAGGGAGATATAACAACTAAATGCAACATGGTACCCTGGGTTGGATCCTGCAATAGAAAGAACACATTCGTGGAAAAACTGGTGAAGTCCAAATAAAGTCTAGAGTTTAGTTAACAGTGATGCATCAATATTTGTTTGTTCGTTGTGGCAAATGTAAGATATTAACAATGGAGGAAACCAGGGGAAAGGTAGAAGGGAACTCTCTGTAATATCTTTGCAACTTTTCTGGAAACCAAAAATAATTAATATAAATAAAAAGTTTATTTTAAAGAAAACTATGTCAAGGGAACTTAACAATAGCTTATGCATTCCACATACAATACCTCATGTAATCCTTATAAAAACTCATGATAGATATTATTCCCCATTTTAAAGATGAGAAAACTGAGGCTTAGAGAGAATAAGTTCCTGAGTCAAGTGACAGAGCTAGACAGTGGCATTTCTTACATTGTAATCCAAGTCAGTGGGACTGCTAAACCATGACCATAATAACTGTTATACTCTTTCCTGCACAGGAAGGCTTTCCCTTATTTGCTACTATACAAGGATGAGGACTTGTATTTGTATAAGGACTTATAGTTTATAAAGTGCTCCTAGATAGTATCTTATTGATCATCACAATATCCTTTGAGGCAGTAAAGTTGGTGTTATTAGCCCCATTTTAACGAAATAGGTATTTAGTGTAAGGAGATTAAAAGAACTGAGATCTAAACCTAAGTCTGATTGCAAATCCCATGATTTTTTCACAAGACTCTGTTACCTCTGGATAATGTTGCCTGAGGTTAATAAATGGCTGTGCTGCTGTATTTTTAGTTCCTTCCTTTCTGAAAATAAAGGCTGTCTGCTACTTCATGCAAGCTTTGGAGGAGATTAACTTCTTTACAAGATGTAGGGAGGACAGTTAGAAGAAGCTGTCAACCCACTGTTCAGACTCACTCATTACCCAAGAAAAGACACTTTGTGGTTTTCTCGGCTTGCTATGATTTGCCCCTTATATTTCTGGTCTGTGTTCTAGTTTCAGCTCTTTCATCAGCATTATGAATGGGGTAAGTCTTCTACTCTTTCAGTGTCTGTTTTCCCATCTTTAAAAATGGGGATAATGATGGGGACCAGCACCTTGGTGTAGCGGTTAAGTGCGCGCGCTCTACTGCTGGCAGCCCCGGGTTCGGATCCCGGGCGTGCACCGATGCACCGCTGTCAGGCCATGCTGTGGCAGCGTCCCATATAAAGTAGAGGAAGATGGGCATGGATGTTAGCCCAGGGCTAGACTTCCTCAGCAAAAAAGAAAAAGAGGAGGATTGGCATGGATGTTAGATCACGGCTGATCTTCCTCACAAAAAAAAAAAAAAAATGGCGATGATACTTCTGCCAACCCTCTTGTGAGACTGACCAGGTAGCACATCAGAAATGGAATATACTTGGAAAATAGTAGTGAATTATAGAAAGAGTACAGAATTATTTTCTTTCTTAAATTTATCAAACTTCACGTACTGTTTTTGTCCTATGATGCTCTTAGTGATTTTCATATTCCCCACAATTTTACAGCACGACCTATATTTATCTCAGTGTGACTTAGAGGATAAATAATTTAACATTTGAAAGGATTCATAACTCCTCAAAGGAATAACAATAAAAAGTATAAATATGCAGAAAGAGCTGAAGAAAATTCTCTGCATATTACAGTATAATCAAAACTAATTACATAATTCCCTCTGAAGTGATATACATATTATACTTCTCTATTTAGAATCACAGGGTCAACCTTTAGGTAGTTTCTGAAAGGTGCAAGTCTGTGAACATATATTATTATGAAGAAGGACAAAGTTAAAAATATTATATCTTTTACTCTGATGGTAGCTATGTATATCCGACTGTTAATTGTGGTAACTTTAATGCAGTAGAGACTTTGGAATTTAAAAAATTCTAATGTATTTTGGCTTGTGAGCCTATGCTTTGTTATCTCTGCCCAAGGCAATTACAGAATCCTTAATGAGCACTATTACCCCAAATAACAAGCCAATAAAGCCAGTGAGAAAGGACAGGTTCAGCGAACATAATAAAAATAAGATATTATGGCAGCAGGTGGGGTTAGAAAGGCAGGTTATAGAGTTTAGATAAGGGAAATTGAGAAGGCAAGACCATTTCTCCTAAGGACTTCTCAAAAGATAAATTTAATGTACTAAATAGGCACAAAGATACAAGGGGAACTAATGAATATCATCCTTCCAAACAAAAGGTTGTGGTGGTGTTTGTGGTTGCTTTATTTTGTCATATACTATGGGTTCGAAGGTTCATAGGTTGCCTATTTATCCTAAAATTTTAAACAATGTCAAAATAGGAATTAAATGTTAAGGTCAATTAGGGATTTCTCTGGACGAAAAAGCATAAAGAATTCAGCTCCTCGGGGACTGATAGTTAATATCTTTTTTAAAATGCTCCAGAAGAAAAAGCTCACATGAGATTTCTAAGTTAAGGAGAGAGTAAATGCTTCCAGCTGATGAAGAAACACACAGATGGGATTAAAAAAGAAGACCTCACAAGTCTGTGCAAGTGGGTAGAGAAATAACATAAGAGTTTTAACCCTGGCAAGAGAACAAAATATATTTAGGGATTTTAAAGATCACAAAGTATAAAAATGGAGGGCTCTAAGCTATGAGTTAATTAATTCAACCATTCATTCAACAAATATTATTGAGCCCCTACTATACATCAGGCAACGTGCTAAATGTTAGGAATGCAAAGACAAAGAGCTTATAGATCAGAAGGGGAAACAAATTTATATAGGAGTTAGAACAAAGTTATTCATAGCATAGAGAAAAGTCCCTCAGCTTGAAGGGATTGAAGAAAATTTATCAGAGGAGGTGACTCTTAAACAGTGAGTAGAAGTTATTCCTATAAACAATGCAGAACAAAACAACAAGCAATGAAAACAGCATGTGCAAAGGCCTGAGGCATGAGAGAGCAAGGAGCATGCAGCCCACCGCAGGCGTTACTACAAGTACAGGGAACCTGAGCAGAAATGATGATGAATCCAGCTAGAAAGGTAAGCAGGAGATACCTCACATACCATGCTAAAGAATAGTGAGAGCAACAAGCTCAGGTGTGTATTTTCAGATTGCTCTAGCAATGGCCTTTTGAGCAGAGAATAAAATTGCAGTCAGGGAGACCAGGCAATTAATCCAGGTGAGAAACAATGAGTGCCAGAACGCTGAATACTATTGCTAAGCTGTAGTAGGATGGATTCAGGAATATTTAGGAGGTAAAAATGGTAAGACTTTGTGATATTTAGATGGGGGGCGGGTATTTAAAAGCATCTAGAAAATTGTTTCAGCAATTGTGTATACAGCGATGAATTCTCCAAGAGGGAGAACACAGAATGAATAATGTGTTTGGAAGAGAAAGGTGAAGTATATTTCATCATCTGCCAAATGCGAGATGCCAGCACTATATCCAAATGAAAATATACTATACATGGATCTAGAATTCAGAGGAGAGTCTGGGCTAGAAATAGAGAACTGTGAATCACCAGCTCATAGTTGGGAGCTAAAGCCATGTGTGTGAAGTTTACAGGGCCTTCACCCAGGATGAATGTTACAATAAGCAGAACCTAGGAGTCATCATAAATTGTTTCTTGAGGATATAAACTTGATAATTTTATGCACTAGCATAAAAGGCCAAATATATATTGTAAATCACCAAGAATGACATCAGAAAATGCTGAACTCAAAAAAAACCAAACAATCAAAAAACACATGCACACTCTAAAGTTTAAGACCTGAATTAGTGTGGATAATTATGGTCACAATTCTTTAAGAAAAGAGAATTAAAGAAAAAATTTTTAAGGCAATTTGGAATGATAAGATGACTTCTGTATCCGGGAATTAAAAATATGGGATCTGTTCACCTTGAAAATGGGAGACGATAAAAAAAATCTAGAAATCGTGAATGAATTTGACAAATTGTTAATGGACTTCTTTACCAAATCTAGAAACAATAGATCAAGGTAGCAGCTTTTTAGATGTGAGTGAAATAAATTAAAAATATATCTGTTCATATTGCTGTCTCCCTCACTTTATCATAATTCCCTTGAATCAAGCATTATAGCTTACTCATTTTGTATCCCATTATCTAGTAGTATATGGCACATATTAGGAGCTTAATAAATTTTTTTGAAGAAACAAATAGACAAATGAATAAAATAAATAAGAGGAAGTTAAGCTGAGAAGGGGTAAGAAACTTTGGATATGATTATTCCAAGAAATCAAATTTGTGGAAAATATACATAACCCAGAGAGTTTGGACAAATTTGTGTATGACAATATCACAGACAGCTAAAGAGTAAAATTAAACTATACCTATCTTTACATTAAATGTTAGTGAAGCCATTGGTACAACTACTTTGGAAAACTGTTTGACAGTATCTACTGAAGCTGAACATATATACACCCCATGACTCAGCTATTCCACTTCTAGGAGAAGATACACACATACGGAAACGTGTTCATATGTTTACTAAAAGACATAGGCAAAAGTATTCATAGAAGCACTCACTCTTCATAATAGCCTCAAACTGGAAACAACCCAACATAATAAGAATGAACAAAACGTGGCTACATGCAACAATATGAAATATGGAATGAAAAACGCCAGACACAAAAGAGTACATATTATTTGATTCCATGTATATAAAGTTCAGACTCAGGCAAAATTAATCTATGTTTTAAAAATCAGAATAGTAGTCACTCTTGAGGGGTGATCAGAGACTGGAAAGGGGCATAAGCGATCTTTTAGATTCTGGTAATTTTCTGTTTCTTGCTTTGGGTGCTGGTTACATGGGTGTGTTTAGCTCGGAAAAATTCACTGAACTGTACGCTTATAAGCTGTGCATTTTTCTGAATGTACTTTATACTTCAATTAAAAAGTTTACATAAAATCAAACAAAACAAAAAAATGTTAGTAACGCCAAGCAAATATTCATAATTTTTGACTTCTCTAGACAAAGGACACTGACTGGTATAAATAAGCTATGGACCTGCTCTGGTGTCGCCTTTCCCATGATGTTAAGGGAAGGATGAGAAAATTGGATATGTAGTCCATTTGCAAGTATCTTCTACCCACTTTGAGGGCTTTTATTAAAAAAAAGAAAAAAATCTAAATGTTTATAAAACAAAAATAACAGAAAGCACCCACAGCCTGGACATTGAAAAGGGCAAAGCTAAAGGATTTTCATAGCAATTGAGTCCATGTACCCTTGAACATATCCTCATTTCACAGAACCAGAGAAAACTTCCTTACTAAGCTACATCCCTGCCCAAGTGGAATACCTCAGCAGATACTCTGCTCAACACAGCAGAACTACAAGCAAATTATCGAGTTTCTCTTCCAGGTTTTTAAATGAGGTTTTTGGAGCTGACAAAACCACTCTGGTAGGGGAGGGAAGGGAGCTTATAAAGAGCAGTTTTGTTTTCTTAAGACTAAGAAGATGTGCAGCAGAAAAGCCCACGGATACTTTGCTATTTGGATTCCATTCTTGGTTGGCTTCTCTCCCCAGTCATTTCTCAGTCAAGATGCTGCCTGCTAACTGCTTCACTGGTCACTGGGCAGCTTCATGTTCTATCAGAAAACATAATAGTGCAAACACCTGCTAATGTAAATGTTTTTCTCAAACATAAATTCAGAAATGGAATGCTTAGCCTTAACTGAGCTGAGGGATATAAGATGGTGAAACAAGAGTAGACCATAGAGAAAAAGTTTTGAGAAAAAAAAAAAAGATAGAAAAAGAGTGCAAGATTTTACAATCAAAACATTATTAAGCAGCAGAGAGAGGCCTTTCCTGCTTTTCTATCCTTATTTCCCATTTTCTATTTCAGATTAACAGGACAAATTCAATAAAGGAGACAATAAAAGAATTCTTCAAATGCAAATAGAAATCTGAGAAACCATATAATAAGAGTATTAAGATATCCCCAAGCTATGCATCCCGGGCCATTAATGCATAGCTTGGGTAGTTGAAATACACCGAAGTGAATATTATTAACTCCAAAGAAACATTCTAAGAAAACATTATTACTTAACTCTAATGCAGACTACCATGTTAGTCAAGAAAATGTATATATAAAGTCAGAAATGCACTACATTCATTTTCTATCCATCTGAAGAAAAAGCAATATGTGTTACATCTGGGTCTTGTTTGCGTAGAATTTACATCTAAAAAATAAGTTCTGTCTGATGTCATCTACCATATGATTAAAGTAAAGAGAATAAACACAAAAATAATGAGCCACTTCAGCAAGATCAAATTACTGTACTTCATGCTTTTCTTTCATTTGTGTGCATATTTCATCACTTAATCTAACAAGATTCAAATATCCATAAGTCGGAAAACTTTTCCTCTAAAGTACTGATTAATTAACATCTATGAGAGTTAAGTTGGATTTAATACCTAGTCAAAGATCAATAAATATCATTATCCTTACAATCCCTTCCTATTAAAGCTTCTGTGACTTATTTATGAGCAATAGACCACCATTTTCCAAATATTCTGGTGCATCTGAGAGAGGAAATAGCATCACTTAGTCCAAATCGGACCCAAGTCCAGGAATGTTGATGCAACTTCCTGGTTAATCATCCCTTACATTCATGTAGTGGTTTGTCCTGTTTAACATGTTCCCAGTCATTCTTTCACAAAGAATCCCATGAGGAGATATGAAAAGTGTTATTATCCCTAATTGCTAAAAAAGGAAAAGAAGATTTGTTCAAAGGCACACAAGATTAGCAAAAAGCGATGGTAGTGGTGATTATTTTTAAGACAGCCAACATTTACCGAAGAGCTATAATGCTTCCTACACTCAAACACTCCCTATTCACTTTCTCATTTAATGGTCCAGCTACGAATAGGATCCAGAATTGGCTCCCATCTGAACACTATTTCTACCCAACTATATTTGTATTTGTTGTCAGTAGCTTCATCATCTGTTCCCAAAGTCTGTCAAAGGACTCTGCTATAACACTGCCATTCTGTGGTGGCCCAGTAGAGAATACATATTTCAGGCATCTCTTCCTGACAAATAAGTGTCCTACTTAATACAATTCAGAGTAAAAACACTTCCTTAATTCAGTTTCAGAATAAGACTGATAAGAAAACCTCAGGCCAGGGGCTGGTCCCATGGCCAAGTGGTTCAAGTTCTGGGCACTCCACTTTGGCGGCCCAGGTTCATGGGTTCAGATCCTGAGCACAGACCTACTCTACTCAGCAGCATGCTGCGGAGGCATCCTACATACAAAAAATGGAGGAAGACTGGCACAGATATTAGCTTAGAGCTAATCTTCCTCAAGCAAAAAAAAAAAAAAAAGGAGGAAGATGGCCAATGGATGTTAGCTCAGGGCAAATCTTCCTCACCTAAAACAAAAAAAAGAAAACCTCAGGCCTCCATAAGGTCATTTCGATTGCTCAAAAATATAAGTCAGGGGGCCGGCCCGGTGATATAGTGCTTAAGTTCAGGCACTCCGCTTCGGCGGCCCAGGATTCGCAGGTCCGGATCCCGGGTGCAGACCTGCTCACAGCTTATCGAGCCATGCTGTGGCAGGCATCCCACATGTAAAGTGGAGGAAGATGGGCATGGATGTTAGCCCAAGGTCGATCTTCCTTAGCAGAAAGATGAGGATTAGCAACAGATGTTAGCTCAGGGCTAATCTTCCTCACCAAAAAAAAAATATATATATATAACAGAGATACATGGAAAAAAAGTGAAAATAATAAGTATCATCTTGACTATTTCAAATTATCTTGGATAAAGGAAACACTCTAAATACAGCATTTTAGTAATGATAGCTTAATAGTTGCTTTTCCCATAGAAAAATCTTTGGCTTTTTAGTTTAATTCAACATGTTTGAAACACCTGCTATAAGGTGTGACTTTAAAGCTAAGGCTATAAACTCAGATGTTTATTCTAAGCAGAAAGCATGAATAGCCCAGATGTAAGTCAATAGGGAGTGGTGAGGCACTGGCACACCACAGAGTATCTGCCCCATTTAAAAACATTCAAATCGGCCAAACAGAAAGAATCCTTGATCTCTGCTCTAAAGTACTAGCACAGATGTTTGTGTGAGCCTTATGAATGCAGTCTCCATGCTTTATATTCTTATCATTTGTGTAACTGACCTTGGAAGAGACTGAAAAGATAGATAATGCTTGTCCCTGGGTTTGAGAAGCCTATAATAAGGGAAGAGGAGTGAGGCAAATGCTGAGCAACTCCAAGGCAGGAAGTCTGTGTCATTATAATAGAAATAGCATAAGCACTGGGGTTAGAATCCCAACACAAAACACTCCAATAACAGGAGGTTTTGAGTAGAATAATTAACCTTACTTCAGCTACAAAATGGGATTAATAATTCCTACCTTACAGAGTATTAATGAGGTTAAATGATTTAATGTGAAACATTTTTCCAGCATTTGCCTACTTGACCTCTTTCTACGGAGCAAACTATTGGCCATATTCCCTCCTTAAAATGTTTCCCCCTGTCATCTTAGATGACAGTGAATATTAAATTTAAATTGACAGGTATTTACCTCTTTTCTGAGCTCTGTGTGTTAACTCAAGTTGGATCTCAAAATAAACATATCTGAAATTGAACCCATTGCCTCTCTCACACTCCCCCCACCCAAACATGTCCCTCCTCCAATATTCCCAGACTGAATGGCCCCAATATCCTGCTAACAAGAAACCTGAGGAATATCCTTGACTCTTCCATTCCCTCATCCCCACCATTAGGTAAGATCTGTTATTCTACTAATTAAATATTTCTTCAATATGTATCCTTGCTCTTGTCCCCTCTACTGGTACTAGTCCAGTAGATAAATTAGGGATAAAACTAAGAAAGTGGTTGTGAATACCAGGAGGAGAGAACAAATTAGAGAAATATTTGACAAGAGACAGAACTTTTTGACTACTATAATCTTTTCTCTATAATACCATCAGAGGATTCTCTCTAAAATTCAAATATGATCATTACTCCCTAAATTTAAAATTTTCAAGCAACTGTTAATCCACACAGAATAAAGCTCATATTGTTTATTATAGACAACATGATCTGACTCCAGGTTTTCTCTCTAGCCTCACTTCCTACCACATCTTTCATAGGCACCTTTTTCTCCAGCCACATAGAATCACATGAAGTTCTACAGGTGCCATTGCATGAGCTATGTTCCAGTCTCACTGCCACATCTCCTGGTAAATGTCTATTCATCCTTCAAGACATCTTGGATTCTCATGTTCTGTCACCCACAGATGCACTCATGTGCTCTAACAGTGCTTGCATAGATTAGTGCTCACATAGCACTAATCTAGCTAGCACTAATCTAGCACGTATTAAACCATAACCCTTTGCTATAGTTATTCATGGACACTTCTGTGTCCCTCACTGAATTGTTTTCATTGGGGTCAAAACAATGTCCTAATTCCTTCATCTCCTGAGCCTTGTAGAGGAGCTGGCACAGAGTGACCAATGAATTAATAATACCTCTCACCATTTTAAAAACATCGGAAAACTTTGAGGGTTACTGCCATAAAATAATGTACTTTTCCATGAAATAAAAATTCTAATTTTGGAAAAGGAAATCACAACTACAAAAAGCTAAGATATGCTCAGTCTAGAATGGAAATGTTCTTCATTAACTGTGTTTCCAATTAGGCTAACTGGATTTGCCAATGAGCTATTCTTCAAAGTGTTCTGGCCTGGCCTCTTCTAAAAAGCTGATGGTGACAGTTTTTAGCACTTATATGAAAATGTGTCATTCAGTGCTTATTGCTATGTATCTCAGGCTGTTCTATAAAATATTTGATTTCTAAATACATCCCCCAGCAGGAAGCAAGATCTTGAGCAGAATGCAGGTAAGGATGTCCCATATTCGACATGCTTTTCAGAAAGTTAAGTTAGTGCTCTCTACATTAACAGATACATCTGATTGAGGAAAACAGAAATAATTTAGGTTAATAATCTTGAGTTTTGAGTATTCTGGGTTATTGATTTCAACAAGTATTTATACAGTGAAATTGAACTAAGACCTGTGAGAAAATACGAATACAAAGTAAAGATAAGCACTTGCTCTGAAATCCTCTGCTCTCTGCAAATTGTTAAAAAATAATACGCTAAAATAAAATGGCCTAAAATTGGTGGAATAGATCATAATTACTATAGGAATTATAAGGAAAAGCATGGGGAGGTTAATAAATGCTTCATAGAGAGGCAGATGAGCATTTGGAAATGCACCAGGTAAACAAGAGCCCAAAAACATGATGTAAAAGTCAGTTGTCTCTCTAATAGACATCTCAAACATAACACATCAAACGCCAGATCCTGCAATCCACTATTCCCACAGTCTTCACCAGTTCGGTAAATGGCAATTCTTCCAGTTATCCAGGCCAAAACCTTGCTGTCATCCTTTACTTCTCTTTCTCTCAAATCTCATATCTGGGCTGTCAGCAAATCTTATCAGTTTTATTCTCATTTATCCAAAATTTGACTTCTTACCACCTCTAGCAAGTCATCATGTCACTGCTTTCCTCAAACCATCCTACATGTCTCTCTAACCTCATCCCTACTACTCTCCTTGCTCACTGTGATCCAGCCATTATGGACCTCCTTGCTGTTTCTCTAAAAAGACACACATTTTCATACATTAGGCCATCCCATTGCTGGCATGCTCTTCTAGATACATGACTGGCTCACTTTCCCACTTCTTTTGAATCTTTACTCAAAAATTAACTTTTCAGTGAGCCCTCCGCTGATCACCCTATCTAAAAGTTCAACCAACAATTCCACTTTCAATATGCCATATCCCCTTTCCATGCTTTATTTTCTTCTTAGTATTATCACCAATATATTCTATATTATAGTTATTTATCATGTTTGTTTTCTGTCTTCTCCAATGGAATGTAAACTCCACGAGGTCACATGAAAGGTACTCTATACATATCTATTTAATTAATGAAAGAATGAACATCAACCCAAATTAAAAATTTGCAAGTGACAATTTGAAACATCTTACTGACCCCCACATACAAAAACTTATCCTATCACATATGGGAATAAAATACCAGAAAACTGTCTATTTATACCTGAGAAGAAAGACAAAGGGCACAGAAATAGATCACAAAACTTCCTGATCCCTTCCTCTCATTCCAGAGACAGATCTTAGAACAAGTGCACCTGTCTATCTTAGTATTCACTTGTGGGTTTTACTTAGGTCATGTTGAATGCTTACCAGAATGCGTACAGAAAGCTTTTGAACTCAAAACATCATGGCTGTAGTTGAAAGGTCAGCTGTGTATCCCTGCCTATTAGAAAGTAAATTGTATTTAAAATCCAGATACCTAATTAACAAAGACTTTGCCTTACTCGAGAACTATATACCGAGCACGGATCATCTATATGTGGAGTATTCACTGTTTAGTTTTTGCTTGTTTAAATACTCATGTCTCCAGGAATGGCTACAATCCACTCTGGTACATAAAATAAATTAGCATTCTTGCACTCTAGAGAAAAGTATGTGTTTAGCACCAAATGGAATCAGCAGATGACTAAATACTCTCTTTTTCTCTGCCTTGTTTCTACCATAAATACAACAGATGCAAGATGCTGGAATGTGCACAACCCCTAGAAGGTTGGTGTTTTCCTCTAATGCAGAAATAAACCATTCAAAAATGCTTTCCATATAGCATATCCAAGTCAGTAAGAACCCCTTCATTTCTTTATTGCCATCAAAATGACTTTATGACTAAATATATCACAAAGGCCTCCATAGTCCAAACAAAGCACAAGCCTACCTTTATGTTAAACATCACTAAATATCTTATAAATTTATAGCAATGGTTACTCAAATTCAAGATAAGTGACTGTCACATAAATGTTTTACAGTTACTAAGGTTTACACTAAATGCTGAACATTACCCAAATTCATGGGACACTTAAAGGCATGAGGCATGAATCTCTAAAAGATAAGTTAATAGAGTAGGACTGTTTCTATATTAAGTATGAAAAAATTCTCTTACTAGGAAGACCTAGCTCTCTTCAATATTACCTCTTTTAAAAGCATAATGCACAAGGAAAATGACATCACCCTTTGTCTAATTGTCCAGCTACATTCCTCAAGTTTCTCTAGCTCCTAATTACCTCAATGTGAGTTGAACTTTCATTCCCATTTTTATTCACTATTGGATTTGTAAGAAATACATTCTCAGAGACATTCAGTTTCAGTCAAAAAAGACAAAAACATTCTTCAATCTGATAAAGAGAATCTACGAAAACCCACAGCTAAGATCGCACTTAATGCTGAAAGACTAAATGCTTCCTCCATATGATCAGGAACAAGCATGTCCTGTTTCACTTATATTCAAAATTGTACTAGAAGTTCTAGTCAGATAATATAAGAAAGAAAAATAAATAAAAGGCATCCAGATTGGAAAGGAAAAAGTAAAACTTTTTTATCTCTATTTGAGGATAACATGATCTCATATAGAAAAAGTCCTAAGGAATTCACTAAAAACACCTATTAGAGTGAATAAACAAGATCAGCAAGGTTGCAGGATGCAATATTAATGTGCAGAAATCAATTGTATATATATATACTTGCAATAAATGATCTGAAAATAAAATTAAGGAAACAATTCTACTCACAATAGCAGCAAAAAATAAAATACTTAGTAATAAATTTAACAAAAGAAGTGCAAGGCTTCTACAATAAAAACTACAAAACATCATTAAAGAAATTAGGAAAGGTTTAAATAAACAGAAAGACTTTCCATGTCATGAATTAAAAGACACAACATTGTTATGATGGCAATATTCCCCCAAGTTGAGCTATAAATTCAGTGCAACTCCTATCAAAATGCCAGCTGTGTTTTTTGCAGAGATTGACAAGATTAACCTAAAATTCATATGAAAATGCAAAGGACCCAAAAAAACCAAAACAATTTTTAAAAAGAAAAACAAAGTTGGAGATCTCACACTTTCCAATTTCAAAACTCACTGAAAAAAGCTACAAGAAGGTGTGTTACTGGCATAAGGATAGACATAAAGATCAATGGAATAGAATTGAAAGTCCAAAAATAAATTCTTAAATTTATAGTCAATTTATTTGCAACAAAGGAGCCAAGACAACTCGATGGAGAAAGAATAGTCTTTTCAACAAATGGTGTTCAAACAACGGGATACTTACATGCAAAAGAGGGAAGCTGGACCCCTACCTCATACCATATGCAAAAATTAACTCAAAATGGATCATGTACCTTAACGTAAGAGCTAAAACTATAAAACTCTTAAAAGAAAACATAAGAGTAAATCTTCATTACCTTGGATTAGACAGTGGTTTCTTAGATATGACAACAAAAGCACAAACAATAAAAGAAAAAATATATAAATTGAACTTCATCAAAACTAAAAACTTTTTGCATCAAAAAATACCATTAAGAAAGTGAAAGGACAACATACAGAATGGCAGAAAATTTTTGCAAATCATATATGTGATAAGGGCCTTGCATCGAGAATATATAAAGAACTATTAAAAATCAATAGTAAAAAGACAATCCAATTAAAAAGTGGGCAAAGGATCTGAATAGACATTTCTCCAAAGAAGATATACAGATAGCCAACAAGCACATGAAAGATAATCAACAGCATTAGCCATCAGAGAAATGTAAATAAAACCACAATGAGATACCACTTCACCCTTACTAGTGTGAGTGTGATCACACTGTGATCAAAAACACAGACAATAACAAGTACTGGTAAGGATGTGGAGAAAAGAGAATTTTCACACATTTCTAGTAGGACTGTAAAATGATGCAGCCACTTTGGAAAACAGCCTGAAAGTTCCTTAAAATGTTAGTCATAGGGTTACCATCTGACTCAGCAATTCCTCTCCTCAGCACATACTCAAGAAAAATGAAAATATATGTCCACATAAATACCTATACATGAATGTTCATAACAGCATTATTCATGATAGCCAAAAAGTGGAAACAACTCCAATGTCCATCAATTGATCAACAAACAAATAAAACGGAGTATATCTTCACAATGAAATACTATTTGGCAATGAAAAGTAATGAAGTACTGATACATGCTACAACATGGATGAATCTGGAAAAGTTTATGCTAAGTCAAATAAGCCAGTCACAAAAGACCACACTGTGTGATTTCAGTTATATAAAATGTCCAGAACAGCCAAATCTATAGAGATGGAAAGTAGACTAGTGGTTGCCTAGGGCAGGGGGGTGAGGAGAGTGACTGACAATAAGTTCCTTATGGGAGTAATGAAATGTTCTAAAATTAGATTTATTGATCATGCACAACTCTATAACTATACTAAAAACTACTGAATTGTATACTTCAAATGGGTGAATGTTATAGTAGGTGAACTATATCTTAACAAAGTGGTTAAAAATAAATACAAAGACATAAACATCGACATGTTATCAGAAAGAAGAGTGAAGGGGCAGTCTGTCATAATTAGTGGGGCCCAGACTTGAAGTATGCTAATACTTTGGAAACTCAGAACCAGTGAGGAAAAAGAGGAAGCCAAGATCAAAAGAGATAGGGTTTGGAAAACTGCTGGCTTAAAGCATCTAAATAGGCCAGTTCATATTTGTCAACAGAAAGTAATCTTAGTATAAATTACAAATAGAGTCTCTTCTATAATATGCAATCAGATAGCTAGGTCCCAACAGTAAGGAATCCCAGATTTGGGGGGGGGGGGGGCAGTGTTCATTTAAACATAGATGAGAGTGGTGTTCAGCATGAGGAAATTGATCCATTTTCCACAAAATCCTCACCAGTGGCCTGGATGTTTGAGGAACAGCATGAAGCCCCAAGGAAAAAGGATGGTAGTTATTATGTTGGGAATTAGAAGCTCATCTACTGTCTTGGGTTTAAAAGAGGAAGTGTTTCTAGATCAGACAAAGAGAAAGAGACAAGGAAAATGTAGAGAGGAAATAGAACTACAAGTGGTTAATCTATAGTCTGAATAGTCTGAAGAACGTGGTTTTGAGGAGGGGTAAGGATGACAATTAATATGCATCCTTTCCCTTTCTCTCTCTCTCTTTGTCTCTTTCTCTCTCTCTCTCTCACTCTCTCTGTTCACTCTCTCTCTTGTTCTCACTCTCACTCTCACTTTTACCTTGCTCTGCTTCTCTTATGATTAGGTAAAGTCCTAGAAAAGCAAACATCTACAATGGAAGCCATGAAGGGATTTAGCTCTCGGGAGTAGGAAGTAGGGAATGCGGAGTCATAGGAGGTAACAGGGAATGCCAATACCATAGGAGATCAGAGCTTTTCCTTGCAGCGTTTTCTCTAACAGAGCAATACCAAAGGAAATCACAAATGAAAAAAGTAATGATTGATGATGATGATGATGATGACGACGACGACGATGACAACAATGATAGAGATGGACACAAACCTTGACTGGCAGAACAAAGCAAGAAAGAATCCTAATTCTAAGCCTGGGCCAACACAGGAGGGCTGGAAATTGAGGCAATATGAGGGTCACTCAAACATCCATAGTTCACTTTTGATTGGCCAATCAGACTCAGGATCCAGCCTACCAGGGATGAACTATGGGAGACATGTATTTAGTGTCTATTATATAGATGCCAGAGTTCCAGGTGCTTTCTCTTCTTTCTATGCTTTAGGTATAAAGAGAGAGTTTCTTTATTTAAGCTGCAATACTGTTTTCTTTCTCACCAATTTGTTTTCAATTATATTCTCTAAATCTTTATAAGCTCCTGTGTTGTCCTTTTCAGGATTTACCATCTTGCTACCTTTGGTATTGAGAATACCAGCAGGAAAAAAAAAAGAAATCCAAAGTTGAGTTCAAAAAGGAAATGTCCCAAAGTGGCCCTCAAGATCAGTTTAGATTTAATTCAAAATACATAATGACTTGGGGGCCGGCCCGGTGGCGTAGCAGTTAAGCACGCACGCTCTGCTTCGGCGGCCCAGGGTTCACAGGTTCAGATCTTGGGCATGCACCAAGGTACCACTTGTCAAGCCATGCTGTGGCGGCATCCCACATATACAGTAGAGGAAGATCAGCATGGATGTTAGCCCAGGGCCAGTCTTCCTCAGCAAAAAGAGGAAGATTGGCAACAGATGTTAGCTCAGGGCTAATCTTCCTCACAAACAAAAAAAAATACATAATGACTTGTAAGTTAATAAAAGGTACTAACAAGTTGCAGGATCTAAGAAAAGCCACTTATCTAGGAATGAGGAAGGGACAAGAGGGAGAGATGAATCAACACTAACATGTATGGGGCATCTATTATATAGAGGGCAGTGTTCCAGGTGCTTTCCTTTCCCTGTGAAGTAAGAATCCTTACCACCATTCTATGGATAATAATAACAGGAGCACAGAAAAGTTATAACTCATCCGAGGTCATAGGACTGCTACTGTAGTTGGCACTGGAACCTAGATATTTCTGATCTAAATCCATACTCTGAGTACAATGCAATGGTACATCTATTAACACATCTCTCAAATTCACTTTTCTAATATATCAAGTGAGATGTCTAAATTTTGAAGTGTCACTCTAAAATAAATTTTTGTGTGGTTATTCCTATACAAATACAAAGTGGTACAAAACTATAATAATTTCTGAAATATATTATAACTCTGAAATTCTCTAATTATGTCTTAATAAAAAATATGCAGAGGGAAAATTATACAGCCTAAAATCCCAACAATACTGACACTGTGTTTCTTCTACGTATTATATAAGCACGTAGGCTAATTGACTCTGTATATAGTGATTACTATGTGTCAGCACTGCTATACCCACCCTATATATATTAAATGTTTTAGCATCCTAATAACCCTATGGAACATATTACTATTCCCATTTTACAGATAATGTTAAGTAACTGTCCAAAGTCAAGAAGCTGGTAAGTGGTTGAGGTGAGATTTAAACCAAAATATTCTGGCTCCAGAGCCCAGGTGCTTCACCACTAGGCCATTAAACCTTCCAATGAGAATTGAAAACATCCTAGTAGAGTTTCACAGTGTTTTAATTTCTATACATTTTCTCATTTGATCCCATTATCTTGTGCTCATTGCATAGATTAAGAATCCTTACCACCATTTCCCACCAGGGAAAAAATAATTTAAATATTATAGATATTATATAGATAGTAATAGATACAATAGATAAGAGACACAATAAGAATAGCAGCAGGAAAACTGTGGTTTCTCTCCTTTGAAATTTTCACACACTGTTAAATTTCATTCTTTTCTCTATCACTGAACTGGGCTAGATTACACTAAGAACTTTGAAGCTTAGAGATTTAAGCTACTTAATTAAACCACTAGGAAAAACATTTGCCACCAATTTTCCTGTGCTTTGCTCTCTTTCTTTAATTTGGCATATATTAGTTTTTTCTGACTTCATTGATTGTTCACTGAACTGGGAAACCTACTCTTTTTTTTGGTGAGGAAGGTTGCCACTGGGCTAACATCTGTTGCCAATCTTCCTCTTTTTGCTTGAGGAAGATTTTCACTGAGCTAACATCTGTGCCAATCTTCCTCTATTTTATATGTAAGACACTGCCACAGTATGGCTTGATGAGCAGTGTATAGGTCCATGCCGGGGATCCAAACACACGAACCCAGCTGCCAAAGCAGAGTGGGAGAACTTAACCACTACACCGCCAGGGTGGCCCCTAGGAAACCTATTCTTGATAGTAGAGAAGTAATGCCTTGTCATCTTGATTTTATACCAGGAATTTGCTTCAGTCTGAATTGTTTACCTAATTACCTTAATTGCCTTACCAAATGACTTCTTTTGATCCATTTTGACAGCTAAAAATATTAGGGGATTGAATTTATATTTATTATTAAATTAACAATAAATATCATCCATAAAAAACCATGTTTCTTTAGATCTCTTTTTATCTGTCATTTATCTGAATGAAGCAACACCCAATAAGGATGACAGTTTTTTCCCTAAAATCTTTTTATCCCTACATTCAATTAAATGACATAGGATGGGATGCTCTAGTAATTTTCTTAGGGTTAATTATCAGGGAATTTAACATTGCTTTGAAAAGTTTCCAAGTGATGTTAGGCATTTAATTTATTTCCCACCAGGAACGAGATACAGGACACAATATAAAATATTCAATCTAAGCTTTAATTAAGATCATTTAAGATCAAATAAGGGGGGTAACAGAACAAACAGGGAGGAAAACAGCAAAACCTCAACATCATGGACATTGAAAATACCTAGTGGTATTTTTTAATGAAACTCAGAACAAAATCAACTTAAATGTTTAAGAGTTAGACAAGATTTTAGTTAAATAAAAGATATTTAAAATGGCAAAAAGCAAATTCTGTTCATTAGTGTCTTCCTTTAAATTAAAAAAAAAGCATCCTTGCTGATATTTTATGCTTATATAAGCACTTGCTTCCTTAAAAGAGTTATACACTTTACAGCTATAAACATGTTTATGATTTTAGAATTCTGATAGTGGATAATCATTTTATAACTATAAAACAATATCAAACAACGGTTATCTAAATAGTTTCTTGAATCATCATGTGATGCTTACACAGCTGGGCTTTTTAAGACCAGCGTGTGAGTGATAATTACATAGCTATAATTCTGAGCCTGTTGTTTTAAGAACAAGCAGGATCTTGGGGAGTTAAAGATGAGGTTTGTGGCTTTTCAACTCAAAAAATAATCTAGAGAATAAAGTGTATAAAGTCTCCTAGAGTGCGATGCTGAAAGCACATATTCCAGTTTAATCTAGAGAAGGCAAAAGCTAATGTTCTCGTGTCCACATTAGTTTTCTCACATTAATACCTGGGCATTGTTTTTGCTTCTAATTATGTTCCTACATGAATGCCTTATTACATATAACGTGGGAAATATTACAGTGAGATATCTTGCATCTCTTGGCTTATGTTTGTTTTATATTTATAACCTTAATGTTTTACACAGTGAAGTTTTGTATTTAATAAGGATGCTCCAGTACACTGACTCTGATCCACTAAACACAAGTAAAAGGTTCTCTTAAACAGTGGGTGGACCAGTGTTTCAGGCATAGTTTTTGTTTTTATTTTAATCATTCATTCAATCCCCTATTTTTTTCATGCATGGTGTTTTGTCTTGTTTTGTTTTGTTTTGTTAGACTATTTGGGTAAGGAAAATGGAATTTGTTCTTTAGTTAAAGCAATGATGAACAAACGATATTACAGAGAATATAAAATAGAATATAGAATTGAGGTTTTGTGTCGATTTCTGTAAATATACTGAGAGCTTTTCTGAAAGAGAGAACAAGAAGTGTTCAGGTATGACTTCCGAGACCTGAAAAGTAATAACTGTTTAGACTCTACTTACATCATCATCACAAAGTTTAACAAAACTGACTCAAATGCCCAAGAATTCATGAAGTCATTCATTCCCTCAATATTTATTAAGGGCCTACTGTGTGTCAGAGAATCTGTCAGGCACCTGAGATACAGAGATTAACAAGGATAAGCCCTTCCCTTATTCCCTCTATAAATGCAGTCCCTCTTCAAAAATCAGAGTTTCATCCCTCATTTCAACAATCACTGTTTCTGAATGTATTTTTCAAAATACTCAAATTTTCTTAAAGTAACCATACCTAGTTTTCCAAAAGTGAATACTTAGCAATCTTTCATGGCATTTTGGTTAGCCTGCAATTTTTAAATCTTAAATGATATCCAGTTTATTATATCCATTTTCACGAAAATCAAGGCCCCATTGCTGAATGGTTCTTAAAAATCAGTCACTTTCTCAGTAGAAAAACATTTAAGCATTCATCGCATCAATATATAACTTAGATATGCTCCCTTTTAGGCCAACTATTGATTTTGGATGAGAAGAGTTCAAATGTTCTATCAAGAATACTCTCTAAAACATACTTAAAATGTTCACATTTTTTTAGCTTTTAGCTACATATTATCACTATAATCCAAGTTCCCATTGTACAGAACCTAAACATCCCACAGAGTGAAACCTAAGATGTTCAGTCTTTTAGTGTGTCTCTTGGTTGTCTCTCCATGTTTTTAACCTCAAAGATTGGTGACATACCTTTACATCACCTTCTTTATCAGCCTTAGGACTCAAACATAAATCTAAAATCTCAAATCTCAACCTTGATCCTGAAGTTGTATTATGCAAAGACAATCAAAAAAAGCATTTAGAATGAAAAGATCTAGTTATAATCTTGCATCACCTGCTTCTCAGCAAGACAGCAAGACCCTGAGCAAATCATTTACTCCAGAGGCTTGGATCACTTTACAAAGAATGAATAATCCTTATCACAAGGAGAGTTTGAAAAGGTTATAATATGATAATATGTATGTGAAAGTATTTAAACTGTAAAGTATATATACATATCCCTGAGATTGCTGCCTGCTCCCTACTTCATGACTATTTTTACACTACTCTATGTTAACAACTTCCTCGTTTCTAACTCTCATGACCCTCTATGTTTTTGCCAAATTAGCAAACATATTCTCAGTTTATCAGCCACACGATTCTAGGTGAACTTGTTCTCTGATTTTGCCTCTTTCCTACGATCACTCAAGTGGAGCAGCTTCATAAGTAGCACAGGCATTTTCCTATAAAGTATGATTGGAATGGTGTTGGACAGGCCGTCTTTCCAAACACACATCCTCTACTACTCTGCCTAGTGTAGCAGTTCCACCACTATAAATTCATTACTTTGGATTAAAGCATAATCTCTTGAGTGGTCCTTTATTAGATGCCAGTACCCCTAAAGGAGTAATTAATCAAGCAACATGTATTTGCTAAGCATATTTTATATACATTAGCATTGTGCTAAATAACAAATGAACCCAATAACAAGGGTCGTTTCCTAAATAAGAACCATGATCTGGAGGGGGTAGGACTGCAGAGGTTATATGTGTCTCACTCAGGGTGATGATGGAACAGGAAAGGGTGAGCCAGGAACCTAGGGTCTGAGGAACGCAGACTCGTGATGAGAAGGGGATGCCACATTTGGAAGAGGATCTGAAGTAGCCAGAGTTCAGAACAGAAGCCTGAGTATGGATAGGACTCAAAACACACTATCGCATTTGCTGTTCCTTTATAATTAGCTTTCCCTTTGTAAGTAGTCCTAATGGAGAAATTTGGCAAGAAATGTAAAATACTTTCTCCACAAAATAATTTTAGGGACTACCTTAAACACAGAAAAGGTGGTAGCTGCGATTTGACAAGTACCCAGAACGTCCCCTCACTCCAAAATATCTCTCACATGTAGCACTAGAATTTCTTTCTTAATCCATTAGGCAGGAACTGCCCTCCCCATAATGTCATCTTTGAAATTCGAATGTTGCAGGTATGGATAACCTTGAATCACAACATGTTATGTGATTGCCATTGATAAAGCCATTTCTTTGTTTGATAAAAAAAAATTTAAAGCATCAAGTGCTCTGATATAGAAGAGTGTCAGTGGTCATTCACATGGTTAGTCTGCCTATAAGTTAGTTTGGAGAATGGTTTTTAAGAAGCAGAGGGCTTCCTGTGCTCCAAGATTTGCCTAGGGCCCACCCTGACAACGCTGATTATTTATGCATGCACATATAGCTCACACTGGCAAACAGATGCGATGGAATGATGAGACTACAAAAAGCACACGGAAGGTATTCAAAATCTCCCCAAACTTAATGCGAGGCCAAGCTTTAAAATCAAGAGGGATAGAAATGCTAAGAACACTGCTTGCAATTAAACTGGGTTCAAGGAGTTAAAAGGTCTTCGAATTAACCATGAAACTTGAAAAATATCTGAAGGGTCTTCAAAAACAACATTTGGAAAACTGTGCGTCAGAAATATAAATACTGTGGGTGCCAAGAGGGAGGCATTTTGCAATGACTAACAAATTAAGGCATCTTAATGTGAAGGCTGATTATATAATGCATAATAAAGTGGAGTAAGGAGGAGACAGAGGTACGCTTTCTCATTAGTTCAGGCTTAGAACCACATTGCATAACATCACCAGATTTATGAATATAAAGCATCTAAAAAAAGCTATGGCTGTTCCCTGAATCAGATCACTTTTATAGCTCAAAGAGGCTGTCATTTCAAATACCTACATTTATTCAAAATATTTTCATTGTCTCTATTTAGTACAGAATCTCAAAACTACAGTACTCAGTATGGTCAGCAAGGGGTAATTGGAATAGAAAAATAATTCAGAAAAGAGAAATCAGAGGAAAATCCCTCATTTTCAACGATAAGGCCTCTAGTTCATGTGTTTTTCCTTTTCATATGCAGCTACACAGATTTCTGCTATTTGAATAATAATGTGCATGTTTTTAAAAGTCAACTAATAGTTAACACCAATGTAGCACTTACTATGTGCCAGGTACTGTTCTAAGAGCTTTATATACATTACCTTATTTGAATAAACTACTCAATACATTTTAATAGTATATAGTGTAATATTATTTGTATTTATGAGATAAAGAAACAAAAGTAAGGGTGTAATTATTAGTCAAAAGCTCTGGAATTGAGTTAAGGACAAGAGAGCAAAGTACAAATCACTAAATCCCACTCAAGATGACAATAATCTCATGCTTTTTTAGACTAAAAATAAATGGAAAAAGAGAAAGAAGAGAACGGTGATGATTATTATTACAAATCATAAATTCTCACATAGAGTGAACATTGTATTGGCATTTAAGAAATTTAATTCCCATAATAAATAACAGGAGACCTTACTCAACCTAATTATTTTCTATGTTATAAAAATTGCTATATATGCAGGATAAAAAGGGGTGATTTTCTTGACTTTTCTATAACTAATTTCAAAAGTCATATAACAGAACATCCATTCAAGGAGAACAACTGGCTCTGCAGCTGAGTGGAGACAATAATGTGGATTTTGAGAAGAGAGGAAAGTTTATTACTAGTGATCATGAGATTCTCCAGCTTACATTAGTTGGAAATAGGACCTACCTCAGGACAGAATACTAAGTTACAAGGATATTTTACAAAGGAAATCAAGAATACAAGATGTTGACAGGATTTATGAATGTCAGAGAACTCTATATTTCCACAAATCCAAAAACTATAACTGTTTTAAAAAAGGAAGCGAACAGCTCACATTCCTACTGTGGTTTCACAAAAGGCGGCCTGTGGATCTTTGGGAAAGAAATGTCCCTAACAGAGGAGGAAAGAAGAACAAATTAAACAAGAATATAAACCTAAAATGATTTAAAACTTATCAGGAAAAAAATTATTTCACAACCAGAGATAATGCTAAAAATAATAATGCAGAATAATACAAAGAGGAGGTGAAAAATAGCACTGATAATCAGCAAAGGCAAACATCATGGTAAATTACTGCTCATTCTGAAATGACAGACTCCAGGATTCTTTAAATTAGTCTTCGATGGGAAAATATTTTTAAAAAAAGAACTGTACACGTTCAACTAATTAACATCTTACATGTTTAAGCGAATTACTTGGTGCGGAGAAGGGGAGAAAGCTTGATGCCACAACACAGCACTTGTAGAAAATTAAGTCTATACAGGTTAGCAGGGCCAGATGGTAAGCAACCCAAAGTGATATAACAAGCAGTGGCTACAGTATTTATTCAAACTAGTCAATCATCACTGCAAGGCCACGGCACCCTCTTTTACAAATGAGCTCTTGCTTCAGTCTTTGGTTTCATCGCCTCCCCAAAGCCCAAAAGAACACTCTAGTTTAAAACTGGATGGAATTGCAGTGATTACAGACCTAGTACTATTGTGATCTGGGATCTTTTTATTATAGCAACACAAACACCACTTTCAACAACTTTCCTGGATGTCTCAGCACCATTCTGAGAGATATTAAGCCAGAGGTGGAGAAAAGGTTACAAATGCATTGATTTGTGGCATGGAGAACTGTGTAGAATTTCTTCCTTTGGTATTAAAGTCCAAGGGGTATACTAACATACGCAGATGGTTGCCTTCATTCTTTCTTTACAAGCACCTATTCATAAAAAAGGAAAAACGCCTCATCCTTCAAAGGAGGATTTATAGTGCTACCAAAAGACCTCGATCTCCCTCTTTCTAGCCTCCCTGCTTCATCTTGGAAAGGATGTTGTTCATAACCCCTTCTTCTATGCCAGGGAAAGAATATGCACACTAAAAAAGAAGTACCAGATGTGAAATTCTATAAAATGCCAACTGATTCACACCCCAGACTCTGAGGATTTACACACACTTCCACTGCTGGCAGGGCCAAGAGTAATGAGAATTCTGCTGTTGTTGGTGAAGAACTAGCAAATCAGAGCAGAAAAGGACATCTACCCCAGGGAAGGACAACTTCAACTCCAATAAATGAGGCAATGCTGATGAGATGAAATTTACATTTAAGTCACAAAGCTACTGGGACTGGATTGTAATAAAAAAAAAGTGTCAGACAATAAAGCAATTTGGTAATGTCAGCTTTTTTACTGTTGTGTATCTGTTAGAAAGGTTCTTTTAAAAAATAAACATTCAAACTAAGATTGAATGGAAACTATTATGTGGTAATATTTTACATTTAGGAAATATCAAAAATTAATAATTGCTACAGTTTATTGAGGACCTACTACAGATCAAGGACTTTACACATTTTATCTCATTTAGTATAGTTGATTCAGATAAATCCATTTTTAAGAAGAGGAAAGAAGCTCAGAGAGGGTCAATAACTAGTCCGAAGCCATGGTATTAGAAAGGAGCAGAAGTGAGACTCGAACAAAAGCCTGCCAGACTCTTAAGATCTTGTTCTTTGTGCCTCAGAGACCCTCTGCAAAATTCACTATTAAATTTTTAAAAAGCTGTAATAATAACTATTAAAGGCTTATTATGTTCCAGGTACATTATCTCACTATATCCTCTACATAACTATATGAGGTACTATTTTACCTGTTTTAATTAGGAAACTGAGACACAAAGAAGCTAAGTAACATGCCCAGTAAAATAGTGGGAGAAACATGATTCAAATCCAAGCCACTGCCTCCAAAGTCTCAGTGTGTTTCCAAATTCATAGCCATTATTAAATGCCTAGTCTTTGGGAACTTCTTCCATTTTGCAAATTTTAGATTTCCACCTGTCTGGCTTTATATTTTATGTGTTTATTTTCCCCTATCTTCTCATTATAGAAACCATAACTGCCTAGATTCACGAAATTTAGAGATGGAAGTTCACCACCTGATAAACTGACCCACAAAAGACAAAAAGTACGTTATAAAAAAGTACAATTTACATCCCAAATTGCCCATCAATTGGGTAACCTTCCCACTATATGATGCCATAGTTCATCATTTCTGATGTAAATAAATATGAAGGCATCTAAAAAAAGACTGGAAAATCCAATTCTAGTGTTTTGAAGGTAATAATTAGATATAATGATTCTGTATCAAGGATAAATTTTTGAAAGCAGCCACTACTCTAATAAGATTTTCTTACACTTAAAAAAAATGTCAAGGACGTCAGCATCGTGGCGGAGTGAGCTTTCCCGTGAATTCTTCCCCCACAAGATACAACAAAAGCAACAGCCACAGACCAACAACGGAATCCCAGACAGTGAAAACCTAGAGTGGAGGGATCCACACTGCCACACATCTGAGAGCGGAACGTGCTGGGCCCCTGGAGGAAGTGGGGAGAGGTAAGGAGAACTCCGCTCCCTCCCCATCAGATCAGCGATCCCGGTCCGCGTGGCTCCCAGAGAGGGGGGAGGGGCGGCCCTCTGCGGGAAACTGTAGCTCTTCGGGCTCTCTCAGCCAGTGGGAAACTCCCGCACAGAGGGCTCAGAGGAGCCACAGGGCTACCATCAACATCTGAGCACCCCAGAGAGCGGATAAAGAGGGGCAAACGAGAAGCCTCCCACGTCAGGGACCCAGAGGGCAAAAGAGAGAGCTCCTCCCTCCCCACAACCCGGAGTCTGCAGCTCGACGAGACCTAGCGATCCGAGGCAGACCTGAACAAACTGGACTGGACCCGTGGATCGCAGTGGGGAAAAACAAAACAAAACAAAACAAAACTGCGGATCGCAGCAGAAAAACTGGGGCAGAGCGCAGGGGGCTTAGACTACACAGCCCTTTACCACCAGACAGTGGCGGCAGGTGGAAATTGCAACCAGAGACTTCCAGGATGAGGAAAATCAAAACCAACACAGGAACCACAATGGAAAAATATATGAAATCACCAGACCAGAAACAAAATGACAAGCACCCAGAAATCAACCCCAAAGACACAGAAATCCATAAACTAAATGACAGAGATTTCAAAATAGCTATCATAAAAACACTCAACGAAATATGAGACAACACAGACAAACAATTAAATGAGATTAGGAGTTTCTTCACAAAAGAGATTGAAATCATAAAGAAAAACCAATCAGTGCTGATGGAAATGAAGAACACAATGGAGGAGATAAAGGAGAATCTGGAATCTTTAAAGAACAGAGCTGACAATATGGAGGAAAGAATTAGTACTTTAGAGGATAGGAATACAGATATACTCCAGATGGAAGAAGAGAGAGAACTAAGACTAAAAAGAAATGAAGAAAGACTCCGAGAAATATCTGACTCTATTAGAAAATGTAACATAAGAATTATAGGTATTCCTGAGGGAGAGGAGAGGGAAAGAGGAACAGAGAGCCTATTCAAGGAAATAATAGCTGAAAATTTCCCAAATCTGGGGAAGGAGCAGGAAATACCAGTAAGCGAAGCCAACAGGACGCCTATATATATTAACAGACAAAGGCCTTCACCACGACACCTAGTGGTAAGGCTAGCCAGGGTCAACGACAAAGAAACAATATTAAGGGCAGCTAGACAAAAACAAAAAATAACGTACAAAGGAACTCCCATCAGGCTCTCAGCGGATTTCTCAACAGAAACTTTTCAGGCTAGAAGAGACTGGAATGATATATTCAAAATACTAAAAGACAAAAACTTTCAGCCAAGAATACTCTATCCAGCAAAAATATCCTTCAAATATGATGGAGAAATAGTAACTCTCCCAGATAAACAAAAGCTAAGGGAGTTCATGGCCACGAGACCCCCACTACAAGAAATACTCAAGAAGGCCCTCAGGCCTGAAAAAAAGAAGAGAAAGGGAACACAAAGCTTGGAGTAAGGAGAAAAGTAGGTAGACAAAATCAGAGAAATAGTAGATCTTTACCGGAATAGGTTAGCAACCACTTAAATACTAAACTCAAAGATCAGAGGAAGAAATTCACCAAAAATAAATTTAACCTCATCACTGTAAACACACAGCCACAACACAAGATAGAATAAGGTATAACAAGAGCAACTTAGAAGGGGAAGAGGAAAGTGACTGAATTGACTTAGTATAAGGAAATAGGAGGCTATCAGATAATGGACTATCTCATACACAAGATTTTTTGCCCAAACCTCAAGGTAACCACTAAACAAATAATCAAATTAAAACCACATATGATAAACAAAGAGAAAACTAGAAGAATCATAAGACAGAACAACCAAACTGAATTGGCAGTCCAAAACAAATGGGATAAGAAACAAAGGAAATGCAAAAGAACCAGAAAATAAGTGACAAAACAGCAACATTCAGCCCTCATATTTCAATAATTACCCTAAATGTAAATGGATTGAACTCTCCAATCAAAAGATACAGAGTGGCAGGATGGATTAAAAAGCAAGACCCAACAATATGCTGCCTTCAGGAAACACATCTTAGCACTAAAGACAAGCACAGGCTCAGAGTGAAAGGATGGAAGACAATACTCCAAGCTAATGGCAAACAAAAGAAAGCAGGTGTTGCCATACTCATATCAGACAAAGTAGACTTCAAGATAAAACAGGTTAAGAAAGACAAAGAAGGGAAATATATAATGATAAAAGGGACACTCCATCAAGAAGACATATCACTTATAAATATATATGCACCCAACATAGGAGCACCAATGTACATAAAACAACTATTAACAAACCTAAAAGGAGAAATCAACAACAACACAATAATAGTAGGGGATCTTAACACTCCACTTACAGCAATGGATAGATCATCCAGACAAAAAGTTAATAAAGAAATATTAGACTTAAATAAAAAACTGGACGAGATGGACCTAGTAGACATATACAGAGCACTCCACCCAAAAACAGCTGACTACACATTCTTCTCAAGCGCGCATGGAACATTATCTAGGATAGACCATATGTTGGGAAACAAAGCAAGCCTCAATAAATTTAAGAAGATTGAAATCATAACAAGCATCTTTTCAGACCATAAGGCTATGAAACTGGAAATGAACCAGGAAAAAAAAACTGGGAAAGTGACAAAAACGTGGAGATTAAACAACATGCTACTGAACAACCAATGGATCATTGATGAAATTAAAGGAGAAATCAAAAACTATCTGGAAACAAACGAAAATGATAACATGCCATATCAAACCATATGGGATGCAGCAAAAGCGGTCCTGAGAGGGAAACTCATAGCGATACAAGCCCACCTTAACAAACAAGAAAAAGCCCTAATAGGCAACCTTAAATTACACCTAACAGAACTAGAAAAAGAAGAACAAACAAAGTCCAAAGACAGCAGAAGGAGAGAAATAATAAAAATCAGAGCAGAAATAAATGATATTGAGACCAAAAAAACAGTAGAAAGGATTAATGAAACAAAGAGTTGGTTCTTCGAGAAGATAAACAAAATAGACAAACCCTTAGCCAGGCTTACTAAAAAAAAAAGAGAAAAGGCTCAAGTAAATAAAATTAGAAATGAAAGAGGAGAAATTACAACGGATACCATGGAAATACAGAGGATTATAAGAGAATACTATGAGAAATTATATGCCAACAAATTGGACAATCTAGAAGAAATGGATAAATTCTTAGACTTATACAACCTCCCAAAATTGAACCAAGAAGAAATGGAGAATCTGAATAGACCAATAACAAGTAAAGAGATTGAAATAGTAATCAAAAACCTCCCAAAAAATAAAAGTCCAGGACCAGATGGCCTCTCCAGTGAATTTTACCAAACATTCAAAGAAGATTTAATACCCATCCTCCTCAAACTATTCCAAAAAATAGAGGAAGATGGAACACTTCCTGAATCATTCTATGAGGCCAACATCACCCTGATACCAAAACCAGACAAAGACAATACAAAGAAAGAAAATTACAGGCCAATATCGCTGATGAACATTGATGCAAAAATCCTCAACAAAATATTGGCAAACCGAATACAACAATATATTAAAAAGATCATACACCATGATCAAGTGGGATTTATACCAGAGACGCAGGGATGGTTCAACATCTGCAAATCAATCAACGTGATACATCACATCAACAAAACAAAGAATAAAAACCACATGATCGTCTCAATAGACGCAGAGAAGGCATTTGACAAGATACAACATCCATTTATGATAAAAACTCTCAATAAAATGGGAATAGAAGGAAAGTACCTCAACATAATAAAGGCCATATATGACAAACCCACAGCTAACATCATACTCAACGGGGAAAGACTGAAAGCCATTCCTCTGAGAACAGGAACGAGGCAGGGCTGCCCACTCTCACCACTCCTGTTCAACATAGTACTGGAGGTTTTGGCCAGAGCAATTAGGCAAGAAAAAGGAATAAAAGGAATCCAAATAGGTAACGAAGAAGTGAAACTCTCACTATTTGCAGATGACATGATTGTATATATAGAAAACCCTAAAGAATCTGTTGGAAAACTGTTAGAAACAATCAACAACTACAGCAAAGTTGCAGGGTACAAAATCAATCTACAAAAATCAGTTGCATTTCTATATGCTAATAATGAACTAACAGAAAGAGAGCTCAAAAAGATAATACCATTTACAATGGCATCAAAAAGAATAAAATACCTAGGAATAAATCTTACCAAGGAGGTGAAGGACCTATACAATGAGAACTACAAGACATTATTGAGGGAAATCCACGATGACATAAAGAAATGGAAAGATATCCCATGCACGTGGATTGGAAGAATAAACATAGTTAAAATGTCTATATTACCTAAAGCAATCTACAGATTCAATGCAATCCCAATCAAAATCCCAATGACATTCTTCACAGAAATAGAAAAAAGAATACTAAAATTTATATGGGGCAACAAAAGACCCCGAATAGCTAAAGAAATCCTAAAGAAAAAGAACAAAGCAGGAGGCATCACAATTCCTGACTTCAAAACATACTACAAAGCAATAGTAATCAAAACAGCATGGTACTGGTACAAAAACAGACACACAGATCAATGGAACAGAATTGAAAGCCCAGAAATAAAACCACGCATATACGGACAGCTAATTTTCGACAAAGGTGCTAAGAACATGCAATGGAGAAAGGAAAGTCTCTTCAATAAATGGTGTTGGGAAAACTGGACAGCCACATGCAAAAGAATGAAAGTGGACCATGTGCTATCGCCATTCACAAAAATTAACTCAAAATGGATCAAAGACCTGAAGGTGAGACCTGAAACTATAAAACTCATAGAAGAAAATATAGGCAACACACTATTTGACATTGGTTTTAAAGGAATCTTTTTGGATGACATGCCTACCCAGACTAGGGAAACTAAAGAAAAAATAAACAAGTGGGACTTTATCAGATTAAAGAGCTTTTATAAGACAAATGAAACCAGAATCAAGATGAACAAACAACCAACCAGCTGGGAGAGAATATTTGCAAAACATACATCTGACAAGGGGTTGATCTCCATAATATATAAAGAACTCACACAATTGAACAACAAAAAAACAAACAACCCGATCAAAAAATGGGCAGAGGAAATGAACAGACACTTCTCCAAGGAAGATATACAGATGGCCAATAGGCACATGAAAAGATGCTCAACATCACTAATCATCAGGGAAATGCAAATCAAAACAACACTAAGATACCACCTCACGCCCGTTAGAATGGCTATAATCACCAAGACAAAAAACAACAAATGTTGGAGAGGATGTGGAGAAACAAGAACCCTCATACACAGCTGGTGGGAATGCAAATTGGTGCAGCCTCTATGGAAAACGGTATGGAGATTCCTCAAAGAATTAAAAATAGAGATGCCCTATGATCCAGCCATCCCACTACTGGGAATCTATCCAACGCACCTGAAATCAACAATCCAAAGAGGCTTATGCACCCCTATGTTCATTGCAGCATTATTCACCATAGCCAAGAAGTGGAAGCAACCTAAGTGTCCCTCGACTGACGACTGGATTAAGAAAATGTGGTATATATATACAATGGAATACTACTCAGCCATAAAAAAAGACAAAATCGTCCCATTTGCAACAACATGGATGGGCCTGGAGCGTATTATGTTAAGTGAAATAAGCCAGAAAGAGAAAGACAAACACTGTATGATCTCACTCATATGTGGAATATAAACCAACACATGGACAGAGAAAACTGGACTGTGGTTACCCGGGCAGTGGGGGTGGGGGGTGGGCACAAGGGGTGAAAGGAGTCATATATGGGGTGATGGACAAACAAAAATGTACAACCCAAAATTTCACAATGTTAGAAACCATTAAAACATCAATAAAAAAAAAAATGTCAAAACACTGTAACCCAGCTTTGAAATCTCTCTAAATGTGCTCCCAACCAAGCAAACCCTGTATACCAGCTCTTCTCATCTTCTTGCCACACCTTCTCTGTCCTGCCTCTGGAGCCACAATAGCCCTCTCCACATTTCCATCTTCTAAAATAATCAGACTCAGCCATTCATTCTCACAAAGTTCCTTTTTTTTTTTTTTTTGTGAGGAATATCAGCCCTGAGCTAACATCCATGCTAATCCTCCTCTTTTTGCTGAGGATGACTGGCTCTGAGCTAACATCTATTGCCAACCCTCAGCCTTTTTTTTCCCCAAAGCCCCAGTAGATAGTTGTATGTCATAGTTGCACATCCTTCTAGTTGCTGTATGTGGGATGCAGCCTCAGCATGGCCGGAGAAGTGGTGCGTCGGTGAGCGCCCGGGATCCGAACCCGGGCCGCCAGTAGCAGAGGGCGCACACTTAACCGCTAAGCCACGGGGCCGACCCTCTCACAAAGTTTCTACCACAAAGTCCCAGCTATAACCTGTGGATGGCCCATATTCCACTACTTTGAAGTTCCATCAACAGATTTAGGGTGATTTGATCATAATATTTTTTCTCTCCCCTCTCCCCCAACATCACTAAAATAGTAAAGGGGGAGAGAACACATAGAAGGAAAATAAACGACATCATTGAATGAGATTTTCAACATATTTGGGGAGGGGAGCTAAGGAAAGATGGATAACACACTTAGCAGGAAGGAGAAAGATATAGCTGAAAGAGGAAAATCAAGATCAGAGAAGAGCCGATTCACTTCAGAGAACCCTTAGAGAGGCTCTGGATTATGTCATTATGGAGTATAGAATACCCACACACACCTCACTCCCATCCCCAGCGTTAGACACTAGCACCAAGAGTGTACCACAATTTTCATGGGAAAAATTTAACTGGAGAAGCTCAACACCCAGAGACTTCAGGTAGTGTGGAGGGCAAGGGTGAGACCTAAGGTAAGAAAAAGATGGATTAATTAAAAATCCATATACTGAGTTATGAGAACTTTCCCCCAACAGCTTCTGTCTCCTTGTGTGCAAAAAGCTGGGAACGAGGCATCTTCCAAACACACAAGAAATCTAAGATTACTTCCTTGAAAAAACTGAACTGTCCCAAGAAAAATATCTTTATTCTCAGGTTTGAGGTTCCCTAGCAAAGTGCTGGTTCTCAATACCCTGCAGACTATAAATGAAGCAGGCCAATCAACAAGACCTAGAAATAGATCCTCAAGTGACCATTTTAATGTCTCATTCAAATGTATGACAACCAAGAGTCATCAAACATTTGATGAAAGACTCCAATGTGAAAGATAGACCAAAATAAACAAAAAGAAAAAAAATAGACCTGGAAGAAACTGATTTATGCGAAAAACAAAAAAGTCATGAAAAAATTTTAATCAGTATCATCAGAAAGATACATGTAGAGATTAAAATTATAACCTTAATATAAGAATGGGATACTATGGGAAAAGAAAAAGCAGAAAACAAGAAAGCACTAAAAAATTGAACTTACATTTTAACTAATGCATGAGGTAAACTGTATTATTGTTCAAAAATATTCTCTGCCCTCTCACAGGGAGAAGACTTTTCTTCTCCGCCCCATCAATGGCAGTCTATTTGCCACTGATTTCCTCTGGCTAATGAAATGTGTTTGAATGTGACGTTTCACAGAAACCTTAAGAGCAATCATGTGGTTCACATTTCTTTCCTCTCTGACAATATGCTAGATAGCAGTTGCTCCAGCATTCTGAATTCTCAAGGAAAGACGATGTGGCCAGGTCTGCAGCTGACCTACAATGAAAAACCATTGTGATTAAGAATTAAATTTTTATTAACGAAAGCCATTGAGATCTTGGGCATGTTTGTTACCACAGATAAACTACTGTATTCTGACATCATAAAATGTTTGATCACACTGATAGGAGCATCAGACTTTAGTCCAAAAGCCTGAGCCAGAATTAGTAGGTACATGGAAAACTAAGCAAAGAAAAAACAAACAATTATTAACTTTGGAAAAAACAAAAAGTTATACAGGAACAAACTGTAATCATATTACACTATATGACTCAGAGTAAAAAATATTTACATAGTCATAATAACATAATCACTTGATACCGGCTGAACTAAAACTGAAATAACTCAATTGAAAGGATAGGAGGAGGATCAGTGTATACGTGTGTGTGTGTGTGTGTGTGTTTGTGTGTAGAAGTGGTAAGAAAACTAAATCCCAGTCTTCTCTAAAAGGAAGTCAATAGAGATCTAATATTGAAATCATAAAAATAGTACACTATGTGATCTTTAGAAATATGGATGTAAATACTAAAAGAAACAAAGATTTAAAATAGTTGCCTCTGAGGCGCGAGAACTGTAAGATAAGAAGCTTGAGACAGAGGACTACCATTTTTCAATATAGTATTATTTGACATTCTACATGTATTATTTTGATAAAAGCAAAAATTAAATGAAAAAAGCAGTTTACTCATCATTTACAAACATGGAGTTAAAACAGCCAAAAGAGTTTAAAAATGGCTGTCTACGAAGAATTGGGAAGTGGAGAAGGGCTAGCGAGTCAAGGGACTGCTATTTTTCATTTTAAGCTTCTCAGTAGTATTTGATTTTTTAACTTTGTGCATCATAATTGATAAAACTTTAAAAATTAAAATTTTCTAAGAGAAAATAATCAGATCTAATAACTGAAATCTTTGAAAAAGTGCAATTTGCTTTTGGTATATTGAGTCAAATCAGAAAACAAACTCATATCAGGAATAAAGTAAACAACTCAATACTTGTTTATATCCTGGTAAAATCAATCATTTAAAACTGTGGGTCCCTCTATTTTTTGTTTTGTTTCCTTTCAATGAAAATTTTTAGTGAAGTCATATAGGTGCTTTAAGAATCTCAATCATTATTCTGGTGATCTAATGTACAGCATAGTGATTATAGTTAATAATACTGTACTATATACTTGAAAGTTGCTAAGAGCAGATCTTCAATGTTCTCACCATAAAAAAGTGGTAATTATGGGACGTGATGCAGGTGTTAGCTAATGCTACAGTGGTAATCATTTTGCAATATATAAGTATATCAAATCAACACATTGTGCACTTTAAACTTTACACAATGTTATATGTCAATTATATCTCAATAAAATTGGAAAAAAGAATTGGGGCTGGCCCAGCGGCACAAGCGGTTAAGTGCACGCGCTCCGCTGCGGCAGCCCGGGGTTTGCCGGTTCGCATCCGGGGCATGCACCGATGCACCGCTTGGCAAGCCATGCTGTGGTGGTGTCCCATATAAAGTGGAGGAAGATAGGCACAGATGCTGGCCCAGGGCCAGTCTTCCTCAGCAAAAAATAGAGGAAGATTGGCAGATGTTAGCACAGGTCTGATCTTCCTCACACAGGAAAAAAAAAAAAAAGAATCAAACATTATCAAAAATAAATTACTTTCAATATGCAGTACTATATTTACTAAGACTGGGTAATGCACATCTCAGAATCATTTTCAACAAACTTTGAACATTTATACTTAATCTTCAGTTAAACCAGTATTGTAATAACTTTACTACAAATACCAGTTAAATACAATAAAAATAAATTAAACACATTATATATGTGTATGAGATTGCCCTAGGCTTTGTAGGGGATAAAAGTTCAAATATCTCAGTTTCTATCATCAAGGAGTTTATAATCTTATAAGAAACATAAGATATGCATAGCAATAACTATAATAAAATAGAAAATTATATAGGGGCATAAAGGAGGCAGATAAAGGAAGAGAAGAGAAAATTACTTATAATTCAGAGGACAGTGGTCTTTGGAGAAAATTACTTATAATTCAGAGGAGATGGCCTTTGAAAATAGGCAGGAATTGAACATGTGAAGGTAGAGAGAGGAGAATTATCTGAGAGTAAAATAATATCAATAAAGAATCTGAGAAGGAAAGTGTGGCGCATGTCCGTGCAGCAAGTCATTCATTTTGTTTGGATCATAAAGTGGGTGAGGAGGAACAGTAAAAATAAATGGGGAAAAGAGTCTGGGAGCAGATCATAAGTCTCCTTGAGAGTCAAGTTAATCATTTTATAATTCACGTAATAGAAACATTGGAGTCATTAAAGATTTTTGAGAAACATGTGACCTGTCCAGAATTATTATTAAGGAAAATTAACCTAAATGTATATGGGAAGGATTAAAAGGGAAGAAACAAGAGTCATGCCTTATTTAACATTGTTAGATAATAAGGAGAAAATCACATTCTCTGAATAGATATCTGGAAATACATTTTGAGAAATATCATCACTCTCAAGCAATGTGTACATTTCAAATTCACATCAATATTTTGTGAACAGCATGAGGTGTTTTACAGAAATCATAAGCAAGCCACACACATTTATTTTTATGAGCACCATATTTATAATACTGGTCAAAATAGTTCCTGCTTATCTAAAGGAGGAATAGATGTCTTCAAGTAGAAATGAAAAATCCAGAGTAGATATGAAGGGGGGAAGTCAAGATGGTGGCGTAGGCAGACTCTGAACTCACCTCCTCCCGCAGACACAGCCAATTTACAACTACTCGTGGAAAAATTACCCCTGAGACAGAAGTGAAAACTGGATAAGAGGAACTCCTGCAACAAGGGACAACCCTGATTGAGGTGGAAGAGGCAGAAACTCCCTTACGGAGAGAAAAAACGCTGCCTTCACAAGCCGCCAGCTTCGCAGCCGCCTGGGAGCAGCCCAAAGGTACGCAGCCTCCCTGGAGGCGCGGGGCCCTGAGCCGGGGAGCGCCCCCGCTGTGGGCATTTTGTGGACCCAGCACAATCGAGACCAGAGGCATAATATCTGACTTTGCCTGCTACTAAAACAGTGGGGAGAACTCCCAGAAAACCTGGTTCACAAAGAAATTAAAACCGGCTCTTAAAGGGCCCACGCACAAACTCACCCATTTCAGAAAGCATCCTAAAATGACCAGAAAGAAAGATGCATAGTGCTTGGGGAAAAGAGACTCACCTGATAGGCCCTGAGTGCATCTCAGTGAGAGGTGAGACCTCTCCAGGGATGGGGACATTGGCGGCGGCCATTGTTGTGGCCTGGTGTGGGCGAGCTGACACAGAGGCCATTGGAGTTCTCCCTGGGGCCTGCTAGCCCAGGGTCTGCCCCACCCGCTAGAGCACCAATTTAATCCAGCTCAGCCAGAGCGGGCAGCCCACCCTAGAGACTGGCCCTACCCAACAACTAGCCCTCAGGCAACTTGTGGGCCTGCATAGATTGGTGACTGGATTCTCTGCAGCCTAGCAACTGAGCCAACTTCAGTGGGGCAGGGCGTGCACAAGGAGCAGGTGGAGAGTGTGGGGCAGTGGTGGACTGTGTGGGGCTCCTGCCGTGGAGAGACTGGGTCTGCTTCGGGAGGTCGGGGCACACACACGGGGCAGGACTGTGTTGACTGTGTGTGTGGACCTGTGGGTGGCAGGGCTTGTCAGCTGCAGAAGACTTGTGCTTCTCAAAGACCCACATAGGGGGTTTGCCCCACCTTCCAAAGTCTGAAACAATTGGGTGCTCCTGTGCCTGAGGCCAGCCCCACCCAGCTGCAATCCTCAGAGAGCTGACAAGAGACCTAAAGGCTGGAGGTTTATAGCAATTGTAAGGCCCTGAGCCTAACAACCTGCCACGCTGGGGGCCTACTCACTTAAAAGAAATACTGCAACACAAATGTGGTATTAGAACTTGCAGCCAACTGTGCTGGGGCTCCCCACACCTGATGAAGAGACTGAAGGGCCCACAACAACTACAAACAGCTGAGCATTACAACAGCTGACGAGGAGCATAACTCGGCCTACCTGGGTGCATACAGGGAGAGTAACAGGCCACAACAGAAGGACACACGTAGCCCACATAGAGGTCACCCCTGGAACATTGAGAACTGAGGGAAGCACACTGCAGGACTCCTAAGGCATCAGCTGTATAAGGTCACCTGTCCAAGAGCAGGAGACGTAGCTGACCTACCTAATACGTAGACACAAGCACAGGGCAAGAGGCAAAATGAGGAGGCAAAGGAATACATTCCCAGTAAGGGAACAGGACAAAACTCCAGAAAAGGAACTAAGTGAAACAGAAATGAGCAACCTACCCGACAGAGAGTTCAAACTAAGACTGTTAAGGATGCTCACTGATGTGGGGAGAAGAATAGATGAACTCAGTGAGAATGTCAACAAAGAAATGGAAGATATAAAAAAGAACCAATCAGAAATGAAGAATACAATACTGGAAATGAAAAATTCGCTAGAGGGACTCAAAAGCAGAGTAGAGGATACAGAAGAACGGATCTTCGAGCTGGACGAAAGACTAGAAGAAATTACCCAAGCTGAACAGGTAAAAGAGAAAAGAATTAAAAAGAGTGAGGACAGTCTAAGGGACCTCTGGGACAACATCAAGCGCACTAACGTCCGTGTTATAGGTGTCCCGGAAGCAGAAGAGCAAGACAAAGGGGCAAAGAATCTATTTCAAGAAATAATAGATGAAAACTTCCTAACCTAAGGAAGGAAGCAGACATCCAAGTACAGGAAGCACAGAGAACTCCAAACAAGATAAACCCAAAGAGGCCCACACCAAGACACATCATAATCAAAATGTCTAGAATTAAAGATAAAGAGAGAATTCTAAAAGCTGCCAGAGAAAGACAAGTTACATACAAGGAAACCCCATAAGGCTATCAGCTGACTTCTCAGCAGAGACCTTACAGGTTAGAAGAGAGTGGCACGATATATTTAAAGTGCTAAAAGGAAAAAACTTACAGGCAAGAATACTCTACCCAGCAAGATTATCATTCAAAATGGAAGGAGAGATCAAAAATTTCCCAGACAAGCAAAATTAAAGGAGTTTGTCACCAAGAAACCAGTGCTACAAGAAATGTTAAAGGGACTGATTTAGGGGGAAAAGAGAAGACCACAAATAGGAAAAATTATCTATTTCCATGATAAGAGGGCAATGGATACAAATGCACAAAAAAGAGGTTAGATATGATATCAAAAACATAAAAGGAGGGAGGAGGGGAGTTAAAGAGTAGAGCTTTCAGACAGAGGTCAAACTAAAGAGACCATCAATTCTGTATAGAAGGAGAAAGGAACAGAGAAAGACTACTAAAACACTAAGAAAAAAAGTTAAAAAATGGAAGTAAGTACATACTTATCAATAGCTACTTTAAACGTCAATGGACTAAATGCTCCAATTACAAGGCATAGGGTGGCTGATTGGATAAAGCAACAAGACCCATATATATGCTGCATACAAGAGACACACTTCAGACCTAAAGACACTCACAAACTGAAAGTGAAGGGATGGAAAAAGATACTTCACGCAAATGGCAATGAAAAGAAAGCTGGGGTAGCAGTACTCATATCAGACAAAATAGACTTTAAAACAAAAACTGTAAAAAGAGACAAAGAAGGGCATAACATAATGATCAAGGGAACAATCCAACAAGAGGATGTAACACTTGTAAATATCTACACACCCAATGTAGGTGCACCTAAATATATAAAGCAATTATTAGCAGACATCACAAGAGAAATAGACAGTAACACAATAATAGTAGGGGACTTTAACACTCTACTTACACCAATGGATAGATCATCCGAACAGAAGATCAATAAGGAAACATTGGCCTTAAATGGCACACTAGAACAGATGGACCTAGTAGATATATACAGAGTATTCCATCCAAAAACCGAAGAATACACGTTCTTTTCAAATGCACATGGAACATTCTCCAGGATTAATCACATATTAGGCCACAAAACAAGTCTACATAAATTTAACAAGATTGAAATAATACCAAGCATCTGTTCTGACCACAACGGTATGAAACTGGAAATCAACTATAGGAAGAAAATTAGAAAAGCCACAAATATGTGGAGATTAAACAAAATGATACTGAACAAAGACTGGGTAACTGAAGAAATCAAAGAAGAAATCAAAAAATACCTGTAGACAAATGAAAATGAAAATACGACATGCCAGAATTTATGGGATACAGCAAAAGCGGTTCTAAGAGGGAAGTTTATAGCAATACAGGCCTATCTCAACAAACAAGAAAAATCTCAAATAAAAAATCTAACAATGCACCTAAAGGAACTGGAAAAAGAAGAACAAACAAAGCCCAAAATCAGTAGAAGAAGGGAAATAATAAAAATCAGAGCAGAAATAAATGAAATAGAGACCAAAAAAACAATAGAAAAAATTAATAAAACCAAGAGCTGGTTATTTGAAAAGATCAACAACATTGACAAACCTTTAGCTAGACTCACCAAGAAAAAAAGAGAGAAGGCACAAATAAGTAAAATCAGAAATGAAAGAGGAGAAATTAAAACAGACACCTCAGAAATACAAAAGATTATAAGAGAATACTATGAAAACCTATATGCCAACCAATTCGACAACCTGGAAGAAAGGGATAAATTCTTAGAATCATACAACCTTCCAAAACTGGATCAAGAAGAAGTAGAGAACTTGAATAGACCAATCACCAGTAAGGGGATCGAAACAGTAATAACAAACCTCCCCAAAAATCAAAGTCCAGGACCAGACGGCTTCCCTGGTGAATTCTACCAAACATTCAAAGAAGACTTAATACCTATCCTTCTCAAACTCTTCCAAAAAATTGAAGAGGGGGGGAAGCTTCCTAACTCATTCTACGAAGCTGACATTACCCTGATACCAAAACCAGACAAGGACAACACAAAAAAAAAAAGAAAATTACAGGCCAATATCACTGATGAACATCGATGCAAAAGTCCTCAACAAAATACTAGCAAATTGCATACAACAAGACGTTAAAAAGATTATACACCATGATCAGGTGGGATTTATTCCAGGGATGCAGGGATGGTTCAACATTCGCAAATCAATCAACGTAATACACCACATTAATAAAATGAAGAATAAAAATCACATGATTAACTCAATAGATGCAGAGAAAGCATTTGACAAGATACAGCATCCATTTATGATAAAAACTCTGAATAAAACGGAGATAGAAGGAAAGTACTTCAACATAATAAAGGCCATATATGACAAACCCACAGCTAATATCATCCTCAATGGTGAAAAACTGAAAGCCATCCCTCTAAGAACAGGAACCAGACAAGGATGCCCACTGTCACCACTCCTATTTAACATAGTACCGGAAGTCCTAGCCAGAGCAATCAGACAAGAGAAAGAAATAAAAGGGATCCAAATTGGAAAGGAAGAGGTGAAAATGTCACTATTTACAGATGACATGATTTTATATATAGAAAACCCTAAAGAATCCACCAGAAAACTTTTAGAAGTAATAAACGAATATGGTAAAGTTGCAGGATACAAAATCAACATACAAAAATCAGTTCCATTTCTATACACTAACAATGAAGTAGCAGAAAGAGAAATTGAGAATACAATCCCATTTACAACCGCAACAAACAGAATAAAATACCTAGGAATAAACTTAACCAAAGAGGTGAAAGATCTGTACACCGAAAACTATAAAACATTGCTGAGAGAAATTGAAGAAGACACAAAGAAATGGAAAGATATTCCGTGCTCTTGGATTGGAAGAATTAACATAGTTAAGATGTCCATACTTCCTAAAGCAATCTATAGATTCAATGCAATCCCTATCAAAGTTCCAACAACATTTTTCACAGAAATAGAACAAAGAATCCTAAAATTTATATGGAACAACAAAAGACCCCGAATAGCTAAAGGAATCCTGAGAAAAAAGAACAAAGCTGGAGGTATCACCCTCCCTGATTTCAAAATATACTACAAAGCTATAGTAACCAAAACAGCATGGTACTGGCACAAAAACAGACACACAGATCAATGGAATAGAATTGAAAGCCCAGAAATAAACCCACACATCTGTGGACAGCTAATCTTTGACAAAGGAGCCACGAACATACAATGGAGAAAAGAAAGTCTCTTCAACAAATGGGTTGGGAAAACTGGATAGCCATATGCAAAAAAATGAAAGTAGACCCTTACCTTACACCATACACAAAAATTAACTCCAAATGGATTAAAGACTTGAATGTAAGACCTGAAACTATGAAACTTCCAGAAGAAAACATAGGCAGTACGCTCTTCGACATCGGTCTTAGCAACATCTTTTCAAGCACCATATCTGACTGGGCAAGAGAAACAATAGAAAAAATAAACAAATGGGACTACATCAAACTAAAAAGCTTCTGCACAACAAAGGAAACCATCAACAAAAAGAAAAGACAACCTAACAATTGGGAGAAGATATTTGCAAACCATACATCTGATAAGGGCTTAATTTCCAAAATATATAAAGAACTCATGCATCTTAACAACAAAAAAACTAACAACCCAATTAAAAAATGGGCAAAAGACCTGAACAGACATTTCTCCAAAGAAGATATACAGATGGCCAACAGACACATGAAAAGATGTTCAAAATCATTAACTATCAGGGAAATGCAAATCAAAACTACAATGAGATATCACCTCACGCCCGTCAGAATGGCTATAATTAACAAGACAGGAAACAACATGTGTTGGAGACGATGTGGAGAGAAGGGAACTCTCATACACTGCTGGTGGGAGTGCAAACTGGTGCAGCCACTATGGAAAACAGTATGGAGGTTCCTCAAAAAATCAAGGATAGAACTACCATATCATCCAGCTATTCCACTGCTGGGTATTTATCCAAAGAACTTGAAAACACCAATGCGTAAAGATACATGCACCCCTGTGTTCACTGCAGCGTTATTCACAATAGCTAAGACTTGGAAGCAACCTAAGTGCCCATCAAGGGATGAATGGATAAAGAAGATGTGGTATATATACACAATGGAATACTACTCAGCCATAAGAAACGATGAAATCCAGCCATTTGTGACAACATGGATGGACATTGAGGGTATTATGCAAAGTGAAATAAGTCAGAGGGAGAAGGTCAAATACCGTATGTTTTCCTTCATTAAGTAGTAGATAATAGCAACAATAAACAAACACATAGAGACAGAGATTGGATTGGTGGTTACCAGAGGGGAAAGGGGGAAGGAGGAGGGCAAAAGGGATAACTGGGCACATGTGTGTGGTGATGGGTTGTAATTAGAATTTGGGTGGTGAACATGATGTAATCTATGCAGAAATAGAAGTATAATGATGTCCACCTGAAATTTATACAATGTTATAAACCAATGTTACCGCAATAAACAAAAAATTAAAAATAAATAAAAAATAAAAAAAATTAAAAATTCAGGAGCAAAAAAAAAAGAGTAGATATGAAATTTTCCCTTACTTATTTCCGAACAGGTGCTCCTCCAAAACTCTGCAATTAATTAAGTTTCAGAAACACGAACATATCTGAATAGTAGACATATGGCCAGAGCGGCAAACAAGCAGACCAAGCTGAAGTCCTAATTTTTCAAAAGTAAGCATGTTAGTATTACCAATCTGTTAATGTTGACAAGAAGACTCATTTTGACTGTTCCTTTTGTATCAATAAATGAGTGGATTTCAAATACTCTAAATAGAATTACTAAAAGCAGCTCTTCAAAGTACTTTACAACCTAATAATTTTGAATGCTGTTTCGGTATATCCCACAAACATTTGCAGGACATCAACTCAGAAGGGAAAACATGTCTTAAGCCCTTGAGATCTGTACTGAATGCTAATGTATTTGTATATGATGGATTTAATACAGAACTGAGAATAAATGACTTTCAGCAGCTGCACTCTAGACCTATAAATCGCTCTGAGTACTACAAAATCCATACAGAGGAAGAACAGCTGGATAATTTACAACACCAGTATTTGTCAAGAAAAAGCTGAAAATACAGAACTTGATTCCTCCTTTTTTTTCAGAGTGCACACTTATACAAAAATTAAAAATTATCCTTCTAGAGAGTTTATTTGGATAAGCGCATCTATTCATCTTGACAGGTTGCTCCTTTAAAATACACAATCCTTAATTCCACTCATTTTAAGGAGCACCTTTTAAAAGGATAAAAACAGCAAACAAAAAAAAACGTTTTTTATAACCAAACGCAAGCACAAAGAAAAGTCTGTTAATGTTTATTTTCTGTTCCAATTGCTGTGTTCTGGTAAAATCCTACAAAAGGAAACACATTAACCAGATGACTTGCAGAGCACGGTGATACCAAAAATAGTACTTAAATTAATACACTAATTGCAAAGTTGCAGAGATTAAGTTCATCATTCTAGTTCTTAGACTTTGGAGATAGTGTATTTAAAGTTTAATATAAGGGCTGTCATAAGCTTCTTAAAGAATAATACAAGCAGTAAAAGGGTGTTCCGGGTAAGAAGTGAACTCCAGAAATAGACAGCTGCAGTCACTAAAGGAATATTAGCTCTTGTCTAAGCAACCAAATTACTTGCTTGCAACTTCCATAGAAGTCGGTAGTGCCTAAGTGCTGATTTTGCTTACAAATATACCATTGTTTGAGTTTTCATATACAGCTGTAATTCATCAAGAATTCATTTTACCTTGATAATAATGCCAGAGAAAAATCTCCATGTGGAGTATTATGCCCCATACCTAGAAATTTGACAATATGCAAAAATGTGGACCTATTCTCAAAGGGACCTTGCTCAGGTTTAGAAATATAAGTTCCCTTAAAAGAGTGATCATAAGAAATTCAACCAATTGGCTTTATTCTCCAAATTACACAATCTAGTGGACTTGAACTGCAATATTATATAAACACTGTGCTAGGTTACACACAGAGTGACAAGAGAACAGGCAGCTTTATCTGCCTGCCAATTTAACATAAGCCAAAAGCAAGAGATGGGTAAGGTTATTCTTAATTGATTCCTGACAATCTTCCTTCCCCTATATCCCACCCCTCTAATCACTTTATTTTAAAATCAGATAGTTGGGAACCCAAACAAGGTTGCCTCTCTGTCAATTGTCCTTAAGCTGAACTCAAGTCTTCTCAGCACACACATAGCCTCACAGGATGTATGTTCATTGAGCAGAATGCCAGGGAAAGAATCATAGGCATCTGATAGTAGAAGTAGACATGGACTAACAAAGAATACAAGCCCTAAAGCGTCACAAAGGGTTGAAGAGTTTAAAAAGAAACAAATGAATTTATATGAAATTAGTTTCATTCGTATAAACAGAAGGATTTAAGCTGCATTTCTTTTAAGTTATACTACTTACTAGTTCTGAGCATGAACCACCAACAAGATGGGTAATTGCAAAGCAAAACTACCAAAGGAGAAATTCTAGCACTGCTTTAAAATGGGAATAGAGGGCTATTGCTAAATATATAGAAAAAAACAAGTAACATTGCTTATAGGCCACTAAATCCACAGAACTTTATACATTTACATGGTTCTCTTCCCTGCACTTCTGACCGGACTTTGAATTTCTCCTAGAATCTCTCTCAGGAGTTCACCCCACAGAACTGAGTTAACTTAAATGCTCTACCATTCTTACTGTTGTATAATCACTGGAATTGTCCTAACTCCTCAAGTTAAAATATCCAGTGGTTCCAAACTCACGCCAACTTATTTCAAGAATGGTAGTACTCAATTTTCTTAAATGCCCATTAAATAAAAGTATTAAGCAAAATCAATACTTTATTAATTCACAGTTGTGGAAGCCAAACCATTTTAGCAGTAGAGGACAGAGAGTAATATTTAAGAAATAGAGAAGAAAATTTTATTTCTTATAATTTGTAATGCAGTGAAGCATCTTGGCTACTACTTGTTAATTTCTGGTCTATCTCTTTGTTATTACTCCATATAGGAATATATGTATCCTTTTCATGGAGGTATTTTTGTAAATTTCTATACCCCACCCCATACCACCACTACTTAATAGATGGCCATCTAAATCTTAGTCATCAAAACCCATCATTTCCACTTATTATCTTAACCATCCGAGCCCCCAGAGATCCCTCTCTCGCATGAAGTCCCATACTATTTATTATTTGCAGCATAATGTAATAGTTAAGAGCATAAGGTGTTGCTGCTAGACACCCCTGTATCAGAGTCCTATCATTTATTACTTATGAGACTATGGGTAAGTCACTTAACCAGCATAGGCTTTAGCCTCCTCATACATAAAATGGAGATAATAATATCTATTTCATCAGGTTTTTGTGAGAGATGAATGATACATGAAAATGCTTATAATTCAATAGGAAGCAGGAAATGATAAAAATAAATTTTTAAAAAATACAACTCGATGATAAAAAAACAAGCCAATCTTAAAATGGGCAAAATATTTTTTGTGTGTGTGTGTGAGAAAGATCAGCCCTGAGCTAACATCCGTGCTAATCCTCCTCTTTTTGCTGAGGAAGACCAGCTCTGAGCTAACATCTATTGCCAATCCTCCTCCTTTTTTATTTCCCCAAAGCCCCAGTAGATAGTTGCATGTCATAGTTGCACATCCTTCTAGCTGCTGTATGTGGGATGCGGCCTCAGCACGGCCAGAGAAGCAGTGCGTTGGTGTGCGCCCGGGATCCGAACCCGGGCCGCCAGTAGCGGAGCGCACGCACTCAACTGCTAAGCCACTGGGCCGGCCCCAAAATATTTTAATAGACACTTACAAAAGAAGATATATAAATGGCCAATACCACATGAAAAGATACTCAAAATTATATTCATCAAAGCAATGCAAATTAAATCACCATGAGATGCCATTACACATCTACCAAAGGCTAAAATTCCAGTAACTGGAACTCTCATACATTTGTTGGTGAGAGTAAAATGGTACAACTCCTTGAGAAAAAAGTCTGGCAGTTTCTTACAAAACAAAAAATACACCTACCCTATGACCAACTAATTCCACTCCAATGTATTTACTTAAGAAAAATGAAAGCATGTTCCACAGAAAGTCTTGTGCACGAATATAAATAGCACCATTATTCATAATGACAAAAAACCGGAAATAGCCCTGGTGTCAACCAACAGAAAAATGTTTAAACAAACTTTTATATTACTACTCTCCTATAAAAAGTAAATAAACTACTGGTATACGCAGCAACATAGATGAATATCAAAATTATCATGCTGAGTGAAAGAAGCCTTAACACAAAAAACAATGAATATATTATGTGGTTCCATTAATATGGAATATATGAATAGGAAAAACTAATCTACGATGGAAAAAAATTGAGAATAATGGTTGTCTCCAGAGGAGTGACGCAGAGACTGGCTGGGAAGAGGCACAAGAGAACTTGAAACTATCTGAGGTTATGGGTTACATAGATGTATATACTCATCAAAACTCAGAAAATGTACACTTAAGATTTATGCGTTTAAATGCATGAAAGTTTTACCATAAATTTACTATAAAACAAATAAAAATAAAGAAAAATAGCTGTAAATTAAAAGCAGAAAACAGAAATAAATCTAAATATGTCGGTAAGCATAAATTAGAGTAAAATAATTAAACTGAATAGACTAAAGAAAGATCTCAGAATTTTTTTCTTAATTCAGGCTTATGCTGTTACAAGAGAAAACAATAAAATATAACATACACTGAAAGATGCAAAGAAAAGAAAAGTAAGAAGACTTACAAAGCAAATACTAAAAACCAGAATGATGAATAAATCAAAAATAAAAGAAATGCCACTTTTATATCAGACCAAAAAAGACATTAAGGCCAACAGGAGTTACTAGGACTAAAGAGGGCCAACAGATAATGACAAAAAGAATATTTACCAGGAAGTAATCACAATTCTCAATTTTCATTGACCTCAACAGTATAAACACAAAATATTTAAAACAATAATTGACTTATGAGATGTTGGCAAATTTATAATCAGTGTGAGAGATTATAATACACCTCTTTTGGTAATTAAAAATTAAGAAGACATAAAATTAGTAAGATACATAAGATTCAAACAACATAATTAGGTTTAATCTAATGAACAATTATAAAATTCCACATCCAATTACAGAAGACATATTACAGCACTCATGGAACATTTACACCATAGACCACTCATTAAGCCATGAAGCAAAGGAAATCTCAACAAATATGAAGAATCAATCGATATATACCCAATGCTGGTGAGGACGTGCAGCAATAGGAACTCTCATATATTGTTGGTAGGAATGCAAAATGGTACAGAGACTTTGGAACACAATTTGGCGGTTTCTTAAAAACTAAACATACTCTTACCATAAGATCCAGCAGATCCAGCAATCACACTCCTTGGTATTTACCCAAATGAGTTGCAAAATTATGTCCACACAAAAACCTGCATGCAGATGTTTATAGCAGCTTTCTTCATAATTGCCACAACTTGGAAGCAACCAAGATGTCCTTCAGTAGGTGAATGGATAAATAAACTGTGTTACATCCAGACGATGGAATATTACTCAATGCTAAAAAGAAAGAGCTATCAAGCCATGAAATGACATTGAGGAACCTTAAATGTTTATTAATAATGAAAGAAGCCAATCTGAAAAGGCTACAAACTGTGTGATTCCAACTATATTATAGTCTGGAAATGGCAAAACTATGAAGAAGATAAAAAGATTAGTGATTGTCAGGGGTGAGTCAGGGAGTGATGAATAGGCAGATCACAGAGGATTTCTGGGGCAGTGAAAATACTCTGTATGATATTGTAACGATAGGTATCTGTCATTAGACATTTATTCAAACCCATAGAATGTACAACACCAAGAGTAAACCCTAAGGTAAACTGTGGACTCTGAGTGGTTATGATATGTCAATGTAGGGTCAACCTTGGTAACAAATGTACAATTCTGGTGGGGATGGTGATAATGAGGGAGGCTATGCATGTGTGGGGGCAGGGAGAATATGGGAAATCTCTGTAACTTCCTATCAATTATGTCGTAAACCTAAAACTTCTCTGAAACAAATAAAATCTTTTTTAAGAGAAAAAAGAATCAGTATTATATAGCCCACATTCTCTAACCACAATGATATTAAATTAGAAATCAGTAAAAATGTTCCAAACAAATAATAGTTAACACATATGGCTCTTGCTAATATTGGGCACTCTTCTAAGTATATTAGCTATGTTAGCAGACTCAATCCTCATAAAACTATATAAGGTAGGTACTGCTATTATCACCCCTGTTTTACAGATGAGCAAACTGAAGCAGAAAGAGAATAAGTAAATTGCTAATGAAACACACACACACACACACACACACACACACAAGTGGCAGAGCTCAGCTGTGGTCCCTGGCAGCCTGGCTCAGCAGGTAACTCTTACTCCAACCAGCATTAGGAGCAAAGAAAACTTCTTAATGTAAAGTAGATGACACATAGATGTGAAACTTGGATGGCAACACAACAGTTAAATATTCCTTGAGGGAAATAGTGAGCCTTAACTATTCATGTTAGAAATTATTTTTTAAATGACTAAAAATAAAGATGCCAAGCAGCCAACTCCAGAAACTAAAACAAGAATAACAGTAAATCCTAAGAGGATGGAAGGAAGGAAATGATAAAGACAGACTCAGAAATCAGTCAGATAGAAACAATCTTGAAAATCAATAAACTCAGATGGCTACACCTAAGCTCAAAATGTCATACCAACTAGAATTTTCCCACTGGTGTTTACAATATTTAGGAGACATGTATCACATTATAAGCTGTTCTAATGTCTTCACATATGTTCCTGAGCTGCCTCTTCTCCAGGTTAAATCAACACAATTTCTTTATTCATCTTTACTAATACTGCTTTTTAGCCCTTCATTAACTTCCATAACCGTCTTCTGGGTTTTTTTTTTTTCTATTTCTTCATATTCTTTTTAATTTATGTATCCTAAAACTAGCACAGAACTTTAATGAGAATCTGAATGGTACTGAGCATAGTTGGAAAATTACTTCTGGGTCTCACATTATAAATATTAAGGATGATTGTACAAAATGAACTGTAATATATTACAAGAAACTTAAAAAATGTTCAGATAACACTAATAGGGCTTTAGAAGAATATCACCAAAATAAGAGACTTCCAAGATTGTCTATTCATTGCCATTAATTGTAAATTTAGTCTGTAAGCATCACCCTCAAGATTATACAATTGATTTTAAAGGATTATGGGGCAATTTAGGAAAGTCTATACATTATAAGAAACTCCTGAAACAACTTTTTCATCTGATTGGAAATCATAAAGATTACTTTATACAGTTTCCCCATTTGCTTTTCAAACAAGGTATCAAAAATTAAAGAACAGACCCCAGTTAGAAGGTGTTGCACTAGGCTTCAAATACCTTTAATATACTTATACTTTCATTTCTAGAAATTCTATTTAAAGGAAATAGTCAGAAATTAAAATAAATATTTATGGACAAAGATTCTCAATGCAATATTGTTTATAATGATAGAACAAATGAAAAGCAATAAAACTAATAAGGAAAGTTAATATATTGAGATATATGAGGAAGCCATTTTGGTTTAAAACTGATTCAGCCTGAACTTGTTTTTCCAAAATGGCCTGACTTATGGCCTGTCAAGCATGCACTGCACATCTCCTTTAAACATTAAACACTATCCCAAAACAAAGAAAGCTGCCTTTAAAGATAGAGAGGAATGCCTCCCTCCCATTTCAGCATTTCTTTAAAGATAAACATTCCTTCCCAGAAACCAGAGTCAGATTGACCTGCTGTGTATAGAGCAAAACATCTTGTGACTGTAGTAAAAGAAAGAAAAGTATCCCTGTCATGTTTGACATATGTTCCACAACAGGATATAACCATGCTGTACACTTCGTTTCTCTAGAGTGCTTTCTTCCCTCCACTCCTGTGGAGATTGCTCCCCTAGGCTATAGTCCTCAGACTGGCTCATAGAACAAACTTGCCCCATTTTTAATCTATAGATTGATTATTGGTACTTGCATCAACAATAATATCAAAACCCAAAAACAAACTAAATATCCAACAATAGAGCTATTGTAAAATAAATTATACTAAATCTATATAATACTATATTTTGCATCCGTTGTGTTTTTGTTTTCCCCAAAAAATTTAATTCTGTGGAGAAATGTTACCAAGTTAAAAGTGTCCAGGTATTCCAGGACACTACATTCACTCTGCTTCATTATGTCAAATTATCTTGAACTCTTAAACTCATAATTCTATATGTTGACTATTTTTACCATGAGAATCCCTCTGGTTATTTGTTCAGTGTCCACTGCCCTCTGAGGAGACTCCTCCCAGTACATCAGGATGGACTTTTATTTGCTGAGCGCAATGATGGGTGGTTATGTGCAGTTTGAACAAAAATAGGAAATTGTTATGTAAAATAAGAGGAAAAGAAACCTAAAGTTGGATGAAGGTGACCTAGAGGACAGTAGTCAAGAGTCTACTAGGAAGCTGAATGCTTCTTAATCCTAGGAAGCTAAAGCAGAAAAATCTCCTTGACAGTGTTATAGGAAAGAGATCATTTTTGGAGAGAATACAGATCTAACAAAGATTTTGAAAGTAGTTTGTTATGGAGTGTGCAAGGCTCTCCTCCTAAATAACTTGCAGTAAAATGTGTGTAAAAGCTCTCCTCCTAAATAACTTTCAGTAAAATCAACATTTCTCACCAGCGTTTTGGATGTGAGTCAATTTTCTGGAGAATGCAAAGAGGTGTTGAGTCCTGAGTTGTCTGATTCAGAGGCGGTAATTAGAAGAGCTGACATGTGGGATCCATACTAAATAAGTGACATTCATCAGTCACCTATATTGCACACCAAATATGTTGAGTCAATCATTAAACCTGGAGTCTAAGAACTCTAAATGGTTAAATAACTTGCTTAAAGCCATCCAGCTAGTTCCAGTCACAGCCAGTATAAAACCAAAGTTTTTAACTGCTCTTTCCCCTACCGTGAGTTTATAAAGTGTATTGGGAGAGGTGGGCTGAGAAAAAACTGAGAAAATGAAAAGATGTGACAGTGAAAAAGAGAGACAGGGAGAATTTCATTCATTGAAAATAATAGATGATTTCAATCCTTACTGTATAAAAGTTCCCAAAATCTTACTATTACACAATTATTATATAAACAATATATTAATGTACCTTATTATAAAAGTATATCTTATACAGTTTCGCCTTTCATACTTGCATCATTATCCTCCCTCTACCATTCTCTCTTTAGTTTTTCCTCCATAAGTCATCTTTATACTTTTGGAAAAAATGGGAAACTAGTCAAATATTTTTCACCCCAAAAATCAAATAGCAAGACTGGACTAAATAAATAGACCAATAGCAGCCATGAAGAATTAGCAGCCATGAAGAACTGTCTAACATTTTAAAATTTATTCTCTAACAAAAATGTTCACTTAAGCATTGTCTCTGTTCAATAGGTTATGGATTGCCTAATCTATGTAATTCATTACACTTAATCACTTTGATTCAGTTGCAAATCCTTTTGATTTCCATGTGCAGCACCCTCACTAAATGTAAAATATATAAGCACCTTGAGTGCTCTTTATTTACACTTCTGAGTGACTAGGGAAATTTATTTGATTGCAAACCTTAAGAAGAAACCAGTAAGTCAGAAAAAAAATGTGTAGCACTGCTTCTACACGTAGACTAATTTTTTTCTAATATGTGTAATGCTTTACAATTTGAAGATATTTTGAAATATTTATAATTCAGTAGTGACTCCTTATTAATAAAGTTTATTTGGAATAAAAATTACTTTTCCAATATACTTCAATTTCATAGATTGTTACTGTCATTTATGTAATTTAGCATGAAAAAATGTCTAATAGGACAATCACTCACTATTAAATGATTAATCATGAATAACTGATATATAATCAAATCATTTCTTTAGTTCTGAATATAAATATTCTACCAGCCAAATGAACCAAATTCAATTTACCTTATTTTTTTAGAGGATACCTGCAATGTAATAAGAAGGATAATCATTTCCAGGAAAAAGGTCTTTGGATTATATTTCCACAGTATGTATTCATTCCTTTATTGATCCATCAAATAAATATGACTACTCACTACAATACAAGACTTTATGCTAGGCCAGATAGCATGTATAGAAATGCAACTAAATTTTGTATGTTGATTGTCTATCCTGCTACTTTACCAATTTGCTTATTAGTTGAAATAGATTTTTAGTGGAGTCCTTAGGATTTTCTACATATGAGATCATATAATCTGCAAACAGAGACAACTTTACTTCTTCCTTTCCAATTTGGATGCCTTTTATTTCTTTTCTTGCCTAATTGCTTGGCCAGCTAACTTCCAACACTATGTTGAAAAGAAGTGGCAAGAGTAGGCACTCTTGTCTTCAACCTGATTTTAGAGGGAAAGATTTCAGCCTTTCACTGTTGAGAATGATATTAGCTGTGGGCTTGTCATATATGGCTTTTATTACATGGAGGTATGTTCCTTCAATACCCAGTTTGTTGAGAGTTTTTATCAAGAAATGATGTTGAGTTTTGTCAAATGATTTTTCTGCATCTACTGAGATAATCATATGATTTTTAGCTTTCATTCTAATACTGTGGTTTATCACATTAATTGATTTTCATATGTTGAACCATTCTTGTATCCCAGGGATAAATCCCACTAGAAACAGTATATGATCCTTTAATGTGCTGTTAAATTTGGTTTGCTAGTATTTTGTTGAGAATTTTTGCATTTGTACTCATCAGGAAGTAGGCCTATGGTTTTCTTTTCTTGTAGTGTCCATATCTGGCTTTGGTATTAGGGTAATGCTGGCCTCATAAAATGAATTTAGGAGTATTCCCTCCTCTTAAATTTTCTTGGAAGTGTTTGAAAAGAATTGGCATTAATTCTTTAAATATTTAGTAGAAAATATCAGTGAAGCCATCTGGCACTAGGCTTTTCTTTTTTGGGAGGTTTTTGATTACTGATTTAATCACTTTGCTTGTGTCTGTTCAGATTTTCCATTTCTTCATAATTTAGTCTTGGTAAGTTATATTTCTAGGCATTTATTCATTTTTTCGAGGTTATCCAATTCATTGGTATATAATTATTTATAGTACTCTCTCATGATCCTTTGTATTTCTGTGGTATCAGTTATAACATCTCTTTCCTTTCTGATTTTGAGTCTTCTCTCTTTTTTCTTCGTTAGTCTAACTAATGGTTTGTCAATTTTGTTTATCTTTCAAAAAAACCAGCTCTTACTTTCAAGATCTTTTCTATTGTTTTTTGGGGTCTCTATTTTGTTTTTTTCTTCTATTATCTTTGTGATTTCCTTCCTTCTGCTAACTTTGGGTTTATTTTGTTCTTCTTTTCTAGTTTCTTGATATGTAAAGTTAGGTTGTTTATTTGAGATCTTTCTTTTTTCTTAATGCAGGCATTTATAGCTATAAATATCTCTCTTAGAAGTGATTTTGATGCATTCCATAAGTTTTGATATGTTGTGTTTCCATTTTCATTTGTTTCACAATATTTTTTTATTTCCATTTTGATTTCTTCTTTGACCCATGGTTGTTCAGGAGTGTGTTAATTTCCACACATTTGTGAATTTTCCAATTCTTCTCCTGTTATTGATTTCTAGTTTCATACCACGTGGTCAGAAAAGATACTTTATATAATTTCATTCTTACATTTGCTAAGGTTTTTTTGTGACCTAACATATGACCTATCCTGAAAAATGTACCTGTGAGTTTGAGAAGAATGTGTATTCTCCTGCAGTTGGATGGAATGTTCAGTATATATCTGTTAGGTCCATTTGGTCTAAAGTAAAGTTCAAGCCCAATGTTTCCTTGTTAATTTTCTCTCTGGACGATCTATCTATTGTTGAAAATGGGGTACTGAAGTCCCCTACTATTATTGTATTGTTGTCTAGTTCTCTCTTCAGTTCTGTGAGTATTTCCTTAATATATTTAAGTGTTCTGATGTTGGGCGAATATATATTTACAACTGTAATATGCCCTGATGAACTGACCCTTTTATCATTATATAATGACCTTCTGTGTCTCTTGTTACAGATTTTGGCTGGAAGTCTATTTCCTTTGTTATAAGTAAAGCTACCCCTTCTCTCTTCTGTTTTCCATTACATGGAATATCTTTGTCCATCATTTCACCTTGAGCCTATGTGTGTTCTTAAGCTGAAATGAGTCCTTTGTAAGCAGCATATAGTTTGGGCCTTGTTTTTTAATTCAATCAGCCACTCAATGCCTTTTGATCAGAGAATTTAATCCATTTATATTTAAAGTAATCATTGTTAGGTAAGGACTTACTAATGCATCTTACTGTTTTCTGGCTATTTTGTAGTTTCCTTGTTCCCTTCTTCCTCTTTTGTCTTTCTTTGTGAATGATGATTTTCCATAGTGGTATGCTTTGACTCCCTTTTCTATATCTTTTGTGTATCTACTTTTGTGTAGGTTTTTCCTTTGTAGTTACCATGAGGCTCACATAAAACATCTTGTAGATATAAAGTCTATTTTAAACTGATAAATTTACTTCAATTGCATACAAAAACTCTACCCTTTAATCTCTCTTCCACATTTTATGTTTTTGATATCACAATTTACCTCTATTTATACTGTGTACCCTTAACAAATTATTGTGTATATTTATTTTTAATACTTTTGTCCTTCAACCTGTATGTCAGAGTTAACTGATTTACACACCACCATATTACAGTATCAGAGTATTTTGACTTTGACTATATAATTATCTTTACCAGTGTGTTTTATATTTTCATATGTTTTCATGTAACTAATTAGCGTCCTTTCAATTCAGCTTGAAGAACTCCTGTCAGCATATTTTGTAAGGCTGATCTAGTCGTGATGAACTCATGATGAACTTCTTTGTCTTTGATTTTTGACCATTTTATTATAATTTGTCTTTGAAAGGATCATTTTTGTTTGAAACTTTAGGGTCATCTATTAGCATCATGAACTTGGATGTCAAAATCTCTCACCAGATTTGGGATATTCTCAGCCACTATTTCTTTAACTAAGTTTTCTGCCCCTTTCCCATCTCTTCTCCTTCAAGGACTCCAATAATGTCTAATTTTGTCTCTTACGAGTATCTCATAATTCACATAGGCTTTCTTTATTCTTTTTCATTTTTTTCTTTTTTGCTTTTATGACTGGATAATTTTGAATGAATTGTATTCTTGCTCACTAACTCTTTATTCTTCTTGGTCAAGTCTGCTGTTGAAGCTTTATATTGAATTCTTCAGTTCAATCATGTACAGGCATACTTTGTTTTATTGTGCTTCACTTTATTGCACTTCACAGATATTGCATTTTTTAACAAGCCCTTCCACCAGCAAAAAGATTACAACTAGCTGAAGGTTCAGATGATGGTAGCATTTTTTAGCAATACAGTATTTTTTAATTAAGGTATGTACATTGCTTTTTTAGACATAATGCACACTTAATAGACTACAATATAGTGTAAACATAACTTTTATATGCACTGGGAAAACAAAAAATTCATGTGATTCACTTTATTGCAATATTTGCTTTTTGCAGTGGTCTGGAACCAAACCAGCAATATCTCCAAGGTATGCCTATGTTCTTCAATGTTAGGATTTCTGTTTGTGTTTTTTTCTTATGGTTTCTGTTTCTTTGTTGAACTTCTCATTTTCTGCATGCACTGTTTTCCTAATTTCATTTAGTTGTCTATCTTTGTTTTCTTGTAGTTTCCTGAATTTCTTTAAGAGGATTATTCTAAATTCTTTATCAGACAGTTCATAGACCTCCATTTCTTTAGAGTCAGTCAGTGGAGCTTTATTAGTTTCCTTTGGTGATGTCATGTTTTCTTTGCTATTCATGATCCTTGTGGCCTTGCATGGTGTCTGCACATTTGAGGAAGTATTCACCTCTTCCAATCTTTACAGAATGACTTCAGTAGGCAAAGAGATTCTGGATGGGCCATCTGGTGATTTCCACAATCCTGGCTTACTGCCAGGGTCCTTGGGAGGGCAGATATGGTGCTCGGGTCAGCTGGTCTGGTGTTTGGATCCATGAGGAACGGCCTGGTGCCTGGGTCCTAGGGGGTGAGCCTGGAGCCTGGGTTCACTGGGGCAGGCCTGATGCTTGAGTCTGCAATGATGGGCCTGGGGCCTGGGCCTGTGTGGACAGATTGGGTCTGGGTCCACAGGACCCAATCGGGAACCAGGAACCAGAGGGGTGGGTCTTGTGTCTGGGTTCTTGGGGGCTGACCTGGTGCTGGGGCAAGCCAGGAACCTGGGTTTGTGGGAGTCAGCCTGAAACCTGGGGCCTGAGAGGTTGGCTTGAAGGTTGGGTCCACAGGGGACAACCTGCCACTGGCACTAGCCTGGAACCTAGGGCCACAAGAGGAGGCCTATAACCTGGGGCCTCAAGTGCTGAAATGGAGATTGAGTCTGTGGATGCTGGATTGTACTGGGGTAGAACGGGAGCTTGGGTTCATGGCAGCCAGCCTGGAGGCTGGGATCTTGAGGGCCAACCCAGCACTGGGGCAGGCTGGGAGCCTGGGTCCACGGAGTCCACCAGGAAACTGAGGCCACTTGGCAGGCCTGGCGCTGCAGCAGGATGGGAGCCTGGGTCTGTGGGAGCCAGTATAGATAGTAGGTTTGTGAGGGCCAGCCTCATGCTGGATGAGTTTAAAGCCTGGGGCCACAGGAGTCAGTCTATACTCTGAGGCCTTGAGGGACCAGCCTGGAGGTTGGGAATGCAGGAGCCAGCCTGGCACTGAGGTGGGATGGGAGCCTGTGGCCACAGGAGCCAGCCTGACTCTGGAGCAGTCTGGGAGAGTGGGCCTGTGGGAACCAGTCTGGATGCTAGGTCCATGGGGCTTAGCCTGGCACTGGGGTGTGCTAGAAATGTGTCTGCAGGAGCTCATCTGGAACCTAAGGCCATGGGGACTGGCTTGGTGTTGGCATGAGCCAGGAGCCTGAAGCCATAGGCACAAGTCTGGCTCTGGGGCAGGTCAGGGTCCTAGGGCCACAGGAGCCAGCTTGACATTGGGGCCAGCCAGGAGCCTGAGTGCACAAGAGCCTGCCTGGAGCCTAGGTTCGAGAGAGTGGCCTGGAGTCTAAGGCCACAGGAGCCACTGGGGCTGCATGAGTTGGCCTAGAGCTTGGCATTTCACTCTCCTTCCTTCACAGGAAGGGTGTTTCTCTCCATACTGGCTGCCTGGCCTTGGGGAAGCGGTGATGGAGGTAATGGAAAACTATCTTTCCTACCCTCTTAAATGTATCTTTTCTTATTTCTATGCTCCATTCAGATGCTGTAATCCTTCACCTGGAATCATTAGCTCTTGTGAGGGTATTTTTGTGTACATATAGTTGTTTGAATTGATATTTCTTAGAGGGAATAAGCACTAGAAATCCCTATACTGCCATCTTGCTGATATCACCTATTATAGAGTTTTAAGAGTTCTTTATGTATTCTGGATAAAATTCCATTGTCATATATATCTTCTCCCATGCTGCGGGTTGTCATTGTTACTTTCTTGATGGTATCATTTGAAACACAAAAGTTTTTAATTTTGATGGAGTCCAGTTTATCTATTGTTTTTCTTTTGTCGTTTGTGCTTTTGGTGTCATAGCTAAGAAACAATTGTTTAGCTCAAGGTCACATAGGTCTACTCCTATGTTTTCTTTTAAGAGTTTTGGTTGGTTTTTTTCTTTTTTGGTGAGGAAGATTGGCCCTGAGCAAACATCTGCTGCCAATCCTCCCTTTTTTGCTTGAGGAAGATTGTCCCTGAGCTAACATCCGTGCCAATCTTCCTCTATTTTGTATGTGGGATGCCTCCACAGCATGGCTTGATGAGCGGTGCATAGGTCTGCTCCAGGGATCCGAACCTGTGAACCCCAGGCCACCCAAGCAGAGCATGCAAACTTAACTGCTATGCCACTGGCCTGGGCCCAGAATTTCATAGGTTTAGCTCTTACATTATTTGATACAAATTACATCTTTATACATTGTAAGTTAACCAATACAGTTGTATAATTATTATTCTGTGCAGTTGTGTTTTAAATCAGATAAGAGAAGAAAAGAATTATAAACAAAAATACATTATATACTATCTCTTTCACATTCACCCATGTAGTTACACTTACTGGTGCTCTTTATTTCTTTGTGTAGATACAAGTTACTGTTTACTGTCCTTTTATTTCATCCTGAAAGATTGTCCTTAATATTTGTTGTAGAGTTAAGTCAGCTAGCAACATATTCTTTTTTTTTTTTTTTCTGGGAATATCTTAATTTCTCCTTAATTTTTGAAAGGTAGTTTTGCTGAATATAGACTTCCTAGCTAACATTCTTTATCTTTCAGCACTTTGAATGTCACCCATTTTTTTCTGGCAGCCATGGTTTCTAACAAGAGATCAGCTATTAATCTTATTGAGGACCCATTGTACATGAGGAGACATTTTTCTCTTGCTACTTTTAATTCTCTCTTGAATTTGGCTTTCAACAGCTTGACTATGATGTGCTCAGGTGTGGATCTCTGAGTTTATCAGACTTGGAGTTGATATTCTTGGCTGTGTAGGTTAATGTTCTCCATCAAATTTGGAAAGCTTTCTTCAAAAAGTCTCTGCCATTTTCTCTCCTCTCTTTCTGGGATTGCCATGATCCATACGTTAGTACACTTGATGGGGTCTCATAGGTCTCTGAGGCTCTATTCATTTTTCTTGATATTTTTTTTCTTTCTGTTCCTCAGACTTAATAATCTCAATTGACCTATCTCAAGTTTGCTGATTCATTCTTCCACCAGTTCAAATCTCTTAAAGCTCTCTAACAAATTTTTCATTTCAGTTATTGTACTTTTTAACTCCAGAAATTCTATTTCATTATTTTTTATAATTTCTATCTCTTTATTTATAATCTCTATTTAGCAAGATATTTTTTTCATACTTTCCTTTAGTTTTTAGATATAGCTTCCTTTATTTCTTAGAACATCTTTAAGTTAGCTTATTTAAAGTCTTTGTCTAATGAGTCCAGCATCTGGCCTTCCCCAGCTACTGTTTCTATTGACTGGTTTTTTTCCCCAATATATGGTCCATACTTTACTGGTTCTTTACATGTCTCATAATTATCTATTGAAAACTGGACATTTTAATTAATATAATGTGGCAACTCTGGAGATCAACTCATCCCTACTCCTAGGGTTTTTTTTGTTGTTGCTTTTGTTGCTACTGCTGCTGTTACCCTTTGTTTTAATGACTTTCCTGGACTAATTATGTAAAGCCTGTATCCTTGTGTAGTCACTGAAGTCTATGCTCAGTTAGTGTTCAGCCGGTGTTTGGACAAAGATTTCCTTACATGCCTTGAAGCAATATGTCTGCCCTTTGTTGAGAGAGAGAGAGAGTATGTATGTGTGTGTGTGTTGTTATACCTTCAATGTCTGGCATTTTAAAACTCGGTTTTATCCTTAACTTCCTGCTTGCACACAGTATCAGGATGGGCCAAATGTGAGAGATTAGGGCCTTCTTGGGTCTTTCCTGGGCATGCTCACAGCCCTACATATATGTTTGGACTTTTAGTTCCCCAGAAATATTCAGAGCTTTTCAAAACACCCTAAAAACATCTCATTCTCCAGATTTTTCTTTTAAGGGCTTGGGTCAACTTCTTGTTTCTCTAATTAGTATCACAACTTCAGGCACCTGCGATGTTAAATAATAATTGCTGCTGATCATTTTCAATAAACCCCCTGCAATTGGTTCTTTCCCACTGAGCAGCTCTAAGTCAGGTCAAATAAAGACAAGCCCTATGAATGGGCCTTCCCAAAGAGCTGTCAGACAGGTCAAATAGTGACAATTATCTCACAGGAATGGGGGTCTGGGGGTAGCTCAAAACCCATTCTGCCCCCTCCAGTGCCTGCTAAGCTCCTGGTTTCACAGCTATCTTGGTCGTGTGACTATTAACTTTCAAGGCTACTGTGAATCTGGGGAAAGGGAGATAGAAAGAGGGAAAATTCATTGTTCTTAATGAGATCCAGCCATTTTTCTTCTTGCAACCCCGTGGTTAATTTCCAGAGTTCTGAAAAAGTCGATTTTCAACATTTTTTCCAGTGTTCTCATTGTTTTTATTAAGGAGTGGATTTTCTGAGATCCTCATTCTGCCATTTCAAAAGTGCTTCCCTGAGGCTATGTTTTCAAATTACGTTTAACAGTAAATTGATTTAATGGAGAACAAAGAAGTACCTCTAAAGTAATTGACTTTTCAGTGAAGACAGCAGAATCCATGCAGCCAAATTAGTATTATTGTTACCATCAACAAGGGGGTTCTTCTACTCTCCGTAAGACAAGCCAACAGTCGAGAGGCAAGGTGGTAGGAAAGAAAAGGTTTTTATTACAGCTTGCCAGCAGGGTGGAAGATGGGGGACTAAAATCCAAAAGAACCATCTTAAGTGGGGCACAGAATCATGAAGCAGTTATATAGGCCAGTGGGTTATAGGGGAGGGGTTAGGAATGTTGACCCTCTGGTGTTAAAGACTGGGAGTTGCCACATCAGATCTTTTAGTTGTCATGGATATCAGCATAGAATCTCTGTCCAGGGCTCATCACATTCCTAGGGAACTCAAAAGAATAAAGTTGTCATCTTATTGCAGCTAGGAGGGGCCATAAAATCTACAGAGGATATATATCGCCCAGAGGGTGCATATCCAGCTGGGTTAGTTAATCAGAGGTTCATTCAAAGTTACAATATGGTCTTCCCTTATGTCAACCTTGTTTTGAGCCAGTATCATTATTTTGTTCAAAATCACCATCTTAGGAAGAATTACCATTTATTCTATGGTGGTTCACATACTTGAAATTATTTTGACTTTTTTATTTTACTTAGCATGAGGTAAGAAAAAAAAATTTTTTTTGAATATTTTAATAACGGCCAATTAGCATCCTTTGGGAGAAATTTAATTGAAAAAGTCTAACTAAAAAGTTATTTGATCAGGGTGAATATATAATCATTTGTAATCTAAACCAAGTGGTGGCTATAAAGTAATCAGAGCAATACTTGTGTTTGAATCATAATCTAACTACAAAAAGCTCATTCCAAAAAAGTAACTTCCTCAAAATGTGATAATATTAGAATAAGTTTATAGCATTCTCAGTGGACACATTTGGCTCAACAAGTTCTAAAGTGAATGTTCAAAATATCAATCTCGTTACTTTATTTTCAGATCTTATGTATGTTAAAGGCCTTTCTACAAACTATCTATATTAAAACTAGCCAAGCAAACTGAAAATTAGCAAAACACCTACAGTGCCTTTTGAATTCCCTTTTTCCATTTCATTTATACTCCTATTATGCTAGTTCAGGACTTTATTGATTCAAACTACTATATTATTAGTAGCATGTATACCTTCTAATCTATAAACCCTTCAAGAAAAATTATACCATATGTTAAGAAAAATGAAAAAGAATTACACGTCATGACATCTCCTCTGGAAGATTTTACAAGTTAGTTGATGAGATGAGATGTAATTTTATTGCCAAAAAACATAATATAGTTACCAAAATTATCTAAATGATAAATACAATAAATATAGGCAATGAGAAAGTATATAGAGATCTAAATGGTCTAGAATTTTTTGGAAAGAATTCATATAGGAAGTAAGGTTTAAAAAGGCTTTCAAGGATAACTAGAATTTAAAGGTTTATCCCTTTACTCATTCCTTTAACCATGTGCACAGTAAGTATTCAATGAAGATAGTAGTGAACAGATGTTCACTGGATGATTTTAGATGGATAGTGTGGAGAGAAAGCACTCCTGATGGGAAAAACAGAACGATCAAAGGCATAGAGGTAGGAATAAGCATGACAATGTAAGGGGATAGAAAAGACTCTAAGCCTTATTGCATCAGATGTTACATGTCTATCTAGAAATTATGGCATTGGAGAGCTAGCTAAAGGCCTTTAGAAATCATCTTTAAACCTCACATGTTTAATATAAGGAAAGTGCGGTCTAGAAAACTGCCCAAGGTCATTCAGCAAACAGAGATGTAAAAAAAATCAATGGGCACCTAAGAAGTGCCTACGGTGTATCAGGCACTGAGGCAGACACTTCCTCTCACAAAATAAAACTGTGAGTTGGGCATTATTACAATGATATCCAGTCTCCTGCTCTTTGCAAAACTTCACACTGCATAAATGAATGAATTCTCAAATAGGCATTAAAAATTAAATATCCAAAGGAGATAGTCTAATGAATTTTAATAATTTTTTTCCTTTTTTTTGTGAAGAAGATCAGCCCTGAGCTAACATCCATGCCAATCCTCGTCTTTTTGCTGAGGAAGACCAGCCCTGAGCTAACATCTATTGGCAATCCTCCTCCTTCTTTTTTTCCCCCTTTTTCTCCCCAAAGCTCCAGTAGATAGTTGTATGTCATAGCTGCACATCCTTCTAGTTGCTCTATGTGGGACGCCGCCTCAGCAAGGTCTGACAAGCGGTGTGTTGGTGCGTGCCCGGGATCTGAACCCAGGCCACCAGTAGCGGAGCGCATGCACCCAACTGCCAAGCCATGGGGCTGGCCCCAGAATTTTAATAATTTTTTACATAACACTTGTTTTGTAAAGAAAGAAGGGATGAGAGAGGAAAAGAGAAAAACCACTCTATATAAAACATAAAAATATGTTTGTACTAACTCAATTATTTAAAATTAAATATGTGTGGCCTACGAATATGTCATTATAAAATTAATGTCTGTTTTTTACAAGGTTTCCTGCAGGCAGGAAATACATTTTCTTTTTGTGAATACTTCAGATTTCATCAAAACAGCAATATAATGCAGAACTCAATGCAAAATAAGAAAGAATACCACGCCATCAATTTTAGCTCCTATTATACTGACAAAGCTTGTTAAGAAAAGAGGTACGGTTTTATTTTTTATAAATAGGGAGAGGATTTTAGTGTCTATTTTGGAATAGCAGGTAGTATTCCAGCTGTTTGGGGCCGCTGTGGGCTCTAGGCACTTTAAAATTAATGGGCTGGGCCAAACAAAGGGTATATTTTCGTTCTGCATCCAATGCGTATGCTAGTTCCTAGCAGATACAATATATTTCTGCAAGTGGTGCACATTTATTATTCCAAGTAGTAAATGAAGACATTTTCCTTCTCCTAGAGAATCAGCCCTTGAGTCAACTGAAAGACACCAGCAAGTAAAACTCAGTGACTCTCATACCCACACAGGAACACGCTGATTTCTCATGAGAGCTGTATTCAATCCACAGCTAAACAATGCCATTTTCAATGCCCATCTGTGGAAAGTACAATACTGTGGAATGAATACGAGCTTTGGAGCCAGAGAGCTCAAATCCCAGTTCAAATCCCAGTTCTAACATTTTCTAGTTGTGTGGCATTTAAATAATCCCTTAATTTCTCTGGACTTCAGTTTCCTCATCTGTAAAATGGGGACAATGTTACATACCTCATAGGGTTAATATAAGGATTACATTGTACATTTGTAAAGCACTTAACTTCTGTAAGCACTTAGCAAAAGAGCTGGTATATATAGGCCTTTAATGAATAGTGACTATTATCTGTCCACTCTGATATGTAGTTAAAGGTACGTATTATTTCAGCATCTTTCAGTTCTGACCAAACTTTAAATTAGTACCAAAAAAATTATCTAATTTTTCTCCTATGGTATTGAACAGAAAAAGAAAAACACTCGAGAAATGGGAAGGCCTTCAAGAAACAATTTTTCATGGCTATACAATTAACTGTGCATTAACTCCTGGCTTAAAATACTACAACAGAAAACTAGTTACACAATATTAAAAGAACAGAATATTAATCTACCATTGATATAAAAATACTAGTTGTCTCAATTTAAGGCATTTCAAGGACTTAAGAATTATTTCCGGTTTGATTTTACAGCTCTGCTGAAAGAAATCCTTTCCCTATCTCTTATTAAACCCAGAAAGATTCTTGAACACAATTTCTTGGCACTTCCTTTGAGATACCAAAAAATCAAGAGCTTCTGCTAACTTACTCCATGATAACTGGCACATGAAAAAATGTCTTATATATATTGTCTTTTTGATATTCACACCCATTCCAGACTAACAGTCAACAGATTTGCCATCACTTACACACAAATATTTTCTGAATATGTTTGCATATAGTATGCTATAAATATAGTAAAAACAATCTTCTGGAATAACTGTATGTGTCCCCATAAAAGGCATCCCTTATGCACATATAGCTCAAATTGACAGCACATAAATGACTTGAATTCATCAGATGGTTTTTCTTCTTTCCATTTATACCCAGCTCACATCCCAGGCCAATCTGCATCCTCCACATGTAATCAGATGATGTGATCAGCCTTGAAACACTCAAGAGATATATTTTCTAACATATATTCTTGGTCCAATATAATCTTGGATGTGCGGAAACAGAATACTACTCAGAACCCTAGCATATGACATTGTGTTTCAAGGACTATAGAGAAACATATGGTTATAATGACTTTAGTACTCCCCGTGATTACATAATCAGGGTGTAGTTTTAGTCTTAAAGGAGTACCAAATAGGCTTCGAATCACCAAAAAAGAACAGCTTTTACTGAGAGTGGTAGAGCATCTCATCCACCATGGTAATATAAGCCTTTGCAGTCAAAGTGAATTCACCCCATTCTGTAATTGACATTGTTCATAAAAACTATTTAAAACCATTTTACATTTTGTTACTATGCACAACTTCAACACTATTAAGTAAATCATCAGTGTCAAGAACAGTGGTTTATGATCATTGAAAAAGACTAGTCCAACTCTCAAAATAAACAACTGTTCTGTAAAACTCTTTTTTCCTGGTGCAAATAGAAACACTATTATGAAATGGCTTTAAAATCCAAGAGGACTACAGATTTCTCCTATAGATTACAGTTTGGCAAAAGTTATCATAATCCTAAATGAAGTTAGGCTCAATGGAAAATCTCTCTAGCATATGTATTTGAGTCCCAAACACAAGAGTACAGACTACTTCTTTGCATGAACCTCTATTTATTTGCCTCAAAATGAAATAAAATCTTCTCAGCATATGAATTCCAACAAGTAGCCTTACATCACTCTTCATTAAATACAAAAGCAACCAATTTAAACAGAATTTATTCAGTTTAGAAGGTGGAGGTCTTGTGGATTGCTTAAAAAGAGTATATACAATGGATTTGTACTGCATATTTTCTGTGCATTTTTTTCTTTTTTTCCCTACAAGTAAAATTGCAATCTTATTAATAGAAGATGTAGAACAAATCAGCTTTCAGCAAGGTTGTTCTTTCTTTAACAATGACAAACAACAACAACAAAACTATACTAAAACTATGTGGAAGCCCCACTGCAGGAAACTGCAAAAGTACAAAAGAACCAAGCACTAACATTGACCCACATTGCCCTCTGACACCCTTAACTAAATTACCTCCGTATGACCTACTTAAATTCTGGACCCCAAGAAAGTTTTCAGAAAGAGCTTTTCCAAATTCCTCTTTCTGTCACTCATAAAGCTTCATTCAGGTACAAAACGATAGGCCAATAATCTCCAAACTTTTTGATCACGCACGCCTGTTTAGAAAAAATAATAGCATTCACACTCAATATACTTATTTATTTATACATTAAATACTAATCTTAGCCTTTATATTAAATATTACTAAACCTAAAATTTTTTGTTTTCTTAAACAAAAATTAAATATCAGTAGACGATACACATATTTCAGATACCCCACTGGATCATCATGCATACCTCCTGGGTACTCCACTTTGGAGAACACCATACTATGTAATAAGTCAGGTATAGATTATTAGCTATGGAAGAGGCAAAAGATAACCTCAGTTAAAAGCCTCAAATGTGAAAAAAGAAGGAAGAGAGAGGACAGAAAGAAAACACCAGGTCACAAATAGTATAAGTTGCAAAGTCCATGAGCATCATTATAAGCCAGCCATTGCACATAAATTATCTCATTTAATTTTCAAAAGAACCCCTAAAGGAAGTATCATTTTTTGCTCTTGTATAGATGAGAAAATTAGGATAAGGGTAATTACACTTAAGGTCTAGATCTCAAAACCCACGATTGTCAGAAGCCTGGAAGAAAATAAAGGAAAAGCAGACTATCAAACATTCAGCCCTCCTACATTCCAAAATCCTTAAGATCTCTTACCACAGAAAAGGCAAGTCTAAAGACTCATTTATTATTGGGTTCTTCTATCTTTGACCTAATCATTAAAATATAGCATGTTCAGTAAATTCATTTCAAGGCGCTAGAGACAAATCGTAAAATATACTAAATTACTCTCAGAAGTTGAGAAAATCAATTATCTTTTGATTGCCTATCATTTCTTAAGCAGGTAACATGGATCCCACAAAGTCTTTAGAATCTCTATAAGCAGTTTTTAGACCTGTGGTGTCCCTCATTCAATATGCAAATATCAGCAGCTCCAACAATTCCATGCTCAGTGTTAAGAAATGTAGTAATATTTGTTATTTTCTGAATTAATTTGGTTAACTACAGACCTGCACAACCTGTGTGACCTGTAGCCCCACAAATCCTATCCCATTATGTAAAATTCAAACAAAATATATTAACTGCATACATTCATGAACACATATGCTTATCTGCATGACTCCCTTACACTATAGCTCGAAATATTAGTGGCATAAAGGTGTGGAAATAGCATAACTTCAATCAACATAGACAAAAAGATCTGACTCTAATGATCAGAAGTGGTGATAGACTTTTAATAGTTTTGGAGAAATAGTAACTAAGATAATAGCATTTTCAAGAGAATGTAACAATATATAACATTTTTCCGGAAACTGAATCATCAAAAGAAAATTATTCCCAAAAAGTCTATACTATCTGGTTAACAATATTAGAAGAAACTAGATTTTCTAAGCACGAACCTTTTCCTCATACTTTTATTTTATAATTCACAGAAAATTCTTACCATTCCAGTCCCTAGTATCCAAGTAAATATGTAGTCTGGATCAAAAAAAATTAATATATGATGACATACATGTACAATGAAACAAAGAAGTAGAATAAAACAATAGATAACTATTTAGAAAACTACAGCATCTTAAAAACAAACTCCTCATAAAAGTCAATATGGTTTCAGGAGCAATTTAAACCAGATTCAAATAAAATTCAAATAGGATTCAAAGATTATTCAATTCTAATAAAAAAGAAAGTTCTAGTCTCTTATAGAGAATAAATAAAATTCACTACCAAATTACATTGCTTTTATAGGACTATAAAACACAAAGCCTCATAAAATCAAGAATTTAATAAGATATGCAAAATGATAATAATGGCTAAAATTTATAAAAACTCTTCTATGTGCCAGGCTCTGTGCTAAACATTTTATGTGTTATCACTTTGAATTGTTACAAGCACCTCATAAGGTAGATGCTATTTGTGTCCCCACTTCCAAGTGGAAAAACTGAGTGGTTAAGAAATATTACCAAGGTCACATCATTAGTAGAATAGCCAGACTTTGACTCCAAACTGTCTTACTTCAGACCCTCATCTACAAACTACTACACATATACAGTAAGATAGTCCAAAATACTGCAAAATTTTAATGAATGTGTAGAGTGAATGGCTGACACCACCAATTAGTACCCTGATCAACCTCCAACTAGTTCTGTAATCCCTCCCAGGCAGACATCCTAAAAACTTCTTTAATCTACCCCATATATGTCTCAGAGATAAAATGATGATTCTTCTAATACATTTTCAGTCTGTAACACACAAATTGATGTGTGTGATGTTTGATTTGCTTATTTATTCACCCTTTCTTACGTAATACAATACGTGACGTGACCAAGTATAGAAGGATGTGCTTTGGAGTCAGATACATAAGGATTCACATCACACCTCTGGCTCTTTCTAGCTGTGTAATAAATTAATCTCTCCAAGTCTGTTTCCCCTTATATAAATGGAGATATTAACATCCACTTCATAAAATATCTGTGAGGGTTAAATAAAATAATATACATAAAGTGCTTAGCACAGAGCTTGGGACATAGTGAGCTTCCAAAACGTGGTAGTTAACGATTATTTGTGGATCAGCTGGAGCTAACAGTGTGACCTATGGTACAAGGACAAAGGAAAGGTAATTGACCTGCTGAGTGACCAAAACTGTGGCCTTGGCATGAAAGAGGAATGAAATTATCTAATCCAGTCCACTGATTTTCTGTAAGTGTCTACAGCACTTGCTCACCCACCTGTTTACAAAGCATTTCTCCTTTCTCTAGCTCATCTCATTGTTATCTCTAACTAGAGATTTATTTTCATTTCTTTCTCATTTCCTATGACCTGAAGATCCTTGCATATCCACCCTTATGAGCACCCAAATAGTTTGTTATCCCCTAACACAATACTTAGTCTATGTACTTGATACCCTGGGATTCATTTTACTATGCAGCAATCTACCACGAACATCTACCTAGAATGAGCCTAAAGATTGTTGAAAAGACCACCTAAAAGAAAAAGAAAACTTTGAATATTACCATAGCCTTTACAAGATTTACCAATGTTAACACAGCTTTCCATGAAAAATAAAAGCAAAACTGGAATCCAGTTGGTTCCCCACAATTTAGTGTAAAACAATAAGCACAATGATTGCAATATACTGCATTTACTTGTCAAATATGAATATGAAGTGGCACCACATCGTCTTACCTCTTCAGGTTCCATAATCAGTCCCCCTCCCATTTTTACTTCTATAAACTCCTAATTCACTCTTCCTTTTTTGTGTGTGTGAGGAAGATCGGCCCTGAGCTAACATCTGCCAATCCTCCTCTTTTTTTGCTGAGGAAGACTGGCCCTGGGCTAACATCCATGCCCGTCTTCCTCTACTCTATATGGGACGCCGCCACAGCATGGCTTGACAAGCGGTGTGTCGGTGCATGCCTGGGATCCGAACCTGCGAACCCCGGGCCACCACAGTGGAGCACGCGCACTTAACCGCTTGCGCCACCGGGCCGGCCCCCACGCTTCCTTTTGAAGAGCTACGATGAAACCATAATTTAAGGGATAGAACTATTTCACCAATATTTCTAATAAATACTAAAAAGTATTTATTTTGTTTGCTTTACAGAGTAAGCAATTAACAGAAAACCATGAAACTGTTTGTACATTTCAGATTCAAGTGAAAATAAGAATGGCTTTGAAAGAGCAACATTTCTGATTAGCTCTATGAAATAGGAACAGATCATGTGATTTGAGTTGCATTTAACCCAGAATGTTCTTTGTGGTCACTATATATCACAATTACTGTAATGTTATCCAGAAACTCTAATGGATTCATTGGGGTTTGAAGCTCTGGTAACTATCAGCACTTACTGAAACTTTTTCTTCCTTATCCAATACTAGATAAAATTAACTATTCCAGTTTAGAATACTGAATTATATGAATTACTGTCAAGACCTAGTAGATTAGGAACAGTGAATAGAATCATCAGCAATTCTCTAAATCAAAAGGAGTTTTTAAATACCTATTTTCTTGATGATATTAGGTTCTATATAAAAGAATAAAAGAATTATTCTTGAAAATAAAGTTGCTAAGCTTGATCAAATAGACTTTCTTTTTCATAAGTATATTAGATTTGTCCATCATAACATTTTGAGAAAAACTCCTTCAAAGGTCTTCCTAGTAGTGGTTGAAAGGAGCCCCAGTAAAGGTAAAATCTATGAAGCTAACAGATAAAAATCCGCTTAAATTGTTTCCATCAGTGAATGTCAATTTTTATTACAGGGCAGAATTTAATTCATTTTGTTTCATTTAATAAATATTCTCATATAATGTAGTTACTGTACTAGATATTATCTCATATTTCTAAGTATTTCAAAGTATTAAAGATTATTTATGACTGGAACATGTTACCAATGTATATATTAAGTTTTCTTCTCCTTCTAAATTACAATTTTAAATGCTTTAGGTCCAATTGACTCTGAATATGGTGAATGGACTCTAGTTACCAAAGAATCCTCTGAAGCTTATATAACACCAGCCAAGGTTATAGATTCTATTTGGAAGATTTTACTGTTATACAACAAGGATGGGGTCTTATTCATCCCCACCCACTCTCTCCCAATGTTAGCATAATGTTTAGCACCCAGTGGGCACTTAATAAACGTTTGCTGAAAAAAATAAATCAATAAGTGTTTAGAGACTCAAATATACATAAGGAAATCTCATACTCAGAAAAAATATACCAGTGGAGACAAGATTTAAGCGGAGAAAAAGATATATTATTGGCACAATTTCAGGGTAATTATACACATACAATCATCCAATAATTTCAAACTTAAAATATATTCAACTACAGGGGCCGGCCCGGTGGCGCAAGCGGTTAAGTGCGCGCGCTCCGCCGCGGCGGCCCGGGGTTCGCTGGTTCGGATCCCGGGCGCGCACCGACGCACTGCTTGGTAAGCCATGCTGTGGCGGCGTCCCATATAGGGTGGAGGAAGATGGGCACCGATGTTAGCCCAGGGCCGTCTTCCTCAGCGAAAAAAGAGGAGGATTGGCGGATGTTAGCTCAGGGCTGATCTCCTCACAAAAAAAAAAAAAAAAAAAAAAAAAATATATTCAACTACACCAAATTAATTATCTCAATAATGTTCCCCTATGCCCCCAAATTTCTCTCCTTTCACTTGGATAATTTTTTTAACTTGCACTAGCAATTCAAGCAACATTTTTACAAATGACATGTTTTGATTTGATTTTTAAGAAGAATGGATACAAACCTATATGTAATGTCAACTCAAATAAACAAATTCCTGAAATTTGCACCAAGGAAAAGAGTCATACAAAAGTTACTCTCAGTTCTGTCACTGAGATAGGAGTTAAAAAGATTTAAAACATTGCCAGCTAAATCAATATCAATGATCTTTTTTATTGGGAGGAAGTATTGATTTGATTTATAAAAGTTTAATTTCAAATTAGAACAGCTGTAAATATCCCTTAACCATTATTTTGTTATACATGGTAGAAAGATAAGCAAATCAAAATTTGGACTTCGTGTCTTTCTCTGTGAGGACAAAGCACTGCCTCCTCCATCCACATACCACTGGGTAGCTGGATAGTCCCATGAGGATGACGCCATATCAGGAGTTCAATGTTGGTACCTGATCTTGGCAAGTCAGATACTCAGCAATTGGTGGAAACAAAATCAGCTTTGGGGAGGGAAAATCCATATTACTGAGCCTCACATACCTCTATTCAGCTACCATATCCATGTTGTGCATGGGCTCTTTGAGCAAGCCGCAGGAGTCATTTAGGGATCATCTAAAAATTGAGTGCTTTGTCCACTGTGGATCTCTTTGGTAGGCATTAATGTGCGACAGGAATATCTTCACACTCCATTTACAATTCTTAGAGGTCTCCTCCAGATCTCCTTGTCACCAACTTCACAATTTTTTCTTTCCAAGTCCCTAATGAGCCAGTCAATGTGTTAGGCACTGCCCATGAAATAATGTATATTGATACCTTAGGATATCTCTACTTCTACACAAAATTAACAACTAGATGTAGTGCTCAGAGTTCAGTCCATTGGAAGAATCTCCCTTCCCACTGTCTTTCATGGTCATTGCTGCATGGGGTTGTAGTGCAGCAACTCTCCCCTGCACCTGATTTCAGTATACTATACAAATCCATCCATAAATCAGCACCACGTATGTTCTTTCTCTATTAACATGTCATAGGAAACTCCCCATGAAGCTATAAGTATGGGTTGAGGAAGAGGCAGACAAATAGTAGGACGAAGTACCATGGAAGTGTAAGTCATCTACTTATGCAGTTTACTTGTGCCTTCCGGGCTTTCTCAGGCCTGCTCTTGATGCATAACCTCTGATTCATAGTGGAATGCTGCTGGGCACATCCAATTTTATGGTTCACTCTATTATATAACACCTAGTTCATGATGAGCAGTTCAGGTCACATACTCACTTTGTGCCCTGTGGTCAGGAAGGAGTTCAGTCTCTATTAGGGTCCATAAGCAAGCCAGTAAAACTGTTTTTCAAATGGAGAATAATTGTTGACAAAGGAGAGAGGTCTGTGCCATGATTCTCCTTTGGGGTTTGCCAGAAGCTCCAAATAGTATCTCTGTCACATATATTTCCATACATTGAGTCTTCTGGATCATAAAATTCATGAGGTAGAACAGTTCGCCCTGCAGATAAGACCTACAGCAGAGGCCTTTTATTGTCGTGGCTTCACTCAAACTGGTAGCCTTAGAGTTTATCCAGTCAATGGGCAGCAGCAGCCCACCCAAAGGTAATACGTGTTGTATTCAAAATCCAAAGAGACTCACCAAGTATTATGCCTCACTCTTGGTGGTGGGTGACGTTTAAGTACAGGTGTAATGATTTGTTTCTCACTTTAGAAGAAATAGCCTGACTTAATCTCACCATAATCCTAGAAACTTCACTGATGCAGCAAGCCCTTGAACTTCTGCAGAGTTTATCTCCCACACTCTGAGATATATATATCTTACTAAAGTGACTAGGATACTTGATACTTCCTGCCCATTAGGTTAAATCAGCATAATACTATCAATGTTAAAGACATATTTGATGTTCTATTGGATCTAAAGGAAACCAAAATCCCTCTGGATTATGTATGACAGTGATCAGTTGAATTTACTTATGGTAAAACTGTAAACATATACTCCTGTCCCTGCCACGTAAATGTAAATGACTTCCAATTTTTCCTTACCAATTGAAATGGAAAATGAAACACTTCCAAAGGGCTGTGTTAGTTTACTCTCATAAAGATACCACAAGCGCAATTAGAATCACCATCTGAGTAAGTTTGCAAAAATATACTTTCATACTCCCTGACCCATATGACTTTTGCACTTGCCAAACAGTCGAGTTAAACATGAATAATTAGCCCCTAAACATGAATAATTAGCATTTTTTTATGTCTTTTATGCTGGTACTAATTGCTGAAATTCCCTCAGAATGTAGTGTTACTTCTTCTCTCTTGGGTGGGTGGGGGATGCCATTCCAGGAGCTTCTACTTGGCCCTTTTTATCATAAATTCCTTCATTCCGTGGATCAGGAGACATTTATTTTTCAAATTTCAAAGTTTTCATTCTTTTTGTTTGTTTGTTCAAATTTCCCTTTTACAGTAAAACTATTGAGGTGATGGCCATACTCCACCACCTCCTCCATGGCAATATCAACTTCCCGTTCCCTGGAAGGAGCTGAGAACTACAGCATCAGAGAGATGACTTGACCTCTGGTGGACAAAGCAACTATTTTGGCTGATTATTGAGGTGGACGACTTAGTGTCCAAGGGCAGCTCTGCTCTAACGAAACTGAGCTGGAAGGAAACTGAAGCAATAGCCAGTGGTGCACTAGAGGGCGGGAAGTGGTATAAACTGGTCACTATAGAAACAGTGACAGTTGCTAAGAACCACTGTCAGCTAGACCAGTCAGCAGGCCATCATTCTGGTCACTAAGAAGGGAGCTGTGCTGAGTTGAAGGGAGCAGGAAATGGAGAATGTGATGAACAAGACAGCCATCTAGATTACTAGGGGACCACATCTGGGTTCTTAGGGTAGTCCTACTGATTAACAGAGATTACACTGGGATATGGAATGGGAAGAAGAACAAGACAAACTGGGCCTGCCACAGCAGATGGCAGTCATCTTAGATCATGGGTCAGGAAACCAATGTGTTGATTCTGCCAGTTACTAATTATATCTACTCCCATTATATATTCAGGGACAGGGAACTGCTATTGGGCTCAGAATATTATCATATATCTCTAGATCTCCATAAATCTCTACGCTGACTGGTGTACCGTGGTGGTATTTAAGGTATCTGGGTATCAGTATAAGTTTAGAGGCAGAATCTAATAACTCAGAGGGTCTAGGTATTTCTGTTTCTCCAATGTACAGTCACCCTGGTAGAAGGCCACAGTGTTCTGTACATTGTGAAGATTTCCTTTTCCCACTGGCATTCAGGGTCATCGCTGCATTGGTTGTAGTACAGCACCTATCCATTTATAGTTGGTCTCAGTAAACCATAAAGATCCATCCATAAATCAGGACCACAGTTTTTCCTCCTCTATTAATATATCATAGGAATATGTCTAGAGATGGCTTGGATAAAAATGCACAATATACACCCATGGCTACATCGTAAGGTCCTTTTATAAAGGGACCTGGCCTCTCCCTCATTTGAGAGGCTGTGGGATGTGAATTGGAATATATCCAAAAACACTAAGGTGACTCATTTCTGCCCACAAGACCTGCCACAGGCAAGATTTTTCTGCCTATACATGTCAGTCAGTACATTGGAAGGCTACACATGTATTGTATTCTTAGAATTGCAAAATCAGTTAGCTATTGCTATAGAATAGCAGTTCGTAAAGTGTGCTCCCCAGACCACCAGCATCAGCATTACCTGATCAGCATTTCAAGTAGGATTGAAAAATTTCAGACTCCACTTCAGACCTATTAAATTAGAAATTATGAGGGCGGGGCCTAGAAACCTGGGTTTTAACAAGCCCCCCCTAAGTGAGTCTGATACATAGTAAAATTTAAGAACCACTCCCAAAGATCCTTGCAAGTCAAAACCCCATCCCTGTGGCTTATTGTGGTAGTTCAAACACCTTGTTTGTAATTATTAAAGGCCACCAGCTGGCCTTTATCACTCTGAGGTTACCATTAATCATATTAGGATCAGAGAACCCAAATACATTATAGCATAACCCACTGTCATCTCCTTCCTACAGAGGACATCAACCACAGAGCTAATCAAAGACGTTGTCATCCCCTTCACCAAGGCATTTCTTAGTGCTTTCATAAAAAGAGCATCCTCTGGCCTTCCTAGGGAGTATGGTTAGGAGTTAGCTAATCCATTCTAGCATTTTCATTTCCCTAAACCTTTGAATTCCTTCTTCTACAGTATGTCAGGTAATCTTGGACATTTCTACCTCATTAACTGTAGGTCATCATTGAGTTCAGGCTTCAATTAATATACTTCATAGATTATTAATGCCTCTCCCAAGTGCCTAAGCCACTATATTAAATCCCAAATCCCAAATGAGTACGCCAACGTCAATGAATTTAGTCTGATAGATCTTAGCGTCCACTCCACTGTGTGCCAATACAGACGGGCGAGGTCTTGAACTCTTTTAGTGTATAAACCATTCCTCTTGGGGTAGGCCTTGTACCTCTCCATCTAGGCTATGTTGAGTCAAGACAAGTTGGCAAAGGTCCTGAGGTTAATCAGCATTAGTTTGTTAGGCAAGTAAAAGACTTTGATGCACTGAAGAGCTAGATCTTAGTGGGGCAGAGGGAGTTAGGTTTAGGGCTAGAGGTTCCTCAGCCATATCTGTCCTAAAACTACAGCAGATGAGAGGTGCCTTCATTGCAAGTCTGTAAAGGATGGCTTCTTATTTGTCCACCCATGTCCTTAATTGTATGTTCACAGTTTTTCATTACTCCTTTTCCCTATTTATCCTCCTTAGCATCATAAGAAGAAACTAGAGGACTCTACAATCTTTAGATCTGTTATCATTGCCACACAACTAAGTATCACAGTCACTTGATCTCCCAATAGTCTATCTTCCATCTATACTTCATCCCCTGTTACCACCAGTGATACTTTGAGTAATTATAATGCTACCACATGCCATGAAGTACCATGTTCCATTTTCCTCCTCTGCACTCCTTGAATATATGATAAAATTAATTCCAGAATTCCATTTTGGTTCTGTTTTCTGGGACCACTTTTGATATAGTAGGAAAGAGTAGTAGGCAAGGTCCCATAGGTAAACACATGGCACACCCAAACTGGAAGAATAAAAAAAGAATTTTATAAAGGGACAATTTAATAAAGCTGTGGGCAAGGTACAAGGAAACCATAAGGCACTGGTTCTCTAAGTGTGGTATCTGGACCAGCAGCATCAACATCACCTGCAAATCTGTTAGAAATGCAAATTTGGGGCCTCACCCCAGACCTACTAAATCAGATATTCTGGGGGTGGGGCTCAGTAATCTGTTTTAACAACTCTTCCAGGTGATTCTAATGCACAGCAAAGTTTGAGAACCACTGACATAAGATATAATGCATTAACCAGATGCTAATAACAGTGGAGATTATCATCCGTAGGCCCAAAGACGCAAGAGAACAGAATAGTAAGTGGAACCCAGACAAAGTTATATAGAAAGAGCCACTTTGAGAGGATCAATGCCCTTTGGTCAAGAGACCCAGCCTACCCTAGAAAACACCATAACAAGAAGATAAGATAATTATAATCTCACCTCATTTACTCACTTCCTCCAATTTTCAACCTGGGCTCTCAAGTGGCTAAACTTAACCAGAAGCCAGAAGGCAAGGGAACGTGATGATTCCATCCATTTGAGACAGGCTCCCAGGGCAGAAAGCATTAGGGAAAGAAGATTATATCTGAAGTGGCAAATGGAGGAGATCCATCATGCATGTCTAAGATACTACTGTAAACACACCCAAATTTTGGCAAAACTCCAAAGCATTTATTTGAGCAAGTTATAGATTTATAACATTTTATAATCTTTATGGCAATAATTGTTTCTCAGGAATAGTCATTTACTATTTAACCTAATACCTGGATTCCAGTAAGAAAGTTCTTTTTTCATTCCTGACTAATCCCTTGCCTTATACCCTGTGGCTTAACACAATACGTGGTCCATTGTAGGCATTAAATAAATGTTAGAGATTACTACTACTTTCATTTTATAATCACCTCCTTTTCCCCTATATAGACATTTAAGTCCCTACCTTGTTTCCATACTGCATCCACTGAGCTGAAGATGCAACTTGTCATGAATCCTCCTAGGATTTCTGCTCATATCAGGACCCTCTTCTAAGCGCCATAATCAAAGCTCCATTCACCCACAAGCTACAGCCTACTGACTCACTCAATTCCTTTTTCCTTTATAGACTTCTTGACTTGTGTTTAATCTCATGTACTATTTTGGGCCTACTCTTGTCTTTGGTTAGACAGTCAAATAAACTGCTCTAGCCTCATTCTAGTTCTTAGCTCGATTCTACTCTCTTACCATTGGCATTGCCTTGATACTTGAGATGTGAACATGCGTAATGTAGAATTAGGCTAAATTAAGTGTCTGTATCCCCAACATTGACTTCTAGATCTCACTGTTGTCACTGTGCCCTTATCTGGATCTATCTCTACTGCACAATGTTTGTATTCATCTATTCAGAATTTACCTGAATTTCAAGTCTCATCTATCCTCGTTGGGCCCATCCCTTTACCAATGTTGCACTAGATATTAGAAGTACAAGTGTTTTAATTATAGACTACTTTACCACACACATTCCCATCAATGCTTCATTTTTCACAACACTGATAAATTAAATAAAAAAGGATCCTGAAGTTAGCATATAATCATTTCAAACTGAGTTTTTAAAGAAAATCAAAACAACACTGCATTGAATATTGTCTGGTTATTATGAACGTTTCTCTCAAATATTTCTTGCAAATATACCTCTTGGCTTTATCTAAAATAAATGGAATATATTTACAATTATTTTTGTTAATGCTCTGCCGAATAGTAAAAGATACATCTTTTGAGGTGTTGGAAGGATCAGCAAACCAATCTCACCCAGTCCTTACTTGGCACCTGCTATGTGCCCAACATTATGCTAGTTGCTAATGACTCAAAGTCAAACGAAAAATGTTCTCTGCCTTCAAAGGGAAATAAAAAATAAGCAGATAATTACATTGGTATTTCATAGAAGTACATGCTGGGTAATATACTCTAGACTCTGTGATCCAGACTCTGTCATCAGAGAAAGCTTCCCGGAGGAGATTTCCCAGAACTGGGTCCTAAAGAAGAGTAGACTTAGCCAAGAAGAAAGAGTGGGAATAAGAGAAGAGGAGGAAGTATAAGTAAGGAGCTGCATATACAAAGGCATAAAGGCAAGAGAGAGTATGAAACCTTAAAGTTAAAGGTGAAAAGTGAAGGGGGAAAAGTCTGGATGGGTATTTAGGAGGCAAATAAACAAGGGTCTTGTACCCTATGCTAAGAGCTATGCTAAAGGCCATAGAGAGTCATTGAAGAATTTTAAATCAGGGAGTTGAAGAATGGTATTTTCCTTTTTAAAATATCACTTTACTAGTTGTTAAAAAAAAAAAAAAACTAGACTGGAGAGGGGTAAGACCAGAAGGGAGGAGACCAGTTAGGATATCATTAGAGTTAAAACTCTAATGCAGGGCAGTGGGGGAAGAACCTGCACTAAAGTGGTGGACGTCAATATGGAGAAAAGTAGATGAATTTGTGAAAGATTAGAGAGGTAGACTCAACAAAACCTGGTGACTATCTGAGTGAGTAGTCAGAACACACACCAGGAGACACTAATACATGACTGAGCTCAAAATGAGAAATAGGCAAAGGAGATGAAAATAGAATGACCAGAAAATACAAGGCAAACTATATCATGGCATCTCACACCAAAAACAAGGAAAGAGTGGTCTATGGTATAGGCTGAGTAAACAAGTCTGAAAAGGAATTTGATAATTAGGAAGTCTTTCGTGAAATTTCCCAGAGGAGTTTCAGATGGGGAGGTGAAGGTAGAAATCAGATTACAGAGAAATGAGGAATAAATATGAGGTAAAAACAGAGAAAGCAAGTACCATTTTCTCTTCTAAAAAAGCTTAACAATCAAGAATAGAAAAAAAATGATAATCAAAAGGGTTTAGAGGCCAGGGAAGGTGTTGGCTTTTTTTTTTAAGATCAAAGGAACTAGAATTTCTATAAATACTGATAAGAAAAAGCAAATAACAGTAATCAAAATAGTATGGTATTGGCAAAAAAAAAAAGACACATAGACCAAAATAACAGAAAAGAGAGCCCAGAAATAAACACACACATATACTAACAACTGATCTTTCACAACAGTGCCAAGAATACACCATGGGGAAAATATAGTCTCTTCAATAAATGGTGCTGAGAAAACTGAATATCCACATGCAAAAGAATGAAATTGGACCTTTTCTCACACCATACACAAAAATCAACCCAAAATGGATTAGACATTTAAATGTAAGACATGAAAGCATAAAACTCTTAGAAGAAAACATAAGGAAAAAGCTTCTGAACATTGGCCTTGGCAATGATTTCAGGATATGACACCAAAAGCACAGGCAGCAAAAGCAAAAATAGACAAGTGGGATTACATCAAACTAAAAAGCTTCTGCATAGCAAAGGAAACAAACAATAAAATGAAAAGGCAACCTATGGAATAGGAGAAAATATTTGCAAATGATATATTGAATAAGAGGTTAACTTCTAAAATATATAAAGAATTCCTACAACTCAATATCAAAAAATAATAATAATACAATTAAAAATTGAGCAAAGGAGCAGTCTTTAAAGATGGCAACATAGGAGGCTCCTGAATTTCCCTCCTCCCATGTACACACCAAATGAACAGCTACACACAAAGCAATTCTGTCTGAAAGAAATCCAGAAACTAGCTGAGCAACTGCTACACAACAGGTGAACAAGAAAATACCCACACTGAAATCAGTAGCAAAGGTTGAGACACACTCTCACCATAAACCTGACCCCCAGCACAGTTGCCATACATATCTCAAAGATGAAACTTTCAGATTCATCTTAAGGAGTGAAAAGTTTGGACCACATATCTAGTACTTTTAAGATTCTTACCAGAGGGATGGGCCCCCAAAATATCTAGCTCTGAAAGCCAACAGGGCTTGCATCAACAAGACCCACAACACTATAGCTGCAATCACTACAGCTATCACCCTAGGGCTCAGGGCAGAAGGAGCAGACAAAAAATGCCCATCTCTCAATGTTTCCCTGAATGGGGTCTATCTGCATACGTTAAAGCTGCTATCTGAAGGTTAGGCCTTTAATTTAGCAAACATCTAGACACTGACTTCAATCCTCCTCAGAGACCAGGAAAGTCTGTGGACACCTCCCCAACTCTCTCCCCCTGCCCACCTCATGTTGCCCGTATCTCCCTGGAAGGAGCTTATACACTCATCTGCACCCCAGGTTTTGCAGCCCACCCAAAGAATGAGCCCCTGAATAGCCTGGCTCTGGTAGCCAATGGGGATTGCATTCAAGTCCCATGGGACAGAGGCAAACAAAGAAGCAGTTACTGATGAGTGCAGAAGCACTCCTCCCCCCATGGCTATACACCTGGGCCAAGCACAGAGGGAGCAGACAAAAACACCCATCTCCCAGTTTCTCCCTGGAAGAGGCCTAACTATGTATTTTCCCAACTGATATCTGAGGGTCCAGCTTCCAATCAACATGCATCTAGGTAACAACCGCAACCCTCCCCTTTGGGACACTGACGAGTCGGCATACCCTTAACTACTGGAAGCCACTAAGAACAAAGAAGGCAGCTGGTACAATCACAAAAGTCTGAGAGACAACCAGGGGCACAGGCCGGGCTGACTGACAAGTTTCATCTGCTACATGAAACTGCTCTGTCAAGACTGGGAGAGGTGGCTATTTAATGCACAAAAACCAACACAGAGAGTCAAGGAAAATGAAGAAAAAAAGAAATATGTTCCAAACAAAAGAACAAGTGAAAACTCCAGAAACAGATCTTAATGAAACAGAGATAAGTTCTTTTTTCTTTTATCTGTTCAGCTTGGGTGATTTCCTCTACTCTTTCGTCCAGCTCGCTAATCCGTTCTTCTGTATTCTCTACTCCGCTTTTAAGTCCCTCTAGTGAATTTTTCATTTCCAGTATTGTATTCTTCATTTCTGATTGGTTCTTTTTTATATCTCCCATTTCTTTGTTGACATTCTCACTGAGTTCATCCATTCCTCTCCCAAGATCCGTGAGCATCATTATGACTCTTTGTTTGAACTCTCTGTCAGGTAGATTGCTCATTTCTGTTTCATTTAGTTCCTTTTCTGGGGTTTTGTCCTATTCCCTTACTTGGAACGTATTCCTTTGCCTCCTCATTTTGCCTCTTTCCCTGTACTTGTGTCTATGTATTAGGTAGGTCAGCTACGTCTCCAGATCTTAGAGAGGTGACCTTATATAAGTGATGTCTTATGAGGCCAGGCAGTGTGCTTCCCTCTTGTCACCAGTTCCAAATGTCCCAGGAGTGACCCCTGTACAGGTACATATGTCCTTCTGTTGTGGCAGGATCACTCTTGCTGTAGGTGCCCAGGGAGGCTGAGCTGTCCCCCCGGATGGCTGGTTGTAATGCTCAGCAGCATGTAGCTGTTGTGGGCCCTTCAGTCTCTTTATCGGGTGTGTGGAGCCCCAGCACAGTTGGATGCAAGGTCTAATAGCACATTCCAGCTGCAGGTTTTCTATTAAGTGAGTAGGCCCCCAGCATGGCTGGTTGTTAGGCTCAGGGGCTTACAATTGCTATAAACCTCTGGCCCAAAGGCTCTTGTCAGCTCTCTGAGGATTGCAGTTGGGTGGGGCTGGCCTCAGGCACAGGAGCACCCGATTGTTTCAGGCTTTGGAAGGTGGGGCCAATCCCCTATGTGGCTATTTGAGAAGCACAAGTCTTCTGCAGCTGACAAGCCCCTCTGCCCACAGGGCCACATACAGTCAACACAGTCCTGCCCCAAGCGTGTGCCCCGACCTCTTGGAGTGGACCCAGTCGCTCTAAGGCAGGAGCCCCACTCACTCCACCAATGCTCCACACTCTCCACCCACCCCTTGCACACACCCTGTCCCACAGAGGTAGACCCACTCGCCAGGCTGCAGAGAATCCAGGCAGCTTGCTTAGCAGGCCCACTAGTTGCTGCAGCTCTTGTTGTTGGGTGGGGCCAGTCCCTAAGGCAGGCTGCTTTCCTTAGCTGAGCTGCATTAAATCAGTGCTCTAGTGGGCGGGGCAGACCCCACTACAGGGAGAACTCCAATGGCATCTGCCAGCATCTGTATCAGCACACCTACATCAGGACACAACAATAGCCACCACCAACGTCCCAGTCCCTGGAGAGGTCTCACCTCTCACCAAGATGCACCCAGAGCCTATCAGGTGAGTCTCTTTTCACCAAAGGACTGTGCACCTTTCTTTCTGGTGATTTTAGGTTGCTTTCCAAAATGAGTGAGTTTGTGTGTGGGCCCTTTAAGAGCCGGCTTTAATTTTTTGTGTCCCAGCTTTTCTGGGGGTATTCCTCATTGTTGTTAGCAGCCAGCAAAGCCAGATATTACGACACCCGTCTCAGTTGTGCTGGGTCCAAACAATGCCTATAGTGGGAGCGCTCCCTGGCTCAGGTCCCTCGCTCCTCCAGGTAAGACTGCATACCTTTGGATTGCTCCTGGGCGGCCATGAAGTGCTGTGGCTTGTGAAGGTGGCATTTTTTTCTCTCCAGAAGGGAATTTCTGCCTCTTCCACCTAAATTAGAGTTGTTTATTATTACAGGGGTTCCTCTTATCCAGTTTTCAGTTCTCTCTCAGGGATAATTTTTCCTAGAGTAGTTGGAAATTGGCTGTGTCCATGGGAGGAGGTGAGTTCAGAGTCCGCCTACGCTACCATCTTGACTTCTCTCCAAAACAGAGAGAAGTTATTTACTTGACAGAGAGTTCAAAATAACGTTCATAAAGATGTTCACCAATGTCAGAAAAATAATGTAAGAAGAAAGTGAGAATTTCAACAGATACATGTAAAATATTAAAAGTGCCAAACAGAAATGAGAGAGCTGAAGACTACAATAACTGAACTGAAAAATTCAACAGAGGGTTCAACAGCAAACTAGATCAAACAGAAGAAAGGATCAACAAACTTGAAGATAGAACAGTGGAATTCATCCAATCAGAGGAGCCAAAAGAAAAAAGAATGAAAAAAAGTGAAGATAGCTTAAGGGACTTATGGAACACCATGAAGCACACCAATATTCACATTATAGGGGACCAGAAGGAGGAGAGAGACAAGAGGATAGAAAGCTTATTCAAAGAAATAATGGCTGAAAACTTCCCTAACCCAGGGAAAGAAACAGACATCTAGAGACCTAAAGCCCATGGAGTTATAAATAAGATGAATCCAAGATACCTACACCTAGACACATTATAATTATGTTGTCAAAATTTAAAGACAAAGAGAGAATCTTAAAACCAGAAAGAGAAAAACAGCTTGTTATGTACAAAGGAACCCCTAAAAGAGTATCAGCAGATTTCTCAGTAGAAACTTTACAAATCAGAAAGGAATAGGATATTAGATTAAAGTGCTAAAAGAAACAAAACAACCAATCAAGAATTCTCTACCTGACAAAGTTGTCCTTCAGAAGTGAAAGAGAGATAAAGAATTTTCCAGACAATCAAAAGTCAAGGGAGTTTATTACCACTAGATCAGCCTTACAAGAAATGATAAAGAGAGTTCTTCAAGTTGAAACAAAAAGACACTGATTAGTAACAGAAAAACATTTGAATGTATAAAATTCAATGAGAAAGGTAAATATATATGTAGTTAATTCAAAATAATCTAATGTAATAGCGGTGGGTAAATTACTCATAATTGTAGGATGAAGGTTAAAATACAAAAATATAAAAATAATTACAACTACAATAATTTCTTAATTGATACACAATGTAAAAAGATTTAAATTGTGACATCAAAAACAAAATATGGAGGAGGAGAGTGTAAAAATGTAGAGCTTTAAAATGTGTTCAAAGTTAAGTTGCTATCAGCTTATATTGGACCATTATAAATATAAGATGATTTATGTAAGCCTCATAGTAACCACAAAGCAAAAATCTATAGTAGATATATAAAAGAGAAAGAGAAAGGAAGCTAAGCATATCACTAAAGAAAGTCATCAAACCACAAAGGAAGAGAGAAAGAGAAGAATAAAGGAACAAAGGAAGTACAAAACAGCCAGAAAATAATTAACAAAATATCAGTAGTAAGTCCATACCTATTAATAATTACTTTAAATGTAAATGGACTAAATTCTCTAATCAAAAGACATAGAGTGGCTGAAGGGATTAAAAAACAAGACCCAACTATATGATGACTACAAGAGGCTCACATCAGCTTTAAGGACACACACAGACTGAAAGTTAAAGGATAGAAAAAATATATTTAATTCAAAAGGAATCAAAAGAAAGCAGGCGTAGCTATACTTAGACAAAATAAACTTTAAGCCAAAGACTACAATAAGAGACAAAAAAGGCCATTATATAATAAAAAGGGGTCAATCCAACAAGAGGATATAACATTGGTAAATATGTATGCACCCAAATAGGAGCACCTAATACATAAAGCAAATATTAACAGATCTGAAGGGATAAATATACAATACAATAATAGTAGGGGACTTTAATACCTACTTTCAACAACAGATTGATCATCTAGACAGAAAATCAATAAGGGAACACTGGGCTTAAACTATATGTACCAGATGGACTTAATGGACATTTACAGAACATTCCATCCAAAAGCAGCAGAATGCACATTCTTTTCAAGTGCACATGAAACACTTTCCAGGATTGATCATATGTTAGGCCACAAAAGAAGTCTTAATAAATTTAAGAAGATTGAAATCATAGCGAGCATCTTTTCTGACCAAAATGGTATGAAACTAGAAATCAATTACAAGAAGAAAACAGGAAAATTCACAAATATGTGGAGATTAAAAAACATGCTCTTGACCACCAATTGGTCAAAGAAGAAACCAAAAGGGAAATCAAAAAATATCTTCAGACAAATAAAAAATGGATTCTAAAATGTATGGGATGCAGCAAAAGCAGTTCCAAGAGGTAATTTTATAGCAATAAATACCTGCATTAAGCAAAAAGAATGATAGTAGAAGAAAGGAAATAATAAAGATCAGAGTGGATAAATAAAACAGAGACTAAAAAGGAAATAGAAAAGAACAATGAAAGTAAGAGCTGGTTTGGTTTGGGGTTTTTTTTTTCTGTTTTTTTTTTTTTTTTTGGTGAGGAAGATTGGCCCCGAGCTAACATCTGTTCCCAATCTTCCTCTTTTTGCTTGAGAAATATTATCCCTGAGCTAACATCTGTGCTAATCTACCTCTATTTTGTATGTGGGACACCACCAAAGCATGGCTTGATGAGCGGTACGTAGGTCCATGCCCAGGATCCAAACCCGCAAAACCCCAGGCTGCCGAAGCAGAACACATGAAGTTAACCACAATGCCACTGGGCCAGCCCTGAAAGAGCTGGTGGTTTTTTGAAAAGATGAACAAAACAAACAAATCTTTAGTTAGAGTAACCAAAGAAAAAAAACAAGAGAGAGACAGAGACAGAGAAACAGAGAGAAAGAGAGAGAGAGAAGACTCAAATAAAATTATAAATGAACAAAGAGACATCCAGCTGATACCATGGAAATACAAAGGATCATAAGAAACTTCTATAAACAATTTTAAGCCAACTGTGGGCCAACCTACAAGAAATGGATAAATTCTCAGAAACGTACAACCTACCAAGACTGAATCACTAAGAAACAGAAAATCTGAAAAAATTAATTACTAGTAATAAGGTTGAATCAGTAATCAAAAACCTCCCAACAACCAAAAGTCCAGGACCAAATGGCTTCACTAGTGATTTCTACCAAACCTTTAAAGAACTAATGCAATCCTTCTCAAACTTTTCCAAAAAATAGAAGAAGAGGGAACACCTCCAAACTCATTTTGGTATCATTACACTGATACCAAAACCGACAAGGACACTGTAAGAAAAGAAAATTACAGGCCAATATCCCTGATGAACATCGATGCAAAAATCCTCAACAAAATATTAGCAAACCAAATTCAACAGTACATTAAAAGGATCATATACCATGATCAAGCAGGATTTATTCTGGGGATGCAAGGATGGTTCAACATCCACAAATCAATAAATCTGATACACCACATTAATGAAGAATAAAAAATCACGTGATCATCACATGGATGCAGAAAAGGAATTTGGCACAATTCAACATCCTTTCATGATAAAACTCTCAACAAACTAGGTATAGAGAGCTGGGGCTGACGCCGTGGCATAGCGCTTAAGTGCACGTGCTCTGCTGCTGGTGCCCCAGGTTCAGATCCCGGGTGCATACCGATGCACCACTTGTCAGGCCATGCTGTGGTGGCATCCCATATAAAGTGGAGGAAGATGGGCATGGATGTTAGCTCAGGGCTGATCCTCCTCACAAAAAAACAAAAATAAAACAAAAAAACTAGGTATAGAGGGAATGTACCTTAACATATTAAGGCTATGTATGACAAGCCCACAGCCAATATCATACTCAACAGTGAAAAGCTGAAAGCTTTACTTCTGAGATCAGGAACAAGACAAGGATGCTCACTCACACTACTTTTATTCAACATAGTATTGGAAATCCTAGCCAGAGAAATTAGGAAAGAAAAAGAAATAAAAAGTATCAAAATCAGAAGAGAAGAAATAAAATTGTCTCTATTGGCAGATGACACAATAGTATATATATAAAATCCTAAAGATTCCACCAAATACTGTTAGAACTAATAAATTCAGTAAAGTTGCAGGAAACAAATCAATATATAAAAATCAGTTGTGTTTCTATACAATAACAATACTCTATCATAAGGAGAAATAAAGAAAACAATCCCATTTATAATAGCATCAACAAAAATAAAATACTTAGGAATAAATTTAACCAGGGATGTGAAAGATCTGTAAACTGAAACTCTAAGACACTGATGAAAGAAATTGAAGAAGACATAAATAAAAGGAAAGATACTCTGTGCTCATGGATTAGAAGAATTAGTATTGTTTAAATGTCCATACTACCCAAAGTTATCTATGGATTAAACTCAACCTCTATCAAAATTCCATGGCATTTTTCTCAGAAATTCAAAAAACAGTCCTAAAATTTGTGTGGAACCAAAAAAGACCCTGAATAGCCAAAGCAATCTTGAGAAAGAAGAACAAAGCTAGAGACATCAGCTCCCCGGTTTCAAACCATATTTCAAAGCTATAATAATCAAAAAAGTAGGATATTGGCACAAAAATAGACACACAGATCAATGAAACAGAATAGAGACCCCAGAAATAAATGCATGCATATAGAGTCAATTAATTTACAACAAAGTAGCCAAGAATATACAATGGGAGAAAGGGTAGTCTCTTCGATAAATGGTGCTGGAAAACTGAATAGCCACATGTAAAAGAATGAAACTGGACCCCTATCATACACCACACACAAAAAGCAACTCAAAATGGATCAAAGACTTGAACATAGACTGAAAACCATAAAACTTCTAGGAAAACACATAGGGGGTAGGCTCCTTGACAGCAGAGCCAATGGTTTTTTGGATTTGACAGCAAAAACAAAGGCAACAAAAGCAGAAATAAACAAGTGGGACTACATTAAACTAAAAACCTTCTGTACAGCAAAGGCAACCAATAAGAAAATGTAAAGGACACCTATGGAATGGGAGAAAATATTTGCAAATCTCACATCAGATAAAGAGTTAATATCCAGAATATATAAAAAACTCATATAATCAATAGCAAAAAATAAACAATCTGATTTAAAAATAGGCAAAGGAATTGAATAGATATTTTTCCAAATAAGACATACAAATGGGCAACAAGTACATGAAATCGTGCTTAACATCACTAATCATCAGGGAAATGCAAATCAAAACCACAATGAGATATTACCTTATACCTATTAGGAAAGCTATTATCAAAAAACAAGAAACAACCAATGTTGGCCAAAATGTGGAGAATAGGAAACCCTTTTGCACTGTTTATGAGATTATAAATTGGTATAGCCACTACGAAAAACAGTATAGAAGTTCCCCAAAAAATGAAAATTAGAACTACCATATGATCTAGCAATCCCAGTTCTGGGTATATATCTGGGATCTCAAAGACATATCTGCATCCCCATGTTTATTGCAGCATTATTCACAATAGCCAAGACTTGGAAGCAAACTAAATGTCCATCAATGGATAAAGAAGATATGTAATAGAATATTATATAATAAATATATTATCCAGCCATGAGAAAGAAGGAAATCCTGCCATTTGTGACAACAGGGATAGATCTTGAGGGCATTATGCTAAGTGAAAGAAGTCAGAAAGAGAAAGTCCAATACTGTATGATCTCACTTATATGTAAAAATCTAAAAATGCCAAATTCATAAACAGAGACTAGAATGGTAGTTACCAGGGGTTGGGGAGTGGAGGAAATGGAGAGATTTTGGTCAAAGGGTAAAAACTTCCAACTGTAAGATGAATAAGTTCTGAGGATCTAATGTATGGTACAGTGATTAAAGTTAATAATACTGTATTACATACTTGAAAGTAGCTAAGAGAGTAGATCTTAAATATTCTCACCACAAAAAAGAAACGGTATTTTGTGATGCAATGGAGATGTTAGCTAATGCTATGGTGGTAATCAATTTGCAATACGTAAGTGTATCAAGTCAACACGTTGTACACCTTAAACTTACACAATGTTATATGTTGATTATATTTCAATAAATCTGAAATAAATAAATAAATGCTGGGCAGAGGAACTGAATAGACAACTCTCCAAAGAAGACATACAAACCACCAAAAGATATGCGAAAAGTGGCTCAACATCACTAATCATCAGGGAAATGCAAATCAAAACCACAATGAGATACCATCTCACACCTGTTAGGAGGGCTTTTATCAAAAAAACAAAAGGTAACAAATGCTGGAGAGGATGTGGAAAAAGGAAACCCCTGTGCACTTTGTGGAAATGTAAATTGGTGCAGCCACTATGGAAAACAGTACGGAAGTTCCTCAAAAAACTAAAAATAGAACTACCACTATGATACAGCAATTCTATTTCTGGGTATACATCCAAAGGAACTGAAATTAGGATCTCAAAGAAATATCTCCATCCCCATGTTCACCGCAGCGTTATTCACAATGGCCAAGACATGGAAGCAACCTAAATGTTCATCAATACTTGAATAGATAAAGAAAATGTGTTATATATCTACCACGGAATATTATTCAGCCTCAAAAATGAATGAAATCCTGTCATTTGTGACAATGTGGATGAAACTGGAGGACATTATGTTACATTAAATGAGTCATACACAGAAGGACAAATACTACCTGATACAACTTGATGAATCTAAAATAGTCAAACTCATAAAAGCAGAGAGTGGAACGGTGGTTGCCAGAGGCTTGAAGGAGGGCCAAACAGGGAGGTATTAGTCAAAGGGTATAAAGTTCCAGTTATACATGATAAATAAGTCCAGAGATCTAATTACAGCACAGTACCTATAGCGAACAATACTATATTGTACACTTAAAAATTTGGTAACAGGGTAGATCTTATATTAAGCGTTACTATCACAAAAGAATAATAATAGTAAGTAAGAGGGAAGAAAGTTTTGGAGGTGAGGGATAAGCTTATGGCATAGACTACAGTGATGGTTTCACAGGTGTATACTTATCTCCAAACTCAAGTTGTATACATTAATTATATATAGCTTTGTGCACATCAAAAAAATTTTTTAAGATCCAATAAAAATGGAGGTTGAGGAAAGGATGATGGTATTCCCTTCACACCAGGGATTAGGGTGTATACAGTGAGAGACACTCCTGACACAAAATGTCTTTTAAGTAATGTCACAATTAACCTCTAAAAGCTTGAACAAATACTTCAAAAAAGTGATGAAAGACACGAGATAGATTGTTAAAGAAGAGCTCTTTATTAATCCAAAGAAAAATCACAGGTATTTCCTGCCTGACATTTTTAAATGGTGAAATCTGGCTAAAGAAGATATCAAGGGTCCTTAATTAATAAAACCTGGATCATAAACCTCAGGAACAAGAATTTGTAAGAAATTTTACAGAAGTTTCCCAAACAGTAATAAGTGGCCAGAAAAAGATGCAAGATTTTAGCCTGCCAATGCCGATGGTATTTTACAAGTTAACAGCTCCCCAAGACTTCATGCTCCTCCACCAGCTCCTCCAACCCCACACTAGCCATTTAACTGCCTAGGACCATTGCCTTGATAGCTTTGGCTCAGAACTTCTCTGGAGCCCTCTGCTATTGGAATCCAAAACAATATGCAAGGATTAAAGAGTATGCCTGTCTTCTAGGTCGTGGTCTATCCAAGTTAAAACTGAAACCATTCCTATAACCGACTTTCCTGGGAAGAGTATTCCAGACAAAACAACTATTTCCGCTTTAATGTAAATGTACATGAGAAGTGGAAGTAAACACTTTGCATGCAGAGAGAAAATCTATAGAAGATCCAAGGAAGGGGATAGGGAGGAGGGAAGAGACGGAAATGTAAAAACTAAGAGGAGAAAGTATAGCATTGTGAAGGTTCTGGACACAAACTATCGGAATTCAAACCCTGGCTTTATCCTTTACCAGCTGCAAGACTTTAAACAAGCTGCTTAATTAGTATCTGTGGGCCTCATTTTCCTCATCAGGAAATAACTCTTAGAGTTATTGTGTGATTAAATGATTAATAAATGCAAAATGCTTGGTGACGTCTTCCATCTAGTCTTGCTAGCTGTTCAATTCTCTCTTCAGTATCTTTCTCATAGAAAAGCAAGGGAAATCAACTTGTCAACTAGTAAAACAGTGGTATCTACTAACTGATTAATTATACTAGTAGTATACACGAATTGATTGATACTAATTGATTAAAAGTCATAAGATATCTTTATACACTGAGTTAAAACAAATGGCATGAAAAGCTTTCCAAGTCCTGAATCTCTACCTTGTACATAACATATAACTGGTTATTTTTTTTTTTACTTCAACAATTGAGTGCAATGTCCCATTAATATAAACCACAACACTAGTAGCAGAGAATCATTCAGTCACAGTCCAGTCATTTCACCAGGAAAAAAAAATATGCTTATTTTGCAGAACATCCTTGAAAAGCTACACTAGTTAAAACTCAGTATTCAAAATACACCTGTATTAGACAGAGCAGGGTCCTGCTCTGCCTAACACCTGTTTCTAAGAGAGAGTGCACAACCTATCGCCCCAAACTTCAGGCTATTTCCTGAGCATTTCGAAATAGTCACTAGGTGATCCAGCACATAGGTGGAAATAAAAATTGGTTAGGCAAGTCAGATTTAATCACTCTGGAACATAAGAGGAAAAATATGGACAAAATCAACCAGTGGAATTAGAAATTAACACACAAAAAGAAACAGAGTCATACTAATGGTACTACAGTAAAGGTACTAGAGTAAATATCCAAGAAACTTGTGTCACTCACAGAACAACAGCATTATCTGGTCCCTATTCCTAAGGTCCTGTGAGAGTCTGCCACCTATCACGTGTTCTCACAAGACTCCTGTTATTCATTTTTTCTATGATCAGAAATTGCCAAACTAACACATGCTAGCATTTAATCGTCATTCCCCCTCCTCATATGACCTACATACTTGGATCACCCTTTCAATACTCAAGAAGAGGCTAAATTAAAATATCACATCTTTGAGACATTTTTCCTATCTTAAAAGCTAAATGGGGGGCCAGCCCGGTGGCGTAGCAGTTAAGTGCGCGCGCTCCGCTTTGGCGGCCCAGGGTTCACAGGGTCAGATACCGGGTGCGGACCGACTCACCTCTTCTCAAGCCATGCTGTGGCAGCGTCCCATATAAAGTAGAGGAAGATGGGCACAGATGTTAGCCCAGGGCCAGTCTTCCTCAGCAATAACAGGAAGATAGGCAATGGACGTTAGCTCAGGACTAGTCTTCCTCACAAAAAAAAAAAAAAGTTAAATGGTATGCATAATGAGTACTGAAAGACTTCATTAATTAAATGTGCCAGTTAAGAGGACCAAGCATAATGTTCAGAGAAAACAAAGAATTCTAGAATTGAATCAAACTATTTAAATATTGAAAGTTAACTTAGAGACCAATTAGTCTAACCGCTCACGAGAGTAAGGAAATTGGGAGCTAGGAAGTAAGTCACTAGGGGCTAAGAGACTTGCCAAAGTTGACACAGCTGTTTAGAGGCAGAGGCAAAACCAGAACCAGAGCTACAAATTTCTACTTCAAAACATTTTTTTTCTATAACCATAAAGAAGTTTCAATTCTCAAAAAGTTGGCTTTCACCCTTGGTCTGAACTGACTCCTGTTAATCTGTTTACCTTAATTCCAACATCTTTGAAAGGCACTAATATAATTGTGACTATGGGAAGAATGTTATTTCATTTTGTGAAGAAGTTTGAAGACAAATAGCACCATTACAATTATGACTCATCTCTAAAAGTTTAACGTTTCAACCTTTGCTTCTTATTGTCTTTTTATGCAGCATGATTAATGCAGTCTCTTTCTTATGACTGTCACAAGAGCCACAAAATCTCTCACTTCTTTTGTAGTGACTTAGTTTGAAAACAGCATGCACAATAACAATTTTTCCATGAATGCTTATGTACATAAATTTATCAAATAAAGAGACTATACTATTCAGTCACCATCATCAAGTGAGGTAGTATTTCATCTTACAGCATCTCCTGGCTCAACATTTGTGACAAGTCTAAATTGCTTCATAAACCTCTCCTGCATTGCCACTCTGTAGGAAAATCTATGGGAGGTGGCAATATGATGTAAGAAAAAAAAAGAATAAAGGGGGGATAAAAAGGAAATGAATGTGGATGATAAGCCTGGGAGACAACAGATAAGGTGCAAAGAGAGAAATGAAGATGGATAATAAGAATAGATATGTGTATGTCGGGGTGTGTATAGGTGTGTGTGTTTGTGTGCAGCTGATCACAAGGATACAGTCAGAAAGAGGTCATCATTACATTGTTTTGACTGATCTGTTGCAGAACAGGAACCGTAAGGAAACTGCAGCAAACAGGGTCAACTTAATTCTGATCAATACACAGTGACTATAATAAGTAGTTATGTATCAATCCATGATTTCTCCAGAGATTTTAGGTAGAATGATAACAAATCAAAAAATGCTAACCCAATTAATCACATTGTTGCTGGCCAAAGGTAGCAGCATTACACTCCTGAGAGTATTCTAAAAATGTCAGCGCAGCATTGTTCTCTACCAAGAATTGTTGTCAGCCTGCAAATGTACCTTCCCTTTAAAAAATTGCCACCAAGGCATCTAAATTAGAAAGGAAGAAGTAAAATTTTCTCTGTTTGCAGATGACATGATCTTATATGTAGAAAATCCTAAAGATTCCAGAAAAAAATTGTTAGAATAAACAAATTCACCAAAGTTACAGGGTAAAAATCGACATACAAAAATCAGTTGCATTTCCATACACTAACAATAAACACTCCAAAAGGAAATTAAGAAAACAATTACATTTACAATAGCATCAAAAAAATAAAACACTTAGGAATAAACCTAATCAAGGAGGTAAAAGACTTGTACACTGAAAGATCTGTACATTACAAAACATTGCTGAAAGACATTAAAGATACAAGTAAATCAAAAGACATCCCATGTTCATGGAGTAGAAGACTTAATATGGTTAAGATGGCCATTGTACCCAAAGTGATCTACAAATCCAACGCAATCCCTATCAAAATCTCAATGGCATTTTTTTGCAGAAATATAAGAATTCATCCTAAATCCATATGGAATCTCAAAGGATCCTGAATAGCCAAACAATTTTGACAAAGAAGAACAAAGCTGGAGGATTCACACTTCCTGATTTCAAAACATGCTGCAAAGCTACAACAATAAAAACAGTATGATAGTAGCATAAAGACCAATAGACCAGTGGGATAGAATCGAGAGCCCAGACATAAACTCTCATGTATATGGTAAACAATCTTCAACAAGAGTGCCAAGACCACTCAGTAGGGAAAGGAGAGTCTCTTCAACAAATGGTATTGGGAAAACGATACATCCACATGCAAAAGAATAAAGGTGGACCCTTATCTTATACCATATACAAAATTTAATTCAAAATGGATGAAAAATCCAACCATAAGACCTAAAACTATACAACTCCTAGAAGAAAACATAGGGGAAAAGCTCCATGAGGGAGCAGTGTCAGCAAAATGGCAGCATAGGAATTTCTAGCACTCATCCCACATCATTCTCCCTGCAGAAACATCAGCCAAGAATTCAAGGTGAGGGATTATAGCACCTGAATGAAGCACAGAAACAAGAAAAGATGCATTGAGGAAGGTAGGAAAGGTAGATTCACATTACCCCTTCACCCCTCCCCCAAATCCAAGTAGGTAGCTCAGCATGGAAAGAGACACTCTCCCCATGGGAGAAGGAATGTAAAGTGAGCACCGAACTCCACCACAGACCACAGAACCAGCCCACCCCAGCACCAGCCCAACTCCATGCCCCTAGGTGGCCCCCTGCAGCCTCCCACAAACACAAGCCCCCCGGCTCACCCCAGGGCCTGCCAGCTCTTGCAGCCCCAGGTGGCTTCCCCAGCACCAGGATCCCAGTGGGCTTTGTGAACCCAGGCCCCCAACTGACCCAGCACCTGCAGCTCCAGCAGGCCCAGGTGGCTCCAGCAGCCCCAAGCAGATCCTGCAGCACCAGGCTCCCAGTGGGCTCCTATAAACCCAGGTTTCTGGTTCATCCCAGTGCTGGCCAGCTCCTGTGACCTTTGGTGGCTTCTGTGGCCTTCTGTGGATCCTATGGACTCAGACTCTCAATCAGCTCCCATAAATTCAGGCTCTAAGCTGCCACTTGCAAACCCAGACTTCCAACTGGGCCAGCACCAAACTGACTACTGAAGATCCAGGTTTTCAACCCACTCCAGCACCAGGCCAGCTCCCACAGCCCTAGGCCCCCAGCCAATTCCAGCACTAAGTTGGCACCTAAGGACATAGACTCCAGACCAGCTCCCATGGACTCAGGCTCCCAGCCTTCCTCAGTACCAGGCCAGCCCTCATGGCCCCAGCCTAGAGGCCAGTCCCCTAGGCCCCAGGTTATAGGCCTACACCCATAGACCCAGGCTCCAGGCTAACCCCAAGCCAAACTGGCCTATGTGGCTGGAGCCTCCAGGTCAGCTTCAGTGACCAGGCTCCTGTCCCATGCCAGTAATGGAATGACCTCCACAGACCTAGACAATGGGCCCACCCCAGTGGTCCCTAGCACCTGGTTGGCTCCTGAAGACCCAGAATCTAGATCTACCCATGTAGACACAGGTCCCAGGCTGCAGACTCAAGTGCCAGGCTTGCCCCAGTGAACCCAGGCCTCAGGCTCACCCCTGCAGACCAGGCACCAGGCTGGTCCCCATGTAACCAAGCACCACGCTTGCCCACCTGCTGACCCAGACACCAGACCTACTCACCAAGCACTCCAGCAGCAAGGCCACCCACAGACAACATCAGACAGCCCATCCAGAATCTCTGGATGGATGACTGTGAAGGACTTTGCCTACCAAAGCCAGTCTGTAAGGACTGGAAGGGGTGAATACTTCCTCAAATGTGCAGACACCAATGCAAGGCCATAAGGTTCATGAATAATGAAGGAACATAACACCACCAAAGGAAAGTAATAAAGCTCCAACGACTGACCCTAAAGAAATGGAAATTGACAAACTGTCTGACAAAGAATTCAGAAGAATCCTCTTAAAGAAATTCAGTGAAATACAAGAAAAAGATAGAAAACTAAATGAAATTAGGAAAACAATGCATGAACAAAATGAGAAGTTCAACAAAGAGATGGAAACCATTAAAAAAAACACAGACAGCCAGGCTTGATGGCCTAGGAGTTAAAGTTCAACACTCCCACCACTTTAGTGGCCCGGGTTCACTTTCCAGTCATGGAACCACACCACTTGTCTGTCAGTTGCCATGCTGTGGCGGCAGCTCACATAGAAGAACTAGAAGGATGTACAATTAGGATATAAAACCACGCACTGGGGCTTTGAGGAGTAAATGAAAATCAGAAATCCTTAAAGTTAAAGAATACATGGCTAAACTAAAGAAATCAATAGAGATCTTCAACAGCAGACTCAACCAAACAGAAAAAAGAATTAGTAAACTATAATACAGTTTATTTGAAATCATCCAGTCAAAGGAGCAAAATTTTTAAAAATGAAAAAAAGAGTGAAGAAAGCCTATATCAATTATGGAACACCCTTAAGAGAAACAACCTACACATTATTGGAGTCCCAGAGGGAGAAGACAGGGCGAAAGAGGCAGAAAGCCTATTTAAAGAAATAATGGCTGAGAACTTTCCCAATTTGAAGAGAGATTTAGACACACAAGATCATGAAGCTAATAGATCACTCCAAATTTTAATCTAAAATGATCCTTTCCAAGACACGTTATAATAAAACTGTCTAAAATCAAAGACAGAGAAATTTAAAAGCAGCAAGAGAAAAAAAAAAATCCTCACATAAGGGAACTCTCATGAGGGTATTAGCAGATTTCTCAGCAGAAACTTTGCAGGCCAGGAGAAGGTGGCATGATATATTCAAAGTGCTAAAAGAAAAAAACTGCCAACCAAGAATACTTTACCCAGCAGAGTTGTCTTTCAGAAATGAAGGAGAGATGAAGCCTTTCCCAAATAAACAAAAGCTGAAGAAGTTCATCACCACTAGACCTGCCTTACAAGAACTGCTGAAAGGAGTTCTCCAAGCTGAAATGAAAAAATGCTATTTAGTAACATGAAAATATACTGGTAAAGGTAAGTATACAGTCAAATACAGAATACTCTAATACTGTAATATGGTGATGTGTTAAAGACTTCTTAACTCTTATACAAAGGTTAAAGGACTAATGTATTAAAAATAACTATAGCTACAATTATATAATCATATGTTAGTTCACAAAAGAAGCATTAGCAAATGTACAAAGATTGAAATAATACCAAGCATCTTTTCCCACCACAATGATATAAAACTAGAAATTAACAACAGCAGGGGAACTGGAAAATTCATGAATGTGGAAATTAACAACACATTCCTGAATAACCAGTGAGTCAAAAAAGGAATCAAAAAGAATGCAAAGAAACATCTTGAAATAAACAAAAATGAAACACAACATATCAAAACTTACAGGTTGCAGAAAAAATAGTTTTAAGAGAAAAGTTTATAGGGATAAATGTCTACATAAAGAAAAAAGAGAGATATCAATAAACAACTTAACTTTACACTTCAAGGAACTAGAAAAAAGAAGAACAAATGAAACCCAAAGATAGCAAACGATGAAAATAACAAAGATAAGAGCAGCATAAATGAAATAGACACCAGAGAAACAATAGAAAACATAAACAAAACTAACAGCTAAGGAAAAGATAAATAAAAAATAAACAAAATTGACATTCCATTAGGAAGACCAAAAAGAAAAAAGGAGGGAAGACTCAGATAAATAAAATCATAAATGAAGAAGGACACATTACAACTTACACCACAGAAATATAAAGGATCATAAGAGACTACTATGAATAATTATACACCAACAAACAGGATAACCTAGAAGAAATGGATAAATTCCTAGAAACATACAACCTACCAAGACTGAATCGTAAAGAAACAGAAAATCCGAACAGATCAATAATGAGTTAGGAGATTGAAACAGTAATGAAAAACCTCTCAAAAAAGAAAAGCCCAGGACCAGATGGCTTCACTGGTAAATTCTACCAAACATTTAAAGAATTAACACCAATATTTTCAAATTCTTACAAAAAATTGAAGAAGATGGAATACTCTCAAACTCATTTTATGAGGACAGCATTACCCTGATACCAAATCCAGATAAGAACATTACAGGAAAAAGAAAAAAAACTACAAGCCAATATCTCTGATGAATATAGATGCAAAAATTTTCAACAAAATACTAGCAAACAAAATTCAACAGCACATTAAAAGGATAAGACACCATGATCAAGTGGGATTTATCCCTGGGATGCAAGAATGGTTCAATATACACAAATCAATTAATATGATATACCACTTTAATAAAATAAAAGAAAGAAATCATATGGTTATTTAAATGATGCAGAAAAATCATTTGATAAAATTCAACATCCTTTCATGATAAAAACTCTCAACAAATTCAGGATAGAAAGGATGTACCATAACATAATAAAGGGCATATATGCCAAGCCCACAGCTAACATCATACTCAACAATGAAAATTTGAAAGGTTGAAAGCTTTCCTGCTAAGATCAGGAACATGACAAGGGTACCTACTTTCACCACTCCTATTCACCATAGTACTGGAATGTTATTTGGCCTTAAATGTGTATGAAATCCTGTCACATGCTACAACATGAATGAACCTTGAGGACATTATGCTAAATAATTCCACATATGATCAAATATTGCATGATTCCACTTTTATGAGGTATCTAAAGTGGTCAAATTCATAAAAACAGAAAGTAGAATGGTGGTTGCCAGGGTTTAGGGATAGGGGCTAGGGAGTTGTTGTTTAACGCGTATAGGGTTTCAGATTTGCAAAATGAAAAAGTTCTTGAGATCTGTTTCACAACAATAGGAAAATACTTAACATTACTGAACTGTACACTTAAAAATGGTTAAGATGGTAAATTTTGTGTTTTTTTACCACAATAAAAAAGAGAAAAATTGTCACCAAAAGTAGATATTAAAGAAGCAACTAAATAGATGTTTCTATTTACCTAAACAAGCCCCAGAGGAACTTATGTGCAATGTCTCAGGCAGGATAAAGCTATTTTTCACTCAGAATTAATAAATACCCAAGGGTGTGATTTCCTGTGCTATTCAGAGAGCGATGGAATGGTTAAATAAATCAGTAGATAAAAGGAAAATTTTAGAGGTTCACACCTTGGAAGATATTCAAGTAGGAAAGCACATGCAAAGTTCACCAGATTGTTCACAAGTATACTTTACCATTATAAACCCTCTAATTAAATACATAGCTCTACGTATCTTTCGACATGTAAACCCAATTAAATGCCAACTGAGATAGCATCAAATTACTACCCCTAAATAATTCCCTCCTACTTGCATAAATAAAGCAAGGAAAGTAAATGGCACTAAAAACAGCTGTGATGTCCATCACAAAAAACTCTTCTTAAAACCAAAGTTTTCTGAGGTGTCAAATGTGTTAGAGGAAAGAACCAACATACTCAATGCTGATAATCCCCCAAATGTGCTTGCAACTATTCTTTATTTTTTGATATTACTTAATTCATTCTGACTCCTAGTTATTACAAATTAGAGTGGTTTTGTAATATAGATAATTTTGGAAAATAAGCTTAACTGCCATCTTTTGTTTTACTTTTCCTCAGTTTCATATACATTACATGGGTGCCATGGAGAAGGTAACTAATATAAAGGAGTTTACAAAATTGTAATTTAGGAGGTTCTATTGCACCTTCAAATGGGCCTTAAAAGAAGTGATATAACTGAAGTTTGCGGGTAAAAAGATTTTGACTCTGGAAGACACTGAAGCCCCTTGGGCAATCACTTGTGGCCAGAGTCTATAGTAGACTTACATAATAGAAAATGAACTAATAATGGTATCTGAAGAGGAAGAATGAGACACCTAGAGTGAGTTTTGGAAAAGCAGGAAAGAAAATGAGGCAGATTAAGGAAGAACAAGATCAGCTTCCAAGCTCTGTCTATAGAGGAGCATGGAGGGAAGAGGACAGATAAGAGATAACTTTGAACAAGAAATATAGTATTCAAATCAAATCGCTGAAAAAAACTAATTGATAGTGACAAAAGCACATTTGTAGTTGCCTGTGGCCAGGGGTCGGAGGGAGCTTGACTACAAAGAGGTACAAGGGAAATTTCTGGAGTGAGGGAAATATTTTATATTTTGATTGTGGTGGTGGTTACATAGGTGGTACATATCTCAAAACTCATTCAACCATTAAAATGGGTACGTTTTATTGTATGCAAGTTATACTTCAATAAAGCTGATTTTTAAAAATCAAATGCCTGGAAAAGCACATTCTCAGTCATATATCTGACTAAGTGTATAAGAAAAAAAGAACACCCAAAGGCTGCTAAAAAGAAACTTGAATGAATAAATAAAGCAAGGAAAGCATAAAACTATCCCATAATCTTAAGGAACAATGTGTTTTAGAAGAGTAAATTTTATAGAATATTCAAGCTTATGTTTTTTTAAAACCTCCTGTTTTTCCAAGTCATTTCCCCAAGTATCGCAATCCTAACATTCTTACTACCCCACTAGGTCACCAAATCCATCAATCATGTCACACATACACACACACCCCACCCCACCACCACTACACCACACCCCTGTCCCATATCCTCTCTTAACTTGGATTTTAAGAGCTGATTTTTTTTTTTAGTTATATCTGAAAAGCTTATGAACAAAAGATTTAAATTACATTTGAGGGAAATTATTAAAGGTCTCTTGGTTTTCACTGGAGCCCCCACTCAGAAACAGGGAATAAAGAAGTAATAACCAAGCTGAGTATTCATCAACTTGACAAAATGAAGAAGAGCATTCTAGGCAGTGGGAAGAGAATATACCAACAAAAGAAATAGTTTAATGCATCAGGGAACCATAAATAGTCAATTTCATTGGCCACTGTGAGGAGAGAAGAGGAGATTGCATAAGTACATGTCAAAGAAAGGGCTTAGAAATCTGAAGCTCTATGGTCATTGACTCTGTGACAGCAAAACCTGTGTTTTGCTCACTAGTGTATCCCCAGGCCCTAAAAAAACAATTCCCTAGCAAATAACGATGCTCAACAAATATCTGACAAATGGATGGACAGATAGATAGATGGATGAATAAATAAATGACTGGCTTGAACCATGGAGGGCCCAGTATGTTATGGTAAAGAGTCTAGACTTTGGTCTAACATACAGGTTTTATCAATCGTGGTGACAGATGGCCATTTATGAAGTATGTCACAAGTAATTTGTTAGTAATTAAAGCCAAAGTACTACAATTTGCAAATGATTTACTTTTTAAACATAAATAAGAGCCTGTTCAAGATTGCCCCTATACTATTACCCTCATGTTCATTCCAATATACTTTATTGAGTGTAAGAATAAAGGATAGAGTTTTAGCTAGGTCACCAACAAATGTACATAATCTACAGCCTATCTATCCTAAGCCATAACTGTTAGTAAATCACCACTGCCAAACTATCAAACACCATGGCAATTATAAATTATTGAAGCCTGCATTTCCTAAAAATAGACTTTGGAGTTTTGTCAAAATTAGGGTATACTCACTGAAGTGTATTAGGCATGTGAATATTATTGGTCATGTGATACTAGTGAAGACAACAGAGAGTCATTGAATAATGTTAAGAAAAAGATTGATATTATGTAATTTGTGTTAAAGAAAAATCATTTTTATGACAATGTAGATTAGTGGAGTGTAGATTAATGAGACTTAAGGCAGAAGAGTGTTACAAAACTATAGGTAAGAGATGGTGTCTTGACATGAGTACAGCCACGTTTGGCCGCTCTATTGACCTACAGCCACCAGCACAAAAAGAAACATAAAAGCTGCTTTCTGCGTAGTGGGAACTGGCTCTTCTCCCATAGAGACAGCTGCAAGGTGTAAAAATTTCAAGGCCCTTTGGGCACCGCAGCCTGGGACAGACTGGCCATCTGTGCCGGGCTGGGACGATAAGCAGGGTAAACAATGCACGTACACAACTACTGGGCTGGGATGATAGCCAGAGGGCTCAGTGCACGTATGCCACTGATAACCATTTGTGCATGAGTACACTAAATGCTTGCTCTGTAAACTCTGTAACTGCTTATATAAACTGCTAAAAACCGAGGCCTGGTGAGAGTTCCACCTGTAGAAGGGACGCCTTGCCCAGGAAGTGTGTTCCTTGCCCAGCCGTGTCGATTGACAAGACTCTCCCGGCAGTGGGGCGTGGATGTTGTGCGTAATTGATTTATTGTAAAGTAATTGATCTGATGTGTTCTCTTTTCGGTCAACCTGGTGTTTCTCTTTCCAGTTAATTTGTGTCATTTCCCTTCAGTCGATCTGGTGTTTCCCTTTCCAATCAATCTGATGTTTTTCCCTCTTATTATATGACCTATTCGAATCTGCTGCTATCTCAGCCGATGTAGATGTTTCCCTTTCCAGTCGAGCTGGTGTTTTTTCCCTCTTATTATTTGACCTATTCAGATCTGTTTGCGGACTATCGCCTTTACTATCCTCTATATAATAAAATATACCTTCAGTCCATTTGTTTAGAGTAAAAAGTTTCTTTTATGTCTCCGATCAAATCCCCAAACCTCTCATAACAGATGGAAAAAATCTGAACTAAGGTAGTAGCAATAGATATGCAGAAAAGAGAATTAAAATAAAAGCAAACAGGCAGTAAAATCAACAGACTTACACATCAGTCAGACGTGCTAGCTTGGGCAAAGTGAATTGGCTTGAATAACGGTGAAATATAGAACCTGAGCAGGATATAAAAGAGGAGGGCCACAAGAGGCAGGAAAAATAATAAGTTCTATATTAGACATGTTGGGTTGGATACAAGGATGCCAAACTCAGAGAATCCCTGGCATGGAGACAGTGGATGGCATAGCTTAGGGGGAGTGCGTGTGTAGAGTTAGAAAAAGAGAAAGTCAGACAGAACTCTGAAAAAAAAAAGTTTTAAGGGTAGGACAAGTAATAGAAAGTCAAAAAGAAGGTGCACATACTTAGAATCATAGACCATGAGTTCCTCCAAGTATAGTTCTCATCAGTGTCATTTCTGGCACAGTATAGGCACTTGGTAATTACGGTGAATAATTAGAAAGCAAAAACTAGGAAGGAACTATAGAGATCATCTATACTGTGGCTTGGAAATAAGCTTCAAGACCAACTGCAGTCAATTGTGCATAACTATCTAGAAAACTGTCAACAAACTGGGCTCCAAAGGAAAGACTCTCACCACTATTATGTAACGTTATAGCCATGGACTCAGGATGGGAGAAGGAATCACTTATGGGTCACGTGTTGCCACCAATGATACTTTTTTTTTTATTATATAAAGTTTAGTACATACTTTATTTTTATTTTATTATATAATTTTAACTTTGAAAAGAATACAAGTTCATTGTAATGTCAAATGATACAAAGATAAATAAAGAAAATATTAATAATCTCCACCAAACTGCTCTGGTCTTATTCCCGAGGTAACCAACACCCAACAACAGAAAAATGTTTTGCATTTATGCTCTTACTCCTTTCTCCTGCTCATCCACATACACAAATATAAAGGGTTTTGTTTTGTTTTTGTTTGTTCATAAAATTATTGACAAAGGAAGACACTATGGCATACAGATAAAATTGCCAATGTCCAAATTTATTGTTGGAATTGACTATAATTTTATTTTAATATTTTAAAAATACTGTCTATAATTGTATATGATATTACATTGTTTTTCACTTTTTTTCTCTAATCAAGCTTATTGGTGGTTTGCCAGCTCCATTTTCTTATCAGGGACCCAAATAACTTCTAAGTGGCCTATTGCAATGTTCTATTTTCAGTCTTTGTCTTATTCAGCATTTGACGTACTTGGTCACTGTCTCCTTGAAATTTCAAGCATGTTTTATTCCCAGCTTAATGGCAGCTCCTTCTCAGTTTCCTTTAGCATTCTTCCTCATTTTTCTGAGCTCTAAGTCACAGAGTGCACCTAGGGCACAGTGCTCAGACCTTCCCTCATCTCCCCCTACTCTAACTCTCATCCAATTCAATGTCATTAATTGCCATCTCTACAGTGTCTACTCCAAATGTTTATCTCCAGCCCAACCTCTCAAGTGAACTCCAGATTCATATCCCCTACTGCCATTAAACACATTCACTTCATTGTCTAACAGCCATTCAAACTCACATCAAATCTAAACTCCCCACTTTCTCCCTATCCCAAAATTTAAAATTGATAATTTTGTTACATTTGGTGAATTGGCCATTCAGCAAATTGATTGACAACTTAGCAACAAATTTACCTCCACTAATGCTATTTAAAAAGTCACCACAAATAATATCTAAAGTATCTTAATACCTAGTACTTAATACTTATAATACTTAATAAATGCTTAATAAAGTACTAAATACTTAATTTTAAAAATATAATTTTATACACAGGCAAGCTGTCCATAAACTATAAATTAAATTAACAATCTCAAATATATAAGAACTTTGTAAACAGAACATTTATGAGTACTTCCTTAAAAAATTCCTAAGCCACAAAATCCAGCCATCCAAGAACAGAATCAAAACAAAGAACTTAGTAAGAGAGAAATAATAGTAAAAGGGCTGGAGACAAGTACAGAATCAATTTTTAAATGGAACAAATAACTTTGATAAACTTTTAAATGGATTAAATAACTTTGATAACTATGACTATAGAACAAAAGGAAAATATAATTAATCAAGACAATGTATAGAGAATAATATATCAGAAATTAGAGGGTGAGGGAGGGGATCTGGTAGAAAGTATATATATGTTATTTTTTCATCTTTCATAGCAAACCACTAATGGCTACACTGCTTTCTGGATATATGCTCACTTTGCGCTCTATAGGCTTCTGTATCACTCCCAACCATGCCTTGTTCCTGTGATCACCACTGCAAAAGTGGAACAGAGAGTAACTGAAATAGACTCCAAATAAGTAAAGTTTTACTTGACTACAGGAAGTACAAAGTTAAAAAATAGTGTTGATTCTAACCTCTTAGAATGTTTTATACTTTTCATAACAATAATGTGGTCTTTCCTCTATATTACTTGTGGTAAAGAAATATTTTTCTGAGTCAAGTCAACAGCTCCTCTAATTTTACTTCAATCTCTTTTCTTGCATTAAATTCAAGTGAAAGAAAATTAATACTTGGTATTTAAAATGCCATGTATACTGTGATCCCATTTTCCTAAAATTATATCTAGCTATATTTTGCTCAATATAGACACACTGAGAGATGTCTGGAAAGATGTTCAAATGTTGAGAACAGTTATTTCTGGAAAGTAGAATTTGGAGTGATTTTTCTGCCTTCTTCTTACTTTTCTGTGTGGTTTAAATTTTTATAATAATCATATGTGATACAGATTATAAATCATAAGTGATACAGAGCATAAAAGATTTACAACAAAACATTGAAATTTTTGTCTAGGGCCTTAGTACAAACAGAATGATTCTAATTGCCAAGTTTACCCCACCATCACCAACAAAAGGAAAGCCTTGCATCATTACAAACACATGAAAGGAACCAAAACTACAATGGAAAGTCCTCAAGATCTTGTATTTTGTGTGTCATATCAAACTTATCTCTTTAATAGTGATATATATTTTATTCTTATACTGGTTTGATGCTATCTACCTGTGACAGAGCCATTTATTGCATCATTGGCTGAGACAATATGGCATAAAGTATTTAACAGCAATATCCCAAAACATTGCAATATAGAAATATTGCTTAATGAACAGAGAATTTTTTTATCTGTGAAATAACATGCCATGTCTTACCTCCTCATATTCAGAGGAGGAAGTTAATGATTTTCTCCCTTGAAAATAAAAAGTATTTTTAAAATGCCTGTACTTCCAAATCCACATAATAATTAAATAGCTCTGAAGTTAACCTTTAAAATTTATTTTAAAGGGCTCTTTTTACTTTTTGTTTTGGTTATCAAAACAACAACATAAAGGCATTATTAAATTGCCTTCCATAGCTGTCACCAAAATCATATCTTTAGTCAACATACACCACAGATCTATTTGCATCCAACATTCATTTCTTTTTTGTTTAAAAGCAGTAAATGTTTGAAAAACTGCCAATCATCTTTTCAGTCTGATTTCATTTTGAAAGAAAAATTTAGACAGCAATTATCTGTTGACTTCATAAGCAGCTTATATCATCTCGGGTTTTAAGGTCAAACCTACTGCTTTCTGGATCTATGTTCACTAGATGTTCTTTGGCTGCATTTCACACACCTTTCAACTATGCCTGCTTGGTGTGATTATTAGGGAGTTGCCAATGAGACAGTAGGCTTTATTTTCTTTCTACAGCCCTCATAAGAAACTGTAGTTGAATCCTTTAAAAGCAAGAGGCAGCTTACTAAGCCTTTTCTTTATCAAAATATAGTCATAATGGGGACAAAACAGGGAAGATCTAAGAAGCAATGAAAACTAATTTTTTAGTAATTTTTTTAACATCTTTTTTTTTCTTTTTGTTGAGGAAGACCAGCCCTGAGCTAACATCCATTGTCAATCCTCCTTTTTTTTCCCCAAAGCCCCAGGAGATAGTTGCACGTCATTGTTGCACATCCTTCCAGCTGCTGTATGTGGGATGCGGCCTCAGCATGGCCCGAGAAGCAGTGCGTCGGTGCGCGCCCAGGATCCGAACCCGGGCTGCCAGTAGCAGAGCATGCACACTTAACCGCTAAGCCACAGGGCTGGCCCTGAAAACTAATTTTTTATGAGGGAAGAGATAGGTACAAGGTGTAAAAACATTTAATTGCATTATCAGACATTCAAATAATAAGGGGAAACATCCCTATTAGGTCTTTAATATTTGTTTTACCTCCCACTTAAACCCAGAGACTGGGCACTTTAATCACTCTCTATTCTAAATGGAGAGAAATAACTGAACACATTCTGCCTAAACTACCCTGAAGCAGTTTGGTGTCCATTTGATATCAATTACACTAACTTTAGTAAAATGCAATTGTATAAGTCACCAGGATTCTCTCCAACTTGGGGGACACAAGGATTAAAACATTGACATTCTACATTCTATTCCCCATTCTTTGCTGATAACCATATCACCTCAAACAAGACATCTGTCATTACTTAAAGTTTAGTTCTCCAACTGTAAAATGAGGAATTTAGCCTAGATCTGCAGTTATTAAATGTTGGGAGCTCAGAGAATCTAAAGAAATGAAAACTATTGGGTCTTTCCTCAGTGAAATGCACACATACATAAACCAAAGAACTAACAATGTCCTACAAGGCCCAATACAGTCTGGCCGCCGGTCCCCTCACCCAATCTTAACTCTCTGACTTCATCTCCATGTTCACTCCACTCCAGGTATACTGGCTTCCTTGCTTTTTCTTGATTACGACAAGCAGGCTTTCACCTTAGGGTAATTGTATTGGCTGTTCTCTCTACCTAGAATGTTCTTTTTTTAACCTCCAAGACTTTGCTCAAATGTCACCTTCCCAGTAAGGCTTACTCTGATCACCTTATATAAAACTGTAATCCACATCCCTTTCCAGCACTACTGGTCCTTGCCCCTTGCTCTAAATTCTTTCCCCAGAGCACTTATCATAATCTAGCTGTGCACAAAAGAACTAATATAGCAGGCCTGACTGCTCTCCTTTGAAAGGCCTGCTTAGAAGGTTGGCCCTTTGCTGACGTCTAGAACTTGAATTTAAGAAGTGTTCTCACATTCCCAGAACTGATAAGAATGGTTGATTGCATCTAAACTGTTTGTGTAAGCAATATGGTTTATGCTGAATACCTGTTTTCCTTTGAGAGTATACAGATTTGGTATGTGCCAGGCAGAGGGTGCCTACGTAACCAGCCCCCAACAAACACACTGGGAACTGAGTATCTAATGAGCTTCATTGGTAGACAACATTTCATTCATGTTGTCACAACTCACTGAGGGAATTAAGTGTATCCAGGTGATTCCAGAAGGAGAGAATTCTGGAAGTGTGTGCCTGATCTCCCCTAGACTTGCCCCTTGTGCTTTTTCCCTTTGCTGATCTTGCTATGTATCCTTTCAACCGTAATAAATCTTAGCTGTGAGTATGACTGTATGCTGAGTCCTGAGAGTCCTCCTAGCAAATCACTGAACAGTGAAGTAGCGTTGGGAACCCCTGACACCATAGCACACTAAAAAACTTACTTATGAATTGTTTACTTCCTGTCTCCACCTATGAAAATGTAAGCTACACAAGGGTAGACATGTTTTGTTCATGGATATATCCCAAGAGCCTAAGAAACTGCCTAGCACATAATAGGTGCTCAATAAATATTTATTGAATAAATGAATACACACAAAATTTTGCAATTACCTTGAGGAAATTAATGGAGCTCCCTAAGGAAGTCCTAACCATTGATGCTGGTGAGAACTCCTTGCCAAGATGGTGTCTAATGCCCTTAACAATTTCAATATTCAAAATTTTAAGCAAGAAGACCTGTCTATGAACTAGTTTCTCTTCAATTCCCTGAAAACAGCCAAATTTGAGGAGAAGAGGTAGAAAGAACTGTACATGTTTCAGCTGGGCAAGCTTGGCAAAATTGTTCTCAGAATTAAGTGTGATAATATGTTGTAAAACTTTGTAAAACCCTGGCTATACACAAATCTTTGACAAAAATATGATGTTTTCGTTTTTCTTGGATACTAAGCCTTCAAAATTAGACTCTACAGATCCTCCTAAAGCCAGACTTTTGAAGCTCAGTAATCTTATGAGTCAAGTTAATCTAGTGGGAGTCTCACAGCCTCCTTTAAAATAAAAGAACATGGAAAGTTAAAGAAATTTTGAGGAAGAAATTTCAAGAAGCCAACTCTGAGAACAGAGCCAAGAAGCCATTGAATATGTGCAGAACAGATCGGGGGAATTGGGAGAGGAGTGGAGAGTTGTTATTATTGTTAGCTGAATCCTAAAAACAGTATGCAAAGCACCCTAATGTCCACAATACTATAAGAGAGATAACCGTTGGCTTGGGTGCAAGGCCACATCTTAAAATATTTAATCTCTTTCTGGTAGTAAAACACATTGGGCAATATATTTATTTTAGCAAGAAAGTTGCCCACTCACAGACTCACAAAACTAAATTTCATGCTGGGTCCACCAAGGAAGCATATGAGTAGGTTCAGTTATGGATGGAATGGTAGGAATTCCATAAATGCTGGTGAAATTAATAAGCATGCCTGGTAGGTAATCAATGAGTGTTAGTGAAACGAATAAACATGTGCAAGACACTGGGTGATGCACTGATGATGACCTCAGTGTAAGCCAAACAGGTCTTAGTTACTTTCTGTAGTAAAACTAGTCATATTACAGGATTTGGGAGGCTTAAAAAGGCAGTCTCTTGGTCCATGAATTGAAAGAGGAGAAGTCAGATTGGAAAAAGAAATTTCTGTTGTTTTTAATTAGTCAAATCCTAAAATAATTATTTTAGATGTAAAAATAGATGCTAAGTCTTTATTCAATTTTTGCAATTTTTGTCCTTAACTTCCTTAGCAATAGCTTCTTCTCTAAACACTCTTTCCTCTCTCTCTCTGTTTCTCGCTGTCTCTATCTCTGCCTCTCTCTCTCTCTTTCCATTTCTCTCTCTCTCTCTCTCTCTCTCACACACACACACACACACACACACATACACACACACACACACACATTCCTACCTTTGGTTCCAATAAACCTGTAAGAGTCTTGAATTTCTTTATAGGAAAGTTCTTTGTGGCCCAACACTATAATAGTATGAGATTGTTAAAAATTGTGAAGATCAAACACAGCTAATTTCAGAGAGAAAATATGAGCACCAATCATTAAATCACTAATCTCTGCGTTTATAGTTGCAAAGTGCCATTATTTCAGAACTAACTTTTATGGTTTTCTCAAAGTAGTCAAGAGAAGACAGATTAAAGAGATATTAAGGATGCAAAAAGAAACATTCTAAATTCTTTACACATTGAATTCTTTGCATCTCTAGAAGAAGTCCTTGGAATTTTCACATCAACAGCTCTTTGATGGAAGCATTTACTTAATTCTATTCTTCATTCCTGCATATGACTTTAACAGCCCAGCTCCCCAGGTAAGACTCTGCATGAGTAAGTACCATCCTAGAGCAGATGGCATGGGTCAAAAGCAACAAGTAGACTAGCGGTACCCAGAGGAAGAGAAATCCACACTAGATCCCAACACACACCATAATCTTTTGACCATAACATGTAAATTTCTTACCCTATTAACCAGGCTGGTTTCAGAGCCCTCTTACTCTATACTTTCTTCCTAGATGACTCAAATATTCCCATGACTTTAAAATATCATCTCTAAGCTGACACCTCCAATTTTTTTTTTCTCAAATGCGAACATCTCCTCTGAAATACAAACTCATATATACAACTTGATTTCTATTCTTGAGTGTCTCCTCACAGGCATCTCAAACTCAATATATGAAAAATGGAACTGTTGGTTTGCTTCCTTCCCCTTACCACATACCTGAGACCTGTTCCTCTTCAAATTCCTCCATCTCAGTAACCAAAACCTGCATCTACTCAGTTGCTCAGGTTGAATATGTGTGTCATATTTGATTATCCCTTCTGCTTCGCATCCCCCCTCCACAACAAATCCATCAGTCAGGCCTATCTCTGTGTTCTACACAGATCAAAAACCTGTCCAACCCCTCCTTCTACACTGATAGGGTCATAGTCCAAGATACTATCATTTTTTACTTGGGTTTCAGCACGGGGAGAAAATTCCATGCTTATAGTTGAACAAAAATGAACATTTTATAAAATTAAAATACTAAAAATTTAAAATAGGCATTTGAGAAAGAAGCCTCAGGGCCGGCCCAGTGGCTTAGCGTTAAGTGCGTGTGCTCCGCTACTGGCAGCCCGGGGTCGGATCCCGGGCGCACACCAACGCACCGCTTCTCCAGCCATGCTGAGGCCACGTCCCACATACAGCAACTAGAAGGATGTGCAACTATGACATACAACTATCTACTGGGGCTTCAGGGGGGAGAAAAAGGAGGAGGATTGGCAATAGATGTTAGCTCAGAGCCGGTCTTCCTCAGCAAAAGAAGAGGAGGATTAGCACGGATGTTAGCTCAGGGCTGATCTTCCTCGCAAAATAAATAAATAAATAAATAAAAAATAAATGATCTTTTAAAAGAAAAAAGAAAGAAAGAAGCCTCATACTTGTAATTCAATGGAACATAAGTTCTTTTTTCTCCTTTTTTTTGATGATTATTAAGACACTTTAGACCTTATTTAATGTTTAGAGCTCATATATATATACATGTAAATTTTCACTGTACCATAAACGTAATGTAATGTTAAATACGAGAATACTGATTAGTAACATTCCAGATAAATCTGCTTTTTACAGTCATCATTCTTTCTAACTGATTTAGCCATTGATCCCACCCCACTGATGTAACATTTAATTTAAAATGGCAAATGGTAGTAAACAATAACATACTTAAAGTACATTTGGCTGCTACATGGACATAGCAGAGGCGTTATACTTTTATACTTGTAAGTTGTTTTCTATCTAATATTTGGATTTTAATCATTACTTTAAGGGAAAAAAAAACTCAGGCTCTATTTTTGTCCAACTGTATTATATTTACAGAATAATTTTGCTTGTAGGTACTGCTCTTATAAAATAACTCAAGTAGATAATTCTGAATATTTAAATGAGAAGAAATTGAAAAAATAAACCCAAATCAACAAATATTTCTTGAGTGCATACTATGCACAAATGGTAATCCACATTGTCAAGTAGGCATGAAATAAGGAATTAGTTACCTGCAAATTAAAGACACTCAAAATTACAGTGCTTTAAACGAGACAGAGGTTTACTCTGCTCTCACATAAAAGCTTGAAGGTACGGTGGTCCAGGGCTGGTACGGTGGCTCTGTTCCATAAAGTAATCAGGAACCCAGGCTCCTTCCAGCTTCTCATTCCACCACCTTATCCTCATAGTCCAATACGGCAACTCGAGTTGCCACCATAACATCCACATTCCAAGCAGTAGGATAGAGGCAAAGGATACATACAAGCTAACTTTTAGGAAAGTTTGCAGAAGCTGCCAAATAAAAATTTCACTTACATTTCATTAACCTTAACCACATCTCAAAGCATAATTATGGGGGTCGGCTCCGTGGCTTAGCGGTTAAGTGCGCTCACTCTGCTACTGGCGGCCCAGGTTCGGTTCGGGGCGCACACCGACGCACTGCTTGTCCGGCCACGCTGAGGCAGTGTCCCACATACAGCAACTAGGAGGATGTGCAACTATAACATACAACTATCTACTGGGTCTTAGGGGAGCAAAAGCGAAAAAAAGGAAGAGGATTGGCAATAGATGTTAGCTCAGGGCCGGTCTTCCTCAGCAAAAAGAGGAGGATTGGCATGGATGTTAGCTCAGGGCTGATCCTCCTCACAAAAAAAAAAAAAAAAAGCATAATTATGGCTGTAAGGAAGGCTGGAGATATAGCTCTTACAGCTGTTAGTCTTGAATCCAGCAGGATTCTGTTATTGGTAGATAAGAAAACTCATATTGGGGGCAACCATTTCACTGCCACATCACTCCTGTTTCTTTCCCAAAATTCACATTTCTGAATGCTCAGCAACTAGTTTTCCCAGCCATGCTATAGGAGAAAGCATGGAGCAATTGTTAAACGCATAGGCTCTGTAATTAAACTGCTTGGATTTGAATCCTGTCTCCAATGTGTCCAGATTTGTGAAATGGAAATAATAGTAATATCTACTCAGAGTTGTGAGGATTAATCAATTCATACATATAAAGCTCTTGGCACAGTGCTTGGCACATTGAAAGATAAGCTCAATAAATATTACTATCATTATATCAACTTAGTCAAGAAGAAATGGGAATAACCCAACTGCAGGTTCAATATCTTCCTACTCAGTGTCAAGGGAGGTAGTCAGAAGACCAGCGAGCTACCACTACAGATTTCACAGAAGTCTTACTGCCACCCTGATCTAGCTCATAAAGAAAATAAAGAGGAACTGACTTGTATAAAGTTCTATTTTATCCAAAAACTGCTCCTGAATCACTACCACATTAACAAGAAAATCTGAACACACAAATCATTCCCAATACCATCCTCAGACAATGCCCGGGATAAATTGATATTTCACCTTGCCAGAGAGAAATAGAACAGATAAGTAAGAAAAGCAATTAGGACAAGTGTATTTGTTAAAGACTTTCACCACCAAAGCTAAGGTGAGAATTCAATATCCTCTCCAGTAATCCTGTGGACAAAATGGTAGAATTTATACTTGCAAAAACCACCTTCACCTGAAAATACTGTGAAAGTACCTTAAACCACAAACCAGGCAATAAAAATAATGTGAAGGGGGAATTTATTTGGCTTATTTCTTTCCAATATATATTCAAAATTACTTTTAAGCCTTTATGACAAAAGTGACTTTTTTTTTTAAATAAATCAGGAGCGGAAAAGTTATCAGATTACTGAGTTGGAGTAGTGTTTCTGGGCTATCACCTCTTTTCCATATTTTCCAGGCTTCTAATGTTAAATTTAAGCTCCCATTGGCAAACTGTTTTTCCTCTTTTATCTTTCTTCTGGCACAAAATTATTATCTTACTTCAACTGCCACAGTCCAAGCTTGTAAAACCCAGGATGAAGAAAAATGAATAAACTGCTGTGCTTCCATTTCTCAACATCACTTGTGTGCAGTGGGAAGTCCCAGGCATAAGCCACAGGAAAACATCACGAAGACAAAACAATTCATTTAGGACTTATTTAGAAGTATGTTAATTTTATTTTACCTCCCAAAGGTTGTCTAGTCATAGTATTTTAATAATCAACATAAGATTCTTGTCCAGGTGGGAAAAAAAATAAGAATAGAATGGACTAGTTCAGAATTAGAACAGTGTGACCCAGAAGGCAGTTTTATCACTCAACTTACCCAAATGATGTGACCATCAGAACATCTTTTCCTTCCTTGGTAGCTGAGTAAGATGAATATATATCTGTTAACATCCTTGATATGAGATATGGCATCTTTTCTAGCCAAACATAACTTCATCAAAGCCAATTTCTTCCACATGCTTTAGCATAGGAAGAATAATATTTTTAGAGAAGTTGAGAACTTCTAGAATTTGTCACTAGACATGAGTTTCATGCAGTGAAGAGGATTCCTGGGGAAAGTCTCAAACATGATTTCTTCCAAATGAATTTCATCTGTATTCCTGAATCTGAGGCAAAAAAAAGCAACTGGAATTCCACAAACATGACTATGGCATCACTGAATGAATGAGGTGCTGAGATAAAGAGCAATTTAGAAAGAATGAAATATGTAGTTATTTATAGAAATCTGTGTGATTCAGTCTAGGGGGAAAAAAAGAAAGAAAAGTGCATATTAGTTTAATGAGATGTAGATAAAATATTTAAAATTGGCCCAAAGTGTTCTGGTTGAATTATCTTGACTAATAAAAGATTAAATTTCCCAGAAAATCTCTGTCCCAAAGTAGAATGATTTTCTAGTTCATACTTTTGATGCTTCATAAAATAAAATCAAAAGAGCATTTACCTACTCCTTTTTTTACCTTAGGATAAAATCGTGCTAAAAAATAAAAAGTGAGCCTTAGCAGGGTTGAGTTTGGAAATTTAAATGACAAACCCAAGAACTCTCTGAAGGAAGGTGAATTGGGAAATCATGTTCCTTATAACAGAGCTCCAGTGCTTGAGAAGAAAAGGATAAAGCTATTTTCTGTGAACTGCGGGGATATATTTCTCTAAAATGTCCTACTCCTACATATTAACTGTTGATCTATATTTTTAACAAGCACCCAAGGTGTCTCTGATGGTAAAAATTAGGGAGGTTGAACTGTATTTCCATGGAAACAGAATCCACTTTTTGAGAAATGTGGACTGAAAAAACTTTCCTGTCTTATTGATGCAAAATAAAATCAGATGGAACCATCCTACGCTTCCTTAAAGTCTACTCAAGCTGAGTTTATCTTCTTAAACTGGATCAATTTCTTTTTCTTTACAAATTTAAACAATAGATATTTCACTCATTTCGTACTCTGTGAATTGGAGTAGATTTCCCACTCTCAATGAGAAGGTTCTTACAGTCTTAACTCTGGAACTCTATTTCAATAACTTCCAAACACTCAAGAACCATTATGCTCATATCTCTGAAAGTTTTCTCCTACTTTAATTTAATTTAGCTCTAAACTATAGCACTTGAATGCCTCTGCATTCTTTACGTGACTCTTTATGTGAAGTCCCTACACACTGGCTTCTCTGAAGTTCCTGTATGATCCACACAGTCAATACATAAGTCAACAGAAATGTGGAGGCAAAGGAAACAGATTAGGTTTTAAATGGTGGAAATCAGGAAGAGAAGTCTATGCATACTTAACTTTACCAAAGTGGTACTACAATGAAAATTATAAGAATAACTGTTTTCAAAAGAAAAGGTTCCTAGTATGTTCATTTCCTTGTTCTTCAAGTACTAGTGGAATCTGAAAAAGAGGAAACAACCAATCGTGTACATTAGTGCTTCCTTCTTTCTACAAGTTCCAACAGTCATGAGCCTCTGATGACCAAACAGAACTGAGATGACAGCGCTGATGCTCCTGAAAACCTCCCAGTTGACTTAGATAATAAGCTGAGATCAAAAGTAACAATGGGCAAATACAGCTTTTTCCTCCAAGAAATTCTGTTGTTGCATTGTTAGATTTACAGTTACACTGGGACGTTAAGATTTCTTGCTGTATTTTTATGGTAATTGCAGTTTGATATACATGCTCTTTATCATCGACAGCTTATATATTCTGTATGCAGGTTTTATGAGTTTGAATGCTCTTCAGGGAACTGTATTTTTTTCCTCCCCACTTTAAGAGACTGTACACAGGTCAGATAATAATAGCAATAACTCAGAAACCTGAAGATTAAAAAATTGAGTAAGGATGACTCTAAAAGTCATACTCGTGCTATTTTGTTTGCTGACTGAGTAGGATGGTGGAGTTAAAGAACATTGAAGCTAAAATACGGGAACATCAGCTCTAATTCCAGCTATACCAGTGTCCTTTAAGACCTTTAGCCTCTTTGGGCCTCAGCTGCCTCATATGGAAAATGACAGGTCAGACTAGATCATAAATGGTACTTAGTTTCTTCCCTTACATGAATTCCAATCAACTGATAATGACTGGCTGAAGCACTGTGTTAAGAATGATTCCGGCACCAAAAGTAAAGACTATCATGTATGATTTGCTAAGTCTTCCATAAGCAAAAATAGGAGAGCAGCTATATGTATGCAATATATTTTCCTTATTTGACCTAAGAGATCAGTAGGGTTTCTTTTAGTTATAGTCTACAAAGAATTTTATATGACAAAATATCACAAGATATTTTATACAAAATGTTTGGAAGTACAGATTGCCTATAAAGCAACTCTTACATTTAAAGTTACTTAATTATATGACACCATTCCCTCAATAATGCTTAGATAGATAGATAGATAGCTCGATAGATAGATAGATAGATAGATAGATAGATAGATAGATAGACTTTAAATTTATTAATTCATTTGTTTTATCTTCAGGAGTGAGACCACTTCTTCTCTTTATAATACAGATGCCAAAAAAAGCCCAGGAAAGAAATGCACCAAATAACAGGAAAAAAAAAATGGGTAGCTAATGGCAATCACTGATCAAGAATCTTAATGAAATGCAGAACCTTAAAAGTCATGCAAACAACAGAAAAGTGGAAACAATCTTCTTCCAATAAATGTCTTGTAGGTGAAGGCAAACTGTAGTAGCTTGCCTACAATAACAACATCATCTCACTCTGAAGATGGCTGTGGTGAAAGATACTTCTGTCAATCTTTCTGTGGCCACCGAAAGTCACAAAAAATAAAAATCTCTTTAATGGAAACATTTACTTCCATGTAACAAGCAACCTATGCCTCAACTGATAAATAGAGCACTAGATTAAGAGTCATAAGACTTGAAGTTTAGTCCTATCTCTGCCGCTAACTATTACTGTGGTCTTACTTAATCCATATCCCATCTAAATCTCAAGTTTCCTCATTATAAAAATTAGGGAGGTTGAACTTTATTTCTCTTTCAGCTCATACAAAAATAAAAGAAAATCTTGTGAAATGGAGAAGTGGTCAGTTGTGTTGCATAAATCCTTGGAGAGACTCTAGAACAGTTGGTTGTCACCTATAAGTAGGCATGGTTGGCTTCACGTAATCACTTATTCTTCAGAGTAAATTCTAGCTCTGGGTAAAGAAAGCAAAATCTTGTCCTTATTAACACTACACTTTTGATTGCCTCATTTTTTGTCCCAAGTAGACATAAATTCTAGCTTGACTGTGTATTAGTAAAGCATATGTAATCAGAGCAAATTTGTAAATAGGAAAATTTGGGCAAAGATAGTGACTTGTCCAACATCACACAGTGATTCAGTAAAGAAGTCGTGTCCCAATTCCCAGATCGTATTTCAACTGAATAACGGCAATATTCCTACAGACAATTAGAATATACATTGTATATCCTAAGTATTATAGGCAAACTCAAATAAAAGCATATAATGTCTAGTTAGAGTGACAACCAGAAATGTTAACACTTACTCAAGTCCAGTATTCCATAAAATATCCCAGTTCCATGTCAAATGAGTTATACCTACAATACTTTCTTACTACCCAGAACTAGAAAAACCTAAAATAAAAAGAGAATTAAATAAAAGATTTTTCTGCTATCTTATGTTTTGGCCAATGAACACATTCCTAATTCACAAAGTCTGTGAAAAAAAGAAATACCCTTACATTGAATAGCTATTATTAAAAGTGAGCTCTCTTAGAATGAAAATAGATCAGATGTGACAAATCTCTAAGCAATTATTCTTGTTCTAGCCACCACTTTGTGATGAAGATGTATTTTGTTTTGATTGATTTAGAAAATTATAATAAATAAAGTGTTTAGTTTAAATATGATGTTTACTCCCTATGCCAATATATGACAAAAAAATTTTTCTCACTTCAGCCTAAACAGATGTATTATTTATTTCAAATTTATCTTCAAATAAATGTGTGATTTCAGTTTTTCTTCATCTCTAAATATTTAAATGCTTAATAAAAAATAAATATTGTTCATTAATGTATTAATTACCTGGCTTTAGTCATATTTCCAATATCCAACTATAGTCATTTCAAGTTTAAGAAATATAAAAGCCCACTTGAGATCTTTGCTAAGATAGGAGTGTGTGTGTAAACTGCACATTTATCCACATAGCTTTGTACAGATGGAATGTAATACCTAATGAGGGGTAGTGAATTTGTAGGTTTGATTATTACATTTTTAAAAAGTCAAATTTCATTTAAAACTGTGTTTAAATAACATTACCAGAATATTTCAAGATGAAAATCAAAGAAAAGAAAAAGAAAGTTAAAATTTTGTCAAATTTATCTGGCTTTCCCTGAAACTCTTTGGTATCGCCATAGACTGGATCTAAATGTATAAAACTGCCCAAGCAGTGTCCAGGCTGAAACCCACTTCCAAGTGCTCAGCATACTAACATGTCAGGTTCAAAAACTGATTTAATGACTGCTTTTCTTAAGACTAATTCAGGCAAGGACTGTCCCTTGATTTGCTGTCCCGCCGTGTTTTTACAGGACCAGATCCCAGTTGCAACTTGGCCTCTACAAGGCAATGATTTGCCCCAGGCAGCTCAATTAAAAGGCCTTCCTTTTAGTTGGGGCAAGACCAGTCCAATTCACTTGCTGCTGCTGTTTCTCCAGAACTTCAACTGGAAATAAATGAATCAAGTTGTTAAGCAGTTTTACATAGGCTGTGGTTTAAATAGATAGCTATATAAATAGAATGAAATACTATAATAAGTATAATACTTCACTTAGAAAAGGAAGAAAAGTGGATATTATCACGCACGATGTTCCCTTTTTGGTGTCAACAGAAACTAAATGATGCATAGGCTCCAACATTTTTTTAAAATAATCATCACGTTTATATAGCATCTTATTGCAGAGAGAATGTTCAGAAATTAGGACCCCAAATCCTAGAGCAAAATTTCAATTCAAATAACATTTCTTCTGTTCCTACTGTATATTCAATATGAAAGGCAAGAGAAGGGTAAACAAAGTAAACAAGGATGGCAAGACATACGAGTATAATTTCCCATGGATTTTATAATCTAGTTATTGACCTAAGACACATAAACATTTTAAAAGCATAAATAAACAAACAAAAACAAATAAAAGACTAGACCTCATTTGGAAGAGGTAAGGCTTAGACCTCCTTAAAGGGCAGTACCTGGACAGACAGATTATATGGAGAAACTTCTAGGTATAATCCGAGTTTTTCTAGACCTTGCCAATACTGTGGACATAGATGAGAGCTCATTAATAGAAATAACCTGAATTTCTTAGCCCCAGCAACCTAACGCCAGGCCTCTTTCCTTCAACATGTCCATAAATCCTCAAAGAGTGTCAATATCTTTCACTCTTGAGTTCATTTGGGAACCCTTCTCCAGGAGAGAATAAAGCCACATCACTGTCCCTGCTGCTGGTGCCCTCAGCGCAAAGAGTGCAGGGATGTGGCACTCCCAGAGCTGCCTGCCCTGGAGAGGTCACAGTGACACTGCACTCCCTGGAGTCCTCCTGAGCCAAAATCACACTGATGAGTGAGAGTGCACTGCAGCCTTCTTTTCCCCACTCTGCGGCGACTTGTTTCAACTAAGCACCAACACCACACTCATAAACACAGCTCCTTCAGCACTGTCTGTGCCCCTCTTCACCAGGCCAGGAATGTCAGTACAAAAGACAAGCAGCGTGCTGGAACGGCTGTCCCAGGCTCTCTCTCAGAAGGCTTCGCTAATGGCTCCCCTCCAGCCTCAGCCTAGAGCGCCCGGGCAAAGCAGCTCCTTATGACCTACCCACGAGTTCATCATCCATGCTCAGACATGGTCTAATCTCACCTAAACGAGAACCCCTGCAAACAAGAATTACACAAAGGTGTCAAAACACTCAGGAAATTGGCTTACTTATGTTAAAAGATTTGCAATGATGTGGTGTGGCAGACAAGGCGAGCCAAATAAAATGAATGAGTCCTATTGCAGACAGTGTTCACGTCCTCATTGCTGACATAGACTGAATCCTGACCACTTGGTGCAAAATGCTATATGCAGGTCTTACCATTACCGTTTTTAAAATGAGAAACTGTGGTTTAGAAAAATTAATTTGTCAAGGTCACTCAGCTGGTACGTGGCAGAGCTGAGAATAAAACCATGTCGAGCTGTTGCCAGAGTCCCTGCACTTAAGCACTAGACTATACCAGGGTTGTGAGGGAATCAGTGAAGGGTTGTGAACAAATGATGGCGTGAGGAAAGCACTGTAGAAACACTGGACCACTGGGAACAATGTGCAGGAGAGACCAGAGGGGTGAGAAACTGATTTAAAAATATAGTTGAGAGGGGACCACATTGCTTTCATTTAGTGTGAAGTCATAAAAGTTCACTCCTAATTTACAGCAACACTTATGCTTTCTCATAGTACTATGAGTTTCTCCTTGATAAATGGACTAAAGCAGCTACCTAGAATACCAGCATTAAACTTAAGTTTTAAGATTACAGGCACACAGGTCTCCGTGTTAATGATTAACAAAAGAGAAGTAAGAAAAAATATTTGTTTATGTAATAAAAACCCCATCACCAACAACAAAATTATCCAAGATGATTGAGAAATATCTTTATACAACGATACACCTATTAGAATGGCTAAAATAAAACAAACAATATCTGGTGCTGGTGAGGATGCAGAGCAACTAGAATTCTCACCAGTTTCTGGTGAGAACGTAAAATGGTACAGCTACCATGGAAAATGGTCTGCCAGTTTCTTATAAAGTTAAACATACACTTAGCATACAATTCAGCAATCCTACTCCTAGGTGTTTACCCAAGTGAAATGAAAACCTTAGTTCATACAAAATAAATAAATAAACCCTGTTTGTGAATACTTATATCACTTTCATTCACCAAAAGCTATAAATAAACCACATGTCCCTCAAATGAAGAATGGATGAACAAACAGTAGCACATCCACACTATGAAATACTACTCAGAAATAAAGAGGAACAAACTATTGATTGATACATGCAACAAATGGATGAATCTCAAATGTTTTATGCTAAGTGAAACAAGCCATTCTCAACAGGCTAAATAGTGTATGATTCTATTCATTTATATGACATTCTGGAAAAGGCAATTAAATCAGTGGTTGTCAGGTATGAAGGGTGGGGGAGGATTTGATATTAAAGGGATAACATAAAGGAATACTAGGGGAAAGGTGTTGTAAATGTTATGTATCTTAATTGTGGTGATGGCTACACGACTCTACACATTTGCCAAAACTCATAGAACTGTACACTAAAAAAGTGAATTTTACTACATACAAATTAAAACAAATTTTAAAATAAAAAAACAAAACATGTCTCCTACAACTAAGCATAAGGCAAAAGCTTCACATTTTCTAAATGTTATAAACCACTGAAACATCATTTCACAGAGTACCATCTACAAGCAAGATAACGTAACTGAGTATTTACACCACAAACTAGGCTATAATTTTTCAAAAACTATATACAAGGCATAAAAACGTGTTTACTAAAAGTATAAGTGGTTGGCCAGAATGTTGTTTACCACCTCTGAATAACTATCAAATGTTTATAGATTTTTATACCTTTCACAAATAAAGTAGAGTACATTAATGCAAAGTTACCTTTCTGGGAAAAGCTCTCAAACTTTGCACTTTTTGGCCAAAAGGGAATTTGTGACCTCCTGTTATGTTAAATTTGGTACTAAAGCCTGGATGAACCACCTCAAATGGGCTATTCACTATGACAAATACTGTTTCGTAACAAGAAGAAAAGAGGTGGCCTGGGAAGATAACTGCTGGGATTTTAATGTGCTCTCTGAAACACTCTGACACACTCTGCTAGAGAGAATAATTTAATATCAACCAGAAATCAGACTCAAAATTCCATTTCCTGAAAAAGATCATCAAAAAACAAATGCAATTTAATTTACCAAACACGTATTAAATATTTAGCACATGCCAAGCACTGTGCTAGGCACTAGGTTAACGGAGTTGGAAAAAAACACAATATTTGCCTTTAAAGAATGCACAGACTAGCAGGGGGGAGAGACATATAAACAATTACACTTGCCCACAATAATTTAAGTGTAATGATAGAAGCGTGTTCAGGGTACAGGGATGACCAGAGGAAAAAGTGAGTCTGAGTATCTAACTAAAAGGATATCAACCGGATCCTAGGACCCCCTAAAATCTGCCTTTAGCGATGACTACAATGCTAACAGGGACAAGTAGAAGGCTGCATGGCTTGAAGAGGCCACTCTTTGATATTTGCCACCACCCCCCACTACAGTTGTGAGAACACTGAGGAGGGGGTACCTATATTAATGTATTTATCCCCTTGACTTGGACAATTTTCTAGGTGATGAAATTACCACAGAGAAGAGGAATAGTACTCCAAAGGCACCCTTTTCTGGCAAGTAAAAATGTTCCAAGCAGTATGTTCCCTTTCATTGAAACCTAAGATCCCTTTGTGCAAAAAGAGAAAAGAAAGGTATTCTCAAAGCTCATGCCAAGTCCCTGCAAGCTAACCATCCTATTCAAAATTAAGATAGAAAGGCAGAAACGACCCATTTCCTCTGTTTGTTAGTTGTGGTCATAGGTGACACATAATTCCAATTCACTGTGTCTAGTAATGTTGACTATTGCTCTCAGCATGGATTAAACAAGTAAAAGTGAGCATTCTGAAATGATACCATCTCCTACGACTTCAAGACCTTCCCTGAAACTTCTAGCCCTAACAGGGAAGATTACCCAGAGGATCTTCTTTCCTCCCTTCTTCTTATTCTATCCATCACATATATTAATTCCAGGTATGTACACCATGGGCAATTGGCAGGAGAGAAATCATCAGAAAGTGTTAAAAACAAAATGGTGGGGAAAAAACACAAGTGCCATATATTTGAGGGTGATACCATGTCTCAGAAACGGGAAAGGTTTTATAGCTAGAAGATCTGGGTTCAGATCCTGCCTTTTCCATTTACTAGCTCTATGCCTTTAGACAACTTACTTTACCTGTATGAATGTCAGTGTCCCCATCTGAAAAATATTGGCATGATTATTCTTGGGATTAGGTGCCATACAAGAGTGGTTCTCAAGCCTGCTGTATACCAGAACTCAGGCCCCACTCTGAGATTCTGTTTTCATTGGTCTAGGGTGGTGGGCTTGGACCAAAAACAAGCTCCCCAAGGTATTCTACTGTGCTGGGGTAGACAACCACTGGATTACAGTATTTAAGAGAACTCCTTGAACTCTAATTCAGGGCAACATTTAGCAATTTATTATTGTGTTTAAAAAGTACTATTGAACTCATCCTGTTATGCAAGTTGCATGTTCTAAAAGAGGCCTAGTAATTCAATAGCTAAATTTGATATTTACCTATTATGCCTCACTTGAGAAGCAAATTATCTTTATAATCAACAACTGAAAATTGGTCTAAGGAGCTGAGAAAATAGGATATATACATTAAATGACTAAAGTCAATTAATATGTGCCAAATATAAAATGACAGATGATGGAATAAAGTTGACACTGCTTGAGGTCAGCTACCATTTTTTTTTTAATATTTCCGGCATCCCGTACAGTGCATGGAACTCAATAACTATTTGTTAAATGAATAAATGAATGTGAGAATGAGCAAAAGAATAAGACAATTTCTAAAGGAATTTACCAAGAGCGCCACTGTCAAAGACTGGAGTGTAGGGGAAGGTCTTTTTATTGGAAAAATGAGTCTCAGTCAGCTGCCCACCAACAAGCCTACTATAATGAGCCTATAATGAAGAAACCCAAATTTAGTTTCGAAGGGTAAATTAAGCAGCTCTTGGTATTTCCAGTTAAATCTTTTGACCAGTAGCGCAGCCTACCCGCATTCTTGGCTCCAGACCTGACTATCCTCCTATCTTGTTACAATAACAATCAACAGGAAACTAACCTTTCTTTTTTTTTTTATTTTACTTTTTATTTATCTTTGCTAAGGAAGATTGTCCCTGAGCTAACATCTGTGCCAGTCTTCCTCCATCTTGTATGTGGGACACCACCACAGCATGGCTTGATGAGTGGTGTGTAGGTCCGTGCCTGGGATCCAAACCCGTGAAGCCTGGGCCCCCGAAGTGGAGCACGTGAACTTAACCACTACACCACTGAGCCAGCCCAAAGCTAGCCTTTCTAAAGCAAACTTCACCATTATTAGGAGCATTATAAAAGTCCTGCTTTCTGGGCATTGTACACCTGTTTAAGAGCAAATGAATGCACAGAATAAACCAAAAAAAAAAAAAAAAAAAAGGACTGGATGTACCCAACTGGATCAGCCAATAGGCCCAAGAGATGAATGGACCGCATACCATTTCACATTCTCCATAATAACCCTTGATGGTTGCTGCAGAACTTAGATTAAAGAAAATTTATCACTGAGTTTATTATTTTTTAACATCCTTTTTCTGAGCACCTAGCAACCAAAGTGATAAGTACCTTCAAACTTGCAAGGATGAATGCTGCAAATATCTAGGCTGAATTACCTATTTGTATGCTTGGAGCTTGAATTATTCATTTACATTTTTTATTTTTTAAAGAGGAGAATAAACAAAACTACAAAGAAAGGAAATACTAAAAAATCTCATTTCTGTAGATTTAAAGCTTTTCAAGGTGGTAGGACACCAAAAGGCTCCTTCAGCAATAAACAATACATTTATTCTACAATCTAATTAATATTCACCAACCATGTTACTTATGAAACAAAACAACACATCTAGGGAATGCAATTGCATACAAGCAAAAGTAAGCATATTAATGAGTGAAAAATCTTACACAATTAGACTAGGAAAAGTATGTATATAAAAAAATCATAGTTTTTCTTCAAAACTGTACTTAAATATTGAGAACAATGGGTGGGTCCCCTTTAAATGCCGGTTTTGTAATAAAGCATATGTTTAAATTAGAGTGACAATGTGAGCTCCCTGTGAGAACTCTGTAAAGAATAACCTAGTGTATCAATTTCTTATTTGAAAAGGAATCAAGTGCTTCCTATATCTATGTGCAAATGATTATGTAAAACCATGCAAATTCTAGACCCATAAACTTACCAATTTAATTAATTAATTAAATTCCAAATTAATATCTAGTTATTCTCCAAGTGATATTTTACAACCAACATTGATTTATTTATTTCTGTTTCCTTACTATCAATAACAAACACCAGCTTGTCAATGAGCACCAAAATAGGGTTGCCACTAGGATGTTGAGAAGAAAATATCAACTTCTACTTGTATTTATTTTTATCAAAAAATAGAAAGAAATTAAGCTTTATTGACATATAACAAAGAGATTAAAATGGCCCCTTCCCTGTCTTTATGTCAACTGTAAACAAGAAAGGCAGATTACATGAGATATGTAGAAGGAAGTGGGAGGAGTTGATAGTGAAGCTCTCACTCATCTATTGGCTTTCAGCACAATGCAAAGTACCATACTGTGTGTAGCTACAGGAAGTGAATTTACTGATTATATTACGTAGTTTTATCTAAACTAACCCTAAAAAATAGAAAAATAAAAAAAATTCTTGCAAAGAAACACTGGATTGACAATTATGCTAATAATATAGGCACAAAGAAATGATGGAGCTATCACCTCTGCTCTTATGGTGAGTTCTTCATCATCCATGATTTAATGACAAGAAGTCAGGCAAAAAACTTTTTTTAATATTACTAAACTATGGATTTGGATTTTCATCCACCGTCATTAATGGTAAAGGTCACATTGGTAACATAGCATGCCTTAAGATATTACGTAATGATAGTACAAAGCTACTGTGATTATTAAACCTTGTTAAAATGTTGCTTATTTCATCTTTATCCCACTCTTCTTTGCATATGTTTTACTGTGTACATTCTGTATTAGTTCAGTAGTATGTGCATATAATTAATAGTGACAAGGGAGCCCCAGACCTTCTAATTCCCCAAGTCATGCTGCCTTCTCCCAGCCTCCACACCATCATCTGCAGGAGTTAGACAGCCCCAAACCTCTACATGCCTCCCCCTACCCATTCAGCTTTAAAACTTTGGAGACCATCAAGGATAATTCTATCCTTTTTGTCACCACAGGAAAGCCAAAGTTCCTTGGCTGTCCTTCACCACTAGATCTCTCTGATCTATTCGACCCTTAATCTCATCCTATGTACCCATGTACCTATATACCCATTATACTATGCCCCCTGGAAATGATAAAATCCCTCATATGTTCCATCTTCTCCTGAATATTGTTGCCATCATTTTGCTCTAATTAAAACCCAGCTGGAGTGAGGAGTGATGTCAGCAAAATGGTCATGTGGGAATTTCCAGCACTCATTTTCTTCCAGAAACATCAATTTGAACAACTACCTGTGAATGAAAATACCTTCACAGGAGCTAAAGATTCCGGGTGAGGGATTACAGAGCCTGAGTGAAGCACAGATATAAGAAAAGATGTGTTGAGGATAGTAGGAAAGATAGATTCACACTACTCCCATCACCTTTCCCTCAAGCCCAGGCAGCCCAGCATGGAAAGAGACACCCTCCCTGTGAGAGAAGGAGAGTAAAGTGAGCGCCAACTTCACCATGGATCCCAGCACCACCACATCCCAGCACCAGGCCAACTCCTGCAGCCCTAGGTGGCTCCCACAGTGTCAGGCAGCTTCCGTGGCACCAGGGTCCCAGGAGTCTCCCACAAACCCAGGCCCCTGGCCCACTCCAGCACCTGCCAGCTCCAGCGGCCCCAGGTAGCTCCCACAGCATAAGGCTCCCAGCAGGCTCCTGCAAATGAAGGCTCCCAGCACACACCAGTACCCACAGCATCACAGCTCCTGCAGCCCTGGTCTGCTCCTGTGGTGCCAGATTCCCAGTGGACTCTTGCAGACCCAGGCTCCCAGCCCACTCCAGTGCTGGCTGTCATGGCTCTGGGGAGCTCCTATGGCACCACGCTCCCAGTGGGCTCCCTGCAAACCCAACCTCCCAGCTCACTGCAGCACCAGCTGGCTCATGTAGCCCTGAGCAGCTCCCATGGCACCAGGCCCCCAATAGGCTCCTGCAAACCAGGCTTCCAGCATATCCCAGTGCCAGCCAGCTCCCTTAGCCCCTGGTAGCTCCTATGGCTCCAGGCTTCCAATCCTGTGCTCTATGAATCCAGGCTCCAAGTGGGCATCCAGGAACCCAGACTACCAGCTAGGCCCAGCACCAGGCTGACTGACGCAGACCAGAGGTTTCAATCCATTTCAGCACCAGGCCAGCTCCCATGGCTCCAGGCACCTGGCCCATCTCAACACCAGGCCAGCACTCATGGACCATGAACCCAAATTCCAAGCCACCCCAATGCCAGACCAGCTCCCATGCCCAGCTTCAAGACCAGCACCCACAGACTTAGGCTCCTGGCCCATCTCAGCACCAGACCAGCCCATGCAGACCTACCTCTAGGCCAAACCCAAGGTCCTGAGTTAGAGGCTGACTCCTGTGGCCCCAGTCTCCAGGCCTCCCCTAGCACCAGACTGGCCCCTGTGGCCAGTCTACAGGCTGACTCCTAACAAACTAGGCTCCTGTCCCATCTCAGTAATGAACTGACCCACTTGGAACCAGACGCCAGGCCCACTCAAGTGGTCCCCCGTGCCTGGTTAGCCCCTGTGGACACAAGATCCATGTCTGCCCCTGCAGATCCAGGTCCCAAGCCCATCACTGTAGACTCAAACTCCAACCCCACCCCAGTGAACCCAGGCTCAAGGCCTGCCCCACTGCTGACCCAGTCACCAGACCTGTCCACTCAAGGATTCCAACAGCAAGTCCACCCACAGACAATACCAGATGGCCCACCCAGAATCTCTGGATGGGCTGACTGGTGAAGGCTTTGCCTACCAAGACCAGGCTGTACAGACTGGAAGTGGTGCTTACTTCCTCAAACGCACAGACAAAAATGCAAGGCCACAAGGATCATGAAACATCCAAGAAACATGACACCACCAAAGAAACTAATAAAACTCCAATGACCAACCCCAAAGAAATGAGGTCTATGAACTATCTGACAAAGAATTCAGAATAATCCTCTTTAAAAAATTCAGTGAACTACAAGAAAACACAAATAGAAAACTAAATGAAATTAGCAAAACAACACATGAACAAAACAAGTTCAACAAAAAAATTAAAACGATTAAAAAAAAAAGAAAAACAGAAATCCTAGAGCTAAAGAATACAATGATTGAACTGAAGAATTCAATAGGGAGCTTCAATAGCAGATTCAACCAAACAGAAGAAAGAATTAATGAACTAGCATACAGTTCATTTGAAATCATCCAGTCAGAGGAGAAAAAACAAAAAAGAATGAAAAAAAGTTAAGAAAGCCTACATGAATTATGAGATATCATTAAAAGAAACAATTCACACATTATTGGAGTCTCAGAAGGAGAGAAGAGGGAGAAAGGAGCAGAAAGCTTATTTAAAGAAATAATGGTTGAGAATTTCCCAAATCTGGAAAGAGATTTGGATATTCAAGTTCATGAAGCTAATAGGTAAACCCAAAATTTTAACCCAAAAGAATTATTTCCAAAACATATTATAATAAAACTGTCTAAAATTGAAGACAAAGAGAGAATTTTAAAAGCAGAAAAAGAAAAAAAAATCCTCACATATAAGGGAAATCCCACAAGGCTACCACCAGATTTCTCAGTAGAAACCTGCAGGCCAGGAGAGAGTAGGATGATATATTCAAAGTGCTAAAAGAAAAAAAAACAGACAACCAAGAATACTCTACCCAGCAAAACCAACTTGCAGAAATGAGGAGAGATACTTTCCCAAACAAAAGCTGTTTATCCATCAGTTGGACCTTGAAAGGTATGCAAGGTTGCTATTGTCATCTAATGAATACAAGTCAGGGATGCTGCTAAAATCCTACAAGGCACAGAACAGCCCTCACAATAAAAAATTATCCAACACTAAATGCCAATAATGCTGAGTTGAGAAACCCTCTCCTAATGAAAAGGACACTCCTCTATCTCACTGAGAGTGGACAATGACTATCATATGTTAATTAGGAATGTTTTTGGCTAACAAAACCTGAAACAAATGGTAGTTTATTTCCCTGAAATCAGATTCATAAGAATGACTGCCCATAGTTGAACAGCATCAAGGGCTCATAGCCTCAAAGTCACAAGATGGTTACTACAGCTACAAGGATTGCTCCTACATTCAAGGAAGAAGGTAGAGATGGGGGAGAAAGCAGTACCACTAGCCACACCTGTGCCTTTATCAGGAACAAAACCTAACATCTCAGTGTGCAGATCTACCTTTAAGGGACTCTGTAGACAATTCAAAAAGTGGTACTCACTTCTATAATTGACTTCTTTAATTGACTCACTGGTCACACATTCTGCTTTATGTTATTCTATGATTAGTTATTAACTTAGGGAGTAAACAAAAGCAACTGGTAAGCCACGCACTCCTCTTTCATTACAGAGTGAGAGACAAACTAAAAAGCTATCAATCAGAGACTAACATAGTGAAAAATCTTGGAAATCCTCTTCAGGAAACACTTGGGAAAGCAGCTTAATTACAGAGAACTATCTCAGTTGTTGGCAGGAAAAGCCATTCTTGAATAACCTGCCAGGGTCCTTCAGAGATATTATAGCCTTAATAAGGAAAATTCAATATATGTCAAAGTTTAGAGATATATGTTAGAGCCCATAGGTATGACACCTTTTGAATCTATACAAAGCCGTCCCAGCCAGTGGTATAAATTCAAGACTCTTGGACTTAACATTTAAAATGAAAAAGGCATGTTTGTGATCCAGTGCACAGATAAAACAGCCCTCTTCCTCTAGGGAAACACATATCCTAACCAGTCTAACATACTTTAATTTGGATTTCTGTTTGGTACATAAACAATACAAACCCTGCTTAACTTTATGTTAGCCCCAGTAGATGTAATATATTCAGATTTTCAAATGGATCTAAAAAGATTCAACCTCTGAAATTGCTGCTGAAAAGAAAAACTTATGAACTAGAAAGTAAAATGAGTATATAGCAGCAAGTAGGCAGAGGAAAGAAGGTATCTATTAAGAAGGAGATAATGAGAAGCCAGCAAGAGGGAAATATGTCAGAATAGGTAAGAGTTGGAACTAGTTGAAGCCTCCCAAGGTCTTTTCAGTTTAGCACGTCTAGAGGGAAATACTCTAGTTAAAGTAATTTCATATTATAAACTTGAATTTCTCACATTAATACTTTCCAAATAAAATTTTCTTTATACTGACATTCAACAACTGTTTAAAGTACAGGTTCCGGAAATTTCCAGATAAATTTTTTCAAACTTCTAAGGGTTGCTGAAATCTGAGGTTCAAATTTTTGGTTCAAACTATTCGCTTACCACAATAAAGGGCTTATTTTATAGATCATTTAATGCTCTTTAAAATTTATTTAGTTACTACCATAATAAGTAGGATAAAAAAGAAATTTATTTGGGGCATTTTGGACTAAGAAAGGTAACTAAGCAATTATGAGATGCTAGTCACATAAAGGGCACCTGATGCATTTTTGTTGCCATTCATCATATTCTATAGTCATTTGCCCACAATGACAATTGCAGAACTTCTTGGCTGCATTTATGTACCTAACTACGCATATATCATTTAAAAAGGACCTAAAAATGTATGTCTAGAGTTTCTAAATATAAGATTTGACCTTTGGTGAGAAACACTCACTACATATATAAGTACATAAAATATTTTTCAAATATGTTTAAAATTGCAGTACAATACTGTACAGTCAGGCACTGTACATTGACATTTCGGTCAACGACAAACCACATATACTACAGTGGTCCCATTAGGTTAGGTATGTAGTAGGCTATACCATCTAGGCTTGTGTAAGTACACTCTATGATGTTCACACAACGGCGAAATCGCCTTACAATGCATTTCTAAGAATTTAGAAGCATTAAGTGACGCACAATTATATTCTGATAAATTCACTATTGGCCTAATTCTGTTGTATTATTTTTTAACAGTCTTTCAAAAGCCACATTGTATAGTGAAAAGAACCTAAAACTAGGAGTCAGAATACCTGTGTTTTAGTTCTAGTTCCAAGCTTGGGCAAGTCACTTAAAACCTTCAGCCTTAGTTTCATCCTCTGAAAAATGGAGATGATATTGCCTGCCTGCCTAATTCACAGGGCAGCTGTTGATAACTACACGCTATGATGGTCATGAAAGTGTTTAAAAATTGAAAGCCATCATACAAAGATATTATTAATATGAGTAAATACAAATAAGAATATAGCGTGAGGGGGGAAAGTGGTAGAAAAAAAGAACTGAAAATATATTTAGAAATCATCACGTGAACAAGATGAACAGCAACATGTTCCTTTTCCCAAAGGCAAAGCAGGCAACAAGTTCAGATTTTAAAGGCTTTTGGTCACTTTTTTTTAACAGGGTCAATATGTGACAGGTGCAAACTTAATATAAGCTACATGATCCAAATAAGAAACCCAAGACTTTAGAGAAATGAGGTAAAAATCCTAAATCCTAAGTGGAGCATAGAAATAATCTGTGGAGCGGAGCACAATAATAACAGAGGCCATATGCCTATTGTTAAATTAACCTGATTTCCATACAAGGTATGTTCTTTTGTATTGTGCTGAAGATGAAATAGTAGGAATCTGAGATGTTTTAGGAATCAATTTCTGGAAGACTATGTTTTTATTCAAAATGGACCAGATAAAGTTCTCAAGTCTAAGAAAATCTAAGGTACGATGTGAGCAATACGAAATTTTTCAATCTACTTAGAAAATCAAAAAAGAGAGAACATATTCTAACCTCTGAAATAGGAATGAAAAAGAAAGACAAGTAGAACCTTTTCACAAAAGATTATTCAATGAATAAAAAACTATGCCTAGAGATTAACTGTAATCTGTGATACAGGGCTGCAAAAGTGGCCTCTCTGATGAGCTGCATGTAAGATTAACTCAACAGATATTCATTACATTAGTACCTAAAATATTGTACATTATAGGTGGGGAGGAATGTATTTAGTAATGATCCCTGCTATGCTCATGAAATACTAAAAGACCAATATTTTTTTTTTGCATTTTTTTATTGATGTTTTAACAGTTTTTAACATTATGAAATTTTGGGTTGTACATTTTGTTTGTCCATCACCATATATATGTCTCCCCTCACCCCTTGTGCCCACCCCCACTCCCATTGCCCCTGGTAACCACAATACAGTTTTCTCTGTCCATGTGTTGGTTTATATTCCACATATGAGTGAGATCATACAGTGTTTGTCTTTCTCTTTCTGGCTTACTTCACTTAACATAATACCCTCCAGGCCCATCCATGTTGTTGCAAATGGGACAATTTTGTCTTTTATTATGGCTGAGTAGTATTCCATTGTATATATATACCACATTTTCTTCATCCAATTGTAAAAGACCAATATTTTTTATAAATAAAGGAATGTTTAATATACTCAAGTGTCTAAATGAGTGGTATATACATATACCCACAGAGTCTTCAACATTTGCTAATGAGTGCCAAGGGCAATCAGGAAAATGAAGACAGTTTGGAATACAGAAGAAAGACTTCATGCAGAAGTGGATGCCAAAAACTGGTCTTAGAGAATTGGTATGATCCGGGTAGGTGGGAGAGCAACTACTGTAAGAAGAGCCAATTACTCTTTTGCAATCTTGAAGGGAAACCTTTAAGGAGCTGCTTCCATATTCATCTTTCTTTTTTCCTTTGTAACTCTTTAGAGACTCAAGTGGGTTAGCAGAGGTCACTAAGAGGAATCATACCAAGAACTAGAATCCTAAAACCATATTGTTTCAGGGTACCAAATAACAAATCCATTAACCTGACCTCAAGCCCCCATTACCATGGTTCTGATGAGTGTCTCTCCTCTGCTTGAATACCTCCCAGAACTCACAATTTCATGAAGCAATTAATTCTGCATTCTGTTTCAGAATATTTCACAGATATGAATTTTAAGTCTCTAAAGTGTTTTAAGTATACAGACAAATATTTCAATTTTCTGTCCATAAAAACATTGAAAATTCAAGGGGAAGTATCTACATAATAAAATGAAAGATTTTCATATAATTTTCAGATTTCAAAGCTAGACAATCTGTAAGGAGACTAAAACCCAGACTTGCCTAGGGTCCCAAAGCAATTTCACGGCAGAACCTGGTCTAGAAATTCAATCTACTGCTTCTTAAGGTCTTTAAATATACATTAACTGTCCCTTATACTCTAATCCAAAGGACACCAACTTGTGCTCCTTATCAAGAACTAGATGCTTTGTTACACAGCCTTCTGAAAATAAAAAAAGAAGTTTAATAATCTCTTGAGATGTGCTTCCCTTCCTCTATGCATTGTAATTCTTTCCGATAAAGCAAGGTCAACAGCCACTTTATGTAGCTCTAAAAATCGTAAGAGGTTAATTGAAAGATCTAGCATAAATCTTTAGCTAAATATACCACCCCTCCGCATGCCACCATCCTCTCCACTGCCATCTTGCATATAAAAAAGAGTATATTTGGGGCCAGACCTCATTGCCTAGTGGTTAAAGTTCAGCATGCTCTGCTTTGGTGGCCCAGGTTCGGTTCCCAGGCATGGAACCACACCACTCGTCTGTCAGTGGCTGTGCTGTGGCAGTGGCCCACACAAAAAGAAAAACAAGAGGAAGATTAGCAACAGATGTTAGCTCAGGGCAAATCTTCCTCAACAAAAAAACAACAAGAGTACATTTTAACTTCTGTTATCCATGCACCCTCTGCCTATGGAAATTACATGCACAGTATATGTATGGAAAGTCTACAGATTCACCATTTCTACATAAACACTTTCAAAGGAGAAACTGCAAGCATTGGATGCTTTCTAGAATTGAAAACACTCAGAAATGGCATCTCTACCCCTTCTTGACAGGTGAAACCCTAGCCATCAATCATTGCCCCATTGCCTTGTTTTCTTTCTTTTTTTTTCCTTTGGTGGTATCAATTGGAAAATTATTGCTATCCACCTGTGAGCTTATCCAATCATATTCACATGTTCATTGGAAGTTCTTTGGTAAGTACTTTAATACTTAAAATTATTACATTAGTTTCCTTAAAATAAACCACGTCCAACGACAAACAGGTCATCAAAAAGCCCTTGTCCTCAGAAGCTGCTCCACTGATAGTTCATCAGAAGCCAATATTAGTTTCTTCCATACCAACTTTTTACTCAGTTTAAACTAAACATAGTTAAGGAATTGAGGTTTTTGTCAGCTATCCGAGTCTCTCAAGTTTTCCAGGATGTCTTGTCTAGTTAATTCTTAAAATATCTACTAAAAACAATGCAATAATTCCATAATCAATACAGAACCCAAAGCACTGAATCCCATTAGTCATAGTGCTCACATGGCACACCAAAGAAAATTTTTAATGAAATTGCATTTGTTTTTATAAATTTATCCTATTAATCTTTTAAAAAGATTTAAAGCAGTGTATAATAAATATATACATAAAATAAGCACAATTAAAACAAGAATAAACTAAAAATCAACTAATAAAGGTATATGATAGAAATTATATCAGAAAACCTTAGCTTGTAAGAACTATTATAATTAAGCTCAAGGCTTAGCCATTAGCATCCTGGCAACATAGCTCTCGTCTACTAAAAGTGGACCCGTTTGTTTTTTACTATATATACATTTACGTGTATATGCCTCCATAAGGAGACAGTGTAATGTAATGGCAAAAGCATGAACTTTTCATGTAAGTCTTGAAACTGTATTCTTTACTTAGTCTTAATATTACATTTCTTAATAAATCTAACTGCTCTTATTAGAAATTAATGGTTCTTAATTTTTAATGTACTAGATGATTTGTTTAAAACATGTTTCCAAACAGGGAGTATAATGTTCTCAATCATTTCTTCACTCATTTATTCAACAGGGAGATAACGGAAGCTAATTTGTTCAGGACCTACCCCAGCTTTACATGCATTATGCTATTTAATCCTTGCAACAGTCCTGTAAAGAAACTATTACCATACCCATTTTACGGCTGAGAAAACTAAAGCTCAGAGAGATCAGGTCATACTGATAAGGAGTAGAGTTGGGATTTGAACTCATTTGCCTTATTGCAAATTAATATTCTCACCACTACATGATGTCATAACAAGTATATCTCATAACAAGTATAAACTGATCATTTACTTGGTACCAAAAACCAACTTAAAAGACAGTATAGAATCAGAATCAAAACTAGAATATGGGGGGCTGGCGGTTAAGCGTGTGCGCTCTGCTTTGGCGGCCTGGGGTTCGCAGGTTCGGATCCCAGGCGCACACCGATGCACTGCTTGTCAAGCCATGTTGTGGTGGCGTCCCATATAAGTAGTGGCGTCCTGTATAAGTAGAGGAAGATGGGCACGGATGTTAGCCCAGGGCCAATCTTCCTCAGCAAAAAGAGGAGGAGTGGCATCGGATGTTAGCTCAGGGCTAGTCTTCCTCACAAAAAAAAAAAAAAGCCTAGAATATGGTCTTTGAATTTTAAGGAGTTTACACTCCACTTAACCTCACTAACCTAACTAGAGCTATGGCAGGTATATAAATTCAAATACATAATCAGCCAGGAGATATGTACTGAGTTCTACTAAATGGCAGCAGCATGCAAAGCACTGAATATAATGAATAAAGCAAAAACAAACCACTTCTAACACTGAACAGTGATGTTCACTAAAATCAAAGATGTAGGCCATGTAGAGGTAAAAATAATCTGTAGGATTTTTGTGTGTGTGTGTGTGTGAGGAAGACCACCCCTGAGCTAATATTCAATGCCAATCCTCCTCTTTTTTGCTGAGGAAGACTGGCCCTGGGCTAACATCCATGTCCATCTTCCTCTACTTTCTATGGGACGCTGCCACGGCATGGCTTAACAAGTGGTACGTCGGTGCGCGCCCGGGATCTGAACCGGTGAACCCCGGGCTGCCGCAGCAGAGCAGGCGCACCTAACCACTTGCGCCACCGGGCCAGCCCCCGGTACAATTTTTTAACTTTTCCTCCAGATTACTGGAGAATTTCTCTTCCACCTAATGTCAGAGCAGCTTTCCTGATTTATTTCAGAATTAGGATTAACGCTCTAATACTGAGGACCACTACTGATTCCTTACTGTTTGCACCATTAAACTCTACATTATTAAGATAAATCTACACTTGTGAAGAGACACTGCTGCTTTGCTCCTCATCATTATTTATATATTTATACATCACCTTGTACCAGAAAGGATATAGAGTGTTTTATCAAGATATATAAAATACAAATTAGCATAAATTAAAAGTTGATTGAAAGAAAAAATAAAAGTGAAGACAAAGTTAGTTATATATCACTGTGGTGGGGCACAAATTTGGCTCTTTTCTTTTTAGTAGCCAACCTGAAATAGAAAACTTATCACTTACAGGATTTACAATTCCAAGGGATTTTTTCCACTGCCTAAGAGAAATACAGTTATCCTTGGTATTAAGATGTTTTGATGATTTCTCCAAAACATCTTAAAAAACATGTGTGTGCTAATAAATAACTATCTTCATTCTTCATTTACACAATATACGCAACAATATTTTCATAGATCTGGTTTTTACTGTTCCTAGAATAAAAGAAAAAATATTGTTACATGTTTATAATCTTATGGATCCTCTAAGAGAACAGTTACTGTTTGTTTAACAAACTCCCAGGCCCTCTTCCATTACACAGGCTCAAAGTACTGAGGGAGCAGGAAAACTGAAACAGGTCTCTAAGGCTAGATTCATCTATTTAATAAAACTCTGAGTCAGAAAGGAAAGGAAAGAAATATATGGAGCTTGTATCACCCAGGTTAGAAAAAGAGCTTTCTAGGAGCTTATAGTGGAATGAGAGAGAGAAATTCTGGAGCTGCTTCATGTGGGAGATCTTGAAAATGAGAAAATAAGAAAAATATTTAAGAAAGTTTTACTGTGTTATATGTAATTATTCCGCTCTGGCTGTCTAATTAGACAAAGTAGTAAAGATTTAAACTTCCTTTCAATTATTTTGGTTGCAACTTTCTTGTTTCTTTGAAAGTGAAATGCTTCCAAAACACGGCCATGAGATGGCTAGCTTTTGTAGCTTATATTCTAATAAACTCTGTATAGAATAATAGCATCCCAGGCCTCCCGTGGTTCCAACCATCTGCCCACTGTCTCACAATGGACAAGAAGAGACTTCTCCATCTGTTCAGAATTCACTTACGCAAGAATGAGACTTTTTAATTTTTTTAAATCCCAGAAGTTTTCTTTCAGAAACTACAAAGAGTATAACGGGGAAATTTGAACCCAAAAGAGCACTTCCACCAAATATAACTTCCGTGGTGTCTCAAATCTTTGTAGAGACCCAGAACCTCTCCATGATCATGCATTGGTTAGAGTAGTGATTTCCAGTCTTCTTCACAAACTTTCATAGGATAAAGTTTGTACTATTATCTTTGATTGTAAAAATTCATGTGTGTGTAGTGAGAATCACTAGTTTAAAGAAAGAAGGAGTAATATACTGGACAGTTCTCCAACTCTCCACCCATCCTTCCTTCTTCTCCATCCTATTCTTCTAAACCAGGTGTGCAAGCACAACTTGAGCATTTTGAGCTCCAGGCAGCACCACCACCGGAGCAAGACAGTTTTGTCCAAGAACCACATTCCCACAGATGGTTTGGCAGCAGGGACGGCACCATAGTACGGTGGGGACACACCGTACAGGGTCTCAAAAACAATGTGGGGAGTTCTGGAGGAGAGCAGAAGTCTCACGGCCATGCAAGTGGACTCCATAGGCCTTTGCAGTAGAGTCTTAATATCAATGTGGCCTCCTAGGTACACTTAGGGCTGTAAGAGGATATTGAAACCATACACAAAATGGAAATAATGTCACCTGACCTGCTTATATCTCCACATTGTTTTGAAGATTTAAAGACGCAATGAAGGAAAAGGTGTCAGAAACTGTAAAGTACAATATAAGAATATGGTAATGCTATAACTAACTTCCAAATTTTAAAAAATCACTTATAAATTGGGTGCAGTGCTCACCCTGATTATGAATATCTAAACTGCCATGCACTGAAAGGAAGGTGCTTCTAAAAATACACAACTTCTTTGGAGACTCTGAACAAAGCATGGGAAGTTCTTACTTTTAATAACCAGATATTGAATTTCATTTAATTTATTTATGTTCAGCCCTGTTCTCAACTATTGGAAATTCTTCTGAGCAGAAATCTTTCCTTACATGGCCCTTACATCACACACAGCCTGATGTCTCAGGCTCCACATCCCCCTCCACGTTCATCTCTTTCTGCCATCCTAACATGCCATCCTTCCTACCCTCTCTTCAGATGGCAAAACGGGCCTTCCTTGTATTCTTTTACCTTAAGATCAGACTTCAACACTTGTTTGAACTGTGTCAAAGGACTTCATTAAACATCAGCAAAAACAGACTGTGACAAAATATCCCAGGGGAAAATAAGCAAAAGGGAGAGAAAGAGTATTGGGGAACATCTTCTTAAAATATTGTAGGAAAAAGATAGAAAAAAGACTTATACTTTATTACCAATGGTTTGGTATATGTTTTGAGAAATGTGACAGTAAATGAAATGTGAGGGATTTTATTTCTTTATGACTAAAACACTGAGAATGATAAAAGAAGGAAATAATGCCTGTACTTACTAATTACATGACTGATATTAAGTAACTTAAGGAATCTGGCCATAGCATTAACATGAGTTCCACATAATGTTAATCTCAAAGCAAACCATAAATTTCTTTCTTGTTCATTCAAGTCTGATCAAAAACTTATAGAATCCTCACAAAAGTTAAGCATTTGCTCAGACCTCATTCCAAAACCTCTACCCTACCTACCTATTCTCATTTAAGTCATCTAAAGTTCTGACTTGCAATGGGAAGCCCATTAGCTAAATCAGCAGGGGAGGCAGGCACTGCTGTCAAACAGCAGCTCATATCAGTGTTGTAAAATACAGAAAATCTTTCTTAAAATGGAAGATAGCATGGATATCTGTAACAGACGTTCTTGCTTTGAAATATTCCCTAGGAATCTTAGCACTACACAGAACCTACACAGAATTACCTTTTTGGAAGGAAAGGGTAATTCTCTAAAATCCTAAAATATTCCTGCACAACACTGGCTAAGGTCACTTTGATCCTGTATGACTCAGCCACCTGTTGCATTATAATATCTATGTTAGAAGGATGATTCTCACCTCTAGGATGTTAGTCAAGCAAGATTCTGATTACTAACTCAAATAAAAATACAGGGAAGGAGCATCAAGTATCCAAAAAAATTGTTTACAACAACAGTAGTTATTCGAGTTATTTCTAGAGAAAGCCTATCCCCTGGGCCAATGTTTCTTTGGCATTATTTTTATTACTACATAGCTCAAAAGTGCCCTTCATGCTCAGCAGGCATATAATAGGCAAAGAACTGATAAATTGAAAAGCTATCCTAAGAATACAAATAAAAAAATTCTATAAAATTTGGCTTATGTGCCCAAACACGTCAAAAACATGATATACTATATCAGTGATTCACCACCAACCAAAGGAAATTGAAAGCATTATGTTTTAATCCTGATTTTATCCATATAGATTTTCCCCCACTATATTTATCTTAAATGATACTTGTATGCAATATTTTCCCAAATAAATATTTTATTAGCATCTTTCCCTTAAACATGAAAAAAATCATAACAGTTTCTCTTCACATCTAAAAACTTGCTCAGTAAAAAACACGACCAATTAAAGTTTCTTCTCTAAAAATAAATCTAATTCTTAACCATAGGCTAATGATGCTTAAAGGAATCTCTTTACAAGTTGACCACCAGATGGGACATCTCTCCTAGACTGCAACACAAGGCAAAACTGATGAGAAAATCTAAGCGATTCTTTGTTAGGAGAGGTAGTACGAGGGATACCACAGGAGGAGCCATTTATAATCATTTTCTCCTCAACATAATTTAAAACTGTGGACCAGGAGCCAAATGATGGCAGGGGATGCACCTCCCACTAAGTAAGAACTAAGGTAACCAGCTCTAATATAAGCAACACAGAACTAATTATTTTCATAAATTCCCTTCACACTGTTAATACAAAACATCAACATTATGATGCTGACAGCAGCAGGCAGGGAAGTGGTAAAAAATTTAGATTCAGCACTTTCCCTTACAGTTAGGTTTGCATATCATAGAGATCTCTATATTGAAAAAGTGCAAACAGAACTAGACAGAATCATGATAGAACAAGTTTGGGAATGTGAATAGCAGGAAATGTTTTCAAATTATAATAACATAGATTCTAAATGATAAAATTACACTAACAACAATAGCTAAGATTTTTGAACATTTACATTAAATTCATTATCCAATTTAATCCCCCCAACAACCTGTGTGGATGTAATTATTTCTCTACTTAACAAACAAGGAAACAAAGGCTTTCAGGGTGAGCTCAAGGTGACGACTACCTTAATGGCAAGGCCACCAGTCTTGGTTTCCATTTCAGAGCTCTTTCCAATATATCAAACTGCCTATATATATATTTTAGTATTTTCAAGTTATAGTGAAATTTTGAGACTATTAGTGTAATCAAAAAGAAATAATCAGAAAATTATCTATAGACAAATAGCAACATTAACTTGTAAACATCAATTATCCAGAAAGGTAATAAAATACATCCTAGGAAGACACAAAGTTCAAACTCAATTTGCATCTAGAGAAATAGGATTATATGTTTAAACTTATAATTTATTTGATATGAGACTATTCAAGAGAACATCCAAAATAAAATATTAAATGAGATACTTCCAGCATTTGACTTGAAGTTTTATAGATACTGTAATTATTAATACAGTATCATTATCATCATCATAATCATTGTCATCTTGATAAAATTAACCTCCCAGCTATATAATTTTATTGTGTTTTATTGTGTGAAAAATCAATGTAACTGAATTTATTAAAGATTGACAAATACTACTTATGGTCATATTTTAAAACATTATTATTAACTTCATAGAATTTTATCAGTATTTTTCATTAAGTGTATCAATACACAATTGCTACATTGAACTCCTAGACTCTGATCAAAATCTTGAATAGTTTTTTGGTAGTTAAATAAAATTTGCAATTCTTGAGTAAGACATTGAAGGCCCTCCATGCTCTGGCCCCTCCTAACTTTTTCAACATCATTTTCTATCCTGTGACACAAACATACTGGATATTTTATGCTTTTCCAGTTTTACAACTTCTTCCCTAAGGTTTCTTCCAGCTGGAACCCTCTCCATCACTCCTTGTTAAAATGATACTTGATCTTGAAGGCCCAACTTACAATGTTGTCTCCTTTACAGTGGCTTCCCTGGTCCTGTCAACTGTAGGAGATCTCTGTCCTCCACCAGGGCACCTATCAAAGTTTGTCTTACGTTTCTGAGAATTGTCATACCTCCCAAATAACTATCAGCATCATGGGAACAGACATTTTTTCAAACTTTGTATCTAACACAACACTTATTTTAGTACCTTGGATCAAGTTATGCATTCACGTAGTCTGCATGTACTACAGAGTCAGAAAAAGTAGAAGAATTTATATCCTGATTAAAGTCTTCTAAATCGAATAAACTCTTGAATACATATACCAAAACTTTCAAGATGTCCTAAGAATTTTAGCTCTGTTGTAAGGGCTTGTCATTTATAACTAATTTGTTCCCATATCTAACAATCTATTTTATCACCCACAAATGTTCTGTACTACTAGAAGGTATGAAAAGTAATTCTCCCATATTTTGAACAGATTTACTTTTAAACAAGTTTTACAAATAACAGATTAAGAAATAAGCTTATAGACACATATATTTTGACATCGTGCATTGATTACGAGAATAACAAAATAAACAATTCACAGAAAAAAGTTCCAGATATCAAATCTTTTCCCCTATAAATGGTACATCCTAACATCTGTGGAATGAACACTTTAGGGAAAAGATAATACTGAGATCATACCACTTTGTTTGGTTACCAAACAAAGGATTATTTTTCAGATAGAAAACTTTTAAGCGCTAATAAATAATACATTGTAAACCATTTATTTTTTAAAAAATAACCCCAAAGTTATATACACAAACAAGTTGATTTTAGTGTATGTGTGCAATTTCTATAGGCAGTTATACCACTCTAATTAACATAATAATACCCTATAGGGTATTATAAGAAGGTAATTTTATTAGGTTTTTCTTTTAACATGCTAAACAACACAGGCTAAATTTCAACCATTTAGAAAAGAACTTTAGAGTTAAATTACAGAAAAATTTACAATTAAATAAAGAAATTGTCAATTAAAAATCTTTATTAGCATCCTAAACTGTAAGAGCTCATCTAATAACAGGACGCTGGACTAATAAGTGTTTTGTTTATTTCAGACATAAAATTTTCATGTAGACTATTCCTAGGCCAAAACAAAAATAAACAAAAAACACCAATTACTAGTGATCACATATTAAAATAGTGACATCACAAACATGCATAGTACAAAAGCCAGGGATTATCAATACTAAGACAAAAATACATAATGAAAATCTAAATAAAGTAAATGCCTGAAGACAGAGAAGGTATTAAATCAGGGCCTGAGTTTTCAGAGTGGATCCGTACTACAAAGCCTCTATATAAAGTCAGTTTCTTTTATGCAATAAAACAAGAGGAAGGAATAATTCTAACAGAAAAGATAAGGTTGTTATATATTATTAAGATGCGGTTTTATCCATATACAAGAGAGAAAAAATACCTTAATGAGGGCTACTAAGTCCAATTCACAACCCACTTACTGCATAACTAAGAGAAAAATATGTTACATTTTTTTATATTTAATCTCTCCATTTGAAATCCTACATATGGTGAACAGAACCAAATTTCTGTCCAAATATCAGCATAAGTATAGTTCAACATGAAAGCATATGTCCACACAAAAATTTGTACACAAGGTCCATAGCAATATTATACAGAATGGCCAAAAAGTGGAAACAACCCAAGTGTCCATCAACTGATAAATGGATAAACAATATGTGGTATATCCATGCAATGGAACATGACTCAGTAATAAAAAAGAGTAAAGTACTGATACTTGCTACTACATGGATGAACCTCAAAAACATTATGTTCAGTGTAGGAAGTTAGACAGGAAAGTCCACGTATTACATGATTCCATTTACATGAAATGTCCAGAAATGGCAAATTCATAAATATAGAAGGTAGATTAGTAGCTGCCTGGGACTATATGCAGGAACAGGGAATAATTGCAAATGGGCCTAGATGATCTTTTTGAGGTGATGGAATGTTGCAAAAATTGGATTGAGATAATGGTTGCACAACTCTGTAAATTTACTAAAATAATTTAATTGTACACTTTAAATGAGTAAATTTATGGTATATAAATTATACTGCAATAAAGCTGTTGATATACATATATTTCAATAATTTAAAAATAATGTTTAATAAAGCTAAACTGAATTTTACGGCTCTCTAATCTTCATTAATAAAGACACTGATTGATTGTGCCTTTGAATAACATGTCAGAAAATGCTTAAAAATAAATTTGCATACATTGGTTCAATCACTTCTCACAACAAGTAGGTGAGGGGGGCAGAGGGCATTATTAGCCCCATTTTACAAATGAGGAAACTGAGACTCAGATGTTAAATGACTTTATTTTAAGATTCCATGTCTAATGGTTAGGAACTAGACTAATCTAGTACTTGTCCTACTACCCCACACTGTGTTTCCATTCACATAAAATGGAACAATGAAGACATTTAATGGAATAAATCTTAAATGGATTTTCTAATTAGATAGGATAACATTGTAATATGCAACACCCTTGCCTTCAAATCAAAAGGAGATTTTTTTCAGTCTTCTATACATGCCTCTAGAGTAATTCTGTCATCAACTGAAAATAAATTGAAGCACTTTCTCATATTCAGGGAAGAATGTAAATGAATATCAGCAAAATAATTGGTCTTCAGAAATTTGGAAACCAATGTAATTTTACTCTTTCCTTTTCCAGGGAACATATGTGCCAACTGAGATACTCCAGAGTTATAATTCAAATTTCATTCTTTTATAAAAACAACAGTACATTAGCTATATTCATAAAATTCCTTTTCCTAAATTAGGCACATGTCTAATGTACTAGTTATTCCTTCAAGGTTAAACAGGATACATTAAAAGCCAGTATCAACTAACAAACTAGCAGCATTTTATTTTTACTAATGAAAAAAGATTTAAATCTATTTGTGTACTTCATACTTTCAATCCCCTAAAAAATGCTAAGAAGAATTAACAAATGGTTGTTGAACAAATTATGCATGATAGTATGAATTTTTAAATTATTATTAGAATAGTATCTTTTAAAATATCTAACCGAGTACAAAAACTTTGCAGCAACAAGTTAGTCTAATTAGTAACTGAATAGAGGCAATTTGTTAGGACCCTGGACTCACAAGGCAGATTCCCTAGGTTCACATCCCAGCTCCGCCTTTGCTAGCTATGTGACTTTGGAAAGTAATTAACCTCTCTGTGCCACATCTGAAAATTGGAAAAATATTCGTATCTACCTCATAGGAGTTTAGGAGGATTACATGAACTAATATGTATAACAACATACTTAGAATGCTTCCTGGCACATAATAAGTACTTCATGAGTTCACTACTATTATCTTTATTTATTTTGTCAGAGCACAGAGTATTGTTATAAAACATTAAACTAAACGGTAAAATAGCTGACTCTCCCTTTCCTATTATTAATGCAGTATAATGTTTATTATTCAGGAGCTATTGAGTTTCAGTTGAAGTAAAGATTGTCTTTTTATCAATAGTTAATAGTTTTTGTTGTTGTTACTGTTTTTAAGAAAAGCAATTCCAATTCATTTACTATAAAATAATGGAGTATGCCACAGATACAGTGTACATGTAAATGTTTCTGCTTCATAATGAAATAACTAACCTTTATCTTATAATTTTAGAACATTGCCTGACAGCTCCTCTTCACTAAGGAAAGTCTAGAGAGTAGAAAAAGAAGAAGTTGAATTATTTTCAATCATCTGAATCAAAAGCCACCAATAAAATCCATGGAGCACACTACATGGATTGACAAGAAAGACAAGGTCTTTCACTAATACTAAAGTGAAAGAACTGGAAATTTTGAGATAGTACTGCTACTTGTAGGTTGCAGGATGTTACACTTAGCGGTGAGGAACGCCAGTACAAAATGGAAAACATTCCATCATAAATTCAGCCATGGAGATTTTTCCCTCTAATTATAATTTCTTGGATAACTCATGAAGTAATTTCTTTCTACAACCAAGTATTTCAATGGTTTTTTTGTAGACCAACCTGCATCTGTCTAACTACCTCGTAGATCGTATTTGAAAAGTAAACATGCCTCAAGTACAATAATACATCAGCTTCAGAAGACTAACCACAAGGGCACCTTTTCTGTAGTCATGTTGGGACCATGTATACCTCTCTACACCTCATGGGCTTTGTGTTTTTAGGTACATTAAGCACTTAATTTACACAACAACTTTTTTATGGGTTTCTTTAATAAACTGAATATTGATTTCTTCTTAGATTGCTTACAAGTCTTAATAAATTATGTTTTTCATCACCAGATGAAAGAAGTCAATCAGATTAATAACACTTTTCTGACACACATATTTTCTCCTACTCTTTCTGCATCCTACAGAGTGACTAATAAGATAATCTGCATGTTGTGTAAACTAAAATAAGTGTATGCTGAATGAATGTATTGATATTGGTGACATCAGAATAAACTCATAGATTTTTATAGAAATACAGATGTATATGTGTGTGTGTGTGTAATATCACTAATATTGAGACAAACCAACATCATGTGCACACTGAGAAGGACACGATATTACTTTTTGGCTATTCTTATCAAAAATGTATAGCCTGAATCTAATCATGAAAACATGAGACAAACCCAAATTGAAGGACATTCTCTCAAATAACTGGCCTATACTCTTAAAAAACAACAAGGTCAAGAATCACAAAGTGGGGGCTGGCCTGGTGGCGTAGTGGTTAAGTTCACATGCTCTGCTTCAGCAGCCCAGAGTTCACAGGTTCGAATTCTGGGCGCGGACCTAGATGCCACTCATCAAGCCATGTGTGGCGGGGTCCCATATACAAAATAGGGCAAGATGGACACAGATGTTAGCTCAGGGCTAATCCTCCTCAGCAAAAAGAGGAGGACAACAGATGTTAGCTCAGAGCCAATCTTCCTCACAAAAAAAAAAAAGAAAAGAATCACAAAGAAAATCTGAGAGACTTTTCCAGATGAAAAGAGAGCAACTAAAGAAACAAGAAAACACAATGCAATGCATGACCCTGGATTGGATCTGGGACTGTGAAAAAATAAATAACCACAATTTTGGGACAACTGACAAAATTTGAATATATATGGACTCTAAATTAGATAATAATATTCTATCAGTGTTAAATTTCCTAATTTTGATAACTATATTGAGGTTATTCAGGAAAATGTCCTTGTCCTTAGAAAATATACAATGAAGTATTTAAGGGTAAAGGAGTATGGTGTTCCAATTTATTCTCAAAAAGTTCAGAAAGAGAGAGAAAATAATAAAGTAAATGGTACACAAAGTAAACAATTAATGAAACTGGGTAAAATGTATATGGGTAAAGAAGTGTTTCTTGTACTATTCCTGCAACTTTTTGTAATTTTTGAAATCATATCAAAATTAAAAATTACACAAAAATGCATCTATCAAAGAGAAATAGAGGAGTGCTCTTTCCAAAATGCCTAGTCTTTCAACAAAGAAGAAAAGGTAATTGATCTTTTGGATAGAGGTGATTTCTAAGATAACTTAAAATTTCCTGATTTTACAATCTTTGGTCAAATTTATTTTGCAAAGTGATATATTTTAGATTACTTTTAATATATTTAGGAGTTTTTTTTCAGATAAGTTACAAAAACAACCAAGTTTTACATATATTTGTGGTAGACATCTGTTGTTTTTGCCTGCCAGCATCTTTCAGTTCTTCTTCAGGTAACAGCACTTTTCTTTTCCCATTAGCACACTGCCCTTCCCTCAACTCATGTCATTCTATAAAGGCTGTCAATATTTTCTCCTTATCTTTCTCTCCTCAGAGGTGGGCACAAGACCTAGTCTGACCAATCAGAACATCTTGGCCTAGGGTTTTACACGGCCCAGGCAGAGCCAATCAGAGTGTTTAGGGAGACTGACATAGAGGAAAGAGGTAATCATCAGCTGATAAAAAAAACAAGAACAATATAAGCCTGTGGATGCTGAGAGCTCCCTCTTGGGAGAAAGTCAGCCTAAGAACGGAGCTAACCCAGAGGCAAGCAAAAGCGAGTTTGGGTTGTATTCCCAAGATAGAGTCATGTCTAATTCAGAAATGAAATACACGAAAGGCTTTTTTAGTTTTAAATCAAATTCAGAATGAGAACTTCAATATTAATTTTATTGTGTTATTGCAAACTTCTCCCCAACCAAACATACCACATAAAGAAAAGAGCCAATACAATGGCAGTACACGAGACAAAATTAACATTACTGTGATGATTGACGATAGTGTGTATATTCCCTCAGATTCATAGAACAGAAATATACATACAGTGCCAAGAACAGGACTTGGCACATAACGGAAGCTCAACCAATGTTTGGCGAATTCATGAAGGTTGGGGACGCTCAGCTCTCACAAACAAATATTGTTTTCAAAAATAGAAGTGCCTAGAAATAATAACTGATGGAGAATGCACATATCATCTTCCCTTTGAAATATATTCTAAATTTCAGACAGAGGTCTTTCTGGATCTTCTTATTAAGGAAGCATAAATGCTGTTCCAGTTAGGAAAATAAGTAAATACTCAAAAAATTAGCAGGTCTATGAAATTTAGGACAAATGTCTATTAATATGATCAGCCCTAATGAGTGTTCTGTTACTTTCTCTCAACTTCACCGATTTTCTCTCAGTGTGTAACTGATGAGGATGTTTAGATGAATAGACAAATGGATGCCTACTTCTAGACACTTCATATTACTGTTAACATTTATCAACAAGCATTCAGCCCCAATTCTCCTCAACAATAGATTTTAAAAGATAATAAAATTCTTCAACAGACTTCCAATTAAATGCTCTTGTCATTGTAACAAAGCAGCATTACAGATTAAATGAAAGGCAGATATGACAGGGAAACTCCTGCTGAGCTGGGAATGCATGGCTATTCTTTCCTTGATGCTGATATATATATGAGTTTTTGCTTTCCTATAAATACCGTGAAAAAACATTCAATAGAAAATAAGTTATTTCATTCCCCTTATCAAAATGGTTCCTGTAACAATGCTTCATTTATTAATACCTTTAAAGATAACTGAAGGATTCTGATTACATAGCACTTGCTAAGATTTCAAGATACCTTGAATAAATTTCCAAATACCTTTCTTTATGTTTTGAGACAACCAATTTCTTTTGTTTTTTTTTTTTGAGGAAGATTGGCCCTGCACCTACATCTGTTGCCAATCTTCCTCTTTTTCTTTTTTTCTCCCCAAAGCCCTAATACATAGTTGTGTATTATGGTTGTAGAGTTGTAGCTCTTCTATATGGGATGCCACTTCAGCACGGCTTGATGAGTGGTGAGTAGGTCCAACGCCTAGGCTCCAAACCACTGAACCCCGGGCCGCCAAAGCAGAACACACGAACTTAACCACTATGCCACTGGGCCAGCCTCCAAGACAACCAATTTCTAAATACTGCTTCTTTCTAAACTAAAACTAAACTTCTTTCTAAACTAGACTAAAAATATATAAGCATCATTATATTTGATAATTTTCTTCCTAGCATTTAATACAACTTTCTAAACAATTTCTGTACTTATTTGTTTAATTACTCTCACCCCCTAAATTGTAAGTTCATGAACAGAGACTGTTTGATGGTGGTGTTAATCTTTGTTAACTAAGCATCAAGCCTGGCCCATAGTTGGTGCTCAATAAATGTTTGTTAAATGACTAAATAGGTTTGCCAACTTGCCCAGTTCTTTTGAAAATATTCAAGAAACATTTCATTCAACCCAAATTCATTTAGTCTCTACTATTACCTTTAAAAAGCATATATTAGAAATGATTCCAGAATTAATTGGGGACTTAGGTATCTGTGTGTTACTCAAAGCACTAGCACAATGCTTTCTAAGGCACTCACTAAGTGTTAAATTGAAACAAATTACATGTAATAAAAGTTACTTTGCTTTATTTGTGAAATGCAATAGCAAAAATTTAACAACATAGCAGAATTTAAAGATGTCTTAACTTCTTTTTGTTCATTTGTGCCATGTTTGTTCATTTGTGCCATGTCTTTCATTCACTCAATATTTATTACTTATCTACTTACTAAAGGCCAAGCATCATACTAGGTGCTGAAAATACCAAGGTGGATGAGGCACAGGTTAGTGAGGGAAACATGTAAAAAAATAACAATGGCATACATAATATGAAACCTCTATAAAAGAAGTATACGCAAAAGAGCTGATGGAGCACAGTTTAGTAGAGAGGCACTCTCCCTGTTCAGGAGGAAGAATCAGGAAAATGCAAAGGGGATGAGTGATCAGGCAGAAAATATGGAATTATTAATTCTATACAAAGGGAATAGAGTGTATTCTTGGTTCTACAAAGTTGGAATGCCTCTTCTTTTAGGTCAATGCTCTTTTGTGATTTTTTTTTTTTTTTTTTGACAAGAAGAAAACTACAGAAGCAAAGTCTAACTACTAAGGACTTAGTTTTCCTGAACTTTCTATCAAATATAGTAGCAAGCAATATCCATATATTATCTGCCTTGCCTCTGTCCTCCATCTGAAAGTAGAATTGTTAAAGTGCCCAAATGGTGCAAAGCACTGAAGCTGGTATCACTCACTCTGTAATGAGCAGAGTGGTCATCTGTTACTCACAGCTGGGCCACTGGGGCCACAAGTCACCATTCTGAGGTGAAGGGGGACAGAGAGAGGTGTTATCACCATTTTTATTGCTTTTAGCAGAGTGAAAATTGTTGGCCCATGGTGCTTTCCAGTCACAACTGCATTACCTCATGTTCTAATCTGAGGGGCAAGTTGTTGCCTATTCTGTTATACAGAGCACAGCAAACATGATTTATAAATAAAAGGACTTTAGGCAGGAGATTTGTGGGTACTATATAGTCACCCATGTTGCAGAGAGAAATCCTGTTTCTGGGAAGGGCCTTGAAGACCAGATATCTTGGCTTACTTGAGAACTAGGGTCACCCTCTGTTAATTACACGGCACTATGAGAGTGTTGCAGTCCCAAAGGAAAAGAGTTTACTCAAAGGTAATAAAACATGAAGCAACACACGAATGTTCCAGTACATGGAATGTTCCAAGATCAGCAGGAAGTCTCATGTGGCTAGAACATAGAAGAAAAGAGCAAAAGCAGCAGAAAGCGATGTTGAAATTTTAGCACTAACTTGCAAAGAGATTTACACTCTATTATAACAAGATTACTATGACTATCCTGCTAGCAATGGGGAACAAACAACACCTTCAAAGCAGAGAAATGAAGCAATATGTTTGGATGATAACCATGGTGGCAGCGTAAAAGACGGATTGAAAAAGAGAAGACCCTGGGAGCAAGGGAGATGATTTAACTGGAGAAGCTAACTCAACATAAAGGAATGAGTTAACATGGTAGACTCAACAGTGGGATTTCTCAGCTCATAAAACAGAATATTCTATCTTGGCTATATCTTGACCAGTTTGAAAAAGTATCATCTAACAGTACTAAAATTTCCTGGGTTTGTCTACTCATTGCTTAACATTAAGACATAAAATCTCTCTATTTATTAATGTTTAAGTACCACATGTATGTTTCTTAAAAATCACTTTTATTACTTCAGAAACTGGAAAACAGAAGAGTAATATAGTGACCAAGTAAGGAAATTAAAAAGCACTATGCTGTAAATTTGGTCACAAAAAAAAGTGAGAAAAGGAAAATTAATGTTGGTCTAGAGAGCTATCTCTAGAGTTATCAGATATTATTTCAAAGAAATGCCAAGGGATTCTTAACCGGCACATGAACAGCCACCAAAGATAATACGATGGGAATTTAATTTAATGTTCCATTGTAGGATATATTGGTTTTACTGTTTTCCAATATCGGTGAAGTCTGTCAAGCCTCTGTTTTTTCATTGAGCCGTCAAAGCCACAGAAAAGACCACTCAGAAACTTGTGTTATGGCAATAGTAACTTGCAGCAACACTAAGCTATCTGAATTACTTAAAATATTTTGTCTTATCTCACTAAGAATGGGTCAAGAAAGTGACAGCTTGGAAGAGTGGTTGAACCTATTTGGAAATTTGTTTAAGCACTTGTTTGTTCCCTTAAATTATAAGCGTTGTCTAAAACTTGCTTTTTCTAGATAGAGTAGGTGTGAAGATTATCTCTGAAGGAAAAGAAACATACTGGAAATTTTAGATTCATTGTAAATAATAAAATCCTGCATTTTTAAGCTGTTTGAAATGGAAACAATTGTATGTAACATCTCAAAATTCATTTAAGAGGGAGCACTAAATAGTTACTTTTGGGGGGAGGGAGACTAAAATAAGAAAGCGTTTATTCCAGCAATTCATCTGGCTTACTGGCTAGAATTTAGAGAACTGAGAAATCTTTTTCAAAAAAGAAAACTTCTTTTACAAAATGAAAAGTAGATTTTGGGAATTGAAAAGAATCCTGCTCTGGACTGTAATGATAAATTCCTTTGTAATCTAATTGATGCATAAGGAAATTGCCACTATGGAGGTAATGACTAGAAGAAGACAATTGGGACGCCTAAGAGTGTTTTGTTTTATAATTTGGGTATTAAAAATCCAAGATTATGTGGACTGCTGTCATTTTTGCCATAAAAAGGAAAAGTATTTTCACCAAACTGCTTTCTTTATCTCCTCTTCTTCTTCCCTGATTTCCCTCCACCTGAATACCTGAAATACTGGTCCATTTCTCCAAAAGAAAGTTTTTTGTTGTTTTTATTCTAACAGTTATTGGAATTTTCTCCATGTGTTTTTTCAGGATCAGAAAGCACCTGTGTGGTATAATCAGCTAAAAGCAATTGTGGCCAGAGTCAAACTTCCTTACCAGACACAGGGTAAAATATGAATTACTCCTGGAAAAAAAAAAATCACTGTAATCATCAGCTGACACCTTATAGTGCTCTCTCTTATCTTCTTTTCTAATTGCAGGATTCCCAACCTAATGCAAATTTCTGCATGTCATCATTCCAAACATCTCTCAACACAGGAATTGTTATGGACACACGCAAAGTAAGGAAAAAGAATATTGATCATATACACTTTCTAACTCATTAAGGATTCAAGTTTACAGGTCCCAGGTCACAGCAGCAATACTCCTGGGTAGATCAGCAGTGTTGGCAGGTGGAAGAGAGCAAGGAAAGATAGCTGTAACCTAGGGCAGAGACTCTCAGACTTCAGCGTGCATCAGAATCACCTGCAGGCCTTGTTAAAGCAGAGATTGCTGAGCCACATCTCCAGAGTCTCTGATTCAGTAGGTCTAGGATGGAGCCCGAGATTCTGCATTTCTAACAAGCTCCCATGTGATGTCAATGCTGCTGGTCCACAGACCACACTTGAATTAGCAAGGTTCCTGATAACTCCTTAAAATCACTTTCAAGAGTAAGGAAAGTGTACAAGTTCATTTAGGAAAATTAGTCTCTGGCTGCGAAATATAACTTTGTTAACAATTCCCCACGATCTATATATAGGGAATATAGATAATTAAAGCTGGAATTAGTGTGACTTTGTAACAGTACAAAGTTGTAAGAAAATCTTGAAACAAATATGCAATTTCCTAGCTAACCAGTTAGGACGTTCATGATACACCAGGCTGAAAAATTTCAATGTATAGGAAGAAACTCTATGTTTTTTTCTAGATTCTCTCAGTTATCAAGAGACTGTCAACTTGATTTTGAAATAGAGTATTCACTTATCATTTCACTTAGTGCAGGGTAATTAATTTTTCATTTGTCTAAGATAAATGGACAGAAACCAGGCAGTTTTACTTCATGAGCTTTAAGAAAATTATTTTATGTCACTAATGGTCAGAGCCAGTCCTATTCTACCTGACTCTTTGTAGGCACCAGGCATCTTTTGGAAGATGCTTAAAAGATCTACTAATTTTTCTTCTAGCAAAAGTCTGAATAAAATAGGAGTGACTAGGCACACACTAGAGCTAGACAGTTCCTCCAAGAGTTTTCACTCCAAAGAGTGAGGAGATCTGCTCCATACAAAACCACCCTAGAAATCCACTCTCAGTCCAAGCCCCAAATAAGCTTATACGTTCCAGAATATTCCTGAAGGTAATAATATGCCAGATGCAGGAAGTACTAAAAAGTGCAAGGTTGTGATTAAATATCATATTGTTTGATACCATCAGACAGCATTCCCACTGAAATTCTGGCCCCTTCACTTTACAAAAATACAAGAAACTGATATTACTGCAGAGAAATCCCACTGTCTTCTCAACAGATTCTTTCTCCTCTCAACTTTTATAGTAGTTGTAGATATTTTTCTCATATATACATATATTGTTTTTATATCAAGTAAACAAAATAAGTAGGATTCAAAATAATCAACTCTGTTAGGTGCAGGGTCTCATTATTTCTAAATTAATGAAATGAGCAGGACAAATCGTGTCAGTGAGTTGGGGGTCTGAGGGATTCAAACCCATCCGTTCCCAGCTTCAGTTTGGCACCACCTGTTGACAGCTGTACTCTCCAAACTTCAGTACAGACGGGGGTGATTCTGAGTCTTGCAGCTGGCTCGACTTGCACAAAAGTAGTGATCACAGAAAAACGCTATTGATTGGCTCTCGTTCTCTTAGCCCAATCCAAAGAGACCGGGCTTAGGGTCCACCTTTCATCTCCCTCCTCCTACAGAAAAAGTTTCCCCATCAAATCTCCCCCTTTCCCCCAGAAATTTATTGTACTATCTTGAGAACAAGGGCTGGGAGGAAAACAGGAGCCAATCATTAATCGTATTATATCTAAATAAGAATCCAAAATCAATTAGCATAAACATTCACAAACAGTATTTATATGGATAAAGATATCAAATATCTCTTGACTGATAACCAGGGCACATAAATGTAGTAGTTCAGAAATTAACAACTGGCACCCTAGGTTAATACAGTGAATTAAACGCTCTTACCTAATTCCATAAGGTTGCCTTTATAATTATGGAGTGATTTTACTATTTAAAATCTTTTTCTACTAACTTAAAAACCAATAAAAGGGAAATCATTTATATACCATTAATGAGTTGAAAATATATAAATGAACAAATCACTTTTTAAATGGGCCTTAGTAATAGAATTATAGACATGCAAATTAATTAAGAACATATTTTAATAGGTTTTTCCCAGAGCACAACTTTAATAATTGCAATTGTAAAGAGAAATATTAACACTGTAATACAGCATAATAAATGGACAAATATCTGGGGAAATGAATTAATTACTAAAGTAGCTTCAGTTAAAACAGAATAATTGGCGACACTTCTTTATTCCCGCGAATCTCAAATAACATATTCCTTCCAGAACTTGATTATGATAATATTTGTTTTCAACCTTTTTGGGATACGGTAATCATACATTAACTCTATGAACTGGCTTTTGCTTTGTGTTTTTCAAGTACTTATTAAGTTACTAATTAAAACTTGAGACCCTCTTTACAGATAGAAGCCCTAAAAATTATCAAAATTAACCTCTCAAACTTCTCTCATTTACCTTCATTAAAGTAGATTAAGAATCAAATGATCTGGTTTGCATCTGTCTTTCTTCCACATTCTGATATATTTTAAAATATTCATTATAAAAGTAAAACAGCCTCAGTAGGAATAACTGAAATTACAGTTTGACTATAATAGTGGTAGTGCAATGCTATTAACCAATAAGTGATATTCCCTGTATGAAGATGTTGTAATCCCGGGAGTTCTATTTTCTTATTAATCTTGAGGAAGAAAATGAGAACGGATTAACAATTCCTCAATGTAAGAAGTAGCAGGCATTTATGTTTGTTATATATAGTTAGCTAAATAGAACTCATTATTAGCTAATGGAACTCACCAACCTTGCACAATAGTCTGATCATTATTTATTTCCATTTAAATTTGCTAGAAACAGAGAAATCAAAGGCAATACCAAGAAAAAGTTAACAACATCCAGGTCCTGATCAAGTGTGCAGGTCTTTTCCCCATATCAAGGCCTTTTTGGTGAAGTGAATATAGTCTACCCAACCCAGAATCTCCCCTCTCCAAACTGGTAAGAGAATAATGTAGAAGACTATTCTGACAAAAACAATTGTAAATGTCCTGTCAAAGTAAGTAAGTCTAGCAATTTGGAAGCACTGGTTTTTAGTTTACCACTTAAAAGAGAAAAAACAAAACTGAGCTAAGAAAAAAGATACATCTCTCTCTCTCACCCATTGGATAAAAGCCAAAAAGTCATCAACTAAGAGAATTGCCAAGACTTAAATGATACAGGAAAATAATAGACTACATTCATCTTTCTTCTGATGTCAGCAACTGAAAGAGCAAGTACATCCCTAGCCTGAAACGGAGAGAGATAGTAATTATCCATGCAGCCTTATTCTCTGGGTACTTGCTTTAAAAAAAGTTCCCTTTGGAATTTTCAGGGTCTGTGACTTAAGATTATTTATCAATCAGCATCAGAGTATCAGCTTGTAAACCACTCCTCCTGGTTGTATTTCACAAATCCTTCTAAATGCTTTATGCAAAATGACTTATTTAGTCCTCCTAACAATCCCCATGAGGCAGGTACCTGTGTTATCCTCATTCTACAGATGAGCAAACTGAGGTTTCACAACTTATATGGCAGACAGAATTAAAGTCAGGCAAGCTGGCCATATTCCATGCTTTAACCACTTAGATATGGACATAACTATGCAGCAAATGGCAAGAAGATACAGACTAAGGGGCATACTTATGAAAATATAAAAGAATGCAAAGCTAGGACCCTCCTGGCTCACATATATAGTATTCTTGCCATACTAAACACCCATTCAATTAAGATCACTAAATCTCTTGTTTAAGAGATGCGGGGTTAGGAGTGTTACTTTTCTCTAGAAAAATGGATAAGAATGAAAGTGAACCCATATGGTTTGCAAATGAGTCGATCAAACAGAAGCCTTGCCAGAGACAGAAACACTGTCTTCTATGCAATTCAATCCCATAATCCAAAACTAAAACTATACCTAAAATATGTTCCTCCTCCAAGGTTCATAACCGAGTAAATGGCACCACTACTCACTTAATTAGAAACCTGGACACGATCTGGGGTCTACCATCTCCCCCACCCCTGCATTCAATCTAAATTCACTTATGCTCTACTCCTAAAGAGCTCTATAATCCAGCCATTGATGCAGCTCAAGCCACCATGACTTTGCTCCTGGACCACCATAGTGGCTTCCTAGTCTCTCAACATTATCCATCCTGCCTCTCCATCTCTGTTAATTCCACACCAAATCCATTCTCCACAGCCAGAGATGTCTTTAAAATGCAAATCTGATCATGTCACTCTCCTGCTTAAAACCCTGCAACGCCTTCTGGTTATCCTTTACAAAAGCAGTCCAAAATTCTTAGCATGCCCTGATGCCCTGACCGTCTGATCTGTCTGACCCCACTCCCTTAGTTCTTTATTTCCTCTCCCTCCTCCTCCCTCCCCCTCACTTCTCCTCACTCTCTCTCCTTCACTCTCTCCCTCTGCCTCTCCTTTCCCTCTCTCTCCCATCCTTACTCTTGAATACACTGTTTGCCTCTGCCTCTGAGCCTTCAAACAAGCTAATTCTTCTCCACCATATGTCCTGCCTTCCACTCTTCATTCACTTCATTTTGCTAACTCCTACTCATTTTTTAGGTCTCATGTTAGAACTTACATCCTTAAGAAGATGCCCTGAGCAATCAGAAGCTCCCATCATGTAAGACCATAATATGCTGTGTTTCAACTTTGGTAGCACTCATTATTCTACCATTTATTGTTTCATGTCTATATTCTGACTGTAAGTTTCATTGATAACAGTGACCTTATATATCTTGTTTATTGCTATACCCTTAGAAAATAGGAAAGTTCTCAGCAAATAAAAGATGCTCAATAAATATTTGTCCAATGCACAATAAATGACAGTTCAAGGTGTGGTCCTCGGGGTGAGTGGCTGAAGAGGAGAGAAAAGTATCTCAAGTTAGGGAAGACAGTGGAGTAACATCTTGAAAGCGTTGAAAGAAAAAAACAAAGATGTTTTCAGACATACAAAAGCTGAAAGAATTCATCATCAGTGGACCTATATTACTAAAAATGTTAAAGGGAGTCCTTCATGAAGAAGGAAAATGATACAAGATGGAGATTTGGATCTAAACAAAGAAATGCAAAGAACCAAAAATAGTAAATATGCAGGTAAATATAAACAACTTTTCTCAATTTTTAAATGACTACAAAAGATAATTGTTTAAAGCAAAAAATAAAACAATCACAATGCATTGTGGGATTATAACAAAGGTAAAAGCGCATAACAACAATAGCACAAAAGCTGGGATTTGAGAAATAGAAGTATTCAGTTGTAAGGTTCTGACATAAAGTGAAGGTAAACTGTGATAAATTAAAGATATACACTATAAGCTCTAAAGCAATTACCATAACATAAACAAAAATTTATAACTAATTAGCCAAAAAGGAGATAAAAAATATATAATTAGTATATGTATAGTAAACATGGTCAATTAATTCCAAAGAAGGAACAAAAAGAGGGAAAAAAGAAACAAGGAGCAGATGGAATAAATAGAAAACAAAGAACAAGAGGATACATTTAAATCCAACTCTATCAATAATTACATAAATATATATGTTCTAAAGATTCTAATTAAAAGGGATAGTTTGTCATATTGGATAAAACATCAAAATCAAAATATCGCTACCTAGAGGCCAGCCCCGTGGCCTAGTGGTTAAGTTTGGCGCGCTGTGCTTTAGCAGCCCGGGTTCAGTTCCCGGGCGCGGACCTACACCACTCGTGGGCGGCCATGCTGTAGCTGCAACCCACATACAAAATAGAGAAGACTGGCACAGATGTTAGCTCAGGGTGAATGTTCCTCAAGCAAAAAAAGGAAGATTGGCAACAGATGTTAGCTCAGGGCAAATCTTCTTCAAAAAAAAAAGAGAAGAAAAAAAAATATTGCTACCTATAAGAAACCAGCTATAAATATAAATAGATTAAAAGTAAAAGGCTGAGGGCCAGCCCCGTGGCTTAGCGGTTAAGTGCACGTGCTCCGCTACTGGCGGCCCGGGTTCGGATCCCAGGCGCGTACCGACGCACCGCTTCTCCAGCCATGCTGAGGCCGTGTCCCACATACAGCAACTAGAAGGATGTGCAACTATGACATACAACTATCTACTGGGGCTTTGGGGAAAAAAAGGAGGAGAATTGACAATAGATGTTAACTCAGGGCTGATCTTCCTCACAAAAAAAAAAAAAAGAAAAAAGTAAAAGGCTAAGAAAAACTATGCCATGCTAACAATAATCAAAAAAAAAAAAGATGGGGTCACAATATTAATATCAGGTAAAGCAGATTTCAGAGGAAAAATTATCATAAGAAATAAAGAGTATCATTTCATTAGTGATAAAGGAGCCAATTCAACAAGAGGACATAACAATCCTGAACATTTATGCACCTAATAACTAAGCTCAAAATACATGAAGCAAAACTGATGGACTTGATAGGATAAATAAACAAATCCAAAATTATTATTGAATATTTAACACCACCATCTGAATAACAATAGAACAAGTAGATTGAAATCAGGAAGGATATATAAGACTTGAATATTGACATTCTAATTGACATTTACAGAACACTGCATTGAACACCAGAATACACATCCTTTTAAAGTACAGTGGAGGGGCCAGCCCCACGGCTTAGCGGCTAAGTGCACGCGCTCTGCTACTGGCAGCCCGGGTTCAGATCCCAGGCGCGCACCAACACACTGCTGCTCCAGCCATGCTGAGGCCACGTCCCACATATAGCAACTAGAAGGCTGTGCAACTATGACATACAACTATCTACTGGGGCTTTGGGGAGGAAAAAAAAAAGGAGGAGGATTGGCAATAGATGTTAGCTCAGAGCCGGTCTTCCTCAGCAAAAAGAGGAGGATTAGCATGGATGTTAGCTCAGGGCTGATCTTCCTCACAAAATAAATAAATAAATAAATAAATAAATAAACAAACAAATAAATAAATAAATAAAGTGTAGTGGAATATTTACCAGGTTAGATCATATTCTGGACCACAAAAAAAGTCCAAATAAATTTAAAAGAAATCAAATAATACAGAATAACTTCTCTGACCATAATAAATTAAATTAGAAATTAATTAACAAATTAACAAAGAACTATTTAAAAAATTCAAATATTTGGAAACTAAATATTACAATTCAAAATAACCCATAGGTCAAGAAAGAAACTAAAAAATACTTTGAACTGAATATAAATAAGAACATAGCATATCAAAATTTGCAGGTGCAACTAAAGTAGTGTTTAGAGAGGAGTTTATAGCACTAAATGTCTATATTCGAAAATTAGAAAGATCAGAAAAAAATTACCTAAGCTTCTACCTTAAGAAACTAGAACAAAAGAGCAAATTAAAGCCAAAATAAGCAGAAGAAGAGAAATAAAAACGTAAGATCAGAAATCAACAACAATAACAACAACAAAAAAAAGGAAAACATAAGAGAAAATGAATAAAAGCAAAGTTGGTACTTTCAGGAAGAACAATAAAATGGATAAAACTTTAGTCAGACTGATCACAATTTTAAAAAGTCAGAGAAAGACATAAACTACCAAGTTCACTCAATAAAAAATAGATAACCTAAATAGCTCTATATCTATTAAAGAAATTGAGTTTGTAATTAAAAATTTACCCACAAGCAAAACATCAGACCCAGATAGCTTCACTGGTGAATTCTATCAAAGATTTAAGTAAGAAACAATACCAGTTCTACACACACACTTCTAGAAAATTGAAGTGAGGGGAAAACTTCCCAAATCATTCTACAAATCCAACATTACCCTAAAACAAAAATCAGACAAAAACATTGCAAGAAAGAAAAACTACGGAATAGTATCCCTCACGAACATTGTAGTGAGCTGAATGGTGACAGCCAAAGAGATATATTTATGTCCTAATCTGTGAATATTACCTTTATGGCAAAAGAGTGAATATTATCTTATGAGGTAAACTATGTGATTACGTTAAGGATCTTGAGAGAAGGAATTTATCCTGGCTTGTCCATGTGGCCCTAAATGCAATCATACATATCTTTATAAGAGAGAGGCAGCATGAGTTTTGACACAGACACATGGAGGAGAAGGTGATGTGAAGATGGAGGCAGAGATTGGAGTAACCTGGCCACAAGCCAAGGAACACCTGGAACCACTGGAAGCTGGAAAAGGCAAGGAATGGATTCTTCCCTAGAGCCTCTATAGGGAGTGTGGTCATGATGACACCTTGATTTTGGACTTCTGCCCTCCAGAACCGTGTGATAATAAATTTCCATTGTTTTAAGCCACTAAGGTTGCGGTAATTCATTACAGCAGCCCTCAGAAACTAATACAAACACAGATACTAAAATTCTTAACAGAATTATGAATGAAAGGAGTGTCTTACATATGAAATAAGGGCCCCAGAAAGTACCGAGGAAGGGTGTTGGAGTAGAGAGAGAAGCAGTGAAAACCAAGTCACAGGAAGGAAGCACAGAGCATTATGGAGATGAAAATATGGGAGAGGAGAGTTAACAATAGTAACAACCTATATTTATTGAGCACTTACTCTGTCAGAAACTGTTCTAAGCAATTTACATTGAATCTTTGTAACAACCCCACGAGGTAATTATTATTGCCCCCATTTATAGATGAAGAAAGTAGGGAATGAGAGGTTAAGGAACTTACTACCATACAGCTAGTTAAGAAGGAGAGGAGGGATTTAAACAAAGGCTGATGTGGCTCCTGAGTTGATGCTTTACCACTTGAACTCGGATCAGAGAGGCTCACACCCTGGGTAGTAATTAGGAATAATAGGGAACTGAGGCATGACGGGTTTAGCTGGCTGCAAGGTTTCCTAGAAAATTAGTCTAAGCAGAACCATGGTGATGGGCAGACACTCTTGGGAGTCAGCAGAAGACTTGACTTGATTGCCCTTCTGAGAGTGTCCTTGTCTCTGATGGATGGGGAGGCTCCAGGTTCTCTGGATGGTATAACCTAAAGTCTGGCTGATTATGTAGCCTCTGGAATTACATTCTCTACTTAAGGCTGCCAGTACTCAGACTTTTCTGGGTTAGTTACACAGACACTAAGATGGCACATGCTAAGGCTGGCAGACTGGAGCCATTCTGGCAGAAGGCAAGGCCAAAAAAAAAGGCAATTTTGTTCCTCATCAACTATAGAGTTATATGGAGTTCTATGAGAAGAACAATAAAAATAAAAAAAAAACCCTAAAAGGGCAACATCCCAAGAGAAATAAAATGGCCTAGTGGACAGATAGTAGTCCATTGGAGCTGCCCATGCCCTAGGAGAACTGGTGGCAGTCAAGAACCATCCTCAAATCCATATTAAGGAGGATTCCAAGATGCTGGGTAATTTGAGGTCTCTCACAACTCTAGCCTCTTCACATGGCATACAAGGTCCTTCATGAGTAGTGACCTGCTCATCTCTCCAGGCTCATCTCTTGCTGATCTTCTGTGTACCTCTCAACCTCCAGCCACACTGAATCACTCACATGTAAGTTCTTAAGTGAGTCAAGTTCCCTTCTGCCTCCAGGTCAATGCTGCTCCAATTCCATCCCTTCCTCCACTCTCTTCATCACCTCCAACTCCATTTTTTCTCCAGGACAATGTCTGCTAGTCCTCATTCTTTACGTCAGGGGAAGACATCAATAACTCCAGGAGGCCTTCTTGCTAGTTAGGTGCCCCTCCTGTGTGCTTCCACTGTACCCCGTTCAGGTTTAGTAGCTTTACGACCTTGAGCAGGTCACTAATCCTCTACAAGTGTCAGCTTCCAAGTGTGTAAAACGAGGATAGCAATACCTGCCTTGCAGAGCCATTGTCAAGATGAAATAAGATAATGTACATAAACAACTGAACACAACCATAGGTTCCTTGGATCTGTTCAGTAAACGGGGACAAAATTGCTGTTCTTGTTGTAGTTATTCTGCTGTTGTTGCAGTCATCACATTGTATAATAATTGTTTAATTTTCTGCCTTTCCCACTAAACTGTGACAAGGGTAGGAATTAAATCTTATATTTTTTGTATTGTCTGTATCAAACACATTAAACACTTATAGTAAATATTCAATGTATTGAATGAATACGTATTGAAATATGTAATGTATTGGATGAATACATAATGAAAAAGTATTGAATGAATGAATAAATGAATAAACAAGTGGAAGTTCCTGTTTGTGTCATCATTATGTACTGCTTAGACATCACACCCCACAACAGCTTGGAGTGGACAGATCTGAATCACCCCTACCACACCACCTCTCTGAAAAGTGGAGTTTCAAAAAAAAAAATTGATTTCTACATCTACTAAGTACTAGACAGTCAGAATAGCCTGGATTTCTTGTACCTCCCTCTAACATACCCTTTCTCACCTCTGAGCTTTTTGCCTAGCCCGACAACAATCTCCTCAACACACTTTTATAATTTTGAAATTTCAGCGACATTTTCCTATTGAACTATAGATTAGTCTTTCTTGTCTCCCCTATTAATCTGAAACTCCTTCAATACAGGCATTTGACTATTTTTAATATATTTCTAGAACCTAAAAGAATAAAAAAGCCCAACTGTGGAACGAGTCAGACCTAAATTTGAATCCTAAGCATTTGTTACTTACAAACTGAGTAGACTTGAGTAGTTACCTCAAATCTCCATCTCAATTTCCTCTTTGGAAGTTGGCAATAATAGTATCTACCTTGTAAAGTTGTCATTAGTATTAAATAAGATAAGGTCCATAAGCACCTATCATAGTTTCTAGCACATATTAAGAACGCCATAAATGGTATTCAAGGTGTAGGTGCTTAATGAATAATAGGGTTATTTTTCCTTCAGGAAAACAGGAAGTTTTCACAAGATATATATTTTAACCATCCAAATTAAATCTATTTTAAGTCTGGAAAACATTCCCTATTATTTGCTAAATTAACTATATTGACCATAAAAACTTAGGGGGTGCTATATGTCTAGGTGTGTATGTGTGTGTGTATTTGTGTATAAGTCCATCCTAAAAAAGAAATTGCTCCTAATATACGTACCCCCATTAGATTACCTATATTCACACCAAAACACAAATGAAGTGATAGAAATTTAAAGCTGAAAACTATAAGGGATCCCAGAAAGCACTTGATTCAGCCCTTCATTTTTCTGATAAGTAACCTGAGGTAGAGAAAGGTCATAACTTATCAAGTCCATACAGTTAGTCCATGAGCCTTGTAGCTGCCTCCCAGATTGGAAAATATTACCATTTTCTATTTAAACCCCCATTCCCTGAATCTTCAATCTCCTAAATACCTGTGAAATCAGAGAGCAATATTAATAATAACAGAGAAGTAGATGGGTATACAGATTACTTCCAGAGCAGTGTGACATTATGCCTACTATTCTGATGTATTGCTAGGAATATGCTCCATTTTCTACAATCTACCAATAAAGCATTTCTCTTTGTTACATATTCAAATGTTCTTAGCTTTTTGAAGGACTTCTCTCCCTTTCTCTCCTTACTTAACTTTTACTTGTAATTAGTGCTAAGACATGAGGGCTTCTTTTTCTATTAAGTTTTAAACCCAATTTCTATTGTAATTTCAGATGTAATTACTGTTCCTTTCTGGCAACGACTCTGAAGTAAAACCCACATTGATTCTTCTCTACAACACAAACTCAGCATACAGCCGTTCATTCTCTTTCACATTTTATTCTTAAGGACTGATTTTGAAAGGCAATATACAGCAAGCTTGAGGACCAGTAAATAAAATAAGAAGAAACGGCGGGGCAGGGGGGGAACGGGGCTGGGGGAGCACTGTTGGCTCAAAAGTAAAGATGTAATTCCTGCTTATTAAGCACTCAGGAATTTGGTTATGGAGAGATGTTTATAACTACCACCGCCACCACCACCCCTGCCTTAAATGAGAAAAACTTCTTTGTATGTCAACATAGGTGAGGCAAGGCTGCCAAAACTATCACTAGAGTGTAATTTTCATGAAGGCAGGAATTTTTGAGTTTTATTCACTGTTGAATCTCCCAGAACAGTAGGTGGCATACTGCAGGCTCTCTCTAAACACAGATCCTACCTGCCTTAGCATCAGATCTTCATAGTGAAACTCTTTTACAACATCACGAGGCATCTAAAATTAAGTCCAACTTATAAGATTTTTGTCTACAATAGAGTCAGAGACAGTTCACCTCAGATATAGGAAAGAAAGGGAGAGAGAGAGAGAAAGAAGTCTTTAGTTCTTAAAGCAATACCAGTATTTCGAGGCAAAGTCAAAAGTAGCCTGAGTATAAGCAGACATTCTTTGGATAATAATAGCATCACCAATAGAACTTTTATATTTGCGACAGAATTATGGAATTGCATATAAATTTTATCTGAGCAAGTTAGTACATATAGCTATCACAGAATTTATCATCTTGCACTGAAATTGCCCATACACTCATGTATCTCCCCAAGTAAACAGTGAGCTTCTTGAGGGCAGAGAAAGCTTCTCATTCATTTTATCTCAGTATCTGGTACATGGCAGATGTTCAATAAATATCTGAGAGAGAAAAGGAAAAAGGGACAAACCAGTTGACACATTGATCTATTCCCTCAGATGATAATGAAGCACAGTGTGCAGGTTAATCTTTCATTCAATGAACATTAGATACAGTCTCTTTCCTCAAACACTTTACAATACAGAACGGAAGAGAAGGCAAATGTGAAGAAAGAAGTCTGGTTTTTAAATGGTATCAGTCATTTGTGAGCTCCGTACATTCCCTCATCTGACTGAAGCCCCCACCCCTCCTAACCTCTATACCCTTCCACTGTGTTCACTCAAATGCCTGTTGTGTCACAAGTAAAGTGCTCTCTTCCCCTCCCCTTGCAGCACTCTCAAAGACTGAGACTTCCACCCAAGCTCTCCTAGAGCAGCCTCTTCAACTCTCCACAAAGCAGACGGTTTCCTTTTAAAATCCTGAAGGAATATGTCCTTCTTCTGCTCAAAACATCCCAGGGCCCCCATCTCACTCAAAGAAAAATCTTAAATTCCAACCATTTTCATATCGTCTGGTTCCCTCTCTGACTCATTGCCTATGTAAGCACAAATAAAAATTAAAAATAAGAGGCTTAATTCTCCCCTGTTGAAAATAAGGAAAGAGATTCCACCCCCCAACCCCTTTTACTTAGAGCATTTACTTTAGCAAACTTGTAATTATAGTACTTTATCCTCTCTTGGAAATATATATAAATCCTTTTGAAAACTAGATAAGCCTCTTTTGAGCTTTCTGGCCCAGGAATGTCTTTCTCAAGAACCTGAGAGCCATCTCTTTGAAAGGTAAACATCGAGGGAAATAGTACCCCTACCTCCCAGTTTCTGCAGAAGAGTAGGAGCCTAACTTAGGTGGGTGCCTTGCTCCAAGTTGCAAAACTACCTCCTTTCATTAAGATATGAGATGTTTGTTTTTCCTCTGAATGAAGCCAATTAGCTAACAGACGGCACCCCAATTACCAGATGAATCTAGAATGAACTATGCGTGACAAATGGTGCTAAGTCCTCTTCCTTGAGGACTAGTTTTGTTTATCTTGAAAACATGTACATATGTACATAACACAATGAACTATTATTCACCCGGAAAAAAAGAATGAAATCTTGCCATTTGTGACAACATGGCTGGACTTTGAGGGCATTATGCTAAGTGAAATATGTCAGACAGAGAAAGATGAATACAGTTATGATCTCACTTATATGTGGGATCTAAAAAAGAAACAAGCTCATAGATACAGAGAACAGACTGGTAGTTGCCAGGGGCTAGGGGTGGAGGGTGGGCAAAATGGGTGAAGAGAGTCAAAAGGTACAAACTTCCAGTTATAAAATAAATGTCATGGGATGTAATGTACAGCATGGCAACCATAGTTAGTAACACTGTATTGCATATTTGAAAGTTGCTAAGAGAGTAAATCTTAAAAGTTCTCATCACAAGAAAAAATATTCTGTAACTATGTGTAGTGACGGGTGTTAATTAGACTTACTGTGGTGATCATTTTGCAATATATATAAATATCAAATCATTAGGTTGTACACCTGAAATTAATATAAAATTGTAGGTCAATTATACCTTAATAAAATAATAATAAATAAATAAACTGGAAAAAATGTATGTAATGGGTTGTATCTGCTTAGCTATGTAAAAGGATGAGTTTTCTTTCTGTCTCTGCAATCTCCTAGCAGATTTCCTACGACGCATATCACATTCTGGTTTAATACATATTTAATAATAAAACTTTTCTTTCTCTACTATCTTTGTGGAGAGGATCTCTGGGTTGGGAGAAGATTTTGTTTTTAATTATAGTTCTCCAACACCTACCACTCTTCCCCTTGCTCCTTTCTCCTTCAAGGAATAGCCTCCACCTTTGCACTGCCCATCTGCTGTGTCTAGAACATTCCTCGCCACCACCCCCTATATCTCCACGGCCCATTCCCTCCCCAGTATGTCTCTGCTCAAATGTCTCCTTATCAGAAAGATCATCCCTGACCATGCTGTCTCAAATGACACCACTTAATCATCATGCTCCTCTTCTTACCTGGCTTTATTCATCTTCACAGCACTTTTCACTGCCTGATATGTAAGTGTTTGTTTATTTGTTCATTATCTCTCCCTGACTATGTTAAAATCTCCACAAGAGCAGAGACTCTTCCTGTTTCATTCACTTGTTGTATTCCCAGAGCCTAGAACAGAGTCTGGCACAAAGGTCATGCTCATTCAATATTAGTTCAGTGAATAAATAAACGATCATTACTAATTATACAAAGTAAAAGAGGTTCAAATAAAGTGCTATTAGAATGAGCCACTCAACTTTGCAGAAAGTGCAACTCTGTATAGTTAAAGCTATAAAAGAGCTAAGCTTTTGGCTACAGAAATACCTGAGTAAGAATTTATTACAGCTCAGTATCTCTTGTCACCCTTTCTTTAAAAATATCTACAAACTTGTGATTGGTAGCAGAGAGTTGTTATCCTCATGTACCAATATAAGGTCTTATCTGACTAATCAAATAATTGGGGGGGACTGATCTTTAATAACGAAAAGTAAAATTTTAGAATATGTGAATAAATGTCCTTTTATGAAAAAAGATGTTCCTGAGTGTGAAGACAAAGTAGAGTATAGATAAGGAATTTTGTCATTTATAGGTTTACGCAATTCCAATAAAAATCTCAACGTAAATTTGTTCAGAACTTGGCAAAATAATTTATCTGAAAAGTTAAGCAAGTAAGGTAATTCTAAAAAAAAAGACAGTAAGCATCCTAAAACTATAATAATAAAACAAAGCAGTGCTGATATAAAAGTTGATTAATAAAACAGGATAGTCAGCCTAAAATAGAGAGAGAGAATTTAATTCATAATTAAAAAGACATCCTTATTCAATGAAGAATGAATGAGAAAAGTGATCATTTAATCAATGGTTTTGTAATAACAGATCACACATTTGGAGAAAAAATAATTAGAGCACTTGAGTTATATTCTACACTAAAGAAATTCTATATGAGTTAAAGAGTTAAAGACTGAATCATATAAAACTTGGGGAAAAAATGACTATTACAGATATAGAGGAGATGGCCTTTCTAGGCTTATAAACTACAGAAATAAATTTAAAGGACCAGAAATATGTGACATTAAAAATCCAAAGTAAAAAGTAATTTTAAGAAAAAGTTTTTGTAGTAAATATGACACATCTAGTTTAATATATGGACTATATAAAGAGATCAAACAAGCAGATAAGAAAAAAAGCACTATAATCTCAAAAGACAAATAAGCAAAGGTCAAACACAGACAATTCATGAAAGAGGAAATACATCTAGCAAAGAGACATGTGGAGTGGGTTCTGTCTCATATCCTGGATTCTGCTTCTGGTATCCAGCCCACTGAGCTCTTGGTTTCACACTTCCTGACAGCCAATAATTGGCCTCTGTTTTGCTCTTCAACTCTGCCTTTGCTTTTCCAATGGAATTTGATGTTTCATTGCTGCTTCTTCCATTTTGACCCCTTAGACAATCTCAGGTCTCATTCTTGCTATGCCCTGCCTTACAGAAGAGGTAAGAAAACTACAGGAAATCTCTACTTTTCCCTACTTTATATTTTACCATTTTACTAATTCAGTGCTGCTATATAAAGGCTTATGTTTTACTGTTCATCATTTTTACTTTTATATACAATATCCAAACAGGTGAAGGAATCACATACACATTGCACAATGATCCATGTTATGCTGTTGCAAACACATAGTTAGGGCTTAGTAAGTATTTCCCAAGGAAGGAAGAGAGGGAGGGAGAGAGGGGAAGACTCTCTATGCAACACCTCAGTTTAAAGTATCCAAAGCAGCTACGAACTCCAGGGTGTTGTTAATCTACGAGGCACTAGAGTTTTGGGGACTTAGAATCTTTTCAAGACCCTATGAAAAACTATTATTGACATCAAAATATAAAAATAAATTATGAAATAACAATTAATTACTAATTGTCCACAAATGTATTATGGTGACTCTATTAACTTTAAATTGTAGTATTATAAACAATTAATTATATTCAGAAAGTTTGTACATTAGATGACTTTACTACTACAAAAGATACCTAATGATGGCAAAGAAATCACAGCCACTCACAAATTAAATGAGTCATTCATAAAAACATAATTTCAAAGCACAATTATAAAAAACATTTCCAAATTTTTCTATATCAAAAACTACATATAATGTTGGATTATGAGTACATTTAATATGTTTGCTATGAGGTGATCGAAGACTCCAAAAATAAGAGTACATAAGGCTGCAAAGGTCTTCAATAGTCCTGGTGAGTGTACCGGAAACTCAGACAAGTTCAGGAGGAGGGAAGGGTTCAATTTGTTTAATGGAACTCACCTTGAAGAAAGAGATAGTAGGGTACACAAATCTGATCCACAGATAACAGGTTGCAGTTGAGGAGTGATTTTGAAATAGCACAGTAAAGTGCTGTTAAGATTGCCCTCAGACTCAGCTAAAGTCTGGGAGTAGGGGCGAAAAACTGCAACAAAATGGCAAATAAAAAAAACAATATAACCATATCAGTGGCACAAGGAGTGGTGGAGAGAGTTGGCCACACTTCAACATGTGGCTGTCAGAGTGTTACTTTAACACTTACCCCGTGGAGAACGAGAGGGGCCATGTTACCAGATCAAAAAGGAGGCAGCCAGTGATATAGGAGCACTGCAGTCTGGGCACTAGACCAGCTGCTTCCACTGCTCATCAGCCTGGGAGCTGGGGCCATGCAGCCACTTACCAGCTGAAGAGAAAATAGTGACTGTATAGCAAGTGCTAAACTCACAAACACACGTGAAAGACATGTGAAAGTCACACAATTCTGAAATTGGCATACAAAGACATTTTGATGATAATGATCATGGTGACTCTATTATACCCTTTGGTGATGCCTGGAGAAACATAGATTGTATAGGGAATTCTATTCATTAGACACACAAAAATCCTTGACTATGCATTACAGAATAAATGCTGAGAGTCAAATGGTCAACTTCTTCATATTATTTCTGAAAGAATATGGTACTCAGTTTGTGGGAAACTTTCCAAGGTTTATCTTCTGCTTTTGACCTTGTGAGGATTGTTGTTGCAAACTCATAGTCAAGTATCAGATCTAGATTGACAAGGATACCACAAGGTATTTTCAGCATGGAAAACAAACTTCACTCTCCAAATTCCAATTTTGTCAAACCAAGTGATGCATCCATTTGGAAAACAAAAGAAAACAAGGCAAATCCTTCAGAGTGAGACTTCATTAAGGAATGCAGAACAGTTTGCTGCATGCAAAAATGTGCAGAAAGGAGGGGAAGAAAAAATCTGCAAGATTCCAACGCCTCGTTGTGATGAATGTACCATGACTGTCAAAACAAGCTTGTAAATAGTATAATGTGAAGGTCCTTCTTGTTAATTTGGAATTTGAATATTTTAAGCCCAATTTCCTAAATGCAAAAGTGATCAATCCTAGAACAATATGATACTGTTTCTTGGCAATGTGGATAGAAACCATCACAGTCATATGTATACCGTAAAACAGTAGACAGCTATTTTTATTTGCTTTATTTTTTTTATTTCTTTGAAACCACATACACACAGAATAAGAATTCCCTCTGTATGTGAACAATATAAATAAAATATACATTGCATATGCAATAACATCATATGACATCGACAGAAGGAGAACTATTTCTATTTCTTTATCAGGCAAAATCACTGTGTTAAAGATGAGTGGATTCTCCCAAGACTCTCTTTCAAACACTTTCAGACTGCCTCTCCTTTAATTTTAAGGTGCATTAATAATACAATATTTTTTAGACTTGATCCAAGAGATTTTAAAAATGTACTGATGCCTCAATAGACAGAAGATGGCTCAGAATTCTCTTGGCTATTTAAGACATACCTATATATGTGAATTCAATTCACAACTGAGCATATGTTTCCCCCATGATAATAAAAATGCTGAAAACAAGTTACAAGGGGTAAATTTCTCTGGCTCTATTGGACAGCTCAGGCCAAAGTCAAAAAGAAAGGAAGAACTAAAGCACTCTAGTTTTTTCCACATAACAAAAGCTCTATTTCAAAACAATGGGATGCTGATTTCACTGTGAAATTTCCAAGTCAAATAAAAATGAAGCATTGTTGTACAGTAAGAACATTGGCCTCACAGTCAAAAGCCTTGCATTCCAGTCTCACTCTGTTCTTGCTAGCTGATAACCTGTGCCAAGTCTCTTATGTGCCTTATTAAATAAGGAGTGAATTAGATCATTTCTAAAGGTGTTCAACTCTAACATTTTACGATTCTATGAATCTCTACAAATGGAATCAAGGCACAAGAAAATGAGCCAAACAAAAGAAAGTAGGACGGTATTAAGGAAAATGGAATAACTGACAGAGAACTGTGCTCAATTTACATTCAAAAGACAAAAACTTTTGTACCATTGTAATCTCAGAAATAAAATATAATCCAATCTACTTTGTGTAAAACATAATTTATAGAATTATGAAATAAGGATAACACCAAAATCTAAATACTTTATTCTATTATATATATAACAAATTTCAAAGTGATTTAATTTGGGGTGATGTTCCCAATCTTGTGAAACAGAACAAAATTATCTTAAATTATTGCATCCAAAATTAAAGAAAGAATTTCTTCACTGTACAGTTAGTAAAAAGCATTTCTAAAGCAATTTGTGAAATCGCCCTCTGGAAATTCATATTGTGCTTCATATCATATTGCATGACATCAATCTTAACACACATTTTTTTTCACATTTTTACAATTCTCAAATTAGAATATGTCTTCCAAGTGATGACATCTTAAATAAAATGAAATATGACAGTTTTTTATATGCATGCATTATCTTCTCTACCAGATTGTATTTGAGAAGGGAAAAAGAATATAACCTTTGAAGAAATCAAAATCAAGCCATAATAAACAAATGGGGGAAAAGAGACAAATTTCCTTACAGAATAAATCCAACTAATTTACATAGATACTTCCCCTCCAAGAGGAGGACCTCAACTCCTGCTTTCTGAGCTACACTATGAATTTAACTCCTGAGTGTGAGTTCTACTAGTGACCTGCTTCCAAAGAGCAGAATATTGGAAGGTGAGAGGAGTGGAGAGAAAGTAACCTTACGGTGGAAAAATCAGGCAAACACCACCTTGGCCAGTGATCAAGATTAACATCATCAGTGATAAGACATGTGGATAAAACGTACCCTTGATATGATATGATGAGAAGGACACTTCACTTCTGTGGTCTTCCTTTCCAAAACCCACAACCCCAGTCTAACCATGAGAAAATATCAGACAAACTCTAATTAAGGGATATTCTACAAAATATCTGACCAGCACTCCTGAAAACTGTCAAGGTCATGAAAAACAAGGGAAGTCTAAAAGACTGTCACAGAGCACAGGAGACCAAGGAGGCATGATCACTAAATGTAATGTGGTATCCTCGATTGGACCCTGGAACAGAAAAAGGACATTAAGGAAAAACTAAGGAAATCTGAATAAAGTGTGGAGTTCAGTTAATAATAACATATGGATGTCATCGTCTTAGTTGTGACAAATGTATCATAGCCAAATAAGATGTTACAATAGGAGAAACTGGAAGAAAGCCATATGAGAACTCTCTGTACTATCTTTTGCAACTTTTCTATAAACCTAAAACTATTCTAAAATTAAAAGTTTATTTTAAAAAATCAATCCATGCATAATTTCATACACATATTCCACAATAAATTGACCCTATGGATCAAAAACAGAAACACAGAATTCAATCCTAAACAATTCCAGGTTCTAGAAAAATAACCAAACTAATAAGTGTAATAATACAGAAAAATAAAATGCACCAAGAATTAAGAGGCTCTTATCACAATTCTTACTGAAGGTACAATTTTTTCGTTTGTGACAAGACCTAAAGCATACGTTAGCTCATTTAATACAAAGTAACCATCAAAATACTTAAATCCTCAACTATTGTACACTCCTATGGGTAGTAATATTTCTAGAATAATGAACCTTGTCCTCCCTTTTTCTGATAACCCATCATAACTCTGGATGTCTTGGGTTTCCAGGAAAGACTTATGGGAAAATGTGTGAAATAAGTCATTAAACTTGGGCTTCAACTGCTGTACAGCTCATAAAACAAATAGAACTAAACTGATTTATTTGAGCCATCCCATTTTTTGCTCAAGAGACTAGGCCAAAACCACTCTTTAGGGTTCAAATGGTAATATGCTTTCTCTGTATGAAAGTCAGCAGTGTAGTCAACAATTGCTATGTAGTCTAATTCACTAATAGACATAAACACCATCAGGCCCTACCTTATAATCAAATTGTGTTTTAAAGTGCTGTCTTATCTGTTATGTGTAATTTATAATACATGTTCCCAACGACAACATTCTTATAAAGAATTGTTAAATTCATAGTGCAGCACAGAAAAACTTTTTAACCCATAAAGTACATGAAAGATGTTAAGAGGAATGTAACCAGAGTGACTACTGGACTGGGGATTCTGTTTCTCATGCCCTGAAAATAGATAGCGAGCCAACCGTAGGATAGAAAGAGCCAAAAAAAAGAATGTGTATATCCCGAGTTATTCCCTACTCAGACTCCACCTCATGTTTTCTAAGAATGGAAAGTAAGCATGAGGGCAAGCCAGTTTCAGAGAATAGGAAGATGTACAAAATGGGATTTGCAATGGATAAAAAGGAAGGGCTGCTAATATAAGAAATACCCTGGGAACACGATTCCTTTTTTCCTGACTTTCAGCAGCACTGGGGGTTTAAAGAACTCTACCTGGAGGCATTTCCAAGGCTCTGGATGGAAAGGCATGGAAAGCACTCCCCTGCGAGGGCCAAGGTGTGGTCAGGAAGAACTGAAGATGCTTTGAGCAACCAAGAAATGCATCCGGCTAGGAAAAGATACTAGAGTGACCCACTAAGACAGGGAAGACAGTCCTGAGCCAGGGACCTCCCAAGGACATCTGAGGGTTCCAGGTAATAATTTAAGGCAACACATCAGAATGTAGGCTTTAGAAATGAACAAATCTGGATTTGAATCCTCTGCCTTTAACTAGCCCTGTGATTGTGAGAATCTTAGTTAAATGCTCTAAGTCTCAGTTCTCTTATTTATAAAATTAGAATAAAAATACCCATCTGTAGTAGTTTTATATTGGTGCTATAACAAATTACTACAAACTTGGTGGCTTAAAACAATACACATTTATTATCTTACAGCTCTGGAGATTAGAAGTTCAAAATGGGTCTCACTAGGCTAAAATTAAGGTATCAGCAGGGTTGCATTATTTCTGGAGGCTTTAAGGGAGAATCTATTTCCTTGCCTTTTCCAGCTAGTAGAGGCCACTCACATCCCATGGCTCATGACCCCATTCCTCTATCTTCAATGCCAGCAGTGACAGGCCAAGACCTTCTCTTGCTGTCATTTCTCTTGTTCTCTCTCTTCTGCCTCCCTTTTCCACTTTTAAGGATGCTGTGATTACATTGGGCCCATCCAGATAATCCAAAATAATCTCCACATCTTAAGGTCAACTGTTTAGCAAACTTAATTTCATCTGCAACCTTAATCTCCCCTTTGCTATATAACATAAACATATTCATAGGGTACAGGGATTAGGACACAGATATCTTTGGGCGACCATTATTCTGCTGCCACACCATCATATAGAGTAGTGAAAATTACATGCAATAATGTATATCAAGTGACAAGTATAAAATTTAAATCCAAAAAATAAAGGCTCTCCCAGCCTCCCTAGGCTCCCTCCCCATTTACCATCAATGCTTTTCCTTTAATAAATCTCTTGCATATAATTCGCTTGACATCTGCTTCTTTAATGACCTGATTATCCAGCTGTATCAGCTCCAGCAGAGCGTCCATACTGTCAAAAATCACAGTGTTAGAACTGAGAAAGAGGTAAGAAATCCTCTACTCCAATCACTTTCTATTATAAGACCAGAAGGAAGGAAGCTTGCCCAAGGTCTATGATCAGTACGCAGCCTAGCTAGTGCAAAAACACCTGTAGCACCCTTAGGATTATTTTATGCTGCCTGTGGAATTCTGGGACAGGAGTAAGCTCTTTTCTGGCTACAGGGGTTTTAATGCATAATTTCTGGAAGTAAAAAAGAGGGTTCTAACAGTAACTATTCTCAAGGGAGTAGAGGAAAGGGGTCCTCTGATGACTACTTGGTGGTAAAAGCTCCTGTACAAGCTCCAGCAGGAATTGCAGAAGTAGTATCAGCCATGATGCTTATCTGTTCATAAGTGTGAGACTGCTTGTGCTATATCCTAAGGTATAAGGGAAAATGTTTCCAGGGAAACATTCCTAAGGGAAATGTAAGGGAAAATGTATCCAGAGCTCCATCTAGGAATTCAGGCTTTTTGAAACACCCACTATTATTCATACTTCAGACGAGGGTCTTTCTCCATCCCCAAGAACATAGATTCTTTCTTATTTTACTTCTTCTAACAACACTTTTTCTCCAACTCCCTAGAAGTGGTGGTAAAAGAAGGGAAGTACACACCATGGCAATAGCATCAAACAACAGTTTTAAGGAGGTGATGCCTAAAACAAAACTAATTTGTGAGAAAAAGGTACCACCATTAAGTATGTGAATATTGAGCACTGTCTAAGCATATATTCAACGTTCAAATTATATCTACAATAGTGCTATCACTAAGAAACTCACTATCCTTGCTGTAGTACACTCATTATTTTCACTCTAAATACTAGAGTCCTTTCCCCCAGTTGGCATGAGTCTGGCGGAAGTGATAACGGTCTACGGTGGAACTTCCCATGTAATCAGGAACTGACAACAGCATGCAGATCCATGACTGATGTATTCACACCGTGTTTGAATCTCAGTCTTTGCTTTGGTGGAGGGGTTGGGGTTAGGATAATATCAATGTCTCATTTCTGCGCATGTGGTCAGCCACCATTAGCAGCTTTTTGCAGAAAAGTGAATACGTGAAAATCAATTTGAGCTTCTCTTTCAAATAGGCTGTTTTCATCTTTTCAAGCCAAGGCACTGGATTTTTTCTTTGATGAATGTTTTATAGGTCCTCTCTATTTTCTCTCCTGCATAGCAACACTTCTACTGGAAATGAATAAGATTTAGAATTCATGACTGGCTATGACATGTCCTGAAAACTAGTTTCACTACCTCAGATTATAAACTGTACATGTCTCATGTCCATGGAGCAAAAGCAAAGTGTCTTCATCACTTTTTAAAATTACTGTGTAAGTAAATTACTCCTTTGACATACGCCTTAAAATTACCTTTTTATCTGTTGGCAAAGATAAATGCCTTAATTTTTCCTTTGCCTTACAAAGATTTAACTCTACTTGATATACTCCCGTCTTTGAATTTTAAGATTCTACATTCCAATCAAGCATGCTCCAAAGTCAAGGAGTCTCACATATTCCTCCTCTCTCTTGAAATACTGTATATCAACTTTCATTTTTATGACTCTCTTTATCTATCCTCACATTCTTACCATGTCTCATAAATTCCTTATCCTTTTTTGCAAACATTTTCATAATTCCCTTATCTTGCCCCAAGAACAAGATTAAGAAGCTCTAAGAAGGCTAATGATGTAGTGTTCCTTCATACCCCCATTGTTTAAACATGTATTTGACATTTGTTTACATACTTAACACCGCCTAGGAGAAGAGCAAAGAATGAAGATAGAACTTTCCCATAGTTTTGTTTTCATTCTGACTGATGAGTTAGAGGTAAGCTTGAGCTTTAACTTCTAGACATAGGGCCACTATCTGGACCTGAACTCAAATGAGTTGATGTTATTCCCAGTACATAATCCAGAGAAGAAAAAAAACATACACACAGTGGTGTAATTGACTAATACTTGTAATATGTCAAGTGTGTAATAACAGGACATTGTTTAAATTTGCCCAAGAGATTTTTGGTAGCTGATAACCCTCCTTTTCTATCTATCTATCTCAAAAAAGGACTCACTGCAATTAATGGAAATTACTTGAGAGGTTTTCAAGACATATAACTTATTATTGCAAAGGGAAATAAGTAAGGTAGATTGCTTACTTTTTCATTTTTATTACTTTCCTTTCTAGGATAGTAATGTGTTTTAAGATTTTTTTTTTCATTTATTTATTTTTGCTGCTGAGGGTCTTAAGACTTCTTTTGGCATCCTTTTTGATTATGGGGGGTAGAAAAAAAGCTTTTTCAAAAAAATAAAAGGCCATTTATTTTTCCAATACAAATTTCATTATGGAGGTAATATTAATCATAGCAGAAGATACTAACCAAAAAACAGAGCAAAGAGAAATTACAATATATTGTGTCCAGGTTAGATGATCTCTGAGAAAAGACAACTCAAAATCTCCCAACACTGTACAGTAAATTACTAAGGTAATAATGTTCTGTCATGTGAATACCCATTCCTATTATACTTCATATGATTTGTGAGTTGGTGGTGTATGAAGCTGGCATTGAAAGCAAGATCAGTGAGTAATTTAGCTTAAACATGCTGAATTTACAGAATTTACACCACTTAGATACTAAAAATTGTCAGACATTCTGTCTTACTAAATGTTACTGGGAAAAGAGGCAAGTTCTTCCTAGAACAGCAATTCTCAAGCTATGGTCTAGGAACAAGCACTTTTCTGAACATTTGGTTTGGTAGGATAGAATGAACATACTATAGAGGGAAATATCCCAAGAGGATATTGCAAGAACATTGATTTATTAGGTTATTTCTCTTTTTCAGTGAGTCTTCAGAGTAGGACATTTAGAGAACAACTGACCATGAAAATTGTATTCCAAGATCTTAGAAGGAGATCCCAAGAATTTGCCTTATGTTCCTTTCAATAATGCACCCCAAACCCACCATTCATTACCTACATATCATGCAGTCTATGAAAAAGAACAACTGTAGGATAAAGAAAAATGGAAAATGGTCAATGTGGTATACAATCTACATTTTTCAATTTGGTGTTTATTTATATGACCACACTTAGGACACCCTCACTCTTTGCAGTTTTCTGAATCACCAAAAATGAATAAATAGAGAAGCAAAAAAGTTTACACAGGAGTATCTACAAAAGAGGCACTAAAGATTACTTCAAAATTTCAACAAAGGAAGCCATCATTAAATAATTTGTTTCCCATTCTCTATTCCTCTTTGAGCTCTATTTAGTGCAAGTTTTGCCTAGTCAGTAAACCTCTAGGCAATGTCATTAATCTAATATTCATATCGTTGGATACACTGTCTTAAGTCTTAGAACATATATACTCCTTTAAACATCCCACAACACAAGCAACATGACAAGTTAGGAGATGGGTAGTCCTAGAAAGAGAAGCTCTAGCTAACCTTGCATTATTTTCTCACATAAGAAATATGAGTTCACAGAAGAAGCCTTGGAGTGGGTGGCCACACTGAGGCCAGCTGTGCCATCAACCAGTCTCCAGAAAAAAAGTGACCTGTTTTTAATCACTGCTTTCCAAAGAATAGTTCAATAATCACATGACTTCCTTGGTAAATCAAGAGAAGCTGAAATTCAGTCCAGGTTCAAGGTATCAATCACATTCCTAGGGGAGCAACAGCAAAGAACAGGGAGCTCAACACTAGCTCCGTTACAGATTTGGGGATTGCATCAAATATACCCAGGATATTTTGACCACTGCTACTGCTTGACCCTGTGGATATGTTCTTTCGGGACTTGGCATCCACTGCCAACCCTCTTCCATCCCTTATCACAGGAGCTGCAAAGCTAAAAACTACACCTCCCCAAATACCAGTCAACTAGAATAGCCTATATGCAAACAGGATCTGCCGATGAGATGCATTCTTGAGAGATTCAGAAAGCAAAAGGAGAGATAGAGGCCATCTTCTCACTGTTTTGGTACTGGCAAAGAAAGTTGGTGGGTCATCCTTGCAGTAGCCAGATGCCTCATTATATTTCTAGTCACCAGTTTTGTGGGTGCAAAAGGAAGCTGTTGTAACATACTGGTGGTAGCAGCTTCCTGACCTCTGGATCTCATCTCTGGATCTCAGTTTCACGATATCTATAGTCCAGAGGTAGCCCCTCTGGCTTCCACTGCCCTAGCCACTCTAGCAGGTGTTAACCACCTAATTCTCTCTGTTCTCTTGATTTCTACTGAAAGTACCTCGAGTGGTTGCTATTTCCTGCACTGAACCCTGATTGACAGTTGCTTTCTCTAGCTCTACTTTTTTAGCAGGAGACACTACAAATCAGTGTTACTGCTCAACATTCAGGGAATTAATATCCTCAGTTAACTAACGCACACTCCCAAACTCTTTACCACCTTTGTCTTGCTTATGTTAAACATATCCACATTGATCTGAATTCATAAGTATTTCTTCATATTATTTAAGATCACATCATTAAACAGGAATGGAAGGAGAATGGCACTATAAATTTAAATACTTCCTCTCTACAAGAGAAGCTAGAATGAAGCAGAAATTTTAGTCTCTTATACAAAATCTTAGGGCAGGACTCTTATTGTCTCAACTTGGATTTGGCTTCTGGTCTGTGTTCCTGGACCAATATATTGCGGCTGGAAAGAAGTTCATATAGCAAAAAGAAACCAGCTCTATAGCAATGGATGAAGGGAATCGGTGGTGCCCTGAGAAGGTGAGATGGACAGATATTCCAAGAGTTTCACTATATCTGTACTCAAATCCTAGCTCTCCCAATTATCAGCTGTTGGCCTAGGGTTTGTTATGTAATATCACTAACATACAGTTTACTTTTCTATCAAAAGAAGATAATTTAAAAATTTACTTCTATCACAGGATTTTTGTGAGGATTACATTACATAATATAAGCACAGCAATAAGAACAATATCAATATACCGTAAGTGCTCAATAAACCTTAGTTTTTTTGTTTTTATCAGTCATGATGCTTCAGTCAACTTGGAGCATTGACTACCAGTTTGCTTGGCAAAAGAAACCAAAATTTACCCTTCACTGCATTTGCTTGAAGTCTAGACCCTGCACTTGGAAGCCAGCTAAGAAAACTGACCACACAAACTCATACCAGGTTATCAGCTCAAAAAGGACATCACTTTTCTAGCTGAACTTAAATGATACAAAGGTAAGATAAAAAAGAATCCATGACTATAGTCCTGTCCTCTAGGGAAGAGAACAATGCACATTTATTTCAAGATATATGTTCAATTTAACTAAATTCGTGAAAGACCAGGTTTTCCTGGAACTTGTTGCTTGCACAACCAGCATGTGCAATCAGAAACGAGGTTTACTTAACTGATTTATCTGGAATTACCTAATAATTCCAGACCAAGGATCAGCAAACGTTTTCTGTAAAAGACATGAGACTAAATATGTTAGGCTTTGTGGGCCATACAGTCTCTCTTGTAAATAACTCAACTCTGCACTGAAATACAAAAACAGCCATAGACAATACATTAAAAAAAAAAGAGAGAGAGAGAGCACAGCAGTGTTCCAATAAAACTTTGCTTATAAAAACAGGCAACAGTCTAGATTTGGCCCACAGTTTGTATTGCCAATCTCTGGTCTATATGTAAAAGTACATGTGGCTTGTGTGTGTGTGTGTGTGTGTGTGTGTGTGCGCGCCTATGAGTGAGTGGTCTATAGTAGGGAGTAGTGGTTCACCTTTCAAGGGAGCCACATTTCTAGGAATTTGTTAATGTCATCTAAATATTTATATTTATTCTCATAAATCTGTTTATAATAACCTCTCAAATTTGAATGTCTTAAGGATCTGTAGCAGCATACCACTAATTGCTGATATTGTAATTTTTTTCTAATATAAGCATTTGAAGCAATGTTTCTCTCTAATAATGCTTTTAAAAAAGAAAAATAAATAAAATAACAGTACATGTGGCTTGTAAATCTTGAAAATGTCTCAAATTTTGTTAGTCATACTTTGACTCAGCCCAGGTGGGAAAACATCTCCAATATGAAACTTTCCTCAGTCCTGCCCTCACTTCCAACATCTTTCTGCCCCTTGCTCATGCTCCTCACTTATGTTTATAAGAGCCCATAGGTCTATCTCTGAAACAACCTTCCTCCAATCCCCTCTACTTCAGTTCATTTTACATATTGCCAACAGACGCGTCTTTCTAAAACACTGTACGTATCACACACACCACTTTCCCACTCAAAATCCCTCAACTGCTTTCCGTTACCCACAACAAAAGGTTGAAACTCTACTCTGTCATTTAAAACAGTCTATATTCTGGCTCCAACTGATTTTCCCATTTTATATCTCTCTTGTCTTCCACAGAAATCATCCCATAAACTGATATACCCTCATTCTTGCACTTGGATATTTCTGTCTTTATTCTTTTCCTCATCTTTTCCCCACTACAGTAGCCTTTCCTTCCCCATCTTCTTCACCAATTTAAATTCTTCATATTGTTCTAGGTCCAGAGAACAGAAAAGTTAACTCCCAAATACAAAGGTCCTTGATCCCTCTGCCTGCAGCAATTATCTCTCCTGTGACTCTGAAAATAAAAGTTATTGTTTACACCACTCCTACAGCCCTTGTCACATACTATTTTCTCATGCAATTTGTGTTGTTGCTGCAGTTGCTGCTGCTGCTGTTGTTTTATTGGAGCAGCAGACAGACTGCATGTTTCTTGAAAGTAGAGCTGAATCTCAGACTTCTCTGAACTGCCCAGCAGACCTTTCAGGGTACTTTGTGCATACACTGACTATACAGCTCATTAAGGCTAAAGGACAAGAAGATATCTATGTAGCCCTCTTTGCAGTAAGTGCCTTTCAGCAATTTGTGGGCCTTTTAACAGAAAAGCGTTTGAAATGATCCTGTGAAGAAAAGGAAGGACACTTTGTCCCCAAGACAGAATGCCAGGGAATGATTATTCAGGATGTGCAAAACTCTGGACTTTTGTTTCCCTTTTACCTAAAGCCCTCTATGTAGACCATTTCCATCATCCCTATCAAAAGTGTAGGCAAGAAAATAAAAAGAAAAGACAAATCATTCAAGATTGTTCCTTCTTAGAAGCTTCAGGGGAAAAAAGTTTGATGAGGAAGAAACTATAATAAATGCCTAAAAGATTTTTAATGCTTTCCCAATGCAATTGTCTGTGTTTTTGCTGTCTCTCATAACCATAAGTGAGTAATTGAGAGCGTTGCTTCTGTCAGGTGCCATGGAAGCATTTAGTTTCAAGAGAGAAAGATTCAGTGACATTTTGCATCATTTTAAATAATAATGCCTAATTTATGTGGTGTCATTATAAACAGTAACTTTCGATATTTTAAAAGGGTTGCATTCTATTTAGAAAAGAATTCTTTTTTTTACATAGAATTTTATTTTTAAAAAAGTGGCTATATTACTCTCATTCTCCAGACTAAAAACAACCACTTTTCAGCTTTAATTACCCAACATAAGAGTGCCAGCTATAATACTCTCATGCAATAGAATGATAGTTTCAAAGCCGTCCTCCTCAACTATTTCACAGTAAGAGAGTTTGTATTCTTGATTATAGGTGGGAAAAGAAAAGGAAAGGAAAGGAGGGAGAAAGAATGAGACTACAATCAGTTTTCCTAGTAAAGTTTCTTTCCTAAAACATAACTATCTACAAGCCCAGGTTCTACTTAGCTTATACATCAATTTATGATGCCCGTTGTTAAAATGGAAAAATCCAAAACAAACAAACAAATAAATAAATAATAGAAGTGTTAAGTAAATATCACATTTCAGAAAGGCTGTAGTTTTCAGGGAAAGATTGACCATAAAACAATTATCCTTGATAACTATCACATGCCCCTGTTCCTAGCTTTGGTTATAACTCACATGGAGGTCAACTCAGCACCCTGGGGAGAGAACTACTGCCTATCAGGAAAATAAAACACATGGGAGACTGTGGAATGTTCTTTTTACTTGAAGAAGAAGAAAAACAGCCTCTCTACTGTACATATACAAAAATTAATAATAACCACATGAAAATCAAGCATTTAGTTATTTTTTCCCTAAGTCAAAAGACACCGCCATTTGTCCTGTCAACTGAGAACAATTTCTCTCCTCCCAAAGTCATATTTTTATTTCAGTTTGGATATTATTTTCACCTGTATAGTTTTATCTCTGTAGAATTTCTGCAAGTTTTTTGTCTACCTGTCAGGTTACTTTTCACATTATCATTTTAGTTTGCATCTAAATTTTTGTATATGCTTCCAAAGAAGAATCAAGCCTTATTTTGAAGTTAATTGCACCCAATTATCAAATGTTCCTTGGATCTAAAGACATACTAATATGCACCACAATTTGTTTCTGCCAAAACACATTTTCTCTTCTCATCTGTGCAATGCCGTTTTTTCTAATTATATGTGATGCCTTATTAATGGTATCTCACAGGGGAAATATGTTCAGATTCTTTTTTAAAATGTAAGCAATCTAAATATGCTCAAAGTTGTACCACAGAATAACAAAATAGAGTTAGAAAACAATACAACAAAAGTTTTCTGTGAGACTAACCCAATAATACCTTTACATAGTCAGTCAACTAATCAAATATAATGGTGAAGTATAAACACTGTGGCATAACCAATTGTTTTTTCCTCTTACTACTTAATTATAATTGTTCCATTCAGGAAACGTTTTGGTGCTGCCATTGCTTTTAGGATAATCAGATATGCAGAGCCAAAAACTAGGATATATTTTTCTCACTAGGAGGAATTTCAAATTTGGCAGTATATTCATGTGTGAACAAATCCAAAGAAGATGGCAAGAGTAAAATGTGAGTTTGTCTATCTCCAAAGGGGGACAAAATTAGCCTAAGGGGAAATGAGGGTAGGAAATATCACAAAATTTGCGACGCAAAACAGTGTTTGAAAATCTAAATATTGTTCGTCAGTAGCCAACGCATGCACATAAAATTGTTTCTGAAGTTTGATAAATTGTTTCTCGTCTTCGTAGATTTCCATCACTTTGCTACTGGTTTCTTAGAATAATTGAAATATCTTATAATCTACTAGCACTTTAAATAATCATAGTCATACTATAGTGAAAATCCACAATAAAATCGAATAGTCAACTGGTGCTCCCTAAATTTCAATGTGGCATGATGAGGAAACAGATAGAAAAGCAAAAGACATACTGAACAAAAAGAAAAACGTTGAACTGGAGCCAAATCACACAACAAGATTTCACATCTAAAAACTTCAGAGGGAAAAGCTACCTTAATTGCTAAAAGTCTGCAGTCTGACCATGCCTAGTTAAGTTTTTGACTACACGTTACTATCTTGGTAAACCAAACATTGTCAGAATCTCCCATCTTTTTCCCACGCCCAACAACTGTAATATATATATCATGATATCAGTCCTGTTCAAGTTTGGATGATCTTATTCCTTCACAATTCTCCCTACCTTTGGATTTTTTCTCTATTAGACTTGTATACCACTCAAATGTTGCTTTTTAAAATTCCTTTTTTATATATTCTCCATGCATCATTTCAACCAGCCCCTACACCTAAAATAATCATCTTATTCCCATTCATTGAGCATTCTAAGTTATTTTTTTATTTAACATTTTGCAGAACATGTGTTTAAAAACATGAGCTCTGTGGTTGACTTTCTGGATTGTACCATGCATGACCATGTGACAGTAAGTAAGCTTCTTAACCTTTCTGGGCCATGATTTTTTCTAAAATCGAGTAATATTTGTACCTACCTCATTAAAATATTTTGAGAATAAAATGAGTTAATACACTTGGAACTCACGTTAATATGCGTAAAAATACATGTAAATCTGACACGGATTATATATTCAATAAATGTTATAGCTATAAAATCCCAACTTTCTTAAGAGAGTAGGAAATACAATTTTAAAAATTAAAGAATTTTTAAAAATATATGTACCACCATCATAGATATGTGACCACATATATCGAGCCAAAGAGAGTTAGGATATAAGTCTAAAAGAAATTGAACAAATTTTATGTGCCATGCTCTGCCCCTCCATGGTGCAGCCTTGTGGCTTGAAGGCAGCTGCTCAGGTCTCCTTGCTTTCCCTTCTACTGGTTAGAAGCAGATAATGCAGAGGCCACAAGATGGAATAAGCTGAATTTATTCTTGGATCCCTGAATCACCAGGTAGAGGAAACCTGCCCAGTAACCAGGAACATACACATTGGATTGTTAAATGAGCAAGGGAAAAAAATCTATTGTGAACTCCCCACTGAAATGAAAGTGTTTCTTTGTCACAATAGCAAATGATACCTTAACTAAAACAACCCAATTCTTCTCTATTCTTGCCACTGCTTTGATGAAAACTTGTGTTGGCATAATAAGGAAGCTTAAGCACACTGCTTTGAGGCAGATACCTGATCTTCTGTCTACTGGGGTAGCTGGGATATAAAGAAGGGTTGGAAGAGTGTACCTTGGGACCAATGCTGATTTCCTGACCATTTTATGAGCTGGGAACTCCTACTAAGACCCACAGAAAGAAATCTTTTCTGGTCACTTAAACCTTTCAAAAGCACTGCATAAAAAAAAATGCATGAGAATAAAAGTTGCTAAAAGACATAGTGCTATTAATTATTTCCAAATTCATTCTGATTTCCTGATTTGACTACTTACTTTCAAGGTTCTTTCTACATCCTAACATTTCTCAAAAATATATAAAACAAAATAATGGAGAGTCAAGGATTTCTAATGAAGGACTTATCAGTCCTCCTAAAGTTCAAATCAATTTAATCCTCTTTGAAGCTGCTACATTCACTCTCTGAGAAACATACATATGTTTAAGAAACATTTTTTAAATCAACTTCTCAAAGTCACTCCAGTCTTTCAGGTAAATACATAGTTTAGTTGATTTTTAAAAGGCACAAGTGACACTATATACCTGATAGATCACTTGGAGCTTGTCTAGACACACAGATTGCTTTAAACAAATGATGTTTCCTTATCCAACAAACTAGAACTTGTGTTATCTGGCAAGCTTGCCACACATACACACAGAGCAATGAGACTATAGCTGCGACCTAACTGGCCCCATCATCTGGTCCTTCCTAGACTAGTACCATTCAGTAGGCTGGTAATAGACCAAACCAAACATCTGTTAGTTTAACATAGGATTTCCCAACTCCAGCACAATTGACATTCTGCGCCAGATAATTCTTTGTTGTGGGGGCTATCTTTGCATTGCAAGATGTTTTCAGCATCCCTAGCCTCTACCCACTAGATGCCAGCCACATTCCTCCTCCTCCTCCTACCATAGTGAAACAACCAAAAATGTGTCTAAACAGTGCCAAATGTCCACTAGAAGGCAAAACTGCTCCTGGTTGAAAACTACTGCACGAGCAAAAAAGCTTTTATTCCTCTTAGAAGATCAGAACATAATTAAGAGTGTACTAAGCTCACATAGCAAGAATCCATTATGAAGCTAAATCTGAATTTCAATGGTTTAAACTTCTGCCGAAGCAATGGTGCTAGACTGTAGTCTATAGCTTTAACTCTATGGATTCAGGAATTCCTTCCCAATTACAAATTCCTCTTTTGAAAATTCTATTACATGAAAACTTAATTCTATTTAACTCTTCAGCAACTGAAAAACATTTTGGATTCCCCTAACAAGAGTTGCAAATCTCTCTTGTTAAAAATAATAAGAGAACAAGGGAATTGGGGCTCAGGACAAGAAAAGAGGCGAAGAAAAGAAAAAAGACGAGTAGTTTTTTGCAGATATGCCTTCATCTTGCCAAAGGAAGATGAAGCAACGTACATCTTGGCCTTAATTTTGTATGCTTTTGTCTCTGTGAGGACGAAGATATATTGGTTAGTCAAAATAGTTATTATGTCCCTATTAAGGGGCCAGCACTGTTCTGAGTCTTTCTGCAAAGAGAAGGAGAATGTTTGCTACAAGTATAAAATGATAATCAACTGTCAGATACACAGACAAATGATGGAAACCATTGCTCATCTGTCTCCTACAAACTCTTTGTTAAGACAAAGTAGCAAATTTGTGTCCCTCCTGAATCAAGTTCCACCAAAAAACTACATCCTCATAATAGGAATATCTTTCCAAAATCACCATGTAACTCAATTCAAAGATTGGTTATTTACTAGTTGTTAGTCACCCTGGCAGATGTGTGAAAGGTACAATGCATGGATTCACTCATCAAGGAACTTACACATTTTTGAGAGCGGTTTGATTTATAAACAGCCTACATTCTAGCCATACTAAACTACCTGTAGTTCCTAGACTTGCCCTTCTATTTCATAATTCTGTGCTTTTGCACATATATTAATCACTATATGCATAGAATTACATGTTTCCCCTTATCTGCCTGTCCTATCCACCCTTCAAAATGTGACTTAATAGTCACCCTCTGTAAAACCCCTTCATGACCCTTTCTCCAAATGAAATCCATCAGGTCCTCCTTTGTCCTGCCTCTACAGCTGTACATATGCTTACTTAATTATTACAACGTATTACAATCACTTGCTTCTATGTTTCTCTCTCTTCCTAAACTATGAGTTCCTAGAAGACTTGGAGTCTATCTTTCAATGTTGTATCCCTGTAATATAGGTCAACAAGCTAAATAAATGTTTGACGCATAACAAAATGAATAAACAATATATGTAGTGAAGATTTATAATATGATAAAGTGCTTAACTAGTATAATCTGGATAAGCCTAAATCTATAAGCCATCTGGAGTCGCCCTTTCCTTTAATATCCAGATAAAATGGTTCAAGCCTCATCACACACGCTTTGCAGGATTTTTAAGGATTTCCAGGAGGTTTACACTCCCTGGACACCTCTCACAGAATTCTCAATTCCTGTTCACTGTCTTACCTTCTGTAGATGCTATGCTTTTCATACATGCTTACCCTATGCGTGGCCACCATTCCTCTTCCACTATTCTTCAAACTCCACTAAAAATCTATAACAGACTTTTACTGTACATTACTGATAACAGAGAATGATACAGCATAACACAAAATGTGAAACTATCTAATATTCAATATTTGATGTTCATGTTCTGCCTATTACTTTATTATGCAGAACAATTAGCTGTCACTTTCCATCTAAGACTAGGGCCTAGGTGCACCTTTGCATAACTTAAGAGGCTTATTAAATTATACTGCTATTTTTAAAAAAAAAAAAAACTACCCCTCTGTTATAGAATGAATTGTACCCCATCCTCACCCCCCTCAAATTCCTATGTTGAAGCGCTAACTCCCAATGTGACTGCATTTATAGATAAGGCCTTAAGGAGGTAATTAAGATTAAATGAGGTCATAAATGTGGGACCCTAATCTGATAGTACTGGTGTCCTTAAAGAGGAGGAGATACCAGAGCTTTCTCTCTTTCTCTCTGTGGGTATCCACAGAGAAAGGGCCATGTAAGGACGTAGTGAGAAGGTGCCATCTGCAAGCTGAGGAGAGAGGGCTCACCAGAAACCAATCCTACAGGTCTGAGATATCTTGTTATGGCAGTCCTAGTTGACTAAGACACTCTCCCTCCCACTTAACAATGAAAGAGGAGAGAGAAAGAGAGAGAGAGAATATCTGTGAAATTATAAATTTTGCTTTAACATATCAGAAACCAAATTCCTATCTAGGAATAGAACGAATGAGTAAGTTTAGTAAGGTTGAAGTCTTCAAGGTCAATGTATAAAAACCAATTGTATTCCTATATTTTAGCAATGAACAATAAGAAACTGAATTTTTAAAAGACAGTATCATTTACAATAGCTCCAAAGAACAAAATAATTATGTAAATCTAACAAAATACATGTAAGATCTATATGCTGAACACTAAAAGATACTAACAAAAAAAAAATCAAAGACCTAAATAAATGCAGAGATATACCATGATAATAGACTAGAATGTTCAATATTGTTAAGATGTCAACTCTCCCCAAAATGATCTATAGAGTCAACACAATCCCAATCAAAGTCCTAGCATAATGTTTTGTAGAAATGAACAAGATGATCTTAAACGTTACATAGAAAGGCCAAAACAATTTTGAAAAAGACTTACGAGAAAGCCGTAGTAATCGAGACAATGTGATATTGGCTTACGTGCAGACATATAGACCAAGGGAACAGAGAAAAGAGTCTATTAAAAGCCCTGTACATGCATGACTGATTAATTTTTTTCAAAGATGCAAAGGCAATTCAGTAGAGAAAGGATAGTCTTCTCAAGACATGGTGCTGGAACAACTATATATCATATACAAAAAAAATGAACCTCAACATATATCATATACAAAAATCAACTTTAAATGGATTATAGACCTAAAAATCTTAACAGTTAAAGCTCAAACAACGCAAATGAGAGCAATTAAGTAAAAGTTTTAGAAGAAAACATATGAGAAAGTCTCAGTGGCCTTGGGTTAGGCAATGACTTCTTAGATATGACACCAAAGCACAATCCATGAAAGAAAAATTGATAAATTGGACTTCATCAAAACTAAAACTTTTGCCCTTCAAAAGACACTGTTAAGAAAGTGAAAAGACAAGCCACAGACTTGCAAAATATTTGCAAAGCACATTCTGATAAAGGACTTGTATCTAGAATATATAAGAAATTCTCAAAATTCAACAACAAGAAAATAAACAACTTCCCTGTTATGGGCTGAACTGTGTTCCTTCAAAATTCATATGAGCCCTAACTCCCAGTAACTCAGATTGTTACTGTACTGGGAGACAGGGAATTTAAAGTGGTGATTAAGTTAAAATGAGGCCCTTAGAGTGGGCCTAATTCAGTCTGACTAGTGTCCTTATAAGAAGAGGAAATTTGAATACATAGAGTCACCAGCATAGTGCACACACAGACGAAAGACCATGTGAGGACACAGCCAGAAGCAGCCAAGGAGAGAAGCCTCAGAAGAAACCAAATCTGCCAACACCTTGATCTTGGACTTCTAACCTCTAGAACCGTGAAAAAATAAATTTCCGTTGTTTAAGACATCCAGTCTGGGGTATTTTGTTATGGCAGCCTAGAAAACTAATATACTTCCCTAAAAAAAAATGGGCAAAAGATTTTAATGGACACTTCACCAATAAAAGATATATGGATGGCAAATAAGTACATGAAAAGATGCTCAATACAATTAGCCATTAGGGAAATACAAATTAAAACCACAATGAGATACCACTAAATTCCTATTAGAATAGCTAAAATTGAAAACTTTTTTTAACTCTAACTACAAAGTGTTCACAAGGATACAGAGAAAGTGAAACTCACGCATTGCTGCTGAGAATACAAAAAACGTAGAGCCACTCTGAAAAACAGTTTGGCAGTTTCTTATCATAGAGTTATCATATGCTACTATATGATGCAGCCATCCTACTCCTGGATATTTACTCAAGTAAAATGAAAACTTATATTCACAAAAACCTGCTCACAAATATTTATAGCAGCTTTTTCCATGAGAGCCAAAACTGGAAATAACTCAAATGTCCGTCAACTGGTGAATGGATAATCAAATTGTGATACATCCATACATGGAATATTACACAGCAATAAAAATAAATTATTGACATGTGCAACTAGTGGATGCATCCCAAATGCATTACGCTAACTAAAAGAAACCACACTCAAACAGCACATATTGTATGATTCCATTGATGTGAAATTCTGGCAACGGCAAAACTATCGAGACAACCTACAACGCAACTGTTGCCAGGAGCTAAGAGTCAGGGGAGGGGTTAGCCACACGGGGCATGGGTGAATTTTTTGGGTGGCAGAGCAATTCTATATTTTTACTGTGGTGGTAGACACAAACTGTATACATTTTCAAAATTCATAGAACTGTACACTATAAAGAGTGAATTTTGCTGTATGCAAATTATACCTCAAAAAAACAGACTTAAAAAAATTCCTGGCTAAGGCTTTCTCTCCCCAAATCCAGAGCATACCTGGAAAGACAGTAGAGAAGGTGGTGAGTTTTAAATAATTACAGGAAGACTATATCCCTGTAGTATTTCAGTGATTGTAAATAATTTTTAAGTAAAAAAAGCAGGAATATACAGAGAGATATATCACTTTTAAGATTCCCATCAAAAACAACAAAAAATGTTAAGTAATTCCCAATACTGGGAATAGTCACTTATCTGAAATCCTTAATCTCAAAGACTTCCGCAGTTCATTATTGATTATCACGAGTTGAACACATTGCAAGTTCAATACACGCAAATAGAGGCAACAGGTTAAGGAGATCAAGCTTCTATTGGGTTTTTAAAGATTAGGAAGTAGTTTGAATTAGATCTGACTAGAGGTGAGAAATCACAATTTCTTTAGCAGGGGGAAGAACATGATGAAAATTGTGTGTTAAAAAAATTAGTCGAGCAGCATGTACAGAATGAATTTGAAGGAAGATATCGAAGCAAGGAAATAAAGGATACCTGCAGTGATGAAGAGGGCCCAGGCTAGAGTGACGGCCATAGGACTATATTCATTAAATCCAAAATGCATATTTTTTCCATGTTTTACTGAATACCCAAAAACAATGTCACATTTGCTATATTAAGGTTATATGAAATTGAGACGTAGAGGGCAACTTGGCCTACAAAATTAAAACTCTCTAGTGACTGTGTTGACTCATGTAAGGTCATAGCAAGGGCACCCAAGTCAGGTGGCGGTGCCACAGTGCAAGTTAGACCTGGTTATGATAGAAATTAATCCCAATTTCATTTTCTCATCATTGGCTTTTTGTTTTCTACTAGTAACAGGTATTAATCTCCCCTTGGAACAGAAACATGTGGCTTCACTGCAGCATTTCTAGTCAGAGGCAGAGGCTAACGGCAGACCCAGCCAAGCCCACAATCAACATAAAAGGCCCAGCTTTGATCTAAATCCACTCAGAAAAGCTCTCTTTCAAATGATGCAACTAGAGGTCTCTTCCTTTGAAGACCAACTGTGATCACCTGATAAGATAAACTTCTTTGTTGATTTTCTCTTGTTTCAGTCAGACTAGTATTTTCTCCTGCAGGAATATCAATAATACCATACCTTCTGTTATTTAAAAATTCCAAATTAGAAGCCTCTTGTCTAATAAAGCTGCTAAAAATCAGCTCAAACCTAAGGGAATTTTAAAAGGCAAGTCATTTGTGACATAGGTGTCACAACTTAAACTGCAAAGTCAAAGGTGTTGATTTATGTGGCAACAATGTAATTGGATGGGTTACCAGAAGCAGTCTTCTCCCAATTCATTCATCTGTTCTATTTACGGGACTGCCCATGCCCTGGGAACAAGGGTCTCCTTTAACCAGGAATATACATATGCTTTCTGAATGAAGCTGAGATTTGACTCTATAATCAGTCTTTTTGTAGATGTCACTTCACATCTGATTAAAAACATTTCTTATCTGGATACTGACCTTCACTCTCTTCCTTTACCATATGGGGTCATGATCCCCCCACCCTTCGCCAGTCCTCAATTCCAACAGCTCTACTGGTTCCTGATAGTTAGCTAGACACTTAACACCACTCTTGCTTTACTGTATATTCTTAATTTCTGTATTCTTGCTTGATTTCTGACCTGTGACTTACTTGTATTTGTATACACATTCAGTCTCTGCTTCTCTCCCATACTTTGATAGGTATTCCCCAAGTTTAACTTCTATGATCCTCAGTTTTCTCATCTGTTTAAGACGAGGAAAATAATAATATTATTGTAAGGTTAGTTCAAGGATTAAATGAAGTAATAAGTAGAGTGACAGCACAACCTGAGATAGAGAAAGCTGCTAAATAATTGCTAGCTGCCCCCAAGCATAACTACACCTGGACAACAGAGCATTGTCTTCTGATTTTGTTCTGCATTCATAGATGTAGATAATAGCCATTTTCTACCATAAGGGAAAATTCCTTTTTTTATGCATAAAAAATTATGGAGTCACTTCTCACTCTTCTCTTCTGAAGGTTAAGTAAATTCAATTTCTTTCCAATGAGTCATGTTTTCTTACTCTTTAGGCATTTTTACTACTTTCTTCCATTTATATTCTCCAATCTTATTTTAGTTTGGGAAAAAGATACTAATTTCCAGTAATGTTGATATCAAATTCAAAAAGCACTTATCAAAACCTATCCTCCCAAATGATTATCTTGCACCCCCAATCATTACGTAGCCCCCTTCCAATGTCCCAGGCAGCGCACCTCACTCTGGACAAGGCTTCAGAAGAACCAAGATACTACTAACTGTGCTAAGCTCTGAAGAGCTGCTCTAGCACCTGGATGCAGGAGGAAAGAGCAGCAACAAGGAAGCCTGCAGGAAGTGTCAGCTTTCTGTGTGTAGTTCAGTTAGGAGCTAGATAAAACTGACCACCCTAAGCATGACCATTATACTTTGACAGTAGGACATCCTCCTTGGCAAAGACGTCTCCTCCACTGGCTGCCAAGTTTCCTGATCATCTCAGCACCACCTCCTGTGCTGGCTGAGAGGCAGCTGGCCCTTAGAGCAGGAAACCCACAGAAGAGTGTGTACTTGTGTGTTCTCTCTCGGCTTCTGACTGAGTCACCCAAGTCAAACAGTCCCTGAAACATAAAGGTGGCTACCTTCACCTAAGTTGAGTGGTGGGGGGAGAAAGGAAAGCAAAATCATCTTGGTCAATCAAGAACTATTTTCAGGGAAAATGGGACATTTGTGTTTAAGGTTGAAGGGGAGCAGAATCTGTCACCCCAAAATATGCCTCTTTGGCATAAGGATTATTTTAGGCTGATTATTTTTAAGAAACAGCAGACACAGGAGAAGCCCTGAAAATAGAGAAGTTACCCTTTTATAGGAGACATTTTTTTTAATATTATTTTCTTACTTTTTTTTAGTGAAGTATAATTGACATACAAACAATATCATATTGGTTTCAGGTGTACATTTATAAGGGAAATCTCCATCTGTCACGGTGTCTCCCTCTCTGTACCAGGAAGAGGAGGATGACTAAATCTCTAGAAACTCTTATCAATGGAGAAGGCAGAGACTTAAATCTGCATAACAACCATACTCTCATTTACTGTGCTTTGCCAGAAAACCTCCCATAACTGGCTCCCCACTCTCCAATATCTTCTTTTGTCTTTAGCTGGAGATGGTATTTAAGGTGGTGGCTTGGGCCATTTTGGAGAGTGACTCAGTTTCCCCTGTGCATCTTCCATGTACACAGGAGGTATTCATGTTATTAAATTTCTGTTTGTTTTTCTCCTGTTAATCTGTCTTTTTACTACAGGGGGGATCTCAGCCAAGAACCTAGAAGGGTAGAGGGAAAATTACTCTTCCTCCTCTACAAGATCTAAAACTAAGCTACCTCACACCCTGGGTAGCTTCCCATGGGAAGAAAGAGGATTCGCTTGGAAGAGTTGGAGTTATAATCCAGATCTCTAGGAACACGGATAGAATCAGTGGGAAGAGCACATAACTGATAAAGAGTCCAGCAGGCAACCTCATTCCTGTGGGAGGAGCAGAGTCCTGAGTCCCACTTCAACCTACTGCTAGCACTCCCACACACCTGACCATCCCCAGCTTCACTCCTGGCCATCCCCAGTCCCTAAGTATCACGGGATGTCTAACGGAAAGACACAAGAGTGTTCAGACTTGCTGCTATTAGAGATCTGTGGATGAGGGGGCTCTAAACTCTGAGGACAGACACAAGAGTTCCTCCCAAGCTTGAGACAGAAGGAAGAGGGCATTGCTGCTCATACAAACAATTTAACAGGTATTACTGCATTTGAGTATGTTTGTGAGGGAGGTAGAGGCTGGGAAATTAGAAATACAGATTTTTGTCAAGTTTCTAAATTGGAGGTTCCTGGGCAACAAGAGACAGCATGGGGTCATAGAGTATGCTAGGGGAGAAGAAGGGAAAGATGGGAAATAAATAAGTAAAAACCTGGCTAAAACAGTACAAGGGTACAAGGATGGTATTCAGAAAATATAAGAGAATGTTAACTTTTAAAAGCAAGAAATTAAGGTATTGAAAAGAAATCAATGGCTCTCTAAGAGGCTTTACGGGCCAGAGATTTCTTGAATCAGCTGATTTCTTATTGCACTTGATTCTTTTCCCCTAACATGTATCAGTACAGCAAGTATTACATAAGTAGCAAACCAACTAAATTCCCTTTATAAAACAATTATCTCTATATCCCTATTAGTGTATCTTTTACAGATTTTCCTGCGAGTCTTTTATTACATATCTAAGACCTAACTTTCACTTGCAGTAAATTATTCAAACTCAATTCAAAGTGAAACGTGTTTTTGTTTAATTACTAAAATACATTTTGTAACGTCCAAAGCTGATTAAAAGGGAATAATTTCCCACACTCCTCACCCAGGCCACCTCTGCAACTATAAGCCACATAAACCGATTAGTTTTTTCGGTTGAGAAAAATGAACCATTACATCTCAACCTAAGTTGCAACTTGTCATTTTGCATTTGAGCATTTATTCACTGGAAGCTTATGTGGCAGGTGATCTTTGTTCTTTTGACAGGAGCCAAACATTTAAGCACGGAAAGAGGCCAAGAAGAGCACCTTGGCCTACCTTCTCAGGGGCTTAGATAAGTATCTGGAGAAAATCAATATCATGGAAATTAAATGCCAAATTGTTTTAAAAGTGCTTAGCTCTCACTATTGCACCTAGTACTTAGCTATTTTTCTTGAAGAGAAAACTCATCACAGATGTCTTTAGCATAAAGCACCAATCTTGATGTAATTTTATTCTCATGTCTTTTTCCACTGGTCATAGCTTCTGAATTCCCTAATTTACTTTCTATCACCTCTGTCCTAATTTGAATTTGTCCAAGAGTGAAACTAGTGCTAAATCTCATCTTTTTTCTACCTCTCTTAATTCTTAAATTGATGCTGTTAGACAATTAGTCACACAGAACTGTTACAATACTTATTGAAGAATATCTCAAATTATTTTTTTAAAGAAATAAGATAAATTATATTACCAGGAGATAAATGGGAACCTTGTTTTTCAGTCTTTTTAAACATTTATGATCAAATTCTGGATAGCCAAAGCACTGGCAGCTGTATAAGTCCAAATCTCCCAGCATAATCTCCGAAAAACATTTACAAAACAAATAAACTACACAAAACCTACGCCCTCAGCATAACTAAAAAAGAGAGAACAACCGAAATTTCAAATTACATGTAAATAGAAAATTAACACCAAATCTTGGCATGCTATCTCTCACACTCCTGGTGCAAACTTTCCTGGAGATCAAGGACAGTCAGGGGAAAAAAACTGCAATGAAAACAGAAGAGGAAACCCAGCAGCAATATTTACCAATTGGTCTAAAAATCACAGCTAGATAGGGAAATTTCACCTTAATTGCAAAAATACTGAAAAAAAGTCTTGGTAGATCAGAGCCAACTAGAGGGAGGGACTAGTGCATGGGACTCTAAAAGGCAGTCTTGGAAAAGCTTTGGGGGAGAAGAGGGTAAAAAGGAATGAAGAGGCGCTCTCTGGAAACTGCACAGTGAACTTAAAAAAGAAAGGGAAATTCAGGATCCTGCAAGACAAAAGATATTTTAAAAACTGAAGGATTAATAACCCCTCCCCCCCGACCCCTTCTGAGAAAAGACATACAAGAAATAAACTATATTTTGCAAGTTTGACAGAAGAACTTGAACTAGGAATCGTGTAAACTATCCCAAACCATCTCTGCAGAAATAAAGAGGCTCAAGCAATCTACAAGTATAAAGGTCTAATATACCAAGAAAACAGAAATAAGAAGCAAAATAATTCAGTTGACGAAAATATTCCCCCCAAAAAAATAGTGAAGCAAAAGATAATGGTAACACAATACTCCAAACTGAATTAAATAGCCTCAAAAGATTCTGAAACCTTCCCACCAAAAAATAGAGAGAGACAGAGACAGAGATACACACACACAAAATTACTATGCAATTACTTGTTCACTTGACAACCAGTCATTAAAACATTAAAACCAAATTTGTCCCTGGCACTGTTCTAGGTGTTGAGGAATAGAGAGGAAAGAGTTTTCTCTATGATTTCAAGGCGCTTATAATATAGTGAAAGGAGACAGAAAAATAAAGTACCGTGTGACGAGTGATGTGACAAAGGTACTCATGGAATGCTTTCAAAACACCATAAAGCAATATCTACCACAAATAACGAGCAGTCAAGTCTGCAACTTGAAGTATAAGTAAGAGTCAGGCCAAGAGAATCTGGAAAGAAAATAATCACACAGAAGTAATAGTATACGCAAAGGCACGAAGACAGAGGAAATGTGATAAATTCAAAGAACAACAAATATTCTGATATCGCTGAAAACAAGGTTCTTATGGGAAAATAAAGGGTCTTAAATGCCTTATAAAGATTGGATTTTATTCTAAAGGCAATGGAGAGCCACTGAAGGATCTTACATGAGAACATGCTCAGATTTGCACTTTTAAATCATCTTTCCAGCAGCATTATATAGGCTGATTAGGAAGGGGTGAAACTGAATGCAAGAAAATCAATTAGCAGGTGTTTGCTAAGGCGGGGAATACAAGTGGAATGAAGGCATAGGAATGGAGGGAAAGAAGAGATAATATTAAATTTCGAATATATTGAGCTTGAAAAGCCAATTAAGTAACCAAATAAAGTCTAGAGTTGAAGAGACATATTTGGAGTAGAAATGAAGATATGGGAATCAACTAATCATCAGATTAGAGATAGTTATTGAGTGTATGGGTGTATATGAGATCACTCCACAGGGTATACAGAGGGTGTAGAAAAAAAGGGAAAACGAAGAGGAAGGGAAGCACAGTCATGTTCTGGGAAACATCAACACTTACCCTGAGAGAAACTGAGACGTGTCCAGACAGGTCGGAAGAAAATTTGAAGGGAAAAAAAAAAGAAAATTAAGATTTATAAGTAGGAAGGCCAGTTGACGGTGTTCAGTGCCCTATAGAAGTTACATTAAAAGGTCTGAAATATGTTAATTAGATTGGTGATCATAATAAGAACAGTGTTAGTACAGCTGAAGGGCAGAAACCAGATTACTGAGAAGTGAAAAGTAAACTGGAGGTTAAAAAAAGTACTATCTACAAACTCCTTAGAAAGGCTTGGCTTTTGATTCACTGGTATCATTAACCTTTCATATCATTCATTTCTTCAACAAATATTTAGGGAGCACCACTCAATATCAAGAGAGACAAGGTGCTTATATTCTAATGAGGAAAGTCGGGCAATAAACAACCAAAAAAATTAAATGTACAAGGTAATTTCATATAGTGATAAGTGCTCTGAAGCCTAGGGTGAGGGGGGTTCTTCCTTAGATGGATCAAAGAAGTCCTCTCTAAGGAAGTAGTCTTTAAGCTGAAGCCTGAATTATAAGAAGAAACCATGCTGTGAAGCTCTGGTGGAAAAGGATTCCAAGAAGAGGGAACAACAATTGCTAAAGAGAAAATGGTAAGTACATTCAAAACCTCCAAAACAATTACTAAAACTGGTACTTAACATCTGCCTAACAACTGCTGATAAAACTATTTCCTCACCGAGTCCATTGGCAATGCTGCTGAGCTGGTCAAAATAGGGCAAATCAGCTGACTCATATTAAAATGAAAAAGCAAGGAATCATGAAAGAAATCATCATGGAAACCTTCCCTCCCTTACATTTAACAATTCAAAAACTGTTGAAGTACTTCACTGCCATAGAATGAACAAAAATGTTAACAACAGATTGTCCCAAACCTGAATGCAGTTTTAAGATCCTTGAAGCAATAGAAAAGCCTGTGCTTTCTGAAGGTAGCACTACAGAGAAAAGAAGGGCCTTTCAGGCCACACTTCTTTGGTCTATTTTCAGAAGCCTCACCTAGCCCAACCCATGAAAAAAACTCACAAAAGGAATATATATATAGCATAGCTTTTATATTAAGACTTTGGTTTTATATGCTTAACATATTTGAGAAAACTTATATTTATATTTGTTTTCATTTATTTTCATGGTCAATTTTAGAATTTTTACGGTATCTGATACTTAATGGGAACAGAATGTCAGTTAATAACAGTAATTAGCTACAGGAAATATTCAACTCCCCCACTTCTGTCCAAGAACTGATGCAGATTAGCTCACCTAAAATCTTTCAGAAATTTAGCTATGAGGAACAGAAGAGAGATAGGACTGTCACGGGAGGGGATACTGCTTTGAATGAAGGTTTCCATTGTTGTCATTGTTCAAACCCAACTTTAACAGATATGCTAAGGAGGGAAAATGAGCAGGAAAAGTTGAAAGTAAAGAGAAAACAGGCATGCTTAATGGAGCAAGGTCCTCAGAGGACAGAAGGAAATGGGATCCAGAACACCGGATTATTCTGAGACACAAGAGGAAACTAAGTATACAGAAAGGAGACTTGTTGTGACACTGGGATCTCAAAATAGTTACTGAGAGCCAACTATCCAAGCCAGGTGAACAATCAAACCGTATTCCACTGAAGCAGAAAAGTGAGGGTTTTTTTTAATTCCTTTACGATTTTAAAGTTGCTAATAATTAGAGCTATTTAACTCAGCACAACATTCCTCTAAATGACATCATTGTGTCATTGCACTATTTTGGCTAAACTCCCACTGGTTTAATTTCAGAAACATGCTTTGAATAAAATGCCAAGTTAAAAAGAAGTAGTACCTCATGATCTCTTTAAAATAATTCAACTAATTTCAAAGTCTTCCTTCCTAGAAAGGATTTCTAAGTTTCCTTCTATAGGCTTGACCAGAACAGAAGAGTACATCAGAAAAGACAGCAGCAAGCTACCAAACCACCCAGATTTTAAGAGTACTTTTTCTTTATACAGTAAATATGTTCTGAGAAGTTCTTTAAATATTGAATTTATATTGTGGAAGCTATTTGGACCTGGAAAAACCTAATTCCGCCACTTACTATTTGTGTGTTCCAGAACAAGTTATTAAATGGGTTACTTTCTTGCAATTTGCTTAAACTTTTCCATTCTGTCTGGACTGATTTGGCAGCCTCAGAGAGCCAGCCCAGCCCATCAAGATGAACCAAGAATTGCCTCTTCTATGAAATGTAATATTAACACCTCATGTGTGGAACCCACCTGTCGTCAAACTTCACAGACTGATGGAGTAAAGTGCAGGCTAGTTTCATGCCTTCACTAGCTACGTGCACCAAAGAGTACGGTTGCCAGATTTAGCAAATAAAAAATTAAATACTCCCAGTTAAACTTCAATTTCCAACAAACAATGAATAATTTTTAGTATAAGTATATCCCATGCGATACTTGGGACATACTTATGCTAGAAAGTTATTTGTCATTTAACTGAAATTCAAATTTAATTGGGCACACTATACTTTATCTGGCAACCCTAACCAAAGTGATAGCTCCTCTCCCAGCTGGCTATGGCAGAAGTGGAATACAAAAGCCAAAGTAAATGATCAAGCTTCAGGTGCTATACACACACACACACACACACACACACACACACACTCACCCCCATCTAAATCTCCGCCATATTTCCAAACATCACAATGTTCCCCATTCAGTCCTGGGTTTGGAACTTTATAGCAGATACAAATTGCACAATCATAAACATGGATGTACAAAAATGTAACTTTGTTTCTTTTTTTTCAGCTTTATTGAGGTATAATTGACAAATAAATAACTTTCTTTTCTATAATAAAATAATTTTTTTTACTCCAAGCCCCATTTTGCTCAGCACAGAAATTTAATCTTATCCCTTTCAAGTAAACTCAGCCCAATTAAGTGATTTCTCAGTCTGTTTAGGTTTACAATTCAATCACATTCAGATTTAAATTCCTCTCTCAGATTTTTCTCCTGATTCCTCATCCCTGGGGATGAGTCTAAGCCACAGGAGGGTTCATGCAACTGCCAACCCAGGATAGTTGGGAAGACAATCATCTACACATTCATCTGGATCTGCCTTGGTCCTTCACTGGCCTCCTGTTCCTGATGCAACCCCTCCCACCAGGTCTTCAGCACTGGACAGCACTCGCTCAAATGGCAACTGGACTGTCTGTAGCTCTCTCAGTTCCCACTACATTCTATGGCACCTGTGATCCCTGAGGTCACCTATACCCTCACCCATCCCTCTTCTATCTGTTTCCCTTCTCTCCTCCATGTAACCAAACTCCCTCACCCCCTCCTTCAGATGACTTCTGCACCACTCTCTGGTCTCAAGGAAATTTTCTGATGCCCTTCCACACTATTTCAGAATAGAAAAAAATTCTGGCTGACAACATGGCAGAAAACACTCACTCTGCTCCTAAGAACCCTAGAAACCTTTCTACTCTCAGAGGTTCAGATTATACTTGGGATTCACTGGTCATCTCAGATTCCCTAAACTTCAGTGGAGTAAGTTCTATTATGTCTCCTGCCCTAGGGGAATGGGGAAGTAGTGGTAGACAGTGGTAAGAGACAGGAACAACAGCCGACTATGTCTAAGCTTGTTCTATTCCCATTCAACTCTCCTCCTCTGCACCAGCTTGGAGGCTGTTTCCTTGGGTGGCAGGGAAGAGAAGGAAAGACAACCTAGTTATACGTACTTGCCTTTCCTTGCAAGATATCAAGAATTTGCCATTTTTTATTATCTAGGCCTTGTTTGAAACTTCCATCCAGGGTGGGTGGTCCAGAAGAGAAAATAGAAAAAAGAACATAATGTCTCAAAGTAAAATTATGCCATACATTCTTGCATTTTGCTTCTAGGAAAGTACTCCAATTCCATATTACCCTGAACCCTAACTTTTACATATCAATCTCCCTTCTTAATATTCCTTTAGCAGCTAGCACTTACTCTCTAGACCATTGGTTCCTCTACCTAGGACTCACTTTTCCCTTATGGTTACGACGTGTTCCTCCACACCTCTCCTTGTTAAACAGTTTGCCCTTGGCACTCGCTACAGACAATCCTACTGCTTGTACATTAGCATTAGGAGTTCTATTTTAGTCCATGTCATAAGAAATTGGGAAAGGATGGAGAGGGTAGGGACTAGAATCAACAGGCCTGGTCTTATGGGACATTATCAAAATGTAACCTACTTTCATGCTTCATTTCATGGCTCAGGTCATAACGCTATAACATTCCCACCACATGATTATTGTAATAATTAAATAAGTTAAATACCTAACCTGTATAGTAGGCATTCCCACAGCTTCAGAGATGGAAAATCTTCATTACTACAGAATGTCCAATAGGCACTGTCTCCTAACATTTCGACCTCTCTGTCAATAATCTGTAAATGAACATGTATGTGCACTAGAAGTCCCTCTGTTATTATGTGAATAATCATCATCTAGTTTTTCTTCATTAAAGCGAAATGTTGCATAGGATGTTTCTTACATCAGAGCACCCTAGTAGAAAGTATTTACATAATTCTGGGAAGAGACTATCTTCTTTCCATAAAGTCATTTTCTTTACAATTCTATTATTTTTTTACAACTCCTTCTAGTAGAAAATGGTTTCCATGCATAAAGAACATAGCTTTTATCTTGCTGCGTGACAGACTCATATGCCTTTTTATGTTCAGCAGACTAGCCTTACACACTGGTGGGGATTTTATTCATGAATACATAGCTTGTGTTAGTGCTCAGGAGGAAGATAACTTTAAAAAAATATAAAGTATTTCTGCCTTTACTGAAGCCAAATTCCAGGTTTTTATATGATTTAAAACATTAACTCATTGGGCCGGCCCTGTGGCTTAGCAGTTAAGTGTGCATGCTCCACTACTGGCAGCCCAGGTTCGGATCCCAGGTGCCCACCGACACACTGCTTCTCCAGCCATGCTGAGGCTGTGTCCCACATACAGTGACTAGAATGATGTGCAACTATGACATACAACTATCTACTGGGGCTTTGGGGAAAAAAAAAGGAGGAGGATTGGCAATAGATGTTAGCTCAGAGCCGGTCTTCTTCAGCAAAAAGAGGAGGATTAGCATGGATGTTAGCTCAGGGTTGAACTTCCTCACCAAAAAAAAAAAAAAAAAAAAAAAATTAACTCATTATTTTTTAATGGGTTTGCCTTAAAAATATCCAAACTTCCCAAACTACTGCATAATAATTTTGAGTTTCCTTTTCAACAGGGGGAGGTTCCCACCCCCTGTTGTTTACTAGAGCCTTGGCCCAAGAGAACCTTTTATAAAGCCAATTTTTAGAGTATGGTTAAGTTAAGAAGAATATTCATATAGATGACTAGATATGAAATGAGCTATGGTTTTGAGAATATGGTTATCTGTTATGAAGAAATTTTTAATTGCTTCTAACATGATGCAATGAAATGAATTCTTAGCACTGTTCTAATTCAACCAGTTTTGGAATACAGTTCACAATGAAATGTAGCAAATAAGAAATGTTGATTATATTTTTTATTAATAATCATAAGCTATATATTATTTCTAGTGTCTGTAATTCCCCTGATACACACTTATTATTTTCACAGGGCTCCTAAGGAATATGCTCTCCACTTTCAACATGCTATATATCAACCTTAACTCTTTTTTTTATTATTCTGGCATGTGACTGCTCTTTCCAGTTTATTGGTCTTCAAAACAAATACGTTTTAATGCTAAATTTCATACAAATAATATGTTATCTGTCTCATCTATTCATCCTAAAAATACTCACAATTACTCATGCTCTTCAGTATCACCAAAAGTTTTTTAAGTCTACTCTAAGAGCTTGATCTTAGAGAGTGTTCATTGACCTCAGGTCTCACATAGAACCATATGCAAAAGGACTCTAAAAATGTAGGATGATAACATCTATTCCACTTACACTAACATTTTTGAAAATTCTCATCTTCAGTTTTTTTCATATTGATATCCTAGTGACCTTAAGAAATTAACTAACTTTATACAGCAGCAACGTGCACGAACAGTTCTCACATCAAGGGTTAGAAATAAACCATTCCAAAACTTCTTAAAAATACACAGTAATAAAGATGTCAAGATATTCTCTATGTCTGCAAGGCCAGATGTTTGGAGTAGAAGAAAAGGCCAAATATCCTAAGTATCTTAAGCCAGGAGTTATGTACTCCCTGTTTTCAAGACAAAAATGTTTCCTGATAGGTTTCAAAGAGATTCCAAATAGATCATTTCTTCTAAGTTTAAAACAAAGTTCAGGTATGCTTAATTCATTTACTTCAGTATAGTCTTTAGATTTAATGTTTCCCATGTCCCAAATAAACTAAACATCATTCCCCAGTGATCAAATGAGTTTGACCTTAAGTGTGCCTACTCTCACTAGATGGTATAGACGTATATTTTTATTAGGAGCAAGCAAGAGGCAAGCTAAAACTTTGTGCAATTTTCTCTTTTAGGCAAGCTAGAATTTTCTCAACAAATGCACACTGCTGCTTACCAAAAATTCACTTTATTCACATGACACTGTATCATAGCCCCAGGACTTGCTGGAGGTGACCTTGCTGCTCTGACCCGAAGTGAGAAGTGATGCCTTTACCCTGAGAAAATGAGCCTTGAACTTAGACTCAAAAGCTAACAAAGAAGCCCTAAAACTTAAAGATTTACCAGAGTAATTTATCATGTTTAGCTTCTCTAAATTCACACATGACAATTATTGAAATTGTCCAAAGCATTCTAACCATTCTTCACGACTCTAACTTTGAAACTGGGGAAATGACCTAAATTCAATTATCTTTAATTTTACAAATCAGGATGAAGACATGAGTGTATAACTAATAGTGATGAAACATATGGTGGACCATTTCATTCTGCACCAACAAAAATACCAAGGAAGTCTTCAGTACTCTCAGTGTTTGGATGGAGAGTTTAGCACAATTGAGATAAATACAAATATCTAAATCAGAGTAAGGAAATATTACAATTTCTTCATTAAGCAACCAGTAAAGTCAAAACAAAATATGTAACTTAAATTCAGAGCACAAAAAAAGCCCTCAAAATAATCAAAACAGTTTCACCCCATAATCTAAGTACCTCCTATCAACAATCAGCACCACACTTGGAAAACTAGCCACAGGTCAGCTGTTGTTGCTGTATGGATGCAGCCACAGACCATTACCTACTTAATTGTGCATATGTCTAATGGGCTCATTCAGCTCTTTTGGAACAAAGGTTTTATAATGGAGTAGATGACAAATACTTAACTATGGCATGACCAGATGCTATAATAATATGAGCAGCATTTATATAGAGAACATTAGCATGTATTAATGCTGTATGCTACAACAGAGAAAAAAATTAGATTCATAAAAGTACAGTTAAAAAGAAGAATGCAATATACATTACAGGTTGATATTGTGGCATCTTGCTAAAATCCCACAAGTGATACTAAAAATATTAAGCAAAATATAGTTAATTGGTCAATGAATACAAGGGTTAGCTGCCCAGAGAAGGAAGAAAAGCTATTTACATTGTAAAAATTCAAGATACCCCATCTAAATTATAACATGACTCTGAACAATATTAATTAGATTAATTTATATATTTTTGTCATTTAAAACCAGAGGCTATGGAAGAAAACCTATACATGCACATACCCTTCTAAATCACTGAACAGAATGTGGAGCAAACCAGCAATACTGCTCCATCTTCTGGTGATATTTCCCCTCATAGACGTATTTCTGCTTAAGTGTTTCTGCTGCTGTCACATTTGAAGCACGAGATATAATATGAAAGCTGATTAGCTTCCTCCTAAACAGCAAACTTGAAACTGTCCAAATATAGTATTTTAGAGAGCAAAAATGAGTCTGCTTTAAAAAATAAAGGCGTAAACTGAATTTCTCATTACATATTAAATTAGCTCTCAGGCAATCAGCCCCTAACAAACAAACAGCTTAACATCTACAAAAGACTGCATGATTGGTGTGTGCGCGTTTGAAGCTCTGCTGTCAGCAGAACTGTTGGCCTCATCTAAGCAGCATCAACACTTCCTTTGAATTTTAGCCAGTAGTGCTCTAGGCATGCTCCCAGCACTACTATTAACACGGAGAGCTACTGTAGCTGTAGCAGCAGTCTTTTCACCTGACAAGTACATGGTAACAGTCATTGTGATGTTTTCTGATTGTGCACGCAGGTAGAAATGCACAGCTTGAATACACAAATTTAACAAGAATAGGTTTAAGATTATAATTTACATCAGTTGTATAGTAAGTATGTGATTGAGCTTGCTTTTCTGGAACAAATGTTGCTGAGTCGATACCAGCTCGTCCCATGGTCAGTTTGACCAAATCACAGTGGACCCTGCAGGGCTAAAATACTATGTTCTTACTCTTCTTCGGCTGCCTGTAACTTCGACTCAGCTGCTTTCATACTCGAGCTATTCTTTTTCATATTTGGCAAAGCGATGTACAAAGGACAACTTCTACAACTGCTGAAATATGTTATCTACAAAAACACAACATGTATTGTGAAAAAAATCTGTCCTTTCACATGGCAGAGAAACATCAAAATAAACTGTAAAATTTGTGATAAAGGATATTATAGTAAAGATAGCAATATCTTCTACATCCTATACATAGACATAAACCTTACTATTGGATCATCATTCAAATCCAAAATATTTACTACACACTTAACTACATTCCAGGGACTGTAATTGGCTCTTAAGATACAACTGGAAATAATGGTCTCCTACAATTTATTATTTACACTGCCTTGATACTCAAAGTGGTCCATGGACCAGCAGCATCAGCCTCACTGAGGGGTTTGTTTGACTCTCCAGTCTCACTCCAAACCTACTAAATCAAAATCGGTATTTTAACAAAATTCCCAAGTGATCTGTATACATATTCAAGTTTGGAAAGCACTGGTTTAGTGGGTATTGGTTTAGAAGACATAGGATCTAGAAATTGTCAAAGAAATCAAAATTCCTATGCAATAAAAAAGAACAAAATGATGTTTTCTGTATTATTTCTGTATCCATGTATTGAAGTGGTTGAACTAGATGACGCTTGTAATTCTTTCCTCTTTTAAAATGTTGTAATATTATTGCATTGACTTTTCTTTTTTTAAAAAAATGACACTACTGAATGATTTCCTCTTATGGGTACCTCATGTCTAATACAGTATATACATATAGAGAGAGAGATGTTAAAAGCATCTTTGTTGTTCCTGCAGTTTGATATGAAATCTAATCCCCTAGATGACTCCATAGTCCCAAAGCAACAAGGTTCCTACAGACTCAAGGAAGTCCATGCCCTTACTGGTCCTCCTTTCATTCTCGTAGAAAATTCTATTCTGGTTCAGATTCCTTTCAGGTCCAACCTGCAAGACCAGAAACTCTAAGAGGAGTGCAAGCATAATCAGAAAGAAATGGACTTCACTGAAAACTCAAACATCCTCATTCAGTCCTTTGTTGTACATTTCTTGAACAATCAAAAGAAGCCACCTTCTTTCTCCATGCTTGGAAGGTTAAGATGGAGACTGGCTGGAGGCTTGCATTTTAAAGAAGACTCTACCTACACCCCTGATAGGTGACAGGAGAAAGCAGAGGCTCCTCTGAAGCAAGACACTTGCACTCTCAGACTCCCAGGGACTAAGAGGGACACCTTCATTCTATACTCCCCTGGATGAAGGAGCATGTCACTCCTTGAGCACCTGGCAGAGGTTACAACAGAAGAAATGCTGCTGAAGACTCAGGAGCCAACAGAAGCGTGACTTTTCCTGGAGAGAATGGGACTCACTACCATGAATGCTGCCTTAAGAGCCTCTCATCCCAACTGCATTTGGGCAAGCCCTCACAGTCCATGAACCCCTACAAAATAAACTGATATTAGAAAGGATTTCTGTAACCAGCCTAGTCTCCAGGATCATACAGCTTTTCAAATGGGAGAGGAATGCTTTTCATATCTGTAGATCCTCTCTCGGCTTCAGGATACAAACCAGAGATACCAAAGGATCAATATACAATAGGCTGATTTATGCGAAAGGACTCACAAAAGAACCAAAGAAAATATCACTTCCTGTTATTGTCCCAACTCTGTCATCAGCGAAGTGTACAAGATAGCAACTTGTATAAGATATCTAATCTCCTTGGGCCTCATTCTTCTCATTTCTAAAATAAAACAGTTGGGTTAGATGAACTCTAAAGACTCCTTAGTGTAAGGTGCTCTGATTCTTGTATAATTTCTTTAGTTTGTAGCTTAAGCCAACATAGGTCATAATCTTAGCAGTGAAAAGTTAATCCTCTTTGCATGCACAGATCATTTGCAAGCTACAAAACAGACTAGAGAAGATATTTTGAGAGTTAACTCTGTTAGGACTTTAATTTCTCATCAATACCAACTTTTATTGACAATCTTACGGACTTAGGTATGTCAATATAAGACAGGCACAAATAAATGCCACATTGATGCAAACACTAAAGTTTTTTACCACCTCTGAATTTCAGCATCATAAATTTTGAAAACAACCCATAACAAATCATTAACTATTTCAATAAGCATTCCCCACCATAAAGTAGCTATGAGCATGGGCCACACTATCATATAGCAAACAGCCTTGTAAAAAATTAATAAATCTTTTCTGGTGCATGAAAATCAGCTAGTACGTGCTTGATTCAACAGCTTTCTACCTAAGTGTCACCAATAAACTGAACCCCACAGACAACAGATGGAAATAGAAGAGCAAACCTTAGAACTTAAAAGACATCTCTACAATGTTTTTACCTTACTAATTTAGTAGAAGACACCTACTTGTCATGATTATTAACTGTATCCAATGTGGAAATCAAATTTTACAAGAAGAACAAATAAATATATGCATCATTTTGATCATTCATTTGTAAATAAAGGGTGAGGTTCTTACATAAAAATCCATAAGGTTTTTAACTTCAGACTATAACTATAGAAAAAGAAATCACCCTACAAAGATCTGCAGTTTATGAAGTAGTGAAAATGGTTGGATGGCAATTGCAATAAGATAGAAATTAGGAATGTGAATATTAATTCTGAATCTGCTACTGACTCAGCATGACCTTGAACAATATATCCAAACTTTTTCTCTCTCTCTGTATCAGAAAACTGAAGAATAAATGTAATGCCATCTCTTTTTTTTCCTTTGAGACAAACAACTGTGTGCAGTTGAATAAAAATGGAATTGCATATGTAGTGGATAGAATAAAACATGTTTGGATTGGTTTGAACTTTGGTGTAGCACACTGTCTTATAATTCAACATTTTTTTTTTGTGAGGAGGACTAGCCCTGAGCTAACATCCCATGCCAATCCTCCCCTTCTTTCTTGAGGAACAGTAGCCTTGAGCTAACAGCCGTGCCCATCTTCCTCTACTTTATATGGGACGCCACCACAGCATGACTTACCAAGTGGTGCGCCGGTGCGTGCCCGGGATCCAAACCTGCGAACCCCAGGCCACCAAAACGGAGCACGTGCACTTAACCACTTGCGCCACTGAGCTGGCCCCAATTCAACATTTTTTATACCTGTGCAATGATTTTTTTTTTTCTTGCTGGAAAAGATTCACCCTGAGCTAACATCTGTTGCCAATCTTCCACTTTTTTTTTTCCCTCCCCAAATCCCCAGTACATAGTTGTACATTCTTGTTGTAAATCCTTCTAGCTCTTCTATGTGAGCCACCACCACAGCATGGCTACTGACAGATGAGTGGTGTGGTGTGATTCCACGACCGGGAAGGGAACCTGGGCTGCCAAAGCAGAGAGCGCCAAAATTTAACCACTAGGCCATCAGGGCTGGTTCACAATGATTTTTTAAATGATGTCTGAAATGCTTTGAGATCTTCAGAAACAGTTTTATAAATGGCACAAATAATCATTTTATTTGATTGGGCAAATAAAAAACAGAATGCCATATAAGACAGACATGAATATTTTAATGTAGCAGTCTTTGGTTCACTTACTCTTAAAAGGAATAATTTAATCAGAACTCTTTCAAGAGAGTTAGATTAATTACAGAACAAGGAAGAGAAGGATCTTCTCCCAATTGAGCTATGAACATATTTCATCTAACAAAGGTCACTGAAGTGAATCTATTGCTTATAGAACCGCTGTTCTAGAAGCTTTCCACCTCCTCTTAGTCCTCATTCAGTTACACTCTTCCTTAGACTGCATCTAAATAATCCCCAATGCATACGTACTTTATTTTTAAAGGTCTTAAGTGAAATATATTTACAACTTTCATTTTAGTGTTAACATAAGTGGGTAGTTCTACCTTATACTGTCCTTACAGATAAGCAACTCCCAGTGCAATATCATTGCATATCCCCTTATTCTAGATCATCTATAACATTTTTATTGCTATAAGTCTTTACATGGTTAAAGACTATTACTGGAATTCACCACTTTCCTCTTCTGTATATGCTATAGTACAACAACAACAAGCCTAACACCACTCCGTTTTGTTTTGCTAAGTATTGTTTTCACAGGTGCCCTACATTATTGTCTTGTATTCTCAGAGTTCTTGACTGCCAGGGTAAGCCTAGGATAATTTTCTACATGGTCAGTCATTATCCATCTGGAATTTTATTTTTCAGTACAAAGGTGTTAAAATGAAGTCATTCTCACTAAATAAATTTCATCTAATTTATTTCTATTTTTTTCATTGCTAAGGGATCATTTTAAATTCAATTTCTATCCTACAAGGTATTATTTCCTATCCTACAAGGTATTATGTACTCTTCTGGTTTTGGAGTTAACTAAAGGGATTAGGTAACTCAGCTCAGTAAAAGAAAAAAGCAGCTGTTCACTCCTAAACATCAACACTAAAGAGAGAACAATATTGTGCTGAATGATACCACCTGGAACCACAGGGAAGTTTAAGTACACAGGATGTAATTATTACATGAATTGGAGTTTAGCCAGAACACTGGATCTACGATCCTATTTCCACCACAGATTGACACAATACTCAGGAACTTAATTTTACTGCCCATCAAGAGACAGCACCTTAGAAACACATTAGAACCAAACACAGCAATCCCTTCACCAAGAGGTATCAACATATTTTTGTGACACAGATCACCAACTGCTAGATTGTATATATCCAGAAACATTCCATCCTATATGTTCAGAACAGCGCTGGACCCTATGTACAGTATAAAAGTATACAAAATGGAGAAAATTTCCTTATGGAACTTACAAACCATTTAGAAAGATGAATTATGAGAATAATGCAAAAACAACATTATAAGAGCTACCACTTATACCAACCACATGCCAGGGACTGTGCTAAGTCCTTTATATACTGATTCCTTCATGTATTTTAAAGGACTTAAAGCATATATGTACTTTATACTTTATATATTGTTTTCTCAAAACAGGCTATAAGTTAGGCATTATTTTCCTAACATTTTAAAGAAGAAACTGTGGTGCCCAAGGCAATATAAACAGTCTAATCCAATTTGGCTGACTATAAAGCCCACACTCTAACCTGCCACTACATGGATCCTCAATGAGTGTATAATCAAATCAGATGCTAAATTGTATGGCACGGATAAAAGCTAATAATGGCAAAAAAGGAAGAATTTACATATTAACTAGAGGTCATAGGATAAAGTGTCAGGAGGGAGGCTAGACTTTAATTTGGCTTTAAATAATGATTAGTAGTTACGTAAGCATATAGAAAGGAGCTAGATATTCTAAACACCAAGTTATATAAACCTTGTGAAAAGGTCAGAAGGCAAGAGTAGCATGCCATGAACAAGGAGATAAGAGAGAGATCAAGGATATATGATGTGTTCCTACATGGATGTATATCTTAAGTACAATATTTTAATTTTATGTATTTTCACATCAATGTGTAAATGTGCTTTAGTCTATATAATGTTCAACTCAATAACGTCAACTTTAATTTATATCAAAGGACTTCAGAAGCCTCTGGGAAAAGGATGCATCTTACAATGCTATTATAAGTATTACAGGTAGAAGAAGAGAGAAAGAAATTAAATTAGAGTCCAAATTATCAAACTTTATTTTATTTTAGTCCACAAAACCAAAGCCCCAAGGAAATCTCTTGATTTATAACCTCTCAAATTAATACATAAATCTGGGCTCTATATAACAGCTGAAGCTTACTATTACCATTCGTATGTAACATCATCCAGGAGGATAAAAACCAAACAGTCCAAGCAGATAAACTCCAAGATTGCATCTCCAGATAGTAAAAACTGAAACAGTCTCCAGATTCTTGGGTTAATCCTGCACTGTCATCCATTTAACTTCAGGCTGACGCCTGGAAAACCCACCACCTCATCTATCCTGGCCTCCTCTCACCTTTTCCAACCAAAGCTACTTTCAACATTAGTCTTTTTTGACAGTAGGAAAACGGAGAGATGCTTGTGCCCTGACCTAAAATACAGCCTAAGGAATAGCTGAAATGTAAGCACCCACTCTTAAAAACAAAAAAGAAAGAAGAAAAGAAAAGAAAAAGTTAAGCTCATACCTAGGAGAGAAAGCACAATAACCCCAAAAAGAGAAGTAAAAGAACAGTGCAAAGTACTCCAGAGATCTATCTGGCCAAGGGAAAGAAATCTCTCCAAATGATGTTTAAAACGTCATAGAAAGAGGCAGAAAATAAAATCTAATGAATGAGTCCAAGAAAATAATTATAGTCAATTCACAGAACATCCATAATTCACAGTTAAGGTAAATTGGTATTTAGTGTTTGTTTAAAAAATGGATGAAGAATGAAATATGTTAGGAGAAAACCTAAATAATACATAAGGCAAGGGGCAATCTATCAGCCTTTGGCATCCGGGAAACCTTTCTGAATTTCTGAATTTCTGAATTTTAAAAGTGCAGTAAAACACATCAATTTTAATTGCCTGTAATCTGAGACCAAAACTTTTGGCACACTTCCTTGTTCACAGCAACAATAGCACCAACAACTATTTATTGAGCATTTGCCATGGGTCAGATACTGCTGTGAGCACTGCAGAGGATACAGCACTGAAGGTGACAGATGAGGCCCTGTCCTTACGGAGCTTACGTTCTGTCACGAGGAATGATAAATATGGTTGGACCAGACAACAAACCATGACTAATTCTCTGGTACAAAGAATCCTGCCTTATAAGGCAGAAGTTTTCTTGCTGAATTGCAATTTTACAGAGACCTGAATCTTTTCTAGTAGGAGAAACTTTCTAGTGTGTGTTTAATAGGCTGTGTGGGCTTTAAAGGAGGTAGGATGGGAGAGAAAAGACTGATCCCATCAAGTCAGGGAAATTATGTTCTACCTCTTTGAACCCTGCCCATCTAGGAAACACAACAGGTTATCTGTGGCTTCTTACAGAAGAACTTGCTTAATATTACAAATTTCTAGGAAGCTCTGCTACATTTGGAAGTAAAATGGAGAGTAAACAAAGTTTGTCTTTGCTATTCTCTGCCATCTCCCTCATTCACTATGTCTTCTTGTATTCCTCTCTTTTTTCTTTTTCTATTTTGAGATTTTTTTTTTAATTCTTCAAAAATCAATGTTTTAATTTACTAGATGCATACAGTATAAAACCAAGTATAGTTTAATTTCCCTCACTTTATCTCTTTTGTCTTACCCTTGTAAGTCCTTTTCCCTCTTTTTCTATCACTCTGGTCCCTGACTTTCTTTCTACTCTGTCATCCTTCCCTTTCTGACCACTTCCCTCCAACTCCCCTTCCATCTTTTCCGGGTAGGAAAAAAATGATCACTAGATTTAGGGAAAGGTGGAGTAGAGTAAGACAAAGGGTTGACAGTATGCTATGTGTGCAGGTAAGTCTATTTCATAAAGATTTGTCCCTTTGAGTTTAAAAAATTGCCTTGTGTGAATAAATTTCACTAGAACTAGGGTTACCGGAGATAACACTTAGAAGATTGTAAAAATAAAGTTCTATACATTTTCTTAGCTGTCTAAAGACATTCTTTCAAAAATCCTTTTGTGTTTTTGTATATATTGAACAATTTGATTGAGAGAAGGAGAGGGAGAGAGAAAAGGGCCCTGTCTTTTTGTGTGTGTGTGTGAGGACAATTAGCCCTGAGCTAACATCTGTTGCCAATCCTCCTCTTTTTGCTGAGGAAGATTGGCCCTGGGCTAACATCCATGCCCATTTTCCTCTACTTTATATGGGACACTACCACAGCATGGCTTGATAAGCAGTGCTTCGGTCCACACCCAGGATCCAAACCGGCAAACTCCAGGCCGCCGAAGCTGAGCACACAAACTTAACCAGTATACCACAGGGCCGGCCCCAAACTGGACCTGTCTTTTGCCTCTCATCAGATGCCCATTTTCAAATGTCTCTTCAAGCCCTTGTTCTGGCCTCTCCTAAAACTGCATCATACTGCATGCTTAGAACTCCTCAGTTTACTATCCCCCAACCTAGCTGCCTGCAAGGACATTGGGAATGAGACTTGCAAAATGTCCAGGTTTGGAGTCAGACTGATTTAGATTTGAAGACCAGCTTCATGTCTTAATAGCCCAGTGGCCTTAGGTAAATTACTTAACTCTCTTAACAGTTCTCTCTTCTGTAAAATGATACTCATAAAACCAACCCCATTATACTGTTATAAGCATTTTATGATCTAATCCATAAATGTATTAATCACACTATGTGGCATACAGTTTTCACTTAATAGTATATATGATTTATATATACACATACATAAGAATACATATATATATATATATGTGTATATATATATATATATATCCATCCCCCATGTGCCCATCTTTTCTTCACATATACAGGCAATTTACCTATCGATCTTCAATGCCATTTCCCAGTCTTCTGCCCTTCTGCCCTTGAAGCATTCACATTTTTCCAAATTCGCAATTAGCTAATGTAAGAATCTAATCACTGAGGATGTGCTAATGAGAAAGAATAAGAGAAGAGGATGGTAACTATTGCCTGCCAACTCAAATACCCCTCAATGGTAAAATATGGCTCTTGGAAACAAAATTGTACTAAAAATTGCATAGGCCCGAGTTGTGATTCACAGTGTGAATTTTAAGCAGCAGCATTTGGGAACTTACTGTAGTAGCTCTCAGTAACTGTGACTGCTTCTGTTATGTGTGCTAATACGTAGGCCACCACTCATTTAAAAATAAATAAATAAAACTTAAATGGATATTGTGTCCTTTTTTACATAAATTAAAGTATCTGCAGACATATTGCATTTGCCCAGAAACATTCTACAAAACAAATATAAGTCCTAGGAAAATAGGGACATGGGAAGGTTAAATGCCCATGTAATGTCTATGATAAAGCAAAGCCTAGAACACAATTTGCTTTTCAAGTCAGTATGTCTAGACCATACCATGTTGACTTTATGAGGTGTAACTAAATATAGGAAGTCCTGCTTTGAGCGCCCCTCATCCAAAAGATCCAAAATTTGTGAATTAGGCAATGGCAAGAGAGTTACACCCTTTGCCACATCAGCAGGAAAGACAAGTAATGGACTTGGTGCTTGGCCACGCGAGTCAGCCACTTAGTCATTTCTCTAGATGCTATCCATAATTGAGCACATTCTCGAATTTCATGCAATCTAATTTAAACGTCTAACTGGTTGTTCTGATTGGAATAAACATTCGATCAATAAAACCTTGACGAGACTGACACCTAGTGGCTATGAAGAAAGTAGAGAATATCCAGTTTGGGACAAGTAACTAGCTACCGTGGCAGCATCTCGCAAACACACAGAATATAATGATTATTAATGTTATAAAATACTAATTCTAAAAGCAACCCCATAAAAGCCTATTTTGGCTCTCGATTTATCTTGCAGCATAGGCAACGAGGCAAAAAGACTTGCATTTTTAAAGTATCCTTTCCTTCAACCTTACACATTTAGCAAATTTTTACTAATCTTCAGAGATCAAACAAGAAAACTAAAGATAAACTAAAAAAACATATTTTGGCATATTTATGACTCTTTTCCTTAATTTTTGCATGTATACCCACATCTTTTTCCTGTTCTCGAAATGATTTTTCTCCTCCAGTACCCCCTGTCAAATCTAAAAGCCATCTGTCCACACTATCATAGAGGTTCCCTTTATGCTACTGAAGCATCCTTAGTCAAAGGGTAGTTGGACCTTCACAAACCAGCAGGAGTTTTCTTTAAGAGAAGTGTAAGGATACATGTGGAAACCCCTAAAGTGCACATCTAAAAGCAAGGATCACACTGAATGCTGCAGGAAGCTGTATGAACACGGAAGGTCGGCACAGCACAGCACAACTTATTTCTGCCCTAAACATTAAAAGATAAGTCTCCCCAGACCCACCTGAACCTCTTAACAGGCAGACTGGCAAGAAGACTAAAGTGTTCATCTCCTCCACCAAGGAGAGCTCTGACTCCTACCTGCTGACGTTTGAAGGCTAAATAATCCAGATTTTCCAGCTCCTTCCCAAGCTTCTGGTAGGTTTGCTGGAGGTCAGATTTGTTGGAAACATTTTTAAGAGACTCAAGTGTCCTTTGAAACTGAAATTGAAAACAAAAGTAAGTCATTAGGATAGCAGCATATTTTTCTCAAATTTCTAACCAGCTAACACAGAGAAATAGTCAATACTGAGCCTCAGTTTCTCCCATTCATAATACGGAGATAGCATATGCTAGCTAACTGTCTTTCAATGAAATAACTATGCACAATTATAAAGAATTAGAAACTGTATCCTAAGTACAACCAACATTGTTGCATGAGTGAAATGCGTGTTTAGCCCTCATTCCAACAAAAGACCACAATGCATTTAAAAAAACTCTTCATGTTTTAGGATACACTGCTACATTTAAAGAAACAAATTGCAATGAATGTATAATTTCAAATCATAATGAGGAAGTATTAAAAGAGTTCTCACATTACAACCATGGAATAAATTTATGTAAAGGTAGCTGCTTGCCTCTGTAGAAGTATCTATGCAGAATAGGCACCCAGCAAACTTCAACCAGGAAGATCTCTCAGATCTTACATTTTGAGAAGGAAGGAAAACTAACATTTTGATGATCAAAGCATATGTAGCATGTTCAACAAACGTTTATTCATTTCTGCTCTGTAACACAGATGAATTATGAAATCAGTTCTGCTGAATCAGAATGTTCCTGTTCATTTTTAAGTCAGATACTTGATAAACACAAAGAAGACAAATTGCAGTGGGTCATAGAATATTGTTCTGCTACTAATAATTAATTAAGCAAAGGGAGCTCACAAGAAATTGAATTCTTGGTTTATTTTAGTAAATTAGAACATATTTTGGAGGATTCGCGATTGAAAATGTCAAGTAATGTCATTTGCGGGACATTTGTCTTTGCTCTCTCTTTATGTCTCTTACTTCCCATATTCTCACTGCATGCCATTAGATAGATTTCTACAGATAGAGACTTCACCATCTTAAACACACCAGAAATCCACTGTGACTATGATGCTATGAGACAGGCTAATAAGATTTTATAGAATACAATTAAGTTTCCAGGGAAATTATTTGACCCTTACTATTTAAAACACTATGGAATGTCATATTATAATGGCATTCTACTGAATTAAATCCTCAATTTCATGAGAACAACATGTTTATCTCAATTCAAGGTGACAGAGGAAAAAGAAATGGGAAATAACAGTGCTAAGCTTCCACAGCAGGACAGTAAATTAAATTCAACAAATAATCTTTTAGAACCTACTATGCACAAGGCACTATGAATATAAAACATGTTTCCTGCCCTAAAGGAACTTACAAACTACCAAGGAGACTAGACATGAAACTCAGAAGTGAAAAAAAGCACTGACATTTATCCAGTGCCTGCTCAGTGCCAGGTACGTTATGCTTTCCAATTTAATCCTCACAAAAACCACAGGAGTTCCTATTTCTCTTCCCATTCTACAAGTGAGCAAAATGGGACTCAGAAAGTTTGAACTGGGTTTTTACTACGTTTGTGATCTTTCCGCTCTACCTTTCTAACTCGAACACAAGGCGTAGTAGTAAAGCGAGTGCAAGAAGAGATAAAAATAACATGTGGTGAAACAGAAAAAACTCATTGAAACTAATTGAGGGACTCAGGCCACATAGAAGGCATAAGAGAATTTGAGTTGGGCCTTGAATGACAGGAAGAGTTTTCAGAACCTTAAAATGGGAACCGATTCTACACATCAGTTTAAACATAGCCAAAGCCTGCTAATTTTCCTCCTTTTGTAGCATAGTAAACAAATTTCTTTAACATAATTTTAATAACCTTTATATTAACTACTTATCATGTTGTATGTTCATTTCTATACGTTGCCCATTTCTTGGTCCCTTCTCACTACGTTCAAATGAAAATAATACCAGATCTAAGATTCTAAACAATTTAAGTAATTTTACCTATAATTATTATAAACTATTTTACCAATCTGTTTAATTCTAAGCACTTTCTCTTCCCTAAGAAATATTAGTTCTACTTCTTAAATATTTCTTCTTCACATTTGTCTCTGTGAACTTCATACAACTCCAAATAGGAACTGTAGGGTAAACACATTTGTAAGACTTCAAAATAAGAAACATGAAAACCAATACTTCCAGGTAATATGTCCATAGCCAAAGAAGAAAGGAAGAAAATCCCGTAATGATACATCACCACAAAATGTTTTCATTAAAGGTCAGAGTTTGCATAATGTGGAGATTTTAGCTCGAACTTTCATTATCAGGACTTATATCCTCCATTTATTGATACTAAATAGCTCAAAATATTCAAACTATGATGATTCATTCACTTAAGTAGATTTTTTTTTCACTTGTGACAACAAATAATTGTCAAGGAGAAGTCATACAAAATCTGTAGTGTAACTTTGGGTTAGATCCTTATTAGACACACCCTATCTTCATCTGCCCACACACACACTTAAAGATACTAAGGAGTAAAAGCAATAATTTTACCTTGCAGGGGAAGCTGAAGTACAGAAGATAAAAATAAGATAACGGTCAAGATGAGGTTTAGATTTTACTTAAAAAGATTTGATGTTGACTTGATTTGAGGATGTTTTGTTCCAACAGGCCACTGTGCTTGATCATTTAAACAGACCTCTTGAGATTTTCATTGGTTCGGTGCACTGTAATTTCATTATATTGACTATTTCCCAAAATAAATAATCTCTCAGTTGAAGATAAATTGGGAAAGAAAGCACAATTAATCGAAGCAATTTTAATATTTCTGGGTTTTACCTGTTCAAAGTTTTGAGAGGGAATTTAAAATGAGCCAAGAACCCTAAAATAATTTGTTAAACATTGAATTTATCCTGTGTGAATATTTTTAACTCACTACAAACCAAATTCAAACTTAAAAAAAAGCCCAATGAATAAATATAAACCCAAAACAAACCTAAGTATATTCTAAAACTGTTGAAACTGAATATTAAAATGGTCTCTGAACTGAGAAACAAATCCAAATTCTGTCCTATTTGACTACCTTATCAAATACCACAGGGCAGACAAACTAAGAATGAGAAGATGCAAACAGTATCTCTAAGCCCAACATTCACCATGAAAGTAAGCATTATAAACACTCGCAGAGTGTTTTATCATCAAATTCCTTTCTGGTCAGAAGTAACAAAAATAGTAATCTACCAGATAAAACAACAGAGACCATGATTGCTCATCTCCCACTAAAATAACTGAAAATCTGTTTTGCAGGAAAGAGAAGTATGAATAAGGCAGCAGAGAAAATGTCTAGTTTGACTCAGCATTCCCTCTTCCCAAATACATTTTCCTCCTTTTCCTGACAACATATTTTTAAATAAATCTAAGCCAATGTTCTATACAAACTACACATTCAATGAGTTCATGAAAATTATGTAGATTCATGGAGTAATTTGAGAAAGAGAACAAGAAGAGACCGGCTGAAGCAGAGGAAAAGCTGAAGCCAGGGCTCTGGCAAGCAAAGCTTCCCTGGCCCTCACTGCCAATGTCCTGGCTTTCTCTTGTAGTCAGATCAATAGATTCAAATAACTGCACAGCTCCAGCAGCCTACTTATTTTCATAATGAAAAAATATTGAGTACCATTGCTCCAAAAGAACAGCCAGCTCAACAGTTGTCATTTTTCCTTATTTAACGTTTCGTGCATTTGTACAAGGTGGCTGGGTGTTACCTGTAACGTAAAAAGAAATCTCACACTCGCAGCATTATGTGTACAAAAGTGTATCCAATAAGTACCTGATCTGAAAGCACTGAACCACCAAGTGTGATCTTAGTGTCCCTATAATGCCAGCTTGAAACAATGCCAAAAGATTCTGGGGACTAAAGCAGAAGGAAGGAATAGTCAAAAGAATAATATATTAATGCTCTATAAATATTAATGTTTAGACTAAAAAGAAATTGTTTTAAGTATAAGAAATGGCTAATCCACCTTACTTAAATATGGCAACCACAGAGAAACCAAAGTGAAATATTACTAAGAAAAAAAAGATTTCATTTTTCTGAACTTAATCCATTGACCTTCATATGTATTTTCCAAATGAACTTACAAGATGATAATACCACTCATTAAAGGGAAGTTTACAGCTGAAGCAGAAAATTAAAACACACATATATATCTCAAGTGATTTTTTACTGTAAGGAATAACAAAAGTTAAATTAAGAACATAGAACAAAATTGGGCTTGAGATCTAAATTAGAAATAGTCCTATGGAGTTAAAAGCACATTGGTCTTGAAATCTGGGTTCAAGTCCTTGCTATGTCATTTAAAATTTCATACCTTTGGACAAGTCACTACTACTCCAATTCTTTTTTTTTTTTTTTTTTGTGAGGAGATCAGCCCTGAGCTAACATCCGCCAATCCTCCTCTTTTTTTGCCGAGGAAGACGGCCCTGGGCTAACATCTGTGCCTATCTTCCTCCACTTTATATGGGACGCCTCCACAGCATGGCTTACCAAGCAGTGCGTTGGTGCGCGCCCGGGATCCGAACCAGCGAACCCCGGGCCGCCGCAGCGGAGCGCGCGCACTTAACCACTTGCACCACCGGGCCGGCCCCCTACTACTCCAATTCTTGATGGGGTTCTCTGTAAAATGGGAGAAACTGTCCTTGCCTGCCTACTTGAAAAGGTTGTTTTTAAAAACTGAACCTTTTAAAAAACTGAAAACAATTCAGGAAAAATGAAAGACATTCATTCAATGAATATTTAGCATAGGCCCAGCAACATGCCAGCCACACAAGAAATGGAGGACAGCAAAAGAGAAACAGCTCTTGCCCTAATAAAGCTGACAATCTAGCTTTACAGATTATTGCCCTGCAAATTTTAAAGTTCCATAAAAGTGTAAGAGACCGTTGTCTTTAAACTCATGACATCTTGCAGGAGTGGATGAAGACTGACCAAAACAGTCATTCAACAATTCTTTATTGAACCTCATCTCTGTATAAGGTATTTCTTGAGAGAAATAGAAAGATATATTTAATAGATTGTTTCTTCAATATTTCCACAAAATTTATTTTATTTATGTTTAATTTTATTTTATTGTGACAAGAACACTTAACATGAGATCTACACTACTAGAAATTTTAAGTATACAGTACATCATTGTTGACTATAGGTACCATGTTCTACATAAGATCTCTAGTTTATTCATCTTGCTTAACTAAAACTTTATGTCCATTGATTACTAACTCCCCATTTCCCTCTCCTCCTTAGCCCCTGGCAACCACTATTCTACTCTTTGATTCTATGATATTTTACTATTTTAGATACATAAGTGCAATCATGCAGTATTCTTCTTTCTGTGACTGTCTTAGTTTACTTAGCATAATGTCGTCATCATGTTATTGCATATGATAGTATTTCCTTCTTTTTTAAGACTAAATAGTATTCCATGGTACATATAATCACATTTTCTTTATCCATTCATTTGTCAATGAACATTTAGGTTGTTTCCACATCTTGATTATAGTGAATAGTGCTGCAACGAACGGGGGAGTGCTAATATCTCTTTGAGATCTAGACCTCAATTCTTTGGGATAAATACTTAGGAGATGGATTGCTGGATCATATGGTAGTTGTATTTTTAATTTTTTTGTGTGTGTGTGTGTGAGGAAGATCAGCCTTGAGCTAACATCCATGCCAATCCTCCTCTTTTTGCTAAGGAAGACTGGCCCTGAGCTAATATTCATGCCAATCTTCCTCCACTTTATGTGGGACGCCGCCACAGCATGGCCTGACAAGCTGTGCATCGGTTCATGCCCGGAATCCGAACCAGGCTGCCAGCAGAAGAGCGGGCGCACTTAACCACTACGCCATGGGGCCGGCCCCTATTTTTAATTTTTTGAGAAACTTTCATACTGTTTTCCATAGCAGCTATACCATTTTGCATTCCCACCAACAGTGTACAAGTGTTCCAATTTCTCCACATCCTCACTAACACTTGTCTTTTTATTAGCCATCCTGACAGGTGTGAGGTGATATTTCATTGTGGTTTTGATGTGCACTTCCCTGATGATTAGCGACATTGAGCATTTTTTCACATACTTGTTGGACATTTGTATGTCTTCTTTGGAGAAATATCTATTCAAGTCCTTAGCCCATTTTTTAATCAGCTTATTAGTTTTTTCTATTGAGTTGTAGGCGTTCCTTATATATTTTGGATATTAACCTCTTATCAGGTATATGGTTTGCAAATATTTTCCATAGGTTGCCTTTTCACTATGTTGATTGTTTCTTTTGCTGTGCAGAAGCTTTTCAGTTTAATGCAGTACCACTTGTCTATTTTTGGTTTTGTTGCCTGTCTTTTTGATGTCATATCCATGAAATTATTGTCAAATCCAATATCATGAAACTTTCCTCCTATGTCTTCTTCTAGGAATTTTACAGTTTCAGGTCTTACATTTAAATCTTTACATTTTGAGCTGATTTTTGTGTATGGCATAAAATAAGGGTCCAATTCCATTCACCTACGTGTGTATATCCAGTTTTTCCAACATCATTTGTTGAAGAGATTCTCATTTCCCAATTGTGTATTCTTGGTACCCTTGTTGAAGATCAATTCAATATCAGTTTATATGCATGGATTTATGTCTGGGCTCTCCATTCATTTCCATTGGTCTGTGTGTCTGTCTTTATGCCAGTACCATAATGTTTTGATTACTGCAGCTTTGTAATATATTTTGGAATCAAGAATATAAAGTTAGTGATGCCTCTAGCTTTACTCTTTCTTTCTCAGAATTGATTTGGCCATTTGTGGTCTTTTGTGGTTCCATATGAGTTGCAGAATTGTTTTTTCAATTTCTGAAAAAAAAATGCCATTGGGATTTTGATAGGAATTGCATTGAATCCGTAAATTGCTTTAGGAAGTATGGACATTTTAACAATATTAATTCTTTCAAACCATAAACACAGGATGTCTTTCCATTGGTGTCTTCTTTCATTTCTTTCATGAATGTTTTATAGTTTTCAGTATTACAAGTCTTTTGCCTCCTTAATTAAGTTTATTCCTAAGTATTTTATTCTTTTTGGTGCTATTGTAAATGGGATTGTTTTCCTAATATCCTTTTCAGATAATTCATTGTAAGTGTATAGAAATGCAACTGATTTTTGTATGCTGATTTTGTATTCTACAACCTTACTGAATTCATTTATTAGTTCTAACATTTTTTTGGTGGAGTCTTAAGGGTTTTCTATATACATTCATAGGCCACATAATGACATTTCGGACAATGACAAATCACATATACGATGGCGATCCCATAAGATTAGTACCATATAGCCTAGGTATGTAGTAGGTTATACTACCTAGGTTTGTGTCAGTACACTCTATGATGTTCGCACAACCAAATTGCCTAAGGACACATTTCTTAGAACGTATCCTCATCATTAAGCAACAATGACTGTATAATATATCTGCAAATAATAACTTTATTTCTTTCCTTCCAGTTTAGATGCTTTTAATTTCTTCTTCTTGACTAATTGCTCTGGCTAGGACTTCCAGTACTATGTTGAATAGAAGTGGTGAGAGTGAGCATCCTTGTCTTGTTCCTGATCTTAAAGGAAAAGCTTTCAGTTTTTCACCATTGAGTATGATGTTAGCTGTGGGCTTGTCATATATGGACTTTATTATGTTGAGCTACTTTCCTTCTATTCCTAGTCTGTTGAGGGTTTTCATCATGAAAGGATGTTGAATTTTTTCAAACGCTTTTTTTACATCTACTGAAATAATCATGTAATTTTTATCCTTTATGCTGTTAATGTGATATATCACACTGATTGCTTTTCATATGTTGAACTATCATTGTATCCTACGTAAAACCTACTTGGTCATAGTGTATGATCCTTTTGATATGCTATTGAATTCAGTTTGTTAGTATTTTCTTGAGGATTTTTGCATTTATATTCATCAGGTATATTGGCATACAATTTTCTCTTCCTGTAGTATCTGTATCTAGCTTTGGCGTCAGGGTAATGCTGGCCTCATAAAATAAGTTTGTAAGTGTTCCCTCTTTCTTAATAGTTTGGAAGAGTTTGAGGAGGACTGACATTAATTCTTCCTAAATCTTTGGCAGAACTCACCAGTGAAACCATCTGGTCCTGGGCTTTTCTTTGTTGGGAAGTTTTGACTATTGATTCAACCTCCATATTAGTTATAGGTCTGTTCAGACTTTCTATTTCTTTATGATTTAGTCTTGGCAAGTTGTATGTTTCTAGGAATTGATACCTTTCTTCTAGGTTATCCAGTTTGTTGACGTATAATTATTTATAGTATTCCCTTATGACCCTTTTTATTTCTGTAGCATCAGTTGTAATGTCTCTTCTTTTATTTCTGATTTTACTTGAGTCGTCTCTTTTTTTTTTTTCAAGGAAGATCAACCCTGAGCTAACATCCATGCCAATCCTCCTCTTTTTGCTGTGGAAGACTAGCCCTGAGCTAACATCTATTGCCAATCCTCCTCCTTTTTTTCCCTTTTTCTCTCCAAAGCCCCAGTAGACAGTTGTTATGTCACAGGTGCGCATCCTTCTAGTTGCTGTATGTGGGATGCTGCCTCAGCGTGGCCGGACAAGCGATGCATCGGTGTGCGCCTGGGATCCGAACTGCCTGTTTCTTTTTGGTCCTGTGACTGAAATATTTCCAATGACATCTCTTCAAGTTTGCTGATCTTTTCTTCTCTTTGATCTACTCGTTGTTGAATCCCTCTAGTGAATTTTTCAGGTCAATTATTGTGTTCTTTTGCTCCATGATTTCTGTTCGGTACTTTTTATATTTTCTATCTCTTTGTTGAAATTCTCGCTTTGTTCATGCATTGTTCTCTTGGTCTTGATGAGCCATTATATGCCTGTTACTTTGAACTCTGTCAGGCAAATCATATAACTGTTTCATTAGGGTTAGTTTCTGGAGATGCACCTTACTCCTTTATTTGGAACATCTTTACCTGATTCTTCGTTTTCCTTGACTCTCTGTGTTAGTATCTGCATATCAGACAAATCAGGCACCTTGCCTAGTCTTCAAGGACTGGCTTCATACAGGACAAGACTGCCACCAACCAGCGCAGTGTATAATAACTCTCTCCCTTCCCAGGGAGAAACAGGCAACTGCGGTTTTTGTCTGTTTGCTCTGTGCTGAGCCGGGGGGGGGAGCTGTGGTGTCTACCAGCCTAAACTACTCTCTCCATTCCCTCCCCAGGTGGCTAGACTGTGCTGGATCCATCAGACTTCCAAGACTGGCAAGAAATAGCCAGTCCTCTGGGGAGCCCCCTCATAAAAGTAGGAGTGCTGAACTCCGAACCTACCCCTGCCTCCCCTAGGAGAAGCTAAGAGCTAAGTGATCTCTACCTGATCATATGGTGCTGTGCCAGGGGCAGAGACTCCAGTGAGAGGGTGTCCCAAATCTCCCTACTGAGGCAAGACTGAACACAAACCTATTGATCCTTCATTCAGTCAATTTTCCACTAAAACACAAGGTCTCAAAGATTTGAGACCAAAGCTTTAAGTTCACACTATAAGACTTCCCCAGGTGACCTCATACAAACCTATTGCTTGTCCTAATGCTTATTTCTTGAGGCTTTCCAAATCTATCTCTTGTCTTATTTGTTCCAAACATATTTTTCAGTATTTATTTCTCATATGTGCCTCAAATTCAATACGTCTAAAATCCATAACCTGCTTCTCCTCTACATAAACAGCAAATCAATGTCCTCAATGCTCAATTAGATTGCTGGAAGGCTGCTTGATGCTTCCCTCTCCCTCTGAACAGATTTCAATCACTTTCCAAATTGTAGACTGTTCCTCCTTCATTTTTCTCATCATTCCCTACCCCACACCATCATTTCACAATGAGATGACTGCATCAGCCTCATCACCGGCCTCTCTGCCTCCGCTCTGGCCCCCTTGTCCACTGTTGCCAGAGTAATGGTCCTAAAGTGCAAATCTGTTTATGCTATTTCTCTGCTTAAAAATCATTAATGGTTCCCCCTTAGCTTTCAGACTATAGTTTAAACTTTTTAACTTAGCACATAGGCCTTTCACAAGTAGGTCTATGCCTACCTTTCCAGTTTCAACTCTTGTTCCTCCTACACAATCATCCTTCATCCCAGCCATTCAGAAGTACTGCAGGTCTTTGAGCATGTACTGTTTCCTCCAGTTAAAATGCTCTCTGTGTCCATTACCTTCTTTGTCTGGTTAACTTTCTCCAAACTTGGCCATGCATTATTCACTCAAAACACTCCCTTGATACAATTACCATCATGCCTCCATAACACCTTACACCAATTTCTATCATAGCAATTTATATTGTTAATTTTATTTCTTATCTAATCTATAAATTCTAGGAGAGTAGGACCGTGATAGTGTTTTTTCTAAATTTGAATCTGTAGCACATAGTATGGTGACTGGCACACACAAAAAAGGATCATTTGCTGAATGGACTACTTAATTAATCAAACTGGAGCTACCTGGAATGAGGCTAGTCTTTTTGAAAAGTTAAAAGTTTTATATGGCTTAAATTTCCTTTGTCCCTAAAGTTTTCAGTATGAAATTCAGCACAAATTCAGGTACTTATTCCCTATTTGTCTCCATCTTCTTGTTTCTCCTATTCCATCTTAAATATCAGTCTTGAGACTTGCTTTTTTCTTTAAACCTTAATATCTCCCTGTGTATTTTGCCTAGGATCTTCTGTAGAATAGACTTGGCTTCTACCAGCTCTTAATTATCCAGTAATTTCTCTCCTCATAAATTGCTGATATTTTTAATATGAATAAGCTTTAGAAAGTCCTTTTGCTGGCATATACCTGCCTTTTAATAAAGAGAACGGCCTCAAAAAGTCTCACCTACCAATATGGTAATGTGTGATTTGCTGTGAACATTCTGAATATTCTTCATATTCAGAACTATTGTTCAGTGTACAGATGCTTTATAACAATGTATATAGCAAATATCAAATACGTATTTGACATAAGGAGTTAATAAATACCGGACCCATTTCGTATAACGATATTGGTCTATTCCATAATCCAAAGGGATCAACATTCTCATTTAAAAAATAATAAAACTGTCTATGGTGTGACAAATGAAAAAGTCAGAAAAGTTTGTTCAACTCGGGAGTCAAATTTATTTCCCTTCATTTTTTAGTAATGAGGACAATATTGAGTAGAAGAGTCAAAAAGCGGGAGCAAGGTACCATGGTGGAGAAAGGTAGGACAGGGAAAGGAAGGAAGGTGAAAGAGAATTTACACCAGTTCTGTCCAGATAATTTATACATTATATCATTTAATGTTCACAGGACCCTTTCAAAATATTCAGAGTAAGTTTTATTATCCTTATAGCTCAGAAGAAGAAACCAAGGCTCACAGATTCTTAACTTTCCCAAAGTTATCCAGCTAATCAACAACGGAGCCAGGATTCAAGCAAGGTCTCCCTGCTGCCAAAAGCCATGTTTTCTCTTCACATTGTCCTGACCCCTAAAGAAAGCAAGAGACACCCAAGCCAATTTTCTCTCAAATAAAATTGACCCTTCTAAAATCTAGATGCCAATAAAATAGGATGTGGAATCTTGAGAAGTATAAATTGACAGAAAAGTTCAAAAAACTTGAACAATACCAAAGAGAAAAAATTTTTAACCTAAAGTCCCATAGAAAATTATGAGCAATGGTGATAATAAAGCCAAATTGCCTTTCCAAGTTTCTATAATTAAATATTGAAATAATATCATTTTTTCTCTCTGTCATCTCTTACCTTTGATTTGGACCTATTTGCCCCAGAAGAAAACATGTATTTCCTTAAGGAAGTAGATACCTTTAAAACTGCCAAGTCAGGGGGCTGGCCTGGTGGCATAGTGGTTAAGCTTGCGTGCTCTGTTTCGGCGGCCCGGGGTTCACGGGTTCAGATCCCGGGCGTGGACATACGCACCGCTTATCAAGCCATGCTGTGGCAGGCATCTCACATATAAAACAGAGGAAGATGGGCACAGATGTTAGCCCAGGGCCAATCTTCCTCAGCAAAAAGAGGAAGATTAGCAATGGATGTTAGCACAGGGCTAAACTTCCTCACCGAAAAAAAAGAACTGCCAAGTGAGGAATCCTTGATATATTTAACTATATATTAACTCTCTGTTGGTTGGCAGCACTTATCCTATTGAGAGTTACCCAGTGAATCATATTTGTACTAGTTGGTGGTCTCAGTATACCTCCTCGTAAATGTTTGATCATAATTTCATCTCTGGGAGCAATCTCAGAGGAAAGAGAATAATTTAATAAAGATAAGAAATTATAAAGAAATCAGGAAATGTATAGGTACAGACTATTAATCAAAAGTATAGTAACATTGGGGCCAGCCTGGTGGCATAGTGGTTAAGTTCGTGCACTCCGCTGCAGCAGCCCAGGGTTTGCAGGTTCAGATTCCAGGCACAGACCTGCACACTGCTTATCAGACCATGCTGTGGCAGGCATCCCACATATAAAACAGAGGAAGATGGGCACAGATGTTAGCTCAGGGCCAATCTTCCTCAGCAAAAAGAGGAGGATTGGCAACAGAGGTTAGCTCAGGGCTAATCTTCCTCACCAAAAAAAAAAAAAAAAGGTATAGTAACATCTCATTTTACCTGACATCTAAAAGGAAATATACCTCAATAGGAATGAAAAATTCTGTTATTTGGAAAAAATCATAATAAGGAAGAAAAGAGTAAGGCCACTAAAGGAAACATTGTGATAACAGAGGAATTCTTTGGTACTGTTCCATAAAGAATAAACACAAAAAATGTAGCAGGAATTAATATAAGAGTGCCAGGGGAAGAAAAGCCCAATATGCGCAGAAGCTTGCATGAAATAGTAAGATAACATCAGAGAAAAAAAGGAGAGGCAGGCTTCTGTCCTTTATACGCAAAACAAGAGCAAGAAATAAAAATGTAGCCCACTGCTTTTGAAAGAAGAGTGTGTGCCCAGAAGAAAAAATCTATATCTTTAAAGTTGACACCCTCCTCTCAAAAAACATCTATAATAGGTTATTATATAGTAGGATGTGTGTGTGTGAGAGAGAGAGACAGAGAGAGAGAGAGAGGGACAGAGAGACAGCTGACTACAGAATTCTTCTTAGGAAAGAAACTGTCTATATTTAGGAAAATACCTTAGGGAGTAATTTAAGATGGATAGTGATATCTGAGGGCACAAATTAGCAGAAGCCAAGTCACTGGTGGAGAAATAGAAACTCTTACCGCATTCAAATGAATAGGAATTTAGGGGTGTGAGAGAGAACGAAGGAGAATAGGTAGGGAGAAAGGACATGGAAGAACAATGAGAGGAAGTTGTTAAAGGATTTTGAAGATTTCTAATTTACAAATTTAAGCCACATAGAATATACTGTTACACTATAGAAGCCCCTCCCTTCCATCTTCCCAAGTTTCTAAAAGGTTTGCCATATACACAAACAGGGAGTATTGGAAAGTGTGTGTGTGTGTGTGTGTGTGTGTGTGTGTGTGTGTGGTAAAATCAAGGGGAAAAGGGTCAACTTCCAATTATGGATTAACACACTATAGAATAGGGACAGAAAGACTATCCATAAACTAAAGTAATTCAGCAGAAGCAAAAGCTTGGAGCCAAAGATGACCCTGAGAATATGAGCCGCAAAGAATTTGCAGAAATCTTGGGGAGAACATCATACATGACAGGACATGGAATGAAGGTTCAAGTCAATTATATCTAGATCTTAAGGGCAAGGAGATCCCAGCACACAAGTGGTTTACAACCATAAGTAAGTGGAGTGTGAGTAATTGAAAAATGAAGGTCATAAAAAAAAAAAAAAGAAGGAAGGAATAAAAGCAGGCAAGCAATGGTCACTTAGAGCTCTTATGGGGTTGTTAAGAGTAAGTCATGCCAAACTAACCTCATTTCCTTTATAACTGGGGTTACTAGAGTGATAAATCTGTGATGTCACAGACAATACATCTTGATTTCAGGAAGGCCTTTGAGCAAGTGCTTGAGGATAAAATAAAGAAACATGGTTTATATAGTTAGTAGACCAATGAAGCAAGTTTGAAGCTCATTTCAACAACTTTACTCAAAATGTGTTAATATTTGATTGATGTCATCTGAAAGGAAGCTAATATCACTGCTTTCCAAGTCATTAAACAATTTTTCATGAATACTTTGGTTAAAGAAATCTGAAAATGACACCAGGTTAGGAGGAGAAGACAAAATCAAAAGTCAAAAACATCTGGATGAACTGTGACAAAAAGTGAAAATTAACAAGATAAAATTCAATTAATATAAATGTGACATCTACTTTTACATATAAAAAGATAGAACTAGATCAGAGGAGGAAGACCTGGATTAAGAGTAGTTTGAGTTCAGAGACTTGGAGGTTTTAATTGCTCACAAAATCAGTATGAACCAACAGCATGACAAGGCTATCATAATAGGTAAGATAATGTTAGATATTAAATCAGGGAGGCAACTGTCCGAGTACAATACGGAATGCTCACATCAGAGAGTTTTTTATTTCAAGATGTTTTGATTTCAACATTTTATGAGAGTTACCTATAACCTACAATATGCATAGAAAAGGATTTCAGAGATGATTTGGAGGACTTCTATTTCTTGTATTGGCAAATTAGTATTTCAGTCCAATCCTTCTACTGAAGAAAACTAATAAGATTTGATAAAACATAAAATACTTCATTTTAAAAACATCAAAGAGCTAATAAAACAGTGAAAAATTTCCTGAGATGAGCTCCAGAAGAGGTAATGTTTAGCACACAAACAGCCATTAACGTGAGAAGACAAGATACCATGAGCAAAAACGGCATAATGATAGCACAAGCAGACACCCAGGGAGCCCAGACACTGAAGTTTTCAAACTTTTACCATAAAACAAACCTGCTTACCAAGTTCAAGTACATCAAGATCAAGACTGAAAATTTCATCAGGAAACTGAAAATCATACAAGATACGGAAATTCTAGAGTTTCCAGAGTAGTCTGAAACTGTCATACAAGGAATGTTCAAGGGTCAAGAAATTTTAGCCTAGATAAGAGAAGACACAAGTAAGGCCTAAGAGTAATCATCAGTTATTTGAAAAACGCCTTTTCCTATTGCCTTGACTCTGTGTTGCTCCAGAAAGCAAAACTAGAAGCAGTGAAGGGAAGTAGCAGGGAGGCAGCTTTAAGCTCAGTTTGAGAAAAATGTCTCCAACGATTAGAACTGTCAAAAATCAGGTTCACTATCTCACACAATTGAGATGGCTATCACTGTTAGGGATCACATATATTGTTATACAGTTGTGTGCATTGCATATTGCAAGAGAATCTATTTCAGTAAGATATTAGACTGTAAGGGTACTAAAGATTCTCCACTACGATTTTTTTCATTCCAAGTAGAAATTTAATATAACCATAAACATTAGAAATATTCTAAACCACTATTTCCTGAAGTATGGTCTCAGAAAGTTCCAGGATCAATATATCATAGAAGAGTTCTAAGGTCAAGAAATTTGGGAAACTCTGGGTTAAGCAAAGTCAAGTTTCTTTGCTTCGATATTTCTCATCGATTTTAATGTGCTAATGTGCATCAAAAACATTCAAAGGGAATTTCTGTGTGCAACATTGACCATTAAAAAAAACCTTTTTTCATGTTGCATATTGATATGATAGGTTCTGCAGAATACTTTTGGGGGAAGTGTTGGGCTAAATAATCCTAATCTTGATGATCTCAAAAAAATTGTTTGTCTTCATTCTATGTGAAACCTCAAAAGAATTGAGTTGATAATGCAATTCAAATATAAATTTTTCATAAAATGAAATAATGAAAAACTATCACAATTTATCACAAAGGTCTTCCCTTTTTCATAGATGAGGTATCATTGTTGTACTATACACACTTATAAGTGATTTAAATGATCTAGCCCAAGTTCAGGCTCTGATGAGGCAACAACAAATGTGGGAGAGGGTGGTTAGAGCTAAGAATGCCTCCTCCTCCTGATATACTTAACTAAATTCCTTTAACAACCTATTATAGGCCCATAAACTTGTCTAAACATTTCTGAAAAGCTATTTATAGTTAAAGCTTTTCTAAACCTTGGAGTTCTAAGTCCCAAAAATTGTTTTTTCCTATTGCCTTGAGTAAGTTTCTTAAATTCAATATGCTTCAGTTTTTTCATCTGTAACATAGGAATCATAATCATAGGGCCATTGTGAGGATTGAATTAAAGGACATAATTCAGCACAGTGCTTGGTACATTACCAAAAAAACATTAAATATTAACTATAATTTTTATTGCAAAAGATAGTACCTTGGTTTCTTTGATCTACACTTAACTCCTGCTTCATTTAAATGATATTATGTGCGTGAATTACCTAGCACTGTGCCTAGCAGTTAGTGGCATTCAATTAAAATGGTAGCGAAGGTGCTTGTGGTGTATATATGTATATACCACATTTATATATATATAGTTACCTCTTAATTTATTATGAAGGTAGCAGTTTTCACTTTACAAAAGCCTTTCATTCTGCACTATATCAACAAATCTAGAGTCTAAAACATGGAAAATATTGGGTCATTGAAACTAGGAATTACCTGGCACTTAATCTTTCATACTCATTTCTGGTTATAGCATTTATTAATGTCTGTATTCACATATGAAAACAATGAATCTCAGAAATGTTCAGGTATTTAAGGTATTCAACAAACCAATAACCAAGTAACAAGAAACGTTGCTCAATTATCTCACCTACAAATCCACTAGTAGATAGCTGCTACTGACAAGAACTAATCCCTTTCCTAAAAATCTACTTAAACAACAAAAAAGAGTATCAAAGTCTTTCTTGCAGTAATAAAACTATCAAAAGAAAGGGAATATGAGAGCTTAAAGGGAAGGTCAATGTACTTAAGGGTTAAATAAGCATTAATGAGGGGCCGACCCGGTAGTATAGTGGTTAAGTTTGTGTGCTCCGCTTCAGCAGCCCGAGGTTCGTGGGCCCGGATCCTGGGCGTGGACCCATGCACCTCTCATCAAGCCATGCTGTGGCGGCGTCCCATATACAAAATAGAGGGAGATGGGCACAGATGTTAGCTCAGGACCAATCTTCCTCACCAAAGGAAGAAAATAAATAAATAAACATTAATGAATAATAGAAAGATGCAAAGACAGGTTTAGTTTAGCACTTAGAGAAAATGATTTTGACAAGGTCAATCAGACAAGGCCATCATTTGCTTAATGGAGTAGTGATATTACAGTCACCAGGTACCTTTACAAAAATGCAGATGTATTTATGGAAGGAAGAACAAGGGTCTTATCTAAAGCAGGAGACAGAACAGAGACTCCAAGAGGTTCTCTGCAACCTTTTCATCTGGACACTATTAATGTCTTGGTCAAACTAAATAAATTAAGAAAGTAAAAAATGCTTTAATAAAATTCTCTTTCTACTAAAGCTTTGCTAAATGGATTTGTTTAGCAAAATAAAGCAAGCAGGATATCTTGCTGCCTTTGTAGTCTCCTAGTTAAAATATATTCTTTACTCGTAATCCATTTATACTTTTTCATTAATGGATTACTACAGATGTCACATGCTACTTGTAAACTGTTTATCTTGGATCAAGAGGAGCTAGCAAAGTAGTATTGATTTACAAACTAGGATAAACTTCCAAATGTCTTAAGCTTTAAAGTTTCTCTTTTTCAAATTATTTATACTTATATATTTATTTTCTATATTATTATATATTTATTTATATATTTATATAGGACATAATAATTTTTGCATAACCATTTGGTCGAAAGCCTAGAACTTTCTCCTAGTCATTTCTTTATCAGTAAGTCATCTTATTTTTTTCAATCTCCCACTGGCTTTACAACAAACTTCTGGCTTTGTTCTTTTGAGGTATACAGTAGTTTCACAACCCAATTCAGTCAGCTTCTAATGGGTGACATTCAGAAATAAGAGTGAGGTTGGGATGCACTAGGATTGATGCCAGGTTCAGAGAATGGAAGTAGAAGTGAGAACAATGCTAAGGTAAACTAAGCCATCTTTTACTTACAGCTGACACGTGCTGCAAAAGACACATGACATCAATCATGTCTGCGAGGATAAGGAGTCTGGTAACTGCAGCCAACAAGGCACGGGCAGCTTGAACCACAGCCTCCCTTTTCGGGAGATAACAGGGGTCATCTGCAAATCTCTCAGCTGATACTTTCAGAGCTTCACCTGAAAAACACAAGCCCCAATAAGTTATAATTTAAGTTTAAGCTACGCCTATTTCAGCATTTATCATCCAACGTAATTCCAAGTACATTCCATGACTAAGCATAATATTAAAATACTGTCAGTTGACACTATAACTTTGTGTTTTAATAAACAATGCAGTTTCAAATTGACATTTCTTTGTGATAAATGCTCTGGAGTTTAAGAAGCATGATACCATTTTCCTGGAAGAAAACCATGTTCAATTGACTAGCAATATCTAGTAAATTTGTCATCAACTTCTACACTTGCTGAATCTCATTTGCTGTGAAATGTTTCATTACTAAGACTTCAATCGGAAACAATCTTCCTTATAAAAATAAGGTAAATCTTCATTGAGTTACTTTCCAAAGCAATAGATGTTAGAAAAGAACTAACCTTTAAGATAATAAGACAGCAGCTCTCTGACAAAAGTTTAACATAGGCAAATTTATCCTAAACTGTCAATATAATGAATAAACTATATCCTAAACTTAGGGTCACAGAAATATTTCATAATTTTTAGAGAAATATGTCCACTATTTTTAAAGTTTTTTCATTTAAAATATGTTCTATTATAAAAGTAATGTGTACTCATTCATTTTCAAAAGCTCACAGTTCAGAAGGGTATAAAATGAAAAGAAAAAGTCCCTTTACTCTTCTCCAGTAAAATAATTGTTAAAGATTTACCACATTCACTATTTTTTGTTTTTCAATTTAAACTTATTTTTTTTAATTGATGTTTTAATAGTTTTTAACATTGTGAAATTTTGGGTTGTACATTTTTGTTTGTCCATCGCCATATATATGTCTCCCTTCACCCCTTGTGCCCACCCCCCACCCCCATTGCCCCTGGTAACCACAATACAGTTTTCTCTGTCCATGTGTTGGTTTATATTCCACATATGAGTGAGATTATACAGTGTTTGTCTTTCTCTTTCCGGCTTACTTCACTTAACATAATACCCTCCAGGCCCATCCATGTTGTTGCAAATGGGACGATTTTGTCTTTTTTTATGGCTGAGTAGTATTCCATTGTATATATATATATACCACATCTTCTTGATCCAATCGTCAGTCGAGGGACACTTCGGTTGCTTCCACTTCTTGGCTATAGTGAATAATGCTGCAATGAACATAGGGGTGCATAAGCCTCTTTGGATTGTTGGTTTCAGGTTCGTTGGATAGATTCCCAGTAGTGGGATGGCTGGATCATAGGGCATCTCTATTTTTAATTCTTTGAGGAATCTCCATACCGTTTTCCATAGAAGTTGCACCAGTTTGCATTCCCACCAGCTGTGCATGAGGGTTCCTGTTTCTCTACATCCTCTCCAACATTTGTTGTTTTTGTCTTGGTGATTATAGCCATTCTAACAGGAGTGAGGTGATATCTTAGTGTTGTTTTGATTTGCCTTTCCCTGATGATTAATGATGTTGAACATCTTTTCATGTGCCTATTGGCCATCTGTATATCTTCTTTGGAGAAGTGTCTGTTCATTTCTTCTGCTCATTTTTTGATCGGGTTGTTTGTTTTTTTTGTTGTTCAGTTGTGTAAGTTCTTTATATATTATGCAGATCAACCCCTTGTCAGATGTATGTTTTGCAAATACTCTTTCCCAGCTGGTGGGTTGCCTGTTCATCTTGATTCTGGTTTCATTTGTCTTGTAGAAGCTCTTTACTCTGATAAAGTTCCACTTGCAATTTAAACATTTTTATTATGAAAGCAATTTGTGCTCATTACTTTTAAATAATTCACCATATTGAAGAGTATAGAGTGAAAATTTTTTAAAAGTCTCCATACTAATACCCAAAAATACTCATTAAGTTTTTGTAAGTCCAGAAATTTTTCCATGAATGTATGTTTTATGTATGTGCATATGTATATTTATAAGTACATATATTCATATGTATGTTTTATATGTGTGTGTTTTATGAATATATCCACATATATTCATATAAATTCATATTTATGTATATTTTATACAAAAGAGAATTTATGTCACAAGAAAACTTATATAGAGATATTTTATATAAATGAAACATATAGAAGATATAGATATAGAACCTCTTCACAAATGGTATAATATAAAAACTTTCCACAATTTGTTCTTTTCACTTATCAATTTATTTCTTTTCCCATTGGAAAATAGATAACCAGGAGGCAATATAGCACAGTAATCAAGTGTGAGCTCTGAAGCCGTTCTGCTTCAGTGTCTCTGTCCGACTACCTTGGACAAATCACTTAATCTCTTTATGCTTCATTTTTCTCCTCTGTAAATGGAGCTAATAATAATAATTCCTATAATTTTTATGAAGATTAAATAAGAGCAGTGCTTAGAACTTAGTAAAGACATAATTAGCTGGTATTGCCATTCTTTTTTTTTTTTTTTGGTGAGGAAGATTGGCCCTGAGCTAACATCCCTCACCAATCCTCCCCTTTTTGCTGAGGAAGATTAGCCCTGAGCTAACATCTGTGCCCATCTTGCTCTACTTTGTATATGGGATGCTGCCACAGCATGGCTCGATGAGCCCTGCATAGGGCTGCACCTGGAACCTGCTAACACCGGGCTGCCAAAGCAGAGCATGCAAACTTAACTGCTACACCACTGGGTCGGCCCCCTTGTCATTCTTTACAATGCTTGAAAAAAGTTACACTTTCTTGACGACTGTAACTTATTTTACTAAGTCCCTACTGAATACATAAATCACTTCCAACTCTTTCCTATTTCAAACAATACTATAAAGAACACCCATGACACATATCTTTGCCTGCATGAGCAAATTTAGCTGTAGGATAAATTCTTACAACCAGAATTGCTGAGTCAAGGGGCAAATGAATTTGTGTGTGTGTGTGTGAGGAAGGTCAGCCCTGTGCTAACATCTGCCAATCCTCCTCTTTTTTTGCTGAGGAAGACTGGCCCTGGGCTAACGTCCATGCCCATCTTCCTCCACTTTATATGGGACACCGCCACAGCATAGCTTGCCAAGGCGTGAGTCGGTGCACGCCTGGGATCTGAACCGGCAAACCCCGGGCCGCCGCAGCAGAGCGCGCGCACTTAACCACTTGCACCACCAGGCCGGCCCCGAGGGGCAAATGAATTTTAAGTTCTGATACATATTGCCAAAAATTTTTCCAACACACAGCCATCCCACCAACAGCATATGAAAGGGCCTGTCTTGTCTACTTTACTCCACGAATATTTTAGTTTTCATTTACTCATGAACTTCAGCATAAAGAAAATGGAATACATTATTTGTATTAAATATAACAAAGAATAATGTTCCTTATAATGGACAAAACCTGTGAAGAGGGTTTGAAACTGTCTCAGCATGTTAATATATCACATTTAGATCTCTTAAGCAATATCAAGTTAGGAAGTCAGACTCTGAATTCAGACACTTCTGAGATCAAATTCTTATTCTAGTTTTGAGACTTGGGACACTTAAATACTTTCAGCCTCCTCGTCTATAGAAAAGAGATAAAAATATTCCTTATTTCACAGTGTTTCTGAGATGTTTACATGAGATATAGTCCATAACATATAGTTAGCACAGTATCTGAACATGGAAAGCATTCAACAAATATTAGCTGTTATTTTCTTTGGAAACTTCTAGTAGAGATGGTAAATTTTTAAGATTAGTAAATGGTGATTTTTATGTGTTTCTCTGCAAGTCAGAATTGCTGCTAGGAGACTGTGAAAAATTAAAGTTACCTCTGAAATTTAGAGAGCAGATGAATTCCCACAAAAAGAAGAGTATCTTTTCTTGTCATGATTCTGAATTGGAAAGTTATGATAGCCTTTTTAGAATACTGTCTTTGATTTCATATACTAAAGCTAAATATATATCAAAAAAGAATTATGTGTTCTTGACTCTAAAATGTTGGGATGTTGAACAACTGGCTGAAGAGCCATATTCAGATAAAGATCATTTAAACATTAAACAACTATCACAGTCTTTGTCTCTATTAAGGTAATATGAAGAGTCAACCAAGCAGCACTGTTGGAAGAAAAAAAGTTACTCTTGTAATACTTCAATAAAGATTCAGTAAGTAAAGTTCCTATTACCGGACTCATCACCTTCCCTCCCCCACAATACTCCCAACACTTTTCAGCTGGTTTCAGTTCAGACTTCTAGCCCCAATGTAAACATCATCTCCTCTGTAAAGCCTTAGACCCTCATTACTAAGACAGGTCTTACAGTAGGATTCTATGCTTCCTATCATAACTCATATCATCATTTATTGTAATGACTTGTATTAACGCCTGTCTTTTCTTCTGAATCAATAAGACTAGTGAAGTAAGAACTGCATTGGTCCTGATCATCACAGTATTCCCAGGGTCTAGAACAGTGTCTACTCTATGGCATATATTCAATACACTGAATGTATGTTGCTGAATGAATATGTGAATGAACATTATTCAACTTTCCTTTGACAAACATTTGTTGTTCCTTATATAACACAGAGGCGTTCCCAGCATTCAGGATATAGAAATCAATACGCAGCAATTTTGCAGCCCAAGAAGTTCACAAATGAAAGTCAACTAACACTGTGATATAATTTAAGCAGGGCTCAGGTAGAGAACTGTACAGAGCACTGAGGAACAGAGAAGGACCTACCTCTGCCTGAGGTGTCAGAGGACACATGAAGGAATGTTCTAGGTAAAGGCAACATGTCCAGCTACTGACAAAGATAGCTTCTTTATAGAAGTTAGCCAGTTCACTGCCAAATTGACTTGTGTCAGGAGAAAATGGCTATTTTGCTAATTAAATAGAAAAAAAGGTTCAACAAATTTCCTTTCTATCTAGAATATTAGCATCTGTGCTTTAGAAAGTCTACACTTCGCAAGTCTATTGTTTTTGAAATGTAACTCCCAATCTTTCTTATAATAATTTTACTTTGAAGTTTAATAAATAGGAAATTTCACTTTTAAAACACATACAAATAAAAAACTACTTTCTTCCTTCAAGAAAGCCTACTCTATACATAAAAGCAACTTACTAAAGGTCTTGAAAATACCACAAGAACTAGATTCAGAAAGTTTCTTTCTACTGGATTCATTCTGGTCCTTTCCTATCAAATATGTTCTTTTTAATCTTCGAAAAAATCAGTTAGGAGGGGCCGGACCGGTGGCATAGCAGTTAAGTGTGCATGCTCCGCTTTGGTGGCCCAGGGTTCACAGGTTCGGATCCCGGGTGTGCACCGAGGCACTGCTTGTCAAGCCATGCTGTGGCGGCGACCCATATAAAATAGAGGAAGATGGGCACAGATGTTAGCCCAGGACCAATCTTCCTCAGCAAAAAGAGGGGGATTGGCATCAGATATTAGCTCAGAGCTAATCTTCCTCATAAAAAAAAAAAATCAGTTAACGAAATGCCTGCTTGAAAAAGGTATTAAGGTATATACTCTACAAAGATTTATACAGGTGCATCTTGTGTACATATAAGTGTAATATATGAAAACTTCTGAATATACAAAAATCTGATATATAAAAATTTTATATGATCATATGAATAAACTCCAGAATTATAAAAAAGAAAAATTCTTGGCCAAATAGATAAATTAAAAAATATCTTCACTTTATAAAAGATACCTATATGGTTCATTTAAATAGCAAGTTCCTTTGCTACATTTAAAAGTACAACTCCACTTTCTATAAGTGATTATATTGATTATAACCTTGAAAATCAAAGAAAACACTGTATAAGCGAAACATCCAGAGGAGAAAGAATAATCAAAATAAAAAGGGGCAAGTACTGATGATCAAATTTCCTCCAACTTTTATAATTATTATATTTATGATTCAATTAAGATTCCTAGTATATGCCTCTCGCCACCCCTCTGTATGTGTTTTAATATACCACATGCATGTACACGCACTAGTGCATATTAATTGACTCAATTTATAATAAATACTCTGGTATAATGGGGTTCCCAGCCTATAACTGGGCACTAGGGGTTTGGTTTTATTTGTTTTTAATTGGGAAACAGCCATTTAGAATTTGAAAGCTCCTAAGAGGTAGGAGCTTGAATTTAACTTTGAAGCAGATTGATCTTTTTTTGGCAGAGAAGAGGGGAGGATGACTTCAGCTAGGTCCTAAACTTACACAGATGTTAAAAAAAAAAAAAAGCAAAAACCCTCCTTTAAAACGTTTGAGACAGTTTGACTGCAAGGAGCAAAAATGTTTTGTATGATACAGAGAAACCATATCATGGCAAGAGCGAAGGGCCGAAAAGCTAGGGCCGCTGCTGTGTAGACTCAGGTTTGGGAGCTACAAGGACATCAGTGAGACCTATGGACTCAGAAGGCAGCTGCATATGGTTGCCACTGCAAACTATTGGCTGTGTTTTATTTCCCTTTCATTATCTTCAAACTTTCAGGAAACTCTTATTAAAAGCTATAATTTGGTTCCAGCCAAAGCAGAATAACAAAGACCAGATTTCTTTCCCACCTTAAACAACCAAAAAATGGACAAAATATATGAAAAAATGGTTGTGAAGTCACTAAGCATAAGGCAATAAAGGACAGTAATTTCTGAGAAATGGGAAACAAACAGGATGAGCCCTTTGATAGCCCCAGCTTACCGCCTTGAGAGACTTTCCAGGCCACGGACAGGAAGGGGAAACTAAGACAGAGCCAGGCAAACTCTCTGAGCTGAAGAGACAAAGCTGAGATCCCAGGACATTATGGCAGTGAAAGTATACAGGACAGAGAATGGGAAAGAAGAGAACTACACAGAGAGAGAGTTCAGAAGATCTGCAGAGGCTCCCCTTTGAGTATTCAGCTGAATACTGACCAACCTATACATGGAAAGAAACTATCCAAGGCTAAGGAAAGAGCCATCCGAAAGGATTTGAGGTAACAGTGTTTGGCACTCCCACAGGGCTGGGAATAGGGTTTCTTCCCACCAGCAGAATGCAAAACTTCACAACTTGTGGGACATTGGGTAGAGTATATAGAAGGGTCTTGCCTCAGTAGTGGGGAATAACTATCCCTAACTGAGCATTGTCCTGGTTCCCCCTAACAAAGCATTTCAGAGAAAGAGCAGCATTCTCACCTTCAAGGCCAGCAGCAGTCATGCATCGGAGAACAGCCGTGGCCATGTAAAGGCAACAGCAGGACAGCATATTGAGTTAACTAAAGTAGAAAGACATAGGCAACCTGCCACCGAGCCCTGCACCATTGAGAATAATCAAAATGAGCTGGGGAATTATTTGATAGGGCTAATTCTATAAAATTATAAATTTTTATAAAGTATAAAATTTGATGGGGCTAGTTTCTATAAAACTGATGGAAACATCTCTCAACATCATAGTTGGGATATAGTAGCAGCTCTCAAGAGACGTCCTCTTTTTTTTTCAATAATTTTATTTATTTATTTATTTTCCCCCAAAGCCCCAGTAGATAGCTGTATGTTATAGCTGCGCATCCTTCTAGTTGCTGTATGTGGGACGCGGCCTCAGCATGGCCAGAGAAGCGGTGCGTTGGTGCACGCCCGGGATCCGAACCCGGGCCGCCAGCAGCGGAGCTCATGCACTTAACCGCTAAGCCACAGGGCCGGCCCAAGACACATTCTCTTAAACGTTACTCTAGCTTAATCAACTCTTTTTATTCTCTCTCAGCAACATATTAATAATCCCTCCTTCCTGCTCAATACTAAAGAATTATCTCAAGTATACTGGAGCCTTTCTGCTCCCACTAATTGAGGTGTACCAAGAGTCTGTTAGTTTGTTCCCCAACCTTTTCATGTGAGTTGTAATTACGTAATTTTATTAAATATATAAACTTATCAAATAATAATACAAAAAAATCTGTTATTTCCTTGAAAACTAATTTGAATGCTTAGAGACACTCAGTAAAGGTGAGTTGATAGAAATGTCACCAGGTCGAGTGTGGAAAGAAAAAACGGTAAAAGTTGGGGTGAAGCGAGGGAAAGTAAAATGTCAAGAAGGATTCTGCAGTTAGGTAGCTTTTCAAGTTTCATTAAGTTCCCTTCCATAAACATATCAAAACTGGAAATCTTAGTCAATGTAGTATAGGTGTGGTTTAGGCAAAAATAATTGTATGAGACGCAATCAACTGACCTATACTAAAAGTGGGCCTGGACCCATCAAGAGCCCATCAAGAGATTGGCTGATGGTCACCTTACATCCATTAAAATAAAATAAAATATTTAAGGGGTGTGTGTGTGTAGAAAAACTAATGAACTTTTCACTTCCAATAATGAGAACAAATATATCTAGAAGCAAAAATTGTCTCATATTTTTAAAACTGGAAATATCTTAAATTTCAGCCCTATTTAGGCAAACTTTAATTATATATTTATACATAAAAATACATTACTCCATATAAAAAAACTTTATTAATGTCTTTTTATGCGTAAAATATTTTATACAATATATCCATAAATTATCCATCTAAATATATTGCAATATAAAGAGAGCTTTTAAAATAGAGCTAAATGATGACACCAGAATTTTGAAGAAGATGAATTTTTTTAAAAATTGCCAAAGAACTGACAAAGTAATTTCATGTCATATTTTAAATTGACAATAGTTTTAAGGTAATAAAATATATCTGAGTATTAGATTTAAGATTTCAATTCCTACAACATGATCTCCTAATATTAGGAGTATCACATATTTAAAGCTATTTATACTAAAACAAAGTGACAACAAAACATAGCAATCCATATTGTAAAACAAACAATAAAAAGAGAGAATAGTATGGATTTACAACTTAATTAAATGTTCAAACTTGCGCTGAAATAGCTGCCCATAATTGCTATCTATTGAATTTATCTCCAAATAACCTATTGACTAATATGCCACCAGTAAACATTTCTATAGTATTATTCTTGATGTCAATTTAATTTTTTTGAGAAGAAAAACTAAACCATACAACCAAGATGCCAGACTAATGTTAATTATCCATTATTTTTTCCAATATTTCCTTTTCTTACTAAATATGAGCAAGTCTAGCTTCTGTTATATTATGATGAATTAGCAAAAACTTGTATCCTTGATTTTTTTATATCTGCTGAAAGAATCTCATTCCAGTGCTTTAAAATTGAGAGTGACACTGCTATCAATTTTTTCTAAAAAATGATACCTAATCCTTACAAAGTGCTCATTCATTCATATAACAAATATTTATTTACCAATACAGTGTACAAAGCACTATGGAGTATAAAATGATGACCAAAACATGGTCTCTGCCAGGTATCCCCAAATAGGAAAACAAACTACTTCAATGAGAAAATTCTTCTGTTTGGTTAAATGTCAATATCTTCATATATATTCCCTTAAAGTATATTAAAACAAAATTCCATAGGTCCCCCACCCGAAAAAAAATACATATACATCATAATAATCCTCCATATGCACAGTTCCTAAAGGCCTCACCATTATTTTACAAATCATTAAAAACTTTTATGAATTACTTTCAGGGTTCCAGTTCAAGAAGGTGACATAGAAGGCTCCTGAACTGACCTCCTCCCATGGATACCCCAAATATACAGCTACATATGGAACAGTTCCTTCTGAAAGAAATCCAAAAACTACCTGAAAGACTCCTACACACTGAGAAAACAAGAAAAAAACCCACACTGAAACAGGTAGGAGAGGCTGAGACACAATGTCACCATAAACCCATCCTTGGCATGGCAACATACAATTGGGAGGGAACTCACAAAACCCAGCTTCCACCTGAGGAGTGAAAAGTTTAGACCCGACATCTAGTGCCCCAACCTCCACCTAGGAGATGGGGCCCAGAAACACCTAGTTCTGAAAGCCAACAGGGCTTGCATCCACGACACCCACAAGATTATAAAAAACAAAGAAACAGTTCTTAATGGGCTCACGAGGACTCACCATGGCTGTCCCTCCAGGGCTCAACACAGAGTCAGCAGACTAAAACACCCAGTTTTTCCCTGAAAGAAGACTATTTGGATGTCTTAAAAGCGGTAGCCTGAGAGTCAAGCTTCTAATTTAACACAGGTCTAGAGGCCAACTGCAGCCCTCTCCAGAGACAGGGGAGGCGAGTGGGCACCATCTTCATGCTATCCCTCAGACCCACTCCAGGTTGTAGGTGTCTCCCTGGAGGGAGCTTATGCACACATCTGGCACCTTGGCTTTTGTGACTGCCAGCCAGAGGACAAACATCTTGGTCACTTGGCTCTGGTGGCCAGCAGGGCTTGCATTTGCAGGCTCCTCAGGACTATAGCAAACAGAGAAACAGTTCTTGACCAGCTACCATCCGGGGGCTCAGCAGAGAGGCAGCAGTCAGAGGCACCCAACTCCCAATTTTTCCCTGAGGGAGGCCTATTTGCATTTCTTGGGGGCTGCAGTGGTCAGGCTTCTAGTTTGACACACAACTAGGGACCTACTGCAATCCTTTCCAAAGACCAGGGAGGCTGGCAGGCACCATCTTCCTGCTCTCCCTCTGCCCTACTCCAGGTTACCAGTGTCCCCAAGAAGGGAGTTTGAGGCCACATCTGGCACTCTGGCTTTTGTGGCTACTGCCCAGAGGACACATCCCTTGATCATCTGGCTCTGGTACTCAGAGGGGCTTGTGTTCACAAGTTCAGTGGGACTATGGCAGAGAACTTCTTGGCTGGGTGTCCCTCTGGAGCTCAGCACAGAAGGAGTGGACATGAAAAATGACCATCTCTCAGTCTTTCCCTGAAAGAGGTATATTTGCATACTTTAAAAGCTGCTGCCTGAGAGTCCAACTTCCAATCAGCCTGCACTTAGGTGCTGATTGAGATCATCCCCATCAGGACACTGACAGGTCTTGGCACACCCTCAACAACTGAGAGCCACTAAGAACAAAGAAGATTGCCTGGATAATCACAAAGATGTGTGAGACAGTCAAGAGCTAAGGCCAGGCTGAATGATAAGGTTGATCTCCTACACAAGGCCACTCCTTCAAGACTGGGGGAGGTGGCTATTTAATCTAATGCACAGAAACCAACACAGAAAGTCAAGGAAAATGAAGAAACAGAATAATATGTTTCAAATCAAAGAACAACATAAAACCTCAGAAAAAGACCTTAATGAAATGGACATAAGTGATTTACCTGATAAAGTGCTCAAAATATTGGTCATAAAGATGCTTACTGAGGTCAGGAGAACAATGCATGAACAAAGTGAGAATTTCAACAAAGAGATAGACAATACCAAACAGAAATTATAGTGCTGAGGAATACATAACTGAACTGAAAAATTCAATAGAGGAATTCAAAGCACACTAGATGAAGTAAAAGAAAGAATCTGCAAATTTGAAGACAAGGCAATGGAATTAATCCAACCAGAGAAGCAAAAAGAAAAAAGAATGACAAAGAGTAAAGATACCTTAAGAGACTTATAGAACACCATCAAGTGGACCAATATTTGCATTATAGGGATCCCAGAAGGAGAAGAGAGAGAAAAGGGAGCAGAAAGCTTATTTGAAGAAATAAGGGCTGAAAACTTCCCTAACCTGAGAAAAGAAACAGACATTCAGATCCAGAAACAGAGAGTTCCAAATAAGATAAATCCAAAGAAACTCAACCAAGACACATTATACTTAAATTGTCAAAAGTCAAAAACAAGGAGACAATCTTAAAAGCAGCAAGGGAAAAATAACTTCTTACATACAAAAGAACACCCAGAAGACTATAAGCAGATTTTTTCAGCAGAAATGTGCAGGCCAGAGGGGAGTGACACAATATATTCAAAGTGCTGAAAGAAAAAAACTATCAACCAAGAATACTCTACCCAGCAAAACTCTCAGTCAGAATTGAAAGAAAGATAAAGAGTTTTCTAGAAAAGCAAAGGCTCATGGAGTTCAGCACCACTAGACCAACCTTACAAGAAATGTTAGAGTGACTTCTTTAAGTTGAAACAAAAGAGTGGTAATTAGTAACAGGAAAACATATGAAAGTATAAATTTCACTGGTAAAGTAAAACACATAGTAAAATTCAGAATAATCTAATGTTGTCAAGGTGGTGGGTTAATCACTTATGAATCTGGTATGAAAGTTAAAAGACAAAAGCAGTAAAAATAACTTTACAATAATTTGTTAATCAATAGACAAGATAAAAAGATGTAAATTGTGACATCAAAAACATAAAATGTGGGGAGGAGAGTAAAAATGTAGAGCTTTAAAATACACTCAAACTTAAGTTGCTATCAACTTAAAAGGGACTGTTATAAATATAAGACGTTTTATGCAAGCTTCACAGTAACCACCAAGCAAAAACCTATAGCAGATACACAAAAGAGAAAGAGAAAAGAATCTAAGCATACCACTACAGAAAATCATCAAATGGCAAAGGAAGAGAATAAGAAAGAAACAAAGGAATTACAAAACAGCCAGAAAAAAAAGAACAAAATGGCAGTAAGTACATACCTATCAATAATTACTTTAAATGTAAATGGACTGAATTCTCCAATTAAAAGACATAGAGTGGCTGAATGGATTTAAAAAAACAAGAGTCAACTATATGCTGCCTACAAGACACTCACTTCAGCTTTAAGGACACACACAGACTGAAAATGAAGATATGGAAAAAGATATTCCAAGTAAATGGATATCAAATGAAAGCAGGGGTAGCTACACTTATACCAGACAAAACAGATGTTAAGACAAAGACTGTTCTAGGAGACAAAAGAAGATCATTATATAATGGTTAAGGCATCACTCCAACAAGATTTTGTAACATTTATAAATATTTATGCACCCAACATAGGAGCACCTAAACATATAAAGCAAATATTAACAGACCTGATGGAAGAAATAAACAGCACAACAATAATAGTACTTCAATACCCCACTTTCAACAACGGATAGATGATCCAGACAAAAAAAAAAATCAATAAAGAAACACTGGACTTAAACTATACATTATACCAAATGGACTTGGACATTTACAAAACATGCCATTCAAAAGCAACAGAATACACATTCTTCTCAAGTGCACATGAAACATTCTCCAGGATAAATCATATGTTAGGCCACAAAACAAATCTTAATAAATTTAGGAAGACTGAAACCATATCAAGTATCTTTTCTAACCACAGTGGTATGAAAATAGAAATGAATTATAAGAAGAAAATGGAAAATTCACAAATATATGGAGATTAAACAACATACCTCCTGAACAATCAATGGGTCAAGAAGAAGTCAAAAGAGAAATCAAAAAACACCCTGAGACAAATAAAAATGGAAATACAAGATACTAAAACTTATTGGATGCTGCAAAACTTATGGGATACAGTTCCAAGAAAGAAGTTCATAGCAATAAAATCTTATATTAAGAAACAAGAAAGATCTCATATAAACAACTTAACTTTACACCTCAAAGAATGAAAAAAGAGAAGAACAAATGAAGCCCAAAGTTAGTAGAAGGAAGGAAATGACAAAGATCAGAGCAGAAATAAATGAAATAGAGACTGAAAAGATCAATAAAAAAATAATTGGTTTTTTGAAAAGATAAACAAAATAGGCATATGTTTAGCTGGACTTACCAAGAAAAAGAGAGAAGACTAAAAAAGAATTATAAATGAAAGAGGAGACATTACAACTGCTAACACAGAAATACAAAGGATCATAATAGACTACAGTGAACAATTATATACCAACAAATCGGAAACCTAGAAAAAACTGGATCAATTCCTAGAAACATACAACCTACCAAAACTGAATCATAAAGAAATAGAAAATCTGAACAGACCAATTATTAGCAAGGAGATTGAATCAGTAAACAAAAACCTCCCAACAAATGAAGGTCCAGGACCAGAAGCCTTCAATGGTTAATTCCACCAAAACTTTAAAGAATTAATACCAATTCTACTCAAACTCTTCCAAAAACATAGAAAAGAAGAAACACTTCCAAATTCATTTTATGAGGCCAACATTACCCTGATACCAATAATAGACAAGGACACTACAAGAAAACAAAATTACAAGCCAATATCCCTGATGAACATAGATGCAGAAATACTCAACAAAACATTAGCAAACCAAATTCAACAATGCATTAAAAAGATCATACACCATGATCAAGTGGAATTTATTCCAGGGACGCAAGGATGGTTCAACATCTGCAAATCAATCAATGTGATACACTGACTAACAAAATGAAGGGAAAAATATCACATAATCATCTCAATAGATGAAGAAAGAGCATTTGATGTAATTTATCATGAATTCATGATAAAAAAAAAAATAAACATCAATAAAGTGTGTATAGAGGGAAGGTACCTCAACATAATAAGACAATATATGACAAGCCCACAGCTAACATCATACTCACTGGTGAAAAGCTGAAAGCTTTTCCTCTAGATTCGGAGCAAAACAAGAATGCCAACTATCACTGCTTCTATTCAACATAGTACTGGAAATCACAGCCAGAGCAATTAGGCACGAAAAAGAAATAAAAGGCATCCAAATTGGAAAGGAAGAAGTAAAATCATTACTTATAATATTAAGTTATTATAACATTATAATATCATGTTATTATAACATTATTGCAGATAATATGATATTATATATGGAAAACCCTAAAGACACCACCAAAAAACTGTTAAAATTAATAAAATTAACCCAGTCAAGTTGTAAGATACGAAATCAATACATAAAAATATGTTGTTTCTATATACTAATAATGAACTATCAGAAAAAAAAATTAAGAAAACAATCCATTTACAATTGCATCAAAAAGAATAAAATACCTCAGAATAACTTTAACCAAGGAAGTGAAAGACCTATACACTGAAAAGTATAAGACACTCATGAAAGAAACTGAAGAAGACACAAATAAATAGAAAGCTATTTCATGCTGATGCATTGAAAGAATTAATATCATTAAAATGTCCATACCACCCAACGCAATCTACAAAATCAATACAATCCCTTATCAAAATTCATTTTTCACAGAAATAGAACAAACAATTGTAAAACTGGTAGGGAACCACAAAAGACCCTGAATAGTTAAACCAACCTTGAGAAAGAAGAACATAGCTAAAGGCATCACACTTCCTGATATCAAACAATATTACAAAGCTATAGTAATCAAAATAGTATGGTATTGGCATAAAAACAGACACACAGATCAATGGAACAGAATAGAGAGCCCAGAAATAAACCCATGCATATACAGTCAATGAATTTATGACACCAGGAGCCAAGAATATACCATGGAGAAAGGACATTCTCTTCAATAAATGATGTTGGGAAAACTGGACAGCCACACGCAAAAGAATGAAACTGGACCACTATCTTACACCGTACACAAAAACTACCCCAAAAAGGATTAAAGACTTGAATCCAAGACCTGAAGCCATAAAACTCCTAGAAGAAAACATAGGTGGTAAGCTCCTTGACATTGGTCTTGGCGATGATTTTTTGGATTTGACACCTAAAGCAAAGGCAACAAAAGCAAAAGTAAACAAATGGGACTACATCAAACTAAAAAGCTTCTGCACAGCAAAGGAAACCATCAACAAAATGAAAAGACAACCTCCTGAAAAGAAGAAAATATTTGCAAATTATGCATCTGACAAGGGGTTAACATCCAAAAAATATAAAGGACTCATACAACTCAATAACAAAAAAACAAATAATCTGATTTAAAAATAGGGGAAAATGGGCAGATGAACTGAATAGACATTTTTCCAAAGAAGGCATATAAATGGCCAACAGGTACATGAAAAGTGCTCAACATCACTAACCATCAGGAAAATGCAAATTAAAACCACAATGTGGTACACCTCATACCTGTTAGAACAGCTATCATGAAAAAAAAAAAAAAGAGATAACAATCGTTGGCAAGGATGTGGAGAAAACGGAACCCTTGTACACTCTTGGTGGAAATGCAAATTGGTACAGCCACTATGGAAAACAGTCTGGAGGTTCCTCAAAAAATTAAAAATAGAACTACATACCATATGATCCAGCAATTCCACATCTGGGTATTTATCCAAAGGAAATGAAAACACTAACTCAAAAAGATATCTACACCCCCCTGTTCATTGCAGCATTGTTTACAGTAGCCAAAACATAGAAACAACCTAAGCTTCCAGCGACAGATGAGTGGATAAAGAAAAGGTGGCGTATATATATAAAATGGAATATTATTCAGCCATAAAAAAAAAGGAAATTCTGCCATTTGCAACAACATGTTTGGACCTTGAGGGCATTTTGCTAAGTGAAGTAAGTCAGACAGAGACAGACAAATAATGTTACAATATTACTAATATTTGAAATCTAAAAAAACTGAACTCATAGATACAGAGAACAGACTGGTGGTTGCCAGAGGCAGGGGACAGGGGTGTGTGAAATGGATGAAGGTGGTCAAAAGGTACAAATTTCCAGTTATAACATTAATAATTTCTAGGAATGTAATGTACAGCATGGTGACTAAAGTTAACAATATTGTATCATATATTTGAAAGTTGCCAAGAGAGTAGATCTTAGAAGTTCTTATCACAAAAAAACAAATTGTAACTATGTGAGATTACGGATATTAACTAAACTTATTGTGGTAACCATTTCATAATATATAGATCTATCAAATCATGTTGTACACATAAAAGTAATACAATGCTATATGTCAATTATACCTCAATAACCCTGGAAAAACTTACTTTCCCTTACAATTGCAGTGAAGAAATAAATCTTCAAAATTCAAAAAAAAATTCTATGAGGAAGAAATAAAAAATAAGAGTGACTACATTGAGGCATTGCTTAGTCATTTTAAAATAAAATCACCAGTTCTCACTTATAATCAATCTTAACAAAGCTCCATTCATAAGGAGGTTAAGTAATAAGTAAAAGTTAGCCTTCACCATGCTGGAAATTCTGACCACAGCTGTGATCAGAGCAATAAATGTCTAGCAAATTTATCCTTTCAAATACCATGTCATTCAGAGCAGTATTGCTGTTAATCAATAAGGTCAAACTTTTCCCAACTGTAATTGATGCACTCCTTATGTAGAAATGACAGAGTGATTTTAGGGCCCAATTGTATAGTCTTAGCTCACACAAAATTCACAAGGAAGTCAAAGTAGTTAATTGTACATACTGAAAGTATTCAAACCAAAAAGCAGCATAAAAATGTATCGGAGATAAACATTTAAAATTCTGAACAATTACAACAGTAAATACATTCCATTCACAATAGTATCAAAAGAAAAAATACTTAGGAATAAATTAAACAAAATCAGTGCAAGACTTGTACATTAAAAACTACAAAACATTGCTGAAGGAAATTAAAGACCAAAAGAAATGGAATGATGTCCCATGTCCATGGATGAGAAGACTTAATATTGTTAAGATGGCAATATTCCCGAAATTGGTCTACGAATTTAATACAATCCATGACAAAACACTGCTGGCTCTTTTGATGAAATTGACAAGCAGATCCTAAAATTCATATGGAAATGCAGAGAACCTGAACTAGCCAAAAGAATCTTGAAAAAAAAAAAGAGCAAAGTTGCAGGAATCACACTTTCCAATTTCAAAACTTACTAGAAAGATATAGTAATCAATAGAAGTGAAATCCCAGAAATAAACCTTTACATTTATGGTCAGTTGATTCAACAAAGGTGCCAAGAAAATTCAGTGGGAAATAAATAAATCAAATAAATAGTATTTTCAACAAATGGTGCTGGGACAGGATATCCACATATAAAAAAAAATGAAGTTGGACCTCTATCTCACACCATAAACAAAAGTTAACTAAAAATAAATCATAGACCTATGCCAGAGCTAAAACTGTAAAACTCTTATAGAAAACCATGAGAGTAAAAATTTCATTATCTTGGATTAGGCAATAATTTCTTATATACGCTACCAAAGCAATTTTTAAAAATTGACCCATTAGACTTAACCAAAATTTAAAACTTTTGCCCTGAATAGCCAAAGCAATTTTGAGCAAGAAGAACAAAGCTGGAGGTATCACATTCCCTGATTTCAAAACATATTACAAAGCCAAGTAAACAAAACAGTACGCTACTAGCATTAAAAACAGACATATAGACCCATGGAACAGAATAGACAGCTCAGAAATAAACCCATACACATGAAGTCACTTGATCTTCCACAAAGGTGCCAAGAGTACACAATGGAGAAAAAATAATCTCTTGAATAAATGGTGCTGGAAAAATTAGATAACTACTTGCAAAAGAATGAAATTGGACCCTTTTCTCATACCATACACAACAATCAACTCAAAATGGATTAAAGACTTAAATGTAAAACCTGAAGCAATAAACCTCTTAGAGGAAAACATAGGGAAAAACCTCCTAAACATTGGACTGGGCAATGATTTCTTGGATATGACACCAAAAGCACAGGCAACACGGGCCAGCCCAGTGGTGTAGCAGTTAAGTGCACGCGCTCCGCTTCAGTGGCCCTGGGTTCACAGGTTCAGATCCCAGGCACACACCCACGCACCGCTTGTCAAGCCATGCTGTAGCAGTGTCCCATAGAAAGTGGAGGAAGATGGGCATGGATGTTAGCCCAGGGCCAGTCTTCCCCAGAAAAAAGAGGAGGATTGGCATCAGATGTTAGCTCAGGGCTGATCTTCCTCACCAAAAAAAAAAATAAATAAAAGCACAGGCAACAAAAGCAAAAATCGACAAGTGGGACTACATCAAATTAAAAACCTTCTGTATAGCAAAGGAAATAATTAACAAAAGGAAAAAGCAACCTATGGAATGGGAGAAAATATTAGCAGACCATCTATCTGATAAGAGGTTAATATCTTCTACAACACAATAGCAAAAACACAAATAACCCACTTAAAAAATGGGCAAAGGACCTGAATAGAGAGTTCTCCAAAGAAGACAGACAAATAGCCAACAAGTACATGAAAGGGTACTCAACATCACTAATCATCAGGGAAATGCAAACCAAAATCACAGTGAGCTATCACCTCACACCTGGTAGGACGGCTATTATCAAAAAATCAAAGGACAAGTGTTGGTGACGATGTGGAGAAAAGGAAACCCTTGTACATCATTAATAAGAATGTAAATAGGTATAGACACTATGGAAAACAATAGGGCGGTTCTTCAAAAAATTATACATAGAATTACCATTTGATCCAATAATCCCACTTTTGGGTATATATCCAAAGGAATTGAAATATGGATCTCAAAGAGATATGTGCACTTCCATGTTAATTGCAGCATTATCCACAATAGCAAAGGTATAAAACAACCTAAATGTCCATTGACAAATGAACGGATAAAGAAAATGTGGGATAATCCCCCCTTATCTGCAGAGGATACGTTCCAAGACCCCCAGTGGATGCCTAAAACTGCAGGTAATACCAAATCCTATACATACTATGTTTTTTCCTATACATACATTCCCATGATAAAGTTTAATTTATAAATTAGGCACAGTAAGAGATTAACAACAAATAAAATAGAACAATTATAATAATATACTGTAATAAAAATTATGTGAATGTGGTCTCTCTCTCCCTTTCTCTCTCTCACTCAAAATATCTTATTGTACAAATTTAATGTCTTTTCCATCTTAACTAAGCACTTATCATGCACTGTGGCCGTAACTTTTCCAGTTTGAGGTGCGACAGCAAAACTAGCACAAACTTCTTTTTTTTTTTTGAGGAAGATTCACCCTGAACTAACATCTGTTGCCAATCTTCCTCTTTTTGCTTGAGGAAGATTAGCCCTGAGCTAACATCTATGCCAATCTTCCTCTATTTTTTTGTACGTGGGTCACCATCACAGCATGGCTGACAAGTGGTATAGGTTTGCACCCAGGATGCAAACCCACGAACCCAGGCCACCAAAGCAGAGCATGCCAAACTCAACCACTAGGCCACGGGGCCAGCCCCCAAACTTCTTTTTTCTTCTTGACAATTTCACAGACAGAAGATTTGTCCTTATTGTAGATCTTAGCAACCTCAGCATATGATTTTTTTTCTTTTATTATTAAGTCAAGAACTTTTACATTTTCACTTAAAGGAAGTACTTTATGGCTTCTCTTTGGCATATCCAAGTCGTAAGCATCACTACTCTCACCCTTTAGTGCCTTATTAAGCAAAATAAGGGTTACTTGAACACAAGCATTGCAACACCACAACTGTCAATTTGATAACCTAGAGGGCTACTAAGTGACTAACGAACAGGTAGCATATACAGTATGGATACGCTGGACAAACGGATGATTCACGTCCTGGGCAGGACAGAGCAGGACGGCATGAGATATTATCATGCTACTCAGAACAACACAAAATTAAAACATATAAATTGTTTATTTCTGGAATATTCCACTTAATATTTTCAGACCACACTTAACTGCAGGTAACTGAAACCATGGAAAACAAAACCATGGATAAATAGAGACCACTGTATATACATACAATGGAATACTATTCAATCTTAAAAAAGAAGAAAATCCCATCATTTGCAACAACACGGATGGACCTCGAGGGCATTATGCTAAGTGAAATAAGCCAGACATAGAAAGACAAAGAGTGCATGATATCACTTACATGTGGACACTAAAATAGTCAAACTCATAGAAGCAGAGAGTAGAATGGTGGTTTCCAGGGGCTGGGGAGAGGGGGTAAAGGAGAGATGTCAGTCAAAGGGTACAAAGTTTCAGTTATGAAGATAAAAAAGTTCTGGATATCTACTGTACAACATAGCCCTGTGATTAACAGTACTATACTGCATACTTAAAATTTTGCTAAGAGGGTAGATCTTATGTTAAGTGGCCTTACCACAAAAGGGAAAAAACAAAAAAGGGGGAGAAGGAGGAAACTTCTGGAGGTGAGGGATAAGTTTATGACATTGATTGTGATGATGGTTTCACAGGTGTATACTTATGTTCAAACACATCAAGTTGTATACATTAAATATCACAGTTTTTATATGTCAATAATCCCTCAATAAAGTGTTTTTTAAAATTTTTTTCAACTTTTGAACTTCAAAAGACAACATCAAGAAAGTGAAAAGACAACCCACAGAATGGGAGAAAACATTGGTAAATCATATACCCAATAAAAGACTTATATCCAGAATCTATAGAAAAATTCTTACAAAATCAATAATAAAAAGACAAGTAATCCAATTTCTAAACAGGGAAAGGATCTAAATAGACATTTCTCCAAAGAAGAAATATAAATGGCCAATAAGCACATAAAAAGATTTTCTACCAAAAATATAATCTAAATTATTAAAGCTTAATTTAAAACGTACAAAGGCTTTAGTAAGGCCCTCTGTAGAGGCTATTTTTTTATTGTTAAAGATAGGCACTTTTTTTAGCAGTCAAAAGCAAAGGCTAAAAGCTCACCTATACAGGAGATAAAAGAAAAGAGAATGAATGTCTACGACTGCGTATTGGAAACTGTTGCTATAATAACTGTTACGTATGGTGAATAATTATTATAATGAAGTAGTAGAAAAGTAGCATTGACAGTGCAGCTAACTTCTCTCCATGAGGGAAATATCAAGATCATTAAAAGAGTCGGAGTGAAAGGATGCTGAAAACTCGCACTTAACGACAGTGCAGCAAAACCCTGAGCAGAATGCATCTCCCTCAGAAATCCCTGGAAACCCTACAAAGCCCCCTATGTAGCTAAAACACAAAACTTGAGCTATAAAAGTTAGTTCTCTTTTGCAGAAAAACTAACAGCAGCTTTATTATCTTTTCATTTTACTTTTCCCACCAATGATGAATTTAGTCTGAGAAACTTAAGATTCTTAGCAAGCAACAAGTGAAACAGTTTTGGAACTCTTTGGATTCTCAGTTCTTTTATCTAAGCCCAGCTCGGCAAACTATGGAAAACAGGCCAAATCCAGGCTGCCCTGCTTATGTGCAACCCACTGGCTAAGAATAGCTTTTACATTTTTAAATGGTTGGGGGCAAAAAATCAAAAGAAGAATAATATTTCATGACATGAAAATTATATGAAATTCAAATTTCAGTGTACATAAATACGTAAAGTTTTATTAGAACATAGCTATGCTTTTTTGCTTATTGCCTATGTATTTCTAAGGCTGCTTTCCCACTTCAACGACAGAGTTGAGTAATTGCGACACACAGCATATGACCCACAAAGACTAACATACATACTCTCTGGCCCTTTAGAGAAAACATTTGCTAACACGTCATCTGAGATAAACGTACTAATATACACTTATAATCTCTTTTTAAAAAACAAACTCAAGTACTCCACAAAAAAAACAACAAAGTTCATGCAACTAACAAGTGTCTCCATTTTGATGTACATGAATGGGGCTCTAAAAAGCCAATTCTTTTTCTTAAAATCTTTAGTTGGCTTTCATGTCTTAAAGTAAATGTATGGACTAAGCCTGAAAATCCCAGACAACATAAAGACTGATTTATCCCTTAAAAGTATAATATTTGACCCAGCATTCTTTTGGCTACAGTATTTATATATCTAATAATTTTAGCATCTCAGGAATTTTCCATATGTCTCATTTAAATGGTTCCCTGAAGAAAGTTCAGCCAGCTCCAAAAATGCCCTCAGTATAATACCAAAAGGAGTTATGAATTTTCTTCTCACCTCCAAAGCATAATAGTGAAGAACTATACTGCAGGCTCAATAGCCAGCTCGCCTGGTTTGTTCACTAACTTTCTGTGAAATCCTGAGCAAGTCACATAATTTTTCGGTATCAATTTCCTTATTATGCAAACACAAAGATTTTGGAAACACAATAAGGAAAACAAGTGAAAGCCTCTAGTCCCTAGAGAAAAGTACTAAATAAATGTGTAGTTCTTAAAAGGCAAAAGTGTTCTCACTGCCGTATTATTTTATATCGTTTTTTGTGAAGATTTATCACATCAAAATCAAAACTTTTCCCGTAAAACTTCCAAAACAATTTCTTAACCGTGGAGCTTCAGCAAACTTTCCCATCTCAGTCCATCATGAACCCCTTGCTACCAGCCACACAATTTTAGGAGTTCAACCGTCCATAGACAGAAGACTATAAACAGGACTCTCAATTCCAAATGCCTCCCTCCAGAGATGGCTGAAACAGATATTTACCAAACTAGGTAAATGCCATAGGCTAAGGAAGAAAGGAGAGGTCAAAAATACAGGGAAAACAAAAAAGAAGCAATGAAAACTTTTGGAATGTAGGAAGGAAAGGGTGAACCCAGTAGGGAAAAACGTAGTTAATGCTTTCTTTTGGATTATCACTATAGGTTGTGAGTATTTGGTAAGGAAGATAAAATAACAAATCTCATTAACAGCCTCCAGCATCAAAAAGCAAAAAAAAAGCAGGAAGTAAATATCATGGTATAACACGCTAGCACAGAGAAAAGCGTTAAGTATAAACCTTCAAGAATACAATCTAGCAATTCAAAGATTCATTTGATGTTATAGGTCCATGCATATTTAAGTACAATCATTCCTAATTTCATAGTTTCTTATAGTTTTCTCTAGCTGTTGTTAGTAGTTAGACTAGGACAGGCCAAATCCGTGAACCAATTTAGAATAATGGTTGCAATTTTCATGAAGTACTATTTTTAAGTGGAGTCTTCATTAAAATTTTCTGTCTCCAGCTCTTTTTTAACCCCATATTCTTTAGCACTCATTCCCTTTCACTGCCAGAAACTTGTTCCGTGATATTAAATTTTCACTGATTTGGGGACACTAGTGCGCCTCTCGGTTTTCTCATATAACTATGATCACGATTTGAGCATGAATTTAATATTGTGTGTGTGCGCGTGTGTGTGTGTGATAAAAACAGTTTTGCTGTAAATAACACACTTCAATTAACTTCAGTAACTCCTTTCTCTCCATAATGACTACTCAGGCACTCAGATGCACTAGCTCCTAAAATCCTTTGTAACTAAACCCCTTAGATGTATATTTCATAATATTTTACTATGTGGGAAATTTAATTCCTTATACCTAGGTTTATACATACTCATTGGTATAATATCACTGATATTTTGAAGTCAATCCAGCCTCTCTTAATACTTCTCTCGTTAGAAATGAGTTAATAAGCTCTGATTCTGGAGGAACACCTTGTGTGACCAGTTAAACCTGAACATTTTACAATCCTCTTTAAATATTACTATTAATTAACTTAGAGAGTGTCTAGTCCAAAGCGTCTCACATTGGTGTGGGAGAAATAATAGTAGTCTGGATGTTAAGAGATCTACTTTCTACTTATTAGCAGTATTTGAAGACTGGCATTTGAAAATATGGGAAAGAAAATTATCCTCTGGGAAGTAAACTCTGTAGTCAATCCACACAATGGATTGGAGGAGAGATTTACTCAAAAGGGAAAAGAACTTTCTTCTCACATCCAAGAACATGATAGCAATGAATTATATTGCTAAGGTCACATGATCAGTCACCTTAAGAACCAGAATGGATCCCAGGCTACAGTGGCTAACCTTGACTACAAATTGATTAAAAGCATTAGCATGTCTAAAGAAAGTCATTGTCAATCAAAAAGGGATTGTGTCAACCATGGAAAAAAAGAAAACCATAAAAGTTGGTGATATCCACCCAAACATTGTCCAACAGAGTAAGAATTTTATACAATAAACTTTAAATGCTATAACCCCATCGGTAAGATTATGTCTATAAAAATGATAGATTAAACTGATGATTTTTAACTTTATACCATCAAACACTCAATTTATCCAGCTTCCTTTGTTCTATTTCCATGCTCACTAAGCAATCTTCTGGTTATTGTTTATGTTCCCAAATTGGTCTGTCTACAATGAGAAAACATACTGGTTGTGTGGGCATATTTTGTTCCGCATAGTAACTTTATTTTTTATTATAAATTAAAACTCAGTTCTTATTTTATATCTTAGCTTCATGATCTTGGTTAATGTGAGTACACTCCTAAGAGACAAATCTGGTCTTGGCATATGTTTCTGACAGGAATCATAGTTGCAAGTAACAGAATCCACTCTGGCTAATTTACAGGGAGAGGAATTTGTTCTGGGTTATTAGGTTATTTAGAGAATTTCCGTGAGATTCAGAAAAGCCAGGTTTGAATGGTACTCAGGCACGAACAACATCAGCCAAGAAAAACTTTCAATATCACCACAGCTCTATTTTAGTGGAAACCCCACTACCGCCACGACCCATCACTCAATGCCTATGATACTAGAAACCAGACTTGAGAAGCTCTCTTAGGACTGCCTCAGAAGAATGAAATGCTTCTGCCACTAGACTGCAAGAAAAGCCTATTTCTCCATGTGTGGCCCCTCTCATGTTGTTTACTTCATCCCTCCAAGTCTCACGGGTATGCATCCTTTTGGCAGAGCATGGGCCACATTCCCAGCTGCAAGAGAGCCTGGGAAGTGTAGTTTTTATTTTTCCAACCTCTTCAGTACTAAACAGGAGTTGGAATACATCAAATGAACCAATCCCCAGCATCTATCAAATTGTTATACTGCTTAAAACACTTAAACCAAAGAATTGTGTGATATTTGACATTTTTCTCCCTCCCCTCTCCCTCCCTCTCTCTCTCGCTATCTTTCTCTCTGGTTCTCTTTCGCAACTTTTTCACTCATAAAATTAGGATATTAATATATATCCTATTTCCTCACAGAGATTGTTATAAAGATCATGCCATTGATAAAGACCATGCCACTGATACATGTCAAAGTATTTTGAAAAGCATGAACCTATATGAATATAACACAGCACTGTCATAAAAATTACTAATTACTGAGAGCTTATCATGTGTCATTCACAGAACTAAAAACTTTAGATTTAATATAACAATTATAGTACAGGAAGTAGGGGAAGAAATTAATCACTGTGCAATATTGCCTCCTGTCATTATTTGTTATATGTGACTATTTAAAACAGTTAAATAAATTCCCAGATACTTTATTCATCTATTTACTTAGGTTAAATGACTCTCAAGCTCCTTACTTGAAATTAAACCAGAAATGTAAGTAAAGAACTGTTTATTTTTTATAGAAACCTGTCCAGAAAATGGCCTTCAGAAGTTTAATGCTTTTTAATAATTAAACCTAGCCTGTTAAACTATATTCATAACAACATTCAACTGCTTAAGAACTTACGGTTGTTCCCTGATCTCTAAGATATCAAATGCAATATTTTCTGTTTCAAGGCATGTTCAACTCTGAATCAACAAGTCCTAAATTATTCAGTTTCACTTAATTCATTCTCTGTTCCAGGTAAACTATTTACCACATTCCTGTTAACCCTATTAACTTACATTTGCTCAGACCTTTCCCTCCACCAGAGGTCCGCTGTGTCTATCATTCCTTTCAAGATGGCATCCTGAGCACTCTTATTTAACCAGGTCTTTCCCCAGACTTCACTGAGATGAAAATAGAAAAGTACAAAAAAGGAATAAAACCATAACAAGATTGTTAAGGGGAGTCAACAGCAGTTGAGAGTCTTCTGGAAGATGGAAAGTTGATGGAAGGGTGCTGACAGATGAAAAGAAGAAGAGAAAGCTGCAGTCTAGAATATGCCATGAGGAGTCTGCAGAGGATGTTGGAGTCATTTTGCCCATTGGAGTCCAAAAAGGCTCTAGCCTGGAGGTATGATACAGGGCAGAAACGAGCAGGGGTCTGAAAACCGGAGTGATTAATTGACTTCCTGTATATGAAACGCTGTGCTCCCTGCCCTTTCTCTATGACTGTATGCAAAGCAGCAGGCAGCCCAGCAGTTAGCCACAGTCATAAAAAAAATGGGGAAACTTTTTTTATCCGAAGAAATTAAGGAAATCATGTGGGGAAAACTGAAGCATCTAGTGTGTTATTGGACTCCAGAGGAAAGCCCTCCTTATTCTGACATACAGAGAGGTTCACAGCTATTTTACGGCAAGAAAGAGGGACAATGCCAGAAAAAGAAATACATGGAATACAGGACATGGTGTGCCTAACCCAGAGACGTCTGCAGATGATAACCAAGTTGATACATCATTGAAAGGAAGACATAGGGTTTCAGAAGAGGTGTCTCTGAAGAGAAAAAATGAAAAGAAAGACTCCGTGAAACAACTATTAGGATTGAAAGAGAGGCTAAACTTTAGAATGTGGTAAAGAGATTCAGAATCTCTAGAGAAAGCAAAATATAAATATAGGAAACGCACAGTCCAATTAGGAACTAGATCAAATGGTAGCAGAATTTTAAGCAATGGGAAAAAAAATCGATTTGACCTTGATCATGGAACCATTCCCCTTTGGCACAGGGGTTGTGACATTGGACCCTTAGAGAAGGAGACACAATTTTAGCGTACTACTGCTTTATCACGTAGTGAATAAAATGTATAGAGTCATAATAACATTAACGTGGTGCATTGGTTTTCAACTTTACTATCAACTAATGAACAAATGCAGATGACTTTCACTATGGTTGAATATCAGAATTAACATGTTAAAACCTTGACAATGTAAGAGTAAAGTTAAAAGTGACAGAAAGTAGAAGTAAGGACAGAGGGAATCAAATGTGGTGCTGTTGTTCTTACCATACACAAAGGAGAGTCAGGATACTGACTAGATGGAATACGAAACAGGAGGGTAATAGTAAAACTAAAAATAATATCAAACTATCAAACACTGGAAGGAAGAAAGGTGGGGATAAAGAGGTAGTAGATATGAAAAAATTTTCATATTTCATAAAAGAGAGTAAACGGATAATGTCTTAAGTTGATAAGTAAAGGAAAAGAGTTATAAGCATATAACTTAAAGTTATAGAATAATGACCAGAAGATCAAAAATCAAAAAGGCCTCCTCCAGGGCAAGGGACTGGAAGTAAAGGATTTTCTCTGACCTGTGGGACTGAAGGTAGCAACAAGCAGGACATGAGATCGCTGCTTTTCATCATAAATTCTTCTGCATTATCTGATTTTCTAGGATGTACCTATTTTCCGCTAAAATTTTTATAGATTTGATTCAAAGTTCAACTTCTCTGAAACAATTATCAGTTAAGCCTCTTCATTCTGACCATTCCACCACTATTATGTGCTCTCTTAACACTTTCATATTTGAAGGTACTGTAATATCTAGAACTTGTTCATCTCCTACAATGATTCTCATTTAATTTCCTAAAATTTTCTTTCTTTCTTTCTTTCTTTATTTTTTTGTGAGGAAGATCAGCCCTGAGCTAACATCCATGCTAATCCTCCTCTTTTTGCTGAGGAAGACTGGCTCTGAGCTAACATCCATTGCCAATCCTCCTCCTTTTTTTTTTTCCCCCCAAAGCCCCAGTAGATAGTTGTATGTCATAGTTGCACATCCTTCTAGTTGCTGTATGTGGGACGCGGCCTCAGCATGGCCAGAGAAGCGGTGCGTCAGTGCGCGCGCGGGATCCGAAGCCGGGCCGGCAGTAGCGGAGCGCGAGCAATTAACTGCTAAGCCACGGGGCCGGCCCCGTAAAATTTTCTCTAAAAAGTGTGACTACCAAAATATTTTAAACTGTATATGTGGTTTACATTAGTTTTCTATTGGAGAGTGACGAGCTCGAGTCTATCTCTGCCTGATCCCACAGGGAGCTCTGGAGAATGAGTGGCACGGGAGCCAACCTATTGTGTCCCAGGATCAGTTAGTTTCAGATTTAAAGATCTAAAGTTTAAGATCTCTGAAGTCAGGGATCAGAACTTTTTTCATTTCTTCAACTTTTTTCATTTTTTAATGAAATACTAAGTATTTGATACAGAGTGCAGTGTATATTTAGTTTGGCTAATATATTAAGTAGCCAGCAAAAAACAAACAAAAAATCTGCCATGCAAACTTCTTATCTAATACTTGATTCTCTTTAGTCCATAATCTAACATTCTCTCTTCATTTCACAGGCCAATGTTTTATTCTTTTCAGTTTTTAATAAATGTTTCTGAAATGATTTTTTAAGAGTTCTGAGATATTTCAGGGAATTCTCTATCCAATCCTACCACTTCACATAAGATAGGGAGGATGCACCTGTTCTCCATCTCAGAGTCTGATCTCAAGAGGGTGAAAAGAGAAGACAGAAACTATGGAATGTTGTCTCTTTCATGTACCCCAAGCCTTATCAGCTGTCCTTCTCCAGGCAAGCCTTAAACTTGATTCCTTTTCTGTCCAGATTGCATGCTTACAAACTGGGATAAGAAACAAAGGAATTTTATCTCTGACGCTGAGAATTATTTTTTGCTGGACTTTTTCCCTTTCCTTGAATGCCAATGAATTGATTCTATTTCAAACCCATCACTGTCTGTACACCAACTCCTAATGACCCAAAAAGCATAAGAAAATAGCATAGCTTTTAATCATAATGTTCTCCTTGGGACACACAAGCCAGAAGGCTCTTTCAAGAGAAATCAAAATTATTGACAGTTGTCTAGCACTTAGGTATCTCAGAAACAAGCATCAACACAGGTATGCAAAATTTTGCCACGTCTCTGTAATGAGTTTCATGCTTAACTGCCCGAGAAAGACAGACACCTAAGTAATAAAATGTTACATGAAAAAACCATTGGAGTATGGTGACTTCCATCCTTTAAGACTTATTAATTGTATAGTGGCCTTCAGTCAAATCCAATATAGCACATAGCAGACCTGTGGTCAAGTTTATGACATAAGTTTATAACATAAGTTTATGACATAATCTCCAATATATTCAAACCTGCATTATGCCTGGAAGTTACACCTTGAGGAGGGTAAAGAGAAGAGTGGCCACCAGCCAATGACTAACTGATCTTAGGACACAAAAGGTTGGCTCTCTTACTTCAAGGGGAGACAACTCCAGTGCCACTCATTCTCCAGAGGTCCCTGTGGGATCAGGCAGGGATAGACTTTAGCTCAGCACTGTCCATAAGAAAACTAATGTGAGCCACAAACACTATTTAAAATATTTTGGTAGCCATATTTCTAAAAGTTTTAACATTAAGAAACATTTTTAAAAAGTAAACAGTAAAAAATATTAAATATTAAAAATGTAAAAAGAAATAGGTAAATTGAGTTTTAAAACTATATTTTGTTTTACTAGCGTATTCAAAATATATCATTTCAACATGCAATCCATATAAAAATTATTAATGAGGTATTTTACATTTTTTCATACTAAGTCTTTGAAATATATTATGTATTTTACTCTTACAAAACATCTCAATTCAGATGCTAAATTTTCATCAGAACTACTGGATCTATATTTAGATTTCATAATTTACAGTTGAAAAAGTAGATTCGCATACCCATATTTTAAAGTTTTCTAGTGACTAAATCAAGTATCCATTTTTAAAGTTTAAATTATAATTAAATAAAATTAAAAAGTCAGATCCTCAGTTACACTACCCACATTTCAAGCAGTCAGTGGCTACATGTGGCTAGTGTTTGCCATACTGTACAGTGCAGCTTTAGCTAAGCTTTGCTCAGCTTCTTCCTCGCCCTATCCTGCTTCTTTCATTCCCTCATAGGTTTCACTTGAGAGGACTCCTTAAGCAAATCACTTGCACAAGAACCCCCATCACAGGTTCTGCTTTTAAGGAACCCAACCTATCTATATGATTATAATCTATTCCCCTCTTAGAGATTTGCGATGCAATTTAGCATTTTAAAAGCATTGAGTGAGAAAAACTCTGGTAAAGATCCCTACTTAAAATTTTTAATCTAGAGTTCTATAACTTTATGTAACTGCTTTTTCTCACAGAAGAGCTCTTAACATCTCCCTGAACACTATTTTTCCAAGGAGCACAATTTGAGGCTGTACTAGAGCATTATTCTCAAGCAATTCCAAAGACACTTGGAGTGATAAGACTAACGTATATTAAATGACAGCAAAAACAAAGGGAAAAATATATGTACAATTACCAAATAGCCAACAAATTTTTTTTTAGTATAGCATCATAAAAAGCAGTCCCAACTCTGCCAACTAACTGGGTGACCTAGGCGAGTCATTTTTTCTTTCTAGACTTAAGTCTCCTCAATTGTACAATAGAGATAACAATAATAGCTACTTCACAGGGTTATAGTGAGGGTTAAGGTCTGTGTCCACTACTGTGATCAATGCTTTATTTGCACTATCTCATTAATAAATACTAACTAATATTATTATTGTTGTTGTTGTCATCACTCAATTTAGAGAGGCACTGTGGAGACGTAATCTATCTTCTATATATTAATGCCAGATAAATCTTCCTAAAGCACAGATCTAGCCCTGTCACTGTCTGACAAAAAATTTCCTTTGGTGCCCCAGCATCTTGATCTTGGTATTCAAGGACCTCCAACATCTATTCCAATCCATTATTACAGGCTGATTTCTCACTTTGCTTTCCATGCATCCTATGCAAGGATCAGGATTTAAGGAATCTCTACATTGGATGACCATTATAAAAAGGATGAATGAAAAAGGAGATTGAAAGGAAGTATCCAAAGAGATAAAGATGGAAAATCAGGACTGTGTGCTGCTCCATTACTCAAAGAAATCGAGTATTTTAGAAAGAGAAAATAATCAACTGTGTCAAATGTGCTGAGAATTCAAGTCAGATGATACTAGAGATATAAAGTTTGTTTATACATGATAAGTGTAAGGTAATATCAAAATAGCCAAGTGGAACCACCTAGTAAATGGTTAGAGCAGTGGTGTTGACCACAGTGTGTATCACTTCTCACTGGAGGAGAAAGGAGTACAGTTTCAACCGCTGTGTTGAGCACCAAACATTCACAAGAATGATTATTATTCGTGGGAGTGAGTTGAGCATGATTATCTACATGTTAATATAGAAAAATGATTGAAAAGCACACAGAGTTTGGTAGTAGAGCTTTATATGATAACTAAAAAAATGGTCAATAAAGCACTTATAAAGTTCTGGGAATGAAAAAGCTCCCCAAGGAAAAGAGAAAATAGAGGAGAGGACCAAAACTAAGGCTTGAGAAAAATCACAGGAGACAAGTGGAAGAAGAAATCAACAAGGAAAGAAAAGGCAAGTGTGAAGAAGTAATAGGACAATTTAGTGTATAATGTCCTAAAAGAGAAGGGGATAAAGTTTCAAGATGAGCAAATGAATATCAAATGCAGCAAAGGAATTAAAGAAAATTAAAATTGTGCGAAAGTAATTGGCTTAAACAACAAATAGGCCAAAGCAGAAGAACAGATAAGGTAAAATAGAATTAAGTTTAAGAAGAGCGTAGACTAAAAGGAAATGGAATTTTTTATTAAGTATTTGCCAATCATCAAGCAGGGGCAAGCTAATATGTGTGAAGAAAGAACCAGTGAAAAGGAATATGAATGAACAGTCTAGAGAAAGAGAAGATAATTGTAGAATAAAAGTCTCTCAATAGAGGAGAAGAGATGATCTAGGATCCAGGTAACAATCGGAAAGATTAGTTTTAAAGAGTAAAAAGAAACACTACTTCCTTTGAAACTGAAGAAAGAGATGAAAATAAAGAGTTAAGGACTCTAAAGAAGAGAAATTCTAAAGATTCTTATTTCTGACACCAAGAAATTACAGACAGCTTAAGGCACTCTTTAACACTAGAATATGCAACAAAACAACAATGTTCAGACTTATCTTCTGTGAACATAAACTTTAGATCACTCATGAGCATTATACCAACTCTGCTATCTTCACACACATTTATGAAATGGTTACAGAGTGGTGCCATCTCTCTAGCTGTGGAGGACAGCAAAGCCATGGCTAATATATGAATCACACCTTTGATTTCAGACTCTGTACCAGCTGAGATTTCAGGCCATTTTAGTTTCTGGGACTCATCACTTATAAATCAATCTGTTAACATGCATTAAATCATTGCTACCGCCTTTGAATCATACATCAAAGTAAATGGTATGTGGCTCATAGAATTTCTCTTACTTTCAAAATTGACATTACTGTTATTTCTCAAATAAGTCTGTCTATATGTCATAGGTCCAGCATATCAAGTGACTGAAATTGAGATAGCTGCACACATGCATTAAATACTTCCCAATTGCCCACACAACACTTCAAGATGGGCAACACTGAAGAGTTTGCTGGGAATATCAAATGCACTACAAGAAAAGCCTGCTGCAGATTTTTCAAGTGAATGCTAAGGGATGCCATGTTGAGTGTTTTCCAGCAATTAGTAGTTTACAAGCAATGTAGCTAATTAGCTCATCAGTCTTCAGTGGAAGTGTTTCCACAAACATTCTGCCAGCTACAAGACACCATGCATGCATGTTAAAATGTGTTAGAACAAGAGTTTATCATCCCCTTTCAAATGAAGAATGAACTGCAACTCCTGAAGCACACTGTACTTGGTTGAAAAGATTATTGTATTTGTGACTTTATGCTTATCTAAGAACACTCTTGATATATAATAGTTAAATACACACAACATCAACATAGCAATAGATGGAAATAACGAGGCAGCAGCTGTTGCCTTCTGAAACCATATATAGGCTATGAGCAATTGGTGGTAAATACTAAACATTTTATCTAAGTCCTAACTGCAATGTTATTAAACAGAGTGGATAGAGCTGACCTGTTACTTAGGGGTGGTTAAATAAAAATGAACTGCTATTTTCTTTTATAAATGAATGTTCAATACAGCCGAGTTTCAAAAGATAAGATCTTTCAATACAGGTGACCCAAAATGGACACCAGTACATTTTTTAAATCTCTATTTTCCATAGGATACAATTTACTTCCGTGAACCCCCCAAAAATGCATTGAATAATCAGAGAGGCAACAGTAATATTTTAAATGTTCAATATTAGAAATTCTATAATGGCATTTGTTGTTTAAGTAAGTACCCAAGTATTCTGATAGGAAGATTAATTGCGCTTCCAAGATACCATTTTCCAGGAATAACTGTTTCTAGAAGTAATCATTTTCTCTGACTAATATGGATGATAGTAAGCCTTGATTTCTAATTCCTGCTGGGAAAAAAGTCTGCAAACCCAGGGTCTTGCAAATCATGGAGATGAAGAACTATGAAAATGTGGAAAGAGGGATAAATTTTTAAAATATCCTGAATACATGTGTATTGCATGTGAGGAATGTGTACAATTTTAATACAAACGTTTACTTTCCACCAGGGAGAGAGACAGTCCCATACCTACTAGCCACATCATCTACCCTGCTAGAAATACTCATGAGCCATGCAAACTGGGGCAAGTTGTCAGCTGCTGCTGGCCTAAGCTTTACAAACATGCAGTTGGGAGGCTCCTGCATTAGTAGACTAGACAGCATAGCATTTCTTTTAGTATAAAATACCATGGCCCCATATTTGGGAAGGAGAGCTATAGTTAGAGGGCCCCTGATTATTCAAAAAGCTCTTCATTAATCTTCCTAGCCTTCCAACTGGCTCATGGTAGCCTTGGTGGAGGCCTACGATTAAAAATAGATGGGGAAGTATTTCAGCAGTGGCAGGATTCCAACAAATTTGCAAGTCCTCTCCTGCTTGACATACATGAACATGAAGCCTATGGCACATATTTCCTTTTGCTGGCTCTGGCAGGCATAACTGCTAAGACTATTGGTGTTAGACCGCACATTCCAGCTCCAGATAATTCATACCAAAGTACATGGGGATTTGATTACTGCTAAACTCCACCTGTGTAGGCATCTTGGCTTGTCTGAAAAGTATACAAAAGAGTTGAACCTTAATCTTTCTCTGAACATTCTTGAAATCTCAAATTAATTATCCCTTTATATTTATTTTATTTTACTAGGAATCTATAAACGTGTAATTATTAAGATAAAGCATAAAGTTAGTATTTGCATGAGAAAACTATTAATATTATTTTTAAATGTTCCAATGAAAAAGAATCTGATATCCTTTAAGAATTAAAAGCAAGCTTCTGTTTACTTGTTTATTGCCTGTCTTCCCACTAAAATATCAGTCAACTCCATGAAGGCAAGCCTTGTTTGACTAGTTCACTTCTGTGAGCCTAGCACATAGAACAGAGCCTGGCCTATAAAAAAGGTTTCAATAAATATTTAAATTTTTAAAAATAGAAGAGAAGGAAATGCAAGTCTCTGACAAAACACAGGCTAGGCATGAACCACATCTTTCCATAAATTATATACATACTTATCTGTACTCATATGGGAGAGATTCATCTTTCCCTACTTAATGGTAAAATAAAAGAAAATGGAAGAAGTTTAAAAACACACTATTTTCTTGCTCCTTCATATGTGCTTCCACAGCCTTTTTGACATACCATTATAATGGCATTTATCAGACATTATTACAGCTGTTTATGCATCTATTTTTCCCAATAGACTATAAGTACCTAGGGTATATCATATTTATTTCTACATTCCCCAGGCCCAAAATAAAACCAAATACAGATACCAAATATTTAACAAAAATAGGTAAATATTAGGTACTCAATAAATGTTTGCAAATGAATAGAGAAAGGGCGTAAGAATCTAAATACGGTTTCTTTTATAATCCTCTCCTCTCCCTCGTAATGACACCTCAAGGAAATACTAACTAATCACTTCCTTTCCACAATCCTTCTCTCTCGTAGTCAGACCATATTTTATTTAAGATTAGAACAAACTCCAAACCAGGCTTATTTAATATTCTACATAATTTTTGTCCTATTCCTTTTTCTTTAATCAAGGAACTGATGGAAACACAAGAGAATGTCTTTTTTTTTTTTATTTGTAATTCAAATCCATAATATCATCTAAATTTTGCTTTTTGACTAGCTGAAGGCAAAAGCTAAAACCTGGAAAATTGAGAAGCTTACCCTCTATAGGGTAAGCTCACCTATTATAGGTGAGTTATCCCAGCCACCATAATAGACCATGTCTCACTATATAAATCTTTCTATGTATTAGGAAAAGCAGCATCTCTAGAAGTAGAGAACTGAAACAGCATATATTCCTAAATGTTTATGAATAATAAGTATATATATCTTTGTTACAACAACTCTCTGTTCTTTGCCATTTTGCGTATGGACAGCAAATGCCATATATTGTATCACATCACTTTCGTAAAATTTGTTTCTCACATAAGCCAAATAAAGTACCATAGTCTTACCATTATAAGGGATCCCAAAGAAACAGGCCATGTACGTATGCATGTCTCAAACGTTTCCTTCTTTTTCAAACTATCATCCAAATGTTTCATTTCAGAAATAATACCTCAACAAGGACCAATCTAAAGAAGTCTATTGCATTTCTACAGACCAACAACACCAGAAATATAATTGATTTGAGTCCAGAAACATACCTATATGTATATGGAACTTTGGTATTGAACAAAAGTGACACATCAAAACTGTTTTTCAAAGATGGACCAATTTACACTCCAACATTAGCAATGTATAAAAGACCCTGTTGCTTCAAAGTCTTTCTAACATGTCAGGCTTTTTAATTTTTCCCAATTGAATTGCAGAAAATGGTATCTCAAATGCAAATCCCTGATCATTAGTGAGGTTGAACATCTCTTTATATTTTTATTGGTGTTTATTGTTCTATAAAATTCTTTTCATGCCCGTTTTTCGTTTGTTTTCCTTGTTGATTTGTCAAAGTTCTTTATGTGTTCTTGTTACTAATCCCTTGTTGTATTTATGCCAATATCTCCCCCAAGTGTGTCTTTTCATTTTCTCTAAGAATTTTTTTGATATAAGAAAGTTCTTAATTTTGATATAATAAAATGTATCAGTCTTTACAGTTTTGTTTCAAGTTTAATAAATCCTATGCTACAGCCAAAGCCTAAAAATATTCACTCTTATTTTTTATTGAGTTTTTAATTTTTGTTTTTGACATTTAGATCCAAAAACTACCTGGAGTTGACATTTTGTACATTATTATAAGAAACCAAATAGTAAAGAGATTGAACAAGAGAGAGGCCAAAAGAATATGGCAGCTGAGAGAATGACAAGCTAGGCAAAGAATTTTTCCCTCCTTCAGGAAATTGGGAAGATAAAATTGGAGTTCTGAGCCTACCCAGGAGGAAATGTCCTATTAAACAACCCAGACTCTCAGTTGGGACCTCTGAGGTGCTACAGCCAAGAGTAAGAGCTAGCCAGAAATAGACCAACCTTTAAAAATTAATTCTATAATTTTTCGTACACAATGCCTAGTATCCAATCAAAAATTATCCATAGGAAACAAGATAAAATACTTGAAAAAGAAAAAGAAAAAACAGACAACAGAAACAAACCTACAGGAGAGCCACATATTGGACATGTCAGATACAGAAATTAACTGTAATTGAGATGTCCAAGAAAAATAATGGTAAGACGGAAATTTCAGCAGGGAATTAGAATTTGGAAAGAAATTAAAGAAATAAAAACTATTTATATTTCATAGAAATGAAAACTATTTTTAAAAAACAAATGAAAATTTAAAAACTAAAAATGTATAGCAACTGAAGTGAAAAGTTCACTGGATGGACTTAAAGATAAACGGAAGAAGGCAGAAAAAAAGTATTAATTTGAAGATAGCCTTAAAATTAAAATGTTTTAAAGTACCATTTACAAAATCATAAAAAATGAATTATACATTTTGAATCAGAAGACTCATTACCATTAAAATGTCAGTTCAGCACAAATTGATCTATAGATCCAATTTAATCCCAAACAAAATCCCAGCAGGCTTTTTTTGTAAATATCAAGTAGCTGATTCCAAAATTTCTATGGAAATGCAAGAGATCTTAGAATAGCCAAATGAAAATAATTTTTATTTCAGTACTTACTATGAGGTAAGTATTATTAAAGCTGAGTGTATACAGTAATCAAGACAATGTGTTATTGGTGTAAAGACAGACATACAATCAATGGAACAGAACAGAGTTCCAAGGTAGACTCACATAGATACGGTCAATTGATTTTCAACAAAGGTGCAAAATTAATTCAATTGAGGAGTAGTTTTTTTTTCAATAAATGGTACTGGAACAATTAAACTTCCCTATGTATCCATACGATACTGGATTAATTGAATTCTCATATTTAAAAAAAAATGAATCATGACCCTAACTCACACCATTCATAAAAATTTATTTCTAGATAGACTGTAAAAATGAAACAGTAAAGCCTCTGGATGATAACATAAGAGAATATCTTCTTGACTGTAGTAGGCAAAGTTTTTTTAAGAGAACTGAAAAATCTCTATCCATAAAGGAATAAACTAATTAACTAGAATTTATCAAAATTACTTCTGAATATCAAAAATGCTTAATATAATAAAAAGGAAAAGATATTCTTAATATCTGCAACTAGCAAAAGACTCATATCTAGAACATACAAAAAGTTATCAGAGAAATACAAATTAAAATTACTATGGGATACCACTATATCACCTGAATTAAAAATGCTGACACTTGTGGGGCCAGCGCCAGTGGCCTAGTGGGTAAGTTCGCCATGCTCCACTGCGGCAGCCTGGGTTTGGTTACCAGGCACAGATCTACACCGCTTGTGGTCATGCTGTGGCAGCAACCCACACGCAAAATGGATGAAGACTGACAACAGATGTTAGTTCAGGGCGAATCTTCCTCAGCAAAATAAATAAATACTGACACTTGCTAACTCCAAGTTAGTAAGAATATAGAGCAACTAGAATTCTTATACATTACTGATAAGAGTGCCAATTGGAAAGTCTACTTTGGAAAACTGTTTGGTACTATCTATTAAAGCTGAGTGTATACCTTATGATCCAGCAATTTCATTCCTAGGTATAAACCCAACAGAAATGTCTACATTCATGCACCAGAAGTAATACATAAATATGTACAAAGCAGCAATGTTCATTAAGGCTAAAAACTGGAAAAGCTCAAATGTCCATCAACAGTAGAATGGATAAATAAATTATGATCTATTCATTAATGAAATGAATGAACTATTACACGGTAAGATCTCACAAACATAACACTGAGCAAAAGAAGCCAAACTAAAGAAGCCCAACATAAATCTTTATGATTCCACTTACTTATATAAAGTACTGTATGATTCCACTTATATAAAGTACTATATGATTCCACTTATATAAAGTTCAAAAAGAGGCAAAAACTAGTCTATGTAATAACCAGGATAATGGTTACCTTTGAAGTGAGGGAGTAGTAACCGACAAGAGGCACACAGGGTGCTTCTAGGGTTCTAGTAATGTTCTATTTCTTGATCTGGGTGGAGGGTACATTAGTGTGTTCACTACGTAAAAATGTATTGAGTTGCTCACAGTAACATGCACTTTTCTGTATATATATTATTCTCAATAAATCATTAAAAAAGTTAAATATAACCAATTGTGTGACTTACAAGCAATGTCTATAGATTGTAGGGAAGTAGAAGCTATACAAAGGCAGTATATAGGCTATAGGCAAAACAGGTAATCCAGACATTATAAACAATTCTTAGCTAATCCCTAGGTAATTATTCTATGAATATTCTAAAACTATTTAAATAGAATACCAGATTTAATACTTTGCCATTGTATAGACATAAGCATAGGGGTAAACTATAAGATCATGAGTGACCATAAATAATCTCTATGTGGCCCACTTTTGCTGGATCTCTGCAGTTCTACTCACGTATCACCTTTCTTTTCACCATCCTCCCCTAACACTATCCATGTCCCATTTCCACAGGCAAGTTCTTTAGGTAACCAAATGCCCACATTATTTATCATTTCAACTCTCTAAAGACACTAAAGGCATTGAAACAGAATCCTACTGTAAAGCTACATAAATTACACTATGTCTTTATTAGAAGAAGAAATTTTCTAAATTAGTCTCAAAATTCTTCTCAAAAATAAGTCAATAAATATATAAATAAAAATATCCTCTACTTTCAATATTTTTTCACTTTTCCAAGTACTTTAAACTTATTATTTGTTCTTCATTAGTCCTTCACATTATGCCACTGGACAAAGCCCTTAAAAAAAAACAACCAAAGCAGAAAACTATTTAAAATTTGTTTCTAGTATCATACAGAGTTGCTTGGAAAAGAATTCATTCTCCTGATACATCAGCTCCATCACTGAGCTAAAATTCCTTCCAGGTGTTTGGGAACAGTGCTCTCACCATCGTTATCTCTGCTATCCATAGGATAAGCATTGGCTATTCCCCAAATTCCAGAACCATTTGCCATTTCACTGCTTTCCTCCCACACTCAAGTGGTGGTAGTTCAAGTTGGCAGTTTGTCAAAAAGAATCAGAATATAAAGCACTTGATGATCTTTAACCAAATGTATTTCATGTGTATACAGCATACGCCATATATATGTATTTCACACATTATAATAGAACACAGTGAAGAATATACTGCATAATCCTAGAATCCAAACAGACTTCTCTTTGAGGACTTCTCTTTAAAATAATTTACTTGTATTGAGCTAAAAATGTTGACTTATTTTGTAAAAAATACCATTTCACAACTATTGCAATTATCATTCCCTTCTAAGAATGACCAATGTCTTACATATTTATTACCAGATGGTTTATGAAAACTATGTTGTCAAATAGATCACGTTTTCTGAAAGAAACAATACCAGAATAGGGTTCATATTCTTACCAAAGAATCAAAAAGGAACCATAATTACTAGATATAATTTGTCATAAAACCAAAGATAGCATTATAAAATTTTATAATATAAAGTGACAAAATGCTTCGATTTTTTAATTTATTTAACAAACCTTTATCAAGTGTCTCTTATGTGTCAGGCATTGCTAATCAAATAAGGCCTGGTACTTCCCACCTTCAAGGCATTAAGAGTCTAGATTTATTGGGCCGGCCCCGTGGCTTAGCAGTTAAGTGCACGCGCTCTGATGCTGGCGGCCTGGGTTCGGATCCCAGGCGCGCACCGACGCACCACTTCTCCAGCCATGCTGAGGCCGAGTCCCACATGCAGCAACTAGAAGGGTGTGCAACTATGACGTACAACTATCTACTGGGGCTTTGGGGGGATAAATAAATAAATAAACTTTAAAAAAAAAAAAAAATTTAAAAAAAAAAAAAAGAGTCTAGATTTATTGAGCAAGAAAATCAATGTTTGGTGTAGGGGGTGGTAAGTCCTATGAAAGAGAGATGCTCAGAGTCTGTGGGGACACAGAAGAGGGGCATCTAAATCAGCATCGAGGAGTCAGTATAACACTTCCTGGAACAGATGACCTGGGCTGAGCTTTGCTGCGTGAGTTAGAATCGGCTGAATGAAAAAAGCAATCCAGGTGAAGGAAATAGCTGGTAAGGGAGGCACAGAGGCATAAAGCAACATTCAAGATACTGTGAGTTCTTGTTTGAAGGAAAGTTTGAGAGGGTGACAAAATCAGGAAATGAGAAAAGAGAGAATGGTGGAAGACAACTCATGAAATGCTATGGGAGCTACATTTAAACGTTTGAACTTAATCCAGAAAGATAATCCCCCTAAATCCTTCAAAAACTACTAAAACAGATTTTAAGCAGGGAAGTAAAATGAGTATATTTTCATTTTTAAAAGATGTCTTTGGCCAAAATCGTCCCATTTGCAACAACATGGATGGGCCTGGAGCGTATTATGTTAAGTGAAATAAGCCAGAAAGAGAAAGACAAATATTGTATGATCTCACTCATATGTGGAATATAAACCAACACATGGACAGAGAAAACTGGACTGTGGTTACCAGGGGCAGTGGGGGTGGGGGGTGGGCACAAGGGGTGAAGGGAGTCATATATATGGTGATGGACAAACAAAAATGTACAACCCAAAATTTCACAATGTTAGAAACCATTAAAACATCAATTAAAAAAAAAAAAATGAAGTCTTTGGCTGTGGTATGGGGCAAGAATAATGCAGTAATCCTGAATTCAAGAGACAACATTAGTAATGGAGAAGAGGGAAAGATCTGAAAGACAAAGGGAGATAGAATGTGTTGAATTTAGAGATTAATTGGAAGGGAGGGTGGAATGAGAACCAAGAGTCTAAACTGACTTGGTGACTAACTGGCTGATGGTACCAGGGCAAAGAAGACAGGACAAAGAGGGGGTCTGAGACAGTAGAGATTAGGGAGGAATGACAAATTCGTTTCAAATTATCTGGGGCATTATGTTTTTTATATATTGTCTGAAGAATCCCTATAAAATATAATATAAAATATATAAAAAATAACTCCCTTGTATTTGACCTAAAGTTTATTATGACAAGTATATTCATTTTAATTATTTAATTAGCAAAAATTTCCTTATTTTTTTAAAGTTATGTTGGGGATGGAGAGAGAGAAATATTTGAACACAGCAAGTTTCTTTTACAAAGCTGAACACGAAAATTTAAGTTTTCTTATCCTCTTCTTATTCTTTCTTGCAACAAGCTGATATATAAAATCATTCCACTGACAAAAGAATATTGAGCAGTTCTTCTCAAAATAGGCTGCAAATGAAACTTTCATTCATTAGAAAACTGTTGTATTATTATAAGTATAATAACAGTGAAATATACATTTTTATTATGTAATATTAACATAGCAGCAACATGAGTTCTGCATAGTTTATGCAAAGCATTACGTTTAGGAAATCTAAACCTCCAGAAAATCAAAAAATAACAAATGTACTTCTGAGGTGGTCAGGTCTGAAACTTCTATCTCCGATCGTTTTACAAAGAACTTGATAATTTATTTGTACATGGGAAAAGATGTCTTCAGCTTCATTAGTCATTTCTCATTATAGTCTATGACAAAAAAGGATACACTTCTCTGTGCTTGCTACAGATAATCTACGGCATGGTGAGGGGAAGAAGTTGCCTGGAGTCACTGAACAACTAAAGGGAAGAACTAGGAGTGGGACTCCGAGCCTTGGAGCTGTCTAATGAGCCACTCTGCCTCCCACAGCTAGCTCCTCAGAGCTGGACAAAAGACTAAGGAACTCAAGTCAACAAAAACAAAACACTCACAAATCTAATTCGGTAACACCCTAAGGATATGCAGTTTGCTCCTGACCAGGACTAGAGGACTCACTTTCTTTGCGAACTTCCTCAAGTGCGGCAGTAAGCTCTTCCTTTAAAACTGCGGCTTCCTGGGCGATCTTCTCTCCCTTGTCTAACAAATTCCAAGTTGCTTCCTCCACAGAAGCTAGAAGGACTCTGGCTCGTTTTGAACGTCCTTTTTTCCTGTTGGACGGATTCTGTGGACAATTTACAAGTGTAGTAACCTGAAATCGAAAAAATACAAGTCACTCATTTGACAAATTGTGAGGAGAAACGGTCCTGGGATATCATAGCCCAGAACAAAAGGAAGTATTTCATAGTAACATGATTCACTTCCAGTACTATTGGCACACTCCCAAAAGTCAAGTCAAGGCACCAAGAGCAATACTGTTAACCACCACAGAGTTCCCAACTAAAGATGGAAGGAAGGAAGGAAGGCAGGCAGGCAGGAAGGACAGAAGGAGGGAGGGAGGGAGCGTGGGAGAGAGGGAGGAAGGGACACAGAGATTAAATCTCATTTTACTATTGGAACAATGCAATACATATTTTATATATATACATATATATATATCAAATAATTATTTATATCACTTTGTAGCCAGCAATCTATATTAAGAGGAAGGCAAAAATAATTATAATTAAATCAGTAAGTATTAGTCTATTTAGGCTGAGAATAGAGTTTATTAATGTTGGGTGGGGGGGCAGAACCACTCTGAAACATATAAAACAGTGGCTACCTCAGGAGGACAAAATCCAAATCCTTACTATGACCTACATTCTAGACCTTTGTAAACTCTCTTACCTGTCTCCTACCCTCTCCCCTAACTCAGCTGGCCTCTCAAACAAACAGGTCCCACTCAAAGTCCCCTATCAAAAGGCCTTTCTCGACCACCCCCATCCCCAACCCTCTCCCACTCTGTCTCCTCACCCCACTTTATATTTCCTCAAAACACTTATAGAGCCTGACATTTTTTTATTTGTTTATATGTTTATTGCATGCTTCCCATACTAAAATGTAAACTCCATGAAAGCCGGAAATGTTTTTTCTTCCAGCACCCAGAAAAATGTGCAAAGTAGGTGTTCAATAAATATTTATTATAAAAGTGGCTTAATGAATGGGGTAGTTGAAAAGAGGGATTTTTTAATGTCTGTATTTTGAATTATCTGTATGTATTAATAATGAGCATGTATTACCTTTGTAAATTTGTTTAAAATAAGGATAAACTCATGATAAGAGCATTATTTGGAGATAGAAATTAAGCATCTGTATTTGGAAACAAAACCTCACAAGAAATTACATTATGAAAAATATCCATTTCTTAACTAAATCTTGGACACCAATAACAAAATTTGGTTAACATTTCATAAGCAAAGCTAGAAGATCCTCATTGTAGAGGAAGAAAAAAACAACTTGTATCCAGTATTTAAAATAGAAGCCCTGAAACTGAAAGCCAGACTCCTGTAAGTCATCAAATAGCCGAGGCTTATAACAATCATGCACCACATCTTTGACAAGAGACTATTTATAACCCTTCCTGCTCTGCAGCGCCTAGAGATTTTGCTTGTTTATTGTTTATGGAGCATTAAATATTTGTTTATTTGGATATATAGACCCAGTTTTTTAGCTAGGAACTGAGAAAGAACTTACAAGCTATGGGGGAAATATGTGGATGAAAATAATTTTTGTCTGCCCCTCTATTCTCTTCTCGCATCCCATAGACCCTCTGCTTTATTCTAATTTGCTTTATTCTCATGCTCACAACCCAGAGTGAAGTGCCTTGTAGCAAGACTTTGTCTCTTCTCTTGGAAAACAAGAACAATCATATTACCCTATACTACTGTGTGAAGATTAAATATATAAAATGTTTTGTAAAATGCATTACATGACACAAATATGGTTGAATTTAATGTATATTTTCTAGTCCATTCCCCACGCGGCTATAGAAAATCTGTTATGGGATCCTTGTCAAAGGTGTTCTCTCTGGGTCTACCCTTATGCTAAAGGTACTATCTTGGGGTCCCTTGTGCTAAATGTGATGAAGTCAGTTGATAAAGCACATTCTATATGCTTTACAAGCAGCCAAAATAGACCACATGTCTTTGTCGTGCATTATACAAAGATGATAATATTCTTGATTTATTACATGGCTTTTCACATACTCAAAAAGGCAAATATCTCACTATTGTCAGTCTAATTTATATATCAAGAGTTAAAAGATATTTGTCCAGATTAAGACAAATTATAGCACCTAGTTTAAAACCTTTGTTTAAAATGAAGAATAAGCACTATTGTCTAAAATGTTCCTTCAGAATGTATTTTAAGTGCCACAATTCATGATGCTTCCCACTGAACATTCCTCTATTATTGTTCAGATCCTCCAAGCGCCAAATGTTTTCCATAGAATAGCCTGAGCTTTGAAATTAAAATGAGCATTCCAGAAATGCTTTGTTCCTTATAATAAATGCCAGAGAAGTAAGAAATGTGAAAAGAACATTGTATAGGAACATTGTGCTTCCATCAAAAAAATGCAATTGTGACTTGCAAGTTATTCACTTTCATAAATCATTTATATCTGTGTCTTCTTTTAAAATACCCCAATACAGTTATCTAATGTTGATTAAACTAAAGTCGTGACACTTTCAATGATTTATCTTATTTCAGAAAAAAGGTAATCCTGCAGAAAAAAGAAAGCTAAACCTATTTTTTTTCACCACAACTCACCTACAGGATCTAACTGATTCTCATCAGTGGCTGGTACTCACTATAGCAGAGGATTCTCACTAAGGGTTGGAGTGCATATGTTATTTGAAAAAGTCTCTCATCTCTTGAAGGAATACCAGCAACCAGTAAAAATTAGCTTTCTAGTTATTCTATAAAAGAATTCCTCTTTCCTCATTTTCTTTTTCAATATAAAATCAGTTATATTTTTATAAGGAACAAAAAAAACTTTAGTTGGAATTTACAGCAAAGATAATTCTAACGTACCGTCCAAGCCCATGCCTTGCTAAACCTTCTTTTTGTCACTGGTGCACAACCCTCCCCTTTCCCTCTTTCTCAGACCCTAGGGGGTCTCTCTCATATGGACAGTCTTCAATTCCAAGCTCTTAAAGAACTTGGGTTCACTTACTTTCCTTTCATCTGTAAATCTATGCTAGGATACCAATACACCTTCATCACAGACACATGAATGAGCTTCCCATTGAAATGGTCCTAAGTTAGATACTTCAAGTAACATGAAAAGAAGAAATCCCCTACTTTATTAATTCTGTACATTTAAAATTCCATAAAACAAAGTGTATTTTTAATGGTGTGTGATATTTACATATGAAAATTTAGAGGACCAAAAAAACGATTTTTCTAATCTTTCCTAATCTCAGTATGCTTCTCTAGATTCTCCAAAGATACTGAAAATTAAATTGATATGCTTAGTGAACCAAGCCTTCAACTGTCATTATATACAGCAACGCCAATGCACAATGGGAGCATTGCAGACTACCACGCAAGGTTGTGATTTACTTTCATTTGCTGCATCGATGCAACAATTGCTTTAGTACGTCAGACACTAGCTCTGTAAAGTTTTTTCCTATGCCAATTTGGGTAACACATTTATATTCTATAACCATGTTCTTTCCAATCTAACTCTAATTTCTTTTTAATTCTACTCTCATTGTAGTATAAAAAGGCCATGTTAACAGCCATCTCCTTTCTTGTTTATTAGCTAAAACACTTTGAATTTTAACCTTCCTCCAATAGCTCACAGGAGCCTTCAGGGTTACTTTTGCTTCCTTGAGTTAATTTTAATCTGCGAAATAAAATATAAGACATTTAAACCATGCTAATTAGCTGAAAACTTCAAATAGAGTTCTGAAAGAAATTAAAAGGGTAGAAAAATAAAATTGTTCATAGATAAGTAAAACCAGTGATCTTTTAAAGTAAAAGGTATCATCTAGTCTTGGGGAGAGGGAGTCCCTTCTTCAAGGCATTGATAATTTCAACTGTGCATTATTTCCTACCAAAAACAAACTTGACTACGTTAACAAAAGTACTGGGGAAGATTGACACATTGGGAAACCAACATATGCATATCCTTTAATTAACATTCAACACTCCCCCAAAACCAACTACAATCTTCTTTTAGTCCATCGCAGGCCAATTTATTGAGCACACATTATGTCCAAAACAATATCCTAGACCTTTAGAAAATAAAGATGAGTAAGCTCCAGTATGGTGATAGGAGAGATTCACAACTAGCTGCAGTATAAAAGGGAGAATGGTAACTGCTTATACTTATAAAGGAAGCACTGAAGAGATTGCAAACATTCATAAGGATTAAGCAGGGCTTCCAAGAAGAGTCTTTAAGGATACATAGTTTTCTGACAGGAGAGAGAGAGGGGAAGGCAAGCTAGGTGAAGGGAACCATGTGCAAAGGGGCAGAGATGGAAATTATTTTTGTCTGAGAGTAGCAGATAGTCAAGTTTGGCAGATTGTGGGGTAAAAACAGAAAATTGAGGGAGCAATAAGGCTAGGAAGTACGTTGTAGCTTAAATATGAAAAATGTTAAAAGCCAAGGAGAGAGTTAATAGTTAATTCAATAGGCAATAGACACTTCAAACACAGCATGCCCAAAGTGGAAGCCTTCTTCCACCCACCTACCTCTCCTCCATCTGTGTTCTTACCTCAGGGACTGATACCTCTAACATGAGGCAGAAACCCAGAGGTCACCCAGGCTACTCCCTCTCTCTCATCCTCCTCTCCAGGTTCTTTAAATTGTCTTTTTAAAAGCTTTAGTTTCTGTCACCTCCTTTCCAGCCCACAGCCATTGCTTCTTATAGCTGCCCCCTGGATTATTGCTCTAGCCTATGCTCCCTCCAAGCCATCCTCCATGACACAAAAACAGGGCCTCAATCTCAGCCCTATCCTCCACTCTACCATTATGAAAAGTATATGCATCAGTTCTGGCCCTCTTCACGTCTCCACACCCATCCCACACTTCCATTAGAGCCACCTCTCTACAATGCAAATCGAACACACTTGCACCAGCTTAAAACCCTCCAGTGGCTCCCTGCTGTCTACAACATAAAGCCCAAAGCATGGTTTGGATAAAGTCTAAAGCATGATTTATGAGTCAATTTATTATCTGACTTCTGACTAAATCTTCACTCTCATCTTCCTTTCCATTGTGGAGTTTGACCACAAATTACTTGTTAGACCCAGAATGGGAAATGCTTAGCATCCTCGACCTGGAACAACTCCCTCTCCTCACAGCCGCTTGTATGTACCTCTCACACCACTCATTCCAGTGTTTTGCAATTAGCTGTTAACATACTGCCTCCCCAGCTTTACCATGAACTCAATAAGGGCAGAGGCCATGCTTGACTCATCCTGAAAACCCAGAGCTAGGATACTGTAAATAATAAATAAACAGGGGTTGAATTATGAAAAGATGAATGAAACTCCAGATTTTAGAAATCTTAAACCAAGAGCCACAATGTTGAGTAATTGGTACAAGGTCACAAAGAGAGCTGGTAGCTAAGCCAAAATTAAAATTTAAGTTTAGTGATAGCATATTTAATCAAATGTGATTTAACAAAATCAGTTTTAATCAAGAGGAATTTCTAATGCAGGATATTCTGTAATTTCCCATGTCTAGTATCATGGAAAAGAAAATTTTTTTGTAAATTCTGAATAAACAAGTCTCCATCCATATAGTTTATTGGGGGTCTGATCAGTTCAAAGTGATCTAGAATAAAGTATACACTAATATTCAGTCTTTTTTTTAGCAAAAAAAAAAAAAGAGACAGGCTACATAGTTCTTTTTCAAACTATAAATAAAAACAGCAGACACAAATTTTTATTCCTGATTTTCACTTTTTAATCCTTGTATTAGGGCTGCTATAACAAAGTACCACAGAGTGGGTGGCTTAAACAACAGAAATTTACTTTCTCAAAGTTCTGGAGGCTAGAAGTCCAAGATCCAGGTGTCAGCAGGGTTGGTTTCTTCTGTAACCTCTCTCATTGGCTTGCAGATGGCCACCTTCTCACTGTAACATGGTCTTTTCTCTGTGTGCATGCATCCTTTGTGTCTCTGTATGTCCTAATGTCCTCTTATAAGGACAACAGTCATATTGGATTAGGGGCCACCTTAAAGACCTGATTTTAACTCAATAAACTCTTCGAAGGCCCCATCACCAAATACAGTAACATTCTGAAGTACTGAGGACTAGGGCCTCAACATATGAATTTGGGGGGGACACAATTCAGCCTTAAACAATCCTCACCACAATGACATAAGAAGTATAAAACAACCATCATCTTTTAAAATGTAATTTAGGGTTCTATTTGTTTGTTAGATGAACAACCACTGCTAACTAGAGCTATTACTTGGAACTATTGAGAGATGATAACAAAACACAAGTAGATCCCTCTCCAATTCCACCAGCCCTCTGGGCCACACAGATGGCATAACGAAGCAAAGATATTCATACGTCAAATACATAAACAGTTGTTGCTAAATGTCCTAATCCAGGAAGTCCACTTATTCTTAGAAAAAATATGAACTTAAACACAACTAGGAAAAGACCACATGCTGAGACTAATATCAAATATTAGTTTCTTCCAGTTTTTACTTAGCTACTTACCACCCAAAAACAAACAAAAAAACAAATTTGGACTCTACAATTAATTTATTCAACAAATATTCATGGTGCGCCTGCACTGTGCCAAGAGGATACGGCAGTGAGCCTCATTCTACTGAGGGGAGACAGAGAATAAACAAATACATAAGTAATTGTCTAACACAACAGTGGGTATTGATATGTGCTATGAAGAAAGTGAAGAGGGTAAGGGAATAAATAGACGAGTGATGGGGAAGGTCTAGTTTAGATTTGGTATCAGAAAAAGTCTCTCTGAACAGGTAACAAGGACCCCAAGGAAGTAGACAAGTAAGACATTTGAATATCTGGGGAAAATATTCCAAACAGAGGAAACAGCAAGTGGAAAAGCTCCAAAATGGGAGCTTGACTGGTGTGTTCCAGGAGCAGCAGGAACACCGGTGCACCTACTGCAGAGTGAGGGGAGAGCATAAGAGATGAGATCAGGCTGGCATCTAGGCACCAAATCATGCAGGCCTTGTAAATCACCAGCACTCTCCATTCTATTCTTGTGATTGGGAGATATGAAAGGTTTTAGAACAGGAAAGTAACATGATCTAACCTAAAAGTTAAAAGGATCATTCTGGCTGATCTGAGAGAATAGTCTGGGGATTGGGCAGGGATTGGAGGAGAAGGGTGAAGAATGGAAAAAGGAAAAGTAGTTAGGAGGCTATTGTAGTAGCCCAACTGGAAACCACACTGGCTTGTTCCAGGAAGCAGTGGTGGTGTCGCTGAGAAGTGGCAGAATTCTGGTAATTCTGAAGTGAGTCCACAGGGTTTGCTGATAGATTGGATATGGGTTGTGACAGAAATAGGGGACCAAAGGTGACTCTATGGCATATGGCCTGAGCAGCTGGGAATATGAAGGTAATATTTACTTAAGGAGACAAGAGGAAGAAGGGGAATTAAGAGTTGAGCTTTAGGCATGTTAAGTTTGCCTATTAGAGTTGCTAAATTGGAGACTAGTATACAATTCTAGAGTTGAGAGAGGTAACAGCTGGAGACAGTCTTCTTGTAGCTTACATTTTCATTTTAATTATTCACATATCAATGGTTTTGCTGGTCTTACTACAAATTTCAAAGATATTTGAACAGCATTTGTTTTTTGAAATCATGCGACTGGATGAGACCTCCTAAAAACAAAGTATAGCTGGAGAAGTTATAGGGCTGAGCTTTGGGCACTCCTCATATTTAGAGGTAGTTATTTATCAGGAAACCTACCCCCATGAACCTATCCATCCCAGGATATGTGGCTGTAGCCATTTCAAATGTAACTACTATTTTAAAAAGATGCTTGTTTTATACAGAGCAATGATTCAGAGACAAATTAGGCTTCAGTAAAAAATGTAATGTTAATTATAGTCTCCTTCTCTACAAACAAATATTTCAAAAAATGAGAAAAACTATCAAGATATTGAGCTAAGCAAACTAAGGAGAAATTATATTCATGCTGCTATTTACGCCTAAATCAGACATTAATCATTCCGGTGAAACAATAACCAATAGTTTATAGTAGAGTACTGATTGAAAGAAGTGCTGATCAAGAAAAGGCAAAAGGACAATTCTTTTTCATCAATAACCATTGACTGCTTGAAGGAAACAAAATAAGAAGTGAAAAATCCAATCAGGCCAAAGCTGGCCCTAAAATAAAGAATGAGTTGACCTCACATGTAGTAGTTTAGGCATGTTTACACAGTCTTTTGGTCAATCCAGCCCAGCATTCCACTTCTAGCAGTGAGTGATGGTGGGATACAGTTATGAACTCTAGTTCTGTGTTCCAGCTTTGTTTAATAATCATTTATAACCCTATCAACCATAAAACTGAATCAACTATGCCAATATGCTTTGCCAACATAAACTTATGAAGTTTCATCTGCATTTTGCTGCCCCTATCTGTTGCCAGATTCCTTTTTTCTCATTTACCCTAGACCATCAGATTTACTCCTCTTCTCTCATAACAACACAAAACTCCTTTTTATTGAACATGTCCATGGAAAAATATACATAATCACCTGCTCATCATATATAAATAAGAGATAACAAACGTTAAACAAGAAAGACCACAGGAAATAGTGATTAGATTTGTAGGGCTCTGTGGTTTTATATGGTTTTATAGGTAGGGCAACACAAATGTGGTTTGAATACAACCCACCAGCAATTTAAATTTTGATGCTTGGTTTAAAATTGATTAGGTTGTGTCCACCTTATTTGTCAGGATGGCCTGCAAGTTGACAAAGCCATTTTTGCCTCATTTTTTTGTAAACATTAAATATCAGTCACCAATTTTGAATCCTTTTGGCCAGTGCTCGATCTTTAATGCCCTAAAGTCCCTTCTTCAAAACATCAGGATATTACCATAGTCCCTCAATTCCAAAACACCATCAATTATAACACATACCATCAATTTAACCACTCTTTTTCAGAATGTAAATGTGGAAAATATTTTGTCAATATTGAACCTTTCAAATCCAAGGCTGAGCCATGAGGCCTATTATCCCAGAGAAGGAGATAGCAGAGAGAAAAAAGATATCATTGATCACCTCTGAGTTTAAAAGCTAACTTTCTTGAGGTCTTAAGCAAAAACAGTTATGAAAGCCATTAGAGAAAGAGAAAATTACTTTCTAGACTTTTTATCTCCCATTTAGCAAAAGCTAGATCTGATAGGCTAGAGCATAGAGTCTTATGAAAAAAGATTTGGTCAGATAGGAAACAGAAGTGTGGAAGCTCTCCTTGCCCAGACCCAAGAGACTATTGGAGGAAGCAGTTGACAGGTAAGAAAGACAAATAAGACACTTGTCCCTAAAACTCCTCTCTGAGCTACACACAGATTGGGGAGCATGATTGACGGGAAACATTGAAAGCAGAGGGACTTTGGTTCCATTTATCTTTGGGACTCTGGAAGAAAACTGCTTCACAAGCTGCCCTGTACAAGCTACACACAGATTGGGGAGCTATGTTAGCATGATTGAGGGGAAACATTGAAAGCAGAGGGACTTTGGTTCCATTTATCTTTGGGACTCTGGAAGAAAACTGCTTCACAAGCTGCCCTGTACAAACTTTGGGGTAGCCACAGTGTAACCTTGGCATCACAGTGTAAATAGGTAGAAGGAAGTTCAGCTTAGCTTTCTAAGCCACTCTTGATTCCTCTGAGGCATGGATAAGACCCAGACCATCCTAGATACCCTGAAGGACAACCAAAATGTGTTTGGATTGAAGACTGGTGGGCCTGCACACAGCTGACCATGGTGAGGCACAAGGTGATCCTACAGCAGAGGCTGAGAGGTGGACATATAATGCCAGACACTTGAGAAACAATGTAGCTGGGACTTAGGGGTCTGAAGCACTATCAAGGGCCAAGGTGAGGCTAAGGCATTCTGGGAAAACCATGGGCCCTAACCAAGTCGAGAGAGAGAGTAGTCCACAAATTTTATCAGTTATAGACTACATCCAGAAATATACAGAGGTGCCCACAAGATGGCCATACATGGGACTGGTCACCCCTCAAAGGTCACCAGTTCAGAGAGCACCCCAGAACAGCCACTCTGCAACAACAGGACTAGCATCTAAAGGTTACCACATGGATCCAAAGGCCCCATCTCCCACCCCCATGAAGTCACATAAGCAAAACCCTCACCTCAACCACACATTTCTAATCATTTTATCTAAAAGTGACTGAGTATTTACCAAAAGGGACTATTTACATTGCTGAATCACACAAGTTTACCAATCTTATCAGCTGAAATATAAGGCATTTTCCTAATCTTCAGAGAGTGGGAGTTTATGAGGAAGATAAGATCACTTATGAAAGACAAAGGAGCTAAAGCGTACTGTGGGTAAATTTGTGATTCTCTATACGCATCAAAAAGGAAAACTACATTAAATGTTCACATCCATTGTAAGATGCATCCTAATTTCAGAAACGTTGAAAATCTGAGGTGGAGAATGTGGGAAAATGTGTCTAAATTGAAGAACTACAGTACCTTGCAAATCAGAGTTAAGAATGCCAATTGTTTCCTAAAAGAAAAAACTCATCTGAAAATCACAAACCACACCTGTTAAGACTTAATTTGTAGAGCATTCAATACTGTGAGAGATACATATATACACCCAAAGTTAGCTATAACAAGGTGAAGTAACTTTCCCAGAGATAAAAATTATGTCTAGATTATAACCAACTATGTCCTGGTTTCAAACATCCTTGAAAATCTTTTCATTTCTCAGATCATGCTTCCTAGTGCCCCAAAACCATTTCTGGGTAGAACAGAATGACTTGGTATAACACTGACCACAGGCTTGGAGAGGGAAGAGAGTAAGGTGTGCCTAAGGTGGGGTGTGGGAGAGACAGATCCTCTTCAGAAGAAATGCACCAGTCCTGCACAATAGGACAGTCACTCTTGGACAGTCCTTTCAAGGACTCAGTTGCAGAGCAACGATATGGGTATCAGAGTTCAGAAATTCCTGATGACTTCATTATTCAAGCACCAGCAGGCAGCTAAAGGTGTAGGTCAGTAGTTTTCAACTCTGGCTACACAAGGTTGCAATTTAAAAGTTGAAATTTACAGTCTCTTACACCAGTTTCTCAAACTTTAATGTGATACAAATCACTTGGGATCTTATTACACCATAGATTTTGATTCAGTGGGTCTGGGGCAGGGCCTGAGGGTCTGCATTTTTAGGAGCTCCCAAATGAGTCTGATGCTGCCAGTCCATGGACAACACATTGGTGGCAGCAAGGTCCTACTCCAGTGGCTGTACAATAAAATCACCTGGGAGGCTTTTAAAAAATACAGTTAATGTGGCCCTACTCCAGAGATTCTGATTTAATTGGCTTTAGCTGTGGCCTGGGTATCAGGATGTTTATAAGTTCCACAAGTGATGTCCTTTTGTGGCTAACGTTGAGAAGCACTGCTGCAGGTGATTGTAAATGCAAGCTCCTTTATGTGATGTGACACCATACCATACTTTCAGACTTGTGCATTATGAATCTCTTTCCTCACGGTCACTTCTTCCACCCTAAGCAGAGTCCACCATAACCTAACCCATACGTGAATCTAAAATGCTGTGTAGCAGTGGATTGCTGGGTAAGGGAGAGCTGCAGAATGTGGACCCAAGAACTCTCAGTCACAGTAGTTTTACTAGAGTTGCTACTAATAGTCCTTCTGGGACCTAGAAGGACTAACTGAGCATGCTACAAACAGAGTTGATGCAGGAGGTTACTCGCACGAATTCCTTACAAATTTATTCCAGATGGGCACCATCCAACTCCATTAAAAAGACAAAGAAGCAGCACCATTCTAGGGCAAGCCTTGGGCCAAGAGGCAGAACAATGCTCACGACAGACTGATATAATGGCCAGCACAGCAGTTCTCACGTTGTAATCACCAGGGAGCTTTTAAAATTACTGCCTGCTCCTACTCCCAAAGATTCTGATTTAATTGGTTTCCCTGTGTGGCCTGGGCATCGGGATTTTTAAAAGCTCCCCAAATGATTTTAATGTGCCACCAGGGTTGAAAACCACTGGGCTAATACTATCTCAACAGTAACAAGAATTTTCTGAATTGCCTAGTTAGCACTCTTCCCCTAAATGAGGCTTTTGTGTCTCTCACACGGCTTGGTGACAAACCACTCCATCATAACTTATCTCATAGGAGGTCTCAACTGTGTGTGAGTTATTGCCCATTTCTTTCTTCCTTAACCAGTGAGTGCAGAGTATCTCCAGAAAATGGTCAGTCTAGAGCAAGGACTTGCAAATTAAGTACCCGAGGCCAAATCTGGCCACTTGCCTGTTTTTGTAAATAAAGTTTTATTGGAACACAGCCACATCCATTTGTTTATATATTGTCTATGGCTGCTTCAAACTACAACAGCAGACTCATTGCAACAGAGACTCTATGGCTGTCAAAGCTGAAACTATTTACTATCTAGACCTATACAGAAAAAGTTTGCCAACCACTGATCTAGAGTCATGGAGTTGTCCAGCTGCAGCAATATCTCCTGAGACACATTGGGTATTCTGAAATATCCCAGGCAGTTCTATGAAGGGCAGAATCAGACCTCAAGCAGTGAAAATGACCACATCTGGGGAGATATGGACTCTTCTATATTTTCAGCCAACTGAACCACAAGTGATCCCATCAATCTAGCATTTTCCAATAAAATGGCAAGTGGATCTGGGCTTATCAGTCTATACCACCTGGCTGCCTAAGAAATCAGTTTATAAGAGAAAGATCTTATTCCACAGCTAAGCTAGAAGTGGATATCTGTGGGATCAGTCTAAATTCGTGGAGGAAAGATAAGCTGTGATTGAAAGATAAAATATTAACAGAAGTGGAGTGGATTGGGGGGGGGGGGCGGTCACATAACCCAAAGCAACAGAGCAGCAACGTTGGAGCGAACAGAAAGGAAATTAGAGTCTGGCAGAATAAAAAGTCTAGGAAGCAAGCTGAGAAGAGGTGAAGCATGTGCAGAGACTGACGTCTGCCCACAGCTACTCTCAAAGCTACCAGGTTCTAGTGGGAGTGGGGGCATCCCATATATGCTCAGCCGTGCACACTCCCACTGGACTTGTGCTATTTTAATCAATTAGCTACTAGTTTTTCTTAATCCTTATTTTAATTTAAAAAATGGCTTCCTTTTTCTCAACTATTTGTTTCTCAAGTAATACTATAGCCTAACAACTTTCCCATGGGAGCAGTTTTCTGGCAGTAAAAGCATGCAGAAACTGAAGAATTCACTTTATTAGAATCAACTCAACTATACTGAATCACCTTAAACTTTAAAACATTATTGAGACAGAATTACGTTTATTTCTTCATCCTACCATGAAAATAACATCTTCATATTTATTAAGCTTTGAGCCTACAAGTCTTTAAAAAACATTTAATTTACTAACTTTTAAGGTTACTGGTAAAGCTTATAGTCAAAACTCCAATATTTGCTTATAAAGTAATCTACAAGAACACTATATGTGTGCAGACTTGTCTTTGAGATTTCTTTGGAACCTTCAAGATTAATTCTGATATAAATTCTATTAGAATAATAAGCAAGTCTACAAAGGAAAAAAAAAGGCTTGGAGATAAAACCAAGGAAACATAAGTAAACAGCATCATACTCATTCAAAATGACCTATAGAAATGACAGAAAACAACCACCAACAAACGAAACTTGAATTCTTTTCTGAAAGAAACAAAGGAAATTATATACTAGGAGGCCAAGAAGCCAAAGCATGTCCTCTCCTTGCTACCTAGAAGTCAATCAGATCCGTCTGTAGAACAGCAGGAAATGAACCCTTTGGGCATCTGGGCATCCACTTGCATAAATTGATATGCATGACTGCTTTTTTTTTTCCTTTGGCTAAAGTAGAGGAGAAAGAAATTATGTTGAGAGTAGAGTATGGCAGAGAGGTTCGGCATAGAAGCCAGGGAGGAAAGAAAAACATGGTTCTTGGAGGAGTAAGGATTAACTGTTCTCCCATCCAGCCACTTGAACTGAGTTTGACTCTAACAAGGAGAAGGGAGAGACTAGGGGAACAGCCGAAAGGGATTGTTTTCATAAGGAATTTTATGTGACTCTAGGTGCAACCACTGCTTCATGGGGGCCCATGTGACAGAGTGAGCACAGTTGAGAAGAGAGGTATTCTCCTCTCTTTTGTAGGAGCCCACTGCCAATCTGCCACTTGAGGATTGGCAGCTTTGCAGGCATTGGGACCTTGGCATGTCCATTTCCAGTCTCACAGTGGGCATCACTGGCAGTTACCATCCACCATCAACAAGAAGAAGCCAGATAAAATGAAAAAACATGGCAGATAGACTGGTTTGGGAGCACAGGTGAGGCATACCTCAGAGACGCCAAAATTTGTAGATGAGGGAAAGAGCAGAAGACAGGCTTTGCAGGAAAATTTCCATTCTAGCATAAGCAAGTTAGGGCAGTCCCAAGAACCCTGGATTAGTGCTACTAATGGAACTTCCTTTTTTTTTCTTTTTTTCTTTTTTTTTTTAATTTTTTGTTTATTGCAGTAACATTGGTTTATAACATTGTAAAAATTTCAGGTGTACATCATTGTACTTCTATTTCTGCATAGATTACATCATGTTCACCACCAAAATACTAATTACAACCCATCACCACACACATGTACCGAATTATCCCTTTCACCCTCCTCCCTCCCCCCTTCCCCTCTGGTAAACACCAATCCAATCTCTGTCCCTATGTGTTTGTTTATTGTTGGTATTATCTACTACTTAATGAAGGAAATCATGCGGTATTTGACCTTCTCCCTCTGACTTATTTCACTTTGCATACACAATGGAATACTACTCAGCCATAAGAAACGATGAAATCCAGCGATTTGTGACATCATGGAACTTCTTTTGAACTTTCAGCTGCTAATGAAGAGGTAGGAGGCCAGGGAATCAAATTACATAAGGAAGACAAGTATCTGGCCTACATGGCCAATGCTCAAGGGAACTGGAAACAGAGGCTAGAATATAATTCTGAAACTAGAATGTGGTTTGGAAATTGGAAGGATCCATTAAAACTCTGGTAACTGGGTAATCTTATTGTCCCTCAACAGCAAGAGTTTGTGCATCCAAACTTAAAAATTGCTCCTCTAGAAATCTTCTGCATGTCTCTACTTCCTTCTGTGTGTCTTTCAGCTTTGCAGGATATAACTGTTTAACGCGAGGTACTGACTGCTTAACTCTCAGTATGTAGTCAGTTCCCCCAAAGAGACAATGGTGATACAACCAACTCACCATCATCCCCAGAGACAGAGCTCTCATGCCAGATTGCCTCACAGGCTTCTTGCCAACCTATAACTGAGTGTCAATAAGTCAGCTGCCTAATCTGATAAAGTCAGCTGTGATCAGGGCGGAAAGGTAACTTGACGGCAGATGGAGACTTAACAAAAAAAAGAACCCCTAAAAAGGAGGCAATGGGAAGGTAATAGTTATTAGGTCTGTTCACAAATATTCCCATTCTCCTGGGCACAGGACAGGATCACACATCCCACACCCACATTGACCACATGACTTGCTTTGACAAAAGCAATGTGAGTGGAACTGACATACATCACATCCAGGTAGACATTTTAGGAGCCCTTGCATGATTCATCATGTTCTCTTTCTCCTGTTGTAACAACAGTGGAAGTAAATACTGAGATAGAGCTTACATTAGCCTGGGTCCCTGAGTGCCTATAGTAAGCAGAGACCCCCAACCAAATCACATTGGACATGTAGCTTGAGCAGGAAATGAACTTTTGTTAAGCCTCAGAGATTGGGGGGTTGTCTTCTTATCACAACATAACCTAGTTTATGCTGACTGATAAAGGTTTGGCAGATATTCTTGAACTTGACCCAGTGAGGATTATAGAGTACATAAAAGCCATCCCCAAGGGACTCCCAGAAATAGAAAGGAGACTTTATGTAAGTGGAAACTAGGAAAAGGCCAAGAGGTCCTACAAGAGTTAAGGGTGAAAGCCAAAGGAATAATGTTTATTACTATTGATCTAACTCTATATTTACGTCTTGAAAACACAGGATATATTTACATGAGAAAATACATTTGAACCTTTGACCCAAAAAAACACAAAAATCTTACTGGAGATAACACATTATAAGGAGTTTGTTATTGTTTTTATCTTAGAGGACTTCGAGTAAGTCAATTCTTTTAGCTCACATTCAACATGAATCTAACACATAGCAAATTATATTTTGTGGCAAATAAGGTTATAGATGGTTCCATTATGTGATGACTAGAGCATGATCTAGCAGTTTATATCTCCTTCAGAGAGTATACAACATTGAGATGTAAATTCTTCTAATCGCAATTCTGCATAAATAGACTTTCTGCACTGCATTGCCAAACTTGGATCTTGAAAGTGATAAAGTGCAGATGTCTACAGTTGCAATCATAAAAATGTAATTGCTGAGAAAAAAATTATTTCTGATCCATTGGAGGAATTTATTACAGAGAGATGCAACTGTGTTACGTTATCACACAGAGAAAATGAAAGCAAATGATTGAAATATATTCCAGGCTGAACATCCCTGCGAAATGACCTAGTGATTTACCTGTGCCCAAGAGAAAAAAAAAAAAACAGATTAAAGATAAATCAGGTTTGGTGGGGAAGCCTGTGGTAACTATAAAAAGAGTAGAGTAAAGACTTACTAATAAATGAATTTAGAAGTCAGAGTGACATAATAGTATCTATGACCAATTACTCTGAACATTAAAATGTAATTTTGACTTTGAGTGATATACAGAAGTGGTAAGTAATATCTGTGGAAGTTTGAAAGCCAAGGAATATAATAACATGAAGATAAATAATGAGGAAAGGTGAGAATTTTCTTAATGGGGTTACTAAATTGATAACTTTATCTGGCGGCACAATGAACCTAAAGATCATTAACTTCTTTTGGAATGTTTTCCAGTATAATCAGAGACTATATCACATACTTAAAATAAACCATGTAACTATTTCAAATTAAACACTCTTTGGAAAAAAAAAGAATGTGATGAGATTATTTAGTATGATGCTATTCTAGAAAAAAACACCTTTAATATAATTTAATGGAATTTTTTACTTGTATTGATAGGTGATACATGATCAAAGTGACAGACACAAGAAGGCTGTGTATCCAATCCAAAAAGATCAGTAATTTTAATAACACTTGAACTTTGAAATGCATTAGTTTTTCATAAGGAGAATCCATTATAATGAAAATCAAAAGTGTGTTCAAATAATTTTGTTGTACTAGAATTCTCCTTTATGAGATAATTCCTGAACATAGTAAATATTCTATAAATTATTAATATTTGTAATTTAATTGGACTTGAATATTGCTAAGATCTAGAAACTTTTTTCCTAACTGAAATATTGGTGAAGCGGTATACCCAAACTGCCTTTAAGAAATTAATAAAAATTTTCAAAAACATTGACAACAATCATAGGGAAAATAATTTTAACAATTTACACTTACATGTAACTGAGAACTATCTGGTATATAGTAAGTACTAAATTCCCTTTCCCTGACTCATCTACTTGCAGATCATGAAAAGTATGAGTCCAGGCACCACATTAAAAGCCCTCTAAAATTAGCATAATCACACTTTTTAAATGAGTTAAATTTCTTTCCAATCAAATAAAATTACTTTGGGTCATTTTCACCCTTTTAATTTTCTAGGTGGACTCAATAAATGTTTATAGATTAAATAGCTTTTAAACACACCAGAAAATACACACAAACTGTGAACAGCATACTCTTTAATGTGAATTTACCTAGAATACTCTCTACTGACTGCTACATCAATGTACTTGACTAAAGCAAAACATCTATTGGTTTCAGTTAGAATAAAAAAGTAGTTTCTCCATAATGATACCTTCTCTGTTCATAAGCAATATGTCAGCAGCCTTTGTGATTGGCAAGTCTTAAGCGATCAACTCTAATGTTCCATTGTTATGGGACAAATAAGGGTTATGCAGTAGCATTAATGCACTTGCCTTTACCAGCTATCTCCAAAATAAAGGCCATTTCCCCACCCCACACTCAGTAATTGCATAGGAACAAAATCTTAAACCACTTGTGAGAACTTATTTCAAACTCCCCCCACCCCTAAAATTGGTGATACATATGAAAAAACATAAGAATTCTCATATCTTGGCCACTTACTTTTACATTTAGCAACTAATTCTAGGGAAACAATTTGAACTGACGACAAAAATTCATATACAAAGACATTCAGCACAGCACTATTTATAACAGGAAAAAAAGTAGAAACAACCTAAATGTCAAAAAATGAGAGACTACTTAAAAAAACTATGGTGCAGCCATATGATGGATAATTAAACAGCAATTTTATTAAATCATGCTTACAGAGAATGAAGAAATTATCAAAATATCCTTTTAAATGGAAGAGTGAGATATAACCTACATATAGAGTACTATCTCCACCTTATTTACATATATTCTTTATATATATATGTATATATATTCTTTAATATGATAAAGTACTAAGGTAATAAAAATCAACCACAATTTTACTGTACTGGAAGTAAATGCATCCAAATATGAATGTTTACCTCTTGGTGGTAAAATTGTGAATGGTTTTTTATCTTCTTTTTGTTTTATTTTGTTTTCCTTTTCCAATTTTTCCAGTGAACTTTATTAGAAAAACAACAAATAAGTTTTTTTGCTTCTTTTTAACATAAGACCATTCAGTGGGTGGCTAAGATGGGACTTTAATGTAGTCTTCATAGTCATGTAGTATCAGTTTCATACCAGATCTTAGTGCCTTTTAGACTGCCAAAGTTCATGATTAACCTATGATCAGTGAGGCATATGTTTTAAATTGTCTTTCCAGTAGCAGATATTGACTTGTGCTAAGCAAAAACGCGTACAAAGTCTATTCTCAGGGCTACTCCCCTCCGCACCACCCACCCCACAGAGAAGATAAGCAGAACATTTTTGAAGCATCAGAGGTAAGGTCAGTGTAGCTTCTCACCCAAGTAACCACTGAGTGTTTCAAAGCCTTAAAAAAAGGGACAATGGGGCTGGCCCTGTGGCTTAGTGGTTAAGTGCGTGCGCTCTGATGCTGGCAGCCCGAGTTCGGATCCCGGGCGCGCACCAACGCACCGCTTCTCCGGCCATGCTGAGGCCGCATCCCACATACAGCAACTAGAAGGATGTGCAGCTATGACATACAACTATCTACTGGGGCTTTGGGGGAAAAATAAATAAATAAAAATTAAAAAAAAAAAAGGGACAATTTGTCTTAGGGGGTATGATGTAAGGTAAGCCCAAAGGGGAGTTCCCTCACAAATTTGAGGATAAGGATAAAAAATTTAAATCTATACTATGGTATAAGTTTCTTCAAGCTCTGCTTTAAGAAAATCAAATAAATAAAATCTAGACTTACATAATAAGTAAGTTGGAGAATCATTATGCATGCTACCAAAGGATTGTTCACTTTATGAAAGACTTTATCACAGAATTCCTTAAATAGCTGCTTTTCTCATAGATTTTGGTATTTTAAAAATAATTTCCTATTTGACAAATGAGACACCAAGTACCTTGGGGCAAGTCACTGAAATTCTCTAGGCTCAGTTTCCTCATCTACATAATAAGGATGGTTTTAACCAGGCTACCTGCCTCACTCAGTTCATGACTTTCAAACAAGATAATTTATATAAAGGTACTTTGAAAATGACATATACATGCCATTACTGCTATTGCTTTTAAAAGAGAAACTGTGGGGAGGACTTTCAGAATTTTATTATTTTTATTACTAAATACATACTTTTTTACATTTTAACAACACTTGATGACATGCTCATTCTATAAAAAGCAAATCTTTCCTTGGTTCATTATCTATTTCCCCCACATTTTTTAGTTCTTCTGCAGTTACTACAAACACTGTAATTTCCATGGTATTAATACCTGGATTATGAGAGGCTCCAACAGCTTCTCCACAGTGAATGTTTGGACCCGCAAATCCTGAGGATCAATATTCAGTGTGAGTGGTGTTTCAGCTGACATGTTGCCTGTGGACAAAAACAAAAAGACACTTACTAATAAAGAAAAATACTTTCTAAAAGAGAGGACAAATGAATATCATAGAGTACGTGAGATTTGTATGCAGCATCTCTTTCTGATATCAGCTGTAGCCCTCAGAGGACCAGGGTGTCAAGTCCACCAACAGAGAAACGAGATACTCTCCAACTGTTCTTCGAGGTCATGCTGTCTGGGCCTAGGTCCTCTAACAAATTAATCTATGCTAGTATGTTCATGACTAAAATAATAACCCAGCACAGGTGGGTTTGCATTTGATCAGGAGCCTGAAGCGAAAAAGAACGGCTGAGTTGGTGAGACACAGCTTACAATACACAAGTCTTTTGACTTTCATGAAATTATAGCAGTGAGCCTGCCAGAGCCCATATTTTGCCTGTTGTTGTTAATGACGACTCAGATGAGGAGCCAGGTAGGACTTTGAAAGACATGTGATACATCCCTACTTGTTTGGGGAATTGTTTATTTGAGGGTTTTGATTGGAGAAGAAAGTTGGGGGCAATTTACTTTCTTGTACAGAAAAGAAATGAACATAAATTGGCATAGTTATTATAAAAAGAGGGAAGAAATCTCTGAGAAGGCACTGATATTTGGGCAAGACAAAATTTTAAAAAAAAAAATTATAAGCCATTCTTTAAGGCATTAATATTAGTCTTAAAAATCAATTCAGTTAGATTTTTCCATAAGAATACACATATATACCAAATGACCATAAGTGGCATATCATAACATATTCAAAGTAACACATCAGCCGTGAAGACTATTACCCAAATCACTAAGCCTAGAAATTTGTATTAACTTGTTCACAATCAATAATCAACCAGCAAGTATTTACTGAATGTCCACGGAGATAAACAGTAAGAGACACCTCTCTCCTATACTATATAACTTGGCCTGCTAAAAAAATAAATTTATAGTCCACATAAACAAATATTACTATCAATGCAAAAACCTTCCCACTTAGCTGTTACCTACTTTCTTCTATAGTTTCCTATATTTGCAGGCTAAGAGAACATAAGAATCTGCCCCTAGAAAATATCCTGATATTCTCTATGATACCCATAGAAACCAAAACAAAAAAGAAAGCATTACTTTTACTTTAGTTTCTCTATTTATTATTTTAGATATAAGAGTGGATAATCGTTTTCTTTTTAATTGACTGATTAGCTCCATGAACGGACAATGGATGTATAGATGAATGAGTGAATGAATGAGCATACATTTTCCGGGTGCCACTCTTATTCAGAATCAGTCCCTCAATGATCCTCTCACTCTCAGTGATTCTAGAAGAGAGGATTGTTCTTCTTCCTATACTTCTGCCTCCAACCCCTAAGGGATATCTGAATCTCAGTGTAGGGCCCACGTTTCCTCCCAACTCCTTCCCCTGAGAGTCTACCGCCATTCTTCTTCTACCCTTTTTCAAATCCCACTGGCCTACTTCCATAAAATCAATATCTCTTTGCTCTTCAACCTCTCCTACTCCACTGGATCCTTCCCCTGGACCCATAAATGTGTTATTGTATATATTCAAAGATAATCATAATCTCTATACGTATGCGCAAGTGAAAAGATCAGTGCTTCACCAAGGCCTTTCCATACCGTACACCTGATATACACGCAGAGAGAGAGACACACACAAAAACCATCCTGTAACTAAAAAATCCTCCTCACTGACTCTTACCTTGACATACTCTAGTTCTTAGGTTAATAACATACTTTGTTTTTTAAAAATAGAGGCAAATACTGTAGCATAGAAGCCTTACTGCTCTTCAGATGTTATGCCACATGATGACACTCCATGATTCTCTTCCTATAAAAATGGATATTTGAAGTATTCTTGAGAATAATAGGAATCTGCCAAAAGGCTGTCCCCAGTGACTTAACATAGAAATCTGTACCTAATCAAAATAGTGAATTTCAAAAATGCTTAAAATCAAATATACTCATAGTACTTAAAATTCTTTCATGTATCTTCAGCAAAGTTTGACATTAAAAACAAAGACAATTAAGCTGAAAGTCTCAAAAGAACAAATTATGACAAATCTAAAAATTTAATGAAAGCATTTAAGTACAATTACATACTCCAAATTTGACTATACTATTAAAAACACTAATGCATACTAATCGTTTTGTGTATAGTATCAAAACATTTTCTAGTCAACTCAGGAAATTATAATAAGCAATTTGAAATGGAAAAAAAGGACAATTTATGTGCTGAGTGTCCTAGGATTACTCTAGCCACGTTTTCAAGTAGCTATAATACATTATTTATTCATCTACTAGAAACTACAGTCATCCCTCAGTATCCCTGGGGATTGGTTCCAGGACCCCCGTGGATACTGCAATCTAGGGATGCTCAAGTCCCTTATAAAAAAATAGCATAGTATTTGCATATAACCTACACACATCCTCCCGTATACTTTAAATCATCTTCAGATAAGTTATAATGCTTAATACAATATTGACGCTATGTAAATAGTTGTTATACTGTATTGTTTAGGGAAAAATGACAGGAAAAAAAGTCTATACTGTATGTGTTCAGTACAGACGCAACCACCATAAGCCTTTCACTCTGCAATTGGAGGAACCTCCGGATGCGGAACCCACCCCCGCCCAGATGTGGAACCCCAGGATGCAGAGGGCCAATTGTACTGTAAATGTTGAGGGATTTATATAAAACCCAATAGCATTGCTGACCACAGAGATAAGAGTATACTTTCTGAAATGTAGCACATTCCTAGATAGTTTTCTTATTAAACACAACCGAAACGGCCTGTTCAGGACCTCCTTGCCCACTTTAAGATTGTCATGTATGTCCTTGTTCTCAGTCTATGCTTAACTGTACTAAAAGCCACTTACACAAAAGTACCTACAATTCCTTTACTTTTTAAAAGCCATTTTTGCTTGAAAAAAATTACTATTCAAATTATATTAAGTGAAAATATATTATTTTAATTTCTTTTCAAATGAAAGTATAAATTACTGTTATTATCTATAATACACAAATACAAAAAGATACAAAGCCCTCTGATTTAGCCCTTTACTATCTTGATTCTCTCTGTTTTTCACTGGTTTTATTTCCTTTTTAAAAGTAGAAACGTGATCTCTCTTCTCAGCTTTTCATCTGAAATATAGGAGATATGCTTCAAGATAGGCTCCAAACTATATTGCCAAGTGATTTCTCTCAAATGCATTTCAAGGACTGAAATGATTTGTTTGGGTTTGGGTTTTGGTTTTGCTTTCCAATCATTCCACTTACCACTTTGATTCCCTCTAACACAAGCAAATCTAAATTGATAGATAGGATATTCCCATGGTGACCTTTCTGCATAGCCCAGAGCCAATCTATCAATAAAATATGTCCTTCAGTCTCCATAACCACAGGGTTCTATCAAGTGAGTGCTCACAAAAGGGTTTACTAGTTACTCCTCTCATGACAGGTACTATCTACATATAAATCAAGTCAAGGTTGCTGATATTGCTTTGTTCTCTCATCTCAGGGAAACGAACTAGAGGACACTCTTGTGAACTAAAATAAGATCTAAGTGAACTTGCACAGCCTTTAAAAACATGTCCTTTCACTGCAGAATTCATAATGGGTTTTCAAAGCTATATTGAGCACCAGAAATTGGAGACAAGGAAAATAAAAAATTAAGGAGAGTAAAAATTATCCACATCATATGTAATCCTGCTAGAAGAGTGTTTTTCAGCCAAGAGATAAAAGACAAACCTAATTTAGCCAAAGTATCTTCTAAATCTGTGATCATGTCTTTAATATACATTAAGTAAAGAAAGTTGTTGAGCTCTTTTTTCTATGGAAAAAATCATAAAATAATAAACCAACAAGTCCTTAAAGAACCTTGACTACACATAATTATTATTCTTTGAATAAATGCTGTTTCTTATAAAAATCTTTTGGATCTTTCGCATCTGTCCTATTCAATAATCCTGATTGATTGAGGATCAGGGCAATAATAGAGAGAAAACTGCAGAATTTTGCAAATTAAGTCAAAGCAAGGTCAAAGTCTGACAAATTGTTACCAACCTCTTGTAGCAATATCACAATGTGAATCCAAAACAAAACTCCTACGAGGTTGTGGGTATTACACACCAAGGCGCTCACATTCTATAATCCATAAAATCTTAAGAGTTAGGGAGTATCTTCCAAACAACTCAAGAATACCGTCTACAACATCCTTCATTTCAACAATATACTAGGCTTGGATTAATATAAATGATGAGATGCTCACTATACCATTAGATGCTGGTGATTACTTTTATAAAGTTCTTCCTTATGTTGAGTTGAAATCGGTCACTATTTAAGAATCCAATAAAAAAAATCTAGTTTGACATAACTTGTTCCTGGAGAATCCATGCTGACTGTTCGTAATTACTGCCATTTTCTACAGTTTGGTGTAGGTACATGGTACGCAGGCCTCCAGTTGTACCTTCACTCTGCTCATTACAAATGTTAAGGATAGGCCTGCCCAAACTTTCCAGCACTCCATATCACCACTTCTTCCTTATTGGTCAGATTTGCTTCTCTCACTGTTTCTTCAAAGACATACAGTGGTCATAGATGGAGGATAAAAAGTCATCAGTTATTCCACTTTTAAGAAAAGACTTCCCTGAAATTCTTTAAATGTATTATCTCACTATGTTACTGTAACGGTTTTTTAATCTGGAGCAGGAAAATTCTTGATACAGTAAGCTTCTGTAACAAAATCACTCCTCTTTTCTTCTCTTTTTTGCTCCCATCCAAATGCTCTCTGCTATCATTCTTTTCTTAAGTTTATGGGTTTCCATGCTAGAGTATATATTCACTATATGTATATTTCTCTACTCTTTTTATTAAAATTATTTTGTGAACATTCAACACTACATTCATGAGAAAATAAATAAATATGTTCAAGACTTAAAAAACACAACAAAAACACTCAATTCATGATTTACTGACATCTATGAGATTCTATTTAATTTGTGTTTTTTCAGATACCTCTATTTATTATTATTTATTATTGGCCTTCTCCCATATTTTCTCTGAATAATTACTATGTACCCTCTCTATTAACATGGTTCTTTCTATGCCCTAATTATTGTCATAACACTAACACACACACATGTTTGCACATTCATACACACATGTACGATGTGTGGCTTGATCTGGGAATAGGTTTCAAGTTTAAAGCACTTTGATCATTTCAACAGGTCTACCAAAAGTATCTTTGGGCTTTATGAGATCTATTCTGGATCTCATTTAGTGAAACTCTATTTAGTGAAGTATAAAGGGAAAATATTTTTGGTAGGTGCCAATCCCCACTACCATCACAAATGTTAATCTTATCTAATACTCTACATTTCCAAAATATCAGAAGAAAGGATGTGCCACTAGTGAAAGGTTTCCAATTATTGAAATAATGTCATAAAAGAGAGCATTTATTTTCACTGTCATTAAAAATTTATCTTGAGTGCATAACAAAACTTTGCAAGCCTCACTCTCCCTCATGGTCCCTCTCAGAAGGGTTAACATAACGCAGTTAGGAATAATGTGAAGGACTGTCAAATGTTAATTGACAAAAAAAATCATCTAAATCATAATAAACAAACTTAAGTAAAGAAAAGGAAAAGGGAGCATGAGGGATTTGCTGCACAATATCATCACAGTTGATTTTATACAATTCAGTCTTGGCTAAAGTGAGATAAAATGGAAAGAGGACAACCATAATAAAAAATTTCCACTACAATCTCTATACACACCTGTTTTCTAAGCCCTCCTGCATCCCCAACCCTAACCCTACCTCGATGCTTCCAAAGCAATCATTTGCTGGCTTGTTTGGCCTGCCAAGAAAGAAATACACACATCTTTACTCACTTGGTAAACAGAAGCATCTCAGGTTTGTCAGAGTCAATAAAATCAAGCAATTACCTAATATATATGATGGAGAAATAGTTGGGTTTCTTTCTTTTGAGATGTTCTTCTTACACTTTACAAATACTTTCCATGCATTTATTTAGAGATCAATAATCTGTGTGAGCTCTTCTACTAGCCTTTTCATCAGCTATAAGAGCAAAATGGTGTGAGATCAGAGGCACCCCTAGACCATAAGGCATCATTCATGTATTCATTCAACTTATATTTATTGAGTTTCTACTTTATGCCAGTTATGGGAAAGGGAGAACATAAAAAACAAACATAATAAAAAGAAAACTGTTTAGTAATTAGAAAATGACATATGCTATGGAAAAAGAAAAATTTAAACAGAGTAAGTGGGATTAGGTGATAGAGAAGTTTGGAGTAGATTGCAGTGTTAAATAAGATCAAGATTAGCCTCATTGAAAAGGGTACATTTGAGCAAAGACTTGAAGAGGTGAGAAAATCAGCCGAGCAGATACCTGGAGGAAGAGTGTTCCAGGCAGACACAGCAGTTAGAGCAAAAACCTTAAGACAGGAGAGTATTGGCATGTTTGCCGAACAGCCGGGAAGACAGTGTAAGTGGGGTGAGGTGTGCTACCCCCTAGGGTGAGCTACAAAGAGTATAGTAAGAGAAAAGGTCAGAAGGTAATGGGGGGTGGGGACTGCAGATCATGTTGAGCCCCATGGGAAATACTGCAGGGATTTGAGCACTAGAGAAACACGACCTGGTTTATGCTTTGGAAGATCACTCTGATGAGTAAAACGAAGTATGGGAGGCAAGGGTAGAAGTAGGGATACCATTGGGAGGCTCCTGGAGGAATCCAGATGAGAGAGAATAATGGCTTAGACCTGAGTGATTGCAGTGGAAGTGGACAGAAGTGGTCAGATTGTAGATATATTTTGACAGTTGAGCCAATAGGAATTCCTGACAGACTGGACATAGGAGAAAGAGAACTCAAGATATCTTTAAGTTTTTTGGTCTGGAGCAACTGGAAGGATGGAGTTGCCATTCACTGAGGTGGGGGCAGCTGCAGGAGAAGCAGGAAGATGAAGAGTCCAGTTTGGGACATGATAGATTCGAGATGCATATTAGACATCCAAATGAAGATATTAAGTAGACAGTTGGATATACAGAGTTTGAGAGACAAATCTGGGATGAAAAGATAAATTTTAGAGCTGTCAGCAGAAAGGTGGATGGAACGAGACCACCAAGGGAGAAAGTAGACTGGGAAGAGGCAGGTCACAGTCAAAGGATTTTTGCAAGTGGTACTCAGAGGAGGATTATAGAGTTAAGATTTGTCTTTGAGTGAGTTAGAAAAACATGCCCCTTCTGGGCAAATGAATTAGAAAAAGGTGCCACTCTCTGGGGAGACACAGCCCTGCAGGTGTTAGCAGGAAGGCCCACAGTTTGCCCAGCAGAGGAAGGGCTAGCTTTCAGCTCTACTCAGCCCCTCAGCAGCAGGGTAATATGGAGCAGCCAGCAAGAGACATCCTGCTGCCCCCCACTATCTGCTAAAGGGTTCTTAAATTCTCCTACATTGCATCACTACTGGATCTCAGTAGTTAAGAGCATTGGCTTTAAAGTTGGACTGCCTGGGCAAGAATATAAGCTCTGTTCCCTGCTCACTGGTGACTTTAGACAAGTTACTGAACTTCCCTAAACATGAGTTTCTTCATCTGTAAAATAATAATACTACCCTCCTCAAAGGGATCTTGAAGGTTAAATAAGAAAATCCGTATAAATGCCACAACTTAGCCCATATCTCTGACACCCAGCAAGAGCTCAACAAATATTAGTTGACATTATTATCCCCTTTTCTGTAGGAGAGCAGAGCCTACTTGTCTACAGTTAGGATAAACATATCTCTTTCATCTGTAAAGCTTGTAATTATTATTCAAGAATGCTTTCATTGTTTTTTCCCATAACGAAAGAGTTTAAAACAAAGCTCCTCTCTGGTACTTCATTTTATTAGATCTCTTGACTTCAAAATCTAAGGCATATTTCCTACATGTGCGTTAATTAGAAACACAATATGCCTAAATACACTTTTTAAAAAATTCCTAATGCACAATAGCCTCAGAGAGGATCTTGACCCCTTTGAAATCAATTCCAGAGTGGTGCATGAAAGGTATGCTCCAGCATTAAGGCCACAATTGTTAAATACACTACATATCGGAATCCTCAAGAGTCTGCATTTTTTATTTCCTTAGTTTCCAAGAACTCTGGGTTTCAACAGAACAAAACAATGTTACATTTTATAATAAAAAGTACGTATCTATAGCACGTTGTAATTCAAACTTTAAAAAGCTTCTTGGAAGCATTTGAAGTTCTCTTTACTAAACCTTTAAATAGTCACCTTATTGTCAGTTCTTTGAAAAATAATCAAATTTAGCCCCTCTCCCCAAAATTTATGAGTTTTGTGGATTCTTTATGAGAAGACCCAAAATTAAACTAAATTAAAGCATTTGCTTAGTCTAGCCATAGTAACCAAAATAAAACTTGCTCCCCCACACATACAACCTAGATGAGAGCTACAAAAATAGTAAAAAAAACACAAACAAAAAACAAAACAAAACAAAAAGCAAAACATCGCCTTAAACAATATGAAATAAAACAAAGGAAAATAACAGATTCTACTTATATTTAGGTCTTATATTACATCCCTCTTATCATGAATGGCTGGTCAAGTCTAATCTCCCTCCAAAATCAAGAAAGCAAAAAGTTATAATTCAATTCTGATTTAACTGAAAAGTAATATTGTATATAAGAATTTTACAAGATGACCTCATTCCTCTCTCTTTTCATGTTATTTAATAAAATGCCAGTTCACACTAAAAGCTCATCCCATATTTCACAATGGCACACATTTTCAAAATTGCAAGTAGAGAGAAAGGACAGAAATGCCCCATGGTTATTCTGTGTAGCAATGCCTTTCAGGAGGAGGAGATTAGTGATCAGTGAAATAGTTATATGTAGACTCAAATATAAATTCACACAAATACACACACACAAATACATATACACACACATATACACAATATGTTCTTTCTTTTAAAAAGAACTCGAATAGTTGCAAAGTTTCAAAAAAGAGATAAAACACTTTAAGGGAACGAAAAACAAGACAGAAGAACTCAAGAAACAAACTGAAGGAAAAAAATAAAACATTACAGAGATAAAAGTAACATTAGAAGCATCCAATACACACGGACCAAGAGTATATCTGGGGATATGGTGGACAGACTAGCAAAATGATACATCAAAAAAGATAGAAAAGCCCAAATACTCTCCTTTCCTCATGTTTCATAGCAAGGGATCAACAGATATTACTCAAAGTTTAGGGCAATATAAAATAATTTCTCATTCATGGAAAAATATGCAAACAGCCCTTAAGCATATAAAAAGCTGCCCAATCTCATAATAAGATAAATGCAAATTAAAACTATGCTGAGATACCATTTCTCATCCTTCAGATTGGCAAATATCCAAAATTTTGATAACAAACTCTGTAAAGAATCAGAAACCCTCATACATTGCTTATGGATACGCAAAAACATTGACCCTATAGAGAGTAAATTTGCAATACATGTACCTATATGTGTGTGTATGTATATATATATATTTACCCTTTGACCCAGCAATCTCACTTCTAGAAATCTACTCCAAATATAAACTAGCAAAAATAAAAAGTGATGTATGCCCAAGGCAATTCGTTGCAGCAATTTTTTTAAAAGGAAAGAAAGGAAGAAAGGGAGGGAGGGAGGAAGAAAAAGAAAAAGAAAAAAGGAAATTATCTTATATCCACACAAACAAGTACTATACAGCTGTAGAAAGGAGTGAGGAAGTTCTCTCTATATGCTTCTATACAGTGATTACCAGGTTACAGTGTTAAGTGAAAAAGCAAGGTACAGAATAGTGTTTACAGTATACTACCTTTACATAAGAAGGTGATATTGCAAAAACATCTGCATTCTTGCCTATATTTTCAAAAAAAAAAAAACATGAAAGATAAACCAAAAACAAATTTAAATTGCTGTCCTTAGGAGGAGAGAAAGAATAGAGGAGACAGAGATGAATGCTAGACTTCTCTGAACATACCTAGTTTTAGAGTTTTAACTTTGGAACCACGTAAATTTTTACATAACTAAAAAACAATTAACTCATAAATCAATCCCAAAAAATCTAAAGGAAAAAAACCTTAACTATATTTCATGTTAGCTTTGTAATCACATAGAAACAAATAACTTCATGGACTTCAAAACACAGTATTTACTCTAATCCCTAGAGGGATATCTTCTAGGACAAAAAGAACATCAAAGTAATCTTAAACTGCATTTAGTATTCATATATATATTCTTATTATATACATATATACACATATATATACATATACATATACATATACATACACACATATGTATACACATACACATTAGGATAAAGCAAATAAATAATTATATTCACGTTACTAGGAAATAAGATTTCCAGCATAACAAAAAAAGAGATACAAACATAAAATCAAAAAAATTAAGTTAAAACTCTGTAATCTGAAGCTTGAACTGGAAATATCAGTATGATCTCATTATATATTTTTCTTTTCCTAAAAAATATCTATTGGGTCAGCCCTGGTGGCCTAGCGGTTAAGTTTGGTGCACTCTGCTTCCGCAGCCTGGGTTCAGTTTTGGGCGCAGACCTACATCACTCATCTGTTAGCGGCCATGCTGTGGCGGCAGCTCACAGAAAAAAAAAAGGAAAATTGGCAACGGATGTTAGCTCAGGGTGAATCTTCCTCAGCAAAAAATATATATATCTATCTATTTCCTAGCTCTGTTCACACACACACACAAAAATGGGCAGCAATGGCAACCTAGTGCATAGACTGTGTTGCCTAATTACTATTTCCCAATAAAAGGAACTAGGTTCCTTGGTGGAAAGGCTGGTTGAAGGTCTGTGGCAGGAAATGTACAAAATGAGCCTGGAACATCTTGTGCTAGAAAGCAAGGTCCACTTGGGTTTTGTCAAAAGGCTCAGGAGCCAATTTAAAGGGGTTCTCAATGGTCAAAAAGGGGAAACTGCGCATCAAAAGAATAAAGAATGCAAACGCTGAAACATATCCAGTATATAAAAATTCACTTGCTCGAAAAACAAAAACTCATTGGTCACCTTTCAGAGTTGCTAGAATACTGTCCTATTTTTCTGAAAATTGATAAATAATGGAAAATAATCAAGTATTTTCCTGATTTTCTGGTATGAACTATACTTCAGGGTAATGAAATAGTAAAGAGGCCAAGAGTTCTTCTTTATAAAATAATTCCAACCAATAAAAACTAATAAAGAATTATAGAATGATAAAATCACCATTTACAACCCTTAAAAATATAATACATCTAGACAGTGATCATCAATGAAGGCTAAAACCATTAGGTGAATGATTAATGGGGAATTTTGAGAATCAGGCTTTCAAGGCCTGAATGTACTCATCAATCTTAACATCACCTAAATTAAGACAACTCAGACTCAATGCCTCCGGAAGTGATTCAACAGGACGTACACCACACCACCTATAAAGCATTCTTGCCAAAAGAATTGAACCTAAATTTAATCAAGCCTCGTCTAAATCTAACTACCAGAAGCAACTGGAAAACTCACACACTGCTAGTGAAAATGAAAACTGGTACAGCCACTTTTAGAAAACAGCTTGGCAGTTTCCTATAAAGTTAAACATATACCCATACTATGACCCAGCAACTCCACTCCTTAGATATTTACCCAAAAGAAATAAAGCATATGTCCACAAAGAGACCTATATGCAAATGTTCGTGGTGGCCTTATTCATAACAGTAAGAAAGTGGAAACAAATTTCCATCAACAGGTGAATAGATAAACAATTTGCGGTATGTTATGCAAGAGAAAGAATGAACTGTTCACACAGGCAAGAACATGAATATCTCTCAAAAGCATTACACTAAGTGAAAGAGTCAGACAAAAGTACCCACTGTATGATTTCACTGATACGACATTCTCGAAAGGGCAAAAATATAAGGACAGAAAACAGATCAGTAGTTGCCTGTGGCCAAGGGTGAAGGGAGTGGATTGACTGCAGAGGGTACAAGGAAACTTTCTGGATCAACGGAAATGTTCTGTTTGATTACAGTGGTGGTTATATGACTGTATACAATTGCCAGAACTCATCAAACGGTAAACTCAAAAGAGTGAATTTAATGTATATAAATTTTTTCCTCAATAAATTTGACTTTCAAAAAATTTTTCTGTTCATCTCTTACCCCAGTGACATAGAAAATATTTCTAGATTATTTCTTCTACTACATAATTACAAATTTCTACTGATATCCATTGGTTCTATAAGCTCTTTGAGTGGATCTCACACTAAGATCTCTGAACCAATACTTTCAAAAGTTAATTCGCTTTTCTTAAGCATCCTTGACCCCTCTGGTACATCACTCAGTTTATCTGGTGCCTAAACCCTACTTAACTTCTTAATAATATTTGCTTTCCAGGTTTAAACCTGTGTTTCCAGGTTATCCTCAATGTTGTCCCATGCATCTGAAGTATTATCTGATTTATAATTTTTTCTGAAGAACTCTAAGTCAACCTGCATATGCGTTTACAGTACAAAACTACAAAAAAAATGCTGAGCATTTTCTTTGTTTTTGTACTGCTTTTTTAAAAATAATTATTTCTTATTGATCTTATTTTTAACAATGGAATAAAAAAGAAAGAGCCAAATGATTGTCCCTGACTCATCATGTTAATCACTGAAGATCCTTAGCAAAATTTTAACTGTTACACTTTTGTCCTTTTTCAGTACTATTGGGTGAAAGCGCTGAGTTTCTAAGCTGGCTCACTTACACAAGCCGGGTTTAGTATGGTGCACGGCACAGAACCCCAAGTCTTCAACACAGTAGTTGTTTTTTGAGTATTTGAAGATCAAAATACATTAAGGAGTCCTGCCTCTGAATTCCTTCCTCCTACCCAACAACTTTTTTCTCAGTTAGATTGATCCAGTTAATTTTGACCTAACAGAAGTTGAAATTCAAGTTAAATTTATCACTAGATTGAAAGAGTGAAAGGAAGGGCAGTAACCAATCTCATTTACAACAATCTATTAGAAAAAAAATATGACGACTCGATTCATACAAAATTGCTAAATACATTTTATTTTAAACATTGTCTTGATCATGTCCATTCTAATACGTAGATATTTGACCTTATTTAGATAACTTATTGTTGTTTCCAAAAAACTAAGCCTCTTTAATCTTTCTTCTGAATTAAAAGTCCAAATTTTTTTCTGCTCCTAGAAAACTTGGATCCACACTTATGCCCACATATATCAGTGTGTGGGTTAAAAGGGCAGCAGTTCTCAACTTTTTTTTCCACCAAAACACAGTGACATTTAAAGTGCAGTTAATATTCACTGTCCAACATACTCTCCTCACTCTGGACTGCCACCCTTGGTAAGGGAGACAGCAAGTTTGCACGAAATTCCCCCATAAGATTTCCATAACCCTTTACTTTCTCTCTCATCAATCCATAATACACCAGTATCATAAACCCATAGTCAAGAACTGCTGCATTTGTCGCCTTATTCCTGCCTCTGTTTTATATCTTCATACTTGTTTTTCTTTCTTTTTTCTCTCCACTTTTAATTTATCCTATCTCGAATTTCACGTAGCCTTGTAAGTCACTTTAAATCCTTTCGAGAACAATGTAAGGAATAAATAAATAATCATTCCATGTATCTGCAATGATACCCTAGAGGAAGCCTTAAAACTTTAACTCCTTGCTGCCTCTTAACTATTCTCCACCATGTTGAATATACAAGTATCAGAATCCACAAGTTCCTTCTTTTTTTGGAAGGAACTTTTATCAATTCTCTGCCTAAAAACATTTAAGGCTGCATACAAAAAACACAGGAAAAGCATCCACACACGATTTAAGCTTAAATTGTTTGCACAAATAAAGAAGCTGCTTGCAGCACAACTTTTATGTCTATAGAATGTAACGCTTCCAGTGTCTTACATGCAGTTACTCAAATAGTAATAGCTCAGTTACACAGTAGGAAGTTTCAAATGCTCTGATGTAAGACTACTACTATAGCTTGGGCATTGGCACATGAGAATTTGTTGTAGCACTATTTTTAAAACCACTAATAAACACTCCAAATAGCAGAATTGAGCCTTTCTGCTCAATTGAGTCTGCCTGAGTTGTTGTGAAAGAAAAAATGTGTAAGAGAATCATATTTTTATCTAAATCTGAAATGCCTGTTAATCTACTTGGAAAACTAGATATTTACAAAATTGGAGCTTTCACGAAATAGTTTAGAGTTTAGTGTTATTAGAAGGAAAATTAGTTATAAAAGTAATAAATGCAAAACATAGTAGTTTCTATTCATCCCACTTTATAGAAATAATGTCCTTTAATTTCCCCCAAAGTTATCTAACCAAACAACAGATAATCTACAATTATTAGGATTTGCTTTATAGCGAAGCTTGATTTTAAAAAGTTTGACACTTCACTCACCTACTGCAGGACAGAGTATTGCCCATATACAGATACTAAACCAACTGTCTAAGCAATTTCTTGTATTTAGAAATTCAGTGCCACTATTATGGCTCACAATTTGGCTTATGATGCATCTGTAAGCAAACAGCCTGACAAGCACCCTAGTGTATTTCAGGATGACTGACAGGACACAGTGGCTCAAGCAGGAAGGGGGGATGGGTACTCTTAAAGCAACATGCCAGTGAAGAGTAACATCAAACAGTAGAATGAGACTTGAAATTATATTTTTCAAATTTGCAATGAAATAACATATTGTCCAGTACAAGCTTTTAAACATAACTTCTGTGTGCATTATGTGCCCAAAACACTGTAAATTCCAAAATGGCTTTAAGAATTTAAAAAGTAGAAAGGAAAAATTTAAAACAAACATGCTATATGATACTTCGTTGAACTTATCAAACTTCTAAATTACTTAAGAATATTTCAATTATTTTTAATAGAAATTAAGACGGAGTACCCAGAGAAAAGCAGTTCTTATCTCACCTCTACATATTTGCCAATTACTCTTACAACAGTAATTTAACTAATGAAAGTAATTTAAATATCTTGGTTAATCAGAATTAATATGTAATCAAAATTATATATGACATTTGTTATTGGAGGTGGGCAGGAGACCTACGTATTTTACTCCCTACTGTGTTCTTTCCCTATGGCCTACATCCATGGTTAAAAAATAGATCAAAAGATGAGGAAATTTCAATTATGGGTATTTCCATATTAGTTGCACTTCAGGAAATATTTATTTAAATAATACATTAGCTTCATTCTTCACATTTATAATTTTTCCTAAATTATTTCACAATACTCTGCACTGCTCAATCCTTTTACACAGCAATCAGCTCTATTTAAAAAAAAAAAAAAAAGCCACTCATTTTTTAAATGCAATCCCTCATTTAGCCAACAGAGGGTATCACTTGATGCTGCAATCCCACAGTATTGCATCCAATGACACTTATTTTCATACTTGAACTAGGAAGTAGAACACACCGTCTCAACTTCCCTTATTAAATGCGTTTAGAGATATACCACTTTATTTTGCCCATACAAATTTCACTTACAGAGCCCATATTAGTGTTTAACATCTCTCATCTGTGACAAAGTCTACCATTATTTCTTCCTCTACCAGCTTAGTTAGATACATCTTCATAGTAATAAAAGAAAAGCAGTAGAAGGCCAAGAAGTAGCCTTGGACTTGGGTTCAACCATCCATCAGAATGACTTTCCACAACCCTAGATTTTTCTGGGACAAAAAAACAAACAAAAACCCTACATAAAGATTCCAAGCCCTATTAGTAAATCCAAAACAAATTCCAAAGAAAATAGAACGACACTATAAAACAAAATAATTTCTCTTCAAAATTACATTATGACATTTATAAACTGTTTAATATTTTTAATTGCCCTGTTTAATTTTTTCTGTCTATTATATATTAGAAGCTATAGGCTAATTTTAGAAGATATGTTTCCTGAAAAGACAGCATTATTATATTCTTCATGATCATGCAATGTTATGATTAACAAAGTCCTCACACAAGCTACAAACTCCTTATTTTACAACTTAATACCCACTTAAGTTTGGAAAAGCATGTACATTGATTTGCCTGATTTACTCTAAAAATAAAGATTTTAGCATCCATTAGCTAAAATCATTAACTACCACAAATTTATCTTGACATAAGATAAAAATTTTCAATGCTTCTCTGAAGCTATTGTCACAAACATCAAGTTTACTAAGTTAACGGTGGCAAAAATAAAACAGATCTAAAGGCTCAAAGAGTGATCTCTCTTTTCATGCTCCCAGACTTGCTACTAATGAAACATCCTTTATGTTAAAGTATTAAATTCTCCAAAGAAATAAGAAATAATCATTCTCTTCCTCAATTGTGATTCAAAATAGGAAATTATAGCTTCTTTTCCTTTAAAAAAGAATTCTATTTCTGATAATGAAAATAAGTTTTGGGTTCTTCACTCTATCTTTGCAAAGATAGTACTTTGCAAAACTGTTTTTAATATCTGAATGTGGCAGTTTCTTTCCTCATATAATAACTAATGGTAGTCATGTAAAAATCATATTTTACATTTGGAAATAAAGTATAACATCTCTTCAACTGTTATTGATTCTTTCATAAATTTTGTATCTCTAATTTTCTAAACTGATACATTCTTTATAATATAAAAGAGAGAATTATTTCTCAAATTAATTTATAAGATAAGCATCCAGAAGAAAACTGGAAAATTAGTTTTTCCAGTAATTTGTTTATCCTTTTCACCAATCATCTACACATTTTAGAACATACAGATAATGAATTTTTTTCTGTTTTCATCTAACCACGCAATTCCACTTTACTTTCCAACTCTTGAGTTTCAGTTCTGACACATCCTGAACTATGTCTCATTCAGCAATTTTTGGTTTCCTCAGGTGGCTTAAGAACCTACATCTAAAAAGTCTTGTTAGTCTCAACTCATTTTTGGCTAAAAAAATTTTTTTAAACAAATGCTTTGAGGGGGAGGGGAGATTGAATGACTAGTGAATAGACACTACTTATTTAAAATAATCCTTTTTACTTTTAGCAAAAATGCCTCCATACATTTTACGCTCTATTTGAATTTTCAATATACTTTTAATATATTTCATTTTATCTTGAAAACAACTTATTATCTCCCTAAACAGATAACATTCACACCAATGAGCAGGTCTAGAGCAAGCTCTAACTCTGACATATGTTAGGTATGATGAGTTTGAGGTGTGACTGGCATGCGCAAATGGGTTATGTCCCATGGGCAGCTGAAAACACTGAATCATAGAGCTCAGGAGAAAAATCAAGCCTAGAGATAGAGATATGATAACTGTGTATCCATGTTACACCCTAAACCAAGTCTGAGAGTAGAGAGAGATAAGGCACCAAGGATAGTACTTTGCAAAACAAGTACCTGTTAAGGGTAGGAAAAGAAGGTAAGTCATGAAAAGAATAAGCAGAAACTCAAGGTTCAGACTCAAGCTCTAGTTTACTCTGCCTGGCCTCATCCACATTGACCCCCATTTATCCTGCCTTCCTCATGCTGTGAAATGAGACCTGTAAGGTTGCTATGAAGAATTACTTATAAAATTACCCATAGACTCTAATAAAGTGCTAATTACAGTGCTAAATAATTCACTAATCAATTATTGTTATTTTGTAGAAAGATGGTTTTCTCTTTGAGAAATTCTACTTTTCCAAATCAAATGCCATTGAATTTTAGGAGGCTGCTGTGAGAGACAGCAAACAGATTGCCTATCTGACTTAAAAATCAATGAAAAGTCATTAAGTTCACACATTTTTTTTTTTTTTTTTTTTTTTTTTTTGGTGAGGAGATCAGCCCTGAGCTAACATCCGCCAATCCTCCTCCTTTTTTGCTGAGGAAGACGGCCCTGGGCTAACATCGGTGCCTATCTTCCTCCACTTTATATGGGACGCCGCCACAGCATGGCTTACCAAGTAGTGCGTCGGTGCGCGCCCGGGATCCGAACCAGCGAACCCCGGGCCGCCGCAGCGGAGCGCGCGCACTTAACCGCTTGCGCCACCGGGCCGGCCCCTAAGTTCACACATTTTTATTTAGCAAATTAAATTCGTTTCACCAAGGGAAGTCATCTACCCCATCCATGATAATAATTATAATTAGGTAACAAGGAAACATGGTCCTAAAATGAAAGAGCTTAAGAGCTGCTTCCAAAGTTGTAACAAATACTTAACAGAAAAAATGAAAGACACACTAACACATAGTAATAAATTGTGTATGTTTATTTAGAGGATTGGGTATGGGATGGTTAAAGAACAGAATACTGAACTAAAAGCAAAAGAATGACAACAAGCAAAAAATAGAAACCTCTGGTGTCTTGTTCCCACATAGGACTTATGGAATTGTGCCAAACTGCTTCATTCCAGAGCAGAGAGCCAGTCACTCGCTGAGGCTATATTAGAGATAGAGGAAGGAAATCCTTTCTCCCACTCGGTTTCCAAAGATAATAACAGAAAACTAGAGAATGATGGATTTCACTAACAAGTAGCCATGTTTATTTTACTCATGTCCCCCAGTGACTCTCTAAAAGTCAATTCTACTAATTCTGAAGTACAAAGCAAAAGAAATATATACACAAAAACAAAGAAAATCAATTTTGCAAAACTTGTAATATCCCTATATTGCCCAAAAAATAAGTGCTATAGTCACTAAACTTAAACTATAACATCATTCCTATCAGGCCTTCAACTGTCCTGAAAAGAATGGAGCTGATCACAGAGTAAGGTAAAATAAACCCAGTCGTAAACATAGTGAATCACATTTCTTCAACTCTAAAGAAAAGCCCTGCCCAACAGTCTGAGTAACCCACACACACACACACCCCCAAGCCATCCCTACTTTTTTTCTCCTGGGTCTTTTTTTTTTTTGTGCGGAAGATCAGCCCTGAGTTAACATCCATGACAATCCTCCTCTTTTTGCTGAGGAAGACCAGCCCTGAGCTAACATCTATTGCCAATCCTCCTCCTTTTTTTCCCTTTTTCTCCCCAAAGTCCCAGTAGATAGTTGTATGTCATAGTTGCACATCCTTCTTAGTTGCTGTATGTGGGACACCGCCTCAGCACGGCCGGACAAGCAGTGCGTCGGTGCGCACCCGGGATCTGAACCCAGGCCACCAGTAGCAGAGCGCGTGCATTTAACCTCTAAGCTACAGGGCTGGCCCCCTCTCCTGGGTCTTGAGTGCACAAAATTAGATTGACACAATCAGTCATGCTCCTCAGTTAAAGTTCAACTGATGGAACTGGCCCTTTAAATCCTGTTTTATTCTATTTTTTATTGTCATATTCTGTATCCCCCAGCCTCAGTTCCATTCCCCCCTCCCTTCCTATAGCCATCCACCCTGTAGTAGTTAATGGGTACCTTTCCAGTCAACTTTCCATAACTTTTTTACATATGACATATACCTTTACAATGATATATAGCTTTTTGTGTGTATGGATTTTTAAATTTACACAAACAGTATATTGTACTTCCCATCTCTTTCTACTACTCTCTCTCTCTCCCCCTCTTCCTCTCCCCTCAATATTATGTTTTCGTGGTCTATCCAGATGCAGTAAACACCACAGGTTACCTCACTCAACACATCCTCCTAGCTCTCCCTTGCCTTTCACAGCTTTGGAAGCAGGACATTAGATTTCCTAGCCTTCTTTGCAACTCAGAATAGCACGTGACAGAATTCTGGCCAATGAGATGTCAGCAGACGTTTGCTGAGGGGGTTTCTGGCAAAGCTTTTACTTTCCCTCTAAAAAGGGAGTCATTGCCATGGCCCTTGGCCCTTACTTCTACTATTTGTGGTATGATGCCTGGACATAAAGTATTCTCACTGCAAAGCAGAGGAAGAAAGATGACAGAGCAGAACTATAGAAAGAGCTTGGGTCCTTGATGTCACCAGCTCTGAACTTTTTACCTATAGATTTCTTGTTATTTGAGAAAAATGGGTTCCCAACTAATATAATTGATTTAGTTTATTTTTTTGTTTGTAGCATTCTATCAGATGCATTTATAATGTATTTTATCTGTCCATGTCCCTATTCAAGACTATTTAGGTAGTATCCAATGCTTTGCCATGGGAAACAATGCTATAATAAACATTCTCATACATGTCTCTTTGTGTACCTATACAAGAGTCCCTCTAATATATTCTGTTATGGGCTGAAGTGTGTCCTCCCCAAAATTCATGTTTCTAGTCCTAACTCCCTGTACCTCAGAATGTAGCTGTATTTGGAAATAGGGCCTTTAAAGATGTGATTAAGTTAAAATGAGGCCATTAGGGTGGCCCCTAATCCAATGATTGGTGTTCTTATAAGAAGAGGAGATTAGGACACAGACACATACTGAGGGATGACCATGTGAGGTTGAGGACATAGTGAGGAGACAGCCATTTGCAAGCCAAGGACAGAGGCCTCAGGGGTAACCAAACCTGCTGACACCTTGATATTGAACTTCCAGGCTTCAAACCATGAGAAAATAAATTTCTGTTGTTTAAGCCACCAGTCTGTGGTATTTTGTTATGGCAGCCCTAGCAAACTAATACAGTTCAGAAGTAGACCTTCTGGGTCAGAATGCACGTGAGTATTCAATTTCAACAAATATTACCAAATTGGTCTCCAAAATAACACCACTAGCAGAGCACGTGGATTCATATGTTCCCATCTCACCAGCACAAGATACTGCATGACATTTCAACTTCTGCCAACACAAGAGGTACAGAGTGGATCTCATTGTTGTTTTAATTTGCATTTCTGATTACCAAAGTAATTGGTGATCTGTTTTAGGTTGACTAGACAGTCGTTCAAGTATCCCTTCTGTGAACTGTTTATGTGTATTTTTTTGCCCATTTTTCTCCTAGGTTGCCTGTTTTTTCTTACTGATTTCCAAGAATTCTCTGTATATTCTATACATAATCCTTTCTCAATAATATTCCTTGAAAATATTCTCTCCCTGTTTGATATGTCTCTCCTTGTATCCTTAAACATTCCATCATCTGTATACAAAAGTTCCATTTTCTTCACATCCTTACAAATACTAGGTTATTGCCAGACATTAATTTTTACCGATCTAATAGGTATGATAAGGTATCCCATCAATGTTATAATCTGCATTTACCTGATAATTAGTGAAACAAGCTAAACGTCATTCCAATTTTCTGCGAACTACTTTTTCACATATCATTGACCTATTTCCCTGTTGGATTGTTCTTTTCCTTATTTTTTAGGAGTTCTTTATAAAATCTTATACTAAATCATTTTTGTTGAATGGTCTATGAGTTGGCTATTTCCACAATAATGCTACATAACAAACTACTCTAAAATTCAGTGGCATAAAGCAACATTTATTCTCTCTTGCACATTTTCAGGTTGGCTGGGAGTTGGCTAATCCAGGACGGACCTGGCTGGGCTTACTCCACGCTGTAGTTTTGGAATCCAGATCTGTTCTACATGTTTCTCATTCTGCTTGGATAAGTACGCTACAAGGAGCATGTTCTTCCCATGGCAACGACAAAAATACAAGAAGGGCTGGTGGAAATGTAGAGTGCCTCTTAAGGTATAAGCTCCAAACTGGCACTCTGCCTCTTCTGCCCACATTTCAATGGGCAAAGCAAGTCACATGGCCAAGTCCAACACTAACGGGGCAGGGAAATATACTCCTCCTGTAGTGGGAAGAACTGCCAAGTTACCTGGCAAAGGGCATGGACACAAGGAGGGAGAAGAATGGGGAAGAATAATGCAATCCACTTTATTATGGATGACTTGTACCTATATCTTCTCAATTGGTAGCTTTTATTTATCTTCTTTTATGGTGTTTTTATTTTCACAAAGAAAGTTTTTATATTAATGTAATTAAATATTTCAGTCTTTTACTTTATTGCTTATGCTTTAGGGGTCCTATTTAAGAAATTATTTCCTATCCTAAGATCATAAATACATTCTCCTATATTTCTCCCTAGAGGAATGCAATCATGAGGATCAACAACCTATATATATATATATATATATATATATATATATATATATATATATATATATACACACACACATATATACACACACACACACATATATATACACACACACATATATATGTATTTTTTTTTTAGAAGGAAGATCAGCCCTGAGCTAACATCCATGCCAATCCTCCACTTTTTGCCGAGGAAGACTGGCCCTGGGCTAACATCTGTGCCTACCTTCCTCCGCTTTATACTGGATGCCGCCACAGCATGGCCTGACAAGTGGTGCGTCGGTGCACGCCCGGGGTTCCGAACCCGGGCCGCCAGCAGTGGAGCGCGCGCACTTAACCCCTACGCCACGGGGCCAGCCCCAACAACCAATGTATTTTAAATTAGCATATGCGTAAATGCAAGATTATGTGATATAGACTAAGGGCCAAGGAACCAAAGTTAAAGAAGTAATCAAAGTTAAAAATAATTACCCAAGGATGACTACTTATTATAGGTGAAATTTTGAGCTGGGTCTTCTAAAAATATTAATGGATACAAGCTGACAAAGAAAAAGCCGTAGGAATCATAAAGAATCACAAAGCTTGATAGTCTTTCATTAACATATCTTTATTGATCTAAACTATATATTCAAAACTGGAAAGCACAAGACCACAGGAAAATACATACAGTCTTCTCAGGTCATGATATCTTGAAAAAAGAAACTTTTACAGAAATTAACAATTATAAAACAATATATTTTATGATGACATATTTGTAAAATATATATGTATACGTGGCAACAGTAGGATCTACTTCAACAGTTTTGGGTAAAAATGAGGTCCCACCTATTAATTTTTCAAATTAAAACCACTTCCCAATTGCCAGACTGGCAGGGAGTCCAGTATCTCTCTTGTCCCTCAAATTGTTCAAAAACGCCGAGGGCCTCTTGATCCATCTCAGAGGGAGAAAACTAGAGAATCTGATTAGAATACAAGTTGAAGTCTACTGGTGGTCTGCTCCTGGCACACAGTTTACTGATGAAAACTGATCCCCCACAGTCCAGTGTGACCTTTTCGCCTACTGTGCTCTGGCCTTTGCTGCTGCAGATTCCAACAGTGGCCACAGTGATTCTTCAAGAGAGAAGCAGCCTGCTCCTCAGAAGCATGGCATGGCATCCACGCCAACAGCTTTTTAATTTACCAAGCACAGTGGCTGGGTCAGGATGGCCTTCTGCCTCCAGTCATGCCCATGACCAAACAGCCTCTCCCATCAGGTAATGCAGGCCACAACAGGGGTAACAGTTTTAGGTCTTCAGTGTTCTTTCTTATTAGATCCTTTCTTAATCAGGACCAGTTCAATGCATAAAAAACTTTCTAATAATAAAGACACCGTAAAAGGAGGAGTCCAGGTCTCCACTCTTTTCCTCTTTGAAGACTCCCAGACTCTTTACAAATTTCCTCCAGTCCTCCCAGTGTTGACCAGCCCTGCAGGTGAAGGAAGACTAGGAAGAGCAACCTTTATCAAACCAGAAAAAGACCCTGTTACACCAGTACCTGAGACACAAAAGGATAAAGACCTCATTAATGATTTGCAAACACTGGAGGAAATTTTCTCTTACCTTATGGTTGCTAGATAAAATACAGAATGCCCAGTTAACTTTGAATTTCAGATAAAGATGAATAATTTTCTGGCATAAGTATGTCCTATGCAATATTTGGGACAGACTTATACTAAAAAAATTATTGGTTGTTTACCTAAAATTCAACCTAACTGTGTGTCTTTTATTTTTATTTGCTAAATCTGACCATTCTACCTTATCTACTTCATGAATGGGACAAACTTGGGGGGTGGGGAGCTAGAACTCCCCTGTGCCTAAATTTAAAGGAACCACAGAGCCAAACCCTCACATCTGTGTATCCTGACATTCTATCAAAGACTTGGGGCTGACAGAGCCAAACAAAAAGCCAGCTCTCACCCCCTTACTGCACAGGAGCCGCTTTTTTGATAGCCAGACATGTTTCCTGGCCACCTCTCAGCAATGCATTTCTAACTACACTCTGTTGGAAGGTTTTAGTTCCCAGAAATGCAACAGGATAAAAAGGGAGGAGGGAAGAATAACTTATTGTGCCCTGGAATATGAGAGCCACAACAGCAGGGGCAGACATAATAAACACTGGCAGAAGCGTATTCCAGAGATTAGGTTTGGTGCATCTCTTTTAGAAAAGTGAATCTAAATTTTAAAAAGTGAATTCAAATTATCTAGGGTTAAATTCACCTCACCTATTGTCCAAGTAGAGGACAAGATGATAGAAATAGGAGAATAGTTGCCCCAATGGATATGTACCTCCTGTAGCCCAGAAATTTAGCAAGATACTTTCCCTCCATGTTAAGATTTGAGAGAGAAATTCTGTAGTTCCAAAGTTGATAGTTATGGAGCTCAAAAGGGATATACATACCTCACTTATAACAAACACTAGGACTGAATAAATCTCCTGTCTTTCAAAAATAAGTAAATAGAAAAATCCAAAATTAAAAGACCGTATAACATAAAAGAGGAAGGTAATATCTTAAATACGTAAGGGGAAATTATCCTCAAGACAAAAGAAAATTAAGAATACATCTACTCTGTGTTCTCAGTGAAATACCCAAACACATAAATTCTAGGAAAGAAGTGATGGAAAGACTAAATGAAATGAAAAAAAAGTTGACTGAAATGAGAGGTCAAGATGGCCTGACAACCGGTGCGTCAGTCCGCACCCGGGATCCGAACCTGGGCTGCCAGCAGTGGAGCGCATGCACTTAACTGCTATACTACAGGGCCGGCCCCAAGACAGGTGTCTTAGATTGCTTAGCAGTTCAGAGAAAATATAAGACCGTCCCAGAGCCAGAGATTCTAAAATGAAAGACAGCTCAAAAAATAAAACTCACTATTGCAATCACAAATGAGGAAAAAATGGGAGAGATCATACGCAAATATAATCAAAGTGGCGTACAAGGAGATTTCTGAAGAGCTGAGATTCTTAAAGGATGTACAAAAGAAAAATGAAGAGGGTAAAGGTAAGGATGAACACATCAGTTAGATGTTAGAAGGTTTCCTATTCTCAGCACTATTGACATTTTGGGCTGGATAATTTGTTGTAGGGGGGCTCTCTTGTGTCTTGTAGGACGTTTAGCAGCATTCTTGGGCTCTGTACACTAGATGCCAGTAGCACAAGCCTCCTAGTTGTGACAACCAAAATATCTCCAGACATTGCCAAATGTCCCCTAGGGAGCAAAAGTACCCTGGGTTGAGAACCACTATATTACAGAGCACTGAAAAACTTGCATATTTATCACAGAATTATTGTTGGCATTTTTGAGTAATCATGGCATTGGAAATTGACAAATGTTCTTCCATACATCAAAAAAGTAGGTTCTAAAAATTAAAACCAATAAATTTGATGTTGATTCCCAGAAAATTTTAATACAGTATCAAAACATTATCAATTGGAAAAGAGAGAAATGATCTCATGATATCTTGGTATAGTTTCATTAAGAGCCACTCATACTAAACTAATTTAATTTTCTTCTCTTCCTTTTTTTTTCAATATCATCTCTAAGAAGGATAAGCTGGTTTCACTAAATCATCTTTTAAATCTTCTGTGAAATTTTCTTTGACAAGATAAAGAAATGTGAGCTGTCTCATACACTGTTGCTTAAAGTGTATATTGGTAAAATCTTTTTGGAAGGCACTCTGGCAATATACAGAAAATTTTATGGGTACAAATTCTTAGACTCAGCCACACCACTTTTAGGAATTTGAACATGTGTACAAAGATGCATGTCAAAGACTGCAGTACTGTTTGTGATAACAAAAAGCTAGAAACAACCTAAATGTGCATCAATGAAGGACTAGTTGAAAAAACTGTCATATATTCCTTCATTGGTGTGACTTTTAAATGTGACTAGAGGAAAAGCCTTAGGAAATATACAGAATCCAATTGGATGTCATCTGCCTAGTAGTAGGGGAGATGTTAAAAATATTTAACAATCATCATGGCTTACGCCCCAACTAAATAGAGCTTAGCCAGGAGCTGGGTCTTGGAAGGCCCCTGCTGTGCCAGGTGTTCACCCTTTAGTTGCTGGGTCTAGGAAAGGTCTAGAGGGTCCCAGGCAGAGGCCAAGTGGAAGAAAGCCACTAGAGATAGGGAGAGGGAGTGCAAAAGCATTTTATATTTTAACAATTTGTATGGCCTTACTAGGGAATATCAGTCTTCACCAACAGACAGGAACAACATTAAAATAAACCAGAATAGCATGCAGCAATAAATTGGTTAAATTTAACCAAGTAGCAGCTATAATAAAGAGTAAAGTAAATTTATATGTACTGACATGGGACAATTTTTTTTTTTATTTACACCAGAAACTGGTAGCAGTTGCCTCATGGGAAGAGGACCATGGAACTGAGGGCTTGGGGTCAGGGCAGAAGGGAGACTTATTTTTATTGTATATCCTTTGAGGCAGCTGTTATACGTTTGCTAACACCTCTTCCAGCCCTGGCCCAGCTTTCCTCCTCTATAGAGACTGGAAAGCTAAGAAACCTGCTCTTCTCAGACTCCCTTGCAGGAGGGGGACCCAGATTTCACCAAACAAACACAGCTTGGGTGAGATTTTAAAAGGTCGCAGGCATCAGATCCTTCTGGGAAAGCTGTGTGGGGCTCCCACAGCTTTCCAAAGAGCCAGGAATGGTGGAAGCTAGTACATCTGGAGGACCATCCCTCAGGTACAGCTGGACATATTTCCTAGCTGCATTGTCTTTGGCTATTTCTCTGGCTCTCCTGGAGAATCTATGAGCTATCTAAAGTCATTTATGAAATTCTTTCTGCTGAAGCCAGCTAGAACAGACTCAGTTACAAGCAAGAACCCTGGCTAAGACACCCTTTGGTAAAATAAAAAATAAAAATAAATGTGCATATATAACTTTTTCAGTTTAAAAAATTAATTTTTATAAATATTTAAAAAAAAATAAAAGATGCAGGCTGGATTGTTTTACAGTTCAGGGAGGAAACACCTGGTTGGAGAAGCAAATCCAAAAGAGCCAGCCTAGCGATCCGGGTCCCAAAAGCCCATCTGAACATCAGCTGTGTCTCAACTACTGGAGGCACTTCTTAAAAATACAAATGCGGACTCATATCAATGGCTCTCCTTTTTACAAATTATAACCAACTTAACAATATGATGGAAGGAAAGATACTATTTATGATAGCAACCAAAGTTTATAAAATACTTGTGTAAAGACAACTTTAAAACTCTACTAAAGGACATAAAAGAAGAATTAAATAAACAAAAAGATGATGCATAGGCAGACTAAACATTACAAAGCTGTGACTTCTCCCAGAATTAAAATACTCACAGGCTATTATAAGAATTTGATAAAATGTTTTACTAAAATTCACCTGGAAATAAACATTATGTGATTATATCTAGGAAAACCCTGAAGGGACAGAAAAGAACAAGGAGAAGAATTAATCCTTCCAGGTATTAAAACACGTTACAAAATAAGGTTATTTTAAAAGTAGGAGTTGGACGGGCCAGCCCCGTGGCTTAGTGGTTAAGTGCGTGCGCTCCGCTGCTGGCGGCCCGGGTTCGGATCCCGGATGCGTGCCAATGCACCGCTTCTCCGGCCATGCTGAGGCCGTGTCCCACATACAGCAACTAGAAGGATGTGCAACTATGACATACAACTATCTACTGGGGCTTTGGGGGAAAAAAATAAATAAGTAAAATTTTAAAAAAAAGTAGGAGTTGGAGAAAAATTAGATAAGAGTATTACTAGACAGGAAAGAGAGTTGAGAAACAGACTCTAATACAAATTCAACTTACAATAAAGATGGCATTTCAAATTAACAGGAAAAAGAGTGATTCTTAAATAAATCATATTGGATCAGCTGCATAAACATTTAAAAGAAAAATTAAAATAAAAGTGGCTCCCAGCCTCACTCTTTTGCTCAAAATGAATTGCACATACGGCAAAGATTTTAAAGTTCTGAGAAAAAGTATGAGTGAATTTATGTATGATACAATTAGGTATAACAATTAGAGTAGAAAGCCCTTTCTAAGCAAACACAAAGCCCAAAAACCATAAAAGAAGAGATTAAAAATTTGAGTACAAAAATATTTTATTTTCTGTATAATTTAAAAATAAAACATAAAAGCGAAAAAATAAACAACAACTTGGGAAAAAATACTTGCAACACATTAAACAGACAAAAAGCTAATTTGCCTAATTTACTCTGGGTGGATAAAAATTTTAAAAACGAGTGCTGAAAGTCTTTGCCAGCTCAATCAGACAAGAAAAAGAAATACAAGGCATCAGAATTGGAAAAGAAAATGTAAAATTGTCTCTATTTGCAGATGACATGATTTTATATATCAAAAATCCTAAAGACTTCACAAGAAAATTGTTAGAGCTAATCAAGGAATTCAGTAAAGTTGTTGGATACAAAATTAACATACAAAAATCAGCAGCATTTCTATACACTAGCAACAATTACCTGAAAAGAAAATTAAAAAAACAATTCCATTTACAATAGCATCAAAAACAATAAAATACTTAGGAATAAATTTAACGAAGAAGGTGAAAGATCATTATTCTGAAAACTACAAGATATTGATGAAAGAAACTGAAGAAGACGCAAATAATTGGAAAGGTATCCCATGTTCATGGACTGAAAGAATTAATATTGGTAAAATGTCAATATTACCAAAAGCCATCTATAGATTCAATGAAATCCCATCAAGATTCCAATGGTGTTTTTTATAAAAGTAGAAAAAACAATCCTAAAATGTATATGGGACCACAAAAGACCCCAAATAGCCAAAGCAATCCTCAGAAAGAAGAACAAAGCAAAAGACATCACTTTCTGATTTCAAGCTATACCATAAAGCTATAGTAACCAAAACAGTATGGGACTGGCAGAAAAAACAGACACATAAACCAATGGAAGAGCATAGAGAGCCCATATATAAACCCAAGCATACACAGTAAACTAATATTTCATAAGGGAGCCAAGAATACTCAATGGAGAAAAGACAGTCTCTTCAATAAATGGTGCTGAGAAAATTGAATATTCACATATAAAAGAATTAAACTAGACCCCTATCCTACACCACTCACAAAAATTAACTTGAAGTGGGTTAAAGACTTAAATGTAAGACCCGAAACCATGAAACTCCTAGAAGAAAACATAGGAAAAAATCTTCTTGACAAGGGTCTTGGTAATGATTGTTTGGATATGACACCTAAAGCACAAGCAACAAAAACAAAAATAAACAAGTGGGACTACATCAAAATGAAAAGCTTCTGCACAGCAAAAGAAACAATCAACAAAGTGAAAAAACAACCTATGGAATGAGAAAAAATATTTGCAAACTATATATCTGATAATGGGTTAATTTCAAAAATATATAAAGAACTCATACAACTCAAAAGCAAAAAAACAAATAATCCAATTTAAAAATGGGCAAAGGATCTGAATAGACATTTTTCCAAAAATGATATACAAATGGTCAACAGGTACACGAAAAAATGCACAACATCACTAGTCATTAGGAAAATGCAAATCAAAACCACAATGAGGGGCCGGCTCAGTGGTGTAGTGGTTGGGTTCGAGCACTCTGCTTCGGCAGCCCGGGTTTCGCAGGTTCAGATCCCAGGTGCAACCCATGTACCACTTATCAGGCCATGCTGTAGTGGCATCCCATATAAAACAGAGGAAGATGGGCATGGATGTTAGCCCAGGGCCAGTCTTCCTCAGCAAAAAGAGGAAGATGGGCAACAGATGTTAGCTCAGGGCTAATCTTCCTCACGAAAAAAAAAAAAACTATAATGAGACATCACCTCACACCTGTTAGAACGGCTATCATCAAAAAGACAAGAGATAACAAGTGTCAGTGAGGATGTAGAGAAAAGGGAATCCTGTGCACTGTTAGCGGGATTGTAAACTTGTAAACTGACATAGCCACTATGGAAAACAGTATGGAGTACCCTCAAAGAATTATAAATAGAACTACTATATGAGCCAGTAATTCCACTTCTGGGGACATAACCAGGAAACAAAAACACTAACTCCAAAAAATATCTCACCCTCATATTCATAGCAGCATATTTACAATAGCCAAGACAGGGAAACAACCTAAGTGTCCATCAATGGATGAATGGATAAAGAAGCTGTGATATATATATACACAATGGAATATTATTCAGCCATAAAAAAATGAGAAAATCCTGCCATTTACAACAACATAGAAAAAGAGATTAGATTTGTGGTTACCAGAGGGGTGGGATGGGGGGAGGGGGAATTGGAGGAAGGTGGTCAAAAGGTACAAACTTTCAGTTACAAGATAAATAAGTACTAGAGATGTAATGTGCAACATGATGACTATAGCTAACACTGCTGTATCATATACATGAAAGTTAAGAGAGTAAATCTGAAGAGGTCTCATCACAATGAAAAAAAAAATTGTTTCTTTTTTTGCTATTTCTTTTTATTGTATCAATATGAGGTGAAGGATGCTAACTAAACTTATTACGGTGATCACGTCACAATATATGTAACTCAAACCACTGTGCTGTACACCTTAAACTTATACAGTGATGTACGTCAATTATATCATAATAAAACTGGGGGGAAAAAAGAAAAAAAATGGGCAAAGGATGTGAAAAAGCACTTTATGTAAAAAGAAATGAAATGGGTTAATGAATATTTAAAGATTTCTCAACCTCACTCATAATTAATTAAATGCAAATCAAAAAAACAAGATATCATTTTCATCTACCAGACTGTCAAAAGTGAAAAATTTTGATAGAGTATCATTAGTACTGGTAAGAGTTGGGGATATAAGCTCTCAGCATGCACTGTTAATGTGGGTACAAACTGATACAAACTTCCTAAAGAGAAATATGACCATAGCTCTCAAATTTTAAATCATGCATGCTCTTTAACACTTTGGTTGATACTTCCAATTAAAGGTAATACTTATTAAATTTTAAAATGAACATTCCTTTTGACCCAGCAATTCCACTTCCATGAATTTATCCTAAATATACACTCATAAAAGTACATCAAGATATATTAACAAAGATATTTATTACAGCATAGCAACATGAAAAAACAAACAAAAAATACTGAAAACAGCAAACATATCCATCAATACAGTGCAAACTAAATAAATTATACATTACATTCATATAGTAAAACACAATGAAGCCATTGACAAGAATGACGTAAGTCTCTATGAATTGTTATGCATCCGCCTTAACTAAATGTAACTGTCCTAATTGGGGGAGGAGGGACACAAGATGCAGATCAATATGTATGACTTTATGCCTTTTTTTTCGTGATCTAAATGAGGGTTCTGTAAATTAGCAAGAAGAGTGGAATGCATGGATATTGCATAGGCAACCAGCAGTGCCTATCACAGATTACTTGATTCTTAAAATTAAGATTCCTTTGTTATCCCATATTGTGAAAATAGGAACTGCTGAGTCTAACAGAAAAGCTAGTTAATCCTGCAAATTTCCATGGAAACATGACCTATGAGCTCCAGGCCTAGACTAAGACAGATCCTGGTACCCTGATCACAGAGAGATCATTTTATTTCTCATTCTCCCTTCATCCCCACCCACAAAAACAGACACACTAGAAAGGAAACACCATGAGGGCAGGACATTTATTTGGTTCACTAGTATCTAACCCAAGCACTAAGAATAATGTCTGGTACACAAGTCATCCAGAATGAGAGAGTAATTCCAACGCCAACATTAGAGTAGACTCAATGTAGCCCTTTGGGGAATCCTGCCTCTCAGTCATTCTGTGTGTTCTCAATGAACTAACTCAGGGCCTCTTTGCATTGATTACTACCTCCAGAAGCCTCATCAACTAAGACCTGGTAATTCATGTATTATCTAGTTAATTGTACACCTCTATCCAAATTCTCTACCCCATATGCATATAGATAGAGGAGATAAATGTGTGTACAGTGTAATTTAAGCAATACTACTCAAAGTACAAGCCTGCAATGAGATAAGAAGCTTGTACCAGAATGTAAATCAATGACTGCTTCCTTCATCTAGAAAGTCTTGTTACAAAGTCTTAGGGCATAGATGATTTACACTCTGGTACAAACTCCTTATCTCCTTTCATGGACCAGTAACAGACTTAGAACACTGATCACATTTTGAATTGCGCTAATATAAAGTAGGGCCCCAGTACTTGAGGGTTTTTCTTTGTACCAAACATTGCCTTCTCCATCAAATCTATTTCCCCATTTATGGAGGCACCTGAAGCAGCAAAAGCATACTGGTTAGGGTAAAGAAAAGCAGAAGAAAAGAGGTGGGGGAGTGGGGGTGCCAAATAAATCTGACCTAATTTACAAATTTGTACATAGGAACTCCAAGTCACTTCTCAGACCCTGGTAGTTAGTGATTAAATTGGTAGCAGATTATTGGCTATATCCCAGACAGCAATAACAGAGTTAAACTAAGCTAAACAGAGTTAAACTAAACAGAGTAACTAAGCACGTGAAAATCAGGTGCAATGGCTAATAGTCCTGTTCATTTTCAAAAATTCTGTAGTCTCGGGCGGTCTGCTGGCGTAGCGGTTAAGTGTGTGCACTCCGCTTCGGCAGCCTAAGGGTTCGCGGGTTCAGATCCCGGGCGCACACCGACGCGCCACTTGCCAAACCATGCTGTGGCAGCGTCCCATATAAAATAGAGGAAGATGGGCACGGATGTTAGCCCAGGGCCCATCTTCTTCAGCAAAAAAGAGGAGGATTGGCAACGGATGTTAGCTCAGAGGTGATCTTCCTCACAAAAAAAAAAATTCTGTAGTCTCAATTATCTGTCTCTTTCCATTAGATAGGCAACTTGGCTAAACTCAGGAGTTCCACCCCACAGTATCACGTCACTTAAAATCCAGAATTCAAACAAGAATCAGGGGCCGGCCAGTGGCATAGCGGTTAAGTTCGTGCATTCCGCTTCACCAGTTCGGATCCTGGTTGTGGACCTACTCACCACTCATCAAGCCATGCTGAGGCGGCTTCCCATATAGCAGAGCTACAACTCTACAACTATGATACACAACTATGTACTGGGGCTTTGGGGAGAAAAAAGAAAAAGAGGAAGATTGGCAACAGATGTTAGCATAGGGCCAATCTCCCTTAAAAAAAAAAAAAAGCCTTAATATTAAAAAAAAAAAAAAACAAGAATCACACAACTATGCTTTTTGGATCTCTAGACTAATATTCCCATGATCCAGTGAGCCATAAATAAATACTATTTTTAAGACTTCACTACGAAGCACATAGTTTCTCTTCAAGCAAGACTGGGCTGCCAACTTCTCTTCCTAAATCTTAATCTCTTCTATTCCAAAGAAAAAATAGAAACATGCAAACAGAAGTTCAGAGGGAATAAAGAACGGAACTCCCATCCTTCCAAAGCTATGGTCTTCCTCTAAATATCACCGAAAAATAAAATACCACAATTTAAAAAAAAATTTAATACAGGCAGAACATATCCTTTAAGAATTCACGACCATATACCTCACCTCCCAACAAATAATACTGATCCCTCTACTCTCTCCACTTCGATTTCTCTGGACCAGCCACCAGCTCCAAAAATCAAATGGTTTTATTTATCATCATTTCTTTAGCTTTTTTCCTTCAATATATTCTATTTCTACAACCATAGTTCCCGAATTCAACAATAACAAAATTAAAACTTCATATCTTACCTGACTCCCTCCCTACCCAAGCCTTACTCCATTCTCACGTTTTCCTAAGCAGAAAAACCCAATACTGAATTTCTACTCTTGCATGTGCCTTCTATCCTTTTTCTTTCCACCCTGCTGCCCACAGATTTTCTCCAAATACTTCTAATTTCCCCAAACTTTTATTATAACTAAAGTATTTCTTCTTCCTAATCCTGCTATTTCTTTGTCACAGTTGGATCACAAAATTTATATAAATCAGAACTATGTGTAGACAGTCCTCTAACAAAAGTTCTTTATAAATTCTATTATTCTAAACTCCAGAGTAATGTAAGTAGTCAGTAATACTGCCTATTGGTTTTAGGCAGAGCTGAAGCATTTTTGACTCCAACATGTAGCTTTGTTGATATCTGTGAAAGTGCATAAGTTGAAATTTTGTAAGTAGAGGAGATTCTGTCCTTTCAAACACTTTGTATATTGGTATCTATATGCCTAATAACTATGTTTTGCATATCATAGACACTCAATAAATATTTCATTTGGTAGACAAGGAATTTTACAATGCCTTAAAAGAAAAATAGCAAAAACCCATCTTCCTAAAAATCACAACCTTTGCCTTCAACTCTAATGCTCTCTAATCCAACAAGTCCATGTTTAAGAATAGAGCTTAAAGAAATGACATTAAAAATAAATAAGTAAATACACACACACACACACACACACACACACACACACAGAGATTTACCATAGCACCTAGAGATTCAACAATGATGAATAAAATCATATCCATTCACTTGGAAAAATGTTACACAGCAATTTAAAATAACATCTATGTAGAATAGGTAATATTACATGGAAAATGTTTTGGTAAAGGTTAAATGAAAAAGCAAGGTTCCAAATTGTATCCACAGTATTATTGCAATTCATTTTAAAGCTGTGCAGAGAAAAAAGACTAAAAGGAAATGCATCAATGAGATCACAGGTAATTTTTCTTCTGTGCTTTCAGAATTCCTGCAATAAGCTCATATTACTTTTACAATGAAAAGAAAATGTTTTACTGTAAAAATTCCAATATTTTACTTAAATAAAAAGGAAGACAGAGACTATGTATAAGAGGTAACAAATGGAAATAGCTGTATCTATACTGTCTGTATTTTGGGTTTCTCCATTTAACAAATTTGTCTTATGCTACCACTGAGGTAATATTATATAGCGGGTAATGAAATTTTAATAGCACATCCAAATATGCCATTCAAATCTGACTGTTGATAATCCACATCTCCAAATCACAATTATTCTTAATATGTTGACCTTACAGTCTGTCTAAATAAGCTAGCCCCAAACCCAGAACCAATGCTAATTTGAAATCCTATTTTTCCCACTTGCATGTTTTAAGCAAATCATTAGATTTCATGTATCTTCAGAGACATTGCAACAGTCTTTCTTAGCAGTGTTTATCAGTGACTCAAAACCTCTACAGTCAATGAACTTCCTGATGCCTAACCTAAATCTCTTCTTGTTTCCACGTGAACTCATTCCTTCCAGTTCTGTCCTCAGCGTAACTGAGAGCAACTGCTCACAGTCACTCAGACCCCATCATATAGTGACCTTCTCTCTACACAACTGATTATGACATTCCATATTCATCCCATACAGTGTGATTTTCATTTGATTATAAATGGTGGTAAAACAGTTCCAAGAGATTCCTAAGCCTCCTATTATTACTGCCAATTATAAAAGAAATATAAAAGACAAAGATTAAATTCAAAAATTAATGCTTTTGCCACTATCTCACTTGAAAAATCTTCCATTTACTGTGAACAAATTGTTGGTTGATAGTAAAATCCCTTCAAATATTTTCCATCTTTGCTTCCTTCTGCCCCAGCCCCATACCAAAGCACAAGCTTCCAGGTCGTATCTTATCTTCTCCTGCACAGTATCCCAATCGGCTTTTTATAGCCAGAAACTCTCTGAATGCAAAGCACGACCTTGGCTACTAGCTTCCCTTGGCACTAGTTTGAAAGTTATTTATAACTTTAAAATTAGCGTGAAAGCCTACATTCCGCATCATAACAATTCAAAACATTCCCGTTGTATATAATAATGTGATGCTCTTTAATTCAGAAGGAAACCCACATTTTAAACCTAGGATATATAATTAAGGCAGAGCAATTCAACACAGAAACAAGAATGCACTGAAGTCCAGCTCTTCTCTTAACAAACTTGACTCTTACCTTTCTGCTGCTTCCTATAAAGAAAATATGTTTAAACTTCGGCTCTTGTAGGGAATTTTCCAAAAAGAGCCTTGGGGGAAAAAAAGGAAGATCTCTTGGTTAGTCACAGAGTTACAGAGTACCAAACTGAGAGGCAGTGACAGTGGGGCAGTCACTTTAGCTAAGCGTCATTCACCCAGGATAAGAAAGAAAGGGGAGGTTACAAGCCAGGGTGGGTGGTATCTAATCCTGAACCGCTAGTCACTGACCTCACTGACAACTTGTTACTGAAAATACTTCGTTGAAAAAGGCCAGACACATACTTTGCCTAGAGATCTACAAACATAGCTGTCAGGAAGCTCTGAATAAGTCAGATCTGCATTTCTCTAGTCCCTTTCCAAAATAAGGACCTCTTACATCTAATTAAAGCTGAAGGCTAGAATTATTGAGAGTGAAAAATGATAAAGCGGAGATAATAGGAGTCCAGGAACTCCATACATCAAAGATGAATTTTGTAAAACTCAGTGTCTTTGGTACCACAGGATGATGTGTCACATCTGAGAAACTGTTTTTCCTCTGAACTCTTACCTGTCTCATACACCGTGGGCACCAGTTATCATACTCTCTGCTTCCAGAATTTATGCAGAGCCACATAATTATCAGTAAAGAATGTAAAATGAAGATTTACCAAAAACTCCACAGGTGGAACCATTATTAAAGTTACCAAAAAACAGTCTTCAACAAAATTTCTTTTTTCTAAGGCTATTCCTTTTCATATTTCCTCTTCCCTTTTTTTTTTTTTTATATCCTCTTCCTCGACATCTTAACATTCACTGGAACAATCCTGCATACCCCTGCCTTATGCTTTATAGTTTCATCAATTCCTTGACACCCCACTTGAACTTGTACTACATTTCCGTAGATATTACCAATTTTGTGACTTTTCTTCCAAAAGCTTCTATAACAATCGGTGGTAACTGCCCCTAAAATAGAACTACTCATTTGAGTTTTGGCATTCCTGTTCTTAAAAGGCTGAATTCAAAATAAAAAGAAGGCATTTATTTATTAGCTCCACAGGCACTCTCAGAACAAATATTAGGATCTGAGAAGAAAGGCAGGGTCTGAGGACTGTCAGAATCAACTATGAAAGGGGTTTCATCTTATATGATTTCTAGGGAAACCTGCAAAATAACTGTATTTTTATGTAGATTACTTTAAAATGTGCGTAATTGGCATTACATTTATCTAAAGATTCTTAGTTGCTAACATACTTGTCCTCCCCAGATTTTTTTTAAAGCAGCTTTTTCCCCCTGGAGAATCTAGGAATAGCTTCTTTTCACAGTGAAAACAAAGAGTAAGTTTTATGTCTCTCAATCCATCTTTTCTTGAATAAAGAAATCACTTGACACTTGCAAAATAGAAGTTTTTGTTTTAGAGCTTTAATAATGAATGTTTTCCAAACCCAGACTGTTGAACTGAGACCAAGATAAGATATCCAAATTCTATTAAGAGCCAGCCTGCCCCCACTGTAAAACCACAAATAAGTTACTTACCTGCTCTCTACCTCTCCTTTCCAGATGCAAAACAGAGATGAAAACCACTGTTCTTTCTATTTACTTTTCAGGAGGTATGTGAATTAAATGGATAAAAATCTGAAGTGCTTTAAATTACAGTGAACTCCTCAGAGCTGCAATACAGATGCAATTACAGTACTTGGTATTATCAAAACAATTAAATATTATAAATATATGAAGTTTAATTTTAAAGAGCTATGGAGTTTTCTTTTAATTCCCTTCATAAAAACATCTGCAGCCTCCAAGACAGGTTTTAGCTGAAGTATTTCCCACTATAGCCACAAGAGGTCCTCCTCCTAGCAATTCAAATCACGTCGGATTTGATGAGCAGAGGCCCCATAGTCCTCTGTATTTATATCGGTTGGCTGACAGAAAACACAGATCACCTATGTCAAATTTCCATAGCTAACTCTAGGGTAGCAAACAAAACCGGAAAAATCCGGCTTTCTCTGGGTGATCACTGAAGCATGCTGAACACTAAATAGTTCCTGTAAACTACACAGCCGCTGCATTTTGCACCCTGGCCCCCTTCCAGATTTTCACAGTAATTCCTTCTTGTCACCTTGCCCAGTCTTGTTCAGTATTTATTGTCTTTCCCTATTTACTTGTTTCCTTTCTTTATACTTTTCAAACTTTTTAAGTTTTGGCTCACATTCATTTTGCAAGCACACAAAAGTTAGGGGTAGAAGAGCTGGAAAAAAAAGAGAAGAGAGAGAATAAATTAGGGCCATTGCAGTGATCCCCCCAAAGTAATCAAAAGTGTGTCTTTGGCTGTAGGTATCAGGGCTGGCCCCAGACAAAGTCATTCAACCACATGTACTGAGAAACCCCTTGATGCGGAGCCCTATGTTAGGAGCCAGCTAGAAGATCAGAGGCACAGAAGGGTGGCTTCCAAAAAGAAAATAATTCAACCCCTACCAACAGCCCTTCTTGGAAAATAAGCCCTCCAGGGTGCAATCAGTTCTTTAATCAGAATGGAATACAGTTTCTTCTTTTCATTAAAATACCTTAAAGAATGAACATAGCTTCTGCATCAGTCGTGAGTCTACTTTATTCTATACATGATACCTCAAAATATTGGCAATTTCAGGTTGGGACTAAAAAAAATATGCAATTTTCTGAACAGCTTTAACATCTTTTTAAGATGAGATTTAAAGCTAAGGATAATTTCTGTTTGTGATAATTAAAATTATTTTATTCCAAAAATATATGGTAAATAGTTCTGGCACTTTGTTGGATGTTTTAGGAGAATCTAAATGAATCTGCTCCTGTTTCAAAGGTCTTATGTATTGTAGCAAAAAGATGTTTCCCACTCTCCTTTCTCATCTACCCTCTTATTAGCTACTAATCAACTCTCCTGCCTCAATGAGAAAAGCAGAAGCCATCTGGGGAGATGTCCCCTGTCTTCTCATCCCAAATCCACAAAACCACCAGCACAGAGCCCCATCTCCTCTGCCTTCCCTCCTGTTACAGTGCAAGAAGAACCCTGCTCCTACCAAAGGCTAATCTCTCCTCTTCTGCTCTAAACTGCATTAGCACTCTTTCTCTAGTGATCAGCACAAAAATATGCCATAGGACCTCTAACTTAGAAGTATCAAACAAAAACATTAGCTTCACCCTACAGGTCCCTCCAGTTGCTCTCCCAGTTCTCTGCTGCCTTCACCACAATACTTCCCAAATATGTTGCTTACCATCTCTACGTTTTCACCTCTCATTCACTCCACAATCCACTCCATGGGACTTCTGTCTCCCTCACCGCCAAAAGGGCCATTTTTAAGTCTACCAACAACTTTTATGTGGCCAAATCCATACTGTCCCCTCAGGGGATATCTCATCCAATCCTATGGCTTTAAACGAGATCTGTAATAGGATGTTGAGTGGGACTTTTCCTGTTGCTCAGAACTGGTAACTAAGCCTCAAAATGAAAGAAAAAGAAGCTATCTGTGTACACTGCATGCTAAGGAATTTCCAGTATTTGAGGACAGACACCTCACTCAGAGCTTACTAAGAAGCAGTTAGGAAAAGAGCTGCATGCTCTTCCTCTCCTATTTCCTCGTCTAGCCCCAATACCAGAAAAAAATTAGGGGTCTTGAAAAATTAGGGGAACGAGGCCAACTATTTCTCTCCTCTCAAAGACATCAGAGCAGAAGAAGTGGTGAAAAAGTTGATCTTGCCCTTTCCCATGTCCAAGTCCCTGGAAAGGACATCTGGTCAGCGCTGGAGGAAGAGGAAGAGATGAGATTTAAATTGCAATGAGAAGGAAGTTTTAAACTGGACCAAGCAGGCCTCTAAAAAACTGAAAACGGCAGGAAAATTATGGAGCCTACCCAATGTGTCATTAAGGAATAAGAAAGAGAGATGCAACAGAGTAAAGTGAAATGCAGGGACTGGAGAAAGCAAACTAGTTCACTCAATAAACCAGTCACACACCCATATGCTAACAATTCCCAAATCTGTATCCCCACCCCAGACCTCTCTCGTGAGCCCCAGAGGCATACATCCAACTGCCTTCTCCATTTGGATAGCTAATACGCATTTCAAATTTAATATATCCCAAAAAAGACCTCTTGATTTTACCTCTAAAACCTATTTCTCTCTGTCATTCATATTCTAGAGATTGGTACCAATGCCTAATTGCTTAAGCCAAAATCAGGAGTCATCCTCCATTCATTCTTTTCCCTCACAGTTATCAAGAATTTCCATTAATTCTACTTCCCAAGTTATCTGTAATACATCCACTTGTCACTGTCTCCCCACCCCAACTATTCTGAGGCATGTGCAATCCATTCTCTACACAGCATTTAAGTGATCTTTCAGAACACAGCTTAGCTCATGTTATTCTCCTGTTTTAAAATCACCCAATGGCTTCTTATTACTCATAGCAGAAAATCCAAATTCTTTACCAAATCTACAAGGCCCTGCATGGTTTGGCTCCTGTCAACCTCTCCCACCTTGACTCACAGCACTCTTCCCCCTAGTTCACTGACTTCAATTATACTTTCTCTTCATTAAATACCCAAGCTTATTCCCTTAGGGTCGTTGTTCCTCTGCCTGAAATCATTTTCTCCCAGCTATTTACACGTCTGGCTCATTCTCATCCTTGTTATAATCCTTCACCTTCTCAGAGAGGTATTACCTGATTACCTTATCTCACTGCCGCCAGTCACTTATCACAACCTTGTATATTTATTTATTTGTTTACTTATTCTGTCTTCACCATTGGAATGAAAGCTAGGGGCAGCAGCAGTGTCCATACCAGCATGGCATATACAAATTAACTATAATACAAGGTGAAGAAAGCATCAATAGCTATGGGATTTCAAAGGAGGGAGAGAGAGCTCTAGGAGGAGGGAGTAATCTAGGAAATTTTCCTGGAGGGAGTTATATTTGCCTTGATGCAGAAATGAAAGATGTCAGCATCATAAGATAATAGTGTTCTATTAGTTTTATTTTTCAAATGTCCTTCAAATCCATTGCATCTTTACAGCTACGACCCTGGTACAAACTACAGTTATATCTCTTTTGTTGACTTCATATATTATATTCATCACCTCATTTCTCCCTCTCCTTCTATTTCACTTTGTGTAAACTCAAATACAGGATTTAAATGCTAGTCAGGGTGCATTTAGTGCTAAAATTAAAAATCTAAATTTAACTATTTCAGAACTACTGAAATTGACACATTAACTTTATTGCCTTAGTGATAACATAAGAGCCAAAATGAATGTTTTTCTCATTAATTTTTCTCATTTAATTTTCTCAGAGTGCCATGCCTCAACTTTGACAATCCTTCTTGCTGTTAGTCAATAACCTTAACAAGCACAGTAATTACCGTCAATCATGTCTGCTTTAGCTCATTGATTACTTTGTTACTTCTTTTTCAACTTGTTAATGAAAATTCCCAGCAAAGACCTTCTGGCTGACGTTTCTTTCATTAATTAACCACCCTATCAGTCCCTTGAATATATTAATAAACCAAAGCATCTTGTATTGATGGTTCTAAAAACAACCTGCTGCTGCAACTTTGAAATCACAATTATTTTCAGAGATACAAAACACCTAGAATGAAATCGACATTTACTATCATTGAACCTGTCTCTTTATTTCAGATTATTTAAACAAGAGATGTATTATATGACTTCTAAAGAATTAACGTACTTAATTTTTACTTGATACAGCATTTAAAATATTAAAGAAATTGTCTTGTCTTTGTGATTCTAACCTCAAAAGCTAGTATTAAATGATGTAAACAAGTAATGTAGCATCTTAGACTAGAGGCATTCAATAAGGGGTATGGTAGTATTGACATCATTTAAAAGGTAGAATCATTTTTGGCCTCCTAAGAGTACAGGTTAAATTTACCTTTTAAACAAACTGCCTCTTTGTTCTGAGAAAACAAATATAGATTTTCTAGTTGTGCAAATGTATAGCAAGTCTCACCTAAAATGTGATGAAGGAAATGACTGCCATCATTTCACACAGAGAAATTCAGTGAGGTATGTCTCTGCAGATTCTTAATGCTTCTTAAAGAGAACCATTTCTTTTCCCTCTATAAATATTCATGGTCCTCAAACCCATCAGAACTTATACCCCTTTATAAAATAAACATTTTCAAATGTGCTTTTTTAACACCCTGAAATGAAATTCATAGTTATTAACTATACTGAGTCTTTAAAAATATATTTTATAAATAAATGTCACATATAAAATCATACGTATTTACATAAATTAAATATTTGCATTTCATTACACACTCAGGCACACTTATACTGGAACACATAATACAAGAGTCACTTTTTTCCCTTAGGCACAGAATCACTATGATCAATGCGACAGCTACAAATGTAGGTTGATAAGGATGTGTTGTAATGGCAATTCAGATACCACAAGCAGCATTGAAATAGTGATGTGATTTTTCTGAAATGGTGAACAACTCTTGATACAATACAGAACAAAACAAGAACAATCCTGCATTCCTGGAAAATTCAGCATATGTTAAAACTGTGCAAAAAATACTTTGTGTTTAAAAGTAAAACCAGAGTTAGGTTCTAGGCGTAGAAAATTATAAGCAGGACCTACATGAACGTCCCGTGGCACGTTTGAAAGTTGCATGGAATGTGGGACAATTCATTTTAGATGAGAGTTCCACACTGCAAAACCTCTAAGTTTCTTTGGCCCAAGCCAATTAAATACCAAATGTACCCCACAACTACCGTGACAACCAAAACTGCTTGCCCCTAGGGCAAGAAGGGAGAGGGGAGACTTGAGAACCACTGCTATAAAACATTGCATGTTCACAAGAGCTCCAAGGCTGAAATGAAGAAGATACATAGTAGATAGATAGATAGACAGACAGACGGATGGAAGAAAGGAAGGAAGGGAGGGAGGGAGGGAGGGAGGAAGGAAAATTCTATAAAGAGTCCTAACTGGATTGGCATAACACAACCTGGAATGGATTACTAAAGTCTCAAACATGGTTTTAAGAGAATAGTTAAGATTCCTAGGAACTGTAATAAAGACAGCTAAGGTAATTGCCTGGAGGAGAGGAGGGAGTGACATACGAGACCAGATCATATCCTATGTGTGAGAGAGTGAGGTTTCTCCTGAAAAGAATGGATATTCCCATTGTTATTTATTCTGGGGAAGAAGTTGATTCTAGGACAGAAACGAGAACTGGAAAACCAGGTTTTTAGCTGAAAAGGAGGGAAAGTCCCTTTTCTCTCTGAAGTCCCAGGGTATGGGAGCCTGGACTCCAGATAGAAGAGACAGCCAAAGAGTATCTCACAGTGGAGAGACAAGCTTGCATATTCATAATAGTAATAGATAGACTCAAGTTAGAGGAACAGTTTTGTGGGGTTTTTTTGTTTTTTTGCTGAGGAAGATTGGCCCTGAGCTAACATCTGTGTCCATCTTCCTCTATTTTGTATGTGGGATGCCGCCACAGTACGGCTTGATGAGCAGTGCATAGGTCCGTGCCCAGCATCCAAACCCACGAACCCCGGGCCGCCAAGGTGGAGCGCACAAACTTAACCACTACACCACTGGGCTGGCCCCATAGAGGAACATTTTTAACGATGCCTTGAAAATGGCTCAGAACTTGGATCAGGGTTAGCCACAGTTACTATTATAATTATTATCTGTGTTGTCTTTCTTTATCCTGCCTCTTTCTGTAAACTCTAGTTAAAATGCCATGGTGTGGAAAATTAAGGGAAGGGCCTGTCTCCTAATTCGGATGTAATATCCACCTGGTGAACAGGAGCAAAAGCAGCAGTGCAGCAGCATGACAAGGCATCCAAAACAGAAAACCATGATGGACCTCTTCCTAAACATAATTGAGAGAGCTCTGGGGATGACTCAGAAACAGCCAAGAAACACTTTAAGTGGCTGATTGCTGGCACTAAGACAATGGGGATTTGAGCTATTGGAATCTAGATATTTAAAAGAATATGTGACCTTATTCTACAAAAAAGGTGTTGAGACTCAGACATTTGAGGAATATATCCTTAAGTCTTCAATAAATGGTAGCTATTTTTAATCATATTAACTACTTGGTAAATGATCTATAGTTCATATTGAGCAACTGCCAGAAAGAGACAGGACCAAGCAACAAAAAGGAGCCAAGCAAGAATAAGGCTAAAGGAACTGACCAAATGATAGGGCTAGACCCCAAAGAGACTTGGATAGTAGCCCATGGCTTGGGGGTTAGAAGGACATAGCAAACTTGTACTTAATTAGGACCAGTTACAATGTCCAAGAACCAACAATCTAGTGAGTGGGACACTGCAGCAGGAGTCTCCTCCCAGCAGTGTCACTCTATTTTAGGAGGTGGTGATGCCCTATTTCAGGTGGTTCATCTGGAAACTGGTAAGCATTAGGCAGGGAGTTAGAGCCCCTGCCAAGTGCACTGGGCAGAAACCCAGTCACCTAGATTGAACAAACATGGTGGAGAGTTAGAAGGAAGGCTGTGATTCAAGGGACACAAAAGTACCCAGGCTTCACCTGGGCACACGAGATACAGGACTAAAATTCCAGATTCCATCTACAATATGAATTTGCTTGGGAACTGGATCTGAATGAGGCTGTAGATTGCAAACGTTAGTATCTACACAAGGGAAAAAGTTGGGAATATGCATTCTTTACATAATGGAGGTTTAATTCTTCTCAAGTAATCTATGCAAATACTTATCATGTCCTGAGTTGTAAGGACATATATTTTCATATATTCTTAAGAGTAGGTATCTTAATTGATTGCAGCTAGTCACCTTTACTATATGGCACCTGGATATGAATGATCCTTGTTTGGGTGTGCTACTCCTTTCAATAATACAAACATAAGAGCTTAATGTTATATTATTAGAATTCATGTCATCAAATACATAAAAGGGGTTATGAGAGAATTCTTTTCCAGTAAGATTGAGCCAGCTCTAGTTTTTTTCCTCTTTTTCTAAAGAAAGTGAGGTAAATGTCATGTAGTTTCTGCTATCCTCCTTGCTCTCCTTAAATTTTTACAGATACCTAAAGACAATCAAATACACAATTCACAGCTACCAACCTCAAAGAGGGGAAATAACATTAGGATGATATCCTAAAAGAAACTGTCAAGGAGAAAGAAGTTTAATAGAGATGTACCTTTGAGACTATATTGATATTTTGTCTTTATTCCTTTACTAAATAGAAATAAATCACAGCAAAGACCTACAATTAAGAAGTAGAAGCACTAAAACTTCTAGAAAGGTTATCTAAAAGAAACCAAAAAGAAATAATTAATACCTAAATCTCATCAAAGTTGTTTTATATCATCTCTTATCCCTATAAAACACCTATAAAGACCTTTTAAATGACTTCATGGTTTCATAAATTAAGTTTATATTTTCACATTTCTAATATTAAATATTCATTAAGTGAATGAACATATTTGCTCATGTATTTTCAACGTTTATGAACTTGATTAAAATCCTTCCTATGGGTTTCTTGTGACACAGAATTGCTGCATAATCCAGAGTTTTACTTGAGGAAGAAGAAAGAGAAGAGAAGAAATCAACTACATTTGCCCTCAAAATTCTGTCAGTTCTCTGATAATCAATTTAATCCCACAAGACCCATGATCCTAAATAGTAGCTTCATTGTGAACAAATGCTTTTTAGTCCACCTTTTAAAACATTATAAACTAAGTATCATTTGTATCAGATGCTTCCGGTGCCCTGCCCACACCTGCTCAGTCTCTGATCCCAATCACACCTATGGAAGATAGTTCCTGGCAGGTTAAAACACCCTCATATTGTCAGTATCACATCTCACATCTCTTTCACTGTCTGCCCCAGGGCTTCTCCAATGCCACAGATGACTGAGGGAGCCCACTCAGTATGTACATATCCACAGAGCCCAGGATTAACCCACAACCAGTGAGGGTGAGGAACTGGCAGACAATTGCTCCTTCCAGTTGACCCCTAGATAGAGAATGTTAAGGGACATTCCACACAATCCTCAGAAGGTTCTGGTTGACATCAAGCCCCAGGTGGGCTCAGCGCTGACTTTAATAACGCAAGTTTATCCTACATTATCCTTTCCTGTTTTCCTCATTCTGTCCAGTCCATCACCCCTGCACCCTGGTGTTACCACCCAAATAAACTACAAGTTACCACCCAAATAAACACAAGTCCCTGTCTCAAGCTCTTGCTTTCAGGGAGAATCCAAGCCAAGACCTTTACACCAGGAGTGGGCCTAGAAAGCAGGCCCCTAGGATGGTACTCTTGAACCAGATCACTTACAGGCCAGATGGAAATGAGAGCCCACTGCTGGTGATAACCCCTGGCATGTGGTATCTCACTAGTAAGGACTGAGATGAAGTACAGGTGAAAGAACTGATTGTGAGCATCTTTTCCCAATTCTGCATTCAGTGACATCATGCAGGTAATTTAAAAATGGCCATGGTCAGGCCGAGCCGGGCGGCGGCGGCGGCGGGAGGCCATAGCGCGCGGGGGTCTCCCGCGACCCCTCGGCCTCGCCGGAAGCTCGCGCCCTCGCCCCGCCGAGCTCCCACCCCCCCCCACCCCCACCACCGCTTTTTTCCGAAGGCGCTGGGCGGCGCCACCCTCCGGCTGGAGGCCGGCACTGCACAACCCCCTCCGACTTTCAATGTTCCACACTCCCCGGCCAGAGCCTCCTGGGCTTCTTCCCCCCACCCCCCCCCCCCCGCCCCAGCTGCCTCCATTTCCTTAAGGAAGGGGTGTTTTCTCTCTCCCTCCCCCACAGCGTAGCGGCGCGCGAGCGGGCCGGGCGGGCGGCCGAGTTTTTCAAGAAATAACTTCACCAAGATGTCCAGTGATAGACAGAGGTCCGATGATGAGAGCCCCAGCACCAGCCATGGTAGTTCAGATGCGGACCAGCGAGACCCAGCCGCTCCAGAGCCTGAAGAACAAGAAGAAAGAAAACCTTCTGCCACCCAGCAGAAGAAAAACACCAAACTCTCTAGCAAAACCACTGCTAAGTTATCCACTAGTGCTAAAAGAATTCAGAAGGAGCTAGCTGAAATAACTCTTGATCCTCCTCCTAACTGCAGTGCTGGGCCTAAAGGAGATAACATTGATGAATGGAGATCAACTATACTTGGTCCACCAGGTTCTGTATATGAAGGTGGTGTGTTTTTTCTGGATATCACATTTTCATCCGATTACCTATTTAAGCCACCAAAGGTTACTTTCCGCACCAGGATCTATCACTGCAACATCAACAGTCAGGGAGTCATCTGTCTGGACATCCTTAAAGACAACTGGAGTCCTGCTTTGACTATTTCAAAGGTTTTGCTGTCGATTTGTTCTCTTTTGACAGACTGCAATCCTGCGGATCCTCTGGTTGGAAGCATAGCCACTCAGTATTTGACCAACAGAGCAGAACATGACAAGATAGCCAGACAGTGGACCAAGAGATACGCAACATAATTCACATAATTTGCATGCAGTGTGAAGGAGCTGAAGGCATCTTCTCACTGTGCTGCAAATTTTTATAGCCTTGACAATACGGACTTCTGTGTATATGTCATACTGATTCTACTCTCTGCTTTTATCCTTTGGAGACTGGGAGAGTCCCCAAAAAGGTAAATGCTATCAAGAGTAGAAGTTTGTAGCTGTATATTAGTTATGTTTAAAATGCCTACTTGCAAGTCTTGCTTCTTTGGGATATCAAAATGTATTTTGTGATGTACTAAGGATACTGGTCCTGAAGTCTACCAAATATTATAGTGCATTTTAGCCTAATTCATTATCTGTATGAAGTTATAAAAGTAGCCGTAGATGACTAGGAATTATGTCATTTGTATTAAACCCAGATCTATTTCTGAGTATGTGGTTCATGCTGTTGTGAAAAATGTTTTACCTTTTACCTTTGTCAGTTTGTAATGAGAGGATTTCCTTTTACCCTTTGTAGCTCAGAGAGCACCTGATGTATCATCTCAAACACAATAAACATGCTCCTGAAGGCACAAAAAAAATAAAAATAAAAATGGCCATGGTCAGGAGTATTTACACCACAAAAATTGGCAAACACTACAAATCAGGTCTTCCTCATCTCCCAGCATTCTATTGAGAGGCCTAGATGGTTGGGAAGGGGCTACGAGACTCCTTCCTGTATAGAATTTCGGCCAACACTCTAGTTTTCAGCCTCCTTCCCATTTTTAGAGGTAACTGGTACCTTTTCCCATTTTTAGAGGTACATGGTACCTTTTCCACATTTTATGCCACAAATTACCAAATCCCAAGGCTACTCCTGGTCCTGGCATAAATCAGCACTTTCCACTTTGGTCAGCCCTTATCCAAATACAGGAAGTCTGTTTTTAGAATTAGAAAAATCTTTTAATAGTGAGGTTTGGGAAAGTTTCTCAATACATGTTTATTGCAGTTCACCAGTGCTCAGGTAAGGATTCCATAAACATAAAGAAGTAATACATATCAGCCATATTCTATTTTTTTTAATTATATCATTTGTACTCCCACTACAATTTATTTTCAACTTTTTGCTTTCTCAGGGTACACATTATTTGATAAGACAATGGATTTACAGTCTCTGCATGAGTCATTTTGCTATATATTCACCTAAGAGAAATATTAATTTATTATATTGCTTTTATATAGTAAGATCTGCTTGTCTAACATGCTCTAAGGACAAGAAACTTTTATTTCTCCCATTGTTATTTGTCACACATCAGAGTCCCCTAACTAAATCCAGAACAGAAAACAGTGATTAATACTGTAACAGGGCCAAGATAACCAAAGGAAAAAAAGATCGAGATGGAGATAGAGATAAAGAAAGAGATAGAGAAGGCAAGAAGAGCTTGCTCCAAAACCAATGTTAGATTGGTTCTAGGAAATGCAAAAGGCTGGAGAAAGTTAAACCCTGCCCTGTGCCCCTCCTAATTCCCAAAAATCTTGAAGTATTTAGGTCTTATGGTAGATACATAAGGTGCACCTTACTCAATAGTGAGTAGAATTATTCTTAGAAGCTCTAAAGTAAGTAGAGTTACTTTTAGAAACCTCCTAAAACAATTCCAAATTCCTTTTTGACCTCAGGAAGAAAGTCATGTTTAACTAGTCTCTCTCCCAACCTACCCAAAGGGTCACCAAACCCTAATGATTCGAAATTCTCTCTCTCTCCATTCTCATTGTCCCAAACCAGAATTTTATCAATAGTCATCTGAATTATTGCAATAGCTTTTTAAGTGATTTCTTAACTATTAGCATTCTCATATTACTATCTGCACCACACCATAACCCCACCAATCCATTCTCCACATCACTACCACAGAGTTCTTTCTAAAATACAGTCTGATTATTTCATTAACCTGCATACAAAGTCTTCAGGGGGCTCCCAGAATAAAATACAAACTCTTTAGGTTGGCATTCAAAGCCCTTTACTATGTGGGCTTTCCCTATCTTTCCAAATACTAATCCCCAACTAAAAGCATACAAATATACTAAGGACAAGAAATTTTTATTTCTGTGACTACCTTTCAGTAGTAAAAGCATAGACACATAAAGTACTTGCCAGTTTCCACACAAACCATGCTCTTCTTTTTCAAATGAGCTTCCCCCAAAACACCTTAACCAATCCATAAGATTGTCCATTTCCCCATATCCTAACCTACCCTCTGCATTATCAAAATTTTTTATTTCTGCCAATCTGATGGGTGAAAAGTAGTCTCCTTAAAAAAGTAAAATCTGTATTTCTTCAATTATGAGTAATATTAGGATCATTTCATTTGTATGCAAACCATCCATATATCATTTCCCATATGTGGCCTATTGTTCCCTGTTATTTTTCCACTGGCTCCTTTCATATCTAACTGTAAGAGCCCTTTAGATATTAAGGAAATTAGTTCATCTCATACAGATGTTGTCAATCTTTTCTTGCCAATCACCCATTCTTTGATTTTGCTTAAGGTATTTCTTACTGAACAGAAACATACAATTTCCATGCAATCCAATATACAAATCCTTGGCCCTACTGGATCTGGGTTTTGTACCTTACTTGAACAACATTCCCTACTCCAAGATGATTAAGAAGATGATAATGATGACAATGTGAAATATCTAATCATCTAGTACTTCTAATATTTTAATGTACTCATATCTTCTTCTAGTACTTTTAGTTTTGAATGTTTAAATTTGATCCATCTGCAATTTTTCTTCCTCCAAATGGATAGCTAGGTGTCCCAACATCATTTTCTGAACAATTTTTCTTTTCCTCACTAATTTTAAATGAATTTGATTATACACTCATTTCCCATATATAGAAAGATCTATTTGGGGCATGTCTATTCTGTTGATTCATAAGACAATACAAAACTTCTTCAAATACTATAGCTCTATAAAAGTTCCTTTTATATATCTCCCCATTTGAATATGTGTTAGGACTGGTCACTCTTCTTTTTCACAATTTTATCAGCTATTCATACATATTTAGTTTTCACATGAACTTTAGAATCAGCTTATCCAACTCCCCCAAAATCCTATTAATACTTCAAGATTGCACTAAATATATGGAACAATTGAAGTCCACAAGAACAAGAACGAGGACTGTCTTTCCATTTACTCAAGTCATCTTTTATTCACCTCAGTAGAACTTGAGAGTTTTCTTCGTATTTCTGCTCTACATTTCTCATTAAATTCATTCCAATTTATTTTCTCTTTTGTTACTATTATGGATTTGATCTTGATCCTTCTTTCTTTTACTCTCAGGTAAAAGAAGACTGAGTAAATCACATTCTCCTCACTATTCACTATATCACTATTCACTATATCACTACTGCTCTGTGTAAGGCCCCTCTCTTGTTACTTGATTCTTCCACACCTTCAGCCCCCTCTCTTTCCCCACACCCTCAGAGGCAACTATTCTAATATGTCCAAAGTGTATCTTTGTGTTTGCATTTGTTCTGAAAAAATGTGTATTGTTTTGTGTCCATATATTTTTTAATTCAGATAAATGGTATTAGTGTTATATATCTCATTCTCTTTCATTTTTTCACTCCACACCATGATTTTACAATTCATTCATGTACACGTGTTTTTCACTTCTAATTACTGTATAAATCTCCATGCTGTGCATCTACCATATTTAACCTCTCTACTTTCACAGTGATAGACACCAAGCTTGCCCTCAACTCCCGTACCACAGAAAACACTGCAACAAACACTCTTGTAGTAATGGTTAGGATAATATTATTTACTGTAAGAAACAAATCCAAAATTTCAGTGCCTAACAAAGTAGCTTTATTTCTTGCTCATATAATAACCCAGTGTAGGTGCTGGGAGGTGAATTTCTTTCCTTTGTGTGGTGGTACAGAGAGATTACATAATTTGCCCAAGATCACACAGACAATAGTGTAGCCAAAATTCAAATCTAAGTTGTCTCATTCCAGAGTCTCTGCTCGTAATCACTCTGCTATGCATGTCTCTTTATAGACATGTGTGAGAATTTGCAGTGTCATATTTACTAAATATTAAGATCTCATATTATCCAGGATACTAGACTATTGTCTCTTGGCTCCAAATCTACTGCTCGTATACTTTGCTTTGTGATACTGGAGCTGGAACTTAGCAAACTAATCTCCTTTGCCAGCTGGTTTACTGTTAGCTTCTTCCAAGGACACTAGAAGGCAAAAGAGTATAGATGGAATTCACTTCTTCCCATTTACGTGTTATTCACTCAATCCAGCAATGGTTCTTCATCCCATTAGCAACAGCTGTTCCAGGGTCAGCTCCTTTACCCTCCAGAAAAGACCTCTCTGTATCCCCTCCCCCTGGCAGTACTCTCTCCTTAGACAACTGAGTCCCAGCTCCACCAGAACCCTGCTCCATGCTTGAGGGTACTAAGAACCCCAACCTCTTCCTTTTGTTCTCCCAAGGGTGACAACTGTGTCCTATGGTCCCTCTGGTTTCCTCTGTTTTTCAACCCTCCAACACCAATTTAGCCATTTCCCAACAGTGAATTATTTTTATTGAACCTCCTAGTATGGTTTCTGATTTTTTGACTAGACTCTGACTGATATACATGCACAGCTGATTCTCATTGGTTATGCTATGAAGTCGCCACAAACACTGAATTAGCAAATACAGAACTGCTGCTCCTAAGAGACATACAGCTCCTGTGAATCTGTGGTCACAATATTTCCACTACAATCAATACTTAACCTTGTTTTAGGATGTTTCTGTTTAAAGACACCTTATTTAATATACATTGTTAATTATGAAAATTGAACTCTCGGCCAACAGCACTATAACTCATGTCTGAATGAAGCTTACCTAACATAAATATTTTCTCCACAAAACACATCACAGCCTCCTTGCATGTAATATCACTAGAGAGCACTTCAGAACTATGTGTGGGGGCCATTTTAAACAGTGAAATCACCATCAAAAAGCAGAAAAAGGCCGAAAACATGGCTCTAAACAGACCAGAAAAAGGATACGTCTGCAGTATGGAAGCTGAAACAAGAAGACAGAGCATCGCCTTGTTCAGCTGGCAACGTGCTCCTGCTCATGGGGCAACTCAAATTTTTCTCCATTCTGTGCACGTTGGAGAATGACTACAAAAGCAGTGTGAGTATCGATTTACAAACAAATTTTAGCAAGTAGGCGAATTCACAAATACGGAATCTATGAATAATGAGGATCAGCTACATACATGGCCTGTCTCTAAAATCTCTAAGCTGTTTCATTGGTCTATATGTAATATTGAGGCTTTTTAATATGTCTTAATAACCAGTATGATAAATCCCCCCCTTGCTTTTTTTTTAAGGCTGACTTAGCTATTCTTGCACCTTTATTATTCCATATAAATTTCAGAATAAGTTTACCAAATTTGTCAAAAAATCCAACTGTAATTTTAATTGGAATTGCAATTAATTTATACATTAATTAAAGGAGAATTGACACATATTTATTAAGTTATCCCATCCAATATGCAATATCCCTCCACTTATTCAGCTAATCTTGTCTTAGGAAAAAAGTTTTTGCAATAGAGATTTTGTATGTTCCTAGATACTTTTAGAGACATCGTTATACTGTGAATGGATTTTTTTTATTATATTTTCTAGTTGGTTATAATGAGTGTAAAGAAATGTTATTAATTTTTGTAAACTGATCTTGTATCTGGCAACCTTGCAGAACTCTCCTTAGTTTTACATTTCCCAGTTGATTTCTGTGTCATCTACAAATGACAACAGTGCTCTTTTTACACTTCCCTCCCTGTTCCCTCACACATACCAGCCTGGACCAGCCTCCTGAACTTGGTTCCTTTCTTCAAGGCCCAGCTCAAACATTACCTTCTTTGACAAGTCTTACCTAGTTGCCTAGCCTCATACACAACCATCAATCAGTCGTCCTTATTCCCTACTGAAGTTAAATGCCAGGTTAAATGTGCCACCCACACGCTCCTATAGCACTTCCTACATATCTCTATTATACTGCTCTGCACATTGAATCAAAATTACTTGTTTACATATTTCTCCACAAAAGAATGCACTTTACCATATCTCATGCCTATACACCTAAGCACCAACCACGGTACCAAATACTAATACTCACACAATAACTGGTTGTTAAGTGAATACATTGAGTAGGCCAAAATGTTACACACTGCTCACTCAGCACATGCAGAGAACAAATCAGTATTAATATAATCACTTATATGAGTAAATCATGTTACATAGGTTTCTCATATTCAATAAATATATGCACAAAGTCCTGAAAATTATACAAAATAAAGTCCAATCATGTTTCATTTTTTTCAGTTAATATTTTAAATTTGGATGCTTAAGAACTACACAAGTTCACAGATTACAAGGAAAATGTTAAATGAGCTTATAATTAATAATACACTAATTTTCCCCAAACATTTCTAGGAAATCTGTAATGTTATAAAGACAGTGAAAACACAAGCACTTTACAAAAGAAAACTTCCTCTGAGAGACAGAATTTGACCTTTAAAAAAGGAAAATTAAATAGAAATCTGAGATAATGCTTTCATAAAACATTTTTTCCATAAAAATTTAAAAGTTTTCATTTTAAAGATTAAATTTAACTGTAGGAGAAAGTAGAGCCAGTTTTCCATTAACATGAAATATAAACAATTTAAGCATTAGCAGTCACAAAAATGAAGGGCTAAAATCAGGAATCTCAGCAACTGTAGAAAGTTGGCTCTAGAGTTAAACACTAATAGTACCTCTAATAGAAATAACTAATAGTTACTGAGGATTTATCATGTGTCAGACACTATGTGAGCACTATAGATATAATGTAATGCTCACATCTATAAATTATAATTTAGATATAATATAATGCTCACACCTATAAACTAGATACTATTAGATTATTACACTATTAGATGAGAAAACCTAAGTTCAAAGGGATTTATCTGCCAGACAGTGGAGATAAAGTGGAGAGGTGGTTTATCTGACTCCACAGGACCTTTATTAACCACTAAACTCAAGTAAGCAAGTGCCTGTGTGTTGAGATTAAAGGCAAAGAAAAGCTAATCAGTCCCAAAATACCTTCTTCATTGCTTGTCATAGTCTCCAAATTCCTGCTTTTAAAGGCTTCAAGACAGAACCTGAGAAAGACTGTGAAAATATCTGATGGAAGAAGTGAATCAAAAAGGACTAAACCAGAGAATGAGACACGGAGCAGCCAAGGGCCAATAAATTGAGATGGGAAGTACATAAACCTGAAAGGAGGTGTTAAAAGGAGGAGGCATGAAATGAAAAACACAAAATTCTAATAAATTAGCATTTTTAAGCACTCTCTATTGCCTACTTTACAGTTTTACCAAATTCATCTATGCCTCTTTGGCGACATAAGAAGATATTAGTAAGTATATACAGTACAAAGATAACATGGTAGGCAAGGAACTGCTCCCTCATCCTTCCTTCTAAAAAGACAACCTTCCACAGTACAAATGTGGAAAACAAGGAGAATGAAATCATGAACTATCAAGCAGCCTTTAAATATTATGTTTTACAAAGTATTTTTAATGACATGGACAATGCTTATTCCATAATGTTAAGTCCAAAAACGACTAAAGTTTAAAATTCTATAGACCATATTTTCTAAAATTTGTAAAATATGCATAGAAAAAAACCTTGAAAGAAATACTGAGGGGGCCGGCCCGTGGCTTAGCGGTTAAGTGCACGCGCTCCGCTACTGGCGGCCCGGGTTTGGATCCCGGGCGCACACCGACGCACCGCTTGTCGGGAATGCTGAGGCGGCGTCCCACATACAGAAACTAGAAGGCTGTGCAGCTATGACATACAACTATCTACTTGGGCTTTGGGGAGAAAAAGGGAAAAAAAGGAGGAGGATTGGCAATAGATGTTAGCTCAGTGCGGGTCTTCCTCAGCAAAAAGAGGAGGATTGGCATGGATGCTAGCTCAGGGCTGATCTTCCTCACAAAAAAAAAGAAATATTGAAGAAGGATAATTGTCAAAAACAAAAAAAATTCTTTCATTTTCATCTTTATATCAGGATTTGTAGGCCAAGCCCAGAAATTTGTCAAATGCAATTTTAGCAATAACACTAGAGGGCGCTCTATCAGGGCGTAACACGGTGGTTCTCCAAACTTGAAGGCAGGTCCTGCGTCAGACCACCTGGAGAGGGCTAGTTAAAACAGATTGCAGGACCCCACCCCTGGAGTTTCTAATTCAGTAGATACTGCATTTCTAACAAGTTCCCAGGTGATGCCAATGCTGCTGGTCTGGGAACCACACTTTGAGAACCACTGGTCTAAATAATTACACTTAATTATTATGTATATGTATGTATTCATATACATACATTTAATTAACATGTAACAATTTATTTCCATTTATTTATTTTATGTTATTTTATTTATTTTCAATTTAATTTACTACCTGTAATTATTAGTAATTACAGTTGTGTGCTAATTATAAGACTCCATAGTTACCTAGATTTATCAGGTCTACCTGTTGTTATGTATTTTATTCTACACTAAAAAATAAGACAAAATAAGCCTTCTGTATATTTGACTATAGAATGAAACAACAAATCTGGCTTAACCACTATCCATGGCTAACCAAAGCTAGCGAGAGTCTGCTCTCCAGAGAGAATGTTGCTTCCTCTGAAGCTTCCTTATTTCTAAATCTCACTTACGAAATAAAGAAAGAGCAATTAATAAGAAACACAGGAATTTGATGGCAATTTTAAAAATAGAGCGTTAGGGTAAAATGAAAAGATAAAAGCAGTCTCTGTCCTTTTTCCTACTCCCTTTTCTCACGAACTCCTAAAGGTACCAGAAATTATTCTCCATGAAATTCCACCCACTTGAAGCCCCGTTCAAAGGAGAATCTCCATCACAGAACGACAATGATGATCATTGTACAGCATGTGACAAATGGCAGCATAATGTGCTGGTGAAAAAAAGCAGAAACATTTACAGATCTATTAACTTATTTCTTAAATAAACCATTTCTTGATCAGATTTGCCTACTCTCTTGCCTGCATTTTCAAAGTTCTGTAGCAGTACATTTCCAAATATCCTAAAACAAAATAATAATGTTAATCTAATTATTTGAATACTGTGTTTGTTCTAATGTAATTGCTACATTGCTAGTTGAAAGAACATGATACACAGGAAGGACAGTAATATCCTTTTGTGATTTTCTGATAAGAAAACTATAAACTGTGTACAACATAATTTTGAATGAATTGAATGGTCAGAACATAATAATCTGGCTTATTTCCAGAGTAACTGACATATTAAGATCAAATTTTGAAGCCAAGGTACAAGTTTATGTTCTAAAAAAAGAATCAGTATCAACATTTAGCAATCCTTTTGGGGTGATAAAAATGTTCTAGAACTACACAGAGGCGGTAGTTGCACAACATTGTAAATGTGCTAAATGCTGCTGAATTGCTCACTTTAAAATGGTTCATTTCATGTTATGTCAATTAAAAAAATACAGAAAAGCAAAACACAAAATTGGCAAGACAACTTTCACAATTTTCGAGTCCTTTTAAGTTTCTTGCTCCTGACATTTTACAAGAGGAAAAAAATTTTAAAGGAAAATATTGTATTTCTTATGTATAAACCAAATGGGCAAATAATCTTGAATGCTAATCTCCCAAAAGCCTTTAATTTGATTGGTATCCCCCACCCACCAGGTTCTTCATTTACTCTCCTTTCTCTCTTGGAGGGATAGTCCCAGTCTGACTTCAGGAAGTCAGGAAAATCTCTAAAATTTCTGAGGAAAACTTTACACATATTAAAGTCAAAAAACAGAGCTATAAGCAGGCTACTTTTAACTAGCTCAGATTCAGATGGCTTGCATCTTTCAAAAATAAATACAAAGTTAAGCCCTCATCGGTCTTTTTCTTGGGAATTTTTTAAAAGAATGTTAAGACTTTTTGTTAAACTTCGATTAAACGTACAATTTTTTAACCAGCCACACTATCAAACATATGCAAGAATAAAGATATTTTCAGATGTGCAAAGTTGAAAAACATATTTTCCCTCTCGTTCACCCTTTCTGAGGAAGCTACTAGAGTACATGCTCCCCTAAACCGAGAAAGTAAACCATGAAAGAGGAAGATGTGATCCAGGAAACAACAGAATACATTACAGGAGAGAACGGAAGGGAGATCCCAGGATGACAGGTGAGCAGCAGGCTTAAGAGCACCTGGTCAGATTGCAGCAGAGGATAGAAGGCTCCAGAAGGGATACCTGGATGAAAGAAAGGAAGGAGGAAAGGAGGGAGACAGAGGGAAAGAAGGAAGGAAGGGAGGAAAAAGGGAGAGAGAGAGGGAGAGAAATCTAATAGAACACTTGATGTGTTTAAATATGAGAGATTTACAGTTCTGTCAGAATTTAGGGATGAATTAGTGATAATCATACAGAAAATTAAGCAAAGAAGAACAACATAATCATTAATGCCTGGGAAAACAACGGTTCCAGTAGAAGGGAAATTTAATCATAGCATAATATGTGGCTCAGCTATGAATAATAATTACTTAATCATAATAATATAAACACTGAATACTGTTTTAACCAAATATCATCATATAATTTGAAGGTAAGATATGGAAAAAGGAGGAATGTATAAAAAAAGCTGAAGGCTTATATTTTATAGTAAAAAGTCAAGAGATAAAATCTGAAACTAAAAATTCAAGAAACAGCAGTATAAGAATATTGCTTAGAAAGACGGAAGTAAATACCAGAATAAACAACTATAAGGGCCGGCTCCGTGGCTTGGCGGTTAAGTGCGCGCGCTCTGATGCTGGTGGCCCAGGTTCGGATCCCGGGTGTGCCCCAGGGCACCGCTTCTCTGTCCAACGCGGGGCCGGGTCCCACGTGCAGCAACTAGAAGGATGTGAACCTGTGACATACAGCTATCTACTGGGGCTTTGGGGGGAAAAAAATGAATAAATAAAATCTTTAAAAAAAAAAAACAACTATAAGAGTTAAAGGTGGTTATTGTATCTGGAGAGTGAGACACAAGAACAGGGAGCATGGGGTAGGGAATGCTGTTTTTTTCATTAAAAAAAGCACCAGTTAGCTTTTAACAAGTGTTTTTACCATTAGATAAAAAGTAAAGCTTAATTGACAAAACAATATTTATAGATTTCTGTAACACTAACTGTTGGGCTTGTGTTTTAAAAATCAAACAAAAGTATAATGCTACATAAAACAATTATTTAAATGTGCTTAAATTAAAAAATGTTTATGAGTAAATAGATATTGATTCACTTAAGTTAAAATCTTATTTGACCATCTCAATGGGATATAGTCTTAGGAAAAAAGTGTCATAAAAATCTCAAAAATTATAATTTTTACAACCATTGTTGACTTTATCTTCTTGATCATAAAAACCACATTACTAATTTCACCCAAGCTGGGAAGCCCCTTTTATATGTTCTAAGCACTTTTTATTATTGATATAACTTTCTATTTAAAAGTACACTCTGTTTAGGATTAAAAAATATAACTTTTCATTTCAGAGCTCATCAGTAATAGAATGGCCCTAAATCTTAATACATATTTACTTGAATAATGAGCCAATAACCCAAAAATGGGCAGCCGTTTTGTAATCAAGATATTCTTCTGAGTATGAACTTAGATAAAATTCTTCTAACTTTCTCTCTCACAACAAATTAGTTTCTCATTATTTTTTCATTTGTCCATGTAACTCTACAAGACCTGAGTATTAAAACTGTGCAATATAACTTATCAAGAAAATATTAAGAATTAGGTTAAAGACGACAAATTGAGCACACCCTTATCTTCTCTCCCTCTCAAGACTCCATTAAAATTGTAGAGTTGAGCAAACAAGTCGAGCTCTTAAATGATCAGAGAGCAAACACACCAAACCTGGAACAGTGTTTATGGGGGACGTGCACAGAGATGGGAACAATAGCAGGTTCACAGTCTCCTGCCCGTTACATAGCTAAAAATATAACTGGTTAGCTATGTAATATATATACTTCCCCTCCCTCCCCACAAAAAAAATCAAATAATGTGGAAGGAATTGTAATGAGTCACCCATGAACCTGTATTGTTAGTGCCATCCAGTGGATTCCAACTCCCAGCGACCCTGGGTAGAGCAGAGCGGAACCCTGCCCAGTCTTGTTGCACCATCTTCTCATCTTCCAGCACTGTATTAGACAATGTTCCACTACTATTCATAGAGTTTTCATGGCCAATTTCTTCTTTTTCTAAAGTGGGTGGCCAGGTACTTCTTCCTAGTCTGTCTAGTCTGGAAACTCCAATGAAACCTGTCTACCATGGGTAATTCTGCTGCTGTTTGAAATACTGGTGGCATAGCTTTCAGAATCACAGCAACAAGCAGCTGCCACAGTATAACTGACAGACGGGTGGTGTGGTTCCCTGACCAGGAAACAAACCCCGGGCAATGGTGGTGAGACCACTAGACCATCAACGTACTTGTATTACACAGGTTTACTTAAATTTTTAATTTAAAAAAATATTGAAGTTCAGTTTTGGTAAAGGTGAGATTATAAAACGAAACAGCCCACACAAATTTTCTTTGAAAAGTTGCCACTATACTTCCAGTTCATAAGATTTGATTGTTCCCAAAAGGGTACCAAGTCAAATCACAATAAATATGTTTGAATGTGTCAAAGGCATTTCAAATATAATACATGTACAATGGAATTCTGGATTCCTCAATCCTCGCCGTCTACCTACTCTTCCTTCCTGGATCATACTCATTCCTCACCTCGGTGCCTTTATTCAACATTTAGGGAAGGGGCTGCTCTCTGCTTGGAGAAGGGTGACAAGGAGGACTTCTGGTGGTATGCAGTCTCTTCTACTGCTCAAAATAATTCAGTTCTGCCTTAAACGTGTACTTGCCACTCAACAAAGTAAGAGCTGGACTCACCTTCCGTGGAAAGTATACAATTAGATACACCTTTCTCAGAAAATAATTTAGCAACACCTGTTGTTACTGGAGCATGTCCGCCACAAACACCCCATTACCGGCCCCTCCACCACTCCAAGTACCTTATTCCTTCCTACCATATTTACTTTCCTTCCTGAGACGCATTCTGGAAAACACAACTTTCTACATCCCACTATATTGCCATTAACGTTTTAGTAACACTTATAAGTAAACAATTCTGGGAAGCTCCCTGGTGGCCAGAACCTAAATTTGGCTCTGGCCTTAAGAGATTAAATAAAAGAAGCAGCCACAGCCCCTATCCTTCAGAACTTAGAGTTTTGCTTTCTAAGAAAAGCCAGCACCTGGACCATTCAGAGGGAGACAGATTTTCAGAAAACACTTATCCTCCACCAGGGAATTTATTCTAATGTCTCATAACAACCACACGGGGATTTTGTTACTATGTCTAGCCTAACCCCTTCCAGGTGTAGTTTCAGTTCCTCCCATCATCTATGCAATACCCACTTACAGACTTGACACCTTATTACATAACCTTTCCCTTTCTCTTCTTCTGGCCAATCAATTAAAATTCCCCTAAACTTCGTTCAAATATTAACTCTACATTTTAAATAATTCAAATTAATGGTCCTATTTTTCTTAATATGAAGTGATACTTGTACACCCATGTTGACAGCAGCATTATTCACAATAATCAAAAGATAGAAACAACCCAATTGTCCATCATTAGATGAATGGATAAACAAAATGTGGTGTGTATATATATATATATATATATATATATATATATATATATATATACACACACACAATGGAATATTATTCAGCCAAAAAAGAAATCAAATTCTGATACATGCTACAACATGGATAAACCTTGGAAACATTATGCTAAATGAAATAAGCCAGATACAAAGGGATAAATATTGTGTGATTCTACTTATATGAGGTACCTATAGAGACAGAAAGTAGAATAGAGATTACCAGGAGCCGAGGGGAGGGAGGAATGGGGAGTTATTGTATAACGGGTAGAGAGTTTCTGTTTGGGATGATGAAAAAGTTCTGGAAATGGATAGTAGTGATAGTTGTACAACATTGTAAACGTACTGAATGCCCTTGAATTGTACACTTGAAAATAGTTAAAGTGATAGGTTTTATGTTACATATACTGTATTACAATTTTTTAAAGGGAAGTAACAGTGAAATATTGTCAAAACACATATACACAAAAATAAAGAAATGAAGTAGTAATACATGCTATAACATGGATTAACCTGGAAAACATTATGCTACGTGAAGGAAACTGGACATGAAAATCCACATACCATATGATTCCATTTATATGAAACGTACAGAACACCCAAATTTATAGAGACAGAAAGCAGATTAGTGATTGCCAGGGATTGGGGGGAGTGGGGAGTGATTGCTTAATGGGTACAGGGTTTCCTTTTGGAATGATGAAAATGTTCTCTAATAGATAGTGGTGATGGCTGCACATCATGAATATTTTGGAAGCCCCTAAAGTGTACAGTTTAATGATTAAAATGGTGAATTTTATGTTATGTGATTTATCTCAATAAAACAAAAGCAGAAAAATTGTCACATACACAATTAAGACTATGTAAAAAAATATGTAAGTATAAGGGGAAAGACAAAGTAAATACCAAAAAAATGCCTTACGTGGGTTGAGTTGTTTTTTTTTATTTTTTCAAACTTTTCATTAACATTATTATATTGTTTCATAACAAAAAGAGAATTATCACGTATCAAGTACCTGGTATATATTAAGCACTGTGCTAGAAATTTTCATGAATCATGAGTACTTTCCCACATGCTAGATGAACAGGAAATATTTGATAGAAACATGGAAGTGAGCAAAGGAATCTGATTATGGGGGGAAAAAACTGAATGCATTAGTTCTGTATTTCTGTTTAACAAACTACTCCAAACCATGGGAGCTTTAAACAACAAATCTTTAGGAGACGTCTTTGTATATTTAAGGCACGAGCATAAAAGAGACCTCTAAGATCAAGACTTGATTTTCATATATAATTTAATAGCCGCAAAGAGAAATCAGAATTAGCAGGAGACAGCATTCTTTTGTAAAGAAGTAGGACAGTGTTAAAGTTATAATTTCTTAAAGTTATAAAAAGACTAGTCTCTGGATCTAGTTGTCTTCCAGTCAGTTATAGCCATAATACATTGGTCATAGCTGTATTTTGATGTAATCCTTAAAATTATTTTTATGATCTCTGTTCTTAATTTCAGTTGCCTTTGGAAATCCCACTACCATAATTCTATATAGAGAGCCAATCCAGAGAGTTTTATATGGCATCAATTCAATTCTTAAAAATAAGTTGGGTATAAAATTTCATTCTTTTTTTTTTTTTAAGTGTTGATTTTTTTTTTTTTTGTGAGGAAGATCAGCCCTGAGCTAACATCCACGCTAATCCTCCTCTTTTTGCTGAGGAAGACTGTCTCTCAGCTAACATCTATTGCCAATCCTCCTCCTTTTTTTTTCCCCCCCAAAGCCCCAGTAGATAGTCGTATGTCATAGTTGCACGTCCTTCTAGTTGCTGTATGTGGGACGCGGCCTCAGCATGGCCAGAGAAGCAGTGCCTCGGTGCGCGCCTGGGATCCGAACCCCGGCCGCCAGTAGCGGAGCACGCGCACTTAACCACTAAGCCACGGGGCCGGCCCTAAAATTTCATTCTTAATAAATTTATTCTGTCCTTTGATAATTAATTGGGCTTAAAAGTAGATTAAGATGTCAGTAGGTCCAGATCGCTGCTATTCCAAAGTTGACAGGTACTACTTTGAGAACCCAAGGTTGAATATCACACTGGCATCACATCCTTGAAGAAGAGAAGGTTCCATCCTTCTTGATTCTATTTCTTAATTCTTAATTGGTCATGGCATTAGGGGACCAATTAGGTAGGAAAATCCTATAAATATGTTACTCTAGTGCTGACTAGGAAATATCTCCAGTCCTCTTCAAATATATATGCATAAGTAATATAATGACTAAAAAGCAACCCGCAATTAATTGCTTAGGCTTCAAAGGTATCGTCATTTGCAATGCAGCAATTCCATGATAATTATTTCCATCACTTTTCACTATGCCCGTAACTTACCAACTAAATCTTCATGAGAGTTTTGCTGCCAATAACTTAGTAATTTTTTTTGGCCAACCTGAACTAAGTCCCCTTATATATATTGTCCAAAATGTACAGCTAGAGTTATTCTCCCATCAATATACAATTAAATTCAAGAATCTTGAATGGTGGCTAAGCCTCTAAAACTCTGTAGTTGTTGCCAACTCTATTCCTTTCAAATGAAGAACAAAAGCCCACAAGGCAGCTAAGTTAAAATTTCCAGACTCTGATCACCTCTCATTGGTTACTATGTGTGTGTTTTGTGTGGGATGCCCATAAAAATACAATTATGTAACGGAAAGAACAGGGATTTTGAGAGGGTCTGATTGGCCCAGCTTGAGCTGTGCGGTAAGCAAGATTCTAAGATTAACTCCCAAGATTCCTGCCCCTGCTGTACACATCATATATAGTTCCCCTCACTTGAGCAGGATTTGTCAATATGATACAATAGTCACTTCTGTGATTACATTATATTGTATAAAACTCCATTGTAGTAGACTAGAGAACAACTCTCCTGATGGCCTTAAAGAAGCCAACTACCATGCTGTAGAGAGGGCCACATGGCAAGGTACAGTGGGCAGCCCCTAGGAGCTAAGAATGGTCCTCCACTGACAGTCAACAAGTCATACAACCACAAGAGCTGAAATCGGCCAACAACTAGTGATCTTGGAAGAAAACACCAAGACTGAGATGAGACCGAAGTCCCAGTCACCGCCTTGACCTGTCACCATCTGGTGAGACCCTGAGGGGAGGACCCACAACCATACCCATGACCAAACTCCTGACCCACACAAACTGTGAGATAATAAATTCATGTTGTTTTAAGCCACTAAATTTGTGGTAACCTGTTACATGGCAACAGAAAACCAATGTAAGTCACATGCTCACCCTTGGCCAGAGGAGAGTGGGATACCTTGATTAACAGCTGAAGCAAGGTTGTATCCAACGGGGAAGGGAAGGTCTTCCTTAAGGGCAACTGAAGTGCCATTATCAGTTGGGAGGATGGATACTGGAATAAGGAAAAACAAAAATTATCCACCACAATATATTCAGTATCTGACATCTCATAGGCCTTCAACATTGAACTCACAACTCTCCTCTACCGTTGGCTCTAGCTTCTGCCATATACACACATCTTGATCTACATGCCACTGAGCCAGAGACTTACAGAGAATACATGAGGGCAACAAAATCTAGTAAGAACACTGGGCTAGTATAACAAATTATAGTCTTGCATCTGCCACTAATTAGCTATGTGACCTTAGGCAAGCCACACATGGACCACAGTTTCCTGTCTGTAAATATTGAGATTGGCCTAGCTTTAATGTGTTCCAGCATTAAAATTCTATGATTTTTTTAAATTCCAAAAAAAAATCCCCACCAAAATAATTCAAAATAAATTTTGATTTGCTATAAAAGAACAAAGAAACGCCATACTGCTCCCAAACACATCCCCCACCCCTCTCAGTATTCTGCCTCTGAAAGTGGCATCAAGAAAGGTTTTTAGAGAAAGCCACAAGATAGGTGCCTTCCAGACCCAATATTATCTTAATAAAATTACCACATAAAGGAACAGAATCTGGGGGTGGCATGGAGGAGGAGGCAATCAGAATCACCAGGTGACCGATACACAGTAAAATGTCCATGGTTACAAATCTATATTGTATTGTGTTATTGTCATGAATCATAATATGTTTACACAATAATTGTTTGGGAACATAAGTATTTTACTTCTTTCTCCCTTACCTGCCACTCACTGCATTAAATGGCAATGCTAAAGACCTAAGGTTGGATCTAAAAGAACTCATTTGGAAATTCACACTTTTTGAAAACATGTAATACTTTTGATCTCTTGGCTCATTTTAGCAGTATGATAAACTAGCAAAAAGACGATTCCATTTTTTGAAAAGCCTACATTAACTCAAGCTGAAAATTAAATATTAAATGTAGGTATTTCACTTTTGAAATGCTGCAAACAAATTTTAATCACAATTGTTCTCACCAAATACACATCCTAACTTTGTAATAGATTCTTTTCCTTTGCATTCTTCCTTTCCCCTCAAAAAAAAAAAAAAAACCTCATAGAATTTTTGGTTGAACTATTTTAACTATAATCATTTCCCATTATTGTCAAGCTTTTAAGCAAGTGATGACAATTCTCAAAAGGGGAAGGGGAGGTCAAAGAAGAGAAAGAGCTTTCAGTAAATATTACCACCATTCAATTGCACAGAAGAAAAGAATAAAAAAAGACTTCAAAATCAAGATACAACTAATAAAACAGTAAGATTAAACCATAGGTTATCTCAGAACACACGTAGAATCCAACAGAATAAAAAGACAAAAATTTACTTCTTCTTGGACAGTAACTATCGGAAAAGTGCAACTAAAGTTCATATACATGATAAAATTTATGCTTGGGAATTTGGGACTAACTTTCTTCCCCTATAGTATTCATAGAGAAATTGGGACCACTCCTGCAGCTTTATCAAATTAAAAGAGAGATAAAATTTCTAAAAGCAACAACCTCAAATTAGATAAAACTGATTCTAACAATTCCCAAGTATTTTGCTCCCCTTCCACAATTAAATCGGTTTAGACACTTGGCATCATAATTTAGTTAAGAAAAATGGTACTGAAAGCTCTCAAGAAAATTCACACAACTATCAAATGAGGTAACTTAACATCAACTTCCAAAGGGCAAGGATTTGCTTTCCTGCCTTAATATGAAATGTAACATTAAGAGAAAGATAGCGATGTTTCCATGAACACTTTTAGAATTTTAAACTAGCAAAAGGGCTCCTATTATTTTTCCCAAATCGTTCATGAACAGAAGCTCCGGCTTGCGTGGCGCCACGTGCACCAGATAGGAGCTGCGCATGCGCTCTGGAATGAGCCGCGCCAACCCAAGGGCCCCGTTCCCAGGCTTAGTTCTCTGAGGTGGGCGATAATACCTACCCGGTTCTGCAAGCTTTAACGAAATAACGCAAATAAAACACCTAGTGCAGTAGCTACACTTAATAAGGGAGGAAATTAATGGCATTTAAAGGTAGAATGCAGACCTAATGCGCAGAACTTGGTTTTCAAACCACCTCCAAGTCTCCCCATCACTTGAGAGCTGAGACCAAACTTGGGGCCCAAGTTCTTCCAAGCGGCCTCAGCAATGAAGGGATTATTGGGAGAGGAGAATGAGAGATGACTGCATGGGTAGGAGCCCGGAAAAGGCGAGCCCACTGCTCGACTCCTCAAGCCTCCCTCACATTCCGCAGAAAGAGGAAGGCTCAAGGCGACCGGGCCACCGCGGGAAACTCAGCCGGAGAAGCATCCTCTCAAAGAAACGCAGAAATTTTCCAGAGCGCGGGCCCGCAGCACTGAACGGGACAGATCTTTGTTTCACAGCTCCCTCAATGACCTAATGAAGAAGCGGGAGGGCAAAAACCAGATCAACTACCAGAAGCCAAGCAAGGTTGCGATTTTCGGAGCGCAGCGAAGGAAGAAGGTTTCTAAGGCCTTCTACTTAAAGGAGTTTACTTAAAGTAAACTACTTAACGGAGTTGCTATTATTTCTTCGCGTCGACGATGTACTCGCTGCAATTTGAGCGGTCAACCCCGGCCGCCTCTCACCAAGAAGAGCACCAAAGGGTTGTAGGCCCCGCCCACTCGTGAGTCTGGCGCGCGTGCGCGCAGTTTTTATTACACTAAAGTGTCGCCGCCTCCATCCTCCTTCCGTGGCAGCGATGGCCGAGTGGTTAAGGCGTTGGACTTGAAATCCAATGGGGTCTCCCCGCGCAGGTTCGAACCCTGCTCGCTGCGGAAGCAGGCGGCTTCTCTTTTTCCACTTTTAAAATTTGACGCCCTCAAATGATACGCTTCATGCTTCCTGCTGTATTTCCTATACCTGCCCGCTAAACAGCTCATCTACAGAGAAGTTTACTGTCCCAAAGAAAAGGCAGTAAATGTCAGTGCTGCAAACATACGCTGTATACGCTGAAAGGAGAGGTCTTCTTTTGTCCTAAACGGTAAGCTAACAGTTCTTGATTCTTGTTCCTCAGTGTTTGGAGCAAGTTCGCAAAATAAAAATAAAATGAATATAAATACTGGGGGAAGTTTTGAAGCTATCACAGCGCAAACAAGCTATCATCTCATTAAAACTGAGGCAAGGCTAATGCTACCTCTCCTTCCATCCCAGAATCACCGCCGACGGTTCCCCCACCACATCCAAAAGTGATGTGAAGTGGGAGATAACAAAAACCTTTACAAGTTCAACTTCTAAAGCATGATAGATACATCCACATAATGGAACACTATGCATGTCGCCACTAAAATGATATTAATGACATGGAAGGACTTCCCTATGCATTCCCAAATGAAAAAAGTTGGACAGGTTGGAAAACAACATATATTATGATCACATTTTTGTTAAACAATTCATTCATATAATCATTTATGTGGCAAGAATGGGAGAGTGAGAAGGAATGAATGGGGGCTGCAAAGAAATAACCAAACTGTTGGCAGTAGTTATTATCTCTGGGTGGTGGGATTGGGGAGTGGTTAATTTTCTTAACATAGTTTTTTGCTTAACTGCATTTTCTAAAATTTTTATATTGACCCAGTGTTTTCCTTTTTTTTTTTTTTTTTGTGAGGAAGATCAGCCCTGAGCTAACATCGATGCTAATCCTCCTCTTTTTTTGCTGAGGAAGACCGGCTCTGAGCTAACATCTATTGCCAATCCTCCTCCTTTTTCTCCCCAAAGCCCCAGTAGATAGTTGTATGTCATAGTTGCACATCCTTCTAGTTGCTGTATGTGGGACGGGGCCTCAGCATGGCGGGAGAAGCAGTGTGTCGGTGCCCGCCCGGGATCCGAACCCCGGGCCGCCAGTAGCAGAGCACGCACACTTCGCTAAGCCACAGGGCCGGCCTGACCCAGTATTTTCTTAATAATAAAAGACAATTGTGAGGTTAGTCTTTGAGACCCAGCGCTTCCCCTTTCTGCTCACTTTTGCCCAGTTTCACCATCTCTCTTCCACCCCATGCTTTCCAGGTGCTCTTATGGATTCCCTAACACCTCAAGGCTGAGGATAGTTTTCTGTGGTACCCAAGGTAGATTCCACTCACACAGCCCCCATCCCGAGTGAGACTTGGCTGAACATGTACATTCACCACATTCACATCTTCAATCCATCCTCTCTGCCCAATCCCCACCTCTTCTGCCCCCATTCAAGTCGCTTATAAATGACTATATTAGTTTCGTAGCTGGTCTCCTTCCCTCTTTCACTCGGGATCACATTCAGCGGCAAATAACAGAACACCCAACTCTAGTGACTTAAACACATATGGGTTTGTCTCAAGAAATCTGGGAGTAGCCAATTCTCAGATGAAACAGAACAGGGCTCTTTCCATGTTTCTGCTCTGCCATTTGTTATGCATAGGCCTCATCCCCTGCTTGCTGTCTCGTCGTCCTAGGATGGGTGCTCTACCTCCAGACCTCACATCTGTATTTAGCTAGGAAGGGGAGAGACAAGAACCCTAAGTTTATGTCTCATTTACTTGTAAATGGCTACCTCTGGCTACAAGGAATTCTAGGGCAGTAAGTGTTTTTAGCTGGGTGTATTGCTACCCAAATGAAAATCAGAATTCCATTGGTCAGGAAGAAAGATGGATGGAGACTGAGTGGGCAACTAACTGTAACTGCCACACTCTAACAGTAAAGTCGAAACTTGTAGGCAAAGGCCTTCAAAACAAGTCCCCTGTCTGCCTCCCCAGCCTTCCTTCCCTTCTCTCTCATCTCTTTCTGGGTTAGTAGAAGGACTCCCAGCACTGCATGCTGGCTCATGCCTTTGAACCTTTTTACATGTTCACAGACGATTACCTGGAATATCGTTCTCTTGCCTTCATCCTTCTCCCCTCATTAGGAGAAGAAGGCTGCCCATCATTTGAACTCCCTTCCTATTTAGGGGTCTTGCTTTCTTTTTGAATCAAAGTGTGAGGCTGAAATCCATCCCCCCCCCCATCTCTATCAAAGAAGCTGAAAAAGCCACATATTTGCTTTTCTAGACTCCCTAGGGAGACAGCATGTGACCTAGGCCTAGCCAATCAGATGTGCCCATCCCCAACTTTCAATATGAGCTATTAATGCAAAGAAGCAGGGTGGGTAAGGATCCATTCCGGTGGTGAGCAGAGGCCAAAAAGACAGCTGCACGGATTGCTAAGGGCGGCAGCACCAGGGCTACAATTGGAGTTTATAGTTGTTCAGCAGCAGTGACAGTAGTATCTACACCAGACTGGTTTTGTGGTATCATTCTGCCATGATCTTGGACTTTGCCTAGCCAAACCTACTCCTGTCCCGTTTTCCAAAAGTGGCTTTGCAGCATTCTTGGCAATTCTACGAACTAGTCAATATTCTTCCAGTAAGTTACATTTTCTGCTTAAATCAGCCCCAATTTTTTTTTCTTTTTTTTTTTTTGCTTCAATACCAGAAATAGCTTCCCTCTTCACCCCACCATCATCTGCTGGGAAAATTCTTTCAAGTTTCACCTTCTGGATAAAGCATTCCTGCAGTCCTCCAGGCTGACTCAGAAGCCCCTTTTTTATTCTCCTATTCCCTATTACAGCAAGGATCGTATTGAATTATTTCTGCCTGTTTGCTTCTCTTCCGCTAAATGGTAAATTCCCTGCGAATGAATAAAAACATCATGTCTTTCATCTTTGTACCTCTGCCTAACACAGAAAAGGTACTCGATAAAATTTTGATGAAGAATGAATAAATATATGAGTCAGCACACAGATCCACACTCCACCACTACAATGCCTAAAAAGGGGGAGGGGGGAGGTCAACATGCCATCCTCCTTTTGAAGGTCACTAACTTTTGCCTTAGTATGAGTTAATTTAATATACAGTGTCCTACTCCTAGAATATTTTCAATTTAAAAGAGGACAGAGAACAGCAATCTAATAATGTACCCCTCCTTCCCTTTGCATGGCTTTCCATTTCCTCATTTTTTCCTTGCTTTCTTTTTCTTTTTCTTCCATTCCCTTGTCTTCAATCACTGAAAGGGTAGATTGAACCAGGAGGCAAGCACGTGCAGACCTTCCTCTCTGCAGGTCAACCCCAACCCAGTCACCCTGAGAGTGGTTCAGTTTCACCCTGGCCTCCATGTAACCCGGCTGTCAGCTCTCTCCATGGTGCGCAAAGGAAAATCCACGGATGAGTTCAGAGGGGAGATGTGGAAGAGGTTCTGCGGTGCACCCCTCAGAGGACACTGCTTCCACTCCTCTTTCCACATTTCTCTTCTCCGGAGCCCCTCTGCCCCCTCACCCTCCTGGCATTCCTTGGAACCTGCTTTTTTCAACCCCACTTCACATGGTGCATGATGATCTTGAGGATTTTCCCTCAAGACCTCAACTTTTTCCCTCTTTGATGGCACAGAGCAATTCAGCCTCGTCTCTATGCATTGGTATCAGTGTGCCCAGCAATCAAAGAGACCCCCTTAGAAAGCAGAAGAGATTATAATTATGATATCGAAGTCTCCTTCCCCCACAACATTTCTCTGCTCACTTCTATTAATAGAAGATAAATCCTGCAACTTCCCAATCAGAGTTCAAAGATTTTAAATGTAAATAGACTGAGGTGAATTTTTTGCAAATTGTAATCAGTTATCTGTAAGCAAATAATGCTGATCATCCCTTCCATTCCAAATCCAGGTCCTTCTCCATGTTCCTCATCCCAGTTTGTGGCATCTCCGGCCATGGAGCAAGACACACCTACTTGGAATCATCCTGATACTTCCTGCCCCTCACAGCATTTCCTATCAGACCCAAGTGCCACTGAGTTTACCCCTATACGCTCAGAATCCACATTGTTCTAAATCTACCACTGCCACCCAGTCTGTCAGCATCACCTCTCATCTCCACTACTTCTCAGCCTCCTGTCTCCCCCATCCACTCTTTCTTCCCTCCAATCTGTTGTCTATAAATAAAATTTTCTTTAAAATGCAAATTTGATCTCATAACCCCTCTTCTGAAAACTCTTCTGGGGATCACCATGTGCTCTTACAATAAAGACTAAAATCCCTAGCATGACCCCATGACTTGCGTGATCCTGCCAGCATACCTATTGGGCTTCTGCCACTCATTCTCTGGGCAGATGTACTTTCCTTTCTTTTAGTTCCTTGAAGAGACCAAACTCTTTCCCACCTTAGGAATTTTACACATGTTCCAATGCCATTCTCCCCTTCAAATTGGTCAGATTCCCTTCTAATGTGATTTCATACCATTTTATTCTTTTTCTTCACAACCTGTATCATATTTTGTGATACATTAGTGTGAATGTTTGCTTAATTTCTACCTGCATGTAAATGCGGGGAGTGTGTGTGTGTGTGTGTGTGTCTGTGTGTGTCTGTGTGTGTTTAATCACTAAATCCCCTTATCTGGTACTTAGTGGGCCCTCAATAAATAATTTTGTTGTATGAATTTCATGGTTCGGAGGGTCAGAGAGCAAGAGGTCTCAGAATACCTGAAGGAGGGGAGATAGAGACTCCCATGAGAGAGGGTAGATTCTGTTTTCCTTCAACTTTGGGGAATGAATCAAAACTGTGCCTGAAGAGATTTGTGTCCTGACTGCATAGATCAGCAGGAATATTGCAGCTGAACCACTAATATATTGCAGCACAGTTTACTGTGATTTATGAAGCTGTTTTTTGTTTTAACACACCATATTCATTGTAAAGGAGTTTCATCCCCAGAGCTTTCATTAATGAAGGCATTGTTGTGTAGTGAGGCAGTGGAAAAAGGGAATGTGAGATAGGGCTGGCCTAGGACATGTGTAAAGCTTGTATTCTAAGTCCCCTCTGGCCTTGACAAGCCTCTCGTGCCCACCTTTGAAGGCCTTGCTCCCCAGTGTGCCCATGTCCCCAAGAACATCTGGTCTTAGGCCCTCTCAACATACTAGAGTGCAAATGACTAATAATGATACCCAAGTCTTAGCCCCTGCAGAGGTTAGAGAAACAGAAGCTCTGACACTGGAATTTTCAGGTAAACCAGATGACTTGTTCTATGTGAAGCACTGATAGAGAAAACTTAGAACTTTCAGCTCTTATTCTAATGACTAATTTCCTTCCCAACCTACGTGAAGTTGATCAGTCACGCTTACCCAAGCTTGTAGAGTGGATGCCATGGGAAATGAGTTATTTCTATTTCCTTCCCACTCTCCCCCACGTCTATGCGTCAAGTCTAGGTCTGAGGACACTCTTTCCTGGATTGGACTCTGAGGCTTAAAGAGCGGATATGATGGACTTAGATTTACCTTAGCTGCTTTGTCTGTCAGGAGAGGCATGAGTGAGCAAGGCCAGGTGTCCATTGGCATCTCTAGGCCATTCAGAAGACTACAGTGACAGAAAATGTGGCCCATGGGCTTTATGCTCTTGATGTTCTCTGCTGCTTGAGGTCAGGGTTGGAGAAGAGTTAGGGATTGGCAAGCTTCTCACTCAGGTGCTAAGGTAGGGCACAGCTCCAGCCTGGTCAGCCCATAAATCCCCTGGTCCCACCCCAGGGATCTCAGAGCCCTTTTTCTTCCACATCACATTTGTCCAAAAAGACTTTTGGGGAATATATTTTTCTCCCAAACATATTCATTTGAGACAAGATTCTCAGAGTATTTGTCCAGCAAGGGAAATTTAAACACGTTTTACCCAACAGCATAAGTCATTCCAAGAGATCAGTATACACAGTATCCATATAAAAGGTACTTATTTTCCAGATGTTAAGACACATACAGCAGTGGAGACAGACAGTTAGTGTTTTGAAATAATGTGTGTTAGGATGTTGGAGCACAAAAATGCTCCACTTAGTTTTTGTACATGCCTCTAGTGCAGAGGCTGGCAAACTTTTTCTATAAAAGGTCAGCTAGTAAATATTTTAGGCGTTGCAGGCCATGTGGTTTCTGTTGCAACTACTCAAGTCTGCCTTTGCAGCATGAAAGAAGCCATAAATGAATGAGTGTGGCCGTGTTCCTATAAAACTTTATTTACAAAAGCAGTCCCCAGGCTGGATTTGGCCCAGAGGCTGTGGTTTACCAATCCCTGCTCCAGAAGACTCTCCCCAGTATGGTAAAAAAGGTCTTTTCAAATTGCAATTGTTAAGATATGATTAATTAGGACACTGTTAAGAGACTAGTTAACATTTCACTAGTTCTTCCTAAAACTATGAAATCTGTGATTTCCATTATGAAATCTTCTGATTTCCATTAACATAAAGATACCAAGAAAGGACATCAGTAATATACATATGAGGCAAAATTGGGATTGAATTTTTCTAAGATCATTTTATCTCAACACATCAGAATGGTTCAGAATCTTCCGGAATCCTTTCCTGTACATTTTGCTTGTCTGCTCCACTCACCAGTGAGACTGGATGGGTTGGAGGCCCTGGAAATGTTTGCCTGTTTTCTCCTCTTTCTGTAGTTTGCCACGTGGGCTACTACTGAAAATAGGAAGCACTGTATCTACTGTTGTAAACAAAGCCCTTCAACCCTCAAGCATCTTAAGGTGTGATTTGAATCCAGGTTTCAAGTTTATTTGTGAAGTAGCCTGAGGGCGTGGGAAGAACAGGGGCTTTGAATTCAAAGCAACCAAGCTTCTAATCCAGGCTCCTTCCCTTTCTTGCCAGTAACTTTGAGCAAGTTACTTAACCTCTCTGAGCCTTAGTTTCCTTATCTACTAAGTGGTAATAATTATTACCTCTACTTCATGGCTTTGTCAGTAGTAACTGCCATTTTCTGAGATTCAACCACAGGCCAGGCACTGTGGTAAGTGCTTGACACACATTGTCTCATTTAACCCTCAAAACAGACCACCTCTCATCAAGGTGTCTGGAACCAACCTGAGGGCACCAATGGACAGGGATGAAAGAGGCTGTTGGATTTGTGCTACTGGAGTGGAATTTCCTTTGCTCTGCTGTCTCTCTGAGCTGGATGAAGTGGTGAACAAGTTCCCTGGGAGTTGATGTACAAAGCTGTGCTGAGTTGGCTCTGGCTGAGGACGTGTTGAGGACTGTGTGGGGCCTTCTCTGAGAGGCTTGTAGCTACTCTGACCTCTCTTGTCTGAGCTTTTTTTTTCTCTGATGCCTCTTACAGCTCATTATTGGTTTTACAAATATAATTTCCCAGTCTACCTCAATGTTTAAAATATATATATATATAAACTGCATGGTATGTGTCAGTGACCCTTGGATGTGAGATATTCTATCCTTGGGAAGGAAAACCTGAACTGGAGGAACCTTCCCTCCTGGGTCCTCTGGACTGGCTAGGTCTGTCCAGACTTCACCACCATTGCCTCTTTCTAGACACTGATCTAACTACCTCTCTCCCCTGCTCGCAGATCCCCAGTGGATCTCCTTGGCCAGCAGAGTAAAGACCAAACTCCCTAGTTTGGGAGTCCTAGCAACATGCAAAGCCCTTCATAATTTGGCCCCAACATTTTTTCAGTCTTCTCTCATACTACTCCCCAACATGACTCTGTAAGAGCAGGCAGACTGGCTTATACACCCCCTCAGAACAGATTTAGCAATTTCCGGCCCTTTTACACATTGGCACCTTTGGCTGTCAATGGTTGATTTGGAATATACAGACCCAACAACAAGCACACACATACTATACATAGAGATTTGAAGACATACATATAAATAAGTTTAAAATATGTCATATAAGCAAAATTCAATTTATGCTCCTCTCTATCTGTCCCATGTTCAAGAAATATTCCAGAAAAGCTAACAGGAACATCAGATATACTAGAGAGATGGCCGAGAATGGAAACACCAGGAATCCTATTTTATAGCAAGATAAATAAAGCAGAGATTTTTTAAATTAAATCCTATTAATTTGCTTATTGAGTAGGTAATATATTCTCATGGTTCAACATCACAGTGGCTCCTTCCCACCGCTGTCCTCCTGCCACCAAAGTCCCCTTCCTGGACCACCAGTTATCAGTTTCTCATTTTTTTCTTTCAGTGCCTTCTTTTTGCACATACAAGGATATACATATTTTTTACACAAATGTTAGCATACTATACAAAATGTTCTGAATCTTCTTTTGCTATTTAAAATTATATTCTGAACATCTTTCCATATAAAGAGCATTCCTCATTAAAAATGGCCTCTGATAACTCAAATGCCCTCTGCATCAGAGCTCACTGTCTCAGAATGAATGGACCATAATTTATTTAACCAAATCCCTATTAATGACCATTAAAGTTGTTTCCAATCTTTTGATTTTACAAAAAAAAAAAAAAAAAAGTGCTTCAAAGAAAATCTTGTATATACGACATTTTCTAAAGCAGGATCTTAATCCCAGGCATCCATTTTCACGTAGAATTGGGAGAAAGGTGTCAGCCATTTGTGCAGGTATCAGGAATTGGGCACAAGAAACACAGTGGTCAAAGAGTTCTAAAAGCATAGTCTAACCTCAATAAAGCTGAAAAAAATAGATAAAATAAAATAAAAGTAGTCTATACCAATACCCTAGAGAGAAATGGAAAGCTCTCCCCTCTGCTAATCTATTCCATTTCCAGGGAAAAGGAAGGGCCAGAAGGAAAAGTACTCATTTACCCTCTGACATTTCAAATGAGTCAGTTCTTGGAAATTGTCCCTTCCCTTCCTCCTTCTGTTTCCTTTCCCTCTCCTTAACTCCATATTCTACCCAGAAACTATGGGCTTCCTGGAGTTTTTATTAACAATTCAAGATGCTCCAGTAATAATTTCTGTGACCATAGCCTCTGCTAACTCAAATGCTCTCTGGGTGTAGTGCTCACTGCCTCTGGCTCATAAAAGGGACAGCAAAGACTGGAGTGACAAAGGATGCAGGTCTGGAACCTTACCTGCAGAATGACAAAGGTTATTCATAAGGCAAGGGGGTGATGGGAGGTACATGAGACCCACTGTCTTACTGCTTCTGCTTGCAGAACATTTCAGGAGTGAGATGTATGACCTGATGAATTTTTTTCAGTACCTACATTAATATCATGGCACAGTCCCAACTCCTTTGCAAGACTGACTTGAGGGTGGATTCGTTTTAGAAACAAATTTATTTCTAAAATGCAGGCAAAGAGGCTCAGAGACGCTCTTATCTATTGTTTTTCCTGTTCCTGCTTTTGCCATGAAAATTAGCCAATATATCGTTCGGATCTACTTGTGACAATTTGCTTTTGGTTTACATTTATCCAGGCTTGAAAAATGACCACTTCTCAGGCAGATTGATGCTTCCCAAGCCACTCATTTCTAACATGTATTAATATATCAACACCACCTTCAAGTAGTATGCCTTTCCAAATTATTCTTTGCTTTTTCCCCCACTGCCTTTTAAGCTTCTTTAAAAAAATAACCCTCTAACCATTTTTCTCAAGATCGTCTCCATAAAACATCTAGTCTGCCGCTGACTAGGCTGAATCTTCATATTTCAATTTTTCAGTTGCTCTTTTTTATTATCTATTATTATTACTACAGCATTTGAGAATTTCTCATTGGGGGGACTGTCTGGCTGTTGGGGAAATAAAGAGAGATTTTCATCTTTCCAGCTAAAACCTACCACACAACTGTAGCATTTCCCAGTTAGGACTTTTCTGCAAAGTCACAGGTTCTGGGGGGCGCTGTCCATTTTTTAAAAATGATAAAAATATCAAACCACTTGTGTCTGTTTTTAAATGTAGGTTTTATTATTATTCAAATATGGTGAAGACAACAGATCGGGACACTGCCGTAGAAAAAAATAATTTGTTATTCACAGTTCCCAAGGGGAGGGGGCATGCCAGGCCATGGCGGGCAGTGCAGGGAAGCACCTGGTCTGTCCAGAGGCAGAGGGAGCAAGGGGAAATGTGAGCTAGAGGACTGGCTAGTTTGCATGATTTCAGCAGGCTATGGGGCATAAGGGTTGTCTCTAGTTGTCTGTGCCCGGCCCTGGGACAATTAGGGCAGGGGAATAGTGGCCCTGAGTGTAAGAGCTTGAGAAAGGTGGTGGAGGGGGTGTGGGCCCAGGATCCGTTCATCTGCGTATGAAAGGCACACTTGCAGGTGAGTTGTTTACTGTCTCCAGGAATTGGCTAGCCCTGGGAGGGGCAGTCTCTCCAGGTTTAGTAAGGCCTCATCTGTCAAAGCATTAGAAATACAGAAAATAAAAAGGCATGACTAATACAGTGTCAGTCAGTATCTCAGCAGGAAATGGAAGGCACAGTCAATTTAGGACAATTCTATATGGATTTAATAAAGAGACAATTTACAAAGGTATGGAGAGGGTGTAGAGAAACCTCAAGGGAGAGCAAAGCTGTCACCACCCCTAAGAGGGGAGGGAGCAGCCGCCCTAACCCGGAAGAAGAAAGTTCTGAGGAGAGGCTGCCCTAGAGGAGCATCGACCTCCCTTTAGGGGTCACTGGCAGTGCAAGGTGCTCCTGCAGGGAGTGAGATGTCCCCCCCCCCCCCGCCGCCCCGCCCTCCCTCTGCTCCCTGGCTGGGCCTCCCCATCCACCAGACTCTACTGGTCAGCTCTGCAGCTGAGGACAGGGCAGAGAGTGGGTCTGAATGGGCAAAAGGAGATAACTTGGGAAACAGAGAAAATAAAAAAAATTATCTATAATCCAGCACCTTAACACACCAACTTTATTATTGTGATGCATTTCCTTTCTGTTCCATATTTATATAGTTTAATTCATAGTTACATTAAAAGTTAAGTCATTGGGGCCAGCCCAGTGGTGTAGTGGTTAATGTCAAGTGCTCAGCTTCAGCAGCACGGGGTTCACAGGTTCGGAACCCAGACACGGACCTGCATGCTGCTCAACAAGCCATGCTGTGGCAGCATCCCACATACAAAATAAAGGAAGATTGGCATGGATGTTAGCTCAGGAAAATCTTCCTCAAGCAAAAAGAGGAAGATTGGCAACAGATGTTAGCTCAGGGCCAATCTTCCTCACCAAAAAAACAAAAAACAAACAAAAAAGTTAAATCATTAACAATTTAAAAATACAGAGATGCACAGAAAATAATATAGTATATATTATATTTTTCATTAAAATTATTTCATAAGCTTTTTGCTGCTCCTTTGTCTTCATAATTATGATTTTTAGTGGCTCTAAAAAGACTACACAGTAGCTGCATCACATTTAATGAAGCAATTGTTGCACACATGGGCTACTTCCTTTTTTTTTGCTAAATAATGTTAAATAATATTGTGATGTACATCTCTGAGATATAAGCTTTTTTCCATATTTTATGTTATTTCTCTAGGATCTATGTCTCCAAAAATGGGAATATTGAATCAAGATATGAACATTTCCATGGCTCTAAATACATATTCCTAAATTGCATTGCTAAAGGGTTGTACCAATGTATAGTGCCACCAGTAATGCATAAGAAAGCTGAGACCATGGAACCCTCATCTATATTGTGTATTATCACTTGCAACTTTTTTTTTTTTTTTTTTGGCTAATGTAACAGGTAAGCACTCTCTTCATTTTTATTTAATTTGCTTTTCTTTGATTACTAGTAAAGTTTCTATGTTTTACCATACATTTGTTTCCTAGTTGTATTTGCTGTTCAGTCTCTGACTTTCTACTGAACCAGCCATTGGTCCCCAAAGCCGCTGCTGAAATTGACCCTTGGAGGAATCCTTACTGAAAACAATTGTCATGGTGGCAAGATAGCAATTTCAAAGGAAAGAGGCTAATGAATTTCAAGCTGAGGGTTCATGGTCTTAATATGTACATTTTTTGGAAAGTTTATAAGTCTATTAGATTACAAGATTGATCCACCCCCCCCCCCAAGTACCCTACTTTCCCCGTTTCAGCATTTAAAATAACGGCTGCAAAATTAAATGCAGCCTGATTGCAGTAACTAATTTGTGTTACTTTCAGTTCTTTGTTGGCAACATGATGGTTCAGCATCCACTTTGGGAGATACTGGAGACAGCTGGCCTTGACCGACAGATTCTGAGATACATGTGGGTCTATTATGGTCTAGATATCATCATCATCATCGTTATTATCATTATAATCATTATCTTCTCTCTCTTTCCTTACCTCACAGACTATTTGAGAAAGTATCTTCCTTGACCCACCAGGATCCAAACCTATGGGAGGTTCTTTTTATATCAGAGATTCTCAAACATTAGAAGAATCACCTAACAGAACTTATTAAAAACACAATCCGTGGGGGGAGAGGGGAGATCGAAAGAAATAAAAGGGCACAGGTGTCTGGTGACACATGGTAATTAGTCTTGCGGTGGTGAACATGATGTAGTTTACACAGAAATTGGAATATAATGATATACACCTGAAATTTATATAATGTTATAAACCAATGTTATCAGTAAAAATAAATAAATACACACACACACACAAACACAACCCTTGGATCTCGCTGTTGAAGATTCTGATTAAATAAACATGAGGTGAGTGCAGGAATCTACACTTTTTTAAATGATTGATATGCAGGGGTGTCTACTGACCACACTTTTCAAAACACAGGTGTAGATCCTTGGCGTATGAAGTATATCTGTGCTGAAAATATTCAAGGTAGGGGCAGAAAAGAGGCTGGGAGCAGGGAGGAGGGGAGTATAGTCCAGCAATGGCTCCTTCTGGGCCCATTCTCCAAAAGTGTCATTGTGGAGGAAACTGCAAATAAGACCAGAATTGAGTGGAGAAGGTAGTGAATGTGTGGCAACTTTTTTCTATGCAAGGAATACAGTGGTCAACAAAACAACCTGTCCCTACCCTATTGAAGGCTACCATCAGTGACACGATTCATTATAACATCATTTAGTGATATTTAATTACATTTTCAGTGTTCTAACACCTCTCTACATCCTATTTCCTAACATTCTAAAATGTACCTCTAATGGGCCAGCCCTGTGGCTTAGCCGTTAAGTGCGCCCGCTCCGCTGCTGGCGGCCCTGGCCCGGATTCCCGGCGCGCACCAACGCACCACTTGTCAGGCCATGCTGTGGTGGTGTCCCACATAAAAAGAAAGTGGAGGAAGGTTGGCACGGATGTTAGCTCAGGGCCAGTCTTCCTCAGCAAGGAGAGGAGGATTGGCATGGATGTTAGCGCAGGGCTGATCTTCCTCACACACACACAAAAATAATAAAAAATAAATAAATAAAATAAAAATCTGTCTTTAAAAAAATAAATAAAATAAAATAAAATGTACCTCTAAGCTTCTGCATCAATCCTATCTCGGACCCAAAGTGTCAGATAACAAATGGTCCTTGGCACACACATATTTTCTTTGTGAACAAAAGTATTTCTTCCACACAGCATTGACATCAGCAAACTAACCTGAGCAACTTGCAGAATTGCTGGATTGTTTAAGATTTCTCCAGGCCCCTCTAAGCTTTATTCATGAAATGTCTGTGGTGGACAAGGATACTAGCTGACCACACTGTACAGGTGCAGAGGCAAAGAAACAACCAGATCTGGAGTCTACACCATCACAGCAAACTAGCTAATGCTTTTTGGGTGGACTCTTCTCCTCCTATTAGCCCAAGGCTACCATCTTGTGGCCATCTGGGGAATGTTGACTCCAGCTTATAGATTTGAAGAACTTTCTTTTAGGGGGACCATGTGAATATATTGATGGGGGAAAATATCTTTATATTTCCTTGTCATATTTTCCATCAATTTTTAGTCTAAGTAGAACCTACTTTGGATAATTTTGAAAGTAGAATAGTAAAAATTCTACTCAGAGAAGCATAGAAGTTTAGAATAGAAAAGGTCTTAGAGATCACATTACAAAGATATAGCCAGGCTTTTTGTAAGACTAGTTCACCAAAATGCCAAAGTCTTGATGTATCACTCTGCTAAAATCACTAAATATCAGCTTAAACATTTTTCACGTGGTAACTTTGCATCGTGAAATTCTCCTTTTTCCTGAAATGGAATCACTCCTAAGACCTCATTGGATACTCACTGGGGAAACCAACCTGCACATATTTGAAGTGCTTTCCCTGGCTCATTTTTCTTCAGGGCTTCAACTGGACATGCATATCTACAGTTCTGATGTCTTCCCTAAAGCAAAGAAAAACCCTTATTCCAAGTCCTTGTTAAACACCCATAGTACTGTGTCACTTTCTCGCTTCCTCTCTGAAACTAGTTGTAAGGCTTAACTGTCATCACTAAAAAGCACAAAACTTTTAACACAAAAAAATCTACCCAGGGCAAGCACTTCTGCTGTCCTAGCACAGTTTTGGGCATTGTACCAAAAGCATAACCAGTGTTGGAGCACAGTGAGGTGGGAAGCCCTGGGTGGGGAGGAGGGGTGCTCACAGAGACTGATCCCCAAATAGGAAAGAGCAGTACATGGCAGAGCCCAGAGTAAAGAGTTACTACAGTTATATGTAGACAAATGGCTTCTTCTCTAGCTCTCTGAAAGAGAATTTTTACCATGCATTTGTATAGATTTACCATAAATACAGTGTTGTGGCAGGCTACTTTTATTGAGCATCTACTATGTGTGAGACCAGGGGCTCAGCGAGGGTGATGAACCTGAACACCACTTGTACAGTGGTGAGCAAGACAGTCTCTGCCCCAAGGAGCCCACAATCTTGTGGTCACAATACATGGTAGCCAATGACAAGACGGTATGATGCATGCTACCACAGGTGCAGGTTGGCTCAGGTGCCTCAGCACCTGAGCCAGCATAAGGTGAGCAAGGAAGGCTTCCTGGTGTAACCCAACACTCTCACTTTACTGGGGAGAAAATAAGACTTTTGTATTTAACAGCTTGCCCAACATCTCCAATTTAGAAAATGGCTGCGGGGCCACCCAGTGGCATAGTGGTTAAGTTCTGGCGCTCCACTTCAGTGGCCCAGGGTTCACAAGCTCGGATCCCAGTTGCGGACGTACACACTGCTCATCAAGCCGTGCTCTGGCGGCCACCCACATACAAAATAGAGGAAGCCGGGCACAGATGTTAGCTCAGGGCCCATCTTCCTCACCAAAAAAAAGAAAAGAAAATGGCTGAGCCAAGACCAACATCCAGGTCTTGCGACCCCGAGAAGGAATTAACGACAGCGGAGAGGAGCATGGCTTATTCAGGGCACGCGAGGGGCCTGGTGAAGCTGCGTAGCTTTGTGAGGTGGTTTATGCATTTGTCTAGTTTTCTGCCTCCCTCCTTGCTTACTTCCACCTCAAACTCTCACTCTTAGATTTTCAGTTCCCTGTTACTCTCCTTACTCAAAGTAACAGAGTCTTGCGACCAAGACGGACACATGATGAAGGTATTTAGGTTATGATGTGGTAGAAGAGGAAGCAGAGAAAAAAAGAAGAAAAAGGGTTTAAAGGAGGGAAGTAGTTATATATTTATTATTTTAATTTCTTACTATGGAGTGCATTAGTTTCCCAGGGCTGCCGTAACAACGAACCACAAACTGGGTGACTTGAACCAAAACAAATTTATTGTCCCACAGTTCCTGAGGCTGGAAAATCTAGGTGTCAGCAGGGTCATGCTCCCTCTGAAGGCTGGAGAGGAGAATCCTTCCTTGCCTCTTCCTAGCTTCTGGTGACAGCCATCAATCCTTGGCGTTCCTTGTCTTGCAACTGCCCCACTCCAGTCTCTGCCTCTGCCAGTCACATTGCATTCCCCCATGTGTCTCTGTCCAAATTTCTCCCTTCTTTTTTTCCCCATCTTTACTGAGGTGTAATTGACATATATTGTGTAAGTTTAAGGTGTACAACATGTTGATTTGACACACTTATATACTGCAAAATGATTACCAGAATAGTGTTAGCTAACACCTCCATCATGTACATAATTGCCACTTCTTTTTGTGGTGAGAACATTTAAGATCTACTATCTTAGCAATTTTCAAGTATATAATACAGTATTATTAACTATAATCACCATGCTCTACATTAGATCCCCAGAACTTATCTGTCTTATAACTAAAAGTTTGTACACTTTGACCAATATCTTCCCATTTCCCCTACCCCCCAGTCCTTGGTAAACACCATTTTATTCTCTGTTTCTATGAGTCAAGCTTTTTTGGATTATATATAGAAATGATATCATACAGCATTTGTCTTACTCTGTCTGACTTATTTCACTTAGCATAATGCCCACAAGGTTCATCCATGTTGTTGCAAATGGCAGGATTTCTTTCACTTTTATAGCTAAACAATATTCCATTTGTATATATATATACCACAACTTCTTTATCCATTCATTTATTGATGGACGCTTAGGTTGTTTCCATATCTTGGCTGTTGTGAATAATGCTGCAATGTAGCATTATTGCAATGCTGCAATAAGGCTGTATTGTAGATATCTCAAGATCTTGTTCTCATTTCTTTAGGATATATACCCAGAAGTGGGATTGCTGGATCATATGGTAGTTCTATTTTTAGTTTCTTGAGGAACCCCTGTACTGTTTTCCATAGTGGCTGTACCTATTTACATTCTCACCAACAGTGCACAAGAGTTCCCTTTTCTCCACATCCTTGCCAATACTTGTTATTTCTTTCTTTTTTGATGACAGCCATTCTAACAGGTGTGAGGTGATATCTTATTGTGGTTTTGAATAGCATTTCCTTGATGATTAGTGATGTTGAGCACCTTATCATGTACCTGTTGGCCATTTGTATGTCTTATTTGGAAAAATGTCTATTCAGTTCCTCTGCCCATTTTTAATTGGATTATTTGGATTTTTGTTATTGAGTTGTATGAGTCCTTTATATATTTTGGATACTAACTTCCTATCAGGAGTTGATTTGCAAATATTTTCTCCCGTTCCATAGGTTGTGTTCTCATTTTCTTGATTGTTTCTTTTGCTGAGCAAAAAGCTTTTTAGGTTGATATAGTCTCACTTATAAATTTTTGTTTTTGTTGCTTGTGCTTTTGGTGTCATATCCAAAAAATCATTGCCAAAACCAATGTCAAGGAGATTTTCCCCTATATTTGCTTCTAGGAGTTTTACAGTTTCAAGTCTTATGTTTAAGTCTTTAATCCATTTAGAGTTAATTTTTGTGAGTGGTATAAGTTAGGAGTCCAATTCCATTCTTCTGCATGTGCTTATCAAGTTTTCCCAAAACCATTTATTGAAGCAACCATCCTTTCCCCATTGAACATTCTTGGCCCCCTTATCAAATATTAGTTGACCATATCAATTTCCCCGTTCTTATAAAGACACCAGTCATATTGGATTAGAATCCACCCTAATGACCTCATCATAACTTGATTTCATCTGAAAAGACCTTATTTCCAAATAATGTCACATTCACAGGCACCAGGAGTTAGGACTTCAACATATCTTTTTGAAGGACACAATTCAACCAATAACATGGAGTATTTCAAACATAACACATATGCAAACATATACAGAAATAGAGTCTAGTATAATGAACCCTTAGGTACCCGTCTCCCAGCTTCAACAATCATCAATGCCCAGCCAGTCTTGTTTCATGTATACCTGGTCCACTTGCCCTCCCCTCCTATATTATTGTGAAGCAAATCTTGGACTTCAGGTCATTTTATCCATAAATATCTGATGCATCTTTAAAGATAAAGACTTGTTTTAACATGACCACAATATTGTTATCATATCTAAAAATGTTAATCATTAATATCCAGTTAGTGTTCAAATTTCCAATCATCTCATAAATTGCCTCATTCTTTTAACACTTTGTTTAAATCAAGATCCAAATAAGGTCCTCAGAGTCAGTGACATTTAAACCACCTTCCTAGGAGGAGGGTTAACAATTTCAACATCTTTATTCTTCCACTGGTTGTTTGAGCACCAGATGGTTTTGAATACATAAAGAGGACTCTGAATTTTAAGTGGATGGAGGGAGATCTAGGCAGGAGAGATGAGGGAGTAAAAAGACAGGAGGGGATGGGGGGGATTCAACAGGAAGGGTTAGATCTAGAGGCCACAAGTCTGTGCTGGGTGGAGCCTGGGGGTAGGGAGAAGTGGCTCAAATAGTGCTGTGGAGTGGCTAGCAGACAGACTTTTAAGAACAAGGAGGTCTGGTATATGACTGTTACGTAACTTTATACCTTATATATCAGTCACTCGGAAATTTTCTCTTTCCAAACACACTAAACACTGTCAAGTCTCCAGACTATTCCTTCCACTAAAAATACCCTCTTCCACTCCTATTCCAGTCCTTCAGGCTGGAGAACTCTTACACATCCTTCAAGACCCAGCTCAGATATCCACACATGTGTGAAGACCTCTCTGACCCCTCACCCTCAAAGTTGGCTTACTCCTTTATTTACCACTTCATAGGGCTTTGGACATACCTCTACTACAGCACTCCAGAAATTGCACTGTCATTATCTGCACTCATATATGACTCTCCCGCTAAACTAAACTGTGGGTTCTCTGAGGGGAGGGGCAATGTTGGTTCATCTTTGTATCCTGAGTCCTTAGCACAGTGCCTGGCACATAGAGAGCATTCAATAAATGATTACTGAATGAAAGAAAAATTAGAAGAGGAGAAAGAAAAGAAAAAAAGGGAAGGGAAAGCAAAGACGAGATGGAAAGAAGAGAAGAAAGAAGATACAGAGGCAAGAAAGGAGGATATACACAAGGCAAACAACTGACCTTGGCAAGGCAGAACCAGACAGCTTGAGTTTCAGGTCACAATGTCAAGGTCAAATCAGGCCTTTGGGAATGTTTCTTGGCCAGCACAGCATTTTTAAAGTTTATAATCAAAATTTAAGAATCACATAAAAATCCAGATTTCTAGCTTCTTAAACAAAAATAGAACTATCTAGCCTAGCCTCTGCCTAGCCTCCTCCATGGTAACCACTGGCTGGATCTGAACATGCTTTTCCCAGGTGACCACAGTCCCCAGCACTCCCTACTGTAGCCCCAGCATGGAGGCTGAGTATCGCTGGCCACTTACCATTATGCTTGTGCTCTTGGTTCTCTTATAATTGGCCTACTTCATTCATTTACTTCACCTACCTGGCTCGTTTAAATATTAGAGTTTGTCACCCTTGTCCCAGGCAATCTGCTCCATCTAGATGCTCTGTAACTACAAAAAAAAAAAAAAAAGATAGTAATAATTGTTCTAGAGCAGCACTGTCCAATAGAACTTTCTGAGATGATGGAAATGTTCTATAATCTACACTGTCCAATACAGTAACCAGTAGCCACACGTGGCTCTTGAGCACTCGAAGTATCGCTGGTGTGACAGAAACTGCACTTCTAATTTTATTTCATTTTAATTAATTTAATTTTAATTTTAATAGCCACATATGGCTAGTGGCTACTGCATTAGAGATGCAGTACTAGGGCAGTGTTTCTCAAGATTTAACGTGCATAGAAATACCTGGGGATCTTGTTAAAACACAGGTTATAATTTAGCAGGTCCAGAGTGGGGCACAAGATTCTGCATGTCTAATAAGTTCCCAGGTGATGCTGATGATTCTGGTCTTCGGACCACCCTTTGAGTAAGATTCTAGAACGGAGCTGCTCAAACTTTAGCATGCATAAGAATCCCCTGGAGATTCAGAGAGATTCCAAACAGATTCCTGGGGCTTACCCCTCACAGACTCTGATTCAGTAGGTCAGGGGTGGGGTCCAATAATCTGCATTTGTAACGAGCTCCCGGGTGATGCTGGAGCACCATTCTAGAGAAGGGAAAGATGTTGGGAAAAAATAGTTTTAGTCACTCTCTGATTGTCTTTCCCGATTCTACTATTAATAGTAAATAGTTGTGTCCTCTATCAAGGTGGTTATCCCATTTTTCTGATGAGGAAACTGAGGCACAGGGAGGTTAATAAGCTTGCCTAAGGTTACACTGATGGTAAGTGCTTTCTCCAGAGCCACGCTCTTCACCACACACCTACACCATGGATGATGTCATCATGAATGTCTGTCAGTGGAGTGTCCCTGTCTGGATGCAAAGACTCCCTAATTCCTTGAATTTAGACCAGAAGAGAAGAATCAAAACTAGAACAGTCTGGTTTAGATTCACAATTTTCCTGGTTTCTTTTCATTTCCTGGTAAAATGAGGTTTGCATGTCCTCATTTTACAAGGGAAGAAACAGGCCAGAGAAGTAAAAGTAAAGGACCTGCCTGAGGCCACAGAGCTAATCATTCCTCTTCAAGTATTTTCTGGTGAACAACCTTCTCGTCGGCTTCTTGTTCTAAACTTTTCAGTGTCACATTTTTATTGTTCGAGCACTGGTGAAATTTCTAAAGCTGAGCATTTTCAGCTAGCTGCTACTGGTGGAGACACATCACCCTCTCTACAGAGACACACCCTCAGAATCTTTTGTCCTTCATCCACCCAGGTGTTCCTTTTTCCGCAGCTGGGGGAGGAAAGGCGTTTGGGTGAGGCCAAGGGAGAGAGGAGAAGGACGGTGGGAGAGAGCTAGGTCTGTGCTCCGCGTCAGGCCAGGCAGTCAAGATCTGTGATCACTTGGTTAGGGAGCGAGTCCCAGCCGCCAGGAAACTTCAAAATAAGCCTAGTGAGAAGGGAAGCTGCAGACAGCACAGGAACCCTTCTGCCCGGCAGGGGCTCAGCGCCCGGCAGCGGCAGCAGGGGGCGCTCCAAGCAGCCTGCTGGGCTGGAGATGAAGACCAGAGAGAGCCCGGCGGAGGCACAGCGGTGGCTGCAGCTCATAGACCTTTTTAGGAGCTCGAATGGAGTGCCCCTAGGGTCATTGGGGACCGCAGAAATAACTGGTGGCACGGAAAGGAGAGCTCTGGTCACCGATATGTGCGTAGAGCCATCAAGATATTAACCATTTCACCTATAACCTCTATTTGTTTAAGCCACTGTGGTCCTCAGCCTTAGCTGCATGTTAGAATTACCCCGGAATTGTCAAAGCCCAAAGCCCAAGGCACACCCAGACCAATTAAATCAGAACCTCTGGGATGGGACCCAGGCATCAGGGTTTTCATGCTCCCCAGGTGATTTCAAGGTTGAGAACACATGGTTTAAGAAAAAAATTAATAAAATAATGCTTTCCATTCTATCGTGGTTTTTAGAATGTCGCCAAAGCTACATATTCCTCAAGAAAATGAGGTTAGTTGTGAGGTTCAAACAGGATTCGTGAGAAAATGCTTTGGAAACTGTTAAAGGTAAGAGTCACTATTATTATTATCATTATTATTAGACCCTGTTTTAGAGCCTCCCCTACTGATCTAACAAGCTGGAAAATGTTTACTATACTTTATTTCTATTTAATATATTAAATATAAGTATATTTAATATACTTTAATCTGAAGACAAATCACCATTGTCTTCAGAAGTGGGATGCTAACAAGAATGGCATCAAATTCAGCTGAATGTGAAAAGATAATTGAGGTGTTTGGAGCTGGTGTATATAGAGATATACCTACTTAACTGTAATCTCTCCCTTTCTATCTCTGCCATTTTACTTAAAAGAACAGTAGGAAGAGTTATTAGAAAGAATGATAGAGAAGGCACATTCTCGTTCTCCGCCCTCCCTGTCCTCACTAATCCTTGACTTCTACTTCTGGACTACACACTCCTCATCAGTTCCCATACTGTCCTGCCTCCCACTAGAAGCCATAAACAGGCCAACTCTGGACCTGGTCCTGAGCCTAGACCCTGTGTTCTACAAAGGAGAGATTCTTATTTCCAGCCACAGGTAGAAGAAACTGGATCACAGAGCTCAAATGATTTTCCCTCAATCCCACAGTAGGTGAGAATCAGAGAAAGATCTAGTTCTCCATAAACCTAACCTAGATTCCACTAGGAAAACATTCACTCTTGGCGGCTAATTAATACAAGAAACCATCAAAGCAAAAACATTGGAAGAAACGGAAGAGCCTAGGTGGGAGGAGAAAGGACGAGAATGAGCTGCCTGATGCATAGTATTCTCCCACAATGAGGGTGAGATGACAGAGAAAACCGAGAAGTAATAATACTGAAGACACAGCCACACTGATGCATATCACAAAACTTGAAATTGAAGGAAATTGAAGCCTTTCATTTTGAGACATTTCATCATTTTCTCAGTAATTGCATCAGTTTTACAATTTCTTCCATCACTGATTCCCCAGTAGTCCTGGCATCTCTTTGTCTGTGATGTGGAGGTGGCGGGTAATGGTGTTTGCCTCCAGGAAATTAAAGACCCCTCTCAATAGCTGCATTAGTCATCGACACTTGCTGCTGTGATTAATCTTGTAACCACCATCAGATCTGGGCACAGAAAGGATATGAAAATTTCTAAGCGGGAAAACAACCTTATCTTCCCCTTCTCCAGCTCTTTCTGTACAAGAAATATCTGCAAAGTCTTTTCACATTTCTAATTTGCTCATCAGATGGCATATTTTTGACAGGCTGGGATATGTCCATTGAAGACTGGAAACTATTTGGGATCAAGGAAATTGTGAATTCTGCCTAGGTTTTCCAGAGTTGCTCTGTTGAATTGCCTGTTGCTCTGTTACTTAAAATAGCAAAAACGTTTCAGAATTGTACTTCAACATTTCAAGACACCCAGAGGGCAGGAAGCCATAACACTGAAAAAACACACCGTTCTCTTCCTGTCTCTGTGGAAGGTACCAGAAGAAAAGTGTACTCTGGTTTTATTGTTGCTTTATATCTTGGGCACTCAGGGTATCAGGGGTTAGGGGAGGTGCTGGGTAAATTGTTCCATAAGCACAGTGCTTCAAACTGAGCCACTCAACAAAGTCTAGCCTAGAGTGAAAAAAAAAATAAAAGCAAGAATCCCAATGAAAAAGCACTATTTTCTGGGTTTTCCAACCCAATGGCCCTAAGATCTCTGCAACTAGCCAAATTGCATCAGTTGTTTGCTTAAGAATATAGTAATCAAATTCTAAATGTACATATATACTCCTTGATCAATTCCAGTGCTACGTATTTATCCTACAGGTATACTTCACATACAAGAAATACTATGTACAAAGCTACTCATTATAGTGGTATTTGTAATTGCAAAAAAAAAAAAACTCTAATAACCTTGAAAGGCATCAATAGAGGACAAGTTAAATAAATTATGATTCATTTATACAATGGAATGCTATGCAGCACATAAATAGAATAAAGTAGCACATACTAAAATGGAAAAATCTGCAAGATATATCAACTGAATAAATAGAAAGTATGCAGCAGTATAAATAGTATGCTACCATTTGTGTAAAGAAAAGAAGAGAAACACATATATGTGTGTAAATGCATAGAATGCCTAAGGAAAGATATGCAAGAAATGGTGCCTCTGAGATGGACAAGTGGGGGAAAGGGATTGAGGGAGGGAGAGCAGGAGGATGGGAGGCCATAATCCTGTTAACTGATGATCACAAGACTTAACATATAATAATATAGTTACCATAGTAAGTAATACGTATAGTGCTTACTTTGTGCCAGACATGTTCTAAACACATTACATGCTTAAACTAATTTGATATATTCCTTTTAAACTGAAAGATATTCTTATATCTTATTTCACTATACCTGTCTTATTTCACTAGATTATCAACTACTCAAGACCATAAACATGATTTAAGAATTTTTATATCCTATACAAATGCTAGTACAATATTTATCACATAATAATGTTCTCAAGAAATATGTGCCTCATTCATTCATTCATTCAATATCAAATATGAAAGAAACAAATTATCTTCACCATTTAGAGCTAACTTAAGAACTTAATAACCTTTATGTAAAATTGTCTTTTCATAATCAGTTTGCTACATCATGAAGTTGAGCCATAATCCAAAAATAAATGGCTTTGAAAATGTGCTATTATGCATACATATGAGTGTGGTTGTGCTTGACACACTGGGGAATTCAAACAAATTATTGAAGAAAAGTTGCCAGTTTTCCCCTTAGTTTTCATTCAAAAAGAAAAAATATTATCAAAGCACAGTCTCCCTCCCTTTTTAAACTTTGAGTTCGGGAGAGTATTTAAATGTTTAAGAATAAAAGGTCTCCTACTAAGTTATATGGGATCAATTATAAACTCCCATTGGAGCTATTTCTCATTTCTTTTTTTTTTTAATAATTTTATTTATTTTTCCCCCCAAAGCCCCAGTAGATAGTTGTATGTCATAGCTGCACGTCCTTCTAGTTGCTGTATGTGGGACGCGGCCTCAGCGTGGCCGGAGAAGCGATGCGTCGGTGCGCGCCCGGGATCCGAACTCGGGCCACCAGCAGCGGAGCGCGCGCACTTAACCGCTAAGCCACAGGGCCGGCCCCTATTTCTCATTTCTTATTTGGAGGTTTCAGGCGTCATGAGAGAGAAAAGCAAACAAGACCTAGTGCTCAATCTTGTCAACAATTGGGAAATGTGTCTGTAACAAAAGCAGAGGGGCCCGTGGGCATGGGAGTGGTTTTCCCCTTGACAAGTCATTAAAAGTCATCAGTGCTATCGTCAGACAGTCTAGGGGGAAACAAGAGAAAAAATTAAAAGCCTGATTCTTAGATTCAAAAACTAGCTTATTCAATCCAGTATTTTTTGAGTGCCCACCTGGGCCAGGCAGGCATTACGACAGGCAGTTGTAATCCAGAAGTTCATTTTATTAATTTAACAAGCCATATTTTTCATCACACGGATGTACCTAGTGAGCTGCTGAGCCTGCAGAGGCCAACCAGCGCCGCTGACCCCAGCTCTGTACTGTGTCCTGGTGCGTGCTGACTGCTCTCTGCTCTCCTGCCGGACCCTGGGGTGCCTCCCACCCAGGCCTCCCCGAGGACTCTGCAGAGAGGAGCTCCATGCCCAGCCTGACTGAACCTAAGATCCATTCTTCCTCATGCCAAAAGGCCTTTGGCCTTTTAATGTTCTTTGAACTTTATTTTATAATAAAATAAACAACAAGCCTTAAAAAATATAATTTTTTTCTATTTATGAAGTAAAATTTGCAGATCTGGTAACAAGGCCAAATCACATTTTACCCAAGTGGTGAAGTATTGATAGAAATAATTCTCTAAATGGCTGGTCCTGTCTTTTGGATTTGACAAAACAGTAAAAATTCAAATAAAACTAAGGGAACCAACACAGGGTTGTATTTGTTGAAAAAAAAACCACCTTTCATCTATGTTATGGACTAAATTGTGTTTCTCTAAAACTCATATGTTGAAGTCCCAAACCCCACTACCTCAGAATGTAACCTTATCTGGAGACAAGGTCTTTAAAGAGGCAATTAAGTTAAAAAGAGGCTGTTAGGGGGGAGTCCTAATCCAATATGACTGGTGTCCTTATAAGAGGAGGTAAAGACACACCAGGGATGCGCGTGCACAGAGAAAGGTCATGTGAGGACACATCCAGAAGGCAGCGAGCCAAGGAAAGAGGCCTTAGAAGAAACCAAACCTGCAGACCCCGTGATCTTGGACTTCTAGCCTCCAGAACTGTGGGAAATGTTGTTTAAGCCACCCAGTCTGTGGTATTTTGTTATGGCAGCCCTAGCAAACTAATACAATCTACTATGATAGTATTTCATAAAAGGAAGCATATTTTAAACCACAAAGGTAGTAAGGACATAATTTCTGAATAATTTAGCTTTTTTAAAAAAACTTTCTATATTGCTATTTTTCTCATTTTGCTGTAGACAATGAAAACTCTGTCAATGACTAAGGAACTCCTGCTCTAAAATCGTTTTTCTTCTTAATTTTTCATTTACTTGTTTGCAAACTAAAAAATATCCATAGATTATACATGACCATTAATAATTCCGAACTAAAAAAGATATGTTACCTAACAGGCCCATTTTCATAGTTAGAACATAATTTATAAATTTTTTATCACTAGCTATAATAACAAAAGAAATCTTGTAAAAACATATTTCCTCAAATAAAAGCCTTTTAGATTTACAATTATTAAAATTAAAGTAGAAATATTCAAATTATTTTCAAAATACAATTGAATTATAAATTCATCATGAACTTTGGGAAAATTGTTTATTTCACTCTATAGGGTTTAGACAAGTAATTTCACATTTCATTTTAAGTCAAGAGTCAGAAAACATTTCTTGTACATCCAGCACTAATAAAGATCATGGTGTATCAATGAAATATTTAAATACAGAGATAGATCTTTTTAGATAGATTTCTATAAATAACATTAACAGGAAAATGCACATAATACAAGCTACTTTGAATCTAAGAGCCTTAGTTTATTTAAATATTAAAAGGAACATCTAAAATTTTTCTCATTTAACTAACACATCCTGAGAATGGGTTCAAGGATGGAGGAAGCAATCAGTACTCAGCGATTCACAAACCTGACACATAAACATAACATCTTTAAGATTTGAACTAGGACTGCTTGTTGGCAGCACAGGAGATGGTCTTGCGCTCTCTCTCTCCTGGAGCAGGGACATTTCATATTTCATAGTTTCTGAATTTCCTCAGGAGTTCTGAGGGAGCATCTGCAGACCAGCGGAAATGAAGGTGCCAGCGGTTCTCATCTGAAGAACCTTTAGAAGAGAGGAGTTTTAAATCAGAGGCAGGAAAAGAAAATGGTTTGGTGATAAGATTTCACTAAAATAAGTAAAGTGTAAAGGTAAGACTTTAGTATGAATTATTAATATCTTACGGAAACTGATTAACTTAAGCAGACTTTTGAATTCTTACAAACAGGAATTCGTTTATATGGATGAGAGGACCTCACATGCGTAAATGATTAATAATAAAAGGGTATTTATAGATTCTTCCAGTGGTGGGAATTTTGACAATTCACCTGCAAAGAAATTGGAAACAACTTTCAAACAACTACCAAGAGTCAAAGGTCAGCAGTAAAGGATCCTTGGAAATACAAATAATTTATTCCATGATAGTAAGATTTTTTTTACACTAATGAACAACTTTGTTGAAAACTAGAGAAAAGGTCATTTTCCTTCTCTACTGGAGGAAGTGTAAATTGGCAAAACTCTTCTGGCAGGCAACTTGGCAATATTTATCCAACTCATTAAAATGTATAAACCTTGGGCCGGCCCCGTGGCTTAGCGGTTAAGTGCTTGAGCTCCACTACTGGCAGCCCAAGTTCGGATCCCGGGTGCGCACCGACACACCACTTCTCCGGCCATGCTGAGGCCACGTCCCACATACAGCAACTAGAAGGATGTGCAGCTATGACATACAACTATCTACTGGGGCTTTGGGGGAAAAATAAATAAATAAAATTATTAAAAAAAATGTATAAACCTTTAACCCAATAATCCTACTTCTAGAAATCTATCCTAAGGAAATAATCATAGATGTGCTCAAGGGTTTAACTATAAAGATGTTTATCATGATACCATTTATAAATGTTTTTTAAAAGTCAGAAGCAATCTAAAACTTCAGCAAGAGAAAGTTGGTTAAAAGGTTTTGATATAGTCATTAATAATTTTTTAATATTTGTGGTCATAGAAAATGCTCATAACATATTGCTAAGTGACAGGTGGTTAGAAAACAGTTTATACATTCCTAAATTCATTATTTACATGAGTATCTATGTAAAATTTTTTTTAAAGTCTACAAGGAATTACCACTAAATGTTAACAGTTATCCCTGGATAGTTGGAATAGACATGATTTTCATTTTTTATACTCTTTTTTTGTTTATCTGTATTTTCTTATTTTTCTACAATGGAAAAGTATGCCTTGTGTCATTTTTTATGTTTATAATATTGATGATGAAAAAGCAGGTTACAGAATAATACATAAAATATGCCTCCACTGATATTTAAAACTATTATCTAAATATCTAGTCAGGAAAAATATAGAATAGTTGACAGCGGTTATCTTAGGAAAACCAGATCTGTCTGCACTTTCTTTGGAATTATCAGAGAAAACAAATCTAAAAGAATTTCCATTTGGGGAAAAAGCAAAAAGGAAATTGTTTCTGACTACCTGTAATTGAAACACACACACAAAATATGTACAGTATGATCTTTTTAGTTTTAGATATACTGACATATATAAAAATACACCAAAAGATCAATAATAGATATGTCTCTAGGTGGTAAGATTACAAGTTGTTGTATTTTCTTCCTTTTGCTTGGCCATATTTTCTCACATTACTACAGTAAATACGTGTTATTTTGTAGTTTGAATAAGGTATATTCTAGTCTGAGTTCCCCTAGAAATAGAGCCCCAGACAAGAACTTGAATGCAAGTAGCTAATTTGGGACGTGATTCCAGGAGGCCCTGGTAGGGAGGTGGGGAAGAGAACCAAGTCTATAAAAGGTACATTATTAGGCAAGTTACTACCCTGGGCAACTGGGGCTTCATCGCTCTGGGGACCCCTGGGAGACACTATAAAAACTCCTCAGAGTTATTCCACTTGAGGGGTGAAGGAGCCTCCCACTCCCATTCATTATTGTCTGATGGCTACACCCAAGGGGTGTTTACTTCCTGGTACTTACTGCCTGCTCCTTTGCTGCCAAGCAGGCTCCACTGCGAGAGGAAGCCCTCTGGTAGAAGCCATAGTGTTGGCAATGCCTGGGAAGGTAGATGTCCAGAGGACGTGGCAGCACACCAACAGCATATGGTACCTTTGAATTTTTTTTTCACTCCAGGATATTACACAAACTATTTGATTCTAGAATTGCATTTATCAGAAGGCATATTTATTGCATATTTAAATGGAAAGAAAGTAAAAGTGAGATTGTCTCCCACACCGGTTTTCAGATGCCGTGCTCCCTATTTTACTGGTTGTAATGAAGAGTTAGAATATGATGGGAACTATTTGATGGCTGCTCATGACAGAAGAGGCATCAAAAGGCGACCTCCAAAGTAAATACCATGCATTACATGAGGAAATTCACAAATATGCTGAAAAGTTATGTGAGAAGCCACTCAGGGCTTGGTAAAGCTGACATGAATAATATTTCTTAAATGCTAATATTATGAAAATTTACACTTCAGTAAAGTGAAATTATAAATAATCGTGCAATTACACTTTGGTTTATCACTCCAACTTTAAGGTACTACTTAGAACAGCCAATCTCTTAAACAACATTAAGAAAATACTGGTAAATGCAGGCTTTGGCAAAATTTCATAGTTCTTATTCTCCAACAGCAACTTCTCAGAACGATGATCCTTCCTCCTCTCACCCCCTTCACTTCATCCCTCAAGCACGGTAAGAGAATATACTTCACAATATGAGGGCATCAAAACTGGCATCACAATTTATTCTGAGTAAATTACATTATATCTACACTGTAGAATATTTATCAGCTGTTAAAAAGAATGAGTTAATTCTAAATGTAAGAGTCTAAGAGTCTAAGCATAATAGTAAATGCTAACACTAAAAAAACGCTTGCCATGTACCTGGTCTAAATATTTTATGTATATTAAGTTATTTACTCCTTAAAAAAACCTTACAAGGTAGACACTAATGTTTTGACCATGATATTTAGATAAGAAAACTCAGCTACAGCTCCCTTGCCTAAGGTCACACAACTAACTCATCAGTGGAAAAGCTGGGATCTGGTTCCAGAGTCTACGCTCTTAGCCACCGTGTAACACAGAGGAATGTGCACAGTATAATGCTGTTCTTTATTTTTAAAGCCCTCATAAGTGAACGTCTGCTTGTATATGCTTGTGTTAGCATAGAGAACAGTGTGGAAGGAGACACACCTGGGCATCTGCATTGGTTACTTCAGGAAGTAGAAGCAGAGAAGGATGAGAGACTGGGCTAGACACTAAGTTATTGTTTATATATGATTCTTTGAATTTTTTAATGACAAGCTCATATTACTTTGGGGTTTTTAAATATCTAAATAAGTATTTTTTAAAATACAGAGAAAATTTCATATACTCTTATGAGAGGGATTCAAATGAGGCCTAGCATTATGCCTGAATCTCTGAAGTGTCCAACTCCATCAGTTCTGGTGAACTCAAACTACATCTGAATCCAAAACAGAAGGTCACAGAGGGGTCCAGTGGTTCAGGAAGCACAGATCTGAGCATTCCAGGGCTGAAAGGATAAACATTTGCGTGTTTGCCTGTGTGTGCATGTGGGTGGGTGTTTGTATGTGTGTGTTAGCTTAAAACACTGTTTTTCTGAAATTCAGGCTTCTGCTTTGATCAGTTTGTTATATTATAACCATTTCCAGTTATGAGGCTGATGTAGTCAATGTGCAGACCCTACAAAAGGATCTCTTGGGTAACCAGCAGAGGCACCTGAATCAAACTCTAAGGATCTTTATTCCCAGAAGGTAGCGAGCATATAAAAGTTCTCCCCAAAGAGAAATCTGAAGTGACTATTTCTACAAAATCTATAATTCTCCACAAACTATCTAATTATCTACTTTATCTAAATAAGTGTTCAAGGATGTTCAAGAATCTTCTGCTTAAAAGCTCAATTCTAATGAAGTGTTGTATCACAACCCTGAGAATCAGATAAGAATTTGGAGGACAGTTGCAGTGTGTGTATATAACACACCTATACAAAATAAACACAGTGGGACGTCCAGATAGACAAAGGAATGATAACATGCCTAACATATATCCAGGACCTGCTATAGGTGAATCACTGCGCTAAGCGTTTGCATGGATCTCCTCATTTAATCCTCATAATAACTTTATGAGAAGGTACCATTATGAACTCTGTTTTATAGATGAGAAAACTGAGGTCTAGAGAAGCTAAGTAACTTACCAAGTAATCCAGATAATCAGTAGTAGAGGTAGGATGTGAACCCAGGTAGTATAGTTTGGGAGCTAGGAGTTTAACCTCCATAATACCCTGCTTCAATGGATCTATACGAGATTCAGAATATCCACAGGGCTCCCTACAGATAAGGTATCTTCTCAGGATAGTGCAGTGCCTTAGAAACAGACTCTGAGGCCAAACTGCCTTAGAACAGACCCCTTCCCTGCCACATACAAGCTGTATAGCCTTCAGAAAATTATTCAACCTCCCTGGGCTTCAGTTTCCTCATGTGTAAAATGAGAATAATATTGGTGCCAACCTCACAAACTTGTAGTGAGAAGTAAAGAAATTAATATGTGTAAAATTAATATCAAACAAGATAATAGATGTAGAGTGATATATGTAAAGAACATTCCTGCACATAATAAACACCTGATAAATGTTAGCTAGTGTTATTTCAGTCAAGCCGAAGACACTCACAGAAACGTCTCAGATTGGCCCCTTGCAAGGAATGTATTGAGGAATATATCTTCCAGTTTGTGTCAATGCTAAGTAAGTATCTTTTGAGGTGCCAAACCAATCCTTAAATTTGGCACTACTGTGCAGTTGGAAAAGATCGAGAATAAATGCAATATAAACCAAGCCCTTTAATTTCAGACCTTCTCTGTCTTGCAAAGCTGCATGACATGACTTACCTGGAGAATCCGGATTTTGTGGGGAGAATGACTTCTCCAGGGACTCAGAATCTTTTTGCTCCATTTTCTCTGTGGTTGAATCCAGCTCCTCTTTCTTTATCTCTCTTTGCTCGTTCCCTTCCTCATTTTCAACCTTGTTGGTATGAGTCTGGTCAGATTCTTCCAGCATCAGATCCTTTTTACTTCTGACAGCCCAGTGCATTGACTACATTAATTTAAGCAAATATATAATATAAAATCAATATTATATAGTTTTCTATATTTAAAGTTCAATATGTGGTAACACCTGACCTACTATTATAGTGCTGATTAACAGAATGTTAGATTTGACCATTAACTAGATATTAATCAATTAATCCAGATATGAATTAATTAATCCCGTCTGATTTGGAAGACTAATGACATAAGGAAAAATCCATATCATGGTACAGAGCAAAGAGACCAGCATCAGAGAGCTTCAAAGAATGAGATGTTTCCTCAGAATGTTAAACACAGAATTACCATATGATCCAGCAAGTCCATTCCTAGGTATATACCCAAAAGAATTGAAAACAGGTGTTCAAAGAAAAACATATACACAAATATTCATAGCAGCACTATTCACAAAAGCCAAAAGATGGAAACAACCCAAATGTCTATTAATTCATGAATGGATAAATAAAAATGTGGTATATGCATACAGTGGAATATTATTTGGACATAGAAAAGGAATGAAGTACTACAATGTGGATAAATCTTGAAAACATTATGCTAAATAAAAGAAGCCAGACACAAAAAGCCACTTATTGTATGATTCCACTTATACAAAATATCCAGAATAGAGAAATCCATACAGAGAGAAAGCAGATTGGTGGTTACCAGGAGCTGGGGGAGATGGGAGTAGGGAGTAATTGCTAACAGCTACAGGGTTTCCTTTTGAGGTGACAAAAAAGTTCTCGAACTACATAGTGATGATTGGTGAACAACATTATGAATGTACTTAACGCCACTGAATTATACACTTTAAAAGTATTATACCACCAAAACACAAACAAACAATGAGGCTATGTGCCCTGAGCCATGCCAGAAATTAAACCTACTACTATTGTAACTATTTTAACTACTGTTCCCACAACTACTATTGTGACCAATAGTGTGACCACAACTACTGGCCATGACCAATGCAGACTTGGCAAATATTAGAATTCTGGATTATACATCTTCTCTTTCAGAAAACTCATGGCACAAAGCAGGTATTAAATCAATATTTACTATGAAATATTTGTCCTAACTTTAAATGGATTCACTTTAGGTGAACTTTTTCAAGTTCAGTTATCCTCAAATAATAAGAACTTTCTAAATATCTTTCCATTTATTTTTTTTTTAAAGGATAATGTGAGTGTGTTTGTGTACATTGTATGAAAGATTTCTAGAAGGAAACACAGGAAATTGCAATGGTGGCTTTCTGAGAGAGGGGAGTATAACTGGAATCTGAAATAAGGATGTATTCATTTTTTATTACATATCTTGTACTACTTTGCTTTTTTTTAACAAAAGCATGTTAGTTTTATTATATTTTTAATTTACAATTTTAAAAAATCAGGGACCATAAATCAACAGTGTTGGGTATTGCCCATTGACTTCTGGTATAACTTATATTTTTAGGCAAACACAAGGTCAAAAACCCTTGAAAACTCTCCCCAGAAACCTGATACCCTAGAACTGTGTCCAATATGCTTGGTGGCAGTCCTTTGCCCAGTGACAACTGTCTAATTTTGCCAACGTAGCTCTGGCTGCTTATGGTGGGGTCGAGAGTGAGGGGAAGATCAAAATGGATCTTCAAAACGAAAGAGTTGGTTAGATCAGGAGGACTGAGGAACAAAGGTAAGAGAGTTACTTTTCCCCGTACATCCTTTTGTACCTTTTTCATTTTGTGCCCGGTATATGTATTACCTATTAAAGTGTTTAAAATTGGATGGACGGTGGATGAATGGAAGGATGAATAGATGAGTACACAGGGAGAAAGAGACTGAGAGTTTGCTCTGTCAAGAATATTTCAAGTAAAATACTTAGCCCTGCATCGACCAAAATAATAAACAACTGTTTCCTGAAACCTCATCTGGATATTAGGGGACGCTATTCCTGAAGCACTACTGAACAGCTGCACACTATTTCTGTTACTCAAAAAACCAAGGAAAACCCACAAGCCACATATTTGGGGACATTTAAAACCCAGAATAAATTATTTTCCTGATATCCGGGATATTGTTTTCCTGTGCTGCAAAAAATAAAGAAAAAGCAAAGCAAAGAAACCAAACCAAACCAAAGCATTGATTTTCTGAAGTCCAAGCTTTATTGAATAAGCTCAGAAGCTGTGACATTTAAAAACTGTGCCATGAGATGTTAGCTCAGAGCTAATCTTCCTCAGCAAAAAAGAGGAAGATTGGCAACGGATGTTAGCTCAGAGCCAATCTTCCTCATGAAACAAAACAAAACAAAACTGTGCCATGGACCACAGAAGGGGCCACTGCCTCTGCTACACCTGTGTCCCATGACACAAGGAACATGTTCCTTTCATCTTCAGTGCACTTCTTTCCAGGAAAATCTGACATATCTTCTAATACTGGGGTTGTCAACTTCTGCCTGAGGGCATCACTGTATTTACCAGTTTAAACAAAGCTATATTGGGAAGCAGCCAAATATTACATGTGTACATGGCCAAGTTGGCTCACCTAAGCAATGGTAGGGGCTAGGGTAGGGAGTGTTCATCAGCATCTTAAAGGGCTTAGAGAGATACCACAATTTCTTGTCATCTGTCTCAGGAGCACTAACACTGGCCTCACAGGCAGGAGCAAGGAGAAGCATCTCACCAAGAAGAAAAGGAAAGTGCAAAGGGGTAAAATGCCTTCTTAGAATCTTTTAAATGTAAATGTTAACAGCATGGTGTTAATGAATAATAACTAAAATGATCATAAATAGCATGATCTCAACTATATTAAAAGGTAGATAGATATATTCAAAATATAAATATATAAATATATATGTCAATACACACATAAAATATAGACATATAGACATACTGGAGGGCAATGTAGCTTGAACACACCCTAAAACCATGAGGATATTCAAGCTCTCTGCCTTAATCCAAGAACTGCCTTCTTCCCACTTTCAACCTCTCTCTCCCCAACTGCAACGAAGCATCATCTTGAATCTCCTTCTCCAAATATCACCAACCCACTCGCCCCAAGATCCAAGAACCATCCTGTAAAGCAGTTACTGCCACCATTCAATGTAATTGGCTCTCACATCAACAAATGAAAGGGACAAAAAATGGAAGAAAACGCACCAAAATGTTAATGTAGTTATCTTTGCGTAACAGGATCATAAAATTATTTTTTCCTTTTCTTTTATTTTTATTTTTTGGTGTTTTTTAAATTTTCTATGACAAGATTATATATATGTACAATAAGAAAACTTATATTTTAAAAATTAGATGCATTCATGATTGCCAAAATATATAAGGGGGGAACTTCTGGTTACAGAGTATATACATCATAACCACTTGCTAGATGCAGGTGTTAAGCTTTTTTCTGTAGGCCTTATTTCAAAATAAAGACGTTAATTTTAAAAGTGGGCAATGGCCTCAGCCGGTGTACAAAATAATCTGGTTTTGGTTTGGTTGGTTTGGGTCTGTTGTTGTTACTGTTGTCATTTGGTTGGTTTGGTTTCTTGGGTTTTTTGCATATGCATGGAATAGAAGAGGCTGGCCAGCAGCTTTCTCTGTGGTGGGAAAAGGATATTGAGAGGGTTAGTAAAAAACAGAGAGTAAGAAATTCAAGAATTCAGGGCCTATGGAGCTGAAAATACGAGCTCAGGTCAGCTATCTCAGGTCAGCTAGGTGGCCTGTACACAATGGATCAACTCTGTGCCTCAGTACTTCTTACCTGGAATAGAAGTGCCTACAATCTGCCTTAGATGGGGGGTGAGGATTCATGACTCATCTACAGTAAATGCTTTGACAGCCCTCAGTGAAAAGATATTCTGAGACAGTAGTCTTACTCATCCATCCCCTTTATAAGTAACTCAGAATAAAGTATTTTATTAACAGACGCCTGTATCTACAGATCCCAATCAAAGAAACACACGGGAAAATTCAAACTGTATCTAAGCTTATATACAGGCACTTCTCATGCTTTGGAGTTCAATCAAAGGACGAACGTCAGAGTGATGCTAAGCATCCTGCTTTGCTGGGACACAATTAGATCACTCATTTCTGTGTTCACAGAGCATATTTCTCAGCTCCACTTAGGTATTAGTTAGGAAGCACAACATTTAACAGAAAGCAAACTACTGTGGAGTGACACAGTACAATAGAATGAGCATCAATAAAAAAATCAAATGGTAGCAGTTGATAGAGACTAAGAAGGAGACTAGGAAGGGAGGAGTCTGTATTGCAAAATAACGAACTGCAGAAGACAGAAAATCACGTGTGCATGGAGTAAACCAACACCAAACAGACATCAAGCCTGGGTGCAAAGGCCACTGTGAAATCCTTATGTTGTTATTCTGCCTTCTCAATTAACTTGTTTACCAGCTTTCCTTAACGAGTTGGGTTTTTTTCTCTAAGTCATTTTCTTAAATTCTGGACCTTGGTCAACACTGAAATATAAAAAATTGTGTCTACATGGCAGTAAACATTGAGACAAATAGAAAAAAAAGTCAGTTGACTCAAATAAGCCATGGATCAGCTAAATAACTATTCAAAATTGACTGGTTATTTTTAGCCTGGATCACTACAAGTGAATATTTTACTTGCCTGGCTGATTTCTGACCTGCTTTCTGATATCATCCAATTAGGACAGGCCCAGAAGGTACTGAACCGCACAGTTTCCCATCTGGCTGGGGAAACTGGCTATACAGGCATAGTAAGAAGGTTCCCTGGTAGTCTGTAGCCAATTGGACTCACCCCAAAGACACATGACCCAGCCTTGGAACCCAGAAGCAATCAGTAGACAAATACCTGCATGTGAGGATGACTGGCAGGCCAGCACCAAGCAATCAATTTGTCAAACAATCAGTTCACCAAAAATGTGTTTCTCTTAACTCTTTATAAAATGTATAGCAATTATAGGGCATAAAACATTTTTAACAGCTCATGAGAACTTTTCTCAGCACTTTATTTTAACTGTGGCTTTGCTGCAACCATTTTCCCACAGCCATTCTGCCATATATTTTGGAGCTAGAGGGAGAGCCACTCAGACTCTGGATGCCTTGGGCTAAAACCACTGGGCATGACATAGATGAATTTCCCTAAGATTCTTTGAGCTAGAAAGGTGTCTATTTTCCTAACAGCATGGTTACTGAAGCCTTCACCCCATATCCAACATTACATATCTAAACTTAAATTTCCAACATATTCATTGACCTGGATGAATTCTTAAAATATTTTTATGAATGACACTATCAAGAGGAAATTCTAAAAGGGAAAAGAAAAATAGCTAGTGAAGTGATAGCGACTTGGTATGAGAAAAAAAATACCAGCTACAATTTCATCACTCTTGGATGATAGAAATGCATCAGCCTTGAAGCTGTGGCTCATTGAGGAATTCTCCCAAAGGAGATTCCCACTATATGAACTTGTGTGTGATGCTGCAAAAGTGCATTGTGATTTGTCCTGCCTTGAAGGTATTGGGACTAATATTGCTCCCAAGTAATGCTTTTCCTTCCAGAAGGATTATATTGCTTAGATGAAAAGTAGAAACACAGGGTTGATGATGTGAAAGGTAGGGATTTTATGAGATTTAACAATCTATAAATGCGTAAGGCAAGCGAACATGCAGATGTGTTTTAGACAAATGTCACGTAAAATTCGAACCCTAAGTTATAACCATTTTATAGCCAGAAAGGCATACATGATACACCTAACCCAAACACCCCAATGGTGATGTTTATCTACAAAAGGATAGACAATGATCTATTAGGTGCTGAACAATACTAAGTATGACAATTGTTATTTATTTCCCTAGCGTAGCGAATGTGACAGGATGAAATGCACACACACAGAAAGCAGCAACTAAAATGTTATAGAGAGAGATGAGGCTTCCACAGGCAAAAGTCACTGTGAGGATTAGAACAGTAAGGCATGAAAGGAAATTTACAGAAAGCCTATCGAATGAGGTACAAAACATGTGAAACTTGGTATAGGGGATTCAAAGTCCACTGAGGAAGAGAAACAAAAGCAAGTCAGAAACAACAAGGTTCAATCCAAACAAAGAAGACTGTGTAAGAAAAAATATCACTGCTGATTTACAGCAGAAAGATATGTATCTCATCATATTTGTACTGCTAATAAAAATAAATCCGAAACCAAATGCTAGCCTGGCGTAGTATTTCAATTTTGCTGACAAGACAAATGATGCAGCCAGTAAGATCTAAAAAGTAGTTATTGTAAGACCTCAAACAGTTCACAGTCAAGCTAAATTCAAAGCAGAAATGATGTGTTTGGAGACAGGAAATTAGTCTTTAATGGAAAGACGTCAGCAATATAAATTAGAGCACGGATTTGGAAAAGAGTTTTTGAAAAATCCAGAGCTAACTTGATATTAGCAGTTAAAATTAAGTAACGTAGTTCAGTGGATCATCAAAAAAAATGAAATATAAATCAAAAAGCATTAGAATAGCAAGGGTCACTAATTCAGTTGCAGTTACAGTGTGTCACACACAGGAGAATGGAAATATGGTTATGCAGAGGCAGTAGAACCATGTTTATTTAGTCAGTGTCAACAAAAATTTTGGATATTCACAACGTAAAAGAAGAAAATCTTATTTTTGAGTATGTGAAGTTAAGTCACTATTTTTTAAAGATTCTCTCCAGTTATTTTGTGCATATATTCAATAATCATATCGTTAGTCCTTCGTAACTAATTAACCCACCTTAAACAAATCATATGAAAATACACTTCATTCCAAAATGAGATGAAGAAAACAGTTCACATTTTACGTAGAGTGGCTTTAACTATACGTTTTGAGAGTTTTGCATTGTTCTTCCTCATTACTTCAAAGACCCTCCCTCACTATTACAAATCTTTTATCAGCGAAAAAACAATTTGTTCAAGTCTTCTTAAAATAAAAACCATTAAGAAGGAAATCTAAATGTAACCCTGAAGGGCTGTAATTTAAGAGATGTGAATCACATTATAGACTAATTCTAACAAGTGTCCCTGAAGACTTGCCTATAAGGTTACTCCTGTATCCTAAGTCTCATGTCATAGAACCGTGTCCCTGTAGGAAAAAAGCTAGATAACAAATCATGCCTAAGAATGTATTTTCTCTATAAATAAGTCAATGTAAGAACAAAATTAACATATAACACAGTATTTATAGTGATTATTTTGATATTTAGTTTTTTTCATGGCATGAAGAAAGATAACAATGGTTTAAAATGTCTCTCTGCATCTATCCAACAATTCTTTCACCAGAATTTATAACAGGAATAATTTACAAATAATTTACAGCTTTCTTTTATTAATCAGACCCTGTTTTTTATGGAATTTATAAGCCTCGAGGAGAGAACAGGCTGATATGAACTAAAATGATAGAGGAGATGAATTTGCAATGGTTCAAAATTTGGCAGTATTAACTGAGCAACTTGAGAAGCACAGTTATCAGAATGTATAAAACACTAAGTGATAATGCAGAGTGTATATGCTTAATCAAACAGCCGAAGAGACTGACAAATGTAGTCATGGGCTCTTCTGGCACTGATCCATTGAATTTCCCTTCACAGGATTTTGTGGACACTGAGTTATATCCAGATTCTACCAGCTTCTTGGTCTTCTCCCTCCTATTGCTTATTGACTCTTTAAGCTACCCCCTGAGTCTAATCCACGGACAGCCTGAGCTTCATAAATTCACTTCATCCCAGAAAGAAACCTACCATTTTTACCGAGTCACTCAAAGCTTCCCACTGCTGGAATGGCATCGACACCTGGCTCCTTCGCCAGTGGTCATAGCGGGCTCGACTCTCTTCATTAGTCAGAATCTCCTTTGCCTTTTGCAGTTTCTGAAAAGTCTCCACTGGAAAACAAATCAAAAGATGAGCACTTCTCTCTTGGAGGAGTTATTTTAAACAATCAAACTGATCTTACTGGAATATGTCTCTGCTACTTACTAGCTATGTGACCTTGGGCCAGTTCACCTCATCAAGCTTTAGTTTCCTCATTTGTAAAGTGTTTCATAAGGACAAGTGAGATCATGTATGTAAAGTACCTTGCTCATAGTTTATTTACTCCCTTTACTGAGCTCCAGTGATGAGCCAGGTGCTGTTCCAGGTGCTGATGACACAGGTGTGAACAATAGACATGATCTATTTAGCAGGATAGACATTTATAAACATTGGAAAAAATTATGATTTTGTCTCCTAGGAAGAAAATTACCTTTTCTAGTGGTAGTTGTAAGGGAGGGCAGTGACCAAGCTAGAGGAACATTGTAAATGAAGACTCCAAGGCAGGAAGGAGCATGTGATTTAGAGAAAGTAGAGGATGCCAATGTGACTGGAGGACACAGGACCAGGGGAAGAACAATGAGGGATGGGGCTGTAGTGTAGACAAGGGCCCAGTCATCCAGGACCTTGGAGGTCATGCTAAGGATTCTAGTCTGTTTTTTGTTGTAAGTAAACAATGGGAAGCTGTTGGGAGGTTTTCAACACAGGAAATAACATGGTAGGTGATTGATAAATTGTAGCTTTGTCACTGATCTATTTGACCAGATGGCATATAACAGAAACCTTTCATGGCCCTATTAGAAACACTTCCAATGTCTCTTCTGCTCCTCACTGAAGTTAAAACTTTCTATGGAGCAGGATACAAGATCAATATATGAAAATCAATTGTGTTTCTACACATTAGCAATGAACATCTGAAAATGAAGTTAAGGAAACAATTCCATTTATGATAGCATCAAAAAGAATAAAATACTTAATAAAATGTTAATAAAAGTAGTGAAAGACTTATACACCGAAAACTATAAAACATTGTTGAAAGAAATTAAATATCTAAGTAAATGGAAAGACATCCATGTTCATGGATCAGAAGACCTAATATTGCTAAGACGGTAATACTCCCCAAACTGACGTACAGATTCAACATAATCAAAATCCTAGCTGCCTTTTTTTGCAGAAATTGACAAGCTGATCCTAAAATCTATATGCAAACTCAAGGGACCCAGAATAGTCAAAACAATCTTGAAAAATAAGAACACAGTGGGAAGAACTCCAACTTGCCAATTTAAAAGTTTGTACAAAACTACAGTAATGAAAACAGTGTGGTACTGGCATAAGGATAAACATAAAGGGGATATTGAGAGTCCAGAAATAAACCCTCACATTTACAGTCAATTGGTTTGCTACAGGAGTATCGAGACAATTCAACTGGGAAAGAATAGTCTTTTCAACAAATGGTGCTGGGACAACTGGATATCCACATATAAAAGAAGGAAATTGGATCCCTACCTCAGTTTGGCAGCTCCTCAAAATGTTAAACATAGAGTTACCATATGACCCAAGAATTCCAACCCTAAGTATATACTCAAGAGAACTGAAAACATATGTCCACACAAAAACTTGTATATGAATGTTCATAGCAGTATTATTCATACTAGCCAAAAAGTGGAAATAACACAGATGTCCATCAACTGATAAATGGATAAATAAAATGTGGTATATCCATATATTGGCATCATCATTGAGCCACAAAAAGAAATGAAGTATTGATACATGCTACAACATGGATGAGCCTTGAAAACATTATGTTATATGAAAGAAGCCACTCACGAAAGGCCACATATTGTATGATTCCATTTATATGAAATATCCAGAATAGACAAATCCATAAAGACAGCAAGTAGATTCGTGGTTGCCAGGGGCTGAGAAGGGGGAAATGGGGAAGCGATTGCTAATGAGTACAGGGTTTCTTTCTTTTTTACAAAAACCTTATGAGGCAGGTATTATTATTATTCCCATTTTATGGAATCTAGGCTGAAGGAGGTTAGTGCAACTTGCCCCGAGTCCCAGAGCTTCAAGTGATGGAGCCATGATTCTAACCAAGCCTGCCAGGTTTCCCAGCTGGTACTCTCCACTTGACTGCCTTCCTGCCCCTGCCATTTTCCTGCAATGCATGTTGCTCTCTAATCCCCACATTCTCCTCCACCTCCAGAGATAATAAAAGCTTCATCATTCATCAATGAGATCCAGGTTGTGCCCTTGAGAAGCTCAGAGTCTAGTAAGGAAGCAAACATATAAACAAATCATTTCAACACAATGTGATACATAGAAATATAGAGGCAAGACTGGTTCTGCTTGGGGAGTCAGGAAATATTTCATTCATTTTCTATACACTTGGAGTCATCCTTGACTCTTCTCTTTCTCTCACATCTCACTTCTAATCCATTAGCCTGTTGGCTCTACCTTTAAAATATACCTAAGATCTGACCTCTCGTCTTCCCCTCCACCACCACTGCTCTGGTCCAAGCCACCATCCTCTCTTGCCTGGATTATGAAGGTAGCTTCTTAACTGATCTTCCTGTCTTTGCCTCAGTCTATTTTCTGCACAGCAGTCAGAGTGATCTTTGGAAAAATAAGTCACATAACATCACTCCTTTGCTCAAAATAACTTGCAATGACTTCCCATTTCTCTTAAAATTGAAAATTCTCACCATGGCTAGTAGGCCTGACATGCTCTGCCTGCCCTCTACCCCTCTTTCCTTCTCTGACCTCATTTCCTTTTACTTTCCCCATCTCCCCTTGCTACAGCCATAGTAGCTTCCCTGATGTTCCTTGAGTACACCAAGCACATGCCAGCCCCAGGACCTTGGCACTTGCTGTCCTTTCTACCAAGAACACTTTTACCCCAGGCACTCACATGGCTTACTCCCTTCAGATGTCAGCTCAGATGCCATCTTGTTGATGAGGTCTTCTCTCACCATCCTATATGAAATGGCTGCCCACCCAGTCAGCCCCATTCCTTTATCTCCCTTGCCCAAATTACTTTTCTTCGCAGTACTTATCCCCTGATAGTACCTAGTTATTTGTTTATGATCTGCCTCCTCTACCAGAATACAAACTCCATGAGGGCAGAGACATTATTTCGTTCTCTGCTGCATCCCTTGCACTGGAGCAGTGTAGCAGGGGCTCAAAAAGTATTGTTGAATGAATGAATGAGTGAATGTTTCCTCTTTCGAGTGTGAATATAAAGATATTCTTATAGTGCTGTTCCCTGAGCTCCAGGCATCAAAGAAATGACACCTACCCTTAAAACATTTTGTGAATTAGAAACATTTTAATTGTTTCACAATTGTATGTACCTCCATACAATTGTGAAAATACTGAAATACCTCTGTACCCCAGTTGGTAAAGAGTTGCTGTTCCTGAGCCTGCATCCCCCAAATACCACCACTTCAAGTGTTCCCCTCGCAACCAGAGACACTGCCCACTACAGCAGGGCACCTCCAGGACCCTGCTCCAAAGCTAGACAGCACAGCTACCCAACAGGCCATTAACTGTTTAATATCACTGCTGGAGGTTGTAGCAATTAATGGGTTAAAGGGAAGACCCTAAAGATGTGGCTATTGAAAGATACAGGAAAACAAAAAAGTAAAAAGCATCTTGCCATAGCAGCTCACTCCAGTGAGCAATCCTTCCTATTGCTGACGACAATGTAAATGTCCTGCTGTATAAATGAGATGTCACTTTTTCCAACAGGAATAAAAATCTCATTAAATTATCACCATGGATGCACATGCCAGTTACTACTAGAGCAGTAGTTGTAAAGATTTACATATTCATCTATGAGTCACCTTCTCTTTGCAAATTACTGTTGGCCTACTTTCCAGAGTTTCCAGAATGAAAGAAGCCTGCTTGGAATTATTCTGATGTCAATCCCTTAACAACAACTGATAAGCAGAAAGCAAAAGAGACCTTCTCTTTCCTGTGAGGTGTTTTTTCCCTTGTTCCATCTTCATCACATTTAATAAAAATGAATTGAGGTTTATATTTGTCCTTTAATACATCATCTAATCAAATGAATCACACAAGATAGACATTTACCAGTTGTGGGAAGAGAGACCTCATTTTATAGGCATATACAAGCAAATGATGCTGGAACCCTCGAGAGATATTCTGATTTAACTTCTATGTCTACTTTGAAAATACAGAGGTTCTTTTAAATTTATATTTCACAATAAATTTTGTATTACTATACCACATTCTAAATGTAGACCACTTACACGATTCCTTGAGAAATAACAAATAATATGAAGTCAGAACCTGCTTTGAAAAAACTCTGGAGGAAAATACACCAACTGTTAACGCTGCTAGTGTTAATGGTTCACTGGCAGGGAACAATAAGAGCAGATCTTCATTTTCAACAATATTTATTACTGTACATTGTTTTTCTTCTAAGGGAAAAAAGCAATAAAGAGTTTTCAAAGTAGGAAAACACTGAGACATGGAAAGATATCAGTTAGCAAGGGACAAAGAGCTCCCCTTCTTCAGATATCCAAATGTCTTTGAAGCCTGAAAATCAATAACAAAAATACCATTTCACAGGTCCTTAATTTAGTCTGAAACTCCTTTCTTTAGGGTCAAAGAGAAATTAATAAAGCATTGGCCTGAAACATTACTGCTCTGCACACACACACAGGTCTAGCATGAGCACTGGCCAGGAACTGTCGGGCTCAGTGACACAAATTCTAAAGCACAACCAATCCTACCTACATCACCCACACCTGGAGAAGAGAAAGGATTTCTAAAAGCCTTAGATTTAGAATTTAAAAAAAAAAAAATGAAAGCAAAAAAGAGCTAATGGTTACTTATAAAAAAGAAAACTATCGCATTTTGTTAAATTTTTATCTTGGAATGCTGCATAAAAACAAGAAAAGAAAGTCCACTGAATCATACTTGTCAACATTCATTGAGCCTTTGCTGCATGCAGGACATCTCATTTAATCTTCATAACAGTAGCATGAAGTAATATACTATAGGGTCTGTAAATGTATATTACTCAGAGGTAATATACATTTTACCTATGAGAATGCTGAGGCTCAGAAAGGTTGCCCAAGGTCAGCTAGCTGGAAACTGGAAGCTAGGAGCAATCCAGACAGACAAGCCTGTGTTCACATCTACTACTCCATTATGCTAACAAATCAGTAATTTCAATGGCAGTGGTTGAGACCACATTTAGTGGACCAAAAAGGCATATATACAAGCTTAATTTCTCCTACCTGCAGTTGCTCTACAGGCTAGCCTTTCACCTTAATGAAATACTTTTCGAAATCTGTCCAATGTATCCTGGATTTCCATCAAGCTAATATTCAGCACCTGGGTGAATTTTTGTTTAACATTTTAAAATGTTTTTAGCAGTAACCTTAATCCTTCTCCAAGTGTGTAAAGAACCACTTACATTTTCAGAAATTCTTTTTAATCCAAATTGAGTATAGGGATGCTTAAACATATTTGAAAACAGTTTCTACTCGAAGGTTGAATCATCTATCAACTGCAAGCTTAACAAGGGAAGATATTGATGTCTGTGTACCTTTTCATTTTAAACAACATTTACACAGTCCAGTGTTTCTCTGAACAAGAAGCCTTGAGGTAGCCTGTACATGAAAAGTCCTGTCACTATGACAACTAGAAATGGCAATGATTGCACAGTGATTCATCATGTGTCCCAAATAGAAATTGTTTGCCAGGGACAGAGAAACAACTCAAAGCCAGGCAACACTGGAAAAGAACCCAGTTAAAGAATAACCTGGGGTGGTAGTTGTTTTTAAGTTTTTATTAAATTTTTATACTTTTATGTTAGGACATCTATCTTAATATTACCTCCAGTTCAGAGAGGCAATTAATATGTCTCCCAAAGAAATGTTCATGAAATCATTCATTCACTCATTCAAGAAATTATTTGCACAAAGTAGATGTCCTCTGAGGCAGGTGCTGTGCTAGTGGGGGGCATACCACTGTGAACAAGATGAGCAGGAGGCCTGCCTCCCTGAAGCTTCCAGTATGACGAATCAGCAAACAGGCAACAAGGAGACGTCGTGATACACAGTTTGCTGCCTGACTACAGGGTGCTCTGGGTAGCTGTGGCACACAGGACTTCCGGGAGGAAGTGATGGCTAAGTGAGATCTGACGCAGGAGCATGACCTAACCAATAAAGCAGGGCAGGGAGGTGTGCAGGCCCTGGGGGTGTTCCAGGCAGAAGAAGCAGCAGGCATAAAGGTCTGGAGAGTAGAAAACAGGGCACATTAAGGAGCCAAGGTAGTTCTGAACAGCTGAAACATGTGGTTGTATGTGTGGTGGTGGAGAGAAAATGAAGAAGGAGAGCTGATAAGTAGGGGGAGCACAAGATAAAGGGGCTTGTACCTAAAGGCCCAGGAATGACAAAGAATGAACTATTGCTACACATACAATATGGGTAAATATCACCGACAAAATGTAAAGCAAAAGAAGCCACACACAAAAGAGTACATACTGTAAGATTCCACTTATAAGAAATTCAAAACTAATCAATGATGATACAGATCCAAAAATGGGAGAGGGTGCTGACTTTGAACAGGACATGAAAAGGCAGTTCTGGGGTGCTAGAAATGTTCTACATCTGCCTCTGGGCAGGGGTTAAACTGGTTATACACAGGCACAAATTTATCAAGTTTACACTTATTATTTGTTCCTGTTGCCCTAAACAAGTTATGTCTTAATAAAAAGGGGAAAAATCAAATGAGCAAAAGTAATAGTTAAGTATCTAACAAAAGATGACTCCATATATTGGAAAATGATCTGTTTATACAAATCAACAGGATCAATGATTTCTAGAGAAAATTAATAAAGAGCTTTAAGATAAGGGAAAAAAATTTTTAATGAAGAGGAGTTTGGGTTTTATCATTTGTGCAATGTAGAGCTATAGATAGGCCTTAATCATTATATTTTCCTCATAGAAAAATCATATATACTATATATGATATAGCTATAGTATACACATATATAGCTATATATATTATATATATATACACACTATATATGATGTAGCTATAGTATACACATATAGCTATAGTATACACATATAGTAAAGATAATCATCAAATTTCAGATAGTGTTACCTACTTGGAGGCTAAAATCAGGGTAAGAATACACAAGAAACTTCAACTGCATTGGTAAAGTTTTAAGCTGGGTGGTACATACATGAGGATTCATTATAGTATTCTTATACCTTTTTATACATAATCTTTTATTTATTTCCATAATTAAAAAGAAAGACCACTATCTGCAGTGTGAAGCAATTAAAGGAGTGCTGTAGGGATCTAGGCATGAAACGATGGTGGCTTACCTACTGTAGTGGCTGTGGTGATGGTAGGAAGAGGACCTACAGGAGAGAGATGTGGAAGGTAAATCGCCAGCATTTGGTAATCAATCAGATGTAGACGTGAGAGAGAGGAGGGACACAAGGTTTCTGCTTGACAAATTGCGTGGATAGTGGTGCCATTTAGTGATATGGGGAAACATAGAAAAATTAGTGAGATTTTTGAGTGGGTGAGAGAAGATGCCCAGTTTTTGACAAGATGACTTTGAAATGTCTCCAAATGGAGACTTCCAAAAAGCAATTGAAACTACAGTCTGAAGATGAGGAATGAAAACTGAGTTAAGAATAGACTTGGGAGCCATCAACAAAGAGCTGATGATTGAAGCCACAGACTTGGACAAGAGTCCAGAGAGAAAGTGGGGAGTAAGATGAGAAGAGAGTTTAGGGGGGAAGATTAGGGCAGCAGAGGAGTCACAAAGGAAACAGAAAGAGTAGCCCAAAAGGTTGGAGGGAAAGCATGAGTGTATACCTTCATAGCTAAGAGAAAAGAGTGTTTCAAGGAGCTTGGTCAATAGTGTCAAATTCTGATGCAAGCTCAGGGAAGATAAGGACCAAAAAGTAACGATTGGATTTGGCAGCCAGGAAGTCCTTGGTCTCTATTACAAGAGCCATTTCTGAGAAAGGTGAGGAGGAAGTCGGCCTGGGATAAATTGAAAACTGAGTGAAAGGAAAGTAGAGATATCAACCTCGGACTTCTTTTTCAGGAAGTTTGGCCCTAAGGAAAGTGATAGGGAAGAAGCAGGAGGGAGACAGGTTCAGGAAGGATAATTTATTTGTTTGTATTTTTTCAAGCTGAGATACACATAAGCAATTATGTCTAAATTTATGACAATGGGATTTAAATTATGATAAAGAAAAAAGTATGAATATATTATATACGAACATATTCAGGCCCCTGAAATGAAGAAAACACAGCAAGGTTCTCATCAAGACAAAACTACCTGGTTACAAACAACCTTAAGTCATGTTAACACTCAAGAACTGGTGAAATAAAGCATAAACTGGACAAATTTCAAACCATGAAGCAACACATAATAGCAGAAAGAAAAATACATATTAAAAACTACTATAAGAGAAAAGACCCTACACAGTTCCCTCCTACCATTCAATAGTGCAAAAACATTCTTTAACATTGAATGAAAGAATACATTTAAGTATAACAGATAAAAGAATATTCAGTTACTATTCAATGGCTTTTTAGTTCTGTACGCTATTCATTTTCATAAGAAATAGCCATTATTAAATACTTACCAGCTTTGGAGTTTTCAGGATGCTTGTCGGGGTGATATTCCAGGGCTCTGACCTTAAATTCTGCCAGGATTTGTTCAACCTAAAACAAAAATCAGTGTTTAAAATAAGGAGTCCTTAGGCCGGCCCTGTGGCTTAGCGGTTAAGCGCGTGCACTCCACTACTGGTGGCCCGGGTTCGGATCCCGGGCGCGCACCAACGCACCGCTTCTCTGGCCATGCTGAGGCCATGTCCCACATACAGCAACTAGAAGTATGTGCACCTATGACATACAACTATCTACTGGGGCTTTGGGGGAAAAAAAGGAGGAGGATTGGCAATAGATGTTAGCTCAGAGCCGGTCTTCCTCAGCAAAAAGAGGAGGATTAGCACGGATGTTAGCTCAGGGCTGATGTTCCTCACAAAAAAATAAAATTAAAATAAAATAAAATAGAATAAAATAAAATAAAATAAAGAGTCCAGCTTAAATGGCATCAAGGAAGAAATTGGACATCAGTCCTTCCCAAAACAGCCATGATCAACCTAACATTTTATTTTGATCCTTATATTTGTATTTTGACTTTTCACTCTAAGAAATAATTTTCTCAATAACGAAATTCAGAAAGCATCTAATAAAAGCTCCTATTCAAATAGTGACGTTTGTGATGACAATTTACCTTGCCACTGTATTTAGATGATGGCCCAAGACACCTATGAGCTCAATATATTTAAATGTCAAAAATGGTCAGATAGGTTTATCCTTAGACTATATAAAAGATATGTTCACACATCTGAGTTCTTCAAAAGATGCTTAGCCACCATTTATTATTAAAGGACGACTGTCCAGTTATAAATTAATCCATTATAAAGTTCCTTCTTCCTGCCTTTTGGTCCTTTTCTTTTTTATTAAGAATTTCACAATTTAAAAAAAGAACATAATTCAAACCTGATCATTTTGTTACCAATTAACAGCTTGGTTAAAGATTTTGATTGAGAAAACAGAAACTTCAGCCCAAACTAAAATGAAATGTGAGAGCCATCTATGATTTGATTTGATTTCACTCACCTTCCTAATCCTTATTATCATGAATTATCAAGACTTGGCTTTATTCATCATAATTACAATGACAGCAGCAGGAGACAACAGTGGTTATGTGGCTCTGGAATCTGCTTTGTTTTAAATCCCAGTTCTGCCCTGAGACTTTAGGAAAGTTATATAACTTCCATGTGCCTAGGTTTCCTCATTTTTACATTACATGAATAATATAAGTAGAGCACTTAACACAAAGCCTGGTCACAGTAAAAACTCAATAATAGTAGCTATTATTAAACGTCAGTGGTTAAGTAACTTGTCTCAAGTCATTTAGCTAGTTATTTTGAAAGGTAAGTTTTTTGTTAACTAAGCAGTTGAACTTCAAATCCAATCATCTTAACCACTATTTTATATGGCCAAATTCTTCAGGCTTAGGGACCTGTTATTAAGTTTCATATTTACTACCCACTAATTAATGAAAGCAAATTATGTCTTGTTTGAGAAATGAATTCTCTCTCTTTTTTTTTTTTGTGAGGGAGATCAGCCCTGAGCTAACATCTGTGCTAATCCTCCTCTTTTTGCTGAGGAAGACCGGCTCTGAGCTAACATCTATTGCCAATCCTCCTCGTTTTTTTCCCCCAAAGCCCCAGTAGATAGCTGTATGTCATAGTTGCACATCCTTCTAGTTGCTGTATGTGGGACCCGGCCTCAGCACGGCCGGAGAAGCGGTGCGTCGGTGCGCGCCCAGGATCCAAACCCGGGCCACCAGTAGCGGAGCGCGCGCGCTTAACCGCTAAGCCACCGGGCCAGCCCAAGAAATGAATTCTCAAGCAGCTCAGTTCAATATTGTCATAAGATTCAGGGGAGAAACATTTTTATCAGCTCCACATTAATCAATTCGCATAGAAAATTTCTTCACTTTTACAATCAAAGTCAGGCTGTGTTAGATACGCATATGTACAAAGCCCAGACTAATAATTCTGTTCTTTTCCTTGTTAAGCATCTACTGAGGACCCCGTGATAGAACAGGAAGAGACAGACTTGCTGTTAAGAACTGTTAATTCATTGTGCTTCCTCTTCCTGGGTGCTCCCTATAGCCATCAGTCACCATAACATGCTTGTATAACAAAGAAAATTGAAGATGATTTACTTTTGAATTTTAAAATATTAAATATTCTACAGAGCCTAGTAGGAAGCATTTTTCAGTTAACAAGTAATTTATGAATACTTACAAACTCTCTTTGAAAACATTTCTATCAATACAGAGTAAAAAGTAAAAGCCCCTTTACCCACCTTTCCCCAAGATAACAGGTTACGTCCTACAAGATAAATTTTTTACACATTTACATACATATTTATGTATCTATCTTGGGGCGTTAATAACATAAATAGATAAAATTATACATATCTATCAAAGGTAGAAAATTTGGGGTTTTATTGTTATGGTTGTTGTTTTATTTTTTAACTCCTATCTTATTAGGAAACATTCTGTTATTAGCCCATGGAAGCAAACATGTCAAAATGGTTAATTCTCAGTAGTGCTAACGTGTGTGATTGGTAGTTTCTTCTTTATATTTTCTGCATTTTGCCAATTCTATATTTTAAAAAATTAACAATAGTCCATAGCTGTCTTTCATTACTTTTCATAGTTTTACTGTCACAAAGTTTATCACTTTGTGGAACTGGTTCTGGGTAAACTAACTGGTAAAGTGGGTTAGTTTGCCTTGAGCACGTTCTGTTTATCTCCTGGTATCCACACCCCAGTGCCCAGTGCCAAGTGCAGCCCTCCAGCAAGTGAGGCCCTCCGTGTCAAGGTCACTGACTCCTGCCTTCCCGAACCAATGTCCAAGGTCTAGAAAACTGCCTATCCTGTTGGTCAATAAACATACAAAAAAGGCCAATTTTACTCATAATCAAATACACCAAAACATCCAAGGGATAATAATGACCAGTGTCATTGAGGGTGCAAAGAAATGAACATTGTCGTGCTCTCCTGGTGAGGGTGTAAATAGGTGCAAATTTTCTGGTAAGCAATGAAAATATATATATATATGAAAAGCCTTTAATTTTTTTCATAATCTTTGATCCAACCATTCCAATTCTAGGAATTTGTCTAAGGAGATAATCAGAAGTGGGAATTTAGTTATAAGAAGGTTCAAATGAATAAAATGTTATAAATTTTAAACTAAAATCTGTGTATCCAGAAAAAAGACATTTGTTAAAGTTAATTGTAATATAGCTATAGGCTGGGATATTTTGCAGTCCTTAAAAAACTCGTCTTGTAGTAGAAGACTTTTAATAATCTGAAAAATTTTATGTAATGTATTTCTAAAAGAAAAAGTAAGCTACAAAGCATCATGTGCAGTATAAACCCATAATGTTTTACCTCGAAAGAGATTATGTAACGTGTGTGTGTGTGTGTGTGTGTGTGTGTATATAAATATATATATTAATGATGATAATAATAATAATAGCTAAGATTTATTGAGACTTACTATGTGCCAGGCACTGTTCTAAGCACTTTATATATAGCATCTCATTTAATTCCCACAACTCTATGAGATGGGTACTATTATTATTCCCATTTTGCAAATTAGGAAACCAAGACACAGAAAAGTTAAGTAATTTTCCCAAGGTCACACAACTAGTAAGTTGCAGAGCCTAGATTTGAACTCAGACAGTCTGACTCCAAACATACATAAAAATACACATGTAAATATATACACATATATGCATGTACTTATTTATATAATATAGATACAGCATATATGCACACATAATTGGCATGCAAATGTCATACTCCCAAATATTAAGCATTTGGGTTAATGTTTTTCTTTGTCCTTTCTTCATACTCCACATTTTCTTATCAAACATATATTAATTTTAGAAATTAAATTTTAAAACTTAAAAACTGATCTTATCCATATCCTATTAGTATAATATTTTGATCTGTGCCAGGAAATACTCTATTGTGCAATAGGGACTAATCTGATTCCCACTTGGATGGATCTCGTCTAGCTTTCCCTGGCCACACAAATGCCCTCTGTCTCTCCCTCCGTGCATCTAAATTTTGACTGAGTAAGATCATTTCAAGCTCCATCTCTTCTCTGAAGTCTTTTCAGATATTCTTTCTTTAATTCCTGTTGCACTTATAGATAGTACCACACAGCATAGTACTTATTTGTTCGCAAATTGCTTTCTGTGTAGTATTAGTTTTGGCTCCTTGACCGAATGCCAAGTTCCTTATACACTCGTACCACGTCTCACCTTTTTGTTTTGCTTTGTTTAGGTTTCCCCCCTCACATCTAGTACTGGCTCTATTCCAAGGGTTGAACAAATACTTGATTACAGATTGACAGATAATTCTTCAAAAAACGTGACTAGTGTAATAGGAGCTTTCTGAAAATTGTGATTTATTCATTAAAAGAATGAACTGATTCCAGGGATGGAAATTTATATGCTGCAGAAAAGAGAATATTCATTTTAATAAGTGGATTAATTAGTATCCATCATATTCACATTAATTAATTTGAAACTAAATTTTTCCCACAAAACTCCAGATATTAGAACTATCCTTGAAATAAATGCCATGAGAGATCATCCTACATCATTCTAATCAAATGATAATTAATTAAAGCACGAGCTATAGAAACAAAATATATAGTGGTAGCATTGGCTTATAATCCATAAAATACAACAACTATTAATCCATAGTGACAAAAATAGCTGAATAAATAAATAAATGTGAGAGAAGGAATAGCTTTTCTTTACAGAAGAATTCCCAGTAATTAATGTAAAATGAATGAGGAAAATAGAAAGTCACCACGAGGCAAACACCATAGTAGTAACTGTTACAGGCAAGATCCACCAGAGGATGCTAAAATCAGTGGGTGAAAGTTTGAGGAGAAACACTATATAGTCTCAAAAAATCTTCACCAAGATGTTTGTTAATTACAAAAGGGAAACTAGTGGGGCCGGCCCCGTGGCTTAGTGGTTAAGTGCGCACGCTCCGCTACTGGCGGCCTGGGTTCAGATCCCAGGCGCACACCAACGCACCGCTTCTCCAGCCGTGCTGAGGCCGGGTCCCACATACAGCAACTAGAAGGATGTGCAACTACGACATATAACTATCTACTGGGGCTTTGGGGGAAAAAAAAAGGGAGGAGGATTGGCAATAGATGTTGGCTCAGAACCGGTCTTCCTCAGCAAAAAGAGGAAGATTAGCATGGATGTTAGCTCAGGGCTGATCTTCCTCACAAAAATAATTAATTAATTAATTAATTAATTTAAAAAGGGAAACTAGTAACCCTACAGTGGAAAAACCTGGCAGGAGGACCCTGACAGATGCCACCTTAACCAAGTGACCAAGGTCAATAAGACATATCAACATCATGTACCCCTGATACGATACACTGATAAGGGCACAACATCACTTCTGCGGTGTTCTTTCCAAAAACTCATAGCCTCAATCTAATCATGAGAAAACATCAGACAAACCAAAATTGAGGGACATTCTACAAAATAACTGACCATTGCCCTTCCAGGTGTCCAGGTCGTGAAAGACAAGGAAGTATGAGAAACTGTCATTTTGGAGGAAAGGAACAGAACAGGACAACTAAGTTTAATAAAGGATCCTGGCTTGGCTCTTGGAAAAGAAACAGGACATTAGCAGAAAATTTGATGAAATTAGAATGAGACCTATCCTTTAGATCAAGGTCGACTAACTCTGGCCCTCCATCTGTTTTTTAAATAAAGTTTTATTGGAAGACAGCCATGGTCATTTATTTACATACTATCTATGGATAGTATCTCACAATGGCAGAGTTGAGTAGTTGTGACAGAGACCATAAGTCCTACAAAGTCTAAAATATTTGCTGTCTCAGGGCCAACACCAGGGTGAGGTAAGCAGGATGCCTAGGTTTAAGGAGGTACGCCCTCTCTTAGGTTTCTGCTCCTGCACAACTCTGAGCATTAGCACCTTGTTACGTTTTGTGTCCTAAGCACCCTGCTTGCCTCACCCTAGTCCTGACCCTGTCCTGATCTGGTCCTTTACAAAAAATGCTTGCTGGAGCCTGATTGAGTGAATACTATTGTACCGACGTTAATTTTCTGATTTTGATTAATTTTACTACCGTTAGAAACAATGTTAACATTAAGGGAAACGGAGTGAAGTGTATACAGGAACTCTCTGCATTATTTTTGCAACTTTTCTGTAAGTCAAAAATTATTCCAATAGGTGGAGCACAGAGGATTTTTAGAGCAATGAAACTATTCTGTATGATACTATTATGGTGGATAAATGTCATTGTACATTTGTCCAAACCCATAGAATGTACAAACCCAAGAGTAAAGCATAATGTAAACTATAGGCTTTGGGTGATTATGATGTGTCAACGTAGGTTCATCAGTTGTAACAAGTGTACCACTCTGGTGGGGATGATGATAATGGGGGAGGCTATGCATGAGTGGGGGGAGGAGGTATATGGGAAATCTCTGTACCTTCTGCTCAATTTTGCCATGAACGTAAAACTGCCCTAAAAAGTCTGTCAAAAAATCATTTCAAAATAGAACATTTAAAAAAATAATGTGAATTATAGGATAGCATAAATTTACAAAGTTCCAAGAGCACAGTATTGCTGTGAGGCCAAAACAACACCTACAACCACCACAACAACTTACTATGTGCTAGGCACTATTCTAAGTACTTTATATATCATGTCTCATTTAATCCCCACAACAACTCTATGAGGTGGATACTATTATTATCCCCATTTGCAGATTAGAAAACCAAGACATATATTATTCACTATAGCCAAGACATGGAAGCAACCCAAGTGTCCCTCGACTGATTATTGAATAAAGAAGATGTGGTATATATATATACCATGGAATACTACTCAGCCATAAAGAAAGACAAAATCGTCCCATTTGCAACAACATGGATGGACCTGGAGGATATTATGTTAAGTGAAATAAGCCAGAAAGAGAAAGACAAACAGGGCATGATTTCACTCATATGTGGAAGATAAACCAACACATGCACAGATAGAACTGTTTGGTGGTTACCAGGGGCTAGGGTGGTGGGGGGTGGGCACAAGGGATGGAAGGATGCACTTATATGGTGACTGATAAACAATAATGTACAACAAAAATTTCACAATAAAAAAAAAAAAGAAAACCGAGGCATAGAAAAGTTAAGTAATTTTCCCAAATCACACAGCTAGTAATGGTAAAATTTAAACCCAGGTAGTCTGAAATCAATAAGAAGAGAACTAGAAAAAAAAATAGGTGTTTCCATTTATCGAGTTTATGATCAATTTTAAAGTCTATGAAATCTTGACATCAGAAAGTCTTATATTGCTGCTGAAATGGTGAGCAAATATGAAAATATCAAATAAGATCTACCACAGAGAAGATGCCTTACACCACTAGTGTAAGAAGATTTGATAGCATGTCCTTTGTGTAAAATCCCATATAGGGAGAGCAAAGTGACTGACTTGGAATGAAACTTTGGTAAATGTATTTGAAATGGGGGGCATGTTGTTTTCTACTCAACAGCATGGAAATCCTCCCATGGTCTATATATGTTATGTAATTCATTTCCAACACAAGCTTTAAATTGTAAGAACTGTATACTAAAAAGAATTATGTGTGTCTCAACTCAGTTGTTACAACTAGAATGAAAATATCAAGTTGCTTTGAAATTATAACTGCTAAATTGCTTTTGAGTATGAACAATTATGGTCAATTTTAGAGCAAATCAAGCGAATATTTGAAGTAAAGGAAATCTATCCAATACAAATCAAGTAAAGGAAATGTTACACTAAATACTCAAAAAATGGCATTAAAATATTTTTAAATGAGAAGGATACACATAAAAAGAAGAGGGCAACGACATCTATAAAAAGAATTGACAAAATTGTGACAGGTCATTTCATTTTAAATAAATGATTGTTATCTACACATGCTATGCCATGGACAGAATCAGTAAAATACATCCAGAAAAAGGAATGTCAAGACAATGCTTTTATTCTTTTAATATATGCCACAGTATATACAAAGTATGATTATAACTGATAACCACGAAATGAAACCATTATAAACATTATAAATAAACATTTTTTTTAGTCTATTCAAAATTAATCCTCCTTTGTAGACTGAAAAGACAGCAACAACTACAAAGGACTGACTAAACGGGTCCAGAGATTTATTATGGGCATATAAAAATGTTTACTTTATAACCTAGCATGACAACATTTTTTAAAAATCTAAATTGTGAAACTTATCAAGCTAAATAATGTTCCTTTGATTTTAAATAGTTCCTTCAAAAATTATTTGGCAATAGTGTAATCCAAAGTGTGAATAACACATATGGTAAAAATGGTAATAAGCTTTCTAAATTGCTACAGCAAATCACCACCAAAGTAAACAAGAGTAACATATTATCCCTAAGGAGAAATATGCAACTAAAGGAGCATTATAACTTGTGTGTGTGTAACTACCAGGTACCTAAGACAACTTCTTCAGCGTGATGAAGTTAGAGATTTTAATCCTTTGTGTCCAGTATCATATTCTATTCTCCAAACAAAACTAAGTACATTTTATTACTAAACTTCAGTCTTATGAAACAAAGATAAACAGAAAAATATTTTACTTTAAAATATTTTAATATTAATAGTTATATTTTAGGAATAAAATAAATATTTTAATAATTATTATATAAAATATAAAATAATATGAATATATTTAATAATGTAATTGAAATATATTTCATATTGATCTCAACAGTATTTAAAATATTGAAAAACTGGAAATAAATGAAATATTTAACAATAAGAAAATAATCAATTGCAGTACAACAATAAAATGAAATTTGCAATTATTAAAATATGTATGAAGAGTGTTTAATAGCATGGAGAAATCCTTGTTATAATGTTAGTGGGTAAGCAGGAATCAACTATATATATAATATCCTCCAAAACATGTCTTTAAAAAGTATATATAGAAAAAAGACTGGAGATTAATATACCAAACATTAATAGTGTTACCCTTGGGAGGTAGAATTATAAACGAGTTTTCCATAATTTAAAAAACTTTTACAACCTTTATAATTGTCTATGGGGACCTTTAAAAACATTATTCCATTATGGATCAAGTAAACTACAGAGTATTCACACATTTTGTTTCAGAAGCCACCCTTTTTTAAGAAGTAATTTCTCTCACACAATTTGACATATTAACATAAAAGGATGTTCCTTGGTTTATATAATTTAACTGCTCACATAAAATTACATATTTTAATAAAATATTTTAAAATCACTAATTACTAGAAAATTACACTTCATCTCAATTATAGTGTAAATTACCATGATAAAGATATAGTTTATGTATACTATGAAACACTGCCAACAGCAATTACAATAAAATTTCAAATATGTATTTTTAGTATATTTGAAATAGAGTCTATGATGATGTGCCAGAATACACATATTCAATCAGAAGTGTCCATAAAATTGCAATAGGACACTATTCAAGTAAAGACCCAACACACATTTAAATCCTTAACTTTCCCTGAGCAAAAAATGCTTTCAAGTAATACAAGATTAGATTTTTGGGCAATGTGACTAAAAATTCAAAGCTAAAACCTTAAATACAAGCTTGAAATATTGTTGTGAAAAAGAACAGCACTATCACTGTCTTACCGAAGACAGTTCATCACATCCCAGGAGCGTGTAGTAATCTTCAGTATCTTCTGACCTGTAATTCAGTATTGCGTCCATTGAGATTACTAACTCAGCTTTTCTTCCCTCTGAAACAAGAGGCACAATGAGCCGTGAATTAACAGGAAAAGCCTTTTTAAAACTGGTTTACAGCGGCACGTTCCAAACGGCAGTAACCAGATTTAAGGCTGGTCATAGTGAATACACCAGATGTCATCCTAGACCTTTGAATACTCCACCTTTCATTGGCTGTCGGCAGCAGAGAAAAGAAAGGCCACATGCCTCGCTGCTGCAGTGCTGCCTGGGATCTGTAGTCTGAGTTTATGTAAGTGATGCAGATGAACCATTCATCTTATGGGTTAACAAAGACTGTCCATTTTTACATGCTCTCCAAATTAGCCATCTCTCCATTTCCTCCATATTTTTATCTTTTTCCTTTTTTTTTTAAAGAGATAGAAGAAAATTTGAAGCAATATGGTAAAATCTCAGGATTTGTTAAATATGAATAGCAGGTGCTTTTCTGATGTTTCATAATTTTTTAAATAGTTTAAAAGTGGAAGGAAATAGACTAGGAGAGCAGATTCATAAATCTGATAATTTATTCATTCAACAAATATTTATTCAGGACCTTATTTTGTGACCAGCACAACTGTAGGAAAAGGCTTGGTAAACAAGTCTTGGTTCTTATGGAGCTTACATTCAGATAGAGGGAGACACACAATAAACACATAAATAAACAATATCATTTAAAATAGTGATTTGTGCTGCGAAGGAAATGAAATAGGTCAGTGAGAAGGAGAACTGTATGATGACCAGAGCCTATGGCTGTGCCATATCTCCTAGGCTGGCTCTCCAGACTCAGGAGTGCGGCTGGCCTAGGGCAGGTCCAGAGAGTCTTTGTTTCAGCTGGCTGTGGCTCTAGTAAATGCAAGTCAGGTCTAGGATTTAAAGAAGGTGAGTGGTCAGGGATACAACAAATTTCACATCGCTTGAGGTATTTGGAGGTCTACTTGGTTATCACAAAATCCTGACCAGAATAACTGACACACAGCTTTAAAATGATGTGAAGTTGCTGCTGTGGAAAACAAGGTGGCGATTCCTCAAAAATTTAAACATAGAATTACCATATGATGCAGCAGTTCCACTTCTGGGTATATACTCAAAAGAATTAAAAGCAGAGACTTGAACAAATATTTGTACACCCATGTTCATAGCATCATTATTCACAATAACCAAAAGGTAGAAGCAGCCCAAGTGTCCATCAATAGATGAATAGATAAACAAAATGTGGTATACACATACAATGGAATATTATTCAGCTTTAAAAAGGGAAGGAAATTCTGACACATACTACAACATGAATGAACCTTAAAGACATTATCCTAGGTGGAATAAGCCAATCACAAAAAGAAAAATTCTGTATGATTCCACTTTTATGAGATACCTACAGTAGTCAAATTCATAGAGACAGAAAGAAAAATAGAGGTTACTAGGCGCTGGGGGGAGGGATGAATGGGGCGTTATTGCTTAACAGATATGAAGTTTCAGTTTGGGATGATGAAAAAAGTTCTGGAGATGGATGGTTGTGACAGTTGCACAACAATGTGAATGTACTTAATGCCATTGAACTGTAACTTAAAATGGTTGAAATGGTAAATTTACGTCATATATATTTTACCACAACCAAAAAGAAAAGTGATTGAAGTCTCTCAAACACTAGATAACCTTGACCAAAAAAATTAAATTATTGCTCCCTTACTCTCCACCCTGAGAACATTCAGGACAATGCTTTGATGCTTCTGAAGAACAAAAAGAAAAGATAATTATGAAAGGAATTTTGGTAAAGCACCCACTCGTGTTTTATTAAATGCACTCAAAGGCTCTTTTTCCTAAACCACCATGTCCTCACATTCTGCATATTAAAGTTAGCAAAGAGTCCTAGACATAGTCAACATCTGCTGGAAGCAGAAGAAATTGGTACATCCTTTCTGAAATGGAAATTGGCATATCAAAAGTCAGAATTTTGCATTGTCTTTGTCTAAGCAATTCCATATCTAGGAATTTATCCAAAGAATGTATACAAAGACATAGCAATAATGATGGTTATCTTTACCAAAACACAGTTATAATAGAGAAAATTTTTGAGAAAAAAATTAAATGTCCAACAATCATATAAATAATGGTCTACATACAGTACTATAACTTGTAGTCATTTAAAATGATGTAGAAACATATTTAATGCTTGGGAAATGTTGCACTCCATTGTTAGGTAGAAAAAAGTTTACAAAACAGTATGTACTATGTAAAAATTCACTGAGCACTGAAACCTATGCATTTTACTGGGTATAAGTTATACTTCAATTTAAGAAGTAAAAATATAAAATTTAAATTTTAAAAGTATGTATAGTATGATTCCAGTTATGTATGTTTATAAAATATGAGAAAGCATTACACCAAAATATGACCAGCTGTCACTAGATAATGGGGTCACAGATGACTTATATTTTATTCTTTTTACTCATCTACATTTGCTAAGGTCAACACATATTATTCTTGTAATAAGAAAAAAGTGGCAATAAAAAACAAGTCAGTAAAAACTGCCTAATGCCAAACTTCACAGAACAATTTACTGACTTAGAGATGACAATTCAGAGGGCCCCATTCAAAGATTTGTTCTTAAGTTGATTTTGTTTTGTTTTGTTTGTTGCACGCTCTACTGTGGCGATGTAATTAGCCAATTTACTCATCCTTTGAAGCTAACACTGTGCTGTGGGGTTGACAAAGAAGAATCGAATGAATCTTGCCATCACAGAACTTCCTCTCTCACAGGTATCTTGGCCACTGTCCATTCTGATTGGTAGGTCCAATTGTTGTATCTTCTGAACAACCCCTTCCACAGGAATCATAGTGCAACACTGAAACACATAGAAACAACACTGAATTCTGCTTCTTAGGACTTGATTAGGACTATGCTTTAATCACCACATCTCACATACCAGTGAATTAATTTAGTTGAGAACATAAGATTAATTCGAATGAAACTTTAGCAATTACATAATCAAGTGCTAAATTGTGTGGTTTTGAGGAAAAATTTAACAGGAATTCATAGAAGCATTCACAAATAGATAAGAAAAAGAAGGAAGGGACAAAACACATAAGCCATCATAGAAAGATGAAAATGTTCATAGCATGTTCAGGCAAAGGTGAGGAAAATGACCTTACAGCAGAGTGTGTCGGAGAGAAAAGCTTTTAAGACTAGTATTGAAGAGGAGATCTGGACCAGAATGTGGAGAACCTTGATGCTCAGGCAGAGAATACAGTGTGGAAGCAACAGGAGATGCTGTCGCTTCTTAAGCACATGAGTAACAATGCTAAAAGTGGAGTTTTAAGAAGATTAATCTGGCAGCTGTGTGCATTCGGAGGACGGAAGAACTGGAAAACAATGACAAATATAATTTAACCGTCACTTTGAGAATTAGGCCCACTTTTATATTAAATTTTATTTATTTTTCTGAATGGGCACTACATGCACATTGTACAAAATTTTAAAGGCACAAAATGTTAGGCATGTGAGGTAAGTGTTCCTCCACCCTAGGTCTTCCAGCCTCCAGTTTTCTTCCCTAGAGGTAACCACTGGTAACAGTGTCTTATATTTGCAGAGTCGTTCTACGCATTTACAAACATATATATATATATATATCAGTCTCTTTGTGCCAGACATTTCTAATCTTAGGCCCTTACAAACAATGTTGCACTGAATATTCTTGTTTTTAGGTTCTTTCACTCATGTTGACATTTTTTAGAAAAGAAAGTTAATATATGAAAGTCAGTAGGGATGTACTGAGTGCCTGTTGGATATACACTGGCGCAAGTGCCTGTAGTTTTTGCCTTTTTTTTTTTTTAAAGAACTCTGTGATGATTTCTTTTGCTCCCCCTATATCCTGTAACTGAGTTTCACCAAAATCATTATTCCGTGTAAGCATAATGTAAGTGACAGAGGAAAATCAACTGAAGGTTTTATACCTTTCCTCAATAACCTTAAAATTAGGCAATTCTAGAGAACAGACTATACCTGCACCATATTGTATTATCTATCGTATTATTTACCAAACTGTGGCCTACATTTCTGATACCTTGGCTCTGAATGGCTCCTCCCTCCTTAGTGCACCCTAACTCACAACACCCTTTGGGGCAAGGGTAAGGATTAAAGAGAAAGAGCTCATCTTGCAGAATGAAATAAGGAGGCAGTTTGAAAACTTTCCATTTGAGCCTGCCTGAAAATACTACAGGATCTATGTGCACAAACATAAACCACACATACATTTCAACATTGATATGATTACAGGATGTGTCAAATATATTTCTGGTCCCTAAAGGTAGTAATTCAATAAGCACTCAGTTGAAGTTGTGCTTTATACCATGATGTTACAGGTCTGCACACCATTGCTGGTTATTTTCCTCATTTTGATATCTCCACATTTATTTTCACTGTCAGAATTCAATAAAAAGCTCCTTCCCATCTTGTCGTAAGCCTTTGAGTTTTTGCTATTTTTTTAATAATAATGTTGACTGGCTCAATTATGAGATCACATCCCCAAAGTAAAAATATTGAGTTTGATCAGGCGTTTGATGAAAATGCTTGCAGTTTTTATATTTATATATATAAATATAAATATATATTATATTTTACAATCAGAGGAAAAGAAAATCTTGAAAGGAAGTGCCCAACTAGACAGTCCTCATGTTTTCCTTTTCTTTTTTTAAATTTATTTTGTTGCGCCGGCCCTGTGGCTTAGCGGTTAAGTCCGCGGGCTCCGCTGCTGGCGACCCGGGTTTGGATTCCGGGTGCACACCGACGCACCGCTTCTCTGGCCATGCTGAGGCCGCGTCCCACATACAGCAACTAGAAGGATGTGCAACTATGACATACAACTATCTACTGGGGCTTTGGGGGGAAAATAAATAAATAAATAAAATCTTTAAAAATAAATAAATTTATTTTGTTTATTAAACATAGTAATTTGTGTGTGTGTGTGTGTGTGTGAGTGTGTATATGTGTGTGTGAGAGAGAGGAAGAGTCGGCCCTGAGCTAACATCTATGCCAGTCTTCCTCTATTTTGTATGTGAGGCACCATCACAGCATGGCTTGATGAGTGGTGTTGGTCAGTGCCGGGATCCAAACCCATGAACCCTGGGCCGCCAAAGTGGAGTGTGTGAACTTAACCACTACGCCACTGGGCCAGCCCCCATGTTTTTCTTATTATCAAAACTAACATGTACTTCACATTCCTGTTTTCAAATTAATTTTTATTTACATTGTTATACATCCCCATGAGTTGTGGGTTTTTTTTTTTAAGACATAGTATTCCAATGTTTATAACAAAAAAGTGGAAGACTTGCCTCATATCTCCCTCTGCCCAGAGGCAAATACTGTGAACATTTTAGCTATTTCTTCTTGTATTTTTCACCATTTTTCTAAATGATGCTTATACTTCAGAACTTCTAAGTGTAAAGTATTGCACCACTGTATCCACACTAAAGCCTTGAACAAACAATAGCAAAATGGCAAGAATATATCATATAGGACTGAATAAAAGCCAACCCTGAATTTCACCAATGAGATGATCCAAAAAAAATAAGTTTGGGGCCATATATGTGTACATTACATATGAATATACTGTATATATTACATATAAAATAGTCAAATGCCTACATATAATACTAAACTTTCATTAGTTAGTTATATATAAAATGATCAAATTACCTCTTATGATATTTAACTTTTTAAATTTACTTAAGCCTACATATTTACAATCAGATGAGCCAGCCCTGATGGCTTGGAGTTAAAGTTGGAAGCCATTTTGGCAGCCCAGGTTCCTTTCCCAATCAAGGAACCACACCACCTGTCTGTCAGTTTTCATGCTGTGGCAGCGGCTCACACGGAAGAACTAGAACGACTTACAACTAGGATATAGAACTATGCATTTGGGCTTTGGGTAGGAAAAAAAAAAGAGGAAGATTGGCAACAGATTATTAGCTCAGGGCAAATCTTTCCCTGCAAAAAAGAAAAAAGAAAAGAAAGAAGAAACAAAGTTAAAATCATATATTATGAAAAACTACATCAGCTTAGGAATAGTGCTTTTCTTCCATAGTATGAGAAACTTTGTAGATTACAAGTATAAGGCATATATCTTTTCTTCTAAAGGATGATTTTGGGAAAAACTTTGGTTTATATTTGAACATACATAATACTTAATTTGAGAATTCTACTTCAATCATTATTAGCTTTTAAGATACCTTTCATAATTTTTTTCTCTTTTTTAAGTTGTATATTAATTCAAAAAGTTTTCACTACTTAATAAATATTAGCAGCCTTTTTGGGGTATTAGTCAGAAAAAGCAATAATACAAGATAAGTAGATGTTCTGAGAAAAGTTGGAGCGCCATTATTTATTTCTACTGTCTTCCCCAAACTAACCTTCAAAACTGCCAGAGCATCTCATGGTACAGTATATTTTTAGTGTTTATTGGGTTTTCTCCCTAATTATAAAGTTAGCAAAAATCATGTTGAGACCACTGGCTAATATTTTGGTGAAACGATAAATGATGAAGCTAGAGCCATTCCTCTTTATACCAAAATAAATTACAGATAATCAAATAACTCAGAAGCCACAGAAAAAATAAATATGACTATATAAAAATTTAGCACATTTGTGTGACAAAAAAATACAAAAGCAAAATCAGAAAGTAAATAATGTACAAAGCAAAAAATTTCCCAATTCCCATAACAGACAAAAGGCTAACTTCTCTATTTTTTTTTTTCTCCCCAAAGCCCCAGTAGGTAGTGGTATGTCATAGTTGCACATCCCTCTAGTTGCTGTACCTGGGACGCGCCTCAGCATGGCCGGAGAAGGGGTGCAAAGGTGCGCGCCCAGGGTCCCAACCCGGGCCGCCAGCAGCGGAGCGCCAGCACTTAACCGCTAAGCCACGGGCGGCCCCTAACTTCTCTAATTTACAAAAAGTGCACACAAATCAGTAAGAAAAAAGATTAACAACCCAAGAGAAAATTGGGCCAAGAATATGACTACTTTCACACATATAAATAGCTGGTAAACATATCAATAGGAATGCAACCTCATTCATAATTATGAAACTGCTAGTCAATCAAAGGAAGATAAATTGTTCACCTCTCAGAGAAGCAAAATTTCTAAAGTTTGATAATATCCAATGCTAGAGCAGAAGTGAGGAAGTAAACACCTTCATACATTGTTGGACAAGAGTGTACACTGGTACAATTTGGCAATTTGGTGGTGTTTATCAACTTTTATAAAGCATCATATCTTGTTGACCGGGCAATTTTGTCTCTGCAAATTTACCTTGTGAACTTACACCAAAGTATATTGAAGGCGATCATTTCAACATTCTTTGCAACACAAAAATACCGGAAACAACCAAAAGGCACCTCAATGGGGTGGAGAGGAAAAGGGTAGTGGATGAGTAACTTATGATATTTGTAGAATAAACTACTACATAGCCATTAAAAAGAGAGTAAGATAGCCCTTTTTGTGCAAGTATGGAAAGACCTCTAAGATGGTTATGGAATGAAAAAGGAAGATTGAGAACAGTATCATAGCATTATCTGTTTTGTGTACTTGTTATTAATATGTATATTTGCACCTATAATTTTTTCTTCAAAAAGCAGGTAAGTTCCTTTTAATGGATAGAGCTGGGCAGGTATAGAAGAGAGCCTTTTAGCTTCAGTTTATATCTTTCTGAACTGTTTGTACCAAGTCAATGTAGCCATCCCATCACTTTTCTTCTTCATGCTCTTAAGTACAGTATTTTACAAGAGCAAATATCATTTTATATTATTTACATACGCTCGTTGAAGAAAATCTAAAAATAAATACATAGTACAAAATATATAGGTAATCCCGTAGAACTTTTTAACGGAGTTAGAGTTCTTGCCGCCTCAAAACGCGGCGAGTCACAAGCCCAACCGCAGGATCAACCGAACCAGAAAAACCGCCCAGTCTCCTCCAGCTAGGGAGGTGTCGTCCGCCCCAGGACTACAACTCCCACAAGGCATCGCGGAAAGGGAGTGAGAGGAGGAGACGGGGGCGGGGGACGTCTCGTTACTTCCGGCCTCCAGGAAACGTCTCTCCGGAAGTGCCTGTTTTTTCGTTTTTATTTTTTCCACTTCAAGCGCTCTAGTGTGTAAATGGGAAGAGAAAAGTAACTAAAACTCAGCTCAAAAGAAAAAGAGAAGGGTTGGAAGGTAAGAGTCTACAAGCTCCTGAAGCTCCGAACGAGGATAGAAATAAGGCAGCCCTCAGGTGGGCTCCGCGGGGCCCCCGGAGCCCTTCTCAGACCTGCGTTCTCCTGCCTCTCGCTTTTCCTTCTAGCTCGCGCCAAAGTTCTGTCGTGCAAAACAAAATCAGCACCTTTCCCTTGTGGTTCTTCGGAGCCCGAGCCTCCAAGGCATTAAGCCCAAGTTCCAGAAACTGCCTGCAACCATTCGTCTTGATTTCCCACAACACAGGCCCCCTCGCCCGGTTCAGGCTGGGATCCTGGACCCCGGTTGTGCGCTCTGATAGAAAGGCCTCGATTCCGACTTAGCTCCTAGCTCTTAACGCCTGCTCCTCAGAATCGACTGCTCCGTTCCAGGATAAGATCCAGGGGACAGAAAACGGAGACTGCCAACACCAGCCTTCGTATGTTTCAGTCCCTCCATTTGTAAAACAGCCTAATAAAACTCCCTGGCTGCCAGAGCAAATAGCATTCTGAGACAAGAACAGGATTGTTAAAATAGTCCTTTTGTTAAGTCAGACGTAGAATAGAATTCGTAAATGCTTCCTTAAAGGCTATTGAAATATTGCTTTGAAGTTTTAATCGAGTGCAATAACAAATGCTAGTGATCCCGTTGTTAAAAAAAATAATAATAATAGTGCGTGTGGGGACAGGGAGTATATGGGAACTCTGTACTTTATGCTCAGTTTTGCTGTGAACTTAAAACTCTAAAAAATAGTTTATTAATTTTAAAAAGTAATAGTAACAACAAGAAGTATAATAACCACCATTATTGAGCTCCTCCTATGTGCCAGTGGTAAAGCCGGGATTTGAAACTTCCTATGTCTGGCTCTGAAGTGCATAGTAAAGAAAATGCGTGAAAACACTACATCAAATTATCTGGCCAGAATTTTGCCATGGTATTAGAAAATGCACTTGACAAGGCTGTTAGGAGACCTGATTTCTAGGATCAGCTGCCTCCTTGCTGAGCCACACTTTCTTAATTTGTGAAGGATATCAGACCAGAGTGATGAATCTCAGACTTAGAGGTGCACACGAGTCACCTGGTGATGGGTTAAGCTGCAGCTTCTGCTTCAGGATGTCTGGGTGAGGCCTGAGATTCTGCATTCTTCAGCCCCCCGGGGGGAAGTCTCTGTTGATCCAGGGACCAGTTGGGATAGCAAAGGACAGGATGAACTCTGAGATCCTTTCAGGCTCTAGCACTCTCACACTGGATCATTCTTTCCTGCCTAACCTTAGCACCTTTAATCTCAAGGAAATATTAAAGGATCTCTCAAAAAAGAGAGTGACTAAAGTAAAGATTCCTATCTGAAGCCAAAAAACAACTATTTAAACTATGATAATAATGTTTCTGGAAAGATATGCAAGAACCCTGTTATGAGAGGTTCGGGGATTCGATCGGAGATGTAAAAGGCACTTTCCACTCCAAACAAATGGACTGAAGGTATATTTTATTATATAGAGGATAGTAAAGGCGATAGTCCGCAAACAGATCCGAATAGGTCAAATAATAAGAGGGAAAAAACACCAGCTCGACTGGAAAGGGAAAACATCCACATCGGCTGAGATAGCAGCAGATCCGAATAGGTCATATAATAAGAGGGAAAAACATCAGATCGATCGGAAAGGGAAACACCAGATCGACTGAAGGGAAATGACACAAATCAACCAGAAAGAGAAACACCAGGTTGACCGAAAAGAGAACACATCAAATCAGTTACTTCACAGTAAATCAGTTACTCACATCAAATCAGTTACTCACAATATCCACGCCCCACTGCCGGGAGAGCCCTGTCAATCGACGCGGCTGGGCAAGGATCACACGTCCTGGGCAAGGTGTCCCTTCCACAGGTGGAACTCTCACCGGGTCTCAGTCTCCAGCAGTTTATATAAGCAGTTACAGAGTTTACAGAGCAAGCATCCAGTGTTCCCATGCACAAATGGTTATCAATGGCGTACGTGCACTGAGCCCCTTGGCTAACGTCCCAGCCCAGTAGTTGTGTATGTGCGTTGTTTTCTTTGGTTATCGTCTTAGCCCGGCACAGATGGCCAGTCCATCCCGTGCTACGACGCTCCAAGAGCCTTGAACTGTTACAACTTGCAACTCCCTCCGTGGGAGAAAGGCCAGTTCCCAGGAAAAGGCCAGTTCCCACCACACAGAAAGCAGCTTTGTATTTCTTTGTGTGCTGGTGGCTGTAGGTCAATGGAGTGGCCAAACATGGCTGTATTCATGTCAAGACAACCCATAAAAGTAGTTGCTTTCAAGGAAGGGGACTAGATGACCCCAGTACAGGAATGGGAGGTAAACTTTTTATACCTTTCGAATTTTTACTATGCATGTATTTTCTGTTTTTAAAAAATAATTCATTTTTAATGATCTTAGAAAAGTGGTTAATATGCCATTTGGTAGTAAAGGAAGAAGTCACCAAGGTATCAGTTTGGATCTTCTATTACTACAAAAGATTTATTTTAAACAGAATGAAATTCCTTGAATAGTCACTTAATTATGTTCAAGAAACGAGCACTTAAATATCTCCCTTACATTTCAGCTTTTTTCCCCTCTTCTCAAATAGGTTGCAGTGGGTATATCAGTAATATAGTAGTCAAATTGGATATGATGGCAGTTTTAGGAAAATAGTGGCATCAGGGCATGAAACTGGACCAAATCATTCATGAGATAACTTCCGGCAATAAGATCTGTGATTCTATGTCCTATGAGTCCTGATTCCCACAACCTAGACCAGTGATCCTCTAGTCTGGCTACACATTACAATCACTTGGTAAATACACACACACACACACACACACACACACACACACGTGCAGTCATGCAACGCATAACAATGTTTCAGACAACAACAGACCACATATAACACGGTGGTCCTGTAAGATTAGTACTGTATAGCATGGGTGTGTAGTAGGCTATACCATCTAGATTTGTGTAAGTACACTCTATGATATTCATACAATGACAAAATTGCCTGATGCCACAGTTCTCAGAATGTATCCTTGTCGTTAAATGGCGCATGGCTGTATAAATATGTACACACACACACACATGCACGCCAATGCCAGGGCCCTCCTATAGACCAATTAAAATGGAGTCTCTGGGGGTGGGGCATGGGTATTTTTTTTAAAGCTTCCCCCAGTGATTATAATGTACAGCAAGATATGACCTAGACTGAGGATATTAATCTGATACTCAGGAAATATTAATGGAATAAAAACAAGAAGCTTTCAATGAATACTTTCTGTGTCCTAGGCCCCGTCCTTTGGTAAATTCAGAGACTCTATTTGATTCAGTGATAAATTCACAGATTCCATATGATTCTGTGAAAGCCCAAGCTTACCAAATGATTATTTGCCAAAAGGAATTGAAATGTAGATATAGAATAATATTCGTGAACAGCTTATGGCTCAGCAAAAATCTTTTGAGTTCGTGGTATGTGCCTAGCACTGTGGGAGATATAAGAGGAATCTATTTTAGCGGTTCCTTACAAGAAACTTGCATTGCAATTAAAGAGACAAGATTGAACTTGTAACCCACAGATTAAATCAGGCCTACCAAAACGTTGTGAATTAGTTGCCAACATTCTAAAATTGGGAGCTTTTCCATAAAATTCCAGCCTTCTACCTCCTCTTGAAAAATTGGAAGATGTGACAATTTTGGGTGCACTTGCGATTCCCAGGGGCACCCTTTGCCTGGAGCCGGACTGGAACACCTCCCTTTAGATGGGGCCTGTACTCTTGAGTTTCACAGTTGCCCAACTACCTGTTGCTCACTGAGCCTGAGGCCGAGTCAATTGCCAGACATTATCACTTAGATTTTTGTGATAGCGTTAAGAGGAAAGTGAAATATTTCTTGAATCCTAATTTTATCAAATACAGAACAAGAGAGAGAGCAAGAAGGCCCCATGTTTCAAGAAAAACAAGAGAGGGCATATTCCTTTGAGAAAATAAAGACTATTATATCCAGTTCTCTGCACTCACGTCCTGGCCCCTATACATATCTGAGTTTATGACCCATGATCTACACTGATTAAAATGTATATTCAATATCTATCCAAATAAAAAAATAAATATTCAAGTATAGATTACTGGTTAAATGCATGTGGTCTAGAGTCAGACAGCGATTCAATTCCAAGTTACCACTTCCCAGCCGTGATCCTACTTTCTGGCCACATGCTTCAGGTTGCCCTTCTCCATCTGTATGAGGGAGGGTGATAATAGCACCTACCTCACGGGGTTGATTTGAGGATTGAACAAGATAACATGAATTATCGTGGTATCTAGTACCAGTGACAGCTCCCTAAATGTCAGCTATTTTTAATCCTGGTAGGAAGTGCTAAGGGATGAATTAAGAAGAGGGCAAAGTGAGTTGTCGGGGAAGCTGTATAGAAGAGGGGCGCTGACCAAGAAGAGAGGAAGATGTAGCTTGTCCAGGTGGAGAGAAGACAGGGCGATATAGGCCTGAGCAAAGGCTGAGAAGAGATAATGACCAGGGCCTAGATATTTAAGCCATACAGTTGCAAGATAACAGCACTGCAGAGTGTCTCTTATGTTTTAATTTTGAAATCTAAAGATTTTGCTGGCCCCTGCTCCATAATATGCAGTGGGTGACTGTAGCCATCACTGTAGCAGTTTTTGAGTTTTCCCCGCCCACCATTTGGCAAGGATTACACGATTTCAAGAATTCTGACTACTTCTGAGTGTTTGAGAGTTCCATTAAAGATCTTTTAGCTCTCACTGTAGGACGCTTGTGCTTGGACACAGTCACCAGCACTACCTCATGATCGCCACTAGAGGGACTAGAACCGAAGGAGTCCTCGAGCTTCTAGGTATGGGATTCACTTTCCTAGATTCCTGCTCAACACTCCGTGTAAAAAAGTTTCTTTTTTCTTTGAAGCATATTTCTTATTTTATGCACTTTAAAATACTTTAAAAAATTGAAACACTGCTGGAAGATAGGAAATTAAAGGGTCCTACTGACTGTCGTCCCCAATTCCCACTCACAAAATAGCCACTTAAAAACGTTAACAAGATTCTTGTGTGTCCTTCCAGGTATTTTCAATTTATATACAAATATACGTGTCATCTTTTTATTTAAACCCATGATTTGTCCCCTGACTATCACTCTGACTTCATCTCCTACAACTCTCCACCTGCTATGCAGACTATATTCCAGATCTTCAAACTTGCCAACTTGTTCTAGCCTCAGGACCTTTGCAGTCACTACATTATCTTCCTGCACCACTCTTTTCTCCTGGGTCCTCCTTACTCAGTTGTCAGCTCATATGTCACTTCCTCAGAAAGGCCTTTTGTGACACCCATCAAGTAACTAGTATTCCCCAACCCAAGTCACTCCATATCACCTTGTTTTATTTTCTTCTATCACTGAATTTGTTTATTTATGTGTTTGCCTACCTACCTACTCACTCCTAAAATGTAATATCCATAGTAGCAGGAACCTTGGCTGCCTTGTTTACTTCCATATCCCTAGTATCTAGAACATAAATTAGGGACTCAAAAGCATTTAATTGAATAAATAAATGAAAAAGTGCTGTACATACCACTCTGTAACTTGTTTTTTTCACATAATGTACCTTTAACACATTGTACTTTACTTTTTGTGGATAAACTGTATTCTTTTATTTCATATTCTTATTTTTTTAATTTAATTTTTTAGGTTAGATTTTCATATGGCTCAAAAATAAAACAATATAAAAATGTATTCAGTGAGAAGTCTCACATCCACTTCTACCTATCATCTACCTATTCCCACTCGACCAGGTAACCATTTATATTAGTTTATTGTGTGTCCTTCTTTATGCAAATACATATATAAATATATAATCTCATTCTTGTTTTATTCCCTTTTTTTGTACAAAACAGTAGCATGTTATATATACCGTTCTGCACCTTCATACTTTTAACAGCTGCGTAGTATTCATAATTTATATGGATTTATAATTTAGTTTACTCAATTCTCTATTAGTGGGCTTTTGGTTGTTTTCAATTTTTGTTATTATAATCAGTGTTGCAATAGTTACTTTCATGCTTGATAAATGTATAGGAGAATAAATTCCTGTAAGTGGAATGACTAAATCAAAAGGCATGTGTATATTGAATCATGAAAGATCTTACCAAACTTCCCTCCAAGAAGGTTGCCTCAATTTACACTCCCACCAACAGGGTACAAGAACACCAACTTCCCCACACCTTGCCTATGGTAAATATTATAGACAAGTTGAACACCTTTTCATATTTTAAATAGCTTTATTGATATATAATTCACATACCATATAATTCACCCATTTAAAGTGTGTAATTGAATGGTTTTTAGTATATTCACAACCATTACCACAGTTGCACAGATTGGCAACCATCACCACAGTCAATTTTAGAACATTTGCATCACTGCGAAAAGAAACCTTTAGATATCACTCCCCTATTCCCCAAGTACCCCCAGCCCTAGGAAATCACTCATCTACTTTCTGTCTCTATAGATTTGCCTTTCCTGGACATTGCATATAAATGGGATCGTGTATGTGTGGTTTTTTTATGACTGGTTTCTTTCACTTAGCATAATATTTTAAAGATTCATCCATGTTGTAGCACATATCCGTACTTCATTCCTTTTTATGGCCAAATAGTGTTCCATTGTATAGATATACATTTTTTAATCTGGTTGTCAGTTGATGGACATTTGTGTTGTTTCCACCATATTTTTTTAAACCGCATAGAATTTTAGAGAGACAAGGACCTTAGAACTGTGAAGATTAGACTACACTTAGCAAATAGTCTCCTTAACTTGCTAAGGAGAAGACTACAGAAGACTGCTAGAAGACTACATTTAGCAGATAATCTCCTTAATTACTGTAACCGAAGAGTAAGTTCTGATGGGTAAAACATTAGGCGAGGAAGCACAACGCTAAAAATATCAACCTTGCCACAAGAGGGTTCTCTGGATAATTTTAATGTTTCTCTTCTTTGAGCCATAGTTTCTGTATTAGTCAGCTCAGGCTGCCATAGCAGAATTCCATACACTGGGTGGGTTAAACAACAAGAATTTATTTCTCACAGTTCTGGTGGCTGGGAAGCCTAACATCAAGGTGCTGACCAATTTAGTTCCCTGGTGAGGGACTTCTTCCTGGCTTGTTGATGGCCACCTTCTCACTGTGCTCACATGGCAGAGAGAGGGAGCTCTGGTCTCTCTTCCTCTTCTTATAAGAAGTCTTCCTATAAGGACACTAATCCCATCATGGGGGCTTCACCCTCATGATCTCATCTAAACCTAATTACCTCCCAAAGGTCTCACCTCCAAATATCACATTGGGTGTTAGGGCTTCAACATGTGAGTTTGGGGGGGACACAAACATTCAGTCCATAACAGTTTCCCAAATGTAAACTGACTTCTACCTATACACCAACTAAGGAAGAAGGAAATAGCATCAAGCTCTTTGAATTTCTTGGAGAAATGCTTAGCAACTCATTTAAAATTACTCTGCTCTATAAGAAAAAAAGGAAGGGGAAGAAGCTAACTAATAAAGAAATATAATAACTTCTACATAGTTTCTGTGGAATATATACCTTAAATATCAGTTATGCCCTGATATTATGTCTACTGAGTTCTTATTACAGACTAAATCAAGCAGTTTGACTTATAAATAGATAAGATAATTTACTATTTACTTATAAATAGATAAAGTAATTTAAATGCAATAAGCATGTACCTGGAAGATAACCTATGAAGTATGACAAAATGGGGACCCGTGGGCTGTGCCTCGTATATTTGATAGAATTGTATTATAGTGTTTCTCAACACGGGTATTTTGGATGCTATAGATTTAAGACTGTCTCATACATTGTAGGACATCTAACATTCCTAGTGCTCTGAACTAATAATAAATGCCAATAGTGGTCTCCATTATTGTGACTATGGAAAATGGCCCCATATATTTCCAAATGCTGCAAGAAGGGGTGAGGCAGTACTGATGAAATGTTCTAGTCCAATTCCTGCATTTTATAAATGAGGAATCTGGGGTCCAGAGAAGTCACCAAGCCAGGTGATCTGACTTCTTCCCAAGTGTTCTTTCCATTGTTGTCTATAACACTTACTCCTAGCAATCACTACTCAAGGTTAAAGGAGGAGCAGTTCTCCATTGGAATCCCGCTCTTACCTGTCCACATCTTTCCTGCCTTTCTTCCCTTTTTGTCGTTTTGCAATACAATAGGTTCAAGAGTTTAATTAAACCATTTCTTCCATATATTTTAACAAGTATTTATTGGATATCTAATATGTTTCAGGCTTGGGGCTGGGAACATAGTGGTGAACAAAGCAGACATGGCCACTACCCTCTTGGGTAAAGTGAAGGAGATAGACAATTTTAAAGTAGAATAAACACACATGCGCGCACGCACGCACACACACATATAATTACTAATTGTGATAGTGGCAGAAATGAAAAGAACCTAAGGAGAACCTAATTTAGAATTGGGGCAGCAGGAAATGCCTGTCAGAGGAAGTAACATTTAAGATGATGCCTGAAGGTGAATAGGAGTTAATCAGGGAATACAGCTGAGTAAAGGCCCCAAGTAGGAAGGAGCTAGGAAAAGGAGACCAATGTCACTAGAAGACCATCATACTGAGCTTGGGGTAGAGTTGGGAGACAATGCAAGGACTTTCCAGCCACAAGGAGGCGTCTGGATTTTATTCCAGGAGTAATAGGAAGCCATTAAAGTTTTTCAGCAGAGAACTAACATGATCCAATTTGTGTTTTTAACAAGATCACTGTGAAAGAGTGCATGATGTGTGAGTCCATTTCAATGAAGTTCAAGAACAGGCAAAACTGATCTAGGATGATTCAAGTCAGAAGGGTGGTTACCTATGGGGAAAGGGGTAAGGATTGACTGTAAAGGGCATAAAGAAACTTCCTGGGGTGTTGGAAATATTCCATATCTTGATTAGCGTGGTTTTTACACACTTGTGTTCATTTATCAAAACTCATCAAAATGTGTTAGTATTTGTGCATTTCACTATATGTACATTTTACCTCAGTTAAAAACTAAAGATCACTCTGGCTGCAATTGCTTAAGTGAAGAAGTTTCAGGGTTCAAACGGCATAAAATTGAGGTTATAGAAATTTTTTTAAAAACCTGAGGCCCAGAAAAATTAGTCTCTCAAGCCTCAGAGTACCATATAGTTTATTTAAAACTACTGTGATCTAAAAGAAAACAGGAAGGTGAAGAAGCCAACTAATACAGAAATATGATACCTTCTACATTGTTCCTGTGGAATATATGCTCTAAATATCAGTTATGCCCTAATATTGTATCTACCCTCGAGTTCTTATCGTAGACTAAATCAAAACAGTTTGACTTATAACAGAAGATGCTAACTTAAATGCAATGAGCATCTTGGAAGGTAAGAGCAGGGCATTCGTTCCAGCTCTCTCCAAAGGTGCCCTTCAGGGCCCGCCCAGTGGCGTAGGTTAAGTTCGCACACCCCGCTTCACTGGCCCAGGGTTTGCAGGTTCAGATCTCAGGCGCGCACCTATGCACCGCTTATCAAGCCATGCTGTGGCAGGCGTCCCATATATAAAGTAGAGGAAGATGGGAACGGATGTTAGCCCAGGACCAATCTTCCTCAGCAGAAAGAGGAGGATTGGCAACGGATGTTAGTTCAGGGCTCATCTTCCTCACCAAAAAAATAAAATAGCGCCCTTCAGTGGGGGCTTCACTCATGTTGGAATCAGCTGAGCAGCTTTAAAAATATTGATGCCTGGGTCCTACCTCCAGAGATTCCAATTTAGTCAGTCTGGGGTACAGCCTCAGCATTGGGATTTTTAAGAGCTCTCCAGAGAGAAGCGAAGGTTGGAAACCAATGCCTGCCCAGTTCCATCTGGATTCCATTCTTCTCTCTTTAAAATGACTCCCTTCAAAGATTCACTGAGCATTTTTGCATAATAAGGGCCGTAGAAATTGCCATTGTCTTCTATTGGATTATTTAAAGTAAACGTTAAGATTTACATCTTGTACCTTCCCAGTCCCCACGTCTCACACTGGTCTTAGCGCTGACCTGGAATCAACCCACCCTCCAGCTCTCCACCCCTACTTTTGGGGGTCTGAGGCTGAGAGGACATCTGCCCCCCTGAATATAATCCTCATAAGGTTCAGAGCCACATTTCCCTTGGCAAAGCCCTTAGTTTGCTTTTGAGTGTGTTTTCTGATTGACGTTCTTCCAGCATACTTGGTTAAAGTTTTGCATCTCATATCCAGCTCCCTTTGGTCTGAGAGGGAAGGAATTAATGAGAAAAGAACAAACCGTCCTCCCTCTCCCCGTTTTGCCCTAAAGTCTTGACAGGAGAGTAGGGGAAGTGCAAATCCCAGTTTAATGGGGGCAGTACTGAGCAATTACATTCTAGCCTCAGGCAAAGCAAAACTACCACCTTTCTTTTTTTTTTTTTTAAGGTATATTAATGTTTGCCTCACCCCGCCAAAAACAATCTCCCTCAACTTGTTCAGGATTTTGTGAAACTGTCTCATTTCCACCATATGTACCATGTGCCCTGAGAGTTACTTCACTGCAATACTCATTTCTTGCCCACCTACCAAGTGCCAGGTGACACATCTCTAAGTCCCGATGTATAATTTATAGAGTAAAATGCTCTCTTCAAAACACATTTAATTATGCTACAGTATTTTTCTTCTTAGGACACTACAGATGCACTGTTTGTGAATTTGATTTATAAAATGGTGAAATCCTGTGCCATAAGAATATTAATAAATGTTCTTTTGAGTTTGTAAATATGGAGATAATGCAGATTTCCTAAATTAAAAAATTCATCAAGAATTACATGATTTTAAAGCTCGGGAGCTGAGTCAATTCTAATATTGTTGCTACTTTAGCTGCTAAACAAAAATCATTTTGGTGCAGATATTTGTCCAAATTAGTGTTGAAAAATATGATGTTTGAATTGATGTGAGATCTTCAGGAGCATAGATGTTGTTTATTTATTTTTTTAAACTTTTTCCTTTTTTTTTTAAATTTAATTTAATTTAATTTTTGGTGAGGGAGATTGGCCTTGAGCTAACATCTGTGCCCATCTTCCTCTATTTTGTACATTGGATGCTGCCACAGCATGACTTGATGAGCGGTGCCTAGGTCCAGGATCTGAACCTGCGAACTTCAGGCCACCAAAGCGGAGCACGTGAACTTAACCACTATGCCACCGGGCAGGCCCAGTAGATGTTGTTTAAAACAAATGATCCTATATCCCAGTTTTCTATACATGAAATCCATCTGGACTACAAGTTCCCGAAACTCAGGAGCCTGCCTCTCATCTCAGCATCTTCTCCCCCAATGAAGCACAGAACTTTTGCATTAGTTAGGTGTTCAACAAATCTTTGTTGAATTTAGAGTGCTTAGAGGAGAATGGGTAATTTCACATGGTAATCTGCCTTTCTGAAGTAAAGAGGTGGTAAAAGATGGCCTACAGAAAATAAATATAGCAGAGAATTAGGAAGCAAGGATCTGACTGTGGTTGTCCTGCCCTGACCAGGCAGAGGGACATTATTTCTGGTAGACAGGAGTCTCCTGTGCCCATTAGGAGGCCATTGTCTACTTTTCTATTACCTAACTTACCCAGTGCTAAGGGAGGGGAGGACTGGAAGGGAATAAAGATCATAAGATAAAGTCACTGACCCAGAGGAACTCAAATTCTAGAGCCAAGGTCTTCAAACTGGAGTATTGGAAGATTTGCAGGGGATATGTAGGTGCATAGAATTTTAAGAAGTTCTATTCCCAGAGCCTCAACAGTACCCTCCCATAGTATGACTCTGGCTATTGTAGGGGAGGAAGACAATTCCTCTACCCTCTAGGTCCTTCTGGCTGGCCTACGAATTAAATTGACATGAAACAATAACAGGAGAAAATCAAACAAAGCTCTATAACATGTATACACGGGAGAAACCCAGGAAAACTGAGCAACTTGCCAGAATGGCCAAAGCCACTGCCTTAAATATCATCTTCAGTTAAAGACAAAGGAGGATGTTGAGGGTAGTGGTCTGGGACTTCAAAGGGGAGGAAGGCAATTCACATGGAAATGGAGAAGCAAATGTATGGTAGACATAACTTTGATAAGAATGGGCTTAGCAAGGATCTTCACAGTCTACTGATACCCAGAGTTATCTATGAGGATGGCCTGTCCTGGGGACAGGCCTTTTATCTTAAATTCTTTTTGGTAGTTAGAGGGGAAGGTCAAAGTTTCTTTCAGAGTCTTTTGTTGTTTTTTTGTTTGTTTGTTTTTTGTTGTTTTGTGAGGAAGATCAGCCCTGAGCTAACATCCATGCCAATCCTCCTCTTTTTTGCTGAGAAAGACTGGCCCTGAGCTAACATCCATGCCGATTTTCCTTCACTTTATGTGGGACACCGCCACAGCATGGCCTGACAAGCAGTGCATTGGTGCACGCCCGGGATCCGAACCCAGGCCACCAGCAGCGGAGCACACGCACTTAACCGCTACGCCATGGGGCTAGCCCCTAGAGTCTTTTGTTTTTAACCAGACACATTTTGGGGTTGCCAGTTCTGATCCCTCACAGTATCCTTCCCCACTTCCTTTCACAACAGTATTTCTCTCACTTTACAAAGAAAAGTGACTCCCCACATGAATATTACTGCAGTGTAACTATTCCCAAGTGTGAGAACTTCTAAGATGCCAAACAAATGGACAATTAGAAATGGTCCCTTTGATATTTAATTAAGATCCCCCTCCTTAGCTTCCTGCCTTGTGCAGACTTAAACATATTTCTGTTAAGGGTGAATCACTGATTTATAAATGGAGCGTATTGGCCTTGGGATAACATGAAATCAATATGGACAATGGGAGTGGTGGCAATTCTTGTTTAACAACCTGACTTCTTTTATCCTTCAACTATTGTCCAGCAATGCACTGTTTATGAAGAAAAGTCTGGAGAAAGCAAAGAGAGCCTCAGTAAGAAATATTGAGAAGCTTAAAGTGGCTTTTATTATGAATTTGTTTTAAAAATTCTCTTCATCTGTTACAGCACTAATCCCCAGGATGTGTCATTAGCTGGAAAGAAACCACAATTGAGTACCTAAAGCAGGTTAGTAAGACTGATTCTTTTAAATGTAATGTCAACCTATAAAAATCAGAAACCAGTTCAAGAGACAAAGCTTTTATGTGAGATCAAAGAGTTGCAATTCAGGGAGCACAGATTCAGATAGAAACCCAAATAGTGTCCCAATTACAGGATAGGGGCTTAGGGTTTTTATGGGGAAAAGAAGGGAGATGAGGTAAGGTGTTTTTAAGAAGAGTTCATTGGTGCTGATAGGCTAGGCTACTCTTGGCTATACATGATTGGTTATTGACACTATCTTCAGAAAGTCGACAACCATCAGTCTTGTGATCAGGATGTTCATTCTCCTGCTGACTTCTCAAACAATTGCTTGTAAAACAATTGCCATTTTGGCCCAGTTCAAGATTCAGGGAACAAGATGAGCAAGGCAGTTCCTCTAGAATGGCTACTCTGGCTCTAGTTTTGTTTTGTTTTTTTTTTTGTTTTTTAGGAGTGGTTTTTTATTTTTTTATTTTTTTGTGAGGAAGATCAGCCCTGAGCTAACATCCATGCCAATCCTCCTCTTTTTGCTGAGGAAGACCGGCCCTGAGCTAACATCTATTGCCAATCCTCCTCCTTTTTTTCCCTTTTTCTCCCCAAAGCCGCAGTAGATAATTGTATGTCATAGTTGCACATCCTTCTAGTTGCTGTATGTGGGACACCGCCTCAGCATGGCCGGACAAGTGGTGCGTTGGTGCACGCCTGGGATCCGAACCCGGGCCGCCAGTAGCAGAGCGTGCGCACTTAACCACTAAGCCACGGGGCCGGCCCCTGGCTCTAGTTTAAAATGGCTCCACTTATGTCAGTTTTTCACATTTTCCCCTTTCGATCAAGATCTTTCTTTGAAAGCATTGCTGATCAACCATTTGAACACACTTTTGATTGACTATTGGAAAGTATTGCTGATCAATCATCAAAGCATTGTTGGTTCCTCTTCGCCAGGAAGACTCATTCCTGGTATGTCATGTCTCACATAGGAGGGAAAGTGATTTCTTAGGAGCCTCAGGCCACATTTGAGCAACAAGACCACCAAAACAGAAGGCGGCTTGTTGTCAAGTCTTATGAAATAAACATAGGTTCCTTTAATTGGACAAATAAATATTAGAAATCAGTTCAAAACATTGGGCTACCATCACTTGCGTGGAGTTTTTATAGCACTGTGAAAAGCAAGAGAAACAGAATCTTATAATAATAATTTGTAGAATCACAAACAAGACATTAATTCCAAATTATAAAATAGTTCTAAACCATAAGGCTATACCTGAAGGTAGCCAACTAAACCTATCAAAAACTTTCAAGACTTCTGTTTCTTAAAATAATCCTCATGCTAAAGAGACACATTTGAGGTGGCAAAACTTTGCTTCCCCACAGTCAGCCTTTGAAAATTTTGAAAGAAGTTTTATAGTCCAGAAGTTGAGTTGGCAGATTATTCCATCTCATTGAACCAGTCTCTCAGTCCTGACAGTAGATCAGTTCAGCTAAACCCAGTGATAAGAGTGAGCTCCCAAAGTTAGGCTTGTATTATATAAACAAGCAATCAGTTATTTAGTAAGAGGCATTTCTACAGAAACAAAAGAAAAACAAAGGTTAATGATTGGAGTCAATTATAAACCACTTTCTGAGCCCAGGGGGCAGCCAGTAAAGAAGATTTCTAATGGCAGTGTTGAAGTATCTTTGTATTTTGAAATGCCTCTGATGATGTCATCAGTGTTCAGGTAAATTTTCTGAGTGGCTCTTACAGCAACAGGCATGAAAATTGTCTTACATGGTCTATTATGACGATTTCTCTGAAGTTTATATCAAGTCATCTAGCTTCAGTTTGCAGAGCTTCAGGAAGAAGGGCAGTTTTAGTTCTCAATGATTCCAAGTCAGAAAGATGAGAGAAAATTGGAAAAATTAGTTTGGAGATTTGTAGCCAGATATTCCAGGAAACTAAAATTCAAGATCCAGGTTTACAGGTAGAAAATAAAACCTTAAAAACAACTAACAGCTCTAGAATCTAATATCCACAAAGGTATATTACTGAAACATAATTTTTCTCTCTAAAATCATTCTCATTTTAACCAAACATAGCCTAATTGAGACTAAAACTAAAATAAGTTTAGTTTCAATAAACTTGTCCTGATATTTACATAAATACAGCAAGAATAGCAATTGATCATATAGGCTCTTTTTTGCTTTGCTGGAACTTTTCATAAGGAATCTCCAGATTGAACTTTTAACATCCTCTCAAGGCTAGGAAGCCATGCCAAGAATTTGCCATCAGACTTCACCTGTAATACTATAGATTTGAGTAAATTTCTGTCTCTTCAAGGTCCCCAAAATATCTTGAGGTTCCTGGGCCTTCCACGAAGTGACCTTCCTTACTCACCTGGTTAGGCTGTGGGGAACTCTGTAAGCAAATTACCAGGCCAATTTTGCAAGGGGTTTTATTGGCTCCATAAAGTCAAGCTTAGTTCCTTAAAGCTGTCTGGTTGTATCTGAGTCTGTGCATATCCCACTCAAATATGACGTTGCAGTCAAAGCCTTTGTAATATAACCAATATTTACAATTGTGTCCTATTATAAGGAAAACATTCTCAGTGAACTTATGTAAATAAATATATTGCCATGCAAATAAGAATACTCACTAAGAGTTTCCACATTCTGAAGGGATCAGGTAGGGAGAAAAAGTGATTGTTTCAAATCTGCTTACTAAGGTGTAATTTACCAAATCGCTCTAAATCATGGGTAGCATAAGAGAAAAAGTTTCCTTAAACTCGGAAAACAAAACATTAAAAAATTCAGCGATGTTTTAAATTAATTATAAAAATTATAATCATCCTCATCAGTTCATTCAGTCCCATGTTATTAATTCTTGTTCTGCTTGAATATAATTTTCCCATTAGTTCTCTTGACCTTGCTTGATGATTGAGGGTGATAAGGACAGTGTTAATTCTGTAAAGTTTCCAAGGTTTTCATTAAGCCTCATATGATTTGCCCAGTAAAGGAGGGTGCCTCTATCACTGTAGAAGGTATACCCCAAGTGGGAAACACATTTTCTAAAAGTTTCTTTGCCACTGTGAAGACATCAGCTTTGCAGCAGGGGAAGGCTTTAACCCATGCAGAGAACATATATACAATAACAAGAACATATTGACAGCCTATACTAAGTGGCAGTTGAATGATATTCAGCTTCAGGTGCTCAAAGGGTCCAGAGGGAGTAGGTCTGAGGTCCTTAGAGACAGAAATAATTTTTCTTAATGCACTATCATGGGTGAAGGAATGCAAAAAATGAAAAAGGGGGTTTGCTAGGGAGCTGGGAATAGCCAAGTGGCTGTCTTAGGTTTTGTATAACCCTGACTATTTGTTTAATTTACAGCCATTGCGGGGCCCGGCCCAGTGGCGCAAGCGGTTAAGTACGGGCGCTCCACTGCGGTGGCCGGGGTTCACCGGTTCAGATCCTGGGTGCGCACCAATGCACTGCTTGTCAGTGGCGGCATCCCATATAAAGTAGAGGAAGATGGGCATGGATGTTAGCCCAGGGCCAGTCTTCCTCAGCAAAAAGAGGAGGATTGGTAGATGTTAGCTCAGGGCCGATCTTCCTCACACACACAAAAAAAATTACAGCCAATGCCTACCCATCTTAATTTCTCTGATTCAGGAGCAGACTGTTGCCACGTTAGAAGAACATCAGGATGGCAAAAATCTGGCAATGAGGAGCTATTCTTTGCAGAAGCAGAAATGATTTCATCCACGTGTGCCACAATGTATATAGACACCGTTGTTGCTGCCTTTGCATGGAAGTCAACTAGGGCATTTCACTGATACTTGGATTTACTCCTTTTAGTGTGAGCCTCAGTTTTTTTTTTGTTTGTTTTTTTTTGTGAGGAAGATCAGCCCTGTGCTAACATCTGCCAATCCTCCTCTTTTTTTGCTGAGGAAGACTGGCCCTGGGCTAACATCCGTGCCCATCTTCCTCTACTTTATATGGGACGCCACCACAGCATGGCTTGCCAAGCGGTGCGTCGGTGCGCGCCTGGGATCCGAACCGGCGAACCCCGGGCTGCCACGTCAGAGAGCGTGCACTTAACCGCTTGCGCCACCAGGCCGGCCCCTGAGCCTCAGTTTTGATGACAGATAACAACATTTTAAGATGATAACTGGAATTAAAAGTATATCAGGATATATCAGATTTCTAGGAATTTCATACAACTTCTGGAACACTTATAGCATATACCTATACAAATAGAATCTATAAGTTTAGCATTACCTTTTAATTGACAATGTTTTCCTACATAATTTAGCATACCAAATAAGCCTGATTAGTTTAATATCTCTCTTTTAAAAAAAAAACTTCATTTAGAATTTGATTTTGGGAAATTTGTCAGAAATATCAAAAAGACTTTAAAATACTTGGTCAAATAGGATCATAGGTCACTATGAAACAATACTCAGTTATCCATTTAACCATGGTGACAAAGACCTTGAGGCAAATACAGAAAGTTAAATGCTTGTAAGATAAATCCTTAGCTTTTATAATTAAAGACCTGATAAAAACAACACAGGAAAGTATTTTGATAAAACATAAAACCCCTGCCTTTGAGGCAGACTACCCAAAGGTAAAGGAAAACTTTTCATACTCTCTTTATCAAGAGCAGACTAAAAGCCAAAGAAAACCATGTTCTTTTAACCAGAGAAAACCAAATTCTAATTTTGCACCAGCTTATTTTTTATATTAAATATTATTTACTTAATTAAATTTATTCTAATTTTAGCCATCTTAACTATGCATAAAACTCTTTTCTCAGGGTTCCTTTTCCACAAACCTTCTGTAACTTTCTTTTTTACATTCATAATTTGTTCATTCCTCTTTCCCGTAACCAGTTTCACTTTAACACAAATTTACTCTGTTAAGAAAAACATCTCCATTCCTTATACCTTCTTGTATTGAAAACATACATCTTCTCATAGTATAAGATTTTTTAATGTGGCACCAGATACATTTACTCATAGACCCAAACATCTTTAATTTTTCTGTAATAAGGAGCCAAAAGTAAATACACCAATGCTTAGTAATTAATATTCAATATTTTATCTTATTTGGAAATAATATAGATATTCAATAAATTTCCATCATTTAACTTAATTTAGCAAAACTCTAAGGTTTCAAATTACCAAAGATTTTGAACTTATTTTTAAGTACATATACTATAAGACATAATTGTTGTTAAAAAGTTCACCTAAAAATTTTATCTTACTTACATCTATTTAGTTTACTTGTTCCCAATAATTATGTTTAGATTACCTACAAAAACTTCATGAGACGTTACACAAAGCCAGCCATTAATTTTTTTTCGCTTACGAATTTTGTAACAAAGATAACATGAATTTGTTTGACTTTTAGTAAACCTACGTAGAACAAAAGTTTGATATTTAATGCTGATAACTCTAAAGGCATGCCTATTTTAATTAACCCAACAAACTTAAATTAGCTTTAATACTGAATATTTTCCTAGATCATGTGATCTTGAAATTCATTTGGGTTAGTTTCTATTATATTTTTTAGAATATACTCGATTTATATAGCATTTGTTTTTAAGCCAATTAATAGAGCTTTCTACAAATTAATTTTGATAATACCATCTGGAGGTAGAAAAAATCACACATTTATAACATACATATGTATAGACACACATATACAGAGACCCCACAGCTATTGTTTTAAAATTACTGCCATGAATCAGGTACAGTAATTAAAAAACTCACTAGTTATGAAAGAATAGTTGGATCCAAATTTTATTTGGCAGTTGGAAAAAAATTAGGTTTATCTTCTCAGATGGCTAAAGCTTTTTACTATTTGTGGAGAAGACTTTTAAGATTTATATTTGCTCTGGACAAGTAATCTTTAGGCATGAGAGTCTTTCTAGCAGCTTGTATTTTTAAAACAATCATTTTTCCCTTTTTTTCTTTAGTCTTAGGAATCTGGGAGGGTTATAGATAAGAGTTCCTGGGGGAGGGGGCAGCCCAGTGGCGCAAGCGGTTAAGTGCACGCACTCTGCTGCGGCGGCCCGGGGTTCGCCGGTTCGGATCCCAGGCACGTACCGACGCACTGCTTGTGGAACCATGCTGTGGTCTCATCCCATATAAAGTAGAGGAAGTATGGGTGCGGATGTTAGCTCAGGGCCAGTCTTCCTCAGCGAAAAAAGGGGAGGATTGGCATCAGATGTTAGCTCAGTGCTGATCTTCCTCACAAAAAAAAAAAAAAGAGTTCCTGGGAAGAAACCCAGTAAAGCTTTTACACCTCAAAGGCAAAGGGAAGGAATGCAAATGCCTCCAAGAAGGGCTCTGGTTTCTTAAGACCAGAATACTCACAAGTGTTTTGAGATAAATTGGCAAGGTTAGTTGCTTATCATAGGGCTGACATAGCCATCCAACTACATTTTCTCCAATTTGTTTCTTTATCTCTGGGAACATAGTTTTATTTTAGCTTAGGGTTAAAGCCTAAAAAATTCCTATCAAGAGTGGGCTTTCATTTACTGTCATGTAGTTTTTTCTTTTAGATACCTCTTATATCTTTAATTTTTCATTAGTTTTTTTGCAACACAACTTTCAATGAAGCTATTTTGGAATTTTGAGGATTTTGCTTTTAAATGCACTTTTTAAATGATCTGATAAAATTAGAATGTTCCTTCTAATGGCCATTCTAATTCCCTTGAGGGCTGGCAGCACTTTGGTAGGACCCTAGCCACAAACGGAGTTCAACTCCCATTTCTGCCCAGACATATCTGGCCACAAAATGGGGTGCACTCCACATTTCTGTCTGACCATATTTTGGGCCCCCAACCTGACAGTTACCAAGCTAAGTTCTCAGGACATGAAACAAGCTTAGTAAGATTTTGCTGTTTTGTAAATATTTACAGCTTCTGCGACTATAGTTTTTAAGCAGGTGTGCTGGAAAGTGGCACATTTGACTCTTTAGAAATTAAAGATTGCATTCAATTTGTCTGGTCCCCAATTCTCAAGTGTAGTGCCCAAAAAGACAACTTTGGGGAGTTCGAAAGAGCCCCAAAGTGGCCATTGTAATTGTAAATTGTCTTTGGTATTGTCAGTTTACTGGGACAAAAATTTACAAGGGGAAGGACCATAGTTCTTAAATGTAAAACCAGCTGGAATTCCCAAAGGAGGAACTTATCAGAGAATTTTAGAAAATGAAAGTCTCATGTTAAAGAAAAGCACACAACACAAGAATGACAATAAGGATACTCTTACTGAGAAAAGCCCCTCCAATTTAGTCAGAGTACTCACCAACAAGGGAAACCCCTCCTGAGGGAAGCCCCTCCTGTGGCAACTGCCATGAGCTGACTTTGAGACTATCATCTCTCAGGGAAACTCCTGCCTGATCCCAAAGAAAGGCAATGGGTCTCAACCAAAAAGAGGGAGGTTGGAGCCTAAGAGGACTCACAGCTGGAGGAGACAGGAGTCCGTGGAAGCAGTGAGCACAAGGTGCTCGTATAGGTTCCAGGGATACCAGTCCATAAAGGTGAGATTGCTTCAGATCCCACTTCTGACACCATGTATGTCAACCTATAAAAATCAGAAACCAGTTAAAGAGGCAGAGCATTTATTTGAGATCAAAGCTGTGCAATTCAGGGAGCATAGTATCTGAATGGTAGAAACACAAACCATGTCCCAATTACAGGAGAGGGGCTTAAGGTTTTTATGGGGAAAAGGAGGAGGATGAGGTAAGATTTTTTCTTTTATTGAGGTCATAATAGTTTATAATATTGTGAAATTTCAGTCGTACATTATTATTTGTCAGTCACCATATAAATTTGCCCCTTCACCCCTTGTGCCCACCCCCCAACCCACTTTCCCTCTGGTAACCACTAAACTGTTCTTTTTGACCATGTGTTAGTTTATCTTCCACATATTAGTGAAATCATACAGTGTTTGTCTTTCTCTGTTGGGCGTACTTTGCTTAACATAATACCCTCAAGGTCCATCCATGTTGTTGCAAATGGGACAATTTTGTCTTTTATGGCTGAGTAGTACTCCATTGTGTGTGTGTATGTATATATACATATATATATATATATATACATACACACAGACACCACATCTTCTCTATCCAATCATCAGTAGATGGGCATTGGGATGCTTCCAATTCTTGGCTATAGTGAATAATGCTGCTATGAACATAGGTGTGCATAAATCTCTTTGAATTGTTTATTTCATGTTCTTTGGGTAAATACCCAGTAGTGGGATCGCTGAGTCATATGATATTTCCATTTTCAATTTTTTGAGAAATCTCCATACTGTTTTCCATAAAGGCTGCACTAGTTTGCATTCCCACCAGCAGTATATGAGGGTTCCCTTTTCTCCACATCCTCTCCAACATTTGTTATTTTTTGTGTTGGTGGTTATAGCCATTCTAACAGGTGTAAGGTGATATCTTAGTGGAGTTTCGATTTGCATTTCCCTGATAATTAGTGATGTTGAACATCTTTTCATGTGCCTATTGGCCATCTATATATCTTCTTTGGAAAAATGTCTGTTCATATACTCTGCCCATTTTTTGATTGGGTTGTTTTGTTTTTTGTTGTTCAGTTATATGAGTTCTTTTTTTTTTTTTGTGAGGAAGATCAGCCCTCAGCTAACATCCATACTGATCCTTCTCTTTTTGCTGAGGAAGACTGGCCCTGAGCTAACATCCGTGCCCATCTTCCTCCACTTTTTATGGGATACCGCCACAGCATGGCCTGACAAGCGGTGCTTTGGTGTCCACCCGGGATCTGAACGCGGGCCGCCAGCAGCGGAGTGCGCACACTTAACTGCTACGCCATGGGGCCAGCCCCATATGAGTTCTTTATATATTTTGGAGATTAACCCCTTGTCAGATATATGATTTGTAAATATTTTCCCCCAGTTTGTGGGTTGTCTTTTCATTTTATTCCTGGTTTCCTTTGCCTTGCAGAAGCTCTTTAGTCTGATGAAGTCCCACTTGTTTATTTTTTCTTTTGTTTCCCATGTCTGAGTAGAAGTGGTATTTGAAAAGATCCTTCTAAGACCAATGTCAAAGAGTGTACTGCCTATATTTGCTTCTAGAAGTTTTATGGTTTCAGGTCTTACAGTCAAGTCTTTGATCCATTTTGAGTTAATTTTTGTGTATGGCAAAAAATAATGGTCTAATTTCATTCTTTTGCATGTGGCTGTCCAGTTTTCCCAACACCATTTATTGAAGAGACTTTCCTTTCCGCATTGTGTATTCTTAGCTCCTTTGTCAAAGATTAGCTGTCTGTAGATGTATGGTTTTATTTCTGGGCTTTCAATTCTGTTCCATTGATCTATGTGTCTGTTTTTGTGCCGGTACCATGCTGTTTTGATTATTATAGCTTTGTAGTATATTTTGAAGTCAAAATATACTACAAAATACTTTGCCTCCAGTTTTGTTCTTTTTTCTCAGGATTGCTTTAGCTGTTCAGGGTCTTTTGTTGCCTCATATGAATTTTAGGATTCTTTGTTCTATTTCTGTGAAGAATGCCATTGGGATTCTGATTGGGATTGCATTGAATCTGTAGATTGATTGCTTTAGGTAGTATAGACATTTCAACTATATTTATTCTTCCAATCCATGTGCATGGAATTCTTTCCATTTCTTTATGTCATCATCGCTTTCTTTCAATAATGTCTTATAGTTTTTAGTGTATAGGTCTTTCACCTCCTTGGTTAAATTTATTCCTAGATATATTATTCTTTTTGTTGTGATTCTAAATGGGATTGTATTCTTGAGTTCTTTTTCTGTTAGTTCCTTATTAGTGCACAGAAATGCAACTGATTTTTGTAAGTTGATTTTGTATCCTGCAACTTTGCTGTAGTTGTTGATTATTTCTAATAGCTTTCCAATGGATTCTTTAGGGTTTTCTATATATAAAATCATGTTGCCTGCAAACAGTGAGAGTTTCACTTCTTCATTGCCTATTTGGACTCCTTTTATTTCTCTTTCTTGCCTAAGTGCTCTTGCCAAAACCGTCAGTACTGTGTTGAATAAGAGTAGCAAGAGTGGGCACCCTTGTCTTGTTCCTGTTCTCAGAGGGATGGCTTTCAGTTTTTCTCTGTTGAGTGTGATGTTGGCTGTGGATTTGTCGTATATGGTCTTTATTATGCTGAGGTACTTTGCTTCTATACCCATTTTATTGAGAGTTTTTAACAGAAATGGATGTTGGATCTTGTCAAATGCTTTCTCTGCATCAATTGAATGATCATGTGATTTTTATTTCTCATTTTGTTAATGTGGTGTATCACATTGATTGATTTGTGGATGTTGAATCTTCCCTGCCTCCCTGGTATAAATTCCACTTGATCATGTGTATGATCCTTTTAATGTTTTGCTGTGTTCCATTTGCTAATATTTTGTTGAGGATTTTTCCATCTATGTTCATCAGCAATATTGGCCTGTAATTTTCCTTCTTTGTGTTGTCCTTGTCTGGCTTTGATATCAGCGTGATGTTGGCCTTGTAAAATGTGTTAGGAAGTGTTCTGTCTTTCTCAGTTTTTTGGAATAATTTGAGAAGGATAGGTATTAAATCTTCTTTGAATGTTTGGTAGAATTCTCCAGAGAAGCCATCTGGTCCTGGGCTTTTATTTTTGGGGAGGTTTTTGATTACTGTTTCAATCTCTTTACTTGTGATTGGTCTATTCAGGTTCTCTATTCTTGATTCAGTTTTGGGAGGATGTATGAGCCTAAGAATTTATCCATTTCTTCTAGGTCGTCCAATTTGTTGGCATATAGTTTTTCATAGTATTTTCTTATAATCCTTTGTATTTCTGTGGTATCTGTTGTACTTTCTCCTCTTTCATTTCTAATTTTATTTATTTGAGCCCTCTCTTTTTTTCTTAGTGAGTCTGACTAAGGGTTTTTCAATTTTGTTTATCTTCTCAAAGAACCAGCTCTTAGCTTCATCAATCGTTTCTACCGTTTTCTTGGTTTCTATTTCATTTATTTCTGCTCTCATTTTTATTATTTCCTTCCTTCTCCTGACTTTGGGCTTTGTTTGTTCTTCTTTTTCTAATTCTGTTAGGTGTAGTGTAAGATGGCTTATTTGAGATTTTTCTTCTTTGTTAAGGTGGGCCTGTATTGCTGTGAATTTCCCTCCTAGGACCGCTTTTGCTCCATCACATATGAGTTGGTATGGTGTATTTTCATTCTCATTTGTCTTCAGATGTTCTTTGATTTCTCCTTTAATTTCTTCAATGATCCATTTGTTGTTCAGTAGCATGTTGTTTAGTCTCCACATATTTGTCACTTTCCCAGCTTTTTTCTTGCAGTTGGTTTCTAGTTTCATAGCATTATGGTTGGAAAAGGTGCTTGATATGATTTCAATCTTCTTAAATTTATTGAGGCTTGCCTTGTTTCCTAACATATGGATGGTCAATCCTTGAGAATGTTCCATATGCATGAGAAGGATGTGTATTCTGTTGTTTTTGGATGGAGTGTTCTATATATATCCATTAAGTCCATCTGGTCTAGTTTTTCATTTAAATCCACTATTTCCTTGTTGACTTTCTGTCTGGGTGATCTATCCATTGATGTAAGTGGAGGTAAGATGTTTTCAAGAAGAGTTCATTGGTGCTGACAGCTGCTCTTGGCTATGCATGATTGGTTATTGACTCTATCTTCAGAAAGTCCACAACCATAAGTCTTGTGATCAGGATGTTCATTCTCATGCTGACTTCTCAAACAATTGCTTGTAAAACAATTGCTATTTTGGCCCAGTCCAAAGGTTTGGCCCAGTCCAAGGTTCAAGGAACAAGAAAAGCAAGGCAGTTCCTCTGGAATAGCTGCTCCTGCTCTATTTTTAAATGGATCCACTTATGTCAAATTTTCACAGTAACTACAAAAGCTTTCTTGGAGTACTAAATTTTTAAGAGTTTTTGACACTGGATAAGACCCATAGATAAATATTTTATGTCATTTCTTTTAGATTCTGTGTGGATTATTAAACACTATAGTTATAACATCTTTTATTGTCATATCAAAAATATTTATTCCCTTACTATAGGCCATCTGTACTAGTTTTCTGTTGCATAAAAAGTTACCATGAACCACAAACTTAGCGGCCCAAAACAACATGCATTTATTACTACACGGTTTTCATGCGTGAGGAGTGCTAGCAGGGTCTAACTGAATCTTCTACTCATTGTCATACAGGCTGCAATCAAGGTGTAGTCTAGGGGTCCGATCTCATCTGAGGCTCAGAGGTCTTCTTCCAAGCTCACTGGTTGTTGGCAGAATTCAGCTTGGCAATTGTAGGACTGAGGTCCCAGCTTTCTTGCTGGCTGTCAGCTGGGATCCACTCTCTGCTTCTAGAAGCCTCTGCAGTTCCTTGTCAGGTGACCCTCTCACAAGCACCCTCACAATATGGGAGCTTACTTCTTCAAAGCCAGCAGGAGAAGAGAATCTCTCCAGTCAGCTAAAACAGACTTATAAAATGTAACCTAATCAAGGCAGTGGCTATCCCATCATATTCACAGGCCCCACCCACACTCAAGTGATGGGGATGATAGAAGGCGTGTATATTGGAGCAGGAATCTTAGGGACATCTTAGAATTCTGCCTACCACATCATCTTCATACTATTTCCATTTTTGAAATATTTATTATTTTCTGCCTTCTAGTACCAAAAAAAATTATGTTTTAGTGGCTGGAGCAACTGATTTATTTTCTCTTTATATAACTTTCTCTTTTTGCTAAATACATGGGGAAAATGTGATGATGGTGTCCAGAAAAATTAATGGAATAATTTGAGGATTCATCTTTAATTAATGGAATTATTTCATAATTCTTAATTAATATTCCTAAAAAACAAATACCAGAGATCAATATGCATACATACATTTACTTAGGAATGCCACATCTTTTATCATACCTCTAATTTTATAAATAACATAATTTTAGCTGTATACAATATTGCATTATTGTAAATTAAGTAATAAAAGCCTTAGATTTAGCATCGTGTTTTATCACTTACAATAAAAAATAGATTAATTTATATTAGACCAAAGTTGATTTAATCTTATTTGGTTGCTTTTAGCAACCTATTTTATATGATACATCCTTATAAAAAATTTTTTTTGGTGAGGAAGATTGGCCATGAGCTAACATCCATTGCCAATCTTCCTCTTTTTGCTGAGGAAGATTGGCCTTGAGCTAACATCTGTGACAATTTTCCTCTATTTTGTATATGGGATGCCACCACAGCATGGCTCGATAAGCAGTGTGTAGGTCCGCACCCGGGACCCGAACCTGTAAACCCTGGGCTGCTGAAGCAGAGCATGCGAACTTAACAACTACACCAGTGGACAAGCCCCTAAAATTTTTTATAATTGTTATCACAGTGCACATTATTTTTTGTTGAGAAATGAAGATTTTTTTTTAACAGAAAGTAAATCTAATTTTGCTGATTAAATTGATAATGAGAACTAGCTTTGCTAGTTAGATTATGTGGTGAACATTTTCTATATCAACACTGCCTAATACAATGGCCACTAACCACATATGGCTATAGAACACTTTAAGTGTGGCTAAGGTAACTGAAGAATTGAATTTTTATTTTGAAATTTAAAAACCAAACCAGTGTAAATTTTATTATATTGATTATATTTTGAAAGGATGATATTTTTATATATTGATCTAAATGAAATACATTATTAAATTAATTTCACCTGCTTCTTTTAACTTTTTTTAGTGTGGCTACTAGAAAAATTAGAATTACATGTGTGACTCACATACTGTTTCTATTGGACATCACTGTTCTGTACATTGACTGAGCTAAATCTGGAACTTCAAGGTTTTGACAAAACTATATTTAAGGTACTTGATAAGACAAAAGAATGTTATCAAAAATGCTATGTTGTATTGAATTTAACAAGATTTAATATTCTAACCTTTCTCTATTAGATTAAACAAGGTGCCTCTAATAGAAGAAAATTGGGTAAAATTAATAGTTGGTAAGTCTTACTAACCTTCACACAAAATGAGAAGTGAATGACTCTAATGACTGAATAATAAATCCCTTTGAAAATCAGGTAGTTTCCAGTTCTTTCCTTCCCAAAACCAAAGGAGAAACTGATCAATTATAAACTATTAGATCATTAAAAATAATTTTTAAAAATAGAAAATCACGATTTTTGGCACATAACTGGGAAGAAGTTCAAAGAATTGGGTGACATAACAATAATAAAATTCCTTCCATTTACATCTACTTATAAATGTGGACAAGGTTTTTCAGAGTTGATTGATGCTGGACCTGTCTCATTTGAGTAATAACTAATATTCATTCACAGATACTTAAACTAATTGAAAAAATGTAAACTCTCATTCATCTCATTAAGGTATGCACTTCCAATAACATTTTATTTTTTTAATAATTATTTATCAGAATTATATTAATGTTATTTTGATAAATTGTATAATAATAATAATGGCAACAATAGCTCAATCCAGAAGAAATGTTTTTAACACTCAGGGGAAGTTTTTTTAACTAAATTTCTATTTAAATATATATTTTTATAATACAGAAGTAATAGATGTGATCAATAAAAGACCTTTTAAGACTTCTGGTGCTGGTCAAGATGGAGTAAGCCCACTACAGCCTGTCTTTCCCAATGATACAACTAAAAACTCTGGACAAAATACAGAAAGCAACTATCTGAAGACACTAAAAAGTAAATAGTAGCAGGCAGATTGGGGAGGGGAACCTAAGGTGAAGAAGGACACATACGGGGTGATTTTTCCGTATTTTTCCTCTTTTATCTCCTGGCTTTGACCCAAAGGCAGCCAGTGCATAACTGTGCAGTTGGCACAGGCATCAAAAAGTCCTGGGGAAATCCTGTATTTCTGGTCAGAACACCAGGAAAAGGGGGTCCTGCACACAGGAGAGTGTGGAGGAATCCTCCTTGTTGTTTTTCTTTTCTTTTTTCTTTTTTTTTTTCCTCTTCTGGCCTTACCCCAGGGTAACCCCAGTCATAGAGCTGCAACCCATTATTTTTTTCTCTTTTATTTCAATGCTTGCCCCAAAGTTGGCCCCAATGATGCAGAACTGTGACAGCTAAAACTCTAGGAGAAAGCTCATCTTTCTAGTCAGAGAACTGACTAGAAAATAGGACCCTAGTAGCTGGTGGGTATGGGGGAAATCCAGAGGAGAGGGCTGGAGATGGGACTCCTCTAATTCTGATCAATAAAAATCATAAACCTCTGGCCAGACTGACCAAGAAAAAAGGGGAAGACACCAATTACCATTAGCAGGAATGAAAGAGGAGACATTATGGCAGACCCTACAGACATCAAAAAGTTAATAACAATACTTCAAACAAATCTATTCCCATAAATTAATTTACCTAGAAGAAATGGAAGGATACAAAGTGCCAAACTCACACAAGAAGAAATAGATAACCTGCATAGTTCTATATCTATTAAAGAAATCCAATTTGTAGTTTAAAATCTTCCAACAAAGAAAATTCTGTCTACCAAATATCTAAGGAAGAAATAATACCAGAAAATAGAAGAGAAGAGAATACTTCCCAATTCATTTTAGGAAGCCTGCATTACCCTCATCCCAAAACCAGAGAAGAGATAACTCATCATTTCAACAGACTAAAGAAGAATATGATCACCTCAATGATCAATATGATCATCTCAATAGGTGCAGAAAAAGCATTTAACAAAATTAAACATCCATTTATGATTTAAAAAAAAATTTTCTCTCAGCAAATTAGGAGTAAAAGGAATTTCCTTCCCCTGAGAAAGAACATCTACCAAAAGTTGCAGCTAACATCATGCATAATAGGAAAGACCAAATGTCCTAATATCTAGAAGAAGGCAAGGATGTTGGCTTTCATTACTCCCATTCAACATTGTACTGGAAATTATAACCAGTACAATAAGGCAAAAACAAGAAAAAGCATACAGACTTGAAAAGAAAGAATAAAACTGTCTCTATTTTGAGACAACATGTTTGTCTATGTATACAACATCAAAGAATCTACCAAAAAGCTCCTAGAACCAATAAGTGAGTTTAGCAAAGTCACAGATTACTAGGTGAATATTAAAAATCAATTGTATTTTTATATTTTAATAATGGAAAAGCAGAATTTGAAATTTTAAAAAAGTTTACATTTACAATAGTATCCCAAAAATGAAATATTTAGGTATAACTCTAACAAAATATGTACAAGATCTGTATGTGAAAGCCACAAAATGCTGATGAAAGAAATCAAAGATGTAAGTAAATGGGAGATACAGTGTGTTGGAACATTGGAACATTCAGTATTGTTACGATGTTGATTCTCTCCAAATTGGTCTATAGATTCAATGTAGTCCCAGTCAAAATCCCAGCAGGGTTTTTTAGATAGATATGGACAGGCTGAATCTAAAATTTTATATGGAAAGGCAAAGAAATTAGAATAGCCCAAATAATTTTGAAAAAGATGAACAAAGTTGGAGGACTGGTACTACCATATTTCGAGATTTACTATAATGCTACACAATCAAGATAGTATAGTATTGGTGAAAGTGGACATATACATCCGTGGAACAGGATAGAGTCCAGAAAGAGACCCACACAAATATGATCAGTTGATTTTTGATAAAGGCGCAAAGGCAAGTCAACAGAGAAAGGATAGTATTTTCAAGAAATGGTGATGGAACAAATAGATATCCACAGGCAAAAAATAAGAAGACAAAAACAAAAAGCATCTTGACCCATACTTCATATGCCTTATACACAAACTAACCCAAAATGAAACATAGACTTAAATGTAAGATATACAACTATAAAACTTACAGAATAAAAATGAAAGAAAATATTTGTGACCTTGGGTTAAACAAAGAGTTCTTAGATATGATACCAATAGCAAAATTCATTTAAAAAATGATAAATTGATCTTCGTCAATATTAAAAACCTCTGCTCTGCAAAGGACCTGGTTAGGAGAATGAAAGACAAGTTGCAGACTGAGAGAAATATTTGCAAATCACATATCTAATAAAGGGCTTTAATCCAAAATATGTAGAGAACTTAGAGAACACAACAAACCCTATGACAAAGAAAACAAACAACCCTACGACAAAGGAGCCAAGAATATACAATAGGGAAAGGATAGCCTCTTCAACAAACAGTATTGGGAAAACTGGACAGCCACATGCAAAAGAATGAAACTAGACCACTATCTCATGCCATACACAAAATCAACTCAAAATAGATTAAAGACTTGAACATAAGGCCTGAAACCATAAACCTCCCAGAATAAAACACAGGAGGTAAGCTCCTAGACATTGGTCTTGGCAATGAATTTTTGGGTTTGACACCAAACGCAAAGGCAACAAAAGCAAAAGTAAACAAGTTAGGGTACATCAAACTAAAAAGCATCTGTACAGCAAAGGAAACCATCAACAAAATGAAAAGGCAAGTGGCAACTCAGTCCCCGTGGGGGCACCCCTTGCCCTTAGCGTGGTGCAGGCAAGAAGGCCGCAGAGCACATCAGCCCAGGGGACCCACTGAGTGGCGGCTCAGCCACTATATAAGTGCTCCTCCCGCCTAGCACGCAGCAGCTCATTGGGTCCCCTGCTGAGCACAGAGGCCCTGCCTATGGTGCCCAACCCACCCGCCAAGCACAGAGGCCTTGCCCACATGAGCACAACCTGCAGAGTGACTGTGGCCAGCCCAGGGGAACACAGAGTAGCCCTACCCACACAACTTCCAGCAGATGGGGCAAGATCAGAAAACACAGCTCCTGCCCACCCCCCAGTGGTGGCAGATGGAATCTGCAACCTGACACTACCACAAATGCACCAGCAAAGGATCACTTCATCAAACACCATAAAGAACTACTTTAACACTTCAGAGCAGAAGGAAAATGACAAGTCTCCAGAAACCAATCCTGAACTCACAGAAATTTACAATATAAAAGACAGAGTATTCAAAATAGTTATCATAAAGAAACTCAATGAGTTACAAGAAACCTCAGAAAGACAGTTCAATGAGCTCAGGAATAAAATTAATGAGCAGAAGGAATACTTCACCAAAGAAATTGAAACTCTAGAAAAAAAAAAAACAGACAAGAATTCTGGATATGAAAAGCACAATTAATGAGATTAAAAAAAATCTAGAATCCATAAAAAAATAGAGCTCACATTATGGAGGACAGAATTCATGCTTATTTATTTATTTATTTATTGTGAGGAGGAGCAGCCCTGAGCTAACATCCATGCTAATCCTCCTCTTTTTGCTGAGGAAGACCGGCTCTGAGCTAACATCTATTGCCAATCCTCCTCCTTTTTTTTCCCCCCAAAGCCCCAGTAGATAGTTGTATGTCATAGTTGCACATCCTTCTAGTTGCTGTATGTGGGATGTGGCCTCAGCATGGCCCAACAAGTGGTGTGTTGGTGTGCACCTGGGATCTGAACCCGGGCCACCAGTAGTGGAGCACGTGCACTTAACCACTAAGCCACGGGGCCAGCCCCAGAATTCATGATTTAGAGGATAGAAATATAGAAATGCTTCAGGCAGAGGAGGAGAGAGAACTAAGATTTTTTAAAAAATGAAGAAATTCTTTGAGAAATATCTGACTCAATTAGGAAAAGCAACGTAAAGATTGTAGGTATTCCAGAGGGAGAAAGGAGCAGAGAGCTTGTTCAAAGAAATAATGGCTGTGAAATTCCCAAACCTGAGGAAGGAACTGCACTTACAAGTACATGAAGCCAATAGAACTCCTAATTACATCAGTGCAAAAAGACCTTCTCCAAGGCATATACTATTAAAACTGGCAAAAGTCAATGACAAAGTAAAATATTAAGGGCAGCAAGGCAGAAGAAAATAACCTACAAAGGAACCCCTATCAGGCTTTCAGCAGATTTCTCAGCAGAAACTCTACAGGCTAGGAGAGAATGGAATGATATATTCAAAATACTGAAAGACAAAAACCTTCAGCCAAGAATATTCTATCCAGTGAAACTATCCTTCAGTTACAATGGAGAAATAAAAACTTTCCCAGATAAACAAAAGCTGAGGGAGTTCATCACACTAGACCTCCCTTACAAGAAATGATGAAGGAAGCCCTCCTACCTGTAACAAAAATGCAAAGGTTTACAAAACCTTGAGCAAGGAGATAAATAGAATCTGAAAACTGCAGGTCTATATCAAAATAGGTCAGTAAACAATTATAACATAAAAGACAAAAGGAAGGAAAGCATAAAAAATATAAACACTTCAATTTAGTCATGAACTCAAAACACAGAAAGGAACAATTTGTGACAGCAATAACTCAGAAAGGAAAAAGGAAAGGGATGGAACCTGCTTAGGCAGATGGAGATAAGTAGCTATGAGAAAATGGACCATCACATTTATGAGATCTTTTATACAAACCTCATGGTAACCACTAAACAAAAAATCACAGCAGAGCCACAAATCAAATAATGAGAAAACCATCACAGAAAACCACCAAACTGAAATGGCAGTCAGAAAAACAAGAGAAAAGAAACAATGGATATATAGAACAACCAGAAAACAAGAGATAAAATGGCAGTACTAAGCCCTCATATATCAGTAATCATTCTAAATGTCAAGGGACTTAATTCTCCAATCAAAAGACAAAGAGTGGCTGGATGGATTAAAAAACAAGACCCAACAATATGCTGCCTTCAGGAAACACATATATAAGCTCAGAGTGAAGAGATGGAAGATGATACTCCAAGCAAAACAAAAGCAGTGTTTGCCATACTTATGTGCTGCCATACTTATATCAGACAAATCAGACTTCAAGATAAAAAAGACAATGAAAGGCAAAGAGGGGCAGTATGTAATGATAAAAGGGACATTCCACCAAGAGGAAATAACACTTATGTATATATATGCACCTAACACAGGAGGACCAAAGTATATAAAGCTGCTACTAACTGACCTAAAAGGAGAAATTAACAGCAAGATAATAATAGTAGTGGACCTCAACACCCCACTTTCATCAATAGATAGATCATCCAGACAGAAATTTAATAAGGAAACAGTGGCCTTAAATGAAATACTAGACCAGATGGACTTAATAGATATATATAGAACATTCCATCCAAAAACAGCAGAATACACATTCTTCTCAAGTGCACATGGAACATTCTCAAAGATAGACCATATGTTGAGAAACAAGGCAAGCCTCAATAAATTTAAGAAGATTGAAATCATATCAAGCATCCTTTCTGACCACAATGCTATGAAACTAGAAATCAACTACAAGAAACAGGCTAGGAAAGTCACAAATATGTGGAGACTAAAAAACATGCTACCGAACAACCATTGGATCAATGAAGAAATCAAAGGGAAAATCCAAAAATATCTGGAGACAAGTGAAAATGAAAACACAACATACCAACTCTTTTTTTTTTTTTAATACTTTTTTTCTTTTTTTTGGTGTGGTGAGGAAGATCAGCCCTGAGCTAACATCCATGCTAATCCTCCTCTTTTTGCTGAGGGAGACCAGCTCTAAGCTAACATCTATTGCCCATCCTCCTCCTTTTTTTCCTTCCCCAAAGCCCCAGTGGATAGTTGTATGTCATAGTTGCACATCCTTCTAGTTCCTGTATGTGGGACGCGGCCTCAGCATGGCCGGAAAAGTGGTGCGTTGGTGCGTGCCTGGGATCCGAACCTGGGCCGCCAGTAGCAGAGCACGTGCACTTAACCACCAAGCCGCGGGGCCGGCCCAACATACCAACTCTTATGGGGTGTAGCAAAAGTGGTCCTAAGAGGGAAATTTATAGCAATACAGGCCTACCTCAACAAAGAAAAAAAAGTCTCAAATAAGTAATTTTAAACTACACCTAACAGAACTATAAAAAGAACGAAGCCCAATATCAGCACGAAGAAGGAAATAATAAAAATTAGAAATAAATGAAATAGAGACTAAAAAAACAGTAGAAAAGATCAATAAAACTAAGAGCTGGTTCTTTGAGAAGATAAACAAAATTGACAGACCCTTAGCCAGATACACTAAGAAAAAAAGAGAGAAGGCTCAAGTAAATAAAATTAAAAATGAAAGAGGAGAAAGTACAACAGATACCACAGAAATACAAAGGATTATAAGAGAATACTATGAAAAACGATATGCCAACAAATTGGACGACCTAGAAGAAATGGATAAATTCTTAGAGTCATACATCCTCCCAAAACTGAATCAAGAAGAAATAGTCCAATCACAAGTAAAGAGATTGAAACAGTAATCTAAAACCTCCCAAAAAACAAAAATCCAGGACCAGATGGCTTCTCTGGAGAATTCTACCACACATCCAAAGAAGATTTAATACCTATTCTTCTCTAACTATTCCAAAAAATTTAAGATGGAACACCTCATAACTGACTTCATGAGGCCAACATTACTCAGATACCAAAACCAGACAAGGACAACACAAAGAAGGAAAATTACAGGCCAGTATCACTGATGAACATAGATGCAAAAATCCTCAACAAAATATTAGCAAATGGAACACAGCAATACATTAAAAGGATCATACACATGATCAAGTGGAATTTATACCAGGGAGGCAGGGATGGTTCAACATCCACAAATCAATCAATGTGATACACCACATTAACAAAATGAGGAATAAAAATCACATGATCATTCAATTGATGGAGAGAAAGCATTTGACAAGTTACAGCATCCATTTCTGATAAAAACTCTCAATAAAAGGGTATAGGAGGAAAGTACCTCAATATAATAAAGACCATATATGACAAACCCACAGTCAACATCACACTCAATAGAGAAAAACTGAAAGTCATCTCTCTGAGAACAGGAACAAGAAAAGGGTGCCCACTCTCACCATTCCTATTCAATGTAGTACTGGAGGTTTTGGCCAGAGCGATTAGGCAAGAAAAAGAAAGGGTATCTAAATTGGAAAGGAAGAAGTAAAACTCTCACTGTCTGCAGATGACATGATTCTATATATAGAAAACTCTAAAGAATCCACCAGAAAGCTATTAAAATTAATTAACAACTACAGCAAAGTGGCAGGATACAAAATCAACTTACAAAAATCAGTTGTATTTCTATGCACTAATAACGAACTAGCAGAAAGAGAACTCAAGAATATAATCCCATTTAGAATCACAACAAAAAGAATAAAATATCTTGGAATAAATTTAACCAAGGAAGTAAAGACTGTACACTGAAAACTATAAGAAAATGTTGAAAGAAATTGAAGATATATAGAAATGGAAAGATATTCCATGCTCATGGATGGGAAGAATAAACATAGTTGAAATGTCCATATTACCTAAAGCAATCTACAGATTCAATGCAATCCTAATCAGAATCCCAATGACATTCTTCAGAGAAATAGAACAAAGAATCCTAAAATTTATATGGAGCAACAAAAGACCCCAAATAGCTAAAGCAATCTTGAGAAAAAAGAACAAAGCTGGAGGCATTACAATCCCTGACTTCAAAAATGCTACAAAACTATAGTAATCAAAACAGGATGGTACTGGTACAAAAACAGACACACAGATCAATGGAACAGAATTGAGAGCCCAGAAATGAAACTACACATCTCTGGACAGCTAATCTTTAAAAAAAGGGGCCAAGAACATATAATATAGAAATGAAAGTCTCTTCAATAAATGATGTTGGGAAAACTGGACAGCCACATGCAAAGGAATGAAAGCAGACCATTGTCTTACACCATACACAAAAATTAACTCAAAATGGATTAACGACTTGAATGTAAGACCTGAAAACATAAAACTCCTAGAAGAAAACATAGGCAGTACACTCTTTGACATTGGTCTTAGCAGGATCTTTTCGAATACCGTGTCTACTCAGGCAAGGGAAACAAAAGAAAAAGTAACAAATGGGACTACATCAGACTAAAAAGCTTCTGCAAGGCAAAGGAAATCATGAACAAAATGAAAAGACAACCCACCAACTGGGAGAAAATATTTTCAAATCATATATCCTACAAGTGGTTAATTTCCCAAATATATAAAGACCTCATACAATGGGGCCGGCCCCATGGCTTAGTGGTTAAGTGCGCACACTCCACTACTGGCAGCCCAGGTTCGGATCCTGGGCACATGCCCACGCACCACTTCTCTGGCCATGCTGAGGCAGCGTCCCTCATACAGAAACTAGAAGGATGTGCAACTATGACATACGATTATCTACTGGGGCTTTGGGGGAAAAAATAAAGGAGGAGGATTGGCAATAGATGTTCGCTCAGAGCCAGTCTTCCTCAGCAAAAAGAGGAGGATTGGCATGGATATTACCTCAGGGCTGATCTTCCTCACAAAAAAAAAGAACTCATACAACTCAACAACAAGAAGACAAACTACCTGATCAAAAACTAGGTGGGGGACAGGCCAGCCTGGTGGCATAGTGGTTAAGTTCATGTGCTCCACTTCGGTGGCCCAGGGTTTGCAGGTTCTGGATCCAGGCACGGACCTACGCACTGCGTATCAACCCATGTTGTGGCAGGTATCCCACGTATAAAAAAGTAGAGGAAGATGGGCACAGATGTTGGCCAAGGGCCAATCTTCCTCAGCAAAAAAAAAAAAAAAAAAAAAACGTAGGCAGAGAATATGAACAGACATTTTTCCAAAGAAGATATACAGATGGCCAACAGGCATATGAAAAGATTTTCAATGTTACTAATTATTAGGGAAATGCAAATCAAAACTACAATGAGATGTCACTTCACACCCGTCAGAATGGCTATAATTAACAAGACAAGAAATAATAAGTATTAGAGAGGATGTTGAGAAAAGGGAACCCTTGTACACTGCTGGTGGGAATGCAAACTGGTTCAACCACTATGGAAAATAGTATGGAGATTTCTCAAGAAATTAAAAATAGAAATACGGTATGATCCAGCTATCTCACTACTGGGTATTTATCCAAAGAACATGATATCAATAATTCAAAGAGATCTGTGCACCCCTATGTTCATTGCAACATTATTCACAATAGCGAAGATGTGGAAGCAACCCAAGTGCCCATCAACTGGTGAATGGATAAAGATGTGGTATATATATACAATGGAATACTACTCAGCCATAAAAAAAGACAAACTCATCCCATTAGCAACATCATGGATGGAACTTCAGGGTATTATGTTAAGTGAAATAAGCCAGACAGAGAAAGACCAACACCGTATGATTTCACTCATATGTGGAAGATAACAAACACATGGATAAAGAAAACAGATTCTTGGTTACCAGAGGGGAAAGGGTTTGGGGGGTGGGCGAAAGGGGTAAAGGAGCACATATGTATGGTGACGGATAAAAACTAGACTATTGGTGGTGAGCAAGATGCAGTCTATACAGAAACTGATATATAATAATGTACACTTGAAATTACACGTTATAAACCAGTATGACCTCAATAAAATTTTTTAAAAAAGGAAGGAAATTCTGACACATGCTACAACATGGATGATCCTTGAAGATATTATGCTAAGTGAAATAAGCTAGTTATGAAAAGACAAATACTGTATGATTTCATGTATATGTGGTACCTAGAGTAGGAGATCCTAGAGAGCAAATCCATAAAGACAGAAAGAATGGTGGTTGCCAGGGCCTGGGGGTGTGTGGGGAGGAGGAATCTGGAGTTAGTGTTTAATGGGGACACAGTTTCAGTTTCAAAAGATGAAAAGAGTTCTGGAGATGGAAGGTGGTGATGGTTGCAGAACAATGTGAATGTACTTAATGTCACTAAACTGTACACTTAAAAACGGTTAAATTGGCAAATTTTATGTTATGTAGATTTTTCCACAATTAAAGAAAAAGAAAAAAAAAGTTCTCATCACACACACACAAAATTTGTAACTATATGTGGTGATGAATGTTAACTAAACTTATTCTGGTAATCATTTTGCAATACATACATATATCAAATCATTTTGTTGTACACCTAAAACTAATATAATGTTATTTGTCAATTATATCTCACTTAAAAAAAACAAGCAATATAAAGAACAAAATTGATAAATTAGGCTACATTGAAATTAATACTTCTGTTCATCAAAGGAAACCATTAAAGAGGTGGAGCCATTAGGTGAAAGGCTAATAGGAAACTTTTAATAAAGTTATAATGAGTGGATCCAGCTGACAAACTGGTCACACAGCTAGATTATATTTCACTGCTGGTTATGTCTTCTATTTGCCCTCAACTCCATTCTGTCACCCTGAATGATACAATTTCCCAGGCTTCCTTGTGTGTTGCCACATGACTGATTTCTAGATAGTTGAATGTGAGAAGTAGTAGTGTGTGACTTCCAGGACTGGCCCATAAAACCTTTCAATAGATGTTACTCAATTTCCTTTGCCTGTCTAATAGCAGAGCTACAAGGTAGAAGGATGAGGGTCTCTTGGTCACTTATCAAAGGAAAGCTGACCCAAAGAGCCATCTGACCAGGAACAACCATGTAGGATTGTTTTGTGAGTGAGAAGTAAACTTTTGTTGCACTTAGCCATTGAAATTTTTAGATGATTTATTACAGCAGTTGGTCTACTCTAAAACAACTGTAACAGTGGCTTTTACTATGTTCTTTTGGGACCTCAAATCTCCTCAGTGATGTCTTGAGGGATGCCGTGATGGAAACTTGGGGAGTCTACTTCAACCAGAACAGCCCTGCTTATATATATTTACTATATGTATTATATGACATATGAACACATGCATGTATGATATGTACTGATGCACATGGTGAAGACTTCAAATGGCACAAAAGGTTTTACAGTAAAAATAAATCTCCTTCATAACCTTTGCCCTTCAGTCTCCCATTTGCCCTCTCAAGGAGCAACTTCTGTTACCCACTGCCTGAGTTTAAGTGAAAATCTATGCACACATAAACATAGGTACTAGTGATATGTTTAACCAGTTTCTCACTAATGGACAATTAGTGTATTTCCAATCTTTTGCTAGTGTAAACAATGGCACAGTGACTATCCTTGCATATATGTCATTTTACACATATGCAAGTATATGTATAAAATGGATTTTAGAATTGGAATTACCAGATTAAAAGGCATATGCATTTTACATTTTGATAAATAGTGCCAATTGCCTTCCATGGGATTGTACCAATTTATGCTTCATACTATCACTATACAAGTGGGCCTGGCTCTTTACATCCTTGCCAATGCAATATATGATCAAATTTTGGTTCCTTACTACTTTAATATGTGAAAAGTGGTATCTTATTGTAGATTAATGAGTATTTCTCTTATTATGAGTGAGGTTTTACATCTTTCACATGTTTAAAAGCCACTTGCATTCCCTTTTCTGTGAACTGAACTCTTCATTTTCAACTGGGCTATCAATCTTTTTCTTTCTGATTGGTGGGAGTCCTTTAACTATTAAAGGAAATGTATCTTTTTTGTGTGTGTGAGGAAGATCAGCCCTGAGCTAACATCCATGCTAATCCTCCTCTTTTTGCTGAGGAAGACCAGCTCTGAGCTAACATCTATTGCCAATCCTCCTCCTTTTTTTTATCCCAAAGCCCCAGTAGATAGTTGTATGTCATAGTTGCACATCCTTCTAGTTGCTGTATGTGGGACGCGGCCCCAGCATGGCCAGAGAAGCGGTGTGTCGGTGCACGCCTGGGATCTGAACCTGGGCTGCCAGTAGCGGAGCGCACACACTTAACCGCTAAGTCACGGGGCTGGCCCATAAAGGAAATGTATCTAAATTGTATAATAGAATTAAGATCATTCAACACCTGGATTCTGCTGCTAAAAACCAAAGTTTGAAAATCAGTGCTTATGCTATTTTGCATGCTAGCCTTGCTAAAAACCCTGCCCCCTCATTCCCTTGGGAGTCTTTGTCACTTAGAGCCCCAACCAGTACCACTTGCTCTGAGTTGTTGAAACTCTAGGCTAGAGTTTGTCAACTGTAGCACTGTTGACATTTCAGCTGGATAATTTTTGGGGAGGGTTGGGGAAGTGGGCTGTCCTCTGCATTGTAGAATCTTCAGCAGTATCCCTGGCCTCTATCTGCTGAATGTCAGTAGTACATCCTCCCCAAGTTGTGACAACCAAAAATGTCTCCTTGGGGCTGGCCCAGTGGCATAGTGGTTAAGTTCACGCACTCCGCTTTGGCAGCCTGTGGGTTTGGAGCCTGGTGGGGACCTACACACCGCTCACCAAGCCATGCTGTGGCAGTATCCTACATACAAAAAACAGAGGAAGATTGGCACAGATGTTAGCTTAGGGCCAGTCTTCCTCACCAAAAAAAAATGTCTCCAGATTGTCAAATATCCCCTGGAGGATAAGGGGGTAAAGTCACCCCAGTTGAGAACCACTGGTCTAGGTCTTTATATTGCTGGTGGAAGGCAGGCTGTATTACCAAACTATCTACTTGCTTTAGTTTGAAGTCTCACACAGCTACCCAAATGGTGTTGGACAAGGTTCAGAATACTAAGTTCTATAGGGAAGTACAATAGTTGTGTTATAACCTAGTCAAAAAGACAAAGTAACATACATGAAGCCATGAAAGAATAATGTCTGCTAAACTGTGGTTATACCTAGGAAATTTAAAAGGAAGTGGTGCCAGACAAGAAAGTCAGCCAACTCCTCAGGACTCATAGGGTGGGATGGGCTTGATGAGGTCATCAGAACCCAGTCTAGCCCTTAGATTGTTGTTTCAAAAAATGGTTTCTCTTTTCCTTTTAAATTATTTTTTTAAAAAGTGCTCATTTTAACACATGAAATTTTATCAAGAAATATTTATTGATGTGTCCTCAAACCTTCCATCTATGGCCACCCCCATCCCCTCCATCAGGGATGTTAAAATGTTAACATTTTGATATGTAACTTTCCATACTCTTCTGAGCCTCTACAGTCATATTTGTATATAGGTTTGTATAGGGTATATATTTTAAATAATAACAAAGGATCGTAATGTACAAATTTTTGTGCAACTTGCTTTTGTCACTCACAGTGTATCATAAATATTCCTCAAGGATGACAGTTATAGATCTTTTTAATGGTTGCATAATATGACATAGTATGTGTACACCATAATTTGATCAATAGGTTTCCTATTGAAGACATCTGGATTGTTTCTTGACTTTTTTTCCAGGAACAGCAATGCCATAATAAATATTCTTGTATTCATATCCTTACATATTCACACTTCTATTTCTTTAAGATAAATGGGATTTGGGGTTGAAATGTATATGTGTATTTATAATTTTAATAAATATTTCCAGATTACTTTCCATTACTGTGACAGCAGTGGAGAGTATCAGTGTCCCCATATCCTGGTAAGCAGTAGATGGTAGCAATAAAATTTGTTTTGTTTTTGCCTATTTGAGGAGTGAAAAATGGTACCTCATTGTTTTACTTGCATATCCCTGACTACTAATAGATTCGAACATATTTTAAATATTTATATAGTCAAATATATATTTTTAGAATATATTTTATAAATTTATATATTTTAAATGGCTTCTGTCTTAGTTCTTTTTGATGCAAAATTATATATTATAAAATGTCTTCTAATATTTTTATTATATTTTTTTCATGTAGATCTTCAATCCACTTGGAATTTATTTTTGTATTTAGTGTGAGGTAGGAATCTGTATTTGTGTTTTTCCACATTAATAACCTGTTTTGCTAATACTGTTTTTCAGTACACAAAGAATTGATACTAACTCCCCTACTAATTGTAGTCACATGAGATTGAAATCAAAGCTATAAGGCCAATTTTTTTGTTCATATAAATAGAGCTGCCAAGTCAGCCAGAATATTATTGTTGGCTCTTGGAACATTTTCTTCCCAGTGGGACAGTCTATATGGGAAACCAAATTACTGTTGAAGGCTGCTTAGGGGGCTTAGAATTTGAAAACAAGTTAAAAATCCTAGTGACTAGTGTGAGAAGTCTATGACAGCCTTTGGTATAATAAAAAATAAATATTTGTCTTTGTCCTGTTTCTGAAACACACCTCCTAACACCCTTGGAATTTGCTGAGTGTTAGGAGTGTCTTTTGTTATTCATAATGAACTCCTTTCCTTCACTCCTGAGTTTATGCTAATGAGGTAGCTTAGGGTGGGGCTCCTAGATAGCTTCAGCTGGGGCTGGTCACCAGAAAGACCAAGTGGTTAGAGGGCAGGAACTTTCAGCCCCACTCCTGACCTCCAGAGAGAGGGATGGAGCGCACTGGAGATTGAACTCTATAAAAAGTCTTCAACAAGGAGCTTCAGAGAGCTTCTGAATTGGTTAACACATCCATGAGCTAAGAAGGTGGTGTGACCCAACTCCACAGGGACAGAAGCTCCTGTGCTCTGGACCTTTCTGGACCTTGCCCTACGTACCTCTTCATCTAGCTGTTCATTTGTATCCTTTGTAAGTGTCATGGGAACTCCCTGTTTATAGCCAGTTTGTACAGGAGGTCTGGGACTGGTGACTGGCATCTGAAGTGGGGGCAGTCCAGTGTCATAATTGAGTTGAACTGTTAAATACCCAGTTGGTATCTGGAGAATCAGAACTGGTGGTTCGTGTTGGAAAACACCTCACAGCCCAATGCACCTACGTTCATCCTGTCAAACAAGAAACAGGTCATGTCATGTTTCATTAACTTTCTCACCTGAACTGTGCTGGGGACAAACTGAATTTCCTTGCCTTGCTTCTTGCCTTTTTTTGTTTAGGATTCATGCTGCCCATCACCTTTCATTCACTAATTCTTTTCCTATATGGAAATCTTCATTTAGATTCTTTATTCTTTCATTCAATAAATAGATGTGCTAGTTACTCTACTAGAGAGCTGATAACACAGAGGTGAACCACATGAACCAAATTCCTGCTGTAGCTGGGGGAGACAGTCAGTAAAACACATAGAGAAAAATAAGTTAACAAGCAAAATAGGGGAATGTGCTCTATAACGTTCTGAATAAGGTATAGAGAGGACTCATTCTAGGGAAGGAGATACAGGCAAAACAGTATGACAAATATATGGCAGGCATATATGTATTTATTTTAAGCGCTTCTAGTGTTATTTTGTACATATATAAGCAAATACATATATATGGTCTCCCTTCCACACTCTCCCTTTTATTTTCTCACAAATAGTGCTACACACACTGTTCTACATCTTGCACTGTGCAGCATGGAGAGCATTCCATATGACAACTTAAAGAGCTTCCTCATTTATTTATTTTTATTTTTTTTTGCTTGAGGAAGATTTGCCCTGAGCTAACATCTGTGCCAATCTTCCTCTATTTTGTATGTGGGTTGCCGCCACAGCATGGCTGACAAGCAGTGTAAGTCCATGCCCGGGGTTTTGAACCTGCAAACCTGGGCCGCCAAAGTGGAATACACTGAACTTAACCACTATGCCACATGGCGGCCCCAAAGAGCTTCCTCATTTTAAAAAAAATGGTTTGGGGGCCAGCCTGTGGCCTAGTGGTTAAGTCTGACGCATTCTGCTTCAGTGGCCTGGGTTCAGTTCCTGGGCGTGGACCTACACTACTATCGGCAGCCGTGCTGTGACAGCGACCCATGTATAAGATAGAGGAAGACTGGCACAGATGTTAGCTCAGGGTGAATCTTCCTCAAGCAAAAAAAAAAAAAAAAAAGTCTGGTACATGAATAGCTCGGTTTAGAATATACTAATGCTAAAAATATTTACAAGAAGGTCAAGGCCAGATTCATGGGAGACTTGAAAAACTGAATGTGAACTTGCAAGCCTTAAGGACTAAGAATGACTTGAATTTCAGGCAAGTTGTTCTCAACTCCTGGTAGGCCAGATATCTAGTTGAGAAGGTGTGTGTTTGTTTTGTTTTTTAATACAATTTCTGTCTCTCATTTATCCTACCTGCCACGTGTACCCCATCTCTGACCTATCAGTACACTAGCAATCATATTGATCACAATAAAGACTAGCAAATGTCTTTGATTCATGATATATATAAATGAATGAATGAATGAATAACAGGATGTCCATAAGCTTACAAAGGTCTTTCTCAAAAAAGCTAGGAATTTTGTTTCTATTTTGATGGGATACTGACTCTCAACATTTCATATATTACATCCCACCAACGTGGCTGAGAAAGAATTTATGAAATATTTTGTAGAACAAGATAGACAAAGTGGGGAGAGAACAGGTCCAAGTATATCAGCCAGGGAGGTATCTATGTAGTCAGGAATTGGAGAGAGTATAGGAAGGAAGGAAGCACAACAGGATTTGGTCACTGATTGGTTACAGAGCATCAGTCTGAAGAAACACTTCAAAGTTGATTCCAAGTCTTCTTGAAAGAAATAATCACTTTCAGAAATGAAAAGAAATGATCAGTTGTAAGGGGAGATTCTCAGTTTAATTTGAGGTACAAAGACTTTTGGATATAGATGGGACCTTAGAGATAGATTTCCAATATTCTACTTTTTTTTAAGAACGAAGAAACAACTTAAGTTGCTTGCCTAAATTCACACAAGTAATTGGTGCAGTATAGGCAAGACCCACGTTCAGCTTAAGGGATGATTTACTGTAAACTCGGAGAGGCGCTTTAAGTGGACAGAAATGCCGCACTCCAGAAGCAGATGCCCTACCAAGCACTGGCTCTAGATCTGCCATGTATTATATGAGTCCTTAGTTAAAGATAGATATGGAGTGACAGAGTCCTGCAATTTCAGGGTAAATGGAAAGTAGGGGCTTCGAATAGGGAAGTAACTAATATTTTTGAGCTACTATGTATCCCTCACTTTACATCTGGCTATCTCATTTAATTCTCATCACAACCCTAAAAAATAGGTATTACCATTTTAGAGATGAGAACACTGGGTTTAGAAAGGTTAACTAACTTGCTCAAGTTAGAAGGGAAAGATCTCAAATACTAACCCAAACCCAGAGGTGTATAGGGGCCAAGTCATGCTCATTCTGTACTCTTCTTATATTGCCCCACTTGACCCAATACACTCACTTTGTGAAGCCCAGAGAAGGGAATTCACACACATTTGGAGCCAAGCTGAGGCCAGAAAGCAGACAGGTTGATCCCCAACCCCCCAAGTCAAAGGTCTTTCCAGGGGGTACACATGTCTTTAAGGATTTGACAGCCTACATCACCCTACAACTGATGGAGAGAGGGGGAAAAAGCAATCGGCTTAGGAGAGAAGCAAAGAGAAAAAGGAGCCAAGAGGAGCTGTCAGAATGGTGTGAGGAGTGAGCTGTGTCCTTTCGCCTCTACTCACACCTGTTAACAAAACAGACCCACCATCCAGCCTCCGTCCGGGAGCTAAGCCTTGGCCAGCTTCATTCCTTCTCGCCTCTCAGGAACTAAGTTTTAACCCTTAGCTTAAATCTTGAAAAGACTAAAGCAAGCAAGGTGTGCACTTAAGGCAGAAGTGGAAACTCGCACTGTGAATCAAAGCTTGAGCCAGCCTGGCGGCAGCGATTTAACGACAGTTCGAAAGAGAAGTTGAGAAAGGGGTGAGTTTGGCAGCACCGAGCGCCTGCCGCCAAGGGGTGGGGCGGCACCGCCCAAGGTGCGTTTCCTCCGGGCCCACGCCGCCTTCGCCAGCCACGTGACCCGCCGTGTTGTGGTCCAGCCCGCGTGGGTGGCGGGAGCGGCGGGGGCGGGGAGGGCCGGGTCACGTGACGGGGTTTAAATCTCCCGCAGCCGGAGCCGCGGGGGCGCCAGTGCCGCGAGTCGAGCGGGAGCAGAGGAGGCGACGGAGGTGGGCCAGAGAGGCAGTTTGGAAGATGGCGGACGAGGCGGCGCTCGCCCTTCAGTCCGGCGGCTCCCCCTCGGCTGTGGCGGCCGAGAGGGAGGCCGCGTCGCCACCCGCCGGGGAGCCGCTCCGCAAGAGGCCGCGGAGAGACGGCCCCGGCCTCGGGCGGAGCCCGGGCGAGCCTGGTGGGGCGGCCCCCGAGCGTGAGGTGCCGGCGGCGGCCGGGAGCTGCCCGGCAGCGGCGGTGGCGGGCGGGGAGCGGGAGGCCCAGGCGGCGGCGGCGGCCAGAGGAGACAATGGGCCGGGCCTACAGGGCCTATCCCGGGAGCCGCCAGCGGCCGACGACTTCGACGACGACGACGACGACAACGAAGGCGACGACGAAGGCGACGACGAAGGCGAGGAGGAGGAAGAGGCGACGGCGGCGGCGGCGGCGATTGGGTACCGAGGTGCGCAGGGCGCGGGCGGCCGGGACTGCGCATCCCCTCCTCCCTCTCCCGGGGCCCCTCCTGGGGTGGGGTCGGTGGGGGGGGGGTTCCCTGGTGCGGGCTGGGGGCTCAGGGCTGGCTCTGTGGCGTGCCCCTCCCAACCACGGCCCTCCTGAGCTGCGCGCCTCCGGTGCTGCTGGCCCGGCTGCTGCTGGCTTGGCTGCGCGAGCGGCCCGCGGACTCGCTCCCTCCCTCTCCTCCCGCCTTCCCTCTGTCCGCCGCCCGCCCGGGCTTCGCGCTTTGCGCAGCCGCCGGACCGGGAAGCTCTTGCAGTTGGTTTTAAAATGTTTCTCTCTCCTCCTACTCTTATAACATATTGCTTTTGTTAGACATCTTTTGCTTCCCACCCCCCGCCCCCCCCCAGCACAATTAAATCTGCAACTTTTGCATCGACCTTTTGCAGTCGTCTTTGCAAACTGACACCTGTGCAATTGGTGACTTTTGACAATTGGTGACTGTGCAGTTGGTCTTTATTTTTGAGCTAGCTTAAATTTTAAACAGCAAAGCTATTTCTAAAGTCATAACCTGCAAAATTTGAAGAGTATAAAGACGTTACGTAAAGACATTACCCTTCTGTGGTGCAATTAATAGTGGGCATAGGAGTGATAGTACTTGTAGAGCACTTTATATGCATAGTATTTCTCCTCTAATCATGTTCTTATAATGGTTTTTAGATTAAGTATAATCTTTTTGTGTGTGTATATGTAACCTTGAAACACGAATTGACATTTTTTCTGGCATACGCAAGCGGTTGTTAGTTGTATATGTCATGTCATCTTTGAAGGTTTCTTATTTTCCATCTGAGGAGTTTCTGCCCTGTGTTTATCAGTATTTGTATCAAATCCAATCAGTGGACCATTTGACCATCTGTAAAGGTAACAACGTGTGCATTAGGAACTGGATTAGTAAAACGACTCCTGATTTCAAGAAACACACTTTAATAGGGGAAACGAATAATGCAAAGATATCATTGTATACTTAGTATTATGTAAGAGAAGTGCAAATTGCTGTACTTCATTTGAACGACTTTTTTGGTGAATTTTTGTGTGACAAGTTTCATGAACTCCATTCTTTGTGATCGATAAAGTCAATCTAACTAGGTTACTACTTTTTGTGTTTTGATTAGGTAGACCCAATTTATTTAAATTTTGACGAACTGAAACTTTTAGATTCTGGGAAGAAGCGCTAAAAATGAGGATATACTGCTCCTGTGAACGGTGAAAGCTAACCCAGTAGGCATTCTTTACACGGGCTGTATAAATGTTACGTGCTTTATTCAGGAGTGGGCGTGGTGGCTTAGTGGTTAAGTTCGCGCACTCCAGTTGTGCGGCCTGGGGTTCGCAGGTTTAGATCCCGGGCGCGGACCTATGCACGGCTCATCAAGTGGTGCTGTGGCGGCATGACATACACAAAATAGAAGCAAGATGCCTACCAATGTTAGCTCAGGGCCAATCTTCCTCACCAACAAAAACCAGAAAGAAAATCTTTGCATTGTAGATCTTCGTACATTTTAGATGTAGATTGTTTAAGCAACCTTGAGTTACTTTTGGTTTCTTTTGCAGATGATCTTCTGTTTGGTGATGAAATAATCACCAACGGTTTTCATTCTTGTGAAAGCGATGAGGATGATAGAGCCTCACATGCAAGCTCTAGTGACTGGACTCCAAGGCCGCGGATAGGTATGGTTTCACAGCTTTAGAGAATAAATGTTTTTTTCTTTGTATTTTTGTTTTATGCCAACTGAAAGTGTAATTCTCTGCCCCCTTATAACCTAGTGATGAGGTTCTTAAGTGCTTGCTGAGATTTAATGTCAGCTTATGTTTCTAGGGAAAGTCTAGTGCTTTGTTCTGTTTTTGTTTGTAGCAGCTCAGGCCCACGGAAGCTGGCATCTGGTATTTCTCAACCAGGTCTCTCTCACACCTCGAGCCCTTTTCACTCATACCTTCTGTGTGGAATGCTCTTCCTCCCATTAAGAGTATCTTGCTCCCTCACTTCATATCTCTTCTTTAATTTTTCTTAACACTTTTTTTTTTAAATTTTATTTATTTATTTTTCCCCCAAAGCCCCAGGGGATAGTTGTATGTTATAGCTGCACATCCTTCTAGTTGCTGTATGTGGGACCCGGCCTCAGCATGGCCAGAGAAACGGTGTGTCCGTGTGCGCCCAGGATCTGAACCCCGGCCGCCAGTAGCGGAGCCCGCGCACTTAACCGCTAAGCCCCAGGGCCGGCCCAACACTTAACTTTTTTTATTGTCTTGTTTCCTGTACTAGAGTATAAGCCCCATGGGGGCAGGATTTTTGACTGATTGGTACACTGTTTTGTCAGTGCCTAGAAAAGTGCCTGACACATAGTTTGTGCTCAGTAAATATTTATTAAGTATGTAGATGAAATGGGAAAGTATTTTGAAGTAGAAAACACTATCAGATTTTTATACCAAAGTTATAACATGATCATCTCAAAAGTAATCTTTTTCTTAATGAGCTCTCATTCTTTCAAAAATGCCTTGACTAAACCTAGGAAACTGATCTAAGAAATTTCAGGGTAAAAAATATCAGAGTGGTGTGTGTCATTTTGGAAGATTGGTTAAGATCAAACTGAAGATTATTACCAGAAAAATTTAAAAAGATATGTATATTTTTTTTTTTTTGGTCTTTAATGATAAATAGTATGGGCTTTTGGGACTGGTAAGATGTTTCCTATATTGATTTGTAGAATCCTTTTGTACATACCTCTGTTATTAATTATGGTGTATTTTTCTAGATTTTAACTGTAGAAATTTAATTCTAGTAGTTAGACTCTCAAAATACATACTTGGTATTTTATAGCTCAATGGACAGGCCCAACTGTTTATTTGATCTCCTCCCCAATTCATTGGTGTATAGCGTTAGCTCTGAAGATGTCGTGAGAATGAAATACCTTTATATTGCATTTTCTTACTTTTCAAAAAACCTTAAGGATTGCTAATTCATTACTTCAGAAAATAAATGAGATTTTTAATTACTTGGAAGTGGATTTGATCTAATTCTTTTCCTTCTTAATATAGGTCCATATACTTTTGTTCAGCAACATCTCATGATTGGCACAGATCCTCGAACGATTCTTAAAGATTTACTACCAGAGACAATTCCTCCACCTGAATTGGATGATATGACACTGTGGCAGATTGTTATTAATATCCTTTCAGAACCACCAAAAAGGAAAAAAAGAAAAGATATTAATACAATTGAAGATGCTGTGAAATTACTGCAAGAGTGCAAGAAAATAATAGTTCTAACCGGAGCTGGGGTATGTAAGATGTATAAAACACTAGTAAAAGGGGGAGGTGGCATATGTTTTTCTTATACCTTTTCCAGTTAAACATTTTTCTGGGGTAGAAGAATTTATCCTTACATGATAATGGGCATTTGTGTTTGGAAACTGCTAAAAAGTGAGTGCAGCAGCAGTTGCTAAATTGGTCCAGTTTTTTAAAAAACCTAACAACCGTAAAAAAGGTTTGCTTTTTATTTATTAGCACAGCAGGTAAGTGGAATTAAGGTAAGATTTTTACCTACATTATACCACAGTCCCTAAAGGAGATGCAGGGAATTCTGCTTGCATTCAAGTGTCAGGGTCTGATGCAGAAATTGGGTATTTGTTGGATCTTCATGGGAAAACCAGGAACCTAATTGGTATTCACAAGTAAAGAACTTAGTATTGGTAGATCCCTACTTCCCCTCCCTTTTAAATTAAGGTGATTGTGGTGGCTTGACATTTTTCATTTGCCCCACTTTAGGATTGCAGTTAACTAGCTACCTAAGGCTATTGCGTATTGTGTGTTAGTGACCAGGGCAGCTGCTGGAGTAGAATTCAGTTCTGCTTTCTGCCCTTTTGAGTTAAGGGATAGTATTATTTAATCTTAAATGCTCATCAAGAATAGTTGTGCTAAGGGCCGGCCCCGTGGCTTAGCAGTTAAGTGTGCACGCTCCGCTACTGGCGGCCCGGGTTCGGATCCCAGGTGTGCACTGACGCACCACTTCTCCGGCCATGCTGAGGTCGCTTCCCACATACAGCAACTAGAAGGATGTGCAGCTATGACATACAGCTATCTACTGGGGCTTTGGGGGAAAAATAAATAAATAAAATTATAAAAAAAAAAAAAAAGAAAAGAATAGTTGTGCTTTGCTCCCGGATGTGATTTAGACAAATTTGTTTTACTCTGAGGTCAAAGTGGAGTCAGCTCTGGTAAAATTGTGAAACAAAAAGATAACTTCTGAAATCACCATTTGAAATGTCGTGGTTTATTTGTAGAGAAAGCATAGTGTTTAAATCTAGTCTTAAAAATTAAGAACTGAAATACTTTACAACATAGTTTTTATTTTTATTTATTTATTTATTTTTGTGAGGAAGATCAGCCCTGTGCTAACATCAATGCTAATCCTCCTGTTTTTGCTGAGGAAGACCAGCTCTGCGCTAACAGCTATTGCCAGTCCTCCTTTTCTCCCCCAAAGCCCCAGTAGACAGTTGCACGTCATAGTTGCACATCCTTCTAGTTGCTGCATGTGGGACGAGGCCTCAGCATGACCCCAGAAGCGGTGCATTGGTGCGCGCCTGGGATCCGAACTCCGGGCCGCCAGTAGTGGAGCGCGCGCACTTAACCGCTAAGCCATGGGGCGGCCCCAACATAGTTTTTAAAGTAAATACAGAAATTTAGTATTCTTGAAGTACTAGAACCCTGACCAGATGAGAGATTTCTTTGGAAGTACTTGACTATGATAGAAATTCTTGCCTGCTTTATAGTTAAAATAACTTGAAATAGTTTATCATCTTCTCAAATTGCAGTTGCTTTAATTTGTTGGTTAAATGCTTAAAGGTTTAAAATTAGCCTGACTTAAACTTCTTTGCCCCCTTATGAATGGAATATGTGGTGGATTTAATTATACTGTTTTTGGGGTGTTTTATTTCTATTTGAAATTATAGTGGGGCAGTATATCTCTTCCCCAAAAGAAGTTTCAAACTAAAATATTTTTTAACTGTTCCCTGAAGGTATGATAAAAGAACTAGTAATTATAAAGGTAGAGGTAGAAGATTTAATTATATAAATTATGCCATGCATATTTCAGGTTTCTGTTTCTTGTGGAATACCTGACTTCAGGTCAAGAGACGGTATTTATGCTCGCCTTGCAGTAGACTTCCCAGACCTTCCAGATCCTCAAGCAATGTTTGATATTGAATATTTCAGAAAAGATCCAAGACCATTCTTCAAGTTTGCAAAGGTACTATGAACTCTTCTATTTGTCCCTTTGGCCTCTGCTCATGAAAAAATATTTTGTTCACATTCAGACTTCTAAAGCTTACTACTAGAAAATTGGGTACTAGTACTGTCGTGGAGTAAGACCACTGAAATAAAGTCATATCAGTCAGAATTCCCTTCTTCCTGAAAGGGACTGTCATTTACTCTTCTTCATTTTAGGACTGATCTTATTTTCAAAGAAGAGGCTATTTCACTTTTTTGCAATTTGCACTTCAGTAATGGCTTTTACATTTGTCCAGGCCTTTTTAGAGGTTAGAAGACCATATAAAAGTAACATCATTGTTTTGATTTTTACTATTTTTTATGGGTCATAAAGATTATAACATCTGCTTTGGTATGTATTACAGTAGCCAGGTTTTAACACATGAGGACGTGCCTGAAAAATTTGTAATTAGGGAGTGGAGAAGATTCTTAGGTTGCATTTTAGTTAAGGTTGCTCTTTTCTGGTCTAGAGTCTCTAGAGCTGCGCTGTCTAGTTCAGGAGCCACTAGCCACATGGGGCTGTTGAGTACTTAAATGTAATGAGATATATAATGTAAGTGTGGAAGACACACCAGAATTTGGAAACCTAGTATAGGAAAAATAGAAATATTATTAATTTTATTTATTATATATTAACAAATATTGATTATATGTGAAAATAATACTTTTGATAACAGGTTATAAATTATGAAAATTTCATGCTTTTAATGTGGTTGCTAGAAAATTTAAAATTACATACATGGCTCACATATTTCTTTTGGGCAGCTCTGCTCTAGAGTATAGTTTGATACTATATTATACCATTCCCAAGAGATTTTACTCAGAAAACTTTTATTTTTTTTCCTAGAGTTTATTCTTGTGGAAAGAAATTGTTATTACTAAACTTCAGTATATTTGAAAAGGTCTTTTTGTATTAGTGACTATTTTTTAGTGAATCTAGAAATTAGATGAACCTGAATTTTAATTAAAGGGTAACCTCAGCTACTTTCAAATCATGTGGTCTATTTATGTAACTATACGAAAAGCTCTGCAAATTCACAATAAATGGTGTTAGTTTAAACTGTCTGACTATCTTTAAAGAAATACTTTGTTTCATCCAACTGTGGTTATAAATAGGAATTAGAGTAAAATGGGGAAATTATATTAAAATTTCTTGGATATGATTTAATTGCTAAAACTGAAAACTAAATTGGAAAAATTTTCAGGCTACTAAGAGAATTTTTAATCTTTCCAAAAATCAATCTGAAACATAAAAATTTTGAACACTTCATGTATCAGCAGTAATGATGGTTATTTAAGCTTTAGAACAGACATCTGGTTCAAACTGAATTGAATAAAGAGTATAAAGTTAGTTTCTTTTTATTTTTCTTAATTACAAGATTATGAATTAGTGAAGATTTACTGTTTTAACATAGTGCTGCTCATGGTACTACTGCATGATTTTGAAGACGGGTGATACGTTATAGGGTTCTTGAATTGGACCTAGGACACTGGCATTCTAATAGCTCTAGTTAGCAGAAATGAACACTTTTAGAAGGCCAGCAGGTAACTAGAAATTATTATTTTAATCTTATATCTGATTATAAAAACTTGATTCATTAGTGCATTTATATAATGCTCACAAGATTTTTGCTGTAAATTCTGTGTTCTGAGAGGAAGCCAAATTATGTTGCCCAAACCAACTTGTCAGCATTTTTTCCTATTAAGTATATATTAAATTGCCTGGTAAAGGAGTAACCTGACGCTTGGAAAAAGTGTGGTAACTGAGAATAGGAATAGCAAGGTTGAGAAAGACTGTAACCTTAGTTATCTAATGAACAAACTGGGTATTCATTTTTAGCTTAGACCAGCTTTGACATGTAAAAATCTGTAGAAGCAATTCAGAATTACTCTGATAAACTATAAGAACTTTTAAAAATGCACTTAATAGAAATCTAGACAGTGCATAAGGGAAAATATGTGAATTACAGTAAAAATGGTACACTGTTAATGAGTTACTGTTCTTAACCACTGTGTACAGATTTTATACCACCTGGGAGAAGAAAAGGTTGGAGGGGTAGCATTTTCCACTTCTCTAAAAGTTTTAAGAATTTATGCATGTTTTTACTGTTAGTTAATAAAGTGAAAAAAAATAAAGTCAATCATTTATAAGGTGTAGCCTTTTCTAATCTTGTTTATATAAATTTAATTTTGCTTAATTACTTTTCTGAGTTTTCATTTAAGTTATGGTAAGAGCTAAATAAATTAACCTTTATAACTGCTAGTCGTATAGAATTGTTGTACTTTAATTCTCACATTAGGAACTGTCTAAAAGAAAGCTTCTAGTTGCTGAAGTTGCATTTAAAATTAATAGTAATAGGTAGGAGAGGCTGAGTTAATTTGGATGTAAAAATGAATACTGAGGGGCCGGCCCGGTGGCGCAAGCGGTTAAGTGTGCGCCCTGTACTGCGGCGGCCCGGGGTTCGCAAGTTTGGATCCCGGGTGTGCACCGATGCACCGCTTGGCAAGCCATGCTGTGGCGGCGTCCCATATAAAGTAGAAGAAGATGGGAACGGATGTTAGCCCAGGGCCAGTGTTTTAGTGTTTTTGTGTAAAAGAATTCAAAGTGGTATTTACAGGCACACTGTAATACCCTGGTTCTCAAACAGGGAGCAATTTTGCAGGGGATGTTTGGTAACGTCTGGAGACATTTTTGAGAGTCAAGACTGGGGGTAGGGGTGCTAATGGCATTTAGTGGGAGGAGGCCAGGGATGCTGCTAAATATCCTACAACGCTTAGGAGAGCTCCTCAAAGCAAAGAATTAGCCACCCCAAAATGTCAGTAGTTTGAGAAGCTGCTCTAATTGGCCAGGAACCTCTTTAACATACCTCTCCATTACTTGGAATTTCCAGTCTAAATGAAATCTAAGTTTCTTCTCAATAATTATTTACAAGCAGTGGCTTGATACATGTGTAGAAATTCTTTCCTTCCAAAATGTCTAAATTTCACCAATAATATTTCCTGTTTTCATGGCTTCATATTAAATTGATTTTCTCTCATAACCAGCAAAAAAGTCATAAACTATCTTGATGAACTTTCTGCCTAGTATAGCAACTGGTAGGAAATTTTAGGTTATGAGTATCTTATTCACGTAATATTTTAGGAATCTAGTAAAATATAATATACCCTCCCCATCCTCCATTTTTGGATACTATCCTTCATTCTTTGTCCTCACTAATTTCTCCTTAAGCTTTTCCCTCAGTGTTCATTTTTTTTTTTTTTTTTGTGAGATCAGCCCTGTGCTAACATCTGCCCATCCTCCTCTTTTTTTGCTGAGGAAGAGTGGACCTGAGCTAACATTCGTGCTGATCTTCCTCCACTTTATGTGGGATGCCGCCACAGCATGGCCTGACAAGCGGTGCATCGGTGCGCACCAGGGATCCGAACCCAGGCTGCTAGCAGCGGAGCGCGCACACTTAACTACTACGCCACAGGGCCGGCCCCTACATGATTTTTAAGAAAAGGCTGCATAGTACTGTTTTATAGTCATACCAACTATATTTAATCAGTTTCCTATTAATGGCTATCTAGAGTTGTTTTTAAGGCAGTCAAAACTATCAGATTAATATAAAAAATTAGCATCTTTCATTATCATATTAGTGTTCTGTGTGGATGACTGCTTTTTACTACTGGCCATGGTATATCTTTGGATCACCTGTTTGTTCTTAACTATTCTTTTCCATTGGGATCCTTTTCTTACTTATTTGTGGGAACATGATGTTGAAGAGTGTTTTTATGTTAGAAGATGATTGGAATTCCAGCCTCCAGTAATCCCATGAAGAAGTGCAAAATGAAGTGTACTTACTAGACTAGTCTTGATTAGTCTTACTAGACTAGTTTGCGGTACCTAATGAAATGGTGCTTGCCTAAAAGAAAAATAAGAAACTTGAGGTTGAGGGATCAAAAATTGAAAAGGCAGTATTGCATAGTGGTTAAGAGCTGCACTTTGGTATCAAAACTGGGTTTGAATGATAGCTCTGCTACTTACTGGCTTTTGTGACTTTTGGCAAGTTACTTCTGTGCTTTGGTTTCTTCATCTGCAAAATGAGGATATATATGTCTACAGTAGGGCCAGCAAATCTTTTCTGTATATGGCCAGGAAGTAAATATGACCTTTGTGGACCACATAGTAGCTCTGACCTGTATTCTTTGTTTTTCTCTACACCCCTTTAAAATGTAAGAACCAGCCCTCAGCCTAGTCTACAGCATTATATTAAAAGTGCTCCTGTTTTGCCTGGTACGTACTAAAAGTTCATTAAGTGATAACTAATAGCTTGATTAATTGAAATTCTCTTGTGTTAGGTTAGTACATGGGTTGGCTAACTACGGCCTTAGTCCAAATGTGGCCCACTGCCTGGTTTTTTGTGTGTGTGTGTGAGAGGAAGATCAGCCCTGAGCTAACATCCATGCTAATCCTCCTCTTTTTGCTGAGGAGGACCGGCCCTGAGCTAACATCTATTGCCAATCCTCCTCCTTTTTATTCCCCAAAGCCCCAGTAGATAGCTGTATGTCATAGTTGCACATCCTTCTAGTTGCTGTATGTGGGACGCGGCCTCAGTGTGGCCGGAGAAGCAGTGCATCGGTGCGCGCCCGGGATCCGAACCCGGGCCGCCAGTAGCAGAGCGTGCGCACTTAACTGCTAAGCCACGGGGCCAGCCCCCCACTGCCTGTTTTTGTATAGCATATGAGCTAAGAATTTTTAAATGGATGGGGAAAATGAACAGTATTTCACGGCATATGAATGTTGTATGAAATTCTGTCAGTGACCATAAATAAAGTTTTATTGGGACACAGCCTTGCTCAGTCATTTGCATATTGTCTATGGCTGCTTTTGCACTACAATGGAAGATTTGAGTGGTTGCGACAGAGACTATATAGAGAGAGACTGTATGACCCACAAAGCCTTAAATATTTACTATATGGTGTCCTGTGTGGGAAAAGTTTGCTGAACTTTGAGTTCCTCAGGGAACCAGACTTAGAACAGTTGAATTTCTTTGTCAGGTGACTAACTGTAATTTGTAAGTATTGATTAGGTAAGATATTGAATAGTCTATTCAAGTGTAGTTTTTTGGAATGAATGAAACCAGACAAGGGATTATGAGGATTTTCCTTACCAGGATGGATCAGTTTTATTTCTCTCTTTGGCAGCATGGAGAATTTACGTTCTTGTTTCCTACCAACTCTTCTTATTGCCTCCCTCTGTGCTGAGGGAGGAAGGAGGTAGATAATAGCAAATAGTGGCATCTCGAACTTTGATGAGCCCTTTTAGTTTTGAGGGGTTGCAGTTAACACTCCTGCCTTTGAGTGGGGTCTCATTCATATTGCTGGAAATTTTGGGAAGAAATCAAGCAGAGAGCATCTCTGGAGGAAAGCCATCATTTCTGCGTGAAAACTCACTCTGGCAGATAATTCTAAGGTTTAGTTTTGACCACATTGGTTGCCTATGGCCAATTACTGAATTGTTTGCATGTTTCTGCACACAGCTGTGTGGAAGCAACATCTTTTTTTTTTTTTTTTTGGTGAGGAAGATTTGCTCTGAGTTAACATCCATTGCCAATATTCCTCTTTTTTTTTTGCTTGAGGAAGACTCGCCCTGAGCTAATAACACCTGTGCCAGTCTTGCTCTGTTTTGTATGTGGGTCATCGCCACAGCATGGCTTGATTATTGGTGTACGTCCAAGCCAGGGATCCGAAACTGTGAACTCGGGCTGCTGAAGCGGAGTGTGCTGGACTTAACCATTACACCATGGGGCCGGCTCTGAACGTGTTTTGTTTTGTTTTTGTTTTTTGAGGAAGGTTGGCCCTGAGCTAACATCTGTTGCCAGTCTTCCTCCTTTTTTCTTTTTTTTCTCCCTGAAGCCCCAGTAGATAATTGTATGTCACAGTTGTACATCCTTCTGGTTGCTCTCTCTGGGACGCTGCCTCAGCATGGCTTGATGAGCGGTGCACAGGTCCACGCCCAGGATCCGAACCGGCAAACCTAGGCCACCGAAGCGGAGCGTGTGAACCCAACCACTACGCCACCAGGCTGGCCCTCTCACGACGTGTCTTTTTAATAGCGTTTTTGAGCCTTTGGTCCCAGCTCTCTTTCCACTCAAATTTATAAGGATCCCTATGGAAGTAACAGAATGGCCCAGACTACACAATTGGTTCCGGGCCCACGTGATTGGTTCCTGAATAGGATTTAGAATGTTCAGATTTGGGATGGCCTGTCTTGCTTAGAACAGGGTAGCATGTTGCAGGAAGAATTAATCCATACTTTATCTGAAAGCTGTATCTGCAGCCATTTGGTTTTTAGCAAACTTTTCATGTTAAGAGCCTGCCTTATGAGTAGTTTCTGTTAAAACAGTCCTTCCAGAGTAATTCCTTTTCATTTTTTCAGATTATATCCCTTAGTTTGAACACAGTGTTTAAATCCAATGATTTAGACATGGTCCACTGCATATTTGAAAGAAAACAGACCAAGTTAAGATTCAAATCACTTAGGTTCTATCACATGAAAGGTTTATAAAATAAAACAAAAAAAACTTCACAAATTATCCCCACTATAGGAATGGATTCGTAACTTTAAGGTTTAAACTACGCTGAACTATTATGGGTTGGACGTGAAGGGAAACATGAAGGGAGTGCAGAGCCAAATCTAGTATCCCACACCTTTGTGCTTCGTACCCTCCCCTTTAAAAAGGAGGGCGGTGGTGGTGATAAGGCACACACAAGTTCATTCCAAGACGGTGGAGTTTTGGTACTCTTGCTCCCCGACACTGCTTTGGAGGTAGTCATTTGTTCTTGTTCTGCGCTTGGTATGCTGTTACCACTTCCCTTACTTCTTGAGATCCTATTTTATCTGTTGCCTAGCATATTCTGATACTTGTTAAAATATTCTAACAGCTGTTTCCAGAGGGAGCTTTAATAAGATTCTGTGATTAATCCTCTAAAGGTAAATGTAAATGTACTAGAACAAAGCATCCTGGAGAGAAAGCAGTGGTTAATATAGCACAACCCAATGGTCCAAAACAATGTGGGTTTCAGTTTTCTATAAACATTAGTTTTAATAAGCTCTTCACTTGTTACTTCTTTCTATATGCATTGTCTGTTTCTTAAATTGCAAAGTTGTCCATGAAATTCATGATATTTGAATGAGGCAAAATTTTTGGATTTTTATGTAATACAGATTTTCAGCAGCATATGGACATGTATGTGATAGCTGTTATAATGAGATTTGCTTATTATTTTTACCTAAAAGGTATCCCTGTAGTTTTTTTAAATTTGAAATATTAAATAGGTTAAAAGTCATCTAATCTTTTTTTCCTTTTAATTTTTTTTGCGGTAACATTGTATAATCTCATTAAACTTTTTTGTATAATGTCAGAAGTGAAAGTTCCCACTCGCTGCTGTTTATAGCTTGTTTGTATCCTTCCTGACTTTGTTATATGAACATACCTATATACATGTGCATATAATTTCCATTTTTGCTTAATAACAAAACAACAAAAAAACTATACACACTGGTGACTAAGTGGCTTTTTTCACGTATGTCATGCACCATCTTCCAGGTCAGTGCATCTAGACCTCCCTCATTCATTTTAATGGCCGCATACTCCACTATTATGGATGTACCATATTTCTACAACCAGTCTCCTATTGATGGACATGCAGTTGTGTCTAGTTTTTTGCTAGCATTGTAATAGGTTAGAGGCTGTAATGAATGGTAAGGAAGTGTTGGTAGCACTACTTTAAACAAAAAAGTAAAGAAGAAACTTCCTTTGCCATGGTCACTTAAATGAAATTTAATAGAAACACTGTCAGAAGTTGAGAGGACCAAAATTGATACTTTTTCTCTGATCTTTTTGCCATGTGTATATCTGAATTCTTTGTTTTTAAAGAAGAAACAGCATTGAAGCATTATTTGGGGGGAAAAACACACACACAAAATCCAGCAACTCAGCATTCATGAGCAACTCATTACTATACCAGTATGTGCCTGTGCAGTGGAAAGAAAACAATTTTGGTAAGGAATTAAAACTTTAGCTTTAAACTTCCAACAGGTTAATATTTGTAATAAATGATGAATCAAAAAATTTTAATATTTTTATGTTGACAGTGCCTTTTTTTAGTTTTAGAAAAGAAGTCACCATACCTTTGATATCTTTCATTTCAGTTTAAACTTTCCCCCTTCTTCTTTTAAAAAAAAAACAAACCTGAATTTACAGCCAATAAAAATTAGATCTATCCTAAGGCGTGTATTTCTTCTGACTTATATTAAAATATCTGTTAACATTTATTAGAGATGTTTATGGGTCGACTTTATCCTTTTCTTCAAGGGGCCAACTTCACTAATTGCTGAATTTTATACATATTATAGCAACAGTCCTTTTGTAGGTGTGCGTGGCATCCATCTAGATGCTTTGAGATGTTCATGTATTGTTTTTTAGATTATTTATACATGGGGGATTATCAGTAGTTTTTTTTGTTAAACCTAAACATATGACATCTGTTATACTTATTTCTTTAATCTTTTTTCTGCCTTTTGCATTATATAGGAAATATATCCTGGACAATTCCAACCATCTCTCTGTCACAAATTCATAGCCTTGTCAGATAAGGAAGGAAAACTACTTCGCAACTATACTCAGAACATAGATACACTGGAACAGGTTGCAGGCATCCAAAGGATAATTCAATGTCATGGTTAGTAAACTTCAGAATTGCTTTCTGTTACTTGGTTAGTTAGTTTTATAGGGAAAATTAGGATTAGAAAGTAGGCTGCCATCCAGGAATGGAGATTAAGCATCCAGGAACGGAGATCAAGCCCTATTATTTAATCATGTTACCTGATCAATTATAGATAAATTCAGAAAAAAATGAAACCAGCTTGGCCTTGACACTTGTTTGTACAAAACATCAGATATTAATGTGCTTTTGGATTTCAAAAGATGTAGCAGTTGCATTCCACTAAATTATTTTAAATAACCTTTTTGATTACAAAAGTAATATTAGCCAGGTATGAAAAAACATGACATCTTTAGTTTTTGAACGAAAGAAACTAGATAGTTCAGATGTACAGATTTCACAAATTTAGAAGACTTTCAATCTAAAGTATGAACAGACCATTTTCTTATGTATCTAAACTGTTTTTAAAACAATTGTTAAGCTAAGGTAATACAATTGTAAATTTCCAATTCTGCACTGTTTTATCCCAGGAGGAGTTGGTTTATTTTATTGAAAAGAGTAGCTTTATGAGGCATCATTATATCAATGTCTCAGTAATTGAGGATTGGATTCTCTCCTTATTTATTATCTATATAATTATTTTAATTATTCATCACCCAAATTCTTCCATGGAATCTCTTAAAATTTTGGAATTCACTAAATTTTCTGGTGTGAAACTTTGTTTTATAACCTTTGTGGTATTTTAAGAAATGAAAACATTCCTTTAATAAAGCCTATGTGTATGTTGGTTGTTTTTAGGTTCCTTTGCAACAGCGTCTTGCCTGATTTGTAAATACAAAGTTGACTGTGAAGCTGTACGAGGAGATATTTTTAATCAGGTAATTTATCACTCATATTTTAGGAATTGTGCATGTCTCTGATCTGTTTCTTCTGTTGCCTCCAAATCCTTTTTTTTTTGAAAGTATTTAAATCCTTTTTTTTTTGAAAGTATTTATGTGGTACAGAAAGATCCAGGAAGAGAGTGTTAACCATTGGGAATTCTGGTGAAATTACATAAGAAGCTTTCAATACTTTAAGTTGAAAACATTGCTCCATAATGTCTCTAAGATGATGAAATTGGCTCCTTAATATCTAAGCCTTAAATAAAAACCCAGATCATAAAGTGAGGTGTTGCTATATTTAGTTTTTCTCCTTACTTTCCCTTTTTAGTGCCTTTCAGATTTGGAATCTTAAATTAGTTGTGGTAATCCTTTAAAACATTTAAAAAATTATTGTAAAAGGTATTTCATGTATGCCCACTATCAAATTATATACAGGAAAATATGGCAGAGAATAAAAACCTTCCAGAAATAAATTCTATGTGCTTAGCTGCATGTATAATTAATCATATACAGTCATGCACCACGTAATGACATTTCAGTCAACCACAGACCGCATACATGATTGTGGTCCCGTGTTAGTACCATATGGCCTAGGTGTCTAGTAGGCTATGCTGTCTAAGTTTGTGTAAGTACACTTTATGATGTTCACATGATGGTGAAATCACCTAACAATGAATTTTTCAGAACATATTCCTGTCATTAAGTGACGTATGACTGTATAGTTATGAGAGGAGGACAGCATATTAAAATGGAATCATTATCTTACAAAATTTTTTAGAGAATTAGGTCTTGTGTGTGCATACATACATATACATGCTGGTTTTTCCTTTTTTTTTTTTTTTTTTTTTGTGAGGAGATCAGCCCTGAGCTAACATCCGCCAATCCTCCTCCTTTTTTTGCTGAGGAAGACGGCCCTGGGCTAACATCGGTGCCTATCTTCCTCCACTTTATATGGGACGCCGCCACAGCATGGCTTACCAAGCAGTGCGTCGGTGCGCGCCCGGGATCCGAACCAGCGAACCCCGGGCCGCCGCAGCGGAGCGCGCGCACTTAACCGCTTGCGCCACCGGGCCGGCCCCGCTGGTTTTTCCTTTTAATATACAGTGGACTCTTGAATATCAAATGTAGGTCTATAGATATTATAATAGCAACATTGTATTTCTTTTTATGTTAATAAACTAACCAGTTATTGACAGTTGACACTGACATTTAGGTTGTATCCAGTTTTCCCTGGTATTTATCCACAGCTTTTCTTTCTTTTTTTCTTTTTTTTTTTGTGTGGACCATCAGCCCTGAGCCAACATCTGTGCTAATCCTCCTCTTTTTTTGCTGAGGAAGACCAGCTCCGAGCTGACATCTATTGCCAATCCTCCTCCCCTTTTTTCCCCAAAGCCCCAGTAGATAGTTGTAGGTCATAGTTGCACATTCTTCTAGCTGCTGTATGTGGGACACGGCCTCAGCATGGCCGGAGAAGCGGTGCGTCTGTGCGTGCCCGGGGTCCGAACCCGGGCCACCAGCAGCGGAGCGTGCACACTTAACCGCTAAGCCGCGGGGCTGGCCCCACAGCTTTTCTGTTTTGATAATTTTGAAATGCCTTCTTAGGAGGTGCGGAAATGTTGAGTATTTCTAACTTGGGCTTTCCCTTCTCTTCCCCACCTCAACCAAAATCTGGAACATGCAGGTGGTTCCTCGATGTCCTAGGTGCCCAGCTGATGAACCACTTGCTATCATGAAACCAGAGATTGTATTTTTTGGTGAAAATTTACCAGAACAGTTTCATAGAGCCATGAAGTATGACAAAGATGAAGTTGATCTCCTCATTGTTATTGGGTCTTCCCTGAAAGTAAGACCGGTAGCACTAATTCCAAGTAAGTTGGTGATGATCTTTAATGAACATTTGTATATATATTGCCCCAAGTTGTGGGTCTGTACAATAGACCCCAGTGATCTTGTTCTGTTTCTGGTTAAAAAGTGGTGAAGAGCCAAACTTTATTTTTTAGGTGACATTCTTATGCATGAAGATTGGTTAATCTGACATTTTGGTGGAGGGAGAGGACTGTCAAAACAGAAGTAATGTTAGATTCTAATGTATATGAAAAATTAAGACAAGGGAAACAGTTCAACTTAAACTTTTCAACAGAACGTGTTTTCAATGTGGCAGGAGTTAGCTTCAACTACTTTACATACACCTAGGAAATAGTCCTTAATCTATGTATTTTTAGTCTTTATTAGATTATACTTGTTGATCTTTCAAATTTAATTGATTTCAAGTCCAGTGAGTTCAAAAGTATAGCTTGATGGAAGTGTAAAGTACTCATGTATGACAGAATGTGGGAGTTCAAAATAATTGGTTTTTGTAAGAAGAACAGTCATGCCTTGTCATAATTATTATATGTGGATCTGCTTTACCCATAAGGGTATTTGTGTGTATCACAATGCTCAAATACAATTTAAGTCCCTATTACTCTCAGGAATATTTCTTTAACACGTGCTTTCATACTACCTTTTTCCTCCCTCTAGTGAGGAAACAAGGGAGAGGGAAGATAGACCGGGGGGGATTCAGTAGCATCAAGTGTGCCCTAAAAAGTGAGGGAAGGAGTAGAGGAGAGAATATCAAACCCTTAACCAGGGAATGACATTAGACCCCCTACAGCAGCAATCCAATAGGCAGCCAGAGGAAACAGTTGGAAGAAACAAGGAGTTAAACGCTCCTACCCTACATATGGTGGCTTTAGCAGTTTAACTCAGTCTTCCTAAATAGCTGTGAAATTCTATTAAGTAGAATATAGGACAATTTGTAATTAAATAAAACATGAAAACTTAATGTATAAGCTCCTTTATTTTTTTGAGTTATTTTTTCTCTTTAAAGGTAAGGCAGAGAAATTCTTAAAAGTTTTTTGTGAGTTAGTAGAATAGCTTGTTGGGGATAGGCAGAGGTAATTTTTAAAAAATGTAGACAGGTATATATAATAGTGGAGAATAGTCTCGTATGAATTTTCACACTCTTCATCAGGAGCTATTTCAGTAGAATAACTCACTGTGTCAAGAACTCTTCTGTGCATCTGACACATGAATTCATTTAATCTGCACTGCAACTTTGTGGACAAGCACTGCTATTATCCCCAATATACAGACAAGGAAGTTGAGGTACAGAGTAGGAAATTCTGGGAAGATTGCTCAGAGGTAACCAGGTAACAGGAGCAGAACCTGAAATTTTATAAAAGATGATTAACTGCTAATTTTTTTACTCGATAGCTTGATGAAATGTAATGGTTTGGTTAAGCACTAGTGGTGGGTTTCTTTTTTCGTATTAGGAGCGTTAGACCTTTGCATAGTGTATTGGTTGTGGCTTTATTAACTTAACTCCCTTTCCTTTTTCTAACTCTTATTTTTCACCCTCTTTTTAGGTTCCATACCCCATGAAGTGCCTCAGATATTAATTAATAGGGAACCTTTGCCTCATCTGCATTTTGATGTAGAGCTTCTTGGAGACTGTGATGTCATAATTAATGAATTGTGTCATAGATTAGGTGGTGAATATGCCAAACTTTGCTGCAACCCTATAAAGCTTTCAGAAATTACTGAAAAACCTCCACGAACACAAAGAGAGTTGGCTCATTTGTCAGAGTTGCCACCCACACCTCTTAATATTTCAGAAGACTCAAGTTCACCAGAAAGAACTTCACCACCAGATTCTTCAGTGATTGTCACACTTTTAGACCAAGCAACAAAGAGTAATGTTGATGATCCAGATGTGTCCAAATCAAAAGATTGTGTAGAAGAAAAACCACAGGAAGTACAGACATCTACTAGGAGCATTGAAAATGTTACTGAACAGTTGGAAAGTCCGGATTTGAAGAATGTTGGCTCCGATACTGGGGAGAAAAATGAAAGAAGTTTAGTTGCTGAAACAGTGAGAAAGTGCTGGCCAGCTAGACTGGCAAAGGAGCAGATTAGTAAACGGCTTGATGGTAAGAAAGGCTGTGGAGCCATTTTGAAGGTATAATTATTGTAACAAAATATTTGCAAGAAATGAGCCATTTTGGCAGGGTAGCTTTATGCAGCTAAATGTAACAGTTGATTGTGTTTAGAGAAACTGTAAAGTTGAGAATGTAAGCTAGAGAAAGATAAACAGTGGTATCTTACATGGGGAAGAAATAGGGTATTTAATTTATAATTAAAGTGTGCCCTGTACCTTGTGTTTCTCTAGGGAATAAGCATTAAATTGAGAAGAAAACTGGGAAGTACTGAGAGCTCTGCCATTGCCTGGTGAGAGCTTTAGCTGGTAGAAATGATGCCTGAGATTTGGGTGCTTATTGTGGGTTAGCTGCTTTACATACATTCTATTTTAATCTCATGAGATAGGAACTATTATTACTTCTGTGCTACAGGTGGGGAAACTGAGTACAATAGAGGTTAAGTATCCCATGCAAGGTAACTCCTAGGACGTGCAAGAGCCAGATGGGATTCCAGGTCTATCCTCAGAGCCTGTCCTCTTAACCACTATGCTTTGTTGTCTCAGATCTAGAAAACATCTCTCTGATTCCTCTCCACTGAATATTAGGAATAGCATCTACCCTGTTTTGACACATGGGAAGTCTTTACCAATTAGTATTAAATTAATATAGATGAAATCACTTTTTTGGAAATCAGCATTTAAGTCCAAGTAGTATATACAGTGAAAAATTCTAATTTAATCAAAGTAAAAAACATGTGCTCTTGGGGCCGGCCCAGTGGCATAGTGGTTAAGTTTGCACGCTCTGCTTCCACTGCCCAGGGTTTGCAGGTTCGAATCCCGGGCGGGGACCTATGCACCAGCTCATCAAGCCATGCTGTGATAGCGTCCCATATAAAGTTGAGGAATATGGGCATGGATGTTAGCCCAGGGCCAATCTTCCCCAGTAAAAAAGAGGAGGATTGGCAACAGATGTTAGCTCAGGGCTAATCCTCCTCACACACAAAAAAGCGCTCTTTAACGTAGATGTAACAGTCTTGTATGACTTAAACATTAAGTCCCACTCCATTTACTATACATGGTGAAAATTGACAAATTTTAGACAAATGTATTAAGTGTTCTAATCATTTGCTGTAAATGAATCTTAGTTCAGTTGACTAAGCCTTTACGCCTTTTCCATACTACAGTTTAGCAAGTTCTGGAGATACAACAATTGATCTACTGATGTTTGCGTATAATTATAAAAATAGGTGATTAAAAAAATAGGTGACATTAAAAAAAGGTAGATGCTACTTAGAGGGGTTTAGGTTATAGAAGGCTTTCCAAAAAACCTAACTCCTGACTTTGGGTCTTAAACAATAAGTAGCGAGTTACAAGTAGGGGAAGTTTTTCCCAGGGAAAATGAGAGAAGGTGTATTAGAATGCTTATGTTTGCAAATGTGGCAAGAGTCAGAAGTAGAAAAATTGCTGTTGATTTAGTCAGGTAATATAAGTCTCTACTATGTACAAAGTCTCCTTATGCACTGGAAGACTTTGCACTGGGGATTTTCTTTGCACTGGAGATTTTCTCTGAATATCTTTTGACAGATGGATCAAACACACAGAACTCTTTGCCCCAGGAAACAAAAATTAAACCTGGAGCAGTCTCTTTGGTATTATACTTCGGTTTTACTCGACCAATTTAGTCCTTAAAGGTAAAGGCTTTGGAATTAGACCTGAGTTGTCTCAGATCTACCTTGAGCAAAGTCATTTAATCTCTCAGTTTCTTAACCAAACCTGTAAAATGGGAATAAAATAGCACACATTTCATAGTATTGTGAGAATTTATAAAGATAACCAATATAAAGAGTATAAAATTGTAGCTGTTAAAACCAAATAACCAGACTTGACTCATTTTAGTTTGCCACTATTTCTGTTATGAGGTCAAGCTGAAAAGAAAGTGAGAACATATATGAGGTAAACTTTATATCTGTCTCTATGGTTGCCAAGAAAAGGGCAAAAACTGACAGGTACAGGGTACTTGGGCTGAGAAATAGATTTTTCAGTTCTTCAGGGGGGCCAGAGTAGAATGAAGCATTTTTAGAAGCATAGGCCAAAACTCTACAAAGAAAAGTACAGAACAGCCACATGTTGGGACCCCTTAAAAGACTGAGTGGGTGTGATTCAAGGGAGATGGCCGTATCAGAAGTACTGTGATGGGGTTTTCTGTTAGCAGCTAGAATACAAGTACTTGATGCCCTTTCTCTGATCATGAAAATTAATACTAGTGGCTTAGAAAACTGAAGAATACTATGTATTCCCTTCAAACAGAAGGAAATAAGTGATTTTCACACTCTAATTTGTGATGTAATAGTGGATTGTGAAATCAGTTTTGTGGATCAGAATGGTCACATCTATTAGGTTGTTTCAGAGAACTGGGTCATGATAGTGAATAATAAAGTTAGAAAGCTATTTTGAAGAGAAACTTAGGTATGTTTGGTAGATGGCATGTCACGCCAGGTAACTATGTAGTCGTTGGGCTTTTGTGAATTGGTCTGGGATATAGTGCAGTAACTGTAACGTTATGTGTGAAAACGCAGACTTAAGTTAGAAGCTACTTGTTTTTGTGAATTTTAGGGTAGAAAACATTTCATCATTAATGTTTAGGGTTCCCACCCATTCTCTTAAAAATCACAATGTAAACAAGAGGCTAAACCAAATTTGACCAAGCTGAGACTTTTAAAAACTTTATTAGTATTCATAGACTCAAACTGATGCTTTTAAGAGAAGAACATCTCAGAGGAGGTGCTCTTGACCTGGGGTCCAAAGCTGAGGGGAGAGAGCGGGATCTCTCCTTATTATCATAGGTCAAATCTTATACTGTGAATGCAAATTAGGGAGGGGGTTGGGGAAGAAAGGTTTAAGTCCAGTGCTAGATCAGTGCTTCTCGCACTTTAATGTGTATAGGACTCTTGTAAAAATACTGATTCAGTAGGTGGCTGGTGGGGCCCGAGAATCTAAATTTATAACAAACTCTCAGGTGATGCTAGCATCTACAGACTACACTTTGAATAGGTGGTGAAGCCGTTATTGACAAACTAGTTTAATTTTAGGTTTATAATAGGCAGGCAAAGTTAAATGAAAATATTTAATGAAGATGCTTTGAAAGCATAATATGTGCTTCAGAGAAGGTATATTCAATGAATATGAATTGGGTTATCTAACACAGGCTGAGCTGGATACTTCATCTCATCAAATCTGTTCAAAGGAGTTGGTTAAGTAACCTTTATTGCACATGGTTTTCTACATTTTTTCATACTAATATGTATGAAAATATTTAGGGTTGTTGTGAAAATATTTCATTTTCCAGATAAGGAAATTGAGGCACAGAGAGAACCACCCAAATTTACAAAGCTGGTGAGTGGCAGAACTAAAATTTGCACCCACCACTTAGTTGAGAGCTTGTTTTTTAAAAACACTATAGAAATAGCCTCTAGTAATGATACTTAGGTAAAAGGCAGAGCTGGAACCTATGTTTATTCTAGACTGCCCAGTCAGACCAAGTTAGTCTTAAAAAACTGGAAATAACTTCTTTCTCATTTATTACTTTATTTCAGGTAATCAGTATCTGTTTTTACCACCAAATCGTTATATTTTCCATGGTGCTGAGGTATATTCAGACTCTGAAGAAGACATCTTATCCTCTAGCTCTTGTGGCAGTAATAGTGATAGTGGAACGTGCCAGAGTCCAAGTTTAGAAGAACCCATGGAGGATGAAAGTGAGATTGAAGAATTTTACAATGGTTTGGAAGATGATGCTGATGTTAATGAGAGAGCTGGAGGAACTGGATTTGGAGCTGATGGAAGTGATCAAGAGGCAGTTAATGAAGCTATATCCGTGAAACAGGAAGCAACGGACATTAACTATTCATCAAACAAATCATAATGTAATAATTGTCCAGGTACAGGAATTGTTCCACCAGCATTAGGAACTTTTAGCATGTCAAAATGAATGTTTACTTGTGAACTCAACAGAGCAAGGAAACCAGAAAGGTGTAATATTTATAGACTGGTAAAATAGATTGTTTTTTCATGTGTAATTTTTAACTTCCTTATTTCTGTACTTGTACACTCAACACTAACTCTTTTTTTTAAAAGAAAGGTACTAAGTATCTTAAATCAGCTGTTGGTCAAGACTTTCTTTTAAAGGTTCATTTGTATGATACATCCATATGTATATATAATTTTGTTTTTGCCTAGTGAAGTTTCAACATTTTAAAGTTTTCAAAAAGCCATTGGAATGTTAAATTAATGTAAAGGGAACAGCTTATCTAGACCAAAGAATGGTATTTTCACACTTTTCTTTGTAACATTGAATGGTTTGAAATCCTCAAATCTCTGTTCTGCTAAACTTTTGATTCTTTATTAGCACAATTACCTATTTTTAAACACTGGCATTTTCCAAAACTTGTGGCAGCTAACTAACTTTTTAAAAAATTTCATGACATGCAATGTGAGTAGAAGGAAGTCAGCAATATGTGGGAGAGCACTCAGTTGTCTTTGCTTTTTAAAGTAAGACGTGGTGCTAAGGGTATCAGGAACATTGTATTGTTCAAATGAAGATGGCTTTTGTACTTCCTGTGGACATGTAGTAATGTCTATATTGGCTCATAAAAGTAACCTGAAAAACAAATAAATGCTTTGGAAATGTTTCAGTTGCTTTAGAAACAATAGTGCCTGTCTGGGTCCCCTTAATCTTGAGAATATTTGCCATTGTTGTTTAAATACCTATCAATCAATCACTGTGGTAGAGCTTGCATTGATCCTTTTCCACAAGTATTAAACTGCCAAGGTGTGAATATGCAAAGCCTTTATGAATCTATAATAATGGTACTTCAACTGGGGAGAGAGTAATGTTTTGGACTGCTGCTTTTCTCTTCCATTAATGAGAGCAACAGGTCTCTGATTACAGTTCCAAAGTAATAAGATGTCAATTATAACTCAGCCAGTAAGTACATGTCTCCTGTTGGGAGGATTTGATGTAATAAACACCAAACTGCTAGCCTAGTATTACAGAGATGAACATGATGTAGCTTGTAATAGAATAGTTAATGAATGAAACTAGTTTCTGTAACGTGTCTTTATTTAAAAGCTTAGCCTGCCTTAAAACTAGAGATCAACTTTCTCAGCTGCAGGAGCTTCTAGCCTTTCAAAGAAGTTCGTATAAAATTGCACAGTAAGCATTTCTTTTCCACACCTTTTCCCAACATTACTCCCAAATTATAAAGTATTCCTATGTTGTTTTAGTATTTACTACAATAAAAAAAGTTTGACATATAGCTGTTCTTTAAGGATAAAATACCCAGCTAAGACCATTACTGCCAGAGAAAAAAATTTTACTGAATGGCCATTTCTCTACCTAAAAGATGTCTCAATCTGAATTTATTTGGCTACACTAAAGAATGCAGTATATTTAGTTCACCATTTGCATGATGTGTGTTTGTGCTATAGATGATATTTTAAATTGAAAAATTTGTTTTAAATTATTTTTACAGTGAAGACTGTTTTCAGCTCTTTTTATATTGTACATAGTCTTTTATGTAATCTTACTGGCATATGTTTTGTAGACTGTTAATGACTGGATATCTTCCTCCAACTTTTGAAATACAAAACCAGTGTTTTATACTTGTACACTGTTTTCAAGTCTATTAAAATTGTCATTTGACTTTTTTCTGTTAACTTACATTGTTTAAGGTATAAAATTTTACGATGATACAGAATTTGTATAGTTTTGAAGGCTATATTAGATGCTTTCTTCTCAACATTTCTTCATTCAACTTATAACAGAAGAATGGTACTTAAGCAAACACTGCCCAAGTGCTGGCTGCAGCAGTTGGTACACCAAAACCTCTCCTCTCCTTAGAGATCAAGTCCAAGCCTTAAACTCAAGCTAGGATGCTAGCAGAAATAAGGAGAGATGGTCTAATGACCTCTACCCACTTTTGAGTGACTAAAAGTCACCTGGGAAACTTTTTAAAGTATATATAACCTGAGCATCACCTCTTAGAGATACACATTTAACGGGCAAAGGCAGGGCCTGTGCAAATTTAAAAAAATGCCTGCAGAGGGCCAGTGGTGTAGCAGTTAAGTTCGCACACTCTGCTTCAGCAGTCCAGGGTTCACAGGTTTGGATCCCGGGCGCGGACCGATGTATCACTTGTCAAGCCATGCTGTGGTGGCATGCCATATAAAGTAGAGAAAGATGGGCACGGATGTTAGCCCAGGGCCAATCTTCCTCAGCAAAAAGACAGGACTGGCATCGGATATTAGCTCAGGGCTAATCTTCCTCTCACACACACACACACACAAAATGCCGTCAGGTGATTCAAAGGTATAGCAAGAGTTGAGAAAGGCAAGGAATAGGGGAGTAGGGGAGTTCCTTCTGCACTTAACGCTCCATTCCTAGGAGCTGACCTAACAGGGAGGGCAGACTTACATAAAATAAGCAGACTAGTCCCAATTTATCTCTAGAAATATTTCATCAATTAGCAAACACTGGCAAGGGTGGGGGAGCTATCAAAATAGGGTGAATTCTTTAGCAAAGGAGGACAAAACTACCATAAGGAGTTTGGATGGCCGAAGTGTGCAAGAGGTTGCAGAGCGGGAAAAGGCTGAGAACAGGAGCGTTTGCCCTTGCTTTCGGTGAGCTCACCATACTCTCTTTAGGGGAAGTCTGCCCTATGCATATTACACTTTGATTTAGGACTTGCTGTTAAACTAAACGCAGTAAAAATCATCTCTAAGACCAAATGTCTATTAGTAGAAATTAACCCTAATGAATGGTCTTTATGAGTGGACCCTATGAAAAGGCTGGGACTCGTCATTTAGGTGTCTCAGTTTTAAAAACTGCCTTCTGGTTTTATTTCATTTCAAGGCACATCTTGGTCCTACTGCTTTCTCAGTCAGTCTGAACAATGGCTGGCTATTCGTTAAAATTACTACTGAATTAAGATGGGTGAGTTACAAACACGACTGTGCTTACAAACATCTGTGTGGAGGCTAAACATTTTCAAGTTTAGGCAACTCAGTAATTACGGTCCTTATAATTTAGTGAACTCAGTATCTGCCTACTTTTCTACTCTACAAAGCTCAAGATATTTTTCAAAAAGCAAATGGCAATTTGAAAAATCTTCAGTGGTATTTTAATTTTCTACCATCAATCTCCTTGCTGTTTATGCTACCGTATGTCAGAGAGGAAAATAATATCAGACTTACCCAAATTAAGCCTTGTACTGTTGTGCTCCCAGATAAGATGCGAGATCCTTGTTAAAATATTTGTTCAACTGAATTCCATCTGTATTAATCCAAAGTGGCTGCTATTTCACAGATCGGCTTCATAGCATACAGAGGTTACTAAAGAAAAAAAAAGCATCTGACACATACATCTACATGTTTTTGATGTGAACAATCACTACCCTCAAGGAATGGATGCACAGGGAAACAGTCTGATATCAAGTATATGCAAGAATTTTTGTAGGGAAGAATGCTACTTTGAGAAAAATTACCTTAGGTGAGAATATTGTTTTAGACTATAGAAAGACACCTATGGCTCAGCAGTAGAAGTTTTTAAGTTAAAACTACTGAAAAGCACAGGTCTACAATCCCTTTTCCAAAATCTTTGGGATCATTTGCATTTTGGAATTATGAATGTTAAAGAATTTGCAAAGCACATCTATTATGTAGCACCCCACAGAGGTCTGAAGGAGCACCTAGATCAAACACAGAAAGTAAACACATTAACATTGCCACAGTAAAATGTACAAAATAGTCGCACATTTAGTCCTGTTTAATACCATAAATAGCCTCAACAATTCAGATCAGGTTTTGCTGCAAAATGAGATAAGCCAGTTTTTTTCAGAATGATTTTGGATTTTGGAATTACAGATAAGAGACTTGAGGACCTTTATAAAACAGACAAATTTGTATGGGAACGGGAACCATCAAACCAAAATTTAAGAGACCTTCCCTGAGACATTCCTCTTTGAAGAATTTTGAATCTTATGAGAACCACTGAAAATTTAAATATTAAACCAATAAATCTTTATTATTTAAACAGTTTTCACGGCATTTTTTATAAATTTAAAAAATAAATATTTGCACTATAGCAGAAAGTCACATGTGTTGCATCAACTCACTGTTACAATTTAATGACAGGAGATAACTAAGCAACAGCACCATAAAACTGTTAAGATTTGTTTCTTAAAATTCAAGGAAATAGTTCTAAAGCACTGAAAATTCTGAGTAAATACCAATCTGCAGCATCAAGAGTTTTGAAAGCTATAACCCAGTGATTGGTTCTCCGAGTAGCCAATGTTTCTATTCCTGGCAACTGTAGGACAAAGTTCTTCCACTACTAAATATTAAGCTTTCTGATAACCTCCCATTTATCAGTAGCATCTCAAGATTCACAAAACAAAAGAACTACAAGTTATTTAAATAACTCCTATCTGTAATTTAGATTTGCACAAGGACATTTATTCTAGCAAAAGAAGCAAAGATTATGTTTTCACCATGCTAATTTTTTGCTTTTATAGTTTCTCAAAATAAGATTTAAATCATAATTTTTCACCCTTAAAAGTCAGTTCAGTTCAATTACAACCATAGAAACTGTACTGGTATCGGAACATAACTATTTTATTACAAAACTTAACATTATTTACAAAATGAAAAAATAATCGAATGACTACTGCAGGCCAAAGTTAAAGGTTTTTCACCCACTGATTGAAGAAAAATTAAGCAACACTTCCATGCACTCACACACCAGATCATTTATGAAATATGCAAACTCCTAAAATTCATGTTAGTAAAACTTCAATGTATTCACAATACTTGTATGTTTATTGGAAGATGGCAAAAAAAATCCATGGTTCTGTACAATAATTTTAATATTAACACAGTTTGTTCATTTTCCTTTAATATATTTTGGCTTTCATGAATACTCATAGCATTGAACATTTTGCAACTAAGAATTATAATAGTACCTCTGTCACCTTGCTGAATTCATCACCACAAGAAAAACACAAATTAGTTTAATGCTTTTGCAGTAAACTGAATAGTTATTAATTCCAAAGTTATATTAAACTGAAGCCTTCATTGTGATCAATAGCTTGGATCAGTTTAGAGCGTAGAGTTTCTTTTTCTGTATATTTTGGAAGATCCAGAAGATTAAAACAGGTATGTGAAACTGGGAGATATTCCTCACCACCTCCTGTGGACTGGATGACTAGTTTTAGACTCTTCATACCAAGAATAGGAATGCGATCACTACCTGTCAAAAATACTGCCAAGAAAAAAATCACTCAGCCAACCACTTTTATCAAAACAACAATATAGAGTATCAAGTTATTTAGTACAGTCACTATAGCAAAGGTTTACATTAACATTTGCTCTAATATGGAAGGCTATCTCCAGAATTTGTGGAAGCACTATTTTTGAGACACACACTAATTATACATCCACACAATGTTTTTTCTTTAAAAGTGTAATCTTAATATTAGCACACAGGAGATAACCAATGTTTGATGAATGACTCACTATTGTCCCTGACAAAAACATTTGGGGAGCCCTTCTTTTGGGAATAGCTGTTTAGAACTAGTTTATAAATCAAATACAAAATACAGTTTGGGTTATGATTCTTTTTTCTGTTTCTTTTGTTTTTAAACAGAAATTTATAATGGGCAGCCAAAACTCAAATCACTTAAGAATTACTTGTTATCTTTATGATATTTAACCAAGATTCTCATTTCAATTATCAAAGAGAGACTGACAGGGCCGGCCCCGTGGCTTAGCGGCGAAGTGCACGCGCTCTGCTACTGGTGGCCCGGGTTTGGATCCCAGGTGCGCACCGACACACTGCTTCTCCGGCCATGCTGAGGCCGCGTCCCACATACAGCAACTATGACATACAACTATCTATTGGGGCTTTGGGGGCGGTGGGGAAAGGAGGAGGATTGGCAATAGATGTTAGCTCAGAGCCAGTCTTCCTCAACAAAAAAAAAAAAAAAAAGAGGAGGATTAGCATGGATGTTAGCTCAGGGCTGATCTTCCTCACAAAAAAAAAAAAAAAAAGAGACTGACAAAAATATTCCTGGCAAATAGCAGAAGTATCAAAGACAATGTCATTGATTTAGATACATAAATTCTGACAACTTTATTCAAAAAATAAGTAAAATTTCAGGGCCAGCCCAGTGGCGCAGAGGTTAAGCGCGCGCACTCCGCTTCAGCGGCCTGAGGGTTCGCAGGTTCAGATCCCAGGCGCGCACCTGACACACCACTTGTCAAGCCATGCTGTGGCAGCGTCCCACATCAAGTAGAGGAAAATGGGCATAGATGTTAGCCCAGGGCCAATCTTCCTCAGCAAAAAGAGGGGGATTGGCATCGGATGTTAGCTCAGGGCTGATCTTCTTCACACACACAAAAAATACTAAAAAAATAAGTAAAATTTCAATTAGACTACAGATTTTAACAGATGAAAGACATACAGAGCTTAGGTTATAAAAAAGAGAACTAAGTCCTGGAAAAGCTAAGTTCTACTTTCTACAGAAATTCCCAAAGTTTTGGTGCCAAAGCAAAGAGAAAAAGAAGATGAAGACTGAACACAGAAAAGAGCTATACTCCAGAGATCTTTTTAGAAATTCTAAAAGGAATTACAACCCTAGTTTATTGTAATCAGTATTATAGAGTGTTTTCATTTGAAAACACCAATTCTATTTTGGAGGCAAATGGAATTTAGCTTGCAAAATAAGAAAGCACCATGTAATAAAGAATGCAGATTTTAAAAATTGTTCTAATTGAAAATTAAAAACAAGACCATGGAATACTATAAGAAAAAACCTTATCCACAAAAGTGAATCAATCTCCCTTGAGAATAAGTTTAATAATTAGATTCCATTCTCATAAAACATAGAACCAGTTAGAAATACTTACACAGAAATTGTTTTTTCTTTTCCAATGGTAATTCGTGAAATACTTCCCAAAAAATTTTTATCGTAGGATGTTCTGCCCAATACTCCCCTTTGTATTCTGTATTCTAAAAACAACATAACCTTTTATTAATATCAAGGAATATTAGTTTTGTCTTGAATGTGACGAACTGGCTTCCTTATTAGCACATAAAAGTAACATTGTCCAGGAGTTTGAAATTCATGCGATTTAGTTGATTACCTACATCCTGGACATTTTACAATTTGAAACTATTAGTTCCAGGGGGAACAAAAGAAAATATGTACGAATCAGCAGAAATGTCTCCCCACCACTCCAAAGAACATGATAGGACTGTAATATCATCTTCAAAAGTAAATATCTAAAGGATAAACCACAATTACTAATATGTTAATGGATTATTAAAGTTCAACATTGAATTAATCATCTGTGATAATTATAAAATCTTCTTTTCCTAAATTCATGAACAGAAGTCAAATTAATTATTTTACATTCTTTCTTTTAAAAAAATGTACTAAAAGCAACACTAATCATTTTCTCTGGTAGTCAGTTTCCAAGATGGCCCCCAACGATATCTGCCTCCTGCTATTCCTGCCCTTGTTGTAGTCCCCTGCCACAATGAACAGGCCTGACCTCTGTAATCATCAGAATATTGCAGATATGAGAAATACATGACTTGTGAGTCTAGATCATAAAAAACTCCATAGCTTCAGCCTCTTTTTGATTACTCACTCTGCGGGGAACCAGTTGCCTCTTCATGAGGGCACTCAAACAGCCCTATGAAGAGGTCCTCTTGGTGAAATACTGAGGCCTTTGGCCATGTGAGTGAGCCATCTTGGACGAGAAACTCTATCCTTAAGCAAGCCTTCAGATGACTAAAGCACCAGTCAATATTTTGATTGCAACCTCATGAGCGACTCCTGAGCTAAAATCACCCAGCGAAGCCACTCCTAAACTCATGACCAACAGAAACTGTGTGAGACAATAAATGTTCACTGTTACTTTGGAGCCACTAAGTTTTGGGGTAATTTGTAGCAATAGAAATAATATACTTCCCCTTTAAAAAATATTAGTACTGAGAGAAGAGTCGGATAGCGAGGAAGGAGGGAATAACTCCACACCATGAGGTGTCCCTTAAAATCCAGCCACACAGCTGGCCTTAAATTTTAGTTAAGACAGCAAGAACTTTCCAGCATCAGGGCCTTTGGACACACTGTTCCTTCAGCCTAGACAACTCAGACACATACTCCTTCTTTCTTTGTTCATCAGGCTAACTTCTATTTATCCTTTAGGGCTCAGATTTCAATGTCACCTAATTCATTCACTGATTTATTCAACAAATATATAATCAGTTTCAGTCAAAGTCTGGGGCCCTGGGGAAACTGCAGTGAACAGTCTTTACCTACCTTATGGAGATTACCACCTAGTGAGAAGCTTTCCCAGATTTGTGCAGCCTAGGTTAGGTTCCTCCTTACATACCATTCATTAAACTCTCTTCCTTAGTATTCATCACAGTGCAATTATTTAATGTCTAGCTTCCTTATCAGAGGGCAAAGACCATGTCTTAATTTTATTTACTGCTGGCTCCCTAATCTCTTGCATGGTTATCAGGCACCCAGTAGGGGCTCAATAAACACTTGCTAATGGGCTTCTTGAATTTTGGGCTCTCTCTATTTGTAGCCATGATTATCTCAACGAGTGAACTCTGAAATCTACAAAATATTTGCTATTAATTTGCAAACAGGTTTGGAGAAAATGGGTTGAATTCTAGCAATCTGTTAATGTATTAACTTGTTTGAATTAGTCTGTGAGCATGTTAGTGGGGAAGGAAAGGAGGATGGCTAAAGGTTTTTTTTCCTTTTTTTTTTTAAACCTCTAGATGGTTCTAGGGAAATGCGTTCACAGTCCTGATGAAGAAAGAGCACTTAAAGTCACAAATCATAATCACTAAAATTATAATGAATCAGATACAAAATGCAAGAAATCAAAGAACACTAAGTATAAGTACACTAAAACATACTAAAAAAAGGTTCTGTCTTACTGAATGAGTGCTTCTATCAATTATATTTTCAGGCAAGGTTTTAAGTACTTACTGAGCGCTCTCCTAGGCTTTGGGAATACAGCAGTGAACAAAGAGACAAAAATCTTGCCTTCAGGGTGCTTACATTGTAGTGAGGGGAAAGGAGCAACAGATAGTAAAGACAATTAAGTAAAATTTTTTAAGTCAAAGTTAAAGAAGAAAAATAAAGCAGGGAAGGGAGACACGGTGTGTGTGTGTGCGTGCGCATATACGCACATGCTCAATTTTAGACAACTTATCCAGTGAAGGTCTTTGAGAAAGTATAAAGACATGAAATGAGAGCAAGAACCATTTGGAATTATCAAGGTGAAGAGAATTCCAGGCACAGGGAACAGCAAATAGAAAGGCCTCAAGACTAGAGTGTTCCTGAAGGGTTTTAGGCTCAGCAAAGAGGCCAATAAGGCTGAAGGAAAGTAAGTGAAAGGAAGAACGATAGGAGATCAAGCAAGAAGGATAAATTGTATAAGATCTAAAGTGTGATGAGAGGCCATTATATCGTTTCCATTTTAGGGTGATTGGTGGTCGGGTCCATTTCCACTGGGATCTCCTTAAAGTCAGTACAGCTTTCTTCTCTTCAGCAGATCACTTTACCCCAAAAAATAAATCTTCAATCTCCTTCCTGGAAGATTTAAGCCTGGCTACTAGCTTTCTGAGTGCCATCCTCAGTTCTACCTGGTTTCTCAGATTCTAAAACCTCTCTCCAGAGTTGTCTTTTGCTGGGTATGAGGGGACACGAAGGGTCTAATGATTTGTTAAATTAGCTTTCAAGTAATTCTATTGCTTTCAGCCCAACCCTGAATCCCTGCCATTACAGTAACACAGTGTACCAATTCCAAGCCTTTCGGAAATTCCAGGGTGTGAAATGGGTTGCCTACTGACAACCCTGTCCCTCCTGGAGGCTCAGAATTCAATTTTCTTTGCTCTAAGTCACTCATCAACTCATCTACTTATTTTCCATCTTCCAAAACTATTTTTTCTCTTGTTCACTGTATTTTTCTATTTTTTTGATCTCTCTATTCCTATTTTTACTCCTTTATTGTTGTTCTAGTGAGATTTTGGGAGGGAGCAGAGATAAATGTGTGTTTATTCCACTATGCTTAACCAGAAGTCCTAATTATTTAATTTAATAATTTTATTTCCTAAATTATTACACAGTAAAATTGGCTTTTTCTGGTGTGGGTACAGTTCTATGAGTTTTAAACACATGTACAGATGCGTGTAACCATCACCACAATCAGGATACTGAACAGTTCCATCACCCCAAAGAATTCTTTTGTGCTACTCCTCTGCAGTCACAATTTCTCCATCCCCAGCCCCTGTTCATCATAGTTTTGTCTTTTCAAGAATGTCATATGAATGGAATCATATGTTATGTAATCCTTTGAGACTGGCTTCTTTCACTCAGCATAAGGACTCTGAGAGTCATCCCAGTTGTTGCATGTATCAACAGTGCATTTCTTTTTATTGCTCAGTAGTATTTTACCATATGGATGTACCATAGTTGGTTTATCCATTCACCCACTGAAGGAAATCTGGGTTATTTCCAGTTTTCGACTTGTTTGCAGATTTTTAAAAACATAATTTAAAAAAAAATTGTGGTGAAATACACATAACATGAAGTTTACCATCTTAACCCTTTTTAAGTGTACACTTTGGTGGCATTAAGTACATTCACACTGTTGTGCAACCATCAGCACAATCTACCTCCAGAACTCTTTTCATCTTGCAAAACTGAAACTCTGTACCCAGTAAACAATAACTCCCTATTCTCCCCTTGTTTACAGATTTTTGTGTGAACATAACTTAATACTTAGGACTGGAACTGCTAGGTGTAGCAAGTGTATGTTTAACTTTATAAGGAAATGCCAAACTGTTTCCAAAGTGGCTATACCATTTGTATTCCCATCAGCAATGTATGAGAGTTTCCAATGCTTTGTATCCTTGTTAGACTTAGTATTGTTTTTTTTATGCTAGCTAATTTAATAGGGGGATAGTATCAAACTATTAATGTAAAAATTTTAGCAGAGGTTGCTAGATTACATAGATGGAAAAACTTATAGGTGAACCCTGCATATTATCTTTCTCAAAGCTGATCTAACCTAGTACTTTTTATTAAATGTTTATCTGAAGAAATATCTGAGAATTACTTGTATAGAAAAGAAAAAAATTGTTTAAAAAATTTCCAGTCTTCTCCCTAAAGTTCCCTTTACTGGTTAAGGCACCAGCAATGAAGATCATGAGTATTATTTATTCTCTGCTAAAAAATTTAACATTGAGACTAATCAGAAAAAAAGGAAATAAAGATCTTAAGCATTGTGAGTGCTTTTCGTAATGGTTTTCCTAGGCTTAAGGCAGAATGAAAACCCATTGAGTTTTAGGTGGGGTTTCTATCCAGCCTGTCATAGATGACATTTTTCTGTATGAAAACCACCAATACCACAAATACAAAAATGCTATCTAATCCATACAAAATCAAACTTCATTCATTGTGGAGCAAGAAGGGTATAGTGTTTTCCTATTAAAATGACAGTAATAAATAGTGTAAAATGGAAAACAATAAATGAGAGGGCAAGATTTCCATCAATAAGCCATATTTTCCTTTTGCCTTTCCATTTAAACAATATCATAGGGCCGGCCCCGTGGCTTAGCGGTTAAGTGCGTGCGCTTTGCTGCTGGCGGCCCGGGTTCGGATCCCGGGCGCGCACCAATGCACTGCTTCTCCGGCCATGCTGAGGCCACGTCCCACATACAGCAACTAGAAGGATGTGCAGCTATGACATACAACTATCTACTGGGGCTTTGGTGGAAAAATAAATAAATAAATAAAATTATAAACAATATCATAGATTTGTTTTCCCCTACCTTTTCCAGTTCCTTCCAATCATAATTTGTATTCCCAATAACCATTGCTTGTAGTTCATTAGGCTGGAAGAGCTGAAGGACTTTTCCTCCACAGACCTTATGAAAGCCAGCATGAAAAGCATCAAATAAGGAAGCCACTGATTTATTGAATATGTAATCCACATAAGCATCAACAAACTCCTGCCTAGAAATGAAAAAGCACACATGCACAGAATATAAAAATCATTTTTCATGGAGAATATATATTGTAGTGTTATTAAAACTTTGTAGTTTTTGTACTTGTTAAAACTTCTGGGGCCCGGCCCAGTGGCATAGTGGTTAAGTTCCCACGCTCGGCTTCGGTGGCTCAGGGTTCGCAGGTTCGGATCCCGGGTGTGGACCTACACACCACTTATCAAGCCATGCTGTGGCGGCGTCCCATATAAAGTAGAGGAAGATGTGCAGGGATGTTTGCCCAGGGCCAATCTTCGTCAGCAACAAGAGGAGGACTGGCAACAGAGGTAAGCTCAGGGCTAATTTTCCTAAAAAATTCTGGGTTTTTTTTTTTTTTTTTTGGCGAGGAAGATTGGCCCTGGGCTAACATCCGTGCCCATCTTCCACTACTTTATATTGGACACTAACACAGCATGGCTTGATAAGTGGTGAGTAGGTCCGCGCCCGGGGTCCGAACCTGTGAACCCCGGGCCGCCAAAGCAGAGCGTGCAAACTTAACCACTACACCACTAGGCCAACCCCCAAAACTTCTGTACTTTTTGCTATTATCTACAAAACTAAGAAAGTATGAGTAGGGTTCAAAGGGGACAAAGTCTTTATGGAGAGTTTATGCAGACTCTTTATGGAGAAGTTTATTATTTTTTCTATACAAAAATCTGATATATCTATGAGGCATGTAGGCAATCTATCATTCACAGCCATTCTTAAGCTATCCCTAAGTGAAATGTCATTTCCTAATGGGAAAAATGATGATGCAAATGGCTATCAAAAAAATTATTCACAAATTATTGAGAATTTATATGCAACACTCCACATGCATCCCTAAAAAGAGTGATCTGTTAAAAATATCAGGTGATGGGGGCCGGCCCCGTGGCTTAGCGGTTACGTGTACGTGCTCCGCTACTGGCAGCCCAGGTTTGGATCCCGGGCGCGCACCAACGCACCGCTTCTCCGGCCATGCTGAGGCCGCGTCCCACATACAGCAACTAGAAGGATGTGCAACTATGACATACAACTATCTACTGGGGCTTTGGGGGGGAAAAAAAGGAGGATTGGCAATAGATGTTAGCTCAGGGCCGGTCTTCCTCAGCAAAAAGAGGAGGATTGGCATGGATGTTACCTCAGGGCTGATCTTCCTCACACACACAAAAAAAAAACAATTAGGTGATGAAAAAATGAGAGTTTTGAAATTCAGACTACTTGATAGACTACAGTCTGTTTTTTCTTGGGCTTCAAAGAATTTTAAAACAAAATTTATTTTAAAAACCATATACCTAAGAGGGGTATCAACCCTTCTTTTAGGATTATTATTAAAGAGTATAAGTGCAGTTTCTTTTCAAATGTATGTATGTGTATATATCTAAGTACACACATACAAACAAACAGTTGTGATGCTTTTCTGCCTGTTATAATACAAAAGGAAACTGTAAAGAAAAAAAAGAAGTCCTTTTTACCCAGTAATTAGAACTACAATTTTATTCAATTTGTTCTGTTGGCCACACTTTATACAGCTATCTGGTCAAACAAATAATGAGAAGGGGTACTAGAGGATTTCAGTATTTTATACTCTTGTCTACCAAATTAAAAAGAATGATTCTACAAATGGGAATACTAGTAAATTTAGTCATCTACAGACATTCTTAGCAAATTATAAAATAATTCCAAAGTGAATTTACAAAAAGGAAAAAAAAAAAATTAAAGGAGGCTATTATAAAATATAAAATTGGTGGACCTAAGGAAAAATCAATAGCGATATGCTAATAGGTTCTGATGAGAAAAAACAGATAATTTTATAATGTATAATTTTATAATTAATCTAATTAGAAAGTTAAATTCATCTATACTAGTTAAGTCCCTTAAGCACAAAAGGCTAAACTGTTTTATGTGCTAACATTTTCGCTTTCAACACTTTCATTACCTCACTAGGATGGGTAGTACAAAGATCAAAATTCTTTAAATAATTTCTAAACTAAATAATCTATGGGAAATAATATTTTTTAGAAACTTAAAGAATTAGTCCAACAATAGAAACTTCAAAAGCAGAAAAAAAATATTTCTAAATCACAAAGTTTTTCAAAACCAAGATTTTTTTTAGAAAGTCTAGCTAGAAAGACCTATTTTTTCACATTATGTTAAAAACAGCTTTATTTTTTATCAAAGTAAGACATATGCACAGTTTAAAATGTCAAATAGTAATAATCCTAACAGCCAACATTTACTGAGCACATACATGTGCTAGATACTATTCTAAACATCTTAAAATTATTGCCTCATTTAATCCTCAAAATCACCCCATGAAGTAGGTACAATTTTTCATCCCATTTTACAGAAAGGAGACTGAGGCAAGGAGACATCGACTAATTTATAAAAAGTTACACAGCTTCTAAGTAGCAGAATCAGGATTATAATCTTTTGGATCAAGTCCCTGACAACAGCCATTAAATTAGCTTTGTCTAAATAATTATAACACAATAGAAGAGAACAAAGAAGTTCAGTCCTATACCTATTCACCAAAAATTCCTGCTGTTTGAAGGCAACAATTTGTTAACTTTTTTGCTATTCCTTCTGATAGTTACCTTCAAACTTCAACAACGGTTTTCTACTGTTATTCCTTGATATTCAATGTTAAATGTTATCTGACGAACTGAATATCTATTGTGAAAGGTGAGGATTTACCTTTTATTTAATTGCCCACTCTCACTTTGCCACCCCCAATGCTCCCATTATAACAATTTCTGGTTTAATATTAACATTTTTTATGATTATAAATATTATTCACAATTAAGCTACAGAGTATTCTACGGTTACCTCTTTTTTTCTTACAAAGAACTTTTGAAGGAAAAAAAGAACTTTTGTTTCTTAGTTTGCTACTTCATCCCCAACTTCAACAGAAATGTCAATCTTCTCTAGATAGATTAAATATATTAGGTAGTATCAGTTGCATTTTTCTCCTGGAGACAATCCTCCTGGAGCCCTCCACCCTCTTGATCTAACCCAGACTGGTGACTCTCTCTAAATCTTCTACACACCGCTGTTCCTGCAGCAGGAATCCTCTTTGCCTCTCTCCCATATTGGTTCCTATTTTTTCCAATCCTGGGTCTTCCTCTTTCTTGGTTTAATTCTTTGTTTTGGTAGAATACATCCTCCAGAAACTTTCTGAGAAAAGCGTATTGGAAGTAAATTCTCTGAGACTCTGCATGTATGAAAATGTTTTCACACACCCACATACTTGATGGTTTTGATATATAATTCTAAGTTAAAAATCATTTTCTCCCAGAATTTTGATCTTCGAGCTTCAGTGTAGTTCTTTAGAAGTCTGATGTTATTCTGATTCTTAATTCTTTGTATATGGTCTGTTTTTTTTCCTCCTAGAAGATTTTAGGGTCCCTTTTTCTTTGGGATTTTGAAATTTCATGTATTTTGCCTTGGTATGTGTCTTTTTTTCACTTCCTATGCTATCAATCTTAAAATGCATGTCATTCAGTTCTGGGAAGGTTTTGGTATCATTTCTTTGACAAATTTCATTCATTCCATTTCTTTCAATGACTTTTTTTCAATTTTTAATAGTATTCATATGGATGCTACTCTTATTACTTTGAGGATAATGATTTTAGTTTCTTTTGAAGTTTTCTTCTTAATCATGCATTGTTTCTGTTTCCTTGGCATCCTTTTTGACTGTTTTGGTCTTGCTTTAAATGTCTATTGACCTTTGGCTATCCACCACATTTAAAAGTTTGGCAGTTTCCCCAGAGAAGAATCCTCCAATATACAGTGTCAAGGAGGAGGGAGCTACAGATGCTCACTTAATCTCAGTTTTCAGTTCAGCCCCTTGCCCCTGGCTGTGCCTAACTGTCCTCAAATCCGTGGTCCCTTTAGTTCAATCTCCCCAGAAGGTAAATTTCCAATCTTCTGCCCAGGCTGGAGAGCGGAAGTTGCCAGGCTACTGGTGGGCTAAGGGAGATGGGTTTCTAACTGATTCTTATAACAGCCAATCTTTCTGTTTCCAGTGTTCTCCAAACTCCATACATTTTCTAACATATTTTTTTATTCTCAATGCCTGAGCCTTTGTTCTACAATATGAACTGGCTGCCTTCTTGGCTCCTCCCAGTCAATCTTATGTTGCAGTTTTCTCTGGTTGGCTAAAGTTAGTTACCACTAAACTTAAAACTTAAAAGTTAAAAACTTAACTTTTTCTAGCTTTCAAAAATGTGTTTGCTGTTGTCTTCTCTCCCTTCTCTTTGTTCTTGTTGTTTATGATCTTTTTATCCCTTTATTATTGTCTTAAAAGGATTTTTGAAGCAAAAGGCAGATTATTTTCTCACTAACCAGCCATTCAAACAGTAAGTTTTATCTGAGTAAAAACTTAAGGTTGTGACATGTTTCTAAATACAGAAGAAAACGCCTACTGAATCTTATTACTATCACTGATGCTGCTATAATTCACTTACCGATTTTGTTTGTTAACAGCTGTGTCTGCACCATTTAGAACCAGCTCTTTCACTTCTGTTGCACCAAAGTTTTCAACTGTGATCTATTAATTTAAATTTTTAAAAAAAGTCAATGTCAGACTCAAAACTTATTAGATTATTTTAATAACCTATTATTATACTCTATTTGCCTCTCATTAAATATAAGAACTAATAAATTTGAGGTAAAATTCTGTTACCATAAACCTATTTGTGAATTCTGCATAAAGCCACAACTAGAAATTTTCATCCGCTCTAGTATGAAATCCTACCTCAACTAACTAATTACAAATTACCAAGTGTTTGGTTAGTCAAAAACAGGAAACTAATTATTTACCATGCGTAAAACTTTAGAATGGTCACTATAGGAGTAAAATATTAGAATGGATGTTTTCCTTGGACAAGTGACAGAATCCAAGTGTCAAATGCATTCAGCTTAGATCAGCTATGCATTCTTCCCACATGACAGCTGCTACTCCTGTATTCCTCGTATCTGCCTTGTTGCATTCTTGATCACATGTGGTTTTTCCAGTTATGCCATTAATTTGGTTTATAAAGACAATAGGTTATTTTGAAACGTTTTATTTCCCTTACTAGTCTGCTAATTTTCCTATAAGTATTACCATTCCCACCTTTGCATCTTTTCTCTTTCTATTGTCTCTTTTTGGAATATTATCCTCTTTTATTAAAATGCTCTTTTAATACCTGCTATTTATAAAACACTATAGTGGGGGTGTGATGATAAGAAACTAATAAATCCCTGCTCTGGAGTTAGCTATCTAGTAAAGGAGGAGAAACAACTCATTATAATAAAATAAATGCTATAATAGAGACATAAACAAAATGCTATCAGCTCACAGAGGAAAGCAAACTTACTTCTAACCAGAGGAAGTATAAAAGACTTTGAGGAAGAAATATCATTTGAAAAGCACCTAGAAGGATGAGCAAAGGCTCTAAAAGATTGAGGGGGGTGGGATTTCCAACTGAGCACATAGATTGAACAAAAGGATAGATTCGAGAGTAAATAACAAGTTATGAAAATGTATGACTATGACTCTAAAAAACAGTAAGGTAAGGTATGTTAAAGAATACTGTGTGACATGACAAAACTTGGTATGAATGGAGGGATACAATGAAATTTAGAAAGAAAGCCAGATTACAAATGTCTTTGAAGCCCATTCTAAAGTTACTAAAGAGCCACTGAAAACCTCTGGGAAAGAAAGAGCAGCGGGAAGGAGTGTTTGAATGACCATAGTTCTTGGATATATTAAGCATTCACAAACTTAGTAACTGATAAAATAGAAATTAAATTGCTTGGAACCCAATATTTCAGTCAATTGAGATGATCAATAAAGATTCAAAGATAACTGATCTGGTCATAAGTGAATCAATTGAAAAGGGGAACCAAAATGTCATAGTAAATAGAAAAAGTCCAAGGAGGATTATTTTCTTAAAAAAAAAAAATTATTAAAATAAATTATTTCATCTTAAATCTACCAAATCTTCTTATAAATGCACTATGTGCCACTTCTTAAAATAATCAACGAATGGATAAACTTTTCTGAGGGGGCACATAAATTTTGGCAAATTGTGTTACAGTAGAATATGGTATTTTTTGTCAGCTTTGGCCACAAGATCATAAAGAGAACTGTTAGGGGGGAAAACAAACAAATATACAAAGTTTTTAAAAAGAAAAGAGAAAGAAAGAAAACCAAAGGTTTTACCATTTTCCCAAGAGTCTAATTTATAACATTCAAATCATTCCCTTCTGAAATGCCTTACATAATCCTTGCTGATTTTCTTTTCTTTGTCAACTAATCTACTTCTGCCTGATCCTCATTTGTCAATGGCTCTGCATGTGACTGGATGAGTTATTCAACATCCCTTTCACTGAATTAACAAAATTCTGCATCTTTTACAAGATTTGCAATTTCATTTTCCAAATAATATCCCAATGTGTTTGCATTTGTACTGTGGTATGCCATCCAACAGTAAGACAGACAAAATAGGCAAGGACGAATGTTAGTGCAAAGCAAAGAGGGATGTCTGAGTGGGAATTAATCTTTTAAGTGGTAAGCTCATTAGTGAATATTCTCATGTTACAATAACCTTTGCTTCTCTAAATATTCTTGTAATTGAAGACTCAAAAATGAACACTTGAATGAAGAGGACTCCTTGCATTTGTAAAGATCTTTAGCATAATGATAAAGTATATAGGCTTTGAAGTCACAGGGCTGGGTATAAATACTATCTCTGACATGCAATGATTCTTTTCAGTTTTCTTCATCTGTAAAATAAGAATAATACCAATCTCATAGAATTGTTGAGGATTAAATGAAATAATGTATGTATTGTGATCAGTATATAGTTAATGCTCAATAAATGTTAGCTAAAGGGTTCTTAAAGAATTCCATCCACCAAAATAAAGAAAAAACGATAAGGCACAGCTGTTAAATAAAAGGCATGATGAATAATCAGGCTACCCTACGTCTTTTCATCTTACCGTAAAATTAAGACAAAATGTTTCCTCGACATCATCTTCTGGATAATCCAGTAACTGTTGCATGCTTCTGCAAAACAATATATATGTTCCTTTGTGGTAAAACATTATTGGGTATTTTGGCTATTAAGTATAAGTACATATTTCTCACTCATTCTTGATAAAATCCTTTTATTAATTTGTACTTTTATATTTGTTTCAGAATGGTAGATGTACAATGGCAAACTTATAAGCAATGTTGAAGGAAAAAAAAAACCACTCTAAGGTTTTTATCTCTTCCTCTGAATACAAAGGCCACGTATCTACCCATTTTCAACATTTATCCTTATTTACATACAATTTTTATTCCATTCCACGTAATAAAAAGAAACTTCACATATTCCAGCTAGGAATGAAGGTGATCAGAAGCAGCAGTCCAAATAAATCATTTAACTACTCTCAGGAAACATTACCTTCCTAAATTTATTATCTGATATTTGTAAAGTAATGTTAAACTACTAAATATTTAGCAAATGATTTTATACACGTAAGTCTTTCAGGAGAAAATTTTGGATCTGAGTAACATAATGGGTTTTCCTTTGTTAGAAAGGCTTTTGTTGATTTCAGAAATTCAACAAGAACAACACAAAAACAAAACTCAATTATTCCTAAAACAAAAGCTTTGTGTACACTCCCCATTTCCTATTTCCTAAACCCCACCCTTGCCATTTTTTACAACTAACCTCCCAACATCAGGCACTAGTTCTTTCAAATCATCCAGGGATGGCTTCTTTTTCAGCAGTTTCTTATATAAAGCCAAAGGAAAATGGAGGTCCACAATAGTAAAATTATAAATTGCTAATCCACAGATAACACCAATCAAATGGAATAAATCACTGTCTTCAAATGTCTAAAAATATAAGGCAAAAAAAGTAAAGACTTGTTCTCCAAATTAAAACATTAAATTTTTTCTGATTACAAAAACACGTATTTGTAATAGAAAATTTTAAGATACAGAAAAAAGTAATAAGTAACAAGAAAAAGTTCATTCTCATTCCTATCTCCTTTGGATATTATCACTGTTAGTATTTTTGCACATTTCCATCCAATGTATTTTCTAAGACACAAAATTGAAATCTAGCTGAGAGCATACTATAAAACTTCACAACTGGCTTTTTTCCCCCAGAAATAAAAGCATTTCCATATCATTAAGCATTAAATTAATAAACGAAATGATTACTAGAACTTCTTCTGATTTAAAAAATTATACAATTCAAAATTTGGAAAATAAAAAACATAAAAAAGAAAATGAATAAACATCTGTAATGCAATCACTCAGAAACAATGATTTAGAAATTATTTTTATTTCCATCTACTGTAAGTTCAGAAAAATAATTTTAAAACATATTAAAAATTTCCTCATTTTTCTAATTATAACATGAGTATTTTCCTATGTCATTAAATATTCTTCCAGAACACGATTTTTAATGGCTGCATATTATATCATATAAAAGTACCATGGTTTGCTAAATCAGCTATTTTATTACAGTTGGACATTTAGATTATTAAAACACAGAAAACAATGCTTATTTCCCTTTATCTTTAGAGAAATAATATATGGTCACAGAACATGCTGTTAGCATGATAGTTAAGGGAAAATTTTTTTTATTAGATCTAGGGCTCCAGATCTGGCTCATTCACTATCTAACCTCAGTGTTTTAAAAGATAAAAATTGTATTCATCTCATATGGTTGGTGTGAGGATTAAACAGGGTAATGCATGTAAAATGCTTCTAGCGCAGTTCCTGAAGCACACAGTAAAGGCTCAATAAATGTCAGTTATTCTAACTAGTTAGTAATATTCAAAATAAGATGGGCATCTTTTTTGCATATATTTCGGTCCATAGTTTGGAATATTTCCTTAGGAGAAATTCTGCTTTGCAAGGAAGAATTTCAAAGTCAAAGGATAGTTAAGCATACTGCCAAACTATTTTCTTCCACACCTGTTCCAGTTTATACTGCCATCTGTAGTCCAGGAAAATGCCTATCTTTCCACATTTTCATCTGCACACACACACAAACACACAGTTCTAAGTTAAAAATGACAACTTGTTTTAGTATACATTTTTGACTATTAGTGATACTGAAAATTATGGAGTTGTGTGTGCTTGTGAAATGCCTTTTCACGTACCTGGTCCATTTATCTTTTGGGGGTTAACATCTTCTTGTATATTTGTATCTGAATTCTTCGTATATTAGGAGTATTACCCCTCTGTGTCATATTTGTTACACATATCCCAGTCTCTTATATGCTTTTTAATTTTATGTTTTTCTTATGCATAAATGTCACATTTTTCAGTGGTCAAATTAATCTTTTTCCCCTAAGATGTCCTACATTGTGTTTAACTTTAGAAAGTCCTTCTTAAATAGGGCAGACGGAATAATGTGTTAATCTCTCTTCCTCCTGAAATCCCTTTATATGAGAATAAAGAAATAAAAATGGTATAAACTGCCCTACACACACAAAAAGGAAGAGGGGAGGGTTTTAACAGCACTAAAGAGATGTTAATATTTCCAAAATATGAAAAGTAGATGGATGGCTGGTAACTGATTTGGTAAAGCAGAAAAAACTAAATCAGTAGCTTGTAGGAGGAAAGCCAATGAGAAACAAGCTAATTTGTGCTGCAGGCTCAGGAACTGGAAGTACCAATCAATACTTGTAAAGTCAGAGGTATTAGAGTGGGGTTGAAAATATGATGCTTGGTGGAAAGTCTTTTTGCCTTTCTGGAGAAGATGAGTCACAGAGGCTCTGGAATCTGAGACAGCTGATGGTCAGGGTGCTGCATTAAAAACAAAGGGATCAAATGAAGGTCTGTATAGTGAACAAGGAGAATTCTAGCTTCCCTTTTTTAGTGTTTGGAACACTACTAGAACACTGACAGCCAGGGCTACAATCTTTCTTGAAAAACCAAGGGGTAAAAAACCTATATATGCTGACATTTGAGGGTTCCCCCTTGGAAGGTACTCATCTAATCTCTATGAATGGGGCCTGTAAATCATAAATGTATGTGCGCATAACCATAAAGTATCTAGGTAGCTTTTCAGTGTCACACTCTTAAATGTGAGTAAACAGCCAAGGATCACAAAAAAAAACCAAAACAAACAAACAAAAGAAACTTGGAGGAATAAGAGGTACTGTGGAAAACAAAAAAACTGTGTCAAACAAAAAAAAAGGTATCCAGTATTCAACTAAAATGTATGAGGCATGCAAAAAAAGAAGAAAATATGGCCCATTCACAAGAAAAGAAGAAATTAATATAAACTGTCCTTGAGAAAGCCCAGACATTGGACTTACTGGATGAAGACTTTAAATCAACTGTCTTAAATATGCTCAAAGAGCTAAAGGAAAGCATGGAAAAATAACTAAAGAAAACCAGGATAACAACGTCTCATCGAATAGAGACTATCAACAAAGAAAGAGAAATTACAAAAAGGAACCAAATGGAAATTCTGGAGCTGAAAAGCACAATAACTGAAATGGAAAATTCACTAGAGCTGTACAAAAAGAGATTTGAGTAGGCAGAAAAGAGAACCAGCAAACATGAAGATAGGTTGATTGAGATTATCCACTTTGAGGAACAACAGCAAGAAAAAAGAATGAAGAAACATGAACAGAGCCTAAGGGATCTGTGGTACCATCAAGTGTACCATCATACAAATACTAATGAGTCTCAGAAGGAGAAAAGGGAGAGAAACAGGCAGACAGAATATTTAAAGAAATGGTTGAAAACGTCCCAAATTTGATAAAAGACATAAATCTAACATCCAAGAAGCTCAACAAACTCCAAACACAACAAACTCGAGATTCACATCCAGACACATTATAATCAAATGAAAGCCAATAACAAAGAGAGCTTATTTTTTGTTTTTTTTTTTGCTGAGGAAGAGTTGTCCTGAGCTAACATGTGCTGCCAACAGAGTATTAAAAGTAGCAAAAGAGAAGCAACTCATCACACAGCAGGGCTCCTCAATGAGATTAACAGCTGATTTCTAATCAGAAACCAGGCATGCCAAAAAAGAGTGGGATGACATACTTAAAGGGCTGAAAGAAAAAACTGTCAAGCAAGAATTCTATATCCAGGAAATAAATCTCAAATAAAGAAAAACTGAAGGAGTTTGTTGCTACTAGATCTTCCCTACATCCTACAAGAAATGCTCGAGTCCATCAGGCTGAAAGGAAAGGATGCTACACAGTTAACTCAAAGGCATATGAAGAAATAAAGAACTCTGGTAAAAGTAGCTATACAGGTAAATATAAAAGTTACTCTTACTGTACTTTCGATTTTTAAATCCTCTTTTTTTCTCTATATGGTTTAAAAGACAAATGCATAAAATAATTATAAATCTACATTAATGGACACATAATGTATAAAGCTGTAAATTGTGATGATAACAAAAAAATGAGGGAGGAACAGAGCTGTTCTAGGAGCAGAGTTTCTACATACTATTAAAATTAAGTTGGTATTAATTCAAAGTAGATTGTTATAAATTTAAGATGTTAATTGTAACCTGAGAGCAACTACTAAGAAAATAACAGAAATATATAAAGAAAAGAAAATGAGAAGGGAATCAAAACAATAAACTAGAAAAAAAGCAATTAAACACAAAAAAGGGCAGTAATGGAGGAATGGAAGAACAAAGAAGATATGACATACAGAAAACAAACAGCAAAATGGCAGAAGTGCTTCTTTACCAGTAATGACTTTAAATGTAAACGGGTTAAATTCTGCAATCAAAAGGCAGAGATTGGCAGAATGGATTGAAACAGACAAACAAACAAACATGATTCAACTACATACTGTCTACAAGCCTCACTCTAGATCCAAAGACACAATTAGGTTGAAAGTAAAAGTTTGGGAAAAGATATTCCATGTAAATAATAATCAAAAGAGGGCTAAGTGGCTGTGCTAATATCAAAATAGAATTTAAGTCAAAAATTTTTTAAATAGACAAAGAAAAACATATATTGATAAAAGCATCAATTCATCAAGAAGATGTAACATTTACAAATATATACATACCTAACAATACAGCTTCAAAATATATGAAGCAAAAACTGACAGAATTGAAGGGAGAAATACAGTTCTAAAATAACAGTAACCCCACTTTCAATATTGGATAGAACAATCAGACAGAAGATCTTTAAGGAAATAGAGGACTTGAACAACATTATCAACTAACTAGACCTAAGAGATAGATATAGAACATTACATCAAACAGCAGAATACACATTCTTCTCAAGTACACATGGAACATTTTCCAGGATACACCATATGTTAGGTTCCAAAGTTAAATCTCAACAATTTTAAAAAGACTAAAATCATGAAAAATATCTTCTCAGACCATAATGAAATGAAACTAGAAAGCAATAACTAAAGGAAATAGGAAAAACTCACAAAGATGTGAAAATTAAACACACTGTTAAATAACCAATGGATCAAAGAAGGTATCACAAGGGAAATCAGAAAATACTTAGAGACTAATGAACACGAAAACACAACATACAAAAATTTATGGGATGCGATGAAAGCACTGTTCAGGGGGAAATTTATAGGTGTAAACACCAAAATGAAAAAGGAGAAAATGTCTCCAATCAATAACCTAACTTTATATCCTAAGGAGGAATAAAAAGAAGAGCAAACTAAACCCAAAACCAGCAGAGGGAGAAAATAATAAAGATTAAAGTGGAGATAAATGAAACAGAGAATAGAAAAACAATACAAAGGAGCAACAAAACCAAAAGTTGATTTTTTTTAAAAGATCAACAAAACTGACAAACCATTAGCTAGAATGACCAAGAAAAAAAGAAGACTCACATTACTAAAATCAGCATTGAAAGTGGGGACATTACTATCAATCTCACAGAAATAAAAAGGATTATAAGAGAATACAATGAACAACTGCCAACAAAATAGATAATCTAGATGAAATGGACAAATTCCTAGAAACACACAAACTACCAAACTGACAGTAGAAGAACTAGAAAATCTAAAAAAAACCTATAACAAGAAATGAGATTCAATCACTAATCAAAAAGCTTCCAACAAAGAAAAGCCTGGGACCAGATTCTACCAAACATTTAAAGAAGAATTATCATCAATCCTTCTCAAACTCTTCCAAGAAATGGAAGAGGAGGGAACAGTTCCTAACTCATTCTATGAGGTCAGCACTACCATGATACCAAAGCCAAAGACACCACACACACAAAAAAGAAAACTATAGACCACCTTTACAAATAAGGACGGAAAAACCACAAACAGAATACTAATATGCTGAATCCAGCAGCATATTAAAAGGATTATAACACCATGACCAAGTGAGATTTACCCCAGGAATGCAAAGTGGTTCAACATAAGAAAATCAACCAGTGTAGTACATCACATTAATGGAATGAAGGAAGAAAACCACATGATCATCTCCACTGATGCAGAAAAAGTATTTGCAAAATCCAATATTCTTTCAGGATAAATATATTCAACAAACTAGGCACAGAAGGGAACTTCTTTAACACGATAAAAGGAATTTATTTAAAAAAAAAAACCACAGCTAACATCCCACTCAGATCAGGAACAAGAGAAGCATGTCCACTCTTATCACTTATATTTGACAGTGTACTGGAAGTTCAAGCCAGGGCAATTAGGCAAGAAAAAGAAATAAAGGTATCCAAACTGTAAAGAGAGAAGTAAAATTAAATCTATTGGATTTGTAGATGATATGATCTTGTATACAGAAAATCCTAAAGAATCCACAAAATAAACTATTAGGGCTAATAAATGAATTCAGCAAAGTTACATGATACAAGATCAACATACAAAAATCAGTTGTATTTCTATACACTAGCAATAAACAAACCAAAAATAAAATTAAGAAAACAATTCCATTTATGACAGCATCAAAATGAACAAAATACTCAGAAATAAATTTAACCAAGGAGGTGTAAGACTTGTACACTGAAAACTACAAAACATTGCTGAAAGAAATTAAAGACCTAAATAAATGGAAAGACATCCCATGTTTATGGACTAGAAGACCATATTGTTAAGATGGCAATATTTCTCAAACTGATCTACAGATTCAACACATTCTATATGAAAACCTCACTGGCTTTTTTTGCAGAAATAGAAAAGCCAACCATAAAATTCATACAGAACTGCAAGGGACCTCTAATAGTCAAAACAATCTTGAACGAGAACAAAGCGAGAGGACTCACACATTTCATTTCAAAACCTACTATAAAGGTACAGTAAACAAGCAAGTGTGGTATTGGCATAAGGACAGACATATGTATCACTGGAATAAAATTGAGGGTCCAGAAATAAATCCATACATCCACAGTCAATTAATTTCTGATACAGGTGCCAAGATTATTCAATGGAGAAAGAATAGTCTCTTTAACAAACAATGGTAGGACAACCAGGTATTCACATGCAAAAAATGCAGTTGAACTCTTACCTTCCACCACAGACAAAAATTAACTCAAAACAGATCAAAGACCTAAATATAACAGCTCACACTATAAAACTCTTACAAGAAAACTCAGGAGTAAATCTTCATGACCTTGAATTTGTCAATGGTTCTTAGTTATGACACCAAGAGCACAAGCAACAAAAGAAAAAATTAATAAGACATCAAAATTTAAAACTTTTGTATCCTTGCCGCTCTTATTCAACATAGTATTAGAAGTTTTAGCCAAAGCAATTAGGCAAGAAAAAGAAATAAAATGCATACAAATTGGAAAGGAAGAAGTAAAACTGTCACTATTTGTGGATGACATGATTCTATATATAGAAAACCCTAAAGAATCCACCAAAAAACTATTAGAAATAATTAATGAATACAGGAAAGTTGCAGGGTACAAAATCAACATACAAAAATCAGTTGCATTTCTATACATTAATAACAAACTAGCAGAAAGAGAAATCAACAATACATCCCATTTACAATCACAACAAAAAGAATAAAATACCTAGGAATAAATTTAACCAAGGAGGTGAAAGACCTATACACTGAAAACTATAAGACATTACTGAAAGAAATCGAAGAAGACATAAAGAAATGGAAAGATATTCTGTGCTCACGGATTGGAAGAAAAAACATAGTTAAAATGTCTGTATTACCCAAAGAAATATACAGATTCAATGCAATCCCAATCAGAATCCCAATGACATTCTTCACAGAAAGAGAACAAAGAATACTAAAACTCATATGGAACAACAAAAGAGCCTGAATAGCCAAAGCAATCCTGAGAAAAAAGAACAAAGCTGGAGTTATCATACTCCCCGAAATCAAAATATACTACAAAGCTATAGTAATTAAAACAGTATAGTACTGGTACAAAAACAGACATACAGATCAATGGAACAGAATTGAGAGCCCAGAAATAAAACCACACATCTATGGACAGCTAATCTTCAAAAAAGGAGCCAAGAATATACAATGGAGAAAGGAAAGTGTCTTCACTAAATGATTTTGAGAAAACTGGACAGCCACATGCAAAAGAATGAAAGTAAACCATTATTCTATACCATACACAAAAATTAACTCAAAATGGATTAAAGATTTTAATGCAAGACCTGAAACCATAAAACTAGAAGAAAACACAGGCAGTACACTCTTTGACCTCAGTCTTAGTAGTATCTTACTGAATACCTTGTTTCCTCTGGCAAAGGAAACAAAAGAAAAAATAAACAAATGGGACTCTATCAGACTAAAAAACTTCTGCATGGCAAAAGAAACTATCAACAAAATGAAAAGAAAACCCAACAACTGGGAGAAAATATCTGCAAATCATATATCCAACAAGGGGTTAATTTCCAAAATACATAAAGAACTCATACAACTCAACAACAAACAAACAAACAACCTGATCAAAAAATGGGCAGAGGATATGAACAGACACTCTTCCAAAGAAGAAATACAGATGGCCAACAGGCACGTGAAAAGATGTTCAACATCACTAATTATTAGGGAAATGCAAATCAAAACTACAATGAGATATCACCTCACACCCATTAGAATGGCTATTATTAAAAAGTCAAGAAATAACAAGTGTTGGAAAGGATGTAGAGAAAAGGGAATGCTCATACACTGCTGGTGGGAATGCAAACTGGTACAGCTACTATGGAAAACAGTATGGAGATTTCTCAAAAATTAAAAATAGAAATACCTAACGATCCAGCTATTCTACTTCTAGGTATTTATCCAAGGAACACGAAAACACTAATTCGAAAAGATATATGCACCCCTATGTTCAATGCAGCATTATTCACAATAGCCAAGACTTGGAAGCAACCCAAGTGCCCATCAATGGATGAATGGATAAAGAAGATGTAGTGTGTATATATATATATACATACACATACACATATACACAATAGAATACTACTCAGCTGTAAAAAAGATGAAATCATGCCATCTGCTGCAACATGGATGGACCTTGAGGGTATTATGCCAAGCAAAGTCAGACAGAGAAAGACAAATACCGTATAATTTCCCTCATACATGGAAGACAAACACATAGATAAGGAGAACAGACCGGTGGTTACCAGAGAGGAAGGGGGTGGGGAGAGCAAAAGGGGTAAAGGGGCACATGTGTATGGTGACAGATGGAAACTAGACTTTTGGTGGCAAATATGATGCAGTCTATTCAGAAGCTGAAATATAATGATGTACAACTGAGGGGCTGACCCGGTGACATAGCAGTTAAGTTTACACGTTCCAATTCGGCGGCCCAGGGTTCGCTGGTTCGGATCCTGCAGGCAGACCTACTCACTGCTCATCAAGTCATGCTGGGGCAGCGTTCCACATAGATGAGCTACAACTCTACAAGAATGATATAGAACTACGTATTGGGACTTTGGGGAGAAAAAAAGAAAATGAGGAAGATTGGCAACAGATGCTAGCGCAGGGCCAATCTTCCTCAAAAAAAAAAATAATAATAATGTACAACTTAAATTTACACAATGTCATAAACCAACGTGACCTCAATAAAATAATTAAAAAAAAAAACTTTTCTATCAAAGGACATTATCAAGAAAGTGAAGACACTGCATAGAATGGAAGAAAATATTTGTATATAATATATTCATTAGGGGTCTAGTACCCAGAATATATAAAGAACTCTAAAAACTCAACAACAGAAAAATAAACAATTCAACTAAAAAATGAGCAAAGGACTTAAAAGACATTTTGCTAAAGAAGATATATAAATGGCCAAACAAACACATCATTAGTCATTAGGGAAATGCTAATCAAAACCACAGTGAGACACCACTTCACGCCCACTATAATAAGAAATAAATATATAAATAAAACATTTTAAAATACATAATAAAAAAGAAAACAAAAAAAGGAAAATAACAAATGTTGGCTAGGATCTGGAGGAATTGGAATCCTCATATATTGCTGATGGGAATATAAAATGGTGCAGCCATTGTGGAAAACAGTTTCATGGTTTCTCAAAAAGCCAAACAACTATCATATGACCCAGCAATTCCATTACTAGGTATATGCTCCAAATAACTGCAAACAGTGTGCAAACAAAAACTTGTACACCGAGTGTTCACAGTGGCACTATTCACAATATTCCACCAAAAAGAGGTAAACAACTTAAATGTCCATCAACTGATGAATGGATAAACAAAACATAGTATAGCCATATAATGGAATGTTATTCAGCTACAAAAAAGGACTGAAGTACTGATGCATGGTACAACATGGTGACCCTTGGAAACATTATGCTAAGTGAAAAAAGCCAGACACAAAAGCCCACATATTGTATGATTCCATTTAGAGCAAACAGCGAGAATGGACAAATCCAGAGAGAGAGATAGTAGAGTAGTGGCTGTCAGGGGCTGGAGGGAGAAGGAAATGGGTAGTAATTGTTAAATGTGTACAGGTTTCCTTTTGAGGTGATGAAATGTTCTGGAACTAGATAGTGGTGATGACTGCACAACACTGTGAATCTACTAAATGCCACTGAATTATACATTTTAAAATTCCTAAAATAGTGAATTTCATGTTATGTGAATTTTACCTCATTAAAAAAAATAAAATAAAAAGAACATACAGCCCTCTTCCTTCCTCCTTCCCTTTGTCTGGGCTGAGCTTTTGGTTAGTGTAGCCAGAAGACTGGCTACATAGAGCGTAGATTGAGTAAATACCTTGACGATGATGGCTGTGAAGTTTCTCACTGGTGATTTAAGTCACATAAAATGGAAAGGGAGAAGGCTAGAGCAAACTCTGTGGTGTTTGCATATAATCGGAGGTATCAGTATGAGATGTGTGCATACATACATATAGTTCCTTCCTAGTTCTGTCTACTGTGAGAATCTGAAAGCATGAGTCCCTGATAACCATGAGTATACATAGCATCCAGAGCTTGATTTCTAAATACCATTTTCCACTTACAGAAGTCAGGACTCTTAGGAGAAATGGCTGATGTCAGGGCTGGGGTAGAGAAAACACAAGATGAACCTGGAACATTTGTTGTACCAAATGTGAGGAATAATTAAAGAATAAGGGGGACATGTCAAAAGTACACCAAAGAGGAGCCAGCTCTATGGGGCTCCCATTGGCCAAATCAAGACAAGACTGAAAAAGTCTCCCAGAGATCCATGATAAAGCTTGCTAAAACTTTACCTCTCTGCAGAACTGAATAAAGGCCCACAGAACTCTTTGTGTTCCTAGCAGGACAGGCCTCCATGCCATGTACCCTCTCAAATTCTATCTGCCACACCACCACAAACTGCCTTGCGAGACCAGCGCCAAGAAGAAGACCATAATTCGAGACCAGTCTCTCCAAGGAGACCATAATTCGAGCAGATTGTCCACCTACCTCAGAGGCTATCAGGACTATTCCACCATGTCTTACATGCCTGTTTATCTATCAACATAGGAAGCCTCAAAACTCACAGGTTACCCCTAATCCCACCTCCTCGTGGCATTCTATAGGCTCTAAAATCTGATGCAGTCTTACAACTGTCCTTGCTCCACCAAACTCGTTCACTATTTGCTCTGGAATTCACAATCTATCATTTGGAAAATTGCCCATATCCTAAACTTCTCCAAATTTTCCTTCCTCCTTTTTCTAAATGGAGAAGACTGTCTCCTGAGGACATTATTTCCCCCAAAGCTCTCATAAATGGTGTCCGTTTTCTCTTCCAACCCTTCATATGACTGGGCCTAGAGGCAGGTCTCCTATCTCTTCACTCCTTCTAGACCTGCTTCCATTTGCCTTCTCTTTTTTTTGGTGAGGAAGATTGTCCCCTAGCTAACATCTGTGCCAGTCTTCTTCTATTTTGTCTATGGAACACCTCCATAGCATGGCTCGATGAGTGGTGTGCAGGTCTGTGCCTGGGACCAAACCCGCGAACCCCAGGCCTCCGAAGCAGAGCACGTGAACCTAACCACTATGTCACCGGACCGGCCTCCATTTGCCTTCTTAAAACCCCCAGTTCCTCTGAAACACATGCCAACTGACCACATCCCCTGCTACTGTTCCTTGACAGTCATCAAAAGACCATCCATAGTTCCCTCACTCACAAGCTTTAGCACTATCTTATGCTTATGCTTTCTTTCTCTACACTATTCCTGCCATTGTTTTTGATGATTTTAATATCCAGGCAAAAAAAGGCATCCAACACACTAGCCTCTCAGTTCCTTGACCTGCTTATTTCCAACAATCTTGTCCTCCATCACATCTCACACACCCATTCCCATGATTATATTTTACATTCGACTGCAACCCTGCAAATCTCAAGCATTCTCCATCTGACCATCATTTCCTACTTTATAACTCACTCTTCCTAATACCTCGACTCACACTACAACTCAACTCCACCAGCACCTGTAATCCACTGACCCCAACACTTTTTTTTTTAACTTCTATCACCCCGAAGTCCTCACACCTTCCTCCTTACAAAGTTTAAATTCCATGACTCATCAAGATAATCACTCCCTTGCCCTTTATTCCTTTCTGTTTATGCTCACTTGCTAAAACCCCAACCTGGTTAAAATCAACTGTCTGCCTCATCCTTACCTCCACCCAAGCAACTAGTGACTAAAGAAAAAAATACAACCATGTTGACTGGTTTCATTTAAATTCATGAACATACATTTAAAACGAGTCTCCAATGCTGCCAGTCTAATCCTATATTTATTTACATGGTCAACTTATTTTCCCACTCCCCGCAGTGATTATTTCACTACTTCTCCTTTATCTTCAACCCTCTAAGATTCTTCTCCCTATCCTGACCCTCTAATATCTTGCATCTTATTTCACTGTAAAGCAGAAATAATTCTAAGAGAACTTTCACAACCTACCACCATCAAATCTACCAAGAAATTTGTATTTACATATATACTTGGCTTTCCCTCCTGATAATACAGATCTGTGTGTCTAAATTGCAGCCAACCCTCCACTAGTGCACTTAACTCCATCCTTTCTCCACAACCTAAGGACTCTGATCCTGCAACTGATATCCCTTCCTGAATTACTGATTTTCTACTTTCTGAGTAATTAATCACAACATGTGAACATGCTTCAGTTCCCCACATAAAATAAAATAGCTTTTCTTGATGGAGGGAAAAAATATGTATAGTATATCACTTCTTTTTAAAAATACTTATAATAGGAGGAGGGAGAAAATAAGGTGGAGGGGGTAGAGACAGAAGCTAGACTTCTTTTAGATATCTTATTTTGTAGATCTGACTTTGGAACTATGTAAATATTTTATATAATTATAAAACTAAATTGAATTTAAACAAGCAATCCCTAAAAATCAAAACTAAAATTAAATAAGTTAATCTAAACGTGTATCCACTTGGTGGTATATAATGATACGGAGTGTAACAATTTCAAGTGATACCAAAACACTGTTACTGATGACTGTGTATCTCTCATAGGGTATACCCAAAAGACAAAAACTGCAAAACAACTGAAAAGAACCTATTTTCAGTTATCATAATATTGGTGGTAATGTTGGTATTGCTAGGCAGTAATTGTATAAGTCTGGAACATTTTATTATACCAAGGCCACCAGATAGCAAGGAAGCTACCCAAGAGTATTGAGGTTGTGTCAAAAGGACTCAGGTGCCAACTTTAAGAGCTCTCCTTGGACAAACATGGGTAATATGAGCATCAATAAAGATAATAACTGCAATGGATTGAAAAACATAAAATATGTTTAAATCCATGAATATATAATAATATTTGAAAACAAAACCAAAAAAAATGAATTGTCAGCACTGAAGTATGCTAATGAACAGATTTATTCTTTTGAAAAATTGGTAACTAAAGAGAGAGAATCCTTCCGCATATGCATGTATTACTAAGGAATCAAATAGTAGATATGGGGAAATTTCCCTATATAGAAGTATCCAAGCTAATAAAATGAAAAAGAAATGTTAGAATTAGAGTAGCACCATTTTGCAACCCCTAATAAATTAATGAGCCTAGGCACTGATCATCAATGACTGCTAACACCACAAAGGCCAGCGTCCTGGAAGAATGAACAAATAATACATCAAGGTTTTTAGAACCAACAGTAAACATTCTATTCAAATTTCTTTCAACTCAGAGCTCTACAAATTGAACCAACCATTTCACTTATAGTCTCTAACTCAGGCGTCAGCAAACTTTTTTTGTAAAGAGACAGATGGTAAATATTTTAGGCTTTGTTGGCCATAGGTTCTTTGTAGTAACTACTCAACTCTGCCTCTGCCAGCTATAGCTAGAGAGCAGCCACGAACAATAGGCGAAGAGTGGGCTTGATTTTATGTACAAAAATATGTGCTGGGAAGAACTTAGCTCATGGACTGTAGTTTGCTGAGTAGTTACCTTTAATGATAAGGTAGAGAAATCAATGATCCCTAATGATAAATTAAGTCTTTCCAGTAGAAAAGTTAACCTGGTCATTATTATTCAATCCTCAAATCTAAATCAGCAGAAGGAATGGTCAATACTATTTTCAGGCTAACCATTACTTAATTTATTTTGCTAATTTGAAAAGTGTGATAAGCATTAATGTGTTTAAATAACTCCAAGCCCAAAAGTCTGTAATGTGTCAAATTATAATAAAGCAGATCTCTGAATAAAATGTGTTAGAAATGCAATAATAACTCCTATTTACTTGACACATAGTGGTATACATACATACGTATATACATAGAAGTAATTTAGATGGTTGGATTTTTTACCTTATCAGAAAACCAAATGAGTCTGGAATCTTCATAATATCTAAACATGCCATATTTAGGATCCAATAATTCCCTCATGATGAGCAAGAAAAATTCTTTGCGTACCCCTCCTGCATCAACAGCATCTTCTCCAACAAATATAACCTAAAATAGCATAATGCAAACACTGAATGCAAAGAAATGAAAGTATGTTCAGGAGACCCTATAACATGTTATTAATTACGAATAAATGCTCAGCAATTAATAGTTTAAAAAAATTTTAAAGTAAATAATTTTATTTATTAAGTTTCAAAGATACACTAAAAACAAACAAAAACTTTAAACATATTTCCTGAATAACAGTGCCAATTATACAATAGAAAATGTCAAATTACCTTGAGCGGCTTTTTGTAGTCTATATTCTTTGTTTTCCTAAGGACTTCCATTGCATCTCCTACGATATTTTCTCTACGTACCACTAGAATTAAGCAAGGATTTACAGATTCAATCACTGGGAGAAAAAGAGAGGAGACATTCTGTCTGTGGGCCTGGTCAATAGCCATCTAGAAAACAAAAGATTAAAATTTTAATAGCAATGCTATAAAGAAGCTATTGTGACTGAATAAACTAACCCGTCTATTAATTATAGATCTCCTATAATTCCTACAATAATTCCTAGACTACTGAATTTACGTAGCATCTAACACAATATATAGTACAGCAAAAGAATTTAGTAAACTATATTCTGAGCATAAAGAATTTTAAATTTGAATATGTTTATATTAATGTGTAACAAATGATACCATTAAGTTAAGTAAGCATAGAACTATAATAATACTGATAAATCTGAACACCGTTGTTTCTCAAAATGTAACTGGGATGGAGAGTGATGAGAAAAAGAAAACAGCACTAAAACAAACCTCTAAAGAGAATAAGGAACAGCCTGGCTAGAAGGTATTATAGAAATTCATCTAGTAGAGTGATCACCATATGCACTCACAAACCAAGAATTTGGCTTTTACCATTTAAAGCCTCTATTCTTTTCCTATGGTTTTTCCTGTGTTCTTGTTCTAAAATGGAATATATCCTATATTAAAAGCACCAAGTGATTAACTTACTGTTTTAACAAAGACCACCAAAAAACTGGTTTACTAGCTGTTCTTACAGAAAACTACAAAAATATTTATTTCTTCTGTTGATGAAAATGGAAATAAAGCACATCTCTAAAATCCCCCCTAGTATTTATTATTTAAATATCCGGAGGGATTTAGAATATCAAATGCATTTATTTTAAAGGAATGAAAATAGCTATCAAAATTGGATGGGTTTTCCAATTTCTTAAAGCAATTTTAGAATATTAAGTGCCCAAAGTCTCTTCTCATACTTTTCTTAGTCCTTAGCCTCTATAGTCAGATATTCTATACCAGAGGAAGAAACTCAAAAACTTTTTAATTTACAGGTTCAAATGATAAAGCAAACCTACTATAGCCCTTCAAAGCCATAATGTAAACTAGTTTTAAAAATCTTCATTATAAATGAAAGAATGCTCAGCATAAAATGGAGGGGGTAGGGGAGAGAAAGGAGAGGGAGCAGGAGGAGACCAACCTCAGGAAAATACCTTATTTATTACTAAAACTTTCTCCAAGGAAATTTCATACCCTCCTAACAAGTGATCAAATGTCTCCTACTTTAACATCATCTCACCTCTAATCACTTCCATCTTTCACCAAGTTTATAAATTTGAAACAAACCAACATTTCATCAAGTAAACTAGCAAAATTGTTCATAAAGATTGCATATTTCTATAACGAAAGAGGTTTACACCATTTTTTTAGATTTAAAATGATTAAAAGCTAAATTATTCTACTTTCACTCAAATATAAGGAGCCCTCATAAGAAACATACAAGTCACATGTAACAGTCCTTTTTATAGGTACCAAAGGTACTTTGCAAAAGACAGGCCATAAAGGTACAAAATGTCCCCAAAGACTACTGATTATAGGCAAGTTTCAAATATTTACTTTTTAAAAACATCACAGAAACAATTCAAAAACCACTCTCAAATCAGATTAGTATTATATAATATTTTACCTGCATCTGTAAGACCGCATCTGTTTGTAACAGAGTAGTTTTTGCTTGGGCATCAAATACAAATGGATATGTGCAGATTGTAACAGGGATATCTGCCAACTGGAAATAAAACATTAACTTATTAGTACAAACTCGTTTGTGATATATTTCTTGTAGGTACTGTCATTTCTTGTAAAGTTGATCACATTCTTGGTTTATTTACTTGTGTGTCATTCAGGAATTATAAATAAAACATGTTGCTTATTTCCAAATATAAAATTTTTACTGATAATTAGATGAGGCATAAGAATAACCCCAATTCCGAATTTTAGGAGGGATCTGTATACTTGAGAATCCACAAAATCATAAACGACAAGTATCTTTTGCTTAACATATATTAACTCCAAGTTTCAGTGAATTAGGTTGCAAATGTATTCCAAAATTGGGGGCTCTTATGTTAAATACAGTACCCAGGTCTTATATGTTAGGGCTACTCTAGCAACTGAAGCCAATAATAAGCAATCTGCTTATTCATTCATTTAACAGATATTTACTGCCTGCCATTAGGGTGCCAACATTATTATGAGCCAAACAATCTGTTCATTAATATACAAAATAAGCACCACTATTATTATTATTCTCTGTCAATCACTAAAGTTGGGAGAACTGATCTATTATTACCATTACCAGACAGTAGTCACCTTATAGACAATTATTTATCCTGGCAGGTAATGCAGTGATTGATTGCCAAGTATTTAATAGTGCAGAAAAATACAAGGAGCTAAGAACTGCCAGTCACAGATTCTTGGAGGATATATTCCTACCAGCTACCCAATAAGGCAATATTTTTGTGTCAGCCCTGACACACAGCCCCTGCTATAAAGGCTACCAGTGAAGACTTAATACACCATGAAACACTCCACTTCTTTTTAAGTTAGCTTAGAAAATTCTTTACATTAAGTCTGAATCTGAATTTCTATATATCACTTGGTTTTGTATTTTAGTCTCCAGCCCTGCAGGGAAGTGTATATGGTTTAAATATTTCAAGACTCCATGCTCTCCCTAAGTTGTCTTTTTCCTACACTAAACATTCCCAGTTTTTCTAACCATTCTGAAAATAATACGGTTTCCAGCACTTCTCCATCCTAACTGCCTTCTTTTAAATGTATTTCAATTTGTCAGTCTCGCTTAACTGTGCCCACCAAAAACAAACGAAATAATCCAATAGCGCCCAATCAGTATAGAATACGAGACTACCAACTCTTTGTTCTCAACATATAAGACAACACGCTGAGTTATACTATTAGCCTTGCAGTAAATTATCATTCTTCACTATTTTTCATATAACAATTTTTACCTCCATCCTGTATTTGTCTCACTAACTAGCTATTGATGGTAGAAAATCATTTTACTACTCTGAAACACAAAAAAACAGAGGTGATTTCTAAAGTCCCCTTTGGCTCCAAAACTCTATGATTTCATAATTGTACATGCTACTTCTATTTGAGGATGAAGAAGCAAACAATGTTAGGCCTATAATTTAAAGCTAACTCTAAACGCTTCATTGGTTCAAGTGCTGGGAAAAAAGCAAAGCAAAGCAAAACCTGAAAACCTAAAGTCTATAACAGAAGTATAAAAGTATCATAACATTCCCAAGTGTTAAAAAGGGGATTTAGGGTTGTTGTTTATGTAAGCCAAAGTGCTAGAACTTTATATATTAAAATAGTACATTAGACAAAGTGAGGAAGATGATCATACTGAAAGAGTTTATTTAATTTTATGACCATTTCGAGTATCAGTTATTTAAAAACTGAAGATCTTTTACTTTTCTAATAGAAAATATTTTCTGCCCTATTGGGTGGGCAGTTCGAATTTTAAAAGTTTGCTTTTTTATATCATGAGGACACATTAAATTTTATACCGGAAGACTTTAGGATAGGAATTATTTTAAAGTAAATATTATTGAAAGGCATTATATAGGTGTAATGTTAACTAAAAGAGAGGTTTTAATTTTCTTCAGAAAATTCCTCTGAAACGTTATACAGGACAACTTCTATACACTCATTTTTTTAAAAATAATTACATATTTTTATGTAATTGATGTATGTGAGCAAAGTCACACAAAAGAGGAACCTTTGGCTCTCCTATCACTTAAGACAAAACAGAGTATATCTTACTCTGAACATGAGACTTTATGACACCAAACTTACCTCAGTTAATCCATGGTTGACATCCTAAGACAGCAGTGTGGAATGTAACAATGAGGAAAGAGCAATGTTAGTGTCCAAATTTAACTATATCTATTCAAAGTACCATTTCATATATTTTGCTATAGAATACTGAAATTAATGAAGTAGACCAAAATACATCCACAACAAAACTTACCCTTTCCACATGCACCTTATATATCTGTATCTATAAATGTAAGACATTTATTTCAGATATCTTGTGATCATAAAATTATCGAGGCTTAAACATAATGAAATTTGGTTTCAGCAACTAAGCACCTCATTTGCAGAATTTAGGTAGAATAGGCAAACTAATTCTAAGCCTAACTTGGTCTTGAAGAAATAACTTTATAGCTCAGTTTCTCCACCTGGAAAATGGAGAAAATATTCCTCAGACTTTAAGACTTGGTTAATCTTGACAAAATGTTTGAAAAGTATTTAGTAGATTAAAATGCTATATGGAAACCAAGTGAGGAAAATAAGCCATAGGTTGTTTTTATTTGGCAGAAATAACCAGGGAAATGTAAGATATTTTATATTAAGTGTTCTTTAACAATGAAATTAGCTTCAAATAGAAAGTACAGGACAGGGCACAGGGGTTGGTAAGCAGAAAGAAGAAATGGAGAGAGAAAGAGATACTTATGAAGGAAATAATAATGGAAATTATAATGAAAGCTTACCACTTCACTGACTAGCAACGTACACTTTCTTGCAGAAAACTCCCACATATGCTCAGGGTATAAACTCATATAAAGTGCCAGAATCTCCAAAAATATGTTACTAAATTTACAGATAGCACCTTGTATAGTGAGGAATTAATCTTATCCAAAGAGAGGTCTGGCTTTACCCTCAGCTACTGGGAGGTGACCTATAGGTCTTTGGTATGTCACGCCTGACAAGAGTGTCTTTGTTTGCCTAGGGGCTCTGGGCCATGTGGTTATCAGTTCTGCTTCCAGAAGGGCTGGAGACTAAAGGTCAGCCACATGGGCACTATGTGACTGAGCAGCAATAAAAACTCTGGGCACCAAGGTTCAGTAAGCTTCCTTGGCTGCCAATACTCTGTGAGTACTGTCACATACGGATGCTGGGAAAGTAATGTGTCCACGACTCCACAGGGAGAGGAAAACAGAAGACTCCACTCTATGTGCTTCTTCCCTTGGCTGATTTTAATCTGTATCCTTTCCCTGTAATAAACTGTAAATGTCAGTATAATAGTTTCCAGTGAATTCTGTGAGGCTTTGTAGCAAATTATTGAACCTGAGGGTGGTTTGGGGAACTCCCCTAACTTGCAATTGGTATCAGAAGTGAGGGCAGTCTTGTGCAGACTGGTCCCTCTAACTTGGTAGTTGGTTAAATTCTTGCATGCCTTGAGGGGTATGCTTGGAAACTTTAGGATATTACCAAAGACTTAGGGGTTCTCTCACCATACTGTGCTAAATAAAGCCAAAGCAGTATAAGCATAAGCAAAATATGACTCTATACAAATCCTATTCTGAGAAAGGTAATTATTGATAATAGTTTCTTTCAAAAAATTCAGAATACCAAGTTATCACTAAATAAGTGCACCTACTGGCAGTGTTAACAAGAAGAATGTATTTAGAAGCTGTTCTGCAGAAAGAGCCTTTTAGATTACACTCCGTTTAACTTGAAAGCCACTTAACAGGAACATCTGAAATCTTTTTATAGTATATCTTCTGGGACATTTTTAAAGTGCTGTCACTACCAAGAAAGTCTGAATAAGCAAAGAAACACCTTTCAATATTTTCTGACTATGCATGGCCTGCTTGATAACTATACTAGCTATCAAGGGAGTCTACACCATGGGAGATGGATTTTATTCTTAAGGAAATAATAAAATATTAATATATGCAGTATTTTTTAAATTGCTACCTGTAAATAAATAAAGATGGTATACATATCATTATGCATTGGGGAAGTCATGTTAGAATTTATAGTGTGACTAAACCATATGAAAACAGAACACAAGTTTGATTATAGAGACAGAAGTAAGGTAGAACGAACATGAAAAATGGGACATGTGGAAAACCTAAGAAAAGAAAAGAGACTAGTCATGGGCTGCATAACGATGTTTTGGTCAATGACGAACTGCATATATAATGATGGTCCCATAAGATTAGTACCATATAGCCTAGGTATGTAGTTGGCTATATCATCTAGGTTTGCGTAAGTACACTCTACGATGTTCACACAATGACGAAATCGCCTAACAATGCATTTCTCGGAACGTATTCCTGTCATTAAGCAACCCGTGACTGTATTAGATATCAAGTAAACCAAGATAATAATGATTAAGATCATTATTATGATCTTAATGATTAAGATCTAATAATGATTAAGATCATTATCAGAAACTCCAATTTAAGGGTTATGGATCTTAGACAAAAGGTCAAACATTTAAAAAATGTAAATGCTTAAAAAAGCAAAGATAAACTCTTCTGGGAAATATTAGAATTGAAAGGTAGTTATGTTAGTTGCAAATCTACTTCAGTCAAAGTAGTATTTCCAAGGGAGATTTGAAAGGAAAACAAAGTGGTGCGGGGAGAGCGGACAGGATATTACAAAACGTGAGGTCAATTAAAAGTTTATTACTAAAAATTCAGCATATCATTCAATGTGTGAGCTACTATTGGCTCCAAATCCACATATACTCAAGCACTAATTGATGGCTGTTTTTAGAGTGGGGGCCCTGAAATTGAGTAACTAAAATTAGGCATGCCTTGGCCCAATGTCCTAGAAGCTAGAGTGAGAAAGGCCTGAAGGAATGTTCAAAAGTTAGGGTCTCAGGGTCTAAAGCAGACTTGGCTAAGTTTTAACACCAATGGTTAATGATGGTTCCAGTTTGTTATAGACAAAAAAGATGCAGCTCCTTGGCACATTTTAGTTTCAACTAATTACTTATGGCAAAACACTATATCACTGCTGGTGTCATCTTGATGTAACAGATGTTATACTCTGAGAAGGTATAAAGAGAGGATACCGAAGTTATTAAAGTAATTCAAATAAATATGAAAGGTGTTGGCAACTAGACAGAAATAAAAAGATACTTCTAAAACATGAAGGAAATGGAAAAAACACAAACATAATTTGGTAATCCAATGCACAAGGAATCAGTCTAAGAGTGTGCAAAATATTAATGTCATTAAAAATGACAAGGAAGGTTTAAAAAGCAAGGATGAACTTTTCTGGGAAATATTAAAGCTGCAAGGGAACACAAAACTACTTTAATTTCTTCATTTTATTAAATGAAGAAGAAACTAAAATCCAGGAAGTACTGGAGTATCTTCCCAAAGCTGGTCTCCCCAGCTGCTATATCTATCTTCCTAGTTCGCTGGTGAACATGTCATGTTGCTAGTTAGTAATGTCCATAGTTAAAGTAAAAAACTTAACTCCATTGCACAAATACAGTGATGCTTTATATACACAGCACAATTAATACTGAATAAATAAGACTTATGACCTAAAATATATATATATATTTATGTGTAATTTCAAAGACTGCAAGAATTTCTCCAATTTACTAAATATTTTTATTAGTACCTACTTATATCTGACATGTCTTACATAGCTATACACAGTTCTTGAAATAAATGAACATGCATTTTTAAAAAATGCTTAACTTGAATCTTAGAGTAATTCAAACAGGCACAGGCCTTTCTGTATTTTATTCTAAATTAGTCAATTTTTACTAGATATATATTGATGATATGTATGTATAGTAACTAAAAGTATAAGAAAGGGAAGAAAAAAGAGCAAAGAGTTTAGTAATAACCACTAAGTATTTTTTATAAACAATTTAACAGCAAAGTTAAAAGAGCGTAAGGAAGACAACTGAGAATAATAGTACCTAGAAAGTGGAGAAAAATCATCAAAAGCAGAAGATAAAAAGAAAGAGAACCCATGTGCCCTTTTATTTTGCCAAGTTATTACTGTAGATGGAGAAAAACAGATAAAAAGCAAAAGGAATCCAACTTAAAAAAACAGTTCCATACACCAAGATCAGAGTCTTAAAAAACAAACAAAACAGAGAAGCTTATATATTTACCAGCAGGAATAGGAGGATCAAGCAAAAACTTCATGAAAACATGTAAAGGAAAAAAGGTAAAAAAGAATGGGAAAATGGAAGGGGATGAGATGAAAAGTTAGAAGTTTCAGCAGTACAAAAGGATATTACTAGGAAAGCAAAAAAATTTCACAGAATTAGTTTTTAATGTTTAGGGATCAGGGAAGTGTATACCTGACAGATTCTTAAAATCCTTGATCGGGGAAAGAAAGGAAATGGAGAAAAAAAAAATCTCAACAAATTATGGCATAAAGACAAATATAAAAAAGGTAAAATAATTTCCTTGCAGTGTTTAGAACAAGGTAAAGTTATGTGTGTATATATATATAATTTAATTATATATTTTATTTAACTAAATTGATAATTTAATTATATATAATTAAAATTTACAGACATGTATTTCTTATAATTCATAGTAATTATGTTCTAACAATCTTAAACTTTCACACCAAAGCAACGGAATTATTCCAAGATCATAACTCTTGTTCAATAATGGTATACACATGTATGTGTGTATATATACATATGAGTACATATATACGCGTTTATACATGTGTATATACATATGTATATGTGTATGTAAATACACATACACACATCTATATCATCACAAAACAGTATGTGAGTATCTTTAGAATCGATTCTTTGAAACTTTACTTATAGGGTCAACCCAGTATTAAGACTGGGTTAAGACATCATTGAGATTATAAAATACAAGTATGAATTTTATTAAAAAGCCTCAGGAAAGAAGTCTTTAGAGTTATGTGTAAATGTAAAAGTGCTTTGAACTCTCTCAAAGAAGTTCTGTGATGTCAAATGTCATTAATATAAATTAACAACCTATTTAAAAGTTGCACAAAGACCTTCGAAGTAAATTGCCAGCCTTCTATTCCCAGAGGTAGATTAGAAGAACCCAAATCATGGGTTCTGGATTCTGATTTCTAAGATGTGATATTAAACCCATTATGCAAATTATATAAAGAACAAACTTTCACCACCTCAACCACCTATTCAATATCACTTTGTCTATAAATGGAGAGAAAGGAAAAGCATGTGGTTGAAAGAGTAGAGTAAAAGAGGGCAATTCTCAGGTATAGCAACCACATAATAGATCTGGAGAGAATGAGAAGCAAAGAGGAAAAGCCTAGAAATAGTAAGGTGTACTGTCTCTTACCAGAAAATGGTAGCAATGAAATAGCTCCTAAGGAAATTCAATTTGATATCACCACAACTATATATACCAAGAGGAGTTTGGATACAGGCCTGCTATACTTCAAAGTAAACATTCAAACCACAGCTTTTCCATGCAGCACAAGATTATTGCTAACTAAAAAAATCCCATTAGACTGGTATTTCTCTTAACTTGCCCAGAACACAAGTAGTTTATGACTCAAATACTAGATATAAATCTGGATGTCAAAGGACATCTGATCTAATGCACAGTGATCCAGGAGGATATGACTTTCTAGAATGTTTCTCAAACTGGTCTTGCAGATCCCTGGGGGATATATTCTTACATGTCTATAAGCGCCCTGGGGCAATTTTTAATTTTAGTATTTTTATATCAATAATTTTAAAAAATTGATTTAAAAAATCTAAATTAGAATAATCCATTTATACTCCCAATATCACCATGAAACTCCAAGAGTTGTAATGGCTGTGATTATAATCAAACTGGTACCTTATAGGATTTCCATGTCTAGGACTTCATATATAAATGATGTGCTTGATAAGTGAAGACCAAATGAGTATCAAATTTCATTCTAAAAGCAAATGTTTCATTGTAGTTCAAATAGAGAAAGGCAGCAAGAGAACAATTACCAGACACCTCAGAATCGAGGTTACTGCCAAACTTAAAGCCTTTGTCAAAGCAGCCAGTAATAATAACCACCATTCTACCAAGACTTAACTATGTGCCAAGAACTGCCGTAAGCACTCTATATGGATCATATCAATTAATCTTTTCAATAACTATACAAGGTAGGTACTATTATCTCTAATTTACAGAAAAGGAATTAAGTAATTTCCCCAAGGACATAGACCGAATAAATACTGAGGTGGGATTTGAACCCAGGTGCTCTTAGATTACATTTTCCTTATCATATTTAGGTTGTGAGCTGAGATTCCTGATCATCAGAACATAATCCTCCTTCATACAAAATATTAATTTGATTTTTAAATTTGTAGTATTATTTATAATTAATTTATAAATTTGTTATGGTTTTAGAGTTCTTTTAAAAGCTAAGCACCAGGAGTTTAGAGCTAGTTTAGTGTTCGTATGTATTTAAACAAGACAATCATAATTAACGTAAGTGAACATTAGGCTTCTTAAGAAACTGTTTTACTTTAAAAGGGGTCCATATCACTCCAGTTTCAAAAACACTGCTCAAAGACCTAGGGTACCATACGTGGTGTGTCAGGGTTCATATGCAAAGTCTTGGTATAAACAAAGTTCATTTTCCGAAGCATCCATTTTCTTCAATGGTAAACCATTTAAATCCCTTTTACATTGCAATAAATATTTATGTCCAAAATTTGCGCTTGCCGAGGGAAAGTCAATAACCTCAAAAAAAAAGGTTTCTTCTCCCGCTCTTAGGGGTGCTCTAGAAGAAGTTTGAAAAGCTTTGCCTAGATGAGAGATTTAGTTTAAACAGGGAAGGAAAAAGGAAATATTTATTCAAACTTTTCTTTCTTAAAAAACTGTTGGTCCTTTGACTCCAGCTTTTGACTTCACTTTTTTTACTCCTTCCTCTTCAATGCAGAACTTCTTGAAAGTATTACCTAGGGTTGTTCTTCCTTATTCCTCACCTCCAAATTTCTCTCATACCTTACTCCAGATTGGCATTATCAAGGTTATTACCAATGACCTTCACGTAACCAAATTCATTGCTCGATTCTATGGTTTTATCCTATTTCTCAGCAGCATTCAACATAGTCTTTCTCCTTCACTTTTTAGTTTTGGTTTCCACTACTCTCTCCTAGTTTTCCTCCTACCTCACCTGCCACTCTTTCTTAATCTCCTTTGTTGATTTCTCTCCTTTCCTCATCTCATAGCCAATCCATCAGCAATTCTTGTCCCTTTTACCCCCAAGAGGTATTCCAAGACCATTTCCATCTTCTGTCTACACGACTACCATCCCAATCAAACCCGTCATTTTCTCTGCCCTAATCTACTAAAAAACAGTCTTCTAACTAGTCTCCCTCTTTCATTTTTGCTCCATTCTCCAGATAGCTGACAGAGCGATTACTTAAAAATATAAATCACATTGTATCTTTCCACCCTCCAATGGCTTACTATAACACCTCAGTTCCTGATCCTAATTTATGAAACCCTCTATGATCTGGCACCTGCCCATTTCTCTGATCCTTTCCCAGAACTCTTCCCACTCCCATATTTTAGCCATACTGGCCTCTTTTTATCCTTCAAACATGTCAAGCTTGTTCTCACTTAAGGTCTTTTACTAGATGCTGATTCTTCCTGAAATTCTCTCTGCCCTGATCTTATGTGGCTGCTTCCAGTCATTTAGATTACACCTTATACTTCATCAGACAAGACTTTTCTGATTACCCAAACACAAGAAACCATCCAGTCTTTATTAATTACATTCTCTTATTTTAATGCCCTATATAGTGCATATTACTAGCTAATATTTTTTGCTTTATTTGATTACTGTCCATCTTGCCCACTAGATTATAAATTCCATGAGAACATGGCCCTTATCTGTCTGGTTCATCACTGTATTTCCAATATCTAAATAAGTGCCTGTAACATAGGAGATTCTCAATAACTATCTGCGGAACGAGCAAATGAACAGACCTAAGTTTGTAGGATGGCTGTAAACTTGACCTAGTCTCCCAGTGATTTGGCAAAAAAAATCAACAAGTCTCTCCCAATCCAGACTCAAGTACTTAGGGAAGCAAAAGATGTTCTAGAAGTGATCTGATTCCCACTGGTAAGAGTATCCTAAAAATAGCATGCACTAACCACACTGCCATTAAAAAACTATTGTACTTTTTCAGTGCCTACTAGATATATTCCAGACACTATTAGAGGTGCTAGTGAATAAAATGACAAAGTGCCTATCCACAAGAAGCTTGTAGCTGGTGCCTAGCAAGCAATGAAAGGCTACTCACCCTCCAACTGCCACACACATATTGCTTAAATTACTTAATTTGAGGATGGAAAAGTTGGCCTCAAGTATATTATAACGGCTAGCAAATAAGAGTATTAAACCTGACTCTTTTATATGTACCTGCTTACTCATTACTATATTAAAATTTCGTGTGCTTAATTCAAGTTTTATAAGACTATGCTATTATTTTAATGAGACATTAAGTGTCTAGTTATTAGAGACAGCACATGGAAAGATGTACACATGTGGATATACATCAAAAATCTGAAATAAAATTAAACACATAAAAGGGGGGAAAATATCAAAAAAAGAATCAATGGTCCTGGGGTTCTCTTCTGGTAGTTCTGAGGCACTGACCTCACAACAGTAATGTATTCTTAGAGTTTCAGTATCACGGACTCCAATATTCTCAACATTAGTGACTTAAGAGGCAACCTCATGGAAAATAAATGCGAGTTAAAAATCCATGTCATATTTGCATTTTTCTTTTTTTTGTGAGGAAGATCGGCCTTCAGCTAACATCTGCCAACTCTCTTCTTTTTGCTGAGGAAGACTGGCCCTGGACTAACATCCATGCCCATCTTCCTCTACTTTATATGGGACGCCACCACAGCATGGCTTGACAAGCAGTGCGTAGGTGTGTGCCTGGAATCCGAACTGGCGAACCCCAGGCCGCCGAAGCAGAGTGCGAGCACTTAACCACTTGCGCCACAGGGCCAGTCCCCTGCATTTTTCTTTAGAAAAGTGTAATCTATCTCTTTGGTTTGGCTTTGGTATAAGAGTGGAATGTTTACTTATAAATACTGCCTAATATATCGCTGCTCCTCTGCAATGTGTTTTTATTTCAAAAATAAGCCCTGAAAAAACTTTGGTGTGTCAAAAACAAACAATTGTTTCTTTTGTATTAGAAGAAATGATACATAAAAATGAAATCATAAAATACAATAGGAAACATACCATTCCATAGGCCTGCTGTTGGATCCAGTTGATATAATCATTCCTTATGTCTATCAATTCTTGTACTTCATGTATATAAAATTTATCATACTGTATAATCTGTCCCGTTTTCTCATTTACCTACAAAAAAATAAATGTGCAATTAACATTAAATTTAACCAGTACCTAAGTCAGAGACTGAAAAATGTTTAAATAGAAAAAAGCTTGAGATTTCTTAGCTAATTTCCTCTTCCTATAAAAAAAATTCACTGAGTGTATACTATATGCAAAATGCTAATTAAGTGCTATAAGAAACACAAAGATTTATAAGATGTGATATCTGCATTCAGTACCTCAAAACCCAGTAAAAAACAAAAATATTTATGTAACCACCACACAGTAGGAGGTATGTACCACTGAAGGATATATAGTACATATAAACTAGAAACTATAAGGACTTCTGGTTGAGGAATGGGACTTAAATAACAATAACAGGTAATGCTTGTTAAGTGTCATTTTGTATGGGCATCTGATTAGAATAAACAGAGGTGACAGCTGGATAGGAGGTGAAAAATTAAGAGAGAATAAATTACCACCCTAGAAATTACTTATTAATTACAAAGGGAAAAACAAATCTTTACAGTGGAAGAGCACCACCTCAACCGAGTGATCAAACTAATCACCACCAGTACTAGGACAATCAACTATCATGTTCCTGATGATATAATGCAACAGGAAGTACAGACATTATCTGTGAAGCAAAAAAATGTCTAATCTGAATCTAATCAAGTCTCTTCATCTAAATTTCAGTTTACAGAAAATACAAGGGATAGAGGAATAAGTTAAACATCACCATAAGGAAATAATCAGACAAAACAAATATCCTGATTGCAGGATACAAGAAGACTGGCCGGAACTCTCCAAAAAGTCAAGGTAATACAATAAAAAGGTGGGAGGTGTTCTAAACCAAAGGAGCCTAGAAGAGCTCTGGTACTGAATATGGCAGAATACCTTGTATCACACTAATCCTCCTGACAATAACAATGATAAACTCTGGACAGTATATAAAAAACCAACTATTTAAAAACACTGGAGATCAACCAAAACAGGAATGGACACCGCCTTTTTGAAAGAAGGAAAGTACATGTAAGATCCACATTTTTCCCCATAGGAGTACTTCTGAATCAGCATGAGGGGCAGGGGATAGAGCTCAAGCAGAACGCAGTAATTTTACCAGACAGAGCAGTCACAGGTCAGAGATTGAGGCTGCCAACATGGCAGACAGTGAGGAACAAAAATCCCAGAAAGGAATCCAGAGGGTGAAGCCCCAAAATCTACATGCAAATTCTCCCCATATCTTTGGCTAACTCTTAAACCATGAGTGTACAAGATGAGACTTGGGGGGAAAAAACACCCCAGCAGAAAGCAGCAACTAAGAAGCTACTCTTAAAGTAGACTTCAAGACAAACATTTCTATAGGAAAAAAGGAACATTTCATAATGATAAAAGGATTAATTTATCAAGAATTCATAACAATCCCAAATCACAGCACTTCAAAATACATGAAGGAAAAATTGACAAAAGCACCATCATAGTTGGAAATTTTAACACCCGTGTCTTGGTAACTGATAGAAAAAAACAGACAAAATTTAAAACATTTGAACAACAATTTCAACCAACTTGAACTCACTGTCATAGAACATTTCACCCAGTAAGTGTGAGTGTTCACTAAAATAGACCATATCCTGGACCACAAAACAAGTCACAATAAATACATTTAAAAGAATTCAAAGTATACAAAGTATGTTCTCTGACCACAATGGAATTAAACTAAAAGTCAGTAACAAAAAGATATTTGGAAAATCCTAGAACACTGGCAATTAAACAAAACACTTCTAAATTACCCAAAACTGTTCTTGAATCTATCAGGGAGCTAAAGTCACAAGATAACCAAGCAGCCTGAATTCCAAGGATTGACAGATACTTCCAAAGAGAAACAGGATGCCAGAAATGGGTCACCTCTGGCAGGGCAAGAGGAAGATACCATTGTCATACAAGCAGGGAAGAAGAAATCAGCTAAAATTTTCAGAAATTGCTTAAGGTTAGGTATGGGATAACATGACAGTGTAAAACCCCTTGGAGCCCCAGACAGTTTGCACTCACTCATAGACTCTTTTGCAGAGATCTCCATTGGGTGCCCATGAGGATGACCGGAAACAGGGCAGAAGATTAAGAGCCCCTCTCAGTGGTGCAAGGAATTGGCTGCCACTGTGAGAAAGGAACAAGGCTGGTCACCCTGCCCAGATCCTTCTCGCAAATAGAGAAAGCAAAAGCCTTATGCCACTGAGGAAGGGGAGGCAAATTCCATGCCTTGTTGCTGGAGGAGGGAAAAACCCTCAATCCCTGGGAGGAAGGGGGCTAACAAGAGTTCTGAGCCCAGAATCTTATATCAGTAGGACCAGAGGCCCCCTACTGCTGGGGGAGGGGACAGAAATTCTGAGAAAGTCCCAATCCCAAGGTCTAGGCACACATAGTTTAAGATAAAGGCTACACCACAACAACAAAGAAACTTTTCTGTCCTCTATCCTCTACCAATCTTGAAAGCACTGAGTAACAAGCAATACCAGTTTACCACTGGGGAGGGGCACAAGTGAGGAGAGAGAGCCCTCTATGAAGCAGGCATGTGGAGTGGAGCACAAACACTGAGGAAAAACTTCTGACATTTCACCTCCGCCTTAAGCATCAGGCAACACTACAGGAATTTTGAGGGCTCTGGTGCAAAGAAGGTAACTATAGCAAACCAAAAACTTAACCCCAGTTTAACTCCTGACTAGACTGACTTAAATACCCACACTAACAGCCACATAGAATAAGTATAACCATTACAGGCTTTAAATCTACTTACTTCAGCCTCTACTATTTTATAAACAACCAAAAATTATGAGATATACCAAAAAGCAAATAAGCAAAATAAAACAAACAAAAACCACAAAAAAAAGTCCAGAGACAAAGCAATCAACAGAGCCAGACTCAGAGATGACTCAGATGTTGGAGCGAGAAGACAGGGGCTTTAGGAAAATATTTTGAACTTAATGCAAATAAAAACACACATCAAAATTTGTGGGATGTTGGTAAAGCAAGGCACAGAAAGAAATTTATAGCATTAAATGATCATGTTAGAAAGAAAGGTCTAAAATCAATGATCTAAGCCTCTGATTTAAGAAGCTAGAAAAAGATGATCAAATTAAGGACAAATCAAGTAAAGGGAAGGAAATAAAGAGCAGAAATTGATGAAACAAAAAACAGAAAAACACTAGAGAAAAATCACTGAAAGCAAATGTGTGTCCTGAAAAGATCAGTAAAACTGATAAGCCTCTAGCCAGATTAAACAAGAAAAAAAAGAGAAGACACAAATTACCACTATCAGGAATAAAAGAGGGGACATCATCACATAGATATCTTACCAAAACTGAATCAGGAAGAAATAGAAAACATGAATTAAACTCTATTTTTTAAATTTAATATGCAATTAAAAAATTTCCCAAAAGCAAACTCCAGGCCAAGATGGTTTCACTGGTGAATTCTATCAAACAGTTAAGGAAGAAATAACGCCAATCTGAAACTCAGAAAATAGAGAAAGGAAAACCATTTCTTAATTCATTTTACGAAGCTAGAATAACCTTGATACTAAAAGTTGATGACATTATGAGAAACAAAAATTATCAGATCAACATCTCTCATGAACTTAGACATAAAACCCTCAAGAAAATATTAGCAAATTAAATCCAACAACATATATAAAGTATAACATATAATGCTCAAGTAGAGTATATCCCAGGAATGCAAGGTTGGTGTAACATTCATATATCAATGAATTTCAGTACATTTCAGACAAAAATCATTTTTTATCTCGAGATGCAGAAAAAGCATCTTAAAAAATTCAACACCGCTTCATAATAAACATTCTCTGCAAACCAGTAACAGAAGGGAACTTCTTCAAAAAGATAAAGCCTATCTTAAAAAAAAAAAAAAAACTCTACAGCCAACATCATACTTATTGGTAAAATATTGAAAGCTTTCTTTCTAAGATAAGGAACTAGGCAAGGATGTCCTGTGCAACCATTTATATTCAACACCATACTGGAAGTCTTAGTCAATAAAATAAGGCAAGAAAATAACATGATCATGTACATAAAAAATCCAAATGAATCTATAAGAGAATTACTGGAACTAATAAATTAATTTATCAAGGTCACAGGGTACAAGGTCAAATCACAAAACTCAACTGAATTTCTCCATACTAGCAACAAACAATTGGAAAATAGAAATTTTAAAATTATCATTTACAATAGCATCAAAAACATAAAATATTTAGGAATAAATTTAACAAAAGATATGCAGGATCCCTGAAAACTACAAAACATTGCTGAGAGAAAATAAAGAGACCTAAAAAAATAAGGGGTATACTATGTTCACAGAATGGAAAAGAGACTAACAAGACTCAACAAATGCAAAAAACAAAATTTGACTGGACTCTAGTTTTAAAAAAGGCAGTGAGATAAAAAACATTTTTGGTACAACAGAGAAAATTTGAATATGCCTGGATAGATGACATTATAAAATTACAGTTAATTTTCTTAAGAAAAGTCATAGTACTGTTGTTATGCAGGAAAATGCCCAAGAAGATGAATGCTAAAGTATAAAGGCAATATCAGAATTTTACTTTCAAATGATTCAAGAAAAAAGTATATACACATACATATGTATAAAGCTAACGGGACAGTGATGGTGCTCAGGGCAAGCTGCCTCAGGAAGCACCACTCTGGTATGCGGATTATTTCGAGCTAAAGACAATAAGGACATTTGACCTCCCCCACTAACTGCCTAAAAAAAATCTGACATGGTGGCTCATTCCTGGAACAGATCTTCTATCATGATGGCTATAAAGATAATGTAAAATAGATGTTGCAATGGGAGGGGCACCAAGCCCCTTTTATCAAAAAACTCTATCTCTCCCTGACCAAATTATCAATAGATGACCCTGAAAAGAACTGTCCTCCTGCCCTCTGAAGTCCCAGGCCACTACCCACCCCCAACACGTTCCTTCGCCTTTAGCTGCAATACTTAAGCAAGCAGCTTAGACAGAGGGACGAGTTGCTCATTTCTGAGCTTCTCCCATGTATACATGTTATTAAACTTGGTATTATTTTTTCCTGCTAACCTGTCTTGTTGATTATTTGGCCAGCCAGAAGAACCTTAAGGGAAAGGGCAGAGGGAGATTCTCCCTCTTCCCCTACAACAGCATAATAGTTGCTGAATCTAGAATGGAGGGCATACAGGTATCTATTTTCTTTCCACATTTCTGTATACATATAGATATTCAAAATAAAAACTGAAGAGTAAAGTCAATGGAAAGGATTTCAAAAAAGTTTAAGGAAAAATATTCTAGACAGAGAGAATAGCATGAGCTACAGGAGACAAACATTTGTATACACCTGCCCCAGCAAAACTGCTGGTCCAAGAAGAATGAGAGGCCCATGGAACAGACCTTGACCCAACAGGCAGCTTGGAACTAAGCCCAGCTAGGTAGGTCAACCAACTTCTGCCAACTTGCAAGCTGAAGCAGGGCCCACTCCAGCAAGAATGAGAATAAATGCTTATCACTCTACGCCCAATGAGTTTCAGTGTGCTTTGTTGCACAGCATTACTGTGGCAAGAGCTGATATATGGGGAAATAAGGTTTTAGAGTCAACGAATGATAGAATCAGAGTGATGTTTTACGAAAATTATTCTCTTGGCAGAGTGAGGTATAGTCAAGAATGACACAGAGACTAGTGGTAGGGAAATGAATTGGGATATTAAAGAGTCAAGATTCCTAGATAATAAGAAAGAATGTAGTGGTCGTGGTAGCCAACTGGATATAGAAAACAACAGAAGAGTCAAAGACAACTTTAAAATTTCAAGCCTGAGTAACTGAAAAAAAAGATGATGGGAACACACACATACAAGTCAGGAAAAAACAACAATCTTGACGGGGCAGGAGTGAGAGGTGGGAAGGATGAGAAATTTGGCACTAAACCTTTTTTTAGTTTAAAACGATGGCAAGACTGTCAAGTAGCTCAAGAGAAAGGTTTGCCTCAAACACATAATTGAGAAGCATTTTCCTCAAAGGAGACAACTAAAGCTGTGGCAGGAGGTGAGGGAGAGATGAAGAACAAAACAAAAAGGGCCAAATGCCGACATTTAGAGAGATGCCACATTTGGGAGAAGAAAATAAACCTTGAAAAAAACAAAGAAGGTTGATCTAACACACAAACTAAATAAAACTAGCTAAGTTTACTATAAAGAATAACAAAAATAATTGTTTATAATTTTTAAAAAAATCACATACACACTAAACCAACTAAGCAGTGTTTAAAAAGAAACAAAAGGAATCCTCTAGTAGAGGTATAAATCTACCAGACAGTGCTTGTGTCCAAACACGTGCTCAATAAACATGAGATGAATGGATGGAGAAATAAAATGAGTAAGAGATATGTATATAGTTCATGCTTCTAATGGCACTTCAAATTTTCACTGATGCGCAGATTTTACCTTAAAAGACAGTCAGATTTTAGGTTCCAATAATAAAATAATAATAGCTATTATTAGGGACCATTTACTAAGTAGACATCATGTACATCATATCTCATTTAATCTTTAAAACAACCCTATAAAATAGATACTACTATTATCATATGGATGAATATACTAAGGCTTAGAGTTCAAGAAACTTAACTAAGGTCACACAGCTAACAGAGCCAGAAATCTAACACAGGCCTCTCTAATATACATGCATTCTTAACTCACTATATCACTATCTAACTTATTCCTTAATATGTTCATATACATATATATGAATATTTGTATATATGTGCAACATATATTTAGAATATATATAAAAACACATACATGTTTTTTTCTTTTTATTAATATGTCTAAAATTATTTGTCATCAAGTGCAATCAATGCTTGATCCCGTGGCCTACTCTTGAGGGTACAAACAACCCAGTTTACGAAGCACATATTAATAATACTGCTTTCATTTCCAAAGTTGACACTTTTAATTCCTCTATTCATTGACAAAAGCACTTTGTACTCCTTTTTTTTTCCACTGTGTGATTAATTTCTATCTGTGGTCAGGGTACCCATTTGGAAGAAACTCACCAGAGTCAAACTGCTACTCCTGGCTTGTAAACAAAACAAAGACAACTTTTATATATGGAGATCAAAACCTTCATCCTAGAGCAGGGGTCAGCAAACTACAGCTTGTGGGCCAAATCCTGCCAACAGGTTGCTTTGTAAATAAGTTTTACTGGAAAGCAGCCACACCCATCCATTTACATACAGTCTCCAGCAGAGCTGAGAGTTGAGTGGTTGTAACAGAAACCACATGGCTCACAAAGTATAAAATATTACTATCTGGCTCTTTACAGGAAAAGTTTGCAGACCTTTGCCCTAGAGCCTTTAGTCAAATTCTTTCTACTAAACAGAAAATATACACAACAATTATACAAAAAACTCACTGACTTTACTCTCTCCAATATTTATGTTTATAAATATATACAGTAACTTTTAACCACATCCAACTCTAAAATTTATTAACTCCTGTAGAAAACGATTCATGTCCCATTGACATCTTGATACATATTTTTCTTTATCTTAAATATTTTAGGTTTTAAAAAGGTAAACTGCAGTTTCCTTCATCAACGGCAACCAGCATTTGCAGTTGGTATATCCTGCAGATATGATATATGTTTCTGAAAAGAAATGCTATGTTAAAAATAACAATTCAGAAACCCAGTTTGGTTCTGGAACAGACAAATTTCAGTCAAACCTGGACTTGGGGGAAAATTATAGCTGATAGTTAATTCAGTCACAATAATTTAATAACTAAAGAGAAAATCAGTTAACATGGCTTTAAAAATAGAGAAATTAGACACTGAACAGAAGATTGAGCCAAAAGACCTGCATATAGATTTACATATAAAATCAACAGTTTTTAAAAATATATAAAAATACATTTGTATGGTAGATAAGATTGACATGACATTATCTTCTCCAGGAAGCCTTCCTTAATTCTTCTGAGTTACATGCCCTCCTATGTGTTCTCATAGCACCCTTCATTTTCCTTAATCTAGCACTTACTACGCTACATCATAAATGCTTATTTACTTGTATGTATACAACTGCTTTACATTAATAATATTGACAAAGGCAGAAATCACATCTTTTCCTTATCACTGCATCCCTAATGTCTAATACAATGATAAGCACACAGTAGGCACTCAGTAAGTATTTGTAAAATGAATAAAAAAGATACTACATGGTACAAGTTCAAAACAACCTATACATTCAGTATTATTGCCTAAAGTGTACAAAATAAAATCGATATACGTTTGATCATAACACTTTTATTTCACATTTTAATTATAGGTTAGTATTCTGGTTTATGAATCTCAGTTCAGAGGAGATATACGTTAAGTATATACGTGTATCTTACCTGTTTGGTTTATTTAAGGGTTCCCTACCAAAAAGAATTTGAAAATCACTGATTTAGAAGATTAGCATGATATGTAGCGATCAGGCTAGACAGACGAAGTAATTCTTTTCTTTTGGCATTATCAGTATCTCTGTAATGTACTGTGTGAAAACTCAGAAACTACTAAGTAAACCAATTACTTGTCAGTAAACTCATTTATCTGGTAATACATCCATTCCTGACAGCAGGTACCAAAGCTATCTTTCTTATGATGCCATTTGAAGTACTGGGAATGATTTTTAATTCAAAAGCTTTCCAAAGGACATGACATAAGGGAGGAACAAGTCATCCATATATCCTGAAATGATCAGGAAACACACAGTCCATCTCTCTAGTTCCTAATCCTGCTCCAGCGTTAAGTTAATAAGGAAACTGCTTAAGGAAACTTCTCCTGATTATTAACCATGAAGCAGAGACAAGGCATATACATAGTTGCGAGATATAAGGTGTCTTTGATAAAACAAGTTTCTGATAAGCAACTTGGGTTTCACTCAAGATGAAAATGAATCATCCCTGACAGTTAATATCTAGGGGTATCTATTTATGGCAGATTAGGATCAAGGAAAGTTTTCTCCAAAGTAAGGGGTAGAAGAAAGATAAGTGACTGCCCTGAAGACTGCCAGTAAGAGATGCTTAAGAATTTGATACCATTATCATCTTGCTTTTGAGTATGTAACAACTTCAAATAACCTAGTAAGTCAAGTCAAAAGTAGCAGTTTCCCATCCAAATGGTGGTAGTAGTGACAACAAAGTCAATGCCTTATAAATGTATAATAATTACGTATATTGTATAATTTGAACAATAAATCAATGCTGGGAAATTATCAGGCCAGTATTTTAACCCTTATTTTAAAGATAATTCTGTTTGCATATGTGATAAAGAGAAAGACTTGTTCAAAATCACACTGATAGGAAGCAGCACACATGGAGTTAGAAACATGGTGTTTTAACAATACAATGCGATCTGCAATTAGAAAAGTATGAACCTCTAGATCTAGGGGCATAAAATGAAAGCAAACCTCCTTCTAAACACGTTATATTACTATATCTGCTAATATAGAAGTACATTAGAAACAGCAAGGACTTTGGAAGTAGATTTGTATTTGTATTTCAATTCCGCTACTTACTAGTTTACAATACTTGACATTCAGAATAAGGGGCAAAATATCAACTATACAGAGTTTAAAAAGTTAAATGAGGAATATATGTAAAGTGCTCACATGAATTAATGTACAAAGGAGGTTCTAATCCTGGCCACTGTTAGATTATTTTCCCTCCCCTTCCAGCTAGCAAGAATTTAGGATCTTATTATCTAGCATGGCTCCATCAAAAAGGTCTCTGGAGATGGAGTAGAAATTGAGGCTTCTAAGCTAGGCAGATAACTTAAGTTACTTGCTCAAGTTCTGTCTGAAATTATGTAAGACAAAAGGTTCGATTTCCTCCTATTCTCCTACCCTCTCTTTTACCTGCAGTAAAAGACACAGCTAGGGGAAACGATTATTTTTTAAAGGGATAATAAAGATAAGCAGATAAGGAAGGAAAGGAAAGAGAGTGAATAGTTATATGAATAGGATCGAGCTGACAAAGGATGGTTCACTGAAGTAATATGAAAAACGAGTCCAGAGGAAAGGAAAAGAATCTAATTTAACCTCTTGAATACTAGACAAAGGGATACAGAACAGTGGAGACTCATCCCATGAAGTTCGAAGATCTTCTTAATAGCAGTTTACTACAGAATCCAGTTAACCCTTAAATGTTGCAAGAAAGCCCTGTTCTAGGAAAGGCAAACATAGGAATGACTTGTTTTCCCAGAAAAGAAACGGCTATCATTTCAATTATAGTGAGAAGACATATGACTTCTTTTCTAGGAATCTTGGACATACTAAATACAAAAGAAAAAAGCAAGTTCAAGAAGTTAAGTAGAAAATACCCAAGAACTTCACTAAAAGAATAAAAAGGAAAAAATAAATGGTCCGTAACGGTTCTTTCTTACAGAGAACAGGACTATCTCCTTTATCCCTTATCATTTACCTTAGAACTAGGCAACAAGGGTCTGAAAATGCTAAAGAAGCTGTTAAGGAGAGGAAACTAAAGATTAAAGGTTCACATGGGTTTTCCAGTCATTCTAGAGGCTAGAAACATATGCTTCTCCCTTAGGTCATGTCTCCCAAAATAGCATCTCAAGAACACCAGATGGCATAACAGAGATATACCTACCAGCTGTCAGGGATGTCTCAAATCCATCTTTAATGGAACAGCTGAGACTCTACTTCTTTATATAACTTTGAACTGCTACAACTGTAAAGGGTACTATTTCTTACACTGGGAAGAAGGGTAAGAAAGAACAATAAGTAAATTAATGAATTATATATGGTTCCAATTTCAAGTTAGTCATTTGTTTCAAATGAAATGTTCTATTTTGACTGAAGCCATTAGTACCCAATAGCAAAAGAATAGAGGTTTAAATGTTCATAATCACAACTAGGATGCATTCTCTTTAATATGATATGAACAACCTATAAATAACAAAAAACATTTAAAAATTTTTTTCAGCTGTACATCATATCTCAACTTCTGTATAGACTACATCATGTTCACTACCAAAAGTCTAGTTGCCGTCAGTGACCATGCAAATGTGTCCCCTTTTCCTCTCCTCCCACCCCCTACCTCCCATCCCCCTTCCCCTCTGGTAATCACCAATCTGTTCTCTGTATCTAGGTGTTTGTTGTTTAAAACATATTATTTAAACTAACAAATTATGCCCTTCACAAAAAATGTAAGGAGAGTTCCAATTCATTAGTATGCTATTGTTCTGCCCAACTACAGACAAGTTACCTATAAATGCCTAACAAAGTCAAATAAGACCAAAGCTCCAAAGTATAGATATATTATTTCTTTTAAAAGGAAATTTAAGTAACTTTTCCAAATTTCTATAATATACATCTTTTATGCCGATCTAAATCTGTAATATATTAATGTTAAAATAAACATCATTAATCTGTTAGTAGCAAGGGGGAAAGAGAAAAATAAAGGAACTACTGGACATACCCTATGTAATATTTCTAAAACCTTTAATGCAGTATGAAGAAAACTGTTGAAAATTCTTCTTTCAGGAGGGGAAATGCCGCTCTTGCAGCGTGTCAAAAGATGTACCACAACTTCCTTAAAAAGTTCTACAATCTTGAGGAATAGTGGAGGTTCAAGCGCTGACCACCAGCTTTCTGTTATTAAAGGGTGAACACAAATAAAATGAATTTAAAAAGTCACAATTTTCAAAATCATACTGACTTTTTTTCTAAAGCAGTGGCTCTTAACCCTTTGAAAATTCCAGAAAGATACACAGAACACAATACTTTATGTAACATTTCTAGGGTTTACAGACACCACCCCAACCTCAAGTTCAAGAACACTGTTCTAAAAGCTCTCAAAAACAAAGTAAGAAAGGTCTATTGAATTTACATTATTGGTTTCCTAAATTATAGTAAAAACTTACCACTGTACCTAATATTAAAACAAGTTATTAAAAAGTGCTCTGGAAATTAGAATTTTAACTTTTAAACAAAACACTTTACGGATCTTCCCAAGTTTTATCTTTCATCTTAACATAAACTTGAAATATTGTGAAGCACCACCTTTAAAATGCAAAGTACTCCTGAAAATCAAATACAGAAGACGAACAATGTAAAGTATAACATGCCTGTCCTTCCCTACATTTACTATTTGTAGTTGTTAACTACAGTACAAATACCAAAATCCTTGAAGCAAACAGAAAGAATATAAAAACTTGAGAGAGAGAGAGAGAGAGAAAGAGAGAGAGAGATCTGCCCTGAGCTAACATCCGTGCTAATCCTCCTCTTTCTTGCTGAGGAAGACCGGCTCTGAGCTAACATCTATTGCCAATCCTCCTTTTTTTCTTCCCCAAGCCCCAGTAGATAGTTGTATGTCATAGTTGCACATCCTTCTAGCTGCTGTATGTGGGACACGGCCTCAGCATGGCTGGAGAAGCGGTGCGTCGGTGCGCGCCTGGGATCCGAACCTGGGCCACCAGTAGCGGAGCGTGCACACTTAACCACTAAGCCACAGGGCCAGCCCTGGAAGCAATACTCTTATGAGTCCCTGCTTCACTCTTCTATTACTGGCTAATTCCCTCAGATTCTAGGATTCTTTTTTTTTTTTTTTTAAAGATTTATTTATTTACTTTCCCCCCAAAGCCCCAGTAGATAGTTGTATGTCATAGTTGCACAGCCTTCTAGTTGCCGTATGTGGGACGCGGCCTCAGCGTGGCCGGAGAAGCGGTGCGTCGGTGTGCGCCCGGGATGCGAACCCGGGCCGCCAGCATCAGAGAGCACGCACTGAACCACTAAGCCACAGGGCCGGCCCAGATTCTAGGATTCTACCCCTTGCTTGTTGCTTCCTCTGCTCACTCTCAGCCTAAAACTTTTTGTACTGATTTTATTACTTCAGTATATTTTAGCTTCACATACCGAACAAATACTATTAGGAAGGAAAGCACTGGGTTAAATGCAGCAAGCAAACTCTAACAGCCAGGAGATGGAGATGAAATCTGTACAATTAGAAAGATTAAGGTAAGACAAGTTTGGGCCAAAAAACCAGAGCAGATAGAACTGTAAGATCAGATGAGCAGTAAAATCTTATCTATATGCAGAGAAGTAGAATCAAACATCAGGAAATTGGCAACTGAGGGAAATACAAAGCAAAGTGTTAACAGAGTTCAAGGAGGATTTAATACCCACATTCATTCAGTTTTAACTGTTCCTCCTCCTTTACTTCTTTAATAGTAAAATCACTCTGGAGGGGATGAGGGAGGGGAACACGAAAAACAGTTTTTATCTTTCCTGATACTGTCTCGGCTATTGTGTGTGATTAAAATTTTAATACTTAATATGCTCTGCCTCCAACAACTCCAACAAAAGCATCAGATGATTAGAAAAAAAGCAACAAAAGGAAAAACAGATTTATTTTTTCCTAAAACAATGTCCAATAAGCAGGGTAACAAAATTGCCAACAGAAAAAAAGTAAGAACTTATGAGCATTTTCATTTAAAGAGAAAGGGTTACAAAAGAAAAAAATATTACAATTCTTACCAAGTACTTTCAGTGGTGCCTTTTCTAGGTTCACAAGAGCTGTACCAAAGGGAATTGCTATTGTTGTGAAATTGTTGGAATCACTCATCAGGGGACATTCTGGTAGAGTAAGATAAAACCTCAATGCTTCAACATCAGGTAAGGAGCTAGTCAGTTTAGGAATAAGATTCTTTTCCAAACTAGCTGCCACCTACAGTTGGACAAAAAGTAAAACCTACTTCATTTAAAATGAATGCAGTTTCCAAAAATAAAGAAAAAAAATCTTATACTACAGCAAACATGAAATAGTGAAGAAAAAGAAAATATCTTACAATGAATCAACGAATGTACTTTGGAGCACAATGAAAATTAATGCCTAAGCATTGCTAAAAGAATTCAAAAAAATCTTGTAAATCTCCATTGAAACTTTCTACCTCTATAGCTATATAAAGACTTAACCATCATGACAAAGTTAAGTAATTAAGGGTCTGCTCCAAACATCTGGAAAGATTTACAGATATTTGACAGCTAAATTACAAATTCTTTAAAATAAAACTTTAATTCTTATATTAGCATATTTAGTAAAATCATACAAGGCACATCACAATAACTAGGCTATAAACAAATAAAGTAATGTGGAATAAAAAACTCAACAGGCTTTATAATACAAATATAAAACACTTTAGAAACAAACCTGCTGAGATATCTGAGGATGATCAGGTTGTATAAGTTTATGGAATAAAAGCCTAGCAGCATTCATATCAACCCCTGAAAATCTGGTGCCTGTTCTATAGTGATCATCATTGCTATCAAAAAAAAAAGAGAGAGAGAAAATAATGAAACTTTAAAATTATTATTTTACTTCTTATTTAATATATTATTAAATATAATAAATTTGAAAAATTCACCACACCAAAGAATTGCCACTTACCTAACAGCTAAAAAACTTCCATTTAGACAACCAGAGGAAGAAAATATTCCATCTATTTCACTAAAAAGAAATTTAAAAAATGCCAAAATCACAAAATGAGAAATCTAACTGTTCACCTTTCTTTTTCTAATAAAAATTAAAATCAGTATTTAACCTAACATTTAATGCTCCAGAGCATTCCTCTAACGAACACTCAATTAGAATAAATCAGAATTCTATAAATTACTAAAGATTGATTAAATAATACTTGATAAACGCATTACTGTTTACCTTAGATTTTTTCAAATATTACTTTCATCCTCTGATTTATCAAACAAATCTGATGCTCTTAAAAAAATTTGTTTTACATAAACCTGTGCATTTAATTTTCTTAATTTCACATGGTAGTAAATCTAATCTGAGATTTTTTTTTCTGAAGCCTACTCCTTGGGCTTTTAAGAAAAATTTTAATTTGGGAAAACAATCTAGAAAAAAACAGTTTATCAGATACAGCCCTTCCACCCCAAATACCAACACCACCTACAACAAAAAACAAGCCTAAGTACTAAGCAAGTTCATCTATAAGCAAAATATTCAAGAAAGAAGTAATACTCAAATCTTCCAGGGAGTATAAAAATTAAAAGACAGTGAGCACTATGAAGCTGGAAGAAACATATTTCAAACCCAATTCTAAAGTGGCTATAATCCTGAAGTGGCTATATTTAATTTATCATTTAATATATCACTATAAATATGAAAGAATTGCAAGATATAAATTTAAATGAGAGATCTCTTAAAATATCCATTATTATAAAAATTCTAGACATCAAAATATAAATCATTCAATGAGTGATATTTAATGTAATGTTTGTTTAAATAAAAACTCCTAAGTACAGGTTGCTCTACCAGAGTTGAGAGGTTGTATTTGTGAGGTAAAATGTTTTTCTTACTTGGTTATCTCCACAGGAAACCTTCCAGAGGGGTAACTCAGCCATTTTTGAATTATAGCGTCATTCAAAGTCCAGATCTGCTTTGAAGGATCAGGACATCTAAAGTCATCTGGTGGCCTACAGTTCTAAATTTTAAAATAAGTAGATCAGTCAGAGGGAAGAGACATTATATAGAACTTAAACCAAGACATGCTTCCACTATGTATTTGGTGTTTTTTTTTTTTAAACAGAAGTAAGTCACTACTAAACATGTGAAACAAAAACTTATCAAATGGATCATAAAAATTTTGTAGATTTGAGGAAAAAAAATTTAACGCAATTATTTTGTAACATATAAAGAACATTAATGTGGGTTTAAAAAAGTCTTGAGGGGCCAGCCTGGTGGCGCAGCGGTTAAGTGCGCGTGCTCCGCTTTGGCGGCCCAGGGTTCACAGATTCGGATCCTAGGCGTGCACCGACACACTGCTTGTTAAGCCACGCTGTGGCGGTGTCCCATGTAGAGTGGCGGATAGGCCCAGATGTTGGCCTGGGGCCAATCTTCCTCAAGGAAAAAGTGGGGGGGATTGGCATCAGATGTTAGCTCAGGGCTAGTCCTCCTCACAAAAAAATAAATAAATAAAATTAAAAAAATAAAAAATTCTTCAAAACTATTTGAGCTTAGTAATTATTTATACGACTACTATTACCTGAGGATTAGAGTAATGTGAAAAGCTTTGATCTCCACCTGAGAAAATTCTTTTTACACAGAAATATTCTTCAGAATCTGTAATAAAATAAACATAAAAAAATTCAAGATTTATATAACATTTTTCAGAGCATCAAATATGTTATCAGATTTTCTCCTAATCATCTAACTTAATTAGACCTCCCATTCATGGGCTCAATGACAACTTGAAATACTCTGATTGCTATGGAAACGAGACTGACCAAATGATCCCACAAGCATAAGCAGCAACTGGTAAGCTTACAAGTCTTTCCTCTGGCCTAGACAAAAAAATGGTATTTTCTTGTCTATATCTTTATTATTCTCAATATATTTTAGTTTAAACTGAAGATGATGTAAAAATTGAATGAAAAGTGTAAAACATAGCTCAGAAGAAAATAAAAATTAAGGGGCTGGCCCCGTGGCTTAGCAGTTAAGTGCGCACGCTCCACTACTGCCAGCCCGGGTTTGGATCCCGGGTGCGCACCGACACACCACTTGTCCGGCCATGCTGAGGTGGCGTCCCACATACAGCAACTAGAAGGATGTGCAACTATGACATACAACTATCTACTGGGGCTTTGGGGAGAAAAAGGGAAAAACAAAGGGAGGAGGATTGGCAATAGAAGTTAGCACAGGGCTGGTCTTCCTCAGCAAAAAAAAAAAAAGGGGAGGATTGGCATGGATGTTAGCTCAGGGCTGATCTTCCTCACAAAAAAAAAGAAAAGAAAAGAAAAGAAAGATTAAGAATATTCATTTCTAAAAAGAATGACAACAAACAAGTAAATGTTAAAACTTTTTGAGTAAATACTTCGTAACGTAAAATTATTTTCTCTTTCGATATAGCTGTACAAAAGTAAGATGAGACACACAGCTCTTTGTTGGCAACTATTTATCGATAAAAACGAAATCAGTTCCAAAACTATAGAAATTAATAAGCAAATTTAACAGAAGTAAAAAAGGGACAATAAAGTTGCTTTACAAAAAGATATTCAAAGCCTCTTCCTTTTTCTTCTCTTCTGCTCCTCAAAATAGAAAGAGTATCCATTATCAAAAATACTGCTGGGCTAGTATTTAGCGGTATCACATACCAAAGCACCAAAGCTCCATATTGTAACTTAAGGCTAGTTATTTCCAAATACAATCCATTTCTGTCATTCTACTACTGACCCCCATCCTTTAGTTGACTAATTCTTCACCTTGTATTATTTGTAACATGGCTGCTACAAAATTATAAATTCTTAAGGAAGGGACCACATCTTAATTTCCTTGATTATATCCCAACTATCAAGCACAATGTTTTATTTGCAAAAGAACTCAGTAAACATTTGTTAATATGAATGTATAATATTTACATAGCTTAGAACATACTAAGAGCTTCAGAATTCAGAATAGTAATATGACCAAATTTTTCACAAGTACCAAGAATGCTCTAAGGCCAAAAACAACTTTTTTTTTTTTTTGTGAGGAAGACTAGCCCTGAGCTAACATCCGTTGCCAAGTCTCCTCTTTTTGCTGAAGAAGACTGGCTCTAGGGGCCGGCCCGGTGGCTTAGCGGTTAAGTGCGCGTGCTCCGCTACTGGCGGCCCAGGTTCGGATCCCGGATGCGCACCGACGCACTGCTGCTCCAGCCATGCTGAGGCTGCGTCCCACATACAGCACCTAGAAGGATGTGCAACTATGACATACAACTGTCTACTGGGGCTTTGGGGGAAAAAAAGGAGGACTGGCAATAGATGTTAGCTCAGAACTGGTCTTCCTCAGCAAAAAAGAGGAGGATTAGCACGGATGTTAGCTCAGGGCTGATCTTCCTCACAAAAAAATAAAAAATAAATTTAAAAAATACATTAAAAAAAAAAAGATTAAAAAAAAAGAAGACGACTGGCTCTAGGCTAACACCTGTGCCCATCTTCCTCTATTTTATGTGGGATGCCTAGCACAGCAAGGTTTGATAAGCAGTGCGTAGGTCCATGCCCGGAATCCAAACCTGTGAACCCCAGGACGCCAAAGCAAAGCTTATGAACTTAACCACTATGCCACCAGGCCGGCCCCCTTACTCTGTTCTTTAATCTTAAGAACAGATTAAAAGGGTACATCTAAAATATTAAATAAACCAACCATTCAACTTAAAATCTTTTCTCTACATCCTTCTCACAAGTCTATAGGAAATCATTCACTTCCTCAAAAGATTTAACAGGATGTTATTCATTTATTCCTAAAATGTGATTTTGCCCTCTATACTAATCTACAGTACATGAGTGGGGCTGCGAGTAGGGCATCAAAAATTATTTTCCTTAATTTCTTTTTAATTATTACTCCAAAAAGCTTGTGAAACCTAGTCATTTGTCCTATACAGCTTCCTGCAGACTGGATTTTGCTGACTGTATCCCTGAGTTTTCTCCCAACATTTTTCTTGGTCTTTCGTATTTCCTGTAAATTGGTAGTTGGATTTAGGCTTTAACTGGAGCTTAATTTTTTCAAAAAACTATTACATGGTGGTGGTGGTGGCTGGAGGGGGTTGTTCTTCCATCAGGAAGCATATAATGTGTGGTTAGGTTCCTTTTTGCAATGTTAGTAACCACTGCTGCTCAATGCTTAGGCCATTAAAATTCATAGTAGATTGAAAAATGATGATATGCTAACACTACTTCCTCATCTGGTAGCTGACCATCAGCTTCCCCCAATCTACTACATAGTTTGTTACCCTGTAATAAGAAGGAAGGATTAACGTTTGATCTTTTCCATGTATTTACTATCCTCTTGCTTTTTGAATTTGCATTTCTTTGATACTAAAGAGGGTAATAATTTTTGCAGGTTTTTTAAGTAACATGAATTTCCTCTTTGTGAATTTCCATTAATTTCCTTTATCTATTAGGTGTCTTACTGTTTTTCTCACTAACATGTTGGAGCACTTTGGATATGCAGGCTATTAACCTTGGTCTGTACTTGCTACAAATATTTTCCCCAAATAATTATTTAATTTTGACTCACAGAAGATTTCTTTTTCCATTTAATCAAATGTATTTATCTCATTCTTTATGACTACTTTCAGCTGAGAAAGGCTTTTCCCATCCTCAAATCACAGAATTATTTTCTTATCTTAAGAACTTTTTTTACATTTAACTCTCTATTCCATCTATAATTTATTTTAGTGTATACTATTAGGCTGGGATCTAAACAGACTCCCCTCACCCCCCAATTTTCATGTGTTAAGTAATTCTTCTCCCTTCTCCACAGATTAGTGATGGCTTGTTCTAAAGTTATGAAAAGATACTACTACTTCTACCTATTATAGACAACTCCAAAAAATTTTGGCACTGTTCTCTATCCCAAAAGTGTGTTCAACGTCCTTCTTAACATATATCTCCAAGAGCCATTACCAATCAACTAGAGTTTGAACTTGAAACAAATATACAAAAAACCTATATACAAATGCCTATACAGGAATTTTTTTCCTGGACTTTCCATTAGCTATAATGATCTAAATGGCTATGCATATACCAATAATGCATAATTGGTATGCAATAATGCATATACCAATTTGTTACAGTTTTATAGTACATGTTGTCATATCTAGGAGGGCTAGTTCACTTTCTCCTTACTCTTTACAAAATATATTGTCAGGAAAAATTGTAAAGATTTTGAAATAGGAGCCCCTGCCAAACAAATAAATAAAAATAAAATTACTGAGTCTTGATTAGGGTATCCTTCAGGAATGTCTCTACCTGAAAGGTATCTTTGAGCTATTTACAATTCTATAAATTATACTTCTATTTAGAAGCAATAGTGACAGAGATACAATTATGTATGTGCTTTTGATTTACAAGGAAAAGGAGTAGTTTTTGATGGTCTCTAAACTCCTTTACACTCTTAAGACTTACTCAGGACCCCAATCGGTTTCTGTTTATGTGGATTAAAAGCACTAATACTTATTGTATTAGAATTTAAAATTAAGAAATTAAAAAAAAATTCACTGATTTGTTTGAAGATGAACAATAACAAAGGTACTGCACGTTAACATAGATAATATCTTAGTATTATTATTATTTTTTTTGTGTGTGAGGAAGATCAGCTCTGAGCTAACATCCATGCTAATCCTCCTCTTTTTGCTGAGGAAGACCGGCTCTGAGCTAACATCTATTGCCAATCCTCCTCCTTTTGTTTTCCCCAAAGCCCCAGTAGATAGTTGTATGTCATAGTTGCACATCCTTCTAGTTGCTGTACGTGGGATGCGGAGAGGCCGGAGAAGCGGTGCGTCGGTGCGCGCCTGGGATCCGAACCCGGGCCAACAGTAGCGGAGTGCGCACACTTAACCGCTAAGCCACGGGGCCGGCCCGATAATATCTTAGTGTTAACATGAAAGTCATTTTGACCTCATGGACATTCTGAGACAACACCACTGTCCTCAAGCGTCCGTTTGTTCCAAAATATGAAAGAATGTAATGAAGATACAATGTGGTAAGTGACTTTTATTTGCTCCGATTTATACTTGACTCTGAAAGAAGCTATAAAATGTGTTAAAATTGTAGCACAGTTCACTCAGTTTTGAAGGGTGTGCTCCCATGGTTTACAAATTAATGCCTTCATCTATAATATAAAATGTTTTTCTTTACTTTTTGTGTAATTTGCTAGATAGCAAAAATTCTGTGTCTTACTAGAATAATTTTCTATGCTTTATGTTGATTTTATTGTCATTCATTATTTAAGGGGGAAAAAAAGAACAAAGGCTCCTCACTCTAGAGCTAAAAGTTCCTTTCAACCACATTATTATCTACAATTATTTTGAAATGTTCTATTGTCACTTTGATAAAACAGGTAACCAAGTACTGTTTCTCAAGCATCAACGATTATATCCACTCCCCCCAAATTCATATGTTGAAGCCCTAACCTCCCAGTACCTCAGAATATGACTGTATTTGGTGATAGGGCCTTTAAAGAAATAATTAAGGTAAAATGAGGCTGTTAGGGTGGGGCTCTAATCCAATACGCCTGGTGTCCTTACAAGAAGAGGAAATGCACACACCCAGAGGAAAGGCCATGTGAGGACACAGTAAGAAGGCAGCCATCTGCAAACCAAGCAGAGAGACCTCAGAAGAAATCAAACCTGCTGACACCTTGATCTTGGACTTCTAGCTGCCAGAACTGTGAGAAAATAAATTTCTGTTGTTTAAGCCACCCAGTCTGAGATATTTTGTTATGGCAGCCCTAGCAAACTAACAAATTTCCCAAAATCAGATCTTAAACATAGAAAAATAAAACTTCCACGACATCTTTTATGTGTTAGTGAAAATATCTTTGAGATTTCCCAGAGAGGCCATGGAGAATCAAAAAGATTTGTTCTTTCAACATATAAGAAGAGATGCTAGAAATAATTAGGTTTGTATGATGTCTTATTGTTATAAGTTGCATCAGAAGAGCTGTCAAATCAGAAAAGATATTCCACCTTCCCTAGGTTAAATTTACATGGTAAAATGTAATTAATATAAATATTTCAAAAATTGTTTGTTTTATGAGAAGTCCCTGGAGATTCATCAATCTCCTTGCTTTCCATATGTTTAAAAATGAAGGGAAACACTATTCAAAACTCTGAAATAGTTGCTGAATTTTCCTACATTTATCAAATTTCTGGTGGTACAATGCTGGCAGTCCTAATCTCAGTTATTACTTAACTGTTATTCTAAATGTCTTCTGGTACAATCTTACTGCTTTAATTCACATCTAGCATCTGCTAGGCCAATGGTTTTCAAATGGGGATGTATTTCATATTCATGCATGGAGTTGGATAAAAATATAGATGTCTAAGCTTGATCCCTGAATTACTGAATCCCTTTACTTGATATTCTTGGTGTTATTCCTTGTACATTAGGTCTCAGGATTATCACGTTATACCTCAAGAATTTTTCCTCTATAAAAAGTTATACTCATTCATATTTATAAACTAGATATAAGAGTCACTGACTTCCTTGAGAATAGGCTTAATCATCATCTTTAGAAACATTCTGTTTAAAAAGCTTTTTGGAATATTGTGTTTTGCATGCCACAGAAACAACCAAATTTCCCTGTCTGCTGTATTATTCTTATTATGAACTCTCATCAGATCTTTCCACTTGACAATTATCAGTAATAAATTAGCCACAGTCATTTTAAACCTCCGTCGTCTATTGATAGTTTCTGATTTACTCTGATGCTTGCCTGAAGGTTCTCCTATAAGCTACAGGCTAGAGTTTGTGTTTTCAACAAAGAAAGACAGTCTCAGAGCTCTGTGAACAAGACTGTACTAGGTATTTGAAACCACTTATACGTCAGAGAATTGACACTTGGGTACAGGCTTCTGAGGACAGATGGCTTAGATAACTTTCAGAACATACCAGTGGACTGCATTAGGATTTCTCATATTGTTTTTTAAGTTGATAAGCAGTTTCATGAAACTGCCATCCCAAGATTTAGCAGAACAAGAACTCATTACATAGGAATGAACTGATGAAGAAAAATTTATTGTGGTTATCTGTTTGGAATAATGTTTAATTTTGTTCTAATGTTCTGTTTTCTGCATATATAAGGAAGTCATTTCTCCTTCTTGGAAAGTTATCTAATTCACAACAATTTTGTAAACACTGCTTTGGTAAGCTGAAATGAAACATTTAGAAACAGTATCTCCCTCTGCCTTGCTTAACTTGCTGGTGTCTCCTCGAAAGGACTTGTATCCTCTTTTGGCGCCCTGATTTTTGTGGCTGCTGCCCAGGGAATAATACTAGGTCACCTGGCTCTGGGGGCTAGCAGGGCTTAACACTCACAGGTCCCACACAACTATAACCAATGGAGAAAGAGTTCTTAACCGCCTACCACTCCCAGGGCACAGCAAGAGGCAACAGACTGAGGCACCCAACCTTCCTGAGAAAGGGGCCTACTACCTTATCTTCATAGCTTTGGCCTAGAGGCAGGCTTCTAATTAAACACACAACCAAGGGCCTATAGTAATGCTCTCCAAAGACCTCGGAGGGAGGGCCCCATCTTTGTGCTCTCCCGCTGCTGCACTACAGAGCACCAGTATCTCCCAGAGGGAGCTTGTATACGCATCTGGTGCCCTGATTTTTATGTTTGGTGCCCCGGTTTTAGTGGCTGGTACCTAGCAGACGCCCCTTGATTGCTTGGCTCTGGTGGACAGCAGGGCTTGTGTTCCTGGATCCCACGAGACTGTAACAATCAGAGAGGGAATTCTTGGCTGGTCACCACTCCCAGCACACAGCCTAAACAGTAGACTAAAACACATCCCCAGCCTTTCCATGAAAAAGGCCTATTTGCTTGTTCTGCAGCTTCACCCTGAGGGGTAGGCTTCTGATTTAGCACACATCTAGGGACCTACTGAGGTGATCTCTGGGGACGATGGCTGGTGGATGCCATATTTGCACTCTCCCTGCCTTGCTCCAAGTCCCCATTGTCGCCTGGAAAAGAGTTTATATCATTGTCTGGTGCCTCGATTTTCAAGGCTGCTGCCCAGCGGACACCTCTACATTGCCTGGCTCTGGTGGCCAGGAAGACTTATGCTTGTGGTCCCACAGGATTGTATATATTTACATACTTTAAAAGGTGCTGCCTGAGGGTCTGGCTTCCAGTCACCTTGAATCTAGGTGACTGAGATCCTGCCCCAGTGACAGGTTTTGGAACACTCTCAACTACTGGGAGCCAATAAAAATAAAATAGACTCCTTGGACAATCACAAAGGTTTGAGAGACAACCAAAAGCTAGGAAAGGGTTGAACTAAATTACAACACTACAGTAATCAAAACAGTATGGTATTGGCATAAAAACAAAGACACAAATCAATGGAAGAGAACAGAGAGCCCCGAGATAAACCAAGGCATATATAATTAATTTGCAACAAAGGAGCCAAGAATATACAATGGAGAAAGGACACTCTCTTCAACAGATCGTGTTGGGAAAACTGGACGGCCACATGCAAAAGAATACATGTGGACCACTATCTTACACCATACACAAAAACTTAAGTAAAAATGGATTAAAGACTTGAATGTATGACATGAAACCATAAAAATCCTAGGAGAAAACACAGATGGTAAGCTCCCTGACACCAGTGTTGGTGATGATTTTTTGGATTTGACACCAAAAGCAAAGGCATCAAAAGTAAAAATAAACAACTGGGTGGGAGCCAGCCCGGTGGCCTAGCGGTTGGGTTCGCGTGCTCCACTTTGGCGGCCCAGGGTTCACAGGTTCAGATCCTGGGCGCAGACCTACACACTGTTTATCAAAGCCATGCTGTGATGGCGACCCATATAAAGTAGAGGAAGATGGACATGGATGTTAGCCCAGGGCCAATCTTCCTCAGCAAAAAGGAGGAGGATTGGCAACAGATGTTAGCTCAGGGCTAATCTTCCTCAAAATAAATAAATAAATAAATGAAATAAACAAGCGGGACTACATCAAACTAACTTTGCTGTGCAAAGGAAGTCATCAACAAAAAGAAAAGGCACCCTACTGAATGGGAGAAAATATTTGTAAATCACATATCTGATAAGGGGTTAATATCCAAAATACATAAAGAACTCATACAACTCAATAGCAAAAAAACAATCTGATTAAAAAATGAGCAGAGGATCTGAATAGACATTTCTCCAAGGAAGACATACAGAAGGCCAACAGGTACATGAAAAGATGCCCAACATCACTAATCATCAGGGAAATGCAAATCAAAATCACAATGAAATATCACGTCATACCTGTTAGATTGGCTATTATCAAAAAGACAAGAAATAACAAATGTTGGCAAAGATGTGGAGAAAAGGAAACCCTTGTGCACTGTTGGTAGGAATGTAAATTGGTAAAGCCACTATGGAAAACAGTATGGAAGTTCCTCAAAAAATTAAAACTAGAACTACCACATGATCCAGCAATTTTACCTCTGGGTATTTATCTGAAGAAAACAAAAACACTAACTCAAAAAGATATATGCACCCTTATGTTTATTGCAGCATTATTTATAATGGCCAAGACATAGAAGCAATGTAAGCATCTGTCGATGGATGAATGAATAAAGAAAATGTGGTATATATAGATATGGGAATATTATTCAGCCATAAAAAAGAAGGAAATCTTTTGTGACAACATGGATGAACCTTATGGTTCATTATGGGCATCATGCTAAGTGATAGGTCAGACAGAGAAAGACAAATACCACTAGATCTCACTTATATGTAGAATCTAAAAAGAAAAAAACCAAGCTCACAGATACAGAGAATAAACTGGTGGTTGCCAGAGGTAGTGGGTGGGTAAAATGGGTGAAAGGAGTCAAAAGGTACAAACTTCCAGTTATAAAATAAGTAAGGCATGGGGATGTAACGTACACCATGGTGACTATAGTTAATAATACTGTATTGCACATTTGAAAGTTGCTAAGAGAGTAAATCTTAAAAGTTCTTATCACAATAAAAAAAAATTTGTTTAACTTTTGTGAAGGATGTTAATAGACTTATTGTGGTGATCACTTCGCAATATATACAAATATTGAATCATTATTTTGTACACTTGAAACGAATATGTTATAACATTTGATTCTTGCTAATCCCCAGAATTCAACGAGAATTCAAATTCTTACTAGGTCTCCCTTCTTTTAATAGTAATATACTTATTTGCAGAGGTTCAGTAAGAATCTGATCCCCTTTTTACTAGTTTGTACCTCCTTCACAATTGATTGAAGAAATCAATGATTCAACCAAGAACTTGTCTGAAGTGTCATATTTGAGAATGATTATCATTGAATTACTTATGACAAGTCATTTAAGAAACAACAGTTGGCTGTACTTATGGAGCCAACACCTATGATGCCTCCAGTGCAATAAAGGATTAACTTATCAGATCTAGGACGTTGTCATAAGTTGAATTGTGTCTCCCCAAAATTCATATGTTGAAGTCCTAATCCCAAATACCTCACAGTGTGACCTTATTCAGAAACAGTGTCATTGCAGATATAATTAGTTAAGTTGAGGTCATAATGGAGTTGGGTGGGCCCCTAATACAAAATGACTGGTGTCCTTATAAAAAGTGTAAATTTGGACACAGATAAGTAGGGGAAGATGGGCATGGATGTTAGCCCAGGGCCAATCTTCCTCAGCAAAAAGAGTAGGATTGGCAACAGATGTTAGGTCAGAGCTAATCTTCCTCAAAAAAAAAAAAAAAGAAAGAGAGAAATGGAAAGATATCCCATGCACATGGATTAGAAGACTAAACATAGTTAAAGGGTCTATACTACCTAAAGCAATCTACAGATTCAATGCAATCCCCAACAGAATTCCAATGATTTTTTTTTTTTTTGGCGAAGAAGACTGGCCCTGAGCTAACATCTGTTGCCAATCTTCCTCTTTTTGCTTGAGGAAGAACGGTCCTGAGCTAACATCTGTGCCAATCTTCCTCTATTTTGTATGTGGGTCCCCACCACAGCATGGCTTGATGAGTGGTGTAGGTCCACACCTGGGATCTGAACCTGTGAACCCGGGCTGCTGAAGGAGAGCACGCTAAACTTAACCACTATGCCACCAAGCCAGCCCCCCAATGACATTCTTCATAGAAATAGAACAAAGAATACTAAAATTCATATGGGGCAAGAAAAGACCCCCAATAGCTAAAGCAATCCTGAGAACAAAGAACAAAGCTAGAGGCATCACAATCCTTGACTTCAAAATATACTACAAAGCTATAAGAATTAAAACAGCATGGTACTGGTACAGAAACAGACACATACACACACGCAGAAATGAAAGCCTAGAAATAAAACCACACCTTTACAGACAGCTAATCTTGGACAAAGGAGCTAAGAAGACACAGTGGAGAAAGGAGAGTCTCTTCAATAAATGGTGCTGGGAAAACTGAACAGCCACATGTAAAAGAATGAAAGTAGACTATTTTATTTCACCATACACAAAAATTAACTCAAAATGGATCAAAGACTTGAAGGTAAGACCTGATACTATAAAACTCCTGGAAGAAAACATAGGTAGTACACTCTTTGACATGGGTCATAGAGGGATCTTTTTGAATCCCTTGTCTACTCAGACAAGACCATATGTTGGGAAACAAGGCATGCTTATATAAATTTAAGAAGATTGAAATCATAACAAGCATCTTTTCTGACCATAATGCCATGAAGACAGAAATCAACTACAAGTAAAAAACCGGGAAAGTGACAAAGTGGTGGAGACTCAACAACATGCTACTAAACAACCAATGGATCATTGACGAAATTAAAGGAGAAATCAAAGCATATCTGGAGACAAATGAAAATGAAAATACAACGTACCAACTCATATGGGATGCAGCAAAAGTGGTCCTGAGAGGAAAACTCATAGCAATACAGGCCCACCTTAACAAACAAGAAAAAGCCCAAATAAGCAACGTCAAACTACTCCTAACAGAATTAGAAAAAGAAGAACAAACAAAGCCTAAAGTCAGCAGAAGGAGGGAAATAATAAAAATCAGAGCAGAAATAAATGAAATTGAAATTAAAAAAACAGTAGAAAGGATCAATTAAACAAAGAGTTGGTTCTTTGAGAAGATAAACAAAATTGGCAAACCCTTAGCCAGACTCACCAAGAACAAAAGAGAGAAGGCTCAAATAAATAAAATTAAAAATGAAAGAGGAGAAATTACAACAGATACTACAGAAATACAAAAGATTATAAGAGAATACTATGAAAAACTGTATGCCAACAAATTGGACAATCTAGAAGAAATGGATAAATTCTTAGACTCACACAACCTCCCAAAACTGAATCAAGAAGAAATAGAGAACCTGAATAGACCAATCACAAGTAAAGAGATTGAAACAGTAATCAAACGCCTTCCAAAAAATAAAAGTCCAGGACCAGATGGCTTCTCTGGAGAATTTTACCAAACATTCAAAGAAGACTTCATACTTATCCTTCTCAAACTATTCTAAAAATAGAGGAAGATGGAACACTTCCCAACACATTCTATGAGGCCAACATCACCCTGATACCTAAGCCAGGCAAAGACAATACTAAGAAGGAAAACTACACACCGATATCCCTGATGAACATGGATGCAAAAATCCTCAACAAAATATTGGCAAACCAAATACAGCAATACATTAAAAAGATCATATGCCATGCATGATCAAGTGGGATTTACACCAGGGACACAAGGAGGGTTCAACATGCGCAAATCAGTCAATGTGATACACCACATTAACAAAACGAGGAATAAAAACCACATGACCATCTCAATAGACACAGAGAAGGCTTATGACAAGATCCAACATCCATTTATGACAAAAACTCTCAACAAAATGGGTATAGAAGGAAAGTACCTTAACATAATAAAGGCCATAGATGACAAACCCATAGGCAATATCATACTCAATGGGGAAAAACTGAAAGCCATCCATCTGAAAACAGGGACAAGACAAGGGTGCCCACTCTCACCACTCTTATTCAACACAGTACTGGAGGTTCTGACTAGAGCCATTAGGCAAGAAAAAGGAATAAAAGGAATCCAAATAGGCAACGAAGAAGTGAAACTCTCGCTGTTGCAGATGACATGATTTTATATATAGAAAATCCTAAAGAATCCATTGGAAAACTATTAGAAATAATCAACAACTACAGCCAAGTGGCAGGGTACAAAATCAACTTACAGAAATAAGTTGCATTTCTATATACCAACGACGAACTAACAGAAAGAGAACTCAAGAAGACAATCCCATTTACGATTGCAACAAAAAGAATAAAATATCTAGGAGTAAATTTAACCAAGGAAGTCAAAGACCTACACAATGAAAACTATCAGACATTACTGAGTGAAATCAATGATGACATAAAGAAATGGAAATAGATTCCATGCACTTGGACTGGAAGAATAAACATTGTTAAAATGCCCACACTACCTAAAGCAACCTACAGATTCAATGCAATCCCAATCAGAATCCCAAGGACATTCTTCACAGAAATAGAACAAAGAATACTAACATTCATATGGGGCAACAAAAGATCCCGTATAGCTAAAGCAATCCTGAAAAAGAAGAACAAGGCTGGAGACATCACAATCCCCGACTTTAAAACATACTACAAAGTGATAGTAATTAAAACAGCATGGTACTGGTGCAAAAACAGACACACAGATCAATGGAACAGAATTGAAAATCAGAAATAAAACCTCATATCTGTGGGCAGCTAATTTTTTTTTTTTATTGATGTTTTAATGGTTTCTAACATTGTGAAATTTTGGGTTGTACATTTTTGTTTGTCCATCACCCCATATATGACTCCCTTCACCCCTTGTGCCCACCCCCCACCCCCACTGCCCGGGTAACTACAGTCCAGTTTTCTCTGGGCAGCTAATTTTTGACAAGGAGCTAAGGACATATAGTGGAGAAAGGAAAGTCTCTTCAATAAATGGTGCTGGGAAAACTGGACAGCCAGTTGCAAAGAATGAAAATAGACCATCTTCTTTCACCATACACAAAAATTAACTCAAAATCGATCAAAGACCTGAAGGTGAGACCTGAAACTATAAAACTCCTGGAGGAAAATATAGGTAGCACACTACTCGCCATCAGCCATAAAGGGATCTTTTTGAATTCCATGTCTACTCAGACAAGGGAAACAAAAGAAAAAATAAACAAGTGGGACTTCCTTAGACTAAAGAGCTTCTGCATGGCAAATGAAACCAGGATCAAAATGAAAAGACAACCCACCAGCTGGCAGAAAATATTTGCAAATCATATATCCAACAAGGGGTTAATCTCCATAATATATAAAGAACTCACACAACTCAACGAGAACAACAAAAATAACCTGATCAAAAAATGGGCAAAGGATATGAACAGACATTTTTCCAAAGAAGATATACAGATGGCCAATAGGCCCATGAAAAGATGATCAATATCACTAACCATCAGCAAAATGCAAATCAAAACCACACTAAGATATCACCTTACACCCGTGAGAATGGCTATAATCACCAACACAAAAAATAACAAATGTTGGAGAGGTTGTGGAGAAACTGAAACCCTAATTCACTGCTGGTGGGAATGCAAATTGGTGCAGCCTCTATGGAAAAACAGTATGGAGATTCCTCAAAAAATTAAAAATAGAAATACATTATGATCCAGCTATCCCACTTCTGGGTATTTATCCAAAGAACCTGAAATCAACAATCCAAAAAGGCTTATGCACCCCTATGTTCATTGCAACGTTATGCACTATAGCCAAGAAGTGGAAGCAACCCAAGTGTCCCTCGAATGACGACTGGATAAAGATGTGGTATATACATACAGTGGAATACTACTTGGCCATAAAAAAAGACAGAATTGTCCCTTTTGCAACAACATAGGTGGACCTGGAGGGTATTATGTTAAGTGAAATAAGCCAGACAAAGACAAACACTGTATGATTTCACTCACATGTGGAAAATAAACTAACACATGGACAGAGAGAACAGTTTGGTGGTTACCAGGGGAAAGGGGGTTGGGGGGTGGGCACAAGGGGTGAAGAGACTCATTTATATGGTGACTGACAATAATGTACAACTGAAATTTCACAATGTTATAAACTATTATGACATCAATAAAAAAAATTTCACTCCTTTTTATGGCTAATATTTGATTACATGTATATACTGCACTTTTTCATCCATTCATCTATTGATGGACAGTTGAGTTGTCTGCACCTTTTGGCTACTGTCAACCAACAATTTTTTGATGAAACTAAATTGTAACAAAAGGACTAATTTTGAAACTCCATCTCCTATCCCTTTTTAATGCAAATAATTAATTCCAAGATATGCAATTTCAAGAGTGATAAAGTACATCCCTAAAGTGACTAAACTTTATAAACAGAAATATATGATTCCTTACAATATCCACGCTGCTTTAAATTATAAAATCTCTTTGTTAGGTTGTTAATGGTGTCTTTCGCGGAAGAAATGATATAAGGAAACACTAACATGCTGCTAAGGACATAAGAAAAGGAATAATACTACTATAATAAAGGCATGTTCCACATCTAAGAGCAACTGGAAGAAAATGAAGCCATTTTCTAAACACAAAATCAAACAAAAACAAGGAAAAATAGCATCATATCCTGACCTTTGCTAAATAAAAGCATAGCTGAGACAGCCTTTTAGTAATCAAAAACATAAATTGAAAAGCATCTTCAAGAATATTCATAATAAAATGTTATGGACCTTTTCAAACGTCAACCTTCATAGTATGCTCATCACTCAATAAAGCCTCAACAGACTCAAATCCCACAACTCAGAGAAAAATCCCAAAGAAAAACTCAGATATAGATAAAATAAATAAGAAAACAATTCTGAGGAAAGTTTAGGATGGTAAAGGAACTATTAAAACAAAAAGCAAGTTTTGATTGCAGCATGTCAAAGAAGTAAATGAGAAACAAGCATTCGAATATTTCAAACTCTTTAAGCAGTAAATTAATATCAATGAAAAACAACCAGATCTATTGAAAGAATAATAGAAAATAAAAATAAATAAATTATATACTTGGCTAAAGGAGTAGGGATATAAAAAGCAAATTTTAAAATTTTAATTTTTTGAATAGGTAATATATTCAGATGGTTTAAATTTCAAAAAATAGAAAATGTTATACAATTTTAAAGTCTCATGTATACCCAAAAGAACTGAAAGCAGGGTCTCAAAGACATATATGTATACCCATGTTTTTAGCAGCATTATTCACAATAGTCAAAAGGTGGAAACAATCCAGTTGTCCATCAACAGATGGATAAGCAAAATGTGGTATGTACATACAACAAAATATTATTCAGCCTTAAAAAGGAAAGAAATTCTGACACACGCTACAACACAACACTGCTGAACCTTAAGGACATTATGCTAAGTTTATGAAATTAGCCAGTCACAAAAAGACAAATACAATATGATTTTACTTATATGAAGTAACTAGAATCAAGTCAAATTCACAGAGACAGAATGTAGAATGGTGGTTGCTATATAGTGGGAAGAGCAAATGGAGAGGTGTTGTTTAATGAATACAGAGTTCTAGTTTTGCAAGATGAAAAGAGTTCTGGAGAATGATTGCACAACAATGTGAATATACTTAATAATACTGAATTATACACTTAAAAATGGTTAATAAATTTTATGTTATGGGTATTTTACCACAATTAAAAATAAAAAATCAAAACACTCCCTCCCTCTGGTATGTAGTCACCACCCAGTTCCCATATGCTCAACCCTCTAGAATCACTTTTATTACTTTATCTCGAGCTTCCTTATGCATATATAAGCAAATATAAACAAACTAACCAATCATATACTCTGTGCTCTATCTTACTATTTTCACTAAACAATATATCTTGGAATTCTTTCATTTCAACTGTAAAAAACTTCATCATCTAAGAGAAATATTTTAATAACTTTAATTTGTGTAGCAAAGCTTTAATATAACAGAACTTACCAATATCTGGTAGACATTGCCCACTATAAGGGAACCAATTTCCTTTGACAGTGAAAGGACTTTTCCTGTTGCTTGTTGAACCAGTTCCTAGCTGCCCGTTACCACCAAGTCCAAAAGAATAAATGCGTCCTGATGAAGGAACAAAAGCAGAAGTGTGCTGCCTAGAGTAAAACAATAGAAAACCTGACTTAATGTTAACTTCCAAACAATTTACATTTAGAAAAGCATAGCAACATTAACTGATATAATCTTTCTCTTCAAAAATAAATTAATAAAACCATTATAGTTCTAGAATTTTTGGTATAAAATATTAATAGCCTTACTCTATACGGAATGAATTTTGTACCACACAGGTAGGCTGCGTAAGCAAAGTCCAGAAAATTTCCACAAATGTCCAAATTTAAAAAGGCCCAGATCTATACTGGAATCCCTTATAAAAGATGATCCAGCACTGGAGGTAGGATCTAACTATGTTGTCCAAGAAAGTTCCCCTTCTCCCTTCCCTGTCAGGTTCTAGCCTAGAGCTATAGTCTACGAGGGTCCACCATTTGGACACCACTCAAAAACTTTAGGATAAGAACTGGGCAAGTAATCTAGTACTCATCAGAAGACTGATATATATATTTATCAATCAATACATACATCATATATATATATCTATATATACACACACACACACACACACACAAATGCACAATAAAACAATGTTTCCTTTCTTCTCGAGAAACTGATCCTTATATGTGGTATACACCCAGACTCCTCTGGAGGTACCAGAGTGGAAGCAAACCTAAGAAACTGCAGAACTAACGCTAAGAAAACCCACTAATGAGCAAACCTATCCAACTCCCTCTGATGTTTCACTACTGTTATGTTTAAGAATGGGTTAAAAGTGATTATCCAGCTCAGGTCTTGTGTTCCTCCATCTCAGATTTTATGGCTTCAACCAAGTCTGGCAAATTCTTAAGCATTATTTCTGCAAACATTATCTCTTTCCCATTTATTCAATTCTCTTCTTGATAGTATTAGACAAACGTTGTACCTTCCTAATATATCCTACCAGTTTCTTAACCTCTCTTTTATATCCATGCCCCTCGTGAGCAATTTCCCTGGATCTATTTTTCACATCATTACTTTTCTCTTTAGTAGTGTATACAATCTGCTGTTTTAACTACACATTGAATTTTTTTTAAAAGCAGGGGTGAGAAATAGGGAGTAGTAATGAGGAGAGAAGAGTGCATTCTTTTTTTTTTTGAGGAACACTGGCCCTGAGCTAACATCTGTTGCCAATCTTCCTCCTTTATTTTTTAATCCTTTTTTCTCCCTAAAGACCCAGTAGATAGTTCTAGGTCATAGTTGTACATTCTTCTAGTTGTTCTATGTGAGATGCTGCCTCAGCAAGGCTTGATGAGCAGTGTGTAGGTCCGCGCCCAGGATCCAAATGGGCAAACCCCGGGCCGCCGTAGCAGAGCAGGCAAACTTAACTGCTACATCACCGGGCTGGCTCCTATACACTGAATTTTAAATTTCAATGACTATGTTTTTATCTCATTTCCAGAAGTTCTTTTTTTCAAATCTGCCAGCCTGTTATTTCATTTAAAACCCTTTATATGTTATGAAACACAATATATACACCAACCCAGGAGTACTCCAACAAGCCCCAAACCTACCTTAGGCCCTTTGATAGCTCTGTGGTAACAAATTCTCAAGGGAGATCCAAACCAGAAACTAGGCCAAGGACAGACAAGTCTCCTTATGCTAGCAAGGGAATATTTCATTGTGAAGTCTTTCCATGAGGTGGTTTTATTGGGAGGAGATGGTTTCTCAAGCCTCATTACTGCTTCTCTAAGTTCTTAGGTCTCATCTGTCCCAAACCCCTTTGCCATCTGTGGAATATTGTTTATAAAAAGGGCCAAAATTATTCCTTTTCCTATATCCATTATCCTTACACTATGACTTTTGTAGCTGTTCCCACCAAGACGAGAAATCTGTTTCTCCATGTCTTAAATATGGGCTCTGACCTGTGACTTGCCTTGAACAACAGAATGCAGCAGAAGTGACAGTGTATCAGATCTGAGCCTATGCCTCACAAGTGGCTTTGTACTCTTTCTCCTTTCTTTTTAGGAACCCTGCTCTACCATCAGGAGAATAACAGTTAGCATCAAGGTTAACAGTTGAAGTCTGACATACAATCTGGAGCAATCTGAAGCAGAGACAAGCTGTCCTAGCTAAGGTTATCTGAGACTACCCAGCTCCTAGCCAGATTATCAGCTGATCACTGAGTCCAGCTAAGATGAGAACTGCTCAGCTAAGCCCAGCCCAAATTACTGAACCACAGAATTATTGGCTAAATAAATAATTGTTTTAAGCCACTAAGTTTTCAGGTGGTTTGTTTTACAGTATAAGCTAATTAATACATTACCTAGATTGGCAAATTCTTTCAGGGAAGCTCCAGAGTCAGTTCAAAGCTGTGGTTTTCATATTTGTTTTTGCCCTGTGGACTCCCCTTTACTTTCCGGCAAACGAATCTATGTTATTTAAAAGGCGTTTTGATTCAAAAGGGTTTTCAAGTCATCTAGTCTTTCATATTACTGGAAAACTACGTAGAATCTAACAACCACCTTACCTCAGAACCAGATGAGCCAAGGTCAATCAAAATTTTCTTAATAAGGATACTCTTTTAATAAAGGAAATGTTAAATGGAATCCTAGCACATAAAACAGACAAACTGCTCTGGCTGAAGAAGGGTTTAACATTGCCCAGTCAGCCTCCTTCAGGAAGCACTCACTGTGACACCTCAAAGGAACATATCAATAGTCTAAAAATTACTGCAATACTAGTTCGTTAAACTCCTCCTCAAACCAGTCTACTAAAGCAGTGGTTCTTAACCCCGGCAGAATACTGAAAATCTCCTAGGGGTAAGCCTAGGCAACAATATATATTTCTAAAAACTCTCTAAAGGATTATAGCATGAAGTCGGAGTTGAGAGCCACTGAACAAACATAACTATCTTAGGCTCTAGACTTGATATAATAGCTCAAAAACACCATGATATTGAACCACTAGAATTTGAACCTTTTGCTTTTCGATCAACTCCTTGATGGATTCACATTTCTAGTGTTCCTCGGCTGCTTCCTTGAGGAGGTTTTTGACAATTATTCAATAAGGAAATAACACATAGTTCTTACAGTACTAACTACCTGGAAATCAAACTGGTTGAAATACCAGATACCTACCTACATTCTCTCTGCAGGTAAGTCCTTACATCTCAATCAATATATAACTAAAATTTCTCCCCCAATCCAACAGTTAAATAAATAAAATTGCTGGAAAAAAACTGAGTTTACAAAGCTAAGAATAACCATTCAAATCATGCACATTTTATCTGTTAAGAATTACAAAGTTGGATAACATTAAACAATCTGTGATATTTCACAAGGGACTGATGAAATATTTCACCTGAAAAAATTGTCTAAAAATATTGCTTTATAGTTTAACAAATTATGCACAAAGTGATAAATACAAAAAGATGAACTCTAAATTTTGGGGAATATATGTATATATGTATAATTTTAACAGTATAAACAAGACTTTAATAGTAAGCACCCCTGCTCATTTATATGTTGAGCTTTTATTTACCTTTTATAATAGATTGTGATTCATATATGGGAAAAGGATAGGAAGGCTTTATCAAATCATTCCCATAAATAATTTTTCAAAAACATGATCAGGCACACAAAACTGGGCATACAAAGAAACAGGTCACCATGAACAAAATGTAGCAGAAAGAAGAAACTATAAAAATAGATTCCCTAGGGGCCAGTCTGGTGGCACAAGCGGTTAAGTGCGCGCGCTCTGCTGTGGCGGCCCAGGGTTCACCAGTTAGGATCCCGGGCATGCACCGACGCACCGCTTGTCAAGCCATGCTGTGGCGGCATCCCATATAGAGTGGAGGAAGATAGGCATGGATGTTAGCCCAGGGCCAGTCTTCCTCAGCAAAAAGAGGAGGATTGGCAGACGTTAGCTCAGGGCCAATCTTCCTCACAAAAAAAAAAAAAAAAGATTCCCTAAAGATTTCAGATATTGGAATTATCAAACACAAGAATCTAGAACTAAGTTTAATAGTGGTTCAATGTCCAAGAAATAAAAGCCAAGCTTGAAAACTGACAATTGGAAACATTAGAGAAATTTTTTTTTCAGATTTTAAAAAGGACCAACGAGAAATACTAGAACTAAAAAACCACAATAACCAAAATTAAGGTCTTGAAGGAAGCGTTCAACAAAAAATAGATATAGCACAAGAATTAGTGAATTGAAATATAAATCATAAAAACAATCAAGAAGGCAGCAAAGAGGGACAAAAATTCGGAAAATAAAGATTAAGGCTATAGGGTGGAGTGAGAAGATTTAATACAAATCCAATCACAATCCCATGAAGAAAGGAGAAGCTATATTTAAAGAGACAACAGCTTAGAATTTCCCATAACCGATCAAAGATATTATTCCACAGATTCAAGAATCCCAATAATGAAGAAATCTGTATTCTGACAAACAAAATCAAAACTGAAGAGAGATAAAAACAGAGACAGATTACCTTCAAAGGAGTAACATACTAACTAACAGCTGACTTCTCAACAACAACCAAAGCCAAAAAACAGTAGAGTGTTATCTTCAAAGTGCTAAAAGTTAACTACCAAGCTAGAATTCTATAACCAACAATATCATTCAAGAATGAAGGTGAACTAAAGACATTTTTAGATACACACAAGAGTCTGTCACCTGCAGGTCTAATCAAGGAAAATTCCAGAGGGTGGTCAGACAAAAGGAAAATGATACTAACTGGAAAATATCAAGAGCAAAAAAAGGTAGTAAATATATGGTTGTCCCTCGGCATCTGCAGGGGACTGGTTCCAGGCACCCCTGAGGATACCAAAATCCATGGATGCTTATGACTCTTATATAAAATGGCATAGTAGAATAAATACACATAGGCATTTCTAAAGATACACCAACTATATGAAGCAATGTTCTTGTGCAGTTTAAAAATAGAGAGGGGGGGCCAGCCCCGTGACGGTGGAGTACACGCGCTCCGCTACTGGCAGCCTGGGTTCGGATCCCGGGGGCACACCGACGCACCGCTTGTCTGGCCATGCTGAGGCGGCATCCCACATACAGCAACTAGAAGGATGTGCAACTACGACATACAACTATCTACTGGGGCTTTGGGGAGAAAAAAGGGAAAAAAAAGGAGCAGGATTGGCAATAGATGTTAGCTCAGGGCCGGTCTTCCTCAGCAAAAAGAGGAGGATTGGCATGGATGTTAGCTCAGGGCTGATCTTCCTCAAAAAAATAATAATAATAATAGTAAAATAAAATAAAAATATAAAATAAAATAAAATAAAATAAAAATAGAGAGAGAGGGGCTGGTTCAGGGGTGTAGTGGTTAAGTTTGGCACCCTCCACTTCAGTGGCCCAGGTTCATGGGTTTGGATCCCAGGTGCAGACCTACACCACTGATCAAGCCATGCTATGACAGCAACCCACATACAAAATGGAGGAAGACTGGCACAGATGTTAGCTCAGGGCTGGTCTTCCTCAAGCAAAAAGAGGAAGATTGGTAACAGATATTAGCTCAAGAGCCAATCTTCCTCACCAAAAAAAAGAGAGAATGAAAACCTAGGAAAGGTAAATGGAGGTCCTTATATTGCCTGGAAAAATGGGAAAGGTATTTATCAATATAAATTAAGGATAAATGTTGTTATTTCTAGAGTAACAACTAAAAAAAGAGGATATAACTTCCAAATAAGTGGAAGGAATTAAACTCACTTAAAAAATTATCAACCCAAAGAAAGGCAAAAAAGGGAGAAAATGAAACCAAATAGGTGGCACATACAGTACAAAATATGATGGCAGGTTTAAACTTAAATATATTAGCAATTATAAAAAAATATAAACTGACAAAATGGTCCACTTAAAAGGCAACCAGACTGGACTTAAAAATCTAACTTAATGCTGTTTATGTGAGATTCATCTAAAACATACAGAAACACATAGTAAAGGAACAAGAAAAATATATACACCAGGTAAATGAATGGGAAAGAAAATATATAAAAGCAGGTGTAGCTCTATTAACATCAGATAAAACAGACTTTAAAGAAACAAAAGTTACTACTAGAGATCTAAAGGATCACAATCACAATGACAAAAGGACATAAATTCACCAAGAAGACATAAAATTTTAATTTTATACATTTAAAAACATAGCCTCAAAAGCAAAAGCAAAAATTGACAGACCTACATGGAGAAATCAAAACTTGTCAAACAGTGTAGGATACCGGAATATAACTTCTTCAGTTATGAGCAGATAAAATGAGCAGATAAAAACAAACACATAGCTGGAAACAACCTAAGTGCCCGTAGATAGATGAATGGGTAAAGAAGATGTGGTATATATACACAATGGAATACTACTCAGTCATGAAAAAGATGTAATCTTGCCATTTGCGACAACACAAATGGACCTCGAGGGTACTATGCTAAGTGAAATAAGTCAGATGGAGAAAGACAGATACTCTATGATTTCACTCATATGTGGAATATAAAAAACAAATGAAAAACAAAACAAAACAAAAACAAACTAATAGAAGCAGACAACAGATGGGTGAATTTTTTTCTTACAATGAGAAAAACTGTAAGATAATACTGTGGTATATTAAAACAATAATCCCACTTCTCCACAATCTTGTAGTATTAAAACTGCAATTTAAAAAATAAAATAAAATTCAAAAAAAAAAAAAAAAACATGCACATTCTTGTCATGGCCTGATGGTGAATGAGCACCACGTATTCCCCCATCTTAACTTTAGGTTTGGCCATGTAATTTGCTTTTGGTCAACAGAATTTTAACAAATGTGACACAAGCAGAGCTTAAGATGCACGTGTGCAGGTGCCACCACCAAGAGAATAAAACACCCAGAGATAGTTGCTGTCCCTCTGGACTGGGCCTGAGAATGAAACAAGTTAACAAAGCCACCCCAACTCAGCCACATACTGAGCAAAGCCACCCTAATGAACATGCAACTTGAAACAGAGCTGCCCCAACTTGCAGTGAAAATAAGAGCCACTCCAGCTGACCCATGGCCTGAAGAAGAACCGCCTCAGCCAATCTACAGAGTAAGAAATAAACAGTGATTATTATACGTCACTGATATGTTGTTTGCACACAGCAATAGGCCAATACAGACACTGTAAATTTTACACCAATACACTTAAAATTCAGGCAAAAATGGAAAAATTCTTAGAAAAATTTAACTTACAAATAACTGACTCAAAGAGAAATTTAAAAAGTTACCTTATAGTCAAAAAGAAGCTGAAGAATGTTTTTAAAATTCCAAAAAAGAAAATACCAAGCCCAGGTGGCTTTAATGACAAGGTCTACCAACCTTCAAAGTGGTTCTGTTTCAAACACACACAAAACAAGGGTACACACCCCAATTTATATTATTAGACTAGCATAACCTTAATAATAAAACCTGGCAAAAAGAATAACAGAAAATTATAGACCAAGTTCACTAATAAATATAAATACAAATAATATTTTAAAATGATAGCAAACCAAATACAGCACTGTCTGAAAAGCTAATATACGATGACTAAATTGGTGTTATTGCAGAAAAACAAAGCTATTTTTTGTGTGTGTTTGAGGAAGATTAGTCCTGAGCTAACATCCATTGCCAAATCCTCCTCTTTTTTGCTGAGGAAGACTGGCCCTGGGCTAACATCCATGCCCATCTTCCTCTACTTTATATGGGACGCCACCACAGCATGGCTTGACAAGTGGTGTGCCAGTCCGCACCTGGGATCCAAACCTGCAAACCCCGGGCCACCAAAGCGGAGTGCGTGAACTTAACCGCTACACCACCAGGCCAGCCCCAACCTATTTTTAATAGTAAAATCCATCTATATAATTCACCACATTAACAGATTAAAGGAGAAAAATCATAGATCATCTCAACAGACCCAGAAAGAGCAACATTAAAAACTTAACATCCATTCATGATTTAAAAAAAACTCTAAAAAATTTAGGAATAAAAGAGAAATTCCTTAATTTGATAAAGATTTATCAATAAAAAACTTACAGCAAATATGACATTTAACTGTGTATTTAACTGCAAGTTTTCCCACAGAGAGGAAACAGGACAAGGATAGCTTGATCTTCAGCACTTCTTGTGAACATTATCCTGGTGTCCCAGCCAGGACATTAAGGCAAGAAATTTATATAAATACATTAAGCATAAGTATTAGAAATAAAGAAACAAAACTAAACTGATTCACAGATAATATGATTTTATACATTACTAAGTTATTAATAAGAGTTTACCAACATGGTTGGATTTAAAATCAATATATAAATGTCAACTATTACTACATGCCAAAGACACCTTCGAAAGTAGAATTTTTAAAATAATAGCATTAAAAAGAAGTACCTAGGAATAAAACTACCAAAAGATGTACAGGACCTCTATGATGAAAAATTTTAAACATTTTATTAGAAGACATTTAAAAGGTTTGGAAGTTGATTAGAAAAGTCAAAATTGTAAAGATAACAACTTTTCCACAAATTAATCTAGAGATTCAATGCAATACTAATCAAAACCCCAAAATGTCTTTTTGGAGAGAACTTGACAGGCTGATATTAAAATTTCCATGACAGTAAAAAGCCAAAAACAGCCAAGGCATTCTTGAAGAACAGGAAGAATAGCAAGGACTTGCTTTATCCCAAACAGCAGAATTTATTATAGTGTCATACAAATTACATAATGTGAAAGTGGGACAGCGACAAATCCACAGGTTGAAGGAATAAAATAGAGATCATAGAAACAGATCCACATACACAAGGAACTTAATTTATAGCAACAGTGGCACTGAAGAGCAGGCGAGTGAAGGAGTTTTCAAAGATGAAGCTATGACAGGATGATTCTGAGAAGACAGCAGAGCAGGAAGGAAGCACCAGGAATCTGTCTCCCCACTGAGGCAGAATCTGTCTAATGTAACTATTTTGGAACTCTCAAGTTTATTAAAGGCTTGCAATTTCTAGGGGGAGGCTTGGATGGTAAACAGCAATTAATTTTGGTCAATTTCAGCTCTTTGCATAGTAGCAGCTACCTATCCACTACCCCCAGGCCCTGTGACAGAAAGCCATGCATGTGCTCCAAGAGTAGCTTGGAGATAGCTTGTGGGAGCCAGGGTACGCAATAATGTATAATTAGTAATAATAATAAGGCAATGCCCTTATATTTGAGACTGGTGCTCTGATCCCCGCTTCTGATCACCGAGATGCAGGTACAAAGGTGGGTAAGCTGTTGTCGCACCCCTTCAACCACTGTTGCAAACCCTCCAGCTGAAGAGACTTCCAGAGGATTTACAGGGCTGGTGTTTGGTTCCCTTTTATTTTATTCTTTTTTCCTCCCCTTCATTTCTTTTTCTTTTTCCACGTTTGGGAGTCAGGCACTTAAGATCTAGGACATTCAAAAGTAACTGCATATACAAGAGAATTTAGAAAGTCACTGTGCATGGCCAGGAAAAGGTGCAGGCTCAGAAAAGACCTGAGAAGACCTTACATTTACACCTCAGGCTGATCACTGACATAAAACCTACAGCAATCACAAAACAAAAACACGGCTAGCCCTGGAGAAGGCAGAGAATGTGATTTCCAGCGTTACCATGTTATTAGATTCAATTACCTAGTTCTCACAACAAACAAACAAAAGACAGGGCATACAAAAAATTGGAAAGCCTGGCCCATTCAAAGGGAAAGAATAAACCAACATGGGAACGCAAAAGGATATAGCCACTTTGGAAGGCAGTTTGGTGGTTTCTAACAAAACTAAACATACTATTACAATATGATCCAGCAATCGTTCTCCTCATTACTTAGCCAAAGGAGTCAAAAACTTGTTAAAAATGTACAAAAAAACCTGCACACAGACGTTTATAGCAGCTTTATTCATAATTGCCAACCTTGGAAAAACCAAGATTTCCTTCAGTAGGTGAATGGATAAACAAACTATGGTAAATCCAGATAATGGAATATTATTCAGTGTTAAAAGGAAATCAGTGATCGAGCCATGAAAAAATACAGAGGAACCATAAATGCAAATTACTAAGTGAAAGAAACTAATCTGAGAAGGCTACACGTTGTACATGGATACATGGTTCAAAACTTGTATATCTTCAACAAGAGCAATAGCATAAAAAAATCTCAAGTTTGCCACCTGCTGGCTTATATAGGACACTGTGAATATGAACGGGTGGGTAACCTCAAAATAATCCTTAGTAAACTTATTAGCTAATTAGAAAAAAATCCTTCATAATTGCTTTCTTTAAGGACCTAAGTTCTGCCAATAAATATTGAAGAGTTCGGAAATCTTCACATACCCATTTACCCAAATAAGATTTGTAGAAATTTTAATATACGAATAAAAGAAAATCCAGGACTTGGTAAATAAAAACCATCTATATGATATTACCTATATGATTCCAACTATATGATACTCTGGAAAAGGCAAAACTAATAGAGTAAAAAGATGAGTGGTTACCAGGGTCTATGGAGGAGGGGGATACGAAGAAGTGGAGCACGGAGGATTTTTAGGGCAGTGAAATTACTCTCTATGATACTATAATGGGGGATACGTGTCATTATACAATTGTCCAAACCCAGAGAATGTACAACACCAAGAACGGACCCTAATGTAAACTATGTACATCTGATAATGATTTGTCAATGTAGGTTCATCAATTGTAACAAATATACCACCTTTGGTGGACAATGTTGATAATGGAGAAGACTATGCATGTGTGGGGGCAGGGAATTCAGTGGATATCTCTGTATCTTCCACTTAATTTTGTTGTGAACCTAAAACTGCTATAAAAGATAAAGTTTATTTAAAAAAAAAAAAAAATAGAAACCACCCCTGAGAAACCCCAGATGATGGACCTTAATAGACAAAAACTAAAACAACTGTCTTAAAGAGGTTAATCTCCAGAATATATAAAGAACTCATACAACTCAACACCAAAAAACAAACAACCCAATCAAAAAATGGGCAGAGAATATGAACAGACATTTCTCCAAAGAAGATACACAGATGGCCAACAGGCAGATGAAAAGATGTTCAAGAAACTAATTATTAGGGAACTGCAAATCAAAACTACAACGAGATATCACCTTACACCTGTCAGAATGGCTATTAATTACCAAGACAAAAAAAAAAAACAAATGTTAGAGAGGATGTGGAGAAAACGGAACCCTCACAGTGCTGGTGGGTATGCAAACTAGTGTAGCCACTATGGAAAACAGCATGGAGATCTCTCAAAAAATCAAAAACAGAAATACCATACGATCCACCTATCCCACTACTGGGTATTTATCCAAAGAACTTGAAACCAACAATTCAAAGAGACTTATGCACCCCTATGTTCACTGCAACATTATTCACAACAGCCAAGAAGTGGAAGCAACCCAAGTGTCCATCAATAGATGAGTGGATACAGAAGATGTGGTATATATATCTACAATGGAATACTACTCAGCCATAAAAAAAAGACAAAATTGTCCCATTTGCAATGACATGGATGGACCTGGAGGGTATTATGTTAAGCGAAATAAGCCAGAGAAAGACAAACACTGCATGATTTCACTCATATGTGGAAAATAAACAACTGCATAGACAAAGAGAACAGATTAGTGGTTACTAGAGGGGAACGTGTTTGGGGGCTAGGCAAAAGGGATAAAGAGACACATTTATGTGGTGATGGATAAAAATTAGACTATTGGTGGTGAGCACGATGCATATATACAGAATACTGATAAATAATAATGTACACCTGAAATTTCACAATATTATAAACCATTATGACCTCAATAAAATAAAAAATAAAAAACAATTGTCTTAAAATCAAATAACAAAAGGAAGACATGGAGAAAATCAAGAAAGCAATACATGAACGAAATGGAAATATCAATAAAAATAATAGAAAACCTAAAAAAAACACCAAAAAGAAATTCTGGAGCTAAAAAGTACAATAACTGAAGTGAAAAATTCACTAGAAGAACTCAAAGGCAGATCTGAGCAGGCAGAAAAAAGAACTCGGGAACTTGAAGATAAAACCATTGAAATTATTAAGTCTTAGGAACAAAAAGAAAAAAGACTGAAGAAAAGTGACGAGAACCTAAGGGACCTGTGGAACATCCCAATACAGGCACTGTGGGAGTTCCAGAAAGAGAGATAAAGAGAAAGAGAGATCATTGGAAGAAATAATGGCCAAACACTTTCCAAAGTTGATGAAAAACATAAACATCCAAGAAGCCCAATGAACTCCAAGTAGGATGAACTAAAAAAAATCCACACTGAGATACACTGTTGAAAGACAAAGAGAGAAACTTGAAAGTAGCAAGAGAGGAGTGACTCGTCATATACAAGGGATCCTCAATAAGATTATCAGTAAATTTCTCATCAGAAACTTTGGAGGTCAGAAGGCAGTGGGCTAATATACTCGAAATACTGAAAGAAAAAAACCAGTCAACCAAGAATCCAATATCTGGCCAAACTGTCCTTCAAAAGTGAGGGAGAAATTAGGACATTTAAAGATAAACAAAAGCTGAAGAAGTTCGTTATTACTAGACCTGCCCCATAAGAAAAGGTAAAAGGAGTCCTACAGATTGAAATGAAAGGACACTAAGTAACTCGAAGCCGTATGAAAAAATAAAGATCTCAGTAAAGGTAAATACATGGGTGATTATAAAAGCTACTATTACTGTAACTTTGGCTTATAACTCTACATTTAGTTTTCTACATAAAAGACTAATGCATAAAATTATTAATTTATGTTTGTGGACACATAACGTATAAATAAGTTATCTTGTGACATCAATAACTGAAAGGGGGTGCAAAGAGAGCTATACAGGAACAGAGGTTTTGTAGTTACTGAAAGTTAACCTGATATAATTTGAATTAGGGTGTTATAACTTTAGGATTTTAAATGTAATCCCCATGGTAACCCCACAAAGAAAATAGCTATAGATTATATAGAAAAGGAAATAGTAAGGAATTTAAAACATTTCACCGCAAAAAATAAACTAAACACAAAACAGGACAGTAATGTAGAAAATGAGGGATAAAAAAAAGTATAAGGCACACAGAAAATGAACAGCAAAATGACAGAAGTCCCTATATCTCAATAATTACTTTAAATGTAAATGGATTAAACTATCCACTCAAAAGACAGATTGGCAGAACGGATTAAAAAACATGATCCAACAATATGCTATCTACAAAAGACTCACTTTAGATCTAGAGACATAAATTGGTTGAAAACGAAAAGATGGAAAAAGATATTCCATGCAAATAACCAAGAGAGTAAGGGTGGCCATACTATTACCAGAAAAAAAATAGACTTTAAATCAAAAAACGTTACAAGATACAAAGAAAGGACATTATTTATTAACAAAAGGTTCAATACAGCAAGAAGATATAACAAGTAAAAACACTTATACATCTAATAAGAGACCATCAAAACATATGAAGCAAAATTTGACAGAACTAAGGGGAGAAATACAGTTCTAAAACAGTTGGGAGATTTTTAATACCCCACTCTCGGTAATGGATAGAATAACCAGATAGAAGGTAAGAAAGGAAATACAGGACTTGAACAACACAATGAACCAACTAGATCTAACAGGACACTCTACCCAGCAACAACAACATACACATTCTTCTCAAATGCACATGGGACATTCTCCAGGCTAGACCATAAATTAAGTCTAGATACCATACAAAGTATCTTCTCCAACCACAAGAGGATGAAATTAGAAATCAATAACATAAGAAAACTGGAAAATTCAAAAATTAATGGAAATTAAACAACACACTCTTAAACAACCAATGAATCAAAGAAATCCAAAGGGAAATAAGAAAAGACTTAAGAGATGAATGACAATGAAAATACAATATATCAAAACTTAAGAGATGCAGGGAAAGCAGTGCTAAGGGAGAAATTTAAAGTGATAAATACATTAAAAAACAAAAAAGATCTCAAGTTAACAAGCTAACTTTACAACTTAAGGACCTAGAAAAAAGAACAAACTAAACCCAAAGCCAGCAGAGGGAAATAAAAATCTGAGCTAAGATAAATCAAATAGAGAATAGAAAAATAGCAAAAGTCAACAAAACCAAAAAGTGGTTCTTTGCAAAGATCAATCAAATTGACAAAACTTTAGTTAGACTGACTAAGAAAAAAAGAGAAGACTCAAATTACTAAAATCAGAAATGAAAATGGAAACATTATTACCAATGCTGCCAAAATAAAAAGGATCATAAGAGTACTATAAACTATTATTTGTCAATAAATTAGATGACTTAGATGAAATGTACAAATTACTAGAAATACAAAACCTATTAACATTGAATCATGAAGAAACAGAAAACCAGAATAGACCTATAATTTATAAAGAGATTGAATCAATAATCAAAAATCTCCCAACAAAGAAAAGCTCTGGACCACATGGCTTCATTGGTGAATTCTAGCAAACATTTAAAAAGAAATGAATCCTTCTCACACTTTGCTGGAAAATTGCCGAAGAGTGAAAACTTTCCAACTCATTCTATGAAGTCAGCATTGTCCTGATATCAAAGCCACACAGGGACACTACAAAAAAAGAAAACTACAGACCACTATGCCTTACGGACATTGATTCAAAAATTTTCAATAGAACACTAGCAAACCAAATTCAGTAGCATACTAGAAGGATTATACAGCATAACCAAGTGGGATTTATTCCTGGAATGAAAGGATGGTTCAACATATGCAAAAAAATCAATGTAATACACAACATTAACAGAACGAAGAAAAAACCCCTGATGATCATCTCAAGTGATGTGGGAAAAAAATCTGACAAAATTCAACACCCTTTCATGATAAAAACACTCAAAATCTAGGAATGGAAGGAAACTATCTCAACATAATAAAAGCCATATATGAAAAACCCACAGCAAACACTATACACAATGGTGAAAGAGGGAAAGCTTTTCCTCTAAGATCAGGAACAAAGCAAGGATGCCCACTTTGACCACTTCTATTAAACACAGTCCTGGAAGTTCTAGCCAGGGCAATTAGGCAAGAAAAAGAAATAAAAGGCATCTAAATAAGAAAGGAAGAAGTAAAATTACCTCAGTATATAGATGATATGATCTTATACGTAGAAAACCCTAAAGATTGCACCAAAAAGCTATTAAAACTAATAAAATATTCACCATAGCAGCAGGATACAAAATCAACATACAAAATTCAGTTGCATTTCTATACACTAACAATGAACAATCCAAAAGAAATTAAAAAAACAATGCCGTTTACAATGCTATCAAAACGAATAAAATACTAAGGAATTAACTTAAGCATAAAGGTAAAAGACATACAATAAAAACTACAAAACACAACTGAAAGAAATTAAAGACATAAATAAATGGAAAGACATCCCATGTTCATGGATTGAAAGACTTAATATTGTCAACTACCTCTCAAAGTGATCTACAGATTCAATGCAATCCTTACCAAATCACAGAAATGCAAATTTAAAATCATTTCAAGTAAAACTATATATCCAAGAGATTAGCAAAAATTTAAAAGTCTGACAATATCATATGGTAATAAAGATATAGAGTGTCAGGAATTCTCATATAATACTAATGAGAATGTAAACTGGCATAACCATTCTGGTAAACAGGGTGACACTAACCTGTAAAGTTCAAGTTAAGTATCCTCTATGACCCAGCAATTCCATTCTACTTTAGAAATACATGTATATTATATAATAAATGTTCAAAGCAACATTATTTGTAATTGCCAAAAACTGGAAGCACCAAAATGTCCATCAGTAATAGAATAAGTAAATAATTACACATGCATGTAATGGAATAAAACACCGCAATGAGACCTAATGATGGAGAACCATACCTACACATATATGGATAATCAAGCAAGTATGATGTTAAAAAAAAAAAAGTCTCCAAAAGAATGAAAATGGACCATCTGCTATTGCCCTTCACAAAAATTAACTCAAAATGGATCAAAGACCTGAAGGGGAGACCTGAAACGATAAAACTCATAGAAGAAAATATAGGCAACACACTACTTGACATTGGTCATAAAGGAATCTTTTCAGATGACATGCCTACCCAGACTAGGGAACCTAAGAAAAAATAAACAAGTGGGACTTTATCAGATTAAAGAGCTTCTAAAAGACAAACGAAACCAGAATCAAGATGAACAGACAACCTACCAGCTGGGAGAGAATATCTGCAAAACATACATCTGACAAGGGGTTGATCTCCATAATATATAAAGAACTCACACAACTGAACAACAAAAAAACAAACAACCCGATCAAAAAATGGGCAGAGGAAATGAACAGACACTTCTCCAAAGAAGATATATAGATGGCCAATAGGCACATGAAAAGATGTTCAACATCACTAATCATCAGGGAAATGCAAATCAAAACAACACTAAGATATCACCTCACGCCCGTTAGAATGGCTATAATCACCAAGACAAAAAACAACAAATGTTGGAGAGGATGTGGAGAAACAGGAACCCTCATACACAGCTGGTGGGAATGCAAAAAGGTGCAGCCTCTATGGAAAACGGTATGGAGATTCCTCAAAGAATTAAAAATAGAGATGCCCTATGATCCAGCCATCCCACTACTGGGAATCTATCCAATGAACCTGAAATCAACAATCCAAAGAGGCTTATGCACCCCTATGTTCATTGCAGCATTATTCACCATAGCCAAGAAGTGGAAGCAACCTAAGTGTCCCTTGTCTGACAACTGGATTAAGAAAATGTGGTATATATATACAATGGAATACTACTCGGCCATAAAAAAAGACAAAATCGTCCCATTTGCAACAACATGGATGGGTCTGGAGAGTATTGTGTTAAGTGAAGTAAGCCAGAAAAAGAAAGACAAACACTGTATGATCTCACTCATATGTGGAATATAAACCAACACATGGACAGAGAAAACTGTGTTGTGGTTACCAGGGGAAGTGGGAGTCGGGGGTGGGCACAAGGGGTGAAGGGAGACATATATATGGTGATGGACAAACAAAAATGTACAACCGAAAATTTCACAATGTTAAAAACTATTAAAACATCAATAAAAAAAAAAAAAGTCTCCAAAGGCTCCCTATATTGTGATTCCATGTATCTGAAGTTAACAGTTGGCAAAACTAAATATATTGTATAAGAATACATACTAGGTGGGAAAAAATTAAGCTAAGTGGTCAAAATTGCATTAATTAGTCAAGCAAAGTATATTCTGCTTCTTGAGAGTCTACCTAATTTAACCCACCAAAAGTGAAGCTCAGTTTCAAAGCTCTGACTCTTCTATTTACTCGCAAGAACTGGGAATGAGGACATCAGTATTCTAATTCAACTTGCACCACTAACTAATCTTATGTGCTAAATAATTAATTGGTAAGTTTTCTCATTCTTCAAAGAAAAAAAGCTAAAAAAGTAAAACAAGATGATCTATAGTTTCCCTTCACATGTGATGCAATATACAATACATACAATGTTACATATACATTATTACTATTTTGCCTCAGATAAATTTGTTTCAAATAGAGAAAGATAAAATAATATAAAAAGATGTTTCTCTGGTTACTATGACTCCTCAGCAGCAAATAAGGCATTTAGGAGAGAATGTTTTTTATTTTAGATTACCAGATTCTTAATTCAGTAAGAAAAAAATCCCTCCTTTCAGCGGGAGCTGCCATCTTCCAGTAATTTGCAAAAATGACCAACACAAAGGAAAAGACGACAAGCATCCCTATATGTTTTCTAGGCCTTTTAGAAAACATAGAGTTGTTCCTTTGGCCACATACCTGCAAATCTTCAAGAAAGGTGATATCAAGAAAACGGGCATTGTTCAAAAATGAATGCCCCATGAACGTTACCGTGGCAAAACTGGAAGAGTCTGCAGTGTTACCAAGGATGCTGTTAGCACTGTTGTAAACAAGTTAAGAGCAAGATTTTCTTGCCAAGGGAATTAATGTTCGTATTGAGCATATTAAGCACTCTGAGAGCTGAGACAGCTTCCTGAAACGTGAAGGAAAATGATCAGAAAAAAAAGGAAGCCAAAGAGAAAGGTACTCGGGTTCAACTGAAGCACCAGACTGCTCCACCCAGAGAAGCACACTTTGCAAGAACCAGTGGAAAGGAGCCTGAGCTGCTGGAATTCATTCCCTATGAATTTATAGCATAACATCAGTGTAAGAAAATAAAAGCCCTCTGGACTGCTTAAAAAAAAAAAAAAAAAAACACCTAAATAATCGTGTTATAGAGACCAAAATACTCTTTTATATAATAGCTTACCTTCCACAAGCAATCTGAGTGACGATGCTTCCCATAAGTTCAAAAACTTTCCTTGGGTTTATTTCATGACTGGTAGAGTTATGACCCAACTGACCATACCCTCCAGCTCCAAATGTAAACACTCCACCTTCCTAAAAAAAGACAAAACCTTTTATCATTATACGACCTGATAAAAGAAAATAATTTTCAAAAAAATAAATCAATCTTTGAAGTCAATTTTTCTCTTCTATTATCTTCACAATTTAACAGATGATAGCTGACTTTTCAAGATAAAATGTCTCTCTTTTTTTTTTTTTTTTTTGTGAGGGAGATCAGTCCTGAGCTAACATCCGTGCTAATCCTCCTCTTTTTGCTGAGGAAGACTGGCTCTGAGCTAACATCTATTGCCAATCCTCCTCCTTTTTTTCTTCCCCAAAGCCCCAGCAGATAGTTGTATGTCATAGCTACACATCATTCTGGTTGCTGTATGTGGGACACAGCCTCAGCATGGCCGAAGAAGCAGTGCGTCGGTGCCCGCCCGGGACCCGAACCCGGGCTGCCAGTAGCGGAGCACGCGCACTTAACTGCTAAGCCACCAGGCTGGCCCCTAAAATGTCTTTTTAAAATTGAGAGTTCCAGGTTAATGGTTAAATATTTTCACATATTTTTAAAGTATTTAATTATGTTCTCATCACTATAAGATATTTTGATGAAGTGATTATTTAAGAGATACTAATAATTATTTTTTGCATTGCCTTTCACTATCATTATATTCTTGTTGAATCCCAAGTACACACCTATAAAATTTCACAAAACACTAAAAACAGTATCATCTTAAGTTTTCAAACTAGTTATGCTTTTAACATAAAAGCTCTGCAAAAAGAGTATAGGTAACCAGAGTGCACAAACATAGCTATTTTTAGCATATAGTTGCTACAATATAGATGGCCTTTAAAAAATTTATATAAAAATACATAACTGGATTAGGTTATGTATATAAAAAGTAATTTGTGATGACATTTTAACAGAAGCACAATTAGTATTTTTTCAATTCCATTGCATCTCACAGTTGTAGATATATATACAATTTTATATCCTGCTTTCAACATTTAATAGATAAAATTTCAAATTAATAAACAAATTAATAAAATTTCCAACAAATACACAAAAGTAAAGACAAGAAAATATATGATTCTTCACATAACCATCAGTCAGTTTCAACAAATGGCAAAAGTTAGATAATCCTGTTTCACCAATGCCCTTGCCACTTTCTCTTTTTGGAGTACTTTAAAGCAAAAAAAAAAAGTACTGGAGTACTCTAAAGCAAATTGTGGTCATCAAATCATTTCACTTATAAACGTATATGTAGGGAGAGGAGTCAAGATGGCGGCGTAAGCAGACTCGGAACTCACCTCCTCCCGTAGACACAGCCTATTTACAACTACTCGTGGAAAAATTACCCCTGAGACAGAACTGAAAACTGGATGAGAGGAACTCCTGCAACAACGGACAATCCTAACTGAGGTGGAAGAGGCAGAGACTCCCTTCTGGAGAGGAAAAACGCCGCCTTCACAAGCCGCCAGCTTCACGGCCGCCGGGAGCAGCTCACAGGTACGCAGCCTCCCTGGAGGCGCGGGGCCCTGAGCCGGGGAGCGCCCCCGCTGTGGGCATTTTGTGGACCCAGCACAATCGAGACCAGCGGCATAATATCTGACTGTGCCTGCTACTAAAACACTGGGGAGCACCCCCAGAAAACCCAGTTCACAAAGAAACTAAAACTGGCTCTTAAAGGGCCCGCGCGCAAATTCACCCGTTTCAGGAAGCACCCTCAAGTCACCAGAAAGAAAGGTGTACAGTGCTTTGGTGACACGAGACTCACCCAATAGGCCCTGAGTGCATGTCGGTGAGGGGTGAGACCTCTCCAGGGACTGGGACATTGGCAGCGGCCATTGTTGTCGCCTGGTGTGGGCGTGCTGACACAGACACCATTGGAGTTCTCCCTGAGCCCTGCTAGCCCAGGGTCTGCCCCACCCGCTAGAGCACCGATCTAATCCAGCTCAGCCAGGGCAGGCAGCCCACCCTAGAGACTGGCCCCACCCAACAACAAGCCCTCAGGCAACTTGTGGGCCTGCATAGATTGGTGACTGGATTCTCTGCAGCCTGGCAACTGAGCCGACTTGAGCGGGGCAGGGTGTGCACAAGGAGCGGGTGGAGAGTGTGGGGCAGTGGCAGAGTGTGTGGGGCTCCCGCCGTGGAGAGACTGGGTCCGCTTGGGGAGGTCGGGGTACTCACACGGGGCAGGACTGTGTTGACTGTGTGTGTGGACCTGTGGGCGGCAGGGCTTCTCAGCCGCAGAAGACTTGTACTTATCAAAGACCCACATAGGAGGTTTGCTCCACCTTCCAAAACCTGAAACAATTGGGTGCTCCTGTGCCTGAGGCCAGCCCCACCCAGCTGCAATCCTCAGAGAGCTGACAAGAGACCCAATAGGCTAGAGGCTTACAGCAATTGTAAGGCCCTGAGCCTAACAACCTGCCACGGTGGGGGCCTACTCACTTAAAAGAAATACTGCAACACAAATGTGGTATTAGAACTTGCAGCCAACTGTGCTGGGGATCCCCACACCTGATAAAGAGACTGAAGGGCCCACAACAACTACAAGCAGCTGAGCATTACAACAGCTGGCCAGGAGCATAACTCAGCCTCCCTGGGCACCTACAGGGAGAGCAAACAGGCCACAGCAGAAGGATACACGTAGCCCACATAGGGGTCACCCCTGGAACATTGAGAACTGAGGGAAGCACACTGGAAGCCTCCTAAGCCATCACTTACAGAAGGTCACCTATCCAAGAGCAGGAGACGTAGCTGACCTACCTAATAAGTAGACACAAGCACAGGGAAAGAGGCAAAATGAAGAGGCAAAAGAATACATTCCAAGTAAGGGAACAGGACAAAACCCCAGAAAAGGAACTAAGTGAAACAGAAATGAGCAACCTACCCGACAGAGAGTTCAAACTAAGAGTGTTAAGGATGCTCACTGATCTGGGGAGAAGAATAGATGAACTCAGTGAGAATGTCAACAAAGAAATGGAAGATATAAAAAAGAACCAATCAGAAATGAAGAATACAATACTGGAAATGAAAAATTCATTAGAGGGACTCAAAAGCAGAATAGAGGATACAGAAGAACGGATCTGTGAGCTGGACGAAAGACTAGAAGAAATTACCCGAGGTGAACAGGTAAAAGAGAAAAGAATTAAAAAGACTGAGGACAGTCTAAGGGACCTCTGGGACAACATCAAGCGCACAAACATCCGTGTTATAGGTGTCCCGGAAGGAGAAGAGCGAGACAAGGGGTCAGAGAATCTATTTCAAGAAATAATAGATGAAAACTTCCCTAACCTAAGGAAGGAAACAGACATCCAGGTACAGGAAGCACAGAGAGCCCCAAACAAGATAAACCCAAAGAGGCCCACACCAAGACACATCATAATCAAAATGTCCAGAATTAAAGATAAAGAGAGAATCCTAAAAGCCGCAAGAGAATGTCAAGTTACATACAAAGGAAACCCCATAAGGCTATCAGCTGACTTCTCTGCAGAAACCTTACAGGCTAGAAGAGAATGGCACGATATATTTAAAGTGCTAAAAGGAAAAAACTTACAGCCAAGAATACTCTACCCAGCAAGGTTATCATTCAAAATGGAAGGAGAGATCAAAATTTTCCCAGATAAGCAAAAATTGAATGAGTTTGTCACCAAGAAACCAGTGCTACAAGAAATGTTAAAGGGACTGATTTAAGGGGAAAAGAAAAGACCACAAATAGGAAAAATTATCTATTTCCATGATTAGAAGGTAATGGATACAAATGCACAACAAAGAGGTTAGATATGATATCACAAACTAAAGTGACCATCAATTCTGTATAGAAGAAGAAAGGAACAGAGAAGGACTACTAAAACACTGAGAAAAAAAAAAAAGTTAAAAAATGGCAGTAAGTACATACTTATCAATAGCTACTTTAAACGTCAATGGACTAAATGCTCCAATTAAAAGGCATAGGGTGGCTGACTGGATAAAAAAACAAGACCCATATATATGCTGCATACAAGAGACACATTTCAGACCTAAAGACACTCACAAACTGAAAGTGAAGGGATGGAAAAAGATACTCCACGCAAATGGCAATGAAAAGAAAGCTGGGGTAGCAGTACTCATATCAGACAAAATAGACTTTAAAACAAAAACTGTAAAAAGAGACAAAGAAGGGCATTACATAATGATCAAGGGAACAAGCCAACAAGAGGATATAACACTTGTAAATATCTACACACCCAATGTAGGTGCACCTAAATATGTAAAGCAATTATTAACAGACATAAAAACAGAAATAGACAGTAACACAACAATAGTAGGGGACTTTAACACTCCACTTACACCAACGGATAGATCATCCAAACAGAAGATCAATAAGGAAACATTGGCCTTAAACGACACACTACAACAGATGGACCTAGTAGATATATACAGAGCATTCCATCCAAAAACCGAAGAATACACGTTCTTTTCAAAGGCACACGGAACATTCTCCAGGATTGATCACATATTAGGCCACAAAACAAGTCTCCATAAATTTAAGAAGATTGAAATAATACCAAGCATCTTTTCTGACCACAACAGTATGAAACTAGAAATCAACTATAGGAAGAACATCAGAAAAGCCACAAATACGTGGAGATTAAACAAAATGCTACTGAACAACGACTGGGTTAACGAAGAAATCAAAGAAGAAATCAAAAAATACCTGGAGACAAATGAAAATGAAAATACGACATGCCAGAATTTATGGGATACAGCAAAAGCGGTTCTAAGAGGGAAGTTTATAGCAATACAGGCCTATCTCAACAAACAAGAAAAATCTCAAATAAACAATCTAACAATGCACCTGAAGGAACTGGAAAAAGAAGAACAAACAAAGCCCAAAATCAGTAGAAGAAGGGAAATAATAAAAATCAGAGCAGAAATAAATGAAATAGAGACCAAAAAAACAATAGAAAAAATTAATAAAACCAAGAGCTGGTTCTTTGAAAAGATCAACAAAATTGACAAACCTTTAGCTAGACTCACCAAGAAAAAAAGAGAGAAGGCACAAATAAGTAAAATCAGAAATGAAAGAGGAGAGGTTACAACAGATACCTCAGAAATACAAAAGATTATACGAGAATACTATGAAAAGCTATATGCCAACCAATTCGACAATCTGGAAGAAATGGATAAATTCTTAGAATCATACAACCTTCCAAAACTGGATCAAGAAGAAGTAGAGAATTTGAAGAGACCAATCACCAGTAAGGAGATCGAAACAGTAATCACAAACCTCCCCAAAAATAAAAGTCCAGGACCAGACGGCTTCCCTGGTGAATTCTACCAAACATTCAAAGAAGACTTAATACCTATCCTTCTCAAACTCTTCCAAAAAATTGAGGAGGGTGGGAAGCTCCCTAACTCATTCTACGAAGCTGACATTACCCTGATACCAAAACCAGACAAGGACAACACAAAAAAAGAAAATTACAGGCCAATATCACTGATGAACATCGATGCAAAAGTCCTCAATAAAACGTATATGTATCTTCAACAGCAAATACCTCTAAGAGATAAAAATATATAACACAATACTATTATCAAACTTATAAAATTAATATTATTCCCTTTTTTGATAGAAGTATCCAAAGTGTTCATTTTTATTTCTTATGGTTTTTGTAATTGGTATTATTTTATCCAGTTTTATTTAGGTATAATTGAATTGACAAATAAAACTGTATATATTTAAAATGTACAACGTGATTTGACATATACATTGTAAAATAACTACTACAATCTATTAACACATCTATCATCTCACACACTTTTTTTGGTGAGAATGCTTCAGATCTACTCTCATCAAATTTCAAGTATACAATACAGTATTGTTAACTACAGTCACCACACGGTACATTAGATCCTCACAACTTATCCATCTTCTAACAGAAAGTTTGTAGCCTTTGACTAACATCGCCCCATTTCCCCCACCCCCAACCTCTGGCAACCACCATTATACTCTGTTTCTATGAATTTGACTTTTTTTTTTTAAGATTTCACATATTCGTGATACCATATAGTATGTATGTGTCTTTGTCTGGCTTATATCACTTAGCATAATGCCCTCCACGTTCACCTATGTCGTTGCAAATGGGAAGATTTCCCTCTTTTTATGGATGAATAATATTCCATTATGTATGTGTCTGTGTGTGTGTGCATATTGCATTTTCTTTAACCATTCATCTGGCAATGGCTGTTTCCAAATCTTGACTATTGCGAACAATGCTGCAATGAACATGGGAGTGCAGTTATCTCTTCGAGATCCTGTTTTCATTTCCTTCAGATAGATATCCAGAAGTGGGACTGCTGGGTCATATAGTAGTTCTATTCGCAATTTTTTGAGGAACCTCCATACTGTCTTCCATAATGGCTGCACCAATTTACATGCCATCAGCAGTGTACAAGGGTTCCCCTTTTCTCCCCATTCCTGCTGATACTTCTTTGTTTTTTTGATAATAGCTATCCTAATAGACACGAGGTGATATCTCATTGTGGTTTTGGTTTGCATTTCCCTGATGATTGTGACATTGCTATTGAACACCTTTTCATGTACCTGTTGGCCATTTGTATATCTTCTTTGGAAAAATGTCTATTTAGGTCCTTTCCCCATTTTTAGATTATTGTTTTATCCACTGAGTTATGTGAGTTCCTTATATATTTTAGATATTAACTCCTTATCAGATATATGGTTTACAAATATTTTCTCCCATTCCATAGGTTGCCTTTTCATTTTGTTAACTGTTTCTTTTGCTGTGCAGAAGCCTTTTTAGTTTGACATCCTCCCACTTGTTTATTTTTGCTTTTGTTGCCTGTGCTTTTAGTCTCATATCCAAAAAAATGATTACCAAGAATAATGTCAAGTAGTTTTCCCCCCATGTTTTCTTCCAGGAGTTTTATAAGTTTCAGGTCTTAACATTTAAGTCTTTAATCCACTTTGAGTTACATTTTTTGAGTGGTGCAAGATAGGGGTCCAGTTTCATTCTTTTGCATGTGGATATCTAGTTTTCCAAGCACCATTTATTGAAGAAACTATCCCACTGTGTGTTCTTGGCACCTTATCAATGATTAGTTGACCGTACACACATGGGTTTATTTCTGGGCTATCTGTTTGATTGTCCACATGTCTGTTTTTATGCCAGTACCATACTGTTTTGATTACTATAGCTTTGTAATATAGTTTGAAATCAGGAAGTGTGATGCCTCCCGCTTTGTTGTTCTTTCTCAAGATTGCTTTGGTTATTCTGGGTCTTTTGTGGTTCCATACAAATTTTAGGGTTGTCTGTTCTATTTCTGTGAAAAATGCCACTGAAATTTAATAAAGATTGCACTGAATCTGTAGATCACTTTTAGTATGGACATTTTAACAATATTAATTCTTCCAATCCAAGAACATGAGATACCTGTTTATTTGTGTCGTCTTCAATTTGTTTCATTGATGTCTTATATAGTTTTCAGTGTACAGGTTTTTCACCTCCTTGGTTAAATTTATTCCTAAGTATTTTGTTGTTGTTGATGCTATTATAAATGTGACTGCTTTTTAAATTTCTCTTTCAGATGGTTTGTTCTTAGTGTATAGAAATGCAACTGATATTTGTATGTTGATTTTGTATCCTGCAACTTTACTGAATTCATTTATTCTAACAGTTTTTTGGTGCAGTCTTTAGGGTTTTCTATATATATGTCATCTGCAAACAGAGACAATTTTACTTTTTCCTTTCTAATTAAAATGCCGTTTATTTCTTTTTCTTGTCTAACTGCTCTGGCCAGGACTTTCAGTACTATCTTGAATAGAAGATAGTGAGAGTGGACATCCTTTTCATATTCCTGATATTAAAAGAAAAGCTTTCAGGTTTTCACTACTGAGTATGATGTTAGCTGTGGGTTTGTCATATGTGGCCTTCATTATGCTGAGGTACATTCCTTTTATACCTAACTTGAGAATTTTATCACGAAAGAATGCTGAATTTTGTCAAATGCTTTTCCTGCATCTATTGAGATGATCATACAATTTTTATCCTTCATGCTGTTGATATGGTGTATCACACTGACTGATTTGCAGATGTTGTTATCATCCTTGCATCCCAAGGATAAATCCCACTTGATCATGGTATATGATCATTTTAATGTGCTGTTGAATTTGATTTGCTAGCTTTTTGTTGAGGAATTTGCATCTACGTTCATTGGGGATATTGGCATGTAATTTTCTTTTCTTGTAGTGTCTTTGGTATCAGGATAATGTTATCCTCATAAAATGAGTTTTGGAAGTGTTCCAACTCTTGTGTTTTTTGCAAGTTTAAGATGGACTGGCATTAATTATTTATTAAATGGCAGAAGTCACCAGAGAAACCATCTGGTCCTGGGCTTTCCTTTGTTGGGAGATTTTTTTTTAAACATGTTAATGGATAAAGGGATCCAGAGTGAGAGTGAAATTTTATTACTATTATTATTTTTTTTTTGCTAAGGAAGATTAACCCTGAGTTAACATCCACTGCCAGCCTTCCTCTTTTTGTATCTAAGCCGCCTCCACAGCCACAGCCACTAACAGACGAGTGGTGTAGGTCTGCGCCCAGGAACCGAACCCAGGCTGCCAAAGCAGAGCATGCCGAACTTAACCACTAGGCCACCTGGGCTGGCCCTGTTGGGAGATTTTTGATTACTGATTCAATCTCCTTACTAGTTAAAGGTCTGTTCAGATTTTCTATTTCTTCATGATTCAGTCTTGGTAGTTTGCATGTTTCTAAGAATTTATCCATTTCATCTAGGTTATCCAATTTGCTGGCATATAACTGTTCACAGTAGTGTCTTATGATCCTATGTATTTCTGCAGTATCAGTTATAATGTCTCCTTTCATTTCTGATTTTTTCTCTTTTTTCCTTAGTCTAGCTAAGGATATGTCAGTTGTTTTATCTTTTCAGAAAAACAGCTCTTAGTTTTCTTCATCTTTTCTAATGTTCTTCCAGTCTCTATTTCTTTTGTTTCTGCTATGACCTTTGTTATTTCTTTCCTTCTGCTAACTTTGGGCTTAGTTTGTTTTTCTAGTTCCTTGAGGTATAAAGTTAGGCTGTTTATTTGAGATCATTCTTTTTCTTAATGTGTTTATAACTATAAACTCCCCTCTTAGAGCTGCTTTTGCTGCACCCCATAAGTTTTGGTATGATAGGTTTCCATTTTTGTTTGTCTCAAGATATTTTCTGATTTCCCTTTTATTTCTTCTTTGACCCACTGATTGTTCAGGAGTGTGCTTTTTAATTTTCACATACTTATGAATTTCCCAGTTTCTCCTGTTATTGATTCCTAGTTTCATACCACTGTGGTTGGAAAAGCAGATATAATTTCAAACTTCTTAAATTTGTTAAGCCTTGATTTGTGACCTAACATATGATCTCTCCTGCACAATGTTCCATTCTGTGCTTGAGAAGAATGTGTACTCTACTGTTGTTGGATGGAATGTTCTGTATATGTTTGTTAGGTCCATTTGGTATAATGTGTAGTTCAAGTTCAATATTTCCTTATGCTGCAAGTGGAGTACTGAAGTCCCCTGCTATTATTGCATTGCTGTCTATTTCTGCCTTAAGATCTGTTAATATTTGCTTAATATATTTAGATGCTCCTATGTTGGGTGCATATATAGGAACAATTGTTATATCCTCTTGATGAACTGACCCCTTTAATATTAATTTCTTAATATCATCTAATTCTCAGGCCATGTTTAAATTTTCCTATTTCATTATATCATGTCAGAAAGTATACGTCTGGTTGGTGATGTTAAAAATAAGTATGTGGGTCAACATATTTCAGCCTAATCCATTCCCATTAAGCTTAACATTGTTGATCTTTGCCTAGATCCATTATTTCATTAGAGAGTATAAAATGCAGATTTTCTAATATTATTTCTTCTAGATTTATATAGAGAACATAACTCCTCAACTATTAAGTTACTCTGAAATACAATTTGCAAATAAGAGGCAGGAGAAACGCTTCTTTCTCATTTACTGATTTTTAGAAAAATGAGTTGTGTCTTAGCAACCTCCAAAGATAAGAAATGAAGTTTGATTTGGATTGATTTGGGGAAGAAGAGAATCATTAAGTCATGGATCTTTATATATGTGGTATATTTCCATTTATTGCAGTCATTTCTTTTTGTTAACCAGTGAAAGCTCCTTCAAGTTGCCCTTCTGACATGACTTCAGCGGTCTTTTGCTTTTTTATAACACAAAATGCCCAAGGCTATACTTACATGGGACAAGGCTCTTCTCTAAGAAGCCCTGGTTCCTTTCAGTATGGAGTCTACAACAATCAAGGGATGTTCACTGCTTCCAGATTGTACATGGTTAATTACTTACAGGACATTTCAGTGGCCGTGGCAAAAAAAATAAACTCACAGTCATGCATCACTTAACAATAGGAATACTTTCTGAGAAATGTGTTGTTAGGCAATTTCCTCGTTGTGCAAATATCATAGAGTGTACTTCCATAAACCTAGATGTTACAGCCTACTACACACCTACACTATATGGTGCTAACCTCATGCGACTACCATCGTACATGTGAAACATCATTATGAAGCACACGACTGTATTTTTAGAAGGGGAAAAATGAGAGTTCATGTTGATACTTGTGATTCAAAGTAAAGATCACAGGGTTTTAATTTAATTCCTACCATTTTATATCTCTTTTCACTTAAATTGAAAGCCATAGTTTCTAATGACAGTAAAATAAGTACTTTTTGCTTTATCCTACTCTATATGTAATGTATTGAAAATAATACTATCAATTTTACTACTAACAATAAGACTACAGAATGCAGTTTAATATTTGTGAATTCAGTTTATCCTCGGGTTATTTCCCACTAGTAGTGTACAACAAAATACCGTATTTTAAAATGATCTAAAAGAATTCTTGGGGCCAGCCCAGTGGCGCAAGTGGTTGAGTGTGCGCGCTCTGCTGTGGCGGCCCAGGGTTCAGCAGTTCGAATCCTGGGCGCGCACCGACGCACTGCTTGGCAAGCCATGCTGTGGCGGCATCCCATATAAAGTGGAGGAAGATGGGCACAGATGTTACTCCAGGGCCAGTCTTCCTCAGCAAAAAAAAAAAGGACGTCAATGTCACAGCGGAGTGAGCTTTCCCGTGAACTCTTCCCTCGACAAGATATAACAAAAGAAACAATCACAGATCAACAACGGAATCCCAGACAGTGAAAAGCTAGATCAGAAAGATCCACACTGCCGCACATGTGAGAGTGGAACGTGCTGGGCCCCCAGAAGAAGTGGGGAGAGGTAAGCAGAACTCCTCTCCCTCCCCATCAGATCAGCGATCCCGGTCTGCGCGGCTCCCAAAGCGGGGGGAGGGGCGGCCCTCGGTGGGGAAACCGTAGCTCTTCGGGCTCTCTCAGCCAATGGGAAACTCCTGCACAGAGGACTCAGAAGAGCCACAGGGCTACCATCAACATCTGAGCACCCCAGAGAGCAGATAAAGAGGGACGAACGAGAAGCCCCCCACGTCAGGGACCCAGAGGGCAAAAGAGAGAGCTCCTCCCTCCCCGCAAACCGGACCCTGCAGCTCAACCGACCAGACCAGACCAAGCGACCCGCAGCAGACCAGACCAAGCGACCCGCGGCAGACCAGATCAAACGACCCGACCCGGGGATCGCAGAGGAAAAAAAAAAAAAAACTGCGGATCGCAGCAGAAAAACCAGGGCAGAGCGCAAGGGGCTTAGACTACACAGCCCTTTACCACCACACAGTGGCGGCGGGTGGAAATTGCAACCAGAGATTTCCAGCATGAGGAAAAACAAAACCAACACAGGAACCACAATGCAAAGATATATGAAATCACCAGACCAGAAACAAAATGACAAGCACCCAGAAATCAACCCCGAAGACACAGAAATCCATAAACTAAATGACAGAGATTTCAAAATAGCTATCATAAAAACTCAACGAAATACAAGACAACACAGACAACCGGTTCAATGAGATTAGGAGTTTCTTCACAAAAGAGATTGAAATCATAAAGAAAAACCAATCAGTGCTGATGGAGATGAAGAATACAATGGAGGATATAAAGGAGAATCTGGAATCTTTAAAGAACAGAGCTGACAATATTGACGAAAGAATTAGCACTTTAGAGGATAGGAATACAGATATGCTTCAGATGGAAGAGGAGAGAGAACTAAGACTAAAAAGAAATGAAGAAAGACTCCGAGAAATATCTGACTCTATTAGAAAATGTAACATAAGAATTACAGGTATTCCTGAGGGAGAAGAGAGGGAAAGAGGAACAGAGAGCCTATTCAAGGAAACAATAGCTGAAAATTTCCCAAATCTGGGGAAGGAGCAGGAAATACCAGTAAGCGAAGCCAACGGGTCACCTAAATATATTAACAGACAAAGGCCCTCTCCACGATACCTAGTGGTAAGGCTAGCCAGGGTCAATGACAAAGAAACAATATTAAGGGCAGCTAGACAAAAACAAAAAATAATGTACAAAGGAACTCCCATCAGGCTCTCAGCGGATTTCTCAACGGAAACTTTACAGGCTAGGAGAGACTGGAATGATATATTCAAAATACTGAAAGACAAAAACTTTCAGCCAAGAATACTCTATCCAGCAAAAATATCCTTCAAATATGATGGAGAAATAGTAACTCTCCCAGATAAACAAAAGCTAAGGGAGTTCACGGCCATGAGACCTCCACTACAAGAAATACTCAAGAAGGCCCTCAGGCCTGAAAAAAAGAAGAGAAAAGGAATACAAAGCTTGGAGCAAGGAGAAAAATAGGTAGATAAACTCAGAAAAATAGTAGATCTTTACCAGAATAGGTTAGCAACCACTTAAATACTAAATTCAAAGATCAAAGGAAGAAACTCATCAAAAATAAATTTAACCTCATCACTGTAAACACACAGCCACAACACAAGATAGAATAAGGTATAAAAAGAACAACTTAGAAGGGGAAGAGGAGGGCCGGCCCCATGGCTTGGCGGTTGAGTGTGTGCGCTCCGCTGCTGGTGGCCCGGGTTCGTTCCCGGGCACGCACCGACGCACCGCTTCTCTGGCCATGCTGGGGCCGTGTCCCACATGCGGCAACTAGAAGGATGTGCAGCTATGACATACAACTATCAACCAACCAGCTGGGAGAGAATATTTGCAAAACATACATCTGACAAGGGGTTGATCTCCATAATATATAAAGAACTCACACAACTGAACAACAAAAAAACAAACAACCCGATCAAAAAATGGGCAGAGGAAATGAACAGACACTTCTCCAAGGAAGATATACAGATGGCCAATAGGCACATGAAAAGATGTTCAACATCACTAATCATCAGGGAAATGCAAATCAAAACAACACTAAGATACCACCTCACGCCCGTTAGAATGGCTATAATCACCAAGACAAAAAACAACAAGTGTTGGAGAGGATGTGGAGAAACAGGAACCCTCCTACATAGCTGGTGGGAATGCAAACTGGTGCAGCCTCTATGGAAAACGGTATGGAGATTCCTCAAAGAATTAAAAATAGAGATGCCCTATGATCCAGCCATCCCACTACTGGGAATCTATCCAATGAACCTGAAATCAACAATCCAAAGAGGCTTATGCACCCCTATGTTCATTGCAGCATTATTCACCATAGCCAAGAAGTGGAAGCAACCTAAGTGTCCCTTGTCTGACGACTGGATTAAGAAAATGTGGTATATATATACAATAGAATACTACTCAGCCATAAAAAAAGACAAAATCGTCCCATTTGCAACAACATGGATGGGCCTGGAGCGTATTATGTTAAGTGAAATAAGTCAGAAAGAGAAAGACAAACACTGTATGATCTCACTCATATGTGGAATATAAACCAACACATGGACAGAGAAAACTGTATTGTGGTTACCAGGGGCAGTGGGGGTGAGGGGTGGGCACAAGGGGTGAAGGGAGTCATATATATGGTGACGGACAAACAAAAATGCACAACCCAAAATTTCACAATGTTAAAAACCATTAAAACATCAATAAAAAAAAAAAAAAGAGGAGGATTGGCAGATGTTAGCACAGGACTGATCTTCCTCACAAAAAACAACAAAAAAAGAATTCTTCTTTCTGTAGTTGTGCCACTAGCTTTTTGTTTTTAATTTTTAAGAAGTATTAAAAATATATATACACATATGCTTTCTAATTATGTGTAACAGTTTCTAGGCTCCCAAGTAAAAACTATAAGGAATAGTATATTCAGTATAGCTATTCATTTTTTTAATGTAAATAACATGTAATATGTTCATATTTTACCCCTTCTTATACAAAAAGCAACTGTTTTGTACTTTCCTCTTTTTACTCAACAATACGTCCTGAAGATCATTCCACAGCATAATATAGAGATCTTCCTCATTCTGTTTTACAGGTCATGGTACTCCACTGCATGAATGACCAGTTTATTCAACTAGGCTGCTACTGATGGACATGTGGATTTCCTCCATTCTTTTGCTATTAAAATAATGCCACAATAAATGACTTTGTGCATAATTTCATATGTTTGGGACAGATTCTTAAAAGTGGGATTGCTAAGTCAAAAGGTATATGTATACGTGATTTGCATAGTGAATTTGTAAATGAACTTGAGAAACTTGACATCTTTAGAGTAGTGTCCTCATATTCACTAACATGCATGTCTTTCCATGTATTGTTTTTAAAAGTCTGTTTTTAAATTTTTCCTGATGTCCTTTTCCTAACATAGGTTTTGTACAAGGAACACTGCTTCCTAAAGCAATTCTAATTTATTTGCAAGAAATTCTTCAAGAAAAGCAAAAGATAACGTGGATATGGAACTATATTCTAACTTAAATCAAGGGAAAATAAAATATTTTACTTTGGGGATATTTAAAACTAACTAATTTTGTTAAAAATAAAATACACCAAAAATTCCAGTGAACAAGTATCACAAGCTACTGTTTTGAGAAAGGAATACAGAAGATTAATAGAATTAGCATTTTTAAAAACTCAATAGATATAAATAGTTACATATCCTGGGAAAATAAGATGAGTGGTTATTTGAAAGGCTGAATTTGAAAACCATTAACATTGTGAGTCTTCCTACCACAAAGTTAATCCTAAAAAATATTATATAAAATATTTTTTACTATTATTTCAGCACAGCATTACCTCTTCCAAATAACAATGACAGAAGAGAATGACTAAAATTTTTATCTTGCCAACATGATTAAATAAGATTTTGGTGATTACATTTGTAATTTGAACGATAAAAATCAATAAAACATGGTAATAAGATTGGCAAGTATAGTAAAACTTCTTTACTAAAAGGCAAGTAATACAAAATTTTAAAAATCAGGCCAGCCCAATGGCATAGTGGTTAAGTTTGCGAGCTCCGCCTTGGTGGCCCAGGATTCGCTGATTCAGATTCTGGATGCAGACCTACACACCGCTCATCAAGCCATGCTGTGGCAGCATCCCATATACAAAATAGAGGAAGACTGGCACAGATGTTAGCTCAGGGACAATCTTCCTCAAGCAAAAAGAGAAAGATCGGCAACAGAGTTAGCTCAGGGTCTATCTTCCTCACACACACACACAAAAATTTTTTTAATTAACTTTTATAATTGGTCACTACAGTTTTAAAAGTACCTTGAGCACACTATATTTGATACTGACTAAGAATAATCCTTATCATCCTAAAATTCTCAATGTGGGAGTAAGTGTGTGGAATTTTACAAAGTGATTAGAAGTTAATTTTTTCTTGCCAATTTTATCTACTATGTAGGACGAAGAAAGATAAAAAAGCAAAAAACATGAATTTCTAATTTAGCCAATGAAAATTTGCCAGTTCCTTTACATTAACCTGACTATAATAAATAATATTCCTGGTAAAGGTTAGTTTAAGTTTTTATTTTCATTTTACTTCTAATTGCTAGAGAACTACGCAGTACTGAAACTGAGTTGGCACATACCCAAGGAAGTGAGAGGTCTGAGTTAAAGTCATTAACAAGATTGTGATAAAAGCTCATTATAACTGCTTGCATAATACTTGGGCTATACATAATAGAGAGATTTAGTCTCCTCTACTACTTTTTATACAATGGTTATAAACTAAATGGGAGCTAAATTAAAATTAGGCAGAGCTATACGATATAAATGGGGTTGATACACACAGCATGGCAAGCCTGACAAACTAAAAAGGAATTATTTCATTCAAAATATTATTTAGGCAGTATTGCACATGAAGCTGAGAAACTCCACAATATATATTATCATCACATTTAATAGCAGATCGCAATTCAATTTCACATTGAAAATTAAGGTAGATTGTTTTTGAGAACAAATAATAATCTAGGTCCTTTTTTCAAGATAAATTATTTTTCACACATCAATAACACTCAAGTTTTAATGTAAATATCACAAATACATTCACTAATTATGAAGTAACTACCATGAGTAATAGTAAAGAAGTTTTATAGGAGTACAATACCTTGGTTAGTGCAGCAGTATGATCTTCTCCACAACAAATATAAACTATTTTCTGAGTTCTTAGTGACTTTAGTAAAGTAGGAACATACCTATCTGAAAATTCCAACAAGAGACGTTAACAGTATTTTTAAAATTAAAACTCTTCTAAAATGTGTTTCCGCTACAGTTTCCCAAACTCAGGAGACAATGATGACTAAATAATTTTAACCATAATTCAATGATTCTGTGGTACAAGCCTACTAAAAGTTGGGTTCCCACGCCTTTCTATTCATGCTACTGTGATAAAAGAGGGATTTAAAAAGAGTAATTTAAATGTTCAACTGCCTAAACACCAATCTGCACAGGTCTCAGCAAACAAGGAATTTCAAAGCTATTTGACTGCTTCTAATATATATACAACATTCTTTATATTTACCTCATGATAATTAAGCTCATAAGACCCCACTTAAAAGCTTGAAAATTAAGTATAATTTTGCTATTTTGTAGCAGAAAAGATACATAATGTTCTAATCTGACACATTTTTCTTACGCAAAATATATTTTAAAATTCTCTCAGAGTATTATTGGTTTATCATAACCAGTTGTTACTAGATCAACAACTCATTTTTGTCCGTTTAAGTCATTATAATTATGTTGAACTTTATGAAATTAGTTTTTGTATTTCAAATACTGGCATTCGACCTAACGTAGTTAAGAAAAATCAGTTCCAAGATGCCAACTTGTTTCAAGTAGTTATTTTTTAAAATTCAAAGTGTTTATTTTTAATACTCTAGCATCCAGGTCAAAAGTGAAACCCAAACTAAAGATTAATTTAAGACAGATTACCTAAATATTTCCTTAAAAAACTCAGATTAACGCTTCCTGTTCCTTTCCAGAATAACTTTAAAGCTTCTTTTCACCAATGGTGACCAATAATGTGGTTACCAATTTGAAGTAATGTTTTTCAACTTTCTTTTAATGAACCTCCAACAACAAAAATTTTTGTCCAGATATACTTTCTATAGTTATTTAATGATAAAATGACATTTTTTGGGTTTTTGGCCTTCCCACCAGCCCCTAAAAATATTATTATCAAATGAAATTTTTAAATTAACCTCTCATCCCCACGTCCATATTAGGAAAGATCTGGGTACATTTCTCTCTGACACTAAGAATCACTGATCCATTTCAAAAGATCATCTCTTTTTAAAAATACATTTATCTATAAACAATGAGAACCTACCATTTTCATCATTAAGACCTAGTTGACCAAATTTGTTGCGTCCCCATCCAAAGATAGCTCCAGAAAGGGTGAGTACAAAACTATGGGCTCCTCCTGCTGCAACTTGCATGAAAGGGATTCCAAGCAAAGACTTAATCAGCTGTGGTGAAGCTTGCTTTTTATAGTCAATGCCTAAACCCAATTGGCCATATTTATTCTGTCCCCAACAGAAGACTTCACTTGCTGTAAAACAAAAGTCATAAAATTAACTATTTTTCTCACACACAAAAAAATTTCATTTGAAGATCATCAGTTATTTGGGGATGTTCTTCCTCTCATCAGACGAAAATACATATTCCTCTTTATTAAGTATATTTCTTATATAGAAACATAATACTACCTAGAAGAACACATTCTGTATTAGTACACTTTAAGTTTGATTGACTTGACTGATGAACGGGTAAGTCACATAACTGGGAGCAATCTCATTTCTTTATGCTCATTAAGAAAGTACTGTCTTTTTAATATTACTCAGGTCTCACTTTTATTCTGTGACTTCTCTCAAGAGGCACTTATCCGAGCTCAAGGCTTCAGTTATCAATTATATGCTGAAATAATTCAAAATTTCACATTCAAAATTTTTTCACTAGCCCACACCTTCTCCTCTGAGCAATAAACTCATGTATCCAATTGTTTACCTGACATCTACATTTGGATATTTCAAAGGCACTTCCAGCTCAGCACCCCCGGAACTCAATTCACCACCCCACCCTACCTCCCATACCTGGACTTCTTCCCAGTGTTCCTCATCTCAGCAAAAGACATCATAACTGATTCAGCAGCACAAGTCATAAATGTAGGGAATTATCCTTAAAATTCCTTTCCTCTCTTACCTTATACATAGGATGGTATCACTCTATCACCAAGTTATACAGTTTTCTTTCTAAAGAAAAATATGGCAAATAGATCCACTCCTCACTATCTCACCCGGTTCCTACAACAGTTTTTTTGCTTGTCACTTTTGCTCCCCCACTGCCACTTTATTTTGCAACTTTAGTCATCTTTTTATTTTTATTAAATAAATGGTAATAAACTAATAACCGACACACTAATAACTAATATTTTTTAATTCATACTATAAAATAGGACACACTTAAAAGTTAAGTTTCCCTCCAAAATTAGATCCCTGGTTCCTCTCTCTAGAGACAACCACTGTTACCAATTACTAATATGTACTTCCAGAAATACTTTATGCACATACTAGCAGACACTTGTACATATAGATACAGACATTATAAAAATACAGATTTGATAATGTTGCTCACCTGAAAAGAATATGTCAGTGCCTTCTCACTGCTCTTGGGATAAACACTTTTAACAAGGCCTACAAGGCTCTATATGATCTACCTACATTTCTAAGCTCATTTCATATCAGTCTCTTCTCTCGCTCACTATACTCTAGCCATACTCACCTTCCTTTACATTCTCCAATGCCTTGCTGTTCCCTCTGCCTAAAACTTCCCCTCACCTTTGTCTAGTTCAGTTCTACTCTCTCCCAGCAGGAAGCCTTCTTTGATCTCTCAGATTAAGTTCACCCCCATTATATGTTCTAAATATCCTAACTTTTTTTTTATAGTCCTTTTTCACAGTATGTAATTATATTGTTATTTGTGTGACTGTACCATGAGGGCTAGTAGTGGTCTGCTTACCACTGTATATTGTACATTTTAATGTGCCTAGTTCATACTAAGTAATCAAAAAAATTCATTAAATAAGATACTGCTAAAGCATGAAGCTGAACAAGGCAAAAGAATACCTGTAAGTCAAGACAGAAAACTGCCCTATCAGTAAAACCTTGGGTTTAAATTTATCTTGGATCTACCTACCAAAACAGCAAGAGAAGCTGGCAAAGTAGCAACAAAGAATACAGGGATGCCAGCTTCCCCACTGCCTACACAAAGTCAAAGTCCTTAATAAGGTATTTTAAGGCCCTTTGTAACAGATTTCTGTTTTTAGTTGAGCCTCAACTGAAGTATGTCTCCCATGCTCTCATAATACCCACATAAAACTACATGCCAATACTCAAAAACACAAAATACCTTCCTGATTCTATGCCTTTACTAGTATGTACTATCACCTTAGCCCATCCTCAACAATTCCCCTAGTTACTTCTTAACGTGTCTCCCATTCTGAATAAATTCTACTCATCTTTCAAGACTTGCATCAAATACCAATTCTATGGATTGGAACTAAAGTCACGTGCTGCATAACATTCGATCAACAACTGACTGCATATATGACAGTGTTCCCATAAGGTTAGTACCATACAGCCTAGATGAGTAGAAAGCTATGTACCATCTAGGTTTGTGTAAGTACTATAGAGGAGGAAGAAATTTTCCTCTACACTACTAGGTTCTTCTGGATGGTCTAAGAATTAAATTGACATGAGACAGATTAACAAGAGAAAAGCAAACAAAAGTTTAATAACATGTATACATGTTATTATATATAAATATTAATAATAATATATATAAACGTATTATATATATAAAAACAGGCTTTTCTAGGTACCCCCTTCTACTACCAAGTTCATGTTATGACACAGTGATAGCTCACTTCCTAAGACAAGTTTTTTTATCTGAATTCTTTTAGGCAGCTAAGGGGGAGGTAACAAGAAAAACTTTGAGTCTTTTATTTCTTAAAAATAATCAGCCTAAAATAATTCTCATGTTAAAGAGACATATTTTGGGGTTGCAAAATTTGTTCCCTTTCAGTACACTCCATGATGCTCACACAATGATGAAATTGCCTAACAATGCATTCCTCAGAACGTATCACCACCATTAAGTGACACATGACTAATTACACTTTTTTCTTCGATGCCATAGCATTTTACCTTGACCACAGTAGCATATATTCTTTTCTGCCTCGAACTATAGTTATTTATTTGTATATGTGCCTCTTCCACTAGATGGTATGGTCCCTAAAACTATCTCAACTTACCTGTATTTCCCCACAGCTCTAGCCTAGTGCTTCATTCATAGCAGACCTCACTAGACATTTAATAAATTCAAAAATAATACTAATAATGAAGCCACTGGAACTTATTTTTTTAAATGGTAAAATACAAACATATGGCAGGTTCTTTATTAACCCATGTTACAATCCTTGGCTGGCACAGGAAGTTGAATGAATCAGAAACAAAAGCAAGCAAAGCTAATAGGATGCTCAGCCGCCATCTCTGTTTTTATTCATAAAAAGTTTATGTATGAGATCAAATGAGATTGGGCAAGTTATAACCTTTTCCAGCTGTGAAGCAATAACATTTAGCAGACAAAAGAACAATAAAACACAAAAATTTCAGGTCTATATACTAGAAATAAGCAATTTGAAAATGACACCATTCACAACAACAAAAAACATCAAACATCTAGGGAAAAATCTAATACAAGGCATGTTCAAAAATTGAAAGACTCAATATTGTAAAGATTTTCCTCAAATTGATTTATAGACAATGTAATCCCAATCAAAATCCCAGTAGTTTCTTTGTGTGTCTGTGAAAACTGACAAGCTAATTCTAAGACATATGTAGAACTGAAAAGGATCAAGGAGGACAATTGTGAATAAGAACAAAGTTGGAGGACTTTCTGCTCAAAGTATCAAGTAATAAAACTGAAAAAGGAAAAGAAAATAAAAACAATGCTTACCTTTAGAAAGTGCAAGAGAATGATAGCAGCCGCAAGCAACCTGTACTATCTGGATATCTGATAAACTTTTAATATTTCTAGAAAATAAGAAGAGAGATCACGATCAGTTAATCCCATTTAATAAATGGATCCTGAATGCTATTTATTGACCACCTACTATGTGCAAGTAGTTTCCTACCGACCTAGATCACGATCAGTAAATCCCATTTAATAAATGGATCCTGAATGCTATTTACTGACCACCTACTATGTGCAAGTAGTTTCCTACCGACCTAGCAGTTCATGCTGTTTTCTTCATATAAGCCCAATTTACCAAAAATTTATGCTAAAATCAGTAAACAAAATCTAGATGTGAAAAAAATTAAGAGGTGCGATGAGAAAACATTTCAAAACAATATTTAAGCAAAGTAAACTATGCTCACACCTCAACTACTCCTCAGAGTGCTTTTATAATTCAGATGTCTTCTTTTATTATCAAAATTTTTTTAAAAAATCTTAAGCTTCAAGTGTGAAATTTGGCAATATATTTGTAAAACAAATGCACAAGATCTAATTTGTCTAAAATTAGTGTTCGGCCCAGTTTAATATATGTTCTCCTCCATCAGGTTCCTTAAGAACCAACAGAGATTCCTATCATATGGTGCTACCAATTCACAAATTATGAAACCTATTCCTTTTGGGCTATCCTTTTGCTTTACATCTATATCAGTGATACTCAATAATCCGTTACTAGGAAAATTTAATCAATTCACATTTATTATGATCACTGATGTGTTCAGTCATATTTCTGCCATTGTGTGTGGTTTTTTTTAATAGTTTCTTTTTCCCCCCATTTCTGATTTTTCCTAAACTGCAATGTAATTCTAAAGACTAATTTTTACAACATTACAAAAATCAAGTAACTTTGTGCACCAACCATCCCAGGTTTTTCTTATGTAGTTCCCCTTCACCTGGTCACTCTACTGTTTTTCCTGAATGAATATTTTCAAGAAAAAAAAAGGGGGAGACGAAGCATAATATGTTTCTTACTTCCCTTTACCTGATACTGCCACCTGACCTGATTCTGCCATATGAGAGTCCGGAGCAAGTTCTGACCAGAGTGTCGATACTCATGATTTTCGGGAGGCAGCTTCAGCAAATCAAATTTTGAGCAGGAGAAAGGAGAGTTACTCTAATTCCATATTGTGGTATTAAAAATATTTTTATTTAGTGGATTTATGTTTTTAACTACAAAACCTGAGAGATGTACTGCCACAATTTAGCAGAATCCAACTAGTTAGCAGCATCCAATGCACCTTCAGATTTTCAAATGTAGCAAAATGCCATTTTTCTGCAATGAGCAAAATCAAACACTGGCAATGTAAAAACAGGAATAAAAACTACATGGATATGCACAATTATGCTGAAGTTACTAAACAATTACTAATATTGTTTACGCATATTAGACACATCAGACATTGACCAGTGAATTATATTAAATATTTTTAAAAACCAACTGCTCCAGGTATCAAGTCCAATTTGCAAGACCAAGTAAAACATTTCAAAATACTACATTCTCATAGTACCCTACGGTTTTTCCTTCACATCATTTATCACTATTAATTGCTGGTGTACTTATTCATTTAATTATTACTAGTGTACTCTGCTAAACAATAAGCTCTGTGAAGGTGGACTACGTGTCTTATACCCATGGAATCCCTAGCACATACCATGTGCCTGGCAAAAAGCAGGTAATGAATAACACACTGTTAAAGTATAAGTGAATTTGTAAAGTCTTTGAGGCTTTAGTATTAAACTATTCATAAAGTTTGCTCCAAAAACTTCTAAATTTGCATGGCAATTCACACTTGGTGACTCTAATTTTCAAAACAATATCATAAGGCTTGGAATATAACATAAATGCTAATTTCTTTAGCCACGTCTGCTACAGGGACAAGAAAAGATACTCTTCTGTGGCATTACTGTTTTAAAGGAAAAAAATCTTCTCCATGTAGATTTATTAATACATTGGAGATTGGTAGGGGGAGGCGTGGAGACAATATGCTTAGCTGTTGGGGGGTTTGGTTTTTTTTTTTGCTTTCAAGAAAAAAAAAATAAAGAAATATACTGTAAATGGTTAAAACTTAATTTACCAAATTAGTTTCCCATGTTCTTTTTCCTAAAGAGATAACAAATTTAAAAATTCTTAATGAAACAGAATTCTATAGAATTCACCAAAAGTAACTCCCCTTTTTTAAGTAAAAAAGATAATGCAAATGTTTAATGGTTTCCAATTTTTAAAAGGATTCAAATACAGTTAACAGGCAAGTAAAATAAGCCAGTATAATTTTGTAAATAAAAAACACATAGATACATACATATACACTACACAAAGATTCCTAATTAATGAGAACTATGAAAAGAAAATCAGAATTCAGACATCTAGGGTAAATATTTTATAACTGCATATAAATTTAAAATAACTCCCTAAAGGTTAAAGTATGTCAAACATTTTAAATGGCTATGACATCACTAAAATGATTCATTGTAAAGAACAGAATCGTTTCTTTATTGAAATTAGAAAGATGTTTGAAATTCATAAGAAAACAGTTAATAAACGTGGAAATAAGATTTATACTTCTCTCCCTTGGGAAGTCTGCCAAAACAAATTAATTGTTGAATATGTATACTGGTGTATTGCTGTATTTTTCCAACTTAATGTATACTAGCAATATAGGCAGAAACTAGGCATTCCAGTTGTTTGCAAAGGTAAAATTTCAACAACTGTTAAGACTATGAAAAGTCTAAATTATATAATCAAAAATTTGAAGAACTAAAGTATTTAATATTTGCCAATTCCAAACTCATCAAGGTGTATACATTAAATAGGTAGAGCTTTTGTATGTCAATCAAACCTCAATAAAGTGGTTTTAAAAATATATTTTGATGATAAAACATAATTAACAATTTTCTATTTCCCAGTTAAGCCACAACTTTCTTAGTGATTTGAGGAAAGTATTAGCAACTCTTTTTCCAATTTTAAAAAATTTAGGCCAACAACAAATCTAGTCTCTACCGTTAAGAAACACTCTTTAATTTTTCTTTCTAACCTAAAATGTTCTGAACTTTAAGATGCTAACGTTAGGCAGAAATTATAATATATGTTTAAAACTGAGTGAAATTAAGAAAATAAGTTTTACTTTTGATCAAGCTTACAATTCAAACATGTTTAATTAGTTTCTATAGTCCAGAAATAGTGTTCTTCACAAGGATCATCATATTAAACCATCCTGTCGTAATTTTTAATTGTGTATGTCCAAGAAACAACAAGTTTATTGCCAGCAATTTTTTTCTAAATTTTGCATGGAAAAGTATGTATTTCCACTTACATTAAACTAAAAGATAGTAAAATTAGTCTTAACTTTTTTTTAATAAAAGTATAACACATATCCTACATAAAAAGAAGTAACTAGCCAGAAATGCAGGCCTACAGAAACCAGTGATAGTGAATAATTTCTATCTTTCCCCAAGAAGTAGTGATTTCAAAACAAAATTAGAAGATTAACAAACTAGTAATAATTTCAAATATAATCTATTATTAATTTTATATTCTTTAATTTCAGAGTGTTGCTTAATTTACATATTCTTATCTATTGGCATTAAACGGATTTTGTTCTCAAGAAAGCATAGCATAATGTGAATCTTCACTTTTCTGAACACTCTTATGAAAATCACAACCACTAATTTTTTGTTTGTCTTTCTCTTTTTTGAGTATCATTATTGGCTTGTCGACTTTTATATATTCAGTGTATTTCAGTCAAGGTCACTCTTTTTTTTTTTTTTTTTTTTTTATTGAGGAAGATTCACTCTGAGCTAACATCTGTTGCCAATCTTCTTCTTTTTGCTTGAGGAAGATTCGCCCTGTCAATCTTCCTCTACTTGTGTCAATCTTCCTCTACTTTGCATGTGGGTCATCGCCACAGCATGGCTGCTGACCAGTGGTGTATGTCTGAGCCTGGGAAACAAACCCAGGCCGCTGAGGCAGAGTGCACCAAACTTGACCACTATGCCATGGCACTGGCTCAATAAACACTAATTTTTAAAAATGTATTTACACATATTTGAGTTTCTTCCTGTCTTGTATACATGTTTTATTCAAAATGTATGTGAAATTTACAAAGCTGGCTGACATCTCTAAATATCTAGAAAAAGCCTTGCATCTAAAAAACGATTTGGTGCTGAAATTTAAAAAGAAAAAAATCACTGGAAGTCTTTCCTAAAAATATATTCTCACTGAAATATTACATTGCCCTTTAAAACATTAAAAAAATATCAGTAAAAACTATGTATATATTACAACAAATCAGCTCAGGTCATGAAAAACTGAGAAGGCTGAACAGGAGAAATGCCTTAACATACAGCTTAAAGTTAATTTAGATGTTTGGCAATACAAAAAATAGAGAAGTTTAAACCAGAGGACTCAACTGAGATCTCTTTCAGGTCTCCATCCAGGTTCATAAAATAGTAAAGTCACAAACAGATAATTTATTATTAAGCAACTTTCAAATAAATTGTCATATAACAAATTTCTCTCCTTATAATTACCTTTCTTTCCATTTACTAATCATCTACGATTACTGACTGAAATCCCTTATACCAGAAGTGAACAGCAACAAAAATGTAAGTATGAAAATTAAGAGACCAGTAGAGTAGAAATAAGGGAAACTAGAAAAGCCTTGCCATGAATCATGGTTTTGAGAATACTGATTTAGAAAATCTAACATATAAGTCCCTTTCCACTCCTAAAAACACAAAATTTTTAAAATCTTAAATTAAAAATCCCATTCTACAACAATTACTTATGTGAGGAAACAAAAGCAGTAAAGTATATGACAAATGAGGTCACTACGTTTCCATGAATGCTTTGTATTATCTAGTTAAGAACCACCTGGTTGCAAACTACCATTTTCCGAAAGAAATCAAAATTGAAATGACTAAAAAATTTCAATTTACTTAAGGAAAAAATTTTTCTCCCAACAGCACCATCATTAAGAGACATTAAAAACATAACGGGGGGGTGGGGGAGGGCCCAGTGGCATAGCGGTTAAGTGCAAGCGCTCCACTTGGGTGGCCCAAGGGTTCCCAGGTTCGCATCCCAGGCGCACACCAACACACCACTTGTCAAGCCATGCTCTGGCAGCATCCCACATAAAGTAGAGGAAGATGGGCACGGATGTTAGCTCAGGGCCAATCTTCCCCAGCAAAAAAAGGAGGATTGGCATTGGATGTTAGCTCAGGGCTGATCTTCCTCACACACACAAAAAAATAACGGGAATTGTGTTTGTTATTTAATTGTTATCTCAGAAGAAACAAAGAGGAAGAAATTTGTTTGGGGAGTTTTGTGGAATTTGGTTACAAGTTCAATAAAGAAAATGTATGAATGTGATGTTATCTAAGTCTCTACAGACAGTTCATTACTAGAACAAATATAAAATGTCAAACTAAAGATCAAAAAATCTTTTGAAATGTTAAAGCAAATACTTTAAATGTATACTTTAAGTTTTTCAATAAACATATACACCTGGGGGAAGGTTATAGGCTTACTAAAAGAACAAGCTACCTTTCCTAGTTAAAGAAAACTCATTTCTAACAACGATTCAAGTTCCTATTCTGAAATATATTAGTTCCTGTGCTCCATTTTCTTATTCTAGTAGTTATATCCTATTATTTAAACTAAAACAAACATTATGTTAAATTAAAAACAAAATATCTAAATGTGTGTAAAATAAATGATACCTGGAAAAGAAACCTAAAATTAGTTTAACATCTTGGTTCCTTGGAGAGTTCTCTTTTGTCCCCATAACTATTACTAAGAAGAAAGAACAAGAGTTTAAGGAGGCAAGAATTTGTATAATTCTAAAAACTAAGCATGAGTTTATGTTTCTAAAAGAAAATGAATACTTTAAATTTTTATATTTTTACCTAGATATGTTCATGCTCTTACAGTTTTTAATATTAAAACAATGGTTATGCCCGATGTAAATCTGTAAGACTACAACACTCATGAGGTATAGCTCATTTTTTTATTTTGAAATAATTCTATGATGAATTAGTGGTTAATATAAATTAAATCATGGTCACTGCTATGTAAAAAAGAGGAAAGTGACTGAATTCTTCTTACACTAAGTATGTGGGACTTCTACAATCAATAAAAACAATAAAGACTAAAAAAAACAAGACAGAGAAACATGCAAGTAATCAATATTTAATAAATATTTCAATAGCTGGGGTACTCAAGATAATAGAATTAGTAGTTTAAATTAGTCTAACCCACTTCAAAATTTTAGTAAGAAAAACATATAATAAAGTACATATTCCTCATCCCTTTTCTTTACAAAGATAAATAATTTGGGAGAAAATACGAGGTATATAAAAAATAGCACTGAACCCAAATTAAAGGCAAGAATCTACCTAGTAAACTCCTTAAGAACTCAAAGGGGAGAAATAATTAGGTGTCAACTCGTACATGTCCACGTAAGCAGAAAAATTTAGATAAATTTATCATAAAAGATTGTTAAAGACCTCTTTTTGGTCACCTTTGTTACCTGGGTACTCTGATACATTCCTCTGATCCTAGCAGGCCAAGTTGTCCATCAGAATCGAGACCCCAAGCATACACCTGGCCCTTGTCATTTAGTGCTAATGTATGAGCTTCTCCACATGAAACAGCTACGATATTTTGGGCATCCAGGGCAACAACCTGCTCTACAGAAATCAAGAAGAGAGACATTACATTCTAGTTTTGAACTCACAATGAGAATAAAACAGAGTCTTCATCTTGTACAAAAAAGCTAAGGAAATGCTGAAATACAGACTAAGTATAACTAGTGTTATTTGGAAAAGTCTAATAAATAAGTTCCATACAAAATTCTCATTGTGGTAAATACAGATATACATCATAGGGCATAATCAACTCAGAATATTGAGTGACTTGAGCATTTGGTGGAAGAAATTAACAGTTTATAAAGATTCTCTCAGAAAGTGCTCTTCATTCAAAGCCATTACCAATAAAAGAGAGCACTCTAGCTAAAAAGGGAATCAAATAACCTGGACTGTTTGTTTTTTAATAACAAAATCATAATTGACACACACTACCATTACAGATACTATTATGGAGTAATTCTGAAATTAATGAAATAATCTGAATTGGCAATTTCTGATAGGAAACAAATTCTTCACATATCTCATAAATTAGGCCTCTACCATATATGCTGAGGAGAGAACTGAAAGGTAATGCGACCATAAAAAATAGGTTTCATTTTATGGACTGCCACTTTAATATCAAAGATATAAAAACTCCATATGCGGTTAAATGTGTTCAAGTTTTAAACCAGAAATTAATTTAAAATATTGGCCCTTCATAAGATTGTCAGTAGCCACTGATAAATCAGCAAAGAAAGTTAAATTGTTTCCTCAGTCTCCTTAACATATGAAATGTTTATCAGTTTTTTACCAGTACCACTATAAGTCTTTTTTTAAGATGTCATTTAAAATTAACTTTTTTAGCTTAATAAGAAAGCTGTAATTTCTGTCTTCAATAAATTGAAAGCCTCATGTTGAAGAGTTATTAAACTGAATCAGAGTTTCTTGAGACGCACATTTTAGCTCAATGTACAAATGCGGCTATTCAATAATGAAACGGAGTGCATCAAGGAGGTTTAGATCCCTACGTATAGGGAAATTCAAATTCTATCCTGAATTTTGAGGTGGGAGGTTAGCCCTAGAGAGCCTCTAGGAATCTGTACAACTCTTAATAATACGTTATTTTAAGTACTTACCTTAAAGTACTATGAGTTAATAATTCGTGAAGCTGGTAAACAGTATGTGGAAGTTCATTACACTAATCTCTCACTTTTTGTATGTATTTTGTATATATATTTTTATAAAATTATATTGTAGAAACATACAAAAACAAAAAAGGAAAACAAGATATACACATTGTCCCCCCAAAAAAATCAAGAAAAGGGACTCAGAAGTATGTTATCATTTGTTTACATCAAAATATTCCCATAAATCTTACTTATGCAGAAAGAAGTAAAATACACAAAAGATCTGTTGTCTCTCAGAGGCCCCAGAAATGAGTCAATGTCTCTCCAAGACAATCCTCAAAGGAAATGTAGTGAAGAGCAGAAAATGACAGGATGACAAGAGAATAGGACAGGTTGGTTCAACAATAGCAAATGAAGAGTATTTAAATTAGATAGCAACAGTTGTATAATCAAAGGCACCAAAAATCCAAGAAACAATCATTCATACCAAACACTAACATTTACTGTATAATTCTTGTGCTCCAAGCACTAGAGACACAAAGATAAATAAAACATTTTGAGTTCTAGCCCTCAAGGAGTTTACAGTCTACAGAAAAACAGATTTGATAAGGATTGTGATTAAATGCTAACATAAAGATATACAAACAGCAACATGGGAACATAAGATACTTATTAAAACCTTGAAAGATACTAGGAAGAATTTTAGAAGACAGTGACACTTAAGCTAAGTCCCGAGCTGAGGAAAGAGGAAGAGATTCCATGTACCCATTTGAGAAAAGTCAAATTACTTGTTAGAGCAAAACAAACTAAAAGCAAAGTAAAAAGACTGATAACAAAATAGGGAAAAAACGTTATTCATCTCTCAAGCAAAGAAACAACTTCCCCAATTTTTAAAGACTTACTAGAAAAGAAAAAAAAGAACAGTAATTCAGTGAAAAATGGGCAAAAGATATGAACCGATAGTTCAGAAAAAGAAACAGAAATGGCCCTTAATCATATGAAAAGATGCGCAACTTCACTGATGAGAGAAATGCAAATTCGAACTACATTAAGAAGCCAATAATATATTCACTTAGAAAATTCATTAAACCACACACTTTTGATTTGTGTACTTTTATAGATGGGTTAACCTTCAATTATAAAAGTTTACATTTATCAAGAGAATGAGAAGACAAGCCACAGACTGGGAGAAATATTTGCAAAACACATCTAATAAAGGACTGTAATCCAAAATATACAAAAAACTCTTAAAGTTCAACAATAAGAAAATGAACCACTCAATTAAAAGTTAGGCAAAAGACCTGAACAGACACCTCACAAGCAAGACATACAGATGGCAAAGTAAGTATATGAAAGGATGTTCTACCACATATGTCACTAGGGAATTGCAAATTAAAATAAGAAACCACTATACACCTATTAAAATGGCCAAATTCCAAAACACTGACACCACCAAATGCTGGCGAGGCTATAGAGGAACAGGAACTCTCATTCACTGCTGGTGGGAACTGGTACAGCCACTTTGGAAGACAGTTTGGCAGTTTCCTACAAAATTAAACATACTCTTACCATATGATCCAGCAATCGCTCTCCTTGGTATTTACCCAAAGGAGTTGAAAACTTATGTCCACACAAAAACCTGCACACGGATGTTCATAGCATCTTTATTCATAACTGCCAAAACTTGGAAGCAACCAAAATTCTTCAGTAGGTGCACAGATAAAGTGTGGTACATCCAGATGATGAAATACTATTCAGCACTAAAAGGAAATGACCTATCAAACCATGAAAAGACATGAAGGAAACCTAAATGCATATTACTAAGTGAAAGAAGTCAATCTGAAAAGGCTACATATTGTATTACTAATTTCAACTATACGAGTCTAGAAAAGGCAAAACTTTGGAGACAGTAAAAATACTAGCGGCTGCTGGGGGCTGAAGGAGGGAAGGATGAATAGGCAGAGCACAGAGGATTTTTAGGGTAGTAAAACTAATCTGTATGGTATTACTACTATTCTGTACAATACTACATATCATTATGCATTTGTCAAAACTCACAGAATATACAACACAAAGAGTGAACCCTAATATAAACCACAGACTTTGGATGATGATGATGTGTCAATGTAGGTTCATTTTGGTAATAAATGTACCACTGTGTTACAGGCTGTGGATAGCAGGGGAGGTTGTGCATGTGTGGGGATGGGGTATATGGGAACTTTGTACTTTCTGCTCAATTTTGCTGTGAATCTAAAAAATAAAGTTTATTAATGAAAAAAAAAGTCTATGCTTATTAAAAAAACATACACACCAAGATAACATTTTTCTCCTAATAAAAACCCAAAAGTTTGACAACAGTCTGTTGGAGGAAAAGGTACTCTTGTATATTGACAGTGGGAATACAAAATAGAACAACCCTTATGGAGAGGAATGTGGCAATACCTAAAATACATACGCATTTACCTTTTGGACCTAGCGATTCCATTTCCAGGAAATTATCGTACAGATGCACCTAAGTACTGAAGGGGAGCAGCATATGCCACCCTAAAATATGCCACTTTGGCACAAGGATTATTTTGAGCTGAAGGCCATAAACAAGAAGCAGATACAAGAAAAGCTCTCTGCCCTCCTCCTATTTGCCTAAAAAGCAGGACAAATTTGTAAAGGTGTCCCCCCTTCCCTCTCTACCAGGAAGGACAGAAATTAATCACCAGAGACAACCCTAGACCCTTATCTGCTCAGATATAGCACCAGTGGAATGGTGCTGTAATGGAATCTACATAAACAAATTTTACTAACTAGCCCTTATCTCACATTAGTACACCCACATATTTACCTTCCCCCAATTTGCCACCTAAGAAACGCACTCTTTTTCGTTTTGTTACCTCTCCAAAAATTTATCATTCCTTTGTTAAGACGCTGTATAAGCCCATGTTCTAGCACCAATTTCATTACCGAGTACTCCCACATGTAAGTGCAACACATGTGTTAATAAACTTCTGTCTTGTTAATCTATCTTTTGTCTAGACAGGCCCCCGCTGGAGAACCTAGGAGAGTAGAGTACAAATACATATGTGTGTGTGGTGAGTGTGTGTGTATTTATGTATATCTGCAGCAACATATATGATAACAAAAGACTGGAAATATTCCAAGTATCCATCAATAAAGGATTCTATCTACACAATGGAATATTATGCTCTACAAAAATAATAAATAATGAGAAAACTCTACATGCTGATATGGGAAGATCTCAAGGGTACATTTTCAAAGGAGAAAAAAAATCAAAATGTGGAATAGTGTACATGATTTGCTATTTTTTACATAAGGAAGAGGGAAGAATAAGAACATATATTCATATTTGCTTACATCTACATAAAGAAACTTCAGAAATACATACAAAAAACTAATAAACTTATAAGGGATGCAGGTAGAGGGGGAAACAGGGTGGTCAAATGTAAGAGCAAACCTTCTCAATGTATATTTATATTACCTTGATTTTTGAACCATGTGAATATATTATCTATTCAAAACAAAAAATAAAATTTGATTAAAAAAATTAAATAGAATGTTAGAGAAAATAGTTAAAGCAAAGTATTAAAACGAATGTGTTCACTTTAAAACTGACCTGAGCTCTTTAATTTTTTCCTACACATTAAAAACTCAAAATAATGTTGGTTCTTTCAGAACTTTAGCCCCCTCAAATTACTGAGATACCTATTTTGAGAATGGATGACTACTTCAGAAATACATTATTAAAGAAATCTAACAGTTATATGTCCTGAAGATAGTATTTAATACAGGCTTTTCAGACAATAAATACACAAAACGGGTAACTTCTCTGTACAATTTTTAAAAATTACTTCTTTTTTCCAAATGGCCCATCAAATGAATAGCCCCAACCATTTCCCCCAGTATGCTAGAAATAGTATATTGAGACATTTCACATCCAGGTCAAATTCTGGTTTTGAATGCTCAAAACAAGATGGCCTGAAAAGAGAGTCAATGATAAGCAAGAACAAAGGGGGAATAAATGAACCCAGCAAAACAAACAAAAAATTCACTAGAGGGGCTGGCCTGGTGGCATAGCGGTTAAGTTCGCACACTCTGCTTCGGCAGCCCAGGGTTCGCAGGTTTGGATCCCAGGCTCAGACCTAACGCACTGCTCATCAAGCCATGCTGTGTTGGTGTCCCCCATAAAAAATAGAGGAAGATGGGCACAGATGTTAGTTCAGGGCCACTCTTCCTCAAGCAAAAAGAGGAAGATGGGCCACGGATGTTAGCTCACGGTCGATCTTTTCCACTAAAAAAAAAAAAAAATTCACTAGAAAGCCTGACTTGATGATGCACTGTGTGCCAAAAAAAGGAAACAATTCATTCCAAACCTAACAGCTAACATTTATTGAGTGTTTCCTATATAGTAGGTACTATGCTAACTCTATTAAGTTTTAATCACTAAGCTACATTTGCCTTTCAAGGCCAAGTAACACTGTTAGAAATGGAGGGTAACTGGGGATTAAATTCACTTCAATTTAGGATCAGTATGGATATATATGGAAGAGAACAGAAAACAAAAAAGAAAAATTTGCCAAGCAAGCCCATTAAAAAACAATTGATTCCTTTGATAAATAGGGTCTACAAGATGATGATGGAAATATGAACATATAATGTTAAGCTTGTTGGAAAAGGTTTAATAATAGCACATGATCATTACCAGTTGATTGTAATTCAGAAATAAGGCTATCTGTCAAAAAAAATACAAATACACACAGATAAAAATATGTGGAAAAATGTTAACTGTTGGTCATTGTGTTATTCTTTCAACTTTTGCTTCAAAATGTTCAAAATAAAAAGTTTGAGAAAAGTAACACTGTGTTCATATCAGTATTTATGGTTCACAGAAGACAAAAGAAACATTTAGTTTGGGAGCACAAAAAAAGGCAAAGAAAACATAAGTGGAAGAGATTGCCTTAGGAAAGAAAAAATACATTTTTCAGAGACGAGCAAAAACAGAAAAGATAAAGAACTGGAGAAATGTAACATATCCATCTTGAAAATACAGATATACTCCCAATACATCTCTAATAGGTCCAAGCTCATCATTACTTCTGGTTTTTCTTAAACCTGTATAGTTAAAATTGCAATATTTTTGAAAACTGATGAGAAGAAATACGCCATCTTCTTTGCTCCATAAATGCAAAACATTGTCATTTTCAGATTTATAAAAACCAATTAAAATGTTCAACCTAATGATGGTTTTCATTTCTACGTCATCTATCTCCTCCCAATTACCTTTGTATGCACATCTGACTTCAGCATTTGTTCATTCACAAACTACATCAAATAAATTTTGCAGCACAAACATAATAAAAAAAAAGAATACTGTCACACATCCTTTTAGCAATACAGGATAGGTGCAGGTTCTTGTTACAAAATGTTACATGATAAAATCCTTCCTGTTGAATAACTAACTGGATAAGAACATCCTATTTCCTTTGGGACCTAAGAAATATACTCATCAATTCCTAAGTTTATGAAAATTCATGTATAATATTGTGGGAGATCAAGATTTGGCCACCCTAAAATCTATCTCTTTACCTTGGTTGTTTTCTCTAGGGACATTTGACCTCCCCCACTAACTGCCTAAAAAATTTGACATAGTAACTCCTTCCTGGAACAGATCTATCATGATGGCTGTAAAGATAATGTAGGATAAATGTTACAATAAGAAAGGCACCAACAAGCTCATCTTATCAGAAGTTCTGTCTCTCTGGCCACATTCTCTGGATGGCCCTGCAAGGAGTTGTCAGACAATCATTTACATTTATAAGGGAAATCTCCATTTGTAAAGGTATCTCCCTCTCTGTTTTGGGAAGAGGGGGAGATGGCCTCATTTCTAGAGGCTTATCAATGTGGAAGGTGAGGCCTTAAATCTGCATAATAACCTTACTCTCGTTTACTGTGCTTTAGTGGTAATCTCCTGTAACTGACTCCCCCCACCCCCAAAATCCTCCTTTGTCATTGGCTGAACATGGTATTTAAGACGAGAATTTCTGCTATTGTGTTGAGAAACGCAGCGTCCCTGCTTTCTCCCATGTATACATGTTATTAAACTTGGTATTATTTTCTCCTGCTAACCTGTCTTGTTAATTATTTGACCAGCCATAAGAACCTTAAGAAAAAGGGGAGAGGGAGATTCTCCCTCTTCCCCCGACAATATCATCTCCAGACTCACTGTTTAAGAGTTCACTTATATGATCAATTTCACCATCATCATATAGTAGTGCTATCTACATTCAGCTTTTGACTTGTCTAGTAATTGTGAAACATCTACCTTCCTCTGTCAATTTTCTTCTCTCTGCCATTATGGACAAATAATGAAAAATTCTGCATTATCAACGGTGGTCAATGAAAGCTACAAAAAGAGAAAAATAAAAACTACAAAGACAGTGACTCCAGATTTCTTTTATACTTTCTTAAAAGATGATGCAAAACCGCACATTGTCTGAAGAAAACTGAAAGATGCTAAATACTGATGATTTATTTCACTACTGCACCATCCTTCTAGGAAATCCCACCCTTGTTCCACTTATAATTTTAGTCTTTTAATTTTATCTAGTTGGGAATATAATCGATTCTTGTTATTCACAGTAGTTATGTTTTAAAAAGTCACCACGGACACTTAAAGTTGCCACACTGAATCACTGCCCCTAGGGAAAATACATGGTTAGGTTCTTCCAAGCCTCTAACCACATTTTCATCAACTGATCAACACATAACCTTGTTTTATGTGTGTTTCTGTTTAAAGACATCTTAATATATACTGTTGATTCATTAACATTGAATTCATAGTCAACAGCACTGTATAACTCATGCCTCAATGCATTTTCTTGTAAGGCATCTCACAGCCTTCTTGTGCTTTGGAACACCATATAGATAACTTCAGCTCTACACTCAGAGGCCATTTTAAAGAGTGAAATCGCCAACAAAAATATGAAAAATATGAAAAATATGGCACTAAATATAGTACAAAAGGACACTTGTTTACAGTATGAGAGCTGAAACAAGAAGGCAGAGCATTGCTTTGCTGAACCTCAACTGAGAATGTGCACATCAGGAGACTCAAATATTTTACAGCTCTGCACATGTGCATGTCCAGGAACGACCATGAAAAGCTCCGTGAGCAGCGACTGACTATGACCCAGGTTGATTTAATAACAGTACACATAAACACTTCTTCCTACACAACCAATCACAAAATATACAACATGGTCTATTAGGAGTCTTTTGCTAATAATCAAGGTTTAAATCTGATAATTAGATATAATCATCAATAACAATATGCTCTAAGAACCTTGTAAACAGAGAAAACTAACAGTAAAGAATGTGTTGTCCCTTGGGTATAAAGGTAATACTATAGAAATACCATTACTAACATATTCACAACTAGCATCTCTTAAATGCTACAACTTATTCAAAATTCTAAAATAGCTACTTGAGGGAAAATATAAACATTATCATGTTACCCTGTATCCTCTTTCACTTATAGATCTCAAAATCTTATTGTTATGGGATGAATTGTGTTCCCCCAAAATTCATGTTGAAGTCCTAATCCCCAATACCTCAGAATGTGACCTTATTTGGAAAAAGGGTCATTGTATGTAAAAAAGAAAAAAAAAAGTAATTAGTTAAGATGAGGTCATATAGGAATAGAGTAGGCCCCTAATCCAACTTGTGTCCTAATTAAAAGGGGATTTGGTCAGACAGGCACCCAGGGAGAATGCCATGTGAAGGAATACCTAAGTGCCAGCAAACCACCAGAAGCTAGGAGAGAGGCCTGGACCAAATCCTTTCCTCATAGCCTTTAGAAAGAACCAACTCTGCTGACAACTTGATCTTGGACTTCTAACCTCTAGAGCTATGTGATAATACATTTCTGTTATTTAAGCCACTCAGTTTGTGGTACATTGTAATGGCAGCCCTAGCAAACAAATACACTTGAATAAATATTCTCTGGTTCAAAACATGCCTGTCAAGTTAGCCAAGTATTACCATCTATGTTTTAAAGGCTATCCACAGAAAGAAATAACTTATTCTGAATAATTCAATCATAGATAAACTTGATTTTGAAATTTAGAAGTTTCTATTTCATAATTACATTATTATTTCCATGCCAAAGGATTAAAAAAAAATGGCAAAAAAATATTTACACAAAATTGTCAAAAGATATTTCTCTAAACAATCTTTAAAACATAAGCCAAGGGAAAAGAAACTTTTTAGAGAGCAAGTTGGCAATACGTATTACAATTCTAAACATGCATGCCTTCTAACCCAGAAATTTCCCTTTTAGAAATTTGTTATACATTGTAAAATGATGTTTATTGAATCACAGTTTGTAATGGGGAAAAAACAACAACAGGAAATAACCTGATTTCCAGTAATAGGTAGGTAAATAAATTATGGAATATCTACATAATAGAAACTGATGCTTCTATTAAAAAGAATGTCCATATAGTAACATGAAAACAGAGAAATATATTAAATGAAAAAGCAAACCACAGAATTTTATGTATATGTGTACAGAATTATGTATTTTAACAATGGTATAAAAGATATGAAAATATAAACAAATAGTAGTAGTCATCTTTAGGATGTAGGGGAAAAAGTGGCTTCCATTTTTTAAATCATACATTTCTATAACTCTGAAAAAGAAATAAAGTACATGTATTATTCTGTTAATCACAAAAAACAAGGATTTTTTTAAGGTATAAGAAGTCCCTAACTAACCCTAAACCCCACAGGAACAAATGTCCTTTGTTTCCCAAAATCAAAACACTGGGGAAATAACTAACCTGGAGTGACAGATTTTCTTACCTAGGAAACAGAAGCTATAGTCAGGTATTGTTTCTCTTTAAAATGTGACACATAGTTAAGTTAAATGCTGCCCCCAAATATCTATCTTAACCTTTCTGGAACTGATAAAGCAAGAGAGCTAAACAAGCCAGAATAGGTGAAGGGTGGAGATAAATTTCTGACATCCAAATTTAAAACTCAAATGAATTTTTCTATAGAATATGTTACAAAGGTCAGTTTAAATTATTGATAGAATATATACTTAGGTAATATTGATAGAATATATACTTAGGTAAGTGTGTTTTTAAAGAAGACTGGTTTGAAAACCTATTTATGATATCTAACAATATTTCCACAAGCAAAGAAAAATTACAAGTTTTTAAAAACACAATTCATTCACAAACCAAGGACTATCTGGTATAAAAGTACAATTACCAATCATGATCCAAGTCCACAATTAATCTTAACGCTTAATGTGGTCTATGAGTTTAATGAAGTCTTATATATATTTTTAATTAAAAAGAAATTTGAATTCCAACAAGGTTTGAACTATCGATGTTTTATAGACAGGATAAAATTCTTTGTTGATGTTCTATGTTCAAGTTATCAGGATCTAAAAAACAATACTTTATAAATAGCAACAAGCACAACCATTTGATAACAATTACAAAACTGAGGTCAGAAGAAACACACTTTGTTAAATAGCTAATTTAAAGAGGCACCATTTCAATTCCTTAGTAAATGTTTAATTCTGCAAGAGCATAGGTTTCAAAATCCTGTCTTACCATGCCTCACTAGTTGCTGTAAACATAGGTTTTCTCTTCTCCTCTCTCTGAATAACTCAAAACTCTAACTAGAGCTTGCAATGCGCGCTTAAAATCCATCTTTAAAAATTTAAAGTTCACGAGATACCGTATTATAAAATTAAAAAGGTACTGTGTAACTCCATTCTTGTCTAAAAATAAACATATTTTTAAACACACAGCCCAAATACACATGCAGAGAAAAGACTGGAAAAATACATAATAAAATTATCAACACTGGTTTATCTACAAGTGTTTTTTTTCTTCTTTTACCGTTCTTTAATTGTTTAAACAACTGAATGTGTAGCTGATGCATTTTATGATTCTGACTTTTTAAAGATGAAGAAATTAATCACTTGGGATTGGTGAATAGCACCAATAAATAATTCAGAATGCTTTTTTTGACTTTAAATAATCATATCGCTATCCTTATTACAGAGATAGATAATCAAAAGGCTACTTCACTTGAGGCACATACTTCCCTATTGCTAAGTGAAATTATTGTTTATTGACACTTTTTAAAGGATCTCTAATATAATGCATATAATGATCGTCATAAAATATATTATAAAACAAGATTTAAAGAAACAAAACTAAAACATCAAAAAACTAAATGAAAATGTTTGTTCTCTAAAATTATTACCAAAAATTACCAATAGCAATGTGGAATGGTACAATGCACTCACAAAAACATTTAACAAGTTAATACAAAGTAACTTACTTGTCTTAGTAGATAGCCCACAATAAAATAATGTTCATATGGAGATATAACTAATTAGATTAAAAAATTCTTTATAACAGATATGATTACAAGATTGTACCCCTTTTATGCATTCTATCTACATATAGGTATACTGTTAACACACATAAATAGCTTATTACATGCCTGGCACTGTGCTAATAAACACTTTATTTATTTAATCTCATTTAATCCTCATAACATCATGAGGCAGATGTACCATCATCCCTACTTCCCAGACGAAGGCACTAAGATATAAACATTTCCCTATTTATTAACTGCTATCTTTCTGTTAATATTATTTAAATAACAAGGTTATGTTTTAATAATTTATTTTCAAAATATACTTAAAATTTTATAAATACTTAGGGCTTTACAATATTCTTTAGAAAAGTCCTTTCCGGATGTCTAGGAACTGCTGAAATTAATTGCTTTGAAGAGGAAAGGGGAAGGAAAGTTGAAATATAGACTCCAACATAAATATAATATCAGTCAAATAGCTGCCTTTACTTCAATTTCTTTTTAAGACAAGCAAGAATGAACCCTCAGAATATATCAGTCGAGTTTTTGTTCTGTGTTTTCTTAGATTATTTGTATATTTAGCATCCATTCATCACAGGGCCAATTATATTAACTATATTTTCTTATGTTCTGTATTCTTGATGCTCTGACATTGGGGGGGAGGGGGGCTTACAGACCCCAGAAGAGACAGCCCCTCCCAGAGCTAGCTAATTCCTAACGTTAACTTGCCTACTAGCATGTCTTTTATAAGCAAACCAACCAATCCAGAGTTGATACCACCAACTATCTCCTTATCTAACTCTCACACAACAAGCTAATATTTCCCCCACCCTAAAACATCCCAGGGCCAAGTACCAGGAACCTAGAAACCAACCCTATAGCCCAAAGCCTGGAGTAATTAAGCAAACTAGCCAATCCTAAACTGTTTTCTGCCCAGCCTTGCCTTTCCCAGGGAAACCCCAATAAAGGCCATGACCTAAGATCTCCCCTATGCTCCTCTTCTGCCTCCTGACTACCCTGGTGTCTTCTCCTGTGGCCCTGTATGGCATAAGGTGACCTCCCCTCTCTCTGGGACACCTGAGTATAATTACCATCTTCCAAGCCTCAATCTTGTTTCCTCTTATGGCTGCACCCACTTTACCATACTATATCCAACATGTATACATTCTTACAACAGTTTTAAATTTTAAAATTTTGGTTATAACGTGGCTGACAGCCATCATGCTCATTAAAACAATCATCTGTCTATAATTTTCCTTCCTTCCTATGGCACATCCAATAAAATACATTGATCATGTGTTCATTCAGCAAACCCCCATGTTCCTTCTCTGTGTACCACTGTGTTGTAAAGATGTAAAAGAAAAGGTTTCTAACCTCCAGGAGCTGACATGGTAGAGATTTTTATCCAAATAATTAAAATAGGAAGACAGCAATGCAACTTATTAATTTACTGAATGCCAGGTAACTGTGCTTAGTAATGCACAAAACAAATGACTTGAGTTCTTACAAGAGTGACCAGGGAGATGTAGGAGATGATACTTCAGCTAGGCAACGTTCAAGAGACAGAAAAGGAAATATGCCTTAGAAAGAGTAACCTGGAATTAATGAAAAGGATGGAATGGAGCAGGGACATCAATTAGAAAACTATTGCCACAGTTTTTGCACAGACCAGTAATGGTCTAACTAGAATAAAAATAAACAATTTTAGATTGAGATAGCAGGAAACTAAGGGCCCAAGAGTTTAAAGTAACTAAGCTCAAGGTCACATATTTAGCCATCTGTAAAGGAAATGATAAGACAGAACAGGAGAGTTACTGAGAAAACAATCAACATGATTTGGCAATTGAGTCAATACCAGTGCCACGGGCTAAGAAGCAGACCCTAAGGTGAATCTAAGGTTCGAACCCAAGTGAATTCAGGAAGTATTAATAAACAAGTAAGAGGAGTTGTTTTTGCAGTTTGTTTTAGACAGATGGAAATAGCTAACTTACAGCACAACGGTTTCCATTTAAAATGTTCCTTTTTTGTTCTCCGCATTTTATTAGTTTTATAATCTCAGAAACGTGTATTTGTCTTTCTTGATGTATAAATTTCTACCACAGTCACGCATCATATAAACAGTGAATGCCTGGGGCTGGCCCTGTGGCTTAGCGGTTAAGTGCACGCACTCCGCTACTGGCGGCCCAGGGTTCAGATCCCGGGAGCGCACTGACACATCACTTCTCTGGCCATGCTGAGGAGGCATCCCACATACAGCAACTAGAAGGATGTGCAACTGACATACAACTATCTACTGGGGCTTTGGGGAAAAAAAGAAGGATTGGGAACAGATGTTAGCTCAGAGCCAGTCTTCCTCAGCAAAAAGTGGAGGATTAGCATGGATGTTAGCTCAGGGCTGATCTTCCTCTCACACACACACGAAAAAAAACAGTGAATGCCCTGTTTATTAACAGCATATTTATATGGAAGTTAATTTAGGCACAGTGGTGTTAAAATAACGCAAAATAAGTATAAAAAAGTGTAATCAAATGCATTTATTTTAAATTTAAAGGTCAACTTATCATTTTGGGAGGCGCACAGTTTAGAAGTGTGAATAAGTAGAATTTATTCAAGTGTCTATGTTCCTCAAAATATCAGTACACAAACTATACCTTCTGTTATAGACTGAATGTTTGTGTCACCCCCTCCAATTCATATGTTGAAATCTTAACCCCCCAATGTGATGGTATTAGGAGGCGGGGCCTTTGGGAGGGGATTAGGTCATGGCGTGGAGCCCTCATGAACGATATTAGTGCTCTTTCCCAGAGAGCTACCTCACCCCTTCTGCCATGTGAGGACCCAGTGAGAAGATGGATATTTATGAACCAGGAAGTGGGTCCTCACCAGACACCAAATCTGCTAGCACCTTGATCCTGGACTCCCCAGCCTCAAGAATCATGAAAAATATGTTTGTTGTTTAAGCCACCCAGATATCATAATTTTGTTTTAGCAGCCTAAATGGACTAAGACCTTCTAATTATTCATCATTAAATAAACTTCTGATAACAAATGATGCATCTAACTTCCTTCATTTATGTGCTTCTCACATGAACAAAAAAGGCATCTTTAATTCTTTTATTTTTCTGTATCATCATACCTTTAAAGTCTGATGGCAAAGGAATCCAATTCATTTTATATCTTCTTCAGTATAGCACTACCTCTAAGCATCACAAACACACATTTTTTGAAATTTTGGCATAATTTTGGAAATTGCTGGCATAAGCTCCAACAAGATAATTGAATACTAAAGGTAAACAGGTACTTTCATGCTTAGCACAATGTCTGGGACATAACAGGAAGACACCCACTTGTTGAATAAATGCCTGAACTTCACTTGAAAATGAAAACATACGTATTGTTTATCTGAAGGCAAATATGGAAACAGCATATTACCCACTTGAGTATAAACAGATCTCAAATTAAACCTCCATTCTAATATTAATAGCTTTTTTTCTCTTAAGCAAACATGTACCGAGCACTCACCACATGCCAGGCATTGTTCTTTGCACTTCACGTGTTATCTCATTTAATCCTTACAACCACCCTAGGAGTTGGGCATCATTATCCTAATTTTACAGAAGAGAACACTTAAGTACAGAGAGGCTAAGCAATGTGCCCAAGATAACATAGCTAAGAAATAACAGAGCCAGGACTCGTATCCAAGCACTCTAATTCCAGAGCCTACTGTTTTTTAAAAAAATATTTCATAGATAATATGTTTACATTGTTCATTTGGAAAAAAAAAAAAGGTATGCAGTGAAAAAGCTGTGTCTACCATCCACACCCTGCACCAACCTAGCTCTCACCCCTTATCTTACCTCTGCACAAAGAGTAACTACTGTTATTAGTTGTATGTATCCTTCCAGGGTTTTTATGTAACTATAAGCAAATACAAATGTATATTTTCTTAATTTTTTTCCCCAAATGTAGCTTTCTATACAATATTCTATACCTTGCTCTTTTTAATTAACGTATCTTAGAGATCTTTCCACATTACTACACAAAGAACTCCTTCATTGTTTTCACAACTGTATAGCATTAAATTACACTAACTGAATGGACCATAACTTTTTTTTGGTGAGGAAGATTGGCCCTGGCCTCTCTTTTCGCTTGAGGAAGAGGGGCCCTGAACTAACATCTGTGCCCAACCTCCTCTATTTTGTATGTAGGTTGCCGCCACAGCATGGCTTGACAAGTGGTGTAGGTCCATGCCCAGGATCCAAACCCTCGAATGTGCCAAACTTAACGACTACACCACTGGGCTGGCCCCAGACCATAATTTATCTTACCAGTTCCCAGCAGTCATAAGGTTGTTTCTATGGTTTTGCTATTATAAACAGTGTTGCAGTAATATGTCATTTTGTACATGTACAAATGTAGCTATCAGAGCAAGAGCTATATTCTTGGACCTCTTGGAGAAACAGTATGTGCATTTGTAATTCTGACATATGCTGGCAAAATAGTCTCTTGAGAGTTTATCAACTTACACTAATAACCTATGAATACTTGTTTAGTGACAGCCTCACCATACAGACTATATTATCAAACTTAAGGATTTTTGTTAACTTGGTATGTGAAAAAATGGCCCCTCAATGTAGTCTTCTAAGTTTCTTTTAATATGAATGAGGTTGAAGAGTATTATTCATTCGTTTAAGAGTTATTTGTATTTCCTTCTCTGTGAACTACCTGTTCATATCCTTTGCCCTTTTTGCTACTGGACTGTTTTCTCTTTATCTCATCAATCTCTAGGAATGTTTTATATCTGGGAGATTAGAGTTCTGATTATAATATGAGTCATAAATATTTCCCCATTTGTCTTTTAACTTTGTTTACAGGGATTTCTACCTCACAAAATTATTTTTATTTTCATATAGTTTATCTTTTCTATACCTCTTCACAATTCAGTCAGAAAGGCTTTCCTCACTCCAAAATAATAAACAAATGTGCCCATGTTTTCTTTGAGCACTTTTATTATTATAGTCTTTACATCTAAATATTTCATTAAATATTAGAATTTATCCGAATATATACATGGAGTGAGGTATTAATCCAACTTTTTCATTCCCTACATGATGCTCCTACTTATTTCAAGATATTTATTTAATAGTCCCCACTTGAATTTTTTCCCCATTGGTTTTTCTTTTTTTTGTGAGCAAGATCACCCCTGAGCTAACATCTATGCCAATCCTCCTCTTTTCGCTGAGGAAGACCAGCCCTGAGCTAACATATATTGCCAATCCTCCTCCTTTTTTTTTTTCCCTTTTTCTCCCCAAAGCCCCAGTAGATAGTTGTATGTCATAGCTGCACACCCTTCTAGTTGTTGTATGTGGGATGCCACCTCAGCATGGCCGGACAAGCAGTGCGTCGGTGCGTGCCCGGGATCCGAACCCAGGCCGCCAGTAGCGGAGCATGCGCACTTAACCGCTAAGCCATGGGGCCAGCCCTCCCCATTGATTTAAGGTGATTTTCCCCATTGATTTAAGGGTCTATGTCTGAGCTTCTGTTTTACTGGTTTAATATTTCTATTTGTGAGACAGTTTTAAGTTAACTATTAAGGCTTTAAAATTAAAATGTTAATATCTATTATATATATTTCTGCTCTTATTTATCATAATTTTCCTGGCTACTTTTAATTATTTTTTCCATATGAACTAAAGAATCCATTTGTCTAGTTTCCCCCCCACCTCCCTGCAAAAAAACTTGGCATTTTTACTAGAATCAGATTAAATTGACTGATTTTATAGATAACTTACAGGTTTACGTCTAGGTTGAGTATTCCTATCCATAAATGTGGTTTCCATTTATTCAAGTTTTTTGTGACCCTAAGAAGTGCTTTCAAGTCTTCTTCATATAGGTCTTGCACATTTCTTAGGTTATTCCTGGGTATTTTATCTTTTTCTTACTATTACAAATGGTATCTTTTCTTCCATTGTTGACATCTAATTGGCTCTTGTTTCCACTACATTTTAATTTTGACTTTGGACAAGGTATTTAACTCTTGAAGTTGTATTTCCCTCACCTATAATACTGAGCTAACATGTACTTTGCAGGGTTGTTTTGAGACTTGCGGATAATTGCGCCAGCCCGGTGGCACAAGGGGTTAAGCACACGTGCTCCGCTGTGGCAGCCCGGGGTTCAGTAGTTCGGATCCCAAGAGCGCACCGACACACCGCTTGGCAAGCCATGCTGTGGCGGCGTCCCATATAAAGTGCAGGAAGATGGGCACGGATGTTAGCCCAGGGCCAGTCTTCCTCAGCAAAAAAAGAGGAGGATTGGCAGATGTTAGCACAAGGCTGATCTTTCTTACAAAAAAAAAAAAAAGACTTGCGGATAATTAATAAAGATTTGACACAGTGCCTGGCACATAATGGTGGTTACTATTATTATTTTTAAATATCAGCATTCTAGTATCTAAATAATATATTATAAATAATATTTCTCATTATTAAGTTTCTCTCCAATTATGAGGTTTGTATCTTTCTTCTCTCTTTACACTCTCACATCAACTTCTAAGAGTTCCCTTTCCCCCTTATTCCCAGTTTCACAGGCTTACTCAACTCCCCAACTGAGTGCAGAAACAGATCTGTGTTCAGGCACAGGTAATATCAAACTGTCAGGATTTTACCTAATTACTCTTCAGAAGACAAGTGTAGGTCCATGGGGTTCATTCCTGTTAGAAAGTCTAGTGATGAAATCTATAGCTGAGCAATACCTGGATCAGAAATCAGAAAGTATAACTGTGCTAACTGATAAATACTTGGGATCAATTGCGGGAAGCAATCTAAGATCTACTTTACTCGCATCATGCCACACTAACAAAAAAATCACAAACTTCAAATAACTTACAGGTAAAGCAGCTAAACTTTCCTCCAACAGTTTTCAAACGCTCCTAATCCTGCTCCTTAGGGTTTCTTTCAGTGTTATCCCGTTCCTTCCCTATTCCCATTTCGCTTTCACAGAAACAACAACATTATCTCAGAGGGCACATTTCCTAGGAGCCCTTGCCTACATGCCAGCACATATAAAATTTATAATTACAATTATTTCAGCTATTAGTGGAATCAAAAGCAACTTCTATGTGATTGCATCTTGTGACTTCAAAAGCTTTGTTTCAGGTAAAACCTGGAAGGAAGTCATAAAGTCAGACATAATTAACTAATAGGTTTGTGTCAGTTAAGCAAGAATAAGCAAATGAACCTATTAATAAAATTCAAATGAGTGGGCTATCAGACGGCACCTAGCAAATAAATGTTTTAATTTTACCTACACATAAAAATTCAAGTTTACAAAACAGATGAAGTAGAGCAGGCAACCACTAAGGCTACCTTAAATTTACAAAGAAGTTCTATTGCCAGGTACTTTAAACAGTCTCCCAAAAGTGCAAAATGAAGTACTGTTAATGGATTATTAATTACTTGATAGGCTGGAACCAGGGAGTAATTTACAGTTGGAATGTTAGCCTATTTGAACTGAAGATAAAGCAAAACCGGAAATAAAACATTTTATGCCTTTAGCCCTGATCTTTCTCCTCACTTACAGCACTGAATTTCTTACCGATCAATGAATATTGTTACCAAGTTCAAAACAAACTCACCTCACCAAATTCTTTATCTCCCTTCCTGAAACAAAAAAAATAAACATTCCTCCTCTTCCCGATTCTCTATTTTTATTAATTACTGATTCAACTCAGAATCATACCTGGCACCTCCCTTCACCCGTATCGTTCACTTCCATCTGGTTATCAAAGCCTGTCCATTCTTTCTGCCTCTCTAATCTTTCCTTGATCCACCTGCTTCCTTCTTGTTTTAAAGGACTACAATTACAGCCTGACTAATTTCTTTACCTCCGAATTCTCTCTCCTCCTATATAGAAACTTGATAATTCCCATTACACAATATCAATGGATATACCCCCACCAAATTAAATTCAAGCTCCCTAATTAGATTAATTCTATAATCTGACCTCAAATTTTACCTGGCTAACCCTGCTCACTATTCTCAGACATTTCAGTTAACTGGACTACTATTCCCTTAATAGGCCTCAAATCTGCCTACTGCAATTTGAGCTGCTTTACCTATAAAGCACTCTTCATTCCTTCCTCCTTGAAATATCCTTCCAGTCCATATGCTATCCCTACAGAAACTCACCTACAACCTACTCCATCCCAAACAGTTACATTATTCATTACCACACGGTACTGTTTATGCATCTTATAAAACTTAGCACATTTTATATGTATTTCTATTTATTTGTGCACTTATCTTTCCTTGTAGATTTTTAAATGACACTCATCACATTATATTCAAAAGCTTGTCAAATGAATACATTTGGAAAACTTTCATTTACAAACATCTTCTTATAAGCTTATCAACTTTATAAAGTGAGGTATAGCTGTGCTTAAAATTTTAAAAATAAATTCCGTTATTGGTCCTTCTAGATTTGCTAAAATTAAAGATGTTCTTTTCCCTAAAGAAACAGAGATGCAAATAAAGACTAAATTGATGTATACGTTCACAGCAGCTTACTTATAACAAAAATCTGGAAATAAATTCCAAAAATAGGAGAACACTTAAGCGAATTTTGGTATATTTAAATAATGAAATGTTAAATCATTAATAATATCCCTAAACAATATTTAAAAATATGGGAGAAATACTTACTAAACTATTATTTAATTATTACTGAAAAAAAAAGTTAAGATACAAGAACATACTCCAGTCTGTAATCAGAAACATATATGAGAATAGAAAAAATGTCTAATGACAATAGTACTTATCAACGTATGATGGCATTATGCTTGATTTTTACTTTCCTATATCCCAAATTCTCTACACCAAGAATATGTAACACTTTTATAACTAGAAAAAACCTATAAAAAACTAAAAATGTGTTATTTCAGATTATGATGACACCTAGCAAAGGAATAAAATGAGACTAAAACTTGGATATTAATAAAGAAATAATTAGGTTATTTTAAAGTAACGCAAAAAACACATTACTAAAGGATTCTAGAATGTTTTCTTTATGGCCAAGAAAAGTTAACCTAAAATTCTGCCATGCTAGAACTGAAGAAAAAAGAGTAATTCCAGGTAAATAAAATATTATGGTTTAAAGACTGAGCTACCAAAATATAAGAAATTTCCCTTTAAAAAAAGAAACTCCAATAATACAATTCTACACAGCACAGGTTTTTTTTGCATGCCAATTCATTAAGATATAAAAATAATTACTGCCTTTTTAATTCCATCAACATGAAAAAAAAAAAATCCATAGAGGCTGAAAGGAGATAAACCATAGGTTCTTTAATATGGTTTCTTCATTAATGCTTCCCACTTTTCTACGCACTAACATAATCATAGCCCAAAGAAACTCTTGTAACAATGTCTGAATACATTTCCTCTATTAGGTTTTCTGTAATATGTATCCCAAGTTCCTGATAAAGCCTAAGAAATAAGAAAACTAAACAGCTATGAAGTGAGACTCATTTCTTCAAAGCAGTTTTTAAAAAGTTGCTAAGAAATGAGCTTTAACAGTGCTACATTTGTATGACATTTTGGGAACATGGAACCCTAAGAATACTTACTAAGGAGATGATGGAAACTAGACCACCTCGGCTGTCATCTGCAACAAAAATCCTTAATAACTGCTCAAACTGTGAAACTAAAACCTACCACACTCCTGTTCTTTCAAGGAAAGTACGTGGCTTACTTCCAACCAGATCAAAACACCAAAATACCGAACACAAAGAGAAAATCATTGGTTCCAATTCCTTTAAAGAAGCCTCTGTTAGACTGCTCCGACGAGGCATCTACTGCAATTACTGTCTTCACTGTGCGTTAAAGGTTTTATAAAGCATTCACCAAACCAATGCATCCTACAGAGAGATACATGGCAGACTGACAACATAACTAATCCAAGTTCCAATGTTAGCCACCAAACCAATCACGCCTGGCAGTTACTATGGACCTTGGATAGTAGCACAGCATACCATTAGACAACAAAAGGATATAGAACAGGATACATAACAGAGGAAAGAGAGAAGACTGGGTGTTACCACAGTAAGTTTTTGTTTATTTGTTTAAATATTCTTCATACCACACAAAGTTATAATTAAGTACCAAAGTGGTATCACAATGCAAGCATCTTGGTAAAATAATTATTTATTTCAATAGGCCATCAATTAGAATGGCAAAGAAACAATCTGTGCATTAGTATTTGATCTGCTTGAAATAGAAGATATTACTGTAAATAATTCTAAACATAAGCACAATTTAGTGAATAAGGTAGGAGACTGGTAGACTTAAATTTTCAGATTCGATTTATAGATGTTCACCAGTCACCTGCTGTTTTGACAAGTTACTTACCAACTGTGCTGCCATTTCTCCGTAAATTTATCCCCTAAGATGAGGATAATTCTTGCAAACTGTGTCACAAGCATTTTGAAAGGAACCATGAGTTATTGTGTAATGCTCTTGAAATTCCTCAGATGTAGGGTCCTACACAAAGTAAAGTATTATTATACATCTCTCTAACAGTAGTCATCTGTTTGCATTATGATTTTTTTTCCTACCCTTGACACTGTGATTCTTGGGCACTAACCTTTCCCAAAGTAAAGCCTCCAAAGCAAGCCTCCATTCCTGACCCAAGTAATTACTTTTTTCAAGTCTTCATATCATCCACATCTTTCTCTTCCTTAGAAGGCATCGTGAAAATTAGGAATTATGAAACATCATGAGCTTCTTTGGCATTATATGCTTTGGTTCAATATGGGGGATTTGTGGGATAATTTGGTGTTTTTAATCTGCCCTTAAGTGAATAATTTTAGTTCCTATATTTATACATTTATTTTCCTACATTACTTTTCAAATTTCAATTATATTATAAGCAGTTCATTTGTAGATTTATGTTTTACGAACAGATAGTGCAGGTCAGAAAATGAAGATGCAAGAAAGGCAAGCAAGTAATTACTGCTATGTGCACAAAATGCTTTCATTGGAATGACCCAATAGGAGAAATTGCCATTTTGGGATACAGGAAACAAGAGTGAATGCTCATAATCTTTATATCTTCTGTAGAAGAGTCGAGAATAAGCTACAATAAATTTTATCATACTACTCAAAACTTTATTGCTGCCTTTGCTAATCAAGTTAGTCTGAGGTTCAAGAATATATATACATATGAATTTTTAGTTTGTGTTGGTACAATATCACATCTTGAAAACAGAACTCTCAATCTTCTTATATGGTTCCTAAAATGGCTTCTCTATGAATTTATTGGGGGGGGATAAAACACAATAGCTTCATTGCATATCCTTAGTTATAAAATAGTAATTTTTAAGAGATTTTTTTTTAACCCAGAGAATTACATTAAAATACTGAACTAGTTTCCTCCTAAGTGAATAGATATTACACCTTCTAAATATGGCAGGGGAAAAACTTTGTGGGATAAAGGTAAAACCACAAGATTTAGAGTGGTCTCAACATTTGCTATCCTGTTGTGACTGTTAGTCTCAATCTGTTTTAACTTCAGTTTCTTCATCTGTAAAATGCAGACCATGAGACCTGCCCTAGCTACCAAACAAGACTGTTGTGAGGATTAAATGAGATCATCTATTTGAAAGAACTTTGTAACCCACAAAAAACTATCGAAACAGTCATTTTTAACAGAACTATCTCACATTATTTACAAATTATGGTCATAAAATAGTTTAGTACTATTTCTAACATGAAACAAATGGAAACAGATGTGCAAAACATATATTTAGGACCATGGTCAGCAAATTATACCTATCACTGGATACACAGTGAGTAAATTATCTTGTTAAGAAAAGAACACTTTCTATAGGTTATCTTAAAATCTTCACAAGTGAATTTGGAAGGAAGTACAAAAATGAAATTAACAATTTATTTAGATGGACTGCCCTAGCATACTGAAGATTAAATACATTTACCTGTTAGCTATGAATTAAAAAACTGAGAGCCACTAGCTAAAAGGAAAGTTTAAAAAAAATTCTTATGAAAAAAAATACATACATGAAAGTGAAACAGATGTTTGCTTCTCTAGAAATAATTCAGAAAGAGCTAGTAGTGAAAGCAAGGAGTATACATAAACAAGAGAACAGAGATGAACATAATCTGCACTCTTGGAAATAATAATAAGGAATAATAAAGGAAATCAGTGAAACTTTCCTACATGGTTCCTAAAACGTCCATAATGGAAACCTCTCCCTATAGGCCACAGGTCAAATCTATTTACTACACTGTGAGGCCAAGTTCTCCAGTAGGTTATCACGACTCTCAAGAATAGCTTATGCTTAACGAATGAGGCCACCTCTTTCTCTTTCACTCCTTATTACAGAATATTTAGTATGCTTATAAAGGCAATCTGTATAAGAAAACAATTCTTAGCTCCCTCCTTTCTGTTTGCTTTCTGCCTGACACAAATTTAAAGCTCTGGTAAAGTGAATTATGTTTATCCCACGGTCCTAGAAACTCAAGCAGATTCGCTCAATTACCGGAAGACTTTAAAACCAATTAAATAAGAACAACTCCTTATCTTCTAATTTAATCCTCAAACTCACAAATTTAAAAAAGGGTTGGTGAAGGAGTACATTTAAATCATTAAGGAATTTTCCAAAGGGAAATAATTTTAGTTAAAAACATTATTAAAATTTTCCACTCAAGCACCTTAAATCAAAACTGATTTTCTGAAGTCCCTATCAGAGCAACTACCTCCTTTCAAATTTCTACTTTCTCCTACCTCTGTAACCAAGGTACACTTCATCATATATCATTGAACCTGGACTTCTGGTAACAAAAACTTTTTCTCAGGATCAGGATCCTCTCCTACAAAACTAAGCTATTCCAGCTCCAGATTTATTTTCTGGCTATTTACGTCATTAATGATTGCATTAAACTTTAAGATTTCATTTTCTCTTTCTTTCTTTAATTCTACCCCATAATGACATTTCTCATCATTTCAATTTCCTAGTCTCAAAGTACATATCATGTCATGTCAAATTTCAATTCTCTCCAGTTATTTCATTCATGTATGCCTAACTCCCAACCCAGGCTCTAAATTTTTCCAAGAGAAAATTCATGCCTTTCATTTTTCTATTCCAAAGACTGTGATGTACCCTGGACAATAAGGCCAATACTAAAGAGATATTATAAGTTAGGTAAACCCACCCTCCCAACTTTATATTACCAAATAATGCTTCCAGGATGAATGAACAGGGTGATATAAATGTCACAATGCAATCATCACAATGTCAACATGACCACAAAGAAGGCTCTTAGGGCTAGTTAGGTTTCTCAGAATCTCACCTATAGAGTTAAAAGCTATTCTAGCCACCATAATCATCATGCTATTGTCCTGGACACAGAACAGGTCTTTAATAACATTTAAAAATGTTAAACCTTAGTAAATTTCAGTAACTATATTGGCAATTTCTGTGTGCTATCTTTGTACTCTCTATGCACTCTGTAGCCTCTCAGAAATTACTAAAGCAATACAGAGATATGTGCAGTTATTCTGTGGGGCATGTTAAGTATAAGAACAGGAACAGCCTCAATACCGTGAAAATCTCAACCTGAGGCAGTATTCCAAGCTAAGCAAAGAAGGTAAAGGATCCATCTGCCTCTGAAGCAGTGATAACAAATACATATCAGTAAATTATCATTGATGTCTATCAACATGATAACCTCAATGCCTAAGATTATGAAAATCTGACACAATTCCATAAAATACTCTTAGTGAGGTAGAGTACAAGAAAGCTACCATTTACCTTGAGTTCTGCAATAATTAAACCTATTGTATTAAGCATCACTACCATTCATCCAAAAAAATTAAATTACAAATTAAAGCAGAAGAAAAGAGATTAAGATCCTAACAACATAGAAAGGATGAAAACTATACAGTATTTACAAGTTAAAAAAGTGAGGTTTGGCATGGTGGTGAGACGATATGAAAGATGAACAATATGGCTTAATTCAATACCTTAATATTTTATACCTATATTAACCTCTCAAAAGTAGACTAACAATAGAAACCACTTAAACAATGAAGTGATAAAGAAAAATAACTGCCATAGAAAATACTTAAGTGCCATTATTGTTAAAGTTAAAAGAAGAAACTGTAAATCAGTACAGCTGCAGTCTTATCTGAATTTACCACCTTAAGAATTAACTTTTCGTTATAATTAAAAGCAAAATTCACATAACAATGATATTTCCACATGCGGAAATATGTGATTTTAAAATATGTATATCCAGGAAAACTACATGAAATGTGACCAAATTCCTCAAAATTCTCATTACTCTACAAATTATTTTAAATTTGGCTTGTATGGCTACTACAAAAATCAGGACATCTCATAATCACAAAACTTTTAATAGCTAGTGCTGCTACCTGAAAGTAGACGATTAGGGAATAAAAGATATTTCAAACTAAGCCAAATAAAATTACATATTTAAAACACTACAATAGGGAGGAAAATAGAATTAGGATATATTTTAGACAAGTAAGTGAAAGTAAAAAGCTTTCATCTTAATTTTCTTTTTCTTTCTAATGTATGAAAAACAACAGAGTAAATTATGCATTTAAAATCTGCCCCAGGTGGCTGAACAGTGCTTATTAAAAGAGAACTTACATACTATATACTCTATACCTATATACTCTGTACCAAAGAAGATCTATACACTGCAGGCTGGTTTTCTCTATTGTTGTGCATCACCATAATTATGTTCCGAAACCAAAGCTTCACACAGTAAGGGTTTACAACAGTAGTAGTGGAAAAAAAAAAAAAACACAAAATAATTAAAGTACATAGAAGCATGCAAATGTAAAGGATCTATTTAACTCCTAGTTTGAAATATTATTAAAAATAAATTTTCAGCTTACCTGGTTTCTTTCTGGATTTTTCATGACCTAGCTGTCCTAGATCATTACATCCACAAGTGTACACCGTTCCATCATCCAGAACAAATACAGTATGTCTGAGTCCACATCCTACGTCTCGGACCTTTTTATTTATAAAAAAGTCACTTTTTCTGGGTTCTAGTACAATTTCTTCATCAATTCCACCCAAACCTAGCTGTCCAAAAGATGCATTTCCCCAGCACAACATGTCTGTAATTCTTTTGGTCTTCCAGTTTCAATAAAAAACTCCCTTCTGAAACACTGGAAAGTTGGAGGTATCCCTATGTCTGAGGAGATAGGAAAAAAGTTAACATGACTTCAAAGGAAACATGACATATAACTGCTCTTTCAAGTGCTAGGCTACAGTAATCACTATATAGTAAATAAAATCTATTTTATTATATGCTACATAAGTATCGAGTTTCAAAAACCAATCAGTTGTTATTTTTTTAAATATATCATATAGAAACATTTAGGGAAAATATATCACTCTCCATGATTCTTCGCAAAATTTAAAATACATTAACTAGTTCTGACTTTTTATCATCTTGTGATAAACTAATCTAATGGAAATTCTAAGTACTTTGCTAAAATTAATCTTTTTTTTTTTTTTTTTGCTTTTTGCTTTAAATAATTTGAATGGGAGCAAAAAATAAAACATCTGTCCACTGCCCCAAAAATCAAGTATACACACAGTGGAAAAATTTAGCCAACTATAGAAACATAAAACCTCGTAACCTCCCTCAAGTCACAGCATAATTAAACCTTCTAATACCTACCTCCACATCAACAGAAAACTGAAGTTCTTATCTGTAATAGAAATAAAACCAATAATGGAAACTTAAATTTTCCCACAATTTAAAAGACTCTTCCAATTATTCACACTAATAGGCCCTAGGGAAAATTATGGTTCTCTCGTCAAGCCTCGATCTTAAGACAATCACCTCGAAAAATCATATTTTACAAATCAAAATAGTAACACTTCGACCTCACTACTAATTTAATTTTAAAACTAAATCAATGTACATAATTATAATTCAAAAGGAAATATGCGGCTTAAATATCAACATTTTCCCCCACAATTCCACATTTTCTATTACGAGTGGTAACTGTGACTGAAAAATATTTCCCCTGGACAATCTCTATCTATCTATACCTCTCAGACAATTATTTGAAGATGGAAAAAAACTGCAAATAACCTCAGCACTGCCGATTTTTCAAGAATAGGAATGGGGGCTGGGACACTGATAGTTCGGTGGCGAAATCTGTAGAACTTTCCAGTACATTGAGTATTTCTTCTCTTGTAAAGACACAAATAACAAACAGCCCATTTTAGCTAAACCTACACTGATTTTTCAACACATCGCGTTACTAAATAACACAATTACAGGAAGTCAGCCTTATTCCCGTTGTAGCCACCTACATTCCTTACCCAGAACCTGAGGTTTCAAACCCCAACTTTCCTACGTTCTGGCTAGCAAGTGCCGAAGCTGTCCCATTCCATGACCCATCCATTAAGAGAAGCGTGATTTCATTCTTTTGGGGCATCAGAACTCGGTAGGTCCCGAGAGTTCTGCATTATGTTCCTGCGTTTTATTTTTAAGAGAGAGAGGAAAATATCCCCGATTTCAGCGCACCAAGTTTAATCATCCCTTTTTTTTTAAACAGTCAGAAGGAGTATAGGAAAGGCATTCATTCCCTCGCCAGCAACAGGTAGGGGGATGAGAAGCAGTTTATTCCCATCATTCCCTGAACACGCACTCAGATCAGCTCAGGGGGGCCGGGGAGAGAAACTGTCTGCACACACCCCACCTCGCGGGCCGACCAGTCAACTACGGCGGCCGCCCGCAAGCCGCAGAGGCCAGCGGACGAGGCTAGGCACCTCAGTCCGAGGGAGGCCCTTCCCCAGGGAGGTGCGACATGCCAGACTCCAGGCCAGGGAGCCCCGCCACTGCCCTCGTCCCCCGCCCCCCACCCCCAGGAAGCGCTGAGAAAGCACCCTGCGCCAGCCCGGCCTGTATCCGCCCAGCCCGGCCTGCCCCCCTCAACGCCGTCACACGCCCCCGAGCCCACCGGGACAACGACTCACCCGGCTCCTCAAGGCAAGGGAAGCCCGGGGCGACGGGGGCGGCGCCTCCCCAGAAAGCGAGGCAGCGCGGCAGCTGAGCAGGTCTCCAGCTCCTGGACCCTCCTCCTTCAAACAGTGGCGGCGAACACCACGACTCCTCCGGCGTCGGTGCCGCTGCTCCGCTGCTCCCGTCCCCGGCTCCTGTGAAACTTTACCGGGTTCCTCAGAGAAACGCAGCCGCCACCACTGTCCAGTCCAGAGACAGCCGTCAGCGACCCGGATGGAGCGGGAGGGGAAGGACCGAGGCGAGCGGGGCGGAGAACGCCAAGGGTGGGGAGAGACTGGGTAGGAGAAGGGAGAGGGGGAAGTGGCTACGCGGGGGAGGGGGAGGGGTGGGCCGGAAGTGAACCGCGGAGCACGCGCGCGAGCTTGCTCACGTCCCTCCCCGCGCGCCTGCGCCGGAATCCTCACCAGGGCACACCGACCCGCGCGCCTGCGCAGTGTACAGCTTTGCGTTGCTTGCAGAGCAAAATGCCAAATAACAGGAGTTGAGAGTTTGCGAAGAAGGTCGGAGGTGTTTAGCGGGTCGTGTAACAACGCTTTAACGTGCACAAGGGCCTTTTAGCGAAGAAAATCTCTTCGTCTTTTGGTTTGGTTGTCTTTCTGCTCATAGGTTCCAGTCTCTTTATTATTTTATTTTCCTTTTTTCCAAAGAGAATTTGAAGTAGTAGATAAAACATCACAAATATGGGTGTGAAGGCGGGTGAAGCCTTTAGTTTATCCTTTAGCCTCTACTGGAGGTACTCTGAGGATTCCAGGTATGTTCACAGCGATGGCTGAACCTACTGGCATTAAATGTGAGCACCATCAGTTCAGGCTCCTGATATAGTGATGGCTGCCATCACTTTCTGCACTCTCCCTAGAAGATAAACTTACATTGCAGGGCCTCCTTGATTCAGAGAAAATTAAATAATGCATATGGCTAGAGTCCCTGCTTCATAAAAACGAAGTCTGGATTTCCTAGGCCAGTCTTCTTAACATAATCTCTTAAAAAGGAGGAAAACTTGAAACAAGGCACTCTTAAAATTTTATGTTAGACTTTGCTAGAAACTGTGACTTCAGAGTAAATGTTGAGAACCTAGAAAGAATTGCGCAATAAGCCATGTTTCTTTATCTCGTTGAAAAATATATTTCAGATTAGGGAGTGCCTGTGCTAGAGTTTGTATAAGTATGTGTAGTAGTTTCCTGGGGCTGCCGTAACACAACTACCACAAATTGGATGGCTTAAAACAAAAGAAATTTACTGTCTCACAGTTATGGAGGCAAGAAGTCTGGAAGTGGCAGCAGGATTGGATCCCTTCTTGGGGTCTCAGATGGAGAATCTTTTCTGTGTTTCTCTCCTAGTTTCTGGTGGTTGCTGACAATCCTTGGCATTCCTTGGCTTGTAGATGCATCACTCTTATCTCTGCGTCCATCTCCATGTGGTGATCTTCCCTGTGTGTCCAAATTTCCCTATTTTAAGGACATCAGTCATTGGATTAAGGCCCACCCTAATACATTATGACCTCTTTTTAGCTGGATTACGTCTGCAAAGACCCTATTTCGAAATAAGGTCACGTTCTCAGGTACTGGAGGTTAGGACTTCAACATATGTCTTTGGAGGACCCAATTCAACCTACAACAGTGTGTTACAGAAATTAGTGTAAAAATGGCAAGCTGCTTAAGCAAGGAAAGCATATACTAGGAGTGGTGGGGATGCCCATGAAACATAGTTTATTCTTATTTTGATAGCTTATTTTGATAGCTTCATTGCCTTTGTAGGTCTTTTGTTGTCAAAAAGGTTAAAAAACCTTAAGGACTTGATGCCTCAGAATATATCTTTAAAGGGGAAGTTATGGGATTTGGTATCTTTAAGATATGTACTTGCTGCAACAAACACTAAAATGTGCATGGCTTAACATAATAAAAGTGTATTTTTTACCTTTTTAACAGTCTAAGTGGGTGTTCCTAATGAGTCAAAACTGATTTCCAGGAAGCCGGCGAGGTGGGGGCATGGGGTACTTCTTAAAACCCTTGTCTGGAGGTGCCACATATCACTTCCACACATATAACAATAGCAAGAACTGCACACCTAGATGCAAGGGGCCTGGGAAACATAGTCCTTGTCTGAGTTACCAGGTACTAGTTTATACTATTGAAGAGAACCCCATGAATTGGTGGACAGCTATCTTTGCCATGTGGATGCATCTCTCTCTGGAATTTTTGTTGTTGTTGTTGTTGTTGTTGTTGTTGTTGAGGAAGATTCGCCCTGAGCTAATATCTGTAAGCCAATCTTCCTCTTTTTTGCGTAAGGAAGATTCACCCTGAGCTAACATCTGTGATCAGTCTTCCTCTATTTTGTATGTGGGTTGCCACCACAGCATGGCTCATGAATGGTATATGTCTGCACCCAGGAACCAAACCCTGGGGCCTCTGGAGGGTGCCAAACTTAACCACTAGGCCACTGGGCCAGCCCCATCGCTGGAATATTTTTAAAGAGAGATCTTGCTTGTAGAAAGTGGAATGGACATTTCTAGATGTTCCTTTTAACCTTGTAAATCTATGAAACTTAAGTGCAAGATCTTAGAAAATAGCCTGTGATTATCTTTAATGTAAGACAAGTATAGGATCAAAGGTTATTGGGATAATGTAAATTTGTTGTATAAAAGCAGCATGAGATATTGATGAGGAGTGTGGCCTCTGGTGCTGGTTTGTCTGGATTCAGAGCCTGAACCTAAAGGCTACCTCAGACCTCTGTCCTTCTATCCTCCAAAAGACACCTACAGACATTTATTAATGGTGTGTTTTACAGAAAATTACTTCTAAGTCACAATTTCTGTAAATGGGGGGTATTAATAATCCACATCTCACTGGGTTGTTGTGAGGATTTAGTAAGATAACACATACAGTACCTCATACATGTCAAGTGTTTTGTAAATGTCGGCTTTTATTATTACTAATATTATCTCTCCTGAAATACAAATTGTAAAAGAACATTTGTGAAAGCAGTCCATATCACCAATAATGATATAATTTTAATTTAGAACAAAGGTATAATATTTTTTACCTATTGTGTTATTTTCATGTAAAAAAAAAAATATGCTCAGACTATTGAGAGACCACTAAAATAGATATTTATTCTGTTCCACTCTTCCCCTTGCTCTCTTCCATCCAGCCCTACTGCTTGTGCTGGACCTCATCTCACTTCCTTCGTTCAAGTCTCTCCTCAAGGTACGTCAGCAGTCTTCCCTGACCACCCTATCCAAAAAACCATCCCCTCACTCTCTATAATCTTATCCTACTTTATTTTCTTTCATAACAATTATCACTACCTGATATTTTATTGTATAATACATAAATGTATAATATTATATTTATTATATTACATATGTCATGTATAGATAAAAATAGGTAACCAATTATATACAATCTGTAAATATATGTTATATAGATAGATATATAACTATTTGTCTCCTCCACTAGAATGAAGACTCCATAAAGGCAGAGATTTTGTCTTTTTTGCTCAGCACTCTATTCTCCAATATCTTGAACAGTTCCTGGCTTACAGCATGTGCTCAAAAATTCTTTATTGAATTAATTAGTTAATGGTGCTGGCAGCATTGTCAATTATCACAACCTTTTTATAAATAAATTTGGAAATATGTTTCAAGAGCCAGTAAACTTCACTTAACAATAGTTCATAATAATAACAATATTTATTGTGAGACATTGCACTAAACTATTTACCTCTATTATATGACTTCTGGACTCTATCTGAAGGAAATAAGGAAATACAAGATGCATTCACCAAATCTTTATTGAGCACCTACTATGTGCCACTCTCCCAATTCTAGTAGGAGATATAGATAAAAACAAAGAGGCAGGCAAATAAAAATAGGAGCAAAGATTTTTATTGTAGTGTTATTTCTAATAGCAAAACTTAAAAACAACTGAAGTTCCAACAACGGGGAAATAGGATGTGTGGCAAGGTTAACCTCTTTATTGTTAACTTTGAAAGGACAAGATGGTACTGTCCAAAAGAATTTGTCACCAATTGCCACCAAATCCACTTTGAATGGACAACTGGAAAAGCGTCTTCTAGTCCTTTACCCACTCCTGCTTTCCAAGGTTAGAGTCTTCAATCAAGTAATTGCACAACCACATTTTCTTTGGTCCCTCAGTGAGTCCCTCCATCAGGAGAGTTCTGCTCTTTTCATCCCCTGTCTTACAGCCTCTATGGTCATCTCTTCCCTTTGGTCTTTGACCTAGCATTATGGCTTCAGCCTGAGAGGTACACAAGGCAGTCAGATATTTTACAAGATTCTTCAACAAATCTTTACTGAACACCTACTCTGTTCTGCCTTTCCAATTCTAGTAGTAGACATAGAAAAAAACAAGTAGGCAGGCAAATAAAAGTATTTCAAATTGTAATAAATACTATGGAAACAAACAAGGGGTAGAGATAGAGAATATTAGAGTAAGTCTTTGAAATAGAATGGACAGTGAAGGCCTCAACAGAGATGTTGCTGTTAAAACTGAAAACAAAGAGAAGGATCAAGCTCTGTAAAGACAGGGATGAGAAAACATTCTAGATGGAGAGAGCAAAGTGAAGCCCTTGAGGCAGGAAAGAACTTGGCATTTTCCAGGAACTGAAAGAAAATTAGTGTAGATGGAGCACAGGGGCACTAGATATGTTTGGTGATAGGCAGTCAGAGTCTAGATCAAGTAGGTCACATTAAGAAGTTTTACATTAAGTACCTCAAGGGTTTTAGTCAGGAGAGGGGAGCAACTATTATATGTATTAAGAAAATAATTACTTTTGCTACTGAACTGGACAGGATTGCTGAATTAGAGGAGGGTGAAAATGGAGGAAGTTAGATTATTTAGGAGGCTTTTGAAATAATCCGAATGGGAGATATAGTGGTGGAGACTAAGGTGGTTGTGATAGAGATAAAGTGAAGAAGGGAGATTCAAAACATACTTTGGCGATAGGATTAATAGGGTTGTGATGGATGGTTTGTAGGGGATCAGAGAATGAGAGGAATGATGGGCCACTGGTAGTTTTCTGACTTCAAGACATTTACAAAGATGAGGATGACTGGTCAGGGAAGTGGGAGGAAGACAGGTTTTGATTAGGAAAACATCGAGTGTTCTGTTTTGACCTTAAGTTTGAAAAATCCAGAGTGTGTTTCTGTATTAGTTTGGTAGGGCTGCCATAATAAATACCAAGGATCGGATGGCTTAAACAACAGAAATTTATTTTCTCACAATTCTGGAGGCTAGACATCAGGCATCAAGGTGTTGGCAGGTTTGGTTTCTTCTGAGGCCTCTCCTTGGCTTGCGGATGGCCACCTTCTCCCTGGGTGTTCAAATGGCCATTCCTCAGCCTTTGTGTTCTCATGTCCTGGTATCCTCTTCTTATAAGGACACCAGGCATATTGGGTTGAGACCTATGCATTAAACCTCATTTTACCTTAATTACCTCTTTAAAGCCCTATCTCCAAATACAGTCATATTCTGAGGTACTGGAGGTTAGGACCTTAGCATATGAATTTGGGGAATACAATTCAGCCCATAACAGTTTTTTTTTCTTTTGAATTGCATTTTAAAAAGTCCTTTTTCTGTTATCCTAGGTGGTTATGGGCCAGCCCAGAAGTGAGTGAGATAGGAGAAAGAACTCTCTTCTGCCACGTGAATAAGAAACCACAGAAGAAAATTTTGACCCTTCTTTTTAATAGATGCAAGCAAAATAATTTTATTGATAATATTATGTGTTATGATATATGCCATTTAATCTATAACATAAAGAATAATAATTCTGGATATGTATTATGGAATCCTTCTCAACTTTCATTCTCACAATTATACTAACCTCCTTTCCTGCTCCAAATTTACATTCTGGCTTCAATTTCCTTCTCAGTTTCCCAGTGTGAAACAATAGTAATGTTCATATTATGAGTACCTAAAACATTCTTTTAATGCTCTCTTTTTATAACTCTCTATAATTTCTTTGTGTTTGCCTTCCATCCCCTAATTACAGGGACTTCAACTGGCATTCAAATAGGCATAAGCCTGAAAAATCACATGTAATGTGGCCCTTGACCAGTATGTGGGGATGTGTTCATGCCTTTGAAATTATAGTGCAATTCCTCTAGTTACTACACTTTCTGAACAGAGAATGTGCTCAAAATGCCGGGGGCGGGGGGGGGGGGGGCAATGCCACATTGCCTAAATACAGTTTAACCATATTAAAAGTCTTTGTTTTTAAAACAAAGACTTAACTGTATGTCTTAAACCTATACTTTAAAATTAATTTTATCCCACAGCAGTCATGAAGATTCTACGAGTTCTAATTAATAATGAGCATTATCAAAGTAATACAGTATGAAGTGTGGGATCTATATTTATATGAATCTTTTAAGTGTGTGTGTTTTTCTTTTAAAGAAAACAATTAAAATAGCAATAAAGAGGAGGAATCTCAACTATTAGAGCTTAACAGTCAAACTTTTGGGTAGCAAATTGAACTATTTTGTTGCTACTGATTTTGAAGGGTCTTATAAAGATATTTGAGGTTGCGGAATTCTAATTTAGTTGTCAGAAATATGAAATCTACAAAGTTCACTTTATTTTGTTCCTTGTGCCAGGTCCTGTACCAACCTAAATCAGCAATATAACCTTCATCAAGTCAAAGGATGAGATTACTATATATATATATGTATGTATGTATAAACAAATACACATATGTATGCACACACATACATATATACATACGTATACTATATATGTATATTTTTAAGTGGCATGCCTCACTGCCCTCAAATAGAATCAGGACTAAAACTAATTGTAACTATAGGTCTTTGTGAAATTAACAGTACTACTTCTTTGAATAGAAATTAGCTACAGCATGATTATCTTCATCTATTGAATCCTTTATTAATAACTTTCAAAGTAATGGTATAAAAGAAACAGCCTTGCATCTCATTTGATTACCACTTTTTATAAGAGGAACTGACAATACATATCAGATTCTTAACTAAGCATTAAAAATCTTACAAAAGCAGCACAGAAGACCACAAAAGTAAGGAGATGGAAAAGCTTTTTAAACTCCACCCTCACCACAGAACTCCCTATGTACTCTAGAACCAACTGTTGGTTGCCTTCAGCATACATATAACTTTTATACACATGTATTGCAAGTTTTTAAAAAATGTGTACTGCTACTCATGCTTCTTTTGGAAAAATGAAAAAGATTGTCATAATAGCTGGCATCCAGAGATAAATAAAACTCAGACATTTTAATGGATAGATCTTCATTAGAGTTTGAAAATGTATCCTTACAGTTTCAAAGTAAGATGTGATAGCCTTAAGGAACAGTTGAGCAGTAGTGACTAGGAAGGACAGAGTGTTCCTAAAAGACAAATTATAGTTGCCACCTCCACATTGCCTAAATACAGTTTAACCATAATAAAATGACAGAAATGTTTGCCCAAGTAAAATGCCATGCAGTTCAAGCTGCTGTTTTACTTTAAAAAAAAAAGGGAGAAAAATTACTCTTTGTAAACATAGGGATATTAAGAGGTGAAGTGAAGTGTTGTGTGCTGTTCATTTTCAACAAACAACAAACAGTTTCATCTGTTCAGTCTTTAAAAGGAAGCATTACCCAGCAAGCTAACTTCCAAAAAGCAGCTTTCAAACTGCTCCCATTTGCAAGCTCCAATAGTGTTGATAGTAAAATAGAAATTCTGTGGAATGGTGAATGTTAGCATTGTTCTGAGTGTGGAAAACATCATTTTTTTTTTTAAAGTACTGCATCATCAGAGAATATAATTATACACTGAATTAATCTATGCTAATGAAACATCTTATCATCCTTTTCTAACTTAGTTACAAATAGACTGGATAAGATGGTTTTTATTTAATGTAAAACTCTTCTGTTTTAAATTTAATTTGTTTAGTATGGGAAATGCTCATTTTAAACAAGTAAAATAGCTTTTATTTTAAAATATTAATACTTATTGTTAATAATTTAAACAGTTCAATAAAATATAAGAAAATAACTATCAGAAATACCACCTCAGGAGATACACACTGCTACCATTTTATTGAACTTCGTTCTGGTATTTTTCCATACTCCAAAGTATATTGTACAGACATAGAGATAAATGTAAATTTACCCAATGGGTCTTGGAGCTTCATAACCTATTTTTACTCAACAAAGTGCTAAGGACCTCTTTCCAAAGTATTAGGGAGCTTAGTTATGTTCATGTAGGAGACGTGCTCAGACCATGAACCTACAGGGCCAATTATCCACAGGTATAAATAAATAATGCATATGTTCAGTCTTATTCTGTTCAAGTTGAACAAAAATTTTTTGTTCTCAGCATTATTGAGATATAATTGACATATAACATTGCATAAGTTTAAGGTATACAATGTGACGATTTGGTACACACATGTATTGTGAAATGATTACCACAATATGATAAATTAACACGTCCATCACTTCAAAAAATCTTATTAAGTTGAATATATTGAGATGTGTCTTGTTATATTGATGTCACCATCTGTGTTTTGACCACCTGGCATGACTTCTCCAGGTTCTTCAAACCCTCTGGCTCCATTGAATAGCAAAATGCTCAGGGGGATATAAAGGAGAGCCTTGAGATGCTGTTTAGCATACCCATCTTGTCTGCTGCACTTGAATATTTATATCCCTTCGGTTAATAAGCAATTTGTTTCATTATGCCAATAACATATGAAGACAAAATTTCTTTGCTTTGTGACCGTAATTATTTAAATTTTCATCTCTTCTACCACTACCTCAATTCCAGCTATCATCAATTCCAGCCTGGGCTTCTGCTACAGCTTGTGGACCACCTATAGTCTTGGCTCTTGGGTCCATCCACGCAGCCACTAGTGTGGGGGTGATCTTTCTAAAATGCAGGTTTGATCATATCTCCTTAAAATCTTTATCTTCTAGGCATTCAACATCCTACATAATGAAGCCTTTATCCTTCTCTGCAACCTCATCCCTGCCACATCCTCCAAATCCCACCTTATCTTTACCTTATGAGCTATGAAATATGCTCTCTCACACCTTCCTACATTTTCACGTTGTTCCTTCAACATAGTGAGATTATCATTTTCCAAGACTCGGCTCAGGCAGTACTTTCTTTATGAAGACTTGTCCTGTCTATGACAGTTGGGAGACCCCCTCATCTCTGGTGCCATCCTCTGTTGTAGAACTTGCCACATTACAGCATAATCCATTGCCTGACTTCTCCCTCACTAGACTGCTAACTCAAGGTTAGGAACTTGGATTTTTTCACCCTTGTAGCCCCAAGAATGAACAAATACAAATTGTTTCATATTAGTCAGAAGCTCTAGTTGGCAAAATTTTTATCTTTGAATAACAAAATATGAGAAATAAATTGTTAGAAAATATTATTTATTGTGCAAAATCTTTCAAAACAATGTCTTTAGAGAAAAAAGATAATTGAGAAGCCCTCAGTGGAGAAAACTATGAACATGTATATAATAAACATCCATTAAATATTTGTCAGTTGAGCGATTGTTCCTTGTTTAGATTATAATCTTTCTAAGGGAGGGACCTGTATTATACTTTTTTTTTATTCCCTCCAATGACTACCAGAGTCCTATGTTCATAGAATAATCTCAAGTTCATTTTTACTGATTAACTGAATGAGTGAATCCATTTGTTATATCAAAACTAAATCTCAACAGGAACTTGTAAGTCCTGCCTCTTTGAGTCTCTGTATATTGAAATATCTTGTGAGCTCTTTGAGGACAGGGGCTCTACCTTATTGATTTTTATATTCCCAGGTCTTAACAGGGAGCACAGAACACAGTTGAAGTTTGATAAACCTCTATTATCAAGATCATATCAGTGAAATACACATCTGCTTTGCTCATCATTGTATCCCTGTGACCTAAGGCAACATCTTATCCACGGTAGAAACCTAGTAAATATTTGCTAGATGAACATGATTTGGAAATCTGGCTACTGGAAAGTACAACTACTTTTCCTTGGTCCCCTGGATTCACTAATAAATTCAGATTAGAATAAGCATAATTCTGAAGGATATTTTATTTATTACTATGAAATAGCTCAACCCCACAGAGGTGGGAGGAGAAGGAGAAGGGAGAGAAGTTGGAAACAAACAAGTGAGGCTCACAGGAGAAAATAGCTCCTCCGAGGGGAGCCACATGCTCTGATACCCATGGCAGCCGCATGAGGAAGCAGCCTAAAATTAGCAGGATGGGCAAGCCCAGGAAGGGAAAGCCACAGCAGCTTTCCCTGCCCTCAACAAGTGAGGTGAGGGGCTGGGAGCCTCGAGGGAACCCTCCTTCGCCTGTGGAGCTCCACTGCAGTTTGTGCCAGGTAAGGCCCTCACTCAGCACTCACCTTGGGAGGTAAAGCAAGAGATTTCTTAAGGGGATGTCCAGATGACTGAAAGATTTAATATTGCCTACTAAAGAGGTATCTCCAGGAATCTAATGATTAACAGAGCAATAAAAGTATATTCATGTCCATCCTCACCCAAGATATTTATCTGAACCACCCCTTTTCACCTTGTTGAATTGAGGATCTCTGGGTGTGTAGGTACCTTTTTTTTTTTCCCCAAGTGTTGGAGTAAAGGGAGGCGGCTGTCCTAGAAAATTGTAAAACCATATGGAAGAGGAATGGGGAAAGGATACCTCCAAGTGATATTAAAAAATGGATAAGATACTGCAGAGCCAAAAAGAAACATTAGAGATAACACAATTAGGACTCCATGGGCAACAGTGTGCTTTTTTCATGGATGAAGTACACAGTGATTGAGCTGGTTGAGGACAGACAACAGAATCCTGGAGGGGGCAGGATTTTCTCAGTGATATTGTGTCATAAAGAACTAGACCAGTGATTTATTTTGCCACACACATGAGTTATTCTCAGTCGGGGTATTTATCTATCACTCTCCATGCTTTCTCTAAGTTCTTGTCTTCAGTACTGGAATTCATTTTTATATTACCAATTGCTTTCTGAAGTTACAACTCATTAATGGTAAAACCCTCCAGTGCTGTTAAGAGGGTATCTCACAGGGTTGATCTGAAGGGATTGTGCATTTGCACAGCAGAAATTCAGAACTTCATAAACATTACAGCTGTACTGAGATACAATTCACATACCATACAATTCACCTACTTAAAGTGTACGATTCAGAGCCAGCCCTGATGGCCTAGTGGTTAAAGTTTGGGGCTCTCACCCCTGCTGTGGCCTAGGTTCACTTCCCCGTCACAGAACCACACCACCCATCTGTCAGTTGCCATGCTGTGGTGGCGGCTCACAGAGAAGAACTAGAAGGACTTACAATTAGGATATACAAGCTTGCACTGGGGCTTTGGGGAGGAAAAAAAGAAAAGAGAAAAGGGGAAGATTGGCAACAGATGTTAGCTCAGGGTGAATCTTTCCCTGAAAAAAAAATTTTAAATAAATAAAGTGTACAATTCAGTGGTTTTTAGTATATTTACAGAGTTTTGCAACCATTGCCACAATCAATTTTAGAACATTTCATCACCCTCCCCACAAAAAACCCATACCTAGTAGCAGTCACCCCTCTTTTCCTCCAACACTCCCAGCACCCACAGGCCTAGGCAACCATGAATCTACTTTCCGTTCCTATAGATTTGCCTATACTGGGCATATCATACAATATGTGATCTTTTGTGAGTTTTTTTTTTTTTTTAATTTTTAGGGGAATGCTTAAGTGTGTAACAAGAGGTAAGAGAAACTTCTTCTATTGGCAGTATTAACTGTTGATTCATCCTAAAGGGGAACTGTCATTGCCTACAGTCTCCATTTTGAGTGAGCATTTATAAGCCATTACGCTAAGATTATTCAATTATGGTAGCATGTCAGTGCTATATATAATTATATGATTAATAAATGCTTTTCAGTAGTGATTATTTTTATTTAATGATAATTTTGGATATGACCTGGTGGCATGACGTGCATCCCTGTAGGATATCATTAGGGAACTTGGTTGTATGGTACATAACCTAAGGTTTTAGTGAATAATAAATGAAGTAAGGTGTAATGTGTCTAGAACAATTCCTGGCAGGTATTAGGTTCTTAGTAAATAGCCATATTTTCCTCCAGCCTACTTCCAATGTTAAACATTTACTCGTGTTATAAAACATACAAAGCAGATCTGAAGAATATTTTAACCTAGCAGAGTGCTTTGAACATACTAGTTATTCAAAAAAGGCTTATTAAAACAGGGAAGAAAGATACAGTCATGGATATGCACCTTTTACAGCTGTGATATTATTTCATAAAGGCTGTGAAAAATAGTATCATATGCTGGACTAGGAGACACCAATTATAACTTCAAGTTCAAGCTGATATCAATTGCAATCTTGGATAACTGACTTCTTTCTCTGGTCCTCAGTTTATCTACAACTCCAGACTAAGAATGATATACTGGATGATAGCTAAAATGCCATCCCCTTTGTTCATACTGTGGAAATATCTTATGGCAAGGTCTCCAAGAAACACCTGCTTGTATTTATTTCATGCTAAAGGTCACACATTGAATTACAGGATTGCTTCTTAGGGAAGTCCAGTTGGTTGACTGTCATAATGATCTTGCAGCTTGTAATTACCTTGATGAAATCACCAGGTTCCATCTTCTAGTCTTCAGCTCTCCAAGCTCAAAAACCTAAGTTGTTTTTCAAAAATTCCTACAGTGTGGGGCCGGCCCAGTGGCCTAGTGGTTAAGTTCGCACACTCTGTCTAGGTGGCCCAGGGTTCGCTGATTCGGATCCCAGGTGCGAACTTGATGCGCGGCTTGTCAAGCCATGCTGTAGCGGCGTCCCATACAAAGTAGAGGAAGATGGGCACGAATGTTAGCCCAACGCCAATCTTCCTCAGCAAAAAGAGGAGGATTGGCAACGGATGTTAGCTCAGGGCTAATCTTCCTCAAAAAAAAAAAAAAAATCCTACAGTGATCCAGTCCTTTAGCAAAGTGCTTACATAACCAAACTCCCAAGAGAGTCATGCAGCATCCACAATTCCAATTTGTTAATTTACAATGAGAAAGATGGCTTTAGAGCAAACCAAATGTCATATTATCTTATCAACTTATTTTTTTCTCCATAAGGAAAGCTATTTTTTAAAAAACGAAATTGAAATCAGAATGCTGCTGCATGAACATGGATTGAAGCAAGGCAGGTAATTGGTCATGGCACATGGCAGTGTTGCCCTGGGGCTCTCAGCACCACCATGAGGAGCAGATAGGGCTCTCTTAGATGAACACTGCTGATTCTTTCTTCTTTGATTTCCCTTTCCTACTTGTCATTCTGATTACTGCCTCAGATATAGATATAGATGTAGATGTAGATATAGATATAGACACGTGTATTTATATTTATATATACACACATATATTTGATAGATAGATAGATACTATCAGTTTGGGGTTAGCCAAATTTTGCTTTTTTTCCTTCTGGTGTCCTTGAAGCTGTTTTTTTTTGGCCTTGGGGAGAGACTTTTACTATTTTTTTCTCTTTATAAATATAATATACCCTTATTAGAAGTTTTTAAAAAGTATAGCTAAGAAAAAAATATGAGAGAAAAATCTTCCATAATTCCGCTACCTAGATATAGTCATTGTTAAAACCATTGTACTCCAGGGTTTTAAAAAATAAAAGAGTCATATTATAAATACTGTTTTGAAGACTTTTTAAAAATTTTATATATCATAATGATCTTTCCATGTTAAAAAATGTATGTTGTTTCTAATTTTTTGCTATTGTAAATGGTTCTTTATGAACATCCTTATAAATACATTGGAATGATAGCTGTTCTTTTCTTAAGGTGCCTAAATTTACATACATTAGTCATTATAAGTTGATTTTTCTATTTTAATTTTCAGAGTGTTAAAGGTGCTCTGCTGATGCCTCCATATATTTCCTATAATATGAAATTCTTTCTTATTTATAAGTCACTTTCAAAGGTTTTTTGTTTTATATATCATATTTAGATTTTTAAATACTTTATATATTATCTAATTTTTATACTCATTGTAGTCTCCTGAAGTAAGTGAAACAAACATTTTCCTCACTTTTCAGTAACTGAAAAGATGAATTAACTGAAGTATATAGAATGATTTGCTCAAGGTCATATAGCTAATGAGAGAGAGAGCTGGAGTTAGAACCTGCTTTTTTTCTTAGATCAGTGATTTCCAACTTGCGAGAAAGAAACCTGGAGGGCTGTGAAGCAATTGTAAAGAGTCCAAAAATCCATGTGTACATCAAGCATTATCTAAAAACAGAATAAACATATTATTTAGTAGACAGTATTACAATTAATAAAACATAAATTTGTTGGAAACAAGTATTAAATTAATGGTTGCTTTTTGTCATTATGTATTTTCTAAATCAATGAATAAAATATTATATTTATCATCACTTGGGAGATCCACAACATTTTTTAATGTAGAAAAGGCATCTTGTACTTGAAAAGATTAGAAACCAGTGCTTTTGGCATTGCTGGGGTTCTCTGTATTTGCTCACAAGTATTATAAAATGGCTTAGAACGCTTGATAAATCATGCTGTGAAAACATAGCCAGTGGTACTTTATCACAAATAAAATTTCCCTCGTGATGTGTAAATTATGCTGCCCTGAAATAATCTTACTAGGTCTTGTTCTTTAGAACTTTCAAAGAAAAAAAAAAGTAGGTGGTTGTAATTGTGTAAAGATATAAGACGTGAAATGATGTGAGACATGAAAGCCAATACATGCGAATAACTCTTCCTTGCCGTAGTTTGCAGAAGTATCCTGGGCACCGGCAATGTAGGAGAGCCAATCATAAATCACTTTGCAGACTGGAGGCCCCTGCCTCCCATCTGAAGTACCAGCCGTTTCACAACTCTACAAACTCAGAGTAGCTAGAACTAGCCTAATGTGGCAGAACCCTTACAGAATTTTACTTCAGAGACTAATCAGAAATGAACAATTTAAGGAATTTTCCCCTAAGCTTTCTTTAAAAACACAAAATATTTTTTGTTTTTTTTTTGTTTTTTTTTAAAGGTTTATAATTTTTTTTTTCCCCCCCAAAGCCCCAGTAGATAGATGTATGTCATAGCTGCACATCCTTCTAGTTGCTGTATGTGGGACGCGGCCTCAGCATGGCCGGAGAAGCAGTGCATCAGTGCGCGCCCGGGATCCGAACCCGGGCCGCCAGCAGTGGAGCGCACGCACTTAACCGCTAAGCCACGGGGCCGGCCCCACAAAATATTTTTGAATGTTTATAATAGGTTGTGTGGAACTGTAAGTAGTCAAATTCATAGGGATAGAAAGTAGAATGGTGGTTGCCAGGGGCTGAGGGTAAAGGGCAATGGGGAGTTATTGTTTAATGAGTACCCAGTTTCAGTTTTGCAAGATAAAAAAAGTTCTAGAGGTGAAAGGTGGTGATGGTTGCACCACATGAATGTACTTAATGCCACAGAACTGTACTCTTAAAAAAGGTTAAAATGGTGGATTTTATGTTATGTATATTTTACCACAATTAAAAATAAATAAATATGTAAAAAAAGAATAGGTTACTTGGAGATCAGATTTCAAAATAGATTTTTGGTTAGGACCTTTACCCACAATATCAAGACAGAACAGAATTATGCTAAGACATTTCAATTTTTTTGTATGAATTTGATTCAGAGATAGGTAAAAAGATACTGATACTTCTAATAATTCCTAAACCATATCATCCTATGTATGTGGACATAATTCATCAAAACTTAAAAATAAATAAAATAAATAGTTATCTGTGCAAATATTAACTCTTAGTATTTAGATTTTTTTTTGGTCTTGAGTTGCCATGTAACTCAAACTTAATTATTTTTTCTGTCAGTTTCCTCACATGAAAACATGAGTATTAAAACAGATCTGCTTTACTCTGATAAGAAATAGGTAGTAAAAAACAATAAAACACTTTTCAAATACAGTGTTAATATGTAAAAGCATTTAAATAATAGAATTTAAAACATCACTATTTGCATTTGACACCTGCCCCAGTTCATCATTATTCTCATTAGCAGCATTTATTTAGAACACCTCAGTCTGCTTTATATAATTCCACATGGTGTTTATATTCATTCAACATTAGTCTATTGGACAATTTAGAATCATGGAAAGACTAAGATATCCCTCATTTCCCTAGATTTCTCCTCTCTAAATCACTTAACCTTAACAATAATTTTGTTAACCTAAATTGAATACCAATCTTATGTTGACATCCTTTTTTAGATCAGATGAGAAATAAGGTATTTACCAATACCCTCAGTTATTTATTTTCTTGTCATAAAGCACATATCACAGAGTGGATATGCTGCTCTGAAATTTGTCACCACTTTACTTATTTGGCTAAGGACGGCTTGTTTGATACTTGGGTTGTCAGATCAAATTATAATTTAAATCCTTCAGCTATGTTTAGCCCCTTGGCAGTGGGTGAGTTGAGAATTTAGAATTCAGAAGCAGATAGTTCAGGAGCATGGTAACTAGATAGGAAGCATTTTACTTCTGTCATTGGTTTGAATCTGAACTCAGTTGATCACTATTGCTGTCCTATACAAGATGTAAGTGATCTGATTTGAATCTCTAATGAACAGCACCCCACGTTCATTAGTTCAAAACTCATCACTCTTGGCACTAATTGGCATTCTTGTTGTCAGCGTTAGGATAGAAGCCAAGGACTGAATCAGTCTGGAAACCTGAACTGCTGCTGTGTCTGAGTCATCAGTCTAGGTCGCCCATTGAGCCTTTGGCCTTTCCATAGAGTTTACAGCTCAGCGCAACTGTGTATACTTCACTCTCTGTGACTTCACAAAGCCAGATTAAAAGATGTTACTTAAAATAAATCTTTTTATGATGAGAATGGTAATAATAAGTTAACGTTTATTGGCCATTTGCTAGAGGCCAGGCATTGTCCTAAGAGTGTTAACTCACTTCGTTCTCACAGCAATCCTATGAGGTAGGTACCAATATTTTCCCCATTTTTTAGAGGTGAGGAAACTGAGGTACAAAGAGATTAAACAGCTTGCCTGAGGCTTCTCAGATAATAAGTGGTGCAGTTGGAATCCAGCTTAAATACAATTACTCTCTGGCTAATTATAGCATTTATTTGGTTTCTTTTTTTACCATCTTACTATACCACTGATATATTTTTTTAAATTCTGTGTTCAAATCAAATAGGGCGAATATCAATGTCTCAACTTTAAAGTTGCTCACCTTCGTGTCCTAGTTATTATCATTATTTGTTTCTGAAACAAGCAATGGCTCTTTCTTAAATTTGATTTATGTGCATCATTATTCTGAGGTTAAGGTACTCAAAGATCTTGATTTTACAATGGCTTTCATGCTTATCTATTTTTTCATTGTTGGAGCTAAATATTACCTAAACATAGAAACATTCTCTGACCTTATCTTTCTAAATTAATAGAGAAGAGAGAATCAAATAAAATAAAACATTGCTAACTACTTCATCCCAACACAAACATAGTGAATGATCACCAAATAGGCAGTCCAGGGCCGGCCCCGTGGCTTAGTGGTTAAGTGCGCGCGCTCGGCTGCTGGCGACCCGGGTTCGGATCCCGGGCGCGCACCGACGCACCGCTTCTCTGGCCATACTGAGGCCGCGTCCCACATACAGCAACTAGAAGGATATGCAACTATGACATACAACTATCTACTGGGGCTTTGGGGGAAAAAATAAATAAATAAAATTATAAAAAAAAAAAAAATAGGCAGTCCAGCTACCTCTTTTTGTTAACATAGTAATTGAATTCCTTCCACCTACTATTTTTGCAAAATTAGAAAGCAGATAAGAATTTTAAAAAAAGAATCTGAGAGGCCAGTTCAGTGGCGCAGTGGTTAAGTTCACATGCTCTGCTTCAGCAGCCCAAGTTCGCAGGTTTGGATCCCAGGTGCCAACCTACGTACCACTTACCAGGCTATGCTGTGACGGCATCCCATATAGAGTGGAGGAAGATGGGCACGGATGTTATCCCTGGGCCAATGTTCCTCAGCAAGAAGGAGGAGGATTGGCAGCAGATGTTAGCTCAGGGCTAATCTTCCTCAAAACAAACAAACAGACAAAACTGGGTCTCTGTTTTATGAGATTTTCCATAGTAGCTAGGGAGGAAGTTTTTAATACATGGAGATAAATGACCTTCAAAATAAAGTTCATAAACAATTAGATCATTTTAATGAATAAAATAAATTAATCTGGTTCTCACAAATAGTTTTCTTAAGACTTAGTAAAAGAGTATTTGCTGTAATTACCAGCTAGAAATAGAAAATAATCTATAATCACTTTTTATGTTTCTTTTAGCTGCCGTTTATACTCAGTTACTCAAAGTATGTTGTTAAGTCTCATTAGGCACATACTTATTGCTCAGTTTTGCTAACAGATAAAGTTTGAGGTGTTCCCCAAAATAACTCTTATTGAACTAAATTAATAATGTAAACTTGGTATTCTGGGTTTTACTGCTGATTTATATTTGCATGTAGCATGACCAACCTAGTACTTAATTTTCCTATATACAAAATAATCGTAATAAAGACTAACTTCAAGGGCAGTAGTATTGTTTCATTTTTGTTGTTGTTTTTATTAGAGTAATAACCAATACGTGATTGTAAATAACTTCAGATAGGTGAAATAGTAAGTAAATGTCTACTTAAAATGTAGTAACCATATAGTCTCTCATGCCTAATGTCTAGTAATTTGCAGATAGAGATGCACAGAGAGGATTGTTTATTATTTATTGTGCTTCAGTTCCTCTAAGCTATTTCTTTGACCAGCCAGTGATAGTGAATCATCCAGATTTCCAAGGACTTGGAAGGACTTTGGAGGAAGTCACTAAATCAACATAATCCCAGTATCACTGGAAACAAGGAAATCTCCTTGTTACTCTACATCTTCTGAGTTTTTCTCCTTATTGGTTCCTAAAAGCATTACTAATTAGTGTGGATTCTTGTGAAAGCGTGGTGTGGTGTAGTGGAGAAGAGCTTGGGCTTTGGCTTCATGTAGACCTGGGTGTGAATCACAGCTCTGAGTGAACTTGTGCAAATTTTTTCTCTGATCTTCAGTTTCCTCCTCTATAAAAAGAAGGTAATGATAGTATACCTCGGACAACCTCAAGGTATACTTCCTGAGACTTTCTCAGATCCCTGAATTTGCAAAAACCACAGTAGCATATAATTTTTTCAGTTTCATGCTCCATAAAATGGGGATAATGACCCATATTTCCTAGGTTGTTGTATTAAATTAAATCATGTAATAAATATGAACAACAAAGCTTGGTTGATGTGGACGCTGGACTGGATCAATCAGAGAGCTAAGTAATTCATTCTGGCTTATCTGCCTTTCAGGAAGTCCAATTGGAGTCATTCACAAATAGTTGAAATCGTGATCTAGATTAAAAAATAATATATGCGTTTTAAGCATACTCTTTGTTTCTGGGAAAACAGGAATCTCAGTCTGTGACCTGAGAAGGAATCCCAAAATTGAGGGCATGAGAGTGGACAGGACTGCCCCTCAGCTATGGGCAGTAGGCTCCTGAAGTCCAAAACGCAAGAGAAGCAGTCTATGGAAGCAAAAAAGAGTCTGATTTTGTGGGAGGGGACAGAAAACAAGGACCTGATGTGAAATGAAGGTTGTGCAAAGGTGGGATGGAAAAATAGTAGTAAGCCAGTTCAGGAGGATGCAAAGGTATGCAAGTGCCTCTTATGAAGTACCTACAGAAGAATTCTTGGGCAAGGCGGGTGCTATAAACAGCCCCACGTATTTTCCAAAAGCAGGGGTCCCTCATATCAATTATCTCAGCAATTGTGAGCATCCATTGAGCCAAAGCACATATAGTTCCTTACCCAATGACTGGTGCACAATGAGCATCCAATAATTTTTAGCTCCCTTTCTCCTTTGAATTGATTCTTAATAGTATCTCAGTGTTAAACTAACATCATAACCATTAATGACAGTTAAATCAGTTAATATGGCTGCGAGTTTAAATCGTTTGATCTTTCCTGGCACACAATAAGTGTTTAGTAAATATTTGTTGAATTTAGTGAATAATTTAGGATACCTGAACAACTAATACATCATTTTTATGGCACACTATGGACAAATATTCATTAAGTGCCCACTTTGTGCCATACCTTGCGATTAAAACTGTGTGGCCTATAAAGAATTTTTTTTTTATGGCTCTGATTCTCAAGGAGTTGATCTAGTTAAATAGATAAAGCATATTACATAAATGAAAAATTAGTTTAATTCAGCAATATAAGAAATGTTGCAACCACTAGTTGTTTAATTACATAATAATTGGAAGAAACAGTGAACAAAGGCAGGGAGGAAAGAGAAGGCAAGGAAATATTGGTGAAACTTTTGGGAGACAAGGATTTGTATAGAAGAGTGGCAGATAAGACCAGAAAGGTTGTTTATATTCTATTGGATCAAGATGATCACATTTCTGATTAAACCAAGACTTTTCTTATTCTTGGTTGAAATTCACACAATTTTGCCAGTCCAGTGGACTGTCTAAAAATAGATTTATCCCCAGCTCAGTTGACACTGTGGTAAATTTTTGTGTTTAACTTTTCTGTGACATTGTATGTTTACTCATCCCTTTCATTGACATTATTACCCACATTTTGAATTAAAGCTTATTGTCTAGTCTAGAAGTTGAAAGGAGAGGATCTCTAAGATATTAATAGGAGACTTTGTTTAGACTAGGTTTTAACTAATCCATTCTCAGTTTGGAATGAAGAGCAATTGGGTGATGAGCAGAATGAATGAAAAGGCAAAACAAAAAGGTTTTCCAGGTCTTCCTACATTAAGGTATGCTGTCTTTATTTGATAGAAAGTTTGCAAAAGCACGAAAACACCAAATGGATAGATCCATATGCAAATAAAAATGTGAACTTGGATAGAGATACAAAATACAAATTCTTTTGAAATTTTCCATGGTTTATATTTTCCAAGCTCTTCCTTTGTACTCTTCCCTCCTTGGCAACAAGTTGCTTCCATTCAACCTTTACTAATTTCATGATAAATTTCACGTGATAAGATGGTAACTTCTCAGAAACGTGTATCACCCTTTGCTATTTCAGTCAACCAATTTTATTGAGTCTTCTTTGTGAAAATAGCCCTAGACTTAGTCATATGCTATTTTTCTGTTCTCTTCTTACTTCTGGTAAATAAACACCAAGTCCCTAAAATGAAAGCAATAGCTTTAATAACACTTTGCGCATCAATACATATGAAAATAATGGTGAATTTCCTCTTTTCAGTGATTTCTGATTTTTGAACTAACCTGCATGATTACTCTTCATGAAAAGGCAGTGGGGCCAATGAAAGGAGAATATGTTTTAAACTAAAAGGCCTACGTTTGAATTCACCCAGCTGTGCAGCTCACTGGTTGGGTAACGTTGGGAAAGCTAAACTTTAAGCCTTAGTTTCCTCCTTGTAATATGCAAATAACAATACGTCCCAGGGTTGCTGTGAATATTAAATAAGAGATATCTTAGGCTGCTTCCCGCTTAGAGTACACTGGGAAAAAACGTTAATTCCCATTTCCTTTCTTTTACATCATTAGCGTTAGTGTGATTATTTGGGTCACGCATAAGAATACTGAACTTTGTTTCCAGCTTTCTGAGGTGTCTGTGCTGCCCAAAAATAGAATCTGAGTGGAATCACCCAGAGCCTGGCATACTAGCATGTAAAATATTCAGTGCTAACGTTATGAAGAAAGAATATTCCAACTGTTATTTTCCTACCCCTAACTTGCAAAAAATTTATTGACCTGTGTTGATGTGCTGAGAAATAACACGAAGCATTTAAATTTACTTTCAAAAGAACAAAGCTCTTAAATTGTCTCAGCAAAATGACTATCATAAATAGAAACAAAAAAATGGGTCTGTCAAAGCATTCAGACCGCCTTCCAATGCCCTACCTTTCAGCATTAATACCTAATGCTTCCGTCTACATATAATTCAGGTTCTCATCTAGCTAGATTGCAGATAGAGTGTATCTGAAAACATTTGCTTTTTTCCTTCCATATTTTCTCTTCCTTTCGTTTGTTTAGTTATACGAAAGAATTTCAGGGTTGGTTTTGGTCAGAAAAATTATAAACTTAAAATTCTACATAGCATTCCTTTAAAATACTTACTAAACGTATGTTTTATATTCACTTTTACCCTTTTTTTTCCCACAGTTGCTTTAGAAATGTGAACATTTAAATATTTGCAGTGGTTACGAGCACAGACTTAGTGTTAACCTTACATTTAATCTTGGCTCAGTCATTCACTTGTTGTGTGACCTTGGGCAAGTTTTTAACCTCTTTCTAAGCCCCAGGTTCTCGTCTGTAAAATGAGAATTATAACAGTACCTACTTCATAGATTGTTGAAGGAATGCGTAAAATAAAGCACAATGTCCTTAAAGAGCTTAGCATAGTGCCTAGCACATAGCTAAAGAATGTTGACTTATTTCTACTGGAATGATATATTTATAGGTATGTTAATATAATCATTATATTAATGTGGTGAGAAGTGGGAATCAACTGTACACCTCAGGATTACATACTGTTCTTGATACTAATTGTTTTGGGTTTTGTCAGTAACTTAATGTTAGTCACAGATGCTCTTTTAAAAATTCTGGGAATAGATTTTCTTCTTGGAAATAAAACTTTTTGAAAAGTGTGAACTTTGATATGTCCTGGATATCAGAAGCATAAATAAAGGAAGCCTTATTGTGTTTTCACAGAAATCACATAGTAAAGCTTTAATCTGATTACCGTAAAATTGGGGGAGCACACATTAAGTATTATAATTATTTATTGTTTTCCCATATTTACTTTAATAAATGGATTGACCATATTCTCAGTTTTGTATCAAATAAAGATATTTACATGTCATATGCGTTCTCTGTATGGATATTTTGTGCATTCCTTATGCTTTATCCATTAAAATTTCATTATTATCCTTTTCGTCTAGTCTAAGGAGAGATTAAGAAAGTCTGTTTCCTTAGTCATCTTAGTCATTATCCACCCCCATCATTCCTCCAGGCTAAGAACATCGTGCAGACTGAGTTATTAAAGCTGATCTGAAAGAGCAATCTGTTCTAAATGACTGTCCCTGGATCTGCCATGGAACCCTGTAAATACCCATCATTACTCTGGCGGGGCAGTATCACATTTCCTTCATGCTACTTTTGTGGCAGACACAAGTTAGGCAGTGAGATTTGGACTTTGGATGATTGATATAGGAATGGTGCTTCTCCTGAGCCAGGTAACCACAAATCTACTTTTCAAGATAATGTTTTAAAATAGGTATTCTGTTTTTATTTTTTAAAAATGTTTTTAGTCTTTAAAACTAAATAGGTTTGAACTTATAGCTTTTTTAATGTTTTTAGTTTTAGTTTTAGGCAAGAGTTTTCAATACCGTTTAGGTGAAAAAGAAATTTCTTAAAGATTCAATTATATTTCTCAATTACATTGAATCATGGGGTTTGCATAAGGCCCTCTATAATCCACTATACATGTATTGTTTTGGATGGTCAAGAACTTGTCTCTGGTGTGAGTATTTTTCTCATTAACAAAAGTTAGAAATTACATAGATGTCTCTGTTCTTTAAAAATAAGACATAAAGGGGTTTTATTTTTCATCTGATACTGGAGGGGGTACCTCACTACAAATCTATGAACTTTAAGAAAAATTCATTAACACTTTGGTATATATGAGCAATTTCTTTTAAAGAATTAAAATCTATAGCAATATGGAAAAATAGCAAATACAAAAATTTTATGTGAATCTACAAGCACAGGAATTCTCTCATGCTTATCCTCCAAGTGAAGACTTCCTCTGTCATAGATCTTCCAGATTCCTTGGCATTCCTGTGGATCATCCCAATGTGAGTAAATTGTTTCTGTAGCTGAGTGGCTGAATTAAGAAAACAGCTGAAGGCAAGCACAGGATCATGTTCAAACCACAATAACCACATGTGTTGGATGAGCCACTCAATTTTATGGGGAAGGCTTAAAACATGTAACCTTGTGTTTATTTGTCACTTATGAAATTTGTTTTTAACTATGTTGGATTTTTTTTAAAGTTTTAAAAATTGTTCTTTGTACCAATAAACTCTGGTAAAATCGAAACTAGTAGGTTTGTGGTATAATGTTTGTACAATTACTGCAATGATATGCAGGATAAGGGCTGTGTCACTTGGGAGGAGAAACTAATTTTAAAAAACTAGAATCTAGAATATAAGTTTGATGTTTTGTAAGCAAGATGTCCACAGTTACTGAAAATCATTTATTTAAAATATTTATAACCATATTTTTTTCAAAGAGCTCAAAAAACTTGGTACACTGTATTTGAAGATGTTACAGTAAAATGGGGAGAGAATGATTACTGCTATTCAGAAATTCTTTGTCTTCCTTCTATAACTTTTTTCTGCATTTTAAACCTATTTTAATTCTGTCCTAATTCCACTGACCAACCAACTCTATTTTACCTTTCAGCATGGGTCTCCTCTTACCTCAGTATTCTATACCTGGGTGAAAGGTAGGATACCAGGCTTGTCATGGCACAGTTTCCAGGGAAGAACTGTATTCACTTACAGTGTATGTAAGCATTTCCCTTTGGAAAATAAAATTGTTGCATATCTATTTGCTACCTGAAATAGAGGTTCCACTTTCCCAAGTCCCTACCCAAGACCCAGCAGCACATATATTATTATGCCTCAAGATCTGAGTGGGATAGTAGGGGGAAGATCCTCTCTTTAAATAAAAAGAAATTGTTGGAGCATCTACATAAATAGAAAATGCAGAAACACAATAAAGTAGTCTTGAGGTGAGTATCAGTACAGGATTAGTTTAGGTAAGAGGGCAAATGAACCTGTACAATGAAAATTTCATTACTGTGGTAATGAAAATAACATCCACATAATTCAGTTCTTCTCGTACCCTTTTCCCTCCTCAGTAATAGTTCTTTTGACTTGGATTATTTTAAAGTTTTCTTCAATTCTCTTTTTCATTTTTCCGTGTAAGTACAAAGTTCCATAACAAAAGGTGTAGTGAAACCCCTGATGTGATCGCAATAAACAAAGAAATTTTATATTCATTCAATATTCTATAGGGAGTCTCAGGATGACTGAAAATGGTAAAAAGATCTCTCAGTAAATTCCATGAGGTCAGGAATTCTGGTATATTCTGTGCACTGCTTTATCTCCAGTACCTGGTACATAGTAGGCCTTAGGTAAATATTTGTTGAATGAATGAATGGGAAGAAATACTACAAGAAGTAATGTGATTTAAGTAAGAAAGCTAGATTTAAACCAATGTGTTTCATACTCTCCAAATCTAAGAGTGATCCTTTATAAAAATAATCAATGGCATTTCTCTGAATTTTCAAAACTCAGGCTTCTACCAGGATTGATGATGTTATAGCACATTTAATCAGTACTAAGCAGTGGGATTAACATTTTTTTCCAAATTCATATTCTGAAAACATATGAGATTAATATCAAAGAACCTATACTTTGACAAAGTAGGTTTTTGAGATGTTGGTTTGGTTAAGGATTCTTTTTTATTGATTGTTAATGCTTGTGAAAGAAGACATCTGGCATAGACTTTTTCAAAATAACATACAAAAAAGTTATTCCAGGTACTAATACATGAATAGGAGTTGTATTATATTACGTTATATAGTAATTTTGACTTTTAAACAGTATCTGATTGGCTTTTTTCTGAAGAAGTTTATTCAAACTAATTTGGTTTTTTTTTTGTTTGTTTGTTTTGTTTTTTGTGAGGAAGATCAGCCCTGAGCTAACATCCATGCTAATCCTCCTCTTTTTTTTTTGCTGAGGAAGAACGGCTCTGAGCTAACATCTATTGCCAGTCCTCCTCCTTTTGTTTCCCCAAAGCCCCAGTAGATAGTTGTATGTCATAGTTGCACATCCTTCTAGTTGCTGTATGTGGGACGCGGCCTCAGCATGGCTGGAGAAGCGGTGCATCGGTGTGCGTCCGGGATCCAAACCCGGGCCGCCAGGAGCGGAGCGCGCGCACTTAACTGCTAAGCCACGGGGCTGGCCCCATCCAAACTAATTTGTTACTGGGTTTATTCTCAGGCTGATGGTTTTTTCCTCTCCATTGTTTTCTGTAATCTCTAATTAATGACTTTTAATGTTAGTTATCTTCTCTACTTTTGCTTAGCCCTTGGAAAAACAGTTCCAAAAACTCTCAGCTTTAAAATGTTAGACCTTAGCTTCATATTGGCTTTTTAGAGCTAAATTTCCTAAAATGTATCAGTGATTAAATGAGAGTAAATTTCCCATTAATTAAAATTAAGGCCCTTAAAAATTAAGAAGTTTGATATATTTCAAAAATAATGCCATTTTCTATGACAGACAGAATGTAGTGTAATGAATTTAGTATTAATTCCAAACATAAATCAATAAGCAACTTGGGCCTCTAGCTATAAGTGAAATTCTGTAGGTAGAAAAACCAATTGACCCCAACTGCCCATAGGTGCAGTCCTGCTATGGAATCCCTTTGCTCAGTTTTCTCCTGTCCAATCAGGTAGAATGTTTCACAGGCACATGGTTATACAGCTCAAAATAACTTGGGACCTGTGAGCTGACAAATGCTCTGGCTCCGGTGGTGACAGGTTGTCCAGCTTCTTACAGCCATCTTCACTGAAACTAACGTTAACTCCTCACTCTCTATGGACGGCTACTCTCTATTTCCAAGGGCGTGAAGAATTCTCTTTTTCTCCTGTACTTTCATCTAAAAGTTCTCCTTGGATATTATCATCACAGTGGAGTGCCTGAGCTGAACATCCTCATCTGGGTCAACTAAAAAAAGAAAGGTAATATCCAGATTTAAGTTCTCAAGTGTGTTTTGATAACAGGGCACTGACAATGGGAAAAGGGGTATTTTGGAGACCTAATTACTATTGTTTAGAGTGAAACCTAGGATAACTTTTTAATTATGTATGATGGGACACAAAATTATGTGAAAAATAAGGTTCTCTACATGTAAAGATTTTGGAGGGGGTTGATGATTCTCCCAGAGCTCACAGCCTACTTAGGTCCTAAGGAAAAATATCTCAATAGAGGAAGTTGTAACATGTTGCATATATCATTGGCATTTTCCACACATTCATTTATTAAAATAATGGTGTCCATATAGAGAATATGTGTACAATGCTTATTTCCTTTTTAAAGGAAAGCAAATCTAAAATAATATGACTCCATAGTTAAAGACTTTCATTTTAAATTTTTTTATCGTGTAAAAGGATATGCTTGCTATATTTAGTGTTGGGTGATCTGCTCGCTGGATTAATGTACACAACAGCTGCAAAAAGTCTTGCTCAAAGGACATTGCTCTTTCTTTCTCCTTTCTCTCCCTCCCTCTCTCCCTCTCCCTCTCCCTCTCTGTCTCCCTTTTCAGCTGCAATGACAGTCAGTGGCAAGTGTTTGGCCTGGTACATTGCACTATTAGCAGTAATTAAATGAACATCTTGAATTATATTTTAAAAACCGTATAAGCAAATAAAAGAGAACATGGGTTAATCTGTATTTCCATTCCCCCAAAGTGAACATTACAATAATGGTGCTAAGAAATTTTACCTTATCAACAGATATTTACTCATACATGTTAAAGATACTAACATCAATCAGTTTGAAAGAAACAAAACAGCTACACCGTTTTCTTTCTCAAAAAATTATGATTCAATTACTTCCACATTGGTAATGATGAAATGAGTTCTACAAGATCTAAATTAAAAATTTGTCCTAACTTTTTAGTCTCTCCTTAATAATAACTCTTAAGTTCACATAAAATCCATTTTCTAGGAAGTTGAGAATGTCTATACTTATAACTATAATAATCATTTTTTAAAAATTAAGGTATGCTGTCTGACACATGATTTGACAACAAGCAAAATATTTAAAATCAAGGCCATCCCAGGAAATCTGAAATACATGCACACTATACTTACTTTGTCAGGAGACAAAACTGTAGACATTACAGAATCTTATAATAATGAACTATGAAACAAACAGTTGGATACTATCCAAATTCTGGAAGTTTGTCTCTATTCCCACTTATAGAATATGGCTAATGCTACTGGAACTCATAATAATGTGTTAAAGCCCCAGTGTTCCATATATATATAATTTAGAATACATGTTTCTGTTACAATGTGCTTACAAAGGCACATATTCAGTAGAATGGACTCAGAACACAATTCATGGGCTCAAGAAATTGAATGAGTTTCTATCCAGGCTGGGTTCTGGAATTCGTAGAGGTGGTTTTTCAAATTTACTTTTTAAGAAATGGGACAACAGATAAATCAGGTTTCATTGTAAAGGACTTTAATGAACTCAGGGTTAGTATGTGAAAAGGTGACAGCTAAATTTCTCAATAGTTAATCCCTATATGTAATTAGGAGTAATGAACACAGCTCACTAACCTGAAAATATGAGACGAATCATACTGCTAACCCCAGAATAATTAGGTTCCTTCATTGACATTGAGATTTAACAAAGGCATTGCTTATCTCATGGTGTTATTGCCTACAACAAGACAAAAAAATGGAAAGATTTTCTTAGCTTTTTCCCTCTTCTAAGAGATGAAGAAGAATCAAGCACCATGGAGATCTTTTTTGAAATTTCTGTGGTGCTTCATAGTTGACAAAGAGCTTTTAAAAGTAGTAGGGCATTGTGCTTTCGCTTAAAGGAAACACACCAAGCACAGACAGAATGGTCTGTTTAGAAATCTAAGAATGTATTTTCAGCAGATACATTTTTTGGTGGAAACAGAAGTTGGTGTGACTATTTACCTAAGGTAACTAGAGAGTTCTTAGAGCTCATATATAACCAGAGTCACCTTGACAAGCTCTGTTCAGGCTGTGCGCTACATGGACCTCCAATTGGAGTCACAATGCACTCCACGCTCTGGGAGGGGCCCAGTGGAACCTTCCCACCAAGTGCTTGCACTAGAACTAGATCTTGAGATCCCAAGCCTATTTGGGGCACTTGCTCCTCTCCTGAACTAGCAAATATGTTATGTCAATTTAATTAGGGAAGTTATCTTTTTTCAAATTCTTAATCATCTAAAGAAAATTGACACAAATATTAAGAGGCTGAAGAAGGATGAAAATGTTAAAAAATTTTTTCTTATTTTTCTTGTTTAAAATGAATCTGAGTTAGTGGAGATTGACAAAGGTTACTCATTTGGGATTTCCTATATAAGAGCTAAGTTCATCGTGAATGGTTAGATCTTTTTTTTTTTTTGTGGGGAAGATCAGCCCTGAGCTAACATCCATGCCAATCTTCCTCTTTTTGCTGAAGAAGACCAGCCCTAAGCTAACATCTATTGCCAATTCCTCCTCCTTTTTTTTTTCCCCTTTTTCTCCCCAAAGCCCCAGTAGATAGTTGTAGGTCATAGCTGCACATCCTTCTAGTTGCTGTATGTGGGATGCGGCCTCAGCATGGCCGGACAAGCGGTGCGTCAGCGCGCGCCCCGGATCTGAACCCGGGCCACCAGTAGCGGAGCGGGCGCACTTAACCGCTAAACCACAGGGCCAGCCCCTGAATGGTGAGATCTTGAGAATGATATAAAACCTCATTTTTGTAGCTACCACCAAACCCTCTTTTTGGTCCTAGATTCTTGAAGTCTTCTTGTTTGCCTTCCATTAGCCTTTCCAGGGGTTGTAGAATTTACTTTTACACTATTTCTTTGCTATCTTTCAGATTAAATAGTAACTTTGGGCTGTGGCTTCAGTATCCTTTACACTCGTTCTTCCTACATGTTTATCCTCTTCTGTGCACGAAAACATACATAGTATGTTTCATAGTAGCCAGTCTCTTTTTCTCCTACTCAAACTAAGTCTTTGCTTTCTTTCCTTCCTTCCTGCCTTTACCAATTCAATTAAAACAATAATAATGGTTTACTCACCTTTGGCCTATTACCTAAAAATCTTTTCATTCCTTTAACCCCCGCCCTTTAAGGAATGTCTCTAATTAAACAGATTCCCACTAATTCTCCTATGTATCGCCTCTGCTCTGTCTCTCTATTTCAACATTCTCTTCTAACATATACCTTTGCCTGTATCTTTTTTTAGCTACTGTTTTTCCTCTTTCAAACTGAAAGGGGAATTAAGAGAATGGTACTTATATTATCTCCATAATCCTACTGACATATTTCTATATATCTCAACCTCTTATTCTGATAATACAATATATACTAATTTATTAAATTACTAATGCCACTCACACCAAAAATAGATTAGAAATAAAACTAAGATGGGGATGATCACTGTAACAGAGAGGGGATGGAAGTTATAACGATGAAGGAGGATTTACCTCAAAGTGCATTCCATCTGCAGCCAAATTTTAAAAAGGTGATCTGTACCCAACTCTCCAGGACTAGTTCCTCTGTAATGTGATTTGGTTCTTAGCCCAGCAAGAGTTTCTCCAAAAGAACTGATTTAGATACTTCTTTTGTTTGACATCATGGGATATAGAAGGCAAAACAAACAGGTCAATGCCAGCATTAAAAAGAGGGAGCAAAGTCTAATTTTGTCAATCGTTCTTCCTCTAAAGAGCATTCTAGGTATAATAATTACGCATCAGCAAAAAAGGGTTACCTTAAATTTGTATAGTGTTGTACATTTTTAAAGTACTTTCACAAACAAACCTACGAAGCAAGCAGGGTAGTTCTGCTCGTCCTCAGTTTAGAGGTGAGTTACTGTAAGATGTCCATCTTTTCCTATTCCAGCTCTCTACACAAATAATCATTAAATATTAGGCTATTTTTGTGCTGCCCTAGAAACCAGATTTGTTTTCTCATTTAAATATCTAAGGAACTTCATAGCCAGGAAACTTCAGTATTTATATTCGAATCCAAGTTACTTTGTATTAAAATTTTCCAATTCTCCAGTCTATGCCCCAGTTTAAATATTCATATTATAACCAAAAGATGAGTTTATACCACATGATATTTCAAACAACAAGGTCTTCTTAGAGCCTACAAAAGAGTGGTGCTGAGTTAACATTAGTTGAGAAATATGCCCAAAGATATCAGCATCAAGTTTTGTGTTTATGAACCAGACTCTTACATTTTCAGCAAGTTCTTAGGGCAGATCCTCTTTTCAGGAAAAATGAAAAGAGGCCAAATTAGTTTACATGATTTACTAAAGTCTGTCTGTGTTATGGATGCCACATTAATTGTTTCATTTCTAACCTCAGACCCTTTCACCAAAACCATGATCTGTTTTCAAGGGCAATTACTCATTCTTATTCTGAAAGTGGCATAAAATCTAAGTTTCAATTTTGTAAGAAGCGGAAAGAAGGAAACAAAGTCCAATGTCCCTCTGAATAGTCCAGATGAAGAGAACGCTTAATTTCCTTTCCTAAAACCTGTTCCTGCCTCATCCCAGCAAATGATTCTACCACTCACCTAGTTATTTAGGCCATAAACGTTGGAGTCACCCTTGACTCTGCTCTTTCTTTCATATCCCACTTTCAATCCATCAACAAATCATACTGGTTCTACTCTCAAAAGATATCTCAAATCTGACCATTTCTCACCATCTTTTACTGATACCACTCATTGATCCAAGCCATGATCATCTCTTGCATAGTATATTGCAATAGTCTTCTAGCTGATCTATTCATTTCCACACTTGCCCCCTTCAATTTGATTCTTTGCGTAGCAGCCATGACTGAACTTTTTCAAAACTATGTCATTTGCTTCTCAAAACTTTAAAATGGTTTCCCATTCCCACATTTAATAAAATTTACACTTCTGCAAGGCCTTACATGGTCTAGCCCTTGTACCTTTCTCACTTCTTTTCCACTACTCCTCCTTCTCACTCACCTCCTGGCACACGGGGCTTGACTCAAACACAGCAAACATTCACCTCCCCTGGCCTTGACACTTACTTCTTCCTCAGTAGGAAACTTTCTTCCCTCCAGATGGTCAGTCACATGGCTAACTTCTCCACTGCATTAAAAGCTTTGCCTGGGCCGGCCCCGTGGCTTAACGGTTAAGTGCGCACACTCCACTGCTGGCGGCCCAGGTTCGGATCCCGGGCGCGCACCGACGCACTGCTTCTCCGGCCATGCTGAGGCCGTGTCCCACATACAGCAACTAGACGGATGTGCAGCTGTGACATACAACTATCTACTGGGGCTTTGGGGGGAAAATAAATAAATAAATAAAATTAAAAATTAAAAAAAAAAGCTTTGCCTGACCTTCCCAGCTAAAATACCACACTGTCTTCCCTCTCTCTTCATTTTCTATTCCCTTGTCCTACTTTATTTTTCTTTTTAACATTTATAACTTCCCCACTAGAATGTCAACTCCACAAGAGCAAGGACTTTGTCTTTTGTTCACTGCTGAATCCACAGTGCCTAGAACAGCGCCTGGCACATAGTAGATGCTCAAATATTTGTTGGATGAATAAATGAAAGCTACCTTATCCATAGTAGCACTTGGGCTTTTAAAAGTACAAATTTTTATAACAGATAGCTTTTAAATTAATGCTTGAAAGAGAAAGTGATACATTTTCATATTTCCTATTTTAAGTAATATTTATCAGTTTAACAATTTATGCCTTTTCACCTGTGAACTCTCTGAGTTGGAATTGGTATTATCCCATTTGATAGATGAGGATAATTGAGATTCAAACACATTAAATAACTGGCTCAAGATAGCAAAATTATTTAGTGTTGGAGCCGGCATTCAAACACAGGTTTCTGATTGTCATCAGATGTTCTTTTATAATTCTGGTATGAAAATGAAGCATAATTCCAATTATTTTATCCACCATAAGTAAATTTTCATTTGAAAGTCACCTTGAAGTTATTACTTCTTTTTTTTTTTTTTTAAAGATTTTATTTATTTTTTCCCCACAAAGCCCCAGTAGATAGTTGTGTGTCATAGCTGCACATCCTTCTAGTTGCTGTATGTGGGATGCGGCCTCAGCATGGCCAGAGAAGCGGCGCGTCGGTGCGAGCCCGGGATGCAAACCCGGGTCGCCAGCAGTGGAGCGCACTCACTCAACCACTAAGCCACGGGGCCGGCACCGAAGTTATTACTTGTTTTACCAGTTTATATATTTTCTGTGTCTGTAAGTTTTCTTTGTAAATATGATTTCTATCTATGTGTCTTACTTTACCTTGCAATTTTAAAAAAAAGATAACAGATTTAGCAGGAAATTCTAGAGAACAAAAGAATTCAACAGATATTTATTGATCGTCTTCTATGTGCTGTGTGTGTACAGAAATGGTGGTGTACAAAACAAAGTGAGGTAGACAGAAAAGTAAATAGGCAAATTGAACATATTGTAGTAAGTGCTGTGTTTGGGGGAAAGGACAGTGAACTTTGGGAGCACAGTGGAGAGGTACTCAAACCAGAGAAAAGAAGAAATCCCAGGGCGATGTCTCAGCTAAGAACTGAAGACCACGTAGGACTTGGCCCAGTAAGGTAGTGAAGGGAGATTGGGACAGGGAGCAGCCCAAGCAAAGAGAATGTGTACAAAGATTCAAAGGCAAAACAGTTCATTCCTGAGACTCCGTGTATTTCGACAGACTATAGATAACGCTGAATTAACTACAAACTTAGAGTTCAGTTTCTCTTCAAAGTTTTTCCATGGACCAAGTCACTTCACCAGTCCTGCTTCCAGTTCTTATCATGGTATGTGGCTATAGTTGTCATGTAATCATAATAATAGTAACTGCCATTTATTGAACATTTACTAAATACCAAGCACATTTAATCATCACTTCAGCCTGTGAGATGGCCGCTGTTATCATCCCTGTTTTATTACAGAAAAGTAAACTGAGGCTTACAGAGGTTAATTAACTTTCTTGAGTTTATATAGCTAGGAAGTGTCAGACTGGGATTTGAACCAGATCTATCTAACTGCAAAGTATTAGGTAATAAATACTACATTATAACATTGAAGAAACCCTTTATTTTAAATAACTGAAAGTTTTATCATAATAACTTCTCATGATCATAAGCATCAGAATATGCACACATTTACACCTCAATTGGCCTTTTTTTCTTTAAAAAGAGAAGAAAATGGTTGCGGAAAGCAGTGATTACTTATGTGAGTATTTTCTTTTCTATGTCCACCATAAATATAAACTTTTTGAAAGTCCTTCAACATTAATATCATCTTTACTTAAGTGTTGTTTTTTACTAGTATCATTTGAGTGCCCGTTGTAGTGGCTGGCCCTGTTTTAAGAATTTTGCATTCATTATTTTGTTAATCTTCACTCCCCTGGGAAATAGATATTATCCATGTTTTACGGATGAAGAATCCAAAGCTCAGAGACATTCAGTAACTTTCTCTAAGTCACACAACTGCTAAGAGATGAAGCCACAATTTGAAAACAGATCCACCTGATTCCAAGGCCAGTGATCATTCCATGTTGCCTCAAGATAAACGCCATCTTAAAATAAAGAGTTAGAGACAAAGTTACATTAAAACACAATATACAGTAATGTCCAACTAATAGAGAGAAGGCCATCCTAATTTATGAATCTCTTAACTTTCCCCCTAACATTTAAATGTAGACAGAAACTCAAACCAGGCCCATGAAATAGTTGATTTACAAATGAGAAGCATTTTCAACCAGTATATTAATTACATTTTCAAATAGCATTTTGCACCTTATTTCATATATCTTTAACTGTTCTTCTACATAGTTAATACACAAATGAGACAAATTTTCAATAGGGATATCAATTACACTTTCATATACTGTTTTGTATATCATTCACTGTTCTAAAAAGTTTAAAATAGCCATGTAGTTCTATTTAATGAGTATATCATAATTTAAGTAACTAATTTCTCATTGGCCATAGTTTCAATTTTTTAAGATCGTCTATACTGTGATGAATATCTCTGTAGATAAATCTTTGCACCCTTCCAACACCTTTGCATTTTCTTTTTTTTTTTTTTAAGATTTTATTTATTTATTATTCCCCCCAAAGCCCCAGTAGATAGTTGTGTGTCATAGCTGCACATCCTTCTAGTTGCTGTATGTGGGACGCGGCCTCAGCATGGCCAGAGAAGCAGCGCGTCGGTGCGAGCCCGGGATCCGAACCCGGGTCGCCAGCAGTGGAGCGCGCTCACTTAACCACTAAGCCACAGGGCCGGCCCTGCATTTTCAATTAACCTTTTTTTAAGGCGCAATAGACTTCATCCAAACAAAAGGCTCCAGTAATGGCAATCTCAGGCTGCGGGAAGCGTGTGGAAAAATTTTGCTGTAGGTGACCCTTTTAGCCATCTCTAATTGCCCTTTCAAGTTAACTGCCTACTTTGCCAATTTAGAGGTTAGTTTTGGACAGCACTCTAAAAGTTTGAGAACTAGGGCAGTTTCTAGGAAGTCTTATTTGTGATATAAGTGAGGCTATCATATATAAGGGAAAGGAGAGGAATGAACTGAAATGTTTTGTGATAGAATCTTAAAGCCAAAAAAGATTGAGGAGATTACTTTCCTCTCTATCTTCCCAGCACAAGGCCCAGCACATAGTAGCCATGAATGGCAAACAGTCTTCATCTCCATTACCATCTCTGATTGATTGGTGGTGACTGAGGGAGTGAAGTGTTAAGAAAGTCAAAGTCAATGGGAAGAGTACTATAATTAGTTAGCTGCCTCTTTTAAGGAGAGACATGAATAACAGCCTATGGGTCACAAATTTGCCATCCCTCTAGTAAATGTGCGAATGAATAAATTGATATAATATTAATAATATAAAATTGGTTTGCATTACCAAAATTTCTAGTCCAGGGGACTTTGAACTAAAGTTATTGAACTAAAGTTATTACTATTTTCTCAAAACTTTAAAAATTATTTATTTTTTTGAATAGGTAATATACTCATATAATTAAAATTCAAAAGTCAAGAAAGGATATACAGTGAAAAGTGTCCTGCCTTGTACCCCATTTCCCTGTCTCCCATATCTCCTTTCCATCAACATTAATTTAAGAGATTTTTTAAAACCTAGGCTCTAACTCATATCTTTGTAGAAATTAAATTAATTATACTTTATTTGAAAAGGCTAAATCATTACAGTTTTCAAAAGCAAATGGGGCCTATAAACAACATTGAATTTTTTTTTTTTTTGAGGAAGATTGGCGCTGAGCTAACATCTGTTGCCAATCTTCTTCCTTTTTTCCTTTTTCTCCCCAAAGCCTCAGTAGATAGTTGTATGTCATGATTGTACATTTTTCTAGTTACTCTATGTGGGACACTGCCTCAGCATGGTTTGATGGGTGGTGTGTAGGTCCACACCCAGGATCCGAACTGGCAAACCGCGGGCTGCAGAAGTGGAGCGCGCAAACCTAACCGCTACGTCACTAGGCCAGCCCCAACAACATTGAATTTAACTTATTTCTAGTCAAAAAACAAAAGCGTTATTTTTTTTCATGAGCTAGACCTAGTTTGTATTTTCAGTAATTAGATGAGACTATGTTGTTAATATCTTTCAATTTCTTTATTTTATTACATTCAAGGTAAAGGAGAAAGGATGGAGAGCAAATCCTTGTGCATGAAAGCACTTTATAACTAAAAGCCCTTTACAGATATTATCAAAATTATGTTTAGAAGTTGTATTCAATGTCACTATAGTTACAGCATAGCTTTCACAGTTGAACTTTTTTTTTTTTTTTATAATTTTATTTATTTATTTATTCCCCCAAAGCCCCAGTAGACAGTTGTATGTCATAGCTGCGCATCTTTCTAGTTGCTGTATGTGGGACGCGGCTTTAGCATGGCCGGAGAAGCGGTGCGTCAGTGCGCGCCCAGGACCCAACCCAGGCTGCCAGCAGCGGAGCGCACGCACTTAACCGCTAAGCCACGGGGCCAGCCCTGAACTTGTATTTAAAGAATTTAATAAAGTGATCACCCATGTTTTTATTTTCAATTTCAGGGAAATCTCATTCAGTTCCTCTTCATTTTACAATTTGAGAATAATGGTTAAGTCTTTAAAGTAAATTTTGTAAAAGTATCAAAATTAGGCAATTTTTTATTTCAAGCCTTAAGTCCTTAGGAATCCATCATGCTATAATAAATATAGATATATTATTCTCTAGAGATAATCTAAACTTTTTGTTATTATTATTTTGTGACAGCATGCAAGACGACAGCATAGAAGCTTCTACTTCCATATCTCAGCTTCTGAGAGAGAGCTATTTAGCAGAAACTAGACATCGGGGAAACAATGAGAGGAGTCGAGCAGAGCCTTCCTCCAACCCTTTCCATTTTGGCAGTCCTTCTGGAGCTGCTGAAGGAGGAGGAGGCCAAGATGACCTTCCAGATCTTTCAGCCTTTCTGAGCCAAGAAGAATTGGATGAAAGTGTCAATCTGGCAAGATTGGCCATCAATTATGACCCTTTGGAGAAAGCAGATGAATCTCAAGTTAGAAAACGTCTTTCTTCTGATCAGATGAAACACTCACCTAAATCAAGTTTTGACCCTAACTTCTGCCAGGATAACTCTCGAAGTCCTACCAGCTCTAAAGAGAACCCCCAGGAGGTAAAAAGGCCACAGTATAGTTCTGAAACCCAGTCCAAAAAAGTATTCTTAAATAAGGCTGCCGATTTCATTGAAGAGCTGTCCTCCCTTTTCAAAGCCCATAGCTCCAAAAGGATTAGACCTCGTGCCTGCAAAAACCACAAGAGTAAATTGGAATCTCAAAACAAAGTTATGCAGGAAAACAGCTCCAGTTTCTCAGATCTATCAGAAAGACGAGAAAGATCTTCTGTTCCCATCCCTATCCCTGCAGATACTAGGGATAATGAAGTGAATCATGCCCTTGAAGAGCAGGAAGCTAAGAGGCGCGAAGCTGAGCAGGCTGCCAATGAGGCAGCTGGTGGAGACACTACCCCAGGGTCTTCACCTTCATCTTTGTACTATGAAGAACCTCTGGGGCAACCTCCCCGGTTCACTCAAAAGTTACGGAGCAGAGAAGTTCCAGAAGGAACCAGAGTACAGTTGGATTGCATAGTGGTAGGAATTCCACCACCTCAAGTAAGGTAAAAATGTCCTCTTAGTAATGTTTGGTAATTGCTTTCCATCTACCATGATGCTCCCAAGTTTATCTTTTAGGTATGTGGTTTCAAAAATTATATACTCTCTTTGAGAACGTCAGAGTCTAAAGCAGCACTGTCCAATAGAAATATAATATTATCCACATGTACAATTTAAAAGTTTCTAGCAGTCACATTTTTAAAGTAAAAAGAACTGGGTGAAATTAATTTTTAAAATATATATTATTTAACCAATATATTAAAAATATTATCATTTCAATATGTAATCAATATAAAAATTATTAATAAGAGAGTTTACATTCTTTTTGTCATACCAGGGCTTCAAAATCCAGTGTGAATTCTGTCCCTACAGCAATCTCAATTTGGAAGCTAAATTTTCCTAGGAAATACTTACTCTGCATTTAGATTTCAAAAAATTTATAGTTGAAAAAGTAGATTGACATACCCACGTTGTTCCAAAGATACTTAAAAGTTTTATAATAAAACTTTTGAATTGAGTATCAGTTTTTTAATTTAATTTAATTGAAATTAAATGTAATTTAAAATTCAGTTCCTCAGTTGTACTAGCCACATTTCAAGTGCTCCATACCACATGTGGCTAATGACTATGATATTAACACAGGTCTACAGCCTGTAGCTTAAAAAAAGAAAATATTTATGATTTTACTCAATGAATACCTGTGGTATTTTTTAATTTTAAAGAAAGCCAAATAACAGAATAAAGATAGAATAAGACTGTGGCTAAGATCACTTTAAAGGCTCATTTTCAGGGGCTGGCCTCATGGCTTAGCGGTTAAGTGTGCGCGCTCCGCTACTGGTGGCCCGGGTTCGGATCCTGGGCGCGCACTGACGCACCGCTTCTCCGGCCATGCCGAGGCTGCATTCCACATACAGCAACTAGAAGGATGTGCAACTATGACATACAACTATCTACTGGGGCTTTGGGGAAGAAAAAAAGGAGGAAGATTGGCAATAGATGTTAGCTCAGAGCCGGCCTTCCTAAGCAAAAAAAGGAGGATTAGCACGGATGTTAGCTCAGGGCTGATCTTCCTCACAAACAAAAGAAAAAAAAACTTTTTGATATTCATTTAATGAACACTATTCTTTGTAATGCTCAAGTCTTCCCGTAGTATGACTGCTGAGTAGAGTGGATATTCATCTTTTATGTGCCTACCAGTCAGGTTTTCTGTGAAGCAAATGAAGCTTAAGCTTCAGGGCTCCTTATTTGCATAGGCTACACCTAATTTTGTGTTTCTAATTTTATTTTATTTTTTTAAGGGGTCCTTCCGTGTTTATGAGCTGTAGGCCCCACAAAACCTGGATCCAGCCTTAGCCCCAGGGTGACATTTGCTACATCTAATATTATAATGTAGTAATATGTGAATAATGTGCTTGAAGTGTGTTACTTTTGTAGAGAATTACTGGTATTTAGAGTCCTATAAGAGGACCTAGTTTGAGGTTAGGAGGAATACCTTAGTTTTCCTCCCTAACCACCTAATTACTATTAGAATATGATTCCACTACTATTTAACATTTACTCTAGGTATGTAAGCAGAGCCTCATCTTTTTCTTACAGAATATTCATATTATTGGACAGTAATAGTATTAATAATATTTTTGTTTATATATGCATATTGATTCAAGGGATTCTAGTCTAAAGACATATTCTTTGGAATAAAATGCCTTTTCCAAGGCAACATAAGGCAATATTAAATATTATTTCTACAATGGCATATACATTTTACTATCTGTTTATCCAAATGGCCTCCATGAGGGCAGGGGTTCTGTTGTTTTAGCTTTATATCTTGAGGACCAAGCATAGCTTCCAGTCCATAGAAGTCACTAAGAAACATTGAAGTAAACTAATGCATAAAGAAACAAGAAAACAAGAAACTCAACTTAGATTTAAATCAGGTGTGAGACAGTTGGCTTAAGATGTGGTAAAGGGTCGGAACTGAACAACCCAGGACAGTGTCTACCCTTCAACTCTAAGCATGCCTGATGACACTCCCTGGGACTCTGGTCAGTAATACTGGTGAGATGTCATCACAGCACCATGATGGGCACCACTCGGTGGCATCTGGTCAGTCTAACTGGTGAGCAGTCAAGTTGTGGTACATACACATTTATTTAGATTAGTTTTGCCCAACCCACTAGTCTCTGGACAGAGATTCGACCAAAAAAATTAGAGCAGATCATTCAGGATTCATTCTCCCCATTTCTTGACCACAACAATCTCAGATACAAAAAAGAATTCAGTGCTGCCATGAGAACAATAAGCCAGGAAGAACTGTAAGATATCCATTCCCCAAAAAAACAAAGTAGTCTGGTGGTCACTCAAAAACTGCTGAGTCAACCAAATATAAATTTACAAATTTACAGATTTGAAAGTGAAAAAATGTACATATCTTCCATGTAGCAATACTAATTTTACCTGGGAAGAATTTCTTTACTGATAGAATTCATGCCTGTATCCCAAGCACTAGTTTGGTGCCAGGAAATCAGTAGGTATTCACCAAATATTTTCTGAATTAATTAGGACTTAATTTCATGACTACGTTATATTAAGAAAAATTTATAATTTTCCAGGTAGACTGTTGGCTGTCATTATTTTCCTAAGCACAGAATTTACATAACTAACCAGAAAGCAAATATTTATTTAGCTTTTACTATGTGCTCAGCACTGTGCTCAGTGCAATGACAGAGACAATATAAATATGTGTCGCTGCCCTTCAAGGAACTTGAGATCCAATTAAAGAAATTTTCCTAATTTTTATAGTACAAACCATAAGAACTATTGAGCGTCAGAGAAGAGATGGAGAACTAGAAAGATCAAAGAAGGCTTCAGATACATATCGGGGATTTAGTTGAACCTTCAAGAGTGAGAAGGATTTAGGTAGAAATTTACTCATTTATTCATTCATTCATTCAACGAATACTTACTGGGTTACTAAGGTGACTCACTGGGAGTACAAAGCAATTGTGAGCTATTGGAGGTCAGGGACCTTGTTTTGAAACCAAATCTAAAACTATTCTGAAAGGACAGTTCACAATCTAACAGAGCAATCAGACAGACACATAATCAAAACATTGCAATATTGTGTAATAAGGGCTATGACAGAAGTATGTATAGGATGCAATGGCGGCTCAAAGGAAAATGTGGTGACTTTGCCTGAAGTGCAAGATAAAGGAAGCGTTAACGCAGAGGTTCCTCTTTAGTTTGTGGAGACGAGGGGTGGAAGAGGACAGCAGGTGCAAAGGCCCAGAGACGGGTGTTTTCAGGAAACTACAAGTAGTTGGCTACGTGAAGACCATGGGGTACCAGGTGAGGAAAGGTGAGAGAAAAGACTGAAGAAGTAGGCAGAGGGATGGGTCATTTTAGGCCAGGTCAACTCAACATGTTTATATAAAGGCAAGGTGCTGGAAAGGTAATAATATTTTTATCTGACAGGGAGGAGACTGACCTAACTCGAAGGAGAGTAGAGCCAGATGATTTTGAAGAGCCTTGAAAGCAAAGCAGAATAGTTCAAACTTGGTTTCAAAAGCAACTAGAAGCCATTTAAGATCGTGGATAGGGAAGTACCAAGACGAAAGGGAGAATTTAAGTAGAATTAGTCTAGAAGAACGACTTAGACCCAAAAAGAATGGAGCCACGAGGCCATTTAGGAAGCTGTGGAAGGTGTCTCAGGCATTGGTTCTCTGATCTAACTGAGGTGGGGGAAGTGGGAAAGCAGAGAAAAGGTGTGAGTGAGCAATATTTAGAAAAAAAGAAATCAAGCCGAACTTTGTGACTGACTAGAAAGGAAGGATGAGTAAAAAATTTCTTCCACAAGTTTGAAGCTGGGAACCTGAGAGAACAATAGGGTCACTGGCAAGGACTGAGAAAATGGAAGAGGTGGCTGATTTATGGAAGCCGATGATTTGAGTCTGAAAAAATGGAGGGACTATATCCAATAGGCTGTCAGAAATGTAGGACTGAAGGTCAAATGAGAGAGTAGTGGAACTGGAGACATTCCAAGGAATGACCTGGACATGGGGAAGTCTGGACACAGTGTCTCTGTAATTACAAAGGGACTGTATTTACAGGTAACAATTGGAACTAACTTCTAGTAGTGCTAGACTGGAGTAATGTTTTCCAACCTTCTTTTGGCAATAACTCTTCCTCCTACTTTTCTCCCCACAATAAATATGATAGATGTTACTCCAAAGCATACTTTACATACACACACACACATTTTTTTAAAGACAAAATTAGTACTTTGAGGATTAAAGAGGATTGGGGTGGAAGGAGCCTGCAACCCTACCTGCTTGCTCACCACTGAAACTCCTAGGGCATCTCCTAGAACCCAGGAGCACAGATTGTGATCCAGAGGATTCCTTTAAAAATGCATTAAAATAATAATGACACATTTTGGTTTACTATATAGGAACACCACAGTCAATAAGAAAAGTACCCTTTTTGCAACTTTTGCAAGAAAATGTAATAAGTATATCTGGCAACTGAAGTCTAACCTTGTATCTTTCTGCTCCTGTGTGCAATCAGTATTTTACCCACGTTCTTGTAACCCTAGTTTAGCAAATAGAAAAATAATTTTTGCATATATTTGTTGATTTCCAAGTTTTGGGGTAGAAATTGTTTTGTTTTGTAGGGCTGGGATCCTATATCACTGAAGCTAGCGTTTTTGAAAGCTTGTTAATCTCGGACAAAGCTTCATTGGAGGAGTTGTCTTAGAAAATGAAATACATTCATGCATTACCCACAGATAAAAGAGTCTGGAGAAATTCACAGCAAATGGCCATGATCCCTTTTTGTATCCTGACTCCAAATTCTTTTCCCAGGAATGTACAGCTGGGTCACATTAAGTATGTTTGCTTGTACACAACCTTCTGAAGCAGGACAAATTTACCTTTTATAGATGTCAATGCCTGCTTTGGCTGTTAAGTTTTGCTATTGCTACTTCTGGACATTTGCCTGTGAGTGTTGTGCTGAGGAAATAAAAAGGAAATAAATTAGTTATAAAGACAAAGGATATTTAAAATGGTATAGGAGAATTTTAAAAATATTATTATAAATAATTATATATAGTATATAATGTAAAATATATAAATATTTTTAAATATTACATTATTTAGGGGCTTTTTCTTCTACCTTTTGGGAAAATCTAGGTACCTTCATTCTTTCATTCGTCCAACAAATGTTAAGTGCCTATTACATGCCATGTATTGTTATAGGCACTAAGACTAAAGCATTGAACAAGAAAAATTCCCTACCTTCCTGAAGCTCAGAGTCTAGTAAGGAACACAGACAATAAACAAAAATTCCGCAAATGATTACATAATTACAATTGTGATAAATGTTATAAAGAAGGGTGCATACAGCAAAGGGACCAAACCTGAGTAGGTTGGGGAAGGTTTTCCTGAAAAGTGATATTTAAGCTGAAACATAAACAATAACTAGGAGTTAGCCCAGGAAAGTGGGGTTTGGGGAAAAGTGTTGCAGGGTGAGGGAATAGTACATTTGAAGCCCTCAAAGCAGCAAGACAATTGTTTATTTTAAGGAATTGAAGGAAATGATGTCACAAGAACACAAAGAGTTAGGAGGAACTTTTGCAGTTTCTTCAGAGACCTCCTCATCTGAAGGAACCTCTCACTTCCTTTGTTCCTTGATCCAGATGTTGCCATCTCTAGTCAACATTTTAGCACCTGCTCCTCAGTCCTTACTCTAAGAGTACATCCCTCATATACTCTGTTGGAGTCACCTTACCCAAGCAGGTGGTCCACTGAGGTGGGATCTGTTTTGAGATGGAAAACCAGGCTAATTTCTGTGGTATTCACTTGGGCCATGGGAAAACCCACATCTTTGCCCTTGCAAACTTTGGAAATGTAGGCTGCTCCCACTAATGTCCTCTCTCCTTGTTCTTCCCTCATGGGCAATGCTAAATATCCTTTCACCTTAAAAGCTTTTGAGGCAAGAGTTGGGTATAAGCCTCTGTACCCCCGCAAACTCTGAAGGCTACAAGTCAAGCTCTCCAAAGGGTTCCATAGAAGTCCCTGTCACTTGCCTACCAACCTTCTTTAATCTTTAATCAGTGTCTCGACCTCCTCATATATACTCCCAAAGGGGACAAGGATCGCCAAACTGAATTTTCTGGATTGTTTTTTAAAGTATGTTTTGAATAGATACTGAAAAATATTTATAAATATATGTGTAGTATTAGAATAATAGCACAAACATCAGTGTGCCCATATTACCATTATTTTTAAGTCTAGTGTCTTCCCAATCCTGTCCCTTCTTCCCCACTCAGAGGTAATCACTAGCTCAAATCTTGTGTTCTCTCTTTGAATTTTTCTTGACAGTTTTTCTTCATAGTTTTACTATACATTCTTATGTCCCTAAACAATATTGGTACAGAAATATTTACAGGTGAAATGACACAAAATCCTGGATTTACATTAAAATAATTCAAGATGGGGAGAAAGGGGGGGCAGAAAGAAATACAGTTGCCATATGTTGATAATTTGTTGAAGCTAAGTGATGTATGCATGTGGGTTCGTTATACAGTGTCTCTACTTTGTGTATGTTTGAAAGTTTTCGTAATATAAAGTTTAAAAATATATTAGTAAATTTTACATTTTAAAATTTTTATGTAAATGAAATCGTAATGTATATATTCTTCTGCTACTTGAATTTTTTCTCTAAAATGTATACCCATGATGTTGCATATAACTCTAATTCACCCATTTTCATTGCTATATAGTATTTTACTGAAAGCTAAAGAATTGTATTATTGATGTACATTTGGGTTGTATCCAGTTTTTTTCCCAATATGAACAATGTTATTATAAACATTCTAATATATTCTCCTGGTGCACGAGTGTATCTAGGCATGGAATTGCTGACAGGTTATGTACAACTTCAGCTTACAATAATACCAAATTATTTTCCAAAAGAATTGGCTTTAATTTACATTCTCACCAACATTGTGTTAGAGTTCTGGTTGTTCTATATCATTGCCACTATGGATATTATCAGACTTTTTAATTTTTGCCAATTTGATGGGTATCAAGTGTTATCTTGTGATTTTAATTTTCATTTCTGTAGTTACTAATGAGGTTGATAATTTTTAAAAATATGTTTATTGACCATTCAGGGTTCATTTTCCATGAAGGGTCTGTTTACATCTTTCACTCATTTTTCTATCAGTTTGTTTGTTCTCTTCATATCAATTTGTAAGACTTTAAAAAAATATGATTAGGATACTAATCGTATGACAAATGTGTTATAAAAATATCCTCTCCCAGTTTGTCTTTTTTTTCTCTATGGTATCTTTTGATAATTAGATATTTTTAACTTTAGTATCTAATTAATTAAAGTTTCCTTTGGGGCCGGCCTGGTGGCTTAGCGGTTAAGTGCACATGCTCTGCTACTGGCGGCCCAGGTTCAGATCCCAGGCGTGCACCGAGGCACTGCTTCTCCAGCCATGCTGAGGCCGCGTCCCACATACAGCACCTAGAAGGATGTGCACCTATGACATACAACTATCTACTGGGGCTTTGGAGAAGGAAAAAAAAAAAAAAAGGAGGAGGATTGGCAATAGATGTTAGCTCAGAGCTGGTCTTCCTCAACAAAAAGAGGAGGATTAGCATGGTTGTTAGCTCAGGGCTGATCTCCCTCACAAAAAAAAAAAACAAAATTTTCCTTTATGATTTTGGTTTTTATAGTTTGTATCTAGTTTAAGAAATTTTTCCTAACCTCAAAGTCATAAAAATATTCTTGTACATTGTCTTCTAAAAGTTTTATAATTTTACCTTTCACATTTAAGTTTTTAATCCATTTCAAGTTGATTTTTATGTATGGTGTTAAGCAGAGAACACATTTAAATTTTTTTTAGATTGGATAACCAATTGTTTCAGCTCCAGTTTATTGAAAAGTACATCTTTTCCCCACTGGTCTATAATGCCAGCTCCATCATAAGTCAAAATCACATAAACATTTGGATCTAGTTCTGGGCTCTCTATTCTTTTCCTATGGTTTATTACGGTACATTAGAGTTTTCATAGTTCTTGATATCTAGCTTTTTCATTGTAAAGATTTTTGGCTTTTTTGGCCTTTTGCTTGGCAATATAAATTTTAGAATCATCTTGTCAAATTCCACAAAAATTTTCTAGAATCTATTAAGATTTTTGGAATTGCATTGAATATGTAGATCAATTTAGGGAGAATTTGACATCTTTAAAATATTGAGGCTTCATATTCAACTTCACAGTGTGTTTCTCCATCTATTTAGGTATTCTTTTTTTTTTTTTTAAGCAGCAATCTGTTTATTTATTTATTTATTTATTTATTTTGTGAGGAATATCAGCCCTGAGCTAGCATCCATGCTAATCCTCTTCTTTTTGCTGAGGAAGACTGGCTCTGAGCTAACATCTATTGCCAATCCTCCTCCTTTTTTCCCCCCCAAAGCCCCAGTAGATAGTTGTATGTCATAGCTGCACATCCTTCTAGTTGCTGTATGTGGGATGCGGCCTCAGCATGGCCGGAGAAGCGGTGCGTCAGTGCGCGCCCGGATCCGAACCTGGGCCGCCAATAGCAGAGCACGCGCACTTAACCGCTAAGCCACGGGGCTGGCCCTTAGATATTCTTTAATATATTTCAATAAAGATTTGCAATTTTTTCTGAGTCTTACAAATCTTTGGTTAGATTTATTTGTAGGTACCTCATTTTTTTGCTATATAAATGATATCTTTTTTAAAGATTACTTTCTGTTTGTTATATATAGAAATACAACTAACTTTTATATATTGGTTTTCTAACCAACAACCTTGCTACATTCATGAGAATTTATCTTACATTTTTGGGGGTGTTCTTCCTTTCTAATCCTATATCTCCTATTTCATTTTCTTATGTTATCAAGCTAGCTAAGCCCTCCAGTACAATGTTGAATAGAAGTGATGATACTGGGTGCTCTAGTCTTGTTTATGATCTTAAAGGGGATGCTTTCCATTTTTCACCATTACATAGGATTTTGTTATAAGTTTCTTTTGTTTAGGAAGATTAAGATTTTTAAAAATCATGAATGGATGTTGAATTTTATCAAACATTTTTTTCTGCATCTATTGAGATTATTATATGATTTTTTCCCCTTTGCTCTGTTAATATGGTAAAGAACATTGATTTTATAATATTAAGAAAAACTTGAATTCTTGGGATAGTCAACACCATCAAAGTGGCTCCAAATTGAACAAACACAAAAATTTATTCTGAAAGAAAGGTTAACATAGCACACAGAAGAAAGGAAGAAATTATATTTTAAAATATATAACATTGGAAAGATTCAACTATATTGCATCAACAATAACAACAAAACTAGAAAATTCAGCACATTCATTTGTTCATTCATTCAATAAAAATTTATTCAGCACTCACTATGCATCAAGAACTATTTCAGGCTCTTGAGATTCATCAGTAAGTAAAGCAAAGTTTCCTGCCATGTTCTGTTCTAGATGAGGTGAAGGAAATAGACAATAAACAGTAAATTTAATCAATAAGTAAATTATGTAGTAATTTAGTAGTAAGTACTATGAGAAAAAGAAAAGGTAAGAATTCTAGCAGGAGATAATAAAAAGTTTCCAGTCAACTCTGCCCAAAGTAATTTAGTCCTTTAAAAAATTATTTTAGAGATTGTGTTGATCTTCACACTTATTCATCCTTGCTTTTGTTATGTCTAAAATTGGCTATGTGGTAAGGGTGGTCTTGCTGTCTTGATATTAGCCAATTGCTTATTTATGCTTTTCTTAAGTTATCAAGAAGTTTCTACCCCGAAGAACTCAATAAATTATAGCAAAATTCAAAGCGTAGACATATCCTCCCCACTTGTACCTCCACACTTCCGTGAGTAGAATATAGGCACCGGATGTGAAAACTTAAGTCTGTTAGCTTAAGTTAGTTAACTCAGTAGGAGTCAAACAGGACGTACAAAACACTGAACTGTGTCACAAAAGCCAGCTTAACTTTGAGTCCTGTTAGAAAACGTCTATTATTGTCTTATTGTCTAACATACTCCTGTTGCACTATATATATGAAACGTCACTCTGATGCATGGAGAGAGCTGAAGATGTCAGTAAGTAAATATACTACCTTTTGGCTGTTTCAAGTGTTACACTGACACTTAGGAGATCAGGCATTGTTAGACGAAGCTGGTTAAAGACAATTCAAGGAAAGTTCTTTTCTAGCCCCCAAGCATTCTTGAAAAATAAAACAGAAAACGAAAATGAAACAGACTTGAGGCTATAATAATCCTAATTTGAATTCATTCATTTAACATCCATACAACAAACATTTTTTAGAGCTGCTACAATGTGCCATACACTGTGCTAGGAGCCAGATAAATAAGTGGTAAACAAAACAAACATGGTAATCTCTGCCCTGTGGTGTTTGTTGTCCAGGAAGGGAGAGAGATATTAAACAAATAAACCTACAAATAAGTATATAATTATAAGTAATATATAGGTTCTGTGAAGGAAATGAACAGGGTATGAGGAGATAAATAATAAGAGTTGGGACAGGGACATTAGAAGGGCTGGGGCAGGGTTAAAGAAAGGCTCTGAGTTATCATTCTTTTAATGAGCATTATTACTGTGAGTCAGAATAAGACATTCAAATTACATCTAGAAGTCATTAATGTGCTAAAAAAATGAGTCATAATGTTTATCCAACTCATATTTTAGATAAAATAGTAACCTAACAGCAGAATGGTAATATGCAGCCCAAAAGTCCAGTTAAATCTGAAAAGTGTGTCCCTTCAGTGTCTTCATTTCCAGGCTTGGTAGCTAGCTAGCCAAATTAGCAGATCTGGCAAGCTATCCTTACTGCTTTAAGGGTGGGTCCCTCTTTATCTTTTGGACCTGCCCCATTTCCCCAGATCACTGGCTCATTTCTGCTGAGCCGTGAATCATGTCTGGCACTTACTGCCGTTCTGTGTCATGAGGATTTGGTGTTCTAAAAGCATGCAGCTGGTCAGGGCATTTCTATGAAAGCGTTCCCTAACATGGATAGACGTTGGAGTAGAGTATGTCTTCCTCCCTACCTTCAAAAGTCTTCTGGGTAGCTGGGTAAATTTTAATACTTTTTCAGAAGACAGCCTGACGGGTGCATTATTTCTGAGTGGATTATGGTGTTAAAGTCAGGGTGACGGTTACCGATTGTTCTTTTGGGCTGGCTGAAGCCATGCTGGCCATCTGAGTAAGGACACTCAGAAATGCTTCTGACAGAGAGTTTGGGCATTTGAATCATTCCACTTATCGCCTCTGGCTGTCCAATTGCTCATAGATGTTTCCACTCTCATTTTGGTAAGGAAGAGAAGCGTTATCTGAATGAGATAACCTTATAATGTTTATATAAGGGAAGGTATTTGTTTATTTGTTTTGAAATATTATTTATATTTGTTTTATCAAATTAATACAAATACATTGCTTAAAAAGTCAAATAATATTAAAGAATAGACCACTTTCAACACTTTTTTGCAGTTTCCTATTTATTTACCTCTAGATTTCTAAATAAAATGCCAGTGGTTCTCAAACTTTTTGTTCTCAAGACCCCTTTACAGTCTTAAAAGTTGTTGAGGCCCAAAAGAAGTTTTGTCTGTGTGAGTTATATCTGTGATTATCATATAAGAAATTAAAACTGAGAAATGTTTTAAATAGTTTTGTACTTATTTTTAGATAACAATAATAAACATGCTAACATAAATATTTTATGAAAAATAGCTATTTTCAAAAAAAATTTTTAATGAGAAGAGCGGCATCATTTTACATTTTTTGCAAATCTCTTTAATGTCTGGCTTAATAGAAGACAACTGGAGTCTCATATTTGCTTCTGCATTCAGTTTGTTGTAATATGTTGTTTGGGTTGAAGTAATTTAAAAAATCTGGCCTTACACAGATATGTAGGTGGAAACAGGAGAAATATTTTAATAGCCTTTTCAGATAATGTGGCTATTCTTGTTTGATACTACATCAAAATTCAACTCACAGTAGTTTCTTAAAGGTTGGTTGCAATGTGAAATCTGAAACCATACCAATGAACTTTCGTACTCTGCTACACTAAAACCCTTTGTCTGCCTTGAACTTTAAATAGATAACATCACGCATTGGTCATTTGGAAAGTGAGTAATGCAGATCTTCCTATGTTGACACATTTTATTATATAATCTTTTTAAAAAATCACATTTGTTAATATCACATCGATTTCATCAACAATCTTTAGGTATTGGGAAGCCCTAAACTCACTGTGGGGGATACAAGTTTTCCAAAACTCTAATTTTTCCTTAAAAGCTTGAATTTTTTCATTGGCAACAAATGTTATCGGTTATTTTTACTTGAGACGACAGGCTTACTTCCTTCATTTCTGAGAAGACATCTGCTGAATACTCAAGTCTAAATAACCATAATTTGTCAGTTCTTTCACGTTAAAATATTATTTCATGCATTAAGTGCCTAGTTCAACTCAAAAAAATCACAAGTGCCCTTCCATATCCAGTAGAAACGCTTTATGCTACTTCCCATTTCACCACCCAGAATGTTAAAAAGACGTGGATTCAAGGTTGAGATTTAATAAAAGTAGTGATTTTTACTGCTTCATTGAGTTTTTAAGTGACATTTTTAAGTGAGACTGGATTTTTTATTTTAACTGTGAGTGTGGTGGTGAAGAACATACTGACCACTAGTCAGTTTTGTGATACTGCCTTAATTTGTGCTGCTAAACCACCAGCAATTTTACCCACTGTGGCTTTTGCACTATCAGTGTAAACATCAACACAATGAAAAGGCAAATAATATCTTAGTATTATGTGAAAATAGTTTTGCCTTCACAGGAAGTGAACCATACTTTGAGAATTGCTGTAATATGTTTATACCACTATTGCTTGGTATGCTATTAGCTATTTTCTGACTTCCTGTTCCAGAAGATGGGGTTTTAGCACCCCCCACTAAACCAGCACCTCCATTATTCCTTCCTTCATTGCCTCAATAAAATCACATCACACTGATGTTTAAAAAATATTTAATGTTTACCTTCTTGTTACAATGTAAGTACTATTTGCTGCCAAGCCCAGTAAGGTAAAATGAATGTTTCCTTGCTTGTATAACTTTTTATTTTGACCTGGAGCTGATTACCATCTTGTTTTTTTATGTGCTTAGTTCTGTGGTCCTATTACAAATATGTCTCAATTCTCCAATACACTTGTAAAACATCTCCTAAATATTCTGTTTCACACAGTTAAGCCATCAGGCCCATTTGTTTTTCGCTAGAGAAGTTCCTCCTGAAGCCCTTCTTCCTCTTGCTCCAATATGCCACGCAGGTGGCAACTCAGCCTTCATCTGGGACATCCCCTAAACTGCTCAGAAGAGGGGTGTGACCTGCTGTAGGGATCTAAGTGCTCATTTTCCACACTTGAAATTAGTTTCCCTGTTTTAATCTCCGTGTATCCTCCCCCATAGCGCACATCCCCACACCTGTATCTCCAAATCCTGAAACTTGCTGGGGTTCTGCTGCACAGATTGGCTTCTATCATTGACACTCCCAAGTCGGCACTTGGTTTCCAGATTTTTCAGCTCTCCTGGCTCCTCAGTTTGCTTTCTACCTTCCAAAAGTTTTTGAGGTCTCAGGTCTGCTGTTGTCTCCCTTCCCATTCTTTTTGTCCTTGTGCTTTTATACCATTTTAAAATTCCTTTATTCCCATTTTAGAGGCATTTCAGGAGGGGCATAAAGATAAACACATGTGCTCAATATGTCATGTTTAATTGAACGCCCACTATTTGTATTTGGAACTGTCTATGCTCTGAGGGTCTGTTCATATAAGCTCCTCGAAGTCTTGTTGAGATTTATGCTTTGGGAGATCTATGAGCCCATTTCAGCAGCTGCATGTACTGCTATTGCTACAATAAATCAAAGACTGGCATAGAATTTGATGAAGCAAATAACAAATACTCACAAAATATTAACTATCAATTCTTTCCTTCATTTGGTCTTTCAACAAACCCAGCATATATTTTCTGTGTACCAGATACCAGGTACCAGGGCACTGTTGTAGGTGCTAGGATTATAGTGGTGAATAAGACTAAGGTCTTCTCACAGACTTTACAATCTAGTGGGAGGAGTAAACAATAACAAAGTAAACATGTATATAAGATAATTTCAGATAATAATAAGTGCTGTCACGATAACAAAACAGAGTAATGACATAGAGTGTCTGAGGATAAGGGGGCTACATTAGGAAGAGGATCAGGGAAGTGTCTCCAAGGAGTTGACATTTGAGCTGAGGCCTGACTGATGAGAAGGACCTATCTTTGTAAAGGTCTGGAGGAAGAAGATTTCAGGAAGTACAAAAATCCTAATGGAGAATAGATAATGTGTTCACAGAATAGAAAGAAGACCAATGTGGTTAGAACATAGTGAAGGAAGAGTGATGGGAGAAGGGGTCCAGAAGTTAGGGCTGGAAAGGCAGATTTGGATGTTATCCCAAATAGAGGTGATAATTGAAACTATGGGTTGAGATAAGATGGCCAAAAGATAGAATATATAGAGAACTGTACTAGGTACTGTGGACGCTACAGAGCATATAAGGTACGGTCCCTACCTTCAAAGAATTTACCAAAATCTAGTGAAATTGGTGAGACAAGACAAATTCTCAAAATAGAGAATAGTAAAAGTTAGGATATAATCAAGTCTATCATGACATAGCACAGGTTTTAAAAAAGTGAAGTTAGAAAAAAGTAACAATCATTGAGAATTGATGGTAAAAGGTACTTAGTGTAAGAGGTGATATCTGAGCCAAACTTTGATGAACGAGTTATATTTCCAGTAGCTGAAAGGCAGAGGAAGAGAATCTCAGATAGAGAGAAAAACATGAGCAGAGACTTGAATGTAGGGGTGACTATGATATATTTATGGAACAATAGAGAAAAGCTTGACTATTGGGAAGTAGTCGAATAGGTGAGTTTTCTTAAATGTGCTCTAGAATCTTGCTTTATAAATGGTGGGAAGGTGGGATTAAAGCACTGAGTGGTTAAATTTGAAATTGCAATAAAGATTAGCGACTGCCAAGACTCCTTAATTTTTGACATTGAGTAGTGGTAACACCTCACCCACTTAATTACTTTTTATTATGATGTTTATTAATAATTATTATTTCAAAAAAAGGAAAACAATATAGAAAGAGATACACTGAGACATCTCACTCCTATCTGACTTGCTCCATCTCGTTTCCCCTCATCCCTAATAGGTAGCCACTTTTGATTTTCATTTCCTTCTTTCCAGTTTTCTTTATGCAAATGCAAACAACATGAATATATCTTATTTCTTGCTCCCTGTATTAGTTTCCTAGGGCTATGTAACAAAGTACCACAAACTGGGTGGCTTAAACAATAGAAATGTACTGTCTTGCAGTTCTGGAGGCTGGAAGTCTGAAATCAAGGTGTCAGCAGGGCCATGCTGCCTCTGAGACTCTGGGTAGACTCCTTCCTTGCCTCTTCTAGCTTTTGGTGGTGGCTGTCAACGCTTGGCATTCCTTGGCTTGCAGCTGCATCTGATTTCCGTCTCTGTCATCCCATGTCATTCTTCCTGTGTGTCTCTTTCTTCACATGGGGTTTTCCTCTTCTTGAAGAATCCCATTCATTTTAGATTAGGGCCCACCCTAATAACTTCATTGTAACTTGATTATATGTGCAAAGACCCTATTTCCAAATAAGGTTAAATTCAAAAGTACTGGGGATTAGGACTTCAATATATCTTTTGGTGAGAGATAATTCAACCCATAACACCTACATTTCTTATACAAAAGCTAATACTCTATATGTACTATTCTGCACCTTACCATTAAAATTTTAACTATATATATCTTGGGGTTCTTTCTATATCAGTACATGGTGACCTTTCTCATTCTTTTTTTAGAGCTGCATAGTGTTCCATTTTGTGACGGTACCATAGTTTATTCCATCAGTCCCCTAGTGATGTACACTTGGATTTTTTCCAATCTTTTGCTATTTAAATAATTAACCTGTATGTTCGTCATTTTGTGTGTATGCAAGTGTATATGTATGATAGAGTCCCACAAGTGGGATTGTTGGGTCAAGGATAAATGCATCTGTAGTTTTGGCAGATATTGCCATATTCCTTTCCAAGGGTTGTACCATTTTACGTTCCTACTAGCAGTGTATGAGACTGGTCAAATTTTTAGACTTTTGCCAATGTGTTACATGAGAAATGATATTTCCATATAGTTTTAATGTCCGTTTCTCTTATTATGCACCTCCGCATTTTAAACATTATTTTATGTATTATTTTGTGTAAACCTTTGGACAAAAGGTTATTTTATATTATTTTAACATAGTTAACATATATAACTATATTATAATAAAAATTTCTAACTTCAAGTATATAGGATTAAAATAAAATACCATAACATACTTAACTTAGGTTATTTGCCAGGGTTGGGCCACTCCTGGGAGAATGTGACCCATCCTCCTGATTCTGATGACTCAAGTAACCAAACAAATTAATTTTATTTAGCTAGGTCAGATGCATTTTGATAGTAGGGAATGAGTGCACTCATTTTCACAAACCTTTAATATCCCTTAGATTTTCTCCAAGTAAGCTAAAGTAGCACTTACTTAATGCATCCTAAAGAAAGCTATAAGTCTTTTTAGGAAAAGCCAAGTTTTACATCAAAGATTCTGCCCTTCATGGTTAGCTGTATTTGCTTTCTGATCCATCTTCTTTCAGTTGTATCATTCTTAATAGGAGCCACTTTCTAATTTCCTGAGTAAAATGTCAATGTGATTTGAATATTGCCAGCTTTTATCATTGTTACCATCAAGTTATACCACAGTAGTGGATTGTTCAATATTTTGACAATAAGTTTGTCACTGTTTTCTTCTTAGGAAACATCTGGAGCCATCTATGTTATTAATTCTCACATTTCAGTCATGTCCAATATTCCCTTCCTCGCAGGTGGTACTGTGAAGGCAAGGAGCTTGAAAATTCCCCAGACATTCACATCATCCAGGCGGGAAATCTGCACTCACTGACCATCGCTGAAGCATTTGAAGAGGACACAGGACGCTATTCCTGCTTTGCTTCTAACATCTATGGGACAGACTCAACTTCTGCTGAGATTTATATAGAAGGTAAAGCAAAATTCTCTTAGATCATGGTACTTACTAGTAAGACATATAGTTATAATAAATAAGTATTTATTGAGGGCCTAGTCTACCACACACTATTCTAGGCAGTGGGGATACAGCAGAGAACCAAATACTGTCATGAGCTACGTAATGACATTTCAGTCAACCGAGGACTGCATATATGATGGTGGTCCCATAAGATTAGTACCATATAACCTAGCTGTGTAGTAGGCTATACCATCTACATTTGTGTAAGTACCTCTATGATTTTCAGACAATGGTAAAATCACCTAATGACACATTTCTCAAAACATATCCCAGTCATTAAGCGACCCAGGACTATAGAAAAAAATCCTTAGTTTCATGGACAGATGGAATTTACATTGTAATGGGAGAGACAGAAAATAAATAAAATATATATAGTAGTCCCACCTTATCCATGGTTTTGCTTTCCACAGTTTCAGTTACCTGTAGTCAACTGTAGTCCAAAAATATTAAATGGAAAATTCCAGAAATAAACAACTCATAAGTTTTCAATTGCATGCCATTCTGAATATCTTGATGAAATCTCATGCCTTTCCACCACCTCTGCCCAAGGACATGAATCATCCCTCTGTCCAGCATATCCACGCTGTGCATGCTACTGGCTTGTTAGTCACTTAATAGCCATCTGGGTTATCAGATAGACTGTCATGGTATCGCAGTGCTTGTGTTCAAGTAACCCTTGTTTTACTTAATAATGGCCCAAAGGTGCAAGAATAGTGATACTGGCAATTCAGATATTCTCTTATGGTACCTAATTTATAAATTAAGGTATGTATGTATAGGAAAATCATTACATAGAGATCGGTACTATCTGTGGTTTCAGGCATCCACTGGGGGTCTTGGAATGTATCCCCTGCAGAAGAGGACTACTGTAATATGATAGGTATATGAAATGGTTCAGATCACCAATTCCAACCTGTGTGTTTTGGTACGGGGAGGGTTCCAACAGCAACAAAAAGCAATTCTCCACAACACCAGTTGGGTGTCCTATAATTTAACTCAATTCTGACACCATCTACCTGGAGATAGTATCAGATCCCACAGGTTAAGGGCTCAGTTCTTAACAAGGACTTGATAAGACTGCCTCCCCACCCCACTTCAGATGCCAATCTCAATTAGTAGGTCCCCAGGTAACCCACAACTTCTGTCCGACTTGGCTACAAATTAGAGGTTCCCTTGACCCCCTCCTCAGGTTTGATTCATTTGCTAGAGAGGCTCACAGAACTCAAGGAAACACTTACTTATGTTTACCAGTTTATTAAAAGATATGATAAAGGATACAGATGAACAGCCAAATAACAGATACATAGGATAAGGTCCGGGAGTGTCCCGAGTACAGGAGCTTCTGTCCCCATGGAGTTGGGGTAGGTCCTTGCAGGTCATTGCAAGGACTTTGGCTTTTACTGTGAGGGAGATGGGAAGCTCTGGAGGATTCTGAATAGAGACGTGACATGATCTGACCTAGCTTTTAACAGAGTCACTCTGGCTCCTGGTTGAGAATATACTGCAGGGAGTCAAGGGTAGGAGCAGTGAGACCATTTGGGAGCCTTGAAAAGGCACTTACATCAGCACCACACTTATCTGACTAATTTTAGGGAAGAAATCAATTTACGTTCCTTATATATCTACTTAAGTTTTTGTTCCTATTTATCTCATTCTCTGAGATTTTTCTGGATACTCTTCTTTAGTACTTTTATCATCAATAATATCTTATGTATGCCTTGGTTTTAGCACTTAAATATTGTATTCTTGTGGTATAAATGCCCCTTTACCAACTAGACTGTAAGATACGGACTGTCTCATTCTTCTTTATATTTCCAATACCTTATCTGTTACCAAGTACATAGCGGTTATTTGATGAACATTTATTGAATACATGCATGAATAGAAGTGTGTTGTACGTTTTTACCCTCAAATTTTTGGAGTACAATAAATACCTCCAGATTTAGCTCTGTTATATCTTCCTGGAATTTACTATCTTGAGAACTAAATCCGGGATCAAAGCTCTGCTAACAGTGCTGAGATTGGATTGCTGATTTTTTTCTTTGTGGTAACAGAGCTTCAAACACCCCCACTCCCAAGATGAAGTGTGACTTGTTAATATTAGGACTGGACGGAAGAGCATCCACCTACACCTACAATGTTTGGAATCCAATGTAATCTCTTCTTTTATTTAATCTGTGTAGGCCAAGAGGAAGAGGATTTATGTTGGACACCACAGAACATCTGTAGACTGCTCTGTTAGTCCAAAGCCATCAGCAGGTGTTTTACATACAAGAACACTTGGAATTTGGGCCAGTTAGTTTGAATTGTATCACTAACTAGCTCTGTGACCTTGAGCAAGTCCTTCGGCTACTTGGAGTCTATTCCCTAATCTACAAAATTGGGTGGTAGTGTAGGGGATCACTGAGTCCACTTCTAGGTCTAAAATTCTGTAGGTCTTCAAGTGCCTAGGAACCAGTTAAAGAAATTATCATCTTAAAAATGTTCTATCTTGTTTTTATTTTTCCAGGGGTTTCTTCTTCTGACTCAGAAGGGGACCCTAACAAGGAAGAGATGAGTCGGTAATTCTAATTTTCTATCTTTCTATCTCTGAGCCTTAGCATCCTCAGATCCTGAGAAAGCTGCTAATTGGTTAGTAGAACTTAGCTCCAGGGTATGACTTCAAAAAAAAAAAAGATTGGGCAGATTGGAGAAAACTCTACTTCTTTTGATTAAGTCTTGTCTAGCAGATTAATGTTAATATCCCCAATATTTTAAAAATGGGGCATCACCTGTGAAATATCGTCATACTTATGCCTATAGAGTGAAAAACAAATAACCCAGTGGTTCAAAAAATTCATGTTTTCTGACTGAATAACAGTACTCACAAGAACACAAAACCCAGTGATCCTAAATTATACATATGAGTGATCTGGACAAGTCATAACCTTTTGCTAGACAGTTGTGTAGAGTACTGAACCATTCCTAATACCCATTGCATCCATCCATTCATTACTTTCCACAGCCGTTGACTGAGCACCTACTTTACACCAGGCACTTCACTAGATGCAATGGGTATTAGGAAAAATCAGATGCTTCCTGCATTCAAGAGACTCACAGTCTAGTAGAGGGAAATATATAGCAAATATAGCAAAAAATGTATACCAAACATATAAACTGTAAGAGTAATATGGTGTATTAGACTATGATCTAACCATATGCAGGGTGTATAAGACTTGGCACAAAGGACTATTGACTGCTTGGGGAGGGAAAGAGAGACCAGGAAAGGCTTCACAGAGTTGATGACCTTGAGCTGGTTCTTAAAAGAACAGTGGACAGTCTCAAACAAGGGAGGGAAAGGCATTTCAGACAGAGGAGGCTGTGGGCAAAACGCGTGGAAACCAGAAGCAGACGCAATAGCCATTCCTTGAGATTACCTGAAACAAATGGCAATATTTGGAAGACTAGTTGAAGAGTTGTTAACTGTGTTTGCATAGTATTCTGTCCTCCCCTACATAGGGTAAACACCTTAAGGGCAGAAATCATGTCTTATTCTTCAAAATCCTTTGTGTATGCCTATGTTGCAATGATAATTTCCTTTTAGCTTTTGTGGGGGTAAGAAAACTCATAACCAGAGTAAATGATTTCTCCCTTTCTCTTCCTTATCATTCTCATGGCTTTGGTTCAATTCCTCTTCTTTCCTACCTCTTGGTACCCGTCACCTCCTTACAGGTTCTCCTGTCTGCTCCAGCCTTTTTCTCTCTTTTACAGTCTCCAGACTACAACCAATTATTCTTTAAAAGATAAATCTGATCCTATCATTTTAAAAAGTTTGTTATCTATAGGAAAATAAAAATCAAACACAAAACCAAGAACATTTAAAAAAAAATCTTAACATGGCATTCAAAGCCTTATTCACTAGAGTATTAAACAGGCTTTCCTGCCCCCTCCTCCTCCATTCTCCTGCATCAGGCTTTCTACACTGCTGCCATCTCACTCAAACAATGAACAGTTCATTTTCACCCTTTTGTTCAAGCTGTTCACTTTGCTAGGAGTGCTCTATCTCCTTTTTTTTTTCCAAGCTTTCATTTTCTTTATTAAAAAACAGAAATCACCAACTCACGTAAAATAATTCATCAACTCATAAAAAGGAGTAGAAACAAAAAGTCAGATATTAATTTTTAAAATATCTGACACTATAATGTGTGTATATAGTCTCTTAAATCATTTAAGACTATCTCAGTATTAAACACCCAGCTTTTCTCAAATTGTTGCAAACCCAAGTATCATTTGCCTGCAAACTCTTATCTTTGAAAACCCAGTTGAGTTTTATAATAAACTCCTCCTCCATTGCACACTCATCACTCCTTCCTCAAGGATCTCATGACACAGATTACAAACGTAATGGGTATGAATTTTGATATACAAACTTAAATAAGCAAGAAATATCTCATTTGTTTATTTTCTTTAAATCTACTTGTAGTAGTTAGGATTTAGCTTCAGTTGTGTGTAAAAGAGACCCAAAATAACAGTGACTTAAATAAGACAGATATTTATTTCTCATTTACACTTAAATGTGAATTTGGCTGGTAAAATGGTTCCACATTCCACTGGGTTCCTGTCTGCTTCTAGCTTTCTGCTTCATCTCATTCTAAGGTGTGGCCTCATCTTCTTAGTCTAAGATTGGAAGGAATAAAGGGCATACCCTGCCACCCTTTTAAGGTCATCTCTCTTAAATTACGTACATCACTATCCCTCATATCCCATGACCAGAAAGTAGTCACATGGCCACACTTGGCTTCAATGAATGTTGGGAAATGTAGTCTTTATTTGGAGTAGCCATGTAAAGAAATGAGGGATTCTATTATTGTAGAATAAGAAAGCAGATGTTTTGGGGACACTGATTGCATCACCCATAATTCTGCTTCTGAGACCCCATCCTGCCTGGCTGGGAAAAAATCAAATCTGTCATTATTGGGTGTCCCTTTCCCCTTCCATGGTTGTGCAAATATCCCCGGGATATATAGATCAGTTTGATATCAAGCACTGCTCTAAGCATCTTACCTGAATTACCTCATTTCACTCTCACAAAAGACCTATGAGGTAAGAATTATTATTTCCCCATTTTAGAGATGAGAAAGCTGAGGCAGAGAAAGGTAACATCTAGACAAAGGGAAGCCCATCCTGTCATCAGTCATCTATCCCAACAGGTTATGGATGAGAGGCCCGTGTCCCAGGCCTCAAGGTTCCTTCAAGTCCAGTGCTTTGTTGCTTCCTGACATGATTGGATACTGGTATCTTTAGCAAGAGTGGGAGCCCTTCAACCAGAGGGATTGCCATCCCTTCTGGACTCAGGTTTTCCCTCTTGTCAGGTTCTCTGGCAAGATTCACAGACCTCTCTCTTCTCCACAGCAAAACTAAAATAATCTCCCCTCTGTAGCCTTCTTGAGAATACTTCCTGGCTTTCTTGCCCTTCAAATAATCTCTCTAATTTAATTTGTGTAAACTTGAAGAGCTCATTGACTCAGGCTATTTCTGCTTTCTGCAATGCCAAAATCCCAGAAGCAAAGATTTATAAAGCCTGTCCTCTTACTTGAAATGGGAAGAGAAAGGAAAACACAGAAGACAACAACAAAACAAATCTCAAACAACCATCTTCTGAACATGCGCTGTCATAGCACTTGTCTTGAATCTCAGTTGTGAAAATGCTTGAGTCTCTGGCTGTGCTGAGAGCAACTAACTCGAGGACAGGAGTGGTATCTTATCTCCTTCTTGTTTACATTTCCTAACAAAGTGTGTAGCAAAGAAGCCCTCAGTAAACGTTTGTGGAATATTGTTGGACGAAGATTTTTATTACATCTAACTGTGAGCAGAGATGGCATTACTAGCTTTGCTGGAAGAATTTTCACAAACAATGATAGGTTTGTTTTATAATCGATACTTTAACCATTTCTCAGAATCCAGAAGCCAAAGGAGGTGTCATCCCCTCCCACTACCTCTGCAACCATTCCTTCAGCAGTACCCCAAGCCCAGCATGTGGTGGCCAAGCCCAGTGTGTCAACCATCCAGCAGGTACAAGAATCTAAGTAAAACAAAAATGCCATTGACTGTGACAAGCAGGCACTGTGAACATGACCGTCTAGTAAGGCACGATTGTGCTCTCCTCTGGCGCAATTTCATAATGACCTTGGGCAACACACTTCCATGATCATGATAATCAGTTAGTACTTCTGATGTATGGTATCAGTGGTTCCTATTGCTTTGGGAACGTATTCTCTAGCTTCATAGGCAGATGTCATAGGAAAAGAAACTTTTCATCAATTAATCTCTGAGATTCCAGCTTAATGAAGGGCACTGATTACATATACAGTGAGCTGCCAGCTCTCACACTAGCCCAGGACAAACACTATATCATGAAACTCAGCTTCACAGAGCTGCAAAGAATTCTACTTTCTAAGATGGAGTAACCATGAATTATTTTTTTAGAAAACATTAAAGTCTCTGATAATAATAATAATAATAATAATAATAATAATAATACAATCTTATTTTTAAAACATTCAAAAAGTACAGAAGTTTACTAAATAAAAACTTTAGTCAAGGTTCTACTCCTTGGAGGTACCTCCTGTTAACAGTTTCCAGCAAATAGTTCCAGGCATTTTCTATGAATATATATGTATGCATATACTTTTAAAAATGTGAAATCATACTAATCTAAACATATTTGTAAACTGTTATTCATATATTTATTTATCATCAATAATATATATATATTGATATTTAAATACATTGATCTAAATATTTAAATACATTGATGTAAAACCTTTTAAAAAAATTTTAAAAAGAGTTAACTTATCTAAGCCATTTAGCAATGCAGAGAGATCACATTTTAATCCACATCTAATCCAGTAGTTTTCAAACTGTGCTCTGTGGAGCCCCAGGGGTTCTATGGAACCACTTCAGGGGTTTAAGGTTAATGATACAGCTCTATATGTGTGTGTGGAGCGGGGGGGAGGGTGCGGAGGCTGGAAGGCACGTGTTTACAGCCACCATGACCTAGAAAGAAATACAATCAATTCAGTCTAAAATTTGAAGTATGTGATTCATAGACTTAGAAAACATCAGTCTTTTGGTTTTAGATTAATATCATACTCCAAATTCTATAGATTTGTTATATCTATCTATCTATCTATCTATCTATCTATCTATCTATCTAATAATCTTAGTGGCAATGAATCTACTGTCGGTTCCCTTCTAACAGTGTCAGAGCCCTACCAACTATTTGCAAGGATTGGATGGAAAACCTATCATTGCAGCTCCTGTGTTTACAAAGGTAAGCAAAATATTACTTTTTTCTGTCATGGCTTTAAACATACCACGAGACCCAAACCAAGTTGTAAGATCTAAGATTTGCTGATTTTATCTCAGGATTTTCATCTCTTATAAGTACAATATACGGTTTGGGAGTTTTTTGGTAGTTGTTACCATATCACTTCAAGTCCTGGATTTCTAATAACAGTTTGTGTAATGAGAGAAATGTCTTCCCCACTCACCACATTGATCTCTATGCCATTCTATTGTTATTAAACACAGTAGCTACACCCACAGGTCAGGTGACAAGTTTCCAGCCACTTACTACTCCAAAGATTTCTCTGGGCTTTCAGAACAATTGGGTTGCAAGTACATGTCTTTGGTGCTCAAGGAAATGATATTAGGAGGCTTGACATAGAGCCTCACTCTAAGACAAAGCTATCTTTTTCAAGTCCATGGTATCAAGTATTGTGGTGACATAAAATTCTGAGTCTCATAGTCTTTGTATTTAGAACTGGAAAATTTACTCAAGTACTTTCCTTAATAAATGAAAAAACCAAGGGAGGGCCAGAGAGATTAAGCAATTTATCCAATGTCACAGGACTAGTTAGCAGCAATATCAGGACTAGAAACAAGTTCTCCCAATTCTCAGTCTATTGTTCTTTCCCATATATAACATAGACTTTGTTTATATGTTGCCCAAGACAATAAATTCAAAGGTGAAAATATGAGTCACATTGGATTTTTTTGGTGTTATGAGGACCAAATGGATGGAACCTATGCCTGGAATATACTTTATTGTTTGTATGAATGCCAAAGTTAGGCCCAAAGAGATTTTTATGCTCTCAGAAGTATGCTTTAGTTTAGAGCAATGGTTCTCAGTCAGGGTTAATTTTGCCCCCCAAGGGACATTTGGCAATGTCTGGAGACATTTTTGGTATTCACAACTGGGAGACTGTGCTACTGGCATTCAGGGATGCTGCTGAACATCCGACAATGCATAGGATGACAGCCTCCCACAATAAGGAATTATCCAGCCCAACATGTCACTAGACCTGAGGCTGAGAAATCCTGGTTTAGAGCAAAATGGCTAAAATAGTCTTTTCCAATGAGTACTGATCCTAAAGGAAGATCTACATCCACAACTTCCACAGAAACATCATTTTTAGGAAAGTTCCACTATATCAGCTCATCCAGGGTGGTTTTCTAAAATCAAGCAGAGTCTAGAGTGGGACATGTTTGTCATATCCATATTCATATCAGTTGGGCAAACATTCTTATGTGAAACATGAGATGCCTCTCAATTTTTCAGGTTCATTTCTTGTAACCTGCTTTTGGAATTTCAACTTTACTATTTTCAAAATCTTGAAGTAGGAAAGCAACATGTTATGACTTGGTGAATACAAGACTTTGATGAAGAGTTATAAGTGGACGTGTGCGTGCGTGTGTAATATAGCTGATAGAGCTACCTCTAATTGTCTCTTATTTCACTGCTGAGTCACCTCGCCTTAGAATGGAGCTTGAGTGCCCCAGAAATCAGGACACTTTAATTTGTCATGCCCATTTGTCACAGCCTAGAGCAGTACTGACTCTTTAAAGGCAAGTAACCCACAGAATAATTTATACCCAGTCCTCCTCTCTTCTCTTCCTCACCACCATCTGCCCAGTCAGACACCAGAGAGGACTCCTTATCTCCATTCGGTTTCAAATCTTCCGAGATTCTCTGTCTTCTCTGCATCTGTATCACCTGATGCATACCTCTGGTACAACATTTAGCACAATAATAAAGCTGTTTACTTTTCTGTCTCTCCCAAGCACCTTGAAGGCTATCTCTAAATCTAGATAGGAGTCCCTAAAGGTATTAATAGGTCCAAAGCCATTTTTATTATTCCAAAAAGTCCAATAGGACTTTAACACTTATTCTTTGCATTTAATTTTCATGGACTAGTTAGAGCAATGGTTTTGCTGCTTTTGTGTGGTGACTCTGATTACCTCCTTCTAAATAGATGCTCTGATTGGCAGATACATATATGCCTTTGACAAATAAAAATGGGAAAAAGAATTAATCATTAGTACATATTATTTGTTAGATAAATCTCCAAAAACATTAGATCTGTGTGGAAAAATGGTCCTTAGTACAGAGACCCAAACTCTGATGAGGCTTTCTCAGCCCTCGGGATGTGTGCTTTTGCCTCCATAAATGGGATCAAGATTGTTCAGACATAGGGCTCTGGGATAGGTCGTGGCTCAGATTCCAGAGGGACTTATCAGCAACGGTGTGCTTGCGTTAGTTTCCGTCAGGGAGGACAGGACTGAGGTCACAGTCACTGCCAGCGTCATTAGAAAATTTCTGAGTCAGAGCCACTGGTGATGGTAATCACGTGGTATGAGCCATGATAACTGATCATTTGCATATATTTGTTCTGGTTATTCCTGTTCTATTTACTTCTTTAGGGACTTCTGGCATTCCAATCCCTATGACTCACTTTCTATACTGCCTGGCATAGCATTTCTTTGCCAGTGATGGCAAGAAGCCATTTTTTTTTTTTAAAGCAACGACTAGAGAGCAGAGTTTTATTTAACTCTTTGTGCCTCCTTCGGTGATGGGGAAGTACTGATATTATTTTCTTTTTAAAGAAGGTTAACACGAAAAGGAGTGTGCCCAGCAAAGCAATGGTAGAGTTTGAAAGAAGACTGGGGTTTCATACGCTGGTTCATTGCTCTACTCAAAGGTGGTACCTATGTTTTTAAATATTTAATGGAGATAGACTATCCTTTATCCTCTATACCGTATGGAAAACACTTGCACTCTGCTTGTGGGGGGAAAACAGTGCTTGCACTTCTTGAGTGTGAAGGGAGGTAGATGATCAAATTAGAATCTTACTCCTGCTGCTGCTCCCGCTCCAACAGCAGCTGCTCTGGCTGGCTTTCAAGGCTGCAGCGGCCCTGGCTCCAGCTGCTTCAGCAGTAATTTGAAGAGTGCAAGGGGGCAGGGGAAGTGAGAATTTGAAGAAGAGTACTTCATTATATAATAGCAGAGGCAGAAAACTGAAATAACTGGGCCAGTGGCTGGATCCAGATTTCTGAAGGTTACATGGCCCCCTCTCCCCAAGTCGACAGTTCCAGAGACTTTTCTGACTCAACTGTTGCACTGGGCATCTGTGACAATCAGGAAGCAAAAGGGTCTTCAATCAAACAGTTCTTTATCAGTAAAAACTGCTCTGATCCAACTCCAGCCTAAAGCACTATTCACATTCACTGCAGCATCTCCCAAGGAGCAAAAATATCAACTGGATTAAAAAGGGAATAAAATGATAATATGAACCTTGTAGCTGACATCTTTTAACCAATAAGGGAAATGCTCTTTCTCAAGGATGTCCCTGCATTATATTTGTAGGTATAGACCTACTAAGCAGGAACTATGTCCTTTCAACTCACATTTACAGCTCCTGGCACAGTGCTTGGCACAAAGCAGGCACATAGTAATATTTATCCTGCGATGAATAACTTCCATTTCAGCTAAGAAGGAATTATTGCTTTCATCACTTTGTGGCTTCAGAGTGTCTTTAGGAGGAATACAGAAAAAAATACAATATCAAATGGAAGACATGCTTCTAAAGGTTCTGTGTTATCAAGTCACCCTACAAGAAATGTCTTCCCAGATGATCAGTATGGTGATGACACACAAGACAGATTTGCGCCTTGGATACTATTTACCTCAGGAGGTTGTAGACCTTTGGTTATAGTGACTTTAGTCCAGATCCCTAATTCCTAGTTAAGACTAACTTAATCTTTGCTAGTTGGGGAATGTTTCATTTGTCTTATTTGTTTTCAGTGGAGTTGAGATAAATATGATCAAGCCTGTGCACATTGTGCCATCAGTAACAGCCTAAAACCTAAGGCTGCATTGAACACGGCACCACCTACATTATGGTCAAATGATGTAACTGATTTGAACTCTGAAGTGCAGCAATGTGAGCCTATTCCTTCTCATGAGACTTTTGTAGAAAAAGCACAGTTTTCAGCAAAAACAACTTTCAACAACTTTTTCTAAGTGACTTGTAAAATGACCCTTGGCACCTTTACTGAGTATTGATGATGTGTCACACTGGAATGAGCTTCCATCTCGTATCACGGACAGTTAGAGGGCATATTCCAGATACTGTAGTGTCTCAGGTATCTTGGCTGGACTCTCAAATAGAACACAGGTCTTAGCCTTCAATGTCAAGTGAATAAAACAACTAATGTTGGTCTTAATTGTGAGCAACATATTCTCTCAAGGAGGTCCTTTTGCAAGCAGAGCTTTGGTGTAACATCTGCAGGTTGAGAATTGGCTCATATATCTGAACTGAACTGCAAGCCCTGTCAGAACACGTAGATTGACCTCATTCTGCTTACATCCATTTTAAAAATGTGCCGTATTTTGTTTATTCAATCCCTTCTGCCACCATCACTTTTTTTTTTCCAGTTTGGTTTTCTAATTTGTTTGCCTCAAGAAAAAATGAAACTCCATTATGTACAAATCCCAGGGATATGTCTGATTGCTATTAAAGTTTTCAATAGGCCCCAAAGCTGCCATTTTAGCACAGAATTTGCTCAGATGTCAGAGTAGAGGGCATATGCACCAGCTTGCCAGGAGCACCCAAGACTCATTGCTGTTCCCTGCTTACTGAGAGCATACCATTCTTGTCACTAGAAGATGTTGTTTTGAGTAGACAAAGAATAATCAGGTTTTTGATAAATAGTTCCTTATTAATTCAGAAACCACTCTGTGCAAATCCCATCCTGAATTACTTCAGCAAACAAACCTGGGAAAGCAAAAAAGATCAAAACACTAATGTTGAACTACAGCACCCTCTGGCTGTCACAATATCAACTTACACATCCCTCTGAGGTAAAAGTCTCCTATAGCTAAAGCCATGTGGTTATCCCCACTCCTATATTCTTTAGACAAACGCTGTAAATATGATAGGGCCAAACACAAAATATTGAAATTGTTCAGACAAGAGCTGTAAACACTCAAAATATTTATAAGAGTGAATGACAAAAGCAAAAAAATTACTGGCTTTCCCCTTCTCTGAAGTGAGACCCCATATTTCCTAAATGCAGACCCCAAAATTATAATAATAGAAAGTTTTGTAGCTTTTCTTACTAATAGCACTTGTGGAGTAAGTTCAATCATAACCTTTCTATGTTTATAATCTTTAGGCCAAAATTAAAAAGAAAAATATGCCCACACATGCCAAAGAAGTATTTCATAATCAAATGAAGCACCAACTACACAAATGAATGTGTGACTTTAAGCTCACAAATCATGATAAGTGAAAAACAAGTTGTGAAAGGAAAATGTGAGTTCCAGTCTTCCACAGAGTCTGTTGTAGACTACACCGATATCTTACAATTCAAAGAGGTTTTTGTAAACTTTTTTTCATGGAAGCATGGAAAACCATTTAATGATTCCTTCACAAAATTACAACATATTTTACAATGGTACAAGACTCCACATGTGACTATGATTTTATAGAGATTGTCACTCTTTATATTCCTCAACAGATCATTGAGACTGTGTTGTAAAGACCACACAAGGAAAACAAAACTGCAAAATAAAAGTCCATTTCCAGGACTACAGAATGTAAACAAGGCAAAGTCAGGAAGACAAAGTTAGTTACTTGGGCCACAAAGCTGTTCCACATCATGGACAGCAACACTCTTGTGTGGAATAGTACATTACTCCTATGCTTATACACCTAGTAGATACTCACTGCAGGGTTTTTTTTTTTTTTTTATTGTTATTATATCTGGAAACAAAACTCCACTTGGGCATTTAAGAACAGAGATACTTTACCCAAAATTATTATTTTTGCAAACCCTCAAAATGTTTCGCCTAGTATTTAATAAACTTGTCTGGCACTGCAACAGAGAGGAAAAGGAAGAAGATAGTGAGGAAAACTTTCGTATGGTCTCAGATGATTCTATCTCCAAAAATAGACTCAGTGTACATCCACAGAATTGAAGCTGCTGGAGATGTAAGAGATTTGGAGAAAAGCCAAATATGGAGGCAATGGTATCTTTTTCTAGAATTCAACACTGGAGTTAGATTTCAAAACTGTATACTTTTTGATTCTAACAATATTCTTCTCATTATAGATGTTACAAAATTTATCAGCTTCTGAGGGTCAGCTGGTTGTCTTTGAATGCAGAGTAAAAGGAGCTCCCTCTCCTAAAGTTGAGTGGTATAGAGAAGGGACCTTAATAGAAGATTCTCCAGATTTTAGGATTTTACAGAAAAGTAAGTTAACTCTTTAAAATTATTTTTCTGATAATTTATTTTTATAAATTTATTGTATACATTTATTTTTATAACTTTTTAAATAACTAATTAAAATACAATCAAAAAGAATAAAATGAAAATCACTTGTAATCATACTTCTCCAAACTAAACCCTACCAATATTTTTATGTATACCCTCCAAGAATTTGTCCGTGCATGTTTTTTTAAATAAAAATAAATCATGCTCTTTTTTGTAAATGTATTTTTTATTTACTTTTTCACTGAAAATTTCATAAACATCTTTCCATGTTAATAAATATAGATCTTTCTTACTTTTAAAAATAAATCAATACAATCAATTTCATATTTATTTAATCTATTGTTGAACATTTAGATTGTTTACAAGTTTTTACTATTATAAACCATGTTTCAATGCATGTTAACAGAGCAAATCTTTGTAAATATATATAGAATAAATTTGAGTACTAGAACTGCTACTGTGAATTCATATTTTTTAGGCTTTTAATATATATTGCCAAAATGCCATCCCAAGAGGTTGAACTAAATATAGGATGATCATATAACTGATCATCCAAACTGGGACACTTTTGGGAACGAAAAAGGCTGCTATGAATAATTACATAGGGATCCCAGGAATAAACCAGGTCTGCCCAGTTGAATTGGGACACATGTTGCCCTAGCTATATTCTACTACAACCAGCAATATATGGGAATGCTTTTTGTGTCACACCTTCACCAACAATAGCATTAAACATATTTTTTAAATGTTCACTAATTTTATAAGCCCAAAATAAGAACACTTGTTTTAATCTACACTTCACTAATTAGATGTGGGAGGGAACTTTTTTTTCATATTTATTAGGTCTTTGTATTTCCTTATTTTTAAATTACCTGTTCATATCCTTTGCTCATTTTTATATTGGGTTTTTATTCTTTTTTACTGTAAGAATTATTTATACGTTCAAGTGGTTAATTCTTCTTTTCTTGTCATGCAGTGCTTTCACCTTGACCCATTTCAATCATAAAATACGTTGAAATTTATGTGCTTTTTTGTTAATTTGTTTCTTCCAATCACAAACTAGTAGTACTTGGATCAATATAATACATGAATCAAACTGCTAACAGGTTTTTTTTTTTTTAATTTTATTTATTTTTTTCCCCCAAAGCCCCAGTAGATAGTTGTATGTCATAGCTGCACTTCCTTCTAGTTGCTGTATGTGGGACACGGCCTCAGCATGGCCGGAGAAGCGGTGCGTTGGTGCGCGCCCGGGATCCGAACCCGGGCTGCCAGCAGCGGAGCGTGCACACTTAACTGCTAAGCCACGGGGCTGGCCCTAGTAACAGGTTTAACAGCAACAGAAGCAACAGTAATATATTCTGAGTACCATTTAAGCTGAGAAAAAGATAGTTCTATCAGTGTAGAAGATTGTAACTAAGTTCAAGAACAATTTACTGAGTGCCTGAAATTCCATAAACATTCATTGAACACCTGTATTCAGTACCATGAGGGCACGTTCAGGAATGCCAAAGAATTTTAAGATAAAGAGCCTGCTCTCGAGGAACCTGTTGTTTATCCTGAGGCTCTCAATATTAGAAACCTTAGAGCAGGAGGTATATTCTACATTTTATTAGGATGTGAGAGCCCAAAGCCAAAAATGATCTCTCAGTCTTCACAAACTTTTTTTCCACTAAGGCTGAGTGGGTACCAATAAAAGCAAATCATTCCTGAATCCCAGCTAACTTAGTAACTTTTCCTCACCTAAGGTTTATGTGTCCCAAGTGGAACCCACGTGTGTCCCAAGATACAGCAGCATTGTTTAGTTAGCAGCTCTCTTGGTGCCCTTCTATGACAACTGTCCTGTCCCTGTCGAGGTCATTGGTGCTTAGGTCATTTTACTTAACATTTACAGTTTAGCCTTATCAAATCACTCGTGAGTGTGCAAGAGATTATGAAATTCTATAGGAAGCTTCTGATGAAAATATAGTCTCTCAGCAAAATAAACACTCAGAATCTTTTAAATTTTTTTCTTTTAGAACCTCGATCCATGGCAGAGCCAGGTAAAGATCATTTTAACTTTAATTTATTAGCATGTGATCAATTATTTGATATGTATATAATAAAACGTATTGAAATTACACTGGTGTCAAGAAAAAGTGAAAAATGAAGTTTTAGAAAAAACATCCAAACCAACTCTACCTATTACTGTAAGATGAGGGAAGGAGGGGAGCATGTGCAAATCTGCACTGTATATACAATGCCTGATATGAAGGCAGTTGGTTCTTGGTTATTGGGGAATGTTTCTCAGGAATATTTTCCTTCTTTCCTTGGCCCCTACACATGACCTCCCAAAACTGGGCAGAGCAATTTCCATGATGCTAGATCAATTCCACTTCCACAGCCTATGTATCTCAAAATTTATGCATCAGATTTTGAAATTTGCAGAATCAATAAAATGTGCAAGATGTTATTAGATTTGGTTGGGAGGATACCGAGATGATATGGAAGTAACAGTAGGTGAAGCTCTTACCTCTAGAAAACACAAGCACTCACAAACCAGAGCATAAACATCTGAATGTCCTCTCTGTGATCACCCTGAAAAATTACATTGTGTTTGTACCCCTGGATAAGAATGATGGTTTGGAATTTCATTATTATAATTCCCTCTTCTGAAGACTGAATGAAAAAGCATTCCAGAAGTAGACATTGAACATCCACATTGCATAGTCCTCCACCAGCCCCTTGGGGATGCATAGTAAAGACCAGAGTGGTCTTACTCTTGCATTGCTTGTAGTAGAGCAGTATTTTTCCCCTTGAAAATATTTCAGGCTTTTGATACTTTCATCCAGAGCAGGTTTTTTCACTAGGCAGTCTCATACACAAAATAATTTCAGAGTCACCCAAAAGGGGTCCCTGCCCCAAACAAGTCCTGCCTTTCCCAGCTCCATAATCTAAAATTTCACAGCCAGAGAGTTCTTCCTTCCACCTTGTAGAATGCAAATACCCTTTGGAGACAGAATACTTTATCTTATCAGGCTGGTATAGTGTAGTGTGAATGAATTTATCAGATCATTTTCTGAGCGCAAGTTGCTGAAAGATGAGAGCACAAATGTTTGGGGAACAGAGAGAAGAAAGCCAAGGCCAAGGGCTCAGAAAAAGGACAGAGGCACCAAAACCAAACTTTGCCTTTCCATCGTTTAGGATTCTTAGAACGGCAAGTAAAGAAGACCTAACTACAAATAGCTTAGGCAATAAGAAAAATGTATTTTCTTACATAGCAAGATGCCCTAAGAAATGGCAGTCTTGAGACTGGTTAATTTAGCATCTCAGAGATCATCAGGGCCTCTTTTCCATTTTTCCATTTCCATTCTTCTATCTTCAGAATATCCTCTTAGTCTGGTTCTTCTCATATACCCAGGATAGCTGCCACAGTTGTGGTATTACATGCAGGTGACAACATCCCAAGGCAAAAATAGGGAATAACGCTCTCTTTTGTCCCATTTAAAGTGCAGGGAAAACTCCCAGAAACTCTCCAGCAGACTTGCCCTAATATCTCATTGACCAGAATTGTGTATCACATGCCACCACTTAGCAAGAATACAGTTAGCATGACTGGCTTAGCACGACCAATCACGATTCACCACCTGAGGCTGGGAGAGGTCAGCTTGCTTCAAAGGACATCACCACTCCAAGGAGGGTGGACAAAGCCAGGATTCTACTAATAAGGAGGAAGGAGGATGAAAAGTTACTGAGTACCATGGACTCCCATCCAGTTTTCCTAGAGGTTGTCCAACTAATTCAATTCAGTTATCATGAAGCACTGAGATGCCAAGTTTCCTCTAATACAACTACGCTTTTATTAATTGTGTTTTTAATGTCCGGTCTACTGAGTGAGAACTGGAGGTTTATGCTCCAGTCTTATACCTCCCTTTATTAGCTGTCAACGAATATCTAACTATAATAATTCTAGGCTATAATCCTATGGTTCTACCTGTAGTTATTCAAAGAGGGGGTCATGCTGTTTATCAGAGTAATCCATAAGAATTGCCATAATATTAAAAAGGAATAAATGCATTTCACTCTTCTTTCACCCGGAATTTCAAGTTACTCTATCAGCTACTTACTACTAGCTAAGCAAAATATTTCTTGTCCAGTTTTAAACTGTGGCCTTCATTTGAAATTACCTTGTTGCAAAAGTTCCCCACGGAAATAGTGAGAGTCTGGGTTTAAAAAATTTTTCATTAATCCTTTTGTTTCACACAAACCTCTTTTTGCTTTAACTCCTAATTTGTTATTGTGATTTTTAAGTTTATTGTTTCTCAGTTCTATTTTTGTCGTCTGGACTGAGGACATAAAAATAGAAGATGATCTGAGAATCCATAGTATATAATACATTGTATTATCATAAAATCATCTTGTCGATATCAGTCTGTCTGTGTGGAGTTGTTAGTTCTACATCCTTTGACTCATTTAGCCTGCTAATCAGTCAGTTCAATTAAATAATTGGACTAATTGTTTTTAAACAATTAATGTAATCAGTTTCTTATATTGACTTTTACGGAATCATCATCTGATATCAGTAAATTCCATAATTCCATTTCCATAATTAAGTCAGTAACCATTCTGTTTTACTGGCGTTTAGAGGAGATCTGTACTTTGGTCATTGCTGAAGTATTTGCAGAAGACTCTGGGTGCTTCACATGTACTGCAAGCAACAAGTACGGCACGGTGTCAAGCATTGCACAGCTAGATGTAAGAGGTAAGGGCTCTTTAAATGCCAGAACAGTTTAGACAATGTCCTTGAATATGAGTATGGGGAGTTTGTACTATCTTCCCCTACTGCTTTTCATATGAAGCTAGCTTGGCATTCCGGAAAAAAAACTTGAATTTTTGAAGAAAGTGTTCTTGAAAAATATCCAATTTTCAATTTCTTTTTGCATTTGTAACCGCCACCCCAGTTGTCCTGCTGTTATCTATTATACTCCCTAAGAAAACATTTCTTTGGTCTTATATTAATGTCTAATATTGTTTCCAAAATGGTACTTAGATTTTTAGTTGTTTTTTTCCTGTATCCTCAGCATTCTTTAATGTCCCACATTATTTTCACTGTTTTTGACAAGCATTTTCCCGTTAGCACGCTCACCTTGTTTGGATACATGCCCCAACTCGGGGTTACAATCCTATCTCAGTCTTGTTGAGTAAGGCCAATAGCTCAGGTCCTGTCATTGTCCTTTCAGGAAATGAAGACCTCAGAAATAATGGGTCTCTTCACTCAGCCAGCTCTACCACCAACCTGGCTGTTATTGAGCAACAGCCATCCCTACCCAATCCAGAGCCTCCTTCTGTGGAACAACCCCCTAAACCCAAACTTGAAGGGGTTCTGGTGAACCACAACGAGCCTCGGTCCAGCTCAAGGATTGGGCTCCGTGTGCACTTTAACCTTCCTGAAGATGACAAAGGAAGTGAGGCATCCTCTGAGGGCGGCATGGTGACCACCAACCAGATCAGGCCCAATTCTTTCCAGGAAAGATTCAGTGGACAGCCAGCAAAATTCCCTGAGCCTTCTTCACCTATCAAAGAGCCCCCTCCAGTTCTGGCCAAACCCAAACTGTGAGTAAAAATTAGAATGGATAACCAGAGTGCCTGTGAGCTTCTCTGAGTCTGCCCTTCTTAAAAATGATGGAGCTGAAAAAGGGAATTATGAAATGAGAAAATGCACATTAAATGCTTTGCAAACTGTACATCCTTATATCAGTGTAAGTGTACTATCGCTATCATCTTTACTATTAATATTCTACCTCTGAGAAATGTTACACCTAAACTAGCTCAAAAAGATGTTTGTCTAAAATTAGGGGGCTCCAGATAAAGCACCTCTACATTCATAAAGCCCTTTTTTGCATCTAATATTCCTTATAGTCTGTAATTTATCCTTATATTTCCCATTTCTGTTTCAACATAAGCTTTTGAAGTCACAATGGAAAAGATACGTAGTATATTTTAGATAGTTCTTTGCTATGGCTAGATATACCACAGTAACCACAGTAGGTTTCTTATAAATATAATGGGATAACAGAAGGAGAAGTCGTGATTTTCAGACTCACCTCAGGAGCCTGATGTGGTTGTCGCCCTAACTCTCTAGAGGGCCTCCATCGGAGCCATGTTGCAATGTTTAATGTTCATCCACAGAAAAGCAAACACAGAACATGATACTACTATTATGTTCTGCTTGATCCACACATCAAAATGATAAAAATTATGTACATAAATCTTTAAATATCAACAGTAAAATCCACAGTAACAGCACCCCCATTGTGTGTTTCTCACTGCTGACCACAAGATGTTGGTGAGAAGCAGCTCATGTTGTTTAGTTTTATATTCTTCTCACTACCACATAAGGCAAAATTGGGGGCATAAAATTGAATGTTACAAAACATACCTCTTAGCAAGTCACATCCAGAAATGTCTCTGTCGTCCCAAAGTTCTGCCAGTCACAGGAAAGAGGAATCCACCTAAAGTAAAAGGAGAGGAAGAGGCTGTTGTAGGGATATAGGTGGGAACAGGAAACAAAACACAGCCAGGCCCTGCATGAGAACTAGAGATTTGGAAGCTGGGATCACATGGTCAGTCCAGCCTCTGTCCGCTGCTCACTTTGTCTGTCGTGAGCACCTCCTTGCTTCCTCTTTGCATATCCGCTTCATTCTTCTCTCTTTGAAGACTAGTCAGTTCACATCTGACCCATCATGGCTTCTCCTGTTCTACATCACGATCTGCCTCAAGTTCCACTGCTAACGAAATAGTTCTCAGCAGCTCGATTCCAAATACCAACTGCTCCAGCCAGGTCAGATGCAGAGGATTTATGTTTGGAGGGAAGAGTCAAATAGATCAAATCAAAACTGTGGGTGGGGGCAGTTCTCAGAGAAGGGAGTTTGAGCACAGGTAACCCATAACAATCTCCTTGGGAATTGCCTCCTTGGTAGGGCCTCATTTTACCCAGGAACTGTGTGGGGACTATTAGGCATGTCAGTTAGGATTAGGTTTAGCTTCCTGTTACAGAAAACCCAAACCAGCAGTGGGTTAAACACATGAGGGTTTATTTTTTTCTCAAATAAAGGAATTAGATGGGCAGTCTGGGGCTGTTATGGTGGCTCCATAGTCATTAAGAACCCAGTCTCCTGTCTTTCTGCTTTGCCATCTTATCGCTGGCTTCTTCTCCTGGTCCCCTCACGGTCCAAGACAGCTGATAGGTGGTCTAGTCATCATGTCTGCATTTCAAGTAGCAGGAAGGACAAATGGGTAGAAGTCCTGATGTCAGACTCCTTGCAAGGAGTATATAGTGTATATAGGTTGTATTAGTATAGGTACGAATGTACATGTGCCTGCTCACACACACACATACACACACCCATACACACATGCAACCTTTGTGAATCCACATACCTACAAACTTTCTTATTGGTTTTTACCTCATCGGTTTTAATCTTTTATGTTTTGCATTAAAATGTATTGGCGCTCTGAATAATCTCGAAGATACAATTTTCTGGTTGTTCCTTCAATTTGCCATTCATACAGAAAGTAGATATAATTCTTATAGATCTTAAAACTGCAACAGAAAGAGAAGCTGTCATTTTTAAACACTGTATTGTCAAAGCCCAGACAATTCAGACTTTGAAATTTTCAACTTGAATATCTAGCTGTCTAGAGCAGTGATTCTTCATCCTGGCTACACTCCAGAATAAAATGTGGGGCTTTTAAAAAATATTATGCCTTCCATCCCAACTGAATCAGAATCTCTCCACAGGTTGTTTTAATGTGCAGCCAATTTGGAAACTACTAGTCTAGAGTTGGAGAACCCAAGTTACAACCCTTTATCACCCAACCCGACCCCATCTACACATCCCTCCATACCCAGGAAAAAACAATAATTAACATTTTAAATGAGTAAAATGTCAAACAAAAGTCAGAATGCACTGGGAAAGCCTATGCTTTAGGGAAAAGTGGTTCTCAGTCCTGGATGCATGCAAGAATCACCTAGAGCCTTGCTATTCAAAACACTGGCATCACCTGGGAACTGGATAGAAACGCAGACTCTCAGGCCCCACTCCTGACCTACTGAATCAGAAGCTCTGGGGTGGGGCCCAGAAATCTGTGTTTTAACAAGCCCTCCAGAGGATTCTGAAGCTCACTAAAGTTTAAGAACCACTGACCTACATTTAAAAAGATAATAGTCGGCCGGCCCCCTGGCTTAGCGGTTAAGTGCGCACGCTGCGCTACTGGCGGCCCAGGTTCAGATCCCGGGCGCGCACCAACTCACCGCTTCTCCGGCCATGCTGAGGCCGCGTCCCACATACAGCAACTAAAAGGATGTGCAACTATGACATACAACTATCCACTGGGGCTTTGGGGAAAAAAAAAAGGAGGAGGATTGGCAATAGATATTAGCTCAGAGCCGTTCTTCCTCAGCAAAAAGAGGAGGATTAGCATGGATGTTAGCTCAGGGCTGATCTTCCTCACAAAAAAAAAAAAAAAGATAATAGTAACTATGCCTGGATCTTTTCCCAGGCCAATTGACTCTCTGAGCAGTGGTGCCTAGATCAGTGAGATTTGTTTGTCTTTTATGCTCTCTGGGTGATTCTAATGTGCAGCCAGCATGCTAACCATTGCTAAAACCACAGCTAAAAGCTGATTACAGAGACATATTTCGTCAAAATTAGTTATCCTAATCAGTGATGTGCTGGCAAATGTTTTAACAAGGGAGGGAGGCCGGGAAGCCCTGACTTGTAGCATTTGCCAATTTCCTCCCACCACGGCCAATTCAAGCTACTAAACAAAGGTCATTGAACTGGGAATCGGGATGAGATACGCACAATCTGCTCTCCAGAGCCATCGAGAGCTGGCTCTGGCACACACTGCCCAAAATTGTTGTTGCCAAAATTGCTTTCAAAAGTATTTGATGCAGTATCCTAAGTTTATTTTGTTGTGTTTGTCATTAAGTCTTGACATTTTATTTCCACAGTTCAAAATCCCTAAGAAATTTTTTTGTATTCCAGAAACCACAAGAAGCATCCTTATAATTCTGAAACTCTAATTTTCATTCTTACAAACCTTGAAATTAATATTTGTATTTCAGAAACTAAAAAATATAATAGCCACCATTTATCAATCACTTAAATGTTTTAGATGATTTATTTATCAATTCTCACAACAACGTTAAGAGATATTACTTGTTCTTATTTTTATGAGGGAATCAGGGTCAGAAAAGTCTAGAGACTACTCTAAGCCACACAGAAAATGAGTGGCGGAGCCAAGATTAGGACCTGAGTCTGTCTACAGAGCCCATATTCTTGAGCATTATGTTGTGGATTATCTTAAATTAAGTTGTGGCAAAAGAAAAGATATTTTCAGGTAACCTGAGAGAGTTGATAAATCTACAGAAAGAAAGCTTGGGTATAAACTTGATTTCAGAAATCCTCATAGCAACAAGAAATGAGCAGCTGAGCTTATGAAAGGCTATTTATGACAGGCTGTTATTTTGAATGAGACAGATAACTGAGGATTTTAGAACTAATATGCTTTGTAATTAATCTTCCCTTCCTTTATTCTGTCATTGCACTTTGTACCTTCATTATTAAACATTAAGTTCCCTATATTTTCTGTAAATAACCACTGGTTATTTGTGTTGTATGGTTGTATAGTAAGATTTTTGAGCCCCTAATAGCTCATACTGTCTCTGGAATATTTACATCTCCTACAGTACCTAGCAAAGTAAACATACAGAAGATTCAATAAAAGTTCACTGAATAATGGAATTGACCCCTTGCCCTGAAGTAATGAATAAGTGAATCTAAACAGCTGTTTTAAATCCCTCCTGAAACAAGATAGAGTTTAATAAAACGTAAAAAAAATCTGTTCAAACAAAAAGAGACATTACTCTCAAATTAATTCTTCCAGAATCTTGGATAATCAAAACAATTTGACACTGTATCTCATACATCATTATGTTTAAGGTTTGTGACCTTCTATAATCCAATATACTGCATTGAATTATAAGGACTAAGATGCCGTTTGAAGTTTTACTTAAAGTAAAAAACAGATTCTTAGTTTTCATTCAATGGGAACTAAGGAGAATAAGAATCACTCAATACCAAAGGGGCCAAATGACTTCCTGGCCCCTTTTTATCATCCTTATCTTCCTAAGATTACTTATTTCTTGCATACTACTTTTTCTATTTCCGTAACCGCAATAAAATATTTCTGCAGTATCATCAGATTAAAATTTACTCAGACTACAATACAAACATGTCCTGAAAACCATATAGCATTGTCTTTATGCTATAGCAATCACAGAATGGGACCTGCTGAATATGAGATCCATCAAAAATTTAAAACTTTTACATTTTCATGCCATTGGGAAAGTTAACACTAGCAGAAACAATGTTAATTGTTTATATTTTTCTAAGGATAATCTAACAAAGATATTTCTGCTTCTCTTAATTGCCGAATCTTTCATCTATGATGAAATGAAAAAGTTTAATTAATTTTTAATTATATTATTTTATTCTCTCAGCCTAAACACTCACTTCTAAAAAGGAGGAGGAGAAGAAAGTTACTGTGCCAAGTGGCTAATACTCCTGAATTCTTAGTTTAACTCAAGACAAGAGTTTTGAGGCTGGCCTGCTGGTGTAGTGGTTAAGTTTGTGCTCTCTGCTTTGGTGGCCCGGAGTTCGCAGGTTCGAATCCCAGGCACAGACTGACACACTGCTTATCAAGCCATGCTGTGGCAGCGTCTCACATACAAAATAGAGGAAGATGGGCATAGATGTTAGCTCAGAGCCAATCTCCATCAGCAAAAAGAGGTTAGCTCAGGGCCAATCTTCCTCACCAAAAAAAAAAAAGACAAGAGTTTTCATAGATGAACAAAGGATTGCACAATATGTAGCATTTGGCAGCAGTAATGAAAGTGGAGATGGGTCCCCATTTTGCGAGGTTACTTTTCCACATATTGTGTATCAGAAATGTTAATGAAGAGAAAGGAAAAGGTCTTAAACTCCAAGAATTAAGAAAAATCAAGGTTTGGAGAACCTTCTGGTTCAACTTTATTGCTGTTGGTGTTGAATTTCCTGACAGTATGAAATACAAAACCTTTCATTTTTAATAGATCTCATGTTCAACAGATCACCTTCTATGTTCCAGAAGCAACCTATCTTTCCGGATACCATAAAACCACAGGGGGCTTAAAGCCCTGCGGTCTCATTTGTGGATCTTCCTATGGTTAGTCATTCAAGAGTAAATTCTCCTAAACAGCAAAGTTAACTTTATGCATATATGATTTTATAGCATTTTTGTTTTCCATTTTCTTTCTTAAAAAATAATTAACTGTTTTGTCAATAGAAGTTAAACGGACTGTGGGATTTAAGGCCAATCACCTGCAGTAGTGCTTCTGTGACTCAGGTTCTATAAATGGAGAAAGTGCTCCCGGCTTGATCTTCTTTCTCCTTTTAGGAACAAGAAAAGTCTAAGGCAATGTTTACAATTAGAGTGACCATGTAATCTATCGTTCAAACCATGACATTTTTGATAGTGAAAGAGCACTATTAATAATTATGCCAGGAAAACAGGCATAAACCAGGACTGTCTAGGGTGAAACGGGACATAACAGTCACCTTATCTAGAAAGCTTTGTTGTCAGGAGAGGATGAGAAACACTAAGACACATCCAGCCACTTTGTTAAGGTTTGCTCTCAAACGAGGCAGAGGGAAGAATATAGCACATTCTGGGAGAACTCAGCCCCTTTAGTAACTCACATCAGTGCCTTCTGAGCTAAAGCTGAGATACTGTCTGCTTGTCTCAGAACTTTGAGCACTCCCAACAAGAGGACTATTGTTTCTATTTCTTTTTTCTAATTTACAAACATTCTAAAATTGGGCTGCTGTGTTGCACAATTCCACGGTCACAGCACAAAGAATACAATGTGAATGATGCCTCTTGGGGTTGTGCATCGTGGGGTCTTTTCCTTTCTTACTGACAATGAAATAGATTTAGAAGGAAGAAGAGACAAACAACTCACAAGGAGCTGATTAGCTGATTTCAGGCAACTCTGGTTCTGTGTTCTTAATCAGCATAAAGTTATAAACAGCTTGTGTGTACATTTTCTGAAAGGTGAGGCTGATGGTGATGGATTTCCTTTCTCTCTCCCTATTCTCTCTTGTTTTGTGTGCAGCGATTCCAGCCAGTTACAACAGCTTCACAACCAAGTCTTACTGGAACAACAGCAGTTGCAAAACCCATCTCCTTCATCTCCTAAGGAGTTTCCATTCAACATGAGTGTTTTGAACTCCACGGCTCCCCCGGCGGTGACAATGTCCAACAAGCAGGTGAAGGCCCCTTCATCACAGACATTCAGCTTGGCTCGGCCAAAGCATTTCTTCCCCTCCACGAGCGCCACCGCAGCAGCCGTGTCCCCTTCCAGCTCTCCAGTGTTCACCCTGAGCAGCACTCCTCAAGCCATTCAGAGGACAGTGAGCAAAGAAAGCCTCTTACTTTCTCACCCCTCCATGCAAACCAAACCTCTAGGAGGGGTTTCCATCCAAAACGAGCCACCCCCTCCAGGTCCAATAGAGCCAGCACAACCACCACTCATATTTTCCATCTCCAGTGGAAAACAGTTTCAGCCCCGCTGTGTGTCCCCAACTCCTGTCTCTCCCACCAGCCGGATTCACAACCCAGTGGCTTTCCTCAGCTCTGTTCTGCCTTCTCTCCCTGCCATCCCACCCACCAATGCCATGGGGCTGCCTAGAAGTGCGCCATCTGTGTAAGTGTCATTGAGGTTTCTTGACGTAAAAGATGTTACTTAAGAAGAGACATGTGCATAGAATAGCTTGGTCTGGGATAGGACTCTCATTTAGTGGATTCCTAGACAATCTTATCTCTTAGACGCGAAATGAATATTGGACACCTTAGGACAAAGGGCATGATTACTTTAAATAATTTTTAATAATTTAAATATTGAAAACACCTCTACAAACACAGATTCTCTGTGCAGTGCTCAACTTTTTCACACAAGATGCCCTCCATTAGTGCCTGATGACTCCTGGTGTCTGGTTGCCATTTCGACCACTCTGATTTTTAGGCCTTTGTACACTGGCCAGTGCTTCTCATGGATGTGTCAGGTGTGAATTTATTTTACAGGCCATCCCAGGGACTAATGAAGAAAAATACAAAGTCTCCTCAACCAGTGAATGATGATTACGTTCGTGAAACTAAGAATGCAGTGATTCTAGACTTGGGGAAAAAAATGAATTTCAGTGATGTCAGATCAAACCAGCAGGTAAGATTGTTGGGTTCAGATGGTTTATTGAAATTTCATTGTAAGGAATATAATTTTGATTAATTCAGTCCTTGGATGCTCAGGTTATCTGGCCTCAGTGAGGTTGACACTGCAGTCTTGGAAGGTAGAGCACAGATTAACCAAGAGTCATGTAGGAAACTCGTCCACATGGATCTTCAGTTCTTGATTACCTTAGTAGTTAATTCAGTTTACCTGTTTACATGTGTTTACCTAGAATAGAAAGAAGGAGAGACTAGATAGTCTGTTGTCCATTCCAGCGATCCTCAGCTCAGTATTGGCAAACACCAGCACATCTTTGAGATATTTCAATATCTGAGCCTTGGGATGAGCTAGACTTTAAGCAACTCTGAGGTTCCAAGCTGTCGTTTTCTGACTCCTTCAATCCAATGTGCCAGAAGGTCTGCTCACCAGTTCCTCTCAATCCTTACATTAGGTTGAAACATGTGAAATATCTGTTAGGTAATACCCTGTGATTCAAACTGTACAATTACTTGCTTACTAGAAAGTGTTCACATTGAAGGAGAAAGAGGAAAGCCATATGTGAGCATCAAATAAAAGAAAGATAGACTGAGTATTTTCTCATTTGAGCCAATTATTTTTGCTTTTTGTAAGGTGGTTATTTTTTAAAAGCAGATTTATATTTTAATAATATAACTCTTAGTTGATTTCCCAAGGTGAGAACTGATAAAATCTATTTTGAAACATACCATAAAATTTCAGTGAAAACTATATGCCAAATATTGTGGAATTGGTGACATAAGTGACCCCTGGAAACAAGGCTCCGGATGTTCCCTGACCAAATGCTATTTTCCTTTGTGTTTCCAGTGGAGCCGTGGATATATAGTATTTTAGTATTGTGTTATATGTTGGGCAATTTTTTTTTTTTCTGGTGAGGAAGATTAGCCCTGAGCTAACATCTCTTGCCAATCCTCCTCTTTTTGCTGAGGAAGATTGACCCTGGGCTAACATCTGTGCCCATCTTCCTCTACTGTATATGCAGGACACCTGCCACAGCATAGCTTGATAAACAGTGCGTAGGTCCACGCCCGGGATCCAAACCTGCAAACTCCAGGCCACTGAAGCGGAGCGTGTGAACTTAACCACTATGCCACCAGGCCAGCCCCTATACGTTGGGCAATTTTTACTGAGTGGATTCTTTTCGAAATATGCTGCTTAAAATCTTTTTAAAATTGACTTTAAATTATTGAATTGAAGCAGAATATTTAAGCTTGCTGTAATTGAGTACACTTTTCATATATTATTTCACCAAATTACATATATTTCTGGAAAGCAAATACCAAGGCAACTATTCTTCTCTTCCATGTTCTAGATAGAGAAACTGAGGCATGATTGTCAAACTGTCAGTGGTGGAACTAGAACTAGAGCCCTAGTCTCCAGGACACTTTCACGTTTTCCCTGAAACTCGGCAGCCTTTCTCAGTTTTATGACAACAATTACCTTCAAGCCCCATAAATGTTGCATGATGCAGATTTGTTTTCCTATAATGAGGTCATCACATTTGTGGTTGTTAATCCTTCTAAGTATCATTGAAATCAGAACTGTGTTCAGCCTCTGTCTTTTACCAGTCAGACAGGGAGTAGTTAGAACCCTGTAAAAATGATACCAGGTCAGCACACAAGCTGTTTGATTTTACTTTTATAGTTACTCTGTAGGTAGATCCATGCTGATCCATTGCTCAACTCAGGGGAAAGTAAGGTTTTTCTCTTAATTGCCTGAAATGGAAGTACATGTAAACACGAGCTTCCATGAGTTGAGTGCCATAAACCCAGTAGAACTCTTTATTAAACCTCCATTATGAGTTAGCTTCAGGACTAATAGCAAGAACTTGGCACAGTCTCAAAAAATCATCTCAGGGCCGGCCCCGTGGCTTATCGGTTAAGTGCGCACGCTCCGCTACTGGCGGCCCGGGTTGGGATCCCAGGCGCGCACCAATGCACTGCTTGTCCGGCCATGCTGAGGCCGCGTCCCACATACAGCAACTAGAAGGATGTGCAGCTATGACATACAACTATCTACTGGGGCTTTGGGGGAAAAATAAATAAATAAAATTATTTTAAAAAAATCATCTCAGTCCTTTCCATCTGAATATCTGTTAACATGCGTCACTGTTGTTCTGAGAATTATTATTCTGAGAATTATTATGATGCGTTAATTACAGAATTGATCTTAGACAGCATTCCATGCCATGGATCATGAAAGCCAAGGTGGATAATTGCAATTCAGAAAACTAAGGAGCTGTCTGAGATGGAATGCTTGCATTAGGTTGGTAGATATTGGTTTTGAGGAATAAAATGATGACCATATTATAATATTGTTTTGTCCATTGCTGCCTTGGGAAATGATAGTGAAATGTCATGAAGAACTGTCTAAAATGTATTGTGGCCCGTTGGTGAAGTTAAGAAGAAAGTTTGCTTAGAAAAGTATAAGAACACTAGAAAAGCAGAGAACAATCATAAAAAAACAAGTGTGTATTGATAGCCATCTATACCTTCAGTCTGGGGACACAGGAATCAAAATCTATTTTCTATTCAAATCTATTTTCTTACTCCTATAATAGCTCACACATATCAGAAGAAAGCAAATGATTCCTTCTGAAAATATGCATTTGTTTTGTTTTATTTTTCTTTGAAAACTTTTCGGTCCAGAAAGTTGGACTCTCTTGCCCTATCTTAGTCCTAAGCAAATGAAGAGTAGTAACCATCCTAGAATATTTGCGTGGTCTAGCATAACCACATTGTGCTGAGTGTGAAAATAAATCAGAAGTCCTTAAACAATGAGTATTACTGACTATAAACAATTTCCTCCCCAGAACTCAAACTTATAAATTATGTTTTAGAAAATGAGTTTTCTTTGATGTATCTGCCACTTTGTATTTCTCTGTTGTAATAGTTCAACCCTTATCCTCTAACTCATTTTATGTAACATTTTCAATTAGCAATTAACACTTGCTTTTTGATTCTTAGAACTTTGTGAAATACAAAGATGTCGTCCCTTCAGATGTTCACATTGATTAAAATTTTTAGCTTTCTAAATTGACAACAAAGTTTCTTTGGGTTGGGCATAAGCCAAGAGAAAGGTGCTTGATTTCGAGATTTTAGGCTGCGTCATTTCTTATTTTGAAGAGTATCATTCACCACCGGTGGATCTTCATTGGACAGCAATAAAATTTAAATGGCTTAGGTTGGCAAGGTGAATCCAAGAGGTCAAAAGAACTCAGGATCGCAAAATGTAATGGAGCTCTCATGACCATTGATTATAATTCACATATGACTTAGGGTGATCTTCTGCATCCAGTAAATATTTGTTGACGGTGAATTTCTAAATCTACACTCACACACACACACACACACATTTAATGTCTTATTTCAACTCTCCTCTTTGACCTCATTTCTCTGGAAACCTTCCCATCTCTTTATTCTGCTCCTCCCTCACTTTTTTTATTTTTTTATTTTTTATTTTTTTTCTGTGAGGAAGACCAGCTCTGAGCTAACATCCATGCCAATCCTCCTCCTTTTTTCTCCCCAAAGCCCCAGTAGATAGTTGCATGTCATAGTTGCACATCCTTCTAGTTGCTGTATGTGGGACACGGCTTCAGCATGGCCGGAGAAGCGGTGCCTCGGTGCGCGACCCGGATCCGAACCCGGGCCGCCAGTAGCGGAGCGCACGCACTCAACTGCTAAGCCACGGGGCCGGCCCTGCCTCACATTTTTTAAATTAATGCTTCTTTAAAACTGTCTGTGGTTCCGAGATACTGCCCTGTATGACAGTGGGGAAAAAATAAGTACCTAATTCTTGCTCTTCCTCTTGTTCCTCTAATCTCCTTCTTTAAGCTGCTTCGTCATTTCCTCTATTTAAATCTTACATTTTTTAATCTCTTACTATGAATTCTCTATGAAAATCCTCTTTTGTGAGCAAATAGTCTTGCCATTCATTCCTTTTGTAGTAAAACTTCCACATAGCCATTGGCCTTATGTTGCCCACTTTGAGCACTGTAGGACCCTGGTTGGTGGAATAGTGAAGTGTCCCCATGTCGCCATGGGCCCACTCAGGATGCACCAGTCACAAGCTGATCCCCATTGTGTCTGGCACAGAGTAGGTGTTCAGTGAATATTTGCTGAATTAACACACAACTTTGGGATTTCCCTTATTTACTGATAGGATAATGAAACTTTTGACCAAGTAGAAAAATTCGGATTTGTTGCATATCTATGGACAATGTCTCACTTGACTATATATATTCTGATTATACCTAATTGTGGATACTACTTGCTATGATAGCAATCTATTTTAGTCAACTGCTTGAAAAGATGAAAACTTTTTTTTTTTTGTGAGGAAGATCAGCCCTAACATCCATGCCAATCTTCCTCTTTTTGCTGAGGAAGACTGGCCCTGAGCTAACGTCTGTGCCCATCTTCCTCCACTTTATATGGGACGCCACCACAGCATGGCCTGACAAGCGGTGCCTCGATGAGTGCCCGGGATCCAAACTCGTGCCGCCAGCAGCAGAGCGTGTGCACTTGACCGCTACGCCATGGGGCCTGCCCCAAAGATGAAAACTTTTAAAAACACACTGAAATTAAGCAAAACTCTGGTGTTAACTGAATATTTAAGTATAAAATAAATCTGTGCATCTTTTAGTAATTATTTATTCTTAGGGACAAAATTTGGATTTAAAGTATTTTTGTGCAAGCTCCTTGAAAGTAGAGTCTGTTTCTTACAGCATGTTGTATCCCTAGTGCCTCTCATAGTATTTAGCATGTAGTAGGTGCTTGCTAAGAATTTGACAGCAGAGATAGGGGGTAGGCAATGAAGCCTGGTTATTTCTGTTGAAAGTAGCATGTAATTATTATACTTTCTTTTTTTTTTTTTTTCTGAGGAAGATCAGCCCTGAGCTAACATCCATGCTAATCCTCCTCTTTTTGCTGAGGAAGACCGGCTCTGAGCTAACATCTATTGCCAATCCTCCTCCTTTTTTTCCCCCAAAGCCCCAGTAGATAGTTGTACGTCATAGTTGCACAGCCTTCTAGTTGCTGTATGTGGGACGGGGCCTCAGCATGGCCTGAGAAGTGGTGCGCCGGTGCGTGCCTGGGATCTGAACCCGGGCAGCCAGTAGCGGAGCACACGCACTTAACTGCTAAGCCACGGTGCCGGCCCCAGCATGTAATTATTAGATAAATAGTAGACATCCTCTACATATGTTAACCTCCAAGTTTATCTAGGCATCTTTCATCTGCTCTCCAGACTATGGCTGTCCTTGGAACAAAGAACACTTTCTCTAACGCACAAGACTTTCTTTAGTGAACATTGTACCCAGAGTTTTTTGGGAACCTTTGAGCAGGCTCTTCCAGCTGGTTTGATTCTATTTGATTATTTACACCCTAAGCCCAGATTCAGAACCTACAGTAGAGGAAGCCAGCAGTGAGCTCAGGGCAGTGAGTGTCAGATGATGGCCCACATTCTGGAAATGCCGAGCCTTGGAAATGCCACATCTGGTTGGGATGTGTCATTACACCGTGGTTCTCAGAAAAAGAAAAGCACTCTCCACCACCCTGCCAATTTGAAGAAAATTTCTGCAGATGTGTCCCAGAAACCAAATGTCTCAAGTTGTCGAATTATCAGCCTTAAGAGGATTATCTTTAAAGAAAAAAAAAGAATTATATTTTCAAGTAGCATATTCTTCAACTTTTCATTTTCTTTGATAGAGCACATAAAATTCTATGCAATTCATTTTCACTTAAGGTCTTTAACATAAGCCTGGAAAGTATGGGTCGTATGTCATTGATTTGATTGCCATATGGGCCAGATTTACACACAAAAGAATACTCTCTCCTTTGAGCACAGACATCATCTACGAGCAGCTGATGCTGAAACTCCTGCTTTTACTCACAAAGGGAACAAGGCCAGGGAAAGTGGAGAAGGTAGCATAAATCTGATCCTGGAAATTCAAAATGTGCATCCAGGGGCCAGCCCCGTGGCTTAGTGGTTAAGTGCGCACGCTCTGCTACTGGCGGCCCGGGCGGATCCGGGGCGCACACTGATGCACCGCTTCTCCAGCCATGCTGAGGCCACGTCCCACATACAGCAACTAGAAGGCTGTGCAACTATGACATACAACTATCTACTAGGGCTTTGGGGGGAAAAAAAAGGAGGAGGATTGGCAATAGATGTTAGCTCAGAGCCGGTCTTCCTCAGCAAAAAGAGGAGGATTAGCATGGATGTTAGCTCAGGGCTGATCTTCCACACAAAAAACAAAGTATGCATCCTCTGACCATGGATCTGTAGTGCAACCTTTGTGCAGAACAGTGCAGAAAGCACCTTCAAATTTAACTTAAACATATTGTTTGAGTTTGCAAATTTACTCAGCAAGTCTGAGTCCCATCAGTCATAACTTGGAATCACAACCTTAATTTATGTAACAGGGGTAGTGATCCTTGGAATAACCAACTCTTAGTTGCAAAGCACTATAAAAAAAAGTCAATTTTTCTTTTGGGGTGTGCATCTTTGTTAACAACTCAGATGTAAAGATTCAGTGCTTTAGTGACAGGCCACATATCCCTGCCACACAGTTGCATGGTTTCCTTATTCCTGAGGTTCAACTTCCCAAACATTTTATGAACTCTTTCATGGAAACTCCTTGATCTACAGTATTATTATTTTGTTGTTCATCTGCAATTTGTACATTATATCATATAACTGATACATTAAACAAATATATCTAAAAAGAATTTTTACTTTTTTCTCCCATTAACCGTTTATTTATCCAATGGGGCTAATTCTTCTACTCCTGGCAATTGCAAATGTAAGGCAATCTCAAAACCATTTTGACCACTTTTAGCTCATATAGGGCTCTCTGGTTACTTTGTTGCAAAATATAATCTTCATCCAGTAATATAAAATTTCCAGTCCTTGTAGTGACCAACATTCCAATCTTTTTTCAAGAATAAGAGCCCACACACAAACACCCCCATTAGCACCTCACACCCCAGGGACTGCTGCAAATGGTGAACCTAAAGCCGGGAAGGGAAGTATGGCCAGCTTCTCTCTTTTTTGCTCCCTTCTCCCCTACTTCACTCACTGCTGTTCCTGACTCCTTCCTTTCCCAGGCATGGAGAAACAAAAGTGACCTCACGCTGGCTTTGTCTTGTATGTGGCCCACGTGGGCAGGACAGAAACCATCGTAGTAGGTCCTCTGCCTTGAAACGATGCAGGAGTACAGGCTACTCAAAGCAGCCTTCAGCTTGCCCACCAACAAAAAGCCACCTCACTTCTCACTCTAGATTTCTTAAACAGGAGTCAGATACCAACCCATTGTAGGAAGACAGCAAGCTCTCCAAACGGGTCTGTTTAATTTCCCCCGCTAGACTTGAAGTGAAAGGCAGGTACCCTGGGGCTGGAAGTGGAGGTGTGAGACTCACAGACATTACCAGCTCTCTCTAAAGTCCTTCTCCCTCCTGACTTGTATCTCTGGTGGAGGTGAAGGATTTAAATCACTTAACCTGTCCTTAAGCACCTGCTTTGAAAGTTCTGGAAGGTAGTTTGTCTCCCAGATCACTTGTTTTCTGGTATCTAGCCCATCTTGATGCCTCAGTAGAAACTTCCAGTTAAAATCTGATTACAGCTGTATCCTCAGTACCTAGTTACGAATCATATATTTTACATAACTCACTGAATGTTCTGTTTTTATTACCTCTTAATCTGTAATACTGGTAAAATAATAAATATATGACTAATATGTATACGTTTATGGTAAAACAAAATGCGCATATTTTCATCATCTTGTTTCTGTAGTTCCTTTGGTTAAATCAATTCAAACGTTTGTAAATTCTGTAAAATCAGGCCCCAACTTGATAAAATCAAGTTCCTAAAATTACTTGTTTGGAATACCTAGAGACAATGTGGTATTTATATTCTCAAGCAGGCACTAAAAAGCCTTACATATGTCACCCATTGTGCTCCTAAAGTATAGGTGTAATCACAACTTACCACCATGTACAATAATACTTCTTTGGAAAAATTAGTTCCTACTTTCAATATACAATTTCCGGAATTCATCTCCCCCTATAATAACTCTGACAATGTAATGAGCCAGGAATTTACCAGCCCTCACCTGGCATGTAGTAGGAGAAGCTGCAGAGAAGGTTCTTTAGCTTGGAGCAAGGACATCATTAAAATAGTGGCTAGAGGTGACATGGAACAGATTGGGAGTTTGGGAACTTAAATGCAACAAGAGGAGAAGCCATAGCAGGCTAATGCAATTCAACAAAGAAGACCTCCTGCCACCCGCACAAAAAGTCTGGAGTTTTCTGAACCCTAGGATCTGTGTGTGAGGTTTGAGAACTACGTGAATTATTCTTTCTGAGTGTAATTTTAAAAATAATAAGGCTATTATTTAGCGCCTACTTCATATGGTAAAGGAAAAAAAAATAACTCATTGGTTTCACTCCTAAGCATCCCAGAAAATAAACAAATTTGTTAAAAGGAAGAATAATATCAATTTGGAAGCATGAATGCAATTCAACAAAGAAGAAAAATATATTCCTCATGTGATTTTAAACTGTCAAGACTAGGAAATATTTCAAATTTGTGGGATCATTTAATGTATTTATGGAAAATATTGTCACTGTGAAGTATTAGATTGAATCATATGAAACTGGTGATAGTCTACCATTTTTGACTTACAAAAATGGCAATTTCATAGAGTTCAACCTAATAGGTGGACAGTTGGAAGCTTTAATTATTGACTTTATAAAAATTCTATAATGTAGAAAATAGTCTTAATACTTTTAAACTAAATTAGGTTTCAAATTAGTAGAAGTGAACAATTTTTTACTTTAACTGGTTTGAATTATCTGACTAAAAATTAATAAGTTTAACTGGAAATTAATCATTTTTTCTGTCTTGAAAGAGCTGTGGATTTATTTTGCCTACCTAGTCTGAGATGTATCTGAGAGGGCCAGATTTAAAATTGGTTCCAAGAAGTTAAAAACCAAGAAACACTTGGTTTCTGTGTTTCCTAAGTTCCAATTCCACACAAATTCAGGTGAAAATATGTATAAGACAATAACTAAAAGACATGAGTAATGTGATTTAATAGCTTGAGAATATATCATATGAGTCCTGAACTCAACTACTCTGCCTATGACTAGGAGCAGTTGCATATCAGCTATGTGCTTCCAAATTCCATTTCAGTAGCATCCTGGTACCATTTCCATGGAGCCCACCTAAATTATAAAATTATAGTTCACTAGAGTCACGAGTTTAACCAAAGATCTCACCCTCACCCCAAGCACAAGGCTCTAGATTCCTCAAAGATGTGGTAGTATTGGAATAAGTGATTGCCCCCATGTCATTCATGTATTTACTCATTCTTCAGATATTCATTGAGCACCTGCCATGAGGCAGGCACTCACCATTCCAGGTACTGTTGATATAGTAAGAAGCAAGATAAACAAAACCTCTGCTCTTGTGGAGCTAACATTCTAATGTTTAGAGATATTCAATCATTCATTCAATAAACAAATAAGAAAAATACTAGATAGCAACCAGTACTATGTAGAGAATTAGAATGGAGAGTAACTTGAGACGAAGTGGCCTGGGAAGACTGCTTTGCGGAGTTGACATTTAAGCTTGATAGAATATGGCAGGGAGAAGGAGTGAGAAGAATTCAGGCTAAGTGCTAGATTTAGGGTTTAACTTGGTACACTCAAAGTGTGGTCTGAGAACCTGTGTCAGTCTGAAAGCTATCACCTCTCCACCTTGAGATAAATATAGAAATTGAGAATAACCATTAAGAAATTTTTATATTAATATAATATATTGACAGACAAATTTTACATCTTTCAAATATAATTTTGCATGCTTTTTAAATTTCATTTTGCTAGTAATTCATTTTTACTTTATTTTACAAAAGAAAGGTTGGAAATTTTTAAAAACCTGATTTTCATCATAGATAGTGTGACGAACACTGGCTGAACCACTTAGTCAAATGGATGAATAGTGGTGCCATGTCCGGAGATGAGGAAGACCAGGGCAGGAGTATCTTTGGGGGACAGAAATCAAGTGTGTGATGTTTGGACCATGCTAAGTTTGAGATGCCCATTGGGCACCCAAGCCGTGATGTAGAGGAAATCATTGGGTGTATGACTCCCATGTTGTAGAGTAGACCACTGGGTATACAAGTTCTGGGGAAAGACCAGGCTTGGAGATATGGATTTGGAGTCATCAGCATACAGAAGGTATCTGAAGCTGTGAGACTGGATGAGATCACCTACCTAGGATTAGGAGCTAGCAAGGGAGACTGATCAAGAGCAGCTAGAGAAAGAGAAGGAAAACCAGTTTGGTGTCATGAAAACTAACAGAAGAAAATGTTTCAAAAAGGAGAAAGTAGTCTAATGTTGCTGAGAGGTCAGGTAAAGTAAGAACAGATAAATGACAATTGGATTTGGCAAATTCGGATACTCTGACAATAGTAATCTCAGTGGAATAGTGAGAACACAAGCCTACCTGAAGTAGGTTAGTGAGAAAATAGGCAACAAGGAAATGGTCCCATAACAATAGAAAATTATTTCAAATAGTTTTGTTGTGAGGGGAGCAGAGAGATGCAATGAAGGTGGATGTGGAGTCAAAGGAGATTTATTCAAGACAGGTTTTCCTCAAGTATGCAGATGGGAATGTCCAGTAGAGACAGGAAGTTGGTGATGCAGGCATGCATCAGAATGCAGTTCAGAATAGCTTTGCCAAAATACCGTATAGGCAGTTCTACGTATTGAAATGGACATGAATAGCAGTTATGGAAATTACATTCCATCTTCATTCCATTCCCTACAGGATTCTACTGGGGCTCCATGCTCAAGGTAAGGACTCAGGATTCACTAAGGCAGTTTGGGATTATAGTAAAGACACTGAAATCTCCTTTAGTGCTCCATGTTGGAACTGGAAATGGAATATGCCTGGTTTATTGAAGTTTTGTGATATAAATCTAACATCTGAATCTTAAAAAGTTGTATCCTCAAATTATTCTGATAGATGACTTCCTCACCCTTAAAAATTGAAATTGAAATATGTTTGCCATTTTGACAGGAGTACAAAATTTCAAGCTTTGAGCAGAGGCTGATGAATGAAATAGAGTTTCGTTTGGAACGTACCCCTGTTGATGAATCAGATGATGAAATCCAACATGACGAGATCCCCACGGGCAAGTGTATTGCTCCCATCTTTGACAAAAGACTCAAGCACTTCCGGGTCACAGAAGGTTCACCAGTCACATTCACCTGCAAAATTGTTGGGATACCCGTTCCAAAGGTAGGGGAAGGTGACCAGCCAGCTGGCCAAACAACAGCGCAGAACTATAAACAGTGCCTTCAAGAAAGTCTTATCAGACCCTAGTGAAGTATCTACAGCGGGAATGAAAACCAATACTAGAAAATTAACAAAACCCAGATAATTTGACTGAAAAAAGAGACACTCAGGAGTAGGATCCTTAAATAGTCAGGCCAAAAATAAATCAGACTTATGGGTAAGTCAGAATTTTAATAGAAGTTTAAAATAAACTTCTTCGTCATGATCTTCTATTTTGGGCTATTGATCTCTCAGCCGTTGAACTCACCAGATTGATATTTTTGTTTCTATTTAGCATCTATTGAATACCAACAGAGTGCCTGTTGTTGTACAAAGTGAGCTATATTTGTATCGTTACTATTAGGTTGGTAAATGCTGAAAATGTCATATCATTATCTCTGGCTGCTGAAAAATCTTGAGTCACCAGATTTTTTGGCAGTCAGCTGAGAGAAGGATTTACCCTCAGTATGGCTGCGGCAGAGAATCTCACCACTTAACTTTCACAAACGTGAGCATGGCGTTATCATGTATGGTTAGGTAACCAGCAAATGTGGAGGAGGGCAGCTGCAACCAATACTTTATCTCCCCCTGCCTTTGAGAAATCTCCTTGATACGTGCAGAACTTAACCTGAAACATATATATATTTAAATTTTAGCCAGATGAGAAATTTAGTGAGTGAATCCTGGCTTCATTCTACTTCATGTAATAAACCAAACTATACTTTCAAGCAGGGTGAGCTATTGCAGGCCCTGAGATCTGCGACTACAGAAGGCTTGAGCTTGTAAATAGGATAATGAGAAAAGATTCAGGCTTCGGTTTTCATTATTTTGCTTTTGAAGACGTCTGGTCCTTAGGGTGGCTTTTTAAGTAATTATGAAGTACAATAAAAATAGGCAAAATTCACTCCTTAATTATATAGAATTTTTTACTTAAATATTGTATATGTATAAGTGGAGGGGCATACAATGCTGTCATTTTTACTATGTTTTCTAATTTTTTCCAAGTACTTTATAAGGGATGGGCCACTTGTAGAGATGGTAATCAGCCCTTGTCTCACCTTACTCCCTACTTCCTTTTCCTCTAAACATGTACAGAACAGTGTATATTCTCTTGATTATCTTTCATTTCAGGTTTACTGGTTCAAAGATGGGAAGCAGATTTCAAAGAGAAATGGGCACTGCAAAATGAGGCGAGAAGAAGATGGGACATGTTCTCTGCACATTGAATCCACCACCAGTGATGACGACGGCAACTACACCATCATGGCTGCCAACCCCCAGGTGGAGACGCAGGGTTCTACACTGTGCCGCACTCTGAGGAAGGAGCAGTTGATGTCATTGTGAATGAGACCTTGAGAAGTGCGAGTTACTAAGGATTGCTGAGGAAAATGAATGAGAAGCATTGTGATTGTGTGTAACCAGAGCACAATATCACAACCAGTCAGACGCTGGTAAAAGGCCAGTCAGATGCTGATGGATCACTCAACTCTTCAGCCTTTGTCAAAGGGCATTAGTAGCATCTAATCACTATGTCCCAGACCTATTGGGCTAAATCTTGTGTTTATCAACACATTGACTTTCTTGAAGAATTAATAAATCATTCTATCAAAGAATGATTTGCTATTTTTGTTCTTTAGAGAATAAGCAAATTACTTCATAAAGGCTTGTGAATATCCCTCAAACTCATAAGCTTCTTTTTTTTTTTTGGTGGAAATTGGAAAGTCATAATCTTTCACTGTCCTTTTCTGAATGAGATCAAGACTTAAAATTCCCCTAAAAGATATGGCAGAATAAAATGTCTTCCACTCCTATTAAATAAGAAGTACAGAACTATAATTTCCACTCTCACCCATTCTTCCTATTAAAATGTTAGTTTTTAAGATAATCTCCGTTAAGGAAAGTACAAAAATACTTGGCCGTGATCTCTGCATGTAGCTGCAGATAAGTTTAAGTACACAAAAATTCACTTTTTTTACATTTGTGCTCTGTTCATTTCTCAGCTTAAAAATGAAAGTCATCACAATATTCTTAAAAATCCTTCCCCCTGGAATATTAACAGTGATTTAAGGAGTCCTATTATATTGTTTTCATCCCCTCACCCAAAGAAAAACTCATAATAGTTAGCCAAAAGGTTCATCATGTTCCAGTCCAGAAAAATTTATATAAATTGGAAAGATGTGGAATTCTTCTTATTTAATTTCATTCATTTTCTGTTTTTCAGGGGAGAATCAGCTGTTCTGGCCACTTGATGGTACAAGGTTTGCCCATTCGCAGTCGACTAACATCTGCTGGCCAGTCTCACAGGTAAAGACAATAAGAATCTCCCTCTCTAGGCCCTCCCAAGCATCCATCCATCACCATGTGCACCAAAGTATTGAGTCTACAGATTGTTGCTTAAAGTGTAGTCCTCCACCTGCATCATCAGCATCACTTGAGAACTTGTCAAAAATGCCGAATTCCAAGCCCCACCCCCGACCTTCTGAATCAGAAACTTAATTTTAATCAGAATCAGAATTTTAATAAGATCCCCAGGAGAGTCATAAGCACGTTAAATTTGAGAACCACGGGTCTACGGCACACTTTTAATGGTTCAAAATTTGTAACCAGCAGTAGCACCTGTGCACATAGTATATAAATCAGACTCTTTAAATTAAATTACCATCTTTTCTTTAATGAAACAGAAACCATTAATGGTTATGAGTATACAGATCAAATATTTTTCTTGTGGTGGTTGTCTTCAACATAGCAATTGGCTTTCTTCCTCTCTGATTTTACTAATCACTAAGAAGAAAAAGCCTGGCTTTCTCTTGAGTCTTGTGGTGCCACAAAGTCTTAGCAAAGCATTCCATAGTTGCTGACATGGATGAATTAAATTGGACTTACCAAAGGAACAAAAATAGTGACCATGTTTCAGATACAGTATTTTACCAGTGTTGCAACTATACCTTCTTCTTCATTTTTTTTTCTTCTTCAAGAACAGCTGTTACTGTTGGTCAGTCCTAACCAGTTTAAGTTCATGATCATCTTTAATAGTCTGCCATAATTTATTAGCCAGGTTAAATTTTATTACTCAGAGATATAGGGATTGTCACTGCCTTGTTCTGGGTAATAAACAGAACTTTGCTTCTGGCTCGTACTTGAGGTTCAGATTGAATACTGATTTATTTGTTTATTTTAAACTTTTGAACAACTGGTCAAACCCAAGGTAACGGGAGCTGAGCCACTTAACTCAGAATGACTTCAGAGAGAAAGAAGCTAAAGCCTGTTTACTGGATTACAGATCTCACAAAATAATCCTACAGTGTAGGAGATGCTTACCGCTTTGTTTTTTGCATCAGCTCCACATCATTATTTATTATTTATTATTTGTTTATGGTCCAGCAACCTCCTTTCTCTGCCCCTGCAAAAAAAAAATATCTGTTCTCTAGGCAAAAAAAAAAATCTGTTCTCCTATAGCCATGTCTAAATGTCTACCGTCATAAGTTTGTAAATTAATTTCTATGTTTAATGCTTGAATATGCTTGTTGTTATAGAGGAAGGTCCCGAGTGCAAGAAAGAGACAAGGAGCCCCTACAGGAACGCTTTTTCCGACCACATTTCCTGCAGGCTCCTGGGGACATGGTAGCTCACGAGGGGCGCCTCTGTCGGCTGGACTGTAAGGTAGACTCTAGCACCCATCCTGGCTTCCAAATCTGTTCATATTTTATATTGGTTGGTTTGTTTGCACTTTTTTTTTTTATATTTATTTTATGGTTTGTTTGTTTTCAGGGAAAAGAGGACTGGGGAAGGGAGAGGGATCATTTCTTTTTCCACAAGGCTCTTTTGGACCGCTTATTACCAGACAAAACAATTTCACAACATTTTGTGTTTATATCTTAGTAAAAATTACATTGGTATTGTATCAAGTTAACTCTGCAGTTGTAAGAGACAACCAAAGAGGTGATATAATTCAGACATTTTCCATATGGTGCCTGGCAGGTCTTTATTACTATAAAGCCAAAAGTGTGATTTTTGCATCCTTGGAATGAATTGCTGTGAGGTATAGCCTTTGGAAAAATTACAATCATGAAAAAATGGCTCCAAGGCAGTTTATGAAAGCAGAAGCTAGTTTCTCATACTAATCAACATCCATCACCTTTAGCTATTCTACATTTTAATTCTTCGAACAGAAACTAGGTTCAGTTGAGCAGTGTGGATATCTTGCAGTATGAAAAGACACTTAAGTCACCCCTTCTGCCCCAGACAAAGATGTAGAAGGCTATGGAAAATTTAGATGCAAATTAGTAAAGGCTTGAGGTTAAGCGTTTATAGAGTCCACTTCTGTAGGTTGTTCTTGCTCTTCCAATGGCTGCCTAAATAATACTCAGGATTGATTGTTACTTCTTCTACCCTAAACCCTAAAAGATACCCATGCCTGGGTCCCATCCCCAGACGTTCTGATTTACAGTAAGTGGGCATTGGGCTTGTCAAACACTCCTCCTGTGATTGTAGTACACAGCAAGGTTTGAGAACACTGATTTAATGTCTGCCCTTTCTTGGCTACCTCTTGCTTATTAGGTATGTAAGCAATATATCATCTCTGAAAGTGATGCTGAAGGCCTATTTTATCAATCTATTTAGATTTTTAATTCTTATTTATTCTAATATACAATATAATCATGACCTGAATTGGGGTCAAAATACTACACAGTTTAAATTCAGACTCCTCTTGTCCTGATGCCCCTGCAGAGAGGTTTTTTACCACCTCATGTTTTCTCTCACTATCTGTTTGGTGCCAGACAAGGATGAAGAATTCAGCCACTAAATAAATCTGCCTGTCATCAGTCTGTCATTTGCCTCAGCTGTCCTGTTGTTTATTAGGTGAGTGGCTTACCGCCCCCGGAGCTGACGTGGCTGCTCAATGGCCAACCTGTGTTACCAGATGCCTCCCACAAGATGCTGGTCAGGGAGACCGGAGTCCACTCTTTGCTCATTGACCCACTCACTCAACGCGATGCAGGGACCTATACATGCGTTGCTACCAACAAAACCGGACAGAATTCCTTTAGTCTGGAGCTCACTGTAGTAGGTAAGGTTTGCTGCTGGGACCCCTAAACATAACTCCCTCCAAAGTTATTGCCCAAGTATGCAGAGCCTCTGATTCCTTTGCCCCACCAAGTCTAATCTCAGTTTCCCCTTCACTGTAGTAAGGGCCATATTTCCTACATTGCTTTCAAAGACATGTTAGTAAGCCAAAAACATCATATGGTACCTTGTGCATATTAGACATGCAAGATATGGAAGTCATTGTAATAGTTAATAAATTATTCAATTAATTACTTAATTGACTATCACTAAATTCAAGTCACTTGCCCTACAGTTCATCGTTTGTGGAACACACCAGACTCTCCCCCCTGCTCCAAGCTTCCATGCTTTTGCATCAATGGTCCCTCTACCTGGAATGCCCTTCTTTGCCTGGCAACCTCCTACTCATTCTCTAGGCTTAATTCAAATGTCACCACCAAGACACAGTGGATCCACCAGGCACATCCTCCTCTGTTTCCGTAACACTTAGAAAAGGAGAGACTCTTACAGCACTTATGGCCTTATGTGTAATTCTTTACTCCTTTGCCTCCCTGAAGAGACTATGAGCTTCTAAGATCAGAGATTCTGACTTGTTCTTCTGTGTATCTCTGGTGTCTAACTCAGTGTCTGGAACATGGAATGTGCTCAACAAATGTTGAGTAGATAACTAAACAAATGAACATTTACCTTATAAAATGATGTGAATAAAGCACTGTAATGCCTACAAGTCAGGACAACAAGTCATTGTGACCTGGGGGCAGTAGTCCAGCCAGAATTAGATTTCAGAATATACGAATTCTAGTGCTGGGCTTTCTCTCATGTGTGGCCTCTAAAGGAAATCAGGGTGGCTTCAGCATGCTAAGCCTCTCTCAAGGCTAGTGGTTGTTTCCTCTGTATATCTTTTTCTTTTTCTCATTCTTAATTTCTTCTTACCAACAGAGTAGGAAAAGTTCATTCTGCAAGGATACATTGATTGCCAGCTTTTACTTTTTTCCCACTATTTTGCTAAAATATTGACTCTGGAACCCTGAGATATGAGGTGTCTTTGCCTTAATTGGTTCTGGCCAAAAAAAAAAAACAAAAAAAAGCCTGCTTAGGAAGCATAATTCGTGTTTTTTAAAAAAATAGTATACTTTCAACTTTTCTGTAGCTATAAACTTCTTCAAAATAAAAAGTTGAGGGAAAATTAATATATCTTCTACAAAATAAAGTCCTCTAAAAAAGAGAAGGGATATATTCAGTACATAAAATTTACTGCTGAACAATCAAAGAAACTCCTTAAATTCCACACCTACCATTTGCACCCGCTGTGTGCGACCCAGGTCCTTGAGGGTTGTCTCGCATAAGATATGCAGACAGTTTCCTCGTTTCTTTTTTAATCATTTCTGGAGCTTTTATCAAGGCAGTGATCTTCACTTTGTGGCCTGGGAAGTGTTCTGAAGAGGAAGTAAAGTGGATTGGGGCCCACTCTGCTAAATTCCAGAACCATAATGAATTTGAGTCATGAACCCTAAGGCACTTAACTATTCAAACAAGAATGGCCCTTCTCGTTCAGCCAAAGAGGTGAAGAAAGCGCCGGTCATCCTGGAGAAACTGCAGAACAGCGGGGTTCCCGAGGGCCACCCGGTGAGGCTGGAGTGCCGCGTGATAGGCATGCCACCACCCGTGTTCTACTGGAAGAAGGACAACGAGACCATCCCTTTCACCAGAGAGAGGATCAGGTACAGCCCCCACCCACGGTCAAACGGGCTTCCAGGCTCAGTGGGGCTTGTTCGGCCACCAAAACAAGTCTGTAGCCTTTGGAATTTGGCTTCCTTCACTTAGCATGATGCATTTGAGTCTCATCCATGTTATTGTGCGTATCAAGAATTTCTTCCTTTTTGTTGTGGAAGGGTAGTTCATTGTATGAATGTCCCGCAGTTTTAAAACCTTAATTTTTAAGTTTAAAAATGCACGAGGAATTTATGAAGATCCTGCATATTTTTTGTCATGTGTTTTCAGTCATGTTAATACCCAGAAAACCTCTTTGACAGTAAAAAGCTAAAATAAAATAAAGCAAAACAAAACATTAAGGTAGTTATACTCCTTCTCCGTCCATCACTATGTGGTTATTTTTAAATTTTATTTATTTTACTTTTTCCCCCAAAACCCCAGTAGATAGTGGTATGTCATAGCTGCACATCCTTCTAGTTGCTGCATGTGGGACACAGCCCCAGCATGGCCGGACAAGCGGTGCATCTGTGTGCGCCCAGGATCCGAACCCCGGGCCGCCAGCAGTGGAGCGCGCGCACTTAACCGCTAAGCCATGGGGCCGGCCCTATGTGGTTATTTTTAAAGTAACTTTAAGGATCCAGTTTCTTAAAGTGGGTGCCCTGCTTGATTGCCCCTCACCAATCTTATTTCTTTGCCATTTTGGTTTTATGCCACAAGGGGGCAAGCAAACAAAGGCAGCTTGTGTACAAAAATTTCTGCTGAGAATTATTTATTCACAGTAAACTGAATTTGTCCCAGAGGATGTTGTAGCTGTCAGGTTTTACAGAATTTTGACATCTAAGAAGGCTATGTGTATATAGGTCAGGATTTTTCTCTGGTAAAACTTATGCCAGAACAAAAATATTCTTGAGTTAACACTTCAATCTAAATTAATGTAACATGTTGAAACCAGCCTGAAATTCTGGTGTAATTATCCAGGATTGCAATATGCAGCCAAGGTTGAGAACTACTAGAAAACAGAAGGAAAGAGCATGCCAATTTGCTCCTGAACTGTATTAAGCTAAATGCTGACGTACTCAGCTGATTACACTAAGAAATAACCCCCTCCATGCTAACAGTTCATCTAACCCTGGGCTCTCACGTTGGTCTACTTTCCCATAGTTTCCTAACAAAGTTCGTGTTGAAATTTCCAACCTGGTTTGGAAAAGAGATTTTTCTGGACTTTGGTTGTGACAAGTGGAGGTGCCTGTGGTGGGGAGCACAACTCCAAGAGAGTTGGAGAAGTGAGGAGAGCAAGAGCAGGTCTCAGCGTTGGCTGTCGAACCTCATCTCAGTCGCACTAGGTTAATTGCTGCTCTTTTGTGACTTCTTTCCACCTTCAAGCTTGCTCTTGATATTGCTTTAAGCTGAGTCCCCTTTCCTCCCCCTAGGGTCAGGGAGGGTAGGGGGAGCACTGCACTGCTCCATTTGCCCCAAGAGTTTCCCTGAGCCCTACACTCGACAAGGCTGTTTCTATCCCCAGATACGATATGGATATATTCTTTCTTTTCTCCAGTATGCACCAGGACGCAACAGGGTATGTCTGCCTCCTCATCCAGCCAGCCAAGAAATCAGACGCTGGGTGGTACACATTGTCAGCCAAGAACGAAGCCGGCATCGTGTCGTGCACCGCCAGGTTGGATATATATGGTAGGTGTAATGGCATCAGTCGAACATCTGTGTATGACAGGCAACTTAAAAATCTTTTTTTTTAAGCATAGGTGCAATATGTTCCATAAATGAATTGGTTAGGTTATATTTAATGCTTAAGAGATGGATTTTAAAAGTCATTTCATCCTAGTCACCTCAGGGCTTTTGTACACTTTTACTTTTCACTATGAGCTTAAGCTTCTTCCAAAAGAGGGCCTCTAATGCTAGGAATTACAGCTACTTCAGAGCGTACCCGTGCTTGTATCTCTAATCATCCAGCATCTTCATGCCCGCTCCTTGCTGCCATGGGCCACCCGCTGGAACTCCCTCCCCACTGCCTGTCATTTCCCCAGCCAGACCTCCCCACAGCAGAATTTTCCTGGCCCCATTCATTTGTTAATTTATTCCATAAATATTTATTGCCCCAATCCCACAATCAGACTAATAATACAGAGCTGTCCTAATAATAATAATATCAAATGACATTTGTATGGTGACTTGTAATTTACCAAATGGTACCCTTGGATCCTTTCAAACCCATGCGATTATTGTAATTGCTGTTACTCGCATTTAAATGGTGAAGAAACTGAGACTTGGAGAGGTTGTGACTACAGCCAGATGCAAATCTAGGTGTTTGTATTGTTCCTTTGAGCCATGTTTCTAATTTTCAAAAAGATTTAACAATTTAATCTTTATTGATGTGTTTGTGTAATCTACTCCCCTCCTCTATAATTTTGACATTAACTGGTATTTTCGGAGATGTATTTCTTAACCGAAAAGAGTGATTTTTTAAAAAATAATCAGTTAGCTTAATAAGTTTCTAATTCATTACATACTGGTTAATGATTAACCAGAATAACAAATAAGACTAACTCTGTCTAGAACCTGAGGTCCCTGCTATTTATAGGTGCGCACCAGATATCCCTTTTTTTAGTACCATCCAGGAGGGGCTTTGGCTGGCCATTCCCCCAAAGTCTAATATTTGGAGGAAATATACAGCTTTCTGGTTATTTTCCCTTATCCTTGGACTTGAAAAGAAATTCAACTGTGAGGGAAGGTGACTCTAATGTACTTTCCCCTGGAAGGGTCCGGGGAGAGAGAGGCCAGTGATATGTTCCTTAATCTAGGCTAAGTCCCTTAACCATTTCACCCACTTCACCATGTCAGGAGGCAATAGATCTCCAACTAAGAAAGTCAGTACCAACTAATGACCCTTGTCCCAATCCTGCCCTCCCGTGGTGGAGTTCCCAGTTCAGTTTGTCCTGGCTCATCTGTCCCTGGCTTCCGTCCTGATTCCATAGCATAAACAATAGGAGATGCTATTTCCTCAGTTGAGACCTGGGGATGGAGGAAGAGATAGAGGACTTGGGCTAAAATCAAACCCCTACGCCCATCACCACCACTTAATGGGGACAGTGGGCTCCCCTCTCTCATTAAAAGGAGGGCTTTTAATAGTAGCAATTAGGGTAGTTCAGTTAAGATGTCAGAGAGCAGGGAAAGGCTAAGAGAGGAGGGCATGGGGGAGAGATTTGACTAGCTGTTCACGGTGGCCTTACTGAGTGCCTGCTCTTTAATGGAATCGCTATACGTTTTGTCCTCAGTTTTGTAGCTTCGAAATTTGATTTTATCAATTCACTCAGAGGTATTTAGACTCTGAAAAACTGATTCAAAATAGTGAAATCAACAAAAGACAGATTTATCAATGCGAATGCCAAAAGGGTCCATAGCTTTCTAGGACTCAGAGCATCAGTGTTCCCCACCTGGTGCACACTTTTCTCCACATCAAGCTCCCTGGAAACCTAATCAGAAGACTGCCCGGTAATTTCTGAATTGGAGACAACAGCGGAGACTGTGCAGTTTGGTTGGGTATTTTGTTCAGGCCATATTTGAGCCCAAGGATGGTGTCTGCTAAAAACAGGATCTCCTTTGGACAGTGCTTGGTGAACATGGAAACTAATAAATTCTCATCTGTCACTGAACCATAGCTGATTGCGCATCAGTTACTTTTCAGTCTTCTTAATGTGACTTATAAGAACCTGATTAGGATGATGGGCAGGTAATGGCTGATTAGGGTGATTAGAGTGTGGAGTAGGTACTTCTCAGAGGGCTGAACCCATCTTTTGGCTTCCATTTCCACAGGTTTCTTGTCTCCACCTTCGGAGGTCCCCTCCCTTGAGAGCCTACAGCCCTCACTGCATTGCCCCTAGCAGCCCACATGCTGGGTCAGTGAGAGGGAATAATTTTGAGAAATCACACTAGTCACCCACTCTTCCTTTTTATAGTCCCAAATTTTACTAGATTAGAACTGTAGATTTGGAATTAGGGCTTAAGAGATCACCAGCCCAGTTTCCCTATTCCTGACAGGGAGGGAGAGATGTTATTGCTCTCTTCTACAAATGAAGCATTTCAGACTCAGATACATTTCAACACTTTAGCAAGATCCCTCAGAGAGTGTTGGAGTGGGGACAGAATGCTCTCCTGCAGTGTACCTGCTAGACTGTACTCCTTTGATTGTAACACATTATTTGGTCCATTTTCCAGCCCAGTGGCACCAGCAGATCCCCCAGCCCATGTCCGTCCGGCCCAGTGGCAGTCGCTACGGATCTCTCACCAGTAAAGGACTTGACATTTTCTCCGCCTTCTCCTCCATGGAAAGCACAATGGTGTATTCATGCTCTTCTCGGAGTGTAGTGGAGAGTGACGAACTTTAAGAATGTCTGGGTGCCTGCTGTGTAAGGGGGCGGACTGTGGAGGGGGAAGGAGGACAAGCCAGACACGGTGGTTTCCAAGCAACTGGATTTGAGTAAGTTCCCACGCTGCTGGACCTGTGGCAAGGAGTGCTTTGTATAAGTCAGCTGGGGCCTCTTGCAGTCTCTGGCTGGGGGAGAGATGTAGGGCTGTGCCTTTTAAAGATTCCAACAAAAAGTGAGATAAACCAAAGATGTCATGCAGCTGCCATCCACTGCTTTGGAAAAAGCTAGCGTGCTCCCCTGCTCCCTGCTGTGTTAGGGATGTTTAGGCCCTGCTAGGGGCAATTAGGGGCCATAGGCTTGGGCTGAGAGGAGTTAGACAGTAGTGACCTTAGGTATCACTAGCCCAACAAACAATGCAAAGAGGAAAAGATGGAGCAGGGGTCCTGCATCACCTTTCATTGATTATATCCATAGCAATAGTTTTGGTGGATTCATTAAATCAGCTTCAACTTAGCATTAGGAGATGGTGCCATACAACTCACATATGTGGAGAAGCACTTTTGATTCGCTTGTCCCGGGTGTACTCAGCCATGTAATAAGGTGCCAAAATGTGCTTGAGATACAAAAATTTCACTGAAACACTCAGTATTGCACAGTGCACTTATTCTGTAGCCAAAACAGGGCCCCACCAGCCTGTCTGCCCATTTTCTTTTGGATACAGTAGTGAGTAGTTTTTCTTTCTGACTTTATGTATCCCTAGACTCTAGAACTAAAAGATTGTTAATAAACCAGCCATAAAGAAGTCTTCTGAGGGGTCACTGTTAAAACTACTAGCTTCAATTGCCACTTGCAAAACATACACGTGTCATCATCATCTTCCCATAAAATACCGACCCTCCCGCTCCTCCCCTCTCTCCAAAAGTCTGGTGTGCACGAAGCAGTGAGGAAGGAAGAATGCAAACAAGGAGAGGAAGTGATGGGAAAGTATTGTTTTTCTCTTACCCCAGCAAAGCAGTGGTTGTGGAAGAAGAGGTCTTTAATAGTTGTGAACTGCTTTGAGATCGTTAATCAAATTGCATTTTCTACATAGAAAATGTTATGCTGAGAAAGTGGGAGGAATGGGGAACATGCATCTTTATTCTAACCCACCAATTCAAAACTTGCCTCTCAACTTCAGGAAGTTTTAGACTTAAGTTCACTGCGATATCCCCAGTGCCTAGAAGAGTGCTTAGCACAAAGTAGACATCCAATAAATATTTGTTAGATGAATGACTCTTATAGTAGATAGAGAAATCTGCAATTTACACACCAGTCCAAAAATTGCCTGAGGAATGGTCGCCACAGCACCGTTTGCTCCAGATTCACCAGCGAAATGAATTGGAGGTGTCTGTTACCAACTCCCTGTGGCCAAGTCTCTGGTAGTCTCTGAGCCAGGCACTCTCAGCTGGCATCTTACTCAAGTGAAAACGTAGTAATTGCTTAGAAAGGCTTGAAACTTTCTTCACTTCAAGGCAAGGATTTCCAGTATAAAAATAAATTCATTCACTCAAAACATCATTTGTTTGTCTACTCTGTATAAGATGCTATGCTAGAGACTGTGGGTGATACAAAGATATGAATAAGACCATAGTATCTGTCCTCAGTGAGCTTACAATCTAGAAGGGGAGGTAAGATACAAGGCAGGTAGAGAGCTGCTTCTTGGGGCAAAAATCTATTCTTTATCAAATAGAAGTTTCTAGTGCTCTTCATCCTATATTTTTCATGACTCTAAAGTCATCTTATTTTCAATCTTTATTTCTTGATGAAAAAAAATGCCATAGATTACCTCCTTAAGAAATAAAGGTTTCAGTCAATTATTTAACAGAATTATTAGATTTTTTATTTTTTTCACATATGCAGGAACAATAGTAAAAATATATGCAACTGTAACGAAATAGAATGCATTTCATACAGAACACATCCTGTAAAATGTTCTGTTTCCTATTGGCTTTATTATGAAATCTCTTTATGACCAAAGAGCACTTTCTAACTCGAGGATTGCTTCTCCACAGTTGTACACCAGATCTTCTCATTACATCTATTTCTGTAAACTCTAGACTGTTCTTCCACGAAAGGATATTCTTCACCTCTCTCTGTCTTAGCTTTCTGAATATTTTTAATCTGTTGTCTTAGTGTTCAACACAGAACTAGGATAAATAATATATTTGAACACTAGATGGAGATGTCTAACCTAAAATACAAGCCTAAAAATTTGAACTGAAATAAGCCTGAAATTTGAACTATTGGATCATGTTAAAGCAGAGTTTCTCAACCTCAGTGTTATTGACATTTTGGGCTGGATAATTCTTTGTTGTGGGGGACTGTCCTGCACATTGTAGGATGGTTAGCAGCATCCCTGGCCTCTACCCACTAGATGCCAGTACAATAGGAGCCACTCTCTGGGTTGTCTCTCTAGGTTGCCCAGGCCACCCAACATGTCCCCAGACATTGCGATATGTTCCCTGGGAGGCAGGATCCCCCTTTATTGAGAGCCACTGTGTTAAACAAATCAGTGGCCTGCTTTAAGAATTCTCTTGGAATTCAATTACAGTGAGGGATACTTATATAAGAAATTTTAGTTCTGCTGGATACATTTGGACTCAACATATCCAAAATCAGATTCATCATCTTCCCTTTCATAAACCATTTTTCACCCTAGCTTAATGATTTCTATTAATGGCACCATCACTTTCCTATTTATCCAAATAAAAAGCATCCAAGTCATTTTTGGCTTCCTCTATCCAATCCATCAACAAATCCTGTTAATTCTAACTCTACTATTTCTTTTGTATTCAGGCCTTCCTTTCCATCCTCCATCCATTCCAATTCCCCAGTTCAGACTTTCATTACTTTCTTAATTTCCCTCACTACTTCTGACTTCAACCATAATAAGAGGCTTCTAACTGGCCTTCCTGCCTCTAGTCCCACTGTTTCTCCCCACTCAAATCTAGCCTAGATCTCAGCATCAGATCATTCTTCCTGAAGTACTGCTCCAATCATATCATTCTCCAGTTTTCAACCCCGCAGTGGATCCTTGGAGCCAACCCAGGTACCAGCTGTTCTGCCCTGCAGTATTCAAGGCTTGCTCCCATATGCTTCCAAAGCTTTTCATCCATTACCCAGAAAACACACCCAGAGCACCAGCAAACTTAACACAGGCTCCTGCTTTCCCGCCACATTTCCATTCCATTTCCATTCTTCTGCCTCCACCTGGAAGGCTGTCTCCCCAGTCTCTGCCTACAGAAATCTTAACTGTTCCTTAAAATCATCTCAAATGCTGCTGCCACTATGAAATATTTTCTTATCCCCCAGACCTCAGTCAAATATAATTCTATTTTCTTTGAAACCTTACAGCAAATTTCTTGAGTCTGGAAGAAGAGAAGATTACTTTGTATAGTATTTTATATAAAACACAGCCTCTGTATTCTTGCCTATCTCTCTCCTCGCACTAGCCCGGTCTTGCCTGCACTGGATTTTAGCTACTTGTTAGTATGGACTGTGTCCAAAGTTTGCCATGTGCCTTATACAGAGTAGGCACTCAATAAATATTTATTGAGCTAAATTGGACTTAAAAATTCTATGTAAGTCAGTATGTTTCTATATAAAGTGAATTGAATCTAGAGCAGTGGTTTTTTGTTTTGTTTTGTTTTTTATTTTTTTTGTGAGGGAGATCAGTCCTGTGCTAACATCTGCCAATCCTCCTCTTTTTTTGCTGAGGAAGACTTGCCCTGGGCTAACATCCGTGCCCATCTTCCTCCACTTTATATGGGACGCCGCCACAGCATGGCTTGCCAAGCGGTGTGTCAGTCAGTGCACGCCCGGGATCCGGGCCGGCAAACCCTGGGCCGCCACAGCGGAGTGCGCGCACTTAACCGCTTGTGCCACCGGGCTGGCCCCTAGAGCAGTGGTTCTTAACTTTGGCTGCACATTAGAATCTCCAGGGGAGCTTTTAAAAATCCTGATGCCCAGGCCACAACCCCAAATCAGTAAGCTCTGGGGTTATGGCACAGGCATCAGTAGTTTTTAAAGCTTCCCAGGCGATTCCAATGAGCAGCCAAGGTTGAAAAGAATCATTTTATTACCACGATTTGATCACAAAAGTTACCCAGCAAGGTCCAAGGGGGTGCAGATGGCATAAGGCTATACTGTTGGCCTGGGTGAAGAATGTACCCCCCCATGTTGCACATGCAGTGCATGCCTGGAAAGTAGAAATAAACACGAACTTTGGCCTTGTTAGACACTACTATTTTGCACTACAGTCATTAGACATGTAGCATTCATGAAGCCCCCAGAGTAAGCTCAAAAACCTGCAAAAATATACTAGGGAAAGAGGGAAAGTTGGTGCAATTCTTCTGGTCCTTTGTTTCAAAAAGCAATCCAGATCCCATAAGCATCCTTCTCTCCAAAGAACTGAAGGGCTTTTCATAACTTGATTACTCATAGAAATGGGGATCAGAGGGAAAATGGAGAAAGAAAACGCACCATTAAAACCAAAATGCCTTTTTGAAATGTAGCGCCCTTCACCAAAGTAAGTTTTTAATCTGAATTGGCAAATAGTGGAACTGGTTTGAATGCATCTTTCTCTTTTTATTCCTCACTTAACTTTTGTAGTCATTCAATGAGAAATTAAATGGTTAAGAGATGAGTCGTTGGGTAGAGCTAGAGGTCTGAATGACACACCATGGAGAATAATTCCCAGAGGAGTCAAAGCTGACTTTTGTAATGACAGGTTAATTTGGATATTCCTCAAATGATAAATGGGTTGCCATCTAAAGGTTCACTTGCAAATTTATTGTTTAAAACTCAGAATATAATTCCTACATACACATCACCCAATGCTAGATTCCCAAGTGAAACCAAAAACGCCCGTTTAATTCATGACTGAGTTACAGTATCTTTTACACTAGATTGGGTTATAACCCCAAGAACAGGGGTCCAGGCAAAGCAGCCAATAGGAGAAGAAATACTACTTCCCCCTCCTTTTCTGTGTCTATGATGTGTCAAAGCCGGAGTGACTCTTGTCCTTTCTGCATCCATCCCCCGTTCCATATTTTTCACCCCAGGTGCCCTGTGCCCCATGTTCTATAATCCGCCCTGCTGTAGCCCATCCCATGTCACCCCTTCCCCACGGCCTGCCAGCATGCTTCTTGCTCCAAAATGACCTAACTCCAGTTCCATGCACCTTGGCTTGATGTTCAGAAGAAAGCAGTCCAACTGAACAAATTCTGAATGCCTGAGTCTTTTAACTCCACAGAGCTGCTGCATTTTTAAAAGCAGTTGCTTTCTTACTCCCATCAACTTCTAATTGATAGAATTGCTGGCTAAGTAAAAAAAGAAAAAAAATGAGGCTGTAAAGAGAGGTCTAGAAAACCGACTGGGTCAGACACCCAAATTGTTATTGTTGATCACAGCCTCCTCCTGTCCTCCTCCTCCGCACACACTCCCAAAATACTTTCCAAGCTGAGATCCTGACCTGAGTCTGTTTGTATATGGGCTATTTATAAGTTGGTTGTAAACTCAAAGGCAAATTTAGTCATAATCACCGTTACTCAAGGTCACTTCCAGAGTCCTTGGGTAACCTGGACTCAAAGTATTTCCGCTGATGGCTGAGTTGAAAATCAATGTGCCTTACCAGAAAGATGAACCGTTACTTAGATTGCAATCGAGCTTGCTGAAGTCCTTTTCACCACTAATTGCCTTTTCTTGTTTTAAGTGGATCAATATTTCAGAAAGTTAATTACTGAAGCATTGCTTGAAGCATCTTCTAAGTGGTCACCAGTATGCTAAAAAAGTTGCTAATACCATGTTTTTAAAAATCTGTGCAGTGCAAAAAAAAATTGCATATTTGTTAAAAATATGTTTGCCTCTTATTTCTGTCTAATTATATTAGTTAGCATACTTGGTATTATAGAACCATAAACAGGCTGCCTTTTGTTAATGTGTAAATAATGGCCACTTCAAACTCTGAAGAGCAGTAGCCTTGAAATTGCAAGAAATAAAGAACACACTTTTCAATCCTCTGAGAACTGTACCGGAAATGCTGAGAGTAAGCATAAAGAAAATAGCTGTACTGTAGAGGCATATAAATACTAATTTACCAGAAGATTTTAACATATAAGTGAATAGAAAATGTTTCTCTAATAGTAAAAATTAAAATATGTCATCATTATTTGACAATAAATATTTTAAGGCTGAAATAAACGTAAATTTCTCTTTAGAATGCAGAAAACAGTTCTAGTTTCCAGGTTTAAAGATTACTTTTTGATGATGATTGGACCAAATTTTTAATGTACAAATATATTTGATACTTAAGAGTGATTTTTAAAAATTATTATTATTCCAATTGTATAAATTACTACGTGAGTTATAACCTGGTTAAATAGCTCTAGAGCAATAGAAAGACAATTAGGTTTTGGTCTTCCTAAAACATCCAGCAAATATGGTAGAATTCTCATAGAATGTTCTTTAACTTTCTAAGATAAAAATTCATTCTGTCTCCTAACTGGAAACAGAGACATATTAAAAAATGGGACTTAAAGATGGGAAAGGTGGGGGGTGGGAGGGGGGAGAGCTTGACCAGTTTAGATTGGAAACAAATGGAGGTACAAGTATAGTTTTGTTACAATAAGAGGGGTTTCAAAACCACAAGAAACAGGAGTTATTTTCATATAATATGGTAAGAGTGAATTGCTTGATGTTCCAAAATTCCAAAGAACCTGCTGTTTCTACACAGATTCAGTGAGTTATCTGCAAACTAGAGGCAGGTTCTTATAATTTCCCCACAATTAGTGGTCTAAGAATCCAGTGAACTACATAGTAGTATTGACTATAGTGGTCACACTACTAAAAGGTTACTAAACGTGTGTATGTACACAGTCTAAATGGTTTTTCTGTGTATTTTAAGGAGAGTTAAAAGCCTGAAATAATTCAAATGAGATCATTTGAATGCAACTGTGTTTTTTAATACATGTTGGTAAATTAAATTTTATTTTTTCAGTATTTTGATTTCAGAAATACCTTATCCTCTTTTCTGATTAATTTTCACTTAATTTTTGCAATCTTGAGTATTAAATTTCTTGACTTACCTTTCTCCCTCATTACCTCCCTGTTGAGATAAAAATCTGTAAAGTATTTGACAACATTAGGAGAACTCCTTATTTCTAGGAATTCTTAGGTGAATTTCTAGGTGAAATTCTTAGGTGCATTCCTAGAAATAAGGGTATTTTAATAACTCAGATGAATTTCAGACACATTCTCTAATTTTTCTATAACTCTGGGGTCTCTGTTTCTTTATCTGTAAAATAAGCAAAGTACTTGAGCATTTCCAAAGATGGAGTGTAGGATAAATAAATAAATATGTATGAAGAGTTTACTTTAGAGACTCTAAAAAAAGTGGTAGCAGGGCTTTTTCCCAAGAAAAATGTTAAAAATATTTTTCTCCAAAATAAGTGGTTAATTTGTTTAAAAAGTTTACATTTCTTTCCTATCCTACTACTTTGTTTTTCCTTAGAAGGGTAGTACACAATGGTAGAATTTCTTCCAAGATGGCATGTGGTTAAAAAAAAAATCCAGAGAAAAATCAAATGAATTCAAGAAATATCCTATCTGCTTTCTGCAGGCAGATTCCAGGGAAATTTATTTGGGCCTAGGCAGAATAGTCTAAGAGGAACTTTGACTCCTGTGTCTATAATTGAAGCTAGTGGAAATAATGACTCCGCTGTCATAGAGAAGTAGCAAGGGAATCCCTGCATTCTCTTCTGGCTTAGGCAATTCAACACAACTCTACGGCACTGTTCCAGACCCTAATGAAGAAGTGCTCCACGCTAGTATGTCAACGGCCTTACATCAAAATGAATCAACTTTAGGATAATAGATAGATACAGACCCTCAAAAATGAGCATATCCTTTCGTCTCTGTTTCTGTATTCTTAGCTACATCAAGTCACCTCGATGATTCTTTTCAGCCATGAGGACTGACGAAGGACATACATGTGCCTAAAGGCATGTGCACACACACACACAAACACACACTTCAAGTAAGGAGTCGTGGAGCATCCATTGCTAACTTAATTCAAACAGAATCAAGTGACACGTCTTACGCTTTTCCTTTCTCTTCCTGCGTGAGTTCTTTCCACTTGAAAACACACCGGGCCCCAGAAAGCTCACAAACATGGTATGCTTCCATCTTAGGAAGCTTGAGTCAACTTATTTTCTAAAGTACTTTTTTGGTTATTGAAATCCTAATGGAAAAACCATTAAAATAGCCATTTTGAAATGTGTGAATTACATAAACTGTATATTTTGCCTCTATTACTAGAAAGCAATTAATGGATCTTGGCTTTTATTCCTCTTCCTCTGCATTGTGCATGTTAGATATTCTGTGGAACTGAAAACCAGTGATCGCTTAAGCCAAAATGTTTGTGAGCATAAACTGTGTCTTTCTTCAGAAGGCATATGGTACTGTATTCTGGTAGACCACATCATCTCCATGACACCCCTTGCTGTTTCCTAGTTGTGCTTTCTTAAAGATTTGTTGAGGGTTGTGTTTTGTTTGGAAACTTTGCAATTAGAAGAAAAAAAAGAATTAAGAGTCAGTATTTAATTCAACCTGGATGTTTAAAAAAGCAGTTTAGAGGATGTGATGGACTGTTTCTTTATTCATTAAATAAAATTTTATTTATTCTCAATTAATTGTTGGGTTTGTTTTGTTTCGTGTTTTGGTCCCAGACTTTGCATGTGAGATGGGTCAGTTCTTGTTCTCAGTAGTTTTCTTTCAGCTCAAGTATTTTTTGGATACACTACCAGTTTGAAATAGCAGTCCAAAAGTCCTGTGTCAATTCAATAAAACACTTGTTAAAGCGTGCACCCACTAGTATATTGATGACCAGAGAGGGAGTGAATGTTAGTCAATGAAGTTGGTCACATATTTACGGTCTTATATACACTTTGAAACTTCTTTCACCCCTAGGTAGTAAAAAAAGATATCTTTAGCAACGCCCAAGCAGAGAGCAGAGTCTAGCCAAATTCAGTCCAAAAACAGCACTTCACTTTTACTGTAAGATGGCAAAATTTAAGCGAACGGAGCCTTAATTGTTGAATCCTGCACTTCTATTAACCACAACCCAAATACACTCCATCTGTTTCATACCTAGCAGAAATTTTACATCTTCGTTAGTACAAAGGTCATCTTATTAACCAAGAAACTGGCTGTATTGGATGTTAAGGAAGATAGCCTAATCCTTCTTAAGGTCTGCAAAGACAAAGAATGAGAAGTCAATATAATCAGTTTTTGGTAATGAGGCTAATGGCATCATAGCAGATATTGTTTAATTAAGTGGTTCTCAACCCTGACAGCCCATTAGAATCACCTGGGGGAGCATTTAAAAAATATCTATGCCCAGGCCTCACCTCAAAGCAGTTAAATCAATTCTTGAGCTGGGAGCCCCAGGCTTGGTATTTTTTTCAAGACTCACTACATGTGATTCTAATGAGCAGTCAGGGTTGAGAACCACTGGCTTACATGATAGCCCCATTCATTTGTATATGGTTCTTCAAGACTGCTGACCCTGGGGTTTGGGACCCCAACCTCCAGCTGATAACTAGGGAGAGCCCATATATAACTAGTTGAACTGAAACCCTGCCTGAGTGTGGGTCTTCTTTTATTATTCAATGCTCCCTTTTAGGACCTCTTATGGCACATATTACTAGTACTACACTCTAGAAGCATTCAGCTCTACTCTGTGTAGGACTGCTTATTGATTAGTACATGCGTTCTTCTTGGCTGCCTACTCAAGGAAAGGATGGTGTTGAGAAAGTCTGGGTATGAGTAGGTGCTTGATAATATTTGTTGATTTATTGAGAAAAGGGAGCCCAGGTAATAGAATATTTTGGAATTTCAATTCTGTCCTGTTGTCAAACTAGAAAGAACACGAATTTTCAAAGGTGAACAGTATAGAATATTGTAGCAACTTTTAGGTTGCTTGGTAATCTAAACTCTATTATGTATGATAATATATGAATCTTAACTTCGAAAAGATTTTACACTTGCTTTATCCAAGCTCCTAATCCACAAACCATGATGGATTTCCCAACATACAGTTTGAGGAGTTTTATCAAAGATTGGATTTGATCACTGAGATCCATTTACTTTTCCTTCAAATGTCTTCCAGGAAAAAAATAGTACAGTGAGTAGGGTGGAAAGATTAGGGATTTGGTAAGAGCTAAATTGCTTCCAGAGATTGCCAAAACACAGAAACAGGCAGCTAACGGCATAATATTTAACAGACAGAATCCCATTCTTCTGAAGGAGTGGGGACGGGAAAGGAGAGGCATGGGATTAGAATCCCAGCATTTTAATTAAATTGTTCAATTTCATTAAGAAACTGCTGTTAAGTTAATAACCAAAAAAGAAATATTCATTGAGTGTTTATTCTGTCTAAACCTCTGTACTAAAAGCCACAGAGATAAAGTGAAAACTACAGTTCTCTTTTACAAGGTATCTACAGTCCAGAGAGGGGGATGTGAACCCTACCTGAAAAAGGACTAATAATCTTAATACATTTTTGAGACTTTCTCTGATTAACACAGCATTATTTTTAGCATTAATTTTCTTCATTCTCAAACTCTACAAACTTACTGGGGTTATTAATGAAGTATTTTAAGTCTAGATCAACAGATCATTGTGCCCAAATAGTGAGGAAGGCAGATACCCTGAGCCTTGCCATTAGCCCAAGTGCACACAGCACAGTGGAGCGTGACCAGAAACGGGTCCAAGCATCGTCACTTCTAGAGCTGTGTTGTCTGCTGGACTATAGCACCTTCTCAGAGCTGTTGAAGTCAAGAGGTTAAACATTTTACTCTAATTTGCGGTGAAGAAGCAAAGTCCTGAGCCTGCCTCAGTTTCTTATTAACAGATATCAGAAGGAAAGGGAAATTCAGCGTTAGTCTCTCACTGGATTTCTAGAGATAACACTTGTGATTTTGTAAGTTTTAGTTTATGGGCTAGGGAAGACACTTCCACTCATTACAAACCAAATGGATTTTGATAATTAGGGATAACAAAGAAAGTCAAATTTTTAATGGAGACTCTGTAGATAAATTGCAAATAGATGGCTGTGTCTGATGTTAGGCAGTGGAATACATAATAAAAGGGGTTGGGGGATGTCATTGTTGTTTTGTTGACTTGTGACAAGATCCATGTGCACAGACAACTTAGAGTCCTGCTTTTTCTAATTATTAACAAGACATTCTCCCAAACGCATGCAGTGCTGTTGACCACCAAGTCACTCTTTACATTAAAGGCCTGGTTTATTCATCCAACTGTTAAGCAAATTTATAAAAGTAATTCAAACCAATACCATACGTATTATTTTGCTCCATCTTGATTAGCCTTGATGGTAGTGAAGCTCTTATGGCTCGACTTGTACCGATTAAAAGGAAATCACTTCCAAAAGCAACATTTTTTATTTTTCAGTGTTTGTTTCCTATATAGGAACAAATATATATATTTGCAAGGAATCAGTAGTTAGTAATTGGCTTAATAAGGAAAATAAAATATTGAGGAACTGTATATCTACTTACTTAAAAACTAAATATTTCAATTATTTTAATCTTTTAAAAAAACATGAAAAATATATATTTCCAAATTGTAGAGAAAACTTTCAAATTAATTACTTGTACTTTCATCAGCTTGTCTTTTTTGACAAAGTATTATAAACTAGCACGTTTGCCCATCAGTGGGATTAGGTTTAAACATTCCACATCTTTACTCAGGTAAGCACTCAATATCATCACCCCCAAATAGGCCTTTAGCGCCATCAGGAAACTAGCAGGACACTTGCCATGAAAAACAGACCCACGTTTTTATTTATATTTTACAAAATCTATATTTTAATAATGTACACACAATTTTTAAAAATACAGAGCACTCACGCCCATGTACTCTACCAAAAAAAACGTCTTACTACTTCATGCATGCACACACAATGCACTAAGCATAAATGCATTTACACAACAGAAGGTAGCTCTGTTTTAAGCATACACAAGTAATGGATACTGTAACTTCACCGGAACAGGACAAACCTACAAAGTTTAAGAAAGTGATTATTTCTCTGAGGACTAAAACTGCAGTATAGCCTAATCCTATTTTTTCTTAAGATTGTTTTCCCTCAAAGTAGTCCAGAAAGGGGAGAGGGGGCATTATTTTCACAGCAATCAAAACCATCACAACATCCATTAATGAAATCTACCACCTACTGATAAGGATGAAAAAAGAAAGGCAATAAAAATCATTCGTCCATAGGTCTGGTGATGCGAGTAAAAGTAACCTGAAAGTTCGCTAATTTTATTCTAAGAATGCATCCTAGGCCACCGAAAGCCCCTGCGGCTACTTAGGGGAAGGCTGCGGCTCCAGAGCGCGACCACTGGGCATCTCACCCCGGCGGGGCCGCGCACTCTAACTGGCCATCTGGAAGGGCTCGGGCTGGAAGCCGAAGAGCCTCTGGTCATAGGGCTCGCTCTCTCCCGGCAGCTTCGCGCCCGCGAATGGAAGGTAGTGGTCTCGGCCGAAGTGCTCACAGTGGAGATTGACCCAGTTCCGCTCCGAGCCGAATCGCTCGGCCTCGGCCAGGATGCGGGTGAGAGCCATGATGTAGCTCAGCGCCATCTGCAGGGTCTCGTACTTGGACAGCTTTTTATCCTGGCCCCACTGGGGCACCACCCTGCGCAGCCGGTCGAAGGCTGTGTTGAGCCCCTGCATGCGGCGGCGCTCGCGCGCGTTGGCCGCTAGGCGCCTGCGCGCCGCGCTCTCCAGCCGCCCGGCCCCGGAGCACGTGCCCGCGCACTCGGCGCCACCCGCGCACGGGGCCGCGGCGCGCGCTCCCGCCGCCGAGTTGCTAGGCTTGCAGGACTTCATGTCAGGCGTTGAACGAGGGAGGCGCGGAGCTCACTCTCCGGCTAGCACCTGCGCGAGGGCTGGTCTGTGGAGCGGCTCCCCAACGTGACTCTTCTTGGGAAATAAGTCATACACAAAGCAACCCACGTGGAATCAAAGTCGACAGTGGGGAGTGCGGGACTCCGCCTTCTGTCCTACTGGATCACCAGATTGACGTCTCTTCACTTGCCAAAATTTAGGGGAAATTGAGATGCTGAAGAGAAAGTCATTTTCCCAACGTGAAGTTGAAAAGGTGAACCTTCTCGCAGCAGAATTTGGTGTGGCTGGTTACGGGAAGGCCTCTCAAGTCCTTTGGGAAAGCCTGAGACTTCTTTTCAGGAAGATGAAATCTTTCCGAAGCTCAGATAGGGAAGGAGCGCTTTTTCCGCAGTAGCTGTCGGAGAGTGCTGGATGAATCTTTGAAGGAGGAGAATTTATAGCAGAGGGCTGAAGGAAGGAACAGGTGGTGGCAGGTGGGCGGGCGTCCCTCGGCTTCCATCTCAGCACCTTCCTACCCTGGGAACTGCAGGGAGGGAACGCACAGCAAAATCCTGACATTACAGCCTTCATCTGTTGAAGTTTCTCCAAAGCTATGTCCAACACTAACTAACGCACCATCTGGAGTGGCCTGGCTGTCCCCAAAAGAATAACAAGGTGGGGGTGGGAGACAGCTTGGTCCATCTTTTCCCATCCCAAGATCAGCGGGCAGCTTATATATCAAAAACTTAACCGAGGTTTTAAAATTATTAGAAATCACTTGTGTGAACATGTTGATCTTGGAATTATGAGATATCTCAGAAATTTAAGAAGATTTAGCTTTGTCAAGATGTGTGACCATTTTACGTAATGCTGACTGAATATACTAACAGTTTTTTTGGTTATTAAGTTGGAACAAATTAGTAGGTCCTAATATCATTGCAGACCTGGAATTTTACTGTGCAAATAATTTACCTGTTTTCTGCAGAATAATTTATTATAACATATCAAAAGATATTAATGTGTATATCAAAAATTATGTTATTCTAATTATATAATTAGATTGCATGAATTTGGATACTTAAGCAAATTAATTCAGAATTTATACTCCATTTCCCCTGACACAGGTTCATAAATGTTTTCAGGACATACATTGAGATGATAATCACTAAATTATTTAATGTGACATTTAAATATAATAAAATCATAATGCACATATATGTGCAAAATGGAAACATCTAAGTAATTTGTGACGTTTTTAAAAATAATTCCTAATGGGAGATTTTATTCCCCATCTCATAGAACTGTAAGTATTTTATATTACTTGGATGTTTCAGTTGTGTCAACTGACCTCAGGAACAATAATGAAGCATGATTTCCCCTAGTATTGATAATGATGAATTGATTTATACAGAGAAACCATTACCTTGATTCTCTCATCTCAGCTTCTTTCTAGCTCTTAAGGAAGAGTAAAGTAGCAAAGAGACCAGCTCCAAATAGATTCAAGTCAATCATTTCTGGATTCTTTGGGAAGATCAGGTATGCTCTTTCTCCTTTTGGAATATGGATTATGTTGGCATTGTTCTCAGATATTTTTGTTTAATTAAATTATCAACAAGCTCTCACAAATCAGGAGTTTTTTAACTGTGTCTTGCTTCCCCCACCATTGCCTTAGACTGAAACCCCATTGTGAGTGCCCTGACTCCAAGTCCTGTCTTCCCATAAATAGTTCATTAATCCCCTTCTGAAGCAATGACAATGAAATGAAGTTGAGTAACATGAAGACAATAGGATGCAATTGAACATTAATGATCTCCAGCATGACAGATGTTGAACACAGACTTTTGCATGGAGCCACTTAGCTCTGTTACTCTGAGTCATAACAGTCTTGGTCTGGCACAGCAGTCCTGTGACAGGAAAGACTATGTTATTTAGTCATCAAAATGTGAAATACATTTTTTTGAGTGTTCGTGGAAATCTGCCCTATTAATACTATCTCATCCCTTGCCCCCAAGGAGCCTCCCCTGTGCTACTCTTTGGAATATTTTCCTACAAAACATACTGTGCACTTGCTCTGGACACTATTGACCGAAGTGCTAATGAAATGCATGATTTTGCCGGCCATGTATTCAGGGTTGGTGAGATTATAGCCTGTACATCAAGAGAATCAAAAGCATAGCTTGAAGAGAAAAAGGAAACATAGCAGTATACACACAGCACAGCTATATTAGAACATAAACCAGCAGATATCTGTGATATGAAATTGATCCAAGGATAGAGAGTATTGTTGCAATAAAGGCCGTTAGAAGGTACATAGTAATTCATTTCCCAAATGTGTTCTGAAGGACAATTTATTAGTACTACAAAGATGCTTCTGGGGAAAAAGGTTCCATTGTCAAGTAAGTTTGGGAAACATATCTGCTATCTCCTGCTTGGAGAGTCATGAAGCAAAACTGACATAGTAAAGTTTCTAAGAAGTCCTGGAGTAAAGAAACATTGATTTCAGTGTTTCCTAGACCTTCTTGAACACAGAACCCTTTTTTCCTAGAAAGGCCTATTAACAAACTTCCTTGGAACACACTTTTTCAAACCTGCTCTAGTACCTTCCATTTATTTTATAGAGGAGGAGACTGAGATCCAGAGACTAAACACTATGCTCAAAGGCACCAAACAACTTAATGACTAAATTAAGACAAGAAATCAAATCTCCTACATCCTTAGCTTTTAGAGGCTTTAAAATTATGAGATCAATTAATACAAGCCCCTCAGTTTAATATGGGGCAGCTGAGATCCACCAGCGACTTCCCAAAGTCAGACAAGTCACTAGTAAAATTTCAGGAATAGAGTTAGAAATTTTGTGCTTAAAGGACAGTGTTGTTTGTTTTATAACCTTAGTGTCTAGAACAGTGCCTAGAAAATAATAGGTAATAAGTGACCCAGACTGAATGGCTGGAAACATAAATTAGATAAATGATAGGTAGATGCCAATCAGAATGAGTGCATTCCTGGTGAATAACCCATTCAAATGATTTACAATCCCTCACCTTGTAAAGAACACACACTAGCTCCACATTTTGAATGCAGAATGGATTCTTTTTTATCAAAAAACACATCCATAGCCATTTGAGCCAGAAGAACAAGCATGTCAGACTAATTTCCACAGTGTTTCTATACTAAGGGCATGATCCCACCAGGTGAATTGGCCGTTACTGTATGTCTGGGGATTGGCCAGAAATCAAAACTGGCAGATGGAGATGGAGGAAGGGGAAAGGTAGAAGGAGCTTACACCTGTAGGAGCAGAAAAATAGGAGAAATATTATTTTAGAAGTAAAAGATAAATCGCTGGAAATTATTACATAAAATGTGTAGAATAGTTTCAAGAGTAAACAACCCTTTATTATCCAATACCATATTTAATTTTTAGAATGGAAACTCTCCAAAGAAATACACAATTAAAAGAGAGAGAAAAACACTTAGCAAAAAAATGTTCATTCTGAAATTTGCAGAGAAAAATATGGAGAATGAGAAATGGGGCTTCCTTATGGAAGGGGTAGCAGTTGGGGGCTCTGGGAGATAAAGAAATTTTAAGATTAAACCATGAAATATTAAGAGGTAAACCAGCAAAAGACAAAGGAACGATGAAGTTGAGTTCCACTTACATTTCATTAAAGACCAGAAGTGTGAGGTGATAAAAGTTCCTGTAACTTTGTAATGTGCTATGTAGTTATTAAGGGGGGGACAAAACCCGCAAAAGAATTTATATGTTTAGAGAAAGGAAGGGAGAGGAAAAGTCTTGCACCTCTGTCCCCTGCCCCTCAAAGGTCTGGGAAGAGAAAACCCGGTAGAGGGCAGAACTAAGAAGGGACAGAGACAAATATCTCCCCGACAGGGCCAAGAGAAAGATGATAAAGATGGGGAGCCCTGTCCCAGGCCCCAGAAGTGATCACTCACCTCCAGAAAGTACAGGCTCAGGTGAGTCTCCAACTCCCAGTCGCTTCACACACTGCTTGAGAATTCTGGCTTGGCAATCTGATTTAGCTTCTAGTCACCATTAGCCAGACTGACTTGCATGATTTGGACTCTGTGTTCACTCTTCTCGGTAGTGGATCTCAGCCTCTTCTTAGAGGCCGGGCTAAGCACCTTCTTCCAAGTCAGTTTTGAATCCTGGATCTGCTATCAACTAGCTGTGTGCCCTTGCACAAATCACTTCTCCTGTTTCTCCATCTGCAAAGTGGAATCCTAATACCTACCTCACAGAGCAGTAGTGAGCATTAAATGAGACTGTACCTGTAAAGGACTCTGCCTGTTCCCTAAGAAAGTCACTCTTTAAGTGACGGCTAATACTACATGTTCTGAATAGTTTTTACAAATGATAATGAAAATGAACTCATCATCAGTTTCTGCAGCCTTTTTGAATTTAATGAATAATTTTTGAACCTTTTACACATAAAGCTACAGTTAGTCATGATGTAAATCCCAGCTGTGTGACCTTGGGCAACTTACTTAACCTCTCTATGCCTCTTACCTTATCTGTAAAAGAGGGTTAATAATAGAAGCAATCTGATAGAATTGGTATGAGAATTGAATTAGTTACTCTTTGTAAAGCTTTTAGATCTATGCCTGGCATACAATTAAATGCAATATATGTGCTTGTTTAGATAAACGAAATGACCTGTTGGAATTATCCAGGATGTAGATTAGCCACCCTCCTTCTGCTCGTTTTTTGCTTTATCTCCCTGCTCTTCAGTGCTTGTCCCATAGAGTGAGCAGGGACAGGGAGAGGAGGATAAATTCAAAGGAATTCCTTTTGCCTTTGATATTGGAGCAATCTAAGTTTGAAATATCAGAGACAGAAGCCAAAAAAAGGCTGCTCAGGGCCTTACTGGGTAGTAAATTTGATGGTTTCGTTGTAGTCTGACGTTCAATCTGACAGTTACAGACACACATTTTAAAGTGTTAATTTTCAAGGGATGCTTCACTTTTCCAGTAACTGAAATATTTGCATTCACCATCCAGGGCCCTTCTCTGCCTAGTACTGAGGTATTTGAGAAGACAAATTAATAATCAGCATGTTTCTTTTCATGAACATAGAAACAGAACAAAGGGAATCAGTCTTAGGGATGTGCTGGACTGTTCTATGGTACACTTGGCCTGGAAGCTGTGTTTTTCAGAATGCCCTTCCCTGTGTGGTTCCCTGTGTGGATTTGAGTTAGGCAAAAGTGAAGTTGCATGAGCTTTGGGAAGCAGAAATGAAGCCACTGTAGGGGAGAAAGACAATTCCTCTACCCTCTAGGTCCTTCTGGCTGGTCTAAGAATCAAATTGACATGAGACAGAATAACAGGAGAAAATAAAACAAAGTTTAATAACATATATACATGAGAGAAACCCAGGAAAACTGAGTAACTCACCAGAATGGCTGAAGCCACCACCTTAAATACCATCTTCAGCCAAAGACAAAGGAGGATGTTGGGGGTAGTGGTTTTCCACTAACCAAAAGGGAGGAAGGCAATTTACATGGAGATGGAAATGCAAATGTTTGTTAAGCAAGTGTTTGCTGGGCCATCTATAGACAGTGTGACCCGAGAGACAGAACTGATAAAAATGGGCTTGCTTGTGCCTTTCTGTCTATCACGCCTATTTTACATTACACATAGTTATCTTATGGTATTAGTTCCTCCCGGGAACAGGCCTTCTATCTTAAATTCTTTTAGGCAGTTGGGGGAAGGTCAAAGTTTCTTTCAGAGTCTTTTGTTCTTAAAACTAATTAAGGCAAAGAGACACACTTTGGGGTGGCCAATTCTGATCCCCCACACCACCATGCTCTGAAGATCATTGTAGGTTAGAGGCCATGAGAGGTGCCCATGGATTCTAGTTTGTCCTTGCTCTTTCTCTCTGTGTATCCAGGGCTCCCTCCCACCAGCCCTGCTGACCAACAGCTGCCCCAGGCCCACTATCAGATGCTTCATGCAAATTCACAGAGGTAGTGGCCACAAAGAAGCTGACTTCTGCACCATCCTCCCCACCCAGTCTTACTCCAGCAGCTGGACATCCCTGGCTTCCAGACTCTCCTGCAAGCTCTGACTCATTCACTCAAGCCAGGGCTGCTTAGTGACTGTTCTCTGATCCTTCAACAACCCTTGTTGGGCCTTTATGTCCCTAGCCCCGTCCCCAGTTGTGTAAGGCCTCATCATTAAAATGAACTTCTTCTTCCATAATACTCACAGTGGCTCTGCCACCCTGGTTGAACCCTGACTGAATCAGGAATCTTTCATCCAGGCCACAGGAAGGCCACAGGACCTACCCCTGCCTCTCAATGGAGACCCTCCACACTGGTACCCAGTGTCCATGTGTCCACTAGAATTAGAGCCTTTGTCTCTTGAACAGTAATTACTATTTCCATCTGTTCAGCCCTGTGCCAGGCAACATCAGGGATAAGACAGCCTTTAGCTTAATGGAATTCACAATCCAGATGTGGAGATAAGACCCAACACACATCAAAAAACTACCCTGACTAGTAAACCAAGTTCGTGCTCCCCAAGAGGTGCACATGGCTGTCCATTAGAGTATGGGAAAAGATTAGAAATTTTGCTGATATTTATTCTATCTCTTTCTTTTTATTTATATCTTGGGGTGTGTTTTATAGTGTACAAAATATAAATATATACATTTATATGGGAGTATATACCAATGCTTTTTTTTTCTGATAGGAGCATGTGATTAGAAAGTTAGGGCCACTGTCCTAGGCATGAGGCAGTACAAGATGAGTACTATTAGGAGCTCAGAACAGGGAGATTTTACTGTGCTCTGGAGGAAGAAGGATTTTAGCTGGTGGCCCCACCTCTCTGATATCACCTCTTACTGCTGCCCCCTCAAAAGTCTGCTCCCCCTCCTCTGCCCAAGCTCCCCCCCCACCTTAGGGCTTCTTCACTGGTTGCTCCCTAGGCCGCAAATGCATTTTCCCCAGATCTTCCCTGGCTGGCTCCGCTGTGTCATTTAGCTCCTGTTCTATCTGATCTTTATGTCCTTAGTTGTTTTTTGGCAACTTCAGGAATTCAGGGGATTCCTCTGACTGGTCCTAGCTGTCTCCAGTACCTAGAATTGTGTCTGGCACATAATAGATGCTCAAGAAATATTGGTTGAAAGAAAGAAGGAAAGAAAGGGAGGAGGAAAAGGTCTTTGGAGGGACTCCACACACAAAGGGAGAAGAGACACTGCTTCAAGAGCTGCTTCAACACAGCTCTTTTTCCTCCTGCTAACGGACTCTTTGGGGGGGAATTATGCCCTCCAAAAGCAGTGGCGACAGGCCTGCTGCTTTTGTTCCTGCTCTGAAATTGTGGTATCCGCTGTTTCGCAGTGAGCAGGTGGCTTACTTCCCAAAGGGTGGCTCTCGTTACAATCCAGGTTTCAGGCAGTACCTGAGTCAGCTCAGAGTAAAAGCCCGGAGGCCTCACCAGCCCAGGCCAGCCGCTGACGTCGGCTCCCTGCCCAAGGAGGAAGCGGCTTTCTGTTGATTTTAGTTGGTGTTGCTTTTTTGTTTCCTCGTGCAATTTCAGCAGCTTGGCTGAACAAGTTATTCTAAATGTCCAAACACCCGGGTCTTTTAATTCTGAGGTCGTGTTTCCGTCCCTCTTCACCATCATGTTTGATTCTTTGATTCTCCCTGCCTGTGCCCCAGCCTCCTACTGACCTCCACTGAGGGGGGAGCAAAAATATATCATGCTGGCTGACCAGACATCTGTACCAACCAGATTCCTAGGCTGTCTCTAAGTGGGATCCAACATTGGTAGCCGTATGAGTATAAACTCTTTTCCATTCATTTGGCAACCATATACCAACCTGTTTCATTGTCTCAAACTGATTTTCATTCATTTGTTTGTTCAACAAATATTTATTGTACTTACTGTGTGCCAGGTCCTGTTCCAGGCACTAGAAATAGAGTTGATCACACTGCAAAATTCTCTACCTCATGGATATTTAAAACTGGTATTGTTGGTGTCTTCTTATGAATTTATTTCCTGTTTCTCCAAATAGGTTATAAATTCTTTGAGGGAAGGGGCAAATTTTAGATATCTGCATCTTGCTAGAGTGTACAATAAATACATATTTGCTGCTTGATAGGCTGAAGTTCTTACCCAAGCTAACTTTAAGCTAAGGAAATCAATATTATCACCATAAAAAAATTAACACCTCCAGGAAACACCAAATGCTTACCAGATGTTAGTTCCTGTCTTCACAATACCCTTTGAGTAGGGATTGTGATCATCTTCACTTCATGGCCAAGAAAACCAAGGGCCCTGGTTAAACTGAGCCACACAGCAAGTGACTAGATTTGAAACCCAGTCTCTTTCTCTCTAGAGCCCATGCTCTGGGCTGCCTAATGGAAGTCACATCTTCTTAAATGTGAATTTAAGAAGGTCTCGTCTGGAAGAGCTCTGATGTCAGGCACAGGGCCTTATTCATGTCTGTGCCCCCGGTGCCTCGAATGATGCCTGGCACGTAGTAGATGCTCATTAAACATGCTGGGACATGTATGCAGCACTGTGTCAGTCCCAGCCTGCCCCAGCTCTGCTAAACAGTAGGCAACAGGACTGGTAACCTGCAGGCACAGATTAGCCTATTTCTGTGAACCAAGTCTGAGGTTTCCTTGGAGCACCATCTCCCACTAGTGGTTTAGAATTAGTACCCAGCCCTGAGCTTGGTGTCTGATGTACCTGGGGATGAACCAGAGGCTCCTGAGGACTCATTGATCCTTACCCTTCCTCTTTGGACCCTCCCGCAATCCCCCCACTGTATGCCCTACTCTTTAGGTTTCTGAAGACCTGTCCATACCCTCAATCTGGTTAGCAGGGTCTCTCATTTACCATGAGCTCTGTCCTCCCAAGACCTGGACACTTACTCTTCTCTCAGCAGAGGACCAGGGGCCTGCTTCAACCTACACATACCTCCCTCACCCTAGGACCCCCCACTTCATCATTTCCACATTTCAGCATACTTACAGCCTCCTGCTTCTGCATTTCTTCCCACAATATCAGATCCTTGGAAGTCAGTACCAAAAGAGAGAGATCCTAAGTTTACAATACCCCTCTGACATGGGCTTCTGACCATCCTCCTCACAGGCCAATTTCACCACTGAGTCAGCTCTTCCAACCCCAGCCTCCCATTGCTTGCATGTTCACCTCCCTGCCACTGCCTGCTCTTGAGGCTTCAGTGGAGCAGACAACAGAGCACCCCACACTTTGTCAATCATACAACCACTGCTGACTACAGTGCTCAGATGACAAGTGACACCCACAGCCTCCTCCCTTCAGCACATTTGTCCTGTTCCCTAGTGGCTAATGCCCAGTTACCATATAACTTGTCACTCTACGTCACTTGATTCATCTTAGCAAGTTTGCTTTGCTGCTAACTAATGAACACTGAATTGGGGCCCAGGTTGGTTCATGCCTCCATGCTCCCTGGTGGCATGGAGGATGCTGGTAGGTCATCCCAGAGAGAAGCCAAAAGTTTACTTAAATACTTGATGACTTTAGGCCAATAAACAACCCTAGAACATGAGTTTTCTGCAGAAGCCCATTATAAGAACTTCTCACCAAATAGATCTCCCAAGTGTCCAGACTCATGTGGGTCAGAGAAATTCCAGAGTGCTGGCTCTAACTCCCAATGCCCCCTTTCTCCCATGACTTACTTTACCCAGAAGATCAGCTTTATTGGTTCCCCAAAGTGTGTTTCCCAAAGTGTGTCCTGAAACTGTTACCCTTCAGCAAACAAAAGAAAATTCTGGCTAAACAAAGCTATATGGGCTTTTTACTGCAGGACTTTCTAGAGCCTTTACTATGATCATGGTCCTTCTCAGGATGGGATATGCGAGTTTCCCAAATTATGTGGCTATGGAACCTCTTCATCTCAGAGGATATCTAGAAAACAGTATCCACAGAAAACGTTTTTGGAAAACGCAGGCTGAATCCATACTCTTACATTAAGGAGAAGGCCCTCTAAAAACATTTTAGTGGTTGATTTTTAAAAAATATCTGTATGGCTTTAAACTCAAAAGTTTTTTTGTTTTTTTTTTAAGATTTTATTTATTTATTTATTTTCCCCCAAAGCCCCAGCAGACAGCTGCGTGTCATAGCTGCACATCCCTCCAGCCGCTGCACATGGAACGCGGCCTCAGCATGGCCGGAGAAGCAGTGCGCGCCCGGGATCCGAACCCGGGCCGCCAGCAGCGGAATGTGAGCGCCCAACTGCTAAGCCACGGGGCCGGCCCAAAACTCAAAAGTTTTTTAACTTGCTATTTTGAAATTAATGAAGCAACTCCTTCTCATCTACATTCTAGTCATTCTTTTGAGTCCTGAAGATTTTGCCTATAAAGTTACCTGTGAGCATGCAAATTCTCCAGGTGGTGCCAAGGGTGAGGTGGATGTGCTAGGAGAAGCATGTTGACGCTGGGAAGACTTTCAGGGAAAAAACTGGCTCACCAGGAGGATGGTCAGAGGCTCACCACTCAGTTGGCAGCCAGCCCAGAATTCAACTATATAGGGACCCAGGAAAGGAAGGAAGTGCCAGTAGAGAGAAGGGCATTGGTGGCAGCGTCAGATTCAAACTCTGGGCTAACCCACAGTTTCTTGCCCAAGGCCTGGTGGTAGACACACGCCTGTGAATAAACTACCTCTGTTATTTGAGTGTCTCCAATTATTGTCCAGTTCACTCACTAAAAAGAGAAAGAGAGACAGAATCAGACACTGTATTCCTCCTGATGGAAAAACACAGCGCCTCGTATACCTACTAAAAAATTGAATCTGAATCTTATTAGGCCTCTGTATTTAACAATCAATTTGCGTGACGTTCAGGGGACAGAAACATGTTAAGAGACACCATGGGGAGGCAATCAGCAAAATTCAGAATTGAGAATCTCAATAGGACAGTTGACTGGTTTGTCAACAAATATACTGCATGAGGAAAAAAAGTGAAGAGGGAACCTATGGAATTAAAATAAGAGACTACAACCATGTTAACCATATGCAATGTGTGGATTTGTTCAGATCCTGGTTCAAAGAAACCAACCCTGAACATATTTATGAGGCAATGAGGGAAATTTGGATCCTGATGGCATATTTGATAGTAAGGAATTATTGTTAATTATTTTAAGTGCAATGAAGATATCATGGTTACCTTGTTTAAGTCCTTATATTTTAGAGATACATACTGAAATATTCACAAATGAAATTACATAATGTGTGGGATTTGCTTCAGAATAATCTAGGGTAGAGGGAAATGGATGGAAGTATAGGTAAAACAAGATTGCCTATGAGTTAATAATTGTTGAAGTTGGGTGATGGGCATGTTGTGGTTCATTATGCTATTCTTTCTGGTTGAAATTCTTCATAATACAAAGCAAAAAGGTGGGAGGGGAGTGTTGATCACACCATATGAGCTCCTGAAATTAGAAAGAAATTAGTCAGTAGAAAATTTCCATTTCAGGGTTGTGTTTGGTGATACTTTGGGAATGGGGCCGTAATTCGGAACAGGAGCAGTGCGTGTCTTTGGGTGCTGGTGGTCAGCATCAGTGTCTTGGGGTCAAGGAGCTGACCTTCTTGCAGTTCAGTCAAACCACAGAGTCTGATTCCGGGTTCCCAAAATCTAACCCTTTTCTGGTTTTACCCAAGACCTGCCTGGAGATACACCTAGCTGCTTCCCCCTGGACTGATCCCAGTCCCTTTATCTACCATCTGGAGAGGAAGGGGAGAGTGGGAACTTAGAAAAACAAATGGAAGGCACAAAAGTCCTCAAGGAGGGAGCTCATAAGAAGGCTGTAACTGCTAATTCATGACTTGGAAACATGAATGCTCCAGGAAGCTTGGAGAAAGTTTTGGTGAATCATGTAAAGTCTATCATGAGCTACAGCAATACCACTGATGCTCTGAGCGGCTTCTGCAGAAGTGAGGATGGATTGTGCCAAGGGCAGCTATTTGGGAGGAGGCTGGTCATGGCCATGGCGGGAGGATGCACTCCATGACGAGAAAAGAGAAGAAATTGAAGTGGCCCTAACAGGAACTTGTGTCTTTAGCTCTGCTACCAAGTTACCCAATAGTTGGTGACATCATATGGACCGTCTCCCTATTTGAGGGAGCTAGGAGAGAGACTTTGATCTCTTGCTCAGGGATTTTACCTGGCTTTAGAGCTGTCACTGATAAACAGACCCAACCTCACAGTTGGATCCTCAGAGGAAGCCCTTTGGAGAAGATGAGGCTAGAGCCTTTGCAGTTTGAATCAGTGCCCAAATGTGATTTAGAAGGATGAATCCTATGAAAGAAGCCGTTTCCAGTAATAACTGTAGGAAATCTCTGGCCTGCTTTACTGGATCATTGGCATAGCTGAAGCTACTCCAGTTAATCACTGAAGGTAATATTGTAGTTCATAAAGAAAAATATGGGGCTGGCCCGGTGGCGCAAGTGGTTAAGTGCGGGCGCTCTGCTTTGGCGGCCCAGGGTTCGCCGGTTCAGATCCCGGGCGCGCACCGACACACTGCTTGGAAGCCATGCTGTGGCGGTGTCCCATATAAAGTGGAGGAAGATGGGCATGGATGTTAGCCCAGGGCCAGTCTTCCTCAGCAAAAAAAGAGGAGGATTGGCAGATGTTAGCACAGGGCTGATCTCCCTCACAAAAAAAAAAAAAAGAAAAGAAAAGAAAAATATGTACTTAGCTGTACAAGTTTGTGCAGCTTAGATGAGCCTGGGGCCTTTTTTTCAGAGACCTTCAGCATTTGAAAAATTAATGCTCCAGTGTCATCTATTCTTCAGAAAGCCCACTTGGTCGTTTTGTGTAGGCACAAATTTAAATCCCAGGTTGCCAGATGTAGAGGTAAATCACTTAGCCAAGGAACAGATCCACCTGGCTAACTACCTGGCACATGCGTCTCCATGCAGACTTATAGCTCTTGTGGTTGAAGATGACTTTTATGGGGGAAATTTTATGTTATAATGATATTCTCAAGGTTCGAAAACCCAGAGGTTTTGGATTAAACCACTTGCAAACATCACAAGCCTACTATACAAAATTCACCCTTCTGCCTTTTTTTTTTTTTTTTTTAAGTTTTCAGTAGGAAACAGTATCACTTAAGGTTCTTGCAGAAGGAGAAAGAAACAGTCTTCAGTTAATTTAAGCAGAAAGGAGATATGGAATGAAATGAGGAGTAGCTCACTAAATCAAAGGATCTTAGCCAATTTTCTGGCAGGACAAGAATGAAGATGACTTCGGATCTTAGGAGCCATTGCTCTTGGCCCTGGAGCACTATCATGAGCTGACTCTGCTCCGACCCACTTATCTATAGCAGTCAATTTTCAGATACCCAAGAGAGAGAACTGGACTGGCCAACTTGTCAGGTGTCTCTAGCTGTGGCTAGGAAACAGCAACGTGGTCACTGGCGGGTTGGTCGTGAGCCAGAAGCCGCTGCAGTTTGTGTCTGTTAGAGAAAGAATGACCCTTTCATACTGCCCCAATGATGGGGATCCAGCTGAAGCTGTCGATAAAGGAAAAAAGTAATCAGGCATCTCTCAGAGACTGCAATTCTGGCTGTAGCACAGTTCTCCAACAACCAAAGCTCTCTACTCATCTGCAAGAACTGGCCCTCCGTCTCCCATCTGCCTTACCCAGCCCCACTCAGAAGCAGGGCTCCTCAACTCTGTTCCCTTGGTGTCCATTGCAAAGACACTGCTTCTGATTGGAGCACATATGGCCAGGCAGGCCCACACTCCATCAGAGTGTCTGGCCCTGAAGAAAGCAACCCCCAACCCCAGGTATAGAAAAGTTTTTCTCCCATATGAGTTGTCACTTGATCTTTTTTTTTTTTTAAACCCAGTTCTTTTTTTTTTTTTTCCTCTTTTTCCCCAAAGCCCCAGTAGATAGTTGTATGTCATAGCTGCACATCCTTCTAGTTGCTGTATGTGGGACGCGGCCTCAGCATGGCCAAAGAAGCGGTGCGTCCGTGCGCGCCCGCGATCCGAACCCGGGCCACCAGCAGCAGAGCGCGCGCACTTAACCACTAAGCCACGGCCGGCCCTCACTTGATCTTAACTACCCAACTTTCTCCTGGGAATGATCCACCTGAGAAACAGGACAGAAGCCATTGCCATGACTATTGCTGGGTTCCCTGGAGTTCTGGTTCTGATAGGACCCAGGGATTGGCATGACATGCTTCTAGATCAACAACCCATTCCTTACAGGGTGAATCAAAAAATGAACCCATTCATACAGGGTGAATATACCTGAATCTTCTTTGTTGAAAAACAAGAAAGATTAATGAGTCAGAACAGGGAGATATGATCAAGTTAAAGAATGCCCATGCAACTTTAAGACTACAGAGTTCAATGGTAAAAATGTTAAAATTCAAGATTTTAAAACCAGTGCTGCTCATTCATGTCTTCTGTTCCTGTTAATTTTAACACGCGTATCTTGTTCATATTTGGCTGAAATTATCATTATTATCTTTATCGTTATTTTAACCACCCCAGATTTATTAAAAGTACATTAACATACCAGGCACTATTCTAAACTCTTTCAACATATTATTTTATTTCATCCTCTAGCAGCCCAGTGAGGTGGGTACAATTATTATCCCCATTTTACAGGTGAGGAAAGTGAGGGCCAAAGAGGTTAAGAAAGTTGCCCCAAGGTCCTTCTACTGGTGAGTGGTGGAACCTGAATTTGTCTGACTGCAGAACATAACCTCTTAACCACTATAAAATCTTATGTCAGTCTAAAGAAAACGGACTTGCTTAACAGGGAGTCGGAACATGGAACATAATGATTCAATACTGCCACATGCAGAGGAACCCACATGTCTCCCTCAGGCTGGAGACAGTGTGGTAAGGCTTTAGGAATTTACATGTATTGCATTTGTGGTCAAGCCTCCAGGCCTTGGATAAATAGTGGCTAACCCCACCATTAGTCTGGCTTAGCCTGACAGCCAGGCTCCAACACTAGCCTCTAGTAAACAGACTCTTTAATTCAGCTTATCGATGGGCTGCAAAGACATCAGACTCCATTGGAAGAATCCTGGGAGGATGCTCTGAGCTCTGCCCTGCCCATTAGGGGCTGTAAGTTTGTGCAAACAACCATAAAATTAAACCCACCAAGGGAGGGACATTGATTTCCAATTGGCATAGTTCGCCAGATGCTGTTTGGTCTAAGAACTGCTTAACCTCTACTAGTGACGCCACCTGCCCTTGGCTCCGCAGGGTGTGTTCCCAGCGGGGAAGGCATCTCCACTAATGTTGCTGCTGGAACTTGGGCTGAAGGCGTGGCAGGTTCCCCATATGTTGCACGGGACAGGCCAGCCACGCCTGGGGTTGGATTCATCCTCTTATCCAACCCTGGAGCTAAAGCTGCCCCTAGGAGATTACAGACGCTCCCACCCCTAACTAATTAAATAGGTGACCACCTGCTGCTAAAAGGGAATGGGGGCGGAAAAACAGAGGATGCCTGATTTAACCAGGACCTGGGTAAGTAGCTCACCAGCCGGACCCAGAAATCACCGATGCGTGGCTAAATGGTCTCTAACGGGTCAGGGTGGTTCTATGCCTGAGACCTGGAGTTCTGTTTATTCTCAACCCTGTTTGTAGTTTTCAAATCTTCTAGTCCACTACGTTTGTCATAGAAGCTTTACACATTATTAAAAATAATATTATCTATTAATGAGTATGTCTTACAATCATTATCATTATACACCACTCCTTGTGTTAAAACATTGGAATAAAAGTAACTATTCAAAGACACTATTTTTTTCTCATGGGACAACCTAAAGATTATTCTACCACCTTATACACATGCACATGCACACACATACACATGCAGACGTAAAGAGCAGGCTTCTGGATTCAAAGCTGCATCTGCCTAAATTACCAGCGTTGAATCTAAATGTCCATGCAATTATAAGTTTAGATAGAAACTAAAATCATGGTTTGGATTAAGGAAAGAAATCTGTTAGCATTTTTCGGGAGTTCAGTCTACAAGTAAGTTATTAGTTGTTCTGTTTTCCATTCTGTTTTTGCTACAAATCATTTAAAAGGAAAGAAGACCTGAGAGGCAAAGAGAAAGACAGTTGTAATAATAGGAAATTGGGATAAATTAAAATGGTACTAAGTCACAGCACAACTTGGCCTCTTTGCCACCAACTTTTGACATTCTAATTAGGGTAAATGGTTATGCAAATCTAGTCAGTCACTCATTTCCCCCCTAGCCAGAGTGCCTGTGATTGTTTAAGTGAGGACTGTTGATGGCATAATTAAAGCTCTCCTAAAAATTAATTGGGAATTGGAGGACAGCCTCCAAAGATGCCCTAATTTGTGGGCAGCGCAGCACAGCTGTCCTTTTGTCCTGCCCACCACCAGGATGCCTCGAGTTTCCCCATCAAGTATAATAGAATGTGACACTCGAGGTGTTCTCAAGCCTCAGTGCACAAAATGGAGTGGAAGACACAGACAGAGAGGAGTCTGCGGCACCCAGGCTCACCTCCTTCTGGGCAGCTGAGGAAACAGGGTTTCAGGTGAATCCAAACATGGAACACAGAACACCTGGGTTTGGGGGCATATATGAAACAAAATTGGTCATGAGTTGATAAACGTTGAAGCCGCATGATGGGTACGTGGCGGGGGCAGAAGGATTAACTATAGTATTTGCTTTGCTTTTGTGCATGTTTGAAATTTTCTGTAATAAAAAAAACTTAATGCATATATTACCACACAAAATTGGGGTTCTCTTGCCCCATGCACATAAAAAAGGCCAATTATTGCAGCCTCAGCTTTTGGGGAAAAAAATCAGCTTTACTTTGCGAGACCGATCTGCAAGGAGACAGGGGCATTTGCTCTCAGATCTGTCTCCCCGATCCAGGGCTTGGGGCACAATTCATGGGATTAAGGGCAGGGCAGTCTGAAGTGTGGAGATAGATGATTGGAGGTGGGAGAAGTGAGGTAATTGATGATCTATCTGCACAAGCGTAGTCAAGCTTCATGGCTCTTCATAGGGCAGGTTCACAAAATGGCGGCATCACCATGATCTGAGGTGGACTTTTTAGCTCCTTGATGCCAAAAAGGTCATTTATTGAGCATTTGCGCAGGCCCAGTTGATGGGTTGGTGGTCTTGTTACCACCCAAAGGGGGCGGGGGGCAGTCGTCTGCCCGCTGCAAGACATGCCAATAGTCAAGAGGCAAGGTGGTAGGAGAGAAAGGACTTTTTATTACAGCTTGCTAGCAAGAGGGAGTATGGCCGACTCACGTCCAAAAGAACCATCCTAAGGGGGCACAAAAATCTTACAGCAGTTATATAGGCTGGTGGGTTATAGGGGAGGGGGTTAGAAAAGTTGACCCTCTGGTGTTACAGACTGGGAGTCATCATACCAGATCTTTCAGTTTTCATTGATAATGGCTATCAGCATAGACTCTCTGCCTGGGGGGTCACCACATTCCTAAGGAACTCAAAAGAACAAAGTTACCATCTTATCACAGCTAGGAGGGGCCATAAAATCCACAGAGCATGTCTGGGTTAGTTAATCAGAAGTCATGCAAAGTTACAATAGGGTTTCTTTTCTACAATATGGCTTCCCTTATGTCAGCCCTGTGTTGAGCTAGTATCACTCTCAACCGGCCTGAACTGAACAAGGGGTCTCAGTTCCTGAAAAACCACTCTTAATTACTCTGTTGATAAGATGGGGTCAGTTGAACTGGTCCTGGAAGGCCCGCGGTTACACATACACTACTGTTAAATTAATTAAACGAGGAGGCCATTAGACTGAGGTGGTTCTAATGCCTTAGCCACCTACATAAGCAAACCAAAACCTAAGCCTGTAAATGCCTCAACGTTAAGAAATCAAAAGCTAAGGACAACCTATCACAAACAGCCAACTTAGGCTTTCCAAATAAGGCAATTGCTTAAGCTACAGCCAATCAAATAATTTCCTTGCTCTGCTTCTAAGTCTTCTCTATAAAAGTCTTGCCCCTAGCTCCTGTGAGTGGAGTGCTCCTAACCACTTCTGGTTTGGCACTGCCCAATGGAAATCAATTTTTGCTCAAATAAACTCTTAAAAATTTTAATACGCCTCAGTTTATCTCTTTTCTCTTTTTCTTTTTTTGGCCTCAGTTTATCTTTTAACACTACCAAAAAATAACATCTATCATGAGGAGGAAGTTCTTAGTAGCAAAAGTCAACTTATGGTTACCCTCTTAAAGGAGAAGAGTTATAGAGTACCTAATCTTAAAAATGAGTATGCTGTTCTGTTACTTCTTATCAAAACAACAACACATCCCCAGATCTGACCCTGACTCTTCCCAGGTTTGCCCTAGCTTGGAATGAAAAGCAAAGACTGAGGAGAGAAGTGGCACCAGGTGAGAGACAGAAGAGGGGAAGCCAGCTGAGTGGGTGGGAAAAGTGAGTTCCCCAGATAATCCATCCAGAGAATACTTGAGAGTTGACTATGAATTAATTCCATGTCATAAAAAACCAATACAATTCTATTTGACTTAAAAAGAAAAATAACTGAGAGACTCTTTCTAAATTAAATAAATTAATAATTTTATTTATTTATATTTTTCCCCCAAAGCCCCAGTAGATAGTTGTATGTCATAGCTGCACATCCTTCTAGTTGCTGTATGTGGGAGGCAGCCTCAGCATGGCCAGAGAAGCGGTGTGTCGGTATGCACCCGGGATCCGAACCCAGGCCGCCAATAGCGGAGCGTGCGCACTTAACCGCTAAGCCACGGGGCCTGCCCAAAATTAAAAAAATTAAAAGTGCCTGATAGTCAAGGGGCAAATTCTCTCATGATTAACAAGCTCCCCTTTGCAGCCATGAGCTAAAATGCAATGGGAGAAGCAGTTGGTAGTTTCAGTCCTATAGGTAGAGGTTTTTTAAAGACGGGGAGCCCCTTGACTACAGGAATCATAGTGCTGGATAGCTGCAGGAGATCAATCTTCTCCAGTGCAAAATGATGCTTTTATCTTTATCTTTTAGGATTATCCATGTCTGAGGTAACAGTAATTAATGAGCTAGTAAAAAGCTGCCCCAGCCAGGCTGTGCCTAGTGTTTCCTAGCTTTGTTAGGAAAACTTGAGAGAACCAGTGTGAGCTAATTAATTGGTCTTCTGGTAGTAACTAAATCAAAAGTGTCTTGGGTACCCTGAGAAGCCAGAGTCTCCACTTTCCTGAGAATCAATCAGCTCAAGATTGATGAAGGACTGCTAAGGTCAGGCTTAGAAACACAAAACCATCTGCCAACTCTCCAGGGCTGGTACCTGCAGTAGAGCAATTTTAGAAGAACAGGTGTTCACTTTTAACTTACCTCTTCTTTCCTTTTATGCTGAAATCATGATTTCAGCTAGAAAGAGCCTCCAGTTGGTTGAGGAAATTCAAAGTGTGTATTGTAACTTAAAATAACTTGGCCCAAAGGTATTGCGATAACCTCAACCGGCTCTTGCACAAAGTCATAGACCACTCATCCCTGACAGTGGCCACTCTGCCCTCTCCAGAAGCATTTGGCAGCATCAGGAAACAGTGACTATAAGGCATTACTCTAGAAGGGCAGCTATATACTGAATGTTTGTGTCGCCCCCCCCCCCCCAAATTCATATGTCGAAACCTAATCCCCACTATGATGGTATTTGGAGGTGGAGCCTTTGGGAAGTGATTAGGTCATGAGGGTGGAGTCCTCATGAAAGAGATTAGTGCCTTTATAAAAGAGACCCCCTTTGAGGCCCCTTCTGCCATTTGAGGACAAAATGAGAAGATGGCCATCTATGAACCATGAAGTGTAGTCTCACCAGACATCAAATCTGCCAGCACCTTGATCTTGGACTTCCAACCTCCAGAACTGTGAGAAATAAATATTTGTTGTTTATAAGCCACCTAGTCTATGGCATTTTTGATACAGTAGCCCAAACAGAGGACAACCAAGGGCTAAGCCAGGGAACACTGTTTCACTCTCTGAGTACAGAACAGATCCATTTTGGTCCATCCACTGTGTAGAGTACGCTTGAGAACCCACAAAGTCCTTCAAAGCTGACACAAATGTTTTTGGTTCCTTGAAAGTATCTTCTGGGTCAGTAGGCTAAGAACATTTTCAAAAGTCTTTGATGATGGTCTGTAAGCACATCCATATGCTTGTTGATGATGGTTCAATAACTGGAGTTGCCTTTCCACCATAAAAAAAAGATTCAGAATTTACACCAAGTTTTCTTCTTTTAAATGAAGGTATTCCTTGTTCCTGCTGACCATTTATGTCCCTGATTTCCCAAAATATGGGAAATTCCCCAAACCACTCTTGTGGTAAATTGCATTTTTCCAAAGATGGCTGCAGTCAAATATATCCCATCTCATATGCTCTTATTACAATGTGACATTAACAATCCCCCATCAAGAGATGGGATTTGTGTTCCTGCCCCTTGAGCCTGGACAGACCTTTGTAAACGCCTCGACCAGTAGAATGTAGCAGAAGTAAAACCATGTGACTTCCTAGTATAGTCATAAAAGGTGATATAGTTTCCACTTGGCTCTCTTAGGAGATGTGCCTTGAGAGCCAAGCTGACATGGATGAAGTCCAGCTATCCCAAACCTACCATGCTGGAAACATCATGTGGAGAGACTACAGAAAGATAAAGATCGCCAAGGAGCCCCAACTGTTGTAGCTCCCAGCTGTTTGAGTGTTCCCTACACAGCCTCCAAACCTGTGTGTGAACAAGACTTTGATGATCATAGCCCTGCCTTTGAGCCACCCCAGCTGACACCAAATGGAGTAGAAACAAACCTTCCACACTGTGTCCTGTGCAAATTCCTGACCCACAGAATCTGTGAGCACAATAAATGATCGTTTTATACCTCTAAATTTTGGGTAATTTGTTGTACAGGATACTAACCAGAACAACCCTCTAGAGATAGTCCTTGAAGTATAAAAAGGACATTAGATTTGTAATCATATAGTCTGGTTTTGAATCCAGATTTAACCATCTAATACTAGCTGAGAGATCTTAAGCAAGTCAATTTCCTTTTTGAGCATTGCTTTCCTCACTATAAAATGAGGATAATAATAGCTGCCTTAATATGCATCAAATTTTAAGATGCAGAACAGTGTGATTAGTAAGCTACCATTAGTGTGAGACATATGTCTATACACAAAGACATACATATATACACACAAACACACCCACACTGATATATTTCTGCATGCATAAAATGACTGGAAGAATACAAATTGGTAACAGTGATTGCCCCTGAGGAGGGGAATGGTAGATCAGAGATCAGAAGTGCGAGTGAAATTTAGTATATAGACTTAGTATATAGACTCTATATACTTTTGCATTACTTGAATCTTTTACCAAGTGTTTGTATTAAGTGTTTCAAAACAATGATAAAATTAGAATAAATAAATTTTGGGAAGTTATATGGCAAAATTTGTATAATAAATATTAAAAGGTTTAATGAAAATAATAATTAAGATAGTGCGGTATTGGTATAGGAAAAACAAATGGTAAATACAACAGAATGGAGAGCTCAGAAACAGCCAATCACCTATGGATATTTGACATATGAGGGAGGTGGCACTACACATCATAAGAAAGCATGGACCTCTCAATAAATGGCTCTGAGCCAACCTGCTATCCATATAGAAAAAAATTAAATTATACCCCTCCCTCACACCATACACAAAAATAACTTCTAGATGAATTAAAGACCTAAATGTGAAAGGCAAAAATTATAAAATTTTTAATGATGACATAGAAGAATATCTTTAGGAACTCAGTATGAAAAAAATTCTGAAACAAGACACAAAATGCATAAACAAGAAAGGAAAAAAGTGGTAAATTCAGCTAATTATTTGTTTATCAAACAACCTGAGAGAATGAAAAGGTAAGCCCTGGGGTAGGAGAAGATATTTGTAACTCCTATGACTGACAAATGACTTTTACTCAGAACTCCTACAAATCAGTAAGTAAAAGAGAAAACCCAATAGAAAAATGGGCAATGGATTTGAAAGATACTCCCCAAAAAAGGAAATAGATAGCCAATAAACATACTAAAATATGGTCAACCTCATTAATAAACATATGCAAATTAAAACCTCAATGAGATATTTGTAACTCACTTACCAGATTGGCAAAAATGTTAAAAATCTGACCAAGGGCTGGTGAGGTGTGACACAATGGGAACTGTCATACTAGAGAGGTAGTGGCGTAAATTGGTACAACTCCTTTGGAAACCAGTTAGGCGCTGTCTGTGAACACTGAAGATATAGCCTGTGACCTACCAGCGGGTACGTACCCTAAAGAAAATTGTGCATGTGTACCTTATGCCACATGAAGAAGAATGTTCACAGCAGATTATTTGGTAATAACTAAAACAGGAAACAACGGAATAAAGTGGTATGTTCTTTCAATGGAATTCTATACAGCAATACAAATGAACAAATTAGGGCTACACACAAAACTAGATGAATCTCACAAACATAATATGGAGCAAAGAAACAAGACACAAAAGAATACATACAGAAGGATTTCATTTGTGTGAAGTTTGAAAATAGACAAACTATACTTTATTTTGGAGGAATAGATACACAGGTACTAAAATTATAAGGAAAAGCAAGGGAATGGTTATCATAAAATCAAGATAATGGTTACCTCTGGGAGGAAGAAGAGTCTGATAATCAAGAAAGAGAACATGGAGACCCTCTGAGGTGCTGGCAATGTTCTATTTCTTGTTCTGGGGGTAGTTACATGGATATTTGCTATAAATTATTTGTTCAACTATACATATGTTTTCCATGTTTATGTAATATTTCACAATAAGAGAGGTAAAGAAAAATTTAACCCCAGAAATAAAGCAAAGAAACTGCAGAAAATGTTAATACATGACAGAAGAGGAATTTCAGTTCAGTGGGGAAAGGATGGGTTATTTTGTAAGTGTTACTGACACAAGTGGCAATCTATCAAAAGAAAATAAAATATATGTACAAAAATAAATGTCAGATGGATTTTAAAAAACTGAATGTAAAAATTAAAAATCTTGGAAGAAAATTTAGGAGACAACATATACCACCTAAGTTGTAGGGCAGATTTTTCTAATCAAAAGTGGAAACTCAGAAACCATAAAAGAAGGACTAGACATATTTGACTACGTAAATACTTTAAAATTTGGTGAAAGTCATACAGACAAAACATTGAGGAACACAACTATGAGAGATAAAAAGTCATAATACACAAAGTGTTTTTGCAAACCGATAAAATGCAATCGAAAATAGGCAAAATATATGAATAGAGAGTTCAGAGATGAGAAAATACAAATGGCTGGGTGTCGGCCTGGTGGCGCAAGCAGTTAAGTGTGCGTGCTCCACCGCGGCGGCCCGGGGTTTGCCAGTTCGGATCTCCGGCGCTCACCGACGCACCACTTGTCAAGCCATGCTGTGGCGGCGTCCCATATAAAGTGGAGGAAGATGGGCATGGATGTTAGCCCAGGGCCAGTCTTCTTCAGCAAAAAGAGGAGGATTGGCAGATGTTAGCTCAGGGCCGATCTTCCTCCCCCCCAAAAAAGAAAATACAAATGGCAAGTAAATATATCAAACTATGTTTAACTTCCCTAATCAGGTAAATGCAAATTAAGTAACAAAGAGCTATCACTTATCAGACTGGCAAAATTCTGCTGGTGGGGTTGTGGTGAAAAGGTCACAGTGCTAACGGCAATGTGAACAGCTCCAGACTTTTTTGGAAAGCTATCTGACAATATCTACTAAAATGAAAAATACACACATTCTTCAAAGCAGAAATCCCTCTCTGTCAAATCTATCCTAAAGAAATAAAAGTACCAAGACATAAAAAATAAAATAAAGTTGCTCTGTGTAGTACAGCTTATAATGGTAAAAATCTGGAAATAACAGGTCTTCAATAGGAGATTGAGGAGAGTGATTGAATAAATTGTGGAATGGCTATACTTTGGAATAATGTTCCACCATTAGAAAGAATAAGCTAGAGAATGAGCTAAAAGATCTATAGCAGTTGACTGTTACATGAAAAAAAGGAAGATGCAGAGAGGGGTAAATAACGTGACACCATTACTTTAAAATGAACATATACAAAATGAAAATTGTATATGTGTATATATAAGCCAATATATTATGTGAACATGAAGAAAAGTATGGAAGAATACACCAGGTTATCAATAACAGTTTCCTGGGGTTGGGAATGGGCAGGGAGGAGGACTAGTTGGGAAAGGAAGCGGTGAGAGCTGGGGTGAAAAGGATAAAGACGGAATGCTGAGCATGTGCATGAGTAGGAAACTAAGCACTCAGCACTCAGTAAAAGTCCTGAGATAAGAAGGGGGCAAATCAGTATAAATGGGTAGAATACACCTAATGTAGGGAACACAGTCACAGAAGGAGCCCAGGGTATAGAATCCAAGCAGGATGAGGAGGGTATCCATGTTGTGATGGTGGTAGCCTGGAATGGGAGTTAGAATCCAAGCAGGGAGAACAGGACTTCCCTGCAGGACATGAGTGGAGAGGTAGGAGACGGTTACATACAGGAAGATTGATCAAATAGGAAAATATATTAAGGATAACGGAAGTGACATTTCTCACTGTTGGTGAAGGGAGTTACAAATACAGAAAGGGCTGGTGATGTTGGATTAGAATTGGAGGTATTCATTTGAATTCATGGTTTTCAACATATGTAGATAGATATAGAAATAAATAGAAGTATGTGTGTGTGTACAAAACATATATTCCCTAACTCTGTCCATTGAGACAGGCTGGAGCAGCAACACCCAATAGACCTAACAATTAGATCCTGGCTTCTAAATGCCATTTTGCATTAGAAGGAATCAGGGCTCCTTCAAGAAATGGCTGATTCCAGGTCTGAGGCATAAAAAATACAAAATGAGCTGGAATATCTTATTGTGCCAAAAAGCAAGGAAGTGCTCAAAGAATGATGTAGGCAAAAGCCAGCTTAAATGGGCTCTCTCTGGCCAAATTTGGGATAATGTATCAAAATAAATGTTCATAGTAATAAATTATAATCTATTATATAATACAGAAAACCATGAATCCAAAGAATATAAATGAATGAATGAATGAATTGAAAGTTTGTTGTGGAACAGGATATTTAAATGGTTTCAAAGTACTTCCCCAGAAAATGCTTATTAATTACAAAGGGAAAAAGAGTAACTTTACAGTGAAGAAATCTAGCAGACGACACTACCTTAATCAAGTAATCAGAGTAAAGGTCATCAGTCCTGGGGCTGATTGGAATCATGTGCCACCTAATAGGATGCAACAAGGACACTGTGTCAGCTCTGATATTCCTGCCAAGATGCCTATCCTGAATCTAATCACAAAGAGGCATCACACAAACCCAAATTGAGAGACATCTCACACAAAAACTGGCCTGTAATCCTCAAAAGTGTCAATGTCATGAATATCAAGGAAAGACTGAGCAAGTACTCCAGACTGAAGAGACATGAAAAACTAAATAGAACATGTGATTTGGGCCTGGATCCTCTTGCTTATTATAAAGGGCATATTGCTATAAAGGACTCTTGGTGAAACACGAATCGGGTCTGAGGATGAATGAGCAGTAATGTATCCAAGTTAGCTTCCAGACTTTGGAAGATGGTGTTATTGTGTATATTTATTGGTGTATGTTGCAGTGGTGTATATTGTGTATATTTAGAAGAATGTCTTTGATGGTGTATATTGTGTATATTTAGAAGAATGTCATTGTTCACAGGAAACACAAACTAAAGTATTTGGGATAATGGGGCATCAGATTAGCAATTTAATTCTTGAATAGTTCACAGGGAACACTTTTGTACTGTACCACAAACTTTTCTGTAAATTTATGTTGACAGAAAAAAAGGGATAATACCAGAGAGAGAGAAAGATGATAAACACAGACATCTAATTTAGCTCAAAACTCAATAAAATTAGAATAAAGCTATTCTTTAAAATATTTTCTTAGGGAGTGAGGGATGGAGAGTTTTGGGTTTTGGTTTTTTTACTGAGGGAACTTCTAGGGTGATGGAAATAGTCTATATCTTAATCTGGATGGTTGATACACATTCTATACATATGTTAAAATACATATAATACATATGTGCCCAATTTCACACATTGGGCACTTCCCTCTCCCCACTTGGGGAAAACTGGAGGTTTTTTTCTTTGGAGAACATAAAGCAGACGCTCTCTAGACTCAGGGGCACCAAGCACAGATGAGGGAGGGATGCCAGACAGAAAATTGAGAGATCAAGTAAACCTATACATGGCAAATTCTGGTTCACGCCACTCCAGGTTATTTTTCTTCCCTTGGCTCCCTGAACTGAAAACTTTCCTTCACGTCTTATTTGCTGGAGTGGTACCACATGCTCAATCCTAATCCAATGAACAGCCTAGGGAATGTGCATAATGGAGGACTTCCCCAAAATCAGGACAACCTTGAAGTTTGTCATCACCCTCATCATTATCAACCTCATCAACACACATTTATCATATGCTTATACCATACAGACTTGACTATATTACCTACTGGACCAAAATTAAATATTCCTACAGCCGTTAATCTGAGTAGCTTCTCCAACTCTCAGAATCCTAGGTCAGCTCATGGAGCAGCCACCACAGGGACCAGGGCCTCTCGCCACCTCCACAGTACTGCCTCCCTTGTTCAGGATCCAAATTTTCAGGAGATCATTTCTGATTTGGCTGAGCCTAAGTAGCATGTCCACCCCCTGATTTGCAGGGGAGGTAGCCTCTGGCCACTTTGGCTTCCTTGAGAAGTTGGGCACTACCTCCTTGACTCCTCACAATGAGAATTTCCTAATCCAAGGTGCTAGGAGGATGGTGTTCAGATGCTGCATAACTCCAAACAAGCGTTCATAACAACAGAAAGTCATGCAACGTCTTTAATCTATCTTGAGTTAAAAATAGAAAACACTTTTCTTGTTATTGAGTTATCCTTGAGTTTACCTGATGCCTCTTTGACTGGATAGTCTCTCATTTCTTTCTCTGCTCCAACAGCATAAGGTCGTGAATCCTCTTATTGTAATTTAATACACAGGAGTGTTCCTGGTCTCTAAGAGTTCATAATCTCCCATCACCTGATGCTCTCTGTTACAAAGGACTGACGTGTGATTTTGACTCTCTGCTTTAAGTCTCATTCCATCCATCAATGGTCTCTGTTTCGCAGAGATTCTGTATAGCAGTTTGCATGTGTATAAAACAGAAAATAGGATTGAACACTCTTCCCCTTTAACAGAATCTCACTCGAGTGCTATACACTTTTTAATATAGGGATCAATTCCTTCTGGAAAAGATTACAATATTAATTTGCTGTGAATGATTAACATTGCCAAGCCAACTCCCTAATATTGCATACAATAAAGTTTGTTTTCGCTCCCCTAAAAATCAGTGCTTCTTATTCTTGCAGGTCTCAGCAGCCCAAATTGTTCTGCATATGGTTGCATGTTTAATTAGTGATCCTTCTGTGTCTGCAATTAGCACCATGATGATTAATAAAATAACTCCTTTAAAGCTCCATTTAGCTAGCAGAACTGCACAATCAGGTATAATTAATTCATCATTAATAAATCATGGCTGATTAACTAATCTGTTTATTACCAACACATTACTGAACAGCTCCATCTGAGCACAGCTAATTTTTCTATACTGAACAGAACTGGAAGCTAAAAAAAAAGCTCCTCCAAAACTGCACTAAGCAGCAACTATATTGGTATTGTAAGGGAGATTTTGAGGCAATGCACATTTAAAAGTTATTGAGCTGCATAGGCAATTGTCGCTTGGGAGGGAAGAAAACAGTGGCTAAATCTGGAAAGCTGAACACCAGTGGTTCTTAAACTTAAGCGTACACCAGAATCACCTGGAGGGCTTGTTAAAAACCACATTTCTGGTCCCCACCTCTAGAGCTTCTGATTCAGTAGGTCCAAGATGGGGCCTGAGAATTTGCTTTTCTAACAAGATCCCAGGTGGTGTGGATGCTGCTTATCTGGGGACCACACTTGGAGAGCCACAGTTCTACCCTTTCTCATACACTGGGAATGACTCACAATTGTCATGATTTCCCAAGTCCTTTCTATAGATTTTAATAGTTAAAAAAAAAAAAACCAGGGGCCGGTCCCATGGTGTAGCAGTTAAGTGCACGCGCTCCGCTGCTGGCTGCCCAAGTTTGGATCCCGGGCGCCCACTGACACACTGCTTATAAGGCCATGCTGTGGCGGCGTCCCACATAAAGTGGAGGAAGATGGGCACAGGTGTTAGCCCAGGGCCAGGCTTCCTCAGCAAAAAGAGGAGGATTGGCATGGATGTTAGCTGAGGGCTGATCTTCCTCACAAAAAAAAAAAAAAAAAAGTTCTCATCACAAGAAAAAAAAATACTTAAAAAAAACAAAAACAATATGGGCCAGCCCCAGTGGCCTAGTGGTTAAGTTCTGCACGCTCAGCTTCAGTGGCCCAGGTTCGGTTCCCTCGGACCCACACCACTCATCTGTCAGTGGCCATGCTATGGTGGTGACCCACATACAAAATAGAGGAAGACTGGCAGCGGCTGTTAGCTCAGGGCAAATCTTCCTCAGCAAAAAAACCCAACAACAATAAGAATATCCTCCAGTATTATTTATCTGTTCTTGTGTTTACATGCTCTCTCTTCAACTCAATTGTTAGTTTAAGAATTGCTTTCTTTTATTTCTCTCTCTGCCTCCACAGAACCTAACAACTGCTTTCTAGATGTATAAACTCTAGACAAAACCCAGACAGGCTTGTGCATTCATCTCTGAATCTTTGCTCCCTGCCCCAGTCTTTCTAAGCCCTGTCCTTCAATACTCCCCTGACTACGCCACAGTACTCAGTGTCTGTGCTATATGTAGGCCCTAATCACAGACCAGCACAAGTGCTCATTATCTTTTCATGAAAGGATGAACCTGGTCTCCTCAGTTAGAGTCCCTTGAGAGCTCTGTAAGCTCCCTCTCTAATCTCCTTTGCAGCTTGCCCCCCATCTCTCCACCCCACCAGCTTCTAGCACAGTGTCTTATACACAGGAGACAGCAAATTGCTTTTTACCAACAACGTCAGACTGCTGAACAGATCTGACCCACAGGCTGTGAATTCAGATCCCAGCTGGGCACCTGACTTGCAGGATACATGGGAGCAACAGCAAAGGGGATTCCCACCCTGAAAAGAACTTGGAAAGAGGCAAACAATCTACCCTCCGAGAGCTAAACCACAAAGCAAACAAAGCAAATCAGAGCAGAGAAAAACAAGGTCAACTTTAAGCAGTGGTTCTCAACGAGGGTGATGGATTTTGCCAAGTGCCCCCACTTCAGGGATATTTCACGATGTCTGATGATATTAAAGAAATGTCTTAACTATAATCTGGTCGAAGCTGAAAGACTGGGCTGGTGAGCAATGGAGGCCCTGGGAAAGGTTGCTCAGGGAGACAAGCATCAGTAGTGCCCAGCACAGTCAGATCTGGGAGGGAGGCTGAGCCATGGAAAGGAGAATCCAGGCCGTGCCATGAGGCAGGTTACATTCAGTGGACTCACATCTCACACAAGTGCAGGCTAAAGCCAGGGTGTCTTAGAAAAATACTTAAAAAATTTATAAGACAATCAGGGAAATAGAAACATTAACTGGATATCCAATAATATTAAGTAATTGTTTCTAACTTTTGAGGTGTTGTATTAGTTTTCTATCACTGCGTAAAAATTACCACAAACTTAGTGATCTAAAACAACACACCTTTGTCACAATTTCTGTGAGTCAGGAGTCCAGGCATGGCTTTGCTGGGTCCTCTGCAAGGCTGCAATCAAGGTGTTAGGTGAGGCTGGGGTCTCTGTCTCATATGAACACTCAACTGGGCAAAGAGCTGCTTCACTTAGGTTGCGGGCAGAATTCAGTTCCTTGCTGTTGTAGGACTGAGGGCCTCATTTTTGCGCTGGCTGTTGGCTAGATGCTGCCCTCAGCTTCTAGAGGCTACCCACAGTTCTTTTTAGAGTTCCCCAACATGGTACCTTGCTTCTTCAAAGCCAGCAAGGGAGAAAGAGACTCCAGAAGACTGGTGCTACGATCATATGTAACATAATCATGTAACCATGTACACATAATTCAGTATATCCTACTATCTTTGTCATAGTTTATTGGTTAGAAGCAAGTCACACTCAAGGGGAGGTGATTACACAAGGGCATGAACACCAGGAGGCAGGAATCATGGGGCCATCTTAACAGTCTATCTACCATAGCTGTGATGTTGGTATTGAGGTTACTTTTTTTTAAGAGCGCTTATATTTTAGAGCTAATTACTGAAATATTTGCCAATGAAAGTATATGATGTTTGTCTGGGATTTGCTTCAAAATAATCTAGGCGGTAGGGGAAGTGGGCAAAGGTATAAATAATTGGCCATGAGTTAAAAATTGTTGAACCTGGGTGACAGGTTCTTGGCACTCATTACACTATTCTACCTTTGTATGTTTGAATTTTTCATAATAAAATTAAAAATAAAAAGATAGACAGTATGTGTATTAGTTACCTATTGCTGCAAAACTAATTACCTCACCACTTAGTGACTTAAAACAACAAACATGTATTGTCTCAGTTTCTGTGGGTCAGGAATCTAGCACAGCTTAGCTGGGTGCCTCCAGCTCAGCGCCTCACAAGGCTGCAGTCAAGGTGTCAGCCCGACTGCAGGCATCTGAGCCCTGACAGGGGCTAGAGGATCCACTGCCAAACTCATCCTTGTGGCTGTTGGTCCTCGGTTCCTTGCTACATGGGCCTCTCCTTAAGGCTGATCATGACAGGTGGCTGGCTTCCCAGAGACCAAGTGATGAGAGGGAGAGAGAGAGAAAAATGGACCAAAACAGAAGATGCAGTCTTTTATAACCTAATCTCAGAAGTGACATACTCTCACTTCTGAATATTCTCTTGGTCACACAGACCAACCCTGGTGAAATGTGGGAGAGAATGCACAAGGGTCTGAAGAGCAGAAGGTGGGGATCATTGAGAGCCATTTTGGAGGCAGGCTACCGTACGGCATAAGGAAAAACTTGAGTGTTGTCAAAATTATCCTTGAAAATCCCATGTGTAACCTATAAAGCCTAGTAGACAGATATACCAGTTCACAAGCCCAACACTTTCAGTTTTTCTCCAGTGCTGTAACACATCACTGTTTTGCCGAGTGCAAGATGAAGTTGTCGGCTTGAATTAGAGATCATGGTTGTTCCAAAAATAAACATATTTAAACATTGAAATCATATTTGGCCCTTCTCTCAGTGTGTATAGTTAAATTCAAGTAAATTAAATGCAGTCTTCTATGCAGGATTCTAATGCATTGTTTTTTGTTTTTTGTGGGGGTTTTTTGGTGAGGAAGATTGTCCCTGAGCTAACATCTGTGCCAATCCTCTTCCATTTTGTATGTGGGATGCCACCACAGCATGGCTTGATGAGCGGTGTATAGGTCCAAGCCCAGGCTCTGAACCCATGAACCCCAGGCTGCTGAAGCAGAGCACGTGAACTTAACCACTACACCACCAGGCTGGCCCCCCTAACACATTGTTAAAGTGGGGAAGCTTATGTCTTGATGACATCTGCCATTTAGGTCCATTTTGCTAACTCTCCTTGTTTTAGCTCCAAAGTCACCAGCAGCTTTCTGATTATAATTTGGCTTCCCACACATATATGCAAATGAGGAGAAAATGCTCTGATATAATCCATTCCATGGTTACATTTCTTACTGTAAAATTTTTAAAAATTGGTATTCCGACTTTATACATCAGTCTCTATGTGCTAGTTTAATGTGAATCTGCACATGATAAATTCATTCTTGGTGCATTTACATAACAGGCTTCTAGCCTGCACCCCTGAGCCTCTGGACTGTGATAATTTATCCAAGTAATGCCACCCTAGGGTGCCATCTGACTGGCCTGAAATCTTCCCCAGGTGTGGTAGCTATATTTTTACTGCACACAGAATATATCCATGAGCTCCCCACATTTCTCAGCTCCCATTCTGTTAGATGGTGGTATATGACCAGTTCTGGCCAACAGGCTGTAAGCAGAATTGACACCTATCACTTCTAAGCCAAAATATAGTGAGGTTTCCATACACTCTTTCCTCCTACTGCAACAACCATGGAGGCCATATGTTGAGATGGCAGAATGCAAAATCGGCCTGGACCCCTGCATGATCATGAGAAACAGAACCCCTTCTGAGCTGCACTAGAAAAGTAATATGAGTACAAACAAAAGTTTGTTATAATAAGCCACTGTGATTTTGTAGATGTTGCCTACATTAGCATAACCCAGTCTAACTCAATACACCAGAGGATGCTGACTTTGCTGGGAGCACTTTTTCAGTCAACAGCAACATTACACTTCTGATCTGGGAGAAATCTCTAACAATTTCCCTCCACATTTCTCTATACCCACTCTTAGTAAGATCAGGTAGGCAAGAGATGGGCAGAAGCAGAAAAGACAGGGAAAAACCTAACTGGAATTAGAGTTTTTAAAGTGCCCTCAAACCGGCCCTACTTATATCAGCAGAAAACTCACTCTACACAGTGTGCTAATATGTGGGATCAGAATTTGCCACCCCAAAAGCCACTCTTTGGCTTGATAATTTTTAAGAACAAGAGACTCAGAATGAAACTTTGACCTTCCCCCCTAACTGCCTAAAAGAATTTAAGATAGAAGACCTGTTCCAGGAGGGAGCTAATACCATAAGATAGCTATAATATAACATAAACTAGGTGTAATAGGGAGGAACCTAGCAAGGCCCATTTGATCAAAGTCCTCTCCATCTCTCATTGTCTTTACAAGTCATGGTCAACATTTGTTTACCAAACATTTGCTTTTCCGTCTCCATATAAATTGCCTTCCTCCCCTTTGAAGTCCCAAACTACACCCCCAACATCCTCCTTTGTCTTTAGCTGAAGATGGTATTTAAGGCGGCAGCTTCTGCCATTTTGGCAAGTTACTCAATTTTCCTGGGTTTCTCTCATGTTTACATGTTATTAAACTTTGTTTGATTTTGTCCTGTTATTTTGTCTCATGTCAATTTAATTCTTTGACCAGCCTGAAGAACCTAGAGGGTAGAGGAATGGTTCTTCCTCCCCTACACTAATTTTTAGAGGTTGTTTGCTCCTGCAACCCAAAGATGTCATTTCATTTCCTCTGGTTTATCTATTCAGGTGTGCCTGTCCTGCCTCCTTCCCTACTTCCCTTGCTGCCACTTCTGGAGCACTATAGCCACTATGGCCACTCAGTCAATCTTAAGCAGGCTGATAGAGTAAACACAGTAAATATAATCAGCTGCACTGACTATCCTGACTCAACTGTCCATGGCTAAATGGACAATTTTTTAAAAATCACTCACAAAAGTGAATATAGGGTTTGAAAATATAGGATGAAAAGTCAACTCAAGTGCTTCAAATAGCAACTTTCATGCAAAAAAAAAAAATTTCAGAGTCATCTCAGGGATTTGTTTCCCAAAAATATCTATTAAGAACAGCATACAGGGGCTGGCCCAGTGGCGTAGTGGTTAAGTTCGAGAGCTCTGCTTCAGCAACCCAGGGTTCACAGGTTCAGATCCCAGGCGTAGACCTACGCACCACTTATCAAGCCATGCTGTGGAAGGCGTCCCACATATAAAGTAGAGGAAGATGGGAACAGATGTTAGCCCAGGGCCAATCTTCCTCAGCAAAAAGAGGATTGGCAACAGATGTTAGCTCAGGGTTACTCTTTCTCACCAAAGAAAAAAACAGCATACCTTTGTGAGATAAAATTCATACCCTTTCAGCTATACATTTCTATGAAATTATTCCTACAATTCAATCTCAGGTTGGAAAAACTGCATTTTGTGAAGACCCTCCAGTGATTCTCCCCCTTGATGTCATGACTCACCGATGAGTTGTGATGAGCTGTGAGGTGTGTGCCAGGTTATTGGTTACTCATTAAGTTAAAGCACTGAAGCTGATGAATTATTTACAAATTAGGGAAAAGATTACTGCTATAATAAATTCACTCTCATATGCCTTAGCAAAAATAAATAAAAATAGAAAACATGGTATTATTAAGATGAAAAAAATTGGGACACTACAGGAATTTCTAACTGAGTAGCTTGCAGTTTTTGAGATGGCTGAGAACTGCCATCAATGAGATCACCTTAAACAAACACTCTTAATGACTTGAAAAAGTCCCCATCCCAAAGTCAATTATAGGTATTCAATATTATAGATTTAACTGAATTTAAAGTTATGTTAAACCCACACATCTATGGACAGCTAATCTTTGACAAAGGAGCCAAGAACATACAATGGAGAAAAGAAAGTCTCTTCAACAAATGGTGTTGGGAAAACTGGATAGCCACATGCAAAAAAATGAAAGTAGACCCTTATCTTACACTATACACAAAAATTAACTCCAAATGGATTAAAGACTTGAATGTAAGACCTGAAACTATGAAACTTCTAGAAGAAAACATAGGCAGTACGCTCTTCGACATCGGTCTTAGCAACATATTTTCAAGCACCATGTATGACCGGGCAAGAGAAACAATAGAAAAAATAAACAAATGGGACTACATCAAACTAAAAAGCTTCTGCACAGCAAAGGAAACCATTAACAAAACGAAAAGACAACCTAACAATTGGGAGAAGATATTTGCAAACCATACATCTGATAAGGGGTTAATCTCTAAAATATATAAAGAACTCATGCATCTCAACAAGAAAAAAACCAACAACCCAATTAAAAAATGGGCAAAAGACCTGAACAGACATTTCTCCAAAGAAGATATACAGATGGCCAACAGACACATGAAAAGATGTTCAAAATCATTAACTATCAGGGAAATGCAAATCAAAACTACAATGAGATATCACCTCACGCCCGTCAGAATGGCTATAATTAACAAGACAGGAAACAACATGTGTTGGAGAGGATGTGGAGAGAAGGGAACTCTCATACACTGCTGGTGGGAGTGCAAACTGGTGCAGCCACTATGGAAAACAGTATGGAGATTCCTCAAAAAATCAAGGATAGAACTACCATATGATCCAGCTATTCCACTGCTGGGTGTTTATCCAAAGAACTTGAAAACACCAATGCGTAAAGATACATGCACCCCTGTGTTCATTGCAGCGTTATTCACAATAGCCAAGACTTGGAAGCAACCTAAGTGCCCATCAAGGGACGAATGGATAAAGATGTGGTATATATACACAATGGAATACTACTCAGCCATAAGAAACGATGAAATCCAGCCATTTGTGACAACATGGATGGACATTGAGGGTATTATGCAAAGCAAAATAAGTCAGAGGGAGAAGGTCAAATACCGTATGATTTCCTTCATTAAGTAGTAGATAATAACAACAATAAACAAATACATAGAGACAGAGAAAAAATAAAAAAAATAAAAATAAAGTTATGTTAAAACTTATTAAGGTAAGAGAAGACTCCATTTTAAGTTGTTACTCTAAAGCTATATATCAAGATAAAGATATTACATTACTTTTAGTGTTTAATTTTACTACTATACTCATATACATACATTTTTTTTTAATTTATGGGGTTTTAGTTACTTAAATATATGTCCTGATTTTTAGTTACTGAACATGAGTGTGTTCCAATAAAGGAAATAATTTTTTAGATACATTAAAATTACTCCCAATCTTACCCCCACACATGAACTGTTTTTACTTTTCTATCTTCATGGCTCATCCTTGTCCATATAAATTCATGTTCTCTGTAGACATAGCATAACATTTCTAACAATTTATAGTCTACTATAATTTTCTTTCTTAGTATTATATCATGAAATATTTTTCTATATTTCCACATAGTTATTGGGTCTTTTTAATGATTGCAAAATATTCTATTGGATACAGCTAAGTTTAAATGGCTTGATCTTTTACTCCTCATAAATTTGTTCCTCATTCTGTGATTGGTAGTCATAATCAAAGGTGACAACATTATTCTTTGTTACTGGTTACCTACATTTCAGATATACTCAAAGGTTGAGCCATAACTCCATTAGTTAATTAGTCAGGAAGTATTATTAAATCTCCATTAATATGTCTTCATTTTTCTATTTCTAACATGAGGATTAAGTGGACTACTACTATGCAAGTTTGCTAAAGGCAGCCGCTCACATTTCTTTTTATGCAGAAAATACTTAGTCATTCAGGATAGCAGCACCGCAGTACCACCATCTTAGGCTGTCAGCGTGCCCTCTAACACAATAGCAGCACTTCCGCTAATGTCAACTCGTCCATCAGGACGCAGAGAAATCTCCAGTTCTCCTCCTCGGTGGGAACACTGAAAGGCTAAAGAAAACATAAAACGAGTCACAAATTAAGGTCGTTTTCACCCTTTTTAATTAACAGAACATAGTGAGAGACCTCTTATTACAAGCTCTAGAATCCTCCCAGGTCAGTTTAAAGAATAAATTCCTTTCTCTATCCATAGTACCACTCAGGCCACCCTGTTATCTTGAGGATTGAGGGGCCACAAATGCAATTTGATCCACAAAACACACAGCTCCACATCTTCCCTTCCTGAGCCACTTCCTCTATCACTTCCTGTAATGCCCCAGACATACCTCACCATAGCTTCCTCTCGGCTCTGTCTAGGAGTAAGCAAGGACGTGTGAAAAGACAGAGACATGAACTAAAAGTCTAAGAAAATAAAGAGGGGTGGTCTCCGCCCTCCTGAGAAGACTCCATCTTCCCGGGTCTGAATAGGACAAAGTTCTCTTTGTGGTTATCAAGCAACCACACGTGTCAGGCAAACAAGAGGCACGGCCTCAGCTTTCTTGAAGCTCAGTGCTGGGGGGAATAACTCAGCTCACCAAATAGAGAACAGCCACCCTGCTATCCCCAAATCAAGGTCACAGAGGCCTAACCCTCCCACCATGTAAGATATCCATCCTTTAGGGTCAGACTCCTACTTTGGTTATTGGGGCTATGTAGCCTCCATTGGCTGCGATCTATTTTCTCTGCCCCTGAGCAATACATTTATCACTAGGGGACTTGGCTCAACAGCAATTTGTTTGATTCAATCCCGCGGCTAGCAATGGCAGTAAGGAACCTTGATGGTCATTCAATCTCAACTTGTCACATTATAAATAACCTCTCTGGGCCAAGTTATACAGCTCGTTAATTTTATTCAACAAACACTTATTGGGCACTTACTGTATTAGAAGTGTGTCTGTGTGATGGGAGGCCCAGAGGTGGAAAATATTTGGGGGGGAGGATGTTTTTGAGTAGAGAGTACAGGGTGAAGGAATTTAAAAACTTTTCATTTTCATGTGGGTGATACATAACATTTTATTACATCTTCAAGTAGGCAGTACATATGAGAAGAAATACTAGCTTAAAGTTAGGCAAATTAAAAAGAAATTGACAAAGAGCTGTCCTACCATGCATGTTTTTCTTCCCCAGTTGCTGAGACCAGTAGCTGCCAAGAACAGTATGTGTAGACCCTTAAAAGAAGTAAAAAGTTGTGATACAATCCTGAAGAAAACAGGGGCAACTGTGGTAAATTTATAAGCGATTACAATCAACTATCCAGCGTGACTAAATCTTAGATGATTTAGTCCTTATGTTGGCCACAGCCACAGCAGAGTGTGGAATTATGAATGGAGATAGAAAGGAAGACATAGAATTTATGGATAAGCTCCTCCAAATGGTGTATTCTCTATATCTTACACTTTCTGAAGGCTGGATTAAACTGCAGGTTTTAATTCTTGTCTTGTCTACCAGTTCACTGTCAGCCCACAGGAGGAAATATCAAGGCCTTCACATAAATCTTTGTACATCTTTCGAGGGAAAATACCTCCTTCCTCTGAGGATACACATGCAAGGAAAGGTGTGAACTCTGACAAAAGGCCAAATTTCCCACCAAGCCAATATTCCCAGGCTTTTGGTGTCAAAAGAACTTTCTTTTTAGTGAGGTATTTTTTCACTTGATTGTGCCCTAGTTTTAGATCAAAGAATAGATATTAAAATGATGAAACAAAGTATAATGTAGTAGCTGACAGAAAAGTCTTTGGGGGAGAAAAGGATGTGGAGGAAGAGGCCCTTCCTTCAGGAAAACTTACTAAATGTTATGAGAGGTCCCCAAAGGGTGACCAACCATCCCAGTTTGCCCGAGACTGTCCTGGTTTTAGCACTGAAGGTCCTGTATGCTGAGAAATCCCTCAGTCTCAAGCAAACAGAGATGGTTGGTCATCATCATTCAAAGAACTTCCCACTCTGGAAAAGCATTTTTGCAGGGGGAAAAAACTTGCCTTCTGTGCCAATTAAGATCTTTATTTAGCAGCTATGCAAGTGTAAATCTGCTCAGAATTTCTCTTCCATGGGGGAGGGTTGAGCTGGACTGTTTGCATGTTGTTGGGCATTTTCCTGAGTCTTTAAAAGTGCTTCCTTTCTGAGCTTTGAATTTCACGTGTTTTGTTCCTCAGGGAGTAACTAAGTCAAGGTCCTGAAGCCACCCCGGCCCTTGCCATCTGACCAGAATGGGAGCCTTGAAGTCTCTGCCCAGCCTCCTTCTGCCCTGGTGTCATCCCCTCCACCAGCCTCCTCCATCAGGCATTCCTCTGTTTTGCTACTCAGCCTACTCTTCTCAAAGAGGTTGAAAGTAGGAGGCTTCACATTCTTGCCCATTTTTTATGTCATCCCTCTGCTTCTGACTGATAGAAAATCTTGAATACCCGCAACCCCAAACCCCTCCCATCCACTTTGGGGGCAGGTTTGGGAAAGGAGAAGGGGAGGAAAAGAAACACTATTCCTGCCCCTCTTTCCCACCTGCAGCCAGGAATGTATCCTTCAAAAACCAAATCTTACCTTGATGTCAACGATCATGCAGGCTGGTCACTGAAAAGAATAAAAGGCTTTGGAAATGTAGTGGACATCAGGCCCTGAATTTTGCAAATGTCAGATCTGGAAGTATTGGCTCAGGGAGCCAGTGTTGTCGTTATTATTAAAATAGCTAATAGTTATTGGGTACTTACCATGTGCCAGGCAGTGTGCTAAGCACTTAACATGCATGTGTTTACATAAGCCTAAGAGGTATTATCCATGTTTTATAGAGGAGGGAACTGAAACTTTAAAAAGTCAAGTCATTCTTACAAAGTAGTTTTCACATGCATTGTCTTGTTTACTCTTCATCACAACCCTCTGACAAGAGGTGTCATAAAGACTCATTTTGTAGGCTGGGAAATACGTCGAGTCTAAGCTACTGTCCAGGGCACCAAAGCCAGTCAGTAGCAGAGCCAGGACTTAAACCCCACTTTTCTGACTTTAACTTCTTTTTTTGTGAGGAAGATCAGCCCTGAGCTAACATCCATGCCAATCCTCCTCTTTTTGCCGAGGAAGACTGGCCCTGGGCTAACATCCGTGCCCATCTTCCTCCACTTTATATGGGACGCCGCCACAGCATGGCCTGACAAGCGGTGCGTCAGTGCGAACCTGGGATCCGAACCCAGGCTGCCAGCAACGGAGCGCGTGCACTTAACCACTACGCCATGGGGTTGGCCCCTCTCACTTTAACTTCTATTCTCTTCCCAAGTTCCTCTTTGCTTTCTCTATTGAAGAAGTTCTTGAATGTTCTGATTTACTGTGTTTAGAAGTCAGCAGGAATTATTAAAGTGAAGTATTTTGTGGTACACATTGTTACTGAATCGGAATTACTGAATCAGAAGAAATAAAAGGTTACATGAAAAAAAAAAAGTTAAGTCATTTGCCCAAGGTCAACAGCTAGGAAGCCAGGATGCAAACCCAGGCTGTCGGAAACTAGGGTCTAACCCTGCTATGCTGCCTCCTTTAGTCTGTGTTTTTCACATGAGACTTCAGTGAAGGGACGGCGAGGGGGAAATGGGGAAAAAAAGGAAGCTCAAAACCCAAGCAACCTGAAAGGTCCCGTGAAGGGCACTTAAACAGCTGTTTGTTATTCTCCTCCTCCATTGTTTAACCCTCCCAGGACCCAAGTCAAAAAGTACCTGTGACAGGGTCTTCGGCCACACCAAACCATGGCGCAAAATATCTGGAGTAAAAGTCAAACGCTCGGGCCTGCCCATCAGACTCTCCTTTAAGGGTGAGAATGAGTCCTTTCACCTTCCCTGTGTTTTCCACTTGCAGCAGATTCTGTGTGTTCACCTTCAGGTTCTCCAAAAATGACCTTGTTCATAAATGGGGTGGATTATTATTACTAACCCACTCCACAGACCACCCACCACACAGACTCTGCAGAGCAGGCCAGGGTGCCGCTGGCCCAAGCAGCTCAGCAGGAGGGGAGGGAAGAGCAAGGGGAACATCTTCCTACCCGGGAAACAACTCTGGGGCTACGTAAATCCTGGTTGGACCAGACACAGCACGGCCAGACCATGCCAGAGCTATAAATCGAGGTGCTTGGCTATCCCCAAAGTACACTTGTGTTTGTTTACCTGTTATAAGTATCACTGAGCCGGACGAGTAGATTTTTGGTGTCTGGAGAATAGCAGATGTCTTGGACCAGTGTGTCACCTATGGCAGTCTGTGGAGACAGACCAAAAACTCCTCAGGAGTGTGCCCTGGATCAAGTCCTTGATCCCCTGTATGGGGAATGACTTCTCATGAGCATCTGCTGTGTGCCAGGCACACCCATCATCTCCAATCCCAAGAGTTTTAGTTCAGTTTCGGGACTCAAGGCGTTGCCCAAGGAAGGCCAGTTTCCTGGTGATCAGAGGCCTTTAAGAGGGTTGAGCTTACCCTCTGAGAGCCAAAGATAGGCATTGTTCACAAGTGTTACCACGTACCTCAACACACAACTCCTTCAAATGGGTGTTCTCCCCACAGATAAGGAGAAAGACTTACAGAGGCCCAGGGTCATGGTCACACAAACACACACACACACACACACATACACACACACACACCCCTTGACCCGGGTTTGCGGGGCTGTGGAGGGGCCCTCACTACTGTCTACTGTCTTTAGAGATGGGGCGGCCTTATGCCCACCTTTCAGAGTTGTTGTGAGGATTAAATGAAATAATATAGGTGGAGTTCCTGCAGCAGTAACTAGAACATTCTACACGGCAAGGACTCAGGTCCGGCAGTTTCATTGGAAGTGAGGACTAGAGGACTCATCTTAATGCTGCTCTGCTTGGCAAGCCCACTGTTTTCACTCAGATTGTATGCTAGAGATCAATAACATAGCAACCTTTCTTAAAGATACGTTGATACGCCCTTTACCAAGGACTGCACATAATCTTCCTCATATCCAAGAGCATTATTTGTTTATTTTCTTGGGGTGCTCAGGGAGATTATGAGGGGACAAAAGCCCCTCAAGTCATACTTTGGCACTGCCACCAGAGCAGATGACAGTTATGTGGTAGTTGTCGGGATGTCATTAGGTAGCTTCAGGATTTCTAACTCTCCTTAGGGACCGAGATGTTCCAGGTCCCAAGGCTGAGAAGCCCTGCTCCTTGGGTAGTGCCTGGGCTGTCTGCCTCTGTGACCATGGCTGACTAATGTCCCTCCCTCAAGAAATGGGAACTCCTGCAGCCAGATCTCATCTGCTCTCCAGGGCCTCTCATCTCTCTGAAAGGTCATCCAGCCCTTCTCTCCATGGATTTTTATGTCAATTTGAAAGTTTAATTCTCAGCTGGGAATCTTATTGTCAGTTTCTAGGAACACAAAATGACAATTCTCACAATAAATAACTCTTTATCATCCCCACTGTACAGTTGCAACCCTGAGGCTTAGAGAGATTATATTAAGTTCTTTCTACCGTGAACAAGGTCTACTACTATGAATATTTTCCATTTTCTTGGCAACATGCTTAAAGCTGTCCATTTATGATTTTGGCTTGTCTCCCAAAACCCAAGCCATAGGTGGGGCTGAGGGTAAAATCAGAATCCATCATGATGCTTATACTCTTTGAAAACTTAGATAAAGCAAAACACTAAAGAGATTACAAATGCTATAGTTGAAAATTCACTGAGAAACACCCCAGTGGCACCCACAATAGGCCATTTCATGGAATTGTTTTTTCTTTTCATTTTTTTTTGTGAGGAAGATCAGCCCTGAGTTAACATCCAATGCTGATCCTCCTCTTTTTTGCAGAGGAAGACCAGCTCTGAGCTAACATTCGTGCCCATCTTCCTCCACTTTATATGGAACGCCCCCACAGCATGGTGTGACAAGCAGTTCGTTGGTGTGCGCCCAGGATCCGAACCCACGAACCCTGGGCCTCTGAAGCAGAGCGTGCGCACTCAACCGCTTGCGGCACTGGGCCGGCCCCGGAATCGTTTTTTCTCATGGCAGCCCTTGCCCTGGTCCTGACCTGGGCCCTTCCATCTCTACAGACTAAGCACCTGGTTGTCCAGGGCTGCTCTGGTCCTCTGGAATCTCCATGGGACAAGTGTAGTGCTGCTTCACTAGGTGACAGTGAGAGTTAAATGAGATAATGCATGTGAAACGCTTAGCACATGGATTGCACAGAGCAGACTCTCAAAAATGTTCTCTATTATTAGTTATTAATATTATTAAGCCCCACCCCTACATAGACCACTTGAGGAGGCCAGGCCAGGTACTCATGCTTTCCTGGTCTCCTTCATCAAAGCACAGCCCCCCCCACCTCAGCCCCATCCTCCATCGCAGAAATTGGGGACACTGACAGCTGCTAGGCAGTTTCCGTTCTTTTCTTTCATTCTCAGCCTGCCACACACAGACTCTCCTCCCCTCACCCTACCGTGGAGGCTAATGCTGACAATGAAGAGTCAGGAAAAACTGGTCAACCTTCTTGCCAAATAGATTCCATATTAAAATTCAAACCTCAAATCCACCGTGAACTATTCATCCAAGCTTAGACTGGAACATTTATACTGGTAGAAGGTCTATCTTCTGGGATCAAATGGTACTGAATCTTTATGTTCAAACAGTAATAAATGACCATATCACACAACCTCAGGTTCAATTCTTTTCACTAACCTTTATCAAGTCCTCCACCTCATGGAAGTCCTAGATGGGGAAAAAAGACAAACCCATTGTAAAACAGGCAAGCCATCAGTTGTGCACAGTTTATGGCAACAATTAGCAAGAGCTGACCTGGGGGTGGGCTGGATAAAGAGGAAAGTCCAGGACGATATCATCCTCTCCTCTTCTGACCCTTAGTTCCCCGCTCAGAGTGACAAAGGTTAGAGTACTACTCACGTTTTCTGGCCAAAAAAAAAGAGTGAATTAGAAAACTGTTTGAAAAGGAATCAAGAAATTGGAAAATAAACTTCGTTATATGTTCATATATCTGTTTCGATCACCACTACATTGTCTGAGACCCTCTGGCAGTACTGTCCTTTCCTGTGATGGGGCCCAGGTGTGGGTTGCTGGGGTCCAGAGTGGAGAAAACTCTCACTGGATTCAAACTGGAGAACCAAGAACATAACTGATTGGATTTGACATCATACTGCAAGGCTGCAAATCCCAGCTCCTTATCACTTACTAACTGTACCCTTGTGCAAACTATTTAACCTCATTAAGCCTCGATTTCCTCATAAGTAAAATGGGGTAATAATGAAACCTATACTAATTTCATTTTACCAATAAAATTGGGGTAATAATTAAACCTCATAGGGATGCTATAATGTTTTCTAATGCAGATTTTTAAATATCCACCTACAATAACTCTATTAGTCTGAGATACGCCAAGGGGATGACAAATAGAACGTACAAGTTATGAACAACAGTCTGATATGAACAAATCAGATTTATTCTAAATAAACCAAGCTAAAATTGTGATTTAAAGATCGGACCACAAATCCTGATATCACATCCCTCCATGTTACTGAAACAACTTGGGCCATTTATCTGACCCCAGTGTACGTAACATTTTTAATGAAAACAGAGATTTGTGACCTAATTCTTTTCTCCCTCCTAATATTCTTGTAAAACTTAACCCTATTTCAAGGGTGAGGAAATTTGGCATTGCTTATTAAATTTCACTGAGTATAAAATTTACATTCTGAAACCTAAAGTTTAATTTTAATAATAGGTGTAAGACCTCAGTATTTACAAAGCATTTTATCATACCTTACCTCATCTAACCTTAAGATGGGGGATCTGAGGGCTGTCATTCCAAACCTCAGCCTCATACCAACCACTGTGGGGTTTTCAAAAGGCACTCAATTCAACTTCAGTAATACCTACTTTTCAAGACTGAGTTCCTAAACAACATTTCAGGATGCTTGCTTGCCTTCATTCTTGTCCCCTGTCCACAGAAACCAAAATTATCTTTTTAAAATGTATAATGGATTACACCATAGAGGGGCCTTGGCCTAACTCTCAATGTTATCTCCTGCCAATCATCCTCTCGCTCAGGAAGCTCCAGCCTGGTTATATAGACGCCTCAGGGGCTTTGCATTTGCTGCTGCCTCTGCCCAGAATGCTCTTCCTCCCACTCTAGCTCTTTGCACAGATGGCTTCATATTCTTCAGTCCAAATGTCCTCTTCTCTAATCGATGCTGTTGTCCAGAATCTCATCCCCTTTCCTCTCAGGGCCAGGACTAGGTGAGGCAAGGAAGTACCAGGAGGTATAGAATGTAAGGAGGCACAAGCTCTCAGGTGTAACCTGAGGCCGTGATTGTCTCACTTCCACCTGGCCCTGACCCAGCTGCCAGGAGTGTTGGTGACTGACAGCTCTCAGCTGAGTCCTGCTCTGGGAATTGCCCTTGGCTGAATAGAGCTACTTTATCCAAAGTCACACTGCTTTACTGGGCATTGGAGACTGGTCAATGGAGGGTACAAAGGCCTGAACCTTTGCCTCTATTTGGAACCATACTGCTTGAAGGACCTTCGCAGCCTCAGACCTCCCTGTGGATTTGGCCTAGGTCTTTCTTTGTTGCTACCACTTTGCAGTTCAACTTCTTCCTCTGTTCAATCCTGCTTTCTTTACCCCTCTACCAGTATTGATCCCAAGAATACTGTCCCCAGTCCTTCCAGCATGCAAATATGTCTCAGGGTCTGCTTCCTGGGGGAGCTTGCCCTGTAACACCTTCCCTTACTATCCCCGTCTAAGCAATTCCCCAAAGAACCTTCTTTTTCCAACTCCCCACTGTTACCCTCTGTCATATCATCCTGTTTATTTCCTTGCTGAACTTTCTGTTTGTTGCCTAGGCTTGTTCACGGCTGCTTCCATCTCCACTTTTAGGGCATTTCCAGTGTCTCTCCTCTGCCTCACTCCCACAAAGCCCTGATCTTTATGGCTTTGTACTAAATGCAGCTAAGACAGAAACTGGTAGAATTAAGGTGCTGCATCCTCTCTTCACAAGGTGAATATAGCTGGGGCTCAGAAATCTTTAAAATTCAGAGTAAAAAAACTCTTGTTGTGAAATAAATTTCAATGTGGGTGGGGACATACTTAGGGCAAAGTGTGCCTTTTGGTTCCCCAATGTCACATCATGTGAGTCACCTATTGTGCCTTGCGAAACTCCCCTCCTGTATTAGTCACAGAGACTAGAGAGCTTCTATTTAAATAAAATGGCATTCTAGGGAACAACATGGCTTTTGAACATGCCTGGCACATACCCAGAAAGGCCAAAGCGTTATTGAAGGTTGCTGGGGTTTTTTGGGTTTTTTTTTTTTTTTGTGAGGAAGATCGGCCCTGAGCTAACATCTGCCAATCCTCCTCTTTTTGCTGAGGAAGACTGGCCGTGGGCTAACATCCGTGCTCACCTTCCTCCACTTTATATGGGACACCGCCACAGCATGGCTTGCCAAGCGGTGCGTCGGTGCACGCCCGGGATCCGAACCGGCGAACCCCGCGCCGCCACAGCGGAGCGCGGGCACTTAATTGCTTGCGCCACCGGGCTGGCCCCTGTTTTTGTTTCTGCATAATGAATTGCATGAAATAAACTGCAATGTCTTTAGACCAGTCACTTTGGTTACTGGAAAAGAGTGTGTGAGAATTTTAAAACATATTTTCTAAGTGATAGGTTCATAAAAGAAAATTACATTACTTATTTTGTGAAACAGCACAGCTGCAGAGGCCAGGGTAGCATGGCCACAGAGAGGGACCTCACTCACCGGTGTAAACCACCTTAATCCAAAGCAGGAACCTTCAGAGGAGGAAAAACCAAAGAGAAACGAGATCATTCCCATACAAGTGGGTTGCAAAAACTTTTCTTATTCTTTTCTATATATTTCACTAGCATGATTAACAGCTGAAACACATTGTGAAAGGAGGAATGAAGTCTAGACAAGCATCCTAGGGTTCCCCAGTGCTAAATCTAGAGCTGAAACATTCAAATTCACCCACACTCACTCCCCCAGACGAACTGAAAACCAAATCAGCATCTCTCCATCTCTCTCCTCTCTGCATGCAAATAGTAAGTGGGCATTTCCCTTAAATATCATTCCCTCACTGAAGAAGCAGCTTCTGGTACCATTCAAGAACGGTTAAAAAATGCATATTTACTTTGTGTAAAGTTGTCAGTTGGGTGCAGTTTTCGGATAAAAGCAGTTTCAGAGAGGTTCATTTCCTGTGCAATTTTTTGATGCATGTCTTCACCCAATTTCTAAATTAGAAACAAAAGGTTATCGAGACTCAAGAATTGCAAATCAGACTTCCTTGGACAGCAACTGCCATTAGTTAATAACGAGTTTAGTGATACTAAAAGTTACATGCTTAAAAGGAAATAATTGCTAAGGAATTTAAGGCAATTTTATAAAGATTGTTTTTGGGAAATCCATGCTTGTAGCACTCTGTGAAGAGATGTACAAAGATAGAACAGACTCTGAAAAACCTACTGGCCTGGCCTATCCTTTGTCAGATTATTACCAAGTATATCTGAAAGAGTGTGTGCTCTCTTCTAAAAACAATCTCTATAAATGGAAACTCCACAAATCTCCCTTTCTTGCTGGATAAAGAGATGTTTGGCACCGCCTCTGGATAGTGACCAGTCTGCCCCCATCTATGCACAGTTCACTCTCTTTCATGAGTCAGGCCTCAGGCAAGAAGTCACTTCCTCCAGGAAGTCTTCCAGGCCATTCTGTCCAAAAGCACTGTCTCCTCCCCAGAGCTTAGACCACCTGAGATTACCTAGTGTGTCCCTTTACTGTCTGTCCCCCCCCACCTCTGACTCTGAGCTCTATGAGGGCACAAACTGTGCTATCTTGCTTTGTCCTGGCTTAGAAGAATGTCTTGTATTCATCCCAGGATGGTAGGAGCTCAACAAATATTTGCTGAAAGAATAAATACATTATTCACTTAATGTTCATTTAAAAAACCCTCAATATAGATATTTTTATCCATTTATAGATGAAGAAATTAAACATGGAGAGGTTGTGTAATATCCTAAGAACACAATATACCTAATAAATAGTAGAGTGATTAATAACGTGTGCTTTGCAAATGGTAACAACCAGTGAATCTAGAGGAAAGGTATATGGATGTTCATTGTACCATTCCTGAAACTTTTCTGTAGGTTTTTAATTTTTCAAAATAAAATGTTTAAAAAAATAATGCTGGCTTTGGAAACAGACAGAATTGGATTTGTATCCTGGGTCAGCCCCTAGTAGCAGTGCAAAAGTGGCCAAGTCATTTAATCTCATGGAGCCTCAGTTTGCACAACCTTTAAAATGAGGACAATAGTACTTAAGTCAAGGGTTATTATGGACACATACATTCATATATATGCACACACACATTCCTCTTAAGAAAAAAACGGATCAGAAATATGAGTTTTCCTTTTGAGAATGAAAATCAATTTTTTAATTGACAAAATGCTCACTAGATTTTGAATTCTAAAGAAATCTGAAAACAAATGCATTTTTTATTTGGCCAAACTTACTGTTCTTGAGCTCCTGAAACCCAGAAATAAGAATTATAGCTTTCTACTAATAAATTCATAATTCATTTATCTGAGTTATGCAAGTTAAATACTCTTTTAGTTGATTCAATTTCTTTTGAAACATTTTCCATATACTTGTATAAGGCATAAAACAGTGGTTATTGTGAAAAATCAGTCATGATTTTTAAACTATCAGCTGATATAAAAATCCTAGCAGGAGACTTACTAAGCTTTTCTTAAAGGAGCAGTGTATTCAAAATCTATAGAAGCTCTGTAGTCCTATAGAAAGAGAAATCACTTGAGAAGTTGATACTTATTTTCTGAAAACCCAAACATAACACAATGGTTTTGGTTTTTACTTGACGTTTTTCTTTCAAAAGATTAAATCCAATAATGCACACAAAGTGCTCATCACAGAGCCCAATACATGGTTAAGTACCTGATAAATGTTAGCTTTTTATTTTGAGTGGCTCAAAGCCCATGCTTTAACCTGCCACACTACCCTGCCTCCTCATAACAAAGACAAACTATACTATTCCTTTAACATGCTGGAGACACGAAAACAAATGTCTATCAGATAAAATGGACTCCTACAACGTACAACGTTTCTGAGGCGAAAGCGGCAATCAATCAATTACCGAGTGCTGTGCTGGGCCAATAGCATCAGCACCACTACCAAGGGAATTTGTTAGAAATGCAGAGTCTCAGGCCCCACCCCAGACCTTCTGAATCAGAATCTCCACTTTAACCAGATCCGAAGGTGATCCCTCTGCACATTAACATTTGAGAAGTCCTGGTGCATAAGATAACGGCCCTGTGTTAAAGGGGCTTAGCGTCTTGGTGGGAAGTCAAGACAGACACAGAAAACAACAGTGAGCAACACCAGAGAGTATGTAATTGAGATACATAGATTTTAACAATAAATACTCTAGGACTTTAAAGATGAGGCCTTGAGGTGGACTTAGAAAAGGGCAGATTTTGGTGAGGCGGGCAGGAAAATGTGGGCAAAGAGCTTTGTATTAGAGAAGCTTCTTGGGCAAGTCACTTGACTTCACACTGTTCTCCTTCTGTTAGATCTTTGACATTCTAGGATTCTATGAGCCAAGGTAAGGAAAATTAAGATGGTAGGAATGAAGTGGAATGAGCACCTGCGGGCCTTGGGATGGAGAAGTCTCAGCTGAGTAAAGGAGTTGGGAGGGGGCTGCTGGGGCCGCCCAGCCAACAAAGCAAAGATGTTAACAACTGAACTCAAGCACTTTCCATGGCCTGTTGGATGTTCCCTGTGGAAACTGGCCCACATGCCCGTGCATGCAAGACCTGAGAGAAACTGGGAGCCATTTAATTCTCTAGTGTGGAGTCTGCAATCACAGGTCTCAATGGTGATTGAAGGTATGATAAAGAAAAGCCTATGCTGGTCTTCCTGGATTTGCCTCCTTGGCTGCAGAACCCTACACTGCCTGCCAGTCCTTCCTCTAGCTGATCTGTCCAAACTCCCTACCCTTGTCCTTCCTTCCTTTGTGTATTGCTTCTCTCAACCTTTAGGATAAGAGTCTCTAAAAGCATTAAAGCATCCGACATTGTAGCCAAGCTTACCATCTATTGGTAATAGATTTCTTTGCAAATGGACTTTTTTTTCACATGAGTTAGAACACACACTTCACTGACCATCACTCTTTAATCCTCTCTGCCTTGGTATATTGCACCGACTGCAATTTGAATTTCTGTAACTATAATTTCTGTCCCAGGACACTTACAATGCACCTGCTATTTGCCTGAGGGACCAAAGACAATGTAGAAAGTTTGATAGTAGCAGCCCTCAATATGCACCACAGGCAGCTGAATTTCTACACTGGAACCAAAGGCCAAGATAATGGTGAATCATGAGAAGCTGGTATTTCTTCAACTTTGAGCTTTAGAAACAAAAGAAAGAGACTGCATCATTCAGAATGTTGAATTTTGATTCCAATAATTTTTCCATTTTACACTTCAATCTTATTTTCAAATGCAGCACACAACAGTTATAAACCAATAGCTTTCTCTTTCTTTAATATCCATTTCCTTTCAGCAATCTCACATGAATCAAATTTACAATGGCAAAAACAGACTCGTGTTTGTTTTTCTGAGTTCCAGTGTACGCATTGGGACACTGAGGTTCGTCCCATCCTCAATATGGCCCACAAAAGATCAAGAGTAAAGGTTTAAAATACTCCCATCTTGTGGCAGTTTAGAAATATGACAGCCTAAACATGACAGTCCTGCTATAGATAGATTTCAGCAAAAGAAAAGCACTTGGATATAGAAAGTTCTACATCATCCAAGAAGAAATGGGAGATTCCTTCTGAGGCACTTGGATTTCCTATTGTGAAGTTATGTCCACACAATGCAGCACTCAAACAGTAGGCCATCTTCAGTTTTTCCTAATGGTTCCTGTGGATGCCTTGTCTCTCCAGCTCCATCAAAGAACTCAAAGTTCATACTGACCTTGCATACCCCACCCACGGCACCCCACCAAGGAGAATAAAAGATCAATTATTGTCGGTTAACAGAACTTTTAGGAGATTTTGCCAAAATTTAATTGATTATAATATTTTCACTTTCACTTGACAGATATTTGGCACCTCCCATGTGCTAAGCCATGTGTGTTGGAACAAGTCAGAACAGGTTAAGATCTCATAGAATGTGCAGTCTAGTGAGGAAGACAGGTATTGAATGAATTACAGTAAGAGTGATGCATGCTGCCAACTGAGCAGTAAGGAGTGCTATGGGAACACATAAAAGGGGAGGACATCTAGTCTAGTGGTGAGCACGGTGGGTTAAAACATGGGCCCTGCTGTCAGGCAGAACTGGAGTGGGATCCTGAGGTCAGCCACTTAGGTAAATTACTTAAACTTCCTTTGTTTTCTCATCTGTAAAATGCGGATAATAATAATAAGACCTACTAATAGAGTGGTCGTGAGGGTGAATTGAGATAACATATGAAAAGCAATTAGCACAGTATCTGGATGAACTTGCCTAAAGTCATTTCTTCCAAAGCTGAGGTTATATTCTAGAAGCCAATGAGGATACTTGGGAAATAGAAATTCCCACAGTGACATTTCCCCCTCCTTTGCATTGCTCTCTTCTTTCAAATACTGGGCAAAGGAAAACACTTCAATGCCCTAGAAGAATCTTCTCTGCACTCCTCATCCCTTCTCTGGGCATAAAAATGAGACATGAGGTTGGAACTCCATAGAAACTCCAGAAGCCTCTGACTCAATGTGGTCACATCGAGCCAGGGATCCTCTCTCTAAGGAAGGGCACCAAGTTTGGAAATGGCCACTGCACCATAAGCTTCCCTACATGAGTTAAAGCATGGACTGAACACAGCATTGCTATACACCTGTTTTTCCTTAAATACACAACCCACCAGGCTGTCAAGGGGCTTTTGGTATTCTCTAAATTTAACCAGGAAAAATGGAACAGCAAGCAGTTTAGGAACTAAAACTAAGCATTCCTCTTTAAAAGTGTGAAGCCAATCCTCCCTGCTGTCGCTGGAAATGATTGTTAGTGTTTAAAAGAATAAAAATGCATGTACATGAATATTACATTTGATCCTAGCATGGTGTCTAGCACATGGTAGACAGCCAGTAAATGCCAGTTCAATTGGAATAAATGTATACACTGAGCACACAACAAAGTTGTTTTTACAGATAATTTTACCAGGAAAACTCAAGAATAAACCTTTTAGAAGGTTTTATATTAAAAAATAAAGCTTTTTAGAAAAGGTATCCTCTAAAACAATGGTTCTCAACTGGGGGCGATCTTTGATTGTCATGACCGGGAGATAAGGCGGGGGGACTACTGTCATCTAGTGGGTAAAGCCCAAGGATACTGCCAAACATTTTACAGAGCACATGACAGCCTCACACAGCAAAGAACTACCTGGTCCAAAATGTCAATAGTGCTGCTACTGAGAAACCCTACCCTAAACATACTCACATACACATACACATATACATACATACAATAACAACAACAAAACAAAAAAACTTGGGGGTTTGTTAGAATATCAAGGAGAATAAATATGGGCTCCCTACCCCTGTTGATGTGTTATTTTCACTAAATATTAAAGCTGGTTTAGGGGGCCAGCCCAGTGGCGTAGCGGTTAAGTTCACACACACATTCTGCTAAGTAGGCTGGGATTCACCGGTTTGGATCCTGGGCACGGACCTACTCACCGCTCATGAAGCCATGCTGAGGTGGCATCCCATATAGAAGAGCTACAACTCTACAACTACGATACACAACTATGTACTGGGGCTTTGGGGAGAAAAAAAGAAAAAAAAAAAAAGAGGAAGATTGGCAACAGACATTAGCGCAGGGCCAATCTTCCTCAAAAAAAAAAAAAGGTGGTTTATAGAAAAATAAGTGAAGTACCACCTCTTATCACTACCACAGCCTTCTGACCTATTCCAATAGTTGGTCATGAGTTCCTGTAGGTTTTTACACAGCTGTCATCGAATGTATCCTTTTCATTTTTTTATATTGTTTCTATACATTTTCCATGTTTCTATATGATCTTTGTCAAATTGATTGTCAGGCATTTGAGGACACCATCAATTTTTTTAAGGTGTTAAATATTTTTTTCAATATCTGTTCTATGTTCCCTTTAGCCTTTAATCTGTTTGTGTTTTCACCTAATGTACAGTGTCATAATTTCCTCATGTGAAAATTTCAAAAAAGGACTTGTCTAGAAAGGAAAATGAAATAAAACTTTAGAATATTATAGAAGCTCTTGGAATGTTGTTACCCAGAATTTTTTCTTTTCCTTCCAGCAGTCTTTCATCAAGTATTCGAAAAGCTCAAATTGCAATTACCTAGTCTTTAGTCTGTCCTCCAAGTTTTTCTGTGGTTAGTCTCATCTTGGTCAAATTTTAAATAATTTTAAACAAAACAAAACAAAAAAGACTATTCCTTGAAGCCATGCACTTAAAATCTGAAGTATTTTCTCCTCCATAAAACCCAATGTTGTTCCGTTCTCTGAGTCCCCACTGTACCTGGCACTTTTAGGTCTTTTAGCCTCTGTGGTTTAACTACTGAATAACGATCAGGTTTACATGTCTGTTTCCTGCACTAGACTTTGAACACCTCAAGGGCAGGCAAACTTACTAATCTTTGTACCTCCTGTCCCAACCCCAGAGCCTGGTTCATGTATTTATACGTTAATGACAGGCTATAAATGCCTACTGAACTGTGGTCAACATTATGAAGTTTAGCACTTATTTGTCTTAATATTTTCCTGAATTTACTTGTGTCCTCTCTAGGTGTTTCAGATCTCCACTGTCTCCAGCCATGGGTAAAAGAATCCAAGGGCAGAAACCACAGTTTATACTTTCACTATAATTTTTATTGATTATGAATTGGGGGAAGTGCTCAATTAGCCTCCAGGAGAACAGGACTCTCATGTCCAGAGAATAGAAAACTAGCAAACTAGTCCTTAGATATCTATTCAGTTGTCCCTGACAGGCCATCAAATGAGCCTGGTCTCACAGGTCCAAGGCCAAGAAGAAGTGAGCTGGGAGACTCGTGAGAGAGCATCCCAAATCATGGACTGCATCATCTTCTTTTTCTCTCTTCCATTCATACTGAAGCATATTGCTTTGAACTGTGCTAAGTTCTTTGCTTAAATTTTTATTTCTTAGTTTTTCCAAATACATAAATAACATGTAAGATATATTTTAATGGAGAAATAGAGATAGATAGATGGATAGATAGATATAATTAAGTCTGGTGTTTAGTGAGTATACTGGAGGTAAAAGGAGTAAATTGAAGAATAATGCTAATTCTTGTCATCTGGTGGAAATTGAGTACATAAATCACTGGAAACTATTTTCAAAACCCTTCAAGGGGGGCCAGCCCCATGGCTTAGCAGTTAAGTGCGCGCGCTCCACTACTGGTGGCCCGGGTTCGGATCCCGGGCGCGCACCAACGCACCGCTTCTCCGGCCATGCTGAGGCCGCGTCCCACATACAGCAACTAGAAGGATGTGCAACTATGACATACAACTATCTACTGGGGCTTTGGGGGAAAAAAAAGGAGGAGGATTGGCAATAGATGTTAGCTCAGAGCCAGTCTTCCTCAGCAAAAAAAGAGGAGGATTAGCATGGATGTTAGCTCAGGGCTGATCTTCCTCACAAAAAAAATAAATAAATAAAATAAAACTCTTCAAGGATATTACATGGGGACATGGGGCAAGTATACTAAGACTTGACAAGCAGTTTTAGTCAATTCCACAATTCCTTTACGTGAAGTTATGTTTGCCAGATTGTTTCTAAAGAAAGTTCACGATTTAGAATCTGGTTGTTACTTCTTCTCTCACTAATCCTCCCAAGCTCTTGTGTTACTTGATAAAGCCTATTAACTTTATTACTTTCTGCATTTTGTGGTTGGAAAATGCCAGCGCAAGGTTGCGTAATGAATGTATCACGAAGGTGAGATAAGGACTCTTGATCACCATTTTGCTGCTCCACTTGAGGGAGAAAATAAGTGTATCAAGGACTCAATTAACAATATTCACTTATCTCAGTAAAGCCTCAGCTGTTCTCCATCTTGCTGCATACTAGACTCACTTGTGGAGCTTAAAAAAACAGTGCTGCCTGGGTCCCACCCCCAGAGATTCTGTTCTAATTGGTCTGGGATGCAGCTTGGGCATGGGAATTTTTAAAGCTCCTTGGGTGATTTTAATGTGCAGACCAGCTTGACAGTCACTGCACTTGAAGGCCCCAACACACACTTTGCACAACTTAATAAGACTTATTTAAGATCATCAATTGCTCACTGTGTTCCTGAAGTAATTCTCAAATAATCAACTCTTGCACTAACTGCTCTGAGTGGAAGGCTTGTTTCCTAATATCTAGGTACTAATACAAAGCACCTAAGATCAAGGAATATTTGACTACTCTGTTAATACTAATCCTGATCAAAAAGACATTTTTAAAATGAGACTTTCAGTAAACTAATTTCTCCCTATATTAGAGCTTAATCCCTTCTATCTTTCTACTTAATTACTTAATTCATTGCAAAATGTCTCATTTCTTTGCCCTGAAAATAATTTGTAATTGTCTGAATTATAGGAAAAGTTAAAGATATCCAGCTAGAATCTTTTATGCTAAATGTAATATCAGTCATGTCCAGTCACATAAAACTCATCTAATTTCATTCTCCTCCACGTTTGGTGCTAACTGTATGAAAACCAGATGGCTAAAACGGAGCTCTAGTTCTTCTTTTTTTTATTGGCTCTAGTTCTTCTTTACATGAATCTTCATCTCTCTAGACTTAAGTGTCTAGGTGTATGCATTCTTGTCATATAATTTGGTCAAAATCAACTTGCAACATGAACATTGCTGATATCAGTTGACAAAGTATACAAACCAAAGAGGTAAACAAACAGGTAGGTCTGGTTTTTTTTTAAGAAATACTTGGTTCTACAGTAATCTAGAATTTCAGGCACTGTGCTTCAAAACAAAATACTTACATTTTCTAGGAGGCAAACAGCAGCAGGATTCCCACAAAATGCTTTTGTTGTGAATGCATCTGCTATGAAAATAGGGAGCTTCATTTCCTTGCAGGCTGTTTTTGCAAGCTCTCAAAATTGCTGGTAGCCTGCTTTACTTCTTGTTGCACAAAACAAAAAAGTTAATGTTTTACTTGGTGTACTGAAGCAATTAGCAGTTCCCAGATGCAAAGTCAAGCAATTATTCTAACACACCTACATTTAAAGATACATGATCCCCTAATTTTTTTAAGCCTGTAAATTGAATTTGTTTTGAAATACTGCATGAATAGAATATTTTCTTTTCAGGTTTTGTATTGACGTTTCATACTGTACATATACTTAACAACATAATCATATTCTGCCTTAGAGTAGCCAAAACTAGCTCAGGCTACATTTTTAATGAAGTGTATGAAACATCCAAGGGGCACACATGTTGCTTACAGTCTCCCAATGAATATGACTACCCTTTATTGATTTATTTTAAGTTGAAGTATAGTTGACATACAATATTATGTTAGTTTCAGGTATATACTATCTTTTTAAAAGAATGCATTTTTATAATTATAAAAAATATGTTGATTATAAAAAATTGGAAAATTAAAAAGTGACCCATAACCACTCAAATCAGCAATGATTTTTTTTTTACTTAACATAGTCAAAGGAGCCTCATGCTTTAATTAATTTTATGTTATTGTATAAATCTGCAGATGGTGACGTTTTTGAGCTCGTGATACAGATTTGTTAAAGCTTTTCATGATAAAAATAATACTTTCTCTTTACTGGAAATCTATAAAATACAGAGAAGCAAAAAAAAAAGAAGAATCTCCTATACTTCCACTCCCTAGAGATAAGTTCTGTTAACATTCTGGGTGTTTCCTCTGCTTTACTAGAAAGCATCAGTTTTGTTATAGAAATGGAGGGATTCCTCCCTCCCAAAGTTATAGAACTTCAAAAAAATTCAGCAAAGTAGGGGTGCTTTGTTTGAATCCAAAAGAAAATAACTCATCCTAACATGCCCTCTAGGCAGCTCCCAGGCCTACAGGTTTGTTTCTTTTTGTTAATTTTTATACAAGTGTTATTTGCTTCACTTTCTTGCCAAATGCCTGCGTTTTAAAATTTTTTTTTATTGAACTATAATTGACATGTAACATTATATTAGTTGCAGGTGTACAACATGAGTCACTATTTGTACATACTGCGAAATGAGCACAAGTCTAGTTAACATCCATCACCATATATAGTTACAAAAAAATTTTTTTTTCTTGTAATCAGAACTTTTAAGATCCACTCTCTTAGCAACTTTCAAATATGCAATACAGTATTATTAACTATAGTCACCATGCTGTACATTACATCCTCATGACCTAATTATTTTATAACTGGAAGTTTGTACCTTTTGATCCCCTTCAATATCTTCACTAAGTTTGTACCTTTGACCTCCAAGCAATAGCATTATTATTTTAGATATACAGTTTTTAATCAGAATTTTTACCCTCTTAACAGTGTAGCATTAGTATTTTCCAAGGGCACTAAATGCTTCAAAAATATCATTTTAATAAACATACAATAGACTTATGGATATGCTATAATTTATTTAATCATTTACCTTTTGGTGAATATTTATTTCTAATTTTTCACTTGTAAAGATAATGTAGTGATCAAATTGTTGAATGTAAATCTTGGTCTGCACTTCTGATTCTCTCATTAGAAAAGATTCCTAAAAGTGAAATCCCTGGGTCAAGCATAGAGATATCTTAACTTACACATATAGTTAAATTTATCTTCAGAAGGAATGTACCAATTCAGACAGCATATGAAAGTGTCCTGGGCCGGCCCCGTGGCTTAGTGGTTAAGTGAGCACGCTCCACTGCTGGCGACCCAGGTTCGGATCCCGGGCTCGCACCAATGCGCTGCTTCTCTGGCCATGCTGAGGCCGCGTCCCACATACAGCAACTAGAAGGATGTGCAGCTATGACACACAACTATCTACTGGGGCTTTGGGGGGAAAAAATAAATAAATAAAATCTTTAAAAAAAAAAAAAAAAAAAGAAAGTGTCCTACCTATTGCTACTCTGATAGATAAAAAATATCTTGAGTTTTCATTTGTGTTTCTTGAATTAATCTAACCAGACTGTAAAGAGCATAAAGTCAGAACTTCTTGTTTTTCTTCACTGCTGTAATTTCAGTTCCTAGAACAGTGCCTGGCACATCATAAATATTTATTGAATTAATTAAGTAAATAATATGCTGAGCATACATCAAAACTGGACTTTAGTGCTTTTATTTTAGAAAATTTGAATGGAGAACAGAAACAAATTAAAGTTCTGACAATGAAGCATAATTTTCATAAGTGTAATAGAGGCCGGCCCCGTGGCTTAGCGGTTAAGTGCGTACGCTCTGCTGCTGACGGCCCGGGTTCGGATCCCAGGTGCGCACGGACGCACCGCTTCTCTGGCCATGCTGAGGCCATGTCCCACATGCAGCAACTAGAAGGATGTGCAGTTATGACATACAACTATCTACTGGGGCTTTGGGGGAAAAATAAATAAATAAATAAATAAATAAATGTAATAGAATTGATATTATTATGGAAATCATAGGTGTGCCAAAAGGAGCAAGTTTTTAGCCTCATTGAACTTCAGCCTCATGGGTCTTAACCATCAGCTACATGTTCAATGGGATGAGAAAATATATATTGAAAAGACTGTCTTATTTTTCTATAGTCATTATGAATTCCATGTGAAAGTTTTAAAAATAATATGTTTGTTTAAATAGTCTTCTGAAGTTTTCTTAATCTAATTCAGTACAGAAGAATAAAATTTTATAGCTAAGTACTTTATCAGGCTTCCAGAAATACTGCATTGCTTCTCATATGAAAACATTTCTTTAAAGGGAAAAAATTCTCAAAGACTCTAATAGCCAATGTCATTTGCCTGTTTAACAGCCACCTCCCTCCACCCCACACGCACACACTGGAGCTTCTCTTTTCCTAAAAGAACTCTGGTTTTTTTCGGGGGAGGCAATGTGCCCAGCCCCATCAATGAATCATAAATGGTCTAAGCCAATCAGAACAGTCTCATTCTCCTTTGCCAGATGCTCACTATTCCAGATTCTCTTGCAGCTACAGATGGCCACATGATCCAATTAGGGAAAGATTGCTGGAGGGATTCTGCGGAAAATATTTTGCTTTCTGTAAAAGGGGCAGATCTGAGAGGAGAGTGGACTATCACTGCCCCTCCTCTTTTTCCTGTCTTGAACATGTTGCTGATGCCTGGAAATGCAACAATTATCTTTTGACCATGAAATGACAAATATGAAGATGAAAAGCTAACAAACTAGGTAAGAAAGAAAGAGTATAGGTTCTTGACGATACAGTTAACCTGCTAAATAAACATTAGAAGCTCCTACTTCCAAACTTCTTAAGTAAACAACAAATGTCCTTAAGGTTCAAATCATTGTCAGTCCATGTGGTAGCAAAAATAATGGCTCCCCAGAGCATCATGGCAGAGTGAGCTTCCTCCATTGAACTCTCCCCCTCTAAGACCCAACAAAAAGGACATTCATATTCCAACAGAAGCTATTCACACAACACGGAGGACGTCTGAGGCACCCAGGCAGCCATACACCCGAGGACTGAGGTGCTGGAATCTCCAAAGTAAGTGGAAGGAGGTAAGAGGCTCTCCCTTCCTTCCCCAAGGACTGCGACCCAGAGACCGAGACAGTGCGGCTCTCAGAGGAGGGGGAGGGGTGGCTCGCCGTGTGAAAAACGGTGCTCTGCAAGACCCCTCACAGCCTGAAGGGATTCCCCTACAGAGGGAGTGGAACTGTTGCGAGGGTAGTTTCAACAAGCTAGCCCCTCAGGAGAGCAGAGAGCAACATCGAGGAGAGAAACCTCTGACATCGGGGAGGGGAAAGTAAGCGCCCCTCCCCCACCCGGCCCGCCCAACTGGTGCTTCAGCACAGCAGTGCTTCAGCTCAGCCCCGTCCCCAACGCAGCGGCTCCCAGGCGCCCAGGCCCGACCAGTAGTGGGGCAAGCCTGTGCCCCTGCACTAGAGGCAGCGGCAGCTTAGTCCCCACCACGCCACAGCCCCAGCTGCTCCAGCTGGACCAAGCCATGGTCCCAGCTTCCCCAGCTCCACCGGGCCACGGCCCCAGCTCTTTCAGCTGGAACGTGCCCCACCCCCAGCTCCTTCAGCTTGACTGCCCCCCCCCCCCAGCGGCTTCGGCTTGGCCTGTGCGCAGGCTCCAGCTGATTTGGTGCCAGCAAGTTCGGCCCGCCGCACTCCAGTTCCAGCTTCTTTGGCCCAGCGCACTCCAGTTCCAGCTTCTGTGGCCCAGCGGCACTCCAGCTCCTCCTTCTTCAGCTCAGTGCACTCCAGTTCCAGTTTCTTCGGCCCAGTGCACTCCATTTCCAGCTTCTTTGGCCCAGCAGCACTTCAGCTGCAGCTGCTTCAACCCACCTGCACCCGAGCCCCAGCTGCTTCAGCCTAGCTATGCTCCAGCCCCAGCTGTTTCCACGCTTCCCCCCCAGTAGCCTCCACTCAGCCATGCCTCAGATCAGGCAGGGGCTGACGAGAGTGCCCGCAGATTGAGGCAGGCTAGAATACACAGCCATTGACCCCCACCCAGTGGCAGCAAGAGGAAACTGTGACCATATATTTTCACTATGAGGAAAGGTAAGCCAACACCAACAGACACCATGCAAAAATATATTAAATCTCCAGACCAAAAGGAAAATGAGAAGCACCCAGAAGTCAACCCGGAAAGCACAGAAATGTATAACCTTAACAACAGAGAATTCAAAATAGCCATCATAGAAAAACTTAATGAAATACAAGAAAACACAGACAGACAATTCAATGAAATCAGGAGTTTCTTCACAAAAGAGATTGAAACTATAAAAAAAAACCAATCAGAAATCTTACAGATGAAAAACACAATAGAGGAGATAAAGACAAATCTGGAAGCTTTAAGCACCAGAGCCGACAATATGGAGGAAAAAATTAGCAATATTGAGGACAGCAATGGAGAAGTGCTCCAGGTGGAGGAGAAAAGAGAACTAAGACTAAAAAGAAATGAAGAAACTCTCTGAGAACTATGTGACTCAATTAGGAAATCCAACATAAGGATTATAGGTATTCCAGAGGGAGAAGAGAAGGAAAAAGGAGCAGAGAACTTGTTCAAATAAATAATATCTGAGAACTTCCCAAACCTGGGGAAAGAACTGGAAATACCAGTGAATGAAATCAATAGATCTCCTAAATATACCAACAGGAAAAGACCCTCTCCAAGGCATATAGTAGTAAAGCTGGCAAAAGTCAATGACAAAAAAAAAATATTAAGGACAGCTAGACAAAAAAAAAATAACATACAAAGGATTTCCTATCAGGCTCTCAGCTGATTTCTTGACAGAAACTTTACGGGCTAGATGAGAGTGGAACGATATATTCAAAATTCTGAAGGACAAAAACTTTCAGCCAAGAATACTCTATCCAGCAAAAATATCCTTCAGATATGAGGGAGAAATAATAACTATCCCAGATAAACAAAAGCTAAGGGAGTTCATTGCCACAAGACCCCCACTACAAGAAGTGCTCAAGAAGGCCCTCGTCCCTGAGGAAAAAAAGAGAAAGGGGATTCAAAGTTTTGAACGAGGAGGAAAATAGGTCGACAAAACCAGAAAAATTGCAGTCCTCTGTCAAAACAGATTAGCAAATACTTAATTATAAAACCAAAGATCAAGGGAAGGTAAACACCAAGCATAAATATAACCTCATCATGTTAAACACGAACTCACAACACAAGAAGGAATAAGATGTGACAACAATAACATAGAAGGGGAAGAGGAAAGGGATCAAATCGACTTAGTCTAAGGGAATAAAGGCCATCAAAAAATGGACTATCACTTCCATGAGATGTTTTATACAAACCTCATGGTAACCACTAACCAAATAATCAGAACAGAATCACACATGATAAAGAAAGAGAAAACTAAGAGAACCCCCATACAGAACTACCAAACTGCATTGGCAGTCCGAAACACAGGAGACGAGAAACAAAAGAAATGCAAAAGAACCGGAAAAAGAGCGATAAAATAACAACAACAAGCCTTCATATATCAATAATTACCCTAAATGTAAATGGACTGAACTCTCCAGTCAAAAGACACAGAGTGGTGGGATGGATTAAAAAACAAGACCCAACAATATGCTGCCTCCAGGAAACACATCTCAGCTCTAAAGACAAACACAGGCTCAGAATGAAAGGATGGAAGAAAATACTCCAAGCTATTGGCAAAAAAAGAAAGCAGATGTTGCCATACTTATATCAGACAAAGCTGACTTCAAGATAAAACAGATAATAAGAGACAAAGAGGGGCAATATATAATCATAAAAGAGACACTCCACCAAGAAGACATATCACTTTTAAATATATATGCACCCAATACAGGAGCACCAAGATACATAAAGCAACTATTAACAAACCTAAAAGGAGATATTAACAACAACACAATAATAGTAGGGGATCTTAACACCCCACTCTCATCAATGGACAGATCATCCAGACAGAAAATAAATAAGGAAATAATGGACCTAAATGAAAAACTAGATGAGATGGACTTAACAGACATATACAGAGCACTCAATCCAAACACAGCACATTACACATTCTTCTCAAGCACGCATGGAACATTCTCAAGAATAGACCATATGTTGGGAAACAAGGCATGCTTATATAAATTTAAGAAGATTGAAATCATAACAATCAGCTTTTCAGACCATAATGCCATGAAGTTAGAAATCAACTACAAGGAAAAAACCGGGAAAGTGACAAAGCTGTGGAGACTCAACAACATGCTACTAAACCACTAATGGATCATTGATGAAATTAAAGGAGAAATCAAAGAATATCTGGAGACAAATGAAAATGAAAATACACCGTACCAACTCATATGGGATGCAGCAAAAGCGGTCCTGAGAGGGAAACTCATAGCAATACAGGCCCACCTTAACAAACAAGAAAAAGCCCAAATAAGCAACCTCAAACTACTCCTAACAGAATTAGAAAAAGAAGAACAAACAAAGCCTAAAGTCAGCAGAAGGAGGGAAATAATAAAAATCAGAGCAGAAATAAATGAAACTGAAATTGAAATAACAGTAGAAAGGATCAATGAAATGGAGAACTGGTTCTTTGAGAAGATAAAATTGACAAACCCTTAGCCAGACTCACCAAGAAAAAAAGAGAGAAGCCTCAAATAAATAAAATTAGAAATGAAAAAGGAGAAATTACAACAGATACCACAGAAATACAAAAGATTATAAGATGGACCGGCCCCGTGGCTTAGCGGTTAAGTGCGCGCGCTCTGCTGCTGGCGGCCCGGGTTCGGATCCCAGGCGCGCACCAACACACCGCTTCTCTGGCCATGCTGAGGCCATGTCCCACATACAGCAACTAGAAGGATGTGCAACTATGACATACAACTGTCTACTAGGGCTTTGGGGGGAAAATAAATAAATAAATAAATAAATAAAAATATTTAAAAAAACAAAAGATTATAAGAGAATACTATGAAAAACTATATGCCAACAAATTGGACAATCTAGAAGAAATGGATAAATTCCTAGACTCATACAACCTCCCAAAACTGAATCAAGAAGAAATAGAGAATCTGAATAGACCAATCACAAGTAAAGAGATTGAAACAGTAATCAAAAACCTCCCAAAAAATAAAAGTCCAGGACCAGATGGCTTCTCTGGAGAATTTTACCAAACATTCAAAGAAGACTTAATACCTATCCTTCTCAAACTATTCCAAAAAATAGAGGAAGATGGAACACTTCCCAACACATTCTACGAGGCTAACATCACCCTGATACCAAAGCCAGGCAAGAACAATACTAAGAAGGAAAACTACAGACCAATATCCCTGATGAACATAGATGCAAAAATCCTCAACAAAATATTGGCAAACTGAATACAGCAATACATTAAAAAGATCATACACCATGATCAAGTGGGATTTATACCAGGGACACAGGGATGGTTCAACATCCACAAATCAATCAATGTGATACACCACATTAACAAAACGAGGAATAAAAACCATATGATCATCTCAATAGATGCAGAGAAGGCTTTTGACAAGATCCAACATCCATTTATGATAAAAACTCTCAACAAAATGGGTATAGAAGGAAAGTACCTTAACATAATAAAGGCCATGTATGACAAACCCACAGCCAACATCATACACAATGGGGAAAAACTGAAAGCCATCCCTCTGAAAACAGGGACAAGACAAGGGTGCCCACTCTCGCCACTCTTATTCAACACAGTACCGGAGGTTCTGGCCAGAGCAATTAGGCAAGTAAAAGGAATAAAAGGAATCCAAATAGGCAACGAAGAAGTGAAACTCTCGCTGTTTGCAGACGACATGATCTTATATATAGAAAATCCTAAAGAATCCATTGGAAAACTATTAGAAATAATCAACAACTACAGCCAAGTGGCAGGGTACAAAATCAACTTACAGAAATCAGTTGTATTTCTATATACCAACAACGAACTAACAGAAAGAGAACTCAAGAAGACAATCCCATTTACAATGGCAACAAAAAGAATAAAATATCTAGGAGTAAATTTAACTAAGAAAGTGAAAGACCTATACAATGAAAACTATAAGACATTATTGAGTGAAATCAATGATGACATAAAGAAATGGAAAAATATTCTATGCACTTGGATTGGAAGAATAAACATTGTTAAAATGTCCATACTACCTAAAGCAATCTACAGATTCAATGCAATCCCAATCAGAATCCCAAGGACATTCTTCACAGAAATAGAACAAAGAATACTAGCATTCATATGGGGCAACAAAAGACCCCGTATAGCTAAAGCAATCCTGAAAAAGAAGAGCAAGACTGGAGGCATCACAATCCCTGACTTCAAAACATACTACAAAGCAATAGTAACTAAAACAGCATGGTACTGGGCCGGCCCCGTGGCTTAGCGGTTAAGTGCTTGTGCTCTGCTACTGGCAGCCCGGGTTCGGATCCCAGGCACGCACCGACGCACTGCTTCCCCGGCCATGCTGAGGCCACATCCCACATACAGCAACTAGAAGGATGTGCAACTATGACACACAACTATCTACTGGGGCTTTGGGGGATTAAAAGGAGGAGGATTGGCAATAAACGTTAGCTCAGAGCTGGTCTTCCTCAGCAAAAAAAGAGGAGGATTAGCACAGATGTTAGCTCAGGGCTGATCTTCCTCACCAAAAAAAAAAAAAAAAAAAAACAGCATGGTACTGGTACAAAAACAGACACACAAATCAATGGAACAGAATTGAAAGTCCAAAAATAAAACCTCATATCTGTGGGAAGCTAATCTTTGACAAAGGAGCTAAGGACATACAGTGGAGAAAGGAAAGTCACTTCAATAAATGGTGCTGGGAAAACTGGACAGCCTCTTGCAAAAGAATGAAAGTAGACCACCTTCTTTCACCATACATAAAAATTAACTCAAAATGGATCAAAGATCTGAAGGTGAGACCTGAAACTATAAAACTCCTGGAGGAAAATATAGGTAGTACACCACTCGCCATCAGCCATAAAAGGATCTTCTTGAATTCCATGTCTACTCAGACAAGGGAAACAAAAGAAAAAATAAACAAGTGGGACTTCATGAGATTAAAGAGCTTATATAAGGCAAAGGAAACCAGGATCAAAATGAATAGGGAACCCACCAGCTGGGAAAAAATATTTGCAAACCGTATATCTGACAAGGGATTAATCTCCATAATATATAAAGAACTCACACAACTGAATAACAAAAAAACAAACAACCCAATCAAAAAATGGGCAGAGGAAATGAACAGACACTTCTCCAAAGAAGATATACAGATGGCCAACAGGCACATGAAAAGATGCTCAACATCACTAGTCATCAGGGAAACGCAAATCAAAACCACACTAAGATATCACCTTACACCCGTTAGAATGGCTATAATCCCCAAGACAAGAAGCAACAAATGCTGGAGAGGCTGTGGAGAAATGGGAACCCTAATCCACTGCTGGTGGGACTGCAAACTGGTGCAGCCTCTATGGAAAACAGTATGCAGATTCCCCAAAAAATTAGAAATAGAAACACCTTATGATCCAGCTATCCCACTACTGGGTATCTACCCAACGAACCTGAAATCAACAATCCAAAGAGGCTTATGCACCCCTGTGTTCATCGCAGCATTATTCACTATAGCCAAGACATGGAAGCAACCCAAGTGTCCCTTGACTGATGAATGGATAAAGAAGATGTGGTATATATATACCATGGAATACTACTCAGCCATAAAGAAAGACAAAATCGTCCCATTTGCAACAACATGGATGGACTTGGAGGGTATTATGTTAAGTGAAATAAGCCAGAATGAGAAAGACAAACAGGGCACGATTGCACTCATATGTGGAAGATAAAGCAACACATGGACAGATAGAACTGTTTGGTGGTTACCAGGGGCTAGGGGGGTGGGGGGTGGGCACAAGGGGTGGAGAGATGCACTTATATGGTGACTGACAAACAATAATGTACAACAAAAATTTCACAATAAAAAAAATGAAAAAAAAAAATAATGGTTCCCCAAAGATGTCCACATCCTAATTCCAAGAACCTGTGAATATGTTATGTTACATGGCAAGGGGGAATTAAGATTGCAGATGGGATTAAGGTTGCTAATTAACTGACCTTAAAATAAGATTATTCTCGATTATCCAGTGGACCCAATGTCACAGGGGTCTTTAAAAATGGAAGAAGGAGGCAGAAAAGTCCAAGTCAGAGAGACATTTGAACATGCTATGCTGCTGGCTTGAAGACAGAGGAAGGAGCCACAAGCCAAGGAATGTAGGTGGTCTTTAGAAATCGGAAAAGTCAAGGAAACAAATTCTCCCCTAGAGCCTCTAGAAGGAACAAATTTGGATTAGTCCATTCAGGATGCCATTACAAAATACCATAGACTGAGGGGCTTAAACAGAAATTTATTTTCTCACAGTTTGGAGTCTGAGAAGTTGAAGGTCAGGATGCCAATAAATTTGGTTTGTGGTGAGGACTCTCTTCTTGGCTTACAGATAGCCACCTTCTTGCTATATCCTCACATGGCAGAGAGAGGAAGGGAGCAAGCTCTCTGGTAGCTCTTCTTATAAGAACACTAATCCCGTCATGAGGACCCCACCCTCACAACCTCATCTAAACCTAATTACCTCCCAAAGGCCCCATCACCAAATACCATCTCATTGGGGGTTACAACTCTAAGATATGGATTTGGGGGGGAGGAGGACACAATTCAGTCCATAGCAGCACCCCTGCTAACACTTTTATTTTAGCCCAGTGACATCCATTTTGGACTTCTGATATCCAGAACTATAAAATAATAAATTTGTGTTGTTGTTAGCCACTACGGTTGTGGTCATTTGTTACAACAGCAATAGCAAACTTAGCCCAGTGACATCCATTTTGGACTTCTGATATCCAGAACTATAAAATAATAAATTTGTGTTGTTGTTAGCCACTAAGGTTGTGGTCATTTGTTACAGCAGCAATAGCAAACTAATATAGTCCAATATTCTGTTACTTGCAGCCCAACACAATCCTAATTTCCAAGAACAATAATAATAGTTAATACTTATTGAGCCCTTATTATGTGCTAGGCATGGTTCTAAGAACCTCTAATCCTCAGACAACCCCCATGAAATAGATACTATTGTAATCTCCATCTCCATTTTACGGATGAATAAATGGAGGCTCAGAGAATTTAAGTAAATTTAAACCCAAAGAGTCTAACTCCAGAGTCCATGTTCTTAATCACTATGCCTTAGAATGTATCCAAGGACCATAAGTGAGAAACACTCACTTAAGGAACTAAAATCTTAGTTCCATGAAATCGTAAACTATCACTGCATAAGAGAAATTTTGTCTTAAGTGTTAAAATAGTTTTCTAGACCATCATTAAAATGAAAACTCAGAATTTAAAAATTCTCTTAGAATTTGCAGACACTCAAGAATACACAGGACCTTGGTACAAGAAACCCTAGAAAACTATATTATCTTGTGTATGAAAACTAAAGAATTATTTCTGATTAAATAAAAAGAGTTGTTGGCCAAGTATAAGTTTCTTAAGCATTTTTATTTGTTCTAGAACAGTGGTTCTGAGATTTTAGCATGCATCAGAATGATCTGCGGGGCTTGTTAAAACACAGATTGCTGGACTCCATGCCCAGAATTTCTGACTTTGTAAGTCTAAGGTGGGGCCCAAGAATTTACATTTCTAACAAGTTCCCAGGTGATGCTGATGCTGCACTTAGAGAATCACTATAGAAAGAGCATGAGGGCCGGCCCCGTGGCTTAGCGGTTAAGTGCGCTTGCTCCGCTGCTGGCGGCCTGGGTTCGGATCCCGGGTGCGCACCAACGCACCGCTTCTCCGGCCATACTGAGGCCGTGTCCCACATACAGCAACTAGAAGGATGTGCAACTATGACATACAACTATCTACTGGGGCTTTGGGGCAAAAAAAATAAAGAAAAAAGGAAAAAAAAAAGAAAGAGCATGAAATTTCTAACACCATAAATTTATAAAAAATATTTTTCTAAAATGTATTATATAATTTTATTTTAATTTTTATTCTGGGTCAAAAGGTAGAAAAAGGAAATTATTTTTTAATCATCTAACTTAATCAATTAATATCCCTGTTTGTAGTCTATGCTAGCAGATTATGCTTCAGGTAGGATTCACATTAACAACTTAATTTTCAAAAATTACTGTGTATTTCACAGCTGGTGGGAATGCAAACTGGTGCAGCCTCTATGGAAAATGGTATGGAGATTCCTCAAAGAATTAAAAATAGAGACGCCCTATGATCCAGCTATCCCACTAGTGGGACTATATCCAATGAACCTGAAATCAACAATCCAAAGAGGCTTATGCACCCCTATGTTCATTGCAGCATTATTCACTATAGCCAAGAAGTGGAAGCAACCTAAGTGTCCCTCGACTGACAATTGGATCAAGAAAATGTGGTATATATATACAATAGAATACTACTCAGCCATAAAAAAAGACAAAATCGTCCCATTTGCAACAACATGGACGGGCCTGGAGGGTATTATGTTAAGTGAAGTAAGCCAGAAAGAGAAAGACAAACACTGTGGAATTCACTCATGTGGAATATAAACCAACACATGGACAGAGAAAACTGTATTGTGGTTACCAGGGGCAATGGGGGTGGGGGGGCACAAGAGGTGAAGGGAGACATATATGGTGATGGAAAAACAAAAATGTACAACCCAAAATTTCACAATGTTAAAAACTATTAAAACATCAATTAAAAAATAATTTTTTTTTAATTAAAAATAATTACTGTGTATTTCCTAAATGCCAGGTACATGCTAGAATTTGGGGATAAAATGATGAATGAGTCACTAACTCTTTCTCAAGGAATTCTCAGCCAATGGGGAGACCAATGTAAAAAGTACAATATAAAAGAAAAAAATATAGATAAAATGCTTAGGAACACAATGAGAGAGCAATAACTCTGCCCAGGAAACAGTCAGAGGGAGCTCCAGAGATGAGGTGACATTGGAGTGGGTGCAAAAACACAAAAAAGTGTTCAGCAGTTCCAGAAGATGGGAACAGGCACCTTTGACAGAGTGCATGGATGGATCAGAGGGCAAGCAACTGGATATGGAAATAGAAGGGGGAAGAGGATAAGAGAGGGTGGAGATGAGGCTATAAAGACCTGCTGGAGCCAATGTTCATGATTTGGTCTTCATCTTTGTGGGTTCAGAAATCCAAAGTTCAGTTCAACAGCTACTGTGTGTCAGGCTCCAATGCTCGGCGCCCAGGGAGAGGTGAGAGGCTCATGAATATGCCATGCCTCTCTACCCTGAGGATCTAATTTAGAATTTATTTCTGAAGATGTCTCTCTTTTTCTCTCTCTCTCCTTAAAATTTTGATTTCATTTCTGTAAGGAAAAGGCAATTTTAACCTCCCCTGAATTGCTGAGAGAAAGTTTGAGGCAGGTAAAGTTTAAGCAACTTGCCTTTTTTTTTTCTTTCTGAGGAAGAGTCGCCCTGAGCTAACGTCTGTTGCCAATCTTCCTCTATTTTGTATGTGAGCCACCATCACAGCATGGTCACTGATAGACAAGTGATGTAGGTCCACACCCAGGAACCGAACCCAGGCTGCCTAGGCAGGAACGCTCAGAACTTAACCACTAGGCCACCAGTGCTGGCCCGTGACTTGCCTTTCTTTACCCTGTAAGTGTGAAGCCAGGTACCTGAGGGTCACCATAAATATTCAATAAGAAAATGGTTACCTTTTGACCTTTTTCCCAACACACACATGGATGAAAAGAAATTAATCTTGTTAATTTGTTGTTTTTCTTATTTAACCTGAGGGGTGACTCAAGGGTCACAAGGATTTATGAGCTTGTGCTGTACAAGAAAAAGAATGCTTTCAAGGGAGTTACAATCACCAGAAAACCAGCCCCCAGCTGCCACTGACCCCAGAAGTCAGATTGCCCAAGGGCTTATCTGGAGTGAAAGAAATATGGATTATCCCTTTGTTTCTCCGAAACTCTTCCTGCCAAGCCCCTTAGCTCTATAAAACTCCCTGCTTTCTTCTCTTGTGAAGGCAGATTTGAGAGAACCTAACCTCCTGCCTTCTCATTTTGGCCGATTTGAATAAACCTTTCTCCATCTCCAAGCACCAATGTCTCAGTGATTGGTTTACTGCACATCAGACATGAATTTGAGATTAAGAGGTTGGGCATCAAGTGGGCTTGCACAAACTATGGCATCCTGGTCAACTTAATGGCTGGTCCTGAGGTGCAGCTATCAGACAGGGTGTTTTTAAAATGTATTTTTAAATTAAAATAGTTTAAATTATCCTTCTCTAACTTCACTCACATTCCATCTGGATCCCTAGAGTGGCTTTATATGCCCCTCAATGATGCCACACAAATATGCCATTTAAATAGAAATCAACTACCCCCAGAAGGTACAAGCTCATAAATTTAAATTCATACAATTTCTCAACTAGTCATATTTTTTAACTCTCTTTTTTGTGTGTGTGAGGAAGATTAGCCCTGAGCTAACATCTGTTGCCAATCCTCCTCTTTTTGCTGAGAAAGATTGGCCCTGGGCTAACATCCATGCCCCTCATCCTCTACTTATATGGGATGCCGCCACAGCATGGCCTGATAAGCGGTGCGTGGGTCTGCACCTGCGATCTGAACCTGTGAACCCTGGGTCACTGAAGTGGAGCACATGAACTTAACCATACGCCACTAGGCCAGCTCCTTAACTCTCTTTTTTTATTTTTTTATTTTATTTTATTTTTTTATTTTTTTTATTGATGTTTTAATGGTTTTTAACATTGTGAAATTTTGGGTTGTGCATTTTTGTTTGTCCATCACCATATATATGACTCCCTTCACCCCTTGTGCAAACTCCCCACCCCCACTGCCCCTGGTAACCACAGTACAGTTTTCTCTGTCCATGTGTTGGTTTATATTCCACATATGAGTGAGATCATACAGTGTTTGTCTTTCTCTTCCTGGCTTATTTCACTTAACATAATACGCTCCAGGCCCATCCATGTTGTTGCAAATGGGACGATTTTGTCTTTTTTTATGGTTGAGTAGTATTCCATTGTATATATATATACCACATTTTCTTAATCCAATCGTCAGACGAGGGACACTTAGGTTGCTTCCACTTCTTGGCTATGGTGAATAATGCTGCAATGAACACAGGGGTGCATAAGCCTCTTTGGATTGTTGATTTCAGGTTCGTTGGGTAGATACCCAGTAGTGGGATGGCTGGGTCATAGGGCGTCTCTATTTTTAATTCTTTGAGGAATCTCCATACCATTTTCCATAGAGGCTGCACCAGTTTGCATTCCCACCAGCTGTGTATGAGGGTTCCTGTTTCTCCACATCCTCTCCAACATTTGTTGTTTTTTGTCTTGGTGATTATAGCCATTCTAACGGGCGTGAGGTGGTATCTTAGTGTTGTTTTGATTTGCATTTCCCTGATGATTAGTGATGTTGAACATCTTTTCATGTGCCTATTGGCCATCTGTATATCTTCTTTGGAGAAGTGTCTGTTCATTTCCTCTGCCCATTTTTTGATCGGGTTGTTTGTTTTTTTGTTGTTCAGTTGTGTGAGTTCTTTATATATTATGGAGATCAACCCCTTGTCAGATGTATGTTTTGCAAGTATTCTCTCCCAGCTGGTTGGTTGTCTGTTCATCTTGATTCTGGTTTCATTTGTCTTATAAAAGCTCTTTAATCTGATAAAGTCCCATTTGTTTATTTTTTCTTTATTAACTCTTTTTTTTTTAAAGTTGGTTTTTAATCACCAACCTAGTATACAGATATAACCTTATAAACCATGAGATAGTACAGAAAAAACTAAAATCCCACTTGATCATTCCCTGTCCCACTACCTTCCCCAGAGGTCCATCAGGTTTGTTTTTGGGAACATAATAGACACTTCCTTGAATTCTAATCTTGGTTCCATTTACCATGTAAATGTAGGAAAATCATAAACCTCTCTTGTTCAAATAGCTTAGTCATTAACCTGCCCATGGGTGTGCCTGGGAACACTGATGCTTTTTTGTCCCTCTGCAATAGTCTTTGTTTACAGTCTCCTGTAGCTACACACAACAGAAAGTTGATTCCTATTATTCTGTAGCTGTTAGCATCAAAGAACCCACTTAGCTTTTGCTTATGACTGCTGCCTCAAAACTAGGCTACTCATTAATAAATGCCAGTTTTGTTCTTTTAAAATGTAAATACTTAATAATAGAGTACTGGCATTCAAAGTGCACATGAACACTGTCTACTTTACCAGCTGGTGAAAAGAAAATAAATATAAAAAAGAATTACAAATTATAAGTAAAATAAGTTTTAAATCAAAATTTGGAAGAAAATTTATTTTTAAATTAGTTTCATCTAGCTACGAAGATTTTATATATATATACACATAGTACTCAACTCCTTTGTGTTTACTTTTATGAGTATTTCCTAGACTTAATAGAAGCTCTGGAAGACTGCCTTTCTTAAAATATTTATAGTTCTAGTTTTGAATTCCTCAACTACATTTATGTTCAAACACCCACTGTTTTGGAAATTTTTCACTTTCCTGTTGAAGTTTATGGTTCTCATCTTATAATCATGACTTACCATTTATCAACCAAAATTTTTTAACCAAATTTTTAAAAACTACTTTGACTATTTGAAAATAAGACCCATATTCTTGCCCCCTAAGAAGTTCAAGAGGCTGGGGCAAACTGCAGAAAATAGATTATAAACTGATGTTATAATCCTTTGTAAGCAAGTAAAACATGATTCAGCACTTCATTTGCAGTGGCAAAACCCTTAGCACATGACAAAAATTACTTAGGCTCTTTCTGCTGCTCTACAAAGATGCTGTATTTGACTATCCAACTGTACTCCATGTTTATATTTTGAACTTTGAATTAATAAGCCTCAGCTGGAGCTTAATAAGCTTTTTGTAAAGCACTGGTGGAGTCTTACTCTCTCTTGAAATTAATGGGGAAAACTGAGTCTTTATACTTTATATGGGACGCTGCCAGAGCATGGCTTGCCAAGCAGTGTGTCTGTGCGTGCCGGGGATCCGAACTGGCGAACCTCGGGCTGCTGCAGTGGAGCGCACGTGCACTTAACCCCTTGCGCCACCGGGCTGGCCCAGAAGCAGAAGACTTTAACAACGTTATAAACCAACTAGACCTAACAGACATCTATAGAACACCCCCAACAACATAAACAACACATTCTTCTCAAGTGCACATGGAACTTTCTCCAGGATAGACCATAAGTTAGGCCGTAAAACAAGTCTCAATAAATTTAAAAGCTTGGAATCATACAAAGTATGTTCTTCCACCACAAGGGAAGAAAAGTACATATCAATAATAAAAGGAAAAGGAAATTTGGGAAATGTGGAAATTAACATTCCCCAATAATAAAAGGAACTGGGGCTCCTTGGAGAAATGGCCAATTCTAGGGCAATGGCAGGGAAAATACCAGATGAGTCTAGAGCATCTTCTAGTACCAGAAAGTAAGGCAGTACTCAAAAAATGAAAAGGAGGGCCAGTCCCATGGCCTAGTGGTTAAGTTCAGCATGCTCCACTTTGGTGGCCCAGGTTTGGTTCCTAGGCACGGACCTACACCACTCGTCAGCAGCCATGCTGTGGCAGCAACCCACATGCAAAATAGATGAAGACTGGCACAGATGTAAGCTCAGGGTGAATCTTCCTCAGCAAAAAAAAAAAAAAAAAAAAAAACAATAAAATTTATAAAAATTAAATAAAATAAAAATAAAACAGATAGGGGCATGTCAAAAGGATACAGGAACCAAACTTGAAAGAGCTCCCAGTAGCCTAAGCAAGAACAATTTGAGCAACAAAATAAGTAATGTGGTATTGGCCTATAACCAAAAGTATAAAATTAATATCCATGAGGAAAGAAGAAAGGAAGAAAGGAAGGAAGGAAGAAAGGGAGGCAGGGAGGCAGGGAGGCAGGGAGGCAGGAGGAAAATCTCACTTCTAGAATAATTCAAAATAATTTATCTAGTTATTCTTCCTCCCAGGAAATGGAGCTTACATGCCCCTGCCCCCTTGAGTGTGGGCTCCCTCAGTGACTTGTTTCCAAAGAGCAGAACGTAGGAAGAGGATAAAAAGTAACTTTACAGTGGAGAAATCTGGCAAATACTAGCTCAGCCAGGTGATCAAGGGTAACATCATCAGTGATACGTCACACTGATAGCATGTACTCTTGAGATGATGTGATGAGAATGGCACTTTACCTCTGTGGTCTTCTTCCCAAGAACCCATAACCCCTGCCTAATCATGAAGAAAACATCAGAAAAATCCCAATTGAAGAATATTCTACAAAACACCCAGCCAAAGGATGCTAAGGAGACGATGACTAACGTAATGTAGTAGAGGGGTATAAAGGAACTCTCCATACTATCTTTGCAACTTTTCTGTAATTCTACAACTATTCTAAAATTTAAAAATTATTTTAAAAATTTTAAAAAGGATCTGAGGCCTGCCAATAACCATGTAAGAGAGCTTGGAAGCAGATCCTCTCAGCTGAGCCTTGAGATAACCGCAGCCTCAGATGACACTTTGCAGCTTTATAAGAGACGCTGAGCCAGAGGCACCCAGCTAAGCTGCCCCCAGATTTCTGACCCACAGAAACCATGAAATAATAAAAGTTTGCTGTTTTAAGCTGCTAAGTTTTAGGGTAATGTAACAGCAATAATAACTAATACAGTATAATTTCTCTTATGTATAATACTCGGAAGCATCCCCTGCAAACCACAGGGACAAGTTGCATTCCATCTGTTTGATAGTTATATTCCTCATTGTAAGTTAATAAACTCTCATTCCAATTTTTACAACAGATTCTACAGCAAATTTACTTAGCCTGAACCTATTCCCCAAAACTTCCAGAAGGTAGAAGCAAAATATATGTTGATAAATGCCAAATCTATATCCCTAGCACATATTAATTTCCTACTAGACACATCCGCTTAGATTATACATGGCAACTCAAAATCAACATACCCAACATTCCTATTTCCTAAGTTGGTTACTGTCCCCATCATCCAACCCTAAACCAAAAACAATTCATCTTTGACTTCTTTTCGTTCACTCATCCACAGGCCGTCTAATCAATCACTAAATAAATCACAGGTCCATTTCCTGGAAGGGAGAGTAGCTAGATAAGTTATTTTGAATTATTCTATAAGGGAGATTTTCTTTCCTTCCTTCCTTGCTTCTTTCCTTCCTTCCTCCCTTTGTTCCTCCTTCCCTCCCTCCTTCCTTCCTTTCTTCTTTTATTTATGTCAGTATCAGTTTGCTGATAACAGCTCCTAAGTATTTCTCAAAGACATACTCTTACATCTATCCCTAATATCACTGTTCTAGATTAAGTGCTCATCATTGTTCCTTGGCCTTCTCCTAGACTTCTCTCTTCTACTCCTTTCAATATCCACCCTCCACATTTCAGCCAGAATTATCTAATTGGAGGTTGATCATCAACCTAAAAAAAAAAAGCCAAGCTCTACAGGGTAGCATAATAACTCCTCGAAGATCTGGTTACTACCTTCTCCCTTCATTTATTTCACAATGTTCCAACTGCTTAGAGCTCCCACTTCTACCAAGTGATTTCCTACCTCCATGCCTGGATCTTACTGTGTCCGTGGTCTTCAATGCCTTTTCTATCTTTCATAGCCCAGCTGAATTTTACTTATCCTCTACCTTTCAGCTCAGGAGTTATCTCCTTCAGAAAGTGTTCCCTGAAGCCCCAGGTTGTGCTAATGGTCCTATCCTGTGCACCCCAAACACTCTGTGTTTTTCCTATCTGATCACTTGCTATAGTTTAATATACTTCATCTATTTAATGGAATGTATGTATATGCTCCTGAAAGTCAGGGAGAGCTTCACTTTATGCACTTTATTTTTTGTGAACTGAAACATATATACTGACCTACTAGGGATTCAGGAATGCCCTCAAATCAATTTCCATTTTATTGATAGCAACAGCATCTGCCTATATTGGAAAAACAACAGTATATTACATGTGAAATATTACTTATTCTGTCCATAGATAATACTTGGTATTTATATGAGTTCACAGATTTCCCTGGAATAACTTTTTGCCCCCCAACACAGTGCTTAGACACTGTACTTACCAAAAAAATTCTATCAAAGTCACTGTTTAAATGAGTATAACAGGAATGAACCACATTTATTAACAATGACATGACAAACATACATGAAACAGGATGGGACTAGAACTATTATTTCAACTACTAATCTCTACCCTATATAACAATCTAACAACCTACTTTAGAGATTAAGAAACTGAGCTTCAGAAAAGTTAACTGCCTCAGAATCAAACAGCTGGTAGGTAAGTGCCAAAACTGGGGTTGGAACCTAGGTCTGTCTGATTTCCTGATTATGAAGACAATTCTAAGTTTTGCCATTGACTTTTTTGTAAACTCGGGAGCATTATTTTATCTTCTGATTCTTCTATTTCTTGGTCCATAAAATAATAACTGTGCTAGACTGTAGTGAAAATTAGTTATTTAAAGTGCCTCCACCCCCAGTATAAACCATCATTGTTTGTACACTGAGAGGCATAGGTACATATATAATGAAACCTATATTTTTATCTACCACTCAGAAGCTTAAAATCATGCGCAGGGGGAAACAGTCTGTTACTCTATCATCTGTGTTGTGTTTTCTAAGCTATTAATGTGCTTATGACACATTAAGAGCAGTATAATAGTTTGCTTTAAATTCTTTAAGTAGCTATCTTTTGTAGCTGTCTTCCCTGGTCTTCTCAGCAATCCACTGGAACAGGAAAAACGTTCAATATTTTCAAAAATTAGAGAATGAATGTGTTAGGCGCTTTCTTCCTGTTAAGTTTCCATTTGTTTACTTAGCATATAATTATTAAAATTAGGTGAGACCTTTTGGTTTCCCTAGTCCCAGAAGAACACTTAGGTGACTTAAACAAAAAAGTATCAAGAATGTAAACTGTGTAATTAAGCCTTGTCTTGAGAAATAATTTTGAATCATGACAAGGAAGATCACTGCTTTCTAAAGACAGTAGATATATATGACATAAATCAAAGAATAAGCATTTCACAAAACCTTTTTCTGTGTGTGAGGAAGATCAGCCCTGAGCTAACATCCATGCCAATCCTCCTCTTTTTGCTGAGGAAGACTGGCTCTCAGCTAACATCTATTGCCAATCTTCCTCCTCTTTTTCCCCCAAAGCCCCAGTAGATAGTTGTAGGTCATAGTTGTACATCCTTTTAGTTGCTGTATGTGGGACGCCGCCTCAGCATGGCCGGAGAAGCAGTGTGTCAGTGCGCGCCCGGGATCTGAACCCGGGCCACCAGTAGCGGAGTGCGTGCACTTAACTGCTAAGCCACGGGGCCGGCCCCATTTCACAAAACCTTGGTAAGACAGATTTAGTGTTCAAAACACATTAACTACCTTAACTAGGGCTAGCCCGGTGGCGCAAGCGGTTGAGTATGCATGCTCCGCTGCAGTGGCCTGGGGTTTGCCGGTTCGGATCCCGGGCGCGCACCGACGCACTGCTTAGCAAGCCATGCTGTGGCGGCGTCCCATATAAAGTGGAGGAAGATGGGCACTGATGTTAGCCCAGGGCTAGTCTTCCTCAGCAAAAAAAAAGACGAGGATTGGCAGATGTTAGCACAGGGCTGATCTCCTCACAAAAAAAAAAAAAAACTACCTTAACTAGACACACTCCTAGAAACTTATTTGTGGGTTTTGTTATATTTTTAGCTTATTTGCTTTTCAAATAGGCAAAAGATTATGATAATCCAATTTTTAAGTTATTTTAGAATGCCATTGGGGCTATGTGAACAACTACCTTAACCAATTTTCAGTTAATGTACCTTCCCTCCTACCGAAGAGCGCAATCTCTTTTAATATCTCTTTCTCTCAGGCTCTGCATGGAATTTTCCTCTCCTCTTCATCCTGATGGTGTAATACATAACCACATGTTCATTACCTTGTTTTCCTCTGGGTGGTATGGGTACTTCTATTTCCTTCTCCTTTTTCATCTTTTCTCTCATTATGTCCTCTAACAAGATCCTCTCTAGGGTCCCTCTGATCTCTATGCTAATAAGAGAGCACTGAAATGACCAAAAGGAAGACAAAGGGAAAAAAATCCCAAAAGCAGCTGGGAGCCCTTAGTTCTAACCATCTCTATGGAAACAATTCCACAGAGATCAATCGGGAAACAATTCTGTAGGGATCACTGGAGCAGCGGTGAGCCAATCTCACCAAGCCTTACTCACAGGATTCAACTTGAAAATGAGAATAGTTGATAGATATATTTTTTTTTTCAGAGAAAAGTAGTAAAATAGGAAGCCAAATAAAAATTAGGTTTACCCCCATATGGTGTACTTTTTTTTAACTCAAAACTTCTTACTTGCTGTAATAATAAAAAAGCAAAATGAATGCACGTACTAATGTCAAGTCCTTCCTAAGCATTAACACTGGCAAACAGCGGAGTGCCCAATACAAAGAAATTGTGGCAAGAAAACATTGCAATTTGGTGCTGAAAAGTCATTAGGATGATTTTAGGAGTGTGGCCCATAACCATACAAAGTAAGTATGCGGAAAGAATGCCAAACTCAATCAGGCAGTAAATAGATTGCTTGAACTCAGGCAAGGGTCAAAGAGATTACAGAATTCCATCTACCAAATCAGGTTGGAAGACTGAAGGGATCAAGTAGTGATGTAACTTGAACCCACAGAAGAACTCCATTTGAAGTGTGGGAGCTTGGAGTCTTGCTAATACAGAAATTATTAAAAAAAAGAAACGGGGGGGGGGCTCACAGGGTCAGTGACACGAGGACATCAAGTTTAAGGCCTGTTCAAAAGTCTCCAGCCAATCAACTGTTAACTGCAGGTCTCCTGACATTGTAACTCCAGTGTTCGTTAGGTGAAGTAACTTCAATTTGCCAAAAATGATTTTTGTTCCCTTAATGCATGGTTAAATTATTTGTAACCCTGAGAAGGTCCACAGTACTTTAAAACCCTGGCCCCTGGCGTAAAACCATTTGGGTTCAAATCCTAGCTTCTGCCACTAGGTGTGTGACCTTGGGCAACCTTTTTCACTTCTTTAGAACTCAAGCACCTCATCTGTAAAATGGGGATAATAATTATCTTTCAGGATTGTAGAGTCAGTGAATTGAGCACAGCACCTAGCTCAAGCAAGCTCTCAATAAATGTGAGCTATTTTTAGTACATTATCCTGGTTTTGTTTTTTTCTCTCTTGTAATGAAGACAACACTGTTCCTTCTCCCTTTCTCTGAGGGGTATTTTGAGAGAGTGGGCTCAAGAAACGCAGTAGGGCTCTATGACCTAGCCAATTCTTAGTGTCCCACACTTGTCTTAAGCATGTTAGGATGAATTAAAGCCATGAAATGGAAGTTTCCATTATAAGAAGGTAAATGACCTCCTGTGTCCACCCTACACACTGCAGATCTCACAGGGAGAAAAAATTATTCAAGCTTCTCCACTGCTAACACCCCATGCGCCCTCTCATCCCACCCTAGACGGGCTTCCAAATGTCTGTAGTATAAAATCCAAAGTCTTTGGGTGGATACTGAAGGTCTACAAACTAGTTACGTCCACATTTCCAAGCTACAGGAACATCTCTGTGCTGAAACTCACTTCCTTTTCTCCTTCACTTCACGTACGTTCCTACGTTTGCTCTTTAACTTACATGGATCTCTTTAGCAACACTGCCCTGCACCTTCCCACAAAAATTCGGCTTGCGTTTTTTTCAATAATTAAAAAAAGTCCATAAGATGTCACTAGGAACCTTGGTGGTATGACAGCACAACCAAAAAGTATTTATTAGGTGTCACTTGTACGCACAGTTTTCAAGGATGCAAAGCTCTATTTAGAAAATAACCCAAAGTCGGCCGCTGACGGCCGACTGGTTACTAAGGTTACAAAGTGGAAGATGCAAGAGAGAACGCTAAAGCGAAAGGAGAAAGCGAGGAGCAATTTGTAGCGAAAGGCCGTAGGAAGGAAATCCATCAAGCCCCCCCACCAGACCCACGGTGGGTGGGGTTGTCGGCAGCGCCACGGCCGAGGGAAGGAGAAGCCCCTGCCCCAGAGCTGAAATCTGGGCCTGGCGGACACTTTTGTATCTTCGCAGCACCGAAACACGCCCATTTTTACTGCATAATACAAACATGGTGGACAAAAGAAGCCGTCCTCGCGTTAGGCGGCCGAACCACGTGGTGCCCTTTCCACGCAGGTGACGCTGGGCTAAGGGCGGGGCCTTTACGGAATTTGTTCTTGGTGGGGCAGAGTACCACAGAACTTTTCCAGATCGCGACACCACGGTTCCGTCAACTACACGCTCGCAGGACTACTGCTGCCACTTCACATTCTCCCCGAGAGGGCAGAACAGTGAGCCCTGAGAATTAGATGGTTTTACGGTAAGCAAGAAAGGCCGAGTTACCCGCCTTTCGCTAACCGGGGCAGCCTCGGTTTCTCTCCACCTCTCCCTCAAGTGGTCAACCCACCAGCGCGCAAGCGCACTTCGTGCTTCCCGCTCCAAGGCGGGACCGAGTCTCTTGTCTCGCGAGAGAAGGGCCGGCGGTCTTCGCCGCTCTCGCTCCACCCCCTCCTTCTCGCTCGCTCTCTCCCATCCCCCCCAGCCAGTCGCTCTGCTGCGCAGCTCCCTTAGTGGTTGCCACGGCTGGAGACGGTTGGGAGAACCGTTGTGGGGAGCGCTACACGAGACGAGCGACTTCTCCCTTCTCACGACCAAACCCCGTGAGCAGCGGAGTCGGCGTTACTGTCGCCCGACAGGGTATCTGAAGTAAAAGGGGGTAGGTTGGGCTGGTGGTTTCGAGAGCGGAATCGGGAGAAGGCCGAGACTGGGAGGGGGTGGGGTGGGGGGGAAGTGTGGAGGTCGCCGCTCGGAGGCGGCCAGCCTGCGCCTCCCAGGCGATCTCCCACTTCAAGGAGGGCGGCCTGCCGGCGGGAGGACTTGCTCACGTGGAATTCAGTGGACGAAGCCGAGACCCGAAGTGGGAGTCACCCAGCATTTCCCCTGTTTCCCCGCTGGTTTGGCCTCCGCCATTTTGGGTACGGTGGCGCGGCCACCTCGGCTTCCCGCCCTCCCCTCTTTCTGCTTTTTCACCCATCAGCTTCCGAAAACTGATTTAGAAGGCCCGGGGGTGGTCAGAGAGCCCCGGAAGGGATATGGATGGGGAATGAAGCGAGCAGGGAAAGGTTGGGCGCTTGGGGCGGGGGGAGGCTCTGGGCTGGCGGGCGCGCTCCCGATGGAAATGGCGCCGGATGGGCCTGGCCTCCCACCGCGGCCTCCCTTCCTCCGCAGTCTCGGCAGGGCTACCTGGGCTGGCGGGACTGCGAGTGACTTCTGACGCAGATTCCCAAGATGAGAGAGGCTGGAGCTGGGGGAGGAAGGCCAATGGCGACGAAGGCGCTCAACTCCCAAATCCAGGACAAAGGAGGCAGACGGGCTCCTTTGTAATTCCGCCGCCCGGTGGCCAAGGTTTTTAAGCCAGGCTTGGCTGCCGGACCGGGAGGGAGGGAAGGGGGGGACTCTCCCTAGCTCTCTGGTCTCTAGGGCAGCTAGATAAACGGAAAGTCTGCGGGGAGGAATAAAGGACGCTTAGCCGGCCCTTATATTCCAGATTTGGAACTTCGAAAAGAGTACGTACTTATTTTCCAAAGGGTTTTTTTTTCACGCTTATCTTAACCGTATAAAGACTTTGTGGGTAATTGTTTTGTAAGCAAAAAAGCGGGTGACTTATCAGATAGGAATGTGAAATGGGCATATTTCAGACAGGTCGTCTGGGCCCAGTGAACCATGATACGTCTTTTTGGGCGGGGATGGGGTGGTTTAGTAATAGTTTTGTGTGGTTTGGCATATATTGGATTAGAATTTAAGTTGTTAGAACACAACCAGAGATGGCAAAAGTGTGTGTGTGTGTGTGTGTGTGTGTGTAGGAATTAAGCTATTGACTTTCAACATTAAATCTCCAAGAGTTGTATTTTGGGCAAAGATTCTTCTGGCATTAAGGCTGTAGAAGTAAAATACTTCGAAATACAGTTAGTTTATTTTGGTAGCTAAGCATGTTTTTTATTTAGCGTAGGACTGTAGTAATATTTTGACCGAGAAAAGAAGCCTCCTGAACAGAAAGACAAACGGGAAGCCCAGTCGTGTGATGTGATTTTTAGTCCTTAAGAGAACTGGGTCGGTAATTTTCACCGAAGACGGTACAAAAGACATGCAAGGCCTGAAAATAAGAGTTTCCAGTAACGCATATGAATCTTTACGAGAAGTCTGTTGTCTACTTTTCCAGCTTTAAAAACAAAAAACTTTCCTGTTGAAGACATTCTATGATTTTAGTGGACTTTGAAAAGACAGCCCAGAGTTTCCTATAAAGTGGTATATGATATAACAGCTTTCCTAGTTGGATTACCGTAGAAACTTTTTTTTCTGCCGTCTTCATCTGCATTATAATTTGGAAATCCATCTAATTGCCTTTGCATTTTTAGTAACCATGGGTTTGTTTTTTTTTTTTGGTGTTCTTATTTTGGTAAACAAGTGGCTGAACTGCAGTAGGTGGTAACTTTGTTCTAGAAAATAACTCATTGGTAATCATTTTAGAGATCTCGCCTCCTTTAGATATTAGTGGTGTGTCTACGGTTTTTTTAAACTTAAAATTAAGGAATAAGCACATTGGAAAGGGGGAATTATATAAAATTTCCATTTTAATTATATCACCACATTCGTGCTGAAACTTGCAGTTCATTCTCATTTTTTAGGACCCGTGGGCAACCACTTAAAAATTGATGCATCAAACCCTTACTTTATGTATTATACTTTGGAAGGTAGTATATGCCTCTATGTTATAAAGGAATTTTATATTTCATTTGGCTCTTTGTTAGATGCTTTTTAGTAACAGCTTAGAGATAATTCACATACCATGAACCTCACTCTTAAAATCATACAATGTGTGGTCTTTTGTGACTGGGTTTTTTCACTTAGCATAATGTTTAGGAAATTATGTGTAAAATCTCATGTAAAACTGACTGAAGTTATCCTAATATTTCAACTGCTGGTATTTTTAATTGATGGTAACACTTGGAATTCTTAAAGCAGAATTGTGATTAGCCGTGACACTGTTGCAAAGAAAGGTTGAGATGGATTATCCTGAATAATTAGCAAACTCTAGTTTCTGAGACAGCTCCATTAAGGTATTAGAGCTGATTGTCTTTTTGTATGCCTTTAGAGTAAGTAGAATTCTTTTAGACTCAAATTTGGAGTTTTGAAGAGATAATCGAGTGTGGCTGTCTCTTTTTATTGTGTACTCTCCATATGCATGGGATGGAGAGTCACCCTATAAATTAGTCTGTCTTCCAAATCTGGTTAACTTTACCCCCAATTTAAAATTAACAGTTTAGTGTCTTTTTTACGGACTTAATACTTTGTTGTTTTTATGTAGGTCTCGTTGGTATAGGCTGATCCAAAAATCGAAACTAGTTTGCTTGCAAGGAATTTCTTGCCAAGTGCTGAGATTTATAAATTTACATCTTTTTTATATTTGTTTCTGAAACAGTGTCTTTACGTTGAAAAAAGAAATGTGCTGAATGATCAACAGCACCACACTAAATTCTTTTCACAGCACATTAGATTGACTTTGCAACGTAAATTTTTTATGAAGAAATAATATTTGATGTTAGGTCCTGTCCACTTTTTCCCTCTTCTGGTCTTAAATCATCCTTTATAGGAAACAGTTATTTCTTAGGTTGGTGTTAATTTAAAAAAAAATTTTTTAAGAAAATGGTCAAGATCTTCAAAATATCTTTTAACTTTTCCCAAACTGATTTGGGGCCTGCTTCTTTCAGGGGTACTCTAGAACAGTATATTTTAAATTGTCTAGCATGTATTATAGTAAACATTTCAGAAAACCCTCTTTTTTCCCTCTCTGCCTTAGATAATTCCTAAGGAAACTTGAAAGCTTAAGCATTTGTTGACTTTGCAAAAGACTTGTTATAACGGTCCTTATTTCCTTTCAAGACTCAGAATTGTTTTCTATCCTTTCAGGTTGAGTTATTTTGTTTGTGGTGTATTTCATTAGTTTTTACAGGGTCCGTTAAACTCCTGTAACAATGTCATCATTGAATGTTTACCATGCTATAGGCCAAGCATTGTGACGGATTCTTAAAACAGTCCTGTGAGAGGTTGGCACCACTGCTATCTATATTTTACAGTTGAACGCAGAAATTAAGTAGTTTGCTTAAATTAAAAAACCCAGTGGGTGGCAGACTAGGGATTCAAACCCAGAATTTCTTTTCTCTTAAAAGTTCATAGCAGTTATTTCCATGCCTAAGAATTAGCTGTAATGTCAAATAAAAATTCGTATTCTTCCCATTTTGGATCTCTATGTCTAGAGTGGCACCTAGGATTCTTGCTTTTAAAAAAACGGCAAAACAAATAGTAAAGGTGATTCGTATGGAGAAGTATTTGATTAATAACCACATTTGGAAAGTTTCTACATTAGCTTGTTTTAAATGCACGGATTCTAGGAAAAAGAAATTTTACTCTTTGCAGATGCTATCCCAACAGCTGCACTGATAATTAGATCATGTGAAATTAAATATTAGTGAATACTGTTGATATGAAATATAATCCTCAAGCATAAAGGAATCAAGTGAATGCATTGCTTTGTTTACAGGGGAGGAGGTGGTGAGGGAAAGGTTTGAAATAACTCAGGTGAGTAGGATTCCTACAGCTGCATAGAGAAATTTGTAAGGTCTGGTAAGTTTCTGCAGCTGAAGGACTTCTGCATTAGCCTCTTGAAACTGTTCTGGAATCTTAAAAGAAAGGATGATTGTCTCTTGGGAAGGGAACTGATTGGATGGGTTCTTTTTGGAGGGGAAGGAGGGCTTCTCACTGTACGCTTTTTAATATTTTGAATGTGAATGTATTACTTTTTTTAAAAATTTGTGTTTAAAGTAAAGCAGTGAGTAAACTGGTTTTTAATGTACTATGTCCAGTAACTTCCAAACAGGTGGCTTCAAAAAACAGTGATAGTGTTGGAAGGAATTCACTTGAGTGGCCTTTTACCTCAATTTTAAAACTCAACCTACTTAACTCAGTCATTTTAAAACTTGTTCTTGAGGAGTGTTTAAACCAGATTAGTTAAAATAGAGATGGGAATTTTTTCCCCTTCAGAGATAATTTGATGTATTCAGAATTGTAGTGCATCTAATAAAATTAGACTTTGTAGATTAGACCATTTTTCCAACATCAAAAAAGTCTCATTGTACTTTTGACCTAGGCTCTTACTGTGAGTGGATGGTGGTACTGTGTGCAACTTTTGAGTAATTAAGTTTTCAAGAATTCGCATAACTATTCAAATGAATAATAAAACCTGGAAAATGTCAATGAAAATTTGAGAGATGAAGAGGCTAGAGTTGACATTAAGATGACAGGATCAAAAAATAGGGAGAGTTTGAAGACTGATAGTGGAATTATATAAGTTTTCTTAAAATTAGGCGATAAGTAATATTTGATCGTTAGAAACTCAGTGCTTCTCTGTGGGAGAGGTCAGGTTTCACTGCATTTTCCTAGTCTTTTTGCCTACCCCCAAATAGAAGTGTTGGATTGTTTTATTGTGGCGTTGTTACCTGAGCCATATGTTATGTTTCCTGTTGTGCACCAATGAGAGGTGTTTCTTCACTACCTCTGACAAGAGTATATTTTGATTGACTGCTTTATGTGCTTGTTTATTTTTTATAGCATTTAAATCAAACGGTATTGAGATGGATTGGGTTATGAAACATAATGGTCCAAATGACGCTAGTGATGGGACAGTACGACTTCGTGGACTGCCATTTGGTTGCAGCAAAGAGGAAATAGTTCAGTTCTTTCAAGGTACCTCTAGTATTAGTCAAAGTTTAGTAGTATTTTAATATTTATATTACTCAGTTTTTAATTTGTGAAACCCATGTGGGGGATTTTGATTTGCATATGATATCTTGGTTAATGTATTAAGTTACGAAATGTGCTCCAGTTAACATTCAATACAGAATGTGTAGAGTATGTGAAACCTAACTAATGTGTGATAAATTTAATTGAGAGTAATTATGTGTGATGAAATGAACCATGAATTAGCATATGGAGCATAGTTAAATTTGGTTTGAGCTTTTTTTTTTTTCTCTGCCATGTAATATAGGTGGGCTTTTTAGAGTGTGTGTTATTTAAAAAGATTAGTTGAAAGAAAAATTTGTGTAATCCAATAATTGAAAAAGTCTTCAGTTTGTATTTTGGGGTGATGGGAAACTAAGCTTTTTTGTTTTGTTTTGTTTTGTTTAGACTTGTTTTAAATATTTGATTCAGATGGGAATGTTTCAGCCTTTAACACTGTTCCCCTTGATGGGGTTATTTGTCCTTGGGTTAAAGGGTTGGAAATCGTGCCAAATGGGATAACATTGACGATGGACTACCAGGGGAGAAGCACAGGGGAGGCCTTCGTGCAGTTTGCTTCAAAGGAGATAGCAGAAAATGCTCTGGGGAAACACAAGGAAAGAATAGGGCACAGGTGGGGATGGAGAGTTTGGGATGGTGTTAAATTTTTATTTTTGGGGGTTGTGGGTCACTATTGCTTAAATGTGGGGGGTAACAATAACATTTTTCTGGGGTAGTTTTAAAGACTTGATAATTATCTAAATTTAACTTGGAAACTACAGATTTGGGTGGGGAATAATGCTAATAGTTTGCTTAAATTACAATTAGATTATTTCCATTTCTCTGTAGGATGTTGTTGAATAATGCTTTTGTATAATCAACTATTTTCTCTAAACACCTATCATGTACTAAAAGCAACAAGCTAAAATTATATTTAATTTTATGAATTGTTTTCAAATGACTGATTTGTCTATGTAAAACTTAAATATTAATTATTTAAGTTTGTAGGTGTAAAAAATGTTAACTTATGGTGTATTTAGGCTATTTAAAGTGGGTTATGTATCTAGATGTAGAAAAACTTACTGCATTTTGCCCAATATCTTATTTACTCTAATACATTTATGCTGAAACTTGTACCTTAAACCATTTTTAAATAGGTATATTGAGATCTTCAGAAGTAGCAGGAGTGAAATCAAAGGATTTTATGATCCACCAAGAAGATTGCTGGGCCAGCGACCGGGACCATATGATAGACCAATAGGAGGAAGAGGGGGTTATTATGGAGCTGGGCGTGGAAGTATGTATGACAGAATGCGACGAGGAGGTGATGGATATGATGGTGGTATGTGTATCTAATGAACAAAGGTTCTGTTGTCATTTTCTTAATATTCCTGACACTTTGTCAAGAAATATAGAAATGGCAGTAATTTCAGTACCTATTAGGTTTTAAAACCTGTTCATGAAAATATGGATCTCCATGACCAGCTATGGGACTTGATTGATGCACATATTGGTATCTAGGTAACTTATGTAGAAATTAAAATGAAGATACTGGTATATTTTGACATTTGCTGTTTGCATCAGGATGAAAATTAATTTTGACGTCTAAAGATATCCTTTTGAAAGATTTTTAGTTTCCACCCAAGTGTTAACTGCTTTTTTTATATGCATTAAGTTGGGAGTTGCAAACTTGTAATAATAAGTTAACCAGACTACTTACCACAAAGTATGTGTTCATAAACTAAATTATAAAATGTATGTCTTGCAAGTGTATTCATGTATTTCTCCCTTAAATTACACAGGTTATGGAGGTTTTGATGACTATGGTGGCTATAATAATTATGGCTATGGAAATGATGGCTTTGATGATAGAATGAGAGATGGAAGAGGTAAAATAAGACACATTCATCTTTAGGGAGATTTTAGTATTTGCTTTACAACCACTTAGTAGTAATATAGGTGACGTATAAAAAAAGTAAACTCAGGCATATTTCAGTGCATGCCTACATGGGCCTTTATACGGATGTATACTTAAGGTTAATTTTTCATTTGATGTTTAGAACAACTGTAAGTGTTAAGATTTCTTCGTTGTCAAAAAGGTGTGTATGGGGAAGAAACATTTTGTTGAAATGCTTCCGTTTCTTCTCAGTAGTTTATAATTGGAAATTTTATTCTCTAGGTATGGGAGGACATGGCTATGGTGGAGCTGGCGATGCAAGTTCAGGTTTCCATGGTGGTCATTTTGTACATATGAGAGGATTGCCTTTTCGTGCAACTGAAAATGACATTGCTAATGTGAGTAATTTTAGTAATTTATTAGTGGTTTTATACTTCATGCAGGTATATAAATTTTGAAGTATTCCTCTCATCTTTTTAGTTGTAATGTCCAAAATCCCTTTATTATGAATATATATACATGTATATATCCTTCAGTAGTTGATGAATATTTTTGTGTGCTGACCTTTGCAGGATTCAAGCAAGTAAAAGGTGCATTCATAAAGTCCAGTTAAGAATTTAGTGAAAGGCTGATGAGCATAGAGTGGTGATGACTAGAAGATTATTTCCCTTGTTGTGTCAAGTTTTAAAAGCATAGATATATAACAAGTCCATAAGTTTTAGTGGTTTGGTTTGGCTTTCTAGGCTGTATGGTGATTAGAAACTGAGGGGCTGAATATAATGGAAGTAGATGCTGCTGTTACTGATTTGAAACAGGTTGGTTTCAAATTGGTTAGAGAATCAACAAACTTCAGCCAGTGGGCCAAATCCAGTCACATTCATTCATTTACCTATTGAGTAGTTGCAGTAGAGACCCAGTGGCCTACAAAGCCCAAGTATATTTACTGTCTAGCTCTTAAAGAACAATTTTGCTCTAGAGTTTACTGGAAACCAGTTGGTCTAAGTTTGAGGTGCCTTTTAGAGACTTGCTTAAACCTGCTTAACTTGTAATTAGAACTAAATAATATTTTGGGAGCTATCCATTGTTCTGAATTCATAACACCCAGTTTCTGTGCACATACTGCCAAGTCTCAGGTGACCTATTTGTATTTCAAACAATAATTTTGAAATACTTTTCTTGGGAGTCGGGGCAGGGGACTTATTCTTCCCCCTCTCAGTAGTAGGGTATGAGACTTATGATTTCATTTGTTTAAATTATTCTCTAGGTTAGAAGTATTTTTTAATATCACCTAGCTTATTTAAAGAGTAATTTCTTTGCATTTTTCCCTGAGCGTATAGTCTTATATTCCCAGAATCTCTGTAGTTGATGCAGTTGTTAGCCTTGCAAAACAGGGCAGCAAAAGGGTTTGTTTTAATGGATGAGGAAAAACCAAAGCATGTGATAATTTACTTTTGATAATCTAAATAGAAAAGTAAATAACAAGTGTTGTCTTTTATTTAGTTCTTCTCACCACTAAATCCAATACGAGTGCATATTGATATTGGAGCTGATGGCAGAGCAACAGGAGAAGCAGATGTAGAGTTTGTGACACATGAAGATGCAGTAGCTGCCATGTCTAAAGATAAGAATAACATGCGTAAGTGGTATCATTGGCATGTTGTGTTGTTTCCTAGGTATTAACTTGCTTATAAAATAACTTTCTCATTTGTAATTCCTCAAATGTAAGAAGAGGTTCTAGGATCTGTGGGTAACTTGCAGTAATAGGGACATGAAACCATATGGCCTCTAATCATTTAGACTTAATGGTTTTCTAGGGGGCTTTTTATTAAAGAGTTAATTCAGCCTCTTAATACTTGACAGATTTTGGAGCTTAAGTTATTAAGGAGGGAAAATAGGTATGTTATTTGCACTTGCTTGAGTTCCCATGCCATTTGCAAATTAATACCACTTCTTAACCTATACATTTATCAATTCCATTATAAGTTTTTAAGCCATTAAATTTCACCTCAACCAGTTATTCCCAAATCTGGCTATACATCAGTCTCTCAGTACTTAATAAGTTTTCCTGGACACTACCCTTAAAGATTCTAATTCAGTTCTGATTGGGCCTGGAATATATTTTTAAGAAATAACACCAGCTGGTTCTGAAATAATCAGCCCTATTATAGATAAGGAAACTAAGGGCTGAAATACTTGTTCAGAGTTGGTGCAATTTGAACAAAACCTAGATTTTAGCTCTTATCTGGCATTCATTTTACCACTCCACTAGGAATTGGTAAGCCTACTTTCAGGTTAATATTAGTTAGCTCGTTAACCTTTTTAATGTTTTTATTGATGAGTTTGATCCATTGTTCTTTTCTCTATTACTTTTACTTTTTCCCTAAAGAACATCGATACATTGAGCTCTTCTTGAATTCTACTCCTGGAGGCAGCTCTGGAATGGGAGGTTCTGGAATGGGAGGCTACGGCAGAGATGGAATGGGTATGTAAAGTTTTTCAAATAAGCAGAGTTAGACACTTTAGCAAACAATCTCAAACTTTTTTGTTTTTTTTTTTTTTTTTTAAAGATAATCAAGGAGGTTATGGCTCTGTTGGAAGAATGGGAATGGGGAACAATTACAGTGGAGGCTATGGTACTCCTGATGGCTTGGGTGGTTATGGTAAGTGTCTTGAACTTACTCTGGTTTGGTTTGTGTTAGTCCCCATATGTGGTGCAGACAATTAAAAGTTTATAATTTTTAATATCTTATGCACTGATACCTCCTACTAAACAGTTCTTAATGTCTTTTTTTTTTTTTTAAGGCCGCGGTGGTGGAGGCAGTGGAGGTTACTATGGGCAAGGTGGCATGAGTGGAGGTGGATGGCGTGGGATGTACTAAATTAAAGGATAACCACCAACATAAAAGTCCTGACAACAGCATCTGGTCTACTAGACTTTCTTACAGATTTAATTTCTTTTGTATTTTAAGAACTTTATAATGACTGAAGGAATGTGTTTTCAAAATATTATTTGGTAAAGCAACAGATTGTGATGGGAAAAACTGTTTTCTGTAGGTTTTATTTGTTGCATACTTTGACTTAAAAATAAATTTTTATATTCAAACCACTGATGTTGATACTTTTTATATACTAGTTACTCCTAAGGATGTGCTGCTTTCATAAGATTTGGGTTGATGTATTTTACTATTAGCTCTACAAGTAGTATAGTGTAATTTTAGTGGACAGTGGTTCACCTCTGCATAAACTACAAGTCTTAATAAGCAGACATCTGGAATAGAGCTTGGAAAACAATTAGTGTAACTTTTTTCTTTAATTTCTGCTGGACAATACTGTAAATATAAAACCTAAAGATGAGTTTAGGTGGCTTCAGGAGTATAAATTCAGCTAATTCTATATTAGTCATTCTTTTCAAATGTCATTTATCAGGCATAGCTCTGAAATGATCCCAAGGGGTGCCTGAATTTCTGAATATTCATAATTGTGTTACCTGGGCATGGGAGTGTTGGAAATTTAAATTCTAGCCCTAGATTTTAGAATAAAATCCCCTCAGCACTTGAAGTACCAAAAAATGTTTCCAAAAAGTGATAGTTGTAAGTTATCTCAAAATGTCTTAGACTAGGTTAAGGTTCTCAATGACATGAGAATTCAGTACAAGTACAAAGGTATTTACTGTGGAGTACAATTCTCACAGATGTATTTTCAGTTTCTTGCCCAATAGTTAAAGCATATGGTTTTTTAATAACTGTATAAATGACTACTTTAAAAATGTAAGAAGTCCATGTTGTGGTCTTAATTAAAATAAGAGTCCTGCAGTTGGATTTTGCATCTGATATCTGTCTTGAGTTTTAAAGCCATTGTGTTAAAAAAAAATACTATATGTAGCAAGGAAAAGGTGCTTTTTACTTTTAATCCCTTTGATCAATATGGCTTTTTTCCAAATTGGCTAATGGATCAAAATGAAACCTGTCAATGTGAATTCAGTTATTGAACCTGTTACTTGTTTTTGCTAGAAATGTTATTAATGTAATAAATATCAATGTGGGAGATAATAGTACAGCGTCTGTCCTAGAATGCTTTGTGTCGGTTACTGATTATAATAATCACATTGGTAGATGGTACTAAATATGATGTCTAATTGAAGATGAGACAAAGTGACTCCAAAAGTGTGACTGCTGTTAGAGAAGGTAGCTGTGATAGCCTAAATGGAGCCTTTGAACTCAAGCAATGATTGATCTTAATGCCTGTACCCACTCCCTTACATATTGGGCTCATAAGACTTACTGTTTGTTTTTAAAGATCACGTGTGCTTTTATTTTCCCAAGATAACCCTGTTCTTTAAGCAGTAAACGTGTAAAATGTTACAAATGAAAGCTGCCCTTCTAAAGCAGGCTAATTTTTCAAATCTTTTATTTGGTTTACAAAATTCACATTTTAAAACACTGCAGGGTAGAAGAATTACAATCACAATTCCTTGGCACCATGATAAGCATTATTGTGGTAATGTTGGCTAGATGAGGGAATGGTATGTGAAGTTAAGATAAATGTTTGCTGTGGGGGAAAATGTTACTTAAAAAGTAAGAGTATAGGTTCACAATCACAAAGTACAAATTCAAAGTTTTGTAACAAAATCCAAAATTAGTATAAATGGTTTTTAAATAAGAGCCAAAACTAAATGGAACAAGCTGTATTGCTGTGATAAAATCTTCCCTCCAAAAAGCCCAAATCAATGGCAATACATGAGTTTTGAACAGAAAAGAATTTAAAACGATTCAAAATCATGGTTTATTTGTTGAATGAAACCAGCCTTGGAATTTAAGCAAGATCACATTTTAAAATTTGTTCTAAGCACAGTAATAAAAAACTTCTAGTATTTGAAATTTTTGTTTTTTCAGCAGTCATAAAAAAGTTAATCCATACCAACAATACAAAACAGTTCAAGAATATAATTCATATCTCTTGAAAACATTTCTATCAGAGCATCCAATAAAGACCACCTAAAAATCTGTATGTCAGTTTTAATTGAAGATGTCAAAAGCTGACGATTATGGAGAAAATAAATCTTTAAGTAAAATACTAGTTTCGTACTATGGCAATTGAAAATTAAATCATTTTAAACCCTAATGAAGGAAAGGATCCTGCAGAAGAAACCTCATTTTAGGAGGGGGAGGGCATGGCCATGATTAATTCACTAAATATAATGCTCTTAGGAGAAATGTGAGATTCCTGTATGATGTGTTTCAAAGGTTCACAAACTTAAAGTGCATGGCTGAAATTTGACAAATACAAAAACAATGTAGGATCCCAAGTAGTGATGTTATTCAAATGATGAATTATACAAAGGTAACTTAGTTTTTACAGATTAAATTCTTGGTATGCTATAAGCAATATAACAGGATTAGTGTTAACTAGTGAGTCATGCTTGAAATAGTTAAGTGTTTTTCATGGCAGGGTTGAGACCACATCTTCATCTCTTCAAGACCCTGGCTTAGAGGTGCTCAGTATTTGGTGAATTTTTTACTCTGTATATATACTGCAGTGGTAGACCACTACAATGTAACACTTCCTAAAAGTTACTGGAATGGAAATGTAATACAAAATTTCCTAAATTACTGAAGTCTGTCATATAGGCAAAGTTTAACTGCCTTTTTTTTTTTGTGAGGAATATCAGCCCTGAGCTAACATCTGTGCCAATCTTCCTCCACTTTATGTGGGACGCCACCACAGCATGGCCTGACAAGCAGTGCATCAGTGCGAACCCGGGATCCAAACCTGGGCCGCCAGCAGCGGAGCGCGCACACTTAACTGCTATGCCTTGGGGCCGGCCTTTAACTGCATTTTAGATTTCTCTTTTAATGCTTAGAGGAGCATCAATCAGCCTGTAATCCCCTGGGTTTTTTGTTTTTTTGTTGTTTTTTTTTTTTTTGGTGAGGAAGATCAGCCCTGAGCTAACATCCATGCCAATCCTGTTTTTGCTGAGGAAGACGGGCCCTGGGCTAACATCCGTGCCCATCTTCCTCTACTTTATATGGGACGCTGCCACAGCACGGCCCGACAAGCAATGCATTGGTGCATGCCTGGGATCCAAACCAGGGCCACCAGCAGCGGAGGACACGCACTTAACTGCTATGCCACAGAGTAGGCCCTTGTAATCCCCTGTTGTTATACACATATTTTCTGGGGAAGGACTTAGGTTTCCAAATTGTTTTCAATTTTCAAAAGGGGTATGAGCTCTCCCTAAAGAAAGTTAGCAATTTATCAAGTCAGATGGTATTTGGAAAGATCCACAAAGTAACTTAGGGTAAAAGGATGATGGTTTAACTTCCTTTCAAAATAAGAAGGAAAAAGTTGAGGCAAAAGAATACCTCTTTAACCCACTGTATCTGAAAGGTATTGTCATGTACCGCATAACAGCACATGAATAAAATTAGAAGCCACAGATGCACCAAAACTTTTGGACTCCCTTCCTGTCAATGATAGACTGTGTATCTTATGGCGGTCCCATAAGATTAGTACCATACAGCCTATGTGTGTAGCAGGCTATACCATCTAGGTTGGCCTAAGTACAACTGATGTTTGCATGACAATGAAATTGTCTGATGACATTTCTCAGAACGTATTCATGTCGTTAAGTGATGCATGACTACATCAGCAAGTACAACACTGATTTTAGAGAGAGGAGGAAGACCAAAAGGAAATTTTATAGGATAAAATATTGGTCTTTTCTAATGCAAAATGGGCAAAAGAAGGGGGCGAGAAAGGGAAAATAAATAGGTTGACATCTTACCAAGCTAATGAAAAATCTGTTGAATTGGAATAATAAAACTTGTAAATAGTTCTATGCATTTCCAACCTTTCTCTGAAAACTAAGAAGCTTTAAAGTGCGTTAAGAAAATTACAGGCACCATCAAATATCAACATGACAAGCTGGAGAATAAAACAATCTGAAGCCCTATTTTTCAAAAGGCCTTTACAAAATAAGGCAAATGTGTGTTAGCTATGCTCTCTGGCCTTTCAGTGGCATTAAGATGATTATTACGTCAATTACTAACTAGGCTAAAGTTATTTTAAAGCATGCCCCGTTGAAAATTCTTTTTGAGTAACAATGGGGAAGGAAATATCAAATTATGCAACTTCTAATTCCCATGGGTTGAATATGTGGAATATAAAACTGGTACCAATACTGTCTGAAAGCTGCTTAAGAAGGGCTGTCTGAATACATTGCATACACACGTTCATACATAACATTCATTGTAGGTATGTACTGTCATACATAACAATTTAATTCTGGAGTCTTATGGCAAGTTAGATGAGCATCTCTGAATCAGCAATGCATGACAGGAATCACAAACCCGTACTGGCTTCGGTGAAGAAGGCAAAGGCAGTTCATTGTCAGAGCAAGCATTACAGAAAATTTCCCCACAGTTTCTACAGTGGTGCTATTAAACAGAAAAATCAGAGAAAAAACTTTATGAATAAAATTAGAAGCCATAGATGCACCAAAACTTTTGGACTCACTTCCTACCTCATTTACCTTTCTCTTAGACAGTGAGAATTCCTTTTCACAAAGTTTACAATGTGTTGCATCTTTGTCTTTCAACCAAACCAGTCCCTAGTAGGAGGAAAAGTGTGAATATTAATACTCAAATTGCTGATGCTAATAATTACATGTGAAAACATTTTTGACCAAGAACATTTTATAGGAATATACACATAGTTGAAGAATCGAAAATAAGTTCTTTTCTTTGAGAGAGATGTACTAAAATACTTGTAAAAGAAGTAGTGTGGAATTTGCTTCAAAATAATTGGGGTGATGGAGAAGAGATATGGGTTCAATATAAATAAAACAAGATTGGCCATATATTGATAAATACTGAAACTGAGTAGTGGTCCACTTCACTCTTCTCTGTACAATTGTGTATGTTTGAACTTTCTATGATAAAATGTTTCTAAAAATAAAAAAATTTATTACTGATGCAAAAATCCTCAACAAAATATTGGCAAACTGAATACATCAAAAGGATCATACACCATGATCAAGTGGGATTTATATCAGGGACACTGGGATGGTTCATCATCCACAAATCAATCCACATGAACAAAATGAGAAGTAAAAACCACACGATCATCTCAATAGATGCTGAGAAAGCATTTGACAACATCCGACATTCATTTATGATAAAAACTCTCAATAAAATGGGTATAGAAGGAAAGTACCTCAACATAATAAAGGCCTTATATGACAAACCCACAGTCAATGTCATACTCAACAGGGAAAAACTGAAAGCCATCCCTTTGAGAACAGGAACAAGACAAGGATGCCCACTCATGCCAATCTTATTCAACATAGTACTGGAGGTTTTGGCCAGAGCAATTAGGCAAGAAAAAGAAATAAAAAGTATCCAAATTGGCAAGGAGGAAGTGAAGCTCTCGCTGTTTGCAAACGATATGATTTTATGTATAGAAAACCCTAAAGAATCCATCAGAAAACTATTAGAAATAATCAACAACTACAGCAAAGTTGCAGGGTACAAAATCAACTTACAAAAATCAGTTGCATTTCTATACTCTAATAAAGAACTAACAGAAAGAGAACTCAAGAATACAATCCCATTTACAATTGCAACAAAAAGAATAAAATATCCAGGAATAAACTTAACCAGGGAGGGAAAAGACCTATACACTGAAAACTATAAGACATTATTGAAAGAAATGGACGATGACATCAAGACATGGAAAGATATTCCATGCACATGGATTGGAAGAATAAACATAATTAAAATGTCCATACTCCCTAAAGCAATCTACAGATTTAATGCAATCCCAATCAGAATCCCAATGACATTCTTCACAGAAATAGAACAAAGAATCCTAAAATTCATATGGGGCAACAAAAGACCCTGAATAGCTAAAGCAATCCTGAGAAAAAAGAACAAAGCTGGAGGCATCACAATCCCTGACTTCAACATATACTACAAAGCTACAGTAATCAAAACAGCATGGTACTGGTACAAAAACAGACACACAGATCAATGGAACAGAATTGAAAGCCCAGAAATAAAACCACATATCTACGGACAGCTAATCTTCAACAAAGGAGCTAAGAACATACAATGGAGAAAGGAAAGTCTCTTCAATAAATGGTGTTGGGAAAACTAGACAGCCACATGCAAAAGAATGAACGTAGACCATTATCTTTCACCATACACAAAAATTAACTAAAAATGGATTAAAGATTGAAGGTAAGATGTGAAATCATAAAAGTCCCAGAAGAAAAATAGGCAGTACACTCTTTGACATCGGTCTTAGAAGGATCTTTTCGAATACAATGTCTACTCAGGCAATGGAAACGAAAAAGTAAACAAGTGGCACTTCATCAGACTAAAGAGCTTCTGCAAGGCAAAGGAAACCAGGAACAAAACGAAAAGACAACCCACCAACTGGGAGAAAATATCTGCGAATCATATATCCAACAAGGGGTTAATTTCCAAAATATATAATGAACTCACACAACTCAACAAGAAAAAAACAAACAACGTGATCAAAAAATGGGCAGAGGATATGAACATACATTTTTCCAAAGAAGATGTACGGATGGCCAACAGGCACATGAAAAGATGTTCAACATCACTAATCATCAGGGAAATGCAAATCAAAACTACAATGAGATGTCACCTTACACCTGTTAGCTATAATTACCAAGACAAAAAACAACAAATGTTGGAGAGGATGTGGAGAAAAGGGAACCCTCATACACTGCTCGTGGGAATGCAAACTGGTACAGCCACTATGGAAAACAGTATGGAGATTTCTCAAAAAATTAAAAATCGAAATACCATACGACCCAGCTATTTCACTACTGGGTATTTGTCCCAAGAACTTGAAACCAACAATTCAAAGAGACTTATGCACCCCTATGTTCACTGCAGCATTATTCACTATAGCCGAGATGTGGAAGCAACCCAAGTGCCTATCGACTGATGAATGGATAAAGAAAATGTGGTATATATATATATAAGTACATACAATGGAATACTAGTCAGCCATTAAAAAAAGACAAAATCATCCCATCTGCAACAACATGGATGGAACCTGAAGGTATTATGTTAAGTGAGATAAGCCAGACAGAGAAAGACAAACATCATATGATTTCACTTATACGTGGAAGATAAACATATACATGGACAAAGAGAACTTATTAGTGGTTACCAGAGGGGAAGGGGGTTGGGTGGTGGGCATGGGTAAAGGGGCACATATATATGGTGACTGACAAGTAATAACATACAACTGAAATTTCACAATGTGATAAACTATTATGACATCAATTAAAAAATCTATTTTTGATGGAAATTCTCTTTAAGGAAAGAATCTTAAAGATTATCTAATCCAACATTTAGGGATAAATTTTCAAGATGTTAAATGCATACGAGTTTGGCATTATGTATACCTTATATGCAGCAAGTCCCTAAAATTTGAAGAGATTTTGGAAATCAGATGTTTGAGTTCATTATTTTAAGTAAAATTTCAGTTTTACATGGCTATTAATGTCCCTCAAGTTCTATAACTCACAAATTTAACAGCTCCTGTGTAAACTTTAGTAGAATATGTAAGTAGTCTTAAACAAGCAGGAGTTAACTTGATACCTAAAATTTATAACTTGACTGTTCTTTTTTTTATTTTGAGGAAGCTTGGCCCTGAGATAACATCTGTTGCCAATCTTCCTTTTTTTTTTCTCCCCAAAGCCCCCAGTACACAGTTGTATATCCTAGTTGTAGGTCCTTCTAGTTCTTCTATGTAGGACACCACCTCAGCATGGCTTGATGAGTGGCAAGTAGGTCTGCAGCCAGGATCTGAACCAGCAAACCCTGGGCCAGCCCCAAACTTGACCCATTCTTAACCAACCAAGATCTTTGCTAGAAGGAACATTTTTTATCTATGAAAGCAGCTTTATTAGATGGTGCCAGTTTTATAATACAAAGACCCAGGTGAAGGTAGAGTCCCCAATGCTCCTGATTAATCTCATCACATGTTCCTTTTTAATTTTTAATTTTCATTTTTCGCAGGGAAAGATTCGCCCTAAGCTAACATCTGTCACCAATCTTCCTCCTTTTTCCTTCCTTCTCCCGCCTCACCAAAGCCCCAATACATAGTCGTGCATAGTTGTAAGTTCTTCCGGATCTTCTATGTGAACTGCTGCCACAGCATGGCTACTGACAGACAAGTGGTGTGGTACCAACCCTGGGAACTGAACCTGGGCTGCCCAAGTGCAGTGCACTGAACTTGAACCGCGAGGCCATCAGGGCTGGCTCTCACATGTTCCTTTTTAAACAGCCAGGAGTAAGCCACATTGCTGCTGCTTCCAAAGACCCAAGTATAACTGAATCCAACTTGGGAAATGGAGCAAGTGCCATCTATAAACCACCTCTGAGGCATAGGGACCTTTATCACCTAATGAAAGAAAAATTCTCCAAGCAAAAAAAACCCACAGATACGTTCCCCAAAACCTGAGTTTTCTTAAAAGCCTTGTCTATCTGACAGCAGAATTCTTTGAGAAAAGAAAGATGAAAGAAAAGACTAAGCATTCACAGGTCAAGATCATAAGGTTAATTTCAGGTATTTTTGTTTTACAGACAGTCATAATAACTAGCACTTAGTATCTCACATAGCAGAGGTAAGACAAACGGTGTTGAGTTACTGCACCTGAGGCAGTCTAATGCTCCTTAGAACACAGGATTGTGACAAGTGAAGGCTTTAAAAAAATAAAAGTACGGGGCTGGCCAAGTGGCGCAGTGGTTAAGTTCACACGCTCTGCTTTGGCGGCCCGGGGTTCCCAGGTTCAGATCCCAGGAGCGGACCTATGCACCACTTATCAAGCCCTGCTGGGGAAGATGTCCCACATATAAAGTAGAGGAAGATGGGCACGGATGTTAGCCCAGGGCCAGTCTTCCTCAGCAAAAAGAGGATTGGCAACAGATGTTAGCTCAGGGCTAATCTTCCTCACATACACACAAAAAAAGTAGATAGCTCATACCAGACTAACACCAGCAAAGAATAAGATGACTGGAACTGTGAAATTTTTTTTAAAGCAAGATGGGAACTTAAAGGTAATCCAGTCCAAACTGATAAACACCATAATAAGGAAAGTGATCTGCCAAATGTCCCAAAGCCACCTAGTGGAAGCAGCTTTGTTTCCTGCCCAGTTTCACCTGTAAAGGATGGAGAGCCTGCTGTGAAGCAGATTTCCAAGCAGCATCATTAGGTTCAGAATAACCTTTCTGACATCAGGGCTGGCCTTCCAGACTTATTTTAATTTGACTGAACTTATCCCGCACCTCTTCCAAAGAGAAAAGCTATACTGTAGGGTCAGCGTACTCTGTCAGTTGGAAGACACCTCAGAGATCAGCACCTACAGCTCTAATCTTACAGATAAGAAAACTTGAGGTCCAGAGAGTTGAAGTTGCTTCCTCAAGGAAACAGCTGTTTACAAGCAGAGCCAAGACTAGAAGGGAGCAAGCTATTGCTCTGCAAATGGCTATTTTCTTGTGCCCAGTTCCAGAATGTCAGCCACCCAACTTATACCTCTCAGACATGATGTTAGAGGATCCTTCTCTGGAGAAACTCAACTGCCCCAGGGAAAAGTCCTGTAGATACTAACATTATTTCAAGAGGGTACCCAAAAGTCTGCTAGCTAATAGATTTCAATATGGTAAGGCTTACCACTCTATAACAACCCACCCCCATTCACCCAACCAACACACACAGGGCTTCCATAAAGATTTTTTGTACCTTTTATTGAAATTGGAGGATTATCCAACATTTGAGGAATGACTTGGGTATGAGGTACCTCAACCTAAGAAACACCCCAAGAATGGAATTCAGAAGAAACACAGAATGGTAGTAGCAAAAGAAAACTTATAGAAACTATAATGAATATCCTCAGAGATAAAATAACAGGATGCTACTTTAAAAAGTAAAAATGAGCAAATAAGAGCCTGCTGAATATTAAAAATATGACAGTAGAAATAAAAAGTCTCACAGAAAGTTGCACCTGAATCTAACCAAGTCTTTAGATTTAACTTACAGTTTATAGGCAATAAAGGGATAGAGAAACAAGTTTAAGAATACTATGAACAAGCAATCAGATAAAATCCAGAATGTGAGAAACTCTGTAGGACAAGCTGTCCCAGACCCATCAACTGGTCAATAGCAAGGACAAACAACAGAAAATCAAGTCACATATGAATCCATTTGCATACATTTAAAAACAGAGAAATCTAGATAATACTGTGTTAAATATAGTCATAAATGATAAAACTATAAAGAAAAACAACATAATTATTAATACAAAATAGCGGGTTGTTACTATAGGGAGGAGAATGCAATCAGGGAGCATACATGTTCTATTATACGCTAAAGCAGAGAGTACGCCAGTGTTTTTAAGATGGACTGTGTGTGTGTTCTTGTATACATGACATATTTAACAATGAAAAATATTTTACAGAGTTTGAATAATGACAGTTGGGCAGACATTCCTACACATCTTCTAAAAAAGTGTGAGAGCAGAATAAAGGTATATGCTGATGTGCAAATTCTTAAAATCTTTATCTTCATTCACCATTTTCCAGGAAGCTACTAAAGGATGCATTGCCCTCAACAAGGAAGTAAACCAAGAAAGAAGTTATGGGCTCCAGACTCTACCACATGAGAAAGATAAAGGGAATTCTAAGAATGCAGCAAAGGGTAATGTCAGGACAGAGGTGACGAGACCAGAAAGGAGCAGGAGAGCAGAGAACTCCAGGAGGGATGACTCCAAGGAAACATGAAAGAACTAATCAATTACCTGATTCATTTTACCATGTGAAAAACTTTTATCAAGAAGCATTTTATACAGGTGTTTGAAGGTATAAGAAAACTGAGATGGTCAAATACAACTAAACTTAAAAAAAAAAAAAAGGGGGAACTATTAACTCCAGAGGCAATAAAAAGTAGTTCAAGAAAGAAAATATAATCACTGTAAACTACCTGGCTCAGCAAAGAACAATATTTAAATAGTCGTAATAAAGAATATACAGTAAATGAATTCCACAAAAACCTTTACTTAATTATGCTGGGAGGACAGTGACAAGAAGACCGACCAGGGTGAGACTGAACACAACTCCTCGTCCACCATGTTGACCAGGCAATAGATAGGTCTAAAAGAGACAGGTCTTGAATAAAGAGCAAAGAGTATAGACGTACTGCATATTATTTAGAAATAGAAGAATAAGTGCCCAAAGAAACAACTAAAAGAATTGAAAGTAGCTCCCTTCAGGTGGCAGAAGCTGGAGTGGATAAGGGACAATGGGGTGAAGAACACGAGACTGCTACCATTATTTTTTTTAAGTCTTTCTAGCACCTATTTGACTTTTTAAATTGTTTTCATGTACCACTCTGATAAGAAATGAAATGGGTAGCTTGTGCAGTAGGAAGCCATCTGTCACTGAAGTACTCACAAAGAGACTGTATTTTCTCTTACGCTGTAGAAGGGATTCTTGCATCCAGACACATTCAGAACCATATACTGATAAACTGTACCAATCACTTTCACATGTTAACCTACTCAATATTCAAAGTAACCCTATGCAAAATCATAAGCCCATTTCAGAAGAGGAAACTGAGACTCCATCAGGATATGTGACTTGCTGAAGGACAAAAACTAATAAATAATAGACTGCCATAGGAACTCAAGGATTCTCAAATTCAAAGGCAATTTCACTCTATCATGCCACATCTTCTAGGAAAGTGGACAAAATTATTTCCAAGGTCATTTCCAACATGAATATTATTAATAATGTGATTCTAAAGGTATAAGGAAGAGCTGAATCCCCATCATCCAAGATCCCCATTCAGTACTTCTGCCTCAATACATCCTGGGATTCAATAATAATACCTTAGATTTATATAGGGCTTTACTTTCTATTGGAGACTTTCACATCTATCTATACCTTCCTACTTGAAGAAAACACTTTCTAGGGCCGCCCCGTGGCTTAGCGGTTAAGTGCGTGCGCTCCGCTGCTGGCGGCCCGGGTTCGGATCGCGGGCGCGCACCAACACACCGCTTCTCCAGCCATGCTGAGGCCGCCTCCCACATACAGCAACTAGAGGGATGTGCAACTATGACGTACAACTATCTACTGGGGCTTTGGGGGAAAAAATAAATAAATAAAATTATAAAAAAAAAAAAAAAAACACTTTCTACTCACCTGCAATGCTTTGTTGGCTTCTTTTATATCTTCTATTTTAAGTTTTGATCTAAAAAGATTACAATACGTCCAAAATTCAGTACACATATTTAAATATAGAACATTTAGTAATGTTAGGTATCCGTTTTTATAGATATAAAATTGTATATACTACATGATTCTAATGATCTTTGGTTAGTGGGATTATGTATTTTCCTATATTTTCTAAATGTCCTAAAACAAAAATGTACTTTTTAAATATAAAAATTGCTTTTTTAAGGAAAGAATATTGGTATTTTCATGTGGTTATGACAATATTAACAATAGCTATCATTTATTACAGGCATAATTATGGTGTGCCAGACACTATGCTATAATCTTTCCATGCATAATCTCACTTAATCTTCAAAAAAATCTACTTTAAAGATGAAGAAAGTGAGGCTTGATGAGGTTTAGTCACTTGTAAATAAAGTGTATGAAAATATATGACTATGGCATGAAAATAGCATAGAGAAGGATCAAAATAAAACATGAGAACATGATAACTATGATACAATGATGCTACAGGAAAACATCCATATATAATACAAGCCTCTGATAATCCTGAAACCCCTGCTTTCGAGGGAAAAAATGTGTAACTTTCTTTATATGGAAAGAATCACATTTACAGATACTACCTTTAGAAGAGTGCTGGTGGGGGCCGGCCCCATGGCTTAGCGGTTAAGTGTGCACGCTCCGCTGCTGGCGGCCCGGGTTCGGATCCCGGGTGCGCACCAACGCACCGCTTCTCTGGCCATGCTGAGGCCGCGTCCCACATACAGCAACTAGAAGGATGTGCAACTATGACGTACAGCTATCTACGGGGGCTTTGGGGGAAAAAATAAATAAATAAAAAAGAAGATTACCTTTAAAAAAAAAAAAAACAGTGCTGGTGATTTCTTTTTTTTTTTTTTGGTGAGGAAGATCAGCTCTGAGCTAACATCCATGCCAACTCTCCTCTTTTTGCTGAGGAAGACTGGCCCTGGGCTAACACCTGTGCCCATCTTCCTCTACTTTTTATATGGGACGCTGCCACAGCATGGCCTGACAAGCGGTGCATCGGTGCGCACCTGGGATCTGAACCCGGGCCGCCAGCAGCAGAGTACGCGCACTTAACCACTACGCCACAGGGCCGGCCCCATGATTTCTTTTTCTAAACTAAAAATTCTTGGAATTTAAGCCTCAAGGAGGATAAGGGAAAAACTGGTTATCATCCTTCATGTATTTTAAAATGTTAGTCATTATAATATGGATATATTAAGCAGTCTAGATTCTCTTCCTTGAATATTCCATCCTAATATTTCATATGTTTCATGTTTTCTTCAAATATGGATAATTCAAGTTTCATTTTTTTAATCCTCAAATTAGTCTACCCACTACAATTTATTCAGAAGAATAAATAATATGTAAAGTCCTTCAAAATCTATCAAAAATTCTCTTTATAAGAATCCTTCAATAAGAAACGAATAAGAGTAAAAATATGTCATTATCAAAAGTATTTTTCTAACTAAAATTAATCATTTACATTTAAAACCGCAGGTTCACAACATAAGCACTGGAGAGTAATTTTCAGATCCAACTTGCTCATCTTACAGACAAGAAAACTGATACTCCAATTGCAATGAGGAAAGGCACTGTGCTAGGTTCACATATTTATTCTCAGTTAATTAGAAAAAGAATCCTTTGGGGATTTTATAATTCTCTAATTTACAAATGGAGAAATGAGCTTAAAAAAGTTAAATAAATGACCCTAAGTCACACAGCTGGTAAACGGCAGAGGAATACTTATTCTTGTGAGTGATATTAATGAATACTAATTTTTAAATTTAGTCATAACTTGAAAATGCAGATCTCAAATGGTAAATTTAAAAACTATTCTTTTAACAAAATGATCTATCCCTTTTAACAAAATTAAATGTTTCATACTATTCTACATGACCTTCCCTCTCCCACGCCCCATTTTAAATAACACCTAAATGGTCTACATTAAAACCTTTTAAAGCCAATTCTGGTAAATTAGGAGTAAAGGTTAAAAAGTATTAGTCCCACCTCAGTCTCTCATCATCAACAAATTTTTAAAGAGATATTCACCATCCTGTGTATTAGGGAGGAATTTGTTTTTACTTAATTTCAATCTGATAACATCATCATAGGAGTAGGAGGATGAAGAGAAGGAGTAAAAGCGGTTCAGCAGATAAACTGGTACAGTCTATGAAAACTCACAGGGGCCACTGGTCCCTTCTGCAGCCCTGATTAAATTCTTGTCACTGCAGAAGAGAACTAGAGTTGAGAAAGGATAAAATATGTCCTGACTCAAAATTGGCACTACTCATGTCTCAGAGACTATGGTCTCAGAAGCAGTAACGGAAAACCAATAAATCTGCACCACAAAAATTCAAACACTAGCAAGGAAAAACATATGTATCATAAACGAAGTAAAAAGAAAAATGACAAACTGGGGAAAAAAGGTGTACACTGTGTATAATAATTAATTTATGAAGATCCCATAAGAAAACAATGAGCAGGGGCTGGCCTGGTGGCGCAAGCGGTTAAATGCGCGCGCTCTGCTGCGGCGGCCCGGGGTTCGCTGGTTCGGATCCCAGGCATGCCCCAACGTACCACTTGTCAACCCATGCTGTGGCAGCGTCCCATATAAAGTAGAGGAAGATGGGCATGGATGTTAGTCCAGGGCCATTCTTCCTCAGCAAAAAGAGGAGGATTGGCAGATGTTAGCTCAGGGCTGATCTTCCTCACATACACAAAAAAAGGAAAACGATGAGCAATCCATCCAAAAAACGTGCAAAGGATATGAACAGGCAGTTTACAGGAAATAAACTACAAATACAAACGGAACACAAATAAATACAGATGCTCAACCCTGCTCATGTTTAAAAAAATACAAATCAAAACAAGATTTCAACTATCAGACTGGCAAAAACAGGCACTCTCTCCCTACTACTGGAGGGGGTCTAACACCAGAGGTGGAGGGTAATTTGGCACTATCAAAAATTTTTAAAGCACATTCTTTTTGGCCCAGCAACCACCTCTAGGAACTCTCTAGATATACCCATTAAAGTATACCAAGATATATCAACATGCACATACAAGAATGTTCACAGCAGTACTGGTTATAAAAGAAAAAAATTAAAAATAGTTTAAATTATAGCACAGCCATCCTATGGAATATCTTTATATACTGATATGGAAAAATCTCTAACGTATTTTTGATTAAAAAAAAAAACCCCACAAACTTCAGAAGAACATGCATACAGTAGAGCTACCCAAGGATCAGGTATGTAGCCAGCATACAAGGAGAAAATTCAGTAGTCAAAATAACCCTTGAAAATTCCTTAAATAGCCCACAGAGTTCAGTACAGGACTGTGGAGTACATGCAATCTTGAGCGGTAATTTTCATGCAAACTAAAATCTGAGACACAATGAACCAGATTAAAGGAACAAGGAAAAAACAAGTCTGAATTCAGGTCTCTGGACATTCAAATGATCATGCCTTTAACACAACTATAATGTCTCTAGCATTAAGTGGGAAACAGGTGAAAAGTAATACATGTCCCTTGTTTTACTATTCTAATTTGTTTTAATATTTAACCTTTATGATCTTAATAAATAAATATATTATTTTTTGTTGTGAGATTGTTCACTGTTGAGTCCCTAGCACTTAGACTAGTGCCTGGCACATGGTAGAGACTCAAAAAGTATTTGTCAAATGAATAAATGGGAAATAAAGTAATAAGCACTTAGCATAGGGGTTAGCTCAAAGTGCTCAACAAATGGATGCCAGATTAAAATCAAAATCTTGCTTATTAGAATCACAATACAAATTGTTATTTGAATTTATAGAAACAAAAACAGTTTTATCTTTTTGAGAGCTGATATTTCCTTTTGTGGTTCTAGTGAACTACTCCTTCCTATGCCCGTGGAAACTGGTCTCATGACTTCTTAATGGAATCGCATCTTTAGCGATTAAATCTCTATTCTACTATGATTTCTACTGTGTTTAACTTTTACAAAAGACATATATGCACATATATAAAACTAATCATATTTATATTTATGATGAGATGCTCACATATAGGTTTGTTCTGAGGTTAGCTAACTTTTAGAGATTGATACTTGGGAGGAATGAAGCAATTTTTTTTTTTTTAATTTTATACCTTTTTGTGCTATTTGAATTTTCTAACCATATAAAATATCAAAGGGATTTATTCAGGTGATAGGATTATGGTCATTGTAGCTTTCTTTTATATTTCTGCATTTAAAAAAAGTGACATTATTCTTTTTTTTTAAATGTGGCAGTGGTACATTCAATACTAAATTAAACCTTCCAGAGTTTACCACAGATACTTGGCAATATGTTCAATCAGGGCACAGAGATGAAGCTGCTAACCCAAAACACAAACCACACAGAACAAGGAGGAAAATGTAAGACAGAAAACCACTTCTGCTTCTTGTCTTTATAGGAACCCAATAACATTTCAGTGCAATAGAACCAACCACACAGTATGAAGTTGAGCCCTAATTCCAGATGGCATTAAACACCCTCCACTTCTCACAGTATTGGTGGCTCCTCCTCAAAATAGTCTGAAAAAGATCTCTCCAGATATTTTGAAAATTTGACTTGTCATTCTGAGAAAAATATATTAAATGAACTTCTGAATTCTCTGAGTTGAAGAAATTAAACAAGAGTCTTAGCTTTTATATACTGGAAAACATTTAGAGCTAAGATCTACTAAAGTGAACATAACTTTTAACAAAATCTCTCCAACCTACAGTCTTATTTGTTAATCTTTAAGTTTTTGTTTGGTTTTGTTTTTCTTTAATAGTCATATCTTTCTTTTCTACATTTAAACTTTTCTAACTACTTGGTTTGGCACATTCATACCTTTATAAAACACAAAGACTACTTAGTTGAAGGAAAAAAGAGAAATTACTCGCTAAGTTTGTTGCCAAGTTCTTGAAGAGCTTGCTCCTGTTCATGATATATTTTTTTCAACTGCTGGTTTTCATCCTGGAGGTTAAGGAACTCCTTCAAAACAATAAAAGAAAATCCAATTTAAAAGAAAGAAACATGAAAATCCACATTATACACATACCATTAATTAGGAACACATATCCTTTAGCTTTTTATAAAAAACAAAACTATATGTCCAAAGCTCTTTCTAGCTGCTCTATCAACTATCAACTATTTTCCATTCATTTAATCTCCGTACCATAGTTTAAAGATGATTAGTATATTCTGTTTCCTTGGTATAAACGTAAATTATGGTTTGATTCTCTTTTTAAATAACAACTTTCATCAAGATGTAATTTTTAAAGTTTTACCACCATTTACTTTTTTAAGACTAATGATTTGTTGGGTCTCATTTCTGAGATGAGATAAGGCATCTTTCTCCTTTTGAAGATCTTCCTGCAAAGTCTGCCTCCATTCCTTCTCAATCTTCAAATCGGTTTCCAGTTGCACCCTTGAATGACAAACAACACACAGAAGCTCAGTGCTATTTCTCACACGACAGTTGTGTGTATTCTTTAAGAGCATCTTTTTAGTTAATTACTTTCACCCTTGTAATGCATTTCCTTCAGGTATTTTCTTTCATAAATATTTTTTGGTAAAAACGTTCAGCAGCACAGGGCTTTCTGATCCCAAAGTATCAGTATATTTGCTGACCACAAAAACTCCTTGCTAAACAATAATGTATGTCATTTACTAATTCTGTATACATAAATGCTGTGTAAGCATAGAAAATGCCTAGAAGGGCACACCATACTATTAAAACTGGTTACATCTTGGAAATGGAACCAAAGAGAAAAACGTGGGGTTTTAATTATTTATATTTCTGTGCCATATGAAAAATTTTACAACAAACTGAAATGTACTGTTCTAAGAATTACAGCAACCACTAAATCAATTAAACATTAGTAGCAGAAAAATCAGCCCTGGTGCAAAGTGCTATTTTGCAGATTACTGTTGGAAGCTGACCAATTACAGGACAGATCCAAGACCAAGGAGACAGTGGGGGAATATCCACACTGCCTGGAATTGCCAGTTCATTTTTTTTTTTTTTTTTTTTTTTTGGTGAGAAAGATCAGCCCTGAGCTAACATCCATGCTAATCCTCCTCTTTTTGCTGAGGAAGACCAGCTCTGAGCTAACATCTATTGCCAATCCTCCTCCTTTTTTTTTTCCCCTCAAAGCCCCAGTAGATAGTTGTATGTCATAGTTGCACATCCTTCTAGTTGCTGTATGTGGGACGCGGCCTCAGCATGGCCAGAGAAGCGGTGTGTCGGTGTGTGCCCGGGATCCAAACCCGGGCCGCCAGTAGCGGAGTGCGCGCACTTAACCACTAAGCCATGGGGGCGGCCCCGTTTACATTTGAAAGCACTATTTCATCACTCCAACATTAAGTGCTAGCTGGCAAAACAAAAGTAGTCAAATTCCTACATTTTAGGATGACCAAAAATAATCATTTCGATAATTATTGCTCATAAGTAGGTATAACAGGTGAGGCATACATTAAGCAATACTAGAGTTTCTAATATTTTATATTTTAATTACAACATTATATCATAATATTGAGCATATCACAGTATTATTTTAATATTATTGTATTAATCTTTTGATTACTTTTAATTGTTTCCTCATAAAGTTAGCATTTCCAGCTACAGCCACATTATTTTTCAGTGAAGTAAATAAATTTTAGATTTTATAATTCAGGTTGAAGAGAAGATATCCATGGCTTGACCTCAAAATGGAACTTACAAATTGTTGATAAATACTATTTCACTACAAATTTAAAAGGAATATAGAGGGACAAGAGTATGTTACTAACACTGAACTAACCAAAGCACAGAGTGCCTTGTCGAGGGGCCTCATCATCCAGAATCGGAAAAAACTGAGTGAAAAAGCAAAGAAAAATTTTTGGTTTTTAAGTTATTATAAATATATTGTCGAAACACACGTTGACTACCAAAGGCAGAAACTATAAAGGAAAAATATAACTATGTAAAAATTTTTCATGTCTAAATGAAAAAAAACACTATGAACAAAGTTTAAAAATAAACAATAAAGTTAAGAAACATTTTCACTATATGTGAAAGACCCAGAGTAAATACATAAAGAGCTCTTACAAATAAATATTAACAAGCTGAACACCCCAGAGGAAAAAATAGATGATATGAACTGGCAAATTCACAAAATAAAGAAATACAAAAGACTATCACTAGTAATCAAAGATACGCCAACTCAAACAATAAAGCACAATTTTTCAGGTTAAAGGATTCCTTTAGGTTAACTGTGATATGATGGTATAGACCTACATTAATTGATGTTAGAATGTCCATGATGTAGTAAATATAATAAACAAGATACTAAAGAGCATGTAGCATGATCTTCTTTCTAAAAAATATAAAAAATATCTATGCATACCAAAAAAAAAATAAGGATATTCATCAAAATGTTAAAAAAAGTTCTAATTCTTATTTTCTTCACATTGTTCCATATTTCCTTACATTTGGTCAACAGTACGTAATATTTTCATAATCAGAAACCAATAAAGTTATTTCCATTTTAGGGGAAAAATGGAATTTGTTTTTCTTCAACAAAGTCCCAACTGAGCATTTCTTTAGAAACAGCTCCAATTTTTCTGAGCCATCAGGGATTCCCCTGGTCTCCAAATTGTTAACACGTTCATGTTCCACCAAACGGCACCAACTGAGAGGCAAAATTACTTTCACGGTTTCAGCAGGGACAGACATTTCTCTGCAGCTGTACCCAAGTCTTATTGAGTAGGTTAGCCCAATAGGGAACAGCCAGGTCCCTGTAGCATTATTTGGGTCACCCTTTGGGCAGAGATCAAATAGCTGCACCATTGCAGGAAAAATTATCAGATTTATCTTACTTAACTTTTGTCAAACTCTAGAAAAGTGATTCAGTAACAGAATACCAGGGTTTCAAGATTGTACTCTAGTGACTGGCAAAGTGTTCCAGTCTGGCTTTTCGCGTTTTTCATTTGGCAGGGCACAGGAACTTAAAGAACAAAGCCCTTGGCACCATTAATAAACCGGACAACTTAAATGCTCTGTGTGATTTTTTGTTGACAAGGGAGACCTGAAAGCGCTGCCTGTCCTTTTGTCATAGTCTTAAAATTAAAGAGAAAATGTTTGTTTGCTGAGTGCTTTTCTTTTGGGGAGATAGGTTTTAGTTTCACAATGTACAAATGATGCAAGTTTTCAACCAAGGTAATATGCCCCAGGGCCAGCCCCGTGGCTTAGTGTTTAAGTGCGCGCACTCCGCTGCTGGCGGCCGGGGTTCGGATCCCAGGCACGCACCGACGCACCGCTTCTCCAGCCATGCTGAGGCCCCATCCCACGTACAGCAACTAGAAGGATGTGCATCTATGACATACAACTATCTACTGGGGCTTTGGGGGAAAAAAATAAATAAATAAAATTCCTATTAAAAAAAAAAAAAAAAGTAATATTCCCTGGCCTAAAGCCTTATTCTATATAACAATTTCTCAAAATGTTATTTTTGTGGTAGATTTAAAAGGAACTTAGAATTCTGGCTCTGGACAAGATGAAGTAAAACACATTTCTACCTATCTCTCCAACTAAGCACAGTTAAAAACCCTGGACATTATATATAAACAAACATAAGAAGATTCTGAAAGGGGAGAGAAGAAGGCAGACCAACTGGGAACCCCAGAACTCAAGGAATAACATGGTGATGAGTTCCCTGAAGCTTCTTTTTGCCTCCTATATAGCTCAGACTGGGTGTTAAAGAAGCCCGTAACCCACGAACAGCAGTGGGCATAGACGAAAAAAGCCCCAAGAAAAGCCTATTCTCTCTTGCCAAAGAGCTAGGAAGAGGCAGCCTAGCAGCAGGGACACTTGATAATTATGAAATAAATTATAGGTTAGTAGTTGAAATCATTTGTTTTAATTTAAACTAATTACGATAGAAACCTTTGTGACAATAAATGCCCTATCAGCAAAACACCAGAGGAAAAAACCAATGGGCCTCCAACCACTGTCAGCAAAGGCCAAGTGGGGAGCCTAGATTTCCACCCTCACTAACCAATAATGAGGTGTTCCTCACAATCTCCACTGTGGTGGTATCAGAGAAGGCCAAATGCAGAGCCTGGCTTTCACCACCACCCAGCAGTAATGAGATGTCTCTCCTCATCTATCCCTATGGTGTTAGAGAAAGCCACACGGGGAGCCTACACTTTTATCCCCATGCATCAGTAACAAGGCATTTCTCCCCTCCCTACAGTGTCAGCAAAGGCCAAGTGGGGAGCGTAGATTTCCTCCTCTGCCTGGTAGTAATAAGGTATCTCTCCTTCTCTCTTCTAGGATGGTGTCAGCAGAGACCAAGGGGAAAGCCTGGACTTCCATTTCCACTTGATGGGAACAAGGCACCATTTCCCCTCTCCACAACGTCAGTGGAGACTGGTGGAAAGCATAGATTTCAATCCCTGCCCAGTAGTTAGGCACCCTTCTCCATCCCATCCCATCCCAGATGGTCCTGGGATTCTACCCCAACTTGGTATAAAGGGTCAGTGTCTACATTCTCCTGCTGGTGTGGTTTCAGTGGAGGACTGCTAAAATATAAGACTTAAATAAGATGCAGTCTCATAATTCCCAAAATGTCCAGAATACAACTGAAAAACACTTATACTAAAACTCAGGAAAAATCTCAACTTGGACAAGAAAAAACAATCAACAGATGCTAACATGTCAGATAATTCCAACATGGAATTCCAGATGTTGGAATTATCTGACAAGAATTTTAAAGCAGCTGTGATAAAAATGCTCCCATGACCAATTAAGAACATGTTTGAAACAAGAGAAAGTTTTAGCAAAAAAGAAAGAAAGAAAGAGAGAGAGAAAGGAGAGAAGGAAGGAAATATAACGAGTCGAATGGAAATCGCAGAACTGAAAAATACAATAATCTCACTGGATGGGCTCAATAAGAGAATGAAGATGATGAGAAAAAAATGAATGAACTTCTAAATACAACAACAGAAATTACCCAGTCTGAACAACAGAGAGAAAATAGACTCAAAAAAAAAAAATGAAGAGTGTCAGGGACCTGTGGAACTATTAAAAAAAGAACTAACATTCATGTCATCAGAGTCCCAGAAGGAGAGGAGAAAGCAGGTGGAGCTGAAAAAATATCTGAAGAAATTACAGCTGAAAATTTTCCAAATTTGGCAAAGATAAACCTAAAGATTCAAGAAGCTGACCAAAGCCCAAACAGGATAAATTCAAAGAAAGAATCGTGAGAGTAATTAGAGGAATAATGATTCAAATGACAGTCTATATTTCATCAGAAACTCGGAAGACCAAAAGAAAGTGGCACTTTTCCAGTGCTGAAAGAACTGTCCACTCAGAATTCTACGGATATTCTGAAAGTATCTTCAGAAATGAAAGTGAAATCGAGGCATTCTCAGATCAAAGAAAACTAAGAGAATTTGTTGCCAACAGACCTACCCTAAAGAATGGCTAAAGGAAGTTCTTCAAACACAAAGAAAGAAACTTGGAACATCAGGAATGAAGAAAGAACAATAAAGAGTTTTTCTGAATTATGTTTAATGGTTGAAGTACAAACTATAACATTGTCTGATGTGGTAACCTCTACTGTGTTATGCAGAGGAAATATTTAAGCAAATTATATAATAAAAGGGAGAGGATAAAAACACCTAAGTAGAGGTAAGGCTTTCACACTTCACTCAAAGTAATAAAATGTTGATACCAGGACAACGAAAATTTGCCAATATATAATACAATGTCTAGAGCAACCACTAAAAAATCTATATGAAGAGATACACTCAAAAACACTTTAGATAAATCAAAAAGGAATTCTAAACAATGTTCAAGTAACCTATGAGAAGGCAGGAAAAATGAAATAAAGGAAACGAAAAACAGAGAAAAAATAAAACAGCAGACTTTAGCTCTAATACATCAATAATTACACTAAATGTAAATAGGCTAAAATACATCATTAAAAGAGAGATCAGTGGGACCAACCCAGTGGTGTAGTGGTTATGCCTGCGTGCTTCGCTTCGGCAGCCCAGGGTTTGCAGGTTCGGATCCTGGGCACTGACCTACACAGCGCTCATTAAGCCGTGCTGCGGCAGTGTCCCACACATAAAATAGAGGAAGACTGGCAGGGATGTTAGCTCAGGGACAATCTTCCTCACCAAAAAAAAAAGAGAGAGATTGGCAGAATGGATAAAAAAACATAGCTATAAGAAACTCACTTCAAATATAATGATAAAGATTAGGCTGAAAGTAAAAATATAGAAAAATGCAAACATTAATCTTTTATTTATTACATGAAAATATTAATTAAAAGAAAATAGGAGGGGCTATATTAATATCAGATAAAGTAGACTTCAGAGCAAAGAAAATTACCAGAGACAAAGAGGCACATTATATAATGATGAAAAGGTCAATTCACCAAGAAGACATAGCAATCCTAAACGGGTAGGCACTAAACAAGAGAACTTCAGAATACAAGAAGCAAAAACAGAGAGAACTGAAAGTAGAAATACACAAATCCACAATTATAGTTGGAATATTTCAACAAATCCTCTCTTGATAATTGATAGAACTACCAGACAGAAAATCAGCAAGGATAGAGAAGAACTTAACAACACCTCAACCAATGGATCTAAAGGCAGCTTAACAAGTTATACATCATACATAGCATGTGGTCTTGTTTAATGATCTGTTAAACATAACACACAACTCCCTATTTTCTATTGTTGTTTTCCTTTAATAGCAAAAGTGGTACATATTTACTAGGGGAAAAAAATACTGATGTTTCTAAAGTAAAAACTAAAATACCCCTGTCAATCTGCCAACACTCCCCTGAGATAATCACTCCCCAGAATCTATATTCTTTAAACTCTATCCTATGTATATGTAAATATACACATATGCACGGTTTTAATTTTATAAAAAAGGGGATCATACCTGTAAACTGTCTGCAACTTGCTTTTTTCAACTCAATGACATACACTGACATCCTTCCTAGTTGGTGATATATAGATATATCATATGAAGTACCAACAAAAATGTTCTCAGAAAACATCATGTTCTCTGATAATATAAATTCCTTAGAGTTACAAAGGTCTATGATACTCAGTATCTAGAAACATAATGGCCATCAGATTAATGTTAAACAATAGGAGAAAGAACAAAATTCTCCTTGAGCAAGAAGATAGCAAGACAGTTGAAAGTGCTCTGTAAACAATAAAGGGAGTAAAAACTTATTATGATAAGTTTTATCATAATTATGTGTTCTAAATTTTTTATTTTTTAAGGTGAACGCCACAATCTAGCTGGCATCATTAAATGAATGAAAATACAGGTATACTAAATTTATGTGCAAAAAAAGGGAGGTGGATGGGACTCACGTTAATACAAGTATTTGTTTCCAAGAATGAAATACTCACAGCTGTTTCTCCTTTTGGGAGATTTGTTTCTGCAGACTGTCGGATTTACTCTGACATTCTTGTAGATATTTCTTGTCCTCATCTTCAGCTTCCATTTGCGCCTTCTCCGCTTGCTGCAATCTGGTGTAATTCAAATCAACTTTGGGTAAAACTGAGGCTAGAACTAGGGTGTAAAAGGGTGAAGAAGACAAATAAAAGAAAAATGGGGAAATAGAAACATTTCTAAATGAAAACAAAGTTTGGGGGAAAACTCACAAACTCAAACGTGAAAGAGCCACACAATGTCTAGAAATTGTTTTGTGATTTTTTTCAATATAACATATAATATGCCCAGAATACTATCTTCAAATTTGTTTTATTTCTTGTTCGTAATTAACAATGCAAAGCAACACAGCCTTTACCACATATGTAGAGCATAATGAATCAACTTTCAAAGTATATTAGGTGCATGACTGCCTTTTTACAAAACCATGAAAGCACAGCACTTACGTCTACACTAGGTGAAGAAGCCACATTGTTATATATTACGCTAGGATGTGTATGCCAGGAATCAAGTGTGCTACAAGGCCAAGAGCAAAGACCTGCAATTACTTCAAATAACAGCCAAGTCCTCCCTATAGGATCTTTACGCATTATGCCAAAGCTGTGTGGCTGTGTATGTATGTGTGTGTGTATGTGTGTGTTTTATGATTAAAAAGAATTTAGTGCTAGTTGGCAACATTTTCTAGAGATCATTTTTGTTCCTCATCGTTGAATTTTAAAAATTAGCTAAAAATGTGATTTTCACTTTTTCTGTTTTTATTTGTAAGTCCTTGCTTCTCCCTGTGCTTAGCTCCACTCCCTGCCTCCTATGGCCATCTAGGATTTCCTAGATTTAACTTCAATGTTTTTATAAGAAAACATCTCCCAAGTATTCAAGGGACATTAACCCCTTGTAGGGAATCATAAGAGAAATTTCTATTCAACTAACCAAAAAAACTGCCTCTTCTTTTCTTCCTTAAAACCATACAAATGGGGCAACCCTCACACATTTCAGAAGTATAAATGCCACTTCCAAGGAAAAGAGAGTAACTTTCAAGTCATCTCTAAATTTAAATTAAAAATATTAAGGTGGGGAGACAAGGGACCCAAGCTTATCTCTCAAGTTATAGAAACTAAAATAGAAGTCAGAGTGAGGTAGGCCTTGAAGTTGTGCTATCACTAAAGAAGGCTAAGGGGAACTGGAAAATTGAGGTGCTAAAGCACAAGACGATGGCCAATCTGGGTTATAAACTATTTTAAAATGTATTAAAAAATCAGTAAAGGAGCCATTAGGCAAAGAGTGGGCCAATGGGGAAAAAAAATCTGTGCCAACACACTGTGAAACCAAAGGTTAACTTATTTTAAAACAATTTTTATATTTTCCATCAAAAAGTAGCTAAAAAGATAAAACTGCATCTGAAAATCCCGACCTCCAAAGGGTCAATACTCAAACCAGCCCTTGTGCACAAGGTTTGAGGAATGTGTTTTTGGAAACCCAAGTGCACCCACTCTGCTTTATGGCAGTGTATTACCACAGCAGTTGATCAAGAAGTGTATAGGGTTCCTAATACCCTTTTAGAATACTTAGTAGCATAAATTCTTTTCTACTTAATATATTATAAAATTGTTGATTCTCTTCTAGTCTGTTTAAATACAAGTGGTTTTCAGAAAGATATATCTTTGACCAGCTTGTACTGGTCCTGAGTGTCACTGCTGGCACTTTTCACCAATGACATTGCAATTGTCCTGGTTTGAGTTAACAAATCGTTGTCACTTCATAATGGAATGGACAGAAATCAAAGACAGAAAAAGGTAATAAAGATGTCCAAAATGCAAAAATGGGGATAAAGAAAACAAAAAAGAAAAAAGAAGAAAGAGGATGTCAATAAAAGAATATTCATGTCAATAAAGCATTAATAGTTATGTTTTTCATAAGTAGATTCAAAGAAAGCAATGATAAGACATATGTTGACACCAACATGACAGGTCAATGAAAATACATTACATTTTCCAACAATAAAAGTGAAAAATGCCAATATAAAACAATTCAATTTAAACAAAATTATTTCTTGGGTTGGGTTGAGGGTCCTAGCTCAAAGAACACAACTAAACTGCCAACTTCAGAAAGCTTGATTTCACATAAAGAGATGGTGAATGACAAAGGATATGATAATCAATATGCATGGAAATCAATCAGGGATAATTCCACCATGGGTTTTTGTTCATTGTTCTTTTTTCGAGGTTTTTGTTTGTGTATTTGTTTTATGTAATACATTGAACCACATGAAATTGCTGATATTAGGCCTTTTAAAAAAAATCTACAAAACGGCAAGTTCAAATGAATCAGCCTAATATAAAGCAACTTGATTCCATGCAACAACCAAAACAAAAAAGGCAAAACTCTGCTGGGCTTAAAAAAAAACCATGTCCTAATCTAAATTTCCCTAATAGTTTTTGTGGCAGGTGTCAGAGTTGAATAAAGAAAAGGGGGAAAGAAAGGAAAAGAAGAAAGTAAGACTGGAAATGCTGTACCTTTGTTCCAGCTGCCTCATGGCTGCAGTAATTTTATTGGTTTTTTCTTCTAGTCGGGCAATTATTTCATTTTTTTCTTTCAAACCATCTTCAGAACCCTATTTAGAAAAACAGAAAAACTATAGTGGTTTTGATTTTTAAACCTGAATATTTATAAGTTTTGTTTACCATTTTTTATGGGATTATTACTTTGAAATGAGCAGAGTTAATTTGCAGATTAAAATACTCGTATGATATAAAGCAGTAGTACTACTAGTCTTCATTTAAAAAGTAATGAAGAAAAAAAAAACCACTCAGCCTTCAACATCTTTGGAAGACAACAGAATGAACTCTTGTAAAATATGCTATTTTTCAAATTAAATTGTAAAGGGCTTTTGGCAAGAAATCTACTTAACAGCAATGTCATTTTATTAGAAAATTCATAACGATTATTATAGTAAAGCATTTTAATCAAAATTAAATCTTTCTCAGGACTATACTGTATAAAGAAGTTCACAAAAAATGTCTTGCATATTTAGACTGAATTTTCCCAAAAGATTTAGTCTTCATATTTTTAAGAAATTAATTTGGTGATTTTTTAAATTTGTTCTTTGATACCTTTTTCAATGCTACATTTCTTAAGCTTCCATTTAGAAAAAAAGTCACTGGTTTTTATTACCAATACGGCATAGTTAAAATAGGCTCATCTCTTAAAAACCAAATTCTTCATACAAATATTCATTTTAATTTTATATAACAAGAAATTACAAGAATTTAAGAACATTCCTTACCTGCAACTTTTGATACATCTCTATGTTAATTGCTTTAACTTCCTCTAGTTGTTGTCGAAGGCCTATCAGAGTATCTTGTTTCTCATGGATATCTTTCTCCAACAACTTCATGGCAAGTTCAATCTCATGTTTCATACTAACTTGTACCGCTAGCTCATTCTCCACATCCTGCAATGTCAACATATCCTCAATTCACACACCACTTCAGGATGTCAAAATCAGATATACAACAGTTAATGACATCAAGAAAGAGTTTCTATTCAATATGTAGACTACTCCTTTTGAGTTATAAGCCCCACTAAAGGGAATCAACCAGGTCCTATAACAACATAACATTCTAAATATTTTCAAATGCATATTTTGCTAAAATGAAAGCATTTTCTAGATTCTGCTAAATATCACTATTCTACTGGTTCAAGAATTAATATTTTTATGCCTCATAAACTCAGTATTAATTTTCCTTAAACAAAGAAATGAAGCAGTCCATACAAGTGAAGGCCACAGATAACTCAAAAATGCCATTTCACAAACAGTTTTAATTTCTTCCCTTAAAGAACTTTACATCAGAAGGAAAAACAGTTTCCTAACATTAAAGACAAACAGCAAAAGGTATGGAAAGGCTGGCAATATTCTCTTCTTGACCTGGGTGGTAGTTACACAGGTATTTATGTTATAATCCATTAAGCTATACATTTGTATTTTTCTGAAGGTATTGTATTTCATAATTTAATAGGTTAAAAAACAAGTTAATTTTAAATATGATTTTATTAATATTTGAATACAGCATTCTATTCTATTTCATTGTTTGTAATGCTGGTCACAATCCATTCATTTCACAAACATAGATTTTAACAGTTTAAAAACACTTTAAAAAACACTGATACAGTGGGAGCTTACAGAATTTGAGGGGATTAAGGGGATGGGATTGCCATCCCACCAAGAAAGAAAAGGCTGAAAGAGATTTTAAGTGGTGCTTGCTTAAGGGTAAATTATCATTATTATTATTTTTGCTAATGTAACTTTAATATAATCTACCTGTCGTAACTGAGATTCATCTCGAAGCTGCCTTCTGGCTTCATTGCACATTTCATCCAGCCCCTGCCGAGAATGCTTGTATGCCTGAAGCTCAGCTTCCACATCCACTTTGGTAACCTAGGAAGAAAACAAAACATTTTATTCTATGAGCACTACTACTAATACAACAAAGAAATACCCAGTCTATGCAAAAGTGCCAAAAAGTGGCAATTTCTGACACAAGAGTCTGTTTGCAACCAGTCTATACTTACCTCTAGGTGCTGCTGTGTTTTCATTAAAATCAATTTATTTTCACTTCGTAATTGATGATTTTCTTCTTGGAGTTTAATGATATTATTCTTTGCTATTGCTAACTAAAAATTATGAAATGGGCAAGAAAAAAGATTTTAAACATTTTTATTTATACTTGCTTTACAGGTTATGTTCATGACTATAAACAATAGAAAATAAAATCTTAAAACTAGCAAAATGTCTCTCATATATACAGAAACTTTCATAAGAAAAATGTGCTCCTATTATCACAAGATACCAATTAAAGAAATTATACTCTTATTTCTACTCTTTCCTTTTGTAAGTTGAAACATATTACGTTAGTCAAAACATATTATGCTTATCTAATTTACAATATGTCCTGAATACAAAATGCCTGAGTAAGCGTACAAAGAATTATGCATTAAACAATAAGACTGTAAAGACTTGTGTAAAGATAAAAACATCTATAAGGAAAGGTTATGCTATCATTGAAAATGTAATACAGACATCCATAACCAAATAGAACACCCTGTCAAATCTAGGCACGCTGAGTGACCATCACAAATATGAGACAGTTATCATCATCAGAGTTAAACATGAATAAGTGGCTTGGCTCTGAGGCCCAGAATGAAAACAGGGATCCTAGGAAAGGAAAGCAGGGACCACTCCCCAGTGCTGGCTTGCAAATAAATTGCTGAACACTGTCAGGAATACAACTTCAACTTCACAGTGTGCCTAAGGCCAAGAAGAGTTGCAAACTAGTGAGCAGCTCTCTCTAATGGTCCCAATCTATCGAACTATCAAATGGTCCCAAACTATCAAAATGAAGATGCATTCTTAACTGCAATCATGCAATCATGTGTTCCCTGGGTTTGGAAAAACGAGGCCAATTCTAAAAGAAATAAGAATCTTAACATGGAAAATAGGGTTCATAGCACTAACAGCAGATTTCTTCTTCTAGCCTAAATAATTCTGAAAATAGAAAGCAATAATTCTGTGGTTTGATAGATTTTTTGAAAAATTCATCTGAAAAGCAACTTTACCAATAGTATTAAAAAAAGAGCTGAGATAAATTTCTGGTTCTGGGACCACCAGATAGCCACTTTGACAATGCAGGAAACCAGAGCACATGGGATGAGTTTTACACATGGGATTGTGGAGAAAGGATGGACATAATCATGCAGTGACACTTGTGAAGAAAAGTAATCTGAACAGTAGAACAAGAAGAACAGTGTCATTTTAACAAGAATTTCTAACTACAGGTGATTCCACTATCTAAACACAAGTCAGCCAGATTTAAAAATGAGAATCACAGCTTCTATATAGAAGAGTTTGTATGATTTTCATCTTTGGGGCTCATTTAGAAGTTGAGTATCTCAAACGACTCACAGATTCACCTAAGAATTTGCCTGAGAATATGTGGTTTCTCTAAAACTGATAATCATCATTACAACTACATTACAAGCGCTCCATCATAATGATGAAAATGTGTGTGTGTGTGTATCTGTGTGTGTTTAATGCATTCATACTTAAAATGGAAAAAGATCACAAATACTAGGTAAGTAACAATTATCCATGGCTGGGTGACAATACCTCTTCAATCAGCTTAGTATTTGACTTTTCTAATGAGTCAACTCTTGAATGGAGACTGCTGACCGTGCTGCTGAAATTAATAAGGAAAAAATTCATTCAAAATCATGCAAACTCACAAAGGCAAGAAAAAGTATGTTATCCTGGACTCATTATGTTGACTGCCCTGTCTGAATTTCTGAGTGTGGCAAATTTCATTAAGTTTCATTAAGGAGAGCAATAAAGGGGGTTTGACCGGTGGCGTGGCAGTTAAGTTCGCGAGTCCCACTTCAGCGGCCTAGGATTCACCAGTTTGGATCCTGGGCGCAGACCTACTCACCGCTCATCAAGCCATGCTGAGGCGGCGTCCCATATAGAAGAGCTACAACTCTACAACTAAGCTACACAACTATGTGCTGGGGCTTTGGGGAGAAAAAAGAAAAAAGAGGAAGACTGGCAACAGATGTTAGCACAGGGTCAATCTTCCTCAAAAAAAAAAAAATTGTTTTTTTTTTTTTCCCCCAAAGCCCCAGTAGATAGTTGTATGTCATAGTTGCACATCCTTCTAGTTGCTGTATGTGGGACGTGGCCTCAGCATGGCCAGAGAAGCCATGCGTCGGTGCGCGCCCAGGATCCGAACCCGGGCCGCCAGCAGTGGAGCGCATGCACTTAACCACTAAGCCACGGGGCCAGCCCTAAAAAAAAAAAAAAAAATTGTTAAAAAAAAATTTTTTTTAATAAAAGGAGAGCAATAAAGACCATAGCAAGAGAATCAATATTTCTATTAAAATTCCATTTGACACTGCTCATTATTTTATGTTGTCTTCTTAGAGTCCTTCTTACATTTAACTTTTAGGAATGGAAATTCCACATAAAGATTAGTAAATATTGTTAAAACTAAATTTAAAATTATTTTTTAAAGGATAAACTTTAAATGTCCACTGTATAATTGGCTTAGGGGCCGGCCCGGTGGCACAAGCGGTTAAGTGCACGCACTCCGCTGTGATGGCCCAGGGTTCGCCAGTTCGGATCCTGGGCACGCACTGATGCACCGCTTGGCAAGCCATGCTGTGGTGGTGTCCCATCTAAAGTGGAGGAAGACGGGCACGGATGTTAGCCCAGGGCCAGTCTTCCTCAGCAAAAAAAGAGGAGGACTGGCAGATGTTAGCACAGGGCTGATCTTCCTCACAAAAAAAAAAAAATTAAGTGGCTTAATGAGGCTTACAAACAGTAGTCTTCAACACAACCCCGTTCCTGTTTCCCCTGTCCACTTTCATAGTAACTTAAAAACCTCCAAAGTCACCCATGGTTTGAGAAATGTGAATATGAGATACCCAACATCAGGTACTCAGTCAGCCTGCAGCTAAGCAAACACTTCATCTTTCAAGGATATAGTCAAAAGTCAGTTTACACCACATAAACACACTTGCTTTTTGCATTTTTGTTTAAACTGATCAAGATTAGACATCATTGTACATTTTATTGAGTCGGTTTTTCAAGGGTGCTTGATTCTATCATCTCAAACTTTCTCTAACAAAATGTAATATGCTGTATACATTACAGTAAATTCTATAATAGAGTCAACAAATTTTACACCAGCCTCAGAAATAAGACTGGTATTTTAGCTTAACTGGTGAAACAAGAAAAATGTTTTTCCATTCATATTAAATCATTTTCTAAATATAATCATTCTCAGGTAAACAACTTGAGTGTTTCACCAACAGCACCAGGGTATCTTGATGGTGAGATATAACAAGTACAGGACTTGGAGATGGAAGACCAAGGTTATAGTTCCTGCTTTTCTACTTTCTAACTGTGTCACCTTGAAAGTGGTAAAACCTTTCTGAGCTTCAGTTTCCTTATCTATAAAATGAGACAACAATATTTTCCCTACCTTTATGTAGGAATCAATAAAATAATAACCAAAAAAGTTTTGAAAACAATAAACACTCAACAGTGGTTTTTGTTTTGTTTTGTTTTGTTTTTGTGAGGAAGACTAGCTCTGAGCTAACATCCTATGCCAATCTTCCTCTTTTTGCTGAGGAAGATTGGCCCTGAGCTAACATCTGTGCCCATCTTCCTCTACTTTATATGGGACACCACCACAGTATGGTTTGTCAAGTGGTGCATCGGTGTGTGCGCGGGATCCGAACCCCCGAACCCTGGGCCACTGAAGCAGAGCATGTGCAGTTAACTGCTACGCCACTGGGCCGGCCCCTCAACAGTGGTTTTACATAGAAGACAATAGGTGAGTTCTATTTTTTCTATATCTGTTTTCTACTTGTGAAATATTCTAAATGTACAAGAACTAATTTCTAATTAGAAAAACAATGAAACATTTTTAATACATAAAATATACAAAAGGCACTAGTATTGCTGTAACTGATTAATACACATAATTTAAAAGAGAATAAGAATGCTCTTTTGAACCGAATAGAATAGACTCTAAAATAAACTGTTGAGTAAAAACAGTAAAGTTCAGAATAGTGTAAGAAGTATGCTACTTTATGTGTAAAAAAACTGGGGAGAAGATGAGAAATATAAGAATATAATGCACATTCTTGTTTATTTGCATAAAGTATCTCTGGAGGCATACACAAGAACCTAGTATATTAATTACTCCCGAAGAAGGAAACCAGAAGGTTTGGAGATCAGGGAGGGAGACTTTTTATTTTATGTTCCTTTTGAAGTTCAACCATGTGAATATATTACCTGTTCCCCAAAAGTGAACAAAAGTTTAAAACTAAGTAAATAAGCAATACAAGGTTGCATTTAGAAATACAATCTCAGAAATACAAATTACAAAATATACATATATACACATATATTTCCTATGAAATCTATTACTAAAACTCCGTGATTAAAAAAAAAAGACACCGATAACATCTTTCTTATCTCTTCAACTTCAGAGGGAAAGCAGGAGTTATGGCTTATTCTTTTTCTAAAATGGGAAAATGTTTAATTGTATTTTCTGACTGTAATAAATTTTTATTGAGTGAAACTCAGAAAACACAGAAAAGTATAAAGAAAACAAAAAATTATTCATAATCCCATTACCGAGAGAGCCATTTTTGCTACCTATTCATCTTAATTAATGAGAACAGTCCATTTCTAACTATGTAGCAAATATTACTCACTACACCTGTGCTATCTAGTATGGTAGCCACAAGTCACATGTGGCCACTAATAAGTGTTTACAATGTGGCCAGTCCAAATTGAAATGTGCTGTTAAGCATAAAACACACATTGGACTTTGAAGACAGTACAAAAAAAAAAAAGAATATAAAATATCTCATTAATAATTTTTATATTGATTACATGTTAAAATGATAATATTTTCGGTATATTGGGTTAAATGAAGTATATTTTTAAATTAATTTCATCTGTTTCTTTTTTACCTTTTTCACGTGGTTACTAGAAATTTTAAATTACCTATGTGGCTCACATATTTCTATCAGACAGAACTGCACTATACCATTTTACATACAGATCTCAGAAATTCTTCCCAGATAGAGTAGTCACTGACAGCTTCAACGACTGGGTGACACTGTAAGGAGAAAACTTCCACCATAGAAGACAGCCACAATTACACATGAAGCCCTTTGAAGTAGGAAAAATGAATTTTTGAATCATCAAAATGACATAAACTTCCACCCTATCTAATCTTTTGCCTCAAGAGTACAAGGATAAGTTTGAAACACTGTTTTTAAATTCTCTGAAGATTCAATTTAAAAATCTGACTCTCGTTTTCTGCTGAAAATAAATTATCTCCAATACTTCTCTGTATTCTTAATTACTATTCTCTCTCTACCCTCTCAACCCTTCTCAAAGATGCTTAGAAAAAAGAAATAGGGTTAAGCTGACCTGAAGAGGAAAAAAAAATACCTAAGACAATAGTCATAAATGTACTAAGTATCCAAGTTTCCATAATACTTACTTCAGTTGTCTATTTAATTCTTCAACATAATTCTTCTGGTCTAATATGGCAGCAATTTGAACATTCCTAGAGAGGGGGAAAAGTAGCTTTGTGCTAGTTGGAAAGGTATGTATTGGGTGCCAGAACAAAAAAAAACTTCTAAATCATCTAAAATTGTTGTAAAATCATAATGATAAAACAACATTATCTTGCCTTTAAAATAAAATTCAAGAATCTTTATAATCATGTAGCAGTAAGCTGTAGTACTAAATAACTAAACCTTTGTTAATTAAATTACATGCTAATATTAGACAACAATACCGTTAGTATATTTTTAAAAAATTTTTTGTATCAGTATGATTCTTTTATTGCAATATATTTGACATATAACATTGCATAAATTTAAGGTGTACAAAATTTGATACATTTATATATTGTGATATGATTGCCATTGTAGCAATAATTAGCACCTCTATCACATCACATAATTATCCTTTCGTTTTAGTAGTTGGAATAAATATATTTTAAATTTAAACACAATAGGATCTAGAAATAAACCAGCATTTGTAAGGTTCTGAATAATAAGCTTTCATTCCTTTTATCACAAAACACAGCTGACCATTAAAATGAGTCTCAGGAACTAAAGGTATGACCAAAAGTCATATTCATACTAAGGCCTCCTTCTTCTAATGGATTTTTGCTTTGAAAAGCTTGCAAATGGAAGTGAAAATGAAACAAGCAGGAACTACACACAAGAAAAGGAAATAAAAACCACATAAAAGCTATTGTAAATAGATGGACCTCATACTGATTTGTAAAGAGTTAGATAAAAAATATAACTGAAACAACTTATGAAAATCATACCTTTCTTTATTTCCAATTTCTTCTTCATTCTTTAAATACATGGAAAAATCAATCACTCCAACCTGAATTAAATAAAGTTATTTTTATTTAAAGGGGAGAAATATTAGAAATACCTTTAACATGCAACTGAATTTCATTCTTAATTTTTCTCTACTGTTTAACACCACTGTTCACAACTTAAGAGTAATACCTGGATCAAGGAGGAACAGTGCAAATTGAAAACACTCTGCATTTGGTCCTTGACACTCCACTTACTTGTGAGTCTAAATCCTCTCCCTTTACACACAGATTAGCATCTATCACATTCAGGCCAACCAGCAGCCCAACAATTACTGCTCCTTCTTCTTCCATCATTAGTGCATGATACTCATAGAATTCACTGTGAAAATTAAAATAAAAACCTTAAATCACAAATTTACTTCAAAAACTAAAATTTAAAATCTCAGCACCTTATTACAAACATGGAACCAATATAAATTAGGTATCTTCAAATTAGCCTTTCTATATGTGAATAACTTAAAAATTTTGAAATTTAAATGTCTATACAGAAAATGTAAAAAGAAAGAGACTGAAGGAGATAAAAGAGGAAAAGGAATCTTGAGAGAGAAAAGAGAAGCAAAGAGAGATCAAAAGAAAAAAGAGTATCACTGAGGCCTGGAATGGTTGTGACTGTCAGAAGATGTAGTGACTGTTGCTGATCTGATTACAATATTTTTATTAGGGTTGAATTTTCAATCCTGGGCTTTACTAAGACCCTTGAATAAAGACTAAGGTGGGGAGGGCCGGCCCCGTGGCTTAGCGGTTGAGTGCACGCACTCCGCTGCTGGCAGCCTGGGTTCGGATCCCGGGCGCGCATCGATGCACCGCTTCTCCGGCCATGCTGAGGCCGCGTCCCACGTACAGCAACTAGAAGGATGTACATCTATGACATACAACTATCTACTGGGGCTTTGGGGGAAAAAACAAATAAATAAAATTAAAAAAAAAAAAAAAGACTAAGGTGGGGAAATGAACACAAAGCATTTCAAAACCCATGTTCAAGTCAATGCATTTGATATGCGTATTGCAAGTGTTCTTAATAGATAATCATCAATTAAAGATACATGTGGATATCTATATTCTAAAAAATGTTCAAAGAAGAGATTTGTGAAAGAAACTGGACAGTCTAAAAACTAAGACTTGACAATTTACATTGTCAGAGATACATTCAGAGACCAAGTTATCACTGTCTCATGTCTTCCTCAAGAAGTCCCATGCATATTATTTACTCACTTTAATTAACCTTCAGAATACTGAGAAATTGCAGGTGTTAAAAGTATGGTCATTCTCATTTAAAAATGGAAAAACCAAGATGTACAACCAGAGTCACAAGTAAAAACAAAAATGATCAAATTCTGCAGAACATCAGAGGCACTCTAAGAGAAGAAGGGCGAATGGAGGGGCTGCCATAGGCCCACTCCCTTTGAGAACTGACTACCTTGCTTTGAAAGTCTGTCTTAAACATTCGTCCTTCAATTTAAACTGACAGTTTAAAAAGTGCTCACAATACAGTTGACGTAGTAGTTTGGACATTCAAGATCTAAAAAGAAACCTCTTGAATTATCAAACTCTAAGTTCCAGTACAAATTTTTATTCATAGAATTAATTTAGGAAAAAATGAAACTCAGAAATATAACATACAAATTTCTCCCTTATGGGCCAATAAAAAGCTTATGGTATTCATTTTTAGGCTAGTTCCTAATCCATGTTGTCCCCACCATGATTTTCTCTCTAATTCTGCTCCTCCTTTTATTTTTGCCGTCTTATTGTATTTTATGTATCCTTTTGTACCACATCTTCAATCTTTTTTGGAAGACAGGATATAAACGAAATAAAAAATGAAAATGAACATGATTTAATGGTACAAACCTCAAGAGATCTCTTTGAATAATTAAGCAACGCAGGTAATCAGCCATTTTTTTTTGCATGAGGGCTAATCGAAGCCATGCCCTTGCACGACCCAGGGGGGTCCTAAAAAGCAAAATCAATTGGTCAGAAAACAGCCCCAGCCCAAAGATTATTATAGACTACATGTTCTATCTCTGTTGAGGTACACATTAATAAAGAAAAAAGGCAATTAATCATGATTTTGTCTTCGTTTCTAGAGTGTTAGGCCAGCTCTTTGAGCATGCAAAACTAATCCCTGGGAGCCGTTTAAATCTATGTGTGCCTGTAGGACATCTAGATATTTTATGCCTTGGAAGAAATGACTCTCTAAACAGTGAGGATATTTCTACAAGAAACATTTTGTCAGGATGGGCTTAGCCCTCTAAAAATGTATATGTAAAATGCATCAATAAGGCAGTATAATGCCTTCAAAAAATAACTGCCATTATATCTGAATTTAAAAAATCATAACAAAGCTAAGAAAGTACCAAGCTGGTGATTAATTAGATAGAAATCACAGGGCTGCTTGCTATTTTTCACAAGTTTCTTTTATCCTTAAAAAATTAAATCTCATACCTCTCTCATCCAAGTTCTATTATTTAGCAAAAATAAAAACAAGTTTTACAGAATATGTACAATTTTTTACAGAGAAAGATATCATTCACACTTTTACATTTTCTATTGCAGAGAACATTTTGGCAGGTGGTGTGGGAGGAAACAATCTTCACTTCTAACACCTAATGAGTTTCTTATGGCTTAGCATTTTAATGACTACCATTCTTCAGAAAACATTTTTTACTTTGTAGAATTTGGCTTTTTAAAAACAATATGAACATGTACTTTCATATTAAAATGAAACCAAATCTTTTATTTCTCTTTTTGAGAGTGGAAATTCCCTTTTCTGTCTGTCTTTGTTAAAAATCACTACACCTAATATACCATTCTAAGAAACATCAAGTGTGAGCATCACTGGCTATTTAACTCTAAAAACTGAGTTTGAATCCTGGCTCTGCCACTTATTAACTACAACTTCTCTGATCTTTATTTTTCACATCTATACAATTATTATAATAATAATCTCTACTCTATAAGATTGATTTAAGTACTAAATGAGATAATTCATGTAAAAGAATTATTACCCTGATACAGTGCTCAATAAATAGTAGACTTGCCAACATCTGGATGTTGTGATAACAGCCAGAAAACACCACCATATTCCCTACAACATATAAAACCCTAAATTGTAAAGCTGTCTAAGAGAAAGCAAACTGATAATCCAACAGAAAATGCTAAGCTTAAAAAAAGTTATCTCATTCACAAGAATTAAGATAAACTAAAGGGAGTTCTTAACATCTTAATCATACCCTGAAGAACATAAGAACTTAGCCTTAACAACACTTTATACCTGCCAAAAATATTCAACAGTTATTAGCTAGAATATTCAGCTTTTAAGACATTTCATACAAATTTGTCTATTGAAACAGGCAGGTGACACTGTAGGTCCCAATTTTCAGAGGAAGAAAAGTAATCTGCACAAGTCCTATGACATACAAATGGCTTATCTGAGAACTCAGATCTCTTGAGCCCTTGCCCTGAATTTAGCCTAAATTGGTCTTTAATAGTTACTGACTCCTACTGCCTACTACTGCAAACTAGGGTAACACTCAGAAAACAGAACTACATAACTGATAACACTCAGAAAACAGAAATGCATAATTGATACACCCTATCTTAAAAGGACTTGTAATTTCCTACAATACAATGCAGAATTGAAGTAACTGATATAAAAAGGAGTGAATATAGTGATAAGAGTATAAAAGAAAGAGCAATTAATTCTTAGAAGAGGCTAAGAAAAACTTCATGAAGAAAATGAAATTGAGCTGAGCCATAAAGAACAAACAGAATTTTATTAGGAGAGAATGGAAGAAGGCTACTTAAGGCTGAGAGAAGATAAACTACAGTGTGAGGTACTTTTAAGGAAGAGTAAACACACTTCTGTGGTTAGGGATGAACAAGTAATAAGATTACTCACTTAAGACCAGGTAAATCCCGGACACTGGCTCCTATCTCCTCTGCTTCTGGGTACAGCTTCTCCACCAGTTCCAAAGGGCCCCAGATAGTTTTGTTATAACTCAAAAATGATTTTCTTACTGAAAAAAAGAAAATGTACTATTTTCTTTTAGCATTTCTTTTAGCATACAACTTCAATATATAAAATTGTAGCAACTTCCTTTTAAATACTTAGTTTCAACATTTCTTACTTAATATACAATTATTTGGAGACCTCTGCTCTCTTATCACAACACCGCCCTGTTGATCAAGAGCCTGTTCATCAGAATTCTGATATTTTTCATATCAGAAATATACATCTTGGTCATTCTTCCGTATCAGAAATACGCAGGCAGGTAATTAAAATAAAAAACAACTGAGCTCATTCTTTACCAGTACTAAAATAAAAAGGCTGGCGGCCCTAGCAGCTTGATCTTTATCAGTTTATTAAATAAACCAAGGACAAATAAAAAGTTATTTTACTTTTAAACATGAAAAATTGTAACTTTACTTTTCCTTTTATTTTATTCTGAGATTTGGGTAATATAAAAGCATGAAATCACTAGATGATTCTTTCTTAATACTGACCGGATCTCCTGCAGATCCAGTGTGCCTATCATATGCACCACCCAAGGACAATCACCAAGATAGACAATTTTTCCTTAGGGGAGAAAAATCAATCAGCAAAAAGTAACTTTTAATGATTCATCAAGATAAGCAATGATTAGGCCGGCCCCCGTGGCTTAGCGGTTAAGTGCGTGCGCTCTGCTGCTGGCAGCCCGGGTTCGGATCACGGGTGCGCACTGACGCACCGCTTCTCTGGCCACGCTGAGGCCGCGTCCCACATACAGCAACTAGAAGGATGTGCAACTATGACATACAACTATCTACTGGGGCTTCGGGCGGAAAATAAATAAATTAATTAAATTAAAAAAAAAAAAGATAAGCAATGATTGTTAGGACATGCCTCGATATTTTGTGAAGTAAAGAAAAATAAATGCAGAAAAGAGTTTAAAATTTAATTATTTTGGCCATCATTTGGCAAATTCCATTTCAGTAAGCTGGGGGAAAATAAAGATCTATGTCACTGCTATTTGTTAAAAATAAAAGGAAGTTTTTCAAAAAGCAAATTAAAACTCGAGGCCTGAGATCATACTGGTGACTTCCCGATGTATTAAAAGAAGTTACTTAGAGACTGATAACATCAAGAGTAGGCAAAAATCTGGCAGCCAAACACTCACATTCACTGTTGTTTGATAAATCAGTGAAGCCTTCATAGATGCCAGTTGCCTATATCCTTTGAGCCAGTCATTTTACTCCTAGAAATCCTAAAGAACTCCTAGCACATGTACACAAACATATATACCCAAAGACATTCTTACAGCACAATTATAATAGTAAAAAATTGGAAACAACCTAAGTGTACATTAAGAAGAGTTACATAAGTTATGGCATACATATACTATGAAATATTATATAGCCATTAAAAATGTGATAGACCTCTATGTAAATGGAAAGATCTCCAAACCATACCATCAAGCTTTTTTGAAAAAAAAAAGTCACAGAATAATACTTAATAGTGTAATTCTATTTAGAGTAAAAGGGGAAAAAAACAAAAACAAAAAAGAACTAGAAGAATGACAAGGATTTCCTTTAGGGAGACGAATGGAAGAGAATAAGGAGAAAATCTTCATATTTTGCTCTATGTGCTTCTATGTTGTTTGATTCACATACAAAAAGAGCATATTTCACTACTATTTATATAATTTTAAAAAATTATTTTGTCATTAAAGACAAAGTGGAATCTAAAAACAAAAACAAAAACGAATTCATAGATACAGAGAACAGACTGGTGGTTGCCAGAGGTGGAGGGTGGGGGTGAATGAAATAGGTGAAGGTCAAAAGTTTTGTACAAACTTCTAGTTATAAAATAAATAAGTCGTGGGGGATGTAATGTACAGCATGATGACTGTAGTTAATACTGTATTGTATGTTTGAAAGTTGCTAAGAGAGTAGATCTTAAAAGTTCTCATCATTAGAAAAAATTGTAGGGGCAGGCCCAGTGGCGCAAGCGGTTAAGTGCGTGCAGGTTAAGTGCGTGCTCCACTGTGGCGGCCCGAGGTTCGCAGGTTTGGATCCCGGGTGCACACCGATGCACTGCTTGTCAAGCCATGCTGTGGTGGCGTCCCATATAAAGTAGAGGAAGATGGGCATGGATGTTAGCCCAGGACCAGTCTTCCTCAGCAAAAAGAGGAGGATTGGCAGATGTTAGCTCAGGGCCGATCTTCCTCACAAAAACAAAAACAAAAAACAAAAAAAACAAAAAAAGAAAAAAATTGTAAATATGTATAGTGACAGATGTTAATTAACTTGTAGTGATCATTTTGCTATATATAAAAATATCGCATCGTTATGTTGTACAACTGAAACTAATATAATGTTACATGTCAATTATATCTTAATAAAAATAAATGAAATTTTTTAAATAAAAAAAGAAAAAGAAATGAGTACATTAATAACATCACACAGGGTTTCTAAAATTTTGATGCCAACGCTCCTTCTCGGTTTGAAGTACATTTTATTAAAACCATGTTAGGTAAATCTCTTCTTTTGCTTTTTACATTTACCCCCCCCCACTTTCATACACCATAGTCAGAACTTCTAGGCCTTCCCAATTTACCCAGGCTCCTAGTATACCAACGAGAAACCGAGCTTCTTTTTCTTCAATAATAACCACCTTAGTATACAACTCTTACTCACATAGCCCTCTATACAACTCTTACTCACATACGAATTAGAAACAAAACTGCCAACAACTGTTATAAGTAGTTATTATTGTATGTAAAAGAAGTTATTACACAATGTATATTAAGTAACTAAATATAATACAAACTTTTGCACAAAACAATAATTCAGTATTAACTGTATAGAAGAATACAATATCCACCATTATAATCATTTTCAGGGAGCGCTCACATTTCCACAACTCAATCCAGAAGACAATTTTTCTAGGTATGTTCCCGTGCGCTAAGGAGGTTTATATTTCAACAACCAACTATTTTAATGTATTTATTCAATAGGGTTCAAACTAGTAATAAGAGTTCACATCAGAATCAAGCTTAAAATTTTAAAAATAACTCTATAATTGTCCCAGAAAACGGAAACTAGTTCAGAGCATGCTGAAAAAATCTAAAAATCAAATATGCTTTTTACACAAAACACTAACAACTAAGCATTTTCTGAAGACCACCCATCACAAAACATAAAGTAGGATATTTTCTCCCCAAACCAACCTACCCAGTACTTTTAAATATAAAGTAACAGTAATTATGGCCTCAAAAAAAATACACTTTTAAGGATGTTTCAGATGGAAGGGGAGGGATTCTCAAGTTAATTTTTAAAAATCTCATGATACCTTTAAGACCGTGTTTCAGACAATGTTCCATAACAACAAAGAACTGCTGCAAGGGGGGATAGTCAGAATCCAAAGTGCGGCCAAAGCTTAGAGCAGATTCAATGAGTCCTTTGATACTCAGTTTAGCCATGTTTAACAAGTTTGCTCTCTCTACAGCTGTGGGGTCTTTTGTAGCTGAAAGCACAAGAAAGGAGTCCAACGTCATTTGCAAGACATGACATTGAAAAATACACAAACCCTTTCCTTCCCCTATAAAACCAACAGTGGTTTGTTTTTCCTTAGTGGACAAATTGGTCTTCCTAACTTACCTATACCTTTAGATAACTTCTCTTTATGTCTCTCTCACACATACCATAGAACATCTACCATGCCCACTCTAGCCAAAGTTTATGAGTTATTCTCAGGATCCCTCAAATGGGCTATTCTCTGGTATTTATTTTACTTTCGTGGTACCTCTTCAGGGAAAATTAGGTTTTTTTTTAATGACTTTCTGTGGAGATTAGTTTGGAGTAACAGACGACATGTTTAACGCTCTCATGCATAGGTGGATAGCAGGAACAGTCCAGGGATGAATTCCAAGGCAAAAAATGTTCAGAATAAACTGGCAATAAAATAAACAGTAGTTAAAATTCTAAGATTCTAGTATTGCCCATAACAAACATGACAGGTAAATAAAAACACACTGATAAATAAGAGGATACAGGAGAAGTCATTCAATTCTTTCACTCATTTTAACCCTCTTCTTTTCCATTGCAACTGTAGTTTTGCATTGCATGACTCCTTTATTTTCTCAGAGGAAATAAAAGAGTCAGTTTCATATTAAAGTTGTCTGCCCTTCCACACAGCTGACTCAGCCGAATACCAAGTTAACAGACGCATTTTTTAAAAAACTGATTTTTAATTATATTTTCAATTCACAAAAATAATTTTTTCCTTCCCACAAATTTTACTCTCAGTTTACTTAAAAATTCAGATGCTTCCCCATACTCTCATCACTGTTGTGACTGGCAGGAATATTTTCAGCAAACACAGATGACAAAATGAAGTGCAGAAAAATGAAGCACCTATTATAACATTTCATAATCTCTGACCAATTGACTAGTCCACGTAAACCAAGTGTCTGTTTTCCTTCACTGAACAAAGTCCAGGGTTCTCAATGATCTAGTATTCTAGTTCTGATCTCAGATAGCCAGGCGTGGAGCCTGACACTGAATCCTAAGCAACTTACAACGCAAACAACCACAACTGCTATGACCAAGCTAGCCCGTGGAAAATCTCCACACACATCATTCCCTCAAATCTGCATCGTGGAATGACTCCCTCTTTTTTGGGGGGCGAAACCACTTGATATTTCATAATCTGTGGCAATTCTCATTTTTCGTTAAGTGTCCATCACAATCCACAACGTGCGATGCGACAAGCAGACAAAGGGCGCTTTTGCAGCTGCTCCGCGGCAGGTCAGCGCCGGGCGCCGGCGGCTGGCTCGTGGAGGAGCGTTTACACCCCGGCCGCGCCCCGCCCGGGCTCGCGGATGTGTGCTGCCGAGCCGCGGCCCCCACACCGGGCCCAGGGCCAGTCCCCGCATCTTCCCCGGGCCCAGAGCCCTTTCTCTGCCTCCCTTCCTCCCCGCAGCGAGGCTGCCCAAAGGGCTCGGGGCGCCCCACGACCCTCGCGAAAGGCTCACCCGGCGTCCTGCGCGACATCGCTGCCCCTCTCCCGCCCTCGGCGTCGGGCACCCAGGCCAAAACCTGAGACGCTTCTTCCCTCCGCCATCCCCAAGCCTGAAAAGTCATCGCCCGTCCCCGACTGTTCCCCGGCCCGGGAGCGGCACCCCGGCCGGCCCCGTCCTCGCTCCCTGGACGCCGGCGGCCCGCGAGCCCTCGGCCATCAAGCCCCAGAACCCAAGCGGGGGCGGGAGGGAACGAGGGGCGGCAGCGCGTTACCATGGCGACCCCCGGCGCCCCGGAGTCCCGGACTGCCCCCGCCCAGGCCCAGCTTCAGGCCCCAGTTCCGACCCGGTGGCCTCGTCGCCCACCACCACCAGCCCTCCGCGCCCGGCCGCGGCCTTCAGCCCAGGACGGGGGGCTCGGCGTCCGCTCCCGTCCCGCTCCCCTTACCCATGGCGGCGGCGGCGCGGTCTCGGGCGGGGACTCCCTGGGCCCTGCCAGCAGCTCCCTTCAGGCGCGCGGCGGCCGCCACGGCGTCAGCGACGGGGCCCGCTGCGGCCCACAGCGCTCCCGGCGGCGGGAGGACACCCGCGCGGTGCGGCGGCGCCGCCAGTCGGGCGCGGGGCCGAGGAGCCTGCAGCCTGCTGGCGAGAAACCCGCCCTTTCTAAGCCTCTTCGGGTCCAGCCCGACCGCAAGGAGAAGGAAAAGGAGCGGGACGGAGACCTCGGGTGTGAGGAGCAAGAGGGCCGGACCGTAGTGGGACCACTGGTCTCTCACCCCTGGGGGCTTCGCCTGAGCCTAAGCCTGCATTTCCAAGGGGGTGCGAGTCACGTGCAAACCTCTTCATCCACAGGGGCTGGCTGGATTTAATCTAACACACCTGACTGCTTTCCTATCATCTTCCCAAGCTCGTAGGGGACCAAAAGAATTTAGAAAATCTGAACCAATTACAGTAGGCAGAAATCTACTGAAACTATTTAGACAGCCCAAATCACGACGCTTAAACCAGTAACTAAATACACTGGTTTATAAAGAGCAATGAGGAACAGTCTCACTAATCAAGAGAAAAAGGTATAGAGATAAAGCTAGCATTTTCTCATTTCAGGGAGGAAAAAAAAACCCTCAGGGTCAGATGACACTAGGTTTAAGTTATATCAGTTTGGGAAAATGAGCTATTACCTAATTAGATCAGCAATTAAGACGATGACTGAGCTAGAAATAGACCAAGATATTTCGTGAAAATGGGGCAGTTGTTTTTCTCTTCTTTACTTTGGCCAGTATAAAACTCTATGATGTTTCTTTATTTCTTTTGGTTTTTAATTTTCTTTATTGTGAGATAATCAAACATGGATAAAAATGTATAAAATATATATACAGTTTAAAGAATCATTATATTGAACAGCTGGGTAACTACCACCAGATCAACAGAGCATAGGACAGAGCCATCCTCCCCAGGAAATGTCCCTAGCCACCACTCACACTCCCCCTTGAGGTAAATACTGTTCTTTTATGAGAATTGTTTCTTTGCTTTTCTGTATGTTACTACCATGCAAGTATGTGCTCCTAAACAGTGTAGTTTACTTTTGCCTGTTTATAAACTTTTCACAAATGAAATAACGCTGTGAATTTTGTTCCTTGTCTTGTGCTCATCATCATCCATATCCATGAGGAGTTTCCAGGTTGGGGTGTTTCCAAGTTGTACATACATCCTGGTGCCTATGCACAAGAGTCTCCAGGACATGAAATTAAGAATAGAATTATTGAAAATCAAGTATGCCTTTCTTTAAATTTACTAGATAATTCCAAACTGTTTTCAAAACTCTTCTCAAAATTTATGCTCTTAGCAGCAGTGTAGTTTTTCTGTTGCTCCATGTCCATTCTGATGCTTGGAATTGTGAGAATTTCTTCATTTTTTGCCAACCTTGTCAGTAGGCCATTGTATAGTGGGTTTATTTTGTATTTATCTCATGATGACATTGAGCACTTTCCCCATGTTTACTATTTGGAGTTTCTTTTGCAAAGAAACTGTTCAAGTTTTTAGCCTATTTTCCTATTGACTTATCTTTTTCTTATTGGCTTGTACAATTTACTTAATATTCTACATACTAGTTTGGTGTTGGTTATGTGTTGCTAATATCTTCTGGCTAATATTTTCTCTCTTTATGGACACCTTTGATAAATATAAGTTCTTAATTTTCTTGTAGTTGATTTATGGTGTATGCTTTAGTGTGTTGTTTAAGAAATCCTCTCTACGTGAAGGTGATGAAAATACACTCTTTTAAGAGTTACATAGGTTTGCGTTTCATATTTAGGCCTGTTATTGCACCCAGCATTGATTTTAGTGAATGGCTCGAGATAGGGTCAAATTTCATTTTTTCCATATGTAAAGCCAACTATCCCACTATCCTTTCACCATTGATCTTCCATGATCCCTCTTGTATCAATGAGCATGTATATGCACGTCAGTTCCTAGGCCAAAGTCTCATTTGATTTTCAACATTTTTTTTTTAATTTATTTATTTTTCCCCCAAAGCCTCAGCAGATAGCTGTAGGCCATAGCTGCACATCCCTCCAGCCGCTGCACGTGGGACACGGCCCCAGCACAGCCGGAGAAGCAGTGCGTCGGTGCGCGCCTGGGACCCGAACCCAGGCCGCCAGCAGAGGAGCGCCCACGCTTAACCGCTAAGCCACAGGGCCGGCCCTCATTTGATTTTCAAAACCACCCCATGAGGAAGGAATTATCTTCATTTTGCAGATGAAACTAATTTCAGAAAGGCTAAATAACTTGCCCAAAGTCACAGAACTATTAAGTGACAGAGCCAGAATTTGAACCAGTACAAAAGTAGCTTCCATTTTCATAATCTCCAAATATATCTGAGGTTTTTAGTGTTTCAAGGAGTCTAAAACTCATGACAAGTCTAACCGTTTCTACTATCTTGCTGTTAAACATTGAAATACAACTGACTTCATTTTTCTCCTTCCAAATGATGGGTAAAAAAGGAGGGGTTTGTAGTCTAAGTGCATTTAGAAAAGCAAATAAAATTAAGTATATACTTATTTTACAGAACCATGAGAACAAAGGAAAAGAGCTTTATTTCCTAGATTGCTTTCCCCCCAGGAACTTTATGGGTAGCAAGTAGGAAAGAAATTTAATTCAGCAACAGACAGACTTGATCTAAAGCAAAAAACATTTCTCCCTTTGAGGCAGATATTCTTAAGCTCCAGGGTACGCATTTGCTGGATACTCTAGCCCCCTTGGGTTCAACAGAATTGGAATTTAGTGTGTATGTTTAAACTACAATTAATAAAGTAGAATATTAATCTGTTTTGACTCCTTGATATATTAAAGCTAAGAATCGAGGTTTTTAAGCTTACTAATATCGTTATGTAACAAAAATACTATTTTTAAAAAGCTCATCATCACAGGGCGTGCCCTGGGGCTTAGCGGTTAAGTGCTTGCGCTCTGCTACTGGCGGCCCGGGTTCGGATCCCGGGCGTGCACCGACGCACCGTTTCTCTGGCCATGCTGAGGCTGCGACCCACGTACAGCAACTAGAAGGATGTGCAGCTATGACATACAACTATCTACTGGGGCTTTGGGGGAAAAAAAGGAGGAGGATTGGCAACAGATGTTAGCTCAGAGCCAGTCTTCCTCAGCAAAAAGAGGAGGATTAGCATGGATGTTAGCTCAGGGCTGATCTTCCTCACAAGAAAAAAAAAAAAAGCTCATCACATACTGAAGTATGGGGTGAAATGAAATGATGTCTAGAATTTGCTTTAAAACATCTCAGCAAAGAAAAAAGGATGTTGAAAACAACTGCAGCAAAATCTTCTAACTATTGAATATGAGTGATAAATATATAGTTCACTGTACTATTCTACTTTTGTGTATGTTTGAAAGGTTTTACAATAATTTTTTAAAGCTCATCATAAAAAGTAAGCTCAAGTCCATTAAGACAAATGAAATCAGAATCAAGATGAACAAACAACCAACCAGCTGGGAGAGAATATTTGCAAAACATACATCTGACAAGGGGTTGATCTCCATAATATATAAAGAACTCACACAATTGAACAACAAAAAAACAAACAACCCGATCAAAAAATGGGCAGAGGAAATGAACAGACACTTCTCCAAGGAAGATATACAGATGGCCAATAGGCACATGAAAAGATGCTCAACATCACTAATCATCAGGGAAATGCAAATCAAAACAACACTAAGATACCACCTCACGCCCGTTAGAATGGCTATAATCACCAAGACAAAAAACAACAAATGTTGGAGAGGATGTGGAGAAACAGGAACCCTCATACACAGCTGGTGGGAATGCAAATTGGTGCAGCCTCTATGGAAAACGGTATGGAGATTCCTCAAAGAATTAAAAATAGAGATGCCCTATGATCCAGCCATCCCACTACTGGGAATCTATCCAACGCACCTGAAATCAACAATCCAAAGAGGCTTATGCACCCCTATGCTCATTGCAGCATTATTCACCATAGCCAAGAAGTGGAAGCAACCTAAGTGTCCCTCGACTGACGATTGGATTAAGAAAATGTGGTATATATATACAATGGAATACTACTCAGCCATAAAAAAAGACAAAATCGTCCCATTTGCAACAACATGGATGGGCCTGGAGCGTATTATGTTAAGTGAAATAAGCCAGAAAGAGAAAGACAAACACTGTATGATCTCACTCATATGTGGAATATAAACCAACACATGGACAGAGAAAACTGGACTGTGGTTACCCGGGAAGTGGGGGTGGGGGGTGGGCACAAGGAGTGAAGGGAGTCATATATGGGGTGATGGACAAACAAAAATGTACAACCCAAAATTTCACAATGTTAGAAACCATTAAAATATCAATTAAAAAAAAAAAAAAAAAAAAGTAAGCTCAAGTCCAAAAAACAAATAAATGTAAAAATCTTTCATTATGTGCCAAAGTAATATCCATACAAGAGCTGACAGACAAGACAGACAGACCATCCCCTGGGTCCATCATAGAAGATTCTGAAGGCATGAGCTAGAGCAGTTATAACTAGAACTTAGCAGACATATAGGGTGGGGTATAGATTTGGTAAACAGCCACACAGGTGATTGTTGAAGCCAGTGACTGTCCAAGGAGAAAGAGGGCTGGACCAAACATAAAGCTCTGGGGAAGACCTGCCTTTAGAGAGTGAGAGATAAGGAGGAAAAGAATCAGAGGAGGCAGCAAGAGGGAGAGGTCAGGAGGCAGGAACTCTGAAATGATTCAGGAATGGGGCCACTGGAAATGGCTACACTGTCATCACATCCTGGCTGTACACCATAAGGAAGACCTTGTCTAGGCTAATGGTGCTTTTGATGTGGAACTGCACAAAGCGAGTGCCCAGTAACATTAGTGATTGGGAGCCACTGCTATCTTAGTCCTTGGCATGGATATCATACTTATACCCCACCATTAGCTCTTTGAGGGCCCAGTCTGGGTTTAACTTCTGGCTTACGCCAAGCCTCCAACTCACAGCACCTTATACATGAAAGACGAGTCCTAACTCTCAAATGACTAAGTGCCTAGAATCTTGTAACCAAGAGATTCCCAAATGACAGGAAACACAGAACTCCTCCTCAGGTTCTTCATCCATGGGGCTTTACTTTACACGCCATACAAACCTGTAAAGAAGCAACCACTGACTAACCCAAAAGAATTTTCTTATTCATCTCACTCCCAGGAACTGAAATTATCTTAGATTCCTTCCTGTTATGTAACTCCATGATATCTAACCAATATCTCAGCAACCTTTCCAGTTTTTCCTGTTTGATCCATAGTCTCTCCATGATCAACCCATCCTGTGTGTCCTTCGTAAATCTCTTTATAATGTCAACATTCCTTGGTTTCAGCTTTAGAGCATTATGAACACTTCACTTGTAACTACTGGAAAAAATGCTGGACAACCCTGAACTTATTGTATAGTATTAATAATTGACACAGTAAGACCTAACTGCAGAAAACAATTTATTTAATAAAAACTTCAAGTAATAATTTTTTTTTAAAAATGTGAGGTAGAAGCAACAATTTTAACATATTTAACAATCATTAAAAAAAAAAAAAAAAACTTTGAGAGAAATGAGAGATTTCTCCCCAGAAGATGGATACGCTGAGGTTAAAATCAGTCATCATATACATAATTAAGCACTTTGAGGTAATTCTGTTTTACAAAATATCTTTATACAAAAACGGAAACTTGAGTAATGCCCCCAAAACAAAGAGGCATATGAAATTGAATAGGTGAAAACAGGGATATACCTTTTTGTCATCAATTCAGCAAACAAAATTTCTGCTCAAAAAAAGAGTAAGAATTATTTTCTTTTATATCAAATCTATTCTAGAATATTGAATACCGAAAGAAACAAATGGGAGAGTAAGGGGAATCAGAAATTAATTGGAAATAACCAATTTATAAGTAATAATTTAAATGACGACTAGGTTTAAAGTGAAAATATATCTAAGAAAGCACAAGTCAAGGGAAAAAACCAGCAAAATGGCCTTTGGATCAGGGACCTCAAAATACAGAAAAGAATCACACCTATGTTCTCATTATCACAAGACTGTGCTTAAATAATAAAAGCAAATCAATTTTCTTTACCTAATCTTTCAAATAAAATATGATAAAAATCTACGAAATCAAATTAGTCTTGAAATTTTACACATAAAAGTTTAAACCTCAGATCCAAAAGTTAATTCATCTTTAAAGCTGGTAAAATTTATCAAACTCTTTCTAGATTACACAAAAACATATTTATAGTAACAATAAATTTAGACTTTTCAGTTTTGGGTATACCTGTAGTGAAAAAATAAATACTGTGTTAAATTTTGTATGGTGATAGAACTTTATATTTAACAAAATTATACCCCAAAAAATAGAACAAAAATCTGGAACTCTGAACAGAGTATATCATTTCATACCCTTGGAATAAAAGTTATCTTCACAGTCTAACCCGGCACTGATTTTACAGCATATCCAAATTACAAATAATTCTAGGAGATCTCTATGCTAGTATGAAAAAAGCAAGGAAATCAGTGCTTTATCTTTGAAAATCACCCAATACATGACAAAGACTTTCATGTTCTTCTGATGGAAGATCAATGATGTAAAATAAATTAAGGAAGATGTATTTAACACAATATGGAATTACACGAAAACATTTATGACATTATTACTTAATGCTTTGTAATTTGGTTTAAAGGACTGCTAAAAAATTTATAAAGATTTTTATAGCATTCTACGGATAATAATGTACTTAAGCAATGAGGTTTACATATCTTACCCTAAGACCTTCAAATAAGTTTTTTTTTTTTCTTTTGGTGAGGAAGATCAGCCCTGAGCTAACATCCATGCCAATCCTCCTCTTTTTGGTGAGGAAGACTGGCCCTGGGCTAACATCTGTGCCCATCTTCCTCCACTTTATACGGGACGCTGCCACAGCATGGCCTGACAAGCGGTACATCAGTGCCACCAGGAATCTGAACCTAGGCCACCGGCAGCGGAGTGCACACACTTAACCGCTACGCCACGAGGCCGGCCCCCTGCATATAAGATTTAAAAAGATGATTTAAAAAATAATCTACAATATGACAAGGAATAATTCTCCATTTTTTAATATAATGCTTTGTCCTAGATTTTAAAGAAGGTTATAAATTGAGGTGAGAGGAACCAGAGGGATAACCAGTTTTCTCAGATGTGTTCTAGCAAACATGCACCATGTTCCTAGGGCAACAGATCAAGTCCCTTTTATTTCCTTCTCCATCACCTTCATTATTTCACTTTTTGCTTCAAATTACTTCCCATGAATTGTTTTCTTTTTTTTGTAGAATCAGATCTTTGAAATATACCCATGGAAAACACAAGACACTGAGTTTTAATTTATACAAATACATAAATAAACTACTCACAATAGCATAATCAAATGTGACCATATACAAAACAAAAAGGATATTAATTTTTCTGAGTGTAGATGATAAAGTAGCTTCTCCAAAGGAGGATAGCGGTTTAGTGAGGGCACACATCCCAGGAGAATCAGTTTATGTTTGGCTCTGGTTATAGCAACATTAAGACGTCGCCAATCTTTCAAGAGTTCACCAACCTGAAAGAAATATCATTTTCAATTATTTGAATTTTCTTATATATTTGAGTTTGTTCTGGCAAAGAACACAGGTTATCTTGAACTATCTTCCTACTTTTAAAAGCATATATTGCAAAAAAGATTCATCGATACATTTAAAATTCTAAACAGTTGGAAAAGCTTGCCCACAATGCCAACTTCAAATATTTTATCTTGGGTGTGATATCCTAGCCATAATTTAAAACTATTAAATACATATAATAAAAATAAACAATTGGAGCTATCTCCACTCATTGTAGCATTGTTTGTAACAGTAATAAAAACTTGTAATAATAGAAGACACAGGGGAGTGGTTAAATATACCATGACACATATATACAAACGGAAAACTATGCAACTGTAAGAACAGAATGAAATCTCTTTCTGTGTACTGACATGGAAAGATCTCGAAGCTATTTTATTAACTGGAAAAAGCAAAGTTCAGAATGTACATATTACCTTTTGTGTAAAAAGAAGAGAAGTATGAATACTGATTCATAAATGCTTGGATATGCACAAAGAAATTCTAGAAGGTTGCCAAAAAAAAAAGCCAAAAATGTAATTATCTGTGAGGGTAAGAACTTAGTAGAAGACAAATGGGATAGAAGGGAGATTTTTTACTATGTATATTTTTAAAACCATATGAAGGTATCACATAGTCAAGAAAAATGAATTAAGGAGAGGTAACAAATGAAAAAACAACCCCAAACCTGAAATTACCTATAAATTGGGAAGTATATCTAAGAAAGCCTTTATGTTTAAAATGCCCCAAACGCAATAGTCAAGAGGTGGAAGCAACCCAAATGTCCATTGATGGATGAATGGATAAACAAAACATGGTATACACAAGCAATGAAATATTATTCAGCCTTTAAAGGGAAGGAAATCCTGTCACATGTTATAACATGGATGAACCTTGGAGACATTATGCCAAGGGAAATGAGCCAGTTACAAAAGACAATTACTGTATGATTCTACTTATATGAGGTATGTAGAGTAGTCAAATTCAGAGAGACAGAAAGCAGAATGGTGGTTGACAGGAGCTGGAGGGAGAGGGAATTGGAGAATTGTCATTCATGGGTATAGAGTTTCGATTTTGCAAATGAAAAAGTTCTGGAGATCTGCTGTATACAATACTGTGAGTATACTTAACACTAATGAACTGTACACTTTATAAAAATAGTTAAGATGGTAAATTTTATGTTATATGTTTCTTACTACAATTTAAAAAAAAAAAGAGGAAAAAATGTCTCAAATAAATCAGCAGAAAATACAACTAACTCACAGTTCCATCTTTATTACTTCTAACAAAAGATACTAGAATGATACTTTTGTCTCTTCCTTGGTATTTGTCTACCGTATTAACTTCGACCATCCCGAGAGAAGAATGCGCCAATAAATCGTTGATGATCTTTAACTGCTGCCTGTATGGTGCAATGATACCAATAGCAGAGGGATTACATCCAGCCTAAACAGAAAAGTACACAATTTAAAATGAAAAACCCTGATTTTTGTTATTTAAGCTTAACTAAATTTGTTAAATGTTTACATAATATGCCTGATTATGTTTATAATAGATGTTCCTATTGCAAGGAGTAAACACAATTATTGAATTTGCTGTAAATCTACATCCATATTTCCTGAATGAAATAACTTCCTCAAACATTGCTACCTTGATTTTTAGAGGTTCATGGCAGTTCGGTTCGCATGCCACTAGAACAGTGCTGCTATACAAAAAAAAGTACAAAGAAATACATTTCACTTTTTGCTATCTCTTACACTGAAGTTTCCAATCCCCAATCGTACTGACTACAGCACTACAGTGATACAATCAGAATTATATGATGTTACAAAAAGTTATCCTAAACGGAAACCCAAAATGCCTTATAAAAAATTACCTGTCTTAGATAAATTTTCTCAAAATAAAACAAAAACAATCAGGCTATAGTCCTCTTATCTTAATAAACAAGGGTTAATGCTAGATCTAAGTTCCTCGCATTCTAACAGTCTATTACTCTGCACCTTAATATTAATTAGCCTTCAAAATTAAACTCTAAATTACCTTAATGAAGATTGAGGTCAGGGAAACTATGAGTCTGGCTTCTGTTATATTGCTCACACCACCCTTTTCAACTTGTTCTGGTGCTGGAACCTAAACAGAAAAATATGCATCCTGCTTATAAAACAATCTCTCAAGTTAAGAACACTGTCGGTACACAGGTAGCCACAGAAACTGTACTAGCAGTTGTGAAGACAGATGAAAAATATCTTCATCTTAAAACTTGAAGGTAAAAGAATTGACAAAAATGAACATTAGTCATTTTCAGAAAGCTACCCAGAGGCTACTCATCGTAACCATGCCACAGTACAGACTAAAATCTCTAAGAAAGCCGACCACACACTGGGCTTCACATACTTTACTCTGTTATCTCCCATTTTACAGGAATCAAAGGCCGGAAAAGATAAGTAACTTGCCCAAGGCCTCACAATAAATCATGGCACCAGGATTCAAACTTAGATGTGGCTCTAATATCTATGCTCTTTCCATTTCCCTGTTGCCTTTTATACAAATAATGGAGCAGATAAAGTTCCTCAAGTTCTACCACACCTGGTAAAACTCTCCAAGGACTATTTTGCTCCTACATCATCCCTAAGTAACCTTGATTATTTTTTATTTATTTATTTATTTAGTGTGTGTGTGTGTGCATGTGTGTGTGTGTGTGAGGAAGATCAGCCCTGAGCTAACATCCATGCCAATCCTCCTCTTTTTGCTGAGGAAGACTGGCGCTGAGCCAACATCCATGCCCATCTTCCTCCACTCTATATGGGACACCGTCACAGCATGGGCTGATAATCGGTGTGTCAGTGCACGCCTGGGATCTGAACCCGGGCATCCAGCAGCAGAGTGTGTGCACCTAACCGCCACGCCACAGGGACGGCCTCCCTTGATTATTTTTAATACAACTTATTTGGAATTCTGACGCTAAGAAAGAAGAAACCTGAGTAGCAAAAATAAAGAATCTGAGCAACCATTGGTAAGGTAAATAACTGTAAATTATAACAAATAAATTGGAATTGTGGTTTATAAAAGCAGTCATTTGTGAAATCAGTTTATCTGAATAAACCCTAGGGGCAGAGCCCACCTGCCCCTAGGTATTAATTCTTGACCCTGAAATGCTAAGGGCAATATCCAAGAGAATGAAAATTCCATCATGGTACACATGGAGAGGCCTTATTTTTAACAAACAGCTGATTCTACCTACCTGAATAACAAAAGATATAATTATTTTAGAGTAATTATTTTTTCACTCTATTTTTATTTGAACTATGTAAAGACTTCCAAATGAATGCTGAGAAGCACTATATAAAACAAATTGTAGGAACACAGGGTCAAAACTTTGTTCTTAGTTTCTAGAAATAAGAATCAAGTCATTTAAAGTCCTTATGAAGGGCCGGCCCCGTGGCTTAGCAGTTAAGTGCGCGCGCTCCCGCTGCTGGCGGCCCGGGTTTGGATCCTGGGCGCGCACTGGCGCACCGCTTCTCCGGCCATGCTGAGGCCGTGTCCCACATACAGCAACTAGAAGGAAGTGCAGCTATGATATACAACTATCTACCGGGGCTTTGGGGAAAAAAATAAATAAATAAAATCTTTAAAAAAAAAAAAGTCCTTATGAAGATTTTTGTTTAACGACAAGTTTGTAAAGAGGTCTTTATGTGCATATGTGGGGGCAGGCGGTATACGGAAAATCTCTGTACTTCCAGCTCAGTTTTGCTGTGAACCTACAACTGCTCTAGAAAATAAAGTCTTTTTAAAGAAGGTATTTAAAAGGACATCAATTTATCATGTCCTCAGTCCATTTGTAAACCCAGCCCTTTGATAGTATCAGTGCTAATTTTCTTTTCTGGAAACACTTGAGTTTACTTTCTAGCTTTCCTACTTCAAAAGTCAATTTTGACATCTATCAATCCCCAGAATTAAACTCCTCCCAAATATATTGGGTCTATAGAAACAAAAGATTCTTTTGTGTTGAAGTACAAGAAGTACACTAGTTTTAACTGATAAGCTCGAATGAAGTGTGCACTACTGAAAGCTGAGGAATTTAAATAATAGGAAAAAGGAAGAAAAACCAAAGACAATGTTGTGTGCTGTTTTTTTTTACCTTGTCCGTATTAAGAAAACAAACAGGATTGTTCGGCTCAAATACTCCAATCAGCCAAGGATTTTCAGAATAATCAGCATAAAACTCCATTTCCAGCTTTACATCTTTAAAGTTAGGTAGGTTTATCACTGCATTGGCTACTTTTTCCGATCCACACTCCAGCTTTCCTTCATATGTCAGTTTATTACTTAAGGACATAATTTTACTAAGGGAATTGCAAAAATAATTTTAGTTTTGGTAGATGAAAACAAACATGAAAATCACTTGTAGATAACACTGTTATGAATACCTGTTCATTCTGTACTGCACAGTTAACTGTACAACAGCATTCTTATTCTGCTCCAGCCTCTTGAATAAGCTTTCACTCATGCCAAGAGCTCTGTCAACAAAGGAAATTCAGGCTTATCAGTGTACTGAAACTGTCCCTTAAAAAGAATCTAGGTTAAAATTAGAACTTCAGGGGCCAGCCCGGTGGCGCAAGCGGTTAAGTGTGCGCACTCCGCTGCGGCGGCTGTGGGTTCGCCGGTTCGGATCCCGGGGACACACCGCTTGTCAAGCCATGCTGTGGTGGCCTCCCATATAAAGTAGAGGAAGATGGGCACGGATGTTAGCCCAGGGCCAGTCTTCCTCAGCAAAAAAAAAAAAGAGGAGGATTGGCATTGGATGTTAGCTCAGGGCTGGTCCTCCTCACCAAAAAATAAATAAATAAATAAATAATTAGAACTTCAATGTCTGCTTACCTTGCTTCACGGTTTAGCACCAGGGGAGGAAGCTGCTGATGATCCCCCACCAACACAAATCTCCGTGAAAAAAAAAGTGGTCCTAGGCAAATCGGTTGGCTAATTTGAGAGGCTTCATCCACAATACAAAAATCAAAAATTTTACGAGAAAATATTGGATGGTTTATTCCCATACATGTTGTTGCAACTATAAGCTAAAAACAAAGAGATCGCTTATTTAACATGTCTAAGAAATATAACTTGTTTTTCCCATTTTTGAAATTAAAAGATCAAAAAAAGTTTTTTGTCCCCTACAACAGAATCCTCCAATATTATTTAATTCTGAAACATTTATAGCATGCAAAATATTTTTAGTTTTTTATTACAAATTGAAAAAAATCAAGTAAATTTTCCAGACACTATAACAATTCTTAAATTTGGGTATTTCCAAATGGAATCTGAAACATTCAAGAGGCAGTAAGTCAATAAATTTTCTTTTTAAACGTCAACCAGGACCTTACTTCTGGGAAGACGGAGCACTTTTCCTTACTCATCCCACAAAGGATAACTAAAAACCCTGGACATTATACATAAAACAAACATAAGGACTCTGAAAGGTGGAGAAAAGGTAGGCCAGCTAGGAACCTTGGGACCTGGGGAACAGCACAGTAGTTGGTTCCCTGGGTTTTCTTTTTTCTTCATATATCCCAGATTTGGAGCTTGAAGAAGCTAGTGACCCAGGAACGCCAATGGATGCACATCAAAAAAAGGTCCAACAAAAGCCAAAGGAAGAGGAAAGGGAAAGCCTAGCACACAGAAAACTTTCAGACAATAACCGCTCTACTCTAGCCAAACATTACAGAAAATACTGTGGCCTCACCCCCCACCGAGGCCAGCAAAGGCCAAGTGGGGAGCCTAGACTTCCACTTTCCCGAGACTGTAATAAGGCACCTCAATACCCTACCAAGGTGGTGTCAGAGAAGGCGAAGTAGGGAGCCAGGACTCTCATCCCTGCTGGCTGGTAACAAGCTCCCACCCCGCAACGTCAGCAGAGACCACATGGGAAGCCTAGACGTCCACCCCCATCTAGCAGTAAGGAGGAGGCCCCCGCCTTGTGTTAAAAGAGGCCGAGTGGTGAACCTGGACTTCACCTCCCACCTGGCAGTAATGAAGTGGCTATAGCCTCTTGCCCTACCAGAGTAGCGTCACAAGAAGCCGGCTAAAACAGAAGTTTTAAATGACATAATAGAGAAATGTTCAGGTTTCATCAAAAATAACTTGTCATACACAGAACCAAGAAAATCTCACACTAAATGAAAAAAAGACAATCAATAGATGCCAACACCAAGATGACAGAGATGTTAGAATTACATGACAAAGATTGAAAGCAGCCATGATAAAAATGTTTCAGTGAGCAGTTATGAACACACTGAAATCAAATGAAAAACCAAAGTCTCAACAAAATAGAAAGTCTTGGCAGAGAAATAGAAGATAAAAGAGGAACCAAGCAGAAATTTTAGAATGGAAAATACAATAACCAAAATTAAAAAAATCACAGAACAGGCTCAACAGCAGGGGACAGAGGAAAGGATCAGTGAACAGAGACATAGAAAAACAGAAATGATATGGCCTGAATAACAGAGAGAAAATAGACTGAAAGAAAAACAAACACAGCCTCACAGACGTGTGGAACATAAAAGATCTAACATTTGAGTCTTCACAGTCTTACAAGGAGAAAAGAGGGAGGGGCTGAAACAGCACTAGAAGAAATCACAGCTAAAAATGTCCCAAGTTTGGCAAGAGACATTAAATCTATAAATTCAATAAGCTGAGAAAATGTCAAACATGATAAATTAAAAAAAATCCAGTACAAGACATATCATAATTAAAATTCTAAAAACTAAAGAAAAGAAAAAATCTGGAAAGCAGCCCAAGGAAACACCACTAAAGGGGAAAAACATTCTAATTCAAACGTCAACATATTTCTCATCAGAAACCACAGAAGTCAGAAGGAAATGGCAGAATATTTTTGCGGTACTAAAAGAATTATTTACCCAGAATCTTATAACTAACAAAACTATTCTTCAGGAATGAAGTGGAAATTGACACATTCTCACATTGAAGGAAATGTGAGAGAATCTGTTGCCAGCTGACCTACCACCCTAAAAGAATGGATAAAGGAAGTTCTCTAAACAGAAAGGAAGTGATAAAAGACGGAAACTTGGAACTTTCCAAGGAAAGAAGTCCCAGGAGGAGCCTCAGGAGGTAAGAAAGAATATAGTAAGCAAAAATATGAATAAATACAATAGACTTTCTATCTCCTCCAAATTATGTTTGAAGCAAAAATTATTAACACAATCTGATGTAGTTCTAAATATATGTAGAAGAAATATTTAAGACAATTATAAACAGGGGAAGATAAAGGAACATAAATGGAGGTAAGGTTTCTAACTTCACTTGCACTAGTAAAACGACAACATCAATAGACTATAAGTTATGTATATATAATGTAATACCTAGAGCAACAGAGCAACTGCTAAAAAAGCTATTCAAAGTGATATATGCAAAACCACTATAGATAAATCAAAATGGAATTCTAAAAAATGTTCAAGTAATCCATAGGCTACAGGAAAAAGAAAACAGAACAGCAAAAAAACAGAGAAAACAAAAAATAAAATAGCAGACTTAAGCCCTAACATGTATCAATAATTATGATAAATGTAAATGGTCTATATACTATGTACATTTTAAAAGTCCAGGATTAAAAGACACCAATTAGGGCCAGCCCCGTGGCTTAGCAGTTAAGTGCGTGTGCTCTAGTGCTACTGGCGGCCCAGGTTCGGATCCCGGGAGTGCACCGACGCACCGCTTCTCCGGCCATGCTGAGGCCGCGTCCCACATACAGCAACTAGAAGGATGTGCAACTATGACATACAACTATCTACTGGGGCTTTGGGGAAAAAAAGGAGGAGGATTTGCAATAAATGTTAGCTCAGAGCCGGTCTTCCTCAGCAAAAAGAGGAGGATTAGCATGGATCTTAGCTCTGGGCTGATTTTCCTCACAAAAAAAAAAAAAAAAAGACAAAATGGACTACATCAAAATTAAAAAAAAAAAGGCACCAATTAAAAGACAGAAACTGGCAAAGTGGATAAAAAAGATAACCCAGCTATATGCTCTCCACAAGGAAGTCACTTCAAATTTAATGATATAAGCATGGTAATAGTGAAAGGATGGAGTATCACACTGATTGACTTTCATTTGTTGAATGATTCTTGCGTCACGGGAATAAATCCCACTGTTCATGGTGTATAAACCTTTTAAAATGCTGCTGAATTCAGTCTGTGAGTATATTGTTGAGAATTTTTGCATCACTCAAATATACCCAATGGATTTTTTTAACCCAGGTGCAAAAGCAATTCAATGGAGAAATAAAAGATTTTTTAAGAAGTGGTGCCATGGCAATTGGACATCTATAGGAGGAAAAAATGACCCTTGACCTAAATCTCACACCTTATACAAAAGTAAACTCAAAATGGTCACAGACTTAAATGTAAAAGCATAAAACTCTTAGGAAAAAAACATAGGAGAAACTTGCAGCATCTAGAGCTAGACAGAGTTCTTAGACTTGACACCAGATGCATAAAAGTAAAAAATTTATATACTGGACTTCATCAAAATTAAAACTTTTTCTGCTGCAAAAGACCCTGTGAGGAGGATGAAAAAACAAGCTACAGAGTCGGAGAAAATATCGAAAAATTACATATCCAATAAAGGACTAATACCTAGAATATATAAAGAACTCTCAAAACTCAACAGTAAAAAATTTTTTTAAAAATCCAAATAGGCAACAGGCACGAAGAGACATTTTACTGAAGAGGATATATAGATAGCAAACAAGCACATGAAAACATCATTCCCCATTAGGGAAACGCAAATTAAAATCACAATGAGGTATCACTATATACCTATCAGAATGTCCAAAATGAAAAATAGTAACACCACCAAATGCTGACAAGGATCACTCATACATTGCTGGTTACAACTGCTTTGGAAAACAGTTTGATAAATTTTTTAAAAACTAAACATGGAACTACCAAATGACCCAAAAATTGCACCCCTGAGCATTTATTTATCCCAGAGAAATGAAGACTTATGTTAACACAAAACCTTGTACATGAATGTCTATTGCTGCTTTACTCATAATAGCCAAAAACTGGAAACAATCCAGATGTTTTTCAGTGGTTGAATGGTTAAACAAACTGTGGTACATTCATACAATGGAAGAATACTCACCAATAAAAAGGAACAAACTATTGATACATGCAACAATCTGAATCTCCAGAGTATTAGGCTAAGTAAAAAACACCAATCCCAAAAGGTTACATACTGCATGATTCCATTTATGTAACATTCTTGAAATGACAAAATTGTAGAAATGGAGAACACATAAGAGGTTATCAGGGGTTAAGGAGGGGATGGGGCAGGAAAGAAATAGGTGTAGTTATAAAAGTGCAACATGAGTGATTCTTGTGGTAATGGAACTACTCTGTATCTAGACTGTGTCAGTATCACTGTCAACATCCTGGTGGTGATATTTCACTACAGTTTTGCAAAAATTGGTCAAAGGCTAAACATCTCTCTGTATTATTTTCTTACAACTCTGGATGTAAATCTATAATTATCTCAAAATAAAAAGTTTAATTTAAAAAAAGTCAATCAGACATAAATCTTAGCCACTTCAAAAATTTTCAATAATTGGTATAGATATTAGACCAAGGAGTTGAAGGAACAGCCTATTAAATCTAACTTAGATGATTTTTTTAAAAAGACAAAAATATCAGTTAAGACTTCCCAGTAAAAATACACACAGACAGTACATAATAAAAAAAATTAGGTTCTATATCAAAGCCTTGAAACACCTATCACAAGACTGTTCATGTACCACTGCTTCTAATTCAAACTCACTAAAAAAATCTTGATTATGTATTAGTATATTTCTAGGTGTGATACTGTAATATAATAAGAAATATATATTTGGTCTTCCTCCTGGTTCTTGGCACAGAGCTCTTAAAACCCTTGAAATTTCCTGAGTGATAAGGGTAAGAGGAACATCTTCTGATATTCATAATAAGCCCCTTTCAACCAAACCAGAGTTTATACTAATGAGGGAAGATGGGAGCTGACTGCCAGAGGAACCAACCACGTGATTATAGAGTTAGAACTTTCAGTCCATCCCCACCCCTCCACCTCCAGGAAGGGGAAAGGGGCTGGGGATTAGGCAAATTATCACTGGCCAATGATTTAATCAAGCATACCTACATGATGGGATCTCCATAAAAAACCTAAACAAAGGGGTTCAAAGAGCTTCCGGGTTGGTGAACACATCATGGTGCTGGGGCAGTGGTTCACCTGGCGAGAGCAAAGAAGCTCCATGCCCCTTTCCACCTACCTTACTCTATGCATCTCTTCCATTTGGCTGTTCCTGAATTGTATCCTATATAATACATCCAGTAATAGCCAGTAATAGTAAGTAAAGCACTTTTTTGAGTTTTGTGAGCCATTCCAGCAAATTATTGAATCTAAGGAGGGCATCACGGGAACCCCAATTTATAGCTGGTTATTCAGCAGCATAGGAGGCCTGGACTTGCAATTGAGAATGGAAGTGGGGAGGCAGTCTTGTGGGACTGAGCCCTTAACCTGTGAGGTCTGCACTAACTCCAGTAGTTAGTGTCAGAAGTGCTGGGAGTAGAAAGAAACAGTTTTTCTTTACTAGGACATTTTAAACTAGAAGATGGGAGCCCTGAATAATAAATCAGAAACCTCAGTTCAGAAGCAAACAGCAAACTATAAATTAATAAATTGGTCCTGTGATTTATATAAATCAATCACATGCAAATTTGGTCATTGCAACTGAATTTCCCAGAGTGCCATTTCCCCCCTCATTCTGGCTACAGAAATTACTGTCAGTATTATTATACAATAATAGTACTTACTTGACTGCTGTAGAGATCTTCTAGAAGGGCTAAGGATTTAATGGACTTTGATCTACAAATTTCCTCCTCTGTAAATTTCTGGATATCTGGATGTACCTTCTGAGTTTGACCCAAGCGCAAAAATCCTATTTTAAACTTCGCCAACTTCAAAAGAATATTGTCGACAGCAGAGTGTGTATAGCTGGTCAACAAAACACTAAAACCACAGGCATAGAGAATTCTTACCTAATAATGAATAAAAGAAAGGAAAACAGCCATTACTTTTGATTCTAGATAATTTTTAACATGCTTATATTTTTCAAATAGAATTAGAAAACAATAGGAAGCATATCTAAGAGCTGAGCCAAGTAACTTTTTTTTAAATTATAAAGCCAAAATGTTTTATGAAAATTACATGACATGTTACTAATGATATGTTCATAATATATTAGTGATAATGAAACTGAATACATATAAACTTTGAGTAGTGCCTGCACACAGTATCAATCAATAAATATTTGCTACCATCATTTTGATTATTCTAAGACTGCTCAAAAATTTACTGACATGAAAAAAAATCCCAGAAAAATCTATTTCAACTGCCTCTGTATAATTTATCATTTTTTATTCTTTTTTTTTTTTTTTATGAGCAAGATCAGCCCTGAGCTAACATCGATGCTAATTCTCCTCTTTTTGCTGAGGAAGACCGCCCCGAGCTAATATCTGTTGCCAATCCTCCTCCTTTTTTTTTTTTTTTTCCCTTTTACTCCCCAAAGCCCCAGTAGATAGTTGTATGTCATAGTTGCACATCTTTCTAGTTGCTGTATGTGGGACGCGGCCTCAACATGGTCAGACAAGCGGTGCATTGGTGCGCGCCTGGGATCCGAACTCAGGCCGCCAATAGCGGAGCGCGCTCACTTAACCGCTAAGCCACAGGGCCGGCCCCTAATTTATCATTTTTTAAAGAGAAGGAAAACATGCAACGATACATATACCACCAACAGAAAGAGATCTTAGACAATCCTAAATGCAAGAAATGTACAGCATGATTACAACTATTTGTGATTTAGCTCTTCCATTTCTCATGTCATTCTAAAAAGTTAATTTGAAATAAAGGCATTTGGATTTAAAATTGAGCCCTTTTGATATCAAACATCAATTCCCTGAACTGAGTAGAAGCTGATTTAAACATTTAGTTTCTAAGCAAAAGAATAATAAACTTACAAGAGTACAGATTGTAGTTGTTTTTCCTGTCCCAGGCATACCCACGATGAGGGTGTAGTCTTTGGAAAGGAGTACCTTTTTCATTGCTTGCCTCTGAGGCTTGTTCAAACCTACATTTAAATTTAAAAACAATGGGAAAAAGAGTATTGAATTTCAATGAGGAAATTAACTATTTTATAAGAAAAACAGTCTCTATTCAAGTCTGTTCTTCAATACATCTTTTCAAAGTAAGAAAATGTAATGTGTGAAAGGATATATGTAAACTACTTCCAAAGAGACTTCGTTTAAAGAATATAATTGCACGTTTAATAAATTATTAAAACACAAAACTACACTTTAGATTAAATTATAAAGAGAATCAAGAAAAATTAATGGAAGCAGACATGCTGATTACAGCATACCTTTTAGAATGCTGGCAACTGTATCCTTTGCATCATGTGGAAGAACAGAACTGAGGTAGGATATAAACTGAGGTTCGCGAAAGTCAATGATTAAATCTCGAAGTTTTTGGCTGAAAAAAAAATGCTTTTAGTAATATTCCTTAGGAAAATGGGGTAAAATTCAGATTCATTCAGTGTTACAAACCTGGCATGAGTGTTTTCCATCAATTTAGAAAGATTTCCTAACGGGGTATCAATATCACAACTTTTTTCTTCCTGGTCCAATCTGAACACAGTTGATTCCGGGAGTACTGACAAGTTCCTAAAACAGCAAAACAGATGTACATGAATGTTTTTCATTTAACATAGTTGGTCTGTATAAGAAATACGTTGCTGTCTGTTAAGAGTAAAGGGGCCAGAATAGCTATTAAAATGATTACCAGCCCCTAATTCATACTTGCCCTGGATTGGCAGGAAAAGGGAGAAGGGGAGGGCACAAGGCACAAAGGTCAAAGCAGTTAGCAATGAGGAACCTACCACATCTGCTGACAATTCACTTGGCCTTGCAATTTAACCTGGACTCACCACCACAGAAGGATGCTGAGCACACGGCTTTCCCTCCTCCAGCCTGGAGTACAGGTCTCTTTCCTGAGGCCTTCTCCCACTCCTCTATCAGCCCCTAAAACCCTGGCATTCCCTAGGGTCCCTTCCCTAGTCCTCTGTACTGCTCTTTCTTGTCATTTCCCCTTGGGTCCCATGGCCTCATATGGCTCTAAATCCCAAATCTACATCTTCAGGCCTAACCTCACATTCCTCTCCCACCGGGTTCCTCACCCAAGCTTCAGGTTTGGATATCCAGCAGGCAGTAAGATCCTTCCACTTGGTTAAAACCCAGGATATGAAAGCTCAATATATTCAAAACTGAACAAGTCTTCGTCCCTACTGAACCAGATCCTCCTTCTGTGGTCCTGATCTTAGTTAATGGCACTTGTACCTACACTGCAGCTCGATCCTTCACTCTCCTTCATCCTTTTCCCAACCCACATATGCAACTGGTATCCAAATGCCAGCCAATTTTACTTTCTCAATACTTCTCAAAGTTATTTCATCCTCTCTGCCAAAACTACCTTGCCCTCAGTCACCTCTAGCCTGGGCCACTATAACAGTCTCCTGGTTTCTTTGCTTTCAGTTTTGCTTCCATTAATTAACTCTATTCTCTACAATGTATCTACAGAAAAATGCAAATCTGATTATCATTCTTCTGTTTCAAATTCTTTAATACAGCTGAATATTATAAGTCAAAACTTCTTAACACGTGTATACGACCTTCTATGACCTGATCTCTCCAATCACTCCCTTATCTTTTACATTTCAGAAATAATTGCCTGCATTTTCCTGATTACTCTGCTTCATACTCTATCACACCATCATGCCTTCACGCATCATGTTCCCTGTCCTGTATACTCTTCTCACACTGCTTCATCAGGCTAACTTATTAATCCACAGGATGAAGATCCAGAATGACCTCTTTCAAAGAGCCTTCCCTGAGCCTCCTAAAATTGGGTTAAATGCCTCTTCTCTGTGTTCCCATCAATGCAAACACTTGTCATGTTAGTCTGAAAATATGTTTATATATCTGTATACCCACGAGACTATAAATTCCTCAAGGATTTGCAAAGCACCTAATACATGGTAGGAACTAAATAAGTACTGTAAGGGACTGCACGGAATCCTAATAGACAAGAGAAATATTATGGCTCACACTCTCATATCATGAAACTCAGACTAGGGTTGGTTATAGCTTAACTGGGCTTACTGAGGGGCAGAGAACAAGCCTAGACATTTCCACTGCAGTTACCCAGAGGTCACTGCATCCCAACTGCTGATCTCCACCCATTAAGAAACGGTGACACATGCCTGCACTTAAATGCAAGGAACGTTGGGGGTGCAGGAAGAGGGGAATATGGATATTGGTAAACATAGATATTAGTCTCTACCACAAATTATCATACCAACTATTCTATTTACTTAATATTTTTCGGGGCCGGCCCCGTGGCTTAGCAGTTAAGTGTGCGCGCTCTGCTACTGGCAGCCCGGGTTCGGATCCCGGGCGCGCACTGACACACCGCTTCTCCGGCCATGCTGAGGCCGCGTCCCACATACGGCAACTAGAAGGATGTGCAACTATGACATACGACTATCTACTGGGGCTTTAGGGAAAAAAAAAGGGAGGAGGATTGGCAATAGACGTTAGCTCAGAGCCAGTCTTCCTCAGCAAAAAGAGGAGGATTAGCATGGATGTTAGCTCAGGGCTGATCTTCCTCACACACACACACAAAAAAATTTCTTTAAATCAACTTACTTTGTATTAATTGAGATAAATATACTTTATATAACAATAATAAATGAAAAAAATTTTTCTTAAAAAAAAAAAGAATGAAATGCTGAGTGCTGAGAGTGCTAAGAAGGAGAAATGAGCTTTATAGCTAACACAGGGTGTTTATTCTGCCTGCTGTACACACAGCTGTGAGAATTAGATAAGATTATGTCCACAGCAGCACTATGGAACATAAAGTACTAAACAAAAGGTTAGCAGTTTGGTACTTTCTCAAAATGTTAAACACAAAATTAGCACATGACCCAGCAATTCCAATACTAGATACATACAAAGGGAAATAAAAATATGTTCATATAAAAATTTATATGTGAATATTTATAGCAACACTAGCCATAACATCCAAAAAGTGGAAACAACTCACATGTCCATCAGCTGGTGAATGGAATGAACCAAATGTGGTCTATGTACATAACGGAATATTCAGCCATAAAAAGGAATGAGGTACTGATAAATGCTGAAGTGTGGATAAACCTCATAAATATTATGCTAAGTCAAAGAAGCCAGACAAAAATGTCACATACTTTATGGTTCTACTTAGATGAAATATCCAGAATAGATAAATCTACAGAGACAGAAAGCAGATTAGCTGTTGCCAGGGGCTGGAGGGAGAGGGGAGAAGGGAGTGATTACTTAATGGGTACGACGTTTCCTTCCAAGGTGATGAAACGTCTTGGAACTAGATAGAAGTGCTGCTTGCACAATACTGTGAATGTACTAAATGGCATTGAACTGTACGTTTTAAAATGGTTAATGGTCAATTTAATGTTATGTGAATTTTACCTCCATTTTTTCAAAAAAGGAATGAAGTACTGATATATGCTACTACACAAAGATGAACCTCAAAAACAGTATGCTAAGTGAAAAAAGCCAGTCACAAAAGACCACATATTGTACAATCCCACTTATACAAAATGTTCAGAACAGGCAACTCTATAGAGACAGAAAGGAAACTGGTGATTACCGAGAGCTGGGGGAGTGACTGCTGAAGGGTACAGAGTTTCTTTCTGGAGTGCTGAAAATGTTCTAAAATTGATTTTGGTGATGATTGCATAACTGTGTGCATGTACTAAAAACCACTGAACTGTACACTTTAAATGAATGAACTATATGGTATGTGATTTATATATCAATAAAGCTATCACCTGCCCACCCTGCAAAAAAGGAAGGTTTCATTACCTGTCTAATAAACAGGTTACTGTTGTCATGTTAATCTCCTTCACATATCCCCTAGACAAAGCAAACAGTGTTCTCTCTTCTCCACTTAAAATAATTCTGTCACCTGCCATTAGATTTGTGATAGGTATGGCACCATTTTTACGCTGGAAATTATGTAAATACTGTCCATCACAAACGGTTCTCACGTGTTCTGTTCTAATCAGGTTTCCAATGCAGCTGCCACTCTCCTCCCTATGAAAGAAAGAAAGAGAAAGCTTCCATTTACATCACACATACAAATACTGTATTTGCATTTTTCCACAATTTACTTGTTTATCTGACTCCTGGAAACTCTAACGCTAATACTGAGACTGTCATTTCTACATTTTCCACAACCTATACTAAAGTGTTAGAAATGCTGGATCCGCGTGGCTTAGCGGTTAAGTGCGCGTGCTCCGCTACTGGCGGCCCGGTTTTGGATCCCAGGCGCACACTGACGCATCGCTTCTCCGGCCATGCTGAGGCCCCGTCCCACATACAGCAACTAGAAGGATGTGCAACTATGACATACAACTATCTACTAGGGCTTTGGGGAAAAAAAAAAAAGGAGGAGGACTGGCAATAGATGTTAGCTCAGAGCCGGTCTTCCTCAGCAAAAAGAGGAGGATTAGCATGGATGTTAGCTCAGGGCTGATCTTCCTCACAAAAAAAAAAAAAAAAGAAAAGAAAAAAGAAATGCTAAGGAAACATTCTCTCTATTAGTTTTATTTTTTTATTTATTTTTTGTGTGTGTGAGGAAGATCAGCCCTGAGCTAACATCCATGCTAATCCTCCTCTTTTTGCTGAGGAAGACCAGCCCTGAGTTAATCTATTGCCAATCCTCCTCCTTTTTTTCCCCTTTTTCTCCCCAAAGCCCCAGTAGATAGTTGTATGTCATAGTTGCATACCCTTCTAGTTGCTGTATGTGGGACGACCCCCAGCATGGCCAGAGAAGTGGTGCGTCCATGCGCTACCGGGATCCGAACCTGGGCCGCCAGTAGCGGAGCTCGTGCACTTAACCGCTAAGCCATGGGGCTGGCCCCTCTCTATTAGTTTTAAAATAACCTCTCACCAATAGACCTCTAGTTAAGTGCTAGGGAGCACCTCCCTTGTTGCACCCACAGGCAGGGATCTCTGAATGATGATAAGTATCAGCACTTTGATCCTTGAATGATACCCCCACCTCCTGTGTTGACACACGTAACATTACGGAAGACAAACTCTAATAACCTGTTCCTGAACCTGATGCGAAGAAAATAGTAACCCATTTCCTTAGTGGTTACAAGAGAATTTATAATTATCGTTATTAAAATAATGGCAAGCAAAGTGATAATTCCGCTGCTTCTAAGAAATAAGCATTAAGCATTTACAACCTCTCAGGCACTACTATTAAATACCATACAACTTCAGAAGCTCGCTGGCACGTACACTTGACATATTCACTGTACTTATGTAGCCTATCAAAAACTACTTATACTTTCTCTGTGTAATGTTTCCTTGTGTTAAAGTCTAGCACTAAGGAAATAACGATTCAATTATTTCTAAAGTCAGATTATTATCAATATTCATCCTGGAAAGAAATAAACGGATCAAAAGCAACTAAATGTTACATAAAGAAAAATACCATGCAAAGATATATACAAATACAACTTTACAAGTAACTTGTGAAAAGTGGATCTCACAACCAAAACTACAATGAGTAGTAGTTTTGGCTATAATTAACAAGACAGGAAACAACAAGTGTTGGAGAGAATGTAGAGAGAAGGGAACTCTCATACACTACTGGTGCAGCCACTATGGAAAACAGTATGGAGATTCCTCAAAAAAATTAAGAATAGAACTACTATATGACCCAGCTATTCCACTACTGGGTATTTATCCAAAGAACATGACAACACAAATGCATAAAGACACATGCACCCCTATGTTCACTGCAGCATTATTCACAATAGCCAAGGCTTGGAAGCAACCTAGGTGCCGAATGGATAAAGGGAGGAATGGATAAAGAAGCTGTGGTATATATACACAATGCAATACTACTCAGCCATAGGAAACAATGAAATCCGGCCATTTGTGACAACTTGGATGGACCTTGAGGGTATTATGCAAAGTGAAATAAGTCAGAGGGAGAAAGTCAAACACGGTATGATCTCACTCATAGCAGAAGATAAAAACAACAAACAATCACATAGAGACAGAGATTAGATTGGTGGTGACCAGAGGGGAAGGGGGGAGGGAGAGGGGTGAAAGGGACAATTAGGGACATGTGTGTGGTGATGGATTGTAATTAGTCTTTGGGGGGTAAACATGATATAATCTACACAGAAATCAAAATATAACGATGTACACCTTAAATTTATATAATGTTATAAACCAATGTTACCGCAATAAAAAAAAAATGGATCTCACAAAATACAAGACTGACCAACTTCAGAAAATTTGAATCTGTATCAAAACTTACTAAAAATATAAACTTTTAAAATACTAGTATTTAAATGATTAAAACTTCATTAATTTGCACTCTACCAATATGCTAAAATTCACCTTATGATATACTCAAGTTTATATTCTTTTCACTGATGAAAAAGGATTTACTAATAATTTTTAAAATAAAATTTCTTGAGGCATATCTAACCTACTGAAAATAACTAACAGTGATGCTCCACTTCGAAACAATTCATTGACAGACATCTGGAGTTGACATGAATAAATGAAAGGCATGTCTTTAACTTGCTACATTACCTGTATTTGTCATGAATTCCAAATGCCATCCCATTAACTAATCCGAATTACTAAAGTTCTATTACGTATTAAATGGATCACTTACATTTCTGAAGCAGGCATTAACCATATATTTTGGTGATTCTTTTTATCATCCTTTGATTGTGACTCCAGGGTTAACATTAGACACCAAAGACTGAAATACTCTAAGTGTGTAGGCTTCAGATGCTGAGTTTCTTCTTTTATTTTGGGCAGCATGCCAATCGGGACTGAACTGTCGTCCATCTGTTGTTCAACTGCTCTAAAGATAAAGCTCCAAGTCAGAGATGTTATAAAGCATTTCACTGGCTGGCTAGGAAATGAGGTATTTCTAAAATAAGTACACGTACATAATGATCATCATAACTTATAACCATAGCCCCTAACTTTCTTTATAAGTCATTTCAACATTTCATAAGCCAAATGGCTTTTTACAAAACAAAATACATAAGAAATTCAAAACGGCATTATTTTGCCTTCAATGACTACCCCACTAACAACTTCTTAAGTTTGGTATACTCTAGCCTTTATTCTTATATGTAGCAAGTTTTGGTTTTTTGTGTGACTGTACTTCCCAAAATCACAGTATTTGTACATCCAGCTCTGTGCCATAAGAAAGTCAACATAAAAACATGAAGAACTGTGTGGAGAATCAATTTTGCTTAATACTGATTTTTAAATTTTCATATAGAAACAAGTATGCTACAGAATAGCATATAAAACACTGAGAATAAGACAAGATTTTAAAAAAGATGTGCTTGTACTATAGGCCCAGACTTCCCATGGTTCACGGTCCTCTGCCATTAAGAGATCCTTTGATACAAGACATTTAAAAGTCCTTTAGGGCCGGCCCCGTGGCTTAGCAGTTAAGTGCGCGCACTCCGCTACTGGCGGCCCGGGTTCGGATCCCGGGCGCGCACCGATGCACTGCTTCTCTGGCCATGCTGAGGCCGCGTCCCACATACAGCAACTAGAAGGATGTGCAGCTATGACATACAACTATCTACTGGGGCTTTGAGGGAAAAATAAATAAATAAAATTTTTAAAAAAAAAGTCCTTTATGTGAATTTTCAGGCTGAATTAGAACTTTAGTTTTGATTTGATCTTGTTTCCCAGTCTGTACTTACATCCAACTACTTTTTTGTGTCCTTCAAAACTTTCATTGGCCTATGAAGGTATAAATGTATATGACTGTTTATAAGACAGTTAATAAACCTCCCATATGTACAAAAATAGACATACATAAACAAGAGGAGTCCATCGGATCATATCAAAGTGTCAATCTGAAAGAACCAATTTCCCTGTTTTTAACTACAAAAGGCCTGAAATTAAACTAGCAACTAAGAAATGGAACACTTCTTGAAACATCATTTAAGAAAAGTTGTACTGTATTCAAAACGCCCATACTACATCTTTCTTAACCAGATTCCATAAGTCCTAAAATTATTTCATTTCCCCAGAAACTACAAGAAAAAAAGATTAAAATTTTGGAAAAAAGTTTAAAAAGCATTCTATTATTCCCCAAGGAAATAGGCTTGTTATAAAATATGAAATAACTGTGCTTTTTTTTTTCCTATTCCTTTCATTTTAGAACTACTATACACAAAGAAAAATAACTAAAGTGAACTCATCAATGCCAGATCAGCCAACAATGTTAAATCACTTTGAGTTGAGTGCATACTTAACTGGAATTAATACTTTGGGAAGACCGTGTGTTTACCTGCTATAAAGAGCACAGTTGCCTATTTGGGAACAATATTTACAGGTTTGCTGTTCCTCAATTATTTGTGGCAAAGGAGCAAGCTTTGTCTTCTCCTTCTCAGTAGCAGATTTGCTAATTCGGTGAAACAAAGAAAATGCCATCTGGTTTCTTAGCCTTAATAATTCTATGGGGAAAAAAAGGGCAGGTGTTTTTAAAGAATTAAGAGATATTTATTATATATCTATTCCATCATATAAGTGAAACTTTAGATTTAAAAACATAAAAAAAGTAAAGAAAAACATTCGTATTTCCCACTTCACTAGAATAACCACTGTTAACATTTTGGTATATTTCCTTCAATTTTTGTTTACTTAATAAGTTCTTTAAATAATCACGTATCTCATAACTAGTAAATATTGTGAAGTTGGTGTTTTATTAGCTGAATGCTAAGATAAATATAGCTATCTAGAATGTCTCAAATATAAGATAGAAAGTTTAAAATAAAGTTTTGTATAATAAAATTTTAAAAGGTTAATGTTTTCAACTATACAGTATTTTGTTAAAATTTCTTTTAAAAAATACCAAAACTACAGGGGCCGGCCCGGTGGCGCAAGCAGTTAAGTGCGCGCACTCCGCTGCGGCAGCCCGGGGTTCGCTGGTTCGGATCCCGGGCGCGCACCGACGCACTGCTTGGTAAACCATGCTGTGGCGGCGTCCCATATAAAGTGGAGGAAGATAGGCACCGATGTTAGCCCAGGGCCGTCTTCCTCAGCAAAAAAAAAGGAGGAGGATTGGCGGATGTTAGCTCAGGGCTGATCTCCTCACAAAAAAAAAAAAAATACCAAAACTACAAATTACAACTTGTCTTAGGCCTAGCAAGTGCAGTGAGCGATTGTCAGGTATAAATATGTATCACAAAAAGCTGAAGAAAAAACAAACAAAATCCAGAGAAGTAAAATTGAGAGAAAACAGCTCAACCTCTTTTATCAAGATGTTTGGCAGGCACAGGGTACATCTGGCCAGTCTTGAGGTAGAGGAGCAGGCCGGCCTCTGGGTCAGCTCTTCTCTCTTGGCTTAGCAGTGTGTACAGAACAAGCTGTAAAAACGTTGTACATTTTGTCAAATAAAACTTCAACTTTCTGTATCTCTATACATCTTTTGCAATCAATACACATTGTAATTTTAAAGTCAAAAGGTCAATTAAGCTATTTCCATTTTGAAAATAACATGAGCCAAATTAGCAAAGGTAACACAATAAACTCAATGTCAGATATTTAATTTCCATGAAACAAACATAATTTTTGCTTCTCAGTTTTACATAGACAAAAAAAAATATTTAGAACTTTTCTTAGTAAATATTTAGGTTTCCAATAAATTAAAGAGGGAAATTAATCAAACTATGTTTTACATTTTCAAGTTAACAGTCTTTAGACACTATTTTCCCTGTTTAAAATAAGTGAACTAAACATTAAAATGCATATTATTTATGTCATAGTTACTGTGACAACTAAATGAGACTAACTCTACAGAGTTTACTGTTTTTTCCAGAGCATGAAGCATCATTAACTGCATTAAGTTTATGTGCTGCTCTTCAGAAAAACCATCTAAGACAAGTTAGAAACAGCTCTTTTTTTTTTTAATTTTATTTATTCATTTATTTTTCCCCCAAAGCCCCAGTAGATAGTTGTATGTCATAGCTGCACACCCTTCTAGTTGCTGTATGTGGGACGTGGCCTCAGCATGGCCAGAGAAGCGGTGCGTCGGTGCGCGCCCGAGATCTGAACCTGGGCCACCAGCAGCAGAGCGCGCACACTCAACCGCTAAGCCACGGGGCCAGCCCAGAAACAGCTCCTTTAATTCATGAAAACACCTTAGCAACAAGAGCAACTCATTTAGTTAGAGTCATATACAACCTAACAACAAGCCGAATTGTTTTCCAAATGATCTCCAAGATTAAAATATTAAATGATTTATGAAGGCCCAGTCTTGAAATCATAAAATTCCAAAATACCAAGACCAGTAATTATAATTAACATGCCTAAGTATAATGTCAAATTATAATTATATTCTTGTTTTCTAAGCTATATTTAAAATATAATGATTAATTTATAGAAGGCAAAAAGTATTACTTGCAGTATAAATATTAATTATACCTATAAACTCATCATTAAGTGCCCAAGACAGGCTTACAAAAAACAAAAATACATTAAATTCAATTGATTTTTGTTCTTTTGCTCCTATCAAAAATAGTGGTGCCTATGCAACTAATAAATGTAACAGAAATATAGAAGAAATCCTAATATAAATAACATAATAATCCTAATATAAATTTTTCAAGAAAATACAATCCCAGATACCTCAATGTTCAAAATATTTACAGAAATACTCACAGTAACCCCAAATATCTACAAAGTAAAATGCAGAAACGTTCAGTCTCATGAAACAATCATGCCAAAGTCTGATATTTTAGCTTGATATCCTAAATTCAACTGTATACAAAAGACTTTTACGAAGGGCGTTGCTTCAACATCTGAGCCTATGAAGCACGTTTTGGGAGGTCTTCTTAAAAGCACCCTACTTGTGGTCCCTTATACAGCAAAGGTACCAAATAAAACTTCTTAAAATTAAAGTGAACTCATAAATGACAAGGGTAGAGCCTTGGGGCTGTGGACTGAAGCAGTCCTCCAAAACTAATGGTCCTTCCATGTTAAGTTTTTTACTCCATGGGAACTGAAGCAGAAGGAAGAGGTACAAAGGACTCTGCTTCTGGGACTTACTAGACGGGAAAAATGTCTGAAATGAAATTCCCTTAATATTATGATAGAAGGAAGTTGCATTAAAAGTTTACAATATTAGTATAATTCAACTGTATCACAAGTTAATAGGTTTTTGTGAGCTGGTTTAGGGATCACAGCTCCATATAATATTTTTCTTTTAGAAAATATGTTTCAAATGCCAAATTACTGACTTACAAAAGAACTTCTGGAATACAATCCACTTATAAACATCTTCCTAATTGAAGGTAGTTTATAACTTAAGCTTTTTCTGTACTACCAGAGTGGAAAAGTCAAATCTTCTAAGAGGGGAAATCTATTTCTTTCCTCATCTCCAATACCTATATAACGCAATGAATTACTATAATTAATTCTTTAACGTCTCCTTGTTTCCTGCACAATGAATATGCAATATAAACTCCAATATTTTTGTTTGAGCCTTGCTCTAGTAAATTTCCTCATTTTTTTAATACAAGAAGTATTATTTTATTCTCAAAGTTCTTTGTGCAGCTTCTCTTCTTGCAAAGATGAAAGTTCCAACTGAAGAAAATTAAACACAGTAATATTCTTTGCCTTGAAGGCACTACAACTTAGAGCAGCAACCTTAATAAGGACAAGTCTTTGAATCTAGACCACTTTAGATGTGAAATGCTTCTATATTTCTTTCTTTTAGCATTCTGAAGTGATTTCAAACTTGTCCTAAAAAAATAAGTAAAGGGCCGGCCCCGTGGCTTAGCGGTTAAGTGCGCACGCTCTGCTACTGGCGGCCCGGGGTCGGATCCCAGGTGCGCACCGACGCACCGCTTCTCCGGCCATGCTGAGGCCGTGTCCCACATACAGCAACTAGAAGGATGTGCAGCTATGACATACAACTATCTACTGGCGCTGTGGGGGAAAAATAAATAAATAAAATTAAAAAATAAATAAATAAGTAAAAAATTTTCAGTTGCACATACACAGAACACATTTCTTCACATCTCTGACTTCAAAAATAGCTTTTCTTCTATCTTGGCATGATTCTCCTTCTTCAGGGCTGTCATCTAGCTAACTCTTTAGTTGATAATCTCAGCCATTTCTGTATTACCCAAGTGAAAAATTCAAGTCTTCTAACAGGGGAAACCTATTTTTCCCTCCACCTCGAATACCTGTGAACCCAATAGTAGCTGAAACAACAACAAGGTTGCCTTACTGTTCATTCCCAAACTGAAAAGCTTTCACGAAAACCTCTGGTGTCTGGTACACAATTAAGAACGCCAAGAAACACTTAATAAGAGAAAGACTCTTCAATCCCTGATTCTACAATTCAGTATTTTGAAATTGAATCTTATTTTATATAAAATCTCCTGAAATAATATGTGAAATTCCAAGGGCCAAAGAAAATTTGAGTTATATTACAAATGCTGTTATTCGTTATATTATTTATTCCCTTAATACATACTATACCATAAAAACACAATAATATTACTATCTTCTAGTCTTATCTTTGCTGATTTAAAAGTGTCTAGAGGGGCTGGCCCCGTGGCTTAGCAGTTAACTGCTCGCGCTCCGATACTGGCGGCCCGGGTTCGGATCCTGGATGCACACCAACGCACCGCGTGTCGGGCCATGCTGAGGCAGTGTCCCACATACAGCAACTAGAAGGATGTGCAACTATGACATACAACTATCTACTGGGGCTTTGGGGAGAAAAAGGGAAAAAAAAGGAGGAGGATTGGCAATAGATGTTAGCTCAGGGCCGGTCTTCCTCAGCAAAAAGAGGAGGATTGGCATGGATGTTAGCTCAGGGCTGATCTTCCTCACACACAAAAAAAAGTGTCTAGAACACACATCAGACTGCCAATGTGGAAATGGGCAGAGGGAATGGAAATATTCAGAAAACAAAATAGAACTTTATGTTAAATACTTTGATTTGTTAAGTCACTATAATGAATATAAATTTCAGATACTTTTGAAGGACAACACAAGATAATTATATTTATCAGAGAGAAGAAAAGATGATAAAAAACTTGAATTTAACATAACGATAAGACACGGCCCTTATTTCATTTTAGATAAACATCAATAAAACCAGAGTAAAGGTTGGAAATAAAAGAATAAATTTATACTGATGTTTCCTAAAGAGTATCCTATGCAGATGTTACGTGAAAAAAATAGCTCCATGGTAAATTAGCTTTAGGAAACATTAGGTTAAACACAGCTAAAACAAATCGTATTACTTTAAGATTTTTCAGAAACTTTAACAGGGTAATGTGCATCATAAAATCTCCAAATATACTTGGCTTTCCCTTCCCCCTGTACATCGCCAAGAAATTCCTTTTTTAGGAGCATCTGTTTAGTTTGGCAGCATAAATTTGGCAACACTGGTTCAGCTGTTGTATTTCTTTGCTGGAGAAAACTTTCTGCTGCAACCATGTATACATTTATAAAACAAACTGAGTACTCTGGATGTATCACAAATTGAAAAGTACTACAGGAAACAAATAAAAATTACCTGAATTAAACCAAAATATATAAAGCAGACTACATTTTAAAATATATTAAACATTCTGACAATTTTCTTATTAAGATTTACCTGACTACGGTGTTCAATAGAATTTGATTCTTTGCCAGTTTTAAGTTCCAGTGGCATTATCTTATATTTCGTTTTACATCCTCGATGTATTTTCACACCAACTGTAACATCTATTTTGCCCTTCAATCCAAACCTAGGGGACCAAATGCTTTCTTCAATATCCAGCGCATTTACGACCTCAATATTACATGTTGAATTATTGCTACTACCATCACTTGGCCTAAAAAAAAAAAAATTAGAACACTTAGCTCATTTCTCATCTGTTGGCATTGACTCTATTGCATACAGAGAATGCAGGAATGGGAAAGAGTCTACATATCATTATAACAGCGATTCTCAAAGTGCGGTTCCTGGACAAGTAGCATCAGCATCGCCTGGGAACTTGTTACAAATGCAAATTCTCAGGCCCCCACTCCAGACCTGCTCAGTCAGAAACTCTAGGTAAGGCCTAGCAATTTAACAAATCCTCCAACTGACTCTGATGCACACTCAGGTTTCAGAACCACTGTCTTGTAGGCTGTAACTCATGTAATTTAAATTTTCTTAATATTTATCATCTGTCTCTTTCAGTTCATTCCTATTACAATCTTCCTAACTCAGGCCTTTATTTCCTCAGGCCTAGATTACTACAACAATCTCACCACTTGGACTGCTGGAGCCAAAATACCAATCTGAGTATTCTGATATACAATTATTACACAGATTAATACACAATGGCTTGCATGTGGTTGCACTCTAGGTAGCAAGGGATGTGTTCCTTCATGTAACACCATATTAAAATGCAGAAGAATGAGCTGTCTTTCTCCATTATCTATGCAGCGTGGGGCTTGAACATCCAACACATCATCCCTACACCCCCCTGACAATCCTCAGAGGAGTCATGAGCTCCTACGCTTACTCATTATTTTCTTCACTTAATCATTAAATGGATCCATCTCTGTCACCATCAATATTTAAAACTAAGTACTCAACATTGTTTTTCATATTAATAAAGAGGTTCTGATTTTAATATCTTAACTGTTAAATAAGCCAAGAGCACAGGAAGGAAGAAAAAAAGGAATATGTAAATGTTGAAGCAATTGGAAGAGATGAAAATAACTTTTAAAGCCACTTACACTTCTCTTATCTAAGATTTACTCATTTTCAGAGCAGTAAGTTATTCTGTAGAAGAAAAGTCAGTTAAGAGTTTTTATTTATTAATCCTATTTAGACTCAAAGCCATATAAAATATTAAATCTAATGGAAATCTTACATGAAAAGGATAAATTTTCTGGTAATAAAACATATATCATATAAAAATCAAGATTCAAAAAGTATAAGAATTCTGGCTGTTAGAATACATGATTTAGTTGACTTCAGTTTACTAATTTCACGTTTTTTTGATCAGCAGCGATTTCTGAACAAATGAGAATATTTTCTAAGAAAAAGAATACTATCTTCAGCAATTTTTTTTCTTAAATCTGTTTCAGGATGCTTCAAGTATAATCTCCAGGAATATATGTATACTTCTGCAATCTTCAAAAAAGACAATAGAGGAATTCAGGGAAGTCACACTTACCTGAAATTTCTTAAATATTAATCTGTTTTCTCTCACCAAATGTTATTTGATCATGATATGTATTCAAATATTATATAAAATAAAGCAAAAAATTTATAAAGTATCACATGTATACTTAAAAGATGATAGGTAATGAAATTTTTAACATTGCTACTAAAATTCATTCCCCTAGAAAAAGAAGTAATATGATTTTAGACCTAGATCTGTGGAACAAGTATTTCAACTTAACTACTATGATTTTAATCAACATAACGCTGTAAAACTCCTTTGAGAACCATCTGATGGAGACTATAGCATCAAGAAGATGATGAAAATATACATTTATTACTTATGGGTGACAAAGGTTGTCTCTTTAAATGGCTTTTAAATGTCTCACCCTTTGCTTTAAAGTCTCAAGTTATTTATTTTTTACAGACTAGCTATAAGCTGCTGGGAAAACGATGCAAGCTAAGTACGGAGGAGTGCCTCCTTCACAGACAGACAAAAAGAAGATTCCATCGCGGGGCTGGCCTGGTGGCGCAAGTGTTAAGCGCGCACGCTCTGCTGCGGTGGCCCAGGGTTTGCCGGTTCGGATCCCGGGCGCGCATGACGCACCGCTTGGCAGGCCATGCTGTGGCGGCATCCCATATAAAGTGGAGGAAGATGGGCACGGATGTTAGCCCAGGGCCAGTCTTCCTCAGCAAAAAAAAGAGGAGGATTGGCAGATGTTAGCACAGGGTTGATCTCCTCACACACACACAAAAAAGCTTAAGAAGATTCCATCGGAAATAACTGAAACAAAGAAAAGTCTTGTACCAAAACATAAAGATGAGAACACTGGGCTTGGAAACAAGAGATTCCTTATTCTAGGCTCAGCTCTCCCACTGGTTTTTCATGTAAAACCTGGACAAGTCACACCACCTCTCTGGACCTCAATTTCCTAATTTGAAATCTAGGACTTGATCTCAAAAATTCGTCTCAGGTCAAACCACCTCTGTGGACCTCAATTTCCTAATTTGAAATCTAACACTTGATCTCAAAAATTCGTCTCAGGTCAAACCACCTCTCTGGACCTCAATTTCCTAATTTGAAATCTAGGACTTGATCTCAAAAATTCGTCTCAGGTCAAACCACCTCCGTGGACCTCAATTTCCTAATTTGAAATCTAACACTTGATCTCAAAAATTCGTCTCAGGTCAAACCACCTCTCTGGACCTCAATTTCCTAATTTGAAATCTAGGACTTGATCTCAAAAATTCGTCTCAGGTCAAAGATGACTCTGAATCCCACCTTTTCCTTGGCTTCTATGACACACTTCTTCCAGGCTACCCAGTCTCTTGCTGGTCCACCCTAAGCCTCCTTCGACGGATTCTACTTTCTCCCTCTGTCCTCATACACAGTTACCTCCCAGGGTTCCATGCCCCTTCTGTTGCCCCATATGTTTCCTCTCAGCAACCCCTCCACTTCTATGTTTTCAATTACCACTAATGCACTGAGTTCTTGGAAGGCTGTAGACTCGCTGTAACACCAGTAACTAGCATGATCCTGGGCACAGAGACAGCATGTAATACATGCTTGCTGAATAGGTAAGTCCATGAGTCTATGAGAAAATGCAGCTTATCACTGCAGAAACAAGTAAATTTTTTTCCCCCCAAAGCCCCAGTAGATAGTTGTATGTCATAGCTGCACATCCTTGCTGTATGTGGGACGCGGCCTCAGCATGGCCAGAGAAGCGGTGCGTCAGTGTGCACCCGGGATCCGAACCCGGCCTGCCAGCAGCAGAGCGCACACACTTAACCACTGAGCCATGGTGCCGGCCCAACAAGTAAATTTTAACCAAAAGAAAATACATGCAGACAAAATGCTAAAACAAACAGTAAAAGAAAAGCTAATATCTTTTAAAACAACAATGAAAATGGATGTGCACCACAATTTAAAATCTCAAGTGGGCCAGCCCCGTGGCTTAGCGGTTAAGTGCGCCCGCTCCGCTGCTGGTGGCCCCGGTTGGGATCCTGGGCGCGCACCGACGCACCACTTCTCCAGCCATGCTGAGGCCGTGTCCCACATACATCAACTAGAAGAATGTGCAGCTATGACATACAACTATCTACTGGGGCTTTGGGGGGAAAATAAATAAATAAATAAAATTATTAAAAAAAAAAAGTTATTCAGATAACAAAATGTCATGAGATAAAATATTGAGAATATTGAGAAAGGGTTAAGAATATTGATATAAATGGAAGTTGTGCCTATTTAAAGAAAAATAAAATGTTGCCTGTTTAAAAAAAAGGGAAATCAGATCAAAACCCTCTGCACAAACTCTCCAGTGGCTTCCCATCTAATCAGAACAGCAGTCAAAGTCCTGACGTGGCTTACAAGGCCCCAGGAGAGCCACTTCTTTTTTGTTTTGTTTTGTTTTTGTGGGGAAGATCGGCCCTGAGCTAACATCTGCCAATCCTCCTTTTTGCTGAGGAAGACTGGCCCTGGTCTAACATCTGTGCCTATCTTCCTCCACTTTATATGGGACACAGCCACAGCATGGCTTGACAAGCAGTGTCTCAGGTGCGAGCCCGGGATCCGAACCCGGGCTGCCAGCAGTGGGGCGCGTGCACTTAACTGCTACGTCCCGGGGCCGGCCCCAGGAGAGCCACTTCTGCTCCTTCCCAGCTCACTCCACAACAGCCACAATGGCAGGTGTGCGTCACCCACAGGGCTTTTGCCTGAAATGCTCTTCTTGGAGATAGCTGCATAGCTCCCTCCTTCATTTCTTTCAGGCTTCCACTAACTGCCACCTTAACAGAGAGGACTTTCACGACCATTCTATGAAAATGATATGTCCCATCACCACCACCACCAACTCTCTTTTCCTTGTTACCCTCCCCATTATTCTACATGGCACGGACCACAATCTGGCGCCCCGTTACTTGTTCAGTAGTACAGAAGCTCCGTGGAGTCACTGGCTTTTTTTTTCCCCTACTATAATCCCAGCACCTAGAATATTACTTCCCAGAAATTAGGCATTCAATAAATATTTGCTGAATGGGTGAATAACAGAAAAGAAAAAAAGTATTACCTATAAATGTTTATCAATGCTACTTTAAGGGGAAAAAAAGTAAAAAGCAAACCAAATGCCAAATAGCATTAAATGGCTAAACACAGTATTTAAGCATATAGCACAAATCCATGACACAGTCTATATATGATAGTAACAGAGAGAAATACATATGAAATTAGGACCCCCAAAATATTTACAAATTGATTATTTTATTCAAAAACATACCTACAGGGGCCGGCCCCGTGGCGCAAACGGTTAAGTGTGTGCGCTCCGCTGCGGCGGCCCGGGGTTCGCCAGTTTGGATCCCGGTCCCTGGCGCGCACTGACGCACCGATTGTCAAGCCATGCTGTGGCGGTGTCCCATATAAAGTGGAGGAAGATGGGCATGGATGTTAGCCCAGGGCCAGTCTTCCTCAGCAAAAAGAGGAGGATTGGCAGATGTTAGCTCAGGGCCGATCTTCCCCACAAAAAAAAAAAAAAACAACCTAACTAAGAATTAGAAGATTTTATTATAATGAAAATAGAATCTTCTATTCATTAGATTATTTTTTGTCCTGGAAAGATACTCAGGAGTATAATTTATAAAATAAGTAAACAAAAAGGCTGGTTGTAATAACTTGACCTTTACAAGGCTTTAACGCAACATACAGAACAGAATCCTGGTCTAAACATATGAATACCGTATAAACAAAACAGGTTTCTTACAGAGAGAACTGCATCTGCGGGAAGTCAGCTGAAGTATGTTTACACATGAAATCTCCAGCCCATTTAGAAAATGAAGGCAGATACTCCTCTACGTCTTGTTTTATTTCATCTTGATTCAGATTTAAGCGGTACCTGCAAAAATAAGAGACTAAATATGAAAGTATAAATATTTAAAAAGTAAATAAGGACAAAAATACCGAAATAAGCAACCCAAGTACCCATCCACTAATTAATGGATAAACAACGATAAGTACATACAATGGAATATTATTCAGCCTTAAAAGGAAGACAGCAGGGTGCCGGCCCAGTGGCATAGTGGTTAAGTTTGCTCACTCTGCTTCAGCGGCCTGAGGTTCCCGGGTTCGGATCCCTGACGCGGACCTACACACCGCTCGTCAAGCCATGCTGTGGCAGGATCCCATATAAAGTAGAGGAAGATGGGCACAGATGTTAGCTCAGGGCCACTCTTCCTCAAGCAAAAAGAGGAGGACTGACAACAGATGTTAGCTCAGGGCCAGTCTTGCTCACCACAAAAAAAAAAAAAAAGGAAGACAGCAGAGCCCTATCAGTGCTCTAAAAGAGCTGGTTCAGCAAGCAAGGCAAATTTAGCAACTCTGGCTCTGCCAACATTGCTTCTCCTGAGCACAATAGCAACCTCAAGTCGAAAGATAAACCTCACCTCTGTCAGAATGGCTGTTATCAAAAAGACAAGAGGGGCCGGCCCCGTGGCTTAGCAGTTAAGTGCGCGCACTCTGCTACTGGCAGCCTGGGTTCAGATCCCAGGCGTGCACCAACACACCGCTTGTCAGGCCATGCTGAGGCAGCGCCCCACATACAGCAACTAGCAGGATGTGCAACTATGACCTGCAACTATGACATACAACTATCTACTGGGGCTTTGGGAGAAAAAGGGAAAAAAAAAGGAGGAGGATTGGCAATAGATGTTAGCTCAGGGCCGGTCTTCCTCAGCAAAAAGAGGAGGATTGGCATGGATGTTAGCTCAGGGCTGATCTTCCTCACAGAAAAAAAAAAAAAGACAAGAGGTGCTGGGGCTGGCCCGGTGGTGCAGCGGTTAAGTACGCGCGCTCCACTGCGGCAGCCCGGGGTTCACAGGTTCAGATCCCGGGCACGCACCAACGCACCGCTTGTCAAGCCACGCTGTGGTGGCGTCCCATATAAAGTAGAGGAAGATGGGCACAGATGTTAGCCCAGGGCCAATCTTCCTTAAGAAAAAAGGGGAGGATTGGCATCGGATGTTAGCTCCGGGCTAGTCCTCCTCACAAAAAATAAAAAAATATAAAATAAAATGAAAAAGACAAGAGGGGCCAAGATGTTAGCTCAGGGCCACTCTTCCTCAAACAAAAAGAGGACGATTGTCAACCAATGTCAGTTCAGGGCAACTCTTCCTCACAAAAAAAAAAGAACAAGAAATAAGTTTTGGAGAGGATACGGAAAACAGAGAACCCTAATACACTGTTAGTGAGAGGGTAAATCAGCGCAGCCACTATGGAAAACAGTATGGAGGTTCCTCAAAAAATTAAAAATAGAAATACCATACAATCCAGCAATTCCACTTCTGGGTATACATCTGAAGAAAACAAAAATTTGAAAAAATATGTGCACCCCTATGTTCTCTGCAGCATTATTTACAATAACCAAAACGTGGAATAAACCTAAGTGTCCATCGATAGATGAATGGATAAAGGAGATGTGGTATATAGCAGTGTCTGTTGCCAAGGCGCCAGCCTGGTGGGCCTGAAGGGGTAACCTTCTTGGTGTCGCCCTCTCCACACTTCCTGGAGGTCGAGATGTTGGGGCTCAGATACCCAGAGATGGAGGGCTGTCGTAACCTGCTCGGCCTGCTGGACGAGATCATGGCCCTGTGTGACACCATCACCAACTACCTGGTGCAGCCTGAGGACTGCCAAGATGCCATTCGTGCAACACTAGTGTACAGTCAAAGTGTAGAACTTTTGAGGAATAAAAAGTCCAGTGAGAAATCATTTTTAAGTACTTGGCAGCACAGGGGGCTATTATACCTCCAGCTACTGAAAAACACCACCTTATTCAGCATGCAAAGGATTATTGGAACAAGCAATTACAACTGAAATTAAAGGAAACTCCAGAGCCAGTAAAGACAGAGGATATTAGACTCATTCAACAGCAGGAAAAAGAAGATAAAAAAGCTGAAAAAGTGGATTTTCGTTGATTAGGAGAATAATTCTGTCACTGGTTCTTTGACCTTCTTAATTCTCAGAATCCTCTTCTGGGACCACCTCGAGATGAATGGGGGGGGCCACAGCACTTCCGGCATGATGGCAAGCTTAGGTTTCATTACAACACACCTCAACAAAATGTGATAGACTACCATGCAGCAGACATTGTGAGCCTTCATCTGCTATCACTAGTGAAAGAAGAGTATCTTTTTCAGTCCCAACCTGGACTCCCGTGGACTGAAATGTGCTGCTTCTCCCCATGGTCTAGTTACGGTTGGAGTTGCTGGGACTGTCCACCGAGGGAACACTTGTTTGGGCATTTTTTTTTATTGTGAAATTTTTGTTGTACATTAGTGTTTATCAGTCACCATATAAGTGGATCCCTCCAATCCTTGTGCCCACCCCCACCCCCCTAGTCTCTGGTAACCACCAAACAGTTTTCTCTGTCCGTGTGTTGGTTTATCTTCCACATATAAGTGAAATCATGCACTGTTTGTCTTTCTCTTTCTGGCTTCTTTCACTGAACATAATACCCTCCAGGTCCATCCATGTTGTTGCAAATGGGACGATTTTGTCTTTCTTTATGGCTGAGTAGTATTCCACTATATATACATACTACATCTTCTTTATCCAATCATCAGTCGAGGGACACTTGGGTTGCTTCCATGTCTTGGCAATAGGGAATAATGCTGCAATGAACACAGGGGTGCATAAGCCTCTTTGGATTGTTGATTTCAGGTTCGTTGGGTAGATACCCAGTAGTGGGATAGCTGGATCATAAGGTATTTCTATTTTCAATTTTTTGAAGAATCTCCATACTGTTTTCCATAGAGGCTACACCAGTTTGCATTCCCACCAGCAGTGGATTAGGGTTCCCATTTCTCCACAGCCTCTGCAGCATTTGTTGCTTTTTGTCTTGGTGATTATAGCCATTCTAACGGGTATAAGGTGATATCTTAGTGTGGTTTTGATTTGCATTTCCCTGATGCTTAGTGATGTTGAGCATCTTTTCATGTGCCTATTGGCCACATGTATCTCTTCTTTGGAGAAGTGTCTGTTCATTTCCTCTGTGTTTGGGCATTTTTGAACAAATTTTTGGACCTATCCACTTTCCTTTTGTGGAGAATATTTGGGAAATCAAATTTATCAACCTGAGGGCCAGCCCCGTGGCTTAGTGGTTAAGTACGCGCACTCCGCTGCTGGCGGCCTGGGTTCAGATCCCGGGCGTGCACCGACGCACAGCTTCTCCAGCCATGCTGAGGCCGCATCCCACATACAGCAACTAGAAGGATGTGCAGCTTTGACATACAACAATCTACTGGGGCTTTGGGGGAAAAATAAATAAATAAAATTAAAAAAAAAAAATTTATCAACCTGAAAATTATTGGAGAGGGTTCCCTTGCTCCTGTAAAATTAATGGAAATTAAACAAATTATTACATTTGAACCAAGAGATCTAGAGGCCTTTTATAATGTAATCACTTTATGTGTACCTACAAAGTACGGCTTAATGTAAGGCAGGCACTGGATAGTGGAACCGGAGACCAAACTTTATGTAGTGGGAATGAGGCATTGTTGAACAAAAGAGAACTGAGTTTACCTAACCCTCTACAGCACTGAGTATCGTACACCAGTCTAAAAAATCTTCTATACAGAAACTCTTCCAAATACTACATCAGCAATGTCTAAGTGATTGCAGACGTGAAGACTGACATATTTTAGTTGAAATATCTTTCTTGACCACAGACTAACATGTGAATACTTGCCTCTTACCTCAGTTGCAGCAAATGTTCTGAGAGCTTAATGCAGTTCATCAAATAAATCCCACCTTAGATGTTATAACTAACAGTGTGCCTTAGAAACCAGGTAATATTTTCATTTTACTTAGTGAATATTCTGCTAATATCTATACTTTTCATATGGGAAAGGATTTATAGTGTTCAAGGCTTCCCCTTTTTAAGTTTCTCATTTACTTTTATCTAAATTTGGATAATTTTACAAATGCATCTCATGACAGTAGTGTTAAAAAAAGGTACATATTTTAGAGATGTTTAACGTAAACTCAGAGTTCTCATTTTAGAAAACTTGAATGACGTTCTTATGTAAAAAGTTCAATAATTTAGCAGGTGGAGAAAAATTTACTTTGCCTTTTTAAATATTTGAGGAACATTTTTCAAAGTTATCTACTGTAGTCCAAGCTAAAAATCTTATAATCTGCAAGATTTTCTGAACTATTTTGGGCAATGATAAGTGCTATTCTCAAAACAGATCTTATTCTTATCAAAGCCTTCAGCTAACAGTTTTATAGAGCATTTATTGTAATAACATATAAAGGAAACATATTACTGAAATCTTTAAAAAGGTGTGCCCAATTCCTAACTTTTAAATGTTTTTCCTCTTGATTGATCTTGGAAGAGGTGACCAAAAAAAAAAAAACCACTCACAAATTTATAATGTGGGCATAAATACATATATAGAGAGATATTTACTCCCATATCATAAATTAAAATTATTAGGATTTTTTCACCTCTAATTTGTTTTACTAGGTTTGCATTACAAGGTTAAGTTGCTAGGTTAATTACATAGTTACTTTAAAGTTTAAATTCTTCATCACTTAGCAGCTACTTGCTGATCTTGGATTTAGTTAATAATTTTAATTTACAAAAATGCCACTTGGAAAAAAATTCAACTGGGAGATGTCATGATGATGTATTGTACATGTTAATTTTTACCTTTAACTCTACTCATGATCATCTACAGTGACTGATAAGAATTTGGAAGCAGGAGGAGAAAACTCATCTTTTATGCTTTTTTAATGCCATGCCTCTTACAAGGAGTACAAATTGGTATGTCCTAAAATAAGAACTTAATAAAGGAGGGAAATCCCTTTTGTCTGCTGTAAGATATTCTTTAAACTTAAAGCCAAGTTTTTTCTTTTTTAAGTTGGAAGTATCACTGTAACATGTAACTGATAAATATCCTAAGTAAAGGATAAAATTAAAAACAAAACCACGATGTGGTATGTGTGTGTGTATATATACATGGAATATTAGCCATAAAAAAGAATGAAATCTTGCCATTTGCAAAAACATCATTGGACCTAGAGGGTATTATGCTAAGTGAAATAAGTCACATAAAGACAAACACCATATGACTTCACTTACATGTGGAAGCTAAAAAACAAAACAAACAAAACAAAACAGAAACAGACTCCCAGATACAAAGAACAAACTGGTGGCTGCTAGAGGGGAAGGGTAGGGGAATGAGCAAAATAGGTGAAGTGGATTAAGAGGTACAAACTTCCAGAAATAAAATAAATAACTCACGGGGATATAATGTACAGCACAGGGAATAGAGTCAATAATATTGTAATAACTTTGTATGGTGACAGATGGTAACTAGATATATCGTGGTGATCATTTTGTAATGTATAAAAATATCAAAGCACCGTGTTGTACACCTGAAACGAATATAATATTATATAATAAATAACTAATATAATAATATATAATATTATATAATAATGTCAATTATACTTCAATAAAAATAATTAATTAAAAAAAAAAAAAAGAGAGAGAGAAGCTGAAATTTCTCAAGCCAGGGAGCAACTGCTGACGCCAAAGTGCCCCAAACAATCACACACTAGGGCCGGCCCCGTGGCTTAGCGGTTAAGTGCGCACGCTCCGCTACTGGCGGCCCGGGTTCGGATCCTGGGTGCGCACAAATGCACCGCTTCTCCAGCCATGCTGAGGCCGCATCCCACATACAGCAACTAGAAGGATGTGCAACTATGACATACAACTATCTACTGGGGCTTTGGGGGAAAAAAGGAGGAGGATTGGCAATAGATATCAGCTCAGAGCTGGTCTTCCTCAGCAAAAAGAGGAGGATTGGCATGGATGTTAACTCAGGGCTGATCTTCCTCACAAAAAAATAAATAAACAAAATAAAACTGTTTAAAAAAAAAAAAAAAAACAATCACACACTCAGACTACCAGAGCTAAAGGTTATCCCTGCAAAAAGCTATTTGAAATCTAGAAACTTCTAGTTGATAAAAGAGGACGTAGGTGAGGATGAGGAGAGGGAAAGAAGGACTCATATATTGCCGGCAGAAATTAAACTGGAACAAGGCCTATACAAAGCAATTTGGCAATATATATCAAAATTTTAAATGTACCCAGACTGCATCATGTCCTGGAGGGGGAAAAATGCCATAAAGAACATTATTGGACAAAACTGAAATGCAAACAGATCAGACAAAAGTATTCTATCAATACTAAATTTCCTGAAGTTAATAACTGTACTATGGTTACATAAAAGAAAAATCCTTACTCTTTGGAAATACACACTTAAGTATACATCATGGTTTTTTACCTCAGGGACATGAGCCCTGAGCCCGCTCAGCTCAGTGTAAGAGAGAACATGTCATGATCAAAGCCCTTGGCCAGCAGCAGGCTGACACACCAGGCTGAGGCCCCACACCTGGCTAACAAAGGTCACCACGTGCCTGGCCTGAGCCACCACACAGTGGTCTGGGCACAAGAGGCCCAAAGGGAGGGTGAGCAGGGCCAGCTCTGCCCACTGCAGTGGGGGCCCCTGAGCCCACAGGGCATCCCAGGATGTCCAGGGCTCTGCTCGGCCTGCTCTATGGCCAGTGGCTTCGTGATATACAGCCCATCATGTATACCATGATGTACACTACTGATATACAGCCCATCTGTATATATCATGATGTATACTACTGATATACAGCCCATTGTGTATACCATGATGTATATTACTTAATCTTGGGAGGAGAATCTACACAAACATGCTCACATATAATAAGTGAATCTGAGTAAAGAGTATATGGATGTTCCTTGTACTACTCTTGCAACTTTTCTCTAAATTTGAAGTTATTTCCAAATAAAAAGATTTTTTAATGCATATATCCTGTGGCCCAACAATTCCACATTTAAGTATTGAGCCCAGATATATGCCTGCACAGGTATAAAATAAAGGATAATCAAAGGTATTTATTATAGCATTGCTAATAAAAGCAAAAATTGAACTGCCAACGGGATACTTAAATAAATTACAGTACATCCATACAATAAAACACTATACCACTATTAATTAAAAATGAGATAGCTCAATAAGTACTGACATGGAATTAATCTTTATACACAATGATGTGTATGGTATGCTACCTAAAAAATAAAATATAAATATATATGCATACTACCACACATAAATGTTTGAAATCTCTGTGGAAGGACATACAAGAAACTGGTAACAGTGGTTGCCTCTGGGGAGAGGAACTGAGAACTACGAGAATACGGGTAGAAAGGACTTACTTTTTACTGTGTATCCTCTTCTACTATTTTTTTTTTTTCCCCAAAGCCCCAGTAGATAGTTGTATGTTATAGTTGCACATCCTTCCAGTTGCTGTATGTGGGACGTGGCCTCAGCATGGCCGGAGAAGCGGTGAGTCAGTGCGCGCCCGGGATCCGAACCCGGGCCGCCAGTAGCGGAGCGTGCGCACTTAACCGCTAAGCCACGGGGCCGGCCCCCCCCTTGTACTATTATAACACCATGTTATTATACAAGTTATTACTTGTATAATACAAATACAAATATAATACAATACACAATGGTGTGCACTTGTACAACTGGTGTGCATGAATGTACTACTGTGTACTAATGGTGTGCACGAATTTATAACCTATTTAGAAATAATAATTTAGGGGCCGGCCCCGTGGCTTAGCGGTTAAGTGCACTCGCTCCGCTGCTGGTGGCCCAGGTTCGGATCCCGGGTGCACACCGACGCACCGCTTCTCTGGCCATGCTGAGGCCGCGTCCCACATACAGCAACTAGAAGGATGTGCAACTGTGACATACAACTATCTACTGGGGCTTTGGGGGAAAAATAAATAAATAAAATTATGAAAAAAAAAAGAAATAATAATTTATTATTAAAAAAAAGAACCTGCACAATTGGGTAATCTTTTTCCTCAATAAATTTGTCCAACCATCCTGGAACCATTCCTTATTGTCATGATCTCCTTAGGCAGACTCTTCCCAGTCTTTTACTTTTTACAGACCAGCACTCTTTTTAAAGTTTCTAAACCAGTCTATACTGGTTATTTAATGTCTTCTGCATTTAAATTCTCCCTTTTTAATTTTAGCCAACTCACAGAAAACTGACATGTAATAGCCTGGTCTTTCCTGAGATTATTAAGGTACTTAGCAATTATTAAGGTAGTATCTTCAGGCCTAGACTTTTATCGACATAATGAGAGGGTAGAGTTGAACAGATCTTTCTCCGTACTAAGGGAGAAGGGTCTATGAGAGAGGGTGGAAAAGAACTCTGAATCTGTTATTTTAGGATTTAGGAATTTAAAAAAGTATTCTCTTGAACAGGATTGATATTACTGTGGATGGGCAAGAATTATGAGGGAATTAATATTTTCATAATTATGAAATGAAACATATTTTCCCTTAATAACTTAGAATATCATGGTAAATAACAATCACACAATTCAGTGATACCCAAGGATCTGCTACGAATGCATTCCCTCCAAAATTCTGACCTTCACAGTCTTATATTTTTAAAAATACTTCCCTCTTTCCTGTAATAAAACCATCAGCTCTCATATTATGTGACTGGGAGGTTCCTCTCTGCTGCATCTTGGAAACCAGATAACTAAGACTGTTAGATATTAATGAAAAATAATAAGAGATGCTGAGAGTATGAAAGACACTCCATTATGTAAAGTGCACAAGGTTTAATACATGGACCTCATGAATTCTGAACAAGGCTGCTCTCAGACATCTTGTTTTCTTTCATCCTTGCATTCAAGCTGGAGTCTAGACTAATCAGGTTGCCTGATACCTGAATATCTGTGGTAGTTTAAAATATGTCCACAAATTCTTTGACACTCCCTTAACAAGATGGCAGCCAATTCTCTATACTTGAGAGAGAGCTAGACTTAGTGACTTGCACCTAATGAATTAAAAAAACCAGAAGTGGGAGGCAGGCCCAGTGGCGCAAGTGGTTAAGTGCTCGCGCTCCGCTTCGGAGGCCTGGGGTTCCCAGGTCCGGATCCCAGGCGCGCACCGACATGCCACTTGTCAAGCCATGCTGTGGCGGAATCCCATATAAAGTAGAGGAAGATCGGCACAGATGTTAGCCCAGAGCCAATCTTGCTCAGCAAAAAAGAGGAAGATCGGCATTGAACGTTACCTCAGGGCTAGTCCTCCTCACAAACTGATTAATTAAACAAACAAACAAACAAACCAGAAGTGACAATGCATGAGTTCAGAGACTAGGTTATACTTTTTTTTTCCAAACTATTTTTTTTTGAGGTAACTTTGGTTTATAACAGTACATAAATTTCAGGTGTACATCATTATATTTCTCTTTTTTAACTTTTTATTTATTTATTTTTTCCCCCAAAGCCCCAATAGATAGTTGTATGTCATAGCTGCACATCCTTCTAGTTGCTGTATGTGGGACGCGGCCTCAGCATGGCCGGAGAAGCGGTGCATCGGTGCGCGCCTGGGATCTGAACCTGGGCCGCCAGCAGCGGAGCATGCGCACTCAACTGTTAAGCCACGGGGCCGGCCCTACATCATTATATTTCAATTTCTGTGTAGATTACATCATGTTCACCACCCAAAGACTAATTACCATCTGTCACCATACACATGTGCCTAGTCACTCCTTTCAGAGACTAAGGTATAAAAAGCACTGTGGCTTTCTGCTTGCTCTCTTTCTTGGACCATCCAATCTGGAGAAAGCAGTTGGCATGTTGTGACAACACATCAGGCAGCCCTGTGAAGAGGCCCACGTGTTGAGGAACTGAAACCTCCTGCCAATAGCCAGCCAGGAATTGAGGCCTTATCACAACAGCCATGTAAGTACGTCATCTTGGAAGCATATCCTCACACCCCGGTCAAGCCCTCAGATGACTGCAGCCCCATGTGGGAGACTCTGGGCCAGAACCACCCGGCCTCCTCTGAATTCCTGACCTACAGAAACTGTGAGATAATAGATGTCTGTCATTTTAAGCCACTAAGTTTTGATGTGATTTGTTTCAGGGCAATAAATAATCAATACAATACACAACAGATAAGGCATCACCATATGCTGATTAGGGTGTGACAAAAAAAGTAAAAATTTGAAATGTAAAGTAGCAAATAATGCAATAAGTGGAACTTTTAAAGCAAAAACTTTATTAAATCTTCTCATACTCTGAGCTATGCTGTGTGGTCATGAGTAAGTGACAACTCTGTGCTTCTGTTTCTTCATTTATAACAGGCTGCTATCAGATTAGATAAGGTGTCTAAAAGAATTTAACACAGTGTCTGGCATATGGCAGGGTTCTAAATGTTTTTAGGACAACAGATTATCTGTCATTAGTAAATCAGTTGCATGGAATTTTGGAACATGTCTTTCCCATACAAACAATGAAACACAGAATTACATCTGGGAAAAATAGGTTTATGTCAACTAGTGTGGAAATCAAAATCACCACTAACAAAAACACTTCTGTGAAAAAAGATGGACTGCAGTAGGAGTCAAGGAAGAAACAGAGAGCAGAGCATGCCAATCCCTCTGCAGGTAGTCACTCACAAAATGCCAATGATTAGGGGCTGGACCCATGGCATAGTGATTAAGTTCGGTGTGCTCTGCTTCGGCGGCCCAGGTTTGCAGGTTTGCAGGTTTGGATCTCACGCACAGACCTACACTACTCATCAACCATGCTGAGGTGGTGACCCACGCACAAAATAGAGGAAGACCGGCACAGATGTTACCTCAGGGAAAATCTTTCTCACCAAAAAAAAAAAAAGCCCATGACTAGCCCTTTGCGGTTTTACACACATTATCTCCATTGTCACAAAAAGTCTACAAAATAGGGACTATCAACTTTTTAATAATCTTTAAGGGGCCGGCCCCGTGGCTTAGCAGTTAAGTGCGCGTGCTCCACTGCTGGTGGCCCAGGTTCGGGTCCCGGTGCGCACCAATGCACCGCTTGTCCAGCCATGCTGAGGCGGCGTCCCACGTACAGCAACTAGAAGGATGTGCAACTATGACATACAACTATCTACTGGGGCTTTGGGGAGAAAATGGGGAAAAAAAAGGAGGAGGATTGGCAATAGATGTTAGCTTAGGGCTGGTCTTCCTCAGCAAAAAGAGGAGGATTAACATGGATGTTAGCTCAGGGCTGAGCTTCCTCAAAAGAAAAAAGAATCTTTAAGTAACTTCTTTAGTCATAAACCTTTTGATAAAGCTACAATTTGAAACTAGGTTCCCCTGACTCCCAGACCCATACAATTTTCAGTATGTCACACTGTTTCTAGAAATAAGGCAAAAAGGTTTTCACACTCTCTGAGAGCAGCTAAGAGTCTGTTGTGCACATGTACAGAATATTTAGATATTTTTAGCCAAAGAGCTTCTGTTGCACAATTTCAGAAGCTCTTTACAGAACTGCAATGGGGTACTGCAACCTTGGAATCTTCATTCTAATATTACACTAATTCATATTGAATAGTCTAATAGCCAAATACCTTACAGATTCTAGGAAAAAAGTTATATAAATAAAATTATACCTGTAGTTCCTCTTGTAACTACTTACATTTCTTTCAGATGCCTTATTTCTTGAACGGTTTGAATAGCAAGTTCTTGTAGCTTTTCTGGGGCAAAGCTATCACTTATTGCTTTTTGAAATACTTCATGGAGAACTGTACCAATCACCATTTGGCGTGTGGCTGAATCAGAGCGCTATGAAAAAAAATACAAAAGTTTTATTTCACAACATATTAACAACCATGATCATATATTTATCACCTAACATATTAAACCAATAGCCAAAGGGCACCAGTAAGACAAATGCCAAGATATTAAACAATGTTTCCTTCTGGTGGGTGGAATTATAGGTGACTTTCACTTTCTTTTATTCAGAATTACTTGAATTATTTTATAAGTATAGATTGTGTTTAAAGTCAGTATATTCCCATTTTGAAAAAAATTAACCAATATGAAAAAATTCAACATATTCTCAAATATTTAACATATTCATCTCTAATTTCACTTTATAATCTACCCAAATAGAAAGGCCAATAAAGGCATAGCTCATAAACTCATGCAAGTAAAAGCTATTATTCAAACATTAAATTTAAACTTACAGCAGAGATTTTCGGCAAGAAAGTTCTCTCCACTTAAAGAAACAGTACTTATCAATTAGCCTAGACTTCTCCCTTACAGCTATCAAAAAACTAAAGGTCACCAAACCATCCCTCAGGAATTTTAAGAATTAATTTACAGAGGAACTCTGTATATATTTTTGCAAGCTCTATGTGAGTCTAAAATTATTTCAAAATAAAAAGTTTTTAAAAGACTAATATTCAGGTCTGCTTTATAATTATGTGGTTAAAAGAAAAGTTGGGGGCCGGCCCGGTGGCTTAGCGGTTAAGTGCACACGCTCCGCTGCTGGCGGCCCGGGTTCGGATCCCGGGCGTGCACCGACGCACCGCTTCTCCGGCCATGCTGAGGCCGCGTCCCACATACAGCAACTAGAAGGATGTGCAGCTATGACATACAACTATCTGCTGGGGCTTTGGGGGAAAAAATAAATAAATAAAATCTTTAAAGAAAAAAAAAAAAGAAAGAAAAGTTGGTATTCCCCATAACTGAAGAAAAAAGCTGATAAACTACAAACAAGTGTCAATTAAGATTATTAGACAATCTATTTAGCTATTTTTCCTTCTTTCTCTTCTTGCTCAGCTGTATTTTTGGTTTTATACATACATATAGATCAACTGTATAATTAAAACAATACTCTGGTGGGCTGGCCCTGTGGCTTAGTGGTTAAGTGCGTGCGCTCCGCTGCTGGCGGCCCGGGTTCGGATCCCGGGCGCGCACTGACGCACGGCTTCTCTGGCCATGCTGAGGCCGCGTCCCACATACAGCAACTAGAAGACTGTGCAGCTATGACATACAACTGTCTACTGGGGCTTTGGGGGAAAAATAAATAAAATAAAAAAAAAAAATTAAAAAAAAAAAAAAAAACAATACTCTGGGAGGAATAGGAAACTTAACAAATAAAAACCCAGGTTCTTCAACAAATAAACGGCATTGAAACAAAGGGGGGGAAGGGTGGAAGGCAGAACTACTATAGATTGAAAGAAACTTGAGACGTATTAACCAAACATAGTACATAGACCTTGTTTGGATACTGATTCTAACAAACCAACGAAATAAAATGACATTTTTGATAAAAGATGTAAGAGATAAACTGGGTATTAGATTAATTTAAGCAATTACTGTTAGTTTTATTGTATATGATAAAGATATTGTCTTTATTTATTTATTTTGTGAGGAAGATCAGCACCAAGCTAACATGTGATGCTAATCCTCCTCTTTTTGCTGAGGAAGATTGGCCCTGAGCTAACATCCGTGCCCATCTTCCTCTACTTTATACGCGATGCTGCCACAGCATGGCTCGACAAGCAGTGTGTCGGTGCATGCCCGGGATCCAAACCGGTGAACCCCGGGCCGCGGCAGCAGAGCGCACACACTTAACCACTTGCACCACCGGGCCAGCCCCTGTATTTATATATTTTAAAAAATCATCAGCTTTCATTTACTTGCAAAATAATATAACGTTTGAGAACTGCAGAATGGGTACATGAGGATTTATTATAATCATCTCTGTGTATGTGTGAAATTTTCCATAATAATTTTTTAAAAAGAGACTGTCACATTTATTTTTAGTTTATTGAGAATACATGAAGCCAAGTTTGGAAATGCCTAGATGTTTCAAATAAAAGATTTTATCACTTAAATTAATTATTTTAATCATTAGAATTAATTGTTTTATTAAGTGTTTAACAAGATTCAAAGGATTCAGGCATCTGGCCTTGAGTCCCAGCACTGCCACTTACTAGCTACCTGACTTTGGGCAAGTCATCTAACCTCTGTGAGCCTGATTTTCGTCATCTGTAAAATGCAGCTGATTAATACCATCTACCTCACAGGACTGCTGGGAGATTACATAAAGTGTCAAAATGCTCTGTGAACTCTAAGACCCTGTAGAAACATCAGCTGTTAATATTATTCACCCTAAAAGTTTCACTTAGGACAGCTCTTCTCATACAACGAATACTACTGGCTATGCTTGTGCCAGAAATCAACATGTCTGGGTATAGGATCAAATATCCGAAATCTTCATCTATTATCCAAGTATCAGATGTGCAGTCTCCCTCCAAATGGATGATGTCCCCCGGCTCTACTGGTACAGAGCACCTAAAAACAAAGCAAAGAAAGTATAAATACATATTTTAGGTTCTTACATTTAAACATATTAAAGAAGCTTCAAAAAATAAATATGTTATCTGAAGAAATAAGTATTTCTAAATTTCTGGGTCTTTTAAAAAAATTAAATACCAGGATGCAGTCTCTGAATCAACTCCTTCGTCATTCTACTCCTTTCCACCTTTGAAATACACCTGAAAAGTCGTGGGTTTTCCTTAAATTCGAAAAAGGAAAACTGCTTAGTGTTACAGCATCGTCTACTGCAAAAGCTATCAAATCTTTAATGGTGAAATATATAGCTCCAATTACGAATCAGGTTGTTTTAATAATTAATTCTCTCATTCTTAAGACTTGCAGTGATATCGACAGCTTCTGTAAGTCTTGAGGCATGAAGCCAAACCCAATGTAGCAAAAATAAAATCATACTTATCTAGTTCAAACCATTTACCTTGCAGCCTAAACAAAGGGCCTGGACAAAGTCAGACCTCCACCTTCCATGCATCTCCCCTTCACCCCTCACGTACCATACTTTGCTTGAGTAGAGAAATCTAAGGTTTAAGAATGTTCTTATTCTGTAATTAATTTTGCTCTCCGTGAGAACTAATACGAATTTCAAGCTGCAATCTTAAAACAAAGCACTGGGAAATAGGAAGTAGTCATTTAATAAGTCCCTTTGAACTTGATTTTCAAATGACAATAAAAATCAAGTTTGGGGAGGGGGGATAGCGAACTTGAGATGCTGGGGTAATAGGCACAATTTTTATGTAGAATTAATTCAGGTTCAAATCTACTCCCTTTATTAACAATTAAATTATAGCAACATTCACAAAAGCCCATGTGATGGGTTTTAAGATGGTACCCTTAAGACTCCACTAGATCAGCTCAAAGTTATACAAAAATTACCAGTCATTCCTAAGGATGCACAGTTCTTCACATTCTAGCGACTGGGAAGCAGTGATGCTTAGGTGCTTTTCATGGTTTCCCTCTTCATTCTGTACAATATGGACTGCTAACACCAGGTACCGGTTATCCATTCCTCTGCTCAGAACTGCTTTAGAAAAGGATGCTTCCACCTTCTGAAATCTAAAGCATACACACACAAAACTAATGTAGCACAAGCAAGAAATAAGAAGCCATCTAATCTCATTTATCTACAAACCAACCTTCTAGAGATCTAGGTTTGTTTCTTCTGGAAAGTTTATCATAATGACCTTTGGCTAAAATACGTAAAAATTAAGAAAGCAAGGGCATAGCAGAATTCCTATTATAAAAACTTCCCGGAAGCAATGCCATTTAAAACATGCTTATGATACAGATTTTTCCAAATATAAGCTCTATGAAGAGCTCTGTGGGATATCCATGACTATGAGGATCAAGGACAAAGTGAAAAACACTAAACAACAAATTCCTACCACCGGTGCAAACCTTCTCAAAGTACAAGTAAAAGGAAATGTCTTGGATATTATCTTTTTTGTAAATAAAAGAGATGTTTGCTATGGAAAAGCACAGTTTGGGTGGTTCACTGGAAGTCCTACTGTGAGCCACAGAATTATATTAATCTTTAAATTAGGAGCATACTTACAAATCATCTATTCCAACCTACTATTTAATGTAGAAAATCCTTCTATATAATCTCATTGAGGATCAACCAGCCCCTGCTTTGTAGAGAAAGCAAACTTAATACCTGTCACATTAGCTCAGAGAGTAACTCAGAAATTTCTTATTTATAATGAGCAAGTCAATTTCACAATACTTTTATCTATTGATCCTAGCCTCCTGAAAACTATGCAAAATAATCTCTCCTCTAAAAAACACCGAGTCTCTCTTAAATCTTTCCTGTTTGACAGCAGGAAGTCTTTATCAGTGATAGTCCAACAGAGGGTCCGAAGTCACTCTCTCTCCAATTATAACACCAAACGCCTTTCACATTACCCCAAAATTATCTCTGTCACCGAACCCTAGGTTCTATTACTTTCTAACCGCCTCATTAACCTACCCTACCTAGCTTCAGGCCGTGAATTTCCCAAGGTCAGCTAGGATCTTCCAAAAAGTATTGCTGATCAAAATCCAAAACGCAAAGATCCGTCAACAATAAGTAGCATCATTATTATTATGGAAAATAATCCCACACCATGATTGTGGGTCAAGTTTCTCCGACCATTTACACAGAGCTGAGGATGCAGAGTTCTCCCTGGGATAAGTTCTCCAACTAAACATCGAGAAAAGCATGTAGCAGTCCCAATGTCCTTGTATGAAGATACTTATGGTGGCTGGAACTCCTCGAATTCGAGAAAGAGGTGAAATCAAGGGAAAGAATGAACTGCTGGGCTCTGGCCTGAGCGTGGCCCCAAGACCCTGCGAAACAGACCCCAGCTCCGGAGGTTCTTCGGGCGCGCCGGGACCGGAGCCGGGTCACCGCGTGCCCAGCCCCCGCCCGCCGAGGCGTGGGTGCCGCCTCTCCCGCTCCTTTCTTTCAAATCTCCCGCTTTGTTCCCAGACTCTCCCCCGGCTCCGCTCACCGCTCTGCCGGCGGCACAGCCTCCTCGCCGAAACTCTTCTCTATCAGCCGGCCCAGGTCCTCCAGCGGCTCCATCCTGGACGCGCAGACCGTTCTAACCATTAACAGGCAAAATCAGGCGAACTCGGAGCCACACCGAAAAGCAAAAGGAGCGCCACTCCGAGAGGCGCCGCACGCATGCGCCGACCCGCCGAGGTCCTAAGTGATCTGCGCCGGCGGCTCCGCCCACGCCCCGCGCGCTCCGGGTGGAGCGGGGCGCATGGCAGCGGAGGCCTTGAAGGAGCCTGTGCTCCCTTGCTTTAGGGTTTGGAAAGCAGAGAGTCTTTATAATCTGGCTCAGACTAAACGCTCCCGCCGTCTCTCCAGACACACCAACCCATACCCAACACATGCTCTTAGTTTGAACAGAACAATTTGCAGTTGACCAAACCCAAGGGTCCCCTCTAAGCCTTCAGACTTCTGCATTCTCTGGAAAACCTCTCATCCTCCTTTTTTCTGGAAAATTCATTGAGAGAAGCTGTCAGATAGGAACCTCCTCATCATGTTACCACTAAATCAGCAAAACTACCAATATCCATTTCTATCTTATAACCTCTTTCCACTTTTTTTTTTTTTTTTTTTGCTGAGGAAGTTTCACCCTGAGCTAACATCTGTTGCAAATCTTCCTCTTTTTGTCTGTGAGCTGTACCACAGCATGGCCTCTGACAGATGAGTGGTGTAGGTCCACAGTGGGAAACCAGGCGCCAATTGGACTGAGCCTGCGGAACTTAACGGGTAGGCCACTGGGGCTGGCCCACCTCTTTCCTCTTTTTTTTGACAGTGGACAGTGGTCTTCCTATCAAGGGACAATCCACCTACTTGTACTCGGGATTCCAAGGCCTCTAGCATTCTCAAGGGCATTGCTTCTTCAGTTACTCCCACATTCTCTTGTATCATCAATCTGGCCCTTGGATTGCACCTAGGCTTTTAATGAGGCCAGTATCTCCCATCTTTAAAAGATATTACCTTGATGGAACTTACTCTATCCCTCTCTTGGCCATCCTCCAGAGCAAAACTTCTTTAAAGAATTTTCTCAACATACAGATGGGCAACAGGCACATGAGAGGATGCTCAAAATCCCTAATTATAAGGGAAATGCAAATCAAAACCACAATGAGCTATCACCTCATACCTGTCAGATGGCTATTATCAAAGAGACAAGAAATAAGTGTTGGCTAGGATGTGGAGAAAAGGGAACACTTGCATACTGTCGATGGGAATGTAAATTGGGGCAGCCACTATGGAAAACAGTATGAAGGTTCCTTAAGAAATTAAAAATAGGGCCGGCCTGTGGCTTAGTGGTTAAGTGCGTGCTCTCCACCACTGGCCGCCCGGGTTCAGATCCCGGGCGCGCACCAACGCACCGCTTCTCTGGCCATGCTGAGGCCACGTCCCACATACAGCAACTAGAAGGATGTGCAACTATGACTTACAACTATCTACGGGGGCTTTGGGGAAAAAAAAGAAGGAGGAGGATAGGCAACAGATGTTAGCTCAGAGCTGGTCTTCCTCAGAAAAAAGAGGAGGATTAGCATGGATGTTAGCTCAGGGCTGATCTTCCTCACAAAAGAAAAAAAAAAGAAATTAAAAATAGAACTACCATATGATTCAGCAATTCCACTTCTGGGTACATATCTGAAAAAACAAAAGCACTAATTCAAAAAGATATATGCAGGGCCGGCCCCGTGGCTTAGCGATTAAGTGCGTGCCCTCCGCTACTGGCAGCCCGGTTCGGATCCTGGGCGCGCACTGACCCACTGCTTGTCCGGCCATGCTGAGGCTGCATCCCACATACAGCAACTAGAAGGATGTGCAACTATGACATACAACTATCTACTGGGGCTTTGGGGAAAAAAAGGAGGAGCACTGGCAATAGATGTTAGCTCAGAGCCGGTCTTCCTCAGCAAAAAGAGGAGGATTAGCGTGGATGTTAGCTCAGGGCTTCCTCACAAAAACAAAAACAAAAACAAAAAGATATATGCACTCCTATGTTCATTGCAGCATTGTTTACAATAGCCAAGATATGGAAGCAACCTGTGTCCATTGACAGATGAATGGATAAAGAAGACGGAGCATATATATACAAAGGAATATTAGCCATAAAAAGAAGGAAATTTGCCATTTCCAACAACATGGATGGACCTATGCTAAGTGAAATAACAGAGAGAGAAAGACAAATATTGTGTGATTTCACTTATATGTGGAATCTAAAAAACAAAACAAAATAGAAACAGATTCATAGATACAGAGAACAAACTGGTGGTTGCCAGAGGAGAGGAGGTTTGCGGGTAGGTGAAATGGGTGAAGGGGATCAAGAGGTATAAACTTCTAGTTATAAAATAAATAAGTCATGGGGATGTAATGTACAGCATGGGGAATATAGTCAATAATATTGTAATAACTTTATATGGTGACAGATGGTAACTAGACATATTGTGGTGATCATATAATGTATATAAATGTCAAATCACTAGGTTGTACACTTGAAACTAATATAAAATTGCATGTCAATTATAATTCAAAAAAAAAGAATTTCCTTTAAGGCTATCTCCAATTTCAACTCCTAGTCACTTTCCTTATGTTTCCAGTTTTTAATGTTTTTAATTAAAAAACAATTTACTGCAGGAGCCAGCCCAGTGGCATAACAGTTAGGTTCTCGTGCTTTGCTTTGGCAGCCCAGGGTTCACAGGTTCAGATCCCAGGGGCAGACTGACGCAATACTTGTAAAGCCAAACTGTGGCAGCGTCCCATATAAAGTAGAGGACGATGGGCACGGATGTTAGCCCAGGGCCAATCTTCCTCAGTAAAAAAAAAAAAAATTATTGCACATGTGTAGAATATGAAAAACCACCTTTAAAAATAACATACTCAGGGCCGGTCGGGTGGCTTAGCGGTTCAGTGCGCATGCTCCGCTACTGGCGGCTCAGTTCAGATCCTGGCGCGCACTGACGCACCGCTTCTCCGGCCATGCTGAGGCCCGTCCCACATACAGCAACTAGAAGGATGTGCAACTATGACATACAACTATCTACTGGGGCTTTGGGGGAAAAAAAAAAAAGGAGGAGGATTGGCAATAGATGTTAGCTCAGAGCCGGTCTTCCTCAGCAAAAAGAGGAGGATTAGCACGGATGTTAGCTCAGGGCTGATCTTCCTCACAAAAAATAAATAAATAAATAAATAAATAAATAAATAAATAAATAAATAATATACTCAGAATATTTAAAATATACAGAAAGGTATAAAAAATAATAAAATGATCTCATAAGCCTATCACCCGACTTAAAAATAATCTTTATCAGGGCCAGCCTGGTGGCATAGCAGTTAAGTTCGCACACTCCACTTCTGCAGTCCGGGCTTCGCAGCTTCAGATCCCAGGCACGGACTGACACAATGCTGGTAAAGCCATACTGTGGCAGCGTCCCATATAAAGTAGAGGACAATGGGCAGCGATGTCAGCCCAGGGCCGGTCTTCCTCAGCAAAAAGAGGAGGGTTGGCATTGGATGTTAGCTCAGGGCTAATCTTCCTCACACACACAAAAATAATAATAATCTTTATCAAGAGTCGTCTTTCACATTCATGTTTATTCATATATAAATTATGAGCAACTTTTTGGAAAAGCCTTGCCTGTAATAGATACAGATTTTGTACCTGTGACACCACACTCAACTGGTTTTCCTCCAACCTCACAGGCCCTCCTTGGTGTCTTTTACTGTCTCTTCATTTTCTCCCCAATCTGTAAATGTTGAAAGTCCTCAGAGTTCAGTTCTGGACAAATTTCTCTATGTACTAGCTTCCTAGGTTATTTCATCCATTTGCATGGCTTTAAATATCATCTCTATCCTGTCAACTCTCAAATTCATATTTACAGGCAAGTCTTTTCCTCTGAATTCAGGAGTCCAACTGCCTACTTAACATCTACACTTAAAAATATTAAGGGGGATTGGATGTTGGGAGACCTTAATTATAACATAGACCAAAATGGAACTTTTTACTTCCCTCTACTATTCTTCTCAGTAATAGCACTATCCACCCAGAGGATAAGGCCAGAAACCCAGAAATTATTCTTGATTCCTTTCTGTTATTACTCACATCCAATATACAGGTGGACCCATAGATTCTGCCTCTAAACCTATCTTAAATCTCTCCGTTCCTTTTCATCTCCATGGTCACTACTTGCTCATTATCTCTCACGTAGAAAACTGCAATAGACTCTTACATGTGCTTCCATTCTTGTCTCCCTGCAATTCAGTCCCTTTTCCCAATACTTCACTCATGAAAATTTTCAAATGTACAGAACAGTTAAAAGACTTATATAATGAACACCCATATACCTATCACCTAAATTTTGTAATTAACATTTTGCTATCTTTGATTTATCACATGTGTATCTATCTATCATCCATAAATTCACATTTTTTTTAATGCATTTCAAAATAGCAGGCATCAGTGCATTTCACCCCTAAACACTTTAGCTGGATATGATTAGCTAGTGTTCGACATTCATTTACGGTACTTTTAAAATTTTTTTGTAAATTTTAAAATTTATATGAAATGAAATGCACAAATCTTAGTGTACCATTTGATAAATTCCTACAAATGCGTTTAACCCAAACCCCTACTAAGATACATTGTTATCATCACCCCAGAAAGTTCTCTGCTGCCCTTTCCCAGGCAATTCCCACATCCATCCCTACTGGAGAGGCACCACTAATCTGATTTTTTTCACCAGAGATTAGATTTGTCTATTCTAGAGCTTCATATAAATGGAATCATATGGTATGTACTATTTTCTGTCTGGCTTCTTTCACTCAGTATAATGTTTTTGAGATTCATCTACTTTGTTACATGAATCAGTAGTTTATTCCTTTTTATTGCTGAATGGTAGTCTATTTGGCCAGTCTCCTGTTGATGGACACTTGGACACTTTACAATATTTTGCTATCTTGAATAAAGCTTCTACAAATATGCTTGTACAAGTCTTTTTGTAGACACATGCTTTTATTTTTCATTGGTAAACACCCTGGAGTGAAACTTCTGGGCCATAGGTAGGTTTTTTCGTGTGTGTGTGTGTGAGGAAGATCAGCCCTGAGCTAACATCCATGCTAATCCTTCTCTTTTTGCTGAGGAAGACCGGCTCTGAGCTAAGATCTATTGCCAATCCTCCTCCTTTTTTGTCCCCAAAGCCCCAGTGGATAGTCGTATGTCATAGTTGCACATACTTCCAGTTGCCGTCTGTGGGATGCCGCCTCAGCATGGCCAGAGAAGCGGTGCGTCGGTGCGCACCCGGGATCCGAACCCGGGCCACCAATAGCGGAGCACGCGCACTTAACCGCTAAGCCACGGGGCCGGCCCGCATAGGTAGGTTTATGTTTAGGTTTATAAGAAACTGCCAGACCATTAACCAAGTGTTTGTAACATTTTACACCACCACCCACAATGTATGAGAATTCTAGTTTCTGCATATCCTTGACAGCATTTGATGCTGTCTGTCTTTTTAGTCTTAATTTGCATTTTCCCATCACTAATGTTATTGAGTAGTTTATGATGCGCTTGGTCATTTCTTTTCTTTTCTTTTCTTTTTTTGTGAGGAAGACTGGCCCTGAGCTAACATCCGTGCTGATCTTTCTCCACTATATGTGGGACACTGCCACAGCATGGCCTGACAAGCGGTGCATCAGTGCACGACGTCCGGGATCCCAACCCTGGGCCACCAGTAGCAGAGAGCACACACTTAACCGCTACACCATGGGGCCGCCCCTGTGCTTGGCATTTCTATGTCTTCCCTTGTAAAATGTCTGTTCAAATCTTTTGCCCAGTTTTTAAAATTGCATTGTCCTTTTACTATTGAGTTACAAGAATTCTTTGTATAATTCTGGATACAAGATCTTTGTCAGATAGGTTTTGCAGAGATTTTCTCCCAGTCTGTGGCTAGCCTATTCATCTTTTTAACAAGATCTTTAGATATGCAGAAGTTTTAATCTTTATGAAGTCTCATTTACCCATTTTTCTTCTATGCTTTTTACTTTCTGTGATCTAAGGAATCTTTTTCAACCCTAAGTAATGAAAATATTCCCCTATGTTTCCTTCTTGAAGCTTTATTGTTTTATTTTCCATTTAGGTCTATGACCCATCTCAAATTAATTTTTGTGTGTGGTATGAGGTAGAGATTGAGTTCTTTGCCCCCACCTCCCATGTGTATTTCCAGTTTTTCCAGCAGCACTTGTTGAAAAGACTTTCCTTCGCTATTGGATTGCTTTGGCACCTTTGCTAAAAAGTCAAATGACCATATAAATATAGGTATGTTTCTGGGCCCTCTGTGCTGTTCTTACGATGTTTGTCAATCCTTATGCTAGTACCACAGTCATGGTTACTATAGCTTTATACTAAGTCACAGTCAGGTAGTGCATGTCTTTGTTCTTTTTTAAGATTTGTTTCAGATATTCTAAGTCCAAAGCGATGGACTTATGCACTCCTGTATAAATTTTAGAATCAGGTTGTAAATTTCTACAAAACAGCCTGCAGGAATGAGATTGCATTGGATGAATAAGTCAATTTGGAGAGAATTAATTTCTTTACAATATAGAGACTTTTAATTCATAATCATGGTTTATCTCTCCATTTATATAGATCTTCTTTAACGTCTCTCAGCAACATTTTGTGATTGTCAGTGTAGAGATCTTGTACATCTTTTGCTAAATTTAAGTATTTTATTTTTTTGATGCTATTATAAATGAAATTGTTTTTAAATTGTTTTCCAATTGCTTCTTGCTAGTATATAAAAATATAATTTTTTAATATTTATCTTATATGCTGAGACCTTGCCACATTCACTTATAATTTCTAGTAGTTGTTTCATAGATTCATTAAGACTTTCTACGTAAATAATCATGTCATCTGAGAATAGAGGCACTTTTACTTCTTCCTTTCTGATTTTTATGCTTTTTATTTTATTTTCTTACCTAAGTACACTGGTTAAATAGAAGTTGTGACACTGGGCATCTTTGCTTTCAACTGATCTTGGAAAGCAATCAATATTTCACCATTAAATATGATGCTAGCTGTAGGTTTTTCATGGATACCTGTTATGGTTATATAATAACCATAAAACAAAACAAAACCTCCAAAATTTAGTGGCTTAAAACAACAACAATCAGTTTTTTAGCTTATGAATTTTCAATTTGGACAAGGCTCCGTGGGGAAAGCTTGTCTCTGTTCCGCGGAGCATCAGCTGGGAGCTGGAGGATCCACTTTGAAGATGGCTTACCCAAATGGCTGGCAAGTGGAGGCTGGCTATCAGTTCCTCTACAGAGACTGCGTGGATTCTTCACAGCGTGGTGGCTGGATTCCAAGAGAAAGCATTCCAAAAGACCAGATGAGAGCTGTTTCAGCATTATGACGTACCTTCAGAAGTCACATAGCATCACTTCCACTGTAGTCACAGGCCCACTCAGCCAGACTCAAGGGAAGGGAACAATCTCTACCTCTTGATGGGATGAGTGTAAATGACACATGAGAAAAGCATGTGAGTTGGGATGTATTGTTGGAAAAGATAATCTGACAAAATGCTCTTTATCAGATTGAGGAAGGTCTCTTCTATTTCTGTGATTAGTTTTTATAATTAATCAATGTTAAATTTTGCCAAGTGCTTTTTCTGCATCTATTGATTTTGCCAAGTGCTTTTTCTGCATCTATTGAAGGATCATGTTGTTTTTCTCTTTTATTCTGTTATTATAGGAAATTACACTATTGACTTTAATAGTTTTTTTTGTGCATGTGTGTGTGTGAGGAAGATCAGCCCTGAGCTAATATCTGTTGCCAATCCTTTTTGTTTCACTGAGGAAGATTGGCCCTGAGCTAACATCCGTGCCCATCTTCCTCTACTTTATACGGGACGCCGCCACAGAATGGCTTGACAAGTGGTGCATCGGTGCGTGCCTGGGATCCAAACCTGCGAACCGCAGGCTGCTGAAGCGGAGCACACACCCTTAACTGCTTGCGCCACAAGGCCGGCCCCTACACTATTTTTTTTTTTTTTAATAATTTTATTTATTTATTTTTTCCCCCAAAGCCCCAGTAGATAGTTGTATGTCATAGCTGCACATCCTTCTAGTCGCTGTATGTGGGACCCGGCCTCAGCATGGCCAGAGAAGCAGTGTGTCAGTGCGCGCCTGGGATCCGAACCCCGGGCCACCAGCAGCGGAGCGCGCGCACTTAACCACTAAGCCACAGGGCCGGCCCCCCCTACACTATTGACTTTAGATTGTTAAACAATTTGGCATTCCTAGGATAAACCCAACTTGGTCATGACATCATAAACTTGTTCTGTATTGCTAGATTTGATTTGCTGATATGTTGTTAAGGATTTTTCCATCTTTGTTCTTGAAGGATACTGGTCTATAATTTTCTTTTTTTGTAACAACTTTGTCAGGTTTGGGTATTAAGGTTATACTGGCATCATAAAATGAGTTGGGAAGTGCTGTCTTCTAATTTCTGAAAGTTTTTATAAGATTATTTCTTTCTTAGATGTTCAATAGAATTTACCATCTGAGCCTGGAGTTTCCTTAGTGGAAATTCAATTTCTTTAATTTGCTATGCAGATTTTGTTTCATCTATGTCAGTTTGGGTTGTGATTTTTAAGGCATCTGTCCATTTCATCTAAGTTGTCAAATTCCTTGGCATAGAGTTATTTAGAAATTCCTGGGGCCGGCCCGGTGGCATAGCGGTTAAGTTCGCACATTCCGCTTCGGCAGCCCAGGGTTTGCTGGTTTGGATCCTGGGTGTGGACCTACTCACCACGCATCGAGCCATGCTGAAGTGGCATCCCACGTAAAAGAACTAGGACCTACAACTAGGACATACAACTATGTACTGGGGCTTTGGGTAGAAAAAAGAAAAAAAAAAGAAGATTGGCAACAGATGTTAGTGCAGGGCCACACTTCCTCAAAAAAAAAACAAAAATCCCTCATTATCTTTTAATATCCATGGGATCCACAGTGATGTCCTTTTCTCATTCTTAATATTGGTAAGTTTTGTTCTTTCTTTTTTAGTTAACAATCCAGCTAGGGGCTTACCAATTTTGTTGATCTTTTCAAAGAAGCAATTTAGAAGTTTGTTATTTTCTCTATTGTCTGTTTTTTATTTTGTTGATTCCTGTTTTAACTGCAAACCATTGTTGATAAAGCAGAGCGATCTCTGTAAAAACATAATCAGACAATTTTATCCCCCTGCTGAAAACCTTCAAGGGCTTCCCATTGCATTTAGAATAAAAGACAAAATCATTACCATATTCCAGAGAGCCCTACATGATCTGGCCTTTGCCTACTTCTCCAACCCCATTTGTTGCTACTCCTTCACTCACGATGCTTCATTCATGCTGGTCTTTTGACAATTCCTATTTCAAGCCAAGCTTTTTCGTGTTTCAGGGTTTCTGTATGTGCTGTTATCTTCAGCTGGGCCATCCTTCCCCCACAACTCTTTGCATGGCTGTTTCCTTTTTATCCTCCATGTGTCAGCTTAAAGTTTAGCACAGCAAAGAAACTTTTCTTTGACCATTCTAAAGTAGCTCTCTGATCCTTATACCCCGCAATTATCTCTATCATGTAATCTATTTACTTCCTTAATAAGCACTTTCCACAAACTGTAATCATTTTATTGATTAGTTTATGTTTTGACATGTTCAAATTTATTGACATTAAGAGTTTCATTTGAATAGGATACTACTGTGTTGAAGTATAGCATCATGGCTAGTAGACTAGGCTGGAGACTCAGGCTGGCTGAATTTGAATCCTAGATCCACCACTTACTGTGTGAACTTGGGCAAGTTACTTAATCTCCCTGGGCCTCGATTATCTCATCTGTAAAAAAGGACTATTAAATAGTACCTACCTTATAGTATTGTTGTAGAGATAGAGTTAAGGCATCAAAAGTGCTTAAAACAAGGCATGGATCATAGTAAGTCCTCAGGAAATATACATGACATTATTTGTCATTGATTTCTAGTGCCTAACATGGGTGTCTGGTATTCAAAGAATGGATGTGAGGAACTGTGTAAAGCGTACAGTTGCTATACAAGTGTGTCAGATATCACTGGCCCAACTCTGCAAGGCAATGTATTACTCATATAATATAGATTTTATTATTTGCCATTCATGCTGACTCAAATTAGCAACAAAACATTTCTGCGAAACAAAACAAATGACTTTATTTCTCAATTGCTCTTTCCATGGATTATTTGTGCCTCATTTCTCCCAACTAGAACATAGGGTCTCTGAAAACAGGGACTGAGACTTCCTTCTTCCCATTAGTGAACATCACTGAGCACCTATTACGGCATCACACCCTGTGCTCCTTATAGGGGAAGAAGGCATGGCCCTCCTCTTGAGGGAACAAATTGGGGGGACATATATAAACAGGCAGTTACCATAAAGTGTGGTACATACTCTATTAGAGAAATACCTGGTGTTAGATGCTACTGGGCATCCAAATCAGACTGTAAATACAGCTAACAGACCTCCCAAGGTAAGCCCCCCATAATGCAGATATAATACCTGGGACACTGTGGGTGCTGAATAAATGGATGTTGAGTACTCTGGGGGAGAATGGAGTAAGATATTATTATATATACGCACTAACATTTCCAACTCCATACACGCAATCGTTGAGAGCTTGGAATGGTAACTCACTTATCAATCCCTAGACCAGACCACTGTCCCATTCTATAGATCAGAGGGCTGTACCCACCGAAAGGCAGGAAAAGAGTAACAATGGAGATCAAAACAGAAATAAATAGTCAATCTTCAAATGGAAGACAAGCTGGCAAGATGAACTTTGGGTTATCAATCTGAAATAAGTCAGATATAAATATAGTCATTATTTTAAATATTCTTCCATTCTGACTGCTTATGTTTAGCATTTGTGCTTTCATAACATAAAAAGTTAAAAGAGAAATAAATGTTGAAATATGAATAAAATTTATTTTTAATATCCTATGTATTCTATAGCAGACATAGAATGCAAATTTTTATTTAAAAAAATATTCGCAGTCCTCTTTTATTGATAACATAACTGAGATACTTATTTTATACATTTAAATTACCTTGAGATTTGATAACAATATTTAGCTACAGTGCAGCCCAGAAATGAAAATATACAAAACAGTTTTAGGAACACATGTATTTCAACCTGCAGGTACACTTATAAATCATACAAAGATATATATTTACTTTAAAATAAAGACTTTGAAAATGAAACCAGTTCATATAACTTTTAGCAAGGTATGACAAGAAATCTTTTATGCAAAAAAATTAAAATTGAAGCAGAAATAACACTTTTAACTTAGTTTTCTAATGTCTTAAAAATCATATCAATTCTACTAATCACTATTTCTGAGGACAGAACTATAACTCACTGCTGTCATGCTTATAATAAAACATAAAAAGTACTCTAAACACTATAAATGGGATTCTTACTTCTTAAACCATTTTAATATAAAGGATAGCAATTCAAATCATGTTTTACATTTCTACCTATGTTTATATTGCACTAAAATTATTTTACATGGAAGAACTAGTTGATGTAACATGACATAATACCTTAGACACATTCTGTAACATTCACATCTATATTAATGGATATTCAATGGTCCACTTAAATAAATGTTCTAGTATATACCAAATCATCTAACAAAAACAAGTCTATAATGCTAATATGTTTTGAGAGCAAAGATATTCAATATTTATTACTACGGCCTTTGGGAAATACACTGACTTTTGAAAACATGTTTAAATCACTCATAGTACCTGGTAATAACATTTGAGCAATATCTGAACATTCTTCATTTATTGTAAGGTCTCTATAGGGCTACTTTTTAAATACAACATTTATTTTATTAAAAAATGAAGAGAAAAAGTGTTTGTCCTTTTATCCAGTGGAGCAGAATTATGAGAAAAGAGATAATAAAAATACTACTTCACTGCTGGCTTCTAAGCTATGTTTTATATAACGTAAAAATTCAATTCTCATCATTCTGCTACACTATAACCAAGCCTGTTTATAATAATTATCATAACCAATGTTAGAGTCTTTGAAAATCATGATTACAAGTAAAAGCTTGGAACAGCAAGATAAAGCTAATGGCAACCTCTTGAATTCCATTTTAAGTTAGTTCTACTTCCAAATAACATATTTAAATGGTTTCAAGTAACCTAACTGATTAGCCAGCATCAGCTTAGGAATTTTTTTTCAATGTTTTAAGGTATAACTTTTGGCATCAAAAAGTATAGTACGCACTTTTGATTCGTGATGAATAAAAAAATCAAGTACTAAAATACCAGTGGTTCCTGTGACAGGGTAAATATCCCCCTTCAAGTAAAGTCCTCCACAAAATTAAAGTAACATTTTATTTCTCCCTCTGAGAGTTTCTTAAGGAAAAGAAATCACAATTTTTTTTTAGTTGAGGTGAAAAAACTGCTTCATAAGCTCATACGTTGTAAAAGCCACTGCTTGAGAGGGAACGCAGCGAATGTAATTAAGAGATAAACCACGATATAATCCTTTTCGAATCCCATGGTGTCCATAGACATACTTCATAGTCTCCCGCATGGTACTGAAAGACAATGGTTAAATGATGACCCTTTATGCCCATACTTGAAGAGACAATTTCAGGATCCATAATACCATTTTTGAAAGAAACTAAAATGCCATCTTGAATAGCTTTTGAAAGGCAAGTATTAAAACAAGCTAAAAATTCACAATAAAAGAGCAATTCATTCCAAACAAGTAGAAGCACTATGCACAGAATTGTGGGGCTCATTAATACAATATATTTTGTTTGTACCATGCCTGTGACATTTATTGGCAACACTATTTCATAATAACATTTGAAATATTGACGTAGTCTTTTTAAAGGATGTATGAGTAGTTGCTCTTTCAGTTTTCATTTCAGCTCGAGTTCTATATTATACATAACTAGTAAATTGTTATAGAACTAAAGCTTGAAGGACTATCTTTCAGATTTCAGTAATAAAGACTTTCTTATTTCAAACAGTGTTCTTTCCTTTCTAACCAGTATTTTGGGCTTTGCTTTTCCCTTTCATTAGGCAATCTGGACTGAAATCTTCAAAAAATCTTTTGGGTGAACAAAGGCAATTCAAAGTCCTAAACAAATGTTCTGCTCTTCCCCTGAGGAACAACACATCACCAATCAAACAGAATGATTCTAAGTCTCTATAGATTGTAGAAAACTCTAGAGCTGTCCTATGCAATAATGGTAACCACTAGCCACATGTGGCTACTGGGCACTTGAAATGTGGCGAGTCCAAATAGAGATGTACTGTAAGTGTAAGATATACCCTGGATTTCAAACGCTTAGTATAAAAAAAGGGATGCAAAATATTCAAATGTTTGAAGTGATAATATTTTAGCTATATTAGGTTAAACAAAAATATTTTAAAATAATTTCATCTGTTTCTTTTCACACTTTTTTTTTAATGTGGCTACCATAAAATTTAAAATTACATATGTGGCTCACATTATATTTATATTTAACAAAGCTGTTCTAAAGTGAAATTTTTAATAGGAAGATTGAGACCTGATTAAAATCTTAATAAAGTTACCAAAGTATACTATAGGAGACAAAATGGAAGATCCACACTACTGGTAAGACCACAGTCCTATCTCCCTACTTACTTTAAATATTATATTACCTAAAGAAAATGAACAATGACAAATGGAGAACTTACAGGCACTTTTCAAATTCTGGAAGAACAGTTCCTAATTGCATTCGCCGACGAGTTACATCAAATGGGTAGCTAAATGATGAAAAAGACAGAAGGACTTAAAAATGATTTTTAGTTTTCTACTCAACAATTATTGAATACAAAGCATTATATATGCTAGGAAATAATGTGTTCCTATTCTCTTATTGTTTTGTCTAATCTGGGAGTCAAGATATAGACACATGAATAATATCAAATAACAATACAGAGATCTCCTTGTCTTTGCTCATGTGGTTCCCTCAAATTAAATGATTCTTCTTTCCCATCACCCAGATATCAAGTTCTACTCATTCCTCAAGGCCAAATTAAATGCAACTTCCTGAAAAAATAAATTGGATGCTTTTCATTGTTGTAACCTTAAGACAGGGTTTCTCAACTTTGGCACTATTGACATTTGGGGTTGGATAATTCTTAGTTGTGGGGGGCTGTCCTGTGCATTGTAGGATGTTTAGGTGCATCCCTGGCCTTTACCCACTAGATACCACAGTAGCATACCCCCAGTTGTGATAACCAGAAGTGTCTCCAGATATTAATAAATGCCCACTGGAGGCAAAATCACCCCAGTGGAAAAGCACTACCCTAAGAGTATTCAGCAAGTCTCCCTGCATATAGTAGACCAACCAAAAATTTTCCTTAAGGGCTAAAATTAACAATACAGAAAACTGCATTTAGAGGACAGAGAACATTCTATGTAAAAAGATTGCCTGATTCTGTAACTATGTATGGCAATGGATGTTAGCTAGACTTAATGTGGTAATCATTTTGCAATATATACAAATATTGAATCATTATGTTGTACACCAGAAACCAGAAATATAATGTTGTATGTCAATTATACCTCAATAAAACTTTTTTAAAAGAAGAAAAAAAAAAAGATTGCCTGAAATGAAATATACAAAAGTAATCTCTTTTAGGAGTAGGACCCCAGGGGATTTCTTTAAAAATTAATTTTATTTGCTAATATTGACTTCTTATGTCCTGTACTAAATAATTTATATATATTATCTCATTCCATCTTCAAAAAAATTGCAAAGTAGTTACTGTTATCCCAACATTTTTTTGTGTGTGTGTGAGAGGAAGATCAGCCCTGAGCTACTAACATCCACGCCAATCCTCTTCTTTTTGCTGAGGAAGACTGGCCCTGAGCTAACATCCATGCCGATCTTCCTCCACTTTATGTGGGATGCCACCAGAGCATGGCCTGACAAGCGGTGCCTCGGTGCGCGGCCAGGATCCGAACCTGGGCCACCAGCAGCACAGCGTGCGCACTCAACTGCTATGCCACAGGGCCGGCCCCCTGTTATCCCAACATTAAGATAAGAAAATTGAGTCTTAGAGACATTCTCCAGTGTCACAAAGCTGCTTTCTACTTTGCTATTCACAGCATTCCATGGTACCTAATATCCATAAGTGATATATGACAAAAATAATTATACACTTTTATACACATTTAAATTTACTATGAAATAGTTATCATAAAAAAAATACCCATATACCAACCAAACAGCTTACAAAATATACATTACCAATAGATGAAGCCCCCTATGCATCTCAATAGCATCTCCAGGAATTTTTTTTTCTTTGGTGAGGAAGATTGGCCCTGAGCTAACATCCATGCCCATCTTCCTCTATTTTGTATGCCGGATGCTGCCACAGCATGGCTTGATGAGCGGTGTGCCGGTCCATGCCTGGGATTTGAACCCGCGAACCCCGGGCCCCAAAGCAGAGCACATGAACCCAACCACTATGCCTCTAGGCCAGCCCCCAGGAATTATTTCTTAATGAGGAGTAGGGAAAGGAAAAAATTTTATGGGGATAAAGGGACCAAAACCTCAACTTGAAGGATTCAGTTTCCAAGCAGGAAAAGATGTGAGTAGAAGGAATTGATTAATAGAGAGAACGTAGGAAGACAAGGTAGAAGGATTAGAACTAGGGAAATAACAACAGAAAAGAAAGAAAATAGCATTCTAGGCAAAGTTCTCAAGTAAAAAATGACAAGACTTAGTGATTATTTGGATATGTACAATGTGAAAAATGATTTCAAAGTATTATCAAGACTAGAAGTTAATGGTTATCAATAACAAATAGGAAAGTTGGCAACTGAGGATTGTCACAAAGAGGAAGACAAGCAAGTAAGATATAAATTATGGAGTTTGCACTGGTGGCAGAAGTCCAAGTAGAAACATCCAAGAGCTTGCTAGAGAAGTAATGGAGAGTCAGTAATGGAGATTTAAATAGAATTGGTTATCTGTACAGAGGTGACCGTTGAAACCATAAAGATAGATGAGCTCTTCTAGATATTTATGGGAAGAGCAGAGGAATAAAGTCTGGCTGGGCCTTAAAAAATCAGCACAGATAGGTAGGAAGAGGAGGACATGAGTCAGCAAGATACCTGAAAAGGGAAGGTTGGGGAGGAGGATCGCCAAGAAAGGGCACTATTACAAAAACCAAGGAACTAGAACAACTGGAAGGAGAGTAAAAGAACCGAGAAGGAGCCACTGGATCTGTTAAGAGTCAATGGGTGTAGAAAATAGCTTAAGAAGAGAAGTGGGAAAGAGAAGACAGATTCTAAGGATCTAAGTTGGAAATGAGTAATAAAGAAAAGGGGCAGTAAAATCAAAAAGAGAATCAGAATAGATAGAGGTGATCATGTCTCTGCAAACGAACAAGTTTCCACAGCCAGGTTTCCACAACTAAACCACACAACTTTTCTTCTTTACCTTCAATCTAGTATGATCTGCTCCTACACGCAAGTACACTGAATCTGCTTTCACAAAGGTAATCCTTAACTGTAAAATCCAGTGAACACCTCACTTTTCAGTACTTATTATTTTTAGTACTTATCTTACTTTGACTTTTCTTTTTCCATTTGATACTCTTTTTTGAGTCTTCGTGACACTACTCCTCCCTGTTATCTTCCTGTTTTTCAGGATACTCCTCAGTCACAGAAAGCTTTTCTTCTTCCTGTTCCTGAAAAGTTCCTGCCTCTTAGCATTCCAGCTTCTTTTTCTTTTTTTTTTGAGAGGAGGTTCAGCCCTGAGCTAACATCCATGCCAATCCTCCTCTTTTCGCTGCGGAAGACTGGCCCTGAGCTAACATCCGAGCCCACCTTTCTCCACTTTACGTGGGCCGCCACCACAGCACAGCCTGACAAGTGGTGTCTCAGGGCACGCCTGGGACCCGAACCCAGGCTGCCAGCAGTGGAGCATGCGCACTTAACCGCTATGCCACAGGACCAGCCCCATATTCCAGCTTCTTTTTATCTCATCTACTCAATGTCCCTTGGCCTAGGGAAATTCTTTTTTTTTTTTTATTTTGGTGAGGAAGACTGGCTGTGAGCTAACAACCACTGCCAATCCTCCTCCTTTTGCTGAAGAAGATTAGCTCTGAGCGAACATCCGTGCCCATCCTCCTCTACTTTGTATATGAGACCCCGCCACAGCATGGTTTGATGAGCGGTATGCCAGTCAGTGCCTGGGATCCGAACCTGCGAACCCCAGGCTGCCGAAGCAGAGCGTGCTATGCCACCAGGCTGGCCCCTCTAGGGAAATTCTTTGAAGCCATGTTTCCAATTACAATATAGTAATACCTTTATCTACGTTCCGACTACAACTTATATTAATATATAACTCCATTGTATTGCTAACTGTCTTAATAAGAATATAGGCTTCTTGAGGCAATAAATTTGCTTTTCCTTCAGTGAACCTCCCAACACTGTCTGGCACAAAGTAGGCCTCCAAGATTTAAAGCAAGAGAAGTTGTGCCTACACACACACACACACACACACACACACACACACACACACACAATAAATGGCTCCAATTTCAGAAACTTCATGCAGGCAAACTGATGAGAAAATACGAAGACTATACTTAGTGTTCCTTTCTAGCTTTCTTTTTTTCTTTCTTTTAAATGAATCCACAGGAAATTGGGTGGGTTGAAACTAATTTGGTCAATTTGGTATGTAATTATTTATAATATGCTTAAAGTGCAGGCACATCTGAAAAAATGTATTAAATTAATTTTTATATTTTGCAAAGGATCCTGTGTTTTAATAATCTATTAGAAAAAATAAAATGATCAACCAATGCTGAAAATTGGGATTGGGTAAATGTAATTTGATTGAATTAAGTTGATGAAGAAACTTACGATATTGTCTGTGCTATTGCTCCAGCAACACCACCACAAAGTAAGTTTATGTGAGTTTTCAAAACTAAGACATTAGGATTGTCTGATGAAGGTCTGCCAAGAAGGGTAGGAGCATAGGAAAGCCCAACACTCTTTAAGGTACCAAAAGTAAAAAATGAAACACCTGAAAAACAAAATATAAATTCACCACGATGCTTAACAGAACATGAGCTGTGAAAAGACACCATTCTTACATAATAACCAATTAACTCAAGGAACTGACTATGCATTTCCTAATTTCTGATGTTTGCTTAATCTAAGATAAAAAGATTTAATTAATGTTTATAAATGACCTAAAGATGACAAAATTACCACCTATAAAAACTATAGCACTGGTTTTCACACACTAATATATAGATCAGTTCACTGAATAAAGGCAGTAGTTGAGCATAATACCACCTTATATACGAATAGAATTAAACAATTTTCCAAGGTTTCACGTGAGTAAAAATTAAATTCATGGTTAATAATTATAAGTAAATATGACAACTTATATTTACAATAACAATGATGGTGTTAATGTAAGATAAAGGCAAAAAATTCAGAAGTGACAAAACATTGTTATTTCAAATCAGTGTCTAGTTTTTCTTCAAGGAAGAGTTATGACCATGAGAAAAATTTCATATTGGCTCACAAGACACATGGAATCTAATAAATACTAAATTAAGTTATTGATAATATGCAGTTGGTGCTTGCTGAACATTTACATGATTTTATAATAGACTCATTAAAGTCATACACTAATCAAATCAAGAATAGAATTCAAGCATTCCTATCAACTAAGCATTACTCAATATATCTTGATATCTACTAAATTTTAAAAACATATTTAAAAAGATACTTGATGCTTAAGAGCAAATAAGCACTAACAAAAATTCAGTCTAGGATAACATCTTGATGTAAGCATTTATTCTTTATACAAAATTCTTATAAGAATTTACTATAAGATTATAATCTTATAGTATTTTGTAGTATAATATATACTATAGTATAATCTTATAGTATTTTGAAATGATGATGTACAATTTTAGACTATTCATACACTTTTATATTTTGGAAATCTATTTCAAAGACCTAATCTTAAATACAGAAAAAGCTCATGACAAGAAAATTCACAGCAAATTACACATAAGTAGAAACAAAAATTAGAAATACCTACATGATGTGGAATGGTATTCAGTGAAATATGACACAATTACTAAAAATGATGTTTGTGAAGAGTATTCAAAAATATGAAAAATATTTGGGAAATGGGGAAACTAAGAAAAAATTATATATACACTATAACTATGTAAAAATATATTTTAAAACTCAGAACAAAAACATTAGAAAGAGATGAAAATATAGCAAAAAATTAAAGAGTTCTGCTTCCACTATAACGGCAATCTACAGGGACTTCGCCACTGCAGAACAACTATATCCATTGCTGGGCTTGCAAAAAGATGAGAAGGCCTCCAAGAATCCCCAGCACTACCATCTCCCAAAAATATAAGCTGGAGCCCACTTGGGAGTTTGGGCCCATGAGAGCGGTGGACTGACTCTACATATTGATGCCAATAGCAGCAGAACCATTGAGATGGATCCAGACATTGGGCCTACAGAAAATGGAATCACTGGGTCTGAAACTCAGAGACTAAGATCAAGTAATAAGCTCATAATTAAAGACCACCAAGCAAAGGAGGAGGCAAATAAATTTATATATTTATAAAAGAGTGGGGGGAGTAAGGATTCAGAATACACAAACAAGAAAAGAAAGGAATAAAAAGAAACATAAAAAAAGCAACAAGTGGAAATCAAATAGCAAGGTATAGAAACAAGTCTGACTATATCAATAATCACAATAACCATTAAGTGGACTAACTGGCAATTAAAAGATTTTACAGACTGGATTAAAAAAATATCTAGCTATATGATGATTACAAAAGAAATACTTAAAACATAAAGACATGAAAAAGTAGAAAATAAAAGGATGAAAAAAGATATACTAGGCAAATATTAACTGGGATCTGGCCAAAAAATAATTATGAATGGGAAGGAATTTGAACAATGACAATATACTAGATGATATTAAGAAAGTTTCATAATGGTATGCAGTTATGCTTTAAAAAATAAGCATAGGGAGCTGAATATTGAAATACTGTAGATGAAATGAAGTGGATTTGCTTTAAAACAATTTGGGATGAGGGTGGAGGGAGTAATTAGGGGTATAGATGAAACAAGATTGGTCATGAGTTGATCACTGTTGAAGCTAGGTGATAGATACATGGTGGTTCATTATACTATTGTCTACTTTTGGATATGATTGAAAATTTCCAAGTTTTAAGGAAAAACAAATAAATAAAATAACAAACTCATGGGATGCAGTTAAAGAAGTATTTAGGGAAAAAAAGCTTACATTAGGGAAGAAAACCCTAAAGGTTAAAAATTAATGAGGTAAGCAACCAACTGAAGAATAAACCCAGAGAAGGAAAGAGATAATTAAGACACGAACAAAGATCAATGAAATGGGAAATAAAGGTAGATTAGAGAAGAGAAAGAAAGGCAAAATTGATTCTTTGCAAAATCTGAAACTGATAAAACAAACAAAAACGAAAAAGGGAATATGACTATAGATAGAGCAGATGTAAAAAAAAATATGAAGAAATAAGGGAAACTTTCTGCCAAAAAAATTTAAAACTAACACAAAAGTCAAGTTCAAAATGGTAAAGAAAGGTATGAATCACCAAAAATGACTCAAGAGATAGAAAACCTAAATGGTCCTACAACCATTCAAGAAATTAAACCAGTATTTAAAATTCATCCCACAATGAAAACCTTCAAGAAACAAATTATTCTAATCATTTTATACATATTCTTCCCGAGTATGGAAAATGAGGAAATACTCTTCAACTCATTCTATGAGACCTATATAACCTCAATACCCAAACCACACAAGGATATTAAAAGAAAAGAAAATTACAAGCTAATCTCACATGAATATAGATGTAAAACTTCTAAAAACAATTAGCAAATTGAATCCAACAGGATATAAAAAGATCATTATATCATAACCAATCTGGGTTGACATTAGAACACTTATTAATGTCATTCATTAAATTAACAGATTAAAGGAGAAAACTATGTGATCACTTCAGTAAATGCAGGAAAGGGTATTGATAAAATTCAACACCAATTTAGAAAAAAATTCTTACCAACACTTCCTCAACCTGATAAATGATGTATACTACAGAAAATATTATGCTAAATGAAGTATTAGAAACATTCCCTTTAAAATCAGTAACGAGCCAAAATGTCCAGTTATCATCATTTCTATTCACTGCTGCACTGTAAGTCCTTAGCTAGTACAGTAAGATAAGATAAATACAAATAAAAAAGAAATAAGGATTAGAATGTAAGTAAGAAAAATGATATTATTTGCACAGGATGTGATTGCCCACACAGAAAACCCAAAGCATCTACAAGTAACATGGTGACTGGCTATAAAATCAACAAGTAGGATAACGGTTAGCTGTAAGATCATATAAAAATTAAATCAAGCAATAAACTGAAAATGTAATTTTCTAAAAGACACAACAAAGCTTATAAGGTGTCTATGAATATATCTAACAAAAATGTCCAAGAACTGTACGGAATTTCATTCGAAATCCCAAAAAGGATTCTTGTACAACATCAAAAACTGATTCTAAAATATACACAGGATAGCAAAATATCTATAGTCCTTACACTCCTGAAAAAAGAGGGATAAAGTCAAGGGACTTGTCCTACCAAATATAAAGACTTACTATAAAACTACACTCGATTATTGTTTTAAGTAGCATTGCAGATCACTGGGGAAAGGAAGGACTGTCTAATAAATGGCACTGGGTCAAATGGTTATCTGTAAGGAGGAAAAAAAGTAATTCCAGGTGGATCAGGGGCTTAAACATAAAATGCGAAATTTTAAAGATCATTCTTAGAAGAAAATAAAAAACCAAGATTCTGCCAAATCTGAAACATACCTGCATATGGAGCCATTCCTAATATAGTAGGCATCAGGCCTCTGTAAAATCCAAGGAAACCGCCTTCCTTTTGAGTGAAGAAAAATTAGAAGTGAGATTACATTGTGTTTATTATGATAAATATCAAAGAACAGAGGCATACATTATAATGGAAAACTTATTCTGGGACCCACCCTGAAACATAGATGTTTTCATTATTATTATTATTAACATCAATAATTTAAATAAAAGAATAATTATTTAGATAGTATTCAAAATATTTTCCTAAATATAAAAGGACATGTTATAGATGAGAAAAGTAAATATGAAATACCTTTGCATAGATTGTTTTGAATGCATGAATAATTCCTGTATAAGTGTGTTCCCCTTTCACCTGGAATGCTAGGCGTACTCTAACCATGTCAAGAGGGTAAGTACAGATAACTGCTGTCATACCTGAGAGAAAGGAGAAATTTAAATGTACAAGAAATTTTTTGACATATACATATCTTTCCGATCATTAGTAGTGCTCTCAAATTATAGCAATGATGAAAACCCAATGAAATCAAAGGTGACATTACTGATAGAATTATATCATAATATCAGCTGAAAAACAACCTTGTTAGTAAAGTGTCAGTTTATAAAATCTTTTCAAGTTCTTCCCATTGTTAAGTTTTATTGTTAGCACCAAAATAGTACAGTGTAAGTGGATCATGAGTATTTTTTTTATTCTATTACTTGCCTTTTCCCAGGTAAAATATCAGAAAGGAAAAACTGACTATCTCCATAGCACTAGGCAAGATATCTGACTTTTTACTTATTTTCTCTAATCCTAAAATGGAGAGATGCTTTATCTACCTAAGGAATTCTTATAAAAATAAACGTATTTTTTTAAAAAAAACTTCAAAGCACAATCATTATTTTCTTTTCAGAATTAAGGTGAATTTGTTATTGACTAAACATAATAAAAGCACGAATGTTCAAGGTCATAGAAACAATTCGTTTTAGGGATAAAATCTCCTGAGAAGTAAATTTAGAATTAAGTTCTAGATTTTCCACCAATATATGATTTCAAATTTCACAAACTATCCAGCTAAGTTATTTTTTAAATTAAAAAATTTGGGGCCGGCCCCGTGGCTTAGCGGTTAAGTGCACGTGCTCCGCTGCTGGCAGCACGGGTTCGGATCCCGGGTGTGCACTGACGCACCGCTTCTCTGGCCATGCTGAGGCCGCGTCCCACATACAGCAACTAGAAGGATGTGCAGCTATGACATACAACTATCTACTGGGGCTTTGGGGGAAAAATAAATTAATTAATTAAATTAAAAAATTTCTATTTTTGTAAAGTACCAAGAAAATGTTTGTTCAGTGTAGAAAGATTAGAAAACATAGACAATCAAAAAAATTAAACATACATATATTCATTCTCCAGTAATAACCACTTAAATATATATTCCAAACCCTTTATACATGTGCATTTACACACATGTAAACACACACACATTTAAAACTTATGATAACATAATTCTATTTTGTAGTTAATTTTTTCTACTTTACATTACATTGTGAATATCTTTCCATGTGAGAAAACCACTACCTGGATGTACTGTAATTTATTAAAACAATCTTCTTAGACATCTAGGTTGTCTCCATTATTTGTTCTATGATATGGTAATGGCAAACAATGCTTTGGTGAATGTCTTTAGAACTAAATATTTTTGTTCATCATTTCCATTATGGATAAATTCCAAAAACAGAATTATTAGGTCAAAGGGTAAAGCTTTTAGGGGCCGGCATAGTGGTGTAGTGGTTAAGTTTGCACACTCTGCTTCAGTGGCCCAGGGTTCACAGGTTCGGATCTCGGGTGCAGACATACACACCACTTATCAAGCCATGCTGTGGCAGGCATCGCACATATAAAGTAGAGGAAGATGGTGGGCATGACGTTAGCTGAGGGCCAATCTTCCTCAGCAAAAAAAAACATAGGGTAAAGCTTTTAATAAAAATTGCTCTCCAGAGGACTGTGCCCATTTATAATGTCATCCATTAGAATAGAAGTCCTATTTTTCTGACTTCTCAGGAGTATTAGATAATTATTAGACAATTAGAATATTCAATTATTAGGTAATTTTCCCAACATTTGATCATTTGATGGGCAAAAAGCATTCTCTCTGTTATTTTGGCTTGCTTCTCATGTGACTTTTTCTTTTTTCTTTTTTTTTGGCAGTAATGTAACTTCAGCAGTCAGTTCTCATCCACATTGTGTAGACTTTTGAAAGTAGTGACAGAATTTTGAAAGTGGTTACCTATTTGGTACATAGGTCATCAATATACAGAGTTTGGTGAATCTTCATCCTCATTATGTTTTCTGGACAACGGCACACAGACAGGGTATAAGACATTCCTTATTCCTGTGGCCCAGACAGCTTTGCTGAGCCTGGAATTAAGGCGCACACCGGGGGGCCGGCCCAGTGGCGCAAGTGGTTAAGTACGCACGCTCCACTGCGGCGGCCCGGGGTTTGCCGGGTCGGATCCCGGGCATGCACCGACGCACTGCTTGGCAAGCCATGCTGTAGCAGCGTCCCATATAAACTGGAGGAAGATGGGCACGGATGTTAGCCCAGGGCCAGTCTTCCTCAGCAAAAAAAGAGGAGGATTGGCAGATGTTAGCACAGGGCTGATCTCCTCACAAAAATAAATAAATAAATAAATAGAATAAAATAAAAAAAGGCGCACACCTGGAGCTCCCATCTCCATGGCAGATTTCCGATCTCTGAGTACCTGAGGGGCACGCTTCTTGAAGCCCACTCCATGAACGCGCTTGTGAATGTTAATCGTCTATTCTCCGGTCACTACGTCGTGGTTACTACGTCGTGGTTGGCAGAACAGCTCTTTTTTTGCCACTCTTCTGTACAGGAGCCATTCTGCTGGGCCCAGGTTGTAAAGGAAGAGCTTGAGGTATTGTCATGACTTTCTTTTCCTAAGTAGGCTTTTAATCCTATATTTTTAGCAGGATAATTTCATCTTTTTTTTTTAATTTCATCTTTTTATTAGTCTTACCAAATAAAAATATAATTTTTTGCCATAACTTTTACTCAGAATAGCAAACGAGTCATATAAAAGTGGCAAAGTGATTTCCATATTCTTGACCTAATTTAACTTTTAGTTTTAAATTTTTTTAGTGTTTGCTTAATTTTATTTAATAGACCTGATATATCTTACTCCATTTACTTAGCAAATGCTACTGTAATTTTGCATCCATTTTTATCAGCCCAGACCTAAATCTACACTAACTTTCAGAGCTTCTGCTGCTCCCCGCCAAAATCTAAATCAGTTTGCCATTCCTTATACATTAATTGGAAAAGAATGTTCTTTATACTACTGTCTAGGTATCTTTCACCGGCATCTCTAACTAGGTGATTATAACAGCATCTCCGAGCTAAAAACCTACACAGCTAATATACGGGTAATACTTTAATGCAAAAACATGCAACCCTTAGTTCTCTCTTGAGAATGACAGAATCTCAATTCCTTTAGACAATGAGTGGAAAGTCAGTTTGAATAACACGTTAAGTAACGCAATTTAATTTTAAATACAAGCAATACTTTGCATCAAGATTAGCCTAATGGTGGTCAGAACAGGTTAGATTCATGGAAGGCTGATTTATGATTGGCTTACCTGTGGTTTAACTGTCAGTGACATTTTATTTATTTTTTTATTTTTATTTTTTAAATTACTAATTTTACTGCTTCACTTGAACAGAGACATTCTTTTTTTGTGTGTGTGTGAGGAAGATCAGCCCTGAGCTAACATCCGTGCTAATCCTCCTCTTTTTGCTGAGGAAGACTGGCTCTGAGCTAACATCTATTGCCAATCCTCCTCCTTTTTTTTTCCCCCAAAGCCCCAGTAGATAGCTGTATGTCATAGCTGCACATTCTTCTAGTTGCTGTATGTGGGACGCGGCCTCAGCATGGCTGAAGAAGCGGTGCCTCGGTGCACGCCTGGGATCTGAACCCGGGCCGCCAGCAGCAGAGCACGCGCACTTAACCACTAAGCCACGGGACCGGCCCTGTTTAGTACTTTCTAAACTTAAATTTTTAGTTCAGAAATTCCATCAGTCTAGTGATTGGAAGTGTCAATTCCCCATTTCAGCCAATTTGATTGTGAGCTGTACATCTGAGCTGTTTCCATTCTATTCATTTTCAGACTATTTAATGTATTTGTTTTCTACCTACTGATATTCAAACCAGCCATGTCTGGCAGTCAAGGTAGTGACTTTTCTAAATGGCCTCTTTTAAGCTGAATCTAAACTAATATAGTACAAATGTGGTATTCCTGAAACAAGGTTTGGTAATAACATTACATTTAAACCACAGCAGATATCTTATTATCCAGATATTTATAAAACTACATATTTTATAGGTTGGCTTAATGTTTTGCAGCTTGTGCTGAAGATTTTGCAAGGGAAAATTTTAGAAAATACAATTAGGAGAGATTATCCATAAACAAGTTGCATCCTTATTGGAATGATTCTTATTAAAAAGTTTAACAAATATAGAAGAGAATCAAAAGGCTGACCATTTTAAGGCTTGATCATACCGACACAATTTGGTTTAACATCAGATTTTGCTAGGATTTTCCCAAGTCATCACTATCCACCTTACTTTTACAACTTCTGTAAATTTTTACAACTCCTTTTTTTTTTTCTATTCCCTAATCTGAATCTCTTTGGTCTTGCCTCTCTCATTTGCTCTCTCTGATTCCATTTATTTCTTCTTTCCTTCTCACATGCTCCAATCCTTCTCATTGTCTTCTTACTGGCTTCAAGTGGCTTAATATGAAATAACTGTGAATTAACAAAGTGGTCAAAATGATAAATTGGCAGAAAATGAGTACCTCCAGAAATCTGTAAAGGTAAAAGAGGCATTAGCTTAAAAATTGCAAGACCATGAGTCAGGCTGAGGAATTGACATAATCTAATTGTACATCAGAGAATAGTAAAAATAATGCCAATGAATACTGGAATGCTAAACTCATGATCTAGTTTTGTAACTTTTCAGCCAGTTTATTTCAGCATATTTTTATGTGGTATATTTCTTTTAAATTTGAGCAATCAATCAAATCTTCCTAAAGAGAAACAAAACCTTTTAATGAGGATGTAAAAATTACCAAGTTATTGTTTTTTGGTTGTTATTCAATATTCCTAAAAGCAACTTAATGATTTAAATGTAATTTTAAAGCTTGGAATGTAAGGAGAGGATTCTTAATAATTTTGCCCTCTGATAAATCTTGAAAACTACTTAATGATTTTAAATGTTTATTTATCTTTGGAATGAGGGGGAAGTAAGAAATATTTTTCTGATAATCATATTTTACCCTTCACTCTAAGTATAAAATTATGAAACTCTCTACAGGGCTGGATTTAGACTTTTAGAAACTCTAAATACAGAAAAGATTATAATGTCTTGCATTGTTCAAACTAAAAACAATACTACACTATAAAGTAAGTTTGAGGATATCCAACTAAGTTCTGATTTTCCTAACAATGACTATGTCAATGCTTTTTAAAAATACCAAATGTCCCTGCTTTGCTGGGGACCTAAGCATGAGCATAGTCTACCTGTCAAGTAATCCAGCACTAGCATTATTTTCTTGGTTTTCCCATTTCAGCTAATTTATTTTTTACTTTTAAACTATTTATTTTTGACTTATGGTCAAAATCGATCAAATGGTCAAAAGAGGTTAAGAGTATGGACTCTAGAGTGAGCCCGCTTGAGTTCAAATCACATTCTACCACTAACTAGCTGTGTGACCTTGAGCAAATGACTTAACCTCGGTTTCAGTTTCATTATCTATAAAATGGACGTCATAATAAGAAGGTACCCAAATTAGTGTTTTATGAAGTTTAAGTGAGTTAATATATAAGTAAACGCTTAGAATAATCTCTGACACATAATAAATATCATATGTAAGTGTTAGCTATTATTATTCTCCCAGTCTATTCTTTTTCATTTTTTGACCCTTTCCTTTAAGAACCATTTGTCTCCTCTTCTCACCAAAACTCCTCCACTTTCAATCTCTTTTTTCCTGCACATCAATGCTCAAGAATTCAAATAAAAAGAGAAGCACAATCAGAGGATTACTGGAGAGAAATATGTAACAAAGTGGAAACTCAGTTTGACCACTAGTAATCAGACTGCCATATATATCAGTCATCCAGTGAGTGACTGGAATTTTCAATTCATAAAGCAAGTGTTTCCCATTTCAGCCCTTTTTCTATATTCACACATCTCCTCCTTACTATTCTACCTAGGATGGCTTTACGGGAAGGCCAAAAAAGCACTCCACGTGGAAATAAGGAAAATCAGAAACTACTTACCTCAAATAGCGGTGGCGATAGTTTTCCTCTTCCCTCATTTTACAATTACAATCCAATACAAAGAGCAGAATATCTTCACCTACCAGGAAGCAATGAGACTCAATCAAGCTGAGATGTGCTTGCAATTTTTGTGTATGTGCAAACTTCTCTTTTCCTCTCTTCAGTCAAGAAACTGAAGACTTAATGATGAATCCAAACTGACTGAGACTGTTTTTTCCCTAAATTATCATCCTCTTATTATCTCTACAGTCTAGAATTCCAGGAATTGTGGTAACCCAAGAACATACGTTAATCAGCAATTAGATTTTGCTGATTTGGAAAGCTTAGAAGCACTCGACATTACTTTCCATAATCACTGTCTGCTTAAACAAAAAACCTCTGGTTGCAAATTATATTTCTAACCACAATAACAAAGACAGATAATCCTTGGTCATTAAAACTTTGGAGATCATATTCTGAAAATATAGTCAATTTAACTCTATTTTCTGCTACAGCAAGAAGCATAAAGAACTTCTTAACAAAGGAACTAACACTATAAGGAAGAGGCAGTAGAGGGAAGACAGGAGTGAATAGAAAGTGGATAATATAGGGTTGGAGTAGAGGAGCATATCTCAACCTTTATCAGTCTCCTTCCTCCCCAACTTCTCAATGAATATAGAAGTAGATTTGAGTTTTCAGAGATGGGTTCCATACCAACTTACCACCATCCTTCCCCATCTGAGGCTACCACAATAGGAGCAGCATCCAGAATTTATGTATATATCCAAAGAGACTGAAGTTCAACCAAAAATACATGGATTCTAAGTAAATACTTTAGACAAAGGAAGGGATCCATGCATCACAGATATAAAAGCTAAGCCACAAAGCTAAGGAAACTGATCTAGAGTAGATGTCCAATGGAGTTCAATTCTACTACATCCTGTCCTTTGGAAGCACATCACTGCTTAAAGCCTGATGATTAAATATCAGTTGTAAAGAACTAAAATTCACCTGTCTGTAGCTGTGTGCAACCTCTGATGAATATGATAACTAAAATTATGCTTTTATAGAATATTCTAGGGAGAGATAATTCAATTATGACATTTAGGAGCCACATTTGCACTCATTATTACCCAAAAGAATAACTATGTGCGACTGTGGATGCCTTTTGTACCGTAGTCTCATGTGGAAATCAGAGGTCTCAGGTAACTGCACGATGTAAGTCAAAGAGCCAAAGGACTAGAGAACATCATGCCCACTCCCTACCCAATGCACACACAAATCAGGCCTCAAATCTATTAACTAAAGAAAGTTCCAATAAAAAAATTCAAGAGCTGGTCTAGCAGCTCAGAAGAACAATTTCTCCAAATATATGAAAAGCTTGTTGCTTCTGAATTCTGGATTAGGGTTCAAGGGGGATAGGATTCCCTCTTAAATATAAAAGTATCCGAGAAAGGTACCTACAAGTCTCTCTGAGATTCTCAAAAGAACAGTGTGCAACCTGTTATAACAATCACTGTCCTTCTAGCTGGGGATGTCCAGCCTCTGCCCTGATTGGTTGCTGCCCATGCTATACTGCTTGTTATTTTTTTTGTGTGTGTGTGTGAGGAAGATTAGCCCTGAGCTAACACCCAATGCCAATCCTCCTCTTTTTGCTGAGGAAGATTGGCCCTGGGCTAACATCCCTGCCCATCTTCCTCTACTTTATATGGGACGTCGCCACAGCATGGCTTGACAAGTGGTATCAGTCCGCACCCGAGATCCGAACCTGCGAACCCCAGGCCACCAAAGCAGAGCACGCGAGCTTAACCACCACGCCACCAGGCCAGTCCCTAAATATTTTGAATATCACCTCTATTTACAACTAAAATTTTCCCTGTGTTACAAATGAGACGAAAAGAGGAATAAGGAATTTAGGTGGCTGGCTCAAGAGCATGTAACAAGTCATTGGCATGGAAGGTTTAATAACATTCCCTCATATTTATGGAGGGCCTCAGATCCTTCAGAATGTTTTCACAGCAATTCTTTACTCAGACCCTCAGAACAACTCAGAGAAAGAGGGAATTGGGCAACCATAAGCTCCACTTTAACAAATGGATAAATGAATTATGGAAGGCTTGGATGATCTGCCCATGGTCAAAGGACAGGTATATAATGGAGGCCAGCCAGGATCCCAGGAAGTATTCTGTCCATTTCACCTCCCAGCCTTGAGCCAAACACCAAACTGAAGTAGACCAAAGACGGCAGCAAGCAGAACGCAGCTGATCAACTCTAGTTTCTAACAACTTCCTTCTTTTTTCTCTTCTCTTTATCCTGTCACTCTTAGGTCCATAGGAACTGGCAGAACAAGACTGATTTCAAACAATTGAACCATACAGAAGGAAAGAAGGAGAAGATCTTCCTTACTTAATACAAACCTTGATTCTCAGTCTCTAGTTTTTCCTTTTTCTGGCTGAGATTCAACATGTACTGGATTGTAGTTGTAGGATGAGGGAAAAGGTTGAAGTTCAAAAAAGCTTTAAAATAAGTTCTGTTGAAATGATCATGAAAAAAATACCATTTTTATTTTGGCAAATATAAAATTTCCAAACTTACATTCAAAGGCCACCAAAGATACAGGAGCAAATACTACTCAGCCATAAGAAACGATGAAATCCAGCCATTTGTGACAACAGGGATGGACATTGAGGGTATTATGCAAAGTGAAATAAGTCAGAGGGAGAAGGTCAAATACCGTATGATTTCCCTCATTAAGTAGTAGATAATAACAACAAGAAACAAACACATAGAGACAGAGATTGGATTGGTGGTTACCAGAGGGGAAGGGGGGAGGGAGGAGGGCGAAAGGGATAATTCGGCACATGTGTGTGGTGATGGGTTGTAATTTGTATTTGGGTGGTGAACATGATGTAATCTATGCAGAAATAGAAGTATAATGATGTACACCTGAAATTTATACAATGTTATAAACCAATGTTACTGCAATAAACAAAAAATTAAAAAAAAAAAAAGATACAGGAGCAAAGATACCAGATATAAATAAAATTAACCAGAACATTTGGGCCGGCCCCGTGGCTTAGCGGTTAAGTGCGCACGCTCCGCTGCTGGTGGCCGGGGTTTGGATCCCGGGCGCGCATCGATGTGCTGCTTCTCTGGCCATGCTGAGGCCGTGTCCCACATACAGCAACTAGAGGGATGTGCAGCTATGACATACAACTATCTACTGGGGCTTTGGGGGGGAAAATAAATAAATAAATAAAATCTTTTAAAAAAAAAAACAGAACATTCATTTCAACTGTTTAAAATCATAGAAACAAAATACAAATTGTAATTACTTAAACATGGTAATAAAAGTAAAACTATTGGATAATGGAAACACTAGTCTTATCTATAATAGCTAGAATTAAAAAAACACTTTTTTCTTTAAAAATTAAAATTTATAATTGAAGTTGTCTTGTTTATTGTTTTCTAATATATAAAACTTTGATGTTAACATGTCTTTTATTTCAGAAAAATGAAACCAGAAACACCATTTCAATGAACACGCTATTCAATAATCAAGTGCCCTGAAAAAGAAATAATACAAAGTCTTCAGGATTTAATTCGTATTCATTATCCTACCTCATCTTGTTGAATTTTGACAGTCACTGGTAAAGTTAAATTTAAGAGACAGAAAATTAAAAAGTAAAGTCAGAAATCATAAATTTTAAGATTTGGAGACTTTACTAATATTTCTCTTCTGTGAAATGAAGATAATTATAGCAGTGTCCCCATAGTATTGTTCTGTGGACTACACGTCAAGTGCCCAAAGATTACACGTCAAGTGCTCAGGTCTGTGAATGGCACATAGCAAGTGATCACACATGTTAGCTGTTACTCATCAGCACCATCATGCCAGTGTAAAATACTGAAATATTTCTATACCAGTCGGCAAACAGCTGTTGCCCCCAAGATCTCCCCCACCATGGCTCTGGTAGCCTCTCCCTGCACCAGAACTCCTACCCCCCCCCCACCACATACCATCTCCTGATCCAGCCACGAAAGAGTTCATTGGAGGCTTACAGAACCTGTGCTATTTGTTAGTACCTCTACAGTTGGGTTATTAAATATTTTGAATATTATTCCTGGTTATTTTTACTACTTATTGAATGTGGGTCAGCCAGCCAGAAGTCAAGAAGAGCTAAATAAACATTGGATAAGGCAAAATCACGGATAAGGCAGATTAGGTTGGACAGTATAAATCGAGGTAGCAAAGTAAGTCTGAAGAGTCATTGGTGTCAGAGTCTGAGGTAGTATCTGGAAAGTCCCTAAGACCTGTTATCCAAGCCCAAGCCTGTATTCTCAACAACCAGAAAGAGGATTATCTATGGCCATAGTGTCTCCCACATCTATCCAAAGGTTTTTGTTGCCTTTTGGGGCCTACCTGCTCAACATCTGTCCCCATTTGTCTCCCCACCATACCACACATGTAGACCTCAAGAGCTTTAGAACTACTAGGGTGCTTAATTGTGCATACTAAATAGCAGAGGCCCATTCGCTCAGAAAGGCCAAATAATCTAGATGCTCTGGACACCCATACCTCTCTCTTTGCCACTGCTAGTACCTACCAAGGAATGTGCAGAACCTTGGTTACAGAAACCTGATATTACCATGGGGTATGTCATACTGTGACTAAAGTAATAGCCAAAAAAATCAACTGAAACCCTACAAACCCTGTGATAACTCCAACAATTAAGATTTTGATATATCACCTTCCAACGGTCTTATTTCCATTAGCAGAAATAAACACTGTTAACATTTTGGTTTATAATCTTGCAGTAGTTTTCTTCTATGAATATTTATACGTATTTACTTTTTAAAAACCAAAATATGATATATAATATTCTCTTTTCTAACTTGCTTTCTTTCTACTCATGATATAAACATCATTCTTTGTCAATAAATACAGTTCTACAAAAAATATGTGTGAGTGATGAAGATCAGCCCTGAGCTAACATCCATGCCAATCCTCCTCTTTTTTGCTGAGGAAGACTGGCCCTGGGCTAACATCTGTGCCCATCTTCCTCCACTTTATATGGGATGCCGCCACAGCATGGCTCTGACAAGCGGCACATTGGTGCGCACCCAGGATCCGAACCCAGCTCACCAGCAGTGGAGCATGCACACTTAACCACTACGCCACAGGGCCGGCCCCTACAAAAAATATATTAATGGATGTGTAGAATTCTGATATATGGATTTTTTTTTTACCACTCTTCTATTGCTACATAATTAAATCATCTTTTGGTATAATAAACAAAACTGCAATGAACATCTTTGTTACTAAACATCACTGTATCATCCTTAATTCTTCTCTTAAATGAATTCACTGAATTTAGTATACGATAGAGGTGGTGCTTAAAATCAGGGAAAAGGATAAACTATTGAGTAAAAAATGTTAGCACAACTGAGCAGTCATTTGGAGAAAAATTTTATTGAATCCCTACTTCATTCCTTACATAAAATTAAATATAAAAAAGACCAATAAAAAAAATCAATATAAAAAGTTGTGGTAGAAAAAATGATTAAACGTGATTAAAAAATGATTAAAAATGATTTATCTTAGAATGGGGAAGGTATTTCTAAACACAACACAAAATTTTGACGCCACAGAGGAAAAGACTAACCCATTTAGCTACGTAAAACTTCTATATGATTTTCTAAAAAATAAGGTTAAAGGACAAATCTAAAACTGAGAAAATATTAGCAATATATGACAGAAAAATAAATTATGTCCTAATTCCCAAATTCATAAAAATGAATATTTAAGAAATAGAAACAACAAAAGGCAGAAAGTAAGAGAAATACAAGTGGTCAATATACATTTGAAAAGTTGATCAACCTTACCCATAATTAATTGCCAAATATTAAAAATTTGGGGGCCAGCCCGGTGGCGCAAGCGGTTAAGTGCGCGCGCTCTGCTGTGGTGGCCCAGGGTTCGCCAGTTCAGATCCCGGGCGCGCACCAACGCACTGCTTAGCAAGCCATGCTGTGGCGGCATCCCATGTAAAGTGGAGGAAGATGGGCACGGATGTTAGCCCAGGGCCAGTCTTCCTCAGCAAAAAAAAAAAAAAAGAGGAGGATTGGCAGATGTTAGCACAGGGCTGATCTTCCTCACACACAAAAAAAAATTTGATGAGACCCAGTGTTGGTATGGTACATAGGGGAAAAGGCCATTGAAAGCATTATGGAGATCCATTTGGCAATGTCTATCAATATTTAAATACACATATCCTTTGACAGATAGAGTAATTTCCCTTCTCAAAATTTATTCTACAAATACACACAAGTACAATGTGTTATTTGTAAAAGAAAAACTGATAATATCCCGAATGTCAGTCAATAGGGGACTGATTAAATAAATCATGGTACATCCATACCTTGGAATATAATACATTTCTTTAAAAAAATAAGAAAGATCTATGTACTGATATAGAAAAGGGTCTTGAGATAACTGTAAAAGAAAAGTTCTAATCCTATAGAATAGTATTAGAAAAGGCATACATAAGAAACTGCTAATAGTGATTGCTTCTAGAGAGTGGAACTATTTTCCTTATCTAGGAGTATGTATTAATTACAGTCATGATAATTTTTAAAAATTTTTCAAAAGAAAAAAATAAACACTTCCAGAAGTAGAATTGTCAAAGGGAATGTATGTTTTTCACATAGTTGTAAGTTTAGACTGTTCCTTACTGTCTCCTATTGTAAAATACTGTTTTTGAGTTGGGATATTAATAGTGATTTCTTGTATAACTGAGTACAGAGAGATAACAAATGTATGCTACTTAATCAATGTCACACATATTACCTTAAACAAATTAAGTATTTTAATAGAAAATTAATTTGTCAGAAATAAAAAATACCTACTCCTCTTACCTGCCATGGATCCAGCCATTAATCTGTGCACATGACCAGAAACTCCCAGCTTTGTAGTAATTAACTAGAAACCAAAAACATCAAATTAAACAGATATTTTTAAAATGTTGTCCCTTTTACTGTTTAATAATGAAGACATTTCAAAAGAGTTACAGAACCAGTAAAAAGAAAATTAGTATTAAATGTAAGTGAAATGAATACAACTATATAAAGTGTTATATCACATCATAAGGAGGTCAGGTATTTCCTCTGTAGCCTCTGCTCTGATTTTGCACTTTTACAGAAGCAATCTAGCTTAGAATTGTCAAATATACTATACTACACATTGATGACCATGAATACTTAAAGTGTGAAAGGGAGTAGTAGGAATAAAATGCTACTATAGACAATGAAGTCTTGATATACTCATGGCCTCAATTCTATCTGACTGACTAACTTAGAATGTTGTTCCCATCTCCATTACCTACTTTTCATTATAAGATACACTATGAAATTTAACATACTTAAGCCCTTTCTGTGTTAAGATGTTTGAGACAATAAACTTTCAGTCTGCCGGAGAAGAGAAAATTAATCAATGAGTAGAGAAAAGCTGTTTAGCTTATAGCACTACTCAAAAACAGACCTGCATGATATAGTTTCTTTATTTTATTTAATAAGAAAATCCAAAGCCACAATGTTCCTCTCCTACAACTGAGAAACAAAAAGCACATTAGAAAGCTATTAATATTTTATGGATTTATTATTGTCTACTTGAAGGATACTTTGGCTCTTCTTCATAAGTATAAACATAAAAAATTTACTCAAAAACGACTAGCAATTCTGGAATAGATAACACCAAAACCAAGTTATATTTACAAATTTAAACTATCATATCTTATTGCTTCGATAGAACATTACTTTATCCATTCATCCAAAGTAACTTTAAAGGCCAAAGCAGGCACCGGCTGGTGGCGTAGTGGTTAAGTGCACACGCTCCATTGCTGGCGGCCTGGGTTCAGATCCTGGGCGCGCACTGACGCATCGCTTGTGAGGCCCCGCTGTGGCGGCGTCCCATATAAAGTGGAGGAAGGTGGGCATGGATGTTAGCCCAGGGCCAATCTTCTTCAGCAAAAAAAAAAAGAAAGAAAGAAAGAAAAAGGAAAAAAAAGAGGAGGATTGGCACGGATGTTAGCTCAAGGCTCATCTTCCTCACAAAAAAAAAAAAAGGCCAAAGCAAATGCCTTGTCAACTAAGTATGATATTCAAGGACATAAAAGAGGAAAACAAGATAAAAGTTCAAGTACCGTTTTATAATGCTCAAACGCCATGAACTGGATTGCACCATAGGGAAAGATTCGAATCATCATTGCGCCATTCCCTTTATACAATCCAAGGTATCCCTCCTTTTGAGGAACAGCACGCAGTGTAGAAAATACTCCTATTTTTAGAAGAAAAATACTATTAAGACACAGAAAACTATCTAAATTCACATTTTCATGACAATCATAGATAAAGATTACTATGCCATCATTTATGATGTAATTTTGCTTGAAGCATTACATAAATAGTAATTTCTGTATAACAGAAATTAAACCTACTTAAAATACATCATACGTCCAAATAGACATATCTCATGTAAAAATATAACACATATTACTGCAAGAACAGCTACAAATTATGGTAAATTATATTTATAATTATCACAAATTATATTAAACTATAGCAATCTAAAAAATATTAACAGAAATATATTCAAGGTCCAGATATTCATTGCAGATGATCAACTCCATCTGGAAGGATGAAGGAAAGTTTCCCAGACTGACCCAGATACATGTGTGGTTTGTTTACATAACGAAACTGCTAAGCAAAGGAAACTGCTAAGCAAAAGAAACAAACATAAAAAGTATCTATTAAAACTATTTAAATTGGGGGGCAAATTTTCATTATTAGGACACTTTAATTAGGAATACTGATAAACAAAGGCCTGAGTTCTGATCCTATATATGGATATGTTTATTAATGTTAATCACTAATCTATTTGCAGTACAGACTTCTCATAAACAAAGCACTACTTCCATTATTAAACTATTTATTTATTTATTTATTTATTTATTTTTGTGAGGAGATCAGCCCTGTGCCAACATCTGCCAATCCTCCTCTTTTTTTGCTGAGGAAGATCGGCCCTGGGCTAACATCCGTACCCACCTTCCTCCACTTTATATGGGACGCTGCCACAGCATGGCTTGCCAAGCAGTGCGTCAGTGCACACCCGGGATCCGAACCAGCAAACCCCGGGACACCGCAGCGGAGCGCGTGCACTTCACCACTTGTGCCACCAGGCCGGCCCCCATTCTTAAACTATTTAAATTCAGCTTCCTTTCGAAATTTTCCAACAAAAATTTGATCAAATATGAAACTAAATCACTAGGCTCATTTCAAATTTTAGAATGCAACTAACCTTTTGATCCCTTCCCAGAAATTAAAATTGTAGGTACTTATTAACATCCAAGAAAAGATATGTCCTAAAAGCATTTTTAACAACAGATATCCAAATGGACTAACAGTCTATTAAAAAAAAATTCTATTATATATATACAGCTGTGTATAATATATAAAATTCTCCCAAAATACATGAATAATTAAACTAAATCTATTCACTGAACCCCCCCCCCAAAATTCTATTAAAGACGTCCTTTGCTGGAAGAGGGGACAAAGGTTAAGCCCTGTTTAATTTGATTCAAATGTGTTTGTAACAATTTAAGGGTAATCAGATTTAGAACAATGGCTACCTAGTAGAGACAGGAAGGATGATGATAAGGAAGAAGTACAGAGAAAGTTTCAACTGTACTGATAATGTTTGTTTCTGAAGCTCTGTGTGGTCCACATATGTTTATTACACTATTCTTTAAAACTCTTTATCACAAACATTTTAAGAGAAACCATAAATAGAAGTGAAAAAAATATAGTACTTTCAAAAAAGGAAATCCAGGAAGCAAAGAGCAGGCGAGGGGGCTGGAGAGGACAGGATACAAAAAAGCACAATAAACAGAAAACATAAGATAAGAGTGAATAAATCAATGATCGCAAAAACAAAATTCAAATGACATAAATTCTGCTATTAAAAGCCAAACATTCTCAAATTCTCTTACAAGGCCATGTCTAATCACATGCTTTTTACAAAAATCTCATCTAAAACAAAATAACAGAGAAAGACAAGCAGATGAAGAATGGATGTTGGATGTTTTCAAACAGCTTTTAAATATCCATTGAGATAATTATATTGTTTTTCTCCTTCAATCTATGGTCTGTGCTATTTTTACTTTGGGAAATGAATTGAGATTTTCTTTTTTTCTTTTTTTATTTTCTTTTTTTTCCCCCCAAAGCCCCAGTAGATAGTTGTATGTCATAGCTGCACATCCTTCTAGTTGCTGGATGTGGGACGCGGCCTCAGTGCGGCTGGAGAAGCGGTGCGTCGGTGCGCGCCCGGGATCCGAACCCGGGCTGCCAGCAGCGGAGCGCACACACCTAACTGCTAAGCCACAGGGCCAGCCCTGAGATTTTCTTTATGACATAACACTAGACCAATTTTTGCAAATGTTACAAGCATGTTTGGAAAGAATACGTATTCTCTATAGGTGCAAAGTCCCCTGTGTATCTGTTATGTCAAACTTGTGTGTTATTTAAATTCTTCTCTGTATCTTTACTTATTTCATCAAGCTAGGATTAGAAGGAACAAACATTTGGTAAAATAAAAGCATATGCCTGTGTATGTATACATTAGCTCTAAAAGGAAATGGAAGAAACTTGTAAAAAATGCTTGATTCCAGGGCCGGCCCCGTGGCTTAGCGGTTAAGTGCGCGCGCTCCGCTGCTGGCGGCCCGGGGTTCGGATCCCAGGCGCGCACCAACACACCACTTCTCCAGCCATGCTGAGGCCGTGTCCCACATACAGCAACTAGAAGGCTGTGCAACTATGACATACAACTATCTACTGGGGCTTTGGGGGGGGGGGAAACAAAAAGCTTGATTCCAAGGAGGGAATAACAGAAGGAGAAAATGTTTGCTTTTGAACTTTTGGAATTATGAACTTGTGAAAATATTATACATTCAAAAAGTAAAAACAGGGGCCAGCTCAGTAGCGTAGTGGTTAAGTTCGCAAGCCTCGCTTTGGTGGCCCAGGGTTCACAGGTTTGAATCCCGGGCATGCACCAACGCACCGCTCATAAAGCCATGCTGTGGCAGGCGTCCCACATATAAAATAGAGGAAGATAGGCACAGATGTTAGCTCAGAGCCAATCTTCCTCCACAAAAAAGAGGAAGATTGGCAACAGATGTTAGCTCAGTGCCAATCCTCCTCACCAAAAATAAATAAATAAATAAATAAATAAAATGCAAAAGCAACAAAATTAAAAGTAAAGATTTTTAAAGAATCCTATTATGATTCATCTACCTATTTTTATATCACATTTGACTGTAAAAAGGTAAATGGACGTCAAAGATTTTCAATAAAGTACAGAAAAAAATTCTTTACACTAACATTGTGAATTGGGGAAGGAGAAATTCTAATTACACTCCTTCCTTTCATATGGCCACAATAATTTTGATTCAAAACAAAATGTCGTTTTTTACGCCTTGGAAGTAATGTCACACATTTTTTAAAAGAAGCTAAAGTAGAAGTTTTATTCAATAGCACATTTTATCTTTGACTGTGAAAATTCATGCTTAAAAAAAGCAAAATTTTAAAAACTGTCTTACTCATGCATATAAAAAGGGAAGTACCTAGAGTAAAATACCCAAAGACATTTTAAAAAGAAAATTAAAAGCCACCAATACCTTTTTTTTTTGGCTTGTATATTTTAAAGATAGATAAAACTCCACATACTACACCATCAGGTAGCTCATTGTTGCACTCCAGGAATCACACTTCAAATTTTGCATGCCTTGTAGGGTACACTGTAACCCACGGCATGCAGCCCTGTAGAGCGTGACATCTAACACGGATATGTAATCTAATGATTACAAATCAGGAAACAAAACAACATACAGCGGCATGGGGAGGAGGTTAAAAGAACAAAACAATCCTGCTCAGACATTCATATGTTGGGTCATTGTAAAACACCCCAAGATATTGGGTAATATAATTCATCTCCTTTCACCCTCAATTTAGACAACAAAAGAAAATAATCTCCTTCCTTTCCAGTTTTATATAATCTTTCTTCAATAAGTTCAAAGGTCTGATTCTTTCTATACATGAGCAGTACACTGTGAAGATACAGAATTCATTGCTGGACACAGAGATGGTAGCAATTTTTTTCTTTCAATTTTAAGTACAGACTTACTATTAAAAATATTGACAAGACAATGATCTATAATTAATATATAACATAAATATCCACTTCATTTTTTGAGAAAAATCACATTTTAAAAACTCAATTGTAAAAATAATTGATTCTTATTCACTCTTTTAAACATCTTTCTTATACACTGACGCTACATAGATCACGCAGAGCACACATCATTTCTCTCTACATTAATTTTTTTCTTTTAAATCTTTCTCCCCTCTAATTGAAAAATATATGTTCAACATGTATTACAGGGCTGGCCCTGTGGCTTAGCGGTTGGGTGCGCGTGCTCCACTGCTGGCGGCCCGGGGTTTGGATCCCGGGCACGCACCGACGCACCGCTTCTCTAGCCATGCTGAGGCCGCGTCCCACATGCAGCAGCTAGAAGGATGTGCAGCTATGACACACAACTATCTACTGGGGCTTTGGGGGAAAAATAAATAAATAAATAAAATTAAAAAAATAAAGAAAGAGGGGCCGGCCCGGTGGCGCAAGCGGTTAAGTGCGCGCGCTCCGCTGCGGCGGCCCGGGGTTCGCTGGTTCGGATCCCGGGCGCGCACCGACGCACTGCTTGGTAAGCCATGCTGTGGCGGCGTCCCATATAAAGTGGAGGAAGATAGGCACCGATGTTAGCCCAGGGCCGTCTTCCTCAGGAAAAAAGGAGGAGGATTGGCGGATGTTAGCTCAGGGCTGATCTCCTCACAAAAAAAAAAAAAAAAAAAAAAAAAAAAAAAAAATAAAGAAAGAAAGGAATAGGGGCCGGCCCCGTGGCTTAGCGGTTAAGTGTGCACGCTCGCTGCTGGCGACCCGGGTTCGGATCCCGGGCGCGCACTGATGCACCACTTGTCCGGCCCTGCTGAGGCAGCGTCCCATGTACGGCAACTAGAAGGATGTGCAACTATGATGGACAACTACCTACTGGGGCCTTGCGGACAAAAAGGGAAAAAAAGAGGAGGATTGGCAATAGACGTTAGCTCAGGGCCAGTCTTCCTCAGCGAAAAGAGGAGGATTGGCATGGATGTTAGCTCAGGGCTGATCTTCCTCACAAAAAATAAAAAATAAAAAATAAATAAAAAAAGTAAAAAAAAAACTCTTTAAAGGAATAAACCTTATCTCCATCACTAATTGGATTTTTTAAAAAATCCGGCTGAGCTGTTAGGCGTGTCTGTAAAGGATGTGACTTCTTAATCCCAATAAACAAATAGTACTTACTTCAATGATTCAAAGATTTTTGTTTAGAGGATATCAGTACCCTAAAATGATAATACATAACCACTAGTGCAAATGAAAAGATTAAACTGGATAAGAGATCCCTTGCAAAATTTGCCCCCAAACTTGAGACCCCCTTTTGTGTCTTCTTTCCACTATAATTCACAACTGGAAATCAAGCCAGGAGATGGATAATGTTTTCATTCATTTTTATCACAAGCATCTATTAACTCACCTAAATGTTTGTAATGGTGATTGTGAGCTTGTAATAAAACCTTTACTCGATCCAAAGGAGCAACTGTTGTTTTGGCACAGCATCCGGCAATACCTAAAAAATTTTTTAAAGGTCAGGAAGAAATTGCATACCATTTCTTTCCAGATGGAAATCATTATTTGTTCAGCCAGCACACCCTATGATCTCTAATTTGGTCTCCATGGGTAGAACTCCCCAGTAGCAGGGATATGCAGATGATTGGCCCCCATTCCCTGAAACTTAATAATTGAGCATGTCAGATGTAAAAGTAAGTTTGAAGAGTGTAAATCTACCCCCTAATACCTGATGAACACTGGGAATCTTGTTAAATGTGGTTATGGAGACAGACACTTGAAGGTATTGACTCAACTGTAAGGCTCTGCTTTAAGTAACCTCCTCTTCTGGATGACTTCATTGAAACAACCAACTTTTACCCATAAAATTCAGTCGTTCACTTATACATTCAGCAGCTATGTATTTGGTCCCTACCATATGCCATATGCAGACATGTGGATGACTAAAGCGCATACATGGGCTTTGGTATAGGTCAGAATTCAGGCCAGCTCTACGAGCTTGGCATGCTTCTAAGGCGATAACATATAAAGACTTTCTGCTATGTTGTTTGTGTCCTCCAAAAAATTCATGTTGAAAATTAATTCCCAATGTGATTGTATTTAGAGGAGGGGCTTTTAGGAGGTGATTAGGTCATGAGGGCTCTGCCCTCATGAATGGGATTAGTGCCCTTATAAAAGAGGCCCCAGAAAGACCCCTGGCCCCTTCCACCACGAGAAAACACAGCAGAAGGTGCCACGTATGAGGAAGCAAGTCCTCACCAGACACTGAATCTGCTGGCACCATGATTTTGGACTTCCCAGCTTCCAAAACTATGAGAAATAAATGTTTATTGTTTATAAGCCACCCAGATCATGGTATTTTTGTTATAGCAGCCTAAACAGACTGACACTTTTGTAAAGTACCTTATATGTAGTGAGCACTCAATAAAATGAGTTGTTACTATCATAAAAAGATGGGTAAAAAGTCTTTGGGTATCTTTTTGGGCCATCCCCGGTGGCCTAGTGGTTAAGTTCAGTGTGCTCTGCTTCAGTAGCCCAGGTTCGGTTCCTGGACGCAGACCTACACTGCTCGTCTGTCAGTGGCCGTGCTGTGGTGGTGGCTCACATGCAAAAAGAGGAAGATTGGCAGGGGGTGTTAGCCCAGGGCAAATCTACCTCAGCACAAAAAAAAAAGTCTTTGGTGTCTTTTTTATGCTTACATTAAGCTCTTCACCATTGCATATTCAATCCACAAGGTACAAGAGGACCAGGATTTTGTGGGTCTCCTTCTCTACTGCATCCCCAAAGACCAGTTCAGGGCCTGGCACATAACAGGCACTCAATAAATGTTTGTTGAATGAATAAATGTAGAGTCTTACTTTACAAATTTTTTAACATGTAAGACAAAATCACTCAAAGTCCATAGACATTTACTTAATAGATCAGCATGTAACTGACGTTAAATTCCCATATTCTGGGCCCGCCCCGTGGCTTAGCGGTTAAGTGCGCGCGCTCCCCTGCTGGCGGCCTGGGTTCGGATCCTGGGCGCGCACTGACGCACCGCTTGTCCAGCCATGCTGAGGCCGTGTCCCACGTACAGCAACTAGAAGGATGTGCAGCTATGACATACAACTATCTACTGGGGCTTAGGGGGAAAAAATAAATAAATAAATAAAATTAAAAAAATAAAATAAAATCCATATTCTGAGATATCCATAAATAAAATGTCTTTTTGTACTCAAATATTAAATCCACATATTAGTTTCCATATCAAGCTTCTCTTATTTGAACTAATGGAAATAACCATCAGCTACCCAAAATTGAGGATAAGCTAAAAATAATTTGCATTTGGGTATATTTGTCAGGGGTATACCCATATTTGCATGGGGTATATCAGAATATTTTGTTATATTATTACCTTCTCAGTTACTATGAATTAACCATATAAGGAAATTATTTAGAATGTGTTCAATAAGGAGTTTCCTTTAATAGTATCTTAACTTGCTTATCACATTACTTTATAGCTCAATTAATCATCACAACATTCATTGAGTTAGGTCAAGTAGCTTTTATCTTCCACTTGAGCAACTGAAGTTAAGATAGTTGCTGAGGCCACTGCTAATCAATAATAATAGTTAACAAGTACTGAGTGTTTACTTTGTACCAGGTACTAGACTAAGAGATTTAACTGCAGGCACTGTGCCAAGGCTTTTCAGGTACTATCTCATTTAACTGTTACAACCTTCTGAGGTAGGTACTCTTATTTTCCCATTTAAAGGATGGGGAAACTGAGGCACAGGGAGATTAGGTGACTTGCCCAATGGTATTTTTTTTTTTTTTTGGTGAGGAAGATCAGCCCTGTGCTAACATCTGCCAATCCTCCTCTCTTTTTGCTGAGGAAGACTGGCCCTGGGCTAACATCCGTGCCCATCTTCCTCCACTTTATATGGGACACTGCCACAGCATGGCTTGCCAAGCAGTGTGTCGGTGCACACCTGGGATCCGAACCGGCGAACCCTGGGCCACCGCAGCAGAGCGCGCGCACTTAACCGCTTGTGCCACCGGGCCAGCCCCTTGCCTAAGGGTATTTTTTCATACCACTTGGACCAGGAACTCTTATACAGTCTTTAAAGTCATACACACTTCCCAAAAATTGGAAGCAGCACTTTACCGAAAGAGAGACACAGATGGCCAATAAGAATATGAAAAGATGCTCAGCATCATTAGTCATCAGGGAAATGCAAAGTAAAACTAAATTAGATACCATTAAACACTATTAAAATGGAAAACAACACACACAAGCACATACACACATGCACACGCCCTGACAATACCAAGTGCTGACAAGATAACGGGGATATAAAATGGAACATACACTTTAGAAAACAGGTTGGGGGTGGCCTGGTGGTGTAGTGGTTAAGCGTGCGTGCTCCGCTGTGGCAGCCCGGGGTTCGCAGGTTCGGATCCCGGTGTGCACCAACGCACCGCTTGTCAAGCCATTCTGTGGCAGTGTCCCATATAAAAAGTAGAGGAAGATGGGCACGGATGTTAGCCCAGGGCCAATCTTCCTCAGCAAAAAAGAGGAAGATTGGCAAAAGATGTTAGCTCAGGGCTAATCTTCCTCACAAAAAAAAAAAAGAAAGAAAGAAAGAAAACAGTTTGTCAGTTTCTTATAAAATAAACATATGATACTCTTAAGATCCAGCAGCCCCTTCCTAGGTATTTACTCAGGAAAAAAGAGAACATATACCCACATAAAATCATGTATGCAACTTTTCATAACCACTTTATTCAAATGGCCAAAAACAAGGAAACAAAGCAAATTTTCACCAACAGATGAAACTGTGGTAAATCTATACAATGGAATACTACTGGTAACAAAAAAGGAACACACTACTGATATACGCAACATGGATGAATCTAAAATGCATTTTGCTAAGTGAAGGAAACCAGTCTCAAAACACTACATACTGTATGATTACATTTATATAACATTCTGGAAAAGGCAAGATTAGAGAGACAGAAAACAGATCAGTGGTTGCCAGGGGCTGGGAATGAGAGAAAAGGAATCACTACAAAGAGAAGTGGAAATATTTTGGGGTGATGAAACTATCCTATATCTTGACTGTAGCAGTCATTATACAACATGTTTGTCAAAACTCATTTAACTGTACATCTAAAAAGGGTGAATTTTACTGTATATAAATTAGACCTTAATAAATCTGATTTTAAAACAAAAAAAACTATGCAAAAACAAACAAAAAAACTATGCAAGCTTCTAAAAAAACTACACAGCTTAATCAAGATTCCTTTGTAGAGTTTCCTATACTTACTGTCTCCAATTCCTTTCCTCCTTTTAAAAGATTTTGTTTGGTAAAGTGTAAGATACATAGAGAAAAGTGCACAAATTGTTAAGTATACCACTTAATGAATTACTGCAAGGTGAATATACCCATGTAAGGACCACTCAAATCAAGAAATGTAACGTTACCAGCCTCCCAGAAGTCTTTCTCCCATACTCCCAAAATCACTATTTGCCTCTCCTTCTCAGAGACAACCAACAGCCTTCTGACTTCTAACATGAATTTAGTTTTACTGTTTCTGAACTTTATATAAACAAAATCACACAGTATGCACTGCTTTGTGTCTGGTTTCTTCTGTGCAATATTATGCCCATGAGATTCATCCACATTGTTGTGTGTGGCCGGAATTTATTCATTTTCAGTGCTGCATAGCATTTCATTGTATGATTATACCATATTTTAGTTAAATATTCTAGTATTGAAGGATATTTGGGTTGCTTTTGGTTTTGAGCTATTGTGAATATTGCAGACAAGAACGGAAATACATATACTGGCATATACCTAGAAGTGGAACTGCTGAATCATAAGACACAGAAATGTTCAGCTTCACAGATAACTGCCCAACCAGTTCTCCAAAGTGGTTGTACCAGTTTACATTACTACCAGCAGCACATGAGGGTCCTGGTTGCTATCCTCACATACACGTTACCAAGACTCTACTGCAATGTCTAGTCAACATCACAAAATGCAACATGTCCAACACTGAATTCCTGATCTCCCCCCACAAGCATCATAAAAGTTGCTCCAGCTACAGCCTTCCCACTTCAATCAATGAGAGCTTCATCCTTTCAGCTGCTCAGACCAAAATGAGTCACTTTTGACTTCTCTTCCTACCGCATCTCTAATCTGTCAGAAACTCCTATTTGTTCTTCCTATATCCAGATTATCACAATTTTTCACCCATATTTACACTCCTACAGTTATTCTCAACACAGCAGCCAAAGTGATCCTTTTGAAACATGTCATATCATGTCACTTTTCTGCTTAAGACTTGCAACAGCTCCCTTCTTCATTCCAAGTAAAAGTCAGAATCTCTACAATGGTTTGCAAGGCCCTTCATTTTCTGCCCCTCTTTACCTCTCTAACCTCCTTCCTCATCAACACCGCTTGGCTCCAGCCACATAGGTCTCACTGCTGTTCTTTGAACAGATGAAGCCCTCTCCTGCTTTGAAGCCTTTGCTTTAGCTTTTCTCTCCGCCTGACTTGCTCCTCCTTAGACATCAATGAGCTAAACTCCCTCATTTCTTCAAGCCTGCTCAAGTGTCATCTTCTCAATGAGACTTATCACAGCTATCCCATCTAATCCTGACCCACTTAGCCTCTCCATTTCCTTGCCCCATTCTCCTTTTTACTTCTTCCCATTTCATTCATCACCTTCTAACATACTATATAACTTACTTTTTCATTTTGTTTATTGTCTTTCTGCTCACAACTCCCCAACCAACGTAAACTCCAGGATCTTTGTTTTGTTCCCGGATGTACACTGAGCATGCAGCAAGCACTCAAATATTCCTTGTATAAATGAATGAATGTCCTTTTTATCAGCAGAACAAAATAATTAAATTCTTAATACTACTGCAGCCTACAGATACGATCTTTCTACAAGTCCTCGTAGAATTTTAAAAATTCCTAGGCTTAACAAATAATTAAGTGATGACAACCCAGATGATCAATTAAAAAAGGGTAGAGATTGAAACACCTCTTCATGGGAAGGCAGAAAAAATTTCTGAGAGACAGTACGAACCTTCTGGCTCTAGAATCACACCAATAGTAGTGCTGTACCAGCTACCTGCCAAGTAGCTATGGCACAGTTTGCTAGAATCATTGGAACCAGTTTTGGTTGTAGAGTTCTGCACAATTTCCCAGTCATCTTTAAAAAGCTGACCTCCATAATTTGTTTTCTTTTAAGCAAACAGCAAAATCCAATTCTACACTTGGTCACCTACGGTCTTTATAAAAGAAAGGGATGCCCAGCACGTTTCACTGAAACCCTGGGGTCTTTGTAAGGAACTCTCCTCTTTTCCCTGCTATCCACCCTTGAAGAATGGGTACCGGGTTCGGCCCTTCCACCTCCCCAGCCCTCCCCAACAGCTCGAGGCCCTTCCTCCCCAGGATCCTGCTGTCACTAGTCAATGATTATCAGAAAGCGGTTACAGCAAGTCAGGGCAAATATCTGGCAGAACACTGAAGCAGCCAGGGTCCAAGAATGTCATCGCGGCCCGACCTGCCTCTGCCACCCCGAGCGCGGCCGGGTCCTCTCGGCGGACACCCACCTCCGGCCAGGAAGGAGCGCAGCCAGTAGAAGTCTCGGCGGGCGGTGGGCCCTCCGGCTCCCGGCATCGCTGGAGGTGGATCGGCCGCAGCCAGGGCCGCCGCCGCCGCCATCATGACCGTGTCGAGAGCTTTGGTCACCAACTTACAAACCACGGGCCGGGGCCATGGCCAGAGCGGGCGGTGACAGGGCACCGACCGCCGCGCGGGCGGGGCGCAATGGCTCCCAGCGGCGCGGCGCGGCGCGGGCTGATGGCGTAGGTCAGGGGCGGGGCCTGGGTCACTGCCGAACAGGGAGTCCCTCGCGCCCGTCGCCTCCGCCGCTCGGTCTTCCCCCTACGTCCATGCTCCCAGCTTCGCTTTTCAGCCCCCTTGTGTTCAGACAGAAGAAGGAAAGCGTGGCCAGCGGGAAGGTCTCTCCGAAACCTATCGCCTCAGAAAGCTCTCTCCCGTCCATTGACTTGTATTGACGATTGACCTGTAACCACCCTTCGGGCTGTCTTCTGACCTCCCTAAGATGAGCACTTTCCAGAACCAACCTTTGGTTCCTCACTCTTCCTAGGAACCTCTGAAATTGCACCATCTTCCACTAAATCAGCTCTGCCTTCTCAGAGCTTCTCAGTGAACCTCAGTTTCTGCCCTCCCGAACCCCCTACTAAGCTTCCACTGCATCCCTACCACCTCTGCCAAAGAAATATTGCTAAAGCAGATTCTTTTTTCTTTGGGACCCTATGAATTGCACAAACATTTCTGCCTTGTCAGGCCTTTTCTGAATCTGTGCCTCTGCTTAGCTCTCAAATTCCATCGACCTCTACTCCCCACCAACCCCAAGTCTCTGCCATAAACTCTTAGGAACTTCCCAGTTTCTTCTCCCTGGCCCTACTGTATTGCAAGACTCTCTCCTACCCACCCCTTCCAGGCACTATTCTCTTACTGTGAGCCCCTCATCAATTCCAGCCTGGGCAAAATTCATGCCTCTTTGTAACCAAAGTTGTTCTGAACTTTTGTCCTCTCTTTCAGAAATTATCTATTATAATTTTCCTCAATACTTCAACCTTCCCTATTACTGACGCTGGTCTCCTCTTTCTCTGTCTATGGATATGCCTCTGCAGGTGTTTTTAGCCACATTTAGTCACTAAAGATGAATCCAGATTTCAAATTTATTTTTTCCCGATGTTCCCAATTTTCAATTTTTACCAGAAAATACAGACCCGTATAATAACATCATTATTTATATTTTACATGTCTAATGTGAACAATCAAAATCTCCCAAAAGTGGGGATAGTTGCACAATATTGTAAATGTAATTAATGCTACTGAATTTTACACTTAAAAAAGGTGAAAATGGTAAGTTTTATATGAAGTATATTTTATCACAATAAAAAAATACAAAAAAGAAATACTTGCTCCCTAAGGTTTTTTATGCAACAGCAGAAGAGATACATCTATAATTTCATGTTACATAACTAGCAAAACTGCCCCAGTTCCTAGTGCTAACATATATTTTTCCCCTGTCCTATAGCCTGTGCTGGTACATCTCTTCTCATCCATTTCCATTCCCAGTGAGATGCACCTTACAGGTTTAATTTATCACTTAATGGCCTCCAACTCCAAAACTCAATCCAGATCAAGGATGGAAAGTTGATATAAATGAGAACTGACAGGTTTAGTTATTTATTTTTTTTTAATAATTTTATTTATTTATTTTTTTTCCCCCAAAGCCCCACTAGATAGTTGTATGTCATAGTTGCACATCCTTCTAGTTGCTGTATGTGAGACGGGCCTCAGCATGGCCGGAGAAGCGGTGCATTGGTGCCCGCCCAGGATCGGAACCAAGGCCGCCAGCAGCGGACTGCGGGCACTTAACTGCTAAGCCACTGGCTGGCCCAGGTTTAGTTATTTAAATATCCAATTATTTCTTCTCCATCTACTCAGCTGGTTACCACTAAACTATCCAACCTAGAGATGTTATAGTGTCCCAGGGCTCAGTCGTTGGGTCTTTTCTATAATTACACTCACTCTTGGAGATCTCACTCAACCTCGTAGTTTCTTTTTGTTGTTTTTTTTTTGTGAGGAAGATCAGCCCTGAGCTAACATCCACGCCAATCCTCCTCTTTTTGCTGAGGAAGACTGGCCCTGGGCTAACGTCTGTGCCCATCTTCCTCCACTTTATATGGGACACCACCACAGCATGGCCTGACAAGTGGGGCATCCGTGCGCGCCCCAACCCTGGGCCGCCAGCGGGGGAGTGCACGCACTTAACCGCTAAGTCAAGGGGCCAGCACCAAACCTCATAGTTTTAAATACCCTCTATATGCTGATAACTCCCAATCTCCAGCCCTTCCACCGACTCCCCAACTCTGTTGATTCATATTCCTAACATCTTCCCATCTGTATATACAATTGGCATCTATTTATCATATCCAAAACTAAATTCCTCATCTTCCTTCGAAAACATGCTACTGCTACAGCCTTCCCTCATTTCATTAAACAGCAACTCCATCTTCAGTCCTAAAACCTTGAGTAATTTCCTAATTAGTCTCCTTGCTTTCTCTTGCCCCCTACTGTCTAGTCTCAACATGGCAGCCAAAGCAATCCTTTAAAACCTAAAATAAATCTTGTCACTCCTTATCCCTAAACCCTTCAATGGCTTCCCATATCACTTAGAGAAATTCTTACGATGGTCTGGTGGTTTGCCATTATATCTCTGGCCTCAACTCCTAGGACTCCCTTCAGTCACACTGTTTCTTTCATTCCTCATATACATCAGGCATTCTCTCCTCAGGGCCTTTGCACATTGCTGTTCTTGCTGCCTGTACTGCTTTCCCCCTAGATATTTCATGTAACTTCCTCCTTCTCTTCCCTCCTTCAGGTCTTTACATAAATGTCAACTTCTCAGGGAGGCCTTTTCTGGCTGTAATATTTAAAATTACACCCACTCCACCCTCATCCCCACCAAAAGTCATTAACTCTTTTCTCTGCTTCAATTTTAATTTTTTCCATAGCACTTATCAGCATTACATATATATATAATATATAAGACATATTATATATAAAATGTTTTTATTATCAGTTTCCCCTGCTAGAATGTAAGCTCCCTGAAGGTAGGGATTATCTGTTTTCTTCATTGGATATGTCATTTGACACTGAATAGATGGTAAATGGTGGTAGATCTACTTAAAGACCAATCCTTTCTATCCCTGTCTTTCGCTTTCAGAATATCTAGCAACTAGTATCCCGAGGCTAAAGAAGTGGGAAAAAACCAATCCCCTCCCTCAAAAAAAGTGCTATTTCATGGGAGGAAAGTGAACCTAATAGTAAAATAAATATAATACACAAATAGAAAGTGGGGATGCAGAGGAAAGATGGATCTTATTCGTCATCAGTCATCTGGGAAGGAAGTAATTGAACTGTGATTTGACGTGGTAAGCGTGGGCCAAGGCAAACTCACATACATACATATGCGTGCACATACAAATAAGGAAACTCAACTTGTTCAAAGAACAAAGAATAGTGCAGTTTGGCTATCTCAAGATCCTTGATCCCTTCTCTGTGACTCCCCAACACTTGTATAGCAGACCACGGACCAATAACGTTAGAGAAGTAGGTCATGAACAGTTTTAATCTTGGGTTAAAGAGTTTAGACTTACTTCAGTGGATAAGAAGAAGCTAATGACAGCTATGTTTTAGAAAAATTAATCTGGAAGAGATGAATGGGCTGATTGGGAAGGCAGATACTGACAAATCTGGCAGTAAGGAAGCTAGTTAGGAAGCTTTTGCAACAATCTAGGCAAGAGGGCTGGCGGGAGCTTGAAAACACAGTGATCAAAAGGGAAATGGGTGGAGGAGATGGCAGCTGCTGGGCTTGCTAAGGAATTAGATACGGAGGGCAAAGCATAGGAAAAGTCAAAGCTACTGCAAAGGTTTTTGCTGGGGTGGTTAAGAGACTTGATGGTAACATTAACAGAAAAGGGAAGAGAGAAAGAGGAACTGGTTTAAAGCAAAGAAGGGGGTTAGGGCTGTTGGCACAAACTGTAAAGATGGTAAAAACATACAAGACTATCAAAGGACAAAGGTTTGGCAAAGGTTTCTTTAAATATAGACAATCTATGAATACCATATAGACCACATCTAACAATAACCACCTAAAAAGCCTTCTTTGAAATCTTCCCCCAATCCCACACGTACCCTGACGTTTTGTAAAACAGGGAGGAATAGGTGTGCCATTTTAATAAACATTGTCATGGACCTTAGCTATCTTCACGTCTTCTACAAGGTAGTCTCTTTTAGACCACAGATCATTAACTTTTATTTACTTATATTTGTCAGGAATAAGCATTATATATCACAGATGCCTTATTAATTTCAGTAACTTGGGGTCATTTATAATTTACCCCATATAGAACGTGTGATCTTTGCTCCTTTAGTATAGAATTTATTCATCGACAAAATTTAAAATATTTTAGATTCTATGCAACTTTACATGAAATTGGACATCTTCATTTTCTTTTATATGCATATAAAATATGGCATATATTTTTGTGTGCAGTGTATCAGAAGAAATGCCATAACAATTTCTGAAAAGATACACAAGAAACTGTCAGCAGTGATTACCTCTGGGGAATGGGATGGATGAAGGATGGGGGAGCTGTATATTTCACTTTTCATTGTATGCTCTTTTATTTTTTTTATTTATTTATTTTTGTGTGTGTGAGGAAGATCAGCCCTGAGCTAACATCCATGCCAATCCTCCTCTTTTTGCTGAGGAAGGCCAGCCCTGAGCTAACATCTACTGCCAATCCTCCTCCTTTTTTCCCCTTTTTCTCCCCAAGGCCCCAGTAGATAGTTGTATGTCATAGTTGCACACCCTTCTAGTTGCTGTACGTGGGATGCCGCCTCAGCATGGCCGGACAAGTGGTGCATGGGTGCGCGCCCGGGGTCCGAACCTGGGCCACCAGTAGTGGAGCTCACGCACTTAACTGCCAAGCCACGGGGCCGGCCCCTGTACACTCTTTTATGTGGTTTGATTTTTTTTTTAAGCTTATATTGGTTATATTTTTGACCTTAGGTAATTAAATCTTAAAAAATTGCATGAAATAAACATAATTCTTACTTTTTTCAACTCTAGAAATAATATTAGACATTCTCAAGTTGTGACATCAGATTTCCGTGGCTAATGTGCAATAGGCAGTTGGGAAAAGTTTGTGAACGTGAGGTAAAGGGTAATCAGGAAAGCAAGGATTTTAGGAAATTGCTTTGGGTTTCTCTTTTGTTTAGTCTTTAGTAATCTAGTATTTAAAAAATGAAAACTGACATTTTCTGGTCAAGTCTTTTTCTACAGCCCACCAAATCTGTATATTAAGTTTCTAACAACACAGTATAGTGAGAAAGAACAGACACATTAAATGTCTACTTCTTTTCTTAGTAAATAAGTGATCTTAAAGATTTACTAAATATCTGATCTTCAGATTCTAATCTGTAAAATATGGGTAATTCCTCCCCCTAAATGTGATGTGAATACCAAATAAGATCATTTAAGGGCCCGCCTGGTGGCACAGTGGTTAAGTTTGTGTGTTCCTCTTCGGTGGCCCTGGGTTTGCAGGGTTCGGATCCTGGGTGTGGACCTACTCACCGCTCATCAAGCCATGCTGAGGCGGCGTCCTGCATAGAAGAACTAGAAGGACCTACAACTAGGATAATACAACTACGTACTGGGGGCTTTGGGGAGAAAAAAGAAAAAAAAAAAGAGGAAGATTGGCAACAGATGTTAGCTCAGGGCCAATCTTCCTCAAAAAGAAAAGAAAGACATTCAGGACAGCAAGGTCTTAAAAAAAGAAAAAGAAAAAAGAAAAAGATCACTTAGGGGCTGGCCCGGTGGTGCAAACGGTTAAGTGCCCGCGCTCCGCTGCAGCAGTCCCGGGTTCGCTGGTTCGGATCCTGGGCGCGCACCGATGCACCGCTTGTCAGACCATGCTGTGGCAGCATCCCATATAAAGTGGAGGAAGTTGGGCATGGATGTTAGCCCAGGGCCAGTCTTCCTCAGTAAAAAGAGGAGGATTGGCAGATGTTAGCTCAGGGCCGATCTTCCTCACCAAAAAAAAGAAAAAGAAAAAGATCATTTAGACATAGGACCTACCACAATGCTTAGCACATGTCAGGTGCTCTATTCCTCTCACTTCCTTAGTATGTGCACCCCTAGACCTGTAGAACAGATCATTATTCATTCAGTCAGTCAACACACATTTACTGTCTACCTACTATGTGCCAGGCATTATGTGAGATGGTCAAGATATAAAAATAAATAAGATAAAATTCTAACAAAGACTTTGTAAGAGAGCAAGCAGCTACAGAAAAGTAAGTACATTCTGTCAGTTATCTATCCTATATTAGGGGTATGCATGGAGTACTGTAAGGTACAAAGAGGAGAGAGATAAGTTCTATGGGAGGGGTGGGAAGATTAGGAAAAGCTAGACACTTGAGCTGAGGCTTGAAAAATGAGTCACAGTTTTCCAGGGAAGTTGTAGGAGAAAGAATATTTCAGAAGGGGAATTGCATCATCTCAGTATAGTTACAATTAGATACAACAATCAACTAGAAATTATTTAGAGCATTGACTTCATTCATTCTTTCATTTGTTCAGTAGGTATTTCTTGTACAGATGCCAGGCATCTGAGATAGAATAGTAAATAAAAATTTGGGGGGATGGCCCTGTGGCCCAGTGGTTAAGTTCAGAGTGCTCCCCTTCAGCAGCCCAAGTTCAGTTCCCAGGCGCTGACCTACACCACTTGTTGGCAGCCATGCTGTGGTGGTGACCCAGATTGGCAACAGATGTTAGCTCAGGCTGAATCTTCCTCGGCAAAAACAAAAAATTTGGTTCCTGGCCTTCGAGGAGCTTGCCCTCTAGTGGGAGAGACAGATCTTAATCAAATAATCACAGAAATTCCTGTAAAACCGAAACTGGGGTAAGTACTTCTGAGAGGAGGCTTAGTGCATGATGATATAAGACATAGAAGAGGGATTTGACCTAAACAAGAAATTTAGAGATGGCTTCTCTGAGGAAGTGATGCTCGAACCCAGAGGTGAAGGATGACTAGGACTTAACTGAGGAAAAGAGAAAGAAAAAGCATTCCAAGGAAAGGAAACAGCCTATGGTGGGAGTGTCTTCAAGTCTGATCACAACCTCAAATACATTACCACCCTATGTCCTTAAAGGGTCAAGAACTGAGATGCCTTCCAGGGATCAGGCAGGTCATTTACATGGACAAATCTGTAAGACAATAGAGGGAGCTGCTAGACTGGAGAACTGTAGAAGTGCTTGCCCTGCCTACAATGAAACTTGTCTGCAAATTAAATTTACTGGTTTACAGGAGCAGAATTTTTGGTGTGCAAGTACAGAAGAAAGTCACTGTGGCTGGAGTGGGGAGAACTAGGAAGTTTGTGATATAAGATAAGGTAGAGAAATAAGTCAAGTCTTATAGCCACTGGCAGTCTTGTAGCCACTGTAGGAGTCCTGTCTTAACCTAACAGAAACATGAAGCCAAAGTGTTAAGCTGTGGTTGACACGGTCAGATGTAGGTTTCAAAAAAAAAAAAAAAAAATTATTCTGCTCATGTCTTGGATAGTGGAATAGGGACAAAAGTTGACTTGAGTAGACTCTTGCCAGATGTGTCACTTGGTCTAGAGTAAAGGCCATGAGAATGGAGGGAAGTGGATGGATGTGAGAGACATTGAAATAATAAAATGGATGGGACTTGGTGATGGATTCAAAGCGGGGACTAGGGAGATGGAGATGTCAATGATAATTCCTATGTTCCTGGTTAACATAATTGGATGAATTCACTGAGGCGAGGATCACTGGAAGAGGATCAGTTTGTCTTTGGGGTAGGGCAAGGTGAAAGGTCAGGGGAGAAGATGAGTTGCTTGGGTGGGATGTATTGGGTATGCACAGGTCTTGGAGACATCCAAGAGGAGATATTAAAGAGTTGAATATATAAGGAGCAGCCTGGGCTGAAGATATAACACTAGTAAGTCAAGGCTAAGGAGAGAGAAAGTGAGAACCTAGCACTTAGCCTTGAGTAACTACAATACTTAATGGCTAGTTAGAGAATGATGAGCTGGCAAAGGAGACAGGGAAGGAGTATCTAGAGATGTAGGGGGAAAAAAGGACTTACAGAAGCCAATGGAAGAGAGTGTTTTAAGAATAATATAGTATTGGAAATGTTGAGTTTAAAAGGTCTGTAAAGGATCTAAGTTGACATAGTCTGGAGCTCAGAAATGGGCTTTAGGCTAGAGAGATAAACTTGGAAGTTTGGGGCATTTAAGTTGCAACTTACACTGTGTTTATTTAGAGAGCAGAGAATAATTTGTAAAGAAGGTACTCAATCAAGAGTAGCAATTATTGGGGCCAGCCCCATGGCTTAGCGGTTAAGTGTGCGCGCTCCGCTGCTGGTGGCCCGGGTTCGGATCCTCGGGCGTGCACCAACACACCGCTTCTCCGGCCATGCTGAGGCCGTGTCCCACATACAGCAACTAGAAGGATGTGCAGCTATGACATCCAACTATCTACTGGGGCTTTGGGGGGAAAAAATAAATAAATAAAATCTTAAAAAAAAAAAAAGAGTAGCAATTATTATTTACACAATTGAGCAACAATAACACTGATGGATTTTCTTAGTGTTTTTCTCCCAGAGGATAAAAACGCTTTGGATTTATTATCCAATTGCTTCTGTCAGTCAATATTTGGCCTGTCAGCAATATTTATTGGGGGTATTATAGTATAAGGTCCTATAGAAAGATAAGATATAAAAAAAAAAAAAATAGAAGAGGGGCTGGCCCTATGGCCTAGTGTTTAAGTTCAGCATGCTCTGCTTAGGTGGCCAGGGTTCAGTTCCCAGGCACGGACATACACCACTCACTGGTGGCCATGCTGTGGCAGTGACCCACATGCAAAACAGAGAAAGATTGGCACAGATGTTAGCTCAGGGTGAATCTTCCTCAAGCAAAAAGAGGAAGATTGGCAATGGATGTTAGCTTAGGGCAAATCTTCCTCAGCAAGAAAAAAAAATTGAAGATATGTCTCTTACCCTGAAGCTTTCAGGTAGTTGAGGAAGCAAAATGTTAACATGTATAATACTAATTAACAATGTCAAAATTACATATCAGTGAGTACAAATTAATAAAGTTCAACACTATTCTTCATGAATGCTGAGGAGGGGTGATAATTCAGAAGTTATCTACGTTTGGTGAGGTTGTTCAAGAACAATTTCCTAGAGGAACCAAGTTGTCAGTGGATTTTAAACAACAGAATTCTAGAGATGATCAAGACCTTTGAAATCTTCAAGACAATGACAAATATTTTTGAAATGCTTCTTATATATAAGGGGAGGAGATAGGAAAGGGACCCACAGAGCCCCTGCTTTGTGCGGGCCTGCAGTAGGTGCTTTATATTTACTGTCATGTTTAAGGTATTGTGACACTGTGAAGTTTACCAAGAAATTAGCCTCATTTGTGCAAACATATAAAATTGTGTAATTGCAGACATAGAATTTAGATAGGACTTCAGAGAGGCATTTAACAAAAATTTCTCGAGTATTGGGTGTCTACTATGTGCCAAGTCCTGAGCTAGGCACTGGGAATATAAAAATGAGAGGTAATCCATTTGAGGGGCATACCTTTTGGTACCCGGAGGAGAGTGAGTGAGAAGTGCTATGACAGAGACATGGGAATGCTGCAGAAGCAGTATTGAGAGAGCCATGAAGCTCCTAATTCTGCCTGGGTAATTATGTGAGGCTTTGCAGACAAAGAGCTCTGTAAGCTGGATTTTGAGGGATAGGGATGAGTTTGCCAGATCAACAAGAATAAGAGTAATATAGAGGAAGGAGAGGAGAGAACAGGAGGGGAAGGACATTCCAGGCAGACCTGTATCTGTCCCAACCTTTCCATCCCCTCTATTCCCAAAGCAGGAGAAAATATGTTTGCTAGGAGAGACTCACTAGGTAATTAAGATAGCTTTAAATGAATTCTCATGGAAGGAGGAAGAAAATATCCAGAAATAATTCAGCCAGTTTTTTTTAAAGTGCCTACTATGTGGAGGTCACCACGTGTGACATAGGGAGAAGCATCAGAATGGTCCCAACATGGGACCGCCCCGTGGCTTAGGGGTTAAGTGCGCGCGATCCGCTACCGGCGGCCTGGGTTGGGATCCCGGGTGCGCACCTACGCACTGCTTCTCCAGCCATGCTGAGGCCGCGTCCCACATATAGCAACTAGAAGGATGTGCAGCTATGACATACAACTATCTACTGGGGCTTTGGGGAAAAAAAGGAGGAGGATTGGCAATAGATGTTAGCTCAGAGCCAGTCTTCCTCAGCAAAAAGAGGAGGATTAGCATGGATGTTAGCTCAGGGCTGATCTTCCTCAAAAAAAAAAAAAAAAGAATGGTCCCAGCATGTTTCAGATGAAAACGAAAGGAAAATACATCAGGAACACAGCACATGGCTTCAGAGCCTGGAGATAATGGGCTGCGGTTACAGAGCAAAACATTCAGGGCTGGAGATTCAGCTCTTTGCAAGTCTTCTGCTGGACCAGGAGTCCTGAATTGCTTATAGTACCAAGAGAGCTCTGAAGAGGGGAGCAGCCAGAGAGAGAACACGGTGAAGGGATTTTGGTTGGACATATAGGAGGAGAATGAGCATAGCCTGTTGGTGTCACAGAAGTCCAGAGGGGAGGCATTTCAAGATGAAGGGGGGAAAAAGGAGAATGAAGCTGTGTTGTGAATGTAACATCAGCAGAGCAGATCAGTGGACTCAGGAATAAACAGATGTTATAGGAACCAGAAACAGTAAGAAATACAATTTGTCATGGAGAGAAATAGGGCTAAAAGTTAGATGAGAGAGCAAGGTCAAGCAAAGGGGTGACCTGGGCAGGATAAACATAAAAGACCTCTAAACAGCAGAGAAGAAGGAGCTAATGAAGAAGAGACTGAAGATACTAGAAGGAAGGGCTCATTAATGTAGTAAAAACTGCCTAAAAAAGTATCATGGAGACTGTGGGCTGAAGGGTACAAGTTAATGCGAAACCATATAATGGGAAGAAACTTCAGGTAAGGAGGGAACTAGTACTGTTGAAGAAGAGAGAGAAAGATAAACATGAAATCTATTGCTTGAGGGCCTCTCTTAACAGCCTAGGCTATGGGCAGCTTTGGAAGTGAGAAAAATGAAGGCTTAGAGTAGGTCTTGTGGCAGGAAGATCCTAAAAAGCTCCCAAAATAAGGATTGCTGAGGAGCAATCAAGACCTTAGGCAGACTCAGGTCTTAAGATTTTGAAGCTAGCTGAGGTTCCAAGAGAATTCTGTTGCTTGCAAGCAGTAGAGAAAACGAATAATGGGGATGGGATGTAGACGTCAAGAGGGGGTGCTTCCAGGTTGAGTTTGAGAGAAGTTAAGAGGACAGTTGAATTAGTGGGTTACAAAGGTTACCATTGAAGTTGCTGGACAAGGCATAAATGGAGAAAATGGCCTAATCTCATCATAGGAAGTAGGGAAGGAGTTTGCACCAAAACATACTCACTTTGACCACACTCAGATAGTTCTTGATTTGGGGTCTGGTCCTTTTGGAAGCTGACTGTAATATAAAAGATCTTGTTTCATCATCATAGCTAGAATATATTTTCGTGCTCTACAGTCACTGAAGATATGCTAATCATTCCACTTCCTTCTAAAACCAATTCTGGCAATCCTAATTTTTTCTCCCTTAGAATATCAATTTGATTTCCTCTTTCTTCCACCTTCTCCACTGAGGTGTCTTTTGGTTTGTACCTACCATATGTTGTATGTACCCTGTGTATTCTTGACAATCTTCAGATTCAATTTAGAAACTTGAATGAGAAAAAGGATTGAGGTCTGTGTCTGCCGGTAAATTGACCAGAAAATGCCTGTTTCTGAAAACCTGCTCAGTGCAAATTCTCTGGTAATTCTCTTGGGTCTTTTCTACTCTAAAGTTTTTCTTTCTCTCTTGGACTCCTGGCAGACCTGACATCAGTATATCTTTTCCAATGCTAAACTATTATTGCAGATTTATCTTGCCCAGCCTCCCCTCCTATCTCCCAGGACCATGCAAATTGTGCTTTCCCAGATCACCAAGGGACAATTAACTCTTTCCTACCTGCTATTATATCACCTATCTATCTATCTATCTATCTATCCATCCATCCATCCATCCATCCATCCCTGATCTCCTTATAGAGAACACTGAGTCTGTCTTCCTTAGTTGTACCATTTATACTACCAAGAATGTATAAGAGTATAAGAGTTCCTCGCCAACACTTAGTATTGCCAAATTTTTAAATTTTTCCCAATGGCAAATTGGCATTCTTCTTTTTTTTTTTGAGGAAGATTGGCCCTGAGCTAACATCTGTTGCCAATCTTCCTCTTTTTCCTTTTTCTCCCCAAAGCCCCAGTAAGTAGTTGTATGTCCTAGTTGTAGGTCCTTCTGGTTCTTCTATGTGGGATGCCTCAGCATGGCTTGATGAGTGGTGAGTAGGTCCGCACTCAGGATCCAAACCAGCAAACCCCGGGCCGCCAAAGCAGAATGCCTGAACTTAACTGCTACGCCACTGGACTGGCCCCAAATAGGCATTCTTTAGGAAAGAAATGGTGTGTGTGTGTGCGTGCACATGTGTATGTGTGTATGAGTGTGTGTGTGTGTGTTTGAGGGGAATATATATTTTTTTTCCTGGGGCAATTAAAAACTCAGGTAGTTAGTAAGTGGGGCAGCTAAGATGAGATTAGATTTATGCCTTTAGAAAGTTAGACAAGCACAGTTCCAATATCCACATTATATGCATTTTCACATCTCTTTTCTGGAGAAGTAATTGGAAATAAGACAGGAATTCTTGCTTTGCTATTTTTTTTTATTTATATTTTTTCCTCCAAAGCCCCAGTAGATAGTTGTATGTCATAGATGCACATTCTTCTAGTTGCTAGATGCACATCCTTCTAGTTGCTGTACGTGGGACGCGACCTCAGCATGGCCAGAGAAGCGGTACGTCGGTGCGCGCCCGGGATCTGAACCCGGGCCGCCAGCAGCGGAGCGCGCGCGCTTAACCACCAAGCCACCGGGCCGGCCCATCTTGCTTTGCTATTAAGAAAGAATGGGGTAAGGTAGTTGTAAGGGTAGTGGAAAATTGCTTCAACATTTATTCTTTGATACTGAGGTCTGGAAAGAATTGCACTTCTTTTCTTCTCCTTGGGTAGACACTTCATGTTATTGTTTAGTTTCCCATGACTTGTTCAACCTTTTACTTTCTATTATAAACATCAGATCTCTTTTTCGACAGGTTCAGATGGACCTGATGTTGCTAGGTGCTATGTTTGAGACTCAGCCAGCAAGGTGGCTTTAACTATTGTCTACATGCTGATGAATCCCGAATTTGTTTTTCCAAGCTAAATCTCTTTTCTGAACTCAAAATTTTCCCAGACTTGGCCAGTGGGAGTAATCTATCCTTTTTTTGATAGGCATTTAGACAGTTTCTAATTTTTTACTGTTGTGAAACACAGTGAAATTGTTGTGTTGCCACAGACACAATCCCACCTTCAGGGCCTTTGTGTTTGCTCTTTCCTGCCATCAAATGTCCCCCAGCTTTCTCCCTATCCCTTTCAGATCTACTCAAGGAACTGATTGCTGTATTTATTTATTTTTTGTAATTTTATTTATTTATTTTTTCCCCCAAAGCCCCAGTAGATAGTTGTATGTCATAGCTGCACATCCTTCTAGTTGCTGTATGTGGGACGTGGCCTCAGCATGGCCGGAGAAGTGGTGGGTCCGTGTGCGCCTGGGATCCGAACCGGGGGAAGCCAGCAGAGGAGCACAGGCACTTAACCGCTAAGTCACGGGGCTGGCCCTGATTGCTGTATTTAAAATTGCAACGTTTCCCTGCATTCTCTGTCTCCTTCCCTTCTTTCCCCTACTCCCTCTGACCATCACCATCTCATGCACTATATATATTCTGCTTATTTGCCTTCTTTATTTTCTGCAAGCTCCCAGCCCCTCCCGCCCCCCCCCCCCCCCCCCCCCGATGATTGAATGCAAGCTCCACAAAGGCAGAGATTTGCTTTTGCTCGCTGGTGTTTCCTGAGTTTAGAACTGTGCCTGGCACGTAGTATGGACTCTTTATTAATATTTATGGGAGGAAGACAATGAGTGTTCCCATGGACATTTTTCTGTGTCTTTGAGTGATTTACCCATTTCAATACTTTCTAAAGTTAATTATTTAAATTAATTGACAAAAGCCAGGATTTGCTATTTCAAGACAGTCCTTTTTCTTTTGTTCTTTATGAAAATCAAGTTTTGAGTCCAACTCTTCCCATATTCTTTTCATCTAGGTCCTAGGAGATTGTTTCTGACAAGGTATTAACAGTTAGGCTTTCGAAAACATTGATTGAGAAGAGTCCATTTTTGCAGTTAAGATTTATTTCAAATGCCACATTTCTGACTTTCTCCAGCTACGGTATTTGTCTGAGTATAGCACTGAAAACACTGTAGTGAAGTTACTGGTTTGTTCTACTTGGTGTCTTTCTCCTGGGTAGGAGGCAAATTTTATTCATCTCTGTATGCCTAGATCCTAGCTCAAGAATAAATGTGAATGAATCAATCAGTGAGAAAGGTTGAAAGTTTAGAACTCTTTCTAAAAAGAACAATCTGGTTACACTTATTAAAGCAAGTATGACAAAAAATAAAAATTACGTGCTGAATGGGGGTAGAATGGTGTGGAAGGCAATGATAGAACGAGTCTTCATTTGAAGTTCGACCTGGAAGGAATGATCGCTCCATGAATCGCATTTTCCTTACCACTGTGACCCCATTAAAGATCTGGATTCCCTTGCCTGTGTAATGACTGACTGCTGGAAGAAGTAACAGCCATCATTTAGGGAGAAATTCGGATGCCACAGTCTGTCTTAATTTTGGCGAATTGCCACTGGTTATTCCTCCTAATGCTGAAAACTTACTTCTTCCTGCGCCTTCATTTCTCCATCCATAAAGTGAGTACGACCACCGGCAAGGTACCGGGCCAAATAACTAACAAAAATATTATGATGACCTTTGCAGACATCAAGCGCTGAGTCAAGGGAATACAACCCGCCTCTGGCTTCTCTCTTTGGTGTTGAGGGCAGTTTTCCATTGCTAGCGACCCAGATATTGCTCAATGGTGTCGTCTCTGACCTGGCACCCCCTTAATGTATCTATAAACATTCCACTTAGAGACCCTAAAATTTTCTCTCAGCCCGAGAGCCCTTTGGAAAACAGATAATAACAGAAAAATCTTGACACCTCTCTCCCTTTCCAATACTCTCCTTTGACCTCAGAAAAAAAAAAAAGTGTTGGGAGGGAGGAGGAGGGAGAAGGGGAGGGGGAAGGAAGGGTCGAGAGGGGAATCCGACTCCAGTTTGGGGAAATCCAGCTCGCGTTTTGCCTCTCGCTCGGCGGTGCAGGGTCCAGCGGAGGCAGAGCCCCAGCTTCACTCCCTGAGGTCTGTCCTGGGGAGACACTGCTGCTCCGGGGGGCTGACCTGGCGGGGAGTGGCAGCGCAGTCCGCTCCGGCGCCGCTTTGTGCTCGCAGCCGCTGGCCCCTCTGCTCCCGGGTCTGCCCCCCGGGACGCCCCCCTGTCCCGCCCCAGTCATGCAGCTCTACCTGCCTCTCCACTGTGAACCTTTGGGAAGCAGCCTCCCACCCCGGGGGCTGGGGCCCTGATCCTGCCGGGAGTCGGTGGGTGTCCGCCCGGGGCCCGCCCGCGCCCCTCGCGCCCGCCAGGGCCCCGGGCTCCGAAGTTGTGGGGACCAGCGCGAGTTGGAAAGTTTGCCCGAGGGCTGGTGCAGGCTTGGAGCCGGCGGGACGCGCGCTGCCCTCGGAGCCTGAGCGAGTAAGGGGTAAGTTGGGGCGGGAGCAGAGGGTAGGGGTGCGGAGACCCGCACGCCGAGGGCGGAAGGGGGCGCGAGGGGCGGCGCTCTGCTCCGGCTGGAAGTGGGCCGGGGCTCGGCTTCCGCGGGTCCTCCCGGGCCGCAGGGGTGGGCCCGCTCCCCGCGGCGACCCCCGACCCCGGGCCGCTGGGGGAACTTTTGTTGCGGGTGGTAAACAATGCCCCCAGCCGGAGGACGTGGCTGCCTGTCCCCGAGGCCTGGCTGCGGCGCAGGGTAGGGGGAGCAGGGGCCCTCCGGCTCGGACCCAGGGCTCTGTGGGAAACCTGGCTTGGGGAGGGCAGGTGTGGCCCGAGGGGGATCCCTGAATGGGCCGGCAATTGATGCGCCTCTTAGGAGTGTCGGATGTCGGGGCACCCCGGGGTAAAGAGAGGGAAGAATTAGGACCAATTGTGAGTGGGGAGCCCGGCCTGTCCCGCGCTCGAGCGTACCCCTAAACAAGTTTTCTCCCTCCCCCATGCTTATATAGGCGACAGGTTCGTTGGGGAAACATTTTGGCGCTTGCCTCCCTCAGCGTTTCGGTGAGGGGGCTTCAGGGACGAAACTTTTGGCGTGGAGGTAGTAGGGGAGTCCTGCCAGAGGTTGACCTGGAATCATACAGATCGGGGAAGAAGGGAATAGCGGATAGAATTAGTGTTCTGTCAAAATGGCTTTTCAAAAACTCTTCTGAGTGCCACCCGGTCGCCGAACGCACTGGCGTTGCCGTCGCATCAGTGCCACTTGGGCAGAATCCCGGAGCGGGCCCCGAGGTGGGAGGTGCGCAGAGCTGGTGCTGGGGACCCGCCGTGCGGCACGTGAGCGGCCGGGTCCCGGCCGGAGGGGCCGGCAAGGGCCGCAGCCGCTTCACGTGCTGGGGAAGGGACCGGGCTAGATTCTTCTCTCCCTCCCTCTCTTCTCTTCCTCCCCTCCCTTCCCTCCCACTCGCTCCCCCCACCCACCCCAACCGATTTAGCTTCTAGAAGGGCTGTGTGCAGTCCAGATATTTCTACAAAAAGTGGTCAGGAAGTTGGTGGCCGGCCCCAGTAACCATTCCACGTGAATGGGGAACTCAAATTGGGCATTTCTAGCCCAATAAAAATTAATGTATCACCAAGAGAACAGATATTGCTTGAACTCGGAGTCTTTCTCCCACCCCCAACTCGTCCTCTTCCCAAATGAACCATCTTGTATAGGTCACTCATGTGCCTCTTCCCCCTCCTCCCGGTTCCGTTCTCGGGCACAAAATGAGCTGCGTAACACAACATAGTAATGATCAGTTATGAAGAAACGTTCAAAAACGGTTTCGAGACCTTGAGCGAGGAAAAGATTAGGTGCACAGCCTAGTGTCGGCGGGGTGCGCTGCGCGCTGCACCCCGAAGAGTTGACGGGCGGCGCTATAGGGCAGCAACCTCAGGTCGGCCCTGAACTGAAATGTGCTGATCCTTTCTCCCTCCCCCTCCCAACAATATAAAGTAAAATAAAAACATCGGCTCCCTTAGGCCTCAGGATGCCAAAAAGAATATGGAAAAGGCGCTTGTTAACCTTGGAGTTATTTAGGGTATATTAAGAATTTATGACTACATACAATTAAAGCAGCGCGGTACACCCGGATAGGAGCGTAAATGAGATGTTGGGAGATTAGTCCGTATTATTTCCAAGAACTAAAGACTCAGGTAACATGATTTGGGGTGTGTTTCCTGATTTGATCGATATTGGTTGCACAGGTTAAAAACCAAGTTCCTTCCCTCTCCAATTAAGGGATCTTAATCAGGTCGGTTGTCAACCTCTGACTGTGTTTAAAGCCATGTTATGATTTCAGTTCAACTTCAGAATCAAGATATATGGTAGTTAACATACACCGTCCCTTTTTCTTTGCAAAGATTAGTAGCTCAGACTTAGAACTCTGGGACCACCATTTACCATTTTCGTGAGAGCTAACTATTACTCTTAGCTCTGGTCTACCAGAATTAATGGTCAGAGGTTTGGATCACCACTGTCCCTTGCCCTTTGTTTCTCTTCCTTCTCCAATCTTCTTTATCTGGTTTGTCTCTCCCCTCCCCCACCCTCTTCTTTGCATCTGTATCTTTCTGTCCCAGCACACTTAAATTTCTGTTCTCCCTCCGTCTTTCTACCTTTAGTCTTGAGCATTTTGATCTCAGTTTTCTTTTTATATTCTAGCTTCATTGCTATAATTTTTTCCCCTTCTTCTGTCTTTTGGCCTTTGTTTTTTCCTTTTTAGACATTTTCTTTCTTTTTATGCTTTTTCTTCTTCTTCCCAATGTGTTTTATACTTTTCTTGTTTTTAGAAGGGTCATTCTATCTCCATTTTAACTTCTCCCTTCCCTTTTCTGTGGCCCTTTTGGCCTTTTTTTTTCTTGCTCTCTGCAGGGCAGCGGGGTTGTTTTACATATGGAAGGAGCCTTTGACTAAATCTGCTGGCATTCTAGTGAATTTCCCTGAACAGCCTTTCCATGTGCCGAGGGCTCTCACACTTCCTGTGGTAGAAAACTATCTAGGAACAGCAAGCAGCCCGCCCACCTCCTCTTCCTTTAGATGTAGAACTTACTTGCTGGAGGAAACTAAGCCAGGTGGTGCCTTTTAAAAAGAAGTGTTTTAAGTCTTGTATTTCTCAGTCAAGTGCGGTAGCCTTTAAATTCTAAGAAGCTGAATGGAGTGACTATGAAATCAGAGTTTCTTTTGCAACTAGCTCTATGTATGCAAATATTCACCACTTTTTTGGCCACTGCTGGTAGTGGGAAGGATTGCAATATAATTTTAATTTGACATGCGGGCTGGATGGTTACATCAGTTCAGCCACTTCCTGCCCAGGGGACTTTGGGAGATCCAGAAGGAGGAGGAATGTAGGTGGGAGAGGATTTTCTGACATGGTGCTGTCAAAATTGTCCTTTACAGACAACTGATAACGGTTTAGGAGGTCAGCTTTTCATTTTCTAGGCAAGGTGATTACTTCAATAATTGTAAAAAAAAGAAAAAGGCTCTCCTTAAGGAAAGACTCTGAATACTTAGTAAGCTCAAATAATAGTGAGGCAAAAATCTGATCCTATTTGTTGACCAGTTTGGTTAGGTAAGTTTAAATTAGAATAATTAGCGGATCCTTACACAGGCCATTTTTGTCATATTCTTCCTGGGGCCTGCTGTTGTTACTTCTACGCTCTGTCCTTAACCTTAAATTCTCTACTTTGGGCTAGCATTGTTGTCTTCCTGTTTCAAATTATGACTTGGCCTCTTATCTCCTGGCCTATAATGTTTGTATCTCATACACTCCTGTCCCCTGTGTCACAAGGACATTTTAGGAAAAAAATTTTTTGTTGTCGGTTAGGGGTCTTAGTGCCCTCTGGTGAAAAGACTTGTTAACTAAGTACTAATGTTACTCATCCCACAATTGTTAGAGTTGTTTTGTTTTGTTTTGTTTTCTCTTCCAGGAAAATAAGAACTCACAGGACATTGTCAATTAATTGCATATGGTTCCCCCTCCTGGGCCTACTATATATGTTTAATAAGAGGGACACCATTTTCTTATTTTCTGCTCTGATGATGTTATCCTGCAGCTTTCTCTGTAGCACTCAGACTCTTGAGTATATTCTAGGGTAGAATAAAACTGATTTTGAGGAATATTGAAATGTCAGTTTTCATCAGAAATGAAAAATGGAAGTGAAATTAGTATTCAATCGTAAATATATGTTACATACTCTATAATAAATAAAAGCACCAAAAAAAGAAAACAGAGCATTTAATAATGTTTACAAATTAATAAAGGAAATAAATTTCCTGAGATCTGTGGGGATAGTTCCATATTTAAATATGGAGCTATTTAATAGAATAGACTACATTATGTTTTTCCCCATGAATTTCAAAAAAAGCTTGCTTCCTCTCCCATCACAAAAGAAGGTTGCATTTCATCAGTGGAGCCAAGGGTGATAAAATTAGGATCTTTGGGAGCCCTTATTTTGTTTCTGATTGTCTGTCCCTTTGGCTGAGTGGTACCCAGTGGTTTCTTCCCTGCAGTTGGGTTTTTCAGGGATCGTTGGCCTCTTTCACGATCTCATAAAAAAGGCTGTTACCATTTAAAGAGCCCACATCTTCCCAATCTATGTTGCCTCATACCTTTTCCATTTCCTTGGCAAGCTCTTTGTCAGGAGATAAGGTTTGAATGGTAAACATTATCTTAATTACAAGTCTGAATTTCTGAAGCACTTCAATTTAAAAATATAAAAGAATATGTAAGAGACTGAGATCAATTTATAAACTACTTTCAAAAGCAGATCCCATGACACCCTCTGGCATATCCAGATTACTTGCCTACATATACGAATTTTAATTTTCATGGCTGATTGCAATACCTAGATTATATATTCCTAATAATTTTTTAGCAGTGTAATCTTGATATAAGAGATAAAGCATGCTTATACCGATATTGTTGAATTTCTAGAGAATGGAATGGATTGCTTTTCATTATCTGAAAAGAACATCCTTATAAAGATTGCTGACTTTCTAGAGGTTGAAATTGGAATGGCTTTTGTTTTCTAAAAATGCTTGTACAAAAAGCAGTGGTCTTTGGAGAAAATATCCTACAGTTCTTCACAGCCAAAGGGTTAGCGCAAGCCAAAACTTTTTTTTTTTTTTAAGAAAAAGGGGAAAGCAGCAGTAAGTTTAGATGCCAAGAACTCAAGTGAAGAATTCTCTGGCCTAGTGTTTGTATTTAGCACAGATTTATGAAAATGTTATTTTTATTGTGGTTAATGTTATCACCAATGTCTTTTTTTTTTTTTTTTTTGTGAGAAAGACCAGCCCTGAGCTAACATCCGATGCTAATCCTCCTCTTTTTTTGCTGAGGAAGACTGGCCCTGGGCTAACATCCGTGCCCATCTTCCTCTACTTTATATGGGACGCCGCCACAGCATGGCTTGACAAGCGGTGCGTTGGTGGTGCGTGCCCCGGATCCGAACCGGCGAACCCCGGGCCCCTGCAGCAGGGCGCGCGCACTTAACCGCTTGCGCCACCCGGCCGGTCCTCACCAATGTCTGTTTAAAAAAATCTTTCTCAAAGGTACAATGTTTTGACTCTAAGCGTTGTGTTCTGGGATCCTTTATTACAGTGTGTGGCCTGTTAGGTGGGAAAAGAAACAAAACAACTATATCTTGCTTTGCAGGATATGGCACATAGACTGTGGGTTAAACTGTAATAATGATAACTATCATTTAGCTTATGTTCTCAGATTATTTTTTGCATTTTGGAGTTATAAATAGCCTTTATTTTTTTTAGCTCCCATTTATTAAATACCTATTATATGCCAGCCCTGTGCTAAGCCTTTTCACATATCATCTTATTTTATTCTCATGGTAACCCAATGAGGTCAGGACTATTATGCTTCCTTTTCTATTACACATAAGGAAACTGAGGTTTAGAGAGACCAAGGAATTTGTTAGAATCACATGGCTAGTAATGTTTCTGAGCTGGAAACTGAACCCAGGTCTGCCTACTTTCAAAGTCCTTACCCTACCTCCCTTCCCTCCCCCCTCAACCTCAGATATCACATGGATGAAACCACTGCTTGCCCTGCCTGAGCCCATTGATACCTCAAAACAACCTCATTTCAGATGCAGAAACCCTGACTCAGTTAGGTCGTTTGCTGAAGGACAAAGCTGGTGATCACAGATTCAAAGTCAGGGCTTTATGATTTGACACCATCTCTAGACACTAACCCAACCACTGCATCCCAGGATTATCTGGAGCAGATCAGTACAACAGAAACAAAAGCTAAATTTGAGAATGATAGAGGGCTGTCAGATTTTTACTTTGCCAAGTAATAACATTAACAAAATAAGCCTATCCCCACCTTTTCATAAAAGAAAGGACTTTTTTTTTTAATTTAATTAATTAATTTATTTTTCCCCCAAAGTGCCAGTAGATAGTTGTATGTCATAGCTGCACGTCCTTCTAGTTGCTGTATGTGGGACGCGGCCTCAGCATGGCCGGAGAAGCGATGCATCGGTGCGCGCCCGGGATCCGAACCCGGACTGTCAGCAGCGGAGCGCAGTCACTTAACCGCTAAGCCACAGGGCTGGTCCCAAGAAAGGACTTTCATTACTTTTTTTTTTGGAAGGACATTTTAATGAGAGAAAATGGGAAGGTGTAATTTCAGAATAAAGGAGAGTTGTTTAAAATGAATAAACTCAACTTTAAGAAACTTTATACTGCCACATTTTTTACTCGTTTTGCCACAGACTATTGATCACTTGGTTGCAGACCAGTTTTTGGTAACCGTTCTCCTACATCACGCTTTCTCACATATCCAATGACCTGTCAACTGTTAAAGAATCCTCACCTAGTCAGTCGTCACACTCTTGATTCTGTGATCTTTAGAGAGTCTATTGATATATTTTGTATGGTGAGTGTTGTTCTTGTTCATAACTTGGTCTTATTTTGGGTCAGGATAGGCAATCTGAGGAGATGAAAAGGCAATTGATGATGGCTCTTGGTCAGCACCCTTTCATTTTCTCCTCTTTTGTTGCTTATCTTTCAAATAATAGTTGCTTGCTTCATATGCTTTACTGTTCTAATTATCTTATTGTCTCTCTATTTCCAATTTCCTTGCCTAGGCATTCATCATGAGACTTTTGGGACCCTTGGTAGGAGGGATTTTAGAACCAGCAGTCTTTGGATTAAGACGGGTGAAAGAGAAAAGAGGGACATCATATCTGGGTGTGGGCAGTGCCTACCACAATACCTTCCTTATACATAGTAGGTACTCAACAGATATTTGTTGGACCAGTGAGTCTTACTTGTAACCTAATCTGTCAGTACTAACTCCTAAGATTTTATGCTATTTTTGTGTGCATGTGAAAAGCTCAAAATTTGTGGATTGTTAATTGGAATGTGGTATTAATATTATTGGATCTCCAGGGAGTGGAGTTTCTTGGATTACATAAGCCTCTTCCTCTGGCTTTTCCAGCTTGATTGTTGAACAGATGATACCTCTGCCTGTGTGGTGATGTGCTGAGGAAAGAGATTAAGGGATAATTTTTTAAGTATCCAAATTTGTAAAGATTGGGATTTGAGCTTTAAACTACATGTGACTACAATAGTTGTGGTTTCTGATGTAAAGAAACCCCCATGCTTACCTTATTCAAAGAACTTCATCACCTTACTCAGTTGTCACAGTAGTTAAAGGAGCTTTATTGTGAATCAAGGGTTTAAAGGATACTTTAGTACTTTTTGTGTCTATTTTCTTTTGTAGTAAACATTCTCAGTTCCCTAATTGTAATTAATAATTGCTACTAAATATTCTATTTCAAATGGGAGAATGCATAGGAAAAAGACTCACTTTCGATGTTTTTCTGTTATTATTTCAGACCAAAATCTTGTGCGACTGAGCTCAACCATGGTGCATCCAGATTCTCCTCAGAAGTGAGACTTTCCAAAGGACCAATGACTCTGTTCCCTGTGCCCTTTCATTTTTTCCCACTCCAGAGCTATGTCTCGATCCCGCCATGCAAGGCCTTCCAGATTAGTCAGGAGGGAGCATCTAAACAAAAAGAAAAACAGCCAACTGAAGAAGACATCCAAGCCAGCCAACAAAAATGTGGCATCAGTCAAGACTGTGAGCCCTGGAAAATTAAAACAATTGATTCAAGAAAGAGATGTTAAGAAAAAGACAGAACTCAAACCGCCTATGCCAGTCAGAAGCCTTCTGACAAGAGCTGGAGCAGCACGAATGAATTTGGATAGGACTGAGGTTCTTTTTCAGAACCCAGAGTCTTTAACTTGCAATGGGTTTACAATGGCTCTCCGAAGCACCTCTCTTAGCAGGCGACTCTCCCAACCCCCTGTGGTCATAGCCAAACCCAAGAAAGTTTCACCTCCTAAGAATTTAGAAAAGCAACATGAGTGTGATTATAAGGTACTTACTGACATGGGAGTAAAGCACTCAGAAAATGATTCTGTCCCAATGCAAGACCCCCTAATCCCTCCTGATATAGAGAATCTAATCAGCTTACAAAGTGCATCTTTAATTAAAGGTGAGAGCCAAGAGACAACTCAGTCTTGGTCCCAAAGGGTCGAGGATTCCAAAATAAATATCTCCACTCACAGTGGCCCTACAGCAGAGATCCTTTCTGGGTCATTGGAAGGGACACATGGTGGTGAAGGACTATTCTCTAAAGAGACATCGAATGATATCAGTGATTCCCCTAGAATGTTTGCTCAGGACACTCTGTGTGCTCCTTTGCTCCAAAGAGCAGCCCTCAAGGTTACCTCTGAAGGAAACCCGAGCATTCAGTTAGAAGATTTGGGTTCACGAGTAGAATCTCTTAAGCTATCTGATTCTTACCTGGATGCCATCAAAAGTGAACATGCTGGCTGCCCCACCGCCAGCTTTAGTAAGGTTATACCTGAATTGGACCATAGAAACTGTTTGTCTATTGGTGGGTCAATATATCCTACCTCATTAATAAAACTCCTTTTGGCAGGCTCAGAACAAACCCTTGGTGCTAAACCAGGTCATCAAGAGGTACTCAAAGGTACCCCAGATCAACAGGAAGTTCCTAATACCACCCCTGTCATAGAACAGGCCTTTAATACTGTCCCACATCAATGGGAAGTTCCTGGTGCTAACCCAGTTCATGGAGAGGTTCTGGGTGAGGCCCCAGAGCCACCAGAGATTCCTGGTGCTATTCCAGTTCAAGGAGAGGTCTTTGGTGCTATCTTGAATCAACAAATCCTTGGTATGGGTGGTGGTACTGCCTCAGACCCACCAATCTTTCTTCCTGCTCCTCTAAACCCAATCGCTACCTATAATGCTCTTCCAGAATGGCCTGAGCCCCAGGGCACTGTTTCATATGGGCTTGAGGTCCAAGGCGCCATGCAGATTTTGTCTTTGGGCTCAGGTCACACTCCTCAATCATCATCAAACTCAGAGATAAGTTCGATACCTCCAGTAATGGCTATAAGCAATATAGAAAATGAGAAGCAGGTTCATATAAGCTTTCTGCCAGCTAACACTCAGGGGTTCACATTAGCCCCTGAGAGAGGACTCTGCCATGCTTCACAGGGCATTGCTCAACTCTCCCAGGCTGGTCCCAGCAAATCGGAAGGAGAGAGCTCCCAGATCAGCATGACCAGCATGGTTGACATCAACACCACAGTGGTGTCTAGGCCAGTGTCACTTGCCAGTACCTCCTCTTCTCTTTCCTACACAACTTTGCTACCTACTTTGGAAAAGAAGAAACGAAAGCGATGTGGGGTCTGTGAGCCCTGCCAGCAGAAGACCAACTGCGGTGAATGTACTTACTGCAAGAACAGAAAGAACAGCCATCAGATCTGTAAGAAGAGGAAATGTGAGGAACTGAAAAAGAAACCATCTGTCATTGTGTCTTTGGAGGTAAGTAAATACCCAAGGGTCTGGGAGAGTCCTGTGAGACTTGGTAGAGTGACCTGTGTGGAGACAATTTGTTTCAGTATTATATCCTTTTACTTTGGTAAAATGTGGCTTTAAGTTATCTATAAGAATTTGTGGAATTCAGAGGTATGTCTTGTGCAGTGATACATTTGCTTATTTTTAAAATTTATCTCAGAAACCTAGAATATACAGTTTTTCCATTATAGGTTATGATGGAGACATCGGGAAATTGTGTGATGTGGTTTTGCAAAGATTTCCACTATGCCTCACTTTGGCTAGTTGTGTGTCTTTTTTGGAAGTTACAAATTTAACAATTAAGAGTGGAACAAATTAATTAACTCCCTTGCAGCCTGAGAAACCAGAGGAATTAAATTTCTTTTGTTTTGAAAGAATTAAACTGCCTGCATCCTTAATCTTGAAACTTGGCCTTGGAGGTATAACAGTAATATCTCTTTCATCTCCACTTTTGGCAGGTGATTTCTACCTACTCTACATATCTCACAGTGTTGTTGGGATTAAATGGTAATCAGAAGTTGAGCCTGGAAAGGTGGCGCTTGCCTGTAGTCCCAGCTACTTGAGAGGCTGAGGCAGGAGAATCTCTTGAGCCCAGGAGCTCTAGGCTATAGTGCACTATGCCGATCGGGTGGCTCCACTAAGTTGGGCATCAGTGTGACCTCTTGGGAGCAGGGGACCACCAGGTTGCGTAAAGAGGGGTGAACCCACCCTAGTCAAAACCAAGCAGGTCAACTCCCTTGCTGATCAGTAGTGGGATCTTGCCTGTGAATAGCCACTGCACTCCAGCCTCAGCAATATAGTGAGACCCTGTCTCTTTTGCCCCTTCCTAATTTAGGAAATCTTATATCTCTTAATATTCACTGTTAAAGTGGTTAAGTGCATGTGCTCTGCTTCGGCGTCCTGAGGTTCGCAGGTTTGGATCCCGGGCGCACACCGATGCACCACTTGTCAAGCCATGCTGTGGTGTCCCATATAAAGTAGAGGAAGATGGGCACAGATGTGAGCCCAGGGCCAGTCTTCCTCAGCAAAAAAGAGGAGGACTGGCGTCAGATGTTAGCTCAGGGCTGGTCTTCCTCACACACAAAAAAATTAAATAAATATAACAGTTTTTTAAAAAAGAAAGTTGAAAATGGTTTGTAAACTCCAAGTGATATATAAACATTAGTTCTTATTATTGCAGTTTATGGACCTAAAGTAGTAAAAGTATTGGTTGACGTAGACTTTAAAAGGATTTTGCAGAGCTTGGTTAAAACTCAAACTTGCTTTTCAGACCTTTAAAACACCTGTCAACTATACTATTTTATAATTTTTAGATTACTCACTTGAAGTTATATTTATTTTGTGTCTACTATGAATACAGGTGTAGTAGAATAGATTAATTTTAAAAAGTATTCTGAACTTAAATTCAGTCAACCTTTTCTATTTCTTTTTTTTTTTTTTTTTATTTATTTTTCCCCAAAGCCCCAGTAGATAGTTGTATGTCACAGCTGCACATCCTTCTAGTTGCTGTATGTGGGACGCAGCCTCAGCATGGCCAGATAAGCGGTGCGTCGGTGCGTGCCCAGGATCCGAACCCGGGCCGCCAGTAGCGGAGCGCACACACTTAACTGCTAAGCCACGGGGCCGGCCCATCTATTTCATCTTTGACTTCAATTATCTGTCCAAAAATTCTGGTTTCCTATTTGACTGAGCCAAACAAGAGATCAGACATTTAACCAGTCATATATGGATGGGCATTTAAGGTGTTCCAAAAATATTTTGTTACAAACCTTACTGCATTGAATGATCTTCCTTTACTCAAGTCACTTCACACTTGTGGGAGTAGATCACAGTGTGGCCAGTAACTTAAAGGTTTACAAACACACATCTGAAACACTTAGTAGCAATGTCTTTAGCAGAGAGACTTCACTTGTGAGCTCCTGATTTGTAGCATTGCCAAGTGACGTCATTGCCAAAGATACTCTATCTCTAATGTGTATAAACAAATTTGTTCCCTTCTTTCCTAAATCTGCATCTCCTCTTGCATTACTTATTTGGTTCAATGGCTTACTATCTACATGGTCACTCAAAATGGAAAATTCAGTCATCTGTGATGCTTTCCTCTCACTCTTCTAGATTCTCTTGATCTGCAAGATCTCTCCATTTTCTTGGCCACTGCTCTAGTTGAGGCCTTTATCTCTTACTGGGACAATTTCAGTATTTTCTTTATTATCAGCAAGTATTTATTGCACTTCTACTCTGGGTTGTGCACTGGGGATATAGTTGTGAGCGTACCAGCTAGCAGGGAAGTCAGGGTGTTGAACGACAAGCTCTCCTTAATGCGGTTCAAGTTTCTTTCTGAAACCCTGATTCTCCTACTTAACTACATTTAGTGCTCTTCTGTATGGGTGATATATCTCAGTCAAAACAAAAGAAAATAGAGCAAAACTTTCAGTGCCTTCTATTTATAGATGAAACCTAGATTCATTAGCATGGAATACAAGACCTTCAAGATTTTGGCACAACTGACCTCCTCTGTCTTGTTTGCTGTCACTTCTCACATTATACTTGAAGTTTCAGCAGTATTGGCTACTTATATTTCCCCAAACTCACCATGCATGTTCCCACCTCAGTGTCCGTGTTCGTGGTACATCTTCCTCCTTTTCCTTTCTGACCAGACTTCACCCATTTACTCACACCTCACGTGCCACAACTATACGTGTATGTTCCCCAGTTTCCATACCAGGGCACTTTGCTTTTCTAGAGGCTGTCTAGGCTTGGTACAGTGATAAGTGCTCAATAAATACGTGTTAGTTAAATGAAAAGAGAATATATTTGTAACTCAAGTAATTAGGGTTATAAACTTATATGTTGGCATGTAGTTTATATCTGTAAACTTGCTCTGGCAAGCAAGTGTGGCCACTCTTGTCAAGTTCTGTTGGTGTGGGAAGAAGCAATATTTGTTAATGGATGAATGAATATCTTGGCTCATAATCTCTTAAGCACCACATTCTTTATTAAAAATAAATTAAAAAACCAAAACAAAAAACTCAACACTTTCATTTTGACATAATTCAGATTTATAGAAAAGTTGTAATAGTACAGAGAATTTGATATATTTTTCAGCTAATTCATAACATTTTGTCGTACTGCTGTATCTCTCTTTTTATCTCCACTTCTCTCTATCTCTGCTCTCTATTTTTTTCTGAACCAACTGCGAGTAAGCCACAGACACGGTATGACTTTATCCCCACACACTAGAGAGTGTATTTCCTAAAAAACAAGGATATTCTCTTATATTATTATCAAGATTAGGAAATTAACATTCAACTATTATTATTATCTAACCCACAGACTTTATCCACATCTCACCTATAAGAAAATGTCCTTTTGGCTTCCTTTAACCTGGAATAGTTCCTCAAATTTTTAAAACAACTTTATTGAGATATAATTGAAATACAATAAATTACACATATTTAAAGTATGCAATTTGATAAGTATGATATATGTATATGCTGTATAACCATTACCACAATCAAAATCCATCACCCCCAGAAGTTTCTTTATGCCTACCCCTTCCCTGTACCCTTTCTCCTCGGCAAACACTGTCACTATAAATTAGTTTGTGTTTTCTAGAGTTTGATACAAATGGAATCACACAATATGTACTTTTTTGGGGGGGGGGTTGTCTAGAACAGTTCCTCGATTTTTGTCTTTTATGACTTTGCTACTTTTGCAAAGTGCAGATCACTTATTTTGCCCCTGAAACTTTCACTCCCTAGTTTTAGCATTCTTTGGTGGTTTTTGCCTGATGGTTGCTAAATGGTGATTCTCTATGTAATAGTTAGCTTTAAACTCTAAGGAAGAGCTTTTCCTTGTTAGTTACCTATTTAATTTATTTATTACAGTATGTACTTGTAGATTTTTATGTTCAATAGGTTATAACCCTTTATTATCATTGTTTATTTTGATGCTCAAATTGTCCCAAATTTGGCCAGGGAGCACCTTCAACCATCCTTTGAGTATTTTTTTATTTTTGTGGCACAAGTATTCTAGGCTTTTCTACCTTCTGTCCTGCCCCAGACCTGAAGTCACTTATTTATCTAAGGACACTTGGTCTCTCTTAGTGGAGAATGATACTTAGAAACCAAGATCTTGGTGATAGATGTGATCATTGTTACTGGAATGTCAGTGTTATGTTCAAAGGTTACTTGAATTAGTTCTTTCTCTCTCTCTCTGTTTCTCTCAGGCTCTGTCTGTCTGTCTCAAACACACATACACGCACACACACACAAACACCACCCTCACCTCTCAATGTGGTTATGTTGTTCATTTGAAATACAGTTTTAATTAATTTATTTCTGTTTATATTCTACTTCAAGATTCCCCTCTACTTGATGATATTCATATTCTCTCACTCTCTCCTGCCCTCTCCCTGCCCCAAAAGATCACTGACAAAGCTGATTCTGAAGAATGTATTAGGTTGTCCTAATATTGAACTCTGGCAGTGATAGAAAGACCTACCTATCCAACAGTGCATGGAAAGGCAGAGGAGAACACAGGCTCTCTGAGGGAAGTTCATTCTGAGAGAGCAAGGAACAGTTGTATACTCTTTCGTTTCTGGTTTCTTTGGCTTAATATTATGAGATTCATCCATAATGTTGTTTCTGATTAGAGCTAATTCATTGTCATTGCAGTATAGTATTCCATTGTATGTATTTATCACAATACATTTATCCACTCTACTGCTAATGAACAGTAGTGCTACTATGACTATTATCATAAATGCCTTTGGTGAATATTGAGTATTCTGTTCTATTGAGTGAGATTGCTGGGTCATAGAATATGCATTTGTTTAGCTTTTGTAGATATTACTAATTACTAAGCAGCTGTGGTTGTTCCAATTAAGACTTTTATCAGAGGTGTTTATGCGAGTCCCACTTGCTCCACATCCTTTTCAACACATTATTTTCTGTCTTGTTTTGTTTTATTATTTATTTATTTATTTATTAAAGATTTTATTTATTTATTTATTTTTCCCCCCAAAGCCCCAATAGATAGTTGTATGTCATAGCTGCACATCCCTCTAGTTGCTGTATGTGGGACACGGCCTCAGCATGGCCGGAGAAGCGGCGCGTCGATGCGCGCCCGGGATCCGAACCCGGGCCGCCAGCAGTGGAGCGCGCACACTCAACTGCTAAGCCACGGGGCCGGCCCATGCATTTTCTTGATGACTGATGAAATTGAGCTACTTCTTGTATGCTTGTTAGCCATTTAGATATCATCTTTGAACTGCCTGTTAAGTCTGTTGTCCATTTTTTTTTTTTTTTGGAAGATCAGCCCTGAGCTAACATCCATGCCAATCCTCTTTTTTTTTGCTGAGGAAGACTGGCCCTGGGCTAACATCTGTGCCCATCTTCCTCTACTTTATATGGGCCGCCGCCACAGCATGGCCTGACAAGCGGTGCATCAGTGTGCGCCGGGATCCGAATCCGGGCCGCCAGCAGTGGAGCGTATGCGCTTAACCGCTATGCTGCGGGGCCAACCCCACTGTTGTCCATTTTTAAATTGGTTTTTCTGCCTTTTCATTATTGATTTATGAGTTCATTAGTTTTGATATAAATCTTTTGTTAAATATATGATTACAGATATCTTTACCTATTCTATCACAACTTTTCACTCAATCATTCTTTTTAACGAACAGACATTCTTAACTTTAATGTACTCCAATTTACCTCCTCTCCTTTATGATAGTTTTTTATGTCCTGTTTAAGAAAATTTTGTCTATTTTTTTTGCCAATTCCAAGGTCATGAAGATATTCTCTTTTGCTTTCTTAAAAAGTTACTTTTTTAAACCTTTCACATTTAAATGTACAGTATATCTGGAATTGACTTTTGTGTATGGTGTGAGATAGGAGTCAAGATTCGTTCTTTTGCATATGGATATCTACTTGACCAGCACCCTTACTGAGATGACCCTCCTTTCTAGCTATTTCGATGTCATAATTCAGGTGATTAATTAGTTCTGGATCTGTTTCTAGACTATTTTTCATTGGCCTTTTTGTCTATCTTTGTGTCTAAACTGTCATCATTACTAGGCTTTATTACTGGTCTTGCTAACTGATAGTATAAGTCCTTCAGCTTTGTTCTTCAGTATTGATTTGGTCTATTTTTTTTTTTTTTTTTTTTGGTTCTTTGCATTTTCATTAACAATTTTGAATTGGCTTATAAATTTCCACCAGAAAACTCTGCTGAGATTTTTATTGCAATTATGTTGAATCTATACATCAATTTGGAGAGACTGACATTTTTATAATATTGAACCCTCCAGTTCATGACCATGGTATATTTTTATTTATGTGTCTTATTTAATTTCTTTCAATAGTGTTTTATAGTTTCCAATATAGAGTTATTTCATTAGTTTTATTCCCAAGTATTTGATAATTTTTTATAACAAAAGTTTTTTAATGTTTATTTGATGCTATCATCAATGATTGAAGACCATTTACTTTGATACCTAAGAATAGTGGTAAACAAATATATTTCATATTTGTTCATCACATCAGATATATTTTACTTACTACTTAAGTAGAGTTGGAGTGAGAAAGAAAAAATGCATTTACAGTTTTAAAATGTTAAGATTTGGTCGTTTTTGTTAGTGCTTATATGAAACAAATGTACATTTTTTTTTAAATTTTATTTATTTATTTTTCCCCCAAAGCCCCAGTAGATAGTTGTATGTCATAGCTGCACATCTTTCTAGTTGCTGTATGTGGGATGCAGCCTCAGCATGGTCGGAGAAGCGGTGCATCGGTGCGCGCCCAGCATCCAAACCCCCGCCGCCAGCAGCGGAGCGGGCGCACTTAACTGCTAAGCCATGGGGCTGGCCCCAAATGTACATTTTAAAAACAGAGCTATTACAATTATTTTTCTCAAAAATATACTGTTAAAAAATGCTTAGCCTCCAGCATATGCCATTTCTCAAACTGTTAAGTTCTGATCTCTGGGAGAAGTAAAAACAATTTTTGACTTACTTTTTTTGGTCATAAATTACATTTTGGTCTTCCACAATAAGATATAATTTCTTTTAATTGTACAACAAGGTGGTTAGAGAGTCTTCCCAGAGATATCTTTTGGCCAAGAGATAAAACGTTATTTTTCTGCCAAGCTTAGTTCAGTTTACTGAACTAATATTCATAAAGCTCCATATTCATAAAGACAGATAATTAAAATTGCTAACTTTATAACTAATTTTCATCTAGGAATTTGTTCTTGGCTAGGTATTGCTCATGTTATTTGTAATTTAGCATTTGGAGACATGCATTACTCTATTTATTGAATAGTGGTAGAAATAAAAAAAAAAGCGAAGGGGAGCTTTTTACACACAGAGAAAGTAGGTGCTTTGGCCAGGCTACACTTGCACAAATAATTTTTATGTTTTTTTGTTGTTGTTGCAGGGGAAGATAGGCCCTAAGCTAACAACTGTTGCCAGTCTTCCTTCCCCACCCCTCAAAGCTCCAGTACATAGTTGTGTATAGTTGTAAGTTCTTCTGGTTCTTCTATGTGAGCCACTGCCACAGCATGGCTACTGATAGATGAGTGGTGTGGTTCCATCCCCGGGGAACCCAAACCTGGGCCACCGAAGCGGAGGGTGCAAACTTGAATCTCTAGGCTGTCAAGGCTGCCTCACAAATAATTTTTAGTGTGTATAATAACAAAACAAAACAAAACAAAACACAGTTGTTTGTAGATATGCTTTTGAGGGCAGGGTATTGAATTATACATCTCTAGCTTGATGATTTTGGTATAGTATCACACATTTAATTAACATTAATTGAATGACTAAATGAGCAGTTTGTGAGTTGGTTGCCAAAGTGAAATCATCTCTCTTGTATTTACTGTAGTTAATGTTGATTTGTTTCCAAAAATATCAAAGGGTTATTATGTGCTTTGTTAGATTAATTAGCAGTGTATAGATATCACAGTAAAGTGTGCTGCTTATTACCATGCTATCTTATTAGCTAATGCAAATTCCACCTGGAAAAAAAGTAATACTTACATAGGCTGTGCTTGAAAACTGAAAGTTAAGTAGTCACATGTGATACAAATTGTTGAACCGCTGTCCACTGCCTTAGGGATAGTGTGATAACTGTCTAGTTCCAGAGATGTCATTTCAGAATTGGTTGACATACTGGTTTTATTTTACCCATTTCAGTGGGAGTAGGGATGGGACAAGCCTCTCCTGGCCACTGCTTTTCTTAGTGTTTTCAAACAGCCGGATCTCATTTTGGCATATGTTGTATATGACATATGGAACAAATTTTTGCTACCAACTCCTTCAATTGAGGGCAGATGTTATATGTCCTTAAATATGCCTTAAAGGAATCTCTTTGGATCACTACTGAGACTTCAGTAGCATACCTCACCACAGAGCTGACCATAGGAAAAAAAACCTTTGGCATCTAGGATCCTTGCATGTGTAAACTCCAAGTATGTCAACAAAACCATGCTGATCTTGATTAATTCTGACCCGTGGGTGTTAATTTCTGGACTCCTGTCATTATGGTTCAAATCTTACCTTGCCATTTTGTGTATATCCAGGAAGAAAAATGTGTGAAACTGGCTAACACCTTTATCTAGTGTCAGCATAATCCAAGTTATACTATTTTTTTTGTGTGTGTGTGTGAGGAGATCAGCCCTGAGCTAACATCCGCCAATCCTCCTCTTTTTTTTGCTGAGGAAGATGGCCCTGGGCTAGCATCGGTGCCCATCTTCCTCCACTTTATATGGGACGCCGCCACAGCATGGCTTACCAAGCAGTGCGTCGGTGCGCGCCGGGATCCGAACCAGCGAACCCCGGGCCACCGCAGCGGAGCGCGCGCACTTAACCGCTTGCGCCACCGGGCCAGCCCCTATACTATTTTTTTAAATTAATTAATTAGTTAAATTTCTTTTGAGGAAGATTGGCCATGAGCTAACATGGTTGCCAACCTTCCTCTTTTTTTTCTCCCCAAAGACCCCAGTACATAGTTGTATATCCTAGTTGCAGGTCCTTCTAGTTCCTGTATGTGGGACGCTGCCTCAGCATGGCTTGATGAGTGGTGAGTAGGTCCACGACCAGGATCTGAACTGACGAATCCTGGGCCGCCAAAGCAGAATGCACGAACTTAACTGCTGCGCCACCAGGCCGGCCCCCCAAGTTATACCATTATATAATAGTGAGCACTGCCGTATGGAAAACGTTTATTTTGCTATGGAGCTTAACTCCACATCTCTTTTTGTTGGTGAACCTCTTGGTTTTTTATTTCAGAGTATTATTTCAAGGGTCAATGGTTTCAAAGCTGCGAAAGTCATTCTCCTTATAACGTAGCCAGTTTTTGTGGCACTTGATGGATGTGGCACAAGTGTTATTAGAAGGAGAGAAGGCGGGATCCTATCTTTTTGTATTATTATCATACTAAAATAAGATACAACTAGCAAATAAATCAAACTAATCTAAGCAATTCAGGTCATTACCTTGATAATGAGACTCAGTGCTCAAGTCGTGAGTATCCAGAAAGTCTTGACTAATTATCATCGGCTCTTCAAGTCTACTGTGAAAGCAACAAAAGAGAAATCTTGCTCTTTTCTGATTTAATTATGCCCCATTAATACTGAGTCACTGTTTTTAAAAGAAGGGCGTGATGTTCTGCAGAGAGAGCAGTGATTAGAAGTGAGACGTTTAAATTACTTCTAAAGCCCAAGCCCAGGATTTAGTAGGTGCTAGCATGTAATTGATGCTCAACAAATGTTTGCTGAACAAATGATTCAATGAGTGAATGAATGAATGAAATATTTAAAAAATGTAAGATTCATCCTATATTTCTCACATATCAATGTCTTTTTAAAAAGTGAACTATAAACCATTTATTATATCCATATGTACTTAATATATTATCTTAGCAACTAGAACCCCAAAACATTTTGGGATTTATTCTATACATGTCATTTTCAAGTACCAAAGATATTAGGATCATGGGATATGTATAACAAAAATCAAGTAGAAGACTCGAGAAAAAGGTTTTTAGGAAAGTGCATAGTTCTTTAAAAATATGTCAAAAAGCTGCTGCCTATGTTGTTTAAATTACTGCCATATGCATTTGTGATTGTGAGTTATACCAAGATGCAAAGTTAGGACAACTCAAAATTCTAAAGGGAAAAGGAGCATGAAAGCTCAAAGTCATGTATTTTTCTAGTTGTAAATGGAATTTAGAAAAACAATTCTAGAAGGATACCTACCAAACCAAATTGTTGGAAGTGCTTACCTATGAGGGTTGGAGTTTTTGAATGGAGGAGGGGTATATTAGAAAATATGTAACTTTAACTTCTTGCTTAAATTTTTCTATGTGGTTTGAATATTTAAATAATGAGCTTGTGTTACTTTAAAAAGTAATAAAACATACTACATCAAAGTAATGTAATTTGCATTTAGAAAGTTTAGAAGCAGGAAAAAAATAAACTGTAATCCTACCTAGAGGCAACCACGAGCAAAATTGGCATATTTGCTTCCAATATCTTTTCTGTATTTGAAAAATAACATAGTTAAAGTCAAGTGGGGTATATTTTTTTCTTCTCTTTTTTCCACTCAGTATATCATCAGCATTTTCCCTTTTAAAATTTTGTAAAGATTTAAAAAATATATTCATAATATTCTTTGGGTAAATGACCATAACCCACTAAACTATTTTTCTTTGCTTCTTACAATTTTTCACATGATAGTGAACTCTTCTTTACAAATCTTCGTTCCCATTTCAGATTATTTCCTTGACACTAGAATCATTAGTCCTTTATTTCAAGCTAAAAGTATTTGCATAACCAAAATATTTAGTATTTTTCTAATGAGTTATTGCCTAATGATTTCTAAATCTTTACCACTTTTGGAAACCTGAAGTTTGTGGTGCAGGTATTTTTTGGAAGGGCAGATCTAGTTCCTTCTCCCAAAATGAGAAACTGAAGTTTCTATTACATTCTTTTTGGTAAACATGTTTTATTGCCCTCTCAAACATGGTAATTGATTGAGCCATCATTTCAGCATATCTCCTAAGTAATGACTGGACACTAGCCAGATCAGATAAGGTAATTGGTGTATTTTTAGCTTTATGGAAAAGAACAATTTAAAAATTACTATTATTATATTAACGCTTTAGTCTTGCTAAACTTTCCACATGTTTTTTGGTTGCTACACAAGAAATTCCTTAGACTAATTTGATCTTAGTTTAAATGATTCCAACATTCATCTTCCATATGATGTTTCAGAAATCATAAAAATAGAACTTCTACATCAGAGGTTTTAATTTTGATGGGCTTCAGTGCTCTGTTGATTCTATCCCCTCAAAATTATATGCAACGTATTCTTTTTGTATGCATTTTTCTGGAGAGATGGTTCATAGCTTTTATTAGATTTCACAGATGTGTAAGTCAGGTCTCCCACTCCCCAAAAGAAAAACAAGTAAGAGAATCAAACCACTCTAATAAGACTTTGAAGGAATGAAATAGACAACTGTTCCTATAATTAGGAAGAAAAAGTTATACTAAGTGTTTCAATATTCCCCCTATGTGGTCATCAGTGTGAGAATGGATCTGTTTGTAACATTGTGATTGTCAGACCTGTGAGGCAGGGATGCCATGAAGAGCAGAAGGGATACCTATAAAGGATCTAGCAGGCTGCCTGCTACATAGTGAGTGCCTAAATGTGGTGGTTATTGTTATATCCTTGAAGAGGTTTTGTCTTCATTTTATTACTTTTCATTGTTTCCCTCTTGCCACTTGACTCAGGTTATTTAGAAGAAAGTAACTGAAGACCTCAGAAGTAGCCAGTCCACACCATTTCAAAAAATGCAAAAGCATTTCTCCTGCTGGAGGATTAAGATGCATTATGAATGAATTGGTTTCACTGTTCCCATGTGATAGAGACCTATAGTTGTGGTTTCCAGTGAAACGACAAGGCCACAGTTATTTTCTTGTCCTTGTATAATGAGAGGGTTTTGGTGTTTCTGCTGTATTCTAGACATTTACACTCTACACCTTATTTTCATATCATATTTCCTATGCAACACCATTTTGTGGTGAGTTTTCTGTTAAAGAGCAAAAGTAGGATCAAGGCAGGAGGAAGTGGGAGGACAAGACAGTGGAAGCCTGCAGTTGATCCAAGCCATGGAATTTTGGATGGAGTAGACATAGTTTAGATTTAGAGAGAAAAGTGTGTGTGTGTTAGTTTCTTCTACCCTTGCAGGAGTAAGAAACTTGTTTAGGAGTTAATACAGAATTGCAGGGAGATTTTTCTACTAGGCAACATAGAAATTAAATTGCCTTCTTTATTCACCTAATTCCATTTTCTAGAGACCCTTCTAGTGCACTATGAGATATTAAAACAAAAATCAATAAAACAAGGAAAACAAAACAAAACGGTGTTTAACTTTTCTCTCTCTCTTTTGTTTTTTTTATTTTTTGGTGAGGAAGATTAGCTCTGAGCTAACATCTGTTGCTAATCCTCCTCTTTTTGCTGAGGAAGATTGGCCCTGGGCTGACATCCATGCCCATCTTCCTCTACTTTATATGTATGAAGCCACCACAGCATGGCTTGATAAGCAGTGCTTAGGTCCACGTCTGGGATCCAAACCTACCAACTCTGGGCCACCAAAGCAGAGCATGCAAACTTAACCACTATGCCACCAGGCCAGCTCCAACTTTGCTCTTTTTAAAGAACCAACCAAATGTGCTAATTGCTAATTAGCATATAAAACTTTAACAAAATTTCAACTTCTTTGAATTGAAACACAGAAAGCTAGCAAAGGAAAGGAAGAAAAGTAATTAGCATTTGTTGAGGGTCTGCTATGGGCCATACACTGTGCTAAAAGGCTTAATGTTACCAAATTTGATCTTGACAGTGACCCATGAAGTATAAGTGTTAGGACACTCATTTTGCAGACTAGGAAATAGAAACCCACTTTAAAAAGTGCATTTAATTCTCTATGGCTAGCAAGTAGTAGAGGCACTCTTTCCATTATGGTAAAGGAGAATTAAATAATCTCTTCTTTTTTTAAATTGAGGTGTAATTCATGTAGCATAAAATTAACTTTTTTAAAAATGTAGAATTCAGGGGCTGGCGTAGTGGTTAAGTTTGCATGCTCTGCTTCGGTGGCCCAGTGTTCGCCGGTTCTGATCCTGGGTATGGACCTACTCACTGCTCATCAAGCCATGCTGAGGTGGCATCCCACGTAGAAGAGCTACAACTCTACAACTATAATATACAACTATGTACTGGGGCTTTGGGGAGAAAAAAAAAAAGAGGAAGATTGGCAACAGATGTTAGTGTGAGGCCAATCTTCCTCAAAAAAAAAAAAAGTACAATTCAGTGGTCTTTAGTATATTTACAACGTTGTGCAACCATCACCACTATCTAATTCTAGAACATTTTCATCACCCCAAAAAGAAACCCAGTACAATTAAGCAGTCACTCTCCATTCTTCCTTCCCCCGGCTCCTGGCAACCACTACTCTGCTTTTTGTCTTTATGGGTTTGCCTATTCTGGACATTTCATATAAATGGAATCATGCAATATTTGGTCTTTTGCATCTGGCTTCTTTCTCTTAGCATAATGTTTTCAAGGTTCATCCATGTTGTAGCATGTATCAGTACTTTGTTCCGTTTTATGGCTGAATAATATTTCATTGTATGAATAAACCACATTTTGTATAAACATTCATCAGTTGGACTTTTGGGTTGTTTCCACTTTTTGGCTATTATGAACAACGCTGTTATGAACATTTGTGTACGGGTTTTTGTGTGGACATGTGTTTTCAGTTATTTTGGATATATTCCTAGAAGTGGGATTGCTGGGTCATATGGTAACTCTTTGTTTAACTTGAAGGAATTGCCAAACTTTTCCAAACCAGCTGTACTATTTTAGATTCCAACCAGCAATGTTGAGGCTTCTAATTTTTCCACATCCTCACCAACACTAGTTATTATCTGACCTGATTATTGCCTTCCTAGTGGGTGTGAAGTGTTATCTCATGCTGGTTTGCTTTACATTTTTCTAATGATTAGTAATGTCAAGCATCTTTTCGTGTGTTTATTGACTATTTGTATATATATTTTGGAGAAGTGTCTATTTCAGTCTGTCTTAGTCTGTTCGGGCTGCTATAACAAAATACTACAGACTGGGTAGCTTATAAACAACAGAAATTTATTATTTTTTTAATTTTATTTATTTATTTATTTTTCCCCCAAAGTCCCAGTAGATAGTTGTATGTCATAGCTGCACATCCTTCTAGTTGCTGTATGTGGGATGCGGCCTCAGCATGGCGGGAGAAGCGGTGCGTCGGTGCGTGCCCAGGATCTGAACCCGGGCCGCCAGCAGCGGAGCGCGCGCACTTAACCACTAAGCCACGGGGCCGGCCCAACAACAGAAATTTATTACTCACAGTTCTGGAGGCTAGGAATTCCAAGATCAAGGTACCAGCATGGTTGAATTCTGGCAAAGGCCCTCTTCCTGGTTCATAGCTGGCACCTTCTCACTTTGTCCTGACATGACAGAAGAGGCTAGGAATCTCTCTGAAGCTTCTTTTATAAGGCACTAATTCCATTCGTGAGGATTCCACCCTCATGACTTAAGCACCTCCCTAAGGCCCCATCTTCTGTATCATCACATTGGGCATTAAAATTTCAACATGTGAATTTTGGGGGCCGAAAACACACAAACATTCAGGCCATAGCAAAGTCCTTTGCCCATTTTAGAATTGAGTCTTTTTTTTTTTTTTTAAAGATTTTATTTATTTTTCCCCCCAAAGCCCCAGTAGATAGTTGTATGTCATAGCTGCACATCCTTCTAGTTGCTGTATGTGGGACTCGGCCTCAGGATGGATGGAGAAGTGGTGCCTCGGTGCGCACCTGGGATCCGAACCCTGGCCACCAGCATCGGAGCGCGCGCACTTAACCACCAAGCCACGGGGCCGGCCCCTAGAATTGAGTCTTTTTGTTGTTGAGTTGCAAGTGTTTGTATGTTCTAGGTACTAGACTCCTATCAGATATGTGATTTACAAATATTTTCTGAGAGTTGTCTTTTCACTCTTTTGATATCTCCTTTGAAGCACAAAAGTTTTCAATTTTTATGAATTCTATTTTATATATTTTTTTCTTTGGTTGCTGTGCTTAATCTCTTTTTATTTTGTCATTCAAAGTTATAAGTGAACTTTACTTTTTACTATGAAGATACTTCACTGGCTTAAAGAGACTAGAATTCTTTTCTTGCTGCTCATTTTCCTACCTATATAGTGCCTGGCGTTTGGTAGCCACCAAACAAGTGTTGGTTGAAATGAATGATACTGATCATAGATGTGGAACAGGGGTGTAGTAAACATTGATATCTGAAGGGGTTAATAACAACTATCATGCATTGAGTACTTCCTAAGTGCCCAGTACTGTATTAAGCACTGACATGCTCATTGTCTCATTTAATCCTTACAGCAATCCTATGAAATTTACATTCTTCCCCTAAAGTATAAAATAAGACATTGAGGCTTAGAGAAGCCAGGTAATTTATCAAAGACCACATAGTTGATCTGGGATTAGAACCTTTGGCTTGGATGGTATCTGCTCATTTTAACCACCATGTCCCTGAGCTAGGGCAACAAGCAATATGTGAAGAACCCAGAGGATGGAGAGGAGTGGGACCAAGAGGTGGACTGGTTGAGGATAGTCATGCTAAGGTTATTGCTGCTATCTTTTAGACTTGTGAAACTTTGAAAGAGATGTTGTGTAAGAATCTTATGGGTTCATTTTGCAAAAAATGTGATTTTTTTGACATGAATCAAATATTTAAACTCTTTGAGTTTGCCAATTCAACTGCTTCTATATTTTAATTTCAAGGTTACATTTCTCTTTAACCATCTTTTTGCGTGTGTGAGGAAGATTACCCCTGAGCTAACATCTGTTGCCAATCCTCCTCTTTTTGCTGAGGAAGATTGGCCCTGGGCTAACATCTGTGCCCATCTTCCTCTACTTTATATGGGACGCCACCACAGCATGGCTTGATAAGCGGTTCATGGGTGCATGCCCGGGATCCGAACCTCTGAACCCCAGGCCACCGAAGTGGAGCACGCAAACTTAACCGCTACGCTACTGGGCTGGCCCCCTCTTTAACCATCTTTTTAGCTCTTTCCCTCCATTTATTTATTTTTTTTTACTTTTACTTTTGCCTTTTTTCTTTTCTTTCTTTTTTTTTTTGTGAGGAAGATTCAGCCTTGAGCTAACATCTGTTGCCAATCTTCCTCTTTTTGCTTGAGGAAGATTGTCCCTGAGCTAACATCTGTGCCAGTCTGCCTCTATTTTGTATGTGGGATGCTGCCACAGCATGGCCTGATAAGTGGTGTGTAGGTCCGTGCCTGGGATCCAAGCCTGTGAACCCTGGGCCCCTGAAGTAGAGTACACGAACTTAATCACTATGCCACCAGGCTGGCCTTTCATTTTTTATTTTTACTTAAAATATTTTTACCCTCCTTGGACTTCATTCCCCTCTGAATCCTAATCTGGTAATTCCATACTTTTTGTGGTAATTTTTCACTCCGCTGTGTCTCTAAGCAGATGTTTTTATATTTTATGTAGCTTTTCTAATTGTCTTCAGCAAAAGAGTTGTTCCAAATTATCAATTTTATTATCACTGGAATTGAAAGTTTTGTATTCTTTTTAACTAATAAATGTAAGATTGTATTATGATGGTATGGTGGAATTAGCATCCCCAACTCCAACAGAAACCTTGTCAATACTAGGTTTATCTGGGAGAGGTTCCAATGTCCCAAAATATTGTGTACTTGAATATCCCCAATTTTTATATTAAATGAGTTTTACTTGCTCTTTACACTGTTTATTTGTACATAGTTTTCTTAATTAGTGACAACCATGGTTCCCCATTGCTGTAATAGAACCACCTAGAAGTCAGGTGTCATACCACATGCTTTTCATAGCCATCACAGCATTTAAACCTAATGTCAGCATTGTCCCTCACTGAGTTACAGGAGGTTGACTTGCTCAAGGTCCCATAGTTAATAGCATCATTGGGATTTGGATACCACCAGGGATATACTGATCTTGTATAAGATAATATTTTGTTTTTTGGTTTTTTTTTAAAGATTTTATTTATTTATTTTCCCCCCCGAAAGCCCCAGTAGATAGTTGCATGTCATAGTTGCACATCCTTCTAGTTGATGTATGTGGGACGCGGCCTCAGCATGGCCAGAGAAGCGGTGCGCCGGTGCGCGCCCGGGATCTGAACCCGGGCCGCCAGCAGCGCAGCCCGCGCACTTAACTGCTAAACCATGGGGCAGGCCCTATAAGATAATATTTTGATATTGTATAATATAATATTTCAAGGTGGACAGGCCAGGAGGAAATACTTTCTTTTCAAAACATCTAAAGTAATTTTCTTTTATCACATGCATAGTGATTAAGAGAATTGTTGGGTGTAGTGATCCTTCATTCCCCGCCCCCCCAAACCCACTAACACTACATTAATTGTGATGGTTAGCAAAAGTAGCCCTATAAACATATGGGTATATGTTCATAAAGTTAGAAACTTAATCACAGCATCAGTGAATGCAATTTGACGTATTCTCAAATGATATGCTTGAAAGAACTGATGTGATGGGCAAGAAAAATGTCAATTCACAGTTTATAAATATCTAGTAAAAACAACAGAAACCATTTATTTATTTTAATTTAAACAACAAGAGCTATTGTGCCCATTGATTAATTATTTGGAAGTCAGGTAAATCAAACAGATTCTGGGGAAAATTGTGTTTCCTTATCTAGTCATTAAGAGGGAGTATCTATGAAACACCATTATAATCCTTTATGCTAAAACATTCCTAATAAGATAGGCAAGTTTTTTATTTAAATCTGCACAGTTAACATAGTTACAAGCTTGAGCTCCTTACCTGTTGATTTCTAAGGTGGACTGTGGCGAAAATAACCTTTTTGTTTTCTTGTTATGGCAAGTATATCTTCTCCTGACCCCACAAGGTATTCCTAAAGGGGTTTACATTCCAAAAGCTCAAAAAGATCCCCTTCAGACACAGAAATGGTAGCAAGTTAGAAGAAATGTCTCTAGTAAGAAATTGAGGGCCATTTACTTATTTTATTTTAAACAGAGCTAATGTGCCCATTGGATAAGTATTTGGATATCAGGAAAATCAGACAGACTTGGGAAAAAAATTGAATTTTAGACATTCTATTATTATAAATATTACAAGCTCAATGGCAAGTTTTTTGTTTTTTTGGTTCCCCCTGAAAAACTATAATTCCCCTCTTCTCTCTATCTGAGTTAAGCTCCTTGGAAAAGAGTTATTCATTAAGTCGGAGATCCCACAGGTGTTAAGCAGTGCCTCTAAGATACTTGGTGTTCTCTATTCTATTTCTGGACTGAATGAAGGAAGGGCATCCCTTACTCCAAAAATTGGAAGCATCTGGACAGCACAGAGTTAGCCTGATGAAAGAGTAACATTTCTAGGCAGCCAAATCCTTGCTTCTCCATAGATTGTTGGAGACTCTAGTAAATGAATTTAAAAACTAAAGAAGTTACCCCTTTCTAAGTAACTGATTTCATCTCAACCAAAACATCTTACATACACTCATTTTGAAAATACCAGTTTTCTCTGATTAGGAGACAGTTATACAAGGGTGTTTTCTAGCTTAAAAACACAGGTTTTCGGATCTAGGACAAACCAATCACCTCTCCTTAGTTCTTGCCTTGAAAAGATAGCTTATATTTGTGATTATCAATTTAACAGGAGCACCGTCGTTGACTTTTTTTTTTTTTTTTTTTGTGAGGAGATCAGCCCTGAGCTAACATCCGCCAATCCTCCTCTTTTTTTTTTTTTTGCTGAGGAAGATGGCCCTGGGCTAACATCGGTGCCCATCTTCCTCCACTTTATATGGGACGCCGCCACAGCATGGCTTACCAAGCAGTGCGTTGGTGCGCGCCCGGGATCCGAACCAGCGAACCCCGGGCCACCGCAGCGGAGCGCGCGCACTTAACCGCTTGCGCCACCGGGCCGGCCCCCGTCGTTGACTTTTAAAAGGACCAATTATGGAAAATTGAAGGATGGAACAAAAAAAGTAACTTTTCAACTGGAATGGTAGAGAATTAAAGGCTGATCACATCTCTTCATATGCATGCTCAATGACCAGCCCTATTACCCAAGCATATCTACTTATGTGCATTTCTCCCCAAAGCCCCTTCACAGCCATACTGGAGTGTGACTTTCAGTAGCCACAATGCTCCCAGTGTCCTTGCACATGTTGTTACTTCCATCTGGAGTACATAGCTTTCTTCTCTCTCTCTATATTTTGCCAACTCCTACTTACCTGTCCTTAGGTTTCAGTGGAAATGTCACTTCCTTTGGGAAACCTTCTCTGTCTTGCATGGCTTTCTGGGCTCATCCTCATTCTATATTGCATCATGATTGTCTGTGTCTCTCTTGAGATGGTAGGTTCTGAGGGGCAGGCCCAGCACCACGTCTGCATATTGGAGGTGCCCAAACTATTAAGTTGTTTTAAGGGGTTTTTGTTATTAAATCAGGGAAATTCATTGTAAAAAAAAAAGAATTAACAAATTTAATTTTTTTTTTTTTTTGGTGAGGAAGATCAGCCCTGAGCTAACATCCTCCTCTTTTTGCTGAGAAAGACCGGGCCTGGGCTAACATCTATTGCCAATCCTCCTCCTCCTTTTTTTTTTTTTTTTCCCCAAAGCCCCAGTAGATAGTTGTATGTCGTAGTTGCACATCCTGCTAGTTGCTGTATGTGGGATGCCGCCTCAGCATGGCCGGACAAGTGGTGCGTTGGTTCGCGTCTGGATCTGAACCTGGGTCGCCAGCAGCAGAGCGCGCGCACTTAACCGCTAAGCCACAGAGCCGGCCCCGAATTAACAAATTTTAAAGAAAACTTTTTTTTTTTGGTTATTAATTTTATTTTTTTATTTATTTTTTCCCCCCAAAGCCCCAGTAGATAGTTGTACGTCATAGCTGCACGTCCTTCTAGTTGCTGTATGTGGGACGCGGCCTCAGCATGGCCAGAGAAGCGGTGCGTCAGTGCGCGCCCGGGATCCGAACCCCCGGGCCGCCAGCAGTGGAGCGCATGCACTTAACCGCTAAGCCACGGGGCCGGCCCTAAAGAAAACATTTTTGGATATGGAATCTTTAAGGCTGTTCAATAATTTTAAGTCTAGGTTTGCTCAACTTAGGAGATACCTAGATGTAATTTGCTCAGAAAGAAGTTGCGTGTGTGTACGTGCTCGTGCGTGTAAAATGCTTTGAGCTTCTCAGTGAAACGATAAATTTTTATGATTTTGCTATTAGATTTGAAACAATTAGATTATCCAAAAACTGAGGGCACAGCTCTCTAGCATGAATGACATAGAGAAGGAGCTCGAAGGTACAGAACTTTCATTAAAAAAAAAAGAGAATATTATTGATTATAAAATACACAGGACAGACTAGCAATAATAAGAAGAAAACTTCCATATATCCTTCACAAAAGGGGAAAATTTTCTAAATGGGAGCATCCTCTGTGATTTCTTTGTTTTTGACAGAAACCCATAGATGCTGTTATTGGATTTCTCTGTCCAAACTATGAATTTAGACTCTAACAGAGGGAGTAGGCTTGTCAATTTCAAGTTTGTACTAAGAATTGTTGAGAAATTGGGGAGAGGTGATATTTCAACCTCATTCGTCTCTGGAGTTATCTATGGTTCACCTCATTGTCAACAGTTGTCACTTGGCAACTGTTGAAGATCACTGCTCATTTGTTCCTTAATTCTTGCTATTGAAGAGCAGTTATTTTTACCAGCAGTGAGCATGACTGTTAGAAGGAACGGGGTGGATACTAGGTAGACTTGGCCTCTTTGAGGGGAAAAGGGCTAGTGTAGATAAGCCTCAGGGAAGGAAGTGGGGGAGGGAGGGAAGCCAGGGAAAGGCTGTGCAAGGGGATCAGCCACCTATACCCAGACTATTATTGCTGACCCAATCACCCAGGAACATCTCCAGTGTTAGTCTTTCAGGTTCCTATGTCTCACAAGAAATAAAACCAAACTAACTTTAAGATCTCAGTTAGAATTGTGAAAAGTACAAGCCATCCTTTTCTTATTCTTGTTGATTGGAAGTTGACAAAAGATGGTACTTGGAATATCTTTTCCCAGGTATCACTGCAAAAGCTGTGACACCCCCTCTCCCCAACAATATGTAAAAAGAGAAATGTAGAAGGATTTCATGGGAGAGGAGAGTGTGGCTAATATTGGAAGGATTTTGTGCTGCAGAGGTGTCAATTTTGGGAAACAGTGAATTCCTCCTGAGATTAATTTAGAAGAAGACTTCTCCTAGGCAGTATTTGTACATCTAGTTTCTTGTGGGTGCAGAATTGCTTATGCTTAGAAAGAGTTTTGAAATTATTCACAGATTTATCTCTGAGGGCACAAAATAAATTTTTTAAAAAGCACACCTAATGTAATGTTGATTTAAAGTACCATTCTTCTAGAAATATGAGCTGCTATTCCTCTATTCTAAAAAAAGAAGCATGTGGTTTTGAAGACGTTTCTTTTAAGATTATTTTGGGATATTTACAGGTGTCTATTGTTGGGTATTGAAAATAAAGAGGAGTTGTGGGGAGAGCAATGTAGATGGTTAGAACTAGGCTCAAGTCAAATTCTAACTTGCTGTGTAACCTAAATAATTTTACCTCCTTGGGTCTCAGTTTATCTATGAAATAAAGTAGTTAGATTAATTTTATTCAGTGTTCCTTTTTAGTTTTAATCATGTGATTTTTAAGAGAAAAGAGATCTCATTTTGTAATCTTTGAAAGAACCTAATACACTTGAGTTATTACAAAATTAAATATCAACTCATGCAAGTTAATAATCATGATTCTTTGTGGGAAAAACAAATAGATTTCAGTGACAAAAATAAGTTCTGAGTAAGTAGGACCACAACACAAGGTTTCTTAGTTTCTGATCTGTCATTCTTTCAACAAGGTCTAATTGTATGCACTTTGCCCTAAATAATAAGAGAATGGGAATGGCTCTCTTGACCTTCAATTTCTCTGCTAGTAATTTCTGATTATTCTCTTCATCAAAGCTCACTGTCACCTAAGCCCTGAGCTGAGATCGTCAAATCGCTAAGTATAGGATTTAGAACAGATGGTCACAACCAATAGAGGTTACCAATCTATTCTGTATTCAAACAAGTGCAGACCTTCATGGTGTAGTATCAGTTAGATATTTGGAGTTAATGTTAGCTCTGGTCATTCTCATTAACCCTCATATTTAGCTGGTATGAGCTTTGGCTTTATTTATTAACTCATTTTACAGAACGTTGCACACAGACCTTCAATGTTTGCTTAGGTTGCCAAGCACAATGTTGTATGGCTTCATGAGTAGCCCATGCAGTGAAAATGCCCATCCATGGGGCTTTAAAAACTGCGCTTCACACCAATGTGGATATTCAGTACACCTAACACTCTGAGCCTGATTTTATTTTATTTTATTTGGGCAAACATACGGATTACACAGGTAATAGATGGCGTTTAAATATATAATTATATCTTTTTAAAGATTTTTATTTATTTTTTCCCCCCCAAAGCCCCAGTAGATAGTTGTATGTCATAGCTGCACATCCTTCTAGTTGCTGTATGTGGGACGCAGCCTCAGCATGGCCGGAGAAGCTGTGTGTCGGTGCGCGCCCGGGATCCGAACCCAGGCTGCCAGCAGCGGAGCGCGCGCACCTAACCGCTAAGCCACGGGGCCGGCCCAAAATATATAATTATATCTTAATGTATCATGGCCACTTTGCTAAATACTGAGCCATCAACCTGAGAAAATGCTGATGCTTTTTAAAAATTATATTGAAGTATTCAAGGGGAGAGGCATAATCTGTAATTGAAATGCAAGGCCCTTTAAGACATGTAGGGCTACCCTTGTGTGCATTGCTGATGGGAAAGTAAAATCGTGTAGCCGCTGTAGAAAATGGCTTGGCAGTTCCTCAAAAAATTAAACAGAATTATTATATGATCCAGCAACTCCACTGCTAGGTATATACTCAAAAAAACAGAAAGCAGGAACTCAAATAGATACTTGTACACCCACACTCATAGCAGTATTATTCACAATAGCTAAAAGGTAGAAACAACCCAAATGTACATCAACAGAAGAATGGATAAATAAAATGTGGTATATACACACAACGAAATATTATTCAGCCTTAAAAGGGAGTGAAATTCTGATACCTCTTACAACATGGATGAACCTTGAAAACATTATGCTAAGTGAAATAAGCCAAACACAAAAGGACAAATATTGTGTGATACCACTTATATGAGGTACCTAGAATAGGCAAATTTATAGAGACAGAAAGTAGAATACAAGTTAGCAAGGGCTGGGGAAAGGTAAATGAGGAATTATTGTTTTAATGGGTACAGAGTTTCTATTTGGGATGATGAAAATGTTCTGGAGATGGAGAGTGGTGATAGGTACATAACATTGTGAATGTACTTAATGCTACTATATTACAAGCTTAAAAATGGTTAAAATGGCGAATTTATGTTATGTATATTTTACCACAATAAAAAAAAAATCTCCAAAGAAAAAGAAATGTAGGGTTAAAAGGTCTTGCACCCATTTTCATTTGCATTGTATTTATCTCGTTTTTCTACCCGTTTCATGCCTGCTTCCTTCCCCACAGAGAGCTTCTTAGTGTGGTCTCAGTGTGCTTGAAGTTGCCCTGGTGGATGTGGTTACGTCAAAATCCACTAGTTTTGCTTCTTCTTGCGTTTGTTAAAAATTTTGAGGGTGGGTGGGTGACGGAGAGGTAGTTTAAAGAGGGAAAACAATGCATGTTGGACTTCCCATTCCAACAAGGAAAGCGTGCTTTTGTGGCAAACCAACAGGCTAGGAATCAAGGGTGATGAAATACAGGCCTTCCGGCCCTCACTCTGTTCCCGATTTCTGGTTGTGGGAATCTGTTCTGAATCCAACTGCAAGTGGAAAACCCATCTTTGGCTGAGCAGCCAGGGAGGCCCTCCTGCCAATCCCCTAAATGTGCTGCTGAAACTCTGGCCCTGTGAGGATGGAGCTGAGGCTGTCTCCCAAGATCTGTGCAGCTGTCAAGGTGGCTGTGACGGGACTGTGACCAGCCTCTGTACTGCTTTTTGGCAGTGACCTTGAGACCTGCCAGCTCACAGCAGCTGTCCTCGCTCTCGCTCTATTGCCACTGTTGCATGGCCAGGGGACTGAAGGGAGGGGGTACACTCCTCTAGCTCTGCGGTTCCCAGGGTCTGGCAAGTTTCATTTATGGTGTCCAGCTCTCCCAGCGCCTGCCACCCACTGGGCATGCGGACAGTCCAGGTGTGTGAGTGTGGATGGCTGCTTGTTCCACCTCTGGCTCAGGGCCCAATCCCTGGAAGTGAGTGGCTCTGTCTGACCATCAGCCTGGTGCGCAGGCAGGCTCCACGTGGGGACCTGCTTGGCAGCTCTGCAGAGAGATACTTAGTGACAGTTGATGATCTTGGGAGCCAGAGGAGCCAGAGGTGCCCCTTTTGTCCCAAAGGTATAAGTCTGCCTCTGGAAGGGGAGGGATTTCTTTGGGAAATAAAGGTCACCAGAAATATCCAGAGCAAGAGAGAGAAAGAAATCTTTTCTCTCCAGCGACTCAGAATGGCAAGTGTATTTTGAAAACTCCTCCCCCCTCCTTGTCCTCATCCTGTCTTTTTCCTTTTAAGTGGCTTTATTATTTTTTTAATCCGCCTTTGTCATTGGACATTTATTGACAGAAATCAAATTGCTGTGTTTCTGGGCACAGCGCCTGCTGCAAAGAGGTGTGGTTCCCGAGGAATGAGACACGCAGCCCAACAGCTGAGCCTACGCTGTCCTCACGTAACCTCCCTGCCTTCAATATCGCCAATATTTAGCCTTGCCTTATAAAGTAAAAATGCACAATACCTTCCAGAGTTTCAGCAAGCCCAAATGCCCCCCTCGGCTCCGTTATATCTCCTGTACGTTGGCGGCAGGGCCGCTCACCCCTCCCCCCGCGCAGACCTGCCCTCAGAGCCGCCAAGAGGTTACTAATCAGGGAGTCTCCGCCATCGATCCGATGGCGGAGACCTGGGGGATTTGTGTGCATTGTTTTTCCTGAAGCCTCCTGTGATTTCGGCGCGACCAGATCCTCTGCAGCGAACTCCATGTCGCAGCTTGTGGCTGCCTGTGTCCTGTGGTGAGAGCGGAGCCGCACAGGAGATCCTTTGTCTAGGAAGGCTAGGCAGAGAAGATCACTTTGGAGTTGCTAAGCTCTGCATTGCCATTGGCTGCACTCTTTGTGGGGCTGTTTTTGCAAAAGGCATGCCCAGCACGTCTACAGTGCTGGCAGGCCAGGGCTGCCTTTAAACACCATGATAATAATACCAAAAAGCAGTTTGCAGAACTGTTCCACTGTAGAGGCTTCCTCTGCAGAAGCAAGCAAGATGGCTACCTCGTGGGCTTCGCTGTGAAGAATGCAGAGGCTAATTAAGACAGACTTTAAGGGGAAAAAAGGGTATTTCCCTACTTCATCTTTATGCAAGGCTTTTTTTCAGTGACTTTTAAAGTATACATTTTACATAAGCTCTTTAGGTTCTGCCTAGCAAACATGTTGATGATTTTAAATGATCTAAGTAGTTTTACAGAGAAATAGCCAAAAATTTTGGGGGGGTGGGAGCTAATTTTTTTTCTTAAATGGAGGCTCATTTTGCAATTTGATTTTTTTTAGGTTATAAAGGAAAACAAGAGGCCCCAGAGGGAAAAGAAGCCCAAAGTTGTAAAGGTAACCAGCTATTGATTAAATCATATTTAATTTTTTTTCCATTTCATATAGTATTTTTCTGTCACTTAGGGGTAAATTTGGAGTCAGTGGCTGTGAATTCTCCCAGATTTTTAGTAGAAAAATGAATTTTCACTCAACTAAAGTGCTTTCTGTCTCTCTTTTTTTTTTTGATGTGCTGCATAATGTGCATATTAGCATCCTTTATTTTTAACTTCACACAAGTCTGCAAAAGGAAAAGTTTATATGCAAAGTGCTGTGAATAAAATTTGTTTTTCTTTGTAGCTCCCTTTGTAGCATCTGCATTTGTGGTGTTGCACCACTGTGTAAACTTAAGCTCTTAAGGAGAAAGACACTATTTGAAGTTGACAGCTATGATCCGTTGTGATTTTAATAGACCTTCCATTAGACACTATTTTAAAATGTGCAATTTTTCTTTCCAAAGGAAAAGATCCTTAGAGGTTTTAGTTCAGCTTAAAATGTGTAAGCCTTTGAGATCTGACAGCCAAATTACAATTGCTTAATCTCAAATTCTATCATCTTTAATTTTGGTATTCATAGAGCTGTAGGAATATGCATATTTCCTTTATTTTCAAAATACTTTGCCTAATGAGTGTTTGGTAGTAACCTAATTCAGTTTATAAGCTAGCAATCTGTGTTATGAGCTTTGTACAGTATTTAGAAGGGTTAATTTAAAAGCATATGGCATTACTAAAAGTTTAAGGCTTGCTTCGGTCTAGCAAATAGATGCTTATGTGTTAAAGGTTTCAAGTGGTATATTGCTATTATAAACACAAGCAAACTGAGCAAGCAAGCTTTTTAGTTCAAGAAGACATATTAAGCAATAAAACTACTTGTCTTTAAGATTGTATTGTGTACATGTAATTAAAAATATTTTAACCTAATCTTAGCTTTTCTTTTGCAAATAAAGTTGTAGCACTCAAAGAGGAACAACATGTTGAACTATGGATGTGGCAAATTCTTATCTCATTTGTTTCCACAGTTGTGTACCTTGAAATTGTTATTGACATGGAGAACCAAACCTTGAATTGCTTTTTAATTGTCTGACCACCTCAAGTTTCTATTTCCTGTGTGTACATAGCATTGTCATGTACATTTTTCATCAACCAATGAGTATTTATTTAATATTTACCACATAGTCATCAGTGTGCTAGGCACTATGATCATTGAAATGAATGAAATTGCTTGGCATAAGTTCTCACTGGGCCTGGACAAATAGAATACTGGTTATTTTCAAGGTAAATTAAACCCTCCTGTTTTTCTTCTGCATATTGATCTACCCACCTGCTTTTACTCCCTTCTCCTCCCCCAACTATAGAAGTGTACCATTCAAAGCCCCACTTATATTTCTCTTTTTTATTGGTGAGGAAGTTTGGCCCTGAACTAACATCTGTTGCCAATCTTCTTCTTTTTGCTTGAGGAAGATTGTCCCTGAGCTAACATCTGTGCCCATCTTCCTCTATTTTGTATATGGGATGTAGCCACAGCATAGCTTGATGAGTGGTGTGCAGGTCCATGCTCAGGATCCAAGCCCTCGAACTCCCAGATGCCAAAGCAGAGTGCTCGAACTTACTCACTAGGCCACTGGGCCAGCCCCCCTACTTATATTTCTTAATCTCTTTTTATACTTTCTTTGTTGGGTGTATCCATCTCAGGAGTTTTGTCTTAAAATCTTCAAGTGAGGAATAGTTTTAGTCCTCCTGTTATAAATGGCTCTCAAATTTGTGAGGAGGTGGGGATGGGGGTATAGGAGAAAGGGAAAGGCTGTGTGGACAAACTAATATAGACTAAGTAAGCTTGGTAGCTAGATCATCACCCGCCTTTGCTAGGAAGTAAAATTGGGCTTTGGGAGTACTATTTAATTCTATGTTTATTTTGTTAGTCTCTGGGTGTCCTGTTGCCTGAAATAAATTTCAGAAGTAAATATACTGTGTGTTGCTTTTTTGAATCATAGCAATAGACTGACTTTTTTGAAAAATAAGTGCCTGTGGGTGGCTGAATTTCATGTGCCACAGCAAGCAGAACCAAATTGTCGCTCACTTTCCTCTACCATTATTGATTGTTGTACAAGAGTAGGGAAATGCTCTAAAAGGAAAAAAAAATTTTTTTCTCATGTTGGCAGTTTAAAATGTTTTCTTTAGTTTTCTGTTAGGCATAGTATTTTTTGTTCTTCTCTAAAGAAAGCTTTGTTTCTCTGTGCCACAATAGAAATGCTAAAATACTTTCAGATTTTAGCTTGATATGTGTAAAATACAATTGGAGCAAATGTAGAATATTATATAACCCTGAAGGAGATGTTAAGAAAATTAAATCCACCATTTGGGAGCGAGGGTAGGGGAGGAGTACAACTTTCAGTTTAAGGTGTTATGGGTGAGGACTTATTCCAGCTGGCTGTTACCCAAGGATCAGTGATGGGAATCTATAGCTTATTACAACTTGCTCTCTGTTCATAATGTACTTCTTTGCTTTTGGCATTGTGCCAGAGGTCTAGTCTGCTTCTTGTGACTCTGGCCTCTTAGATTTCCTTGCTCTTTGTCAGGGTGGATGCTACAGATGTGCTGACTGATTTTCATCTTCATCATCTATTAGGAAATAGTTGGGCAGATGAAGAGTCTGATTAAGGAAATTGGGTGTAGAATTGAAGCTTGTCCCATCATACTCTGAACCTGCTAACTAAAGACTGAATCCAGTTGTGGGGCTGAAGTTGCCTGGCATGTCTCATACCTCTCATCCTTAAACAATCTGTTATCTGTATTGATGATGTATATTTATTCTATTGTGATTCAAAATTTAAAACTATAAATTGTGATCTGAAATCCCTGACTAGAGAGAGCATTTTCCTCTAGCTGAAATGACAGTTTGGGTCAGACCCTGCCATATGGCCAGAATTGGTATCAAACGGTGGAGAGGGGGGCTCAACACAAACTCCTGCCCCCACTGGTGCTGGAGGACCAGGTTCCTGCTCAAGCCCTATTGATGATCAGTAGAGTTATTTTCATAGATAGATGGCACCTTGTTAGCTGTGCTATAATTGTTTCCTTGACTCTTGAGTAAGGTAAAGGTGTGAAATCATTTCAGGCCTTGATTCATGAAATCGGACTTGTGAGTGCCATGGTTGGGAATCCCACTTGGTAGAAACATTTATGTAAATAATCTCCACTTTGTGTGGTGGGGTAGGAGGATATATTCCCGTAAAGAAAGTCAATTTTAAGGTAATATAACTTTGGTTAGGTTGTCAGTCATTGTCCTTGGAGAAAATCAGATTGCACCGTCAGTTAGGGGTGTTGAGAATTTAACAAAGGGGTTGTTTAAAAGGGGTGGGCAGTATTAAGGAAAACACTAGGAATGGTAAAGCATCCCAGGGCTAATGACAGCAGAGAGCCATTGCCACTCCTAGGCATGAAGGGGCAAGGGAGCAGGAACCCAGGTAGAATAGTTGTAGCTGAATAGAGGGAGTGGGGGCTTTGTTATGGCCTTTGGTTATGGGATGTTTCTGCAAAGAGAAAGTCGTGGGGAGGCAAGAATGGAAATAAATAGCCTGACTTCCAGTTTCCTGCTGCTTTCGTTGGTTGATCGCAATCAGAAGCTAAAAGGAAAGGGAGCCCACTGATGAAATATATCCTGGCCAGCTTCCTGTGGCATGTAAGAGGGTGTAGAAGATAGAGTGTGGACCTGGAGTGGCAAACAGAACATATTCAGCATCACTAGTGGTTACAGGGGCAGTATGGTAGGGTCAAAAATAGTACCAGAACCTTGATTATAAAGAAGGTGAGGCTGGGTGAAGAGTATTAAGAACTGAATGCTATTTTTGCAACTTATCTGTAAATCTAAAATCATTTTAAATTTATTTTATTTATTTATTTTGTGTGTGTGTGTGTGTGTGAGGAAGATCAGCCCTGAGCTAACATCCATGCCAATCCTCCTCTTTTTGCTGAGGAAGACTGGCCCTGAGCTAACATTTGTGCCTGTATTCCTCCATTTTATATGGGACGCTGCCACAGCATGGCCTGACAGGCGGTGCGTCGGTGCGTGCCCGGGATCCGAACCCGGGCCTCCAGCAGCAGAGCATGCGCACTTAACTGCTACACCATGGGGCCGGCCCCTAAAATCGTTTCAAAATAAAAAGTGTGGGCATCTCTGAGAGGGGACTGCATTTATATGTTCTGTAATTAGATACTCTTTCTAGGTTGGTAAGGGACATTTTCTAGCTATTTGGTTATAAAATATCATCAAAGTAGTATTTGGAAGAACTGGGTGAACAAATATAAAGAAATGTCAGTGGATATTAAACTAGGAAACCGTCTATAGATGATTTAGAAAGAAAAAATGAAAAGTAAGTGATCTTCCTGCTAGCTTCTGCACCGGCAGCCCTGCTCTTCACTGTTTCCTTCCTTCCTTGATGATGCTGATAAATGAGAAGAAAAGTGGTGAGTGAGTGGGAGTAATGGGAGGGAGTCATAACTCATATCTTACTAGGAGAGAGGACAAGACACTGACATATAGCTGTACTTAGATGTCTTTTTAAAATATGTTTTAAAAGAATCAAATCATAAATGAATCACATTCACACACAGTCTTGATTTGCATGGCATAGGGACATTCAAAATATTTAGTACCATGATTGCCTGGCACATAGTAAGTGCTCAATAAGTGTTCTTTTCCTGAACAACATTATTATTAACATTCAATAAATATTTTTTTTAGCACATACTAAATGCTGGGGCTACAATGGTGTACAAATCAAGGAGATTAAATGTTGCTGAGGAAAGGCAGGCAAAAAAATAAAAATAAATGAATAAATTACAAATTGTGGCGCATGCTCTGAAGGAAACAAAAAAGGTGTGAGAAAGGGAAAACACCAGCTAGGGAAATTGACTTGATGTCTTTGAAAAGTATTCCTTTCATCTGTAAATTGTTGTATGTACTAGTGCTGATTTAAAAGTACCAAATTAGATACAATAGTTACCTTGTTTATTTGTAAAACACATTAAGCTACAAGAAATGGAGGATAACAGTTACTAAAGAGTTTTCTCTACACACTTATCTACAACTTTGTTTCAGTTAGTAAAAGACATAGTTGGTCAAATGATAAACATTTCTTAACTCTGGTTATAATGTAACAGTCCATGACTTATAGCAACATGTTGCAGATTTAAGTGACAGATCAAATACTGAGCTTGACTATTGTTCAGGGAAAAACATGCGATGTTGATTGAGTCCTTCACAGTTCCAGGCAATGAATCCCAGACTTCTGACTGTAACAAAGCAGTGGGGAAAAAATTCAGAGTGGGTGGCGAGAGTATCCACAAAGGAATACCAGTTTTAAAAAAAAAGCCATGTAAATTGGAAGAAGATAATCTCAGAATACAGGACGCTCATATAAATTTAATAATTTAGTTCTATGATTCAACACATGGTCCTTATTTTCCTCATTATGTCATAAGCTGGCAAAAACTCTCAAAGACGTGCGCTCATCCATCAGTGTTTATTCACACGATCAAAGGCACACATGGGGCTTCTGGTTTGCATACCCAAAAATTGTAATATAGCATTTTGCCCAGAGAGGATCAGACTGATTTCAGGGCTGGGTTCTCACGAAGCCAGCTCACACATAGTCAAATCATTCATTTATCACTGGAGCACGTACATTGCCAGTGACTCGAGACCCATGTCCGTTCTGTAATTTCTAGGAATGATCCCAAACAGAGAATCAGAGTGAATAAAAGCCAAGTGGGGTGAATGGGCTTGAGGAAAATTTCATTCAGGCTACAAAAAAAAGTCTGTTGAATTCTTCCTAGCTCAGAAAAGAACATATGCCTTGTTTCTTAAATACGTATGCTCATCTGATACTGTTTGTGTTTTGATAGTACTGGATTCATACTGTCTTCTGGGGACTACCTTCCTTACTGTATAATTTTCCATGTACTGACTAGAATATATTCTCAAGTGTCAGGTAAAAAGAGCCAAATAAGAACTTTTAATTAAATTTTTGTTAAAACCTTACTAGTATCCTAATGCGTTTTCAACTTATAGTTAGTTTAATAATGGAATGTCTTTCGATGTCCAAAATGTGTCATAAAAATAATGTTTTTAAAGACTTGATGACAAGATTTACCTACCACAGTGGCCTACGCAAGAAAATGAAGATTACAGTACCTTTTTTTAACCTGTTCTGATGCTTCATAGTTTTGAATATTGATTAACTCTTTTAGTTCTTTTTGAACTAAAAACAGGACTTTCTGCATGTGATAAATTTTAAGGGAAGAGATGCTACAGTTTTATCATCTATGTATAAAATTTAGTGATGTCATATGAATTTGATTAAAGTATAGGTTCTCTTCATGGTTCTAAGGAACCAGATGTTAAACAATAAACTTATTTTAGAAACTTAGTTATTTTAAATAACTAAATTGTTTAAGTATTAAATTCTGTGTGTGTTTAATTTAAATATAGTATACGCATACACTCCCATATAAGATCATAAGGTTGCTGTGGAGTTGAATTATTGAATACATGTAAAGTGCTTAGGACAGATTGGCATATAGTAATTTCTGAATTAGTGACATTATTATTCTTCTTATTATATCTAAAATGTAATATGTGTTACTAAAAATATATTTTTATTAGTCCCTGTGAATTTTATTTTTTTATTTTATTGAGGTCATATTGGTTTATAATATTGTGTAATTTCAGGTGTACATTATTATATATCAGTTTCTGTATAGACCACATCTTGCTCACCACCAACACTCTAGTTTTATCCGTCACCATACATATGTGCCCTTTTACCCCTTTCGCCCACCCCCTCATCCGCTTCCCCTCTGGTAACCACTAATCTGTTCTCTTTATCCATGTGCTTGTTTATCTTCCACATATGAGTGAAGTCATCCAGTGTTTGTGTTTCTCTGTCTAGATTATTTCACTTAACATAATACCCACAAGGCCATGGGCCGGCCCCGTGGCTTAGCGGTTAAGTGCACGTGCTCCGCTGCTGGCGGCCCGGGTTCAGATCCGGGGCGTGCACCGACTGCACCGCTTCTCCCGTGATGCTGAGGCCGCGTCCCACATACAGCAACTAGAAGGATGTGCAGCTATGACATACAACTATCTACTGGGGCTTTGGGGGAAAATAAATAAATAAATAAAATTATTTAAAAAAAATACCCACAAGGCCTATCCACGTTGTTGCAAATGGGACAGTTTTGTCTTTTTTTTTTTTTTATGGCTAAGTAGTATTCCATTGTATATATGTACCACATCTTCCTTGTCCATTCATCAGTTGATGGGCACTTGGGTTGCTTCCACATCTTGGCTATTGTGAATAATGCTGCAATGAACATAGGGGTGCATAGATCTCTTTGTATTGTTGATTTCATGGTCTTTGGATAAATACCCAGTAATGGGATAGCTGGATTGTATCGTATTTCTATTTTTAATTTTTTGAGAAATCTCCATACTGTTTTCCATAGTGGCTGCACCAGTTTGCCTTTCCAACAGCAGTGTATGAGGGTTCCCTTTTCTCCACATCCTCTCCAACACTTTAAAAATATTAAGTGCACCTTTCAGAAAATGTATAATTTCTTTGCAGTATATTCACTTAATTGACTTATCTGGGCAATATAAACTTATATTCCAGAAAGCCTTTTCTTTCTCTTAAAAATATTACTTCTCCTTTTTCTCATACGGAATAACAAAAATAAGACTTTAAACTTTGAAAATACTAAATTTCTCTCTTTCCCCTTTTGTTTATAAGTATATTTTCTATACAATCAAAGATTCTATAATAAAGACCAGAATATCATCAATATGAAAAATAATCTCACAGTTGATGGTTAGTTTGAATTATAGAATTTATTTATAAAAATAAAGGTAGACTGAGATGAACACATTTGAAACAGGATACAAGTTACAGTGATCTTTGCAAGTTATGTATGTGAAACATGATTTCATCCAGATAAGAATCATATAAGAAAGTTCTCACTAAATTCTCAAAAAATTTATCTTAAATATATGAAGGTATTTTTTTCTATCTTAGAGAGAAATGTTTTCATTTAATATCTTGTGTATTCATTCTACTTTAGAAAAGGAAGAATATTTCATCCAATAACTGTGTATTCCAATTCTTGAAATAAGTTTAAAGTTATTTTAGACAGAACTTCTCTCTCAAAAAAAATAGGAAAAATATATCTGAAATTTTCTGAGCATTTTAAATTTCGATATCACAAGTATTTAGTGCTTTTGATTAATTTTCATTTTTTAAAAATTTTAACTGTATATCTCCTTGTGGTATCAGCAGTACCCAAAGGAAGGCACATGACCTTTAATGTCACATAGTCCTGGGTTTAAGCTCCACTTCTATTTACTAATTGTGTGACCTAGGGAAAACAGATCTCTGAGACCTGTTTTCATTATCTGTTAAAGGGGAACAATAACTAACCCACAAGGTTGTTTAGTAGATTACAGAATTTTTAACTTACTGAATTTATCTCATGCATAGTGGGTGTTCCATAAACTATAGCTATCATTATCATTATTTTTATTATGATTGTTACTATAAAATAAAGTCCTTTGTAGAATATTAATGTGTTTAGATTTTGAGTCAGTTTCATTATGCTTTAAACTAGGTTGTAAACTTTTAAGTTTAGAGCAGCATTCAACTTTGTGTTCTGCATAGTATCTTAATGTAATATCTTGTGCCTACAACTCAATAAACGTCCATTTAACCGATGATTGAATTAATGCATATCATCATGGCCTAACTTTAATCAGTTAGATCTAAACTGTAGAAATTACTATAGTGACATATGGATATATAAGAAAAACTGTACATTCTCAAATCATCAGGCCAACCTTGAACAGTTTCTGTAATGAATAGCTGTGGAAATCGGGATACATATCTAACACATTTATTTTAATTTGATTAACTTTTCTCTAACTTTTACTTGAAAAAATCAAACTTACAAAAAAGTTGAAAGAATAATCCGTTAAACATCTATATTCTTTTTTATATCCTTTTTTTTTTTGCTGGACCATGTGACATTTTACCTGTAAATACTTCAGCATGCCTCACCTAAGACTATTCTTCCACATAACCACAACACAATTATCACACTGAAGAAGTTTAATATTGATTCAGTCTAACCTAAGGTACTATCCATTTAAAAAGCTTCTCGACCTTTCAAAAAAATCCTTTCTAGCTGTTTTCATCCTGATCGAGCATCCAGTCCTAGATCATGTGTTGTATTTGGTTGTCATGTCTCTTTGGTCTCCTTTTGTCTTGTTTTCCCACCATTGTGTGTGTGTGTGTGTGTGTGTGTGTGTGTGTGTTTCTTGACTGATGATTTTGAACACTATTTGTCTTTTATAAAATCTTTTGATTTGAAGATCAAGAAATATAGATAACTGGCAGTAAATTTCAGGTTTCAGATAGATTGCTCAGTCCACATTTAGCTGTTGGGGTCTTTGTTGGAGTGTCCAGTGCTTCCTGGATTGGATCCTAAATTCCTAATTGGAGGAGATTAGCAGACTGAAAAAAATAAATGTAGTTGGGATTAAATTGATCTGGTGCATCTACACCAGGTGGTAGCAGAAAATGGAAGAGAAAGGGATGCCTTAATTATTGGCTCACTCAAATAAAGAAATGATAAAGATGAATTAGTGGTATTTATAAAGCCATGGTGAAGCACTTACAAAGGTATTATTGACTTGCAGTAAGGGTTTTGATGACCCTTATAAAAATCTGAAGGTTCTTTGCGGATTAAAATAAGTAGAAGCCATTTCAAAATGTCAATTTTGTCACTTCACCCATGAAATCTAGTTTGTGCCCTCATTTAATGGATGGTGTAAAATAACTGCACTGCAGGTTAGAACATTCCATCAGAAATTTAATCTAGCTGTCCAGGGTTTATTTAAAGCCTCTGATATTTGATCACGTCACTAAAACAAGTTAAGACCATCAGAAAGCTGCGTTACCTGGGCCACATGTCCTAAAATACTCCGCATTATAACACACGATACAGTTACATAAGGCCTGACAGGCTAACTTCCGCTCAATATAATTTCTAGTGAAAAATTGTCTGTGAAGAATAATTTTTGTGCTGCCCATGGTCAGAATAAAAGACAATATAAACAATGTGTTTTCCTATTTTGACTTTTCAGTCAGAAAAGCCAGTTGGATTCATTGGTCAAGCAGTGTAATATGCTCAACTCTGAAATAGGAAAGCATCTTGTCTTCCCACTTCTTTCTTGTGGACGTCATTAAAATTAAACAAAAAATTTTTATGTAATTTCAAATAACAGAGGAGCTGTAAGAGTAGTACCAAGTATTTCTAAACACCCCTCACCCAGTTTACCCAAATGTTAACATTTTATCTCATTTGCTTTCTCTCTCTCTCCACCTTATATAGATTTTCCCCCTGAGTTCTTTGAGAGTAAGTTTCAGACATGATGTCTCTTTACCCCTAAATACTAAAGTATGCATTTCTTACAAACAAGGACCTCTTCTTACATAACTATAGTACAGTGATCAAAATCAGGAAATTAACATAGATACAATAGTATTATTACCTAATCTACTGATCAGATTTCATCAATTGTCCTTAATAATGTAGTGTGTATCAAAAGATAATCTCAGATCATGCATTGCGTTCAGTTGCTCTGTCTCTTTACTCTTGTCAGTCTGATATTTTCAAAGAGTACAGGTCAGTTATTTTTGCAGAATGTCCCTTAGTTTGGGTTTATTCAATGTTTGTTCATGATTAGATTCAGGTTTACATTTTTAACAAGAAAGCCACAGAAGTGAGATTGTGTTCTTTTCAGCGAATCATATCTGGAGGCACATGATGTTGATTTGTTCCATTATGTACTATGATCACACTGATCATCTCTTGGATAAGGTGGTATCTACCAGGTTTCTCCAGTACTGTTACTCTTTTTCATTTTGTAATAAATAATTTTTGTGGAGCTACTTTAAGACTATGTAAGTATTCTGTTACTTCTCATTGGTTTTTAGCGTTCATTCATGATTCTTGTCTGAATGAAATATTATTGTGATGGATTCTATTTTAACCTAAACATTCTATTTTGTATTTTGTTACCTTTAAGAACAAATGGTAACAAATGTAACTTTGTTTGGGCATAGAAATGGGCTGTCTTAAGTTTTAAAGATTAAATGAATAAAACTTTTAAGTAATAACGAAAACTGCCTATGCCTCTATTTAATGTCCTATTGCACTGTAGCCAAATGGTTAATTTTGGTTGAGAAAGTGGGACTGAGGTTACCAAATGGTAAAATGTGAGTATAGTATCCAGGATGTTGGAAAAAAGCAGATATTAGGATGACAAAGCTAACTAGGCATTGAATTCCAAGGGACTGTGACATAGACTTCATTCCTTCTTTATCTTGCCCTTTCCTGCTCTTATCTTCCACACAACCCTATCTTACCAAGGACTTATACAAAAGAAAGAATTCCAACTCAGTGGAGACAAATACAGTAAAATAGAAGATAACCAATTAATCAGTGACAACACACTCCCCCAATCTAGGACCAAATAGCTTTGAAGAAAAAAAAAAGATTTGTTTATGAACCAGATAGGAAACAAATTACATTAAACATCCTTCAGGATATAATCAAAAAACAAAACTCAAAATTACCTCTATGTGAAGTTTATAGGTTACCATAATAGCAGCAAAAGTATACTTCAGTCCTATGTACAATTAATGACCTGAGGGAAACATCATGTGTAGTCAAAATTAATTTTATTAAGGAAGAAAATGAAAACATCAGTATGATTTAAAAGGAAATCCAGTGAACTCATTTAAAAATAGTTTTAAATTACACACACAAAAAAGAACAATCTTGAAAGAAATTCAAACAGAAATGTATGAAGAGGGGCTGGCCTGGTGGCATAGTGGTTAAGTTTGCGTGCTCTGCTTTGGTGGTCCAAGGTTCGTGGGTTTGGATCCCGGGTGCAGACCTACACACAGCTCATCAAGCCATGCTGTGGTGGTGTCCCATGTACAAAAAATAGAGGAACATTGGCACAGATGTTAGCTCTGGGCCAATCTTCCTCACACACACAAAAAAGAAGAAATGTATGGAGGTAAGGTAAAAGTTCTGTATACTCATTGTCCTCCTTTTTCAACCTCCCTACTCCCTCACATCTAAGAGTTACATATTCTTAACAGTTTTTTGGGTATTCTTCCAGATATAGTCTATATACATACAAATATATCCATAGTTACATATATGTTGTGTACATATGCAGATGTATCACCTCATTCTTTTTTAATAACGGCATTACATTTGAAATATATTTTATTAATGGTGAAATACTCAAATATTAAATATATTATTCAACCAGTTTTGATGAATGCATAGAAAAACACCAATCATTTCTGTCACTCCAGCAACCTCCCCTGTGCCTCTTCCTAGTCAATCTGCTCCCTCTCCAAGCAACTGTTGATCTGGTTTCTATCACCATAGGTTAGTTTTGCCTTTCTATGAATTTTTACATATGGAATTATATAGAATATACTTTGTGTGTATGTGTATCTGGTTTCTTTCAGTCAGGAGTAGAAAGATAGATTTGAACATGTTCGTTTTTTTAAAAAAAAACTTTATTGAGATATAATTCATATACCACACAATTCACTCATTTGAGGTTTACAATTTTTTTTTTTTTTTGTGAGGAAAATCAGCCTTGAGCTAACATCCATGCCAATCTTCCTCTTTTTTTGCTGAGGAAGACTGGCCCTGTGCTAACATCTATTGCCAATCCTTTTTTTTTCCCCCCTTTTTCTCCCCAAAGCCCCAGTAGATAGTTGTATGTTATAATTGCACATCCTGCTAGTTGCTGCATGTGGGACGCCACCTCAACATGGCCTGACAAGTGGTGCGTTGGTGCGCCTGGGATGCGAACCCGGGCCGCCAGTAGCAGAGTGCGTGCACCCAACCGCTAAGCCATGGGGCTGGCCCTGAAGTGTACAATTTAATGTCTTTTAGTAGGGTCCGCTCCTGTGGCTTAGTGGTTAAGTGCTTGTGCTCCGCTGCTGGTGGCCCGGGTTCGGATCCTGGGCGCGCACCCACGCACCGCTTCTCCGGCCATGCTGAGGCCTCATCCCACATACAGCAACTAGGAGGATGTGCAACTATGACGTACAACTATCTACTGGGGCTTTGGGGAAAAAAAGGAGGAGGATTGGCAATAGATGTTAGCTCAGAGCTGGTCTTCCTCAGCAAAAAGAGGAGGATTAGCATGGATGTTAGCTCAGGGCTGATCTTTCTCACACATGAAAAATAATGGATTTTAGTGTACGCACAGTTATACATGGATCACTACTGTCAATTTTGGAACATTTTCATTACCCCAAAAAGTAACCCTGTTCTTAGCAATCACCCCTCAACTCCATCCACTCCAGGCTAGGCAACTAATAATTTATTTTCTATCTCTATGGATTTCCCTATTCTAGACATTTCGTATAAATACAATCATACAAGACATGGTACTTTGTGACTGGTTTCTTTCATTTGGCATAATGTTTTCAAGCTTCATCCATGCTGTAGCATGTATCAGTGCTTAATTCGTTTTTTCCTCCCTTCCTGAATATTCCATTGTATGTATATAGCACATTTTATTTATCCAATCACCATTTCTTGGCCATTTAGCTTGTTTCCACTTTTTGGCTATTATGAATAATGCTGCTGTGGTCATTTGTATACAAGTGTTGGGTGGACATATGCTTTCATTTCTCTTGGGTACATTCCTAGGAGTGGAATTGCTGGGTCATATGTTAACTCTATGTTTAACTTTTAGAGGAATTGCCAAACTTTTCTAAAGCAGCTGCACCATTTTACATTCTCACTAGCAACATGTGAGAGATCCAGTTTCTCTACTTTCTCGCCAATACTTGTTATTGTCCATGTATTTTATCTGAGCCCTCCTAGTGGGTGGGTGAAGTGGTATCTCAGATGGGTAACAACATAGTAAGTGTCTCTTCATGTGCCTGTTGGCTGTTCATATGCTTTCTTTAGAGAGCTATTTATTCATTTTCTAATTGGGTTATTTGACTTTTTATTATGGACTTGTAAATAGCACGTGATGTATTCTACATACAAGTCTCCTATTGGTTGTATGATTTGCAAATATTTTCTCATATTCTGTGGCTTATCTTTTCACTTTCTTGATGTGTCCTTTGCAATACAAAAGTTTTTAATTTTGATGATATTCAGTTTATATATTTTTTTCTTTGATTGCTTGTGCTTTTGGTGTTATATCTAAGAAACCATTGCCTAATCCATGTTTACAAAGATTTACACCTATGATTTCTTCAGAGACTTATGATTTAGCTTTTACTTTAATGTCTTGATCTATTTTAAGTTAATTTTTATAAATGGTATGATGTAGGGTCCAACTTCATTCTTCTGCATGTGGATATCCAGTTGTCTCAACACCATTTGTTGAAGACTATCCTTTCCCCATTGAATTGTCTTGGAACTTATCAATTTTTGAGCTTCATTCATGTTGTGTGTATCAATCATTTGTTTATTTTTATTGCTGAGTGATATTTCATTGTAAGACTATACCACAGTTTGTTTATCCATTCTTTGTTGATGGACATTTGGATTGTTTCCAAATGTTTCTAGGAATTATGAATAAAGCTGCTATGAACATTTTTATACAAGGGTTTTTGTGTGTGTGTGCGTGGACATGTCTTCACTTCTCTTGGAAAAATAGGAGTTAAATTGCTGAGTCATAGGATAGGTGTATATTTAATAATTTAAGAATCTGCCAAATGATTTTTTAAAGTGATTGTACCATTTTATACTTCCACTGCAATTGTGAGAATTTCGGTTGCTCCACGTCTTCTCCAACATTTCGTTTGACAATTTTTTCATTTAGTCATTCTAGTGATAGCTACATTGTTGTTAGTTGTTATCCATCATATGACTCTATAATAACTGCTTTAATTTATTTTCGAATAATACTCTATATATTACCTAAAAATAGTAGCATTATTAAGTCACAATAACATTTTTGGAAAAACTGTTGTCCAGAAGAATTAATTGGATTCTAGTTTTTCATCATTGTAATTATTATTAAAGTAAACCTAGTGGTTAAGTTCGAATGCTCCGCTTTGGCGGCCTGGGGTTCATGGGTTCGGATCCCAGGCGTGGACATATGCACCGCTAATCAAGCCATGCTGTGGCAGGTGTCCCACATAAAATGGAGGAAGATGGGCACAGATATTAGCTCAGGGCCAATCTTCCTCAGCAAAAAAAACCATATGTGTATATAGATATAAAATAAATAATAAAAATAAACATACTTGACTGAACACAGATGTTTACAAGATATTATATAATCTATGCACATGTCATATCACATTGAGCATGTAATAACAGTATGGAGGAGAATAAAGTTAAGTGAGGTGAGGTGGGTTTTTTTTTTATTCTTAGTGTGGGTGGTGAGTTTTGGTAAATTTATAGAGGAAACAGGACCTGTCTTGGAGTTTTGCCATTTGATCTAAGGATTAAAGAATAGATAGAACATAGAGAAGAGGAATTGATGTTCAGAATGTTTAATGATATGTACAAAAGCACGTAGTTGGTCTGAAAAGAGTTAAAATTTCTGATAAAGATAAATGAGATTGCATAATACTGACAGTACTTGCAAATAAGAGCACCTAAATGCCATCAGTGATGTTTGTGATGTCATGGGGAATGAAAGAGGTGCCTGGAAGTTTATTTATTTATTTTTAAAGAGATTCCCTTTTACTTTTTTTATTTTATTTTATTTTATTTTTTTTTAAATTTTTTTGTGAGGGAGATCAGCCCTGAGCTAGTATCCATGCCAATCCTCCTCTTTTTGCTGAGGAAGACTGGCCCTGAGCTAACATCTATTGCCAATCCTCCTCCTTTTTTTTTTTTCTCTTTTTCTCCCCAAAGCCTCAGTAGATAGTTGTGTGTCATAGCTGCACATCCTTCTAGTTGCTGTATGTGGGACGCCGCCTCAGCATGGCCGGACAAGCGGTGAGTTGGTGCACACCTGGGATCCGAACCCCGGGCCGTCAGTAGCGGAGCACGCACACTCAACCGCCAAGCCATGGGGCTGGCCCTGGAAGTTTAAATAAAGGGAAAAAATTACTAAGTGGTCAACTTCACAGAAGAAGAAATATAAGTGTTCAAGAAATAATTTTTAAATGGTCATCCTCTATAATAATTTGAAAAACATACATTATTATAGGAAGCTCTCCCCCCTTTTTTTTGCTTTACAAATTTGGAAAGGTAAAAGAACAAGGCTAGTTAATATGGGACATTTGAGTTAAAAATGGGACAATCTTGGCTCTGTGAGAAAATAAATTGGTACTATCTTTATGGAGAGCAGTTTGGATAGAGTCTTGAAAGTATGCATGCCTACCTCAGTCTCAAGAAAGGAAGAGAGATTTAACAATGTATTTTTTAAGTGAAAAAAATCATTACAGAATGACATATGGTATACATTCTCATTTTAAAAACAAAATAACAATGCGTCAAAAATATTTATCTTCGTAAAAAGGGATCTGGCAGGCTACAAACTAGTTTTCCCTGAGTAGATGATTTAAAGTCTTTCCTCTGGTTTTCCTTATCTATATCTGCTTGGATTTTTTTTTTTCCTGTAATAAGAATGGAATAAAATTAAATAAATTTCTAATTAAAATAAAAAATATAAACCCTAACATTATGATTAAAGAGCAGAGTGATCAGCACACTGAACATTGTGAAAACCATTCCCTCTGTGTAAAAGTTCCAGTTAAGCCTTGAGGCAGAAAAAGGGTCTTGGGGAAAGGGGAATGAGCTCTAGGCTATGATAGGGATATATTTTTTGACTTTTTATTTGGATGTCACTTTTAATTTATAAAAATATTGCAAAAAGTAAAAAGAATTTCCTTATACTTTTTACCCAACATCCCCAAATGTTAACATTTTACAAAACCGTAGTACCATGATCAAAACCAGGACATTACAATTGACACTACTATTTACTATTCTAAAGACCTGACTCAAATTTGGCCAATTTTCCCACTAATTTCCTTTTTTGGTGTAGGATTCATTCTAGGATCCCTCATCACATTTAGTTGTCATGTCTCCTTAGTCTCCAAACTGCAGTAGTTCCTCAATGTTTCAAAATCTTCCATGACATTGGTACTTTTGAAGAATCCTGGTCAGTTATTTTGTAGAATGTTCCTCAAGTTAGGTTTATTTGGTGTTGCCTCATGATTAAATTTAGGATATACATTTTTGGCAAGAATCCACAGAGCAATGTGCCCTTCTCAGTGTATCATATCTGAGTGAACTTTGATCACTTGACTTAAGTGTCTGCTAGGATTCTTCTTTGTAAAATTACTGTTTCGCTTTGTAATTAACAAGTATCTTGTGGGGAGATACTTGGACAGATATCCTGTTTTCCATATTTTTACCCACTAATTTTAGTATCCACAGGTAATTCTTGCCTCCAACAATTATTAATATGGTGTTTACCAAGTAGTCGTTTCCTATTTCTATGATTCCTCTTCGTCTATTAATGGGAATTCTACTGTAGGGGAGCAGTGTCCTTCTTCTCCCACTTATTTATTCCTTCAGTTATTTATTATATCAGGATGGACTCAAAGCTATTTATTTTATTCTGTGGATTATAATCCATCACTGATAGATAATTGAAGGGTTAAGGAAGACTCCCATGTCGGGTTCCAAGGATATAGGTAGATGGGTGAGGGGGTAGGAAAAACCAGCATACTGGATAGTTAGGAGGTAGTTTCTTGTTACTTTGGGTACGTAGGCAAAGGTTGATGAATCACGTCATGGAGGTAATGCAGAGATAGTTCATGCCTGGCATCATTAGGTGGACTCCGTGCCCTTGAAGGTCCCTCCTAACCTTGAGATCCTCTCAGCAGCTTAAGCTTTCTGCTTAAGCTGTGTTTTCTACACAGATGGCATCTTCATAACTTACTTAACTACTAAGCTTCTGTAGTAAGACTTTTATATCAGAGCATGTTTAGCCTCTGGTGTATCTGTCACATATTTAGTAAAACCCATCCGGCACTCCAGGCAAAGGGTAAGGTGTATGGAACTTCGATGTAAATAATCTAAAAATGCCAGACCTGACAGATTCTACCCCTTTCATGTAGCTGGATTCTCATTTCTTAGAACCAAGCATAATGATGTGTAAGTTTAGCTCAAGGTGACTTTGTCTTGGGATGTATAAAGGAGACTATTGCGTTTGTTGTTATCTGGTAACAAGTCCACTGCTTTATGACTTGTTGCTTCCTGCCACTTCCAATTCCTTTTCAGCCCTTCTTCCTTAGAATTTGAGCCTTGATTTATTTCCCTCCAGACAATTCTATTTTTTATAATTTTATTTATTTATTTTTTTTCCCCAAAGCCCCAGTAGATAGTTGTACGTCATAGTTGCACATCCTTCTAGGTGCTGTACGTGGGACGCGGCCTCAGCATGGCCGGAGAAGCGGTGCATCGGTGCACACCCGGGATCCGAACCCGGGCCACCAGCGGCGGAGTGCGTGCACTTAACTGCTAAGCCACGGGGCGGGCCCATTTCTATTTTTTAAAAATGAATTCTATACTTGTCTTTATTTCCATGAGTTCTGAAATATTTCCATGAAGCTAATATAATAGTTTGTTTTTTTTTTTGAGGAAAATTGGCCCTTAGCTAACATCTGTTGCCAATCTTCCTCTTTTTCTTTTTTTTCTCCCCAAAGCCCCAGTACATAGTTGTATATCATAATTGTAGAGTTGTAGCTCTTCTACATGGGATGCCACCTCAGCATGGCTTGATGAGCCGTGAGTAGGTCCGCACCCAGGATCCGAAGCTGAATGTGCAAACCCAACTGCTACACCACAGGGCCGGCCCGCTAATAGAATAGTTTTAACAAACATTTTTTTCTTATTTTGTTCTTTCATTTATTTATTTATTTTACTATACAGGAAATATAGAACTTTCTTTTTATTTAAATATTTTTTTGAATTAATCTTTTCCTCAGCTTTATTGAGATATAATTGACATATAACACTGTGTAAGTTTAAGGTATACAACGTGGTGATGTTACATATATATTGTGAAACGATTACCACATTTTTATATTCTTATAGAATGTCACTGAAATTTTTTTCCCTTTTATAAAGGTAGCTTGTAACATTGGTCTCATTTATTACTGGCCCCAAATTTGCTCTTTTCTGTGTTTTTCAATTGATTGTTAGAGTTAGGGGGTTTTAAATGTTTGAATTTCTACTAGGCGAATACTGTTCACCCCTGGCAAGGGTCCTTTGTTTACCATATTTAATCCAGCTTTTAGTCCCTCTGATTGCTCTTTCCGAAGCTGATTTGTCTGAAGCAGTTTTGCAAGTAAAATACCAAGAAGCCTTGTAGGAATTGCTTCATTAGTAAGGTCCAAATATATAACATCTGCTCGAGCTTCTTCATGCCTGGAGCCTTGTGTTCTCAAAACTCTTGTTAGTTTCCTTGGCTGTCATCTCATTTGTTAGCAAGCATCAAAATGGTTTATGCACAGGCCACAAAAGTCTAGCTGGCAACTTTCCAGAGAGGTGCAGAACAGAGGTATTTTAAGGTCAGGCTGTAACTTTGTAATTCATAAAAAAGAGATGAGAAAAATTCAGCAGTAAGAGAAAGTTTTCAGTGTTCACAGACTAGGAAAGCATTTTGTGGCGTTATTTTTGTTTATTTTTATTAAAAGCATTACACTCAGCTTGTCAGTCTTTACAACCTGAGTTGTATGATATTAAAATTAGGTGATTTTCTATTTTATTGTGTCACACATTTTTTGGGAACTGTGGAATTCAGAAGCTTGGCCTTTTTTTTTTTTTTTTTTTTAAGGTTTTATTTATTTATTTTTTCCCCCCAAAGCCCCAGTAGATAGTTCTATGTCATAGCTGCACATCCCTCCAGTTCCTGTATGTGGGACTCGGCCTCGGGATGGACGGAGAAGTGGTGCCTCGGTGTGCGCCCGGGATCCGAACCCGGGCCGCCAGCATCGGAGCGCGCACACTTAACCACCAAGCCACGGGGCCGGCCCAAGGCCTTTCTGATTTATGTTTTTATTCTTGTCTTCCTTGTTCTTTATTGGATTTGATTCCATGATGTTTGAGATGTTTATGAGGAATTAAAAAGTAATATAGTCCCAGATTTGAATTTGTCTGTTTATAACTCTCAAAGAAATACTTAAGAGGATAGGAGAAAAGGCAGTGCCCTCTTCTGTATGGTTGTAATGACTTATTACTTTAATAATTTTTTTTGTAATGCTTTCATTTTTGTCTGGAATTTTCTTTGCATTACAAAATACATGAAACGATGGCAACACATGTGCTGGTGTTTTATTTCTTTTTCTATTTTATTTTTTTATTTACATTTTTTATTTGTGTATGCCTAACCTCCTCAGCTCAGTTGTGATTTATTTATTTTTCCCCCCAAAGCCCCAGTAGATAGTTGTATGTCATAGATGCACGTCCTTCTAGTTGCTGTACGTGGGATGTGGCCTCAGCATGACCTAAGAACCGATGCGTCGGTGCACGCCCGGGATCCGAACCCAGGCCACCAGCAGTGGAGCGCATGCACCCAACTGCGCACACCCAACCGCTAAGCCACGGGGCCGGCCCGTATTTTATTTTATTTTTTGTTTATTGCAGCCATATTGGTTTATAACATTGTATAAATTTCAGGTGTACATCATTATACTTCTATTTCTGCATAGATTACATCATGTTCACCACCCAAATACTAATTACAATCCATCACCACACACATGTGCCTAATCATCCCTTTCGCTCTCCTCCCTCCCCCCTGGTGTTTTATTTCATATAACGTTAAGTCCAAGCAGATGACATTCTAGATACTTATTATTGTCTTTTTTTTATTGTAAATTTATTTGCTGTGGACGATTCACCTCCCCTAACTGAGCCAAATGGACCTAGTGTTAACAGTTATATTCTTTCAGACCTTTTTTGTTGCATATATAAATACATATGCAAAATGGTATTCTATAATACTGTTTTGCTATATGCTTTAAAAATTTTTTTAAAGTTCTGAAATATACATACAAGAGTGTATATGAGTTTTTTTTTTTTTTTTTTGCTGAGGAGCATTCACCCTGAGCTAACATCTGTGCCAGTATTCCTCTATTTTGTATGTGAGTTGCCACCACAGCATGGCTGCCAACGAGTGCTGTAGGTCCGTGCCCGGGAACCAAACCCAGGCTGCCAAAGTGGAGCATACTGAACTTAACCACTAGGCCATGGGGCCAGCCCCTTTTATTAAATTTATTTTTTTGAGATGTTTGTATAGTTCAGAATTATTACAAGGAGAACACTCTTAATTACCAGTCAAATGGTTAAGAAATAGAACTTTGCCAGTATTGTAACCGCTGTGTGTGTCCCTCTACCCATTTCATTGTCCTCCCAACTCCCAAGAAGAAATTTCTTTCCTGACATTAGGATAATCATTTCCTTGCTCTTCTATATAAAGTTTCACCATTTCTATATGCATCCTTTTTTCTTTTTTTTTTAAAGATTTTATTTATTTATTTTTTCCCCCAAAGCCCCAGTAGGTAGTTGTATGTCACAGCTGCACATCCTTCCAGTTGCTGTATGTGGGACGAGGCCTCAGTGTGGCCGGAGAAGCGGTGCATCGGTGCGTGCCCGGGATCCAAACCCGGGCCACCAGCAGCGGAGCGCGCGCACTTAACCACTAAGCCAAGGGGCCGGCCCCCCTATATGCATCCTTGATAATATAGTTCTTAAGGTTAAATTTCTACAGGATAAATTCCTAGGAGGGATAGTCCGAGTGATGGGCATGTTGTTAAAAACAAAATTTTTTTGGCATAAAAACTTTATCTTTTTTTTCTGATTACAAAAATAATCATGTTTATTATAAAATTATTTGGGCTCATTGTGCAAATTAGTTAAACATTACAGAAATGTATGATGCAGAAAGTGAAAATCCCCAGTAGCTAACCCCATACCAAATGACATTCGTTTGGTTTATGTTCCTATGACTACATATACTAACATTTATTATTTTATAAAAATTAGATTATGCTGTATTACTTCTTTACAGCTTGATGCTCTTCGTATTAATTAAGTATGTACTCCTTTTTGAATCAGTGTAAGTACATCTCCATTGTGATTTCTTTCTTTTTTTTTTTTTCCTTCCCCAAAGCCCCAGTAGATAGTTGCATGTCATAGTTGCACATCCTTCTAGTTGCTGTATGTGGGACACGGCCTCAGCACGGCCGGAGAAGCAGTGCGTCAGGACGCTCCCGGGATCCGAACCCAGGCCGCCAGTAGCAGAGCTTGTGCACCTAACCGCCAAGCCGCCGAGCCGGCCCTGTGATTTCAATCAGTTGAGAAATATAGATTTAAAAATACTATGTAAAGACAAAGGGAATCATTAGTAAAACTAAAATAGAGTGCATGTCTTTTAAGTTAATAGAGGGAAAGAGAATAAAAAAGGAAAATAACCCATTTAGCAAAAAACCTGCCAACACCAAACATTTATTATTATGATAAATATCTATGAAATATGGTCATCATCTAAAAGAAGTGCCTCAGATTGTATAAATAAAACAAAATCTAAATTAAGTGATATATTGTCCACAAGAGAGACTCCTAAAGCAAAGAAGTTGAAACTCAAAAGATGGGGAAAAATACTCCAGAGAAATGTAAACAAAAATGGAATGTACTTCTAGGTGTACATTTTGAATTTTGATAGTTATTACCCTCTGTAAATTTAAACTTGAACCAAGAGCAACGAGTTAATCACGTCTAGATATTATCAATCAGAATTCTTTGTCAATCTGACATTTGTAAAGTGATTCTATTATTTTAATTTTTAAATTATTGCTGAGTTTTTTTCAGCTTTATTGACGTATAATTGACAAATAAATTTGTAAGATGTTTAAAATGTACAACGCAGGGCTGGCCCCTCTTTTTCCCCCAAAGCCCCAATAGATAGTTGCATGTCATAGCTGCACATCCTTCTAGTTGCTGTATGTGGGACACGGCCTCAGCATGGCCGGAGAAGCGGTGCGTCAGTGCGCACCCAGGATCTGAACCCCAGGCCGCCAGTAGCGGAGTGCTCGCACTTAACCGCTAAGCCACGAGCCGGACCAGTGAGATCATTTAAATTCTATTCTTTTAGCAGATTTCAATTACACAATACTTGTGTTATCAACTATAGTCGTTATGTTATACATTAGACCCTCAGACTTTAACTGAAAGTTTGTGCCCTTTTACCAACCTCTTGCTCTTTGCCTTCCGCCCAGCCCCAGACAATCACTTTTCTACTCTATGTTTCTATGAGTTTGACTTTTTTTTTTTAGATTCCACATATAAGTGATACCATGCAATATTTGTCTTTCTTTGTCTGATGTATTTCACTGCTTTGTTTCGGGGGCAAAATTATGCTCAGAGACTGATTTTATCTTTGCCAATATTTTATTTAACATAGGTTCACTGGTAGGGGCCGACCCCGTGGCTTAGCGGTTAAGTGCGCGCACTCCACTGCTGGCGGCCCAGGTTTGGATCCTGGGCACACACCGACGCACCCCTTCTCTGGCCATGCTGAGGCTGCATCCCACATACAGCAACTAGAAGGATGTGCAACTATGACATACAACTATCTACTGGGCCTTTGGGGGAAAAAATAAATAAAAATTAAAAAAAAATAAAAAAAATAAACATAGGTTCACTGGGATTTATAATAGTTTCACACAGCAATAGCACACAGGATAATATCTTTTAATAAGCCAATAAAGAAATAACATACTCCAAACCAATGCTAGATTAATCATACTATTGTTCCAGGCAACTTGGGAGATGAAAGGAATAAAGTCCACATTTTGTCCGAGGGGTACCTTTTTGTATGAGGAGGCACTTGGGAGAGATGGCTTGACCAACTGAGAGCTGACACCCAGCTGCCAGTGCAAAACGAAAGTGAAAAGTCCTGTGTTGCTGGAGCACGTTGCTAGAGAAGGATGATGCAGGTGTTGGTGGGCAGGCTGATATCCTTCATGGGGCCACTGTGTGGTTTGTCACCACTGCTAATAAGGGAGTTGCCCTTAGCACAGCAGGAGCTAATGAAGGTCTTTGGAGAGTTTATTTAGGTCAGCAAAGTATTACCCAGCCCATACCGAAACTCTCAGATAATTCTCACAAACTCTCATTATTTATAGTCTAAATGTCCCCTTGTCATAGTTGCATCTGCACGTTCTTACTGATAAGCACCCATCAAGGTCCCTCAGCTGGGGCTACTGAGTTCTTATCAATGACAACAGATGAGATGATGACATCCTGACACAACTTACTTTATTCTTATATGAGAACAACAACTTTTTTTTTGTCTTTGTTATAAACAAGTAGATAAAAACAACTTCACTTAAGTCATAAACAAGTGGATTTGAAATCATATAAAACCAATACACAGCATTCACTTACCATAATACCAAGTAGATTCATCCATGTTGATACAAATGACAAGATTTTTTTCTTTTTTTAAGGCTGTATTATAGTCCATTGTATATATCACATTTTCTTTACCCATTACCCATTCGTCAGTGGACAGACACTTAAGTTGTTTCCTTACTTTTTCTATTGTGAATAACGCTGCCACCTCGTTGAGGTGATACCTCATTGTCATTTGGATTTGCATTTCTCTGATGATTAATGATGATTAGCACCTTTTGGTGTACCTGTTGGCCATTTGTATTGGCTTCTTTGAGAAAATGTCTATTTAGGTCCTTAAATTTTTTCTTTTTTTTTTTTTTGTGTGTGTGAGGAAGATCAGCCCTGAGCTGACATCCAATGCCAATCCTCCCCCATTTTTTTTTGCCGAGGAAGATTGGCCCTGGGTTAACATCCGTGCCCATCTTCCTCTACTTTATATGGGACGCCGCCACAGCACGGCTTGACAAGCGGTGCGTTGGTACACACCCAGGATCCGAACCTTCGAACCCTGGGCCACCGCAGCGGAGCATGCGCACTTAACCGCTGCGCCACCTGGCTGGCCCCTAGGTCCTTAATATTTATTTCTTTGTTATTAATGGGATGAAACATCTTTTCGTAGAAAGTTTATTAATATTGGAATTTGGTGGATGTAGTTTTCTATGTCAATTTCTTGTGCATTTAGAATTTTTAAAATCTTTATTACAAAGGGAACAGATACTAGTTGAAACATATATTAAAATAGCAAAGTGCTAAAAGTTAAAAGTCCCTTGTTTTCTTTCTCACCTCCTCCCCATCTCTCTCTCTTCACAGCAGTAACCTCATGACTAGGTTGTTGTGGGTATCTTTTAAGATGTTTTAAATCTGCACTTAGGTAGACACCTCTCACCAACCCTCCCCACATACACACACAGAAGACTGTATCATACATTTTTTTTCAACTGCTCTTTTCATATGGTTTGCACCTTTTGCCATTTTAATACATGATGTTTTGATGGCTACCTAGAATTGCATTGTACAGGCATATCATACCATGCTTTATTTACCCGGTCCTGTATTGTTTTGAAATATTTGCTTTTATGATGCAGCTCAAACAAGCCCAAACAAGCCTTCCATAAACATTCTTGTATACACTTTTTAAGTCTTTTTCTTGTTTAAGAAAAATCTAAATCCAGAAATATTTTTAAATTATTACTTTTAATAAACAGGGAAAAATAAGGAAAAATTTCCATCGTTGTAGTTATCTGTGGAAATAAAAGGAGGAAAAACAGACAAACCCATAATGGGGATTTGTATTGGTTTGTAGTACTTCTTAGCCTGGTGACTTCGCCTGTAATTGCTTATCTTGGTTTCTCTTCCTGACTTGCTAGGACTGAGTCATGCATTAAAAGAGGAGTTAGATAGAAAAAGACCAGAAGTCTCGTTAAGGGGAAAGGTGTTATATACAGACTAAGTGGTGGTGTGTGACAAAGGAGTCAGTCTCGTGATGTTAGGGCCCAGAAACTGTTTTTGCAAGAGGCAATAGAAGACTAGAACAACAAGTACATCTAAAATAACTTTTCCTAACCAAATGACACCTGTCATATAATAAGTGTCTGGTTCCAGAAAAGCCACGTTCTGAAAACAAGCATTAGAAAAATTGATATTTAGAAAGGAGAGAAAGACTCTATTCCTTTATTCTTAAAATAATATTTACAAATGAATACGAGCAGAGTTGGAAATCTCACTAGATTAAGCCACAATGCAAGACCTGTATTTTTTCTTTTAAATTTACTTGTATGTTTATTCATTTTTTTATTCTTTAAGAGAAACATCCAACTTTTTTAATGAAAAATTTCAAGCATAAAACAAGTTGAGAGAATAATGTAGTGAACACCACTATACCCATCATTTCAATTCAATAATTGTCTTTTTGTATGTGTGTGAACTATTGGAAGCTTGTAGGTATCATCTTTAAGGTTAAATCTCTTAATAAGAGCCTTCTACACCATCATACCTTTATTACAATTACCTAATATTATTTAATATCTAGTCTATACTTACATTCCCCCATTTGTCCTCAAAATAAAACACATTTCTGAGCCTAGAGGACAGCCACCAAGATTTGTCCTCAGGGGACTAAAGTCCAGGATGAGGAGACAATATTGCAAACAAAGAAGTAAATATAATCAATTGATATGGTAAATATCTGTGCAGAGATGGTAAAAGGAGTGTTCAGTTTTATCTGAGTGAGGCTAGAGGATAAGAAATACTTGATTCTGCCAGCTGAGGAATTGAATGTTAAATACTTGATTCTTCAGATCACCTTTCTTCTACTTCTTGAGAGATGAATAGGTGTTTTTTGGGCAAATTGGATGGGGAGGGTTGAATTACCAAAGGGCGTTCTACAATGAAGTTGCTACTTGAGAAAAGACAAGGCTGCTTAAAATAGCCTAGGGGAAGCAAGGCTGGGGGTGGGGCTGGGGTGGGGATGCTGTTGTTGCAAGAGATATTCTGTAAAATTCGGCCAAGGCCAGGAACTGGAGGCCTTGTTCGCTGGAGTGAAAAATGTGAATTTTGCTCTAGGGATTAGTGGTTTGCAGGTTCTCTTACCAGGCTGCTTTTTATATCTATACAGGGTTTTTACCTTCAGACGGAAGGGAACCATGCAGGGGCTAGTTTAGACTGTGGTTTTCTAAAATCCCCCAGGGAGATGTTGATGTTTAGCCAGGTGCAGTGTAGAATACAGCCTAAAGCAAGGAGATTTGCATTTAAAATGAACCTCTTAAATAACTGCATTGTCTAATAGTTGAAATTTGGGTGGTGCAACTAAGAAACTGACTTTGTGATTTTATTTCATTTTAATTAACTTAAAATTTAAAACTGAAGCAAAATGAACTATTTTTCTATTATATACAACTTTGGTACCGCTACATTTTACTTTAACTATTGAATATTTAGCATTAAATCAAGATGCATTGTGTACACTGAATTGAATAGACTTTATATAAAAAAGTAAAATATCTCTGATGATTTTTATATTAATTACATGTTGAAATAATATTTTTGATAGGGTGGCTTAAATAGAAACATATTAAAATTTATTTCACCAGTTTCTTTCTACTTTAAAAAAATATACATCCTACAAATTCTTAAATTATTTCTGTAGCCCACATTGTATTTTCATTGGACAGCGCTTCCTTAGAACTATATGATAGTTTAGGAGTGGTATGTGCTAGAAGACAATCACAATTCTGAGACTGATCACTAAGGGTATGAGATGAAAGATTAGGTTCTGAAAATGTGTGTTGCCTGACAACCATTAGAATGTGATCTCCATCAGAGCTGGTATCTTTTGTCTCCTGTTAACCATGCCTAGAGCATGTTATGAGTACTCTATAAATATTTGTTGAATGAATGCACTGAGGCAAAAGCAGTAAGAATGGAGAACACAAGATGAATGGAAGGAGTTTTAAGTAGATAGACACTGCTGGACTTGGTGACTGAATTTGGGTCTTGAATGCAGGAGACTTCTGAGAAAACTCATGAGTCGTTAGGTGTGTTTGGGAGTTAAAGCAGGCTTGGAGGAGAGGTAACTCATTAACTTTTAGGCATGGTTGAGTTTTAATTGCCCAGTGAAGACGTCCAGTTGGTGGATGACTTGAGTTTGAAGTTCAGGAGAGAGATCTCGTCTTGATGCAGGAGTCATCAGCAAATAAGTGTAGGCTGAAGGCAAGTATGTGGATAAATGGGGAGACTGGAGAGAATGCAATGGGGACATCATCATTTATAAGTTGTCAGAGAAGCCAGCAAGGGAGACTGAAATGATGGGCTGAGAATCAAAGGGAGAATCTTAAACAGGTGAGCAGTAGTCTGAAAAGATTCTGGAAGTCCGTTCAGTTTGGCAGTTGGGCCCACACTGGTGAATCTTGGGCAGTTTCAGTGAGGTGGTGGGAGTAGAAGCCTAATTATAATGGGTGGAAGAGTACATAATAGATAGTGATTGTAGACAATTATTTGGAGGACATTCTTTGTAAAATGGTGCAGTGAGATAGGGTGGGAGCTAAATACTTCTGGAAGGTTTTGTTTTCTTAAAATAGAAAAGACTTGAGTTTGTTATAGCCTAAGGGGAAGGAGCTAGAAGGGAAAGATTTATTGATCCTGAAACTTTGGCTTCAGAATGCTCTCTGATTTTTCTGTTAGGAATGTGTAAATACCTCTGTGCATATCATCACCAGCTAAGTGCTGAATAAATACTCAGTATTCTTGGAGCTTATGTTCTTAGAAAGCCCAGACAGAAATAGACATTATTTTTTTCTTCAAGGAGAAACATTGGAGGAACAAACTAGAGACTCAAGGCCACATAGGCAATGTGGAAAGAACTAAAAGTTGAAACCTTTAGTGGTGCCTTGAAGGATCATGAGTCAACTAGTTATCTGATGGCCTTCTGGATGGAGTTAGGTGAGGCAAGGTCCTTGATATTATCTTTGATCATGAGGGAGCATTCCAGGCAGGATGACTTGATAGAGGCTAAACCCTGGTGGAAAACAGGATTTGTCATAGGACAAATCTTCTGACATCTTGAGGAACATTTAAGTGCCATTTGAAAAAAAGAAAACAAGGTATTTGGAGCCTGCCTTCTATTATGAGCCTTGACAGTATGAGTGCATATAAACTGCATTTGTTAAGCTAGTGTGATTGAGTCTTGTCTGATTGAATTAGATAATCTGCAATTTGTGTGTTCTTTTAATTTTTTTTTTTTGTATTAAAATGGCAATTCAGGGCTGGCCCTGTGGCTTAGCGGTTGAGTGCGTGCGCTCCGCTGCTGGTGGCCCGGGTTCGGATCACAGGCGCGCACTGACGCGCCGCTTGTCCGGCCATGTTGAGGCCGCGTCCCACATGCAACAACTAGAAGGATGTGCAACTATGACATACAACTATCTACTGGGGCTTTGGGGGAAAAAATAAATAAATAAAATTATAAAAAAAATTTTTTTGAGAAAATAAAAAAAATAAAATGGCAATTCATATTGGGGTATTATTTAATACCAATAGTTTTCACTGAATCTTAGTCTCCTAATTAAATGAAACTGAAAATTTTGAGGAAAAAGGCAAAAAGGTAAACCATATTAGGGTTATCCAGAAATAAGGAGGGTTATGGGCCAAGGAACATTGGGAGGGAAAATAGACGATGACCTCTCATCGCATCCTCTAGAATTGGATTCTAAATTTGGTTCTAATTTCTTGAGCTTTCCTTAATAACTTGATGTGAACCTGGTGTGCATATACTGAATTTGGACATAAGGTGATAATATTTTGAATTGCAATACTATACTGCTACAACTCACAAACAAACGAATAAAAGTTGGCCAGTTGGTACAGAAAGATACTAATTCCCACAATCTAAGAAAACACTATCATGGGAATTGTGTTGTTCTTTTAAGTTCTAAGCATCTATGGTAATCTTAGTTCAGCAAACACTGGTAAATATTGGTAACTAAAGGAATTATAAATGTTAATACTCACTTGCTGAACATTATTATTTTGTTCAACTTACTTGTATAACAGTACCTTGGTGTTAAACTCTAGGACCTTATTAGAGAGACCTCTGATTTGAGTCCTGGCTCTGAGAATATTGATCTGACTTTGGTTAGTTACTTAACCTTTCTAAATCTTCTCAGAAACTTCCTTATCAAAAGAATAGAGATATTAATACACATCTCAGTAGAAAAAGCAAATGAGATAATTCCTATAAAGTGCTCATTATGATGCCTGGCAAGTAGTAAATGTTCAGTACATAAATAATAGCTGTTAATAAATATTATTTTCTTAATTGTGGATATGAGACTGGAATTACTAGGTTTTTGTTATATGTTTAAGGACATGTAGAAAAGAACTACCTAATATGTATTTTTCCCTTAAATAGTCAGTTCATTTCCATGCATATTAAGGTCCAACGATATATGTAAATACATTGTTTCATTTCATCCTCACAATAAACCTCTTCAGTAAGTGCTATTACTAGTCCTGGTTTATTTTAAGGAAACTGAGTCTCAAAGAGGCTTCACAGATAAGGACTCCCTCTAGGCTGTGTGGTTGGTAAGCAGTGGAGCTGGGAGAGGAGCCAGTTTGTCTGATTCCAGTAAAGCCCATGTTCTTAAAAATATGTGAAACAAAGTACACAAAAAATATGAAGAATAATACACTGAACACCAGAGTTGGTTATTAACTTTATGCATGGATAGGCTTGTTCCTGAAAAGTGAGAAGAATGAAAAGGCAGTGGGTTTCGCTTTAGAATCCTCTAAGGAGTAGGCTCAGGGGGATACATCTACAGCTGAGGGACAGAGACATGTGCGAGGGAACCTCTAGGGGAGACCTAGATTTTAGAGTTTGGGTTGAGAATTTCCTTGGGTGTCTACACAAGAGCAGATTAAGTCAATGGTATTTAAGGAATGGTTGAATTTGGCAATTGAACGCTCACTAATAACCTTGGGGGTAGCCACTTAAAATATTTGAATGAGGAGGGAATTTGATAGGATGATAGCTGGAGGCAGATTTGGGGTCTGACATTTTTTGTCTTGCTGACTGGGAATAAATTCTGCTGACTGGGAATAAATTCTACTGACTCACAGCTCCCGAGGAAGAGGTTAAGACAAGGACACCTGTGACTAGGGAGGTTTAGCTCTTAGATCGTGTTTTGTAGTATACATTTGGAATCAATCTTCAATTTACATGTTTTTTGATTAAATAGAAGTTGCCCCTCCCTCCAGTAATGTGCTTCCCCTCCTCCTTTTCCCCACCCTACCAGTTAAAGGATTTACTTTAAGATTCTAAGACCCTGTGGCTAAATGAGGGTGGAGTTTTTGTTGGGGATAGTAGTAAAAAAATTAGAATAGAAAAGTAGTCTGGATCTGGTTGAGAGAATTGGGAAACTTCTGAAGTCTCTGCAATGGTTCCTAAAAGGCCCAGGTGTGGAAGAGCCATAAAGCCTTATGGCACCAAGGTAGGGCAGGTTGGGAAGAATGCAGACCGAGTGCCTTAGCCCCCTACCTCTGCTGGCTGACCCGGCCCTGCCTTTGAACTCCTCACTGGGTGGCTGTAGACAAACTATAGAAACAGATCAGAGGCAAAGCTTAAAGAATATTAGGGCTACAAAATTTGGTAGGGAAGATGTCCTCTTTTTATGCCTAAAAAAGGAAAAAGAGAACTTAATGGCTAGAATTCTGGAGTAAACAATTTTACTGCTGTAGGAAAATAAGGTAACTATTTTGCAGGTCTCCTTTGAAGGAGGATTTTTTTGTTATGTGTGTTAAATGTTTATTTTAGCATCTCCTTAGGTGGATCTTGAGTGAGTAGCTGGCTCACTCAAGATTAAATTTGGATTTAAATTTGGTTTTGTTGGCAAGCAGTTACGGTGAGCATTGTACTGTGGTTGGTTGCAGAGCAGGGGCTGACCTCCACGTTTCTTCTTAGGGGATGTGGGAGGTAAGACACAGTATTGGGTATGATAGCGTCATCTTAAAGTCAACATTAATGGAGGCACCAGTAGTTCTTCCTGAATCTTTTCTCCAAACACTCAATTTTCAGGTTGACAACATAGATCCTGAGAGTGTCACTTCTGATTAGGCATAAATACTTTTTGGCCTGCTCCTTGTGTTCTGCGTGTTAGTTTTTTAAATTGCTTTTTCTCCCAAGAGGGTGAAAATTAGTTCTTGGTGGAGGGGGGTAAAAAAATCTTAGATATTGCGGTGGGGCCGCAGTATGTAAACAGGTGTACAACTATATCTGTGGTATTAAAATTTCCCTATTACGGAAAAAATGTTTTAAAAGACTTCTAGAGTAGAGGGTGAAAAAAAAAAAATGAAAAGCAAGTTGAGAAACACTGATCTCCCTGTAGTAAAGGTCATATTCTTGTTGGACCATGTCTCTGAACATGCTTTGAAAGGCTTTATATTTCCATGTGATCTGAGCACCTGTTTCTTAACACAGGAAATACAGCATGTATGGAATGTGAGTGTGTTGGGAGGGCCTGCAGTCAGACACTATCCAAAGGGCATAGTTATTTCAGAATAAAATATCACTTTGCTCAATGTCATATGAGCTCCTTCAAGACTGGGTTTAAGTGTCGTGAAGATAGGAATGTGGAGAAATAAGGAAATGGAGGGGGCTTGGGAACTATTGGACCCAGATCTGGTCTAAGGAATTCAACATTCCTGTTGGTTCAATGTACAGAGGAGGGGGACCCAGAGCAACCTGTAGTCTTGGGATGGGTATACAGTGGAAGGCAGAGGACTAGGGGACTTTGAATCTCTTACTCTCTTTTAAACTGTACCCTTGGGCCCTTTTAGGGTAGTAGAGGAGGGGAGTGGGAAGATGGGGGTTGCAGAAGAGGAGAACAGACTCAGGTGTGCAGGTGGCAAGAGTTTGGTGTCCCCAGATTGCACATGGAACTTGAAGGGGTAAAACAGCTACCATTCCAACTTTCTGGAAACACTTCACTCCCTTCAGAGCATCAGTTCTCTTTAGAGATAGATGTTAACAAATATTTTGAGATTCAAGATGAATGTTCAGGAATACATTATACCTAAGCAGATTAAAGGCCAAGAAAATCCTCATTAAAAAAGAAAAATTCATAATGTAGCTAGTGGAGCCTATTTCAAGTAGTAGTTTGGAAGAGTGCACTCAGTGATATGATGGAGTCAGCTCCTTCCAGCTCACTACTTGTGTACATTTCTTCCCAACTTATGCTCATGTGGTCACATTGATAGTTCAACAATCCACCGTGGTGGATGTATTTACACCACAAAACTTGGCCTACCCTATGAAACAAGGCTTCCCTACCTCTCACTGTCCAAGCTGATTGTTAACATTTATCAGCATACCACTGAGTATAGTTTCTATAAGACAAATATTGACAGTTGTGAGTAACTTTCCTGAAATATTTTAAACAAATATTAACAAATGCATGTATATACTCTGTACCCCTTCTCCTTATGCTCTAATTTGTTTGTAATTTGATACTACACAAACTATTCTGCATTTAGCTTTTTCACTTACTGTACCCTAGAAATCTTTCCATTAGAGACCTTCATCAATTTTGGTTTAATTTTAAAGGAAATATATTAAAAAATCAAAACAGTATATAATCAGATCTCGGTCTAACAGTTCCCAAGCCCCTTCTGTTTTCTCATTAAGTATTGCTCCTAACCTCTTCCTACTCACCGCTTGTATTAGTTTCTTTCGTATGCTTCCAGAGTTTCTTCATGCAAATGTGAATATATATATTATTTCCCCATACTTTTTATACAAAAAGAAAGATTCCATATACAGATTCTATATCCTCTTTTTTTTTCTTTAACATAATATAACCTGGATATCTTTGCCTATTAACAATGGAATTTTTTTCATTCTTTTTTCTAGTTGCAAGGTATTATGTAGATGTACCACAATGGAATTAGTCTGCTGCAGATAGACATTTGAGTATTTTCAGTTATTTCTTAAAATATCAAAGCTGTGGGGCTGGCCCAGCGGCGCAGCGGTTAAGTGCGCACGTTCTGCTGTGGCGGCCCGGGGTCCACAGGTTCGGATCCCGGGCGCGCACCGTCGCACCGCTTGTCAGGCCATGCTGTGGTGGCGTCGCATATAAAGTAGAGGAAGATGGGCACAGATGGTAGTCCAGGGCCAGTCTTCCTCAGCAAAAAAGAGGAGGACTGGCATTGGATGTTAGCTCAGGGCTGATCTTCCTCACCACCAAAAAAAATATATATATATAAAGCTGTCAGAACGTATGTAATTATGCACAAGTATAACTAGGATAAATTTCCCAAAGTGCAATTGCTGTATCAAAGGATAAGTTGCATTTATAGTTTTGATAATTATTGCCAAACTGCCCTCCAGATGCACTCCCACCAGCATTATATGAGAGTGTATGTTCCCACAGGCTTCCCCCAAGGGCCTAAGTGGTCAAACTTTTTGATGTTTGCTATTCTGGTAAATGAAAAATGTTATCTATGTCATTTTAGTTTGCATTTCTCTTAAAGCTGAGTACCTTTTTACAGTGTCTAACTCAACATTGTAGTGAGGATTAAATGAGTAATTGCAAGTAATGAACGTATTATACAGCTAACATTCTTTGAATTATGACTATTATAGTGAAATTGTTAGTGCTCTTTCTTTATGCTAGACTGGGCTAACAACTTCAGTCATATTATTTCTGACCTCTTAAAAGGAGGAAACTGAAGTTCAGGCTAAATAGCATCTCCTGGGTCACACAATTCTTAAGGATTGCTCTCTTCCCTTCTCTCTCTTTTTTTTTTTTTAATTTTATTTATTTATTTATTTTTCACCCAAAGCCCCAGTAGATAGTTGTATGTCATAGCTGCACATCCTTCTACTTGCTGTACGTGGGACGCGGCCTCAGCATGGCCGGAGAAGCAGTGCGTCGGTGCACGCCTGAGATCTGAACCCGGGCCACCAGTAGCGGAGCGCGCGCAGTTGACCGCTAAGCCACGGGGCCGGCCCAACTCTCTTCCCTTCTCCATCTTAGTGTTCAACATTAACCAGTAATGACAATTAGGTTGGTTTCTTTATGGCACCTCTATTTTATTTTATTTATTTATTTATTTATTTTTTTGTGAGGAAGATCAGCCCTGAGCTAACATCCGTGCCAATCCTCCTCTTTTTTTTTTGCTGAGGAAGACTGGCCCTGGGCTAACATCCGTGCCCATCTTCCTCAACTGTATATGGGACGCCGCCACAGCGTGGCCTGACAAGCAGTGCCTCCGTGCGCGCCCGGATCCGAACCCAGGCCACCAGCAGCGGAGCGCACACACTTAACTGCTACGCCACGGGGCCTGCCCCTGCACCTCTATTTTATTTATTTATTTATTTGTTTGTTTGTTTTTTAATTTTTTGTTTATTGCAGTAACATCAGTTTATAACATTGTATAAATTTCAGGTGTACATCATTCTACTTCTATTTCTGCATAGATTACATCACGTTCACCATCCAAATACTAATTACAATCCATCACCACACACATGTGCTGAATTACCCCTTTCACCGTCCTCCCTTCCCCCTTCCCCTCTGGTAACCACCAATCCAATCTCTGTCTCTGTGTGTGTGTTTATTGTTGTTATTATCTACTACTTAATGAAGGAAATCATACGGTATTTGACCTTCTCCCTCTGACTTATTTCGCTTTGCATAATACCCTCAATGTCCATCCATGTTGTCACAAATGGCTGGATTTCATCGTTTCTTATGGCTGAGTAGTATTCCATTGTGTATATATAACACATCTTCTTGATCCATTCGTCCCTTGATGGGCACTTAGGTTGCTTCCAAGTCTTGGCTATTGTGAATAACGCTGCAATGAACACAGGGGAGCATGTACCTTTACAAATTGGTGTTTTCAAGTTCTTTGGATAAATACCCAACAGTGGAATAGCTGGATCATATGGTAGTTCTATCCTTGATTTTTTGAGGAATCTCCATACTGTTTTCCATAGTAGTTGCAGCAGTTTGCACTTCCACCAGCAGTGTATGAGAGTTCCCTTCTCTCCACATCCTCTCCAACACATGTTGTTTCCTGTCTTGTTAATTATAGCCATTCTGCCGGGCATGAGGTGATATCTCATTGTAGTTTTGATTTGCATTTCCCTGATAGTTAATGATTTTACACATTTTTTCATGTGTCTGTTGGCAATCTGTATATCTTCTTTGGAGAAATGTCTGTTCAGGTCTTTTGCCCGTTTTTTAATTGGGTTGGTAGTTTTTTTGTTGTTGGGATGCATGAGTTCTTTATATATTTTGGAGAATAAGCTCTTATCAGATGTATGGTTAGCAAATATCTTCTCCCAATTGTTAGGTTGTCTTTTCGTTTTGTTGATGGTTTCCTTTGCTGTGCAGAAGCTTTTTAGTTTGATGTAGTCCCATTTGTTTATTTTTTCTATTGTTTCTCTTGCCCGGTCAGACATGGTACTTGAAAATATGTTGCTAAGACCAATGTCAAAGAGCGTACTGCCTATATTTTCTTCTAGAAGTTTCATATTTTCAGGTCTTACATTCAAGTCTTTAATCCATTTGGAATTTATTTTTGTGTATGGTGTAAGGTAAGGGTTTACTTTCATTTTTTTGCATGTGGCTATCCAGTTTTCTCAACACCATTTGTTGAAGAGACTTTCTTTTCTCCCTTGTATGTTCTTGGCTCCTTTGTCAAAGATTAGCTGTCCATAGATGTGTGGGTTTATTTCTGGGCTTTTGATTCTATTCCATTGATCTGTGTGTCTGTTTTTGTGCCAGTACCATGCTGTTTTGGTTACTATAGCTTTGTAGTATAGTTTGAAATCAGGGAGTGTGATACCTCCAGCTTTGTTCTTTTTTCCCAGGATTCTTTTAGCTATTCGGGGTCTTTTGTTGTTCCATATAATTTTAGGATTCTTTGTTCTATTTCTGTGAAAAATGTTGTTGGAACTTTGATAGAGATTGAATTGAATCTATAGATTGCTTTAGGAATTATGGACATCTTAACTATGTTAATTCTTCCAATCCAAGAGCACGGAATATCTTTCCATTTCTTTGTGTCTTCAATTTCTTTCAGCAATGTTTTATAGTTTTCCGTGTACAGATCTTTCACCTCTTTGGTTAAGTTTATTCCTAGGTATTTTATTCTTTTTGTTGCAGTTGTAAATGGGATGATATTCTTAATTTCTCTTTCTGCTACTTCGTTGTTAGTGTATAGAAATGCAACTGATTTTTTGTATGTTGATTTTGGGGTTTTTTTTGTTTATTTTTTTATTTATTTCCCCCCCCCAAGCCCCAGTGGACAGTTGTATGTCATAGTTGCACAGCCTTCTAGTTGCTGTATGTGGGACGCGGCCTCAGCATGGCCGGAGAAGCAGTGCGTCAGTGCACACCCGGGATCTGAACCCGGGCCGCCAGCAGCAGATCTCGCACACTTAACCGCTAAGACACAGGGCTGGCCCTGTATGTTGATTTTGTATCCTGCAACCTTACTGTATTCGTTTATTACTTCTAAAAGTTTTCTGGTGGATTCTTTAGGGTTTTCTATATATAAAATCATATCATCTGCAAATAGTGACAGTTTCACTTCTTCCTTTCCAATTTGGATCCCTTTTATTTCTTTTTCTTGCCTGATTGCTCTGGCTAGGACTTCCAATACTATGTTAAATAGGAGTGGTGAGAGTGGGCATCCTTGTCTGGTTCCTGTTCTTAGAGGGATAGTTTTCAGTTTTTCACCATTGAGGATGATATTAGCTGTGGGTTTGTCATATATGGCCTTTATTATGTTGAGGTACTTTCCTTTTATACCCATTTTATTCAGAGTTTTTGTCATAAATGGATGCTGTATCTTGTCAAATGCTTTCTCTGCATCTATTGAGATGATCATGTGATTTTTATTCTTCATTTTATTAATGTGGTGTATTACTTGCAAATGTTGAACCATCCCTGCATACCTGGAATAAATCCCACTTGATCATGGTGTATAATCTTTTTAACGTATTGTTGTATGTGATTTGCTAGTATTTTGTTGAGGATTTTTGCATCGATGTTCATCGGTGACATTGGCCTGTAATTTTCTTTTTTTGTGTGTGTTGTCCTTGTCTGGTTTTGGTATCAGAGTAATGTCGGCTTCGTAGAATGAGTTAGGGAGCTTCCCTTGCTCCTCAATTTTTTGGAAGAGTTTCAGAAGGATAGGTATTAAGTCTTCTTTGAACGTTTGGTAGAATTCACCAGGGAAGCCGTCTGGTCCTGGACTTTTATTTTTGGGGAGGTTTTTGATTACTGTTTCAATCTCCTTACTGGTGATTGGTCTATTCAAATTCTCTACTTCTTCTTGATCCAGTTTTGGAAGGTTCTATGATTCTAAGAATTTATCCATTTCTTCCAGATTGTCGAATTGATTGACATATAGCTTTTCATAGTATTCTCTTATAATCTTTTGTATTTCTGAGGTGTCTGTTGTAATTTCTCCTCTTTCATTTCTGATTTTACTTATTTGCAGCACCTCTATTTTAAAACAATTATGTTTATACATTATTTAGATGTATCTTTTTAAAAATAAGATAGTCATATATTTTTTAAATTGCCTTTCCGTTAATCCATGATGATTCACTTTTTGTGTGTGTGTGTCACAGTTTCATTAACATACAGTTCACATACCCTACAATTCATCTGTTTTGCTGATTCACTTTTTTTTATATAGCTTTTATTTATTTATTTTTTCCCCCCAAAGCCCCAGTAGATAGCTGTCTGTCATAGCTGCACATCCTTCTAGTTGCTGTATGTGGGACGCCGCCTCAGCATGGCCAGAGAAGCGGTGCGTCACTGCGAGCCCGGGATCCAAACCCCGGCCGCCAGCAGCGGAGCACGCGCGCTTAACCGCTAAGCCACGGGGCCGGCCCTGCTGGTGTACTTTTAACATGGCCTGAACTTGGATTTTTTTCCCCCAGTAGTGGTATATCTGTTTGCTCTGACCACTCTCAGTTTCACTGTGAGCAGCAAGTAGCTGAACAAGAGTAACCATTTTCTTAGCGGACATGCATGTGCACATACACAAACATTATTACATTTAGTAGAATGTGTTTGCAAGAGTTCGGGGGTTATTTCCGAGGGTACAGCACAGAAAAAAATCTTACTATACCCTACTGAAATCTAATCTGTTAAATTGTTTTCTTAAAGTCTAGGTTCAGTAGTTGGCAGTGTGTAGAGCACGTTTTCCTGTATTTAGACTTGTGATACCTAGTGCTTTAAAAAAGCTATATGAGATATAATTGAATAATGAAGTTAAGTTTTTAATTAACCTCATTAATTAATGAGAATGTCTTGTGCTCTTGGCACATAAATGTTAAAAGGATCTCAAGATTTTTTCTGTAGAGGAATATATACATTGAAGTCTCAGTGTACTTGGATATGCACACTTATAAAATTAAAAGTATCAAGAAAAAAAAAAGTGAGAGTCCCCTTTTCCTCACTTCTATTTTCCATTGGTAACTGCTGTTAACATTTTAGGTTTATCCTGCCAGCTTTTTCTGTGTACTAGACAAACGCATGTGTGTTTTAAAGGAAAAGGAATGATAACATCTTATCTGCACCTTGTTTATTTGGGTTAATGGTTTATTATAGATGTCTTTGCATACGATCACTAGATTGATACATGCAGTAATGACTGTAATGGCTGCACGTTATTTCACGGTATGCATATACAAGTGTTTATTTCATACTTTCTCTAGTATAAATGTTATATTGCATTGTAATTTGCTTATGTACATTTCTGCTTTTTTATTTTTGCCATTTGGATGGATGAAAAGTTAAATTTATTTTCATTTGTTTGTCTTCTGGTAACAGCTTTTTGATTTCCACTTAGTGAATTGCATGTTGCTTGTCCTTTCCTCACTCTTCTATTGAGTCATTTTCCTTTCCTTGTTAGTTTGTGGGAGCTCTTTTACAATTAAGAATAGTAACTCTTTAAATGTATTGTGAATATTTTCCCAGTCTATCATTTGACTTTTGAATTTATTTATGGCACTATTTCTTCTGTCTTTTCTGACAGCTATACATATCAAGAAATAAAGACATTTTATGTTGTGATTAAGCGGACAGACACATACAGATGCATACATAAAAGATTTACGTGGTAATACTTATCTTTACTAAATGTAGTGTACTCATATTTTTCTTTACTATTCCATTAAAGAAAAAGCTTTGTCGCAAAGCACTAAATTGGTATCGAGACCTATGGATTATGATCAGCAATTTGAAAAGCACTATATTATAATGTCTTTGCTTTTAAAATTAATATATATAGTCAAAGAAGTCTATCTTTTCCTTTATGGCTTCTTTTTACTCTTGCTTTGGAAGATTTTCCCTTCTTTCTAAATTTTCTTATCCTTACATTTTTTAAATTATTAATATATTTAGAATTTTTGTTGCATGTTATAATCAAACTCTCTCTTGTGTCATTATTAAGAAATTGATACTTTCTCCACTGCTTAGGAATGCCAACATTTTAATTATAAATTATTAACTATTCTTGAGTTTAGTCTCTTAATTTATTTACTGTGTGTTAAAAAATTATTGCTTTTTAATATTAAAAATTTTTTATACTATTGCTTTTTGAAAAAATTGGCCATTATTTCAGATTTATTTTTCAAAAGTTGTTGAAATATAATATACATACAGAAAAAAATATATGTGGTAATGGTTAATTTTTATGAATTTTGACAAACTGAACATAACCTGTGTAACCTGTGTAACCTGTACCCTGATCAAGAAATTAAATATAGTTTATTTCTACTAAGATTGTTTAATGTTTAATTATACATTTAGGTAATGCCTATATATTTTTATTCTGAATGTAACTATTGCCCTTCTGAACTCTGACTCACATCTTTAGTCAATACTCCTTGTTTTTTGAGCCAGTCCTGGTGGCCTAGTGGTTAAAGTTTGGCAGCCTCTGCTTTGGTGGCTGGGTTCGGTTCCTGGGCATGGAACCACACCATTCGTCTATCAGTAGCCATGCTGTGGCAGCAGCTCACATAGAAGAACTAGAAGGACCTACAACTTGAATATACAACCTGGTTTTTCTAGGGAGTCAGTTATGTCATCTTTGTTCAACAAGAAGTCTCCTAGTTTTTGATATCTATATTTTTCTCTCCTGGAGCCATCCTGGAGCCATTGACTAGCACGTCCAGAGCCATGTTAAAGATAGTAGTATATTATTATCTTTCTATTTGCTCCTGACATCAATGGAAATGCCCGTACTATCTCAATTCCTGTGATATAGTTTTGGATGAGCTGTTTCAAGGTTTTAAAAAATAGGGATTAGGTGCAGAACAGAGAGTGATTGCCTAATGGGTACAAGGTTTCTCTTAGGGGTGATGAAAATGTTCTGGAATTAGATAGAAGCAATTGTTACACAATATTGTGAATATACTAAAAACCACTGAATTGTACTATTATAAATGATAAAATGATTAGTTTTATTTTATGAGAATTTCATCTCAAAAAAATTAAAAAGATTATTTTATTCCTTGCTCACCAGAATGGCTAAAGTGAAAAGACAGAAAATACTCATTGTTAATAAGAAGGTAGAACAATTGGAGCTCTCATAATTACTGGTAGGAGTGTATATTGATAACCACTTTAGAAAACTCTTTGGCCTATTTACTAAAGCTGATGATGCATATGCATCTACACACATTCTATGACCCAGCTCTTCCACTCCACCCAATGTGTGTATATGTTCACCAAAATATAGCAGTTAATATGTTATAGCAGTGTACTTGTGATAGCCAAGAACTAAAAATAACTCAAATGTCCATCTATAGTAGAATAAGTAAATGTATTGTAGTATATTCAATCAATAGACTACAAGTATACTTACAACATAGATGAATTTCACAAATATAATTTTGAATGAAAGGAAGTCAGTTATGTAAAGTTTGGAAATAAGCAAAAGAAATCTGTGATAGATGTCAAACCAGTGGTTACCCTTTGGTGGTGAAGTGATGACTAGACGGGAGTTTCTTGGTTGGGATCTGGGTACATAGGTGTTCATTTTGTGAAAATTCAACAAGCTATATACTTATGATTTGTGAAGTGTGTGTTTTCTACTTCAGTAGTTTGCATTAAAATAATAGATATTGCCCATTGAATGGCACCAATGTAAAAATACTTTTAAATTTTATTTAGGAAAACAAATGAATATATCAAAATATTAACAGGCATGGGATTATGATAGTTTCTACTTCTCTTTTTTATTTCCTTCCTATACACTACTTATTGGTATTTTATGACTTCCGGACATGTGAAAAGTGAAAATATTATTTTTTCAGGGGTTTCAATTTAGTTGCTATTAAATTACAAAGCTCCTATAGTTCTTATTCAGATATTTAAGTAGATAAAATATGTAATTTCATTGTTTATTTAACAGGCAGATTTTGACAACAAACCAGTAAATGGCCCCAAGTCAGAATCCATGGAATACAGCAGATGTGGTCATGGAGAAGAACAAAGATTAGAATTGAACCCACATCCCCTTGAAAATGTAACTAAAAATGAAGAAAGTATGACAGGTATTGAAGTGGAGAAGTGGACCCAAAACAAGAAATCACATTTAATCGATCATGTAAAAGGAGAGTTTAAAGCGATTGTGACAGAAGCTGGAAAATTGAAGACCTCTGATGGTGACAGGAAAAAAGTCCTACTTACTGACCTCCTTGAACCTCAAAAATTGTTTGCACAAACTGTAAGAAATGGCATTAAAAATGTACACTATTTATCAACTGAAACAAATGTGTCTTTTAAAAAATTCAATATTGAAGAATTTGGCAAGGCATTTGAAAACAACTCCTATAAATTCCTGAAAGACACTGCAAACCATAACAATGCCATGAGCTCCGTTGCTACTAGTGCGAGCTGTGATCATCTTAAGGGGAGAAGTAATGTTTTAGTCTTCCAGAAGCCTGGCTTTAACTGCAAGTCTTTTTCAGATTCTGCAAACTTCAACTTAAATAGTCATGCTAGTACACCTAATGGAAGTGATCAACCAAAATCTCTAGAAAATATACCAAGTAAAGAACCAAAAGATGGATCTCCAGTTCAACCAAGTCTTCTATCCCTAATGAAAGATAGGAGATTAACACTGGAACAAGTGGTAGCCATAGAAGCTCTGACTCAGTTATCAGAAGCTCCTTCAGAAAATTCCTCACCATCAAAGTCAGAGAAGGATGAAGAAACGCAGCAGAGAACAGCTAGTTTGCTTAATAGTTGTAAAGCTATCCTCTATTCTGTAAGAAAAGACCTCCAAGACACAAACTTACAAGGGGAGACACAAAGTCTTCATCCCTGTCCCTCTTTGGAAAAGCAAAGCTCATGCAACACGGTGGTGTTCAATGGCCAAAATATAATTTCAAAGTCACACAACAGCTTGTCTACTAACCAAGCATCCGCAAAGTCACAGGAATGTTCAAAAGTCACAAATTCAATATCTCTTTTTATACCAAATTCAAATTCATCTAAAATTGACACTGACAAAAATGTTGCTCAAGACAGAATTACTCTTGACAGCTGTTCCCAGAATTTGCATCAGTTGCCACCAACAAGTAATAAATTGGGATATTGTAACAGCAGTAAAAAGTTGGACTCAAAAGATGATCCATCATGTCAAGATACAGTACATAGTAAAATAGAGGAAGATGTTGCAACACAGTTAACACAGCTTGCATCAATAATTAAATTCAATTATATAAAACCAGAGGACAAAAAAGTTGAAAGTACACCAACAAGCCTCGTTGCATATAATGCACAGCAAAAATGTGGTCAGGAGAAGGGCACAATACAACAGAAACCACCTTCCAGTGTACAAAATAATCATGGCTCATCATTAACAAAGCAAAAGAACACAACCCAGAAAAAGACAAAATCTACCCCATCAAGAGATCGACGGAAAAAGAAGCCTGCAGTTATAAGTTGTCAAGAAAATGACCAGAAAAAGCAGGAACAGTTATCATATGAGTATAGTAAGTTACATGACATTTGGATAGCCTCTAAATTTCAAAGATTTGGTCAATTTGGTCCACATGATTTTCCTATTCTCTTGGGAAAAATTCCTCCCCTAACCAAAGTATGGAAACCACTGACTCAAACGAGTTCAGCATTAGAACACAAAAAATTTTTTCCTCCAATCACTCAGATAAAATTTGAACGATATCCTGAATTAGCACAGGAAAAAATAATGAAGGTTGAACCGTTGGATTCTCTCCCCGTATCCCAGTTAAAAACAGAATCCAATGGGCAGGCGTTTACAGAAAAAGTTTATAATTCTCAGGTACAGCCAACAGTGAATGTCAATCAGAAAGCTCATCCTTTACTCCAGCCCTCCTCTCCAGGTAACCAGTGTGCTAATGTGATGGCTGGTGATGACCAAACACAGTTCCAGCAGGATGTTAAAGACCAACTCATGCATCAGAGACTGCCATTGCCTGGTATCTCTCATGAGACCCCCTTACCGGACCCAGCACAAATTCTCAGGAATGTAAATGTGGTATGTTCAGGTGGAATTACAGTGGTTTCTACCAAAAGTGAAGAGGATGTCTATTCATCTAGTGTTGGAGCATCAGAATTTTCCCCAGTAGACAGCGCACAGAAAAGTTTTAATGATTATGCCATGAACTTCTTTACTAATTCCACAAAAAACCTGGTGTCCACAACGAAAGATTCTGAATTGCCAACCTGCAACTGTCTTGGTAAGTGTGTACATGCACGTATATGTGTGCATTCTTCTTCATTTACATTTATTAATTGCCTCATGGCATGACCCAGTCAAGTTTTGGTTTATTTTTTATATATGGCGTGTTTGCCCCATTCATATTCTAGCTAGGATGGATTGAATAATTCTGTCCTCTTTTTTTTTCTGTGGGACCTTTATTGATTCTGCTCAGATAAATGGGAAGTTCAACTCATAATTTGGAAACTTCCTCAACTGGAAAATTTGCTGATTTCTCTCAAGGCTAACTGTCAAGTTGTTTATTTTACATGTCATAAGAATGAATTCCCTTAATACTTTATTATAATTTTTTTAAATTATTTATTTATTTATTTTTCCCCCAAAGCCCCAGTAGATAGTTGTATGTCATAGTTGCACATCCTTCTAGTTGCTGTACGTGGGACCCGGCCTCAGCATGGCCGGAGAAGCGGTGCATCTGTGTGCGCCCGGGATCCGAACCGCGGGCCGCCAGCAGCGGAGCGCGCTCACTTAACCACTAAGCCACGGGGCCGGCCCACTTTATTATAATTTATTCTTCCTATATTCAAAAGAATTTCAACCTGTATTTTGTTTAAAAAAATGTTTTTTATTGTGAGATGTAACATGCATACATATTATAACATGCATACAGAGAATGTAAAATGTATGTATAACTTAACAAATAACTAAAAAAATCTGTGTAATTTCTACCCCAGTCAAGACCTGGAACTGGTTTATTTCTTTATTTAGTTCCTCGTGCTTCTATGCTCTGCGGTATAAAGAGTATGCCCATATATGAAAAAATCCCGTGATCTTGGCCAGTTGAAGAATTTGCAAATCTTTTGGAGTTTTAAAATATTGAATTACTGAATAAATATTGATTTCTTCTTTCAAAAAAAAAAACAAAACCAAAAACCCAAATAAGTTTGTGCAAATAGCTGAGTCATGGACTGATTTCTTACTAACATACTTATATATTTTGTGCCTTAGGAGTACATTGAATTGAAAGAGAACATTCAGAAACTAACAATTAGAAGTTTTATAGTGTGTTAAAAGCCCTGAGAAAGCCTTGCTGGAGTAAATATTCTCAGGCAGTCCTTAGGAGAAATTTGCTCAATGTTTGAAACACATGAAAGCTTAATTTGAATCCTTTACTGATTAGTCACTGTCTGTGGTCAAATTTTACGTAAGTGCTCAAATATAAGAAGAAATTTGTTTCTTTAATATAGTTGTAAAAAATAGGGAGATGAAGGGGGCTGGCCCGGTGGCATACTGTTTAAGTTCACACGCTCTGTTTCAGCAGCCCAGGGTTCACAGGTTCAGATCCCAGGCGTGGACCTACGCACTGCTCATCTCATATACAAAGTAGAGGAAGATTGGCACAGATGTTAGCTCAGAGCCAATCTTCGTCACCGAAAAAAAAAAAAAAAGCCGGGGGGGGGGCATTATATAGAATGTGTCATTAAAATTTGTTAGGCTACTTGAAGCCCCACTACTTCAGCTTTCATATAACTTATGATAGGACAGAATTTGTGGAATACCCTGTTTTGAATCCAGATAAGTTTAATTATTAAAACAGTCTTACTTAAAATATGGCCCCAAATCACCAAGACTGAAGATTTGTCTTAAACACAGGCAATCTTTTTACTAGAAGCAGGTGGTTCATTCCAGAATGGGTAGTTAAAGGATTGTTTGGAAGGATAAAGTATATCATTCTGATTTTTTTTTTAACCACAGTAGAAAAAACAGTGAAATACAGCATGACTTACTTCTTGATTATCCAAAGTATATTTGATATTCTGAAATGAATTCTTCCCATTTCTCCACTCATCATTCAACACACAGTTTTGGCAGCCTACTGTGTGCCAGGCGCAAGGATAGGCTTTTCTGAGAAGGATGTCACAATCTGGAAAGGGTGACAATGCTGTTCTGAGTGGGGTTGAGTTGGGAGAACGAGAGGTTCTTGGACCAAGGACAGAAGAGCGTAATAATGATAATGGCTCCTACTCCAGATCTTTTACTGCAAGTCTGATACTGTGCCATGCTCTTGACTTTTTCTGTTCACGACAAGCCTACAAAAGGAAGTCTTATTATCCCTATTTCACTCAGGAAACTGAGTCACAGAGAAGTACACAGCTAGTAAATGACTAAACGAATTCAGAGACAGGGAGTCCTGACACCAGAGCCTGTGTTTGTAACCTCCATCCTCTGTTGCTTTAAACATCTGAAGTAAAAAAGGGACAGTATTTTTCTGAATATTGTTACAAGTGGAAAAAAGGTCTCTAATTAAAAATGCCATTAAAATTATATACCTGAGTTGATCTAATTTTACTGTATGCATAGTTTCAATGGGATGATTGTCTAGTTTTAAGGCCCTTTCTTTATACATAGTAACTAGTCACAGTGTAGGAATTGAGACAGACAGCATTCAAAGTTTATTGAATATCTACAGTGGACCTGGAACTGCTTTATATATTGTTGCTTACATGTTTTCCTATAATCACTACACGTGAGGTTATTGTACTCATTGTGTAGACATGGGAACATAAAGAAGAGAAACGGGGGCCGGTCCCATGGCGTAGCCGTTAAGTGCGCATGCTCCGCTGCTGGCAGGCCCGGGTTAGGATCCCTGGCGCACACTGAGGCAGCGCTTGTCAGGCCATGCTAAGGCCGCGTCCCACATAAAGTGGAGGAAGATGGACACAGAAGTTAGCCCAGGACCAGTCTTCCTCAGCAAAAAGAGGAGGATTGACGTGGATGTTAGCTCAGGGCTGATCTTCCTCTCTCACACACACAAAAAAGAAGAGAAACAAAAAAGCAGATTCACTGAGAAATCATCCCAAGTGGGGCCATCATATCTAAGGGTAAAGGATTTCCATGGAAGTGTTATGTTCTAGCAAAATAAGAGTAATTAACTTCTAGATTGGGGCCCCTCAAATTTAGCACTATTGGCATTTTAGATGGAGTAATTCTTTGTTGTAGGGGGATTATCTTATGCACTGTAGGCTGTTTAGTGGCATCCCTGGCCTCTACCCACTAGATACCAGCAACACACACACACACACGCACACACACATCTGCCCGGTTGTTACAACCAAAAATATTGCCAAATATCCCCTCGGGAAAAATCGCCCCTGGTTAAGAACCACTGCTCTAGGTCAGCAATAAGTTAAAATAGATCTTGCTTAAGCCACAGAAGTAATCCTGTTATATCTGATGTCCAATCAGAATGGTTAAATAATGACCTTTTCGTGTAGGTACACCATGGCCAGAAGTGCATTCCCCAGTGATTCAAGTTAGACATGATTCTAAGAGGCCAAGTTAAAAATGCTATTTTCTAAGAAATATGTAATTCACACTCAAAAAATTCAAATGGTACAGAAATATGATGCATACCTCTTCTTACAGTCCCATTCTCTAAATTTAAAACCTCTGTTATAGTTTTTCTTTATGAATTAACATTATTACTGATTTTAATTTTGTTTCCAATTTACAAAATTTAGGTCTTTTAACACATACTATTTTTGCTACTTGCTTTTTTAAGGTAATGAAGTCTTAGATTTTTTCAATGTTTGTAAATATCATTGTTTTAATAGCTTTATTGTATTCCACTATATAAACATCCTCTAAGTTATTTAACTTATCACTTACTGACAGATGTTAAGGGTGTTTCTCTCTTTTTTTTTGATATTACAAATAAATGTAACAAGGAACCTTCTGTGCATTTGCATTGTAAATACATAATGTGCAAGTGTATAGTAGAATAAATTCTTAGCAGTGCAATTTCTGGGCTCAATTTTCATAGGATTCGGAGGCCAAGCTTTTAAGATGTATTGCTCTTGGATAACTTAATTTTGCACCTCAATTATTATAGATTTTTTTAAAAGCAGGAGATAGGAGAATAAATATGACCCACATGTTAAAATATTGTTTTTCCTCCTCTGCTTCTTAGAGGAAGAATGAATTAGTTAGTAGTAGAAAGAAAGGAACAAGTTAAATTCCAGGGCCTATTGTCTTAGACTTTAGTTATTAAAGCTTACCAAAACCTTGTCAAGATTCATTGTTCTGCATTGAAAAAAAAAAAATTAAAAATAGCTCCTCCTTGCCCCTATGCAATTCTGTAAAACTTGGGTCTAATAATCTTATTCCTTCCACAGATCGAGTTATACAAAAAGACAAAGGCCCATATTATACACACCTTGGGGCAGGACCAAGTGTTGCTGCTGTCAGGCAAATCATGGAGAATAGGTGAGGAAATATGCTTCCCTGTTAAAATCCTTCATTATTGTGGATCTGACTCAATGTAGAGAATTATCTCTGGAACAAACATGAGGTGAATGGCCTTCAGGAGTATGAGCTGGATGTTTCTTAGGGCCCAGGAAAAACATAGTGTCCTGGTGTCCCTGCTGAGTCCCTCATCCCATGAGCCATTGAGTACTCAACAAGACACTCACAAAGTAAGGCTGTCTTTGTTAAATTCAGAAATACTTATTTTTACGTTATTGTATAATGGTAGAAATAGTTCAAATTATATTCGTCAACATTGCATTCACATTCCTTTTGCTTGTCTTGGAGCCAGGCCATTTTTTTAAAGAGTGATCTTAAAGATAAGTAAACAGAACTAGATAAATAAAAATATCTGCCACACAAAAGTAAACTTTTAACAAAAGTAAATTATGAGGAGTGTTTGATTTTTGTACTTATATAAACCTATGTGGTATGCACATTAAGATGTTAAAAGTGTACACTGCAATTATTTTCCTTTCACTGTGTTTTGTACTCAGGTATGGTCAAAAAGGAAATGCAGTGAGAATAGAAATAGTAGTGTATACGGGAAAAGAAGGAAAAAGCTCTCATGGGTGTCCAATCGCTAAGTGGGTAAGTATTTTGTATTTATACATTTTATTCCACCTATAAAATAAATCAATTTTTTTCCCATGAAAATGTGGACTAAAAAAATACCCACTCCCATTATTCCAGGGAAATAGTAAGGAAGCTATCTGTCTTAGCCTGGGCTTTTTATGTTAAATGAACAAAAGGATATAGCCCTTCCCAGTTGTTACGCAGTCATCTTCTTTGTCACCCCAAGGTCACTACTTTTATCGGTTTCTTGGGTACTTTTAGAGATCATTCAATGCATTTATAATTAGATAGCATAAATAAGTGGTAGTAACATACTGTTTTATATCTTACTTTTATCAGTTCTGTGTTTTGAAATTCTTTCCAGTTTAGTATCATTAGGGCCACCTTAATGAGGATCATATAGTATTGAAAGCAAAACCAAATTTTTTACAACATATTCCCAAAATTGTTCCTATGACTACTTTCAATTTTCTAAAAATGCAGAGCTGTGAGATGTAAGAACTGGATTCAGCTTCCTCAGGAAGTTCTCAACTGAAAAACAGGTTCATGGCCAAATGTATATTTTCACTAGGATATTCACACACACAGTTTATTTGGAATTCTTGAGATCCCTGTGCTATCATTTATTAATAATGATGATTATAATAGTAATAATAAAATAGTAACAATAACAACTACTTTTTGGTATATGTCAGGCACTATGTTAAGAACTTGACACACATTGCCTCATAAATCCTCACAGAGGGACTCTATTATGATTCCGGAAAAGGTAAAAGTCATTATTTTCATATCCCTTTCAAAGAAATTAAGAACATTAAATGCAAAATGGAGATATGATTTGAATCCAGGTACTCTTAAAGCAAGATAATTGCCACACCCTTAGCTACTCTAGCAGACTGTATGGTTACTTTTCTTTTTTTGGGGGGGTGTGGTGAGGTAGATGGCCCTGAGCTAACATCTGTGCCAATCTTCCTCTATTTTGTATGTGGGACGCTGCCACAGCATGGCTTTATGAGCAACGTGTAGGTCTGTGCCTGGGATCAGAATTCATGAACCCTAGGCTGCCAAAGCAGAGCGCACAAACTTAACCACTATGCCACTGGGCCAGCCCCTGGTCACTTTTCAACCTTTGGAAGGTGACAGCAGTGACAAGCCCAAGAGCTGGACACCGAACACTAAGTGCTTTAGAATACTTTCAGTTTCATCAATCTATTTGGAGCACATGGTCTTGTCAAAATATGATAAGCTCAAAGATCTGAGATGGACCTTAATTAATTAGTTATCTTACATATAGTAAAGTGCACAAATCTTTAGTGTACATATCAAAGAATTCTTCATATGTATAACACTACTCAGATAATGATATAAATCATTCTAGCACCTAGAAGGCTCCCTGTGGCCCCTCACAGTCAATAACTCCACCTAAAGATAACCACTATTTTGCCCTTTATCACTAACTATAAAGGTCTTTTTGATGAACTTCATATAACTAGAATTATGTAGTATGTACTCTTTTATGTCTGTCTCCTTTCACTCAACATTTATAGAACATGGATTTAATGGCTGAAGCTCCAACAGCCATCTGGAACTACAAATTGACTTGATAGTGGAAGATATGTACTAGGATGGTGGGAAGAAAGATAGGAGCCTGAGTGCTGATTATTCCAATGGAGCGGTCAAGCCAACACAGGCCTTCTTTTTTTTTTTTTTTTTATAATTTTGTTTATTTATTTTTTTCCCCCAAAGCCCCAGTAGATAGTTGTATGTCATAGCTGCACATCCTTCTAGTTGCTGTATGTGGGCGGCCTCAGCACGGCTGGAGAAGTGGTGCGTTGGTGCACACCCGGGATCCGAACCCCGGGCCGCCAGCAGCGGAGCACGCTCACTTAACCGCTAAGCCACGGGGCCAGCCCTAACCCAGGCCTTCTTAAATCTGGATTTCTTTAACATGAGAGAGAAATTTTTTTTACACATTTAAAACCTGTTATTTTGGGATTTTCTGTTATATGCAATAGAATCAAGTCCCAACTAAGATACCTGTCTTCAGTTTTTCACAATGTGAGTGAGTTTTGGAAGAAGGAAAAAAAACTATTTCAGAATGAGAAAGATAAATAAAGAAACTCATGCTTATTCAGTACTTTTTAAAGCCAGGCCCTGGGCTAAATACTGAGGATACAAACATGAATTAAGATCTGCCAATCATTTCATTTTGTAGATGGGAAGAAACTGGCCCAGAGTCACATCAGCCATCTCAAACACATTTAGAGACTAGGCTTCCTGGCTAAAGTTCACTTTGTCCTCTAGTAACATAAACATTTGCTGGAGTTACCTTGACTCTTGAGAACTAAATAAAATTTCCTAAAATGCTCCCCTAGAAGTCTACAACTTTCACTAAAATTTCTATCATGTGAAGGGTTGGGGCAGGGCTGGGGGTTGGTGGTTATGAACTATTGTTCCCTCATGGATCAACTTCCTGTCCTGATATGCACTGATTTTCACGCTGTGTCAACTCAGCTATGAAAGTTACATCCTTTCCTCAATTTCCACAAAACACTCATTCATACAACTCAATCTCCATGTGTAAGAGTTTTGGTGAAGATACATTTAAACAGTAGCCCGACTGATCTTTATTTATTTATTTAATTTTTGGTGAGGAAGATTGGCCCTAAGCTAACATTTGTTGCCAATCTTCCTCTTTTTTGCTTGAGGAAGATTGTCCCTGAGCTGTGCCAATCTTCCTCTATTTTGTATGTGGGATGCTGCCACAGCATGACTTGATGAACGGTGTGTAGGCCCACACCCGGAATCCAAACCCAAGAACCCTGGGCCACCGAAGCGGAGCTCACAAACTCAACCACTACGCCACCAAGCCAGCCCGCTTTATTTTATTTATTTATTTATTTATTTATTTATTTATTTATTTATTTAGTGTGTGAGGAAGATCAGCCCTGAGCTAACATCCGTGCCAATCTTCCTCTTTTTGCTGAGGAAGACTGGCCCTGGGCTAACATCCGTGCCCATCTTTCTCCACTTTATATGGGATGCCGCCACAGCATGGCTTTATAAGTGGTGCGTCGGTGCATGCCTGGGATCTGAACCTGGGCCGCCAGCGGCGGAGCGCGCATACTTAACCGCTCTGCCACAAGGCCGGCCCCCCTTTATTTTTATATTTATATTTTGTTCACTCTTTGGAAAAAGTAGTAGTTGATTCAAAACTTTTTCAAGTAGGAAATCATATACAGGCTGCCAATTTTTCTATTCGATTATTAGTCTTCTATTGACTTTGTAGTAGCTCCTTTAGAAAATTGACCATTTGTGGTAAATATTGCAAATATATTTCCTCAGTTTGTCATTGTTTTTAACATTCAGATTTTTTAAATGAAATTTTAAATTTTTTGAAAAAATTTAAAAGATGCAAAACTTAGTCATCTTTTCTTTTATGGCTTTAGTGTATTGTATCTTAATTAGAAAAATATTTACCACTTCAGCTTATAAGTAATTTTCCCTTTTCTTTTTGTAGTATTTTAATTATTTCATTTTTTCTGCCATTTATTTTATCCATTTTGTGTGTAGAATGTTAGTAACAATTTATATTTTTCCATTTGATTACCCAGTTATCCAACACAACTTCCTTCATTGTCCCTCTTTTCCCTACTGATTTATATTTGTTTATATTAGTAGATTTTCTATTCTGTTATGTCAGTGTTAATGTCTCTATCAGCATCAAATTACTCTATTTAGGTTTTATAATATGTTTTAATATCTGATAGAGCTAATTCCTCCTCCTTTAGTGTTTCAGAAATTTCCTATTCTTGCCTTGTTTATTTTTCCATATGAGTTTATAATCACTTTGTCTAACTGCAAGAATAAAGTCCTGTTGTTATTTTTACTGGAATCCTGTTACACAGAGAATTTGGAGAATTTATATCTTTTTGATGTTTCGTTTTCCTGTCCTACATTTTATGCCTTTCCATTTGCTAAGCGGCCTTCTGTCCTTCAGGGGTGTTTAAAATTTTGTTCCCATAGAGTTTACATGTTTCTTGTTTTGCAATTTATTTTTCTTGTGTATGTCAGATGTACAATCATGTAATCTGTAGCGACAAATTTATATTCTCCTTTCCAAATTCTATACTATTAATTTCTTTCATTTACTACAGTTAGTCTAACAGACTAACTCCAATTTTATATTGCTTTAAATGTGGCCTCCTTATCTTGTTCCTGTCATTAGTGGGAAACTTCCAGGGTTTTCTCATTAGGAATGGGTCATCAGGGAGGGCCTCTCTGGGAAGGGAACATTTAAGCTGAGAACTGGGTGACAAAAAGCTGCTCAGTATGCCAAGAATACCCCCAAGAATGCAGGGCAGAGCATTCCTAAGCAGAGAAAACAGCAAGTACAAAGGTCAAGGAAGAGAGTACATTCTTTAGTAATCTAAGAGGAGTCCAGTGAAGTTGAATAGGTAAAGAATGGAACCATGTAAAAAGGTAGGCAGAAGCCAGAGCATGTATGGTTTTGTAGGCCATAGTGAGGAGTTTGGGTTTTAATCCCTGAGCAACATGAAGCCTTTGCAGTATTTTAATTAGGGATGTGCAGGGCCAGCCCCGTGGCTTAGCGGTTAAGTGCGCAGCGCTCTGCTGCTGGCGGCCCGGGTTCGGATCCCGGGCGCGCACCGACGCACTGCTTCTCCGCCCATGCTGAGGCCGCGTCCCACATACAGCAACTAGAAGGATGTGCAACTATGACATACAACTATCTACTGGGGCTTTGGGGGAAAAAAATAAATAAATAAAATTATTTAATTAGGGATGTGTTATCTATCTGGTTTATGTTTTATGAAGAGCATTCTAAGGAATTAACTGATAAAATCTGTATTAGTTATCTGTTGCTGCTTAGCAAGTTACTCCAAAATTTAGTGGCTTTGCACAATAAATATTTATTATCTCAGAGTTTTTGTGGGTCAGGAATCTGAGAGTAGCTTAGCAGGGTGCTTCTGGAAGAGGGTCTCTCATGAGGTTGCAGTCATCTGAAAACTCAACTGGGAAGAGTGGGGTGGGGCTGGAGGGTCTACTTCCCAGGGCATTTGTAGGAGGCTTTAGCTCCTCAATGGCTGTTTGCTGGAGGCCTCACTTCCTTATCATAGGACTTAATTGTTTTCTCATGTCATGGCAGCTTAGTTTCCCCCAGAGTGAGTCAATCAAAAGAAAACAAGGAGGAAGCCACAATATCTTTCTATGACATATTTGCCTTGGAAGTTGCCCTTCCAAGGGCAACTTGGAGCCCTATTCACTGTAGGAGGGGACCATGCAAGGGCATAGACACCAGGAGGTGGGGATCATTGGAGACTGGCTACCACAAAATTGAATATCTCTTCTTCACTAAAAATATCAATATGTTAAGGACACGACATTGGCATAGTAAAACATATCTATCTTAACCCTAGCCAATATGTCTAATATATAATACATTTCATCTATCTACCTTAGCTCTATCTTGTCTAAAAGGGAATTGTTTTAATTTGTGAATCTTTATTCACAAAATAATGCTATTAAGCATTAACATTGTTCTTTGTGGAATATATCAACAGAGAAGTTCATAAAATATAAATGTATAGTTTGCCTAAACTATAAAGTTGAACACTCATGAAACTACTACCCAGGTCAAAAATAAAGCATTGCTAGATTCCCAGAAGCCCCAAGAACCTCCCATCCTGACTTTTGTAGTAATAATTTTCTTGCTTCTCTCCCCATTTATGTGTTTCTCAACAGTATAGTTTTGTTTTGCTTTTCCTTTTGTATCTTGCCCACACATAGTACCTTGTACATTTGCTGAAATAAATGGCAGGGATTGGTTCCCAATATCTGGCACTGATAGTTGACATAGGTTCACTAATCTATATCTGTTAATCATTTCTGAATTCTTTACTTATTTGTCTATTAAGTGGCAAAGTGTGAAAATATCCTCAGAACATGGCAGCTGGCTTCCCCTAGAGTAAGTGATCCAAAAAAGAGCAAGGTACCTGGGTTAAGTGATGGGACTTTTGATAATTCTTCCGTCCTGCCTTTCATACCTTCTCTCATGTAATAACAGTAATATCGGTGATATAATTTTGGTATACACTTCTATTTTTTTATGAAGACAAATATGAACTCTGCAGCTTAAAGTTTTCGGTAGTAACTCTCTGTTAAAGTCCTATTATTGGTTTAAGTCTTCTTTAAATGTTCTTAGATACAAAGAAGAGTATTTAACATTTTCCATGAAGTAGCTGTAGTGAAATTAGTTTTTTGTTTTCCCTTTTGCAATATTTCTTTCATAATGAATAGAACATTTCAATATATAGTGATATATAGCTGACAGTTTTCATGAATATGAAAACAATCCCGAGATAAGGAACGAAACAAAGCACAGTTGCTAAGCAACTTAACAAAAATTTTGATATCTACTAATGACAATTCAGAAGTATAATCTTCATAACAAAACCAAGAATTGATTCTGTATATCTCTGAAAAAGAAACAAATAGGTCTCATAAATGATTATATATTTTTAAAAAATCATGTTAAACTTGATTCTTGCAAACTTTCCAAGTTATCTTATTTAAAGTATTCCTGTTTTCCATTACTAGTGCCTGGAGCAATGCCCAGCACATAGTCAGCACTCAATAAATTTTTGTTGCATGAATGAATGTGGAGCTTAAATAAGATTATTTTAGAATAGTGAACATTTTGAATTTGAATTGGTATCTTAAAATAGTATTGCTGTAGTATTCATTGTTAGCTCTTTTCTGAGGCATGGGGAACTTTGGGTATTAGAACTAGTAGTCTGCTAATATTGTCCGACTCAAACTTGAACTTTTAATAGAGGTTAAATGAAAAATAGAGTGAAAGGATTAGGTCTCTCTATAGTCTACAAAGTTTTTAGGACTTCACAAGCAGATTATTTTGAATGACACTAGTACAATTAAGTCTTATATATGGATGCTTTATGCAGGAATGAAGTGAAAGAATGGGGGAGAGGAAATGAAGATCATTCATTTTATTTTTTTTATTTTTATTTTTATTTTTTAAATAATTTTATTTATTTATTTTTTCCCCCCAAAGCCCCAGTAGATAGTTGTATGTCATAGCTGCACATCTCTCTAGTTGCTGTATGTGGGACACGGCCTCAGCATGGCCGGAGAAGCTGTCTGTCGGTGCGCACCCGGGATCCAAACCCGGGCTGCCAGCAGCGGAGCGCGCGCACTTAACCGCTAAGCCACGGGGCCGGCCCAGATCATTCATTTTAAACCAAGGAATCTAATAAACATTCAACTAGTGGATTGCATTGCTCCAAATTTACTTTTCATCTTGGATAGTGTACATTTGTCATGCATTTGATATTAAACATTAACCTAAATCAAACATTGTGTGATTTTATGTACATTTTTTCATCTCTGTTTGCAGACTTATGTTGTTAATAGTGGTTGAATTCTATCCCATTTTTATTGTGTTGCGCTTGCCCCCTTTTCTTTTTTTTTTTCTTTTTATAATGTTATTTATTTATTTATTTTTTCCCCCAAAGCCCCAGTAGATAGTTGTGTGTCATAGCTGCACATCCTTCTAGTTGCTGTATGTGGGATGCGGCCTCAGCCTGGCCGGAGAAGCAGTGCGTCAGTTTGCGCCCAGGATCCGAACCCGGGCCGCCAGCAGCCGAGCACGCACATTTAACCACTAAGCCAGGGGGCCGGCCCCCCCTTTTCTTGAAAGAGAGGTTTATTGCTGCTCTTTTTAGTGGTCACACACAGCAAATTCTAACTGGGCAGCACAACTTTCTGAGCCATTCTCGGTGTTTTACCTTTGCTCTTAACACTGTTTTATTCTTTTCTTGGAATATTTCTTTGCCAGGTGGTCATTAACACTCCCCTGTAATCGTTAGCCTTTGGCAGATGTCTCTGACTCTTTTCTCTGCTGTCACTTTGGATCTTGTCAGGGACTAGTTATCTTGTTATTCAGTCGATTTTGGTGGAAAGAGTGTTGGAGTTTCTCGCATGCACTAGGCTCTGTTAACTCCCTATACTACTGCCCTCTCCCTGCCCCATTGAGCCTTTGAGGCGATGGCAGAAGTAGGGAGAAGAATTTAAACAACAGGCTCTCCAGGTAGCTCTAGTGCCTGAGCAGTTCACCCAGGCACTAGTTCCTGGGTACCCCTCTGGAGGATTGTTTCTTTTTTTTTTTTTTAAAGATTTTATTTATTTATTTATTTTCCCCCCAAAGCCCCAGTAGATAGTTGTATGTCATAGCTGCACATCCTTCTAGTTGCTGTATGTGGGACGTGGCCTCAGCATGGCCAGAGAAGCGGTGCGTCTGTGCGCGCCTGGGATCCGAACTCGGGCCGCCAGCAGTGGAGCGCACGCACTTAACCGCTAAGCCACAGGGCCGGCCCTGGAGGATTGTTTCTTAGTCAGTAGAACAGGTGTGGTGATGAACAGATGCAAGTGAATGTTTTATTGCTTACTCTGGTGTCTGATGTGAGCAGAGTTCTGGGGTGAGGTGTCATCCAAGGTGAAGTATTCAAAAGTTTTCACACCACCTTGCCTAGATTTATGCATTTATATAATCTTCAAAGACTTTCCTTGTTTGGTTCCTTTGTTCTAAGGTTCTGCCTAATATCTGCCTTGGTTGTCTTTGGGCTGTACCATGGTACTGGTTATTTCTGTGCTCTTTGTATATTACCATGTCAGTCTAATAAAGGGAGTAGTTGGTGTCCTGGGCCACTTGATTGGTGTCTGCAATATCTTGCTAATGTGAGAAACCATTTTATGCTTCAGTGGTCAAAATTAGTTTTTGTTAGCTTACTCGCTTATAGAGTTCATTTTTTTAAGGAAACTTTTTATTCAACTATAATATACACAAAGAAAAGTACACAAGTCCTGGGGCCGGCCCCATGGCTTGGCGGTTGAGTGCTCGTGCTCTGCCGCTGGCAGCCGGGGTTCGGATCCCAGGCGCGCACCGACGCACCGCTTCTCCGGCCATGCTGAGGCAGCATCCCACACACAGCAACTAGAAGGATGTGCAACTATGACATACAACTATCTACTGGGGCTTTAGGGAGAAAAAGGGAAAAAAAAGGAGGAGGATTGGCAATAGATGTTAGCTCAGGGCCAGTCTTCCTCAGCAAAAAGAGGAGGATTGGCAGGGATGTTAGCTCAGGGCTGATCTTCCTCACACACAAAAAAAAAAGTACACAAGTCCTAAGTGGGCAGCCTAGTGAGGTTTTACAAAGTGAATCACCCGTGTAACCACCACCCAGATCAAAAAATAAATTATTACCAACACCTCGGAACACCCCCCTTATGTACCCTCCCCTTATATATTACCTCCCTCCAAAGGTTGAAGTTCGTTTTGTTATAATATATAGGTAGCTTTAAATGATCTTAATCAATGGGTGATTTTTTTTTGGTTGGCCGCCATCATTTTGTGTTGAAAATTTAACTCTACTTTGCCTCTCAGGTGATTACTGATAAACTCAAAAGTAATCTCTCTTGGGGGCTGGCCGTTTGGCTTAGTGGTTAAGTGCACGCACTCCACTACTGGTGGCCCAGGTTTGGATCCCGAGCGCACACCGACACACCGCTTGTCCGGCCATGCTGAGGCAGCGTCCCACATACAGCAACTAGAAGGATGTGCAACTACGACATACAACAATATAATGGGGCTTTAGGGAGAAAAAGGAGGAGGATTGGCAATAGATGTTAGCTCAGGGCCGGTCCTTCTCAGCAAAAAGAGGAGGATTAGTATGGATGTTAGCTCAGGGCTGATCTTCCTCACCAAAAAAAAAGAGTAATCTCTCTTTGGTTATATACCCCACACTTGATATGATTGTTGCTGCTAGCTGTGTTTCTGTGTGGTCCACATCTTTTGTGGAGCTAATATAGGACCCTAGTAACTTTGGCATCTTTACAGCTAAGATTGTATTACAAGGACTTTTTTACTTGCTTTTTTTTTAAAAAAAAAAGTAATATAGTTCTATAATGTTTATACAATTATTAAATTTAAATTTAACTTGAATTAAAGTTAAATTCAAAACTAAAGCTAAAGTATCCAAGCTGAAAGTTAAAGCTCTATGTTAAATTAAAATTAAATTTTAAATATCTATTACTTTCAGATTTAAAAATGTATTTTAATTCGATCCTCTGAGGTAATGATGTTGAGCAATTTGGGGTATACCCAAACCAAGAGTTAGCATGTTAGAACTTTGGATGAAAAATGATGGACAACCGCTGAAGTGTGTTAAGTAGAAGAGTGACAAGGTCAATATTATTTGTGGTTAAAACTAATTTTTCTACAGCTTCCTAAATTTCAAGAAAGTTTGGTTAAATAAACATGGGGTTGTTTTCCAGCAGAATCTACTCAAGAGCTTTCGTTCCTCCTCACATACTGAAATGGAATATATAACTCCATTCTTCATGGGTGGTTTGGAACCAGTATTAGAAATTATAAAGGAGGCATCTGACAACTTGCTTAACGTAAAAAAGGCTGAACAAAGATAAGATTCTTGCAAATTCTTAATTTGTAATACTTGGGTTAACAAATGTTTTCAGGGGGCTGGCCCCGTGGCTTAGCGGTTAGGTGCGCGCGCTCCACTACTGGCGGCCCCAGTTCAGATCCCAGGTGCTCACCGCTGCACCGCTTGTCCAGCCATGCTGAGGCAGCGTCCCACATACAGCAACTAGAAGGATGTGCAACTATGACATACAACTATCTACTGGGGCCTTTGGGAGAAAAATGGAAAAAAAAAAAGGAGGAGGATTGGCAATAGATGTTAGCTCAGTGCCGGTCTTCCTCAGCAAGAAGAGGAGGATTGGCATGGATGTTAGCTCAGGGCTGATCTTCCTCACCAAAAACACCAAAAAAAACCCAAATGTTTTCATTGGTGTTGTTAAAATGTTTTTAAATAGAAAAAAATATATATTAATCTAATGGTGAAATCTATTTTGTCATTGTAAATCTAGTAAGTAGAAATTGATATCTTGATTTAACTTGCATTTTAACTAGGCAAGTTAGGTTTCTTTATATATTTATTAACCATTTCTATTTCTTCCATGAAATCACTCTTCATAACCATTTTTTGCTTAGCTTATCTTTCACTTTTGTAAAGAAGACTTCTATCATGTAGTCTGCCACTAATACTAGATTTTCTTTTGACCTTAGCGCTTGTCTGTTATTTTTGTACAGAAACTTGAAATTCTTAACGGGTTAAATGTATATCACTTCCTATATGCCTTCAGAGGTTTTTCATCTTGCTAAGGAAGCTTTTTCCATCCTAATATTATAAAAATAATGTCTCCCCATGTTTTTATAATTTTATGTGTAGATCCAGTAGTTAATTTGAAATTTTTTTGTTGATTTAAAATCCCACTCCATTTTCCACATGTCCATTTTCGTTGACATTGTTCATTGACGTAGAGTAGAAGGTTGCTAGGCTGGTGTTACATTTTTTTCCTACAGCTTTGAAGAAACGTTTTAAATTTAGGACAGTTTCCTTTCATTTGTTTAAAAAATCTTTTTCTTTTCTTATCTTTTAATGTCTAGCCTTCTATCTAGGGACACTACTATGTTCCTCCAACTGTGCTTTCTTTTATAACTTTCTCTTTATATTTTGTATAGTTTTATTATGTCTTTTACATCTTTCTTTTTTGGTTTTCTGTGAGGAAGATTAGCCCTGAGCTAACATGCGATGCCAATCCTCCTCTTTTTTTGCTGAGGAAGATTGGCCCTGGGCTAACATCTGTGCCCATCTTCCTCCACTTTATATGGGACGCCGCCACAGCATGGCTTGACAAGCGGTGCATCGGTGCGCGCCCAGGATCCGAACCTGTGAACCCTGGGCCACCGCAGCAGAGCATGCTCAATTAACCGCTATGCCACCAGGGCAGCCCCAACATCTTTCTTTTTTTAACAGCTTTATTGAGATGTTATTTACATGCATTTTCCTTAAGATAATCCTTACTGCTATGTTTAAATTTAAACTTTAAACTAAATGTCTATGGTTGGTTGTTGCTGGTATATGTTAAAGCTGTTGAGTCTTTAGTATCTGTAAGGAGCCACCTGTTTTACTCTCCTTAAAAATTTAGTAGATTTTTCTTTGATTCTCTTCAATTTTCTAGAGAGGCTATTATATCTGTAAAAAATAATTATCTTCCAATTCTAATATCACTTGTTTCTTTTTATTTTTTTATCACACTGTCTAGTGAATATAAATTCTCACCTTTAATCCTAGTATCCAAAAACAATAGTTCCATTAGGCTTTACGTGCTTCGAATATCTGCAGGTACCAGCAAACGTCAAGGTAGTAGTCCTGATTCAGCAAACAAAATGCTATGTTTCCAAAAGAACAATTATGAAGTCTATATACCAGTAAGGGAAATTAGTGATTACAGCGGAAAAATAATTAAATGCCAGCAGATTAGTCATTGACGTTATGAATCATTTCTGTTTTGTACAGTTGCCTCCTTAGAAATTGCAACAGTAACTTTGTTTCTCAGAACAGTCTTTTCTTCTCTCTCCATCAGTTTTTATATGCTTAGTAGTGAATGGCCCTAAACCACACTAGTCCGCCAGAGGTTTTTTAGAATATCCCAGGTTATCACTCTTGATCCTGGTCTCACCTGCCTTAAGAGCTCCCTGGGGGTGATTTAAATAGGTTGTCCCATCCAGACCAGGTTGTCAGAAATAGTTTATTTGTTTGTTTATTTATTTATTTATTTTTTGTGAGGAAGATCAGCCCTGAGTTAACATCCATGCCAATCCTCCTCTTTTTGATGAGGAAGACCAGCTCTGAGCTAACAACTATTGCCAATCCTCCTCCCCCCACCGCCACAAAGCCCCAGTAGATAGTTGTATGTCATAGTTGCACATCCTTCTAGTTGCTGTATGTGGGAAGTGGCCTCAGCATGGCCAGAGAAGCGGTGCGTCGGTCCGTGCTCGGGATCCAAACCCGGGTCGCCAGTAGCGGAGCACAAGCACTTAACCACTAAGCCACGGGGCCGGCCCTCAGAAATAGTTTAGAATGTACTTTTCAGAGCTATTCATAAACAGGCTCTTGACGCAGAATAATTTATAACCCAGGGTAAGGTGACTGTCATAGAAATGCTAGAAAATCTTTTCCCAATGATCATCAGACTGATCTGTCTTCTATCTTCAATTCTTCTCTGAAAGGGCTAAATCAAAAGTCACCAATACCTTAACTGCCAAAGAAAATTCTAGGTCCTCATAACTTTTCTTCAGCAGTTCAAATTACTGGTTACGCTCCCTTCTCTGGGAAGTTCGTTCTTTGCTTGGCTTCTGCAACACCACTTTCCCCCATCACTCCTCAGCTCTTCAGTCAGCCTGTCTATAATATGCCTACGTGAGCTTATTCATGGCCACACCTTAAGCAGTCACCAATGGGCTGGTTACTATGAAATCCTACCTCTTGCCTGTTTGAGAATGGCATAGGGAGGGAGCAGAGAGGAAACCAAGAATAACATTTGGAGGTGTTTGGATCCAGGAAGGGCTCTGGGGAGGTGTTGACCCTTGAGCTACATCTTAAAAGCAGAGCAAGCATTATCTTTATGTCAGAGATCCCAGAAATAGAACCAACTATATATCGTAATTAAATAAACAGTTTTATAATCACAGAAGCTATCTGGTGTCAATACAATTGGCAAAATTCTTCCTTAAATAACATCCTTGCTTCATGAGGCTTGTTTTCCAAAAATCTTAGAATTGCCTTTGTACCATCTTTTCTCTGGTGGCAAACTCTTGTTTTAGTCACTTCAGAAGGGTCTCCTCCGTGAAGCCTTCCCACTCTTTCTAAACAAAGAGTCTGGCCCTACTTTGTACCCTTATCCTTACAAATGTCTTATAGTGCCCCCAGCGAAATTACAATAGAAAAATGCATTGCTAATATTTTCTCCATTAGTGGAAATGATACCATACATTCAACTTTGTGTTTCTATCATTTCACTTACAGTATAACTTAATCAGCTTCCCAGGTAATTACAAACAATTTGCGGTGTGTTATAATTAGACAAAATGTCTCCTTGTTAACTTGACAGTATTTTGGGCCTGGCTACTAATTGCTTTATCTAAATTCACATACTACTGTTTTGTTTTGTTTTTTGTGTGTGTGTGAGGAGGACCAGCCCTGACCTAACATCCAATGCCAATCCTCCTCTTTTTTCCTGAGGAAGACTCGCCCTGGGTTAACAACATCTGTGCCCATCTTCCTCTACTTTATATGGGACGCCGCCACAGCATGGCTTAACCAGCGGTGCGTCGGTGCACGCCCGGGATCCAAACCGGCAAACCCCGGCCCGCCGCAGCAGACCGTGTACACTTACCTGCTTGTGCCACCGGGCCGGCCCCAAATTCACATACTTCTTAATTTACATTAATTTATTTCAGCTGTTATCTAAGCCTTAATATACATTGAATATTTGTCGACTTACAGATTCAGTTTAACTGAAAATAGAGAGATTTTTTTAACATCACTGGAGTTGGTCCTTTCCATCCAGAGATCTGCCTGTAGCTTGTCTCTTGAGCTGTGACCCCACTGATGCAGTGACTCTTTCCTGGAGCTTGTCCTCCATCACCGAGGGCCATAAGCGATTGAGTCCCAAGCTTGTATTGAGAATAAAATACGCTATGTCCCAAAACTTTGGCCAGGCTTTAGGTAGTCAATCATGTTTTCTTTCTCCCTTTTGTTTTTTTTTTTTAAATTACTGAGGTAGAATTAACATAGAATGAAATATTCTGTTACCAAATACACAGTTTGATCAGTTTCGACAAATGAGGGTGTCATTTGCTTACACTGATGGTTCTTGGGCTCTGCTTTCTGTATATTTGTTATATATCTCGTTTTAAGGTTCAGTGGAACTCGTTACCTGATTGCTTTATTCCATCCCCATGGGACAGTTACTACCCATGAATTTTGAAGAGTTCTCTTACTTCTGCACAGAATCTGCACAGACTTCGTCAAACAGATTTGCTGCTTCTCTTCAATTGGCACTCAAATGAGGCTCTTCTCAAACTTTTTGTTCATTAATTATCAGCTACTTTCAAAACTGAGAGCATATGGCCTTCATTTCGCCAAATTTGGTTGCAGCAGTCTTTTTTTCCCCCTAGTATTTGCTTTTGTTGTTTATTTCTCTACATCTACAGAGATATGATTAGATAACACGTTGGTATCTACCCAGAACTCTTTTGTTCAAATAATTTTAATGATAGGTTGAGTGAAAATAGCAGAATGCAGGATTTAAATGTAGGAGAGATCCAGAAATATTAAGAATGATGGCAATACAATGGATTTTTAAATAGAGATTTTAATCAGAAAGGTTATATCTAATACATTAATCTATAGATTAATGACAATGACTTATTTTCTGTTGTTGAAATCCTGCCTCATTTTCTCTGCAATGCAGAGTATTAGAATGTAGTGGACACAGGAATAAACATTAAGTATGGAGATTAGTTCTCGGAGTATGCCATTTTTGCTTTAAGATGCTTTTTAGTTTCTTAGCATCATCTGTAAATTTATGAGCGTCCTTTCCTTAATTAACAGTACAGTTCGGGGCCGGCCGGGTGGCATAGCAGTTAAGTGCTCGTGCTCCGCTTTGGCGGCCCGGGGTTTGCAGGTGCGGATCCTGGGTGTGCACCCACGCACCGCTCGTCAAGCCATGCTGTGGCTGTGTCCCAAATAAAGTAGAGGAAGATGGGCACGGATGTTAGCTCGGGGCCACTCTTCTTCCGCAAAAAGAAGAAGATTGGCATGGGATGTTAGCTCAGGGCTAATCTTCCTCACAAAAAAAACAAAAACAAAAAAACAGTACAGTATGTTGTAATAGCCAAAACAATCTTGAGAAGAAAGAGTAAAGTTGGAGGACTCACACTTCTCAATTTTAAAATGTATTACAAAGCTACAGTAATCAGGAAAGTGTAGCTCTTGCATAAGGGTAGACATACAGATCAGTGGAATAGAATTGAGTGTCAAGAAATAAGCCCTCGCACTTATGTAAAGTCAATTGATTTTGAACAAGAATTCCAAGATTATCCCTTGGGGAAAGAATACTCTTTTCAACAAAAGGTGCTCGGACAACTGGATATCGACATACAAAAGAATGAAGTAGGACCCCTACCACACACCACATAAAAAATTTAATTCAAAATGGATCATAGATCCAAATACCAGAGCTAAAACTATGAAATCGTTAGACAAAAACATAACTATAAATCCATTTGTTTGGATTTTTTTTCTTAGATTAACACACCAAAAGTACAAATGACAAAACAAAAAAAGATAAATTGGACTTCCTCAAAATTTAAAACTTTTGTGCTTCAAAGAGCTCTATCATGAAAGGTTAGAGAAAGCTAAGAATGGGAGAAAGTATTTGCTAATCAAATATCTGGTAAGGGGCTTGTATATGGAATATAAAAAGAACTCATAGAGGTGTGCTCAGAGCAGGGGGTCTGAAGAAATGACTCCTCTGTTTAAAACACACCCAACAGGAATCTGGGTTCATTGTGACAAGGGGCACAAAACTTGTGGCCTTCCTGTGAACAAACACCCTACACATAGACAAAAACAATCTCCTATATCTCAATAATAAAAGGACAAGCTAAACTAAAAATTGGTAATGTATTTGAATAGACCTTTTCCAAAGAAGATATACAGATGACCAATAAGCACATGAAAATATGCTCAACATCATTAATCATTGGGGAAATGCAAATCAAAATCAAAATAAGATACCACTTCACACTAGGATGGCTATGACCAAAAGGTCAGACAATAACAAGTGTTGGCAAGGATGTAGAGCAGTTGGAACTCTGTACATTCCTATTGTGAATGTAAAATGTTTCCTCCACTTTCCAAAACAGTCTGGTAGTTCCTTAAAAGGATAAACATAGTTACCATATGACCAACCAATTCTACTCCTAGGTATATACCCAAGAGAAATGAAAACACGTCTACACAAAAATTTGTTACGTGAATGTTCATAGCAGCATCAATCATAATAGCAAAAGTGGAAACAATCCAGATGGCAATCAACCAGTGAACAGATAGACATAGTGGTATATTCATGCAGTAGAATATTATTTGGCAATAAAAAGGAATGGAGATACTGATAAGTGCTACAAACATGAATTAACATTATGCTAAGTAAAAGAAGCCAGACACAAAAGGCCACATGTTATAGGATTCCATTCGTATGAAATATCCCAAATAAGCAAAATCCATAGAGATAGGAAGTAGATTAGCAAGTGAAGGGGCTGAGAAAAAGGAGAAATGTGGCGTGACTGCTAATGGGGTTTTCTTTTGGGGAATGAAAATGTTCTAAAATTATGTAGTGGCAATGGTTGGCTAAATCTGTGAATATACTAATAACCATTGAATTGTGTATGTTAAAAGGATGAAGTTTATGATATTTAAATTATATTTCAATAAAGCTGATATCAAAAGACAAATGCATTGTATGTATGAAAGACATTTATTTAAAATATTTGTCATTCCAGCATTATTCAATTTGGTATATGTTTTTAGCACAGGTACTAAAAGAATGTATGATGTTGCATAGGATTTAACAATTTCCTAATATATAATATAAATTATTAGAATAATATTTAAAAATGAAAGGACGTTAGTCATGAATATTACTCCCTGAAGTTTGGATACACCATTTATCATCTAAAGAGACTCTGCCCTGTAGCCCCAGCTTCAAAAGCTTACAAATTAATACATCCGTCTTGTTATAAATAATGTAATTCTTGGGCAGGCCCCGTGGCTTAGCCGTTAAGTGCACGCGCTCCACTGCTGGCAGCCTGGGTTCGGATCCCGGGAGCGCACTGCTTCTCCGGCCATGCTGGGGCCGCGTCCCACATACAGCAACTGGAAGGATGTGCAGCTATGACATACAACTATCTACTGGGGCTTTGGGGGGAAAATAAATAAATAAAATCTTTAAAAAAATAATAATAATGTAATTCTTGACAACAGTTTTTAAATTTAGAATATTTGTATCATTTAAACTGTTTCTGAAATGAGTTGTCCTCTTATTAATAGTGTAACTTGCAGTTTTTGAAATGTTCACAAAATGCGACCACATTGGGTTTTTGTGGTTTTTAGCCATTCATTCAACAAATATTTGATGAGAGCCTCCCATGAGCTGAGTTCTATGCTCAGGAGCCAAGTTTGCAGTAATAAAGCAAAAAGACATAAAATAGTGGCTAATATTTGTTAGATCCTAGCTCTGTGCTACTATAGAAAGGTTAAGAAACTTGCTAAAATGTCCTGAGCCAGTAAATGCCTATGCAGTTTCTATTTTTTGTTCTTAATTTTGATTGTTACACTTTTTGTTTAACTATCACATACGTGCAGAAGACTACAGAAATCCTAAGGTCACAAACTTTTTCTAAAGTGAACACACTTGTGTCACCAGCATCCAATATTACTAGCGTGTCAGAAGCACTCTTCTTGCCCCCTCCCAGTCACTAGCTACTCCCTAAAATTAACTGTTCTCCTGCCTTGTAACATTAGTGACTAATCTTGCCTGATTTGAACTTGATATAAATGCAGTCTTACCGTATGGATTCTTTTGCGTCTTTCTGTTTTCATGCAGCGTTATAATTGTGAGATTAATCCATGTTATTTGTAACTGTAGATCGTTCTCATTCTCATTGGTCGATAGTGTTCTATTATTATGAATAGTTAAAATTTGTTGAGCCGTTCTTCTGATAATTGATATTTGGGTTGTTTCCAGTTTGGGATAATTATGAATAGTGGTATTATCTTTGGGAAATATAGGAATATATTTCTTTTGACTGGCCCTGGGCTAACATCTGTGCCTATCTTCCTCTACTTTATATGGGACATCGCCACAGCATGGCTTGACAAGCGGTGCTTCAGTGTGCACCGGGGGTCGGAACCCGTGAACCCGGGGCTGCCAGGGCGGAATGCGTGCACTTAACCGCTACGCCACTGGGCCTGGCCCCTATAAGAATATGTTTCTGTTTGTTATATACCTAGATGTGGAATTTGTAGATTGTAAGGGTATGCATATGTGCAGCTTTGGTTGATGCTAACACACAGTTTTCCAAAGTTGTTATCACTTTTTACATTCACATAAGTAATAATGTATAAGTGTTCCAGTTGCTCCACATTCTTATAAATACTTGATATTTTTTATCTTTCTCATTTTAGACATTCTACTGGGCGTGTAGTACTTTTTTTTAAGACCTCTTTCTTTTTTAGTTGAAAAAAACACATATAAAATTTACCATCTTAACCATTTTTAAGTGTACAGCTCAGTAGTGTTACATATATTCACATTGCTGTGAAACAGATCTCCACAACTTTTTCATCTTGCAAATCTGAAACTCTATACCCATTAAATAACACACCATTTTCCCATCACCCCAGCCCCTAGTAACTACCATTCTACTTTATGTTTCTAGAATTTGACTACTTAGGTACCTCATATAAGTGGAATCAGACAGTATTTGTCTTTTTGTGATTGGCTTATTTCATCTCGCATTACGTCCTCAAAGTTCATCCATGTTGCAGTGTGTGACAAGATTTCCTTTTTAAGTCTGAATAATATTCCCTTGTGTGTATAAACCACATTTTCTTTATCCATTCATCTGTCAATAGACATTTGGATTACTTCCACCTCTTGGCCATTGTGAATAGTGATGCTATGAACATGGATATGCAAATATCTGTTCAAGACTCTGCGTTCAATTCTTTTGGATATATGTATACTCAGAATTGGGATAGCTAGATGGTATGGTATTTCTATTTTTAATGTTTTGAGGAACTTCCATACTGTTTTCCATAGCAGTTGCACCATCTTATAACCCCACCAGCATATGTAGTGTTTAAAATTTTTTTTTTACTTTGCTAGATGACTAATAACATTGAGCATATTTTCATATGCTCATCATCTGTTTAAATATTCTCTTGTGTTGAGCCTATTCATTTTTTTTTTCGGCCAACTCTCTATTGTGTTTTTATTACTCATTTGGAGAAGTTTTTTATACATTTTGGGTAAGAATATTTTGGCAATTATATGTATTGCAAATGTTTCTCCCACTATATTGCTGGCCCCTTTATACTTTCCTAATCTTTTGCTGGTTAATGTTTTTGATGAACAGAAATTCTCGGGTTTTTGTTTTTTGTTTTTTGTTTTTGTGGGGAAGATCAGCCCTGAGCTAACATCCATGCTAATCCTCCTCTTTTTGCTGAAGAAGACCAGCTCTGAGCTAACATCTGTTGCCAATCCTCCTCTTTTTTTTTTTTCCCCCAAAGCCCTAGTAGATAGTTGTATGTCATAGTTGCAAATCCTTCTAGTTTCTGTATGTGGGACGCGGCCTCAGCATGGCCGGACAAGTGGTGCGTCAGTGAGCGTCCGGGACCGAACCCGAGCCGCCAGTAGCAGAGCGCGCGTGCTTAACCGCTAAGCCACGGGGCCGGCCCTTGATGAACAGAAGTTCATATTTCAGTATAATGCAACTTCTTAACATTTTCCCTTATAATTATTAAAGTTTGGAACCTATTTTAAAATGTTTTACCTGCTCCAAGGTCATGAAAATGTTTTCTTCTAAAAACTTATTATTTTATCTTTCATATTTAGATCTACAATATAACTCAAGTTACTCATGTGAAGTAGGAGTCAGGATTCATTTTTTTTTCCATATAGATATCTACACAGTACCATTTATTGAAAAGACTACTTTTTGCATTGCACTGCAATATCAACTTTGTCATAAGTCAGGTGTTCATATTTATATGGATGTTCTGCACCCTATTCTATTTCATCGATCTCTTTATCTGTCACTGCACCAATGAGAAACTGTTCTTAATTACTACAGCTTTACAATAGATCTTGATATCTGGTAAATCACTTTCTCTGTCTTTCTTCCTTTTCTTGACTCTTCTTGGTCCTTTGCGTTTTCATATAAACTTTGGAACAAATTTGTCAATTTCCACTCAAAACAAATCAAACTCTGATAGGACCTTGGGATTGCATCAAATCTAGAAATCACTTTGGGGAAAATTGACATCATTATAATAACGACTATTGCATGAACATGATCTCTCTCTCCATTTATTTAGGTCTTCTTTAATTTCTTTCAATAATATTTTTTATACCTTTCCGAGGTCTTACACAGGTTTAATACTTGTTTTACTATGTTTAGATTGCTATGAGAAAGTATCAGACTGGGTGGCTTATAAACAACAGAAATTTATTTCTCACAGTTCTGAAGTTTGGAAGTCAAAGATTAGGGTGCCAGCAGGGTTGGGTGAGGGCCATCTTTTCTTTGTGTCTTCACATGGTAGAAGGGACTAAGGAGCTCTGTCAGGTCTCTTACAAGAACACTAATCCCACACCACTCCCAAGGACTTCCCCATCATGACCTAATCACCTCCCCAAGGCCCCACCTCCTAATACCATCACATTAGGATTTAGAATTTAATATATGAATTTGAGGTGGACACAAATATCCATACCATAGCAACACTTAAGCAGCTTTTTGAACCTGGAACTGAAATTAGAGACTCATCTTCTTAATTTTCTATTGTTCACTGAAGGAAATTTGGAAAATCTGGAAAAAACACAAGTACTATGAATAAATAGCATTTTAGCATTTCCCATACAAAGACTGGATCGATATAACTCTGTTATTGGTTTGACAACTTGAAAATTATCTTGTATAACTTTGTTTGATACAATATATATCATTTTGTATTTGAGCTTATTTGAAAGCAAATGTATTCTTATTTGGCTGTAAAAGGACATATAAATATAGAAAAAAATTTTAATATAAATAATTGTGTTTAGGGGGAAGGTCCTAAAGCCAACTCTACTCAAGGGATGCCTTGGTAGCAATGATTGTTAACCATCTGGAGTGACAGAAGAAAGTGATATTGGGTAACTAACATCTTAAGAAGTTTCATCTCAAGTTTATGTAATTATTATAGCATCAGAAATGGAATATTATGCCATTGGTTGCTCCATTTTGGTCACAGGGGTGGGCAGTTTTATCATTTATGGATTATGTACTGATTAATGTGGTCAGTCTCTATGCTTTGTAAATTTGTGATGTATGGAAGGAGTTTTAAATAGAGTTGGATGGTTTTATGTGGTGTCAACATTTTTATGTAATTTTTTTAATGAACACTGGGACCACTGGGCAATGTTTTTAATACTGTTGAAGCCTTTTTAGCACCCCATGCGTATGATGCAGGATAAGTGGATAAATATTCAAAATTAATTGTTGTGTTTTGCATTCACTATGTCAGCTGGACCACCTTAATCTTACAATAAAATGAGTATGATAAATTCTGTGGTAACATGGAAGAATCACAAGAATTGTAGGAGTATTTCTTTATATTAATTATTCTATATAGTAAAACCATTCGCCCAAGGAAAAGATCCATAACTTTCCTCAAATGCTAAATTTCAGTGCTCAAGTTTATTTTGAATGTTGGGAGTCCGTGGTTATTTCTAGCTAGATTTGTCCTTTTGTGACATTTATGGAAGGGCAGGGCAGTTAGTTAGGCTCTTTTCCACAGGATCCTCTGTTGTCTTTTTGCAATATTATATCAGCAGTGAAATAAAATAGACTGCTTGGTCTACTTTTACAGATCATAACCACATACCGCAGATTTCTGTTCTGCTTGTTGTTTGTTGGTCAAGTAACCTGGAATACTCTGTGATGAGTTGTGTGAAGGCAGCTAGTCTGACATGTGAAGGTCCTGTAGGCTTCAACCCTTTGAGAAATAATAATTTTTAAAAAACTAAGATGGAATAATACAGAGCTTTAAAAGCAATATCCATTGCTTTTGACTTTTTCTTGTTTTGCATAAATGAATGCATTCTGCTCTTACAGGTTTTAAGAAGAAGCAGTGATGAAGAGAAAGTTCTTTGTTTGGTTCGGCAGCGTACAGGCCACCACTGTCCAACAGCCGTGATGGTGGTGCTCATCATGGTATGGGACGGCATTCCTCTCCCGATGGCTGACAGATTGTACACGGAGCTTACTGAAAATCTCAAGTCATACAATGGTCATCCCACAGACCGAAGATGCACTCTCAATGAAAAGTAAAAAATCTGTTTTGTACTGCTTTGCTGTTCAGACCTCTATTATATAATGTTAGATTGTTAATTTTAACTACCAACAACTACATATGTTATATGTGAGAACAGGATTTTAGGTATTGTGCAACTAAAAAGAGTGAATATTTCTAGGGGCCGGCCCCGTGGCTTAGTGGTTAAGTGTGCGCGCTCCGCTACTGGCAGCCCGGGTTTAGATCCCGCGCACACACCGACGCACCGCTTGTGCGGCCATGCTGAGGCCGCGTCCCACATACAGCAACTAGAAGGATGTGCAACTATGACATACAACTATCTACTGGGGCTTTGGGGAGAAAAAGGGAAAAAAAGGAGGAGGATTGGCAATAGACGTTAGCTCAGGACCGGTCTTCCTCAGCAAAAAGAGGAGGATTGGCATGGGTGTTAACTCAGGGCTGACCTTCCTTACACAAAACAAAAACAATTATTAAAAAAAAAAAATTATAAAAAAAAAGTAAATATTTCTTTAAAGAGAGATTTGATTTCATGGTGAGTTAGGAGCATTGTAGCATATTCTCCTTTCGGATGTTCTGTTTTTGCTTCTCTCTTTGATACCTGATCCCACTCACTCCTAGAGGCTAGAGGAGAAGGATTTTTCCATACGAGAAAATCTCCTGCATAGTACCATTTTGTATTTCCCCTAGCAATGTAAGAGAATATCTGTTTTCCTACAGTTTTGCCAATGAGTGTGTTGTCAAACTTGAGTTTTTGCCTAATTAAATAGTGATGAATGGCATCAGTTTACTTTTGATTTGCATTTTTCATATTATGAGTGAGAGTATTTTTTTCACATGCTTAAGAGCCATTTGCTATTCTTTTTTTTGTTTTTGGTCAGCCATCTGTTAATTATTCCAGCCCATATTTTTCAAGGATTGTTCACTTTTTTTACTTTTTCATATTGGGGCTATTAACCCTTTGTGATATAATTTCTAAATGCTTTTGCCAGTTTGATATTTGTCTTTTTACTTTTGCTATGTCATCTTCTGTGAAAGTTTTCTTTTTTCTTTTTCTTTTCTTTTCTTTTTTTGGTGAGGAAGATTAGCCCTGAGCTAACATCTGTTGCCAATCCTGCTCTTTTGCTGAGGGATATTGGCCCTGGGCTAACATCCATGCCCATCTTCCTCTACTTTATATGTGGGATGCCTGCCACAGCATGGCTTGATAAGTGGTGCACAGGTCTGTGCCCAGGATCCGAACCTGCGATACCCGGGCCGCTGAAACAGAACATGCAAACTTAACCACTAGGCGACCAGGCCAGCCCCAAAAAGTTTTCTTTTTTAACCTAATTAATTATATCTATCTTTCCTCTTATTTGTGTCTGGATTTTGAGTAGTATTTAACATCTTCTCTCTCGCACATTATACAGTAATTCACCCATGTTTTCTTTTAGTACTTGTTGAAATCATAAATTTTTAAAAACAGAAATCTCTGATGTATTTAAAATTTATGCTGGTCAGTAGTGGGAAGAGGAGATCCGTTTCTATCCTTTTTTCCATTTATCCCGATACTACTTACTAAAGACTACTGCTTGGGGCCAGCCTGGTAGCGAAGCGGTTAAGTGTGTGCACTGACGCACCGCATGTCAAGCCATGCTGTGGCCCTGTCCCATATAAAGTAGAGGAAGATGGGCACGTATGTCAGCCCAGGGCTGATCTTCCTCAAGGAAAAAATGGGAGGTTTCGCATCGGATGTTAGCTCAGGGCCTGTCCTCCTAATACACACGAAAAAAGAGTACTTCTTTTCCCCTTGATTTGAAATGCTACTTAATTGTACGCAAAAATTATATATGTAATGGATTCCTCTCTTATATTTGAATTCGATATCATTGTCCTGGCTTTTCAGGCACTAGTACCACATTTTTTAAATTAAAGAGGCTTTATAATATATTTTAGTATTTGGTAAGGCTAGCTCACCATTCTTGCTTTTCTTCGAGGCTTTCTCTGTTATTCTTTTTTGTTTGTTCTTCCAAATAAACTTTATAATCAATTTATCTAGTTTTAAGACAAATCTAATGATATTTTTGATGAGATTGCATTAAATTAACTTATAATGAACTGACATCTTTATGATATTGAGTCTTTCTATCCCATAACAAATTTTTTTTCTTTCTATTTGTTCAAGTTTACTTTTGTGTCCTTTGAGAATGTTTTGTGTACTTTTCCTCATGTAGGCCTCTCTTTTTTTAAAGAAATGTCATTATATAAAATACAACGAAAATATATATCATCTCCACTCTAATCCCCACATAAGATTAATTTGTATACCTACCAGAGCATTCCTTTGTGCTTATAATATCATTTCATTATATTTTTCTTATCTTTCCAATGCCAACAAGTATATATACATCCTTTTTATGGTCTGCTAATTATTTTGTTATGTGGATGCACAGTAATAATAATACCTCTTGTATGAAGACACAACTCTAAAGGATATACATATATTGTCTTATTTAATCTTCCCAAGAATCTAATAACTTAAGTTTTAATCTAGTTCATCAATGTAGATCTAGCATATCATTTTTTTAAAAATTCATATTTACAGAAAAGTTGCAGGAATACGTCAGTGATCTCTTATATATCCCTTACCTAGATTTTGCAGTTGTTAACAACGTGTCACATTTGCATTTGTATGCATAGTCACACATACACACAAAGTTACATATTATTATTATTGATTTTTTCTTTTTTTAAAGTTTTTTTTTTTTTAAGATTTTATTTATTTATTTTTTCCCCCCGAAGCCCCAGTAGATAGTTGTATGTCATAGCTGCACATCCTTCTAGTTGCTGTATGTGGGACCTGTCCTCAGCATGGCCGGAGAAGCGGTGCCTCGGTGTGCGCCCAGGCAAACCCAGGCTGCCAGCAGCAGAGTGCGCGCACTTAACAGCTAAGCCACGCGCCAGCCCAAAATGCCTGTAGGAATTGTTTTTCTTTTCTTTTTCTTTTCTTTTCTTTTCTTTTTTTTTTTTTTTTTTTGAGGAAGATCAGCCCTGAGCTAACATCTATGCCAATCCTCCTCTTTTTGCTGAGGAAGACCGGCCCTGAGCTAACATCTATTGCCAATCCTCTTCCTTTTTTTCCCTTTTTCTCCTCAAAGCCCCAGTAGATAGTTGTATGTCATAGTTGCACATCCTTCTTAGTTGCTGTATGTGGGATGCCACCTCAGCATGGAAGGACAAGTGGTGCATCGGTGCTCGCCCGATCCGAACCCGGGCCGCCAGTATCAGAGCACGTGCACTTAACTGCAAAGCCATGGGGCCGGCCCCTATTTTTTCCTTTAGGGATTATTTGTGAGGTAGTTTCAGACTTTATGTCTTTTTCCCCTGAATAATACTTCAGATGGTATTATCTAAAAATGAGGGCATTCTCTTGCATAACCGTAGTACAATGATCAAAATCAAGAAATTTAACTTTGATAAAATGCTATTATCTAATCTACAGTTAATATTCAGATATCATCTATTTCCTAATAATACACTCTATAGTAATTTTCCCCCACCCAGGATTTGATGGATTAAGTTGCTTTGTCTTTTTGGTCTCTTAATCTTTTTATCTCAATCTTTCTTTGTCTTTCATGGCATTGACATTTCTGAAGGGAACAGGCTAATTTTGTAGATTGCTACTCAGTTTTGGTTTGTCTGATTGTTTCCTCCTGATTCAGTTCAGTTCTAGGCATTATTGACAGAAATACTGCACTGAGTCCATAATATTAGGACATATTTTAAGTCAATTTGTCTCATTATCAGTCATGTTGACAGTTTAAGATATTCTGCAGAAGCTCTTTTAGGTCTCAAGAATCTTTCACATTTCCTATGTATTTAATTTTTTTAATAACTGTCAATATTAAACTACATTTTTCTCTCTTTCCCATGTATTATTTCAATGACATAAATTCCTTATTTTTCTATGTGGCAACTTTAATTTCCTTCTGCAATTTCAAATTTAACTCCTTTGCTCACATTTGCATCCTATTTTTATTCTCTATCAAGTTATTGTAACATTTTGCCCTTTTAAAACATATCTTCCATCTTTTTAAGAAGATTTAGAGGAAGTTAGAATATTTGAACTATTCTCTCTCCCTTTTTATTCCTTCATAGTGTCTTGAATGATCCTTTTTGTATTCAATGTCATCTGACATATCAGGCATTTTCCTGACTTTCACAATTAAAAGATACTAATAGTTTTGATCTCTATATTTCTATATTCTTTTCATTTTCTGTTTTTTTTTTAAGTGTGGTCTTTTTATTGTTCGTATTTTTAAGTCATTACATAAGTACTTTGTACATACTGTTAGAAGTTTCAAGCATTATGCAAACAGGAACCACAAGAGTGGACTTACATCTGTGGTTTTGTATCTTTGTGTGTATGTTCTAATCACTGTCATCCTCATGTAGAATCTATTTTAGGGCTTCAGAAATGCCCCCCAAATGATAAAAGTATCAAGTTACTGGATGAAACAGGCTTTCTGCTCAATATTTTCTCTTGTCACATTCATAAAGGCTTTCTTTAAAATTGACAAAGTGATTTCACATGCAATATATATTATCCTTTATCAATCCTCAGAGGATTATATCAATGTTATTTTACTGATGAAGGAGCTAAAGTCCAGAGAGGTAATGAGACGCTCTAATTTTCATTTCTTTTTTTTTGTGTGAGGAAGATCAGCCCTGAGCTAACATCTGCCAATCCTCCTCTTTTTGCTGAAGAAGACTGGCCCTGGGCTAACATCCATGCCCATCTTCCTCCACTTTATATGGGACGCCGCCACAGCATGGCTTGACAAGCGGTGCCTTGGTGCATGACCGGGATCCGAACCAGCGAACCCCTGGCCACTGCAGCGGATCACGTGCGCTTAACCGCTTGTGCCACCGGTCCGGTCCCTAATTTTCATTTCTGATAGGGAACAGATCCAGGATTTAATATCCAGACCCTTTATTTCCCCTCCTTGGGCATCTCCAAATCAAACAAGGTTATGGATATTTCAGATCTGTATAGTTTATTGCCATTTATTTGGATTTACAATCTTGAACAAACATTTTAGTTAAAAATTTAGTTATATTCAAGTATTTAGCTTGGTGTTGCTAACATAACACTACTTTAGACAAAATAAGTAATAAAATAGATATGTTAAAATCAGTTCCTGAAATGTTCTGTCTGAGATATTGTCCTGCTTTATCAGTTCATTCCCTTGTAATTACCATCTTGCAGTCGTACCTGTACGTGTCAAGGAATTGATCCAGAGACTTGTGGAGCTTCATTCTCTTTTGGCTGTTCATGGAGTATGTATTTCAATGGCTGCAAATTTGGTAGAAGCCCAAGCCCTAGAAGATTTAGAATTGATCCAAGTTCTCCCTTACACGTAAGTGTCCTTTTTACTTTTGAATTACACAATGAGTATATAAGTACATTCCTTTAAAATTTTTTTAAATAGTAAAAAAAATTAAATATTAAAAAGTAGTGACAAAATGGTAAAAAATATATATATAAGTAAATAGCTTAAAATTCTAAATAAATTAGGTAAAGTCTTCAACTATCAACCCAAATTCCAATTGTCCCTGGCTCCCTCCTCCTTCTCCCCTAACCCCAGAATCATTGTTAAAAGAACCTAGAATTTTATACCCAGCCAAAGTAGGAAGAATAAATAAAGCCATTTGCCAACATTTCAAAGACTCAGAAAGTTTACTACCCACAGAACTACTATGAAAGAATTACTAAAGGACGTAATCCAGAAAGAAGATATATGAAACCGGAACCAATCTGTCCGGGACACGAGGCCATGGTGAGCAAAGAAATTAGTCAACCTTACTATTAAGTTTAAATAAGTTGAGTACGTAATTTTTTAATTAAAATAACAACCTATAAGTATAATTCCATACTCTTATCAACTCAGGGGTGGGTAGGCAATGGGAGGGGGTGGGGCACCTATAGGAACTAAGTGTGGTAATGTTTTATGCTTTGTTGGGAGTGGGGAGGATTTAGATAATGATTGACTCTAAGATCAGTGTTTTTCAAACTTTGAGCTGTGACCAAGAGTAAGAAACATTGTATATTACAAACCACTAAACAGATAGATATATACAAGTAAATAATTAAAACGAAACTGTCGGAAAATAATACTTAGCTTTACTATATGTAACAAAGATAATATTAAAATATTAACAATATCTAATATAGTTATTGCTAAGGATCACTATGATGCAATATAATATTTTTTTTTTAATTTCATTTCATTCCTTTTTAAATGCTAGATGTGACCTACGAAACTGATTTCATGGCCCGCTAATGAGTCATGACCCACAGCTTGGAAAATACTGCTCTAGATTTTTGTAAGAAAAACATATATTCGAGAAAGTGTATGCTTAAAAATTTTTTACATGAATAGAAATAGAATTTATAGCTTTTGAACTAATTGTGGGAAAAAAATCTTTACGAAGAAAATACTCCATAAATCAACAAAAAGAGTTTAAAAAATCGTTAGAATGCAAGATAAATAGAAAATACAAAATAAAACATCAGGAGTTAGTCCAACTGTATCTGAATACAAAGAATATAACATCTTTTGAAAAAGCTCAGAATTAATAATGATCCCTTTAAAGAGGTAATCAAAGTTATTTAGTATTTTCTAGCGTTCCCATCTAGTGCAGTAAATCAAAGAAATGACTTGAGAGAGAGAAGTATCATTTGCAGAGAAAGTACCTTTGAGGAAGTCTAAAAAGAAGTTTAGTAGACCTTTAGGAAAAATATAAAATTTAATAAAGGACATATAAAATATTTGAAAATGGAAACGTATCATGTTCAAAGATCAGAACTCTTGATAACGTGTCAGTTTCTTCCTTAAAATTAACCAGTTAAGTTTTTGTTCCAAATATTATACGAGGAAACTGTCTGTTAGTATATAAATATATTAGCAATATTGACGTTACTGTTCAATTTTTATCCTATAACAATAATATTGCTATATAATTAATGAATGTGAAATCACTTTTTGCTTATGGTTATTATTAATAATCAGTGACATTTATATAGTGCTTATAATACAGGAAGAAGCACTGCTCATTCCAGGAACTGACAGAAGGCCAGTACACAACAGGCAAGGGAGAATGACGTGCATGCAACGGCCTTGTGAGCCATGTCAAGAATTTTGGAAGATCATTAAAGGGTTTTAAGGAAGAGAGTGATATAATTACCCTTGTCTTTTAAAGAAATCTCTCTGGCTGCTCTTGGAGTTGGCCAAGAGTGGGTTTAGCAAGATGAGCTAGCTATGAGAATAGTTCAGGGAAGGGATGAGACAGTGATTTGGAATATGATTGTGACAGAGGACATGGTGAACAGTAGTTGATCTGGAAAGGTTTTAAAAATTAGATGGTGGTACTATCCCTTGACATAGCAGATTTTTAGAGGACAGATTATGAATTCAGTTTGGACACATTGGATTGGAGATTCCTAAAGGAAATCCAAATGGAGATATTAGGTCAACAATAATAAGAACGTGAAGCTCAAGGGGTGGTCTGTGGTCAAGGTGGTAATTATAGCCATAGATGTGGATTCGATGGTCCTAGAGATCAAGAATAGGGTGAGAAGAGCTGAGAGATGTAGGCTTGAGACCCAATAGGTAAGGATCTGATAATAAAAAACCCATATATCTGACACACACATTCATTCTAATGAAACAATTAGAAAGTCAGGATTTTCACAATATGAATATGCGCATTACAAATATAAAATGATACCACTAGTCAGCTAATCAAGTTTTATTTGATTTGTTTCTATTTGCCTACTTTATTTCAACATTTCCATGCAATAAATGAGACCTTTCATAAAATGACAAATTACTCAATCTGACTTGTGACACTTGATGGTTCATAATATTCTACTAGCAGTAAGACGCAATTACCCACTCCACCCAATATTTCAAGTGTTAGAAAGCATAATCAAAATCTTGTAAATCTTGTATTTAAATCATAATTCTAAAGTTTTCCCCAAATAAATGGAATAATTAATGTGTGAGGATAGCCAGGAAGTGTTTTTAAAGTAGAGTCCTGATTTTCCTGACTATTAAGTTACATTAAGTAACAGATACCTAAGTAGACAGATGAATGGAACAGTGTAGTCTAGATATAGACCTTGTATGCATGAATTTCTTATTAAAGCATCAACATAAATCATTAGGAAACCAAAAGGATTATCACTGATACTTTATAGTTGCCAAGATTGAGGCTTGTTTAAAGCACTCAAGAATCAACTTCCAGGCCGGACCCGTGGCTTATCGGTTAAGTGCACGTGCTCCGCTACTGGCTGCCCGGGTTCGGATCCCGGGTGCGCACTAACGCACCGCTTCTCCGGCCATGCTGAGGCCGGGTCCCACACACAGCAACTAGAAGGATGTGCAACTATGACATACAACAATCTACTGGGGCTTTTGGGAAAAAGAAAAAAAAAGGAGGAGTACTGGCAATAGATGTTAGCTCAGAGCTGGTCTTCCTTAGCAAAAAGAGGAGAATTAGCATGGATGTTAGCTCAGGGCTGATCTTCCTCACAAAAAAAAAAGAGAATTAACTTCCTCTGTCTACATTGCTGTATGGGATGACTTTTGTAATCTGATGCATACCAGAGGTGAACTGATCCACATGAAGGTCTTCTTTCTGTGTTCTTGGCATTTACCAAATCTCAAATGAGGCAGAAGCCTCAAGCCTTAAGTCCCTCCTTCATCCTTGTTCTCAGTTCCCCTTGAATTGTCTTCCTTAGATGTGACTGATCATTTATCAATTCACTGACTTGATTTAGGATACAATCATCTCTAAAACTATCACAGAGGTCTTTCAACTATTGTTTAAAAGTCTCCTTTCTCTGCTTCGTGCCTCATACTGTCATCAGTGACATTTTTAATAGAGACTCTTATGACAGTTTTTCTTTGAAAAAATCTTACGTGTTTCTACTATCAGTAGCAATCCACATTCTTAATGTGGTGTTAAGGCTTCTCACAGTCCTAGTAAATCATCCTCAAGGTGTAGCCATTATGGTGTAGAAAAGAAAACACTGGTTTTCAACAACTGATTTCCCACCTATTACCTCTGAAGCTCTTAGCACAGAATCTGATGCATAGTATGTGCCTTATGTGTGTTGCACTCCCGTCTCTGTTATAGAAACTTGTTGCACTGTGTCAAAATTCTTTGCTTCGATGTCTCCCCTTGCCAGCAGGAACCTTGTCTTGATTTGCTTTAAAGTGGTCAGTGCTATTGAATAAATATAAAATATCGTTCTCATTTTTAGCAACATGAGCAGTTTTGCAACTTACCCCTAACACCATTTAGATTTCTAATTAGCTTATAACATAGAATTTTACTTTCAAAAGACAAAATTAAAGCATAAGAATGACTAATCGTTTAGATTTTTTTAAAAAAAAAAGCCATGTTATTTTCTATGGTAGCTGTTTTATCGGGGTAAGTATGAATTGTGTGCCTCAACCACACATCAGCAATGATTTATGATTCATTTTCATACCTTAAACTCCTATGTCATTATGAAACAACTTTTATGGACTATCTTTTCCTATAGGAAAAAAACCTTGAAGATAATTTGCAGAGTTTGGCTACAAGATTAGCTCCAATTTATAAGCAGTATGCTCCTGTTGCTTACCAAAACCAGGTATGTTTTGGGACCTTGTATGATGCTCTTAAACATGGTTGAAATTTCTATGTAAATAAAATCCTTGTTAATAGAAAAGCTTTCCTTTTTTTTTTAATATTTATTTATTTATTTTTACCCCCCCAAAGCCCCAGTAGATAGTTGTATGTTATAGCTGCACATCCTTCTAGTTGCTGTATGTGGGACGCGGTCTCAGCATGGCCGGAGAAGCGGTGCGTCGGTACGAACCCGGGATCCGAACCCGGGCCGCCAGCAGCGGAGTGCGCGCACTTAACCGCTAAGCCACGGGGTCGGCCCTAGAAAACCTTTCAAATTTGAACTTTGATGTATATCTATTTTTATCAGGCAGCTTTAAAAATTATCTAGTCTTTTTTAAAGTCTTCCTGTTGTGGCGATTGAATTAAAACTCCAGAGTGACAGAATTATGATTATTTCTAGCAATAAAACTTATAAAAGCAAGAATACATGCTTCAACACATGATTACTCAATGCAAGATACCATATTAATAGAACAAAGGACAAAAACCATGTCGTCTCTGTGTAGATGCAGAAAGGCATTTGGCAAAACTCAGCACTCTTTTGTGATAAAAACAGTCGACAAACTAGCAATAGAAGGGAATTGCCTCAACCTGGTAAAGGTCATCTACGAAAAACCCACGGCTAACATCAAAATTAATAATAAAAGACTAGAAGTTTTTTACCTAATATCTGAAACAAGAAAAGAATGTCTACTCTTGCCGCTTCTATTAAACATTTTTCCTTAGGCTCTAGTCAGGGCAATTAGGCAAGTAAAAGAAATCCAGACTAAAAAAGAAGAGATAAAACTATCTCTACTAGTGAATGGTGTGATCCTGTATGTAGAAAATAGCAAGTAATTCATACACAAACACAAACTATTAGAGCTAATAAGTGAGTTCAGCAAGGCTTCAGGATACAAGATCAGTATGCAAAAATCATTTTATTTCTATACTCTAGCAATAGACAATCCAAAAATGAAATTAAGAAAAAAATAGATTGTCAAAATTAAAAAATTTTGTGCTTCAAAGGACATCATCAAGAAAGTCAATGAGGGGTGGGGGAAATAGAGAGACATTGGTCAAGGGGTACAAACTCCCAGCTATAAGATAAATGAGATCTTGGGATCTAATACGCAGCATGGTGACTATAATTAACAATGCTGTGTTATATACTTAAAAATTTTTTAAAGATCTTAAATGTTACCACTACACACACAAAATAATTATAATTATGTGAAACCATTGAATATTAACTAACCTTATTGTGGTAATCGTTTTGCAATACATACATGTATCTAATCATCACATTGCATACCTTAAACTTACGTATGTTATATATCAGTAATATCTCAATAAAGCTGGTGGGGGGGCAAATTAACAAGAAAAAGAAATGAAAAAGACAATGACAAAAATGGGAGAAAATATTTGCAAATCAGACAAAGTAGAAAATGTGTGAATATTTATTTTGTTTTAAACATAACCAGAGGTCCATAATTTTTAAATCTTTATTTGTATTGTCATGAATAACATGCTTTCTGTTAAATTCCTACTTTTCATTTTAAAATGAGTTATAAATTCACTTTCTATACTGTTTCATGAATATATATGTATATCTACTTTTTATAGACACTGAAAACTCTGAATATGTGATTGCTGCACTGTATTAGTTTTTCTTCCTAATGGAATAATTTAGGCAACTCGACTTGTTTACCCACCACCAGCAGATATTAGTGTCCTCACCCTGCCTTCAGTCGTAGTCAGTGATTGTCATTTTAGTCCATGTATTCTCAAACTCTATCCTCAATGTTACTAAGCTACGCATTCACTACAATAATACATGGTAGTGTCAGAAATCTCTGAAATTACAAAGTGTAGTTAATTCAAGAACTTTATCAGGTGGTGATTTTTTACTCTTTACTGAAGGTGATCTGTCTGTCTCTTAAAACTGTGTGTCATACCTTCTTCTTTAGGTGGAATATGAACATGTTGCCCGAGAATGTCGGCTTGGCAGCAAAGAAGGTCGTCCTTTCTCTGGGGTCACTGCTTGCCTAGACTTCTGTGCTCATCCTCACAGGGACATTCACAACATGAATAACGGAAGCACTGTGGTATGTACCTAGGCTTTTGACTCTAAAAATTCCATCACTATATGCTTAGGCTGAAGTCCTCAAATGTGGTTGTCGTGACAAAGCATGTTTTATGTTTTGTTCCACGTAGTGTATTTATTGATGGTATTTAAGTTATTATCGAAGAACTTCCAAAATTTTACAGCACCAACCTTAAACAAGTATTTTGTTGAAAGTCTTGAATTATATATTTAATTATGGTATGTTTGCTGGGAGTTAGGAGTACATGATTATTCAAGGAAACAATTTTGTGCTATCAAATTGGTAGGTAGGAAGTTAAGCAACTTAATATTTCTTTTTTGCTTTCTTTACCTCAGGGTTTTTGTGAGGGAACTCTGCCAAATTTATCATCTTTTTTATGCATATTGGTTCTTTTTTTTGTGTGTGTGAGGAAGATCAACCCTGAGCTAACATCTATGCCAATCCTCCTCTTTTTGCTGAGGAAGACCGGCCCTGGGCTAACATCTGTGCCTATCTTCCTCCACTTTATATGGGTCGCTGCCACAGCATGGCTTGACAAGCGGTACCTTGGTGCACGCCTGGAATCTGAACCCGGGCCGCCAGCGGCGGAGCACATGCAGTTAACCGCTACGCCACAGGGCCAGCCCCTGCATATTGGTTCTTAATGCCAGTGTGTATAAAGTTACATTAATATTCCAAAATTATCATAAATATTTGCATTTAGATTTGCATACTATGTTTACAGCCATGAAAAGAATCTCATACCCATGGTGTGAAGTCAATCAAGAGATAATTCATAATAGAGAGTGATTGCCTCTATTTTTGTACTACACCAGTTTGGTTGGTTGGTGCCGTATAAGACATAGCTAGAGGCTCTTATGGTATGATTGGAAGTGCACAGTCTGATCCATCAAAAGTCAGCCTTCCTTCCTTGTTTGGTCGGTGAAGTCTATCAGTGATAGTTTAAGGAGCCAAAATAACTTTTTGCATATCACTCCTCTCCACTGATGTTGACTATAGTCTTTGAGACATATTATTTCTGAATGTTGAAATTTTGTAAATCTATCCAGATGAGTCTTAGCCAGAGAGTATTTCATCGTTATCGCTTGGGTAGTACATTTTTCCTGATTTGCCTCATTATAGAATATCTCTGATGAGGCTGGATTAGGATCAGAGTCAAACTAAATTTTGATTCCTCTTCTCTTGTGCTTGTCTTGCGTATTGCTCAGTGCTTGTTCTTCTCCACTGCTCTCGTTCTTCATGCAATGAGGATTGTACCCAGGACTTGGCATAACTCCAGATTTCCCCATCTCTGAACACCTGAGCTCTTCAAATTCTACTGTCAACTCTGCTTTCAGTCTGTCTATTTCCCCAGTCTTTCTAATTATGCTCCCATGTTTAGTCCTTATCCCCTTCTTAGGCTCCCTGTGGACAGACATATTGATTGAAGTAAATATTGGTGGAAGATTCTAATTTTTAACATACTTATTAAAAATTATTAACAAATTACACCCAAGAGAGTTCAATATTTCAAGGCTTGCTGGCAAATGTGACCATAGATATTGAGAAAATAGTGTGATTTTAAAAACTTTTGGTTAACTTTCTTTACCATCTGTATCCATCATGTTCTATCAACCTTGAAAGTCAAATCTGGCAATTTCATTTACTTCTAGTCTTATAACATCTCTGCTGTCTTAGAAAGAGCTCTTAGATCTAGGAGAAATCTGTTTAATGAAAATTAATTAAACTATTGGATATGTTTTTAATGGATCTTTAATGACATTTAAAAATTATCATTAAAAAATTAATTTATGAAGAAGAATAAGAATATTAGGTATCAAATGTCAGGAATTTCCTGTATATAGTTCTGTATTTTCATTTCTCTATGATGCATAAAAATAACTTTTAGGGGCCAGCCCAGTGGCATAGTAGTTAAGTTCATGCGCTCCGCTTCGGCAGCCTGGGGTTCACTGGTTCAGATCCCAGGCATGGACTTTCGCACCCCTCATTAAGCCGTGCTGCGGCAGCATCGCACACGTGAAATAGAGGAAGATGAGCACAGATGTTAATTCAGGGCCAATCTTCCTCAGCAAAAAGAGGAAGATTGGCAATGGATGTTAGCTCATGGTCAATCTTCCTCTCCAAAAAAAACAAAATAATAACTTTTAAAGTAAGGAGAAGGGCTGAGATAGGTTATTAAAGTATTAGCATATAAGTCCTGCTAGAAAGAGAAATCTCTTGTGTTTCTTCTTTTGTTTCATTAATATCTGTCAGTTTATTTAGTGAAGAAAATAAAAATCACTCTGACAAAAAGGGCAGAAAAAATATTTATTGTTAGATTCCACTTATAGGCAGAAGTGAAAAATCCTAGAGGGAAATGTAGCAAATTAGAAAATTCATCATAATTAACTCCCCTCTACCTAAGGAATGTGACATTATTTAAATATTAACAAATACGGCTGGGGCCGGCCCCGTGGCATAGCGGTTAAGTGCACGCGCTCCGCTGCTGGCAGCCTGGGTTCGCATCCCGGGTGCACACTGATGCACTGCTTGTCAGGCCATGCTGTGGCGGCATCCCATATAAAGTGGAGTAAGATGGGCACGGATGTTAGCACAGGGCCAGTCTTCCTCAGCAAAAAAAGAGGAGGATTGGCATGGATGTTAGCTCAGGGCTGATCTTCATCACAAAAAAAAAAAAAATAGGGTGACGTATAGGCTAAAATAATATCTTCTTAATATTTATTTATTTATTTATTTATTTAAAGATTTTATTTATTTTTTTTTCCCCCCAAAGCCCCAGTAGATAGTTGTATGTCATAGCTGCACATCCTTCTAGTTGCTGTATGTGGGACGCGGCCTCAGCATGGCAGGAGAAGCGGTGCGTCGGTGCGCGCCCGGGATCCGAACCCGGGCTGCCAGCAGTGGAACGCGCGCACTTAACCACTAAGCCACGGGGCCGGCCCTCTTCTTAATATTTAACATGAAGACAGTGAACAATTCACTAACCATTCCTTAACTTAGGCAATGGAATGTAACAAAACGAATGCCTGATTTTTAAAATATTATAAAATACATAAACATGTATATCGTTTACTTATAGAATCAACTCAGAACTATACTGGTCTGCTTACAAACAATTGATAACTTACTAGAATTGAATAGTGTTGAGTGCCTTGATATATATGATATTTATCCAAAATTAATATACTGGCAGTAAGCGATTGAAAATAAAATGGGAATACTGGTCCCTTTCACAATGGCAACAGTAAGAAGGTAGAAATAACTATGATCAATGTGCAGGACCTATATTTCCCATCTCATGTTTTCTTCCTATCAGGTTTGTACTTTAACTCGAGAAGATAATCGTTCATTGGGTGTTATCCCTCAAGATGAGCAGCTTCATGTGCTGCCCCTGTACAAACTTTCAGACACAGATGAGTTTGGCTCAAGGGAAGGAATGGAAGCCAAAATTAAATCTGGAGCCATTGAGGTCCTCACACCCCGCCGGAAAAAAAGAACACGTTTTACACAGCCAGTTCCTCGTTCTGGGAAGAAGAGAGCAGCGATGATGACAGAGGTTCTCGCTCATAAGATCAGGGCAGTGGAGAAGAAATTCATTCCTCGAATCAAGCGGAAGAATAACTCAATGACAAACAACAGTAAGACTTCATCGCTGCCATTTTTAGGTGAGGCCAACGGCCACTGCTAATTTTCTGTGCACAACTTTCATTGGCAGAAGAGTTTGGACTTTGCTTTGCATCTTATTTTCCTTCTCCTTTATCTTTGCTACTCTCTTAGGAATGAGGCATTATGAGAAGAAAAATTTTAGATCAGAATATCAATTAATCAATTAACTTAGTTAATTGTTCTCAAATCATATTCGTTTTTAATATAGTTTGCTTAGAGTTCAAACTAAGACACTGAATATATTTCTATATACTTGCCAAAACTAAGAGTCAGTGAAAAAGTGACGCAGTATTTCTTGGTATTTTTTTCTACTTATGGTTTTTTTTTTTTTTAACTTATTGTTTGTTCCCTATCTATTTTGAAGACCTACTCCTTCTTGGCATACATGAAATGACATGACTTCCTTGAAATCTTCCTTGATCACCTTTAGCATCAATTTAAGTAATCCAATCAAGAAATATTACTGAGCATTACTTTCTAGGTATTGGAAATGTAGCAGTGAAAAAGAGAGGAGATAGTGCTGTGAAAGAATTCTATTTAAATGGGATTGTCAGAGAAGGATTCACTGAGAATGAGGCATTTCAGAAGAGTTGTAAAGGAAATGAGAATCAGCAATGTTTTTATTTGGAGAAATAGCATTCTAGGCAGAGGAAATAGCAAGTGCAAAACTCAGGAGGCAGGAATTTACCTTTAATACTTGATGCAAGCAAGGAGGCCAATGTGGCTGGAGCTGAGTGTGTAATGGGGGAAATAGTAGGAGACAAGATCAGAGAGGTAAGAGGGATGTCTGAGCAATTCATCTCACACTTTATAGACTGCTGTAGAGATTTTGGCCTTTATTGTGAGAGGAAGGTTACTGGAGATTTCAGAACAGAGAAGGGCTATGATTCGACTCAAACCTAACAATCTGGTTACTGAGTTGAAACTAAAGTAAAGTGGAGCAGAGAATACAAAAGTAGGATGGGGGCTGGCCCGGTGGCATAGTGGTTAAGTTCGTGCTCTCTGCTTCAGTGGCCTGTGGTTCGCAGGTTCAGATCCCAGGTGCGGAGCTACACACTGCTCATCAAGCCGTGCTGTGTCGGTGTCCCACATAAAGTAGAGGAATATGGGCATGGATGTTAGCCCAGGGCCAATCTTCCTCAGCAAAAACGAGGAGGATTGTCAACGGATGTTAGCTCAGGGCTAATCTTCCTCACAGAAAAAAAAAGAAAGAAAGAAAAAAAAGAAAGTAAGAAGATCATAAATTGGCTATCCTAACAACTCAGGAGAGAGATGATGGAACTTGGACCAGAGAGGCTAGTGAGGAGGACATCAGAAATTTCTGATTCTGGATATGTTTTGATGATAGAGTCAATAGGATTTCTAATAGATTAAATCTGGAGTTTGGACAAAACGGAGTTTCAAGGTTTACCCTGACATTATTGTCCTGAAGAAAGTTGAAGGATGGAGAAGCCACCAACTGTCATGAGGAATGGGGAAAGAAAAACAGATTTTGAAAGATGTAGAGGGAGATCAGAAGCTCACTTTTGGACATGTCAAGTTCCAGACATCTGTCAGACATTCAAGTCTAGAGGTCTAAGCAGCCGAATAAGAGTGTAGTTCAGAGAAGAGATTCAGGCTAGAGATATAATTTAGGAAGTCAACTGCATAGAGATATATTTCAGCCATGAGAGTGAATGAAATCACAGAGAAACTGAGGGAGATAGAAATTTGATCAAGGACAAATCCTGGGAATTCCCAATTTGTAGAGGTTTCAGAGATCAAGAAGAACCAGCAAAAGAGAGTTGGAGGGTCTGGTGAGGTGGGAGTGAAACCATAAGAATGTAGTGTTTCAAGGAAGGCATGATCAACCATGTCAAATGCTGCTTCTGCTTCAAGTGAGATGAAGATTGAGATTTCACCCTTAAAGATGAAGGCTTTTGGAGGCCCTGCTAGAGCAGACCTCTTCAGTAGAGTGGTGATGAGAATGAATGAAGTGAATTTATGGGGAAGTGGGAGAGAAATGGGAGAAATTCTTGTGGTTGCCTATAAAGGGGATCAGTTGAATGTAGTGAAGGTTGTAGGGTTGAGCGGTTTTTTCTTTTTCTTTTTCTTTTTCTTTTTTTTTGTGAGCAAGATCAGCCCTGAGCTAATATCCATGCCAATCCTCCTCTTTTTGCTGAGGAAGACCGGCCCTGAGTTAACATCTATTGCCGATCCTCCTCCTTTTTATCCTCTTTTTCTCCCCAAAGCCCCAGTAGATAGTTGTACGTCATAGTTGCACATCCTTCTAGTTGCTGTATGTGGCACATCGCCTCACCATGGCCGGAGAAGCGGTGCGTCGGTGCGCGCCCGGGATCTGAACCCGGGCCACCAATGGGGCCGGTCCCGAGAGGTTTTTTCTTTTTACTTTTTTTTTTCCTTTTGGTGAGGAAGACTAGCCCTGAGCTAACATCTGTTGCCAATCCTCCTCTTTTTGCTGAGGAAGATTGGCCCTGGACTAACATCCGTGCCCATCTTCCTCTACTTTATATGGAATGCCACCACAGTATGGCTTGATGAGCAGTGTGCAGGTCAGCACCTGGGATCAGAACCTGCAAACCCCGGGCCGCCCATGTGGAGCACGCAAACTTAACTGCTACACCACTGAGCCGGCCCCGAGATGTTTTTTTCTTAAATGGAAATTTTAAAAAATTTACAAAGTGTGTGAATTATATAATGAATCCCACCTCCTTCATATGCTCCCACTTTAAAATTTTTTCAATACATAGCCATTCTTATTTCATCTATACCCTTACCCAGGCCCCGCCCCTTCAATTTTTTTATAATTGCAGAAGTCATATCGTTTTATCCATTGATTCATCAGTATGTGTCAATAAAAGATAAGGAATCTTTTATAATCATAATACCTAAAACAAACAAAAAATCAAATAATGCCTTAATACCTATCAGTGTTCAAATTACTCCATTTTTCTCCTAATTGATTTTTTGTTTTTTACATTTGGTTTGTTTAAATCAGTATACAAACAAGGTTACACATTATATTTAGTTCATGTGTCTCCTATGCCTTTTTTTATTTCAAGCTTGCTTTTCCTCTCTTTTATTTATTTATTTATTTATTTATTTCTATTTTTTATTTTTTTGAGGAAGATCAGCCCTTGAGCTAACATCCACGCCAATCCTCCTCTTTTTGCTGAGGAAGACTGGCCCTGGGCTAACATCTGTGCCCGTCTTCCTCCACTTTATATGGGACACCGCCACAGCATGGCCTGATAAGCGGTGCATCAGTGCGCGCCCGGGATCCGAACCTGGGCCACCAGCAGCGGAGTGCGTGCACTTAACCGCTATGCCACAGGCCAGCCACTCTTTTTCTCTCTTTTTTTCTTTTCTTGTTATAGCAGAAACCATTGTCCTGTAGAGATAAATTCAGCTTCAATTTAAAAAAAAAAAATTACTATGGCGAGTACACTCTGTGATTTGTACACTTCTGTTTCTTCACATTAGGTACATAGTGTGTGATAGTGTCTCTTTTGTGTGACATTAAGACTGATCCATGAGTCATTTGCTGTCAACCCGATTTGCTGATTATATTATCAACTTTTTACCTGACAATTTTAGAAACACTTATCATATTCTATATTCTTTATTTCATTTATAGTAACAGTCTATCATTTGTTTTCATTTGTTAGTTGATCTTTTTTTATAAAGAAATATTGTCCTTATCAATAACTTGTTAATTCTGAGGTATGGTTCATGTAGGGAAATCAGAATCAATGCATAGCTATTTGCCTTTATTCACCAGTTTTCAGAATACAAGTTAGTTCCCAAGCACTTCCAGTGTGGTCAGGTTTTTAAAAATTTAGTATCATTTGGATCTCATGGTTTATAACACAGTTTATATTTCAATGCATATTAAGTAGGGGTTTTTTCCAACTAAATTTGAAAATGCTTTAAAAATCCTCAAATTGTTCCATCTTTGATCAGTAGAAACCCATCAAGCTGGTTTCTGAGTTCTTTTGTCACGACCCCAATCATCTTTGATAGCTTCCTTAGCCTCTGTTCCAACAAGATGTTCCAGGCTCATCTTATATAATCCTGCCCCATATCCAAAATCCGCCTGTTCTCCAAGGAGCCTAAAGAAAAAAATACACCATGAATTTATACTGATGTTCAAACTTAGATTTACGGAGTATTCCTCAACTTCCTTGATTTCTATATTTGTAAGAGAGGTTGTTTGTTTTTGTAAGATGAGAGAAATGGCAATGCAGACATTTATATAATGCTGGGAAGGATTCAATAAAGAGATCGTGAAGAGGCAAGGCGGGAAGAATTACCATTCCTTTTTGCTTATAGCTCCATTTTATTTTACAGATGCTTAATTTACGTTTATTTTAGGATTCATGTATCTGGTTTCATGCTGCTGGTAAACAGCAATTATCATTTTCATCTTTGTGTCATTCCCTAATAGCATCTTAGCATTCTTTTAAATAAACATCCCTTTAGTAGCCATATGCACAATATTTGGCCCATAACCTCTTGTCCTTTTGTAATCTTATGCACAAGAACTTTTTTTATTTTATTTTATTTTTATTTTTTTGTGAGGAGATCAGCCCTGTGCTAACATCTACCAATCCTCCTCTTTTTTTGCTAAGGAAGACTGGCCCCTGGGCTAACATCCGTGCCCATCTTCCTCCATTTTATATGGGATGCCGCCACGGCATGGCTTGCCAAGCTGTGCGTCGGCGCGTGGCCGGGATCCGAGCCGGCGAACCCCGGGCCGCTGCAGCGGAGCACTTAACCGCCTGCGCCACCGGCCCGGCCCCACAAGAACTTTTTTTTTTACAAGTTTATCCAACTCAAGAAAAGACTCATCACTGTTTTACCCTACCCTTCCATTCCCATGATTTATATTCTGTTGACAACTTAACCTGTGTAATAATAGATGCAGCCACAGATAGTAGCACAGGTTTCCTGATGTATCATTCCCTGGGTCCTATGTATAAGTTCTCTTTAGAAATGAGAACTAACGTGTCTCTAGGTTGTATCATCTGAGGGAAAAATTGCAGATCTTCTGAACTGGGTCCATGTTTGCTATTATATTGTTAATTATTTTAAAACATGGCCACTTTACTTTTTCCATTTCTTGGTCCTAAAATCTGCTGCTTTTGCACTCCCAAAAGTTTTTTTATAGCTTCAAAACAGAGACAATGTCCTCAAGAAAAATGTTTCCATTTGGTGTGAGATTTATGTGGGTATGTCAGAGCAGATGACCCACATTGGCCAATCTGATAATAATGACCTACCTACTTAGTGAGAAAGAAACAAAACTTAAATGCACTTGTTTTTGAGGGTTACAAATGGGTTTTTTTCAACTAAAATTTTTTATTTGACTTCCTTTTGCCTCATAATTAACTTTGCCAGTTATGATGCTTTCATTACGCAGAAATACTTATAAACTATTACTTACTTTTACTTTTTTAAAAAAAAATGAGATCATGCAATACCTAAAATGTGTCTAAACATCTCTTTGAGTAGTTAAATATTGCTCTGTGTCATCATATCGTCAGCTACACTGTATTCCAGTTTATTTACTTCATAGCCAATTAGGTTATTTCTAATATCTTACTATTTTATTTTATTTATTTATTTTTGTGAGGAAGATCAGCCCTGTGCTAACATCTGCCAATCCTCCTCTCTCTCTCTTTTTTTTTGTGCTGAGGAAGACTGGCTCTGGGCTAACATCCATGCCCATCTTCCTCCACTTTATATGGGACGTCGCCACAGCATGGCTTGCCAAGCGGTGCATCAGTGTGCGCCCAGGATCTGAACTGGCGAACCCTGGGCCGCCGGGCTGGCCCCTAATATCTTACTATTTTAAACAGTGGACATCCTTCTGGCTAAATCTGTGAACTTGTTTATGATTACTTCCGAAGGGAAGAATTCTTTGAGGAGAATTGTTGGGTGAAAAAGCCTACCAAACTACATACCTTTTTTAAGGCATGCTTGTGTGTTTGACTTATATAGGGCCAAACTGGCCAACATTGCCATCATCAGTGTTTTATGTTATTCTTTGCACTTCTCTTTAAAAATGTCTTTAAAGACAACTACCAAAAGTAGTTTGTACTTATCTTCAAATTTGGTGTCCTTTTCTCTGTTTAGGGAGTAAAACCGAGGCCTTGCAACCTGAAATAAAAAGTGAAACTGAACCCCATTTTATCTTCAAAGAGTCAGACAACACTAAAAGCTTCTCACTGACTCCATCCATTCCTCACCCAGTGAAAGAGGCAAACTTATCTCCAGGCTTCTCCTGGTCCCCTAAGAGTGCTTCGGCCACAACAGTTCCTTTTAAAAACGATGCATCAGATTCGTACGGGTTTTCAGAAAGAGGTAGCAATCCCCACTGCACAATGCCTTCTGCAAGACACAGTGGTGCTAATGCAGCTGCTGGGGAATGCACTGGAAGTGCACAGCCTGGTGAAGTGGTTCCTCTTCCCACCTTGTCTACTCCTGTGACAGATTCCCTGGTTTATTCTGAGCCTCCCACTGGTCCATCTGAGCAGCTAACTTCTAATCAGCCAAACCAGCAGCCCCCATTCATCACCTCTCCTCATGAACTTGCTTCCTCTCTGGTGGAAGAAGACGAGCAGCATTCTGAAGTAGATGAGCCTCTATCAGATGATGCCCTCTCAGACGACGCCCTGTCTCCTGCTGAGGAGAAGTTGCCCCACATTGATGAGTATTGGTCAGACAGTGAGCACATCTTCTTGGATGCCAATATTGGTGGGGTGGCAATAGCGCCTTCTCACGGCTCTGTTTTGATTGAGTGTGCCCGGCGAGAGCTTCATGCTACAACTCCTGTTGAACACCCAAACCGGAATCATCCTACACGCCTGTCCCTTGTCTTCTACCAGCACAAAAACCTGAATAAGCCCCAACATGGTTTTGAACTAAACAAGATTAAGTTCGAGGCTAAAGAAGCTAAGAATAAGAAAATTAAGGCCTCAGAGCAGAAAGACCAGGCAGCTAATGAGGGTCTTGAACTGTGCCCTGAAGTTAATGAATTGAACCAAATTCCTTCTCATAAAGCATTAACATTAACCCATGACAATGTTGTCACCGTGTCCCCTTATGCTCTCACACATGTTGCGGGGCCCTATAACCATTGGGTCTGAAGGCTTTTCTCCCCTTAATGCCTTTGCTAGTGCGTTGTATTTTTTCAAGGTGCTGTTAAAAGAAAGTCATGTTGTCGTTTACTCTATCTTCATCTCACCCATTTGAAGGCTGAGGTAAAAAAAAAAAAAAACGGGGTGGGTATTTCTTAACTGTGACTATATTTTGACAATTGGTAGAAGGTGCACATTTTAAGCAAAAATAAAAGTTTTATAGTTTTAAATACCTAAAGAAATGTTTTGGTTAGGTGTTAACCTTGATAGAATCACTCAGTTTGGTGCTTTAAATTAAGTCTGTTTACTATGAAACAAGAGTCATTTTTAGAGGATTTTAACAGGTTCATGTACTATGATGTAAAATCAAGACACACAGTATTAACTCTACACAGCTCCTGGTGCTTAACCACATCAACACAGTTAAAAAAAATAAGCTGAATTATTATTTCATGGTGCCATTGTTCCAACATCTTCCAATCATTGCTAGAAAATCGGCATATCCCTTTGAAATAAACCAATGAAATGTTTTCTCTCTTAAAATATCTCTCCTGTATAAAATAATTCATTATTGTTAGTAATGGTTGGAGGCTGTTCATAAATTGTAAATATATATTTTAAAAGCACTTTCTATTTTTAAAAGTAACTTGAAATAGTATAGTATAAGAATCCTATCGTCTATTGTTTGTGCATATTTGCATACAAGAGAAATCATTTATTCTTGCTGTGTAGAGTTCCATCTTGTTAACTGCAGTTTGTATTCTAATCATGTATATGGTTTCTGTTTTTTTAATGTGTCCTTTCTCATTCAAATATTAGCTACTTATATAAAATATTTAGATCATGCAAAAATTGTTAATTATCTCTAAAATTGGAATTAGGAAGCATATCACCAATATTGATTAACATTTTCTTTGGAACTAAATAAGAGTGGTCTCTTCTGATTTGTTGAGCAACAGTGGCCCCAATTTACTTTCACACCAGCTTTCTCAATGTAATCCATGAAAGGTATTTCCAAAAGGAGATGGGACATAGGTAATACTATTCAGAAGAGTCAAATGCTTCTAAAGTTTCAGGGTTATAAAATACAAAAATTAAGTAGCAAGAACCCTACCCATCCCAAATTGCCTTATTTGTCCTGAAAGTCATTGTGGTACAGAATAAGAATAAAATTCCTGTAGAAATCTTTTGAAAACAAATTCCCTATCATCATCTCACACACCTACACCCCAAACAAACAGTAGGAATGGTATTATAAGTATGGTTTGTCCATTAAGAGCTAATCCAAAGTAGTTTAAGCATATTAGTTTTCAGAATGTGATAACTCATCTTCTCTGATAATTGCCTATGTGCTAAGTAACAGGAAAATAGGCATTCCATTTATTTTAGTCCTCCCATTCTTTTTTCCCGTTACTTTATTGACTCATAGCAAAACTAAAGGAATTGGCCAAACAAAATGTTTAGAACAAGAAGAAATTTCAATGAAATACTTGATTCTGTTAAAATGCAGAGGTGCTATAACATTCAAAGTGTCAGATTCCTTGGGAGTATGGAAAACCTAATGGTGCTTCTCCCTTGGAAATGCCATAGGAAGCCCACAACTGCTAACACTCACAATTTTGGTGCAAAAGCAAACAGTTCCAACAAGCTCTCTAAAGAAAATCTCGTTGTAACTTATATTAAAATAATATATGGTGCAAAGTATCAGTTTCAAGCTTTTGACTAATCCAAGTAAAGGAATATGAAGGGATTGTAAATAACAAAATGTCCATTGATAGACCATCATCTTGTACAAGTAGATTTCTGCTTCTTGAATATGTAAAATAGGGTAATTCATTGACTTGTTTTAGTATTTTGTGTGCCTTAGATTTCTGTTTTAAAACATGTATATTTTTGTGAGCCTAAGGTTTCTTATACATATAAGTATATAAATAAGTGATTGTTTATTGTTTCAGCTGCTTCAATGAGATATTTACTAGTATTAGACTATCAGGAATACACCCTTGTGATATTTCGTTTTAGATTTTAGGCCTTAGCTCCCACTAGAAATTATTTCCTCACCAGATTTAATGGATAAAGTTTTAAGACCCTTTATCCATCCACCCATCCATTGATTCTTCTGTTCAACACTTATTGAATGTCTGCAAAATTTAAGTATTAGCTTTTGTTTTTATTTGAATCGTCACCCAAGACATAGTAAAATTGAAGAATTAAAATCCTAAAAGAAAGTCTTAGACATATTTTTCAAAGAAATAGCAAATTTCCTTCAAAACAATCCATTGTGATATATCTGCAGCAATTCAAATCAATTACTAACTTTAAATGAGTTCCTTAACAATCTAAACTTGAAGCACCAATGTTGACTTAGAGGAATATTGGGATTTGTGAAGTTAGTTTACCAAAACAAGTACATGAAAATATCCAGTCTCAACTAAAATGTTTCCATTCCATTATTATAATTAACACCATGAATGGCCTGTCTCAACTGATAATCCCATGGTGGGAGCCACACCTGATTCCTACCTTGTTGGGCTCTATTTTGTAAGTTTACCAGTTTACCATCCCATTGTCTGCCCTGTGATTTTTATTTTTTAAGTTTATGCTTACTCAATGTTATGCAGCATTGTGATTGTATGCTGGCTACACTGCTTTTAGAACACTTTTTCTCGTGAAGCAAGAAAATAAATTTGAAATGACATTTTCACTCAGAAAACTGGTCATCTAACATTATTTCTACACCTCTATTATGTTTTACTGTAATGATCACCTTTTGTTTTACCTCTTTTATAGCACTCACATTGGGTTGTCAATCTTCTGCCTTTGTTCATGGTATGATAATTGAATTCGTTGATACATGGCCCCCAAGTTAGTCCAACCTCTTCATAATATGTTACAAACTTACCACTATGATGAAAGAATAACTCCTGCCTATTGTAGAATCCTACAAAATATGCCGCCCTTCAAAATCTCATTTTCAATGGCTCTTAGGCCATCGTTGAAAAACTTTTCTTGTGCTTGTCAGCCTCACCTACATCTTCTTTCCAATTCATCCACAAAGTACAAAATATGTCATGTCATAAACCTAACAAATATATTATTGGAAAGTGAGGCTAGCCAAAAATGTATAGCTATAGGTAAATTTTTGCAACATGTTAGCAAAAGGCTTGCATCTTAAGTAACCTTGCAGCATCTTTATTATGCAATCTGCATGTTGATGAAATAATTTCATTTGTTAAATATAGAATTTCAACTAGATGAGATCCATAAGCAGTTTACTTAAGACATAACCCCAATACATACTTAATTGAATGCATACCCTTATGTAAATGAGATACCAACTTAATTCATATGAAGTAATCTACTTTGTAATGTTATTACTTCAGTGGACTCCTACTGATTATCATTTCACAACAGCATGTATGAAAATAATCCCAAACTATTTAAGTTTGGTCTTTAAAACAAATCACATTGAGATCTTCTATCTGGGACAAAGTTTTGACATTGCATGACAACTTCCACCGATACTGGGCACAGCATTTCCTTTGAATGTGCCAAGTCAGTCAGTAGCTGTATGTGACCTTTAATATATAGCTACCTTCTATTTCACAACTTCTTGATGCATGGAAATCTTTTTTTTGTCTAGAGTTAGTACAACAGTGAGTTTTGATCTTTTGTAGAAATTTACAATAGGAATTGTGAAATAAGGTAATAAGGTAGTGGCCTCTCACAGCGCCAGAAGACACCTTAGAAGTCATATAGTTGGATCACTGGGGCCCAGAGAGCAGATGTCAATGTTGGTGCATAATTATGTTTGTAAGTAAAATTTAAACAGTCGAATGAAGGCCACTTTCTGGTTAGGAGGACTGTAGAAAAACAATCTTGATTTGCTCACCCGGAGGGTATTTTATCATGGGAAATAACCTTTTTTTTTGGTACAAGCCAAAAATAAAATGGCTTTGGGTTTTTTTCCTGAGAGGTTCAAGGAAAGAAGATAAGTAAAATTGGATCAAGATTCCCCTGCCTGCAGTTTTATGGGCCTTGTGTGGGAAATCTAGCTGACTTTTACCTATGAAACTGTCCTGTTAACTCATCCTACAAAATGTGGCAATAGTCTCATCTATTATTCCAATAAACAAATATCAAGTACTTATACAGTCCAGGCTTTTATTTCCCCTGGAACAAGGGTTAGGCATACATAAGGAGTTATAAAATGTTGAATGGTTGAAATAATTGGGAAAGTATATTTCCGTTGTATATATTACTACCTAGGCATGGTTGTACAGTCTCTTCACGCCTACTGCCTAGTTGGCCTCACAATTAAGTCCCAGCATAGTTTATTTTGATGTGGCTGTTTACATGTATTAGAATATTGTTTTATTGTACACAGCTCCTAAACCTGCCCCTAAATGTATTGAACTTGTAACTTCGACATCAGTAGTACGGCACACTTAACCAAGTGATATAATCAGTGCTCTGATTCCTGAAGGAGTCTGAATTTATCCAAATCAAATTGTGCTCCGTGATGAGCTTTGTTCTAACAGGTTTAGAAAATTATGCCATCCATGGCTCTAGAATTCAGAAAGAATCTATGTTGTTTATCAGACGCTGAATTTGTGTATTTTCGTAGACCGTATTGAGATTCATTGGCATCTTTTTGCTTTTGTCTTGTGTGTAAAATAGAGACTAAGTTAATTTTGGAGACAGTGGGACTGGCTTTTATGCAAGCCATCACTCTCTTTGTCCACACTGAACTCTACAAACTTTAATTCTCTGCATTCCAGTATCTGGATGACTTCCTTTCAATCCCTATCTCTTCTGCGCACCCAATCAAATACCACTGTTTGCTTCAAAAGGCATGTATTTTATTCCTTCAAGTAATCCAAAGGTATTTCTTATTTTGTCACTTAATTTTCACTTCTTCATTAAGGGCCCAACAATGTGTTCCTCTTTTGGTAGTATACAATATTTGATATTTCTAGCTTTAAAAGTCCAATAGTAATCTTTTCTTTGTTGGCTGTGCTCCTTTCCCATACCTTCTGTGATATCCGTGATCCTGTCTGGGTCACACATTTTCTTCTAGTTTGTTCAGCTGTAGATGTTCCCTAAATTAAAGCAAAACTTAGTCTAAGATAAGGACGTTATTATCAGATGTTAAACATATTAGCGGATTTAACCCATTTGTGTTTGAGTGCAACTTCGGAAATACTTGGTTAACAGTATAAACCTAGTTTTTCTAAAAATGGAAATATTGTCCCTAGCAGCTGTTACGAAAGGCATTCTCTCTTGTCTTGTTCATCAGAAAAAAATCTTGCAGCTGTCAGAAACATTTGCATTTTTGGAGAAACAATATTGGAAAGTAATTTGGTTTCTTCTCCATTTATGTAGGTATAAACGTATAATCTTTGACCAGAAACTCGGCTTATTATTTTTCTTTTCTCATTTTACCGACGCTAGAGTGTCACTAAGTGTACTTTCATTCTTTTTACCGTTTTAATCCTTTCCTCTGATTTTCTTTAAATTAAAACTCTATTGCTTCCCCTCTCTCTGTTCTATCTCCATTCCCCATGTCACCTACACAAATACACGTGGTTCATTTTAAAACTAGCAGTGATCTTGGTCAGGTTGTCTTCCTGTCTTTAAAAATCGTGTTTCACAAATCCTTTTTGGAATAAAACCAAAAAGAATCAAGAGCTTGTATTCAGCCCTTTTCAGTTAGAGGCGAATTCAGTTTTTAGAAGCAGATAGTGATCATAAGACATAAGACCACAGGTTAACATCGAGTGCTCTCTGTATCAATCCCAACAATGTTTGACTCTCAACTCATTTATTAGTGTTTGAGTGTTTTACAAAAAATTATATAGGAAGTTAAATATTCTAGCACTATTTCTATATGGCTTTGCTATTTCTGCACAACGCATCATACTAATTATAAATTATCTGACCAGTGACTTTGAATTAGTAACGGATCTGATCTATAGAATAGACAGTATTTTTTTGCATGTTTTCCTCCTTATCTCCAGGCCCAATTTTGTGAGTGGTATCTATTTTCCAATGTAAATTTGCCTTTTGGGAATTTGGTTGTTGGCAGTAATAGGAACTATTTATAATCTGGATGAAAAAGTTTAAGCTCTTTTGAATGCAATAGAGGACGTTAAGGTGAAGAAAGGAGGGAGAATTGTGTTCCTATTAGCAATCTACAAGTTCACTCTGCCAGTGCAACACTGGGAAATACTTCTCCCCACTCCATAGCAGTTTCATCTGAAAAATAGCAGCTCAAAATGAAGAACCATTTTGAAAGCAAATACAATAGTAAGAAAAATTATAATCCTTGTACTTTATAATGTTTTATGTTATCAAGCTGCTTTACTATGTGCTACTTTTTTCTCCCCAACATGGAGAATTGGACAGAGAACAACATTCCCATCTTACTGATGAGGAACCTGCAGATTAGCAAAAATAGCAAATGGCTTGCTTCAAGTCAAACAGCAAGTCGACCCATCTGAAGCTAGAATATTTAATATCTGCAGACCGCTAAATGCATTTCTGCACCATAAACTATGACTTAGAGGGTGTTATCAAGTAGAAATTTTGTCAGACCTGGTCTAAGAATAATATAAAAGTTACTATTGTATGCAAAACATGCTTCTGGATTATTCTGTTTCCACTATTTATTTACCCAGCTATTTTCTTATGCATACTTTGGAAGTTCTCCCCAAATTCCCAGGACTTCTGCATTAGGGCTTAGATTAGTGACGTTTTATTTTTAACTTCTGTAAAAATAATTTTATATAAAGAATGTCCCTGGACTACTAAAACAGAGGGAAACATCCTAAATAAAAATTGTTTAAAAAATATTATTTTTAAAAAGACTAAGGTCAGCCACTCATAATCAAAGTTTAATGTATTTGTTATATTGAAATGCAGGTTTCTTGAAGGGAATGTGATGGGTAAACTATTTTAGTTCCCAGACACTAGTGGTAAAAAGATAAAATCGTTGGCATCTCAGAGATAGTGCTGTCTCCCACTAATTTGAATTTTTGTTTTGTTTTTGTTCCACTTTGTTTCCAGCCACATAAAATGTCTGGGTCAAAGGTTTAACATACCTGTGCTCAGAGAGTTAAGAAAAATAATGAGATGTATTTGTAAAGCTTTTAGTAAGCTCTTTGTAAATATAAGGAGGTAGGATATTTTGGCTATTCCATCAGTAAATTTATGGGTTACAAATGAAAAACCCAGGCCCTAAATAGTCACATAAATTCCACTTTTGGAGATTCAGTTCGGTAACTGCCTATCCTCATTAATGCCTGTTTGTGATATAAAATGGTTGATGACATAGGACTTTACAAAAACAGCTCTTTAAAAAAAAAAACAAAGGTTAATTATTTTTTATCGCTATGTACGGTCATATTTTTTTTTTAACTTTTGTGAGATAACATTGTGATGGGTGCTTTAAGAGAAATATTTTTCCAGAAATGGTTTTGTCGTAAAAATAAAGGGCAGCTTTTGCATTGTGACGAATGGGTGGATGGTCATCTTTGGGTTACTAAGAAATCATGAAGTGTTCCCTAAAGAGAAACTTGTAAAACTACTTGGCAGAAAGAAAAGCATTAATTTCTAGTTTTTTCATTTTCTCTTATGCTATATGATGACTTACCAAGTAGATTCATGTGCATATCAATACATGTTCAAAGGAGAAGACTGAGTGCTTATCATTAGTGGGAGTAAAATATTCACAGATTCTTTACCATGGTGAAATAGAGTAGTACTGAATTCCCAATAGAGAAATAGCGATTTCACAAGTTAATATTCCTGTCTCTAGCTGACTTTTTTTGTTTGGAGTGTATTTACTATTTATTTTGTACCTTTGATTTTTTTTGCTTTGGGGGATTTATTTTTACCTAATGCCGTCCTACTGTATTAAATATCCCATACAATGAATAAGTTAGTAAGGAAAAGATTTTAAAATTCCACAAATATTTGTTTTTGGTTCTTAACATATGGGGGAAACGGTTTAAAGAAAAAGCACTTCACCATGTAGAAGGGAAAGAGATAATCTTAATTATGATGATTTCAATTCAGGATCAACATGTAGTGCTCTGCATACAAGGGAACACTTACTAGCAGTACTTGAAGACTTGTGAGTTGGAATTGCATGTTACTTGAAAGACCTAATTAAGCTAAATTTTGGTGCACAGCAGTTGTACATGATTTCATGTTTATGTAGCAAAATGCATTGAAATGTACTAGTATTGAAACATACATGTAAAGATAGTTGTGGAAATTGTCTATTATATTTTCCTTGTGTGTCTCATTTATTTAGAGCATAAAGTTTCTTTTTTTTAATTGTTCTAACTGAATAAGGCTAAATGAATACTGTAATTGAAATTATATTTTAAATCTTTGTCATGAGTTTTTAAAAAAACTATTGCAAATTGTATCATTCCTGATTACACAGAACTTTGTGGGTGGTTTTAAATAAATTTTATACTTCTATTTTGCACCTGATAGTCTAATTTTTCTTTCCTTTCAAAATTGTACTTTTTAAAGTTTAATATCTGATGAAATTGACACATTTTTAACTTCAAAGGAGTATAAGATTTAATATTAGGAGATGACCAAGTATATGGATTGTGTTTAAAACAAAATCAAGATGGCTACATTTATGGAATCATTATTATGTGCCAGAAACCTTGCATTTTATATAAATTATTTAATTCCCACAGTGATACTATTGTGTAAGGACTCTTATCGACCCCATTTTAGAGATGAATTCTGAAGCTTAAAGTGGTTAAGTTCACATCCCTAGTAACTGGCCGAGCTGTTAATCACCTTGAGTCTAGACTGACTCATGCACTCCCTTGGGTTCATCCTTATTTTAATAAGCTTAATCCTGAACACAGCATGCTAACAGTATTTTAAAGTTGATATCCTAAAGTATTTATTAAAACCTGAAGGGGAAAAAAAATATTGACAATAGCTTTTTAGTGCTATTACAGCAAATATCCCAGGATAAGTTAACTTTAAATTGATCTAGTTTGAAACCTAACCCCGCTACTGTAGCATCCTAGTAGTCCTCTTCCTTCTAGTAAAGGAACAACTCCATCCCCTTACCCTACCTCCTCCCCAGGTTGAGCTGAGCAGCTGGAAACTACATTTTCCACCTCCTTCCTGACTGGTTAAAAGGGAGAGATGTGAGTTAGGCTGACCATACGGACATGGGCAACACCCTATGGGATGGCAGAACAGCAAAATGGAAGGAACTTGGTCCCTGGATGACCTACTCTCCTAACTCACCTATCAACTTGGTCTTTTTTTTTTTTATTTTAGTGTGTGTGTGTGTGTGTGTGTGTGTGTGTGTGTGTGTGTGAGGAAGATCAGCCCTGAACTAACATCCATGCCAATCCTCCTCTTTTTTTTTGCTGAGGAAGACTGGCCCTGAGCTAACATCCGTCCCATCTTCCTCCACTTTATATAGGATGCCGCAACAGCATGGCCTGACAAGCGGTGCATCGGTGCACGCCGGGGAGCTGAGTCCGGGCTGCCAGCAGTGGAGCACATGCACTTAATCCCTACGCCACGGGGCCGGCACCCTCAACTTGGTCTTTTACATGAGTGAAAAATAAGTATTTTTTCTATTATTTTGCTCTCTGTTAAATAGCTCAACCAATATCCTAACTAAACATCCACCTCTTAAGACAACTATCATGTTTTTTTTAATCTTCTCCAGGCCAAATATACAATTCCTTCAATGTTCCTCTGGTAACATAGTTTCTGGATCCTTTAACTTCTTAATGCTCTCTAGGCAACAGCCTGAGTTATCTTTTAAAAACGGATCTCAGATCATGACATTCCACTGCTTAAAACACTCCAATGGCTTACCATTGAACTTAGTATAAAAATAAACTCCTTACTTGGTCTGCAAAGCTCTGGGTGGCCTGGCTCCTGCTAACCTGTCTCATTTACTATGCTCCAGCCACCCGGAGCTATAGTTCCTTGAATAGGCCAAAATCTTCTCTGACTCAAAGCCTTTGTACCTGCTGCCCGGTTCTACCTTCAGATCCTCATACGACTAGCTCCTTCCCGTAGTTCTTGTATCAGCTCAAACGCCCTATCACTTTTAATATTTATACAGTGTTCAAGCATGTTAATGTTCCATAATTGTGTCACCTCCTATAATCAAACATTTTGACTATTTCCAATTTTTTACTATGATAAACAATAAAATGCTGGATTAAAGGGAATGCACCTTTATTTAAAAAAATTTTTTTAATAGTTAAGACATGCCTTGGGCCGGCCCCTTGGCTTAGCGGTTAAGTGTGTGCGCTCTGCTGCTGGCGGTTCGGGTTCGATCCCGGGCGCGCACTGACGCACCGCTTCTCCGGCCATGCTGAGGCCACGTCCCACATACAGCAACTAGAAGGATGTGCAGCTTGACATACAACTATCTACTGGGGCTTTGGGGAAATAAATAAATAAATAAAATTAAAAAAAAAAAAAAAGACATGCCATTGGTACAAAATTCAAAAAATAGGAAAGACATTAAATGGAAAAAAGGAATGACCTTCCTACCTCTGATGCCCATTGTTTATACTTGGGATGCTCTTGGCTACAACTACAAGAGGCTTAAACAATAAACAATGCATTTTCTGACAAAATGAGAGATCCAAAGATAAGTGATTCCAGGTTAATAAATTCAGCAATTCAATGATATCAGAGTTTCAGATCTGTTTCTCTGCAATTCTCTCAGGTTTACCTCATGGTCTTAAGACGACTGTCACAACTCAAAGAATCAAACTTTTCCTAGCTTTACCTAAAAGTCCTGAAGAGCAGTTTCTCTTGTAGTCTCTTTCTAATCAGGGACAAAACCCAAAAGCCCTCAATATATTTCTCCTTATGTTTCATTGGCCGAGATTTTGTCACATAGCAATGACTAAACCAATCGCTAGCAAGGAAAATTAATTACCATAATTGGCTTACATCAATCAATATTTACCTCCTGGAGTGGTGAACATGAGAACATGATGTAATCCATGCATAAATAGAAGCATAAGGATGTACACCTGAAATTTCTACAATATTATAAACCAATGTTACTGCAATAAACAAAAAATTAAAAAAGAAAAAAAAAAGTTACCTCCTGGGGCTAAAAAGATCCTCTTTTCCTGAGGTCACATCTGAATAAAATATGAACTGTCAGCAAAGGTAGAAGGAGAAGGGAGAATGGTTATTGGGTAAGCAACCAATCTGTCTGCTGAGCCTAGCCTAACTTCCTCTTCCCAGAGGCCACCATAGTTAGCTGTTTCTTGCATATCTACTGAGATCCGCATATGCAAACATAGCAAACATTTGCTTTTCTTTTTTAAATCTAACAGTCCAGATCAACCCATATAGAACTGCCTTCTTTTTTTTCTTTTTTGTGAGGAAGATCGGCCCTGAGCTAACATCTGCCAATTCTCCTCTTTTTTGCTGAAGAAGACTGGCCCTGGGCTAACATCCATGCCCACCTTCCTCTGCTTTACATGGGACGCTGCCACAGTCATGGCTTGACAAGCAGTGCATCGGTGCACACCCAGGATCCGAACTGGCGAACCCCGGGCTGCCGCAGCGGAGCACGCGCACTTAATGGCTTGCGCCACCGGGCCGGCCCCTAGAACTGCCTTCTTATTGTTTTTTCTGTTTTTTGTTTTTTTATAATTTTATTTATTTATTTTTTTTTCCCCCAAAGCCCCAGTAGATAGTTGTATGTCATAGCTGCACATCCTTCTAGTTGCTGTATGTGGGATGAGGCCTCAGTGTGGCCGGAGAAGCAGTGCGTCGGTGCACACCTGGGATCCGAACCAGGGCCGCCAGCAGCATAGCGCGTGCACCTAACCGCTAAGCCACGGGGCCAGCCCTGCCTTCTTATTGTTAACGCCTGTATGTTATATTCCTTTGTGTGGACAAATCATATCTTATTTAACTAGTTCATTGTTGATGGATGTTTAAGTTTTCCACGTCTTTTGAACGTATATTTTTAAATGTTTATGGTAAATATTACCAAATTGTCCTCTGGAAGGACAGTACTGTATTGCTAGCCCATCAGCATGGGACCATACAGTTTTTTTTTTTTAATATGGTAAATGGTGTATAGTCCCATGAAAACACAAACTATATGTACATTTCCCTTGAGAGACCCCAATCAAAGCCAGAACAAGCAAGACTGGCTGCATTCCACAGCTACTCTCCCTGCAGCTATCAACACCAACTGACCACAGGAAACTACAGATCCCAGCCCCACCTGTTGGGCCTCACTTCCACTCACAGTTTAGTTTGTATTGCCAGATGGCCAACTGTCCTACAAGTGCCTCTCAGAACTAAATGCAACATGCATTACATTCTTTGTTTTGGTCATCCCTCAAAGTATAAGCCCCTCTGGTCAACGATCACCTCCTCAGTGGTCATCCCCATACTGCTCTGTACTATCTCTGCTGACCCAGCCATTTAGTCTCCCACTCTCCTTCCCATCCTTTCAAGGAGACCTCTGGAATACTTACTCTGTGATCAGCAATCTTCCCTGTGACTTTGACCTGATCTTTTCTTTAAATGCATGCTGTATTACCTTGTATAAAATGAAATCTGGGGGCTGGCCTGGTGGCATAGTGGTTAAGTTTGCATGCTCAGCTTCGGAGGCCTGGGGTTCGCCAGCCGAGATCTCAGGTGTGGATCTACACACGCTCATCAAGCCATGCTGGGGCAGCATCCCACATACAAAAAATAGAGGAGGATTGGCACAGATGTTAGCTCAGTGACAATCTTCCTCACCAAGAAAAAAAAGTTAAAAGAAAAAATGAAATCTGGTTTTCCCCCTGAGGGCATCGTTATGCCTGGAGCTCACAAGTGGGAAAGCTTATCTCTCACACTGCATCTGAGTGGGAGTGAGGGTGGGGGATGTTCTCCTTGTCCCCAAGTGCTCTCCCTTTAAAATTCACACCAGCTAGCTCTACCATGCCTCCCCTTCTATCACCTTTCTAAACACTCCTCATTTGTTGATGACTTTGCCCTTGGCACACGTTATTCCTCCCTGCCCTACTTCTTGCTATTATTCTGGGTAATTTCATTGAACAAGTAGATACCTCATCTAATACCTTCACCTTGATCTTATCTGGTCACCTTCTCTCCCACTTCACCAGAGCCTCCTAGTCCCACAGTCTCAGAAAGGAATATATCATCACTTCCAAAATCGTTAGTTCAAACATCTCACATCTTGACCTCAACCTCCTATCTGTCCTGTTTGTCCTATCAGTTTTTTTCTACCTCATTGGAACCTCCATTAATCTTCCTTTCTTCCTATGCAATCTTTCCCTCTCTATCTGGCTTACTTCCTGATTTCGATCATTCTCCTGCCAACACTTTACATTCTCTTTCTAATCAGCTTTCTCTGACTGTTTAAGGAAGAATATTTTGCCACAGATGAATGAAAATCCCTTCTCTTTGCCAGGCACCAAATTTATTACTAGGCTATTTTATAAGGGCATGAATAAAAAGTCCAGAACTTTAAGAGACAGACATTATTCAGAAGCATTTTTCAACAAAGACCTTTTATTTTCTTAAAAACATTTTTTAAATTTATGTTTACTAAGGCATAATTTACATACAGTAAAATTCACCCTTTACATGAGTTCTATGAGTTTTAATAAATGTGTACGTAACCACCATAACAATCAAGTTATACAACTCTGTCCCATAGAAATCTCATGAAAGTTACATTTGTTATTAAAAATTTTCTAGTATAGCTGCATTTTAAAAAGTAAAAAAGAAACAGGTGAAATTAATTTTAATAGTATATTTTATTTAACTCAATATATCCAAAATAGTATCATTTTAATATGTAATGAATTGATGAGATTCTTTTCTTTATTTTTTTCTTTTTTTGTACTAAGTCTTTGAAATTTGGTATGTATTTTATATTTACAGGACATCTCAATTCAGATGTTAAACTTCATATTAAATACTTAATATTTGGGGCCAGCCCAGTGGCTTAGCGGTTAAGTTCACGCATTCTGGGTCCGCTTTGGCAGCCTGGGGTTGGCTGGTTCAGATACTGGGTGCAGACCTACTCACCCCACATCAAGCCTTGCTGAGGCGATGTCCCACATAGGAGAACTACACCTCTACCACTATCATACACAACTATGTACTGGGGATTTGGGGAGAAAAAAGAAAAAGAGGAAGATTGGCAACAGATTGGCACAGGGCCAATCTTCCTCAAAAAAAAAAAGAAATATTTTAAAAAAAGGAAAAAATACTTAATATTTCATCAGATTTACACTTAAAAAAAGACATACCCAAGTTATTCCAAACATAATTAAAAGTTTTCCAACAACTGAATCAATTATCAGATTTAAGTTTAAATTTTGATTAATTAAAATTAAATAAAATTGAAAGTTCAGTTCCTTGGTTGCACTGGTCACATTTCAAGTGTTGAATAGTCACATGTGATTAGTGCCTACAGTATTGGATGGCTCAGATTACAGCATATTTCCATCAGCCCCCAAAAGTTTCCTAGTGTCTTTTATAGTCAATTGCCTCTCCACATGGAAGCCCCTGGCAATGACTCATCTGATTTCTTTTGTCTAGTTTTTTGCCTTTCTCAGAATGTAATGAAAATTGAATGGCTAGCTTATTTCATTTAGCATAATGCTTTTGAGATTCATCCATGTTAAGACTCTTTATTTACTACTAAAGATAACCTTAAAAAACAACCAGGTGTTATCCATACTAGTTTCCCAGCCCTCTAGTGACTAGGTTTCTCTCCTTGAACTGTTTCATGTACCTGAGCAGAAATGGAATAAAGGTTATAATAGCTTACCATATGCCAACACTGTTCTAAGTGCTTCCCTATAAACCGTTACATGGTTAATAGTCATGTAGGGCCGGCCCAGTGGTGTAGTGGTTAAGTTTGCACGCTCTGCTTTGGCGGCCCAGGGTTCGCAGGTTCTGATCCCGCGTGTGGACCTATGTACCGCTCATCAAGCCATGCTGTGGCGGCATCCCGTATACAAAACAGAGGAAGACTGGCACAGATATCAGCTCAGGGCTAATCTTCCTCAGCAAAAAGAGGAAGACTGGCAACAGATGTTAGCTCAGGGCCAATCTTCCTCCCCCCCGACCCCCCAAAAAAGACATATAATCCTCAATCAGGAAATAGGCACAGAAAAGTTAAGTAGCATGCCCAGCATTATCACAGCTATTAAGAGGAGGAGCCAGGATTTGAACCTAGGCAGTCTGGCTCCACAGTCCATGCTCTTCACCTCTACTTCCCTCCACCCATCCCTGCCCCAACTCAGGTGATGCAGAGCAAAGGAGCTACTCTGTGAGATGACTAGGTCACTACTTCTCCATTTTGTGATAGCCTCCCTCTTTTACATCTAGGACTGATAATAATATACAACTTTCCTTTCTTATTTGGACCAGTGAGAGGTGGAATTTCTCTGTTCTTTAACACAGTAATACAAAGTAGTGAGTGTGCCAACATTTTCATTACTTAGTGCATAATATACAGTCTGAGGAAAATGTTATGTTTTTGTTCTCTCTTCTTGTTTTTTACATATAAATTAATTCATGAAAATGGAACAGCCTAAGCCTTGCTCACCTAGAGACTGGTTATTGATTCCATATTCATAGATGAAGACTGCACAGTCACATGGCATATGGCCCAGAAGCCTTTCTACCTACTAAGGCTGGATTATCCAAAGGTCCCCTGGCATGCTGGCAGAATCCCAACTCTCATAGTCACATAGTCCCAATTACCAGTGTCAACTGAGCCTGTAACAGTTTCTCTAATCCATTCAGTCTGTGTACACCTTTGGACTCCATTGGTTCTCAAATGTTGACTGCCTTTTTCTTCAGAGAAGACGTAGAAACCACAGACAGAAAATCCTCTCTTTTTCCCCTCTATGGCTTCTTCTTCTTCTTCTCTTTTTTTTTTTTTTGTGAGGAAGATCAGCCCTGAGCTAACATCCATGCCAATCCTCCACTTTTTGCTGAGGAAGACCGGCCCTGAGCTATCATCTATTGCCAATCCTCTTCCTTCTTTTCTTTTTTTTTCCCTTTTTCTCCCCAAAGCCCCAGTAGATAGTTGTATGTCATAGTTGCTCATCCTTCTAGGTGCTGTATGTGGGACGCTGCCTCAGCATGGCTGGACCAGCGGTGCATCGGTGCACGCCCAGGATCTGAACCTGGGCCGCCAGTAGCAGAGTGCGCGCACTTAACTGCTAAGCCATGGGGCTGGCCCATCCCCTCTATAGCTTATAAATCTACCTCCCCCCGCATCCATCTTCTGCTTCCTATTACAATGAAGGAATTGTTCTTCCTCCAATCAAAGGCTAATCCTTCTATGTGTACTCTGGCTTCTGTCTCATCTAGCCTTCTCAGGGAATTCACTTCTTCAGGAGAGAATTATTTCTTCTTTCTCCTATAACTTCAATCTCAATACTGGATCCTCTCTGTCAGCATTTAAATAATTCTAGTCTCTGGCATCATAAAACAAACAAGAAACGGCCCTTCAACCCCACATCCCTCCCTTAGTGCCACCATCTCTCTTTCCAATCATGGCCATTTCATAAAATGGTAATTTATATAAGCTCCTTCCATTTTCTTACATCTGGGACCATATCTAAGCACCTAGAATTTATGAGCTTTCCAAGAATCTATGGAAATATTAAAATCCTGTTAAAAAATATTAGCTCAATATGATACAGAAGGAAAACTACAAAAATCAAAACTTGGATTTAATTATTTCCAAGCAAAGCAGAAAAATCACGTCAACATCTTCATTAATTTTTCCAATTTACTATTCATAAAAATTCTGTTTCACTGAAAACAATCTGTTGGTTGGATTTTTCTCACTTCTTAAGAATTCCCACATATGCATAAATAATGAAGAGAAATGTTAGTTGGTTATAAATTAAAAGAGTTACTTGTGGCAAAATAATTTCAAAAGCAAAAATATACAAATTTTTTTAAGTGCATATTAAACATTTTACATATATATATAGAGAGAGAGAGAGAGAGAGGGATAGCGAGTGCATTTAAAAATGTTTACTGATATAGCATGAGACTTTTTTTCTTTTTTAAAGATTTTATTTATTTATTTTCCCCCCCCAAAGCCCCAATAGATAGTTGTATGTCATAGCTGCACATCCTTCTAGTTGCTGTATGTGGGACGCGGCCTCAGCATGGCCGGAGAAGCGGTCCGCGCCCGGGATCCGAACCCGGGGCACCAGCATCGGAGGACGCACACTTAACCGCTAAGCCACAGGGCCGGCCCAGCATGAGACTTATTTAGTGCAATTTAGCAACTGCACTTGCTAAGGTCACAATTACTTCCCCTCCCTCTTAGGGGAGAACTCCTCGTTCTTCAGGTTTTAGTTAAATGCTACTTCCTCAGGAGCACATATACACACTCTTGACTAAGAAAGGTGTTCCCATTGCTCTTATAGCATCCTGTTTCACCTTCATAGCACACTACATCACAATGGTAACTTAAATATCATCACTAAGTCCCAATTTACCAGCTTGAAGTAAAAATGAGATAAAATTCCTAGTTGGATCCATGGCTGACAATTAGTTATCACTAATTTAAGCTATATGTTTAGAGAAATCCTGATAAAAATACCACCTACAGGATATTCTGGGAGGAACAAGACAAGCTTACTTTAAAGTTACATGGAGGGGCCGGCTGCGTGGCTTAGCGGTTAAGTGAGGGAACTCCGCTGCTGGCAGCCCGGGTTCGGATCCTGGGCGCGCACTGACGCACCGCTTCTCCGGCCATGCTGAGGCCACGTCCCACATACAGCAACTAAAAGGATGTGCAACTATGACATACAACTATCTACTAGGGCTTTGGGGGAAAAATAAATGAATAAATAAAATTATAAAAAATAAAAAAATAAAGTTCATATGGAATAAGGAATAGCCAAATAAATTCAGAGGGGCAAGGAAGGAGAGTAATGAAGGAATACTGGTTTTACTCAATATTAAAATTAAAATATTTTACAAAGCTACAATAATTGAAAGAATATGGTTAGGGCGTAATCAATAATAGATCAGTAGAACAGAACAGGAATCCAGAAGTAAACCTAAACACATATGGAGAATTGCTATATTTTAAGAGTGGCATTTCAAATCAGTGGGGAAATAAAGGATTATTCAATGAATAGTTAGAACAACCCAGTAGCCATGTGGAATAAAGAAAGTTGGATTCTTACCTCACTCCTTACCCTAGGATAAATTCTAAATGGATTGAAAACTTCAATTTAAAAAACAAAACCGGGCCAGCCCCGTGGCTTAGTGGCTAAGTACCCGCGCTCTGCTACTGGCAGCCTGGGTTCGGATCCCAGGCACACACCGACGCACCCCTTCTCCGGCCATGTTGAGGCCACGTCCCACATACAGCAACTAGAAGGATGTGCAACTATGACATACAACTATCTACTGGGGCTTTGGGGGGAAAATAAATAAAATTATTTTAAAAAAAAAAGAAACAAAAGAAAAAAATAGGTAAGTTCAACTTCAAGAAAAATTAGTAAGTTGTGTGCATGAAAAGACACTATTAAGAAAGTGAAAAGATAACCCATAGAAAGGGACAAAATATTTGCAAATCATATCTCTGATAAAGATCTAGTATGCAGAACTAGAACTCTTAAAACTACACACAAAAAAAGATAACCAAGTCTAAAATTGAGGCAAGGTGACAGTTGTATAGCACTGTGAATGTGTTTTATGCCACTGAATTGTACGCTTTTTTGTGTGTGTGAGGAAGATCAGCCCTGAGCTAACATCCATGCTGATCCTCCTCCTTTTTGCTGAGGAAGACCGGCCCTGAGCTAACATCAGTGCCCATCTTCCTCCACTTTATGTGGGACACCGCCACAGCATGGCCTGACAAGTGGCACATCGGTGCCACCCGGGCTCAGAACCTGGGCCACCAGCATCGGAGCACGTGCACTTAACCACTACACCACAGGGCCGCCCGGAATCGTAGGCTTTTAAAAATGGTTACAATAATAAATTTTTATGTTATATATACTTTACCACACACAAAAACATCGCCAGAAAGTGTGGGAGGGAATCAAAAGACTTGAGTAGACATTTCTCCAAGAAGATATACAAATGGCCAAGAAGATTCTCAATATTATTAATCATGTGGTAAATACTAATGAAAACCGCCTCACACCCACTAAGATAGCTATAATAATAAAATTCAAAAAGAAAAATAAAAGGTGGAGAGGATGTGGTATAATGCTAACAGGAATGTAAACTGGTGAAAACAGGTTGGTGATTCCTCCAAAAAGTTAAGTATATAAGGTCCATGTGATCCAGAACTCCACTCCTAGGTCTACACCTAAGAGAACTGACAATAAGAGTTCAAACAAAAACTTGTATGTGAATGTTCATAGCAGCATTATTCATAATAGCCAAAGACTAGAGACAATCCAAATATTCAAATGACTAATAGATAAATAAAATGTGGTATTATCCATTTAAAAGAATAGTTTTAGCCATAAAATGGAATGAAGTACTGATACATGCTACAGTAACCTTGGAAACAATATAGTAAGTTACTGAAGCCAGACACAAAGGCCATATATTGTATGATTCTATTAATATGAAATGCAAGGACAGGCAAATCCATAGAGACAGAAAGCAGATTACTGGTTGCCAGTGGCTGGAGGGAGAAGGGATTAAGGAGTCACTCCTTAATGAATAGGGGTTTCTTTTAAGGGTGGAGGTGATGCCGGTTGCACGATCTTATGAATATACTAAGAGCCACTGATTATACAATATAAAATATTTAAAACAGTGAATTATATGCTAAGTGAATTTTATCTTAAAAAAAAAAAGATGCCACAGGGTATGGCCATTCTTTCAAGTACTTGAACTAGAAGAAAAAATGGCGAAAAAACACAAAATGGCGGAGGGCTCATCTCATCACGTGACTTCCGATTCTCTCCTTCCCACACTCTCGAAAGCCTTTTCCTCAGAGATTTTCCATTGACACAGCCCGGCTCATTGTTATGCGAAGCCTAGGTAACTCTTCTTAGGCGCGCTGTAGTTCTAGCCGCGTAATGAAAAGGGTGAGCGTATGGAGGGCGAGCTGGAGAGCGCGCACGTAGAACGTAGATCCGTCAGCGCCGTTCCTCGGGGAGACGGGGAGGAGGGGAGCGGCGTGGAGGAAGAGGGGGAGTTGGCGCATGCGCCTAAGGCTGATGGGTTTGAAATGGCTTCGGTGCTAGCCGGGACGCGATTCAGGTGAAGGTCTGGTCCTCGCGGTTGGAGCGGCGGTGGCCGAGCCGTGCTTCTTAACGTGCTACCAGATCTGCGAAAGGGCCGGGAGCGACCGTTTTGGTAGCACGGCGTCCATAGGCCGACGACGGTGGGACTCTTGAGCCTGGGGCGGGAGGGACGCGGTCCCTTTTGTGCAGGTCGGAGCAGGCCCCGCGCGGCCGGCCCCTCCCCCACCGCCTGGCTTTTTCCCCCGCGGCCCCTCAGGTGCCCCCAGCGCCCCTCAGCCTCGCGCTGGCGCCCCCGGAGGGACTGCCGACCGCCCTCGGTCGTTCCTGAGCCGCTGCGGCTCTAGCCTCCTGGTTTCCGGCCCGGGGCGTCGGGGCAGCTCGCGGCGGCGCGGGTGTTGGGGGATGGAGGCTTTCTCCTCCCGGCGCGGAGGTTAAGGGGACCAGGGGTCCCGGTGTCCTCCCGTTGGCGCTTCGCCCAGGCTTGTGGGACGGAGGATTCCGCCTTCTCTGGTCTGCGGCCCGCGAGGAGCTAGGGTTGGAGGAAGGTAGATGGCAGAGCTCTGGTCCCTCCGAGTCGCGGGGGGAAGGAGAGGATGCGCGGGCTGAGATCTTTGCCTTTTCTGGCTTGATTTTGGGGGGAGGGGTCTTCGGGATGGTTCTTTAAAGGGGCATCCGTTAATTCAACTGCCTTTCTCCTCGAGGGAGGGGAGAGAAAAGGAGCCCCAGTTCCTTTCCTACTCGAGAAAGTGAGGAGATGTTCGTTATCTGAATGATATTCTTAAATACCTTTATTTGGTGTCTCGTCCCAGTTTCCGTTATTGGCTTCATCACTTTCATTCCCCAACTCATTGCCAAAAAAACCACGCAGGCTATATTGCCTTTGAACATAAAGCTGTGAACTTATTGTTAAGAATTGGGTGGATAACGCAGATGGTCTTCTGTTTAAATGTGACGGTTTGTAGTCGCAGAAAGAAGTACCTTTTTTGTAAGGTTACCCTGAATGTCATATATTGAAATTGGGTTCTTTTGGTGAACTACTTGATGTACAATGTTTTTGCTGCATGTTGGACGTTCACATGCCCATTATTGTTTATACCTAGATCTATGAAGATGCCCTTGACAAATTAAATGTCTTACAATAATACTTTTGTGATATTTATAGTTTGGTTGAACTTTAAAATGTGAATCCTTTCTTAATAGATCTCTGCTATAGAAGAAAAACAGGAGAAGGTTTTTTTCCTCTTTCTTCATGGCTCAGTTTGGAGGACAGAAGAATCCGCCCTGGGCTACTCAGTTTACAGCCACTGCGGTATCTCAGCCAGGTCAGGCTACTGAACACATGTACTGTAAATATGAGGAGGACGTGTTATAACTATGAGAATTAGGCTATGCATAATATTGTAAAATGTTTGCAAATAATGTATCTTTTAAGTTTATCTGTGAAGCTCCTTTTAAAAATTCATAGATCAACTACTAGCAAAAAATCTGTTTTACACTGCAGTTTGGACAGTTTTATAGTTTTTCAAACAGTAAATTGATTAACTGTTAATTGATTTATGTTGGAGGTTAGCAGCCACTCATTCATTAGAGTTTAACTCATTTGACATGTTAAGGTGTCAGTATTCACAAGTTGTATGTAAAAATAAATGTAGTAAAAATCCATATGTTATGGAAAATTGTATATGATTGTGGTTCTCAGTTGTTTGGTTTTAAAGTAGAAAAATGAACTCTAAAGAATTTATCAAGCAAAGGGAAAAGATAAATAGATATAAAAGTAAATGAATATTTACATTTTCAAAATAAAGTCAACAAAAAATGTCACTGAAAATGTGTTTCAATAAGTTTCTTCTCATTGCTGTTAGGAAGAAGTTTTTTTCCCATTTCTTGACTTATGGTTTGAATCTTAAGTTTCCCAAGGCTTCTATAGAATGAAGTTTTGAATTTCTTTGAATACTCAGAAAAGTTGCAGGTTATTCTGTTAATTTGAATGTATTTTTATTTATGACATGTCTGATACTAGTTTTTGTTTTACTTAAAATATCTGTTTTGTAGTTCGAGGTCAGTTGCAGAGACTCTGTGATCTTCTAACTTGGGTGTTCTAAAATTTGATGGACATGATTAGTTATGTAGGTGACCTTTCTCCTTAAAGAAATGGATATTTTAGTGTTTTAATTACTCTTGATTTGGGGGGTTAAATGATCCATAGTTACTTCTGTAGGCAACAGAAAATAATGTGAAATAATAGTTATAGATTATATTTAATTCAGATTCAAGTATTTTTCCTCTGTGTTAAAGAATGGGGAATCTGGTATTGACTTAGTTTTGATGAAACATGAATTACTAGCAACTACTGTGTGTCCAGAAGCAAGTGCTGTATATTGGTATTTTGGTAAACTAAGCATGTTTTACCTGGCTTTTTCTGCATATAATTTGTTTTAAATTCATATCTGTATTGTTCCACTAAAATAGCCATTATGGTACAATTCTATTGTCTGTAGCTCTGAACATTTGTACTGTAATTACTTAAATGTACATTGTACTCTCTTGTTTTTATTTTAAGACTGAGCAAAGGAAACACCAAAGGTTTATAAAACTTGTCAAAGACAGTCAATAGTAAATATAGGTTTCCCTTTCCATATTTGGCAATAGAGAGTCCAAATGTAAATAATAGGATTTATGTAAACAGAGCTTGTATTTGTGCTGTAAGAAATTATTTAGGGGGGCTGGCTTAGTGGCATAGTGATTAAATGTTTGCATGCTCCCCTTCGGTGGCCCCCGGTTCGTGGGTTCGGATCCTGGGTGCAGACCTGCACACCTCATCAAGCCATGCTGTGGTGGCATCCCATATACAAAATAGAGGAAGATTGGCACAGATGTTAGCTGAGGGCCAATCTTCCTCACCAAAAAAAAAAAAAAAAGAAAAGAAAAGAAAAAAATTATTTATGGATTTTCTTGGACCTATCATTAATCAGAGTTTTTCAAAATCTAAATCTTTTTTTTTTTTTGAGGAAGATTGGCCCTGTGCTAACATCTGTTGCCAGTCTTCTCTTTTCTCTTTTTTCACCCCAAAGCCCCAGTACGTAGTTGTGTATCATAGTGGTAGAGTTGTAGCTCTTCTGTGTGGGATGCTGCCTCAGCATGGCTTGATGAGCAGTGAGTAGGTCTGCACCCAGGATCTGAACCAGTGAACCCTGGGCCGCTGAAGTGGAATGTGCGAACTTAACTGCTATGCCACTGGGCTGGTCCTGCAAAATCTAAAATTTTATTGATACATCATGACTTCAGTAAGCAGGAAGGTGTTTTGTTATCATCTACCCTTAGCTGTCCTATAAAAATCCTGGAGTAGGCTCTAAATGGAACTCTCTAGTGATATTGTTTTTTTTTTAATGTTTAATTTCTAGGTGTTGTATTTTGGGCTGCTTCCTGAAAGCTTGATGTTTTCTTGCTTTCATCTTAAAGTCTTTTTGACTAATTATTATCTCACCTTGTTAGAACTGATTCTCAGAGCCGTACAAATTTCTGTCAGTTAAATTTTTTTCAATCCTGAGGCAATTAAAATATGTCTTATTTACACCTAATTTCAATGGAGAACTTTTTTTTTTTTTAATTCTTAAAGGGATCTTACATCTGTGATGGGCAGAAAAATCAAGACCTGCATTTATTATGGTGTTCCTCCTTAAATCTTTTTTTTTTTTTTTGTGAGGAGATCAGCCCTGAGCTAACATCCGCCAATCCTCCTCTTTTTTTTTTTGCTGAGGAAGACGGCCCTGGGCTAACATCGGTGCCTATCTTCCTCCACTTTATATGGGACGCTGCCACAGCATGGCTTACCAAGCAGTGCGTTGGTGCGCGCCCGGGATCCAAACCAGCGAACCCCGGGCCGCCGCAGCGGAGCGCGCACACTTAACCGCTTGCGCCACTGGGCCGGCCCCCTTAAATCTTTTTTATTTTTTTAAATTTTATTTTATTGAGGTCATAATAGTTTATAACATTGTGAAATTTAAGTGTACGTTATTGTTTGTCTGTTACCATATATATGTGCCCCTTTACCCCTTATGCCCACCCCGCAACCCCCTTCCCCTCTGGTAACCACTAATCTGTTCTCTTTGTCCATGTATTTATCTTCCACATATGCGTGAAATCATACGGTGTTTGTCTTTCTCTATCTGGCTTATTTTGCTTAACATAATACCCTCAAGGTCCATCCATGTTGTTGCAAATGGGACGATTTTGTCTTTTTTTTTTTTTTTTAATGGCTGAGTAGTATTCCATTGTGTGTGTGTGTGTGTGTGTGTGTGTGTGTGTGTGTATATGGATATATATGGATATATATATGTATACCACATCTTCTTTATCCTCAGTGGAGAGCATTTTAACCTAGTATAATACCTTAAGTTTTCTCCTGGCAGATTCAAATATAATTTGAGAAGAAATTTTAACAAAGCACATTAAAAGGACTTAATTAGGGTAATAGTGTAGGTGCCAGTTTAAAAAAAAAAAATGTTCCTATTGAAATATGCCAGATATATTAGTTTCAGAGGCCACTATCATAAATCAAATGACCGTACAACAGAAAAAGGTTAACTGAATAATTCAACTCAAATGAAGTATTTTGATCTTTGTGTCTGTATTTCTGACTTGTTTTCACCTGAAAGCATATAAAAATTACCACTGTTTACTTTTTGTATATAGCTTAACGTGGTTTTGTTCAGCTAATGCCTTTGCTATTACATTTTCTGGCAAGGTTATTTTGTATTTGCACTAACTGAAAATTCTCAGCTAACCAGTGATTTGAAAATTTGAGTGCATTCACACAGATGAGATATTTAAAATAATATTAAAAACTTCAATAAAAGCTTGCACACTAGCAGTTTATTGCTGAAATCTATCAGTATTTTAGTTGTTTCTGGTTAATTTTGATGCTGAGCCTATTCAGTTAAAGAGAGTCAGTAATTCCTAGATGGCATTGTCTGTCACCTTTAATTTTCTTTTCCTTTAACCCACATATTCAATCATATATCAGACCCTTGACTTTTTTCCCTTGTGAAAATGCCTCGACTATACTCCTCCATTTTACATTTAGGCTCTCTGCACTTCACATTTGGGTAACTGCATAGCTCCTATGCCAGAGTCTCTCACCTAACTTTCAGGCCCTGCCCTACCTTTCCCAAACCTTTATATCCTAATCCACAGTGCTTACCATAGATCCCTTCACTTAAGTCAGGAAGCTCTTTTCTCCCTCTCTCACTTGGTGATGATGCTCTATATTTATTATCCTTTATTTAGTTCTAACTGCTTTTATTGGCTTCCTCTCTTTCTTACTGGATATACTACTACTAATTTGTCCCCCAGCTCCAGTGTGTGTCTCAGATAACTTGATAGTCCTAAAGCATAATTTCTATCTAAATCACAGAATTTTTCAAAGCTGGAAGAAGCTGGAGCTAGATTCTGTCTCAACTCCTTTCTCTAACAGATGAGGAAATTGAGCCCTAGAATGGTGAAGAAATTTGTTTAGGTCTCACAGAAGGTCACAGAAGAGCAATGTTAGGACCTCAGAATTGTGGTTCATTGTATCTTCCATTACTCTATTCTTTTATTCATTTGCAAAAATGTCTTTAAGGACATTTAGAATACCAAGGTCTTCTGTGTTTCCAGCCCCATTTCTCATTTCTCCCACACTGAAATGCTTGTTCTTAATATTTACCCTATTTTTCTATCTCCTTGCTGAAGTACTGTGGTACGTATTCAGCAGCAGTCATACTTGGGACCAGAGCTTTTAGGTTTGAAAGTCTAACAGTTTTCTGTCATGTAAAGAGACATTGAGAGAGTGAGCTGGCAAATCACTGATTGAATCTTTAAGTAGCCATTACGTCAATTATATTGACTAGGGGTGCCTTCAGTATGTTTGACTCAACATATTTGCATGTGTATATGTGTATAATTGCAACAATATTTAAGTGTGGGGTTGGATTTAGCAGATTCAGACTCACTCATTTCTCACTCATTTTCACGCTTATTTCCTTTGACCATTTGTAAGATGACTGCATTCTGGCTATAGAGAAAAATGATCTAGTTCAGGAGTTAAAACTATAGTGATACGTGGTGCTTTAACACAGGTGACTGGAGCTAATACCAATACAGTGTTTTAACTGTGATTCCATTTTTCCTACCTCTTCATTCTGACCCAGTGGTCATCTTTTAAAAGCCCAGTCTCTTGAATCAGCAGCTCAAGTTGTTAAATTCCAAGATGCATGGTCTTTTTCAAACGAATCATCGCTGATGTACTATGTATACTTCACTTAGATTAGTTAACCCTTGATAGACTTGGATGTTTCCAACTCATTTGGTAGAAAAGGAGGATTGCTACTGGTGTGGCTTCCCCTTTTTAGATACTGTGAGTGCTGTGTAATAGCAAATTGTCTCTAAAACATTTTTCTAAGAGTAAAAAAATGCACATACGATCTATTAAGGCTCATTGTTGATGCGTATTTTTTTCCTCATCCTCTGAGCGTGCCTCTGTTACTTGTGCTTTCATCCAGTGAGAGCTGCGTTAACATAGCATACCATAAACCAGTGAGTGCCCGATCTCTCTATCCTGAGTTGAGTGTACAACAGTTGAATGTTTATGCAGTTGTGGCTTCTGTAGTACTGTGTTTTATGATCTGGGAAATAACTTTGATCTATTATAGCTGAAAATGTATTGGAAGTAACATTGAAAGTTTGAATGTTAACTTTGGGTGATACAAGACTCCTTGAAAAAAAATGGGGTTGAAAACTAGGTAAATATCAGAGGCAATTAAGGTTGGAAGAAATTGTATGACATTACAAATGGTGTCTTCAACTGCCTGGGAGGGTTGACCAACAATTATTTGAGTAGTAGCTAGAAGAGACTGGCCACGATTACTAGTCATCACTTCCATGGGAGTTCAAGAGAGTGTAAGAGCTATTGTCTGCTAGGATATTAATCTTTATAGAGACTATAAGAACCCCATATAACATTGATTTAGTTTGGTTAAGGCTTTGCCTCTTCCTTATAGAGCAGCACTGTCCGCTAAGTAGACCTTTCTGTGATGATGGATATATTCTATACGTGTCTTCATTGTCTGATATGGTAGCCACTAGCCACATGTGGCTATTGAGCACTTGAAATGTGGTTAGTGTGACTGAGGAACTGAATTTCTAATTTTATTTAATTTTCACTAATTTAAGGTGAAATAGCAACACATGGCTGGTGACTAGTGTATGGAACAATGCAGTTATAGAAGATTACAACACCTGGAATATGTTATATTTAAAATCCTAATTTGTGCCTTAATCTCTTTCCTTTTGTTTCTTTTTTTTATGTGAGGAAGATTAGCCCTGAGCTAACATCTGATGCCAATCCTCCTCTTTTTCCTGAGGAAGATTGGCCCTGGGCTAACATCCAGGCCCGTCTTCCTCTGTTTTATGTGGGACGCCGCCACAGCATGGCTTGACAAGCAGTGCGTTGGTGCGCACCCAGGATTCGAACCTGCGAGCCCCAGGCCACTGAAGTGGAGCATGCACACTTAACCACTACACCACCAGACTGGCCCCTCTTTTTTTTTTCTTAACATCCTTATGAGGTATTTATTTTCATATAACCGGAAGTTTGTACCTTTTGACACCCTTCATTTGTTATTCTTCATTTCTTATTCTTAATGCCTTAATTTCTTGTTCTTGAAAGGTAACGGATATTTCCAGTCATTGGGTACATTATGGGCTTAGAATAGAACCTCAAAAGCCACAGCAAGGATTGACCAGTAAGTTATCTGGTTGTAAGAAAGTTATCTGTACAGGGGAGCATCAAAGTTTTGTATTTGTGTGAAATCTAATCTTTAAAGAGCACTTCTTAGGAAAGATGTTGAGTAGAAGATGACATTTAGAAGATTTGTTCACTTGATTCAAAATCTTGGTTTATAAGTATTTTAGTAAATCCACAAGTTATAAAGACAATCCCTTACATCTTCATATTGTTTTTCTTTCCAAATAGTGTGAGATTACTTTTTGAACATGTATCGATATATGGAAATTTCACAGGATGAAGCATTGCTTGACCAGTACTTTAAATAATTTTGTAAAAGGTGGAAAAATAAAGTTTCTTGAGCCAGTTTGAGGTTTTGAATTTTATTCATCGTTTCAGACGGATGACTCATCTTAGTAAAGACAGAGCACCAAGGTATAAAGATAATAAGGATTTTTAAATTTAACAGCGAGTTTTATAAGATTAAGGGACAAGAGACAAGGGACAGGTACCTCTTTTGTGTTTTTAAAGGTGTGTTCACTGGTATTGAGTAAATAATAACTAGTATATCATAACATGAAAATTTCAGTCATGTGAAACTGATTTTACATTTTAGAAAATAATATATTCTACATTTGTCCTTAATGGTTTCAGAAAACTTAGCCCTTAAATTTACTGTTTTACCTGGTAGCCTGTGGTCATTTAGGGCTCATTTCATAGGTTTGTCTGTGGAAGTACTGATACATAGTGATAAGCGTACCTGTCTCAGATCGGTCATGAGACCTTCAACAATCACCTCACATCAGGTGCAGATAAATGAACACACTGTTCCAATGGGGGTAATTGGAAAAGATCTTCTATTGACAAGTGTCTGGCCAGTTAACCTAGGGAGAAAGAGTAAATCAGAGATTAATGCCTTTGTACTTTGCAAGTTGTAGAATTATTTTGCAGAATATTGAGTATAATAATTTGCATGAAGAATGGAGAATGCTGTGTACAAATATTCAAGAATAGCTTCTCAGATATCCACAAGAAAGGGGAGCATTAATAAATATTAAGGAAATATAATTTATGGAGATTAAAATCTCAAATGTAAATGATTTGAAAAAAGAGCTGTTTTACAGACTTAAAAAAGCCACGACCACATGCATGGTGATTTCACAAAATTTGAATTAACTAATTAGTGGTATGAAGCAACTGCTAGAATGTAAATTTATTTCCCATAAATTTCTCCTGTCAGTTGAACCTTTCATTACCAATTAATCTGTTTTGTAGTTTCTAATTTGTCATATTGACTGTCAACAGTAGGAAAGAGATGTGTGGGTATCAGCTATCATCCCATCTACTTACTACTGGGCTGCTGGATGCTGCCAGGGTCCAGAACACCTAGAAAAACTACAGGAAAAAAATAGACTTTCTGAGATATTGGCTCTGAGCCCTTCTGCTGTGGCAACTATCACTATTATCTAGGGTTCTGGAAATTGATAACAGCAGACTGAAGCAGAGCAGATCTGAGGTCAGCGCTCTGGTGGATAAAGGAGATGGGTATGATATTTGAATCATGGATGTTACTTTTGTCAAATGTCATTTGACAATGACATGTCATTTGACATGTCATTCTTAGAATTTAAAGTACTGATAATTTTTCCTAAGGTCTTTGCCTGTCTTGTGTCTACATGAGAATTTTGCTTCTATTGTAGAACAGTGATTCTTAACCTTTTTTGGGTCTACTTCAATCCATAGTTGAAAATCTGATGAAGATTTTGAATTTTTTTTTGTGTGTGTGTGAGGAAGATCAGCCCTGAGCTAACATCCACGCCCATCCTCCTCTTTTTGCTGAGGAAGACTGGCCCTGGGCTAACATCTGTGCCCATCTTCCTCCACTTAATATGGGACGCCGCCACATGGCCTGACAAGTGGTGCATCAGTGCGCATGCAGAATCCGAACCCTGGGCCGCCAGCAGCGGAGCACGCGCACTTAACCGCTACACCACGGGCCGGCCCCCCTGATGAAAATTTTGGACTTTTTGATCTGTGATTTTGCGTACAATTTCAGAAGGTGAAGAAGATGACCCACTGGTTAGAACCTGTGCCCTAGATTTTGGTACCTTTTTCTCTATTCTCATTGCAGTTAACCTCATTTTGAACTTACATTGGTGTTAAGATATTCCCTACTTCTTTCTGTTTAAATTCATTTAATTAGTCCTGGTTTTTCCTTTCTGCCTGTCTGTGACATCTAACTTACCTTAAAAACAAAAGAAAAAATAAAAGATTAGTGTGGCAAGGATTTAGCACTTTTTGTTTAGGACATTTGGAAGGTTTTTTCTCATCTTAGGTTGTCCGCTTTTTTTTTCTCCTCCTCTTGTAATTTTTAAAAATCAGTGTTTTTCACTGTTTTATCAGGGAGTAATTAGTAATAGTCAAGAATTCCAAACATGATTTCTGGGATGTTTGTCTTATGTTGTTGTTGGTTTGTTTTATTTTTGAATAAAATTAATCTGGACTCTTAAACAACTGATTGATGATGAACCTCACACTTCTGAAGATTTTTTGGGATATTCTAGACTAGGTGCTTTGGTTAGTACATTAATGCTCTCTGTTCTTTTCCTGTAAGGCACGATATTGTTCTTTGTAGAGAGTTATTAACTAACTAATAGCTGTAGAGCAGTATTTTTTCAAGTTATTCTCAGTTACAAGCAAGATGCCTTGGAAAAGGGAGTGTTGCATGAACAAATACTGCTTTTATGGCAACCTCTCTGAGATTCATAATGCTTAGTGGCATAATAAAGGCTCTGAGAAATCCTGCAGTAAAAATATATGCTTGATTTGCTGTTTCCCAAACTTTTTAAACCTTGGACCTGTTTTTTCGAACTTTATTGTCCTGGGGAACTGGTCATTTTTCCAGGAGATACAATTTGGGAAAGTGCAGTGCTAGACCACAATTTTTAGTTGATTGCTTTTTTGCATTTAATGAAATTACATAAAAGCATCAAATAAAATCTCATGTTCTCTTCAGCTTTTAGCCTTGTCCAAGGATAAATTAAACATTAAGTGTCTAAGTCTGTTATTCTGAGCTCTCCCCGCACTTATTTGTCTTAAGCAAATACTCATTTTAAGTCACTGTGTGGTTAATTTTATCTCTCCTTGCTTTTGTACAGTAGTGCACTAACATTAAAAACTTTTTGTGCTTTTAAAGTGTTGTTCTGTATCCTAGTTTTACAATTCTTTAATGCAAAGTGGAAGTACATGAAAATTCTGTCCAGTAGGAAGTTTTAAGGGTGGAACACTTTCAGCAACACTGTCCTTAATATATGATTCTCATCTGCTTGAAGATAAAACAAATTCTATATTAATAAAGGAAGATAATTTATTTTCTACACTTCTTCCTAAAAATACTTATTGAGGGTACTTTAGCCTCTTGGTCTAGGTAAGGTTTCTTGGGTTCATTTTATAGTTTAATTTTGTAGAATAATCTTTTGTTATATCTATCATGACATGAACATTTTAAAGCCGTTGGGATCTGGGGTGGGACGTGAATCAGTTAAATTCAGCCAGGCAACAAGCATCACTGAAATTTTACTTGAGGTTTTTACTAGATAATGGCAGAGGATAATGCATACTAGCACTCATGGAAAATTCCTGGAAAGCTTCCAAATAATCTTATTTTTTTTTTTCCTCTTTTTAATCTCATTTTAGCTGCATTGGGTGTTCAGCAGCCATCACTCCTTGGAGCATCTCCTACCATTTATACACAGCAAACTGCATTGGCAGCAGCAGGCCTTACCACACAAACCCCAGCAAACTATCAGTTAACCCAGACTGCAGCATTGCAGCAACAAGCAGCAGCTGCAGCAGCTGCATTGCAACAGGTGAATCTTTAATAGGTTTTAATAAGCAACATAGAAAACTATCAAATCTGAGTAGCCAGGATAGGTACCTTTACTTTTTGAAGAATGAATACTTGTGGGTTTTTATTATAAGTGCTTATTGTTTCTTCCTAGTGATAAAAATTACATATGCCCAGGACATAACAGAGAAATATAGTTGCATAGTCTAAATTTGTAAATTGGGCAGTTCTTATACCTTTATTATTTGAACAAAATTTAGTTCTTGATGGATCTCAGAGTTTAAGTAATCTCATTTTGTATATTTTAGATGAAGTTTACCTGTTCCAGAAAATTTTTTTTAGTGTAGTTCTTGTTATATATTTGTATGTATGTATGTATACCACTTTTTGAGAATCAGATAACTAATATCCATGTTGTTTTTTGAAAAATCTTTTTTCTTTCCAGCAATATTCACAACCTCAGCAGGCCTTGTATAGTGTGCAACAACAGGTTGGTTTATATTTTCCATGTTAAAAACTGATTTTAAAAATAGCCATTTGTTCCAAATTCAATTTACATAGATTTTATTTCCTCTCAGCTACCTTAATGTGTAATTTGAATTCTTTTGGGATGGGGGAAATGAGGTAGATGAATGTCTCCAAGGGAGAGGAAGATAGGAGAGAGGTCCTGAAAACCCAAATCCTCAGCTAGCAGCCAGTCTGTCACATGTTCCTATGAGTGCATGCAGAGGATAATCTGGAAGGAATCACTCTATTATTGAGTCTTTGGCTCAATATTCCTGTCTGGAACCTCCAGCCCTACTGTGATGTACTAAATATATGTGAAAATGAAAAGCTCCTTTTTTCTTTTTTTTTAAAGCCGGTTTCTTTTTTTTTTAATTTTTATTTATTTTTTTTCCCCCAAAGCCCCGGTAGATAGTTGTATGTCATAGTTGCACAGCCTTCCAGTTGCTGTATGTGGGACGCGGCCTCATCGTGGCCGGAGAAGTGGTGCGGCGGTGCCCACCCGGGATCTGAACCCAGGCCTCCAGCAGCGGAGCGCGTGCACTTAACCGCTAAGCCATGGAGCCGGCCCAGAAAAGCTCCTTTTTTCCACTGGAAGCCTAAACTGTAGATAGACTGCTGGCTTAACCTTTATTTTTTTAAAGCAACAAAACACTCCTTTTTTTCCCTTAATGAAATTCTATATTGAAACCCAATGTACAAAATATTAAAATAGAGCTGTTGAGAGCCAGCCCGGATGGTCTAGCGGTTGAAGTTCAGCGTGCTCCACTTCGGTGGCCCAGGTTCTATTCCCCAGGTGCAGAACCACACTACTTGTCTGTCAGTAGTCTTGTTGTGGTGGCAGCTCACGTAGAAGAACTAGAAGGACTTACAACTAGAATATACAATTGTGTACTGGGGTTTTGGGGAGGGAGGAAGAGGTTAGAAAAACTGAACCCAAGGAGAAGCATGTCAAGGGAAAAAGAATTTGCTCTGCTGATATCTGGATAGTTTCTAGCCTAAGCTCCCACTCTAGGCTTTTCCAGGATTAAGAGGTAGTCTTCATTCCTTTTCAGTGCCATTTAGAAGCTTCAGGAAAGTATAGCAGTCAGGAGAAGAAAAGGGGATACAAGAGAGAAGGACCAAAAACTGGATCCAAAGACAATGTGGAGAAACATGAGGCTTTTCAATCCCTAAACTCTTGTCGCTAGATCCATGGCTCAATTTCCTCCTTGGCTTAAGTCCTTTGGGGCTTCAGAAGCATTGCATTTTCCCTGAAGATTACAGTATCTCACTAGTAATTGCTTTAATCTTCTAAAAAATTGACAAGAGATTGATGTAAAAGTTGGCTATCTTGTTTTCAAAATATCTTCAGACTTATTTTACTACTGTTATGAAATACATTACTAAAGATTATGTGTTAGGTTGAACCATATGAAAATGGCAATACTCAAATGCTCTTGCCTTAAAAAATGCCTTTACTCGGGTCTGGCCCGGTTGTGTAGCCATTAGGTTCGCATGCTCCGCTTTGGCGGCCTGGGGTTTGCAGGTTCCGATCCCAGGTGTGGACCGATGCACTGCTTGTGAAGCCATGCTGTGGCAGTGTCCCATATAAAGCAGAGGAAGATAGGCATGGATGTTAGCCCAGGGCCAATCTTCCTCAGCAAAAAAGAGGAAGATTGGCAGCGGATGTTATCTCAGGGCTAATCTTACACACACACACACACACGCGCACGCCATTACTCATATGTTCTTGACTTACAGAAAAATAGTAATTTGATAGAGTTATCCCTAATCCAAATCCATGGTGACCCCAGGTAAACAGTGTTTTGAATTAGAATCTCATATAGGTTCTTTTATCCTAGCTTAAGTCAAGTTTCTATTCCAGAGTATTTAAATCCCCCCCCCCACACCAATTCTTTATACTTTCTGGAAATGTTATGCTTGCTATTGCCAGAAAAACTGTATGTCAGAGTCTGTGGTCCTTTATGGTCCCCATGCCTGTGGCGAGTCTGACCATTGGCAGTACTTCTCATTTTAGGATTATATGTGAATTGGATAGCCAGTGATATTTTTGATACAAGTAGCATACTGATGATATGGATTCATTTCTGTAGTGTGGTAATTAACACATGGCAGAAGTAGAAATCTTCCCCTCTAGGGACTTAGGTGGTTTTTTTGTGGGTCTTATTCCTATGAAATAACAAAAAAGATAATTTTCTTTATTGTTATTGAATGAGTTATATATCAAGTTTGCAGTTAAAAATAGTTGCAGGAGGGCCCGGCCCAGTGGCGCAAGCGGTTAAATGCGCGCCCTCTTCTGCGGTGGCCTGGGGTTTGCTGGTTCGTATCCCGGGTGTGCACCGATGCACCGCTTGTTAAACCGTGCTGTGGCGGTGTCCCATATAAAGTAGAGGAAGATGGGCGCAGATGGTAGTCCAGGGCCAGTCTTCTCAGCAAAAAAGAGGAGGATTGGCATTGGATGTTAGCTCAGGGCTGGTCCTCCTCACAAAAAAAAAAAAAAATAGTTGCAGGAAACCTTATACCTAATGACCTCTGTTACTTTTCACATATTTCTTAATTAGAAATAAAGTACCTATTTAATAGGAATTTTACCTTGTTATATAAAGCATCTATGAAACAACAGTTCTGATTGATCCTTTTCTTTTTTCTTTCCTGTTTTTGTTTGTTTTTTCTTTTTTCAGTTACAGCAACCTCAGCAGACCCTTTTAACACAGGTTAGTTCGTTAAAAAATATTTTTATGTCTTTTGGATATCTGAATGAAGAGTAGTCCAAAGTTTTATTCCTATTCTCGTTTTTCTTTCAGAGTTTAAAGACGAAAATTTGTTAGATTCACGTAATAGTTTAGCAATACTATATTATTAAATAAAGGTGGAAAACATGTTTTTGTTTTTTCTTTTATGGTTTTCGATTGTAGATCCAGCTGTGATCTAGTTTGAATAAATATCAGGTCTTATTTTAAACTTAATACTGATTTTGGCTTTTACATTTCCTTTTAGCTAACATTTTTAGGAAGTTTTTTTGCACACATTATATCTTTTAGCTTGATCTTAGTAGGTGAAGTTACTGTGTTACATTATCAGCTTAATTCTTCAGCAACATTAAAAAGCTTTTGAACTTTTGATATGTAGTGCTGTTTTAGGCTTTGTGGACCACTTATGGTCTCTGTTGCATATATGTTTTTCATTTTTACAATTCTTTAAAAGTGTAAAAACCATCCTTGGCTTATAAGCTATACAAAAATCATAAGCTCTGGGCTGGATTTGGCCCATGGGCCATGATCCACTGACCCCTGCTATGTACTTAAAGTGAAATGCTATGCAACTGTTAAGAAGGAATCGGAACTTCTAATAATAACTAGTCACAGTGATTGCCTCGTGACTAGGCATCTCAGTAGCTGGAGAACAGGAGTAGGGGAGCAGCTTATTACTGTATAACCTTTCATACCCTTTTTAGTCTTGAATCTGTTATTTTTTAAAAATAGAGTACACTTCGGGGCCGGCCCGATGGCGTAGCGGTTAAGTGTGCACCCTCCGCTTTGGTGGCTCGGGGTTTGCAGGTTCGGATCCCGGGCGCGCACCGACGTACTGCTTCTCAAGCCATGCTGTTGTGGTGTCCCATGTAAAGTAGAGGAAGATGGGCTCGGATGTTAGCCCAGGGCCAATCTTCCTCAGCAAAAAGAGGAGGCTTGGCATCGGATGTTAGCTCAAGGCTAATCTTCCTCACACACAAAAAAATGAAGTACGCTTCAATTGAGAAGCCAACCTCACTTTCTCTTTTTATTAAAGAACTTAAATTGACTAACAGCTATTTCATATTTTCAATCTCCAGTAGTAGAATTTCCAGATTAAGTAGAAAAGCTGTAAAAGTTTGTGTTTTCTTAGAATAGCATGTCCAAAAGTGTGCCCAGGAAGCCTTAGTGTCTTAGGGTGTTAAAGAAATTTCATGAGAAAATAATTTTGTGGTCATAGTTTAAGAAATGCTGAATTCCTTTACTATATACTATAGGACTCTCCTTTTTTTTTTTTTTTTTTTTTTAATTGTAGAACTTACAGACTTGTTTTATTGGGCAGGTGTAAAACAAATTCCATAGTTTGACTTGAATTAGATAATTATTCCTTTTTTTTTAACGATTTTATTTCTATTTTTATACAGAAGTTTTAATCAATAATACATTGTTATTCATGCTTGATTATGCCAGAAAACACCAATGAAAGTGTTACTTTTTCTTTTTTCGTTTTATTGAGATATAATTGACATGTAACATTGTATTAATTTAAGTTGTACAACTTAACGATTTGATATATGTATATATTGCAACATGATTGCCACAAGTTTGGTTAACATGCATCACCTCACATAATTACAATTATTTTTTCTTCTGTTGAGAACTTTTAAGATCTTTTCTCTTAGCAACTTTCTGATATACAGTATAACTATAGTTACCATGCTATGCGTTACTTCCCAGAACTTCTCTATCTTATAATTGGTAGTTTGTACTTTCTGACCACTTTCACGGATGCCCCCTCCCCACCTCCTCTGGCAACCACCAATCTGTTCTCTGTTCCTATGAGTTCTTTAGGTTTTTTACATTCCACATGTAAGTGCAATCATACATATTTGTCTTTCTCTGTCTGACTTATTTCACTTATCTAAGACTTTCCTGAGTATTATGCCACTATCGATTTTGAATTTCTAAGAGAGGGCTACAGTATGCAGTTTTTTAAACTGACTGCACTGGGTTATCTTTTTTTTCCTGGAACAACGTGTGAAAACATTCATCTATGGAACTTAATGATGAAATGGATTAAAAAAAAACAAAATTTCAGACTTGATTCTCGCTCTCAAGGTGTACATGTGTGTTTTCTAACTTCAAATAAATTATTTTTAGCATTTTGAGTTAGTTTTAAGTAGTCTTTAATTTCTAGACTATCTCAAATCATTACGTTAATTTGATGTTGATTTTCTTTTATAGCCAGCTGTTGCACTGCCTACAAGCCTTAGCCTGTCTACTCCTCAGCCTGCAGCACAGATAACTGTATCATATCCAACACCAAGGTCCAGTCAGCAACAAACCCAGCCTCAGAAACAGCGTGTTTTTACAGGGGTGGTTACAAAACTACACGATACGTTTGGATTTGTGGATGAAGATGTATTCTTTCAGCTTAGGTAAACTTCTTTAGGTGTTGGCAGATGGCTTCTTATATTTAGCATTAAGTGTATTGATAGGACACCTACTCAATTGAGGCATAGGATTGTGGTTTAGTTATAATTTTCTGTTTCAGTCATTCAGCTTGTATTATATTTTTACATGTGACCTTTTTTGATGGCTAATGTGACTGAAGATATCTTTTGATTATTAATAAACTACTTGTGGTGACATCTTTATAAATGTTTTATGGGAGTGAGTTAGCATTTCTTTTTTTTTCTGTTCTTTCTTTCTTTCTTTTTTTTTTTTTTTTTTGAGGAAGATCAGCCCTGAGCTAACATCCATGCCAATCCTCCTCTTTTCACCAAGGAAGACTGGCCCTGAGCTAACATCTGTGCCGATCTTCCTCCACTTTATGTGGGATGCTGCCACAGCATGGCCTGACAAGTGGTGCATTGGTGCGCTCTGAACCTGGGCCGCCAGCAGCGGCGCACGCACACTTAACCGCTACGCCACGGGGCTGGCCCCCAGAGTTAACATTTCTGACTATTCATGGGCAGGCTTACGGTAAGATTAGGGATTGGAAATAGTCATATGCCTTTTTTTTTTTTTTTTTTTTTTTTTTTTTTTTTTTTTTTGTGAGGGAGATCAGCCCTGAGCTAACATCTGTTGCCAATCCTCCTCCTTTTTTCCTTCCCCAAAACCCCAGTAGATAGTTGTATGTCATAGTTGCACATCCTTCTAGTTGCTGTATGTGGGATGCGGCCTCAGCATGGCCGGAGAAGCGGTGCGTCGGTGCGTGCCCGGGATCTGAACCTGGGCTGCCAGTAGCGGAGCACGCGCACTTAACCGCTAAGCCACCGGGCCAGCCCCAGTCATATGCCTTTTAAACTTTAGTTTTTTGTTTGACGTATCTAATGACAATATATACCAAGAAACATTTCTTAATTGAAAAATTAATGAATAGGATTGAATGATTGATGAACTGACATATCTAAAATAGTATTTTGTTAGTGTTGTGGTGGTTGCAGGAAACATGAATTTCCTTAGATATTTCAAATATATTTCTTTTTTTTTTTTTTAAAGATTTTATTTATTTATTTTTCCCCCCAAAGCCCCAGTAGATAGTTGTATGTCATAGCTGCACATCCTTCTAGTTGCTGTATGTGGGACTTGGCCTCAGGATGGACGGAGAAGTGGTGCCTCGGTGCGCGCCCGGGATCCGAACCCGGGCCACAAGCATCGGAGCGCGCGCACTTAACCACCAAGCCACGGGGCTGGCCCTTCAAATATATTTCTAATGAACTTCCTTAGAAGTACTTTATTTGGGAAATAAATTTAATCACTGTGTAAGATTTTTCTGTAAGTGGGTCTCCTGTTTTCCATCTTTGGTTTTTTTTTTTCCCCCCGGTGAGGAAGATTCGCCCTAAGCTAACACTTGTGCCTGTCTTCCTCTATTTTGTATATGGGATGCCATTGCAGCATGGCTTGATGAGCGATGCATAGGTCCATGCCCGGGATCCGAACCCACGATCCCCAGGCCGCCAAAGCAGACCATGTGATCTTAACCACTACGCCACCAGCTTGGCCCCCTGTTTTTCATCTTATATGCATTTCTCTCATCTTTCTAAAGCCCAAAGCAAATTTTACTCTTGGATTATAAAAGTTAGAAAGTGCTATGGAGGAAGGAACACAATATTAGGAGAATATGGGGTGGAAAATTATTTCTTCCACTTCAAACCCTGTGTTTATGTAGAGAGGGTGAAACATGGTCAGTTCTAAAATAAACTAAGTCTAGGAGGTATATCTGCTTTTTAAAAGAGCTTTTTAGGCTTCCATTTTAGATATAGTTTTACTTTAAAATACTGGGTATATAAAACTGTTTTGGAGGAATCTCTTTTAGTTGTATTTATATTTAATTTAATTTTTTTCCAGTGCTGTCAAAGGGAAAACCCCCCAGGTGGGTGACAGAGTATTGGTTGAAGCTACATATAATCCCAATATGCCTTTTAAATGGAATGCGCAAAGAATTCAAACCCTGCCAAATCAGGTATATAAAATATTGGGTTAGGTATTATAGAAACTTGGGAATTGAGTCTTCCAATTTACAAAGTTTCTTCTTTTTAAAAATTTATTTTTAATTTCTTTATTTTTGTAAAGAATCAGTCCCAAACCCAGCCTTTACTGAAGACTCCTCCTGCTGTACTTCAGCCCATCGCACCACAGACGACATTTGGTGTTCAGGCTCAGCCCCAGCCCCAGTCACTGCTGCAGGCACAGATTTCAGCAGCCTCTATTACACCACTGCTGCAGACTCAGCCACAGCCTTTATTACAACAGCCGCAGCAGAAAGGTATTGCATGCACCGTATCTTTGCTTTTTATTAAAGTTTCAGACTAATATATAACTATTTAGTTGTTGAAATAATGACACTATGCTTTTAATTACAAAAAAGGCAGGGACTTCCAGAATACTTGAAAGGAAGCTTGAATATCTTATGTAGACCACTTCTACTTCCAAAGCTGTTTAGGAGTATTTTTATTTTATTGCTCTTTTTCAAAGACATGCTCTTGGTGAACTTAAATATCAAAACTAGTAATCCTTTGTCTGCCGTATCGTATCTGTAATGAAAGAAAACATTTTTGAGACTTACTGACAACATTTTATATACATGTAGAGTCTGGTGATAACACTTGAAATTACTCATTGAACCATAGTGCATCAAATAAATGAGCTATGTTTTAAATTTTCGTTTGCAAATTATTTGAAAGTCTGGACATTTTCTTATCAAAATATTGGTAAAAATGATAGCCTTGGCTTAACAGAAGCCTACTTAATTGGTATTTTTTAAAAAAGTAATTGTGGCGTTTTCTTTTTTATTATGTGAATTATGACACACTTATAGCAAAGGGATAAAACAGATTACGGTGTAGCACATTATTAAATGAACACTCGTGTAATCACTACTTTGGTTAAAAAAATACAACATTGCTAGTTAACTCCTTTTCTTTTTTAGTGGTTTTACCCTCTAAATATGCATCCTTATAATACAGTTTAACTTTGTTTTTGAATTTCACGTAATGTGTCATTCCATTTATATAATCTTTTATGTAAGACTTTTTTGTTCAACATTAATGTTTTAAAGTTTTTCGTACCATTTATTCCATATGGCTCTAGTTTCTTCATTTTCATTATTGCATAATATTCCATTGTATGAATATTGTGTAATTTATTTATTCTTCTTTGGTAAACATTTTGGTTATTTCTAGTTTTTGATTTCTGAAAATGCTGCTATGAATATTCTCATATATGTGTCCAAAGGCAGTGTGCCTGAGTTTTTCCAGGGCGTATGCCTTCATTTGGAATTGTGGAGTCTGAGGGTTTGAGTATCTTTAACTTACTAGGTAATGCCAGACTGTTTTCAAGCTACTTGGTTCTTCCCTGTATCTGACCTTTAGTCCTTTGATTTCTGATTTTTTTCCTCATCTTTTTCCTAAGAGGTTTTATTTTCCAGTTGTGAATTGGGACTTGCATACGATTTTTCCCCTGCCACTGTCTCAAGAAGAGATAGGGCTTCTGTGGGAGGGCTTAAGGAAGCAGTGTTTCTGGTGGTGATGTGTCCCATGAGCTTGGTGGATGAGTGGCGGGAGCAGTGAGAGTAGAGTAGAAAATAATAGAAGAGAGCAAAGAGGTGTGGCAGGGTGGGGGATTTCAGTGGAGTTGGAGGTATGCTAAGGTTTAGTTGGCAGAAGGGTAAGGAAATCTCCATTGGCAAATAGGATTCCTTTAGGATTGCCAGCCTGTTAATCTTTAGCTGGCATAGTATTACTTAACATAAGAAATGTTCATAAGTTAGTGGTTTTTTTTCCCCTCAAATTTTTATCATGAAAATTTTCAAGTATACAGAAATGCTGAAAGAACAGTATAATGATTACTTGTATACTTAAAACCTTGACAGTTAACATTTTATCATGTGTTTTATCTGCATATGTGTATAAAATATACACAGTTTTTGCTTAATTATTTGAAGTAATTAGCAGAAATTATGATATTTTATCCCTAAATACTTAAGCATACTCTTTTTTTTTTTTTTGTGAGGAAGATCGGCCCTGTGCTAATATCCATGCCAGTCCTCCTCTTTTTGCTAAGGAAGACCGGCTCCAGGCTAACAGCTATTGCCAATCCACCTCTTTTTGCTGAGGGAGACTGGCTCTGAGCTAACGTTTATTGCCAGTCCTCCTCCTTTTTTTTCCCCACAGCCCCAGCAGACAGCCGCCTGTCATAGTTGCACATCCCTCTAGTTGCTGTATGTGGGGCGGCCTCAGCATGGCTGGAGAAGCGGTGTGTTGGTGCGTGCCTGGGATCTGAACCTGGGCCGCCAGTAGCTGAGCGCGTGCACTCAACCACCAAGCCACAGGGCCGGCCCCAAGCATACCCTTTCTAAAAGAGAACATTTTCCTATATTACCACAATCTATTATCACTTCTAAGAAAAAGCATTTGATTATCCAGTTTATATTCACATATCCCCAGTTGTCTCCCAGATGTCTTTTAAGGTTGTTTTCTGTTTCCTAAACAAAAAGCCAGTGAAGTTTCATGCATTGTATTTGGTTATGTTTCAATCTTTAGTCTTTTTTATTCTAGAATAGTTTCCCACTTTTTCTTTCTTTCTTTTTTTTTTTTTTTTGTGAGGAAGATCAGCCCCGAGCTAACATCCGTGCTAATCCTCCTCTTTTTGCTGATGAAGACCGGCTCTGAGCTAACATCTATTGCCAATCCTCCTCCTTTTTTTTCCCCAAAGCCCCAGTAGATAGTTGTATGTCATAGTTGCACATCCTTGTAGTTGCTGTATGTGGGACGCTGCCTCAGCATGGCCGGAGAAGCAGTGCATCAGTGCGCGCCCGGGATCTGAACCCGGGCCACCACGCACTTAAGAGCGCCTGCTCTTAACCGCTAAGCCACGGGGCCGTCCCAGTTTCCCACTTTTTCTTTCTTCGTTTATGACATTGACTTTTTGAAGAAATTGAGTTGACTTGAAGATTCTTTTGGAATGTTGTGTTCTGTATTTGTCTTGATTCCTTGCCATGTTTTTACCTTGTTCCTCTATCTGCCATATAAACTATAAACTAAAAGCTAAGTCTAAAGGCTTATGGCAAGGACACATTATAGGTGATGTTTTGCAATTCATATTGCATCATAGTAGGAGGCACAGTTTGTCAACTTCGTATGCTCTTATTGATGCTAAATTTGATTACTTGGTGAAAGTGGTGTCCATGGGTCTCTCCGTTATGGTTTATTTTTTGTCTGCACAGATAAATCTATAGCTGATACTTTGGCATCCTGTAAATATCTTGTTGTATAGCAATCTTTGGTTTAATGTCTATAGATCAGAGGTTGGCAAACTACAGCCCTTGGATTTGGTCCATGACCTGGTTTTATATGGTCCCTGAGTTAAAAATGGTTTTTGCATTTTTAAAGAGTTGCAAAGAAATAGACTGATATACAAATAGTTCTGCCATTTGCAGGCTGCAAAGCCTAAAATACTAGCCAACTTTTTCTATCTGTAATATTTAACCAGGGAATGCTTTAGAACTTTGTTTAAATAAGTTAAAATATTTTTTTATGTTTCTTTTAAAGCTGGTTTATTGCAGCCTCCTGTTCGTATAGTTTCACAGCCGCAACCAGCACGAAGGTTAGATCCACCATCCAGATTTTCAGGAAGGAATGACAGAGGAGATCAAGTGCCTAACAGAAAAGATGACCGAAGGTATGTTTTTAAAAGTATACTTTTGATGATGATGATGGTTGTACAATGTGAATGCACATTGCATTTATTAAGAATAAAAATGGTTAAAATGGTAAGTTTATGTTATGTATATTTTACCATAGTTTTTAAAGACTTATTAAAAAAGTATACTGTGAAATCTTGTTTATATTGCCTATTATATTTCATTAAAGAACTCTTCTATAATGCCAGAAATAATAGTAATTTTAGAAAAATTTGCTTTAAGTCGTGAAAGGGAGAGAGAAAGACGTAGATCCAGAGAAAGATCTCCTCAGAGAAAGCGTTCCCGGGAGAGATCTCCTCGAAGAGAGAGAGAACGGTCACCTCGGAGAGTTCGACGTGTTGTTCCACGTTACACGGTTCAATTTTCAAAGTTTTCTTTAGATTGGTAAGTTCTTTTTTCCCCCATTGTTTTATTGAATTACTAATTTTGTGATTTTTGTATAATTTGGTAGAATGTTTTTCTTGCAATTTTCATTTCTTGAAATGTAGTGCTCTTAGTTTATATAAGGGCAGAAATACAATTTGAAGTTGTAACTTAGTTCTTTATGAGGGTGCATTATTTTCATGCACTCATTAAGGATATCAGCTATTGAAAAAGGTAACCCCTCTGTGATGAAATTGTTCCTTAATGTTAGAATCATTTAAGATCTAGATTTATTGATAACTGTATGAAGTTCATGTATAGTCCATTATGTATGATGAAGTAATAATACAGCAATGGACCAATTATTTCAAGTTAGCTGTGGCAATATATTATAATAGAAACATAGACCTACATATACACTCACAGATATGTATACACATATACATATACACATGTCTATGTATATACACATGTGTGTATACATAAATAGATTTTCAACCTTTGGAATCAGAGGTCATGGGCAGGTTACCAAGAATTTCTGAGCTTCACCTTCAAAATGGAAGTAGTTTCAACCAGCACAGTTATCATGTGGTTAAGTTGAGTTCATGTGTCTAAAGCATAAAACCCAGTGTGTGGCAGTTGTAGATACTGAATAATTAATGGTGGTGGTGGGATATGGTGGCTAACTAGGAAATAGCTGCAAAGTTGTAATTCATAAAAAGACAATTGGTATGACTAAGGGAAAGGAAGAATCATCTAAAGGCCCTGGGACTGGCAATTGTATATAAGATAAATTAACAGATGGAAAAAACAAATAGTAAAATAAGAAAAATGAATTATTAAAAGCAGCATTTTAAAGCTGTTTGGCATGGGAACGAATAACTGTATGCATTTCAGTGTCCTGAGAGGATATTGTTGCATTTCAATGAAGTATAATAATTAATATTCATAGTACTGGCCTATCAAAAGTTAAAATTTCTCTATGTTCAATTCTAGATCGAATAAACCAGTGTGTTTTATTTAAGCTACACAATACCAAAAAAATTTTGCTTGGTAACTTTGCTTAATTGTTATGTAGTTGGTGTTTTACTCTTGCTTGTGGTCAGATCAGCAACTACTCTTAATTTATATTAGTTTTCTTGTTATCCCTATTTACTTGTATACTTAAAAATATCTAGTCTGCATATTTCAGAGAAACTCACTGAGACCAAAACCACTTCTCCAGCCTCAAAGATATTCAGTAGAGTAGCTCTGCCTTATTATGGAAAGAGGCATAGGATATAAACTGAACAGCTAATCTCCTTCCAAGTTAGACCTTTGCAGTTTTATTTCACCACTTTGAAGTAACTTTCCAGAATATCAGATGAACCCATTACAAATAAAAATTTTAAAGTTTCCATACTTCTTCTCATCTGTAGTTGTGGAAATTAAAATTTTCTTATAGTAATATGATTGTAAGAGACTATATGCCACGAAGTTGTTTATTATACTTCTTATCTTTTGTTTTATTATAGATTTTATTCCTATGGGGTAAAACATGACTTCAGAAATTCTAGTGATGGTAAACTAGGAAAATATTATACATACTTTCTGTTTGCAGCACTTCTTTAAACAAAAACAGAACTCACGTACCTGTTTTTCACATTTTTATTATTTTGACAGCTGAATTTTCTCCAAATAAAATCTATTTACAACTGTAACTGACTATATATTATATTTCTTACTTTTAGGCTTCAAATAGAAAGACATCCCTACAAATATATTAGTTCACATTTCATACCTTTGTCTTTGAAAAAGACAACGTAGTTATCTTTTCATCTTACAAATTGTTGGTGTTTTCCACTTATCATTATGCTTTTAACACAAATCTCTTGACTTTTTACCAGATTGATTTACCTTTGAGTTCTTCTTTAAAAGTTCTGCTTCTTAGGAAAAAGGAAATCATCCTTTAAAAAAATCAGTATGCCAGATTTAAAAGGCAAGAAACTTATTTTTCTCTTTACATAATAATCAGGTATGGATCTTAATCATTAATATAGAGAGGTATGAAGGTGTGGATAATCCAAAAAACATTTGGATTTTACTTTCATGTGGATTTTTATATTTAATTTTGAATGTAAATATGTTTGATCTAGGATCTTACTGTAGAATAAAGGTTGTATTTTTTCTCTACTGTATAAACCTGATTGAGGAGCACTCATACTAATTTGGTACCACTCTTATCCCTTCTTTATATTTGTTCTATATGAGCCATAATTTTCTCAAAAATGCAGTTTCAGCTGAGGCAGAACTGGAGCTGGGGTTGAAGTTATTTCAAAAGGTCTTCTCTAATGAATTTTAAGCTACACACAAAAAGTAAAGAAATAAAGGTAACACTTAGGTACCAGTTATTTATTCAGCACTGTAAGTAAACAAATTTGAAAATGAGATTTTCATATGCCTCTGTGCAAGTCTGTAGCTGATTGATAATTGACTCTGTCTGTTTTGAGCTGGCTTTTATCTGTGTCAGGTTATATATTTAGCTTCAGAATTGAGTGAATGTTTGCATAATCTTTCCTGTTTATTCACTACTTATGTCTATTTTTCAGTCCTAGTTGTGACATGATGGAACTAAGGCGCCGTTATCAGAATTTATATATACCTAGTGACTTTTTTGATGCTCAGTTTACATGGGTGGATGCTTTCCCTTTGTCAAGACCATTTCAACTGGGAAATTACTGCAATTTCTATGTAATGCACAGAGAAGTAGAGTCCTTAGAAAAAAATATGGCCATTCTGGATCCACCAGATGCTGACCACTTATACAGTGCAAAGGTTTGTATTCTGCTGTGATATACAGCTGAAATTTCTGAGCATTCATATTAAGAGTGTATGTGGAGTTAATCTTCAGAAAGTGGTTATTAGGTTGAAGACTCACATAGCTATGTTTTCTTGTCTGCCTGATTGTGTTTTGGTTGTTTAAGTAGTTTAATTTAACCTCTCTTTCCCTTACTTCTTAGGCTGTAAAATCATGTAAGTTTTAACATTTTGAACCTTATAAAAATGTGAAGATGTTATTGAGCTTTTTGTAATGTTTTATGACTTCTGGTAGCGCCAGATAAAACAGAATGTTGGATGAATGAATGCACTGTATGTTGGTCTTCAGGGTAACATTCAGTATATTGCTTAAGGGTCAGTAGTTTTCTGCTATTTTAAAATATTGATCAAAAAGCATCCCTTGAAAAGTTAAAACTATACAATTATAAGGTATCTAATACCATTACTGCTATAGCTTTTTATTTTTCCATTTTATAAAAAATATCAGATATCTAATATGAAAGGATAATTAGTAGTGCTTTTCGTTTTCTTACACTACTTTAGACTTTTGACAGGATTGAATTATTTGACTATAATAGGTAATGCTGATGGCTAGCCCTAGTATGGAAGATTTGTATCATAAGTCATGTGCTCTTGCTGAAGACCCCCAAGAACTTCGAGATGGATTTCAACATCCTGCTAGACTTGTTAAGGTAAAATGAAACATTTGTTTCAACTTCAGGCATATATTCACTTCGCTTAGTTCTAACTGTGTATATATATATAAAACTAAAAATACCATCCTTTTAATCTTATTGATTGTTTAATAACTAATTTTATATTAAGGTACTCAGAATTTAATGATGTAGATGTTTTTCTCATTACAGATTATGGCTATATCTTATGTGTATGTCACTAGTTCAACTGTTGTTTTGGTGTTTTATATTTGTAGCATAGTAAGATCTTAGGGATAATGCATCTAGTGTATCTTTGGGTGCTGTTAAAGTTTGAATTATAGCTTTCTGTAAAAGAACTCTTTATCTGAAGAAATATTTTAGAAGGATGAGTTATGATGTGTAAATCCTATTCCATTGCTGAAATGCAGTGTGGAACACAATGAACTGAACTCTTCCTTGACTGACAGATTCCAGAGGTAGTAAAAATGATATTGGAAAGGTTTGTACCTTTCCTTTTCAAGTATTTTATTTGTAATTTGACAAATTGCATGATATGTGTAAATGATTCTTTGTTTTGAATTAGTTTTTAGTGGGCATGAAAGGCAAGGATGAAGCTATGGCCATTGGAGGCCACTGGTCTCCTTCGTTGGATGGACCAGACCCAGAAAAAGACCCCTCTGTGTTGATTAAGACTGCTATTCGTTGTTGTAAGGCTCTGACAGGCATTGATCTAAGTGTATGCACACAATGGTAAGTACCAATTCATTTCTTGATGAGAAATGTTTTTCTAGTAGTTTATGTAGGTGTTCTTGTCTATCAGCCTTTTTCCCCCAGTTATTTTAGCAACCTTGATCGTGCAGGTAATCTCAAAGGAAAATCCCCATTTGTAGCAAAAGTTTATTTGGTGCCAAAAATGTTTGGGGGAAAAAGGATTAAGAACTAATCAAAATAAACTGAAAATTTAAATGTTTTGTTATGCTGTACTTTGGAAGTTGGATGTATGTTGAAAATATTTTTCATTTCATGCATAGCTGGAGAAGATCGTCAAGAGAGAACTTCATTTCATTATAATTCTTTTGTTATAAAATGATGTAGTTGCTGATTATTTTTGTTCAGCCATATTTTCTCTTGAGGCTTATTTGTCCTGTGTATTTTAGTATATTTCTTGTGTCTTAATTGAGAATATTCTTTTTTAGCACATGAAATCTGAACAGCTATCCAGCTTCTTCAGGTATTCTCTAAAATAAGGGTAGCTCTGTAATCAAACATGAAAATGCCTTGGGGAACGTATTCTTTTAACCATAAAATATTGTACAAATGTACCAAAAGAGGAACTATGGCTTCTATAATTTTTTTTTCTTTAGACCAACCTCAAGTTCTTGCAGCAAAATTTCTTTACTTGATGTGCTACAAGTGAACTAGGGTCTTTAAAATGTATTTTAGAATTTTTTTTCCAACATGCTTCTTCCCTTGCAACAGGTACCGTTTTGCAGAGATTCGCTACCATCGCCCTGAGGAGACCCACAAGGGGCGTACAGTTCCAGCTCATGTGGAGACAGTGGTTTTATTTTTCCCGGATGTTTGGCATTGCCTTCCCACCCGCTCAGAGTGGGAAACCCTCTCCCGAGGATACAAGCAGCAGCTGGTCGAGAAGCTTCAGGGTGAACGCAAGGAGGCTGATGGAGAACAGGCACTGAACGCTAATCCCTTTTTCTATTTCCGCTTCTCACAGGCACAGGAACACAGGCACAAATGCACACCACACACTACATAACAAACACACATGGAGGAACATAACTGGTAACAGCGACTGGTAAACCAGCTTTCAGCAGTATAGCTGTATGTTCTTTTCTTTTAAAAAAAAAAAATCTGTCTATTAAACTAACTTTAAGAGTGCTGAGACCTCAAAGGAGAATAAGTTGTGCTTAAATTGCACAGAATTTTGTTTTTATCATAGGTCTAGTTGCTGGAATCTGGGACCAGTTGTTGAGCAAGAATCAGTATTAAGCCATTTTAAACATTTTGCCATTTTCTAAAATTTAAAAATTTTTCTCTTTCACGGTCATCAGTTCTAGTCATGGATTTTTGAAATTGGACAACCACAAGTCTGAGAGATTTGAAATTTCAGGCTATGTGGCATCGTCTTTGGTGCATTTGAAAGGTCTGACTAAATCAGTCTTAACTTTGGGTGGCTTGAAAATTGGGGCAAGATCACACACTGTGTGGTTAGTGGAGACCGGCAGTGTTTGTGCATCCCTGATATCCTTTGTGTTGTAATTTATCACCCTTTTGTGTTTCACAGATCTGGCTTTGATTGGCTGATGAGTGTCTTTGTGATCAGTTAAAAGTGGTAGAATGTATGTACGTGGACTTGCCTAAATAATAACTTTAGGAGAAGACAATCTGAAACATTTGTGACCTTGCACAGATCAGCAACAGACTTTTAAAAATAAATTACTTTTATTTTAAGGTTTCAGAATAGTAATTATGTTCCTAACTTTGTATATCAGGATGAAGAAGAGAAAGATGATGGTGAAGCTAAAGAAATTTCCACTCCTACCCATTGGTCTAAACTTGATCCAAAGACAATGAAGGTAACTTGGAAAGTGAGAGTATTTAATTTGAAATCTCTCAACAGGAATAGAGAATGAGGACAGTGTTTTTTCAGATAAAAGCCATTACAAATGAAGTCCATTGATTTTATATGAATATTCTATGTTGTACTTATGTGTGTGTATAAAAATTAACAAAAGATGATTTCATAAATATTTGTTGAATGCAATATACAAGAGCCTATAGCATGAGCACCATTGTTTTCTGATTTGGGGACTGACCAAGAAGGCAGAATTACTACACTATTTAAATTTCAGAAGGGAAGAAACATAGGAAAAAGATTATCTGGTTTTTAAAATAAAATTTGCAAGTAAAAAAGTGGACTGATATACATCTGAAGGGAAGGAAATAATAATTTAAAACCTCTTTTGAAAATCTTTTGTTAATCTGTACTAGTTTTTTTTTTTGCTCTCCAGGGTCTCTGGACCTATTATCTTTCTACAGTTTTCCATCTCTAGGCCTGTAATTTGAATGTAGATACATAGATTCTACATACATTTATTCTAAATAGATCAGAAGATCAAGGGGCCGGCCCCGTGGCTCAGCGGTTAAGTGCACGCGCTCCGCTGCTGGCGGCCCGGGTTCAGACCGGGTGCGCACCGACACACCGCTTCTCCAGCCATGCTGAGGCCATGTCCCACATACAGCAACTGGAAGGATGTGCAGCTATGACATACAACTGTCTACTGGGGCTTTGGGGGGAAGAATAAATAAATAAATAAAATTATTAAAAAAAAAAGAAAGAAGATCACAGGCTGATTAGTACTTGCTGTTGCAGCTTGTTATTTAACACATAAAAGCTGACCTTTTGGTTAACCTCTGTTCTCAGTAAAAAACAGTTTTTCTTTTTTATGAAACTGTATTTTTAAACCCACATTGCTGTTTTAGTTAGTGGAGAATGTGTATCATAAGAATGTTGGTTTGTTATTCTTGCACTACTTCAAGTTGTTGTCATCAATATTAGGTTTCATATGGAGTCCTATAGACTTAGAAAATATAGGCATTTAGAGTAAGCCTGCATCCCAGGACTTTTTGTCAAACTGATGGCTTTGCTATAAGTTTCTTATTTTGAAACTTGTATTTCTTTTGATTATAAATATAATGCATGTTTATTTTGGTACATAACATAAAAAATAGAAGAAATAATTACCCAAGCCTATCACTCAAACACAGCTGCGCTTAAAATTTTGATGTATTTTTTTCCGTTCTTTTTTCTGGGTGCAAGCTATGTGATTGGTTGGTTGGTTGGTTCTAATCGTGTTGTATAAAAAAGGTGCTTTCTCATCCTTTTAAATTACTATTAGCGTTTCCTATGTAATTATTTTTAAATGTTCTGTACTGTTCCATCTAGTTGATAATAGTTCTGTTTTTCTTAGGTATTACTCTTTTATCGGGTATTTAGATTCTTCACTTTTTTCCAGGGAGAGCCTATTATAAGGAATGTATAAAGTTTTTTTTGTGTGTGTGTTTAGGATATTTTCTTAGGGTAAATTCCCAGAAATTAGAATTACTAGGTCAGAGAGCATTAACTTTTTTTTTTTTTAAGTATCTTAAAACATGTTGCAGGGCCGGCCCTGTGGCTTAGCAGTTAAGTGTGTGTGCTCCGCTACTGGCGGCCCGGGTTCAGATCCTGGGCGTGCACGGACACACCGCTTCTCCAGCCATGCTGAGGCTGCGTCCCACATACAGCAACTAGAAGGATGTGCAACTATGACATACAACTATCTACTGGGGCTTTGGGGGGAAAAAACAGGAGGAGGATTGGCAATAGATGTTAGCTCAGGGCCGATCTCCCTCTGCAAAATGAGGAGGAGTAGCACGGATGTTAGCTCAGGGCTGATCTTCCTCACCAAAAAAAAAAACACGTTGCAAATTATTTTCCAATGCTAATTCTATCAGTTTGCATTTTCACAACCATTTTACGAGCTGTGCAAGTGTCCCTTTCATCAGAATTTTAAAAAATCAGACAAAAGATAATTGCAGAGTTTGTTTACTATTTCAGTATCCATTTTCTTTTTCTGCTCTGTATATTTAGGTAAATGATCTTCGAAAAGAATTAGAGAGTCGAGCTCTTAGTTCCAAAGGATTAAAATCCCAGTTAATAGCCCGATTGACAAAACAGCTTAAAGTAGAAGAGCAAAAAGAAGAACAAAAGGAATTAGAGAAATCTGAAAAAGAAGAGGAAGAGGAGGATGATAGGAAATCTGAAGATGATAAAGAGGTATATACTAAATCACTTAAATATACTAAATAATATATTAAATATAATACTGGTTAATAGGGAGTTCTTGGGATATGTGTATGTGTACTTTTATTAAGGTATAATTTACATAACAGTAAAATTCAACCTTTTTAGTGAACAGTTCTGGAAGTTTTGACAAATACATATGCAGTTGTGTTTCTTAAAACGGGGATATGTTCTAGGAAATGTGTCAGGCAATTTTGTCATTGTGCAAACTATTTACACAAACCTAGATAGTATAGCTTACTACACACCGAGGCTATATGGTACTAATTTTACGAGACCACTGTCGTGTATGTAGTACATCATTGATTGAAATGTCATTATCTGGCACATGACTGTAGTCATGTAACCACCACCACAGTTAAGATATAGAACAGGTCTGTCTCCCCCTAAAAATCCCCTGTACCCCTCTGTAAGCATTTTTTTCTCTCACCTCGCCAGCCTCTGGGAGCCACGGATCTGTTTTCCTATAATTTTGTTTTTTTCAGTATATCATTTAAATGGAATATATAACCTGTTGAGTCTGACCTCTTTAACTTAGCATAACCTGTTGAGTCTGACCTCTTTAAACTTAGCACAATGCATTAGAGAATCAGCCATTATGTTGTGTATATCAGTAATTTGTTCCTTTTTATTGCTAAATAATATTCCATATCAGTGTATCACAGTTTGTTTATTTGTTCTCTACTTGAGAGACATTTATTTCCAAGTCATGTGTTTTTAATCTTCCCTTTTAAAAATGAATAATAAATTATAGATTTTAGTAAAGAAAATTTGTTAGGGCAGTTAAGTTCAGAAATTGGGTTCTAGTGAAGTGCTTGTCCTAGAATTTTGCTGCTTCTAAAGCTTTGTGTTTGATTACATCTTAATCCTTAAGATTCAGAGACTGTTTATTCAAGCCATTTTATGCCTCAGTCTTATGCCCAGTAGGATACTGCTGGATGCGTTTGTTTTCCGAATTTGAAGTATAGGGATATCTTAAGTGTGTTATAACACCAATAATTGGACAAACCAATATTATATGTTTCCTAATCTGATGCATTGTGAAGTATACATCATTATTTATGAAGTATTTCTGCCAAAAATGTTTTACCTTAATCTAATTGTGAGAAAATAGTCTGATAAATTTAGAATGTGAAAAATTCTACAAAGCAACTTGTCTGAACTTTTCAAAAACTGTTCATGTAATGAAAGACAAAAGAAAAAAAGTGATTTAGATTAAAGGAGGTTAGTGAGACATGACAACTGAGTGAAACTTGACTGGATCCCGGATAGGGGAAAAAAAGCCATGAAGAGTATTTTTGGGATAATTGGGGAAATTTGATTATGGATATGGATGTGATATTAGATAATATTGAAGGAATGTTAAATTTTTTGGATGTGATAATGATTTTGTGATTATGTAGGAGAATTACCTTGTACTTAAGAGATGCATGGATTCATGGTTTCTTATTTTATTCAATAGGCTATAAATATTTATTTTGATAGTGAAATTGTCTTATAGTTGGCCAGTGGGAGCCCTTTCAAATTGGCTTCTGTGCTCATCGTTTTTTGAGGATCCTATTTTGTAGCACAATACCATGTTTCAGTCTCACTGTGGAGACCGGTAATGGTATTTAGAAGCCAAGATGTGCTCATTGTTATCCTTGTTGTCCTGCTCCCAACCCCTCTCAGTGAACAGAGCTATGGAATAGATATATATTCATGTATACATATGCATACCTACATATATATTTACATCTATATTTGTTACAACATCTTTGTATATTGGAAGTAATGAGTTTATACTAATATCTCCAATTCTACTCCAACACCGCAGAGTTCGTTCTGATTTTCTGCCTTTCCATATATCTAACTCCTTTCTCCAATAATGAGAAACATAGCTTCGTTATACTTAGTATATTTACTTATTTGCTCAATTGTCCACTGCTTTCTCTCTCTCTCTCCTCTGGATACCCTCCTTATTCTACTTTGGTCTCAATCTCTTACCTTGTGCTGTTTCTCTGTATAGATGCCCTCCTTGCTCCATTTGAGTTTCATTACCTGGTAACTGGGCAGCTCATCTGCTCTGGGCCATTGTAGCTCTCTCTCCCTGCCGGCCTCCATCCCTTGTATAGACAACTGCTTTGCTTGGAGGAATTGCTTTAGAACTGAATTGTTCAGGACAAGAAGAGTAGAAAGAAAAAGCAAATAAGAGCCAGTTTTCACTTTTTGATGTTAGTGGCCATTGGTGCCCAAATCCTAGATCCATTGATTTGTTGGGGTTGAAAAATAGTGGTATTATAATTATCATTTTGTTTTCACATCATCTCCTCATCTGCTGTTTGGTTACCCAGTGGTACAGTTTTATCTATTGGTAAATTCATGTAGAAGAAGGCAGGATCAAGGCTTGATTCTTTTTTTTTTTTAAATATAGAATGCTTCATGAATTTGCATCATCTTTGTGAAGGGCCCAAGCTAATCTTCTCTTTATCATTCTAATTTTAGAATATATGCTTCTAAAGCAAGCACTATTTTTTTTTTGTTTATCTAGTTTTCAAGATAATTAATTGCTTCCCTGCCATCGTCAGATGTTTGTTTTTAAACATCATTATATGTTCACAGATTTAAACACATTTGATGGGTTTCAGTCCTTTGCAATTCTTATCCTCATTGAAGCTCAAATTGTCCTGTTTTTTTTTTGCCAGTGGATAGAAACGTGTATATGCAGATACACAATACTAATATTAGTACCACCACCAATATTATTGCTAAAATTAGTTTAAAATATTTTTACATTTTCTATCCCTATTTTCTCCCCATTGTTTTTATGAAGTACTGTAATTACATTGTTCGAGCATGTAGCATTACATTGCTGTACTCTCTCTTTTTTTTTTTGTGAGGAGATCAGCCCTGTGCTAACATCCGCCAATCCTCCTCTTTTTTTGCTGAGGAAGACGGCCCTGGGCTAACATCTGTGCCCATCTTCCTCCACTTTATATGGGACGCCGCCACAGCATGGCTTGCCAAACAGTGCGTCGGTGCGCGCCCGGGATCCGAACCAGCGAACCCCGGGCCGCCGTAGTGGAGCGCGCGCTCTTAACCGCTTGCGCCACCGGGCCGGCCCCTACTGTACTCTCTTTTAATCCTTGTTTAATCTCGGTTCTACAAGTATATTTCTAATGCTCAGCACTAGTCCTTTTGTTGTTATTTCTGAAGCTTGCCTCTGGTAGATTCCTCAGAGCTCATGGTATCAATATTTAAGTTCTTGTATGTTAATAACGCTTTGACCATGCCGTTTATACTTGAAAGTCAGTTTTGCTGAATATAAAATCTTTGGCTCACATTTATTTTCCTTGACTATCTTAAATATGTTACTCTTTGTTTTGATATAAAGTTTTGCTTTCAAAAAGTGATGGTAATGCAGTTTGTTTTCTGATACAATCACCTGCTGTTTTGCCTAGATGCACAAAATTTCTAATTTTGTTAGAAATGTCTCTTGATATTGGTCGTTCTGTGTTAATATCTTCAGATGCATGATGTGCTCTTTCAGTAGATAGTTTGAGATCTTTTTTTTTTCCAGGAGAGTTTCTCTTCATCAAAATTTTTTTGTGTGTGGTAGAATATACATAAATAAAAATTACCATTATATCATTTTTTAGTGTACAATTCAGTGGCATTAAGTACATTTACAATGTTTTGCAGCCGTCACTACTATGCATTTCCAGAACTTTTATCATCATCCCAAACAGTAGTTCTACTTATTAAACAGTAACTCCCTAAGCCCCTCTCCCCTGTCCCCTGGTAACCTCTACTTTACTTTCTGTCTCTGAATATGCCAAATCATACAGTATTTGTCCTTTTGTGTCTGGCTTGTCTCACTTAGCATAATATTTTCAAGGTTCATCCGTGTTGTAGCATTTATCAGAACTTCATTACTTTTTAAGGCTGAATAGTATTCCATTAGGTGTATATACTACATTTTGTTATTCATTGGTCTGTTGGTGGACACTTGGTTGTTTTCACTTCTTGGCTATTGTGAATAATACTGCTATGAACAAGCAAGTTTTCTTAAATAATAGTTCTTTGTATTTTTTCTGTTCCCTTGCTTTTGTTTTCTTTAAGAAAGTCTGTTATCTCATGTTGAACCTTTTTGCTTCCTCAGTCATACTTTTTTGAATCCTTTTCCTCTTCATTTCTTTTTCTTTTTTTTTTTTTCCTGTGAAGATCAGCCCTGAGCTAACATCCATTGCCAATCCTCCTCTTTTTGCTGAGGAAGGTTGGCCCTGGGCTAACATCTGTGCCCATCTTCCTCTACTTTATGTGAGACACCGCCACAGCACTGCTTGACAAGCGGTGCATCGGTCCATGCCCGGGATCTGAACCTGCGAACCCCTGACCGCTGAAGCAAAGCGCGAACTTAACCACTATGGCACCGGGCTGGCCCCTTCCTTTCTTTTTGATTTAAAAATGTTCCCCATTACCTCTGTTCTCTTAAGTTTGCTTTTGTATTCCTTCTAGTTTATTCTTAAATTTCTGAAACTATCTTTTCTTTCTAATTGTTTCCAGAACTCTATCACTACACTTTTTACTTTTTAAATTCTTATTTATGTTGTTCTTTCATATCTTATAACATTTTCTTAATTTCTTTTAGGACAGTTTAAAATAGTAAGTTAAAATTTTTATCTATCTTGTGGCCATGTCTTTCTGGCCCACTTTCATTGTCTGCAGAGATGTAATTCTGCTCCTTGTTCTCTTTTTTTAAAAATAGTAACTTTGTATGGGATTTGACCTCAATAAATACTTTTCTGTTGCTCATTTTTATGTGAATTTAGTTTGCCTAAAATTTTGTTAGAAGGAGATTGCCTCAGATAGTTTTTCTAACTTCACAGAGCTCTATGTTTTGTTGTTTTCTTGTGTTGTCAAAAAATATGGTGGCTTGCTTTCTGAGATTTTTATCTCTATTGCCCTCTATCACTTTTTATCTGGACCTTCTCCCATGTCTCTGCTCCTGTCTTGCTCACTATAGATTCTACTGCCAGAAGTTTCTCCTCAGTGTGGGACTCTGTGCTGGAAGGATGCCCTGATAAATCAGCTTTGTAAGTTCATAGGGTAGAATGTTCTAGGCCCTTTCAGATCTTAACATGGATCCCTTGTACTCACTCACTATTGTTGGGGGTAAAACCTTGCCTAGTTTCGGCTGCTGTTCTTAAATTCACCTGCTGTGCTTTCCAGTGAATGCCTATTGACTGTTTTGTGGTTTTCTTGTTCTTAGGTCCATCAGACGACCCCATTGCTTCCTTTTACTTTCCCCCCAGACAGACACCAGTAACACATAGAACTTTTGGCTCTTGTGGCTTTTTCCCACCCACTTGTATGTTGGGGTTCGTTGGAACTACCTTGTTACCTCGTTTTGTTGTGAACATAGGTAGATTTTGGTTTGGTATCTAGATTATTCTCTTTTTAATTTGGTGATTCAGGAGGATCCAAAAACTATGCTGCGACCACTGTTTTCCCAAAATCCCGTGACTTATATAATGTTAAAATAGATGGGGTTTTTTTTCCTCTTGAGAAGGCAGTTTCTTATGCTAGGAAATCCAAAAGAAAGAATTAGTAGCCATGAAGCTGCTATCCTCTTTAGTAAATTTGAACTTTCCTCCCTTCCAGATCCAGTGGTTGGTATAATCACCATAAGGAGTTGTGGGAATATTGCCTTTTTTTCTTTACATGGTGTACATTTGATATATATATACGTATTGTACATGGAGGTTTAACCATTACTTAAAATTTCAAATATATAGGAAGAAGAGAGAAAACGTCAAGAGGAAATGGAACGCCAGCGTCGGGAAAGAAGATACATTTTGCCTGATGAACCAGCCATCATTGTACATCCAAATTGGGCTGCAAAAAGTGGCAAGTTTGATTGTAGCATCATGTCTTTGAGTGTACTTTTGGACTACAGATTAGAGGATAATAAAGAACATTCATTTGAGGTAATGTTTTAAGTTTGAATTGGGATCCAGATAATGTCCACACATTTGGACTTAATATGGTTAATTTCGGTTAATATGTCTCTTAAATCTCTTTTGAGTGCCTTTTTCATTGCTTCTGTTTTTCTGTTCTTTTCTTGCAATTTATCTTTTTGAGAGCAAACAACCAGGTGATTTTTCCAGTAGACTCACTTTTGCTGATTGCATTTCTGTGGTATGGTTTAAATGTTCTGCTATTCTCTGTATTTCCTGTAAATTGATAGTTGGATCTAAAGTCTTAATCAGGTTCAGGTTCAATTATTTTCTTCCCTAAAACTACTTCATAAGCAGTGGTGTGTTTTTTTATCAGGATATCAGGAGACACATGATACATAATGTCTAATTACCTCTCTTGGGAAATAAGGTAACACTTTATTATTTACTCTAGAATTAAAATAACCTTTAAGGGGATTGAAAATTTTACCTGTGATGATTGAGGTGTAAGGTAAAATAATTGATATTTATCTTTGAGCAACATGAATCTATTTCTTTGTACCATTATTTTAGAGCAGCTTTTATAACATAGTTTGTCATTTTTCAAAACAGTTGAAGGGCTGGCCTGGTGGCATAGAGGTTAAGTTTGCATGCTCAACTTTGGCAGCCTGGGGTTCGCGGGTTCAGATCCCAGGTGCGGACCTATGCATTGCTTATCAAGCCATGCTGTGGCAGGCATCCCACATATAAAGTAGAGAAGATGGGCGTGGATGTTAGCTCACGAACAGTCTTCCTCAGCAAAAAGAGGATTGGCAACAGATGTTAGCTCAGGGCTAATCTTTCTCACCAAAAAAAAAAAAAGAAAGAAAACAGTTGAAGATTTTATCCTAAATAAATGATTGCTTCATTCTTTAAATAAAACAATGTCAAATATCCCAAAATATTAATTTTGTAATAGCTTGTACAAAATTATAATTGTGTTCAATTATTGTATCGTATCAACACATCTCACATTCTTTTGTTTTATAAATTATATTGGAAAAATCAGTCATATTTACTTGACCCAAGAGGTAATAAGCAAATGGTAAGATGAAAATGAAGTAAAGTACTTAGGCCTACAGACATTTATTTGCAAACAAATAGGAGTACTGAGGCAGTTACAAAACATGAAGTGCATGCTTATTGGTCTTGCTATATTTACAATTTTGTATAGTTCCAGTAAGCCAGTGTCCTTAAACGTTATATACTATATATGATTTTATTTTTATTACCAGTTGCCATAAATTTAATAGTGCCTACCCTGTAGTAGTCATTCAAGAAATAAGTAAGTGATAAAAATAGTTTTTGGTATTACTGCTTATAAAGTATATACTGTATATCTAACCAATGCTGTAAGAGGATCTGAAATTAATGCTACTCTAGTGGAAAGAAAGCAATTTGCAAAACAGCCGTTTGCTAGCAAAATGATCCTTTATTTTTTCCTCCCCACCTCACTTATCCCCTTGGTTAGTTTCCTTTTAATCTATCATTAAAATGCAAAAATAATTTTGGTACATGACTTTAAAGGAAGTTATTCTGTAACTAAGAAATATCGTATATCATCATAAAATTATGAATCTTTGGCTGATTTAATATTAATGCTAGGGGTATCTCTGTCTTTCAGTGCTTGTAGATGAAAAGATATGTAGAATTAATTCTGCTCTTCTGACACATTTTAATTAGTTTTCTATCTCTAGGTAATAGGAAATTCTAAGGAAAAGATATGCCTCTTGCTATTTGCTTACACAAATGGAGATTTTGTTTAGTTGCATTAATAATTAAGAGAAAGTGGAATTTTCAACATGTTAATGGTCATTTTACTAATAGATTTATTTAAAACATATAAAGACTGGGCATGAATTAAAAAAAATAGATTATAAAATCAATTATAATTTCAGTACATTTGTATTATCCTTTATGATCAGGCAAATAGTCTGATTAAATATACAGAACAAATTGCCAAAGGTAACATATTTTAGAGCTGTGGTCAACCATTTCAAGTTGTAGACTCACTTAATCTGTTGAAAGCAATTTGCCTTAGAAGTATTTACATAGAGAATTTAGTATATAATTTTAGGATCATGAGTATGTTAAAGGTCATTATCCATGTATCCTTGCATAGTAATGATGTATTCTCCCTACTCAGAATTTTGCATTGGTTTTTCCTGCCTGGAATTCTCTTCTGGATATATGCATGGCTCATTCCTTTGCCGCCTTCAGGTCACTTTGCAACTGTTACCTGATCAGAGAGCCCTTCTCTGGCTATACTCTCTTATTACTCTTGGGATTTTTATCTGCTTTCTTCACTGCTGTATCCCTAATGCCTTGAACAGTCCCTGGCACGTAGTAGGCATTTCATAAAAACATGTTGAGTAAATGAATAAAGTACATTAACATTAAGAAATTGTTGTGTAAGGTAGTAGAAATCCTTTTTTCCTACTTATTTTCAAATTTTCTGTAGTACGGTTTTTTTATGATATTTCACCAAAAGTGTACTAAACATAGTATTTATATCCTCAGAGGAGTTTTTGAGGATTTTGAGGCTCCTCAACATCATTTACATCAGTTATTATAACTCTATTGTTAGTGCACATTAATTGTTAGATGTGGCAAGTTATTATTTGATAAATTATTGTGACCGTAGTGACTTTATTCAGTATTTCTGTTAAAGTTGGCTTGGTTACTGTTGGTATCTTTCTGTAGGTCTCATTGTTTGCAGAACTTTTCAATGAAATGCTTCAAAGAGATTTTGGTGTCAGAATATACAAATCATTATTATCTCTTCCTGAGAAAGAGGACAAAAAAGAAAAGGAAAAGAAAAGCAAAAAAGATGAGAGAAAAGATAAGAAAGAAGAAAGAGACGATGAAACTGATGAGCCAAAACCCAAACGGAGAAAATCAGGCGATGATAAAGATAAAAAAGAAGATAGGGATGAAAGGAAGGTCTGTAAATATTTCCATGACCAGCAACCTGATTTAGAAGTTTTCACTTTGTCTTCTAGAGTGTAACAAATAATGATCAATTCCATCAGAAGAGTGAAGCATAAAGGCCAAACTGAAATATTTTAATGTATTATTAGAAATTTAAGTCTTTAAATTGAGCCTGTATAAACATCTATACCTAGTTTTCTTTTTTTAAGTTTAAGGCATACAGCATGATGGTTTGATTTACATATATTGTGAATGGTAGTTTATTAAAGTCTATTATTGTTTTAAGAAATTTATAATGTGATAACTATTCTAAGTAAATTTAGTGGATTTAATGTTTTTTTATTTTACTCATTTAATGTTTGGTGAGATATCTTGCTTAATTATAAGGCATTTTAAATTACAGAAAGAAGATAAAAGAAAAGATGATTCTAAAGATGATGATGAAACTGAAGAAGATAATAATCAAGATGAATATGATCCAATGGAAGCAGAAGAAGCTGAGGATGAGGAAGACGGTATGATTCAAATTTATTTATTTATCATTAGGGTGAAAAATACGTTTTTTGTTTGGTAACTTTGCATTACTGAAATCTATTTTTTTTTCTTAAATAAACATTTATTTTGCCTTTTGTCATGTTTTTTTCCTCCTCAAGTGTTTTCAAATCCTCGTTTTGAGCCTCCAACCTTAAAATACATAGCTTTCAGGTGAATTATTTACTTCTTTTTCAAGAGTGCTGAAAATGTGTTTTTTTTTGAAATCCATAATTTTGATATTCTTAATATTTAGAATAGAAACAGTAAAATATTCTCTAGTGAAAATCTGTATATATTAAGTAATTGTTTTATTAATTTTTAGGTGACAAGATTATTTTAAGACATGTTTATTTTTGATTAACATATATAATTAATACTCACTCAACTTCAGGAAAAAAATTTTCCTGAACATGGTGCTTAAACTTTGTCATAAAAGATGTAATAGTCCCCATTGTTTCATAGAATATATTCTTCTTTAGAAAACTAATTTTAGTATTTTTTTAAATTATGAAGACTATCATACATGGAAAAGAGTACATATACCGTTTAGGTAGAGCTTAAAGACTAATAGTAATAAACACCTGTATACTTGTTACCCAAGTTTTAAGTAACAAAATTTTACCAATAGGAATGATGCTCAAAATACTTAATAATACATGTTCTTATCAGTCATAGATGCCAACCATAAAGTACCTGAAAAGTACCACTGAGTACCTGTCAGTCTCTTTGTAGATTTGGGGCTTTTTAAAAAAAAATCTTTTCCCGAGATGAGAAAATCATAAGAGATTTTTTAATTGTACATATCTCTGAGGATTATTATTATTTATGGTATTTTTGGTTTGCGTTTACATTTTCTTCTTTCTACCAAAGCCTTTTATTTTTCTTCTCTTTGATGAAAATATTGAAACATAAAAGAAATTGAAGGAATACTGCATTGAACACCCTATATCCAACAGTCAATTCGTTTGTTAATATTTTGTCTTATTTGTGTTGTCTGTATGTTTGTTATGTGTGTGTTTCTGATCCATTTGAAAGTAGGAATTCTTTAACTTGCCTAAGACAAGACATTCTATTAACTACAATTTCACACCTAAGAAAATTAACAATAATATCATATGCCATCTATTAATACCGTCTAATATCCAGTCTTCATTGTCCTAATAACCTCAATAGCAATGATATAATATGCATGTATCAATGTTTCTTCATTTATCTTCATTTTGCTCAATGAAGATTAGCCCTTCAACAGTCTATTTTCTCTCCCCTATCCTCCCAGTATTGTTTTATCACTGCTTTAGTTAAATCACTAAACAGTGTTCTCATTATTTTATCTATTAGAATGTCCTAGCTCTCATCCCTTAGTTGACTTATTTATTTCTTCTACTGTATAACTCCCTTGGTGGTGTTCTCATACATTCTCCTTACTTTAAGTACTGTCTATATACTGACAGTTGTCAAATTTGTATCTCAAATCAGACCTCTCTCCCATTCTCCCATATCAACTGCCTGCTTGACATTTGCACTTAAGCTGACATTTCAAAATAAACGTGTCTAAAACTGAACTCCTGCTTTCTTTCTTCACCAAAAAGAAAACAACAAAAAAAGTCCTTCACCCTCATCCTTCTCCAACTCACTTGCTGGTAACTTCATCCTTGTAGTTACTCAAGCTAAAACCTAGGAGTCATCCTTGACTCCTTTGTTTTTGTCATATCCCATTTCCAATCTATCAGAAAGTCATATTGCTTCCATCTTCAAAACGTATCTTGAAGCAGACCATTTCTCACCAGCTGCACTGAACTAATCCTAATCCAAGCCATGTTGTCTCTTGCCTAGATTATTTAATAGCCTCTCAACTAGTTTTCCTGCTTACCCACTTCTCCTCTAAAGTCTCTTCTTAATACTTGCCAGAATAACCTTTGTAAAATTTAAGTCATTTCGTTTATTTGTTCAGATTCTTACAGTGGCTCCATTTCACTCTGTGAAAAAAGCCAAAGTGTTTAAACAGTGGCCTATAAGACCTTAGCACATCAAGTCTCTAATTTCATCTTTTATCACTCTTTCCACTGCTCATTGCACCTCAGGCACCCTCACCTCCTTGAACCCATTTCATATCTTCCTGTGTTAGGAGCTTTGCATTGGCAGTTCCTTCTGCAAACTCTTACCCAGAGATCCACCTTCCTGACTCCCTCACACTTGAAGTCTTTGTTCAACAATCACTTTCTCAGTGAGGCCTACTCTGCACCCTACCCTATTTAAAATTGCAATCCTCCCCCCAGTACACATTTCTGATCCCTCCTTATCCTGCTCTACTTATAGAATATATAACCTGTTCTACTATACTATTAACTTATTTTACTTAGTCTGCCTCCCGCTTGAATATAAGCTCTTAATAAGAAATAGAGGGATTTTTCTCTGACTTCTTTGCTGATATATATTGCAAGTTCCTGGAACAGTCTAAATATCCAAAGAGGCTCTGAATAGATATTAGTTAAAGGAATATCACAAACTGCAAGCCAAATAAGGTGATAGGATTATAATTCTTTTTTGGTTTCCTTGGTGGTTCCAATTGCTGCTTGCTTATGTTATCATGTTTGTTTGTTTGTTGCATAGTTTATTGTATATCTCATTATTCTGTCAAGTTTCTGAAAGACCACTCTTTTTCCAGTGGAAAAGTAGACTTGATCGTTTAAAAAAAATGAAAATACGATGTCAGTTAATGTCTAAAATGGTGTTGAATCTTCTTGGTAATCAGAGGAGTAAGTAACAATGAGTCTATTCTTTACCTATCAAATTGATGACAATTAAGTTTTTAATAAAAGGTAACATTAATTTAACAAGGGTAAAGAGAAGAGTTCCTTCATCATTCTTGGGATCAGTTTTAATTGTTGTACCTTTTCTGGAGAGAATTTTGGAAATGAGAATTAACCATATCCTTTCTAATAACAACATGGATGTTTATTCCATAACTGTTCATAAAATAAAAAATTAGAATCTTAATATTCAATAGAGAATTATTTAAATGCATCTCGATATAGAAATGCAATTAAATTTTTTGCAGTCATTCAAAAAGATTTTGGGGGATAGTGACATGGAAAAAGATTACAAAGTAGTTTTTATAGACAGCATGTTCCTTTAAATGTATTTCATACGCATAGATATATGTGTGTGGGGAAGAAATAAAAGCACATGATCCCTGCCATAATTTTAGTATATTTTTGTGTGGTGGAATTTATTTATTTTCTAAGATGAGCAAGTATTACTTGGATTTTTTAAAAGTTATTTTAAAAATATAAGTTCAAGGAGAGACACAGGTTTGAAAGTGACAGCTTTCAAGTTAAATGCTCAAATAAGGTGGAACAAGTCTACAGAATGTGAATAAATGAAAGGAAAAGGGATTTAACCTTTGTGTAGTATATGGTACACTCTTGATAAAAATTGTATTATTTAATCCTCACAGTTACACTATTATTTTTTCCATTTAATTGAGGAAACTGAGGGTCTTAGCAGTAAATTAGTATACCCAAGATAATAAAGCTATATAGTGGCTGAAGAGTACTCTGTACTAAATTATATATAAGAAAAATAATTAGGTTCCAAGGATACATTCTCTATTTTTTTAAATAGTTTATTGAGGTGCCAGTACGTACCACAAAACTCACCCATGTTAAGTGTACAATTAATAACTCTTAGTAACTTTATAAAATTGTGAAACCAACACCATAATCCAGTTTTAGAACATTTGCCTATTTCCTTTTTTTAATAGCTTTATTGAGATATAATCCACATACCATACAAGTCACCCATTTAAAAATATACAACTCAGTGGCTTTTAAATATTCACAGAGGGCCTGGCCCCGTGGCGCGGCAGTTAAGTGCGCACGCTCCGCTTCGGCGGGGATAGCAGGTTCGGATCCCGGCGCGCATTGACACACCGCTTGTCAAGCCGTGCTGTGGCGGCGGCCCATATAAAGTAGAAGAAGATTGGCATCAGATGTTAGCTCAGGGATGATCTTTCTTACCAAAAATAAATAAATAGATAGGTAGGTAGGTAGGTAGATAGATAATAAAATAAAGTAAACATTCACAGAGTTGTACAACCATCACCACAATCAATTTTACAACATTTTTATTTACCTCAAAAAGAAAGCCTGTGCTCATTAGCAGTCTGTCTCATTTCCATTTCCCTCCAACCTCTTCAGCCCCAGGCAGCCATTAGTCAGCTTTCTGTCTCTATAGATATTCTGGACATTTCATGTAAATTGAATCATATAATATGTGATCTTTTGTGACTAGCTTCTTTTCATTTAGCATGTTTTCAAGTTCATGCATGTTTTAGCATGCATATTCTCTTCACTAAAAGTTTTTGCTATGTTGTTACTATTCAAAGACAGTTTCTCACCTGAAGCAGTCTTTCCCAGAGTGTCCCAAGATATTAGTAGATATTAAGCTTAATAAAGTATACTGGTGCCAAATAAATTTGGGAAACTTGGCTTAAGCAAAGGTTGGCATGTTTTACCACAAAATATATTATCTGCTTATGTGTGTTGTGGATGTACAAGGAGGAAATATAGTGTGAAATTCTTCGTAGTATCTCAAGGACTAGTTAACTCCTAGTGTTTACTATATCTCATGTATTTTACCAACAAACCATTTGTTACTGTGAGCTTTTTGATGGAGATCCATTTGAGAGAGGCAAGAAGCCTCTAGAACCAAAATTTCTCTTTTAAAATTGTTCATGCATCATTAAATAACTGCAAAAAAACTCTTTAGTATTTGTGTATAATTCTTGAAATGACAATGTATTAGTTCACTAGGAGTACTTAAAAAGTACCTCACACTGTAGCTTGACCAATAGAAATTTATCGTCTCGCAGTTCTCAGAGGCTAAAAGTCTGAGATCAAGGAGTCAGCGGGGTTGGTTCCTTCTGAGAGCTGTGAGGAAAGGATCTGTCCCAGGCAGCTCTTCTTGGCTTATAGATGGCCTTCTTCTCCCTGTATCTTCACATCACCTATCTACATATGTCTGTGTCTAAATTTTCCCTTTCTGTGAAGACCCAGTCATTGGCTTAGAGCTCACCCTAATAACCTCATTTTAACTTGATTACCTCTGTATAGACTCTTTCTTCAAATAAGGTAACATTCCGAGGTACTAGGGGTTAAGACATCAGTATATGAATTTTAGAGGATACAGCTCCAGGCATGGAAGATTAATTCTTTAATGTTAGTTCTATAACAAGCTAGTAATGGTGGTTGGCCTGAGACCTCAATGGCTGAGGTCTTGGAGAACTGGGTAGCCTAGGAATAGGTAAGAAAAAGTAGTTTACTTTTTGCCAGTTGCTTTTTGTGTATTTTGAATTTTGCACGGGGTGCATTATATTTTCAAAAATTTAATAATAACAAAAGATATTATTCTAATCTAGAAAATGAAAATAGGGTCATGACTTGTATAAATCGCTCAAGTATTCTTTTTGATATTTGAATATTATCAAGACTACTTACTACAGTACAGATTTCAAGTCATATATTCCACAGTTACAGTTTTTGAGAATTATTGATCCAAGTTACCATCTTTTATCATGGGACACATATGTTAGTGTTAGCCAATCTGGATATTAACACTGTTAGGTTCTGCATAATTATCGTAAGAACCTCTCAGTTTCTTTTTTGTTGTTGTTTTCTTTGTTTTGTTTTATAATTTTATTTATTTATTTTTCCCCCAAAGCCCCAGTAGATAGTTGTATGTCATAGTTGCACATCCTTCTAGTTGCTGTATGTGGGTCGCAGCCTCAGTATGGCCGGAGAAGCGCTGCGTCGGTGCACGCCCGGGATCCGAATCCCGGGCCGCCAGCAGCGGAGCGCGCGCACTTAACCGCTAAGCCATGGGGCCCGCGCTCAGTTTCTCATATGTAGGGGTTTTTTGGGCTGAGGAAGATTTACTCTGAGCTAACATCTGTGCCAGTCTTCCTCTATTTTGTATGTGGGATGCTGCCACAGCATGGCTGCCGATGAGTGGTGTAGGTCCACGCCTGGGAACCAAACCTGAGCCACCAAAGCGGAGTGCACTGAAAGTAACCACTAGGCCCTGGGACTCCTGTCATACGTAGTTTTATTTTGCAGTAATCTATTTTGCAGTTAGTTTTAGTAATTGGCTGTTTTTCCTTTTAGCTTTTAGAAAATATACTTTAATTTGTTTTCTTTTGTTTAAGTTTGTGTTAATAGTTTTCAATTTCATACTCGTGTAAAACTCATTCATTTTTTTTGAACTATGTCCTCCAAATATTTATGAAATTAAGTCCTTTTGTTTGATTCAATGAAGTCAACATTTTTCCCTCCCTCTAGTCTCCTTGTAAATTTCTTCTTATTATTCTTTATAACTGTTTCTTATAAAATCCAAACTATTTTTATTCAATTAATACTTCTTTGCTGCTGTGCCTTTTGAAAACTGGCCTGTAATAGAAAAGTATTTTCGGTCTCTACAATAGTTGAAAATATCCATATTAATGAGTTTTTTGCTGCCGTTGTATTTATTTTATAGATCGGGATGAGGAAGAAATAAACAAACGAGATGACAAAAGAGATATCAACAAGTACTGCAAGGAGAGGCCCTCTAAAGATAAGGTATTTATCGAATACTGTATTTTTTTTTTTTTTTTTTTTTTTTTTTGGTGAGGAGATCAGCCCTGAGCTAACATCCGCCAATCCTCCTCTTTTTTTGCTGAGGAAGACGGCCCTGGGCTAACATCTGTGCCTATCTTCCTCCACTTTATATGGGACGCCGCCACAGCATGGCTTACCAAGCAGTGCGTCGGTGCGCGCCCGGGATCCGAACCAGCGAACCCCGGGCCGCCGCAGCGGAGCGCGCGCACTTAACCGCTTGCGCCACCGGGCCGGCCCCTCGAATACTGTATTTTTTATAATGTGATAATTTCCATTTCTTACATAATCCAGACTTCTTATTAAATATAGCACAGTCATTAAGTTTATTGGTCCTTGTTTATCTATGTATTACTACTCAGAGCAAAATTCAGCCGTTCATGTTTTGATATTTGTGGCTATGTGAGATAACCAACATGTCTTATTCTTTTATTTATTTATTTATTTATTTATTTAAGACTTTCTTTCTTTTTTTTTTTTTTTTAATTTTATTTCTTTATTTTTCCCCCAAAGCCCCAGTAGATAGTTGTATATCATAGCTGCACATCCTTCTAGTTGCTGTATGTGGGACACGGCCTCAGCATGGCCAGAGAAGCGGTGCGTCGGTGCGCACCAGGAATCCAAACCCAGGCCGCCAGCAGCGGAGCGCGCGCACTTAACCGCTAAGCCACGGGGCCGGCCCCAGCATGTCTTATTCTTTTCTCACATACACATAAACCAGATCAACTCGTTTTTGCTGAGATAAGGCCAAGGTCTTTTAAGATTTTGCTATTATATGGACACAGTTTCAACTTCTTATTTTTCAGAGGTAAAAATTGTATACTATATTTTCTACTGCATTTTCTTTAGGAAAAAGAAAAGACTCAGATGATCACAATTAACAGGGATCTGTTAATGGCATTTGTTTATTTTGATCAAAGCCATTGTGGTTACCTTCTTGAAAAGGATTTGGAAGAAATACTTTATACTCTTGGACTACATCTTTCTCGGGCTCAGGTAATCTATCTTGTGAATATTTAAAAAGAAAAGTATTTTTTTCGGAGCTTTATCTTTCTTTTTAATCTCTACTGACTTTTGGAAATACAAAAGCAATATAGGCTAAAAGTAATATAGTCAAGCAATACTGAAATGTATAAAGTAAAAGAAAGTTATAAGTCCCCTCTCCCTCTAGTTCTACTCCTCTGGCCTAATATATAACCTACTAGATCTTTTTGTAAGCAACTCATGTATGTGTATATATAATAGTTCCAGTTTTATAAGCAACACGTGAAATCATTCTATACATATTGATACACAGCTTTTTTTCATTTAACAATATAGTATTATGGGCATTCTAACATGAAAATAGATACCCACTTCATTCTTTTTATGACTGCATAGTATTCTGTCATATAGAGGTACCATAATTGCCTTAACTAGTCCCAGTTGCTAGATGGTTTTCATTTTTTAGTATTACAAACTACACTGTAATAAACATCTTTGTACATATACTTTAATGTATATGTTAAGTGTTTCTATCAATTTTAGACTTGAAAAAATTTTTTCAAATGATAATTTTGATTTTAGTTTTAAGGAGAACGCAGTTAAGAAAAGCATAAGTGCTCTAATTGAGTGGGAGTGGATACCTCAGAAGACAGCTGCCATTGATATTCATCATATGCGAAAATTAGAACTCAGTTGTTCAAGGAGAATCAAAAACTTATTTTCATCTTTTTGTTTACTTGCTTGCATAACAGGTAAAGAAGCTTCTTAATAAAGTAGTACTCCGTGAATCTTGCTTTTACCGGAAATTAACAGATACCTCAAAAGATGAAGAAAACCATGAAGAGTCTGAAGCATTGCAGGAAGATATGCTAGGTTTGAGTATATTATTTTAAGATCGTGATTTTACAACTATATTATTAATTAAAGAGGAAAAAATAACTTAATAAAATATGGTATCTTGTTTATTATATTATAGGAAACAGGTTGTTACTTCCAACGCCAGTAGTAAAACAGGAATCAAAAGATGTGGAAGAAAATGTTGGCCTTATCGTGTACAATGGTGCAATGGTAGATGTAGGAAGCCTCTTGCAAAAATTGGAAAAGAGTGAAAAAGTAAGAGCTGAAGTAGAACAGAAGCTGCAGTTACTAGAAGAAAAAACGGGTAAGGAACAGCATTGGATATGTCAGTACTTTTAACACTGTTGGAATATATGTATGTGTATACACATATATACATACCTATACACACATACATAGCCATACCTTGCATTTTAGTCTGGGCAGTAATGTAACTTTACTTTTGACCATTTCTGTTAAAGGTTATAAAATTGCTTAGCTTTATAAGATTTTTTTTTTTTTCTGGTGAGGAAGATTAGCCCTGAGCTAAGATCTGTTGCCAATCTTCTTCTTTTTGCTGAGGAAGACTGGCCCTGGGCTAACATCCGTACCCATCTTCCTCCACTTTATATGGGACGCCACCACGGACGGCATGGCTTGACAAGCAGTGCGTCACTGCGCCCCCGAGATCGGAACCTGCAAACCCCAGGCCACCGCAGTGGAGTGCGTGCACCTAACTGCTATGCCACCGGGCCGGCCCCTAGCTTTATAAGATTTAATCTTAGATCTTCATGTGTTTTCTCAGGTTCCTTTGTTGTTCTGTTGCATCCTTTTAATCCTCCCCTAGTTCCACTTCATTTTCTCCAATTTCTGTTACTTTCTCTAGTCTATACAATCATCTAAAAATGAACACTGATTTAGAAGTAATACTTAGGCAAAATGTAATTTAATTTAATTAATTAATTTATTTATTTTCCCCTCAAGCCCCAGTAGATAGTTGTATGTCATAGCTGCACATCCTTCTGTAGAGTTGCTGTATGTGGGACGCGGCCTCAGCATGGCCAGAGAAGTGGTGTGTCGGTGCGCGCCCGGGATCCGAACCCGGGCCGCTAGCAGTGGAGCGCGCACACTTAACTGCTAAGCCACGGGGCCAGCCCACAAAATGTAATATAAATGAAATGAGTATTAACAGTGTTATTTATAACCATTGAAATTGACATTTGTGGCCATTGTAAAGAATTATATCTACTTTTTATTTTCCTGGTGGAAATATTTTTAACCTCAAAATTAAGTTGGATATTTTAAGGGGTGAGATGGTGAACTTTGGGTTTTTTTTTTTTAACAGATGAAGATGAAAAAACCATATTAAATTTGGAGAATTCCAACAAAAGTCTTTCTGGTGAACTCAGAGAAGTTAAAAAGGATCTTAGTCAGTTACAAGAAAACTTAAAGATTTCAGAAAACATGAATTTGCAATTTGAAAACCAACTGAATAAGACAATCAGAAACTTATCCACAGTAATGGATGAAATCCACTGTGTGCTCAAGAAGGTTAGCAGTTTTGTACTTGCAACGTTTTCATAGTTTATTTCAATTTTTAAATCTATTTCTGGCAATTTTAATGTTATTAAGCTCTTAGTGGTTTTTCTAGGAGCAAATACCAGTAGCATTCTGTTCTTCATCAGATTAGTCAAAAGCAATTCCCAAAAGATTGTATTTTCCTAGAACTTTGTTGGGATGTCAACATGGTTTCTGTGTACAGAATTCTTAAAGCAAGTTTTATTTGTTTCAGAACCAGAGAGTGAGTTTGAACTTGGGGAAGATAAAACCATTCACTTCTTTTTTAAACCCATTTATTGTGGGCAGAGTTGAGAAACCTTTGGCACTATCAAAATTAATGTATTAGTATTCTTTGTCACTAAAAAACAATCTAGTAACTCAATGCCATTGTAAACTAATGTCAATAATTGAGAGATCTTCCACATCCTGGGTCTCACTCAAAGAACAAGAATTAAAAAATCTACGACAGTGCAAGGAATATACTACTGTTATTTTTCTAATTTCTCAGGACTCAGATGGCTTTTCAAATTCTTTAAGCCATTCTGCATAGAGTTGAGAGATGGATTTCTTTCATAGTTGCCCCCAGGGTCAATTTTCCATAGATGGTAAAATGGCCTATCTGGAGTATATCTGCAATGTTTTTTATTTTTAAAGTTAAATTTAAGAGAGTCTAATAAAATATACTTTTTCCTTGTCTGTTGTTTTATAGGATAATGTGAAGAATGAAGATAAAGATCAGAAATGCAAGGAAATTGGTACAAGTGTATGATAAAATATGTGTAGTGATGAGGATTGGTGTTAAATAATGTAATATATAAAATCATGATACAAGAATGTTTGAAAGTGATGCATGTTTGATTTTAGTAGTATAAATATCTGTTAGTTCAAATGATGTATAAAGTTTTATGAATGTGCGAGTCTCTGCTTTTGAAAATTGCTTGTAATTCCTGGCATTCAAATTATTAAACACTCCTTGAGTGAAATAATTTTGCATTGCAAAATGTTTTAGGATGAACTTTGTTATAGTTTTAACCGCAATAAAGTTCATCAACTTAATTGACAGTAGTATTTAATTACCAAAGGTCTTTTATTAAAATATCTAGAAAATTGTAATTTTATTTATAGGATTATCATTTTTAGGTTTAAAAAAATTTTTGTCTTAAAGTTTCAGTATAAATCATAAAATAGCATGCTGCTTAATTTTTGCAAGTTTTTTGAACCAGACATTTTTTTCTTGTCGTAAAAAAAAAAAAACCTCTAATTATGAGTCTCTAAAAGCATTCATTAAAAATTCAATTCATCCAAAAGACAATACATCAAAAACGAAGAAATAGACAATTACCGTTATTATTGTATATGTTAGGCTTTCCATAAAACTTATAGTTCTGATGTTAATGTTACTATTCAACTCATGAATTGTTCAAGTTTCCCAGAATAGCACCTATATTACTTTTAATTTTGAGGAGTTTTTAAAAAATGCAGTATATGTCAAATGTACAGTTTAGTACCAAGCCAGTAGATGTCAGTATGATGCCTTAAGTTAAGCCTTCTTTAATTAAAAATAATTTTTTTCATTAGTCTCTGTACTTCCTTCAGAATTTTAGTGGATACATAAGAATTGATTAACTGTTGAGTGAAAAAGGTAGGAAATATGATATACTCTAAAGCAATGATTCTGAGCAAGGGGTGAATTTGCCCCCACAGGACATTTAGCAATGTCTGGAGACCTTTCTACTTGTCACCTCTGGGTGAGTGCTACTTGTGTCTAGTTGGTAGAGGCGAAGGCTGTTGCTGAACGTCCTGTGTTGCATAGGACAGCCCCCCATAACAAAGAATTATCCAGCCTGAAAAATGTCACTGGTGCCCAGGTTGAGAAACTCTGGTCTAAAAGAATATAGGGTTAAGTGACATGTCTTTCAGATAACACTAGTGAAAACTGAATAGCGGTCTTGAGCAGATGATTAGGTTTTTTTGTGTTTAAATAACCCTTCCTGGAACATTTGACTGTCATAGAAATTATGCTATATTAGGATTTATTTTATTTTATTTTGATAGAGTAATGACTAGGTATTCCAGTAGGTGAACATGAGAATGTAAGTGCCCCTTTACACATGTCTTAAGGTGAATGGAATCCACATGGCTTTTACCGAGAAATAGATTAAAATACCGGAAATTCTTTCAAACCAATTTTTGTCTTAAGTTGCTGTTTTTGGTCTTATGGTTTGCTGAACTTCTCTGAAGTCAGATTCCTGATTGATCTATAATTATACAGTTATTGTGTAAATGTTTCTCCATCTTCAAGGTAAGATGAAATATTATAGAGTAGTTGGAAAGTGTTTTTTTTCAAGGGAAAATCTTGGAGAGAAACTTTTAACTAAAAGACAGTAAGGAAGATAGTTCTTAGTAGAGGTTGTTTGTTTGTTTGTTTGTTTGTTTGTTTTTTTGGTGAGGAAGATCAGCCCTGAGCTAACATTTGTGCTAATCCTCCTCTTTTTGCTGAGGAAGACTGGCACTGAGCTAACATCTATTGCCAATCCTCCTCCTTTTTTTTTTCCCCAAAGCCCCAGTAGATAGTTGTACGTCATAGTTGCATATCTTTCTAGTTGCTGTATGTGGGACGTGGCTTCAGCATGGCCGGGGAAGCGGTGCATCGGTGTGCGCCCGGGATCCGAACCCAGGCTGCCAGTAGTGGAGCGTGCGCACTTAACCACTAAGCCACAGGGCTGGCCCTAGAGTATATTTTTAAATGAGAAAAATCATTATAAAGTCCATCTGTCAAACTTATTTTTCCCAGAGATATATAAACTAGAATAATATTGGGAGAAGGGAGAAAAAGTATAAATCTTTCCATTATTACTTAGGGGTAAATTTCTTAGAAAATAATTTCATGGGAAGTGGAAAGTGAGGTGATTAAGCTTAAAAAAAAAAAGGCAAGTTACATATAGAAAAATTGGTTTTAGAGAAAATGAGGGGGAAGAGAACTTGTTTTTGCCTTTCTGAACGGTTTTGGATATTTATTCAGAAGTAAAAATGCAGTCTATTCTTGTATTGGGTCATCTGACATTGACCAAGCCAAAATATTTAATCAGATAACACAATAGGTCTATGATAACATTTAATTTTATTTTCCCATTCTTTTTATGTTCTGGATGCCTGATCTTGCATTTTAATGCTAGATTCAAACTGAAATTTTAAGAATTTAGTATTTCTTTCTGAATTTTGCCTAAGTCCTGGAAAATCACTCTTCAAAAATGTAACAACACAACAAATCCTTTTTTAAGAGAATTACAGTAACACTTAGACTTTGCATATGTACACTTTTCACTCATCTCAAAATTTTCAGTAATATTCAACACATACTTTTTAATATTTTACCTAGTCTGATCCCTAACCGCAACCTATTACATAACTACTTGGAAAGGAGGTGACTGATACTGGCTCATGAATTAGTGCTTTTTCAGAGACTATGGAATTCTTCTCCAACTTTTTTTTTTTCTTTTCCCCCCAAAGCCCCAGTAGATAGTTGTATGTCATAGTTGTACATCCTTCTAGTTGCTGTATGTGGGACGCGGCCTCAGCATGGCCGGAGAAGTGGTGCCTCGGTGCACACCCAGGATCCGAACCCGGGCTGTCAGTAGCGGAGCGTGCACACTTAACCGCTAAGCCACGGGGCTGGCCCCTCCAACTTTCTTAAGTCAAGTTTGTGCCCCTTTAAGAAGGTTGAGGTGATCTCGCCTTTTACCCTAACAATCCTAAAACCTTAATCATAAAGTCTTGTAGCTTGAATGAATGGATAGTTTTACCAGTGAAGAGAATAAGAATCTTAATCCTGTTATAAAATGCAAGACGTATCCTCTGAAGTGGCGAAAGAGTGCTGGTTCTTTGGTATTAGTTGTCCTAGTAGAAGGGAGAACTTCCTGCTATTATTTCTGTTGGTGAAATTGATAATAAACCATCACAAGGGACAGTGGAACTACTTAGTACAAATAATCCTAGCATCTTTTTATTGATAAAAGTTAATTTCAGGATCATAGAGAACAGAATATATAAAGCTATATTTTGAAGATTAGGCTTTAATCCTCTGAAAATAGTAAGCAAGGCAAAACCATTAAATAAAAATTTTGAATGTAATCCAAAGAATAAATGTTAGAGGATATTTCAGAATATTTGGAATACATTCTGTAAACAAAAGTCTGTAGAAACGATCAAGGGGAAGAGCTCAGCCTAGAGTCAGAATTAACCATTCACTGACATTCAAATCACTTAATAGACTTGAAAAATCTCAGGTATGATTTTGGTATCAAATAATATCTGATTTTGGATGATACCAAATTTTATAGGTTTATAGAATATTTTTATATAATTGACCTTAACTTATATTAACAATTTAAACAAATTATGTCCCAAGGAATTCGAAAACCATAGTGAAAGCTAAGAGGAGCTAACCCCAGGGCTCTTTTCCAGCTCACCTTTCATGTATTTTAGCAGATTGAAACCTAAATAATTCAGTAATTACGTGGAAAACAAAAGAAACATGTAAGGACCCTGAATTGGATGGGCTGGACTAGGTGCGACAGATTAACTGATGTCCCTTTCGTCTGCCCTCTCTGTGCACCCTGAGAGCTCACAACACTGCATGTGTTAGCATATAATTTCACCTCATGCCCTGCACAAGTGCATGACTTGCACAGAACATTTCATCAATTGTGTACCCCTGGGCCATTTTCTCTTTAAATCCTAAGACTGACCAGGATATGGAGTTGTACCTTTGCTAAGAGGCCAAGCTTTGGGGACTTTTACCAAGGTGAACTTGGGAGGAAAGTTACTTAAAGATGCTTTTACGTATTTTGTACATCTTTTTGGTGTGTCTGTGTGAGGAAGATTAGCTCTGAGCTAACATCCAATGCCAATCCTCCTCTTTTTGCTGAGGAAGATTGGCCCTGGACTAACATCTGTGCCCATCTTTCTCTACTTTATATGGGACGCCACCACAGCATGGCTCGACAAGTGGTACATGGGTGCGCACCTGGGATCTGAACCTGCGAACCCTGGGCTACCGAAGCGTTGCGCGCACTTAACTGCTACACCACCAGGCCAGCCCCTGGTACATGTCAATGTCCATCTTCAGCACCAGTGCAGACGTGAACTTGGACATAGGTCCAAAAACCATGACAATCCCTAGAGTCTCAGCACCTTCCCTATGCTTCAGTTGAGGGAAAAATCTCAAGTGCCTTAGTCCTGTGGGCCACAGAGTCTTACCTGAGATCAGGTGGATGAACAGCAGGGATTTCTGCCACAGTGACAGTGTGATTGTGTTGTGCCTTAATACAGAGGTTATCGCTTCCTTCTGGTAAGAAAAACAATATGTAGAAAGCAAAAAAAAAAAAGTTTGGAAACTTCTCGTTTTCTGCTAAAGAAAGGAATTAGGAATATGTTAAACATTGATGAGTTTCCTTGTTAGAATATGGACAAAATTTATTGTAAATATATTAGGTAATTATTCGTGGATATCTGTGCCCACAAAGCTTTAATTAAAGCATTCGGTGAAAACAGATAATGCTACTTTATATATAGCAAACAGTAAAGATATTCTCTTTAGGTACCTAGATAGAATTGTTTATAATTCCAGCAGGAAAGAAATGGTGTCTTCAGTGGTTGGCTGGGTCCAGGCCAGTCTTTGTGAGTTCTCTGTGATGCAGGTAATAACTGACCCTTGAGAGGCTACTCAAAGGCTGAATTTCCTTAGCTACTTAGATCTCTAAATACTGACCAGAATTCATCAGAAATACTACAGTGGGGACTGTAGATTTTGTTTAGGGTTTGTCATGATCCTTAAAGTCTTTCGGAGCACTCTGACAGTCATATGCATAGTAGAGAGGGGACACTCCTTCCCTACTTCCTTCAATGTGTCCTTTCTAGCCCTGCATACTCTTATCTCATCAGGCCTTTGCAAGTCCACAAGTTAACTCTGAGATGGTGTTGAATCTTTTTGTGGGTCTGAGATAACCTGAGGTGGTTTTCATTGTCAGAAGCCATGTAGGTTTGCTCCTAGTGATGTGAAGTCAAAGTAGGTACAAAAAGCGTGTATTGATTTTAGGCAAAAGATTGAAGTGAACACAGTAATTAGAGGCACCATAAAAGGCTCCTCTATAGGACCAGAATGCAGCACATTTCCTGATTTAACTGCAATGCAGTTGCCATGTCTGTGGGTTCCAGGAAAGAAATTTGTTCCACTATAATTTTGTATTCAGACTATTTTGAAATTGATTAAAATTAATATCTAAGAATATCTTTACAAATTACCTGTTAAATGAATCTTAATGAAATGATAAGAATTTTCCAGGAATCATTATTAACATGTTTCACTGCCTTATTTTGTGTTTTATTAATAGAGTAGGTGATATTTAGACCATAGTTTATTAGCTAAACTGGGAATCTTTTGAGAGAAGAGGAGGGTGCCAAGAATAATTATATCAAGACACTAGGTATAAACCAGGACTGTCTCAGGCAAACTGATTATTGTCTACTTATTATCCATCTTATGGGTAATATTGACGTGTTTTTGGTGTTCATTGGTTTAAAAACAAGCCTCAGGCTTATACATAAATGAAGATTAAGTACCAAAGTACTTTTGAGCATAAATTATATACTTAGTTTTTCTTGTGTGTATAGAGGACGTATGTCAGATAGTCAGGTAAGGTACTACTTAAGTCACTGAAGTCAGCTCCTTATTTCAGCCCTGTTAATGACAGAGTCTGAATGTGATCATTGTGCCTAAACTAAGGCAGTGCTTCTCAAACTAGTATGCATCAGAATCACCTGGGAGACTTAAAACAGATTGCTGGGCCCCATCCCCAGAATTTCTGATTGAGGAGGTCTGAAGTAGGGCCCTAGAATTTGCATTTTTAAATTAAGGTATACATAGAGAGCAGGTTTCCCTACTTAATATGTGATTTAAAAATCTCTAAGAAAATGTAGCAGTTGTCTTGGACATATTACCTCTGAGCAATTTGGGCTTTTTCTGTAGGGATAATTATTTCTACATTGGATAAGCTATAGTAGACTCTGGAACATTTTTTTGTGTGTGTGTGAGGAAGATCAGCCCTGAGCTAACATCCATGCTAATCCTCCTCTTTTTGCTGAGGAAGACCAGCCCTGGGCTAACATCTATTGCCAATCCTTCTCCTTTTTCTCCCCAATGCCCCCAGTAGATAGTTGTATGTCTTAGTTGCACATCCTTCTAGTTGCTGTATGTGGGACGCCACCTCAGCATGGCCGGAGAAGCGGTGCGTCGGTGCGCGCCCGGGATCCGAACCCGGGCTGCCAGTAGCGGAGCACGCACTTAACCGCTAAGCCACAGGGCTGGCCCCAACACTGAAACATTTATCGAAAGAATGAATACAAGTCTAGGAACCTGCAGGTAGTGACTTTGAAAAGCTACTTTGAGATGGTTTCTTTATGGGAAGGATCACAACTGCTTAAACAACTGCATTAAATAAACTGGGAAAAATCAATCATCATTTCTTTGTAGTTTGGTTTTGTTTTTTTCCCCCCACTTCTCACCCTCAAGCTGACATGACTGTATAATTCCTTTGTGAGGTGTCAAATTCTGAACGTAATCTAACTAATGTGCAGTGTCAGTGTGTGGTCCCCACCATCTTTTGGGTGAGTGATAAGTAGGATCCTCATATATAATAGTTTGTGAAGGTGGTGAAGGGCTTAGTTGGGAGAACAGGTAGGTGGTGAGGGGACCTATCAGCTGGCTTGGGCAAGAACACTAGAGTAGGTTGCGGGTCTGAGAGAAAAAATTAAAGAATTGAGATGGTCAGCAGGGAGAGGTAAGCAATAGGCAACCAAGTCTTTTTGACATGGAGAGCTCCTAAAAATGTCAAGGCAAGCAGTAGGCAGATATCAGAAGCAATAAGGGAGGATCTCTTGAAGAGATGTGAGTTGTGAGCAAAGGCTTTCAATTCCAGGTTCTCTGTATGTCTCCAACCAGGGGTTAGTCATCTGTCTGAATCTTAAATGAACTAGTCTTCAAGACAGTGACTTCATCCTCTGAAACCTTAACTGAAAAGGCTGTGTTCTCTCCTTGAGGCAGAAGGGGAGCTTCCAGGACTAGTTAGACCCTCAGAGAAATTGCTTTGGATGGGCAAGGCAAATGGTGAGAGAAACTTAATTCAGCTAAATTAGATAAGTTCCTAAAATGTTGCTCCATTGAGTATTTAAAGAATTAGAATGTGTTGGTAATCAGTGGGACTGATGATGTATGGGGTTCCTCCTAACTGCTGCTCCCCTAAGTCCTACTCAGGGCTGGCTAATAGTCCAGATTCTTGTGTACAGGCTGACTTCACTATCCAAAGGTTTAATTTGGTGGGTGGAGAAAGTAAAGGGGGTGAGGAGATGGTAGTCCTCTAGGCAGTGTCAGTATTACTGAAAATCAGGCAGATGATAATCTTAGTTCCAGGGAAGTTGATCAGTTTGAATTAGATGTCAGCCAGTGGTGAGGCCATGAAGACAGAGTCCAGCCCCTAAAGAGAGGATTTTGCAGGCCGTCAGGACCCCAACCGCAGAGGCAAGATTCAGAGCTGGGGCCCCAAGTTCAACAAACCACTTAGACGGAGGCCAGGAGCCAAAGTAGAGGCTCATCTACGCAGATTTTGATTGAAGCCTAGAGCTTGGTGAGGGTGATGGCATTTGGGTTGACACTACATTTAGGACAATGCAAGTAATAAATCCTATCCATTGGTGTGATGCACTCCTAAGGTGTCAGGCGGTTTGGATTAGCTCAGAAACCTGGGTGAGCCTAAATCTACAGTTTAAAGATATCTGATACTTAAAACTAGGCAGGGCTAAAATGCAGGCTAACCTCAGGTATTTATTAATCCTTACAGATATTAAACCTTACAGATATTTATTAATCAAAAATATCTAAGCGTTTTAATATATTTAATATGTTTTGTTGGTGTGAGCCAGCCAAATTTCATATTGAGTGAAATCAAATCCAGAGTAAATCTGGATTTGGAATAAAGTAAGAACCCTGCCATTCTAAAGCTAAGCCTTCAGCTCTACAGTTAATTTTTCTGTTTTAGAACTTGGTCATGTTCAGTTCTTGGTTGCCTAGGACCTCCAGCAGTCTGCAAGATAAAGATCAGTTTAGGAAACAAGCCCAGAGGTGAAAGCTGTGATCCGCAAGCTGCTTGTTTTCCCGGGCATTCAGCGTTGCTCCAGCAGTTCTCTTGCTTATAGACAAACTCAAGACCAGTAAGCAAAACCAATGCTTTTAAAGAGTCCTTGTGTTTTCTGTAGGAGATGCTAAGCTGTCGTGAGCCTGTGTTAAGAGATTTTGTTCACGCAGGCGCAGAGTGCGTGAATCTGTTGGAACAGCTTCCTTTTAATGGTAACAAAAGTCTTATTGTGAGCGTCGCTGGGTTAACTGTAGTGCTGGCTTCTCTCTCATTGGATTTTTTCCCCCAAGTGGTATTTTAAAACATCTATTCTTTTGTAAGATATTTAAACTTTAAAAATATTTTGAAGTCTAGGTTTAGATATCTCAATCACCCTTTGAGTATTTGGCTCTTGGCGTTGTGTAAAACAGTGTCTTGAGAGCAGATGGCTTTCCAGTTCACTGGTTTCAGAACCCTTGTCCCCTGGACCTAACATCAAAGAATGCCATATAATCACTTTAAATTTTTCTCCTTTATTGCACTACTGCAGTTTCATTATTGTTAACATGTGGTTAAGCGGGTGCTTCTTTGTATGAAGTTTGTTCTAGGTTCTCAAATTGGGGGAATTAATTTAACTTCAGAATTGAACTTCTACCAAACACTTTTTTTAATTAGCATTTATTTGTATGTTCATGGCCTTTGCCCGAAAATTCTCTGAGCTACTAAATCAGACGCAAATTTCACCTTTGTTTACATAAGCTTGTTGTCCAACAACAATTGATATTGTACTGTTGCTCCAGCAGTTCAGGCAAATGAAACTTCATAAAGCACAGGGAACAGCTTTAAATGTGATCTATAGGAAGCCATTAATAGACGTTATTACAACACTGATCTTGGAGTTCAAAACTTTTAAAAAAAAAAAGTTTCTCACATCTAAAGAGACAAAATATGGGCCGGCTCCATGGCTTAGCGGTTAAGTGCGCGCGCTCTGATGCTGGCGGCCCGGGTTCGGATCCCGGGCACGCCCCAAGGCACCACTTCTCCATCCAATGCGAGGCCAAGTCCCACGTACAGCAACTAGAAGGTTGTGAACCTATGACATACAACTATCTACTGGGGCTTTGGGGGGAAAAAAATGAATAAATAAAATCTTTAAAAAAAAAAAAAGAGACAAAATATGAGGAATTTGCATGCTGTGGTTCATGGTCATTCTAAATTTTCAGATTCAAGATAAACCAAAAACATAAATTAGCCTTAGGATTAGTGTGCTATGACAAATCCTCCTTTGCAAGGGTCATTGTAAGAGTTTGGAATTAATATAGCAGTTAGTAGTCTATGCTTCAGCAAAAAATTGGTCATGTTATTTTCTCCATTCCAAATGTGAGAAAAATGCAACCAAAAAAAATCAGAAGTTATTGCTTTGTGGTCCCCAGATAGATGTAAAGGGTTTCACATCATCTGGCCTCAGTAAAACCTCAGATCTACTTCTTAGTTGAACCTGGCATCCCAGTCTTTTTATAAGATTCTATTTCCAAATGCAGCTCACTGGTTATCTCTAGCCTTTTTGTCTTCCTTCAGGCAGCGAAAGAGTAGAATCTACTTGTAACATATAAAGAATAAATATTTAATGTCCATTCACTTTCTTTCTTAAATAGATAGACCTGTTGAAAGCGAATCCCTGGCGACATAAAGACTGCTTACTGTTTCTGGCTGTAACATAAATATTTAATTAAAACCTATTTCGAACCATTGTTCCTTAAGGTATACAGTACACTAGCCTTAGGCTAAACTTATGCCATTTCCCATATCCATCTGTTATTTATCCCCGAGTTTTTACCAGCTTTGCAAACTCGGGAGGCATTCACCTGGCTGTTGGAAATGTTTCCAGGAGGTGAATGTTTAACCTTTGAGCTACCGTTTCCAGAAGAGAACCAGCCAACCAAACATCACTATAAGAATTGGAATTTGGAATAAAATGAGAATTCTACCATTCTAAAGCTAAGCCTTCAGCTCCACGGTTAATTTGCTTCTGTTTTACGGCTTGGTCATGTTGAGCTCTTGGTTGCCTATAACCTCCAGCAGTCTGCAGATAAAGATCACCTTAGGAAACTGAAGCCCAGAGGTAAAAGCTCTGATCCACAAGCTGCTTGTTTTCCCTGGCATGCAGCATTGTTTCAGCAGTACTCTTGTTTAATTATCAAGGGTTTGTTGTAAGTAAAGATTCTTCTTTAATAAATAGAAGACCAGTTCCCATTTCTTGGGAGCCAATCTTTATCTGCTTGGATAGGACAAAAGGTTTTGAAGAAGGTCATTATTTCATTTGATTCCATTGCTTAAGATTATAAAGTTACACATACACTTCTGTTAGGATTATTGAGAGAATTAGCAGTTACTGTGTTAATATACCTATATCCAAAATGACAATTGGAAAAAATAAAAGGTTGAAGTGCCACAGTATAAACATAAGAGATAGGAACCTAATGAAGGTGTGGTATATGGGATTTAGTCAGTGCAGACAGGAAGGATTGATTGACCTGGCACACTAAAACAAATTTTATTCCAACAAAAAAAATTTTAAGAAGAATCCAGATTCCTTCTACATTTTAAAAATGCTGATTCAGACCAGCTGTGATTTGATGGTGCTTATATTGACAGTAAAACTATTAAACTCCTTAAAATAACAGCAGAATTGAAAGGCTAAGCTCAGGGTCAGAGCCACTCCTGTCTTGTACTGTTCCTAGCAGTGACTATTTATGTGCCACCTTGCCCAGCTTAAAATGCTTCCTGTTTGTAAAGGGACTATTCAGTATAAACTTTTCATGTAAATTACTTTGAGAAAATGTATATTATCCCTAAATGATATAATCCCATAGATAATCACATTCTTCCAGGTCAAAGCAAAGATTCTCATGCCTTTACGAAACACCTTCAAGACAACACTCTCTCAAATGAAAATGATTTTACATCCAAATTTTAATTGAGAGAATGATAGAGGAACTATAAATCAGAGCAAATAACATTGAGATAAGAAAAAAATATGACATAACTCTGGGATTTTATGTAAACGATAGATATTTATAGTTACAAGATGGATATAAGAAATACCTATTTTGTAGAATCTGTTTCATAGTATAATGTATAATCTTAATCTTATCTCAGTATTGTTTTACCCCTCTTCTATCCCAGTTCTTACCCTAAATCATGCGTCATTCAATCACTTTATTTAAGGTTATATAATACGGTATTTCATCATCCTCCCACTTTGCAAGTGAGAACACTGAGGCAGTGAACCAGAACTATGGGGACTTACCTCAGATCACACATACACTTAGAGGAATGTTTGCCTGCCAAACCATGTAACAGTAGCTGAAGTCTCTCCCCAGCTTCCTAAAGAAGTGAAAAGATTTGGATTGCTTTTCTTAGTTCTCATGATAGATACCGAATAAAAACAAGATGTCTTTGGTTTTTTTCATAATGAACTGGAATTCAGGGAAATTTACTAAAAATTCTTCTTTGGGAGCCTATACTATTTTTGGAAAAACAGTTTATGATACTTGGAGTTTAAGAATGATGTAGCTGTGATGAAAGCTATGCTCAGGTATATATATTTATATACCAGCAGGATCACCCATGGTGGGCAGGTTTCATCAGGGCTTCTGGACTAAGACAGACTAGGAAGAAGGACCTGGCCAACCACTTCCGAAAAAATTGGCCATGAAGATTGGCCTGTGAATAGCAGCAGAGCATTGTCTGATCCAGTGCCGAAGGTGAGAGGATGGTGCAAAAAGACCAGGCAGGGTTCCACTCTGCTGTACAGGGTCGTTAGGAGTCGGAATTGACTCAAAGGCACTGACAAACTGAGGAACTCACCAGAAACTGGTGTGTTGCTGCTTCAGTGATAACTTCACCCATCTCTCCTTCTCACAGTGTATCCTTGGTGCCTCACTTGATTCCTATCATAAACTTCTTTTTGGGCCTCTACACTGCTGTTTCACAACGAATTGAGTTAAGCACTCTGATACATAGAATTCCTTTGTGGTTTCCCCTTTTTGTTTGCAAATGTTGAGCTTATGGGTTCAAGAATGGAGATGTTATCAACCATAGTGAAAAGGAATCAAACGTATGTAAAACGTTTGAGGGTGAAAAGTGGATGAATGAAGGCCAAGAGGGCAGACATCTTCATTCCAGATAGCTGGCAAGGGGCTGTCTCAAACATTTGGGTTGAGGAATGGTATATTGAGTTAAAAATGGTGAAATAAGTCATTTTTGCTCACTATCCTCTATTCAAATCGAATAGAGGATAAAAATAGAAAAATAGAAAAATAATTAAATAGAGGGAAAACTCCCGCCTCCAATGAAAGAACAGCCAGAACTTCTGTGAAGTGAGGGTGCTCACTGAGAGCTGACATCGCCCCTCTTAGACCTTGAACAATATGTATCTTTCCAACAAGTGTCAGAGTCTTTATGGAAATATTCTTGTTTAGAGCAATCCAATAAAACAACAAGGATAGGCCAATGGAGAAGAAGAGAATATTCTTAAAGAGATCCAGCGTTTTGTTTGTTTGTTTTCTTTTTTCCCTGGGGAAGATTTGCCCTGAGCTAACATCTGCTGCCAGTCTTCCTCTTTTTTTTTTTTTTAATTCTGTGAGCTGCTGACACTCCCCAACACTGACAGACGAGTGCTGTGGTTCTGTGCCTGGAAACCAAACCCGGGCTGCTGAAGCAGAGCATGCCAAACTGTAACCACTACGCCATCGGGGCTGGCCCAAGAGATCCAGTTTTTGGCCAGGAGATAGAGCTGGGGATAAACCAAGCCATCCTCGCCATTTGTTTGATCTCTGACCTAGCTTCTTACTTAACAGGAGACTTTGCAGTGAAATGGAGTGCAAGAGAAACTATGGTAGCAACAGGCAGAGGGCCTAACACCTAGAGGGCTTTGCATCAATTCTCTTGAATCCTGAGAGCTGAGGGGGGATGTATTCCTAGAGAAAGCAAAGGAAATAACAGATTTGGTGAAAGGGTTTAAGGGGAGGTTCCCCAAGGAACGTAGGACCTAAGTATAAAAACAATTCCTTCTCTAAAGGAACATAAGCAAAAGGCAGATGTAAAATATGAATTTCCAAAAGAAATTTCCCCCAACCGTGGGCTCAGAGAAATAGTTCTCTATGGTCTTTAAGAAATCTTCCTTTTTTGGGGCCAGCCCCATGGCTTAGCGGTCACGTGCGCACGTCTGATACTGGCGGCCCGGGTTCAGATCCCGGGCGCGCTCTGATACACCACTTATCTCGCCATGCTGAGGCAGCGTCCCACATACAGCAACTAGAGGGATGTGCAACTATGACATACAACTATCCACTGGGGCTCTAGGGAGAAAAAGGGAAAAAGAGGAGTATTGGCAATAGATGTTAGCTCAGGGCCGGTGTTTCTCAGCAAAAAGAGGAGGATTGGCATGGATGTTAGCTCAGGGCTGATCTTCCTTGCAAAAAAAAAAAAAATCTTCCTTTTTTAAAAAATTAGAGAATTACAAAAGCCTATAGAAGAGAAAGATAAGAGAAATAATGAACTGGAAGAGTTCAGGAAAGGAATAGAAGTCAAAAAACTATACAGAGAAAGTCACCTTAAAATCAATAAAAAACAGAGTAACAAAACTAAAAACCAGAGACCTAACAGACTCAAAGAAATTAAGCAAAATAAAAAGGAAAACAGTATATTAAGTTGAACCATATGAAATTATAATGTCCAATTATTTTTGACCTACGAAAAAGGCAGTTTCTTATGGTTGCTAATAAAAATGGTGCTGGAGGAAATGATAGACTCAACGGAGGAAGGAAAATTCTTTGCACCAGCTTTTAATGTCAGGAGACAATCAAGCAATGTCTAGAATGTTATAAGGGAAAATAACCCAAGAATCTTATCTCTGGTCTAGTTGTCCTTTAAGAATAAAGGCAGGGGTTGAAAACACCAATGCGTAAAGGTACACGCACCCCTGTGTTTATTGCAGCGATATTCACAATAGCCAAGACTTGGAAGCAACCTAAGTGCCCATCAAGGGACGAATGGATACAGAAGATGTGGTATATATACACAATGGAATACTACTCAGCCATAAGAGACCATGAAATCCAGCCATTTGTGACAACATGGATGGACATTGAGGGTATTATGCAAAGTGAAATAAGTCAGAGGGAGAAGGTCAAATACCGTATGATTTCCCTCATTAAGTAGTAGATAATAACAACAACAACAAACAAACACACAGAGACAGAGATTGGATTGGTGGTTGCCAGGGGAAGGAGGAGGGCGAAAGGGATAATTTGGCACAAGTGTGTGGTGATGGGTTGTAATTAGTATTTGGGTGGTGAACATGATGTAATCTATGCAGAAATAGAAGTAGAATGATGTACACCTGAAATTTATACAATGTTATAAACCAATGTTACTTCAATAAAGAAAAAAATTTAAAAAAAAGAATAAAGGCAGGGGCTGGCCCCAAGGCATAGTGGTTAAGTTCACACGTTATGCTTGAGTGGTCCGGGGTTCGCCAGTTCGCATTCTGGGTGGGGACCTACTCACCGCTCGTCAAGCCACGCTGAGGCAGCATCCCACATAGAAGAGCTACTACTCTACAACTATGATACACAACTATGTACTGGGGCTTTGGGGAGGAAAAAGAAAAAGAGGAAGATTGCCAACAGATGTTAGCGCAGGGCCAATCTTCCTCAAAAAAACGAAGAATAAAGGCAAAAAATAGATAATCTCAAGCATATGTGAAATTAAAGAATAACAAACTCATGAACCATTCTTAAAAAAAATCTACCAGACGATACAACTGTGAAAATTTCATTTACAATATTCAATTAAAAATAAATCCTTAGGGGGCCAGCCCAGTGGCCTAGCGGTTAAGTGCACACACTCCACTGCTGGCAGTCTGGGTTTGGATCCCGGGTGTGCACTGACACACCGCTTGTCAGGCCATGCTGTGGCAGCGTCCTATATAAAGTAGAGGAAGATGGGCACGATGTTAGCTCAGGGCCAGTCCTCCTCAGCAAAAAGAGAAGGATTGACATGGATGTTAGCTCAGGGCTGATCTTCCTCACACACGCACACACACACACACACACACATTAAATAAATATTTTTAAATCGTTAATAATGTAAATATAATATATTGAAAACTAAGAGTGCCCTAATTTCCCCATCTTTCACAATAGAAGAAAATTAGATACTCTCTAAAGTTGAAATGTACTTATTTCTATGTGTTTTTTTGGTAATCTTTTAACTCAGTTTGGAGAATTCTATTAAAAATAACTCTAGTTTTTAGAAAAATCTAAAGTTCAACAATTCATTTTCACTTTACCTAAAGTAAAATTGAGTCTAATGCTTTTGCAAAAACTTTTTTTTTTGGAAATAATTATAGATATACAGGAAGTTGTAAAGATAGTATAGAAAGGTCCCATTATACTCTTCCCTCGTTTCGCCTGGTAGTTACATCTTACGTAATTATAGCACAATATCAAAACCAGGGAGGGCCGGCCTGGTGGCATAGTGGTTAAGTGCAGGAGCTCTGCTGCAGCGGCCCAGGGTTCAGATCCCGGTCGTGCACTGACGCACCGCTTGTCAAGCCATGCTGTGGCGGCGTCCCATATGAAGTGGAGGAAGATGGGCACTGATGTTAGCCCAGGGCCAGTCTTCCTCAGCAAAAAGAGGAAGACTGGCAGATGTTAGCTCAGGGCTGATCTCCTCACAAAAAATAAACCCAAAAAACCTGGGATTTGACATTGAAATAATGTGTGATACAAAGTTCTATGTCCTTTTTTTTTTAAGACTGGGGAAAGTAGAAGGCCATGCTGAGTCCCGTGCTGCTCTTCAAACTAAAGCCGCCACGGGTGTTTCTGTGAAGAGGTGAGGTTGCCAGGCAGTCCCCAGGGTCAGCTGATCTCTGCCCACTTTGAAACCCCAGCAACTCACCAAGTCATCTCAGGCTGGGCACCTCAGGGCCTCTGTGCTTGGCCTGAGATGTGAGGAGGGTTTCTATTGTTGTTTTTTGCTTGCAATTTTTTGTTGAGATAAAATTCACGTAATAATCACTGTTTTTTTTTTTTTTTTGGTGAGGAAGATCGGCCCTGAGCTAACATCCGCCAATCCGCCTCTTTTTGCTGAGGAAGACCGGCCCTGGGCTAACATCCATGCCCATCTTCCTCCACTTTATGTGGGATGCCACCACAGCATGGCTTGACAAGCGGTGCGTCGGTGCACGCCGGGATCCGAACCAGCGAACCCCAGGCCGTGGCAGCAGAACTCGCCCACTTAACAGCTTGGGCCACCGGGCCAGCCCCAGTAGTCACTCTTTTAAAGTGTTCAGTGGTTTTTAATGTACTCAAAGTTATGCAATCATCACCACTATCAAATTGCAGAACATTTTCATCACTCTAAAAAGAAATCCATACCCATTAGCAGTTAGTCATTTCTCATTCCTCTCTCCTCCCAGACCCTGGCAACCACTAATCTACTTTCTGGCTCTATGGATTTGCCTATTGTGAATATTTCATATAAATGGAACCATATAATTGTGGCCTTTTGTGTGTGGCTTCTTTAATACTTAGCACAATGTTATCAAGGTTCATTCATGTTGTATAATGAATTAATATTTCGTTACTTTTTATGGCTGAATAATGTTCCATTGTATAGATACACATTATTTTGTTTATCCATTAATAAGTTGAGGGACATTTGGATTGTTTTCACTTTTTGGCTATTATGAATAGTGCTGCTATGAACATTCATATAACAAGTTTTTGTGTGAACATATGTTTTGATTTCTCTTGGGTATATATCTAGGAGTGGAATTCCTGGGTCATCCATTGAATTTTTTATTTCCATTATTTTATTTTATTTTATTTTTTATTATTATTATTTTTGGTGAGGAATAGTGGCCCTGAGTTAACATCTGTGGCAATTTTCCTCTGTTTTTGTATGTGGGATGCCGCCATGGCATGGCTTGATGAGCAGTATATAGGTCCTCACCTGGGATCCGAACTTGCGAACCCCAGGCTGCAGAAGCAGAGTGCGCGAACTTAACCACTACGCCACTGAGCTGGTTCCTATTTTATTTTTTTTATTTGGGATTTTTTCCAGTTTTATTGAGATATAATTGACATACAGCACTGTATAAGTTTAAGGTGTGCAGCATAATGATGACTTACATAATATCGTGAAATGATTACCGCAGTAAGTTTAGTTAACATCCTTCATCTCATATACTTACAAAAAAAACAAAAAAGAAAGTTTTTTTCTTGTGATGAGAACTCTTAGGATCGTCTCTCTTAACAACTTTCAAATATACCCTATAGTAGTGTTAACTATAGTCATTATGTTGTACGTGACATCCCCAGTACTTATTTATCTTATAACTGGAAGTTTGTACCTTATGACCGCCTTCATCCAATTCCCCCACCCCTGACCCCAGGCTCTGATAACCACAAATCTGATCTTTTTTCTATGAGTTTGTTTTTTTTGTTTGTTTGTTTGCTTGTTTGTTTTAGATTCCATATATAAGTGAGATCATTTAGTATTGGTCTTTCTCTGTCTGACTTATTTCACTTAGGTTAATGCCCTCCAGGTCCATCCATGCTGTGGAAAAGGGATTTCCTTCTTTTTTTTTGCTGAATAATATTCCATTGTATATATATACCACAATTTCTTTATCCATTCACCTGTCAATGAACACTTATGTTGCTTCCATGTGTTGGCTATTGTAGATAATGCTGCTATGAACATGGGCATGCAGACATCTCTTCAACACTGTTGTTATATTTTTAAATTCTCATATTTCTATTTGGTTCTTTTTTATATCTTCTATTTCTTTGCTGAAGTTTTTTATTTCTTTGCTGAGACTTTTTTTTGTTTGTTTTAAGCTTGTTCTTAATTGCATTGAAGCATTTTTATGATGGCTGCTTTAAAATCCTTGTCAGATGATTCTACCATCTGCATCATCTTTGTGTTGGCATCCTCATTCACTTTGAGATCTTCCTGGTTCTTGGTATGACAAGTGGTCTGTGATTGAAACCTGGACATTTTGGTATTATAAGACTCTGGATCTTATTTAAATTTTGTATTTTAGCAGACTGTTGTAAGAGGTTCGCTGGATTCGATCGGAGACATAAAAAGGAATTTTCCAACCCAAACGAATGGACTGATTGCACACTTTATTATATAGGGAAGAGGAAAGGTGAAAGTTAGCAAATAGATATGGAGAATACAGGAAGTAGCTATATACAAAGAAACATCAGACTGGGTACTTATAACATCCAAATAAGTCAATAAAAAGAGGAAACAACATCAGATCCATCGAAAAAGAGAAACATCAGATCCATTGAAAAGGAGAAACATCAGACTGGGTACTTACAACATCCACTCCCTTACACTGGGGAGAGTCCCTTTAACTGAAATGGCTAGGCAGGAGTGCTGATAGAAAGAGGTCCTGGGCAAGGCGTCCACCCCACAGGCGAGACTCTCACCAGGCCTCAGTTTTCAGCAGCTTATATAGTATGAGTAATCTTCAGAGTAAGCATTTGGTGTTCTCATGCACAAATGATTATCAGTTGTGTACATGCATTGAGCTCCTTGGTTATCGTCCCAGCCTGGCACAGATGGCCAGTCCATCCTGGGCTATAACCCCCGAAGAGTCTTGTAGTCTTACAAATTGCAGCTATCTCTGTGGGAGAAGGGCCAGTTCCCACCACACAGAAAGCTGCTTTATATTCCTTTGTGTGCTGGTGGCTGTAGGTTCATGGACCAGCCAAACATGGCCGTACTCATGTCAAGACACAGACACCGCTCAAACCTCTGACACCACTCCAGTGGGTGAAGAGGGCTACCACTTTGTTACTACCAGATCAGGGTGGAAGTCCAGGATTTCTACTCTGGGTCCTTTGAGATGAGGGGGAATTGTTACTTATGTGTGGGGATGGGCTTTCAGGCCCTCCAATAGGCCTCTGTGGATACCACTCTGGCTGGGAAGTGGAGGGGCATCTTGTTACTCCTTTGCATGTGGCCTCCACTGACACTGAGCAGGGGTGGTCTTGTTACTGCTGAGCTATAGTGAAAGTCCTCACTTTCAGCCTGGCCACCTCTGACACCACCCCAGTGGGGAGGGGGAGGGGCACTCAGTACTGCCAGGTCGGGGTAGAAGTGCACGCTGCCCATGTGGTCTCCACTGACACAGCAGGGGGTTGGGGGTGGGGCTCACCACAACTCCTTCTCCATCACCACTCTGGGGGGTGGGAGGGAATGGGGACACGTCGTTACAGCCTGGCAAGTGTGAAAGTCTAGGCTCTCCTGGCCTTTGCTGGTTGGATGGTGGTAGAGCCACAGTGTTTTACATGATGTTTGGCTGGAGTAGAATGGTTATTACGTCACAGTTTCTGTCTTGCTAGGCTGCCTCTTTTCCTGGTCCTTTAGCTAGAGAGAGCAGGCTTTTCTTGAGGTGTTAGTTTTGTCTGTGCCCATTGGCATTTCCAGGTTGCCAGCTTCTCTAGTATCCAGTCTGGGATATATGAAGCAAAAGGAAAACTCAGGGAACTAACCACGGTGGTGGTGTTCTTGGGTCCTGAGGTCCCTAAGCCAGTCTGCCTCTCTCCACCTTTCAGAGTCTCATTATGCTTGGGAAATACATATACATATACATATACATGTATATGTACATATATGTATATGTATTTTCGGAGATATATGTATATATATATATATTTCCGAAGGTTTTCAGTTACGTTGAGTGGGAAGAATAGGGAAAATTTTTAATTTAAAATATGATATATAATATGATTCCATTTTTCTAAAATTATGTCATTCTATGTATATATTTACCTAGAAAAATGTTCACCTTGCTAAAGATGATAATTTCTGGGTGGTAGAATTTCAAATGGATTTTTTTCTTTGTGTATGTTTAAAAATTTTTTTTTTTTTTTGTGAGGAAGATCAGCCCTGAGCTAACATCCATGCTAATCCTCCTCTTTTTGCTGAGGAAGACTGGCTCTGAGCTAACATCCATTGCCACTCCTCCTCCTTCTTTTTTTCTCCCCCCAAAGCCCCAGTAGATAGTTGTATGTCATAGTTGCACATCCTTCTAGTTGCTGTATGTGGGACGCGGCCTCAGCATGGCCAGAGAAGTGGTGCCTCGGTGCGCGCCCGGGATCCGAACCCGGACGGCCAGTAGCAGAGCACTCACACTTGCGCGCACTTAACCACTAAGCCATGGGGCCGGCCCTGTTTAAAATTTTAATGATGAGATGTATCATTTTTTAAAAAACAATAGAGGCATTCTAAAAAAAAAATGTGTGGTTTGGGGGAAGTTGGGGAGATATTAACGTCTGCAAAGAAATGTCTACCACCTAGAAAATCCAGTAAATCTCCTTTCTGAGTGATCATAATTGGTTTAAAAAATTTCTCTTTTCCTGTTGTCCACTAGTGTGATTTACCTCTCATCATCTTTAAGCAATTTGAATGTCCAAGAGGGATAGTTTGTTACTTTAAAAAGCAATTCTTGGCTTCAAATTCATTCAAGGAACAGGGACACTATGGGTGTATGTACCCTCTTAAAATTCAAAATATAAATGAAATTTTAGGCAAATGTGAAAAGGCTACATTGATATGAAAAACAAATCATGACATTATGAATGTACTGAATGCCACTGAACTGTTCACTTTAGAATTAACAATTTTGATTTATTTAGAATAAGCAATTTATATTATGTGAATGGCACTTCAGTTTAAAAAATTGTGGATTCTTTTGAATAACAAACTATGCCCTCTCAAAAAAAAAATGGGAGAGTTTTCTTAAGTAGTAAGATCTGCTCATCTTCTTAAAATATCCCAATATGCACATTAAAAAATTTATTGACAATAAATTTTTAGGCAATCTAGTATAAAATAAGCTTGCTTTATAAATGCATCTTTCCCCCCATGCGATAGAGTACTTTCACGTGTAAGAAATGTGTTTTGAGAACTTACCGGCCCTTGGAGGTGAACCTCTGATTTCTTAAAAAATTCAGAACTCTGAAGTGGAGGGCCTTCCTGGTGCTCTTGAATTGAATTCCAAGGAAACTGATTACTACACATGGCTCTAATAAAGTTTTGCCATAAACATCTGTGGGAAACCTGAGGGTGATCTTTTAGAGGGATATTCCATTCGCAGGGCCTGTTAGCTGTTTCCCCCTGAAGTGTTAGGTCCCCTTCTGGTAAATGAGTTTGACTCTTTTTTCCTAAGGAGTCTGGAGAGCTCTAGGGATTGTTAAAAGGGCTGCCTTTCACGTTTTAAGCCCTGGTTTGAATCTAATCTGGGTTAACCTTGTGACCCTGAATTGTTTATGTGAAATGAGGTGGTGATCTCAGCCCTGACTTAAGGAAACGCCTTTCACATAGAAAGTGGCACTAATTGGTCTCTGTGTTGACAGGCTTAGCTGAGAGGCTCATGATTGAATGGGCAGTGAGAACAGAAACTATATTACCCCACCTCAGCTCAGCATGTTGGCTGGAGGACACACAGGGCAGCTACCAGTTCTCCCCTCTTCCAGCAACATCCAATTTGGTTTTTTTTGTTTTTGTTTTTGTGTTTTTTTGTGAGGAAGATCAGCCTGAGCTAACATCTGTGCTAATCTTCCTCTTTTTGCTGAGGAAGACCGGCTCTGAGCTAACATCTGTCAGCAGCATCCAACTTGTAAAGCAACTGGGTTGGGCTAGGAGACCCCGGAGGCCTACCATTTGTGCACCAAGACTACTTTACATACGTCTGGCCCTGTTCTGTAAAGCAGTCTCAACAGTGATAGGGCTCTAGACCAGGGGTCTGCAAACTTTTTCTGTAAAGGGCTGAAGAGGAAATATTTTAGGCTTTGTGGACCATACAGTTTCTGTTGCAACCACTCAACTCTGCTGACAAAAGCAGCCATAAAGAATACATACATGTGGGGTTGGGTGAAAGGGGTAAAGGGACAGTGATGTGCGGTGATGGACAACAATTAGACTACTTGGGATAACCATGATGAAGTCTACTCAGAAAATGATAAACAATAATGTACACCTGAATTTTCACAATGTTATAAACCATTGTTATCTCAATAAAGTTATGGGGGAAAAAATAATACATACGTGAATGAGTGTGCCAGTGTTCCAATAAAAGTTTATGGACACTGAAGTTTGAATTTCATATAATTTTCACATGTCAAGAAATATTATGCTTCTTTTGATTTTTTTTTGTGTATGTGTGTGTGAGGAAGATCAGCCCTGAGCTAACATCCATGCCAATCCTCCTCTTTTTGCTGGGGAAGACTGGCCCTGGGCTAACATCTGTGCCTATCTTCCTACACTTTATATGGGACGCTGCCACAGCATGGCCTGACAAGCGGTGCGTTGGTGCGTGCCCGGGATCTGAACCCGGGCCACCAGCATCAGAGTGTGTGCCCTTAACCGCTATGCCACGGGGCTGGCCCCTGATGTTTTTTCAACCAATTAAAAATGTAAGGATCGGGGCCGAGCCAGTGGCATAGTGGTTAAGTTCGAGCACTCCACTTCAGTGGCCTGGGGTTTGTGGGTTTGGATCCCGGGAGCGGACATACACACTGCTCATCAAGCCATGCTGTGGTGGCAGCTCGTTTACAAAATGGAGGAAGATTGGCACAGACGTTAGCTCAGGGACAATCTTCTTCAAGCAAAAAGGGGAAGACTGGCAACAGATGTTAGCTCAGGGCCAATTTTCCTCACCAAAAAAAAAAAAACCAACAAAAAAAATCATAAAGATCATTCTTAGCTTGCAGCCTATACAATAACTGGCAGGGGGCCAGACTTGGCTCCCAACCTGTAGTTTGCTAACCTCTGCTCTAGACCAAAAGTTGGAGATCTTCCTCACTTCCATTCCTCACTCAACCACTAACTAGCTATAGGACCATGGGCACTTCTGTGGGCCTCAGTTTCTTTGTCATGTGTTTGGACAGAATAAGGAGGAACAGGACTAGATGAAACACAGTTTCTTCTAGCTATAACAGATTGCCCGATTCTATTATAGGAGCATAAGTCAACTGAAGCAAAGCTATATATGTGGAATGGACATTAGTTTACTCAAAAGAAACAAATAAATCTTAATATTCTCAATGTTAATCTTTGTCCTAATATGAGGAGCAATGTCACAACTCTGATAGCGAGACCAAAATTTGTAGCCTCCCATCTCCATTTGAAGGCTCATACCACTTCTTTCTGTTTTTCTAGTGCTATTCTTTTTCTTTCCTGGTTTTTTTCTCTTTTTTTTTTTGGTGGGTGGGGAGAGGATGATGCCAGTGTTTATTGGAAAACAGATATTTGTCTCCTTCAAAGATGTTATTAAAAATATTAATGTTTTTGAGTCTTATTGGCAAGTATATTTTATAAGCACCCTGCTACCCAGATGTCCCTTATTTTAAGAAATGATGACTGGTGGTTAGTAATCATTTTTACTGAAGAGCAGAAAAGAAAGTCACCAAACAACTTAAACAACACACTGATTTTTTTTAAAAGGTGGACATATTTTAAGATCATACTATTTCTTCATAAATCACATTTCATGTATCCCTTTCCTTTTGTTCTTTATATCAAATGTCCAGTCAAGGGCCGGCCCTGTGGCTTAGCGGTTAAGTGCGCGCGCTCTGCTGCTGGCGGCCGGGGTTCGGATCCCAGGCGTCACCGACGCACCGCTTCTCCGGCCGTGCTGAGGCCGCGTCCCACATACAGCAACTAGAAGGAGGTGCAGCTATGACATACAACTATCTACTGGGGCTTTGGGGGAATAAATAAATAAATAAAATTAAAAAAAAAATGTCCAGTCAATCTTGAAATTTCTTATAAACTGTTTTACGTTTGCTTTGTTCAAATTAGGATCCAAATAAGGTCCACGCTTTCCATTGCATTGGTTGACATGTCTGTTCGTCTTTTTAAATTCATGTTCCTTCCTTCCCCGTTTTTTCTTGTCCTGAATTTCTTATGAAGACTCTGATGTTTTGGAAAACAGGATTGCAAGCTATTTGAACTAATGGACATGCTTCCTTTATCTGCGTCCTCCTCTTTATTACCCAAAGCAGTACCTGGAATTTAGCAGGCTCAATAAATATTTGTTCTTGTTGTATTACAGGTACTTCTGTAAAGCCCCATGTTTCATTTGGATCCTCTGTAGAATATTGGATGAACAACACGTATTTAGTCCTAAACCAGGGGTAGTTGGCACTGACTTGAACATCTAGGCCTCCTGTATCACTTATGTTCTTTACCATCTTGTTCAGGGAACCATTTTCTTGCTTTTGAGCAGTGCTGTGGGGGGGCATTCTAGAGGATATATAGATGAACAAGAGGTAATCTTGGATTCCTGCTGTCAAGAATCTTAAACAACTGGTAACAGGTAGATTGTGAGAAGGGGGAAAGCAACAGTTTGTTTCTCAGTCCGTGGTTATTTCGGTGTGTTCAGGAGCTGCCTTAGCATCTTTTCTCCCTTCCCCCCCTACGAAAGCAGAGAGACTTGTAGCTAAAAGCAGGGGCCTCACTGGAAACAGAGTTCCATTGAGATCTGGGCACCTGGCCTGGGGCCAACTCATTTTTGATGGGATTTGCATGTAAATAATGGGATATGAGGCCCAGCTTTACACCCTCTGCTGTAATAAAACTGAAGAGAAGTGGTTTCTTCTTTAAAATCCTGAAACTGGGTTTGGCATCTTGCCTTAGGCCTTCATACTTTATTCTTTTTTTTTTTTTTTTTGGATGTCAGGAAAGAGTTGATTTGATTTTCCATGTTTCAAATAATAAGAATTTTGCTGACTTGCTCTGGCTCCAGGGCACTTATTTGCATGGTTTTTTGACAGGCTGGTTCTCCAGCTTTCTTTCCGGAAGTAATTTTTTCCAGCTCTGAGACCTGCCCTCTGACCCCGAGTTTAATGGGGAGGTGGAGTGATGGAGTCTCCTCATTTTGGGTGGAAAGCTTATTGGCTTTGATGGCCCCAGTGCAGGAGAGCCAGCTGCCTTAACTTCCTTTAAACATAAAATTATTGGGGCCTTTTTTTTATTGTAGAATTTTTGGAAAGTATAGAAAAGCTCAAAGAAATAAAAATTGCTTATAATCCCACCATCTAGAAATAATTTCTGTAAACATAATGATAATTATTCCAGTTCTCCCCCTCCCCAAGCAAAAACGTGATTTTGGGGTGTTTTAAATGCTTAATGGGTGTTAGTTTCTTTAACGAAGTGGGGAGGGGCAGAGTGATGGGAAGTTTGTACTGGCTCCTGACAAAGACTCTCCATGACCAAACTTTAGTCAGGCTCCTCTGAGCCCTCTTTTTGACTAGGCCTCAACCTTAGGCTCCATCCTCTCTTCTGCCTGCACAGCCCAGTCTTAGCAAGAATCTTGCTAAGCTAGTTTAGTGCAAGTCCCTCCACCCTTGATGATAGTCAAGTTCTTCATCCCCCACTTTTGACGTAAAAATCCTTGCCCTGACTTGAGCAAGAATCCTCCTACCCTTGAGGTCTCCTAATGTAATTTTCTATCCACTGACTCCCTCTGCTCCTTGACAAAACTCCCTAGCTTCTTTGCTGTCTTTGCTTTATAGCTGGCTTTGCTGTCTAGACTTTGCAATAGTCTCTATTTTATTTAATTAATTTATTTATTTTTTGTGAGGAAGATCAGCCCTGAGCTAACATCCATGCTAATCCTCCTCTTTTTGCTGAGGAAGACTGGCTCTGAGCTAACGTCTATTGCCAATCCTCCTCTTTTTTTTCCCCAAAGCCCCAGTAGATAGTTGTATGTCATAGTTGCACATCCTTTTAGTTGCTGTATGTGGGACGCAGTCTTAGCATGGCTGGACAAGTCGTGCATCGGTGCACACCCGGGATCCGAACCCGGGCTGCCAGTAGCGGAGTGCACACACTTAACCACTAAGCCACAGGGCCGGCCCCTGCAATAGTCCTGAATAAAGTCTTCCTTACCATTTTAACAAGTGTCAGAATAATTTTTTCTGTAACACTTCTCACATCAGAATCATGGGGTTTCTAGTATTCTTAGCCTTTTAGTGTTCCAAGCTAAAGGACCTTTTTCCTCCAATATTTATTTCTTTTTTGGCCTCTTGCCATTGGGAAAATAAAGGAGTGAACTGTTTAAAGGCAAATCAGAATCAGCTTTGGGAATATCTGGCTCTCAAGCTCTGATTTTGCATCTCTTAGTACCTCACTGGACTCAATGACTACTGAAACTACATTAGGGCCGGCCCCGTGGCTTAGTGGTTAAGTGCGCGTGTTCTGCTGCTGGTGGCCCAGGGTTCGGATCCCGGGCGCGCAGTGACGCACCGCTTCTCTGGCCATGCTGAGGCCGTGTCCCACATACAGCAACTAGAAAGATGTGCAGCTATGACATACAACTATCTACTGGGGCTTGGGGGGAAAAATAAATAAATAAAATTAAAAAAAAAAAAAAGAAACTACATTAGAGTTCCTGTCTTTGGGTGTGAAAGTGGAGGTGTAAAATCATGAACCTGGAAGAGACCCTCAGAAATCCTTCAGGTCGGCTAAGTATTTTTACTTCCACTTTATAGATAAGGCTACTGTGGTCCAGAGTCTTGTTTAAGTTCAGCAGTTAGAATAAAGGAGGTAATGGTTTTGTTTTTTTTTTTGAAATGACATTAAATCTCCGTCCCCTGCCCCACCTCCTTTTCTCTGCCCTTTGAGTCAACAAAGCTGCTTAGCAAAGCCTCACATTTCCCTTTGAGAAATAGAAACAAAAGTCTCCAGGGCTTTTTTTTTCCTGTTAAAAGAAGAAAGGTGCTGTAGAAGCAGATATGGTCATAATAAAGAGAACACAGGAAATACCCTCTAAATCAGCCTTAAGTATCAGGACTTGACTTTCTGAGTTAAGGGGGAGAACATCAGCCTGATGAATTTTGGTGTGGAAAAAATTTTGAGGCAGTTAATCCAAGCATCATCCTCAGTATAACAGGTGTGCTGTAAACAGACTCCAGAGAAACCACTGAAATCCAGAGGCCTGGGTGTGTGAGGCCTGGTGGACTGTTCCTTGAGGCTTTGCCCTGGCGTTGACTGTGGGATAGCTAGGTCTTCCTGTGATTCACCCTCAAACTATAAATGATTTTGTGTATGGTAACACCAGGCTAGTGAGCAAGCAGCAAAAGCAGAGTTATCCTAGATCAACTACCAGTTAAATTGGATTTAATTCAGGTGGAATGAATCTATGGCCCAGGCACTGAGCTACATGCTGGGTCACAGAGATGAATCAGGCAGGAGCCTGGCCCTCGAGGAATCTCAGTTTGCCTGACGAGAAACATAATTAAGTATTATAGCCCTGGACACACAGGTATTATAAAAGGGTTAACAATGTGCTCTGAGAACAGATTAAATCTTCCTGGATGTGTCACAGGTTTTACGAGCTGGGCTTTGTAGGATACCACCTGGTGGAAAGGGGAAAGACCTAGGCAGACGGAATAGTGTGAGCAAAGACGTGGGAGCGTCTGTTCGGGAAGGTGTGTAATTTTGGGTAGCTGGAACATAAGGTCCTTGGTGAGGATTGGAGGAAGAAGGCAAGGATGGAAATGCAGATGAAGCTAGAAAGACAGGCTGCGGTCAGAGCGTGAAGAGCATTGACTGTTCTGCTTAGGACAGACACCAGGCAGAAGTGAGCATCAAATGATCAAGTTTATCTTCTATAGCAATTATCATGTAGCAGGTACGCATTTGTTCTCCTCCAGATTCAGTTTTCTAAACCAAATAAAATCTAACTAAGCTCCAATAAAATCTAACTTGCCAGAGTTGGCCAAAAATGGACTCTTGGCTATGTTTTGGGGAATCTACTCCTTGGGGTTGTCAGAACAACTTGGGAGCTTACATGGTACCCAGAACATGGGGCAGCCAGGGTTTGGAACCCTGGGCGCGCACCCACGCACCGCCTGTCTGGCCATGCTGAGGCGGCATCCCACATACAGCAACTAGAAGGATGTGCAACTAGGACATACAACTATCTACTGGGGCTTTGGGGAGAAAGAGGGAAAAAAGGAGGAGAATTGGCAATAGATGTTAGCCCAGGGCCAGTCTTCCTCAGCAAAAAGAGGAGGATTGGCATGGGTGTTAGCTCAGGGCTGATCTTCCTCACACACACACACACACACAAAATTGTGTCAGACTTATTTGTCATAGGGAACCCTCACGTAGCACTTGTCTGACTCCATTTCTTACTATCTGTGTGATTGGGAAACACTTTTTTTTTTTTAACTTTTTTCCTTTTTTTTTGAGGAAGATTGGCCCTGAGCTAACATCTGTTGCCAATCTTCCTCTTTTTTCTTTCTTCCTCCCCAAAGCCCCAGCACGTAGTTGCATATCATAGTTGTAGAGTTATAGCTCTTCTATGTGGGACGCCACCTTAGCATGGCTTGATGAGCAGTGAGTAGGTCCGTGCCCAGGATCTGAACTGGTGAACCCTGGGCCACTGAAGCGGGACGTGTGAACTTAACCCCTATGCCACTGGGCCAGCCCTGGGAAACACTTCTTAATCTCAACCTAGCTGTAGTTTTCTCATCGGTAAAGATAATAGAGATACTAATAGTAGTTAATATGAAGTCGTGAAATTAATGCCCCCAGCATATAATGTTCAATAAACGTTAGGGGCCGGCCTGTGGTGTAGTGGTTAAGTTCCTGCGCTCCACTTTGGTGGCCTGGGGTTGGCCGGTTCAGATACCAGGCGGGGACCTATGCACCACTTATCAAGCCATGCTGTGGCAGGCATCCCATATAAAGTAGAGGAAGATGGGGAGGGATGTTAGTCCAGGGCCAGTCTTCCTCAGCAAAAAGAGGAGGGTTGGCAACAGATGTTAGCTCAGGGCTGATCTTCCTCACACACACACACAAAATGTTAACTATTGTTATTTAATAACATCATCCATCACTTACGTGATAATGGTAGAGGCAGGGTGCAGATTATCTCACATTATTATGGTTGTTATTGATGATTGATGAGCTGAGGGAGTGGGAAGTCTGGAATGACCCCCAGGTCTTGCTTAGCACCTTTGCTCCCTCTTACTGTGCCGATTTCTAGCGGTAATAATGCCCTACCTCTCCTTTTCCCCATTCTCTCCTCGAGGAGCTCTCAGTGTGGCAATCGCAATCAGGGTTCCAGACTCTCTGTCCCTTAGCATCTGAATTGTCTCTCACTGCTCCGAGGAGCTGGCTACGGTTTGCTGTGACAAATCACAAGCCCCTCTCCCTTCACTCCTGGGGCAAGACGGTGTCTCAGTCTTTTCTGAATCTCGAGATCCAACCCAGGGCCGAATCCCAGGGATTTCACTTCTGTGCCTCGCCAGTCTGGCTGCTGCCTCTGGAACTTTACTTCTTCGACCACTTAGGCGTACGGGATATCCCAGGGGCGGGACCAGATCCTAGAAACTCGGAAAGTCATGGATGAAAAGGTCTTTAAAATTGAGTCCCAACTCCTCATTTTACAGGTCAGTAAACTAAGGCTCAGAGAGAGGGGAAGTAGCTTGTGTAAAGAGATTAGGAGCAGACCAAGACTCAAACCCGGGGCTCCTGACTCCCGGCCCGAGCGAGGTCCACGACACCCCCAGGATGTCCCTAGTGGCCTCTCTCACTGGGGGCGACGCCAAAGCCAGGGCGATGGCAGCCACCCTCGTCCTCTCGGCTCTGGGGACCCCTGGCCGTGCCGCTCGCGCCGCACTTGGGGGCGGCTGGACTCTCCAGGGGCTGCGGGACTCCCCTAGGACTTGGAAAGGCCTCAGTGCGGCCCGTCGAGAGAAGGTGAGTGAAGGGAGTCGCGGGGGGTGGGTGGGTGGGGAGTGGGCAAAGCCCTGGCTGGGGGGTGGAGAATGACCTAGTAACTCAGACTTGGAAACCCTATTGGGCGCCACGCGGGCTGCGGTCCCGCCCCACCCCCGGCCCGGGCGAGTCCGGTCGACCCCGCCCCCTGGAGCCCTGTTCCCCCGGCAGCCGGCACGGCGCGCAGTAAGCCGATCGCTCCCGTCGGGCGTGCGGAGTCCCAGCCGCCGCGGCCCTGCGGCCGCCCCGCCCCACGATGCGCTAGGCTGCGGGCCTCGGCCGCCCGCGGCAGCATGGCCCGGCCCGTGCAGCTGGCGCCAGGCTCGCTAGCGCTGGTGCTATGCAGGCTGGAGGCGCAGGAGGCGGCGGGGGGCGCGGAGGAGCCGGGTGGGCGAGCGGTGTTCCGCGCCTTCCGCCGCGCCAACGCGCGCTGCTTCTGGAACTCGCGGCTGGCGCGCGCCGCCTCGCGGCTGGCCTTCCAGGGCTGGCTGCGGCGCGGGGTGCTGCTGGTGCACGCGCCCCCCGCGAGCCTGCAGGTGCTGCGCGACGCCTGGTGCCGCCGGGCGCTGCGCCCGCCCCGCGGCTTCCGCATCAGGGCGGTGGGTGAGTGCGGGGCCCGGAGGGGAGGGGCGCCCCGCGCGACCTGCGGGGACCGAGCCCTGGCCGCGGGGGCCTCTGCGGTCCCAGGCTCAACTTTGAGGGAGCAGGAACTGGGGCAGGGGCGCGTGAGCGGATGGGACGCCAGCGGCGGATGGGAGGCCAGGCCGAGTGGCTGGAGGAGGACTGGCCTCCCAAGACATTACCTCCCGCTAGGACGCTGAAGCTTCGGCCTCTGAGATGTGCCAACTCCTGAATGTCTCCATTCCTCAACTCTTTCAGCCAGTGGATCCCACAGGTTCCTGGCCGAAGGAACTTTCTGTTTAGAAAAGTGATGCTCTGGGGAGAGAGGCTTAGGGCCTGGGGAGCCAGAGTTGCGGTCAGGAGACCGGGGCCCCTGTCTCTGCTCCATGAGGATGCTTAGGAAGGAGCTGGCCAGAATCTACCGATTCTCAACTGGCTGCTGCTGTTTTTTTTTTTTTTTTTTTTGGTTACAGACTTGGAGCGGCTGTGATTTTCGTGTCCTGCCGTACTGGGTGGTGTTGTGGTCTTGGATCAGGACGTAGCGGAAGGTTTGGGGTCCTTAACTGCTTGGGAAAAAGAGATGACAAAAGGCGCTCTGGACACATCCCATCCCGTGAGCTAAATAGAGAGAATTCCACCTTTCCAGTTTTTTTCAGAGAGCCCGTTTGTTAGAAGACAGCAGCTTTTTGCCTGCAAAATAGCTTCTCATTTGAGAAACTAAACCACTGCACTAGTGAGTGGTCTCTGACATCGCCACTAAACTCAGGGGGGCGTGTCAGCTCCCTGTAACAGCCTGGTTCTGTCTGTCTGCATTTATAGGGGGTTGTGGGGCCATTTGATGGTGTGCTGTTGACAAGTCTCCAGTTGTTCCAGTGAGTTTTGACTCCTATCAGGGAACCCCCCCTCTGTCTCAGTCCATAAATCACCCTCCTCTTCCATCTGAGGAGGAGGAACAGCAAGTAAAAAACATTTATTTCAGTCCTCAGGGAGAAGGGAACAGCGCAGCGAGAGACGCTTCATGTTGTGCCAGGGAGCTCAGGCCAGTGAAGTTAAACCTTGGCTTCTCACCTCCGTGCATTCCCATTCTGTGTGGGTCCCCCCACACACATCTTTTTTTCCCCTTAAGAGCAAAAAAGCTCATTGGAAAGCCACATACACATGTTTCATCTCCTTTTACTTGCGAAAGTGAGTGAAGAAAATAGGTTTCTGGCTCTGAAAGCAGTGAGCGGGATAGCCAAGCCAAAATTCTCACAGGGGAAGGGGTCTTTCCAACAGGCTGGATGAAAAACTCTTTTCACTTCTGTGTCCTCGGTTTTCCTGGTTTGAATTAGCAATTGCATTCTCTGGTTCCCCCACCCCCTTTCAAAAGGGGAGCATAGAGTATATTGCAGAGAGGGAGTGGGTGAAGTGGGGGTCTAGATCTGAGGGTGAAATAAGAGAGGGCTTGTGGTAAGCCAGAAGCAGCCATGATGCCACCACCTGGGGTTCAGCGAGCAGATTGCTGGTTCCTGGGTTGGCCCTGTTTGCTACCATCTGAAAGATGCAGCAAAGTGAACATCTCACCATGGGCTCTGATTCTCCACCCACTAGGCAATGCTGCCTCCTCACACAGCCAAGGATGCAGTGGACACTGTGTTCTGTGGAGTGTGCAATATAGTGGTTTTTACACTGGGACACTGCCCTTGACTTGGGTCTCTTGGCAGGAATGATTTTGAGGTTTTTAACAGAGTCCTGATAAGAATTTCAACATTTAGTTGGAATTTGTACAAAACCACCTAATAGGACATTTTGAGGAGCAAAATGGGAAAAGATCTTATTTGATGCAATCAATGGATGCATATGGGTTTTTTTTTTTTTTTGCTGAGGAAGATTAGCCCTGAGTTAACATCTCTGCCAATCTTCTACTTTTTATATGTGGGTTGCCACCACAGCATGGCTAACCAGTGGTGTAGGTCCGTGCCCAGGATCCGAACCTGCGAATCCGGGCCACGTAAGTGGAATGAGCTGACCTTAACTACTACACCAGGGAGCCACACCCAAGGGGGGTTTGTTTTGAATAGAGTTGCTAATTACTAGTCTAGCTTGGGGTCCTTGGGTCAGATCAAGGGAAAGAAGGCATCAAGGTAGCTCTTGGGCCATCTCAGAGTCCCAAGAAGGTGGTGAAGGCAGGAGGAATTGCCTTCCCCCAAAGGAATTGAAACTTTCAGTCCACTTACTTTCCTGAATCTGGCAGCATTGGCTTCCAGAAGCTAAAATAGGCTTCCGGGAAGGCAAGGCAAGAGCAGCTGTGTGCTATTGCTGGTTCTCGCTCCATTCTCGCGGTTACTTTGTGGGAAAGAGCAAAACGCTAGGAAAAGACACAAGGGATCAATTTGGTTTCTTTGCTGTAGTTTTTTTTTTTTTTTTTTTTTAAGGCTCAGTTACTCCTACATAAAAGCGTTTGGGCATAGGGAATGTTGCTGGCCCGCTCAGACAAAATACAGGGAGGGAAGGAGTGATGGCCGTCAGCTTTATAAACCCACTGTGCTCACGTGGGGTCCTTCTTCTGGGCTTCCAGGGCTCTGGGGGCTTCATCAGGTATGAGGAGGGAGCGCCCTGGCCAAGCAGGCCAGAGTGACCCAAGCCCCAGGTGCAGACCTGAATTTAAGGCCTGCAGGGTTTATGTTTTCTCCATGTTGTGTGCCTTTTCTTTCCCTCTTCACTTTCTCTACTCCAGCTTCCCTCTGGTGAGAAAAATAGTTCCCAGGCTGAGAGCATTTCCCTAAAAAGAGGGACATAGGATCTTGAGTATGGTAACCAGGAGCTAACTCTTATTTTGTGCTCCAGTCCTCAAGTGTTTTCTGTTGTTTTGTTTTGTTTTTGGCAAATGACAACAAATGAAAAGGGTGAGCTCTGGAAGCTGGAGAGAGACATCTGCTTACCCAGCTGAGCCACTGCAGGTGGTGGGGGTGAGGGACACTTGGATTTGTTTGGGTGAATCAGTTGTTACTCTGGGACCACACCTACTGGGGAGGTGAAAGGTTAATGATGGCTTCCTGGGGTAAGGGAGGGAAGGCCACTTGGCCAAACAAGTTTGTTCCCTTCTGGAATTTATAGCTAGGTATCCCTACTCTTTCAACCCTAGCGTGACCTTCCGTCTTTTCTCATGGAATAAAAATGCCTGTGGCTTTTTAAATACTTGCTTTATGAATTCATTCATGTGCCAGGTTCTGTTCTAGGTGTTTCTGTGTGTGTGCTTTTTTTTTTTTTGTGAGGAAGATCGGCCCTGAGCTAACATCCAATGCCAATCCTCCTCTGTTTTGCAGAGGAAGATTGGCCCTGGGCTAACATCCGTGCCCATACTTTTTGTATGGGACGCCGCCATAGCATGGCTTGACAAGCGGTGTGTCGGTGCGCGCCAGGGATCCGAACCTGCAAACCCCAGGCTGCCGCAGCAGAGCGTGTGCACTTAATTGCTGTGCCACCGGGCTGGCCCCAAGGTGTTTCTGTGTTTTAATGCATCTTTCATTCAAAGTTGCGTGTGCTCAAAGAGAAAATGGAGTCAGCCTGTTTCCTCTATATTTAGTTTAAGAGGGGATAGCTGACTGGGAGTCTGTGTTCTGGAAGTTGGCTGGTTCACACACAGTCCTCTGCATCCCACGATGATGTGTGGGCGCTGCAGGTTCTGCCTCTGATTTAGTTGGTTGGGCAAGAATTCCCTAGTGTGTACTTTGGGGGGGTACCAAAGATCAGGCAGTTCAGGCTGGTGAAGAGGAGGTGATGAGAAGATCTTCCCACCTCTCCTCATGTCCCCCCTACCTGCTGCCTGAAACATCTCTGAGCACAGAGAGATATCAAGGCAAAATTGCAAGTGCCCTAGAAGAGTAGAGGCCAGTCACTGATTTATGCTAAGTGTGAATGACTGGTTTCAGAATCTGTTCTGCGATCTGGTTTGGAAGAGGAGGAACAGTCAAGGGTACCTGGTGCCTGATGATACAAGAGTTGGGCAAACATCTGAAATGTTCTGACTTATCCGATTTAGGGAATGGCATGGGAGTGTGTAGAGATGGCAAGGAGAGGGAATGGTCCAACTATCCTGCCTTGTTTCTGAAGTCCTACCTTGAATTGGCAGTAGGACATCTTGTAGGGTTTATTAGCTAATGGAATTTTTAAGGTGAAATTTACATTTAGTGAAATGCACAAATCATGAGTGTAGTATTTGATGCATTTTTCAAATACGTACATGAGTGTAACCCAAATTCCTAACAGGAATTTAGATGTTACCATTACCCCAGAAAGTTCCTTCTTGCCCCTTCCCAGTCAGCTCTGCCCCGACCCTCAGAAGTAACCACTATTCTGATTTTTTTAAATTATAAATTAATTTTACCTGTTCAAGAACTTCACATAAATGGAATCATATAGTATGTACTCTTTTGTGTGAGGATTCTTTCACTCAGCTTAATGTTCCTGAGATTCATTTCTGTTGTATTACTAGTTTGTTCCTTTTTGTTGCTGAGTAGAATTCCATTGTACGAAGATACCATCTATTTTCCCTTAGATGGACACCTGGGATGTTTCCAGTTTATGGCTAGTATGAATAAAGCTTCTGTGAATATTTATGTACAAGTTTTCTTATGCTTTTATTTCCCTGGGGTCCTTACCTAGGAGATGAATTGCTGACTCATTGAGTAGGTTATGTTTAGTTTTATGGAGCATTTTTCCGAAGTGGTTGTACCATTTTACACTCCTACCAACAAAGTGAGATAGTTCTGGTTGCTCCTCATCTTTGTCAACATCTGATGTTGTCAGTCTTTCTAATTTTAGCTCTTCTGGTGGTATCTAGTGGTATCTTGTAGTTTTAATTTTTGTACTCCCCTGATGACTATTGATATTGGTCATCATATTGGCACACTTTTTCATGTGCTTATCAACTTCCTTTGTGAAATGTCTGAATATTTTGCTCTTTTTTAATTGGATTGTCTTTTTATTATTATTTATTATTTTATTATTGAATTGTAGGAGTTCTTTATATATCCCGAATACCAGTCTTTTGTTAGATATATGTTTTGTGAATATGGTCTAGCTTGTGGCTTGCCTATTCAATTTTTCAGTGGTGTCTTTTGGAGAGAAGTTTTAGATTTTGATTAAGACTAATTTATCCATTTTTCATTGTACTTTTTGCATCCTTATTAAATAAATTTTTTTTTTTAATAATTTTATTTATTTATTTTTTCCCCCCAAAGCCCCAGTAGACAGTTGTATGTTATAGTTGCACATCCTTCTAGTTGCTGTATGTGGGACTCGGCCTCAGCATGGCCGGAGAAGCGGCGCGTCAGTGCGCACCTGGGATCCGAACCCAGGCCGCCAGCAGCGGAGTGCACGCACTCAACCACTAAGCCACGGGGCCGGCCCTAAATAAATTTTTCTTAACCCAAAGATTTTCTCCTGTGTTTTCTTATAGAATTTTTATAGTTTTACATTTATGTTTATGATCCATTTTGAGTTAATTTTTGTGATTAGTATGAGGTGTAGGTTGCAGTTTATTTTTTTTGCGTGTGGGTGTCCGGTTCTTCAAGAATGATTTGTTGAAAAGAGTAGCCTTTGCATTCAAAGGCATTGAATTGCCTTTGCAACTTTGTTGGAAATCAGTTGACTGTATATGTGAGAGTCTGTTTCCATTGATCTTGAGTCTTTCCTTTCGTCAATACCATACTGTCTTATTGTACTTTATAGTAAGACTTGAAATCCAATGTTGTGAGTCTTCCAACTTTGTTCTTCCTCAAAATTGTTTTTGCTACTTTAGGTTTTTTTGTTTTTCCACACGAATTTTAGAATCAGCTTGTCCATTTCTAAAAAACAAAAGTCCAGCTGGGATTGGTTGGGATTGTGTTGAAGCAATAGATCAGTTTGAAGTTAGATGAGAAATTAATGGTTTTGGTTTGCCTGAGACTACCCTGGTTTTAGAAATGATAGTTTTGCATCTTGGGAACCCCTTCAGTGTCAGGCAAGCTGGGACAATTGGTCACCCTAATTTGAGGAGAAATGACATCTTAACAATCCATAGACATGGCATATATCTCTGTTTATTTGAGTGTTCTTAATTTCTCTTAGCAATGGTTTATACTTTTTAGTGTACTTTTTTTGGATGCTATTATAAATGGAATTATTTTAAGATAAACTTTTAATTTTGGAATAATTTTAGATTTACAGAAAAATTGGAAAGATAGTACAGAGTTCTATATTCATCACCCAGTTTTCCATAATGTTTTTAACCTTACCTTTTTTAAATTGAGATATAATTCACATAACATAAAATTAACCATTTTATTTTTATTTATTTATTTTTGTGAGGAAGATCAGCCCTGAGCTAACATCTGTGCTAATCCTCCTCTTTGTGCTGAGGAAGACCGGCTCTGAGCTAACATCTATTGCCAATCCTCCTCCTTTTTTTCCCCAAAGCCACAGTAGATAGTTGTATGTCATAGTTGCACATCCTTCTAGCTGCTGTATGTGAGACATGGCCTCCGCATGGCTGGAGAAGCAGTGCGTCAGTGCACGCCCGGGATCTGAACCCGGGCCGCCAGTAGCAGAGTGTGCGCACTTAACCGCTAAGCCACGGGGCCTGCCCTAAAATTAACCATTTTAAAGTGTACAGTTCAGTGGGTTTTAGTGTATTCACAATATTGTGCAGCCAGTACCATTATCTAGTTCCAGATTTTTTTTTTTTTTGGTAAGGAAGACTGGCCCTGAGCTAACACCTGTTGCCAATCTTCCTCTTTTGCTTGAGGAAGAGTGGCCCTGATCTAACATCTGTGCCCATTTTCCTCCTTTTTTTTTTTGGTACGTGGGATGCTGCCACAGCATGGCTTGATGAGTGGTGTAGGTCCACACCTGGGATCCGAACCTGCAAACTCCGGGCCACCAAAGCAGAGTGCACCAAACTTAACCACTGCACCACCAGGCTGGCCCCCAGAACATTTTCATTACCCCATAAAGATACCCTGTACCCACTAGCAGTCTCTCCTCATTCCCCTCTCCCCAAGCCTGTGCCTTCTTTCTCTATGAATTTGCCTATGCTGGACATTTCATATAAATGGAATCCCACAATATGTGGTCCTTATTGTGTCTGGTATTTTTCACTCAGCCTAATTTTTTCAAGGTTCATCCATGTTGTATCATGCATTAGTACTTCATTTTTATGGTCGAATAATATTCCATTGTATTGATATACCACATTTTGCTTATCCATTCATCCGTGGATGGTTATTTGGGTTGTTTCTACTTTTTGGCTGCTATGAATAATGCTGCCGTGAACATTTCTGTGCAAGTCTGTGTGTGGACATATATTTTTATTCTTTGGTAGATCCTATTGGGTTATTTTTTAGATAATTTGTTTCTCTGATGAGATTTCCAATTTGTTTGTTCATTATAAGCATATTTTCTTTTTTCAGTCTTTCAGCATAGTTATACCAGATTCTTTAAAATCCTTGTAATTCTAACGTCTCAGTCATCTCAGGGTCAGTCTCCTTGGTTGCCTTTTCTTTTGAAGGGGTCACATTTTCCCGTTTCTATATTGTCTAGTACTATGGATTCTGTCTCTGGCATTATGGGTGGTATGTAGTAGAGACTCTGGGTTGTTATGTTCCTCTGTAGAGTGTTGATTTTTTTGTTTGTTTATTTTATCAGGCCGTTAATTTGACCAGAGTCAAAACTCTGAACTGTATCTCCCCTGCAGTAGATGGCAGCTAAAATTTCTTAAGGTAGGCTGCTTGTGCCCTGTGCACGCATAGTTCATAGCTCAGCCATAGTCAGGCTGAGTTTATATGCAGAATTTGGAGTTCCACCTCTGTGGTTCAGTCCTTTCCATTACCACTTTCCTGCTATTGAAGCCGTTCTAAACTGTGTCCTTAGATTCTTTAAGCCAGTAAGACTGTGGGTTTCTACCAAAGTTTTAGCCTCCTGGCCTGGCTCCTACTGGGGCCTGCCTTTAGGTGAAGAGCTGTAAAAGATGGGAAACTTACCCAGTGCCGTTTCCTTCCAAGAGGACCTCCCCTTCACTTTCTACCTGGTTTTGGTTGCTTTTCAGTATCTTCAGGTAAAGGTTTTTATTTTTTGTCCAAAGTTTATAGTTGTTATTTGCAAGAGGATTGGTATAATACGATCTCGTCCACCTTTGTTAGAAGCAAAACCTCTTTAATGAATGTTTTTAATTCCTGTCTTTTCTTCTTTTAAAATGGTATTCTTTTTTTCTTTTAATCTTTTTTTTTTTCAGGAAGATTGGCCCTACGCTAACATCTGTTGCCAGTCTTCCTCTTTTTTCTTTTTCTTTTTTCACCCCAAAGCCCCAGCACATGGTTGCGTATCATAGATGTAGAGTAGTAGCTCTTCTATGTGGGACGCCGCCTCAGCGTGGCTAGATGAGTGGTGAGGAGGTCTGCGCCCAGAATCCGAACCAGCGAACCTGGGGCCACCGAAGTGGAACGTGCAAACCTAACTGCTGCACCACCGGGCCGGCCCCTAAAATGGCATTCTGATGAGAAATGACTAGCCCATAGAGAAATTAACGGTCATGACAAGATCATTTAGATAGTCACCAAAACCAAATGCCTGTGTTCCATCCCTTCCTTCTCCCAGATGGGTCTCGGTTTCTCTCCAGTCTTTTCTAGCTTGATTATCCCTTTTCCTCTGTTGGGTGGTAAGCTGGAATAATTCTGCCCATTTTGCAGACAGGAAACGGGATCAAGGCTGTCCTATGATGCCACTGTGATGCGGTTGGTGTTGCTTGGGTTTCTCGCCTTTCTCTCTATTCACCGCCAATCCTCCCAGGGTGAGGCTGTGGTATGCTGTGAAGGCTCTGATATTTTCCACCAGCCAGCGCCCCGGCACTCACACTCCCCATGAGGCTGTCAGGTTCCCACCAGGCCTTTGGTCCACTCCAAGGGCCAGGAAATGGCAGAAACAGCTGCTCTGACCATGCCCCTGCTCTCACCTCCCTCCTTTCTACCCAGGATCTTTCCAGCCATGTTTTTCTGGCTTTGTTCTGCCAGATGTTGCCTCTTACCTTATTCTGTGCAGGGACAGCCCAAGGGTTCAGTCTGAAAGAGCTAACGGGCTCACAACAGGGTGTCTTGTCGTTATCAAGCTGGATGATCTGTATATAGCATCTGGGTGGTTAATAAATGTCCCTGGCTCCATGTTTTGATTTAGCAACTGGGGGATAAGAGAAGACCCCTCTTGTTGCTGCCATATAGCATTGAGGTCCAGGAGGATGAAAAGAGCCATTAACCTGAAAATCAGCTTGGATTTATCTGCAGTCTCCCTCATGCCCCAGGCTAGTAGGTCACCAAGTTCCATGAGGCTTAACTCCTCAGTGTCTCTCAAACCCATCCCTTCCTCTCTGTCTCCACTGCTAGGCCTTTGTCCACCCAAGATCTCACATTTGCTACCTGAAGTATATATCTCCAGCTTCCTCCCTTTTTGTGGTGCCGCCTCCTGTCTGGTCCTGTGCATTCTAGTTCATTCTCTACCCTACAGGTAGGCAGACTCACGGCATCTAAAATGCAGATGTAATTCTGCTCTTCACCTGCTCGGATCCCTTTTGCTGCTCCCCTTAGCTTTTCAGGAAAAGTCCAGAGCCTTAATATGCACTGCAAGTCTCTCTAATCCACTTCCAGCCTGAGCGTCTTCATTCTCCCTACCTTCTGAAAGGTGCCTGCCTTCCTGTATCCGGGTCAATCAGAGAAACAAACCAGTATAAGATATAAAGATATTTATTATGAGAAATTGGTTTCGTGTGATTGTGGGGGCTGGCAAGGAAAGTCTGAAATTTGTAGGTCTGGCCGTCATGAAGGGCAGGCTGGAACTCTCAGGCACAAGCCAAAGCTGCTGTGCATAGATGGAATTTCTTCTTTTGGGAAGCCTCAGTTCTGCTTTTAAGGCCTTTCAACTGAACTAGATTGTGTAGGATAGTCTCCCTTACTTAAAGTCAACTGATTATAGACTTTAATTATGTCTATAAAAGAGCTTCACAGCAATGCCTGGGTTAGTGTTTGATTGAATAACAGGGGCTGTAGCTTAGCCAGGCTGACATATAAGACTGACCATCACACTTCCCTTCAGCCAGACCTAGGTGCTGTCCTCTGAACAAGCTGGGCTCTCACATAGGCTGTCTTTGCATGCTGTTCCCTCTGCTGGGTGCCTGAGATAGGTGCTGTTTGGTTTCCCCCATGCCTGCCATTAGTAGAGTCTCCCATCACTGGTTGTACTTACATGTCTGTTGCTCTTCGAGGAATAGCAAATTGTTGAGTCATGCTTGAGTTTTAGACACTTCATTCTTACCTCTGCTTCTGGCTGAGAGGTGAATGTCCCAGAAAGTTTGGTGGTCAGCTCCAGGCTATTTGTTTATTTATTTGCTGAGAAAGATTAGCTGTGAGCTAACATCTGTTGCCAATCTTCCTCATTTTTTTTTTGCTCGAGGAAGATTAGCCCTGAGCTAACATCTGTGACAGTCTTCCTCTGTTTTGTATGTGGGTTGCCACCACAGCATGGCTGACGAGTGGTGTAGGTCTGCACCCAGGATCTGAACCCTTGAACCTAGGCTGCCAAAGCAGAGTGTGCTGAACTTAACCACTACACCACAGGACCGGCCCGTTGTTTGTCTATTTTTAAATGTGGTCATCTTCCTTTTCTCATTGTATCATGCATTGAGCCTTTTAAATATCCTTGTGAATCTCATGTGCATCACTACTAAAGAACAGTAGTGCAAAATTATTTTCAATTTCAGACAGCAAAACTGAGACTTGAAGAGTCACTGAAAACTGTAGTTTAAAGTTTCCAGATCACCCTGAACCACTCTGGTTAGTGGAGAAAACTCAGGGTCAAATTCCTGCCGTGCCACTTATTAGCTACATGACCTTGAGATAGTTATTTAACTGCTCTCAGCTCTATTGTCTTCGTGGGTACAAATGAGGATATAATAGCTGCTTTGCAGGTCGTTTTGAAGATAAGGTACCTGAGAGCACTTGGTCTGTGCCTTGTCCAGAGTCAAAGTCAGGAAAACAACAAACAGTTGGCAATCCCCAGCATGGAGGGAGAAGAAAACGTGTCTCTGGATTCTCTTTCTCTGGATAGACTGTCTCCACTGGGGCCTGTGCTCATCATTGCTAGTCTGGCACATGTTTATGTTCAAGATCTCTGTCTGTCCGTTTGTCCTGTCCTTCCTGTTATATCCCAGACTCCTTGGTGCTGGTCAGGTCCTCAGCCCTTTGTTGTCCTGGGCTTTCGCTCAGATCCCAAAGGATGTCTGGTGCTGTAGAAAGAGCCCTGAACTGGGATTCTGATGCCTGAGTTTGGAGCTAACCCTGGGAGCCTTCAGGTCAGTCGTGTCACTTCTCTGGACCTCTGGGTCTTCAGCTGTGAACAGCTTGCTGCTCACTTTGGTTCTGTTGACTGCTGAGGCTTCCTGATTCCTGGCTTGGTACTAGCCTGTGGCTCTATCAGCCTGCCTCCTGTGTCAGGAGGCCCAGGGAGGAACAGACAGAAGCTCGCATGAAAGTTGCTTAAGATATTTTCCACAAACAGGGAAGTTGCACCTTCCCCTTAGTTCCACCCAGACATCTTGTTCTCTAGTACCATTCTCCCTTTGCGAAGCATCTGAAGTATGGCTGCTGCTGGAGCAACCATACCATGCTGGGCCCCCCTTGCTCACACAATCATTTGTTAGGTGTGCCTTGAGCATTAATTGTCTGCCTGGCCCTGTGCTGGTCGATATAGAGAAGGAAAAGGCTCATGCCCTGACCTCAAGGAGCTCATAGCCTAGCGGTCAGGTGGACGAATAAGTGAGTTATAGGGAGCAATAGGACAGTTGACCATGAGTCCCGTGTGTGCCTGTGTGCGTGCACATGTTTCTAAGGAAAACTTCCTGGAGGAAGTGATGCCTAAACTGAGATAGGAGAATAAGTAGATGTTAGCTCGATGAGAAGCACATTTTAAGCAGAGGGGGAGGGCATGTGTCCCAAGGCATGGCCCACATGGGGAACCACAAGCAGCTGAGCACAGCCAGAGTGTGGAGTGGGAGGTGGGCAGTGGCATGAAGGGCCTGGAGAGGGGCTGGCCTGTGACAGGCCTTGACTGCTATCCTGAAGGGTGTGGATTTGAGCCTGAGGCCACTGAAGAGTATTAAGCAGTAGAGTGAATATATGTGTATGTGATTATATTTGTAATCCTGTTTAACATGATACATGGGAGATATTTCCCAGCCTTATGTGTGTATTATCTTCCATTGAGATTGTCGCCTGCAGTGGCAGTGCCTTTGACGGGTTATATAACCCCTGTGGACCTACTGCAGATTATGCTATTGGTGCTTGGTAAGTGGTGGTCTGTCATCTGAGTAAGGCTGCAGAAAGAGCCGGAGGGCCATGCAGAACACCCAGGATCTAATTCCCCTGTCAGTAATCAACTGAGTGACCAGCTTCTCATCCAGTCTTCTTGGGGCCTCAGTTGCCTCGTCTTTCGGCGAGCATTCTGCCTCCCTTTCTACTTCACAGAGTTGGCATCAGGCCAGGCTCAAATGAGATACTATCAGAACACACTTTGAAAAGTACCAAGTACAAGCCCCAAGATGTCTTTCCATTTATTATGTTTTCTGTATTTTTCATCAGTGTTTTATAGTGTTCAGCATGCAAATCTTTCACTTCCTTAATTAAGTTTATTCCTAAGGATTTTATACTTTTTTGATGCTGTTGTAAATGGGATTATTTACTTATTTTCCTTTTTGCATAGTTCCTTGTTAATGTATAGAAATGCAACGGATTTTTGTATGTTGATTTTGTATCCTGCAACTTTACTGAATTTGTTGATTAGTTCTAACAGTTTTTTGTGGAGTCTCTAGGGTTTTCCACATATATCATCATATCATCTGCAAATAGATAATTTTATTTCTTCCTTTCCAATTTGGGTGGCTTTTATTTCTTTTTCTTGCCTAATTGCTCTGGCTAGGACTTCTAGGATTATGTTGAATAAAGTGGTGAGAGTGGGCATCCTTGTTTTGTTCCTGATCTTACAGGGAAAGCTTTCAGTTTTTCCCCATTGATTATGATGTTAGCTGTGGGTTTTTCATATATGGACTTTTTTATGTTAATTAAGGTTAATTTAGGGGAACTTTATCCTGTGTTCATGGGTTGGAAGACTTATTTATTAATTTTTTTTGGTGAGGAAGATTAGTCCTGAGCTAACATCTGTTGCCAATCCTTCTCTTTTTGCTGAGGGAGATTGGCCCTGGGCTAACATCTGTGCCCATCTTCCTCTGCTTTATATGTGGGATGCCTGCCACAGCATGGCTTGATAAGCGTTGCATAAGTCCGTGCCCAGGATCCGAACACGCGAACCCCGGGCCGCTGAAGTGGAGCACGCGAACTTAACCACTACGTCACTGGGCCAGCCCCTTAAATGTCTGTGCCACCCAAAGTGATGTACAGATTCAATGCAATCTGTATCAAAACCTCAAGGGCATTTTTTACAGAAACGGAAAACAATTCTAAAATTCAGATGGGATCACAAAGGATCCTGAATGGTCAAAACAATCTTGAGCAAGAAAAACAAAGCTGGAGGCATCACGCTTGCTGATTTTAATATGTTACAAAGCTACAGTAATTAAAACTATGATACTGACATAAAGACAGACATATACACCAATGGAAAAGAATAGAAAGCCCAGAAATAAACCCACACATATATAGTCAATTGATTTTTGACAAGGGTGCCAAGAATATATAATGGAGAAAGGGTAGTCTCTTTAACAAATCGTGTTGGGAAAACGTTTTGGATATCCACACGCAAAATGGTGAAATTAGACCCTTTCTTTATACCATACACAGATATCAACTCAACATGGATTGAAGACTTAAACATAAGACCTGAAACTGTAAAACTCCTAAAAAAACATAGAGGAAAATCTTCATGATAGGTTTTGGTAATGAATTCTTGAATATGACACCAAAAACGCAACACAAGCAAAAATAGACAAGTGGGACTAAAGTACAGACACTAAATATGAATAGTGGTTATGTTATCTCTGGTGTTGATTACGGTAGAGGTGTGTGTGTGCACATGCACTTGTGAATGTTTTTATATTTTTAAAGTATAACTTTTTTTAAGTACCTGTTATTTTAATTTGATTTTAATTTAATAGGTTGCTTAGGGAACATATTAACATGGTACAAAGGATACACAGTAAAAAGTCTCTCTTTCCCCTGCTCCCAGCTACTCATTTCCCTTCTATGGAAACAGCTGCAGTTACCAGTTCCCTAATCCTTCCAGAGATAGTTTATACACCTACAAGCAATATGTATAGATATATCCTCCCCCATGTTTACGTAAATGTTAGCATATTCCATGTATCTTTTTTTCTTGGAAACAAAAGTTTTCTAAAATGGTCATTAAAAAAAGGAAAAGTATCAATGCAAGAAAGTTAACATTGATCTAAGTGTGTCCAGAAACTCTAGCTCCGTAGCATGTAAATAGGTATTATGTGAAAGAGAGTTTCCTAGCTAAGTGAGTTTGGAAACCATGTGTGAACAGGTTTCAATACTGCAGAGACTTCTGGGAGACCTTGGTATGCTGATTGTCTACATCCAGGAGGCAAAAATTTAAGTGCTCGAAGCTTATTTTACCATGGAAAGCCCTTTCTGGGGGAGATGTTTGAGGCATTCTTGGGAAACTCTGGGTCCCTATGGAGCAACTTCTTGAGGAAAGAGCTGATCAGCTCATCGAGTGGGCCCAGAGGCCTGCCCTGCAGAGAGCCACTGTCTTAGAGCAGTAGTGATGGTGGGATGGAGAGACACGAAGTAAAAACTGCCAAAGTGCCCCTCCCCCAGGGAGGTAGGAGTTTTGGAGGATGGAGGGTGGGGCATGGGGAGCACTGGACAGAGTCTGGGCTGTTTGAAGAGGATTAATCATGTGACCTGGGGCAGAGTTTTCCCAGCACCCTGATCCTGCAGTCCTCCCCTTATAGATGGCAGTTGCCGTGCTTGCCCTGCTCCAAAGCTCTGGGACTTGAGTGTGGAAATATTCTATTCTGAAGATATTGTTCCCCCTCACACACACACAGTGGAGGTTTCAAGGAGTAGAGTTTGATTTCCCTTGAGTTCACAGGTTTCATAGATTAGAGGGCTTTCAAAGGCCCCCTGGAGGTTCAGCTAAACTGTGCTAGTAGGGGAAGTCAGACTTTAAGCTTTTACAAGGCAGAGAACTCTTTAGATCAGCTAACTCTTTACAGATGAGGAACCAGAAACTGCTTGCCCAAGATCATTTACAATATTAAGCTCATGACATGATTATTGACTTTTTTAAAAAAAATTTATCTGTTGGGGGGAAAAATGTGCAAAATGATCCCCTTCTTGTTGATGCAAGGCCCCTCTCTATGGCTCTGCACCATTTCTGTAGCAGTTAAGGATCAGGAAGTTCCTTGTGAAATTCTTTTTAAATCAAAACAGCTCTTGTCCCTTCAGGCCTAAAACCGACAGTTGTAACTTTATTCATTTGATGAAAGGGTCACAGCATAGATTTTTCCATAGCTGATTAGTCTTTTTTTTTTTTTTTTGGGAGGAAGATCAGCCCTGAGCTAACATCCGTGCTAATCCTTCTCTTTTTGCTGAGGAAGACCCGCTCTGAGCTAACATCTGTTGCCAATCCTCCTCCTTTTTTTTTTCCCCAAAGCCCCAGCAGATAGTTGCACGTCATAGTTGCACATCCTTCTAGTTGCTGTATGTGGGACGCAGCCTCAGCATGGCTGGAGAAGCGGTGCGTTGGTGCACGCCCAGGATCTGAACCCAGGCCGCCAGCAGCAGAGCACACGCACTTAACCGCTAAGCCACGGGGCCGGCCCTGATTAGTCTTACATAAGTGCAATTACTTATGTTTTTAAAATGAAATATTTGGCTTATTTTTTGGAGGTTTAGTGAGGTATAATTTACATACAGAAAAAATTATCCTTTTTAGGTACACAGGTCTGAGTTTTGACAAATGTAAACAGTTGTGCAACCACCACCACAATTAAGATATAGAATATTTCTATCACCCCCCAAAATTCCCTACTGACCCTTTGTAATCAATCCCATCCTTCTACCCCTGACCCCTGGCAATCACTGATCTGATTTCTGTCCCTGTAGTTTTGCCTTTTCTGGAATGTCATAAATAAATCATACAGTATGTATACCCTTTTGTGTCTGGCCTCTTTGACTTTGGATAATGCTTTTGAGCTTTGTCAGTGTGTATATCAGTAATTCATTCCTTTTTGTTCCTGAGTATTCCGTCATGTAGATGTTCCACAGTATATTCATCCATTCACCCAGCTGATGGATATTTGGGTTGCTTACAGATTTTAGTGGTTATGAACAAAGCTGCAATGAACATTCACTAACAGGTCTTGGTGTGGACATATGTTTTCATTTCTCTTGAGTAAATACTTAGGCATGGGATTAGAGGGCCATTTTCCAACGTGACTGTACCATTTTGCATTCCCACCAGCAATGTATGAGTATTCCAGTTCAGCATTGGATATTTTATTTATTTTTTTGGCTATTCTAATAGGTCGATAGTAGTATTTCATTGTAGCTTTAATTTGTATTTCCCTAATACCTAGTGAGTTGAGCGTCTTTTCCTGTGCTTATTTGCCATATGTATCTTCTTTGATGAAGTGTCTGTTAAAATCTTCTTCCCATTTTTAAAAATTGTTTTTTTCCCTCTTGAATTCTAGGAATTCTTCATATATTTTGGATACAAGTCCTTTATCGGACATGTGTTTTGCAAATGTTTTCTCCCCGCCTGTGACTTGTCTTTTTATTGTTATTATTATTTTTACCAGCGTCTTGTGAAGAACAGAAGTTTTTAATTTTAATGAAGTCCAGTTTATCGATTTTTTCTTTATTGTTTGTGTGTTTGTTGTGTCCTATCTAAGAAATCTTTGTCTAACCAACATCACAAAGATTTTTGTCCTGTGTTTTCTTTTAGAAATTTTATACGTTTAGGTTTATATTTAGATCTATGATGCATTTCATGTAAATTTTTTTAGATGCTTTGAGTGGGTTGAAGTTCATTTTTTCTGCATATGTGTCCAATTTTTCAGAACCATTTGTTGAAAAGACTGTCCTTTCTCCATTGAATAACCTTGACCTTTTGTTGAATATCATTTGACCACATATGTGTTGGTCTGTTTCTGGACTCTTCTGTTCTTTGTCTTTATACCTGTCCTTTCACCAATAGTGCACTGTCTTGATTATTGTAGCTATGTAGTAGATCTTGAAATCAGGTATTGTGTGAGACCTCTAACTTTGTTTCTTTTTGTTTTGTCTATTATAGGTCCTTTGCTTTTCCATATAAACTTTAGAATCAGCTTGTCAATTTCTACAAGAAAAAAATCCTGCTAGGATTTTTATTAGGATTGTGTTAAATCTATAGATCAATTTGAGGAAAATTCACATCTGAACAGTATTAAGTCTGCTGATGTGTGGACACAGTATATCTTTCTGTTAAATCTTCTTTGTTTCTGACTGTGTGTTACAAATGTAAATTTTGACCTTTGACTTCTGGAGCCTTTGAAAGCCTTCTGTGAAATCAGATGCCTTCCTACAAGGAGTGAGCAATGCAGGTGCACGAGGAAGCAGAGAAAATGGAAACCCCAGAAGACCCATTTAAATTCTTGAGAGGCACAGGGGCACTGAGGATCAAAAAGGAACAAATCCTTTGGGAAAAATTAGAAAATCCATATCCACTGAGGGGAAAAATATTTTGAAAGGCAGCAAGAGATGACCCTGGTTTACGTTTTAAGAGCATCAGCAGATACATGTTTATTGTGGGGCTTTGGTTGTTGGGGAGTTTGTTTTGTCAGGTTGAAGGGTGGGTTTGGGGATTAGAGGGTAGAAGTTTTTCTGTCTTCTCTTCTCCTGCCTGTACCTGGCCTGGAATTGATCAAGGCCTGTCCTTTAGTTGTTGGTGAAGAATCATCCTAGGCCAGCTCTGACCTGGGTGCCAGGGAGGGCAGCACAGTGAGCGAGGGGTGCTGGGTCTCCTTGTCCCGTGGGCATAGGCCGAGCGGCATTTCCTGTATTGGAAAATATGTCTGTCATTTTTCTTCTCATATCTCCTTCAGGGCAGAGGCTAGGAGCTTGCCCCTAGTCCCCGCTAATTGACCATAACTGAAAGGTGCTAATTCCAGCCAGACCTCAGCCCAGTCAGACCCAACCCAGCTTCACTGCCACGTGCCATCTAAGCCCAAGTTACCCACAAGGCCTCCTTTCACCCAGCCTTTGCTTGGGCTTTTCGGGGGCCTCTGATGCTGCTAGTCAGGGCCGATATTTAAGAAGGGGGAGAGGGGTTTCAGAACATAGTGCTCAATAGATATCAGTGGTCAAGAGAACCAGCTCTGGAGCTAGACTGCTGGTCTTCAAATCCTGTGAAGGCTACTAACCAAGACAGTGGGAATTTACTTCACTCTCCATGTCTCTGCTGGCCCTTCTGTAAAACTTAGATAATACTACTACAGTGGGTTGTTGGAGGAGTAAATGAAATGATAAAGCACTTAGCAGAGTGCCCAGCACAGTGAGCTCTCAATAAATGTTAGCAATTTATTATTATTGTGGACCTTGCAGGGTGCCAGGCATGCTATCCAAGTCTGACATCTCAGACTGTCCTGGAGGCCTCATTCTATCACTCTGGAGAGTGTGTTCTGGCCATCTTGATTCCACGTGCTGAAAAATCAGTACGGTGTTAAAACAGACAGAGAAACAATTTTCTTCTTCATTAGGACTGCACTAGTGTGGCCCAGGCTTTGCTGTTTCAGATTCGACCAGGCAATATTGGGCTCTGAGTCCATGATGCCTGGATTCCGGTCTTAACTCCTCCTTTAACTGGCCAGTCTCTGACCAGCTCTGGACTTCAGCTTCAGTCTGTGGAGGGGGAGTGTTCCACATCATAATGGACTGTTCTCATCCCATTGAATCAGTGAATGATTCTCATAGGCCAGTAATTCCTGACCTCTTCCTAACTTATAAATCACTATTTCCTAAAAATGTGGAATGGTCCATATTATTTTTAATTCAGAGAGAATAAAAATTATATTTAGAAAAATTGGAAATTGTGTGATTTCCACCACTCCCCATCTAACAGAGGCACTTTCAGCCTCTCGGAGCTGTGGTAGGAGTCCTCAACCAGAGGATGTTCATCTCTGGATCAGACTGAAGAGACCTAGGGCACTCAAGGCCTGCCCCTGCCTTGTCTTCTGGTGTGTGAGGCCTCTCCCATCGGATTGGGCCAAAGACCCCGTGCACAGAAACGGAAAGCTAGTAAGGGTGGAAGCTTAGCAGGACCAGGTATGCATGTTTGTCCCTCAAATTCCTTTCATGATTGTTCTTTCATCCCTGTTCCGTATTTTCATTCCTATTAGAATACAGGTTGAAAAATTATCTGCAAGGAGCAGTTTTTGGGGTTTTTTCTTGGTTTGGTTTTTTCCTGCAAGGAGCAGTTTTGGTGTTTGCTTTTGTCATTGTTTTTTATTGTTTTGTCACAGCCTTTTCCAGAATCCGTTTCTCTTAAACTTTCCATCGTCTGGCTCTCCACAACCCTAAGAAAGGAAATATAGGAGTAATGTGCCCTTTAAGTGGTAATTGTGGGTCACATAAAATGGCCTGTCTCTGGAGAGCAATAGCATTTGGTGATGATGCTTTTCAGAAAGCCCAGGCCTGTGTTTTTTGTTTTTCAACTGAGCTTAATTGTCTAGCCCTGCGGTTGCCCATAGTTATATTTGCTGGTTGAAAGCCCTGGTAATAAAAAGAACTTTTTTTTTTCTTTTTTTAGTGTTCTGTTATAACTGTAGAGGTTAGTGGTTACATGATGTGCCTTTATAAAGAAAGTTGATGACAGTCTTCCCAGAAGGAAGCCTTGTTCTCAAACCCAGGGCACTTTACAAAGACAGTAGCCCTATTTCCCTTCTTACCCTTTCATCCCACACAACAGATTAGGGCATTATTTCTCAGAATGTGTCATGTATAGCATTGGTGGTGGTACACAAGTTGATTTAGATATATATTTAAACATTAAAATTTTTTTTAATGAACTAAGGTGTATTTTCTATTATAGCAAATGGTACTGATTTTCCACTTAAAGTAAGGACATAAAGTTTCCTCAGTAGTGATTTTAATACAATTGATTTGAAGATACATATTATGTATGTGGATAAGTCCCAAATCCCACAGGTGACCCAAATGATTGATGTTTAGGAATAATGGACTAGAGTTTCTAAGACACTAACTTTTCAACTTCCCTCTAGAAAGCCCTGGTGGGTTTTATGTTGCGAACGTTTCCTTGGAGTTTAATACTGTGTTACACACTCATTTTAAAGTTGACACTTTGTCTGTAGCTGAGATTCCATGACATCTTATTTATTTATTTATACTTATACTTTTGTGTGGTTCGGCCAGGCCTCTTGGAGTATGGGGGCTGTAGGGAGGGCTCCGGTTACGGGGACATTACTGACTTGGACAGTTAGCTTCGATTATACAGGGTGCAGGCGTAGAGAATGAGGGGAAAGGGGAGAGGGTGAGAGGTGTTTTTTCCTCCTGACACCTTCTAATTCTCTGTGCATATCCAACTGAGTGTCCTACAATTCAATTCTCATGCTAACTACTTGGAGTTAGCATCAGACTCCAGGTTTAAGAGTTCAGTCCCACAAGACTGTCCCCACTTCAGATGCCAGTTGAAAGTACTGGGTCTTCGGGTTACTGAAATTTCTGTCCAGCTTGGCTACAAGGTCAGGAGTTCCCACAACCACCCTCCTCAGGTTCAATAGTTTACTAGACCAACTTGCAGAACTCAGAAAAGTGCTTTACTTACTGCTACCAGTTTATTATAAAGGACACAACTCAGGAACAGCCAAAGAGATGCGTAGGGCAAGGTATAGGGGAGAGGGCTTCAGATCTTCCATGCCCTCTTCAGCACCTTGATGTATTTACCAACTTGGAAGCTCTCCCAACTCTGTTGTTCAGGAGTTTTTATGGAACTTTCACATAGACATGATTTATTAAATTTCTGGCCATTGGTGATCAATGCAGTCTCCAGCCCCTTACTATCCCTAGAGTTTGGGGAATGGGGTTCCAATCTTCCAATCAAGGCTTGGTCTTTCTGGCAACCAGACCCCATCCTGAGGCTATTTAGGGGCCCACGATTCACTCTTATCAGGAAATTCCAAGGGTTTTAGGAGCTCTGTGCCAGGAACTGGGGACAAAGACCAAATATCTTTCCGTGATATGATAAGGGGAAATAAATCTCCACACAAAGTCAAACACAACTCTATCCTTGCAAAAAGAATGAGAGCAAGAGGGAGCCTCAATATTCTAGACAGTTTGAATGTTCCATAAGTAAACTTAATCATATGGATTTTAACTCACCTTCTTTTTTTTTTTTTTGTGAGGAAGATCAGCCCTGAGCTAACATCCATGCCAATCCTCCTCTTTTTGCTGAGGAAGACTGGCCCTGAGTTAACATCTGTGCCCATCTTCCTCCACTTTATATGCGATGCTGCCACAGCATGGCCTGACAAGTGGTGCATTGGTGCACGCCCGGGATCCGAACCCGGGCCACCAGCAGTGGAGCGCGTGCACTTAACCGCCTTGGGGCTGGGCCCCAATTAACTTACTTTCTAATATAACTGTCCTCCAATTGTGGCAGGAAAAAGTCACTAAATTTTAAAATCTTTTAGTTAGAGCATTGTTGAATTTTTTATATTCATCTTTATTGATTTTATCTGGAATGCACACATGAGGTGTTCTGGATCACAGACAAATTAGTTATTCTTTCATCACTTTAAATATGTTATCACAACGCCTTCTGGCCTCTGTTGTTTCTGGTGAGAAGTCAGCTGTTAATCTATTTGGGGCTCTCTTGCATGTGATGAGTTGTTTTTCTCTCGCTGCTTTCAAGATTTTCTTTTTGTCTTTGGTTTTCAGTGTTTACATTTTGATGTGTCTGTGTGTAGCGTTATCCTACTTGAAGTTCTGTGAGCTTCTGGGATGTATAGATTAATATTTTTACAGCAAATTTGGGAAGATTCTATTATTATTTCTTCAAATATTTTTCCCTGCTTCTTTCTCTTTCTCCTATCCTTCTGGTATTTCTCCTTACACGTAGATTGGTGCACTTAAAGGAGTCTTGTATTTTTCTGAGGCTCTGTTCACTTTTCTTCATTCTGTTTTCTCTCTGTTCTTTGGATTGCTTATTTAATTTCTATTGATCTATTTTCAGGGTAACTGATTCTTCTGCCAGTTCAAATCTACTGTTGAGCCCCTCTAATGAATTTTTAATTTTGGTTACTGTACTTGTTAACTCCAGAATTTTCATGTAGTTTTCTCTTTATCAGTATTCTCTATTTGGTGAGACATTGTCTTCATACTTTCCTTTACTTCTTTAAGCATAGTCCTTTAGTTCTTAGAGCGTGTGTTGGCTACTTGGAAGTTTTTAAATCTGACATCTAGTCCCTTTCACAGGCAGTTTCTGTTGCCTACTTTTTCCCCTGCATATGGGTCACAGGTTCCTGGTTCTTTGCATGTCTTGTGATGTTGTTGAGAACTGGACCTTTTAGGTAATGTATTATAGCAGCTCTGGATACAGATTCCTCTTTCCTCTCTCCGGGACTTGTATTTGTTTGCTTTTGTGACTTCACTAGACTATTTTAGTGGAATCTCTTTCCCCTGCAGCATGTAGCCTTTGGTGTTATTTATTTATTTATTTATTTATTTTTTTTGTGAGGAAGATGAGCCCTGAGCTAACATCCATGCCAATCCTCCTCTTTTTGCTGAGGAAGACCGGCCCTGAGCTAACATCTATTGCCAATCCTCCTCCTTTTTCTCCCCAAAGCCCCAGTAGATAGTTGTATGTCACAGTTGCACATCCCTCTAGTTGCTGTATATGGGATGCCGCCTCAGCATGGCCGGAGAAGTGGTGCGTCGGTGTGCGCCCAGGCTCCGAACCCGGGCCGCCAGTAGTGGAGCACATGCACTTAACCACTAAGCCATGGCCCCTAGCCTTTGGTGTTGCTCCTCAGAGAGTGCAGCCTTAGTCATGCACACAGTCACCCTGAGATGACAGTGGTTTTAGCAGGGCTCTCTTTGACTGTCTCGTTCCCTGATCTCTTAGTTAAGATGTCTGCTTCATTTGGTATTACATTACTCCTATTAGGCTCTAATTACCAGTTGATTGCTCTATTGTTTTCAACAATGTCCTGGGCAGACTTGCTCAGCAGTCTGATCCAATTAAATTCTGGCAGAGATTGTTTTTGAGGTCAGTCTTTGAGGTTTTTTCTGACCCCAGGAGGGCTCTTCTTAGCTGCCTCTTTTTCTGGTTCTCTCTAGTGCATTAGCTGGGCTATAGTTTAGATCATTGTTCTTAAGAGGAGCTATTGTTTTCAGGAGTGCCCCTAGGCTTGAACTTTCCTGCACACTTTTTCAAATAAAGTCAGTTCCTTTGAGGAGTGCTTTGGAACTCTTTCTCATGGACTGCCTCTTCCCCTTGGGCAAACTGAGCCACTGCTCTGGGTGCTGGGCACAACGGTAGCCTCTGGTCTTCTCAGCCTGCTCTCCCAGGGTGGAACCTATGCTCCATGAGTGAGCTAGGGTGAAGGTGGTTGGGGTTCCAGTATTCTTGGCCTGCTGCTCCTGGGGTAGAGCCAGGACTAGGTGGGTAGGGACTGAGTGGAAGAAGGGAACCCCCAATCTCTTAGCCACACTCACCAGGAATTTAAATTTAGCCTCTTCAGCTTGGACTTGGAGGGGATGGAAAATGCTGGCAGCCTGCCCCTCCCAGTGAGATATGGTAAACCTTCCTTGGGAGCTGAGGGAGAGGGGGCCCTTGCTTCTTGGCCACATTCACCTGGAGTGGAGCTTTCATCAAATTGAGCTGGAGTGGGGGGAAGGAGGAGGGAGGATGAGGGTGGTGGCTCAGTTGCCACCTCTCATTGAACTCTCATTGTTCTTACCGAGATTTACTAGATTTTCTTGAATAAATGTTTCCTTATTTGATGTATACCCTTAGAAGAATTTCCAGAGACTTTGAATGTTTTTTTTTTTTAATAGTTTCCACCAGCTTTGTTTTGCTAGGAAGTGTTCCACAGAGTTTCTCACACATACATCTCGAAGTGGAACCAGATTAGTTATTACTTACATAAAAACTACATCAGTCCTGGGGCGACGCCATGAGAAGGAGCTGGAAAAACCTCCCACACAAGTGGTTGGACTATTCCATAGGCATGGGACTGAGAAAAATTGATTTTCTTTTCTTATACACAGGAGAAAGACAATTGCCTCTCCTTCCTCTCCCAAAAGGAGAAAAACCTTTGCTGCTTGGAGACAGGATGGAAAGCATTCCAGGTTCTCTGACCTTTTGCAATGTAAACACATCTCTCTGGGGGCCAGCTGGGTGGCGTAGTGGTTAAGTTTGCGCGCTCCGCTTCAGTGGCCCGGGGTTTGCAGGTTCAGATCCCAAGCACGGACCGATGCACCGCTTGTCAAGCCATGCTGTGGTGGTGTCCCATGTATAGAAAGTAGAGGAAGATGGGCACAGATGTTAGCCCAGGGCCAGTCTTCCTCAGCAAACAGAAGAGGATTGGCAATGGATGTTAGCTCAGGGCTAATCTTCCTCACCAAAAAAATAAGTAAACAAACAAACAAACAAACACACACATCTCTCTGGGGGTCAGATAACCTCTGCTTTTTGACCTAGAGATGTATCCAGGGTCTTGAGCCTCATTTTCCCTTGAAATATAAATACATATCTCCGGAGGTGGGTGAATCTATCTGGAGTTTTCTATCTATACAGTTGCAAATTAATTTTCCAAGACTTGCTCTTAGCCCAGGATCCCAAATTTTCAGCAAATTTATTCAGAAAACCCCAATTGTGCAGAAACACAAAACTCTTTTCTCTCTACCCCATGATTCCACCTCTTGTGTTTCTCCATATGGGCTACTGGTAAACTTTTCTATAATATGCCACATCATTGGTCATTTTGTTTTAATCTGACCAATAGGAGCTAGGACCAAATCCATTGGGGTTGTCTTAAACAGCACTTACCCAGCTATTGCCAGCAGGACTCCAAGGGAAGGATGAGGTCAATCTCATTGTATTGATCTTAGCCTCACCCTCCAAGGCTCTTTCTGGTTTTAGTCAAACAAATCTCATTTACCATAAAGGTCTACCTTAGAATGCCTGGTGGCTTTCTCAGGTTTCTGTATTAAATACCTTGCCTACCTGGCCCAAGGCATATACACAGGTACACCTGGTTGTATTAATGCTTTGCACAGACTTTCCTGTGGCCTGTAAGAAAGAAATCGGTGGCAAATTCTGTCATGCATATAACTGGCCCCAGTGAGCTGAAGCTGGTCTGAATGCCTTTGAGGCGAGGCCAGGTCATGAATCAGCTAAAGAGGGGAACAGATTTCATGCCACCGTACCATGGTGCTCCTGACACCGTCATCTGTCCCAGAGGTGTGGGTGACGTCTGGAGGTGTTCTGTGTGGAAAATGCAGGAGCTGGGACCATCTCCTCCTGTCTGTGGTCAGCCATCAGGCAGCAGGAGCATGCTCGGCAGTCCGTTTGAGTTTGGAGTGCCCACAGCAGCAAGGAAGGCAGTTAGGAGAAGGGGCACAGGGCAGCAGGTCCGGGGAGCAGCGCTGAGCAGTCTCCTTCTGGGAGGAGGGCTCCAGGAGCAGATTCTGAAAAACATAGATCATTAACCCTCTGCCTTCCGCCTTCCATCTCCCAAGTTTAAAATTTTCACTTCTCTGGGGCCTTGATTTTTGCTCTCCTTCCATTGTGACAAAGTCTGTGTCTCATTACTGTAACTTCACAGGCTTTTTCCATCAACCTCTCCTCTCACCCAGACCTTTCTTCCAGAAACATTGAGTGCAAGAGAGAAAAGTGCTCTTCACAGAACACTTTCACACAATTCAAACAGACTTAATTATTAAATCTAAATTTCCTAAGACACCTCTCATGCAAACTGATCTGGGATTTTGGTTAGGGGAGAGAGACAAAGATACATCATGTCCAGGAGAACAGTCAGGGCAGAATTCTGAATTTAAAATTATTTTGAAATACTGCCCCCGCCCAGATTGTCCTGACCGTGACCCAGTGAAAACCCTAGAGAGAGGGTCGGCCCTCCCTGGTGATGGCTGCACTGAGCAATCAAGCTGCCTGACTGAGGTGTGTGCACCAGGAGAAAGGTGAGACAGACCAGCAGCTGACTGTTGAGTGACCTCTGCCAGAACCAGACAAGGCACAAATCGCCCGACTGCAGAAGTCAGAAAGGCCGAACACAAAAAGCCAACAGCAATGAGATCTCCCTGAGAGAGGGCCCAGAGTCCCATCTGACTCAGTCTACCTGAGTGAGTGGAGGGGCCCTGCTTCTTGTGACTTCATCTTCCGTTGACTTGTACCTTTCCCAGGAATCCCACCATTAAAGAGTCAGGCTCGATCGGCGGGCCCTCCTCAGAGAACAGCCCTTTCCGCAGGCATCTGTGTGCAATCCAGACAGGTCCACCAGCATTCATGATTCGTTTCCCCAGCTCACAGCGCCACAAAGGGGTGTCTTTCAACAGTCTCAGAGTCCAAGTTCTGCTCAGGGAGCAGGGCGACCACACCTGTTTTCAGCTTAGCAGAGCTGAAAACCACAACAGGCATTGTGAGCCAGGCCAGGCAATTGAGGGAAACCTTGTGAATCCAGGATTCCCTCTGACTCCCCCAAAAAGGGCAGCGGCTTTTCATTGGTGGGGCAGCAGAAGAGGATAGCTGTCCCTTTCTCATGCAAAGCTGAGACACTGCCTAGCTAGCAAAGCCTTTCTTGTAAGGATTTTTTTTTTTTTTTATAATTTTATTTATTTATTTTTCCTCCCAAAGCCCCAGTAGATAGTTGTATGTCATAGCTGCACATCCTTCTAGTTGCTGTACGTGGGACATGACCTCAGCATGGCTGGAGAAGCGGTGCGTCGGTGCACGCCCCGGATCCGAACCGGGTCCGCCAGCAGCGGAGCGCGTGCACTTAACCGCTAAGCCACGGGGCCGGCCCCAAGGATTTTATTTTTAAAGCTCCTTTCATCTGTCAGTCATGGAATCCAGAGTTGACCCATTCCACAAATGGGTGCATCTGATTTCCACAACAGCTCATTAGCAAGCTTAAAGACTGCTTTGCAAAAAGGCACATATCTAGTAACCGTGCCAAAAACTCCTAAAATGTACCTTAATCTGGAAACTGCCTCCCTTTTCCTGCTCTCTGGGCATACTAAGTGTCCTAAGGCAAACATCACAGCAAAAATGCAGCACAGGGACTTGTTCTGTCTCTCACATCTAGAGTCTAATAAGATTTCAGGCCTCCAATTTGATGGTAAGAAGCCAACAGTTTTCCTTTTATTGCCGGAACCTCAGGGTTAAGAGGCATCTGTCCCACCCACAGGTGGCAACAAGCACGGGAGTCCTGCTAACATTTCTCTTTGCGGCTTTCCCTGATCGGGAGGAGACGGGATGGTCCCTCTCGAGCACTTATGACAAGCATGTAACATCCAGATCAATTTCTGGCATACATTCAGATGCAGAGGCACAGAAAACAGTACAAAGCTATTTTTTTTTTTTTTTTTTTTTGTGAGGAAGAACAGCCCTGAGCTAACATCTGTGCTAATCCTCCTCTTTTTGCTGAGGAAGACTGGCTCTGAGCTAACATCTATTGCCAATCATCCTCCTTTTTTTCCCCCAAAGCACCAGTAGATAGTTCTATGTCATAGCTGCACATCCTTCTAGTTGCTGTATGTGGGACGCAGCCTCAGCATGGCCGGAGAAGCGGTGCGTCGGTGCGCGCCCGGGATCCGAACCCCGGGCCGCCAGCAGCGGAGCGCACACTTAACTGCTAAGCCATGGGGCCAGCCCACAAAGCCATTTTTGAACTCCTTTTTCTTCCCAGTGCAAAGTTTTGCATGAACTGCTAGCAGTTAAAGTCAGCATTGACAGGGATAAAAATCACAGCTGCAGAGAGAAGCTGTTTCCTCCCTGGTGGGGAATGCAGAAATGAGGCAAAATGCAGGCTGCAGAGTGGCATTTGAGAACAACGCTCCTTTTCCACTCCCATCTAGCCTATGTGAGAAGTCCCCAGGACTCTTTCTGCTCGCTGACGGAGGTTTCACTCCACATTCCGCAGCATCTCCATCTACTCCGTGTTCCGTGTCCCCTCTCCACACGGGTACGTGGGTGCTAGTATCCAACAGAGCTGTCAACATTCAAATCTCCTGTCTACTCTCCTGTTTCCCCCTGTGTAAAGGGACTAGTGTGGTGCCTTCTGAAATGGGAAGATCAGCAGGGGTAGAAAGGGAACTGAGGATCAGAGGGGAGCAGAGAAGTGTCCCCAAGATAGTAACCCAGACACCTTCCCTGCAATATGGAGCAGCTTAGCTCTGCAATCCTCATAGACTTGCTGTGGCAGCTAATTAACTCTCCTCTCCCTTGTAGGAGAGAGTAACATAAGCTTCTCTTGTCCCACCAGAAGCCCACCTTTAAGAATTTCTGGGCCCACCTAGAGGAGAGAGCAAAATCCAAAAGTGCCATTCAGGCTGCATTTTCTAAGTCAGTCTCCTAATACCTGGCTGACAAACTTCCCAATCCTTTCACCGGATCTGCTACTAGTTCCCATGGGTGTTCTTCAAATCCTGCTGGCCAGCCTCAGGGCTCTGATCTTTCTCTCCCAGTAAACCGTGTGACAAACAGGATCCCATTATCCTTGCTGCCATGACTGTTGGACTTCTAATATTTATCTTTATGAATTTTATTCTGAATGCACATGAGGTGTTCTAGATCAGAGAGGGATTAGTTATTATTTACACAATAATAAAAACCATTATTATGTAAATAATTATAACTGCATCAGCACCCCTTGCCCCAGTGCTTCCCCTGGGGTGATGTGGTGGAAGCCAGATGGAAAAATCTCCAGCATGGACGGTCAGACACTCCATAGGTGAGAGATGGAGGAAATGAATTTTCTTAGCTTATATACAGGAGAAAGAGGCAACTGCTTCCTTCTCCTTTCCAGGAAGGAGGGAGAAAAACCTTTGTTGCTTAGAGACAGGATGGAAAGGATCCTGGGGTCTCCCTCTAACATTTTGGAATATAAATACATCTCTGTAGGAGCCAGAGCAGCCCTGGTATCTCCAGTTTTTATGACCTAGAGCCGTCTTCAAAGACTTGGGCCTCATTTTCCCTGGAAATGTAAACACACCTTCAGAGTTAGGTCAGTCTCTTTAGAGTTCTCTCACTATGTAGTTGTAAATTAACTTAGCTAAGGATCCCAAGTTTTCAGCAACATTTATCCAGAAAGTTCCAACTCTTCAGTCAAAGATTCTGCTTCTCTTGCTAATGATTTGCTCCACTGGGCCACACTGAGAGCAGAACGGATGCATGACTCCCATGGCCCAGCAGTGTGTGCTGCTCCAGGCAATTCCACAGGAACTGGCTTTGCTCTCCTGTGTCTGAGTTTAGGCACCAGGCGTTGCGCTGCCAGGCTAAAGAGTGAGGTGGCAGTGGGAAGCCCGGGAGATGGCTTAGGCAAGAGGGCTGGTGAAGTGAGCAGGAGTTGAGACAGCCTTCAGCATGTTGGTGGCGGGAGTGCTGTCTGTGTAGTCCTTGGGAGAGAGAGAATTTCATGACTAAATGGAGAATGTCAGTCTGAGACTCCTAAAAAGGAAGAAGAGGGGGCTAGAGCAGTTATAAGCTAGGAAGCAAGTGGATTTAAAAGATATGCTAGAGCCCGTTTGCTGGGCTGAAACCCAAGAGAATGAGGAAGAGAGAATGTGCGTTTGTTTTGAGTGGGGTTGGGGAGCCATGTCTGTGTGAATGGCAAGGGGAGAGGTCAGATAACCTCTGCAGGGGGACCCTGGCAGTTTCTGCCTGGACACACTCACAGCACGATGAGCACAAACCCGCACTCCTTCTACCAGAACATAATCTGAGAAAACATCTGGCTGCCTTGGGTCAAAGGTGCGGTAATGGATGGCTTCGAGTGAAGTGGGTGGTCGGCTCTTGGAAGCAGTGATCAGATGACCCTCATGTGTAAAGATCAGAGCCACTGATATTAAGCAAGACCTACAGCCTCTTTTAAGATTTCTCAGGGTGGTGAACTTTACATTTCATTTCTAAGGCAATGACCTTGTGAAAATATGCTCAAGTCCTACTGAGGTGCAGTCACATCTGCCCAGATGTAATATGAAGCCTTCTGTGCTGAAGAAAAGGGAATTCAGAATCTTAAAATTGGAAAGTTTATGTCTTAAAGTTTCTAATAGCCTAGAAGTACTTCTCAGTGAAACTACATTTATGTGAATTGTATCCCTGGAGTGGCTTTTATCTTTTAAAAGTTAATATTTCAGGGGGCCAGAAGAGTCTGTAATCAACTTGAAAGCAGCTGGAGCATGGCAGACAGTCTGGGAGAAGAGAAAAAGACCATTGATGCAGAAACTCAATGATGCTTTCCAGATTGGGGCAAAAGTGGTTCGGAGGCGGGAGAGAGGGTGGCTGACCGGGTAGAGCATCCCTGCTGAGGGCCACAGGGAGGCACCTGTGGGCATGGATAAGCCTCCCTGGATTCTGGGGCAGATCTTGTTCATTATTCTGGATCACCCAACCCCCACCTCTTCAGTAGGAGAGGAGCAGGCAAGTCTGCAATTGTTGTGATGCTTTTTGGTAAAGGATATATGTGTTTCTTGATAGTCTAAAGTAAAAGGCAGCATGATGTGTGTTTATCTCATGATGCAAAGTAGAGCCCTCTCTGTTTCCATCATCCCAGAACCCAGTCCTCGTTGGAGCAGGAGGCCTCTGCTGGGCTTAATCCACCACCACGCAGACCTAGCTGCAGAGACCTGGGGCCTGGGTGGATCCGGGCTGTTTCAGGACCAAAGGCAACTTTCTTCAACAAATGGCAGGGATTACCCACCCCTGAAATATTTGCCTCTAAATCCTGAGTTAATCTTACATTGATGTTAATGGTGATATTTACTTATTGGCTCTATTTCACAAGACTTCCTTTCAGGAGAGATTGAAAGGCATCCCGTTCTCAGGGCTGTAACTGTAGATACCCATTTTGAGAGCCAGCTGTACAGCTGTGACAGTTCTTAACTTCTCCTCTGTGATTTCTATGTGCAATAAGCACATCCTTCTTCATTGAGAGGAGGGTGCCTGTTGTAACCTTTTTAGTACAGACTTCCCCAAGCAGTTAGAAATTAGCAATACTAGCTAAAGCCTCTGCATCTCATTCTTCTCATGGCATGTCCCAGACTTGATGTGATATGGGTAAAGCAACAGGAGCCCTGACACCTCTTCTGTAAATACCCATCAGTGTGGCATTCTAGCTTCACAGCAGTTATGGTGCTGAAATAAAAGCATCCAGCTGGTATAAAATCCAGAAGCTTTAATCAAGCCCTCAGCAAGACAAACATTTTGTCCACAGCAGAAAATATGAAGAGGAGATAAATGTCAAATGTCCTTGACTAAGTATTTTGGTTAGAAATGTGTTTTGTTGCAGATTATAGAAAACCTTCTAAAAATGGCATGAACAAGTGAGGGGTAGATTTATCTCATAACAAGAAGTTTGGAGGTAGGCAGCCTGGGGCCAGGCACGCTGGCTCAGCACGGCTGTCAGACACCTGGGTTCTTTCTTTCTTTCTGCTTTGCCTTCCTTAGTGGATGGTCTTTTGACATCATGCTTGTCACCTCATGGTCACAAGATGGCTACATCTTCTTCAAGATCCAGACTGGAAGAAAGAATCAAGAATGAAAGGGTAAAAGATAAAGGAAGTCCCTTTTCCTTGTGAGGCCTCTTCTGGCAGTGGCAGCCAGCTGCCTTTATCTGATTGACCACAATGATGTCACATGTCTGCTAGTTTTAAGTAAGGCTGGGAAATGGGGTGTTATGCTTTCCTGCCTCCACGTTAGAGGAAGGCAAGGAAAAAGGTGGTTGAGAATATGTGTTGAATGTGCCAACCTACAGTATTTGTCACAAGGGGTCACAACAAAATATTACTGAGTAGAGCAGACCGCTGAGGCATGCCTCTCAGAAACAGAGGAGGGCTCGCAGTAGAGGCTTTGCCAACGTAAGTTGTTTTCTCCCGGGTGGAGAGGTCGTGGTCAGGACTGGTGTTGGGAGTTGGGAAAAGAAAAGTCAGGACTGGCTGAGAAATCCATCCACGTGCAGAACCAGTGCCCTACAAGTACTAATACTGATATGGAACAAGGGATGATCAAGTTTAATATCCCTAATTTGGGAAGAGAAGTTAGAGTGCTAATGTCTTTGAAGGGAAGAGAGGTTAGGAGAGGGGACCACAGGGCCTGAAGGGCCTTGGGGCTGAGTGTGAATGAGTTTTAGTGTTTTTAAAAAATCAGCTGGTTTGAGTCATCCACATCCTTCCCTCCCAGCCAGGTGTCCCTGCATTTCTACTCAAAGAGAGGGTGGTGGTCATGGGGGAGGGATGCTAGAGGCTTAAAGGGCTCCCTGGAGTAGGGCCACCTCTGTATCTTTTCTATATATCCATGTGCTGTCTGACAACCAAATCGTGGGGTCCCATCATAAATGGCCTAAGGCCTCTGCAACTCAACTGGTGGTCGGTCGACATTAGTGGACATATCACTTGAAAGGAAAAGGGCCACTGATTTACTAATCCTGACAGGTTGAAGTGTGGTTATTAAAGAAGATAGCACTAAGGATGCCTGCTGTTGAACAGCCCAGCCTTCTGAGGGAAGACTGTAGCTTTTCAGCAGAGGGCATTTCCCAGAAGGGGAGCCATTTGTCTAGGAGTCCAAAATAAACATACCGTGCTTGAGAAAGGATTTCAGCTTCCATGGTAGATAACCCGACCACCCTTAGATCTACAGCCAGTTTCTGAGTCTTGCTGCTCTTTTGTTTCTAAATGCAGAGGAAAGTGTTTGCATTCTTTTATTTTATGAAAATAAAAGGGAGACATAGAGAGGGGCTTGGTTTTGCTGGCCTGAAAGCTTTCTTCTTTTTGTTCCCATTTTGTTTGCTTTTCTGAACCTATTTAAAGTTATAACACAATAGATCTAATTATTTAAAGCCATGGAAAATTTGCATAGCATCTTATCTCTGATAAGATGTGCTTTGTTACAAGATACTTTCGTTTTTTAAAAGTTCAAGATTAATTTTAATGTTAAAGGAATTTGGAAATTCTGTATTGGATAAAAGTGCAGTTTAAAATCAGAGAAGCTTCTTGGATTACTTAGAACAAAACATCCTTTTTTATTAAACTTGAGTGTATCTGCAGGCTGTTTTATTCATGCTCTATTGTCATCTCTAATGCAGGTAGAAGATAGCTTTCCCACAGTGATTCAATACAGGCGCCCAAAAAGATGGTCTCAGATTTCATGTGTCTGGGTGATTAGCTGAGTTTGAGCTGCTCAGTTAAACTGTTTGAAGGTCAATAACGCATGAATTTCTGGCAGGCTGCCCAGCACAGAGTCCATAAACATACTTGTATAGGGACTAAACATTTTTATAGTAGGGAAATTTTGTGTTTTGAATATGAAATAAGTAATGTTAGGATTAGTTTTGCCTAGAATTTTATTGCAAATTCATGTTTTAGTATGACACAAAAAAGTTCTCATGTAAATGCTTTCCAAATTTCCAAAGAAATCTTTGCTCTCTTTTGCACATTTGGTAGCACAGTCTCTTATGGACCTTAAAATCAAATGCAAGCGCCCTGAATTAAAATGTCAGAATTTAGATTCCATGAGGAGGCCCTCTGGGAATGTGTTTAGGTGCCTTAAAAATATAAATGAAAATATTGCATGATAGTTATTTTTCTTCACCTAACGTTTTCCCGTAAAACTTTTTGTCCCTGAAATTTAACTAGAGCATTCAGATATCAGAATAAACACACTCAATTTTGATAAAGATGCTTTTACTTCAAGGATTTTTTCCGTGGACTAAGCAGACACAGGCTTGGGCCAGACAGATTGTAACTTGATTTTGGTTCTGCCTTTCTCATTTGGAGACCTGAGGTCACATGGTTTCTTTGCATCTGGCTGTTTCCTCTAAAATGGTCATGATACCAAACCTCACCTTAAACTGATTGATAATCACCCTCCAGACGTGGGGTGAGTATGTTGTTTGAACCCCAGTATTGCTGCCCTTGTGTCAGACCTTCACTCGGTGCTGGGACCCATCACTGTCATACTTATGTTGGTTTGTGCTCTGCACACCCACCAGCCCTGGGGAAAATAACCTCGCTGGACAGCCCACCATGCTGACACCAGCGCTCCCATTTATGACAGTGCAAAGTTTAGGCTTGCTTTAATTTTACTAAAGCCTCCAACTGATGATCTGTAACTGGCAGATTTAGGAGTCTAGTGTCCCTGGTTGACAATTTCTTCACAGTTCTTGGGGAGGGTTTGCTTGGTCTACTCCAGCTGCCTTCTCTGGGTCTGACAGAAGGCAGTCTTACTGTGTTCATATTTGTCATGAATGTGCCTCTTGCCGTTTTGCATTGGGGCATGAGTATTCGTGCCTCAAGAATTGGCGAGGAAATGTCTCTTTCAGCTACTTTTCTTTGTGGATAGAAAACAGCCAGGATAAAGTATTCTTCTAGAGGCCTTCTACCTGAGGCATATGGAGGAGGCCTTTGTGTCCTGACATAAAGAAACCACCCCCTTTTCCTCAGAATTTTGATGAGGTGTTTGATAGCACCAGATTATTGTTGAGCTATTGTCACCAACTCCAGGAGCAAAGCCACACTTTTCCAGGGTTCTGCTCCTATTGGCCGGGGGCTTTCTAGGCCACTGTTGTTAGGCACCAGGGGGCAGGGATTGATTGCCTGGGTTATATGAATTTATGTCCATCACACAGGAGGCAGATTCTAGTCACAGTTTTAGGATCCCAAGCTATAAGGGGCCTGCCCTGGACTTTACTGGATATCATCGGCTTTTGATAGTTAAGAGCTTCACATTTTCATTTGCTGATTGAGTGTCTACATGCTACATACATTTGCCTTCCACTATTTTGCCCCCCAAAAAAGTGGACTTTTAAAGAATAATTGTTTTAATACTCATCATAATTTGCCTCATCATAACTTGGAAATTTAAAAAAAATTTATATACCAACTAAATCCTTTGGAAATACAGCAAGGTATCAATAAATTAACAAAAATGTCCTTTGCAGAAAAGGTGGCATTAAATGTAGCGGGCACAAATCTATATGGTTCTGCTTTGTTGCTATTTTTTGTGAAACCAGTCTTTCAGCCTAAACATTTTTCCCATTTCCGCAGCACCCAAGAGTACAAGACTGTATAAACAGAGAGAACATTGTTGTGAACTGTTTACTCTGACCCACAGCCTCTCCTAGCGTTCTGATCTGTGCTCCAGCTCAAGGGTCAGAGGTACACAGCAGGCTTGGACTTAAGGGTGCTCTTCAATTACTCCATAGTAGTTGAAGATAAAGCCAAAGGGCTAGCCTTGTTTTATTGTGAAATCTGGTTACATCTATAAGTGGGATCTTCTACAGAGAAAGTTAATTTTTGTATTTTAATTATTGTATTCCAAAAATGCAAGAAATGCAAAGTAACTGAAACAAACTGTGGCTGTAGCTTAAAAATGATTCCTGCATCTGTCACAAATGTTCCCATGTCAGCGTTTACTCTGCTTTCCTGCACAAAAATCTCTTGATGATTTATGCACCTGACGACGTATCTTAGCAACGGCTGTGAAGGAAACACATTGAGAACCTTTCTCTAGGCTTTGTCTAGAGGAAGCTCCAAAGCAGAAGTTAAATGCAATTTAACACGTTCTCTAAAATGCAGTTAACGTACAGTTGTATTAAGGAGAAAAAAAGGCAATTTGTCTTCCTAGTTTGTAGTAGTTTTGTTTACTCTTTTAAAATACACATTCCCACACCATGGTAGGAATTAATGAATAACATTTTTAAGAGTGTCTTTGGATTTGGCAAGCAGTGTTAGGATTCTTTTTAAAAAGTTGTTTGTAATTTTAAGATATGTAAGAAAAAAGTTCTGTTTCTCATACATTTCTGCTTATTAACTAAAAGTAGTGCTTTCTGAAAAATTTTTTAACTTTTATTTTGAAATAATTGTAGATATTGTTAACCTAAAAATAAAGAGCCAAAATGAGAGGCAGAGGCATTTATTTTGGGATCAAAGAATTGCAGTTCCAGGAGCACAGATTCAGGTAGAAACCCAAATAGTATCCTGATTACAGGAGAGGGCCTCAGAGTTCTTATGGGGAAAAGGGAGAAAGATGAGGTAAGTTGTATTAAAGAAGAATCCGTTGGTGCTAGATGAGGTAAGGCTAGATTTGTACTTTGTTGATCGGTTAGCAATTCAGTCATCAGCAAAGTCCAATTTTATCAGTTCTTACAAACAGGATATTCTTGTCCTTACTGACTTGTTGGAATGTTGGCAGTTTGGTCCAGTTTGGAAGATAAAGAAAACAAGATATGCAAGGCAATTCCTCTGAAATGGCTGCTCTGACTCTATTTTAATATGGCTGCACTCATACCAACTTTCACATTTTCCCCTTTTGATCAAGATCTTTCTCCAAAAACGTTTGCTGATCAAACACTGGAAAGCATTGCTGATCAACTACTGGAAAGCATTGCTGATCACCCATCAAAGCATCATTGGTCCCTCATCTCCAGGAAGACTCAGTCCTGGTGTGTCATGTCCCACATAGGAGGGACAGTGGTTTCCTTAGGAGCCTTTAGACAACATTTGAGCAACAAGAGCCCCAGAGCAGAGGAAGGCTCTACTGCCAAATTCTTTTAAGGATAAACATCTTATGCAGTTCCTTGAAGTTTCTCGTGTGAAGTTTCATAAGCCTTAGTAATCGTTTCAAAGTGCTGAGTGACCATTATTTGAGTGGTGTTTTTATAACATCGAGCTATGTAGAGGAGACAACGTTTACCACAACAAGAATTCCTATAATAACAAACAAAATGCTAAGTCCAAGTTGAAGAATAGACCTGAATCAGGCAGCTAAAGAGATGAGAGCAGCCAGCTAAAGAGATCAAAGAACCATGGGATGTCAGTGGACACTGAATTAACCATTTGACTTGTGCCTGAATTCTAATTCTTACTCTACCTTGCCAGAGGTGTTTACCCAAGTAAAACAAGAGGTATTTACAACAGGTACAAATGTTACGTCTTAAATCTCTGGGGATTTGATTAGTTAGGCAAGAATTGTAGACACTTAGCACAAGGAATTAGAGGAGGAATGGTGGAGAGATTGGTAATTAAATGTACTAAAGGATTCTCTAGATTCGTCTACAGAATGAGGCTTCTGATGACAAATTTAATAGTCAGAAGGATTTCTCCTTTTGTAATAGATTGGGAGATGCAGATAAGAGTATTATGTTCCCAAGAAAGAGAGGAAGAAAATAAGATAAGAAGCAACAGTGATTAAAAAGTATAGACCTGGTCCAGCCATCTTGGGAAAGCTGTCTGCCTCCAATGTGGGCTGCTTCTCTTCCTAGTCAATTTGATTTGAAGGTCTTCAGCATTTGTATAGGACCAGATCTCAGGTGGAGCATTCTTTAGCTGTGAGGTGTATCTCCAAGGTTCAGTGCCTTCTAGTTCTGCAGGAGTGTCCGTGGTCAGGAGCACTTGGTAAGGTCTTTTCCTATGGGGTTCAAGGGCTGTCTTCCTCTGATGATGCTTCCAGAATACCCAGTCACCAGGCTCTAGGCTGTGTCCGACAGGATCCTTTAAATGGGAATCCAGGAAAGCTTCTTTAATCTGTTGATGATAGGCTTGAGTATAAGACATTAGAGAGCTGGTCATACTAACATAAGACAACAAGGGATCAGCAGAAGGTTGTATACCAAAAGACATTGATCTGCTGGTGACTTATGAGTGAGTTTATGTTTTCTGAAAGGGGGTACTTGGAACAGTCAGTGAGATCAAAGGCAATACCTTAGTCCAGGAGAGTCCAATCTACAGGTATATAACAAAATCTCAAAGACAATTAATGGGACTAGAATCTAATATCTACAAAGGTGCAAACATAATTTTTCTCTCTACAATTACTCTCATTTTTTTTTTTACCAAAGATAATCACAGTAAAACTAATTTGTTTATTTTAAAACTTGGCCTTATTATTTATATAAATAAAAATAAGAATATTCACTGAGAGTTTCTGAATTCTGGAGGGATCAGGTAGGGAGAAAAAGTAAATGTTCCATCTTTCTTCACAAAGGTATATCGTACCAGATTGTTGACAGCTTATGAGAAAAGATTAATTTTGATCTGGAAAAACAAAACATTAACATTCTCCTCAGTTCATGTAGCCCCATGTAATTAATATTTATTCTTGATTTTTTGTTAGCAGTTTTATGAAGCCATCAGTCTCTCTGTTAAGAGTTCTGTAATTTCTTACCCAGTTCAGTTTTATGATGTGAAAGTTTATCAGAAACCTGTAGAGTGTCAGAGTCCTTTCCATGGATCTCTCTGAAGATGAAACATTTTTATAAAAGCATCAGTAAACCATAACTATCCATAAATGACAAAAGACTTAACACTGTAATGCAATTGACAGAGAAACTTGGTTATTTTTATGACGTACACATTTTAAGATAATAACTAGACTTATAAATGATAATATTATACCAGGACATATCAAAATTTTTAAAATTTCATATAATTTCTAAAACATTTATGTTAATAATATTCACTCACACAATATAACCTAATAAGTTTTATCATCACTTATTTGACAGTGCTTCCCACGTAATTTAACATATCTGATAAGACTAATTCGTTTAATTTCCTTCTTTTTGTAAGGAGAGAGAACAAATCTTTGAGATGTTTCAGGGATCCTCTGAGAAATCCCAAAGTTAGCTAGAGGTAAAAAAGACTTCATTTAGAATCTGATTTTGGGAAGTTTGTCAAAAATATCAGAATGTTTTAAAACACTTGGTCAAATAGGATCATGGGTCACTATGAAACAATGCTTAGTTATCCTTTTAAGCGTGGTGAGAATTAAAGACTTTCAGGCAAAAAAAAAGACTTTCAGGCAAATTCAGGAAGTTAAATGATCAGATCTGGTAATTAAAGATCTGATCAAAATAATACAGGAAATTATTTTGATAAAACATAAAATCCCTGCCATTGAGGTAGACTACTCAAAAGTAAAGAAAAAAACCTTTCATAATCTCTTTATCAAGAGCAGGAAAAAAGTGCAAGAAAATCTTATAATTTTAATAGGAAGAAAAGCAAATTCTAATGTTGCTCCAGCTTACTTTTGATATTAAAACTCGTTTACTTAATTAAATTTGTTCCAGTCTTGGCCATGCACAAAATTCTTTTGTCAGGGTTCCTCTTCCACAAACATTCTATAACTTTCTTTTTTACATTCAGAATTTGTCCTTTCTTCTTTTCCATAACTTTTTACTTTTTAGGACCAATTAACTTTTTTAACAAAACTATCTCCATTTATTATGCCTTTTTTTTTTTCCTGAAAACATACATTTTCTCATAGAGTACATTATTTTAACATGGCACAAGGCATATTTACTAATAGATCCAAACATCTTTTAGCTTTTCTGTAATAAGAAGCCAATAATTAATGTCTAATATTTTATCTGGAAATTATCTAGATATTTAATGAATTTCCAATCATTTAGTTTAACTTAGCAAAACTCTAAAGTTTCAAGTTACCAAAAAGTTTTGAAGTTATTTTTTAAGTATACATACCATAAAACATAATTATTGCAATTAAAAAATTCTTTTTTTTTTTTTTTTTGTGAGGAAGATCAGCCCTGAGCTAACATCTGATGCCACTCCTCCTCTTTTTGCCAAGGAAGATCAGCCCTGGGCTAACATCTGTGCCCATCTTCCTCTACTTTATATGGGATGCCACCACAGCATGGCTTGACAAGTGGTACGTCAGTGCGTGCCCGGGATCCGAACCTGTGAACCCTCGGGCCGCTGCAGCAGAGCGCGCATGCTTAACCGCTATGCCACCAGGCCGGCCCCCAAAAATTCTTATTGCATTAACATCTATTTAATTCATTTGTTCTTAACAGTCATACTTAGATTATTTATAAAAATCTCATAAGACGTTAAAGCAGTTAGCCATCATCTTATTTTTTTCTTGCTGGCAAACTTTGTAATAGAGATAACATGAGCTTGTTTGATAACCCAGGTAGAATAAAAGTTGCATGTTTTCATTACATCCAACGTTGATAACTCTGAAGACTTGACTATTTTAATTAAACTGACAAACTTAAATTAGCTTTAATATTGAATATTTTCCTAATCACGTGATCCTGAAATTCATTTGGGTTAGTTTCTGTTATATTTTTGAGAGTATACTCAATTTATATAGTGCTTATTTGTTTCTAAGCCAATTAAGTAGAGCTCTCTACAAGTTAAACTTGATAATACCATTCAGAGGTAGAAAAATATCACACATTTATAACATACATAGGTGTAGACACATATACATAGAGACCCCATAGCTATTGTTTTAAAATTATTGCCATGAATCAGGTATAGTAATACAAAGCTCACTAGTTATAAAAAAGAATAATTGGATCCAAATTTTGTTTCTGGCAGGTAGAATAAATTAAGATTACCTGTTTAAGAGGCTAAACCTTTTTTTTTGTTTTCCTACTAATATTTGTGGAGGAGACTTTTAAGATGCTTGATTTTGGGTAAGGGTGCATCTATAGCCATTTGCCCTCTTTTTCCCGCTTCAGTCTTAGGATTTGGGGATGGTCTAAATAAGAGTTCCCAGAGAGGTTGCAAGCCTTTTCAGATAAATAGGGGAGATTTTTGAATTGGTGAAAGAGAATAGGTAGAATCTGAATTGCCTCTAGAGCTGCATTTCCAGTTTTGCAAAGATTTATAAGATAAGGATGGTTGCTTTCAATTCCTCAGAAATTGGGTTGTAACTTAAATGACATCATAGGTTGATCTACCTGTCCAACTACATCATCCCTAATTTGCTTCTTTCTCTCTGAGTACACAGTTTATTTTAACTTAGGGAAGAAAGCCAATAAAAATTCCTATCAGACTCTGAATATCAGGTTTTAATTTGGCCAATTTTTGACCACAGAGCTTCAAAAAAAAAATCCTTCTAAATATCTTGCCATGGGACCAGGCTGGTGGCGTACTGGTTAAGTTTGCATGCTCCACTTCGGTGGCCTGGGGTTTGTGGGTTCGGATCCCAAGTGTGGACCTACATACTGCTCATCAAGCCATGCTGTGGCGGTGTCCCATGTACAAAGTAGAGGAATATTGGCACAGATGTTGGCTCAGAGACCATCTTCTTCAAGCAAAAGAGGAAGATTGGCAACAAATGTTAGCTCAGGGCTGATCTTCCTCACCAAAAAAACCTACCTAAATATCTTGCCAGTTTTCAGCTGGGGTCAAACAGTAAATACTTCTGGCAGTATTAAACGACTCTAAATTTTTTTTTTTTTCCTGGGGAAGTTTCGCCCTGAGCTAACATCTATTGCCAATCTTCCTCTTTTTGCTGAGGAAGATTGTCCCTGAGCTAACATCTGTTGCCAATCTTCCTCTATTTTGTATGTGAGCTGCTGTCACAGCATGGCCAATGATAGACAAGTGATGTAGGTCTGTGCCCAGGAACTGAACTTGGGCCACTGAAGTGAAGCATGCCGAACTTAACCACTAGACCACCGGGGCTGGCCCAACAACTCTAAAGTTTTTAACTTTAATTTCCCCTTGGCTGTTTAAGAAAATAATATAGCATTTTATCAGGAAAAAAAGTCTCAAGAGTTTCATTAACTCCAGGAGAGGCCCATACAGGGACCCTCCTTCAAAGGTAGATATGGGGGTGTCTGTAAAGCCATCAACTTGGTGGACTTTTGTTTACAGTTGTGTAGTCTTTTCTTTCAGGTACATCTTATCTCTTTAACTTTTCATTAGCTTTTTTTGCAACAGAAGTTTCAATGAAGTTATTTTGGAATTTCGAAGCCTTTCTTTTTAACTGCACCTTTTGAATGATGTTATCTAATTATAATGTTTCTTCTATTGACCACTGTAACTCCCCTGAGGCTGGTGGCACTTTGGTAGGACCCCAGTCACAAGTGGATTTTAACCCCCATTTCTGCCCAACCATATCTGGCTGTGTGTAAATGGGGTGCAACCCACATTTCTGCCCAGCCACATCTGGCCACAAATGGTGTGCAACCCACGTTTCTGTCTGACCATATTTTGGGGCCCCCAACTGGATGGTTACCAAGCCAAACTCTCAGGACATGAAACAAGCTTAGTAAGATTTTGCTGTTCTTTGGAAATATTTGCAGCTTCTAAGACCATAGTTTTTAAGCAGGTGTGCCAGAAGGTGGCACACTTGACTCTTTAGAAATTAAAAGTCTTATTTTTGGTCTTAAGTCTGTGGTTCTCAAGTGTAGTGTGCAAAAAGACAAGTTTTGGAAGCTCAAAAGAGCCCCAAAGTGGCCACTGTAATTTTAAATCTTTTGTATTATTGATCCACTGGGACAAATATACAGGATCATAGTTCTTAAATATAAAACCAACTGGAGTTCCAAGGGAGGAACTTCTTGGGAAACTTTAGAAAATGAAAATTTTGTGGTAAAAAAATAAAAAGCCATGCAAACAAGAATGACAATAGGGAAATCTCTCAATTTAGAGTACTCACTGACCAAGGAAAAACTCCTCCTGAGAGAATCCCCTTCTGCAGCAATGACCGCCAGCTGAAAAGTCTGCACCAGCACTGAGACAATTGTTTCCTGGGCAGTTGCCCCTGGTCCCCAAAAGAGGCACTGACCTCAACCAAATGGAGGGAAGTCAGAACCTGAGAGGATTCGTGACTGGAAGAGTCAGTGATCTGGGAACATTGAGCACAAGGGGCTCATGTAGGTATTTTACCCAGTTCCAGGGGACACTGGCCCACGATTGCTTCAGATCCCACTTCTGACACCATGTATGTTACCCTAAAAATAAAGAGCCAAAATGAGAGGTAGAGAGGTGTTTATTTTGAAATTAAAGAATTGCAGTTCGGAGAGCACAGATTCTGGTAGAAACTCAAATAGTGTCCTGATTACAGGAGAGGGGCTCAGGGTTTTTATGAGAGAAAGGGAGGAAGATGAGGTAAATTGTATTAAAGAAGAGTCCATTGGTGCTAGATGAGGTAAGGCTAGACTTGTACATCATTGATTGGTTAGCAATTCGGTTATCAACAAAGTCCAGTTTCGTCAGTCTTTACAAACAGGATATTCTTGTCCCTACTGACTTCTTGGAACATTGGTGGTTTGGTCCAGTTTGGAAGATAAAGAAAACAAGATGTGCAAGGCAATACCTCTGAAATGGCTGCTCCAGCTCTATTTCTTTTTAAAATTATTTTATTGAGGTCATATTGGCTTATAACGTGTAAATTTCAGGTGTACATTATTGTATATCAGTTTCTGCATGACGTTCACCACCAATAATCTAGCTTTTATCTGTCACCATACATATGTGCCCCTTTACCCCTTTTGCCCTTCCCCCACCCCATTCCCCTCTGGTAACCACCAATCTGTTCTCCTTATCTATGTGTTTGTTTTTTTGTTTATCTTCCATATATGAGTGAAATCATGTGGTGTTTGTCTTTGTCTGGCTTATTTCACTTAGTGTAATACCCTCAAGGTCCATCCATGTTTTCGCAAATGGCACGATTTTGTCTTTATGGCTGAGTAGTATTCCATCATATATATATATATATATATATATGTATATGTATATATATATATATATATATATATATACACACACACACACACACACACACCACATCTTCTTTCTCCATTCATCCGTTGATGGGCACTTGGGTTGCTTCCATGTTTTGGCTATTGTGAATAATGCTGCGATGAACATAGGGATGCATAAATCTCTTTGAATTTTTGATTTCATGTTCTTTGGATAAATACCCAGTAGTGGGATATCCAGCTCTATTTTAATATGGCTCTACTCATATCATTTTTCACAATATGTAAGAAGTTACAAAGAAATGTACAGGAACATCCCTTGCACACCCCGTCTCCCCCATGAAATCTCTATTTTGTTTGTTAGTTTTCCTGTGAAAAGAGGAAACAAACTTAAGGATTGAATTAGAATATGGGCTGCTTCAGGTCTAACCCAAAGGCATAGTGGAGACCCAAGTACTGGACCCCAGTATACCTCCTTTGTTTCATTTGTACAGAAATGGGCAGCCACTGGCAGGAGGCACAGCAGGGGCACAGGACATGTGCTGATTTTTTAGCCACTCATCTCTTTCCTTTTAATGTCTCCCCGTCTTCTCCTATCTCAAAATTTAAAGTGACTGGGGTTAGGGTAGAGGTGAGGTGAGACTTGAATGTGTATTGTGTGGTCGAGCAAAGCCTTTTTAGGTTTTGCCCTCTACTTCTCCAATACTCTACCCCTTATCTTACTAGGAGAGGAGACCACCCACCTTTTTTTTTTTTTTTTGTGAGGAAGATCAGCCCTGAGCTAACATCCATGCTAATCCTCCTCTTTTTGCTGAGGAAGACTGGCTCTAAGCTAACATCTATTGCCAATCCTCCTCCTTTTTTTTCCCCAAAGCCCCAGTAGATAATTGTATGTCATAGTTGCACATCCTTCTAGTTGCTGTATGTGGGACGTGGCCTCAGCATGGCTGGAGAAGTGACGCGTCGGTGCGCGCCCGGGATCTGAACCCGGGCCGCCAGTAGCAGAGCGCACGCACTTAACCGCTAAGCCACGGGGCTGGCCCCCGCCTTTTTGAATTAAGAATTTCTTGTCCACATGAAGTGGGGGCAAGAAATCAATTTAAGATCACATACAAGAAAAAGTCATAGTGTTTTGGGAGATGGAGAAGAGAGATATATAAAAATTTAAAGTCACTTACAACATCCATTTATGGTAAAATAACATCCATTTATGATAAAAACTCTCAACAAAATGGGAATAGAAGGAAAGTACCTCAACATAATAAAGACTATTTATGACAAACCCACAGCCAACATCATACTCAACGGGGAAAGACTGAAAGCTATTCCTCTGAGAACAGGAATGAGGCAGGGCTGCCCACTCTCACCACTCTTATTCAACATAGTACTGGAGGTTTTGGCCAGAGCAATTAGGCAAGAAAAAGGAATAAAAGAAATCCAGATAGGTAACGAAGAAGTGAAACTCTCACTATTTGCAGATGACATGATTTTATATATAGAAAACCCTAAAGAATCCATTGGAAAACTATTAGAAATAATCAACAACTACAGCAAAGTCGCAGGGTACAAAATCAATCTACAAAAATCAGTTGCATTTCTGGAGTGACGTCAGCATCATGGCGGAGTGAGCTTTCCCGTGAATTCTTCCCCCACAAAATACAACAAAAGTAACAGCCACAGACCAACAACGGAATCCCAGACAGTCAAAAGCTGGAGCGGAGGGATCCACACTGCCGCACATCTGAGAGCGGAACGTGCTGGGCCCCCGGAGGAAGTGGGGAGAGGTAAGGAGAACTCCGCTCCCTCCCCATCAGATCAGCGATCCGGTCCGCGCGGCTCCCAGAGAGGGGGGAGGGGCGGCCCTCGGCGGGAAACTGTAGCTCTTCGGGCACTCTCAGCCAGTGGGAAACTCCCGCACAGAGGGCTCAGAGGAGCCACAGGGCTACCATCAACATCTGAGCAACCCAGAGAGCGGATAAAGAGGGGCAAACGAGAAGCCTCCCACGTCAGGGACCCAGAGGGCAAAAGAGAGAGCTCCCCCCTCCCCACAACCCGGAGTCTGCAGCTCGACCAGATCTAGCGGTCCGAGGCAGACCTGAATAAATTGGACTGGACCCGTGGATCGCAGTGGGGAAAAGAAACAAAACAAAACAAAACAAAACTGCGGATCGCAGCAGAAAAACTGGGGCAGAGCGCAGGGGGCTTAGACTACACAGCCCTTTACCACCACACAGTGGCGGCAGCTGGAAAGTGCAACCAGAGACTTCCAGGATGAGGAAAATCAAAACCAACACAGGAACCACAATGCAAAAATATATGAAATCACCAGACCAGAAACAAAATGACAAGCAACCAGAAATCAACCCCGAAGACACAGAAATCCATAAACTAAATGACAGAGATTTCAAAATAGCTATCATAAAAACACTCAACGAAATACGAGACAACACAGACAAACAATTAAATGAGATTAGGAGTTTCTTCACAAAAGAGATTGAAATCATAAAGAAAAACCTATCAGGGCTGATGGAGATGAAGAACACAATGGAGGAGATAAAGGAGAATCTGGAATCTTTAAAGAACAGAGCTGACAATATGGAGGAAAGAATTAGTACTTTAGAGGATAGGAATACAGATATACTCCAGATGGAAGAAGAGAGAGAACTAAGACTAAAAAGAAATGAAGAAAGACTCCGAGAAATATCGGACTCTATTAGAAAATGTAACATAAGAATTATAGGTATTCCTGAGGGAGAGGAGAGGGAAAGAGGAACAGAGAGCCTATTCAAAGAAATAATAGCTGAAAATTTCCCAAATCTGGGGAAGGAGCAGGAAATACCAGTAAGCGAAGCCAACAGGACTCCTATATATATTAACAGACAAAGGCCTTCACCACGACACCTAGTGGTAAGGCTAGCCAGGGTCAACGACAAAGAAACAATATTAAGGGCAGCTAGACAAAAACAAAAAATAACGTACAAAGGAACTCCCATCAGGCTCTCAGCGGATTTCTCAACAGAAACTTTTCAGGCTAGAAGAGACTGGAATGATATATTCAAAATACTAAAAGACAAAAACTTTCAGCCAAGAATACTCTATCCAGCAAAAATATCCTTCAAATATGATGGAGAAATAGTAACTCTCCCAGATAAACAAAAGCTAAGGGAGTTCATGGCCACGAGACCGCCACTACAAGAAATACTCAAGAAGGCCCTCAGGCCTGAAAACAAGAAGAGAAAGGGAACACAAAGCTTGGAGTAAGGAGAAAAGTAGGTAGACAAAATCAGAGAAATAATAGATCTTTACCGGAATAGGTTAGCAACCACTTAAATACTAAACTCAAAGATCAAAGGAAGAAATTCACCAAAAATAAATTTAACCTCATCACTGTAAACACACAGCCACAACACAAGATAGAATAAGGTATAACAAGAGCAACTTAGAAGGGGAAGAGGAAAGTGACTGAATTGACTTAGTATAAGGAAATAGGAGGCTATCAGATAATGGACTATCTCATACAGAAGATTTTTCGCCCAAACCTCAAGGTAACCACTAAACAAATAATCAAATTAAAACCACATATGATAAACAAAGAGAAAACTAGAAGAATCATAAGACAGAACAACCAAACTGAATTGGCAGTCCAAAACAAATGGGACAAGAAACAAAGGAAATGCAAAAGAACAAGAAAATAAGTGACAAAACAGCAACATTCAACCCTCATATTTCAATAATTACCCTAAATGTAAATGGATTGAACTCTCCAATCAAAAGATACAGAGTGGCAGGATGGATTAAAAAGCAAGACCCAACAATATGCTGCCTTCAGGAAACACATGACAAGCACAGGCTCAGAGTGAAAGGATGGAAGACAATACTCCAAGCTAATGGCAAACAAAAGAAAGCAGGTGTTGCCATACTCATATCAGACAAAGTAGACTTCAAGATAAAACAGGTTAAGAAAGACAAAGAAGGGAAATATATAATGATAAAAGGGACACTCCATCAAGAAGACATATCACTTATAAATATATATGCACCCAACATAGGAGCACCAATGTACATAAAACAACTATTAACAAACCTAAAAGGAGAAATCAACAACAACACAATAATAGTAGGGGATCTTAACACCCCACTTACAGCAATGGATAGATCATCCAGACAAAAAGTTAATAAAGAAATATTAGACTTAAATGAAAAACTGGACGAGATGGACCTAGTAGACATATACAGAGCACTCCACCCAAAAACAGCTGACTACACATTCTTCTCAAGCGCGCATGGAACATTCTCTAGGATAGACCATATGTTGGGAAACAAAGCAAGCCTCAATAAATTTAAGAGGATTGAAATCATAACAAGCATCTTTTCAGACCATAAGGCTATGAAACTGGAAATGAACCAGGAAAAAAAAACTGGGAAAGTGACAAAAATGTGGAGATTAAACAACATGCTACTGAACAACCAATGGATCATTGATGAAATTAAAGGAGAAATCAAAAACTATCTGGAAACAAACGAAAATGATAACATGCCATATCAAACCATATGGGACGCAGCAAAAGCGGTCCTGAGAGGGAAACTCATAGCGATACAAGCCCACCTTAACAAACAAGAAAAAGCCCTAATAGGCAACCTTAAATTACACCTAACAGAACTAGAAAAAGAAGAACAAACAAAGCCCAAAGCCAGCAGAAGGAGAGAAATAATAAAAATCAGAGCAGAAATAAATGATATTGAGACCAAAAAAACAGTAGAAAGGATTAATGAAACAAAGAGTTGGTTCTTCGAGAAGATAAACAAAATAGACAAACCCTTAGCCAGGCTAACTAAGAAAAAAAGAGAAAAGGCTCAAGTAAATAAAATTAGAAATGAAAGAGGAGAAATTACAACGGATACCATGGAAATACAGAGGATTATAAGAGAATACTATGAGAAATTATATGCCAACAAATTGGACAATCTAGAAGAAATGGATAAATTCTTAGACTTATACAACCTCCCAAAATTGAACCAAGAAGAAATGGAGAATCTGAATAGACCAATCACAAGTAAAGAGATTGAAATAGTAATCAAAAACCTCCCAAAAAATAAAAGTCCAGGACCAGATGGCTTCTCCAGTGAATTTTACCAAACATTCAAAGAAGATTTAATACCCATCCTCCTCAAACTATTCCAAAAAATAGAGGAAGATGGAACACTTCCTGAATCATTCTATGAGGCCAACATCACCCTGATACCGAAACCAGACAAAGACAATACAAAGAAAGAAAATTACAGGCCAATATCGCTGATGAACATTGATGCAAAAATCCTCAACAAAATATTGGCAAACCGAATACAACAATATATTAAAAAGATCATACACCATGATCAAGTGGGATTTATACCAGAGACGCAGGGATGGTTCAACATCCGCAAATCAATCAACGTGATACATCACATCAACAAAACAAGGAATAAAAACCACATGATCATCTCAATAGACGCAGAGAAGGCATTTGACAAGATACAACATCCATTTATGATAAAAACTCTCAATAAATTGGGAATAGAAGGAAAGTACCTCAACATAATAAAGGCCATATATGACAAACCCACAGCTAACATCATACTCAACGGGGAAAGACTGAAAGCCATTCCTCTGAGAACAGGAACGAGGCAGGGCTGCCCACTCTCACCACTCCTGTTCAACATAGTACTGGAGGTTTTGGCCAGAGCAATTAGGCAAGAAAAAGGAATAAAAGGAATCCAAATAGGTAACGAAGAAGTGAAACTCTCACTATTTGCAGATGACATGATTGTATATATAGAAAACCCTAAAGAATCTGTTGGAAAACTGTTAGAAACAATCAACAACTACAGCAAAGTTGCAGGGTACAAAATCAATCTACAAAAATCAGTTGCATTTCTATATGCTAATAATGAACTAACAGAAAGAGAGCTCAAAAAGATAATACCATTTACAATTGCATCAAAAAGAATAAAATACCTAGGAATAAATCTTACCAAGGAGGTGAAGGACCTATACAATGAGAACTACAAGACATTATTGAGGGAAATCTACGATGACATAAAGAAATGGAAAGATATCCCATGCACGTGGATTGGAAGAATAAACATAGTTAAAATGTCTATATTACCTAAAGCAATCTACAGATTCAATGCAATCCCAATCAGAATCCCAATGACATTCTTCACAGAAATAGAAAAAAGAATATTAAAATTTATATGGGGCAACAAAAGACCCCGAATAGCTAAAGAAATCCTAAAGAAAAAGAACAAAGCAGGAGGCATCACAATTCCTGACTTCAAAACATACTACAAAGCAATAGTAATCAAAACAGCATGGTACTGGTACAAAAACAGACACACAGATCAATGGAACAGAATTGAAAGCCCAGAAATAAAACCACACATATACGGACAGCTAATTTTCGACAAAGGTGCTAAGGACATGCAATGGAGAAAGGAAAGTCTCTTCAATAAATGGTGTTGGGAAAACTGGACAGCCACATGCAAAAGAATGAAAGTGGACCATGTGCTATCGCCACTCACAAAAATTAACTCAAAATGGATCAAAGACCTGAAGGTGAGACCTGAAACTATAAAACTCATAGAAGAAAATATAGGCAACACACTATTTGACATTGGGTTTAAAGGAATCTTTTCGGATGACATGCCTACCCAGACTAGGGAAACTAAAGAAAAAATAAACAAGTGGGACTTTATCAGACTAAAGAGCTTTTATAAGACAAATGAAATCAGAATCAAGATGAACAAACAACCAACCAGCTGGGAGAGAATATTTGCAAAACATACATCTGACAAGGGGTTGATCTCCATAATATATAAAGAACTCACACAATTGAACAACAAAAAAACAAACAACCCGATCAAAAAATGGGCAGAGGAAATGAACAGACACTTCTCCAAAGAAGATATACAGATGGCCAATAGGCACATGAAAAGATGCTCAACATCACTAATCATCAGGGAAATGCAAATCAAAACAACACTAAGATACCACCTCACGCCCGTTAGAATGGCTATAATCACCAAGACAAAAAACAACAAATGTTGGAGAGGATGTGGAGAAACAGGAACCCTCATACACAGCTGGTGGGAATGCAAATTGGTGCAGCCTCTATGGAAAACGGTATGGAGATTCCTCAAAGAATTAAAAATAGAGATGCCCTATGATCCAGCCATCCCACTACTGGGAATCTATCCAACGCACCTGAAATCAACAATCCAAAGAGGCTTATGCACCCCTATGTTCATTGCAGCATTATTCACCATAGCCAAGAAGTGGAAGCAACCTAAGTGTCCCTCTACTGACGATTGGATTAAGAAAATGTGGTATATATATACAATGGAATACTACTCAGCCATAAAAAAAGACAAAATCGTCCCATTTGCAACAACATGGATGGGCCTGGAGCGTATTATGTTAAGTGAAATAAGCCAGAAAGAGAAAGACAAACACTGTATGATCTCACTCATATGTGGAATATAAACCAACACATGGACAGAGAAAACTGGACTGTGGTTACCCGGGAAGTGGGGGTGGGGGGGTGGGCACAAGGGGTGAAGGGAGTCATATATGGGGTGATGGACAAACAAAAATGTACAACCCAAAATCTCACAATGTTAGAAACCATTAAAATATCAATAAAAATCAAAAAAAAAAATTATAATATCTGCAATTTCATTTTATAAAAAAAAAAAAAAAAATCAGTTGCATTTCTGTATGCTAATAACGAACTAACAGAATGAGAGCTCGAAAAGATAATACCATTTACAATTGCATCAAAAAGAATAAAATATCTAGGAATAAATCTTACCAAGGAGGTGAAAGACCTATACAATGAAAACTACAAGACATTATTGAAAGAAATCGATGATGACATAAAGAAATGGAAAGACATCCCATGCACATGGATTGGAAGAATAAACATAGTTAAAATGTCTATATTACCCAAAGCAATCTACAGATTCAGTGCAATCCCAATCAGAATCCCAATGACGTTCTTCACGGAAATAGAAAAAAGAATACTAAAATTCACATGGGGCAACCAAAGACCCCAAATAGCTAAAGCAATCCTAAGAAAAAAGAACAAAGCAGGAGGCATCACAATCCCTGACTTCAAAACATACTACAAAGCAATAGTAATCAAAACAGCATGGTACTGGTACAAAAACAGACACACAGATCAATGGAACAGAATTGAAAGCCCAGAAATAAAACTACACATATACAGACAGCTAATTTTCGACAAAGGAGCTAAGAACATACAATGGAGAAAGGAAAGTCTCTTCAATAAATGGTACTGGGAAAACTGGACAGCCACATGCAAAAGAATGAAAGTGGGCCTTCTGCTATCGACATTCACAAAAATTAACTCAAAATGGATCAAAGACCTGAAGGTGAGACCTGAAACTATAAAATTCATAGAAGAAAATATAGGCAACACACTATTTGACATTGGTCATAAAGGAATCTTTTCTGATGACATTTCTACCCAGACTAGGGAAACTAAAGAAAAAATAAACAAGTGGGACTTTATCAGATTAAAGAGCTTCTACAAGACAAATAAAACCAGAATCAAGATGAACAGACAACCCACCAGCTGGGAGAGAATATTTGCAAAACATATATGTGACAAGGGCTTGATCTCCATAATATATAAAGAACTCACACAACTGAACAACAAAAAAACAACCCGATCAAAAAATGGGCAGAGGAAATGAACAGACAATTCTCCAAAGAAGATATACAGATGGCCAATAGGCACATGAAAAGATGTTCAACATCACTAATCATCAGGGAAATGCAAATCAAAACAACACTAAGATATCACCTCACGCCCGTTAGAATGGCTATAATCACCAAGACAAAAAACAACAAATGTTGGAGAGGATGTGGAGAAATAGGAACCCTCATACACAGCTAGTGGGAATGCAAACTGGTGCAGCCTTTATGGAAAACGGTATGGAGATTCCTCAAAGAATTAAAAACAGAGATGCCCTATGATCCAGCTATCCCACTACTGGGAATCTATCCAACAAACCTGAAATCAACAATCCAAAGAGGCTTATGCACCCCTATGTTCATTGCAGCATTATTCACCATAGCCAAGAAGTGGAAGCAACCTAAGTGTCCCTCAACTGACGATTGGATCAAGAAAATGTGGTATATATATATACAATGGAATACTACTCAGCCACAGAAAAAGACAAAATCGTCCCATTTGCAACAACATGGATGGGCCTGGAGGGTATTATGTTAAGTGAAGTAAGCCAGAAAGAGAAAGACAAACACTGTATGATCTCACTCATATGTGGAATATAAACCAACACATGGACAGAGAAAACTGTATTGTGGTTACCAGGGGCAATGGGGGTGGGGGCTGGGCACAAGGGGTGAAGGGAGACATATATATGGTGATGGACAAACAAAAATGTACAACCCAAAATTTCACAGTTATAAACTATTAAAACATCAATAAAAAAAGTAAAAAAACAAATTTAATGTCACTTATTTTATTATTTTTTTAATAATTTTTTAAATTTATTCCCCCCAAAGCCCCAGTAGATAGTTGTATGTCATAGCTGCACATCCTTCTAGTTGCTGTATGTGGGACGTGGCCTCAGCATGGCCGGAGGAGCAGTGCCTCGGTGCGCGCCTGGGATCTGAACTGAGGCCGCCAGCAGCGGAGCGCGCGCACTTAACCGCTAAGCCACGGGGCCGGCCCCTCGAGTCACTTATTTTAAATTAAGCACATAGAGTTATGTTAAAGAAGCATAAAAATATTTGAAATTGTACTTTAATTCTATATTTTGTCGGGTTGAGGAGGGAGATAAAAGAGAAGAAAGTAAATCTCAGATGCAGAGGAGAAAAAAGAAAGGCAAAGAGAGAATGAAGACGGGGAGAGAGGTTTATTACCCTTAGGTGAGAGGTAGAGTTTCTAGGAGGACTTTGAGTTTTAGGTCAATTAATGTCCCACTTGGACATTTCAGAGCACCATGTCTTATCACTGCATTTTGAAATACTAAGTAAGTGATTTGCCATTTATCCTAGCTTCCCAGAATACTATAGGTATCTTAGCATCACCCAGTGGGATAGCCACAAGCTCACCAACAGATCCGTCCCCAGGCTGCCAAAGCAGCTATTCTTCCTCATGTTGTGACCTTCCAAGGCCAGAGATGCCCCAGCCCTAGATGGAGAAGCTTCAGGAAACAGGAGCTTCAGAGAGCAGAGAACAAGGAAACAGACCAATGTAATCTATAACAGCAAACTGCTTATCCGTTTCCTTATGGAAGTTCTTTATTTTCATGCAGATAAAATAAGTACTAAGGGCCACTTACCAGCTTTGGCTCCAACTCTTCACTCCTCACCAATTCTCTCACCACCTTCCTTCCCTCTCAACAACCAGTGCAATGTACTGGCTTCTGCACTGTCACTGGGAGAGTCAACTGCAGGGTATAGCCGAGTTTTCTCAATTCTTTGGCTTCCCTCTGGCTACACTTAACTCTCCATGCAGCCCCAGGGCCATGTTTATTTGTTGAATGGTTAGCTACCTTAACATTGCTATCATTTTCACCCTAACCCTCTACCACTCCAAAAAGTGATCCTCAGACCTGCAGCATGGACATCACCTGGGAGGTTGTTAGAAATGCAGAATCATAGGCTCTGCTTCAGACCTTCTGAATCAGAATTTGCACATTAGCACAATCCCCTAGTGATGCTTCTATGCACCTTAAAGTTTTAGAAGCACTGCTGGCCTCCCTGGTTTTCATCCTTTTTTTTTTTTTTTTTTTTTATAATTTTTATAATTTTTATTTTTTTTCCCCCAAAGCCCCAGTAGATAGTTGTGTGTCATAGCTGCACATCTTTCTAGTTGCTGTATGTGGGACTCGGCCTCAGCATGGCCGGAGAAGCAGTGCGTAGGCGCGCGTCCGGGATCCGAACCTGGGGCGCCAGCAGCGGGGCTCGCACACTTAACCGCTAAGCCACGGGGCCGGCCCTTCATCCTTTTTTATTCCAGATTGCCACTTTGTCTGCCAGAAACCACACTTAAGTAACCTTGAGACTGAAGCTTCCTTCATAATCTTTGTATTCATTTTTTAATTTCCTAGTATACTCCAAGAATAGCTCTTCAAACCTCCTTGCCACTCTTCATCTCCTCATTCCCGTTTTTTTCCTCCTCCCATTCCTTCCTCTCTCCCCCTGTCTAACTTTACAGAGATCAGATGACCTTGCTGTGCTAATATTTTTTTCCTTCTATGCCTCAGTATATTTCTGGTCTTCTACCATCCTTTATTCTTTTCTCAGTTCTCATAGGAAGTAATATTTTCCTCATTTCTAAGATAGTTCTTCTACCTGTGCCTTTTATACATTTTCCCTTTCCTCTCCTTTGGGGTCTTGCTGTCTTACTGACTGGTCTTCTCTTTCCCAGAATCATTTCCATCATCTCCACTAGGCCTTTCCTTTTTGCATCCAAATGTGCAGAGATCCTGTTTTAAGAAAATCACAGCATACACACACATTCACATTCACTTGATCCTACTCCTTTCTGGTGTGTGTTCTGTTTCTCCTCTTCCGCAATCAGATTTTTCCAACAATTGGTCTAGAACAGTGATTTACAGTTGGGGTGGTTTTGCATCCTCCCTCTTCCAGGACAACTGACAAATGTCTGGAGACGTTTTTGTTTGCTGCAACTGTGGGAGATGCTACTGGCATCTAGTGTATGGAGGCCAAGGACACTACTAAACATCCTACAATGCACAAGACTCGCCCCCCACCACCAAATAATTATCTGGCAAAGGTGACCAACCATCCCAGTTTGCCTTCGATTTTGCCAGTTATAGTACTGAAAATACCACGTCCCAGGAAATCCCTCAGTCCTGGGTGTACTGGGACAGTTGGTCACCCTCTATCTGGCCCAAAATGTCAAAAGCGGCGAGGAAGGACCCTGCTCTCAGAGCACGCTGCTCTCAAAGGAAGATCCATTAACTTCACTTGTTTCTCACCAACTGGCTTCTCTTCAAGTTGACATTTAGTTTCTATGTTCTGTTCTATGGAGACAGTTCTCCATGTGTCACCAATGGTCACCTTCCAAGCAAGAAATCCAATGGCTTTTTTTCTTCCTCCTTCAACCTTTTTTTATCTCTTTCAAGCATTTGACACTGTTGATTTGCTATTCGTTTTTTTTTTTTTTTTTTTTTTTTGTGAGGAAGATCAGCCCTGAGCTAACATCCATGCTAATCCTCCTCTTTTTGCTGAGGAAGACCAGCTCTGAGCTAACATCTATTGCCAATCCTCCTCCTTTTTTTTTCCCCCCAAAGCCCCAGTAGATAGTTGTATGTCATAGTTCCACGTCCTTCTAGTTGCTGTATGTGGGATGTGGCCTCAGCATGGCCGGAGAAGTGGTGCGTCGGTGCGCGCCGGGATCCCAACCCGGGGCCGCCAGTAGCGGAGCGTGCGCACTTAACCGCTAAGCCACGGGCCGGCCTTTCTATTCATTTTGAAGCCATTTTTTTTCATACTCTTAGTTCTCTCTCTTCTACCCCCCACTACTGTGCCTTCTCTCTTTTGTGGGTTCCTATTTCTACTATCTCTTAAGTGTAGATAGTCTCTTAGTTAAGTGTTCTTTTGCTCTCTTCTTTACTCTCCTATTAAAGAATTTTTTCCACTCCTTGCTTCAAATCTTACTTCTATTAGTTGATTGCCAAATCTCTTTCCTGAGTCCTGGTGTTTCATTTCCAATTAATTGGAGGATTCCCTTGGATGTCCAGCAGAATCTAAAACTCAACCTGAGTAATGTCAGGTTAAGAAGAATATTTAATACATTGGCAAGAAGGAAAGACAATATGGTCTAGCTTACATTTCTAGCCTTATCTTCCACTTCGGTCTGATATAACCCTTAAACTCTATCCAACTAGGATAATTGTATCTATGCTCTTATATACTTCATGCTTTCCTCCTTCCATGGTTTTGCTCCGTGTCTTCTTGCTAATTGGAAAACACTTCTGCCCTTTCCTTCTTCAAATCATCCTAATTATTCCAATCAGGAATTCATCAGGAATGATGAAAATACTGGATTAGGAGTCGGAAGACCTATTTCTGTTACTTTACTTGCATTTAGACCTTGGGACAATTACTTGAGCTTTCTATGGCTTTATATATTTTAAAGAAGGAAACAATTCCATCCTTGCCTGTCTCTGATAGCTAATATGAAAAAAGGCTTTGAAAGATGTGAATTGCCATATAAGCATTGTCTGACTTGAACTCTGATAGCACTTTGTGCCTTTCGTATGGAAACTTAACTATCTCTTGCTTGTAAAGTAGTGACAAATACTACAGACTTGTTAAAAGTAGGGATCATAATGTAAACCATTTTCTTCCCTAGTTTCTATCATTGTGCATGTCATGTTAACAGATTCTGAGTAAAGACTGATGAAAGAATAGCAGTCTACCAGCTATTCAGTCTTTATAACTATCCTACCTATCCTTCATTCACTAATTCCAAATATTTTATTCCACATCAAATTTATCACCTTTCTTTTTTTTTTTAAAAAATCTCCAATTTAGGTGATGTCTTTCCAGTGCAAATGAATCCAATAGCTCAATCTCAGTTTGTACCTTTGGCTGAAGTTCTTTGCTGTGCTATATCTGATATGAATGCCGCTCAGACTGTAGTAACACAGGAATCGCTGTTGGAGCATTTGATGAAACATTACCCAGGTAGAGTAACAAGTTTTTCTCTATTAGTTCATTGCATGTTTTTGGTTTCTATTTATAAATTATCTTAAACACATAAACTGGGCGATATCCAATTTTTGTTTTTCTATTATAGAACCTTATATTAGAGCCCTGCCAGGAAAAGGCCTGCATCAACAAATTTGATAAGGGTATTTCTTTTACTTTCCTTTTAAAAAATAACATTTATGGCAATAAATAAATCATACTCTGTAGAAACGGGTGCAAAGCAAAAAAGGAAAAGTGCGTCTTCTCCCCCCGCCTCCTATTCTTCCATTGCCACTTCCCAGAGGTGACAACTTCTATTGCTTATGGCTTCTTATGTATACTTTCATAAATCTTATTTGAGTATATGTATCTTTTTTTATAACATAAGTTGTATCATTCTATACATTCTCTCTGCACCTTTCCTTTTTTACCTTAAAAACATATTTTGGGGGCTGGCCCAGTGGCACAAGCGGTTAAGTGCACGCACTCCGCTCTGGCGGCCCGGGGTTTGCCGGTTCGGATCCCGGGCGTGCACCGACGCACTGCTTGGCAAGCCATGCTGTGGTGGCATCCCATATAAAGTGGAGGAAGATGGGCATGGATGTTAGCCCAGGGCCAGTCTTCCTCAGCAAAAATGAGGAGGATTGGCAGATGTTAGCACAGGGTTGATCTTCCTCACAAAAAAAAAAAAAAACACATATTTTGGAGATCTTTCCATATTAGCATATATTGATCTATCTCATTCTTTTCATGGCTACATGATATCCCAGTGCACGAATGTAGAAGAGTATTTTTTATTTTTCCCATTATAAAACGAATGTATTTATTGTAGAAAAATCCAGGAAATATAGAAAAGTAACCACTTACAGTACCACCACCCAAAGGAAACCCATGTTAACATATTGATGTATTTTCTTCCAGTGTTATACTTATATAAACATTTTTAACATTGTTTTCACAATATAAATATAGTTTTGAATCCTGCTATTTGGAAAAGGGAATTTCTTTTAAAATTATTTGTTACCGTCTCAGTTTGAAAAACCACCATAATCCAAACGTTAGGTGATGTGCCCTCACCCAAGCAGATTGGTTTTCATTTTCTCTTTAGATTTCTTATTATGACTTGAGCTATGAGACTCTGGTTTTCAAAAACTCCCATGTTTGCTCTCAAGAATGCTTTCCTTAGTCAAAATTTAAACTTATAATGGGGTTGTATAACTTGGTGTTTGTATTTGAGTGAACTCAGATTTTTTTCCTCTACTTAACCATTAAGCTAGCCATATGTTTTTGTGTAGACCAAATTATATTCCTATTATTCAGTTAAATTATGATTATTATTAATGTTTCTTTGGCATTGCAGTTATAAATATTGTGTTACAGTTAGCTCTGGGTTCATCAAGCAAATGTGTGGTCATTTCTGAGTTACTGATTTCACTCATTAGCATGTTTCTTATTCAAAATCTATCACTGTAAAATTTTTGTTTGTTTTAGGCATTGCAGTTCCATCTCAAGATATTCTCTATACCACTCTGGGAATTCTGATTAAAGAAAGGAAGATTTATCACACTGGAGAAGGATACTTCATAGTTACTCCTCATACTTACTTCATCACTAATATAAACCCCCAAGAAAATAAGAGAGTCCTGTCAGATGAAAGTCACCCAATGCCAACTTGCGTTACATATCTGGTGAGCACGGAGAGCTGTGCAGAGGTAGCCAAAGAAAATGCTGCTCCCATTTCCCATTGTCAGTCTTGCCGGTGTTTCCCTGATGTGTGCACTCAAGATGGACAGGAACCACCGGCTGCTGCAGAAGTGACCAGAAAAGGCCAGAAAGGTCCTGGGGAATCCAAATCTTTGGTACAGAATCGAGCAGTTTTAGTGTCTGAGGAGAATCACGTCTGTGAGAGCAACAAACCTTTACCATCCACAAAAGAGAGAGAAAAAGGCAAGAAGTTTGGCTTTAGCCTCTTCTGGCGCAGTATATCCAGAAGGGAGAAGTCCAGAACACAGCACAGCAATTTCTCTGCCCAGTTCCCACCGGAAGAATGGCCCGTCCGAGATGAAGACAACTTGGACAATATCCCTCGAGACATCGAACATGAGATAATCAAACGAATTAATCCTGTTCTGACTGTTGACAACTTAATCAAACATACCATCCTTATGCAAAAATATGAAGAAAAGAAAAAATATAATAGCCAGGGCACTTCCACTGATATGCTGACAGTCAAGCACAAGTATCCTTCAAGAGAGGGAGTTAAGAAAAGGCAGGGCCGGTCTGCAAAGTCTCAAAGGCGAGGCCATTCTCATAGGGATAGACACAAAGCCAGGAGTCAGGGAAGTGAGCCTCAGCCAGGAAGCATTAGACTGGACAAACGCCCCAAGCTTCCTGCTACAGAGTCCACCCCCAGAATTAAGAGGCTAAACGAAGCAGTAGTTCAGAAACCACTTGGTGAGAATACGTCAGTGCTAGGTTCCCATTTGATTTACAAAAAGCGAATCAGTAATCCTTTCCAGGGTTTGTCTCACCGAGGGAGCCCAATTACCAAAGGGCACACCATCCAGAAGACCGGTGATCTGAAACCCAGTCAGACTGGACTGAATGGAGAGTCTTCCCAAAGGTCAGGGTCTTTGGATTCCTCAAGAATCTTTGAAAGTGAAGCCAAACAGCTGTATGCTGAACAATGTAATGATAAACTGAAGGCGGAGTCCATTTATATGCATAATTCCACTGTCAAATCTACTGGTGATGACTTTAGGGATCACCTCTTAAATTACTCTCAATGTAGTGTTTTGCAAAGTGCTGGTAAATGCTGTTCCTTTAGAGAAAGCATGTTGAGATATGATGTGTATGGTGGAGAAAATGAGGTAAACTCTGAAGTCTTGAAAAAAAATTATTCTCACTTTAACACATTAGAGGAGATAAAAGAAACACAACATGTCCTGCCATCACGAGGTTCCTCCTCTTTAGACCAAGCATCCTCTGCTTGTAGATTAATTGATAAAACAATGCACCAGTTCCAAAATCTTGGTCTTTTGGATTATCCAGTTGGTGCGAACCGTTTGAGACAACCTGAGAGACAAGACACAGACTCAGAAGAAACACTAATGAGAAAGGCATTTGTCCAGGAAGGAGAGACTGTAAGTCTAGAAAATGAAGGGCCCTGTGATGATGACCAGGCCTTGTATCAGAATGAAGTGGAAGATGATGATGGTGCCTGCAGTTCATTATATCTAGATGAGAATGACTTTTCTGAAAATGATGACTTATGTCAAATGCTGCCTGGCTACATTCAGTATTCCTTTACAGGCGGAAGGAAGTGGAATCATTTAGGAAAACAAAAGGTGACTGAAAGATCTCTGACTGAGTACAACAGCAAAATACATAGGTTTGAGCCTCAGGTGCTTAAAGGAAATGAATGTTACAAACCTACGGGATTGCTCCCTAACTCAGGTGAAAGCCAAAAACCTAGTCTCTCTGCTGAAAGCTGTGGCCTCAATTCAGGGACCCGGTCCAGTTTTAACTATGAAGAGGAACCTAGTGTTGCTAAATGTGGACAGGCCTTAGCATCTGTTGATGGAAGTATCTTTGATTACTATAGCACAAGGAACGCCAGTTCTGAAGCTGAAACTCTACACGACTCTGTTGGTGGCACAGGAAAGAAATCAGCTAGTTGGAGTCAGAATGCTCAGAATCAGGAAATGAGAAAAGAGTTCACACAGAAGTTAGACCTTTTCAACACTTCACCTATGCCAGTGTTGGCTCAGGATATCCAACAAAAACATAGTCACTTGGAAGGAACAGAAAATCATAGCATGGCAGGAGATAGTGGAATAGATTCTCCACGGTAAGTGCATACAAAAGTGTTTGATTAGCCGCTATCCCACAGGAATTATTAAAATTAAGGGTGTATTGAGTTACCTAGTGGGAGACTCCTGAATAAGCATTTTATGATACAATTCTGCCAGCCTTTACTGAATAAATTGTATAAAGCTACAGTGAACTCTCTTATATAATAGGATAGAGTTCATTTTTAATGTTAACCAAAATTTGTTCCACTACTACTAAATCTTACTAGGATGGAACTGCTATAAACCAAGCACTTCCTGAACTGACTGTTGAAAGATTTCCCTTATATTCCTTGTTCTACACAGGGTGAGAAAGAGATACGGCTACTTTCCGCTAATATTCTCCAAGTCAATTTGTTTAAATAACATTGTTCACATTATAAAAGTAATATGATCATAATGGAACATTTGAGAAGTACTGAAAAGTATTTTAAAAAAAACACATATAATCACCCTACCATCTAGATATTCTTTAAAAATCCTTTTTTTTTTTTGGTGTATTTATAACACTTCAGTCTGAACATATTGATCTATATATTTTGTCTATTGGGCTCATACTGTAGTTACAATTAATAGTATATCATGGGGGCTGGCCCAGTGGCATAGCAGTTAAGTTCATGTGTTCTGCTTTGGCGGCCCAGGGTTCGCCGGTTCGGATCCTGGGTGCAGCCCCACTCACCGCTCATCAAGCCATGCTGAGGCAGCGTCCCATATAGGAGAGCTACAACTCCATAACTATGATACACAACTAAGTACTAGGGCTTTGGGGAGAAAAAAGGAAAAAAAGAGGAAGATTGGCAACAGATGTTAGTGCAGGGCCAATCTTCTTCTTCTTCAAAAAGGTATATCATGAACATTCTCCTCATGTTATTAAATAGTTTTCTAAAAGGTCATCTTAAAATTTGGCATATACCTTTATTAGGTTTTTTACTATATAAAATTATTGTTTACCTCCTTTTGAGAAAGTAAAGAAAAATAGAAATGTAAAAAGTAAAACTAGAAGTCTTCCTTCCCCAACCTTTCCCATTCCCATTCCACAGAGGTGACCTAAACATTGTTAACAGTTCGATATATATTCTTTCAGAATTTTTCTATGCATTTATAAATATAATTATTTTTTAACAACCAACTTAGAGCTGTGGCTTTCTTTTTTCACATAAATTATGGATATCCTGCAATCAGTATGTATGGATCCAGCTCATTCTTTTTAATGGCTGCCTAGTATTCCATTATGTATATAATAACTTATATAACCATTATTTTCCTTCCTTTGACATTTAGATTCCCAATTTTTTGCTATAATAAATCAATCTTCAGTGATTTTTTTCCATATAAATGTTTTCAGATATTTCTGATTATTTATAACTTAGGCTAAATTTCTGGAAGTCTGCATTTTTAAAATATACCTTTACTTCTTTATTGTGGAACAGATCTTTTCTGCTTAAAACAAGAGTTTAATTCATATTGTCTTTTTTTTTTTTTAGTGAGGAAAAGATGGACATTTTTTTTTTAGTTTTTTGTTTATTGCAGTAACATTGGTGTATAACATTGTATAAATTTCAGGTGTACTTTATTATACTTCTATTTCTGCATAGATAACATCATGTTCACCACCAAATACTAATTACAACCCATCACCACACACCTGTGCTGAATTATCCCTTTCGTCCTCCTCCCTCCCCCCTCCCCCTCTGGTAACCACCAATCCAATCTCAGTCTCTATGTGTTGTTGTTGTCTACTACTTAATGAAGGAAATCATACGGTATTTGACCTTCTCCCTCTGACTTATTTCACTTTGCATAATACCCTCAATGTCCATCCATATTGTCACAACATATTAAGTCTTTAAAGTATCAAAATATGTTGTCCCCAAAGTAAACAATGGTGGTGTAAACCAACAAGCCATGGATTCCCTTTCTTTCTGGCAAAGCAACAACAACAAAAAAAACCAAAACAGATAAGGGAAATTAATCCTTGACATGCAATTGAGAATTTAAATTTGCAAAATCTTGAGAAATTTAATTTCTTAAAAATTGCTTATAATATGGTTTTCTTGAAAGACACATAACTATAATCATTAAAGACGTAGAGGAAAAGGGAGGGAAGTTGAGTATCAGCTATGTGCCAACTGTTATAAGGATTAGGGGAACAGAGATGAACAAGATATTGTTGCTACCTATAGGAAGCTTACAGTTGAGTGTAGTTGAGGAGACCAATAAACAGACAAATTAAATGCAAGAACAAAGCATAAACTCTTCATAACTGCCAAAGAGATGTGGAATTAAGAGTGATGGGCTGTGTAGGGGAAGACTTATTGGAGGACACAGTTTTGAGACATATCTTAATGTAATGGACAAGGGATGGCGAGGAGGTAAGGTGGTCAAAGAGGAATGTCAAAAGCAAAATGCCCAAACAGTAGTGTGACTTGGCTGAAGCAAGGCAGATGTGTTAGATAAGGGGTTAACATAGCTTACAGCTCCTAGGAAAGGAACATTGTCAATATGAAAAATATAGTTGGCTTTTCTCTTCCGTAGGACTCCTCAAAAAAGAAATAAATTATACAACAAGATATTGGTCACTTCAGTTGCTCAGGGAACTTATTGTTTCTGACTAGATTATACTTGATACTGGACCTGAGAACAGATGTTCAGAAAATATGAACTTCTTGGAAAGCAGCTGTCAAGTAACTGAGGTGCTATGGGAAACCTTTAAAATGTGAAGAGCACTTTAGATTTTTAAAGGTTAACGTATCAATTCACCTTAGTGTTAGTAAATGTTAGACTGCTTCAAAGTAACAAATGAAGGTATAAGGCCTTGATTAGAAATCCAGGCCCTTTTTGAAGATAATAATTCTATTATTTTTAATATCTTTAGGACACAGAGTCTGGCATCTAATAATTCAGTCATTTTGGATGAACTAAAAAGAAGACAGAATTTTCTGCAGAACTTTGAAGGCACAAAGAGCAGTCAAACACTCACATCCAATCCCTTACTACAGCTAACTCCAGTCATAAATGTTTAATTCTTATTGTCCTTCTAGAAACTTTTTCTTTGTAAAAATGTACAGCATTAATTAGAATGTTTTAATCAACTGAGTATACAAGAATTCTCTAAAGCCAAGCATATATGCTATTAATCTCATTACATATTTTGTTCTAGTTACTGGCTTTTTTCTTTTTTTGAGATTTTGAAGCTTTTTTTTTTTTTTAGCTTATTTTACTATGAATTTATTGGGAATATGTAGATTGTTTGCAATTAAAAAGAACATGGAATCCTTGGTCCTTCTCCAATTAACTGTAATTAACTCGAATTTTTAGACATTTATTAGTTTCTCAAATATGTAGGATGTTAATTTACTACCCAGCAGTGAATTTGTCTATCCACACTAAAGCTGAGTTCTTATGTTAGGTGGATCTCACCAGATTTCACACAAAAATCCAGAAAATAGTGTTTTAGGGTTGTGTAGATACTTTGTTTGCAGCTAAAGTATTTTATCGTTATCAGAAAGAATTTATGTAGATGTCTTGGGTACTTTGCAACAAGAATTCCTTCCATCCATTCATGGCTGCCAAGGATCTTCTCTGCGACCAGCTTGAACATGAACAAACGGCTCCACATTGTGACTGACTAACAGTGTCCAAAATACCTATGGCAGTAGGCATCTGGCTCTGCTATTTCTCTGGTTCCTTCTCATATTTGAGGCTCTCTATCGCATGGCAGTGAGAAGTCAGGATGTTCTCAGATGGTGGAGATAGAAGGGAAGCAGAATGGTTGCAGAATTGCTTGTGAGTGAAGGAGTGGTTCTGAATTAGAGATTTAGAGAAAAGATGGAAGATGGCTGATAGTCCATCTACATTTGATCCATTTCCACTCATGATAAGACCTTAGCTTTGCCAGAGTTTGTTCTGGCAGGCCTTTTCAGACCAAGTAGTGGAATGGTTAGTTGTCTTGGTTTGGGGAACGTGGAGCAGTTGAGACTGGTTTTGGCATATTGGGTAGATGCTAATGCTGACTGTGGTTAAAGGGATGTTTCTTCTAAAAAGTTTCTAAGGATTGTCAAGGCCTTAAATCTCAAAGATGATTGAATAATTGGAGAGTGCCTCTTTCCAACTCTCATCATCCTGATAACAGTGAAGGCCAGAATGAAGCTCAGCACTGGAGAGCTGCCTCCAGGCCCTATGGGTGTGCAGAGGAGGGGAGATCAGATTCGCTGCTCTGTTTTGCAGTGGTTGGACCACTCTCTCCTGACTACTGGTTTTCAGTATCCCTGACCAACCTACCATGGCATTCCAAGATTAGCTGTGGTCACAAGGACATTCAAAACCCTGGGCAAAGTACCAAGAAGGGTAATCTAGATAGAAAAGCCTTGTAGGGGAGGCATTGTTTTAGGGGGTCTTACAGCTTGGAATCAGCATCAGTGAATAGAAGTTAGGAGAAAGATTTCAGCTCAGTATGAAGAACTTCCCATTAGACAAAACCATCTATAGATGAAATAGACATCTTTGTAAACAAATGAATTTCCCATTACTTAGGGCATTCAAGCAGAGTCTTGGTGATCCCTTGACTGGTTATGTTGCAGAGGTATTTCCAGTACTTAGCTTAACAGGGTGTCTGAACTAGATGATTTTGAAGATTCCTTCTAACTCTAAGGTTTTGTGCTTATAAGATTCAGTGAGAGTTATATGTCAAATATATCTCAATAAATAAAAAAGAAAAAATAATTCAGTGAGCATCCTGTGAAATACTGAACATGATCATGTAAGATTCCTGAGTATTGCTTCCAGTTCTCCATTTCTGCACCTATCCTTGCCAATCCTTGGAAAAAGAAGCACCAACAACTCAGTCTGTCTTTGATTTTGGACCTGGACAAGTTTCTTAGAAGAGTGAGGAATCCAAACTTTTTTGTGGCTCTAGCCACATCTAGGGACCAAATGAAATCCATCTAATTTTGCCACTGGATGCATTATTACACTCTCTAAGTGCATTAAATGAAGCCTATTATGAAACCAATAAACTTCCCTTCTACAAAACACAACATCTGACTTCAGATGTTAACGATGGGTATATGTGTTATTAAATTGTTGTTTGGGAGCTTATTCTCTAAAAGAGGTGACTTGCATTTTTTCCCAATATTAATTTTTGTGTGTGGAAACTTTAGTTCTTGATTTCTCTTCTCCCTCGTAGTCTATTCTTTAATGAGAAAACTGTTCTCTTGAGGCAGCATGATGACCTGAGCTTAGGAGTCAGACAAGTTTGAATCCCAATTCCAGTCTTTGGTAGCTGTGTAATGGAGAAAGTTACTACACTTCTCTGATTCGGTTTTCTTATGTGTAAAAGGGAGACAGTAATATCTACCTTACAAGATTGTTGTAAGATTTGAGGATAATCTATTGAAAGTGCCCAATGCAGAAGGCACCTAATATAGTTATAAATGTATATGTGTATATTTTTATATATTTATATATCCACAAAACTTGCCTGATAGGTAAATACAATATAGTAGGCCTACCGTCTTTTTCCAGGTTGTCTGGAATTCCTCCATTTAGAGTCAGTCCTTTAATGTTAAGATTATAGAAAGTATTGGCAGTCAAGATCCAGATATGCCTGGGGGAGGTATTATGCCTTTGGCTGACAAGTTTTCAGTTAATACCTTATATTATAAATAGGAATAAAATATGCAATGCATGGGCTTATTGTAGCCATTCATACAATGTGAGATCTGGTTCATCCTCATCTGGGATCTCAGACTCCTAAGAATGCTCAAAGTGGCTGTGTTCTGCAAACTATTTTCACTATTTCAAAAATCCTAATAGAAATTGTACATTTCCTTTGCCTAACTTCTTGCTAACTAAAACGTCAAGTTTCTTTGCCAGTGGCTGAAATTATACCAGCTCAGTGATGCAACACTATCACATGCTGTATGACATTGCTAAGCTGCATTTGTATCTTAAAGATTAGATGAATAACCATGAATCAATTTTTACTAAATGCAATTTAGCAGACAGATGTTTCAAAATGTCAGATCCATGAGTGAAAAACAATGGAAAGAGCTGTGGTAGTGAAAAGACTGGGAACAACTGTGTTTTGAGAAGCCATCCTACAAGCTACTTGAGAAGGCTTTTAGGGGACAGGGAAGACAGACTAGTGCCTAAAGGGAACAGAGAAGAGAGACATGAGAGTCATGAAATAAGAATGGGGGTATCAAAAACAAACTCATGATTATTTTGCTGGCCTCTACAGATTTTTCTCCTTTGGGACCTTAGAAGCATGTTCCCTCTTTAGCAGTAGCAGATTCTATTTCTTGGGTAATGGTGCCCTCTTCTGGGATAACTGATGTGACTACTCCCTTCCACCACTTGATTCAAAACATCTACAAAGCAATTGACTATAGAAGCAGAACTCCCTCCAAAGGTTCAACATTTAAAAAGCTTTTCCAAATAATTTGAATTAGGAGCTAGAAACATACATAAGTATACATGTGATAAATGTGTTCAAAGCTGTTGCCTCTCTAACGCTGTCAAAACCTGGAGCTAAAGGGGGAAACCGTAAGCACCTTTGTACATTATCTCTGATTGTCCCAATTTCCCTGCACTATCAGCAGGTAAGGCATTTTTGTCCCTACTTTACTAACAAAAAACAGGTTTTAGAGTTGAATTGGCCAAGGTGATGTGTCTAGCAATGGCAGAAACAGCCCTCCTGTACCCTCTTTCATTTTCTCCTTACTTCTTAGTAATCTCAACACTCATTCTCTGCCTCCAGTGTCTCTTGATCAATTTATAGCAGCCCCTTAAACTATTTCCATGTCATAACATTTTCTTGTCTTTGAAGAAGATTAGCCTTGGGCTAACATCCGTGCCCATCTTCCTCTACTTTATATGGGACGCCACCACAGCATGGCTTGACCAGTGGTGCATCGTTCCGCACCCGGGATCCAAACCTGTGAATCCTGGGCCACCAAAGCAGAGTGTGAAGTTAACAGCTATGCCACCGGGCCGGCCCCATAACATTTTAAAATAATGGTTCAATTCCTCTTGTCACATAAGATTGACATGCAGATGCAAAATGATGGCTCTTTTTACCTTCTACTTTCTAACTATGGAGTAAAAATTAAAATCTAGCACTGTAGGTTTGAGAATGGCCAGAGATAAGTTTATAGTCATCTCATTTTTATATCTTAAAAGCAAGGTCTTAACGTCATTAAGTTTAATGGACTGAAGCCAAAGGCAAAGGAAATCTTTATAGAACATTGAAACAGAGCAACAGATGAGGCACCCCAACTCAAATTCTGAGAAAGAAATTACATCAGTGACTCTGGTAAGATATTTGGAAAATAAAGATGTTCTAATAAGATTATATTTTGAGTTACTTGTACATTTTAATTATTCATGCTACCCCTTCATGTTTCCCCCAATTAATTTCATCATCAGATATAAATCTCTTGAGATTTATAGAGGGAACAAATAGGAAAAAAAATTCTCCATTCCCTCATCCCCTTTTCCAAATTTTCTAGTTGATACCCACTGAGAACACATATGTGGTATTAGCCAAAATTTTTCAACTAAGCCCCAGCTTGGTCAAGTTACTTATGACTTGCTTTAATTTACACACAGTTGCCCTTTCCACCTGACATAGATAGCAACCAGGGATTTGATTCAATGAATTTGGGGCTTAGAAAAGCAGAGTTTGTTGGGCCGGCCCCGTGTCCTAGCGGTTAAGTGCACGCGCTCTGCTGCTGGTGGCCTGGGTTCGGATCCCGGGCGCGCACCGACGGACCGCTTCTCCAGCCATGCTGAGGCCGCGTCCCACATACATCAACTAGAAGGATGTGCAGCTATGACATACAACTATCTACTGGGGCTTTGGGGGGGAAAATAAATAAATAAAATCTTTAAAAAAAAAAGAAAAGCAGAGTTTGTAGAGCATCTCAATCACTGGTCATTCTGAAAAACACTAATATACTTGTTAGTCTCTTGCAACGGGAGAATCAAACAATCTAGTCATTTCCTTTTTCAGACCTGCTGTATGACCTCAACATAAAAAGGAATGCCAAAAACAGAAGCTTGAGGAGCTAAAACTTTACTTCATCTATGTTTGATCTTCAACCACAACATATTAACATCTATTCCTGTCATTATCCCAATTTTATGTGTGTGACATTCTTAGCCACATCCACTCCTGTGTTCCTTATGCACATCATACCCTGTTGTAGGGCCAGAAAGACTTTACAATGGTAGAATTGAGGGTGGGTGTGAGGGCGTGGGACAAAAAGATTTAGAAAAGCACAGATCTAGAAATGCATAGCTATTCTCATAATTTAGGGAGAGAGATGCATTTTCCCACCATCATTAGCTGAACACTCCTTTTGTTCACAGTACTGAAACCATAAGGTAGCGTTTAGATAAACATATAGCCTTTGACTCTGGCCAATCCATAATTATGCAGAAGGACTGTTGCAATCACAGATTTAATATTCGTGGTTTCAGCTATTCAGTACCAATCCCCAAACTCCATGACGCGTAGCCATTAGTAATTTTGGTAAGACACAAGTTTGATGCTCAGGCTACAAGGCTGGTGTGCTAGACAGTGTCAAGTGGTTTGTGAAGTGCCCCCGAACCTACATCTCAATTTGGTTTCTCGTTCTCCACTCAAGAATAGCCGGGTTAGGGCCGGCCCAGTTGCTTAGCGGTTAAGTGCGCACGCTCCGCTGCTGGCGGCCCAGGGTTCAGATCCCAGGCGTGCACCGATGTACCGCTTCTCCCGCCATGCTGAGGCCGCGTCCCACATACACCAACTAGAAGGATGTGCAACTATGACATAGAACTATCTATTGGGGCTTTGGGGGAAAAGATAAATAAATAAATAAAATTATAAAAAAAAAAGAATAGCCAGGTTGAACAAATCATGACGAGACAAAGAAATGGCTCTGAAAAGAAAGCCAACCAGCTGGCACCAGTGATGTAAGAAAAAGTATATGCTAAGAAGTTAACCCTTTGTATTCTCAAAAGGTTCCCAGTTTTGTATAGGGTTGTAATTCACGGGCAGTTAATCCCTATCAGCAAAATAAAATCCTTTTATAATCCCTTTCTTTATGGGTTTAGTTTCCTCTAATGTCAAATGAGGAATGTGGGAAGGACCTAAAATGAACCAAGGAACAACTTCAAGACTAAAACGTAAGAGTTGAGGGACGACTGTCCAGTCCCGGCGTTCAGCTGAAGCCCACCTAGCCCACTCGAGCCCCCCACAACCCCCTTCCCACCTACGCCGCGCCTCCGGCCTCGCGCGAAGCCGTTGGACGTTAACGCCTCACCCCGCAATGGGTGGGGCCGAGGCCTGCAGCTTCCGGCGGCGGAAGGCGAGGTGGCACGTGGCGCTCCCCACCGGCAAGGCCCGGGCGCGCGGGCCCTTCGCCGCCGCCGTTGAGGGGCTCCCCAGGCCCAGCAGTGAATACTGAGGGCCCGAAGCATCTCTGGGGTGCCGAGGAGAAATGTTTCAAGCGGGGTAGGAGGACAGAAAGAGAACCCGCCCCCCCAATCATTTTATGCTAATCAGTTATTGCGTCCTTTATGGCGATTGGCCAGGGTTTTACTCTAGAAGCCAATCACTTCAGAACAAGGGTGGACCAGTCGAGACCGCTCACACTCATTGGCTGGGAGATTGCGTCGCAAGAGAAGAATTTAAACTGAGTGTCCGGGATTATTTTCCCCCGCCGTGCGGTGCGTGCCCCGGAAGTGACGCACGGCCCTGGCCGGGCGGCCGCCCTGCCCCCGCTTCCTTTTACGGCGTCGCTGCCAGTAGGTGGTTGTGGCCGCCTAGCTTAGAGGGAGGCGGCGGCGGCGGTGGCGGCGAATGATGCCTGGGAAACTCCTCTGGGGGGACATTATGGAGCTGGAGGCACCCTTGGAGGAGACCGAGAGCCAGAGGAAGGAGAGGCAAAAGGTGCGCGGAGGATGGGCCGCACCTCCTTTTGGGGCTGCGCCGGCTTGGGCGGGGAGGGGAGCTGTCCCTGGAGGCCTGTCGCAACTGGGCCGGAGAATCCGAGGGCCTCCCCTCGCGCCGCCCTTGTCCCTCTGAGGTCGCTCCTGGGCCGTTTCCACCTCCACACCCTCAACCTGGAGAAGGGCGGCACTAGGTTTTGGCCCGGCCTCCCGTGGTCCCTCAAACCTTCCCGTCGGCGCCTATGAGATGGGCAAACTCAAATTCCCGTCGCAGAATCTTTCTTTCCTCTTCTTCCTTAAGCAGCGAGGCCTGTCATTTGATTCTCACTGGCCGTCTTAGAAGATGATTAAGAAAAAGGATTGTCTTGAATATGTGTTACTTCTCCGTCACCCTGTCCTGTGTGCGAGAGTCTTGGGGAAAGCGATCTTAGCTTTACAAACCTCGGTAACTAATCTGTAGAGGCTTAAGAAAAAGTGTCACTGCAATCGTTGCCGGGATTCGGTTGTGATGGAGATCATGTGGGTTGTATTATTAATGGCCTTTACTGTTAGTATTTTCATTCAATCCGCAAGTAGTATTTATTGAGCCTAATTTGTGCCAGACTCTTTGCTGGGCACCAAGGAGCCTGTAAAAGAGTTGTAGAGACTTCCCATCCCACTCCTCGAAAGAAAGAGGGACTTACAGAAAAGAAAACGGAGCTTTGGAGGGTAAGGAAGCGGTATTCCAAAGCTGACATTTGACAAAAGGATGAAAATATTATATATAGCTCCAGAGAGCAGAACCTACCCTTCCACCATATCACCAAGGTAAACTTGCCATTTCAGCCAAGCAGTTAATTTTTGTATCGTGGTAAACTACACATAACGTAAAATTTACGACTTTATTTTAAAGTGTACAGTTTTGTAGCATAAAGTACATTCACATTGTTCTGCAGCCATCACCACCATTCATCTCCAGAACTTTTTCATCCTCCCAAACTTTGTGTCCCCTCTCTGTGCCCCATCTCCTCAGCCCCTGGCAACCACCATTCTACTTTCTGTCTCTATGCATTTGGCTACTCTAGATAACTTATGTAAGTGGAATCACCAAGCAGTTATTTTAATTTTGGCTCCTCCTGAAATGCTTGTCTCTCCTTTTACATCTAAATCCTGTCTGTCTGTCAAGGTTTAGTTTATGTGTGTTCTAACCACTGTAGTGTATAAGTACAGTAATCTTATTCCCCTTTGAAGTTTTGTTCCAGTGCTATCTTTATCATTAGATGGGCATTTATTATGTGCTCTCTTACAAAATTAGCTCATTTTTCCTCTGTGCCTCTTTCCCAAAGATTCTTGAGGGAAATGACCATATCTTTGTCCATCCTTACATTTCACTATATTCTTGTAAATTGATGGCTTTCACACTGTAGATTCTCCAGCAGTACTTGAATTTCCTTTAACTATGAAAGATAACTAAAGATTTGGAAACAGATTGGAATTCCAGCTAATAGAAATAGAGCATTCAGGGGCCGGCCTGGTGGCGCAAGCGGTTAAGTGCACGTGCTCTGCTGCGGTGGCCCGGGGTTCGCCGGTTCGGATCCCGGGCATGCACCAAGGCACTGCTTGTCAAGCCATGCTGTGGCGGCGACCCATATAAAGTGGAGGAAGATGGGCATGGATGTTAGCCCAGGGCCAGTCTTCCTCAGCAAAAAAAGAGGAGGATTGGCAGATCTTAGCTCAGGGCTGATCTTCCTCGCAAAAACAAAAAAAAAGGAAATAGAGCATTCAGATAGTGATCTGGCATCGAGATGAAGATAACTTTGGTTTTGGATATGTTGAGATAGGGAGCTGGACTTTAGGTTCTCAGAACTGGGGTACAGGTGAGGAAGGATGCTGGAAGTGTATGTTGAAATCATGAAAATGGTATGAAAGTGTACATAAAGAGACTTAAAGAGTGTCCACAGAAGGAGGAGGCAGAAGAACCACTGAAGAGGATAGAGGTAAGAGGATAAGGAGCGAATATAGAGTGTCATGGAAGCTAAGGAAGGGGAGAGTGTCAAGCACTGTGGATCTGATGTGGAACAACGTATTTCATCACCTTGGGATATTGCTGGGTTTGGACCTAGAGGTCTCGCTTTACCTTGCTTCATCTCCCTGAAGTGCAGGGCCCAGGAGTAGTTCAAACCCCAAGGCTAGCTCTATAAATAACCTTGTTTTTCTATAGAGCCTGTTGGTTTGGGGAGATGTAGGCTAGTTTGGTTAACTAAAGATCAGATGATGTAGCATATGACTATAACTTACATTAATGTACAGTTTTAATGCTTTACAAATGTAACAAATGCTTTGTTTACAAAGCATTTTCACATGTGTTAATTCAGTTTTCACAACAACTATTTTATGGATGAGAAAATTGTATGTGAAAGCACGCTGTAAAAATTGTGTAAATCATGGTGAAAATTTTGGTGGTGGTAGTTTTTATTATCACTAGTCACTACTATCTAATTTATTTTGAACATTTAACCAAGTAATTTCGAAATGCTAAATTTCCAAATCATGTCTTGCTCTCTGCAAATATTAAAACACTTGTCACCAGTTTGATGTTTTAAAACTGAAGTTGCAGAGGCCACCCCCATGGCGTAGTGGTTAAGTTCTTGTGCTCCACTTTGGTGGCCCAGGGTTTGCTAATTTGGATCCTGGGTGCAGACCTGTGCACAGCTTGTCAAGCCGTGCTGTGGTGGCATCCCATATACAAAATGGGGGAAGACTGACACAGATGTTAGCTCAGGGACGATCTTCCTTAAGCAAAAGGAGGAAGATTGGCGACAGATGTTAGCTCAGAGCCAATCTTCCTCGCCAGAAAAACCCAAAACCAAACAAACAAAAAACTAAAGTTGCAGAATAGTCTTTTTTTTTTAAGTTGTATTAACTAAATTAAAAAAACCTTAAAAAATTTTCCAGGATTACTAATATACTTGTTTTTCCATGGGAGTCTAACAGTTGGAGTTTTATATGAATTATATAATTTTGTTTGGTTTGGTTTTTCTTTAACGTCTTAATTATCAGAGTTCAGGGAGGAGGCACGATGTGAAAAGAGCGTGGGCTTTCAAGTCGGACAGGGCTTGATTTCTAACATTTCTACTTGCAGGAAATCCCACATGTGGGTCTTTGGCAAGTTACTTACCTCTAAGAACTTCTATTTCTTCCTCTGTAAAATGGCAGAGGTGATACAGGTTCGCTATCCCTTATCCAAAATCCTTGGGGCTAGATGTGTTTTGAAATTCAGAATTCTGGGGATTTTTATAGAAAGGTAACACCCCAGTAGGGTTTGGGGCCCCCAACCTGTAATCAAACATCTTAATATTAAATATGAATATTCATACTAAGTGGAATAAATAAAAATTATAAATAGCCTCACATTAGTTCAAGTCAGATTTTGCCACCAAATGAGTTCAGGTCAGGTAAGGTTTTGTCTCCAAATAAGTTACAAAAAAACTTTCGGTTTTCAGAGCTTTATGGATATCGGAATTTCGGATAAGGGATTATGGACCTGTACTTCCCTTATAGGGTTGTTATGAAGATTTAAACAAGATAAGCCGAAAACACATTACACGTGCTAGGTAGGTACTCAATAAATATTAATTTTTTTCTCTTGGAGATATTGGGAGTTTTTGTTTGTTTTTTAATTTATAAATCTTGGGTTCTCATTCTTTTTCTGAAAAGGAGCTATTTTTTTTGCTGAGGAAGATTTGCCTTGAGCTAACATCTGTGCCGGTCTTCCTCTATCTTGTATGTGGGTTGCCACCACAGCATGGCCGCCGCCAAGTGGTGTAGATCAGCACCCGGGAACGAAACCTGGGCTGCCAAAGCAGAGCGTGCGGAACCTAACCACTAGGCCACAGGGCCGGCCACTGGAAAGGAACTATTTTAATTTCCCTCATATGTTATGATGGCATTGGGGAAGGGCTAGAGGCCAAGTCTTGAGAATATTAGAATTGGGATGAGAAAGAAAGCAATAGGTGAGTCTTAGCCTTGGCATTAGCAACCAGTCTGGATTTTACCAGGTAACTTTTCAAGATAATGGTAGATTGAGCTTTGCTGGTTGGGGGGGTCATGCTCTAACTTATCAAGAGTCTTAAAAGGAGACCTTGTGACCTTCTTGTCATTGCTTCTTTGTTTTTCCACAGAGTGATAGAAGGAAGTCAAGGCACCATTATGACTCAGACGAGAAATCAGAAACGAGAGAAAATGGTGTTGCAGATGACCTGGATGCTCCGAAGCCCAAAAAAGTTAAAATGAAAGAGAAGCTAAATGGAGACACCGAAGAAGGATGTAATAGACTTTCAGATGAATTTTCTAAAACTCAGAAGTCAAGAAGAAAAGATCTATCAAATGGAGATATTGATGAATATGAAAAAAAATCAAAACGAGTGTCATCCTTAGATAGTTCTACTCATAAATCAAGTGATAATAAATTAGAAGAGGTATGGACACTTTTTGTTTTGCATTTGACATTATCCTTGAAATACAGGCAAATTTGATTTTTTTAGACTAATTAGAATTGATTCTATAATATTTCCTGCTTAGGGTTCAGTACTCTCAGTTGGACCAGGGAGTCTGTACAGCTGAAACCTGAGCATTTTTTCCTTTGTTCGTTGTTTCTTTCATTGTATTGCCTTTTTCTTGGGGTGGAGGTGGGGGATGGTCAAATTTAAACCTTTCCTGTACTTTTGGATTCCTGAACAGTTTTTCCAAGTTGCTTATTGATGGTCACCTACTTGCTTTTCTTATGGTTATTTCAGTCCCTACCATATCCATGAATTGACTTCTGACTGCCTGAAACAAGGTACTGAAGGCCTCGTGACTTTGTGTATTTTGCCTTCTGCTTTTTCTGCTTCTTTAACAATAGCAACATGATCTTTAGGTCCTATTGTAACTCAATCCTAAAGCTGTTTGCATTTTTAAAACAGAAATGAAACATAAAAATGATCTGAAGAAATCTATTCTCCTGGGTATTAATTTTTTGAGAGGTGTAGAAAACATGCTTAGTATGGAATCTGCCTTCCTGGACCCATTGCTTTTGCCAGTACCCGTTAGACTAGATATTTTTTGGCACAGAATTTGTTTAACTTGTTCTTACACTTTTCTTCTAGCAGAGCTCATAGGTTTATCTAGGTATTATGGATTGTCAGTAAATTACTCAGGTCTTCAGAAGAAACCACTTTGATATTCTTAATAATTCTTGGTAATTAATAATTCTTTATATTTTTAAAATCTGATAGTTGTTGATAATTTAAATACATTTGAGCTTAATTTCATGTGTAATCTTTGGGGAGCTTTGGGAAAAGATGTTGAATCCTTGCCTTGCAATGCGGTGTTTTTTTTATTTGTGAATTTGTATTTGTTGGGAAGCACATATGTTAGAGCGTTGATCTAAATAAGGCCCTATAAATCTGTATGTGCTAGTAGTGGAATATGGTTGCCTCTTGTTCTGTTGGGATTATGCCTGATACAATGCTCTGTATAATAATAGGCTTAACTGTTTATTATTTTGTTTAGATCATGTTAGAGTTCAGGAATTCTACTTCTAGGAATTTATCCTCCTAAGGAGATAATCATGAGGTGTGCAGAGATGTATTAATAAGTACTCTTATCACAGTGACGTTGTTGATAATAGCAAAAAATTAAAACATCCTAAATGTCTGATAGTAGGTTGTTGGTTTAATAAAATATGGTATGTCCATGCAGTAGAATACATCTATCCTAAAGGGCATAGAAGAATGTTAGAAAGGTATTTAATGTATCTTATTAAGTGAAAAAAGCATATTACAAAACAGTATGTACAGTATGACTTTATTTTAAAAAATTTATATGGGCATAGAGTGAGGATTGGAGGAGTGTGTGTTTTAAATGTGGCTTTAGTTGACCGGATTATAGATAATTTATTTCTTTCTGTTAATATATGGTTTCTAAAATTTCTACAATGAAAGTGTATTGCTTTTGTAATAACAATTTTTTCTTTTAATCTTAAAAAGATAACAGCATTGAGATTTGCTTAAATGGTTTACAATTTGAATTCAATATCATGTTTTTTATCTGGTCCCTGGTTTGAAAACTGCTATTGTAAGTGGTTTTGGAACTACTTTCTTTAAACACACCAATAATAAAGTTTACAAGTAGATATATTGTCTTTGTTCTATATATACATTGACTAGTACACTAAGTTTTCAATAGATTTTAAGTGATAAGGTCATGCTAACCAGTATATATGTTAAAGAAATTTTCAAGCTTACGGGAACTTTTCCTTGTATTAGTGACCTAAAAAATGTTTTTTAGAGCCATAGAACAACTTTTTTAACTTTATTTTTGGAAATAATTTGCTTTCCTCATTGTGTAATTTCTGTTAGGGCTGGTTTGTAGGCTTGTGTTAATCTTTGTAATTAATATTGTCTGTGTCTGTTAATATGATTTAGATTATTAAATAACTCTTTTGTAATATCTTAGTCAAATGGAAATATATTTTGATTTAGGTAGTAGCTGTATTTCTAAAGTGAGTTTTATTTGTGAATTAATCATTTTTAAATGTATCATGGGAAATGTATTAAGTAAGCTTACTGTTTAAAGGGATACTTCTAAAATTAAAAGAATTTCTCACTAATTTATCTTGAAGTTAATGTATACAGTTTTTGCAAGTACTAGCTAAAGTCAATGTGTTAGCTCATGTAGTAAAACTAAAAACAGTAAATGAGTAAAAGCTTCTAAATACCTAGTCAAATATGAACTATATTAGTTAGAACTTTGATTTCATTTTGACAGACCCTAACACGAGAACAGAAAGAAGGGGCCTTCTCCAATTTTCCTATTTCTGAAGAGACTATAAAGCTTCTGAAAGGTACTATGAATTTTAATGGATATGCAGTTGAAAATCTACAATTAGATTTTATAAAAACTCTTGTGCCTTTTCTGACCAAAAGGAGAATATAGAAAACGTAGAGAAATCACTTTTCTTTAGTTGAAGTTATTTATGCATCATCCTTTTTGGTATTCTGACCTATTTTAACTTTAAAGAATATTTGTGTTTGTCAAAAGTTGAGACCAGTTTTTTTTTAATAATTCCTCTTTGGGGTAGGAATAACTGTAAATGTTACTATAGTGGTGGTGTATCTTTAGGCAGACGTTGAGGAATCAGGATTGTCATTTTCAAATAAATATATTTTTTCCTAATGCTAGTCTTAAATAAGTATTTAAATGAAATCTTGTTTTACAGGTCGAGGGGTAACATATCTCTTTCCTATTCAAGTTAAGACCTTTGGTCCTGTGTATGAAGGAAAAGATTTAATTGCTCAAGCACGGACAGGAACAGGAAAGACATTCTCTTTTGCCATTCCCTTGATTGAAAGACTCCAAAGAAATCAAGAGATGATTAAAAAAAGCCGCTCACCAAAGGTAACAATTATAGGGAGTAAAAGGTTTAAACATTACTTTAATGGAGAGAGAAAGAAAGAGTATACTGGTCTTAAGTTCAAATTCTCCCAAGATAGAAAAGTTAGCCCTGTGGCATAAAGTAAAAATTTGGGTCCTAAAGCAAAAATTTGTTAATTTTTAACATAAAGAAATCTCAAGTAAAGCTAAAGTGAAGTAGTTATTGCATATGCATGTAATGTGTATGGATCCATAGATGTCTTTATAACTGTATATTATGAAGCCAGCATATCCAATTTTAGGAGTATTTACAATTAGTATATTTAGTGGCTTTTTTCTTCTCCTTTTTTGGTCCTGACTTTTGGTTTTAAACAATGAATTTGCTAAATAGATACTCATTAATTTGGCTGTTTAGTAAATAATCAGTATCATTTATTTCATTGGTTGACTTTAAGAAGACTATTACGGAAGTGATATTGCTAGTCCCTATGTTATTGGGGTACTGGAGCTCTGTCTTAATTTATCAGCAGTAAAGAACAGAGAGGACTTAGTGAAATTTTAGCCTAAAATTTGACCTTTTTAGAACCTGTGTTCACTTTAAGGTTCATAAAGTGAAGAAAAAAAATAAGCATCAAAATTTGAACAGATAGATGACTAAAAGTAATTTGTTCTTTGAGACTCCTAAATGGTATTACAGTATGAAAGTAAAGTTACATACATCATGCATTGCTTAATGACGGGGACACATTCTGAGAAACTCGTCATTAGGCGATTTTGTTGTGCGAACGTCATGGAGTGTATTTGCACAAACCTAGGTGGTATAGCCTACTACACACCTAGGCTGTTTGGTACTAATCTTATGGGACCACTGTCAGATATGTGGTCATCGTTGACCAAAATGTCGTTATGCAGCGCACAACTGTATGAATATATTTATTTATTTATTTATTTATTTTTTGTGAGGAAGATCAGCCCTGTGCTAACATCTGCCAATCCTCCTCTTTTTTTGCTGAGGAAGACTGGCCCTGGGCTAACATCTGTGCCCATCTTCCTCCACTTTATATGGGACGCCGCCACGGCATGGCTTGCCAAGCAGTGCGTCGTTGCACGCCAGGGATCTGAACCGGCGCACCCCGGGCCGCCACAGCAGAGTGCGCGCACTTAACTGCTTGTGCCACTGGGCTGGCCCCGAATATATTTAAATCATAGTGGCCTTGGATTAGGTTGACCAACAGGACAAATCTTTTTTATAGAGTTCTGTTTCTTAAGTGAAATTAGGAAAGACCGCAAGTAATAGAAATAGGACATAGTCCCAACTCTGCCTTAAAGAAGTTTTTATGTTAGAAGGACATTACTGGAGATTCTGGCTCCACCACTTCTAGCTATTTGATCTTGGGCAAGACTCTTAACTTCTCTAAGACTCATGTTCCTCATCTGTAAAATTGGAATAATAATGCCACCTCATAGGGTTTTTGTGAGGATCGAATTAGATAACTCATGTAAAGCACTAGTGCCTGGCACATGGTGAACATTCATTCATTCATTTAACCATTATTTTGAGCATCTTTTCTGTTCCAGGCACTGTTTGAAGTGCAAAGAATACAGTTAACTCAAACTGATATAAATCCCTGCCTTTATGGAGCTTACATTTTAGTGGGTGAGACAGAAAATAAGCAAATAAGTAAAATATAATTGTTTTATATGGTATAAGTACTAAGGAGAAACAGTTAAGCAGGGGTGGGAGGATATGAAAAGGGTTAGGAACCTCATTGAGAAAGTGAGATTTGAAAAGAGACCAGAAGAAAGTAAGGGAAGATTTAATAAATACAAGCCATTGTTCTTGTTATTTGTGCTGTTTTTAAATACTATGACATTAATGTTGAGATTCCTAGTTTTATTTTATTTTATTTATTGTTTTTTTGAGGAAGATTGGCCCTGAGCTAACATCTGTTGCCAATCTTCCTCCTTTTTTTCCTTTTTTCTCCCCAAAGCCCCAGTAGATAGTTGTATGTCATAGTTGTACGTTCTTCTAGTTGCTGTATGTGGGATGCCGCCTCAGCATGGCTTGGTGAGCAGTGTGTATTTCCGCGCCCAGGATCTGAACCGGTGAACCCCGGGCCGCCGAAGCGGAACGTGCAAACTTAACCAGTATGGCACCAGGCCGGCCCCGAGATTCCTAGTTTTAAATACGTCTAAAAAAAGATCTTCTCAGTTTGAATATTCTATAGAAAAGTATCTTTTTGTTTTTTTAAACCTCTTGCTCAGGTACTTGTTTTGGCTCCTACAAGGGAACTGGCAAACCAAGTAGCCAAAGACTTCAAAGATATAACTAGGAAACTCAGCGTGGCGTGTTTTTATGGTGGAACATCATATCAAAGCCAAAGTGAGTAAATATGTGTGTTAGTAGTGCAAAGATCTATTTGCTACTTAAATATAAAGAAATAGTGTGATAATATATATTTTATTTTTACGAGTTACTGGTATTTCTCTCCTCTCATAGTTAATCATATTCGAAATGGTATTGACATCTTGGTTGGGACCCCTGGTCGTATCAAAGATCATCTACAGAGCGGCCGATTAGATCTTTCTAAACTGCGCCATGTTGTCCTTGATGAAGTGGATCAAATGTTAGATTTAGGCTTTGCTGAACAAGTTGAAGATATTATCCACGAATCCTACAAAACTGGTATATCCTAATTCAAAATAAGCACATTAGCAGTTATTCTTTTCTTGTAAAGCTTATGAATTTTTTATTTCATAATTTTTATTACATTGTCCCCAGTGTTCTAACAAAATTAAAGTTATTTGGTATCTGTTCTCTTCTTGAAAAAGAAAGTACAGTAGCATAGTTTCAGTATGTTCTTAGCTTTCTATGCTTTCTTCCATGTATTACATTTTTAAAGTCAGTAGTTAGATTTACTAACTCATTTTACTGATTTCTTTGCTCATTGTTCCTTCTTAAATTCTCACCTTCCTTCTGGGTTTAGTTTTCTTCATATTTTTCCCCCAGTTTTGAAAGTTGAAAATTTTAATAATTGCATTGAAGTTTGTATGTCCAAAATTCACTCCAAGTTTTAAATTTTTCATTATTTCTTTGAAGTCTGGGGGGATTTTTGAGAGCTGACTACACCATGGGATATTAAGAAAGCGTTTGAATTCTTTTTGTTTATTTAAGATTCTGAAGACAATCCTCAGACTTTACTTTTTTCTGCAACTTGCCCACAGTGGGTATACAAAGTTGCAAAAAAATACATGAAATCCAGATATGAACAGGTTGACCTTGTTGGAAAAATGACTCAAAAGGCTGCAACTACTGTGGAAGTAAGTAGCTTTCCAGCATGATAGATTTTAGCTTTTAGTTGGTATTTTGAAATTTGTTGAAGCTAAACTTATGTTTTAGTTACCAGTTCAGGCCAAATCTCTCCTTTTTGCCCTTAGTCAATAAGATACCTATTAATTTCTAGTCTGAGACTGAGGAGCAGAATAGAATAAATAGGGGGGGAAAGTATGTCAACAGGCAAGTCCTAACGGGAGATATACAAGCAGCCATAGAGACAGAATTAAAGTATGTAGAATGTGGCAAAGGAGACGACTCATACCATTTCAAAAAGAATAGTGCTGGGATAATTTGTTAAAGCTTAGGTGAAAAAAAGTTAGATCCTCATCTCATACCCTGTACCAAAAATATTCCCAAAAGATTTTTAAAAATTAAGCCATAAAATAAGTTGAAGCAGATGTAGAAGAACAGTCATTTGATTTCAGGAAAGGGAAGGCTTTTCTAAACATAAAGTCCTGAAGAAGATACACCATAAAGGAAAAGGTTGATAATTTTGACTCCATGAAAATTTAATAGTATTTAAAAAAAAAAAAAGATTAAAGGTAATATTTGCATTATTTAAAGTCACCTCTGTATATGTCGCTTTTCCATTTAATAGATGTACATATATGTATATGTAGATAAAAAATAAGTTAAATGAACAATAGTATAATTTGTAAATACAATGTAATGGTTGAAAAGAATGAATTTGAGTGATAAAAACCAAATTACAAAATGATATGTACAAAATCATACTATTTTTTAAAAAAATACACAAATAATGCTAAATGAATTCTTAAGGTATTTACTTAAATGTACAAAGATGGATTGGAAGGATAAACATCAAACTAATGTAATGATTACTTCTGGGAAAGAGGACTATTGTAGTACAGGATGGTCAAAGCAAGCTTTGTATCTTTTGTAATGGCTGAAAGTTTTACAATAAGAACACAAAATGTACCAGTGAAAGAAAATTTATTAAGGACATTTTCAAACATGTACAAGAATTGAATAGTAAAGGGATCTGATGTACCCATCACCAGGCTTGAACAATGATCTTTTCTATACCCCCTTTCTATACATTCTTCATCCCTATATTTGAAGCAATCCAGTCATCGTTTCATCTTTCATGTAATTGTGTATATTTTTAAAAGGATATGGGCTCTTAAAAAAACAAACAAAAAACCTCAAAGTTACTATCACAGTAGGAAAAAGCAGTAATTCTTTAATATTAAATATCTATTGTCCACATTGCCCAGTTGTCTAATAGTTTGTTTGAATCTGGATCCAAATAAGATCCTTACATTGCTGCTGGTTATTTATATATGTCTTAAATCTTTTATAGTCTACAGGTTCCTCTGTCCTTTTTTTCCTTGCAATTTTTTCTTGAAAAGAATCATCATTTGTCCTGCAAGTTTCCCACTGTCTCAGTTTTGCTATTGGCAACCCTGTGGTGTTACTTAACACGTTCCTCTGCCTTCATTTTCTTTTCTTTTTTTTTTTGTGAGGAAGATCAGCCTTGAGCTAACATCTGCCAATCCTCCTCTTTTTGCTGAGGAAGACTGGCCCTGGGCCAACATCCATGCCCATCTTCCTCTACTTTATATGGAAAGCCGCCACAGCATGGCTCGACAAGCAGTGCGTCAGTGCTCGCCTGGGTTCCAAACCGGTGAACCCCGGGCCACTGCAGTGGAGCGCGTGCACTTAACCGCTTGCGCCACCAGGCCGGCCCCTGCCTTCATTTTCTTGTGAGTTGATGGTTAGATTGTGAGGCTGGTTCAGATTCAAGTTCTTTTTTCTTTTTTCTTCTTTGAGAGTAGGGGAAGAAGCAAAACTGTTGTACGTGGTACAAATGATTCTTAGTTTTCTTCTTTGTGCTTTCCTCTGTTTTCTAGGTGTTCTATAATTACTATGTGTTATGTTTTAAAAACAATTTTATTGCGATATATGTTAAAATGCACAGATTTAAAATGTACATTATGGGGCCTGCCCCGTGGCTTAGCGGTTAAGTGTGTGCGCTCTGCTACTGGTGGCCCGGGTTCGGATCCCGGGCGTGCACCGATGCACCGCTTCTCCGGCCATGCTGAGGCCGCGTCCCACATACAGCAACTAGAAGGATGTGCAACTATGACATACACTTATCTACTGGGGCTTTGGGGACAAAAAAGGAGGAGGATTGGCAATAGATGTTAGCTCAGAGCCGGTCTTCCTCAGCAAAAAGAGGAGGATTAGCATGGATATTAGCTCAGGGCTGATCTTCCTCACACACACACAAAAAAAAGTAAAATAAAATAAAATAAAATGTACATTATGTTTTTTCCCAACATTTTATCATGAAAATTTTCAAACACTGAAAATTTGGAAGAATTTTAGAGTGAACACGCATATACCCACCAGCCAGATTCTGCCATTAATATTTTACTCTGTTTTATCACATATCTACCCATCCCTATATCTATCTTATTTTTTGATTCATTTCAAATTGCAGAAATCAGTATACTTCTCGTAAGTATTTTAGCATGCCTATCTTTAACTGGAGCTCAGTATTTACAATTTTTTTATTGTGGTGAAATTCACATAACAAATTTACCCTTCTGAATTGTACGATTCAGTGTCATTTAGTACATTCATGATATTGTACAACCATTGCTTCTACTTCCAAAACACTTCATCACCCCAAAAGGAAACCCTGTAACACCTAAGCAGTTACTCCGCATTCCCGCCTTCCCCTAGCAACCACCAATCTGCTTTCTGTCTATATGAATTTACCTATTCTGGATAGTTCATATAAATGTAATAATATAACATGTGACTTCCTTTTGTCAGGCTTCTTTCACTTAGCATGATGTTTTTGAGGTTCATCCATATAATATTAACTTTTTTTGTTGTTGTTGAGGAAGATTCGCCCTGAGCTATCATGTGTTGCCAATCTTCCTTTTTTTTCTTTTTGCTTGAGGAAGATTAGCCCTGAGCTGACATCTGTGCCAGTCTTCCTCTATATCATATGTGGGTCACCACCACAGCATGGCTGATGAGTGGTGTAGGTCTGCACCCCGGCTCTGAACCTGAGAAACTGGGCTGCCGAAGTGGAGTGCTCTGAACTTAACCGCTAGGCCACGGGACCAGCTCCAATGTTTATAGTTTTTAAAATAAGATTTACATACAATGAAATGTAAAATTTTAAGTGTACATTTGCTTAGTTTTAATAAATTCATAAATGTGTGACCCACACCACTATCAAAATATAGGATATTACCATCATCCCAGAAAGTTCCCTCATGCCACTGGCTAGTCAGTCCCCATCCAGAGACAACCGCTGTTCTGATTCTTTTTCCACCATAGACTAGTTTTGCCTGTTCCAGAACTTCATGTAAATGGAATTATCTGTGTGTACTCTTTTTCTATAAGGCTTCGTTCACCCAGTATATGTTTTAAGATTCATCCGTATTGTTGCATGTATTAGTAGTTGGTTCCTTTTAATTACTGAATAGTTTTCTCTTGTATAAATATACTACAGTTTGTTTATCCTTTCACCTATTGATGGCCATTGGTATATTGTTTTTTTTTAAATTATTTTATTGAGGTCATATTGGCTTATAACATTGTGTAAATTTCAGGTGTACATTGTTATATTGCAGTTTCTGTGTAGACTGTATCCTGTTCACCACCAATAGTCTCGTTTTTATCTGTCACCATACATATGTGCCCCTTCACCCCCTTTGCCCTCCCCTCACTCTTTTCACCTCTGGTAACCACCAATCTGTTCTCCTTATCTATGTGTTTGTTTGTTTATCTTCCACATAGGAGTGAAATCATACAGTATTTGTCTTTCTCTGTCTGACTTATTTTGCTTAACATAATACCCTCAAGGTCCATCCATGTTTTTGCAAATGGCATGATCTCGTTTTTTTTTTTATGGCTGAGTAGTATTCCATCCTATGTGTATACCGCATCTTCTTTATCATTCATCTGTTGATGGGCACTTGGGTTGCTTCCACGTCTTGGCTATTTTGAATAATGCTCTGATGAACATAGGGCTACATATATCTTTTTGAATTACTGATTTCACATTCTTTGGATAAATACCCAGTAGTGCTATTAATAGCTGGATCATATGGTGTTTCCATTTTTAGTTTTTTGAGAAATCTCCATACTGCTTTCCATAGTGGCTGCGCCAGTTTGCATTTCCACCAGCAGTGTATGAGCATTCTCTTTTCTCTGCATCCTCTCCAATGCTTGCTATTTCTTGTCTTGTTAATTATACCCATTCTGATGGTTGTAAGGTGATATCTTATTGTAGTTTTTTTTTTTTTTTTTTTTTGCTAAGGGAGATTCGCCCTGAGCTAAAATCTGTTGCCAGTCTTCCTCTATTTTTGTATGTGGGTCAGTGCCACAACATGGCCACTGATGAGTGGTGTGTAGGTCAACTCCCGGGAACCGAACCTGGGCCGCCCAAGCAGAGCAAGCTGAACTTAACCACTAGGCCACGGAGGTGCCCCGTCTCATTGTAGTTTTGATTTGCATTTCCGTAATTATTAGGGATGTTGAACATCTTTTCATGTGCCTATTGGCCATCTGTATATCTTCTTTGGAAAAATGTCCACTCATTTCCTCTGCCCATTTTTTGATTGAGTTGTTCATTTTTTTGTGTTGAGTTGTATGAGTTCTTTATATATTTTGGAAATTAACCCCTCATTAGATATATGATTTGCAAATATTTTCTCCCAGTTGATGGGTTGTCTTTTAGTTTTGTTGATGGTTTTCTTTGCTGTGCAGAAGCTTTCTAGTCTGATGTAGTCCCATTTGTTTATTTATTCTTTTGTTTCCCTTGCCTGAGTAGACATGGTATTCGAAAGGATACTGCTAAGACCAATGTCAGAGAGCATACTGCCAATATTTTCTTCGAGGAGTTTTATGGTTTCAAGTGTTAAATTCAAGTCTTTAATCTATTTAAGTTAGTTTTTGTGTATGGTATAAGATAATGGTCTACTTTCATTCTTTTGTGCATGGCTGTCCAATTTTCCCAACACCATTTATTGAAGAGACTTTCCTTTCTCCGTTGTATGTTGCTGGCTCCTTTGTCAAAGATTAGCTGTCCATAGATGTGTGGTCATTTGTATATTGTTTTTAAATGAGGTTGGAGAGAATCGTTGTTTTATTGTTTGCTAGGAAGGCCAGTTCTTGAACAGGTAGAAAAAAATGTACAAGAGAAATCTTTTTGAATAATTTTAATGAAACATATTTGACATTTTCTTTCCTCAAAGCATCTGGCTATCCAGTGCCATTGGTCTCAGAGGCCAGCAGTTATTGGAGATGTCCTTCAAGTCTACAGTGGGTCTGAAGGGAGGGCTATCATTTTCTGTGAGACCAAAAAGAATGTAACTGAAATGGCCATGAACCCACACATAAAACAGGTAAGTCTTTTTCATACTTTCTCTAATTGAGATTATAGGGATGAATCACTGAACAAAAGCTCATTATCCTTTGTGAGCCAGGTTTGATAGTCATTCTTAGATTGAGTCTAGTTCAGAAAGAAGTTATAGCCATAATCTCTTAAGTCAGGATGGAATTATATGCATTTTCATCAAAAGTTTTTTCAAGACTTTGCAAATGTGATCTTCAAAATACAAAGGTTGAAACAAAATAAGTTTCTATGGGTAAGAGTGGGTAATGTTTTAGAAGTGTGTTATAAAATGAATCCAAATATTTATTGAATGAATGGATCAGAATACTAAATCCATGTGTCTTTTTTCTTTTAACTTTCTTTTCTTTTTTTTTTTGTGAGGAGATCAGCCCTGTGCTAACATCTGCCAATCATCCTCTTTTTTTTTTTTTTTTGCCGAGGAAGACTGGCCCTGGGCTAACATCCCTGCCCATCTTCCTCCACTTTTTATGGGATGCCGCCACAGCATGGCTTGCGAAGCAGTGCATCAGTGCGCGCCTGGGATCCAAACCGGCAAACCCTGGGCTGCCGCAGCAGAGCGTGCGCACTTAACTGCTTGCGCCACCCAGCCGCCCCCTCTTTTAACTTTTTATAGTAGAAGATTTCAAACATATACAGAAGGTGACTTGTAATAAACCCCTGTGTTTTCATTCTCCAACTACAATTAATCTGTTTCATCAAAATGCCCATACACTTCCTGCTCCTGAATTATTTTGAAGCAAGCCCTGGATAACATATTAATACGTTCATAAATATTTGGCTATGTGTCTCTAAAAGAAAAGGATTATTTTCAAAAACCCAGAATATTGTTATTACATTTAAAAAATTAATAGTAATTAATATCTTTAAATATCAATTAGTGTTTAGATTCTCTATTGCCTCATAAATGCTTTGTTTTTTCTTTTATAGTTTCTTTTCTTGAATCTGGATCCAAATTACATTGTGCGATTTCATTAAATATCTTTACTTTGTGGATTCCTCCTTCATCTGTTTTTTTATTGTTGTTTAAGAAATCATGTTTCCATAATCTAGAGTATTGCCTTCCTGTGATACCCTTTAACATGTTCCTCTGTCTTCTGTATTTCCTGAAAATTCAGGTGTGTGTGTTTGTTTAGAGTAAAACTTTTATAGGTAGTGTACTTCCATCAAGAGCTATATAATGTGTAGTTCTTTCTCTTTTTGTGATGTTAATGTCCATTGGTAATAACACCATCAGTCCTTATGTCAGTGTCTCTGCAGTCATTTTTGTTTTCTGTGACTTATCTGATAGATTCCTGAGGAAGGGCTCGTGGAAACAGTATTGCCTGTTGATAATAGCTTGTTTGTAACTTTATACCTGAAAATCGTTTTGGCTGAATATAAAATTCTTGGTTCACATTCTCTTTCCTTTAGTATCTTAAATATTTTTCCATTGTTTTTGGAATAAAGCATACTGTAAAAAGTCTGATGTCAGTCTGATATTTTTTTTTTCTTGTGAGTGATTTGGTCTTTTGCCTGAATGCAAAGGACTTTTTAAAAAAAAAAAATCAGTTTTATTAGAATATATTTTGGTGGTGTTCTTGGTCACTTTTTCTGGGTACACAGTATGCACTTTCAATTTATGGTTTCAAATATGTATTTTTTTAATTTCAGCAAAATTTTCTTGAATTATAATTTTTTGATATTTGGTTTGTCTGCTTTGGTTTTTGTCTTGAGGGACTCTTGTTATATATGTGTTGGCTTTTTTCTTCTCTCCTTTGTCACTTTATCTCAAACCCTTTTCATCTTTTTCTTTATTTCAGTTTTCAAAATTTCCCGTTTTTAAGGCACAATCTGTTGTGCTTACTCAATCTTGTATTCTTTCCAGTGTAGTCTTCATTTGCAAAAAGTCTTTATCTTTTATTTCTACTTCTTTCTTGAGTCATTTCACCCCATTGGTTTTTCTCATTCTGATTTTTCTTGTTCTGTCATATATCATTTAAAAATTTTCTTATAGCTCATTCAGAAATACAATGCTGTACTTTTCATCTGTTTTGTCATGCCTTTCTAGAGCTCTTTCATTGTTTGTAGGGATATTATCCTGCTTCTTATTCTGTCCCCCGTCTCCCCCCATTACTTTCTATGGGATTTAACCATGATCTTTTCTGTTGCTTATTTTTAGATGAAGTAAATCTTTCTGAACTTTACATGGAGAGGCATGGATCAGAATAGTTTTCTAGCTTCACTGTTATTTTTGTTAGTGTTTAAGAATACAGTCTGTAAATTATATGTCAATAAAGCTTTTAAAAAAAGGTCTCCTGCTTTCTGAGCTCTGGCTGTCTTTTTCCCTCACTTTTATCTGGATCTTCTCTTTCCTTTGCTTCTGTCATCTCTGGCATCCTCAGTTTGGATTCTAGGTCCAACAGTTTGTTGTCAGCGTGGGGCTTTGTCCTGGCAAGGGAGCATTGGCTTGTTAATTTTGAAAGTTCATGTAGGGCTCAGGCTTCTCCAGCCTCTTTCAGACCTTACCTGTGGCTCCTCACAATCACCCTTGAATGTGCAGAAACTCCCCCCCGTTTCAGTTGCTGTTCTCAAATTGGCCCATTATGCTTTCCAGGGAGTATCTGCTCTTAGGACTAGAAAAATCCCCCCTATACATACAGGTCTTGTCCCTACCTGTTCATGTTTTAGAAATCATGAAAATGCCTTATCACTTAGTTTTGTCATTTAATTTTGTTATCCTAGTTGCTCTGTTTGTTTTTACGTGAGAACTGGAGATTCAAAAACTATGCTGTCACCATCTTCCCCAGTGTCGTTTTAACTAATTGTGTAGCTTTAGCTTTGTACCCAGTATAAACAATTGGAGGCTAAATAGTGAAAGAGTGTTGGAGGGCAGTTGATTTACCTCTCCTGTCATTGCTTTGGAACACTCAGCAGCAGCTGTCTTGCAGAAGCTATTGTTTTATTTTGTAGGGAGGAGTTGCCTTGCTGCGAAGGCTGGGTGAGAATTCTCTTAGTGGATGAAATCAGTTTCTATGGTTGGGAGTCATGTAATTTCTCCTCTGCTGGTGACTGCTATTTAGGTAAAAAGCAGTAGTAGCGTATCGTTATGGGCGATAGGGGATTTTATGGACTAACCAGGGAACTTTAATGGTTAGTTTATTTTTATTTTTATTTATTTATTTATTTATTTTTAAACTTTATTTATTTATTTTTCCCCCCAAAGCCCCAGTAGATAGTTGTATGTCATAGCTGCACATCCTTCTAGTTGCTGTATGTGGGACTCGGCCTCAGCATGGCCAGAGAAGCGGTGCGTCGGTGCGCACCTGGGATCCGAACCCAGGCCGCCAGTAGCGGAGTGCGCACTTAACTGCTAAGCCACGGCCCAGCCCTATTTTTATTTTTAAATTTTGATTTAATTGAATTTTTTCCTTAAGGTAGGTTTTATCAGAAAAATGCCTTCTTAATTCTAAACAATTACACACACACACACACACACACAAACTTTTGGAAAATAATTTATTCATAAGTTGGCGACCTGGACACTGTCACTGGTATCATGAATGTATTATGTCCTTCTTAGGACTAATTATCAAGTAAAAAATCTGTGCTGTGTCAAATTTTTAAAAAATGAATTTGAAAAATTCACTATGAAATACTGTCCAACGTATTTAAAGTATGTTTGTTTATAACTTAAAAAATATATATATTATAATGTTTCCTTTCTTGAAACATTTCTCTTAACTTGGGTTCCATGATATCACACAGGTTTTCTTCCTTTTCCTCTGGCTAACCTTTCCTGGTTTTGTTGAGGTCTTTTTGTATTCTTACTTGTACTTTAAATATTGGCATTTCTCACAGTTCTAATCTCTGTACTTATTTCTTCTCATTCAACATATTCTTCCTGAGCATAGTGATTAATAGCACAGATTTTGGAGTCAGACAGATCAGAGTTTAAATCCCAGTTGTCTTACTTACTAGCTATGTAACCTTAAGCAAGTCACTTCATATTTTAGTGCCCATGTTTCCTTTTTAAAAAGTAGTATTGAGGGGCCGGCCTGGTGGTGCAAGCGGTTAAGTGTGCGTGCTCCACTGCGGTGGCCCGGGGTTCGCCGGTTTGGATCCCAGGTGCACACCATCGCACTGCTTGGCAAGCCATGCTGTGGCGGCATCCCATATAAAGTGGAGGAAGAGGGGCATGGAGGTTAGCCCAGGACCAGTCTTCTTTAGCAAAAAAAGAGGAGGATTGGCAGATGTTAGCACAGGGCTGATCTTCCTCACAGAAAAAAAGTAGTATTGAAAATAAATTTTTTACACTTTTAAGATTTAAGTGAAATCATTTATTTAAAGCATTTAGTACAATGCGTTTCTTTCTTTTTTTTTTTTTTGTGAGGAAGATTAGCCCTGAGCTAACATCTGTTGCCAGTCTTCCTCTTTTTGCTGAGGAAGATTGGCCCTGGGCTAACATTGTGCCCATCTTCTTCTACTTTATATGTGGGACACCTGCCACAGCATGGCTTGATAAGCGGTGCATAGGTCTGCACCTGGGATCTGAACCTGTGAACCCCAGGCTGCCGAAGTAGAGCGTGCGAACTTAACCACTACGCCGCCAGGCTGGCCCTGGTACAATGGTTTTCTTATAGCAAGCAGTCAATAAGTGCAGAAATATAGTTTAGCTCTGTATATAGATACGTATATCTAATCACTCCTGTGGCTCCGGTGATTGTATATATGCTGATGATATCCAAATCTCTTTCCGGGTTAGCTCTGCCTCCAGAATCAAGACCTGTGTCTACCCTACTGGCCACAGACACCTCAACCTATTGTGTACCTAAAATTGAATTCATTCTCTTCTACACTCTAATACCTGCTCTGTCTCCAACATTCCATATTGTTGAATGATACATCTATCCATAGCCTAAGCCAGAAATCTACATATTGTCCTTGACTTTTCTTCCTTACCATTTGCCATCCAGTTAACTACAAAGTATTTTTGGGTTCTATCTCCCATGGTTTAAAGTGGTCCGTTTCTTTCCTACTGCCATTGCAGAAGCTCAGAATCTGGGAATCATGTATGATACGTTTCTTTCCCTTATACCTCATTTCCACTCCCAAGTCCTTCCAGTTTCATCTGCTGATAGTTTTTGAATTCATTTATGGCCTAGCTCCTACTTACCTTTCCAGCCTCAACTTATCATTATACTTTCTTCTCATTTCTGCATTCTCTCCATACATGCCATGTTTCCTCTCACCACAAGGCTCTTGAACGTATAGTCTGCCTTACCTAGCAACTCCTACTCATCCTTCAGATATCAGTCCAGAGCATCACTTTTCAGGAAGTTCTTTTCTTGCCCCAAACTGGGTCAGGTTGTCTTCTTATAAATGCCCTTTGCCTCTTAGACCCGTGCATCATCCATTACACTTGTTGGCTAAATTGATTTGCATGCCTAATTATTTCATAAATGCCCATCTCCCTGACCGGAGTATAAAGACCATGAGGACAAAGGCAGTCTTATTTTTGTTTGCCATTTTATCCCTAGTACCTGACATGTTGTAGATTACTAAATATTGGTTGAATGAATAGTTATTGATACCACCTTGGTGAAGCCACTGATATCTCTTCTGAATTTCTATAACAGCCTGCCACCTGGGTCTCCCTAGCTTTTGCCTTGCCCTTTTCTAATACATTCTATACATTGTAGCCACCCGCAGTGTTCCTTCTACAATGCAAATATGTTCATGATAATCTTCTGCTTATAATCATTCCATTGTTCCATATTGTCCTCAGGATAAAATTCATATTCCTTGCCAGCCTCATCTCTCACCACTTCCCCTTTTCACTCTGTGCTTCAGCAATACTCAAATATTTGTAGTTCTCTAGACACGCTATTTATGTGGGATATTGCTTCTGCCCAGAGCTCCCTAGCCTCCTGCTCCTCCTTTTACCTGACTTCTAGTTCCTTATTATCTGTCAGGTCTCAGCTTCAGTGCCTCCTTCCCCTCAAACAAGATTGTGTTGGGTTTCCCTCTTAGGTGTTCCTATAGCATCCTGCACCTTGTTATCGCACATATCATACGGTATCGAAGATGCCTGTCAACTTGTCTGTCCCAGGGCTGTTTCTTTATGATTATTCCAGAACCCGACGGAGTGCCTGGTGCATAGCAAGTGCTCAGTGAATTCACTCGTGAATGCATTAGGCTTGAATACTACAGTTTAGATACTGTGGGGGTTAAATCATTTTTATGAACTTTTTAATTTTAATAGTGGCTAGGAATACTGGGAAATTTATGTATAATACTAGGAAAATTATTTTCAGCACAAAGGGAAGATCAGCCCAGTATAAATAGGTAAACTTCACTAAAAATTACAGAAATGTAAATTAAAAGAACATTGGGAAATTGTTTTTGCCTATTAGATTCACAAGAATTGTAATGATATATAATATACAAGGTAGGTGGAGTAAGATGAAATAAACTCATAAAATGTTGAAGAGTAAATGTAAAAAGAGGGTTCAACCTCTTTTTACAATACAGTTTTGCATAGCTATTAAAATGTTAACTGTTCATAATTTTTGAGCCAGAAATTCAACGTCTATATATTTATCCTACTGAAATATACATATACTGAGGGTTCAGAGATCTAAGTACATGGTTATTCATTGTAGCATAGTTTCTAGAGGTGAAAATTTGGATATGAGCCAAATGTTTATCAGTAGGATATTACTAAAATTAATGATACTGCATCCATATGAAGAAATCATATATGGTTTTAAAAAATTAAATAGAGTTATATCTATAGATGTGGAAAAATGGCTAAGATATAATAAATTTATAAAGCAGATGGCAAAACAGTACATATATAGTATGATCGCATTTTTATAAGTAAATACATAAAATTATAGTATATGCTAGTACATGTGAATAGTGTGTGTATGTGTAGTAAAAAAATATCTGGAGGAATATTCACCAAATTTTAGCAGTGAATTATTAGGAGGCTGATATTAAGGGAAGCTTTTACATTTTATGTTTAATATTCTCTGTAATGTTTGATTTTTTTAAACAATAAGCATGCATTATTATAATTATCAAAAAATAAGATTAAAAACCAACAAAAAAAGATCACAGACTGTATGGTGTTAGGGTGCTATATCAATTGCAATTATGAGCTGGACACTTACCTTTCCCCTTTTTCAAATAGAATGCCCAGTGTTTACATGGGGACATTGCACAGTCACAAAGAGAAATTACGCTGAAAGGCTTCAGAGAAGGTAGTTTTAAAGTTTTGGTGGCTACCAATGTGGCTGCCCGTGGTTTGGACATTCCTGAGGTTGACCTGGTGATTCAAAGTTCTCCTCCACAGGTAGGAAATGAGGTTTTTTCCAGTTTTATTGAAAAATAATTGACATACGTCACTGTATAAGTTTAAGGCATACAGATGGTTTGATTTACATATATTGTGAAATGATTACCACAGTAGGTTCAACTAACATCCGTCTTCTCATATAGACACACTAAAAAAAAAAGGAAGAAAAGAAAAAAAAATTTTCTCCTTGTGATGAGAACTTGTAGGATTTACTCTCCTAACAACTTTCCTATATATTGTAAAGTAGTGTTAGCTATTGTCATCATGTTGTACATTACATCCCTAGTACTTATTTATCTTATAACTGGAAGTTTATATCTTTTGACCACCTTCCTCCGATTCCCCCTCCCGCTACCCTCCGCCTCTAGTAACCATACGTCTGATGTCTGTTTCTATGAGTTTAGTTTTTTTTTAGATTCCACATATAAGTGAGGTCATACAGGATTTATCTTTCTCTGTCTGACTTATTTTCCTTAGCATAATGCCTTCCAGGTCTATCCATGCTGTCACAAATTGTAGGATTTTCTTGTTTTTTATGGCTGAATAATATTTCATTGTGTATATATATATATACACAACACAACTTGTTTATCCATTCATCCCTTGATGGATACTTAGGTTGTTTCCATGTCTTGGCTATTGTAAATAATGCTGCTATGAATATGGGGGTGCAGATATCTTTTAAAGTTAGTGTTTTTGTCTCCTTTGGCTATATTCCCTAAAGTGGAATTGCTGGATCATATGGTAGTTCTATTTTTAAATTTTTGAGGATCTTCCATACTGTTTTCCATAGTGGCTGTACCAATTTAAAATCCCACAACAGTGCACAAGAGTTCCATTTTCTCCACATCCACGCCACCATTTGTAATCTCTTGTCTTTTTGATGATGGCCATTCTAACAGGTATGAGGTGATATCTCATTGTGGTTTTAATTTGCAAGGAAATGAGATTCGATTTAGGGAAAATAAGAGCACCTATATAAATTGCCATTTTATTTACAAGATATTGCCTGGGATATGAAAAATATGTTATCTGTTTTTGCTCTTAGCCTTCTTTTGATAGTGCAGTGTTAAATTGATCAGAATCTGATGTCTTTGCAAATGATTAACTTCATCATTTGGATTTGAAGCATGGAACCATGCAAGGGAATTATAAAAAGTTGCCATATAAAGAACCCTGGGATGAGGTGGATAAAAAGGTTTTAAATCATATCCCCTTTATCCCAAAATTCAAGCATGAAAGTTCCTTGGGATGTTGAAAAGAGCAACAGGATTAAAATAAAAATATTATTATTATTAGTTGTAGTTTTGTTATTATTAGCATTATTTTTTGGATGCTGGAATGACTGTGTAATTTGCCAGAATTTTAAAAAGTATCACCTTTTTTATTTTTAGGATGTTGAATCCTATATTCATCGCTCTGGACGCACAGGTAGAGCTGGCCGGACAGGGATTTGCATATGTTTTTATCAACCAAGGGAAAGAGGTCAACTAAGATATGTGGAACAAAAAGCAGTAAGTAGAGTTAAATTATTTCAGGCTTATTGTCCAAATGGTGCCTTAGAAAGAGCTCTTTTTATATTTGTTCTCACGAATAGATCTTTATAACTTTTCTCAGTTTAAGTTGCATTTGGATGTGAAGCATGTGAAGAGCTAAATTTGTATTAGCTGCAAGACTTTGTTTTAATACAGCTTTTATTGTGAAGACAGAAGAGCTGACTTTCTCATTTTTCCCTTGAATTTCTCCCTTGATACTGAAATCAGAAGTGCATTGTGATTTCAATACCTCTTAGTCCAGCATTGTAAATGGGTGACTGTGACATTGTCTTGGTGTAATAGTTAAGATTATATTGAGTAATGGTACAATAGCCAGTTTCTATAAGAAATTATACATTTTTTGTGGTCTGGATTTTTTGTGGTATTTCACATTTTTTCTTATTTTTATGATGTGTGTTTTTATACACTATTTCATATACTTTGCAAAATGGGAGTAATAAGAAAAAAAGTTGATGTAAACAGCATCTTTTTCTTCTTTTGAATCAGCTATATTTTGCAAGTGAAATTCCATGATTTTAATTAAGGGGCAATTCAAAAAATTTTTTTCTCTTTCTGGAATTTGTAGTTGATGATTTATTAGAAAAAGCAGATCTTTTGATCTGCTAGGGCTTGGAAATCTTTAAGTCCAAGAAATGGAAATTCAACGAACATTATTAATTTAGAAATTAATTGTAAAGACTTCCATTTTTCTTTAATATAATTCTTTCATTTTCAGGGAATTACTTTTAAACGTGTAGGTGTTCCTTCTACAATGGATTTAGTTAAATCTAAAAGCATGGATGCCATCAGGTATGCTTTCTGACCTTGCTGAATAATTTTTTCTTTTGTATTAGGCTATTCATCTTTAAGCTCTCCTAGTTCAAATATGAGAAAATTTAATCACCAGTTTTACCAGCAGACATTTAGTTATATTAAAATACGAAAACGTTGCTCTTTCTTTTCCCATTCATTCTCTTATCTTTAATTTTTTCCCGTTGTCTTGACCAAGAAAATTTACTATTTTTAAACCATAGGTCTCTGGCTTCCGTTTCTTATGCTGCTGTTGATTTTTTCCGACCATCAGCTCAGAGACTGATAGAGGAGAAAGGGGCAGTGGATGCATTGGCTGCAGCATTAGCTCACATCTCTGGTGCATCGAGTTTTGAACCACGATCTTTGATCACCTCTGATAAGGTAGAAATCTGTGAGAAAGTTGTATGTGGTGAGAAAGATTAAAATTGAACCATAGATATCTGTCTATCTGGAGAGAAATACAGGAAACCTTCACTTTGCACAGTACTGTGTTAACTGAAACTTGCATACCAGAACCTATTCTTCATTTTGTAAGTTGCCATGGAACCATGCAAGTTGAAAAATAGACTGTGCAGTTAACACAGTACCATGCAAAGTAAGGATGTAATCCATGTAAGGATTGCCTGTACATGTGGAGGCATTGCCTGTGTGTGTGTGGGGGGGGTGTGTATCCCACCAGGTTGGTATGGGATGTCAAAACAAACCACACCATTGTAAATGTATATTCTACTCTCTATAATTAGTAAGTAATCTGTGGGGTGATACTTTAGCACTGAGCAAATTCCCTATCCCTAATAATCCACCAAATACTTCTTAAGAAAATATTTAAACTGTAGTTCTTAAGAAAATATTAAGGGGCCAGCTCCATGGTCTAGTGGTTAAGTTCAGTGTGCTCCACTTCAGCAGCCTGGGTTCAGTTCCCAGGTGTGGACCTACACCACTCGTCAGTGGCCATGCTGTGGCGGCAACCCACATACAAAATAGAGGAAGATTGGCACAGATGTTTGCTCAGGGTGAATTTTCCTCAGCAAAAAAAAAGAAAAGAAAAGAAAATATTAACATAGACTTTTAGAGCTAAGTACCTAAGTGGTCATTTAGTTCCAGCCCTTATCTAATAATAGAATCCCTCTTTGGCAGATGGGTCATCTACCTCTGATTAAATATCTTGGAAACAGAGTGTTAGTGGTTTGAAATTTCTTTTACAGGTTAAACCAAAATCCAAAATCTTTACTCTGAATGTCCTATAGGGTCTTTCCCTTGCTACCTTTTTGACCTGATCTCTTATCACTCTCCCTTTGCTTGTTTTACCTACCCTGACCTGCGGGCTGTTACTCAAAACATAAACCTACCCTGCACAAGGCTTTTGCACTTACTTGCACTGTTTCAAATGTTCTTCCCTTTTAATAACCACACAATTTCCTTTGTTACTTCATTCAGGTCTCTCCTCAAATATCACCATATCAGAGAAGTCTTTCCTGATCCCTCTGTCTAAAATAGCTTATCCCTCCCTTTACTCTCTATTCCCTTCCCCTGCTTTATTTTTCTTCATGATGCTTATTATCTGACATTCTGTATACTTCCTTATTTGTTTACTCTCTACCCCCCACTTAACTTACCACCCCCACACGCCCCCCTCCCTGACTCGAATGTAACCTCCATGAGAGAAAGGACTATTTACTGCTGAATCTCTAGCACCTAGTACAGTCCCTGGCACATACATGGGGCCACTCATTGTTAGATGAATGCCTCCCTATATCTTCTTCATGTTGATCCTTTTGCTGTCCAGTGAAGTTTTATAGAACAAGTAATTTTTGCTTATGTAATATTCCTTCAGAAGTTTAAAGAGGTTTATGTCTTCTTGTTTTTCCACTCAAAGCTAACTTTTACTCCTTTAGCATTTCCTTAATTCTTTACTACCTTATCTTTTCTCTGATGCTCTAGTTTTTAAAATTTTCTCTTAAAGCATTATGGTTTGAATTAAATGTAGCCTTTACAGCAATGCATAGAAAATGACACCTTCAATGATCTGTAAACATTAGTCTTCTATTAATACAGTTTCAGAGAAGTTATTTTTTAGCAGTTATGTTATACTGTTGGCTCATAAGAAGTGCACAGTTAAGTCATGAAGGGCTGTAGAGTTAGAATTTCATTGTCCTGCTGCTGCTGCTTTTTTCCAAACAAAATGTGACTTTTATTCCTTCAGGGGTTTGTGACCATGACTCTGGAAAGCCCAGAAGAAATACAGGACGTCAGCAGTGCTTGGAAAGAACTTAACAGAAAGCTGAGTAGTAATGCTGTGTCCCAAATTACCAGAATGTGCCTCCTAAAAGGAAATATGGTAGGCTTTTCTAGATAAGTAAAAAGCTTTTTGCTCAACTACCGTAAATGTTTATAAAGACCAGCAGAGTTTATTTTTCTTCCTTTTTTTGAAGACTAAGGGAATGAATAATACTGTTTTCTCCATGTGTTAGTTCATTTCCAGTTGTAAATTTGGGGAGTTATTAACCCATTCCTCTAGAAAGCTTATGTAAGTCATTCTGCTTAGTTTGACTATCTAATACCCAAGTTATTTAAGTTTCTGCCCTTGTATGCATATTATGTGTGGTTGTGTGTGTTTATTTTCTAAGACTCAGTAACTTATGATTGCAGCAGCTAAATAGCTCTATTTTTTAGAGAATACACAATATTGGTTTTAAAGTGTCCTGCTATTGGTTGTTAATGAGGATAATGATGTGAAGTAAGTATTTTACTACATTTATGAGGTAGCAAAATTAAAGCTGTCTGTATTAACTCGATTTTTTTTATTGGAAATAATTATCTCTCTCAAAGTTTAATATTGCTTATCTTTTAAGATTTGTTGCAAGTATGAGACAAATATACACATTGAGAAAAAAATGTGGAGGAGGGAAAATATAACAAGATCCTTAGCCCAAACTAGTTGTTATCCTTGAGTATTAAATTAACTTTCAACTTATTGGCAACCAAGACCAAAGAGGAGACATCTTGGGCTACATCATTCTCATTATCTGATAAACATCACAGCTCCTCAGGAGGGAAACTCTCTGGCACTAAATTTTTAAAGGAATTTATTAGATGGATCATTTTACAAGGGATATGGAACAATATTATAGTGTCTACAAAAACTTTTTTAGAGAATACTCTAGATTCTTAGTAGTAGTAGATTCTTATTAGATATTGTGTTTTAACTACTTTTCAGATTTAAAAAATACAATAAGCACCCATTCTGTGTCATGCATTATTATGTATTAGCTGTTGGAATTCTATAAGCAATCGTGGGACGCACCTAATCTTTTTTTTTTTTTTTTTGAGCTAATATAAGATTACCAGCAAGTATTTGTCTTTTAGTAAAAAATCAACTCATATGCATCTAAATAAAACTGTTCTCCTTTTGCTTTTAGGGTGTTTGCTTTGATGTTCCCACAACTGAGTCAGAAAGGTTACAGGTATTTTTAAGATTTTATCTATTAAACAGTTGAGTATCTTTCTCTAAAAGATAGGGATTAAAAAAAACATAGTCACAATATCATTATCATGTCTAAATCAGTTAACAGTTCTTAATATAAAATATCCAGTCTGTATCATAATTTAAAACATCTTTTTATTATAAATAATTTCAAACATATTAAAAAAATAGAATTGCTTACTGAATTTTCACGTCCCCATCACCCAGCTTCAGCAGTTATCAACTCAAGGCCAATTTTGTTTCATGTCTACCTCCATCTACTTCCCCACTCTCCTATATTCTTCTGAAACAAATTCTAGGCATTCTATCATTTCAACCATAAATATATCCATATACCTAAATATTAAGGACACTTTAACAAAACATAATCATAATACCATAATTAAGCCCCCCAGAATAATAATTCCTTAATATCATCCAATTTTGTGTTTAAATTTTACCTTTTGTCTTCTAAATATTTTGAAATATAAGGTTCATACATTGTAATTTGATGTTTCTTAAGTCTCTTTTAACCTATAGATTCTTCTTCCTTTCTCTCTCTTTTTAAAAATTTTCCTTGTATTTTATCTGTTGAAGAAAGAAATTGTCCACTAGATTCCTACAGTGTAAAATTTGTCTATTGCATCCCTGTGCATATTTATGTACATATTTTGAAACAAGAATGGAATTATTCTGTTTAATAATTCTTTTTTTTTTTTTTTTTTTTTTGATTTTTATTGATATTTTAATGGTTTCTAACATTGTGAAATTTTGGGTTGTACATTTTTGTTTGTCCATCACCCCATATATGACTCCCTTCACCCCTTGTGCCCACCCCCCACCCCCCCTTCCCGGGTAACCACAGTCCAGTTTTCTCTGTCCATGTGTTGGTTTATATTCCACATATGAGTGAGATCATACAGTGTTTGTCTTTCTCTTTCTGGCTTATTTCACTTAACATAATACGCTCCAGGCCCATCCATGTTGTTGCAAATGGGACGATTTTATCTTTTTTTATGGCTGAGTAGTATTCCATTGTATATATATACCACATTTTCTTAATCCAATCGTCAGTCGAGGGACACTTAGGTTGCTTCCACTTCTTGGCTATGGTGAATAATGCTGCAATGAACATAGGGGTGCATAGGCCTCTTTGGATTGTTGATTTCAGGTGCGTTGGATAGATTCCCAGTAGTGGGATGGCTGGATCATAGGGCATCTCTATTTTTAATTCTTTGAGGAATCTCCATACCGTTTTCCATAGAGGCTGCACCAGTTTGCATTCCCACCAGCTGTGTATGAGGGTTCCTGTTTCTCCACATCCTCTCCAACATTTGTTGTTTTTTGTCTTGGTGATTATAGCCATTCTAACGGGCGTGAGGTGGTATCTTAGTGTTGTTTTGATTTGCATTTCCCTGATGATTAGTGATGTTGAGCATCTTTTCATGTGCCTATTGGCCATCTGTATATCTTCCTTGGAGAAGTGTCTGTTCATTTCCTCTGCCCATTTTTTGATCGGGTTGTTTGTTTTTTTGTTGTTCAATTGTGTGAGTTCTTTATATATTATGGAGATCAACCCCTTGTCAGATGTATGTTTTGCAAATATTCTCTCCCAGCTGGTTGGTTGTTTGTTCATCTTGATTCTGATTTCATTTGTCTTATAAAAGCTCTTTAGTCTGATAAAGTCCCACTTGTTTATTTTTTCTTTAGTTTCCCTAGTCTGGGTAGGCATGTCATCCGAAAAGATTCCTTTAAACCCAATGTCAAATAGTGTGTTGCCTATATTTTCTTCTATGAGTTTTATAGTTTCAGGTCTCACCTTCAGGTCTTTGATCCATTTTGAGTTAATTTTTGTGAATGGCGATAGCACATGGTCCACTTTCATTCTTTTGCATGTGGCTGCCCAGTTTTCCCAACACCATTTATTGAAGAGACTTTCCTTTCTCCATTGCATGTCCTTAGCACCTTTGTCGAAAATTAGCTGTCCGTATATGTGTGGTTTTATTTCTGGGCTTTCAATTCTGTTCCATTGATCTGTGTGTCTGTTTTTGTACCAGTACCATGCTGTTTTGATTACTATTGCTTTGTAGTATGTTTTGAAGTCAGGAATTGTGATGCCTCCTGCTTTGTTCTTTTTCTTTAGGATTTCTTTAGCTATTCGGGGTCTTTTGTTGCCCCATATAAATTTTAGTATTCTTTTTTCTATTTCTGTGAAGAATGTCATTGGGATTCTGATTGGGATTGCATTGAATCTGTAGATTGCTTTAGGTAATATAGACATTTTAACTATGTTTATTCTTCCAATCCACGTGCATGGGATATCTTTCCATTTATTTATGTCATCGTAGATTTCCCTCAATAATGTCTTGTAGTTCTCATTGTATAGGTCCTTCACCTCCTTGGTAAGATTTATTTCTAGGTATTTTATTCTTTTTGATGCAATTGTAAATGGTATTATCTTTTTGAGCTCTCTTTCTGTTAGTTCATTATTAGCATATAGAAATGCAACTGATTTTTGTAGATTGATTTTGTACCCTGCCACTTTGCTGTAGTTGTTGATTGTTTCTAACAGTTTTCCAACAGATTCTTTAGGGTTTTCTATATATACAATCATGTCATCTGCAAATAGTGAGAGTTTCACTTCTTCGTTACCTATTTGGATTCCTTTTATTCCTTTTTCTTGCCTAATTGCTCTGGCCAAAACCTCCAGTACTATGTTGAACAGGAGTGGTGAGAGTGGGCAGCCCTGCCTCGTTCCTGTTCTCAGAGGAATGGCTTTCAGTCTTTCCCCGTTGAGTATGATGTTAGCTGTGGGTTTGTCATATATGGCCTTTATTATGTTGAGGTACTTTCCTTCTATTCCCATTTTATTGAGAGTTTTTATCATAAATGGATGTTGTATCTTGTCAAATGCCTTCTCTGCGTCTATTGAGATGATCATGTGGTTTTTATTCTTTGTTTTGTTGATGTGATGTATCACGTTGATTGATTTGCGGATGTTGAACCATCCCTGCGTCTCTGGTATAAATCCCACTTGATCACGGTGTATGATCTTTTTAATATATTGTTGTATTCGGTTTGCCAATATTTTGTTGAGGATTTTTGCATCAATGTTCATCAGCGATATTGGCCTGTAATTTTCTTTCTTTGTATTGTCTTTGTCTGGTTTCGGTATCAGGGTGATGTTGGCCTCATAGAATGATTCAGGAAGTGTTCCATCTTCCTCTATTTTTTGGAATAGTTTGAGGAGGATGGGTATTAAATCTTCTTTGAATGTTTGGTAAAATTCACTGGAGAAGCCATCTGGTCCTGGACTTTTATTTTTTGGGAGGTTTTTGATTACTATTTCAATCTCTTTACTTGTGATTGGTCTATTCAGATTCTCCATTTCTTCTTGGTTCAATTTTGGGAGGTTGTATAAGTCTAAGAATTTATCCATTTCTTCTAGATTGTCCAATTTGTTGGCATATAATTTCTCATAGTATTCTCTTATAATCCTCTGTATTTCCATGGTATCCGTTGTAATTTCTCCTCTTTCATTTCTAATTTTATTTACTTGAGCCTTTTCTCTTTTTTTCTTAGTTAGCCTGGCTAAGGGTTTGTCTATTTTGTTTATCTTCTCGAAGAACCAACTCTTTGTTTCATTAATCCTTTCTACTGTTTTTTTGGTCTCAATATCATTTATTTCTGCTCTGATTTTTATTATTTCTCTCCTTCTGCTGGCTTTGGGCTTTGTTTGTTCTTCTTTTTCTAGTTCTGTTAGGTGTAATTTAAGGTTGCCTATTAGGGCTTTTTCTTGTTTGTTAAGGTGGGCTCATATCGCTATGAGTTTCCCTCTCAGGACCGCTTTTGCTGCGTCCCATATGGTTTGATATGGCATGTTATCATTTTCGTTTGTTTCCAGATAGTTTTTGATTTCTCCTTTAATTTCATCAATGATCCATTGGTTGTTCAGTAGCATGTTGTTTAATCTCCACATTTTTGTCACTTTCCCAGTTTTTTTTTCCTGGTTCATTTCCAGTTTCATAGCCTTATGGTCTGAAAAGATGCTTGTTATGATTTCAATCTTCTTAAATTTATTGAGGCTTGCTTTGTTTCCCAACATATGGTCTATCCTAGAGAATGTTCCATGCGCGCTTGAGAAGAATGTGTAGTCAGCTGTTTTTGGGTGGAGTGCTCTGTATATGTCTACTAGGTCCATCTCGTCCAGTTTTTCATTTAAGTCTAATATTTCTTTATTAACTTTTTGTCTGGATGATCTATCCATTGCTGTAAGTGGGGTGTTAAGATCCCCTACTATTATTGTGTTGTTGTTGATTTCTCCTTTTAGGTTTGTTAATAGTTGTTTTATGTACATTGGTGCTCCTATGTTGGGTGCATATATATTTATAAGTGATATGTCTTCTTGATGGAGTGTCCCTTTTATCATTATATATTTCCCTTCTTTGTCTTTCTTAACCTGTTTTATCTTGAAGTCTACTTTGTCTGATATGAGTATGGCAACACCTGCTTCCTTTTGTTTGCCATTAGCTTGGAGTATTGTCTTCCATCCTTTCACTCTGAGCCTGTGCTTATCTTTAGTGCTAAGATGTGTTTCCTGAAGGCAGCATATTGTTGGGTCTTGCTTTTTAATCCATCCTGCCACTCTGTATCTTTTGATTGGAGAGTTCAATCCATTTACATTTAGGGTAATTATTGAAATATGAGGGTTGAATGTTGCTGTTTTGTCACTTATTTTCTTGTTCTTTTGCATTACCTTTGTTTCTTGTCCCATTTGTTTTGGACTGCCAATTCAGTTTGGTTGTTCTGTCTTATGATTCTTCTAGTTTTCTCTTTGTTTATCATATGTGGTTTTAATTTGATTATTTGTTTAGTGGTTACCTTGAGGTTTGGGCGAAAAATCTTCTGTATGAGATAGTCCATTATCTGATAGCCTCCTATTTCCTTATACTAAGTCAATTCAGTCACTTTCCTCTTCCCCTTCTAAGTTGCTCTTGTTATACCTTATTCTATCTTGTGTTGTGGCTGTGTGTTTACAGTGATGAGGTTAAATTTATTTTTGGTGAATTTCTTCCTTTGATCTTTGAGTTTAGTATTTAAGTGGTTGCTAACCTATTCCGGTAAAGATCTACTATTTCTCTGATTTTGTCTACCTACTTTTCTCCTTACTCCAAGCTTTGTGTTCCCTTTCTCTTCTTGTTTTCAGGCCTGAGGGCCTTCTTGAGTATTTCTTGTAGTGGCGGTCTCGTGGCCATGAACTCCCTTAGCTTTTGTTTATCATATTTTGAAACAAGAATGGAATTATTCTGTTTAATAATTCTTTTTAAAAATGCAGAGTATATTGTGAACACATTTCTTTGTCAACTATGTACTTATTTTTTTATTATTATTATTATTTTTTTTTTATTGTAACATTGGTTTATAACTATATAAATTTCAAGTGTACATCATTATATTTCGATTTTTATATAGATTACATCATGGTCACCACCCAAAGACTAATTACAATCCATCACCATACCCATGTGCCTAATCACCCCTTTTGTCCTCCCCTCTTCTCCTCTGGTAACCACCAATCTAATCTCCATCTCTATGTGTTTGTTTGTTGTTTTTATCTTCTATTTATGAATGAGATCATACAGTATTTGACTTTCTCCCTCTGACTTATTTTGTTTAGCATAATACCCTTAAGGTCCATCCATGTTATCACAAATGGCAAGATTTCATCCTTTTTTATGGCTGAGTAGTATTCCATTGTGTATGTATACCACATCTTCTTTATCCGTTCATCCCTTGACGGGCACCTAGGTTGCTTCCAGGTCTTGGCTATTGTGAATAATGCTACAGTGAACATGGGGTGCATATATCTTTATGCATTTGTATGTTCATGTTTTTTGGATAAATACCCAGCAGTGGAATAGCTAGATCGTATGGTACTTCTATTCTTAATTTTTTGAGGAATCTCCATACTGTTTTCTGTTGTGGCTGCACCGGTTTGCACTCCCCAGCAGTGTATGAGAGTTCCCTTCTCTCCACATCCTCTCCAACACTTGCTGTTTCTTGTCTTGTTAATTATAGCCATTCTGACAGGTGAGGTGATATCTCATTGTCTTTTTGACTTGCATTTCCCTAATAATTTGTGATGTTCAATGTCTTTTCATGTGCCTGTTGGCCATGTGTATATCTTCTTTGGAGAAATGTCTGTTCAGATCTTTTGCCCATTTTTTAATTGGGTTGTTAGTTTTTTTGTTGTTGAGATGTATGAGTTTTTTATATATTTTGGATATTAACCCCGTATCAGATATATGGTTTGCAAATATCTTCTCCCAATTGTTAGGTTGTCTTTCCGTTTTGTTGATGGTTTCTTTTGCTGTGCAGAAGATTTTTAGTTTGATGTAGTCCCATTTGTTTATTTTTTCTGTTGTTTCCCTTGCCTGGTCGGACATGGTACTTGAAAATATGCTGCTAAGACTGATGTCAAAGAGCGTACTGCCTGTGTTTTCTTCTAGAAGTTGTATGGTTTCAGGTCTTACATTCAAGTCTTTAATCCATTTCAAGTTAATTTTTGTGTATGGTGTAAGATAATGGTCTAGTTTCATTCTTTTGCATGTGGCTGTCCAGTTTTCCTAGCACCGTTTATTAAAGAGACTTTCCTTTTTCCATTGTATGTTCTTGGCTCCCTTGTTGAAAATTAGCTGTCCATAGAGGTGTGGGTTTATTTGTGGGCTCTCAATTCTGTTCCATTGATCTCTTTGTCTGTTTTTGTGCCAGTACCATGCTGTTTTGATTACTATAGCTTTGTAGTGTCTTTTGAAATCAGGGAGTATGATACGTCCAGCTTTGTTCTTTTTTCTCAGGATTCCTTTGGCTATTTGGGGTCTTTTGTTGTTCCATATAAATTTTAGGATTCTTTGTTCTATTTCTGTGAAATATTTCATTGGAACTTTGGTAGGGATTGCATTGAATCTGTAGATTTCTTTAGGAAGTATGGACATTTTAACTATGTTAATTCTAACAATCCATGTGCATGGAATATCTTTCCATTTCTTTGTCTCTTCAATTTTTTTCAACAATGTGTTATAGTTTTCAGTGTACAGGTCTTTCACCTCTTTGATTAAATATATTCCTAGGCATTTTATTCTTTTTATTGCAGTTGTATTCATAATGTCTCTTTCTGCTACTTAGTTGTTAGTGTATAGAAACACAACTGATTTTTGTATGTTGATTTTGTTTTTGTTTTTGTTTTTAAATTTTTTATTTATTGCAGTAACATTGGTTTATAACATTGTATAAATTTCAGGTGTACATCATTATACTTCTATTTCTGTGTAGATTACATCATGTTCACCACCCAAATACTAATTATAACCCATCACCACACACATGTGCCGCATTATCCTTTTTGCCCTCCCCCTCCCCCCTTCCCCTCTGGTAACCACCAATCCAATCTCTGTCTCTATGTGTTTGTTTATTGTTGTTATTAACTACTACTTAATGAAGGAAATCATACGGTATTTGACCTTCTCTCTCTGACTTATTTCGCTTTGCTTAATACCCGAAATGTCCATCCATGTTGTCACAAATGGCTGGATTTCATCGTTTCTTATGGCTGAGTAGTATTCCATTGTGTATATTGTATGTTGATTTTGTATCCTGCAACTTTACCATATTCATTTATTATTTCTAAAAGTTTTTTGGTGGATTCTTTAGGGTTTTCTATATATAAAATTATGTCATCTGCAAATAGTGACAGTTTCACCTCTTCCTTTCCAATTTGGATCTTCTTTATTTTTTTATTTTTTGCCTGATTGCTCTGGAATTGCTCATTCCAATACTATGTTAAATAAGAGTGATGAAAGTGGGCATCCTTGTTTGGTTCTGGTTCTTAGAGGAATTTTCTCCATTGAGAATGATATTAGCTGTGGGTTTGTCATATATGGCCTTTATTATGTTGAGGTACTTTCCTTCTATACCCATTTTATTCAGAGTTTTTATCATAAATGGATACTGTGTCTTGTCAAATGCTTTCTCTGCGTCTGTTGAGATGATCATGTGATTTTTATTCTTCATTTTGTTAATGTGGTGTATCATGTTGATTGATTTGCGGATGTTGAACCATCCATGCATCCCTGGAATAAATGCCATTTGATCATGGTGTATGATCTTTTTAACGTATTGTATTTGATTTGCTAGTGTTTTGTTGAGGTTTTTTGCATTGATGTTCATCAGTGATATTGGCCTGTCATTTTCTTTTTTTTGTGTGTTGTCCTTGCTTGGTTTTGGTATCAGGGTAATGTTGGCTTTGTAGAATGAGTTAGGAAGCTTCCCCTCCTCTTCAATTTTTGGAAGAGTTTGAGAATGATAGGTGTTAAGTCTCCTTTGAATGTTTGGTAGGATTCACCAGGGAAGCCATCTGGTCCTGGACCTTTATTTTTTGGGAGGTTTTTGATTACTGTTTTGATCTCCTTACTGGTGATTGGTTTGTTCAAATTCTCTATTTCTTATTGATTCAGTTTTGGAAGCTTGTATGATTCTAAGAATTTATCCGTTTCTTCTAGATTATCCAATTTGTTGGCATATAGCTTTTTGTAGAATTCTCTTATAATCTTCTGTATTTCTGAGGTGTCTATTGTAATTTCTCCTCTTTCATTTGATTTTATTTATTTGCACCTTCTCTCTTTTTTTCTTGGTGAGTCTAGCTAAAGGTTTGTCAGTTTTGGTTATCTTTTCAAAGAACCAGCTCTTCATTTCATTGATTTTTTTCTATTCTTTTTTCCATCTCTGTTTCATTTATTTCTGCTCTGGTTTTTATTATTTCCTTCCTTCTACTGATTTTGGGCTTTGTTTGTCCTTTTTCCAGTTCCTTTAGGTGCACTGTTAGAATGTTTATTTGAGATTTTTCTTGTTTGCTGAGGTAGGCGTGTATTGCTACAAACTTCCCTCTTAGAAGCACTTGTGCTGTATCCCATAAATTCTGGCATGTCTTATTTTCATTTGTCTCCAGGTATTTTTTTATTTCTCCTTTGATTTCTTCATTCACCCAGTCGTTGTTCAGTAGCACTTTGTTTAATCTCCACATATTTGTGGCTTTTCTGTTTTCTTCCTGTAGCTGATTTCTAGTTTCATACCCTTGTGGTCAGAAAAGATGCTTAGTATTATTTGTCTTAAATTTTTTTTTCTTTTTTTTTTTTATTGTGAAGTTTTTGTTGTACATTATTGTTTATCAGTCATGATATAAGTGCATCCCTCCACCCCTTGTGCCCCCGCCCCCCCCCCCCAGCCCCTGGTAACCACCAAACAGTTCTGTCTGTCCGTGTGTTGGTTTGTCTTTCACATATGAGTGAAATCATGCACTGTTTGTCTTTCTCTTTCTGGCTTATTTCACTTGACATAATACCCTCCAGGTCCATCCATGTTGTTGCAAATGGGACGATTTTCTTTTTTTATGGCTGAGTAGTATTCCATGGTATATATATACCATATCTTCTTTATCTAGTCATCAGTCGAGGGACACTTGGGTTGCTTGCATGTCTTGGCTATAGTGAATAATGCTGCGATGAACATAGGGGTGCATAAGCCTCTTTGGATTGTTGATTTCAGGTTCGTTGGGTAGATACCCAGTAGTGGGATAGCTGGATCATAAGGTATTTCTATTTCTAATTTTTTGAGGAATCTCCATACTGTTTTCCATAGAGGCTGTACCAGTTTGCATTCCCACCAGCAGTGGATTAGGATTCCCATTTCTCCACAGCCTCTCCAGCATTTATTGCTGTTTGTCTTGGTGATTATAGCCATTCTAACGGGTGTTAAGATGATATCTTAGTGTGGTTTTGATTTGCATTTCTCTGATGACTAGTGATGTTGATCACCTTTTCACGTGCCGATTGGCCATCTGTATATCTTCTTTGGAGAAGTGTCTCTTCATTTCCTCTGCCCATTTTTTGATTGGGTTGTTTGTTTTTTTGTTATTCAGTTGTGTGAGTTCTTTATATATTATGGAGATTAATCCCTTGTCAGATATATGGTTTGCAAATATTTTTTCCCAGCTGGTAGGTTCCCTATTCATTTTGATCCTAGTTTCATTTGCCTTGTAGAAGCTCTTTAATCTGATGAAGTCCCACTTGTTTATTTTTTCTTTTGTTTCCCTTGTCTGAGTAGACATGGAATTCAAAAAGATCCTTTTATGGCTGATGACAAGTAGTATACTACCTATATTTTCCTCCAGGAGTTTTATGGTTCCAGGTCTCACCTTTAGGTCTTTGATCCGTTTTGAGTTAATTTTTGTGTATGGTGAAAGAAGGTGGTCTACTTTCATTCTTTTGCAAGAGGCTGTCCACTTTTCCCAGTACCATTTATCGAAGAGACTTTCCTTTCTCCACTGTATGTCCTTAGCTCCTTTGTCAAAGATTAGCTGCCCATAGATATGAGGTTTTATTTCAGGACTTTCAATTCTGTTCCATTGGTCTGTGTGTCTGTTTTTGTACCAGTATCATGCTGTTTTAATTACTATTGCTTTGTAGTATGTTTTGAAGTCAGGGATTGTGATGCCTCCAGCCTTGTTCTTCTTTTTCAGGATTGCTTTAGCTATACGGGGTCTTTTGTTGCCCCATATGAATGTTAGTATTCTTTGTTCTATTTCTGTGAAGAATGTCCTTGGGATTCTGATTGGGATTGCATTGAATCTGTAGATTGCTTTAGGTAGTATGGACATTTTAACAATGTTTATTCTTCCAATCCAAGTGCATGGAATATTTTTCCATTTCTTTATGTCATCATTGATTTCACTCAGTAATGTATAGTTTTCATTGTATAAGTCTTTCACATCCTTGGTTTAATTTACTCCTAGATATTTTATTCTTTTTGTTGCTGTCTTCTTAAATTTTTTGAGACTTGTTTTGCAGTTATTTTTAACAGCTCTCTGGCATTTGGCCATATGGGTGGCCAACTTTTCTTAATCAGTGTCCTATTTTCTGACATATGTTATTTCCAATAATATACTATTATAAACAGGTCAGCCCTGAACGTTGGTATAGCTATTTATGCACTGCCATGTTTAGCTCTTTTTTTTTTTTTTAAGATTTTATTTATTTATTTTTTCCCCCCAAAAGCCCCAGTAGATAGTTGTATGTCATAGCTGCACATCCTTCTAGTTGCTGTATATGGGACGCGGCCTCAGCATGGCCGGAGAAGCAGTGCATTGGTGCGCGCCCGGGATCCGAACCCAGGCTGCCAGCAGCGGAGCACACGCACTTAACTGCTAAGCCACAGGCCTGGCCCAACCATGTTTATCTCTTTAAGGTGAATTTTTTAAGATGCCTGCTTGGCCAAAGGTCTGTGCATTTTAAAGGCTTTGGTCATATATTGCCACAGTGGTGTGTGGGGGTGTGTGTCTCTGCTCACTTTTACCAACAAGGTATTTTAATATGAACTTTCCTTAGCAACTCATGATCACAATGTAGCACAGTTACTGTAGCAGGATATGACATAGTGATGCTCTTATGAGCTGCTGATTTGTGTATCTTGAGTTGTTTATTCTGATACCAAATTGTTTCCAGTGGCTACATTTTTTATTCCCCGGCTGGTGTTGACAGGTTGTTAATCTTCATTATTAGTTCTCACTTCTTGCTTCTGTCAATATACCTACTGAATGCAATGCACTAGTTATTAATGGCCTATTTGTTTTCTTCTGAGAAACCAGTGCTGTTTTTTAGAATGTATAATTTATACATTTATACATGAATTTAGAGTCTCAAAATGGGCCTCCGAGCTTCTACTGAGGCTAAAACTTAGGAACTTTAATGAATGAGCTTTGAATATGTTTTTGTTTTTGTTTTTTTTCTGGTTTTCAATTTTGTTCCCGATACTTTGAATTTAATGGATAGATGGCCCTTAGCTAATAGATAATGGATATGGAAAAAGAGTTTCCTATACTCATGTGCTTGCTTATCTTATGGTTTCTATTTTGCATTTATGTTAATCCTGTAAATTCCCCCAACAGGCAGAGTGGCATGATTCAGACTGGATACTCTCAGTGCCAGCCAAGTTACCTGAAATTGAAGAATATTATGATGGAAACACATCTTCTAATTCCAGACAGCGCAGTGGCTGGTCAAGTGGCCGGTCGGGCAGGTCGGGCCGGTCAGGTGGTCGATCCGGTGGCCGGTCAGGTAGACAGAGTCGACAGGGGAGTCGGTCAGGAAGTCGACAAGATGGTAGAAGACGAAGTGGGAATAGAAATCGATCAAGAAGTGGGGGCCACAAACGGAGTTTTGACTGAGAATTTGATAGTTAATCTACCAATGTGAGCTTGCCTGTTTCTGCCTAATCATGTACGTTATCCACCAAAAATTAGGTCATCATAGTTGAGGTATGTGTCTGCTATTTGCAAAGAAGTTGGTCGTATTTTTTTAAAAAGTATTTCACAAGAATGGTTGTAAACAAGTCTACTTATCTAGTTATACCTTTGAATAAAAAAACCTCCTTTTATTGTCTCTTTTCACTATGCGTTAAGAATTTTGTCAATGTAATCTTTTAAAATTTCTTCTGAAATGTGGTAGTCAAGTTAATCTTACTTAAGGTTACTTGCATTTTACAAAATGTGGTGTATTTGTATTCAGATCATTCCTTCCATAGGATATGTGGTAGAAAATAAGAAATCCCTTCCACATTAAAGGGCTGTATAAACTGGTGACATGATTGGTTAGGTGTAGCATTTTAAATTCTAGATATAGTTAATTAAAAGGGTGTGCAAACAGTGCACACTTAATAATTTATTCAGCAGATATTGGTTGAATGTCTACTCTGTGCCCATAACTTTACTAATCACTAGAGATATAGTGGTGAACAAGGCACAGTCACTATCCTCAAGGAACTTAGTCTAAAGACAAGCAATTATGAATGAGATTAACACCTAAAGGCTAAAATGAAGGTAGGTATGGAATGCTAAGGACTTAGTTGGGGTATGCCTAACCAGTTGCAGGAGTCAGGAAGGCTTTTAGAAGAAGTGATACCCAAAAGGAGAAGTAAAGCAAAAGGATCAGTTAATCTAGCCAAGTATATGTGTTTGGTGGGAGGAGGAGTTTAGAAGGGAGAGTGTTTGCAGGCAGAGAGAACAGTATATGCAGAAACCCAGAGGCAAAGAAGACCATGGTAAGTCTGAGGACCTACAATTAGTTTGGTATGGTTTGCATGATAGGCAGAGGACAGGAATAAGAGAGGGGATTTAGTATTTAACGGGGACCAGATTTTAAAAGCTTTGTGTGCATTGTAAAAGAGTTTAAATATTCTCTTGAAGACAGTGAGGAACCATTAAAGGGTTTAAAATAAGGAGTAACATGATGAGATTTGTGTTTTAGAAAGATTACTGGCTATACTGAGAAGACTGGATTGCAGAAAGGCTAGACTGAAGGTGAGGAGACTTCTCCAGATGCTGTCAGAGTAATCCAAGGTAGAGGTGGTGGTGGTCTGCACTAATAATAGGTAACACATTTTGAGTGATGAGAACTGAGGCACTTGAGAGGTTGTTGCTTGTCCATATCACACAACTGGATAATATGTAGTGGAGTGAGGATTTGAACCAAGATAAATCTAGCTTTTGAACCAACACTCTTAACTACTGTGCTAAATAGTGGCAGTGAACATTGAGAAACATGGATAGATTTCCGAGGTTTTTAGGAAATAGAATTGTTAGTACTTTGAGTTGGAAGATGAGAGAGAGGCAGAAGAATGAAACCTATGGGCCGGCGCCATGGCTTAGCAGTTAAGTGCGTGCGCTCCACTGCTGGCGGCCCGGGTTCAGATCCCGGGCGCGCACCGACACACCGCTTCTCTGGCCATGCTGAGGCCGCATCCCACATACGGCAACTAGAAGGATGTGCAGCTATGACGTATAACTATCTACGGGGCTTTGGGGGAAAAAATAAATAAAATTTATAAAAAAAAAAGAATGAAACCTAGAGTTTTGTCACTAAGATAAGGTACAAGGGCAAAGAGCAAGTGAAGTTATGTGGGGAGGGAGTGGGAATATGGTTAGTTCAGGATTAGATATATTTTAGTGTTGAGTAGCCCATGAGATATGTAAGAGGAGACAAACAGTAGGCAGTTGAATATATAGGTTTGTAGCAGGAGAGAGGTCTATCTATTCTAAAGATCTGGGACTAATAAAAAATGGTAATTGTAGTTAAGGTAGTAGATGAGATTATCCAGGGAAAGTATAGGAAAAGAGGACAGAGGAACCCAGAGGCACACCAATGTAGTTACTGCATAGCAGAGGAAAGGGGATGCCATTGAGAAGGGATGATGATAAGAGGGCAAAAAGCCCGGAAGTGTGAGGCTTTCAAAGGAACTGGAAGACGATCCTGAAATGGCCACTGATTTTGGCAAAAAGGAGACGTTTGACATGGGGAGCAACAATATTAATAGAGTGTAAGAGTAGATGCCATTTAGCAGTGGGTTCAGCAGGAAATGGGAGTTAAAGAAGTAGGGACAACAAACATGAACAGTCTTCTAGAAATTGGGCTGTGAATAAGGAAGAATAAGTTAAAGCTGGCTGTAGAAGAAAGGACAGGAGGTTGCAGTGAGAATTTTGTGTGTGGTGGGAGGAGATGAGGGAAATTTGAGCATGTTGAAATACTAATATGGGAAGGAGCCAGAAAGGAGGGAGGGGGAAAAAATATATGATGGAGCAAAATCCCTATGAAAACCCAGAGGGATGAGATCAAGCACACACTGGAGATTTTAGCCTTAGGTGGCAGAAGCACATCTCTAACGTGTGATTATCATGTAGGTGAGTTTGCAGGTGTCAAGGTATAAAAAGCTGAGAGAGTGCCTGTCTGATGTCTTCTATTTTTTCCTGTAGTATTCTTGCATGGTCATCTACTGAGGGTGAAGAAGGAAGTAGTAGGTTAGGAGACTTGAGGAAAGTGGAGAAATGCTGAGGTATCAATTATTAGAACAAGATGGAGAACTCACCAGGCAAACTGAGGGTCCCAGGCAGCTTTGGGGGTCCAGCTGAGATTAGAGACTAAATCTGTAGTGGCGGCAGTTAGAGTGATTGAGTGATTTCCTATAGCAACACTCAGCTTTCTCTTGTAGGAATGGAGATGGGAGACAGTTGATTGAGGGTTGGAGTTTTGCTCTGAGATGAAAGGATGACAAGGTGAAGATGTTAAGGACTCTGCAAAAGTGATTTGAGTAATGGTCCATGGAGTCCAGACTGCCTAGGGGTTGAAGTGGAGATGGGGTTGATAAGAGGGAGAATGTAGAAGGGGCAAGGGATTAAGGTCAGTAAGGGCTGTCTGAATTTGAGATTTCACAACTGGAGCAGTTGGGGAGGAGAAAGGTGCAGAGTACGGTAGTAGGTTGTTGGGGGCAAAGGTTATTTCAGTTGAGGTGGTCCAAAAACTGAGACGCCAGGTGTTATATGGGTGATTTTCATGGACAATGAAGTCTCCTAGAATGAAGACAAACCAAGACTAAGGAGGGAGAGGAAGACTAAGCCAGGTGCCAAAATATCAATGAATGGGGGAGGTTGGTAAATTACCTGAATTAGGAGGGGTATGCGGTGATACTACCACCTACCTTCAAAGGGACAAGGGTATTCACATGAAAGTCAAGGAGTAATAGTTTGGAAATGGCCTTGAAAGAAAGAGGACACTGCTACCAGGGTACATAGAGTGTGAGGGAATGAGCAACATATGTGTGAGATAGCTACAGGGGAAATATTTTTCAGGAGAAGCCAGATTTCAGTTAAGCCAAGGAAGGAGAAAGGACTCTCAGTGCTGGATTGAGAAAGGGGGAAATTTTGATTATGGGGAACGGCGTTCCAGATAACTATGACTCGGGGGAAAGAATCTCAGTTGGCTGTGCATTTGAGTAATTGTGAGCTCTGGATTTATAACCAAGGTGAAGTAGGGGCTCCATTCCTACTAAAGTGCATGAGTTAGAATATGCTGTCTTCAGTTAGAATATGCTGTCTACCTACAATGTCCCAGGGACTATGTTTGGGGTACAAAGGTGAATGGAGTACCCAGTCTCTGCACTCAGGAACTCAGAATCTAGTGCAATAGATAGACACATAAACTTAGGTCCATAGCAATGACTAAATGCAATGATTTGAGAGCTCTGCACAAGGGCACCCAGCCCAGCCCAGGAATGGGGGTGGGGATTCAGAGAAAGCTTTTTGGACATGATGACTGAACACGAATTAAGTCAGGTAAAAGAAATGGGGATGTGGGAATGGGCATCCAGGCAAAGGTACAGAATAGCTAATAAAACTGTTAACAAAGTCTAAGTATGGTAAGCTAAGTAGCTCTTGTTGCTGGGATCTTCACTATGAGGAAAGCAGTGGTGAAAACATAGCAAGAGTCATATCTTGGAAGGTTTCTTAGGCCTTGTGTTGGACAGCCATTGAAGGGTTTCAGGGAAGAGAGTGAACGAGATAAGCACGTAGCTAAATTCCAGCAGGGTGGAGATGGACTTAAGGGGTGCACTAGCTAAAGGCTGGCTTCTCTATTAGCAAGGAAAGTGGAGCAAATCCTAACAAGATTAAATAATAACTTTCCATATCTTCTGGAAGGAGGAACCGGGGCAAATTCCTAACCAAATTCTCAGCTTTGGGCTGCAATCAGCCACTTATCTTTACTCCTTCCTCATAAAGCCTAGCACCTTCATGACTCCACTTTTGGCTCTTCAGAGCCTCCTGTTTGGTACTCTGTGCCTAGTGTGGTCACTTAACAGCTATTTGAACTTGAATCAGTTACCCTGATCTTCAGTTTTTGAATTTGTAAATAATATCTTTTATTCCCTTCAGCATTAGAAATTTGAATAATGAATTCACATTTTGGTGTGAATGTCCAAGAGCCTCTTCTCACATTGTTTTTGTTTTGTATATTTTGGGGGTAGTGCTTAATAAGTTTTTTAAAACCATATTCCTTTTTTTAAATATTAGTAATATATGTCCATTGTTGAAAATTTTAAAAAACGCAGAAGCAAATGGAAGAAAATAAAAACCACCCATAATCACATCACTCAGAGATAATTACTGCCAACATTTTTGTTGTGTAGACTTTCAAATTCACTGCATGTATGTGTGTGTGTATACATACTTTTTGAAATAGAAATTCTCCCAATTATATGAAAACATATTACATCATCTACATCAGAGGAAACTGGTCTGGCAGAATCAATATTCAAGCAAAACTTCACATTTCCTATCAAATGTATATAAGACCCATTTCTTATACTTGTTACTGAGTTTTATACTGATGACTAGATTTAATACAGTAATTTGGCCACCTTTGAGCCAAAAAGGGCCTGTTGCATGTTTCTTCTTGGAATTTTGGCCTCGTGCCTATGTGTAGGAATGTTAAAAAGGAACTTACATACTTTATAAGCCTTGACAACAATTTTCCATTTACTCTCTTGTTGAACATCTGTTGGTAATAAAAATGTCCCTGTACTGTTTATAGCAGTTATCACCTACAGCAGTATCACGTAGTTTTGTGGTTTATTAACCAGACTTCAGGTTCCTAATGCCAGGATGATTTAATTGCTTTCCTGCCTGGGCATATAGCTAAAATTTATTTCAAGGGGTTCCTTCCCTCCCCTGACTCCCCACATTGCCATTTTAATGATCGATCAACATTTAGTGACAGGTTATTATGTGCCAGGCACTGTCTGAAGTCTTAAGGATACAAGGATAGATAAATTAAGGCTCCTGGCTCAAGGATGTCACAGAGTTAAAGCATTGTATATTTATGTATATTTACATAAATTTATCTGTTAAATTGAGACTGTGAAACATCAATAGTTCGTGTGAAACATGAAATTTTTCCTTTAAGTGGTCAGACCTGAGTTTTTTTTGTTTTCTTTTGCTGAGGAAGACTGGCCCTGAGCTAATGTCCGTGCCCCTCTTCCTCCACTTAATGTGGGACGCTGCCACAGCATGGCCTGACAAGCAGTGCGTCGGTGCATGCCCAGGATCCGAACCCTGGCTGCCAACAGTGGAGCGCGGGCACTTAACCGCTATGCCACAGGGCTGGCCCGACCTGTGAGTTTTAATAGCTCTCATTTATTGTGCTCTATGTGCCAGGCACTGCTAAACCCTTTTCATCCATTATCTTAATTTTCTCAACCGAAGAAGTAGGCTTTGTTATCCCCATTTCATGCATGAGAAACTCAGGTTCAGATTAAGTAACGTACAAAAATCACAAAGCAAATAGTGCAGGTTTTCAAAGCCCGGCCTGATTTCAACCCATTTTTAAAAAAAAGATTTTATGATGAATTGGCTCCCAATTCTTTGGATCACTAGTTCTTCACAGGAAGTTTAGCCACGTTGTCATAGATCATTCAATGGACCACTCCTTCAACTGCTTGAATTAGTATATTGTCCAAATTATGCAAGACTAAGAGCGGTATTTTCTAATAGAGGTCCGTGTGGTTTGGCGCCCCCTTCTCCTGGTCTCAAGGAAGGTTTAAGTGCCTCTCTCTGCCTTTGGAACAACTGATACTCCTCCATCTCCCACCAATCTATAAAGCTTCTTGGAGACTAAGGCTTGTGTATTGTCTGTTACTGAATCCTACCCGTTTCTCATACCTGACACGGTGAATGCTCGGGGGATGTTTGTTGAGTGCACGCACGAATGAATGACCAAGCCCGACTGAATTCTAGTTCCTATCCAGGCCTGTGAGTCTGGGCGTCTCTTTCAGTGTCGACGTTTCCACAAGACGATCAAGAATACACACCTCGCGTATGTGCGCGTGAAAGGATCTTGCAAACTCGAGGAATCTAAAGCACTGAAGAGGCGCCATTCAAAAGCAACTACAGGTCTTCATTTATCAGGCCAGGGCTAGCGAGAATCCGGCCAGTGTTTGAACGACAATACAAGGCCAACCTCTGCGGTTCCTTCCAGTTCTGCCTTTCTGTAAGTGCCTTCTAGTCCCGGCGCCGTAAGCAGTCCATTCACCAAGCGCAGCCAGCAAGAGATGCCGGTGCTTTGCACCTACCACGTGGGCCCCGGCCTCCCTGGGGCTTCCTGCTTCCGCAGGAAATGCTTTGTTACGGGAAGTGACGAAACTGGGTGGGCTGAAGGGGTAGGACAGTCTCTTCCTCTCCACGCGGTGGACGAGAACAGTCGGCTTATCCATCTTGTGCTGAATGATGCCGGGGAAACTCCTTAGTGACGCGGATTTGGAATCAGACACGGCCATGGAACAAGTGGAGATACCGCGAAAGCAAAATGAGAAGGTACGCTGAGAGGAGCGCGGCCGCGGGGTCCGGGAGAGGAGGGGTGCCGGGGCTGGAGCGCGTGGCGCGGACCCGGCTCGTCCGGAGCCCGGCGTGGGTCTCGGCCAAGGGCGCCCGGGAGTGGTTCTCTCGCGGACGGTGGGCGCGCCGCCCGCCCCACCGAGCCCGCGCCGCCGCGCGCCGGCATCTCGCACGGGGAGGCCGGGGCGGGTCGGAACTGGAGAGAGGCCGGGTGTCCCACGTGGTCCCGGAGTCGGGGCGCCCGGCACCCGGTGCGCAGAGTTGGCCGCTCACGGTTAGGCCCTCCGTTGTTGGCTCAGGCTCAGACCCAACTCTGGGCGTGAGCGTGCGCGGAGGGGATTGTAAGTCATGTCAAGGTAGGGACTGATGCTTTGGACTAGACTAGCGAGACCTTCAACCCCTCGGCACACGTGGGCGGCGCCTGCGGTGACATCCCTTTTACCCTGGAGAGGGAAGTACAGTTTGTGTTCCGGTAAGCAGACCTTAGAAGACGAAGTAATTCAGTTCCTCTTAATGTTTATTGACCAGATTTCCCGTGGAAATGTAAGGACGTGTTGTGGTGCTAAGTTTACTCCATATCTTGATATAGGCCAGTCGTGTGCAGTAGTCTTAAGTGACATTGTTGATGCTTCCTTAGATAGTGATTTAACTTGTGACTAAGTCTCTGTTCTGAGATAAGGTCAGTGGGAGCAAAGATTGTCCCTCAACTGTTGTACGTGACTTAGAGGTTTTTTTTCTTGCTGTTTGTGGGTCTTTTTGATGGGGAGCTTTTACAACAGCAATATTTTGGCGTCGTCGGAAGCCAAGGGATCGCAGATTTGTCGGCACAGGTGGGGAGGAATTGGTCCTTGTTTACCTGCGCTGTATTAGCGAACCTGTTCAATTGTGTGATGCTCAAATTAGAAGGGACATGACCAAACTCCATTACATTCCAAAAGAGACCACCGGGATGGGAAATCCACTCTTATTTGATGGAACCAAGGGATGAAAGAACTGAAGCCTTGCAGGGAAGACCGGATTATTTTTCAGATGCCTGAAGGACCATCGTGTGGGAGAGATTACTCTTCATACTTGATTTGAGAGCAGAGGCCAGACCTGAAGTTTCAGGGAGGCAGATTTCAGCTCAGTGTAATAGTCTCCATACTTCTGGGATTGGCCTGGAGCTCTACCAGAGAGGTTTTAACAGAGGCTCCAACACCTGTCTAGTTGTTTTCAGTAATATGAAAAGTTGGAGTGGGTCAGACATTTCAGATACGAGCCATAGTCTGGTATGGTTTTGATGTTTCACCCCTTCCGTTTCCTTGTAATTTGTGCTTTTTTCCCCCTTCTTTAAATTAGGTACATCTTTTTTACACATGGAGTGATAGGTTGTGGGGTTTTATAGCTTTTTGTTCATAAAGTGTCTCTGTAAATGCGTTTGTGCTTGTGAGATAGACAAGACATATTATGAATCACTGTTGTACAGGAATTCTGCAGAAAAAGAAATCTGCTTAACATCATCCATCGGTGGATGTATATGGCCTGTTACTCTATCAGAATTAAATTAAGCTGTACAGGATGACTTTCAATAGTAGTATTTACCGTAGAGCCTGTTAGAGCATCCCATGAACCACCCCAAATCCCTTGTGAAATTTTGACTTTACAACCTGTTCAACCAACATGAATCGTTACCAAGAGGCATTCTCTTCCAAGCTAATGAAATTACTGATATATACTTATCTCTGTATAACTAAGAAATGGTACTAAAAAACATACTGTTTGATTTTTGCCTTATTGCAAGGTGAAAGTACAAATGTTGAAAAATGCCCCAAAATTGTGTTCTTCATAATTATGCAACCTTGAAAGAATCCAGAATTGATGTACTCTACAAATGTATAGATGCTTTGTTCAATGTTTGTATTTTCTTTATTAATTTTTTAGAAAGGTAGAAAAGAGAAGCCAAAATCGAATAAGACTGAAGAGGCAGCAGGAGAAAAGGAGGAAACTATTTCCCCCAAAGCTAAAAAAGCTAAAAAGAAAGCAGGGCCTTCTGAGGTTGACATAAATTCTCCTAAATCCAAAAAGCCAAAAAAGAAAGAGGAGCCATCTGAAGACAGCATTATTTCTCCTAAAACCAAAAGTGTGAAAAAACCCAAGGGGCCTTTTGAAGAGAAAGTTGTTTCTCCTAAAACCAAAAAAGTAATAAAAAGTAAGGAGCCTTCTGAAGAAGAAATAGGCGCTCCTAAGCCGAAGAAGATGAAGAAAGAAAAGGAAATGAATGGAGAAATTGGAGAGAAAAGCCCCCAACTGAAGAATGGATTCCTTCATTCTGGACCTGACTCGAACTCCAGTGAAGCTGCCAGTGAAGAAAGTAGCAGTGAGTTAGAGCAGGTAAAGTTGCATTTTAATAGGTGGAGTGTATCTTTCATTGTTTTTTAAGAAAAATAAATAGGTAATCACTACATGTATTAATTATGTAGTAATGGGAGGAAATTTGATGTGTCAGCCCTTCATAGGGGTCCGTTGAGCTGCAGGGTGAAACTTCATCTTAAAAATTGCATGGTGTCTGAATGCCTCCTTTGCAAATAAGCACATCTTTTTAAGTTTAGGGAAAGTCTTCTCTCCACACTTGGTCTGCTTATTTGCAAGTCAGAAATCAACAGGAGGGATATAGTTATGCGAATAGGTGCTAGCTTCCCTCTGAGGGGTTTCACCAAATAAATCACGATTAAGTGGCACCACTGAAAAGGTATTTGCTTGACTGCATAAGTCTTTTTGTTCAGGCCATTAACTAACTTGAGTTGAACAAGATGATTTAAATGTCCACTTGGAAGCTAATTCTGTTACCTTTCAAAAACTCAGTCATTAAAGAAAAATCCTAGTTCTAATAAGTAATTTTCTGTTTTCCATAGGTCGTGATCAGTATTTAAAATTTTTTTCCCTGGTCATAAAAAGTATGTGATCTAGAGAATTTAGAAAATATAGAAATTTACCAAAAAGTAAAAAGTTCCTTATAATTTAAGCATTCTGGTAAATATTAAGCACTTTTCAGGTAAAGAGGTAACCTGTTGTTGAATTTTGATGTTTCCTTACTGTACTTTTATTGTATACAACTGTCATTTATTTATTTTTTTGGTGAGGAGGATTGGCCCTGAGCTAACATCTGTTGCCAACCTTCTTCTTTTTGCTGAGGAATAGTGGCTTTGAGCTAACATCTGTGCCCATCTTCCTCTATTTTGTATGTGGGATGCTGCCACGCTGTGGCTTGATGAGCAGTGGGTTGGTCCGCGCCCGGGATTCGAACCTGCAAACCCTGGGCCGCCAAAGTGGAGCATGGGAACTTAACCACTACGCCACCGGGCCAACCCACAGCTATTATTTTTTATCAGATTAGGATTGTACTATATGCCATCTTTTCTCTTTTTATATAAGCATTTTTCCCACTTTTAAATATTAAATATTTTTAATGGTTACGTAATCCGTCATATAAATGTTTAGAAATTCACTTAATTATTCTTCTGTTGGGCATTCAGATTTTTTACTATCAAATAGTGCCACCATGACCACTTTGTTGTAAATGCTTGTTCCTTATTTTCTACAGAATTATATGAGAGATGTTGCTGTGGAAAAGGGTTAATGACCTGTTCAGCAGTGTGTTGCTGGTTTGGAATGGCTATGGAATGGTTCTTAGTTGAGACCGAATCTGCCTTCACTAGCACACATAGTATATGTGCAGTGTACATTTGCTACAGATTTTTCTTTTGTTAGGGTTTTATCGATTATTAATGATATATTTCCTTTTCAGATCTCGATTTACCTACCAACGTTTTTATGTCTTTTTGGTTGATTTAGAAGAGATACAATAGGTTCTTTTGTTTCTTTTTTAGAAGGCTTCTTTTTATTAACCTGTAGGGGTAAAGTTATTAATTTCTTTCTGTGGCCCTTTTCTTGATAGGAAATACCTGTGGAACAAAAAGAAGGAGCTTTCTCTAATTTTCCCATATCTGAAGAGACTATTAAACTTCTCAAAGGTAATATTCTTAGACCTATTGTATGATGTTAGAATATATTATTTGGAAGCACTCCACTGTTTTTGTTGAGATGAACTAGGACGTGTTCTTATTGGTGGACAATATATGCAACCATATGATGAATTAGATCTGTATATTCAGTACAGAACTGTACTGTTGATGGCCTTTGTTGCCTCTTAAGTGGGTGATGAAAATTTATTCAATACAGTATGTATATTCAGAAGTAACGACTGATAGTGCTGGTGCAATTAAACAGCTGATGCCATGTTAATATTTTCTTTTTTATCCTCTTCTACTTCTTGAGGCATCTCTAGGTTAATGATACCAGCTTGACTCAGACTTATCTTAGCAGTGTGCCTGTGGATGAGCTCTAGGTAGTCACAGATGCTCGACTAAGTATGTTCTGAATCAGGTGTGGCACAGTCTGGACTGCAAAGCTCCTGATTTTCAGGCTTACACTGGCCTATGGATGAGATTTCATGACAAGTGACTTAATCTCTTAAAATAATAAATATTTACAGTAATTCAATGCTTTAAATTTTGTTGATATATATATATTTTTTATTTTTATTTTTTGGTTGGGAAGATGGGCCCTGAGCTAGCATCTGTGCCAGTCTTCCTCTGTTTTGCATGTGGGATGCCACCACGGCATGGCTTAATGAGCGGTGTGTAGGGCCGCACCCTGGGCTGCTGAAACGGAGCACGCGAACTTAACCACTATGCCACCGGGCTGACCCCAAAGTTTGTTGATATTTTTTAGTCAAGCAGATTCTTCTTTACCAGAATATATTTGAACCTGACTTTGTAGATGTTGACAAGAAGGTAGAGTTCCTTAATTCTGCAGGACTAGGAGCATGGATATGCTTCGGTCCTCCAGGATGGCTAGAATTTTAAGAAGTGCAGTGTGAGATAACATGGTTAATTTGTTCACAGCCCGTGGGGTGACCTTCCTGTTTCCTATACAAGCAAAGACATTTCACCATGTCTATAGTGGGAAGGACTTAATCGCACAGGCGCGGACAGGAACTGGGAAGACATTCTCCTTTGCCATCCCTTTGATTGAAAAACTTCAGGGAAACCTACAAGACCGGAAGAGAGGCCGTGCCCCTCAGGTAACTATTTCTAACACAGACTTCAGGGTCTCCAAATCTGCCCAGGAAAGAGCATCTCTTAGGCATTGTTTACATACCCTATTGGTTTTTTTTTGTTTTTTCGCCGAGGAAGATTTGCATTGAGCTAACATCTACTACCAGTCTTCCTCTTTTGTATGTGAGCTACCACCACAGCATGGCCACTGGACAGATGAGTGGTGCAGGTCCGTGCCCGGGAGCCAAACCCGGGCTGCGAAAGCAGGGTGTGCCGAGCTTAACCACTAGGCCACCGGGGCTGGCCCCTGTTGTTTGTTATTGGATTCTCCTTAAAGCTTTTTTTTGTTATTTGCTTTACATCTTTATCTAAAGGTAAACCAGGATAATTCTTTTAACACTGTTGGCTACAAACCCTATCTGTTTAACTATTGTAATCTGTCCCACTGTTGTGATCGCCTATGTTATTAATGTTCATCATGTTCCTTTCAAACTATTAGATGTCCCTGGGGCTCACAGGTTTGGTCAAGTGTCTTTGACCATTTTTTCCTAAAATGGAGAAAGCAGGTTTATTAGATGCATGAGTAGAAGGAGGAGCACTCTGAGAGGTGAAGAGGCCAAGCCCCCTAAGCCCTCTAAGAGGATGGTGCTCATTGAGCTTGTTTTTGGAGAACCTGGAATTTGACAAACCTTAACCTCACTGAAATGTGTATGTTGTCCTCTTGGCTGTGGGTTCTTGCACCTGACTTTCTGGCCCCACCTCACTAGTTTACTGGCCTTCCAGTGTCCACGCTCCCTCCTCATTAAGTTTTACTGCTGTAAACAAATACATCAGTAAACAAATGAATTATTCTAGCACCTAGAACAGTGCCTAGTGGATGTTGAGTAAGTATCTGTTGGATGAATGTATTAGGTTGTTGTTCTTAAATCATATTTGTTTCATGCTGTTACCCTAGTTGAGGATCTGTAGTGGTTTCGTACTGTATGTCCTGTTGGATCAAACTCCTCATGTTGGCCCTACCTTATTTGTCTGACTTCCATTCTACTTCCAATTCACTGTAGTGTAGAGGTTCGGACTACAGGTTTTGGAGCCTGACTGCCTGAATTTAAATCCAGACTCTGCCTCTTCTTAGCCTTTTGGTTTTAGAAATCTACTGTGTGTTATTATAAGTATTATAATAGAATTGTAGGTATTGTAGGTGAATAACTTGTGAGAATTAAGTGAGAATAATGCATGTTAAGCATTTAGTAGGCCTGAGACATAGTAAAAGCTGGAATATTAGCTGCTGTTATCATCATCAGCGGTATGACTCCTTGCACAAGCTGTTCTTTTCCTGGAGTGCTGTTCTTTAAGTACTAGCAGCTCCATGAAACGTTCCGCAATTCCTCCAGCCTGTTCCATGCAACCCTCCTGAAACACCATACATTTGGGCACCTACTTCTCTGATTGGTAAGATCGCAAGCTTTTCTTCTGAGTAGCTGTCTTAGGAACCCTATTATATTTGTGATCCTTCCATACCACAGTACATTGCAAAGCACATAATAGCTGTTCTGAATATAATTGTTAGGGTGAGTTGAACCTTTGGTGAATTCCAGATTTGTTAAGAAACAAATACTGCATAAAACTTTGAATTTAATTGTTAGTTTTTCCTGTTTAGGTACTGGTTCTCGCACCCACAAGGGAGTTGGCAAATCAAGTAAGCAGAGACTTCAGTGACATCACAAAGAAGCTAGCAGTGGCTTGTTTCTATGGTGGAACTCCTTATGGAGGTCAAAGTAAGTAAATGTAAAAGTGAGGAAAGGAAATGCCATCCATTGTTGGATGCCCTGATTGGCTTTCTTCTGATCTTGACATCTGGCTTTACCTACCTGGTCTAGTCATTTATGGTGGTTTTCTTTTGTCATTATTGTTTAAAGATGATCAGGAACATGGTCCTGCATGATGATGTGTCAAATCCTGTATACAGTTCTTGGGACTTTTGTATTACCTAGCTGTGTTTATCTAAAGGCTGCAAAGGTATCTTACTGAACCCAAGAAGATAGTCCAGTTAGGCCCTTGGAATGAAAAAGTCAGAATTTAAGGTTATTCTTTTTATCTGTCAAGGACCTTGGGTCTCGGCCTCTTTTTGCTTCAAGCGGGCTTTCTTTTCTCTGGGCCCAAGGCCAAATGTTACAGCCCCTCCTGTAGTAGTCCATTACTTCCAGCTCAAGACCTTGAAGCTTCATTATGTAGAGCAGTTATATAATTCAGGATGGGACTTCAGGCATTAAAAAGGTCTTAGCTTTGGCACTCAAGGCTTGTGATTATTTCTTTCCAGCTTTACTGGAATGAACATAGGCTTTGGCATCAGAAAGGCCTGAGTTCGAATCTAGACTCTGCTCACAGAATAGCTGTGTGATTTTAAGTTCAAGTTGCTTGATTTTTCTGCTCATGTGTAAAATAAGGTTACTAAACTCACCCTGCAGGGGTGTTGGGAGGATTGTATTGGATGATGTGTGTAAAGTGCCTAGTATGATCCCTAGGCTGCAATAGCAACTCAGTGAAAAGCTGAATTATTACCATCTCATCTCAGCTATATTGAATTCCATTTTCCAGAACGTTTCTATACCTTCTTGGAATACTTGCCTGTCTATCCTATCATTCTGTCTGTATCTGCTTACCTCATAGAAAATTTCTATTTCTTTGAGATTCTTATTTTTATTTTGTTTGTGAAACCTTGACACTTTCTACCAGGCAAGGGAGTCATTTCTTTCCCGGTGCTACCATCCCCCACTGGTGTATTTTTCTGTTGTGTCATGAAATACGCTGGACCGTCACTTACATTTTTTCCCCACTAGATTAAGGCGTTCCTTGAGTGTCTTTGTCTTCACTACTTAGCATATTACCTTGTACTTGTAGTTAGTAAATATTTTAGAATAAAAATATATTTAGTTGGTACCCCAGCCTAATAAAAGGACTTAAAAACCCAGTATATCTTATCATTGGTCTTCTTTATAGTTGAACGCATGCGGAATGGGATTGACATCCTGGTTGGGACACCAGGTCGTATCAAAGACCACCTGCAGAATGGCAAGCTAGATCTCACCAAACTTAAGCATGTTGTCCTGGATGAAGTTGACCAGATGTTGGACATGGGGTTTGCTGATCAAGTGGAAGAGATTTTAAGTGTGGCATACAAGAAAGGTAAACTCCAAATTCAAGGAACTGTTGTCAGGGATTGGAGAAAAGGTGGTGCTTAAGTAGTCTTCTAAGTTAAATGAAGCCTTAGGAAATTGGGAGGTGACTTATTTTATTTAGGAAAACTTAAATTAAAAAAAAATCATGATTTACACATAACTACCATGGAGAAAATTTGAGCAAGTAAAAGAACAAAATTCCATATTCTACCAGCTTGGTATACTTTGCTTTTGGTGTATTTCTTCCTCACTTTGTGCTGTTGTGTGTATGTGTGTATGTTAATTTTAATCTACTGTACCTATAAAAATTTAGCATAATACTCCATGAAGGGGTTGTGCCATCATTTAATTCCATCTACAAATTTTAATTTTTAGATAATATAAATAATTCTGCTCACAGACATTTTTATGTAGGCAGTTTCCTTCACACCTTAGTATGTGGAATTAATTCTATCCTGAAGATGTGAAATTACAGTAGTCCCCCCTTATCCATGGTTTTGGTTTCCATGGTTTCAGTTACCTGCGATCACCCGTGATCTGAAAATATGAAATGGAAAATTCCAGAAATAAACAATTCATAAGTTTTAAATTGTGTGCTGTTCTGAATAGCCTGATAGAATCTCGTGCTGTCCCACTCTGTCCCACCTGGGAAGTGAATCATCCCTTGTCCAGCATATCCATGCTTTATATGTTACCTTTCTTTTGCCCACTTAGTAGCTGTCTGGGTTGTCAGATGCGCTATCGAGGTATCACAGTGCTTGTGTTCAAGTAACCCTTAATAGTGGCCCCAAAGCACCGGAGTAGTTTATTACAGTATGTTGTTAAATTGTTCTATTTTATTATTAGTTATTGTTATTTTCTTACTGTGCCTAATTTATAAATTCAACTTTGTCATAGGTTTGTATAGGAAAAAACATAGTATATATGGGGTTCAGTACTATCTGCGGTTTCAGGCACCCACTGGGGGTCCTGGAATGTTACCCCCCCCCCCCCGCAGATAAAGGGGGGGCTGCTGTGCTGAGTTGAAAGGTATCGATAGTTCATACTTCTCAGTGTACATTGTCAAGTTGCTCTCCAAAAGGGTTCTGTTGGCTAACACTCCCATTTGAAATATATGAAAATGAAATGCCGTTCTAAGAGCAACTAAAAAAGAACTGGAGTTGGGGAGCTTTTTAGTACCTGACCTCAAAGAATGAGTAGACTGGAATTCTCAACTCAAATGTTGAGGAAATGCTAAGAGGGCTATAGATGAGTACAGAATCTGTTCTGTTGTTATAGGGTATTTGCTTAGTGTTCTAAACTGGTTGGTTACTGGGCTTGAGGAATTGGTGTTTTCCAGTTGCTAGGTCTCATGATAATGGACAGATTGCCCTCGTGGTTCATAAAGGCCAGTGGTCAGAAAGCAAAATACGTTTAAAGTACTTTTGGTATTTCAAGGATCCTTTACATAAATTATTTAGGCAGTATTTCTTTGTTCATTGGGAACCTTTTGTGTCTTTCATTTTTGTGTCCTCAATGTCTGGCTTCGCCTCAAGTGGTTGCTGTAGAATGTTGATGGATCCTAGAAGAATTGGGTGAGGTGTGGAATACTATGTAGGCTTGTTTGGGTTATTCATACTGACTTTTTTTCCCCCAAAGATTCAGAAGACAATCCCCAAACATTGCTTTTTTCTGCAACTTGCCCTCATTGGGTATATAATGTTGCTAAGAAATACATGAGATCTACATATGAACAGGTGGACCTGATTGGTAAAAAGACTCAGAAAACGGCAATAACTGTGGAGGTAAATGATTCGTTCAGTTGCTGGAATTAGTAATAAATTGTATATAATTCTTTTCCTGTCTGATAGTATTAAGACTGGCAAATACAAACTTTTTCCAGATAAATACTAAGTCCTTGTGAAAAGCTAAGTAAAGATATATTTCTATTTGAGTTGTATATGGTATCTGTGTTTTCTCAATTTCATCTGGTAGCCTGATTTCAGAATCCTGTGGAACCTAACTAAGTCATCTGAATTATGTAAGAAATTACTCCTAGAATTTAAACACTAGAGGGCAGCAGAGAAATCTAGTGTTTGTGTTGAAGCCCTTTTGATCTTAGGGTCGGATACCTAGATGAATTCATTGGGAATCCTTGGGAATAGACCTGTACGGTAACTGGCTACTGATTGCATTTTTAAGTGGAAAGGGCAAAACATCCAGAGACTTTTCTCTTGTCAGTTATGTGGTTTCCCGTAGGAATCTAGGGAATGGCATTTCTTCCTATATTTTCCTGATTAAGTCAGAAAATAGATAAAGAAGCCAGAAGGTCTTTGGAGAAAGGGGAAAGGCTCTCTGCTTTAATGGTTTGGTTTTTTTCTCTGATGAGTGGTGGCAGCAGTCTGCTCTAGTCAGGCTCAAACGATGCTTCTAGTGCCATTAGTGTTGAGCAGATGATTTTGGGTTCCAGCTAGGCTTTACTAAATAGATGGTTTTTTTCCCTCTCTTATAAGCATCTGGCTATCAAGTGCCACTGGACTCAGAGGGCGGCAGTCATTGGGGACGTGATCCGAGTGTACAGTGGTTATCAAAGACGCACTATCATCTTCTGCGAAACCAAGAAAGAAGCCCAGGAGTTGTCACAGAATGTGTCCATAAAACAGGTTGGTCCTTCCCCTCCCTTTCTTTTAGGGAGAAAGCATCTTGCAATTAATAGTCAGAGTATACATGTTAGAGCTCACCTAATCTGTCAGTCTCATCTCACAGATGAAGAAAGGGTGGCTCAAACCCAAGGTTACACTGACAAAGTGGGTTTGATCACTTATCTGGTGTTCGTTACCTTGTAAGTAGAGGTGGATACAGTTGATGTAATGACCAAGATTGGAAATAGTTTTGAGGCTTGTCCGTGTAAGGCACATGTTTTCCCCTTTGTATTATTTCAACAGAAGTATCACCACAATATGAATGTCTTTTACAGGCTCAGTTAGTGATTTTAAAAATACCTGTATTGTTGGATTTCATCTTCTTAGGCCAGTTTGTTTCTTTGGCAGGATGCCCAGTCATTACATGGAGACATTCCACAGAAGCAGAGGGAAATCACCCTGAAAGGTTTTAGAAATGGTGATTTTGGAGTTATGGTTGCAACCAATGTTGCTGCCCGTGGGTTGGACATCCCTGAGGTTGATCTGGTTATACAAAGTTCTCCGCCAAAGGTAAGTGTTCTGTACTTAGATTTTATTTTGTTGTTTCTTTTGGGTACTAAAACAAATTGGAAGTTGTATCATTTACCTTCATGTGATGAGTAATAGCTCTCTCTTGAGGGCTAGGATGCTAAGGGTGAGGCCCTCCCCTCGGAACTGACAGCTGAGTAGAAGTGCGGTCAGTGGCCACAGGTTGGAAAGATAGTTACTGGTTAGAGAGGAGTCCTGGAAGGCTTCATGGAGGTGGTACAATTTTGAGCTGGGTAGGACTTAAATGGGGTGGGGGTAGGATAGATAAACTTATGAGCTTGAGGATAGAGAGGGGAGAAAAGGCCTGAGGTTAACAGCCTCCGTGGTTAAAACTGCTTGGGTTTGTGGGTGATGGGAACCTCTCAGGGAGGGCCCTGAAGCACACTTCATGTGATTTGGACAGTGCTTCATGGAGCATGTTCTCATCACTTCAAGTTGCAGATCCCACAGCCTCCCCCGAAATTGGCAAATCCCTCTGTATTAAAGGTTGTTTACAATGATGGAAAATTGTAATTAGTATGAAGTCACCAGTTCTTATGAAGGACGTCCCGTAAGTGCGTTGACATAGACATTATAAATTAGCCTGTAGGCCTGTGCTCTCCAGTATGCTAGCCACAGCCTGTGTAGCTGTTGAACACTTGAAATGTAGCTGTTCTGAATCGACGTGTGTGCTGCAAGTATAAAATACATGTTGAATTTTTTTTATTTTAAACTTATTATGCACACTGGATTTTGAAGACTTTATGGAAAAAGAATGTAAAATATCTCATTGATAACTTGTTTTATATAGATAGCATATTGAAATGATAAAATTTTTGGATATATTCAGTTAAATAAACGATATTATTAAAATTAGTTTAACCTTTTTTTTTTTAACCTTTTAATGTAGTTACTAGAAAATTGAAAATTGAAATTACGTACATGGTTCTTTTGGGCAGCACTATTTAGACGATGTTTTTTGCAGACTTGCCCACTGGATAGAGACCACTGTTTAGAGGTTTTTAAATTCTTTAACAGTTCTTTAAATTGAAGTGCTAAGGAACCTTCCCCCTCACACCCCCCGGTATGTAACCGTCACCCTTGCCTCTGCACAGACTGCCCAGGTCTCTCTGTCTTTTTGGCGTTCAGTGTCACTCACATATTTTACTTCAATAGGATGTGGAGTCCTACATTCATCGTTCCGGGCGAACGGGTAGAGCTGGCAGGACGGGGATTTGCATCTGCTTTTATCAGCACAAAGAAGAATATCAGTTAGCACAAGTGGAGCAAAAAGCGGTAAAACGATTTCCTTAGTCTTCTTGCAGCCAATGTTGGTTTCTTTATTCAATTTTTATTAACTTTAAATTATTTTTATTGTTACTTCTATCATGTGGCCAAAGCTTATTGTTAGATACAGGTTTTATATGTTGTCCTATAATAGAAAGTCCATTTTGAAATAACTTTGCATTTGAAAGCATTGGTTTTGTTTTCATATTTATAATTACAAGGGGTGTTCTTAACGTTTGGAAAGGCAGTTTTCAGACAATGATAACATGAACACAACAGAAACATTTAAGCATAGATTAGGGGCTTATAGGAATTGCTTGAAACCAAAAGGTTGGGAATACGTCAAAAGGATAAATTTAAGAATAGGAGAAAAGAGACTAATTTTCTTAAGTAGGTACTTCTCCTCTGGGAGGTGGAGCTTAATCTCCCCCTACCCCTTGAGTGGACTGCACTTAGTCACTTGCTTAGGAAGAATAGAGTAGGGGTTGGGGGGCGGTGAGGGCTTCACAGTGCAGAAAGCAGGCAAGCACCGCCTGGCCAGGTGACCATGGTTAACATCAGTGATAAGCATGTGCCTCTGATATGATGTGATGAGATGGGCATTCCCCTTGGTCTTCCCCCAAACTCATAACCCCAGTCTAAGCATGTGAAAAACGTCAGACAGCCTCAAACTGAGGGACATTCTACAAAATACCTCACGAGCACTCCTTAAAACTGTCAAGGTCATGAGAAACAAGGAGACACAAGCTGCCACAGATCAGAGGAGACTAAGACGACCTGATGACTAAATGTAATGTCGTATCCTGGATTGGATATTGGAACAGAAAAAGAATATTAGTACAAAAACTAGTGAAATTCAAATGAACTCTGTAGTTAATAGTAATGTAGTGATGTTGGTTTCTTAGTTGTGACAAATATACTGTAGTAATAACAATAGGGGAACTCGGTGCATGGTATACAGGAACTCTCTGTGCTATATTCGCAACTTTTCTGTAAATCTAAAACCATTCTGAAAAATAAAGTTTATCTTTTAGATGTGTAATAAATTTGTCTGGTAAATATAAAAAAATTAGAGGACTATTGATCTCAGTGGAAACAGTTGATTGCCACGTTGTACATTAAACCATGGTTTATTTTCTTGTAGGGAATTAAATTTAAACGAATAGGTGTTCCTTCTGCAACAGAGATAATAAAAGCTTCCAGCAAAGACGCCATCAGGTATGTTCCCCACCACTGCTGTGGGCTGTTTTAGTGCTTGTTCTATTTCCTGCATGTCTTTGTGCAGGAATGAGATGTGGCCTTTTAAAATTTATTTTCTTGGGGCTGGCCTGGTGGCGTAGTGGTTAAGTTTGTGCACTCTGCTTAAGGCAGCCAAGGGTTTGCAGGTTCATATCCCACGTGTGGACCTTACTCACCGCTTATCAAGCCATGCTGTGCCAGGTGTCCCACATATAAAAGTAGAGGAAGATGAGCACGGATGTTAACCCAGGACCAATCTTCCTCAGCAAATAGAGGAGGACTGGCAACAGATGTTAGCTCAGGGCTAATCTTCCTCACCAAAAAAAAAACCAAAACAAAACAAAAAAAAATAAGTAAAATAAAAGTTATTTTCTTGATTCATTATTTTTAACAGTTTATAACCTGCTTGTTATAAAAACACTCAGACTGGGGGCCGGCCCGGTGGCGCAAGCGGTTAAGTGCGCGCGCTCCGCTGCGGCGGCCTGGGGTTCGCTGGTTCGGATCCCGGGCGCGCACCGACGTACTGCTTGGTAAGCCATGCTGTGGCGGCGTCCCATATAAAGTGGAGGAAGATAGGCACCGATGTTAGCCCAGGGCCGTCTTCCTCAGCAAAAAAAAAAAGGAGGAGGATTGGCGATGTTAGCTCAGGGCTGATCTCCTCACAAAAAAAAAAAAAAAAAAAAAAAAACACTCAGACTGTGCTGAACTAAAATTTTACAAAGTAAAAAGCCTCCTTTTTCCTCATCCCTGCCCAGTCAATTCTGTTCACCAGAGGAAACCACTATTACTAGTTTGGTTTGTTTTGGGCATTTTAAGGAACTGTATCTTAGATATGGTGTGGGTGCTTCCCACCTGGAGATTGATTAGATTGGATCACAGATTATATCCCAAATCTTCATTAATCTAGTCCCCCACCTGGTAGGAATGAGAGTTGATAATTTCTTTAAGTTATAGTAAATATCTGGATGGTGAGAATTATACCGGCGTTGAGGACAAGAACATTATTTACTGTGTGGGATTGTCCTACAAATTGAAGAATATTTAGCTGTTTAGCATCCCTGGCTGTGCAGTGTATTCCTGGGAGTGAGTGGGGTTGAGGTTATGAAAACCAAAAAGGTCCTGACTGTTTTCCAGATATCTAGTGGTGAGCCACATCCCCTGCTTAAGAACCAAAGTCTGAGCATCATGTTCAGAGTGCTTTTCACAATTACTATTATACATATGTGAAGTGCTTATTTAAAAAACAGATAGGGGGGCCGGCCCGATGGCACAGCGGTTAAGTTCACACATTTCGCTTTAGCAGCCCAGTGTTCACTGGTTCGGATCCTAGGCACAGACCTACTCACTACTCATCAAGCCATGCTGAGGTGGCATCCCACATAGAAGAACTAGAAGGACCTACAACTAGGATACACAACTATGTACTGGGGGCTTTGAGGAGAAAAGGAAAAAAAATGAGGAAGATTGGCAAGAGATGTTAGCTCAGGGCCGCTCTTCCTCAGGAAAAAAAAAAAAGAAAAACAGATGGGGGAGTTCATGATTAAAAAAATGCCAAATATTAGCATATTAATAGCTTGGGAAAGTTCTGCAAATGAAAATAATTTAACTCAGCATTTTTCAAATTTATTTTAGTATGGCATGCTTTTCTTTAAGTGTCCTACAGACAGGGTTTCCTATGACGCCAGTTAAGGAAATTTGGGGTTAGGTGGCCAGGAAGGAGAGAAGAGACAAAGATGCTGGTGGTGTACGAGAGATGGCCTCTAGAGGGGCAGCCCTGGCCAAGGAAGCTGCCTCACATTGCCTTGTTCATCTTTGTCCTGGGCGATCATTTCAGCTTTGAGATGTGACATTTATTATCACCAAGATCATAGTGATTCCCTAAGAAATGTATAGTCTCATAGAAGTCTTTATCATTTTCAACCTGTGTTTTTTCTTTTATTTCAGAATGGAAATAGCTGTAGTATTTTCTGATTCTAAAAGTAACATGTACTTATAAAAATATTCAACTTTTATTAACATCACTTTTAATGGCAGTATGGCATTTCATTGTATCTGTTTCATGGTTTATTTAACCAGTCTATGTTGATGCACATTTTGAAATTGTTTACACTCTTTCTATAATACTGTGATGAGTTTCTTAATGTTTCATATTATTTTCTTGAGATAAAACTTCTTTTTTTGGTTTGATGGTAAATTAGGATTAGATACAATCAAAAGAATGGATTTATTACTATAGAAATGTGATGATTGTATCCATGGCATCAAAATGATGTGTTAGATGAAAGGCTTGGTTTGAAAGTTATTGATTTATCTTGTGAAGCTGTTGTCTTGAAAATGAAATCTATCCACTTCTGCCTTCCTTTCTCCTAACAAATATACTCTCAATCAAACCGTAGGCTTTTGGATTCTGTGCCTCCCACTGCTATTAGTCACTTCAAGCAGTCAGCCGAGAAACTGATAGAGGAGAAAGGAGCAGTGGAAGCCCTGGCAGCGGCACTGGCCCATATTTCTGGTGCCACATCAGTAGACCAGCGCTCCTTGATCAACTCAGAAGCGGTAAGGGTCCCTGTTGAATTTCTGACACTAATTTGCAGTTTGAGCAGGATTTGAAAGTGTTCCGTTTAAACTTTCCAGTTGTTTTAATTGCATGAAGATAGATATATATAAACAAATCCAGAGAGACAGAGAGTAAATTAGTGGTTGCCAGGGTCTCAGTGGAGGGGAGGAATGGCAGTGACTGCTAATGGGCATGGGGATTCTTTTTAGGGTGATGAAATGTTCTGGAATTTTAGGTAGTGGTGATGCTTGCAAACGTTGTGAATATACTAAAAGCCCGTGAATTGTACACTTTAAAATGGTGAATTTTATGGTATATGAATTGTATCTTGATTTTTTTTTAAATCCTAAAATAAATATATATATCTTAGGATCCTATATATATAGTCCTGTACCACGTAACACTCTGTGATGTTTGCACAATGATGAAATCACCTAATGATGCATTTCTCAGAACATATCTCTGGTGTTAAGTGATGCATGACTGTATATATTTATACATACACACACACACACACACACACACACAAATGTGTATAATACCTAGCTAGCATACCTAGACACTTGAGAAGGTGTATGCTTTTTTTTTTTTTTTGAAATTTTTAAGATAGTTGTATGTTCACATGTAGTTGTAAGAGATAATATAGAGAGATCCCTTGTATACTCTGCCGACTTTCCCCCAATGGTAACATTTTGCAAAACTAGACCATCACAACCAGGATATTGACATTGGCACAGTCCACCAATCTTACTCAGAGTTCCCCAGTTTTACTTGTACTAATTTGTGTGTTGGGCTGGGGAAGGTATATGCTTTTAGGAAGAACTTTTCCAAAAATATTTTAGAAACATGAGAGCAAGTATTTATCAATTAGATGTGTTTTTCAGACTTTAATTTTGTGCCCCTTTCTTCCATAGGGCTTTGTGACCATGATCCTGCAGTGCTCAATTGAAATGCCAAACATTAGTTATGCTTGGAAAGAACTTAAAGAGCAGCTAGGCGAGGGTATTGATTCCAAAATAAAGGGAATGGTCTTTCTCAAAGGGAAGCAGGTAAGGAAGGCTGGGGCCTCTGTTGTGACCTCCCTTTGGTTCAGTAGGTCCATGTAGGCAGTAAAACACTGTACGGTGCCTTCTCCCTATTTTACGGGGATGCTGCATCTTTTCCCTGTGTACAGTCTTCTCTAGGCAGTGTCATCCATGACTCTCAGTTGCCACATAGTCACTGACAGCTACTCCATCTGTATCTTTAGCCTGAACCATCTGTACGCAGTGCTGAACTTAAAGATCTGGCTGCTTCCCTGACATCCCCACCCAAATGGCCTTTATTAAGCAACTTAAACTTATTCAAAATTTTTAATTCAGGGCCCATCCCGTGGCTTAGCGGTTAAGTGCGTGCGCTCTGCTGCTGGCGGCCTGGGTTCGGATCCCGGATGTGCACCGACGCACCACTTCTCCGGCCTTGCTGAGGCCGCGTCCCACAGACAGCAACTAGAAGGATGTGCAACTATGACATAGAACTGTCTGCTGGGGCTTTGGGGGGAAAAATAAATAAATAAATAAAATTATCAAAATTTTTCATTCAGATTTAAAATCTTGCCTTCCAAACCTGGTGTTCTTTCTTCTGAGTTCTGCTCTCTGTTAATGGCATAGATTAGCACAGCAGTTCTCAAACATTTTGGTCTCGTGACCCCTTTACATTCTTAACAAATGTTGGGGACACCAAAAAGCTTTTGTTTATATCTATTGATATTTACTGTATTAGAAATTAAAATGAACTCTAGAACATAAGAATATCATGTTCCATTAGCCATCAGAGCAATGATGTCATCACATGTGATGTAGCGTCTGGGAAACTCCACTGTACCCGAATGAGAGTGAAAAGGACTGATAGCATTTTAGTATTCTGAAAATCGTTTGACTTTGTGGAACCCTTAAAAGATCTCAGGGTTCCAGGGGTGCATGGACTATACTTGGAGAACCATTGCCTAGTGAACCAAATCAGATTTATCTTCAACTCATTTCGTGGCTGACCATGTTGTTTACTTCCTTAAGCAACTCCAAATAATCTGTGGGATGAAGTCCCAACTTGTGCATGGAGGATAAGGTCCTTCATGACCTGGCTCCCGTCACCTTGACCAACTTCATCTCTACCTCCTCACTGCCAACACCCTCCACTCTAGCAGTGCCAGTTACACCTTGCTTTCTCTCATCCTAAGTGCATGCTCAACCCACTGTTTATAGTATTTCTTCCCTCTACGGTATCCTTTTTGACTTGGCTTAGCCTTAAGTCTCCCTGCGATGCTTTGCCTGGCCACGTGGCAGAGTTGGGGGCATCTTTATCTGTACTTCAGAGTTCTTAGGGCATACCTTTATTCAGGTAAATTTTACCTTGCTGTGCTTGCTTACTGCCTGAGAGCCTCAAGAACTCGATGACCTACTCAAGGGCAAAAACTGTTTCTAGTTATCTTTATACCCCAGGGAGTGCCTGGTATTGAATACTTAGTAAATATGTGAATGAAGATTCCCACAAATGGCAAAATCCGGTACCTGATGCTACCTGTAGTTATAATTGGGTAAATTGTTGGTTAGAAGGGGTATTCCTCATAAAATGTTTCAGTTAAAGTCAGCCAGGAGAGAGGGGTGCCTGTGTCAGTTGCAGAGGTAGTTTGACTATATTTGTGGAGACCGAGAAACAGGAGGAATTCCTTGATTGGCGGTGATGGCACTGCTTGTTATCAAAGATAGTGCCTTGTCAAGTATTTAATTTTTTAAAAAACTTTTTCATAGGAGGCTGAGTTAAGAAAAACTAGAAAATTAACCATAGAAGATAATTTATTTTTCTGCTTTTAGTTAGGTCATCCTGAATAGTTGACATTCTGTCTGATGGAAGGTGGTATATTTTAATGGTTTGAGACCATAGGTTTGGGAACCATGCTGACCAGATAATTTTAAAACCTGCTCTACTTACCAGCTGTGGGGCCTTCAGCAGGTCAGTTAGCCTTTCCAAGCTTCTGTTTCCTCAGCTATAAAATGTAGCTAATAGCTACTTGAGGATTAGCACAGTGTGATAGCCAAGGATGATCTCTAGTCAGTTCTAAGTTGTTTTGAGTCCTTTTTTTTTTTTAATATCCTTGGCTTTTTGCTAGTGTGCTTTTGGGAGGTATAATGTGTTGGCCTTGGTCTAAAGTTCATCTAAAATTAATACCTGTTTTTTTGTTTTGTTTACATAATACCTAGTCTTTTGGTGTATCACTTAATGTGCATTTTATGATTCTAGCCAAGGCTGGTTTAACTTGAATTTGTTTTGATTTCTAGGGTGTTTGCTTTGATGTCCCTACTGCAGTAGTGACAGAAGTACAGGTATTCTTTTCTCTTGGATTTTGAAGTTGTAAAATGTTCATTCTTGAAAATACAGAACAGTAGAAAGGGAAACAACAGCTCTAGTCTCTTTACTAAAAGACAATTAAGAATTAAATTTTAGTATTTTTTCTCCTAGCCTTTTTAATCTGATATTTTTCTTGTTCAGTCTGTCTGTTTTCCTTTCTAAAGAGTTGTAAACAATATCCAGCATTTTTCCCTGAAAGTGTTAGGTGGGGTTTACATAGACATTTTTCAATTCTATATCTTTATTCAGTACTGCTGTGAGAAATGTGTTTGTACATGGTATATTTATATGTTTTGCTGCCCGATAGCTGTGGATACCCTGTAGTAATTGAATTGAATAAATGATACAGTGATGAGGGTACTTCACATAGTGAATCTTATTTCCCTACACTTCAGTGACTCTGGCTTTTGGGCCATGAAGGTTAGTATTATTTTTGACCAGTGACCTTTTGAGCAGTCAGGTTAGCAATCTGGTTTTTCTTTAGAGAAAGGGCAAAAATATTGTCTTTCTCTTGCCTTTTTAAACCAAATTCAATAAAAGTCAAAGCAAGTAAAAACACAACGATCTCTCAACAGGAAAAATGGCATGATTCACGGCGCTGGCAGCTCTCTGTGGCCACGGAGCAGCCGGAGCTGGAAGGACCGCGGGAAGGCAGTCGAGGCTTCAGGGGACAGCGGGAAGGCAGTCGAGGTTTCAGGGGACAGCGGGACGGAAACAGAAGCTTCAGGGGACGCCGGGAAGGAAATAGAAGCTCCAGAGGACAGCGATCAGGAGGTGGCAACAAAAGTAACAGATTCCAAAACAAAGGCCAGAAGCGGAGTTTTAATAAAGCATTTGGTCAGTAATTTGAAGTAGAGGACTTATATGGCAAAAACAGAACTATGTTTGGCAACACAGAACTGAACATTATTTTTCATACAAAGTTACAAGCACGTTGCATTTCCTTCCTGACCACTTGCCTAGTCCCCATCTCTTCCAGAGAGACAAGCTTCATCTAAATTATTTCATCTGATTATTATCATTTGCTACTTTATTACTACTTCTGTATCAGGTTTTCTTTTTGAAAAGGTATATGAATTCATTACATTTTTATTCTAATGCGTTGTCTATAGATTGTAAGATAAAATCAAGTATATATCTGTCTATACTTTTTAAGTTGATCTGTCTTTATACTTAAGTGTCTGTTAATACTGTCCTTCCCGAAATGCCTATGAGGAATGCAACAATCTCTAGAGAAGCACTTTGAGCAGTCAAGACTTTGTTCTGTAATTGGCATTCCTCAGCCACCTCTGCGTAACAATTACTCCTAAGGGCCTATAACATGTCTTCTGAGAATTAACACTGAGCAATGGTTTGAAGCAAGATTTCAAATTTAGCTGAGACGTAATACAGTTATGCCAGCATATGCTCTGGATTTGGAGGATGGCGATACATTGATAGGAGACATTATGTAGATTAGCTGTCATTATGTGCATTTTGGTACATTTTTAACTTCTCGATATAAGGTGATTCATCCTTCAGTGAATTCTTTATAGATTTTATATATCTATCTATATATAAAGAAGTATTTTAATAGAAAGCAGGTGTCTCTAAGGAATTCCAAATGTATAAGAACCATAACTTTCTTCCTAAGTAAGGAGGCTGATAAATGGTGCTTTATAGTGTACTCCACTTACTATTGGAAGATTAACATTATTTACCAAAAAGCAATTAAGGAAGTAGGGTGCAGGTTTGCATTGCTGACAAGTCAAAAATGCCACTGAAAATTTTTTTCACACGCAAGAAGGAAACATATCTGTTGAGAGCAAAGAGAAGAACAAGTGAAGATGCATGATAAAGCATTTTTTTAATGGTGAAAACTTAATAGAACATTAATGTTTCTAGAGGTTAACTTCTAATGGGCAAACTGGAGTTTTTAGGTAGAATGATCTAATTTAGTTTTTCAAAGGCCAAGTTCCTATAGCCACAGTATAGGATGTATTTCTTTCTATTAGACTGTTACTCCATTGAAAGGTTTTAGCTGCTTGAGACTTCCTTTTAAGACAAACTCTATATGGTTGTTTTAAATTGTTGCTGAAGAACCATATATAGCCCCTGGCCAGATCGCTCTCTGAGTTCTCAAATATTATTTCTCAGGGAAACTTTCTGCATGGTGCAGGAGCTTGAGTGGTGTCGTCTTCTCACCTTAATTCCTAGAAATTCTGTACGGGGAATCTCGGAATAAACTATGAGAGGAGAAGTTAAAATACATGGCCTGTCTTGTTTTCATTTAATTATTTTGAACAAATGAAGTCTTTCTGAGCCCTGGTTTATCTCACTTAACTGGGTCTTTATCTCTAATTGCCTCTTACTCGATCACCTTGCGATAAGGGGCTGAGATAGTCAACTCAACTCTTTGATTCTTGAGGCAATTCCTTTTTATATTTGGACGTCAGTTCTACCCTTGAATCCTGGCTGGATGTTTCTCTGTTCTCAGCAATTCTCTTGGCTTTTATTCCTTAATCGACTTGTCAGTTTTATCCCTTTTTCTCCTCCACATGGTTTCCCATCAAGCCCACAGGGATTTAGGGGAAGGTGTTTGATGACAGACAACTCATGTACCTTGTGAATTACAATATATTAGATTCTGGTTTTCTTCCAATACTGAGCATACTTTAATAATAAACAAAACCGGGGGCCGGCCCCGTGGCTTAGCGGTTAAGTGTGCGCACTCCGCTGCTGGCGGCCCGGGTTCAGATCCCGGGCGAGCACCGACGCACCGCTTCTCCGGCCATGCTGGGGCCGCGTCCCACATACAGCAACTAGAATGGATGTGCAACTACGACATACAACTATCTACTGGGGCTTTGGGGGAAAAATAAATAAATAAAATCTTTAAAAAATAATAATAATAATAAACAAAACCTGCACAGTTTGGATAGGAATGGGTACCTCATCAAGCAGATTAAAAGGACATGGTACCTGTCCTTTAGGAAGGAAAAGCTAAAACCTTGGTGTGGATTAGCCTAAAGAAAAATAATCAGACATAAGAGGAAGAGGGAAGACTAATGGGAATTTCACTTTACATAACTTGATTTTAAGGAAAACATGGCTGTTTCAATAAACGAAGCTAAAGTTTCCCCCGGATCCCAGAATTCAAACCATATTTATAAATGTATAACGTAACTACTATTTGGTTTAAATGGGCTTGTTGGGCTTGCCTGAGAAATGTTATCATTTTTACTATTTTCTACAGAGAAAATAATTTTCCAATTTATGTATCAGTAGCAACTCAATGAACTTTTAAAATACAACCCATTTTTACGTTGGAACTGTCTGAGCAGCAGCTACTTTACAGCTGTACATAAAATGTTTTTACTGTAAAATTGAGTTAATGTATAAAATACTGCTTTACACCGTAATAAAGATATTAGTACTTACTATTTATGTTTTTGGTGACTTTTTTCCGAAAATTGAAAATAGCTTGAAATTTTTATTGTAAAAATAATAAAGGATGGATGTAAAAATCCAAACATAGGAGAAAAACCAAGCAAGTAATAGTCTCCCCATATCTAACATTTTTGTGAGCATCTTTTCCAGGAATTCATTTACAAAATTGGAATCATTCATTCAGTTTCGTGAATTGCTTTTCCTCCCTCAACGTGTTGTGCACGCTTTTTCTACGTACAGATCTATGACATTCTGATGACTGCATGGTATCTCATAGTATGGCTCTGCCACTGTATATTTAACGAGGACTCTAGATGGCCATATTGGTTATTTGTAATTTTTCACTTTTATAAACAATCCTAAGATGAATGTCCTTGTATAAATTTTTGCCTACTTGTCTGTCATCTTAGGATAAATTTTTTAAATGTAGAAATGGAGGATCAAAGTGAACATGTGTTAAATTTTTGTGCAAGTTGCCCTCCAAAGCAGTCCCAGTTTGCATTCCCACCCCACAGCATATGAGAGAACCTGTTTCCCCACAGCATTGTAACACGGGATTTTGGCTTCCTTTTCCCAGTTTGCTAGGCACAAAATAACATTGTATCATTCTTTTGTGTGTGTGTGTGTGTGTGTGTGTGTGTGTGTGTGTGTGAGGAAGATTAGCCTTTAGCTAACATCTGTTGCCAATCCTCCTCTTTTTTTGCTGAGGAAGATTGGCCCTGAGCTAACATCTGTGCCCATCTTCCTCTACTTTACATGGGACACTGCCACAGCATGGCTTGACAAGTGGTGTATATGTGTATATGTCTGTGCCCAGGATCTGAACCTGTGAACCTCGGGGGGCCAAAGCGGAGCACGCAAACTTAACCACTACGGGACTGGGCTGGCCCCTGTTGTATCATTCGTATTTGCATCTCTTTTTTTTTTTGTGAGGAAGTTCGGCCCTGAGCTAACATCTGCCAATCCTCCTCTTTTTGCTGAGCCAGACTGGCCCTGGGCTAACATCCATGCCCATCCTCCTCCACTTTATATGGGACGCCGCCACAGCATGGCCTGACAAGTGGTGCGTCGGTGCGCGCCCGGGGTTCCGAACCGGCGAACCCCGGGCCGCCGCAGCGGAGCGCACGCACTTAACCTCTTGCATCACCAGGCCAGCCCCAGTATTTGCATCTTTTAATTGAGCAAGAATTAACATCTCAAGTTTATCGGCTATTTGCATTTTTTAAAAATTACCCTATACATTTGTCTTGTCTTTTTCTATTGGGGTCTGTCTCTTGTTGATAAGAGTTCTTTGTTTATTAGTAACAAACATCATAGCAAATACTTTTTCCAAATTTTCATTTGTCTTTTAACTGTGTGGAGTGTTTTGACTTAAGAAAGTTATTTTTTTATGCAGTTGTAACTATCAGTCTTTTATCATTTCTGGCTGTTTTATGCTTATAAAAGTATTCTCTACCTCCAAGGTTGTAAAAATATTCACCCACATTTTCTTCTAGAACTCTTGATTATATTTCAATCTTTAATTCATCTGGGATTTAATGTGAGGATCAAGAAGGAATCTAGCTTTATTCTCTCCACCCCCCTCCCAAGTGACTAGTAATTCCACACCATTTATTGAATAATCCATCTTTTTCTCACTGATTTTTAAATATTGTCTTTACTGTATACTTTAATTGGAGGCAAGTCTCTTTTTAAAGGTAACTTGAAAAGCATTTTATTAAGTTGTTTCTTTCCATTGGTACTACATAGAATTGGGAGTCTTCTCCAAGAGCATGTTACTGCTTGTAATTTTTTTAAAAGATTTTTAATTTTTACTTTAAAATAATTTTAGACTTACAAAAGTGTTGCACAAATAGTACAGAGAGTTCTTGTATATTCTCAACCCAGTTTCCACCAATGTAACAGTATATCCTGGAAATCACTCCACATCAGTTATAGAAATCTTATTCATTTTTTGTTTGTTTTACATCTGCATCATACTCCATTGTGTGGGTAGTTTATTAAACCATTTTCTTATTTCTTATGCATAGGCACATAGCTTGTTTCCGATATTTTGCACTTACAAGCTGCTGCAGTGAGGAACCTTGCGTATATGTATTTTCACACTGTCAGAGGTGGATCTTCATTCAGGGTAGATTCCTAGAAGTGTGATGGCTGGGTCAAAAGATAAGTGCATGTGTAGTTTTTTATTATGTATTGGCGAATTCCCCTCTAGAAGGGGAATCCTTCCTTGCAATTTACTTTTTGAAGAAGCCAGGCCATTTGTTCTGTAGATTCTGCCACACTCTGAATTTTGTTGATGCATCTTCACCTGTCATTTAACCCCGCTGCACTTAATGTAAATTGATAATTAGATCTAGCGGGGTATACGACGGCCAGTTGTCCCTCTGTCTTTTAATAGCAAGAGATGATCATTCCCTAAGTCCATTAATTTCATTAGGGTTCTTGAAAATGGTGATATTCTGTCATTTCTTTTTCATTCATTAGCTAGAATACCTCTAAAGAAGGAAACGCGCTAATCAACACTTGGGTTCCCTGAATACTATTCCTACAGAAAGGGCAGGACAAGAGCTTGATTCTTTCCCTTGGTTTGTGTACTAGTTTTCAGAATTATGACCGGCTCCCTGCTTCCTTCAAAGGTGGCCAATGAGCTTTTCATTGTTACCGTTGATTCCTTATAAATTTGTGGATTTTAACATATTTGATATACTTTAATCTATTACGTTTATTTTATTGATGCTCATATTGTCCCATCTTCGGCCAGCAAAAGCCTGTTTTTAAGTTGGCACTTTCTCAGTCCTTCTGACCTGACCCTCCTCATCTTTGTTTCCTTGATTTCTGGTATGACAAGACATGCAGACTCATCCTGCCCCAGAACCAAAATCATATTCTCCAAGGAACCCTCTTTCCTTTTAATAGGAAATACTGTTTGAGGCCTACAATCTAGGAACCCAGACTTATTTTATGTCCTACATTATTATTATTATTTTTGTTTGGCTCATTAAATAGCTTAAATTTATGCTAGATTTTTGTTGTTATTGCTATTATGAAAGTGATCTTTTTCCTCTATTGCATCATTCCTCCAATAAAAAGTTGTTGATATTGTATATTTATTTGTGACTGGACTACTTACTGAACTTTTTTACTTTTTCCTGTGTTCAGCTGTTTTATTTTGCTTTTTCAGAAAAACAGTCATACCATCTGTAAATAATGATAATTTTCCCATCTCCTTCCCAATCATTATACTTCTTCTTTTAAAGATTTTTTTGTCCAATTGCATTTTCTGGCACTTTCATATGAAGATTATATACTAAAGATGATACAGTCAGTCACCCTAGTCTTATTAATGAATTTTCCATTGAGTGGTCTCCCTCATGTAAAAGACAAAAAAAGTAGTGCTCTTATTAGTGAGGTATTTTTACTGGAAGGAACAGAATTGATAGACATTAACTGTGCTCTGACCAAACAAGTTAATTCCCTTTCACCACAACATGCCTTATACTTTTCTGTCTCTTCTAATTGTTATCTTCCATGAGACAGATCTCAGGTCACTGCATCTGGTGATCTGTACTTTATACCGTTTATCGGACAACTTCCAGAGGGACTGCTTTATAACATCTCACAGAGATCTAAGAATGCTCAACCCTCAAAATATTGATGTAAAAAGAAGGCCAAGAGGAAATATGTTCCCCAAATGGCAGCCAGAACGCTTCCATCTCATTTCCTAGTCCCACATCTTTGTGTTTCTTAGGTGTGTTTGTGTAAGGATTTTTCAAAAATCTCTATTTTAGTTTTCACCTGGGTGTTCTTCCAGCCAGATCTTCAGAGGTCAGCACCGTGTGTCATGGTTTATTGAGCTCCTACTATAAGACGGTCTAGCGTGATGATTAAAAGGGTGGGCTCTGGGGGCCAGCCTGGTGGTGTAGTGGTTAAGTTTGGTGCGCTCCACTTCAGCAGCCCGGGTTTGCAGGTTCAGATACTGGGCACAGACCTACACCACTCATCAAGCCATGCTGTGGCGGTGACCCACACACAAAATAGAGGAAGATTGGCACAGATGTTAGCTCAGGGCCACTCTTCCTCACCAAAAAAAAAAAAAAAAAAAAGTGGGCTCTGGAGCAAAACTGCCTACTTACTGCATGTGATCTTTTGTAAACTATTAATCTCTGGATCTCAATGCCTAATCTGCAGAATGGGAATAATAATAGTATCTCACAGAATTGTTCTGAAGATTAGATGATTTTAATATAGAGAATGTTATCTGGCTCCTAGTAAGTAATTAGCTGCCATTATTAACCATGTGTCAATTGCTTTCCTATTCATCAACAGATAGATACTGATCACCTACTCTGATTATTACAGTAATTTCCTTACCAGTCTCCCTGCTTCTTCCCTTGACCCCCCTTCAGTTCGTTTTCTGAATAATCCTGTAAATCAGATCTTGTCACTCCTTTCTTCAAAACCATCCAACAGCTCCCATCTCACTCAGAATAACCACAGTCCCTATAGTGGCCTTACAAACTCTATATAATTGGGCCCACATTACTGCTCTGACTTCATCTCCATTCTGTCTACTCCAGCCAAGAGGTCTCCTTGTTCCTTGAACACACCAGGCACACTCCTGTGTCAAAGCCTTTGTATTTGCTGTTCCTATGTCTGGGATACACTTCCCCTAAAGTCTTCATGGCTCACTCCCTCACCCTCAGATCTTTACTCAAAGGACGTCTTCTCAGAAAGGCTGTTCCTGACCCTCCTGTTTAAAAATTGCAAACTTGCCTCACCTGCTAATACTCCTCATCCCCTCCTTTGTTTTGTTTCCATAACACTCATTATCTGATGTTACTGTATAGTTTACTTTTTAATATATTTAATATCTTTCCCTATACTAGGGCTGAAATTTCTGTCTGTTTTTAACTACTGAATTCACAGAGCCTACAACAGTGCCCGGCAAATTAATACTTTAAATATTTATTGAATGAGTGAATGAGTCATCTGAAGTGTTGTGGAAAATGCACTGGTAGGAAGCCAGGCTGGCAGCAAGAATACCTATTAAAGGTAATTCATACGATGGTCGTCTAAACTACTGGAGATGAAAAGTAGACAGATGTAAGAACTATTTAAGAGGTGGACTGGACAATACTTGGTTTTATATTTAAAGGGATGAGAGAAGAAAGGAAATCATCAGCTGAGTGTATAGTGGTGCCATTCACTGAGATGCAGAACATAAGAGCCAATGTGTGGGAGGGAGGGGACATGTGAAGAGGAAGATAATGAGTTCTGATTTGAACATGCTGATATACAGGAGTCAGTGGAACATTCAAGTGTGGTTGTTCCAGTTGGGAGAAGGATATTACAGTCTGGAGCTCAGGAGAGCCATCTGGCCCATAGACCAAGTTTTGGAACTGAGCAGCACATGTCATGGAAGCCCTGGAAATGCCTAAGGTCTTCCTGGGAGTTCAGGAAGGAATCCTGAGGAACACTAACATTTTAAGGACAGACATTTAATTTCATTTATACTCCTTAGAATAATTCTGTAGAGATAAGTAATATTATCATTTATGTTTTAGTGTGAGAAACCTGAAGCTTAGAAAAGTTAACTTGTCAGAAGCAAATCTGAGATTCAAACTTTATGTCTATGAGCTTCCAAAATCAGTGCGCCTTTGTATATCTCAAAGCACTTTACACAGCTAGTACTGGACCACCTGAAGAACACTGCACCCAGCAAGAGGGAGATCGCCCAGCTGAAGAACCAGCTGGAGGAGTCCGATTTCATCTGTGCAGCAGGTGTCGGAGCACAGAAAGCAATGGAGGTGGAGACTGAAGACCCACACCTGCAGATCGATGACATCACCAAAGCCAAGATGGTGCTGGAGGAGCAGCTGAGCCACCTTCAGTGTGAGAAGAATGAGATCCAGTACTGGCTGGAGGAGGATCAGGAGGACATGAATGAGCTGATGAAGAAGCACAAGGCGGCCGTGGCTCGTGGCTCAGGCCTCCTGGGACCTGGCTCAAATGAATGATCTCCAAGCTCAGCTAGAAGAAGCCAACAAGGAGAAGCAAGAGCTGCAGGAGAAGCTACAAGCCCTCCAGAGCTAAGTGGAGCTCCTGGAGCAGCCCCTAATGGACAAGTCTATGGTGAGCAGGCAGGAAGCTAAGATACAGGAGCTGGAGATGCACCTGCAGTCTGATCTAAAATTAGCATTCAAGCACATCGGGGACCTGCAGGCTGCCGTTGAGGACGAGATGGAGAGCAATGAGAATGAGGACCTTATCAACAGCGAGGGGGATTCAGGTGTGGACTCGGAGCTGGAGGACCGGGTCGATGAGGTCAAGTCGTGGTTGTTGAAAAACAAGAGGCCTTCCAAGGCAGCTTCCGATGATGGCAGCTTGAAGAGTTCCAGCTCCATCAGCTACTGGAAGTCCCTTGCCGCTGACTGGTCAGATGAGCACGACCCTCTCGACAGCACCCCCAGGCCCTGATACTCCCACAACTATCTGAGTGACAGCGACCCAGAGACCAAGCCAATGGAGACCAATGCATACCCCAGGGGCGTGGTCCACACCCCTCCCACCCATGGCTCACTGCTGCCGTGGCGCCTCTCCCAGGAAATGGTGGGGCACAGGTCTCCCCCACCTGACTACTGAACTGCATGGGAAACACCCAACCCTCGTTGGTCAGGGGGCTTTCCAGGCTGTGGGTGTCTGACATCTCCACTTGGAAGAGGTAGGGGAAGAGGAGTTTCTGAAAAGAGAACTTTTCGTTTCTTCTGCCTCCAAAATGCCATACTCTTGGCTTCTACCTTGGGCCACCATGGGCAATGGCAGGTGGCTTGGCACTGCATTGAGCCAACAAGTTGACCTCCATCTCAGCCCCCTGCTCAGGGATGGTGGATAGATTGCCTACGGGGACATTCTAGGTTGCTGGGTCCATGGGGAGGAGTTAGGGGGTGGGAACAGCAACTTCTTCCCTGTGGCTTGCAGTGAGGGCTTTCTCTTAGTGTCTGCTATCTTTTTACTTTTTAATTTAAATACCCAACCTCTCCATCACAGCTGCCTCCCTGAGAGCGGGAGGGGACTGCAGTGGCAACTGGGACCCAGGGACTAACTAGGGGAATCTCATCTCCACCTTCGCTCTTCAGAGAGCAGTCTTTTGTGCAGCTGCAAAGATGGGTGAGCAGAGCTGGGTCCAGGTTCCCAAGAGGCAGCATGAGGAGGGGCTCTCAGGTGCTTCTGGGTTTGGGTTGAACAAGCCTACACAGACAGGGGTGCATATGTACCATCCGGAAATTCCAGCCCCCACCCCTCTTCATCTCATGGATGTGTTAAGTGCAATGACCTATTTAAGAGTAAACCCCTTCCACCTACGCCAATTCAGGGCTTATCCAAGCACTGCCTCTCTCCCCCTCTGTCCAGGTTGCCTGCACCATAAGCTCAATTTGAGAAGGAAGGCCTTGGGTTGAGGGCTTGTGATCAGAAAAACTGAAGATGGATGTTTTGGTCAGTGCTAATGCGTTTTAGACACGAGTCCTCACCCTGTGCTCTGAGCCTGAGTCATTTTTCTTCGTCCAATCGCCCTGCCTCCACACACTTATCCTAGCTATGACAACATGCGGCCTGACAGTCCCAGCCCCCTCCCAAAGGTCATCTTGCCATCACCATCAGACTTGGGGGCCCAAGGGCAGTGCCTGGTGCCGCTCCCATCAGCTGTCCCCGCTTCTCTCCCGCAGTTGGTTTGTACTCATTGGGATATGCTCTCTCTTCTTTGTTTACCTGATGTATGGAAATAAATGTCCTTTTCCTCCTGGGAAAAAAAAAAGTTAAAACCTTCTACGCCCCTTCCCCGCATTTGACTTGATAATTTACGAAGGTATGTAATGGAAAATGCCATGCATGAGGTGGCTTGTCACAGCTCTGGGACTTAACTCTTGTGTTACTTTGGGAAGTTATACACATTTCTACAACCTATATTTCAGAGTTGAAGTGAAAATATTTGTCGATCACTGAGTGCTTTTTACATTCATAGCTTTCACTCAAGAGGCTATATATTAGTTAATAATAAATTTACCCTTGTTAAATCCTTGTTACATTTTTATCCAGTAATGAGGTGGGTTATATACACTAATGTCAAAAGGTTTCTTCCTCTCACCTTATATCAGTTAACGAGAGTAGTTAGCTAGCAATGTTTGTAAATAATACTTCCATGTGTTCTGTTCAAGTCAGCCGATATTTTTATATAAACCACTTCACCGGGTCAAGAGAGAGAAACTCACTACTGCAGAGGGCGGGGCAGCAGGTGTGACCACCCTCATTGACAGCTTTGTTTCCATGACAACGGTTGCTATGGTGCCCAGTACGTCTTCCCATTGGTCACTGCCGAGCATCTTGCAGTTCCTCTGGCGGACTCCATTGGTTACCATTCTGCAGCGCCTGTCGGGGCCGTAAGTGAAGTGTCGTAAAGCAGAAAGAAGGCGGGAGTCCCGATTGCAAACATTGAGGAAAGCCAGGCTATAAAGGCCGCTATGGCGAATGCTCCGTGGGCCGAGATTTGTGAGAAATTCCAGGCTGCGCTGGCCTTGTCGCGGGTTGAATTGCATAAAAACCCCGAGAAGGAACCGTACAAGTCCAAGTACGGCGCCCGAGCGCTGCTGGAAGAGGTCAAGGCGCTGCTGGGCCCCGCGCCCGAGGACGAGGATGAGCGGCCTCAGGCCGAAGACGGCTTGGGCGCGGGGGACCACGCCCTGGGGCTGCCGGCTGAAGTGGTGGAGGCCGAGGGACCCATCGCCCAGGGGGCAGTGAGGCTGGCAGTTATTGAGTTCCATCTCGGGGTGAACCACATCGACACCGAGGAGCTGTCGGCGGGGGAGGAGCATCTGGTGAAATGCCTGCGGCTGCTGCGCAAGTACCGGCTGTCGCACGACTGCGTCTCCCTCTACATCCAGGCGCAGGTGAGAGTCCGCTGCCGTCGGCCAGCGGCGAGGGGATGGAGATGGCCCCAGTTCTTGCCGAGGCCAAAGGCGAATGTTTAAGGCACAGTTTGCCCCCACGTTGTTGAAGCTTTGGGATAAGCGGCTTCCAAACCCCCTCTCCACCCTCATCGCCGCTCCAGCAGCATCATCTGCTGCTTCGCTTAGTCGGGGTCAACGCGTTGGTTTCCGAGACGCTCATAAATCGTAAATGCCTTTTCCAATTCTCCTCCACCAGCCGACATCCTGTTCATTCTATTAAGAAAAAATCCAGGGCCGGCCTGTGGCTTAGCGGTTAAGTGCATGCGCTCCGCTGCTGGCAGCCGAGGTTCGGAGCCGGGTCGCGCACCGATGCACCGCTTCTCTGGCCATGCTGAGGCCTCATCCCACATACAGCAACTAGAAGGATGTGCACCTATGACATACAACTATCTACTGGGGCTTTGGGGGGGGGGGGAAAGGAGGAGGATTGGCAATAGATGTTAGCCCAGGGCCAGTCTTCCTCAGCAAAAAGAGGATTAGCATGGATGTTAGCTCACAGCTGATCTTCCTCACAAAAAAAAAAGAAAAAATCCAAAGTAATTTAAATCTTAAAGTCTCAAGGAAATTATAAAGAGTGAGCAGAGTACATTCTTAATTTAAAGCAAAGTATATAAAATCTTCAGCTTCCATTCTTGTGATTGTCACTTGTTTGCACCCCAGGGAATTCCTGCCCATTCTTCAAAACCCATCTCAAGAGTCACCTCATATTTTTAGTAACTTTCTTTGGATCATTTTGTTCCAAACTGATTCCTCCCTCCTACCTTTGAATTCTTATAATACTTATTGTTTCCCATTTATATGGTACTTGGTTTCTTAAGAAATAAATCTGACATTCTCCTCGGGAACATAACACTTCAAAATACAAATGTATGAACTCCTTGTATGTGCCAGGTTCTTTGCTTCAGCTCACAAACCCTTACATCCAGTATTTCCAGTTCCTAATATATATGATCCAGGGAACATTTACCAAAATTGATCATATGCTAAGTCGGCCTCAGACGAAAACCTCAAAATTAAAAAGTAAATCGTATAGGTCATGTTCTCTTATCATGGCCCAATAAAATTAAAAGCTACTTAATAACAGGAACTCTATCTCTTTTTGCTCACTCTATATAGCCTTAGTACCTGGCACATAGTAGGCCATTCTAAATATTTGTTGAGTGGATGAATGATGTAATGAAATTCATGAGACGTTGAATTCAGACAAAACTTCAATTTTCTTTAACCATATGGCTGCCTAAGATCTTAATAAACATTTAAAAAATTACTTCATGGGGCGGGCCCTGTGGCGTAGCGGTTAAGTGTGCGCACTCCGCTGCTGGCTGCTGGGTTCCGATCCCCGGCGGGCACCGAGGCACCGCTTGTCAGGCCATGCTGTGGTGGTGTCCCATATAGAGTAGAGGAAGATGGGCACAGATGTTAGCCCAGGGCCAGTCTTCCTCAGCAAAAAGAGGAGGATTCGCATGGATGTTAGCTCAGGGCTGATCTCCGCCCGTGCCCCCCCCCCCCAAAATTCAATATCTCATAAATAGAATTAGAAATCCTCCTTAATGTAATATAGAAATCTCCAGTAGTTACTGTATTTTATTGATTTTAATATGCACATTCTTTCATATTTTAATATCTCTGTAATCAGGTTGCATCTTAAAGCTGATTGATTTTGTGTTATAATTTACTTGGCAGTGTGTTCTTGTTGATAAAATAATCATGTGTCTTAACAAATTGTGACATCTTACATTCAGTGAAATACAGTATTTCAAACAGCCAGCCTTTTCTGAAGGGTCAGTTATTAGAGGTATCTTTACTAAAATTGGGAACAAAACCTTGATTAGAGGTTCTGGCCATTGCAATAATATAGAAGGCAAATAAGAGTTATTAATTTTGGAAAAATAAAATAATTTATAAAAATAAATATCATTTGCACATGTGATCCTTGTATACATAAAAAACCTAAAGTCATCAACTGAAAAACTGTTAGAATTATCAGTTTAATAAAGCAGAGGATATAAGGTAAATATATAATATTAGTAGTATTCCTCTATATAAGCAATAATTTGTTAAAAATATTATTTTTAGAAATTGCATTCACAACACAGTATTAGGGGTAATAGAACTGATAGTCTTAAGAGGAGATATACCATGTTCCTGGGTGGCAAGATTAAATATAATGGTATTGTTATTCTGATATTCATTTATAGGTGTGATGCAATTCCTGCTGAAATCACAATAGGCTTTTTTTTTTGGAACTTGACGAAATGTGTTTATCTGAAAGAATAAAGAAAAGGGAATATAAAACTATGAAAAGAGGTCTTTCCCATTTTACAGAGGAGAAGACTGTGGCACAGAAATGCTGAGTGACTTGCAGACAGTCACAGAGCTGCTAACTGGCAGGGGGAAAGGCCAGAACACGAGCTTGTGTTTGGAAAGGTGTCCTGACCTCAGAAGGAGGCAGAAGTTTCCAGAGCTCTGGCACTGATGGAGCTCACCTGATTTGTTTTGAATCCATTCATTTATACTCAACAAGGAGCCAGGCTCTGTCAGGTGCTGGGAAAGAAGTGAAGAAGGGTTTTAGGGAGTTACAGTCTAGTGAGAGAGAGAAAATTAATCTAATTGTGGTGAGTGCTTTGAAGGAAAAGTACAGCAGGGCTGTTTGGTAATTGTGTTATTTCTGGTGGGGGCTTAAATCCTATTTAAACCACTTTTTACAAGAATTATTTTAGGTTTTTGCAGCTCTCTGGTGCTTTACATTTTTAAAGGGAAATGGATTTAGGTAAAGCAAATATATATAATTCTTAGATTTTACTTTCCACCCTCTAGTTCTCCAGGAACTGAGTATTTCCATTGAATATACTTGATCTCTGGTATATTGGTACAAAGCATCATAATATTCTAGAGAAATCGTGAGATGTGAAAGCATGAGACTGGAGATTGAGTCCTCTTTTGTCAGATAAAACTTGACCTTCACTTCTCTGAATTTTAATTTTTTCTCATATGAGTAATGAGAATAATAACTGAAAGCACTTAGGTGCTACTCTAATCTTCTTGGCTATTAATTACAGAACAGTTTATTAGGCCCACAAATTTAAAAGTATTTTTAGGTGCCAGCCTAGTGGCACAGTGGTTGGGTTTGTGCGTGCCACCTCAGTGGCCCAGGATTTGCTGGTTCGGATCCTGGGCGCAGACCTACTCACTGCTCATCAAACCATGCTGAGGTGGCATTCCACATAGAACTAGAAGGACCTACAACTAGGATGTACAACTATATACTGGGGGCTTTGGGGAGAAAAAAGGAAAAAAAACAGGAAGATTGGCAACAGATGTTAGCTCAGGGCCAATCTTCCTCAAAAAAAAAAAAGTATTTTTAAACCAATTATGTGAAATGGTATCTTGCAGAATAGGAAATTGTTTTTCATATATAAATATTTGAAAGGAACGCTGTATTTACAATGAACATTCTTTTCTGGAAGGGCTAATCTAAGTTTCCTATCATAATAGATTACAAATTAAATTATAAACGTGCTGGAAGACTCATCTTGGAATAGGTAGATCTGGCTCAATGTATTTAAGAATTGGGCACGATTAACCAGTTTCATTGCTGGTACAGCTATTTGAGGTGACCATGGTTCTTTACAAAGAGGGCACTTTACTGAAGGTGGTAAAATCGAATAGGGCTAATCAGTGCTATTAGGTGCAAGAGAGGCAGAGGAAAAAGAAGGGAGCAAAAATGAAAAGGATGTATGCATTGAAGAGTAGACGTTGTTTGCCTGAATCTGCCTAGACTTAAGTTGAAAACTGCCTATCGTATTAACTCTTTAAGCTATGGAAGCATTTGATCTTAGTTGTGAAACACTGCTAAAGGTCTCCCGTTGTCTTAGAAGTATTTCCCAATTCTGACAGTCTCAAAATTAGTATAAGTTGTTAAAATACTATACCTTTTTTGGAAGTGGGAGGAGACTGTTATCTCTTGCACTTCTGGAAGGATTCGGAGGTGTGTGCTCACAAAAATAACTTGGACTTGAAAATTGCCTATGAGAAATGGCAATCACTTCAAGTGACACCTACTTTTATGAAGTCTGTGAATTCAATTCTTTATAATTCTTGAAGACAACCAGTCTTCTGATCTTACACCTTCATTTTAAAGGCAGTCTTAAACAGAAATGCACCACATTGAGAATTACTCTTTCCTTGGAGATTCACTCTGAATGTGTGAGCCTCTGCAGTGACTTTAATCTTAATCCAAATTTTGAGAAGCATTCCCTAGCTAGCAAAAATTACAAGTGGTTTACAGATTATTTTCAGGTAAACATAGGGACAATAAAATAGTTCCTTTAAGGTAAGTAGAGTTGATAACTTATTATTTATATAGTAAGATTTATTGAGACCTTTGTGGACAGCACTGAGCGAGAGTCTGTGGAGCGGTCAAAGATGAAAGAGATGAAATCACTGATTCTAAGGAGTTCATAATTTAGTAGGCAAGCAGAAGACAAGAATATGAATGTTTCTGGTTCAAGGTAGTATTAGATAAGTGCCATGGGAGCTTCTAAGCATGTGCTGTGGTGGTTCAAAGGAGAGAGAGAAAGAGAGTGCACCAAAAAAAGGCTTCGTGGAGAATGGTGCCTAAAGATTTGGTATGATTTGGACAGTATGGCAGTCAAGGGAGGCATTCCAAATGAGAGAGCAGCCCAAGCAAAGGTTGAAAAGTATGTGGCAATTATCAGTTTTCATCAACAGCACTTTTCACGTTCCTCTGTTATTAGCACTTAGCCCATGGTGTTGTAATAATATGCTTAAATGTGTGTCTCCACCACTGTTCGTTAATTCAACGTATTTTATCAATTGTCATCATATGCTAGGTACTGTCCTAGGTGTGAAAATATAGCAATGAACAAAACAGAGATAAAAATCCGTGCCGTCATGTAGCTTACATTCTAGTTGGCGGGCAAGATGGACAGCTAAACACAATAAGTAAATTATGTGTAAAGAATTAAGTCAAGGTAAGGGAGATGGATGCTAGGGGGTGAAATTTTAAATTCAGGTCAGAGCAGGCCTCACTACAAAGAAGGCATCTGAGCAAAGACTTAAAGGAAATGAAGGAGCAAGCCATAGGAATATCTAGGGGAAGAACATTGCAGGCCAAGAGAACAAGTACAGAGGCCATGAAGCAGAAGGATACCATACTGAGAATCACCTTTAAAGAGACAAGAGGCTGTTGTGATAGCATAGGGGAGAAATGAAGGTGGCTTGGATCAGAGTGTCAGTGAAGGAAGTGATCTTCAGTTTAGATCTTGGAGGTATAGCAACTGTGGTTTTAAATGGCTATGATGTAGTAAAGGAATGCCCTTTCATCAAAGAGAAAATTTTTGTGGACAGACCATGTTTTCCTTTATTCATGAAGATGACAAAAATGGGAGGCTTACTCAATTCCAGATACAGCTGAGGACGGGTTGATTACAGAAGATTAGCTGTAAACAGCTTTCACTATTTTAGATATAGCCAAAAGTCTGTTGATCTAAAATCGTAGAAGAAACCAAATTTTTCATTGATGCTGTTGAAACATACAAAAGTAGACCTTTTGACTTTAAACAGTTAATAACAAATGCTGTTTCAAACATATCCAATTTGATTATTTTTGGAGAATGACTCACTTATGAAGACACTGATTCAGTTATTTAGTGAAAATGTGGAGCTAGCTGCCAGTGCCTCATTCTTCCTCATTAATACCTTTCCATGGATTGCCATCTTACCTTTTGGAAAACATCAATAGCTGTTTAGAAATGTAGCTATGGGGCCAGCCCTGATGGTCCAGTGGTTAAAGTTCCACGCTCTCACCACTTTGGCGGCCTGGGTTCGTTAACCGGTTGTGGAACCATACCACTTGCCCGTCAGTTGTCATGCTGTGGTGGCAGCTCACATAGAACAACTAGAAGGACTTACAACTAGGATATACAACCATGCACTGGGGGGCTTTAGGGAGAAAAAAAAAAAGATGAAGATTGGCAACAGATGTTAGCTCAGGGCGAATCTTTCCCTGAAAAAAAAAAAGTGCATCTGTGGTCTTTGATTTTCTCTCCAGGCTTATTGAAAATGTTTCGTTCACAGAAAGCCTCAGTTACCTCACCTTATTTTGTTGATGCTTATTTAGATGGGATGGATCAAGGTAAAAATGGCCCGTCATCTTCTTTCTCCAAAGAAAACCTAATTTTCTCTGTGGGTGAACTCATTGTTGCTGGAACCGAAACTAAGCCAGTGTGCTATGGTGGGCAGTTCTTTTCGTGGCCCTTTATCCTAACATTCAAGAACAAGTTTAGAAAGAGGTTGATTTAATTATGGGACCTAGTGGGAAGTCATCTTGGGATGACAAATGCAAAATGCGTTATACTGAGGCAGTTTTGTGTGAAGTTTTAAGATTCTGTAGTATGATGCCATTAGAGATTTTCCATGTAGCCTCTGTAGATGCAGTTGTATGTGGTTATTCCATTCCTAAAGGCACAACAGTAATTACAGATCTTTATTCTGTGCACTTTGATGAAAAGTGCTGGAGAGACCCAGAAATATTCTATCCTGAGTGATTGCTGGACAGCAGTAGATATTTTGCCAAGAAGGAAGCTTAGATTTTGTCTTGGAGAACAGCTGGCTCCCATGGAAATGTTCCTGTTTTTTCCTGCATTGCTTCAGCGGTTTCACTTGCATTCTCCACGTGAACTAGTTCCAATTCTGAAGCCCAGGTTAGACACGACATTGCAACCCCAGCCCTGCCTAATCTATGCAGAAAGATGCTCCAAGTGTATGGATGTTTTGTGGAACAAGGCTATACGTTCACCTCACCTCTGAACCTTGTTTAATCTAATCAGTATGTGTGTTTAGACAAAAGTCACAGCATCATAAAGCCAAATGAACACAGATGTATCTTTAAAAACAGTACTAAAGCAATAATAAGCATTAGCTATGAAAAAAATGTGAAAAGTAATACACTAAAACTAGCCTACCAGGTGCTAAAACAGTACAGCAATAGTAATTTAATTAGATCCTGTTTGTGCTAGTCTGTTTCTGAACTCTGTTCAGTTGATCTGTTTATTGCAATGGTATTACCACACTATAGCATTTTATTATGTTTAATATTTGCTATACATGATAAGAGATTTGACCTCACTAATAATAAGCAAACTAAAAGAATGAAATAGAAAAATTATAACAGATTGGCAGAGATTATTAAAGATATTAATTATACTCATTGTTGGGGAGACTGAGGAAATGGATACTATCCATTAGCATTACTGCTAGTGGAAATATAAATTCGTAGAACTTTTCTGGAGATGAGTAGGTATCAGAACTCTTGAGTCAAGACTTTGACTTAAAAATTCCACATCAATATTCTAAAATAATATTGGGACAGGTATGCAAACGCCTGTTAACATGGATGTTCATCACAGCATTGTTAATTTTAAAAAAAGAAGAAGAAAATAAATATCAGTCAGTAGATATATGGTTAAATATATACTGGTACATCCATAGAGAAGAACAGTATGCAGCCATTAAAAATAATGATTTATATTTGTTAACTAAAAATATCAATATTAAGAGGGAGAGGGAAGACTATAAGGCATGTTTGGAATTGTGTAGAATGATTTCATTTTGGTAAAAGACTACCTATATATGTGTAAGTGTGCATATGTATAGGAAAAAGTTTGAAAGTGTCAGTTAATGGGAATTTATGATATTTTGACTGCTTTGTCTCAATCTGGTGTCTCCTTCCTGGGAAACTATGGGTATATAGAACATGGACCCACATTAAATTATCAAAAGAGACTGTCCCCTTCTATCTTCACCAGGTTCTGGGAGCCTTAGGAAGATTTTTCTCTAGTTTTCTTCTTTTTTTTTTTTTAATTTGTTTTTTTCCCCCAAAGCCCCAGTAGATAGTTGTATGTCATAGCTGCACATCCTTCTAGTTGCTGTATGTGGGACGCGGCCTCAGCATGGCCGGAGAAGCGGTGTGTCTGTGCGCGCCCAGGATCCGAACCCGGGCTGCCAGCATCGGAGCGCGCGCACTTAACCGCTAAGCCACGGGGCCGGCCCTCTCTGGTTTTCTTCTAATTTTTGCTGTCAGCAATATATACTTGCATTATCATCTTGAGTGAAATTCAACTAATCCACTGTAGTAAAATTCCCTAAAAATTTAGTAGATTATTCTCCCCACTGCCAGGATATATATGTATAAGGAGTACCTTTTGTGTGTGCTTATAGCTTTATTGAGGTACAGTTGACATACAATAAACCCACATATCTAAAGTATACAATTTGATGAATTTTGACATATGTATATGTTATGAAACAATCACTATAGTCAAGGTAATGAACATACCCATCACCACTAAAAGTTTCCTTTTGACCCTTTGTAATCCCTCCCTCCCTTCTCCTTGTCCTCCTCCCCCACATTTTTAAAGATTTCATAATGGAATCATACAGTGTATACTCTTACTTTGGTCTGACTTCTTTCACTCAGCATCATTATTTCATTGGTGTGTCTGAGATGATCATGTTTTATTCTTTTTTAGTCTAAGATGGTGAATTACATTGATTTTTCATTGTTAAACCAACCTTTCCTTCCTGTGATAAACTCCACTTGGAGTTTTTACCAAGTAAAACTTGAATGAAGTATTACCCTTTTGTATATATTTGCTCAAATTTTGCTAAATTTTGTTAACGTTTTTTGTATCTATGTTCATGAAGGATATTAGTCTGTAGTTTTCTTGTTAGGTGTTTGCTTTAGTATGAGATGGGACGTGTCCTTTTCTCTTCACTTTTCTGGAAGAACTTGTGTAGAGTTGGTATTATTTCTTCCTTACACATTTGGTAGAATTCACCAGTAGTACTTTTTTAGCTGTTTTTATTTTATTTTTTTTTTTTGTGAGGAGATCAGCCCTGAGCTAACATCCGCCAATCCTCCTCCTTTTTTGCTGAGGAAGACGGCCCTGGGCTAACATCGGTGCCTATCTTCCTCCACTTTATATGGGACGCCGCCACAGTATGGCTTACCAAGCAGTGCGTCGGTGCGCGCCCGGGATCCGAACCAGCGAACCCCGGGCCGCCGCAGTGGAGCGCGCGCACTTAACCGCTTGCGCCACCGGGCCGGCCCCAGCTGTTTTTATTTTATATTTAACTTTCTCAGGGTCTTGCAAAGAACCTCATAAGTGACATAGAGGAGAGAACTCCCCCATCTCAGCACATTGTCACTATGACCTACAGTTCTAGACACAGGACTGATCAAGTCACTTAAAAAAATATGTATAAAATAAACGTATTATGTGAAGCTAGAAGACCAGCAGTCTGTTCCAGGGGAATGATCAAGTCACCTTTAATCTGTAGGGTTTCTAAAAATTTTTTGTGTCATGTGCCCCTTTTGCAGTCTAGTGAAGCCTGTATTTCATAAAACAGAATGATTTTTTTTAAATTTTATTTATTTATTTATTTTCCCCCCAAAGCCCCAGTAGATAGTTATGTCATAGTTGCGCATCCTTCTAGTTGCTGTATGTGGGACGCGGCCTCAGCATGGCGGGAGAAGCGGTGCATCGGTGCACACCTGGGACCCGAACCCAGGCTGCCAGCATTGGAGCGTGCGCACTTAACCACTAAGCCATGGGGCCGGCCCAGAACGATTTTTTTTTAAATTTAATTTTATTTATTCGTTTTCCCCCCAAAGCCCCAGTAGATAGTTGCATATCATAGCCGCACACCCCTCCAGTCGCTGTACGTGGGACGCGGCCTCAACGTGGCCGGAGAAGCGGTGCGTCGGTGCACGCCCGGGATCTGAACCCGGGCCGCCAGTAGCGGAGCGCGCGCACTCAACCGCTAAGCCACGGGCCGGCCCCAGAATGATTTTAAATGTATAAAATAAAATGTAAAGAGTTAGAATAGAAACCAATAATATGGAAGTAAGTTATTGAAATATTTTTTAAAGCAAATGTACGATATAGTAATATACATACTTCTTTATTAATACATTAATAATATTGAATGATGTATCTAATAACTTCCATAATCTTAAAGTAGCAAATGAATATACATGATATTTTGAGATATCTGAAAACTGTAGTATGAAGATTTTTTTACTTTATAGGTCACAAAATCCCAGGTACTGTAATACTGTTGCATTTTGTTTTCTGAATTCATAATTGGAAGAAATGCTAAATTTTAGTAGAACATATTGAAAATAAATTTGTAATGTTTTCCCCATCCACGTTTATAGACTCTGAATTCTCTTCATGTATACCTTGTGGGTTCATGGGCCCCAGGTTAAGAATCTGCATTAAAAACTCTATTTCCTTATCCTGTTCCCTTCCCTAGGGAAGTAAGCAAAAGATGGTAGAAGCCCAGCCTTAGAAGTATTCTTGTGCCTGAAGGACTTTCCCAAGGGATGGGAGGCAGTCTAACCTCATTGGGGAGCTAGGCATCCTGTCTTGAGTTCTGACCATCTAAATGGGCCTGATTTGCCCTGTATAGAGCCTGACAAAGAGTCATGTGGCAGGGAGCAAAGTGGCTTAGTTTTAGCAATATTATTTAGGGTATAACCCCAAATCTAATCAACTTCTCTTTACCGCCTTCATGGTAGTAGAAGGAAGTTGGTGCTCTGGAAATCAAAAGGAAGTGATCAATACAAGAAAAGACACTACCAATGAAGAATTTTTGATTGGGGACTGGATATAAAGTTATGTAATTTTAAGAACTCTGGAAAATATAAACAAATGTTTTGTAGTTTGAAATGGTAAACATTAGGAATCTGATTTAACTGATGAGGAAAGGCATGTAGCATCTTCTGATTTTTCATATCATATAATTTGAATTATTGGAATTTGAGAGCTTATCTCCCTTTCTTCAGGCTTGAACCAAACAGTTACTGTTGAGAATGTTTCCTTTTTTAAGAGGTCTCTGGGGGGCCAGCCCCGTGGCTTAGCGGTTAAGTGCACGCTCTCCTCTACTGATGGCCCGGGTTCGGATCCCGGGCACGCACCAACGCGCTGCTTGTCCGGCCATGCTGAGGCGGCGTCCCCCATACAGCAACTAGAAGGATGTGCAACTATGACATACACCTATCTACTGGGGCTTTGGGGAGAAAAAGGGAAAAAAAAGGAAGAGGATTGCCAATAGATGTTAGCTCAGGGCCAGCCTTCCTCAGCAAAAAGAGGAGGATTGGCATGGATGTTAGCTCAGGGCTGATCTTCCTCACAAAAAAAAAAGATCTCTGGAGGAGATTGTAGATGTTTTGAAAGCATTATATGTTTCTGACTCATCTTTGTCTCTATGTATATTAGTTATGTATTGCTACGTAACATTTTACCCCCAAATTTAGCAGCTTGAAACAACAAACTTGTATTATATCAGGAATCTAGGCATGCCTTAGCTGGTTGCCTCTGGCTCAAGGTCTCTCATCAGATTGTTGGCCTGCTGGGGCTGCACCTGAAGGCTTAACTCGGGGAAGATCCGCTTCCAAGCTCACTCACATGATTGTTGACTGGATTCAGTTTCTTACAGGCTGTTGGTCTGAGAGCCTCAGTTCCTTCCTGGCTGTTGACCTCCCTCAGTTCCTTGCCACGTGAGTTTATCCATAGGGTGGCTCACAGCATGGCAGTTGGCTTCCCTCAGAGAGAACAAGTGGAAGGGAGCACCCAAAAGGGAACCACAGTGTTTTGTAACCTAATCTTGGAAGAGACCTTCTGTCACTTTTGCCATATTCTGTTTGTTAGAAGCAAGTCACTAAATCCAGTCCATACTTAAGGGGAAGAGATTATACAAGGGTATGAATACCAGGAGGCAGGGGTCATTGGGGATCCAACTTAGTAGCTGCCTACCACTAAATGAGGACAATATTATTATGAATAATTAATTTGTTAATCAGACTCTGGTACTATTAGGTGAATATTGACTTTGAGACTATGAAACTTACTGCAAGTGGAAGATTTATATTGTCATTATTTATTTCTCGTTTCTTTATTTTCCAGAATAACCTAGGTATCTTGTGGTCTGAAAGAGAAGAAATTGAAACTGCACAAGCTTACCTAGAATCATCAGAAGTGCTGTATAATCAGTATATGAAAGAGGTATGTTGCATGTCAGATAAATTTTAAGTTTTGACTGAAATTAGTCAACAATTGATGTTAAGAATTCCTCACTTGGGGCTGGCCTGGTGGCATAGTGGTTAAGTTTGTGCACTCTGCTTCAGCGGCTCGGGGTACGTTTGTGGGTTTGGATCCCGGGCGCAGCCCTACACACTGCTCATCAAGCTGTGCTGTGGTGGCATCCCACATACAAAACAGAGGAAGATTGGCACAGATGTTAGCTCAGGGACAATGTTCCTCAGGCAAAAAGAGGAAGATTGGCAACAGATGTTAGCTCAGGGCCAATTTTCCTCACCAAAAAAAAAAAAAAAAAAGAATTCCTCACTCATAATCACTCATATATATGATTCTTCAGTATACTCAGGGACCTCTCTATAGAGCTGTCTAGGTGGTCACCTAATAGTTGAAATTATTTTATATTAAAGACTTTAGGGTTCTTAAAAATAATCCTTGGATAGGGTCTAATGGCAACCTTTGTCCAAATATAATTGTATTGGAGATATTATTCTAGTGTCATCCTAAGATACTGATATTTGCATATTTTCATTTATAATCTAAAAATTCTATTTCGATTTCCACTGAGAGTAGCAGGGATTAAAGGAAAGCAAACAAATACTTAAGCAAAATATCTGAGATCATTGAGGCAATGGTTCTCAAATTTCGGCATGTATCAGAATCACCTGGAGGGCTAATTAAAACAGAATGCTCACTCCCAGACTCTGATTCAGTAGGTCTGGGTTGGGGCCTGAGAATTTGCATTCTTAACAAGGTGCCAGGTGATGCTGATGCTGCTTCTGGGTACAGCACTTTGAGAACGACTGCTTCCGGGCAGTGGTTTTCAGTGACTTTTTTTTTTCCGCCTCTGAAATCCTTCTGAAATGCAATATATAAAAAGTGATTGAGCAACTCTGATTAAGCAGGTTAGAAAGACCCTGAGCCCAACCCACTACAGATCCCTTCCTCCCTCCCCACTGTGGTAGTACAAGAGAGGGGCTGTAGAGCTTCTAAGGCTCTAGGGAGCCTAGATTGAAAACTTTTATTTTAGCAGATCACAGCTCTACGAAGGTAACAAACCACTGTGTTACCATCCATTTCCTTAATAAATTACCTACTAAAAGTTGGCAATCTGGAGGAGGCCCTGCATCTGTGGGGGCAAGGAGGTATGTAGGAAAACTCTGTACCTTTTGTTCAGTTTTGCTGTGAACCTAAAACTGTTCTAAAAAATAAAATTATTAAAAAAAATGGTTGGCAGTCTTCTAAAATTGAAATGGATTTCAGTTAATTTTGTTTTGAGGCTATGTGTAGCACTCCTTTAAGTAACCAGATATTTTGAGGTATTTCAAATTCAGAGTTAAGAATCAGTGTCTTATGAAGTTCACCAGTGATTTATATGTTGCTAAATTCAGTGGTGAATTCTTAGTCCTCATCTTATTTGACCTATTGGTAGCATTTGGCATAGTTGATTAGTCTTTCTTCCTTGAAACACTTCTTTTGCTTAGCTTCCACTTGTCTGTTTTTCCTTCTTCTCAGGCTTTGGTGCTTCCTCCTTATTTCCCCACCTCTGAACACTGGAGTACCCAGAATTCAGTCTTTGAACGTCTCCTCTTTACATCTGCATTCATTCCCTAGTTCTAAATACCATCCCTATGCAGATGACTCCCACATTATCCATGCGGACAACTCCCACGTTATCTCCCAGTCTGTACCTCTCTAATTCCAGAGTTGTCTGTCCAGCTGTTGATTTGACATTTGCACTATTTATGGAGAAGATATCTCCAAAACTACTGTCTCACATTGAGCTTCTGATACCCTTCCTCTCCCCACCTCCCTTGCTTAAACACCAACTTCTTTCTTCTAGTTGTTGAGGCCTAAAGCCTTGGAGACTCCTCTTTTCCTCACACTCTCTATCCAGTCTAAGACCCTTTGGCTTCACCTTTAAATTATATCTAGAATCAGACCACTGCTATTACCTGATCCAAACTACCATCATCTCTTGCCGAGATTATTGCTGTAGTCTCCTAATGGTCTTCCTAATCTCATGCCCCCCTTCAGTGTTTCCTTAACCCTGTTCAAAGGTAAATCAGATCACATCACTCCTTTCCTCAAAATCCTCTGATGGCTTTCCTGTCTCGCTCAGAGTAGACTCTAAAGACCTTATGAAGGGCCAGCCCGGGGGCTTAGCGGTTAAGTGTGCGCGCTCCGCTACTGGCGGCCCGGGTTCAGATCCCGGGCGCGCACTGACGCACCACTTCTCCGGCCATGCTGAGGCCACGTCCCACATACAGCAACTAGAAGGATGTGCAACTATGACATACAACTATCTACTGGGGCTTTGAGGAAAAAAAAAAAAAGGAGGAGGATTGGCAATAGATGTTGGCTCAGAGCTGGTCTTCCTCAGCAAAAAGAGGAGGATTAGCACGGATGTTAGCTCAGGGCTGATCTCTCTCATAAAAAAAATAAAAATAAAAGACCTTATGAAGACCTACAAGTACATTGTCTGATCAGGCTACCATTACTTCTCCAATTTCATCCTCTACTAGTTTTCCCTGTCTCATTCTGCTCTAACTACAGTGACCTTCTTGCTGTTCCTGAAGCACACCCGACAAGCTCCCAGCTCAGGGCTTCTGCACTTACCTTCCTCCTCTGCTTAGACTGCTCTTCCCCTAGCTGTCTGCCTGGCTCACTCCCTCATTTCCTGCAGATCTTGACTCAGATGTCTTCTATCCAGGGAGGACTCACTGGCCACTCCATCTAATACTGCCATCCACCCTCTCTAACACCTCCTGTCCCTCTTTCCTGCTTTATGTTTCTGTTTTGCAGTTATCACCATCTAACATATTGTTGTTTATTTTTTTTTTGAGAAAGATCAGCCCTGAGCTAACATCCGTGCTAATCCTCCTCTTTTTGTTGAGAAAGACTGGCTCTGAGCTAACATCCTTTGCCAATCCTCCTCCTTTTTTGTCCCCAAAGCCCCAGTAGATAGGTGTATGTCATAGTTGCACATCCTTCTAGTTGCTGTATGTGGGACGCGGCCTCAGCATGGCCGGAGAAGCGGTGCGTCGGTGTGGGCCTGGGATCCGAACCCGGGCTGCCAGTAGTGGAGCATGCGCACTTAACCGCTAAGCCACGGGCCGGCCCCTAACATATTGTTTACTTTAGTGATTTATCTTATTTATCACCCTTCTTCAGTACTGGAATGTAAGCTCCACGATGACGAAGATATTTTTTACTATTGTATTCACTGCTGTATCCCCAGCATCTAGAACAGTACCTATTTCTTGAAATAACAAATGGTATTCCATCTGTCCATCCAGATCAACCAAAAAAAGAACAGTATTATACTGTGTGAATGCTTGAGTGAATTTAATGGAGGATTTCAGTTTAAAAATATAAAAAATAGTGTTCAGTTATAGAAGTTTAGAAGCTTATATGGTTTTCTACTTGTTTAGTATTAATCAGTAATTAGTAATTCTAAATAAAAATTTTTTTTTTGAGGAAGATTGGCCCTGAGCTAATGTCTATTGCCAATCTTCCTCCTTTTTCCCTTTTCTCCCCAAAGCCCCAATAGATAGTTGTATGTCTTAGTTATACATCCTCGTAGTTGCTCTATGTGGGACGCCGCCTCAGCATGACTTGATGAGCGGTGCCTAGGTCCACACCCAGGATCCGAACCGGCAAACCCTGGGCCACCAAAGCAGAGTGCACTAACTTAACCACTACACCTGCCACTGGGCTGGCCCTAAAAATCTTTTTAATATTTCATAAATTATCGACCTAATGGTGGCAGAAATTAGAATGTCATTTTTAAAAAACCTACAGATAAAAAATATAGTTCTAGGTAAAGGAGAGATTTAAACAAAGGGGAGAAAATCACTGAATTTGAAGATAGGAGACCTGGGATTCTAGTTTGACTTGTGGTTATAGCTAACTGACTTGGGAGAAATCAAACTTTCTATGCCACCCATTCCTCATCTGTAAGACGGGGATAACCCTCCTATCTCAATGATACAGAAATGTGGGGATCAGATAATAATGTAGTTAATGCAGAGTCATAAAAATATGTTGTACATATCCAATAATTGCAGAATGGTTAAGTAAACTATGGTACACTAATAAAAGGGAAGAAGATATAACCATTAAAATGATAAATATTTGGATCATCAGTACATGGAAAATGTATACAATACATATGTACACTTTGATTACAACTATGTTGACATTTTTTCATGATAAGGCCTCGCTAAGATGAAGTAGATGATATAACTAATAAAAACAAACATTTTCGTTTTAGAAGATGTAGCTAATAAAAACTAATGTTTATTGAGTACTTAAGCAGGATACATTTTATGCTTACAAAAACTCTATGAAGTGGGTACTGTTATTCCCATTTATAGGTAAGGAATTTGTGACTCAGTGAGGTTAACGTATACTATGTGACAGAATCAGGGTTTAAATCTGGTTTGACCCCAAATTCTTGTTCTTTCTACTCTACCATGCTGGCTTCCAAGGTAATATAGTTAAATATTTATTGTGTTAAGATAAAGGAGTTCTTTTTTCCCTAAAATAGTTCAAATATAGAATAATAAGAAAGAAAATGTATTCTATAGTTATGAAGACTTCTTAGTAGGTTTTGGGTGGGGGTGGTTAAGAGACAAAATCTTATAAGCCAGAGGAATATTTTATTTGTTTATTTAAATTTTTTCCAGCTTTATTGAGACATAATTGACATATAACATTGTGTAAATTTATGGTGTACAATGTGATGGTTTGATACATGGATATATTCCAAATGATTACCACAATAGGGTTAGTTAATATGTCCATCACCTCACATAAGTACCATTTTTTTATGCATGTGGTAAGAACATTTAAGATTTACTCTTCTTAGCGACTTTCAAGTATATAATACAGTAGTTAACTATAGTCAGCATGCTGTACATTAGACCCCCAGAATGTATTCATCTTATAACTGGAAGTTTGTAGCCTTTGACCAACATTTTCCCATTTCCCCCCACCTCTCAGTCCCTGGCAATCATCATACTGCTCTCTGTTTCTATTAGTTCACCTTTTTTTTTTTGCTGAGGAAGATTCGCCCTGAGCTAACGTCTGTTGCCAGTCTTCCTCTTTTTGTATGTGGGTCACTGCCCCAGCATGGCCACTGAGAGACGAGTGGTGTAGGTCCGTGCCCTGAAACAACCCATGCCACTGAAGCAGAGTGTGCTGAACTTTAACCACTAGGCCACCAGGGCTGGCCCTGATATATTTTTTTTTAAATTCTACATTTAACTGTTGCCTTACAGTATTTGGAGAATGACCATTTTAAAAGCATTTGACATGCATTGTAAAATTGCTTTTCAAAAAGACTGCCAGTGTACTCTTATTCTACTGATGTATGAGAGTTCTCATCTCCTTCACTACTTTTCCTCATATGGCTAAAAAAAAAATCTTTGCTAATACTAAAGGCAAAATGGTCTCATTTTAACTTGAATTTCTTTGATTAAAGAGATTAATTTTAAATGTTTATATCCCATTATTTTCTCTTTTGAAAGTGTTCACTGAATACCTTTTTACATTTATTTACTCAAGTTTGTGACTTCTTGCTGATTTGTTTGCTCTTTTATGTTAAATATTTTTTATTGAGATATAATTGATATATAACATTAGTTTAAGGTGTACAACATAATGATTCAATATATGTATATGTTGCAAAATGATCACTACAGTAAGTCTATTTAACATCCATCACCACACATATCTGTAATTTTTTTTCTTGTGATAAGAACTTTTAAGATCTACACTCTTAGCAACTTTCAAATATACAATACAGTATTATTAAGTATAGTCACCATGCTGTACATTTCATCCCCAGGACTTATTTATTTTATAATTGGAAGTTTGTGTCTTTTGACCCCCTTCACCCTTTACACCCACCCCCCAAACCCTGCTTCTGGCAACCACCAATCTGTTCTTTCTATCTATGAATTTGTTTTTTTTTAAATTCCACATATAAGTGGGATCATATGGTATTTGTCTTTCTCTATCTGACTTATTTCACTGAGCATAATGCCCTCAAGGTCCATCCATGTTGCAAATGGCAAGATTTCCTTCCTTTTTTGTTTATGGCTGAATAATATTCCATTGTACGTACACCACATTTTCTTTATCCACTGATGGACACTTAGGTTGTTTCCATGTTTTGGCTATTATAAATAATGCTACAGTGAACATGGAGATGCAGATATCTTTTCAAGTTAGTGTTTTTGTTTCCTTTGGATAAATACCCAGAAGTGGAATTGCTGGGTCATATGGTAGTTCTACTTTTAATTTTTTGAGAAACCTCCATATTGTTTTCCATAGTGGCTACACTAATTTACATTCCCACCAACAGTGCACAAGGGTTCCCTTTTCTCCACATCCTCGCCAACACTTGTTATCTTGTCTTTTTGATGACAGCCATTCTAACAGGTGTGAGATGATATCTCAATGTGGTGTTTTTTTTTTTTTTTTGTGAGGAAGATCAGCCCTGAGCTAACATCTATGCTAATCCTCCTCTTTTTGCTGAGGAAGACCGGCTCTGAGCTAACATCTATTGCCAATCCTTCTCCTTTTTTTTCCCCAATGCCCCAGTAGATAGTTTTATGTCGTACTTGCACATCCTTCTAGTTGCTGTATGTGGGACGGGGCCTCAGCATGGCCGGAGAAGCCGTGTGTCGGTGAGCTCCCGGCATCCGAACCCGGGCCGCCAGAAGCAGAGCGCATGCACTTAACCGCTAAGCCACGGGGCCAGCCCGAGGACTCATACTTTTAACCACCATTTTCTACTGCCTCACTTAGTAGTTGGGCTCAGTCTAAAACACAAGTGTGAGGTGCACCTTTAAGAACTGTGTAGTGTGGGGCTAACCTCGTGGCGTAGCGGTTAAATGCTCGCGCTCTGCTGCTGGTGGCCCGGGTTCGGATCCCCGGCGTGCGCTGACGCACCGCTTGTCAGGCCATGCTATGTTGGCCTCCCACATAAAGTGGAGGAAGATCGGCACAGGGCCGATGTTAGCTCAGGGCCAGTCTTCCTCACAAAAAAAAAGAAAAAGAATTGTGTAGTGTAGAGAGGACCCCCATATCTATACCAAAATGAAGATGGCAGATAAAAGGAATGTGCTATAAGAAGAATGCATAGACCTGAGCATATCTATTTGCTTTGTCAGTTTAATTTACTAGACATTTATTGTTTTTACTGTGTGCCAGGTACTATGCAAAATGCTAGAGAATCAAATATGAATAAAATATGGTCTCCGCCCATAACAGGCTTCCCGTGGAGGATAAAGATTGGAGCAAACCAACATGTTAATTATACTCACAAGGAATTTTAGAATGTACGTTTAGAATATGTGTTTATAGGCCCTTAACAACTTTTTTCTGAGGACTACATCCCCAAATTGGAGAATTGTAGAAGTCGGCTCTTCTACTTTGGTGTTTTAACTTTCCTCCTAAAGTGCTAAGAGGAGTAGAGCACCACAAAGCCAATTGAGATGTTAGTCTCCTTTCATGATTTTAGGCTCACACTCATACATGGAATTGTTAATTTAAAATGTGAAGGTACTAAACATCTATAATACTTCATTAAAAACTAGTATTAATATGGAAACATAAAATAGCAAAACTCTTTGTACTTAATTATACCTCTATTTTGGTTAAGAGAAGAGACTGATTTAATTGTTAGTATTAAGTATAAATTGTGCTGGTTGTAACAGTGAAGCACGTACATAAAATAACACATTGATTAATCCCCTCATCAAGACGGGTAAGCATACTAAACAGCCCTCAGAGTTATTGAGGAGGTCTCGGAAGAATTTCTTATCTATTGTGTTTGCCTTGGGCCTTGCTTCCTGGTCATTTCACTTTCTGTGAATTCTAGGAGCCCAAGTTTTGATGATTTTAGTGTTTGCATCCATAATGTAAGATCACATTTTTTTTTAATGGAAAGCATTGTTGCTATTTGGAGTTTAAGTGAATTCAATTTAAAGCAAGGATGGGCTTGTAGATGGAACCATCTCATAGAAATAAAATGAGGCAGAGGTTAAGTAGTTCTGCTCTTTTGGAAAACTTAAGATGGGATTATAAGTGATTACACATATTAACTCATTGAATCCTCTTGACCTTATGAGGTAGGAACTATCATTTTTATTTTATAGATGAGGAAACAGAAGCACAAGAGATTGGGTGACTTGCCCAAGGCAATAAACAATGGAATCACAGGTTTTAATGTCCCTGTGTTGAAAGAGGGTAATCTATATACTTTTCTTGTTCCCTTGAGGAAAAGATATTAGAATAAATGTTAAAAACTTTTATTTGATTTTCTTTGGTGGTCAGTTTAGAACAAGGACGTGTATATTTTTCCTATTTGTTGTGCTTATATAGGTTGTTTTTTTGTTTTTTTTTTTTTGTGAGGAAGATCAGCCCTGAGCTAACATCCATGCCAATCCTCCTCTTTTTGCTAAGGAAGACTGGCCCTGAGCTAACATCTACTGCCAATCCTCCTCCTTTTTTTCCCTTTTTCTCCCCAAAGTCCCTGAGCTAACATCTACTGCCAATCCTCCTCCTTTTTTTCCCTTTTTCTCCCCAAAGTCCCAGTAGATAGTTGTACGTCATAGTTGCACATCCTTCTAGTTGCTGTATGTGGGTCGCGGCCTCAGCATGGCTGGACAAGTGGTGCGTGGGTGCGCACCCGGGATCCAAACCCAGGCCACCAGCAGCGGAGTGCGCGCACTTAACCGCTAAGCCATGGGGCCGGCCCCTTATATAGGTTTTTAAAAGAGTTTTTTTTTACCAGACAAAATTGAGACTTTAAATACTTAGAATTACACATCTCTAAAAGCAAATTGGTAGATTTTTTTTAAGTGTATTTGAAATTCACCTGCAACGGCAGTTTAAAATTTTGTCAGGTATGAGCTTGTAGGTAATCTTTTTTTATTTGTTTGACTCTTCTAGATTTTATGGTTAAGAACATTACTTCTTGGGTAACATGAAAGTGAACTAGTAAAGAAGTATATTGGGCTTTTAAAATGTGATTTCTCCAGTTCCTCCAGGGGAGGGCGCTTGGTGTTTGCAGTAAAATTTTCGAGTTTGTTTTTCTTTAATTGTAGATTGGGAGTCCTCCTCTGGATCCTACTGAGCATTTTCTCCCTGAAGAAGAGAAACTTGCTGAACAAGAGAGATCGAAAAGGTGAGTAGGTCTAGAAATCAGCCCTCACAGGTATTTCCACATAGTGTAGATGATTGTTCAAAAAAGCACAATGTTTTCTCTTTCAAGGCACTCATAAAGGTTATAGAATGTGGATTTTGACTGGATTAAAACCTCCAGTTGCCACGTACTAGATATGTGACCCCGTTCAAATCTGAGGCTCAGTTTCCTTATCTGTCAAATAGATACAATAGCCATACCCAACTCAAAGGGTTGGTGGGAGGATCAAGATGAATATATATGCAAGTTCTTTATAAATTGTAAACCATTATGCAAATATTGGTTTTTTTCTTGATAGATTTGAAAAAGTTTATACTCACAACCTCTATTACCTGGCTCAAGTCTACCAGCATTTGGAAATGTTTGAGAAGGCGGCTCATTATTGCCACAGTACCCTAAAACGCCAGCTTGAACACAATGCCTATCATCCTATAGAGTGGGCTATTAATGCTGCTACCTTGTCACAATTTTACATCAATAAGGTAAGCTTCTGGAAGTAGTTATCTAACAAAGTTACCGATAGTGGTATAAAAATAGAACCAATAGTACCTTGACAAGGTCACCTTTTAAAAACAGGTGGCTTAGCGGTTAAGTGCATGCGCTCCGCTGTTGGTGGCCCGGGTTCGCATCCCGGCCACGCACCGACGCACCGCTTCTCCGGCCATGCTGAGGCCGCGTCCCACATAACAGCAACTAGAAGGATGTGCAGCTATGACATACAACTATCTACTGGGGCTTTGGAGGAAGAGAAATAAATAAAATTAAAAACAGGTAGCTTATATTTTATGATGTAAATTGGACAGAAAAATGCAGCCCAATTTGCTAGTGTACTAAAATTTTGTAGCTTTTTGTTGCATTAATCCTTTTGAATCTTAACATACTGAGTTTTATCATTGTCTTACATGTTGCTAGCGCCTAAAATTACATGTTATCTAAGACCAATTCTTTTTTGATATAGGCACGCTATCTCAATTCATTTTAGTGAGATGTTACCTTAAATTGCAGATTTTATCTTGTAGATATAACTTTTATCTTTATGCAGTGGTAGTCTGGTAACTATGAGAATTTGAGGAAGTTGACTGTTAAATGTGGGCTTTGATAAAAGCATGTGACACATTTCAGCTCTTTAGAATTAACTCCTCTATAATAATTTTTCTATACTGGAAATGGCTCTGCTCAGTTCTAGGTCTGTATGATGTACTTCTTCTGGAGTATTACACAGGGACAAATCTGAGCTTCTTAGTTGTTTTCAGAATCATGTTGGTGTACTCTTAATTGACCTATTTATTCTTTTAGTCCTTAAGAATTTTTAATGCTAAAACACTTTTAAGCTACCTTTCCCAGCCAGATTTGCTATTAATCCTTAATAAGATAGCTCAGCAATAGAAATTACTTTCATTTGTATTTCTATTTCACAAGCCTCTCTGAAATTTTGGTAATTCTTTGCTTATCAGAGTTCCTTCTCAGATCTCTCTCGTTGCCTGCTGCCGTATCCTTACTGGGCCTTTATCCTTTCTAAGCTTTTTGTCAGTGCTGGTTCTGTAAATGCGCCCTATGTTTAAAGTATTGTCCCACAGAATTTCATTCAGAAAAGCTATTAGCAGGCGAGAAAGGGCTGTGGTGACTGCAGCATCGCTTCTAGGACTTTGGTCTAAGATCAAGCGTGTAAGTAATGCTCCTGCATATATCAGAGCATTCAGTTAAATCTAACTCTCATGAATCCATTTCATTGTGGTCATCATCAAAGAGTGTTATCTGGTGCCTCTGCTTGTGGCACCTTTTTTATAGCTTCTGGAGGCCCCTTGTTTGTTTTGTTTAGCAACTTTAAAATGACATATTCACTGTGATTTTAATTAACACTTAAAACTCCATGGATATTAATAGTACTAAGATATCTAGATATTAATGTAATGTGTAATTAAAAATTTAAAGTTGTTAAGCATTGCTTATGTGGAGCATGCAATAATTGTCATGTGTACCTCCCCCACCCTGTGCTTTTATTTTTTCTACCAAAATGTTTTATAAGTTTTTGTTACAGCTAGCTAAGTTATATTGCAAAAAGAGAGATTTGAACCATGTTTTTAAAAAATGCAATTGTCATTTATATCACTGTCATCTTCATCTGGTTCCAGTGATAAGGTTTTGCTACTTGGTGAGTCCCTACCTTGCAGGGTGCTAAAGTCTCACATTTACCAGCCACCTAGAGGGCACAGGGCACTCACTGTTCTAGCAGTGGTTGCTCACAGGGAGCCAGTCTGGACAAAGCTGAAGTGATATTGATGAGTAAGAGACTGTAGGGGGACAATTAAGGCTTCTTTATATAAACTAACTTTCTTTTGGTTCTCGGGGTTTAACACCAACATTTTGATTTATAGATGTTGCTGGCCTGATACTACACATGGTGCCCAGCTATTTTCAAGATGGCTTCTGAATTTGCCATAGTGGAGAGAGACATTTAATACTGAGATTTTAAAGTCATCGCCAAGCATTAAAAATCTTAGCAAAATCAGGTGTTACTAATATGAAGTAGACCTTGTATTTAATGAGGGTGGCTTCCAACTAAAAGTTGGACTTTAACTTTGTACTTCTGCTGGGTGGTCCTGTGACTTACATGACAAATGCAAAGTGTTTATATTAACAAGGAGATCTTCCCTAAGTGTTTGAGAAGTTTACCATGCCCAGATTTGAATTATGAAGCCTTCAAGTGTGTTGGTAAAGCAGTTTCATAAAGTTCGCCTGTGGAAATCTGTTGACTTCAAAACTTGGTGGGAAGCATCATTACATGTAAATTCCAAAGATTTTAGGAGACAGGAATCTCTTCCTATCACAATTTATCCTTCTTTGCCTTTGAATGGTAGATGTAAAAGGAACCTCTAAACCTAAAAAAAAGAAAATGAATTAAATCTTCAAGTCCTCTGACAATGTAAATGGGTTAAGAATTTATTGTGCATGGAACGTTGGCTATTTAGACTGAACCTAAAAGACTGAGGCACTGAGTCTAGGGTGATAGCCATTCTTGTATACTTACTGATTACTTGAGGAAAGCTAAATTTCAGTCAGCAGTTGTCTTTCTGCAAGTTTGGATTATTATTAAGAGTTTGGGGGCATTGTTATTTTAATCTTTGAGGGAGCTTTTTAACCAGATTACACTATAATATGTCTTAAATACCTTCTTAATGTTCAGCAACTATACAGTTGCTGTATAAAAATCACTTAGTAGTGATTTTTACCTGACTTTATAGCTTTTCCCTTATAAAAGCCATTATACAAATATAAATTACAAATAAGGCTGTGTGATAATTGCATTTACTCTTGTTTTTTTCCTCAACAGCTATGCTTTATGGAGGCTAGGCACTGTTTATCAGCTGCTAATGTCATTTTTAGTCAAACTGGAAAGATGCCAACCACAGAAGACAGTAAGTTTATGTGTGCATGTTTCCTTATACAGCTTTTTAAAAACTTTAGTTTGTAATCATTTTAAACTTTAGACAATTCAAGAACAGAACAAAGAACTATCATATGCCCTTCTAAATTCACCAATTTTTAATATTTGCCTCATTTGCAAGCACATTGTGTTTTTTTTTTGAACAATGAGAGAAGATTGCATACATTAGGCTTCTTTACTCCTTAATACTTCAGTGTGTATTTCCTAAGAATAAGAATATTTTCTTACACATAGAAGAGGAATTGTAACATTGATACATTTCTTTTATCTATAGTGCATATTTCTGTTTCATTAATTGTTCCCATAATGTCCTTTATAGCAATTTTTTTCTAGTACCAGAGTATCCAGTTCAAGATTGCATATTGAGTTTAGTTGTCACATGTTTTTAATCTTCTTTAAGCTGGGACAATTCCTCAGCCTTTCCTTCTCTTTTATCACATAGAATTTTTGAAAAATACAGGCCAGTTATTTCACAGAATTTTCATCAAGTGGTGTTTGGTCTTTCCTTATGCTAAGATTCTGATTATACATTTTTGGTTGGAATACTACATAAGTTATGTGTCCAAAAATCTAGCTTTTTTATAATAGTGTTTTATTTAGTCTTAAAAATCACAGTTAACATGTATTTGTGCAAATGAAAACCACAGTGGACTATCACCTCACACCTGTTAGAATGGCTGTTATCAAAAAGACAGGAAATAACAAGTGCTGGCAAGGATGTGGAGAAAAGGGAACCCTTGTACACTTTTTGTGGGAATGTAAATTGGTGCAGCCACTGTGGAAAACAGTATGGAGTTTCCTCAAAAAATTAAAAATAGAACTACCATATGATCCAGCAATTCCACTTCTGAGTAATTTATCCAAAGAAAATGAAAACACTAACTCGAAAAGATATCTGCACCCCCATGTTCACTGCAGCATTATTTACAATAGCCAAGACATGGAAACAACCTGTGTCCATCGGTGGATGAATAGATAAAGAAAACGTGGTATATATATACAATGGAATGTTCAGCCATACAAAGAAGGAAATCTTTAGAGGAAGGTACAGACTTCCAGTTATAAAATAATTAAGTCATGGGGATGTAATGTACAGCTTGGTGACTATAGTTAATAATACTGTATTTACATATTTGAAAGTTGCTGAGAGTGTAGATCTTAAAAGTCCTCATCACAAGAAAAAAAAATTTTGTAACTATGGTGATGGATTTTAACTAGACTTACTGTGATTATTTCACAATATATACAAATATTGAATCATATTATACATCTGAAACTAATATAATGTTATATGTCAATTACACCTCAATTAAAAAAAAAAGATTGGTATTTTCCATTATAAAATCAGTAACCTGCCCACACAGGGCCCCTGAGCACATTTTAGTAAGATATCATCCAGTAACTTTTACTTCCAAACCTTAACGAAGTCAAGTACCCAGATCCACAGGCCATTTCTGAAAAAGAAAGATCAAGGACTTCATATCTAAGTGCAGGTTCCAAAGTACAGTCAATCCTCATTATGTGTGGATTTCATATTTGCGAATTCCTCTACTTATTACAGTTCACTTGTAGCCCCAAAGTCAGTACCAAGGCACTTTTCTGGTCATTTACAGATGTGCAGAACAGCAAAGAATTTGAGTCAACCAGGGTGCACATTCCCAGCTGGGGTTGAACAAGGTGACACTCTGCCTTCTTGTTTCAGCTCTCATACTGTAAATAAGTATCCTTTTTGCAGTCTATTTAGTGCCACATTTTTTACATTTTCGTGCATACAGTGATTCCATTGTTTAAAATGGCCCCTAAGTGTAGAGCTGAAGTGCTATCTAGTGTTCCTAAGCACGTGAAGGCTGTGATGTGCCTTACGGAGAAAATACAGTGTTAGATAAGCTTCATTCAGGCACGAGTTATAGTGCTATTTGGCAATGAGTTCAGTGTTAATGAGTCAACAATACATATTAAATAAGGTGTCTTTAAACAGGAACACATAAAATAAGGTTACATATCGATCAGTTAATGAAAATGTTGTGACCAGAAGCTCATAGGAACCTACTCCTATATTTCTCCTAGGAGCAGTGTTTAGCATTCGCAATTCAGTGTTCACAATAATTTTATAGAACATAGCTATCATGAATAATGAGAGTCACCTGTACATTGTTTCCTTGTAAGAGAATCCAGGTAGAAAGTTTTACTGTTTGGGATGAAAACCACTTTTTCTACTGAAATGGATGTTCATCTGAAGGAGACAATCCAAACCACTGGTGACTTAGATCAGTGCTGTGTTTCCTTGTTGCTTGGGAGGTGAGCAGCTTGATTCTCTCCCTGTAGGGCTGGGCAGCGTAACTGTGGTACTTGGCATTGGTGGCACACCCAAAAGGAAGACCACAGAGGAAAGTATGCGGATTAATAGCAATACTGCATTAAATCTAACATGGTGATCAAAAATGTTACTTCATGTTATGAAGGATTTTTAAAAAATACTAGTGAAAACCAAAATAATGTAAACCATGAAAATTTTTGGAATAAATTTTTCCTTGCAAAGGGAATTCCTTCCACAGATGTAACAATAATATTTTGGTAGAACTGGACATGGGACTTGAATTACAAAATGAAATAATTAGCCCTTCATTAAACCACCTCTGTCATTCTGAACGTTATTTTGGGGGATGCTTCCAACTCAGGACTACTTTTAATTCATGAGAAATCCATTTCAATTTGGATTCCACTAAATTGGAATTTTTGACAAATTGGTAACAGAGACTACAGCATAGGCAAGGTGATAAAAGCAAATGTTTAAACAGAGGAAACTGCTTTCAATCACCTCATAAAGATCCGTATATAGACATGAATTATAGAAGGATTCTATAGAAGTATAGAAGTAACTAAGTATTCTAAAAACCTGTATGAGCAAGTCTTTTATTAATCCAATTTGATTAATAATGGTGTTGAACACCTACATATACCAGATCCTGTCCTAAATTCTTTGTGGGTATCTTCTCATTAAATCCTCATAGCAGGGCCGGCCCCGTGGCTTAGCGGTTAAATGCACGCTCTCCTCTACTGGCAGCCCGGGTTCGGATCCCGGGCGTGCACCGAGGCACCGCTTGTCCGGCCATGCTGAGGCCGCGTCCCACATTCAGCAACTAGAAGGATGTGCAGCTATGACATACAACTATCTACTGGGGCTTTGGGGAGAAAAGGGGAAAAAAAAGGAGGAGGATTGGCAATAGATGTTAGCTCAGGGCCAGTCTTCCTTGGCAAAAAGAGGAGAATTGGCATGGATGTTAGCTCAGGGCTGATCTTCCTCACACACACACAAAAAAATCCTCATAGCAACACTATCAGACAGTCACTGTTACTACCTACACTTTACAGATGGAGAAACTGAAGCACAGAAAGATCAACTTGCCCAATATTACACAGAGTGTGAGGGGCAGAGCTGGCATTCAAACCCAGGCAGGATGGTTCCAAGCTTGTAACTCGTAACTCCACTGCTTGAGCAGAACTACCGCTGTCCCGATCTCTGCTGGCTCGAGAAGAGAGAGCTGCTCTCTTGAGTTGGGTGGGGGACTCTGCAACCTTGGGAAGGCTTAGAAATAAGGACAGATAAAAATCAAACCCACAGTAGTAAGTTTGGGAATAAGTATGTGAATGTTATAATAGGCATTGGTTTCTAATAAGATGCTTGAAATGCCTAAGGCATGCATTCTTTTTTTTTGTGAGGAAGATCAGCCCTGAGCTAACATCCATGCTAATCCTCCTCTTTTTGCTGAGGAAGACCGGCCCTGAGCTAACATCTATTGCCAATCCTCCTCCTTTTTTTTTTCCCCCCTTTTTCTCCCCAAAGCCCCAGTAGATAGTTGTATATCATAGTTGTACATCCTTCTAGTTGCTGTATGTGGGACGCCGCCTCAGCATGGCTGGACAAGTGGTGTGTCAGTGTGCCCAGGATCCGAAAGCGGGCTGCCAGTAGCGGAGAGCGTGCACTTAACCGCTAAGCCACGGGGCCGGCCCCCTAAGCATGTATTCTTAGTAGGGGGGGAAATTATTTCTTGGAAACTGAAAAAAAAAAGAGTTATTACAATGGTCTGTGGAAAAAAAAAGAAGGAAATCTTGCCATTTGTGACAATGTGGATGGGCTTTGAAGGCATTATGCTAAGTGAAATAAGTCAGACAAAGAAAGACAAATACCATACGATCTCACTTATATGTGGAATCTAGAAAACAAAACAAAACAAACTCATAGATAGTACAGAGAACACATTGGTGGCTGCTAGAGGTGGGGGGTGAGTGAAATGTGTGAAGGGGGTCAAAAGGTACAAACATCCAGGTGTAAAAGAAACATGGGAATGTAATGTACAGCATGGTGACTATAGTTAATAATACTGTATTGCATATTTGGAATTTGCTAAGAGAGTAGATCTTAAAAGTTCTCATCACAAGAAAAAAATTTTATAAGTATGTATGGTGACAAATGTTAACTAGACTTATTTTGATCATTTTGCAATATAAATATTGAATCATGTTATACACCTGAAACTAATATATGTCAGTTATATTTCAATAAAAAATGTGTATTTGATTCATTTAACAGATTTTATAATAAAGTCACAATTTTCTTGATCATTGTGGATCAAAAGAATACAGGGTTAGAGCAATAAACATTATCAAATAATAGTGGGGTTTTTCCCTTTATTTATTTATTATGTTGAATTACTTGTAGATTGGTTGAAGTCTAAAAGGCACTTGTCCAAAAAGAGTAAAAACTAAACCACTAGCGAGATATCCTTTTGTGCTCATTCTTCAAAACAAAGCTAAAAATGACAATTTTTAATGTTTCCAAAATGCTTTCATTGAACAGCCTCATATATTGTTGGTTAGAGTATTTATTGAAAATAATTTGGCAGTATGTGTCAAGAACATTTAAAATGGTGTAAACTCTGACCCAGTAAATTCTACTTCTAGGAATCTGTCCTGAGGAAATAATCCAAAACCCAGACGGATTTATGCCCAGAGATCTTCCTGTTTAGAGTTGTTTGTAATATTGGAATTGGAAACAATGAATACCCAGTATTAGAAGAATGGTTAGATAAAGCATGGAACATCTATTTAATTGTATATAATGCTATACTTAAAAATGATGTTAAAGAGTTGATAACAATACGGGTAAAGTGTTAGTGGTTTAGTATGCAAAGAAAAAGCAGTATTCAAAATTGAATATACATTGTGACCTTAACTTTTAATCTACAAATAATAAGAAAAAACTAGAAAGAAATATGCCAAAATAATAGTAGTGAGTGCCTCTGGGTGGTAGAAGTTTTGGGTGGGTTTTTTCCCCCACTGCTTCAGTGAGGATCTGTTACTTTTATAATCAGGAAAAAGTGATATTAAAAAAGAATGCAGTACACAATGAAAATTACAGTTGTGATCATTAACTTTGACAAATCACGTTGTGTAATTTTAGCTACTGAAGCTGAAGGAGATGTGCCAGAGCTTTATCATCAAAGAAAAGGGGAAATAGCAAGATGCTGGATCAAATACTGTTTGACTCTCATGCAGAATGCCCAACTTTCCATGCAGGTAATACAGTCAAAAGTCACATTTTCTTTCTTAAATAAACAGGATGTAAGTAAAAGCTTAAAATGGAGATTATGCTCATTGGGTTCTCTGCATGTTTGTTAGGCAAGACATGCAGAATGCTTTCATAGGTATTTATTTCTTGCTCTCCCCATCTCTGCCTTGTAAAATCTTACTCACTATTCAAGGCCTATCTCAAATACTGCCTCTTCCTTGAAGATTTTCCTTTGGATAGAACATAAATTCTTTGAGAGGTGGGGTCTACATTATATTCATATTATATCATTATCTCCAGGCACAATAGGTTCTCAATAAATAATTGCTGAATATGTAATTCTTTATCCCCAACAGATGTCATCTCCCTCCCTTTAAACTCCATAGAACTTTTCTTACCCTTTCCTAAGTCACTTAAATTCACCTTGGTATTATCCCTGTTCATATTCTTGTCTTATTCTTTTACGTTGTTTTAGACTATAAGCAACTCGAGTGCAGGAAACAGTTCTTACTAATCTTTATCTACTTTATACAGCATATTTTTTTATATGCCAGTTTGTGGCTGTCTGTTCGTTGCAATTTACTTAATCTCTCTGTGCCTCAATTTCCTCACAAGTAAGATGGAGGTAAAAAATGTACCAGAGACATACCAAGTCCTCAATAAATGTTAACTATCATCATCATTATCATTATTATTACTAGTTCATACTGAATCCTAGTTCCTAACCACTGAAGAGGAAAATAAATCATTTGGATGCAATATAGTAAGTGTAGATACGTAGGAGACTTTCCTGGAGGAGGAGTTATGCTTTTTTTTTTTTCTATTTGCATGCATTAAAGTATAGTAATTTACTAGTAAATATAGAACCTTGTGAAACTACTAAACAAAACCAACCAACCAAACCACAAAACCCCAGAAGCATAGGTCTTGCAAAGATGAGAGCATTTTAGAAATAGAGGGTAAAGATGAGGCATATTTGGGAAAGAAAGGAAGTAGGGAGAAAACTAGGGAGTTTTATGTCTGGAGAAGTTAGAACCAGGAAGAGCTGTCATCAGAAAGCAACCTAGAAAGCATGTAAATAAACAAGCAGCCAGGAAGCGAGTAAGTAAACGAGATTTAGAGTCTGTAGCCTGCATTGGAAGTAATTGTGTCAAGCAAAATACCCTACAGTTTAACTCTTACCCTTCATTTAGTTGATGAACTAGAACTTATCACCTGATTACTTTAAACTCAAATAGTTGCTATGCTACTAAGTTACTCAGATTTTCCTTAATCTCATTTTTTTGTTACTTGAACTTCATTCTTTGATCATGTTTATCTGAAAAGCCTTCTTCAATTCAAGCTTAAAATAATACACAAATTTATTTAAGAATTTATGCCAGCTCAGTGAGTCATTGTCCTATGATGTACAAAAATAGACCTGGTTTTTGACTTCATGTAAAAATGCACTTTTACGTTTTTTTTGTTTTTTTTCGAGAGCAAGAGCAGCCCTGAGCTGACATCTGTTGCCAGTCTTCCTCTTTTTGCTGAGGAAGATTAGCCCTGAGCTAACATCTGTGCCCTTCTTCCTCTGTTTTGTATATGGGATGCCGCCACAGCGTGGCTTGATGAGCAGTGCATACGTCCATGCCTGGGATTCTAACCTGCGAACCCTGGGCTGCTGCAGCGGAGCACGCGAACATAACCACTACACCACTGGGCCAGCCCCCTAAAAGTGCACTTTGATAAGTTCCACAAAGGAGAGACACATGATATGAGAAGATGTAACAGGAGGAGGTAACATTTGAAGGAAGCTCTGGGAAAGAGTAGGAATTACCTAGACTGGAGAAAAGAAGGAGCACCATTCCAAGGAGCTGGAGCAGCATGTTTAAAAGTTCTGTGGCATAGGGAGCATGGTATTAGAAGGGGTAGAACAAAGGCCTGTGAGGCTGGGGCAGAGTGAGAGAGCATGTGATGTTAGATAGAGTTAGAAAGCGGCTAGAACAAGCAGGGCCTTCGAGAAATGGCAGCCTTGAAGGGTTTTTGGAACAATCACTTAGGTAGCAGAATGGAGAATGAATTGAGGGAAAGCAAGAGTGGGTGAGGGAGATTAGTTAGAAGACCACCAGAACAGTGCAGGTGAGATGGTGGCAGAAGTGAAAAGTGAATGGATTCAAGAGGTATTTAGGAAGCAAAACATAAAGGACTTGGTGATAGATTGGAAGTGTGGAGTAAAGGGGAGAGGAGAGGGACATCTCAAGGATGATTCCTAGGATGCTGGCTGTCCAGATTGATGGAGTGTCCTTCACTAAAATAACACTAGAATTTAGGAACCTGTTTGTTGAAGAAGAGTAGGAGTTCCATTGTGGGTATGTTGAGGATGAGGCACCTTTGAGTCTTCCGAGAGGAGATGTCATCTAGGGAGCTGTAGTTACGGGTCTAGGGCGTGAGAAGAGGTCTGGGCCGTAGCTGTAGATTTGCGAGTCATCCTTCCACGGATGGCAATTGCAGCCGTGGTGTGGATGGAGTCACCTGTCTAGAGCAGCACTGTCCAATCGAAATAGAATACCAGCCACATACATAATGTAAAATTTTCTAGTGGCCATTTTAGAAAAAAGTGAAATCAAAATTACACATTTTAACCCAGAATATCAAAAAATATTGTCATTTCTATGTCATAAGTATTAAAAAATTGAGATATTTTAGATTCTTTATTTTTGTATTAAGTCTTAGAAATTGGGCGTATATTTTGCACAGACAGCCCACGTCTCAGTTTGGACTCGCCACATTTCAAGTGCTCAGTAGCCGTCCACAGGTGGCTGACGGCTGCTGTTTTGAACAGTGCAGGTCTAGAGAGACAACATTCAAGTGAAGAGAAGGCCTTGGGGCTGAGCATGGAGGGATCTTATGTTTAATTTTATTGGCCAAGAAGAGAAGGCTGACTGTACTCTATTTTTTAACCATCTTAGTTCCTTTTTTTTTGTCCCAGGAGGTAGAGAAGATAACTTTAACTATGAAGGTAGATTTAACTATGAAGGTAGATTTAACTGTCTTCACTTTAGGGTCTTTAAGAGACCTAGAGCATTTCTCTGTAATATATTTTACTAAGTAACTTATCCCAGCACAAATATCATATCGTTAATCTTACTGGCATCTCTGTGAGGTATTTTTAGGCTGTAGATTACAGTCTTTCTCTAATGTTAAAATAATAATGTATTACATGTATATAATGTTTCACAGTCCTTGAAGTTCTTTCATATGCGATTATCTGAAGGAGTAACTGTAAATGAGTTTTAGTTCCTCAAAAAGGAAAGTAATATATAAGTGATTTATCTTACTTTTTCCTGCTTTCTTGCATTTTTAATATAATTGGAATATAATTAGAAGAAAAGATGTTTCAGGTTATAATACCTCTCTAACCAGGCTGAGAAGTTAGAGGGTTTCTTTTCTTTACTCTTAAGTTTGCTTTAATATCATTTGACAGCAGGAGAGCAGGTTAAGTGTCCTACTTAACCATAATTTATTTTTTTCTTTTAGGACAACATAGGAGAGCTTGATCTTGATAAACAAAATGAACTTAGAGCTTTAAGGAAAAAAGAACTCGATGAGGAAGAAAGCGTTAGGAAAAAAGCCGTGCAGTTTGGAACTGGTGAACTGTGTGATGCCATCTCTGCAGTGGAAGAGAAAGTGACCTATCTGAGACCTTTAGATTTTGAAGAAGCCAGAGAACTTTTCTTATTGGGTCAGCACTATGTCTTTGAGGCAAAAGAGTTCTTTCAGATCGATGGTTATGTCACTGACCATATTGAAGTTGTTCAAGACCACAGCGCTCTGTTTAAGGTGCTTGCGTTCTTTGAAACTGACATGGAGAGACGGTGCAAGATGCATAAACGTAGAATAGCCATGCTAGAGCCCCTCATTGTGGACCTGAATCCACAGTATTATCTGTTGGTCAACAGACAGATTCAGTTTGAAATTGCACATGCTTACTATGATATGATGGATTTGAAGGTTGCCATTGCTGACAAGCTGAGGGATCCTGATTCACACATCGTAAAAAAAATAAACAGTCTTAATAAGTCAGCATTGAAGTACTACCAGCTCTTCTTAGACTCCCTGAGAGACCCAAATAAAGTATTTCCTGAGCACATAGGGGAAGATGTCCTTCGCCCTGCCATGTTAGCTAAGTTTCGAGTTGCCCGTCTTTATGGCAAAATCATCACTGCAGATCCCAAGAAAGAGCTAGAAAATTTGGCAACATCATTGGAACATTACAAGTTTATTGTTGATTACTGTGAAAAGCACCCGGAGGCTGCCCAGGAAATAGAAGTTGAGCTAGAACTTAGTAAAGAGATGGTGAGTCTCCTTCCAACAAAAATGGAGAGATTCAGAACCAAAATGGCCCAGACTTAATAATCTCTATTTTTAATGAAAGAAAATGTGCAACATTGAAGAGGTTTTTTTTTTCCCTTAGTCAAACAGGCCCAATTCCATTGTGATATTTACCTTTATAGCCAGATGAATGAAGTTCGAACTTGAGATAGTGAGACCAAGACAGTCTTTGCTAGGACCTTAATCACCATAAAGATAATTAATAATTTACACCTAATAATGTAAGTTGCCTTGTTAAAGTGACGTGTGATTGGTATTTTAGATTGCTTGTTTCCTATTTAAATAAAAACCTTTCCTGCCTCGGTTTCTAAATATAGATTCTTTGTTGGCTAGTACTCGAATTCGTTAAGAGGAAAAATGCTAGGTAATGTACCTGGTAGACAAGCCTGTTACTATATTAAAATTGAAAAAGTAACTTCCTGTAGTTATTCTTCCCAAAATACTTACTTTCCTAAATTCCCAAAGAAATCTTTCCTTTTTGAAAATATTAAAAAATTAAGTTATGTTGTTGTAGTTTGTCTTGTAGGGGAAAAAGGCCTGGTTGGAAATATAATAAATTGACTTGTTTCACTAATAAAAGCTTCCATTTACTCTTTTGTTGTGAGAGTTGGTTTTATTTTTGATGCTTCAAAAGGTATTGCCTTATTTGAAGCCAGAGAAGAATATTTCTTTGGTAACATTGCACAGATAGAAAACATTAAAATCTCATTCATTGAATAAATATTTACTGAGATACTACTGTGTGCCTGAAAACTCTCATTGGCTGCAGGTTTTTTTTTTTAAAGATTTTATTTATTTTTCCCCCCAAAGCCCCAGTAGATAGCTGTATGTCATAGCTGCACATCCTTCCAGTTGCTGCATGTGGGACACGCCCCCAGCATGGCCGGAGAAGCGGCACGTCGGTGCGCGCCCGGGATCCGAACCCGGGCTGCCAGCAGCAGAGCGCGCGCACCCAACCGCCAAGCCACGGGGCCGGCCCGTGGCTGCAGGTTTTCATCAGAGGATCCTGGTATATTTATAAACCTTTAAACGCTATTGAAAAAGGATATGTACGTTGTTAATATACTTAGTGATTTTAAGAAACACAGAATTGAAATGGAGTCCCTATGCAGTGCAAAAATCAAGATCTTTAGTAAAATTTGATACAGAGAATAACTCTGTATGTTGGCTTGCCTATTAATTTGCTTCAGAAAGGTTAGGACTAGGTCAACTCTAAGATTCTGTAACATTTATGTATGTGTGATAAACACCTTGGTTTTCCTTTGAGATCAGTTTGCCAGGAAAAAAATCTTTGTATAACAGCAATGTGTAATTCACTCAGTATTTAACTAAAATTTATTAAATGTCTACTGTGAGTCAGGCACTGTTCTCACTCTTCTAAGCATAGAAGATTCAGTGATGAACAAGGTAACACAGGTCCTGTTCTCATGGAGCGAATAAACAAATAGCAAGATGATTTCAGGTCCTGAGTGCTGCTATGAGAGGAGCCAGAGTGATATGGTAAGCATCTCATGGGAAGGGGTGCTACTTTAGCTATAGTGATCTGGAAAGGCCACTGAAAAGGTGGAAGGTGACATTGAGCTGAGAACTAAGTGGGGAAAAAAAGGCAGCAAAGATTCTTTGGTAGAGTATTCCAGAGAATGCTAGGCCCTCAGGCTGGACCGAGTTTAGGAAGGAGTTTGGCATTTTAGAAGATAGGGAAGGCCTGTGTGGCTGGAGCAGAAGAGGGTGGGGAGTGGGGTGGAATGGAGCAGGGGTAGGGAGCCAGATGGAGAGGACTTTGTGGATGAGGGTAAGGAGTTTGGATTTTATTCTAGGTACAGTGGGAAACCTCTAGAATTTTTAAGAGGGGAGGGGAATGATCTGATTGGCATTCTTAGGAACCCACTCTGGCTTCTAGGGGGAAAATAGATTGTAGGGGAAGGGGAGGCACCAGAGGGGAAGCAGGGAGACAGGATAGGTTCTGTTAAGATTAATCCAAGTGGTTTGGACTAGGGTGATAGAGTAGGGATAGAGAAGTGGATGCGCTTTGGAAGTAGAATCATAGGATGGGCTAAAGGAGTAAATGTAAGGCGTGAGGGGAAAAGAAGAATCAAGAACCATAGTAAGTGGAAGTATACAGGAGGAGCACTTTTTTATGAGGGTGATGTGGCGTTAGAATTAAGAGTTCTATTTAGGTCATATTGAATTTAGGATGTTAACATGCTTGAGATGAAATGACTGCTAATAACATCCCTTAATCAGACTTGAAAAGGAAAGTGAAGAGGATCAAGAGGGTTCTAAGGGGCTGGCCGGTGGCGCAAGCGGTTAAGTGTGTGCGCTCCGCTGCAGCGGCCCGGGGTTCGCCGGTTTGGATCCCGGGCGCGCACCAACGCACTGCTTGTCGAGCCATGCTGTGGCGGTGTCCCATATAAAGTAGAGGAAGATGGGCATGGATGTTAGCCCAGGGCCAGTCTTCCTCAGCAAAAAGAGGAGGATTGGCAGATGTTAGCTCAGGGTGGATCTTCCTCACAAAAAAAAAAGGGGGGGGGACTAAAAGGGGAGGGAGGTCTCTTGGGGATAGTGATACGGCTCTGCTTCTCAGCTGCTCTGCTTCTCAGCTACTCTCATTTCTTCAACTCTTGAGAACTTCTTCTAGAACAAGTCCCCCAGTTATAAGTCTTTCTTGATATAGCCGTTTTGCTACCAACCTAATTCAACTTCATTTATGTAGTCTTTCATTCATTCATTTAAAAATACTTAACTCTTTCTGTGTGCTAGTCACTGCTGAGCTCTGAGAATATGATCTGTAAGACAGCCTCTTAAGTCTTGACAGCTTTTCTTCTTTCCAACTGTGTTATTCAACTTGAGTTCAAAAGATAAAATTCAAGTATAAAAGGCACTGGTCTTAAAACCAGTCTTTATCCTAATAGCCATCAACATACTCTGCTGTTTGTCATTTGCTGCCTGTAGTGACTTTTCATATTTTAAGACTTTGTCTTTAGTTGTCTGCAGAAAAATCTCACTGGCTGCTTTGCAATCCCCTACTCAAGTCACATAGCCTGTTCCACAAACTGCTTTCCTTGAGCAGGGCTTTCCAAAGACAGCCGCCCTCCGAGACTGCATTGCTTCCGTAGCTTAGTAGTTCTCAAACTTTTTGGTCTTAAGGCCCCTTTCCACTTAAAATTATTCAGGATGCCAAAAAAATTTTGTTTATGTAGGTTATAGCTTTCTATATTTACCTTATCTGAAATCCAAATTAAAATTTTAACAATTTGTTAAAATGACAATAATAAATCCATTGGATTTAGATGTAATCTTTTATGAAAAATAATTATTTTCCAAAAAAAGGAAAGTGATGTATTTTACATTTTTGCAAATATCTTTAATGTCTGGCTTAATAGGAAACAGGTTGATTCTTATAACTGGTATGATAGAACATGTCATGTAGCCTTTGGAAAACTCTACTGTACCTTTGTGAGAGAGTAGATAAAGCAATGTTTTCTTATTAGGAAATAGTTTCATGGGCTCTCCTGCCCCACTCTGAGGTTCCCTGGACCCCGCTTTGAGAACTGCTGCCCTAGCCTACTCTGTGTTGGGCATGGTGCAGAGTGGATGATGTTGAGGGTTGGTTTAGGAAACTAATGTCGCTACAGTGGCTAGTCTAGATCTCACATCCAAATAAAAAATTGAATCCTCTATTATTTAGTACACATTGGTTTTGGTTGAGTCTGGAGTCATGGCAATGTCATGTCTTTAATTGTTATTTATCACAGAATATATTGGATTTCTTGGCAATGCTGGATTCTTGAATACTGTTTTATCTGCTTGAACTCTGCCAAAGCTGTTTCATCCCTATTACTGTAGGGTAACTGAAGTGTAGTAGAGGCTCTCCCTTACCTTAACAGTTGGTTCGTTCTTCTGGGCTAATTTTGCCAAATCTTACATGAAATACATATGCCCAAAACGCTTAGAAGTGTTGTCTGCATGATAGAGTTTGAGCTAGAGTCAGTGACCTATCAGAGCCAGATATTATTTCAAATATCAGATTTATTTGAAATAACCTTTTGTTCCTCTTTTCCTCACCCCTAAAACCAATTGGGGCAAAGACTACATACTAAACTAATTTTAAAAAATGTGTTTTTTGGATACAAAAGTCTCTTACAATTGTCTTTTCAATCTTGCTAGATTTCGACAACTAATAGGCTAAAGGCATCATTTATTCACTTCATTCATTTATTCACTTATTCAACAACTATATATTGAACGCCGACTATCAGAAGAGTGCATATTACCTGTCAATCCTGAGCAGTTGTCTGAGAAAAACATTGAAATTTGTATGAATTTTAGGGTCTTCCAGACAGTCTAGGCTATCTTCTGGAGAAATTGTCATTATTAAGAACAGCTTTGTTTAAATACCATCCTCATTATTTGCTGTTATTTTCGGGAGAACACTGGGTGAAGGAGAGATTTTTCCTCTTTCCTTGCAAATTCTCGGGGAAAGTGGTAGCAATTGCCTGTAACTCGGTGGAGTTTTCTGGGTTATCTACATCTTGTTCATCTCTGCTCCTCAGATCCCAGTTTGAGCCAATGCTGTCCGTTTCTCCCTGAATCATGTAAGAGGAACGGCTTGACAGACACGTATTTTCCTTTTTTTGTTTTTGTTTTGACTAGAAAATAGACATGTCCACATGTCAGATGTTGTTTATTTTGGCCAATTAAGTTTCTTCCCCTTATACTCAGGAGTTGGCAAACTTCCTGTAAAGGGCCAAATGGTAAATATTTTAGACTTTTGGGGCCATACAGTCTATCGTAACTATTCAATGCTGCTGTGAAAACAGCTGTAGACAATACATAACTGGATGAACATGGCTGTGTTCTAACAAGCTTTACTCACAAAAACAAGTGGCGGGTCGGATTTGGCCTGTGGGCACAGTTTGCCAACTCTTGCTTTTACTGGTTTACTTGGAGTTTCTTTACGCCTTATATTATACTCTTTATATAATATTTATATAAATATAATGTTTATATTCTTTACACCATATTTATAAAAGCTAATGTTATTAAGCACTATCTAATCTATTCCAGGCCCTCTGCTAAGCAGTTTATATGCATTATTTCATACAATTGTCTTAAAAACTTTATTATCCTCCTTTTACAGAATGTGAAACTGAGGCTTAGAGAGAGCTTCAGTGACTTGCCCGAGGTCACATAGCTAGTAAGTGGCAAAGCTGTCTGAACCCAGGTCAACATGAATAACTTTCACAGAGTTAACAGGCTGCTGGTTCTATCAATTTTAGTTTGAATGGACTATAGTGTGAATGGACCATAAGAAGGGACAACTACACCTCAAGCGAAATTGCTGACAAGCCATTAAGCCAGGCAGAAGCTGTACCAAGAGATTAACCTAAAATCACACATTGTGCAAACCATACTTATTGCTGTCTCTGTATAGATGTAGATTTTTAAAAAATTATCGCTTTTGTGGCTAAGTAGCTGTTGCAGTATTTCCAAACTTTTCATGACTACCTGCACTGCATGTCTGTTTTTGATTATCACAATCAGTTACTAATCATGAGATACGAGGAGAGAAAACTCAAATATGTTAGGGCAACAATATTTTGTAAATGGCCCAGTGCACAGAGATGCACTCATACTGTGAGTGGCAGTACACAAATGGGCCCTTTAGTCATTTTGCACTCCAGAGAGAAGTAATCTTTCTGGGGGGAAAAAAAAATCAATTTGGGGCTGTAATATCCATGTAAATTGTTTTTATCACTACTTTTATTATTATTGGACTTTGAAAAAGCCTAGGATGGGGAAAAAATTCAAGAAAGCATCCAGGAACTACGCATCAAGGAGAAATCCCAGAGAAAGTACAGCTCTCATAAAATCTCACCCATATGACCCATATAATCCAACCAGACTCTTGAAGACAGTAACTTCTTTCTCAGGGAGGTCATGACCCAATATTAATTTTTCATCTATGGGAAGTGACAAGAAGGCCTTTTATACATGCTCTGTCTGAAAAGAGGGTTCAAAAATATAGTTAAGAAAAACAAACCAGATAACCTGCTGGATGACAATGAGTTTCTGAATCTGACATGACCTGCGGCAGCCACACACCAACACTTTCAGTAAGAGCTCTGCCCCCTACTTCCTTTGAATTATCTCACTTTTTCTCCACTGCTTATCTCAATCACTTTGCCTTTCCTGTTACCATCCTAAGTCAGGTTTTTATCAAGAGATTCATCACCCTTCAAAATCATCTGTAATCTCATTTGGATAATTTTTATGCTTTTAGTTTTTACCCAAAAGTTATTGCTTGGACACTAAGAAAAATGGTACAATCATGTAAGAAATTGTAAAAATGGAAAAACAGAATAATCTCAAATCTGCTCTACTGATTATGCAAAACTATAGGACAGCTTTATGTCAAGAACTTATTGTCATTTTAGACTCAAGAGTTTTGAACTCTGCTTCTGAATATTTAATCCTCCATTTGTTTCTTTGTGCATGGAGCCCATAAAATCTAATTACATTCCACTTAAAAATAAGGAGAGGGGCTAGCCCAGTGGTGTAGTGGTTAAGTGTGCACACTCTGCTTCAGTGACCCGGGGTTCACAGGTTCGGATCCCGGGTGTGGACATACATACCACTCATCAAGCCATGCTGTGCCAGTGTCCCATGTATAAAATAGAGGAAGATGGGCAAAGATGTTAGCTTAAAGCGGCTCTTCCTCAAGCAAAAAGAGGGAGATTGGCAATGGATGTTAGTTCATGGTCAATCTTCCTCACACACACACACACACAAAGGAGAAATGATTCCCAAGATCCTTTGGAAGACTAGCATAAGCTTCACTCACTGAGGATGTGCCAGAGTGTTCCAAGGTCCATGGGCCTGCTTTTACCTTCTTAATTTGAAAATAATATATATCTTATCACATGATTTCAATAGAGCATGTATACCAAATATAGAGGGTATGTTTGCAATGACCTGACTTGATATATAATGTTGACGCAATCTACCAATAACTATTCTACAGATGAGAGAGAGAAAGTGAGTTTTACTGGGGCCAAGCTGAGGATTATAATCCAGGAAGGCAGCCTCCACAAAGGAAGAAAGCATTCGGGAGAAACATGGTTTTCAGTACAGTTTTATACCTTTTTAGGACAAAGAACATACATCAAACATTGCCCAGGATACATATTCATCAAAGTTTCAAAGAGATATTCAAATACAAATTAGCAGATCAACATGATCCTAATATTCGGGAAAGGAAACTTATCTTCAAGAGTACTGATGGGGGCGTTACACATACTGGTGTCTTAGGAGGGGAAGTATGTGTTCCTATCTTCAGAGTGCATTCTTTTACTTTGAGATAATATTTAATGCATTCTTTACTTTAATGGTTAAAGCAAATGTATAGTGTATGTTTGATAGGACATAAGTCAGGCTTCTTTAGTTTAACCCGCACTAGTTTTAAACCAGAATAGCTACCCCATATACCTCAATATGTGAAAGTTTCTTGTCAATGATTATGCATTATAAATGAAAGTCACTTTGAGATTCCTTGGGGTGCTTAGAGAACTAGGCAGACACCCTCCAGAACAGCTGATAAGGTGTGAGAGGCTTAGGTGACCACTGTTCAGCAGAGATGGTACTAAGCTGCCAGAGACAGAGAAAACAAATAGGTTTCAAATATGAGCTCCAAATTCAAGTATTGATTGCTAATTAAGCTGCTTCTCACATGGGCAACGTTGTGTTACTCCACGATCAGCATCAGGAATTCATTTACATAATTATGTAATAATAGTTAATGACTATTGAATAATTGGGATAATTATACTTAAGATATTTTTAATAATAGATTGTATTAGCACAAGCTGTAGGCATTGTTTCCTAGAGTTAAGTCCCAGGACCACCTGCATCAGAATCTTTTAGAGGAACTTATTAAAATGCAGATTCCCAGGCTCTAGCCCAGAACTAATCACCAACTCTGGGAGTAGGTTCCAGGAATCTACATTTTAGGAGAACCACCTGTGATTCTTAAGACATTAAGTGCAAGAACCCCTGCTCTTAGAATTAAGAGAAGGAAGCCAGAGCTAGAGTGTATTGGAGTAGCTTGTATAGGGAGAAGCATCCTGAACCAGAAAGTTATTCTGCGCCTTCGGTTCCCAAAGAGAACCCAGCCTGGGGACAGAGGACAAAATGAATATTCCCAGCAGCTTTAGGTAGCCAAGGAGCTGCAACTCTCTCCTCCTAGTTCTCTGAGCACCTCCTCCTGTACTAGGAGGAGAATTCTGCTGGGTGCATGCCAGTGGGGGGCTGAGCCTGGTAACCACAGCACTAGGTCTCTCAAGGCCCAAGGGGAAGCATCCTAGATGAAAGCTAAGGACTCCCTAATGGCCCCTGAAGAATATTCGAGAATGCCTCAAGGGAGGCGAGCAAAAGGAGGGAGAGGTTGTTTGACAAGGAATACAGACTAGACAAGCGGCATTTCTTGGGAGATTTGAATGGAAATACCCAAATGATTGTTCCAGTGGTGTGCTATTAACTACTCTGCTTGTAGAACCAGGACCATGTCTCAGGCCCTGACAAGTTTGGATGGAGCAAATACTCAGATCCCTCCACTCTCACCCCAAGAAAGTTTCTGTCCTGGTGACATCTGGTTAAATGAGAGTTGAATGCCTGCTTATGGGGACACAATCCTTTCTCCTTTCTCCTATAGTAGACAGAGCATCTCTTCCCTAGGGAAATCCTCGAATTGCAGAATGGAGACATATTTTTGTAACTTGGACCTGCCATTAGTACTATCTTCCTTTGGAAGGGATGAGAATCACATGCCAGGTGGATGAGAGCTTGGAACTTTGTGAACGAGAAAAATGCAACCCTCCCCTCATGTTTCTGAAGCCAGGCCATCCAAGACACCAATATGTGTGCATACAGTGCATATAGTCCAATATACCAAAGTATGTGCATAAAGCATATGGTAGACTTAGCCATTGACCAGAAGTCCAGGGACCTCCATGCTTTTCAGCCCAATGGAAACTTTCCAATCATCATCATTCCTGACCTCTTGATAGTATAGCATTTGACAGACTGACATTCCCTCTTCAAACACTTTTTTCCTCTTCCTTCCACAACACTGCACTTTCCCATACTTCTACCTCGCCAGCTGTTTCTTGTCTTCCTTTTAAGGGCTCTTAAAATCTATCACTTAAATATGATGATCCACAGGATTCTGACCTAGGTTCTTGGTCTCTCCAGTCTCCCAGGGCAATGCCATCCATTCTTAGGATGTTGGTTACCATCGATATGGATCTCTTAATCTTTTTAGTTCACTTATACCCAGATTAGAGTTTGTTGAATGTTCCTTACACTCACACACACTTGCATTAATTTTCTTTTTAAAAAAAGTTATTTTAAATAATACTCTTTAAATCAATTTAGGAAATAGCCTTGATTTAAAAAATATCTTCAAGGAGTTTAAAATGAAAAGTAGCATCCCCAGTACTACCCTTCCTTACACCACCACCCCCCTCGGAGCCTGGGGGACCTGGGGGGAACTCCTGGTGGGGAGCCTGTTTGTCTTTTGGTGATTACCTGGATATGTGGTAATAACATGTTCTTATCACTATTTCTTGATTTATCAATTTAAAATATTATCTATTGACTTGTCCCAATGATAGTAAAGGATTTAGCTCACTTACAACACCCTCCTTCCCCTTCTCACCTCTTTCAATACATCTCCCAATATTAACACTGCTTTTGATTAAGCTATATATGTATTATATAACATGTAATTAACATACATATATTTACATATGTAGATTAATGCATAGCAACTACATGTATTTACATGTGCAAATATAATACATATGCTGGATACATGTATACATATGTAAATAATGTATAATAAATATGCATATTTAAATATATATGTATATACATGTGTTGTTCCATTTCTCGACCATCCACTAAGATAAGGATATTATTGCCCATACCCTTCCCTTTTAACTTTCCTTTCTTCATCAAGCTCACAAAGCATCTATATTTTCACTTATACATTTGCAGTGTTGATATACTGCAATAGACATACATTCTATTATGTACACATTTTACTCTGTCATAATCAAGTTCTTGTATCTTGGTAGGAGGATTCTAAAATTTACTGTATTTACATTACAATGACTATGTAAATATCACTCACTGCAGAATTAAGTAAAATATACTATGATTATATTGCTTTCTCATACAGATTTATGTTCTTCTGGGAATTTCTAACTCCCTTCCCCCTGCCCCCCCTCAGTATTTGCCCTTATATTCTGGCTGTCAGACTCACTCTTAGAATCATTTGTTCATCCTTGTTCCCCCCACAGACGTCCCTCCAGGAGCCCTCCTTCCCGCTCCAGTCTGCGCTGACTCTTCCCTAGATCTGCTGCTTGGCCGTCATCCTGGGATTTCCCTTCACTGTGCTCCCAGTGGGTAGCCACTCTTTCCTGGATCCCATATCTTTCTTTTTCTTGGTTTATTAGATTTTTAATTAAAAAAGTAATATATGTTTGTTATAACTGGTCAAATATGGACATATATAAAAATCTCCCCTCATTCTCCTCCAAACTTGCACCGCCAAGGGAACCTAAATTAACAGTGTGGAGGGTGCCCTTCTACACCTCTATGCTCAAATGCACATATTCAAACATGTGAACACATATATAGGTTCCTTCTATTTTGTTCTTTCACAAAAATGGAATCGTATTGTACATCTTACTCTGGAACTTGCTTTCCCCTCCACTTAATTTACCATAGACCTTTCTCCAGCTCAATACAGAGTGATATCACTGTTTTTACAAGCTGCTTCTGATTCCATAGCATGGCTATACCTTATTTATTCACCCATTTCCTATGATGAACAGTCAGGTCATTTTCAGTTTTTATGTCACTGCAAACCAATAAACATGCTTATGAATGAATCCTTACATACTGATGCTTTATTTTTGTAGGATGGATTTCTAAAACTGGAATCACTGGACCAAAGGGCATACATATATTATTTTAACTTTCTATCAGAGTATAACATACATACCAAAAAGTGCATGAATCATGAATGTACAGTTTAATGAATTCTCACAAACAGAACACACATCTGTGACCAATACCCAGATCAAAAAACAAAACATTGCTGGCACCTGAGGAGCCTGCCTCGTACTCCCTTTGGGTCAATACTCCCCTCCCAAGGGTACTCTCTCTCCTGACCTCTAATAGCCTGCAGAGTTTTCATTTTAAGAGTTGTAGCAATTTACATTCTCACAAGTAATGCACAAAAGTATTAGTTTCCCCACATCCTCGCTAGCATCAGAAGTCATCACTTTATACAAATTTGCTTACCTGATGGGTGAAAATGGTATCTCATTGTTATTTTAATTTGCATTTTTCTGACCAACCAGTGAATTTGAACATGATGGCACAAACTCCTTAATCTACAGATGAGAAAACCGGGGCTCAGAGAAGAGTCCTGATCTCGCCTCAGTCACTTGAACATAAGCTTCACGTCTGTGGTTAGGACAGTGGTGTAGGGCTCAGCAAGGAATCAGAGATCACTCCCTAGTTTGTCAAATTCGCTAAGCATGCCTCATTCAAGCTCTTTGTCTCAGAGACTGGTTTGGGGGCCTTGAGGGAAGGGAGCCCTGCTGATGCAGGCAGGAATGGCTGGCTGTGGAGATGAGAAAGTTATCCAGCTTGGTCGAGGCAACAATCAAGCAGTCACACGTGCAACAAATCTCTGCTGAGGGCTGCAGGCCGCAGGGAAAGGTGGAAAGATCTGTGGACTGAACGTCAGGAGGCTTTGGGGCATCGCTGCCGTCTCAGAGCCTGTTTTCTCCCCTCTAAGAAGAAGGAGTTGGAGGTGCTGAGAGTATCAGACACACAGCCTGGGAAGGAGGCAGGCCCTCCAGGATCTGCAATTCAAGGCCAGTCAGGGCAGACAATTTTCCTCACACATCTCAGACAGTGAGAGCATTAGCGGGAGTGGTCCACGCCCAAATGAGAGAAAGTGTGTGTGTGTGTGTGTGTGGAGCCTGAGGATGAAGGTCACCTAGGGGAGGTGGGACTAGAGCTGAGCCCCAAAGGAAGGGACGGTGGGGTTACAATAGGCAGAAGGGAGAATGTGGCATAAATTGTCGGGGAAGAGATGGAAAGGAAGATTGGGTCAGTTTTAACACCAAAGGCCCAGAGAGGAAAATAAGGAGTAACCCAGGCTGAAGAAGATACTGAAAGAGGCACCCATGGAGACGTGAGGCTGGAAAGATAGGTTGAGGCCAGACAGGGCGGCCCTGAGGGGCCTGAATTGTAGGCGAGGAGCGTGGGCTTGTCCTCAGGCAGGTAGAGACGTTGACTGTCAAAGCACAGGGAAGCGTTAGGAGGCAAGATACAGGGTGTTTCAGTTTTCTAAAGTAAATTGTAACAAATTATCACAAACTTGGTGGCTGCTGTAACAAAATACCAACAACTTGGTGGCTTAAAACTACACAAATTTATTATCTTACAGTTCTATAGAAGTCTGACGTGGGTCTCATTGGGCTAAAACTAAGGTGTTGGCAGGGTGTTCCTTTCTAGAAACTCTAGAGGAGAATCGGTTTCCTTACCTCTTCCAGCTTCTAGATGCTTCCTGCATTCCTTGGCTATGGCCCCTTACTCCATCTTCAAAGCCAGCAAAGGCAAGTTGAGTCCTTCTCGCATCACATTACTCTGACCTTTTCTTCTGCCTCCTGCTTCCATTTTTAAGGACTCCTGTGACTACATTGGTCCCACCTGGATAATCCAGGCTACTCGGTGTTTTAAGATCATCTGATTAGCAGCATTAATTCCATCTTGCAACCTTAATTTCCCTTTGCCATGTAAGGTAACATGGTCACAGCTTCCAGGGATTAGGATGACTAGGACATGGACATCTTTGGGGGGGCCATTATTCTGCCTACCATACTGTGTTAGTTGGGAAACTTTGCACGCAAAAAATAAATAAAAGTAAATATTAAAGAAAAGAAATACATTGGCTCAAATAACCGAGGCCTCTGTATCTTTCTCTCCTCACTGCTTGGATCTTCTTTCCTCTCTGTTGGCTTTCAGGCAGTCTCTGTCTAGGAGAGGCCCCTGGAAGCACCAGGCTTACGTCCTATCAGCTTGGCAACGTTAAGGATGAGTCCCCTCTCCCAGTAGTCTCAGCATAACCCAGGATGATAAGTATTGACTCTGAGTGACCCAGCTTCTGTCCAGAGCTGTCCTTGGAACAAACATGGTGGCCTGGGAGACAACTCTCATGGGCCAGGCAGGAGTTTCATATGCACCCCTGGAGCTGAGATAGGGGGAGCCCCACCAAAGCACACGGACTGAGAGTTGAGGATGGGTGGTTCCTTAGAAGAAAAGCGGCAGAATGCCACCCAAAATACAACGATGGTGGTAATAATTGCACAACCATGTGAATGCACTTAATGCCGTAGAACTGGATCCTTAAAATGACTAAAATGGCAAATTTTATGTGATGTGTTTTTTGCCACACAAAAAAAATCATTGAGGCTGTAGAGTTAACTCTTGGCCTTTTGCTAGACCTGTTAGAAAAGAGGGTCTTTGTCTTTCCACAGAGATTACTAGGCTGGTCTGAGCCTAGCTGGGAGCTGCTGGGGCCATCATGTCATCATGTGGGGAGAGAACCTGCCTGAGAGCAGAGAGGACACGAGGAAAGCAGAGCCCAAAGATGCAGATTCCTAATGATGATTGCCACACCTGGATCCTGGCGTGCCCGAAGCCCCAACCCACCCAATAAACTCCCTCATATGCTTAGATCAATTCAATTTGAGTTTCTGTCATCGGCAATGAAAAGAGTACAGACTTAAAAAAGAAGATGCCTCACACCATGCCGGTGGAGGAATATATCAACTCTCAAAAAATCACAAACCTGGGGCTGGCCCTGTGGCCTAGTGATTAAAAGTTCCACGTGCTCTGCTTCGGTGGCCTGGGTTCGCAGATTTGGATCCTGGGCAAGCGGACCTACACCACTCGTCAGCCATGCTGTGGTGGTGACCCACATACAAAACAGAAGAAGATTGGCACAGATGTTAGCTCAGGGCGAATCTTCCTCAAGCAAAAAAATAATAGGAAGATTGGCAGCGGTTGTTAGCTCAGGGTGAATCTTCTTTGGGGGGGGGGTGGGAATTCACCAAACCTATTGGAGCTACCAGTGCATTCTCGCTAAGCTTTTCAGTTCACAGTGCCCAGTTTGAATGAAAAGATGTAATATTTTTATGTACGTGAAGCTCACATGAAGCAAACTCTGTGTATGGCAATTCAATTTAATAGAAAATATAAATTGGGAGTTATTGCCTTAAAACAGTAGTTCTCAAAGGGTGGTCCCTGGATCAGCAGCAGCAGTATCAACTGGAAACTCGTAGAAAATGCAAATTCTCAGGTCCCATCCCAGACCCACTGAATAGGAAAATCTAGGTGGGACCCAGCAACGTAGGGTTTAACTAGCCCTCCAGGTGGCTCTGATGCAAGCTCAAGTTTGAGAACCACTGTCTTAAAGAGTTCTTTGTTTTGTAGTTTTCCTGAGTATTATTCACTTTGAACAAATGGATTCAACCATGGATTTTCAGGGGATACAAATTATTGCATAAAGTGATATGTGATACACTTGGGAGCACACGTGTCATATTAAATCATTTGCCTTAAAATAGAAAACAATGCATAACCATAATTTAAAAGAAAAAGGATAAGGAATGTTGGGTAGAAAGCAGCAAGAGAAATCCACAAACAGGAGCTACAGGACAAGGTGGATCAATGGCAGCCTGGAGGTCAGAAAACATCGGAAAGTTCTTAAACAAATTCAGATGTGAGATGTTGAGGAAATGGAAAGACAGTAAGAGAAGCTTTAAATCTGTGGTTCTCAAACTTTTTGGTCTTAAGACCACTTTGTACTTTTTAAAATTACTGAATTTTGTTGCTGTGGGTTATATCCATTGATGTTTACCATATTAGAAATTAAAACTAGGGCCGGCCCCGTGGCATAGCGGTTAAGTGCACGAGCTCCGCTGCTGGCGGCCCAGGTTCGGATCCCGGCTGCGCACTGACCCGCTGCTTGTTGGGCCATGCTGTGGGGGCGTCCCACATAAAGTGGAGGAAGATGGGCACGGATGTTAGCTCAGGGCCAGTCTTCCTCAGCAAAAAGAGGAGGATTGGCATGGATGTTAGCTCAGGGCTGATCTTCCTCAAAAAAAAAAACAAACAAAAAAACAAAACAAAAAAGAAATTAAAACTAAGAAAAAATCTAATAATAAACCCATTACATGTTAACATATTTTATGATTAATAACTATATATACCAAAATGAAAAAACTAGCGAGAAGAGTGGTGTTGTTTTACATTTTTTCAAATCTCTTTGATGTCCAGCTTACGAGAAAGACAGCCTGCTGGATTTCATATCTGTCTCTGCATTCAGTCTATCATGATACCACATATCACATAGCTTCTGACACTCCACTCTACCTGAAACTCCACTGTACCAAGAGAATGAAAGTAAAAAAAGCAAATAATATCTTAGCAGTATTGTGAAAATAGTTTTGACCTCACAGACCCCTGAGAAGGTCTCAGGGATCCCCAAGATCCTGGACACATTGAAAAAAACCTGCTGCTCACGGGGAGTAGATCTGGGTCTGAGTTCTGGTTATGCTACTGAAGCCAGGTACCTGAGAGTTGCTGTAAATATTCAATAGGAACGTGATTACCCTTTGACCTTGTTCCCAACACAGACACAGATGAAAAGAAGTTAATCTTGTTAATTTGCTGTTTTCTTGTTTAGCCTAAGAGGTGACTCAAGGGTCCCAAAGATATATGAGCTTGTTTAACAGAAGAAAAAGAATGTGTTTAAAGAAGTTATGATCACCAGATAACCAGCCCCCAGCTGCCATTGACGCCCAGAAGTCTGATTGCCCAAGAGCTTATCTGGAGTAAAAGAAATACGGCTTTCCCCTTTGTTTCTCTAAAACTCTTCCTCCCAAGCCCCTTAGCTCTATAAAACCCCCTGCCTTCTTCTTTTGTTAGGGTGGATTTGACTGAACCTGTCCTCCTACCTTCTCATTTTGGCCAACTCCAATAAAACTTTATGTCCAAGCGCCTGTGTCTCAGTGATTGGTTTACTGTGCATCAGGCACAGGAACTTGAGATTAAGAGGTGCTATATCACTACTTTCTAGCTGTGTGATCTTGGGCAAATTATTTAACCTTTCTGAGCTTACCTTTTCTCATCTGTAATGGAGCTCACTTCATAGGTTTGTGGTGAGGGTTAAATTAGTAATATATGTGCCTGGAACATATTCAGCACTCAGTAGATGTGACCCATTTCTACTGTTACTGAAGTTTTGGGTTGGGGTGACTGGGCAAGTAGTGGTGTCATCATCTGAACCAGGGACGTAAAGGGCGGGAGCCAGGGGGAGGGGTAAGAGAAGTTTGATCGGGTTGTGTTGAGTTTGAGCTGATGATAGGCGATGCAGATGGACCAGCCAGGCTGGAGCTCTGGGCTCAGGTCCCAGCTGGAGGTCCAGGTTTGTGAGGGGTAGATTCACAGGGGGAAATGGAAGATGTAAAGACCAAGAATGCCAGCTCCGTGAGGGAAGGACCGAGTCACGGAGCCCCAGCTCTGAGGACAGTGCCAGCACAAAGTAGGCACTCAGTCAGTTTGTTGATGTGGTTGAATGCACTCGGGGGGAAAATGCACTGCTCGGGAGCGGAGGTGGAGATGGACCAGGGAGAGGGAAGGACGACTAGTCCTGGGGTACGGAGAGGAAGAGGGGATGGCTCTGATACAGCTGTCCTGTGAACAAGGATGCCAGTCTCCTCGGGAAACATCTGCTTTTAATCAACAAGGGGGTCTTTCCTGAAGCTTTGGCTGAAACGCCATCCTTTTAAATTGAGATCACTTAACTAGGCTCAAGATCTGGACAAACAAGGGTCAGAGAGGGGTTGTGGCTGTACTCTGGTCCTCAGGTGTCGCTTCACACTTAGTCGCTTATTTACCTAGGTTACCTTGCCCCTGAGCTGTTTTATTTCATGTTGTGGAAGGCGGAAAATGTGTGTTTTCATGTTATTCTTGAAGTTGGGATTTATAGCAGAAGATCATTGACACTCTAGTCCTTCTTTACTGTCTCACAGAAGAATGAAGAGGAGTTGCAGGACAGACTCCAACTTCCCCATCTGCGTCCACTCGTGCCGCAGATGCGCGGGGGGTGCACAGGATGGGGACCCTCCCTCTCTCCCCTCCCCTTGGCACAGTGCTCTCCTTTTCCAGGATATGCGCGGGGGCCATCGTCTTGGAGGCAGCAGCTACACGTCCCTATAATTTTTCCATCAAGCCTGGAATGGACATTTTTAAGGTCAGTATGATTTCAATCAAGTCATTCTTTCTTAATTTTAAATTTTATTTCAGGCATCTTAGGGCAGTGTCAAGGGCTAAAAACTACTGGATAGTGGAGATCTGGGAAACTACTTAAACTTTGGACTTGAATTCTTAGGGAAATAATTCCCCTTTACATGTGCTTTTGCTCTAAGCTGTGTATTTTTAGATTTAACTTTGTCATACAAGATGAACTTTCTGCAGAGCGCCCCTTGGTGATCCTTTCTTGAATGGATGTATCTGATGGCCTGATCCTTCCTGTAGTGCCAAAGGACAGAGAGCCAGGTCACTGGAGCTGGCCCTCCTTGAGATGGAAGCTGGTCTTCCTTCAGCTAGCACATTAGCATCACTGTCCTCAGGGTGCAGCTCAAAAGTGACCCATGGTCAGGCCATCTAGAGAGAGGCAGTTGACACCTGTGGTTTCTGTGTTCCCAGAAGGAATGGGTCATGAGGATGTGTCCCTGCTCCCAGGCTGCTCCTGAGCCTGGCAGAATGCGTGTTCCTGGTTGGAAAGGGGGCTCAGCTGCCATTGACGCTTGTGTGGAAGTCCAGAGGCCTGGACCCCCTTCATACTCTGCTGCCAGGAGCCTCTCTTAGACCTGACCCCACTCACCATGTGCCAGACACTGTGCAAAGCACTCATGTGCACCTTGTCTGACCCTCCCAACAATTTAATGAAGCAGACGTCGTCACGGAGGCCCAAATCACAAAGCAAGTGAGTGCCCAAGACGGTTAATTTTATGTGTCAGCTTAGGCTATGGTGCCCCGTCATTTGGTGCAACACCAGCCTGGATGTTGTTGGGAAGGTAGTTTTTAGATCATGTCTTAGTCCATTCAGGCTGCTGTAAGAGAATACCATAGACTGCGTGGCTTATAAACAACAGAAAGTGATTTCTTGCTGTTGTGGAGGCTGGAAGTCTGAGATCAGGGTTTCAGCCTGGTCACGTTCTGGGGAAAGCCCTCCTCCAGGTTGCAGATGGCCATCTTTTGGCTGTGTCCTCACAGGGTGGAAAGAGAGTGAGCCAGCTTTCTGGCCCCTTATAAGGGCACTAGTCCCGTTCATGAGGACTCCTCCCTCATGACCTAATCGCCTCCCAAAGGCCCCACCTCCTAATACCATCAAACTGGGATTAGGGTTTCAACATGTGAAGTTTGGGGGGACATAAACAATCAGTCCATTGCAGATAAGATTAACATTTAGGGGCCAGCCCTGTGGCCGACTGGTTAAAGTTCCCTGCACTCTGCTTTAGCAGCCTGGGTTCGCAGGTTCAGATCCTGGGTGTGGACCTACTTCATTCATCAACCATGCTGTGAAGGCATCATACAAACAAAAAATAGAGGAAGACTGGCACAGCTGTTAGCTCAGGGCTAATCTTCCTCAAGCAAAAAAAGAGGAAGATTGCCAACAGATGTTAGTGCAGGGCCAATCTTCCTCACCAAAAAAAAAAAAATTTAACATTTTATTTATTTATTTATTTATTTGTGAGGAAGATCAGCCCTGAGCTAACATCCATGCTAATCCACCTCTTTTTTTGCTGAGGAAGACCGGCTCTGAACTAACATCTATTGCCAATCCTCCTCCTTTTTTTTCCCCAAAGCCCCAGTAGATAGTAGTATGTTATAGTTGCACATCCTTCTAGTTGCTGTATGTGGGACGTGGCCTCAGCATGGCCAGAGAAGCGGTGCATCGGTGTGCGCCCAGGATCCGAACCCGGGCCGCCAGCAGCGGAGCATGCGCACTTAACCTCTAAGCCACGGGGCCGGCCCCAGATTTAACATTTTAATCAGCAGACTTTGAGTAAAGCAGATTACCTCCCATAATGTTGGTGGGCCTCATCCAATCAGTTGAAGGCCTTAAAAGAAAAGACCTTCTTAAAGTCTTAAAAGAAAGGGCTTAAAAGAAAAGTCCCCCAGGAGGAAGGAATTCTGTCTCCAGACTGCCCGTGAACTCGAGACTGCAACATCAACTCCCATGGGAATTTCCAGCTTGCTGGCCTTCCCTGCAGATTTTGGACTTTCCCCTACAATCATGTTAGCCAATTCCTCAAAATGAATACCTCTCTCTGAATATGTATATTCCGTTTCTCTGGAGAACCCTGACTAATACAGTACCTGAGATGGGATCTGAGCCCCGTTTGGTCTCCACAGCCCTGGAGTTTAATCACTACCCCATTCTGCCTTCCAACTCTTGATGGTACTTATTGACCGGAAGAGTAATCCAGGGCTCGACTGAGCAAGCACTGGGAACACGAAGTCCAGAGACTCCCATGGCCTTGCCTGGTGAGGGGCACGCCAGGGCAGACCCCACCTCTTACAATTCCACGTCAGCACCGGCTTTTCCTGCTGGCGGCAACCAACGTCCCAGCCACCTAAGTGTGACCTGCCAATTTAGGCCCCTTGAATCTTCCACTTGACTCTGGCTGCAGACCTGTTTTTAATGTGTTATTTCTGTATATAAAGTAGCCAGCTTACTAATTTTTTCCTTTTCACTGAAATTTGAAAAACTGTGCACCACTTATGTGAGCAATGTCTGTGTGTCCGTGTTGTGTACGTGATCAGAATACATGCGTGTGGGTTCGGGGATAGCTTCCTTCATCCGCACAGGGCCTGCTTTGGGCCAGGTACCGTGCTGGGCTCTGGGGACCTAACAGGGAGCAAGACACAGTCCTCGCCCTCAGGGGGCATGCAGTCCAAGTGTCACCCCTGAAGCCTGGCTTTGAGGGGAAGTGAGGAGCAGTAGAGTTGGGACCTACAGGCTCTTTATTATCTTAGCTATTTGTCATTACAACCCAGGTACTATGAACCTAGTAATAGTCTCCATTTGAGTCAAAGACATTGGCATTTTTTAGAGCCAGCTGGCTGGAAATGATTTATTTAACCGTGAACTCCACAAACTTTCTATGAACCCCCCAATGGCACCTTCACTTTCCACCCCCAACTTGTGATATTGTAGACATGGTAACTATGAGCCAAGCTCTGGCATCCCCCAGACCTCGACTTGGGTCCCAGCCGTATCGTTCACCAGCCGTGTGATCTTGGCCTCATGACTCAGCCCCTCTCAGCTTTCCTTTCCTCATCTAGAATACAAATTTGGGGAAGATACAGTTCTGTACTTACCCGATGGGCCTGTTGGGGAATTTAGTGAGATGTTATACCATAGTGCCTTGCATAGTGCTAAATAAATGTTAACTTCCATAATATTATTTTTATTATTTTTACTTATTTCCTTATTTATCTATTTTTGATTCATCAAGGGCAGGGACCATTTTTTTTCCCTTCTCCTCTTCCCTTACCCTCTTCCTTATTCTAAATAGGACTTAAGGCAAATTTCAGCAGGTTGATGAGAAAAATAGAGGAAAAAATGAAGATATGAACATAAAATGGAGCCAGCCAAGAGACTAATACAGAAATGGACATCCTTACTTTGGTGGGTCACAGGATTGACTCTGAGCTTCCTAGCAACCAATGAGAAAAGGGAAACTAGACCAATTACACAATTCAACCCTGTGTCCACGAAATAAAACAAGCTAATGACTTAGGAAAAACCCAGTCTGGGCAGGATTTTTTCCTTCTCAATCTGCTTCCTCCTTGACTTTGAGATTCATTTTGCTAAAGGGAAGCCCATTTATGGAAAAGTGTTTCTGAATGTGATGGAGGTCCTAACCATAAGTAGAGACTCATCCCTCACTGTCTCCAGCTGACCTACTTCCTGGACCGAAAACTAATCTTGCTATAGGCCTGTGTTTCTGAAACCAAAAGCATCACATGAAGATAACAAACAAGATGTGTGCACACTGTGGTTAGTCTGTTTTGTAGCAACCCTTGTTTCCTCTTTTGCAACTTCAGGTTCAATGGGACTTGACATAAACATGAGTCATGCAGGCCCAGTTCTTAGGCTGATATAATTTATGTCTAGGCCCTAAGTTAATTTGAATTTCCACTTCTACCCCTTGGAGTGCTTATCAAACCCAGCAATCAATAAAGCTTTATTGAGCAGTTCTTTTGGGCAAGGCCCCTGCACTGGGCCCTGCCTGTCAACCCAGGCTTCCAGCTTCCAGTAAAGAGGCCAAGGAGGAAGCGCAGGTAACCAAGGCTTTGGGAACTCAGAAGAAACAGCCTGCAAACTTGGGGAGCTAGAAAGGCCTGGAAACCTCTTGGAGGAGGTGGGACTTGAAGGATGAGAAGGGGTGGGGAGGAAAAGAGGGCACATGTAATGACCCGGACTCAGGCTGGATGGTTGAACAGTGTTCGGGCACCAGGAGGAGCCTGGCCTATGTGGAGTGGACGTCCAAGAAGCGGGGAGGGGAAGAGAGTGTGGACGTCAGGATGTTCTGAGAGGCCACGGCTGGAGCTGCTCCCCGCTCCCCCTTCATCCACACACAGGCACCAGGGGGAGGGCGATCCGTGCTTGTTCCTCATGGCAGCCCCCTCGGGGGATCTTTGGGAGTAATCTAATATGGGACTTTCTGAAATAATTTGCTACTTGGGAGTTTATGGACTTTTAAAAATACATCATCTCTGAGTGAGTATGGCTGAGGATCAACATTAACATTTCTGTCGGTGGAAACTGCAGGATCCCAGCCACTGGCTTGGTGGGAAATGTGTAGTCTCGCTTGGGATCATGTCGAGACTTTGAAATTGGTTGCAGGAATATTCTTTTTCCATCCTTTGGGGAAAATAACTATGGTTATCTTTATTTTGGCATCTTGGCAGGAACTCAAGGAAGTGTCTTGACCCTAAATGTGCTGGTGTCTGAAACATTTGGTCCTTCAAGCCACTAGACCACAGTCTTTTTTTTTTTTTTTTATAATTTTATTTTATTTATTTTTCCCCCAAAGCCCCAGTAGATAGTTGTATGTCATAGCTGCACATCCTTCCAGTTGCTGTATGTGGGACGCGGCCTCAGCATGGCCAGAGAAGCGGTGCGTCGGTGCGCGCCTGGGGTCCGAACCCGGGCCGCCAGCAGCGGAGCGTGCGCACTTAACCGCCAAGCCACGGGGCCGGCCCAAGATCACAGTCTTGAAAGAAACTTCGCAGTTAGATGGGGGAGAACGGGGAGTCAGTGGGGTGAGATGGGGAGGGCGGGGCCGGGGAGGCTGGTGTCTGCGAGCATGTGGAGCAGGGCTCTTATAGCTCTTATAGGGAATGGTTTAATCTCCTGTTATCTCCATTCTGCCTGTAAGGAAACGGAGACTCAGGTTAAAACAAAAACTTGCCCAAAGTCACAGAGCTAAAAAGTGGCAGCAGTCCAGCTTCAAAAGTCAGGTGATTCTGTAAAGCCTCATTCTCACTCTGCCCTGCCACCTTCCTTAGGAAAAGACAAACCCAAAGGCAAACAGATGGAATCACAAGGAGAACTCTGTCAACAGAGGATTCCTGGGCCCTTTTCCCAGAGATTCAGGTGTAATGAGTCTGGGGCCCAGGCATCTACATTTTCAAGCCCCCTCAATGAGATTCTGATGACTAGCCAGGTTTGGGGACCCTCATTGTAAGAGAGCCTTCACTGTAGGTCCACCCTGGGGTGGGAGGTGAAGGCTTCCTACTGGGAGCCTCCCTCTGAGTATCAGAGTGGAGAGGCACGGGTGCCAGGCTCTTGATGAGGAAGATGGGGCAAGAGCAAACAAAAGCGGAAGTCGTCTTTCCGTGGAAACTTGCATGAGAACAAAGATGAGGGCAGACGAATGTGTCACACGTGTAGGCGCAAGAAGCTGTGGAGACTGCTGCTGGCTGACTGCAGCTCCAGTGCCCACCCCTCCCCGCTGATGATGTCACAGCAAGAATCTCAGCTGCCCTCCAGGGCTGGGAGCAGGGACAGTGAGTCCCAGAGCATGGCTTCTAGTCCAGACTGTCACAAAGCAACTGTGATCCCTGGAGTAAGGCACCCCCTTCTCTGTCCACAGACTCCTGTGCTGCAAAACGGAGGAGCTGGACTCAGTCTTCAGCCATAAATCAGTACCCACTGCAGGGTTTCTTAACCTTCCGGGGGGGGCCAGACTCCTCTGAAAATCTAAGAAAACCATCAGCCCTCTCCTGAGGAAAAGGTTCGCACTCAAATTTTGACTAACAGTTTCAGATAAATTAATGGACTTCCCAAAGCTCATTCATGAAGTCCTGGGGGTCCATGGGCCTCATGTTAAGCACCGTCTGGAAGCCTCTGACTGTGTTGTCCAGTGTGGTAACCTCTAGCCACATGTGGCCACTGAGCACTTGGAGTGTGGCTGGCCTGAACTGGGGTGTGCTGTAAGCACGAAGTGCACACTGGATTTTGAAGACTTAGTATGAAAGAAGGAAAATATCTTACTAATGATTTTTATATTGATTATATGTTAAAAGATAAGTTGGATACTTGGGGTTAAAATATTTTATTAAAATTAATTTCACCTGTTTCTTTTTGCTTTCTAAACATGTGGGTGGAACGTTTGCAGTGACATCCGTGACTGGCATATGTGTCTGTTAGATAGTGCTGCTCAGAGACATCCTGACATCCTGTGGGCGGGGACTCACCGCCCTTTCCCCTCAGTCAGTGGACACCCTTCACAACATATTCTTGCTTCACTGTAAGCCCATCACTTCCTCTTTCTGGAAGATTCAGTTACGAGAATGGGCAGGGAAATCTTTGCAAGACAAGCTCTAAGTTGTGTCTTCCCAGCTAGACTGAAAGCTCCTTGAGGGCAGGGGCATGTCTTATGCTTCTGGGTCCCTCTAGAAATGGACACCCAGCAAGTGGAGGGATCCATCTTTGAGCACTAAGGAGACTAGAGTCCCAGGTGACACTGGTGTATTAGTTTCCTAGGGCTGCTCTAACGAAGTGGCACAAGCTGCCTGGCTTAAAACAGAAAATTCTGTCACAGTTCTGGAGACCAGAAGCCAGAAGTCAGGTCTTGGCAGGGCCATGCTCCCTTTGAAGGCTCTGGGGGAGGATCCTTCTTTCCCTCTTCCTGGCTTCTGGTGGTGGCTGGCAATCCTTGGCAATCGCGCATCACTTCAATCGCCACCACCTCGGTCACCTGGGCTTCTCCTTCTGTCTCACATCTTCCTTCTGTGTCTAAATTTTCCTCTTCTTATAAGGACAATTGGGTTAGGGCCCATCCTAATCCAGTATGACGTCATTTTAACTTGATTACATCTGTAAAGACCCTATTTTCAAGCAAGGTCGCATTCTGAGGTTCCAGGGGACGTGCATTTGGGGGGACACTGTTCAACCCAGTACAGTTGGTGAGTATCTTTTGTGAGAAAGATATTTCCAAAGAATCTGGTTAGTTCTTGGGTAGTTTCCCTGGCATCTCCTAACCCGAAGACAGGGCAGAACAGAGTGCTTAGTGTGTGCCAGGCACTGGTCTAAATTCTAGGGACACAGTGGTAAATATGACACAGTCTTTGCCTCCATGGAGCTCACCTCTGGTGATGGAGACAGATGATCGATACGTTGGTATAGGGCATCATATCGGGTTGTGGTAAGTAGGGCGGGGGACTAGAAAGGAACAGGGTGATAGAGGTGGTAGGCTACTTTTGATAGGATAGGGTGGGCAGAGGCGACATCTGAGAATAGAGCTGAGGTGCCAGTGAGTTGCAGAAGTATCTGGGGACAGAGAATCACGGCAGAGGCAAGAGAAAGCACAAAGCTCTTGAAACAGGACTGTGCTTGATGGGTTGAAGGAAGTCGGGGAGAGCGCAGGCGAGGTGGGGCTGGGGCCGGGAAGGAGCAACAGGAAGGCCGGGGCTGGGGGCTGGGCATCCGGCCCCTGCGTCCAGGGCTGCTGGGCTTGGGCAGGGCTGGTAGTGCGGAGGGGTCTCCCAAGGCTTCTGGCTCCTGGGTTTCACTTCCTCCAGCCCCACTTCCCCCATTGTTTGGCTGGGGTGGAGGCTGGTTATCCTCGGCTCTTGCTGGAGCAGTCCAATGCCATTGTCATATTGTCCTTTCCAGACAATAGGAACGGAATTGGGTCTTGTCTTTGCTATTTGCTCTTGAAACTCAAGCTCCTCGAACCCCTTCCTCCATTTCTCCCTTGTTTCCCCAGGGACAGGCCTGGGACTTCACTCTGTCTCTCCAGGGTTTGAGGCTGGCTCCTGCTCTTCTCCGGAAGGGGGCAGGTAGCCCTCAGTGTCCTGCAGGGGTGGGCTCTCCACCTGGCTCACCCCTTCACCTCCTTCAAGTCTTCCCTCAGACATCACCCTCTCAGGTGTGCTCCCCGACCACGCTATTTAAGAAGAGCGCATCCTGCTCCCACCCGCCCGTCCTCTCTACTTCGTTCGTTCCCCCCCAGCACACTGTGTAAATTCCTTAAGCGTCATCTGTCACTTAGTGTCTTCCCCACTCCTCACCCCCATCCTGCCAAATTGTAAACTCTGTGAAGGCAAATATTTGTACCTTTTCTTCATTGATATAGCCCGTGCACCTAGAATAGTGCCTGGCACATAGTAGGTACTCGAATATTTGTGGATGGAAATGAATAAACAAGTGAATGGGTCCTGGAGAAGAATCTTTAAATGGCTGAACGGGAAGAGTCCAGGGTGATTGCTTCTTCCCCCACAAGGGAGCTGAGGTGCAAAGGACAGAAAGGAATTCTTGAGAATATTTCTCGAGTGTCCAGGACTGGTGCCAGAAGCAGTGGGGAGGAGAGCTGGATGCAGAGCCTGCCCTCAAGGACTTTGCATTCTAGTTGGGGGTGGGCAGCTCCCCTCCTCACACAACTCCAGGGGGCACCATTTTCACAGAACACAATGTAAGTGGTGCCCTTAGGTTCTGCAAGGCAGTCGCCTGGGGGTGAGGTAGGTGGGGGGAGCCTGGGAATGGACTATGGTGTGGGGCTCAGGAGAGAGAATGGGCCCAAGCGTGCAGAGTGTGACAGCTCGCAGGGAGGGCCCAGCCCAAGAGCATCACCAGTCCAAGGCCAGGTGGAACATGGGTCAAGGACGGCCTCTGTGGTATTCTCTAGGCCCAGCACAAGGCCTGGCCCGGGCCAGTGCCCGGTAGGTGAAGGCTGGGTGAGTGGGCAGCCATGCCCATGCTCCAGTCTCGGGAGCAGAGTTCAGGCTTGCTCTGCACCTGGCCCTATAACCCAGTGGGGCTCACTTCCCTTGATTCTCTTCCTCTAGCTGGTGGTTCTTCACTCTGGCTGCACGGTAGGCTCTATGCTGGGCCCTCCTCAGGGATTCCGATCCAGGCGGTCAGGAGTGGGGCCAGGCATCACCTCACCAGGTGATTCTAGCGTGCAGCCAGTTTGAGAACCACGGCTCTAGAAGCCCCACTATTGTCCCAGCACTGTGGAGGGATCGGGGTAGGAATTCTCAACCCCACAGCTCCACAAATGGAATTCAGAGGAGTCTGAACTTGAATGGGAATAAACTACACCTTAATTTTCACCAACCTCTAACTGAAACTGAGCATTTTCTTCCATTATTAATGTGGGTGTCAAACCACAGTAGTGTCAACAGTGCCTGTGACTTTGTCACCCATAGAAATCACAGGTATTTTCATATCACTTTATGATTGTTGTGGGTATCTCAAAATATCATTTAAGTTCATCCCTACTTCAAAATTAAGGTAATTATTAGACTTGCTCCTAGAGTTTGTTATTTAATGCGTTAATAAGATGCACACATACCACTATATCACAAGTCTTAAAAGATTTTGATTACTGGTATTCAATGTGATTGTTTCCATGGAAATCTTATGTATCTTATATGTATTTTAAAACAGTATTCTGAGGGGCTGGACTGGTGGCATAGCGGTTAAGTTCGTGCATCTCGCTTTGGCAGCCGGCATTCGCTGGTTCGGATCCTGGGCTCGGACTTACCCACCACTCATCAAGCCATGCTGAGGCGGCATCCTGTATAGAAGAGCTACAACTCTACCACTATGATACACAACTATGTACTGCGGCTTTGGGAAGAAAAAAGAAAAAAAGAGGAGGATTGGCAACAGATGTTAGGGCAGGGCCAATCTTCCTCAAAAAAAAAAATAAATAAAGTAAATAAAAATAAAACAGTATTCTGAGAAGCGTTCTGTCGGTGAGGGAGAAATTCCCCCTTTCTACCTTTCTTGGGTTCTTATGGCTGGACTAATAGTAAAATTGACACAGGACCAGATTAACAAGAGAAAAACCCAATTTCATTATGTGTGCATGGGAGAATCATGAAATGATGCTCAGAAAGTGAACAAAGCAGGCAGGATATGTATCTTGTGTATAAAAAAACAATAAATTTGTGAGGAACGACTGGAGAAAGAAACTTAGGTTTGGGATACATAATTAGTGAGGAATTTAAATAAAGTTTAGGCTTGAAGTAGTAAATTAGTAAAGGTAACAAGGTTTGTTTAAACAGGTTTCTTGGCCCTGAATTCCCTGGCTCTGCTGATAAGGATGTCTATCACCTGGTCCCAGGAGGGTATCTTGTCATGGGAGATTTATTTCCTGCTTTCAGGGGAAACAGAGAGAGGAAGGTCAAAATACCTTTTTTATGCATTGGTTGCTTCTCAAGTAACTTTAACTCAAAATAATCAACATGCAATTGTGGGATATTTTGGGGTGGCCTGCCCCGGGCCCCATCAGGTCCCTAGGCTTCCCCAAAGGTGTCCCTGACTGAGGTGAAGATGCACCTTCAGAGGAGGCTCCCTGCTGACCCCGGAGGAGGAGACAAGTGGCACACAGGAGAAACAGTCACTCGCTCTCTTGTGTGGGCTTCGGGCAAAGGCACACCATTCATGATTAGGGCTATCTGACCTCCCCCTTGGGGTGGGTGCCCCCAGCTCACTCACCCCATTTCCCATCTCTCCGCAAAAGCACCCCTTCGCCCCCCTTGGCAGCCTGGGGGAGGCCCTCCTGTCGATGCCCCACTGGGGGTTTCCTTTCTGCCATGTCAGCCCACGGGGGAGGGGGCAACCCAGACAGCAAGGAAACAAGAGCTTGGACTGGAGAAAAACGATAGTGCCCTGAGCCTCAGCTGATGCCTGTTGACTACGGGCTCTTCGCTGCCTCCTCACCCTTCCATCTTCCCCTACTATTAGCATGTCAGCCAGAGGAAGGAAACAGGACACCAATGGATTCCCATTGTCCCTCCCTGAGAGCTTTCTTCAATTCAGCAGACACAGGAGAATCCAAGCCTGACCTGGACACAGTCCCTGCCCTCAGGGAGCTCACAGCCAGGGAGGGAATCAGAGCTAAAAACTCAGAGTTGGAAGAGATTAAAACCTTTGAAGGTGTGGAGTGGGGGGCAGGTGTAGGTGTGCAGAGCAAATCAGAAACAACAGGGTTAACTGGAAATGATGCTTCCACACTCTCCCACCCATTCCCGGGCTATCAGTGGGTTGCTCAGTGGGACCACAGCTGTTTAGTGGAAACCAGAAGTAGAGGCACAGGTAAGAGCTGGAGAGAGGAGTCTCGCCCACTTCCTGGGCTGCTCAGCTCATGCTGAGAAGACACCGTTTCCGGCAGCCTGGATGCAAAAGCCTTTGGCCCACTTTCCTTTCAGATTTCAGCGGGGGCGAACACTCTGGGTCACCGGGGGTTGGTTCTTGTTAAAATCCTGAGTGTTTTCTCTGCTTGAGGAGGAAGGTCTTGGATGGAGAAGAGTGTTAGCTTTCCAGCTCACAGCAGTGTCCCTGGATTCCATCCCCTTACCCCCGTGGACATGTCAGTGGAAGGCCTGCACACTGGTGACCAGTTGTTAAGAGGTGGCAGTGTCACCGTGGGGGAACTTGACCTCTTGGCTCAGCAGCCAAAAGCACGGCTTTGTGAAACAAAGAGAATTATAGTTGTGGGTGGCGGGAGTCCTGGAGGGGAGCCAGAGAGCTCTGGCAGATGTCTGAGCTGCGAGTGGGAGGTCACTGAGGTAAGGGCCAGAATAAAACCCTGTCAAATGGTGAGCCCAGGAAATGCCCAGAGTCAGAGAACAGGGCCCTTCGACAGGACCTTTTATCCTCATGGGGTCGGGGAACTCTTTCAGGCCCTGGGGAAAGCCACAGACCCTTTTCCCCAGGAGAATTCACATGTATCATTTAAATTCTGCACACCATTTCAGAGATTCTCACGCACAGTGTGGAAACCCCAGGTTTAGAGGAGGAAGAAATAAAGCTAGAGATTTTCCCTATGATCAGTCGCTCAGCTGGTGGCAGAGCCAGGCCCCCAGGTCCCTGCTGGCTTAGTCTTATGCCCTCTCCCCTCTTTTTTTTTTTTTTTTTTGTGAGGAAGATCAGCCCTGAGCTAACATCCATGCCAATCCTCCTCTTTTTGCTGAGGAAGATTGGCCCTGAGCTAACATCCGTGCCCATCTTCCTCCACTTTATGTGGGACGCCGCCATAGCATGGCTTGACAAGCGGTACATGGGTGTGTGCCTGGGATCCGAACCTGGGCGGCCAGCAACGTAGCGCATGCTCTTAACCACTATGCCACGGGGTTGGCCCCTCTCTCCCCTCCTTTTACTGTCTCACTTAGAGAGGAGGAAGTGGGAGGGAGGGTAGGCCACACTTCCGGTTCTATACCATAGCAGGGAAACTGACTGGTAGAAATAAGCACAGGACCCCACGGGTATAAAAGGTGGCAGAGGCCTCTACTTCTCCCCAGTTCTCACCCTCCCTCTGAAATCCTGATTCCACTGCAAGGGACTAGGAAGTTTTCTCCCTGAGGCATAACCTGCAGAGGTTGCAGAGTCTTCTAGCCTCTTCTGTATCTAGGACTTTCCTCCTCAAGCAGAGAAAGATATTAGGATTTTAATAAGAACCAACCCACAGTGGACCCCACAGTGTCCACCTCACTGAAATCTGGAAGGAAAGTGGGCCAAAGGCTTTCCTGCCTGGGCTGCCTGGAAATGGCATCTCCTCAGTATGCGCTGAGCAGCCCAGGACAGACAGCTCTCCCCAGATACCTCTCGCAATAGTGGAGGGGCTGCTGGTGACACAAGGAACCTACTGGAAATAAGTAGAGGATCACCCACAATCTCCCAGCTGCCTCCAGCTACAGGCCAGGAGGAGAGGGTAGAGAATGTGCTTCTAGTGGGCTGAGCCTCCCTGAGTTGGGGCTGACCAAATCCCCAAAGGGTTCAAGAGTGATTCAGGCAGCAGGTATCCAAGGCTGGGGTTCGAGAGAGCTCTGTCCAGAGGCCTTGGATTTTCTGAGTCAGGGTTCGTTTCAGATATGCTATTTCCCTTCAGTTGTGGGTCCTGGTTATTGATTCAGAAAATTTGTCATTACGAAGGGTCTGTGGCAAAACCCTGGGGTGTCTGGTATGGGCAGGGCTTGGTAGTGTCTGTAGGAGTGTGTGGGCAGGGCTTGGTAGTGTCTGTAGGAGTGTGTGGGCAGGGCTTGGTAGTGTCTGTAGGAGGGCGTGGATTTGAGAGTTCTGTCTCCTGCTTTCACTCCCTGGGGTCTGGTTGGTGTCTGTTTAATACCAGTTCAGTGTGGACTAGTTCATTCCTCTCCTCTGTTTTCTCTCTTCCCTCTCCTTTTCTTCTGCATTGCCCAATTTTTGCCACCACCAAAGGGAAGCCAATGCCCTCTTCCTGGCTCCAAACAATTTTTTATTTCATGGTCAAATTTGACCAATTTGGGACAAAATACAGGCTGATTAGTGAAGGGTCTGCCTTAGAGAATATTTGAAATAGGGAATTTAGATAAGAATGGTTTATAATGAGCATATCTCTTGACTAAATTGGGGTCTTAGAAAAGTTTGTTCTCTTAAGTTTTCTTAAATCATTGAGAAATCCCCCCTCTCTTGATCTTGTTTGCACGATTCATTTGCGTGATCTCAGGAGTTTGCTGAGTAAAGGTAAATTTCAGCTCCACCCCTGCCAAAATGAGTGTGATTTCTCTGGGTCTAGAATTATATTTGGGGGCTCCTTCTGTCCAACATCTCCTGGTTTATAAGTGCCTCTGAACACAAAATGGTAGATGAAGCAGGAGCTGCTGTGACCTCTTTTCAACAGCCCAGGAGGCTCAGGGACCATGAGCCCTGCAGGGACAATGACCCTCCCTACATAGCTTTTATATATATATCAAATGTGTGGTCACTCTGCAGAACATCATGAGTGGGAGCAATTTTTTTATATCCTCTGTCATAACTCTTGAGTAATGTGTTAAAGACAGCTCAGGAAATTTCTTAGGAATAGAGGGTAGCTGAGGAGTTACAGTATTTCTTGGACCAGGATGCTGAAGACGAGGCGTGGCAGTTTGGGAGTTACACAATCCCTGCTCACATGCATTTCTTAATAATTCACTGGATACAGTTTAATGAATACTTTCTGTTGCTGTTGGCATTTAAGAAAAATAGCAAAAGAAGCATCCATGGGGTTAGGAGACGAAAAAAGCCCAAAGAGCAAATTCTGTTCCATTCGACCCAGTGTAGAGAGAGTGATCAGAGGAGGCCTCCGAGAGCTTGTTTTCCTTTTGACCCTGTGTACTTCCTGTACTTGGCTGCCTCTGCCAGGCGTGCTGCCCAGGCTGGGCTTGGGCTCCTCTGCAGCACTGCCATGACACACCAGGGACAACCACCAGCTCTCTAGCGTCTTCTGTGCTCGAGCAAGCCCTTCTGCAGCTCTCTGCAGATCCCCTGCCACAGCTCTGAGAGGCAGCTGGCACTCCTTGCATTTCACAGATGAGAAAGGAGGCTCAGAAGTTCTCAGCAACCTGTCCAGGTGAGGCGGCTCTAGGTGGCAGAGGGGGGCTCACGATCCAGGTCTGTCTGGCTCCAGAGCCTGTGCTCCTGTGGCCCTACTGCCCACTCTGTCACTTTGCCTCCACTTGTTTTTCTCGACGAAATTTTTCAGCAGTACAGGAGTGAGAAAGTCTGGCTTCAAGGAGCTCGCAATTTGGTTAAGAAGAAAAGATGAAGAGATAAAAAGTATTTCTTTCTCTGTACAATGAGGAGCCTGGCATTCAGGGATTCTAATTGGAATGTCAAACCTGATGAGCTGAACTGCAGGATGCTGGAACAGAGCACTGTGGGAATTCTGGTTAATTCTGGCAGAGCTGTGTGTATGGGGCAGTGGTGGGGAAATGCAGTGGGAAACAGTGCAAGTTGGAGGGACCAGGATTCACACCCCCAAATGATGGGTGAGGTGTAGACAGTATCACAGCAACCTCAACAGCTAGTATTTATTTGGGGTTCACCAGTGCCAGCTTTTCAGTGCTTTACAGGTTTTGATTCATTAAATCCACCTTACACCCCTCAAAGTAGGTACTATTACTCTGCTCATTTCCACACGGGAAACAGAGACATTGAGGGGTTAGAGAGCTTGCCCAGGCCCCCAGCTAGTACATGAGGAGCAGGGATTTGAACCTGGGCAAGCTGGCTCCAAGCTCTTACTCACTACACAAAGGACAGGATAAGTAAAGCTATACCCTCTTGTCAACTTCGCCACTACACTTGTCAAAATTGTAATTATTTGCTTACTGTCTGTTTTCCCCACCACACTATGTCTCCTAGAGGGCAGAATTTATGTCTGTCTTGCTCTCAGAGGTAATTCCAGCACCTAGACTAGTGCCTGGCACATAGAAGTCACTCAGAAGTTTTGAAGAGTGGATGAAATGCACTGGAGGGAAAGAGGATTCCTTTCCATGAGCGACCCCATCTATCCCACTGGTGAATATGAGCAAATCACCTCACTTCCTCCCACTTGTTTCCTCATCAGCAAAGTGAGAATGAGAATGGAGGTGAAACTTTAGAAAACAGTCCGGCAGTTCCTCAAAAAGTTCAACATAGAGTTTCCACAAAATCCTGCAATTCTACTCCTGGGTATACAACCAAGAGAAATGAAAATACAGTATATGTCCACACAAAAACTTGTACATGAATGTTCATAGCAGCATTACTGTAATAACCAAAAAGTGGAAATAACCCAAATGCCCATCAACTGATGAATGGATAAACAAAATGAGGTACATCCGTACAGTGGAATATCATTCAGCCACAAAAGGAAAGAAATATGTCAACATGTTATACAACATGAGTAAACCTCAAAAACATTATACTAAGTAAAGAAGTCCGTCACAGAAGGCCACATATTGTATGATTGCATTATAAGAAATATCCAGAGTATACAATCCACAAAGGCAGAAAGTAGATCAATGGTTGACAGGGGATGGGTGGAGGGAGGAATGGGGAGTGATTGCTTAGTACAGGGTTTCTTTTTGGAGTGATGCAAATGTTCTGGAATTAGATAGTGGTAAATATACTAAAACCACTGAATTTAAAAGGGTGAATATTACGGTATGTGAATTACATCTCAAAAAAATGATAGAGAGAAAACAATATATTAAGTTCTGCATTAATTTAGGGTGCTACTTATTTATATTTTGTAGGGAATTTGGGAGTCTTGGAATAGTTTCAGAAGTGAGGGGTTTTCCATGCATAAATGGTCAATTAATTTATGACAAAGGAGCCAAGAATATACAATGAGGAAAGGACAGTCTCTTCAATAAATGATGTTGGGAAAACTGACAGCCACGTGCAAAAGAATGAAACTTGACCACTATCTTACACTATACACAAAAATTAACTCAAAATAGATAAAGACTTGAATGTAAGACCTGAAACTATCAAACTCCTAAAACAAAACATAGGCAGTAAGCTTCTTGTCTTGGAGATGATTTTAAAAGTCTGACACCAAAAGCAAAAGCAACAAAAGCAAAAATAAACAAGTGGGACCACATCAAACTAAAAAGCTTATGAATAGCAAGGGAAACCATCAACAAAATGAAAAGACAATGTACTGAATGGGAGAAAGTATTTGCAAATCATATATCTGACAAGAGGTTAATATCCAAAATATATAAAGAACTCATATGACTCAATAGCAAAAACCAAACAATCCGATTAAAAAATGGGCAGAAGATCTGAATAGACATTTTTCCAAAGAAGACGTACAGATGGCCAACAGGTACATGAAAGGTGCTCAACATCACTAACCATCAGGGAAATGCAAATCAAAACCACAATAAGATATCACTTCACACCTGTTAGAATGGCTATTATCAAAAGACAAGAAATAACAAGTGTTGGTGAGGATGTGGAGAAAAGAGAACTCTTGTGCACTATTGGTGGGAATGTAAATTGGTGCAGCCACCATGGAGAACAGTATGGAGGATCCTCAAAAAATTAAAAATAGAATTACCATATGATCCAGAATTCCACTTCTGGATATTTAACTGAAGAAAATAAAAACTAACTTGAAAAGATATCTGCATCCCCATGTTCATTGCAGCATTATTTACAATAGCCAAGATATAGTAACAACCTAAGTGTCCATTGATGGATGACTGGATAAAGAAATTGTGGTATGTATATATATACATATATACGTATACACACACACACACACACACACACGGGAATATTATTCAGCCACAAAAAAGAAGGAAATTTGCAATTGTGACAACATGGATAGACCTTGAGAGCATTATGCTAAGTGAAATAAGTCAGACAGAGACAGACAAATACCATACAATCTCACTTATATGTGGAATCTAAACCCCATCCCTGATGAACTTATAAAGAACAGATTGGGGGGCCAGCCCAGTGGCGTAGCAGTTAAGTTCATGAGCTGTGCTTCAGCAGACCAGGGTTCACAGGTTCAGATTCCAGGTGTGGACCTACACACCGCTTCTCAAGCCATGCTGTGGCTGCATCCCATATAAAGTAGAGGAAGATGGGCACAGATGTTAGCCCAGGGCCAATCTTCCTCAGCAAAGAAGAGGAGGATTGGCAACAGATGTTAGCTCAGAGCTAATCTTCCTTAAAAAAAAAAATAAGAACAGATTTGTGGTTGCCAGAGGCAGGGAGTGGAGAGGAGGCAGGTGGGAGAAATGAGTGAAGGGGTCAAAAGGTACAAACTTGCAGTTATAAAATAAATAAGTCCTGGGGCCGGCCTGGTGGTACAGTGGTTAAGTGCATGCACTCCGCTTCGGCGGCCCGGGGTTTGCGGGTTCGGATCCCGGGCACTCACTGACGCACCACTTGTCAAGCCATGCTGTGGCAGCGTCCCATATAAAGTAGAGGAAGATGGGCACAGATGTTAGCCCAGGGCCAGTCTTCCTCAGTAAAGAGGAGGATTGGCATGGGATGTTAGCTCAGGGCTAGTCTTCCTCACAGGAAAAAATAAATAAATAAATAAATAAATAAGTACTGGGGATGAAGTGTACAGCATATTGACTATAGTTAATAATACTGTATTGCATATTTGGAATTTGCTAAGAGAGTAGATCTTAAAAGTTCTCATCACAAGAAAAAAAATGTGTAGCTATATATGGTGACAGATGTTAACTAGACTTATTGTGGTGATCATTTTGCAATGTATATAAATATCGAATCATTATACTGTACACCTGAAACATATAATGTTCTATGTCAATTATACTTCAATTAAAAAAAAAGAATTGAAAAAAATGAGGGGTTTTTTTGGCCTCTGATCAAGTTCAGATGTTGACGCTAAATAGAAAGGCAAGAAAGAGAGCGGAGAAGTGCAGGTTTGAGACTGGGATTCCTGTGTTTGTGGCTCCACAGGCCTAGTATGTGGCGGATAGCAAAAGAGCCCTGGGTGGGGACCAGCTGGCTCTAGCCTTGCTCATCCTAACATGCCAGAATTCTCGCCACCCTTTGCCTCCATGTCCTCTGCCACCATCCTTTCACCAGCCACCATCATCTTGTGTCTGAACCACTGCAACTGTCTCTTAAGTGCTTCATTCATTCTAGAAATATTTACTGAACACCTGCTGGTGTCGGGCACTGTTCCAGGTTCTGGGCATCAGCAGTGAACAGACACACAAAGATCCTTGCCTTCATGGAGCTGACATTCCAGCAGAGAGACAGATAATAAAAGAATATGCAAGTTATTTGATGTGTTAGAAGATGGTAAAAACTCTGGATATAAATAAAGCAGAGGAGAGAGTTAGGCAGTGCTGGGTTAAGGAGTTGCAAATTTTAAATTTGGAGATGGAGAAGGCCTCATCGAGAGGGTATCCTCTGAGAAAAGATTGATACAGGTGAGGGGCTGGCCCCGTGGCATGGTGGTTAAGTTCGGCACGCTCCACTTAGGCTGCCTGAGTTCACGGGTTTGGATCCAGGGCCTGGACCTACATCACTCGTCAGCCATGCTGTGGTCGGCGACCCATATGCAGAAAGGAGGAAGATTGGCACAGGTGTTAGCGCACGGTGAATCTTCCTCACAGAAAAAGAGGAAGATTGGCAACAGATGTTAGCCCAAGGTGACTCTTCCTCAACCAAAAAACAAACAAAAAAAAAAGATTGACACAGGTGAGAGTGAGCCATGTGGATATCTGGGGGGAAAGCATTCTAGGCAGAAGGAATAGCCAGTCTGAACGACTCAAGGTAAAAGTGCCCTGGAGTGGTCCTGTTTGTAGAAAAGCAAGGAGGGCTGGGGGGTGGGGGTGGGGGTGCTGCAAGGAGGTCAAAGAGGTAAGGGAGGAGGATCCACTAGGATCTTAAAGACATCCATTCTCTACAGAACCTTCCATGGCTGCTAGCTCTCAGCCTATAAGGCTCCACATGGTGTGACCCCAGTGCCTCCTGCTCCCCCTCTCAGTGCCTTACCAAGCTCTTTCCCACCTCAGGACCTTTTCCCTTGTGGTTCCCTCTGCCAAGAAAGCCCTTCCCCCAGCCTCCCCCGGCTGGCTTATTCTTGTCATTCAGGTCTAATCTCAAATATCACATTTTCTGTGGACTGATCCCACCCCTTGATAGTCCATTACTGGTTTTATTCAGTTCTTGCTTTGTGACTACCTAAAATGATCTTCCTTGTTTTACATGTGAGTGGTCTGTCTGCTCCTCCAGAAAGGAAGCCCTGGAGGTCAGGGGCCTCCTCTGGCTTGTTCACCTGGTGTCCCCAGAGCCTTCCTCACTAATTATTGAATGCATGAGGGTTTCTATGACCTCATCCTCCTGGGAATTCCTCTGATAGAAGGGGTGGCTTCTGCGCGTCACCATAGCCTCTAAGCTTTCAAGAGGGGCTTATTACTGCGCTATCCAGACAACTTTTGCCCTGGAGGGGGACTGTTTGTACCTTGGGCTGGGACCAAGCATTCTTTCCCTCTGTCTCTTAAGGACACTGCTTTGTACCCTCCACTTTCTATTCACCCTCCTGTACTTCCAAGGTCATACATGCTCTCTTCCTAATCTCATTTCAGATGGCCAGCTCTCTACGAACTGGGAGCTTTCTGAAATCACTCATCTCTTGAGATTTGAGAGCGCCTCAGGGAGTTGAGAGAATTCATGTTACAGATGGGGAATCTGAAGCCTACCAGAGGGAAAGACTGTGTCCAGGAGAACCGGTGGGAGATCCCAGGTAGAAGTCATCAGACTGGGAGGTCTAACTCTGGGGGTTCATTAAAATCCCTAAAATTACATGAATAATTTTATGGTTATAGTCATTTTTCTGAGAGGAGGGTTCATCACCTTAAGGAGTTTCTATAACAGCTTTAGGAGTTAAGAGCACTTTGAGGGGCATGGACTCCTTTGAGAAAATTATAACTGAATTCCTTGTGGTATCACGTTACCATTTTCCTAGTAAATAACAGTGCCAGGCTCATAGCAGATGCCCCAAACTATTTATTGAATGAGTGAATGAAGGAATGAAGGGATAAGGAATGAATAAATAGATTAACGGATTGATAAATGAAACCTTCTCCTCCATTTAATTCCTGTGCCCTTTTTACCAAGTCACAAATGCAAGAAGTTAATCCTAGCCCATTAAGGACTGAGGACTTTGGATCCATCGCCTGACTGCCCTGCCGCTCCAGGATGATCTTCCAGGATCTGCACTTTCTGGGTTGGGCAGACCTTGAGAAGCAATCTCTGAGTCTTCTGTTGGACCAGACTGTCAGCTGACCTGAAGATGGTCCTATTGTATGTAAAAGACTCAAGCTTTCCCTTTCTGACTTTGCCAGGGGTGAAGAAACCCAACCTCTTGCTCAGCTCTGGTCCTTGGCAGTGCAGCTCGAGCAGGGACAGGGACAGGGACAGGAGCCAGAGAGAGGTGAGTGGCTAGAAGTCCAAACTTTCCTGCCTGTTCCGGGCATGTAGACTAGTGATTCTTCTGGGGGGTGGTTTGGTTTGGGACACAATAAGGTCCATTCCTTTAAAAAAAATCACCAGGCAGATCCTTGTGTTTTAGACCTTAGTCACATTGGCCCAGAAATACCCAGACCGAAGGTCTGGGAGCAAGTGAGAAAGGAAGATGCACCCAAAGCTGAGGAAGCTGAGAGGAGAGCGTGGCAGTGACTTTCACCAGGAGCTCTGAGACCTTCCTGCATTATCCGACAGTGGCTACTGGGAAAGAGCACCAGATTTGGAATCTGGAAGCTTGGCTCTGAGTCTTAGCTTGGCTGCAGAGAAGCTGAAAGGGCCTGGCCTCTGGAGACAGAGCTGGGTTCAAACTCTGGTGCTCTCTTTGCCTGTGGTATGACCTCGGGAGAGTTGCTTCATTTCCTGAGCCTCAGTTTCCTCTTCTATAAGAAGAAGACCCTGATCCATTTTGATCCCTACCACCCTGTTAGCTCCTTCCTCTGCAATTTGGTGACATGCTCAGGAGGAGGGAATGTCTCACGTTCCATTGGATTGCCCTGAGGGTAGCAGATGCCCCAGATTGTTTCTGGATCAGGCAGGCACTTTTCCTTTGTTTAATGTTGAGGCCTCCTGCCATGTGCTGGGTTCATAGGAAAGTGAAATGCTTACTCTGAGGAACCTCCCTTCCCTGGAGTTTTTGGCTCTTCTCTTGCTTCATTTTCTTTCCCTCTTTCCCAGATGCACTTCACAGCACTATTTTGAGGACTCTATTTACTCAGTCTTTTTTAGACAAGAAAGGTCTTAGAGAAGGAGTTCCGTGCCAGTCACTCCTTTTAATGACTTCTCCAGGCTCCTTGGCGAACTCCAGGGAATAACCATTCAGGAGTACACGACAGGCTGGTGGCAGAGTAGGAAGCTAGCTCTACTTCTCATGCTAGGATTCCACAAATGCAGCTGGTTCATAAAGTGAATTGAGCAAAATTAGCGATTATCAGGCAGACACAGAAATCCCTTCTCCCCCTCCTGCCAGAGGCTGGGTGCGAGCCTCGAGAGAGAGGGGGTTGCAGTAGAGATGCAATGATACCAGAGGATGTTTCTTGTACCCCACTTATTTCAGAGAAAGCTTTCTGGGTCTTTTAAAGCACTGGTGATCCCAATGTGCAGAAAAGTTTGGGAACTAGGAAGCTACAGTAAGGGAGCTCGTAAGCCTGGGCTCCCACAAGACCACTTGATCGACATAAACAATGAGTAATACATGGGAGGCGGCAAGTGAGGAGAGCTGTGGAGCAAGGAGCCAAGAAACCTGGTCCTAATCCGGCTCCTCCTCTGGGATGCTGTGCAGTGTTGGCCAAGGCACAGCCCTCCAAGGGGCTCAGCTCCTGACTGGCATGAGGAGGGGCCTGAGCCCAAACCTTGGTTAGTATCAGAATCACTGAGGAGCTTATAAAAAAGAATACAGACTTCTAGGGCCTAATTCAGGAGGTCTGAGGCTGGTTCTGGAATCTTGTTTATTTTTTCCCCCCAAAATTCCTCAGGTGATTCCAATGTGCAGCCAAGTTTGGGAACCACTAACTTTAGCCAGTGTGCACCAAAATCACTGGAAGGTGCTTGTTTGTTAAATACCAGCTGTCGGCCCACCCCCAGAGTTTCTGATTCTTCAGATCTTGTTGGGGCCCCAGAATTCGCATTTCCAACAAGTTCCCAAGTGATGACGATTTCGCTGGTCTGGACCACACTTGGTCCAGACCAGAGCAACAGGATTCAACCTTAGCTGGACAGTAGAATCACCTTGGAGCTCTTAACAACTCTCAATGCACAGGCTGCACCAATTAAATCCATCTCTAGGGTGGCACCAGGCATCAGGATTTTCTTTCCAACATTGCATTATGAAAGTGTTCAAATATATAGCAAAATTGAAAGAAATCTGCAGTGAACAGCCACATACTCACCACCTAGATTCTGCCATAGCTATTGTCTCTGCCTGTTTCATCACACATCTGTCCCTCCACCCATTCCCCTGGCGTTAGGGTTTCTTAAAGCTCCAGATCCCCAGTGTTCAGCTAAGTTTGAGAATCAGGTGCTAGTGTTTCTGGGCTCCTCCTCTGTAAGGCTCTTTCTGGCTATGGTCTGCGGAATCTATGCAGATGCCCCCAGCCTCCTAGGGTTTGCCAAGAAAAAAGACATGCACTTATTCAGCACCTACTGAGTACCATTGGGGATCCTCTTCCTTTGAGCTGAGTCTAGCGGGAGATTTCATTTTCTGAAATATGTTTTTTTTTTAATATTCTTTTTTTTTTAATTTTTTGTTTATTGCAGTAACATTGGTTTATAACATTGTAAAAATTTCAGGTGTACATCATTGTACTTCTATTTCTGCATAGATTACATCATGTTCACCACCAAAATACTAATTACAACCCATCACCACACACATGTACCAAATTATCCCTTTCACCCTCCTCCCTCCCCCCTTCCCCTCTGGTAACCACCAATCCAATCTCTGTCCCTATGTGTTTGTTTATTGTTGTTATTATCTACTACTTAATGAAGGAAATCATACGGTATTTGACCTTCTCCCTCTGACTTATTTCACTTTGCATTATACCCTCAATGTCCGTCCATGTTGTCACAAATGGCTGGATTTCATCGTTTCTTATGGCTGAGTAGTATTCCATTGTGTATATATATCACATCTTCTTTATCCATTCGTCCCTTGATGGGCACTTAGGTTGCTTCCAAGTCTTGGCTATTGTGAATAACGCTGCAATGAACACAGGGGTGCATGTACCTTTACAAATTGGTGTTTTCAAGTTCTTTGGATAAATACCCAACAGTGGAATAGCTGGATCATATGGTAGTTCTATCCTTGATTTTTTGAGGAATCTCCATACTGTTTTCCATAGTGGCTGCACCAGTTTGCACTCCCACCAGCAGTGTATGAGAGTTCCCTTCTCTCCCCATCCTCTCCAACACATGTTGTTTCCTGTCTTGTTAATTATAGCCATTCTGATGGGCGTGAGGTGATATCTCATTGTAGTTTTGATTTGCATTTCCCTGATAGTTAGTGATTTTGAACATCTTTTCATGTGTCTGTTGGCCATCTGTATATCTTCTTTGGAGAAATGTCTGTTCAGGTCTTTTGCCCATTTTTTAATTGGGTTGGTAGTTTTTTTGTTGTTGAGATGCATGAGTTCTTTATATATTTTGGAGATTAAGCCCTTATCAGAAGTATGGTTTGCAAATATCTTCTCCCAATTGTTAGGTTGTCTTTTCATTTTGTTGATGGTTTCCTTTGCTGTGCAGAAGCTTTTTAGTTTGATGTAGTCCCATTTGTTTGTTTTTTCTATTGTTTCTCTTGCCTGGTCAGACGTGGTGTTTGAAAAGATGTTGCTAAGACCGATGTCGGTGAAATATGTTAAAGCCAGAGAAATTCAGACCAAAGAGCTAGTGTTCTTAGTATGTGGCCCTCTACTGGTGGAGAGGGTCGTGCTGTCGTCGCATCACCAGGGCATGACTGGATTTGGATGTACTTGCCCTGGATCCTCTATCTAATAAAAACTAGAAGGGGATGAAGCTTCCAGAGAAGGTTCCTCATTCACTGATTCCAGGGTACTGACCAAGCGGTCATTGTGAGATCTGTGCCTGCCTTCAGACCTCAAGGCTTTATTGGAGCCAGTAAACTGTCCTTCACAATACAGCGTGATCCTATGTGATAAGTGCTCTGCCAAATCCCCCTAGGTTTTCCAAGCCTTTGCAGCCAGCCCTAGAGGGGAAAATGATAAAGAGTTCTGCAGTGTGGAAGCTTCCAGAAGAGCAAATCTGACCAGTAACCATCCCTCCTCCCACCCCACTGGGCGCACAGCTGGTCCTGTGGTGCCTCAGCGTCTAGAGGAAGAGGGAGAAGCCACAAGCACATAAACTTGCCCTAGGCTGCCTGAGATCTGGAGTTTCCATCTGGGCTGTGTACCTTTGGGTTTTCTTCTACATCAGTTTCTGACAGCTGGGGTAGGGTGGGGACCAGAGAATGGGGTTTTATCGGAGAGAGAGTCTAGATGGGATAGAGTGAGTGTGTCCGTTTATTTCTAAGGAAACAGTGGAAAGTCAGTTAATGAGGAAATCCAAGCCATGGTTCTCTTTCTAGGGCTCCTTTCTCGCCCTCTGTTGGGAGTGAGAAGTGGGGAGGAGAAAGAAAGGTCCAGGGAGGGGAGGAGAAAGAAAGGTCCAGGGAGAGGCCAGCCTATGCAATAACACAGCCATGCTGGACACAGGCCTGAACTAGCTCTCCCGTGGATGGGAAGCAAGTCTGGGATTTCCTGGCTGGTCAACAGGGTTAGGGAGTTCATTCTGAAAGAAAGGTGGGTTTTCCCTCAGTTGCCAATGAAATCAGAGGAATTGCCATTTAGAAATACAACTTTGTGTGGAGATAGTTTCAGCTCTGCTGGGGGCTGAAACTTGGGAGCTGGGACTTCCTCAAACACTTTACTTGAGTCATTTTGAAAATGTGTAATTCTTTTGGGCCACTCAGACTTGAGTCCCTTTTGCTCGGGCTTTTTAGCCTGATTCACTTTGTGTGTCTCCCGAGGTGTCTTTGCATTTTACTGAAATGGTTTGCTAGAGTTCCTTGAGACCTTAAGGGCCAACAGGACCTTGATGTCTGTGAGGACTGTGGTTGGCTGGTGGCCCCCCGGGGCCCTGATGCTCTCAGCACAGGACCTGGATGGGGTAGGTGCTCCATAGGCCTCGCTGAGTCGATGAACACTGCGCTGTTTTCCACAACTCCAAAAAAAAAAGGTGGAAGGCCAACAATAGGGGAAGAGTTTCTAACTCTGGCACAGGAACCAGGACAGAATAGCATGAAGCCTTTTGAAAAAGCTAATTATGAAGACTAGGTGGGAAGATATAAAAATATAAATGGTGGGAAAATATTATCCAGTAAGTATGTGTGATTACAGCTAATGTTATAAAACACGACACACATGTTGTAGTGAGGAACTTAAAGGCAAAGGCAAATGGAAATAGTTGTGCTAAGGCAGTAAGAATACGAGCAGTGACTGTTCAAGGTTTTTCTTAAATTTTAACTGTTGCAGCATCATTATAACACAAAACTCAAACCTCTGCGGCAGTGTCCCATGATAGACATAACCAAGACTTGGGTGGCCAAAGCCTTTGGCTTGTCCTGGCCAGAGGGAGCTCCTTGAGTGCGGGGTCCATTTTGTTCATGACTGCCCCCCATAGCCCCACACCCAGCACACAGTGGGTGCTTGATAAATACTTGCTGAACTAGTGGCTCAGTGGGCAGCTTATACCAGAGGTTTAGGTCTTTTTTGAAGATACTCAGGTATTTTGATTGGAGGAGAAAAAGACTTGGGTAAAGAATCGCATCTGATCCACAAATCATCACCAAAGGAAAAGTTTAAGTACTGTGACCTCTTGTTTCGATTGTGTGTAAGCTGGTTCTTTTCAGTTAAAGTGGTTTAGTAAATGTACAACAAATAATTAAAAAAATTTTTTTTTACCTCTAAGCTTTTTCGTGTGTGAATAAAATCACAAGAAAGGAGGGAAAAACCCTTTGTCCCCAAGGGACTCCATTCTGGGTTCAGACTCCAGCAAGGGTGATAAAGGCCTGCCGTCAGGGAGGAGTGGCTGCCTAACTCCCATCCCCTTTGGCCCTGGGGCTCGGAATTGATAACCACAGGTCTACCTCCCTCTTGCTCCCCTGTGGAGCTGGGAGGCGGGGCATTCGTTGCCATCTTTCCTTTCCTGGGGCCCTGTGCACAGGTCCACGACTCTGCCAGCCTTACCGGGGCCTTTATGTGAGAACAGGGGAGGACTTGGCTTGTGGATGAGGAGCAAGTGGGGTGCTTTTAGTTTGGTTTGGCACTTGCTAACTGGGAAAGGTTCTTCCTCTGAATATTCCCTCACCAACCACCCTGTGTCTGAAATACCACCATTAGTTCCTCCTTGAGGGTAGGGTTTTGATGGCTTCTGCTCAGGCACAGATCTGGAAAGGGAGCCTCTCTGAGCCATTTCTCCAATGGAAAAAAAACCACAAAGTGACTCAGCTCTAGGGGTGATTAACCACTGAATTAAGTTGGGGGATATTGCATCTGGGAGCTATTCATGATGTGCCCTTAGCAAGGGAGGCCCAGAGCAATTCTATCTTTTCTAGAGAGTCTACCTGGACTACTAATATTAATAAATATATCCTGCCAGTTGGTCACTCAGCTAGCAAGACCCTGAAAGAATGGAATACAACACAGTGGATGACTGATGTCTTTCCCCTTGTTTTCCAAGCAGTGCACTAACCTCTCTACAAACGATGTTCTCTTTCAATCTTCCCAACAATCCTGTGAGGTAGACAATATTCCTACTTTACAGGAACAAAGACCAAGGCTCAGAGATGTGATTTGCCCAGCATCATGCAGCTAAATGTAGTCGTGTTAACTAACAGCTAACAACCGTTGAGCACTTACTGCTAGAGGGCTTCCTCATTCAACTCACTGAATCCTCATAACATCCTCGTAAAGGAGGTAGTGTTACCCCCTTTTAACAAATGCAGAACCTGGAGCACAGGAAGGTTAAAAGCCCCCCAAGGCATTCAGTTAGCAGATGTCAGAGCAGGGATGTCAACACAGGCAGTTCAGCTCAGCCCTGCTCTTAACCCGCATGCTGTATACTCTACATCTTTGATCCATCTGGGCCTGGTCCACAGAAATGACAGCTTGCTGTGTGCCAGGTGCATACAGCTCCCCTGGTGATCAGACCCAGGCCCTGCCCTCATGGGGCTTCCATGCCCGTCTCATTGCACCAGGACGGTATGGGGCTGGGCTAGAGCGGGGAAAGGGTTGGGATAGCCAGGAGTAGGACATCCAGAGGACACTGGGCCAGGAAGGGAGTGGCCCTGCCTTCTGTCTCCCCCTGCCTAGGGAGGCCAATCAGGAGCAACCATAACCTCACCCTTTGTGGCTGCCCTGAGGTACTCATTATCCTCTTTGGGGGATGAAAGCAAAAGGTCAGGTGTCTCCAGGGCCTGCTTATCTCTGGGACTTGGACCTCTGCAGGGTCTTGCCTCACACGCTCATTGTGGGGTTTTTCCTATCTCTGCTTCACATACACACCACAGAATGGGAGATGCTGTTGATGGATCCTATCAGAGAAGCTTCTCGCAAGGAGATTTTGAGGTCAGGATTAAGAGGCCTTAGTAGAAATTTCTGCCAGAGAGAAATCGTGCTTGACTAGGTGGCTCAGCCTTTGGAGGGCCTGGAGGGGCCTGACATGATCTGATTTGTGTTGTAACAAGCCAGCTCTGGCTGCTGGGAGGTGACAGGATTGGTGGGGCTTAAGTCTGGACTCTCTCCCCTATAGGGTCAGCCCTGCAGGAGCCCACCTCAGCCTGAGCTCTGGAAGTCTGCCCTGGATTGGAGAGGTCCCTTCTGTTCTGCATCCCTGGAGCTGGGCCTCAGCTGATCAAATTCTATCCTCAGCCTCCTCATCGGTACAATCCCCAGTGCACTGTGAGAGGATTAAATGTGTTACTATGTGAAAAGTGCTTAGCTCAGTGCCTGCTCATATTTTGCATGTGAGTGATTATTGTAATTACACCCAGCCTCATGAACACAGATGGACACCTGGGTGTGTCCTGGCTCCCTCCCCTTTACCAGCCTGCCTTGTGCCTCGATTCTCACCTGTGGGGATGGTAAGGCCAAAGTGGCAGAGTTGTATGAGGATCAGATCTCACACCCACACCCTGCCTGGCACATAGTAGCACCCTCTTCACCTAAGATCAAAGAAAATGGGTTTAAGATTTCTCAGGAACATTTTGCTCCTGCCATTTTTCCTTCCTGATTTCCCAATTGTCCACCCTCTCACGGCTACCTGCTCCCAAGCTTCCCATCCTTCAGTTCCTAGATCTAGTGTGTCTCCTTGTAGCTTCTGTCTCAACTAAGATTACCCCTTTGGCCCTTGTTCCAGCCCTCTGCCTCTGGGAAATGGCGTATCCCTTTAAGGACTTCTAACTTTACCACACCCGAATGGCAAGAGCATGGGCACCACTGGGTGCCTGTCTTTGTTCTTTATTGCCACGTGGCAGGCCTTCACACGGATGTGCTTATTTGACCCTCTGTTTTCCTAGGAGATTGGTGCCATTATCACCCCATTTAAAAGACAGAAAAACTGAGGCACAAGTGATTAAACAACTTGCCTGACCTCACAGCTAGGAAGTGGCAGGTTTCAAGTCTCAGTCTAAGCCCCAGCTCCCAGCAGCTCCATTTTCTTGCCACCGTATGACCCTAATGTTTAGAACCCATAGGAATTGGGAAGAGGAACATCTTCTTTGTCCTATGAGTGTCAGAGCTTTATTTGTTTGCCTTTTTTTAATCAAAAGATATTTTACTCCAGAGTTGGAGGAGTCTCAAATTTCCCCTGGTTCTATTCTGCTGGTGTTTCATCTCCTTCTAAGGAAGGCATTCTTTCTCAATCTCATTGAACTCTCTTATACTCAGAAATAGGCATATTTTCTCTTGCCCTATCACCTGTGGAGATGGCAAACTGCCGATCAACATGTTCTTTCACATGCTTGCAAGTAGTCTTGCGATGTCGCAGAATCTCCCGGAGCCCGTTCTTCTCTGAAGCAAGGAGGACCTGGCCCCTTTCCACCAGGCTGGTTTCCTGGCCCTGGCCCTGAGAAAAGTGTTCGGAGTTTTCCAGACTCTCTTCTTCCACTGGTTACGCACTGGACAATGAGGGTCACACGGGGTCCAAAGCAAGCTGTACTGGGGTCCTCTGCTCCTGCTCAGAATTTTATTTTAGCTTAATTTCTTATTTTCATATTCCAGAACATTTAGAAATGAAATAAAAGTGTAAAGAAGTAGGGGAAAAAAGTCATCCCTAAGACCTCCTCTTCTGACATTTTTATATAGATTAGAGCTTATGTTAAACCTGAGGGCCTGCCTATGTGCTGGGCACTGAGGGCCTGTGGCAAGGACACAGGCCTTACCCTGAGGTTCTTACAACCTGAGCTGGTACGCAGCGAGAACAGCTTTGAACAATTTCCATTTTGACCAGTATTTACTGAACATCTACTGTGACCAGGGATTCTTCTGTGCACTGGGGGCACATCAGCGAATGAAAGATTCCTGTCCTCAGTAGGGAAGGCAGATATTTAGTTGATAAATTTTTTGTTAGTGACACGAGTCGATTCTGACTCCTAGCGACTCTGTGTACAGCAGAGCCCTGCCTGGTCTTTTTGCGCCATCTTCTCATCTTCTGGCGCTATGTAAGACAATGCTCTGCTGCTCTTCACAGGGTTTTCGTGGCCAATTTTTTTGGAAGTGGGTGGCGAGGTCCTTCTTCCTAGTCTGGAAGCTCCGCTGAAACCTGTTCACCATGGTGACCCTGCTAGTATTTGAAATACCGGTGGCATGGCTTTCAGCATCACAGCAACACGCAGCCGCCACAGTATGACAACCAATAGATGGGTGATGTGGTTCTCCGACCAGGGAAACGAACCCAGGCCACAGTGTGAGAGCACGAATCTTAACCACTAGACCACCAGGGCTGCCTGACAAAGCTATAGAAAAAAGACAAGGAAGGGGGCTGGGGTGCAGGATGTGTGTGGAGAGGCTGCATATTAAATGGGGTTCAGGGTCTTAAATCTTAAGAAGGTCAGATTTGAGTCAAGACTTGAAAAAGGTGAGAGATTTAGCCATTCGGGTATGAACAGGGCATTTCAGGCAGCGGGAATAGCTAAAGCCTCAAAGAAACAAAATCCAATACAAACATCAGGAAGGGGCCACCCAAAAGATAAGGAGTCCGAGAAAGGGCCAGGGGGAGGGAGGAAGGGGGGCTTGCATGCCTATGCTAATTGCATTGTGTCTGCCCTGTTGGGTGGGGTGATGTACCCAACCCTGGCGACCAGGCTCTGCCAAAACCTCTGGGCCAACGGAAATCAACTCTGATCCAGGCTCTTTCACAACCAGGACAGGGTCTTGAGTAAGCCGCATGCTCCCTGTGCCTCAGTGGCCACATCTGTAAAAGAAGATAGGCAACATCTGGCCGCTCCCTGGTCTTCTGCCAGCCAGCCCGCTGAGTACACTTTGTCATAATAATAGCAGTAATAGTAATAACAATAATAGTAGTAATAATAATAATGTTACAAATAAGATGGTAATTGCAGCATCTTTCCAGGGTGAATAAGTTAATTATTCTTTTTTTTTTTTTTAAAGATTTTATTTATTTATTTTTTCCCCCCAAAGCCCCAGTAGATAGTTGTGTGTCATAGCTGCACATCCTTCTAGTTGCTGTATGTGGGACGCGGCCTCAGCATGGCCAGAGAAGCAGCGCGTCGGTGCGAGCCCAGGATCCGAACCCGGGTTGCCAGCAGTGGAGCATGCTCACTTAACCACTAAGCCACGGGGCCGGCCCATAAGTTAATTATTCTTATTGTTGAGATTTTTTAAAAATCAAAAGCAAGGCCATCTAACTTCTGTTGTTTCTGAGGAAAAGAAAGGCAAGAGCATGGCCTTTGGTCAGGAAAAAAAAACTGAGGTGAAAGAGGCAAAAGGCTTCCTCTCACCAGCATTTAACGGTCTTCCCTTTGTGGGAACTGCACTCCCAGGGCCCCTCTCGGCTGCTCCCTGGAGTGTTTCCTTAGCCGAGCTTCAGAACATCTGCAAGCAGCCAACTGTCAGTTTGGGAAGGTTTGGGAAGTATTATGCAAAAGGTGAAAAAACGGTCTTTGACAAATTAGAAAAAGATAAATCCTGGCAAGTTTCCTAGCCTTTAGGCTATAGGAGCCAGAAATGCAAAATTGTGTTCTCACTATCCACTGAGTTGCTACAAGGAGGGATTTGAAAGCACTGTATTGTCAGACACTTGGTTTTGCCCAAACTCCAGGACTCCGGGCCTTGTGGGTAGGGGCTGTCCCTACCCACGACAGACAGGAGTGTTTGGTTTTTCTAGTGACAGGGCAGAGGTGGGATGGGCTTGCTAGGGAAACAGGGCTAACAAAGAAAAGCACCCCCCTCCCCAGAAAGTTCATCCAGAAAGGAGAGCTTAGGTGAGGAGTCACAGAACAGGTAGGAGTCAGGATCTGAAGTCAGATTGCCAAAAGTCAAATCCCATCTGCACTTACACCTCTCTGTGCCTCAGTTTCCTCATTTGTATAATAGGTATAAAAATGATGCCTACTTCAGAGGGCAGTTATGATGATCAAGTGAATTAATACACAGGAAGTCTTTAGAATGGGAAGCAGCCAACAGTGGGTGCTTTTGTCTTTGGGTTACATGGGTTCTTTCTAACTCATGTCTGAGTGTTTTTTATTGACAGCTGCCTATATAGGGGACATTTTCCGTGTGAGCACACTTTCAGGTCATGCATCTCTCTTCTTTCTAACTGATATTTCCCTTATTTTTAAAAGAGCCACCATTTTCTAAGCCAACACTGTCTAATAGAAATGTAATGCAAGCTGCAAATGTAGGCCACCATATGTGATTTCAAATTTTCTAGTAGCCACATTTAAAAAAGTAAAATGAAACAGATGAAATTAATTTTAATAATGTTTTTAACTCAATATATCCAAAATATTATCATTTCAACATAAAATCAATGTAAAAATTATTAATGAGATTTTATGTTCTTTTTTCCTTACTACATCTTTGAAATCCAATGTATGTTTTACAAATACAGCACATCTCAGTTCAGACTAGCCACATCTCAGGCGCTCAACAGCCACATGTGGCTACCATGTTGAACAATGCAGTTCTAAATGACAGGAAGACGGTTCTTGGCAGGGAGCTTGGGTAGGCTAGTCAGGCTGGGCCCTGACTCCCCCAATCAGCACTGTGACAACCAGGAAGGCCTCTGGGATGGGGGTCTTCTGGTCTTGTGGAGCAAGGAGGATCTCAGTGCAAGCCCTACAATCCAAGAGTGTGGTTTTGAACTGGGATCTATTGAGCAAGCTCTTGCTTGACCCTAACGGTCTTTTCCTCCCTCCCCACCAACCCCATCCTCCAACTCCATCTGTCTTGAAGATTCAATTTTAAAATTAGTCTATTGATGATTATCATCCTCTATTAAGAAGCAAATGTTGGGACAATACCTTCATCGAGTATCAATTGAGACTGAGGTTATTGAGATAGAGATTAGGATGGGAAGCAGAATGCCTTTTTGGATTTTGTTTGGAAGCTCTGAGAAGTCGCACTGTTTAAAAGCCAGCAGCGATAGGAAAGCCCTGCAGAGCTGATTCTGCAGGGGCCCTGCCTTTAATGAGCCCTGTCAGCACAAGTCACTTAGCTCTAATGGGAACCTCCTTAACCAAAGGCAGCAGGTATGAAAGTGAGAGCAGACACCAACGTTCTGGGTACCTTGGGTCCGGATTTTTCTAAATGAATAATTATGAAACTGAAAACTACATCAGGAGTCCCTTAAAGTAGGAATTTTGCGGACTTGTCCTGCCCATCCATTCCCAGCAGCCCAGAAGAAGGAGAGACCACCCCCTCTTCCCCTAAGGAAACGCCCTTTGATCCTATTCAAGGAGATTTCAGTTTGGTCTTTAAAGTAGGCTGAGCCTTGGGGAAGCCTGGCTTCATTTTGAGGACAGGACCTCCTCTCTTCATCTCTCCTCTCTCATTCTGTTGTTTTAGGGTGAATTTGCACATCTTTCCTCCAATTCTTTATTATAAGTTTGTTTGAAGGGGATCTCATTTTCCTAGCTCCAACTTCTTCGAAAGAATGGAAGAAAGAAAGGAAGATCTCACTTTCACTCCATGAGTTAGTAGTATTATTACCTCTGTGGATACTCTAAAATATGTAAAGAAACTATTTTTGTTTCATTTGTGATGAGATTGAACTATCTACTTGACCCACAAATGTTCTTTCCCTTCTGTCTTCCTGACTACTACTTTTTTCCAGTCTATAGTATTCCCAGATACATTGCCTTGAGGATAATCACTTTTGTTTTTTTGAGGAAGATTGGCCCTGCCCTAACATCTGTTGCCAATCTTCCTCTTTTTTTGCATCCCAAAGCCCCAGTACATAGTTGTGTATCATAGTTGTAGAGTTGTAGCTCTTCTTTATGGGACAACGCCTCAGCATGTCCTGATGAAAAGTGAGTAGGTCTGCACCCAGGATCCCCACTGGCGAACTGCGGCCCAGTGAAGCGGAATGCGTGAACTTAGCCGCTAAACCACTGGGCGGTCCCAGGAAAATCACTTTTATCAGGCAATTCCTGAATGCTGATCTCTGCCCCAACCTCTTTAGTCTCATTGTGCCCCAAGGGAGGTTATCCAAAGAACATTCTCCATTAATAGTTTCTTTTTTTTAAGTTAAATTTTTGTCAACAATCAAAATGTTTTTGAGTGTTTTTTTTCTTGATTACTAATATGATACAATTTAATTTTGTTCCACAAACTTTGGCATAGTCTGGAAAGGATAAAGAAGAAACATTTGTCATCCTACTGTCTAGAAAACACTACTGCTAACTTTTTGGTAATCAACAGTTATTTGAGCCCATTATATTCTATACCAGTTGAAACTATATCCCTGGAATAATCTAGGTGTGAAGACAAGACTAGCACATGCAACAAACTAGAATTCATTCATTCAGTGACTTGGGGGAATGTACAGAAACACGTTAAACTAATCTAGAAGTTTATCCATTTGAGGATATCATCAAGTAAAGGTCATCAAATGTAGAGCATATCACTGAAGTCAGAAGAGCAACTGATTCTAGCAGTAGATACTATCTTTTTGGATGGAGGGTGGACAATATCCTTTCACTCTTCAACGGTGGTTAAAAGTTAAAATTCTCCATGAGAAAAATATTTACTATCTCAGTTTAATAACTATGACAAAACTTTGAAGCTTCTAAATACCATTTCACTAAGTGATTCTGTTCATTTTTCATGTTTATGACAAAGATCAAAAAAAAGGAGCCCAGAGTCCAGCAAAAAATAAGAACCAACTAAAGTGAAGTAACTTAATTGGTGAATGTGGTCAGCCTCGGAGGATTGAAATCAAAAGGCCGTTGAAGATCTGGTTGGTGTTCTGTGGTTACAAATTAAGTGGAGAGAATTTCTCTCTTCCTTAGTGACCAATAACCTTAAATATAATTGCGGGTATGTGAGTGGAATTTCAGTATGTGTGTTTTTGGGAGTAGGAGTGAGGTTGGGTTGTGAAGCCTAGGAAATATTGTCACTCTGTTTGGGAACTTGGATAGTTTGCTTATCTGCAGAGGGAGCTCAGTCTTGAGGTGGCGAATTGATGGATGGGTTACTAATTGGCTGGAATCGACAACCAAGTTAGTTCTGGGGACATCCGTGGGGCCAGACAGTGCCACAAGGTAGGGTATAAAATAAAAGCAATATGAGGAGATGAGAGGGAACCCAGTGTGCTGGCGAGTGGCATGTGCCACTTTGAATTACCAGGGCAGGACGTAGCAGGGTAATCTCTGCATGGAAGTTGATGAGGGATTTGTCCTTTATTTTAAGTCCCACTTGCCACTCTTCTACTGCCCACTTTTCCATAGTAAGCATTTATTAATTTTTTAATTAGAAAATATAATTTACTAAAGACATAAAAAAATTTAGAATAGTACTGATAGTATGTCTTGGGAAAAAGATAAAACTTAAGAAGTCAAATAAGGACTTCCTTTCTTGATTCATTTTCAAAGGGTCTGGTTCCCCCTAATCCACGTGTCCACTCCTGTTCCCTCATGTCTAAAATTTTCCCTAAGAGATTTCTTTCCAATATTTTTGATCTCTGTGAAAATATTCCCAAGAGAAGTAACACATACCCCTGTTCCCAGTTGTTTATATCAATAATATCCAGCATGTGGCTCTTCCATTGCAACTTTTGGTTCTTCAAAGCCCTATAATTTTGGCATTGGAATGTCATGTTCTACTAAACTCAAGATAGCACTTGAGAAGTTCTTTTATGCCCTTTTTTTTTTTGAAATAGAACTTATTTTTTAGAGCAGTTTTAGGTTCACAGCAAAACTGAGCAAAAGGTACAGAGATTTCCTATATACCCCCTGCCTCCTCTTTTTCTTCTCATCAAACTGTACACCCAAACTATGGTGGGGAGCTCTTTCCCTCTCCCATTCCCAGTCCAAGATTAAAATACTGAAGTTCTCAAACTTTTAGGTACTTGGCAACACCTGGGGCGGCTTCTGGACTAGGGCAGTGGAGACCTTCCACAAGGGGGGATCCTGCTCCTGGGAAACCGGATGTGTGGCTACAGTGATGAGAAGGGAGGAGCTAGTGAAGGAGCCACTGGCCCAGCTGGGATGCCCGTGAGCCTGTGCCCATTCCCAGGACATCCACGAGCAGAAGTATCAAGATACTTTTCTGTCTCGGCCACAACCTCCCCATTTACTAAAGGGGAGGATGTGGAAATGAGAGTAAAACTGAAAGAATGGGAAACTCAAAGGTGCTGAGATCCATGAATAAAGGAGGAGCTTTTAAAAAAATATATATTTTTTCCTGCAAGATCTTTTTTAAGTCAGGAGATGTTTTCTTATTTACATTGACTTCAAATAAGATTAAGATATCTTTGTAAAAGGTTGATTCTTTTTTTGTGTGTGTGCGGAAGATCAGCCCTGAGCTAACATCCATGCCAATCCTCCTCTTTTTGCTGAGGAAGACTGGCTCTGAGCTAACATCTATTGCCAATCCTCCTCCTTTTTTCCCCAAAGCCCCGGTAGATAGTTGTATGTCATAGTTGCACATCCTTCTAGTTGCTGTATGTGGGACACGGCCTCAGCACGGCCGGAGAAGCGGTGCGTCGGTGCACACCCAGGATCCGAACCCGGGCCGCCAGCAGCGGAGCGAGCGCACTTAACTGCTAAGCCATGGGGCCGGCCCCCGGTTGATTCTTTAAAAAGTGTTTTATTATGGAAATTCTCCAACATGTATTAAAGTAGGAAGACTAGTATAAAGAACCTCCATCTGCCCACTGCTCAGTTCAGCAATTATCAGCCCACTGCTATACCTCTCTCATTCCCCCTCCTCAGACTGGATTATTTAGAAGCAAATCCCAGTCATTTTCTCATTCCAAAATTACTGAAAGGAAGACTTCTGATGATTTACAAATCTTAATCTTGTTTCCTCATCATTCTTCATCTGTCACGGCACTTTGAATTAGGAAACTTGAGTTCTCGACCTGGTTTTGCCACTCACCAGCTGCGTGACCAGCAGCAAGTCATGTACCTTTCTGGACTTGCACTTTTCCCACCTAAGCGAGTGAAGTAGATGATGTCTAAGGTCTCCTCTAAGCTCATCCTTGAAGCCTCCAGAGACATATAGATTTGGTACAAAATTTGCTGTTTGTTTTTCTGGTGCAGCACCCAGTTCAAAGTCAAGACCTTCTCAGTGAAGACCCAAGTCCCAGAGGTTGCCAAGTGGAGGAATCTTCGAGTTGGAGCTTTAAAAAAGAAAAGAACCTTGGAGCCGTCCCTTGGAGCAGTTTTGTGCTGCCCTCAGTATCTCTTCTGACAACCTCAATTCATCTTAACAAGTATTCTGCTGAGATGTGAGCTGGGAAGGTTCAAGTACTGCAAAGAGATCCCCCCTTTACAAAGACCGTCCTGAGACCAACAGCTACTGAAAAATGATATTTATATTGCTTTCGGGGAATTACGTTACTTTCTTAGACAACAAAAACCTGATATCTGTCCTGTCCCAGGGTGATTGTTAAGGAATAAGGATACTCATTTTACAGGCAAATCAATTGAGTGTGAAGTAAAGTAGGTGCATTTAAAGTTGCCTAGTAAATGAAGGGTTGTCAGGAATAGAATTTGTCTTTTAAAATTATGCAAAATATGCTTATTGTAGAGGTTGAAGTTTAGGGAAATATAGGGATCCCCTTTGGTTAATGGAGGAAACTGCACAGGAAGATGGTCCCCAGCCCAGAGAAGCGTTGCCAACACGACCCTCGCAGTGTGTGCCATGGGCTTTTGTGGGCATCCTCTCATTGGTTTCCCACACCATCATTAGAACTAGATTGATGGGAGCCAAGAGTAGGTGGTCCGGCACCTCTCAGCTGGTCAGTGAGGGAGATAAGCTCGGAACCTAGGCTTCTGGCTGCCACGTGCATTTGTCCTGCTCCTCTACAGCTTGAAGAGAACTAGGGAAATGAAACTGGAGGGAGGCGACTTGCAAAAAGAAATCCTTGGCTGTCAGTGTAGTGGGAGAAGCACAAATGCTTATGAATGCTGCAAATTTTTTTAAAACATCACCATGACCCAGAGAAGGAAAAAATGAAGTACCCAAGTGGAAAAAGCCTCCAAAATTACCATTTTAAAGCACAAGCTCTAATCAGCTCAGACGTTTTTCAGGGAACGTATTGAAGCTATTGACAGAAATTATTGTTTTGGTGCCAGGGTGATAATTGGGAGATAGGGTTAAAAGGGACCAAAGATGAGAGCTGTTATTTCAAGCTGAAACCAGTATTCTGTAGCAGGGAACTCCTTGGGTTTGTGAGTTTTGGGGTTGGTGACTGCACTCGAAGGAGTCCCTGGACACACTTCCAGCTGGTTCTGAGGAGGGTCAAAATGTGCATTCTTTGTAACCCTTGTGGACTTGCACCACAGCTGCTCAGCTATTAGATTCTGAGGCCTGTCCTTAGCAGGAAATGGTAAAGGAATCAGCAGGAAGCCAAAAACAAGGGAAAGGAAACTCCTCCCTCCTGTCAAAGGACAGGGAAGAGTGAGGGTGAAAATGGAAAGTGGGAGCTGTAGGTACAGACGTGTTGAAACGGAGAGTGGTTGAATGCTGAATGGAAGTAAGGAAAAAGTATGTGCCCCAAGAGCAAGGACACGTGATAAACTGTTGTGTTCACTGTGTGACTTTACTGTGGAGCCTGTACCCAGTGTTCCTCAGTCCTCCAGAAGTCTGCTCACGATCCCCAGGACCTGGGAAAATGCTGTTCCTTTATTCGCAGGGGGCAGTGGTTTGCACGTTTTCTGTGGTCCAGCAGCCCACTACGAGTACACCCTCCCCTAGTTTCTGATTTCTGGCTTATTTGAGGCCAGAGGACCCAAAAATCAAGTTGAAAAATTTTACCAGGAGAAAGGATGAAAGTATAAATGGAATCAAATCATAAGAAATACTCAGTGTGAAAGGGCAGAGGAATGCAAAGTCATTTTTCTATTTTACCCAGTTCTTCATAACCCAAAATCCTCCCTGTATTCTTGAGGTAGAGGGAGAGCTGGTGATCCAATGGAAGAAATTGAGCCCGATAAGAAGAAACCGGTTATCTGAAATCTGACAACACTTTCTTGTAAATTAGAACTCAGCTTTGAAGTTCCACTTCTTTAGCTTGGCTCAGCAAGTTATGCTGCTCCTGATGAAAAAGACAATTATATATTTTATGTTGAAGGTGCTCAGTGATGAAAAGGCAGCACCTAGCTCCCTCATCTCATTGACAGTGCGCTGGACCCTTCATGTGAGCCATCTCGTGTTTAGCTTGTTACCTGATGAAAGGAAAAACAAACTGTGCTGAATGCTGATTCTACTGTTTTAGTGGGGAAAAAAAATTTCTGCCAGGCAAGTGGCAAACAACAAAACTTGAAAAAGCAGACCTGGGGAGAGTCCAGTGCAGTTTCATAATGGGTATGAATAGTTATTCTGCTGCCTTTTTTTAATCTTTCTGAGTTTTGATGTAGATCTCTTTCTATTTGTTCAGGAAATTGTGACGTGTTTTCTGGGCAGGGTTTGAGGTTTTGGAACCTTTTCTAAAAGGGACAGAGAGCACCCTGCTACATTTCCTAATCGTGAGGTTGGCGTGCAGGCCATAGAGCTGAAGCGAGCTGGCCACGATGCAGGTGCTTCTCCAGGGCAGTAGGCTGATCCTGGCTCTCGCCCTCATCCTCGTTTTGGATTCTTCCATTCAAGGTAAGACTCAGGAATCTTGTCCCTCTGTAATCTCCTTTGTAAGCCTCAGCGTCCACACAAATGATTCTATTCACTTTAAGGTACAAAATGTATTCTATTGTGGAAAAGTAAGCAAAGAAAAAGGATTTGGGGTGTCTGAACTCCCTAATGTGAGTTTGGTTAAGTTTGGTTCCAGGAAAAATTAAACTCTGAGGCAGGTGCGTCCCTGTAAACTCTTACGATGATTGAAATGTGCTATTTTATATTTGGATGAAAATGTATGGTTCATAAATTTTTAAGAGCTCAAGAAAGGAATATAGAAAATGACCCATGTGTCTGTTGCATAGAGGAGATGGCACCTTTGAGTGATTTGGAGATCTACCTACTGCCAAGTATCTACGTCAATCCCAAGTTTTAATACATTACAGTGGTGTCATAATTATTGTAACACTGGGAAATTCTATGTTTTTAATCAGCAAATTTGACTGCGTGTATTTTTTCTTCTTTTTTTTAACTTGGTTCTTAGTGGAAATTCAATTATGGTTAGACACAGTTAATGCAAACCCTCTCAGATTTTAAAGAAAAGCCAAAGAATTTTAGTATTTGTGTTGTTGCTCAGAGAAACATCACATTTGGAAATTTCTGTTAAAACCTAACCTTCTCTATCATTTAGGGTTGTTTAGTCAGACTGAAACAACTTAAAACCTTTAATGACAAAGGAAACGAAAATGATCAGTTTGTAAGAAAAATACAATTTCTTCTTTGGTAAATAAAGGATCATGTCCAAATAAGGCAGAAGGTCATGGCCTGATAAATAGATGGGAGAATTTATAGTAGAAAAACATTAAGTTCCCCCAAATCGTAAAGGAAATACTGAGTCATAGTGACACACATCCTGGATTTGTTTCTTCAAAGTGACTTCTAGTTGACTCGTTTTTACTTCTGGTGGAAATGAAATTGTACAGATGATCTCAGATATATTTATTATGTATTGGAAATTTATAAAGTCACTCTCATCTTATATGATTGTTGAAGAAAACAGCAGCAAGTAATGTTGCTGAAACTTTTCCACTAATCTACTTATTTTCTAAAGTATAAAACATTGTTGATTGCAGGGAGCAGGTGGATCTTTTAGGGAAAATCTTCAGCTTGATGAAATAATTCCCCAATGTGTGCTGACAAGATCCAGAGCAGTGAGGTCCATGTTTGTAGCATAGACTTGAGTGACCAGTTGGTGCTGGGTCTACCCCAACCAGAATGATATAAGTCTTTATATCGTCAAAATTTCCCAGAAATGTCACATTCCCCACTAAAATTCAAGAGGTAAAACTAGAATTAAAACAAAGACATTCCTTATGTAGTAGGTATTCATCAGAAAGAAGTGAAGAAAAGGACCATTATGAAATTGTATAAAGTACAAGCATTTATGTCATAATCTGGCAGGTTTAGCTCTTTGTGGAGAAGGAACCAAAAACGAGAGAATGAATGAACTAAAAAATTAGGGTGTTTCCAAAGGAGAAGTACACTTGGTGTTGGAATTAAGGGTTTCTGCCCACATCTGAATAAGAAGGGAAATAGACATCCACCCACAGCTGCGTGTAAGTGATGGCAGCTCAAGGCTGCAGTGCAGAGAGCCATGCCACTATTTCACCATACATCCATGTGATGCCAGATATGATTCGATAGCTTTCTTTCCCCACCATTGAAAAATTTTTACTTACTCCATTGGTTTGACTGAACTGATCAAATTAACCAGGCTTTTGGCTTGCTTTTACTGAACATATTCAAAACATCTAAGGTATTAGTTTGCTAGGGCTGCCATAACAAAGTACCACAGACTGGGAGACTTAAATAACAGAAGTTTATTTCTGCACATTTCTGGAGGCTAGAAGTCCAAGATCAAGGTGTCCGCAGGGTTAGTATCATTCTGAAGCCTCTCTCCTCGGCTGGTAGATGGCCGTCCTCTCTCTGTCTCTTCCCATGGTCTTTCCTATGTGTGTGTCTGTGTCCCAATCTCCTCTTCTTATTATGGTTATACCATATTGGATTAAGCCTCCTTCATATGACCTCCTTTTCCCCTAATTGCCTCTTTTAAGGCCCTATCTCCAAATACAGCTCCATTCTGAGGTACTGGCAGTTAGGACTTCAACATATGAATTGGGAGGGGGACACAATTCGGCCTGTATCGGTTACTATAAGTCAAACCCAAGTAAAGACATGGTGTAATACTATGTCTTCTGAGTGCAAAGAAATGGAAGTTTGGCAATGTGTGGGAGACCCTGGAGAGCACCGACGACTAATAGATTTAACGTAGAGCTCCAGGGGATTATTGATGAGGCCTGTCAATCCTAAACTCTTTTATTGCTTCTTTTTTTCAAAGATGCCCATAAAGAGAGAAAACGGAAAATCTGTGAGGAGGTGTGGCCAAGGGGGTCAGGGCCAGACCATGTGTTCACTCTACACTGTCTCCTAGATGACAGTAACGATATTGATTCCACCCATGTATGCTGCTGTTTGACTGTAAAATGATTTCGCATCTATTCTCTGGTAAATGACCATCACACTCCCTACGAGGAGGAATTAACACCAATTTATAGAGGAGAAAACTGGATCTTACATGCATCATCTCATTCACTCTTTATATCAATCTCTTGCAAAAAGTTTATGAGACTTGCCCAAGGCTCTTTACAACTAATTAGTGGCAGAACCGGTGAGCTGATTTCAAGGTCAGAGTTAACTTTCTACGGCAACTTGGCTGTCTCCTAGGTGGATTAGAGGTTTTCTTTATTTAAAATAAAAATCCTTGCTTTGACTGTAGCCCTTGCTATAGCTTACCACTGAGTTGAGGGATAGAGAGGGAGAAATTGAAAGTAAACTTAGAGCTTTTTATAGCTTGTCAAACCACGCAAGGGCGGGGGAACCCTATCCATCTTGTGGAATTGATTGGCCAGTAGGAAGCAACTTCAGCTTAGATAGTGAAGTCTGTTTGAATGCTACCAAACAATGAATCAAAATGGTCCCTGCCCACATAGCAGTTTCTGCTTAAGTTTTTCTACCACATCTGCAGTAAGTCTCCATTAAGAATAGGAAATTAGTAAATTGTGATGATGATGGGAAAAAATTGGTACTATAATTTAAAAAGATACAGATTACTAGGGTGAGTTATTTGCTGTGGTTATGTTTGTTCATAGTATTTTGGTAAAGCAGGACTAAGAACTGTGTGTGTGTATGTGTGTGAGAGAGACAGAGAGGTGAGGGGGATGATGAGTGAGGAAAGGAATTCTAAATAAAAACCATTCTTTTCCTTGGAATCCACCACAAAATTAACCAGCAGACCCCATAAGCGGGGCCTTTTAGGAAGATAACTTTTCTGTCCATGAGCATACTCCCTTTTATTTTTTAAATTATGGCAATCATAAGACATTTCTCTCAAGCAAGACAGAGTCAAGATACTCCCACAACATCAGGGGCTGGAACTGTTGAATTTTCACATCCTACCAACACCCTTGAATAGATATGTCAGGAACTTTGTCTCTGTAACCATGTTCTTTATTTCAAAGTAGATTTAGAATCAAAAGTCCCAAATTAGATAAAGTTTTTTGGGGGGAGACTTCCACCTCTGATTTCTTTATAAATTTTTAAACAGCTTTATTGAGATAGAGTTCACATACCATACAATTCACCCCTTTAAAGTGTACAATTTAATGGTTTTTTAGTATATTCACAGATGTGTGCAACCATCACCATAGGCAATTTTAGAACATTTTCATCACCTCAAAAAAGAAATACCTCTTTATAAATTTTAAAAGCTGAGATTCTGAACTCTGGGAGGAATTTTGTGTTTTAGAATTTTTTCTTTTTTACTTATTTACCAAAGTTGTATTTGTTATACCAGTAAAGAGATGTGGTCTTTCACCTGGATGCATCCTCATAAAGCATAAGTTTTATTTTTCTGTTTAACTTCCCACCTATGCAAACATTTCCTCAGCTTGATATCCAGCACATCAGCTGAGTGTAGAGGAGAATGTTTAGACCTGCTCTGTCGAAAGGCACGAGACACTTGTGGCTACTGAGCATTTGAAATGTGTGAAATGTGGCGAGTCCAAATTGAGACATGCTGTAAGTGCAAAATATACGCTAGATTTGAAGTCTTAGTATGAAAAAAAGAATGTAAAATATCCCTTAAATTTTATATTGATTAAATGTTAAATGACAATATTTGAATATATTGGTTTAAATAAAATGTATTAACATTAATTTCACTTGTTTCTTTTCACTTTTTAAAATATGACTGAATGACATTGAAAAGTCCGCATGTGGTTCGTCTTAACGTTTCTATTGGACAGCGCTGGTCTAGAAGCAGAGAGTGTGAAGACATCGCCCTCTGCTGGAAGAGATGTTGCATGTTTATCTCACCTACAGGCTTCTAAGGAGCAATTCCATGACAAACATGCTGCTTCAGGAAAGAATCAGAGAAGGAGAAAGAATGAGCTAAAACGTATTAAATACCTCCCATGTGCAAAGGCTTGTGCTAGGTGTTTCATATACTTTTACCTCTGTTAAACAGGAACTCTTGGGGCCGGCCAGGTGGTGCAAGCAGTTAAGTGTGCGCGCTTCACTGCGGCGGCCTGGGGTCCGCCGGTTCGGATCCCGGCTGCACACTGACACACTGCTTGGCAAGCCATGCTGTGGCGGCGTCCCATATAAAGTGGAGGAAGATGGGCACAGATGTTAGCCCAGGGCCAGTCTTCCTCAGCATAAAAAAAAAGAGGAGGATTGGCAGATGTTAGCACAGGGCTGATCTCCTCACAAAAAAAAAAAAAAAAACAGGAACTCTTTGGGATACTGTTACTCACATTTGAAAGATGAGTAATTGAGAATCAAAGAAGTACTAAATGGTAGAACAGGAATTTAAACTCTGGTCTCTCTACAAGCTGTCCACTCTCAGAGACAGGTTGTTGTCATCCTCTTCACCAGAGAAACTAGTATCTAATGAGCTCTGACCATGGTGCTATGTACTATTCTAAGAACCTAACATTGATATCTCATTATTTGATCTATTACTGTCCCCATTTTATGGATGAGGAAAATGAGGTACAGGGCGGTTAAGTAAACTGGTCAAGGTCACACAGCTAGTAAGGGGCAGACGTGATGTCATCTTGCTACTTTACTTCTAGCCTCCAGGCAGTGACAGAGCTAACCCATTTTGGATGACTAGCTGCCCCAGACCAGACATTGTAAGCTATATTCAGGAACCATGGGGAAGATTGTGATAGAATGGTAGTTAGGAAGGCAGAAAGGCAGGAAGGCAGGAAGGTGGGAAGGAGGGAAAGAAGGAAGGAAGAAAGGAAGACGAAGGAAGACAAAAAAAGGGAGAATATTTAGAGTCTTTCTTTTGTTTATGTTTTAAAATATTTTTTATTACAGCAATTTAGAAAACAAATGAGAAAAAATCACCAAGAGTCTACCACTATAGTCATTTTTGTGTATTTCCTTCCATTCCCCCCGAGATCTGTTTATGTAGTTGCATTAACAACTATTATGTGTACAGAGTGGTATTCTGCTTTTTTCACTCAGTTTTAAATATAGATTTTCCTATGATGCTACATAGTCTTTTCCATAACTACTGCTTTTCTTACCATTTGGTTAATATTCTCTCATATGAATGCCTCATAATTTATCTGAGTATTTTCTATTATTTTGATTATTTAGTTATTTCCTGTTTCCCTATTTTAAATAACACTAAGGTGAACAGCTTCATGTATTTTTTATATATTTTATCTATCTATATCTCTCTATATAGATATATATAAATATATATCATGTATATCTTAATGATGTGATAACTTGGCAATGCTGCATTTATAAAATTAATCAGAGATACTAGCTAGGACAACATTGAGTATGAATAGACATAATGGAGAGTGATGAGGAAAGAGGACATTTTGAGAAAGTTCTGTGGTTCTGCAGTCTTTTAAGAACAAAGTCCTTGGCCATCCTATTGAGATGTACAGTGAACCTGACCTCGGTAGAGGTTCCAGTTTTCAACCACTGATGGTTGCTGTCACAAAAGAACAGGATACAACTTGTGTATGCTATCCTAGAAACAGAGACACTCAGGGGAAAAAACATCAAAACTCCAAAATTCATTATCTCTGGGGGGTTGAGTAATGAGATTAGGGGGTAATTTTTCTTTTCTTTTGTTTGCTACATTTTTCAAAATTTTCTATAATGAATACATATTCCTTTTCTAACACAAATTTTATTTTTAAAAATTGCAACAAAAGCAGTCCAGATGTAAGTAATATTTAAATAGACTCTCCATTTTGAGGAGAGAGTAATGTGAAAGGTAGCGACCCTTCTCAACTAGTGCCTGAGTTAAAACAAAGTCAAGAAACCCTTTGACAAGTTGCTGTATGAGACCATTTATATAAAATTCTAGAAAATGCAAACTAATCTATAATGACAGAAAGCAGATTAATGGTTGTGGGGAGTTGAGGGAGAGTCAGGAGGAGGGAGGGAAAAGGGCAGGATTACAAAGGGGCACAAAGAAACTTTGGGGGGTGTTGGATATGTTCAGACTCTTGATTGTGGTGATGGTTCCATGGGTGTATACACATGTCAAAACCTGAAGTTGTACACTTTAAATATTACAGCTTATTGTATGTCAATTCCACCTTAACGAAGCTGTTAAAGAATAAAAATAATTACTTTTGAGTAAATAATGCATACATATGGCTTAATACTCAAAAGGATATGCAGTGAAAAGTCAATGTCCTTTCTTCCACTGTCTTCCAGCCACCAATTCCCTCCACAAAGGCAATCAGCTTGCTGTGTATCTTTTCAGAGGTGTTCTGTGCATATAAGCATATATGTTAATATATTCTTAAAAACACAAACACACACAAATGGTAACACACAATGCATAGTGTTCCTTAATTTTTTTTACTTAATTATATAACTCAGAGACTATTCTATATCAGTACCCAGGGAGCTGCACTGCCTCATTCTTTTAACAGCTGTATAGTTTCTTGGCTGTAACTTAATTTACTATCATTTAATTTTCCAATCTGTTGCTATTACAAAAAATGCTGCAGTGATTGTCCGTAGCACTGTTTTTTGTTTTGTTTCTTTCTTAAATAGTTGTTATCATTTACATTTTGATCTGTACAGGACAACAATGTGATGGGCTCTAAAACCACCTTTCCTGCCATTCAAGAATTCTAGACATGCCCCTTCTTGCTAGATGAATATTAACAGCACTTATGTGAATAAAGTAAGTGGTTGGGGGGGGGAGATGACGCGTTTGAACGGTGGTGAAGTAATTCTCACCACCAGGCGTCCATCCTTGCTGAATTGAGGAAAGAAGAATGTATTTCAGGAACTAATAAAGGATCTCCTGTATAACCTCATAACACCAGATTTGGAGTCTTTTCTGTAGAAATTAAACTCAAAAGAAGCTGTGACAGACTAGGATATTCCAACCTGTTGCTCCCTCTGTGAATAGAGAAGTTCTTTTTTGTTTTTTTTAGATTTTATTTTTATTTATTTATTTTCCCCCCAAAGCCCCAGTAGATAGTTGTATGTCATAGCTGCACATCCTTCTAGTTGCTGTATGTGGGACGCGGCCTCAGCATGGCCAGAGAAGCGGTGCGTCGGTGCGCGCCTGGGATCCGAACCCGGACCGCCAGCAGTGGAGCGCGCGCACTTAACCGCTAAGCCACGGGGCTGGCCCCAGCCTTGTTCTTTTGAAATCTCTGACTAGATCTGAGGGCTAAGTTTTTGTCTACTTTTCATTCCTAAGAACGCCATATGGCCCTAAAGAACAAGGGCTCTATAATGTCTCGGGTACTACTTGCTGTATTCCTTAACCTGTCTGAACATGATTTGACTCGTCTCTATAAGAAGAAGCAGGCTTTGGGGGCAGATACAGGTTTGAATCCTGGGTCGTCTACTTAGCACCTGTATGGCCTCAGTTTTCCTGTGTGTAAAATGAAGATAATAGTACAAAAATAATAATAATTAATATTATCAAGTGTTTACTGTGTGCCTGACACTATGTTAAGGTCTTTACATGCATTTTCTCATTTAATTTTGGTGACCAGCATATGAAAAAGAGATGCTATTAGTACCTTTGTCTTATAGCAGGGGCTCAGGGAAGTGAAGGTTTCACAGTTCTCACTGACAGAACTGGGACTTCCCTCCCAGTGGCTGATTGCCGAAGCCTCTTCTTACCGTAAACCCTGAGCGACTTTACAGGGGTGTTGTGAGAAGGACAAACGATGTATATGAAAGTCTGGCATGTAGTGGGTGCTCCTGTTACATTAATGATCATAAAGCCTGTCCATACCTTACCTTCTACCAAATTTAGAAACTATTTAATTAAAAATTTCTTAGGGATAGAATGATTAGAAGCTGTGTAAGAGATACTTGTTAACCACGTGTATTCCTTTTTTGGGCAGGTATTCCTGTGCAGAGAGCCAGGTACCAGTGGGTCCGCTGCAGTCCCGACAGTAATTCTGCAAACTGCATTGATGAAAAAGGACCAGTGTTTGATCTACTGCCCGGTGAATCCAACAGAATCCTCCCTCCCAGGACTGGCCCTTTTTCGTAAGTGGACTGTCTCTGATTTTACTTTCACCAACCTCTGTTGAGCTCTTGGCATGGAGGTGGGAGGGTTGTCCAGAGGTTTTTTCTTCAGGCTCTTGCTTTGGTGGTTTGGTTTTCTTCTCTGGGATTCCATGGCCCCACCTTATCCTGGATTTCCTTCTTCCCTGGCTTGTTCTTTCTCCTCCACTTGATATTTAATATGTTGGTGTGGCCGTGGCTCTGTCCTGGGCCTCTTTTCTATCTGCATGCTTTCTTTAGGTGACCTCATGCTGTTCCATGGCTTTTAATAGCAAATAAATACAATGTGTGTGTGCGTGTGTGTGTGTGTGTGTGTGTGTGTGTGTGTGTATAACTACCAAATCTGTATTTGCAGCTCTGGTCCCTTTTCCCTGACCTCATAGTCTAAACCTCATAGCCACCTGGTCTATTACTTTACACTAGTCTATTTCATTTCTCTGTATAGCATTTAGTACCACCTAATATTTTCCTGGTTTATTTATTCACATTTTATTATCTGTCTTCCCCAATAAGTTATAAACTTGAGCAGGGACCTCATCTCTCTGTTCCCATTCTATCCCAGGTACTCAGAACACTGATCACATGTTCAATAAATATTTATCGACTGCATGCATGAATGAAACTCTTAATCCGTTGTATGGCTTGTGGTTTATTATTTTCATGGAGAAAATGACCCATAGTCTGTGAAACTCAACTTTTGCCTCTAATGCTTTGTTGCCTTGTTCTGCCACTGAGGGCTGGCACCATTGCTCTGGTCTTTTGGTGCTGAGTGGACTTCTAAGCTCCACACTAAACTTCTAAGCTGAATGCACGCACTTATTTTTCGGGAGGAAATTGAATGTTAATATGCTGGCAAACATAATGCTTAACTTGTTAAAAAAAATTCTTAAGAGCAAGCTTTGTTGAAGCACTGTGAATTATTAGAAGTTTTGCAGAAATTTTAAATTAGGAAAAAATGTAATCTATCTAGGATGACTTATCTGTTTGTCTTTCTTTAGTGGGAGAAAAAGAGGTCTTTTTTTTAAAAATAAATGACTCCTTAAGTAAATTCCAAATGTAAAATTGCTATGCTAGTGATAAGAAAACCAGCATTGTTTATGTGAACCTGCAACGGGTAGATATGGAACCGATAAATGCAAAGAGCTAGGTACAATAAGTACATATAGGCAAAGACGTGGAAAGGTCTGACTTGTTTTTTGTTTTAAAGCATTGAATAACTGGGAAACTTATCACTTTTATTTTGAGCAACTGGGTGACTGCATTTATTTTCTTATCTTAAAAAAATTGTTATGGTTATCTTCCTTATGTCTCAAACTTTACTGTGTTTTTTTTTTCATTTTTCTCTCTTACTTCAGAATGACAAGATCCCAGAACTTGAATGATGTCTTCCCTCTCTCTGAGGACTATTCTGGATCAGGCTCCGGCTCTGGAGCAGGATCTGGCAGTGGCTCTGGAAATGGCTTCCTAACAGACATCGAGCAGGAATACCAACCAGTAGATGAAAATGATGCTTTTTATTACAAGTTTAGGTCTAGGGAGAGAAATCTGCCCTCAGACAACCAGGACTTGGGTCAAGATGGACCAGAAGAGAATTTTAATATATAAAAGAGAAGGTCTCCTACCTTGATGCCAGGCAATGTATTCAGTATATTTTGTGTACCATGGTTAAAAGATTAATTTTGGGACAAAAAGTTTTATAGAAATTTTAAAACACCTGAAAAAGTTTAAGTTTTATCACTTTTTTTTTTCTCATGAATTCTAAAAGCTTCCGTTATCTATCCTATTGTCCTGGAAAACACCTATGTTTCCTTTGTATCACATTCAACCAACATCACTATGAACTAACTAGACTCTTCATGTCTATAAAATTGCTTTAAAGAATAAATTACACTGTTTTTAAAAAATTCAGTTTGAGAAGCAAATTGACAGGCAGGAGTTTATACTGAAGTCTTCAGGAAGCTGATGCTGATTGTGAATTATAGATATACCCCTTTTGTTATGAAAAAACCCAGATGAAACACACAGTGAATTTAGAGTGGGCATCTGACATGTTTTACAGTGTGAAGTGTATTGTTCTAATGTTACCATTGATGTGTTTGCAGAGCTAGTGGACATCCTTTGTTTAGAAGTATAATTGCTGTTACAATTAGAAACTTAAGACCCAAATTAAAGCACATTGTGCTCTCAGGACCTCACACCACTCTCCCTTTTCTCCTGGATATCTGTGTATTTTCAAATGTTCCTCTATTAAAGCAGAAGTATAATCAAAGGGTTAAGCTGTTTGGGATCTCTTGTTGTAAACTCATGAAATAATTATTTTTGTTCAGATGTTTCTAGAAGTCTTATCAACAAAATGTCTGTAAAATTATTTTACAGTGAGAGCAAATTTTCTAACTAGAATCAAATCCTATTAACCAGCAGATAAAGAAAGCAATCATGCTGCAGCCAGAGGGTTATTCTCATCCAAGCACTTCTTCTCGAAGGCTGTTCCCATCTCTCTTCCTCTTGGTTCTGAAAAGCTTGTCAGCATCGTTGTCATGGATCCTGTTCTGTATTGTCTAGATCCCCTCTTCACAATTGAGGACTTACTCAAATTAATCTCTGCTGAAGAGAGCCACCTTGTCCAAGCTCATACCTCTTTCTCAGGGCAGCCTGCACCCAGCGACTGGTTGATGTGGGTGTATGAATGCTAGGCCCCTCCCTGAACTTGGAGCAACTCAGAAGGGCCATCACAGATTCAGAGCTCCTGGAGGGGTCAACTGAGGCTTTGTTGGCACTGCTATGCAGCTCAATGTCTTTCTTTACATAGTTTTGCTTCCTTCCTTTCCCCTCACAGGTGACTATCCTGAGAGTGCTCCCTTAGAAACTTTCTGCATGCTAGTTTTCATCTCAGAGTTTGCTCCATGGAGAACCCAACTTGGGACAGTTGGAGCCAGGACAGGTAGAAATCAGACGCTAAAATGCGATTTGCGAGCTAGATCACCTGCTTCCTGGCTGGCAAAGAGGACCCCATCCCTGGCAGTAGATGCAGCACAGGCACAGGATAGCATTGCAGTTGTTAAAACTTACATTGATGACAAACTGAGATGGTGTGCAGAGGAAGAAAGTACACCAGGGTGCAATGTATCAGGCATTTGAGAAATATGGAGAAGTAGTAATTATAAAGACAATGATATTGGATGGCTACTGCTGGAGGCAATTAATGGTTTTAAAAGAGACAGTGAAAGGCCGAGGATGATTAATTAAAAGGTAAATGTGAAAACCAATGGGCCTCTTTGGTAGCATGCTAAGAAAGTCTCTTCTGTAGTGGAAGGGTGGAAAAAGCTGAGGCCCAGGCCCAGGATGCAATCCTAAGAGTAGCAGAGTTCAGGGGCTGGCCCGTGGCTTAGTGGTTAAGTACGTGTGCTCCGCTACTGGCGGCCCCGGGTTCGGATCCCGGGCGCGCACCGACGCACCGCTTCTCCGGCCATGCTGAGGCCGTGTCCCACATACAGCAACTAGAAGGACGTGCAGCTATGACATACAACTATCTACTGGGGCTTTGGGGGAAAAAATAAATAAATAAAGTTAAAAAAAAAATAGCAGAGTTCAAGAATGTTAAATTGTCAACCTAGCCAAGTCTGTTATGCAAAGTTAGGGCCCTGATTGGGAAAAAGTAGGACCCTGAGAGATGAGGACATCTGGGTTGATACTTTCAGGTCTTAAATCCCCAGACAGTCTTGAACTCTCTGAACCTATAGTAAAGGCCCACTCCTTAAGAACTAATGCTTTCCTTTGGCTTGAAGGCCTCCTAAGAGGCCTTAAGAGGCCAGGTAGCAGTGCTCAGCCATCAAAAGCCAGATGGTGCAATTATCATAATGAACAGCAAGGTCAGAATGGAATCCAGGGGAACCTAATGGGCAAAGAGTTATGGAGATGGCATCTCTAGAGGTAAGATAGTTGGTAAGAGTTTTGCACCCATTTCCAATGTGTTGTGGGGAGTTTCCCCACACCAACCAGCAAGTCTCCGACACCAGCTGGGTGTCCTCCAATTCAACTCCATTCTGACACTAGCTACCTAGAGACAGCATCAGATTCCACAGCTTAAGGGCTCAGTCCCACAAGGCTGCCCTCCACTCCAGATGTCAATCACAAGCCCAGGTTGTTACCTGTGCTTCTGACCCACTGGCTACATGTTGGAGGTTCTAATGTCCCCCTCCTTGGGTTCGACTAATTTGCTAGAGCTTCTCACAGAACTCAGAATAACATTTTACTTACTAGATCACTGGTTTCTTATAAAAGGGTATAACTTCAGCCAGATGAAGAGACACATAGGGCAAGGTCCTGAACAAAAGAGCTTCTATCCTCATAGAATTTAGGGCCTGTCATGGTGGCACATGGACGGTTCTGTTTCCTCAACCTGGAAGCTTTCCAAACCCCATTCCTTTGGGAATTTTATGGAGGCTTCATTACATAGACAGGATTGATTAAATCACTGGCCATTGGTGACTGAACTCTTCTCCAGCCCGTCTCCCCTCCCTGGAGGTCAGGGGGTGGGATTGCAAGTTCCAACCCTCTAATCACACGCTTGGCTCCACTGGCAAACATCCTTAGGTGTGGTCCCAAAGTCATTCATTAACATAACAAAAGACACCTGTATGGCTTTCATCTCAGGAAATTCCAAGGGTTTTAGGAGCTCTATGCCAGAAACAACGAACGAAGACCAAATACATATGTTCCTTATTATAATTTTTGTTTGTTTGTTTGTTTTTTGTTTTTCCCCCAAAGCCCCAGCAGATAGTTGTATGTCATAGCTGCACATCCTTCTAGTTGCTGTATGTGGGACACGGCCTCAGCATGGCCGGAGAAGCGGTGTGTCGGTGCACGCCCGGGATCCGAACCCGGGGCCGCCAGCAGCGGAGCGCGCGCACCCAACCACCAAGCCACGGGGCCGGCCCTATGTTCCTTATTATAAATCACAATATTGCACAATATGACAGTTGGCAGCCAACAAAGGTATTGCTCAATCTATTCAATCAGAAAAATCAAGAATGAATGATCAGGAGACTTAGGGCAGTTGCCTCAAGAAAAAAGTATTAGCCCTTTGACCAGTTTCCTTACCTGAGCCAGTTTTCAGACCTGGAATCCACTGACTAAGAGAGAGGTTAGAGCTTTTGGAATAAGGACCCTGCACCATCATGGCAAGTATATGCAGCACCGATTCCTCCAATGCTTAACCAAAGGGCCTAACGGACATTTGCTCAGGTACCATATCCTGGGGAAAGGAGAATATTCAAACATTTCAAGGACAGTCAGTCACAGGGTCTGATTGACTTTGATACACAGAGACCCAAAACACCGTCATGGCCTCCTTGTTAGTGGAGCATTTGGTGGTCAGGTAATAAATGGAATCTTGACCCAGGTCTGGCTCATGGTGGTCATTTTTCCAGACTCCAAATGTGTAATTAGAATGGATGTACTTGGTAGTTAGCACAAACCCCACATTGGTTTCTTGATCTGTGTGATAGGAACTATTGTAATGGGGAAGACCAAGTGAAAACTTCTATTGCTACCACCCCCATCTGCCAATAAATCAAAAACATTTCATCCTGGGGGAATGTCAGAGATTAGTAGTACCTTTAAAAATCTGAAGAATGTAGGGATGCTGGTCCCCAATGTATCTCTATCTAATTCACCAGTCTGGGTCTTGCAAAAACCAGAATGGATCCTGGATGGTGACAGGGGACTATCACAAATTCCACCAAGTAGTAGTTCCAATTGCAGCAGCTATGCCAGATATAGTACTTTTGCTAAAGCAGAATTACACAGCTTCAGGTATGAGTAGGCAGGCACTGAGATGGCAAATGCTTTCTTTTCCATCTCTATCAAAAAAGAGGATCAGAAACAGTTTATGTTCTTTTGGAACAGATAACAGTATACATTTACAGTCTTTTCCCAAGGCTATGTTAACTCTTCTACTCTCTGTCGTAATGCAATCTGAAGAGACCTGGACTGGCTGGACATCTCACAGAATATCACAGTGGTCCACTGTATTGATGGATCATGAACCTGTGACCAGACCCCCATGTCATGCACCATTGATGCACTGATATCTCTCCCTCAGCTCACATCTGTGGCCACATAGTGGGGGTTGGTGGTGGTGTTCTCTATGGCTAACTGACAGAGTAGGAATAAGATCAAGCTTGGTTCACAGATGAATTGGCCTGGTATGTGGGTGCAAGTCAAAAATGGATGGCAGCTGCACTACCATCCAGGAGTGTCCAATCAGGAGTGTCCTTGAAAACATCTGTGAGAGGAAATCCTCCCAATTGGCAGAGCTTCAGGTGGTGTACCTGGTCATTTACTCTGTGTGGAAAGAGAAGTAGCCCAAGGTTACAATATATATAGTTTCATGGGTAGTGATGAATGTTTTGGTCAGTTGGTCAGGGGCCTAAAATAGAAAGATTGGAAGATTGGGGACTAAGAAGTCTGGGGTAAAGACATGTGAATGGACTGACGAGAGAAGATACAAAGTGTGAAAATCTTCGTATCAAATGACAATACCCATCAGAACGCATCTATCACAGAAGAGGCACTAAACAACAACGTAGACAAAATGACTTGAGCAGATGTCAGTCGGCCTCTGTCATGGGCCACCCTAATGCTGGCACGATGAACTCATGGAGGAGTAGCCAAAATGGCAGGGATGGAGGCTATGCCTGGGCTCTCACTGATGCCAAGACTGATCTAGCTACTGATGTTGCCAAATGTCCCATATGCTAGCAACATTGCTGAGCCACTGATATGGCACCATCTTTCAAGGAGACCTTGGTGGCAAGGTGACTATATTAGGCCCCTTCCACCCTGGAGGGGCCAAAGATTTGTTGTAACAGGCGTATACATGTATTCTAGGTATGGATTTGCCTTTCCTACCCATGGGGCCTCTAGGAGCATCAATACCTAAGGGCTTACATAATGTTTGATCCACCAACATGATTCTGTATATAACATTACATCAGACCAAAGGACCCACTTTACAGCAAGGAGATTCAGCAGTGGCACACGATCATGAGACCTACTGGTTCTATCACACATCACATCTTCTGGATGCTACCAACATGACAGAATGATGGAAGGGCCTGTTGAAGGCACAGCTAAGATACCAGCTTGGATATGATATACTGAGGTTGGGACACCAACTTCCAGGATGTGGTATGCATGCTAAATCAGTAACTTCTATACTGTGCTGTGTCCTTAATACGCAGAATACATGGTTCTAGGAAGCAAAGAGTGGAAGTAGGATAGGACACCCTTAACATCAAACCTACTTACGAAATTTTTGCTTCCTATTCCTGTAACTCTATGTTCTGCAGATTTAGATGTTAGAGTTCCCTAGGGGAAACGTTTCCACCAGGGGACACAGTAAGAATCCTATTGAACTTTAAGCGATGGCCATCATCATTCAGGCATTTTAAGCTCTTTGTGCCAAGGGATGAGGGGTCAAGAAGAAGAATTCACCATCTAGGTGGGGGTAATGGACCTGATCATTAGGATGAGGGAGGGCTGCTGCTGCTACACAGTGGGGACAGGGAGGACTATCTTTGACATGCAGGTGATTTACTGAAGCTTCTCTTAGTAATTCCTTACCCAGTTTTGATGGATAAATTCAGCAGCCAGGCCTGAGAAGGGCATGGTAACCAGGGGCTCAGATCCTCATGGTTGAAGGTCTGGGTCAATACTCCAACTAAGCCTCTAGACCAGTAGTGGTGTTAGCCAAGGATGAGAAAAATCTAAATTGATAACAAAGGAGGAATTTGGTGGCTATCAAGTGTAGTCTTTATACCAGCTGCAGTTCATTCCACTGATCTGCCCTTCATAAGTTTTCCCCAGGAAAAGAGCCCTCAAGTGTCCTGAAGGAACTGCTCCCAGAATTTATATGAAACAAATGGATTTGAGTGGCACAGGGGTGGACTGTTATGGATGCTGTGCTGTTCTGTTTTGCCCAGATTTCCCCTTCAGAACTGGAGGGCTTATTCCCCCAGCCACTGGGAAGGTTGGCTGATAGCTACAAGTTTTTGGATGAAGAGAGCCACATCATCCAAGAGCATGCTCTCCTCCCTGGACAGCTCACAGCCAAAGACTCATCACTGTCGGGGTATAGAGGCTCAGACTTCACACTCCACTTGGGACTACTCTGAAGGGACATCCCAGCTTCAGAATTCTTTATGGGGTCAGGTGAAGCTTTGTTGTGATTCCATTGCAGCTCAATTTATACCTGTCTAATCCTACTACTTCCGATCCTGCACAGGTGTTGATCCTAAGAACATTCCCTGATAAGCTTCCTCTATGAACCTGCTTCTCATAGAACCCAACTCATAGGAATTATCTTTATAACATTTTACTTCTGGTGACAGTTGTTAAGTTATACCCTGATCTTTCCATTAATAAATCTATCTGTGATTATTTAACAGGAACTTTATATTTATGCCCAGTAGGGTGTTACTGTCATGAGACCTGTTTTTTGGCTCCCATAGCCATGATAATATAGCAGAGAGAGTAAGGTAAGTTTTAGAAAATATACGTATTGCTTTGTGTTTTCTAGTTAAGCACTAGGTTTTACACATTTGAAGAAGGTGTAGATAGTTTAGATTGATTTTTATAAAAAAATGACACTTTTATTTTAAATGTAGAATATGTCTATCTTTGGAGAGGTCATTAGACTGATAAAAAAGATTATGAGGTTTAGAATTGCAAAGTCCTGGCTTAAATACCAATTTCACTCTTTATTAGCTTTGTAACTCAGGGCAAGTTAATTTTTCTAAGCTTGTCTAGGGAGGGCAATGTTGTGAAGGGGTTAATTGTGTGGCCTCTGGAGCCAGATCACCTGGGTTCAAAGCTCTGTCACTTACCAGATAGGTAACCTTAGATAAGTTACTTAACCTCTGTGTTCCTCAGTTTCCTCCTCTTTAAAATGAAGATAATGATAGTGCCTGCCTTACAGGTTTGTTGAGAAGATTAAATAAATTAATGTATGTAAACTACTTGGAACAATGTCCTTGAGCGAGTGATCAATAAACATGGGCTATTATCATTATCTGTACTATAGGTTAACAACATTTGCCTCCAAGGTTATGGTGAAAATTAAATGAGGCAATGTGTGAGATATGATTAGCTCAGTCCTTGGCACATAGTAAGCCCCTAAAAAACTATAGTCATGAAATGTGTGTTATAGCTACTTTGTAAGATTATTTAATTAATTTATTTTTGCTGAGGAAGATTCATCCTGAGCTAACATCCATTGCCAATTTTCCTCTTTTTTTTTTTTGCTTGAGGAAGACTAGCCCTGAGCTAACATCTGTGCCAATCTTCCTCTATTTTGTATGTGGGTTGCCACCACAGCATGGCTGATGAGTGGTGCAGGTCCACACCTGGATCCGAACCTGCAAACCTGGACTGCCAAAGCAGAGCGTGCCAAACTTAACCACTAGGCCATGGGGCTGGCCTCATGTAAGATTATTTTAAAGATGCCATCTATGTGCCAGGTACTGCACTAGGTGCTGGGGATACAGAGGAAAACAAAGACACACCAGACAGCCTTTGTCCTTGAGCTTAGAGTCTAACAGACTGAACAAGAGTGAATGTAACATGTTAGTCTTGCCCAGCACAAAGGAAGGTAGATAGATGGAAGTCAATATTCTCAGGCACAGAGGGGAAATAGTATATAACCCGTGTAGGTCCTTTATAATTCTTACTCTTTTTAACTTTTGGGTTCTATTTGTCAATCAGTCATTTACCATAATTTTTTTATAGGGGGAGGAGTTGAGGTTTCGTCCAAATTGTACTTTTGAGTAACTCTCTAATTCACAGTCACTTTTTCTCATACAATCAACAAAAACCTACTAAGGACCAACTCAGCAGGAATAAACAGTTAAGACTACTCACAATATAGTGGGGGAAAGATAAATAACTGTAGTACATTTTACATTATAGATTTTTTTTTCAAATCTGTAATAATTATAAACAAAATGCTAAGGTAGCAAAGGGAAGGAAATGATTGATTTTGCAGAAGCTTTTTGTCTCCATTCCCTCAGCATGTAGTCGGTTTTACCATTCGATTCACTGCTTAAAATAGTAATACAATTGATCTTTCAGAACTCTATTTGTCTTCTTAGGTTTATAGTAAACCAGGGTTTCTCAGCCTTGGCATTATTCACATTTTGGACAGGATATTTCTTTGTTGTAGGGGCTATCCTATGCATTGTAGGATGTTTAGTAGCATTTCTGATCTTAGTAGCACTCCCCCAGACCTGACACTCAAAAATGTCTCCAGACATTGTGAAATGCCCATTGGGGAGAAATATCCTCCCCTCTTGAGAACCACTGCACTAAACTAATGATTATTTTTTGACTAAAGTCTTATCAGTTATGTTCCCACCTTGTAATGGAATAGTATTATTTATCATTTATCATTGGTCCCTAGGAACCAGGAACTTTACAACACAATCATTCAGCTACTTTATATGTAATTTGTTACAGAGAAAAATTACATGAGTGATTTATGTACAAATCTACATATTTAGATATTTATATGTTGATTACTAGATGTTTTCTTTCTTTCTCTTCACAGGGACAAAATGCTAATAAAATGGGATTTTCAGAGAACAAGAGCTCTTGGAAATTAAAAATATAACAGTGTCTATTAGTTACCTATTGCTGGGTAATAAATTACCTCAAAATTTAGTGGCTTAAAACAACAATAAACATTTACTGTTTAACGGTTTCTGTGGATCAGAAATTTGGGAGTAGATTATCTAGGTGATTCTGGTTGGAGAGGTCTCTTATGAGATTGCAGTTAGGATGTTAGCTGGGGCTGCAGTCATCCGAAGACTTGACTGGGGTGAGAGGATCAGCTTTCCAAGATGGCTCACTCATATGGCTGGCAAGTTAGTCCTAGCTGTTCACAGGAGGCCTCAGTTCCTCACTATGTGGGCCTCTCCACTGGGCTACATGACATGGCTGCTGATTTCTCTCAGAGTGAGTGATCCAAGAGAGAGCAAATCAGAAGCAGCCTTGGAAGTCACACACCATCACTTCCACCTTATTTTTTTGGTCACATAGACCAAACTTGATAGAATTCGAGAAGAGACTACATAGAGGTATGCATCATTGGGGGCCACCTTAGAAGCTCGATACTGCAATACAGTAATAAAAAAATTATAAGGGTTTGAACATAAAATTGGGGGAAATCACCTACAAAAGGGAACAAAAAGACAGATAGATGGAAAATAGGAAAGAAAAAGTAAGAAAATGACACTGTTAATCCAAGAAGCCCAATATATGACTAACAGAAGATCCAAGAGGGGAGGAAAGAAAAGAGATGGGAGGAAATTATCGAATAAATTCAGCAAGGTTGCAAGATACAAAGTCAATATAAAAAATCATACACACACACACACACACACACAAGCATTGGATGATTGGAAAATGAAATTTAAAAATCTCATTTACAATAGTGTCAAAATAAATGCTAAGGGATAAATTTAACAAAAGATGTATAAGACCTCTACACTGAAAACTATAAAACATTACTGAGAGAAATTAAAGAAGACCTAAATAAATAGAGAAATATACCATGTTCATGGATTGGAAAGCTCAATATTGTTAAGATGTCAATTTTCCCCAAATTGAGCTATACGTTCAATTCAATTCCAATAAAAATTACAGCAGCTTTTTTCTTTTTTGTAGAAGTGGATCAACAATTCAAAAATTTATGTGGAAATACAAAGAACTTAGAACAACCAAAACATTCTTGAAAAAGAACTAAGTTGGAGTAACTACACTTCCTTACTTCAAGCCTTATATAAAGCTATAGTAATCAAGACAATGTGGTATTGCATAAAGATAGACAAATAGATCAATGAAACAGAATAAAAAGTCCAGAAATATATCCATAATTATATAGACAATAGATCTTTTACAAAGGCACCAAAGCAATTTAATGGAAAAAGGAAAGTATTTTCAACAAATGATGCTGGAACTATGTGGACACAAATAAGCCTTCAAATCCTACAGTACGTTATTTGCAAAATTTGATTTGAAATAGACCACATAGCTAAATGTAAAAGCCAAAATTCTCAGGTCATCCAAAAACATTATTAAGAAAATAAATAGGCAAGCTATAGACTGGGAGAAAATATTTGCAATTAATATATCTGATATAGGGCTGGCCCCGTGGCTTAGCGGTTAAGCACGTGTGCTCCGCTGCTAGCGGCCCGGGTTCGGATCCCGGGCGCACACCGACGCACCGCGTCTCTGGCCATGCTGAGGCCGCGTCCCACATACAGCAACTAGAAGGATGTGCAGCTATGACATACAACTATCTACTGGGGCTTTAGGGGGAAAAATAAATAAATAAATAAAATTATAAAAAAAAAAAAGAAAATTTTATAAAAAAAAAATATATATATATATCTGATATAGGACTTGTATCCAAAATATTTAATAAACTATAACTCAATAATAAGAAGACAAACCTCCCAGTAAAAGCTTGGCAAAAGTCTTGACAGACACTCACAAAGGGAGGTATGTTAATGTCCCATAAGTACATGAAAAAGTGCTTGACATCATAAATCACCAGGGAAAAGCAAGTTAAAACCACAGTGAGATAACCACACCCCCATAACAATGGCTAATATTGAAAACATTGATCATACCAAATATCGGCAAAGATGTATAGATAATAAACTTTAATATATTGCTGATGGGAAGGTAAAACGGCAAACCACTTTAGAAAATTGTGTTAGTTTCTTTTTTTTTTTTTTTAATTCTTTTCCCCCAAAGCCCCAGTAGATAGTTGTATGTCATAGCTGCACATTCTTCTAGTTGCTGTACGTGGGACCCGGCCACCGCCTGGGATCCAAACCCGGGCCGCCAGCAGCGGAGCACGCGCACTTAACTGCTAAGCCACGGGGCCAGCCCTGTGTGTTAGTTTCTTATAAAATTAAACATACACCTGTCCTAGACAGCAATTCCACTTTAGGTGTGTTCACAAAAGGACTTGTACATGAATGTTAATAGCACTTTATTCACAAAACAGATGTCCATTAACGGAAAAAAGATAAATATCCTGTGATCTATTCATACAATGGAATATTACTAAGCAATAAAAAGGGACAGACTGCTGATGCATAGAATAACATGAATGAATTTCAAAATCATTATGCTTAGCGAATGAAGAGAGACACAAAAGAGTATTTACTGTATGATTCCATTACTATGACATTATAGAACACTCAAAGCTAACCAGTATTGAAAAAAATCAGAACTATAGTTTATTCTAGGAGATGAGATTGACTGAGAGGATATAAGAAAGTTTTTTGGGTTGATGGCAGCATTCTATATCTTGATAGAGGTGTGGGTTAAATGAATGTATGCATTTGCCAAAACTGATCAAACTGTACACTTAAGACTTGCACATTTCATTATATGTAAATTATATCAATAAAAAAAGAAAAGGGGAGATAAAACATTAAGTATGGGTACATTTAAGAAAAGAACCGTATATAGTGAAAGAAACATTTGGCATTTACAATGCTAACTCAAAAAAGGAAACAAGAATATTTACCATAATTTCAGGTTCACTGGCTGAAGTTGTTAAGCAGAATATATTCTGTCTGGTCTGGAAGGTTAACAGAAAAAAGTGTTTTTATACTCATTGGCATGCTTTAAATTAGATTTTCATTTTTTCTTTTGGTGTATTTGTATTTGATTCTCTTTCCTTAGCTTTGGCTGTCAGCTCTGCAAACAGCTAGCTGCTCCTTGACACTGTCGCAGTTATCAATATGACTTTTTAGTCTTTATGAATTTGGATAAATGGCTATTTTTCTCTTAACTGGTTCCTGGTAGATAAAGGCTCAAATTATCTTTTCACCTAATACTTTTTTACCTAAACCTGGCACTTTTGCTTATGAAAGTAAACGCTTGCAAGTTAGTCACATTTTCCCACCTCTTTTTTCGCAAAGGGATAAGCATAGTGTTTTGCCTTGGCTGGCAGAACACTATGCTTCTCCCAACCTAGCTTTAACATTCTGGCTTGCCAAATATATAGATAGGTAGATAGATAAATAAATAAATAACTTTCTCAACAGTTCCCTTGGTCCCTTGTCTTTATTATGATAGCACAATTATTGGGTTTTGATTAGTAGAAAAAATACTTAGTATAAATTGGCCTCTAGTGTGACCTTCTTTGCCAGCTCTTATATATACTTGGCTTCATCAGTATTTCTTTGCTGCTACTACTTTTCTTTCATTTATTCTCTCTGATGTGTTGATATTTAAGCCCCCTAGACAAAAGTAGGCAGGACCCAGAATAGCTGTCAAGGTAATAGGCAAATCTTCTAAGTGAAAAAAAGCTATCTTCCTCTTTCATTAACAATGTCTTATTTTATGAAGAGTTGCTTTGTTTTTACTGGTTTCTTCTCAGAGTTCAAATGACAATAGCAGTGTCACTATAGTTATGAATAATACACTAAAACCTAATACACAGCTTTAAAATAGCTTTTAGAAATCACTGGACCCCATCCATCCTGATTCTATCTGACTTATTAAATGTGCTTTCACTATACTCTTATTTACTGACGTCAAGTGGGCAGTCTGATAGAGTTAAAAAGAACTCTGTACTGGGAGTCAGGAAATCAGCATCTACACTAACCAGTTGTATGGTCTTGGCCCTAGTAAAATAAAAGAGTTGGATTAGTTGATCTCCAATTAGATCTATAGCTCTAATTAAAAATTAAAACAGAATATTTATTGTGGGGTTAGAGTTTAGGCATTGCACTTGGTCAGAGAGGTGCAGGATGAAGTTGTAGCTTTTGGTCCCTTCCCAAATCCGGTAGGGAAGACAGATTATATTCAAAGGGAATAAACAGAGTGCTCTGTTGCAATGAGGGTGGAAGAAGAGAGTTCTCCTCAAGGTGGTGAAGAGATACACAGGCAAAATCAGAACATGCTGCTTTAAAATTCTGACCTAACACTCCTGCTGGATCTGGAGTTAAGAGAGAAACATCCATGGATCCCCCTCTACTCAACTGTTCTCTAACTACACGTCACCCTTCCCTTCTGTCCCTGTCATTCATGTTTTAAAGTTCATCTCTATTATTGTTGATGCTCAGGTCAGCATTATAAATGCGAGGCTTTGGCTACACTGTCTTTCCATTTCTGGAAAGAATCAAGCTTTTTCCTAGTTCAGGACCTTTGCACTTGATGTTCTTTCTGCCTGAAATGAATTTCTTCCTTCAGTTCTTTTAATAGGTGACTCACCCTTTCAGATTTCAGTTTAAATGTCACTTTCCTACCTCCCTATCTAAAAATAGCTCTTTTCCACCCATCATGTCATGTTTATTTCTTTTTATTGCTTTCTTTCTAACTGAAAATATTTTATTTAATTACTTTTTATTGACCATTTCCTACACTACAATGTAAGGTCCTTGGGGGCAAGGATCTTATTATTATTATTGTTATTGTTATTATTATTTTTGCTAACTAGCTCTAATCCCCACAGCCTAGAACACTTGGCATTTAGTGAGCACTCAATAAATATATGTTTAATGAATGAATGTTAGGATCCCAGAATCCAAATAACTGGCTCCAGCAAATACTCTCAACTATTTCACAGACTCTTACAAAAAACAATCTAAGAAGGAGAAAACATAAAACATATTCTCTAATTTATCCTTGTTTCCTTCATAGTCAGAGATAAAAGGCTTGTACTTGTTTCATTTCACATTTTATCTTCATTTATAACACACCAGCAGTAATAGAGATGAACGTTAAAACATGTATAAAGATGTTGTCCCAGTCTACCAAATAGGAATTTTACAGGTACACAAAGGAGCACATGTAGGGCTAATCCACAGATCGCTAGTTTTACAGAAATTTCTGCTTTATAAACTTGGTTTAGGATTCTTGCAGCTAAGTTCATGAAGGATATTTTTTTTAAATAATTTTATTTATTTATTTTTGTTCCCCCAAAGCCCCAGTAGATAGTTGCACATCCTTCTAGTTGCCGTATGTGGGAGGCGGCCTCAGCATGGCCGGAGAAGCGGTGCGTTGGTGCGCGCCCAGGATCCGAACCCGAGCCGCCAGCAGCGGAGCACGCGCACTTAACCGCTAAGCAACGGGGCCGGCCCGATGAAGGATATTGATATGCAATTTTCTTTGCTATAACGTCCTTGTCAGATGTTGGTATCAGGGTTATGCTGGCCTCATAAAAGAAGTTGGCAGGTGTTCTCTCTTCCTATATTTTCTTAAAAAGTTCATGTAAAAAGCTTGGTATTATTTCCTCCTTACATTTTGGTAGAACTCACCAGTGAATTCTATGGCCTAAAGGTGTTTTGGGATGCGAAGCTTTTAAATTTTGTATTCAATTTCTTTAACTGATGTCAGACTGTTCACGTTTTCTATTTCCTCTTATGTTCATTTCAGAAAGTTGTGTTTTTAAGGAAGATGTCCATTTCCTCTAGTCAAACTTATTGACATAAAAATTGTTAATATATTCCCCTATTATCCTTTTGATGTCTGTAGAATCTGAAATGTCCTCTTTTTCATTCCTAATAATGTTAATTTGTGTTTTCTCCTTTAGTATTGCTAGAGGCTTATCAATTCTAAAGAACCAACTTTTGGATTTCTTAATCTTCTCTATTGCTTGTCTATTTTCTATTCCCTTGACTTCTGTTCTTTGTTTTCTTTCTACTCTCTTAAAGTGTAATTTGTATCTTTTTATTGTAGTAAAAAACATAATATAAAATTTACCATCTTGACCATTTTTAAGGGTACAGTTAAGTAGTGTTAAGTATATTCACGTTGTTGTGAAACAGATCTCTAGAACTTTTTCACCTTGCAAATCTGAAACTCAACACCCATTAAAAAGCCCTCCCTTTTCCTCCTCCCCCTAACCTCTGGTAACCACCATGCTACTCTCTGTTTTGATGAATTTGACTATCTTACATACCTCATATAAGTGGAGTCCTATAGAATTTGCCTTTTTGTTACTGGCTTATTTCCCTTAGCATGATGTCCTTATGGTTTGTCTGTGTTGTAGCATGTGACAGGATTTTCTTCTTTTTTAAGCCCAAATAATATTCCATTCATCTGTCCATGAACATTTGGGTTGCATCTACCTGTTGGCTATTATAAATAAACATGAATGTTCCTATGTGCTATGAACATAGGCATGCAAATATCTCTTTGAGACCCTACTTTTTTGGATACACACCCAGAAGTGGGATTGCTAGATCATACGCTAGTTTTATTCTCAATTTCTTGAAGAACCTCCATACTGTTTTCCATAGGGACTGCACCATTTTGCAATCCCACCAAGAGGGCACAAGGATTCTAATTTCTCCACCTCCTTGCCCATACTTATTTTCAGTTTTTTTTTTTATAGTAACCATCCTAATGGGTGTGAGGTGATATCGTGTGGTTTTGATTTCCATTTCTCTGGTAATTAGTGATGTTGAGCATCTTTTCATATGCTTATTGGACATTTGTATATCATCTTTGAAGAAATGTCTATTCAAGTTCTTTGCCCACGTTTAATCAGGTTATTTGATTTTTTGTTATTGAGTTGTAGGAGTTCTTCATATATTCCGAATATTAAGAATATTCGTTATTGGGTTGTAGGAGTTCTTTATGTAGTTTAGATATCTTATCAGATATATGGTTTGCAAATATTTTCTTCCATTCCATATGTTGCCTTTTCACTCTGTTGTGTCCTTTGATGCACAAAAGTTTTTAAGTTTGAATGTAGTTCCATTGGTCTATTTTTGCTTTTGTTGCCTGTTCTTTTGATGTCATGGCCAAGAAATCATTACCAAGTCCAATGTTGTTGGATACTCTTCTAGGAGTTTCATATTTTTAGGTCTTATGTTTAGGTCTTTACTCCATTTTGAGTTAATTTTTGTATATGGTGTAAGGTAATGGTCAAACTTCATGCTTTTGCAAGTGGATATCCAGTTTTCCCAACACCATTTGTGGAAGAGACTCTCCTTCCCACTGAGTCACCAGGGCAACTTTGTCAAGGTCCTTTGACCATATATGCAAAGGCTTTTTATTTTTTTAATAGACTTTATTTTTTACAGCAGTTTTAGGTTCACAGCAAAATTGAGCAGAAAGTACAGAGTTCCCATATACCCTCTGCTCCTCTCTACTTGGTATATGCTCTTTTTAGCTTCCTGATGTGAACTTAGATTGCTGATTTTAAACCTTTCTTCTTTTCAAATACATGCATTTAAAGCTACAGATCTCCCTCCCAACACTACTTCAGCTATATCCCATAAACCCCGTTATGTAGTATTTTCATTACCTTTTAGATCAAATATTTTAAAATTTCCACTGATGTTTTCTTTGACATAGCAGTTGAGAATATGTTGCTTAGTTTCCAAATACTGGTGGATTCTCTGGCCATCTTTCCGTTATTTCTAGTTTAATTCTGCTGTGCCTAGGGACCATACTGTAATTTCAAGCCTCTTACACTTGGAACTTGCTTCACAGCCCTGCCTCACAAACTTGATTTTGTTTTGTTGTGATGGGATAATTATGGTGTGTTCAGAATGTCATTTCTTTTCTGCTTTGGATATGTGTAGAGAGCACTGTGGTGCTTCAACACTGTTTTGAAACCCTAGAGCAGTATTCCACCCATCTGGAGGTCCTCTAGGCTTACACTACAGTGATTAGGATGCGGTTGAAGCCAGGGTACTCTTCTGCCGCAGCATCAGAAGGCTTTTCCCCCTCTCGGAATGGCTGGGCGGTGCAACTGATCTGTGAGCCCTCTACAGCTGGGTGGAGAGTTCATGAGCTAGCCGCGTACTTTACCAAGCAACGGACGTAGCACCCTAACATTTTTTCTATTGGTCGTTTCTTCAGAGACGACAAAGCTAACAAGTTCTCAAAAACCCAGACTCTCTCAGAAAGAGAGGGAGCTGGGAAGAGTTAGAGAAAGGTGGAAGAATGCCTCATCCTGGATTAAGAGAGCACGTCTTTTGCGAGGCCTAAGGAAGCAGGGCCTCGGCTAAGAGCTCCCCTTCGCCTCCGCAGCCCAGTGACCCACCTGCGGAGAGCGCCTCCCCAACGAACCCTTCCTTTCTTCCATCTTTCCCAGCTACTCCAACTTGCAAGGCGTAGAGGAAACGGGTGTGGCAAAAAGGCCAGTCAACCAACCGCCGGTCACGTGACGGAAGAGACGGCGAGGAGGACCTCGGGCGCCTACGTCCGCCCAGGCCCCTCCCACTCACGTCATCTCAGTGGCCCCGCCTCCTCCACCGTAGGGTGGAGCTCGACGCCCCGCCTCCAAACGGCCTACCCTCGGAGGGCAAGGCTGGCCTGTAGGGCGGGGCGAGAGGCCGGAGGGGGCCGGTGCAGGGGGAAGGGAGGAGAGGAAGGGAGGGGTCACGTGCAGCCCGCGGCCCGGGGTCACGTGACGGGGCGCCGGGGCGGAGGGAGCTGGGGCTGGGAGTTCTCCTAAAGGAAGGGGAGTGAACTGGAGGGGACGCGGCGGCGGCGGCGGCGCTGACAATGGTGAGTGCGCGGCGGGCCGCGCCCTCGCCTCCAGCCTTTACGCCGGAGCGCACGGCGGGACGGCCAACGGCGGGCCCGGCGTCGCGGGGAGCTGCTGGAGGGGTCAGGCGAGCAGGGCGGGCAGCCGGGTTAGGCCTGTCTGGCCACCGCGGGGTCGGGGAAGAGCGGGCGGCGCCGCCTCTTCCCGGTCTCGGCGAGGCCTGAGCACCTGCGGGCGGCGGCGCGCTCTCCCGGCCATGTCGGAGCTTCTGCCCGGGTTCCTCGACCGGCTGTGGGGGCCCTGGCTGGGTACTCGGACCCTGCCTCTGTGGGGGCTCGCCGCTGGCTCCCCCTCCAAGGTAGCCAGTCCTTCCGCTGCTCCCGGGCAGCCTCGCTTCCCTTCACTTGGGGTGACCCGGGACTCAGGGGCTTGGTCACTCTCTTCCAGGGTGTTACGAGCTTGATAAACTCCTTGATTTTTCCTTTTTTTATCTGGGTATGATGACTTCCTGCGATTTCCTGACGCCAGTACAGCCTTGACGTTGACACTTGTAGAATAGGAGAAAAAGAAAAGGACGTTGGAATGGGGGACGTCTATAACTCGAAAGACACTAGTTTCGTGCCCGGTGGTTTAAGCATTGGCTCCCATTTTCTTCCCCAAGCCGTTTCTAGAAACTTAACGCTTTGGGATGTTGAAATGGCCTAGGGAGAGAGGAGGGAGGGAAATCAGAGTAACTAGTTAGTGGGAAGCATCAGCGTGGACACGATGGCGTTTAACTTTGTGTTGGCAATGTCGTAAAGGTTGGGTCTCATTTGGCTCTTTTATGGTAGTATTCGTTTATTCGTTTCATTGAGCAAGCATATGTTGAGCGCCTACTGTGTCATTGAGCAAGCATATGTTGAGCGCCTACTGTGTGCTGTCACACCTACCCGCTTTTCTGAAGCTAACTGGTTCAATAAACTGCTTGAAACTTCTGGCTAAAGACCAAGCTAGGTTTATTTAAAAAACGTTACTTTAAATAAGTATATTGTAAAGTCAGAAATCTTGTTGTTTTAATTAAAAAAAAAAAAGAGACATTCATTCTTAGAGCCTTTTTTTCTTTCATTCAACAAATGATTATTTAGGTCTGCCCAGAGGCCGTGAGCAAGACTGAAACAGCCCTTGCTCTCTTGTAGCATACAGTCTAGAGGGAGATAAACGTTTATTTTTGTAATTATTTGTTTAACGTGGAAATTACAGATGTCATAAATACTAAGAAGGAAGTATTGGGAGACCTTGCCTCGTCAGGGAGTTAGGGAAGGCTTCTTTAATTGAATATAATTTGCAAAGAAAACTTAAAAGGCCCTCCTATTTTTTGCTTACGTTTAAAATTATTACTTTTAATAAGCTTTTGAATTATGTTCAAGAGCAATTTATTTTCAAGTTACTTGTGAGACATAAACTAAATTGTAAAGCTTTATAACACTGAAATGGGCACAAATATATGTATGAAGATTTGCTGTTTCATTGCTTGTGTGTGGATGGGCTAAGTGAATACATTTTGAGAGTGTCCCTTCCGCCTCACCTGAGTTGCATTTCTTTATGTCAGCTGGAGTAGTGAAATTTCTTTAGTGAGAGCTAAAAAGTTTGTCTTTTAAAGTATCCACATGTAATTTTGCCAGATGGTAATGCTCAGTATTGAGTTTACAAATGATATGAAAAATCTTAAATTAACTTAAAGTCAGTAATACGAGGTTTAGGCCATGATTCGAAAATGTAAAAACAATTGCTGTGTTTTCATAGTCATATTTATTGCAGTGTAGTTATTTAAACTAAGAGTTTTAACTTGTGTGTTAATTGTCTTATATTGTCTAGTACTGCTTCTGAAACCCTCATATTCTAAATGCTCACTTGAAGATATCTTTTCCAGAAGTACTATGTAGTCTTTGACTTAAAAGATGTCAAACTGCCTTCTGTAATTTCAGCAAAAGTCTGTGTTTTGTAGGCTAACCCTCTTTACAATTTTTATTCCCTTTCCTTCTTCTAGACTTCACAGTCCTGACAATTCTGTATTTTATTTCCTCTTTACATATCAGAAGTATTATAATTTGATTGTGAATAATTAAAAAAGATTTTAATTTTATGACTTTGAAATGACAGAAGATGCACATCTTGAAATAAAAACTTCAAAAGCAAGACTTTGGGTAGAGAATCTTTTTCTTTCAACTCCTTTTAGAAGGGAATCAAAAAAGACAAACTTTTGTCCTCAGATATTTTTTTCTCTCTGTTGTCTACTTGTTAAATGTAAGACATCCACAGTTTTCTGGAGGCTTGTAAGACTAGTTCATTTTTGATGTGCCTTGTGTAAAAAACTGGATGTTAACCCAGGGCTAAATTCTCATGGTGTCATTAACTTGTTAAAGTGCTGTAATGTATTACTCAACCTATTATTATTTTGCATATGCTATTCTAGGCTTTTTTTAATACCTTCTGATCTCTCCCAATCTTAGTGTTTTGATTGTGTTGAAAAGTACGTCTACTTATGAAATACTTCATGCATACAGAAAATAATAGAGGATAATGTAGTTGTTTCCACTAACAGATGAGTAGTGTAGGTCTGTGCCCAGGAACCGAACCCGGGTATTCTGAAGCAAAGTGTGCAGAACTTAACCACTGGGCCACCAGGGCTGGCCCAACATATAGTTTTTATATACTTTCAATGCCTAGGAATTTTTAATTTTTACATATGGTGTCAAAATAAGACTTATTGTTCAATTATAATTATGTTATTGTGAAATTTTATAAGACTCTTAGTCTACTTGACAGAATTTTAATTAGTGGCAATTTTGATTTTGTTTTATTTTTGATTATTTGATCTTTTAATATCAGCTTTCAAATCCCGAGTTCAGCTCTGTGTTAAGTATATGTATGTGGAAAAGAGTTACCATAATATTTCTTTTTATCTGTAAAACAATTTTTATGGTTTTCAGATCTCATTTTTCCTGGAAGCAGCTCTGGGAAGTATTAAGGGGGAATGAGAAAATTGAATTTCATTTTCCTGCTTCTGTTTTATAACTCAAATGAAGCAGTTGTCTTCTACCCTTTCATAATGGCTCCTCCCGCAGCAGTGCCTCCCCGCCACCTTTGCTGGCTCAGTTCTTTGCACATAGTTGATAGTTAGTAAATATCAGCTGACTGATTTTGAGCTGCTATACATTCTCATATCTGTAGCCCTTAGGAGAAAATACACCATTTTGAGCAAGTTTTGAGTTTAAAACTTGGAGTATGAAAACTAACTGGGAAGGGACAGTGCATGTGACCTATCATTGATGATTTTCATTCTCTCTAAGTTCAGAATAATTTTCTGATTAAAATTAGTTTCCTGGTTTAAAATTGAGTTTATTTGTAATGTTGGTAGGAAAGATGAAGACATCTTGTCAAAAGGAAAATTTGCTGTTTGTGTCTTTGAAGTATGTCAAAAATACTAATCTAGCAATGCTTTGAGTTGATTTCTTGAAATTAAAATCCTTTTGTTAATATAGGATTAATAAAACCAAAGCAGCAAGCTCAGAATTGAGGAAAATGCTATCTCTTTTGTTCATAGTATCACCCTGTGACCTACATAGCCTTAGGAGGATCATTAGCTTGAGGACTGTTACCCTGCAAGGGCAGAACTGAGGCAATGCAAGTTCCTTGCTCTAGACTTAGCTGCTGCACTAATGCTGACTTCCTGGGGGAGGGCTAGTCTTACCAAATATTCCAGATTGTAGCTCATTTCTTTTGTGTATTCACTTATTTTTTATTATTAGGACAGTATGTGATTTATTTAAAATTAATTTAACTTTCAACAGGTATTTGCCTTTTACTAAAGGCTACACACTGCCTATAGCTACTGTGTCTTCAGCCATTAGCAAAGAAAAGGTATCTGTCCTGTGGAGTTTACAGTTCACTCAGGGTGTCAGGTACTAAATAAGCACACCAGTTATAATAAATGATGAAGTAAAACTACGTGGTGTTGTGAGACCTAAATTTGGAGAATCCAATTTTGATTAGGAAGTTAGTGAAGGCATCTTTATGGAGATGGGTCAAACTGATACTCAAAGGATGAATGAATGAAGTTAAGATTCTTGGTCTAGGACAAGGAGGAGACTGGCAGATTTCATGAACTTGAATCATTTGAGGCTGGTGTGGTTGGAGAGATGGATAGAGTGAGATATACGTAGGTCACCTTGGGGAATACAGTGTGTGTCTGTTTAAAATGACATGTCATTGAAGTAAACATTAACTAAAGAAAAGTACACAAATAAGTGTTCAGCTTGTGAGTTTTCATAAAGTGAACGTGTATCAAGCACTCAGATAAAAACAAGCAGAACATTACTAACACCCCAGAAGCTCGCTTTGTGCTTTCTTCCAACCAATTCCTGACTTCTAATACAGTACTATAATGTACGTGTTTTTGACTTTTTAATCAATGGAATCATGCAATGTGTATTCTTTTTGTCTCTGGCCTCTTTCACTCAATGTTGTGTTTGTGAGATTCATCCTTGTTGTGTGTAGTGGTATCTCATTCCATTTCCCACTGTATGAATGTAGACTAAAAATTATGTATCCATTCTCTTTTTGATGGATATTTGGACTGTTTCCTATTTGGGGCTATTATGAACGTTCTCATAATTGTCTCCTGGTTCGTGTGTATAAGAGTTTCTGTTTAGGGTAGATACCTAGGAGTGTAATTTGCTGGGTTATGGGATATGTATATCTTTAGCTTTACCAGGTAGGGCCAACTATTTTCTGAAGTAGTTGTTCAAATTTATACTCTCACCAGCCCACTGAAGGATTTTTTAACAGAGAATTATATGATCAGATTTACGTTTTTAAGAGATCACTGTGGTTGTTGTGTAGGGCAAGTAAGAAGGCATGTAGGACGAAAGGATAGAAGACTGTTCTCTGTGTAAATTTTAAAAAAGACTAGCTTTCATTAGTGACAAAAATAATCCACAACTGTATCTGATATTGGAATTGCTAATGGATTCTATATTATTACCAACTAATGTGTTTTGGCATTCATAGGCAATTGATCTTTGTCCCTTATATTTCTGTTACATTCAGGATTTACAGAAAAAGGCTTATACCTTTTCTTTGGAAAAATTCACAGAAATTTAATTAGTCTCGTCCATTAGAGCCAGTTTTATTCCAAGGGCTTACACAATGTAACACATCCTGTTCAGACCTATATAGAAGTAGATTTACAGTAAGTAGTACATTGTAATAATTCATTTGGATTGTATGAGTTTTGCTATAATGAAAGAACCTCATAGAAGTATAACTAAAGGTAACTTCAAATCCAGATGTTAAGAATTAATTTTTTAGATTTCTGGTATATGTTAGTATTTGATTATTTATAATGGTTATCTATGGAAATGATTGAAATTACAGCATGTTTAAATTTGTTTAGTTTTCTTTTTGTCTTTTTATTATTGTGGTAAAAACTATATAACATGAATTTATCTTAAGTTTTTAAGTGTATAGTACAGAATTAACTATGTGCATATTGTACTAAATTTATTTAGTTTTGATGTAAAATTTGATGTAAGTTTCCTTGTGAACTCACAGATTTGCAGTCTGTTTAACTGTAGGTCATAGGTAATTAAATTTGAATTACAAAATGTAATGAGTGACAAAACATGATAATTGTGTGCATTTTCTTTTTATTTCAGAGTTTTCTTGGAGGCTTTTTTGGTCCCATTTGTGAAATTGATGTTGTCCTTAATGATGGGGAAACCAGGAAAATGGCGGAAATGAAAACTGAAGATGGCAAAGTAGAAAAACATTATCTTTTCTATGATGGAGAATCTGTTTCAGGAAAGGTAAATCTTTTGTTTGGGAGAATTACCTAGTCGTAGGATATTAGAATTAGTCATCAAAGTGCTCTGTGCTGTTTATAAAATTGAATGATTTTATTAGAGATGGAAATTTTTTTCACAGAAGGTCAGCTAAAATCCTTGATTCATTAGAACATTTACAGGAAAGATTCTTAAACTGGAAGAGTTACAGGGACAGAGTCTAAAGTAAATTGCATACAAAATTTTGTGTTTGTGACTATGTGCATCTGTTTAACTTCAGTTTCTCCAGTGGGGCTGCAAGTCACTCAAAGTTTGTTTCTCCTTTAACGTAAAGTTGAGTTATAGATATTGGGGATAATTCTTGAGTATACCTTTCTAAAAGTTTCTTTCTTATTCTTTGTAGCTTCTCTCTCTGTACTACTACCATTGTGTCTATTGATCTCATTTCTTGGTACTCTGTAGAGGACTTAAGTACATTTGGAATGTGTCTATGCATGATGAGATGCGTTTATGATACCTTCTGTAAGATTTCACTTTTTCCCCTTTTTCTTTTCAAATGATGTATAAGATTGTTTTTATACCTTAGGGAATATGACCAATATTCATTAGTCTCTGATACTGAGGAATGGTAATATCATAGACAAAATCAAGCCATAAAACATTTGAAATAATTTTTTTAATAGAAAATATTAGTTTTTCTCCCCTGTTTGTTAAACTAATATATACACATGGGAGAAAGTTTGGGAAATAGGATAATTATCTATGGTCCCATCATATGGAAATCATTCACTGTTAAAATTTGGGTATGTTTCCTCCTAGTATCTCTGCATTAATTAATATTTACATAAGTAGTATATTAAGCATATTTTTTCCCTATTATTGGATATTTAGTTTCTATTTTTCAGGTGGCTTGTAGTATATCACCATATCTTTGGTGATACAGGCATCTATATACATATATTTTTCTCCAGATTTCTATAGGATAAGATTATTTCCTTAGAATGAATTCCTGGAAGTGAGTTGCTGGACCCAAAGACATGAATATTTGAAGGGTGTTAATACATTTTAAACTGGGAAATTTGCATCAATTCACATGTCCACTTATAATGGCTTGTTATACCCAAGGTAGCATTTTTAATCTTTGCTATTTTGATGGGCAGAAATGATATTATTCTTATAATTAACATTTCTTTGGTTACTAGATAGGTTGAACTTACGTTTATTAACCATTTTACTGCATTGTCTACTCTGGTGCTTTGCCAGATTCTTCTCTTGCCGTCTTAGTGTTGTTTCTGAAATAAAGTTTTTGGTTTTCAACTTTTCTTTCCTGGTAGTCTTCCTTTAAAAAGATGGAGAGAAACAGAAGCGCCCTCTCTCTTTAGAGAGCAGACAAAATCATCAAAAGGATGGACCATGTCAAATGAAAGAAGAGTAAAGGAAGTAGCGTTTGGTTAGTGGAAAAAGAAGACTTGTGGAAAAAGAAGACTTGTTAATGTGGTGGGGTTGCAGTGGGTAGGGACACCAATCTAGTCTTCTTTCTAGGGAGAGATTGAACCTGCGAGCATCTCAGATATTTAGTTTATAGATATGACAAGTAAGTAAATAGCTCTCCAGCGAGGTTATAAGCTTTTTAAGATCAGGGGATCAGAGTATGCTGCTGTGTTCTCCATAAGTGCATCATAGTATTGTTTATATAATAGGCTCTCACCAAATATTTATTTGGTTGGTTTATTTACTGTTTTTAAGTCTAGTAGGGAACATTCCCTGCCTGGCTTAAGGTAATTTTATGTCATCTGGGCCAATTAGGAGTTCATGGCTGATGTTTAAGGGATAAAGAAGAGGGGAATCTTTAAGGAAATAAAGGTACTTCAATGTGCTTTTTTAAAAATAGCTGGCATTCTGGCCCGGTGGCGTAGTGGTTAAGTTCGCGAGTTCCACTTCGGCAGCCCAGGGATCGCAGGTTCGGATCCTGGGCACGGACCTACTCACTGCTCATCAAGCCATGCTAAGGCAGTACCCCACATAGAAGAGCTACAACTCTACAACTATGATATACAACTAGGTACTGGGTCTTTGGGGAGAAAAAAAAAGAAAGAGGAAAATTGGCAACAGATGTTAGCGTAGGACCAATATTCCTCAAAAAGAAAATAGCTGGCGTTCAAATTACATTTTTGGAATTGCTAGAGATTGTATGTAGTCCTAATCAATAACTATAGAGTACATTTAAATAAATGATAAATCTCTTATAGGTAAATATTTTCTGTTGCTCAAAAGATAATCTGGAATCTGTTTATTGACCTGATATTTTTTTCATTTTTAACCTTTTTATTGTAAAATAAAACACATATAGAAAACCACACAAAACAAAAATAAATTATTATAGGGCATATTTTCTTGTAATCACCATTCAAGTCAAGAAGGAGAACTTTGCCAGCCACCCCATATGTCCCATCCCAATCACAGCCCCTTCCCCTCAAAAGTAACCGCTATGCTGACTTTTATAACAAACTTCCTTGTGTTCCTTAATTGTTTAGTCTTGCTCCATTAAAAAAAAATTTACATGGCTTTTAAATCTCTTTTAATCTCAGGTTGCCTCTTCATGCCTTTCTTCTTTTAATTTATCTGTTGAAGAACCTGGGCCATTTGAACTGTCGAGTTCTCTGTGATTGCGTATTCATGATACAGTTATTGCCTGTAAATTGCCAGCAGGATCTAGAGGCTTGATCAGACTGAAGTTCTGTTCTTTTGGCAAGAATATAGGTGGTGGTGTGTTTTTTCATCAAGGGGTTCGTGATGTCTGGTTTTCTCTTCCTCTCTTTTTTTCTTTTTTGCAATTGTTGTAACTGTTAATATTGACTTCTGACATACCTTTAGAACAGGTTATTAAATAGATGACTTAGGAGCACTTTGAAAAGAAAGCTTAGGGCCGGCCCGGTGGCGCAAGTGGTTAAGTGCGCGCGCTCCGCTGCGGCGGCCCGGGGTTCGCTGGTTCGGATCCCGGGTGCGCACCAACGCACCGCTTGGTAAGCCATTCTGTGGCGGCATCCCATATAAAGTGGAGGAAGATAGGCACAGATGTTAGCCCAGGGCCGTCTTCCTCAGCAAAAAAAAAAAAAAAAAAAAAAAGAGGATTGGCGGATGTTAGCTCAGGGCTGATCTCCTCACAAAAAAAAAAAAAAAAGAAAAGAAAGAGAAGAAAACAAGCATTGGTTATTTGTGATGCAGCATGGATCAATAAGAGCAGGTCTTACCATGCCAGTCTAGGTTTTTTGAAATGTCCGAGTATAATAAAAAGATAATTGGGCTAGAGTTGGAAGATCTAGCCCTGGCCTTACCTCTGTTTTGGTAGGTAACTCTGGGCAGTCATTTAACTTTCTGAATCTCACCTGTAAATTGAGGAGGTTCGACTGAATCATTGGTTTCCAAACTTGGCATTGCATTGTGGGGTTCTCTGCATAAAAATCCTTCATATATTAGATATAATCTTAGAGATCTGGGAGGTCTGACATCCCACCCAAAGCAAGAATAAATTCCTTTTATGATATTCCTGACATGTGAGCTTCTGTATGTACACTTTTTTTTTCACATTTTTTTTAAGACTTTATTTTTTTAGAGCTGTTTTAGGTTTACAACAAAATTGAGAGGGAGGTACAGAGATTTCCCATATACCCCCTGCCCTTACACATGCATAGCCTCTCCCATTATAAAGATCACTCCCCAGAATGGTACAGTTTTTACCAAGGATAAACCTACCATTGACACATCATAATCACCCAAAGTCCGTAGTTTACCTGAGGGTTCACTCTTGGTGTTGTATATTCTGTGGGTTTGGACAAATGTATAATGATGTATATCCATCATTATAATATCATACAGGATGTTTTCATTGCCCTAAAATTCCTCTTTGCTCTGCCTATTCATCTCCCCTCCAACCCCCAAAATCACTGATCTTTTTATTGTCTCTATAGTTTTGCCTTTTCCAGAATGTCATATGGTTGGAATCATACAGTATGTAGCCTTTTCAGATTGGCTTCTTTCACTTAGTAGTATGCATTTAAGGTTCCTTTATGTCTTTTCATGGCTTGATAGCTCATTTCTTTTCAGTGCTGAATAATATTCCATTGTCTGGATGTACCACAGTTTATCCATTCACCTGCTGAAAGACATTCCAGTTGCTTCCAAGTTTTGGCAGTTATGAATAAAGGTACTATAAACATCTGTGTGCAGTTTTTTGTATGGACGTAAATTTTCATCTCATTTGGATGAACACCTAGGAGCGCGCTTGCTGGAATGTATGGTAAACCTATCTTTAGCTCTGTAGGAAACTGCCAAACTGTCCTCCAAAGTAGCACTACCATTTTGCATTTCCACCAGCAAGGAATGAGAACTCCTGTCGTTCCACATCCTTGCTAGCATTTGGTGTTCTCAGTGTTCCGAATTTTGTCCATTCTAATAGGTCTGTAGTGGTTTTTCATTGTTTTAATTTGCAGTTCCCGACAAGATGATGTTGAGCATCTTTTCATATGTTTATTTGCCAAATGTATATCTTTGGTGAAATGCCTGTTCAGATCTTTTGCCTGATTTTTAATTGAGTTGTTTGTTTTCTTCTTGTTGAATTTTAAGAGTTCTTTGTGTATTTTGGATAACAGTCCTTTATCAGATGTATCTTGGGCAAGTATTTTCTCCCAGTCTATGCCTTGTCTTCTCCTCATTCTCTTAATTGTTACATGGTGTTAATTTGTATTTCCCTGGCATCTAATGAGGTTGAGCAACTTTTCATATATTTATTGGCCATTGGATATCTTTTGTGAAATGCCCATTCAAGTTTTTTTTGGCTCCTTTTTCTACTCAGTTGACTTTTTTTCTTATTGATGTATAGCATTTTTTTGTATGTTCTTGATAAGAGTCTTTTATGCTTCTTAATATAGAGTCCCTTTGTTTATGTATGTCTTTAAATATCTTCTCCCACTTGCTGGCTTGACTTTTCACTATGTTAATGGTGTCTTTTGATGAACAAATGTTCTTAATTTTAATACACTACAAATGTTATGTTTCATTTTTGTAAGAAATCTTTGCCTACCCTATGGGCATGAAGATATTCTTCTTTTTTCTTTCTCCTATAAATTTTTTTATTTTATGTTTCACATTTAGATCCTCAGTTTGCTTGGAGTTCATTTTGTTTGTATGACATAGGAGTCAAGGCTAGTTCCCCTCTCTTGCCCCCCATATGGATATCTAATTAACCCAACATTTATTGAAAAAGCCATCCTTTCCCCCACTGCACTGCGGTATCACCTTTGTCATGACTCAGAGGTTGTGTGGGTCTATTCCAGCCTTTCTGTTCTGTTCCATTGGTCTATTTGTAACACATATGTTATTTTCTTTTTAAAAAAATAGCCTTATTGATGAGGCTGGCCTGGTGGAGTAGTGGTTAAGTGCACGCGCTCTGCTTCAGTGGCCCAGGGTTTGCAGGTTCGGATCCTGGGCGTGCACTGATGCACTGCCTGTCAAGCCATGCTGTGGTGGCGTCCCATATAAAGTAGAGGAAGATGGGCACAGATGTTAGCAGGGGCCAATCTTCCTCAGCAAAAAGAGGAGGATTGGCATCGGATGTTAGCTCAGGGCTGATCTTCCTCACCAAAAAAAAAAAAAAATAGCCTTATTGAGTTATAATTCACATGCTATAAAATTCACCCTATTTAAGTGCACAATTCACTGGTTTTTACTATATTTTCAGAGTTGTGCAACTATCACCCCTATCTAATTCCATAACATTTTCATCACCCCAAAAGAAACACCTTACCATTAGCAGTCATTCCTTTGGTGCCACAGACTGAATGTTTGTGTCCTCATAAGATTCATGTGTTGAAACCTAATCCCCAGTAGGATGGTATCTGGAGGTGGGGCCTATGGGAAGAGCCCTCATGAATGAGATTAGTGCCCTAATAAAAGAGACCCCAGAGAACCCCCTTGTACCTTCTGCCACGTGAGGAGACAGTGAAAAGACAGCTGACTGTGTACCAGAGAGCGAGTTCTCACCAGACACGAAATCTGCTGACGCCTTGATCTTGAACTTCCCAGCCTCTGGAACTGTGAGCAATAAATTTCTGTCATTTATAAGCTGCCCAGTGTATAGTATTTTTTTTATAGCAGCCTGACTGGGCTAAGACACCTAGCAACCACTAATCCACAAATCTGCTTTCTTTCTCTATGGATTTGCCTATTCTGGACATTTCATATAAATAGAATCATAAAACATGTGGCCTTTTGTGTCTGGCTTCTTGCACTTAACATGATGTTTTCAAGGTTCATTTTTTTAAAAAAAATTTTGGTAAAATATATATATGTAATAAAATTTGCCATTTTAACCATTTTTAAGTATATAATTCAGTAGCATTAATTATATTCACAATGTTGGGTAACCATCACCACTTTCCAAAATTTGTTCATCACCCCAAACAGAAATTTTGTACCTATTAAGCAGTAACTACCCATTTCCCTTTTCTCACAGTCCCTGGATACCTCTAGTCTACTTTGTTTTTCTATAAATTTGCTTGTTCTAGATATTTCATATAAGTGGTCATACAAGATTTGTCCCTTTGTGCCTGCCTTGTTTCATTTAGCATAATGTTTTCAAGGTTCATTCATGCTGTAACATGTATCAAAACATTCTTTTTGTGGCCGAATAATATTCCAGTACATATCCATGTGGTATATGGATATGCCACGTTTCCTTTATCCATTCATCAGTTGAGGACATTTAGGTTTCTAGTTTTGGTTATTATGAACAATGCTGTACATATGTGTACAAGTTTTTTTTTGTGTGATTATGTTTTCATTTCTCTTGGGTCTATACCTAGGAGTGGAAGTGCCAAGTCATATGTTAATGCTACGTTTATCTTTTAAAGGAACTGCCAAACTTTTCCAAAGCAGCTGCACCATTTTACATTCTCTCCAGCAATGTATGAGGGTTCTAGTTTCTTCACATTCTGGGCAATACTTATTATTGTGTGTGTTTTTGGTTATGGCCATCTTAGCGGGTATGAAGTGGTATCTCATTATAGTTTTGATTTGCACTTCCCTACTGACTAATAATATTGAGCATCTTTTAATGTGCTTATTGGCATTTGTATACCTTCTTTGAGGAAAAATCTATTCATATCCTTTGACTATTTTTTATTGGGTTGTCTTTTTAATTGTTGAGCTGTAATAGTTCTTTATATATTCTGGATACAAGTCCTTCATCAGTTATGTTTTGCAAGTATTTTCTCCTGTAAGTTATCTTTTCACTTTCTTAAGGGTGTCTTTTGAAGCAATAAAGTTTTAAATTTTGATGAAGTCCAATTTATCTATTTTTTTTCTTTTGTTGCTCATGCTTTTTGTGTCATCTAAGAAATCATTTCCTATCCAAGGTAATGAAGATTTACACCTATGTTTTCTTCTTAGAGTTTTGTAATTGTAGCTCTTACATTTAGATCTTTGATCCATTTTGAGTTAATATTTATATACAGTGTGAGGTAGAGTTCCAACTTCATTCTTTCGTCTGTTGATATTCAGTTGTTCCAGCACTATTTGTTGAAAAGAATATTCTTTCCCCATTGAATTGTCTTGGGACACTTGTAGCATATACTTTTTAAAGTTAAAATTAATTGTTGCCTGTCAAAAGTTTTTTGGAGAGTTTTTGAAGCATTCTTTAAGACAACTGGAAATATCTAGATTATCATAAGATAAATAGGGGAATTCTTAAAAGCTACTTACTCAGGTTCTTTTTATCCTTAGAATATTTACTGCTTTGGTTCATGTCAAGTGACAGATCTTTCTTAAGTCTAGAACAGTTGGACTGTATCCTAAATTTTTTATGCTTTAAGAATACATTTAACCTAAGTTTCCCCATTTTAAAATACAGCTTGTATCACTATACCTTCTGAGTAATTTTGAGAGAGTCTTGCTGACTGTATGTTTAATTATTGAGGTACAGTGTTGTTTTTTTGAATTGTGAAAAATTTGACTAGTAATTTATCTGGGGATTTTTTGAGGGGGGTTCATTAAGTTATAATTCCTTAACCAGGACATTCTTTTAGATTGGTCAGTGATAAGTAAATTGTCTTGAAGTGGTGGTACCAGTGCCAAGCCACCTGTAGTGAATTCTACATCTATTCCTTGTTGCAAAAGTGAACAAAGGCATATGTTTAGTCTGAGATTATAGGAGTTTATAGTTTAGTTCTTTAAGCAAGGAATGTTATTGTTGTTTCTTTCATCAACATGAATATGGACCATATTCTTCTGGCAGCAGATAGAAACTAATCTTGAAGAACCACAATATCCAGCAACAGTAATGTACAGATATCTTGGTGCCTCACTGTAGATGCCCCTATAAATGGCATGTAGTACATTGATATATGTTTAAGTACAGTGTGGATAAATTTCATTCCTTAAATAGATCCTAGGGCCGGCCCTGTGGCTTGGTGGTTAAGTGCGCGCGCTGTGATGCTGGTGGCCCGGGTTCGGATCCCGGGTGCGCATCGAGGCACCACTTCTCCGTTCATCCTGAGGCCGAGTCCCACATACAGCAACTAGAAGGATGTGCAGCTACGACACACAACTATCCACTGGGGCTTTGGGGGGAAAAAATAAAATAAATAAAATCTTAAAAACTAAATAAATAAATAAATAAATAAATAAATAGATCCTGAATCCAGCATTGTTTGAGACATTTATGGACTATTATATGCTGAAGAATGAGCTTGGAGATTGGCTTGTTAGAGCAGTGAATATGTTTTATATATAGATTGTTTCCCTACAGTCTGTTTTCATAGCCTTTTAAACATATATACATAGCCTTGAGTTTCTCTGCTCAAATTACATTCATAGCAAAGGGGAAAGTAGTAACTTTCAATTGGAGAAACTTGGTCGATCACCTTGACCAAGTGATCAAAGTTAATGTCACCAATATTGGAACAAACTGGCATCATGTGCTTCCTAATAAGATACACTGGGAAGGACACAACTTCACTTCTGTGGTGTTCTTGCCAAAAATGCATAAACTGAGTCTAATGGTGATGAAACATCAAAGAAACCGAAATTGAGGGACATTCTACAAAGTAACTGACCTGTATTGTTAAAAAATGTCAAGGTCAAGAAAGGCAGTGACTGAGGAATGTTCTAGATTAAAGGAGACTAAAGAGACATAACTATATGTGATGTGTGATCCTGGATTGGAACCTGAACTGGAGGCAAAAAGGATATAAATTACCTTATTGGGACAATTGATGGAATTTGAATATAGACTATGGAATTTTATCTTTCCTGATTTTGATAATTGCACTGTAATTATGTAGGAGAAAGTCCATTTTCTTAGGAGGTACACATGAAATGTTTAGGGATAGAGAGGCATAATGTTTCTAACTTATTCTTGGTTGTGAAAGAAAAGTGTATGTATACGTGCACATGTGTATATAGAGAGAAGATGATAAAGCATATGGGACAAAATATAAACATATGCTGAATCTGAGGAGAGGTTATGTGAGATTTCCTTGTGCTGTTCCTGCAACTTTTCTGTAAGTTTGAAATTATAATAAAAGTTAAAAAGTATAACTTGAGTTGGTGTTAAAATTCTTTAATCCAGTTCACTGTCATAGTTTCATTTACTTTTTTATGCTCCCTTGCAGAATAGCTTTTAAACCAAGATGCTTAATTATGCCTTCCGATTCTGGGATCCTTCAGACTCCAGAACAGTTTGTATTAGGCTTAAAAGCAACCATGTTGTAACATCAGTGGGAGATGAGATCAAGGAAAATTTCAGAGTTTAGGCAGTTAGGTGGGAAAACAGTAACTTTGCATTTCTACCTTAATACTGTGGTTTCAAAATGTCTCTTGAAGAACTGTAAATTTTAAAAATATCAGACACAGACATGTTCAAACAAAGACATTCTAAAAAACTCTTGCCAAATTGACATTTTTTAAGGTATACTTTTTTCTATGTGCTTTATTAAATTAGAGAATAGCTCTAATTACTGCCTGGCTTATGAAATAGCTGGGGGTTATGTTTGTTTTATTTGTGGTTCGAACCTGAAATTCAACTTGATAATGTATGTGAAGCCTCTTTAAGTTCTACTTTTTTTCTTAAAATAAGTGTTTTTTTGACTTTGAAAGTATTATTTGCCTATTGTAAAAAAAAAAAAAAAAAAGTTAGAAGAAAACAAAATTACTCATAATCATACATTCCAGAAGTAACTGCTGTTAAGAGTATTTCTTTTCTGTAGTTTAAAAAAATATGATTGGCATTATACTTGTATACAATTTAACCATGCTTCTTTCATGTAATATATCATGCACATCTTCCCACATCATTGAAAATTCTTTGACCTTATTATTTTTAAACTTTAATAATATTCCATCATATGGTGTACTACAATTTATTTATTTACTTTTTTCTGAGATATTAATTTGGAAGGCAAATAACCAACTCATCCTGGTTATACATACGGAATATACAGTAGAGTGAATATTTTAATTTATATAGTTTACAAACAGAAGTAATTGGACCTCTATTTTTATTGGTCCTCGATTTCTGTTATCTTTTGAGAATTGTTTGAAAGAGCTTTTAATAGTCTTACCAGTATTTTTTATAGTAAAGAATAAATCTGGAAGTGTGCTTTTCTTTTGTATGTTAATCCTTAAATGTTTCGAATTTTATTAATTTATTTGTTTGGTGAGGAAGATTAGCCCTGAACTAACATCTGTTGCCAATCCTCCTCTTTTTGCTGAGGAAGATTGGCCCTGGGCCAACATCCATGCCCATCTTCTTCCACTTTATATGTGGGACACCTGCCACAGCATGGCTCAATGAGCAGTGTGTAGGTCTGTGCTTGGGATCTGAACCTGCAAACCCCAGGCCACCAAAGTGGAGCATGTGAACTCAACCACTATGCCACCAGACCAGCCCCTGGAATTTTATTTTTAATGTGTATGTATAGATATTTTATCAAATTAAAAATTTATAGGGGCCGGCCCTGTGGCCTAGTGGTTAAGTTCAGCATGCTCCACGTCGGCAGCCCGGGTTCGAGGGTTCAGTTCCCGGGCACGGACCTACACCACTCATTGGCGGCCATGCTGTGGTGGCGACCCACGTACAAAATAGAGGAAGATTGGCACGGATGTTAGCTTAGGGCGAATCTTCCTCGGAAAGAAAGAAAAAAAATTTATAAAATTAAGATTTCTATTTGGCAGGTATGAATATTTAGGGATTCTTAAGATTATATATTTTACTTCAAAAGTATGTAAGATAAATTATACTCAAAAGTTAAATTGTTAGATATTCGGGGCCGGCCCCATGGCGCAAGTGGTTAAGTGCGCGCGCTCCGCTGCGGCAGCCCGGGGTTCGCTGGTTCGGATCCCGGGCGCGCACCAACCCACTGCTTGGCAAACCGTGCTGTGGCGGCGTCCCATATAAAGTGGAGGAGGATGGGCACGGATGTTAGCCCAGGGCCAGTCTTCCTCAGCCAAAAAAGAGGAGGATTGGCAGATGGTAGCTCAGGGCCGATCTTCCTCATGCAAAAAAATAAAAAAAATAAAATGCCATTGTTGTAGAATTATCTGACTAGAAAACACACGTGAATAGTTGAAAGTTTTCCCTTTTTTTGATTGAGTCTTTATAGTTCTCCAGCTAGAAAGATAGATTCCTTCCTAACAAAGCAGTTGCTTTAAGTGTATGTACTATAAGTAATAGGTTCATTAGTGATTGTATATGAGTAAGTTATACCTTCTCTGGTGCTATAAGGTCATCGTGATCTAAGTGTGTGGTGGTGTCTCAAACTTCAGAAATGAATACCTCAGATAATTATATATTGCATTCATCTGGAAGGAATCTACTAGTAGGCCCACTCAAAAGATTGTTAATGTCTCTTACAATTTCATGTTTTGGCAGGTAAACCTAGCCTTTAAGCAACCTGGAAAGAGGCTAGAGCACCAAGGAATTAGAATTGAATTTGTAGGTCAAATTGGTGAGTTTTGAAATAGTATTACTTTTTTTTTTTCTTTGATAACTGAATTTGAAGAGGGTTGGATTTGGCACTTAAATAATTGAATTAGAGCTTAGCTTTGTGGAAGGAAGGAATTGATTTTGGCATAATAAAAGAAGGATTTATCTTATAAACATTAAATCAAATGTTTCTTTTAATTGTATTAAATGATATTTGATTCATCCTGCCTTTATTTGTTATTAAACTTAATTATTGAAAATAAAAGGAGTCATGTAAGCTGCCAGTCTTGAAAAATAATGCAAATAAATTAGTTGACTCACTTAAATTTCCATCTGCCTACATTTTTCACGAGCTTTACTCACAGTTACCAGTGTCACCTTCATCCCTCACTTTCTAATTACCCATGCCATTTGTCTTCCTAACCTAGTTGTGCCTGTACCCAGACGCACCTGTCAACAGAAAATTCCATGTGAAAAGGAAAGGTGTAATATCTTCTTGACTTAGATCAACTTGTGTATATTTCCATACATGTATTTCAGAGACACTCTTGATTTAGCAGGAGTTAAACTGTATAAATCTTTTGGCACTGCAGATTCAGAAAAGAGAAAAGAAAACAGGTCTTTATAATACTGTATACATGGCTAGGTTTTAAATCTAGCTTTCTAAGTTTTACTGTACATTTTTAAAGTATCAAAATTGGAAAGCGTGGATATTTGTTTACATGTTTGTTCTAGATGAGTTATACTTGAGGGGAAAATTATAGTAATTAACTGATAGTTCATTTTAGTCTTTTGTGTATTTTAGTTTTATCAAGGTAATATATTTGCCTGCCTAAAGCAAACCACAAAACACTTTTTGGGGGCCGGCCCGGTGGCGCAAGCGGTTAAGTGCGCGCGCTCCGCTGTGGCGGCCCAGGGTCCGCTGGTTGGGATCCTGGGTGCGCACCGACGCGCTGCTTGTCAAGCCATGCTCTGGCGGCGTCCCATATAAAGTGGAGGAAGATGGGCACGGATGTTAGCCCAGGGCCAGTCTTCCTCAGCAGAAAAAGAGGAGGATTGGCAGATGTTAGCATAGGGCTGATCTCACAAAAAAAAAAACAAAAAACACTTTTTGCCTTGAAGGGAGGAAGTTCAAATAATTGCTGGAAATGTGTCTCTTAAAACAGCTTCATATTGGGCAAACTCTAACTACATTAGGGAAATGAATTCATTTTTTTATAGTAGAAGTTTTCATTGGGCTGTGCTATGGGAATTTTTTTATGCCGAGGTGGAGCATAATAATAAGAAAGATAATGGAGTTCAGATCATAGCTCTAGTATATTAAAGCAGAGACAAATCCAACTAGTTCTTTTGGTAAAAATTATTTGCTTTGGAGGTAGAAGTTTGGGTTTTAATGAAATGGATATTAACAATAACTGGTCTTTTTGCTTTTTAAAATTTCTTAGAACTGTTCAATGACAAGAGTAATACTCATGAATTTGTAAACCTAGTGAAAGAACTAGCCTTACCTGGAGAACTGACTCAGAGCAGAAGTTATGATTTTGAATTTATGCAAGTTGAGAAGCCATATGAATCTTACATCGGTGCCAATGTCCGCTTGAGGTACGAATGTGTATTAGAAACCGTAGACAGAGTCAAAACCAGAAAGTAATGGCTACTATTGAATGTCTTATTAGAACTTCTGATTATAGTTCTGGACTGGAAGACTTAAGAGTTTAAAAAATTCTGTCAAATATTTTGTTTTGTCTGGATAATGCTGATCTGAGGTACTAAGAGCCTTATATCATTATAGATTTAGAGAACCCCATTATGAGAAATTTTAGTCATACACTTCCCTTGTATTAATCATCCCTTAGGTACTTCATTTGTTGTATAAATAGAATTACTCTCTAAATCCTTTAGTTTCCCAACGACTCTCATTTAGTGTATGGTTAAGAAGTGATCTAGGAAGTAGGCTTGATGGTAGCACTCCAAATTCATCTAAAAAGTATATACACTATTCTTAAAATTAGACTCTGTATTTTTTTCATGGTAGGGGCATTTATTTAACAATTAGAAGTCCTTCATGAAGTAAATGAAGTAAGTTGATTCCAAAGGAGTTGCAGCAAGGAGAAGCTGAGTTGCAGTTCAGGTTTGCTTATTTAAAACACTGAAATTTATCATAGAAGATTTAACTTGTCCTCTTTACCATTAACTTTGTAGGTATTTTCTTAAAGTGACAATAGTAAGAAGACTGACAGATTTGGTAAAAGAATATGATCTTATTGTTCACCAGCTTGCCACCTATCCTGATGTTAACAACTCTATTAAGATGGAAGTGGGTATCGAAGATTGTCTACACATAGAATTTGAATATAATAAATCAAAGTAAGTACTTTTCACAAACAGGTAACTTAGATGTTCAGGGAAAATTAAGAAATAAGCTTTTCAGGTCTTTGTAAATCTGTCAAAGTAAGGGTAGAATTGACATTAATCTGGTGTTAACAGACCAACAGAATCTCTGAGCTGAAGGAAACTTGAGGATTTTGGTCTGGCTTCCGACTCGTTGCAGGTGTCTTTCATATTCTATTCCTGATAAGTCTCTGCTTGGCCATTTTTTGTAGAGGATCTCACCATCTCAGAGGGCAGCTAATCCCTAGGTCTGTAAACATTTATGTTACTGGCCTGACATCACTTTGGCCTGGTCACCTCTTTAAAACTAAACAAAAATACTTTTTTTCTGACTACATAAGCAATACATTTTCATTATGGAAAAATCTGACAATGTAGAAAAGTCAAGTGAAGTAAAAATATCACATATTTTCACCTTACCACTTAACCACAGTTAACATCCTCTTGTATATCTTTACATGGGAGAGAGGGAGATTTATATATATATTTATATATGTTGTATTTTTACAGAAATGGGCTCTTATTTTGTTAATCGTTTAATGCCTTTTTAAACTTTATTATGGAAAATTTCAAACATGTACCAAAGCGTGTGAACAATATAATGAATCCTCATGTACTCACTGCCCAGCTCCAACAGTTATCAACACATGGTTGGATTTGTTTTATCTGTATTCAGCCCCCACACTCCCCATGGATTATATTGAAGCAAATTCCAGATACATAATTTTATCCTTAAAAATTATCTATCATTTTTAATATGACCACAATACTGTTATATCTAAAAATATTAATAATTCCTTAATATCTTCACATATCCAGTCAATGTTCACATTTCCCTAATTATCTCATAAATGTGTTCTTTTTCCTGACTTGGATTGTTTAAATCAGTATCCAAACAAGATTTGTTCAAATCCAGTGCATCCAAAACATATTGCATTTGATTATTTGACTCTTAAATCTCTTAATTTATAGGTTTTCCCCCTATTTTTTTCATTAAAGTTTATTTGTTGAAGAAATGGAAGTACACTCTTTTTTTTTTTTTTATAATTTTATTTATTTATTTTTTTTCCCCCAAAGCCCCAGTAGATAGTTGTATGTCATAGCTGCACATCCTTCTAGCCGCTGCATGTGGGACGTGGCCTCAGCATGGCCGGAGAAGCGGTGCGTCGGTGCGCGCTCGGGATCTGAACCCCGGGCCGCCAGTAGCGGAGTGCGCACACTTAACCGCTAAGCCACGGGGCCGGCCCTGGAAGTACACTCTTTTGTCTCCTTCCTTTGCACTCTTCTGTTATCTGATTTTTATTAGTTGCCACTCCCTGGTTTACATCACTGAAAATGTGATATGCAGGTCTTCAGAGTCTTAAATTATATTGTTGATAAAATTATCAGATCGTTTAGGACCTAAAGACTTTGTCATTGAAAGCCTTCCTTCAGACTGACATAATCGCATTAATCAACGCTTGGGTTATTATTTTGAGATCCAAACCTGGGAAGAAGGCTAAAAAAGCCCTCTGGATATTGTAGGGATTCTCAGATTTATTACCACATCATTTCAAGGTACACCAGGAAAGGTCGTTGATTCTTAGATATTACAGCAAGAAACTCAATCTACAGAGTCTGTCTTTGTGACCAGGTGATTTATTAGCTGCACTGTTCTAGCACTTAGAGTAATAATGACACTAAACTCTATACAAGAGTTTTTAATGTTCAAAAACATCTTCACATACTAAGTAAATATTTCAAGCATAAAAATCTCACTTTTCCATGCTGAAGTTCTTTGGAAACTAAGTTAACCTCTAAGTAAGGACTGACAATTAATTAAGCTATTTCTTCCCTCTAAAGTGTATTAATGGTTAAGTAAAAGTTTGATTCCATGTCTTCATAGTAAAATGATGAATAGTTTTTTGAAAAAAATATGAATAGTCAAAATGGTATTCTTAAATAGTTATTATCCTAAAGATGTCTAATACAGCATTTCAGGACATATTTCACTCTTTTTGTTTTTTAAACTAATATTTAGTAAGTGAGGTATATTCTTTCCCCAAAGGTATCATTTAAAGGATGTGATTGTTGGAAAAATTTACTTCTTATTAGTAAGAATAAAAATCCAACATATGGAGTTACAACTGATCAAAAAAGAGATCACAGGAATTGGTAAGTGGAAAAGAATATTTGGATTAAAATTCATGTTTTAATTGAAATTTAAAATTTTTTAAATAATTTCAATCTTTTGCTGTTACAAACAGTGCCTCAGTTAATGTCGTTTTGCATGTGTGTGGGTATGTGTGCAAGATAAAATTTTAGAAGTAGGATTGCTGTTTCAAAGGGTATATTCATTTGTAATTTTGATACACATTGCCTCGTTAGGGGTTGTACTAATTTGCTTTACTATCAGCAGTGAATATAGGAGGGTGCCTCTTCTTCCTCATAGTCTCACTAGCACAGTGTTATAAAACTTTCAGGGCCAGCCCTGGTGGCCTAGTGGTTAAGTTTGGCATGCTCTGCTTTGATGGCCCAGGTTCAGTTCCCTGGGCACGGACCTACACCACTTGTCAGTGGCTATGCTGTGGTGGCAGCTCACCTACAAAAAAAAAAGAGGAGGACTGGCAATGGACGTTAGCTCTGGGTGAATCTTCCTCAGCAGAAAAAAAACCTTTCAGCTGATCTGATGGGTAGGGGGAAGAAGTTCCCCATTGTAGTTTTAATTTAGTGTTCTCATTTTGAGTGAGAGTGAGTATCTTTTCATGTGTATAAAAACCATTTGTATTTCTTTTCTGTAAACTGCCTATCCATATCCTTTGCTTCATCTCTATTGGTTTATTAGTCTTTTCTTATTGATTTGTAGAAACTCTTTATATATTAGGGAAATCAATCTCTTTTTCTGTATTAAGAGCAGCAAAAATTGCCCCAGTTGGCTTGCTTATGGTGGTTTATGCCATGTAGAAGTTCTTGAGGTTTATGTAGTTAAATTTGTAAGTTTTTCCTTTTATGAACTCTGGGCTTTGTGCCACAATAGGAAAGGCCTTTTTCACACTGAGGTTCTAAAAATAATTTTCTGTGCTTGATTCTACTAAAATAATACATTATAGTTTGGGGATTTTGTTTACATTTTTAATTCATTTGGAATTTGTCCTGATGTAAGATATGAGGTACGGATTCAACTTGACTTTTTTCCAGATGGCTGATCAGTTGCCCCCAAATCATTTATTGGTTCATAACGGCTTTTAAATTTTAATTAGTATATAGATTTAGTTTGTCCCCTTTAACTTTGTTGATTTTTTTACTGAAAATAATTTTAGGCAACACTTTTTAAGAATTTTATAATTGGTAGTCATAATTATAAACATCTACGATTTCTTAATCTCCGTTTTTCACCTGCTAATAAAAGTTGAAGTGATTTAAAGACATGAAAACCAAACTTCAAGTTCCCATTGAAAAGAAATTATTTAAACTTTTTTTATGATTATAAAAATTATATTTGATTCTAGAAAATTTTAAATAAAAAATAATCTGTACTCATCATCCAGAACAGACTTTAGTCTTTGCATATTGTATATTTTACAACATTGAGATCATTACTATATGTTTTGGTATACTTTTTCCACTTAGCATATAATTGACTTTTTAAAAATGTCTAGGTTCAATAATTTCTTAGAGAGTGATAGGTTCAATAATTTCTTAGAGGGTGAATCCCCAAATTTAAAAGAACTATATTTCAATCAAGTATTCAGTTAGATGTTTTGTCTATGTTAAAGTTAACTAACTCTGAGAGAAAACAGTTTGGGTCTTGCAGAGAAAACTAGCATATAAATGGTTAGTTTTGATGTGTATTGCTAGTTTCTATTTTAGCAGATATTAGAAACGAGAGAAAGAATTCTGTCAAGAAGATTCTTTCTACAGTGTATATTACCTTTGGGAAGAAGGGAGTGAAACATTCAGTTGAGTAATAAGTTATGTTAAGTGTAGACCAAGAAATAGAAAAGAATGATCAACATTTTCACAAAATGGGCAGATAAATTAGTACTAAAATAATGTAGTTGGAAAATAGGAAGAAGGTATAAGGCTGGAAATTATATTCTGGAAATATTTAAATTAATATCATTTACATTATTGCGTTAGGACCCAGTACCACAACAGAAACAGAAACAATCGCTAAATATGAAATAATGGATGGTGCACCAGTAAAAGGTAACCCACTTTTCATTTACTTCTTTCGTGTTATAGGTTGTGCAAACAGCAGGGTTCATGGCAGTTTAGTTTGAAAGTATTTATTCAGTGTGAAAGTATTTGTGAATTCTTCTTACAGTGATAGTTTTTAAGATCATCTTTGTATAGATACTGAGAAGACTGTAGTAGTACCTCCTAGTCTAAAATAAGGTTTAGTTCTTAGTTTAAATTTAGAATTTAGAAGAGACATTTATATATCTCTCATCTATTTCTGTATTTGTAATATTTTGATTGTCTTGTTATAATAGTTCATCCCTGTAAATCTTTTTTACTCATGCTGAACATAAGGTACAGTATAGCTGAGCATTAATTCCTGTGGGATTTTGGAGTCCTTTTAGCCCCCAAGAAAATAAGCAGTTCATTACTAGATAACCTTCAGTGTCTAAGATAGTGAAGCCAGTAATTTATCATCTTGAATTTATGTCATTGGCTTTTTCTCAACCTGTTAGTAATTACTTCAAAAAGCAACTAGCATTTATTGAGTGCCAGCTGTAGATGAGGCATTGTACTCTCAGGTGCTCTAAAGTTCCCCACCACCCTTTGCGTTAGGCGGTAGTATCCCTTATTTTACAGATGAAACTGAGATGCAAAGAGGTTAAAAAACTTGTTAAAGGTGATATAGTGTAGGAGAGGCAGAACTTTACCTCTACTCATCTTAGATTTTCAGCTGGGACTCTTTAACAAAAAGACAGATTAATAAGAGAACAACAGGTTATTAATACACGCAGTGCACATCACGTGGGAGAAACCTCAACAAAATGTAACTCAAGGTGGTAGCTTAGAATTTCAGCTTATATAACATCTTCAAAAGAACAATACATTGGAGACAAATGACTGGACAAAGGAAAGCAGTTTTAGGCTTCCAAGGGCGGCAAACTGGGGGAAGGTAAATACATGGAAGGAAACTAATAGAGTAAGGTTTGTTTGCAGATTCCTCTGGTGCTATTCCTGGGCTGATAAGAGTCTGTCTCCAGTAAAAGGAGAATTTATATTGTGCCTTTAGGCAAAAAAGGGGGAGCCTTTTCTGCTTTTGCTCCTTCTTAATTGCCCTCAGCTCAAAATAATTTTTATGTCAAAGAGGCATATTTTGTGGTGACATATTCTGGTTTCCTTCAATAGCTAATCATTGCAGAGTTGGAGTTGGAGCCTAGGGCTTTCTGACTCTAGGACCCCATGTGTGTGTACTCTTGTTGTTATGCAACATTACTTTGTAAAATTCCAGCAGCCACAAATTTTTATGTAAAGTGATGAGTCGTATATCTTTCAGGAAATAGACATGCACAAGAAAAGTATTACATAAAAGATTCAAAGCAGAATATGCAAATAATTACCCTTAGGAAAAGAAAAGCCATGAGAATCTGAATAGCAATCTTTTTGGTAATGACCGAATGTCATCATTCTGAACATGTTTGTTGCTTTGGACGAATTAGTTAATGAGTATTCAAGAATTTATACACATGATTAGACATCTTGGTAGACTTCATGAAAGCAGAAAATAACAAAACTAAAACAGCACTTACCTGCTGGCACTGTTGTAAGCTTTTTATGTATGTTAACCCATTTAGTCCTTACAAATTCTGTATAAGATGGATATTACTGGTATTCCCCATTTCACCGATGAGGAACTTGAAACAGAATGGTTAAGTGACTTGGCCAAGGTCACACAGCCAGTAAGTTGTAGAGTTGGGATTTGAATTCAGGCATTCTGGCTCTAGAGCAGTGGTTCTCATCTAGGGGCAATTTTGCTCTCACAGGGGACATTTGGCAATGCCTGGAGACATTTTGATTGTCACACTTGGAGAATGCTATTGGTGTCTAGTGGGTAGAGGCCAGGGATGCTGCTAAACCTCCTACAGTGCATAAGACCCTACCTACAACAAAGAATTATCAGGCCCAAAATGTCAACAGTGCCAAGGCTGATAAACCCTGGCCTTAAGTTTTTATTATGCTGCAGTCTCATGAGGAACTGAAGCATTAGTATCTTCTCTATAATGCTTAGTTCTAGGTGTTATGTGACTATATTAAATCATCTTTTAGAATTAAATGGAAATTGCTTCTCTTTCAGGTGAATCAATTCCAATAAGACTATTTTTAGCAGGATATGACCCAACTCCAACAATGAGAGATGTGAACAAAAAATTTTCAGTAAGGTACTTTTTGAATCTAGTCCTTGTTGATGAGGAAGACAGAAGGTACTTCAAGCAGCAGGTACGGTGTCACCCATGCTGGTAGTTTGTTCTATGGCAGTTCTGAAAACAGCTGGAAAGCACTCACTTTTCTAAGCCTTATTGTACTGAGCAAGTGGGGGTTTCTAAGGGAAAACACTGGGTGTATTATAAGGAAGTAGGAGGGAATGGAATTGTGTTGTGATAGATCTCTTCCCAGCCATTCTGCAGGACTCCAGGATGGGCTATGATTTGGCTGGGTTTTTATTTTTCTCTTGAAAGTTATGTTTTTCATAAAAACAATACTTGGTGTTTGTTAAAAAAAAAAAAAAATCAGCTTTCCGTGCTGCTAGCACTCTCACAAACATGGTGAACGTTCCTAAAACCTGCCAGACTTTCCGTAAGACGTGTGGCAAGCACCAACCCCACAGTGACACAGTACTAGAAGGGCAAAGATTCTCTGTATGCCCAGGAAAAGTGGCGTTATGACAGGAAGCAGAGTGGTTATGGTGGGCAGACTAAGCCAATTTTCCGGAAAAAGGCTAAAACTACAAAGAAGGTTGTACTGAAGGGTGAATGTGTTGAGCAGATCTAAGAATGCTGGCTATCAAGAGATGCAAGTATTTTGAACTGGGAGGAGATAAGAAGAGAAAGGGCCAAGTGATCCAGTTGTAAGCTTCATCTTTTGTCTTATTATGAAGACAATAAAATTTTGAGGTTATGTTTAAAAAAAAAAAAATCAGGTAATAAAGAACAGAATGGGGGTCAGCCCCGTGGCTTAGTGGTTAAGTTCAGGCACTTCACTTTGGCGGCCCACGGTTTGCAGGTTCGAATCCCGGGCATGGACTAATGCACTGCTCATCAAGCCATGTGTGGTGGCATCCTATAAAGACAGTAGAGGAAGATGGGCACAGATATTAGTTCAGAGTCAGTTTTCCTCAGCAAAAAGAGGAGGATTGGCAACAGCTGTTAGCTCAGAGCCAATCTTCCTCAGGAAAAAAAAAAAACCAGAATGAAGTAGAGATCAACAATAATTCTACCACCACTGTGATTAGTTTTCCAGACAACTTTGTGTATGTGTGTTTAGATCATATTATGCATGTTGTTCTTTAATTTGCTTTTTCATTTGATAGTGTCTTGAATATTTTTCCTTTATCAATGAATATAGATTTCCATGATCATGTTTAATGACTGTATTACTTGATGAATTTAGGGGTTTCCATTTTTCCCTTATTAAACAATTCTGTTATCAATGTCCATGAGATGACCCAAATCTATTAATTTTTTTATATAAAATGTTTATTATAAAACTTGTTCTCATTTGAAAATCAATCAAAAGCCCTTGGTGAATTTGTAATGAAGATTGTGATTAGAATGGTCTTTTGTATTCTGAAACAGATTAATAAATATTTGAATGCCAGTTGACTGTTCAAAACTAAATTAGAAATTATTGTTTGCTGAGTACTGTGAGGAATACAAAAACTACCTTTTATACATATGGTTTGTCCTCAAGGTCCTCACATTGCAGATATATGGAAAAAGAACAAGCATATAAGTTAATTAACAGAAAAATTAATAGTTTAATGGTAATTTAGAAGAGAAAACTTATTCCACTAATGCTTCCATAGTGCTATATAATTAAACATAGGTAATTTATAACTTCAGAATAGATCATATGAAATTTACAATTCCCAAATCAATTACATATTGTGGCCCTATTGAGTAAGTATATTGCTTCCCATGGGCATTCATTTGGATGCTTAAATTCTGATATGTTAGTTTAAAAAAAATGAAATAGCCTTTATTAAGCAAATAATTTTAGGAATTTAGAAGAGAGAGATCTCAGGATGGATTGGTTAGGGTAAGATTTAGATAGGCAAGAAATAGGGGTTTGAAGAATATATCGGGGAAGATGTAGGGCAAGTTTATTTGGAGTGCATTGGAGGCAGAGAGTAACTCATTTTGGCTGGTGGGGGACAGGGGTCTAGGGACAGAAGGGAGTGATGTCAGTAAATTGGATAAAGGCTATGGAGGGCCTTGAATGCCTGGTTGGAGAGTTATCCTGGAGTCACTGAGAACTATTGAAGAGGATTCCAAGCAATGTTTTAGACTAATCTGGTAGTGATAGGAAGGATGGATTAGAAAGGGGCCTCAGGCAAGGGAGGCAGAGCCATCTACTAGAAGCTATTTTAGTATCTAAGGTTGAAGTGTCTAGGGCTTGAACTTGGATAATGGCAGTGGAACAGCAAACCAAAGGACAGATTTTAGGAATTTTTTAAAGCAATAATAGCTAGAACTTTGAGCCTGATTGGATTGGTGATGGTGGTGTGCTTGGGTGCTGGTGGGGGAGCCGAGTTGGCAGGAGGGGCAGTCCAAGATTAGAATTGGAAGAAAGTGGGTCAATCAGGAAAGAGCAGGGCTTGTGTAGGGAAGGATGTAATTTTGTTGTGGATAAAACTGAAGTGGCAGTATTTCCATGTGAAAATTTAAGGCATAATGTGAGAACATTAATTTGTTGATATCTTGCATTTGTTTTATTAGGAGATCATTTTATGGAGAAAAGCCCCTGAAAAACTGAGGAAACAGAGAACAAACTTTCACCAGCGATTTGAATCTCCAGAATCACAGGCATCTGCTGAACAGCCTGAAATGTGAACTGAATAGGAGAAAAAAAGGAAAACTAAAAACTCCTATATCCGTTGAGATTAAGTTTGGCAGGGTAAAGATGGTTGCAGCGTGTAGGGAGAAAAAGGCCAGAACTCCATTTATAATAGTCTTCCTTTATCTTACAGTGCTGCATTTATTTTATGATATAATGAAATGTCCTTCATGTATATACATTAAAGAAAATGCTTTCTTTGAAACACTGGAACTTTCCTAAGCTGCCGGTTTGTTTTTTTACTGCACACTTTGATTTGATGATAAGCACTCAGATATGCCTCAGCATAAACATTAAAGATTTTCATGTGAGTAGGCTGGTATTTGTAATTTTGCTTTCTTTCTGCATAACGTTGATTATAAACCCTTTTCTTCTCCTTTTTCATGCTAATGATTACCTCTTACTCTCTACATGCAAAAATTAACTATTTTGTGTTCAAATAAAATTACAAAACCTGAGTGGCCCTTACATCCTGCAAAGATTTAAAACATGGCATCTCAATATTTTTGAGAACTACATTTATGTTTTTACATATGTGTTTGAGAAATGCATATGGAGTGTTTCACTGTAGGTGCTTCTGAGTCTACCATTCCATGGCTTCCTGGATTTTATCCTCTTTTAAGTCTTCTGTGGTATGACTATTTTTTTTCCCCCAAGGGATTATGTGGCATGTCTTTGTAGCCGCCTTTTTTTTTGGCCATATTAAGTAACCATTTTGCTACTGCTATCCAGCAGGTACCACTGTCTGTTTTCTGCAATGTGGAATTGACTCTATGTTGGCATTTTAGAATTCGTTCAAACTATATAATTTTTCCATATATACTTTGAATTTGTTTTTAATTTAAGGAATTTTTTTACCACATATAAGCAAATATAACTTTCTTGACTTCACAAATATTCTCTTCCCTTTTCAGGAGAAAATTTGAGGATGGGGACTCAGGAGGACCAGTGAAGCATGTAGTTATCCAGATCTGGGGAATTTCATGTTTGTTAATCAAATTTAAACTTTATTGACTCTTTAAATTTTTTTTAACACTAAATTCAAGTCATTTGTTCAAAGTCTCTAAAAAAGAAGGCTGCAGTCATCTGTTCATATGCATGGGCTCTGATCTCAAATACACTAAATGTGGGATGTAGGAACTAAAATAAAGCCTGCTGTGTGAAACTACTTTCACTTATGGTTCATTGGTTTTTGTACCAATAATTTTTTATACACTTCAGTGCAAGTCTTGTCAGTTAACCTTACTTGATGAGTAAGCTAAGTAACCCAAATTACATTTCTTTAAACCTATTTTACTACTATGGCACTTTGATAAAATGGTCAGTAACCAACTTCTTTGCTGGCAAAAGGTTCCATGTGCCATGTGCTGGAGCATCTATTTTAAATATGGGTATCTGTGAATGGTAATGTTTTCCTTCATGTAAGTGCCTGTTCAGAGTTTCAGAATTTAAAAATGCCAAATATTTTCATGGTCACTTGCATGTAGTAATCTAGAAAATACTCGAGATTTTTGAAAACAAATTGTATTTAACCAGCCTCAAATTGTGCAACCATAGTATATAATAAAGAATTTGAAACAGATACTGAGCTGGCTATTTGAATGATTAAAATAGTCCTATTCCCAAATCTCTTCTCATTGTCAGATTTATTGTTGAGGACAGGATTGCTCAGTAGTTTAGGAAGCTATAACTGTGACCATTAGTTTTTATAAATGTTGTCAGTTTCCATTTAAAATAGCTATATAATGCTTTTCATTAGGCAGCTTAAGCCACTGTCATAAATATCAGGCTTACTCACTTTGCTTGAGACTTTGTTGCATAACCAATTTGAAAAATGAAAATTTGAATTCAGTATTTGGTGAACTGAATAAAGTTGGCCAGTTAATTAGAAATAAACTGAAAAAGAAACTTGTCTTTAATAAAGAGGACAATAGGGCCGGCCCCGTGGCTTAGCGGTTAAGTGCACGCGCTCCGCTGCTGGCGGCCCGGGTTCGGATCCCGGGAGTGCACCGATGCGCCGCTTCTCCGGCCATGCTGAGGCCGAGTCCCACGTGCGGCAGCTGGAAGGATGTGCAGCTGTGACATACAACTGTCTGCTGGGGCTTTGGGGGAAAAAAATAAAAAATTAAAAAAAAAAATAGGACAATATCTAATCCAGTGGTTGTCAACCCTGGCTGCATGTTCAAATCACTAGGAGTTTTTAAAAATATGCCAGGTCCTACCTAGACCAATAAAATTAGAATTTCAGGGGCCCAGACATCAGCATTAAAAAAAGTTACCCAGGATTGAGAACCACTGTCTAAACCATTTATATAGTTATTTCTCCACTTGTGAAGAATTTTGGGGAGGAAAAACTTTTCCTCCACCCTCTTATGTTCTTTGTTTGGGAGCCTGCTAATTAAACTGACAAAAGACAGATCAGCAAGAGAAAAGACAAATTTTAATTGAGTATAAGGGAGTTTATTAAAATGTGACAAATATATGGTTAGAAATTGGGGCTTATATATCATCTTGAGAGAGGAAAGAGAGGAGGGGGTGAAGGACACTTACAAATGACTTAATAGGGAAAGTTGCGGGGGAGAAAGGGCACTTCCAGGAAAGCAAATGACTTGTAGGAAAGGTAAATGGGCCCTTAGAATAGATGGTAGATATGATAGCATTGTGACCAAGTGCTTAGCTGTCTGGCTGACTTCTGTCTCTGGTGATAAGTTAATCTTTCCTGGTTGCTCCCTGAGGGGATTTATGAAAATTGAGTTCTGGGAGGCTCTGCTTCTAGTTAGATAGATTTCAGGAACTCAAATACCTCTACTCAAAATTTTTATGCGACAGTAGCATATTCTGGACCCCTTCAATATGGGTCACATAGTTGGAATACTCAATTCTAATTACCATGTGAGTCAGTAAAGTCTTAAGTTTAATTATGTTCCTTTTATATTCAGCTGAACCTGTTGAACATATATAAAGGCACTCGCCAGGGCTTTATACTAATCTGGATTGGAATGTAACATATTTTAAGTTTCAAATCAGACAAAGGCATAGTGAGGAAAATGTGCACCCTTAAGTATAACAGGTCTGTCTTAGGCTTGGGGTCTTCTATGAGCATAACTCTTATGTCACTCCCCTATCTAAAATCTTTTAGTGACTCAATTCCAGGATAAAGTTAAAATACCATATTGCAAAACACCCCTTCAGCTCCAGTTATGCTAGACTCTTTGGAGAATGCCCGCCCTCTTGCCTGCACTCCATCTAACTCCAGCTCTCCTGCCCAATCTTGCCTGACACCATCTCCATCTCCAAGTCAAAGAGTTAGATGTCCCTTTGTTGTGCTGCCAAGACAGCCTATGCACACTTCCAGGACTGTGCTTACCACACTTTTAAAAGACTTTTTCATTCTATGGATTTTAAGCCTCTTGAGAGCTCAGTCTGTTTTGTTTTGGTATACCTTGTGCTTATCACATAATATACACTTGATATCTGAATAAATGGATGAACATCATTTTCCTAGTGATTATAAAATTAAAGGTGTCCTCCTTTAGAAAAAAATATGGGTCCAAATGTAATAAAATTATGGATAAGAACTGTTATTGCGCCTCAGTATTAGAATAAAGGAAACAGCCTAGCTTCCCTAGGAGTGTTGTCAGGCCCTGGAGAGAAAGCAAGACAGAGCAGAGCAGGACCATGTGGGTGCTACCTACGAATTCCACAAATGCATCTGATAGTTGCCCCCTCCCTAGGTTTGGGGAAACTGGACCAAATAATTTCTAAGACCCTTCCTGCTCTAAATTCCATGATTCTAAGAGTAAATCTTAAAAATTCACTTGGAAAAACAATTTAATATCTAGATCATGATAAACTTACATCAGAAAAATACTATAAACTTTAGATTACAGAATTTGGTAGGCAAGATGTGAGGGGGAGAAATCTACAAGGACATGCTTTTGTGAAAACTTCTATACGAGGTTTTGTTAATAGCAAAGGCAAAGAAGAGAAGAACTTGCTGATTTTATTCCCTACCACCCGGGTTATCTTTACTACTCCCACTTCCTTTCTCCCTCTCCCATTTATTTCTGTATTTATGCATACATTCAGCATGTTTCCTGAGTATCTCAGTGCTATTTCATTGGCCCTACCCTGAAAGAACTACAATCCAGAGCAGTCGTTCTCAAAGTGTGGTGCCCAGAGCAGTAGCTTCAACATCATCTGGAAACGTATTAGAAATGTAAACTCTTGGGCCCCACCCCAGACCTACTGAATCAGAAACTCCAGGGGTAGGGCCTCACCAATCTTGTTTATAACAAGTTTTCCAGATGATTCTGATGCACCTTCAAGTTTGAGAACTACTACTCTCGAGACACAATTATGATACAATTTTAGTGCTGTGATAGCAGTTGTACTAGGTCCTCTGGTGTACGAGAGCACCCAACGTGTTCAGAGGTACGGAAGGGAGAAATGATGACATAACTGGTGTGTAGTTCTGGAATGAATAGAAGGATAAATATGGGGAGTAGAGAGATGAGGCTGGAAGAGGCATATAAAGAGAGCCAATTTAGGAAGGGGCTTGGATGCTGTACAAATGAATGGAGTGGGGGCTTTATCTGAACACTTAAGAGTTCGATGAAGGATTTTAAGCAGGAGTAACTTAATCAGATTGGTGTTTCCAAAAGATCATTATGGTAGACTGTGCAAAGTATGGATGGAGGCTTGAGAGCGGGCAAGGATACCAGTTACATGTTATTGCATTCATTCATTCAACAAACAAAACACGTATGGAGGCTCTAATACATGCTAGGTGCTGATAACACTTAGTACTATAAATATCTTTCAAAGAGAATGACAGCTTTCTATCCTGTAAGAATAAAAATGTTATGTTGATTTTTCCCATTTCAGTGTTTATAGAACTCTATGAAAGGCTGAAGGGGAAAACCTATATATACTATCATAAAATTCAGACTGCACTTTATACCTGCAAGAGGTACAAAGTTACCAGCTAAAATAGTTTTAAGATTTTTTTTCCTGCAAAACTATATTAGGGTACGTTACTATGTCCATAAGATTAGCAACAACTGTTGATTCTGGCCCAAAAACTATAAACAGTTGTCAGGAATATTAATAAAAGGAATAATAATGCTTGCCTCGGTTGCATATTAAATGTCTGGCTTATGCATTCTCCAAGTTTCCAAATCTGATGAGACATCCTTGGTTAATGCCGTTTTCTATCATATTTAGTCACTTACTAAATTGTCTAACGATTCCTTTGTAAAATCTCTGCATTACATATACACAGCCTCTACCATAATTCAGACACACTAATCCACCATCTTCAGCTAGAACATTTGCTATAGTTATAATTGGTTTTCCTTCCTCTGTGTTTTTTTTTCCCGGGGGGGGTGTTTGTTCCAGTCTATCCTGGATATTTTCTAAACTGATTTCTCAAAAATTTAATGACTATTTGTAAAACATACAAAGAGGCCTACCTTAACTGTGGTATTTAAAATTTTTCAAGACACCTTTTGCATAGTTAAGCTTCTGCTTACATAGCTTCTTCTGACTAGAATTTCCTGACCACTTCTCTATCTGTCTTGTTTACTTTTAAGTCTTGCAGAAATCTCTTCCATTGATCTGTGTGTCTGTTTTTGTGCCAGTACCATGCTGTTTTGGTTACTATAGCTTTGTAGTATATTTTGAAATCAGGGAGTGTGATACCTCCAGCTTTGTTCTTTTTTCTCAGGATTCCTTTACCTATTCGAGGTCTTTTGTTGTTTCATATAAATTTTAGGATTCTTTGTTCTATTTCTGTGAAAAATGTTGTTGGAACTTTGATAGGGATTGCATTGAATCTATAGATTGCTTTAGGAAGTATGGACATCTTAACTATGTTAATTCTTCCAATCCAAGAGCATGGAATATCTTTCCATTTCTTTGTGTCTTCTTCAATTTCTTTCGAAATGTTTTATAGTTTTTGTTGTACAGACCTTTCACCTCTTTGGTTAAGTTTATTCCTTTTTTTTTTTTAAAGATTTTATTTATTTATTTTTTCCCCCCAAAGCCCCAGTAGATAGTTGTGTGTCATAGCTGCACATCCTTCTAGTTGCTGTATGTGGGATGCGGCCTCAGCATGGCCAGAGAAGCAGCGCGTCGGTGCGAGCCCGGGATCCGAACCCGGGTCGCCAGCAGTGGAGCGCACTCACTTAACCACTAAGCCACGGGGCCGGCCCTGGTTAAGTTTATTCCTAGGTATTTTATTCTTTTTGTTGCAATTGTAAATGGGATTGCATTCTTAATTTCTCTTTCTGCTACTTCGTTGTTAGTGTACAGAAATGCAACTGATTTTTGTATGTTGATTTTGTATCCTGCAACTTTACCATATTCGTTTATTACTTCTACAAGTTTTCTGGTGGATTCTTTAGGGTTTTCTATATATAAAATCATGTCATCTGCAAATAGTGACAGTTTCACTTCTTCCTTTCCAATTTGGATCCCTTTTATTTCTTTCTCTTGCCCTATTGCTCTGGCTAGGACTTCCAGTACTACGTTAAATAGGAGTGGTGACAGTGGGCATCCTTGTCTGGTTCCTGTTCTTAGAGGGATAGCTTTCAGTTTTTCACCACTGAGGATATTAGCTGTGGGTTTCTCATATATGGTCTTTCTTAAGTTGAGGTACTTTCCTTCTATACCCATTTTATTCAGAGTTTTTATCAAAATGGATGCTGTATCTTGTCAAATGCTTTCTCTGCATTTATTGAGATGATCATGTGATTTTTATTCTTCATTTTATTAATGTGGTGTATTACGTTGATTGATTTGTGAATGTTAAACCATCCCTGCATACCTGGGATAAATCCCACTTGATCATGGTGTATAATCTTTTTAACGTATTGTTGTATGCGATTTGCTAGTATTTTGTTGAGGATTTTTGCAACGATGTTCATCAGTGATATTGGCCTGTAATTTTCTTTTTTTGTGTTGTCCTTGTCTGGTTTTGGTATCAGGGTAATGTCAGCTTCATAGAATGAGTTAGGGAGCTTCCCTGCCTCCTCAATTTTTTGGAAGAGTTTAAGAAGGATAGGTATTAAGTCTTCTTTGAATGTTTGTTTGGTAGAATTCACCAGGGAAGCCGTCTGGTCCTGGACTTTTATTTTTGGGGAGGTTTGTGATTACTGTTTCGATCTCCTTACTGGTGATTGCTCTATTCAAATTCTCTACTTCTTGATCCAGTTTTGGAAGGTTGTATGATTCTAAGAATTTATCCATTTCTTCCAGATTGTCAAATTGGTTGGCATATAGCTTTTCATAGTATTCTCTTATAATCTTTTGTATTTCTGAGGTGTCTGTTGTAACCTCTCCTCTTTCATTTCTGATTTTACTTATTTGTGCCTTCTCTCTTTTTTTCTTGGTGAGTCTAGCTAAAGGTTTGTCAATTTTATTGATCTTTTCAAAGAACCAGCTCTTGGTTTTATTAATTTTTTCTATTGTTTTTTTGGTCTCTATTTCATTTATTTCTGCTCTGATTTTTATTATTTCCCTTCTTCTACTGATTTTGGGCTTTGTTTGTTCTTCTTTTTCCAGTTCCTTTAGGTGCATTGTTAGATTATTTGAGATTTTTCTTGTTTGTTGACAAGTCTTGCAGAAATCTCAAGGCTTTGAAATTGCTCCTTTCTTTGAACTCTCATTAGTCTAGAAGTAGTAAATATTTGCATTATTTAATGTATACTTTATCACTAAAACCTGATCAGAAACTCTTTGAGGGGAAGGGACCGTCTACTTTTATCCCTGATGTTTAAAAAGTATTCTGTGAATCAAAGGCACATAGCAGATTGTTACTGGAATCCTATTTGACACACAATATAACGTATTACATGACACGTTCCTTCAAGTCACAAATATACTTAGTATTTTAAGTATAATCAGAGACAGAGAGATGTGGAAAATCGAATGGCGTATTTTGAATTTAATACGTTGCAATCTCACATGACACAGCATCCAACTAACGCAAATAAAACTAAACTTTCGCCGGGGTAGGGAGGACATATTTTGCTATGCGGTCGTGACATATCAGCTACTAGGATGATGTACACAAACTGCTCACATTAAAGTATAAGTACTTACACACTTGTCATACAAGGAGTTTACCTAAGAACTTGCAGAACAAAGTACCTTGGCAACGTTCCTGAAGGGCAAATCAAGTTATGTTCTCTAATGCTACTCTATCAGAAAACAGAAGTTAATAATCCAAGAAACTTTTGGGAAATGCTCTTCAGCGTTCAGGTCCGCAAGCCACACTAGTGCCCACAGCACACGCACTCGCTTCTGCATCAGTCCTCCCCACACTGCTCACCCCGCTGCCCACGTGCCTCTGAACACGCGCTTACGAACAGGGCCTGAGGGGGTCACGTAACACAGCTTGCAGGCCCCTCCTCTCATCTGTGACATCTCCAGAGGTGCCCGATTCTTTTCTTTTCTTTAGAGAAAGCTGGCCCCAATCCCCAATGAAAGAGAGAGAGAACAAGAACCTATCTCTTCTGGTTTCCATTTCTAAGCTTTTCCTTCCTTTTCAGAGCACTCTTACGGCACTACTTTTTCTTTATTGATCGGGCGTTTTTCTGGGCAGCTCCTTTGCGCGGTCTGGGTCTTTCCAGACAGTAGGCGCTGGCGATGCGCGTCACTGTCCACCGCCGTGTTCCCGGGGCTGCTGCAGTCAGCCTCCTGTAGGGCCTGTGGCCACCATGTCCTTCCCTCGGTGTGCCCTGTTGTGGGCTCGGCTCCCGGCGGGGCCCCAGGCTCGCTACCGGGCAGCCGTCTGCTCTGCCCTTCGCGCCCACATTGGGCCCGTTCCCGGGGGTCTGGGGCGCGTTCCTGCCGTTGCCTCCGCCTCCTCTTCTGCCTCAGGAGGCTCCAAAGCCCCGAACACCTCCTTGTTCGTGCCGCTGACTGTGAAACCTCAGGGCCCCAGCGCGGATGGCGACGTCGGGGCCGAGCTAACCCGCCCTCTGGACAAGAGTGAGTGTAGGAGCTAGTGAGGGCAGCGGGGGTGGTGTCTTCAGGGCCCAGACGCGGCTGCGGGAATATGCACCCCCTTCACCTGGAGACCCGAGGTCCCCTCGAGCGTTGTCGTCGTGACTGTCAGAGTTCACCTCCCTCGCTGGTTTGTGAGCCTCTCAAAGCTTGGGGCTGTGTCAGATTGATTTTTTAATGTGCCACTCCAGAAGTGGCATTTTCCCTTTCACTGCTCTCCTTTCTGAATGGTTTAAAGCCTCTTGTGATGGAACCTTTTTTGAGTCGTTAGGTGGATGACGGCTTTTTCTAGCATCCTTCTTTATTCCTGCTTTGCTGCCCAGAACAATTGCTGCCGAGAAGGGGCAAGGGAGTGGGGCAGTGAAAAGCCTGAGGAGGACTTCTTTCAGGATTCTTTGTCACTGAGTGGGCACTTAGGCAAACTGGACACTGTTAGGTTGTATGATGGTTGCCAAGAACAACCAGACTCAAATCCAGATCTACTCCAGAAACTTACAGTCTTGTGGGGAGGAGAGACATATGGATGACTACTGTAACACAAAGTAGAACGTGGTAAGAATGTCTTTGCCAGAAGTGGTACCTACCCTGATCATCCGGGGCTCCGGAGAGAAAGGAGTCGCTTAGCATCAGCAAGTGGCAGTGGGTTTTGTCTCTAAAACTAACTTTGGATAGATTTATTAGGGAGGCATGTAAATGTTTTCACGGAGAATTTCGGATTGTAGGAGTGTACTTCTTTAGTTTCTGGGTGATTAGGGAGGTCAGGGAGTTTCCTCTGACCAAATGAAGCTCTGGGAGGCTGAGGGGATGCTGTAGGCATTAGCCCTCCGGGAACTATCTCCAGGCAGTTAACTTCAACTAGCAACATCGTTGCGTCCTATTGTAATTTCAGAGTATAGAGTACAACATGCTATGGGTCAAATCTTGTTTTTCAGGGCAGAAGTACAATACTTTCACTGAAAACGTGATGGAACTCTGTTATTCTTTAACCAGTTCTTCGAAGCAGATGTTAAGCAAGCTGTTTCACTTTACTTGGAGTTGGGAGCTAGCTTATTTTGGAAATTTTGATAATGTAATTATTTATGTTACTATTTATTATTTTAAAATTGTGATAAAAACACATAAAATTTACCATCTTAACCATTTTTAAGCGTAAAGTTCAGTAGTAAGTATATTTGCATTGTTGTGAAACAGATCTCCAGAACTTTTTCATATAGATCTCCAGAACTTTTTCATATTTTGAGACTCTAAACGTGTTAAACAATTTCCCCATTTGTTTTATATTATTTTAAGGCATTCAGTAATTTGTGTGAGATAATTTGCCTTATTTATTAGATTTAAATATAGATAAATCCTAGGGCTGGCCCCGTGACTTAGTGGTTAAGTGCGCGCGCTCCGCTACTGGCGGCCTGGGTTCAGATCCCGGGCGCGCACCCAGGCACCGCTTCTCCCTCCATGCTGAGGCCGCGTCCCACATCCAGCAACTAGAAGGATGTGCAACTATGACATACAACTATCTACTGGGGCTTTGGGGGAAAAAAGGAGGAGGATTAGCGATAGATGTTAGCTCAGAGCCGGTCTTCCTCAGCAAAAAGAGGAGGATTAGCACGGATGTTAGCTCAGGGCTGACCTTCCTCACAAAAAAAAAAAAAAAAAGATAAATCCTTATTTTGTGCAGCTATTGCAATTGACCTGAAAGTGTAAGTGCTTTTGATGCTGCCAGTAAGGAGGTAGAATGAAGACGTGAATTGTCAGCACCAGGTTTTCTTCTGGTTGAGAATCCTTAGGTACCTCATTGAGTCAGTGTGTGCTGGGTGACTTTTCATTTCCGTTGACTAGGATTGGTCCAGACATTGAACTTGCTAGAATGATTTTTCAGCGTTGCAAGAGAGACTCCAGACAACAGTGAATTACTACAATCCTATGTAGCCACGTGGTTAAGGTATCAAGATTTTCACACAGAGATTGAGACAAGAAGCTGTTACCTCTCAATCTCTTGCCTGCTCTTTGCCCAAAAAGTTGGTTACTTCAAGGCTCTGTCTTATGTCACCTTCCCTCCTTATTCTATGTTCTCTCCCTAGGGTGCTCATTCTCTTTCCTTTCTCCTCAAGTCAGTATTCCTCCCAGATCTTTGTCTCTAGCCTGGACCGTGCTCATTCTCCCTGGACCTGTATATCTAGCTGCCTGCCAGCTATCTCCACTTGGATTTCCTGTGTGCATCTGACCTTCGCATGTCCAGGACAACTTATCTACCTGAGCCTCAACCTGCTCCTCCTCCAGGTCCTCGGTCAAAAACCTGGTAGTCTTGGTTCTTCCCCTCGCCCTCCCCATACATCTAACAATCAGAAAGTCCAGTTGACAAGTCATATTGCTTCTACCTCATAAATATTTATTGAATTAACTTCTGTCCTTCTCCACTGCAACCAACCTAACCTAAATTATCAGCTTCTGTCTTTTGACAGGGCTGTTGAAATAGTTCTTACATGTCTCCTTGAACACCTTTGATCTCTCTAATCCATTCTCTACCTACAGTCAGAATGTTCTTTTTTTAAAATTTTTTTAGTGGGAAAGATTGGCCGTGAGCTAACATTTGCTGCCAATCCTCCCCTTTTTGCTTGGGGAAGATTGTCCCTGAGCTGACATCTGTGCCAGTCTTCCTCTGTTTTGTATGTGGGACCCCTCCACAGCATGGCTTGAAAAGCAGGTGTGTAGGTCCGCACCTGGGATGTGAACCTGCGAATCCTAGGCTGCTGAAGCAGAGCGCACGAACTTAACCACTATGCCACTGGCCTGGCCCCAGTCAGAATGTTCTTTTAAAGAGATCTAATTATGTTGCTCCCCTCCAAAAAATTGTTTAATGTTTTTCCATTGTCCCCAGTTTAAAAGGGTCCTCAATCACTAATATGGACTGTAAGGCCCACCTGATGTGGCCTGGGTACCTCTCCAGCTTCATTGCACACCACTCTTCATGTTCAGCCATATTGATGAAATGTGCACTTTTGCCCTAGGGCCTTTTACACATGCTAGTCCCTCTGCCGAGAATATCCCTGTGGTTCTTTCATTTTCTTTCTTTTTTTTAATAGCAATGGCTAATATTGAATGTTTGCTAGAGACAGGTACCATTCTAAGCATATGACTTATTTAATCTTCCTAATAACCCTTATGAGGTAGACACTGTCTTTATTCCCAACAAATATTTGTTGAATGTCTCCTACCTGCCAAGCACTGGCCTGGTCACAGAGTAGGTGCTCAACATATATACGTTTTTTCTGGTTGATGGTAACACTTTTAGCCGTGTGGATGTAGACTGACTGACTACAAGTAGAAAGATGGTGCATATTTGTGATAGTCGTACAGCACTAAAGTGACTAGCCTGATTTACAGTTTACTTACCTTTTCTCCGTTTCCTAATTGGTAAAATGAGAATAATATTTTCTCTGCCTACATGTCTGGACTGTGAAAATCATCATAACATGTTTGGCAAAGCACTTTGAAAAGTGTAAAGGGATGAACAAATGTAAACTAGTTTTAACAAGTACTAAATCATTTGTACTAAACATTTGCTATTTGAAAAATGGAATTAAAAGTTGTTGGGTTGTTATCCTGCTCTAGAATCTGTGATGTGTGGAAACTGGGAAAACTATTCCCCTAAAGCCCAAATAATCTACCCTATCTGTATAATATAGTTTGATGTGAGGATTTAACAAGATAATGTATGAATTGTTAGCTTATTGTGTAAATAAGGGATTTGTTTTTCTAAGCCTCTCTTTCTTTAGGCTGTTAATAGCTGGTGTAAAATTCCTTAGATATATTTCTACTTATAATCAGCTGGCTCCGCCAGAGCAGGGTTTTTAAGTCTTTTGGGCACTGTGATGAATTTTTAAGTGTTGGGAAGTTCTAGCAATGAGGTACAGCTACCTTTGACAGCAGAGTGGCCCTCCACTTTCTGGGAAAGTTGACTAAGCTGGAAGCTTTGGGTGGTCTCAAGTGGAGCAGTGAAGGAGGAAGGTACCACCCAGGCCTTGAGATCAGCCTAGTGAGCCCGGGCTGCCCACAGGTAACAGATGTACCTCTAGAGCATGATCTCCTTTGATTTTTTTTTTGATGAGAAAGATTCACTCTGAGCTAACATCCGTTGCCAGTCTTCCTCTTTTTTTTTTTTTTGCTTGAGGAGGATTAACCCTGAGCTAACATCTGTGCCAGTCATCCTCTATTTTGTTTGTGGGATGCCTCCACAGCATGGCTGATGAGTGGAGTAGGTCCGTGCCTGGGATCTGAACCCTGGCCGCCGAAGCAGGGCACACAGAATTTTAACCGCTTGGCCGCAGGGCCGACCCCTCTCCTTTGATTTTTGATTCATCACTGGCATATTTACAGGAGGTGGCAGCAACAGATAATATTGATGGTGGATTTTATTAGTGGTTGTGACTCCTAGGGAAGGTATCAGATTAATTGAGGCAGATTGTGCTGGTTTCCTCATAGATTCTAGTAGTGGTAGATGGGTAGGTGCAGATTGGAACTTGGATTTGTGGCAAGAGGGTTAAAGCCACTCACCTCCCTATGAGTAGGGTGAACTGGAGTCAGAGTTTGGGGAAGCTTGCTTGTTAAAACACCTGGACTGGTATGTTCTGGCATACCACTTACAAAGTACAGAATTGGAGTGTAATGCTAAGAGGGTCAAGATTATGGAGACAGTCCCTGTATAGGCTATTAGGCAACACTTTTCTGATCAGAGCACATCTAGCTTCCTGGATGAGAATCATGCTGTTGGTTGCAAGAGGAACCTTATGAAAGAGCAGAGGCTTAACAAAGTCGTCGTAATTTGTTGTAGGTGTATCAGGTAGACATGTCTGGGGGTGTAGGGACTAGCCGAGACTCCTCAGTCTTAATGCTGCCATCAACACCCATCACCCATCATTTCTGAGATGCAGAAAGGTCAGAGGCATTTGGCGTAATGCAGCTGTCTGCTGCAGTAGTGGCAGTTTTAGCAAATTTAGTACCACTTTGTATAATTCCCTTTGTGATGCCATGAAAGATTCAGCATGAGTTCTACCACTACTAGTACAATATCTGCTACATCTTCATATTCAATGACAAGGGTAGTAATACTAGTTATAATATTAATGGGGTAGGAACAAAATGCCACGACTAAGTGGTTTTTGATACAATCTCTTCAGGATTGATTCTGCCTTTCCTTTTTGGATCCTAGAGATTTTCTAACCTATTCTGATCACTTCTCTCCACCTGTGTTTCCACTGTGCCTTTGGCCTTTCCAATTCTATTATGAAGAAGTTGAGTTGCATACCTTCCCATCTGCTTCTCCAACCCTCAAATGAGCACGTAGCTTTGGTGTATTCAGATGGGCTTCTAGTTAATTACTGATGAGTACAGTGAAACAAGTGAATTAAAACATTTTAACAAAATGGGTAAATCACTTGGGTTTAAGTAGTCCCAAGCCTCTGATAATAGCTACTTTGTTCTTCATCTGGATGTAAATGGAGTGAGTAAAGTAGATCATTATTTTCATGTAAAGACTCATGTGAAGACATTTACATTTTAGAAGAGAACCTACTCTTATGGACTGTCTGGAACACTTTGTTTTCTCAAAAGAATATGTAATTGTTTAAAACACAATGCAACTGGCTTAGAGTTTACAGTTGGCCTCTCAATTTTAGCAAATGTAGTTGAATCCCAACATAGGGATATTAAATGGCAGGCTCCCATTGCGGGGAGCTGGAAGAAAGCTATTACCTGGTTAAATGTTGTTGTGACTGAGTCATTTCTACTATCGCTGAAATCCAGAGTGTCTCCTTTAATCACTGTTAATTTTAATGAGAACTAATTATGACCAAAAATCAGGTCAGTCTGTTAGGAACAATGAAACAGTTAAAGCTTAATTTTTATGAAAAACAAAACTGTATTTCCATATACTTCTTTAGATTACAATTTCTTTCAGTGCTATTTCCATTGTGTTAATGTGTTTGCAGTTATCTTTAAAAAATTGATAGTGGATTTTAGAAAGTCCTTTTAGATAAAATAAAGTATTGATACAAAGAAACCTCTTGTTTTGTGTGGGTAATATTCCTTTTTTAAAACAGCTTTAAAATACAATTTACATACCATAAAGTTCATCCATTTAAAGGGTATGATTGATATATTTGCAGGGTTGTACAACTATCACCATAATCTAATTTTAGAACATTTTCATTACCCTAAAAAGAAATTCCATACCCAATAGCAGTCACTCCCTATTCCCCTATCTCCCACTCCCCTCTGTCCAGCCTGTGGCAACCACTAATCCATATTCTGTTTGTGTTTGGACATATCATGTAAATAGTATCATCTGATATGTGGTCTTTCCTGACTAGTTTCTTTCACTTAGCATGAGAAACCTCGTATTCTTGACGCATTTTATCATGATTCTTGTATAACACCGGAGTGTTAGTTACAGAAAATGGGTTAATTGTAAATAAATGTGATGTCATCAGTTTGTATTGAGTTTATACATCAGCAGAATTTCCCCAAGCAATTGTGTATGCTTTTTTCCCATCTTTTATCTGTCACCGATTTTCCCACTATTGGTGCAAAGAAACTGTTGCCTCCACTGGGTACAAAGTAACAGAAACCCAGACTTACGAGGATAGCTGCCTGTAATAGGAGATATATATGTATGTATCTCACAATTAGTTGTGGGCAACTCTAGCAGCTAAACCAGCGATTTTGAAATTCCCTCATTCTGCAAAACAGATTCTTGTTGGTGGGATGTTTTGTTCAGGCTTAATTTCTTCAGTGAGCGTTGTGTGTGTTGTGGTTGCATGAAAATGCGGTTGGTACTTTTGTAGGAGATTAAAAAACAGGCCACTTGGCCTTTCTGTTTCGCGGGCAAAGACTGTATCCTCAATTTTGGCCTGCCTTCCCAGAAATGCAGAGTGTGTAGCTGGATCAGTAAAACATTTTATCTCTACAGAATAATGCAGTAGTATTTTAACATGCACAAAGTTAATACAATCTCAGCTTGATTAATACCTTTAAAGTTATTGGTTCAAAGTGGCATGTTACTTCACTAGGCATCTAATTCAGCCTCTCCTACCACACCGTAGTTTCTCTGCCATCACCCTTGAAATACAGTCATCTAAGCCTTGCTTGAGTACTTTCAGTGACAAAGGGCTGGCGTTTTTGTGAGGCAACCCGTTTTCGCTGTTCTAATTGTTAGGAAGGTCTTGTGTAAATTCCACTGGAATTTGCCTCCCTCATTTCCCACTAACTTTAGTTATGTCATCTAGAACAAGATAGGTATAATCTGTTCTCCCTAAAATCATCATCTTCAAGCTAAAGATCATCCCTGCCTCCTTTAGTCATTTGTGTGAAAGCATGATGATCTGCCTTTGCAGTATTAGGTTGTCTTTCTAGATACCTTTTAGCTGCTGCTATTAGATGTGCAGAATGGCTGTGAGTAAATGAAACAGAACATGGTTATCTAAAAGTGGCCTGATAGAGGCTAGGGATGCTGTCTAATCCTGTAGCGACCTGCTTATTCTTTTGCAGTATAACAGGAATATTGCATTGTTTGACTATAATTTTTCTAGACACTCTATGCCCTTAAACCATAAAGAGCTTGTGATCAACTAAAACCTTCAGGTTCTTGCAACACTCAGTAGACTGCCTTCTTGAGTGTTATGACTTCAAGTTTCTTTTGCTTTTTAGGCGTTTCTCTATCTGGAAAACAAATGGTAAACAAATGTTAAATTTTGATATTTTTCTTCCAGATGAAGTAAAGAAGATCTTAGATAAGTTTTACAAGAGGAAAGAAATTCAGAAGCTGGGTGCTGATTATGGACTTGATGGTAAGGCTTTCATTAGAGATATTTTATTACTTCTTAGATCACAGCTTTATCAGTATTGTATGGGACCTTGTGTGGCCTGGACATAAGTACATTGTAATCTGGAGGACACTCCTGACCTTTGCTTCTGTCTGGGCAGGAGACTGGCAAGATGCCCCTGGTGAACCAGACACATGGCAAAGGAGCTGTGCATTCAGCTTTCCTTCACGTTGTGCTAGGATTTCAGTTTTAGCCCAGATCATAATAAACTAGCTGTACTACTACCAAAAAAAATACATTTTGTTGGGTTAGGTGTGATGTGTATATGTACTTTTTTAAATGAGAAATGAAATGAAAAATAAGCCCTACCTATTTTGGTTTTATGTTTCCCACAGCTCGTCTCTTCCATCAAGCTTTCATAAGCTTTAGAAATTATATCATGCAATCTCATTCCCTGGATGTGGACATTCACATTATTTTGAATGATATTTGCTTCAGTGCAGGCAAGTGTTAAGAGACTTTTTAAAATCCTATTGAACATAACTTTCTATTTCTGCTCATATGCCATGTTTATTTCTCTAGTTAGGGCTTATTTCTTTGAGAATAGGCCCTATTAACATCCTCTGTAGAATATTCAGTGTTTTTATAGGAGGCCTTCTAGGTCCTTTTGCTTTTATAGTAGGTCCCTGAGCTAATTATTAAATCACCCATGTGTCTTAGACTGGAGGAGGGCTGGGGCCCTCATCTGTCACATCTCCTCTCCACTATGTGTTAGTATAGGCCACCATAAAATGAACTCTTGTGCAAGATAGAATTAATACATAGCAAATTCCATCTGTTTCTGCCACTGGGTTTTTCCTCGTATCAGGACAAAGCTCTTGCTATAAAAGAAAAAAATGTAAGAGCATCATTGTTTTGTTCCCATAGGCAGTTTGACTTTGATTATATTTTTAAAATGTGTTTGACTATTAGACCTTTACCTTGTGCCAGGCATTGAGGTAGAACCTGGATACAAAGCAAAATGGGACACAGCCCCACCTTCCTCAGAGCCACTAAGGTGTAGAGACTTCTTGCTGAGGAATCAGTTCACTTGCATGTTTTGTCTCTCAGTGGTCTCTGTAGTTTAAAAAATGTTTGCACCTGCATTTCTCTTCAGTAACCACAGGCCTTCTCTCTAATGTATATTTTCAGGTTCTTTATTTTTAATTTAACTTTGCATCAATACTGATCATTACCTGTTTGCAGTGGAGGAATAGAACATGGTGGTTGGCAGCCAGTTTTCTGTTTTCCTAGAAAATATAAATGAAATTAGGAGGAGAATGTAAGACAAAGCAGGATCTCAGAAAAGGATAGAGTTCCTTGCTCCAGGGTTTTTCTTTTTATCCTGGCAATGTCTCCCTAACTTAGCTCACTAAGAAGAAAGATTTCACTAAATTCAGTTATGGCTAACATGTATATTGCATATGTTAATGCACTGTTTTATTTTCCAGCTCATGTGGATGATTTATTTCCATTTTTCTTGAGACATGCAAAACAGATATTTCCTGTGTTGGAATGTAAGGATGATCTACGTAAAATCAGTGACTTGAGAATACCACCAAACTGGTTAGTTTCTTCATTTGTGGATTTGAAATTTTCAGTTTCTAGTTGGGAGATTAGTGATAATTATATTTTTTTATTCTGTGCTGGGTGATAAATCATAAGGAGTCTAGATTGTGTTATTTTCCCTAAAAAACTGGCAGTTAATTTTGGCAGGTATTTACCTGGTGTCTCCCCTTGATCCTGATCAGACTTGGTTTTAGGTTTTATTAGGACAGATCTAGAGTAGCCCTTACTTTAGAGTATTGTCCTTACGGTTCAGGTGTGGCCTTTCTGGTGTCTCAGCTGAGTGCCCCGGGTATTAAAGAGCCCCCTCCACCACCACTGTGGCTGGAACTTCAACATCTCCTAGCATGTTGCCCCCTCTTTGAGACCATCCCTTCAGACCCTTAGCAAGCTGTTCTCTGCTAGGCCCTGCACTTGTTCAGCCCAGCCCTTGGCCAAGGACCCATGGGGAACCCCCACACAGACTTCCAAGCTCCCTCTCCACTGCCCCCTTTCTTCCCTTCCACACTCTGCCCGTCAAATTCCATCTGCTTCAGCTACTCTGCTGCTCAGCTCAGTGAGACTATTATATTTTGCTTGCATTCCACCTCCCTGTGTCCTGCTGGGATACAGTAGGGCTCATCTCAAGTGTTCCCTTCTTTCGGGGCTTGTAGTCCTGCACTGCCTGTTGTCCATGTCCCCAAGTAGCTACTGCTTATATTTCTTGTTTGTGATGGGAGGGAAAGTCCAGTACCACTCATCCTGGCCAGAAGCAGAAGACTCGGTCCTTGTATTGTGTACATTGAAGTTCAGAAGCTTGGGAATATTTGCTTATAGGGTCATGTGTTTCAAGCTGTCAAAATGATGTGAACCTATCAGTGGAGCTGATAGCAGTTTAAACATATTTTAAGTAACTCCTGAGGAAAAGAGATTTGTACGATGGTAAAAATATCTAGGAGATTAATTTGCATTTTTCTGTCCTCTAGTTAGTAAATGCCATTCTTGGAAAGCAGTCATTATTTTAGTGTGGATATGAAACTTGTCATTTAATTTACTTTTTCAAAGATGCTATCTTGTGAATGTTAAGAGGATGTTTCATTGGAATTTTTTTGAATTGATACCTTTGCCAGGATGGATTTTGAGGTTAATGGGATTAAGCTATTTACCTACTCATGTTTTAGGTATCCAGAAGCCAGAGCCATACAACGGAAGATAATATTCCATTCAGGCCCCACAAACAGTGGAAAGACTTATCATGCAATCCAGAAATACTTGTCAGCAAAATCTGGAGTGTATTGTGGCCCTTTAAAATTACTGGCTCATGAGATCTTCGAAAAGAGTAATGCTGCTGTCAGTATATTATGAAATATTTGCTCTTTTTCTTGTTAATTTTGGGGAGGATAGAGTGAAGGTTGGGGGGAAGAGCATATATAGTATTATTAACAAAAGTTGCTGTATTTCATTGCACCTAAGCAGCTGTCAATTGTAAGATGTACCATTATTTTGTGTACAACTGAGAAAGAAAAAGATGCTGCCAACTGAATTCTGACATGCCATCAATTGTTAAGATGTATCCTGATTTCAGAGATACTAAAATGTGAAAAAATACATGTATTAGAATGAATGAAATACAGTATTACAGAATATTTCACATATACAGAGAAGTGCAGAGAATAACATACAGATAACCTGAGCCCACTATCCAACTCTCATTGGATTCTAACATTTTGCCATAACTTGTTTTATTTACTTTTTTAGGAAATAAAATATTAATATAGTTGAAATTCCCTCTGAACCCATCCTTTGCCTCCTCCAAATTAACCACTACTCTGTTAATTTACCTTTTTTTAGATTAGACCTCTGATGCTATCTACTAGAACTAATGATAAAAGACTGAAGCCACCTTTTCAAACCTGGAAAGGACTGCATGCTTTGTGGTCTAAGGCATTATTTCCCTAAATGGGCCACATTTTGGTTCATTGTTTTATTATAATATGACTTTATAATGTGAGATTACCAGTTTTGGTAGGTAATTTGCATTCTTTATTTTTTGTTCTGAATAATTTGTATAATTTGCATACATAATAACTTCTTATCCATAAATACTTTCAGAACAAAGACTTTTCTTTTACATAACCAGAGGATATTTATCTAAAGCAGGACATTTAATATTGATAGAATACTATTATTTAATCCACAGTCCATATTCTATTTATTTATTTATTTATTTATTTATTTAATGAGGAGGACCAGCCCTGAGCTAACATCCGATGCCAATCTTCCTCTTTTTTTGCTGAGGAAGATTGGCCCTGGGCTAACATCCGTGCCCATCTTCCTCTACTTTATATGGGACGCCACCACAGCATGGCTTGACAAGCGGTGTATTGGTGCGTGCCTCGGATCTGAACCTGCTAATCCCGGGCCGCTGAAGCGGAGCCCGTGCACCTAACTGCTGCGCCGCCGGGCCAGCCCCCGTATTCAAATTTTGCCAGTTGTCCAATAGTAACACCACTCCCCTCCTCCACCAATATTCTGTCCAGGGTCTCACACTGTGTTTGCTTGTCATATCTCTAGTTTCCATTAATCTGAGACAATTCCTCAGTCTTCTTCGTCATAATCTTTACATTTTGGAAGACTACAGATCAGTTGTTTTTTAAGTTGTCACTCAGTTTGCATATGTCTGATGTTTCCTCATGATTAGTTTCAGGCCACCAGGGAGATGAGCTGTCCCAGTTTGCCTGGACTTTCCCAGATTTAACACCAAAAGTCCTTCCTCCTGGGGAACCCCTCAGTCCTGGGCAAACTGGGGTGGTTGATTGCTCTCGTGTGCCATAGCGTTGATGTTGGTCCTTTGCAAGGAATTAACTTAGGAGGCCTTTACATTCTTAAATTTTATTTATAATATTCTTGAATGTAGAAACAATTCATGTTCATTTTATTTTAATAAACTAAAATAGTACAGAAATGTGCAGAGTTAAAAAGTGAAACTGCTATAATTTCTCATGCTTTTGTTACCTGAGAATTGAGCTGATTTGAGATGTTTCCAAGTTTACCTAGGTTATATAAGAGAGTGGCTTTTATTTTTTATTAAAAATTTTTTTAAAAAGAATTGATTGTATTTTGTTTTAGCTGTTAGACAAATTTGATGGTAATGGAGAGAATACTGTATTAAACATCAAAAACTTCTTTTTGCTATTGTTTTCAAGGTGGAAATAATTCCAGGTTTCTTTTCGTCATCCTAGGGTGTGCCTTGTGACTTGGTAACAGGTGAAGAGCGTGTGACAGTAGAGCCAGATGGGAAACAGGCTGCCCATGTTGCTTGTACTGTTGAGATGTGCAGTGTTACAACTCCTTGTATGTATACACCATTTTGAAAACTTTATGATTTAGTATTTTTTTATTTCAAAATACATATGAACATATGAAATGTGTTTTTTATTGTGAAAAAAATTTTAAAATTGAGACAAAGAAGAGAACAGTAGAACAAATACCCAGTACCTACCACCACTAGTAAATCCCAAACTCTGTCATGTTTGCTTTTTTTTTTTTTTAATAATTTTATTTATTTATTTATTTTCCCCCCAAAGCCTCAGTAGATAGTTGTATGTCATAGCTGCACATCCTTCTAGTTGCTGCATGTGGGACGTGGCCTCAGCCTGGCCAGAGAAGCGGTGCGTCGGTGCGCGCCCGGGATCCGAACCCGGGCCGCCAGCAGCAGAGCTCGCGCACTTAACCACTAAGCCACGGGGCTGGCCCTGTCATGTTTGCTTTTGAATGTTCTTTCCTTTTTCTCTTAAAAGAACTAAAATGTTAACAAGTATGAAGTTTCCTTTGTATCACTCCACAGTTCAGTTCCTCTCCCCTCTTTTGATCCAACTGCTATCAAGTATTTGGTGTATATCTTTCCTATCTTGTTTTATATCGCTGATATATATTACCTATCAATACTGTACACTGTGTGTTTTAAAACATTTATGTGATTATTGTATTATACTATTATACAATTTGCTTTTTATTCTACACATGTTTTTAGATCTGGTCTTGTTTTTTATATATATATCAAGTTTATTCATTTAAACTGTTATATAGTATTCCATCTTAGTCACTAAAATTATTCATTCCCCTATTAAAGGATATTTAGGTTGTTTCAAGTTTTCCCTATTATATACAGCACTTCAATGAACTTCTATTTAAGTAGTTTTGAAAATTAAATGAAAATTTTTTTCTGCTTATACAAGCAGTCATATTTTCATTATAGAAAATATAAAAATTCAAAGAGAAAAAAAACATATATAATCTCTCAATCCCACCCATCCAGAATGAACAAGTATTAACCCTGTGGTGTACATTTCCAGACTTTTTCTATGTTTGTGTTCATATTGTGTATTCATATACCTATATGTGCATTGTGGGTATGTATATTAAATAGGGATTATACGTTATGTACTATTTGGCAGCTTGTTTTGTTCATTTTAATAATCTTAACTTTCTGAGTAAATGGATAGTTTTTAAAAATTAATTTATTATAAAAAGAATACATTGTAAAAATTCAAATAGCCCAGAAGTTTATAAATCAAAATTCCCTCTTCTGCCTCCTTTGTTTTTTTGTTTTTGTTTTTTTTTTTGTGAGGAAGATCAGCCCTGAGTTAACATCCATGCCAATCCTCCTCTTTTTGCTGAGGAAGACTGGCCCTGGGCTAACATCTGTGCCCATCCTCCTTCACTTTATGTGGGACGCCGCCATAGCATGGCCTGACAAGCAGTGCGTCGGTGCGCACCCAGGATCCAAACCCGGGCTGCCAGCAGCGGAGCGCCTGCACTTAACCACTATGCCAGGGGGCCGGCCCTGCCCCCTCTTTCTAATCTTGTTTGTATATACCTGGATGCAATAAGTAATTTTTTTATTTTATTTATTTATTTATTTTTTTTTTTGTGAGGAAGATCAGCCCTGAGCTAACATCCATGCTAATCCTCCTCTTTTTGCTGAGGAAGACCAGCTCTGAGCTAACATCTATTGCCAATCTTCCTCCTTTTTTTTTTTTTCACCCCAAAGCCCCAGTAGATAGTTGTATGTCGTAGTTGCACATCCTTCTAGTTGCTGTATGTGGAATGCAGCCTCAGCATGGCTGGAGAAGCGGTGCGTCGGTGCGCGCCCGGGATCCGAACCGGGCCGCCAGTAGCAGAGTGCGTGCACTGAACCGCTAAGTCAGGGGGCCGGCCCAGCGATAAGTAATTTTTATACTTATTGTATAAGTATAAAATTAGCTTTCTTTTGTTTTCCTAAATGTCATTGCAGCCATATTAAAAAAAATTTTTTTAATGTGTCCTTTTCAACTCCTTGGTATTTTGGGAATAAAATTAAAATATAATTTGTATGACTTAAAAAGAATAAAAAAATATGTTTGGAAACATTCTGGCATTAGAAAATAAAATGAGGCACTAATTTTTGCTATAGTGATGAACTTAAAACCCCCAAGAATGAGCATAGCTGGAGCTCAGGGAATTACACGTCCCACTCCACTTTCTGCTTCTGACACCCATTTGGGTTCCTGTGGTAGAGATGCATCATTTACAGCAGGGCTATCTGCTCATTGTTCCTGGAAGCATAGATACTTACTTTCTTCTTTTGCTACTGTGTAGGTGTGTTCGTTCTTATTAGGTAGATTCTCTAGGCTGCCTGCGAAATTGGCAGAAAATAGGACAAATGCACCTGCTCAATTTGGGAGGCAGTGCAGTAGAGTGGTTAAGAGTGTAGACTTTGGAGCTAAATGGCCTGGGTTTGAATTTCATGTTTTTAGATCTTAACACTTACTAACTGCACATACTGCGTAAGCTTGGGCCAGTGACTTAACTTCTCTGGGCCTCAGTTTATTCTTCTGTAAAATGGAGATAATGATGATACTTACTTGATAGGTTTATTGTGAGGATTAAATGAGTTATAACTCTAAAGCACTTAGAACAAGCCTGCCAGAAAAGAAGCGCTTAGTGAGCAATAATGATGATTATAGTGGTGATGAAAGCTTGAATTTTGGTGTTGTAATTTATTTATAATTCTGTTTAAGTAGATCGTATTGTTCATGATAACTTTTTATTTTAAGATGAAGTGGCTGTGATTGATGAAATTCAAATGATTAAAGATCCAGCCAGAGGATGGGCCTGGACCAGAGCACTTCTAGGTAGGTGGTCTTAATGCTATAAAACCTGTGCTTTGTGACATCTACACTGGGATGCATTTATCTGTTTGACATTGCCAAATAGAGCCAGCTAGATCCTCTCTTTTCGACACAAATCAAAGTCAGCTAAGTGTGAGTTTTTATTTTCTAAATATTATTTTAATGATGGGAAGTCCATTTTTCCTATTATAAAATTAGCATAACCATTTAGTTAAAGTTAAAATGTTCACATCTCACCATGTTGAAACAACCACTATTAATATTTTGGTGTCTTTTTCTCACGCATATGGTGTTTTCTGAATATACATAATTATATATCTTGCTTTTTTTCAGTTCTGTTGTTTCATAGACTTTTTTTCACACCACATATTAATGTTGCACATTCTCCATTGAAGAGCTGTGTTATAATTTGTTTCATAGGGTTAAACAGTTTCCCTATTATTAATAATGCTGCAGTAAAAATGTTTGTGGCCGGAGCTTGTTATTTATTTATTTTACTATTTCTTTAGGATAGGCTCCTGGGAATGGAGTTCTTGAGGTCCATGAACATGAAGGAATGTTTCTACTGCTTGATAGTAGAGTGAATTTTTGATCAGCCTGTTGTAGGGCAGGTGTTATCAAATTTAGAAACAAATAGCTGAACTCTTCAAAGAGTATACGTTGAAGCCTGTAATGTAAAACAGATGAAAGTGAATCTGCAGGATTAAGGAGCTTGGAGGTTCTTCTGCTCCAGCCCGTAGTCTCTGAGGCACCTCGGTGATTCCATGGAGCCTAATTTGAAAACCACAGGTGTGGGACTAGTGTTCAGTACTATCCATCAGAATGCCACGTTTTAGTCCTGACTGGCTTTGCCCTCTAATAGACTCAAAACCTTGGCCAAAGCAATGTAAAAGCCCTGAGATTTATAAAAATGGAGATAATCTTTGCCCACTAGAAGGTTGTTGTTTTGAGGTTTGAATCAAAGAAATAATATTTATGAAAACACTTGGTAAAGTTGTAAAGCAATAGGTAAGCAGGCTTAAAGTATTTTTGCTATCTAAAGTGTTGCGTATTTAATTTTATACAGGACTCTGTGCTGAAGAAGTCCATTTGTGTGGAGAATCTGCTGCTATTGATCTGGTTACTGAGCTTATGTACACAACTGGGGAGGAAGTGGAGGTACCAGATCATATGCTTTGTTCTCAAGGATGCATAGCAAATAGCCCAGAGTACCCCAGCAGTGGCTTCATAGGCCCCAGATAGTGGCAAAATCAGAACTTAAATAAAAAGAAAGCTTCATTTCCTTGTAGTTGACTAGATCATACATCTTTAGTTGAATCTCATGATCTGACGTTCTGACAGAGTGGCCATCGCACCCTACGTCTTCCAAAAGTACAGGAGATTCTTCATCTTCTCGTGACAAAAGCTTTTGGAGTTTGAGTAGATCTCTTTACAATTAAATAAATTAGGAATGTTGAAAGTTTGAGGCTCAGCAAAAGGTTGTGGTTTTCAGTCTCAGATGTCAGATATTGGGGCCTTCGATATCCATCTAATTGCTAGAGATAGTTTGTATCTCTTTCTCAAATTCCTAGAGTAGGAGGAAGTAACTGATTTCCTTTTCATCCTGCTTTTCGTTTTCTTTACCAGAATTCTGTAATAAGATGAAGACATATTTTAAAATTGGCCTGTTACTTCAGTTTTGTGCTGAGCTTTCAGGGAGCGATGGAATGTAGTGGAAGAAATTCTGGGTTCTAGTCTGGGCTTTCCTGTTACTAGCTTTGCGTTCTTAGGCAAATCACAGAAGGCTAGAACTAGAACAATCCTCATCAGACCTATCTTTTATTGGGATCTATTTTACTCTTTCATAAAATGGAAATAACAATTAATAACCCTTCTGAGCTTACTGAGTTGTTATGAAAATCATGTATATATGAAAGTGCTTTGAAAATCTATGAAACAGTATATAACACTTTATTAATTTAGAAATACCAATGAAAACTGATGGTAATATTTATAATTTCATAATAAATATTTTTCTATGTTTTCCCTTGAAAAACACTGGAACTTGTCAGGTTTTTAGCTACTGTTGATTGCTTTGCAAGTTTTTCACTTAATTATTACTCACAAGAAGTTGAGTTAGGTGTGTTATTTTACAACATCATGTCTTTATTGTAGGTTCGAAACTATAAGAGGCTTACCCCCATTACTGTGCTGGATCATGCACTAGAATCTTTAGACAACCTTCGACCTGGGGACTGCATTGTCTGTTTTAGCAAGAATGATATTTATTCTGTGAGCCGACAGATTGAAATTCGGGGATTGGAATCAGCTGTGATATATGGCAGTCTCCCACCTGGTAATTATTGGCTTTCATCATGACAGGATATGAAATCTCTTATTTTTGCCATTTATGTTGAGATACGGATAGAAAACACAGTAAAAGATATTGAATTAAGTTGCTTGATATATTAGTAATTTGTTATAGGTCATATAAAATAAATATTTCTCTAATTCATCTTGGTATAGAAGTATTTTAATTATTTTTAGCTCTTGTTATTTGCTGCTATTAGACTATTTTAAATGTTGAGCTGATGATTTTCTTACAGAGGTGTCATTAAAATATGAAGTTGGTAATATTCTTCAAGTTGTAGTCCTGATATCTGTTAATAAGTGTCCTCAGGAGTGATAAGACTAATGTGGTGGGGGATTCTGTTCCTCTATGTGGGCATATTTAAAGGAGTGGAAATAAAGGATAGGTGGCTCTTCTGAGGATATAAAGAAATAAGTTTGAAACAATTAGAATTATATCCATAAAAATGAGAGTTTCCAAGATATACTTAGTTTGATGTAGTAAAAGATTGAGATCACTGATTTAACATAAACTGTTCTTATTTTAGGGACCAAACTTGCTCAAGCAAAAAAGTTTAATGATCCTGATGATCCGTGCAAAATCCTGGTTGCTACAGATGCAATTGGCATGGGACTTAATTTGTAAGTAATTTGTTTTAATAATCATGGATATTCAGTGGGTTAGATGGCAATTAAAAAATTTCTGATTGGCATTAGAGTGACCAAACACTTTGATTTAGGAGAATGGGTACTATAGTATAGATCTGAGATTTATCTTGCTTACAGCTGTTGAGGGATTAAAAAGAAAATATCTCATAGCACTAGGACTTTTGAGTGCTGCTCCTTATCACTGCTAAGCTGTTTTATTACTTCACTTTATTTTCAGTTTCTCAGTCAGCAAGTGTGTGAGTGCCTATTATGCATGTGAGGCTAGCCATTATCTCTAGGGGTGACAGTATTAAGCCTAAATATTCCTCTCTGGGGAATGAAAGCATCTAAACACCTTTGTGAATCAAAGAACTATTCAAAGCCATTAATGGCGGCCAACTTCTAAAAGTAGTCTGAGAACAGATTATGTAGTTTACTTGTAAAAAAGTTATTTTCTGTAGCCTTACTGAGGTATAATTTACATACTGTACAGTTCACCCATTGTAAATGTACAATTTGATGATTTTTAGTAAATTTACACAGTTGTTAAAAAATACTCTTCAAAGGGAAGAAAAAGAATTACCAACAAACCTCTTTATTTTGTAAATAGTGGACAAGATTACAAGTAGGGCTAAACTAGAATTGGAGTGAGCATTTCTGCAGTAACCCGGATGATGGAGGGTTTTTCACACCACAGTCTGTGAGATCACTTTTATTTCTATTTCAGGAGCATAAGAAGAATTATTTTTTACTCCCTTATAAAGCCCAGTATCAACGAAAAGGGAGAGAAAGAAATAGAACCAATCACCACCTCTCAAGCTTTGCAGATTGCTGGCAGAGCTGGTAGATTCAGTTCAAAATTTAAAGAAGGAGAGGTTACAACAATGAATCGAGAAGACCTCAATTTATTAAAGGAAATTTTGAATAGGCCTGTGGATCCTATAAGGGTAAGGTGTAACATGTTAATTATTTCCTCTCTGTGGAGGACAGTCATTCCTTCCTACCTTCGTTCCAAACTCTTGCCTCAGACACCTGGAAACAGCAATAAGCAAAGAAAATTTTGTGCCATGAAAATCATGTCAAGAAAGCCCTACTTTATTGCTTCGGAGAGGCACAGAGACCCCGTTGTCAGAGAATGGTGTGCAAGTGAAAGATCCAGATTGAACAAGTTTACTAACCTGATTTTCCTTTAGTTCTTCCTGTAGTCTAGCAGTGGGTGGGGATAGGGGCACAGTTCCTTCAGGTGGGCACGCAGCCATGTCAGCAGACTGAAAAATTACCAGAAGTTTGAATGTAGAAGAAACCCTTGAGTGTGGGGCAAAAACAGCACTAAGCAATACAACTTGGAGCCAGTAAGGACAAGGTCAAATTTTGGTTGGTGTAGTTAATGAGGCAGAAGTGTACTATTGTAAACAAACTAACTGTTACAGTTTAAAGTGGCCTGGAAAATTCTCTTAACATGGCTCATCTCATTTTTCAGTGAGCCTAGGTAAAAGGAATATAAATGAGATAATGTAAGGAAAAGTTCCTGGAGGAAAGCTGTGGTTGAAATTGTTTCTGTAGCTTTTGTAAAAAGTGCTGTTGGTAATGACACACCCCCATTTCCCTCCTGTGAACCTCATTTCTTGTGCTCTTGCTCCCTCCCACCACTCATATCTCTTTCCTCCTTTCCTCTTTCCCATTCTTTTTCTCTCTTTTTTGCTTATACTTACTTGTGGGCGTTTCTTAGCACTGCAATATACTGTTAAAGAGGTAACTGACCTCCGGTTTAGACAGTTCTCATATATTTATGTATGTTATATGTCAGTTTTATTGCTCTAGTTAAAGCAGTTGGTTTTTTATTGTTCATTTTTGTTCAGTAGAGAGAAATGAGACCCTGGAAAGCATTTTTGGTACTCTATCAGATCATCATAGATTTTAGAAATATAACAATATAACTAAAATGTAAGGGAAAAATTGACTAATTACTCAATGGGTATAATTGGTTAGTTTTATTAAATCATCTCATCAGCTTTCCTAAGTGCTAATAAATGGCAAAATGGTGATGCTTTTCTCTATTTTACTCAAATTCTTGTCATTTAATTCAGCAATATCTTAGACTGAAATATAGGACTTTGTCTTGAAAGAACTTAAGAAAACTTGTCCTTTTTTAAAAAAAGTAAGCTTGCGATTGTTTTTTCTTTTACTAAAGGCAGCTGGTCTTCATCCAACTGCTGAACAGATTGAAATGTTTGCCTACCATCTCCCTGATACAACGCTTTCTAACCTCATTGTAAGTACAAACTCACGTCTCAATCTCTTTTCTGAAAGTGTTGATACATCAGACAATTACTAATTAACCTCGTGGGCATGAATGGATAGTCTGTTTTTGTGAAGTTGCTATTTATGAAGTTTATCTTGAAAGTCAAAACTTTCTCTCAGAATCTGAAACTTTTGTCCTGAGCAATTTTCTGAGTATTTCAGGTTGCGAAGGCTGTGGGGAAAGTCAGTTAGTTTGAGGAGGCAGTGAATTAAGCAGGCCTTTCTAGAAGTCGGTTATGGGTTAAAGAGATAGTCTTTTGTAGACTTAAGTACTTTATTATGCCCAATTAGGCAGTCCAGTAACTTAATATATCTTCCCCCCCCCAGGATATTTTTGTAGACTTTTCACAAGTTGATGGGCAGTATTTTGTCTGCAATATGGATGATTTTAAATTTTCTGCAGAGTTGATCCAGCATATTCCGTTAAGTCTACGAGTGAGGTATGTTTTCTGCACAGCCCCTATCAACAAGAAGCAGCCTTTTGTCTGCTCTTCATTGTTACAGGTAAGCTTTTCTTTATGATATTTTGAGTTGTTTCAGATTGATGCATTTTCCCCAAACAATACTTTGTTACTCAAAATAAAACAATTGGAGAGTACCCTTTAATATGAGATACTACGGAAGAACTTAAATATAAAGTGGCTTTTTTTCCCTTACAGATAATTTTTTGAGGAAAGGAGGACTCTTGCTTTGTATTTGGGCTTATATGGTAGCCTTTGTGAAGAAGCTAAAACAAAAATAATGAAATACAATTTTTTTGGAGGGAAGGGGGTCTTTTCCTTATTGGTGTTGGGTAATATTTTTTGGTGGGGAGAGGAATCAGGGATTAGCAGTGGAGTAGTATTCCTTCTTCTTAACTCCAAGACACTGCCCAGGGATTGCTGTTTCATGTTGAGTTCGGTGGCAAGGTTCCAGCCCCTTTTCTTTTAACTTATTTGCATCAGGATACAAATCTCTGACTTCTGAGGAGCACAAGATTCACCCAAACAAGGGGGCCAGGGAAGGGCAGTGGGAGCTGAACTTCCAGCCCGCTCAGTGTCGTCTCATCTCTCTGGGCCCTTGCTTACCGTATTGCCTCTACTTGGAGTGCCCTCCTCACCTCACTAATCCCAAAGGTCACCTCCTTGAATCTTTTTCTAACTCTTTGTAGTTTCGATGCCATCTTCTCTATAGACTTTGGCATTCTGCATACTAGCTCTGTTCTTATCAAATCTGTTTCTGAATTTTATTTCTAAATTATAAATTACATAATACATAAATACTTTTTCTTTACACAAAATTAAAACATTACAGGTAGGTTAAATTGGGCTACCACCCCCAATCTCAGTCCTCTGACATAATGACTATCAGTTTGTGTGTATCCTTGCACACCTTTTCTGTTGCATTTGCCTGCATGCGTGTAAGTGTAGAAATTCTAGTTTTGTTGTGTGGGTGTTTTCTCATAAATGTTATAATGAATTGTTCTGTAACTTGCCTTTTTCATTTTCCATTAATATGTCTTTGAGGTATTCCACGTCCAGGTATTTACCTAGAAAATATGCTTCTTAGAGCTGGCATTTGTGAGAGAGCTAGCTAGCATAAGGTTGAAGTTCATTCAACAAAGACCTGGATGGAACTCGAACCCGTGGCCCTGACCCCATTCACACCATCCTTCAAGCAGCTATTCTAATGAAGCAGAAGCATTTACTAAGGAGTAGGGAGTCTGGAGCAGTACAGGTCACCAGTTGCTTATGTGTTCTGTTTACAGATTAGAATGTGAAATCTAGAGATTTTTCCTTTTTTCTTAGTTTCCATTATTACTGAACTATAAAAGAGCTCAATTCCATTGATGGCCTCTGATGCCCCTTAGGACAGGTGTTTCGAAACTGGGCTTTACGGAGCTCCTTTAGGGCTGGCTGCTGGATGGAGGTATCTGAATAAATGGGCCTCTCTCCCTCCCCCTCTCTGGGCAGCTCTGTACTTAGCTCTTTTACATATTGGGCTTCCACTAGTTGTTGGTGGCCAAAAATATTAAAGCCACTGCCTTTATAAGAGAACTTGTGTTTGGCATAGCCTGCTTATTTAGCATAGTCACATTTCCATCCTTCATGGCTATCCTACTTGGCATTTATTAAACTTAGCAGAATGCACTGAATTTAATAAAATCGTAACATTATTTAACCACAATTGTTCTAAAACTGCCCTGCCTCTCTAAAGTATTGACCTTGCTTAGGTTAAACATTTAGAGATAATTTTCCCTAATCAGGAAATGAACCTTTTGAAATTGGTTTTATTGTTGAAGCTAAAGATTTTAAACTCTTGCTTGAGAGGTCTTATATGGTTGTGTTTCCGCCTCCTATAGTATATTGTGATATGTAATAATGCCCAGCATTGTCTAGGGGGCGGCGTGGTTTTCAAAGCACATTCTCCAACAGTGTCTTATGGGTCGAGAAGGAGGGTGGGGGTCTATGGTATTGATGAGGAAGCTGAAGCACAGAGTGGTGACTTGGCCAAAACCACACAACTAGTAAAGAGACTTCATCTCGATTGACTCATGACCAACCTTGCATCAAGGCACTTCAAAGAGTTTCTGTATAATAAAAGAGGACATTAACAAGATACAGAAAATCAAGCTCATATTTGAGGTTATAGGACTATCACATGAAGGGATAGAAACGGGAGTCTTCAGGTACAGTCTGCCCAGAACTTAGAACATTAAATGTTCATCAACTCAGGCCCTGGAAAGTTAGTTCTTGTACAACTTCTGATGCACATATTATTGCTCTGGTTTTGGAAAAAGAAGGAAATCATCCTTTTTTTTTTTTTTGAGTACCTCTATAAAGTGTTAAATGCTCTTAAAATATAGAAAAGTATAAAGAAGGAGAGAAACCAGCCTGTCTGCCTATTCAAACACAACCACAGTTAACGTTTTGTTGTGCTTCCTTTTTTTTTCTAATCACAGATTTAAGTGAATTCTGATTCTTTTACCAAACACTTTTCTTCTTTTTCTCTCAGTTTGCCAGGCAATATAGCAGGAATGAGCCCCTGACCTTCTCATGGTTGCGCCGATATATTAAATGGCCATTACTTCCACCTAAGAATATTAAAGACCTCATGGATCTTGAAGCTATCCATGATGTCTTGGATCTTTACCTGTGGCTGAGGTACCAACTTTTTCCTTTATGTGCTCTCATTTTTCTAAGTAATATGGCAAATCAAAGGTTTTATGAATGATCTTTTACTCTTTCAGATTAGGCACATGTTTGCAGGGTGCTCTATATTATGTTTATTGTCCATTAAGACAGTTGAGCCTGGTTTATACCCATTCCAAAAATGATGTAAGGAGTTAATATGATTCTAGTTAAGATAGTTAGGTGAGAAGGGCCACTAGATGCTTGCTACATGAATGGTGGTCCCTGGACCAAAAGCATTGGTATCACCTGAGGGCTTGTTAGAGCTAGAGAATATCAGGGCCACCCCAGACTTAATCAAATTCTGCATTTTAACAAGATCCCCAGGGCCGGCCCCGTGGCTTAGTGGTTAAGTGCGTGCGCTCCGCTGCTGGCGGCCTGGGTTCGATCCCTGGCGCGCCCCGACGCACCGCTTCTCCAGCCAGGCTGAGGCCGTGTCCCATATACAGCAACTAGAAGGATGTGCAGCTATGACATACAACTATCTACTGGGGCTTTGGGGGAAAAAATAAATAAATAAAATTAAAAAAAAATTGTTTACATTTTTTAAAAAAATAAAAAATAAAAATAAAAAGATCCCCAGGTGATTCATTTGTACATTAACATTTTTTTTTTTTTTTGTGAGGAAGATCAGCCCTGACCTAACATCCATGCCAATCCTCCTCTTTTTTGCTGAGGAAGACCGGCCTTGTGCTAACATCTATTGCCAATCCTCCTCCTTTTTCTCCCCAAAGCCCCAGTAGATAGTTGTATGTCATAGTTGCACATCCTTCTAGTTGCTGTATGTGGGACGCTGCCTCAGCGTGGCCAGACAAGCCGTGCGTTGGTGCACGCCTGGGATCCGAACCCGGGCCACCAGTAGCGGAGCACACGCACTTAACCACCAAGCCATGGGGCCAGCCCCCTGTACATTAACATTTGAGAGAGACTGCTCTAGATGGGTGATTCTCAAAGGAGAGGCGTGTCCCACTGGGGAGCATATCGGAGTCACTTGAGGTACGAGTGATGACCCTCATAAAGACGTATTTCTTGGGTGTCTTGGGGCAGAAATAAAGGTTGGGCAAAGGCACTGGACAGAGTTTACAAAAACAGAACATTTGGAATTAATCAGTGTTAACATGTAGTTACATCATTGAGATTAGGTCAGCAACTGTGATAAGAGCTGTTGCTATAATGTAATATGTCTTTTTCCCAGCTACCGATTTATGGATATGTTTCCAGATGCCAGCTTTGTTCGAGACCTCCAGAAAGAACTAGATGGCATTATCCAAGATGGTGTGCACAACATCACCAAACTGATTAAAATTTCAGAAGCACATAAGCTATTGAATTTGGAGAGCTTGTCAGCAGAGAGCCAGTCCCGTTTGTCAGGAACGTTAAAGAGCCAAGGTAGAAGAACGCGCAGCACCAAAACTTCAGGGAGTAAAGCTGCTGAGCCAGCCTGCCCCAGTGCAGGAGAGAAGTCCCTTGCTTCCAGATTGGTTCAGCAAGGGCTCCTCACTGCAGACATGCTGAAACAGCTGGAAAAAGAGTGGTTGACACAACGAACTGAGCATGGCAAAGAAATAACGGAATCTGGAACTTACTCGAAAGGGACAAGAAGAAGGAAGAAGGAACCTGATTCAGATTAGTTTTATTTTATTTATATTTTTGCAAATAAAAATCTATTTCAAAATCCTTTTTTCCTCATATGCATTTACTGCCTGTTACGATATTGTGGCATACTGGGTTTCTTTCACCCCCGCTGAAAAATTAACTCTTGAAGATGACTAAACTGCTGTTTCTTTCAACATTTTGAAAATACAGAATGTCCTAGAGATTTTATTTAAAGTTTTATATAATGGCCATTTGTAGTGTAGCACTAAGACAAGGCACTATAAGGAACTCTGCATGGGAATAAATCTAATTTGGTGAATTGTTTTGACCAGTTTCCTGCACCATTGCTGAGGATGTCATGGATGGTATTCTTGACACATCTTGCTGTCTATTGTACCCACATACCAGAGGCTATGCTAGGTGCTGGAAATATGCAGTAAGCAAGACAGATAATGTTCCTGCCCTCATGGAGATTATATTTTGATATGGAGACAGACAGGGATAAGTTAACAAATAATGTCAGCTCTGTGAGGGCAGAGATTGTTGTCTGTCTAGTTCACTGCTATATCTACAGTGCTTGGAATATAGTAGAAGCAAGATCAGTCTTTGTGAAATGAATGGATGTAATGTCAGAGATAAATGCTAGAAAGAAGCAGAATAAGGGAAGAGAGTGACAAGTGGTGGTGGTGGGCTGTTTTAGATGGAGTAGATGGTCTTCTCATGTCCAAAGGCCAGTCTGATGCATAGTGGCCTCTACTTGTCCCACAAAGTGTTCAGCCCTGGTTTAGAGACGCAGCTAAAGGGAACTTAAGGGCATAGGCTTTGGAGTTGGACAGACCTGGGTTCAGCTTCTCTCATCACTGCCAGCTCAGTGCCCTTACCCTCTCTGGGACTTGGTCTCCGCATCTGAAGAAGATGGACGGTAATGCCTACTTAGAGTTGTTGGGGAGGTTAAATGTGATGAGATGCCGTTTAGCACAGGGCCTGGTATGCAGGAAGTGTTTTATGAATGAAACTGAAGGTTTGGGTTCATTCTGGGCTGTGTATTGAGCTCTTAGGTCATTGCAAGAACTGAACTAATTTCTTGAGCAACTGCTAAATGGTGGCAGGCTTCAGACTAGGGATTAAACCTGATTTAGTTGAAGTTGGGTCAAGGAACAGTCAAGTTTGCCAAGCTAGTCATCTCTCTGGCTTTTTCTTCAGTAGGTCAGAGTTCAGGTGATACTTAATTGAGATGGCAATCTTTATTCTTTTAACCTTTGTCTTCATGGAAATAAAGGCTGAAGAGGTGGCACTGACTATATTTCTGCCTTGCTTGTGAGCAAATGGTAGTGAAATGCCCGGAAGGGCGTATTTCTTCTGATAGTCGATGTTTGAACAACTTCCGCTTCTAGACATTGCTTTCCCCTGTGACTTAGACCATAGCAGACATAGTCTATTCTTGCCCAGATGGGCTCAAGAAATAACCGTGAACTGAACTGAATAATGGATTTGGTCCGTTGTGTTTAAGTGATAAGAAGTATCACTTAGAGGGTTATTAATTCTCCCACTTTCTCCAGTTTGAGGGCCAGAGTTGGTAAGTCAAAGACAAGACAAGCTTAGGCAAGTTAAATGTTAGGGAAGCCTCAGATAAAAGGAGTGGGGGTGGAGAGTGCTATAAGGGAAGGACTGCTTGAACATTGAGCTAAAGAGTGTTTATAAATAATGATAAATAGCTTACCCTTCACCTTTTTCTGCTTTCTGAGGGAAGGAGCGCTCTGTGGTTAGGCAGAAGAAGAGACTAAAGAAAGATGAAATCAGGTGAAACGTAAAAGGGAAAATATTTGGAGTGGCCCTGAATAATCTCTGCAATGTGCTTAAAATTGTCACCATGAAAACAGCCTGGTCATCCTTCTCTGCAACAAGTTTGACATGTCACTTATCTTTCTTTGTGGGCTTCTGGCCCAGCTAAGTTCCAGGCATACATTTGACTAAGGTCATGTTCTCAACCTTTCTAAAACACAACTCTTGTTTTTTTCCCTGCAGTTTTCTAACAGATTTTGAAGTACTTACCTGAAAGCCCTCCTTGGATTATTGTGGATTCAGCTGAACATCAACATGGGGTGTGGTCTGAGGCTTAGATGCTGACCTCAGTTCCATCAGTACAGATCTGGGTAATTTAATAAAATGTGGTTAGTACATAACTGAGTAGGAATAATAACCAATGACTCGTAATGCTTCATACATTGTATTTATGGATGAGTGTAAATCTACAAAATGGAATTGGATCTTTTGAAAAATGTGTTACTGTGAATCACAAATATACAAAACTATTATCATTGATCACCAGTATCTTGCACCTCAGAACTGGGAGTCTGTAATTATGATACAGTCATTCTTTGTGTGTCTAACTCCAAACAAACCTATTAGGATAAAATGAAAAGTTGTGGTTTGCTAAGAGACAAGCAAATGGGTAAATGAGGCCGTTTCTCTCCTCTTATTTCAAAGCTATAAAATACATAGACTTGAGCAAAGATAGCAATGTTTATAAACGTGCTGCTTTTTTTTTGGTGAGGAAAATTGGCCCTGAGCTAACATCTGTTGCCAATCCTCTTTTTGCTTGAGGAAGATTGTCCCTGATCTAGCATCTGTGCCTATCTTCCTCTATTTTGTATGCAGGACGCCACCACTGCATGGCTTGAGGAGCAGTGTGTAGGTCTGTGCTTGGGATCCAGGCCCGCGAACCCCAGGCCGCCGAAGCGGAGCATGCAAACTTAACGACTACACCACCGGGCTGGCCTCATAAATGTGCTTCAAAGTTGTCACTAGCATCTAAAAGCCTGTTACTTAACATAGTGGGACAATTCCATACAGAGATGATAAACAATAGTTGTCTTTATGGGCAAAGGAAAATGCTGGAGAAGGGAACAAAAGCTTTTGAAGTAGGATTGAGCTTTGAAGACAATTTAAGAAGCTACTTTTGGTAAATTTGGGTAGAAGAGGTGATTTTGAACTTTGTCCTTTAAGGCTACACTCTTACAGTCTACCCAGAGGTTCGATATCATGTGCTCTCTATCCACTCCACGCCCTTGAAAAGCCCCTGGTGCTTACAGAAGCTTGGGAAAGGCTTGTAACCTCAATGACTGCTTTGAACTACCATTTGACACACCTCTAAAGTACAGTGAAATTGATAATCCCCCACCGGAAAATCTTTTTTCTCAAGTGCTTGTAATCAGGTTGAGATCATATATATGTATTTAAATTCTTTAGTTTGTAATGTTCACAAATTGCCTTGTTCTTTTCTCTTAACAGCTACATTTTCATTTTCTTTTTTGTGAGGAAGATTAGCCCTGAGCTAACATCCATGCCAATCCTCCTCTTTTTTTTTTTTTTTTTTTGCTGAGGAAGACTGGCCCTGGGCTAACATCTGTGCCCATCTTCCTCCACTTTATGTGGGACGCCGCCACAGCATGGCCTGATAAGCGGTGCATCAGTGCGCGCCTGGGATCCGAACCCAGGCCGCCAGCAGTGGAGTGTGCGTGCCCAACCGCTACGCCACGGGGCCAGCCCCTCCACTTCCCTTTTGCTATAGCTATTATTCCTTTTTTGTTCTTGTTAAATCAGTATTTCGAAATTATACTCGTGACTTTTATACTGCTTTCTAGGCAGCTTCTCCAACTTTATCTTCTAACATATTGAAATTTAAATTTTCTCTATCACAGTTTTCGTTTCTTAGAGCTCTTTATTATTATTTGATAGTTACTTTTTTCATTTTGAAAATAAGAGGAGTAACAATAAACAATGTAATGTCTACATCTGAGAAGAGATTCAGATACACATTTGGAAAGAAAGGGAGTCAGAATTCAGAAGAATAAAGGGGGGTATGGAATTGAGGAAGAAAGAGGGTAACAATTTTGTTGCTTCTTGTGAGAATGTTGGTATTCCAATAGCTGGCAGTCCTGAGGTCTTAGAAAGTGGATGCTCTCAGCGCTGGGCTTTTCTTGGAGGCTTTCAGCCATTAGAAGAGAAGAGTCTCTACCTTGAGATGATGGAAGAAAAAGCTCCCATGACTTAGTCTCCTCAATTCTGCACAGTGATTTTATTTCATCACCACCTGGTCCATGTACCATGACTTTTTACTCAGTTTATATGTGCAAATTTACATAAATGATTTCCAGCTGAATTATCAATTCTGCCTCTTGTTATTTAGTTTTCAGTAATATTAGAACTCCTGTATTTTTACATATTCTTTTAACTTTAAATCTTGCCCTGATCTTAATACTTCTTAGCTTATCTTGCTTGTTTTTCTAGGCTAATGCTCTTCTTTCCTTATCAACTGAATACACCATATCTTGTATTGTTATGGCAAAGTTTACAATGTATGCATATATGTATTATCCTTATTTCATTTACAGATAACTCTAGGTTAGTATTTCTTAGAGGCCGTTATCTTATTAGCTGAAATTAAACTGCTCGAAGCTAATTAAGAATGCTGTAAAATGTAACGTTTAACACTATCAAAAGAAAAAATATTGGAAAATGTGTCAGAGAGTACACCTTTGAATCATTCCCAGAAAGTTTTATTAGGAAATTCTCTATAGATTCATATAACCTTTTAATCAGTTATGGCTTTTCCTAATTAGCCCAAAGTTAAATTTCTCTTTTTGAGTTTAAATCTCTTACTAGGAAAAAAGTACTGAATTTTTTTGTCTTTTTGCTGAGGAAGATTCACCGTGAGCTAACATCCATGCCAGTCTTCCTCTATTTTTGGTACATGGGCCGCCAGCACAGCATGGCCGCTAACAGAGCGGTGTAGGTCTGCATCTGGGAACCAAATCCGGGCTGCCGAAGCGGAGCATGCTGAACTTCACCACCAGGCAACTGTGGCTGGCCCCCTGATTTTTTTTTTTTTAAGTGTCATATAGTTCTTCCCCTGCTGCCCCCAGTTCTCTTGTTTTTAGTTATCATCTTGTTCTTGTTTCATGGTTGCAATATCTTGTGTCCCTAAAGAGACAATTTTTAAATTTTCTGTTTCCTACATTCTTTCTTTTTTTCTTGTTTGGTTTGATTTCTGCCTTTACCATTGGAAACTTTTCTTAAGTGTCTAGTAATCGTTGGCTATGTTCATATTTAAAAGTGAGGAATTAAGCTAATGGGAAGCTCTCTTTACATGAGTAGGGCTTATTGATTTTTGGGTTTTGATGCAGGCTGATTGGACTGTAAGCTGGCTTTTTTTCTAATGGAGAAATAATTGATATATAACACTGTAAGTTTAAGGTGTACAACGTGTTGGTTTGGTACATTTATTTATTGTAATATGATTACTACAGTAGCATTAGCTAGCACCTTTATCATGTCACATATTTATCATTTCCTTTTTGTGTTAAGAATGGTTAGGATTTAGTTTCTTAGTAACTTGGAAGTTTATGATACAGTACTGTTGACTATAATCACTATGTTGTACCTTAGATCTCCAGAACTTATTTATCTAGTTATAAGTTTGTACCCTTAAACAACATCTCTCCAACTTCCCCACCCCCCAACCCCTGGTAACCACCATTCTACTCTCTATTTTTACAAGTTCACTTTTTTTAGATTCCCCATATAGGTGATATTATACAGTTTTTGTCCTTCTTGGTCTGACTTATCTCACTTAGCATAATGCCTTCAAGTTCCATCCATATTGTGGAAAATAGCAAGATTTCCTTCTTTCTCATGGCTGAATAATATTCCATTGTGTATGTATATCACATCTTTATCCATTCATCTGTTGATGGACACTTGGGTTGTTTCCGTATTTTAAAAGGCTATTGTGAATAATGCTGCAATGAACATGAGTGTGCAGACATCCCTTCGAGATACTGATTTCAGTTCCTTCAGATAGATACCCAGGAGTGGGATTGCTGGATCATGTGGTAGTTCAATTTTTAATTTTTTGAGGAACCACCATACTGTTTTCCATAATGGCTGTACTGATTTACATTCCCACCAACAGAATATCAAGGGTTCCCTTTTCTCTATATCCTCACCAACACTTGTTATCTCTTGTCTTTTTGATAAAAGCCGTCCTAATAGGTATGAGGTGATATCTCAGTGTGGTTCTGATTTGCGTTTCCCTGATGATTAGTGATGTTGAGCACCTTTTCATGTACCTGTTCACCATTTCTAAATCTTTGGAAAAATGTCTCTTCAGGTCCTTTGCCCATTTTTTATTTATTTATTTTTTTTTTTGTGAGGAGATCAGCCCTGAGCTAACATCCGCCAATCCTCCTCTTTTTTTTTTTGCTGAGGGAGACGGCCCTGGGCTAACATCAGTGCCCATCTTCCTCCACTTTACATGGGACGCCGCCACAGCATGGCTCACCAAGCAGTGCGTCGTTGCGCGCCCGGGATCCAAACCAGCGAACCCCGGGCCGCCGCAGCGGAGCGCGCGCACTTAACCGCTTGCGCCACCGGGCCGGCCCCTTGCCCATTTTTTAATTGGATTATTTTCTTTTTTGCTATTGAGTTGTGTGAGTTCTTTATAGGTTTTGGATATTAATCTCTTATCAGATATATGGTTTGCAAATATTTCGTCCTATTCTGTAGGTTGTCTCTTCCATTTATTGATTGTTTCCTTTCCTGTACGGAAGCTCATTAGTTTACTGTAGTCCTACTTGTTTGTTTTAGCTTTTCGTTGTCTGTGCTTTTGGTGACTTATCCATGAAATCATTGCCTAGACCAATGTCAGATCTTTTTCCCTAAGAGTTTTACGGTTTCAGGTCTTACATTTAAATCTTGGATCCATTTTGAGTTAACTTGTGTGAGTGGTGTAAGATAAGGGTCCCATTTCATTCTTTTGTATGTGGATATCCAGTTTTTACAACAAAGAAACTGTCCTTCCTCCATTGCGTGTTCTTGGCATCCTTGTCAAAAATTAGTTGACTGTATATGTAGGGTTTATGTCTGAGTCCTCTATTCAGTTCCACTGATCTATGAGCCTGTTTTTATGCCAGTACCATACTGATTTGATTACCATAGCTTTGTAATATAGCTTGAAATCAGGTGTTGTGATGCCTCTAGCTTTGTTCTTTCTCAGGATTGCTTTGGCTATTCAGGGTATAAGCTAGCTTTTTTAGTGCATTCCCTGAATATCACATCTGTAGGATTTTTAAAAAATAAATTAAAAATTTAGGGTACTTTTAAGAGGAAGATTGGCACAGATGTTAGCTCAGGGCTAATCTTCTTCAAGCAGATAAAAGAGGAAGATTGGCAACAGATGTTAGCTCAGGGCAAATCTTTCTCAGCAAAAAAAAAAAAAGTACTTTTAGACTTATAGAAAAGTTGCAAAGATAGTATGAAGAGTTCTCATGTACCCCACATCGGTTCCCCCTACTGTTAACATTTTACATTAGTCTGTCATATTTGTTATAATTAATGAACCAAGATGGATACATTATTATTAACTGAAGTCCACAGATTATTTAGATTTCCTTAGTTTTTAACCTAGTGCCCTTTTTCTGTTCCAGGATCCCATCCAGTCTTCTTCATTACATTTACTCATCATGTCTCCTTAAGGCTTCTCTTGGCTGTGACAGTTTCTCAGACTCTTTTGATGACTTTGATAGCTTCGAGGAGGACTAGTCACATTATTTTATAGAACGTCCCTCAATTGGTATTTGTCTGATGTTTTTCTTATGATTAGGCTGCTGGAGTTATGGGTTTTTGGGAGGAAGACCACAGTGGTAAAGGGCTATTCTCATTACATCACATATAAGATACTGTCATGCATCACTTAACTACGGGGAAACATTCTGAGATATGTGTCGTTAGGCAATTTTGTCATTGTGTGGACATCATAGAATGTACTTACACAAACCTAGATGGTATACCCTACTACACATTTAGGCTATATGATACTAATCTTACGGGACCACCATCGTATATGCAGTTAGTCATTGACTGAAACATCATTATGTGGCACATGACCGTACGTACTATCAATGTGGCAGACCTGATGATGTCAGCCGTGATCATCTGGCTGAGGTAGTGTCGGTCAGGTTTCTCCACTGTCAAGTTACTCTCCACCCCCCTTGCATACTGTACTTTTTGGAAGGAAGTCACTATACATAGCCCACACCTTGGGAGTGGGGAGTTATGCTCTGCCTCCTTGAGAAGGGAGTATATACATAAATTGGAATTCTTCTACATGAGAGATTTGTCTTTCTCCCCCATTTATTTATTCCATTATTTATTTATATCAGTTTGGATTAATGGATAGTTATTTTATACTTTGGGTTATAATCCACTAATACTTGATCTTGTTGCTCAAATTGTTCTAGCTTTGCTTATTGCCAGCTCTTTCGGCTGGCTCCAGGGTCCCTTTGACATATCCCCATCCTTTTGGTGCTTTTTTTTTTTTTTTTTTTTTAGCATTTCCTTGTTTTCTGGCACTACAAGATGCTCCAGGCTCTTCCTGTATATACCCTGCCCCAGCTATAGAATCAGACATTTCTCCAAGGGGCCCTGGTTCCTTTTTTTTTTTGTAGAAAATATTAGAAACCAAGATCTGGGTACTAGGTGTGCTGGTTGCTATGGGTTATCATTGCTTGTAGGGTCTCTCAGCTGACAAAGCAAGGAAATATATGAGTGTACTAACCTATGTACATGCACATATCTACAAGTTTTTCTATATACATATAAGTATATATCCATCTGTATCTATATTAAGCTAATAATGAGTTTATACTGATGTCCTCAACTTGAATCCAGTAACATGGATCATTCTAACCACCCCCCGTGCCATCCTCCAATGCTTTTCTGTAACCTTTCGCTCCAACAGTGAGAAACCTACCTCCCGCCATCCACCCTCCCTTTACTTAAGTGTCCAATTCCAGTATACATGTATAGTAGTTTCAGAATTGTTAAGCCATGCTCCTGGGGGAAACAGCCTTATCAACCAGAGTACAGTGCTGTGTGTAGCTCCTTTTGCCTTTTGTCTTGCTGACTCCATTCATTTCCAGAGTTACTTAGGTCAGCATCTTTTCTCCCTATCCCTTTCAGTGGAGCTATTTCATACATTTGTAAAATAGTTAGATTCTTTTGTTAGTCTGTATTACATCCCTGATCTTCTAAATATTTTCTTAAATTCCCATACATTAAATTTATTCTTTGTGCTGTAAAGTTCTAGGGGTTTTAACAAATGTTTTGTGTCACGTATTCACTGTTACAGCATCCTACAGAATAGTTTCACTGCCCTAAAAACTCCCCTGTGCTTCACTGATTCAAATTTCCTCTCCAAATCCTGGCAACCACTGATCTGTTTGCTGTGTCAATAGTTATGCCTTTTCCATATCTGTAGAAGTTAAAATGTTTGTCTCAGGCCATTTAGTTCTACCAGAGGAAAAACTGGATCCCCCAGTCCCCACCCCCCCACCCCCCACCTCCCCAGTGAGGGAAGAAAGGGATGTATACAGATAGATGTCTGCTACTGGAAACCAGACAGAAAACAGTGGTTTGGGGTCTCATTGTTCTGTTTAGGGGTTTCACTTGGTGGCCTTATTTTCAGTCTTGTGCCTCACTTCCACTTCTCTTGGTGCCTGGTAGTCTGAAGTCCAGAGGCAGTTGGGTTCCATCTCTCCAGAGAATAAACCCCTAGTCTCCTTTAGGGGTGGGGGTTGGGTGGCCATTCATTGCACTAGGTGGAGGGGGACACTTGGGATGTAACTACTTTAGACTTTTAGCCAATCTCTTGTTATTGGCTCTATGTCTTGCCTCCTGATTTTCTGAGGTATCTTGGGTATCTGAGCGTTTCTAGTGTTACAAATGCCATCGCTCATTTCTCAGCAGAATCACTCTGCAGGCACTTAAGTTCAGTGTTTCCTCTGCTAAGCTGTTATTTCTCCATCAGCTTTCTGTCTTCCAAAATTATGTTAAGATCTCTTATCAATAACTGTTTTATTTCTCTTTGTTCTTGTGGGTTTATGCCATGTTTAACCAGAATTCTGATTTGTGTTTAGAAGTTTGCTATTTTGTGCAATTGAGATTGTAATTACTCTGAAAAGTGTTAAAAGCCATATGAATTGGATTTCCTTGTATCACTTGTCTCTCCTTGGTATTGCAAATATGGCTCTTTTGCAAATACAGCTCTTAATGTACAGTTGTTATAAAAAACAATTGTGTGCAATTGGTTTTTCACGAGCCTTCACTGTCTTCTCTTGTGTTAGGAATAAATCTATGAAAAACCATCAGCAGCATTCTTTTGAAACTTGCTGAGGTTAACATTTCTGCTTCATTTGTAGTTGCTCCCATGGCGACACCATAGTAACTGTAACTACTGGCAGGGCTGGGAAGTTTCTACGTTGACTTTCTTTTATAGAAGTTTGTTCTCTCACACACTCTTTCTTATTCTTTTGCAGCAAATGGAATACCAGCAGGTTAGACTGACTTATGTTATGGACAATTTAATTTTGGACTTATCATTAACAAGAATATGGGACAGAATTCAAGATCTATTTTCTTTAGTAACAGGAATAGAATTAATTATAAAATTCCTAACTGTTCCTATAATTCCAGTAAATGGAACTGTACCTTCTAATGGTTTATGGTTATGTTTTGCTGAATGTACTGAAAGGGCTGCATGCATTTTCTTATCCTAAGGGATCAAATGGGATGAGATGAAATAGCAGTTTTAAGGAGTCCCTAGCCAGGTGAAGGCTTAGATTGAAGAGATGCTTTTAGTGTGTCCACTATGGGCCACATGCCTTCCCTTATGTGATGTCATTTACTTTCATTCTCGTAGTGACCACTGAGGTGGCTATGAACCCTCTACAGATATGAACTTGGAGGCTTTGCCTTCAGTGAGGCACAGCCAGAGTGGGAGCCCAGGGCCTGTGCACTTCCCACTGTGCTATCAGGGGCTTTGGGCTGGTTTTCCCAGCTTAGGTCCCATGTTTCCCCTGTGCTTTGCTTCCAGATCAGTGAGAGCCAGTGTAGCACAGTGGTTAAGCATGGACTCTGAAGCCACACTGCCTACATTCAAATATCTATTCCAGGCTTAGTGGTTAAGTGCGCGCGATCTGCTGCTGGTGGCCCGGGTTCGGATCCCGGGCGCACACTGACGCACCGCTTCTCCGGCCATGCTGAGGCCGCGTCCCACATAAAGCAACTAGAAGGATGTGCAACTACAACATACAGCTATCTATTGGGGCTTTGGGGGGAAAATAAATAAATAAATAAATAAATAAAATCTTAAAAAAAAAATCTATTCCACCATGTAGCAGTTGGGCTCTGTGCCTCAGTTTTTCCATCTGCAAAATGGAGAGAATGGTAGTTGCTGTGGGAATTAATATTGTAAAATACCTAGTTAACCCTATACAAGTGTTTACTAAATAAAAAGGTAAATTCTGTTGGACTTCTAGTCTTCCTGCTGTGCTGAGTACTTAAAGGAAAGCAGATATTATTTTTAGGCCTTGCCTTAAGGGAGAGCTTTACAGAAACAAAGATGTATACAGAGGTGATAGAGTTTCCCTTCTTATCTGGAAGATTTGGGCCAGATGGGTAATACACTTTAACTAAAATGTCCTTTAGCAGTGCCAACCCTCAAATGGGTATTTTTAAGCAAAATCTAAGTGCTTATGAGGCTTACACCCAGATATCCTTGAATAGCTACGTAGAGCTTTTTTTTTTTTTTTTTTGTGAGGAAGATGAGCCCCGAGCTAACATCCATGCCAATCCTCTTTTGCTGAGGAAGACTGGCCCTGAGCCAACATCTATTGCCAATCCTCCTCCTTTTTCTCCCCCAAACCCCAGTAGATAGTTGTATGTCATAGCTGCACATTCTTCTAGTTGCTGTATGTGGGACGTGGCCTCAGCATGGCCGGAGAAGCGGTGCGTCAGTGTGCGCCCGGGATCCAAACCCGGGCCGCCAGCAGCGGAGCGCGCGCACTTAACCGCTAAACCACGGGGCCGGCCCCCTACATAGAGCTTTAATGAGGGTGAAAAATTCCAAAGGTTAGAGTGGGATAATCAGATGAGAAATGGTAAAATAATTGAATTATTTTGTCTTTATAAAGTGAAGGGGCAGAGCTAGATGACTCCAAAGGCACGTGATTTTTGTAATCATTAAGCTTCTTGGTTTAGTCAGCTAACTCAGACCTGGAATGTGGATGCCTATGTGCTTAGATAAAAACAGAATGATGTAACAGATGAAAATCCTGTGGTGTCATTTGCCTCATTAAAATTCCAAAGGCTGCCTATCTGGTGATACAAGCAACCCTGAGATTGCAGAGATCTTTGGTTATGGCTTTAGGTCTTTTTGTCCGCTGGTCATTGTAACCTCTTATCCCTATGTTGAATAAATCAGTGACAGTGCCGTCCTGTACTGCCGAGGTTACTTTTTAAATGGAGGAACTAAGACAAGTACCATTATCACTTGTGGGCAGGTGACTTGCCCCATGATGTCATCCTCAGCCGGGGCAGACTCAGGCATAGCATGCCTGTTACAGAATACCAACAATTCCGCATGGTTTCACTAAATAGTTTCAACAACTGAAGGTTAATCTTTGTTTTTCTTGTATGATAGACACAGTACAGGAGCTAAAAGAAAGTTCATAGTCTGAGGGGTAAACAGACTGAAAAGGATAAGGTTTCTCAATATGGGAGACGATTTTATATCAATCTGAGAAGAGTATCTGGAGTAATTTTAACCAAGCACTGCAGGCTTAAGGTGGACTTCCGATGGCTGGTCCACAGGCTGGGTGGGGAAAGAGCACTGATTGGAGAATCACCGGCTTCTGAAGAGGCAGCTGTTGAAGGTTCTCTCACCAGGCAATTGTTTGGTAATTGTTGCGATTAATGAGATTGTGCAGTAGAAAAGCAAACAAAGCTGAGGCTGCTAAGCTGACCAGGAAAACACATTGTTTCCCTTGTATTGAAGAGCAGGTGCTGCGTAGGAGCAAGAAGCCTTGGGGTGCCCAGCCCACCTTCTTTGACATCTGGGCGGTTGCTAATTTTAGGAAGCATTTGATTAGTATTTGGGAAGTTATGGTCAGGAATTCCTTCATTTGCCTTTTTCCCTCACTGGGAAGACCCTATTGAAGAGATCTCTCTGTATTTAGTTTTCCAAGTAGTTGGAATTTTTTTTTTTTTAGTGAGGAAGATCAGCCCTGAGCTAACATCCCATGCCAGTCCTCCTCTTTTTTGCTGATGAAGATTGGCCCCGGGCTAACATCCGTGCCCATCTTCCTTTACTTTACATGGGACGCCACCACAGCATGGCTTGGCATGCAGTGTGGTGGTGCACGCCCAGGATCCGAACCTGCGAACCCCGGGCCGCCAAAGCCGAGCGCATGAACTTAACCACTGTGCCACCAGCCCGGCCCTTGGAATTCTCGATAACAGAATGCTGCTGCTACTAATAGTTATCACTTGAGTATTTATTGCATGGAGAAAGAAGAGAGGCAATATAATATATTGGTTGAGAGCTGGCCCTAGAATCAGACTCCTGGGTTTGATTCCTCACTGTACCATTTACAAGCTTTGTGATTTTGAGTAAGTCACTTAACCTTTCTAGGCCTCAGTTTTCTCAACTAAAAAAATGGGAATAGTAAGTGCTGCATCCATATTAGCTGCTGTCGTTAACACTGTTGTTGTTATTGATTTTGTTAGCTGATCACTGACTGTGGGAAGAGTGCAAGGTCTGTTGTACCCACACATTGGCGCCTTCCTGGGTCCTTCTCACATCAAGTATGACAAGTGAGATAAATGAGTAAACCAAATATCTTAGTGGCGTGAGACATTTCCCATAGTAATTTCAATTTTTCTAACAGCAGCTTCCCAGTGAGTACTGGTGACTTGAGTTCATACTTTCTCATGCATATTTTTTTCTGGGTCACTACCTGTGAAGTCAAGGTTTTCTAGCTTAACATTGTAAATAGATAAAACTTTATCAAATCTTTTCCATTACCAAGGGCTGTTAGCTAAGAGATCTGATCTGTCATGAATGGAGGAATTTGTTCCAACATTCTTGGAATCTCTCTGCCCAGGACAAAGTTTAGTCTTAAAATTAAGACAGTGCTACAGAGGAGCAGGGAGTCGTGGAGTTATACCGCTGGGTTGAGGAGAAAAGGACTAATGAGAAAAGCCTGAGAGTGGACATTTGCAGAGCAGCTCAGCTGGTTGAAAGTTGGCATTGTTTACTGCCCAACATCTCAGAAGATTTTCCTCGGCTGAGTGGGCTTGGTGGAACACTGGCTTGCGAGTGTTGCTTAGCAACAAGATTTTGTGGCACCCGATTCTCAAAGAGGCAAGCAACCCATCAATTCCCTGCCTCCCCCTCCACCAACCCTCAGCTACCATGCGGAGCCTCCTATTAGAGAAATGTGTGCTGAAGGGAGGGACCAGAGAGAGGGGGCGAAGTTTAATCATTGAACTAAGCAGCCTGAAAGTATTTAATCTGTGGCACCAGTTCCCCAGAGGTCTGCAGCTTGAACTGGACTTGGGCAGCACTCTAGAGACGTGGGAGTAAACACTGCACAGAAATCTCTGCCCATCTCAGGAGAAACTAAACTTGGGAAAAATGTTTGCGGTACACTTGATGGCGTTTTACTTCACCAAGCTGAAGGAGGATCAGATTAAGAAGGTAAGGACTCAAAAAGCTGAGAGATGCCTGATTCGTTCTTCGCTAACAGAACTGATATTCTGCCTACATCCAAAAGGATTTAAGAGAGCTTATTAGAAAAGATACAGGGAGCATAGGACCAGTAAAAAAATCATAAAGGGGGAAGAGGAAGTAAATCTCCCACGAACTGGGCGTTGCATATTGTCCTGAGTCTTGAATTTCCCTTGGAATTTGTCGGCAGATATCAGATGGGAGGGAGAGGAGGAAGTCTTTAGAAAGCTTGAAGACGAGTGTGTTTGATATAAGGGATGTCTGGGGAGAAAGGCTACAAAGGAGGGAGTCATTTTTAAAGAAATTTTGAGGACTTTTAAAGTAATTCACATGATTCTTCATGTGCTTGAAAAATATAAATTTGGGCACCCAGAGGGTTGTGAGTTTTAATGTACAATAATTAAATATTTGTTATTGGCATGTGCTCTTTGCCAGTGGTATGCTATTAATGGTGTGCATTATTTTGCCACTTTGCCCAAGAAACCTGTCTACAAAATTTACTCCAAGGTGGGCTGGTTAAAAGTTGCCAAGGCTCCTCAGAGGGCCATGAGCATTCTCCCCTGGTGGCCTGGAATGAGCTCAGCCTACCATTCTAGCTACACCAGCTGCCAGCAGCAGGGCCCTGGGCACTAGCATCTCAATTTACAGAGAACAGAAGTCCTCCCAGCTGGTGAATTATCCGAGGTCACGCAGGTATTTCAGGTGGATCAAGGATTGCACCCAAGTTGCTGACTTCTCCTCCAGCATTCTTTACATTGTGCCATGATGCCACCTGGCCTTTCAAACTGAGAGAGGAAGCATGGCCACTTACAGCCCTCATGTGCTTGGTAGGATAAACTCCCACTATATTCTGTTCATTAGAGAATTGGGTTAGAGATTATAGCAAATCTTAAAATATTATAAATCAATCAGATTTAATCTAAGATTTTCACTTGTTGATTAGATTCAGAGCCCTCTTTTAGCTTCTCAAGGAAGTGGGAAAATCCTGAACAGCACTGCTTAAGAATTCACTTTCTGTTATTACGTGCTTAGTCAAGATGCAACCTGTGTGCTGTCTCTCCAACCCCTAAGGGGGCGTCTGGAACCTTGACGCCTTTGGTGCTGTACGTGTTTCATCTCCTTGGGCCCCTTTGTGATGGTGAACGTTTCGTTACACCCTAGAATCAGGCGGGACGTGTTTGTCCACCAGCACTGGTGCAGGCTCAGGAGGCCCCTTTTCCTGGAATTGGAGCCTCCACTGATCTGTTCCAGGTCCTTTTAGTTGGAGGGTCAGCCTTTGTCCAGGCCTGGAGTTGACCCTTCCCTCTCCCCATGGGAGACAGGAAAGCTCGTGAGAGTGAGCTGAGCAGGGATAGTCAGGAGCACTTTGCAGCCACCTTAAGCAGGTGACCCAACAGGTGTCTGGGGCAGTATGGAAGGCTGATTTATGGGTTGCTGGGATGAGTCACAGTTTCTGAGAACACTGGCTCATTGACTCCTCTGCGGGGTGAAACACGCCTGGTCAAAAGGCACCGGCTCTTGCTCTTTCTAGGTCAGATAACCAGGCCCCTTCTTAGTTCCTGTGCTTCCTGTGTCTAGACTTGTTAAGGTCCTGGGCCATACTTGCCTGCGAGGGTGATTATTCAGACCCTGGAACAATTTTTTAAAAATCTCCATATACCAACATTAAAATCAAACCAAACCAAAGCAAAACAGAAAGAAAGGACAGAAGGAAGGAAAGAAAGAAAAGAAAGGAAGGGAGAAACCACTCTGACAGCTTCTCTTCCAATTCAATATATGGACATTATTTAACCTATTGATAACGTTGGGCTGGGCCTGGTCGCTGACCTGCAGATTGTTCACTCACAAAAGAAGGACTGGTTAGGTTTTCAGTGTGTACTTTTTACGGTTTAGTAAGAAAGTCAACATTACGAAAAGTGGAAATGTTACCTTTAATCCCACCCCTCTCACAAACACATTTGCAGTGTGGAAGAGCTTGTAGTCTTCTTTCATGGTGTATGTTTTTACAGTTATATTGTCCATAGAATTCTGAATCTTGTGTTCTTCACTTATTGTTATATTGTAACCACTTATGTACATTTCTCCATTTCTTCATAATTATCATTTTAATGTCTTCCTAATATTCAATCAAGTTGGATATGCCATAATTTGACCTTTTCCCTCTTGTTGGACATTCGGCTACTTTCAAAAACATTTTTTAACAATTAAAATAGTGCTATGATAAACATTAGTATGTATTTAATGCTCTCCATCTTTGGGATTATTTCCTAAGGATAGATTCCCAGAAGTAAAATCACTAGGTCAAAGTGTTGAACCTTTTATGACTCTCGAATCATAATACAGGACCTTTGGACTAAGTGATCTCTCAAGTCCCTTCCAGCTCCCACATCCTGTAATTCAGCAGCTCTGAGCTTACATTTTTGAATTTACTCTTCCTACGTTAAACGTGCTGCTCGTTGGTTCTTTTGTTTAGAAGATATCCATGTTCTGGTTTGTGAGTCACTCCAAAAGTGGGCTTTGATTTTCTGCAACTCAAGCACCCTCCCTTAGTGCCTGCAACACAGGTGCCTTGTTACACAGGCCCCAAATCACCTGTTTGGATTTAAAATATAGCTTTTTTGTCCCAACATATGTTTCATTCTTTTCTTCTAGTTACCATACCAGGTGTTGTGGAAGATTCAAAGAAAAACAAGCAACGGTTGCTAAGTTGACATTCTGTCTGTCATAACTTGAACTTATCGAAACAGCAGCAACAGTAACCCAAAGTCCTACATGGCTCTGTTAAACTGCAGCTCCTGAACGACCCCGATGGGGCCTCGAACCATTATTTACATAGACGGGATGACACTCTGGGGATGCCCAGAGAAGCTCTTTATACTTTGGGTCCAAGCAAAAATGAGCAGCAGGTTCAAGTGCACTGTCGGAGGGGCCTTGGGATGTTAAAGGAGGAGGTTTAGTTCCCGTTTGGTGCATCTCACCCTTCCCCAAGCCCTAATTACTTGGGTCACGTCCCTTCCTTCGGTTTTCTCTGTGTATGTGGCTGTGCCAACCAATTAGTCATAAACAGACTCAGGGTGAACAAGAAGCCCTAATGAAGCGTGACCTGGTTCCATCCTATCTTCTCAACTATGCTGAAAGCCCAATTGTCCTTCTTTGCTAATGGCTCTCTGATAGTTTTCTGGCCTTTGTCTGGCCCCCAAGTCCCTGGAGCCATTTCAGTCTCTGTATTGGCCCCAGATTGAGCTGGGATGCCTGCCCTCCAGGCCCGGCTGATGACTGGGTGCCTGTCCTATGATAAATGTCATGTGACCCCTGCACTTTTGGCGTAATTCCTTGTGGACCCCCCACTGCGCTATGAACCAAAACCAGGCTGTGGAGTGAAGAGTATGGAGACTGCACTGTGGTCCCAGAGCTGCCACTTAACTACGACTCGACTAATGCCGCTTAAGGGCTCTGAGCCTTGGATTCCTCATCTCTCAACTAAGGACAGTAATTTTGGCCTTACCTAGCTGCCTCAAAGGGAGGTCATGGAGATTAGATGAGGTAACATACATGAGAGCACTTTGTAGACTGCGACATATGTTCTTAGCCATAGATAAAAGTGTGGGAGAGCACTTTCTCCAGGAACGTGCTGGGATCAAGCCTCCTTGTGACCTGGATGGGTAAAGAGGCCACTCAGTATATAAAGAAGGAGTGGCAAATACCGGGCGCCTATGCCACTGTCGCTTCTCCTGCCCCAGCGATAATCCATCCCAGTGGGCTCTGGGAATCCAGGCTGCCAGCACCAATTGATTAACATTAGCATGAGGGAGGAAGCTTTTCTGCCATCCCTGATGGGACATGTTACCTTCAAGTGGACTGAGCACAGCCGCAGTGATTTTTATACCTTCCCTCCACTGGGGCAGTGGTTCTTTGCCCCAGTTTCCTGGTTGCTTGAGTGACATCCACTTATTTCCAATAGCAATTTGAGCTGGCTTTAAAAATTAAAATTTATCTTAATTAGAACAACTTTAGTTAAAAACAAAATGGAAATTTCAAGGACTAGATTTTAGAGATTGCAGTTGGAAACCAAATTTAGCCCTGAGCCTCCTAGCAGCCAATCAACAAAGGGAAACATGTTTGGATACATGTTGTCATCATTGGACAAAAGAAAGCTTCTGTGTTTGGGAGTTTAAGGTTCAAGCTATAGCTAGTGTTTTCCAGTGGAGAGGCAATGGAACAATGGTGAGGGCCCTGAACTGGGAATTAGAAACTCTGAATCCTTCTTAGTTTTTGTCCCTCCATTGTCCCATCAAAAAAATGCAGGAATTGTTTTTTTCCTCAGAGTTTGACCTTCAGTGGAATAAATCCCCACCTCCTCCTCAGCCTTCCATTTCATTCTGTTCTTCCAACTCCTCACCTTATCCCAGCTTGATGAGGAGTCAGGCAAGGAACCTTTGGGAATCCGTATCAAGAAACTATCCCCAGAGCCAGCCCTGATGGCCTAGCAGTTGAAGTTTGGCGCACTCTGCTTTGACGGCCCAGGTTTAGTTCCCGGGCATGGAACCACACCAGTCGTGTGTCAGTAGCCGTGCTGTGGTGGCCATCTCACATAGAAGAACTAGGACTTACAACTAAGATATACAACTGTACTGGTGCTTTGGGGAGGGAAAAAAGGAGGAAGGTTGGCAACAGATGTAGCTCAGAGCAAATCTTTCCCAGCAAAAAAAAAAAAAAAAAAGCTTTCCTGAGAGTCAGGAATGTAGCTTCATAATGGGAATGGGAATTTACAGCCTTGACTGGAGGGCAAGCAGCCAACCCTGGTCACCCCGGTGTCTGTTTCAGGTGGACAGGTTCCTGTATCACATGCGACTCTCGGATGAGACCCTTTTGGACATCATGGCTCGGTTCCAGGCTGAAATGCAGAAGGGCCTGGGGAAGGACACCAGCCCCACAGCCTCAGTGAAGATGCTGCCCACCTTTGTCAGGGCCATTCCAGATGGCTCGGGTGAGTGGGGCTGGGGCCGCCAGGGACTCTGATCCTCCTGGTTTTTTTCTTGGCTGATGGGTACCTGAGGTTTGCTCCTATACCCCAGCTTATCTCTCCAGCTTTTTTTCCACATTCCTCCTCCCACCCTCCCTGACTTTCTCTGCTTCAGTTGCACTGAACACCAGAAGTTTTGAACCAAAGTTCCACGGACAAATGCACCTTGCTTTCTCTCTGCCTGCCTTGCCCTCACACATCCTGTTCCCTCTTCTGCTGGAGCGCCCCCATGTTCTTCCCCCCGTAAACACCAACTTAGCTGTGCCATCTCAGGGTAGAGATAACCGCCTCCATTTGGAAGCATCCCCATGCTGGGTTAGGCACTTGTCAGAGTGCCTGTCATCCTGCTCTTTATGCGAGTCTCCCCACTGGAACAATCTCCATGAGGGCAAGGTCTGTCTTCTTTGCCACAGTGTTCTGAGCCCCTGCGATAGTGCCTGATGCACTAGGCCCTGAAATATTTGTTGAATGAATAATAAATGGCATTTTACTCCTAGGTATCTAGATTCTAGGCTCTAGATAGTAAGTAATGGAAGGAAGCATGATGTAGTGGAAAGAATATTAAATGATAATTCAAGAAACCTGGGTTCCAGGCCCAGCTCTGTCATTCTTCAATGACTTTTGGCAAAATGTGTAGCCTTAGTTTCTCCATCTGTAAAATGAGGGAATTGGCCTATGTATGAATTTTTTATCTCTGCTGTAACAAGTTACCACAAACTTAGCAGCTTCATACCACACAGATTTATTCTCTTACAGCTCTGGAGGTCAGAAGTTTGGAATAGGTCTCACTGGGCTGTAATCAAGGTGTTGGCAGGGCAGCTTTCCTTCTGGAGGCTCTAGGGGAGAATCTGTTTCCTTGCCTTTTCCAGCTTCTGGAGACCACCCACATTCCTTGGCTCATGTCCCTTTCCATCTCCAAGCCAGCCATGTAGCATCTTCAAATCTCTCTCTGACTCTGACCCTTCTGCCTCCTTCTTCCACATTTAAAGACCCTGTGATTACATTAGTCCAACTCTGATAATCCAGGATAATCTCCCAACCTCAAGGTTAACTGATTAGCAATTTTGATTCCATCTACATCCTTAATTTCCCCTGCCATGTAACCTAACATATTCTCAGGATCATGCATTTGGATGTAGACATCTTTAGGGGACAAGTATTTTGCTTACCCCAGCCTAGAGACCTCTAGAGGGAGTCTATGAGGTTCCATCCAACTCCCTTATTCTCAGCCTCTGGGCAAAGCCATAGGAGGGAAAGGAACTGGTATCTACCAGGTACCTCCTGTGGTCATGGGGTGCTAGGGGCTCACTGTCTCACACAATCCCCGTAAGAACCCTGTGGTGTAACTATTATTCCCTGGTCAGATGATAGCATGGAGGACCAAGAGGCTTCCCCAATGTTGGGGACTCAGTGCTCCAACCAAGCTTCAGCAGGGGCTTTTGGGCTCTTGAGGGAGTAGGGACTGAAGTTTGGGGAGCTCTCAGGGGCCTTTGATTATATTAGCCAGGTTCTGGTCCCCTCTGGGACAATGCCTGGGTAGCTTGGCTCTGCCATTTGAGAGGCCCCTGAGAAACTGGGATGGGAAAGGCCTGTTCCCTTGCTGGTGGGTGGGTGCATAGGGTGGTCAGTGTACCACCCTGCAGGAACATAAGCTTTGGGGAGAGACAATCCTGCCTTGAAATCTTGCCTGGTTCCTGACACTGCTCTGTGAGAGTGCTGAGGGGACTTGACAGGTCATCCAGGGCTATTCTGAGGAAGCACCTGAGTCATGGGGTGTGTGTGTGGGAGGAAGACCCAGGGCAAAGTCCTCCTGGCTTCCTGTGCTGTGGCTCCTCCTGCAGAGGTGCATTCCCCAGAAGCAAGGGAAAGCGGACTTGGATGGTGTGGAGGCTGCTGGGCTGGGTGTGCCTTCCCCAGGCCTGGCAGCTTCAGGAAGGTTTAGAAGTGAAATTGACCAAGAACTCCCTCCTCCTTAGGCCAGGAATCACCACCTCCTTTCTTCACTGTCTCCTCAGAGCCTCTCATCACACAATAAATCTCACCAGTGATCCTGTTGTGGTGAGGTCCCTGGGCCCAGAGTCCCTGTGGAGCCAGGTGGCCTCGGTAAGTCCCAGGACCACAGCACTCCTGTCCGCATCAGTAAAAGGGCCGTGGCCAGTTTGTCCCACCAAGTTGCAGGGTCGTTAGGGTCAGATGAGGTCATGTGGAAGGAGCGCTTTAAAATCTCCAGAGCGTCCAAGTCCTGCGGAGCTCCTGTGAGCTGGTAGTGTGATTTTATGATTACTAAGCAACAAAACCACACAAATAAAACTCTCCTGTTCCCTTGGGGTCTTCATGGCAGAAATGTATGCAGTTTCCAGAGAAATCCTCCTCAGTTCACCTGCTGTCTGTAGTTTCCCCTCCTTTCATCTGAACCTACCTGCGAGGGGGGACCTGTTGGAGCCTTAGTTACCTCCCCTTCTTTCAGGCAGGGAACTGCGAGGGACTGTCCTTACCAAGTGCCTTAAAAGTGGTGTTATCATTTGTGCCTTCTCTACTAGTCGCAGGGAAGGGGGACAGGAAGCGCTGACATGGGATTGTGAAGGTGACAGTGATTCCGTAGGCCCCACCCCATCCGCCTCTCTTCTTGGCCTCTGTGTCCAGGCAGTCTCCCAGGCCTCCTGGAGGGTGAGCCCCGGGAGCCCCGAGGTAGTGAGCTGATGGGTCCAGGGGTCTGCACTAGGACAGGGTCCTGGACTCCCCTGAGCATAAGACTCACGTGGGGCAATTCCTAATCATGTGGTTTCCCAGGGCTCTTCTCCCCTGGAGATTCTGAATCTCCAGGAATCTACGCATCGAGTCATTGTGCGCCTCTGGGAGACACTGCACTAGGGAGTGGGGAAGAAGTGGAGGCACAGCCCTGGCCGTGGCTCAGGAGAAGGAAAGCTGGTGCCCTAGGCAACCTGGAGCCACTGAAATTGTCAAGGAAACTTCACTCTCTTGGGAGGTCATTTTCCCAATTGCTGTAAAGACCCTGATGGCCCCACTGCTGCTGTTGCCTTCTTCTTCTGGGCTGGTCCTCCCTCACCCCGGGATTCAATGAGTCCTTTTTCTGGGATCAGAGTCACAGAAGGGTGCGTGTCACGTGGTTTCCATGAAATAGCATCTTGAGTCACTGGTGGAGCGAGCTGATTGCACAGTGATAACGGCGCTGGTGGCTGGAGGGAGGAATGAGTCTGTGCAGACGCTACGCCAGGTCTTGAATATCACCTCCAATCTGGATTGTAGACAAGAACCTCTTCTTTTGTTAAAACCCTCCATTCCATCCTCATTGGTGCCAGAGATGGTTTCCCAAAATCTTAATCAGATCTTGGCACTTCCTTGCTTAAAATCTTTCTGTGGCTCCCCCTTACCTGCTGGATAAAGCCCAAGCTACTTAAGGTGGGTTTCCCAATCTTTCCTAATTTAACCTGAGACTACCTGCTAGCCTCATGTCTGTCACAGCCTCCCTGTTTCCTCAAAAGCATAGACCCACCATGTGCACTCATTCTTTGCTCCCGGTTTCCCCTCCCTGGGACCCCAGCTCTCCCCTGTCTGGCTGCCTGACTCCCTCTCATCCTTCAGCACTCAGCTCTGTATCACCTCCTTGGCATGTTGACTCCTGCTCTGATTTAGAGGCCTCTCCCTGTGCTTCCCATGATTGATCAAAGTACTTGTCCTACTGTATGGAAATGGCTTATGTACTCGCCTCTTTCTTATGGGCTCCCCAGGGAGCCCACGGTCTTTCCATCCCCACTGCCTGGCGGGTTACTTGGCACAGAGTCAGTGCTCAGTAAATGTTCATACATAGATTGTGCGATCTACCCTACTTCCTATGCAATAAGACGACGTCTGTGAAAGCATCTCTTGCTTGGTACATGATGAGTGCTTAGTCAAAGTTGCATAGGATTAGGTCCCTGGATTCCCTCCCTGAATAATAAACAGCTCCATCAGGTTCCTTTCAGGACTGATCTGGGGAGACAAGAATCTCACTTTCCAGATGTCTTCACAAAAACAAAAGATAGAGCTGGCTGGGTTGAGATTCTAAACCCTTGCTTCTCTAAGTGTGGTCCACAAACGTGCAGCAGCAGCAGCAGCACCTGGCAGCTTGTTTAGAAATGCAAAATCTCAGGCCCCACTTCCAGTGAATGGCAATCTGCATGTTAACGAAATTCTTGGGAGATTCACACACACATTAAAGTTTGAAGAGCACTGCTCTACGCCAGTCAGAGGGCCTGCTTGCCTCCAGCTCTTGGATTGCCAGGAACAGAGAAACCCAGTCAAGCTAGGTCATGAAGGTTTTGTTGTACAAGGACACATAGACCAAGAAGGGAGACACATAGGATCTCATGGGAATCCGAGGGCAGGACCTGTGGCACATTCAGGCCTCGAGGGAACTGGGACTCGCGAGTTTTCTTCCCTGTGGTTGCAGCCTACGTACATGTCGCCACCTTGGCTACCCAGATGACCTCTGGTTTTGGGGATGCTTCCATTTCAGTTTTTACCACCTACTAGCAACTTCCCACTATGTTTTATTTCATATTTCACAAGGAGTGAATCTGAATAGCCAGCTGACCCCTTAGATCTACAAGGCTGTGTCTAGGGTCACATGATACAAAGCAAGACCATTCCATGTGGCATGGAGTTTCACTTAGATGTGCTTTGGGCACATATCATGAAGCATGCCTGGTACATGTAGCCACTTTTTAGGCACAGATAATTCTATACAAAGGCTTGTTGGCTTAAGAGTATGAGTTCCTGTTCCATATCTGTGGCTGACACTGAAGGTGCTGGTTGGGGTCCTGGACAGGAATTCTGGCTGGATCCTGAGTAGAAGTCATCAGAGTGGGCTGCCTCACCCCAACACATGTGTCATTTCCACCTTTTTATTAAGAGCATCTATCTTGCACTGGTCTAGGTTGTGTTCCATTTTCTCCTTTTGCAGTGACTCTGGCCCAAAATATTAAGCATCCTTGGCCCTTGAAGATTCATCATTTGGTCCCCACCCGCCTGGATCATTTTCCTTCTGCCTGTGAGACTGAGACTTGATGGGGCTGGTTTCTCTTCCCTGCATTTCCCTTGCCTTTTCCTCTGAGCCGTATCCGCATTTTCCCTAGCATGTAGTATCAGCTGTCTCTTCCTGGTTGTGGCGTGCTAGAACAGTCTCCACCCTCAAGGCCCGTTGCTAATACCACCTGCCTGAAGCGGGTTCACATTCGCCTTCTCCAAATGAGCACATTTATTCCTTACGGCATGGTCCAGCGGGCAGGGCTCAGGCTGCAGAGTCAGGCAGATGGGTCACACCCCAGCTCTGCCACTTACTGGGAGGGCTCAGATCAATGGCTGCACTTCTGGAGTCTCAGCAGGTGGACATAATGATACCTAGCGCATGGGGTGGTTGTGAAACGTAGTGACATTTATTACCTATCCGGCTTCTAATGCAAAGCTTGCTGTATAGCAGACCTTCAAGAAATGGTAACTTTTTATTTGTTTTCTAATAGAAAATGGGGAGTTTCTTTCCCTGGATCTTGGAGGATCCAAGTTTCGAGTCTTGAAGGTGCAAGTCTCTGAAGAGGGGAAACGAAACGTCCAGATGGAGAGTCAGTTCTACCCAACACCCAATGAAATCATCCGAGGGAACGGCTTGGAGGTACTGGGGGAGGGGCCCTACAAGCAGGGGGGAGACTTGGCATCAAGTTTATAAGTGACCGTGCCTTAGCCCAGTGTCCTGTGCTTTTTCTTCTCTGCAGCTGTTTGAATACGTAGCTGACTGTCTGGCAGATTTCATGAACACCAAAGGGTTGAAGCATAAGAAATTGCCTCTTGGCCTAACCTTTTCTTTTCCCTGCAGACAGACTAAGTTGGAAGAGGTAAGGCTGATGCTAGGGAGGAAGAAGCTGTGCAGGACTTGGGGTTGGGGCTGGAGAGTATGGGCGTGTGCAGGAGTGAGGCTGGGGACAGGAGGGATCAACAGGAGTTTTCTTGTTTGTTTTTTTCTTTTTTAAACAATGAGGTGGAAATGTGAGGCAGAGAACTTGTTAATGTGGCTGCAGCTGCCTTGATTTTACACTTAATATGCTCCCATCACTAGGGGAACGGGGTGGTTCTCAATCCTTAGCTCGGTGGTTCTCAGACCTTCATGGGCGTTGGAATTCCTGCAGGGCTTGGTAAATACAGATTGCTGGGCCCCACCCAGGAGTTTCTCAGTCAGTGGGGCCTTAGATTTGCATTCCTAACAGGTTCCAGGTGGTGCAGATGCTGCTGGTCTGGGGACCACACTTAGAACCATGGACATAGCTGACTGGAGAAAGAGTAGGAAGGCTCAGGGAATCTTGCCTCTACTCTGAGCCCTTAGGAGGAGGATTGAGGTGGGGTCATTAGAGTGACAATGTTGTTGAGCGGACACTGCACCTGGGATGTACAGTCTCAGCTGTGCCAATAGCCGCCTGGGGTCTCGGATAACTCATCTGTGTGTAATTTATCTCATTTTTTCAATTTGTTAACAGGGAGAAGTCAAACTTGATCTTATGTAAATCTGTGAAAATAAATATGTCATATAAAAGGACAATGAACTTTCTGGGGCCAGCAGGTTATGGTCAAGAGAGTCAGGTCTTCCCAGGCCATGCCTGTCTGGGGTGGTGGCCCGTGATCTACTGCACATACTGGTCATGCGCCCAGCTCACAGTCAATTCGTGGACCACTGTGATATCATGGACTGCCTTAAGATGTGTTTGATGTTGTTGTTTTGAGCTACTTATTGGTGTAGGCTAGTGGAAAGGGAATGGGTTTTCAGTCTCATAGACTTGGCTTTGAATCATGGCTCAGAACAAGTTGTGTCCCCTGGGCAAGTTACTTAACTTCTTGAGACCCTTGTTTTCTCATCTGTAAAACAGGGATAATGATATCTACTTGCTGGGCTGAGGTGAAGCTTAGACAAAACATGTGTAACCTGCCCAACACTGTGCCTGGTGCATCAATGGCAGCTGAGGGGTACGATGATGATTGTCCCATGACTTGTCTCTTCATGCTTTTGTACCTTGTCCCCCAATTCAACAGATGTTTCTGGAGGGCAGCCACTGTTTTATATTGATCTTCCTCTCCACCTCCAGGGTCTCTAGCACATATCTTGTATTTAATAGATGCTTGATAACTGTCTGATAACTGAAAGGTACAATCAGTCATTTACTTGATTCCATTGAATGGGAATTTGCCATCATCTATCTCTACAGGGAATGGGCTGCGATTTACTTTTTCATTATTTTATAAAGAAAGGATTGGAAGAAAAAGAGTATAAAGAAGTTTTCAGGGAATGTTAGAAGAGGTGGCGCTTTGCTCTGAAGTGTCATCATCTTTGCTGTCTGGAAGAGTAGAGGCCCCCGGAGACGTAGAGGAAGTGGGAGGATGAGCTGGGAATCAGGCCTCAAGATTGGGTTCACCAAACAAACACCTCTTCTTCGAGCTCTGTCAAGGAACAGAGACCACAGCGAGAAGGAAGAAAATTCTCAAGCTCTGTGGGAGTTAATTTAACTTTCAGAACCAAACTTGCATATTTTTTTGAGAACTGGGGGAGTGAATGTATGGTTTGTCCATTCCAGGATTTTGGCATTTATCTAAGTCAAATACCCACCAGCATCTTTCTATAATAATGATAATAATGATAATAATAGCACAGTACTTCAGATTTTGACACTGTATCTTGCACTATGCTGAACTCTTCATGTGTATTATCTCATTAAAATACCAAAACAATCATGTGAGGTAGATATGATTATTTTCATTTTATATTTGAGAAAAACTGCAGCTCAGAGAAATTAAGAGACTTGCCCAAGGCCACACAGCCAAGAGTGGCTCAGCCCAAACTCACAAACTTCCCAACCACACTGCCTTTCCAGAAAGACGCAGGTGTTTAACCTTGTTTAAAATACCAGCGGGTGCCTAAAAGCATTTTGACCCATTTTGTGTTGTATCCCAATAAGGATTTTCAGGTAACATTTACAGTAGGGAAGGGTACTTGATTTATCGAGGAAGGGAGAAATGCTTTTTCTCATCAAAGTCTAGTTGAATTACTTGTATTTTATAAAATTTCCTTCCAAACTGCCTTTTAGTGTAGTCTAGAGTTAAATAGAAAAGCTTCAGCCACAAGAGAATGCATTAGTAATAGTAACTGAGTGTGGCCATGGCTATGTGACCACGGTTCTGCTGCGGGTATAGATTTTGTGACACTAAAATAAGGACTCTGAGAGAAGGTGGGGTCTGATTAGCCATATAAGTGCAGAAGGAGGTGGGAAGGAGAAGCCTTCATGGGGAGGTGTGGTGGCTAAGGGGGCCTCTTTGTGGAACTAAAAAATGGTTGAAAAAGATAAGATTTAATTCTCTTTTTTTTTTTTTTAAAGATTTTATTTATCCATTTTTTTCCCCCCAAAGCCCCAGTAGATAGTTGCATGTCATAGGTTCACATCCTTCTAGTTGCTGTACGTGGGGCTCGGCCTCGGGTTGGACGGAGAAGTGGTGGCTCGGGGCGCGCCCGGGATCCGAACCCGGGCCGCCAGCATCAGAGCGCACGCACTTAACCACCAAGCCACGGAGCCAGCCCGAAGATTTAATTCTCTTAAATGGATATTAAAGGAAGAGGTCACTTTGTTGTTGCTTTAGTTTTTTAAATGAGGGAACAAAAAAGTTTTAGCCAAAGAGAAATTTCTTTGTGTGGGTTTCTGCTGATAAAATGGTAATACTTCTTTAAGGTGGAAAAAGAGAGAGAGAGAATAAGGTAGGAATTGAAAAGTTTAAAGAAGAAAATAGAAATCACCTCTCATCCCAATCTTCAGAGATACTCATACTAGAATTGTTGGGTTTTCCTTCCAATCATATCTATACTAAATACTGGTATTATGCTGCATATATAGTTTTTAAAAATATAGTTCTGTGTGCTGCTGTTTTTTCACTCAACACTATAGCACAAGAATTTATTCCCCACTCCCCCATGCACTCTCCCCGCGTCAGGTCCCACCTTGTTCCTAGCACCCTTTTTGTGGGGGACGCTGCCCTATCATCTCTCACTGCTCTTATCAGGTGAGGCAGGGATGTTACAGCAGCCTATGAAGGCAGAAGTTAGGGAGAGCTGCCACTAGATGGCGCTGTGGTGCAGGGGAAAAAAACCTGGTCGCTAGTGGGGAGTCAGAGACCCCTGGTCCAGTGGACTCTCCTTCCCTCACTGTGGGACCTAGAGCAGTTCCCTCCTCTCTAAATCTCAGCTTCTTTATCCATAAACTGAGGGATTGAGGAAGATGTGGTCAGGGAGTTGTGAGTTTGAGCTCAGCCACTCTTGACTATGTGGCCTTGGGCAAGTCTCTTGATCGCCAAGTTCTCTTCCAGTCTGAAAAATTCTGTGATTATTCGCTATTTTAGACATGAAACTCTTGGGAAACATCAATTTTAAGCAAATAATTGATAATGCAAATTGAGAAGCATTTTTCTAAGTTGAAATTAAGTTCCCAAGGGAGTCCTACAAGGTAAAACCATGTTAGTTCTGTTCTGTAGACCTGGCAAACCATGCATTCTGCACATATGTTATGTATCTACCACATGCCGGGTATTTCCATCAGAGCATTCCTGTGACAGAGGCAAGGAAGTGATATTTCCATTTTACAGATGAGTAAACTGAGGCTCAGAGAGGTTAAATGACTTGTCCAACTCCTTGTGACTCCAGGTGTTCTGCTTCTTCAGCAATTGTTCTTTCTGCCACTGTGTATAAAGTTTCAAACTGCTCAGATGAGGGTAATAAAGATGTCTAAATTATTAGAAAAGGCCTCTGAAGAAATGTTGAAAGAATTAGGGTGATTCAGCTTAAAGAAGAGAAGGCCATGGAAGATGTACTTTAAGCATGAAATTTCCGCAGTTCATTTTCAGACTGAGTGCCTTCTTCGTTTTAACTGGATCTGGAATCTTCCCCCAGGGTGTCCTGCTTTCATGGACGAAGAAGTTTAAGGCGCGGGGAGTTCAGGACACAGATGTAGTGAGCTGTCTGACCAAAGCTATAAAAAAACACAAGGTGAGGAATTCACCTCAGCATGGGGAGCTCTCCCAGTGCTGGCCCCTTTTTCTTGAGGGAGGTCTCATACTGAGCCTGCCTGGAAAAAGAACCAGAGAAGGAACTGATCTTAGGGAAGGTCTCACTGTAGTAAGATGTGGCAAATTTGAATAAACCCTCTGGTGGCCCTTGCATGTGGAGATTGTTCCCATCTCTGTGGAAAGGCGGCCCTCACCTCCCAGGGACCGCTCTAGCTGCCACAGCCGCCTCAGGGGGTCTTGGTTAGACCCCATGCTGTGTGTGCTTCTCCAACCCCTCCTCTCCCCTCTGAGGCTTAAACCATCACTTTCTTTGTAGTCAGCTCCCTATTCCACTTTCCACCCTCTAGTCATTGAATATCTCTATTTTTTGAATAAATTTTACAATAGTTTAAATAATTGCAAAAGCAAGACATGCTCCTTGCTGAGCTGAAAAGTACACAAATAAACCCAAATCACTTGTTACCCTGACGGCAAGAGGAATATTTTGATGGATACCCTTCCAGTCTTTTTTTCTCTTTAAAGATCTGATTGTATTCTTTTGTGTCCTGTGTTTTTCTCCTATTGTTTTCATTTTACTTTAAAATGCTCCCCCAAGCCTTGGGGAACTGTGGTGCAATAACCCAAGTCGACTCAGCAGAACGGGAAACCCCGGTGGGAACCCACGGTGCTGCCCATGGAGAGGACTTGGCTGAGGCTGGTTAATATGTCCCCAAAGGCCCACCAGAATGGCCAAAAAAAGAGGTCCCCAGGGCAAGGACTTTGGTGTTTTCTCCTAGAAACGCCATTGCTCCCAGGATAAACATGCTTTCCTCAGCGTCCCTCAGACAAGGGCTGGAGTCCTGGTCTGTCCCTCATGTTTTCATTGCAGAGAGGACTTCACCCATAAGGCAGGAGCATGGGTTTCCCTCAACTCCCAGCTGCTCTTTCTCTCCCCTGGACCCCTGACCCTTGACAAAGGCCTTGTCTCTTCCAGGCAGGCCCAGCAGGCAGGATCTCGTGATTGTCTCAACCAGTCACTTTCACTACTTTTGCTTCCTTTGTGGGGAAAGATAAAGGGATAACGCCCCCTCCCCCCCACTGATGCCCTCTGGGCCTTGTGTTCCATCAGGACATCCATGTGGACATCCTGGCCTTGGTCAATGACACCGTGGGGACTATGATGACGTGCGCCTACGATGATCCCTACTGCGAAGTTGGTGTCATCATTGGTAACTCAATTTGACTTGTATTTTGGGGGTGGGGGAAAGGGGCTGGTTTGGGGCTTAGTTTCAGCAAACTCTAAGTAAATTCTGTGGGAAGAGTATTGGCACTTTTCTATTTAGGAGAAGCAACACAGGGAGATGGAAAATTAATACACATGTTCATTCATTCATTCATTCAACAAGTGTTTACTGAGTGTCTGCTGTGTGCCAGGCCTGTGCTCTGCATCGTGTTCTCGGTGATGAATTAATACTCAAAGGTTCGTGTACTCATGGGGCCTTCAGTGGGGAGGAGGGTGAGAGGCGAAAAGGTCTAAACAAATAAGATAATTTCAGGTGGTGGTTAGTGTGACCAAGGAAATAAAGCAGGGTGATGTGACTGAGAGTGAGACTGTGGGGTGGTCAGGGCAGGCCTCTTTGAGGGGTGACATCTGAGCAGGGACCTTAGTGGTGAGGATAAGAGAGCAAAGTGGAGGTCGAGAGGGAGTGAGTCCCTGGCAAAGGAGAGAGGAAACCTGTGGCGTCTGAGATGGGATGAGTCTCTGGTGCTTGAGCAACTGTAAGAAGCTGAATGGTGGCTGAGTTCAAGTGAGTGAAGGCTGAGAGCAGTAGGTATTCGGGCCAGAGAGAGTGGACGGGACTGGGCAGATTGCGTAGGACGGGACCCACTGTAAGGTCATCGGCTTTTACCCCAAGGGATACAGGAAGGCACTGGAGGACTTTGGGTGTGGGGTGGATAAATAGGATATGCATTTTTCAAAACCTCGTTTTGGCTGCTGTGTGGAAACGGGACTATTGGGGACAAGAGTGGAAACAAGCTAACCAGCCAAGAGGCCATTGCACTGTGCAGGCGAGATGTTCTGGTGGCCTGGACCAGGGAGGTTGCAGTGCAGCAGAGCTGTTCAGAGGATGGTCAACACCTGAGCTGGGATGCACTCTGCCAGAGGGATCCGTGAGAAGGCAGTTTGGGGGACAATGAAACCAAATGGATTGGATTTATAGGCAGTTCTTGAATATCCCTTCTGCCACCCCATTCCTTTACCACGATTGGAGAAAGTTTTCTGAATTGCTTTTTCTTCATTTCCAACCCCACTCTCCTCAGCCTGACTTTCCTGAAGGGCAGGATCTCTACGCCTGAGGGGCTTGGTCTGCCTTCCTGTTTCCGGAGCCCCACACCTCAGAATGGGATGGGCGCTTGCCAGTCATGGCATCCAGCTACTGTCCACTGTGTCTGTCTTGGTGACTCTGTCGGGTAACCCGCAGATTGGGTGCCATGCTTAAACAGTGTCCACACTTTTCTGAGAAAAGCTTTTCCAAATATTGTATTACATTCTGCTTCTCTACATTTCTTATTTCTCTTGTTGGCCTTTAAAATCTTCAGACCAGAGTATCAGCCAGGGGAAGATGCTTTAAAAATTTTTTTAAAAACAGCTTTATTGAGGCATAAAAATTCTCTCATTTTAGGTGTACAAATCAATGATTTTTAGTAAATTTACAGAGTTTTGTAACCATCACCACAATCTAATTTTAGCACATTTCCATCATCCCATTAGGTCCCAAATGGATTGTGCCCATTTGCAGCCACTCTCCAATACTGAAGTGTTTGAGGCATTTCCTTGGAGTGATTTTGTGTTTGAATATTGGAATGTTGCTTTCTTATGTGATAGCTAATCACTGTTCAAGATACGGAAGTAGCTTATGCTGGGAACAATTTGTGGCAGGCCATGAGTAAAGAATATTTTTAGTATCAAATAGAGAAGAGGCTAAGTAGCTTAGGGAAAGGATTAAAAAATTGCTGTGGATTGGTGATTTTTCTTTGGATATTTATAAGCTTAGGTCAACTCATCCTCCTCTTTGTAAATGTGCTCTGTCAGCTTTCATACATATTCATCAGGGACTTCTTTACAATTGACTCCATTCATAACAGCAAACCATTAACAGCCTGAGAAGTGTAGACTTGACATGTCAGCTTTATCCTCATGAACTCCCTCGCTTGCCAAAGCTGCTTCCCTTGGCGAGAACCAGCCCCGGGAGTGGATCAAAAGCACTTTGTGGTACATTCAGAAGACTCTCAGGCGGTTAAGAGTTCTCTCTGTCTTTGCCCAGCTGGGAGCCCTTCCATCTTTGCACATTCTCTCTGATCCCTTGTTCAGGCACTGGCACCAACGCGTGTTACATGGAGGACATGAGCAACATTGACCTGGTGGAAGGTGACGAGGGGAGGATGTGCATCAACACCGAGTGGGGGGCCTTTGGGGACGACGGGGCCCTGGAAGACATCCGAACCGAGTTTGACCGGGAGTTGGACCTCGGCTCTCTCAACCCCGGGAAGCAACTGTGAGTACCCTCGTGCTGTGATCTGGGCATCGGCACCAGTAAGTACCCAATCACTCAATGCGCTTTCACCTGGGAGGTTTTTCAGTTGTGACTCATTATCCATCACAGTGCGTTTATGAGGCAAGGCTTCTATTTAGTTTCATTGGACAGATGAAGAAAGTGAAGCCAAGGAAATTGAGCGATTTCCCCTGTGTCACCACCTGAATTCTAATTTAATCCATATTTCTGGAGTACATATGTGTGAGGCAGGGGAGATACAGCTGTGAACCAGATGACTCGGGTCCTGCCCTCTTGGCACATTTGGACAAGTGGCCATAGGACAAACCAGTGCAGCCGGAGGAAGCAGGACTCAGCCAAATTCCCCATTTGTGTTTCCAATGCTCCCCTGCCACCCTGCTTTCTCAGGGGCTAATCACACGGCGCCTGGTGTGATTCCTTCCCAGCCTCAGGAGTTGTGGAGCCTGTCTCAGCTTTCATCCTATGCTCACCTGCAGTGTGACTCCTGAGGGTCTGCCTCAGCTCTGGACGCTGAGCTCTCTGAAGGCAGGCTGCACGTGTGATGTTTCTTTCCTTTCTACACATAGTGTCTTAAACATTATTGCAGCTCTTTAAGTGTTTGTTGAATGAAAAAACATTTTTAAAAATTTTAAAATAATTTTACATTTACAGAAAAGTTGTGAAAATAGTACAAAATTCCCCTTCACTCAGATTCCCTAAATAGTAACATTCTCTGTGTGTTTGTGTGTCTCTGTATATAGACACACATAAAATACACACATACATAAATACACATGTCTGTATAAAATTATTTTTCTGAACCATTTGAGACGAAGCTGCAAACATGATATCCCTCTACTCCTAAATACTCAGAGTGTATTATCTTAAAACAAGTGTATTCTCTAATATAACCAAAGTGTAATTATCAAAATTAGGAAATTAACACTTTATCAGTTCTTTTTTTTTTTTTTTTGGTGAGGGAGATCAGCCCTGAGCTAACATCCATGCTAATCCTCCTCTTTTTGCTGAGGAAGACTGGCTCTGAGCTAACATCTATTGCCAATCCTCCTCCTTTTTTTCTTCCCCAAAGACCCAGTAGATAGTTGTATGTCATGGTTGCACATCCTTCTAGTTGCTGTATGTGGGACATGGCCTCAGCATGGCTTGCCGAGCGGTGCGTCGGTGCGCGCCCGGGATCTGAACCCGGGCTGCCAGTAGCAGAGCGCACACTTAACCGCTAAGCCAGGGGGCCGGCCCCACTTTATCAGTTCTGATATCTAATTTACAGACCTTATTCAAAATTCACCAGCTGCCCCACTAATGTTCTTTATTAAAAAAAGAGAAAAGATTGTCCTGGTCGAGGCTCCAATACAGGATCACACATTGCATTTTGCTGCCATGTCTCTTTAGCCTCCTTTAATCTGGAAAACTTCTGTAGTGTCTCTTTTTTTTCATGATACATACAAGCTTGAAGCATACAAGCCATTTATTTTATAGACTGTCCCTCGATTTGGATTTGTCTGATGTTTCCTCGTGATTAGAGTCAGGTGATGCATTTTCGCAGGAATGTCACACAAGCGGCGTGCATCCTCCTCAGTGTGGTATCTGGAGGTGCATGGTGTTTGTTCCATTACTGGGGATGCTAACTCGAATCACTTGGTTAAGGGGATATCCAACGGGCTTCTCCACCATAAGGTTATTATTAATCCCTCTGTAAGGAGTATCTGGTGAAGAGATACTTTGAGACTATGTACATATCCTGTTTCTCTTTAAACTTTCACTTTCTAGTTTTAGCACCCATTGATGAATCTCTGAATCCATCATTCCCTCTGTTTATTAGTTGTTATTCTATTGTAAGGAAGAACTTTCCTGCCTCCTCCATTTATCTATTTATACTAATATGGACTCATGCATTCTATTTTAATTTAATGGGTTATGATTTCTTCCGATCATTATTTATTTTGATGCTCAAATTTTTTCAGATTTGGCCAATGGAAGCCCCTTCAAGCTGATCCCTGTGTCCTTTTGACATACATGTTCCCATCACTCTTTAATAAGTACTCCCTTATTTTCTGGCACTGTAAGATGCTCCAGGCTCATTGGGCATTTTCCTAGCCCCAGCCCTGGAATCTAACATTTTTCCAAGAAGCCTTGGTAAATAAATATAAGTACCTCCTAGAAACCATTCAAACATTAGAACTGCATTCCCAAAAAGCAAATTTCTATTTCTATTTTTTTTTATGGTTTTTTTTTTGGTGTGTGTGCGGAAGATCAGCCCTGAGCTAACATCCGTGCTAATCCTCCTCTTTTTGCTGAGGAAGACTGACTCTGAGCTAACATCTATTGCCAATCCTCCTCCTTTTTTTTTTTCCCCAAAGCCCCAGTAGATAGTTGTATGTCATAGTTGCACATCCTTCTAGTTGCTGTATGTGGGACGCGGCCTCAGCATGGCCGGAGAAGCGGTGCGTCGGTGCGCGCCCGGGATCCGAACCCAGGCCGCCAGTAGCAGATTGCGCGCATTTAACCGCTAAGCCACGGGGCCGGCCCACAAATTTCTGCTTTGGGTGTACCTGCTCCCCAGCACATACCCATTTCACTGGTGACGCAGAGCAGTCACGGCCCAGGAAAGAGGTGCCCATTTTTGGGGCTTGATCATTCTCACTCTCTCTGTTTCACTTAAAGTAAATTCCATTCCCTCAAATCCAACTTGAATTTCTTTTGATTGTCTTCTGTTTCTGCAATGTTCTCAGACTTTTTATAATGAAATAGATAAAGTTGATTAGGAGAGAGACCATCCTTGATTTTGTGTCTTACTATATTTAGAAAATAAAAATTAGATTTAGTAGTTTACCTGGGAAACAATTAGTAATTGCTTGTTGGATGCAGACTCAGAGTCAAGGTGTAGGTAGCCTGGTGGGGTAGTTCATCCGCATGACTGTAGAACCTCTTTGGGGCTTTCCCAGCCCATCTCACAGACACAGCATCTTTCTGTCTTGGATAGAAGCACAGTGTAGGAGTTGGAAGCATCTGAAATTTGGATTTGTCTTCCATGGTTGGTGATCTTGGGAAAGTACCTGAGGTCTCAGAAGTTGAGATTCCTTATGCCTAACATGAGAATGGCACCAAGGGTCATTTGAGATAAGGATTCTTGGAATTAAGAACTTTGTGAGCAGGAATCTCCTCTAGTTTGGTCCTCCCCTTTTCTAGGTGAAGCGAGTGCAGCTCAGAGAGGATAAGTGGGCTCCTAAGGGCACCTCAAGCTGGGACGGGGACTGAGGCCTCCTGACCTGTGGAGCGGCCTTTCCGCTACTCGTGCTCCTGACCGGGGGCCGCGGCTCATGGGCTTTGGGAAAAGATGCTGCATAACCAAAGGGGTTGCTGCCACTGATCCATTCACCAAATTGTAGGTTTGAGAAGATGATCAGCGGCCTATACCTGGGTGAACTCGTCAGGCTTATCTTGCTGAAGATGGCCAAGTCAGGCCTCCTGTTTGGTGGTGAGAAATCCTCTGCTCTCCACACTAAGGGCAAGATTGAAACACGGCATGTGGCTGCCATGGAGAAGTAAGCTACCGGCTGGATGCCCCCTGCCTTGACTCTGCAGAGGGTTAGGGTGGGCAGTCAAGGTGTGGTATGCTCATGGTAGTGGGACAACAAGAAGGAACCAGATCTTCCTTCTTCACCAGGACGATTTCAGACCTGGGCACAGCTTCAGGTGGGTTATCAATGCCTGCCATGACTCAGATGTGGCTTCTTGTTGATTCCATCAGCCAGGGATTCTACTGTCGGAGGTGTACCTCCTCTTCATGTTTTGCTGCCTTCTTCCTCCCTAAAGGGGAGATTTATAACTTTTTTAGGGTCACAGACCCCTTTGAGAATCTGATTCAAGTTCTAGACCCTTTCTGTTTACACACAATTTAACTTACAATATGAGGGCATCCTTAGACCCCTTAAAGCCTACACATGGAATCTAAGTTAAGAACTCCTGCTGTAGCGAGAGCCTTCTCTACCTAGTACTGTTGGGGACTGGCTTTGGTGATCTGAGGCCTCACACACGGGTCCCTACAATGGGGAGTTGGCTGGTGAAGGCAGCTGGCCCCAGTCAACTCAAGGTCCTGTTCCTCAGGCTTAGAAACCCTGGCACTGCCCTGAGCTTTGTAATCAATTTAGATTCTGAGCTCAGCAGTGTGGCATCTGACTCCTAGAGTCTGTGTTTGTGCAGAACTTGGCAGGGACTGAGTTTCTGTGAAAGGAAATATTGTACAGAGTGGTTAAAAGGTTGAGCTCTGTAATCTAACTGCCTGAGTTCAAATCATGGCCCTTGCACTTACTAGCTGTGTGACTGTGGACAAGTTACTTATCATCTCTGTGCCTCAGGTCTCTCTTCTGTACAAGAGGATAATGATAGTACTTTCCCCAGGATTGTTATGAGGATTGAATTAGTACATGTCAAATCCTTAGACACGTGTGTGGCACATAGTAAGTTCTCAATAAATGGTGGCTACTGTGATCATTGTTGATATTATTATTGTTACATTACTATGTGCCAGCCGATTTATTTTCATGATCCTGAGATGTGGGAAAGCTGGTTGTCTGAGGGGGATCCCATGGAGTGAAGAAGTGTAGTCCTCTCATTCCTGTCCCCTGGCCAGGTATAAAGAAGGCCTTGCCAATACAAGAGAAATCCTGATGGATCTGGGCCTGGAGCCTTCGGAGGCTGATTGCATTGCGGTCCAGCACGTCTGCACCATCGTCTCCTTCCGCTCAGCCAATCTCTGTGCAGCGGCCCTGGCAGCCATCCTGACACGCCTCCGGGAGAACAAGAAGCTGGTGCGACTCCGGACCACGGTGGGCATGGACGGCACACTCTACAAGATTCACCCTCAGTGAGTGCTGCTTGCTGCCCACACCCCCGCAAATGAGTCTCCCCTAGAACAGAGTCCCTGTGTCCCCTCTAAACTATGCTGCTTCTCTGGGTTGCTGGAACCAACCATCTCCTATTGGTTCTGCGGTTATAGGGGAAAGGGTAAATTCAGAGTCTACATTCATCTAACTGGCTAGGTTGCTTAGAGGGATCATTCTTAAATATTCTGCTAAAGCCAATTGACTGACTAGAAAGGCCATCCATCCGTGCATTTATTCATCTGTCCATCCATTTATCCATTAATTCGTCTATCTATCCATTATCATTGGATGCCTACTATGTGGTAAGATTGGAAAGTAAGATACACCCAGTTATAGAGGGGGAAACATCAGGATGGCAGAGGTTGCGAAGTTCACATGAAGGATACTGGTAGGAAAACACAGGGAAATGAGTATTTCCCAGGAGGAGGGAGCACAGAAGCCCCTCTGGCTAACAGAGCTGGTGTTGGGAGTCAGGTGGGTAAACCTGGAAAGAACTGGGGAAAGAGCTTCCCCTTTGGGCAGAGATGATGTTCAGCCAATATGTTATATGTGGACATGCCCTACTGGTTGAAGTATTAGTGATAAAATAGTCACTTTTTTGAGCCTCCCAAGTGTCCCTTCCACTGCCCCAGCTGCCCTAGTCCCTGCCCCCAGTCACCCCCTGCCCCCCCACCATCCAGCAACTAAAAGGGTGAGCCCTGGCCCAGCAGGGCTTCCCAGGAGCCCATTCTCCTGCTACTCCTGAGTCTGTTCTTACTGGCTGGGTGCAGGCCTTTATGATTGTTACATGTTTTGCCATCACCCTGCTTTCAGGTACCCAAAACGCCTGCACAAGGTGGTAAGGAAACTGGTCCCGAACTGTGACGTCCGCTTCCTCCTCTCGGAGAGTGGCAGCACCAAGGGGGCTGCCATGGTGACAGCGGTGGCCTCCCGCGTGCAGGCCCAGCGGAAGCTGATTGACACGGTGCTGGCTTTATTCCGGTTGACCCAAGAGCAGCTCGTGGGTGTGCAGGACAAAATGCGGGCTGAGCTCGAGTATGGGCTGAAGAGGGACACCCACCCGCTGGCCACAGTCAAGATGCTGCCCACCTACGTCTGCGGGATGCCGGATGGCACAGGTAGGCTGCGCACAGCTCCCTTCTCTGAAGGGCCACCCAGAGCTCCCATCAAAACTCCTTAAATCTAGTTAGGTTTTTTGTTTTAAGAGCCTTGGATTCATGTCTGTAATGGAGGGAGGGAGAGTAGGGTAGAAGGTCAATACTCCTTCCGAATCTATTTGCCTTGGTTGATCCAAGGCATTTGCAGTGAAAGAATACCTGAGTTAGGTCCCACGCGTGCAAGTATCCATGTAGTTGAGAACACGGAGTGTACCCCATGCTGTTGGCAAACGGAAGACCCAGATGCTGTCCCTGGGAGCTTCCATCTGGACGCTTGGGGTCGTCTGGCTTGTCTTCCCACTCGTTTCCCTGCCTCTCTTCTCCCCTGGGGCTCAGCTCTCTTCCTCTCCCCTCTCATCACTCTCTGCCCCCAACTTCTCCGACACTTGATCCTTCTCCTGGTCCTCTGTGCTCAGCTGAGAGGAGCCACTAAACAGGTGGAGTCAGTTCTTTCACCTCTTTGAGCCTGAAGGGCTCACCCAGAAATAATGACCTTTGTAAAATGCTTTATATCTTGTAATTTGCTTTTGAACCTTTAATTTCATTTTGTCTTCACAACAACTTTGTACGTTACATAAAGAGAGAATGATTCCCATTTTTTTTTTTTTTTTTTTTTTTTTTTTTATTTTGTGAGGAGATCAGCCCTGAGCTAACATCCGCCAATCCTCCTCTTTTTTTGCTGAGGAAGACGGCCCTGGGCTAACATCGGTGCCTATCTTCCTCCACTTTATATGGGACGCCGCCACAGCATGGCTTACCAAGCAGTGCGTCGGTGCGCGCCCGGGATCCGAACCAGCGAACCCCGGGCCGCCGCAGCGGAGCGCGCGCACTTAACCGCTTGCGCCACCGGGCCGGCCCCTGATTCCCATTTTATGGATGCCAAAACTGAGACTCAGAGAGGTTAGATGACATGCTCAAGGTCACACAGCTGTACTTTGGGTCTCTCAGCAACAAATATCTTTGCCAGAGCCAATATCCTTCAAGTCTACATGGGGAAAAAAACTGAGAGCGGTAAAAGACACTATTCAATTATTCATTCATCCCTTTTATCCTTCTGCCTTCATTGCTCAAGTTTCGTTAAGCACTTACTATATGTCAGGCTCTGTTCTAGGCACAGTGATAGAGCGGTGAGGAAAACACAGTCCCTACCCTTGTGGAGCTCACGTTCTGTTGGGCTGGCAGACAATGAACAAATAAATGCCGTATGATGCCATGTAATGACAGGTGCTGTGAAGAAAGATGATCAGGATAAGGGTAAGGGAGCTGGCTGGGAGTGATGTCTTTGGAAAATTCAAGGAACAGCAAAATGTGTGTTCTAGCCACTGTGGCTAGAACAGAGTGAGTGAGGCAGCGAGAAGGTGAAAGTTTACACAGAACAGACTGTGAAGCTCTGCCATGTTGGAGAAGTGAGAGGCACTGCTCTGGGGTGGCCCTGGACAGTAGGGGAGTTGGACTTGGTATGCTTCCTTATTAGTCAGGTGGCATTTGGGGAAAGAGAGAGTGGGGACAGGAAGAATCGTTTCATGCTCTTGGTGAACAGTTCCTCTAGGCCATACAGACAGGATGGAAACACCTTCCGGAGTTCTTTGCAGTCAGGGTAGCCTGGCCTGGATTCACCCTCAGAGGCTCCTTGAGCATAAATATCAGGTGTGACCTTTACCAGATACCGAGAAAAGTGAGCCAGCCTCAGACAGGCTCAAAGTGCTGGCCAGTACTCTCACGCTGTGCTCAGTGACCGCCACGCCCCTCTGCCCCATGAACCCCAGGGGCGCAGGCTCTGGGGCTGCTCTGCTTCAGCGTCTCCTCTTCCTCCCAATGCCTCCACACGAGTCCCTGCTCTGTGCATGCTGGTGGAATGCAGCCCCCACTTTCTCTACCACAGAGAAAGGAAAGTTCCTTGCCCTGGATCTGGGGGGAACCAACTTCCGTGTTCTCCTGGTGAAGATCAGAAGTGGACGGAGGTCGGTGCGAATGTACAACAAGATCTTCGCCATCCCCCTGGAGATTATGCAGGGCACCGGTGAGGAGGTAAACGCTGGGGAGTGGGGTGGTTCTGTGCTCCGAGGTGCCAGCCTGCCACCCCGTATCACTGCTGCCTGGGTGTGACTGCCGCTCTCTCCCTGCAGCTCTTTGACCACATTGTACAGTGCATTGCTGACTTCCTGGACTATATGGGCCTCAAGGGAGCCCAGCTGCCTTTGGGCTTCACGTTCTCCTTTCCCTGCAGGCAGGCGAGCATTGACAAGGTAAGACAGCCCAGCCAGGCTCACAGCTAGCCCAGTGGGCAGAGGAATCTCAAGACGCCTCTGAGTCCCTGTTCATCCTATGTAAGGGTCTCAAGTTCAGGGTAGTTAGAGAAACATGATCGAGAATTTGAACCATTTATTTTTTTCTATTTATTATGTTCCATTTTTGTTATTTTTTGGATTGAAATTCACAAAAGAATTTAGGATAGTATACAATAAAGGGACACATGCATAAGAGTACTGTTAAAAGAGAGGTCAAATCATATTATGAAGAGATAGAAAGAGGTAATGAGCAGTTAAGGCCTGTAATATTATCTGTGTCTTCCTGGGCAGCCAGTGTAAACAAGGAAACACAATAGGTTGTCGGGTTTTTATTGTCTGATGAACAAAAGCTTACCAGTACATCAGAAGAAATGCATTTCTTTCCTGATATTAGAATCTCGGAAGGAATTTATCACAGGGACACTTATTTAGTTGACATTGAAGAACACCATGGATAATAATTTTAATAAATTATTTGTAATAATTTAGAAACATGTATTACAAGGTCTCTCTTGGAATTCTTGGATAAAAACACCATCTACCAGCTTGTGGAGAGCCGAGCGCGCTCTTTCTCTCTAACAGGCTTATGTCAACCAGGCTTATAGGCCTGGCATAAAAGCAGAACACCATTCCTGAATTTATAGGGAGAACTCCAGTCGGCACAGCAAGTCAACCAGAGAGCTCATGACATTAATAAGAAGAGTGACACCAAAGATTTGTTAAGATTTTGTCTAATCCACTCAATGTCCCCATGAGGTACACAGTTTTTGTTTTGTTTTATTTTTTACTATTTATTTATTTAGTTATGGTAAAATAGATATAAAATTTACCACTTTAACCATTTTTAAGTGTACAGTTCTGTGGCATTAAGTACGTTCACATTGTTGTGACACCACAACCATTATCCATCTTCTGTACTTTTTCATCTTCCCGAAGGGAAACACTATACCCATTAAACAATAACTTTCCATTTCTCCCTCCCCCTAGATCCTAGTAACCTCTATTCTACTTTCTATGAATTTGACTATTCTGGGTAATCTCATATAAGTGGAATCATACACTATTTGTCCTTTTGTGACTGGCTTATTTCACTTAGCGTAGTGTCCTCAGTGTTCATCCATGTTGAAGCATGTGTCAGAATTTCCTTCGTTTTTAAAGCTGAATAATATTCCATTGTATGTATAGACACTATTTTTAATCACCATTTTGTGGTTAAGAAAAACAGGCACAGAGAGATTAAGTAAGTTGCCCAAGTTGCCCCATCTATAAATGGTGGTGGAGGGTTCCAACCCAGGACACTGGCCTGAGAGCCCAGGCTCTTGCACTCTGCCCTCAAGGGGACCAGGCCCTGGAGCCCAGTGTTTTAGGGCCATTTTGGCTATAATGCACGTATATTTAATCAAAGCAAAAAATAAAGAAATAATACTTACCTTTATTGTGTACATTACACTCTATTTTCTATCCTATTTCATTTTTCATATGAGGAAATTGAGGGATGCAGGTCTCAACTGATGGGTGGGTGCGAAATCAGAACTGAAGCGGAGCTCCCCGGGGCTCTGAGAACGCCATGAGAACACATGCTTAGCAGGCCTACCCACCCCCCAACCACCCCAATGATTCAGAGAACGGGGCGAAGGGGGTTCAAAAGGCTGAATTATCTGGTAATATGGCTAGATCTCTCAAAATTAAAAATGACAGAATGCTAAGAGCCAGAAGATCCATTTCTCAAGATTCCATTTCTCAAGCATGTGCCCGAGGAGGAATGAACAAGATGTTCACCACAGCATGTCTTTTTAATAATGAAAAATTAGAAATAACCCAAATGTCTGGCAATAGAGAATGACTACATAAACTATGGCATATCAATCATATGGAATTAATTCCTTGATTTTTATAACAAACACATACATAGTGCTTGCTCTGTCCCAGACACTGTTCTAAGTGCGTCACAGATATTACTTACCTGCTGGGGAGGCAGCAGAGTGCAATAGTTAAGAGCACGGGTCTGGAACCACATTGCTTCAGTTTGAATCTTGGCTTCTCCACTAACTGGCTGTGTGACCTTGGGCAAGTTATTTAACCTCTCTGTACCTTGGTTTCCTCATTTGAAAATTGGGGATAAAAATAATACTTATTATATAGGTACGTTTTGTGGGTTTTTTTATTTCTATGCAATTATATTTGAGGAATATTTTTTTCAGTGAAGGAATGTGGCAGATCCATATTAACTGACCTGGAAAGGTCTAGGAGATACATTTTTGAGTGAGAAAAACACATTGCAGTAGTCCACACACAGAACTTATTTATTTAGAAATACGTGTAAACAGAGAGAAAACGGTCTGGAAGGATTCATATGAGAGTGGTAATAGAGGTGACCTCTCAGATTGGGGGGATAGGGAGTTAAAGGAGTTGATCCTTATCAGTAACACTTTAATTTTTTATAAGGATAATGCATTTCTGTATTACTGCTACCGTTAAAAATTGATATACTGTCAGGGAGGGGAGCTGTGTGCAGCTGGTCTTGAACAATCGATGGCACCAGGACACGGCTGGTTCCTCCTGACCCAGGATGCTGGGCCTCCAGGCCCCTCTCCCAGCAGTTCTGACAGGTTCACAAAGACACAGCTAAGAGGGAAGAGGAGACCACGGGACAGCTGGGAGCAAAGCTGCCCATGGCTGGGGAGAAAACAGAGAGACTTTTAAAAAATATTATTTATAATTGCAACTAATAGGAAAGAGAGATTTTTCATTTGGAGGTGAATCTCTAATGTTCTACATACATCCACCAGGAAAGGAGCAAGGCAGTCCAGCTTCCCAAGGGCTGTGGGGAGAAGGAGGGAGACTAGGGCTGAGGGCCTCAGGGTGAGGTGGCCGTCTAGCCCATGGGGTTGGGGACGCTACCATCAGAGTTGCTAGCCACCTCTCCTATTCCAGGACCTCTCCTGGCCTAGATGTCCCAGCTTTACGTTCCCTCGCCCCACCCCTGGCTCTAGGCTATGGAGTCTGAGGCTCGACTAACTCCTGCCTCCAGCTAACAGTGTAAGCTTGAGCTTCCTTTTAAAAATTTAAAATACTTTTTTATCAGTATTATAAAAATTATGCATGCCAATTTTAGGAAAATTAGAAAATATAGACAAACAAAAGGGGGAGACTAAAAGGCACCCATAATCTTGCACTGAGAGAGAACCACTGTCAACCCTCTGGTGCTCCAGATCTGAGTGTGCGTATGTGTTTTTTTTTTTTTTTTTTTTTTTTTTTTTTGTGAGGAGATCAGCCCTGAGCTAACATCCGCCAATCCTCCTCTTTTTTTTTTTTTTTGCTGAGGAAGACGGCCCTGGGCTAACATCGGTGCCTATCTTCCTCCACTTTATATGGGACGCCGCCACAGCATGGCTTACCAAGCAGTGCGTCAGTGCGCGCCCGGGATCCGAACCAGCGAACCCCGGGCCGCCGCAGCGGAGCGCGCGCACTTAACTGCTTGCGCCACCGGGCCGGCCCCTGTGGTTTTTAAAAGAATAATAGAATAACTCACCATCTGTATTTGTTTAATGTGTGTTCACTTAACAGTGTATGGTGAACATCTTTCTCTAACATCATCGTTCTCTTACAGCATGATTTTTTATGGCTGTATAACATTTCCTACATTGATGTACAAGATGATAAATCCATATTATTGGAATGATTCGGTGCCTCTACTTTTTCACTGTGGAACAATGCTTTGATGAATGTTTTGTAACTTTATCTTTAATCACATCCTTTTTTTTTTTGGATGTGATTAGCCTTGAGCTAATGTCCGTTGCCAATCCTCCTCTTTTTTAGCTCGAGGAAGATTAGCCCTGAGCTAGCATCCCTGCCAATCTTCCTCTATTTTTTTGTATGTGGGATACCTCCACAGCATGGCTGGTGAGTGGAGTTGGTCGGCACCCAGGATCCGAACCTGCGAACCCGGGCCGCCGAAGTGGAGCGTGTGGAACTTGAACCACTCGGCCACAGGACCGGGCCCTTTAATCACATCTTAATCTGTCCTTGGCTAAATTAGAAGTGGGACCGCTATGATCCAGGCCTTTGTTCTGTGCAGTCATGGCCAGGGAACATGAGTTGACCCTTGATGAATATGAATTGCTACAATTATTCCACTCAGCGGTAGACCTTGTTTGAGCATCATGCTCTGTGATGCCTCTGGGCCCAGTGTTAGGGGTGCAGAGATGGCAGCACAGTCAAAAGCACATGCATTTGACCAGCAGTCAACTACAGTGCCTTGCATCTATTTGATGTTGAGGTTGTACAGTAGTCCCAGCAAACTATTTCTCAAATGAATTTCCTCTCCTTTCTTTCAGGGAACACTCATTGGGTGGACCAAAGGCTTCAAGGCCACTGACTGTGAAGGGGAAGATGTAGTGGACATGCTCAGGGAAGCTATCAAGAGGAGAAATGTACGATATGGTGTTGAGGCTCATACCTGATCTTGCCCCTTCTCCCAGGCCCCTCTGCTCTGCCATCCTATATCCAGCCCTGTGACTGGCCTCTGCCCCCCTTGGGCTGATATGCCCCTCCTGAGCCTGTTTGGCTTGTACATTCTACTTACAGTAGAGCTGTTTCCTTTGCAGGAATTTGACCTGGACATAGTTGCAGTCGTGAATGACACAGTGGGAACCATGATGACCTGTGGCTATGAAGATCCTAATTGTGAGATTGGCCTGATTGCAGGTAAGTGGTCAGGCATGTCCCATTGGCCTACCCCCATCTGGTCTTTTGGAGGTTCCCTTTTAACATAGTAAGAGGCAAGGGGGTCATTGTTCCATTACCTAGAGGCTCTGAAGCCGGCTTTGTCCGAGGCAGAGATGAAGTTAAGATTGAGATTCCAGGTGTCCTAATTCCTAAGTCATTACTTAATATCTTTTTCCTTAAGGGTTCTAAGCAAAGGTTGTCCTTTCTGTTGAGGAAGGAGAATAACATAGAAAGAGAAGATTTTCAAATTAAGGCCTTGGGGCAGATTATCCTGAGAGGAAGGAGACCACAGTTGGATCATGTTGGCCTGGGGCTGAGGGAGCTAGATTTTCATGCTGGCTCCAACGTATACCTCCTCTGTTCTCTGACCTCTTCTGGCTGTCAGGGTGCACAGGATGGGGAAGAGTTGGAAAGGAATCTAGGAGAGGATAAGGGAGTGGCCTGAGGTTTGACATAGGCATTTTGGGAATCTTCAGGAGAAGTCTAGCAGTGATTAAGGACAAGGGTGGATTCCAGAGGGATGTCTCTCTCTAAGATGTGAGGGCACAGGTGGGATTTGAACAGGTGGAGCAGGGATAATGGGCATTCCAAGTGACAGGCACAGGTGAAGTAATGACAGAATCTGGGAAAGTTGTTCCAGTTGGTTGTCTGGGCTTCCTGAAGGTGAGTAGTAGATAGAACAAGGAGATGGGGATATACTGAGATGTTTTCAATGCCAGGTAAAAGGTTTCGTCTCACGCTAACTCTGACCCATTCTGTGACCTTGGGCAGGTTACTTATTCTGTCTGGACTTGAGTTTCCTCATCTGTGGGAAAGGTTGGGCTAGACCTAGGAGGGCAAAGAGGTGAGACTGTTTGATTGAATATAATAGTTGACGGGACTGTTGTGTTGAGAATAGTTCTGAGACCAGGTCATGGGCAAAGGAGAAGAGGGTGGCTTACAGATGCCAAGTATTTACCTATCCAAGACTAGATGGTTCTTCATGATCCCTTCCAGCTCTGACTCCTAACTCTATGACTACTTGGAAGCTCACTTTGTATGCCTATAGCTTAACAATAATGATGAGGATGATGATGATCTTATATGATGATGGTGATGATGATGATATCACAAGTACCATTTATTGAATACTATCTATGTGGAGGAAACTTACTAGTGTCATCTCATTTTTTTCTTTTTTTTTTTTTTTTGAGGAAGATCAGCCCTGAGCTAACATCCATGCCAATCCTCCTCTTTTTGCTCAGGAAGACCGGCTCTGGGCTAACAACTATTGCCAATCCTCCTCCTTTTTTTCCCCAAAGCCCCAGCAGATAGTTGTATGTCATAGTTGCACATCCTTCTAGTTGCTATATGTGGGAAGCGGCCCCAGCATGGCTGGAGAAGTGGTGCGTAGGTGCGTGCCCGGGATCTGAACCCCGGGCCGCCAGCAGCGGAAGGCGCACACTTAACCACTAAGCCACGGGGCCGGCCCCTCATTTTTTTCTTTATAGGGCAGGTATTATTTCCTTTCTACAGATGAAGAGATTAGGCCTCTGAAAGATGAGATACTTGTCTATGGTTACCCAGCTATGAGTGTAAAGCTAGAATTCATACCCAGTTGTATCTGGCTTTAAGCCTAAATTCCTATCCACTGCACTCCACTGCCTCTTTAAGACCTTGTGGTGTCTTTTGAAGACTGAAGTCCCTTCATGATTCCTTCTAGGAACAGGCAGCAACCTATGCTACATGGAGGAGATGAGGAATATCGAACAGGTGGAAGGGGACGAAGGGAAGATGTGCATTAACACAGAGTGGGGAGGATTTGGAGATAATGGCTGCATAGATGACATCCGGACCCAATATGACAAGGAGGTGGATGAGGGGTCCTTGAATCCTGGCAAACAGAGGTGAGGAGGCAGATGTGTACATTTATGCAGGTTGTGCAGTATATGACTTTACCAGATCTAGGGGGGGTTCCGTTTTCATGTCATAGACACTATAGCTTTGTATATTTATTACAACTCTCCATCAGGTGTCAGTGAAGTGTCTTATTTGAACAAAAGCAAAATGTAATGATAAGTTTCCAACAAGTAGAAAGAAGGGGTGCCTTTTTCTAATTACCATAAAGTACCATGAGGTCTAGTAGTGGCTTTGGAAGTGAGGCAGAGGCTGTCAAAAAGTCCTTTGACTGTGGGCTGGGTGTTACAGAGCAGGGACATGGTGACTTAGTGGGCCCTATAGGGATGGGCTTCTAGTAGGTCCAGTTTAGAGGTCAACATCCTCAGCCTTTCAAGAGCTGGCTGCCAGGTGGATGACCTCTGTTGTTCTGTGGGTGGAGAAGTGGCCGCAGGTGATGGATATGAGTCTGGTTCTCAACCACAATATCATGTCCCACCATGGGTCACAATCACTTGTGAGGTGTATTCCAATTACTAACCATACTGAAAATAATAAATGATTCTTTAAAAAAAAACAAAGTACATTTTTAATTGCATTCTCATATACCTTCCTGAGTCGGAGAGAAAGGGGTAGATAGAGACAGGCTAGCATGCTGGGAATTGATAATTAACCTGGGCCAATCCATTACAACAGGGGTGGGCAAACTTTTTCTGTAGAGGACCAGATAGTAAATTTTTTACTATCATGCCATATTGTCTTTGTTACAACTAAACTCAGTGTCTTAATATATAAAATAAGATGAAAATATAGATTTATCGTGATGGATGATATCCAAGTGAAGAAGTCAGGCAGATAGGAAAAGTAATGGGACGCCTGGGCCTCAGACACATTGGTAACTGCTGAACTGAGAACATTGTATAGGAGAGCCTTGGGCAAGGCCAAGATGAGCCTTGGGCAAGGCCAAGACAGGCCTTGGTGGTCCCTGTCTTCCTTTGTTATTGGTCTTTGAAGCTGGGAGGCAAATGAGTTATGGTAAGCCCAGCTGAACTAGGGTTTGCTCCAGAAAGAAGGGACCTTATCTCTGAATCCCAAGTTGGGACATCTGAATATCATGACCTCTTCTCAAGGGGCAGGTTCCTTCTGACTTAATTTTGTGTCTAAATCCACTGGAGGCTCATATTTTTGGAGTGAGAGTTTAAGGGGGCAACACATTTGAATTTGCCTTGTAGTCACCATTATTTACTCTGTTTCATGTTGGTTCCTTAGACTGATGAGGTCCTGAATGGTTAAGAGAACACAATTCCAGCACATAAGTCTCAGGCACACTCAGATTTCTATTTGGCTCTGCAGGCAGTGGCAGTCCAGCTCCACATCACTGTTATTAATGCTGTCACACATGCCTGTGCAGAGTGCCTGGCCAGTGCCTGTCTGTTACAAAGCCCCTTTTCCTCTTGTTCCTTCCCTCATGGAGCTCACAGCCTGCTAGAAAGGGGGAAGGGAGCTAACATTTTTTGAGCATCCCTGCTATGTGCAGACAGTTTAAATATATTATCTTGAGGAGCAGAGTCTGTAGTGGAAGAGATTTCTTCAAATACAAAGCCAAGGAGAATCTCCAGTAGAACAGGTTTATAATGCAAAGCCAAAGAGAACTGGCTTTGGGGCCAGGAAAGGGACTCACCTTGCTTAGTGCCTACTGTATAGCAGATGCTTGCCTCCCGACAGTCTTGTGGGATCATTGTTTTGCTTCCGGTTTCGTAGATGATGGCTTACAGTGCTTGCTCAGGTCATGCAGCTAGTATGTGTCAGAGGGAGGACCTGGCTCTGGTCAACATGGCTCCAACGCCTGGCTTTCCCACATCATGCTGTCTTCTGCATTACGTTTCTCTTGGCCTGCTGCCCACTCTGAACCACTCCGATCCAGGCAACTGGCTGATGCCAGTGGTGTGCTTTCCACCTCCCGACCCGTGGTCCTTTCGGGAACCACTCGCCAGTGCTGCTTTTCCTGCTCTCACCAACCTCATCCCTTTTCTCCAAACAGATACGAGAAAATGACCAGTGGGATGTACCTGGGGGAGATCGTGCGGCAGATCCTGATTGACCTGACCAAGCAGGGTCTCCTCTTCCGTGGGCAGATTTCAGAGCGTCTCCGGACCAGAGGCATCTTTGAAACCAAGTTCCTGTCCCAGATTGAAAGGTGACATTTGGTCAAGTTTACCTGCTCGGTGCGAGAGGCCCTGATTGGGATGTGCTGCCGTCACGCCAGGGTCCAGCAGATTTGAGATTTAAAAATAAAAACAGTAAGGGCCTGGCTGGGCCGGGGGTTGCCTCCCGGGGCTACTCCCTGTCTCCAGCTACATCAGCACCACAGCACATAGCTGAGGGACCAGCTGCCTGCCTGAACTGTTATGCAGGAGTTAGCCTAGGCTAAAAAATGATCCTCTTTTGTTCCTGAAAAGATGAAGTATCCATAATATGAAAGAAAAGTCTTTAAAAAAATCACCCATATGCTCATTACTAACTATAGCTGTTTTTATTTTTGCATATTGTATTTCCTTTCAAGTTCTTGAATGTGTATAAACATATTTTTATAATTGCAATCATATTACACATATCATTCTGTATATTGTTTATTCAGTTTGTTCATGGAAATTTTCATTTATAATTCTGGTTTTTATTTTATTTTTTATTATGAAAAGTTTTAAACATATTCAAAAGTAGAGGGAATAGTAAGATGAACCTAATATTTCCATCACCAACAATGATCAATTCATGGCCAAACTGGGTTCCTCTGTATGTCCCCACTTTCCCACCCCCAAACTGGATTAATTGGAAACAAATCCCACATTTTATGTCAGTTCATCCATAAATATTTCAAAATGTATTTCTTTTTTTTTTTTTTAATTTTTTGTTTATTGCAGTAACATTGGTTTATAACATTGTAAAAATTTCAGGTGTACATCATTGTACTTCTATTTCTGCATAGATTACATCATGTTCACCACCAAAATACTAATTACAACCCATCACCACACACATGTACCGAATTATCCCTTTCACCCTCCTCCCTCCCCCCTTCCCCTCTGGTAACCACCAATCCAATCTCTGTCCCTATGTGTTTGTTTATTGTTGTTATTATCTACTACTTAATGAAGGAAATCATACGGTATTTGACCTTCTCCCTCTGACTTATTTCACTTTGCATTATACCCTCAATGTCCATCCATGATGTCACAAATGGCTGGATTTCATCGTTTCTTATGGCTGAGTAGTATTCCATTGTGTATATATACCACATCTTCTTTATCCATTCGTCCCTTGATGGGCACTTAGGTTGCCAAAATGTATTTCTGAACATGAGTTCTCAAAAAAATAACATAACCACATTGCCTTACCATCACCACACCTGAAATAGCTAATGATAAACTTTAATCTCATAAAATATCCTGTCACTGTTCCTGTTTCCCAAATTGCCTAAAAATAATGGTTTTTACAATTCATTTGTTTGCATCAGTATCCAAATAAGATTCATACAGTGCATTTGGTTGATATGTTTTTAAAATCCCTTTTAATCTATAGACTTCCCCTCCCTCTCTTGTTTCCCCTTGTAATGTATTTGATGAAGAAACTATCATTTTATCCTGTGAGTTTCCTATGTTCTAGATTTTGCTGATGCAGCATTTAGCATTTTCCTCTGTCCCTTGTATTTCCTGCGAACTCATAGTATACCCGGGTGTGTGGTTAGATTCAGTGTTGAATTCTGGACAAGAATATTTCATAGGCGGCATTGAGTTGTCTTCTTTCTCTCTATGATGTTAGCAGTCACTGATGCTCATTGCCCAGATCTATGATTTCACTAGAGATTGTAAAATGATGATAATTCAGTGCTATCACTCCTTCTGCATTTATTAGCTAGAATACTTCTTGAAAGAGAAACTTCCCCGTATCAACTCTTTGGTGTAATTATCATTTTAAATGGCTGTGTAATGTTATATTATGTTGCTATACTATAATTTACTAAACTTTCCCTTTAGTATAGGATGTCTAGCTTATAATTTATGGATTTCTGCAATTCTGAGTAACACCATAATTATTCTTTTTGTACACATAGACATTTGCATCTCATAAATTATTTCCCTAGGAGTAGAAGCATTTGGTTAAAAGAAGCATTTCTCTATGGACACACTTTTAAAAAGGTAGTCCAGTTTCCACCACCACCAGTTATGTACAAGTACGTCTGTTTCACTGCTTTTCGTAGCAGTGCTGGATGTTATCAGAGGCTTCATGTTTGGAATTTCTCTCAATTTGCCTTCATTCATTTAATTCTCCTGGTCTTTATGGCCAGATGCCAGCAAGCCAAAAATACTTTGGGAAGAAAAGAAACTGTTTATAAATGAAAGTAGTACTCACGGAGGGAAATCAGATGGACTGTTGCAGACGCGCTCTCACTGTCTAAGGAGATGGTGGTAGGAGCAGCGGCAGCAGCAATTTTGTGTTTTGAAGTGTTGATTAGCAGATGTTTGGCGTCCTTCTTTAGTCTGGTCTTCAACCCATCAGATTCAAAAGCGCAAGTTAAAAGTCATCACCTTTGGTGACCAGAGGGATCCTCTTTTGCTGTGGGGGAAAATAGTTTCTCCCTCATGTGCAAGAGATAAGCAGATTGACTTATCATTGCCTTGGTTTTTTTTGGCCTGAATACAGAGAAAGTTGTTCCTGGACAAGAGCAAGTCGGCAGGACCTCGATGCCTCCAGGAATATTTGCTTCTGCCACACAAAATGTGCCTGCTTTGGATGCTTTGATTTCTATAGGCGTTTTTTTTTTCCCCCCAAATTTCATGGAATAAAATGAAAATCATATCCATCTAGCACCAATTGGAAGATAGTAGGTGCTATGCTGACTGTGGCCCATTTCAAAGCATGTTGTTGGTTGAGTGGGCCAGTGATTGTCAGGGGAAGAATCCTGGGTTTACCGTCTCAGAGCCCAAGTTTAAGATTCATCTCTACCACTTCCCTTATTTGTGCTGTGTGACCTGAGGCAGGTTGCTTTACCTCTCTGGACCCCACTTTACTTCTGTATAGGATCAATAATTGCTCTGCTGCTTAACCCCAAGGATTGCTCTGAGGATCGATTAAGGGAATATTTGTGAAAGAACTAGGTAAACTGTGAAGGGTTAGACCGTGGAGGGAATTTCAGGTTTTATTTTTATACATACTAGAAAAACCCACCTTTTTTCTTCCTATACAAATATTACTCATTTATAAGCAAAAGGAAGAAATAAAAATTATTGGTAATCCTACCAGCATCTGAATAGATTTCCTTCTGCTCTTTTTTTCTGTGCAGGGGCAAACATTTGAAAAACAAACCAAGATCATATGGCACATACTATTTTATAAGCTATTTTTTCACTTAGTATGTCATGAACATTTTCCGTAGCATTAAATGTTCTCATGCAAACTCATCTTTAAGGTCTACAAAGAATTCCATTGTCTGGCTACACCACCACTTCTCTGCCGAACCTACTATATGGCCATACGGGTTGTTTCTCAGTTGTTCCCTCTTGATAACACTCTTCTTCCTTAAGTACACTAGTCCCCCCTTATCCACAGTTTCACTTTCCGTAGGTTCATTTACCTGCAATCAACTGCATATTAAATGGAAAATTCCAGAAATAAACAATTCATACGTTTTAAATTGCGCGCCGTTCTGAGTAGCGTGGTGAAATCTTGTGCAGTCTTGCTCCACCTGCCCTGGACGTGAATCATCCCTCTGTCCAGCATATCCATACTGCACACACTACCTGCCCATTAGTCATTTAGTAGCTGTCTGGGTTATCAGACCGACTGTCGTGGTATCACAGTGCTTGTGTTCAAGTAACCCTTATTTTACTTAATAATGGCCCCAAAGTGCAAATTAGTGACGGTGGCAATTCAAATATACCAGAGAGAAGACGTAAAGTGCTTCCTTTAAGTGAAAAAGTGGATGTTCTCGACTTAATAAGGAAAGAAAAAAATCCCATGTTGAGGTTGCTAAGATCTATGGCGACTTTTATTACGGTATATTGTTATAGTTGTTCTATGTTATTATTAGTTATTGTTGTTAATCTCTTATTGTGCCTAATTTGTAAATTAAACTTTATCATAGGTATATATGTATAGGAAAAAACATAGTATATATAGGGTTTGGTACTATCTATGGTTTCAGGCATCCACTGAGGGTCTTGGAACGTATGCCCCACAGATAAGGGGGGACTACTCTATTAGCTGAGACACTCAAGGATATAACTTCACATTGTTTAGCTTGGGAGTCAGAACTCTGTAAGTTCACTGTGAGATAATTAGGGTCCAGACTCGAGACTAGTGTGTATCCACAATGGGTGCTTCTCTGCATGTGCTTATGGTCCTAATGGGTTCCCATTCACTCTGATGCTGATTGTACGTTGTATATGCACTTATTCACTTGCTCATTGAAAGTATGCAGCCCTATGCTAGCTACTATTGAGAATACGGTCTTATGCTCAAAGAGCTTGTGGTCTAGTTGGGAAGAGAAAGTAGAGAATCAGAAAAAGCTAAATAGAAGGAAAGTTGGCCTCCAATGGAATAGGGTCAGAGTACTGGAGCTGGTGGAGCTGGTGTGCTCAATGAGAGAGGCTAGACCTGGTGTGAGAAGGCGTGTGTGTGAATCTCTGCTCTCTACTGTCTGTGGTCGTCTCGAGCACTCTGAACCTCAGATTCCTCTTCTGAAAAACAGGTACCTGGTGTGTTAGTTGCTGAATCTAATGATAGCTCCTAGTGGGATAATAGGTTTGGATATGCCTAACAGTAGAGGTGCTCACACTTTATTTTTTAAAGATGATGGGACTTCCTGGGGGTGGCAGACCTTCTGGAGCCTCAGGTTCTAAGGTGTTCTGTTCCAACTTAGCCATTGCCCGGATCATTTTCTCCTCCCTCCTGCTAGGGCGTCTAGGGATGAGGGGGCTGTGAGCCACGTGGAGCAGGTGCCAGAGCCCCAAGAAGCAGATCCTGACATCCTGCTGTGCTTGCCTACAGCGACCGGCTGGCCCTCCTCCAGGTCAGGAGGATCCTGCAGCAGCTCGGCCTGGACAGCACATGTGAGGACAGCATCGTGGTGAAGGAGGTGTGCGGAGCTGTGTCCCAGCGGGCGGCGCAGCTCTGTGGCGCTGGCCTGGCTGCCATCGTAGAGAAAAGGAGGGAAGACCAGGGGCTTGAGCACATGAGGATCACCGTGGGCGTGGACGGCACCCTGTACAAGCTGCATCCGCAGTGAGTGCCCCAGAAAGGTGGACGTGGGAGGGTGCTGTGTGGACCCGGTTGAATATAACAGGCAAGGTGTGAGCCCTGGGGGATCTGCTTCTGAGAGGTATGATGTGGGAGTGTTAGCCATCTTCTCTGAACCCCAGTCTCCTCATCCATAAAAGGTGGGCAGTAATAATCTCTATCTCATAGGGCTGTATGAGGGTTAAGTGGGTTAATACATGCAAAGTGCTTTACACAGTGCTCAACAAATACAGGTGATTATTATGAACATATTCCCACCCCACCTCAAAAGGGAGGGGACTAATGAGAACTGAAGATTTTGCACAACATAGAGTGTTTGTCAAGTATGAGCTGGTTATAATTTTCTTAGTTCAGAGTCAGTGGACAGAAGAATTAAGAGCCCTGTCAGGCAATGTGAGTTTGAATCCTGGCTCCACCACTTAGAAGCTGGGAGGCGTAGGGCCGGTTTCTTACCCTCTTTGAGCCTCAGTTCTTTATCTGTAAAATGAGCGCAAAAATTGTACCTACCTCCTAGGTAGTTGTGAGGATTAAGTTAAATAGCGTCTGTAGAATGCGTGGCACATCACAAAAACTTCAACGATGAAAGCTATTATTTTTATTTAATGTTTTACATTTTGTTTTGGTGAAGAGGAAAAGTATTAACAAACTTATACAAATTTCCAATCATGCTGAAATGTATCCATGAGCATATTATTATTGTAATCCTTGATCCTTAGCTTTTCCTATGCTGCTAACTAATATCCAAAATAACTGACTGGTGTCTTTTCTCTTGGTTTTCCCCTTGGGATCACATATTTTTAGCGTGGTTGCTGCAAGCCTCTTCCTTGAACCAAGACTTGACTAAGGGACAAAAACCGCACGATCAGGTGCAGACAAAGGATTTGATAAAATCCAACACCTTTCATGATAAAAGGCATGAGGGGATCAACAAACTAGGCATCAGAGAACTTCCTCAACCTAATAAAGAGCATCTCTGAAAAACCCACAGCTGACATCATACTTACTGGTGAAAGACTGGATGCTTTTCCCTTAAGATCAGGAGCAAGACAAGGATGCCCCCTCTCACCCCTGCTATTTTAACACTGCATTGCTTCTAGCACTGCCTCCAGATGGTCATGTGGTTTTTGCTTCTCAGTCAAATCTTCATTTAAGGGACAGGCTTATAGGAACCAGACCAAAAATATGTGACCTCAAGGGAAAAATCAAGGGTGAGTCTAGCCAGGGCAGTTGGGTAAGAAAAAGAAATAAAAGGCATCCATATTGGAAAGGCAAAAGTAAAACTATCTTTGTTTGCAGATCACATGATTTTGTATATAGAAAATCCTAAGGAATCCATGAAAAACTATTAGAAATAATAAACAAGTTCAGCAAGGTTTCAGGATACAAGACCAATATACAAAAATCAGTTGCGTTTCTATGTATTAGCAATGACTAATCTGAGAATGAAATTAGGAAAACAATTCCGTTTACAACAGTATCAAAAACAATAAAATATTTAGTAATAAATTTAACAAAAGAAGTGCAAGACTTGTACATTGAAAACTACAAAACATCGTCGAAAGAAATTAAAGAAGACCTAAATAGATGGAAAGATATCCTGTGTTAATGGATCGGAAGACTTAATATTGTTAAGATAGCGATACTTCCCAAATTGACCTTCAGAGTCAACACAATCACTGTCAAAATCCCGCAGACTTCTTTGCAGAAATCGACAAGTTGATCATCCATAAAGTTCATTTGGAAATGCAAGGAATTCAGAATAATCAAAACAATCTTCAAAGAAGAACAAAGTTGGAGAATTCACACGTCTCTATTTCAAAACTTACTATAAAGCTATGATAATCAAGACAGTGTGGTACTGACGTAAGGATAAACATAGAGATCATTGGAATAGAACTGAGTCCAGAAATAAACCCACATGTTTATGGTCAATTGCTTTTCAACAAGGATGCCAAGACCACTCAACGGAGGAAAGAATATTCTTTTCAACAAATGGTGTGACAACTGATGTCCACATGTGAAAAAATGGAGTTGGACTCCTACCTCATATCCATGTACAAAAATTAACTCAAAATGGATCAAAGACCTGAATTTAAGAGCTAAAACTATAAACTCTTAAAAGAAAACATAGGTGTAAATTTTTGTGACTTTGGATTAGGCAATGATTTCTTAAATACGACATCAAAAGCATATGTAACAAAAGGAAAAATATGTAAATTGGACTTCATCAAAATTAAAAACTTTTGTGCTTCAAAGGACACCATAAGAAAATAAAAAGACAGAAGGGGAGAAAATATTTACAAATCATATATCTTAGGAGGGACTTATATCTAGAATATATAAAGAACTCTTACAGCTCAAGAATAAAAAGACAAGTAACCTAATTAACAAATGGGCAAAGGGTGTAAACAGACCTCTCTCCAAAGAAGATCTGCAAATGGCCAATGAGCACATGAAAAGATGCTCAATATCGTTAGTCACTAGGGAAGTGCAAATCAAAACCATGAGATACCATTTCACACCCACTAGAATGGCTATAATAAAAAAGACTGACAGTAACAAGTGTTGATGAAGATGTGACAAAATTGGAGCCCTGATATATTGCTGATGGGAAACAGTCGGGCAGTTCCTAAAAAAGATAAACATAAAGTTATGATATGACGCAGCAGTTCCATTCCTAGGTGTACCCAAGAGAATTGAAAACGTGTTCACCTGAAAACTTGTTGGATGTTCATAGCAGCATTATTCATGATAGCCAAAAGGGAAAACAACCCAAATATCCAGCTGATGAATGGATAAACAAAATGTGGTGTGTCCATACAATGGAATATTACTCATAAAAAGGAATGAAGTACCAATACATGCTACAACTTTGACAAACCTTGAAAAATATCATGTTAATGTGAAAGAAGCCAGACACAAAAGGCCATATACTATGTGTATGATTCCATTATATGAAATGTCCAGAATAGGCAAATCTATAGAGATAGAAAGTAGATTAGTGATTATTGGGACTCCTGGGGGTTGGTGTAAATGGGGAGTTATTATTAATGGGTATAGGGTTTCTTTTTAGAATGATGAAAATGTTCTGGGATTAGATAGTGGTGATGGTTGCACAACTTTGTGAATGCAGTAAAAACCACTGAATTGTACACTTTAAAAAAACTTAGGAAAAAAAGACTTTGATCCGTGACTGCCAAGCCATTTTCTCCTTTCTCCAGAAAGTCTGGGGCTAACCAACCTATATGTGCCTCCAGTAAGACCTCAAACCTTCTCTTCCACTTAACCAGTAGGGCCCCAGGGAGCTTCAGTGGTTGGCCAGAGTCACCCACTGGCTGCGTGTTAGAGTTGGGTTCAGAACCTGTTCTGGCATGCTCGCCCTCAGAGATGACCACCATCAATACAATTCACAGTAATCCAGGATCCCGGGACCTAAGGCCTAGATGCCCAGGCCTCTGGTAAACACACTTAGACTCCAGAGACTGGCATGGTAACTGACTCCCAAGATGTCCATTCAAATAGATTTAATATTTCAAAAGATAGATGAGAAAGGCCAAGTATCACTGTGATTAAGACTGTGTGTTTTGGGCCGGCCCGGCGGCTTAGAGGTTAAGTGCACGCGCTCCGCTACTGGCGGCCCGGGGTTCGGATCCGGGTGCGCACTGACACACCGCTTCTCCGGCCATGCTGAGGCTGTGTCCCACATACAGCAACTAGAAGGATGTGCAGCTATGACATACAACTATCTACTGGGGCTTTGGGGGGAAAAAAAAAAAAAGACTGTGTGTTTTGGGGGAAAATTAATGGAGGGAGGGGTAGAAGAATGGATGGGTGGAGAAGGTAAATAGGGCAAAATTTTAACTTTTGTTGAATCTAGCAAGAAGGTGTATAGGTGTTCACTGAACTATTCTTTCAACTTACCTCTAAGTTTGAAAAATTTCAAAATAAAAATTTGGGGAAAATTTGAACAATAAAAAAGATAGGATTTGGAAGAAGGCCTGGTTCAAATCCTAATAAACTTACTAGTTGTACAAACTTGCACAAGTTTCTTAACTTTTGAGCATCAATTTATGTAGTAAAGATAATAATTGTTTTCAAACTATTATTTATTACACTTTGACATTCTGTAAGTAAAACATCTAGAATAGTCTCTGGCATTAGTAGTTGCTCAATAAAAGATAAAATTAAAAGAGTTATATAAGAAGCTGTTCTAGAGCCTTGAGAACGAAGCTGGAGGGAACAAACTAGATTGGAATTATTCATAAACATGTTGATTCTTTTTTTTTTTTTGGTGAGGAAGATCAGCCCTGAGCTAACATCCATGCCAATCCTCCTCTTTTTGTTGAGGAAGACTGGCCCTGGGCTAACATCCGTGCCCATCTTCCTCCACTTTATATGGGATGCTGCCACAGCGTGGCCTGACAAGCGGTGCCTCGGTGTGCGCCCAGGATCCGAACCCCAGGCCACCAGCAGCGGAGCGCATGCACTTAACCCCTACACCACGGGGCCAGCCCTATAAATATGTTGATTCTATATGTAAAAGCTGATGATGTTTCTCTCTTTTTTGTAGCTTTTCTCGGCTATTGCAGGAAACTGTGAAAGAACTAGCTCCTCGATGTGATGTGACCTTCATGTTGTCAGAAGATGGGAGTGGAAAGGGAGCAGCTCTGATTACTGCTGTGGCCAAAAGGTTACAGCAGGCAGGGAAGAACTAGGAGTCCCTCGAGGTTGGGCTTGATGCTCCTTGGATACTGACCAGCCCTTCCTCTGGCAGATGAGTTGGTCAGGGACCAACAAGCAAGCTTCTGGCTGACTTCACCTTCTGGATGGCTGAAAGAGAACCCCAGGTTCTCGGGTACTCTTAGCATTTTGTTACTGGTTTTCAAGGGCATTAAATGACATCTTTATTTGGCGTATTGGGGCCAACTTGTAAAATCAAAGCGTCAGACCCAAGAGATCCCCTTTCAGCAAATTTTTCTGTTGAGGCCTGAGCTGTTAGCTCTCTATGGCTTTGGGTTCCGTGGCTGCTGGACTGGGAAACATATACACGATCTGCCCACGTGACCTGGCTGGCTGAGTTCCCCACTGGGATGCTTCAGCTGTAGCTTGTAGTAGATTGGGCCCTCTACTGTGGATGAACATTTGAGAGGGATAGGGACTCATGTAATAAACTGGAGATCTAATCTAACTTGACCTTAACTTGTGTGTTGACTTCAAATGTGAAGAGAGAACAAAGACTTTGGAGTATTCAGCTCCAGGATGAAGAGGAGTTGATTGCCAGGGAGCCCTGTAGGACTCTTTTCATGCCTAAAGTGAGTCATGTCAGGACCCTGTAGGGTTTTGTTTCTCAATATGCTTGTGTCATGGGGAAGGGTGCCGTGTGGGGCACCTATTTTTCATTTTACATGTGGTTTGTGTTGCTGCTGTTGATAGTTGTTTTAAGGACTGTTAGGTATATGAAATCCAGTAAATGAATAAAAAATATTTGATTTCCTGAGAATCTTTCCACAAGGTATTAATATTTCATCTGGGAAGGTCACTTGGCAACTTCATGTTCTGCTGGTGGAATAAGGGACATGTAGAGTTAGAAGTTGCTGAGAGCATCTCTTCTTCCTTCCAACAGGGGGAAATATAGGGAATACCTTCTACAATATCTTTAACAGATTATTCAATTTCATTTGAATGCATGCTTTGTGGATTGGGCATTTACCACATGATCCTACAGCCCTTGCTTTTGAACAGCTGGAGTTGACAGGAAGTCCTTTGGACCTTCAACTGACCTTGGCCTCCCTGGAACTCGGCCCCTCCCACATGCCCCATTAGTTTCCACTCTACCTTCCAGAACTAAGTGAAATTGGCCTGTCGCTAACCATTTCTTCAGTGAACATCCTCTCTCTTTCTCTCTTTCTTCATCCCTCCCCTTTATCTGAACCACCTGTGACTTCCCAGCTTGTCACAGAGTTATCTGTATGCCTTTCTCATCTGGCCTAGTAGATTGTAAGCTCTTTGTTAGACACGTTTTTGTATTGCCCCAGTGAACCCAGCTTTGTGCCGTTCTTATCAGATACTTATTAGATGGAGGCATAATTGAAAAATAAAGTTTTCTAAGAAATTTTCCTTGGAAAAAGTGGAGACCATTATCATGGGAAACCAACTGAAAATAATATTCCAGATCATCCAGGTTGATTTTATTTTGATTTATATACTTAATTCCTAGTGCTAATTGTCACCATTTGCTGAATCAGGACATTCAGACAGACAGAATGGAGGAGGCTGGAGGAGGGTAAGAGAGGCCAGCCGGGGCTGGGGACAGATGAGGGAGCTGAGGGTCCTTGCGAAATGTTTTTTCATACGTTCAGTAAACATGTATGGAAATACTGCTGTGGGCGGGTCCTAGATTTACCAAAATGAACTTTTTTGTATTTTAAGGACATATCTCTCTGGGGAGATGTTGTATGGATTTATTAAATTTATCTCTTTGTATTTTGCTGTTGTGGCTCTATGGGGAAATGTTTTACTTTACCAGATTTTGTCTTAGTTAATCCCAAACCTTGTTGCCCTTGTTTTCTTTCCCCAGTTCTCCCATTCCTTAGTAAGATGCCCCCAGCTCCCAGTCCCTCTCTCCCCTTGTTCTATTGGGAGTCTCTTCCTTTGCCATTCTGCCTGGACAGATGATGGGGCCCAGAGGCTCAGGTAGTTGTACCACCAAGTTCTCCCACGAGCTGGTCTCTCAGTATGTGTTTGGCAGGTTTGAAGATGTCACCCAACCTACTTGTCTCCTAGCTCTGGTCTTTTACGAGAAAAAGAAGCCCTGAGGTATCTAGGCAACGTTGTACATTCTAACTGATTGATAGCATCATAGAATCCTTGAAGCAGATTGGAACTGCAGAGAGGGCAGACATACATCTTGCTGTCTTTGGACAGGCCAGCCCCTGAAACACCTGGGGCAATGGAGGGCTAACTTTTTCTCCGAGTTTACTAGGGAAGACCAGCAACCGCACAACAAGGTAAACTGTCCTCATGCAGACCCCACAGGCTTTTCCTCTTAGGAAGAGCATCTTCATCTACATTTTCTAGTCCTGTGGTTACTTTTGCCCGGTAATCTTTTGGCTAGAAAGAGCTGATGAATATAGATTTAAGAACTATGTTTTCCCCATGACTCTCCAGAACAAGTGACCTCATTCCCATTTGTCTTCAGAAATCTTGTTTTCTCTTCTTCCCATTAGCTGAAATGGGCATTGTAAGAGAATAAGGACTTTGTCTCATTTTTCCTGTTGTCCCCAGAGCCTACCACAGTGGCTGGCATTGAGTAGCCGTTGGACAATTCTCTAAATGAATGAATGAATGAATGTTCAAACAAGCACGTGAATGAATTATTGCTCTCAAACTCTCTCCATTCTTCTGCCTCACCCAATGGGACTTGAGCCTTATACACAGTAGATACTCTATTCAATGAATGCCAAACACTGTTCTAGGCACTGAGGACCTCAAGAAATATAAGATACCATTTCTGCTCTGTAAGAACTCACGGGCCAGCAAGGAAGGAAAGACATATAAATATCTTCAATACAATATAGTAAACAGGAACAGGGTGAAGACACAATTCCTCACCATGTCCTGCATCCTTTAGTTCAGGAACTCATGGTCTGTGTGTATATGTGTGTGCATGTGTGTGCACGTGTGTGTGTATGTGCACCATAAACCCCTTTGGCAATCATATGGAACCTAAGGATCCTTCCCCAGAATAATGTTTTTAAATGCATAAAATACATAGGATTACAAAGGAAACCAATGGTATTGAATTACAGTTATTACAATATTAAAGTGGTGATATGGTAATATATGTGCTTATTTATTTATTTATGCACTCTATAACAAGATCCAGTGGGAACCTAAGGACAATCATAATTTTGAAGTCCTGATAAGTATAAACAGTTTTTTGAGACATTTGCAACAACAGCACAGATATGAAAATGTCTGATTTCTACTGGAGACACAGTCACCAGTGCTGCTAAGCCTACTCTGGCTTTTTGCCCACATTCGTAATGGAAGGAAATGCTAAATTTCAATTAGAAATGATTGAAAATAAAGTTGCAACTTTTTCCCAAAGAAGTTTATAGACTACCCCCTTTGGGGGTCCCCTCCTTGGGACCCAGGTTAATAGTTCTCAGTTGAAATGTCCTAATAGATCTGGCAGTTATCTAGGGATAGCATCTTAGATGGCAGAGAGACAGTGTGGTTTGGACTCAGGAGAACTGGGCATGCGATTTAACCTTCCTGAGCTTCAACTGCCTCGTGTGAGAAAGGAGAATAATATAACAGCCTAACAAGGTTATGTGAACCACACAAGCTAAATATGTGGACATGTGGGTAAGCTATAAGCCACTTGTACATATGTGAGGTGGTTGTGTTATGGTTGTTGCTGTTGTTAGGGGGCCCATCTTGCCATTGGTATGATCAACTTGAACATTGATGTTAAGATCCTTCCAAGCCTATTGCCCAGACATGTGGATGGCTAATGAATGGCATTTTGGGGAAATACATTTCTCACACCCACTTCCTTCCACCCCACTGTATTGATATTTTCTCTCTTGCTGTTTCACAGTTGAAACTCTTGGTGAACCGTATTTTATTAGAGGAAGGAGGGGACTTGAGAGAAGTTGGATAATAATAGAGGGATCTGGTAGCTCGCATCTGGGGTGAACTAAGAGGGACAATTAGAGTAGAAGAGTTGGATTCTTTTTTGGTCCAGCCAGGGAAAGAATGAAGCTGGGGAGAAAGCGAAAATACTAAACATCTTCTAGTTTTTTTTTCTTTTTTAGTATGAGAAGGAAAGCGAGATAGGGTGAAAGGTAGGTCATTGACAATTTAGGGACTCAGAATGGCTTAGTGGATTGGCCTAAAGAGCAGGGATGCACTAACACCACAAGGGACGATTCCCTTCATAGTCTGGGTCAAGGGTGCCATTCACTTCATAGTCTATAGATGGCCCAGTTCCTATCAAGTCACCTCTGTGCTAGCTAGCATGATCCAGAGTGGCCTTCCCCAAAGGATGTCTTAGGTTTAACTGGATGTTCCCAAGTCTGCCAATCTCTGGAGTCACCCTTTCCTTTAATACTCAAATAAAGTGATTCATTTCTCCATCCCACATACTACAGAAAGGTCTATCTCTCACCCTAATATTTCAAAAATTCCTGAAGGGAATGCTTATGTCCTCCAGTTACTACTCTAATTCTTCCTCCAGTTTGCTTCCCACTCATCCCAATTGCTCTCACAATTCCTTTCTATTTTGCCTGATGTACAGAATTGTCCCTTCCTCTTCGATTCCCTAAAACACTGTTAATCCAAGGCCAGTGTCTGGAACAGATTTATCTAAAGGTTTGGGGATTGTGGAGGCGGACTACTTCACAGAAGGGGAAACAATTTAAACATGAATATTACATATCAAAGTTCTATGACCAGCCCCACCCCTGAGAATTTCTCACTGGCCCTCTTTCTCCTTAGGCTCTGCTGGCTACTGTGTTTTATGGATTCTTCCCACTTTCTCTGGAGACTTCTTTCTCATATTATCCTCTTCTCTGAAATTTTGACAACTCCCATAAAATGAAAAATTCCTATTGTTTTATTTCACACGACAGGTGACTCTCCTGTGGTCTCAACCCGCTCCTAGACCAGCCCAAGGAACCTCACCTTTTCCAACCAAAAAGGCCCATTGAGGTGTTTCAATAAAAAGAGGGGTTTTCAGTCTGAAAGGAATTATTCTGTTCTCTTAGAGTCAAACTACAGCAAGCTTTCTTCCTTGACATACAATAAATTGCACCTATTTAAAGTGTATAATTTGATGACATCATTACCGCAATCAAGATAATGAACATATCCATGACCACCAAAAGTTTCCTTGTGACCCTTCCCTCTGTAGTCCCTCCTTCCCGCACCACCCCCCACTGTTCCCCTATACTCAGATAACTACTGGTTTGCTTTCTGTTTCTATATAATTTAGTTTGTATTTTCTACAATTTTATATAAATGGTATGCTTTTTTGATCTGGCTTCTTTACTCAGTATACTTGAGACTCATTCACATTGTTGCATGTCTCAAGAGTTTTTTCTTTTTGTTGCTGAGTATTCCATTGTATGGATATACTTTGTTTGTTTATCCTTTCACCTGTGGGTGGACATTTGCGTTGTTTCCACTTTTGGGCTATTACATATAAAGCAGCTATAGACATTGTATACAAGTCTTCGGACATACGCTTTCATTTCTCTTGGGTAAATACCTAGGAGTGGAATAGCTAGGTCATTTGGTTAAATTTTTAGGTAAAAGCCAAACTATTTTCCAAAGTAGTTCAGCCATTTTACAGTCCCATCAGCAGTATATGAGAGTTCCAGTTTCTCCACATCTTTGCCAGCACTTGGGTTGGTTGGTCTTTTTAATTTTAGACATTCTAATAGGTGTGTAGTAGTATTTAATTGTGGTTTAAAGTTGTATTTCCCTGAGATTGAACATCTCTTCATGTGTTTACTGATCAAATGTTTTCTTTCTTTTGTGAAGTGCTTTATTCATGGCTTTGCCTATCTTTAAACTGAGCTGTTTCTTTTTTATTGATTTGTAGGAGTTCTTTATATATTATGGATCTAGTCCTTTGTCAATTTTAGGCATTCCAAATATCTTCCCCCCATTTATAGCTTGTCTTTTCATTTTCTTTAATGTTTTGATGAACATAGTTCTTAATTTAATATTGTCAAAATTATCGATCTTTAAAAAAAGTTAGCATTTTTTGTGTCTTGTTTAACCACTCTTTCCTTACCCTCAAGGTCAGAAAAATTTTCAACAGTATTTTCTTTTAAAAAAATTTAAAGTTTTGCTTTTGACATTTAGTTCTTAATCCAAGTGGAGATGATTTTTATGTGTGGTGTGAGTTAGAAACCAATTTCATTTTTTCCTCCATATAGATAACTAGTTTTATAAGCTCTGTTTCTTAAACAGTCCCTTCTTTCTCCACTGCTATGCCATGCCAGCTTATTAAATTCCACACACACAAAAAAACAAAAACACCTCTATTTGTAGTTGTATTGATGTTGCATTGCATCTATGGATCAATTTGGGGAGAATGATCTCTTTAAGATGTTAATTCTTCCTAGTTATTAACATGGGATGTCTCTCCATTGATTTAGGCCTCCTTGAATGTTTTCCAAAAAACTTTGTAATTTCCTGTATAGGTCTTGCACTCTTTTTTTCTTAGATTTATTCTTAAGTAGTTTACAGTTTTGTTGTGACTATAAGTAAAGTCCTTTTAAAAAATTTTTAGTTCCTGATTGTTTGGTTGCTGATGCAAAGAAATGCAATTGACTTTTATTATTGATCTTATATCGGATCACCTTACTAGACTTTTCTATTACTTTTATTAACCTTTTTACTTTGAAAAAAATTGAAATCTATTGAAAATTTGCCAGAATATTACATTAAACTCTCATTCATCCTTCACCTAAATTCACTCATTGATAATATTTGCCACATTTGTTTTATCTCCCTCTCTTTGGGTGTATATATATAACATAACATAATATAACAGGGATGACTATTCATATTCTATTTTTTTTCCCCCCAAAGCCCCAGTAGATAGTTGTATGTCATAGTTGCACATCCTTCTAGTTGCTGTATGTGGGACGTGGCCTCAGCATGGCCGGAGAAGCGGTGCGTCGGTGCGCGCCTGGAATCCGAACCTGGGCCGCCAGCAGCAGAGCGCACACACTTAACCGCTAAGCCACGGGGCCGGCCCTATTATTCCATTTTATTTCACCTATTGGCTTTTGAATTATACCTATTGTTATTTAATGCTTTTACTTTCTTCTGAGAGAAAATTTGCATATAATGAAATGAATAATCTTAAGGGTTCTATTTGATGAGTTCCAACAGATGCATACACTGATGCAACCTAATTAGACAACATTATCATCACCCTGGAAAAGTTTACGTTTTTTAAATTGGTAGTCTAAGGATTACAATATGAATTTTTTATGTATCACAGCCTACCTTGAATTAGTGCTTTACCATTTCATGAACAATGTAAGAACCTTACTGTATAATTCTATTTACCTTCCTCTTGCCCTCTATGCTATTGTTGACATAGTTTACATCTATATTTTTTATAAATTCCACAATACATAGTTGTTATTGTTTTAAACAGTCGACAGTCTTTTAATATTAAAAACTGTGTTATATTAATCCGCCTGGCTACTTTTTCTTTCATAGTGCCACTTCATGATTCCACCTGGGATTATTTCCCTTCAACATGAAGAACTTCATTTAGCATTTCTTGTAATACAGTACTGCTTGTGGTAAATTCTCCCAACTTTTGTTTGTCTGAAAATGTCTTTTTTTTTTTCCTTGCCTTGTTTTTGAAGGGTATAGAATTCTAGTTTGATGGGGTTTTTTTCCTTCCAGTATTTTAAGTATGTCATATTCTTTCATATTCAGTATTTCATATTCTTCTGCCTTCTACAGTTTTTGGTGAGACGTCAGTCATCATTCTTATTGTTGTTCTCCTGAAAGTAATGTGTCTTTTTATTCTGTTTTTATAACTATTTTTAAGGTTTTCTCTTTATCTTTAGTTTTTAGCAGTTTAACTATAATGTGCTTGAGTATGGTTTTCTTTTTTTATTGTTCTGCTTAGGGTTTGCTGAGAACTTTTTTAATCTGCGAGTTGATGTCTTTCATTGGCTTTTGAAAATTCTTGGTTTGTGACCCATTATTTTTCTTCTCTCCTTGTAGGACTCCAATATACCACTGTTAGATCATTTTGTCACGTCTCACATATCTCTCATGTTCTGTTTGTTTTTATTATTAGTTTTTGTCTCTGTGCTTCAGTTTGCATAATTTCTACTAACCAGTTTTCAAGGTCACTGATCTTTTTTCCTGCTGTGCCCAATCTGCCATTAAGCCTAGACAATGAATTCTTTCTTTCTTTCTTTTTTAAATGAAATACTGCATGAGAAATGCTTTGCACAGGACATGACTGGGGGAATGCACAATAAATTCTTATTATCAGCATTAAATTAAGAGAAAATGTTTTTTGCTATTTTTTATATTGATTTCCAGTTTTATTGGGTAGTGATAAGAGAATGTCTCATATAGTATGACAACACAAATTGATATTTAAAATTTTTTTAATTGAGAATATAATTGAAATATAACATTGTATTAGTTTCAGGTGTACAACATAATAATTTGATATATATATTTATGATATATATATATTTAGTTAACATCCATCACTACACATAGTTACAAATATTTTTTCTTGTGATGAGAACTTTTAAGAACTACTCTCTTAGCAAATTTCAAATATGTAATACAATATTGTTAACTATAGTCACCATGCAGTACATTACGTCCTCAGGTCTTATTTATCTTAAAACTGGAAGTTTGTATCTTTTGACCAACTTCACCCATTTTGCCCACCCCAATCCCTTGCCTCTGGCAACCACCAATCTATTCTCTACATCTATGACTTTGGTTTTTTTAGATTCCACATGTAAGTGAGATCGTATAGTATTTGTTTTTCTCTGTATGACTTATTTCACTTAGCCCAATGCGCTCAAGGTCCATCTATGTTGTTGTAAATGGTAGGATTTCCTTGATTTTATGGCTTAATAATATTTCATTGTATATAGATACCACATTTTCTTTATCCATTCATCCATCAGTGGACACTTAGGTTATTTCCATGTCTTGGCTATTGTAAATAATGCTGCAATGAACATGAGGGTACAGATATCTTTTCAAGATAGTGATTTAGTTTCCTGCAGATAAATATCTAGAAGTGGAATTGCTGGATCATATGGTAGTTCTATTTTTAATTTTTTGAGGAACCTCCATACTGTTTTCCATAGTGGCTGCACCAAGTTACATTTCCACGAACAGTGTACAAGGATTCCCTTTTCTCCCTATCCTGGCCAACACTTGTTATTTCTTGTCTTTTTGATAATAGACATTATAAAAAGTGTGAGGTGATATCTCATTGTGGTTTTGATTTGCATTTCCCTGATGATTAGCGATGTTGAGCATTCTTTCGTGTACCTGTTGGCCATTTGTATGTCTTCTTTGGAAAAATGTCTATTCAGATATTCTGCCCATTTTTAATCATACTGTTTATTTTTTTCTATTGAGTTGTATGAATTCTTTATATATTTTGGATATTAGCCCCTTATCAGATATATGATTTGCAAATATTTTCTCCCATTTGGTAGATTGCCTTTTCATTTTGTTGATGATTTTCTTTGATGTACAGATGCTTTCTAGTTTGATGTAGTCCCGCTTGTTTATTTTTGCTTTTGTTGCCTTTGGTTTTGGTGTCAAATCCAAAAAAATCATCACTAAGACCAGTGTCAAGGAGCTTACCCCCTATGTTTTCTTCTAGGTGTTTTATGGTTTCAGGTCTTACATTCAAGTCTTTAATCCATTCTGAGTTGATTTTTGTGTGTGGTGTAAGACAGTGGTCTACTTTCATTCTTTTGCGTGTGGCTGTCCAGTTTTCCTAACACCATTTATTGAAGAGATTATCTTTTCCCCATTGTATATTCATGGCTCCTTTGTTGTAAATTAATTTGCCATATATGCGTGAGTTTATTGATCTGGTTCAGATTTTCTATTTCTTTGTGATTCAGTGTTGGTAGGTTGTATGTTTCTAGGAATTTATCCATTTCTTCTAGGTTGTCCAATTTGTTGGCATATAATTGTTCACAGTAGTCTCTTATAATGTTTTGTATTTCTGTAGTATCCATTGTAACATCTCCTCTTTCATTTCTAATTTTATTTGAGTCCTTTCTCTTTTTTTCTTGGTGAGTCTAGCTAAAGGTTTGTCTATTTATCTTTTCAAAAAACCAGTTCTTAGTTTCATTGATCTTTTCTATTGTCTTTCTAGTCTCTATTTCATTTATTTCCACTCTGATCTTTGTTATTTCTTTCCTTCTAGTAAATTTGGGCTTAGTTTGTTCTTTTTTTTCCTAGTTCCTTGAGGTGTAAAGTTAGGTTGTTTATTTGAGATCTTTCTTATTTGTTAATGTAAATGTTTACAGCTATGAACTTCCCTCTTAGAATGACTTTTGCTGCCTCCCGTAAGTTTTGGTATGTTGTATTTCTATTGTCATTTGTCTCAAGATATTTTTTTATTTCTCTTTTGATTTCTTCTTTGATCCATTGGTTGTTCAGTAGCCCAATTAAGAACTGTTTGTTTGCTACTGTCCCATTGAACCTGTGAACACAAGCCCCACTGGCCCCCAGAGTCAGGCCATCAAAGGATGTGTCCTTTGGATGGCAGCCACAAAGGCTGGGGTGCCAGATGTGTGCACAAACTCCTATCATGGAGACACTGGCAACCTGAGGTGGGGCAGAAAGGCAGCACAAAGTTGGTGCCTGCCAATCTCCTTGTTCTCTGGGGAGGATTGCTGTTGGGCTCTAGATGTGTGTTAAATTAGAAGCCTGACCCTCAGGCTGCAGTTTTTTTTTTTTTTTTTTTGTGAGGAAGATCAGCCCTGAGCTAACATCCATGCTAATCCTCCTCTTTTTGCTGAGGAAGACCGGCCCTGAGCTAACATCTATTGCCAATCCTCCTCCTTTTTTTCCCCCAAAGCCCCAGTAGATAGCTGTACGTCATAGTTGCACATCCTTCTAGTCGCTGTATGTGGGACACGGCCTCAGCATGGCCGGAGAGCGGTGCGTCAGTGCGCGCCCAGGATCCGAACCCCGGCCGCCAGTAGCGGAACGTGCGCCCTTAACCGCTAAGCCACGGGGCTGGCCCAAGGCTGCAGCTTTTAAGATCTGCAAATAGGCCTCTTTCACAGAAAAACTGGGTGTTTCAATCTGGTGCCTCTGCACTGTGCCCTAGGGGGATAGGCAGTTAAGAACTGTTTCTCTGTTTGTTACAGTCCTGTGGGACGCACAGATGTAAGCCCCACTGGCCACCAGAGCCAGGCAATCAAGAGGCATCCCCTGGGTGGCGGCTGCAGAACTCGGGGCACCAGATGTGTGCACAAGCTCCTTTCCAGGAAAGACTGGTGACCTGGAGTGAAGCAGAGGAAGAATGCAAAGATGGATTAATGAATTCTCAATTTAAAATATTGTATTTTTTCAATTGTAGGATATCTATGTTCCTTTTTAGCAGTTCAGTTTCTCTATTGACATTCTTCATCTTTTTATCCATTTTTTTCCATCTTTTCTTCTGTTTTTTTTTTACATGTTTATAATAGTTATTTTAAAGTCCTTGTCTGCTAATTCTAACATCTGGGTCACCTGTAGGACTGTTTCTGTTGTCTATTTTTTCTCTTGCTTATAGGTCACATTTTCTTTGCATTACCTATCTATCTCCCTATCTATCTCCCTATCTATCTCCCTATCTATCTATCTATCTGTCTATCTATCTTTTATATTGTGTATAATATCCATAGAGTCTGAAGTAGACATTATTTTCCCCCAGAGAGAGAACAACCCTTTCTTATCTCAACCAGCTAAGATGATGGACTCATTACTTCAGTCTGATATTGAGCTGGATGTGTTTACCTTTAGTTCAAATATCAAGAGTGATGCCAATATTGTGTTTATTGCAGGCCCTCCTTTTTTTTTTAATAATTTTATTTATTTATTTTTTCCCCCAAAGCCCCAGTAGATAGTTGTATGTCATAGCTGCACATCCTTCTAGTTGCTGTATGTGGGACGCGGCCTCAGCATGGCCGGAGAAGCGGTGCGTCGGTGCACGCCCAGGATCTGAACCTGGGCCGCCAGCAGCAGAGCGCACGCACTTAACCACTAAGCCATGGGGCCGGCCCTGCAGGCCCTCCTTTTGAGCAGACTTTTCTCCCCCAAACATAATAATATTTCAGGAAACTTTGCTCTGAATTTCCAATCTAGCCCCCAGTGTCCTCTGCTGCCTAGCACATAGCAAAAATCCTGTGGGCGAACACTGGCAGGTGGGGAAAACGAGCTGTACATTGGAGGCTTCTCCAAATTCAACTTTGTCAAGCCAGCCCACACGGCCATTAAAAGCTGTCTGGTTTCTCATTCTCTCTCAGAGCAGGTTTGCCTCTGCTCTGACAAATCCAACCTCCATCAGCCCATGCCCAGATTCAACAAATGTCCTTAGAGATGAAAGCAGTCACCCATCTCTACTCACCTTGGAAGGATTTTTTTCTGCGCTGGAATTTAGTTTCACTAGACTTCTTTGTATCCATAGCTTCCTAGTGTCTCTAGAAGGAAATATAATTTTTTTGGTTTATCCATTTTTTAAAATTGTTACAGTGAGTACAATGGTCTGCTTCTACCTTCTACATCTTAACCACCAGTTCTAAATATTTTAAATTCCCATTGATTTCTTATTTCATGCATTAGTTATTTAAAAGAGCTTTTAAGTTTGTACCATTATAATTTCCAAAAATATGAAGTTTTAAAATTTATCATTTTGTTATTAACTTCTAACTTAATTGTGTCTTGATTATAGAATATGGTGTGTATCAGGGGTTGGAAAACTTTTTCTGTAAAAGGACAGATAATAAATATTTTAGGCTTTGTGGGTGACATGGTCTGTTCCATTGTAGCATAAAAGGAGCCATAGACAATTTGTAAATAAATGGGTATGGCTGTGTGCTAATAAAACTTTATTACAAAAACAGGGAGAAGGCTGGATTTGGCATATAGGACATAGTTTGCTAACCCCTGGTCTATATTATATTTATTATTTAGAAATCTGTAAGGCTTGCTCTGTGAATATTTCATCTGTGCTTGAAAAGAATATATATTCTCTATTAGATAAAGACTTCTATACATGTCTATTAGATTAAACTTATTAATTTTATCATTCAAATCTTCTATATCTTTGTTGATTTTGTTTGTTTATTTGACCTAACAACAGAGAGAAATGTGTTTAAATCTCCTTTTAAAATGTGGGATTGTCAGATTCTTCCTAAAGGTCTAGCAAATTTTGCTTTAAATATTCAGAGGCCAATTTGTTAGAATTTTAATATCTTCTTTATGAATTGAATTTTTATCATTCTTGCAGTGGCCCTCTTTGTTTAATGATGCTTTTCATTTTATAGACTATATTATCTGATATTAATTCACCAGCTTTCTTTTAGTAGGTATTCACTTGGTATATCTTTTTTCATCCTTTTGCATTCAACTCTTATGTTCTTATGCTTTAGACATGCTTCTTCTAAACAGCATTTGGCAGTATTTTTGTTGCTTAGTACATTTTCATTTCTGTAATTATTAATATATTTGAATTTTTCTACTATCTTAGCTTTTGTCTATTTTATTTATTTAGTTTAATAATTTTATTTATTTTTTTTCCCCCAAAGCCCCAGTAGATAGCTGTATGTCATAGTTGCACATCCTTCTAGTTGCTGTATGTGGGACGCGGCCTCAGCATGGCCGGAGAAGTGGTGCGTCGGTGCGTGCCCAGGATCCGAACCTGGACCGCCAGCAGCGGAGCGCGTGCACTCAACCATTAAGCCACGGGGCCGGCCCTTTATGTCTATTTTAATCTATTTTTTACCTATGTATCCTTTTATATATATTTCCTTTTCCTCCTTTTTTGGGGGGATGGGGCGTGGGAGGTTGATAGATATATCTTCTCCTAAAGAAGACAAGTATTTTAGCATGCATTCATGTACTTTGGTCTCTCCTACCCTTATAGCCCATCATATTGACATTATTTAGAGTTTTAGTTCTGTTATTATTGATAAACTTTCACTTATTTGACTATTTTCTCTAAAAGTGTTTTCAAGGAGAGCCTTTATGTGGCAAACTGAGTATTTATATGCCTGAAAATATTATTATGCCCTTATATTTGAGTGATTATTTGGCTGGATATGAAATTCTAGATTCAAGAATCCTTTTCTTTAATTCGTTAAATGTATTACTCCATTGTTTTCTAAACTTATTGTTGCTGCTGAGAAGCCTAATGTCAATCTGGTTCTTGTTCCTTTTTGGGTCATCTGCTCTGTCTTTCCAGAAGCCTTTAGAATTTTTTTTGTTTTGTCTGTGATAGCCTGTAATGTGGGGTCAATTTCTCCTTGTATCTCTTGTTTAGTACTCTATGACCCTTTCAATCTGGGGTTCTTTGTTTTTACTTAATTGTAGGAAAAGCATCTGTTTGTTCTTTAAATATTTTATATTTCTATTTTTTTCCCCTCTTTTTCTGGAACTCCTATTATCCAGATGTGGGCACTTCTACTTCTATCCTCCATATTGTTTAACTTTTCTATTTCTTTTTCTTTCTCTACCGTTTCCTGGAAGAGTTCCTCAATCTGATCTTCCAGCGCAACAATTTCTTCAGCTGTGTCCATCTATTATGTTTTTGCCTTTTCTTTCTTTCTTTCTTTCTTTCTTTTTTGTTATTATTTACTTATTTATTTATTTTTGTGAGGAAGATCGGCCCTGAGCTAACATCTACCAATCCTCCTCTTTTTGCTGAGGAAGACTGGCCCTGGGCTAACATCCATGCCCATCTTCCTCCACTTTATATGGGACGCTGCCACAGCATGGCCTGACAAGCAGTGCGTCTGTGCGTGCCCGGCATCCGGACCGGCGAACCCCGGGCCGCCCCAGCACAGTGCGCACACTTAACCACTTGCGCCACCGGGCTGGCCCGCCTTTTATTTTCTTAACAGTGTTTTTCAAAGAGCAAAATTTTTAATTTTGATGAAGTCTAATTTATTATTTTTTTCTTTTATGGCTTGTAGTTTTTGTGTTCTACCTCAAAAATATATTCTTGCCTAATTTTCTATTATGTAATTTTTTCAGCTATCTATGTTATGGTTTTCATATATAATATTTCCAGTTTTTTAATAATTATATGTTATTATTTTTAATCTTTCTAAGTGTATCTATCATCCTTATTTATACTCTCGGTCTGCTTCTTATAATATTTCTGCTTCAAATTGTATGGGTTGCCTAGTGTGTTGATGTTCTTTTCAGGTAGTTTTGTTCCTCAGATGTCTAGTTAGTTTTGCCTGGTGAGCTTATGTTCACCCAGGATTACCCACTACTCTGTCTTGGAGTGTGTATGGGTCAGAGCTTAAAGCTAGAGTCAGTCTGAGTGAGTCCGTCCTAGTGAGTCCACTGAGAGGGGGGAGGCAGAGCTCTAGGCTGGAGAGTCCCAGGCCCCCAAATCCACAGTATAACACTCCTGTTAGCTCCAAGTGTCTCCTTTGGTCAGGATTTTTGGGGATTGGCCTTTAGTCTCCTAGGGAGAAGCAGGGCCAGGAGGAAATAGTTCTCTGCATTATCATCTACCAGCCCTTGGGGATGGGTGAGTGATGCCTGAGGCTAGTCAAGCCTCACCTGCTTTCCCCCAAGCTGGGCTTATACCCTGATGTTACCCCATGGACACCTGTACTGGGGTCTGAGTTATTCCTACCCCTAGTGAAGCAGTAGAAAGCATTTGTCTCAGTTTATGTGCACGGAGAGGGAGGAGAGATTTTAATCTCTCTTCTCTAAAGTTCACCATTTTTCACTTGCAAAAACAGACATTTCATATGGTGAAATTGATACACATGGATGTAGTTGTTTCTGTTTATGGCAGTGGTAATAAAAATGGAATTCTATTCTACACATTACTCTGTATCTAGCTTTTTTGGCTTAACAATACATCATGGATAACCATCATGATTTATGTCATCTTTTGTTTTTTTATAGCTCCTTATAAGCCTAAATAAAATAGTATTCACCAGTGCTTATAAAAACAGATTTTTGTGTTTTTTTTTGTGAGGAAGATCAGCCCTGAGCTAACATCCATGCTAATCCTCCTCTTTTTGCTGAGGAAGACCGGCTCTGAGCTAACATCCATTGCCAATCCTCCTCCATTTTTTTCCCCAAAGCCCCAGTAGATAGTTATATGTCATAGTTGGACATCCTTCTAGTTGCTGTATGTGGGACACGGCCTCAGCATGGCCGGAGAAGCAGTGCATTGGTGCGCGCCCGGGATCTGAACCCGGGCCGCCAGTAGCGGAGCGCGTGCACTTAACCACTAAGGCAGGGGGCCGGCCCTTAAAACAGTTTTATAGTGAACTGTGGAGGGACAGGAGACAGGGCTGTGCACAAAAATAAATCTGATGGTGGGATTAGGGCTGAGGAGAGCAGAGGAAAGGAGATTGACATTTCCCAGGGAAACTGACAGGTTAGCCAGTGTCCCAGGTCACATGCATCTTCTTGGAACCTGGCATTTCCTCTGACACCTAAAGGACTTACTATAAAGCACTTACTGCTCACACTATGGCTGCCTGGCTCGCTTTTTTTTGGTATATGGGTGCTTAATCTGGGTTATACCTATCAGCTCTTTGAAGGCTTCATAATTCTGCTCGGCTTCCCCATCCTGCCACTCACCCACACCTTTTCCCTCCTGTGCCTGGCACATAGGCAGCAGCACTTACTGGAGCAAATTGGAAATCCAGCTCTCCTCCCAAAGAGAGCTAGAGCTATGTGGTCAGTCTCTGGCCTCAGATTCTAGTTTGTCTGGATTTCTGAGTCTGCTTGTGAGGTCAGGGAATGCTGCTGGGTAAGGATGGAGTGGACTATCCTGAGATTGAAGCTTGGATCTGAACTATTGGACAGTGTCTGTTTTGCACAAAAGAGAATTGAATTGTAGCTCAGCTGGGAGGTTATTGTGATACCCTGGTGCCCTGCGCCTCCAGGGCACTGGAACCCTGTGGGAGCACATAGCTGGCATTTTTTGCTTGAGATTAGGAAGCCTTTTGCTTCCTCTGTAGAGAGGTTTGAATTCAATGGACTCTTGTGGTATGATGGAGACTTTTTTTTGGTAAAAATAAAACAGAGATTTGGCTCCAGTTGTTACGAGGTAGTGGGCTGACGAGCTTTCTCTCCGGCGTTTGTTGGAAAGCCGGGTTAAGAGCATGTGGTCACATTTTTGTCCGACATCATCAAGAGCATAGAGAAGCTGTGATTCCAGCCTCAGAGGAGGGAGCTTTTATCTCGATGTCTCTCCAAAGACCGTCTTTATGCAAGAAATGTCAGAGCCCCATTTCATAGTAAGTTTCTTTTGATGTTTTATTTGGTTGATAAATTCCCTATCATCACTCAAGGGTTGACATCATCTCCAGATAGTAGTGTCCCCAACAGCCTTCCCAGGCCTGGGGGTCACTGATCGGTGGTGGAATGACCAGGCTAAGAGGCAGGTCCCTGTGTTGTATTTCTTCCTGGGCTTCAGTCTGGCTCTCTGAAACGGGCTGATCATCTCCCTGCCCTCTTCCTCATGTTGCAAACGATGCTGGGAGAGATTGAGGGTACAAGTTTGAAAGAGAATTTAAGCCGCTCTTTTATACTCTGCCACATTTTGTTTTCTCTGAGTTGGGTCTTTTGTTAGCATATTCTTTGGGGTAGAACTTGTCTAGGGTTGACTTTGGTTTCTCAATTTGAAGAAGAAATTGGGTAGTGCCCTGTTGCAGGTAGACTGAGGAGGGTCTACTGGGATTGTATATGCAGAATGGTTAAGTGAATGTGTGAATGAACATACAATTGGTTGGATGTGATGAGGAACCTCAGAATGACACAAGAAACATATTCTGAGGACTATTTCTTCCCGAAACTAAGTAGATCTGGGGCTGTGAAGTAGTTAATACCAATGAATAGTTTAAAAATATGGCCACGAAATTTCTTCCTCACCAGCCAAGTCATGAATGCAGGACTTAAACCACATGGGAGAGGTGTCAGTGAGCTAGGGAACATCAGAGGTTTAGGCCAGAGTTAGCAATCAAATTCTTGTGACTTTTACTTAACATTCTCCAGAATGTAGGACAATCTGCAGGCCCAGCTGAAGGGCACATGTACTTGAAGTTTCTGTCATGTTCACTCTTGCTTTAATAAGAGCATTTATCAGTCCAGGGTCTTATACGTTGGTTGATCCATGATTTTGTCTTCACTAAGAACAGTGAATAAGCAAGATTGTCACCCTTGGGAGGTCATAGTGAAGGAGGAGAGCGTTTCTCTGCAAGAATCCAGAGAACTAAGGCCAACGGAAGGAGGTCAGAGGGAGGCAGATTTCATCATAGACATAACCAGCCAACAGTGGAAAAGGCTGCTTTGAAGGGTGAGGTACCCTTGTCTTAGAGGAGATTAGGAATGGGATATGATGTGCTAGGTTCTTTCCAGTTCTCAAATAAAATGCTTTTAGCTTCTGGAGTCTCATCCCCTGGGTAACTAATCTATGAATTGCTGAGACCCTTGTATTTTATCCTCCAACCCCCAGCCCCTTCAAACTACTTGTCCCATTTCCCTCTACAGCTGCAGACCCCTATTAGGACTTCTTTCAGCATATCATCTATGAATTCCTCTTCCACGTGGAGAGCATGAGAGAGCGGCAGAGAACCAGGATCTATTATACTTTTAAGGAGTGAATCCAGTTGACTGTAGGCTTCTAGAACATGGCTTTCAACTTTAGCAGGTCACAGAATCGCCGGGAGGGCTTGTTAAACACAGATTGTTGGCTCCGTCCCCAAAGTTTTCAATTCCATCTGTCTGAGGCAAGGTCTGAGAATGTGCATTTCTAACAAGTTCCCAGGTAATGCTGCTACCACTGGCCAAGGCACTACACTTTGAGAACCACTGCCCTCGAGGACAGAGGTCCAAGCCAGCCCATTGTCAGCAAGGCCCAAATCTGGAGGGGGCCAGAGGAGAGGGCCTGATAAATATTGGGACATGTCATCCCCCTGCCGCTTTCTCCTCTCTTATGAAGGCTCACTTGGCCCTGCCTCAGGACCATCCGAAGAAAACTCTGACTCCGACCAATGTGTCCCAGATCCAAAGTCACTTCCTGTAGGAAGCCTTGCATGAACCCCCAGGACTAAATGTCATGGCTCCCTTACTTCTTCATGGTAGTTACCACACAATTCACAGTTTGTACTTGTTAATTCGTGTGATTTCTTAATTCATCTCTCTCTCCCCCAGAGACTGTAAGCTCCACGAGGGCAGGATTTAAGGACAGTGGGAAAGAGATGAGGTAGTGGGTAGGGGAAGGGTGATGTGTCACCCCCAGGATTGTGGGAGAGAGTAGAAGAATAGGGGCTTTTATCCCCAAAGAAACGCCTCATGAAGGGAGGAGGGAGAGAGTAGAGAGGTTGAGAGTGCAGGAGCTAGAGCCAGCCTGAGTTCAAATCTCAGCTTGGCTACTCACCAGCTGTATGACCTTGGGAAGTTACTTGACCTCTTTGAGCCTCAGTTTCCTCATCTATAGGGAGGGATGAGGGAGGAGGTGGCCTGGGACATTCACAGGACTTTCGGCTTAGGTTTACCCCAGCTCCATCTGGCACCAACCAGTGGTTTGCTTTCTCTATTTTTTCCACCAACTTGGGCATTTCATTTCTCCACAGATTTTAAAACCTGAGTTGGTGTTACTAGCTCTGAGCTACTCGGTACTCTAAGCCTCAGCTACTGCACCCATAAAAGAAAGAGCTAAAGCCCCATGGCGGGAGAGACCTGGTTCAAAACCGGGCTCTGCCACTGCTGTGTTCCCATGAGCACGTAACTTAACTTCCCTAAGGTTCGGCCTCCCTGGGCATAAGGAAGCGGTTTCTACTTCCTGAAGTTGTTGGGAAGCTTCCTGAGTCAATGCGCATGAAGTCCTTAGCACGGTGCCTGGCACACCTGAGGGCTCAATGCACACGAGCTGCCATTGTCATCACTGTCTTCACCATCCTCTCCACTATTGTCACCATTCCTGTCCCCCGTACCCAAGGTTTCTGTGAGGTCCCAGTGGGACAAAGAACTTCGTAACCATAAAGCACTGTCTGAATGTCAAGGGTGCCAAGTGCCCCAACCCCTGCCCATGAGGCCGCAGTAACATCCTCTTCATTGCACATAAGGCCAGTGCCCTTCCTTCCACAGGATGCTGGTGCAGGCTCTACCCCTTCCAGTCCTTTGGTGACTCTTGATATTATGACAAATGCATCTTTTGTCCCTTTCTGTTCTCAGGACTCCAACTAACCAACCAAAGAACTGTTACCCAGACCATTGTTTCCGAGGAAGAAAAGAGCCAAACACCCACCCACACCTGCTTTGTGCCAAGAATCTACAGTTGGGTTGCAATCTACAGTTATGTTGTCCTTTTGGAAAAATGAGAGTGAGACCAAGTGAAGAGCCGGCAGAGGTGTTTCAAGTTATCCCAAGGCAAGTGAGTGGGTGGCCTCATGGTGGCCTCACTCCTCCCTGAGCAGGCCCTCCCTGGCCTTTTGCATGAGGCAGCTTCCTGTCCTTCTCTGTAAAATAAGATGAATAAAGAGATACCCAAGTCTCATGACCTCGAAGGGTAGATCCTGGAGTTTAAACCCAACTACTTTACTGATGAGGCCCAGAGAGAGACAAACACTTTCCCAAGGTTACACAGTGATTTGTAACTGGACCAAAACTCACTCCAGTTTGGTCTTTTTGTTTGAAGTAACTGGGCTAATGTCATTTACAGTGTGATTTTTTTTTAAAAAAAGGCACATGCTGTGCTCATCATAGCTTGATAAATTGTAAAAGGCCTCTCTCCCCTGAGTACTCGTTTGCCCTTCTTACTAACCTCAGTGTCTGAATTGATGCTCTGCTGTTGAGGGAGAGAGAGTGTAGTAGAAAGGTTGAGGGTGCAGGAGCTGGAGCCAGCCTGAGTTCAAATCTCAGCTTGGCTACTCACCAGCTGTATGACCTTGGGAAGTTACTTGACCTCTTTGAGCCTCAGTTTCCTCATTTATAAAATGGGATAATATTACTTATGAGTGGTGAATTAATGCCTTGAGTTATTTGTAGCAGTGAATGACAAATATGCTCTCAATAAATACTAGCTATAATTACCTCCAAGTGAGTCGCGTAAGTGGAAAAAGGGAAAAATGGGAAGTCAATTGATTAGGGGGTGCATGCTGTCTGAAAAAGAGGCTAAAATGATACAAAAAAAGCATAGCTGCAAATGAACAGGGAATCCAGCCATTAGCAGATGCAAATGAATTGTGGATATTTCTGTTATTAAAATGCTGGGAAATCAGGATCCCTAAATTCAGGTAAATGACACAAAAAATGAAGCATCTCTTTTGAAATTGTGTTCTGATGGTGCCTGTGCCAGCTTTCTTGGGACCAGCAACACTTGGTTTACACAGATGCTTTAGATTCTGAGGAGGGAGATCTGGAGAGATCTGTGTGAGTCCCAGAGAGAGAACCAATGGGCTCCCAGGGTAATTGAGTGGTAGAGGAATGCCAGCTTCCAACACGAAGTAGGTGTGCATGCAGAACGGAACCACTAGATACATCCCAGCCCTCGTGGCAGGCCAGTAGAAATGCCACCAATTTCTACATGAACTCTCAGCCGAGCAGTCTCTTGACAAAAAGCAACGCTGCTTTGAATGACCTTCAAGCTGAGTGCCCTGGGCCAGTCCTGAGGGTTTCTTTCTCCCTTCCGCTCCCGTCTCCTGGGCAACAGTAGATAGTGAGCCATGGAAGAAGGAGATGATAGCATAATCTTCTCTGTCATACGACAGACCTGGGGACTTGAAGCAATAAATACCAAAGGGAAACTTATAACATTTGTTCCCTGTAAGGTTGCTTTGGTGATCCAGAGCAGCGTTGGAACTAGACTTGGGAAGCTGCCCGGGTATCAGAAAGGAAGGCAGGAGTGCATGTGGAATTTGTTAATGAACTGCCTTGAATGCTAGTGGGCAGCTGGGCTTCTGCAGTCTCTCCTTGCAGAGAGCCTGGAACCGGGAGGCATACAGTTCACCCCACTCCAGCATTCAGTAGGCTGAGGCGTGAGGAGGGGTGATGACATGACACAGACTCTGGGGGAGAGGCGGCAGGTGGGGTGGGAAGAAGGTGGGCTCCAGAGCCCGTAAGATCTGAGCCCATGCTTGTCTTTCCATGTCCTGCTGTGTGACCTTGGGCAAGTTACATCACCTCTCTGAATGTCAGCATCCTCATCTATAAACTAGGATTGTATTATCTACCTTGTAATGGTGTGACCAGGATCAAATAATAAAATGTGTAAGAAATGGGATGCACAGTTAGTGCTCTGTGCATGCGACTCTTTCCTCTTGTGGCACTATGAAAGATTGTTGGGCAACAAAGTTTCTTTACTGCCAACTTCCATTCAGGTCATGCTAATAATAGCACCCTTGAGGGATCCAAGTAGCTGTGTGTGATCTTCACAATGACCCTGTGAGGGAGACAGGAGAGTGATTGTTATCAGGTGGCACTGAGGCTTGGCCGGGCTAAGCATCTGCCTTGAGACAATAGGTAGCAGGTGGTGGACCCAGGGCTAGAGCTGGGTCTCTGACTCCTAGTTCGGGGCTCTTCCACTGCAGCCTACTCCTGGGCAGGGACGGGCTCCTTGGGGCTCAGCTATCAACAGCTGTCTACAGCTGTCTACATCACCCCAAAACTTACTGGCTTAAAACAATAAGCTTAGGATTCTGTGTTTCAGCAATTTGGGCTGGGGTCATCTGGGTGATTGTAAAGGAAGAAACATTCCACCTGTGTTTCTCCTTCTCACTACTCACACTGAGCCCTCTGGTCACCAAATGTGTGGGTTTCTTTCCCACACCAAGCAATTCTGTGACACCAGCGGAGTATCCTATAATTTAACTCAATTCTGATACTATCTGGAGACAGTGTCAGACTCCACAGGTTAAGGGCTCAGTCCTACAAGACTGCCTCCTCCCTACAGATGCCAATCACAAGTCCAGGTTGTCACTTGTGCTTCTGACTGACCAGCTATAGATCAGAGGTTCCTATCACTCCCTCCTCACATTCGATTAATTTGCTAGAGCAGCTCATAGAACTCAGGAAAACAGTTTACTTACTAGAGTACCAGTTTATTATAAAAGCATAGACTCAGGAACAGCCAGGTGGAAGACACACATAGGGCAAGGTATGTGGGAAGGGGTACGGAGCTTCCATATCCTCTCTGGGTGCACCACTGTCCTAGTATCTCCATGTGTTCACTAACTTGGAAGCTCTCTGAACCCCATCCTTTGGGGGTTTTATGGAGGCTTCATTAGATAGGCATGATTGGTTAAATCATTGGACATAGATGACTGATTCAATCTCCAGCCTCTTTCCCTTCCCTGGAGGCGGCAAGGGGTGCTGCAAAGTTCCAACCCTCTAATCACATGCTGGGTTCCCCTGGCAACCAGCCCCTCCTTCATTAACATAAACTCAGGTATGGATGAAAGGAGCTTGTCATGAATAACAAGATGCCCCTTTCACCGTATCACTCTGGAGCTATTTTAGTAACTGGAGCTATTTGAGGACAAAATAATAATATATTATTATTTTATTATATATATTATTATAACAAAAGAGTCTCCCATTGCTCTTAGCACTTAGGAAAGTACAGGGGTTTTAGGAGCTGTGTGCCAGGAACAGGAACAAAGGCCAAATATATATTTCTTATTATAAATCACAATATCACAGAGGTTCTGCCCGTCTGAGCCACGTGTGGCTAGTCTCCGTTGGGCTCACTCCTGCATCTCAGTTGGCTCCGTGGTTGGTTGGGGGCTGGCTGGCCTAAGATGCTCTGCTGGGATGGCTCGTTTCTGTCCCATTGTGACATCTCATCGTCCAGCAGGCTAGCTGGGGCTTCTTCCCATGGCAGCAGTGACAAGGGTCCCAAGAGCAGCACGAGAGAGTAAGCCCCCATGCATAAGCACTTTTCTAGTTTTTTCATTTGCTGTTGTCCAATTGGCCAAAGCAAGTCATTGTCCAGGCCCAGGTCTTTGTGGATGGGAACTACCCAAGGGTATGGATACAGAGATGCAGGTCCATGATTGCAACAATCTACACGTGTACAGTGAGCAGGGGAGAAGGTGAGTACCAGGGCTCCACCCTTTCTCCAACCTGGGCTTCTGTGCCATGAACCAAAGGCTGGTGTTCTTATTTTGAAAAGCCTTCTTAGATTCCCAAGTATATATAGTTCCCCACCCTTCTCCCATCACAATGCACTATAATTGCTCTTTAATTGTCATAAGCTCTGCAAGGGCAGGGACCATGTCCATTTTTTCCACTGTGGTGCTCCTGACATCTGGTACTGAGACTGGCATGCAGTTGGTGCCAAATAAATACTTATTGAATGGACATTTGTATAACTTCTCTTTTGAGAATTACAGAGAGGTGTTTTCTCATGTTTCATAACTGGGCTATATCTGGCAGCCTGATACCCCCACCTGGGCTTCTCAGGGTTAGAATAATCTATTGCCCACTGTCAGTTAGTAAGTGTACATAAAACAAAACAAAACAGCTACAATAATAATAATAGTAATTGCCATTTATTTAGAACTTATAGTTGTCGCTTATTAAGTACTTACTGTATGTCAGGCTCTCTGCATTACTTAATCAGCAACACCCGTCAGGAGTGTTCTCTAAACCTTCTACTAAATTCTACTAAACCTTCAGATTCAATGACAGCCACGGGCCACCCTTGGCCCCAGTCTGCCTGCAAGGCTATGAGACAGGAACCACAGTTTGCCAGCAGGGCCATGCCAAGAGCTCCTTTTCTGAGAGAGTCCTTGCAGTAGTCCACACATGGAGCAGCTCAGATGGGAGGAGACAAGATCTCATTGGGCAGGTGCAGGATTTCCCCCTGGCTTAAAAGTCTCCTGCCCCACAAGAGCCAAATTCTCTTGTAACAACTCCACAGGGACATCTTCCAGAGTCCCTGCCTGGGACAAGACAAGAGTCATCTCACTCAGGGAAGCCCAAAGCTATGGCATCTCATCTAGTGTTTAGACTTCCTCCAACCCAGAAGGAATCTACTAACCAGGGGTCATTTTTATCGTTGGAAATGTTGCTCAGTAATATATTTGACCTACTACCCTTATCGGGTAACCAGGGGGAAGAGAACTAGAGAGTTAACATAAGGCCAAATTCTAATGCAGAAAGGGAAAAGGTTATTAATTCTCACCTATTATATCCCCCCTTTTACAGACAAAGACACAGGCTCAGAGCAGTTCAGTAAGCAGCAGAGCAAGGATTAGAACCCAGGTCCCAGGCTGCATTGCTGTTTTCACTGTTAGCTAATCTAGCATAATTAGGAGAACATCTTTTTATGAAAACAGTCAAATCATAAATTACAAAGCAAAATGTGTATTATGTTTAGGTCATGTTCTGCTTTGGACTGTGCCAGCTATTGGAATTTCATTAGCACAGGCTGATGGAGCCTGTCACCTCTTGTCAGTGTCTGTAGAACAAGCTAACAGAGGAGCCGGCAACAAAGCGAGACGGCTTTACACTCTCAGCCAGGGTTCCCCAACGTTTTTGGTCTTGTACTCCATCAGTAAGATAGTTTTGTAGACACATTTCCCCGTACATGTATTTTAATTATTTTGAGATTTTATACATTTATGATTCTACATATGTGAAATGTCCAAAATAGGCAAATCTATAGAGAAAGAAAGTAGATTAGTGGTTGCCGGGGGCTGCGGGGAGGGGCCAGTGGGGAGTGACTGCTGATAGGTATAGGGTTTCTTTTGGGGGTGCTGAAAATGTTCTGGAATTAGATAGTGGTGATGCTTGCACAACCTTATGAATATACTACAAACCACTGAATTATATACAAACTTCAAAGGGTGAATCTTTTGGTATATGAATGATATCTCAATTTAAAAAAATTAAATGCATTTAGTAACATACTAAAATAATGATACATTATAACAAATTGCTTTAAAAAGTTATAGGGTGAGTGGTGGCCGGCCTGGTGGCGTAGCGGTTAAGTTTGAGTGCTCTGCTTTGGCAGCCCGGGGTTTGCAGGTTCAGATCCCGGGCGTGGACCCGTGCACCGCTTGTCAAGCCATGCTGTGGCAGCATCCCATATAAAGTAAAGGAGGATGGGCACAGATGTTAGCCCAGGGCCGATCTTTCTCAGCAAAAAAAAAAAGTCATAGGGTGAGATTTAAAAAGTCATAAATAAAAGTTCTGATATTGTCTTCTCTCACCCCAATAAATTGTCTTGCGCTCTCCCAGTGGACCCACTGCTTTAAGCCACCTCTAAATAGGCTGCGCCTCCAATTATTTGCCATTTATGGCCCTTAGTAAAAGCCCTTTTTGCTTTCACAACTGTTTTGAATTTGAAAATTACTAGTTAATCAACAATAATAATGGTTAACTAACATACGTTGAGTACCTACCAGGTGCCAAGCACTATTCTAAGTGCTCTGTTCGTAAATACCCCTCACATTCCTATGTGATTCTGTTATCACTGTTACTCTCCCCGTTTCACAGTTGAGGAAACTGAGGTTCAGGTAAGTTAAGTAACTTTTCCAGAGTCAAAGCTATCACATAGGGCTTCAAACCAACAGCCCGACCTCGAGGCTGCGTTCATTACCTACTGTGTGCTCAGCACTGGGGACACACTGAGTCCCTGCACCCTGGAGCTTATCCTCTAGTGGCAGGGGACAGTTATCAAGTAACTGTAGGACCAGTACTGATATTTGTAAGTTCTCTGAAGAATATATAAAAGCCAAGTTCTGTGTCTCCTCTCTTCCAGAAACTCTTGAGACCAAAGGATTAAGTATGAGCTTTAAATCAAATCTTGTTCATGTAAACAAATAACAAAAAACTCCCACAAATTTTGTTTATGCCTTTGAGCTGTGCCAGAGATTTAGGGATGACAGGTATCCTGCCAAGACCAACTCTGGCGGAATTCACCAACCCTGAGCTATTGGGATTCAGTGGCTAGACGCCCAGCACTACGCCAGTGTTAGAAGGCTCGACTCTTGGCTTACCCTCTTAGAACTGAAAAGGCCTTAAAGAATAAGGAGGCTTCTGGATTTGCTGCAGCACACTAATTGTTAGGCAAATCACATAACATCTGTAAGCTGTTCAGGACATGGTAGAGACTTAATAAAATTGCTATGAATTTTAACTTAGGATATTGAATAGGGATTCTTGAGTTAGCCTTTCTATATATCAATTATACAGTATAACCAATTAAAATTGATGAGGTCTGTATTTATTGACGTGAAAAATTTTTTATAATATGTTATTCTATGGAAAAAAGTAGATTTAAAAAGAGTATTATAGCATGGTTCCATTTGGGTGTTGTTTTTGGTATGTAGTTACCTGGAGAAAAATCTAAGAAAAGATATATACCAAAATGTTAATAGAAGTTATTTCTGTAGGAGTAAAGGTGATTTTCATTTTTAAACTACTTGCCTATATTTTCTGACTTTTTTTGTGATGAGTGTGCATTGCTTCTATAATCAGAAAAGTAATTTTTACCCAGAGATACTCCCTACCCTGTTTAAATTAGAGAGGGGGAGAGAATGACACCATGATGATCACACTTCTGAAACTTTGGCCTTTGGAAGCTGTCTTGGCCACTTTCCGTTTCTATTTGATTTCCTCCCCAAAGCATGACCCTTTTGCAGACCTCATCTTAAGCAGAGGAGGCTGTAGTTGGTGAGAGGCACCACCTGCAGAAAAGGCTCCAGGGAATTCCTTCCAGAATAATGTCCTGCCAGAAAACTTAGGATATTTTATTTGGGATTATGGATCCTTCTGGAAACAGGGGCCTGCACTCTGCCCACGGTCCTCAGTTTCGGGGATTTGGCCTCCCAAGTGGTGAGGACAGGAATGAGGCTGACGAACCCCTGACGCTGCCTCCTTTGGGCTCTGCTTTTCTCCAGGTGTCCCAGCCTCTGCTGCTGAAAGGAAAAGAGAAGAAAGGCCCCGGGCTCAGCAGGTGTCCTCCCCACCATGGGGCAGACCTGCCAGCGAGGATGGGTAAGATCTCCCCTAGCTTTCTCTGACTTCATGTGGTCACATGCACCCTGGCCCGCTCAGCCCAATCTCTCTGCAGGGTGTTATGTTGGGGTCTGTTCTATGGGATGGCAACCCCAGCCAAGAGCACAGCAGGGACGTGTTGTGGGAAAAGGCAAGGGCCCCTCAGATCTCTCCTCTAATTCTCTGTGCAGGTTAATTCTCAGCTGGGCCAGGTAGGTCTTGACCCAGGGGAGCCCAGAAGATAGTTCATGCAACCCCTCTGGTTAATCCTTTCTTAGACGGTTATGCTGCGAAGTCACGAATGTGTGCTGCAAACAGGAGTGTGGCCTTTTCTCTCTAAGAGAAGCCTTCCTTGGCCAGATTTTACCTTGCCACATAAAAGCAGAAGAGAATTCTTATCTCTTAGAGAGAACTTTGCTTCTCCCCTGGATGTTGAAACAAACCTTGGAAAATGTTTATGGCGCAAATTACATTCTCCCGAGTAGCTGGCTCATTTTAAATTAACCTGTGCTGCAGATGACCGGAGCAAAGACTACAGTTGTTCCCTTTTTACAGTTTAAGAAATTGAGGCACAGTGAGGTTTAAACCCAATGGCAAACACAAGGCTAGGATTTATGGATTGTCCTGGGGGCCAGGACTCTCAGAGCTGCACCTCAGTCACTACCATGGCCCAGCCTGTTTGCTTTGTGAAGACTTTCCCCTGGTCAGCCCTTGGGTGACAAATTAGTTCCCAGATAGCATCTGAAACTGGAGAGGGATTGCAAGCTCAAGGAACTGCTTTTCTGTCCAGGTGAGGGGCCTGGGTATGCCCAGCAGGTGGGCAAATTTCCCTCAGTCCCGTAGGACTGGTTTAAAAGGGAGTGCCCTTTTCATTATTTCTGAGAAGGGCTTTGTAAAGTCCAGCCCAGACACATCCTTCGTATCTCGCAGGGCTTTGAGAGAATCGCATTCGATCCCGTTTCTAACGCCCAAGTGGGAGCTCAGTCTCATTTGCGGAACCCGAGGCGCCTGTTTGGGTTAAAGTGGAGAATGGAGGCCACTAATTACACAAACCCAAAGACTCCCCTTGGCCCCTGGACCTCTGACGCTTCTTCTTTCTCTTCTCCGTTGGTCAACCAGGGCGAAAAAAGTTTTACCTGCTCTGGGAAATGAAGAGCACCTCCAAACTGGGAGGTTTGTTTGAGATGTCATTACACCTCTCTTGGTCCCCACTGCTTCCTTCCTGTGCCACTGCCCAGCTTTGCTAGCCCCAGGCAGAATGCCACTGAGAGTTTAAAGCAAGCCTGGCCAGCCTTGGAGAGGTGGCACAAAGCAGCCAGTGTCACAGGCGCCACGTGGCAGTCAGCAGGCTTGGGCACTGGCATTGGGAGATCAATGGCAAACTCTGGGTCAAGGGCTGGTACTTGGGGGTCCAGAGAGAGGAACATAGGCCCTCAGATAAAAGATGGAAACCCAGGAGTTGAAATTGGTTTGACTGCTCAAGTTGCCCTGGGTAACCAGCAGTTCTTGCTCTGTGTCTCCATAAATCCGTGATCTTTGCTGTGGATACTGCCATTTAATGAGCAATTTCTCTGCATCAGCCGCTCCACTTTATACGTTCTCCTTTAATTTTCACAAAGGCCCAGCAAATTTGGTATCATTCCCATTTTACAGATGGGGAAACTGAGACTTAGGAAAGTTAAATTGCTTGCCCAAGGTTGCACAGCTGGCCAGTGGCAGATCCAGGACATAAACTCAGGTTTCCCTGACTCTAAACCTGTGCTCTTGCTAGCTCCACGTCAAACTCAAGGCTGAAGGTGAGGCGACTTCAACCACAACTTCCTAAGGACAGTTATATCTTGAGTTGTTCCAAGCTTAGAAATGTTGTGCTCTGGATGTTGAATTCCCACTCTTAATCTAAGGAAGAGCCGAAAATTGTATGGTTCCTTCAGTTTCTTTCTCGTTGGCTCCCTGGCTATTGCAAGCCCCAGATGGTAGTTTTCACTGTTGCCTTACTCTTAATTTTCACGAAGGCCTGTAAGTATCTGCAAGCCTTCGTCAGAGCCCTTTCAGCGCGAAGTTTGCTCTCATGGGCGTAGCGGTGTAAGGCCTGTGCTCCCTGGGCCTTGGGCATGTGGAAAGCTTGCCTAGATTGTCCTGGTCACTTGCGCTGTCTATGAGATGCCTTTTCTTGCTTCCCTAGGACCGTGATTTCTATGAAGCTTCTTTGATTGGGGCCTACTCAGAAGAGGGCACGGCTTTTCAGTTCATGAAAAGCAAACATTTATTGAGCACCTACTCTATGTGAGGCAGGACAAGACGTGCTGAAAAGATGGTCCCTGCCCTTCAGGGAGGATACATGGATTACCCCTGAGTCTTACAGCAGCTGGCTGCACGTCTGTGGGCTGCTATGCAACCTTCTAGAAACCTCAGTGTCTTTCCTTATACAGTGGGATTACCTTTTGTGCTCTGTCACTCTGGGTTCCATCCCTTCTCACCCACTAAGAGTGGTGGTTGCAAGTCCCAAAAGCAGCAAGAGAGGGCAAGCCCCCGGCACAGCGTTTTTCCAGCCTCTGCTTACATCACATTGCTCTTGTCCTACTGGCCAAAGCAAGTCACACAGCCAATCCCAGAGTCACTGCGGGAGGAGACTATGTGAGAGCACGGGCACAGGGAGGAGAACTGCTGTGGCTATTTTTTGCAAACAATTTACTACACCCTCCTTATCCCTTCAGCTGCCATCATGAAGAAATCCATATGAGCCTTTCTCTTTTTTTTTTTTTAATATATTTTTTATTTATTATTATTATTATTTTTTTTGTGAGGAAGATCAGCCCTGAGCTAACATCCATGCTAATCCTCCTCTTTTTTTGCTGAGGAAGACGGGCTCTGTGCTAACATCTATTGCCAATCCTCCTCCTTTTTTTTCCCCCAAAGCCCCAGTAGATAGTTGTATGTCATAGTTGCACATCCTTCTAGTTGCTGTATGTGGGATGCAGCCTCAGCATGGCCAGAGAAGTGGTGCATCGGTGCGTGCCCGGGATCCGAACCCGGGCCGCCAGTAGCGAGTGCGTGCACTTAACTGCTAAACCACGGGGCTGGCCCTGAGCCTTTCTCTTGATTGTCAGCAGCTTCCAAAATCTTTGAGGCATGGGAAGTTAAAAAAGGGTTATGAAAGGGCAGGATGCTAACCCACCAAGGATGCTAACTCATCAAGCTGGTCACTGCTTGATGGCTTGTTCCCTCCTTGCTCATTTGGGAAGCATTGCATCCTGAAATCTTGGGGTCACATGGGCCAATACTTAAGCAGGGATAGACCTTTATGTTTTCGTAGCTCCCCTCCCCTCTCTAGCAGCTCAGCCAGTGCTGTGCTTTTGCTTTCATTATTGATTGACACATCTGTCTTCTCTAGTGGATCGTGGGTTCCCTGAGGGAGGACCCACTGTTGTTTTTCATCTTTGAATCTTCACCTCCTAGCACAGTGCCTAGCACATTTGTAAGCACGTAATAAATGTTGATGTGAATAAATTTGTGAATCAGACATTTCTGAGCTCTGCCGCATTTCATCCAGAGATGAAATCATGTTAGAATTTGCCTGGCTATTTCAAGGTTACTTATAGTTACTTTTGCTTTCTGAGCATGATTAGTTATAAGTATCAATATGTCCTGAATGCAAGTTGGTAAGATGCCTTTGTAACACGGTAAGATGCCTTTGTAACACCTTATCTTGTCCTATCTTTCTTTAAGGATACAGCATCTAAAAAGACATTCCAGCCCCCACTTACTCAACATGAGGTAAGAAACCTAAATATTCTTTCCATTTCCTTCTGTAACATTTTCTGTAAAAGAGAGAATTGTGTGGCAATTCCTTTTGGGAGTGCTGATCATGGTTTTAGTGAGCCAAAGAGCCCTGCAGTGGATTCTCAAGGTAAGAACTCTAACCTGTTCCTACTGCGCCCAGCACACCCCCACAGGGCAGGTGTTTTCTGAGACGGTCTTTGTTACTAGGCTCACTTCTTAGCCCTTTCTTGGAAGCAAAATGCTAAGTGTCGGAGCTAACATCCTGTATTTAGCCCTCCTGCCTTGGAGCTGCGTGGCATACTGACTGTGGGAGAGACTCTGGGAGAGGGAATGGAAAGGTCTCTCCTTCTCTTGCCTTTTCCAATGTGGAGAATCAGGCATGCCAGGAACTTGGCACCCATCTCTTCTGCACTTGAACATGGACAAGTTTCAGATCTTTCCTATTGACATATCCCATATGGTTCCAAATCAGAGAATTTTCTGTGCTGTTTGTGATGGCCCCCTAACCTCGCTCCCATTCCCCAAGCTGCCACCTTACCGTGCCTTTGAAATTGCAATAGTGTGGATCTGAGGTGGATTGCTTCATGCGAAGGTGGTGAGGTGAAGTCTTTAACAGCCAACTTGCTGGGAGAAAAGTACAATAACTCTTGATTTCCCCTGCATCTGGGTCCATTATCTGGTCCCAGGTGAGGCCCAAGGTTGGGTCTGGATTCATAGCCACCACTGCCCTGCTCCCCATTCCCCTGATTGAAAAGCTATATTCTCGTTCTTTTGAAAATAAATAAGAGTCTCCAGCCTCTGAGGACTTATGACTGAGAAGTGAAGCTCAATATGCAAAAAAGAAAAAAGCTACAGCACAGGGTGACGTGTGCTTTAAAAGCCAGATGAGGGAGGAGTCAACCCCATCGTGGAGAGAGAACGGAGGTTGGATACAGGAGGCAAGATTTGCAGAGGGTCTTGAAGCAGAAGAAGGAATTTGCAAGGCCAAGGAAGGACATTCCACGCAGAGAGAGCAGCAAGTACCAAAGCAGAGCCTGTGACGGGTGGGAAGCCTGGAGAGGCTGGCTGGTGTGATGTAGTGGGGAAGGCAGGAGGGGAGGCCGATGGAGTTGGGTGGGGCTGGCATTGGATGTCTGGTTAAGGAACTCTATTGATGGGGCCCCAAAGATCTTTAGGCTGAGGAGTCACGTGATTAAGTTGTGTTCTGTCTGGCAGCAGCAAGGAGCATGAGCCTTGGGCATCCAGGGAACCAGACAGGGGGCAGTGGGGACAAGTGTAGAGAAATCTCCAAAGGGGTTGTGTGTGCAAAATGATCCACCACACAGTGGGAAGAAAGTATTACAAGTTGCATTGTTACCAATTTTTTAAGCACCAATCAACACTGGTAGCCTTGCTTGGTCAGCCTTCAAGACGGTTCCTTGTGTCATCCCGTACCCAGGGTCTCTCAAAATGAGAAGGGCTGTTGGTGGCCCCTTCCTTTGTTTCTCGGGACCATTTTCAGCATATTATGAGGCATTATCATATTATAACTACCTGGTTGAAGTAGTTTTATGCATCATGTTATTTGTCTTTAAACTGACCCTCACAAAATAAGCAAGTGGCTTAGAAAGATTTCTGCATAGGAACTGTGGATTAAAGCTAATGATCAGGGCCGGCCCTGTGGCTTAGCAGCTGGGCGTGCGTGCTCCACTACTGGCAGCCTGGGTTCAGATCCCGGGTGCGCACCGACGCACCTCTTCTCTGGCCATGCTGAGGCCCCGTCCCACATACAGCAACTAGAAGGATGCGCAACTATGACGTACAACTATCTACTGGGGCTTTGGGGGGGAAGAAAAAGGAGGAGGATTGGCAATAGATGTTAGCTCAGAGCCGGTCTTCCTCAGCAAAAAGAGGAGGATTAGCACGGATGTTAGCTCAGGGCTGATCTTCCCCCCCCACACACAAAAGCTAATGAACAATGAGAAAAGAAGAGTGCTGACGATTTTCCTATCCTTGCTATAAGCTACTCATCAGCCACATCTTGGGATTAAAAGAAAAAAATAAATATCTGATCAGATATAATAAGTAATCAGCCAAAAAAATTAAAAACAAGCAAGGCTATTTGAATTTTGGTTTTATTTTGTATATTGCTAATGATGAGCTAATCTCTATGTATACAGAGGGCCTTGAGATAATTAGCTAATGATATATTAGCCCACCACATTTTAAAATAGTTTATCCTTTTTATCTCTTTATTTTTTTTACTAAAGTATAGTTTACTAGCAGTCAAATGTATAAATCCTAAGTGTTAGCTCAATAAGTTTGAACACATGTATAAACCTATGTACCCATCACCCAATTCAAGATATAGAACATTTCCATCATTCCCAAAAAACTCCTCATGCCCCTTTCCAATCGCTACTTCCCCATACCCTGTCCTGAGGTTATTATTGTTCTGACTTCTAGCACCATAGCTTAGTTTTCCTGTTTTTGAACCTCATGTAAATTAATCATGCACATGTGCTCTTTTGTACCTGGCTTTAATGTTTTTATATTGCTGCATGTATCAAGAGGTCATTCCTATATGATTTTATATATAGAAAATCCTAAGGTATCCACAAACACAAACCCTCAAAAATTGTTAGAACTAATAAACACATTCAGCAAGTTTCCAGTATACAAATCAATATACAAAAATCAATCATACTTCTATATATTTCAATGAACAATCCAAAAATGAAGGTAAGAAGACAATTTCATTTACAATACCACCAGAAAGAACAAACTAATTAGGAATAAGCTTAAAAGAAGTGCAAAACATACTCTGAAAACTACAAAACGTTGTTGAAAGAAATTAAAGAAGATCTAATAAATGGAAAGACATCCTATGTTCATGGATTGGAAGACTTAATATTGTTAAGACAGCAATACCCCCCAAAGTGATCTACAGATTCAACACAATCCCTACCAAAATCCTAGCTGGCTTCTTTGCAGAAATTGACAAGCTAATCCTAAGATTCTTATGGAAATGGAAGGGACTCAGAATAGCCAAAACATCCTGAATAAGGAGAAGAAAGTTGAAGAACTCACATTTTCTGTTTTCAAAACTTAAAAAGCTACAGTAATCAAGACAGTGTGGTACTGGCATAAGGATAGACATATAGATCAATGGAATAGAACTGAGAGTCTAGAAATAAACCCTTACATTTACAGTCATTTGATTTTTGACTAGGATACGAAAACAATTCAATGGGGTAAGAATAGTCTCTTCAACAAGTGGTGCTGGACAATTGGATATCCACATGCAAAAGAATGAAATTGAACCATTACCTCATACCATACACAAAAATTCAAAATGGATCAAAGATCTAAATGCAATAGCTAAAGTTATAAAACTCTTAGAGATAAACATAGGTATGAATCTTTGTGACCTTGGATTTGGCAATGGTTTCTTAATATGACACCTGTTATGGGCTGAATTGTGTCCCCCCCCCCAAATTCATATATTGAAGTCTAAACCCCCAGTACCTCAGAATGTAATCATATTTGGAGATAAGATCTTTAAAGAGGTAATTAAGTTAAAATGAGGTCTTTAGGGTGGGCCCTAATCCAGTCTGACTGGTGTCTTTCTAAGAACAGGAAATTTGGACATACTAAGACAAATCAGGGATGTATGCACACAGAGAGAAGACCATATGAGGAAGGCAGCCATCTGCAGGCCAAGGAGAGAGGCCTCAGAAGAAACCACACCTGCTGACACTTTGATCTTGGACTTCTAGCCTCCAGAATTGTGAGAAAATAAGTTTCTGTTGTTTAAGCCATCCAGTCTGTGGTATTTTGTTATGGTAGCCCTAGTAAACTAATACAACACCAAAAGAACCCAAAAAGTAGAAACGACCAAATGTCCATCAACTGATGAAACAAATTGTGGTATAGCCAAACAATGGAATATTATTCATAAACAAAAAAGAGTTGAAGTTCAGATATGTACTACAACATGGATGAATCTTAAAAACATTATGCTAACTGAAAGAAGCCAGTCACCAAAGATCATATAGTGTATGATTCCATTTATATGAAATATCCAGGATAGGCACATCTGTAGAGACAGAAAGTAGATTAGTGGTTGCCTAGGGCTGGGGAGCATAGGAGTTTGGGAGGTGACAGCTAATGGGTATAAGGTTTATTTTTGGGATGATGAAAATGTTCTAAAATTGATGGTGGTGATGATCTCACAACTCTGCGATTGTATTAGAAATCACTTCAAATGGGTGAATTATATGGTATGTGAATTATATCTCAATAAAACTGTTACCAAAAAAAAAAGCATTCCTTTTTTATAGCTGAGAAGTATGAAGTGTGTATGGATATACTACGATTTGTTTATCCACTCATCTGCTCATGGACATTTGGGTTGTTTCTAGGTTTGGCTATTTCTAATAAAGCACTGTGAACATTTGTGTATAGATCTTTGTATGGACATATGCTTTAATTTCTCTTGGTAAATACCCAGTAATGCAATTTCTGGGTCATGGGTAGGTGTTTATTGAACTTTATTAGAAAAAGCCAGATAGTTCCAGAGTAGTTGTATCATTTTACACTCCCATTCTTCTCATCTGTTTTCGTGTCTGTGTCTTAGGTATGTTTTATAACATACATAATATATATTTGTACAGTAGTAAGCATTGATAGTTGTAAATAAATATACGTATTATTGTGATACATGATCAAAACATTTTTACTACAGAGATTTCTGAACAAACACGTTCCAGAGCCTGGGGCTAGGAGAGAATTGATATTGCTAAGGACTTTGTACAGTCATGCATCACTTAACAACAGGGATACGGTCTGAGAAATGCGTCGTTAGGTGATTTCATCATTGTGCAAACATCACAGAGTGTACTTACACAAACCTAGATGTTACAGTCTACCACACACCTAGGCTATGTGGTACTAATCTTATGGGACCACCGTTGTATAGGTGGTCCATTGTTGACCGAAATGTCATTATGAGGCACATGACTGTGTTAGTTTCCTAGGGCTGCAATAACAAATTACCACAAACTTGGTGGTTTAAAATAACAGAATTTGGGCCGGCCCCGTGGCTTAGCGGTTGAGTGCGCGCGCTCCGCTACTGGTGGCCCGGGTTCAGATCCCGGGCGCGCACTGACGCACTGCTTCTCTGGCCATGCTGAGGCAGCGTCACACATACAGCAACTAGAAGGATGTGCAACTATGACACACAACTATCTACTGGGGCTTTGGGGGTAAAAAAAAAAAGGAGGAGGATTGGCAATAGATGTTAGCTCAGTGCCGGTCTTCCTCAGCAAAAATAGGAGGATTAGCACGGATGCTAGCTCAGGGCTGATCTTCCTCACACACACAAAAAAAAACAAACAGAATTTTATTATCTCACAGTTCTGTAGGCTGAAAGTCTGAAATCAAGGTGTCAGCAGGGCCATGCTCCCTCCACAGACTCTAGGGAAGAATCCTTGCTTGCCTCTTCCACCTCTGGTGGCTCCAGACGTTCCTTGGTTTGTGGCTGCAGAACCCTTTCTAATCTCTGCCTCCATCTTCACGAGGCATTCTCCCTTTTCTCCCTGTCGTCTCTTCTGCCTCTTATCAGGACAGTCATTGGATTTAGGGCCCACCGGTAATTCAGGATGATCTTATCTCAAGATCCTTAACTTAATTACATATACAAAGACCTTTTTCTAAACAAGGTCACATTCACAGGTTGTGGGGGTTAGGACATATCTTTTTGGGGGGTACCATTCAACCCACTACGGGCCTGTTCTAGCAGAATGAATGGGGAGGGAGGAGAGGATGGATTTAAGAGAGCTTTAGGTTTGATTTGTTTGTTCTTTTTGTTGTTGTTGTTGCTGAGGAAGATTCGCCCTGAGCTAACATCTGCTGCCAATCCTCCTCTTTTTTTGCTTGAGAAAGATTAGCCCTGAGCTAACATCTGTACTAATATTCCTCTACTTTGTATGTGGGTCACCACCACAGTATGGCTGGTGAGTGTAGGATCTTTACCGTGAACCTGGGGCACTGAAGCGGAGCGCGCAGAACTTTAACCACTTGGTCACGGGGCCAGCCCCTGTTTTGTTTGTTCTTGAGACACATTTATAGGTAGACTTGATAGGATTTGGTGACAGATTAGATGTGGGCATTTGGGAGGGGAAAGAGCTCAATCAAGGATGATACCCAGGTTTCCAGCCTCGGCGACAGGGAGATGGTTCTGCTTAGAAGACTCTTCCCAGCCCCTGGCATGGCACACACCCTCATTTTATTTTGGTTTCTGCTCAAATGTCCCATCCTCAGAGAGGCCTTCCCTATCCATACTAACTAAAATGATACTCCTATCCTCTGCTTGATCAACCTGGGTTTTAGTTAGGTTCAGATTTGGCTGGTTGTAACGGAAAACCCACAAATAGCAGTTGGGTTAACACATTGGAATTTTATTTTTCTCTCAAGTTCTAGAAATCTGGAGGTAGTCAGTGAGGGGCTGATATGAGGCACTTTGGTGACAGGGACACAAGCTCCTTCTATTTTATTCTGTTGCTTTGTTTTGTGTGGCTGCCATTCCCAAGGTTATCTCTTAATCCCAGATGGCTGCTGGATCTCCAGCCAGTCTGTCTGTATTTCAGCCATCAGGAAGGAGGAAGGAGGGCCAACAAAGAGGAGGGAAAGCCGCACGATGGCTGTGTCTTAAGGAAGGCTCCTGGAGGCTACCATGAGACACTCTCACTCTCTTCTCTTTAGCCAGAACTTGGTCACCTGGCCACATCTTGTTGCAGGGGAGGCTGGATATGTAGTCTTTATTCTTGGGTGTGGGGGGGAGGTGGTGTCTGAATTCAGCTAAAACTTGGAGCATTCGTTAGTTAAGACAAAGGGAAAATGGAAATCGTAGGATGCAGCTGAGTTGGCTACACTCTGCTTTATTTCTCCTCCTAGCACCTGACCTAATGTATGGTTAATTTGTGATTTGTTTACCCACAGAGACAAGTCTGTCTCTGCCCACCACAATGTGGGCAGGGACTCTGTCTTGCTCAGCAGCACATTTCTAGTAACTAGGAAGTGCAGGACAGATCAGGTCCTTCACATATATTTGTTGAGTGAATGAATGACGAAGCAGGGAATCGAGAAGAAAGAGTAAGTTTAAGAAGAAAATGACCACGATGGGAGACATACAGTCACGCGTTGCATAACGTCGGGGATACGTTGAGAAATGCGTCCTTAGTCGATTTCACCATTGTGCAAACATCATAGAGTGTACTTATGTAAACCTAGAGGGTAGAGCCTATTATGTACCTAGGCTATATGGTACTAATCTTATGGGACCGCTGTCCTATATGTGGTCCATTGTTGACTGAAACGTCGTTATGCAGCACATGACTGTACTGAGTCTCAGGTGCCTTTGAGATATCTAGGAGGTGATGTTTACAGGCAGTTGGAAAGGTGGGTCTTCAGCTCAGGAGAGAGATGAAGACCTTGACTGGTGATTCTTTGGGTAGGGCACCCTGGGTTGGACCCACAGAAGACAGTGAGACAGGAAGGCACACTCAGCCAGTTCAGCAGAATCGACCAAGCCAGATCCTCACCCCCACCCCAGTGGGAGGGGCAACTGCTGCCATACCTCCTGTACAGCCCCCTCTGGTCATGGGGATCTGCCTCACTGCACCAGTTGGCTTGATAACGCCCTTTATAAGAGGGCTCTGCAGAGCTAGGGTCCATGTGCCATGCTTTACAAATCTAACCAGGTACAACTAAGTACCCTGGGGGAGATGCTCCATAACGCAGGTCCTTGGACCCGTCTGTGACTGAGGCATCATTGGGCCTGGGTGGAATAAGAGAAATGAAGAGAATATGGTAAAATGAATATTTCACCTTGTTAGGGCAACAGGATGGTCTGGTGCCTAGCTGTTCCTCTCAGTAGCTGTGTGACCTTGGAGAAGTCACTTAACCTCCCTGTGACTCAGTATTCTTATCCACAAATGGGGATATAACTAGTATCTACCTCACTGGGTTGTTCTGAGGGTCAAACAAGTTAATATAAATAAGAATTTAGAAGAATACTTGGTATGTAGTAAGTTCTACCTAAGCACGGGCTATTGTTATTATAAAGCCAAATGTTTTAGTTTAAAATTCAGTTTAAAAAGCAGTCCTTATTTTTACTTCTCTGGGTTAAAACATCTTTTCCTTCAGGAGCTTACAGTGGTAGGAGATGGAAATTATAACTTCAAACAATATCCTTTCTTAGCAAAATAAAAAGTCAGTACCTAGTTTTTGTTGGTGTGTTCAATTTGGTGGGCTGTGAAATCTCACAGCCTAGGAACCCTGCCTAAGTGGTGACACGAACTCTCTTACACGAGCATTTCTCTATTTTGGTGCTAATTCTCAGGGGCAGGATCGAGGACGTTTTGTTGGCCCTGTGATGGCGGTTGTATGTGGGCGCTGGGGAGAACTATCCCAGGAAACTCAGGGTAACCAGCAGGGTGATTTGAGATTGCTATGTTCCAACAAGATACCGGCTTCTTTTGGAGAGAGCAGGCCTGAGATAAGGAGCAGAGCTGAAGCCAGGCAGGCCTCAGCAGTCTGGTTAACCCTTCTTCCTCCAGGCCATTATTCTTTAGGCACAGGAAGCTTGTCAGGTCCAGAGGCGATGGAATGAGGATGGGATGTCCAGGAAGTGACCACCGCTGGACTGGGCTTCCCTTGGCCCCCCTGAGGGACCATCAGCCCGAGGGGAATAGAAGCCTTCTTAGGACAGAAGCTGGGAAAGGTGCCTCTGGGCGTCAGGCCCTTTCTGCTTTAGGTAAACAGATCAGGGCTGAGCAAGGGGCAGGCCGTCAGGGGCCTTAATGACACCTGCGAGGATTGGGAGACTTAGGTGAAGCAAGAGAGGGGCCTAGGGTGCAAGATCCAGGTGCCAGATTTAAATCTTGCTCACCTAGGTGCCTCTCTTGCCTCAGCTTAATCCCTGCCCTAATACCTGAGGCCTCCTGCCTGTAAATCCCAACTATCAGTTGAAAATTTAAATGCCTACAGGGGCCAGTCAGCAGTGTGTATCAGTGAAGCGTGGGCTGGGTGGGTTGTGGGGCAAGCTGCAGCACCCCTGCCCTGTCTGAAGAGGGCAGTGGGTGCTCAAGTCTAGTGATTGTGGCCACTCATAACATGGGCCCTGTGTGGCTAGACCTTAGGTGCCAGAAACCTGGATTTTAAAGTGAAATCTCCTAATTTTCAAGTGTCGGCTCATGTTTTTAAAACGGTAGGTGGGCCAAGTAAGATATGTTGTAGGCCATGTCTTAGCTTAGTGGTTACCAATTTACAACCTCTGTTATGACATCGTTGGAGGGCAGAACTTTGGGCAAATTAAAGAGGAAAGAAGACAGGCTGAGAATGTGATTTTTCAACCCCAGCCACTCCAGGGGCTGGACACCTGTGCCTCTTCACCAGCCCTCTTACGAAGAAAGCAGAACTGCCTGCAGAATTGATGAGAAAGTCACAATGAACTTTCATCCCAGTGTGCTCTGCATCTGCAGAGCCACTAAGATCCTGGAGGAACCACCTTCCGCATCCTTCAAGAGAGACTGCTAAAATATTACAGGTCAATTCATTTCAGAAATTTCCTCCAGATGTTGTTGTGGAAAGCTAGGGTCTAAATCAGTCGTTCTCATTCCTGGTAGCACCTGAGACTCACCTGGGGAACTTTTATTTTATTTATTTATTTTTGTGAGGAAGATCAGCCCTGAGCTAACATCCAATGCCAATCCTCCTCTTTTTGCTGAGGAAGATTGGCCCTGGGCTCACATCTGTGCCCATCTTCCTCTATTTTATATGCGACGCCCCCACAGCATGGCTTGACAAGCAGTGCATTGGTGCGCGCCTGGGATCCGAACCTGTGAACCCCGCGCTGCTGCAGGGGAGCGCGTGCACTTAACCACTACGCCACTGGGCCAGCCCCCTGGGGAACTTTTAAAAGGTGATGTTTGGACTGCGCCCCAGACCAATTCAGCCATCATCTCTGGGGCTGGGGACTGGGCATCAGCATTTGTAAAAGCTCTCCAGGTGATTTTTTATGCAGCCAGGTTGAAAACCACAGATCTAACTAACACAAATGCTGGGTCAGGCTCCCTTCGTGGTGCTTCTTTTCAGAATATGCGGTGCATGACAGGCCCCCCACTGTGTCAGGATTCCACGAAGCTGCTGTGGTTTGGGCACTAGCCTTAATTCTTTTTTTATTTTCTCTTTATCTTTGAGACCTTATACGAGCTCTATAACCTCGACAATCCTCATTGACTGATTAAGTGAGGATAATGATATTTGCCCTTCTAACCTCACTAGCCTGTTATCAGGAGAAATGAGGCAATAAATGAGCAACTGCTCTGTAAACTGTCAACATTGTGCAAACATTGCTGTCACAAGCACGCTCACAGGCGCTGAGGTACAGCTTTGATCCACTGGAAAGAATTTCTGGAGGAACATTCCTAGTGCCATGGGTCAGGTGTGAATTCTTACATTCTGACTTAGCCGCAGCTTGCATTCTCTTAGTTCTCTTACTGGCAGGTCTGTTTTGTGAGGTGGGAGTCCAGCACTATCTGATCTCCCCATCTCAACTTGAACAAGAGGAAGCACAGTAAATGAACAGAGAAACCCAGGGGACTTCAGGGAGAGGGGAGGCCTATCCGGAGGGTGACAGAATTATGGAACTAGAGTTCCTGTGGTCGAGGTCTTTGCCGCTCTTCCTGAGGGCCAGGGAGTAATCAGCAGGGGGCTTAGCTGGGGTCTAAGAGCTATGTGACAGCAAAAAGAGGCAGCATAACAAAGAAATGCAGAGGCCCGCCCCGTGGTGTAGTGGTTAAGTTCATGCGCTCCACTTTGGCAGCCTGGGGTTAGCAAGTTCGAATCCCAGGCATGGACCCACGCACCGCTCATCACGCCATGCTGTGGCAGCATCCCACATACTGGGATGGGCACGGATGTTAGCTCAGAGCTAATCTTCCTCAGCAAAAAGAGGAGGATTGGCAACAGATGTCAGCTGAGGGCCAATCTTCCTCACCAAAATAAATAAATAAATAAATAAATAAATAAATAAATAAATAAATAAATAAAATAAAAAATAAAGAAATGCATGAGGTGATAACTGGCATGATAGAGGCGGGACACAGCCCCAGCTCTGAGCCTAGCAGAGGGCACAGCAGTGTACTATGGGCTCTGGCCTCAGGAAGCTGTCTGATTGGGGCAGATAAGGCCGGCTCCCTCAGAAGATAGTCAACAATTTCAGGCTGACTGTTATGACTCAGTGTTACTTATCTGAGACCCAGGCTGCAGTGAGGTGGTGGGGAAGGATGGACAGAGCAATGGCTGGGCATCAGAACTGGGTCTGAGTCCCAGCTCCAAACTCTACCACAACCTGACACTGGGCAAGATGGCCCATCAGCTACATCTCAGGTTCCTCATCTGTAAAGAAGAGTCTTGGTCTGGATCTAGATGGACTCTGAGCACTGTCTGAGTTTGTCCTGTGGAGGTGCTGAGGTCTGGGAGACTGGGGTGAGTAGTCATGGTCAGGGAAGGCTTTATGGGAGGGTGGGCCAGCTGGGCCTTAGGCGAGAGGGACACTTGGTCAGGCGGAGGTGAATGGAGAAGGCAGGGCAAGCAAGGAAATATGAACAGGGGCTCAAATGGAATGGACTTGGTGGGGGCTGAGGACAGTGGCAAGTGGCCTTGCTGTGGCCAAGGGTGGAGGAAGAGATGAATGGGGAAGAGTGGAGTCAGATTACAGAAGGCCTCAGACACCAGGCAGAGATGTTTAAATTGCCTCTATCAGGAAGGAAGGGGCTGTGTCAAGCGATTTGGGGCAGAGTTATGATGTGATTAGGCTTCTTTTTAGCAGGAATAATGTGGCCTGGACCTCAGAATGACTTGGATGGTAGGAAGCCAGGAACGAGGGAGGGCAGCTAGAAGACTCTTGTAACATTTCTGGCCTGGGGTGATGAGGCCTGGGGCGATGAGGCCTGGGGCTTGGCAGGAGGCAGTGGGTCCAGCCTAGAGCTATTTCTCAGGAAATATTGACAGGCCTTGGGGCCTGGCTGCATTCAAGGGGTGGGGAGGAGTGAGTCTCTTTGAGAAGTAGCATTGGCAGCTTTCCTGCCAGCAAACAGAACATCTCAGGGTGGCCTGCACTGGGAGGGTCAACTTCATCCTGGCTCCAGCTAAGAGATCTTAGCTCATTCTGGGCTCATTCTACTTGCCAGTGCCAGGCCCTGCGTTAGGTGTGGGAGACAAAGCAATTAGCAAAGCACAGTTCTTGACCCTCAAGCAGCTTCCAGCCATGTGAGTTTGGCAGAATCACATTTGCAGGACTCAATTGGCACTTGAGAACTACCAAATTGTTCTCATTCACCCATTCTTGCTTTATGGCCATGTAGGAAGTAAAGTGTTTGATGGATGCCAGAAAGCCTGCGTTCCTGGTTTATAATGATACTATCCAGGGGGCAGGTCCAGGTTTTGTGGGGCTTGAACTTTAATTAATTTGGGGGACCCTCTTTGGAAAATAATTCAAAATTACAAATATAAAATTGCTAGGCCCTGTCAGGGCCTCGAATTGGGGGGATGCAAGTGAGAAGCCCCAAAGCTTAAACCTCATCAGTTTCCCAATCTTATAATACCTAGCATTTATTATTTATTCTAAGAAGGTATTTTATTCTTAGTAATCCACGACCACCAACAAGGGGTGGGCATTAGTATCTGTCTTATGGATGAGGAAGCAGGCTGAGAGAGGTGAGTCAAGATGCCACTGCCATTATGCGGGGTGGTTTGGGGGGCAGCTGTGCTTTGGGCTGAGTCATCTGGCCTCAAGGGCCACCTCTGAGGTCCTCTTCAGTAGGTGATGGCAGCAGTCAGGCCCCTGAGGTCCCTGAAGAGGGCTGCCCTGGACCTAAGCCATCTCCCCCTGATTCCACTGTACCTTTCCTAGGCCTGCCCAGGGGCCCCCAGGATCCAGGACTGGGGGTGGGGTGGGGTAGGGGAGGGGTTGGACTCTGGCCAGCTCAGCGCACCACGTGTTGCAGGCTTGGTCCCAGGATGGTGGCTTATTTAGGCAGAGGGGCTACATACAACTGGGAGGACAGCAAACCCCAGGGGTGAGCACCGGCTTTGAAAACACGAAGACCCAAGGTCTAACCTACGACTGGATCTACGACTTCCTGGTTGTACAGTCAGGCAAGATACCTGGCCTCACTGAGTCTCAACTTCCTTACCTGTTGAATCCGGATACTAACCACTTCTTTGTATTCTGAGCTCATTACACGTCATCTTGTAAGGCAGTAAAGCTCCTGGTGGTGTCCAGCACACAGAAGCAATTTCTAAGAACCCAACGTTTGCTATCAGTCCTAGTAGCAGCAGTAACACCTCTGATTCCGCACCGCCCCTTCCCGGTTTTAAAGCTGAACGGTTTTCTAGGGATTCCTTCCAGCCTGGCTAACTTCCTCTGCGGAAGTGAAAAAAGTGGCACCTAGGAGGGGCGCCTAAACTGTCCCCCAGACCCCAGCGAGCCAGGGTGCCCAAGAGCAAGAGGCCCGGGGGATGGGGACAGGCTGGGGCCTGCGGCCCAAGTCGCGCCCAGCGGCGTGCGCCCTCCGGGAGAGCCGCAAGAACCGGTGACTCAGGGGCGGGCGCTGTGGGGTGTCGCTCTTGGTTTAGCAATACAACTCCACAGCCGGAGCTTAGGCCGGTCGGGCCAGAGGGGCCGCAGCACGGGTGGGACGGCGTGGAGTTGGGGGATGCAGCGCCGGTGAAAACCCAGGTGGGGCTCCGCGCTCGGCCCCCTAGGCCCGCGAGAGCTAGCTGGCGCGGGGACCGGGGTGCGAGGACGGCGAGGCCTCCGGGCTCCGGTTTCCGCCGGCACAGGCCCAGCTCGCTTTCCACGCCCGCTTCTGCCAGCCCCCTCCCAGCGTCGCCCCCTCCGCGGAACTCCCGGGGGCGAGCCCTCCTTTCCGAGGAAGGGAACCGCCCGGCCGTGGGCTGCCCCGACCGGCACTAAGCCCTCTCGGGCCGCTCGTCCCGGCCGAGTCGGGTGGTGCCTCCTCCCGCGCCCCGCCTGCGCCCCGCCCGGGCTCGGCGCCGCCACGCGTGACGGTGCGCGTCCGAAAGAGCTTCCCGCCTCCGCGCGGGCTCCCTACGTGGGGGACGTGCAGGGTGATGCCGGACAGAGGGGCATTTCGCAGCGTAGCCCACCCCCTTTCCGGCGCAGGAGGGAGAGGCCGCCGCGCCGCGCTGCAGAGGCGCGCGGCAGCCAATGGGCGCCGAGGAGGTGGGCCGGAGGGCGGCTGTTACCCTCCCGGGGACGGGAGCGCGGAGACAGGGAGCGCGCGAGCCGCCGCCGCGCCCCGGCCGTGGGGGAGGAGCCGAGGGGGAGGAGGAGGAGGAGGAGGAGCGGCCGAGCAGCCGCCGGAGGACCACTGCTCGCCTAAGCTGCGGGAAACCGACCCCGGCCCCACGCCTGCCGCCCGGCGTCCCCGACCGCCAGCATGATCGCCGCGCAGCTCCTGGCCTACTACTTCACCGAGCTGAAGGATGATCAAATCAAAAAGGTGAGCCCCCGCCCGCGCCGCCGCCCGGCGCTCGGGCCGCAGCGTTGCATTTCGGCATCCGCTCGCCGCCGCTGCCTCCATCCTCCCGCGCCCAGCTTCCCCTAGGCCAGCACTGGCTGGACTGCAGGGCGGTGGGGAATGCCTTCGCCTTTTGATTCTCCCCAGGATTGTGTGTGTGTGTATGTGAAGACCCCCGAGACGGGGCTGCTTGCTGCAGTGTCCTTGAAACGGGCCAGGGATGTCAGATGGGCCCCCGGGCCATGCGGGGAGGTGGCCATGTGGAGACTGGTGGGCCGGTCCGCAGGCCCTGTTTGGGAGGGTCCGAGCGCGGTGGGCGGAGAGTGGATCGCAGAGATGCTGGGGAGGTGAGCGCGCAGCAGGCTGGGGTGCTGGCGGGAGGCCAGGCATCCCATATTTGGGGTTCCCGGCGGAGCGCGTCGAGTACCCGGGAGAAGCTGTTACCCCGGATCTCCCAGCTATTTCGGCTGCTCCTTAATCTGGGGTCGGGGTGACCCGCCCGGCTTCCCGGAACGAGGAGGGGCGCGGAGGCCACCGGAAACTTTGAGCGGAGGCCTCAGGTCTGGAGCGGCATGCCTGAATGGAATTTTTTATTCCTTTACGTGACTACTCTCTTGAGCTGTAATTTCCAGGCAGACCAGGAAGCTCAAGTAAGAGACTGGTCTTTTGAGTCGGGCGGTGGCCTTGAGATGTATGCTTATGACATGTGTGTACTTGCACATGGACACATCTCCCTGAGGTGTTGCTGCCTTTGACGTCTCCCCAGCATAAAATACTGCCCGCTGGCAGGTCTTAAAGGTATATCTCTCCCTTATGCCAGCTTTGCCACCATGTTTTTAAGAAGCAGCCTAGAATGTAGGGAAATACGCCCATTTTATCAGAGCCAGGCCTGGCACAGGCCCCTGACCCACCCACACCCGGCATGGGTGACATTGTTGCTGGGGTAAGCTGGGATGGACTAGCAAAGTCAACCTGACTTGGGAGTTCAAACGAGGGAGTGCTACCTACAGGTGAGAAGCAGGAGCGGCAGGCCTGGATTTTCTGCCTGGCAAGCCACAGGATGTTCAGTTTTCATCACATCCACCTAAGACAGCCTCCTCCTCCGGCACAATAGGAAACTGGCCTGCTGAGGGCAGTGACCTTATCAAGGTCACCCAGTGAGTTAGAGGCAGAGGCAGGGCAGACCCGGTCTCCGCCTCCCTCTACTGGGAACTTGACCCGGGGCTCCTCCTGGAAGTCAGCTGAGGAGGAGGTGCTGAGACAAAGGCCCTGGGGATGCTGCTTGCATCCGGGATCCTGCACTGAGTGGGGACCAGAGTAGGGTAGTTAGGAGACAGGCCTGAGAAACTGCCACAGTCCCTCACGGCTATAAGTGACAGTGACTCGGGCATAGTCAAACTGTGGGACTCATGCTCACTCCCATGGAGCACCCTGGAGCTTCCTTCTGGCCACTGAGCTCAGGGAGCTGTCATGCCAACACGTGCATTTCCTGAGTTTTCTTCAGTGGTGTTGTGTGTCACTAATGTTCTTCCCATTTCACAGTGGGGAATTTGAGGCATGGATGAGTTCATTGCCTTTTCCCTGCACGTGGTGCCCTCTGTAGCTCAAGACAGCAGACCGCTTGGGTGGGGATGACCTTGTAAGCCTCCAGCATCCACACCCACCACCACCTGTGTGGCCTCCAGGCGCTGAGTTGGGTTGAGGTTTAGACTGCAGTTGGTGGGTAGACACTGTTTATCAGACACGCGGTGTCTGGTGTGGCCCCAGAGCCTTCCACTCCCTGTGGTGGCCTGACTCACCTTCTATCCACCGGGCTCCTGTAGGCATCTGAGTGTGTGACTTCTGAATCAATTGATCCTCATATCCCTCCTCCCCTGAGACTGGAGTTCTGACATTCCCTCCCTGCTCTCCTCTGGCCTCAGAAACTTGCTGGAAGAGGGTCTTAAGGCCAAAGCTTCTGCCAGATAATGTTTCTGGTCAAGGAGATTCTTAAAAACAAGATGGCCTTGCACCTCACTGAGGACTTCTTATGCTGCTTTCTATGGGGGGAGTGTGCGAATTCCTGCCAGGGGATCACCTTGGCCTGCATGATGGGCTGTGTGGCACTGCCAGCCGTGGGTGTGGTCCCCAGGAAGCTTCCTGGGCCTCCTAAGGACATAGCAGACACTTGTTCTGGTCGCCTAGTCAGCTTTCCCAACCCCCACCTGAGCAGATGTTGGGGGACTGCATCTGCTCTCCTGGGACTCAGGACTTTAAATTAGAGACCAGCCCTTCCTCCCCACCACTGACCATGAGAAAGGCAGGGTGGGTGTGCAGGACTCCAAGCTTTGTTCTTCCTGCAAGAGCTGGGCCCTACCTGCTACCTGCCAGGGACCCCACCTGCTGGGCCCTACCTGCTACCTGCTGGGGACCCCTCTGTTTAGTGAGGACAGTCCCCTCTAAACCTGCTGGTGTGGACAGCCATGATGATTCAGCCCTCTAGCCCTAGGCGCCTCTGGGGCTCCGGAAACAGCCCTGACATCCCTTACTAACTCTCATCCATCTTCTTGCCCTCTGGCCTGAGGGTTAGAGGAGGGAAGATGAGGATGGTGCTAGGAAGGTTTTCCAGGGTTGTGCTCAAAAATGATCATAAAAAGGGTATCATTTCTCTCCCCATGGTCTATAAGACATGTCGGTAATTCAACCTCATAAATATATCCTGGGTTGAAACAGGGCAAGTGTCTGCCTTCCTGGCGTGGAGCCCCATTTTCCAGACTGCGTCTGCATAATATTGGTTAATGAGGTGTTGTGAAAGGGTGTCCTGGTGTTAGACTAAAGTAAGCGCAAAACATGTATTTTCCTTTCACTCTTCTATTGCTTTTAGGAGGAAGAGGAGGCACGTGTGTGCTTGTAAAAGATTCCATTCATCAGAATCCCGGACATCTGCTAATTTTGCAACTAGAGGCTTGGTCTTTTGACCTCCAACTAACTTTTAACGTATCTCTCATCTCACCAGCTTCTTCCACTCAGTTTAGACATTAAGAGCCTGGAGGAGGGTGAAGGATTGCATAGTGCTCTGTTTGTTTAGGAAAGGAAGATGAGTCCAGCAAAGTCAGAACTTAGTCTCTAAAGAAGGACTACGCTTCCTTTCTCCAGGGTTGTCAGGATGATGAGCAAACACCAGTGGATTTTCTCTGGGTGGGATCCCCATGACCCTAAGTAATTCCCATTAGCAGGTGAACAAACAGGTGTGGTTTGTCCAACAGCCCAAACCCAGGAGTCCTCAAGTCCTGCCCAGGAAGGCAGGGGAAAGTATGCTTAGCAGTTCAAGGGTTACCCAAAGTCTATTTTCTTGGAGCCCATGCATCCCAGCTGCAAAAGCAAACATTTAAAAAATGCCCTTTCCTTATTGCTCAGGAGTGAGAGAGATGAGCATTAGAAAATTATGAAAAATGTCTCATTGATCTGGTGTTATACAGATATCCAGTGAGAACCTCACTGCTTGGTGAATCATTTCATAATCCCTGTCCCCTCTACCTTGGATGTTCCTAGGAGTTCCCCCCCAAGTGAAGCCCCAACACTTGATTTGGTTTGATAATTTGGGACTGTCGTGAGGGAATAAACTGGGGTGGTGGGTGGGTATGAGGGACTTTCACATCTGGCCGAGCCACGTGGTCCTCCCACGCTCCTGCTGTTTTCTGGAGCAGCATGGGCAGCTCTCTCCTAAGAAGACTGATTAGGCGTGACTGGTACTGTCTCCGTGTGTGTCTGCAGTCAGGGATTCCTGCCTGATAGAATTAGCCACTGGAGTCAGCTCTGAGCCTGCCTGAGGAGGCCCTGGGGGAGATACTGGATAAAGAGAGGCAGCCAGGGGCCGGCCCAGTGGCGCAAGCAGTTAAGTGCGCACGCTCTGCTGCGGCGGCCCGAGGTTTGCCGGTTTGGATCCCCGGCGCGCACAGACACACTGCTTGGCAAGCCAGGCTGTGGCGGCGTCCCATATAAACTGGAGGAAGATGGGCACGGATGTTAGCCCAGGGCCAATCTTCCTCAGCAAAAAAAGAGGAGGATTGGCAGATGTTAGCAGAGGGCTGATCTTCCTCACAAAAAAAAAGAGAGAGAGGCGGCTGAACACCTCCGTGTCCAGGAAGCAGTCGTGGCTAGACTGCTGGCACCGGCTTATTGATTTGAGGCCCTTTAGAATCAAATCCGATCAGGGAACTCAATCATTTCTTCAGAAAATGTTTGAGTCCTTTATAATGTGCAGGGTACTGTGCTAGCCTGGGGTGACAACTATAAACTTGGTGGAAGTGGTCCCTGTTCTCATGGAGCATAAATAATTATTTGCTGTGTTATAAGTGCAAAGCATAGAATGCTATGAGAGCGCATAGGGGCCAGTGGTCAGATCTTGAGTGGGAAATCACTAGTTTAGGAATTACTTAAAGCCAGGCTCTAGATGTACAAATGGGAATATCATACTTAGAAGCTTTGGTATACAGTACAATACTACTCAGCTATAAAAAAAGATGAAATCTTGTCATGTTCGACAACATGGATGGACCTTGAGGGTATTATGCTAAGAGAAATAAGTCAGTCGGACCCATCTGATTTCACTCATAAGGAGAAGATAAAAACAACAACAACAAATAAACACATAGATACAGAGATTAGATTGGTGGTTATCAGACAGGGGGAAGGGGGTTGGGAGGAGGGCGAAAGGGGTGATAGGGCACATCTGTACGGTGATGGATGGTAATTAGTCTCTGGGTGGTAGACATGATGTAGTCTACACAGAAATCGAAATATAAGGATGTACACCTTAAATTTATATAATGTTATAAACCAATGTTACCTCAATAAGAAAAAAGTTAAGAAAAGGAAACTTTGTAAGAGAGAGAGTCAAAGTGATAGTTAGCAAAATGTAGTTTTGCTTTCTTTCTTTTTGATGGTTATCTCTGAGCATCCTGAAACACTTGATGGATGTCATATCAGATATCAGTTATGAGTGTGTGTGTCTATACATATGTCTATCTAACAATACACACAGATATATGTACATGCATGGTTGTGTGCGCATGCTTTCCTTTGATCTTTCACAAACCATAGTGAGGTTGTCAGGACAGGAAGTATTATCCCTGTGCATTCCAGGGCAGCTCCCTCCCTTCTCAGCTCCTCCGGGGCATCCTGCTGCCTGCCCACCACTGCTGCCTGCTTCTAGCTGCAGATAGAAGGCAGAGATTGTATTCCCCATTTAGAAATAGGGACTGAGGCCCAGAGAGGATAAGTGACTTTCTCAAGGTCTTAAGAAAATCTGGAATGGAATCCAGAGGGCTATTCTTACTCCCTCTGTTTCTTTCTTCTAGGAGAAAAACCTGTCTTTGTTAATTTTAATGATTTACCTTGGAATCTGTATTTTAATTCTCTCCTGCACAAATCAATACATATGAGTTAATTTTTTATTATGAAATATTTGAGGTGCATAAAAAATATTGAGGTTAACATAACAAACACCTGTGTTTCCACTACTCACCTTGAGAAGTTAACAGACACAATTACAAATACATTACAGACACATCTGAAACCCCTTCTATGCCTGTCTTCAGTCCCATTCGTTTCTCTTTCCAGAGGTGACCTCTGTGCTGAATTTGATGTATTTCATTTCTGTGCATGTTTTTATACTTTTATTACGTATCATGTATCTATAACCAGTATATAGTGTTACTTTATATGATTTTATAGTGTTACTTTATATGGTTTTAACCGTTCTTGTAAATGGTGCTGTACTGTATGTATCCTTCTGCAACTTGCTTTTGTTTAGTTCAACATTCTATATTTGGGATTTTTTCCATGTTGATCTGTATACCTCTGCTTCATCAATTTAAACTGCTATATGCTGGGGCCTGCCCGGTGCTTAGTGGTTAAGTTCCCATGCTTCGGCAGCCTGGGGTTCGCGGGTTTGGATCCCTGGTGTGGATCCCTTTATACGTGGCAGGCGTCCCACGTATAAAGTAGAGGAAGGTGGGCACGGATATTAGCCCGGGGCCAATCTTCCTCAGCAAAAAGAGGAGGATTGGCAGCAGATGTTAGCTCAGGGCTAATCTTCCTCACTGAAAAATATAATTAAAAAAAAATAAACTGCTATGTGCTCTTACATTATGGGAATACACCACAATTAATTTATGTATTCTTTTGACAGGCATCTGAGTTTCTAATTTTTCAAGTTACAAACAGTGCCTCACTGATCCTTCTCGTGCACATCTCCTTCAGTACACATGCAAGTTGCCCTAGGCTCTAGACTGTGTATCTAGGGCGGGAATTGCTAGGTGGAGGAGTTGTGTGTATCTTCTCGTTTTCAAGATTTTGCCAAATTGCCATCCTCTGTGGTTGTGCCAGTTTACATTCCCGTTAGAAGTCTGGAGAGGTTCCTATTGTTCTGCACCAACCATTGATATAGTCAAAGCTTTAAACATTTTTAATAGATAATTTTTAAAGAGTCTGTTTCTTCTCAGTCACTTCCATTCACATTACAGCATTCGAGCTTAGTTTAAAATTAGCCGTTTCCTAGTTTACCTTATCAAGCAGAGCCCTCATTGCAAAGTATTACTGAGTGAAGTTGACAGCTCTCGTTGTGAGCAGTGCCAGCCCCGTTGACTGCTGCTGCTGAAACGTTTGCACAGTAACAAGGTGGGGAGTAGATGCAGAGAAAGCCTTATGAAGACTCTCTCTGGCCCCTTGTGCTCTAGCGTGAATCCGTAAAACTTTTCTAGGAATTAAAACACTCATGTGTGCTTTTGCCCACACACCCTCTCTCTTCCTGGGTGGATCCAGCCCGGGCAGGGCTGGCTTATCAGTCCCCTCACCGTGCCCAGCTCTGTTAGAGAAAGTTCAAGCCCGCAGCCTCTCTCAGACTATCTTCCGTAAAAGGAGAGTGTGGCTGTGCCCCCTATAGCAGGGAAAACTGAAATGTGAAGTCTGCAGCCCAGCCCTTTGCAAACGGAAGCCAAGCGAGCGGTCAGTGTGCGAGGCAGAAAAATGTCAGATCTGGTTCATCTGATTCCATGTTTGATCACAGGCTCGCGGATGCTGAGAGCTTGAGGCTACCTTGAGGGAAGGGCACGCTGAATGCCTCTGAGGGGCCTATTTAATTCCTAACATAGGTCTTATTTTAATTGAAGCCAGCAAGTAGTGCCTGTCCCACTGACTGCCAGGTACTGTGCTGAAGTCATTACAGCCCCATAACGCGCCTGTGAGGTGGGCACTGTTGTGATCTCCACTGATGGATGAGGACCCTGAGGCTCAGTTAACAGAAGGGCCAGCATTCAGACCCTCCAAGTCCGATGGTAGAGCCTCTGCTTTCTTTTTTTTAATTGAGGTATTTCTTTTTTTTTAATGAGATATAATGCATACACCATGACACTCACCATTTTAAAGTGTACAAGTCAGTGGTTTCTAGTACATTCACAAGATTGTGCAACCATCGCCACCATCTAATTCCAGAACATTTTCATCACCCCAAAAGAAACTCCATACCTGTTAAGCAGTCACTCCCCATTCATCCCTCCACCCAGCCCCTGGCATCTACTAATCTGCTTTCTTTTTTTTATGGATTTGCCTCTTCTGGACATTTCATATAAATGGAATTATGCAGTATGGGGGCCTTTGTGTGTGGTTTCCTTCACTTAGCATAGTGTTTTTTTTTTTTTAATAATTTTTATTTATTTTCCCCCCAAAGCCCCAGTAGATAGTTGTATGTCATAGCTTCACATCCTTCTAGTTGCTGTATGTGGGACGCGGCCTCAGCATGGCCGGAGAAGCGGTGCGTCGGTGCGCGCCTGGGATCCGAACCCCGGGCCGCCAGCAGCGGAGCGTGCGCACCCAATCACTAAGCCACGGGGCCGGCCCTAGCATAGTGTTTTCAAGGTTCCTCCATGCTGTAGCATGTATCAGTGCTTCATTCCTTTTTATTGCTCAATAATATTCAGTTGTATCTGTATACCGCATTATGTTTATGCATTTGTCAGTTGATGGACGTTTGGATTATTTCCACTTTGCAGGTGTTATGAGTAATGCTGCTCTGAACATTTGTGTACACGTTTTTCCTGTGTTGACATATGCTTTCGTGTCTCTTGGGTATGTGTGTGGGAGTGGAATTGCTGAGAGAGTCCCTGTTTTTATCCCCCTTGAGTAAGGCATTGTCTCCATTTAGAAATGAGGAAACTGAGGCTCCAAGTGGTGAAGTGACTTGCCGACGGCCACACAACTCATACGTGGTAGATAGGGACAGGAACACTGCCAGGTCCCCTGACTTAGGAACCCATGTTCTTTCTACCACACCACACCCAACTCTCTCATTTTATCGTTGAGGGAAATATCCAAGGAGGAAAAGAGCTGGGGGAGGGGCAGCGCTGGCGCAGGGCCCTCCAGGTTCCCGACTCCTGTCTCTCTTTCTTCCCCATCCTCCCCAGCACCGGCCCACTGGCTAGTGCCTGCCCATTCCCATTTCCTCACCCCTCCACCCTGCCAGCTGCTCAGTGTTGACCAACACCCTCCACTTGGGAAGGAAATTGGCCCAATAAAGTCATTTACAATGGAATGTTAGAGATTTTTCCCTGTTTTTCAAATTTCTTTCTGTACCCTTTCCATTTGTCCCCCCCATCCTTGTTTGCATTTAAAAGAGGACCCCCAGGGAGGGCAATGCTTAATCTTCAAGAAGACCCCCTAATGCTCCCTCTAATACCCACTCCTAGAGATTGTCCTGGCATTCTCTCCCAGCCTCTGCCTGGCCTTACTGTGAGCCGCTGATTTCCTTGATTGATTGACACATGGGGTTTGCCTTCAGCCATGTTATTCAATCTGTCCTCATTTCTCTGGTGATTCCTCCTGCCTTCCAGGACCCTCTCTGGGTGGTTGGGGTGAGTGGAGTATGAGACCCACGCCACCGTTGTAATAAAGACACCACCTCACCTTTGCAAAGTTTTGTTCCGTTGACAAAATACTTTCATATGCTTTTGTTAAGTCCTTCCAGCAAGCTTGGATGTGGGTATTTCTTCCTGCATCTTACATATGGGGCAGGTGAGCTTCAGGAAGTGGAATTGAGTGGACCGGGATAGGGTCACAGGTCTGTCTGACACTAGTGAGCAGCTCTTGCTGTGCATGCAGAACCAGGAGTGTGGTCCAGGGCTTCAGACTTCCAAAGCAGCCATCACCCAAGGCTCCCATAATGGGGATGTGACTGGAGCACTGGAGCTGTGCTGTCCAGCACAGTAGCCGCCGGCCACATGTGGCTGCTGAGCACTTGAAGTGTGGCGAGTCTGATTTGAGAGGTGCTGCTAAGTATAAATACACACAGGATTTTGAAGACTGTATGACAATGAGATATATGAGATAGCTCATTAATAATTTTTAAAATATTGATTACATGTGGGAATAATATTTTGGATATATTGGATTAAATAAAATGTTATTAAAATTAGTTTCACTTGTTTTTTTAAAATGTGGCTACTAGAAAATTTAAAATTGCGTATGTGAGGCCGCGTCCCACTTACAGCAACTGGAAGGATGTGCAGCTATGGCATACAACTATCTACTGGGGCTTTGGGGGAAAGAATAAATAAATAAAATTATAAAAAAATAAAAATAAAAATAAAATTGCATATGTGGCTTGCATTATATTCCAATTGGACAGCGCTCTGCTAGACAGTGAATTTTATGGCTCAGAAGTTTGGACAGAGGCATTCTGCATTTAAAGCAGCGGGTTCCTGTGGGTCCTTGAGCCTCAGTTTCCTCATCTGTAAGACCAGGAGGCTGGTAATCCATTATTTCTAAAGGATCCCTCCAGCTCGAGCAGTGTTGTTAGATGGCCATGAAGCTCACTGGGTCTCAGTTTCCTTATCTGTGAGATGGTATAAATGATTCCTGCCTTACTGTCTGTCCATTTATCCAATTAGAGAATGGATGTGGAAACACTTGGAAAGTGTACAGAGCTGTACAAATGCCAGGTGTTATCATTGTTCACCCAGAACACACCTGTAGGCACCTTGAGAGGCATGGTGGGGAGTGCAGCTTTCTGGATAGCGGAGGGTAGGTGGCCAGAGCTCCGAGCTGGGGCCGGGATCCTGGGTGCCATTCTGCCTTTGCCACTGTAAGTTTCTGAAAAGCCTGTGTTCTGAGCAATCCACAGAGCAGGAGGGCTCCCATGCCCGCCACACGTGAAGGCGAGAGGGCCGTGTTCATTGTAGCACAGAGGTGAAGTGACTTGCGCAGGGTTATAGAGCGAGTCCGTGTAGCTGAAGGAGGCCTGAGCTCTCTTGATTTTTAGCCAGGTGTGCTCCCCCTACCGCAGTGTTTGCACCCGTGGCGTGAGGGTCTGGTTGTCTCACGGTGAAAGCAAAACTGCCCCTCGGATCCTCTCTTCCCTCTTGTCTGGAGGTACGAGGGACATTGGGGCCTGTGAGTCTGGAGGCTGGCCTTGGCCCAACCCATTGACCACAGACCACGAGGCCCAGAACGAAGCCTGTTGTTCTTGCCCGGCCACATTCCAGGGCCGTGCTGTTCCCCTTGAGGGACCGGGTGCCTCCTTTATTTTTAGCTAGTTCAGTGTGACGGCTTTGTCCTCGTCCTGGGCAAGGGCTTGGTCTCTCTCACCAGCCAGGAGGCCCCTGTTAGTGGGTGCCGAGGTCACCAGGAGGACCTTGAGTGTGACCTCAAGGCCTTACATGGTCCTCCGAGCAAGAGGAGTCTGGGGATAAGGGAAGGAGCACTGAGCATGGAGTCATAGCTGGTGCTGCCCTGGTTTCTGGGTGCTTGGGGCCTTTGGCTCAACTGCGCGGGTTCAGGTTCCTCCTGTGTAAAATGGGTCGATAACACACATCCTGCGAGTGTGCAGATTGGACCAGGGCAGGTGGAAGTGCCCAGCATGCCGCATCTGCGCTTTCTGTTATATCTTGGTTCCCAGAATTGCAATTTCCTCATCAAAAATGGGGATCCCCCTGATTTGTTGTGAGTAAACAGAAGTGTTGTATGAGCAACCCCTGGTGCTTAATAGGTGCTTAGTCCACGCTCATTGAAACAGAATTAGCAGTTCAAAGGCACATATCAAATGATAGGTAAGGCACCAAGAGCCATGTCTGACCTTGAAAAAGAGACTGGGGCAGGGAACCTCCCGTGCAGTGATGTAGCGCGCCGAAGGGGTCCTCTCTGCTCTGGTGATGTTCGCACACACATCTTCCGCTCAGGAACCTCTCAGGTGGAAGTTGTTTTCCCAAACACATTTCCTCTGGTGACATTTAGGTATTTGGCAGTCTCTGGGAGACTTGGATAGTGGAGTGAGAATCCTGATTATCTGCAGGGCTCTTGTGTCCCTCTGGGCGTCAGCCGTGAGATGCAGATGTTGTAGGAACAAGGTGGGTAGAGATCCCCTGGAACACTCTGTACTCAGGAGAGGCCGTTGGCCCACACAGGTTGCCCTGAGGCTGAAGTGAGGGGCTGGTGCTGGAGAAGTGCTGGGCTGTTCAGGGAAGAGGAGTCTCCAGCTTTATCTAAGCCAGCAAACCCTTCTGAGACTCCTGGGCTGGGCTAGGCATCACCAGAGGCCTTCCCGCCCAGCAGGCAGCCACCCAGCCCAGACACAAAGGGGTGGGTAGAAGGCATGGGCCCTGTACCCCTGGCACTCATTGTCTAGCTGGAGGCGCAGGCCATGCACGTGTTGCTGTAGTGCCCAGGAAAGACTCTCATACTGCGCTGGGTCCGCCGGGGCAGATTAATTCCTACACGGTGACACCAAGGGCCAGGAGGATGCTGAGGAGAGCAGCAGCTGGTGTTGGGTGGGGCAGATCATGGCATGCCCTTCGGAGGAGGTGAGTTTGGAGATGGGCTTTGGGAGAAAGAAGGAGCGGGACATGAAGGGGCCAAACAAGCAGAGCGGACAGCGGATCTGTGAGGAAGAACCGCTGTCAGGGCCCCGGGCTGCCTGAGGAAGGCAGGAGGGTCCTGGGAGTGGATGGTTTCTGTGGGGAGCCCACAGGGTCCACACTTTCTCCCCTTGTGGGCAACTCCCTCCCTGTGACCAGCTGCTGAGAGCAGGACAGAAACATAGGTTCCTTGGGCTGCCACCTGCAGCAGTGCGGTGGGGCTGGGCAGCCCGAGGAGCCAGGGGCAGACAGGAAGAGGGGTCGGGAGTCTGCTGCGGGGCAGGAGGAGTGGTTGGGCTGGCTCACATCTCAGTGGCGAGTCTCATTGGGCCAGGACCTTTGGGCTTGCTATGGCTTTTGAACTTCCTTCCCGGGATTGTGTGAAAGGGGAAATTAGCAGATCAGATAACTTGTAGCCAGTAGAGGGTAAACGAGGCAAATCACACTAGAGTGGCATGCTTTCTGCAAGGCAAGGGAGTGTGCTGCTTCTGGAGTGGATGGAGCTGCGGCATTAATGCCACCCGTATTCCCACAGCTCCCTGCTCCAGGAAGCCCCCAGCCTGGGCTCTCCCTGGGCTGAGCAAGAGAGGTACAGAGGAATGAGCACAGGAACAGGGATTGGGGAGCTTGGTGTCCACCCCGGTTCTCTCGCTGACCAGGAGCCTCTCTGGGCTCTGATTTTTCCTTGGGGCATTGGAAGGGTTGATACCTGCCCTAGTTCTCCGGACACGATTGTTTAGGGACCAACACGTGAAAGTGCCATGCAGGGTAGAGAGGGCTTTATAGATCAAAGTCATGTGAACACACCCATGTTGTGGATGGAAAGACTCAGGTGCCTACGGGATGGCAAAGCCAGGGTCAAACGCTGGTGTCTACATTGCCCTGTCTGTGCCCCGTCGTTGAACCAGGCAGGGTCCTGAGGACCCTAGTATGGCTGCTAGTGTGAGTCTTAGAGGCAGTTCCCAGAGGAAATAGGAAGGTGGAGTAAGATTTCCAAGGAGAAAGTGTTTTTGATATGATTCCATGTTTGTAAAACAAAATTAAAAAAACCAGGCTCTGTGTGTATGAGCATTTTCTTAGGTGGGAAAAGTGTCCTGGGACACAAGCTCTGTCAGCAGGGCCGTCTCTGGGAAGACGGGGGGAGAGCTTGTACTGTTGACTTTTTTGCATTTGGTGGTGTTTGAATATTTTTTAATAATAAGTGTATATTACTTATTGTTATATTATAATTTGCTGTTAGTTTTTTAAAAGACTGGTAAAACAGTGCAAATATTTCGGAGGAATTTTGCCAGAATCTTTCATTTGCTGTGGTTTCAGGCATATTGCCACCTTCCTTTAGTTTTCTCTTCTACGAAATGGGTCGATGTTTGGTAATTAATGCATTTTTTTAGGTATTCAGGTAAAAGGAGTTAGGGACACATGCTTATGAGTTAGGCAAGGGAGAAAGGGAGATGGCCTCGCTTTTGGTCATTTAGATGGGAGGGTGGGAAATGATACTCGATGCTTACTTTGTTCTTGACGCATTATTAAAATTCTCCCAATAGCTCTCTGAGGTGAAAGTATTATTATCCTTATCTTAAAAGTGAAGAAAGCAAGACTCAGAGAGGTTAAGTAACTTGTCCAAAGTCACACAGCTAGTAAATGCAGATCTTGGATTTGAACCCAGCTCTCTTCAACCACAGCCCCGTGTTCTTCCCACCATGTGAGAAAGAATGGAGCATAAGGAGAAGCTGAAAATGAGGGATTAGAAGGCCTGGAATCTAGACCCAGCTGCCACTTATAAACCCTGTGACTTTATGTGAGTCATGGGTTTCAATTTCCTATACTTTCCCGCCTACCTTGCTGGGTCGTTAGTGGGAGAAAGGGAACTAACATATTGAGCACCCTGGCACTTGGCATTCATGAGCTCGTTTGATGTCTTTCTATGACATCCAAATGGAATAATGTATGTGAAAGTCCTGTGTATAAATGGCAAAGCCCTCTGCAAATGTGAGCTATTATTAAAATAATATAAATCACCCAGATCTGTTCTGTCCTGAGTCAGTGTAAGAAAGAGAAGTGAATCCGATGTTGCAATCTCTACCCGGCCCTTAAGCAAGCGTCCTTCTTAACCCTTCACTGCCAGCTCCCCCATGTCCTTTGCAAGCAAAGTGCCTGGCTTGGAAAGTTCATTTTAAAGGTCTGTGCTGAACACCTTCAGTCCCACCTGTTGCTCTGCCTCATTCTTGATCCTCATGGGAGAGTGGACTAGAGAGGGGGTAAAAATTTTCCGTGGCCGTGCCCCCTTCCACAGGGGGTCAAAATGCCCTGGTCACCAGTGGTTACAGTGCCTCCTGCCACGACTGGCCTGTTCACTTGGGCTTGTCCAGTCTTGAATTGTTTTTTGTGTGTGTCCTGCTGGGAGCAGGAGGTGGGGCTGGGGTCGGACACAGAAATGTCTGCGTTCAACCCAGTGTGGGGCCACTGGGTTCTTTGATTAGCTGGACGGCTCTGGGCCAGGGGGGTTTGGTGAGGCTGTGTTCTCTCTTCTTTTTTAAAAATTATTTTATTGTGGTTGTATTGGTTTATAACATTGTGTAATTTCAGGTGTACATTATTATATATCAGTTTCTGTATAGACTGCATCATGCTTACCACCAGGGGTCTAGTTTTTATCCGTTGTGTTCTCTCTTCTGATATCTCCTTCTGCCTCTGCTGCCTTCCAGCTCCTGGAGCTGCTGAGAGCTTCCAGGCCCTCTTGGTCTGCCAGAAGGACAATCCGGGACAAGTGTTTGCACAGTATTAGGGCACCAGTGCCCACCCTGTGCAGTGGATCTGGCTCCCACCCTCATGAGAAGGGCTGTTCCCTTCAGGCGATGGTGAAAGATGCCTGGGAGTCTGGATGGGGTTCCTCATCAGCCTCAGCCAAGCAGGACCCAGCTTAGCGTTTGGTGTCTGGGATCCTGGCACCTCCCCATTTCCTTCCCAGCCTGACCAGAGTCCTGCATGCTCATGCCAGACACCATATGCGAGAGTGAGCACTCGGGGGCCTAGGGGTTCCTCTCACAGACTCCTGGGAGCCCCCGTCCTATGACAGACATCCTGTGACAGATGTTCTGGAGGCTGAGGCTCGCAGCTTGAAGCCTCCAGAAGAGGTGCTGTGCTGTGCCCTCCCCGTCACCAAAATTAGGGCTGGGGGTTGAAGGGACAGGAGGGATTCTTTGCGCCCCAACGCTTGTCCAGAGCAGTGAAGCAGCAGTGTTTTGGAGGCAGCCTCCTAAGAGTAGGATTGTGGAAGTGTGAGTGTGTGAGAGAGGGAGGGAGGAGAGGAGAAGATCTGGAGATGTGGTGGGGGGGGACAGAAATAGGAAAGTCGAAAGGACCACAGGTGTCGGCCAAACCCCCAAAGACCAGAAGTTGCCTTTTCCAGGAATGCATCCCCCTGCCATCTCTCCCCTCCTGGGCTGCCGGCCCCACTTTCTGTAAGAAATAGCAGCTCTCTTACTGAGTTTCTTGCAGAGTGCAGCCACCCCAAGATCTGGGGCAGGAATGGTTTTCCTGACACCTTTCCTTCCTCCCTCCCTCCACCACTACCCATTCTCAGCCTCTTTCCCGGGTAGCTGGGGCAGTCCAGCCAGCTGCCAGACAGGGCTGGTCTAAGCGAGGGGAAAGAGGCCCCTGGGTCAGTGAGGTGCTGGCACTCTGGGCCCCTGGGAGTGTTCTGCAAGTGTCTCTTGAGGTGAGCTCTGCTCCACTGCTTCCTGGGCTGCATAAAGGGCCACAGTCCATACGGTGCGGGTCTGCTGAGCCCTGTACCAGGTGCCTACCTGGCTGGGCAGCGTGGCAGGTACCTGGTCAGCCCAGCCCCAGCCCCAGGATCTACACTGGTTCAAAGGCCCCTCCTGAGCACCTGAGGACCAGTGGAAAGGGCTCCCCTCAGCTTGTTCTCTTTCACATGAGATCTAGGAGGCCTCAAGTTTGGTTCCAGCTCTGCCCAAGTGGTACCTTCCTTTTGGCCCCAGTTTCCACATCTCTTCTGAGTGGGATTGTACCACGTGATGGTTCATGAACCTGAACCAGAGGAGAAACGCCCTCCCGCCATGGATGCTTAGGGGCCAGGTGGTCTTCTATGTCCCCAGCCTGCCTTCTCGTTTGAGCTTCTAGGCTATATTTGGGTTTGGCTTGGCTGCCCTAAATGTTGGGATTCTTGGATCAGTGTCCCTGTGCTGAGCTGCACCTTGAGTTTGGAGGCAGGATGGCAGTGGAGCTATAGAGAGCCCTGCCTTTTCTAGAAGCTTCTCCCTGTCTAGCTGGAAAACCTCAGCAGCTTTACTTGGAGAGTAAAGAGTAGGGGACCGGCCTTCACTCAGGGATGGGGACGATTGTAGGGAGAACATTTGACTTGCAGGTATGAGACCTGACTCCCCCGGTTGTGTGCTTTGAACTGATCACTTAGCTTCTTGGAGCCTCAGTTTCTGCATCTGTGAAATGGAGATTAAGAATATCTCCCTGACAGGGTCATTTTGAAGGTTAGATGACGTACTGCATGTGACAGCACTTGATATACTGTAAACCACGATATCATCATAAAATGTTATTCCAGCTTCCAGGATTAATTGAATTCCTCTTTTGTGCCAGGCAACCAGTGAGTTCAAAGGTCTGTTTGACATCTTTCCTTTCCCTGGGGAACTCACGCGTTATCAGAGGAGACGGACATGTCAATAGACTGATAATCATGGTGTAGGATGAGGAATGTAGCAGCCGAAGCACGTCCAACATGCTAGAGTAGCAGTGTGACCATTACTGCACGCTCTTGCCCCTGCTCACCCATTCTCTACCTGGCACACAGCTTCGTCTTTCCGAAACACAAGTCTCAGTGTTGAGTACTCATTGGAGTCATGCCAAGACTCGCTGTGCTTTGGGGTCAAGTCTAAATTTGTTTACGTGGTTTGTAAGGCCCTGCACGATTTAGCTCCTGACCGTCTTTCCAGATGCCTTACTTCTTACACTGGCTGCTCCATCCGTATTGAACTTATTTCTGTTCGTGGCACAAACCACCCTCCTTGCCTTTGGCCTCCACACATGCTCTTGCTTGTGCCTGGATGCACGCTGATGCCACCCCTCCAGGACGCCTTCTCTGGCCTGCACTCGGTAGACCCCCGTGTGCTCCCATGGCCACTCACGCACACATGTATCATGACTGCCGCTCCCCCACCAGACTGTGGGCACCATGGCCGCAAGGACTGCTGATCTGGTGCTGCCAGCCTTGGGGGTAGAACAGAGCGTGTCTCCTCCTGGGGCCATGCTTCTGGCAATTTCTATTTCAGTTCTCAGTGGTTTCTGATTGCCTTTCTTTGCATTGCTTTATCACGAAGGGGAGAGGAAAAGGTGGTTGTGGTTGGTAAAAGAGGGGGGGCAGGATTGTCTGGCCACAGAGGACATTGGGGGACTCCTGCCAGTGCCCATATTGTCCATGAGGCAGGAGACACGCAGGGCCTGGGGGAAACGAGGCATGGAGAGCAGAGTGAAAAGGCTGCCCAGGACCAAAATATGCAGAAATGACCAGGGACTGGGGACTTCGTGTCCTTAAGTCAGGACATTTCCAACCACCCTGGAAAGTGAGCACGAGATGCCATTCTCAGAAGCAAATCAGTGTCAAGGTCTTTTCAGCCTCATTGGCTTGTACATCTGTCTCTCCATCCACTGGGAGCCTTCTGTGTGCAGGGCTGCACGTGAGGCACTGGGAGGTCGGGGTGAATGGAGCAGACACTGCTGGGGTGACAGGTGCAGAAAGCTGTGATCCGGGCTAGGCCATGCCAAGAGATCGGTGCTGAGAGAGGGGTTATCTCCAGCTTGAGGGACTCGGACATCTGCAGGAGGAGGTGGCATTTGACTTGAACCTTGAAGGGTAGGTGAGATTTGGATAGCTGGGAGGAGAAGGAAGAGCATTTCAGTAAGAAAGCCCTGGCACCTGCCAGCAATGTAGAGGTGGTTTGGCCAGAGTTCAGAGAGCATGGAGCCACACCTGCAGAGCCTTGGTGCCTCAGACATGGGGAGGCATTGCAAGGCTTTGAGCAGGGGAGTGAATTGACCACGGTCACTGTTTAAGAAGGCAAATGTGGCAGTGGTGTAGAGGATGGGTTGGAAGGGAGAGAAATTGAAGATGGAAAACCATTGCAGTGAATGAATCAGCAATCAGGAATCCAGGCACATGGTTTTGAGGACTTTCTAAGCCGAGGAGTGGCAATAAGAAAGAATGATGAGACAGAGACTTCCAGTGAACTCCATGAGGACAAGCACCGTGAGGACAGATGTCTAGCCTACAGCCAGGCACATAGTAGGTGCCCAGTAAATACTTTTTGAGAGAATAAATGGGAAGATACTATAAAGGAAGAACAACCGATGACAACCCAGGGGGCCTGAGGTTAGGAGCCTGGGATCCTTGAGAATGGGGAACCCAGGAAGAGGAGCAGGTTGGGTCAGTCCTGTTGAGGTGAGGAGCAGTCTGACTTGGAAGTGTGGGCACGTCGGCCCTGGCACATAGGCATGGGAGCCTGGGCTGTCCCATACTTTCTGGGGTAGTGGGGTTAAGGTCTCTGTGCCTGCTGCCCCATGTTCTAAAGGGTTCCAGCCCTTTGGCCACCATTTCCACCTACCTAGAAGTCATGCCCAAGGAAACCCACCAGTATCACTGTCTCGCATTAGTAATAATAGCTGATGTTTATTGAGCACTTTCTGTGTTCTAAGTACTTCTCCGTCTCATTTGATTTTCCAACATTTTGTGAGTTAGGTCCTATTTATCATCTCAGTTTTTCAGTTGAGGAAACTGAAATTCACCCAGCTATTAAGGGATGGGGCTAGGATTTGAACCCCAGGTGACTGGCTCTGGAGCCCTCGTTCTTAACTTTTGTGGCACTGCCGTCTATGTGAGGATGAGCCAGCCACCTCTCACAGAGGGATGGAATCCTGTGGAGGTTTATAGGTGCCTCTGGCATGTACTTGGGGATCGAAGGGCAGCTTTCATGTAATATTTGAGGGTTGGAAGGGACCTTGGAGATGTCTGATTCATTTTACAGGGGAGGAAATGGGGCTCAGAGCATTTGCAAGCCTGCTCTGAGTGACATGGTTGATGGCACTTGAAGGACCTCCCATTGTGTGATGTGCCAACATGGGTATTCCAGTGCCCGTGGGAGCTGGATTGTCTTAGGCAGGCGGGCATCTCAGCCTGCCCTGTCCTGCCTCAGCCAGACTTGAGCTGAAATGACCTTCCTCAGTCTTGGTCTCACTTTCTTTCCTTCTCATCTTTCTTCCAGATTGACAAATATCTCTATACCATGCGGCTCTCTGATGAAACTCTGATGGATATCATGACTCGTTTCAAGAAGGAGATGAAGAATGGCCTCTCTCGGGATTTTAATCCAACAGCCACAGTCAAGATGTTGCCAACATTTGTAAGGTCCATTCCTGATGGTTCAGGTGAGTCTCTCACTTAGAGATTGGGCTCTGAGGGCTGAATGTTCTGTGAAGGCATCCTTCCAACTTTCATTCGTTTGTTCATTCCTTCATTCTCTCACTTGTCCACTCATTCATTCATTTACCATTCTATCCATCTGTACTCCCATCTATCCATTCATCATCCATCCATCCATTCATCATCTATCCATCCATCATCCATCCATCCATCCATTCATCATCTATCCATCCATCATCCATCCATCCACTCATCATCTATCCATCCATCATCCATCCATCCATTCGTCATCTATCCATCCATCGTCCATCCATCCATTGAACATATGTCTACTGGGAATCTACCATGTGTCAGGCACTGGGGATACCATGGTTGGACAAGACTGACCTGCCCTCATTGGCCTGACTGTCTAGTGGCTTGTGATAAGAAAGTGTAGTGTTTATGGATCTTACAGATGCTGTATGAGTTACTCTTATGTCTCCAGAATATGAAAGGCTCCAGCACAAATGAAGAGGTCATTTTAGGAGAATCCCTCCATCAGGGCACCAAGGCCTCCCTTCAGTACCCCAGATAAGTAGCCTAGTGGCCAAGTGGGTCTTGGACTTGGAGGGGAGATTCAAGTCCCCACTTGAACAAAGTTCATAGATGCTAATAGGTAGCCTCTAAAGCAGAGAAATGCCAAAGGTAGGTAGAATTGAAAAAACAAAATTATCCTGTTGGTCTGCATCCCTAATGGGGAGTTGGGGGCTCCTTGAGTATTGTCAGTACCTCTTCCCCAGGGGAGTGGCCTCAGTCCCTGTACTTGGCAGAGTGGAGGCTGGGAGGGCACAGCCTGGCCTGCTCACTGGAGGCTGTTCTGTCCGGCTGACCCACAGTTAATAGTTTGCGGGGGTGGGTGCTGGGCCTGCCCCAGCTTGGCACTCACAGGAATCCCACTCTGAACTGTGTTCTGTGCTCCAGGCCGAGGTTCACCTGCTGCATGTGGGAGAGGGAGAGAGATTATGAGGAGCTCGGGTTTCTCTTGGGGTGTGAGTATGCGCCCTGAGAGTGTGGCCCTTACACGCTCCCGCTGTTTCTTCCCTGCTCTGGAGGCTCCTTGAAAGCTGCGATTTGGGGCATCTGGCATGCAGCCTGCAAAATGGACGTCAGGAAAACTGCAGCCGTTGCGGCTGATGCTCACGAAAGATGGGCAAATGCATGGCTTGTTGGAGCTGACAGACCGCAGTGGGCAAGTCCTCTGTGCCTGCAGCGGCCTCCAGAAGTCCTGCGTGAGATTCGGGCCCTGACGGAGGGCATGTGCTCTGTGTGCTCTGTGGCCGTGCATGGGGTTTAGTTCATGCACACACATTGACTCTTAGATCTCTGATGTCTCTTGACTATTTAAAATCTACTCCACCTCCATAGTTTTGTTTTCCTTGAGGTCTTGGTGCCCAGCACTTTAGGTTTTAAATATCCACTGAAGACATTCTGGCCATCAGGGTGACCAGACTGTGGTGTGCCCTGGATTATGTCCTGCTGTCTTTGTAGTTCACTCCTGCTTTTTCCCAGGCCTGGTTGGCACCCGCATCCAGGAGCATTTGAGCTTTTCCGGGATTAGCGGAGTTCTGTAGGAGAGGTGTGGCTGTGCCTGCTACCAGCTGAGAGATGAGGACCGGGAGGGCCTCTGCTCCGGCTTTGCTTGGGAGAGCTCAGAAGGATGCCTCATGCCTGCAGGGCACCTGATCCTGTGTGACTGGCCCAGGGCTGACACATCTGAGGAGGAGATGCCTTCCCTTTCCTCCTGAACCCTGCCCTCAAGCCAGTTCCCCTTCCCGGACCGGATGTGAGCAGGGGGTGCTCTCCCTCACTCTTTTACTAACCGTTTACAGGATTGAGGGTCTCAAAGTGTCATCCACGTACATTAGTAATCTAGCCATGTGCCCCCATCAGCTACTCTTCAAAACAAGGCCCAGAACTCAGACTCATTTGGGAAAAACAACATTCTGCATCTCCCTCTTAGAGATTCATAACAGACACCAAGATGCTAAAGGCCCTGAGCAGTCCTGCAGGAAAGAAACCTCTTTAACTGGCTGCCTGCCTTTTCCCCAAACCTGTTGGATCCTTTCCCCCCAACGTCTGCTACCATATTTTATGTATTTTCAGACACTTTGTTGTTTGAATATCTCTGAAATCAGCAATGCATTGTACAATAATTGCATCTTAAAATTATTACTGGCAACATTTTTTCTTTCTTCATGTTACATAAAATAGTGATGTGTCTCAGTCAGTGGCGTCTTAAGTGTGATGGCATATGTGGTAATACGCCCATGTTGGGAAACACTGTCCTAGGGTTTGTGGAACTGGAGCCAGCAGCCTGGGCCCCGGGCTTCTTTTGAGCCTCTTTTCTGTGTTGCACATGGGGCCAAAGGTTTAGGGCCTCTCAGGAGCACAGAGTGGTGTTGAGAACAGAAGGAGGAGGAGGAGGTGAAATCAAAGCCCTGAACCACAAGGACCCACCCTCCTGTGCGCAGGGCCTGGGTCTGCCTGCCTGCACTCAGTGCCCTTCCCCTACCTACCCCAGCCCTCCTCGTGCCGCCATGACTATTTCTTCACTCTGTATTACTTTCCAAGGCTGCCGTAACAAGTACCATAAACTAGGTGGCTTTAAACAGCAAGAATGTACTATCTCACAGTTCTGGAAAATACAAGCCCAAAATCAAGGTGTCAGCAGGGCTGTGCTCCCTCTGAGACTCTGGGTAGACTCCTTCCTTGCCCCTTGTAGCTTCTGGTGGTGGCTGTCAATCCTTGGTTTCGGGGCTTGCAGCTGCACCTCTCCAGTCTCCGCCTCTTCACGTCACATGGCATTCTCCCTGTGTGTCTCTGTCTTCACGTGGCGTTTTCCTCTTAAGGATACCAGTCAGATTAGGATCCACACTAATGACCTCATCTTAACTTGATTACATCTGCAAAGACCGGATTTCCAAATAAGGTCACAGTTACAGGTACTGAGGGTTAGGACTTTCACATATCTTTCTGGGGGACACAGTGCAACCCATAACATTCCCTATAGCCCTTCTCCCAAGTGGCTGTTCCCAGTAGTCACGGATCGGCTCAGTTCATGTGCCGCGGGACCCACACTCCCTCTGGAATGGTCCCTGCAGCCTGCACAGACATTGACATTGGTGGCAAGGCCTTGGATACCTGACCCCAGTCCAGTCCCTGCCCCTTTGTGACAGCAATGTCTCCACCTCCACCTTCCCTGCACTACTTTATCAGCCAAGAACCAGGAGGTCCCCTGGATCAGAGTGTGGGTCTCTTTCATAGTAAACCATGGTGCTGTTCTCTTTTTGAAACATTAATCACTGCTTCAACTCTGTAATTAGTCAGCGATAGAATTAGTGGTAATCCCAAACCACTGAAGGATAAATTGGACTCTGCGAGGTGGAGAGATGCCCCTACCCTTTAGTGGTGATGTGACTTCCAAGTCAAAGGGAGAAACAAACCTTTCCTTTCCCGCTGACCTTGACCCTGGTGGACCGGACTCAGAGTTTTGAAACTCTACCGATTTTTTGGAAATGTGTCAGCCCATTTTTATTAATTTTTTCTCCTTTAGACATTTTTTTATGGGCAGTGATTTTTCTTTAATTGCTCTTCAGTAATCTATACATTCATTTTTTAAACCCTAAAGTGGCTTTTAGCTGCTGCATATCCTTTTTGGAGTAGCAAAGGTATGAATAATAAATAAAAGAAGGAAGATATTGAAGACTTTTTACTCTGGTGACTTGGCTAAACAGCAGTTCCAGAAGTCTTCAGAGCTGCCCCGTCCCCAAGGAAGGATAGCTGCCCTCTGTGTCCAGCCTCCCTCAGAAGAGCCGGCTCACTCCCTGTCTCTTTCTGAAACCTCCCCTTTTTTCTCCTTTATCACTAAGAATTGGAAATATTGGAAACATCAGTTGCTGTAAGCTTTTTGAGGGTAAATTGAGTTGAATATTTCCTTGTTTCTGTTTCATGGTTCCTAGCATGCTCTTTACTCAAAGGCTAAGTTAAAAAATATTTCATGTGCGGTTTGGTCACAGTTAATTTTTTGGGCCCTAAATACATATAGTACTACTTTCCAGCCAAAGGAAGTCCCACGGCATTTGGTCTGGTCACGTACCTTACTCTCAGTTTTCTTATCTGGAAAGATGGTTGGATTATCTCGAAAGTTTTCTCCATCTGTGAAATCTCCTGTGTGTCTAGCGTTCTAGTTGGGTTTCTGATGAAGGTGTCGAACTCTCATTGCTAGGTGGATTGCAGACAGGAGGGAATGCCTTTGTGTCTCCTGTACGGAATTTAATTCACTGAGCAGGGCAAAGGCAGGCGTTTCATGAAAGTGGAGTTTTTGTTTGCCTTGTATTCCAGCGCAGGCCTGGACTCAAGAGAAACATCTGTCTCTGTGTTTGTTTTCCATTATTTGCTGGTAATAATGGCTGTCATTAGAAAGTGGAGAGTTGCCAGGGGCCCTTCAGATGTTTTGTTTAATGAGCCTTCTCTAGAAGAGCGGTTCTCCAGGCTTCAGTGGAAATGGGAAAGTTGCAAGTAGGAGTCACCAGTGGTGGAAATGGAAAGTTGAGGCCAGAGATTTGAAGCGGAAGTTGGAGGGAAGCCCACCACTGCAAAAAGAAGCTGAACTTGAAATTAAAGGAAAACAAATAAACTAAAAACCCAGAACACTGGATTAATCTCTGGCTCTGCTGCTTATTATCTGTGCGACCTTGGAGAAGTCACTTAACTTCTCTAAGCCTCCATTTCCTCATCTGTAAAATAGGCGTGATAATTCCTGCCCTACCTGCCTCAAAGGCTGTCAAGAGGATCAAATGAAAGTGCTTTGGAAACTGCAAACCACTGTAAGAGTTACAGTGGGTCATTGTCCTTCTCATCATTACTGTAATTTAATAATTGACTTTGTAAGAATTCTTTGGGAAGGCCCTTTCTACCTGATGCAGCCAGTGAGAGGACCCCCCCCCCCCCCATCATGCCTGAATGTGTAGGTCCAGCCATGGAGGAAGGATCCAGAGTTTTTCAGTATTCACTGGCATCCCTGTGATGTTATGGGAAGAGGAGGCAGAAAGAAGGGGAAAGGAAGCAAAGGCAGGCTGTCTTCACCCCCCACCCTGACACCCCACACAATGTGGATGGGCCCACCTCTGGTTCCTCTGCAGTGGGGTGACTGGACACCACAACTCTGAATCGGGGAACCAACCTGAGACAAAGGGGATTGATAGGTCCCCTTTGTTATGGAGGGCAGTAGATATTTGGGGGACTCATTCCCTAATAAAGAGTATTGAACTTGGGAGCCTTCTGGTTGTACCTGAAAGAAATCTGACTCAAATTTGTATAAGCAAAAAAGGTAGGGGCTGGCCTGGTGGCATAGCAGTTAAGTTTGTGTGCTCTGCTCCAGTGGCCCGGGGTTCACCGGTTTGGATCCTGGGCGTGGACCTACTCACCGCTCATCAGGCCATGCTGAGGCGGCGTCCCACATAGAAAAGGTACAACTCTACAGCTATGATACACAACTATGTACTGCGGCTTTGAGGAGAAAAAAGAAAAAGAGGAAGAATGGCAACAGATGTTAGCACAGGGCCAGTCCTCCTCAAAAAAAAAAAAAAAAAGACTTGCTCAAGCATGACTTTTGGGGGAAAAAAGGGAAAGTTCTAGGTTCGTATGACTGGGAAGTCTAGTTGTAAGTTGGCTTCTGTATCCAGGACTCACCTGTCTCTTATTTTTTCTGACTTTGTGATCTTTGTCTTGGCTTCATTCCTAGGCCACGTCTCCCACCTCTTCCTTGTGGTGGCAGAGATGCCCCGGCAGCCCACGCCGACACCTCACCTCAGATCCTAGTGATCCCAGTGATGGTCTTGGAGAGGGCGATGATTGGCTAACTTGGGTCATGTGCCCATCCTGAACCAATCATGATGGCCAAGGTGGGAGATTCTGGATGCTCATGGATCATGCATTGGTCCCCCTGGAGCTGGAGCAGGGGGTCAGCCTCACCTCCAACCTCATGGACCAAAACCAGAGAGGGTAGTCATCTAAAGAGGTGCTAGACAGCCAACAAAGTTTACCAGAAATTTTGTTGCCCTTACCAGAAGCCATTCCTTGGTGTCTTTTGCCTGGCAGAGAACAGGCCATGCATCTGACCCATGCAGTTCTTACTGAACTAGCAGCAGGCCTCAGTACTGGGGGAGGGAGGTAAGCATATTAAATTGCCCTTGCCTTCAAGTCGCTTATCATCCACCTGAAGCAGATAAGACATACACATAAAAAATACTGAGCATTACAGTATTTGCAAGTATAAGCGTGACTAAGAAAAGGGAGGGGCCCTGGTCTTGCCTTAGGTGTGACCATGAGCAAGTCATTCAGCTGGTTTGGTTGGAGCTTCCTTATCCATAAACTGAGACAGTGAGTTAATATTTGTCCCATGTTTCCTGAGCTGCAAATGTGATTTTCAGAAGAGGTGCCAACTGCCGTTTCTTTTAACAATCACAAACCCACCCTGGAACCAGGGTCACTTCTCTGGGAAGGATCAGGCTGCACTGGACTTGACAATGACTGCTTGTAAACCGCCTTCAGGGAAAGGGCCCCTTCAAATCCGTCAACTCCCACTGGCGGGTGTGTGGAGTATCCAGTATTCAGCGTTGTCCTGACATCTCAAGGACACCTTTTCTGGTCACCTTCTCTGACCCTAACACCCTGGGACCCCGTTGACCTGTGCTTGTTAGAAAAAGGAGCAGTGGAGAGCTGGGGTGGGCAGACCACAGCAGTAGGCTGGGACGGGGCAGGGCTCTTTGCAGAGCTGCAGAAGTGGGGGCCAGCCCCATGCACCCTGAGGCCAGGTTCCTCCTGGATCTACAGGCAGCTGAGGTCATTTTCACTTATCCTGCGTGAAAAATTTTAGGTCTAGGTCCTGCAAAGGTGCTGCCCGACACCTGACCCCTTCCTGTGTGAGGGGCGGAAAGCTCCTACCTGCTCTGTGCTGACGCTGGCACCAAGAAGCAGGAGTTCCCCCGCCAGCACCTGGAACTTGAGCACAAGAACCTGCTTTTACTTTAGGCCTTTGATTCAGTGGAAAATGAGACTTTTGACCAGGCTGGCAACGGAAAAATTTACCATGCTATTTTTTTAAAGTGATGATCAAAAGCCAGTGCAAAACATGAAATAAATGTTTATTTAAACATTAAAACAGTAAATAAATTAATTAAATAAAAATGTTGAAACAAAATTAAAAACACCCATGTTTTCATCCTAGCACAGCATTCGCTTTTGTGCCTATTATCTTCCTACGCACAAGTGGTTTAGAGTTGTTTACCAGCCTTAGTTTTCATTATCTTCACTAAAGCAGAACAAAACCAAAAGCTGCAACGAGTCATGGATGGTGAAGAGCCCCCAAAAGAAATGTAGCCATTCCTGATGTGCTGAAGTGTCACTCTGATGCCATCCTTGGGGATCTTTGTCCCCGAGGTCTGTCCAAGAGGCAGTTTTATGCAGTGGTTATGAATTGGGGCTTTGGATTCAAATTCTGGCTCTGCCACTGCTGGTTGTGTGCTTGGGCAAGTTACTTAATCCCTCCCAGCCTTCCCTTGCTCATCTGTAGAATGAGGATCATGACAGTACCTACTACACAGGGTTGAGAGGGTTAAAAATAGAATGATGCATCTGAAGCAGTTGGTGACTGGAGTGCAGAAAGGCTCACTGAATGTTAGCTGATGCTGAAATGCAGTGCTCTTGATGTTCTTGTAATTAAGCCTCCTGAAGGGAGCCACCTCATGCTGAGTTCAGTTTTTTAATCTGATAGTAGTGTAAGCACTGTGGGGGTTAGCATTTTGATGGAAGCCCAAAGAAAACCCTAAGCTGCTTTGAACAGCCCACAGTCTGGGTCAGAATTTCTTATAACTCTATGGCACCTGCTTCCCAGCATTCTCCCTTGGTCTCTTTTCTTTGGACCATAGAAGCAATTTAAAAACAGCAGCATCATGAATATAATTCAGCCATAAAAAGAAATGAGGTACTGATAGCTGCTACAACATGGATGAACCTTGAAAACATGGTAGGCGAAAGAAACCACAAAAGACCACATACTATATGAGTCCTTTGATAGGAAATATCTGGAATAGGAAAACCTATAGAGATATATGGTAGATTACTGGTTGTTGGTGGATAAGGGGGGTTGGGAGGAAATGGGGAGTGACTGCCAATGGGTAAGGAGTTTCTTTTTGGGGTGATGAAAATTTTCTAAAATTAGATAGTGGTGATAGTTGCACAACTCTGTAAATATACCCAAACCCACTAAACTGTACACTTTAAAATGGGTGAACTAATGATATGTGAATTATTTCTTGATAAAGCTGTTATTAAAAAAAGCAACCAACCAGTGGCATAACTGCTTCGTGATTAAGGAACAGCAAACAGAGGTGCGGTGAATGAATGAATGGGCCACCAGTCCCTGTGATGAAGGGCTACCAAGCATTCATTCAGTGTCCTGAGTGCCAAGGGGAGATGCAAAGAATCCTAAGTTGTGGTCCTTCCCTCGAGGAACTTCCCTCAAGAGAGGATAAACAGTATATTCAGTGTGAGAGTGCTTTGGTTTGTTCATTCATTCCTTTACACCCTCATTAGTTCAAGTATTTGTTGAGCTCTCTTGCTGTATGCCAAACACCATTCTAAGTTCCAGAAATAGAGCAGTGTGTCAGAGCTTACAACTTGGTGGAATCAAATACAAAGATGAGTCAGCTATAATTTATAAAAGAGAATGCTTTATTTTTTTAAAACCAACCATTACTTTAAAAAAAATAATAATGAAAAAGCTCAAGGGACCTAGAAGAGCCAAAACAATCTTGAAAAAGAAGAACAAAGTTGGATTCACTTCCCAGTTTCAAAATTTACTACAAAGCAACAGTAGTCAAGACAGTGTTGTACTGGCATAAGGATAGATCAATGGATCAGAATGGAGAGTTCAGTATGTCAATTATATCTCAATAGAAATGGAAAAAAAAAAAGAATTGCAAGTTCAGAAATAAACCCATAAGTTTATGGTCACTTGGTTTTTGACAAGGGAGCCAAGACTGTTCCATGAGGAAAAGATCAGTCCATTCAGCAAATGATGCTGAGATAACTGGATATCCATCTGCAAAAGAATGAAGGTGGACCTCTACCTCATACTACATGCAAAAGTTAAAATGAATCAAATACCTAAATATAAGAGCTAAAACTATAAAACTCTTAGAAGGAAACATAGGTGGGAATCTTTATGACCTTGGATTTGGCAATGGATTTTTAGATAGGACACCAAAAGCACAAACAGCAAAAGAAAAAATAGATAAATTGTACTTCATCAAAATTAAAATCTTTTATGCATCAAAAGTTACCATCTAGAAAGTGAAGGGGCCACCCCCGTGGCATAGTGGTTAAGTGCACGCTCCGCTTCGGCTGCCTGAGGTTTGCAGGTTCGGATCCCGGGCCGGACTGACACACCGCTTGTCAAGCCATGCTCTGGCAGCATCCCATATAAAGCAGAGGAAGATGGGTTCAGATGTTAGCCCAGGGCCAATCTTCCTCTGCAAAAAGAGGAGGATTGGCAATGGATGTTAGCTCAGGGCTGGTCTTTCTTACCGAAAAAAAAAGAAAGTGAAAAAACCCACAGAATGAGAGAAAATATTTGCAAGTCATATATCTGATAGGAACTTATATCTAGAACATAAAGAACTCTTGCAACTCAACACTAAAAAGACAAATAACCCAGTTTTTAAAATGAGCCAAGGATCTGAATAGACATTTCTCCAAAGAAGGTATATATGCATGGCCAATAAGCACATGAAAAGGTGCTCATTGTCATTAGTCATCAGAGAAATGCAAATCAAAATTTAAAAGATGGGTAATAAAAAGTGTTGAGGATGTGAAGAAGTTGGAACCTTCATGTATTACTGGTGGGAATGTAAAATGATGTAGCTGCTTTGGAAAACAGTGGCAGTTCCTCGAAAAGTTAAACATAGGTTACCACTTGACACGGCAATGCTACCTATAGGTATATACCCAAGGGAAATAAAAACATAGGTCCACACAAAAACTCGTGCACAGATATTCATAGCAGCATTATTCATAATAGCCAAAAGGTAGAAACAGCTCAAATGTCCATCAGCAGTCGAATGGGTAAATGAAATGAGGTATATCCATGCAGTGGAATATTATTTGGCCATAAAAAGGAATGAAGTACTGATACAGGCTACAGTATGATGAACCTTAAAAATATTTTTCTAGGTGTAAGAAGCTGGTCACAGAAGGCCACGTACTGTATGATTCTATTTATATGAAATGTCCAGAATAGGCAAATCTATGGAGACAGAGTAGATTAATGGTTGCTTAGGGCCGTGGGGGATGAGGGACTTGAGAGGTAATAGTTAAAGGGTATAGGATTTCTTTTTGAGGTGAAGAAAATGTTCTAAAACTGGTTTGTGGTAATGGTTGCATAACTGAATATGCTAAAAACCATTGCATTGTATACTTTAAATGGGTGAATGGTATGGTGTGTGAATTATATCTCAATTGATGCTATTACCAAAAAACATAATACTAAAGATGCTTCCCTAGGAAAATGAGATGTCCAGAGCAGACTTGTATTTACTGCTGTAGGGCTGAGCACTTAGTGGACCACTGAGGCTCAGGATGGTGGGGTGGCTGTCACCTCTGGCAGGATATACCTTGGGATAGTGGGAATGTCACCTTAGCAGCAGAAGTCAAATTAACAGATTTTAACTGAGTTTTGGGGAGCATGTTGGGGGATAACTAATGAGAAACAGTACAGAATGTTAGATGGTGGTTTAATGGTTTGGAATCCTACCCATGGCCCCCCGCCCTGGTGCTATATGGTGGTCTCGCATACAGTCCCATCATCTTTCTCTGTCCCACTGAGGCCCACCCCAGTTACTGCACACATTGGTCTTGAGGGATGTAACCGTATCAAGCCAGTTGACACTTATGTGACCAAGAGGGACTTCTGTTAAAAACATCCCCTGGGTGGAAACAGCTCAAGTGTCCACTGACAGATGAATGGATAAACAAATGTGGTGTGTACATACAGTGGAATATCGTCCTCAAAAAGCAGTGAAATTCTGACACGTGCTACAACATGGTTGAACCTTGAAGACTTGATGTAAAGTGAAATAAGCCAGACACAAAAGGACAAATACTGTAGGATTCCACTTATATGAAATATCTGAATAGGTAAATTCAGAGAGACAGAAATAGAATAGAGGTTACCAGGTACTGAGGGGAGGGGAGATGGGGAGTTATTGCTTAATGGTGATAGAGTTTCTGTTTGAGGTGATGAAAAGTTTTGGAAATAGATAGTGGTGATGGTTGCAGAACATTGTGAATATACTTAATGCCACTGGATCGTATACTTAAAAATGGTTACAGTGGTATATTTTATATTATGTATATTTTACCCCAATTAAAAAAAAATCCCCTGGGGAATAAATGGAGCCCTGGCCTGGTTGTAATCGGTGTCTGAGCTGACTTGGAAGGAACACAAGGCATGGGATGACCTCCGAGGTAGGGTTTCTCTGAGTTTAAATGCTATTTTTATTTTATGGATAGCAGTGTCATTTTTGAAAAAGGAATTAGAGAAAGATGGGGTGGGACTTTGTACTTAATCAGTCCTTCCATTCCCATGTTAGGAGTGAGAACGGGGTTGCTTGCAGCTGTCTGCCTGACGTTGCCAGGCTGGGAGAGGGTTTCTCTTGTCCCCTCTTCCAGATGCGGAAGTGGTCGCACGAGCCGCTGGCTGAAAGTGCCCTGCGGCGTGGGGAAGCAGGTGGCCGGACCCTGCCGAGAAGCGGCAAAGCATGTGGCCTTCTTGTGACACTGGAATCTGATGCAATACCTGTTGTCTCCCTGAACAGAAAAGGGCGATTTCATTGCCCTGGATCTTGGTGGGTCTTCCTTTCGAATTCTACGGGTGCAAGTGAATCATGAGCAAAACCAGAATGTTCACATGGAGTCCGAGATGTATGACACCCCAGAGAACATCGTGCATGGCAGTGGAAGCCAGGTGGGTCTCCGCTTCCTTCCATCAGCCCCAATGGGCCCGGTGTCAGGCCCTAGGGTACCTGCAGGAACCACACCCCAAAGCACTGGTGTCCTGCACGCCAGGAAGGAGTCCATCATAGGTGCATGTGGAGAAGGACTCCTGGGCGGAAGGGTGTGACAGCCTGAAGAGACCCCACTATCCGAGTTTACTGGTGGGTGGAAGGGAGCTACTGGAATTTTCACAGGGTGAAGGGTGTGAAGAGAGAGGCCCAGCAATTCTGTTGGGTAAGTGCATTCATCTCCTTAGGATCCTGGGCTTGGTTCCCCAGCGTAAGTTTAGCAGACAGAGCCCTGGGTGAAAACACCCCTCTTTCAAGTCATTGTCTTCCTCACCCAGCTCACCAAAGGCCCAGGCCTCATAGGGTATGGCTGTCACCTTGTGGGGCAGCAGGAATTTGAGTGTACAGCCCTAGGGCTATTCAAGGTCTCCTGACTACCTGATTTAATAGCCTCCTACGAGTCCTTGGCACAGAAAACAGACAGGAGGGCCTTGCTTGGGAAATCACTGTCCCCTCCTCTCTCACTCAGTACCTGAGCCCACTCCCCTTCAAGACACCCCCCACACTGCGAGGGCTGCCTGCCTTTGCTGGCTGAGGGCCATGGCTATGCTCAGGGAGGGCCTGTCCACCCTTGTCCCGCCCGTCTGGTTGCAGTGGGTGGTGGGCCCCTAGCTCACTGAGGACACTGTATCAGGGTTTAGGCAGCCCCTCGTCAGGTATTCAGTCATTTCTGGGTCCTATAAGCCCGTCGTGTGTGGGAGCCACTCCCCACCCTCTCCCGTAGACGTTCTGCCTCCTCTAGTTTGTAGCTCGCCTCCTGAGTCATGGCTGCTGGCCAGGACACATATTCAGAGCTCGCCAAATATTTATTTTAGGGAGGATGTGTTCACGGCAAGGTTCATGACTAAGTTCTCCAGAAAACTCATTTGTTCTGGGCTGGACTTTGAGATAAGACCCAGGAGTCTTCTCCTCTTGACTCCACTTTGTTTCTAAATTAACGTGGGTGGGACCTGGAGCAAGCTCTCTGCCTTTTCTTTTCCCAAGAGAAGAGGGCTAATCCTGGCCTTTAACCTGCTCCTGCAGGTTTGGGTTCGGAGCTTTTTAGACCATGTCACGGTGAGCATCGAAGGTGACACTGTCACTAAAAGAGAGGAACCGTGTTCAGTCAGCCACTGAAACGGGTGCATCACTCATTGGGTGGCCCTGCCTGGAGGTTCCCCTGCTTATCCCTGCTTTACTGGGCTGCAGAAACTGGCCTGTTCCCACAGTGTGTGCATGAAGGCTGCCAGCTGGTAGGTCTCCTAGTCCTGCTGGTGGTTGCTGTGCTGCTCTCTTTTGCAGGTCACCAGCAGCCTCAGGTTGGCATCCTGCTCTTTCCAGGCAGAAAGTACTGACCTGTCACTCTATTCCCAGTGGTCCTTGGGTTGAGCCCCTCTGTCTGCTGCCTTTACTGTCCAGACTCTCCCCCTGGGCTGCGGACATTCCTGTGTGCTTGGCCTGACCTGTTAGGAGCGGGGTTTGTAGATGAAAGGGGTTCCCCCCCAACAGGCGCACACTCACTGCATTCACTTCCACAGTGAACAAACACCTCCTTCTTACTGCTGCCCCCGGGACCTCGTCTCTCCCAGCCTCTGACCCCATCTTTTCAGCCCCAGGGTCCCTTTGTTTCCTCCTTTTTCTTCCTCTGCCCCTTTCAAGCAGTCTGCAAAGAAAAGATGATGATGGAGATGATGATGATGATGATGATGATGTAGTATTATTATAGCAAATCCATAGTGCTTGTTATGTACAAATCACTGATCTAAGCACTTTATATAGATTAGCTCACTTAATCATCACAACAACCCTACAGGGTAGGTATTATTATTATTATTCCCATTTTACAGATGAGAAAATTAAGTCTTAGATGTTAACTAACCAGCCCGTTTGGTCACACAGCTCGTAAGTGATAGAGCTGGGATTTGAACCCAGGCAGTTTGACTCTAGATGTTACAGTTTTAGCAATGTGGAACATTCTTAGGCTGACTTTTGTCTCTGTCTTTATTGTATTTATTTATATTTTTATTTATTTAAAATTTTTTGATGAGGAGGAAATATGAGGGCTGTAGGCAAGGAGAAAGGTCCAAGGGATGAGGGAGAGGGTTGGCATTTGAAGAACAGGGATGAAATAGGAACCTCTCTTCCAGAAGTTTGGTGTGAGGTTAGAAATAAGTATTAGTGGCCCATTTTTCTGAGATCTCCTATCGATCTATGGAGTATTCTGGTAAACCAAGGGCTCCATTCTGCCCATGAAGCAACTCAGACTCACAGACTATGAACAGTGCTGAATTCTCGGGGTTGTGATCTCATCTTCTGTAATGTGCAGGAATTTTTAATAGATTTTTAAACCTTTTATTTGAAATACTATTAAACTTACAGAAAAGTTTTAAGATGAGCACAAAGAGCTCCCATATATACCCTTCACCCAGATTCCCCAATTGTGTTAACTGTTTGCTTTATCCTTTTCTCTCTGTCTTCACGTACACACACACACACACGCATGCGTGTGCACACACATGCACGCACACAGTATCCCAAAAGTTTCAAGGCAGTTTTAGGCTTTAATAATTTTAGAAGCATAAATGCAACTTTTTAAAATATCACTTATTTAGTTTTGGGAATTTTGAATAGTGTTCACGTTTTTGTTTTAGTCATTGTCTGCCATTTTCAGTCGGAAGGACTGAGTCTGTGTGGCTGGATTTTTAAAATAATGGGCGTGTTGTCAGGAAGAAAAGAAACCCATTTTGTAGACACTAAAATTTTGAGTCCAGAGGGGCGAGGTCACTTCCCTCCCTGGCCGGCACAGACGTGCGCTCGCCCGGGGGTAGTAGCTTCCTGTCTCCTTGAGCAGGCTTGTAGCCCCTGGATTGTGGGCGCGCCACAGACACGGCAGCTGCCTCTTGACAGAACAGGTTAGAGGTTGTGTTTGGCTTGGATCCGGGAGCTGGTTACAGCACGCCGTCCGTGTCTCCGTTTCTGCAGCCTGAGTTCTCCCTGCCACTTCCCGCCGGCAGCCTTCTTTCCACCGGCTGTCTTTCCTGGGGGCCACAGGGAGCTTGGAGCCTCCGCGTGGAGATGGCGCGTGGGCTGTGCTGATGGACTTAGTACTGGGTTCATTCATATCACTTGGAAATGTAGGTCGCAGGCGGCTTAGTGGGGCCTCTCCAGGGAAGGTAGTCATGTGTCTCCTTGGTCGGAGTCGCCGGCTGCAGCTATAGCCTGAGTAACAGTGACCCAGGGACAGAGGCTCCTAAATCAAAATTGACAGGCTTTCCTTTACCCTGGTAGGAAAGTCAGATCTTAGAGCTGGGTCAGGGACATCTGGGGAAAGATGGCGATAGGAATAATGACTTCGGGCTCCGTCTCAAGGATACCCCTGCAAGGTAAGCCTTCAGGCAGATGGCCTTGTCTGGGGACGTGGGCTGGGGTTGCATCCTGTGGCTGTGTGGTTTGACCTTGCCAACACTGCCTTCTTCTGGGCTTCAGGAAGCTCCGCAGCTGTGTCAATCCCGTACGTAGGGGAGGGAGGTCTAGTGTTATGAAAATCATGTGAAAAAGACGGGGGTTACCTAGGCTGTGGTGTGGTTGCCAAAAGAGCATATATATGCTTTGGTTACATTAATAGAGGTATAGAGCTAAGGAAAAGGGAGGTTCCCAGTTCAACTAAGCTCTCCTCTGGTCAGAACACATATGAAACATTATATTCAGTTCTGGATCCATTTTAGAGATGAGAGGAGGTATTAGAGAGGTCCAAAAAAGGTTACCTTAGATGTAGTGAGCCTCCTGTGATTGACAGTATTCGTGCAGAGGCTAGGGAAATGTTCTGGGTTCTTTCTAGTGGGTCCTAAGATATGTATGCATATCCTAGGCAATGTGTTGTGGAGCAGGCAAGCTTAAATTGCAATCCTCTGAATAAGTTGTGGTGTAGTCACACCATAGAATACTACGCAGCAGCAAGAACGAACTGTCTACAAAGACACACAACAACGTGGGTGACTCTCATACACATAATGTAGAATGAAAGGAGGCAGACACCAAGGAGTGCGCACTGTCGTTCCATTTATGTACAGTAGACAGATGGGCAAAACTAGTCTAGTGTTAGAAGTCAGAGTGGCTGACAATTGCCCTTGTGCGGTTGGGTGGCAGCGGTAGTGACTGCAGAGGGCACGAGGAGGTGTCTGGGTGCTGATAATGTTGCTTCTTGATCTGGGTGCTGGTGACATGGTGGTTGCAGCTTGTGAGAATCCAGTGAACGCTACGCTTAGGCTGTGTGCATTTGTTTGTATGTGCATTATACTTCACTAAAAAGTAAAGCTATGATAGACTGAAGATCGTTAAATCACTCAAGTGGGCTGGAGGTTGCAGAGTTGCCTGTGAGCTTCTGGAATTTACAGAGATAGAGGGAGATAGAGAATTGCCTGTGAGCTTCTGGAATTTACGGAGATAGAGATAGAGAAAAGGGGCCAGGTGGCCATTCCACCTGGGTGGCTGGTGGAGGCCTATGTGTCATAGAAGAGTGAGCTGATTTTCTGTTATTTTTAAATTTCCTCAGTACCCAGATAATACATATCAGTGACCACTGAGAGGCCAGTTCTGTTTGAAGAGTTTGAGAGGCTTCCGAAGCTGTGCTGGCCCAGGGACAGGCTCTTTTTACAGGACTCTTCTCTACCATTCACACACAGTGGCTTTTCAAGCAGGGCCGCCGGCAGCCGTGGGGCCGGGCGACCGGGGTGGCCGTGCTCCTTTCTGAGTGCGTGGGAGGGAAACGTTGACATCTTTCCTGCAATGCTGAGGCCTCCCTCCTGACTGCTCTCCTGTGCTTCCTCCAGCTTTTTGATCATGTCGCCGAATGCCTGGGAGACTTCATGGAGAAAAGAAAAATCAAGGACAAGAAATTACCTGTGGGGTTCACATTTTCCTTCCCTTGTCGGCAATCCAAAATAGATGAGGTAAGGATGTTCTGGGGTTATCGGGCTCCACAGAAGCCCCAGAGGGGAGACGCTAACGAACCCTTTTCTCGACTGCTTTTCCGTTTTGCTTACCAGGGGGCCTGCATGTCTTGCATTTTTTTAGACACATTTGTAGAAATTAATGTGAGGTCATGATATTGTGTTTATTTTTTCAATTACTTGAGTTATTTATGTATTTTTGGAGACGAGTCATGGTATTTGTGACCATCAGGTAGAGAGAAACATTTATTAAACCAAGCAAGTGAAGGAAAAAAGTAGGTTTAGTGACAATGGAGAGAGGTTGGAAAACCCCTTGTCAGAGTTGCACAGTGTGGTGTTTACCTGGAAGCCAGCCTGGTCAGCGGATCTGGTCAGTACCCCACCCCTCTGGTGCCAGGACCCCCACCCCTCTGGTGCCAGGGCCGCCTCTCCAGAGCTTCTGCCAGTCAGTGGCTCCACTCCCAGAGAGGCCCTTGGTTCCCTTTTTGACTTCCAGGTAACTTGTTGCACCTGACTTCTTGTTTGTCATTGGTTCATTCATTCATCCGTCCAGCAAGGATGGACTCAGACGTCCCATGTGACAGTTTTGTACCTCAGAGCGCTGCAGGAATACAAAATAAATAGATGCAACCTTGTTTCTTTTCTACGTGAGGAGACAGAAAAAACCACACACACGCATACACACACAGCCACCTATGAATAAACTCCTTGAAATTGAAACTGGGATAGTTAACATTACTGAGGGTCCATCAGGCGTCAGGCTCTGTTCTAATAGGACTTCACAGCTCACATAATCTTCAAACACCTCCATGAGTGAAATGCTTATGATCCCCACTTTACAGATGAGGAAATTGAGGCTTGGAGGGGTTAGGAAGCTACTCAAGGCCACCCAGCCAGGAAGCAGTAGAGCCCGAATTAGCTCTGGGCAGTCTGGCTCCAGAGCGCATGCTCGTAACCAGTCTGCTTTTCTGCAGGATAGTAACGTGTGGGCATACGGCACCCTCCATGCTTCTGGGCAGCATCCCTGTACCCATTTTCCAGTAGGGTAAGTGCCCTCTCCTGGGTACTGCTTCATGCTGCTGGAGCCCTTACATGTGTATAATTTGTGCAGTCACACAATGTTAGAGCAAGAAGGGTCTTGAGGGTTCAGCAGGCCAAGCCCTTCTTTTCATAGATGGAAAATACGGCCTCCCAAGGTCATAGGGCTTGTTAATGGCACATCCAGCACTAGAATCCCAGGCCCCACCTCCCATTCAGTGGGCGCCACCACCACCACACACACACACACACACATACACGTACATGTCTAAAGGCCTCTGAGGTGTTGCCATCTCATCGTTTCTCCATTCAGGACTGCTGTGGCCAGCCCAGACTCTCTCTCTGGTATCTGGCATTGCCACACCTCCAAGGTGTTCAGATCACTCTGGCCTCCAGGGTGTCTTCCCAAACCTTTCACAAAGCCTGTTGTCAGTAGTTAGCTTCCCTTGGTTTTTGAGAACTGAGACATGACAGTCACGCTCTCTGGGCAGAGACAGTGTGGGACACCCCCCTTCCCACCAGGAGAGGTGGGAGGTGGCCTGGGAGTGAAGGGACTGCTCACCGCTGCTCACTCACTCATCAGCAGCTATTGGCCGAGTGCCGTCCCTGGGCTGGGCTAGGCCATGGTGGCCTGCCCCCCCAGAAGGCACAGTCTTCAGGAAAGAAGGCATTATGGGAGGGAAGGGAATGTCCTCAGGAGCATGAGAACCCTGCAGGGTGGAGCAGATGTGCCTGACAGAGGGGCGTTGTGGGCAGAGAGGGAGCCAAAGGCAGGGCGTCCACCTGCAGGCCTTGACCCCCACCCGGGGAGGGCTTCCTAGGCTGGGCTGCAGTATCTGCCAGGAAGCCAGTGGATCCCAGGCTCTAATTACACATCTAGAGGGCCGGGGCCACTCCTTGGGGGACCTTCAAGATTATCCCAATCTTGACCAGTAGTCTTATTCCACAGATGGACAAAGTGACCCTCAGAGGAGTTAGAGGAACTGCCCACAAGGAAGTGGGCAGAGGTGTGGAAATAGGACCAGGTCTCCTGATTTTTAACTCCGCATCCTTTTGACAACACCATGTTCTCTGAGGCTTTCTGGGGCGTGGGGTTGAAGGGGAGAAAGTGCAGCGTCCAGGGGCTTTTGGAATGCCTGGCTGAGCTGCGGGCCCTGCTGAGAAAAGAACCACAATTTCTCCCAATCGCTCACCCTTCCCGGTGCACCCTACAGGTTGTGTGGCTTTCATAGTGAGCAGGGGCAGCCCACATGGGCAAGCTCCCCATTCCCGTGTCACCCCAGAGCGGCAGCTCTTCCCAACCCTGCCGCATTTGTAGCGACTTTCTCCATTCAGAGAAAAACACTCAAGTATAACAATTATTTTTCTTTTCTGGTATCTTTGATTTTTTTAAAAGAATACAAAAGCAATATGTAAGTCTATAGAAATAATATAAAGATGTAAAGCAAAAAGTAAAATTCCTACCCTTCCACATTCCCAAGTGAATAACTATTGGATATCTATCCTTCTTGATGTTTCTCCATTAATATACAAACAGAAATGGAGCGTATTATATATATAGTGGAGTCGCTGCTTACAAATGGGAGTTAAGTTCCAAAGTTGGGGAAGAGGCTTAAATCAGATATAGTCAATATTATCCTTAAATCTCTAGAACCTGGCTCTTAGAAGCTCAGTAGCCAAGAATTATCTTAGCATTTTATTTTTCTTCCCAGTTTGGCTCTGACTTTCTTTCCTTGGGGCTATGGAAGTGGAGGTCTGATTTGAAAGTGGGGAAGGGTAATCAGATAATAACAGGATTTCTCTTGTTCTCTTTTTTAATGAAGTCTGGCTGTGTGGTTGACATCGGTTAGATTTGCATGCTGTGTGACACAACTATACTGGCAGCTACTTGCTGAATTCTGGTGTGAGCTGCAGGGTTTTTCCCATGGCAGCCCCCAGAGAAATCCATCATGTGGAGGGATGAACAGGAGATGGGACAGAGTCTGGCTTTGTTCCCTGGTGATCTGGAGCGAGACTCTTGTCCCCTCTGGGCATCTGCTTTATCACTGTGCTTAAGCAGGCTCCCCAGGGACATGGGGGTTCTGAGGCCTCTCAGCCCTCATCAGCCCCATCTGCTCTCCTTTGCAGGCCATCCTGATCACCTGGACAAAGAGATTTAAAGCGAGTGGAGTGGAGGGAGCGGATGTGGTGAAGCTGCTTGACAAAGCCATCAAAAAGCGTGGGGTAACTTCTCTCTGGGCCACGCAGCGGTGGGGGAGTGTGGGGAGGAGGCTGTGTTCCAAAACAGACCAAGGCCCTTTCCAGGGGGCAGTAATGCATGGCCTAAGGCATCACATGGGGGTTCTTGAAGGCCCCGGCAGGTGAGAGGTGGGGGTCCACAGTCCAGAGGGTCGGGTGGTTCAAAACAGAGCTCTCCAAAGTGCTGCCCAAAGGAGCCAAGCCCTGGGACAGGGGGTGGCCTCCTGACAGGAGGCCTGGGCTGTGTGGGCAGTGGGCTGGGTCAGGTGCAGCCTGCCGTGGTGGAACAAGGGCAGTCGGCACATGGATGTAGTGGGGTGGTTTGCAGAGAGCTGTGGCTCTGTGAGTAAAATCCTCTCTGAAAAGAATCTTAAGCCAAATAATTAAGGGGACTGTACAGTTTCCACAATTTAATCATTGTGCTCTAATCCAGTTAATTTGAGTACCAGTAGTAAAGAAAGCAGCACCACCCACAGGAGCAGTGGTGGCTATGAAAACAGGAGCTCTCTGGCCATGCTCTCTTTAAGGTTGGTGATCTCTGCTCTCATGTGTGAATGGATGGTGACACCCCGTTATCTGTCCCCAGGATTATGAGGCCAACATTGTGGCTGTGGTGAATGACACGGTGGGGACCATGATGACCTGTGGCTATGACGACCAGCAGTGTGAAGTTGGCCTCATCATTGGTAATGTCCACCCCTTTCCTCGTCCTTCCTTCAGCTGGTGTTTCCAGAAGGCACTGCCTCCTTTCTCATGACTTTGTGTGGTCACCGCTTCTGATCTTGCCTCTCTCTCCAAGGCACTGGCACCAATGCTTGCTACATGGAAGAACTGAGGCACATTGACCTGGTGGAAGGCGATGAGGGGAGGATGTGCATCAACACGGAGTGGGGGGCCTTTGGGGACGATGGGTCCCTGGAAGACATCCGCACCGAGTTTGACCGGGAGATAGACCGGGGATCCCTCAACCCCGGAAAACAGCTGTGAGTCCTACTTTTCTTACTAGTCATACATATGACTTAGGGGCCACTTAACAAGAGATTTAGGGTGGGAGATGAAAGGGGCAGAGAGCCAGGTGATCACAAAGACCTGTCAAATTTGTAATTTCTGTTGCTCCGTCTTTGGATAGATACACGGATGTGGAGTCTGCAGCTTTAAAAGCACGTTTCAAATGATTTTCTTTTTGTTTAGTTAACACTATGATTGTGTCCTTGTAAAACATTTTGAAAATTAAAAGCCCAGAGGCGTCAGTGTAAAGCTGAGGTTGAAAAATATTTCTGTACACTGTGGGCACTAGCATCGCTGCTCAGGGTGAGAGGCCACGCGGTGTGCAGGGCGACTGCCCAGCGGGGGAGAGCGAGTATTCCTTCATTCAACACGTATTCTTTGAGCATTTAGTGTGTGCTGAGCTCGGGGCTAGGCTCCGAGGATACAAAGTAGCTCCTTCCCTTCCGGGATTGACATCTAGTTGGGGAGATAAGTCACACATGCAAATACCTGTCATGCAGAGGAGTGGGCGAGAACCATAGGAGTCGTACAGACCTTAGGGAGATCAGAGAATGGAGAAACTTCTTCCATGTCATATATAGGAAGATGGGTCCGAGTTGATAAAGAGCAACAGACTTACTGGGCAAGTTGGTTTTGGCCTTGGAGAGCTCCTTGCTGCAGAAGGATGAGTGACAGTATTCAGGCCAGCGTGGGTGTTGCTTCATTGGAGCTCCATATTTCCTGAAGTGCATGCTTGTGTTTCTCTGTGATGCTAGCATACTGCTAGCTCTCTCTCATCGACCCAGCCTCCCAGCAGCCTTATCCTGGAGTTGGATTCTGTCAGCCAGCTGAGAGATGTTCACCCATCCTGTTGGCTTCACAGCCTTTATCCTTGTGCCAGAGAGAAACAGGAGTTTGCTGATTGTTTTGAAACCTGTCACCCAAAAGATCTTGATACCCTAGCTGGACGATTGGGCTTTCCACCCAAATTAATAGAATTGCATAAATGGCCAGCCCCCCTCCCCTGGGAGTGGTGGTAGTGAATAAACTAGGTTTCTCAGTGAGAGAATCCCAAGTTCTTAGACCCAGAGTTCAGCATCTCCTTTGCAGCCTGAGATTGGGGCACCAGCTTGGTGATAAAGGGCCCCAGTTCCAAAGCTCTGACAGTCAAAGGTTTTTTCTCCCTGATCACTGACCTAACCCCTAATCCGAAAACCTGAAGCTATTTTCTGTGCCTGTTTATACATTTCACTGGAGATCTGTGGATGTGCTGGATTACAGTGCTGCCTCAGGCACCTCTGTGGGTGTTCTGTAATATCCGCCTTATGCACGATATTATATCTCTAAAGTCCTCAACTTCACATTCCCAAGCACATGTGACCCCAGGGGTTTCAGATGAGAGATTAGGTATCTGTAGTCACTGTCAGTCACTTAATCAGAAGTCACCCTTCTGGGCAGAGCAGGTAGGGCAGTTATCTGTGATAACTGAGCAGATATAGCCCAGGCCCTTGTCTCTATCCTTAGCCCCAATCTGGGGATGCTGCTTGGGTGGAAACCTGGACTTCTCTGCCCTCCATTTTGATTTATTCCTGAATTTCTCTAAAGGGCTAGACTGTATCCCCAGGCTGAGCTGTGAACTGGGCTCACAGTTGGCTTGCAATATACATTTGGATGGTGGATGGATGGATGGATGGGTGGGTGAATGGTGAATGGATGGATGCATGGGGGATGGGGATGGATGGATGGGTGGATGAATGGTGAATGGATGGATGCATGGGGGACGGGGATGGATGGATGGGTGGATGAATGGTGAATGGATGGATGCATGGGGGACGGGGATGGATGGATGGGTGGATGAATGGTGAATGGATGGATGCATGGGGGATGGGGATGGATAGATGTGTGGGTGAATGGTGAATGGATGGATGCATGGGGGATGGGGATGGATGGATGTGTGGGTGAATGGTGAATGGATGGATGCATGGGGGATGGGGATGGATGGATGGGTGGGTGAATGGTGAATGGATGGATGCATGGGGGATGGGGATGGATGGATGGGTGGATGAATGGTGAATGGATGGATGCATGGGGGATGGGGATGGATGGATGGGTGGGTGAATGGTGAATGGATGGATGCATGGGGGATGGGGATGGATGGATGTGTGGGTGAATGGTGAATGGATGGATGCATGGGGGATGGGGATGGATGGATGTGTGGATGAATGGTGAATGGATGGATGCATGGGGGATGGGGATGGATGGATGTGTGGGTGAATGGTGAATGGATGGATGCATGGGGGATGGGGATGGATGGATGGGTGGATGAATGGTGAATGGATGGATGCATGGGGGATGGGGATGGATAGATGTGTGGGTGAATGGTGAATGGATGGATGCATGGGGGATGGGGATGGATGGATGTGTGGGTGAATGGTGAATGGATGGATGCATGGGGGATGGGGATGGATGGATGTGTGGATGAATGGTGAATGGATGGATGCATGGGGGATGGGGATGGATGGATGTGTGGGTGAATGGTGAATGGATGGATGCATGGGGGATGGGGATGGATGGATGGGTGGGTGAATGGTGAATGGATGGATGCATGGGGGATGGGGATGGATAGATGGGTGGGTGAATGGTGAATGGATGGATGCATGGGGGATGGGGATGGATGGATGTGTGGGTGAATGGTGAATGGATGGATGCATGGGCGATGGGGATGGATGGATGTGTGGGTGAATGGTGAATGGATGGATGCATGGGGGATGGGGATGGATGGATGGGTGGATGAATGGTGAATGGATGGATGCATGGGGGATGGGGATGGATGGATGTGTGGGTGAATGGTGAATGGATGGATGCATGGGGGATGGGGATGGATGGATGTGTGGGTGAATGGTGAATGGATGGATGCATGGTGGATGGATGGATAGATGTGTGGGTGAATGGTGAATGGATGGATGCATGGGGGATGGGGATGGATGGATGGGTGGATGAATGGTGAATGGATGGATGCATGGGGGATGGGGATGGATGGATGGGTGGATGAATGGTGAATGGATGGATGCATGGGGGATGGGGATGGATGGATGGGTGGATGAATGGTGAATGGATGGATGCATGGGGGATGGGGATGGATGGATGGGTGGGTGAATGGTGAATGGATGGATGCATGGTGGATGGATGGATAGATGTGTGGGTGAATGGTGAATGGATGGATGCATGGGGGATGGGGATGGATGGATGGGTGGATGAATGGTGAATGGATGGATGCATGGGGGATGGGGATGGATGGATGGGTGGATGAATGGTGAATGGATGGATGCATGGGGGATGGGGATGGATGGATGGGTGGATGAATGGTGAATGGATGGATGCATGGGGGATGGGGATGGATGGATGGGTGGATGAATGGTGAATGGATGGATGCATGGGGGATGGGGATGGATGGATGTGTGGGTGAATGGTGAATGGATGGATGCATGGGGAATGGGGATGGATGGATGGGTGGTAGCTGGGAGGTCGCTGGCTGGCTGGGAGATCGGTGAGTGGATAAACAGTTGGGTGAAAGTGAAACCTGGGATGAAGGTGCTTTTCTCCAGTATGCTTCCTTGCTTACTGATTACCATAAGTCAGGCCTTGTTAAGAACAATTCTAAAGAGATGACAAATTCTTGAGTTGCATCACATATTCCTAGAAATAGGCTGTTGGCCAGAGGGTTTTTTCCAAAGCAAATTTTTGCTGTTCTCTGAGTCTCCTGCCTGAGTTTTTGGGGTCTTCCCTATGTTGTCTTCAATGGAATGCCAAGTTCTTCAAAACCACTTTTTCCTCCTTGGGCTGGGAAAGCTGTTTGCTCCATTTGACTGATGGGGAAGTTACAGTACTGGGATAGGACAAAGCTGGCCCAAGACAATTTGTTCAGCTTTGATCTGGCTTAGGTTTGGGGTTTTCTGCCTTGTTTGAAAGTTTGAGTTTTTCAGAGTGAGCTTCCGGAATGTCTGAGAGGCATCTTTCATCATTTATGGACAAAAATCATCAAGGGTGGTCCAGAGGAGTGGTTTTTCGTCCCTGACTGCACATTAGAATTACACAGAGGCCTTAAAAAAACGTACCGCTGCCCAGGCATCATCCCACCCTACCCACCTCCCCTCCCAATTCCGATTCAGTTGGCCTAGGCTGGGGCCTGGCCTCGGGAGCCTGAAAGCTTCCCAGGTGATTCCAGTTTTTAACCAGGGTTGAAAACGTAGGTGTGTCAGATTTGTGCAAAGGCTCTCAGTGCCCAGGTGGGCGCTAGACGGCTCCACAGCCACTCATTGTTTTGATTGACGTTTGCATTTACTGAGTACCAGTTGTACACAGTTGACAGGAAGGGCATCGTCACCGTAGCTCTGTGGCTCCTACCTTCATTGTGATTGCTGGTTTCGGGACAGCAGGGGAACTGCTCTGAGTATTCAGGAGCCCAGCCTTGCCCCAGGGTTAGACAGTCTCTCTCTAAAAGAGATCAGACGTTGACTTCTCTCTACTGCCCTCCCGTTCCAAGCCTTTGGTATTCTGGTCACAGACCTGTCTCTTACTGTAGATTTTGGTGGCACCTTCTTTCATTTTTAATTCTCCTCCTCCCCTTCTGCCTTCTTGGGCCTCTTGCTCTTCTGTTTTCTCTGTTGTGTCTAGAATTTCGAATCCCATTTCCCTGTGATTCCTTATCACATCCTTCAAAATGCAAAGAGATACCCACCCCACAAAACAGCAGCAGCAGGGTGGTTTGGCCTGGAGAATTCTTTGGCCTAAATGGTGGTGGAATAACTGCACATCTTTCCGAGTGAGCCCCCAAACACCTTTCCTTACTGTTGTTCTGCCTGCTCATAGAACCTCTTGGCAGCTCTAATCCCAGTCATCGTGGCCACAGCCCTCTCCTCCTCTGTCCCTGGGCTGCCCGTTGGAGCAGACCCTGGCTGCCGAGGGAACTCCCCACTGGTGTGCAAGTCCTTGTTCCCCTTGTCTGAATGTGATCCCCTACCCTGCCCTTCCCAGCCTCCCCAGGCCCCGTGGGTCTCAGCCCCACCTGTGCCCACCGGCAGGCAGGGAGGCTGCAGCACCGTGGTGCTGCCTGCTGGTGTGTGGTTGTAGGCATCTGGCTGCTGAGAGCAGTTGGCATCTGACTTGTTTGGTTTCACCTGAGCAGAAGGGAAGCATATCAGTGGAGAAGGAGCCCTGCCTTCTCCAGGAGGCTCGTGAGAGATGCTGTTTCCTCCGACAGGGGTTCTAGGGACTGAGAAAGGACAGATCCCTGGCCCAGGGCTTCCTTTATCTGGAAGAGGGGATGTCAGTATCTATGTATGTAAAAGAACCATCATGTAGAAAAGGGAACAGATCATTCTGAGTGTCTGTGGAAGGCAGAGTGAGAAGCAATGGGTAGAAAGTGCCAGAAGGCTGATTTTAGCTCATCCTATGGGAAGAGCCTGTCCTATTGTCACATTGCCCACCAAGGCAGGGCAGGCTGCCCAGGGAGGAAGTGAGCTGGTGGTGGACAAGCAGAGGAGGGGTTAGGGATGGGGCTAGGTGGCTGTTAGCATGACAGTATAATAGCTAGTGTTTAATGACACTATCCATGAGAGAGGCAGAACAGCACAGTGGTTAGAGCATAGCCTCCGGGGTTGGATTTAACTGGGTTCAAAGTGTGGATTTTCCACTTATTAGCTCTTTGACCAACGGACAAGTTACGTAACCCCTCTATGCCTCAGTTTCCTCATCTGTGAAATGGAGACAATGATAATGTCTACCTCATAGGGTTGTAATGAGGATGAAATAAGTTACTATAGTCATGTGCCGTGTAGCGATGTTTCTGTCAACGATGGATCGCATGTATGACGATGGTCCCATAAGATTAGTACTATATATCCTAGGCTATACCATCTAGGTTTGTGTTAAGTACTGTAAGGGAGGGAGAAATTTTCTTCGACCTTTCTAGGTTCTTCTGGCTGGTCTAAGAATTAAATTGACATGAGACAGATTAATAGGAGAAAAACAAACGAAAGTTTAATAACATGTCTACATGGGAGAAACCCAGGAAAACTGAGTAACTGGCCAAAATGACCAAAGCCCTCACCTTAAGTACCATCCTCAGCTAAAGACAAAAGATGTTGGAGATAGGAAGAGTCAGGGACTTCAAAGGGAAGGAAGGCAATCCACAGGCAGGTGAAAAGGAGCAAACGTTTGGAAAACAAGTGTTGGACGACACAGAAACAGAAGAACACAGAGGGGAGCCCAACAAACAGGCTTTTCTAGGTTCCTCCCTGACCTAGTTCATGTTATGCTAAGGTGATAGCTCGCTTCCTGAGATAGGTGTTTTTAATCTGAATTCTTTTAGGCAGTTAAGGGGGAGGTAACAAGAAAAACTTTGAGTGTTTTGTTTCTTAAAAATAATCAGCCTAAAATAATTCTCATGTTAAAGAGACACATTTTGGGCTGGCAAATTTTGTTCCCCTTCAGTACACTCTGTGATGCTCACATGACGACGAAATCACGTAATGCCGCCTTTCTCAGGACGTACTCCTGTCATTAAGCGACGCCTGACTGTACATGTCAAGTGCTTAGTAAAGTATGAGATGCATAAGAAAGGCCTAGCACTCATTGTTAGCCAGGCACTGTGCACTTTACCTATATTAACCCATATCCTCCATACAACAACCTTACAGGTGGGTCCTGCCATTATCCCCCTTATATAGGTGAGGAAACTGAGGCCCAGAGGGGTGAGTAGCACAGTAGGTGGCAGAGCCAGGGTTGAGCCAGGGCAGTTTGGCACACCGTGGCTCCTGCCTGCTCTGAGATTTAGGCTCGGGGTTGCGCAGAGGCTGTTCACACAGATGCTTGGGACAGTGACTGGGCAGCTAGAACTCAGAAGGGTGCTTTCCTGCCAGGGATCCTTGACACAGGGTGTGGCTGGGGCGGTCCTGTCTGGTCCTGTCAGGAGCAGGAACAATGAGGACTGTGTTTCTTGGTGTCTCGTGTTGACAGGCAAGGGAGGGCTGGGTGCTCTGGTCCCAGCAGCATCCCTGGCTCCCGGGCCTGACTCTGAATGGAACAGATTGTTTTGCTGTGTCACTGCCAGCTCTGGGTGTGCCAGCTGGGCTCCCTCAGAGGAGACACCGGCCGCCAGGATGTGGACCTGCCTCTTGAATCTGTCCTGCTCAGGGCTTCCTCCGGCCCCTGGTCAGCCTGGACTCAGGGGCTGAATGTGGCTCAGATGTGGCATCGAGCCCTGGTTTGTGGCAGCCTCTCCCTTGCAGCATTGGGCTCAAAATGGCTGCTGCAGTTTCAGAGCCCACACCTCACACCGCACCTCCCAGGGGAGGCCAGAGAGCAGATTCCCTCTCTGATTGGCCTGGGGCTGACCATGGCCAGAGCAGTGGGATGAGCTGATTGGCTTTAAGCTCCTCAGAGCCTTGCCTTGGAGTTTAGGGTGAGGTCAGAGGGGGAGGAGTGAGTTTCCCAAAGCAAATTGCTGATCCTTTTGGCTGGAGAAGAAGATGGATGCCAGGAAGGTGACCAGTGACAGTGGTCCTGCTGCATTTCAGCACTGTCATCTACTCAGCCCTCCCTCAGAGAAGGCGTTTACCCCGTCTGAGCTGGGAGATGGAGAGGAGGCATACTGGCCACCTGCCCACGGGGCTTGGTGGTCTCCCCGATAGAGTGATGGAGATGAGAGCCCTTTAAAAAGTACAGCATAATGCTTCGTAAGAGATTGTCATATTCTGCTCATTTCTCTCTGGGGGCCTTCTCATCATCTGCAGTCTAAAGCCTAACATTTCCCTACCTCCCCTGCCTGCCCTGCCCTGGGTGCTCTCCTCCTGTTGCCCGTCCTGGGGATAAGCATGGAGTCTGGATCACCCCACCCCTCTGGTCTCCCTGTCTCCTCGTTGTTTAATCACTCAAGTGTGTGGTTTTACCGGCCAGTGAGACTGGGAGCCTGTAGGGGATGAGGCGTGCCTTCCTCTCCCTTTGTGTCTATCCAGCTCCTCGCGAGTTGCCCCAGTGGTGGGTACGTACGAAGGACCTGACAGGTGCCCGGTGCCTTTCTCCTGCAGGTTTGAGAAGATGGTCAGCGGCATGTACATGGGGGAGCTGGTTCGATTGATCCTGGTCAAGATGGCCAAGGAGGGCCTCTTATTTGAAGGGCGGATCACTCCGGAGCTGCTCACCAGAGGGAAGTTTAACACCAGTGATGTGACAGCCATTGAAAAGTAGGTGCCGCCCCTTGCGGCTTTCTGGGGGTCCTGGGGCAGAGAAGAGTGACAGGTCTCTCCTTACCCCTTGAGTCCTGGTTTGGTGGGCTTCTCCCCTCTCTCTTTTTTTTTTTTGTGAGGAAGATCAGCCCTGAGCTAACATCCATGCCAATCTTCCTCTTTTTTGTTGAGGAAGACCGGCTCTGAGCTAACATCTATTGCCAATCCTCCTCCTTTTTTTCCCCCAAAGCCCCAGTAGATAGTTGTATGTCATAGTTGCACATCTAGGTGCTGTATGTGGGCCGCGGCCTCAGCATGGCCGGACAAGCGGTGCGTCGGTGCGCGCCCGGGATCCAAACCTGGGCCGCCAGTAGCGCTAAGCCAAGGGGCCGGCCCCTCCCCTCTCTTAGCTGACCCATCCTGGACTGGTTTCCTTGCAGGCACCTAGTGGCAGGTCGTTAAAGAACGTTCTAGTTAGCAGTAAATGCTTCACGGATGGTTCAGTTACAAAAGCAGCCTCTTCTCCTTCACTCCCTTCCTGTTCCCCCCAAGTGAGATTAGAGTCCAGGGAGAGATGATTCTAGTGGTGAACAAGGAGCTGACTGAGCCTGGGTCTGGGTTTGGAATTCCCTCTTGGTATATCAGGACCTTCTCCAGACTGTTCCAGGGAACCTGGTGACCTCAAGGTAATTAGGTGTTCCCTGAAGAAAGGGTCCTGTGGCCAATAGGATGGGGAAATACTCATATTTATCCTCCATTTACACTATTCATTAGCATGTTAAAGAAAACCCAGTTCACTTTGGTTAACTCCTCATTTCCCAAACTTCTTTTGTGCCTGAAACACCCTTTCCCCTGTGCCTCCCCCACGTGCATTCTGTCAGCTGTTAACAGCCAGAAGAAATGTTCCCTGGCACAAGTTTGAGAAACATTGATTAAGAGATGAGACAGGACAGATAGACATAGAAGGACAGAGTCCAGCCAGTAACCTGACCACTACCTTTTGGCCTCAAGATAAGAAACCCAGACTTCTCTGCCTTGACTGTTATTTGCAGGCCTTCACCCTAAGAGGGAAGAAGGTAAACTTGATCCCCTGGCAGTTTGATGTAGTCAGGTGCCTCCAAGACTAAAGGACTCCTGTCTTGTGGCTGGCTTCCCTGTGCCGCCAGGTTCTCTTCTGTGTAGCCCCGTGAGGCCACCTTCTTAAATACACGGCTAGCTTAGTGCTAGAGATGCCCTTTCGTCTCTGCACGAAGTGGTCATTCCCACTGCCCCTGCTCTGGTCCTGGAGATTCAGATAGAGCCAGTGGCTTTATAGCTCTGGCTCCTGGGAGAAGATGTGCATCAGTGTCTTGGTTAGAGAAGGAGGCTGGTGGAAGTGGAAAGGAGTTTACCTGGACTTACTCTTCTGTCCATGCGCGGGCATTTACCCCAGGATTGCTCTCCTTCGGGAGCATTTGGTACAGGGCTGCAGTAAGCAGGGAGCCATGCCCCTGTGTGGAGCACAGAGCTTCCAACCACCTCTTCACAAGTCTCCCTGTCAGCTGCTGGGAGGGGAGGGGAGCAGGAGGCTCGTGGTTTGTCTTTAGAGTCACTGGCAAAGTCAGGAAATACCTGCCTTCCTCTCGGCCAGCTTCTGGTGTCGGCTCTTTGGTTACCAAGAAACAAAAACCCATTTGAACTAGCTCAGGATAGCATGTATATTGTAATAAAGGCTATCTCAGAAAAACCTATAAAAAACATCCTACCAGGGCAGATGCTAGAAGCATTCTCTTTAAAATCAGGAGCAGACAGTATCATTGGTGTCTATCCAGCGTTGTCCGGGAGTCTTAGCCAGTGTTTAACAGAAAAAAAGAAAAAAATGGAGAAAGCAATTAAAAGCATGAGAACCAAAAAGAAGAGGAAGTAAAACTCATTATTTACAGATGGCAATTGTCTGTATGGACCACTATAGACAAGTGAATAGAGTAACAGGAGAGGTTAGGAAGCTGTCTGGAGATAAGATAGAAAAGTCAATTATTTTTCTGTATATTGGCAATAATTAAAATATGTATATGTTAAATAAACCTTCTATTTTAGAATATTTTTAGATTTACAGAAAAATTGCAAAGATAGTATAGGGTGTTCCCACATATCTCTCAGCCAGTTTTCGCCATTGTTAGCACCTTACTATGGTACATTAAGGAAAAAAAAGTTATGTATATTTTTTTAAAAGTCACCATCTACAATAGTAACAAAACTATAAAGTACCTTGGACTGAATCCAACAAAAGATATACAAAGCGTGTATGCAGAAAATTAAAATTTGGGGGGCCGGCCTGGTGGCGCAAGTGGTTAAGTGCGTGTGCTCCGCTGCGGTGGCCCGGGGTTCGCTGGTTCGGATCCCGGGTGCGCACTGTCACACCGCTTGTCAAGCCATGCTGTGGGGGCATCCCATATAAAGTAGAGGAAAATGGGCATGGATGTTAGCCCAGGGCCGGTCTTCCTCAGCAAAAAAATAAAAATAAAAAAATAGGAGGTGGGTTGGCAGATGTTAGATGATCTTCCTCACAAAAAAAAAAAGAAAATTAAAATTTGACTGGGAAACATCTAGGAACAATGTATAAGCATCCAGGGGCAACTCACAGACCCAAAGAGCAGGAGATTTCCCCAGGCCACCGGAGCACCGAGCCATGGGGTGGAAGCAGCTATTTCTCCAGCTGTTCAGAGACCTTGTGGTCTCACCTCTCCACTTCTCTCCGTGTGTCTGGCATATCATAACCTAGATTAGTATAGTTTTTCCTCCTCCTACCTGGTATTGCTTATGGAGGAGAACCCTTCTCACGCTCTTCTCAGGATTTGACTGTCTTAATCCCGTGCCATACACACATGGTGAATGGAGTTCACCTTTCCAGAACCTTCGAACCTCAGTACTTTGCACTGCCTGATGTGGTCCTTAACTCACAAGTAATGGCCTCTGACCTCACAGGAATAAGGAAGGCCTCCACAATGCCAAAGATATCCTGACCCGCCTGGGAGTGGAGCCATCTGATGACGACTGTATTGCGGTCCAGCATGTGTGCACCATTGTCTCGTTTCGCTCTGCCAACCTGGTGGCTGCAACACTGGGCGCCATCTTGAATCGTCTTCGAGATAACAAGGGCACACCCAGGCTGCGGACCACGGTTGGTGTCGACGGGTCTCTTTACAAGACGCACCCACAGTGAGTCTGCCCTTCGCTATAATTGGCACTCAGTACTCTTCTGGACTAAGGACCTTCTCCCAGACTTTTGCACCCAGTGAAGTTTTTTTGGCAGACAGAACAATACCTAGTTCTCGGCAGAAAGGTCAGAGTTGCCCACTTGGGAAGTATCTGGCCCTCAGCCGATTCTCACTGGTGTGGCTTCTGCACTGCACTGTCATCTCTCCTCATTTCGTAAGTCTTGCTAGAGGTTCTATAGCTGCCAGGAATACTGGGTGGAATGTGTCTGTATGTTAATTTCTCTTGCTTGTCGGCGTTTCATCAGGGACCTTCATCGTTATTATAGCTTGGGTCGTAGGTGCAGTGCTCGCATTCCTGTTTTAGAAGCTCCTGTGCAAGTCCCCCAAACCCTCAGACATTACATTTTAAAATGGGCAACTTGTCGACGCTTTGCATCTGAGAGCTAGAGAGAGACGTCGTCAGTCATCCCCGCTGGTGTGCGGGGCTCCTCACTGTGCTGCCTTCTAGCCTGTTGGAGGCCTTAGCTTCAAAAGCCTGTGGCCGCTAAGAACGTGGCTTGTACCTTTTAAAAGGCTGAGCGTGAATTCTAAGTCTTTATATACTAAGTTTTAATGACGGCCTGTGGCATGGTTTTTTGTAAAAGGACCTCAGATTTTTTTCCCACTGTATGTATGATGTGCCAGGAAAGTGCCTGCACTCGAGGCACAGTACTATACCTTCACACCCAATTCTAGTGACTTAAACAGATGTTGATTTAAATTGAAATAGTTCTGTGTTGCTGAGAGGATAGGGTTTGAGCTAGTTAGATGTTATTATCTGCCAATTTCATAATTTTATTTCTTTGTATTCTTAAAGTATTTGTAAAACTCTTGATAATAAACTAGCCACCTTTCGGGGCATGTTTCTTGGCAAATATTTGGACAAGAAAGCTTAGGGATTTGCATCGTCACATTAAAAAATGTTTTTTAATTGTGGTAAAATACACATAATATAAAATTTACTATCTTAACCATTTTTGAGTGTACAATTCAGTAGTGTTAAGTATATTCACACTGTTATGCAGCCATCACGACCAGCCATCTCCAGAACTCTTCATCTGCAACATCACATTTTTAAAAATCACTTTGATTAAATGTTTCTTGTTTCAGAAGTAACATATATTTGGTATAGAAACCTTAGCTAGTTCAAAAAATGACAAAAGAGAATAGTAGTCATTTTTAATCCCACCCCCTGGAGTTGATTACTGTTAATATTTTGGGGTTCTGGTTGCCCTATTTCCTTTGGCAGCAGCTTTCCATATTTACAGCAGACCACAAACTTTGAGAAAGTTCTGTATCTCACTGAGAAAAAGGCCTCTTCTAGCCACTAAAAAGTGTCCAGACTCTTGGGGGCAGGGGGAAAAGGGCCAAGTGAAAATAAAAAAGAGCAATTATTTATTGAGACCTTGCTAAGCACTGGTTATTAATCTAAGCATTTAATGAGCTCAAAGCAAAACACACATAAAACAAACGATATAACCTATACCGTGTGCCCCTGGTCCATTCAGTTAACCACATGGTACTCAGTTTCTTCATCTGCAAAACAGACATATTTTAAATAGAGTTGTGGTGAAAATCTAAGGAGCTATTATATGTAAAGCTCTTAACGTTGTTCCAGACACGTGATTCCTCACTACGTTGTAGCTGTTAGAATTTAGGAGCAGTAATGTCAGTTGTATCCCCATTCTAGAGATGAGACCACTGAACCTGAGGGAACTTAACCAGCTTGCCCACAGTCACATCTGAGGTCCACACCCTGGTCTGCCTGACACCAGGCTCTTTCCATCAGCCTCTTAGCTCCCACCACATCACTGTTGGCCAGATACCCTCATCCTCCTTGACTCCAAGGTTAAGGAACGGGCCCGAGGTCACCTGATGTGGGAGTGGTGGAGCTCGCCCTTGTCTCCTGATCTGTCTGACTTCCACACACTGGGCGCTTGACCACTACTCTGCATTATCTCCTTGTCGTGGGGGAGGACAAAATCTTTTTCAGTACTCATAGAATAATGAGAATCCTCTTTTTCTGTGTGACTGGGCAATTTCATTTTTCCTTTTTACCTGTCTGCATTTGCTAACTTTTCTACAGTGGATGTGTATGACTTGTGTCATGAGAAAAGAAAGTGTAGAAAATGAAATTAAAGTGTGGGAAAAGAAAGAAGGGGGTACCAGAGGTCCCTGACAGATGGCTCACTCCAGCTGTTGTGGCACGTCCACCCCCAGGTATTCCCGACGTTTCCACAAGACTCTGAGGCGCCTGGTGCCTGACTCCGACGTGCGTTTCCTCCTCTCGGAGAGTGGCAGCGGCAAGGGGGCCGCCATGGTGACCGCAGTGGCCTACCGCCTGGCTGAGCAGCACCGGCAGATAGAGGAGACCCTGGCCCACTTCAGCCTCACCAAGGAAATGCTGCTGGAGGTGAAGAAGAGGATGAGGACCGAGATGGATATGGGGCTGAGGAGGCAGACGCACGACCAGGCCGTAGTCAAGATGCTGCCCTCCTTCGTCCGGAGCACTCCAGATGGGACCGGTGAGGGCCTGTGTGGGGAACTGACGTGCCCCTCCTGCTTCTCATACCATGTCACCATGGGGCTGCAGGGAAATAGGCTTCTCCAAGGGATGCTTGATTTCGGCAGGAGCTGGAAACTCACTCAAACCTCTGTTTTCCACTTTTACCACTGACTTGCCACCTGTGTGACAGTTGACTTCCCCCAGTCAGGCTTCCGGGGCGAGCGCCGTCTCTAAAACCACAGCCCTGCTCTGAATTAGAAAATGTTCTTAAAAGAACGAAGCTGGGCAAATCCCACAGTCCTGAGATTGTTGTGGGTTCTCTGACAAATACAGGAGACCAGCGGGATAGACACCCAGTGCAGCCTTCCTAGGTCCTGACAGCGTGTGTGTGAGGCAGACAGGGGCCTGGGGTTTTCACACTCGGGCAGATTGGAGACCAGAATCCAACCCTTAATGCTGACCTTGCTGGTCCTCACTGGAGCTGAGTCTGTGGGGACTCAGAAGGGCTTCTTGGCTGGGTCCTCGGAGTAATGAATGTTTGTGATAAGAATGTGTCCTACGTGTAAGGTAGTTACTATTGCATTAAATTTTTGTATTTTAAACCACCCTCAAACTTACTGGCTTAAAACAGCAACCGTTTATTATTGCTCATGGGTCTGTGGGTCAGCAATTTATTATTGCTCGTCTGGGCCAGCTCAGCTGATCTCTGCTGGACTCAGCCATGCGTCTGTAGTCGCTAGTGGGCAGCTGGGAGACCTCCATCCGTGTCCAGCAGTTAGCTGTTGGTCAGCGAGGGCGCAGGAGTGCCTGGCCAAGTGTCTCATCCTCCCGCAGGCCACTGGGCTTGTTCACCGGATAGCAGCAGGGTCCACAAAGGAGAGGGAAGACTTCAGAGCCTCTTGGAGGCCTAGGCTGGGACTGGCTCAGCTTTGCTTCTGCCACACTCTGTTGGCCAAAGCAAGTCATAAGGCCAGGCCAGATCCAAGGGGAGGAGAAATAGATTCCATCTTTTGATGGGAAGAACTGCAAAGTCACTTTGCAAAGAAGGCTGCGTACGGGGAGGGGAATGATTGTGGCCATTTTTGCAAACTGTACACACTGACATAAATTATTAATTTTTGTATGAGGTTCTCTAAAATCAGGTCGTTGTTGTCAGGCATTTTAGTAACCCTAGTGAAGTTTGTTTATTGTGACAACTGGTTCATCTGTGGGGCCTTTCGTCTTTCTCGTGTGGCTCAGAGGTTGTGGTGGTCAATGAGTTAGTGCCCACCCGTCTCTGAGCCCGAGCTGTGTGCTGGAGGGAGGGCTTACAGCTTCTCCCCTGTATTTAACATAAGGGATCCCCCCTTGAAAGTCTGGAGTCTCGGGGTTACGGGCTGCCAAGAGGTAAAACTAAGCTACTTTTGACGTTCTTTACGTGCTTGACCACAACAGAGCACGGTGACTTCTTGGCCCTGGATCTTGGAGGAACGAATTTCCGCGTCCTGCTTGTGAAAATCCGTAGTGGGAAAAAGAGAACGGTGGAAATGCACAACAAGATCTATGCCATTCCCATTGAAATCATGCAGGGCACTGGGGAAGAGGTGAGCCGGTTTTGCTTTTACGCCACTGTGGCGCGTGTGTGTCACACACACGACCAGTGGCACTGGTGGTCCCCGAAACCTGCCATGTGGTGCCCGCAGCTGTGCAATTGTGTCCCTGTGGCCTGAAAGCATCAGGTACCTTTAGCCATGCTGGGCTTAGGATGCTCAGGGGGCTGCGAAGATCCTGGGTGGGGGGCCTTGCTCTGCATGTGTCAGGTGTGTGTGCACGTGTGTGTACGTGTACACTCAAAATATGAATCCAGGGAGCACGGGTAATCCCTTTTTTTCTCCTAAAGCTGTTTGACCACATCGTCTCCTGCATCTCTGACTTCCTGGACTACATGGGGATCAAAGGCCCCAGGATGCCCCTGGGCTTCACGTTCTCGTTCCCCTGCAAGCAGACGAGCTTGGACGCGGTGAGTCTCTCTCCTGACGTGTCAGACGTCAGGCAGCACTGACTGCCCCGGGGCCAGCGTGGGCTGGCTCTTGAGGCCTCCTCCAGCCTCAGTGTCATCCCTCCATGTCTGGGATGGCTCAGATGTCATAGTGAGTTGACCCAGGCTTTATGTCACACCCTCCAGTTCATCCTAAGTCTCTTCTCTGCTCTTATCATTTAAAGCATTCACCTCTTCTGGGAAGCCTTCTGGTCCTTCAGGCAAAAAGAATCTCACCCTCCTCAGTGTTCCCTGTTCCCTCTAATGTTGCCTGAGTACAGCACTTTTTACATGGTTATTAGTGATTCTGTCTTTCTTTTCTGCCACGGCTATGCTCCTTGAGCAAGGACCTGTGTTCCTCACATGCCCTTGCACGGTGTCCTATCAGGAGATACGTAATAAATGTTTGTTCAGTAAATGGGATGATACGGGGTCCAATCAGGGCTTGAGCACCTGCTGAGTACTAAGTGCTGGGGACACAGCCGAAGGTTACAGTTCCTGTCCTCAGCAAGCCTGTCCAGCGGAGGATCCCAGTCTTACACCAGCAGCTCCAGTACTGTGCTAAAGGCTGTGGGTGGGGGCGGGGGGATGTTCCGTGCACAGGGAACAGATTCTGCAGAATTACGGAGGCAAGACCAAGCCTGTTGCGCTAGAAGAGCCGCAGATGCCTCTGTGTATCAGAGGTGGAGGTGTGGCCAGGGAGGAGGCCCTGGAGGTGGCATCACGTCACACAGGGCCTTAGGTCAGGGTTTAAATCGTATGATTGGCAGCACTAGGGAAGCTGGGTAGGGCCCCCTGCCACTGGAAGCCAGTTAATCCAGTCACTGTGCTGACTTGGGGCTTTTTTCTTCTTAAGCCCTTTTATATCTCAGCAGTTAGATCCATATAAACTCATTATTTTGCAGTCTCTAAAGGTCTGGTGCTTTTTTAAAGCAGTTCACTTATACCGTTGTCATAGTGAGTACACACCCAGCAAGTGTACACCTGCAATCCAGTCAAACCTTAAATTGACTTTAGATAGTAACAGTGTTACTAAAACCTTGCATTTTTCCACTTAGGTTGTTGGCAAACAGTTCTTCAGGAGTGCTAGCTAGTTGGTTATACTAGGGGCAGCACTGTTAACCTTCTATGCCTCAGTTTCTCCGTCTGTGAAGTGGGATTATAAAGCAGGCTGCTGTGAGGATGATGAGGAGGGGCAGGTCTGCCAGGGACAATTCATATTTTGTGGGTTTGTGCCTCGGGTGTTCCAGCATAGTCTAGCTGTAAATTCTTAGCAGATGTTTCTTTGGGAGGGAGGGAGTGAAACTTTGTGTTCTGCCCAGAGGGTTAATTACACAGGACTCTCCTGGGGCCTTTCCTGTTTCAGGGAATCTTGATCACCTGGACGAAGGGTTTTAAGGCAACCGACTGTGTGGGGCAGGATGTAGTGACCTTACTGAGGGATGCCGTCAAAAGGAGAGAGGTATGATTTCTAAGATCTTGACTGTCTTTTCAGGTGATAAAAAATTGTACTTGCTTGTAAAAAATTCAAACAATACAGAAGCATGTGACCTGGGTAATAAAAATCCCCCTGAGCGTCAGCAGTATAACAGAGGTGAACAATTTTGTGTTGTTAAAGGATAGTTTGTTTAAAGGTAAAATCATGAGTCTCCTGCACATGGAAAAAGAGGAAAGCAGCCCCTGGCGGCTGGGCCCAGCCTGGCTCTCCGGCAGGCCTTGTGTTCTCCTGAGGAACACAAACAGTTGTGCGGAGCACAGACATCCTTGCGGCCACTCGGTGACTGTGATGGCATTGAAGGAGAAAGAGCGCTCCCCAGTCACGTCAGAACTCGGCACACACCAGAGAATCGCCCTGCTTCCTGCAGCGTCCAGTCCTGAGCCACGCCCCACTTCTTTGAACCTTCCTTGAAACCAGCAGCACGGCTCCAGTCCTATAATAGGTGCTTTCTGACAGGTTCTGAGACACCCCACGGGGATGTGTTCTCCAGGGTTGTAAGCAGTCACTAAGCCCAGGTCTGTTCGACTCCAGGTGTGTTTCTGGTGGTCTTTGGCTAGAGGACATTGACAAAATATAAAATGAAAAATTCTAAAGAGTTTGTTTAAATTATTAGTTAATGAGGGACTCAATAAGAAGTACAAAAAAAAAAGTTCAAATGTCTCCAGTTCAAAAGAGCAGACAAGTACACAGTCAATCAGGAAGGCTGAAATGAGTGGGTTTGAAAGAGGATTGGTTGCACCTGGAAGAGTATGTTAGACAACAGCTAATAGTTTGTTGAAAAGAAACCTGATGATCCTTTTTTGCTCATTTCACAACTCTTAGTGTTCTTTCAGCTTACTTTCCATGCATTGCCAGCACGTGTATACACACATTTTTTTCCCCTTTCTTTTTTTTTTTTCCTCTCCAAAGCCCCAGTACTTAGTTGTATATTCTAGTTGTAAATCCTTCTAGTTCTTCTACGTGAGCCGCCACCACAGCATGGCTACTGACAGACGGGTGGTGTGGTTCTACGCCTGGGAACTGAACCCGGGCCGCTGAAGCTGAGCGCACCAAACTTGAACCACTAGGCCATCAGGGCTGGCCCACACATCTTTTTTTAGTGGGAGTCATACCATGTGTACTATATTACAACTCACCTTTTTCATTTAATGTGAAACAGGCATCTTTTCATGTCACTCCATATAGACCAACCTCATTCTTTTTCTTGGCTCTACAGGATTCCAGTGTTTGCCTGAACCGTGGTTTACATAGCTCCCTTTGATCTACATTTGGGTTGTTTTTCTTTCTGGCTCATGCAAGTGGTGCAGTAAATATCCTTGCATGTACCTTTGTGTACTTGCGTGGCTGTTTCTGAAGGACAGATTCTGAGAAATGGATTTGGTATTTCCATTTTGCCGATGGAAAAATGGCGATAACACTTTAGCCTCCCAAGAGAAAGAGCTATTTGGCCGTTGTCTCTTGTCTTTGCTCCATTCAGCAGTTCTCTCCGGGCTGCCTCACTAGTACTCAGTACCACCTGTAAAATGGGTAGAATACTTCCCTTCTTCAGATCTCAGACTTCAGATATGTCATTAATAGTGAGTGTTTAGTCAGTGAAGGAGCACTTAATCATCTTTTATAGGCTGGTAAGAAAACTATTTCAGATGATGCACCAGCGGCTTGCTGACTGCAGGGCAGCAGAGCAAACCTGCAGAATTCAAGCCTGCAATGCTGTCCGTGCCCTAAAACTAAAACTGTGACCCTCTCTTTCCAAAGGAATTTGATCTGGACGTGGTGGCTGTGGTCAACGACACGGTCGGCACCATGATGACCTGTGCTTATGAAGAGCCCACCTGTGAGGTCGGACTCATCGTAGGTGGGTGTCCTGGAAGGTCACTTTCTTCAGGGCAGGGCAGGCTGGGTTTTCCTGTTCTGTGGGGCCTTGAGCCAACAGCTCAGCCCTCGTGAGACAGTATATCTGTCACTACAGTCCCCTTACCCCCTCCAGAGTTTCGTCCTGGACCAAGGCTGCAGAGCTCTCTAGAGGGCTTTCCCCTCTCCAGCACCCACCCCGACAAGGCTTCACATTGATTGTGACTAGAATGGAGCTCTTCAGAAATGAGGCCACAAATGGTTGACACAACTTGGGTGGGCTGGGTGGGAGTACCTAGAGCTGGCCTGGCCACCAGAGCAACTCTTTTTTTTTTTTTTTTTTTTTTTTGTGAGGAAGATCAGCCCTGAGCTAACATCCATGCTAATCCTCCTCTTTTTGCTGAGGAAGACCGGCTCTGAGCTAACATCTATTGCCAATCCTCCTCCTTTTTTTGCCCCCAAAGCCCCAGTAGATAGTTGTATGTCATAGTTGCACATCCTTCTAGTTGCTGTATGTGGGACGTGGCCTCAGCACGGCCGGAGAAGCGGTGCGTCGGTGCACGCCCGGGATCCGAACCCCGGGCCGCCAGTGGCTGAGCGCGCGCACTTAACCGCTAAGCCACGGGGCCAGCCCCAGAGCAACTCTATTGGGCTTGTATGGAGGGGCTCTAGGCAGTTGTTGCAGGGCGGGAGCCTGCAGCTGGGAAGAAAGCAGAGCTCACCTCCTCCTGACTGCCGGAAAGAGCCAGAGAGTAGTCTTGGGTGCCATTTTGCCTGTAGCAGCCACTGTTGGTGAGCAGTCCTAGCCCCTGAAGTAGGTTGCAGAGGAGTTATCTGTTGGTATTGCAGGTCGTTCCCTTAGAGTCCAAGCACATTAGTGGCCTGGGCCTTGAGAGCACATAATTCCTGAAGCGTATTAATTTGGGCTGTGAGAAAACCATTTGTCCAATTGAGCTGCTCCTTGTATGAGGAGATGCTGAGAAAATGCCCACTTCTTAGCCAACATTTGTAGACTCTACCTGGACAGGGAAGGTAGACCTTTTGCTGAGCGTCTGGGAGATCAGGATAAGGCCCCACAGCAGGCTGCCCTCCTGGTGCCAGGAAGACCTCTTCATTTGTTAAACCACTCTTGGTGCCTGTGGAAATTCAAAAACCTAGGGAGCAGCTCCAGGTGAAAGGTTGCCTGGGGCCTGGCTTTGGAGCTCTTTTGTTCCTTTCTTTGTTTTGCAAAGCTTTCTTTCTCTGCCCCTCCCTCTCTTCTGTTTATGAATGGGCAAAGCTAGAGTGACACAGCACATTCTCCACTTGCAGGCCAGGCCTAGCCTTCCTGCCGGGTGGGAGGTCAAGCCCGCCCAGTTCTGGGCCAACCTATTACTGTTCCTGGCACTGGTCTGGGGCGGGGCTTCCCCACAGCGCTGGCTGCATTCAAAGCCACTTTTTCCTTCCCCCATCAGTTGATCTCTTCCCTCAGAACTCCCATGGATAAGAAGTCTGGTTTACATGTTTTGGCTTTCCTTGTACCCCTCTTCCGTTTCTGGGGCTCCTCTTCTCTCCGTTTTATACTTTGGCTGAAAGAGAGCAAACAAAAAAAACAGAACAAAAATAGTCCAATTACACAGTCAGAAATGTGTGCAAATTCTGCTTTAGTTTCTTTAAATGGGATGAAAACGACCAAAGCCCTTTTGGTCTAGCCTGTAGGGGTGTCCTTGTGTCCCCTAATGATGTTGAAAGTCCGTCTACATCTACATCCCGCCTAGGATGGGTTGATGGTGCTCTAGGGCCTTGCTACTGAAAGTGTGGTCTATGGTGCAGCTGCATCAGCATCCTTGTTAGAAATGCAGAGTTTGGGGCCCTACCCCAGACCTCCTGAATCAGAATCTATACCTTAACAGGCGGCCCAGGTGATTCAGGTGCATATTAAAATACCTGTGTGAAGGACTCCTTGGTTGGTTGGTTTTTAAATTTCCAGTCCATTCGCTGAGACAAGGCCAATGAGCGCAGGCTTGGATGTCATGGCAATTAAAACTGCTGTGAAAAGTTTAGAATGCGTCTTCTCAATTTCTGTACTTAACTCCTCCTGGATGAGAACAGCACACAGTCTGTGGTCCCGCCCCAGTCCTCCAGGGGCCACAGTTTGAGTAGCCGAGCTCTGGGGAATTCAAGGAGGAAATCAGAGGCCCCTGGAATCCACTTGTCAGTTTGTGTGTGTAACAGTGTGTGGGTGCACCCGGGGAAATGTTCCTTTCCTCAGGAGAATCATCAGGTTTTCAGAGAGGTCTGTGGTACCAAGATGATGAGGAACCATCACCTTAGAAATGCACCCTTGAAATGCTCAGGACACTGTCCTTCCCTGCACTAGCTGTGGGCTTCATTCTGGAACACATAGGAGAGTTTATTGAGCAGGCATAGTCCATGACCATCTGATTAGAAAAGATAAGTGGGCATCCATGATGTGATAGTAGACAACCCCCCAGTATAATATTTTTATGTATATATGTGTGTGTGTGTGTGAAGGAGGTGGGGAGAGAGAGAGAGAGAAAGAGGAGAAATATCCTTCCAATCTGAATATTGCCTAAACTTCCACCACTGAAGATACGTCACTTTGTTGTAAGACCATTTTCTATTAAAATAAATATAGCTCTGCCTAGATAGGTAACCACATGAAGCTCTCGGTATTGATGTCTTAGTATAAAGTAAGTTAAGTTAATCGCATGTTGTCTGGCTGGTTTTAACTCCGACTTTCCTTTTATATTTTGAGTTTTTTCCTGGAAAACATTGGGAAAGTGAAGCTATTCCTTAGTTCATTTCAAAAACGTACCCCTATCTGTGGAATCGCAGGCCCCAGCCCTAGTTGCAAGACTCTCCCAAGCGTGGTGGCATGGCCATTCATTCCCCCACCTTGTGTATTTCAGGGACCGGCAGCAATGCCTGCTACATGGAAGAAATGAGGAACATCGAGATCGTGGAGGGAAATGAGGGGCGAATGTGTATCAACATGGAGTGGGGTGCCTTTGGGGACAACGGGTGTCTGGATGATATCAGAACAAACTATGACAGACTGGTGGATGAATATTCTCTAAATGCTGGGAAACAAAGGTAATTTTGCCTGGTGGAGGAGACACAAAAGGGGTCAGGATGGGGAGGGCATGTGGTTGCATTCTGCCGGTTACAACAGAAGAAGTTTCTAGTAGGAGTGGGGTCTGGACAGAGGCTTGGAGACTGGTTCCTCAGGTTCCCTCCTGACCTTGGATTTTAGTCCAAGGAGAGCAGAGAACCGGGAGGAGGGGCCCCCGACATGGCATAAGATGGCCCAGGGTTGATGTCCAGGTGCCTCCTCTGGGGACAGGATGGCAGTGGCAACACTACTTCCCTCAGTGACTGTTTTCCTCCTGGAATATTCTGGCCTTCTGCTTGCTCTATGTTTCTTCCCCAATGGACTAATAGAAACTTCTTGATCAGTAGGTTTTGGTCTTGTTTAGTGGAAGTAGTACACGCTTGACCTGCAGTTGTCAAAGGGCAGGGAAAAGTAGGATATGGCCAGTAGGCATGGGGTTGGGGGTGAGCGGCTTCAGGTCAGGGGTGAGGCAGAGGCCCCGCTCAATTCATCCTCCCACAGTGGACCTCCTGCACCACCAAGTGGCTATTTGGAGCTCTGCAGCTCAAGTCTCGGGGACCCTCCCTGAGATGACAGTGTCCCAGCATGGAGACAAATGACCCCTTGTCTCAAGCTCCCAGGAATCAGGCCATCCTCTGCAATAGCTGGGATGAGTTGGTCCAAGCCGTGTCCCCAGGAGCAGAAAGAAGGACTGGGAAGTACCTCCCAAACATAAGGTGTTCTCCAGCCCCCCTCGAGATGTTTGCCTTCTCCAAATACCACCTGTGCTATGTTTACCTAATGTTTTTCTTTAAATCAGCTTATATTCTTTACTTAAATTTAATGAGAGAGAAAAAAAGAGAAAACCAGTACTACCATAAATAGATAGCAATCATAAAATGAATGTGGCACAGAACACCGTTATTCACTTCTAGCTACTGTTACCTCCCAAAGGCTCCAAACGAAGGCCCCCTTTGTTAAGAAGGGAGATCAGGAAGGGGTTAAAGCCATCTCAGTACCAACTGTGGTCTCCTTGATGGAATGAGAAAGACAGAATGGGAATGGATAATAATAGTGCTATTTCATGTTTTTTCTGTGGATCACCTGAAATCTTCTCAAGTATCCAGATTCCAGTAGACTCTTCCCTGCTTGGGGACACTGGGATTGGGTGTGTGCCATGGAAGCATTTACATCACTTGTCATTTCTTGAGGCCCTTGAGCATGGAGAGGGCAGGAGTTAAAAGCCCCAAGAGCAGGTTGCCCTCAGGAGTACAGCCTGGTGGCCGCCTGACTCCTCCAGCCTGCATGGCTGTATCACTCTGCTGCATGCTTGACCAGTGCTCTGGGCTTTTGCAGAACCTTCCAGAAATCTGATAGGAACTTTCCCCTTGTTGTCTTCTTGTCCCATTAAGACTCAGCCCAGTTGTTTGCTTATTCTGCAGTTACTTATTGAGCACTTGACTAAGAGCCTGGCACTGTGCTGTGCGAGGCCCTGGGACTCAAAGCTGAACAAGACACCTTCTCCATCCTCTCGAGGCTTTTGCCGCAGGGCCAGTGGGCGGCAGTGAACCCGTGTGCATTGTGAAGGGGAGGGGAGGGTGTATGGGACCCTGAAAGAGGCAGACAGCACCCCGTCTGGGGGAGGAGGACAGGCCTCCTGGAGAAGTGGTGTTTGAGCTCCACCGGGCAAAGGCAGGCAGTTAAGTGAGGAGGGAGATGGTCTAGCAGTTAGACTCGAGTGCTGGTGGTTTCCTTTCTGATCCCGGGGAGGGGTGAGGATCCCGCAGTCCTCCCTGGTCTCACTCTCTGCCTCTGCCGGGGAACACAGGGCTGGGCATGCGGATTGGTGATGCCCTGGAGGGCCAAGACGCCAGGCTCACTGTGAGCCCAAAGGCTGCACGCAGATGCCCCAGCCCCTACCTTCTGTTTCAGGTTTGAGAAGATGATCAGTGGTATGTACCTGGGTGAAATCGTCCGCAACATCCTGATCGACTTCACCAAGAAGGGATTCCTCTTCCGAGGGCAGATCTCTGAGACGCTGAAGACTCGGGGCATCTTTCAGACCAAGTATCTCTCTCAGATTGAGAGGTGAGTAGGAGGGGCTTCCCTGCAGGGGCCTGTGAGAGGTCGACCTGGCCAGGGGGTCGTGATGGGGGTGGTAGGCACCACAGGGGATGTTTTGGCTATTTGTGAGGGCTTTTCCCCCCTCTGGAGGCCCTGAGCAGTTGCATATTGAAATCATATATGATTTTATTATAAATTACTTTCCTTTTATTGGTCCTTTATGTTGGGGCATTCTATTGATTTGTTTGAAATTATGTGTATCAGTAGGTTATATGGGCTCCATTTCAGGATAGTAAAGGTGCATCACAGATATTTGTATTGAAGGGGCATTGAGTCTGAGAGAGCCAAGAACCTCTGGTCTAGCCCCACCCTCACTTTATCTGAAAGGCTGCCTGGGATCGCATAGCCTGGCCACCCAGTATGCATGCCCCGCAGCAAGTTGCTTCTGTCTTCCTCCTGTTTTTCTCGTGTGGAGTGAGCATTTCATCTCTGCCTTTGCCATCCTCTACGGCGAGCTCTGAGAGAAGGTGGAAGGTGCTCTGCAAAAGCAAAAATGGTCGTAGCCGGGCCAGGCCCGATGGCCTAGTGGTTAAAGTTCGGTGTGCTCTGCTTCCGCGGCCCAATTTCAGTTCCCAGGCACGGAACCACACCACTTATCTGTCAGTGGCCATACTGTGGCAGCGGCTCACATAAAAGAAAAAAAGAGGAAGACTGGCAACAGATGTTAGCTCAGGGCAAATCTTCCTCAGCAAAAAAAAAGTCATGGTAGCAAGATGAACATTGGCTCTGTTGGAGCCTGCTCACTGCTTTCCCCCGTGCCTGTGTCTGTAACCTGTAACTACCCACCAGAACCAAAGCTGTGAAGTGCTAGCAGCCCCAAAACAATAGACCCTGGAAGACTTGAGCACGTGGAATGGCAGCATTTCACAGCAACGAGGAGGGGAGGCGCTGTCAGCAAATGGTGCTGTGTGCCCGTTGGTGATCAGGAAACAGGTTCTCGCCTTGTTTCTCTCGTCATTCTAAATTCATCCAAGAGCTAAATGTGAACAATAGGAGCCATAAAAGAATGAGAGGGAAATATCAGTGAATATTTTTCTTGATAACATTTTTTATTGTGGTAAAATATACATGACAGAATTTACCTCTGTAACCATTTTGAAGTGTACAGTTCAGTTTCATTAAGTGCATTCACACTGTCGTGCAACTGTCACCATCATCCATCTCCAGAACGTTTGCATCCTCCCAATCTGAAACTCCGTACCCGTTAAACGCCACCTCTCCATTCCTCCCTCCCCCTTCCCCTGGTGACCACCACCCTACTTTCCGTATCTATGAATTTGACTTCTCTAGACACCTCATGTAAGTGGAATCATATAGTCATCGTCCTTTTGTGACTGGCTTATTTCACTTAGCATAGTGTCTTCAAGCTTCATCCATGTTGGAGCATGTGTCAGATTTTCCTTCCTTTTTAAGGCTATTATTCCGTTGTATGTATATACAACATTTTGTTTATCCATTCATCTGTCCATGGACCCGTGGGTTGCTTCTGCCTTTTGGTTGTTGTGAATAATGCTGCTTGTGAACATCAGTGTGCAAATACATGATCGAGTTCTTGCCTTGAATTCTTTTTTTGTATCTACCCAGAAGTAGAATTGCTGGATCATATAATAATTTTATTTTGAATGTTTTGAGGAACTGCCATACTGTTTTCCACAGTGGCTGCACCATTTTACATTTCCACTAGCAGTACACACAAGGGGTCCAATTTCTCCACATCCTCGCCAATAGTTGTTATTTTCTGCTTTTTTATTGATAGCCATCCTGGTGGGGGGTGAAGTGGTGGGAAAGTCTTTTTAAGCATAATAGAAAAGAAAGAAATCATAAAAAATTGCCAAATTTAGCTACATAGCTTCTATGATTTTAAAAAAATCAATAATCAAACTTAAACAGCAAACTAAGGAAAACATCTGCGTTGTTTATGACAAGATGCAGAGCAGGGCGTTGTGGGCGAGACCTTTGGCAGGTCTGGTCTTGAGACCTGCTCTGCCCCCCTGGCTGTGTGCTTTAAGTGAGTTACTCAATTTCTCCCAGCCTTCATTTCCTTGTCTTTAAAATGGGAATAATCCTACGTGCAAACGTTGTTTGTTATGAGGAGGAAATGAGGTAATGTATGTAAAGTGGGTGTCACATAGAAGTCCTCATAAAGGCTGGCTGCTCTTACCACCGTCATTGTCATCATCATGGGTCATCAACTTTTTCAATGTAATAAGAATGAGACAAATAGCCCAGGAGAATAAAAGTCTTGATATAATAGGTAGTTCATATGGCCAATGAACAAATGAAAAACAAGGTCATCCCTCACTAATAGAGAAGAATGCAGATTAAACCACAATGTCATTATTACCAAATTGTCAAATGTTTTTAAAAGTGATTCTTTCCCCTGGGGACAAGTACAGTGAAATACTGTGCTAGAGAGAGTAAATTGATACAACTGGGCAATAGGTATCAAAAGCCCTTTGACCCAGAAATATATCCTAAGGGAAAAATCAGAGTTGCACACAAAGATTTATAACCGGGAAACTTCATCAGAATGTTACTTTATAATAGCAGAAAATTGCAAACCACTTAAATTTCTCTAAACTGGCTAAATAAATTATGGTGCGGCCCCAGAATGGAATACTTTGGCAGCCATTTCCAATCCTGTTCTTAGATATGGAGGTAGGAGATTGCTGAGACGTATGAAGGAGGAAAAAAGCCAGAAAGAAGACCACATATAAAGGACGAGCCCGTTTTGCATGTCATAAGAACAAAGACACTGTTTAATGATATCCAGGGAAAATAGATTGGAAGGAAATATATTAACATGTTCATAGCATTTTCCTCCGGTGTTGGGATTGTGGATAGTTTTAATTTTCCAATTTTAATTTTTCTAGATTTGCCAGATTTTCTACAATTTAATATGTAATACTTTGGGGATCATTAAAAAAAGAATGTTATTTTGAAGGAGAAAAACCCCATGACCCTATTTGTGAAGGGCAGTGAATTGGGCCGGTCCTCTGGAGTCGGCTCCCAGGCTGTTCTCGTGGCTCCCGCTTCACCTGGCCTCCTGGCTTTTGTCCACCGCAGTGACCGATTAGCGCTGCTCCAGGTCCGGGCCATCCTCCAGCAGCTGGGCCTGAACAGCACCTGTGACGACAGTATCCTCGTCAAGACCGTGTGCGGGGTGGTGTCCAGGAGGGCCGCGCAGCTGTGTGGTGCAGGCATGGCTGCCGTGGTGGATAAGATCCGCGAGAACAGAGGGCTGGACCATCTCAACGTGACTGTCGGGGTGGATGGAACACTCTACAAGCTTCATCCACAGTGAGTGGGGCTTCCAGTTGGGATGGGCAGAGCTTCCTGGGCTGGCGAGTTCCCTTGATGGTTATGGGACATCAGGATGTGCTTCCCACCAGGAACATTCCTCACCGGCACACAGTCAACCTGAAGGCTGTGCGGTCAGGGACTGGGGCTTGTCTGGGATGAGGTAATGAGCTGTCTGAAGTTTAACTGGGACCGTTGGGGACCAAGTGAAGCCAGAGAAGTGGCTTCACTTGGCCAGCTCACACCAGTGGTGTGGCGTGTTCCTCTCCCCGCTCCTCCTGGGCCCCTCTTAGGTCAGGCGGGGTCCAGGTGGGGAGCAGGAATGGAGGTAAGGGTGGACGTGGGCTTGCCCACCAGCCGGGTTAGCTGCCGCCTGGCCAGGAGGCTGTGTTTGGTAAGTGGAGAGAGGGAGTGAAGGGAAGGGGAGGAGGACAATTGTCTTGTTCATCTGCTAAATCGGTTTGTCCAGAGAGTTGGAAGGCAGGGGCAGTTTTGGCCCTGGGCTTCGTAGCAGGGAGGGGGTGGAGAGTGACCTCCTTTGGTCAAGCGTCTGACCCCCCATGCTGGAGGAGGAGATGTGGCCCTGTCTGTTCTTGGATCCACCGCATGTCCCAAAGCTTGGCTCTTTAGGAATAGAGTGGCCATATTGTTTATTGTCTAAACTGGGGTGCTTTTGACAGTACCCCAGAGTGCTACTACTAATTGCACCGGGACCATCCCAGATAAACCGGGCCGTAACGTCACCTACTTAAAAGCAACCTCACCCAGCTCACTGTAGGCATTGCCTGCTTACCTCATGGCCATGGCTTGGGATGGAACCATCTGACTTGCCCCATCCCCACCTGTCTGTCCACCTTCCCAGCTGTCCTCTTCATCACCTGAGGCAGCACACGGCCGTGGTTTAGCACCGGGCTTTACGTGCTTGGATTTAATCCTGGCACCATCATTTAGAAGCTGTGCTCAACTGCTTTCTCTCTGCTACGTCTCGTCTTCCTCATAGTATAATAGGCACTGGCAGGATGAAATTACGTATATACAGTGGGAGGCACCTGGCAGGTGTTCAACAAAGGGCAGTCAGCGTTACCTCTAAGAGCCCCATTGCCCCGAGCATCCTCAGCCTGGCCCTGTCTCATTTTCAGCATAAAATGCAAGAACCTAGAGTTACCTCTCAATTAGAGATCATCCTTCATGGAGGGCCTCCCGCTCTTGGCTTCAGGTGCTGGGTGCTGGGCCGTTGAAGGTGCTGAGCTGGGTGTCTCAGAAAGCTGCAGCCAGGAGTGGATGATGTTTGTTCCCATGGAGCCTGCTGCACTGATCCAGCACTGGACCAGCTGGGGCCCGCCTCAGTGGTCCCTGCCTTGGCCCTAGCACCCTTCTTGATTTTCAGTCCCGTGGAAGCCTCAAGCTTTGAGGATAGGTGTGTCTGAGTGTGTTATAAGCTGTACAGAGTAGCTTCTTTTTGGATTCTCAGTTGTGCCTCCCTACTGAAAATTGTGCTAATGGGATCGGCTGTAAATCCACTTTCCTCCCGCCGTTCTCAGGAAGCCGCAGCTGCTTCTAAGCAGCCCCCTGCCATCTTGTGTGCCCTCCTTATTGTTGGGTCCGTTAGCATCTTCAGGTGGGTCCACTGTCTCTTCTCACCGTCCTCTGTTGTCTTTTTTAGCTTCTCCAGAATCATGCACCAAACCGTGAAGGAACTGTCACCGCAGTGTAATGTGTCCTTCCTCCTGTCTGAAGATGGTAGTGGCAAGGGGGCCGCCCTCATCACAGCAGTAGGCGTACGGTTCCGAGAAGAAATGAGCAGCTAAGAGCCCTGGACCCCCAGCCTGCTGCCCTTCCAGCACGTCTATCTTCCAGCGGCGACCCCCTGTTCTTCCCAGCGAGCTGTGCTGGGAGACGCTGGCGCCAGAGCCCGCCACCGCTGCAGCGGGGAGGAACACAAAAGCCAACTCATGGCGCATAACGTAGGGTACAAAATAGAGTGTGTGCTGTTGATAATATCTCTCACCTCTGGATCCCTCCTCACCTGCCCTCCACTCTGCATGATTTGATTTCAACCTGGTCGTACGTTCCCCACGTGTGAAGTTTAGTGGCGTCCATTTCTAATTTATGCATTCGTCCAACAGTTATTTATTGGCCCAAGATGAAAAGTCACACCATCTGACAGGCCTTATGGGCCTCCGCAGCCTGTCCTTGGGGCCGCACCCCCTGTGAAATGTATTATCACCAGCAGACACTGCCGGGGCTCCTCCCAGGGGCGCATTAGCCGCTTCTTCTGTCCCAGCACCCCCTGCTGTCAGGTGTCCCAGGGTTCCCGTTGGGACGTGTCAATGCCACTGAATTGTGTGTCCGTGGAACTGGTCATAGCCACATTGTGACAGTCTTGCATTCTGTTATCTTGGGGGGGAGGTGGGCAGTCCTGCGTGAAAGTGTCTTGTCTCCATTTGGGTAAAAGGAACCAACCAACCAACAGTGCCCTCGTTGGAATTTCCCATCGCTTTTGTGAGCCATGTTGTATGACCTAGTAAACTTTGTACCAATTCAAAGACCCGAGTGATGCTTAATGGCTGGGGATGGGGGTGGGGACATCTGGGGATGTGGAGAAAACCAAACCCTGGGGATTTTTGTGGCCTTCTGGGTCAGGGGGGAGTTTGAAATGAAGATTGCGTCCTTCAGCCCCAAGCCTTCTTTGGGTTTGAGGACTTGCTGCTCTCCCTGCAAAGTGTCCCAGAAGGAGCCTCTCTTCTTGTCTCCCAGCACCTGCCCTGCTGCTTCCTGCTCTAGCCCCAGGGTGCTACCCTGGGGAGAGGCTCCCACAGCCCCCACCCCACCACCTTTAAGAAGGTAAAGGGATGGAGGGCCTCTGTCCTCCAGCAGCTTGGTCTCCTCCCTTGTAGTTGGAACAAAGAAAAAGTCAACTTGGCTTCCAGGGGCTGTCTGGGATTCATGAGAGGACAGTGCGACTTCGGCCATCCCCTCTGCCGTCCCCAAGCAGATCCTGCCCTTTGTCACCTGCTCTGCCAACTCCAAGACAGCAGATGAAGTAGACGCCCTGCCCTAACACAGATGAAGTCTTGCAGCAGCCCAGGGTGGCAGGATTGCTGGACTCTCCCCCTCCTGGATCTTAAATGAACCCCTTCTGTAGGAAATTGGCCCCTATCTGACCCTTTCATCCCTCCCCCACCTCAACTTGGAGTTGGCTGTTCCCCCCATGGCTGCCATTTTGGATTCTCCCCCAGCTCGTCGGTAGATCCCACATCAGTCCGCATTATGGTGCCCTGTCGTTGAGGTGCCCCGTGAGTCTCCCAAGCCATGACTCCAGCTCTGGGTGGCTTCCCCCAGGACGGACTGCATGCTCACTGGGTTTGGTGAGACCAGAGTCCCTTTATTTGGCACTGCTGGTGCCTATGGCACAGGCATCTGTGTGGGAAAGACAGATAACATCAAACTCTTGATGTGCATTTACAGTGGTACATGGTTCCGGGGGGCACAGGGTGTGGACGGTGAGTTGGCAGGTAGGCAGAGATGTGCCCTTGGGGTGGACTGGGCCAGGCCTGGAGCTGTCTGGGAGTCGGCACAGTTGGGTTCTCTGCCTGTCGCCTTGCTGAGAGCAGTAAGCTGTGCTGCTGACTTGCAGGAGGCAGTCATGTAAAAGGGCTGGTGTGGTAGTAATAAAAATCATGGCTGCTGTTTATTAAGCACTTAACCTGTGTTTGGCCTGCTAGTTTATAGGCATCACTTCCATCATCCTCACAGCATTCCTGTGAGATAGTTTTGCCATTGGGAGAGGAAGAAGCTGAGGGTCAGAGTGACTTGTCTGAGGCAACACAGGTGAGGGTCCTTTTGACTCTTAACCACTATCTACACTGGGCTGGATCTGAGTTCTTAGATGCTGAGGCACAGAAGCCTTAGGTTGACTCACAGGTGATGGGCTTTGCAAAATAAGAAGCTTCCCTCCTTGTGTCTTTATCCTGAAAATGAATCAGTGTCATGGTTGGATTTTGGCCACAGGTGTTTGGTTTACCAACGTTTATGAAAATGTGAGCCAAATTTAACAAGTCTGGAAGTCTCACAAATTTGGACTTCTGGCTTCTCTTTAAAGATTTAGAAGACCTGGCAATAATGGGCTCCCATTACTACGTGGCAACATTTGTCCAGAGCTGATCAGCTGCTGTCCCCTTTGGATGCCTATGCCCTCCAGTTTGCCACAGTCCCCACCATTCCCTGTTACCCCAACTGCAAGTGAGTTGCCTTCTATCTTCACATTTGCAGTTTTTTTATACTGGATCCAATTTACTCATTATGTTGTATGCCCTGGGAAGGCATTTGAGCTTGCAACTCCTGGATTAGATACGCGTTAGCTCACACTGTCATCTTTGAGTCTTATTGGATCCCCTGAAGCGCTGTCTGAGAGGGAGGCTGGGTCCTCTTCGAGTCAGCGTCCACTGTAGAATTCCTGGCCCATCTTGTTTTTCCGTTGATGTGCTGAAGGGTGAGACATGGGCCAAACTTTCAGATCTGGTCCTCTCGACTGGCTACTTCTCAAAGAGTGCTAAGCCTCGCCCTGCAGCCAGGCGTAAGGCTTCAAGGTTCAGTAGGCAGCCCATCTTGGGGCCCTCCAGCCTGCCCGTTGGCAGCCTCAGCCACGTCGCCGGCCATGAACCAAATCTCTTTAGTGTGACACCTTTTGACCCTCATGGAGAGGGATGGAGTGTGAGTCAACTCCAGCTTATCCTCCTCGGTTGGCGTGACCCATGGGCAGCAACGGAAAGCAAGCCGGAATCCAGAGCGAAACCTGGGGGATGGAGGGTCACCCTGAGCAAGGGGGTGAGGGGACAGTTACAGGAGCTGTCATGTGGCTCCCCCACCTCCAGGAGCCCATCTCCCCTCCAGAAGAAAGTCGCTGCTTTACTCCTAAGAGCTCAGGGCCTCTGGAGAGACACATTCTTAGTGGATTTGATTTTTGGAAACAGCCGGAAGTAATCTGGAAATAAGCCTAGTGACTGAAGTGGGTGATTAAGCTGAATTAGACCATTTGTTATTACAAACACGCGAAGAAACCAAGTACAACTAAAAAGAAACAACAGATTTTCTTGTTTGACTTGTTAATTGGCTTCTAAAGGAGTATTCAAAGAGGAGTCTTAAAAAATTGGGGCTTCGGCAATGTTGGGTGGAATAAGGATGCTCTTCCAAGGGGACTGCTTTGAAAGAAAATATACACGAAGAACTACTAAGTTTTGGTACATTTGCTTAAAAAATAACTCCTGGGGCCGGCCCGGTGGCGCAAGCGGTTACGTGCGCACGCTGTGCTTCGCTGGCCCGGGGTTCGTCAGTTCGGATCCTGGGCATGCACTGGCGCACTGCTTGTAGAGCCATGCTGTGGCGGCGTCCCATATAAAGTAGAGGAAGATGGGCACGGATGTTAGCTCAGGGCCAATCTTCCTCAGCAAAAAGAGGAGGATTGGCATCAGATGTTAGCTCAGTGCTGATCTTCCTCACAAAAAAAAAAAAAGTAAAAAAAAAAAAACTCTATAGCAGCACTGAGGGTCCACACGTGAGGAAGCAGGCAGTGAGTGGAGGAAATGGGCTGGCGGAAAGAGAACGCTGGCCTGTTAGAGAGGAGCAGAAATAAATGAGACCCTGTGTGACAGCAGAGAGAGAAAGAGCTCCCATGTTCCAGAAGAGCAGGCTTGACTGGTTCCTCCCCTAGCAGCTCTACGAGATTCCAGTGTGGCTCCAAAATGCCTCCCTTATGGGAGCTTAATGGACACTCAACGTGTCCCAGCCCCAGCTCGCCATCATCCTCCCACGCCCATCCCTAGTCGTCCCCATCGCAGTGCCTGACAGCTGACACCTCCGTCCTTCCATTTGTTCAGGCCAAGAATCTGGGAGTCATCCTTGACTCTCGCATGCCACCTCCCCTCCATCAAATCCTGTTGGCTCTACCTTAGCAGTATCCACTTCTGCTTTCAGTTTAAACCCACCATCTCTTGCCTGGATTACTGCCCTAGTCTAACCATCTCCCTGCTTCTCCCTTTGCCCCGCTGTGGTCTAGTTCCAACACAACGGCTGGACTGATTCTTTTAAAAGGGAAGTCAGAGCGTGTGTCTCCCCCGCTCAGAGCCCCACAGGGCTCCTCATGTCAGAACACCGGCCCAAGTCCTCACCCTGACCACAGGGCCCTTGCCTCGGCTGTTCCCTCTGCCTGGAACACTTCCCCAGACAGCTGACGGCCCACTCAATCCTCAGTCTTTGCTCAAAAGACTCCTCAATAAGGTACCCCTGACCATCCTGTAAAACTGCAACCCTGTGCCCACTACTTCCCCCGGTGCCTCTGTGCTCCCTTACTCGGCTCTAGTTTTTCTTTTTTCCATAGAACTTATCACCTAACACGCTGTGCGATTCATTTGCTCCTTATGTTTGCTTTCTGTCTGTCTCTCCCCATGAGAGTGTCCGCTCCCTGAGGAAAGGGATCATTGTTCCTGTTCACTGGTGTAACTCAAGTGCCTGGAACAGTGCCAGGCACACAGCCCCGTGGTGAACATTTTCTGAATGAATGAAGATTCCTCCGGAAGCAACAGCCCTCCTTCAGAGCTAGTGTCATCAAACACTGAATGATTCTGAAGTTATTTCAGGAACCTGTAGAGCCCTGGGGTGTTGTTCAGACGCCCAGGGACTGTGTTGTTGGGCAGCAGGAGAGTGACCAGTGCACAGACACAGGGCTGGGGCCCCTCCCTGATGTGACAGTCCCCATCTCCAAGCTCTCACTCCTACAAGCTGCATGCAAGAGACGTGTGTGATGTGGGGATAAGATTACAGGCCTTGGAGACAGCTGGAATCCTGGCTCCATTGCTTGCTATACGAGTTTAGGAGTCTTCCTTTCTGGGGCTCACTTTCCTCATCTGTAAAATGGGGACAACACCTCCCTCCCTCCTATTATCTACTTACTTCTCAGGAAACAAGTGGGGGTTCTGGTACCCATTGAACACTCCAAAAAAAAAAAAAAAAAATCATAGTTCTCTTACTTCCTTCTGGCCTGCCCGGGTGGGTGGGATGTCTGAGCAACACAGACCCTAATGGCATTATGAGTGGCCAGGACCCATGGGCGGGGAGGTGATAAAGGCACGAACAAAGAGAGCCAGGGCCAACCTCACCCACATCACTGTCTTGCTGAGGCCAGGACTCGGGGTCCAGCTCTCATGTCTGACCTGGCCCCACCTTCAGGGTTTTCTGAGGCTGAACGGCCTGCTCTGCAGGCAGGACTCCTGGGTGCTGTGGTTCTCGCCCGGCCCACCACCTCCCACCTCTCCAGTGCCCCAGAGCAAATGCAGCCCCTCTCTGGGACTCCACCTCCCCAGAAGTACGAGGGCTGGAGAACCAGATGGTGTCTGAGGGAAGAGTGAGATCTCGGCTCCTTCCTCTCGCTGTCTCTGCCAAGGTCACTTCTCAGCTGCCCTGACCGCCCTCCGAGGGCAGGAAACGCACTGTGATCTTCCCAGGGAGCGGCCTGCCTCCCTCCAGCCTTGGCCGCGGGCCTCCGACGGCGTGCTTCATGCTGCTGGGGTTGGTGCATTCACCTCGCCCAAGGACAGTCCTCGGTTCTTCCGCACTGCAGGAAGCTCTTAAAAATGTCCCCCCTCCTTTCCCTGGCTCTTTCCTTCCTTCCTCTCTCTGTCCTTCTGCCTCTCTCTGTCTCCCCCTCCCTCCATCTCTCTGTTCCTCCCTTCTCTTCTCCCTGTCCCAGATGTAGCCCCAGAAGAGAGAGCAGGACAGACAGACGGTGAGAGCTATGGCCTGGGCAATGGGCCAAGGCTTGGAGGAGGAGGTGGGGCTCAAGGTAGGCCCGGACCAGAGGGCGGATTGTGCTGTGGGCTCACTGTGAGGATGGCAATCCCGCGTGGGGCTGGGGGCACAGGGGCACAGGCTCAAGCTGTGTAGGGGCCCAGATGGGGCTGAGGGCAGGGCCGGGTGAGGGCTCACCTGTGGTTGAGGCAGCAGTAGATGACGGGGTTGTACATGGTGGAGCTCATGGCCAGCCAGAAGAGCGCCAGGTAGACCTGCTGGATGAACTTGTGGCAGTAGATGTCCTCCTGGAAGCTGCCCAGGGTGAAGTAGAGGTGGTAGGGCAGCCAGCAGACGGCGAACGTCACCACCACCAGCACCATGGTCTTCACGATCTGGTCCGGGAGAGGTGCAGCTCACTCCTCAGCCTGGAGGCCGCACGCCCCAATCCTCCAGATGGTGGGAGCGGGGCACCCCTCATGCCAGCCCGGGAAGCCCTGTGGCCTCAGTGCCCTGGAGCATCTGCTGCCCAGACACTCCTGGGCCCTCCATTCTGGGGCTTTCGCTCAGGCTGGTCCCTCTGCCCACATTGCTGTCCTTCCTTTGAAGTCCTCACTCCTCGAAGCCCAGCTCAGTGGCCACTAAAAGGCATCCCAGATCCTTCACTCAACAGCTCCCCTCCCTGGAGAGTGGATGGACTCTTAACCCCACCCTTAGAGGAGCCCCTGTGCCAGCCATGGGGTCCCATGCCCCCCTCTCCCTGGGATCTGTGCCTGCCACAGCCCTTCTATCCATAGGTAGTGAGGCTCTAACCGGGGACCCCAGCCTCTGCCCAGGGGCCAGCTCCCTGACCTTTCCCCCCTCGCGGCCTGGTCTCTGCAGGCACCCTCGAGCATGGCCAGTACCCCGTGAGGGGTGGAGGGCAAGCCAAGGATGGCAAATGGAGACCAGCTCTCCATGAGGAGGGACACCAGAAGGTGTCCCATATCCAACTACTACTCCCTGAACCACCCTGTGAAAGACGTCTAAGAGCAGAGGAGAAGCCGAGACTCTGACCCGATACCTGATACAATCGACCCACTGGTCGCCAATGGGAAAGGGGAACGGAAGAGATAAGCTTTGATGTGGAGAGAATGGAGGGAGTCTGGAGCATAGTATATCAGGACCCTTGGGGGCCCCGAATGGTAGGGAGTTGGGGGGACACTGCTACTTCGGTTGGAAACTGGGGACAGACAATGTAGCTGGACTACACTCCGGTCTCCACGATCTCTGGGGTCTGCAGTTCCAGCCTTTAAGAATTCTCCTCAGATTCTATCTAGGAGCCTCCTGTGGTTCTGTGAGGCTTCTTAAATTCAACATTCTGATTACTCAAAAAGTCTAAGATTTTAGATTCTATCACTCTAAGATTCTTGAAGGTATCCGAAATTCTCTGGGGCTTTATGATTCCCCAATTCTCCTAACATTCTGAAAAGTTCCTTTAACTCGGTATTCTGCCAAAGACTAAAGTCCGCCCGCCCGGGAAGACTGAATTCAGACTCTGGCCAGACACTTGGGACAAAGGCAAGGTATGGCTGGATCTTGTCCTCCACAGCACCCCCTTGCGGCCCCCCCCATGCCCACCTTCTTCTTGGCCCGCAGGTGGCGCCCGTTGGCGCCGTGCGCCTGGTGCCCGGGGACCGCTTGTCTCCAGAGCGTGAGGCCGATGATGCTGTAGGCAATGAACATCACCACGAGAGGCAGGAGGTAGATGAGGGCGATCACCACGAGGTGGTACCTGGAGGGAAAGCCAAGGGCCTGGGCACGGGGCGGCCCGGAGGTGACTCTGGCATCTACCAGTGCTCAGGCACCCGGATCCCATGGGCGACCTTGAGCCGCCTCTCAAGGCCTTGGTTTGTTTTAAAGAAAAAAATGATAATAAAGGCAACATTGGCTAGCATGTGTGCCCAAAGAGGGCTTCCCCTGCCGCAAAAGGGAAACAGCGTTAGCCCTGTGTCCTTCCAGCTGATAAAGTACCAAAAAAGAAAATAAATAGGAATGAAAAAATTTGTAAAAAATTGGTTTACAGTTGAAAATGCCATTAAGCACAAAGGAGGAAGTAAAATTACTTATCCCATCCTCACCACTATTAACAATTGGAAATATTTTCTTCCAGAATCATATGTGTGTATATATATATACACATTTGTAAATATACAAATACACATATGTATTTGATAGATGATGTATATAATTGATATCTGCATCTGTCTGGATAGATAGATTTCCTGGAGTGGATGTGGTTCCATTCTGCACCAACATCCCTATCGCGGAATGCAGCAGTGGAAATGCACCACACTATACATGCCATTGGGTCATCTCTTCCTGCCCATCAGCATTTGGTTGGGCACACGGCTCGTGTCAGCAGACACTCTTTCACACCAGCTTTGAGCAAGCAGCCCAGAACACCACTGTTGGTTCCTCATCCAGGTCCCATGGAGGACACCCCAGGCTGTGTTGAGGCCATTTCATTTCCTTTTGGAAAGATGGTGTAAAGGAGATGGGTGCTGCCCATTTGGCTTCTGAGCGATGCTGCAGCTGCTCTCCAACAGGGCCCAGGCGGGAGCATCCTGTGAATGGGCCTGAGACCCCTGGCCCTGTCATGTGACCATTTTCTAGGAAGGCTGAGGTGTCCCAAACCCCCCACCCCCACCCACCAAGTGCCAGTCCTGCTGGGCCCCTTTCAAGAGGCTCTGCCACCCAAGGGAGAGGAACAGGTGGCTCCAACAAATGTCTTCCCTAAAGCCTGTGTTTAGAATTCTGCTTGCTTGCTCTTTTGGCAAGCATGCTAATTACAAAATGTGTGGGGGCTCCTAGATGCCCTGATCCTCATCTGGTCCTACTGTGGAGCAGGTGAGTGGGGGGAGGAGCAGCGAGCGCCAGGCCCCTGTCACCTTCCCTTCATTGTGAAGTCACAGAGTGTCTGAGCTAAATAGACCTTGAGGATCAGCAGGGTCACCTGCCTCAGTGTCCAGAGGGGGAAACTGAGGCTCCGAGAGGCACAGGAGGTCTGTGTCATATGACTCAGCGCTGCAGAATTAATCAACACCCAAACGATTTCCTTTCACTGAGGCTCAGCCCAGTGGAGTCAGAAGAACTGCGTTCATGTCCAGCCTCTAACTTAAAGAGTGACCTGGGGCAAGTCAGATCTCTCCCCCAGTCTCAGTTTCCCCACTTGTAAAACGAGGAGGAAATCACTAAGATCCTTCCCCAATACGAGTGACATCTCTCTATTGCCTCGTTCTTTCCTTGGAATGTGGTGCAGGATAGGAATTCACTCTGGGCTAGGGCTAGGCTCCACAGAAGGAAGCGCCAAGGAGCCTTGGGGACCATCTTCTAGGGTCTTCCCAAATCAGGGGTGCCTCCTCTCACAGCCTGCACTGTCTGTTCTGTATTTGGATTTTGGGGGTGTATGTGCATTTTAACCTGGAGAGGGCATCTGTAATTTCATCAGATTCCTACACACGCAGGATGTGAGCCTGTGTGGATGGAGTCCCCAGTCTAGGTCTCAGAAGCTTCCCCACTCAAGAACAAATAATACATTCTCACACGTAAAACCAGGCTTTCCCCAGATCCTCTCAGAATTCTAACACCGAAGTATAGACTTCCCAGCCCACCTCTGACATCCTGTTTTTCCCTGTTGCCTGAGTCAGGGTTGGGACTCACCATCCCCAGAGAGCTGGTGCTTGGAACCCTAAGTTCTTACTGGTCCCCCTCCCAGGGAGAAAAGCTTGTATTAAGGTGGAGAAACACCGCCCCCCAGTGGCCAGTCATGAAATATTCTGCGCTCCACCCTCCCTGAGCCGGAAAGCCGGGTGCTTCCCTACAAGGACACCGCCCTTCGAACAGTGAGTCCGTCTGAGAAGGTGGGGTACAGGGTGGGGGCAGAGACCTCGGCCCTTGAAACTCATCAGTCCCCAGGAACAGGCTTCTCAGAGGAATGGGCCTTCCCCAGCACTGAAGACCGCAGCGCCGCCCCCTTCTGGCCGGTGCTCTGGACAGATGGAGATCAGGTAGGGGTGGACGTTGGGGGAGGTGTTAAAGGAGGCGGGAGTGGGGGCTGTGTTGCCATGGTGACCTGGCGGTCCTCAGCTCCGAGCAGGTACATCCTCATGCTTTGGGGCAGCTGGGCCTTTGTCGGACTAAAGCTGCCACCTCCAGGTTTGGTTTCATTTGTTCTCTATTTAAACTGCCACATCCTGGGTACCACTTCTGTGCCAGGCCCGGTGCTAAAGGCGTCACGTACATTTTCTCTTGTGTGCTCACAACAACCCTTGAGCAAGGTTCTCTTACTAATCCCCATTTGAGAGAGAAGGAACCAAAGGGTCAGAAAGGTTAGGTGACTACAAAGGGTTCGCCACCCAGGAGGGGACAGAGCAGGACTCCTACCTGACTACTGACTCCAAAACCTCAATCAATTCTTTATCCTCTACTAACCAACCACACCATGCTTGCGGATCACGAAGCCACGCCCTGAGAGCTGGGCAAACTGAGGCCCAGAAAGGGAAAGGACTTACCCAGGGTCACACAGTGGCTGGACCGTGCCTGAGTGCTTCTACCCCCTCCCCCACCTCCCAGGCCTAGGTGCCCATCTCAGCCTGAGGCAGGCCCCAGCTGTCCTCCTGAAAACATCTCAGGCTCTGTCAGCTGCCCTTTCTTTCTGCCTCAATACCCTGACCCTCTGTGGCCTGAGCATTTACAACACCCTGCCCCAAACACACACACATTCCCAAACACATACCTGTGTGCACACACACTCCCACAAACATACACACACACACAGACACGAGTGGGGGCAGCATGCCTGCACGTGTAGCGTCGCCTGCCCATGTGCACGCATACCTGTCCTCATTTAAGGACACACGCATCCTTATTTAAGTAGCAGAGTGGTGAAGAGCCTGGGCTCTGAAGCAGGACTGCCTGGATTTACATCCTCGCTTCACCACTTACTAGCTGTGTGGTCTTGGACACATGACAATTTTTTAGTGCCTCAGTTTCCTCATCCGAAACATGGGAATAATAATAATACATAGCCTGTATTGTTAGGAGAATTAGATGGGTTCATATACGTAAAGTGCTTCGAAGAAGCCTGACACTTAGTAAGTACTAAGTGTTACTTTTAGTCAATACATGTGCTCACATAATCCCCAATACACTCACAGACACATGTGTACACACACACGTGCACACACACAACATGCTCCCCCACTCCCCAAGCCTTACGAAAGGAGCGTCTTGCCGCCGCTGTCTTCAGGCCACGCCACCACACACTTGGTGACGCCCTGGTCCGTGGTGACGGTGGAGTAGAAGCACTGGGGGAAGGCGAGTGCCAGGGCCACCAACCAGATGCCAGCAATAACTGCTCTGGTGCCGGGGGCTGAGAGCCGTGGCTGGAAGGGGTGGACGATGGCCATGTACCTGTGAGCAGAGGGCGGTGTGAACAGTGGGCACCCTCCCGTGGGACCAGCTCCCCACCCCTCTCTCCCCCGCCCCAGGCCCACACCTTCTAGCCCCATTCCCCACACTGCTGCGGGGGACCTGCAGAGAGCCAGCTGGGATGGTGACCCTCCCACAGCCACACAGCACGCTGGTGCCCTCAACCCCAGCCCAGGCGCCCACCACACCGCCTCCCTCTGAGCGTGGATGTGCTCTCAGGTGGCACAGGAGAACAGAGTGGCCACACTGGAGGTCCGTCTCCTGGTATTCGCCTGAAGCTCAGCCCTGCCGAGCCCCTCAGCCCCACGCCGCTCCCTCTTCTGTTCAGAAGCCTTGGCAGAGCCCGACAGTCTCCTGGACAAAGCCCAGTGCGGCGCTGCCCACCAGTTTTCTGCAATGGGCACGTGCTCTATATATGTATGCAATGTCCTGTTTGGTAGCCACTAACACACGTGGCTATGAGCATTGGAAGCATGGCTAATATGACTGAGGAACTGAATTTTAAATTTTAATTAATTTAAACGCAAATAGGCACCTATGATTGTGGTTACACTGTTAGACAGTGGAGGCCCAAACCTTTCAACTCGGCCTTCAAGGCCCTCTGCACGTGGCCAATGCACTTCCCAGCTCCTGTGTCACTGCTTCCTGCACCTTCCCTGGCTCACTCTGATCATGGAACAGCCTTGCATGTCTGACCCTCTGAGGGGGCATTTCCTCCCTGTCTGCCTGGAATTCCTCCTTCCTCTCTGGATTCATTAACATCCAAGTGGAAGGCCACCTCCTCGGGCGAGTCAGCCAGGGGCAGGCTGGTCTCCACCACTCCTGCCTCTCTCTGGGGGAACCTGTGGGGATTTGAGCTGCCATTTGGCACTCCTGTGTCTTGTGACCGAGTTACCTCGGGGAGGGGCTGTTTTCTCCGTTTTCCACCCCACGAGATGGAGGCTTAGAGAAGTGGAAGAAACAGCTTGCAAGAGGCAGTGCTGGTTTTGAACCCAGGTCGTGTAGTTCCCCTCTGTTCTCAGGACTCCCAAAGCCACTGCGGGGCTGAGGCCTCATGGGTCGAGGGCCCTGACTGAGGAAGGGGAGGTGTGGGCAGCCGCCTGCTTCCCCAAGGTCAAAGGAACCCAAGGGCTCCATCCACCAAAGACGGGGGCCCCACCTCTGCCCCCATATTGCCTCCACCGTGCTGTGACCTGGGGCTTTGGTGTCCTCCTTGGAAGAAGGAGGGTGTGGGGCTAGATGGGGGGCTCTCCTGTGTCATGGACCTGTTGGCTGCCCAGTGAAGCCCACAGACCCCTCCTCAGAATGAGGTTTTTATATGAGCAAATTATAATACGCAGAATTAATTTTTTTTATTTGTTTATTTATTTTTTTCCCCCAAAGCCCCAGTAGATAGTTGTATGTCATAGCTCCACATCCTTCTAGTTGCTGTATGTGGGATGCAGCCTCAGCATGGCCGGAGAAGCGGTGCGTCAGTGCGCGCCCGGGATCCGAACCTGGGCCGCCAGTAGCGGAGCGCACGCACTTAACTGCTAAGACACGGGGGCCGGCCCATATAATACGCAGGATTATAAAGACAACCAGTTATACTGAAATACAGTTATCTAGATATAAAATAAATTTGGGACGTAGTAATATCCGTGCTTCTTTATCAACTCACTAAACAACAAGACCTAGCAGCAGGTCCGGAAACTGTGGTCGTTTTGAAGTAGTCACGAGTGTGGGTGGTACTCTGAGATTCCTGCACAGCCAGAGTGTCCAATTTCTATTGGTGACATAGTCCCAGGCACTGCTGGAGTCCCAGCAAACCAGGGTGTGCCGCCTACATTTGTGATTGTGACTTCCCCCCACACAAGTCCATGACCCCTCGGATTCCTGCCCATAGTCCGTGGTCGCAGGTCCTGCATGTCTGGACTCGATGATTGTTGACCCCCTCTCTCCTCGTCACAGGACCTTCTCCCATGGCTGTGGCCCAGCCCTGGGCTAGTTCTACCCCTCGACCGTCTGGACCCGGGCCGAGTGCCTCAGCAGGACAAGAGGAGTGGGCCACTTTCCTCAAGGTTCTTGGGCACGCCTGTACCCCCACAGTGGATGAGGTGACCAGAGGGTCAACTTGGGGGCTTAGGGACCTTTGCTGTCCTAGGAGGTGGGGTGGGAAAGAGGAGGCTTTTCTTTTCATCCTATCAATGGAGGGGCAGGCCTGGGACTTTGGATTCAGACTGATCTGGGTTTGAATCCTGCCTCCACGGCTTTCCAGCAGTAGGGTCTCGAGCAAGCAACCTACGCTCTCTTGGCCCCCGTTTGCTCCTCTGTGAAATGGAGTGATAGTAATTTGTGCCATTAGGGTTGTTGTGCAGAGCAAATGAGATGCTTGAGAAGTGTCTGCAGGCAGCAGGGGCTCGGGATTTGAAAGCGTGATTATTCCTATTTATTTATTTCCTTTAAATTTACCAGAAATGGCTTTGGTCCTAGATGACCTCTGGACCTTCCTCCTGGGATTAATCTGAACCTTGGGACAAGGCCAGGACAGTAGGTCGTGGCCTCACATTTTAGTTAGCCCTCGTCCTGAGCAGGAAGTTCACGCCTCGGGCGGGGCCTTGGGCATTAAGTGAGCGGCAACTCTCGGCCTGGGAGCATTTCCACCCTGTCTAGGTAAGGACGGCCCTCCTGCTGCCGCTCACACACTCCAGCCACGCACCCGCCGCAGGCCTGCTGCCGCTGCGTCTTCTGCCTGGAACGTTCTTTCCCCAGAGCCCACGGGACTCGCTGTCTCTTCTCCTTCCTGTCTTTGCCGATCCTGACACCCTACCTAACATCACAACCTGTCCCCACCCCACCACGCACCCCAGCACCTCGGATCCCCTTTCCCCTCCCTAATATTTTTCCAGAGCACTCATGACCTCAAAATACAATGTATAACTTATTTATTCTTGTGTGCATTATTTGAATTCTCACCAGGTCAGACATCTGTATCTGTTTTTTCCCCAAGGCCCAGAACAGTGTCTGTACATAGTAGACACTGAACGCAAGAATGAATGAGGAAATGAAGAAATGAATGGACGAGTCTCCACTGTGACTGCCCTGACCTGAGCACCATCCTCTCTCACCTGGGTTACTGTTCAACAGCCTCCTGCCTCCTCCTGGCTCGCACCCTGCCCTCTACAGTCCATCCCCCTCAACCCCCTCCTTTAAAATGGAAGTCCATGAGGCCATGGTTTAGGGACTATTTTTTCCACTGGTGTATATTCCCCAGTGCCTGGAACTGTGGCTGAAACAGAGGAAGCACTCAAATATTTGTTGAGTGAACGAGAAGAAAACCTTAGTGGGACTTGCAGAGTATCCGGGGGTATTAAGGTGCTTTGAGTGGTGGAGGGTGTTGTGATCAGATGAAGGAGATGCTCCTGTGCTGACAGCCAGGGGGTCGGAGTTCCAGGCACCTGGCCCTGCCCCTGACCGGCTGGCTGACCTCGGGCCATCCTGCCCATCTCTAGCCTCGGTTTCCTTGGGTGCAAAATTAGAAGCTTGGTCCAGATGAATGGTTTTCAAACTTTCTTTTGTTTTTAATTAGTAGAAATAAATTTCTCAATTGAAATCTTCAGGGAAACTCCATAGCAAAACAGTCAAGAATAGAGAAGTGAGCTGCTGTGGGTGAGGTGGCTGGGGCAGTTAGGTTGGGATGGAGACTGTTGGGGGACAAAAGGGGACCTCGCCCCATCGAACCATCTTGACGAGGAGTCTGTATCTCCGAGGGTCCCTGGTCCCCCACCCCACCTCCCACACATGCCTGGTGTCTTCCTCTGTCTCTTTTTGTTTGCTGTCTTAGCCACACTCCTCCCAGGGGCACACAGTCCCCTTCCTTGTCGAAACTGGGCCCTGCCTGTCCCAATCAGCTTTAAAAGGACTCAAGATTTGCCCACCGATCACTCCTCCACCCCTCCCAGCCCTCTTCAACAGAGGGTCACTGTCTACAGCCCCTGAGAGCAGCATCGGGAAAATAATTGGCCCCATTGTAATTATATGGTAACTACATGCAATATTAAATTTCCGCCCATATAATCTATCTAGGAATAGGAAAACAATATAAGCAATTTCCTGCAGTAAAAGAAAGACACCACACAGAGATCAACTCCAGAGAAGAACATTCCAGAAGATCCCTAAAACACTGCCACTCTTCCCTTGCAGCCTTGAACAACCATCTAGTGCAGAGTTCTTCCTTGTGTCTAACCTTAACCTCACCTGCTTCAGTTCCACAGCCCCCGTCTTCCAGATGCGTAGTTTTGGATCACGATCAGTTGGGAGGCAATTCCCTGGATTTTATCCTTAATTTGCTCTGTGACTGTGGGCCAGTCACCAGCCCTTCCTGGGCCCCAGCAAAGTGAGACGGCTCCCCTCAGCTTCCCCGCTGCCCCCTCTTACCTGTCGGCGGCGATGGCAGTCATGGAGTAGATGCTGACGAACATGGCCGTGATGGGGAAGAGGTTCTGGAAGTAGCAGAAGGCACGGCCAAAGTACCAGATGTTGTGGCTGGCGTAGACGAAGTTGAAGGTGGCATTGAAGGCGGCCATGCAGAGGTCGGCCAGGGCCAGGTTGACGATGAAGTAGTTGGTGACGGTGCGCATCCTCTGATGGGCCAGGATGATCCAGATGACCGTGGCATTGCCCGTCATAGCCACCAGCACCAGAGCCAGGTAGGCTGTGGCCCACAGTGCCAGCTGCCAGGCGGGCATGGAGAAGGCTGTGATGCCTGTGGTGTTGCTCTCGAGGCCAAATGAGATGTTGGCGTCAGTCACAACAGCACAGGCCCCCATGGCTGCCTCTTGCTCCTCGGCTCCTCCCGGGCCCTGGGGCCCTGCTCAGATGTGCTATAGAAGAGAAATCCTCTTTGGTGCTTGAGTGTGAGGGAGAGAGGGGAGTAGGGGCAGAGCCAGGCACGTCAGGGGAGCCGGGGGTCACTCCCAGGTCTCAAGCAAAGATGAGTTAGGCTGAGCGGACAGCCAGGTCCGGAGCCATTGGCCTTTCAGAGTCCCATGCCCCGGCCAGACTTCGCCAATGTCACATGGAAATCTAGAATCCAAGAGAGTTTCAGAGCAGGAAACATCATTGTAAATCATCAGTCAACCTCTTCACTGCAGAAATGGAAAAAGAGATTCCAGGAGGGGACTGGCCCAGGTCACTCAGTAAGGTGGTGACAGCCAGAACTCAAACCCAGGTCCCTCCTAACGCTCTTCAGGAAACATTCCAGATCAGATGAGGCACAGCAGCGGTCCGTGGAGCCACAGGTCAGCTGCGCAGCAGCCTCCTCTCCAGCCTCGGGGTGCAGGCTGGGCTGCTAGCCCCCGGAGCCACCGCCTTCCCTGCTGCTCTCCAGCGCAGGGCGGGGCAGGGCCTTGGCAGAGGTGCTGCCTGCTCACGGGATGGGGCTCTGGCTCCTGCCCTCCATCCCACCCTCTGCTTGGATGGCCCAGCCAAGTCTCTTGAGGAAAGATTTGAACTGGCTGTTGAGGCAGGGAGAGACCCAGGGAACCAGGGGGCCGCTGGGGCGGGGCTGGCCCGGAGGGCGCAGTCCTGGCGGGGAGGTGTTTACATTCAGCTGAGAGCTACAGCTACAGAGCTGTTAGGAGCACGTGCCTGCGGGCCAGACAGGGTTTGAATTGGCCTTGGTGACTCCAGGCAAGTCTCTTAACCTTTCTGAGCTTCGGCTCCCCCACCTAAAAAAATAGGGACAATACGGTACACATCTCACAGTATACTTGTGAGTTTAAATGAGATAATATACGTAAAGGCTATTTAGCACAGGGACGGGCACATAAAAATTGTGAGAGGTAGTTGTAGTCCACGGGAGACCCCCCTGCCCCCCAACGGCTCCGGGCTCTGCAGCAGGAAGACAGAACTGAAAGCATTTCCAGCAAGTTCTCAGGTGATGCTGATACTGCTGGTTCAGGGACCTCACTTTGAGAACCACTGTCTTGGGACAAGGACGGGGCTCACTGCCTCTTCCGTGAGCCCCAGACAGCCTGAGGGGCTGTCTGCCGGAGTGCTCTTGGTCGTTGACTGTGTACGTGTGTGCCAGGCACCACCTGAAGCTGCAATGCTGTTTCTGAGTGACTGTATGTGCGTGGCCGACGTGTGTAAGCACACACACACTTGTGCGCCTGTGCACACCTGGGCACACTTGTGGGTGTGTGGACCCTCCAGGTGGGGCAGGCTCAGAAGGGCAGGCTGTGTCCATCATTAAAGCCGAGGAAGGCTCTCATTCACCAGCACTGGTGGCCCTGCTGTGCTGCTGAGTGACGTGTGTGCTTGGTCTCCTGGGAATCCAGCCCTGCTCCTCGGGGAGGGGCTGCTCCCTGGGCCCCTACCCCCCTGTAGGGGTGTGTCCTGTGGGGCCTTGGGACTCCTGCCCTCCCAGAGTCGGCTGCAGACACGACTGCTCCAGCCCCTGCCAGGCGGTGGGGCGGAGGCTGTTCCTTCTCTGGAGCGGGCCACCAGCCTCTGTTTGGATGCCTGTCCTCCCTGAAGGGCCCTCCGCCTTTGATCTCTTTTGGCAGCTGCAGCAGCCACTCAACTTTGGGCTTGTTTGTCTCATGCTCCGCTGGCCAGGGTTTTAGAGGTAGAATGTGTAGAAATGGACACAGCACAAGACAACCTTCTCTTTGCTCTTCTGCGTCCTACTCCCAGGCAGCGGAATTCGTTGAGCTTCAGGTGTGAGCACAGTGCAGGGCTGGGACACCTAAGAGCGTGTCACCAGTCATAGAAGCCCAGAATAGTACACGTTCCTCCCCGCCCAGCATCCCGCCACCACCATTGTATATGTCATGGGGATTATATTGTGGAGCTATTAGATCTAGAAGTTTTTATTTCCCCCTTAAATCATGTGTCCTTGAAGCTTTCCAACTGTGCTCTTGTAGCCTCATGGACGGAGAGGGTGGGGGCCGCCCTGACAAAGGGGTTGCTGATAGGCCTTGCTGCTCAGAGCTGACCTGCTGAGTCTGTCGCTCGACAATGGTCCTGAAGGCTAGTTTTGATTAAAAGAGAAAAAAAATTTTCTAAATTCCTTTAGCTCCTATGGACACATCAGGACTCCAGTTTGCTCCTCGAGGTCCGTGTATGGGAAGGCCCCTCCGCCAGGAAGTGGAGGGGGGAAGGCTGCCCATTGGTCCTGGCTGAATGGGCTGAGCTGATGGCGCGGGTTGGGTACCCCTGGGAAGAGACTCTGATTCAGACTTGAGAGAGCAGGATGTTTATTAAGAGGCGTATTGGGATCCACATCTAGGGAAGGGAGGGAAGGAAGCAGGGGCGGGCGGAGGAGGAAGTTGAGCTGCGCTGATGTTAGACAGCAGCCGTGGACAGCCCCACGGGTCCGGCGCTCTGAACTAGAATGCCCAGTAGAGTTGCCCTTTGTAGGGCAAAGGAGGCCAGGCCTTTACACGTCCACACTGACACTGGATGTAGGCTGCCTGAGAAGGGGCGTGACCTCAGACAAGGCGGCTCTCTGCAGCTGAGGCAATGGCTGAAGGCGGTGACAGAGGACCGCCTTCTGCCCCCAGCACTCCCAGCAGCTAGAGGGGCGTGTGGGAGGCACACGAGTGTCCGCTGTGACTGAACAGCAGCCGCCCCCGTTACACAGGGCGTGAGCTGGCGAATGCTCCTCTTGGTCTGCGCTCTTGTGGCCCCTGGGCTGGAGGCCTGGAGACTGGCGATGGGAGGGGAATTGGTTCTCAGGGAGTTTGGGGGAGGAGAAGGTGGGAGCAGCTGCAGGGACGGGGGAAGTGGATGGGAGAGGAAAGGGGGGCTCCAGGAAGCCTTGTGGAGTGGGTGCCCCTTCAACAGGTCCGAGAGATGCCTTTAGAAGTCTCCTGACCATGTCTCTTGCCTGGAGATGGCGCTGGGCTTGGGCCACTTGGTCACAGCATCAGTGGGTCACATGCAGCAGTATCATGGGACATTCGTGCTGGAAAGTGCTGTGGGTCATCTGTGGACTGGGCAGGATGAGGACAGCAGGGACAACGCAGCTGGCTTTTTATTCAGCTGGATGAATCGGTTTGAAGGCTCAGCCTCCGTTCTGAGACTATATGCCCGTCTTGCTTTTTGGGTTAAAATGTCCTTTCTCTGGTGAAATAATGGTGATGGCAGATGGGAATTGTTAGCCTGTTTCCTTTGTCTCTACAGTTCCTTACTCAGTGGAATAAAACGTTGGTGAGCGGTGTGGCTCTCTCAATTAGGTTTTTGATATATTGTTGGTCCGTGAAATTCAAAGACCCAGGATCCCCGATCTAGTTCCTCATTTGGAGAGGAGGACGGGGAGCCCCCGAGAGGGGAAGGCTTGCTCCAGGTCCCATTTGCCGGTGAGGTGGGCCACATCCCTGATCTCGTGCCTCTGTCCTGCACAGCCTTTGCCGGTCTGTCGGCCTCCTCTCTCTGGAGGCCTATCGAAGCCACCTCCCTGGTCACCTCCCTGTCACATGGGTGGGGAGATCCTCAGGGCCTGGATTGTCCAGTGTCTAGGAGAGTGGCCAGCACATCGTAGGTGCCCTGTAAATGTTGGTTGAATAAAAATGATGAATAAAATTTAAAATATGACTCAGGGGTGAGGGATGGGGAATCTTATATCTAATAATATGTATCTATCTATCTATATCCCTATCTAACATATATAGATATAGATAAGAAAGCCTTAAACTAATGGGACTAGCCCTGATGATGGGATTTTAGGTAGCTTTGAGTGGCAGGGCAGTATAATGCCTGGCACATCAGCACATAGTAGATGCTTGATAAATGTCAGATGAATAAATGAATAACACATGATAAAGTTTAAAATATTTCCATGTCAGGGGTTGGGGGGGTAGCATTCTTATTTTCACAGGATCTAAAGCTTAAACTAAACATGTCTGCATAGGTCAGGCAGGGCTTCTGGAGGACATCAGAGTCTCCAGAGCATTTCAGTGTTTATTCCTCATGGATAGCCCCCCTTTGTCTATAAACCAGAGGGTCCCAGGCTGGCCCCTTTAGGAGATGAGCTCTGTGCCCCCTGCCCCCTGGCCTGAGCATCAGTGGCCTGGAATCTGAGCCTTCAGCTCGGAGAGGGAGAGCTGGCCTTTGCCAAGAGCATGGGCTGCAGCTGACACCTTTTTTAAACACTGTGAGTGTGCTGGGGCGGCGCTCGCCCTGAAAGCCTGAAGTTTATCTAGCTGGAGGAGAGAGGCTGCGAGTGTTTACATCTGCTGTGGTCCTGGTGTACACAGACCTCAGAAGCTCTTAACACACCACGGGTTCATTTCCCAACATCAGGCTCCAGCAAAATCTGCCCATCTATGGCCAGCGGAGGAGGAAGTGGGCAAGGCTTATCCTAAGAGGGGGCACCCCAACACCCTCTTGCTGGTGAGATAACAGGGCTCATCCCTGAGGCAGCCTGGGTCCTGCAGACAGAAGGGACTTGGTGTCTGCCCAGGGTGTCGGCAGATGTGGTAGCAGGTGCCGTGGTGTGGAGGAGGCGAGGAGAGGGGGTTGACAAAGGGTCAGAGCCTCTGCTGAAAGGCCCCAGCCCTGGGCCTGCGGCGGGTCTCTCAATGGGGCAGGTGCTCCGATGATCAGCCTAGAGTCGGGAGAAAGCGTCACGTCTCTACCTTCGTGAAGCTCCCAGCCAAGCTGGGGAACCAGGTCCCGGCACAGCGGAAAGAACTCACCATACTCATCTGTCAAATGGGTGACACCGTGAGCTTCAAGCCTCAGAGAAAGGAGGGAGAGGCGTTTGGTGGTGCAGGGAATAAGGGGGCTGCCACTTGAGTGGCTCTTGGAAGTAACGGAGGAGGGGACATGGGAATGAGCCCGACCCTGCAGGAAAGGTCAGACCAGCCTGGCTGGAGCCAGAGTTCCCGCAGGAAAGGAACTGACTGGAGATGTAGCAAGTATAAATCTCGGTTCACAAACTCAGGGGCGCAGGAAATGTCCTATTTCCTCATTCTCTAAAAATCAACTTAATCTTGACTCCGAGGCCCCATCTTGTTGAGCTGGCAGGGAAATCCCACCTTATTACTCCTGGGCCCCCCTGCCTACCCCCCGGGGCTGTCTGTAGTGCCAAGGACTCTGGGATGGGGCCTTTACATGTCACTAGTCCACACAGGCCACTGCAGTGGTACCTCGTCTCCCTGTTTCTGCAAGACCCTTGAAGTCAGGGGACTATGGTTTCTGGATCTGGGAGCTGTGGGCTCAGCTGGGGATCCGGTCCTGGAGACCCATCTTTCCAGAGTCCTCTGCCCCGATCATGGCCATTCCTCCCAGGGCCCTGCCAAGGAACAGGACTGAATACTCACTACGCCTGGCCGCACAGTCCTCTCTCCTCCCCATCCTCTCAAGGAAGTCCTGCTTCTGCAAAACCTCAGCCTCTTCCAAACCCCACCGTCCTCCATGCTTTTTCACGCTACCTCTGATAAGGCTCAGAACACTAGCAACCAAGAAAACCATTCTGCTTTCCCAAAGGGCATGGAGACCTTTCATCCTCAGATCTTCCTAGGAAGTGAAAAAAATATTGGCCTTCTATCCTTCAAGTGTGGCAAAGAAAGGTAGGAAAAACCAAAGCTAAGGGTCCATATTAAAATGAGCGAGATATCCATCTCCTGCTCCAGAGATGAGGCTGGCAAGGGAGAGTGGAGTCTGACGGCGAGAGTCTTGCATGTGCTTTCTGGGACACCTTGTCTGAAGTCACCCTACTGGTCCTTCAACAACCCCTCAAGTGCTGCCTCCTTGAGGATACACCAGCATGTGCTCTTTGGGCCACATGGTCTACTTCTTCTTTTTTTTTTTTTTTTTGTGAGGAAGACTGGCGCTGAGCTAACATCAGTGCCCATCTTCCTTTATTTTGTATGTGGGATGCCTGCCACAGCATGGCTTGATGAGTGGTGCATAGGTCCACGTCCAGGATCCGAACGTGTGAACCAGGCCGCTGAAGTGGAGCGTGCAAACTTAACTGCTATGTCACTAGGCCGGCCCCCACATGGCCTTCTTAACCATTGATCTTGACCCTGAGATGGTCCACCTGAGGTCATTTACAAAATATGTTTTCCCCACCCACCTCCTAGTAGGGGAGCAGAGCCTGACCCGGTTACAGGCTTGGCTCTGCTGCAAATCACAGCTGACTGGCTCTCGTGATATCAGCTTGGGTACTCAAGCCTAGTTCCACTGAAATGACATCATGAGGCTGGGGATTGTGAAGCCCACCTGACCAATGCACAACAGGGATGGATAGTGTGCCTTCAACTCATGTTGGAATCCCATCTAGTCCTTGTCATACCGTGTCATACAAAAATTTTTAATTGGCCAAATATGTGCCTGGATCCATATGCCCTTCTTTTATTTTTATTTATTTTTTGCTTCAGGAAGATTGTCCCCGAGCTAACATCTGTGCCAATCTTCGTCTGTTTTATATGTGGTATGCCACCACAGCCTGGCTTGATGAGCGGCATATAGATCTGCACCCGGGACCCGAACTCACAAACACTGGGCCGCTGAAGCAGAGGGAGCGAACTTAACCACTATGCCACGGGGCCGGCCCCTCCATGTACCCTTCTGTCCATCCCTACCAGGTCCAGGTCACTATTATCATCAGATTTCCTGCAACAGCCTCCTCACTACGTCTGTGCTATCTGGCTGCCTCCATTCCGTCCTCTGCCTCAGTGATCCTTCCACAGAAATCTGACCATGCACTTCCTGCTTGAAACCCTTCAATGACTCCCTGTCCCTCTCAGGGTTAAGAGGGAAATAGCCCCGCTTCTTTACCAGGTGTGACTGCCAGCTGTCCCTCAGGACCACTTTCCTCTTCTTATTTTTAGCAGCAGAACCTCCCTGAGTGTTAGCTGTCATCTGGCTGCCCAGCTAATGACTACATTTCCAAGCCTCCCTTCCAAGCTGGATGTGGTCACAAACAAATGATCATGCATTGCTCTTGAGGCTTGCTGGAGAATGTCACTTTCTGTCTCTTGAAATTCTCTCCTTGACGCTGGCCTGCCCAGGAGACTGAGCTCTGCCAGTGAGCGCACCTGTTTCAGTACAACCCAGCACCTGTCATCTCTGTGGTCACAGCAGTAGCTGTGCGCCAACCATGTGCCTGGTGATTGAACAAGTCATAGAACCTCTTTGTGCCTCATCTTCCTCATCTGTAAAATGGGGCTAGTTGTACTACCTCATAGGATCGTTGATTAAATTAGTCGATGCATGCAAAGTGCTTAGAACAGTCCCTGCCACATGGGGCAAAATTCGTGTTTGCTGTTGTTATTTTATTATAACCCCATTTCACAGGTGGGAATATATGCTCAGAAAGGTTAAATAACTTGTCCAAGGTCACACAGGTGAGGGAGCCAACAGTCAAAGTCTGCTCTCTCTGACTCTAGAGCCCATACCCTTTCTTGTCTTACCAGGGGCTCCTCTGGGATGACAAGTTTCTCCCGAATGTCCCAAGGGTGGGGTGTCTTCCCACAGACACTATTTATTAATCCCTTTAGGGCCCAGATGGAATGCTGCCTCCCCCTAGAAGTCTCCCAGGGTACCTGTTCTATGCTCCTCACTGGCACTTGGCAGGCCCTTCTGGAGAACACCAGAGCTGCCACTTGTTTCTTCTCTGGAGGGCAGAGAATGTCAGTCTTGGCCACAGGCACAGTCTTAGCCCTCCAGAGATGCCGAGTCCTGATAAGGACCCCATGCCCAGGCAAGGCTCTCACTCGAGGTCAGACAACCAGGACTAGCAGAGCTGTGCCTGGAGCTCAGGCCTCCAGACTCCCTGTCCAGTGCCCTTTCCTCTGCTCAGGGCTTCCTCCATGACATGAGCACTTTGCAGAGACAGCTGCTCATTCAAAGGAGACCCTTACTCACTGTTGGGCTGAGCATGGGGCTCCCCTGTGTCTTACTCATTTCCGACCTCCCACCTCCATCCCTGTCAGGTGTGCCAACTACCACCTGAGTGCCTGTAATACATAGATGATGCCACTAGAGGGCGACCTTACTGCTTTAATCCTTGGACCACAAGGCTTTTAAGCAGCCTCTTGATCAGATGATGATGATGATGAAGATGAGGACAACACGATGATGATGATGACCACAGCCAGGGCTACTATCTATTGAGCCAAACTGCCTTGTAATAAGCACACATCATCTCTAATCAGCAGGTCTTCCCACGCACACCCCTTTCACCTGCCGTTTTCTGCATCTCGGAAAATGGATCACATCCACCTAGTTACCCAGGCCTGAAACCTGGGCATCACCATCAGCTTCTTTCTCTCTCACTCCCTCCCCACTATCACCTACTCCTGTTTATTCTACATCCTAAATCTTAGCCCACCCACTTCTCTCCATTCCCACTGTTTGTCTGTCCCCTCCAATTCCCCATTCAATTTACAGAGAGCCTCAAGCCCTGGTGTAGACCAGTGGTTCCCAAATTTTGCTGCACATTAGAATCACCTGGGACTTTGAGAACTCCTGATGCCACATCACCCCTCAGACCAATTAAGTCAGGGTGTTTGGGGCTGGGAGCCAAGCACCAGTGCTTTTTAAAGATCTCCAGGTGGTGCCAGTTTGCAACCAAGTTTAGGAAATACTCTTCCCTGTTCCGAGACCACCTCACCGCCTTTCACCTGGAGGACGTCCACTTAATCTGGCAGGCCTCCTGTAACATTGCTGCCTCCTGGAAGCCTTCCTGGAGCACACACAGATCCATGCAACTGCTCCTCCCCCATCTCCATACTTACCACACTATGTTGTTACTGCTTTTCCAAATGTCTGCCTCCCCCCCTCACCACCCACTTCTTCACTGAGTGAAAAGACTGTGCTCCGTGTTTTGTGGAAACATGAATGGAACAAATCTTTGCAACAACACGAGAGGTAAGCTTCATTATTCTTATGATTTTGAATTTTGCCCCAGGTTTTTATTTTGAAGTTTATCTGTTTACAGTGTTTGAAGCGTAAAGAAATACCTTTTCTCTTCAAATGTGGATGTAGATATAAAGACGTCTGTTCTTAATACTTTAGAAGCTAATTTGTGCCTGTGTGTGTGTGTGTGAGGAAGATTAGCCCTGAGCTAATATCTGTTGCCAATCCTCCTCTTTTTGCCGAGGAAGATTGGCCCTGGGCTAACATCCCTGCCTATCTTCTTCTATTTTTTTTTTTTTATTTGTGAGGAAGATCAGCCCTGAGCTAACATCCATGCCAACCCTACTCTTTTTGCTGAGGAAGACCGGCCCTGAGCTAACATCTATTGCCAATCCTCCTCCTTTTTTTCTCCTTTTTCTCCCCAAAGCCCCAGTAGATAGTTGTATGTCATAGTTGCACATCCTTTCTGGTTGCTGTATGTGGGACGCTGCCTCAGCATGGCTGGACAAGCAGTGCATTAGTGCGCGCTGGGGATCCGAACCTGGCCCGCCAGTGGTGGAGCGAGCGCACTTAACGCTAAGCCACGGGGCTGGCCCTCTTCTTCTATTTTATATGTGGGACACTGCCACACCGTGGCTTGATAAGCGGTGTGTAGGTCTGCGCCCACGATCTGAACCCGCTAGCCCCAGGCCACTGAAGCAGAGCACGCTGACTTAACCGCCGTGCCACTGGGCCAGCCCCTCGAAGCCAATTTTTACCTGTTTTCTGTTTGAAATTCCCAAGCTGTGGCTCATATATCTGCCCAGGGACCTTGAAACTATGGAAAATACCCCAAATGCTTGTGGTTTATGGAAAAATGATACCAAAACCACAATTTTAACCAAGAAGTGAAACCAGGGTGCTGATATGTGGAGTGAATCTGCAAGTGCCTGTGGCTGGGGGTCCTGCCTACGCTGGGGAAGAGGATGAGAGTGGACACCTGTCCATCCCGGGAAGCTGAAGCCCAGCCTTGTCCCCTACTATCGTGACAAGTCAATGACCCATTTTACAAAGGAAGAAAGCCAGACCTACAGGCTAAATGCATCGCCCAAGATCCTACTACGAATAAGCAGGAGAGGCAAGATGCAAACGCAGCCCTGCCTGACTACCCATATTCTTTCCACTGTATAAGGACGGGTCAAATTCCCAGATCTGCTCTCCCTTCCCTCTTTAAAGTTTTCTAAAATTTAATTTAATCAAAGTAATATATTTATATAGTTTAAGAAGTCAACAAATACAGGGGCTGGCCGGGTGGCATAGTGGTTGAGTTTGTGCACTCCACTTTGGCAGCCCGGCCCAGAGTTCACGAGTTAGGATCTGGGGCGCGGACCTATGCATCACTTGTCAAGCTGTGCTGTGGTGGTGTCCCACATGCAAAGTGGAGGAGGATGGGCACAGATGGTTGCCTCGGGGCTAATCTTCCTCAGCAAAAAATAGGAAGCAATCTTCCTCACCAAAAAAAAACACAAATACCATAAAGCTTATAACAGTAAAAAGTAGTCCCCTGTAATCCTTCCCTAATTCCAATTCCTGTCTCCCAGAGGCAACTGATTTCAATTCTTTTAGCTATTTTTCTGGAATTTATGTCCATATGTCCTAATAACATATCACTACTATTTCTTGATTTGTAAGTTTGTTATCATCCACTTACTTTTTTCGAGTGGGGGGATATATTTGGCTGATGTTTTATTCTAATTTCTTAAATTGAACGAAGTGATACCTTTTCAGTCTCTCATTTTAAATAAAAAAGAATTTAAGGCTGTAATGTTTCTTTTGAGTACAGCCTTACCTTAACTCATAGGTTTTAGATGTATTCTTTACTTCATTACTTCTAGAAAATCTGTTATTTTAATTGTAATTTTCTCATTGATCTAGGACTTCTCTTAGAAGAATGTTTCGGGGCTGGCCCTGTGGCTTAGCAGTTAAGTGCGTGCGCTCCGCTGCTGGTGGCCCGGGTTCGGATCCCTGGCGTGCACCGACGCACTGATTCTCCGGGCATGCTGAGGCTGTGTCCCACATACAGCAACTAGAAGGATGTGCAGCTATGACACACAACTATCTACACTGGGGCTTTGGGGGAAAAAAAATAAATAAAATTATATTAAAAAAAAGAATGTTTCATAATTTTCACATAGTTGGAATTTTGGGGTCAAGTTTTTTCTTGTTGATTTCTAGTTTTATTGGCCTATGATCAGCATATGTTACTCGTGAAATCTCTGCTTTTCAGAATTTATTGAAGTTTTCACTGTGACCAAGTACCTGACTAATTTTAGAAAACTTTCCAGGGATATATGAAAAGGATGTATATTCATTATTTCTGATGTTAAAAATTCTGAACATATCTATTACATTGAACTTGTTGATTATATTACCCAGATTATATTACTCTGCAGATTAGATTATGTATTGCTTACTTGATCTATCAAGTTTTGAAAAAAGTATATTGAAAGGTCCAACTATGTCTTAAATTTGTCTACAGGTCTAAGAATTTTTACCTTATGTCCTTGGCTGTTATGTTATTTGGTGTATAAAGGTTTTTAGCTTTTCCCCAGATCTTTAAGTCACATAATATACTATTTCATGCTTTTGGTCTGTATGTCACATTGATATCCATGCTGTGACTCAATTTCTTTTTTTTGCATTTGCTTTTTATCTCTTTGCTCATTCTTTTATTTTCAATTATTCCTTTTCACTTTTTTTGTGTATATTTCACATTAACCACATATAGCTAGATTTTTTTTTTAATGCAACTGACAATCACTATTTTTTGCTAGGAGCATGAACCCATTCACATGTGACATTATAACTGAAATGCTTTCATTCTTTCCGTCAATTCTACCCTTATGCTTTATTTTGTGCAGTGTGGTCCTTTTTATCTTTTTCTTTTTTCTTTTGCTTCTTGGTCAAATTCTAGAATACCTGCTATGGTATTTCTAATAGCCATAATTAAACCTTTAGTTCTCTATTAATACTTAAAGATTAAATAACTACATCCACTGTAATAAGACGTTTTACCTACCCTCTCCTTTGCAGGATAATGAAAACTTCCAGAAAGCTTTGTCTTCCCCCTCTCCACCCAAGCTGCTGGGTTTTGCAGAGATCACTTAACTTTTTTAGTCTGACCTATTCTTAAGTATAGATCTTCTATTCCACTAGTTCACACTAGAAAATTTATTCGAAAAACCATATCCAGTCATGTTATCATCATCCATTTAGATTTAACTATATCTATTGCTCACCACTGTGTTCTTTCTCTCTTTCTCCCATCTTGAGATCTCTGTTCTGACTTAAATTGCCATTTGGTTAGACTACTTCCTGGAGGATTCTACTCATGGATGATAGGTACAAGGAAAGTATTCTCTCTGAGATCTTGCATGTCCAAAAATACATTTCTTTTATCTTTCAAGTGAATGACATCTTGGCAGGATTACTATTTTTTTTATTTTTTATTTTTTGTGAGGAGATCAGCCCTGTGCTAACATCTGCCAATCCTCTTTTTTTGCTGAGGAAGACTGGCCCTGGGCTAACATCCATGCCCATCTTCCTCCACTTTATACGGGACGCTGCCACAGCATGGCCTGACAAGTAGTGCGTTGGTGTGCGCCAGGGATCCAAACCCCGGGCCGCTGCAGCGGAGCGCGTGTACATAACCACTACGCCACCAGGCTGGCCCCTCAATAATCTATTGATGTTTCCCTATCTTCTAGAATCAAGAGCTAAAAATGGAAAACCTAGTGTTTGTCTGAGACGCTTTTCTTTAAGGAACCTGCTCTTTCTGCTAGAAGATTGTAGCTTTTGCTCTTTTCTCTGTGGAATTCATGAATTTACCAATTTATGCCATGTGTATAAAAGTGTATCCATTTTAAGTATGGTACTGGGTGAGTCTTTTCAGTTTTGTTTTTTTTTTTCTTTTTGTGAGGAAGATCAGCCCTGAGCTAACATCCATGCTAATCCTCCTCTTTTTGCTGAGGAAGACTGGCTCTGAGCTAACATCTATAGCCACTCCTCCTCCTTTCCCCCCACCCCAAAGCCCCAGTAGATAGTTGTATGTCATAGCTGCACATCCTGCTAGTTGCTGTATGTGGGACACAGCCTCAGCATGGCCGGAGAAGCGGTGCGTCAGTGCGCACCTGGGATCCAAACCCGGGCCACCAGTAGCGGTGTGCGCGCACTTAACCACTAAGCCACTGGGCCAGCCCAAGTCCTTCAGTTTGAAAACTCAAGTTTTTCTTCACTATGGGGAACTTTTCCCCTATGATTTCTTTAATTATTCCTTATATTACTTAGGAATACTTTCAGGTGCAAGTAACAGAAAATTTGAGTAAAGAATGACTTAAGTAGGTACTTATTTTTCTCACTTAACAAGAAGGTTATTGGTAGGCAGTTGCTGGCTTTGGTTCAGTTGCTCAACAATGTCAGGGTTTGGGTTGGCATCTCGTCAAGTCTCTTGGCCTTTCCTTTTGGTCACAGGATGACTGCCGCAGCTCCAGGCACCATGTTTGTATTCAAGGTAGGAAGAAGGGAGAAAAAAGCGCGACACCAATTGCATATGCATTTTATATCAGAAAAAACAAAAGTCTTCCTGGACGCTTATGTTTCATGAGCCAGAACTGTGCCATATAGCAAGGGAAGCTGGTAATAAGGGTATTCCAGCCTCCATAGTGGGGTCAGAGAAGGAAGGAGGTGGTTGGGAATGGGGTTGAGTTGGTCAGCCTACAGCATCTGCTACGTTTCTTCATCTTGGTTCTGGCCTCCATATCTTTTATCTTTCTCTTCTGATTTCCACCTCTTTGTGTTTTTGCTCTGTACTGTGAGATCTTTCTCTCACTTTATCTATTGGACCACTGATTATTCTCAGCATCGACGGTCTCTATTGAATTGTTATATTTGAAAGTCATACTTTTTAGTTTGCAAGAATCTTTTTGCATGTGCTCCGACGACATCTTCTTGAGAGTTCCCATAACCTTTTTTAACCTCTTTGAACTCCTCTTGTGTCTTCCCTGCTAGTTCTAATTTACATGTTCACCTAGGGCTTCCTCCCTCATGTTACTGTGTCCTTTTAAGCCGGTGTGATTTTTCTTTACTTGCTCATAGTTTTTTCCCTTGGTCCCCACGGAGGTCAGGCTGTCAGTATGATTAGAGGAGGGCCAAACCAGTAAGTGATAGAAGACAAAGCAGTTTCTGTTCTCCTCGGCCTTTGGTGAGGAAAGGGTCTGGCAAACAATCACTCCCTCACCCCTCTCTATCCTAGGTGTCTCCAGATGCTCACTGGCCAGCTGGGGTCCACCAGTCCACCAGTGCAGATCCCCGCTGGTCTACAGTGGTCAGCTTGGTGGGTCAGACCCCCCAAGGACCACACATAGCCTGGAGGTAGAAGCATCCCCTCCCTGAGAAGAGTTAGGATTCCACTGGTAGACTCACCTCAGGGACCAGAAATTCTCCTCTACCTGATGTTGAGGGGAGGATGTGCCTTTTCTCCCACCACTGGTCCTTTAGCTCCAGCTCAGGACAGTGGAGCCCGAAATCTGTCCTTGCCCTTGGAGATGTCGGGGCTCATTGCGGCCTCAGGTGCTCCCTCCAGGCTTCCTGGTTACGTTACCCAGAGAGAGTGAGCTGGGAGGGGGAGGGGGCAATCTGCTCAATCGAGGAAATTTCAAGACTCACTCGAGACAAGTTGATAAAGGTTTTGCTTTTCCTTAATATCTGGATACTTTCTGTACAAATAAATGTTCTATATCCAGGTACGACTTACCTGCTTGCTAAAACAGTCTTCTCTGGAGATGTTCTGTCAGTCGTTTGACTTAGATTGTGGTTCCAAACAGTGGGTTATGACTAGCATTAGCACAAAAGGGATAGTATAGAAAATCTAAGAATGCGTTGCTTGCTGAGGGTGAGTTTGTTTCATGCACCTTTTGCTCAGTTGTGTGTTTTGTACGTACATTGAGTTATATAATGTAAAATACATTTCTGGGTAATTGAACTGTATGAGCCATGCTGAATTAGAGAATGTTCCAGGGGCAGCTGATTTGGCTTTATGAGTCAAGTTTGAGGAGAATTAGATTCTTTACTAAAAGAATTCCCCGACTCCCTCCACCCCCAGCAGACTTTAATTACCAGGTACCCCGCAGCATTTATGATACGCTAGAATTACATAGTAGCCTAAACCCACACTGGCCTTCCCCAGCCCCCTGCTTGACCCTCCAGAGCCCAGACCAGCCTGGTTTCTCTGTGGTCACTGTGAAATGCTCAGGGCTATTTGCTCGGACAGAGAGAGGAAACATCACTCCAGTGTTTGGAGGGAAGCTTGAGGAGGGGGAGTAGGGGGTGGGTGGAAACTAGCCCCAGGTTCTAGTCCACGCAGGGATCCTAAGGGCCATGGGACTGTGGGCACACTCTCTGAGACTAAGGCTCCTTGTGAGTAAAACAAGAAGAATTCTCCCCGCCTTGTTTCCCACACAAAGCCATTCTGATGACCCACGGGAGAGAAAAAAACAAGTTCGGTCCACACATGTTTGTAACAGAAAATGGTATTTTGCTAATGGAAGGCCTTTTGTTTCCTCAGAGAGGGATGTGGGTAGCAAGACTGAAAGTAGGTGTTGCAGCCCAGCGGATTTGCTCGGCAAACAGGAACGAGGAAGTTGAAATGGCCTGAGGGAAACTGTAGGAAGTAGGAGAGAGGAGTGAGAAAGTCTGGGATAAGAGAAGCCACCCACCTTTTTACCAAACCAAAAGTGGGTTCTCCTCCTGGAGAGATACAATCAGACTCCGGATCAGAAGTAGTTGTCACACAAAGTAGGACTTATTTGTAGCAAATAGGAGGCCACGCGGTGTCATTTCCAAAGTCGTGGGGTCCCCAAGAAAGGAAAGCAGGGACCTTTTATTTCCGATGGGGAATGGATATTCAAAAGGGAGTGGTGGGCATTCGCTTGCTCAGGCTCAGTTGGAAAACCTGCTTCAACGTACCCTTGCTGGTTATGGTAATGAGGCCTAAGCTCCTCCCAGAGTGGAGATAGTAGTATTAAAAATGAGGCAAAGGTCATGGGCATAGCTCTGTGGTGGGGCTTAGTCTGGTTCAGTGTGGTTGGTGATTGCATCTCTTAAACAGTTAAATGCTTCCCAACCCACCTTTGAGTTCCTTGGGGCAATTTGTGGGTGACAACCCCTCCTGGTGACCCAAGTTTTTCATCCAATGCCCGGGTGACCGGATGTCGTGGAAGTCTGGGGAAGGACAGAACTCTGTAGTCTGAAATGGCGCTGCAAGCAGAGTCAGCCCACACGGCCAAGGGGACAGCTGACTTGTGGCTTCCACGTTTAATGAGCAGCTACATGTGCCCGCCACCCCGCCAGGCACCCAGATACTGTGGCGCTAAGATGGTCCTTGCCTCATGGTGCCGACAATCAGTGGGGCGGGGGACAATATCCAAATAGATCTGGGAGTGGGGAGTGCTCTAATGTGTGGGGAAAGCTCTTTCTAAACTGTACCTGGTGACATCTACACTTAAGGCTGCTGGGAGTCCCATAGCAACCAGCTCATGGCAGCACTCTGGCTTGTTAACTTTCCTGGGGGAGACCAGCAGATCATGTATGTCTTCTGAGTGTAAAAGCCTTCCATCCCTTCTTTAATAGCTATAAGATCAAGTCCAGACCCTACTTCTGTGTCCCCTGGACCCTATTATTGGCACCCTCAGACTGCCCTGGGATCCCGGCCAGCTCCTCTGAGCCTCTGGGGAGGCTCCCCTCCCCCAGCAACACCCAGCCTTCCGGGAGCAGCTGCCCTGCCCTCCCGAGTGACAGGTGGAGCTACTGCTGCAGCCCCAAGGCCTGGGTAGCCTGCCACTCCCAGTGAGTCACACGGGCCCTGCCCAACACCCCATCAGCCAGCCTTCCCAGGCTGCTTTCCCAGAATGCCCCCCTGAGCCCCAACGAGGCCAGCCCGTACTGTGGCTGGCTCCGAGACCCTTCATTTGTCAAACTCTGTGAGACCATTCCGGACTGTCCTCAGCTAGAAGGCCCCTCTGTGGGGAGAAGAGGTGGGAATGGTGTTTCCTCAGCCTGTCAGCCCCAGGCATTGCCCGCTTAAACAGATCTATTACTTAACTGGAAAATGTTCAAAGGATAAAAACAGAAAATTTATAGAACAACAAATGGCTAATCTACTCAACTTCACTCATCATTTGCATTTGCCAACGGAAGCAGGTTTTCCAACTGAGCCTGCGCAAGCAAACGTAAATTAAAACAAGAGAACATTTTCGTTTTTAAAAAACATTTTATTGTGCAATATAGCACACATGTAGAAAAGGACACAAAACATAAATATCCAACCCTGGGCAAGACGGCCATTCATGAGGGGTTGGACGAATGACGTCACAGATCCTCCCAGCTCCTGCACTCCCTGAGTCACCACTGTCACTCTCAGTTCACTGCTAATTCCCTCCGCAGCCTGGGGAAAACATCCTAACCTCTCTCTTATCTCATTCACAATTGGGCATACAAACACCTACCCAACCTGTCTCACAGCATTGATAGTAGCTGCAAAAAGTTTTGAAGGAGAAAATCAGCCAGAGGACAAACATCTTAGGAGGGAGGATGCCCGGCACAGGGCCAGGCCTGGGCTATGAGGAGAAGGAAGTGGTTCTGGTGGTCTCTGAGGTCTTGCCTCATGTCCAGCGGTTCTTGGCGCATCCCCTGGGCGACTGGACAGAGAGGTGTCAGCTGTGAGCAGATTCAACTCCCAGTTACGTAGCATCTGCTTTGTTCTAGGTACAGGGCTTGATAATTTCATTTAGTTACCCCCAAGGGTTCCCATTTCACAGGTGGCATTGGTGTCCTGAGAGGGTAACCAAGGTTCCCAGTGTCCTCATTCAGAGCTAAGGGGGCTGACTCACTCCCCATATTCTGCCTCTGAATCAAATGTTTTTCACAACCCTGTGCTGCTTCAGGGAGCTCAGCTCACCTCAACGTGTCCCATTGGTCCCACTTTATCCCAAGGGATCCCTTGGAATGAGTTTCTCCCTTTCCCTCTGACAGCCTTCAGATAGCCACAGACACTGTCCTATCCCGAGTCTTCCCTTCCCACTTCTCTGACTTTTCCTCTGAGGGCACAGGTCTGAGGCCCCTCACCACCAGCTACTCCCCTCTGAACATCTGGGAAATGGAGGGAAGGCTGGAAAGAAGTAGGGTGACCAACTCGTCCTGGTTTTTCCCAGGACTTTTCCAGTTTTAGCACCAAAAGTCCTGCATCCCAGGAAACCCCTCAGTCCCAGGCAAACTGTTGTGGTTTCTAGGGACTGTCCCGGTTTTAAAACTGAATGTACCATGTGCCATGAGCCACCCTCAGCTGTGGGCAAACCAGGATGATTGATCATCCTAGAAAGAAGGGACAAGGGAAAGGAAACAGCTTGTTGGGGCATCCATTTTTTCCCCTGAGGGATCCAGAGGGCAAGAGATTGGGAAGGAAGAGGCCCCTGTGCCGTCAGTGTCCCAGGGTAGGAGCGGGGAGAGGATTCCTCCCAGTTGTCCTGGGAACCAAGTGTGAGGCAGGGCCTGGCTGGCGTCCGCGTGTTTGGAGCCCAGGCTCATGTCTGCAGTCAGTCAGGGCTTCTGGGAGAGCTGCAGGTGATGCACTGAACAGGCCAAGTGTCACACATCTTCAGGAACATGTGGCCTCAGGGCCCTGTCACCTGCTGAGGAATGAAAAAGTCCCAAAGGCTGTGCAGACACACCTGGGGCCCAAGCTGGGAAGCCAAGTTGTGTAGGAAAGGACTGGACATCTGCTGGTTTCCCGTTTCAGGAGAACTCCCTGCTACCTTCTTCTCAAAACAGAGCCCCTCTTTCATACAGGTGAGACCTCACACCCTACACATGGAGGGGCAGTAAATTTTGGGAAAAAGCTTTGATCACATTGAACTTACCATTGAATATCCCGCTCCATTTTCCACCTCCCCCCAGTCATATCATGTAATAGGGCTTCTGGTTCACATAGCCCCTCCTCACCTGGAGCCCAGAACCCCAGTTTTGAATCACCCCCTGGGCTGCCCCTAACTCATGCATCCATCCATCACGCTGAGGCAGTATGCATTCAGGGCCTGTCCCCTCCCAAAGAGGCTTATGAGGCACAGTAGACAGAATCCTAGTGGGCTCTGCCAGCTCCTGACCCTACTCCCAGCCCTGGGACCCCAGCCTGGACTGACCATTCCCTCTAGGACCCACCCACCTGCCAGATCTAGGAGGCTCCAGCTTGGTGCTCTGGGCTCTGGCCAGGGCCACTCTCTTAGTAGTCCCCAGATGCCCTCTTCTAAAGGCTGACAATATTTCCTCCATAGGCTCTACTCCCCTGTGACACCACCCTCTGTTCTGCGAACCATCACTGGGGACAGAGGCCCGGAAAGCCTTGCTGAAGTCTCAGAACTAGAAGAACCCAACTTACGCCCAACTCCATCCCCAAACAGACGGACAAGCCTCAGTGTATGGGCTCCTTGGCGTGGCTGTGCCATCATTCGTAATAGTCCTCTGTGACTGGTGAGTTAGGTTATTAACATATCTCCCCCCACATCCATGGCTGTTCCTAGCATATCTGCTCTACCTGGCTGATCAGCACCCTTGCAGCAGGGGACAGTGGGAAGGAGGGCCTGGGCTGACCTCTGTGGGAGGAAACATGTGCAACTGGTCCAGGATCATGTGTCAAGAAGGAGGAGATGGGAGGGCCAGAGCACAGTGGGCCTCTAGGACAGGTGATTTGGTCCCACCTGCCCAGGAAGGACCCTGAGGCTTTGAAGGCCTCAGTCCTGGGGGTAAAGGCTGCAAGGAGTGGTGTCCAGCAGCCACGGGTAGGAAGGAGGCTGTGCAATGCAAGGATGGGGTTCTGGGGCAGTCAGCCTTCTGTGGGGGCAGCAATGGGGAGTCAGGAGAGGGGGCCAGAAGGAGCAAGCCTTTTAGAGGCAGCTCTTCAGGGGATTTACAAAATGGGAAACTGCCGGAATGACCCGGGCAGCTCTGAGCAGCGAGCACGTGGCTTTCCTTAGAGGCTTCTGTCCAGAACCCTCTTGGGCCCCAAAGTCACCAATTTGTGTCCCTCACCTGGTGCAGGGCCCTAAGAGGTGTGACCGAAGAGGGATCTGGTGGTCTGAAAATCATAGCAGAGGAAGTTGTGTAATTTTGCAAAGTCAAGCACAGAACAGAAATCATCTCTGTTGTTTTTGATTTTCCTCTTAAGTACAGAGGAGGTCACTTTCAACTTCTTCAAAAGAATTGGGAACCAGTCCCACGGGGCAGCGTTTCTCAAAGCACATTCCGAGGGATACTAGTTCTTTGAGATGTTGATAGCTGGTGTCCGGGGAAAATAGAGTTGTGCAGTCACATATAGTTGAGAAAGGCTGCATGCCCTCTTTCCTCCTGGAGATACACTATCTGCATTCTCACCTCAAAGGCTCTGAAGAAGTCCTGCAGCACTTCCAGACTCATTTGGTAGATCCTTTTTGACAAAACACTTAAAATCTCAAGGAACTACTACCTTGCAGTAACCTACAATAACTCTATGTAAAGTTTCAACTCTAACTGGTACTAAACTCTTAATTGGGCTGAGTGTACTGTTCCTAGTTGCTTTTTAAGCCACAAAGTTAAATCATTTCATTCTAGTGCAGCTGGGGCCACGACTGCATTAGAGTAGAAGGCACATTGTTTGCTGGGTCACAGAGCACCTGAACTTCCCAGTGGAGAAAAGTCAGTTTCCTTCTCTGAACTTCAGTTTCCTCCTTTGCAAAGTGGGATTCATCACATCAAATTCCATGGGTTGTGAGGAATTAAGAAGGAATTATGTGAAAGCCCATAGCTCAGTGCCTGATGCTAAATAAATAACCGGGAGAGAATAAATGGAGATCCTTGAGAGGTAGACGGGCTGGGAAGGAGGAGAAGTGGCCTAAATGTGAGCAGGGAGATGGCACCGAAAGGAGTCAAGGAAAGCCTGAAGGACAACTGAAGTCTCTTCTTAGGAATAAATATATAGACTCAAAGTGCAGTACTTTGGGGAAAGAATTAGAGGAAGAGGAAAAAAGAAGGGCATGGGTATTTTAATTCATGTTTTTAAAAATTTTCAGCTCTAAGAATGTACTGGTTAGCTTTTGCCATATAACAAGCCATCCCAGAATTTAGCACCTTGAAATAACAGTCATGTATCAGTTCATGATTCTCTAGGTTGGTACATTTGGGCTGGGCTAAGGTAGTCATGCCCGGACTCATTCATGTAGACAGAGTCAGCTGTTGGGGTGATGGGCTAATGGTCTAAGATGGTTTCACTCACATGTTGGTAGTTGGTGGCTGTCAGCCAGGAACCTTGGTTCTGCCTCCGGTGGTCTCTCCAGCAGACTAGCTCAGACTTGTTCTCATGTAGCAGCATTCCAAGAGGGGCCAAAGCAGGGGCTGCAAGGCCCCTGGATTCCTAGGCTTGGAACTCAAACAACCTCACTTCTGTCACATTCTATTGGTAAAAGCAAGTCAGAAGGCCAGCATGGATTCAAGAGGTGGAGAAACAGATTCTACCTCTTGTTGGAGAAGCTACAAAGAATTCCTGGCCATTTAAATTCTCCCACATGGAGGCTAACTCTTGTGTGTTTGGCCTGGGAGGCTGTTTGGTGGGTTGGGAAGATTTCCACCTGTGCACACCCATGTGAGCGGTTTCCTACAGCTGCCTGGGAGTGTACACTTCCCTGCATTGTCTGTACTTGCCTCCTCCATTTCTTCCCCTTCCTTTCTCTCCTCCATCCACTCCAATCAGGCTTTCATCCCCATTGCCCCATTGACAGAGATCTCATCAAAGTCACCAATGACCCGCATCTTGCAAAGCCAATGGTCAGTTCTCTGTTCTGCCCCCACTTGACCTCTCAGGACATAGTCGAAGCCTCAGAGTGTTAAGGAGTGTTTCCGGGACACTAAATCCTGTTCCACATCTCTTCTAACTTCTGGAAGCCCTGTCTTCTCCACACATCCCTGTCACCTCACTGCCCTTGTTTTCCTTCTCCTTCATTGCTATACTGCCTGTTTTCTTTGCTGCCTCTCTTCCTCTCAATGTTGGAGGCCCCAGGGTCTGTCTTTGTCTCTCTTCTCTTCTCTTGCTACATTTTCTCCCTAGACGATCTCACATAGGTCCAGGGTTTAAATTGATCTGATGACTCAAATTTATATCATTCAACCCAAACCTCACTTCTGAGTTCCCTGGACAACTCCACCTAGATTTTGAAAAGATATTTCAAAAAATTAAATGGCCAAACAAAGTAATTGATTGTGGACCCACTCTCCCTCAGCCCCCTCTCTTCCTGATCTTCCTCACCTCCGCAAATGACAGGAACATCTACCCGTTGCTCAAAGCAAAAACATTTGGGATCATCCTTGATTTCTCTTTTCCTCACATTCCACATCCAATCTGTCCATAAGTCCTGTTGGCTCTGTCTCCAAGATATATCCCCAATGCAACCACCTGTCACCATTTCCAGGGCTGTACCCCTAGTCCAAGCCACAACCCTCTTGCTCTGAGACTGCTGCTATGGCTTCCTAACCAGCCTTCCTCCCCACCAGCCCCGGCCCCCACCTGTCCATCTTCTGTGCAGCAGCCTTCTAAAGCAGAAATCAGACTCTGTATCACGTCCCTGCTTGAAACTACCAGTGGCCCTCACTGAAACTGGACATAAATCTAAACCATTTACCAAAGCTAGGAGGCTTCTTCCTATGTCTCTGACCTTGCCTTCTTCTACCTCCCGCCATCCCTTGCATGAGCCACACAGACTCGCTAAGCTTTTCCTCTCTCTTGGTGTTTGCACTTACTGCTTCTTCCACTTGGAAGCTCTTCTCCCACATCTTTAGCACATATCAGGACCTGAAATTACCCTTTTCATGTGTTTGTTCTCATATGCGTTGCGTGTCCCCACAACCCCCTACTGCTCCCCAATAGAAGAGACTAGAAGCTCTTGTCTATCTGGTTTACAGTCATATCCCCAGAGCCTGGGGCAGGACCCGACTCAGGAGAAGCTCAGTGTACATGTGCTGACTGATTTGCCTTTGAGGACTATAGCTAAGACTGTTGGAGCTAGAGGAGAAACAGCCCAACCTCATGGTTTCACAGATGGGGAAAGAGAGGCACAGACAGGGTCGCTTGCTCAGTGGCATGAATGCAAACTTATGCAAGCCAAGTGGGTCATACCCAGTTCTGAGCTTCTTTTTCATAAACACTTGCAGCCTCTAAAGGTGAGGGTTAGTTACTTCCCTCTACAATCTCCCTGCCAGGTATCATGAAAACAGATCTCAGAACAAATTCTGCTGCCCATACAAATACCGATAAAACAAACATTAGCAAGTAGCCACAAAACCAGTTCATACACTCTGTTCTGTAAAGGCAGTGAAGGCCCAGCTGTCTGTCCTTCTAGGGGCTCTACCACCTTGCGAGGAAGATACAATGTTCTAGAGGCAGGACTCAGTTAGACTGATGGTCAGATCAGGCAACCAGAACACCAGGGGACACGGGACCCCTCAAGGATTTAGCCCAGTGCATCATCCCTAAGTGAGAGCCTTTCACTCTCAACAAGGAATGGGTGGTGTCCCTCAACCATTTCAGCCCATCTACATATTTTGAATACTACTAATTTCACCAAAGGAGAGCTCATTTCTAATACCTGTTATGCTAACTAATAAGCCAGGAATTTCACTGATGCATTCATTACGGCACTCTCTATGCTACTCAGTAAAGCTTCAGGGGTGGATTGAGACATGGGGAGCTGCAGAGGTGTGCTAAGCTGGTTGCATGTGACTGTGCATATCTCTTCCTAGCTCCCAGGTTCATTGACTTCAGGTTGGTAACTTGAAATCAGAGATGGCGGAAATATTTACACTACGGAAGTAGGTAACAAGGTCCCCCCATCCCCCACCACCAGAGAGCTAGTTATTAAACATTTACCAGCACACCACTGTAGCTGAGTCACCTCCGAGTGTAGCCTTTCTGATAAAGTGCTGGCTGACCACCTCACCCTCATGACTGCTTCTAGACCGGTGGTGCTCAATCCCGGCTGCGCTTTAGAAATTACCTGGGACCTTTAAATAATATTGATTCCCAGGTCTCTTGTTGGTGGAGATTCTGACTCGACTGGGGTAGGGCTTTGGTATTAGGATACATTTAAAGCTCACTAGGTGGTTTAAACTGCAGCCAGGGCCACACTTACACCTGTATGTCACACTATCTGTGCCACATATGCTAACGGTCTCACAAAAGTTAATGGCAAATCAGGATCAGCACCAGGCCTGCTGACCCCCAGCCCAGAGCTGCTGGCAGAAGGAGGGGCAAGTTGAAAATAGGTTGTCACTTCTTCTGAGGTCTCAGTGTTTGCAAATGTGGCTGAGGGGCAGCTCACAGTGCTTGGGGTCAGGTTGGGGTGGGGAGGGACAGCAAAGGAGCTCAGGAGCCCAGGAAAGGCTGTGCTGGCCCCAAAGAGCGCCAGGCTCCCCTGCAGGCGTGTCAGCCTCATCCCTCAGGGCATCTCACAGGGGCTCAGCGGGAGCTGAGAGGGGCCCTTAGATGCCTGTGTGTCCCTAGGGAAGATCTGAAAGAGGAGAGAAGGTGCAGCTCACTAGAGAGGCCAGAACTGGGCCAGGGGCAACTGGAAATAAAGCCTGAGAGGGGAAGGAGGGTAGGAGGCTGACCCTCAGGGAAGGGGAGACTGACAGCCCCTCAGAGGGCAAGCCCTCCAGGGGATGGAGACCAGCACCTCAAAGAGTGGGCGTAAGGCTAGCTCTGCAGGGCTCGGTGAGGGAAGCTAGTCCCCCAAAGAGGGGTAAAGAGTTAGTTTCTTCCTCCTCAAAGGACAGAAAGGACAACTGTTAAGACTGGTAAGATGTCTTCTTAGCCCACGGTTATTCATTGAGGGTAACCTGCTGCAGTCCCTGGTTCCACGGCTCTACCCAGCACAAACACCCTTGCGGGGCTGGCTCCTCTTGTCCCAGGAAACTGGCTTCCTTTGACCACTCTGGGCCAGGCATTGCTTCCCTTCTCACCCCCAACCTTACTTTACTCCATCTAGGGCAGAGCCCTGGGGGCTGCAGCCGGCCTGGTCCCTGTCATAGTGTGTCTGTCTCTCTCCTGGAGTGTGTATACAGGAGGCTTGGGGGTCCAGGGCAGGGGACTTGGACAAGGGTGCCATTCCTGCAGTCACCACCAGGGACCCCACTCAGCACTGCCTTGAGCTCATGACCCCTGGCCCACACATTTAATTACCAAGTGCCACAAATACTGATTGCCTGGCTCCGAAGCTCCAGGCTGAGCTAGTCCTGGGAGGCATGGAAAGAGCAGTGAGTCAAGCTGAGGCCATCTAGTGTGGGGACAGACTCACAGCCATGCGGGCAGCTCTGACCCCAGGCAGAGAAAAGGCCAGGAGGAAAAAGGCCAGGCTGGGTTAGACCTGAGCTAGGTGTGTGCAAGGGAGGGGCCCCTGACCTGGGGGTGTGGCAGAGGGCTTCTTAGAGGAGGAAGCCTCGGGGCAGGGTTGGGATCTCACCAGGCAACAGGGAAGGGGATTCCCGGAGACTGCTTGGGGAAAGACAGACAACAGGCGATGTGTTACAAAAGGAAACTCTGGGCCGCAGCTCCATAAGGGCCCCTTAGCCCCACCGTGGTCCGCTGCACCTTCCGAGATGCGGCCCTCCGCCCCCCTCAGGCCGAGCAAGTCCGCTTCCTTATTCCATTCACGTCTTGCCCACTCTTTTGTACATTTTTAACACCTTAGTGGTTAATTCCTGCCCTTTTCCCCGAGTCTTTCCACTTGACAACAGTGGAAAGCGCGTACTTCTACGGATCAGGCACACTCGCTCTCTCCCTAGCGCTCCTCACTACACACTCTCCAATGCCCTTCTCCTCGCCATTAGCACAAGCGTTTCTAGAGTTGCTCGCGACCTCGTTTGCAAAGCCCTCGCCCCCTCCGCTCCCTTCGCCTCCAGTGGGTCCTGGGTCGAAGCCCCGCCCCCGGCCCGCCCCCTCCCAAAGGCTGGGCTGTTGCCTCACGCCCATTGGCCGCTGGGGCTGGCTGGTCCCGGGCCGGCGCTGTGATTGCGGCTCGTCGATGTCAGTCCCCGAGCGAGCACCGGTGGCGGGGCGGGTAGCCGGGCAGCCGGCAGGCAGCTGCAGGTGGGGCTGCTCACGACTGGGTACCTAGCCCCAGAGCCCTGGAGCCCCGCCGGGAGTGCCGACGATGCCCCGCGGGGACTCAGAGCAGGTGCGCTACTGCGCGCGCCTGTCCTATCTGTGGCTCAAGTTCTCGCTCATCGTCTACTCCACAGTGTTTTGGGTGAGTGACGCCAGTAGGGCCCCGGGATGGGAGCCGGTGCCTATACTCCCTTGACTGCCCCCATGCCGAGCCCGGGGTTTGGTCCAGACTTGGCTGCTCCAGGGAGGGCGCTGGGAGCGCACGCCTGGCTCCTCGCCCCACTCTCTCTTGGAACCGGGAAATTCTGGCGGCCCAAGCTCAGCCTGAATTTCAGCTACCCGGCTGGGAGCATTAGAGCTGGTTGGCCGCGACGAAGGAGCGCTACGTGGCTCACCTGTGTGCACCTGACCAGCAGGTTTGGTCCTCGAGTCCCCTGTGCATCCGCTGGTGCGGTAGGCCGTGATTACCGCGTTGGCAGCGCCCCCCACCCCCCACTTGCCGGGCATTGCTGAGTTTGCCTTCCCAACGGCCTGTGGAGAAGGAGTGGTCAGGCTCTGTGGTCTGGGTTGGGAGACCTGGACTCCCGGTCCTGTCCCCACTGTTTACTTGCTGATGCCCCTGAGCAAGATGCTTCCCCACTGTGCCTTGGTTTCCTCTGGGGTGGAAGGAGGATGTGCATGCTTTGTCCCTAGTGTGGCCAGGAGGATTCCACCAGACAACATCTGGGAACGTCTCCGGCAGCTCCTAGGTGCTCAGTAACTATCTCCGGGCCACTGGGCTTTACTTCCTCTGTCTTGTTGGGGGGCAGGAGGAGGTGGTTGGACATGAACCAGGCTTCGAATCCTGCTGCAGCCACTTTCTAGCTGAGTGATCTTGGGGAAGTTACTTCAACTCTCTAGGCTGTAGTTTCCTTATCTGCAAATGGAGATAGTCATTATACTCAACTTTTAGGATGGCTGTGGAGATTAAATGAAATAGGCCAACTACAGTACTTAGCACAGGGACCAGCCAAGAGCTCAAGAAAAGTGTGAGCCCTTATTATTGTGGGCAGGGAATCTGGGCCTAATGGTAAGCTGACCCAAGAGACTGGATTTCTTTATGGAGATTTCAGACCAGGCTGGGCCCGCTCCTAGAAATGAGGACATCTTTCTATAGGCCAGTGCTAGCCCTGCCACTCTAGAATAGTCCTCTGCCCCAGTATGCCACAGGGCAGGCTTGCCCAGGGGCCTGAGGGGGAGGTCACCGACACTCATCCTCCTCAAAACACACGACACTCCTTGTCTCCTCCTCAGCCTCTCATTGGGTCTGTTCTGCTAGCAGGAACTGCTAGATCTGCCATCGGGCTTGGCTTTCCTTGTGACCCCTCTGTGGTGTGACCGTGCCTGGTGGTCAAGAGATCCAGATTCTGGTCTTGTTCTGTTACCGACTCACTGGGAGATCTTAGGCAAGTCACTTCCCTGTTTGGGGCTTCAGAGCTGTTAACTGACTTGCCCAGATCCTAGTCCAGTTGTGACTTTAGGTAAGGTGGCAGAGAGATGAGCAGGGTGTGTGGGAGCCAGAGGATGGAGCACAGACCTGTTGGTGGAAGCTCCAGGGAGGCAGAAGGTTGCATGTGGAGTTGGGATGGGGTGATGTGAGCCGTCATTCAGTGATTCTCTCCCATAGTAGCATCAGAAGCAACTGGAGAGTCTTGAAAACACTACAGATGCCTGGGCCGTGGCATAAGTATTTAGGTAAACTTATTCAAGCTCTCCAGGTAATGCTAGTGTGTAGTCAGGGTTGAAAACTGCTGGGCTAGGTGGTCTCATAGGCGCCTTGATTCTGATTCTGGAATTTTTTTTGCCTGCCCCTTGCTTGTCTGGCCTCAGGAGCTGTTCTCTCTGTGGGTCCGAGTTGAAAGAGGGAAGGCTAAGGTTGATGGGTGGGGAGGTGGAAAAATACGGGAAGACCAGGAGTCGGAAGGTGGGGGTTACGTTTCTGGCTTCACCCCTTCTCTTGGTACGTAATCACTGACTGATCTCTTAACCTCCTTGCACCTCCATTTTCCCATCTGATACCCTGCCCCACAGCTCACTGGATTGTTTTTAGGATTGGTGATGGGGGAGATCGTGACATGTGGGCAAGCCAAGTGCTATGCAAAAGAAAGTTATGCAGTTAAGACTGAACTCAAATTTTCAAGGCCTTGTTCTGTCACTGTCCCCTGCAGCCCCGAGGGAAGACCACCCTCTGGCCCTTGCTTTCCTTCTTGCAGGGCAGGGCGGGACTCAGAACTCAGAACTCAGAATCCTTCCTCTCCAGCCACCTGAGATTGCCTTACCAAATCCTTCGCTTCCCATCCCTGGAGGTATTTCTGCTTAAAAATCTCCCCACCCATGCCAAGAACTCAGCCACCTGCCGACTCAGCCAGGGCAGCTCTGAGGTGCCAGAGTTTGACTGTAGGGCAGAGGCCCAGTGTGAATAAGTAATTTGTCCTAGACCAGGTGTGCTGCTAATTGAAGCCATTACAGCATTATCTCTGGTGCCATCCCTGGGCGGGGGAGTGGGGTCAAGGGTCACTTGCTTTATGAACCCCAACCGCTAACACTTTCATCTCCGTCTTTAGGTCTGGAAGGCGCCGTAAGTTTTACCATAGCCGTGCACTTTCTGTAAGACTTTTTGCTTTAAAACTTATTATCAATAGGAAATGCAAGGACATTGTACACAATTTAAAAGTACAAAAGAGTAGTCATCAGTGACAAGCCTCCCTCCTACCCCTCTCCCTGGCCTGCCCTGTCTAGAGGAGATCTCTCTTACCAGTTTCTGTGATTCTTTTCTGAGATAATATCCTAGGCAAAGGATGCCCTAGGTACAAACATGTACGTGTATTATATATATTCTTTCTTTTTCCCACATAAAGAGGCACACTATACACAGTTCTGCCCTTACCTTTTCACTTAAATTTAAATCCATGTAAATTTTGGAGCTCTGCTAGGGGCAGCCTCATTCTGCTTGATGGCTGCATAGAATTCACTGTAGACTGTGCCAGAGTTTATTGAATCAGTCCCCAGCTGGGGAACTCAGGTTGTTTCCAACCTTTAGTTACTGCAAACAGTGCTGCAATGAGCATCTTTGAGGGTGTCATTTTGCCCATATGTGTTTATGTCTGCAGGGTATTTTCTAGAAGTTGAATTACTGGGTTAAAGGGTAAGTGAATGTATAATACACATACAACGATGCACCCATCATCAGTGTATACAGCTTGACAAATGTTTACAAAGTGAATACACCTGTATAATCAGCCCCCAGGTCAACCAACAGAATGGACAGCAGAAGCCAGAAGCTCCCCTTGTGCCCACTTCAGTCACCACCCCTTCCCTCCAGCGGCAATCGCTATGGAACGTCTAATAGCATGGAACAGCTTTGGCCGTTTTTGAATGTGCATTTAAAATTTTGATAGATGTTGTTAAATTGCCCTACATAGAAGTTATACCAGGGCTGGCCCTGTGGCTTGGCGGTTAAGCGCGCGCTCTGCTGCTGGCGGCCCGGGTTCGGATCCTGGGCACGCACCGATGCACCGCTTCTCCGGCTATGCTGAGGCTGCGTCCCACATACAGCAACTAGAAGAACAACTATGACATACACCTATCTACTGGGGCTTTGGGGGGAAAAAAATAAATGAATAAAATTAAAAAAAAAAAGAAGTTATACCAATTGTAATATTATTTACTATATTTCTCTAAACTGACTCACTTTATACTTAAATTTATTTTTAAAAGGAGGCTTTATATGACTACTGCCAATGGGAAACCAATATTCCCTCATCAAAAATAGCAGGTAATGGTTATAGTAAATACAGTGCAGGGAAAACAGAATGATGTTATTAAATCCTAGCTCAGTATTGTGGTGCTGTAGGCTGTGAACCTGAGGCCTGCCCTCTTTGACCAAAAGGCAGGTTGGCAAGTGTTTGAGAGGCTTAAAGACAAACTGGCACCAAAACTGAGATTTGCTCCTTGATGTGATCGGAAGGATCAGAAGGGAGTTGAGCAATGAAACTTTTCTCAGTCTGTGAGTCAGTGTGAATTGGACCTTGAACCGTTTACAACCATCTCCTCTCCCACACTTGGGAGCCCTCTTGTTTTCAGAGGGGGACCTTGGGGCCCAGAGAGGATGTGTGTCAGGGTCACTCAGCAGAGCTGGCACAAGTCTCCAGGTACCCTCATTTCCAGTTCACTGCTCCTTCCAGTAGGTCGCTGAGGATGTCTCCAAGAGAAATGAGCTCACCCAGAGGCACCGGAGCCTTCTCTTCCCGCCACTCAGGGTGAATCATTCTGACACCTGTGCCCTCAGTCCACTGGGGACACACCTCTAATTTTAGCACTGACCACAGGGTATCCTAGAGATCTGTTTACACGACGGTTTTTCCTTGCTGGACTGTGGGCTCCTGGAGGTCAGGGCTGCAGTGCATTCATATCTTCTTCCAAATGCTGGTCTGGGGCTGGGCACACAGTAGGTGCTCAGGGAAGGCACTGGGGTAGTCAAGTCCCACCCTGTGTCTTGTAAGCAGGGATCTGAGATGGGGCACCTGGATCAGAGGCTGAGCTGGGTGTGTAGCCAGCAGTGGTCAGGTTTGCTGGGGCCTTGAATTTACAAAGTGGGCTGGGCTGATCGTGGCAACACTGGCTCCCTAGAAAGCATCAAGCCTGTTGCCTTGACGATGAGGTAGGATTTCCAGTTGGGTAAGAGTGTCAGGGCTTGGGGGTGTTGACTAATCAGGAAGAAAAGGACTTAGGGGGGTAAGTGGAAGGAAGTGGGCACGGGTAGGTGGGGGAGGTAATAAGGGTCAGAGGCAATGTTAACTCTTCCTCGCCTTCTCCAAGGCTGAACCCCCTTATCATAGTTGGGCCTGTGATTCTTTATATTTTCCTATAGTTTAATGGTTAAGAGTATGGACTCTGGGCCAGGCTGCCCGGGTTTAAATCCCAACTCAGGCACTTATAGGTTGAGTGACTTAGGCACTAACTTCCATGTGTCTCAGTTGCCTTATCTGTAAAATGGGTGATATTAGAACTCGCCTGATAGTTGCTGAGACCATTAAATGGATTAATATATAGGAAGAGTGTAGAGCAATGCCTAGCATGTGATAAACACCACGTCAGCTACTGAAGGGTTAGCCAGTCTTTTCCTACCTTCCTCTCTGTTCTTCTAGGTGCTTAAGAGCCGTAGACTGAGAATTAGAAGGGCTCTTAAAGGCGCCTCTAGTGTGACCTTTTCATTTTACCGAGGAGAAAACAGAGGCCTGGAGAGAGGAAAGGAGTCACTTGAGACTCCACAGCAAGTTAGTGACAGACCGAGACCAGGACCCAGGTTGCCTGAGTCCAGTTTCTTCACTGGGTCACCGTCAGTTTTACCAGCCTCCCCCCCTTCTCCCCTCTCTGCTCCCCATCCCTCTGTCCCCCCCCCCCCCCCGCTGTGGTCCCTCCCTGGTGTCAGGGCTCAGGGTGTGGGTGGAGGACAGCTCATCTGGAAGGAGCCAGATACCTGGCCTCTCAGTTAAGTACTAGATGAAGCCAGATGGAGAAGAAGGTAGATTTGGTTTCCTGCAGGAATTTCTAACTGTTGAAGAGAGCCGTATTGTTTTTGTGAAAATAATATGTGCATATAGTAAACAGGAATTTCAAGCAATTCAGGTTAAGTGCAGTGAAGACAGTAAAAGTCTCCTTCGATTCTACCAGGAGAGAACCACTGTTACATGTCGGTAAACACCCATTTGGACATCTCCGTGTGCATATATGTACATATTTTATTTCTTTAATTTTTTATTGTGCCTGATGCATCAGGCGGGTCCGTTTTCCTCTTGTTCTAGGCAAGCATTTCACAGAGAAAATAGTTGAAACTCAAGCAGCAAGTGAGGCTGCCTTCATACTGGAGCAGCGGTCACCATGGCTAACAGGCTGTCGGAGATGATCTGGAAGCAGGGGGACTGGGCTGGGGTCTCGGGCACATAGACGTCCTCCCCTTCCCCAGCCTGGCCACGGGGCCTCTAACATCCAGACAATCAGGAAGGCAGCTCTGGAAGGGGTTTGGAGAACCTCTGACACACTCGTTTTCAGGATGAGCAAACTAAGACGCTGAGAAAGTGTCTTTGCTCTTAGTCTGGGCTTCTGTGCGTGATCCCCTTTCTTCCTGTCCGAGAGGGACTGTTTTAAGTTGAGGCCTGGATTGGGACCTCGCTCCCTTCGCTTGTTTATTCCTGAGAAGCAGGAGTAACGACCTGCCTTCCTTCCTTCCCCTGCCCAGTGCCCCTTCTCTCGGGGTGACTCACAATGCCAACCTGGGGTGGGGCTCAGAGTAAATCAGATAAGGGACTGATAATGAAATTTTTGTACCTGCTGGCTCCACATACAGGGGAGAGCTGTCTTCTGGGCAAGCCGGGACACAAGAGATTGGAAAGATACACCTTTCCCAGAGAGAACCTTTGGATGTGAGTGGGTTTGAATCGACATCTTAGTGGAAGGTGGGAGAGTCGTCTTGACCTGCCATTCGTTCCAGGGTGGGGATGGTTCATTTGCTTATTCAGTCAACAAATAGTTATTTGATGCCTGCTATGTATGCCTGGCACTGTGAGAGTTACTAGGAAACAACTATGAACAAGACAGGCTTAGTGCAGGCCTTGGAAGACAGACCAGGAAATAAACATGACTTGTGATAGGTGCTAAAGAGGAAATTAGGGAGCCAATGGGAAGAGATGGGAGTTCCTACTTTAGATGGTGTGGTCAAGGAAGGCCTTCATGAGGAATTGACATTTCAGCTGAGGCTCAAAGGGTGAGAAGGAGCCAGCCATAAAAAAGGCCTGTAGAGAGCATCGCAGACAGGGAACAGTAAGTGCAAAGGCCCTGAGGTAGGCAAGTACGGCTGGAGCAGATGAGGAAGCCTAAGAAGAGCTATGTTGTAGGTGGAGAGGGTGGCAGGGGCCTGATCATATGAGGGGTTTGGGGTCTAAGTGAACAAGAGGGGAAGTTTAATTGTCAGGACCTGATTGATGGCAGTGTCATCTGGAGACATAGGTCAAGTGCTGGTTCTGCTGTGCCCCTGGGTAAAGGACCAACTCTCTGAGCCTCCTAGACTTCTCATCTGTGGATACCCTAGAGAGCTGTGGGGAGGCTCCTGCAAGATAAGAGACATGAAAGTACCCAGCACACTGTAGGGCCTGGTGTCCACAGGAGGATGGAGACTTACCTGGGGAGCCTTGCAGAGCTCAGGGGGAGCTGGGACATAAGATGTGATGAGAACTTCTGGAATTCATCTTGTCAGAGGAGGCTACTTTCTGCTGGGGATGCTCTGCCTGCCTGGGGCAGCTGGCTGTGGCCATGCCCTTGGACCGAGAAGTCTGACACCTTGGGGGTGCACGTGGCATTTTCCAGGGGTTGGGTCTTTCCCACTTCTTAGTTCCTGGGCTTTAGTGGGGCACCAGCAGAGTCTGAGTGTCATGTGATGGGCACACAGGCCCAGGCAGGCTGTCCTAGAAGTATCCTGCAAGGCTCTGAGGGCTGGTCCCAGCACCTGGAGAAGCTGAGGAGGCCCAGCTTTATCAGGCAACTGGTTAGGAGACCGAGCGCTTCTTGGTTGATGGGTGAGGAGCAGGTCTGATTGGCTGTGTGACCATGGGCAAGTCACAGCTGACTCTGTGCCTCGGTTTCCTTGTCTGTGGAAAGGGGGTTGTACCTCCCACAAGGGCCAGGCTTGCATGGGGCAATGCCTCCAGGGCTCTTAGCGGAGCATCTGGTGTGATAAGCATTAGCACAGATGCCTGGAGGGGTGGCAGCACCGGGCAGGACCCGGCAGCTCCCTGGGGGGCGCGGGAGGAGACGCCATCTTGCACCTGCCTCGCCGTGCTTTGCTTCCCCTCTTCGGATCCTCAGAACAACCCTGTGAGCAGGCGCACAGGGGCACGCGTCCCATTTTACAGCTGAGGAGACTGAGGCCTTAGAAGGGCACATAACTAGCACAACCCACCATTTGCATCCACCCCCCAGACAAGAGGTCTTTCAGTGTGAAGGCGGAAGTGGTACCTGCCGTGTTTTAATTTCAAATGAGATTTTCTCATGAACGGAGGCATTTGCATCTTGGCTGGCAGGGAAGTAAATATTTGCCCAGAGGGTAGAAGGAAAACAGCCTCGGCCTGGTCGGGGTGCAGGGCCCTCCCCCTTCCTCCTGGGGAGCCCGTCCCTGGGTGTGGCATGTGGCCTGGGACAAGTCACACAGCCTCCCCAAGCCCTTCCTGTCCCCTACCAGAGGACGGCTATGCTGGGTGCAGCGTGGGGGACTGCGGAGGGGCTTGGGATCAGGCAGTCCTGTGCACCCATCACGTGCCGAACAGTGTGCCGGGCGCTGGGGGCCCAGAGATGGAGCAGTGTGCTGGACCCCGGCCCACCTCGTACAGATTGGGGTGAAGTCTCCTGGCTGAAGCGGAGTGGAGTCGGGGGCTGGCCTCTGAGGCTGGCACCGAATTCTGAGGCTGGCTCACTTGCTGAGGTCAAATGACAGGGCTCTAGGCTAGCGGGCCTGGACTATGGCTTGAGGTCTCCCACCCTGCAGGATTTTACAAAGATACACGTCCAAGCCCCATCCTCAGAGCTGATGCGGTGGGTTTGGGGTGGGGCCCAGGCGCCTATAATTTTTAAACTTCCCCTGATGATTCTAACGTGCAGCTGGAGTGGAAACTTCAGCTCATGGCGGTACCCATGAAGAAATTCTGACGGGACTGGCCCGGTTTCCAAGCCGACTTTCTCTCCAGCTGAATCCTGAGTGATGTGCTGAATCTTTTCCCCGCCTCACCAACAATCTGGACAGTCTCCGTGGGCTGGGGCAGTCAGTGTGCACGTCTGGGAGGGGCTCACCTCCCAGGGAGAGAGCCAGCTAGCCAGGGGGGCGGGCATTGTGGGGGTGGTTGGCGGGCCCAGTCTGGAAGGGCTGGGGGAGGTGTGTGGAGACCACCAGCCTGGGGATGTGGGAGACCATGTGAGAGGCTGGGCCGGGACTGGGATATATGTCAGAGGAGGGAGTGGGGTCCACGGTTCTAGAATTTTGTTGTCCATTGGCTATCTTTACAACATCCTTTTATCTGCTCTAAAGGCAACACCTCTCTGTAGTTAACTTTGTCACTTGAAGAAGTTTCTACAGAACCAGACTTAAGTTTCTTGAGTGAGGGATTCACACACTTGGGGGTGAGCTGTGATAACGTTTCCCCCTTTAATTATGTCTCCAGTTTGAGAACTACCGGTGTGTAGGCATCATGTTGGAAAGCTGGTTTGTGATCTCTCAAGTATCAGCGACCTGCAGCTCTGACCCCGTAGGAGAGGTGCCGCAGGTGGTGGGGAGACAGTTCCAGATAGGTGAGATGAACTTGCTTGGGGTCGTGGTGATGAGCTCGTGGCCAGTTAGTGGAGGGATGGGGACTTGACTTCTGACTCTGACAGGTGAGCTCTGTGGTGGGTTGAATGGTGCCCACCCCCAAAAGATACGTTCATGTCCTAGAACCTAGGAATATGACCTTATTTGGAAAAAGGGTCAGAATCTTGGAAAAATGAAGTTCAGAATCTTGAGATGAAATCATCCTGGATCACCTGAGTGTTTTAAATTGAATGGAAAGTGTCGTTATAAGAGAAAGGCAGAGGGAGCTTTGAGACAGACAGAAGAGAAGATGGACACACAGAGGGGAAGGCCATGTGAATGCAGAGGCAGACTAGCCAAGGAACGCCGGGAGCCACCTGAGCTTGGCGAGGCAAGGGCCGATTTTCCCCTAGAGCCTCTGGAGGGAGCATGGCCTTGCCACACCTTGGTTTCGGACTTCTGGCCTCCAGAACTGTGAGCGAATACATTTCTGTTGTTTTAAGTCACCCAGTTTTGATAATTTGTTAGGGCAGCTCCAGGAAACTAATGCAAGCCCTTTCTGCTTCACCAGCTTGCCTCACTAGGGAGGGGCCCATTGAGCAGGAGCCTGACAGTCCCTCTCCCTCCTGTGGGCTATGCTGAAGACTGAGGAGGAGATGAGGTGGAGACAGGGAGGCTGGCAGAGCTGAGGCCAGTGGCCCCGCTCCTCCCGTGGCCCCGCCCCCGCTCGTCCCCTGTCTGCTCACGCAGGTCAAAGGCTGTGCTCTACAACTGGTTTCTTAGGGGCTTCCTCTCTGCAAGGAAAGCCTGATGGAAAGAGGTTAAAACAGAAGGGAATGTGAGTTAGCTCTCAGGAAGGACTTCCGGGTTCTGAAACTAGTTAAATTGAAACTGCTTGTCACGTGGGGCTGTAAAACATCTGGGACTCCCTTAGAACCTTTCAGAACAGGAGTGTCACCCATCACTGGGGCAGTTAGGATGTGGCTTGGAATTCCAGTTGGGCCGAACTTCGAAGGGCCATGAAGGGCATCTGGTGCAACCCCTTCCTTTCAGAGGGAGGAAACTGAGACCAGACCACACAGCAAGAGCCTCAGGTTCTAAAACTCTGAGGCCAGTGGGACAAGATCCATCATTCAGAGGGGAGGGGACCATGGGCACTACTCAGTGATTTCACCCCAGTGTCATCCTCTCCAGCTGGGACGTGGATGTCCCCACTGTAAATGGTCCTGGGGGCAGAGGCCTGACATGTGACTTATCACAGACTGGCCTGTACTGCAGGGCTGGAAAGAACTCAGGCAGCGGGAACCCCGGTTCACGCCTCTAGCTTAGTTGTGCTCAGCCCCAACTTGGGACTGCTGTTCGCCTGGCCCTGTGCTGGGCCTGAGGGACAGAGAGGCCTGCCCCGTCTCTGTCCTTTGAGAAGCTGGCACTCACTGAGTCCTAGCTGTGTGCTCAGGACAGCTGCAGTCGTTTGTGATGGTGCAGGGTGGGGCAGGCCAGTGGCTCCCGGGAGGCCCAGGCGGGGACACTTAGTCAGCAGTGGAGAGTGGGGCTCTGGGCTCCCATGAGGCGGCGGTGGCCACTTGCCTCTTCCCATCCTCAGGGAGAGTGGACTCGTGATCTGAGCAGAAACAAGGGGAGGACAGGAGTTGTTCAGGGACCCACAGTCCCTGAGACAGGAGTGGGACCTCTTTGCCTCTCTTCCTTCTCCGCTGCGGTCTCCCCCGGTGCTCGCCTCGCTTGGAATACAACTTTCCCCATTGCAGTTAGAAACCGCCCCCTGCTGCCTCTGTTTAGTCTGCTTGTGTCTTCTGCTTCTTCCTCTTTTGTCTTCTTAAAGCTAACAATTAATGGCCTTTCCTGTGTGCTGGGCTCTGAGCTGAGTTGTTTTCTAGATGTTCTCTCATTGAATCCTCCAGCAACCCTAAGAGGCAGCTCTGTGATTGCCCCATTCTACACCAAGGTGGAGGGAGGCCCAGAGAGGTCAGAGAACAGGCAAGTGAATGCAATGCCTCACTATCTCTTCTGGTCAACTTCGCAGTGCCTTCCTGTCCCAGGTGCTCATCCCTGGGAGAAAGACGTCTTTTAGAGAGGTGGGCTGTTTGGGGATGGCTTGATTGTTCATTGGTTCCATCATTTAGTCACACATCTAACATTTCCTGGGCATATGGGGGCTTGCTGATTCTCCCCAAGGCTCTGCTAGTGGAGCCAGGGCCCTGGAGTGGGGACCAGCTTCCCGGGACAGGGGCCCTAGGCTCCCCCAGGCAGGTGGGCTGACTGACACCCTCTGTGGGAAAGGAGGGAGCAGACCCAAAGTGGCACAAGGAACCATGGCCAGGTCCCCACTGGGCTCTCAAGAGCTGCAGGAAGGCAGAAATGGAGCCAGCATCGCTGTCCTTCCAAAACAGAGGCTATGCCAGCATGTGAGAACTCTTGGTCCTGATGAGGGCAGGCAGATTGCAGGGGGAGAGCACTGGCCTGGGAGTCTGGAGACCCGGGCACAGCTGCTGACCGAAGACTGATGTGACCTTGTGGGAGTGACAGCCCCTGTCTGGGCCTCAGATTCCCATCTGCAAAATAAGGGGGTCGGGCCAGAACAGCGTCCATCTGCTTAGTCCTTAGGTCCACAAGATGATTTTAGGAGGTCCTGGGGAACATTTTAAAATCTAATATGTATGCACTAAGTGTAATGTGTGTTAAAGAAAATAATTGGTACCCAAATCTATAATTTCATAGACATTGATTAGATTAGGTCAGGGCCATATTTATTTTAGTAAGAAAAATCTATCGATTTAAAGAAAAATAGTGGCACCTCCCGGTCAGGTGTGGGCACTTAACACAGTCTTGGTATCTGCTAACTTTTAAAGAAAGAATGGCAATTCTCGTGTTACAGCGCCCTAGAGCTCACAGAGGAGTTTTCCCATCTCACGGGGTCCTCTAGGTGGCCACTGGGCAGGTGTTACCATTCCTGTTGAACAGCAGAGGCAACCGACACTCAGAGAGGGAAGTGGTCTGTCCAAGGTTGCACAGCTCCTAAGAAGCGGAGTGCCTCAGCTGGCCTGTGCTCTCTACTGGGTCACACCAGCCCAGCCTCAGGGAGCGGTGGGTCACCGCGGCCTTTACCTCCTCTCTCAGCTGGCACTTCCAGCACCGGGGTTTCATCATGATGTTGGTGTGATGTGTGTGTCTTCTCTTGTCCTAATTTTCTTAAAGCAGAGGAGGAGGGGACTGAAGGTGATGAGTGACTCCCTTCCTCCAGGTCTCTCCCTGATGCGCAGGGAGCCCTTGGGGTCCTGTTTTCTCGTAGGCTTTCTTGGATGTATAATAGGTAGGTTCCCATCACAGCCTATGTTTAGCCCCACTTCACAGTTAGCGAAACATCTGGTTAGGGCTTTAATTCCAGGCCAGAGGAGGCTGCCCACCCCGAGCCTCTGGTGAGTCGGCTCCTGGCTATGGCCACTGCGACTTCCCAGGCCAAAGGCAGCCTCGGACCTGTAAACAGACCTCCTCTTGGAAGAAATGGAACTTGGATCTTGCTTGCTTTCTCAATTTTTTTATTGTAAAAAAAAATTAAACCATAGAAAAGGTGAAAGAATGATACCATGAATACTCCTATGCCCACCAACCAGAACCAATAATTGTAACATTTGGCCATGCCAGAGTAAGTTTCAGACATCATGACAGTGCACCCCAAATATTCCAGGATGCATCTCCTAAAAACAAGAACATTCTTGGTTATAACCACAACACCCTTATCATGCCTGAGAAAATACCAAGTCCATATTAAAACTTCTCCAGTTGTCCCTAAGATGTTTCTCACTGCGTTTAAAAAAAAATCAGGATCCAGCCTCGCAGTTCATGCATTGCATTGGATCTCATTTTAGCAAAAATATGAGGGGTGACCTCTGTGGCCCTGAATGTTCTGGAATCCTGGGGAAGACGGTCGTGTGTTACTTGCCTGCATTTGCCTGATCCACCAAGACCTACTAGGGCTTTACCCTCTTGTTGCTTAGAGGAAATTCAGACAGCAGGTAGGGAAAGACTTGCTGGTCCTGGAGAGGATGTGGAGCTGCGGGGCCCCTCTCAAAGCCTCTTGGCATTAGAAGGAGAGCCCGTCGGTGGCTGGAAGCCAGACTGGGACTCCCTGAGAGCCCACCCATTATCACCACCTGCACACGATGGGCCCTGTGCCAGGCGCTGGGGGGAGATGCTCTAAAGAGCTGCCCTGGTGTTGCTGGGTCATAGACGCTCTGTTTGCAAACCACCAGTATGTGCATGCCGAGCCGGCTTTCCGGAAGTCAGTGTGCTCTGGGAGGTGTGGGGCAGAGCCTCTTTGTTCCTGGGCTCCGATGCTTGGGGTGTACTTGGGGTGAGGCCGGGAGAGGCCCCTTCTCTCATGCAAGATGGAGAGCCCTAAATCAGGAGGTGCTAATCACGGTGCGATAGGGGAAATGGACTTTTTTAAAAAAAATTTTAAACCCACAACTTTTCAACAGAAAAGTTGAAAGAGTTCAAGGAACACCTGCACGCCTTTGAGTTACTGATTGTTAACAGCTTGTCCTAACATCTCTCCACATCTCTCTCCCTCATCTCTCTCTCAATAAATACAACAGTTCTTTTTTGGCCAACTCAGCTGAAAGGAAGCTGCAGCTATTGTGACGTCACCCTTCGATACCCCAGCATTCAGCTTTCCAAAAAGGGCATTCTCCTACCTGCTGCCATTGTCCATCTGAAAAAAAAGTCACCATTAAATAAAGCATCGTCTATGTAGTCCATGTCCAGATTTCCCCAGTCATTCCCCAATGTCCTTTGTGGTGGATATTTTACCCAATCCAGAACACACTCAGAGCTCACACGTTGTTCTGGCTGTGACGTGTCTCCTGAATCTCCCCCAATCTTGACTCTCCTCACTGCTTTTGGTTCCTTTGAATCCTCCAGACCTGTTGACCCGCAGAACATCAGTGTTCTGGATCTGCTTCATGGTTTCCTCGTCATTGGGTTCGGGCCACACGTTTCCTGCATGAGTGCTGCACGGGGGATGTGGTGGGAGGGCCAGGATACCATGTTAGGAGGCACATGATGTCCGGCCACCCCACTGCTGGACCTGCCAAGCTTGACCACCAGCTCCCTTCATTGTAAACATACATTTCTTCATGATAACAAATGCCTAAGCTGTGAGGTGACACTTTGGGCTGTGTGAATATTCTGTTTGGAAAGCAAATCTGAGCATGTGACTCCCCTGCTTAAATTATTTCAGTGATTTCCCTATTCCAACCTCAGAATGCATTGAGTCTGCCCGCTTCTCGCCCCCTTCACTTGCCCGCCCGGGTCCGGGCCACCACGTCACCTTGTGGTAGATTCCTGACTGCTCTCCCTCCCGCCTCCATCCCCCGGTCTGCTCTCAGCACAGCAGGCGGAGTGACATTTAAAAATCAAAGATCAGATCACTCTACAAACTTGTAGTGCCTCCCACCCAGTCATAGCCAAAGTCAGAGTCCTCTCCACAGCTTGAAAGTCTCCGCCTGGTCTGCCGCGCCCTGCCCCTGCCCTGTCACCTCATGTCCTACACTCCCCCTCTGTCTCGCTGTAGTAGCGATTCCTTGAACACACGGGCACATTCCAGGGTCTTGGTAGCTGCTTGGACATTCGTCCATATTGTCTACCACGTGGATGGTAGAGAGTCATTCCCTCTTTCAAGTCTTGGCTCAAATGTCACTTTCCTGGCTAGGCTACTTGAAATGACAGCCTCCTCCCCCAGCCTCCCTGGCCTCCTTTCCTGTTTTTTCCTCCATAGCACTTATGACCATGACAGACTATGTGTTTTTCTTGTTTGTTTCTCCCTAACTAGCTCCACCAGAGCTGGGATGTTGATGTTTGGTTTGCTGCTACAGCTGTGCTCCCTCCCCCTCCCCCCCTTCCTAAAACAGCTGCTCTCAAAGTGTGCTCCAGGGCTCCTTGGGGGGACCCTTTCAAGCGTCCAGAAGTCAAAAAGCCATTTTCATCATAATACTGAGATGTTATTTGTCTTTCCCATTCTCATCTCTCAGGAGTGCACAGTGGGGTGTTTGAGGGCATGTGATGGTCACGGGGCTGCAGACTGATGGAGGAACGGCTATGGGAATCCAGCTGTCTTCCCGTCAGCCACATATTAACGTTTGCAAGAATGGAAAGCTACTCTTCTCAATTTGGTTTTTTTTTTTTGGAAAATTTTTAATAAAAAATATACTATTTATGTTAATATGTAAATCTATTATTGTTATTTCTAAAGGAGTTAAATATTTAAAATGTCTGTTTTAATTTCTTATATAGTAAATAATTGATAGATATGCTATCATCCATAAAGCAAAAGCTCTAGGGTCCTCAAAATTTTCTAGGAGGGGGCCAGCCCGGTGGCATAGAGGTTAAGTGCACGCGTTCCACTTTGACGGCCCGGGGTTCACTGGTTCGGATCCCAGGCGTGGACCTACTCACTGCTGTGGTACTGTTAAGTACTACCTGCCACGCTGAGGTGGTGTCGCACATAGAAGAGCCACAACTCTACAACTATGATACACAAATATGTACTGGGGCTTTGGGGAGAAAAAAGAAAAAGAGGAAGATTGGCAACAGATGTAGGTGCAGGGCCAATCTTCCTCAAAAAAAAAAAAAAAGAAAGAAGTTTTTAAGAGTGAAAAGGAGTCCTGAGACCAAAAACTGTGAGAACCGTTGGGTTAAACAACCTCTCAGTAAAGAGATGTTGAATGAATGAATAAACTTTTTGGTTTAATCTGAGGGACCTGGCCTTGGTGGTCCAGCTTCTGCCAGCTTCCCTGGCCTCCTGCCCACCCACATCTGCCTGTCCTTGGCTCCAGCTATGCTGACTGGCTGTTCCCATGGCACCTTCATGGGCATCTAAAACTTCCTGTCCCCTTCAAGAATTCTTGCTTGTCCATTACATTCATTAAATGACCTTAGTTCAAACATCACCTCCTCTGGGAAGCCTGCCTTGATCTCACCAGTCTTGCCCATGATTTAGTGTCTCCTCCTGTCTGGCCCCTCTGTACCCTCAGTTACGTCTACCCCAATGTTTCCCCAACTCTGCTGCATTTGTTGGTGTGCAGCTTAGCAGACTGAGCCCCTTGAGGGCAGAAATGAGGTCTATCTTTCTATTCCCAGTGCCTGGTACATATTAGGCACTTAATACTTGTATGTTGAATCAGTGAGTGCTGCTTGGGAATAGAGAATAGGGACTCCCCTTCGCCTGAATTATCCTTGGACCAAAGTGCCCCTAAAGGGGAAATGGTTTCTGGCATCTGATATGAGTCTTGAAATGTCAGCGTTACAACAGCACCACCTTTCCTGGGGAGGGAGAAGTCACGTTTACTGAGCACCTGCTGGGGGCCGGGAACTTCCGCGTGGTGTCTTGTTTCAGGGGCACTGTGGTTCGTTAGGCCACTGTGAACGGGCTTGGGCCCTGACCACTTTCCGTGTGGCTTTTCTGGGGACAGTGTGGTCTGGGAGCTAAGCCACCAAACTTCTGTGAATTTCTGGGACCAACGTATTTGCATACTATGTGCAGACTGTGAAGTTGTTGAGGTCGGAGGGGTTATGTGTGGTGTTGGGTCCTGCCACCATGCCCTGCGTACGATAGGTAATAAATACCTGGAATTATCTGTTCAAGGAGTGTAGTTAATACTATAAATATCAGTACCATTGTGGGCTCTCCGTTGTTGATTTCATAGGTGATCAGAAGTGGAGAGAGATCCCTATAGCCGGGGTGATCCAGGAAGGCTTCCCAGGGGAGGAGGACTTTGAGCTGAGCTTTGGAGCGTGGATATTAGCCCTTTTTGCTTTCATTATTTCCAAAAAACAGTTGGTCTCCTTCCCAGGGCTGCTGTGGGAGCCAGGGCTGGGGGTGTGTGCCTTGATTGAGGCTGGGCTGGGAAGGGCATCTCTGTCCCCTGTATGGCCTTTCTCATGCAGAAGTGTGACATCCTGGATTAGGTAGGAAAGCAGAGGCAGAGCTACGGAGGGGGACTGAGGAGAGAAGACTCGCGGCTGCCCACGGTCTGCTGATGGCCAGGGTTCTAGGAGGGACTGTCTGGGCATAAGTTTCCAGGGACTCCGGGAGTAGTGAAGGGATCCTAGGCGTTGTCTTGGCCAACCCCCTCCCTTTTGGGGAAGAGGCTTGCCCAAAGTCGCATGGGAGCTAGTGACAGAGCTGGGATTACAGTCCAGGGCTCCCACGCCCCCGTAGTGCTGATTCCAACATAGGGTGCTGCCTCCTTTGCCCTTTGCCCCTGTGGAGTCATGAGCCCTTGGAGGGGGCACTTTATATTCTGTAAGGCCCTCCACATGCCAGGCGCTGACACTTGTGGTCTGATTGCTTCTCTACCTTCCAACCCTAGTTTAGGGCAAGGGGCTCAGTTCAGATGTGGGATTTTGTGCTAAGAGGGAAAGAATGAACCAAGGACCACATCTATATAAAAAGCAATCTGATTCATTTTTTCTTAGATATAAAACTACATCTAACTTAAAAAGCAAGAAACATGAAACACTTAGTGAGCCCTATCGTTGCCACAGTCGTGTAGAAACAGCCCTTTATAGATGCCCAACTCAGCCAGGTGTCCCCTAGGAAATGCTCGTCCTGACTGCTCTCTGCACCTGCTGCTGAAATGTCCTTCATTTCTTCCTGCCTCCCCCCTGGCCCACTGCCCGCTCCCCCCACTGCCTCCCGCCAACTACCCTGTCCCCCCACTGCCCGCTCCCCCCACTGCCCCCCGCCCACCACCCTGTCCCCCCACTGCCCGCTCCCCCCGCTGCCTCCCGCCCACCGCCCTGTCCCCCCATTGCCCGCTCCCCCTACTGCCTCCCGCCCACCGCCCTGTCCCCCCACTGCCCGCTCCCCCCCCCCCGTCCCCCCACTGCCCGCTCCCCCATTGCCAGCTCCCTTCAGGCGGCTCCCTTCTGTAGTGCAGATTCTCCTCTCAGCAGCCCAGAGGGTCAGGGAGAGGAGAGAGCACAGGGCGCGCCCTCCTCCCCGCACCCCATCCCTGAACCTCCTCTTGCCCTCATTTGGGCCCCGTGGGAATAACTCCCATGCTGTCCCTGGGAAAGGCCCCAGGCCGGTGGAAGAAGGAGAGATGCATGGCCTAGCTCCTGGGGATACATGTGTGCTCTGAAAGGCTGGGATTTGAACTGGAGGCCATTGTCTAGGACAAAGCCAACTTGTCACTTCTGTGAGTCGGTGTCTCCTTTTAACGGGTCTGAGAGGAGAGAGAGAGAGACCTGGGCCGTCCACTGCTGCTGGTGGCCTGCAGCTATGAGTGGTGGAGCCTTAGCCGACTGGGTGCTGCGGGCTGCAGGGGAAGGCACTCGTGGGCCAGAGGAAGGAGGCAGAGGGTGCACTCCTGAGTGGTTACCCCAGTGGGAAGCACCCCCCACACCCACCCTGCATAGCTCTTCACCCCTAGGGTCCCCAAGCCCATATCCCAGAATCCCAGGGTCCATTCCCCATTCCTAGCCTCTCAGCTAGAGCTCCAACCCTAGGCCTAGGGCATGGCCAGCAGTGGCCTGAGCTGGAGGACTTCCTGTCGCCACTGCCAGGGCCACCAAGTCCAGGGAGCATTCCTGAGAACACTGGCTTTTGTTCTGAATGGCCTCTGGCTAATGAGTCAGCCTGGCCTGGGGGCTGGCCTGGAGCCTACCTAGGGCTGAGGTCTGGGAAGATAATCACCCAGATGCGTGAGAACACAGCCCAGGGAGGCTGGTTCTGACTCTCTCGGTTCAGACACATGGAAGGGGGCGGGGGCGGGGTGTGCGGAATGGAATGGATGGAGAGAGAGGAAGAGGTCCAGAGAGGGAGGGGAAAAGAAAACCAGGAGAGTAGTGTGTTGGGTGGAGATGATTTACTCTTGGCTCTTCGCTCTTCTTCCCTTGGCTGTTTCCATGGTTTTCAGATTAACCACGAGTCACTCTTATCCTTAAGCTTTGGAAGGCTCTGTTCTAGAATGGGGTCACCAGAGTTTCTTTTCTGGGCTCATAGGCTTCTGAAGCAATATCGTTTCTCAGATTCATTCCTCCAACAGATATATGGGGCCACTCCCTGTGCTCATGGAGGGTCCAGTGGTATGCAGTCAAAGTCCTGTGCATCCTTCAAGGCTCAGCTCTAATGGGCCTTCTCTGATTTCCCAGGAGGAGTAATTGCTCTGCCTCTTATCTCAGAATATCCTGATCAGTTATTTGTTGTGCCACTTCCTGCCTGTCTGCCCCCGAACTCTTGCTAAGGGGAGTCCAGGCTGGGTCGGCTCTTACTCCCAGTGCTTTATATGTTTGTGGTGGTTCTTGATTAGAAATTCCACTCTGCCCTGGCTAGGTTAAACAGCTGAGGCTTGCAAACCTCCCAGCTTAGCTCTTTCACAGCCTGGAATGTGCTGTGTGCGTATGAGAGTCTTTTAAATCAGGTTTCCATAACCACTGGTGACAGGACGGGTAGCAAAACAGACTGGTGTGCCCACTTTGCTTCCTAGAGAGGTTTGTTTTCCACCCCTGGACCTAGCTGGAGAGTCTGGTCAGGCAGGCCTGGGAAATACTTCCAGAAATCTTTCCTCAGCTCTGCCCCGACAGCCATGGAAAAGGTTGAGGGAGGTAGGGAGCACTATTATTAGAAAAGTCATATTAAAGAAGATATAGATGAAGAAGGGATAAACCAGGCTTATGGGCAGGAAGACCCACTAAAGATGTCAATTCTCCCCAAAGGGATGCGGTTCTGGTCAGACCTCAACAGGTTTGCTTCTGGAACCTGATAAGATGATTCTAAAATGTATGTGGAAGAGTCAAGGTCTGAGAATATCCAGGATACTTCTGAAGGAGACAGGAGGGAGGGGCTTCACCTGCCAGGTGCCAAGATGTGTTATAAAGCTACAGTCACTGTGAGAGGGAGGCTTATTTAGGGATAGACAAATTGACCGATGGAAGAGACAGGGAGTCAGAAACAGACCTAGGCATATGTGGAATCTGAGTGTATGACAGTGAGGTCACAGCAGATCAGTGGGGACAGAAAGACTGGTTAATAAATGGTGTATATTATGTTACAAACAAAAGCAGCCTGTGTCAGAGAATGTCCTGTGCCAAGGATTGCAATTAACCAAGATCTCTGTACTTGCTGTCCAGTTTTTTAGAAAGAAGTCCAGGGTCAAGGTAGAGGTGACTGCAAAGTACCAGTGACAAAGACCGGGGACTGGCTCCTTTGCTGGCTGTAGGAGGCAGCTTCTGCTGCTTTCCCAAGGGCTGGCTTTGATTTGGGGTTGAGAGGAGCCCCATTCCTCAAGCACTGGCTGCCTGGAGTTAGGGCTGGGGCCAGGTCAGGGGCACCAACATCCGGGGCCCCAGAGCTTAGACTATTGCCCAGTGGTCCTGGAGGTGGGTCTGGTGCTCTCCGGGGGAGACAGAATGGGCCTGCTATCAGTTTGGGTTGGGGGCACCGCCAGGGCCTTCTGGATGTGGTCTGCCCTGCTTTTCTTAGAGGCAAGAGGACTGAGACAACAGGAACTGGGCTTTCTTGGGGCACATGGGTAGAAGAGATTGTTTTCTGAATGAAGTCGGTGAATATTAATTGACCTTCTCTAGCTAGTGGGGCGGATGATTAGGGCACATGATTTTTTTTGTTTTGTTTTGTTTTGTTTCTTTTGTTTTTTAATTTTTTGTTTATTGCAGTAACATTGGTTTATAACATTGTATAAATTTCAGGTGTACATCATTGTACTTCTATTTCTGCATAGATTACATCATGTTCACCACCAAAATACTAATTACAACCCATCATCACACACATGTACCGAATTATCCCTTTCACCCTCCTCCCTCCCCCCTTCCCCTCTGGTAACCACCAATCCAATCTCTGTCCCTATGTGTTTGTTTATTGTTGTTATTATCTACTACTTAATGAAGGAAACCATACGGTATTTGACCTTCTCCCTCTGACTTATTTCACTTTGCATTATACCCTCAATTGTCCATCCATGTTGTCACAAATGGCTGGATTTCATCGTTTCTTATGGCTGAGTAGTATTCCATTGTGCATATATACCACATCTTCTTTATCCATTCGTCCCTTGATGGGCACTTAGGTTGCTTCCAAGTCTTGGCTATTGTGAATAACGCTGCAATGAACACAGGGGTGCATGTACCTTTGCAAATTGGTGTTTTCAAGTTCTTTGGATAAATACCCAACAGTGGAATAGCTGGATCATATGGTAGTTCTATCCTTGATTTTTTGAGGACTCTCCATACTGTTTTCCATAGTGGCTGGACCAGTTTGCACTCCCACCAGCAGTGTATGAGAGTTCCCTTCTCTCCACATCCTCTCCAACACATGTTGTTTCCTGTCTTGTTAATTATAGCCATTCTGACCGGCGTGAGGTGATATCTCATTGTAGTTTTGATTTGCATTTCCCTGATAGTTAGTGATTTTGAACATCTTTTCATGTGTCTGTTGGCCATCTGTATATCTTCTTTGGAGAAATGTCTGTTCAGATCTTTGGGCACATGATTTTTTAATAAGGGTGGTCTCTACCTTCTGAAAGGAGCCACGCGAGAGTAGACAGGGCCAGCATCCAATGAGAGATGCTCTAGAGCTGTGCTGTCCAATACGGTGGCCACTAGCTGCACGCGGTCAAGTTTAAATTTAAATTTGAAATGAAATCAAGTTCAAAATTCAGTTCCTCAGGCACACAAGCCACATTTCAAGAGCTTGCCAGCCACACATGTCTCGTGGCTACGGTACCGGACGTTAGCGTCATCACAGAAGTTCTGTGGGCAGTGCTGCTCTGCTATTGGCACTTTTGTATTTTGCAAAAACATTTCAGACCACTTGTCTCCCAGGTCTTTGTGAAAACCCTGTCTGGAAGACTTAACTGGCAGGCCAGACAGACAGGTTTTGGTCATGAATCCTGACTCTGCCTCTCATGTGTTCTGTGTCACTCAGTCTCGTTCAGCCTGCTCTGTAAGGTGAGGCTGGTCGTTTGTGGGATGTGAGGGGATGTGAGGGGTAAGGGAGATGATGCAGGTGTAGCCCTTTGCAGGATGCTGGTGCGGCAGGATCCTCTATAAATGGCAGCAGGTTTGACTATTTTACAGGTGAAAAATGAGGCCCAAAGAGAAGTGACATGGCCAAGGGCACCGAGCTAATAGACGGAGGCCCAGAATGCCAACTCGCGTCTCTTGTCCTGCCTCTACTGCCCCTTCCAGCAGCCTGGTCTACACAGGGGAGAAGCTGGTACAGAGCGTGCTGAGGAGGAGGTGGCTGTCTGTGGGGCGGGCTCGGCCCAGGGCCAGGCGGGGTTGGCCTGGGGCAGAATGGCTGATGGATGCAAAGTCCAGGGGTTCTCAGCCGGAAGCAGGGGCCCTGTCCCCAGTCTTATTTAAAATCTCTCTCAGGCCTTGGAGTTGAGCTACTCCCCACATCCTTTCAAGCTAGAAACTCAGAAAAGTGTTTTGTTTGAGCCCAACAGAGAGTCCTGGAGCCTCAAGTGCCCCATGAGATAGTTTCAGAATGGAGCAGTTTGTGGGGCCCTCAAGGAAATGCCAGCTCCTCCAGGAAGCCCATCCTGATTTTCTGACATTCCCTCTCTCCCCCTTACTTTTGTTCGAATTCCCAGAGCCCTCTGTACCTCTCCATGATGGGAATTACAGCTTGCTTCCCATAGCCAGGGGTTCTTCGCCTTTTTTGTGCCAGAAACATTTCAGTTAGAGGTTAACAGAAGATGTGACTTTTTTCTCCAACCCCAGTTCAAAGACCCCCTGAATTCTATCTGTAGGACTGTGGGAGTCATTTCTAGCCTCTCTTAATCTCCCTCCCCCAGTCTTCCCCTGTATCTAGTCTTGTGACCCCAGGGCCTTGAACACAATAGATACCTGGTGTGTGCTTTTTGGAGTGAAAATGGGCCTTGCAGGTCCCCTCAAAGTGCAGACTTGCCCCAGCCGGGGGTGAGCTGGTGGGGACCAGTGACCAGATGCTTCCTGAAGGAGGAGACACAGGTGCTGGAATGCCTCACAGGCCTCCTGCTTCCCAGCAGCTGCGTGGAGCTAGGCCTCTCCCTGCAGAGGAGGAAGCTGGGTCCCAGGCTGCAGGGCTCAGGGGGATGTTCAGGCCCCTTTCATCTGGGCAACAGGGCTCCTGTGCAGCCTGTTGAAGATGCTACATGGCTTGCAAAGCTTGGAGCTTTGGGCCTGGTCCGTGGGCTGCCAGCAGCATATTCTTTCTCTCTTTGGCCCCAAATGGGCATGGCTGTGTGCCCCCCGCCCCCAGTACTGTTTAGCTGAAGCTGTCCCGCTTGACAAATGGGCCATTTGCTTCCTGCACTGGAGTGGCCGGCCGCCTGGTAAAAGGCTATAATTAGCAGAGAAGAGCAGATGGGATTGCATGCTGGCATCGACAGTTAATTTTGTACTCAGATGGAAACATAAACTGATGTCATCAGAGATGTAAATATCATTTGGAAATCTTGAAGTTCCTGGGAAGGGTTATGCCGGCCTTTCCCCATGCCCACTGCCCCGCGAGCACTTGAACGAGGAGCCCAGATCAGCATGTGCTGTGTGGGGAGCCGCCTCAAGGGTTGCTTGCCAGGCTGCTCAGAGCCTGGGCTGGCAGCACATCTGGTTGGACCAGGAGAAACGGGCCTGTGACGGCTCGGTACACAGTGGTGGGGGAGTCGGGAGGCTTGCCTTGGTATTTGCCACGGTAGCTTTCCCTATGGCTTTAGTGGTTTGGAAATGTTGCAAGGCTGACTAGCAAGGAAAATGCAATGCTTTGCAATGGAAGGGAGATCAGACCAAAGGAAGTTTTGTTTCCTGCCAGCAAGGCTGTTCTGGAGTGGGTCCCTGGGGCTCGGGGGAGCTTGTAAAAATAGAAGAAGCCACTGACTGCCTTTGTGGGGAGGACTGGGGTCAGTGCTGCTCGGAATTGGGGCCAAGGACAGCTCTGGTGTTTTGGAGATGGTTTCCAAAGCAGGGTACCTTAATCCAGAAGCATGGCCTTGGGCGGGGATGATGAAGGGGGAGGCTAGGGCTATGGGAAGACGTCAGGGCCCGTGTCCATCCTGCCTGAGAAGGTTTTTTGTTTTTTTTTAAACAGGAAGCATAGAACTCTCAAAAGTATATGGAAGCAATTCTGAAAATATTAAGGTGTTATCTTGTTGGCTCAGTGACAGCATGAGAAGCACATTTTTCATCAAGATAGAAGATAAAATCCCCTGTGTTGCCCTCAAGTGCACGGCGTCCTTGCGTATTTAGTTCACCTCCCTCCCGGGCTCTGAAGACTTCACTTCTCTGTGAGACGGCTCTGTTCTCATCATCCTCAGGCCTGGGGTGGAGGGGTCTCTGTGCTCTGTGTTGGGTTCATGGTTAGGGTTGAGTGAGCAATTCCTTATAAGTGCAATAACTCAGAAGGAGCTGGCCGGGGGAGGATTTGGCTTTTAAAGCTGCTAGCCCTAGTTCTCAGAGGACCCATGGGGCTTAGGCCGCCTTGAACAATGATCTCACCAAGTTCTGGGTTTTGGAGCGTGAACTGACCTGGTAGCCTCTGGTTAATCTTTCTCTATCAAAGGTAGATTTTATTTCCTGTGGTCACTGTAGACAGCTGTGTGTATGAGTGTGAGTGTGTGTGTGTGTGTGTGTGTGTGTGTGTGTCCTGCCTTATAAATTTTAAAATTTACCCAAGTGGGTAATTTTGATGACATCATTTCACTCATGGTTTTCCCGATATGGCCAACTTGTCAGTAAGTGGCTCATGGCAGAGTTTGTCAGTGCCTCTAGCACGTCCTGGCCAGTGTGTACTGACTGGAAATGTGTTCCTTTTAGACTGGGGGTGGGGAGGTGGGTCTCAGTAATCCCAGATTATCTTTTCAGACCAAGGGCATGGCGCTTAGCCGTGAAATACAGCCGAGCGCTGGGCCCGAGGGAGATGGCTCCCTGGTAATCCTCTGTCATCTGGTGTTTCTAAGTCTGCTTGGTCTGTCTGACTTTTGGCATCCCCACCACTTGTCAGAGCTTAGGGGGAGCAGGCATCCCCCCTTTGCCCAGGACAGTCTCGGGGCTCTTTAGAAGGAAGTCAAGGCAACGTACTTTGAAGGCACATTATAGCCAGTTTAAGGACCAGTCTAAGGGCCAGTGAGTAACGGGAGTGGCGGCCCCCTCGGTGTTCCGGATGTTGGCTCAAGAGTAGCTATGCTCCTGGCCTATCTTGCCAACATCTTGTCTGTATCATCCCTTACTTCCTTTACTCGGACCTTAGCTGACAGCACCAGGTTCTGGTTGCTCTCCCACACTGCCTTCTGCGCAGTGGAAAAGTCCAGTGTTTCTAAAGATTTGTTGCTGCCCTCGGGAACGTGTGGCCCGGAAGGTCAGAATCATGGAGGTGTTGGCTCAAACCCAAGGGGGTCTGTTGAGAAGCTCAGCTCGTGTCCATTCAGCAGACATTGACTGTAAATGCCGATTGGACTTCCTAAACATCAGGACTATTCTGGGTGCTGGGGATGCCTGAAATAGTTGGAAAATCCCTCCTGGCATAGAGCTTATATTCTTATGGGGAAGACAAACCATTAAAAAATAAAAGAAAAAAAGGTAATTTGTTATACTGGTAAGTGCAAAGGAGAAAAATAAAACAGGAAAATGGAATTGGGAGTTTCAGGGGAAGGAACTTTCTACTTTTATTTATTTTTATTTTTATTTTTTTCCCTTTTTGCTGAGGAAGATTTGCCCTGAGCTAACATCTGCTGCCAATCTTCCTCTTTTTTTTCGTGTGAGCCTCCACCACAGCATGGCCATTGACAGATGAGTGATGTAGGTCTGTGCCTGGGAACCAAACCATGGCTGAGGAAGCAGAGTGTGCTGAAGTTAACCACTAGGCCACCGGGGCTGGCCCAGGAACTTCCTACTTTTAAGTAAGATGGCCCCTTGCTGAGCAGGTGATAGTTGAGCAAAGACAAGAAGGAGGCGAGGGAGTGAGCCATCTGGATGTCAGGAGGAAGAGCATTCCAGGCAGTGGGAACAGCCTGTGCAAAGGCCCTGGGGTGGCACACTTAGTGTGTTTGACCAGTAGTGAGGAGCCCTGTGCAGCTAAAGCAGAGCGAAGGAGAGGGGGATGTGAGAGGTGAGGTCAGATGGGTCACGTGGGCCTTTGGCTGTGATTAGGGTTGTGGCTTTCACTCTTGGTGCACAGAGAACCAGCCTGCTCTGATTAGGTTTTACCTGGTTACTCTGGTGTGGAGAATGGGCTGAAGGGAGCCAGTTTGTACACTATTGCGGAATCCAAGGGTGATGTGGCAGTGTAGCCCTAGACTCGTCTGAGGGTTGGGGGTGGTGTCAGCTGATAAAGCTCCCTGAAGATTTAATATGAAAGTTTTCAGGCTGAGAGAAGAAAGGGGTTCTCCAAGGGCTTTGTTGCCTGTTTTTTCTAATGGGTGTGATAGTGGTCATCTTTCCACAGTTAGGAAAGTTGATAATGAGGAATTCGACTTATAGATCCCCTCAAAATTCTTCCTGTTCCAACCTTTGGCCTTCCCGATGGTCATCCTGAAAATAAATTCTGTGTTTATGGTGCTGTGTGAAATGCCTGTCCCTCTGAGCAGTACTGAAGTGTCCTTTGGGGACCTGCCTGTGTAACACGCGTCCCAGTGGCCTGTGCTTTGCAGGTTTATAATGTTTCCACTTTGCTTATCTCACCAAAGCCTGGCAAAAACCTGTGGGGCGAGCAGGGCAGAAACGAGTATGTTCATACCCATTTTTCAGATGAGAACACAGACTCGTGTGGTCAGATGCCTGTCCAAGGCCCAGGGTTAGCAAGTGGCAGAGCTGGGACCCGAACTCAGGTTCTCTGACCCTCTAACCAGTGGCATTTCTCCTGACTCACCGGTATGTTCCTCTAAAGCAGCATTTCCAAGTAGGGTCTGTATTAGTTTGCTTGGGCTGCCATAACGAGATACCACAGACTGGGTGGCTTAAACAACAGACATTTATTGTCTCATAGTTCTGGAGGCTGGAAGTTCAAGATCAAGGTGTTGGCAGAGTTGGTTTCTTCTGAGGCCTCTCTCTTTGGTTTGTAGGGTGTGTGGTTTCTCCCTGTGTCTTCACACGGTCTTCCCTCTGTGTTTGTCTGTGTCCTAATCTCTTCTTATAAGGACAACAGTCATGTTGGGTTAAGGCCCACCCATATGACCTCATTTTAACTTAATGACCTCTTTAAAGGCTCTATCTCCAAATATAGTCACATTCTGAAGTACTAGGGATTAGGACTTCAGCATATGAATTTTGTGGAATACAATTCAGTCCATAACAGTTTCCCTCATATGGGGTCATCTGAGGTGAGACTGCCAGTGGCAGGCAGCATAGCCCCCAAACAAACTCTTTGTAGGAAAATCAAGTGACTGCCAGTCCTTCTCCTCTCTCACTGCCTGCTTTCTTGCTGTAGCTGATTGGGGCCCTGGTCCTGTCGGTGGGGATCTACGCAGAGGTTGAGCGGCAGAAATACAAAACCCTCGAAAGTGCCTTTCTGGCCCCGGCCATCATCCTCATCCTCCTGGGGGTCATCATGTTCATCGTCTCTTTCATTGGCGTGCTGGCTTCCCTCCGTGACAACCTGTGCCTTCTCCAAGCGGTGAGTGGCCCCACGCACCCCTCAGCCAGTGGGTGGGGCGTCCTTGGAGTCCCTAGGAGAGGCCCTGGGCCCTCGGGCAGCCCAGTGTTTCCAGTTCTTGCCGCAAACCAGCCTTGTAGAGGGTTTGCTGGATCAGCCTGTCTGTCCATGTTGGCCCAAGAGTGCCCAGGCCACCTCCACTTCTGCGTACGAAGGCTGATTTGAATACTCTTCTTCTTCCTTGAACCCTGTGTGGGTCTGGACCCTCAGTTGGAAGTGGGAGAAACCCACACTCAAATGAGAGCAAGCAAAACCAAAAAAAGTGGTTATTGGTGAGTCATTAGCTCATGTAACCCGCAAACCCACACTGGGTCCTGGGGTTTAGATGGCGCTCTTGGGCTCTCGCTCTCCCTCTTGCCACCTCCCAGCTGGATGCCTGGCATTGTCCTCAGGCTCTCTTTGAGACAGTTGTCAGGAGCCTCAGGCCAACAGAGTCCTTATAGCTCTTGATCCCGGGGCATCTGTCCTGGCAGCTCTGGCCAGAGTCCCAGGACTCTGATGGGCCTGCTTGGGCCAAATGCCTGCCCTGGGGTCAGGGCGTGGGGTTGGCCACATCTGCCCCCCTTACTGTGGGATGAAGGATGGCTCCTCAAAACTGGGGGTACCGGGGAGGGGGATCCATTCACTCTGCACCCATGAGTATGTTTGACCTCGTTGTCCCCCGACATGGGAAGTCCCTGAAAGCCCCGCTCAGTAGGGCGTTGGTGCTGCCTGAGGCTGGAAGTTGCTGCCATTAGTTTGGACAATGCCTATTCTGCCATAAAGGAGGGGTTGGGTGGGTGCCTATCTTCTAAGCCTCAGACATCCCCCCATCCACTCTGGGGCTCCGGGAAGCCACTTCTGAGGGGCTCTGCGGGCAGAGCTGGAAATGCTGCCCCAACCTGCCCATCAAGTCAGGCCCATCCCCTCTGGGTCAGCCGGAGCGAGGACAGCCCTCCTCGTGGTGGTGGGGGGCAGGGGTGTATTTTTCTGCCTAGAGCCCACTGAGGACCCCTGGGACAAACCTCGATAACAGTCTGGCTGGGACGGCTGAGTCACGTTTCCTGACCACTGGCTCCAGAAACGGGCTTTCCCGGGGAATGCCTGTCTGCGTCCTGTGTCCTCACGGGAGGAAGGGGCGAAGGGCTGGGAGCCGATAAGGGCTCCTACAGAGATGATTCTACTTACAGCGCTTGACCTCGGAGCAGTTGGTGCTTCCCTGCCCCTCTGGCTGAATCTCTGGTTTTGTTTTTCAGTTTATGTACGTCCTTGGGATTTGCCTCATCATTGAGCTCATTGGTGGCGTGGTGGCCTTGATCTTCCGGAACCAGGTGGGCCTGTGACGCCTTTATGAGCCACGTGTATGCTGAGCGCCCACTTGCCCTGGGCTGTAAACTGGGTGTGCGCAGAAAGCAGGGTAGATAATTCACCCTGTCCATCCTGCTGGGGAGACGGGCACAGAACAAGTAAACCAGAGAACAAGAAAACAAAACAGCGTGGTAGGGAGTGCCTGGGTGGGGGTGGGGAGGACAGTCATGAAATAATGAAAAGGAGCCTACCAGGTGAGGCTCGGAGGGAAGAGAGGTCCAGGCAGAGGGAACCACTGAGGCAGAAAGGAGCTTGGCAGGTTTGTGGACCAGTGTAGAGGCCGCTTGGCTGAAGCCGGTGAGGGATGGGGAGGGGCTGGAAGGTGAAGTTGGAAGGGCCAGCCAGAGTAGATCACGTAGGACCCATAGGCCATGATTTAGGAGCTCAGAATTGTTGCTAAAGGCAGTAGGAAGCCTTTGGAGAGTTTTATGCAGGGAAGTGGTATGATCTGATTTACATTTTACTCGCTACTGAGTGAAGAATGGACAGTAGGGAGGATGTGGGGAGACCGGCGGGGAGGCTGTGGTGGTCAACAAGGGAAGAGGAGATGGTGGCTTGGACCGAGGTAGAGGCAGTGGGCCTGGGCAGGAATGGCTGGATTTGGTGTATGTTTTGGAGGCAGTGCCAGTAGGACTCTGTTGTGCTGGATGTAGATAGCGGTGAGGGCAAGAGAGAGGCTGAGAGGGTGATGCCTGGCGTCTTGGTCCTGGAAGGGTGTGCAGAATCAGGGCCCCTGTGAGCCAGAGTGGTTCTCAGGGCTCCTGGTCTCCAACTCCTCCTGTCATAGGCTGTGAGTGCCTCATACTAGCTGTGTGACCTTGGGCAAGTCACTTAGCCTCTCGGACGCTCAGGTTCCTCAGGGGATCACGATTCCTAGCTCATGGAGTTTGGGGTTAGGATTTGATGAAAGAATGCATGTGAAGAACCTGGATTGGTTCTGGTCCCTAGTGGACCCTCATTACACATTACCTCCTCCACTCTGAAGCCTGGAGATGAGAAAAGACTTGCCCAAGGTCCCACAAGAAGCTAGGGGCTGAACGGGCTGACTTCCAACCCAGGGCTCCGTCACTCCTCCCATAGTCTTATTCCTGTGTCTTCCTCCTGGCTTTGGTGTTGGAGATGGGGCTGAGGAGGAGGGCATGTTTGCAGAAGCTCAGTTCTCTCTGTCCACGCCCCTGCCTCCAGCCCTGCCCACCCAGACAGCTTGGTTCTTGGTGCTCCTGGGCGTCGCTGTTGGGTGGGTGCCTCAGGGCTGTGGCCAAGTTGTCTTTCTTGTCAGAAGTTGAGCCCAAGGCAGCAGGCGCTACCCCAGACACTGGGTTGTGCAGAACCCTCAAACATCCCAGCGTCTGACTCCTGCCAAGCTCTTCACGGGTATAGCTGGTATGCTGGCTCAGGTGGGAGCGAGGACCACCTGTTCTGCCCGGGCCTCCTGTGGGTGGGCCTTAACCACAGGCCTGTCTACACCCTTGGAATCCAATGGTCTTCTTCCTGTTTTATGAGCCCCAAGAGAGGGGAGGGGAGATTCCCATCATATCAATGGAGTCATTGAGGCACAGAGAGGTCAGGAAGCCCTCCCAAGAGCACAGAGCAAGACAGAGGCAGCTCAGTCTTTTTTCCACCCCACCCCCCACCTTTATTGAGGTATAATTGACAAATAAAATTGTAATATATTTAAAGTGTACAATGTGATGATTTGATATGTGTATACACTGTGAAATGATTACCACAATCTAGTTAATTAACACATCCATCACCTCACATAGTTTTCCTATTAGCAAATTTCAAGTATACAATATGGTATTATTAACTATTATCACCATGCTGTACATTAGATCCTCCGAACTTATTCATCTTATAACTGAAAGTTTGTACCCTTTGACCCACATCTCCCTTTTTCCCTACCCCTCAGCCCCTGGCAACCACTTTTCTACTCTCTGGTTCTATGGATTTGACTTTTTTTTTTTTTTTCTGATTTTTAAAAATAGATTTTATTTTTTAGAACAGTTTTATATTCATAGCACAACTGAGCAGAAGGTAGATATTTCCCATATACCCCTGCCCACACACACGCATAGCCTCCCCCATTATCAACATCTTGCACCAGAGTGGTAGGTACATTTGTTACAATTGATGAACCTACATTGACACATCATAATGACCTAAAGTCCACAGTTTACATTAGAGTTCATTCTTGGTGTTGTACATTCTATGGGTTTGGGCAAATGTATAATGACATGTATCCATTACGGTATCATACAGAGTATCAACTTTTTTTTTTAGATTCCGCATATAAGTGATACCATTCATATTTGTCTTTCTCTGCCTAGCTTATTTCACTCAGCATAATGTCCTCCATGTTCACCCGTGTTATCACAAATGGCAGGATTTCTTTTTTTTTTATGGCTGAATAATATTCCATGTGTGCGTGTATGTATGTGTGTGTGTATATGCAATGGCTATATATATATATATATATATATATATACACACACAATAAATATAAATATATATATCTCTCTCACATTTTCTTTATCCATTCATCTGTTGTTTACACATCTTGGCTGTTGTGAATAATGCTGCAATGAACATGGGAGGTCTCTTGATGGCAGATAGCTCTTTTAATAGTCATTTCATTTCCTTTGGATATATACCCAGAAGTGGGATTGTTGGACCATATGGTAGTTCTATTTTTAATTTTTTGAGGAAACTTCATACTGTTTTCCGTAATGGTTGTACCAGTTTACATTCCTACCAACAGTACACAAAAAGATTCCATTTTCTCCTCACCAACATTTGTTACCTCTTGTCTTTTTGATAAGAGACATTTTTATACATGTGAGGTGATATACCATTGTGGTTTTGATTTGCATTTCCTTGATGATTAATGATGTTGAGCATCTTTTCATGTACCTGTTGGCCATTTGTATGTCTTCTTTGGAAAAATATCTATTCAGGTCCTCTGCCCATTTTTAAATTAGATGATTTGTTTTTTTGCTATTGAGTTGTATGAGTTCTTTATATATTTTAGATATTAACCCCTTATCAGATATATGATTTGCAAATATTTTCTCCCATTCTGTAGGTTGCCTTTTCATTTTTTTGATTGTATCCTTTGCTGTGCACAAACTTTTGAGTGTGATGTAGTCTCACTTGTTTATTTTTGCTTTTGTTGCCTTTGCTTTTGGTGTCAGATTCAAAAAATCATTGCCAAGACCAATGTCGAGGAGCTTTTCCCCTATGTTTTCTGCTAGGAGTTTTACGATTTCAGGTCTTACATTTAAGTCTTTTATCCATTTTGAGTTGATTTTTGTGTATGGTGTAAAGATAAGGGTCCAATTTCATTCTTGTGTGTGTGGATATTTGGATTTCCCTAGCACCATTTTTTTTTTTTTTTTTTTTTTTTTTTGTGAGGAGATCAGCCCTGAGCTAACATCCGCCAATCCTCCTCTTTTTTTGCTGAGGAAGACGGCCCTGGGCTAACATCGGCCTAGCACCATTTTTTGAAGAGACTATTTCTCATTGTGTATTCTTGGTGCTTTTGTCGAAAGTTAGTTGACCATATATGTGTTGGTTAAATTCTAGGTTCTTTAACCTGTTTCCTTGGTCTGTGTGTCTGTTATTGTGCCAATACCATACCGTTTTGATAGCTATAGCTTTGTAATACAGTTTGAAATCGGGAAGTGTGATGCCTCCAGCTTTGCTCTTCTTGTTCAAGATTGCTTTAGCTATTTGGAGTCTGCTGTGGTTCCATATGAATTTTAGGATTTTTTTTCTCTTTCTGTGAAAAATGCCATTAGAATTTTGAGAGGTATTACATTGAATCTGTAGATTGCTTTGAGTAACATGGACATTTTAATAGTGTTAATTCTTCCAATCTGTGAACAAGGGATATGTTGCCATTTACTTGTGTCCTCTTCAATTTCTTTCATCAATGTTTTATAGCTTTCAGTGCATAGCTCTTTCCCTTCCTTGGTTAAATTTATCTCTAAGTATTTTATTCTTTTTGATGCTATTGTAAATACGATTATTTCCTTAATTTCTCTTTTGGGTGGTTCACTGTTAGTGTATAGAAACAACTGATTTTTTGTGTGTTGTTTTTGTATCCTGCAACTTTACTGAATTCATTTATTAGTTCTAACAGTTTCTTGCTGGAGTCTTTAGGGTTTTCTATATGTAAGATCGTGTCATCTGCAAACAGACAATTTTACTCTTCCTTTCTGATTTGGATGCCATTTATTTCTTTTTCTTGCCGAATTTTCTTGCTCTGGCTAGGACTTCCAGGACTATGTTGAATAGAAGTGGTGAGAGTGGACACTTTAGCTGTGGGCTTGTCATGTATAGCCTTTTTATGTTGAAGTACATTCCTTTTATACCTAATTTGTTGAGAGTTTTTATCAGGAAAGGCTGTTGAATTTTGTCAAATGCTTTTTCTGCATCTGTTGAGATGATCATGTGATTTTTATCTTTCATTTTGTTAATGTGGTATATCACATTTATTGATTTGTATACATTGAACCATCCTTGTGTCCCAGGGATAAATCCCACTTGATCATGGTGTATGATCCTTTTAATATGCTGTTGAATTCAGTTTGCTAATAATTTGTTGAGGGTTTTTGTATCTATGTTCATCAGGAATATTAGCCTGTAGTTTTCTTTTCTTGTAGTGTCCTTGTTGGTTTTGGTATCAGAGTAAAGCTGCCTTGTAAATGAGTTTGGAAGTGTTCCCTCTTCAATTTTTTGGAAGAATTTGAAGATTGGTATTAATTCTTCTTTCTTTATTTATTTAAAAAATTTTTTTTAAAGCCATTTCTTTTTTTTTTTTTTTAATAATTTTTATTTATTTTTTCCCCCCAAAGCCCCAGGAGAAAGTTGTATGTCATAGTTGCACATCCTTCTAGTTGCTGTATGTGGGATGCGGCCTCAGCATGGCCGGAGAAGCGGTGCGTCAGTGTGCGGCCGGGATCCAAACCCGGGCTGCCAGCAGCGGAGTGCGCACACTTAACCGCTAAGCCACAGGGCCGGCCCTAATTCTTCTTTAAGTGTTTGGTAGAATTCACCAGTGAAGCCATCTGGCCCTGGATTTTTCTTTATTGGTAGAATTTTGATTACTGATTCAATCTCCTTACTCATTATTGGTCTGTTCAGATTTTCTATTTCTTCATGATTCAGTCTTGGTAAGTTATACGTTTTTAGGAATTTATCCATTTGTTCTAGGTTATCCATTTTGTTGGTGTATAATTATTCATAGTAGTCTCTTATGATCCTTCGTATTTCCGTGGTATCGGTAGTGACATCTTCTCTTTCATTTCTGATTTTATTTATTTGAATCTTCTCTCTCTTTTTTTTCTTTCAGTTATTCTAGCTAAAGGTTTGTCAATTTTGTTCATCTTTTTCCAAAAACCTACTCTTAGTTTTGTTGATCTTTTCTGTTGTCTTTGTAGTCTCTATTTCATTTGTTTCCACTCTGATCTTTGATATTTCCTGCCTTCTACTAACTTTGGGCTTAGTTTGTTCTTCTTTTTCTAATTCCTTGAGGTATAAAGTTAGATTGTTTATTGGTGATCTTTTTTTTTTCTTAATATAGAAAGAATCACTATAAACTTTATCACTATAAACTTCCCTCTTAGAACTGTTTTTCCTGCATCCCATAAGTTTTGCTATGTTGTATTTCTGTTTTTGTTTGTCTCAAGATCTTTTCTGATTTCTCTTTTGATTTCTTCTTTGTCCCATTGCTTGTTTTTCCAATCTGGTCTTGCTACCTACTTTTGCCTTTTCCTCTTTTCTGCTTTTCAAACCATCTGCGCTGAGCTGGCAGCTCCACGGTATTGGTTTATTTTTCAGCAGCACTGAGGGGAGAGAGACGGTTATTCCATTTGCCCAGGGGGATTCTTTTCTGTGCAGGCAGCAGGGCTCCTGGCCGGCCCATGGCTTCCCAGAAGTTATGGGTTAGTGCTTTCCTGGCTGGAACCCAGGTCCAGTTCATGGTCAGCAGCATCAATGGTTTTTAATAAACAGTCCCCTAAATGAACAGCAGTTCTGGTTTCTGGTTTCCAGCATGCTTTCACAAAGGCAGGCTGGGCTGATCTATCATTTTCTAGTGCTCTGTAGGTCAATGGGGACCATGACACCACTCTCTTTCCAGTGAGGGAGCTGAGCTAAGATGACACCTCCAGGGGCTCTTTAGTCCTCACAGCTGAGGACGCTGTGGGCCTGCGTCTAGGGGTGAGAGGGCACCACAGGGTGAAGCGTGTTCCTTCACCTTGGATGGGGTGTCCCCTCACGGGGCCCTGTCAGGGGAGGGTCTCTGTGTAGCTCAGGAAGAACCCTCACCATCAGGGGTCTCAGCTGTTTGGAGGCTCATGGTGGGCTGTGCTATCAGATGCCTGTGATACATAATTAAAAATAATTTAAAAATGAGATAGAAAACTATAAGTGCAGTAAGATCTCCACAGTGAAAAAAATGGGCCTGGAAAACTCTGGAAGGAAATAGAAATATTAACAGATTAACTCTTACTTCCTCTAAGGGATGGGACTAGGGTGATTTTTATTTTCTCTTTTATATTTTTTCCCTAGCTCCCAAATTTTCTTTTTATTTTTTTATAATCAAGGGAAAAATACCTTGTAAAGAAAAATAATGTCACTTCCAACTCTAATACAGTGCAATTTTGTAAAACAAGAGATGGATCAATGGTGAGGATAGAGAAGGAGCACGCTAGCTATTGATGGTGGCAGGAAGGGACAGTATAAGGTGGAGAAAAAGGTGAGGAGCAATCAAGGTCAGCCTCTGGGAGGAGGTGAGTTCCCAATTCCATTTTTTCCTCACTAAGAGGAGAAAATGGATTTCTCTGAGCCACACTATAACAAGTTCAGTCTCCAGCCCCAGAAGCTACCTGTTAACTCTAAGAATCCACTTGTGGTGACAAATGAGGACAAATCATCAGGCTAATGACTTTATGCTAGATTCTCAGGAAGGTGCATAGACCATGACCACAGCCAGGCAGTGAAATATAAACAGAGTTCCAAGTGAAGGAAGAAACTCTCCATCAACCCCGACCCCGGGTGAGGTTTCTGCTGACAAGAGTGGCCTGGTGGTCAGACTGAAGCAGGTTCTCTGCTTATATAGGGTCAAGTGGTCGTGTACTGGGGAGCAGAGCACAGAGCAGGGGCCCCAAGGGCCTGGGCATTAGGAGCAGGAGAAGTGCAGCATCCTGGCCCCAGCCAGTGGGAGGAGAACTCTAGGGACCTCCACAGCTGTCTGGGTCTCACCCCGCTTGATCTGCTATCACCCCAGCTTGTTCCGGGGCCTCTCTTGAGGGTGTCAGGGGTGGTGGAGGTGGGCAGCTCTGGCCATGTGTTCCCAGCCAGGCAGAGCTGAGAAAGGACGCCCAGAGAGCACTGGGCTGTAACTTGTACATCTGTACCACATCCCAGGCCTCCTTCCCTCTACCACCAGGGCAGGGGAGGAGCGGCCTCTTTCCTGCCCTTGATCAGAGGTGCTGTGGTCGCACTCAACACCAGGTCCAGGGGCCATGGGCAGCACCCAGCCTGTTGATTTCATCATGGCACTGGCACCAGCTGGCTCTGGGCATGACCCTGAGGTCAGGGGCAGGGAGAGAGGAGATGGCACCATGGCCTGCTTGGCTGAGCACCTGAATATACATGTCCTTCCCACCAGAGCAAAGTAGAGGAAGTTCTGCACAGATCTCGCCCGACTCCCACAGCTGGTACGCCGCACTGTGGACAGCCATTGGGAGTGAAAGCAGGAGCCCACAATACCTGGGCAGCTGAAGCGTGGCCCTCCCCCACCACGGGGATTAAACCTGTGACTTCTGGGTCTGAGGAGGGTCTGGAAAATATTCTAAAGAACCCTGCAGGTTCCATCCTCCTCCCTGCCCCCTCCCTGGGGTCTCCTTGACCCTTGTTGTCAGGCTGGGCCCATCCCAGGGCCTGGGATCCCTGGGCGGTGAGGACGAGTCCCTACCTTCTAGGGGGACTGAGAGGAGCCGCCAGATGCTGGCTCAGCCCAGGCACAAAGGAAGGAGGGAAGTCCTAGGCTGAGCATCCGCTCCACGTTATGAGAACCAGGCTGGCGTTGGTTCCCGCTCAGCAGCCCGGCCTCCCTGGCCTCGGGTCTCAGGAGCTGGTATGGAAGCTGCCAGCAGGAAACCAGGAAGGACAGCGCCATCCCCGGGGTCCTGGTGGGAGCTCCAGCTGCCGCCCCTGCGCTCCTCCTCCTCTCCCTGCTCCTCCAGCCCCCCATCCTGGGGGGCTGCTGCCACATGCCCCCACGCCCTTTGATTCCTCATTCATTTAAAAACACTCCAAGCACCTCTACAGAGAGGAGTGACGCTGAGGCTTCGCGTATCTTTAAAACTAGATTTAAAAGAAAAAAACTAGAAAGGATAGTTCTTTGTAGCTTGAGTCTGGTGGCTTAAAGAACATGTTCTGAAAATCCTGTGGCCTTTGACGTTCACTTACCCTCTGCTTAATTTAGCTGGGCCACGCGGCCTCCGAGGCCACGCCAGCCGCTCATGAAAGGTGGTTTCCTAGTTCTCGTGGCAGCTGCCCCTGCTGGCGTGACCTGGTGTAGGCAGGGCGGGTGTAGGCAGAGGCAAACTGGTGTGTTTGGCCTCTGGCCGCAGCAGAGGAAGCCAGAATTCTCTCTTCTCTGCTGTGCTCCCACAGGGCACGGCCTCTGAGTGGCTCCCCCAGTCCCTCAGAACGTAGCTGAACACAGCGTGGCACTGACAGTTAATTAATGAACTGCCCAACAACCCGCCTCATCAGAGTTCTCACCCATCCCTGCATCACAGCCCAGGAACCACCTAAATGTCCTACACGTCTCTCCAGTACACTCACACACACTCTCTCTCACACACACTCACTCTTTCTCTCACACACACACACTCTCTGTCACACACCCTCACACTCTTTCTCTCACACACACAGTGCCAAAGGCAGTGCACACTCGCAAGAGCCACCATGACCCAGAGAGGTCCCTGATGGGAAGCGGGGGCAGCTGCAGCCCGTGGAGCTGAGACCATCTGTTCTTCCTGTCCATTCCAAGAGGCCTCCAGTGGGGCCTCCCTTCCCCGCAGGGGCCCACTCGGCTTACCAGATGGAAGGCTTGATTTTCACAAAGAGGCCTCTTGGAGTCAGGGCCTTTGGAACTGCTCAGAGACTGAGGTAGTTTGGGGAGAGAGGTCAGGGCTCCTCACCAAAGAGGGAGGGAGAGCCTTTCCCATTGGGCACTGGGCATCCCCTCTGCTGACCCTGCCCTGGGCCTCCTGCCCTCATCCCCCCCATCCCACCCCGCCCCCCATCTCCAGCTCTGAGGGAGTCCAAAGAGCTTGTGACCCAGTAGGAGGGCTGGAAGGTGACCTGGTGGAGGGGCTGGGAGGTGGCCGTGGGCTGGGGTAGGTGCAGAGGGACATGGTGGTCCAAGACTGTGTCTGCAGTGCCTTGAGAGTGGAAGGAAGCCCCCCATGCATGTGGCCTTAGACATGTCCCCATCCCTGGCATCATCCCCTGCACCTCAGCTCGGCCAAGGCCCCCCTGCAGCATCCCATTCAATGCCATGAGCTCATTTCTTTGCCCTACCCTGGGTGGCAGACTGACCCCACCCTGACGTCCTGTTTCTTAGACACCCCATCCGTGCCCCAGAACTTGCTGGCCTGTCCCTTCATCACCCAGAGGAGCAGACACCCAAGGTTAGAAAGGCTTCATGACGTGGGGACCTCTGGGAAGGGTGGGCCTGAGGCCAGGCGGGTCCCTGCTCTGCCCAGGCCATGTGGCCAGCAGCCATTTCACCCAGCCCCTGCCCTGGGATCCAGCGCCAGACCCGTGCAGGACCAAGGGCTGGTGAGTGCAGAGCCTTTCAGAGGGGAGAGGGGCTGGCCCAGCGCCTGCGTCTTCTCTTTCCTCCCGAGGTTGACGTCCAGCCTTCCTCAGCTGCCAGGTCTGCTCCAGAATGGCTGTTTATCATCAGCAGAGGGTTTTCCTTCTGGTCACAGAGACAAGTTTCCCTGAGCCAGTCTCCTTCATGACCGTGGCTTTGAGCAGTATGAGCGTTGGGAAGGAGGCAGCTGTGGCAGGCTTTGTTCCTCTCTCCCTGATACGGGAGACGGTTTGGAGAGATGGTACCCAACTGAACCTCGGGTTCTTATCTTGGCTTCTTAACGTGTATCAGGCTGGCAGTTTGGCACCTTGGTTCCAGCATCTCTTTGCCAGTGACCACTGGGGTGACCACGGACAAGTCACATCACCTCTCTGGGCTGCAGGGTGTTTGTGAGGGTCCCAGGCCAGGGGCCAGCGCTTGCCCTCGCGGTTGTCTCCATTGCAGTAGGTCTTTTGGACAAGAGTTGGGGCCTCAGTTTCCCTTGGGATTAGCCATTTTCCACCGATGACTTGATGGGTATGAAGTGGTCCCGTAGGGTATGTGTCTCCTAGGAAAAGAAAGATCTCTGATAAGAATACCAGGACCTGCTATGTGCCCAGTGTCCTGCTAAGTGCTTTTGTAGCTTTGGCTTGTTTAAATCTCACCACATCCCTATGAGGCAGAGGATGGTCCTCCCCACGTTGCGGGTAAGGAGATGGAGGCTGGAGGTTCAGTGAAGTGCCCGAGGCCCGGCTGGCTGCAGGGCCTGTCCTTGACCAGGAGGCTTGACGGCCCCTCTCAGCCCAGTCTTTGATCCTGGGAGCTGGAGGGTGTCTTAAAGATAGGCCTGCGGGGTTGGGTCACAAATGGGAAACTGAGGCCCAGAGAGGGGAAGTAGCCGTGACGGGGCCTGCAGTGGCAGGACTGGGCGTGAAATTCAGGGCCCTGTGGTCCCAGTGTACCCGCAGACGCCTCCCCCGGGGATCGTCTGGCTCCAGAGCCGAGAATGCCCCCTTTGTGCCAGCACAATCTCTGATGATACATGGGCCTCCGTACTCTGAAAGGCCCGATTGTCGCCGTTTGCGTGGAGCTGGGCTGCCCACCCTCCCGCCCCCGCCCCTTCCTGCTGTGGGGCCTTTTGTACTCCCAGGTTTCAGCACAACAGCCGGGCTGTTGATCCAGAAAGCCCAGTGTGACTGGGAGAGGGCGGTGCGCCAGCGCTCTTCCCGGTGGGGATTGTCCCGCCTGAGCTGGGAGATGGGCCCTTTTGTGCGGCCGAGCGCTGCAGTGGAGAGAGGCCTGTGCGGGAGGTCAGGAGACCTGATCTCCAGGCCTGGCTGGGCCCCTAACCAGCCTGCTCTGTGACCTGGGGAGAGTCAGGCCCCCTCTCTGGGCCTCAGTTTCCTTATCTATCACACAAGAGGTGGGATAGTAGAGAAGAGTGGAGAAGAGGTCTGGAGGGCAAAGGGAAGATTCAGCTCTGGCGTGTCTTTGGGTGGGAAAAGGAGCACCAGGCCAGGAACTGGGGCAGCTGAGTCCCTGCCCGGCCTGGCTGCTTCAGAGCCGTGTCCCCCCGGGTGGGGCCGCACCCTCTCCGGGCCTGGGCTGTCTGATTTGTAAAGGAAATGGGGTGGATCACTCCTGCTGGGACATGGCAGAAGGACTCAGGCATCTGATGGGCACTGGGGGCACGGAGAGGGCATGTGGGCAGGGAGGTTGTGGGTGCTGAGGGTGGGGAGTGGAGGAGGGGCTCCATGCAGGCGGGGGTGGGGGCTACTGGGGCATGTAGGCACTCTGTTCCAATCCAGACTTCTGGGAAATCTTGGGTTGGACTCTGGGGATGTGTGGTCATCTTTCTTTTACTATTTCTCTTTTACTATTTCTCTGTCTACATAGACCATTGACTTTCTGAATGACAACATTCGAAGAGGCATTGAGAACTACTATGATGATCTGGACTTCAAAAACATCATGGACTTTGTTCAGAAGGAGGTGAGCCAGGTGCTTCAGGTCAGGGATGTGCCTCCCACGCCCTTTGCCCCCCACTTGGGACACTGCTCAAGAGGGGGAGGGTGAGGGGTCACATGGCTGATTCATTCCTAAAGCAGGTGGCTGGCCAAGTTGGGAGGCAAGGTGGGCCGTAGATGGCCACCAAGAATGGGAACACCGGGTCCTGACCTTCTCAACCAGTCCTCTGCCTATATGCCTGCCCAGAATATCCTGCCCTACCTGTCCCTCTCTGGTTATGTGGGCCCTCCCCTCTCAAAAAAAAGAACAAGGTCAGGTGTAGCTACAAGCCACCCTTCAGGGTCCCATCGTGCCCCTCTCCAATGGGCAAAGATCCTCCTTCCTTGAGGTGGATCCAGTTCACCCAGTTCAAAGTCCCCTATGTCAAATCCCTTCGGTGACGGGGAGCTCACTCCCTGCCAAGTCAAGGGCAGCCGGATGTGGAGAGAGCTGTTCCCTGATTCCATTTCCCCCTGCATTGGGGAACAGAACAAGACTACTCATTGTGCTCCGTGATACCTCTTTGAATGTGAGGATTGTCATTTGGGATGCCGTCCCTCTCCCCAAGGTCTACCCAAGCCTGTTGGTGCAATAATAGTAGTAGTTGCAGGGCCAGCCTCTGTCCTCTGTGGCCTCTATTTATCAGTCTCATTTAGTCCTGGGCCTCAGGTTCCTCATCTGCATCGGGGGGATACTAAGGGTCCCTTCCTCTTGGGGTCGTGGTGAGAACGCCTTGGCTTATTCAGAAGGGCTTAGAGCAGTGCCAGGCACGTGGTAAGACCGTGAGCATCAGCTGGAGGGACCCTCATCGTCCTGTTCTCTCGGTGAGGACTAGCAGAGTTGGAGGGCCGCGGGCCCCCTCAGCCCTGGCAGTGCTTCCTGGGACATGACCTTGGGGGCCTCAGCTGGCCTGGTCCGCCCGTGCTAGCCCTCAGTGGGGACCAGCATCTCATTGCACCCAGGACCACCCGCTGTGGCCGCTCCCTTGGCTCAGGCCTTCGCTGTAGTCACAACAGGTGCAGCCTCTGGGAGGCCCTTCCCTGCCAGAAATGTGCCTGCCAGCTCAGGCCGTTGGGTGGAGCGAGATGTTTTTATTAGAACCAGCCATCAGCAGGTGTGGGGACTTTGTTTCTCCTGGCGTGGGATGGGGGTGACTCATGCTCATTGGGCACTTGCTTGGTGCCAGGCCCTGTGCTGAGCGCTTCATGCACGGCCTCTCTTTGTAACCCTCAGCTCAGCTGTGCAAAGCTGGCTTTGCTCTTCCTGCTTTACAGATGAGGCTCTGAGGCCCAGAGAGGCTGATCGACCTGCCCGAAGTCACACAGCTAGGAGAGGTGGTGTGAGGATTTGAACTCTGGTCTGCCTGATTGCAAAGCAAATGCCCTTTGCACTGCACCCTAGAGAGGCACTTCCAGGTCCCAAAAACTGATAGCCTAAAGGGCTCTCTGGCGACTCTGGAAGGGTGTCTGTTTTGTGGTTCTACTAGGACCTCCAACCGTATCACTTCCCTGGTTAAACCCTCCAGTGACTCCCCATCACTCAGAATACAGTCCCAGCTCCTGCTTGCTCTGGCAGACGAGACTTTGCGTGGTCCGGCCTGTGCCCCGCTCAGCCTCTTCCCCTCCACTCTCACTCGCTCTGCTCCAGACACGCTGGCCTCTGCACCTGCTGCTGAAATACAGCTTGCATGTTTCTGCACGGGGCCTTTGCACGTGTTGACTGGCTTTTTCCTGTTCGTGTTTCACATTAAACGTCATCTCCTCAGCAGCCTTCCTGAGCTCCTAACCTAAAGCCGCCCCTCCCCACTCCTTTCCCCAATCTTTCTGTGTCCCTGGTTCGCGGCACTGCCTCACTGACCTTTCACGTAGTGGTTACTCTGGTCTCCCGCTACCAGAACCCGTCCCACGTGGGCAGGGACTGTGTTGCTTTGTTCCCCTCAACTCTCCAGTGCCCAGAACAATGCCTGGCACACACCAGCACCTCAGTAGGGTAGCTGCTTCCCCAGGTGTTGGCACCGGTACGGGAGAGATGCAGGGAGGAGCTCAGCTAAGGGGGCAATGACGTTGGCCTCACCATCACTTCGGTCTGAACCCAGGGCAGGACGTGGGGTGCGTGAGCTCCTTTGCCAAGGGCAGGACAGGCAGAGCTGGGGCTGAGAAGGAGAAGGTCAGTGTGGTGTGGGGGCCCCTGGGTTGTGGGGGTTGTAGAATCCTAGTCTCTGGGACCTGAAAGGACCTTCTCAGCTCGAGCACCTGCACTGGGGATGTGAAGATAGAGTCCGGTAGTCAAGGCAGGACTTGCCCTCTGGTGTTGAGTCACCACCCAATCTCCCACCAAGAGGCTGCCCAGCCTTGCTTTCACGCCTCTCTGGTGACGGGGTGCTCCCTCCCTCCTGGGCAGCCACGCCACTTTTCGAGAGCTCTGACCTGACGATGTGCAGCCTCATGAGCTCCCTGTAGCCCCCTGTCGGGGTGACCCACATCGCAAATCGCAGCGTGTCCTGGCAGGGCCCCTGCGTGCGTCTGCCCGCGGCCTCGGCAGTGACACAGCTCCCTCCCTGCTTGCTTCCTCTCTCAGTTTAAGTGCTGCGGCGCGGAAGACTACCGAGACTGGAGCACAAACCAGTACCACGACTGCAGCGCCCCTGGACCCTTGGCCTGCGGGGTGCCCTACACCTGCTGCGTCAGAAACACGGTACCCATTGCTCCTGGGCCGCCCGGCTGGGCAGGCACCTCTCTGTCTCTCAGGGCAGGGCTGGTGGGCAGGTGGGGCAGGCAGGAGGTGGTGGTCGTTCAGAGGCTTCCTGAGCCTCAAGGGCTACAGAAAGGGGCAAAGCTGGGGCGGGGGGGGGGGGGGGAGGTCTTCTCTTTACCAGGAGCACTAGTTAACATCTACTGAGCACTTACTGGGTGCTGGCCTGCTCCAGGTTCTGTAGTATTAACTCCTTTAGTCCTTTCCACAGCCCTGTGGGCTGGGTACTATTATTTTACCCCTGTACAGAGGAGGAAATTGAGGCATCAAGAGGGTAGGTGCCTTGCTTAACGTTGATAGGGCTGGGATGAAATACAGGCAGCCGTCATCAGAGCCGTGCTCTGGACTGCTGGACAGGCCAGGCGAGGAGTGGGAGAGGCTTCCAGGCCAGGGGTGCTAAGCAGGGGCGGCCGGCTCTGCAGCCTTAGCTGGAGGGCAGAGCAGGGCCTGCACTTCGGGCATCTCTGGTAGACTTGGGGCTTGAGGTCCTGGTGACGGTCAGCAACAGGGCACTTGAAAGGGGGTCTGGTGACATAAAGCCAGTCTGCACCTCTCCCCAGCAGGACCCTCTCAGCCCTGGCACCTCCTTAGCCCCTTGGGAGGCTGTCCTGTGCAGTCACCGCTTATGAATGAGAGGCCTCGTCAGTTCTGTGTGTTTGACTACTGCGTCTGAAAACTGCCTGGTTTCTGGATTGGAACGAGGCAGGGAGCTTTGCTATTACTCATGCCCCGAGTAGTCATGGAAAATTTCTCTTCTGACGTCTCCACCATTCTGTGCCCACTGCCGGATTCTGTAAACCAAGCAGCTGCCGGTGGGGGCTGAGGCCTCGCCCATGAGTCAGGGAGCCAGTGCCAAGTGCACTAGCCCTAAAAAAGGCCGGGCCAGGATGGGGGGTGGTTTGGAAATTTTAGCTGCCATTTTAGGGTAGCTCTCTGGGCAGGGGGAGTGCTGGGGAGGAGCCCAGGGTTTTGAGAGAGGCCTGTGCGGTCATCCTGAACTTTGTCACCCTGGGCAGTGGCACCTGAATGTCCAAGCCCCACTTGTATTTATTCATTCATTCAACAAATATTGACTGAGGACCTGCTATGTGCCAGATGCGGTTCTAAGTTCTGGGGGTCCAGCAAACACACAGAGAACTCTCTGCCCACACAGAGCTGACATCCTGGTGGGGAAGACTGACAAACAAAATAAATAAGTAAAAGAGATAGTATGTTAGAAGGTGATAAATGCTAAGGATAAAAATAAAATGGGGCATGGAGGGTTGCACATACTGAGAAGGGAGGTTCTCAGTCAAACCCTGCAGGAAGTGAAGGGGTAAGCCATGCGTATCTGGGGGAGGGGCACTCCTGACAGCGAGAATAGCAAGTGCAAAGGCCCTGGGGTGGGAATTGCCCTGGTGTGTTGGAGAAACAGCACAGAGACCAGTGTGGCTGGAGCAGAGTTTGGGGGGGTGGACAGTAGCAGATGAGGTCAGGGAGGTCACAGTTGCCCTGAAGGCCACAGTCAGGATTCTGGTGTTCCCTTGACTGTAGGGAGTCAAGTGACAGGGCTTCAGTGGCTGAGTGGCAGATATGACTTGGGCTTTACTGGGATCACCTTGGCTGCTGTGGGGCAGAGGTGGGCGCGGGGAGTCTGGTTAGGGGCTGGTGCAGTGGTCCAGGTGTCACAGGCCAGGGTGTCTGGGAAGCAGGCTCTGAGATGCTGGTTAGTGAGCGAGGCTTAGCAGGAGGCACTGTCAGGATCAACACCTGTAATGGAGGTGACAGGAGCAGGGCTGGGCAGAGGTGGAGTCAAGCAATGATGCGGTCTCAGTGGGAATCTCCACTAAATCTGGGGTGATCCCTCAGAGTTGTCCCGTCCTGGGGCAGGGTGCCAGGCCTTCACACCCCACACTGCCCAGGCGTTGCGTGAGGACAGTGTCCCACCTGGGAGGGGACTTGACATTCAGCAGAGAAACAGAACCAATAGGGTGTTTGTGTGTGTATGCGTGTGTGTGTGTGTGTGTGTGTGTGTGTGTGTGTGTGTATGTAAAGAGATTTATTATGAGGAATTGGCTCTTGGAATTATGGAGGCAGGCAAGTCCCAACATCTGCAGGATGTGTCCACAAGCTGGAGACCCAGGAGAGCCAATGGTGTAGCTCCAGTCTGAGTCTGAAGGCCTGAGAACCAGGAGAGCTGATGGTGTAGCTCTTGTCCGAAAGCTGGCAGGCTCGAGATCCAGGAAGAGCCAAGGTTTCAGTTCAGGTCCGAGGGCAGTCAGGCAGGAAGAATTCTCTTTTACTCAGGTTTTTGTTCTATTCAGGCCTTCAACTGATTGGATGAGGCCCACCTACATTAGGGAGGGCAATCTGTTTTACTCGGTCTACTGATTTAAACGTTAATCTCGCTGAAAAATGACCTCACAGAAACACCCAGAATAATGTTTGGCTAAATATCTGGGAACCACGAGGCCCGGTCAAGTTGACACATAAAATTAACCACGTGTGACAATTAACCATGTGTGACAATCACCACAGGGGACTGACAGCTAAGAGCTCCTGCCTGCAGTGCTCCCAGCAGCTGCAGGGGTTCTGGGCAACTCCTCACAGCGTCCACCACACCAGGTGGGAGAAGACAGAAGCTTAGAGTTGGGTGGTGGCAGTGGAGGTGGTAAAACATGGTCAGATTCTGGCTGTGTTTTGCAAGTAAGCCAAGAGGATTTGCTGACAGATCAGATGTGGGAGGTGGGTGAAAGAGAGAAATCGAGGAGGACTCCCAGAGTTTGGCCTGAGCCACAAGAAAGGCAGAGCTACCACTGCTTGAGAGGGGAGGACTGCAGGGAGGCAGGTCTGGGGGATTGGGAGCTCAGCGTGGACATAGGGTGTTTGAGAGCCTGTGTGGCATTCTAGCATCCGGGGATGTCAAAGAGGCAGTTACATAGAGGAGTCTGGAGTATGGGGGAGAGGACCAGGCTGGGAGTATAGACACGGATGCTGTCTGCAGAGAAATGGAATCTAAAGCCGGCATCTGGGTGGAACATCAGGGTGAGGAGGTGACCTTCTGCTGGCTGGGTTATCTCTGGTCCTGTGTTACAAACTGCTGGGTCCTCCTGTGCCGCCCACACCTGGATGACGTTCTCTAAATGTGAAAGACAGTGTTTCCTTCCTGGGTAGAATCTGTTCCATTTGTGTGTGAATCTATTTTACACTGTCTCATTCCACCAGGATCTGAATGAGCGCACAGGAAATACACAGAGTAAAAAACTAAAATTAAAAAAAAATGAGGTCATGGAAAATATATTGTAAAATAAGAGGGCCAGATGATGGAGAAAAATATAAAATACTGATATGTAGGCCTAAAGGGCTTATGGAATCACTGGAAATGAGCCTCATCTTTGGTGGTTTAAAGCTTCCTGGCAGCCAAAGGAAAAAGGGAGATATGATTTGTTACACTGCTACTGTTCAACAGAAGGAAACATACCAGTTCTTCAGGGAAAGTCGCGTTTTTTTTCCTGAGATGTCTTATATCTGGCTTCCTATAGGGGATTTGGATGGGAGTTAGAGAATTCTTCCTGCTCGATTGCCTTTAGACTTGACCTGAAACATCAGCTCTTTCTGGGTCTCAAGCCTGCTGGCCTTCAGACGGGAACTGTACCATCAGCTCTCCTGGTGGTCTAGAGCGGATTTGGAGCACCATCACCTAGAGTGATGCCCCCGAGCCTATTGGTGTAGAGGGCAGCCTGCTTCTGCATTAAAGGGCCTCAGACTGCTGGGCCTGTTGCACTGTTTTGTCGTTTTTATGAATATGCACTCCCTTATTGCTGGCTACTCCTTGGGGGCCTGTCCCTGAAGGCGTTTCTCCCCCTTCCCATCAGCTGCTCAGACCCCAGATAACCCGCTCCTCTGTCCTGTGTCAGGGCGAGAGGAAGCACATATGAATAACCCTGTGAACTTTGCTGTATCCATCTTTGGCTGCTCGGGAGTCCCCTTTCTGACCTCCTGCCTTGTGGCCCTGTGCCAGATGGGAGACGCCACTGCACAGCTGGTCTCGGGGCCTCTGAACCTTCAGCAGAGCCTCTGGAGAATATTGCTGCTGTGGTCAAATCCAGGCAGGACTTACCTTGGGAAAGCCCATGGATGCATCTTATGCCCCTCCTGGGAGGGGGGCTCTCCTGGCAGGGGGAGGCGAGTCTCCCTGGGGCCTAGAGAAGGGCTCTGGGCTCTAGGTGTAAGGGAGGCCTTTGCCAGCTGTGTGTCTGCCCCCTGAGGGCAGGGGCCGTGGTTCTGCCTCCAGGGCTAGAACCACAGTGAACAGTGAAGTTACTCTTGTCACCTTACACACCATATAGTGTACTTATTTAAGTTCATTGTCTGTCTTCCTTTCTAGAATGTAAGTTCCATGAAGGCAAGGAATTTGTCTTGTTCTTCTATATAACAAATATCTAGAACAGGGATTGGCACATAATTGGTGCTCAGTTAATACTTGTTCAGTGAATGATCGAATGAAGGAACAGACGAGGTAGAAAGCCCCGTTCCCATCATGCCCTCATGCACCTGCTCCCAGGCCTGACCCTCTCCATGAGGGTCATGTTCATGGCCTGGACGGGCCACAGACACTGGCTGATGCTCAGTGGATGCCGGGTGACGCTTGGTCTGAGGGCACCTGGGGACAGTCTAGAGTGAGGGGGGTTGATTTGCGCACACAGCAGCCCTGACATTTAGGCTGATCTGGATGATGTCCAAGGTCCAACTGCTCTCCTGGAAGGAGAGTAGACGCCCTTCCTTGCCTTTCCGGAGGCAGGATCGTGCACACAGTCTCTGCAGGCAGCGTTCCTGTGCTCTCCTGTGCCTGGCCCTGGCATCAGCACTTTACATGTATATCTCAGTTTATGTTCAAAACAGCCCCGTGGGGTGGGTTCTCTGGTCACCATTGCTCTATGGAAGAGACCAGGGAATCCATTCATTCATTCAACAAGTACTTACTGCGTGCCTCCAGGTGCCGGTCCCTTGGCAGCACACCTAAGGCGAGTCACAGAGCTCGTAAGTGGCAGAGCAGGATCTGGACCAGGCAATGTGATGCCAGAGTCCACACCGGCACTCTGCTGACACCTGTGGCACCCTACCCCACAGCAGCTTCACTTAGATGTGGAGGGGTGGGACCAGGCCATCTAGCTTTCTCCCTCTTTATAGAAGGAGGAGATGCACAGGGGCACAGCTAGTGATGGAAGTGCCCTGCCAGCCCTGAGACTTACACCTGCTGGGAAGGGATTGATGGGGTCTAGGGCCGACTGCAGCTTTCCCTGCGCCAAGGTTCATCTGCAGCTGGGAGTCCCTGAGAGCAACTCTCTTCCCAGGAGGGACCTTCAGCAGCACCTCCACTGATGGGTGGCAGGCTGCCGGGGCAGCAGTGTGCTCAGATGCCCCGGCCTTGCCCTCAGGTAAACCACAGCTGGCCTGCATCCTGGCTGTGGTCTGAGGTTTTCCTTCATAAGAGCCGGTGAGCAGAAACAGCCCAGCTCTGCCCTCTGAGACAGTGCATAACCCCGTCAGCAGAGCCGTGCCCCTGGCGAGGCCGCAGCAGGGAACCTGGGGCAGCTTTTCTCCGGATTCCTAGGCTGCCGCTGGTGGAGGACTGGTCCCCCACCCAAGTGCCATGGAACTGGTCCTCCCACCTTTCCTTCCTGGGCATTTCTTGGAGGGGGAGTTTAGGGTGCAGACTCAAGCCAGCCTGCCCGGGTTGGGAATCTCAGCTCCATCCAAACTGGACAGTTCAACTCCCTGTGTCCCAGTTGTTTTCATCCATACAATGGGGAGAATAATCGTGTCTTTTACAATAAGCACCGTGAAGTGTTCGCTAATATACACTTCTATTTCAGACAGAAGTTGTGAACACCATGTGTGGCTACAAAACTATTGACAAGGAGGTAAGGTCTTTGAAATCTCTTTCCTCCAGAAAGGTTGCTCTTCTTGTCCCATCCCCAGGGGATTGGAGGGGTTCCTGGGAGTGGGGTTCCTGGATGCTGAGATTTCCCAACATTCCTGGCTGTGAATAGGAGCCAGGGACTGCTGGGGTTTTCCACCCCTACCCAGTCGGGGAACCAAAAATCCCCTGGGACTGGGAGAGGCCGCCTGCCGGGGTTTGCTGAGCACCTACTGTGGGCTTGGGTGTGTGAGGCATGCCCAGGTGCCCAGCCGTGCTCAGCACTAGCCTGCCTTTGCCCTTGGAGCTGCCAGTTTGCAGATGGCTCACCCTGGCTCCCTTAGCCTGGGACCCCGGAGTCCCTGGAGGCGGAGAGCCCTCTGGGGGATTGCACCGGGTCAGCTTCCTGGACAGCTCCCCAGGACTAGGAGAGAAGCTGGGGGGTGCTGAGAAGGGGGCTAAAAATAATGATGACATGAGATGCCACTGAGTAGTGGTTCTCTGAGGTCTCCAGATCAGCAGCAACAGCACCCCCCAGGGACCTGGAAGATGTGCACATTCTTGAGGTGGGGCGGAGCAGGTGATTCTGACTCATTTAAGTTGGAAAGCCACAGACCAGCAGTGGTTCTCAACCCATAGACCCAATGGCCAGTTTTTATAATAAACATTTAGTAATGTCCTATTTATTATCCCAAAATGAAATTCACAGATAATATAACCTACCAACATACCTAATTTCAAAACAAGTAACATAATGATCTGAGATAAAAGGAGAAATAAAACAGTTTACAACCATATGACATAAGTCAACTGTAAATCCTCAGGCACTGGATACAGAGGACACAGTAGGGCAGGTGGGGGTTTGCTCTGACAGGGCCGGCTGATACCTGGGGGTGTAACGTTGGCAACTTGTATGCTGTGGGCGTTATTTTTGCCATTGACATGTTTTTTTTTTTAAATGGTGAACAGTTCTTGATAAAGTTATGAACAAAATAAAGTATTATCATTCCTTAATTTACATAGCCGTATTTTTGCAAAATTCAATGTATAGTAAAAACACACAGAAAACACTTTGGTTTTTTATGTCCCCGGAGTCAGGCTTTTGGCCAAGATAATCATGGACTGGTTTTCACCCACACGAATGCCTGGGGACATCTGAGACGCAGGCAGGGCAATTATTCGTGGAGCAGGATTATCCTTAGCTCTGAAGTCCCTCAGCCTCCAATCGAATCGCTATGACAACCGAAAGTGCCACTACCACGTCCCCAGTGCTCTCTGGGAGCAGTAGTGCCTGTTGAGACCCAGTGGTCTAGAGCCACCTTCCCACATTGCATGTGAGACACTGAGGCCCAGAGAGGTTGAGGGCCTTGCTTGGACCCTAAGTGGGGACCAGGCGAGGTGCTCAGCCAGCCTCCTTCCCGGGCAGCGCCTCAGCGTGCAGGACGTCATCTACGTGCGGGGCTGCACCAACGCTGTGCTCATCTGGTTCATGGACAACTACGCCATCATGGCCGGCCTCCTGCTGGGCATCCTGCTCCCCCAGGTGGGCTGGTCCCCCCTCCACCGGGGGAGGGGAGCTGAAAGTGTGGGTGGTGGGCAGACTGGGTTCAGATAAAGTGTGGCTTGGTGATTACAGAGTGCGGAGAAGGTACAAAGTGTGGGGTGAGGAAGGCTCTTAGACCAGCAGCCTGGGCTCACCCTGGGAGGGCTGGAGGGCCAATGGCAATAGCATGGCTTATAAAGCTTTTCCAAGCACTTCACAGGCACTGTCTCCTTCAGTTCTGTGAGGTGGGTACTATTATCATGCCCATCTTACAGAGGAGGAAACTGAGGATGGGCAAGGTTAAGTGACTTGCCCAAGGTCCCCCACATCATGAGTGCATAGCTTGGGTGAAGACAGGAATCCCAGAATGGAGGGGCCTCTGTTGACAGGACACAGGGAGGGTCTCTGGGATTTCCTGGGAGGGGCAGAGCAGGGCCCAGAGGGGGCTGCTTGGGTCTTGGGGGTGCTGAGGGGAAGCCTGTGCTCTGGGCTTTCCTGGGTCACTGGTGCCATGAGTGCAGTGACTGACTGCTGGGTGTCTGGGAGCTGGGACCACCCGAGAGGCCGCCCAGATCCCCAGCAGGCTCTCACCCGCCTGCCCCTCCTCCTCAGTTCCTGGGGGTGCTGCTGACATTCCTGTACATCACCCGGGTGGAGGACATCATCATGGAGCACTCGGTCACCGATGGGCTCCTGGGGCCCGGCGCCAAGCCCAGCGTGGAGGCAGCCGGCTCGGGCTGCTGCATGTGCTACCCCAATTAGGGCCGCCGGGCGGCGGCCCCAGCAGGACCACGCCAGGAGAGCAGCGCTCGGGCCGCGGTGAAAGGCTGGACGGCCCGTGGCCCTCTCCCACTCGGCACGGACCGGAGCCCAGCCCGTTCGCTCTGGGGGCCAGCTCAGGCCTTCCGTGGCCGCTGCCTCTCTGGGGGGCGGAGGAGCCTGAGGCCTCCCCGGCTCCAGACTCCGTCCCTGCCCACGCTGCTGGGCGTGGGGACAAGGGCGTCCCTTCCCCAGGCCCGGGCCGCCGGAGACCGGGGAGCTCAGCGCCCAGCTCGGGGCCCGTTTCATTCCTGGCCTTGGCCTGTGGTGGTTATGCCCCTCTGAGGGCAGTTCTGTAGAGATTTCTAAGCAGGGAGGGAGGAGAGCGCGCGTGCCCTGTGGTGACGGAGGGGAGGGGCGGGTGCAGCCCCCGGGGCCCCCCAGTCTCTGGGCCACGCCCCAGGGGCCAGGTTGGGCCCATTTCTCAGGCTCCAGGTGCCTTGAGCCCTCCCCAAGGGCTGCTGCTTTGCTGACCCTGTTTTTATGTGATTTTTGTAACATTCATTTTGTACACGTTAACAGGAGTTTCTGACTAATCAGAGCTGGTGTTTGCCACTTTCACCGCTCTTGCGCCTCCCAGCCAGTTTATTAATCAAACAATAAAGACATGATTTTTTTTTTTTTTTTTTTGGCTTTCATTTGTGTTGTTTGGGTGGGGAGGGGGTGAGGAAGACCTCAACTTGAGCGCGGCAGCCCTTTGTTGGTGCAAGGACTGAAGGGGGCCACCCTGGGGCCAAATTTGGGATAATTTGGGACACTGAGGCCTGGGAGATCAGCAGCTGGCCCGAGGCTGCCTGCTCCCGGTTTGGAATGGCCTCTCCCATTCTTTGGTGTTGCTACTTAAGGAAATGGCTTTTCCCAGCTGTTCTTGTGGGCTGGGCCTGGAGCCTCCTGGGCCTGCCCTGCTGCTAGGAATTCGCTTGTGGGAAGCCTCGGGGGAGAAGGCAGAGGTGATAATGCCTATTTTACAGACGGGGAAACTGAGGCCCAGCCACCTATGGCATGAGGCTCCTCCTCTGAAAAGTGGGGCAGCTGGGAACTAGGAAAGTCAGGGGTCCAAGAGGGAGCAGTGCCCACAAATCCACTCGCGGCTTTAGAACCAGAGCGACTCTCCCTCCTACAGTAAGCAGCTTACTGTTCCAGGAACTGGGACTGGGCAGCACGCCACTCCATCCAAGCAAAGCTTGGTGCTGATCGCCCCCTGCTGGAGACAGCAGGACCTGCATGGGTCACTCCCCGCCCACCCTCCTCAAGCCTTCCTCTCCAAGACCCATGTTCTAGATTTTCTGTGAGGTTCTTAGTAGCCAGGGCAATAGAAATATGACAGCACGAGCCCCAAAGCTGAGGAACTCCATCTAAGGGTGTCAGGGAGCTGCCCATCACACCCAGGAGTGAAGTAGGGGGATGCTTGGTCTGCCGTGTGGGCAAGCCTGAGTTGTCTGTGTGGGAGAGGGCAGGAAAGAGATTCCAAAAGGATGGAATAATGCAACAATGGCAAAGACATCAGCGAGCACACTTTGTGTCAGGAATTGTCTAAACATCTTATAGATATTAACTCCTTTAATCCTCACAACTGTATGTGGTAATTTTTGTTATCGCCATTTTATTGATGGAGAAACTGAGGCACAGACCTGTTAAGGAACTTGCCTAAGGCACACGGCTGGTAACTGGCAAAGCCGTGACGTGAACCCAGGTGGATGCTCACTGGGCACTCAGCCCTCTGCTCTGCTGCCCCTGTTGCCGCGTACGGACACATGGTACTAGGCATGCCAAACCAGGGACAGCTGCAGCCCCCTCCTGGGGTGAAGTGGCCATTGCAGCCACTGCTGGAGCCTCTGCCTGCTCCCCATTTTGACCTCTGGACACACGGCCAGGTCAAATTCTGTGTCTGGCTGGTGGCCTCGTGGCTCTCTGGCTCAGGCTGTTCCCTGGATTCTCTCTGTGCCCAGGGGGGAGGCAGCCGCCTCTGGGGCAGCAAGATGCAGAGGCACTGAGGGGTTGGGGGTGCACTGAGTCTACTTATCCAAAGTCACATCACCCTGGAACCTGGAAACCTCAGGTCACCTCGTCCTCCCTCTTTCCACGACCACTCACAGACACCCCTCTCCCTCTCCCTGCTGCTTGGGTGGACCGGGGCTCCTGGGTTGGTGCCCACAGATGCTGCACTCCAGCCGACACTTTTCTTTGTTTCTAAGCCTCGGCCACTCACCTCTCCAAAAAGCAAAACGGAACACGTGGAGAGGACTTTCAGTCCTGTGGTTGGGGACACCCCTGCTATTGCATCCTTTCGTGCTTAAAAGCCAACGACATCATCATCAACAACATCACCTTGACCCCTTCACTCCCAAGGATGGAAGAATGACCCTCAAAACCAGTCCTTTTCCCAGAGCATGGCACACAGAAAATGACGGTATTGGTGCAGCCCACAATATTTGTGAAACTAGAGGAGATTTGTGGGCTTTGATTTTGACTTTTTGTTGTTATTGAATTATAAGAAAAACAAAACGTGTTAAGAAAGACTGGCTTTGTATAAAAATTCCAAATACAATATTCCCAAAACTCATTTTTTAACAGTTTATTGAGGTATACTAGACATAAACTGCACGTATTTGAAGTGACAAATATATCATTAATGAAACCCTCACCACAATCACGATAATGAACACATCCATCACCCTAAAAAATTTCCTCTTGCCCCTTGGTAATCCCTTCTCTACAGCCTACCCCACTGCCCCTGCCCCATCCCTAGGCTACCATGGATCTGCTTTCTGTCTCAATAAATTATTTTGTATTTTCTAAAATTTTACATAAGTGGGTCATACAGTTTGCAGTCTTATTTTTGTGGCTTCTTTCACTCAACATGAGTATTTTGAGAGCCATTCATTTCGTAGCATACATCAATAGTCCATTCCTTTTTATTTCTGAGTAGTATTCCATTGTATGGATGTACCATGGTTTATTTACCCATTCACCTATTGATGGACATGTGTATTGTTTGTTGTTGTTACAAATAAAGTTGCTGTGAACATTGTGTACATGTCTTTATATAGACATATACTTTCATTTTTTGGGGGTAAATATCTAGGAGTAGAATGGCTGGATTGTGTGGTAAGTGTATGTCTAACTTTTTAAGAAACTGCCACAGTATTTTCCAGAGTGGTTGCATGATTTTGTATCCCCCGCAGCCATGTAGAATACCAGTTCCTCCACATCCTGCCAGTATTTGACATGGTCAGTCTTTTTAATCTTAGTTATTCTAATGGGTGTGTGGTGATATCTCATTGTGGTTTTATTGTGCATTTCCTTAATAATTAATCATGTTAAGCATCTTTTCGTGGGCTTACTCACCATCCACACAATTTCTTTGGTAAAGCGTCTGTTCAAATCTTTTTAAAAAATTGTTTGTTTCTTTTCTTATCACCGAGTTTTGAAAATCTTTATATATTCTAGATACAAGTCCTTTACTAAATATACAATTTACAAATATTTTCTCCCTGTCTGTGGCTTGCCTTTTCAGTCTCTTAATAGTGTTTTTCAAAAAGCAGAAGTTTTTGCCTTGATGAAGTCCAATTTATCAATTTTTTTCTTTTGTGCATTGTGCTGTTGGTATCACGTCTGAGAAATCTTTGCCAAACCTAAGGTCACAAAGGTTTTCTCCTGAAGTTTCTTTTAGAAGTCTCACAGTTATGTAAAACTATTCCATTTAGATCAATGATCCATTTTGAGTTAATTTTCGTATATGGTGCAAGGTATGGATTGAAAGTCATTTACTTTGTATATGAATATCCAAATGCACCAGCACCGTTTGTTGAAAGACATCCTTTCTCCACTGAATTGCCTTTGCACCTTTATTGAAAATCAATTGTCCATATACGTGTGACTTTATTTCTGGATTCTGTATTTTGTTTTCTTCAATGTTGAATAGAAAGTGTGAGAGTAGACATCCTTGTCTTGTCCCTGATCTTAGGGGGAAAGCATTCAGTCTTTCATCATTAGGTATGTTAGATGTGGGTTTTTCATTGATGCCCTTTATCAGGTAGAGGAAGTTCTCTTATATTTTTAGTTTACTGAGAATTTTTGTCATGAATGGATGTTGGGTTTTATCAGATCCTTTTTCTGCATCTTTTAAAGTTTGTTAATATGGTGAATCATGCTGATTAATTTTTAAATGTTAAATCAACCTTGCATCCCTGGAATACGCCCTATTCACTCATGATGTATCACCTCTTAATATATTGTTCGGTTTGATTTGCTAAAATTTTGTTTAGAATTTTTGTACCTCTGTTCAGGAGAGATACTGGGCTGTAGTTTTCTTATAGTGTCTTTGTCTGGTTTTGGTATCAGAGTAATGCTGGGTTCATGGAATGAGTTGTGAAGTGTTCCTTCCTTTTCGATTTTCTGAAAGAGTTTGTGTAGAGTTGGTATTATTTCTTCCTTAAAAGTCTGGTAGGATTTACCAGTGAAGCTACCTGGGCCTGGAGTTTTCTTTGTAGGAAGATTTTTAACTATAAATCTACTTTGTTAAATGGATATAAGGCTAATTAGGTTATTTGTTTCTTCTTGAGAGCCTTCTAGTTTAGCCCTTCAAGGAATTTGTCCATTTCATCTAAGATGTCGATTTATTGGCATAAAGTTGTTCATAACATTCCCTCAATATCCTTTTAACATCTGTAATCTGTAGTGATTACATCCTTCTTATTCTTGATATTGGTAATTTGACTTTTCTCTCTTTTCCCTAATAAGTCTGGGCAGGGGTTTATCAATTTTATTGATCTTCTCAAAGAACCAGCTGGATCATTCTCACGAGTCTATAAACGAGCTATTACCATTCCCGTCTGAAAACAAACAGATAAGCACACCTCTCTTGATCTAACTGCCCCCTCTAGCCACCGCCCCATTTCTCTCCATCCCTTCACAGCAACCACTTTGAAAGAGTAACCATACTCTGTCTCTGATTTCTCTCCCCTCATTCACTCTTGAACCTCCCTAATTAGACTCTTGTCCCCATCCTGCCACCCAAATTGCTCTCATCAAGATCGCCAATGACCCCCTCGTGGCTGAGTCCAGCGTTCTCAAGTCGGTCTTTATCTCCTTGACTTGTCTGCAGCACTCGGCCAGCTGATCACCTCTCTTCTGTGGGAGGCTTTCTTGTGTGTCTTCCAAGACACCAGCCTTGCCTGGTTTCTCTCTGACTTCTGTGGCCACCCCCTTCTCAGTCTCAGTTGTCAGTTCCTCTTCCCCAGTCTCTCAGCATTTCAGGGCTCATCCGGCTTTTCTGTCGGCACTCACTCCCTTGGTGACCTCCTCCAGCCTCATGGCTTTAAAAACCCCCCAAATGACCTTTCTCCCTTAGACTCACACGTCCAACTGCCTACTCGACATCTCCACCTGGATGGCTAAGAGAAGCAGACATCTCACACCTAAAATTTCCAATATCATTTCCTGATACTGCTCCCAAACGTGCACCTGTAGCTGTCTCCCGCATCTCGGGAAGCGACCACTCCATCCTTCCAGTTGCTTAGGCCGAAGACCCTGGAGTCAGACTTGCCTGTTCCTTGAACGCGCCGGGCTTTTGCATCTGTTGTTTCCTCTGCCTAAAGTGCTCTGCTCTCAGGTGTCCGCGTGGCTGGCACTCAGTTTCATCTGGTCAAATGTCACCTCCTTGGTGAGACCATCCTTGGCCACCCTCAATAAAACTCTGTCTCCTTCCTTAATTCCCTGTCCCCCTTCCTGGCTTTGTTTTCCTCTTAGCACCTATCACTATGTAACTGCTATGCACTTTACTTATCTGCTTTATTTTCTGTCTCCACTGTTGGAGAGGAAGCTCCACGAAGGTGGGAATTTCTGTGTATTTTGCTCACCACTTGTCTTAGCTTGGGTTCCCCTGAAAGCGGATCCTGAGGCAAATGCTTCATACAGGTAATTTATCTGGGAAGTGATCCCAGGGAGCAGGAGTGAGGAATGAGGGGAACCGAAACAAGAAAGGAGAGAGAGCTAATATAAGAAAGCATTATTGCATCAGCCTCCGCGATGGGGTTGCTGACTCTCCTGGGACCCCATGAAAAGGCTTGGGAAATGGGGACGAAAGAGGGGAAACGTTTCTCCGTCAGCTCCCATTAATCAAGAGTGGCCCCACAGGCGTGAACTGCCCTGCTCTTGAGGTTGCACACGCATGCGTACCGAGCAGGCACGTCCAACCCTGGCCTCAGAGGAGCCCCAGGGCAGGCTGGACCGAAGACACTGCCCCGTCCCATCTGCTCAGAGAACTAGATCCTGCAGCCCTGGGTGGAATAAGCCATGAGGCCAAGAGGATTTGGAATGAAGCATAGAGGTGTCTGGTCCTTAGTGTATCCCCAGCACCTAGCCCAGTGTCTGACACACAGTAACAGATCAGAGTTGTTGAATGAGGGAAAAGAATGAATGAGGGTGAGCTAGGGAGATACCATCCACGGGGAAATAAACCCAAAGCAGCCCCTAGCACCTGGCCAGCCTTTGTCCCAGATGACCCAGGGGATTGGTGGAGGGGCCACTGCCCACAGCCCAGACACTAGGAGGTTCTGGGGCCATGCTGGGACCCTGGGATGGACCTGAACTCTGGCCTCCCGATCCCTGAGAGGACAACCACTTCTTTGGATGATCTCTTTTCACTGTCCCATAGAGTCGATCAAGTAACAACTGCCCTCTTTTTCACGCTCGTTGTGCACTGGCTCTGTGCTCATCTCTTTTCACCCATAATGGTCCGTAATAACTATTATAGAAAAGAAACTGGGATCAAGATGGTCAAGAAACATGCCTAGGGGCCCCCATCTAGTAAGCGGTACAGCCAGGATTTGAACACGTCTGACTACAAGGCCCTTGCTCCCCTGCATTGTGCTAGCCAGGCCTTTGAGGTCCTATTTACCATTCCGGCCTCATCCTGGACCCTTGCCCCAGTCAGCAGGTCCCTGGACTTACCCAGCTCATTCTTAGCTCACACAGTTCTACCATCATCTCACCAGAAAGATCCAGCTCTCAACTCTTCCGCATGCCTCCCTCACCATCTCCTCAGAGTCTCACTTCAGTTCTGTGTGTGAATGGACTTATTTTAAGATCATTGCGCAGATGACAAAAACTGAGGCCAGACTAGTACGTTGTATGACGAGAGGCTCTGCCAGCAACCCCAGAGCCAGGCTCCTTCCAAGTCCCTGCCCTGCCTACCACCCTCCTGGGGCCTGGGAACCACCCAGAAGTATTATGGGGCTGCTGGCTCTGGCATGGGATCCTGGCTCCCCACAGTCTGTGAGCTCTTGGAGGGAGACTGATTCGCAGTCCCGAGAGCCCAGGAGGGTAGGAGGCACAAGGCTTGTCATGGCTGCATGTCGCCACTAGGTGGCGCTGCTGGCCCGCTGCTTGGAGCCCAGCACTCAAACCCCACCCTCTCCCGCCACACCCCCACTAGCCGGGGCCGCTCCGGGGTGGCAGCTGGAGTGTGGCCCCCACCCCTTCCCCCAAAGGAGCGGGCCACAAGGTGAGGGAGCCTAACATACCAGGTACCTGTATATAGTAGGCGCTCAATAAATAATCGCTAAATGAAGAACCATTCTAAGAAGTTGGCATAGATGAGACTTTTCCATCCCTATTGTACAGACCAGGAAACTGAGGCCAGATACTAATAACAGTAATAGGTTACTATTATTGGCTATTGTTAGGTTCCCCTGTCGAGGGGGTGTAGACCCTGCTTAGCACATTTTATTCTTCATCCTATTTAGTCATAACCATGATGAGGCAGGCGCTTTATTATCCCATTTTGCAGATGAGGACACTGGCTTAGAGAGGTCGGTTACTGGAATAGAGGGAAGAGGCAGATTTGAAGCCCTCCACCCACATCTGTCAGGGTCACCTGTTGGTTCAGTGCCTCCTCTTCCCCCACCCCAAACCGGATCCCAGGTGAAGTCCCCCTACCCTGCTCAGCTGGCACAGCCTCAGCCCCGGGCTTCATGCGACCACCAGAGGGAGGCCCTGGCCTTTAGACAGCCACAGAAGGGCCTAGAATGAGGCTGAGGAGGGTGGCAGGGACTGAAGTGCCAGAATGAGACAGCACGGGCACCTGAGCTCTGGGGGCAGTGACTTCGTCTGTGAAAGGAGGATAGTCACCCCTACCTGGGCGGTTACTGTGGGGTGACATGAGACCATACGTGTCATGTTGTTGCTCTGTGAGGGCTCAGCACCCAGCCCTGCCCCAAGCCCTCGCCCCTCGCACTGAGCAGGCCTACTAATTACTAACCAGCAACAACCGGAACATAGTGCTCATGGAATGTATTATCTATTTTACTGATTTGTTTTGCGTATTATCCGTCTCCCCCACTGACAGGAGGATGTTGCTCTGCTTCGTGCGCTGCTGTCTCCCCCGTGCTTAGATCGTGGTGCCTGGTGCACAGTGGTGCTCCGTAAGCAGGTGCTGACAGAGGGAATGGAAGTGGCCCGGAGCATGGGGCACCTGCACTGGGCCGGGCCCCTGGGACTCGGTGGGCCCCTTGTGTCCCACGTGCGCACTCCGAGGGCCAGCTCAGTGTGTTGCACTGCCGTACAGGCTGTTAGCCTGGGCGAATCTTTGTGCTCTCTGGGCCTCTCTCTCCTCCTCTCCAGAGGGAGCTTCTAAAGGTTTCCAGGTGTGATGGCTCAGGGGGTGGCCATGCCAGATGTAAGGATGCCCTTTAATGCCACCTGTCACCCTGCCCATGGCTGGGCTGCCCCCTCCCGCTCCCTGCTGCTGTCCTCTCTCTGCCTAAGTAAACATGTCATGGCCATCCCTCCCCCTTCCAATATCCAATGAAAAACCCAGTGAAATTGCTGCAAATAGACAAATATCTGCATCAACTTCAGAAACTCAGCCTGTGCTTGAGCAGCTTCCAGCAAGGACCCGGATGAGGGCACCGTTAGCAGGGGGCAAGGCGGGGCTCCGCCTCCGGGTGGGTTTTTATGACTGGCCTTAGCTGTCCTCCTGATGCTGACTCGGGAGATGCTGTGGAGCCTCTGGAACAGGCAGCGGAGGGCCTTTCGGGACCCTTTGGACCCTGCTGGCAGCAAAAGTGGGTCTCAGAAAGCAACTCCAGTGAGAAGAGCCACCCAAGGTCTCCCTTGTTGCCTGGAGGACTAGAACAGGCTCTCACACCCAGAAGGGGAACCAGCGTGTGGAGAATATTGGCCAGGGCTTGGCTGGGTCCCACATACCCAACAGCTCCCACCTTAGGTCTGTGAGGAAGATCCCACCAGGGTCTGAGGGTCCTATGTGGGAGCCGGGGCCATCCTTGCATCCAACAAAGCCCCATAGATAGAACCTTTCATTAGAAGAGGAGTCACCAGCAGAAAACGATGGGCCTGTGGGAAAATATGCAGCCAATGGGGAAGGAGGACGAGAGGGCGAGGGCTGCAGTCTTATGATCATGGTAGCTCAGGCACCTCACAGGTCGCAGAGTAGGTGCTCAATAAATACTAGTTGAATGAATACGTTAACTCGAGTATAACCTGCCTCAGCAACAGATGTTACTGCAAAGTTAGAATACTTGCACTTCAAGCTCTGTTTAAGGTACAAGAGAATACTGCTTCTACTAAGTAAGGGCAATTCATGGTAAGAGACAGTGGTAAAGCAAAAATACAGTCACTGTATTACAATTTGCATTGGATGTGATAAATAGTAGACCTGACCATGTGAAAATCAAATGAAAGGTACAAAGGACCAGAGGGAGAAACATTGCCAGGATGCTAAGGAAAAGCATAAGGCCAGGGCATTACTGAGGACACACAAGGACGGAAGCTTCGCCAGACACACACACACACCTGCACACACACAGGCACAGAATAAAGGAAACAGAGGCAATAAAGTCATAAAAGAAGTAAACTCTTGATTGAAAAAAGAATAAGATGCAGTAAAGTTAAAAATGTGGAAGTCTTATGGCGGTTCTTCCTAACTTTCGTCAGGAAAGTTACATAGTGAGAAAGTGGTAATACATATGAGTTCCCTGGGTAAAGGGAGCAAGCACTCAGGCCCTGGACTTGGGGGACGAGAATCTCAGCCGCCTTGGCCCACCCACTGCCCACGGCTGAGCCCTAGAGACACTCACACAGGCACCCTAGGAGCCCTTCCAAGAATGTCCATTGGCGCACTGTTTATAATAGTGAAAAATGGGAAACCTCCTAAGTGTTACCGAAAAGGAGTGAGGGTAGATAAACGGTGGTATGTCCTGCAGCGGAATATTATACAGCACTTAAATGAGGAACCGAAGCTCCATGGACCAGAGCTCAGGGGCACAGTGTTGAGTGAAAGAGCTAGCTGCGTAACGATACGTAGAATACCACGTCATCACATCAACTTAAAAATATGTTGCTTATGGACAGCTGTTTAAGAAGTGAAGTATAAAAAGAAGGAATGGAGGAGATATATCAAATTCATGAGACTCTGTAAGGGGAAAAGGGAAATGGGCCTGGGAACTGAGTGGAATTTGACCATATCTCTACAGCTCATTTATATTGTTTAAAAATTGGAAACAAAAAATGTTCAAATGTGAATATTTGTCCCTTTGCGATACCCATGGATGAGAATTATGTTATTCTCCATAGCTTTCTGTACTTCTCTTTTTGGTTGGTTGTTTTTTGGTGTCACTTTTTATTATGGTAGAATACGCATAGCATTTACCATTTTACCCTTTTTAATTGTATGATCCAGTGGCATTAAGTACATTCACAATGTTGTGCAACCATCTCCACTATCCATTTCCAGAGCTTTTTCATCATGTTAAACAGAAACTCTGTACCCATTAAACAGTAATAATTCATCCTTTCTCCTCACCCTGTTAACCTCTGTTTCTGCTTTCTCTCTCTGTGAATTTGCCTATTCTAGGTATCTCATATAAATGGAGTTGTACAATATTTGTCCTTTTGTGTCTGGTTTATTTTACTTAGCATAATGTTTTCAAGGTTCACCCATGTTGTAGCATGTATCAGAATTTTATTACTTTTTATGGCTGAATAATATTCCATTGTATGTATAGTTTATCCATTCATCCATTGATGGGCAGTTGAGTTGTTTCCACCTCTTGGCTACTATGAGTATTGCTGCTATGAACATTGATGTACAAGTATCTGTTTGAGTCTCTGATTTTGATTCTTTTGGGTATATACTTAAGAGTAAAATTACTGGGTTGTCTGGTAATTCTATGTTTAGCTTTTTGAAGAATTGCCAAACTGATTTCCACAGTGGCTGTATCATTTTCCATTCCCACCAGCAATACACAAGAGTTCCAATTTCTCCACATCTTTGACAGCCCTTGCTATTTTCTATTTTTTGGATAATAGCCATCCTAGTGGGTGTGAAGTGGCATCTCATTGTAGCTTTGATTTGTATTTCCCTAATGACTGGTGATGTTGAGTATCTTTTCATGTACTTATTGACCATTTGTATATATTCTTTGAAGAAATGTTGATTCAAATCCTTCACTCATTTTTGAATCAGGTTGTTCATTTATTTGTTGTTGAATCATAGTTCTTTATATTCTGGTTATTAATCCCTTATCAGATATATGATTTGCAAATATTTTCTCCCATTCTGTGAGTTGTCTTTTCATTCTCTTGATAGTGTCCTTTGATAACAAAAGTTTTTTAATTTTGATGAAGTCCATTTTATCTATTTTTTCTTTTCTTGCCTATGCTTTTGGTGTCATATCCAAGAAACCATTGCCAAATCCAACGTCATGAAGACTTTCCTCCATATTTCTTCTAAGAATTTTATAGTTTTAGCTCTTACATTTAGGTCTTTGATGCATTTTTGACTTAATTTTTGTATAGGGTATAAGGTAAGGGTTCAAGTTCATTCTTTTGCATGTGAATATCTAGTTTTACCAACATCATTTGTTGAAAAGACTGTCCTTTCCCCATTGGATGGTCTCGGCATCCTTGTGGAAAATCTATTGACCGTGTATGAAAGCGTTTATTTCTGGGTTCTCTACTCTATTCCCTTGGTCTATATGTATATGTCTAGTGCTAGTACCACACTGTTTTGATTACTGTAGCTTTGTAGTAAGTTTTGAAATCAAGAAGTGTGAGTCCTCCAACTTTGTTCTTCTTTTTCAAGATTGTATTGGCCATTTGGGGGTCCCTTTTCTGTACTTTTTACCTTGTCAAAAGAAAGGGAATGGGGCTGATGGGTAGATTCAGGATTCACTCTATACTAGGCAAAATTTTAAGAAGGAAATCCACATCCTGGTGGATGTTTTAAGTGCCAGAGACAAAGAATGCTATAAGAATATAAACAGAAAATAAAAGTTAGCTGCAATTAACAAAATTAGGCCCCACTTGATGGTTCAGTATTAGGAGATTTAGTAAGATTATGTCAACAGATCAAATTCAATACCCCTTTCTAGAAGAAGAACTCCATCCTCATGAACAACATAAAATAGTTGTAAGTCTTTATGTACCAAACTACACAGCAGTTAAATAAGCACAGTAAAAACTTCTAAAAATACAAACAGAACTTTAAGAAAAAGAACTAAAAAACTGCACAATCACAGCGGGTGATCTAAATACAAAGCTTTCAGAATTTGACAATTCAGTAGACAAAAATAGGCAAGGAAGTGGAAGATTTGAATAATTAAAATAACTAGATCATAAGTAGATGTATATAATATATATAAATGTATTTTATATGTACGTATATATGCATCTCACACTTTGTCTCATACAAAAATATATGAAGCACTAACAAAAATTTGTTGTTTACTGGTCACAAAACTAACCTTAATAAATTTCAAAAAGTAGAGATTTTATGGGCTATATTCACTTAATTCATTGGAATGATAGTTCAATAATGAAAAGATTATTTTAAAAAGATTATAACTAATTGAAAAAAAAACACTTTTTTTTTTTTTTTGTGAGGAAGATCAGTCCTGAGCTAACATTCATGCCAATCCTCCTCTTTTTGCTGAGGAAGACTGGGCCTGAGCTAACAACTACTGCCAATCCTCCTCCGTTTTTTTCCCCCTTTTGCTCCCCAAAGCCCCAGTAGATAGTTGTATGTCATAGTTTCACATCCTTCTAGTTGCTGTATGTGGGACGCCGCCTCAGCATGGCCGGAGAAGCAGTGTGTTGGTAGGCGCCCGGGATCTGAACCCGGGCCGCCAGTAGCGGAGGGCGCACACTTAACCGCTAAGCCATGGGGCCGGCCCCAGGAAAAAAAAAAAAAACCACTTTTTAAATAACCACTGTGTCAAAGAGGAAACAAAAACCAAAATTTAAAATTATTAACAAAAGAGGAATAATTATATACAAGTTGCAAGATATATTTAAAACTCTTCATCAGAGAAAATATATAGACTTAAAGATTTTTATTATTCAGAATAAAAGACTTAAACTAAATTAAATAAGTATTCAACCTCAGATAAAGAACAATAAAAGAAATAAAATAAAGAAGAAAGTATCAGGAATTTCTGAAAAGATAAAAGTTGAAATAAATAAGTAGAAAACAAAACTATAGTTAAAAAAAAAGGATTAATAAAACCAAACTTTAGCTTTGATAAAAGATAAAGGAGTTAGCCCCTGACCAGCCTGAATAAGATTGAGAGTGTAGGGGAGAAGCAGCTAAAACATACAAGATTAGGAACAAGAAATATGGTATAACCACGGATGTGAAAGAGATGAAAAGATTCATAAATAAATATAATGTGCAACTCTATGGCAATAAACTTGAAGAACTAATGAAATGAATGATTTTCTAGAAGAGTATAAATTACCAAAACTAATCCAAAAAGAAAACTTGAGTAGACCCGTAATCATATGCAAGTTTAAAATGTGATTAAAAATCTATGACTTAGTACAACTAATAATAAAAAGACAAATAGCACAATTAAAAAATGGGCAAAGAATCTGAATAGACATTCCCCAAGGAAGATGTACAAATGGCCAATAAGCATGTGAAAATATGTTCAATGTCATTAGTCATGAGGAAAATGCAAATCAAAACCACAATGAGACGCCACTTCACACCCACTAGGATGGCTAGAATCAAAAAGTCAGATAATAACATGTGTTGGTGAGGATATGGAGAAATTGGAACCCTCATAACTGCTGCTGAGAATGTAAAATGGTGCAGCCACTTAGGAAAACAGTTTTGCAGTTCTTCAAATGATTAAACGTAGAATTACCATGTGACTCAGCAATTCTACTCCTAGGTATATATCCAAGAGAAGTGCAGACATATGTCCACACAAAAATTTGTACATGAATGTTTATGGCAGCATTGTTCATAATAGCCAATAGGTGGAAACAACCCAAATGTCCACCAGTGGAAGAACGGATAAACAAAATGCGTTACATCCATAAAATGGATGTTATTCAGCCATAAAAAGTAATGAAGTTCTGACACATGCTATAACATGGATAAACTTTTGAAACATTATGTTAAATGAAAGAAGCCAGTCCCAGAAGACCACATAATTATGTGATTTGATTAATATGGAACGTCCAAAATAGGAAAATCTATAGAGACAGAAAGTCAATTAGTGGTTGCTTCAGATTAGGGTTGGGGGTACGGGAGTTAGGAGGGTGATAGCTAAAGGGTATGGGGTTTCTTTCTGAGGTGACAAAAATATTTTAAATTGATTGTGATGATGGTTGCACATACTTGTGAATATACCAAAAACTATTGAATTGTGCACTTTAAATGGGTGACTTCTATGGTATGTTAATTACATCTCAATAAGGCTGTTAAAAAATCCATGATTTATGGGGCCGGCCCGGTGGCGCAAGCAGTTAAGTGTGCGCACTCCGCTGCGGCGGCCTGGGGTTCGCCGGTACAGATCCCGGGTGTGCGCCAACGCACTGCTTGTTAGGCCATGCTGTGGTGGCGTCCCATATAAAGTAGAGGAAGATGGGCATGGATGTTAGCCCAGGGCCAGTCTTCCTCAGCAAAAAAGAGGAGGATTGGCATTGGATGTTAGCTCAGGGCTGGTCCTCCTCACAAAAAAAAAAAAAAAAAAATCCATGATTTAGAAATGCATCATGAGTAGATAATTTTATGGTTGATTACCATATTAATAAGGCAGTACTAGCTGCTGTAACTTCCCTCCTTATCTCGGGGGCTTAACACAGTGGAAGTTTATTTTTTACTCACATAGAGATCAAAACATGTGTTCCTCATTGATGGGTGGCTGATTCCCAGTAATAATTCAAGAATCCATGTTCCTTCCATCTTGTGTCTCCACCATCTTCAACAGATAGCTTTCAAGGTCATTGCAAAAGAAGAAAATGCAAGGAGGATGGAAAATTGGAGGTTTTTATGGCCAGGACTAGAAGGGTCTGCTTTTGCCCCATTCTCTTAGCCAGAACTTAGTCACATGGTACCCTAACAACAAGTGAGCCTGAGAAATGTAGTCTAGTGTGGGCCCAGGAGGAAGAAGAAATGTTGAGTTCTAACCAAATTTTAAAGAACTGAAACTTCTTGTTTTTCAAACTATTCCAGATTATTGAAAAAGATTGAAAACCACTCCAATCCACTTTATAAGCAAGCATGACCTTAATAACAAAACTTCATGAATATGGTACCAAAAAACTATAGACCAATTTCACTTAAGAGTATAGATGCAAAAATTCTGAGTATACAAAACTTAAAATTAGAAAATCTGTCAATATAAGTAAAGAGTAGTTTAAAAGACCAGGATCACATAATTCTATCAATAATTGCTAAAAATACTACTGATAAATTCCATAGTTATCCTTTTTTTTTTATAAGGAAGATCAGCCTTGAGCTAACATCCATGCTAATCCTCCTCTTTTTGTTGAGGAAGACCGGCTCTGAGCTAACATCTATTGCCAATCCTCCTCCTTGTTTTTTTTCCCCAAAGCCCCAGTAGATAGTTATATGTCATAGTTGCACATCATTCTAGTTGCTGTACCTGGGACGCGGCCTCAGCATGGCTGGACAAGTGGTGCGTCGGTGCGCACCCGGGGTGCCGAACCCAGGCTGCCAGTAGCAGAGCACGCACACTTAACCACTAAGCCACGGGGCCGGCCCCACAGTTATCCTTAATAACAACTCTAAGCCTAACACAGGAATGCAAAGACAATTACTAGACATGAGAAAGGCTTGGAGTGGGATAAAAATTGTTCAGGACAGCAACAATAGAGATGAAGTAAAGCCCTGCTCCAGATAAAAATAAGGCAAGGGAAACAGAGCTAGGAAATCTGAGTAAGCAAGATGCCATATTTTTGACACTATACAGAAACAACAGGAGAGAGAGAGCTATGTAGTAATAAAAAGTATCTTGAATGATGCCTCCTTCTAAAAGTTCAGGAAAACTAACTTTGCATAAAAATAAACAATCAAGAAACACTGAGCTCAAATCTTACTCCAATTTATTATTTAAAAAAGGAGAATAATGGGTGGGACAATATTGTTATAGGCAGTGAGAGCATCCCAGAGAGACAAATCTACAGCAAAAAGTATACTACTGTAACCTATTATCTCAAAGTGGTAAAAATTCGTTAAGAAATTGATACAAAACATGCAAGAGTAACTTAAATTAGAATGAGAAAATCCTGAATGTGGTGACAGAACTCCAAGAAAGAATTAGAAATAAAAGGAAAAACACCACTTCATAAATTAAGACTAAAACTGAAGGCACATAACAGTGAATAAACAACAGATACTGCGTTAAGAGAAACAGAAGGTGACAAACACCGAAGATGGCAAGGAAGTTCCAACGTATCTCTAGAGCAGAAAACTAAACTAAGGGAACAGAACAAATACTGAAAACTATTATTCAAGAAAACTTTCTTGAAATAAAAAAGATTAGAAGCTATGTATTGGAAAGATCACATCACATATCTGAGAATATCAACCCAGAATGAACCCCACCAAAGACATACTCCAAGAAAGTTACTGGACTTTGGAGACAGAAGAATTCTCTCGTCGTCTAGGCAAAAAAGTCGAGTTAGAAGGGAAAGAAAATTAGATTATCATCAGACTTTTAGACAGCAACACTTTATGACGGAAGAAAATAGAGTAACATATTTAAGATACTCAAGGAAAGAAAATCTGAGCCAAGGATTTTATATCCAGCAAAACTGACTTTACAGTACAAAATCAGAGGCAAACTGTTATCAACATGCAAGAACTCGGAGGATATTGTCCCCATGACCCCTTCCTAAGGAATCTACTGGAGAATGAGCTTCAGACAAGCAGAGTGACCAGCAACGTCAGTGTAAGGGCAGATGGTGAACGTTGAGTGTACAGTTATTTGTGGAATGCACTGGCTGTATGATCTGACTGTGTAATTATAGTGCAGTCTCCAAAAATAATGGGGGCAAGAGGAGAATGGGAGAGCATAGGAAAAAATATTTTAAACCATTTTCAATAATCATATCAGTGGTGGTGGTATTAGTATTGCTATTCTGATGCTGTTTGTGTGCAGAGTGGGGTAAAGCAAATGAGCATTTATGGGCTGTTCTGATCCTTGCATCCCCTGTGTATTGGTGACCGGGAATCTTGACATGAAAGAAAGGAGATATGGACACAACACAGAAGTTAAATAGAGGCTCTGTACTACTGCATTTGGACTGGAAGACCCAGTGTGAACTATTGAGGCATTTCATCTTAAAATATTCATATATGTTTTATGTATATTTTCTAGCTTTGTCCTCTGACAAGACCTAGGAACAACGGCCAGCCCAGCAGTAAGTATTCCTAGGACCCAGATTACACTGTTCCAATACCATTTCCCATGAAAAGAAACCAGGGTTTTGGAGGAATAGAAGATGCCTAGTTGGGACAGGAAACATATAAGATGGGATTGGAACACTTTGTCATACTAGATAGAGAAGTTATCCAGCTACTAAGCTTGTGTCAAAAGGACCCAGGAGCCAACTTGCAGAGGCTCCCACTGGTCAAAACAGGACAATTTGTGTTTCATTGAGGATAATATCGATAATGGATTAAAATCTATCATATGTTTAACTCATGAGTTCATAATGCTAAAAAAAAAAAAAAAAAAAAAAACCCAGAAAACCAATTTGTATCTTTTGGAGGATGACAGAGGAACAATTCATTGTCTTAAGACCTGATAGATAAAGGGAAATAAACAAGCATTTATGCTGCTTTTCTTATATGAATAGTACCATGGAGTAACCAAATAATAAACGAGAGGAACTCTTGCTTTATAAAATTATTGCAGCTGATAAAAGGAATATCTGGTGTAATTTGAGGGCTTCCACCCACTTCCTCCTCCACAAAACATTTTTCCCATCAGGCTGCTTGGTGTCTAAAATGCTTCCCTCAGAAACCAGCCCAGAGTACAAGGCACCAGAGCATTTAAGTGAGGCTGGCACATGCCCCACAGGATCCACAGATGTGGAGACACCCAGAACATGGTCCCCAGGAGAGAAAGCCTAGAGCCTGGTGGGTATGGTGGGCTGGGGTCAGTCAGGGGACGGCGCTCAGGACATCATGGTGGCCAATGAGGATGGGAGAGACCTGGAAACCAACCTCCATCCCACTTCAGAAGAGGGTAAACCCCAGCTGCATGGTATGTCGTACTGAGGCATCAACCCTCCAGTCAAGAACTGCCTCCACCAGGGAACCTGTCCTGATTGCACAGTTCTCCTCTTCTGGCCTCCTGCCCCTACCCTATAGAGCTGGGTGTATATTACAGCCAGAAGGATTCTAGCACAAGTGGCAATGAACCAACACATTCGCTGTTTACTGGGAGCCAGATACAGTTCTAAGCAGATTGCTCGGTTAACTCTGCTTTAGTTAGTCTTTGCTGTGTAACAAACCATCCCAAGACCTAGCGGCTTAATTATCCCTCACGTTTCCACGAGATGACTGGGTCCAGCTGGGCAGCTCTGCTGCTGGTCTTCCTTGGAGCCTCTTGTGCAGCTGCAGTCAACTAACAGGTGGACCTGGGGTCATTTGGAGGCTGAACTGGGATGCTCAGATACCATGATGGCTGGTCCTCGCTCCCTCTCCACATAGCGTCAGGGCCTCTCCTGGAGCGACCTGTGCAGGTGGCCCCTCCCCCAGCAGGACAACTGAACTTCTCCCATGGAGCTCAGGGTCATGCCTTCCAAGAGGGGGAAGCAGAAGCTGCTAGTCCCCTTAAAGACTAGGCTCGCAGCTGGCGCAGCAACTCTCCTTCCACATTCTACTGGCCCCAGGCCAGGCCAGGGTCAGCGTCGGAGGGGACCGTCCAGAGCTGTGGATCATTGGTGGCTGTCTTTGGAGACCAGCTACTACCAAACCCGTTAGATCCTCCAACAGTCCCTTCAAGGCAATTGCTATTACTACCCCCACTTTACAGATGAGAAAACTGAGACATAGAGAAAGAATAAATTGAATAAAGGCACAGACATACTGTAGTGGGGCCCAGAGAGGGAAGTCTTGGAAAGTTTCACTAAGGAGGGACACTAGACCAATGGGCAGACATCTTTCAGGAGAAGAAGTGGGGTGGTGGCTGGGGGGCAGCAGTCCAGCACTGTAGACACTGACATATGAAAAACACCATGGCACACGCGGGACTTTGCTGGGGCTGAGGCATGGGATGGAAGGAAGGGGCCAGCGGCGGCGGGGCTGGAGCGGTGAGCAGGGCTACATCATGCTGCGGGATTTGGACCTGAGGGTGAGGGAACCACCGAAGAGTTTTGAAGCAGGAGGGCGACATGGTCAGGACTGTGCTGTTGCTCATCCCTCTGGCGGCTGTGAGCAGATGGAGTGAAGGGAACAGGGGGACGCAGGGGAACCAGATAGGAAGCATGTTATTTGCCAGGGCTGCTGTGACAAAGTACCAAACACGGTGGCTTACCTAACAGAATTTTACTGTTTCACAGTTCTGGAGACTAGAAATCTGAGATCCAGGTGTCGGCAGGGCCGTGCTCCCTCTGGCGGTGTTAGGGAATGGTCTGTTCCAGTCCTCTCTCCTGGCTTCTGGCAGTTTCCGGCTGGTGGCAGCATGACTCTAGCCCTCCCATGGCGTTCTCCCTACGTGCTTGCCCTTTTTCTGAGGACACCACTCATACTGGATTAGGGGCCCAACATGCCCCAGTATGACCTCATCTTAACTAATTGTATCTGCAACGACCCTATTTCCAAATAAGGCCACATACCGAGGGGTTAGGACTTCAGCATACGAATTTGGGGCGGGAGGTCACAATTCAACCCGTAACAGGCAACTCGGGCAATAGTCCTGGCATGATCGGATGAGGGCCTAGACTAAGAAAGTGGTGTGTGGATCCTGGGAGGGGACTGTCTCAGCCTGGGCTGCCATAAAAGGTATCACACCTTTAAACAATAGACACTGATTGCTCACAGTGCTGGAGGCTGGAAGTCTGAGGTCAGGGTGTCACACTGTCAGGTTCTGGTGAGAGCCCTCCTCCTGGCTTGCAGATGGCTGCCTTTTGCTGTGTCCTCACATGGCTGAAAGAGGAAGCTCTGGTGTCTCTTCCTCTCCTTAAGAGGGCACTAATCCCATCGTGGGGGCTCCACCCTCCTGACCCCATCTAAACCTAATTGCCTCCAAAGCCCCCACCTCCTAATACCATCACACGGGGGGTTAGGGTGTCACTATATGAGTTTGGGAGGGACACAAACCTTCAGTGCATAATAAGAAAGGATATGAAAGACACTGACAGAGGGGCCGTACAGGCTTGGTGATGGCTGGATGTGGGCAGGAGGAGGAGGTGGGAGGTGAGGATGCTCCCAGGACCCTGGCTTTTCTGAGGGGTGAGTGGTGGCCCCTTTGATGGGCAAAGGGCTGACAGAGGAGCGGGAGGTTCGTTTCAAAGCTGTCGAGTGGTTTTGGGCACAGGCTCTGGAGCCAGACTGCCTGGGTGTGAATCCGGACTCCCTTACTCACCAGCTGTGTGACCTTGGGTGGGCCCCTTAACTTCTCTGTGCCTTGGGGGAAGTGACTCCCTCAGTCACAGGAGTGTGAGGGTGATGATCCGTGTAGGGTGGACGATGGAGAGCCTGGCCGTAGTAAGCCCTCAGTCACGTCAATCATCATCATCACTATGATCATACAACCAGACAGGCTCCACAGGCAGCTGGGATGAAGGAAATTCTGGTTCTGGAGAGAACGGTCAGCCTGAGGGTTGAAGTAGACTAACTCACCGAGGAGGAGCGTGCAGTGTGAGGAAAAGAGGAGCGAACTCGGTGAGAAGCCTGAGGGACGACTGGTCCGAGAAAGCAGAAAAACGAAGGGGGAGAGATTCCAAGTGAAGGGAGTGGGTAACGGCATCTGATGCTGAAGAGACTTGGAGGAAAATGAGGACTGAAAAGTGTCCCCTGAATTTAGCCAATAGAGGTTCTTAGTGACCTTGGTGAGGATAGTCCCCTGGAGGAGTTGTGAGCAGGAAAGTCTCATCACTGTGGATGGAAGAGAGGCAGGTGGTGGAGTCAGGCATGGGCTGGAGGGCTTGAGGCCTCCGTGAGATGCGTGAGATGACAGCATCTATTCTCAGGAAGGAGCTGCATTTAGATACAGGAGGGAGAAGAAATGAGCAGCAGAACAGGACCCTTGAGGACGAAAAGGCCCAGAGCACACAGCTGTGAAGAAGAGGAAGGGCACAGCCTCTGCTGCAGGATCAAGTGATCGAAAATTCAAAGGAACAGGGCTCAACAAGACAATTTCTCTGTTATGCTGAATAAGTCTGGAGGAATCAATCTTGGGCTGATTCAATGAAGTCAGGTACCCAGATTCTTTCTATCTACAGCATGAGTTTACCTCATGACCAATATGGCTGCTCCTGTTCCAGCCATCATGTCCACATTCCAGCTAGCAAGAGAAAGGGATCAGTGTTCAAACCCCCAAGGAAGAGACCCAGAAACACACTGATCACTTGCACTTACATCCCATTGGCCAGAACTTGTACATGGCCACACTTACCTGCAGGATGTGTCCTGAGTTCAAGGGGAGCACTAGGAGGCTGGGAGCCTACAGCTGACGAGGAGGACTCTGGATTTTACAACGTTAGAGTGAGATGGCTCTGCATGATGCCAGGCTCCAGGGTGTGGGTGTCCCAAGTGAAACAGAAGTGACCGTCCTGGGCTGAGGCACAGAGGTGCAGGTGAATTTTCCAAGGGGTGCTGAAGTTCCCCAGAATAATGACAGACCTTGAGTGGGAGGAGCCAGTGTGATCCAGGTGCAGACATCCTCGTAGTACGGGGTCACAGAATGTTCTGTGATGACCGTGACCGATGTCTGTGCACCTCAAAGGAAGAGAAGATTTCATACAGAGGCGGAACAGTGATGATGGTTGGGAAGCTCTGGGGGTGTCAGAGGAGCCAATGCTCCCCCTGTCCCCAGCAGACTCTTCAGTGGGGGCAGTGCGTGATGGAGAGGATATCCAGGAAGGCTTTGGGGGGTGGGAGGGTAAATTGTGGGGGGAGATCAAGGGAGAGGCCAAGTGGATGGAGAAGCTTGCAGCTGCCGTCTGGTGATGAGAGGACCAGGAGGTGGGATTAGCTGGCTCCAGAGTTCCAAAGGTGGTTTTGAACCTCAGCCAGTAGTAATCCAGTCTCCACTCACAGCCCCTGCTCCCCACTAAAACAACCCACTCCATCTTTTCTCAGAAAGTTCTTCCTTGTGCTGAATCTTCACCTGTCTCCTGGTAATTTCCTGTTCTATTCCTCAAGGTCCCGGGGGACAGGGCACCAGCTGCCCAGAGTGGCCCCTCACCATCCCTGGATGGAGAGGGAGTCCCCTAGAGCTTTGTTACTGCACAAAATGGGGGTTCTCTTGCCCGATGCACATAAAGAGCCAATTATTATGGCATCAGCCTTTGAGAAAAGAATACAGCTTTATTGCAAGATCGATCTGCAAGGAGACGGGGGCATATGCATTCAGATCTGTCTCCCCGATCCAGGGCTTGGGGCATAATTCATGGGATGAAGGGCAGGGCAGCCTGAAGTGTGGAGATGGATGACTGGAGGTGGGAGAAGTGAGGTCATTGATGATCTGCACAAGCGTAGTCGAGCTTCGTGGCTCTTCATAGGACACATGTTCACAAAATGGCGGTGTCACCATGATCTGAGGTGGAGTTTTTAGCTTCTTGACATCAAAGGGTCAGCTGTCGGTCATCCGGGCAGGCCCAGTTGATGAGTCAGTGGTCTTAACCAGCCTGAACTGGACAAGGAGTAGTTTCTCAGTCCCTGAAAAACCCCTGTTAATTACTCTCTTGACAAGATGGGGTCAGTTGACTGGTCCTGGAGGGCCCGTGGTTGCACCCTCAGTTCTGCAGACGCACGGATCTGTGTCCTTGCACTTCAGCTGGGCTGTGACCAGAACACTTGGAGTGGGACTATCCTGGTCCTTGTTTGAATGTTAATGCCATGAAAAGCGTTTGCTTTTTAAGCGGTAAGCTGAGCAATTAAGAAACACAGGTTTTGGGATGAGGCAGAGGAGGGTTTGAAACCTCTCTTGGCCACTTGTCAGCTGTGCAATTTTGAGCACTGTTTTCACACTTGAATAGTGAGCATAAGGGGAGGGAGTTTATCTTTCTCCCTTTGGGGGGCGCCTTTTGAGGTTACAGATTCATATGACTGTCTTTCCATTTCGTTTCCCCCCATTTTTTCACTTTGCCCACAAGGTCCCGGGGAAGGACTCTGGCAGACGTCCGAATACATTGTGAGCCATGTCGTCGTCCCCCAACCCCCACTGTGATCTTTCCAACTAGGGGCCCTGAGAGCCAGGAGCAAGCGCTTGTCCGTGGTTCCAGCTGAGGTTGGGTAGCTCCAATTAGGCATCTGTGTGGTCGGCTCCAGCACCTACGGTGATCTCCTAGGGGAGGTCAAGGTATCCGTCCTTCTGTCCCAGCATCTGCCCTTTGCAGTCTCTCTGAGTCTGCTTTACAAGTGCCCTAAAGTCTTAGAACTTAGAGAAATTCCCCACATGGGGGAAGCCTGCCCCCTTCCCACTCTCCTGCCCCCTCCCACGTGCCCACACTTTGGGGCGAGGAATACTCTTAAAATAAAGTTCCTCTAGTGCTTACTTGCTGGGGGTGGGTGGTGGCGACCTCAGAGCCTCAGAATCCAGTCCCAAGTCCCAGCCCTGTCAGGGCCGCTCCTGGGCTGGGCACGCTGGTAGGGGCAGAGGCGAAGGGGACATTGTCAGGGAACCGCAGCTGCCCGGCTGGAGGCTGGGAGCCCTGAATAGCTTCACAGCTCTGGGCCGGCTTGCTGAATGGGGGCTTGGCCCCTCCCTGGCAGTGGCCCGGAATAGATGACATTTTCATTGCAAACTAACAAGGGGAGAAATCCAGTTACCTTACAAAGGGGCTCACGAAGGGGCCTCATAGCCTAGAGAGAGAAGGGGAGGGGAAGGGAAGAGGGGGAGAGGGAAGGGAGAGAGAGAGAGAGTGTGTGTGTGTGTGTGTGTGTGTGTGTGTGTAGGGAGGCTCCGCCCAGCCAGGAGGAGCAAAGCCCTCTGCCCTAGGACAGGCCAGGAGGCAGGAGAGGTGGAATGGGTTGGGGGGGGGGGAGCGCTTATGGGGGGTTTTTAATTCACTCCACTCTTCCAGAGCCAGGCCTCCTTCCTTGGAGCAGCGTGGGTGGTACAAGAGAGGCCCCAGCCCCCTGGGCAGGCCCCGTCCCTCTGAGCCCCGCTCTCAGCCTGTCAGGCCAGGGCTGCCAGACTGGAATCATCAGGCACTCAGTGCACACTTGTTTCCTTTCGTCACATCCAGCTAAACGGGTAATCCTTTTTCTTTAAATTTATTTAAAGTGTATTATTTAAGTTTAGCATTTAAAAAGGAAAGTTTATATCCTAATTGCAAATAGAAAAAGTAGAAGCTAATTCTAAAAAGAAATATAATTCAAATAACCCAATTTTGTTAAACCTCAGCTAGGTATTGGGGCGGCCAGGGCGGTTGGAGCTGGGAGCCCCGGGCTCTCTAGGGATGGGTGGGGTGGGAGTGGTAAGGGAGGGGGGGTGGTGTTAGCAAGTGTTTGCAACAAACCCAGACTTCTCCTGGGCCTAATCCGGGAAGAATAAGAGGATTACAAAGGAACACGTCTCTCCCCCAGTGGTTCTAACAGATGCACCAGCAAGGCTGTGCCTCTAGGCCGTCCTGGGCCTGGCCCTGGGCTAGTGCACAGCTTCAGCCTGGCTGTTCTTACCCTTGACTGCCCACTGCTTAGCAGGAAATAGGGGCAAAGTGGCAAAGTGCATTACTGGCCGGCCCCGCTTCTGTGCTTTGTGGGGTGGTCCTGGGGAGCCCCGAAGGTGGGAGGAGCCCGTGGGAGGTAGAGGGTGATGGTGTCCCAGGGCGACAAGAAAGTCCAGTCTCCCTCTCTCACTCCTCCTCCCCTTCCGACTCGGGAGGAAGGGCCGCAGACCCCCTTGGGAGGAAATTAGCATTTGCTTCCTCCAGCCCAGCCAGAGCAAATCAGCCTTCAAAAGCTGGCCTGCCTCAAGGCCACTCAGCGTGCCCCTTTGTGGCTCCCTCCTTGTCCCCTCTCCCCCTGCCCCAGCTAATTGAACTCTCCTGCCCAGAACGCATGAATGGGAGTCTCCCGAGGCACAGGGACCTGGGGGCGTTGCAGGGATTCAGGATTTTAAAGATGCCCTGCCAATGCCCTCTCCAAACTGGGCACCTTACCTGCTTCTTCGGTCTCTTGGAGGCTCTTTGAGGAGTTTTGGCCCCAGGGGAGTTTAGGCCCAAGGATAGGACAACACTGGCCTCCACCCCCAACTCTGGGGAAATTCAGGCAAACTTGGAAAGCTGAGTGATGGGCGGTACTTGCTAGGGGGTGTGGCTCAGATTAAGCCCCACCCACTGACCACGGGACAATCCCAGACCGCTCTGGGCTTTGGGGACTTCTTGCTCTCCTCTCCTCCCCCAGGCCATCCTGCTCTCAGAAAGGTGGAGAAGAGACTAGACAAATACAAGGTTGATCCAGAGACCCAGGGGCACCCCAAGTCTTGGGGGTGGGGATGTCTCCAGTCAGTCAGATGCTTGGGGAGGGAGGCAGAGGGGGAAGCCCAAAGTGGGCATGGTCTGCACAGGTGGAAGCAGACAACGAAGCTTCAAGAAGGCAAGAAGAGAATAATCATCACCAATGAAGTAGAAGCCAGCATTTCCTAAGCATTTACTCTGAGCGGTGCCGGGCACTTCACAGGGGTGGTCTCCTTTAACCTTCTCTACTACTCTGGGAGGTAGCTGCAGCTGGGTGACTGGCTTAAGAACACCAGCTAGTCAGCTGGCGGAGCTCACCCTGTATTTCCTTGCCATCCACCCGTTGCCAGTCCCCATTCTTCACTCCTTATGTTATTCGACCCTGTCGAAAGCCCCACCTTTTTGTACTCCGTCTTTCTCGGTTTCTAGGACATCACTTTCTCCCTGGCCTCTGCCTACTTCTCTGAGATTCTGTGTGCTTCTTCCTATGGGCCCAGCCAGGTCTCTGGTGCCAGGGTTGCATGTGTGTGTGTGTGTGTGTGTGTGTGTGTATACACACACATATATATATTCCACAAAGTCTCTAGACTACAGGTGCCCTCTGGAGCAGTGTAATTTGGCAGTATTGGTCTCATCCATTGAATGTGCCTAGGGTTCATTCCTTAGCCTGCTCATCTATAACCAGTCTCATTATTTTAAAATTAAAATGTCCCTGATGACTCCCAAATTTATTTCCATCCCTGACAAATCCCATGGCCTATAAGACACATCCGCCTGAATATCTCAACTCAGAAACACAAGAGACCATCAACTGAACTCATGTTTCCTCCAAACTTTCTTCTCACCACAAAATTTTCTGACCCAGGCTCCCAAAGTGGAAACTCCCGGGTCCTCATTGATCCACCTCTGTCCTGACACCTCTCATCCTCCTTTCTGACCAAACCTCCACCACACTGCATTGTCATACCACCTCAACATCCAGTCACCAAGGTGGTTCTGCTCTTAAACCTCTCTTGGGTCAGCATCCTCCCTCATTCCCTAAGTCCCATCATCTCATACTTGACTATTGAAGTTGACTCCTAACAAGTGTCACTGCTCAGTCTTTCTCCTGCTGTCAGAGAGCCCTCTAAACCCAAATCTTCACATAGCAGTCTCCTTGCTTAAAGATTTCTGTGCCATTCCCTCACCAAAACTCATATTACTTGCTCTTCACCTTCCACATTATCTAACTTATCTAAACACTCCTCTTCTTTTTATATTTATTCATTCATTTATCCAACAAATATTCATTTATTTTGGAAACTATTTATTTTCCATCAAAGTTATTTCTATTTTCTGTTTAGGAGATTGTGGAAGAACAGCTTAAGACCACTCAGCGGTAGTGCCTACCCATTCAGTGGCTTGAGCAGTGGGATCTGCAGGCCAGTCCTCAGTGGCGGGCTGAGGGTCCAGTATTCAGTAGGGACCTGCTGGATGGGCACAGAGGGCCCCTGTATGCCTCAGACTCTCAGGTTGAGTAGCAGTAAGTTCAGGAGCTGGAACAGTCCATTCACCCTGAAACTCCTCCTTGGTCACAGCCTTTTCAGCAGCGGCCTGCTCTCCCTTTCAATCTCTGTGTGATCTCTGTAGAAGTAGAGATCAGGCAGACCTCCCATGGGTGTTCACGGGAGATGGTGCCATGCATGTGCAGAAGTTCCCAGGCCAGTATCCACCATATCAGACCTGCTGAGTGAGCTCCTCTGTTATTGCACAGGATGGCAATGTCCACATAGTGCAGAGGAGAGTCTGTGTTACACAGAGCAATGCAGGCAGGTTAACATAAGATGCCTCTGTGAGAGGCTGGTGGCCAGCCCTGGGATAAGTAACCTCCAGAAGACATGGCTCCTGGAAGGCTGCCTGGATCTGGAGAGTGAAGGTTCCAGGAGTGAAGCAGCCAGCAATAGGGGTGGCTCCAGTGACAGCAGCAAACTGCAGCACAGCCTGCTGGTCCATATTCCTGGATGATAGGACACTGACGTGCCATTTCAATGGCAACAATGCATGAGCTGCCAGCAGAAGCTTCTCTCAGGTCCTCTTCAGATTTATAACGTAGATGCCATCACTTTTCCTTTTGTAGATGTACTGTTCTATTTGGAAGTCAAGGCTGGTGCCAACTAAGCGGGCTCCTCCTGAAAAGAATATGAGGACATCCTCCTTCTTCATTTGCAGGACATCAAGGGCTCCAGACATTGTGAAACTTTCCCTTTAAGTTATGGTGGGAACCCAGAACAATGCTGTATGGACCCTTCTATGAGTAGTGCAGAAAGGCCAAAAAATATTTATTTGATGTCAGCTATGAGTCAGGCCATGTGCTCAGTGCTGGGGGAGATAAAAATGAGACAGAGCCTGGCACTGCCTCCAGGGAAGATGGAGTCTAGTCTTCATGCTGTCGCATATGCAATTCTGCCATGCAGATATATCCTTTTCCATCTGGAAAATACCTACTCATAAATAGGAGATCTTATGTTTTCTTCCCACACACCAGTGGATCATCTTGTGCAGCCCTTGGAGTACACACAGTGCACTTTGAAGACACCTGGATCAAGACCCAGGAACAGGAGTTAAATAGTCAGATTTTTTGGTTGTTGTTGAAAGTGACAGAAAATCAACTCAAACCAGAAAAAAAGGGAATTTATTGGCTCATATAACCAGGAAGTGCAGAGGCGGAGCTGGCCTCTGGGACTGAAGGGACATCATTCGTGTTGCCAGAACTCCCTCTGCTCTTCTGCTCAAGCCTTCTGTCCTGATCTCTTTTACTGCAGAGACGGGAAGAGGAGTAGGATGTGGCTGCAGAAATCAGTAGGCTTACCTCTATCCAGACTAGTGATACCCCAGGAAAAAAGCTTTTATGTTCTAGCATCCATGTAAAAATATTAGGGAAGTGTTATGATTGGCCCAACTTGGATCATGTACTCATCCCTGAACCAATAACAGAGGCAGAGGGATAAAGAGCTATGACTGGCTGGGCATGGATCACACACTCATCCCTGTGAACTAGAGGGCAGAGCACTGTGATTGGCAGCCCAGGCAGAACCACATGGAATTGGGGAGGAACAGTTCTCCAAAGGAAACGCAGTGCTGTGACCAGGAGAAGGAGGAAAAGGATGTAGGGCAGACAAAAATTAAAAATGCCATGACAGAGAGTGAGGGGACAGAACTAGATTCCTGATCCAGGTCCTTTCCATTGCACCACACAGCCTTGTAGCTAGATGGTCAAACAGAACATCCCTCAGAGCACAGGTATGATCCTAAAATAGTTCTCCTCGTTCTTGCTCATCCTTGTACAAGAATTGTTAATGGTAGAACATTTCCTCACTCCTGATATTTCTCTCTAGACTTCTTCCAGTCATAAGGGAGTAACAGGGGAAGACTTACCTAGAAAACTGGACAAAACGTATGATATAACAGTTTTTAGACGATAGACAACAGGCAGCACAGGATTGTGATCCTGGAGAGAAGAAAGACAAATGAGGTGAGTCCAAAAGCATCCTGGCTTTCTGCCCGGAGGTGATTTCTGATCTGTGGTGCAGGGATGGGGAACCCAAACAGAGCCTGATGATCTTGTGGAGTTGAGGAGACATAGAACAGAGTTCAGGAAGTTGAGGTGGCTAGGATTTGCAGGGCAGAGTAATGAAGAGAAGAAATCTTTGCAGAGAGCATCTCAGAAATCTGCATAGTATTCACTTGAGTCTTGGGCTGAATACAAATTTGTGCATGTGGTGAGTGAAACTCCTCAAGACTAATCGAAAAACAATGTGCAGGGAAAAGACAATTATGGGAAATTGTAAGACAAAAAGTTCTCAGAGCTCACACAGGATGGTGAATCATTTGAGTCCCTACTAGTCAGGGTGGAAAGACATTGTTGAATATATGAGACATCTGTATATTTGATGAGAGATACCAGAAGGGTCATATTTCTTAGTAGGACTAAACTATCTCTAGAATAAAGGCTACTCTAGTCCTACATTTAAAAAGCTTAAAAATAAGCCTCTAAAATATCATCCCGCTCTTTTAATGGCATGCTGGAGCCAAGTCCAACCCTCTTTAAAGGACTACAACAAAATCCATTACTCAGCAGCATAAATATACATTGTGCAGCATTCAATCAAGAATGAATAGAAATGCAAAGAAGCAGAAAAATGTTACCCATAACTAGGAGAAAAATAAATCAATGGAAATATATTCAGAAATGACAGAGATGATAGAATTAGTAATCAAGTATACTAAAATGTACACTAAACTTACAAATGTACTTATTATGTTCAATGATTTAGAGGAAAAGATGAACATGATAAGGAAAGAAATGGATGATAAAAAGACCCAAATGGAACTCCTAGAGATGAAAAATACAATATTTGAAATGAAAATGTCACTGGATAGGATGAACAGCTAATTAGACACTTCAGAAGAAAAGATCAGTGAACTTGAAGACATAGCCATATGTCTTCATATGCCGAAGTGAAGCTAAGAGAGAAAAAAGATTGTGAAAAAAGTCAACAGAGTCTCAGTGACCTGTGGGCCAATATCTGGTACTCTGACATACATGAAACTGTAGTCCCAGAAGGAGAGAGTGGAGATAGAATAAAATATTTGAAGAAATAATGGGCAAAAACTTTCCAAATTTCATGAAAACTATAAACCCACAGCCCAAGTAGCTCAATGAACCCCAAGCAAGATAAACACAAGTAAGATCACACCAAGGAACATTACAATCAAATTGCTGAAAACCAGCGATAAAGAAAAAATCTTGAAAGCAGTCAGAGACGTAAAGACATATGCACCCAGGAACAAAGATAACGATCACACAGACTTCTCATCAGAAACTGTTCAAGCCGGAAGACAATGGAACTACTTCTTCAAAGTACTGAAAAAAACAACAACTGTTAAACTAGAATTCTCTTCCCAGGGAAAATATCTTTCAAAAAAGAAGGTGAAATGAAGATTTTTTTTTCATGCAAATTAAAGACGATAGAATTTGTTGCCAGCAGATCTGCTCTATAAGAAATGTCATAGGAAATTCCTCAGGATAAGGAAAATGATATCAAGTAGAAACTAGGATCTGCCCAAAGGAATGAAGAGATCAAGAATTGATAAATATATGGGTAAATAGAAAATATTTTTAAAAGATAATTGTATAAAGCCAAAGAATGCTATATTTAGAGATTTATAATACGTGTAGAAAATGTGTGACAACAATGGTACGAAGGATGGAAGGTCAGAATGGAAGTACACTGTTGTAAGTTTCTTATATTATACACGAAATGGTGTAATATTATTTGACGGCAGACTGTGATATGTGATAGAAGCAAGCATATTGTAAATCCTAGAGCAATCACTAAGAGAATAACAAATATGGTTACTAAGCCAATAGCAGAGGTACAATGGAATCTTGATGTTTCCTTCTGTGTGTGGGGATCCCCAGCAGCCTAACGCACCTGGCCTCTCTGCTCTCTCTCCCTCATTCTGCTCCAGGGAATAGTGAGTGCCTTCCCTGACTGGTGAATCAGGCTCAGGTAGCCCAGCCTTTTTCTCTGGGTGCAAGCTACCTGCAGAGAGCACGCATCTCTGCTGTGCCCTTGTGAGTAGGGGAGGCTGGTGATGGTGCAGTGTTGCCTGTGACTTTGTCGATAAGTCTGACTCCTTCTAGGTTTCCATGTTAGGGAGCTCACTTGCCCACAGCCATGAGCTGTGTTCTTCAAAATCCACTTCATCCACGGTAATTGTGGTATTTGGTCTCTGTCTGCCTTGCTTCTTTGTCTAATTTCTTAATTGGTTTAGAAATCGGTATTTATTGAGATACTCCCCCTACCACATACCACAGTGGTGGCTTGCCAGTCATCTCCCTGGCAGAGCAAGGACGCTAGACCCCTCCCCTACCTGCCTTGTGCAGTTGACCACAGGAGCTTGAACACAGACTCTTGGAACAGAGAGGAAGCACTGGTGGACAAGGAGAAGACAGCGTGGGGACTGGAACCCTGGGCTCACAAAGGACTGAAGGTGCCTCAGGTGAGCCTGGCAGAGAGGGAGGGCCTCGGCTCTCCTCCCCTCTCCCTTGCTCAGAATCTCCAATGGCTCCCAGGGCCCCTCAGCCAGGCAAGTTATGGCAAAGGCACAGGCTGGGGGCAGGAGGCCTGGAGTTCTTGCCCAGCTGGGCCACTAACTCACTAGTGACCTTAACCAATTTATGCTTCTCACCCCCGTCTGGCCTTAGTTTCCCCGTCTAAAACCAAAGGGTTATGCTAGACAATATCTAGTCGTGGCTCTTCTGGCCTCTATGGTTTCTGTGTCTAGACCAGAGACTCCAGCCTAAGGCTACAGTCAGGCTTATTTTGTTTTGCCTACACTGTATTTGAATTTTATTTTCCACTTAGTTGCTAACATTGGGAAGATTTCACATACAAATCTGAATTTCTAGCTTCTCTTGAAAAATTCGAAGTCTTCATTGCTCCGTAGAAAGAATATCTGGACTTAAGTGGTGGCTGGCCCCTTTAGGTGTATGTGGCCTCTCCAGGTGACCACAGTCCACCCTCAGCCACTACCAGGCATGCATGTTGCCTGCTGGCCCCTGCAGCACTTGCTCTGGGGCCTCCGCACAGACAGTAGGGAAGCTGCTGTGTGAACCCAGGTCTCTGGACTCCCAGGCCAGTATGATTTCTGCTATACTCTGTGGCCAGTCAGGCTCTGCCCAGATGGGACAAGAGAGGGGAGTGACAATATTTCAGAGCTGCCTGAGTTACATTAAGGGAAGTTGGACTTAGACAGTGAGGGGGGAGAGACGCAGAACTTCATGGGCTCAGTGGGTCCCTTGTGTTCCACTGTGGACCCCAGTGCAGGAAACACAAGCAGAATCAGGAGGTCCCCTGGCCTCTTCCTGGGTCCTCTTCCTCCTGCCCCCACTAGTGGCTGAGCCAAGAGGCTGGAGTTAAAGTCCCTCCCCCACTGACAGATTTACAGATCTTCCCCTTCCCCCCAACAGTGTGGTTCAATCATTGTCAGAGGCACAAGGTCAGGTCACCAGCTGGCTGCCCCACGCAGAGGAGGCCAGTGGTGGTGTTGGGGTGGGGGAGCTGGTGGGGGTCCCCGCCTTCCATCACCACAGCCCCAGGTCCTGCACTCTCCAGCCCTGGGAACCCCTGTTATACTCCAAAAGGCTCCAAGGGATGCTGAGAATCCGAAATCCTTAATCTCAGCCCTGCTAACACCCAGGCCCAGGGAAGGCTCAAGGGCTATGGGGTCAGACTGATCTGGACTTGAATCCTGGCTGCCCACCAGCTATGTCCACCAAGGTAAATTACTGATGCTCTGAGCCTCAGTTTCTTCACCTGTCAGTTGGGGCAAATAATAACCCCTACCTCTGAGGGATGCTGCAAGGATGCAATGACAGAAGGAGCGTGGAATGGCAACACTTGGTAGGCTCTTGATAATTGTCCATTTTCTCTCCCTCCCCTGGGCCCCAGGCAGTTGGTCTTGGGAGTTCTCCACTAAGCGGCTAAGTCTCAGTGTCCTATAGGCGGACACAATTGTCTAGATACGATACACTTTAGCTTTTAGGACAGAAAACTAGAAAGGAGCTTCTACTTTATAATGATTAATTTCTTAGACTAAACACAATTTACAAAGGCTGACCTTGTGCACCTCTCTCAGTCCCCACAGTAATCGTGTGAGAGTGATATAACTATCATCCCCATTTACAGTTGGGAAAACTGAAGGGCAGAGTGGTTCAGTGAGTTGCTCAAGGTCACAAAGCTGTGTGGGAGGTGGTCTCTGTTGTCAGCTTAGGTTTGGTCATGGGGCAAGGCTGTACTCTCCTGAAAACTCAACTAACGTAGTGGGGGAGGGTTGCCATGGCTGAGGGCAGGCTCTGGCTGCCTCCATCTCTCATCCCCCCAAAAATGTGGGGCACTTGTTACCCAGCCCTTTGCTCCACCTGGAATACTCATGCTGAATAGCCACGTCCCTCTCACCTTTCAAGGCCAACAGAAATTTCACCTCCTCTGGGAAGTCTTCTCTGACTTATCTCCCCAGAAGTTTTCTCCTCCTCCGCCCTGATTTCCATGCCACTCCCAGGGACTCACCTCCCGAGCTCGTGGGTTCCTTACCTGCCTGTTCAGTAACTTCTCTTCCTGGGCAGAAGGCTGGATGACAAACCCCTGGATAGTGCCATCCATGCTAAATTGGCCTCAATTCCAACCTCTGTCCTCAGGCCACCCTCTCCCCCTCACCCCAGAGCAGGATGGACAATCTACAGGCTCCAATAAACACGGGTGTAACCCTTTAGCAATATGTATCAAAAGCCTTAACAAGCACATACCTCTGACCTAACAGTTCCACTTCTAGGACATTTTCCTAAAGAAATAATAAAAAGATATACATATAAAAATGTTCATCCCAGTGTTATTTACAAAGGGCAAAAATTGGACACAACTCAAATATCGAAAAGGGGATTTTTGGTTAAATATAATATGATGTTGTGCCTGAATACTCAGAATATACGTAGCAATTAAAATGATGAAGTAGGTCTAGATTTTATTGGCACCAAAAGATGTTCATAACATATTAAGTGTAACAAGGAGATTATAAGACAAAATGTATAGAGTGATTTCTCTCTCTCTCTCTTCACATACGTGTGTGTGTGTGTGTGTGTGTGTGTGTGTGTGTGTGTGGATAGATAGAGAGTGATAGATAGAGATATAATATCTATCAAATGTTAACAGTGTTATCTCTGGGTGGTGAGGTTAATAGGTGATTTATAATATTTTGCTAATCTGTGCTTTTTTGCAGTGAGTTACGTGGGAGATTGAAGAAACAAGAAAAACATTTATTTTAAAGCTGAGCTCCACAGGTTGGGCTCCTGGGGCCTCTCTATGGGCCACCCCCGTTGGGGAGACTGAATGAGGCCAGGTGAGGCCGAGTGAGACTGGGGAAGGGGGGGCAGCAGGGGCAGAGAAACTGGCTCCAGCTCACCTCCAGTCTGGTCCGAGCCAGGCTGAATGACATCGGGTTTGGTCCTTGGCCTGAGTCGGGCACTCAATCTCCAGGAGGGACCTTGTCGGGCCAGGTGATGGTCCCACCCCAGCCTGCACCTGCTCCATTAATCTTCCCTGTCCTGACCTGGCCAACAGAGCCCACTCTGTCTGTTGACCTAAGAGGAGGGTGCCAAGGGCCCAGGGAGGGGCTCCTGCTCCATACCTGCCGTTGCTCAGCAGCTGGGTCCAGATCCCTCGCAGGGGGCCAGGTTTGTCAGAGCTGATGGATGAGCTGCAGGAAGGCTGCTCTCTGTCCTGCCACCATCGCCCCACCTCCCCTGGTCCACACTGCTCCTTTGAGCTATAGTCCCCTAGGCAGGACGGCTAATAAAATCCAATCTGCACATGTCCACGAGCCACACACAGACTACACGTTTCCTCATTCAAACCTTCCCTAAGCCCAGGAACATGGCAAATCAGATACTAACGTTTTTATAGATGAGAAAATGGAAACAATTAGCAATTCAAATGACAAGGTAGATCTATATTTCATTAAGATTGAAAAGCGTTTGTAATATATTAAGTGAAATAAGCGTAGTATGACAAAAGTAGAGTATAACTTTTTCTTCATATATAAAAGTCTGAAAGGATAGTCACCAATTGTTAACAGTGACAGGGCTGGGATTGAACCAGATCGTTGGGCTCAAATCCCATGCTCATTTCACTGCCTGTCATTGCCTCTTTGTCCTGAGGTTCTTCCCTCCTTCAAAGCTCCACCTCCTCCAGGTGGCCTCCTGGGAATCCTCCCCCAACCTGGCTTGGGCCACCTCCATCCTTCTAGAAACTCTCTCCTCTGACAAGCCTCGAGGCTGGGTGCCATGCCCCCTGCAGCGCGTTTGCATCCACCCTGATATCTGTATTCTGAGAGTCCCCCAGCTGGTACCAAGAGGTCTCGCCTCATCTGCCACCCTACTAGATAAGGCCTCCCTCCTTCCCGTCCTCTGGCATCATCCTGATGGCGCCAAGTGGAAGACTCAAAGCTCGCACATGCCATTCAAAAGAAAGGCCCACAGCTCCTCGCTTAAATTCCGTTTATTCTTCTTTTGCATGCAATCCCACTGAGCTTGGACAACTGGCTCCCCAGGCCATACATGATGGGGGCAGCAAACTAGAAAGTGGATGGTCAGCTGCCAGAGCCAGGCAATCTAGAGTAGCTAAGGACCAGGACAGCAGAGAGAAGAGCTCAGTCCCCGCAGCAGTCCAGAGTCATGTGACGGAGAGGTGAGAACATCTCTGGGGCTCCGGGAGTGCATGGAACTGGGCCACAAATGACATTTGTCATGGCTCCCTGATCCTCAGGACAGGTGGGCGTGGGAGCTGACATTTGCTGAGCTTTGACGTCTGCCACACGCTTGACGGACGGCACGTGCTCTGTGTAAGGAGGCGCAGAAGATGCAATATTTTTTACAAAGTATATTAATTTCCTGGAGTTGTCATAACAAATTATCACAAACTGGGTGGCTTAAAACACAAATTTATTCTCTCACAATTCTGGAGGCAAGAAGTCTGAAATCCAGGTGTTGGCAGGGCCCTGCTCTCTCCTAAGGCTCTAGAGGAGAATCCTTCCTTGCCTCTCCCAGCTTCTGGTGGCTCCTGGCATTCCTCGGCTCGGGGTTACATAACTCCAGTCTCTGCCTCTGTCTTCACGTGGGCTTCTCTGTGTCTCAGTGTCTGTTTCTTCTTCTTGTCTCTTATAAGGACTTGTCACTGAATTTAGAGTCCACCTAATTCTGGATGATCTCATCTTCAGACTCATAACTTAATTACATCTGCAAAGGCCCTTCTTCCAAATTAGGTCACATTTACAGGTTCCTGGCGGGCATATCTTTTTTTGGGGGGATGGGGTCATTGTTCAACTTACTATGGAGAGATTCTTATCTAAAATATTTACAAATTTTTTAAAAGTACCACCTTAATGTTTAACCAAATAAACCCCAGTTTCTGGTAAATGTTTTTATACAGAAAAGCTTATTTCTTGAGCAGGTCAGGTGCTTAAGGCCTGGATCTACCTTGAATTCCCAGAGAAGCCACCACAGAGCTCAGGGCACATGGGAGGAGCCCGACCAAGCCGAGTGCGATGGACTGGTTCCACTTCCTTTATATCCCTTCCCCAAACCCTGAGTGGTACAGTGGGAAACTGGAAAGGGAAGAGGACAGGTCATCAGCCTTTGAGTTGAGAGGTGGGAGTTCAAGACCCCCCTGCTCCTTGCTCCCTGACATCTCAGCCTGACACTGCCTGTACCACGCCCTTCTGATCCAAGCTGGCCTGGCCACGCTCTCTGCTCAGATGTTCCCTGTGAAGGAAGCCACTCCTGCCATCCTTTCAAAGGCATATTTTAAAATTGAAATACCACTGTATTCATTAATTAAAACTTTCAAATGATAACATTTCCCTGTAGTTAGAAACTAGTACAAGCTCAGTGCAAAATGTAACAAGATTTAGAAATGAAAGAAAATTCTGCAATCGCATTATCTAGTCAATAAATTGGTGGATATCGTCCCAGATTTTTTCCAGAGCATAAACATACATATATTTTTTGTGCAAATAGTTTCATACTGTACCTCTAAAAAATGTTTGTCATCTTATTATCCAGGTTTTATAGATATTTTGTGGTGGAATGATCTGCAAGTTTCCCTGTCCACCATCTTGCTGAAAATCCAGGGTTTTTATCTGCTTAGCTATATATTGTGAACATTTCCCCATGTTAACAAGCATTATTTTACAACACAATTTTCAGTGGGGCATAGTAGCCCATTGAGTGAATATATAAATAATCTGATCTGTCCTCTGTGGTTGAACATTTCCTTTGTGTCTAATTTTTTACCATTATAACAATGATGTTATGGATATCTTTGTCGAAACATTCTTAGGCAATTTCTGATAATTTCCTTGGGAGGAATTTCTGGGCCAACAAGTTTGACTATTTTAAGACATTTGATAATACCGCTGACAAGAAAGGATGGGTCAATTTGAAAAATAGTTACAGTAATATCTGGACATGAGAAAGAATTTTAAAGTAGAGAAAGACAACAATCGTGACAACAGTGACAACAGCTGGCATTCACTGATGGTCTCATGCAGTCTCCTGCTTTTATATGTTATTATATTGTATGTGGTTATACTTACTGTATACTGTATTACACTGTAGATCCTATATTTAATCTTCATAACTATCCTATGAGAGAAGTGCTATAATTATCCCTATTTCACAAATGACGTTGAGGCTTAGAGAGGTTGCCTAAGGTCACCAAGCTGGTAGGTGGCAGATCGGTAATCTAAACCCGGGGAGCCTGACCCCAAAGCTGTGCTCTTGACCACGTGACTGCTACGACCTACTAAAGAGGTAGGCGGCTCTCTCCTCTCCATGGAAAGCTTGGAGGAGAGACATGAGCTGCAGTGAGATTAGGCTATGGTGTGTGGGCTGGACCAGAGGGAGAGGTGACAGGGAGGCTCCAGGCAGGGACCTCTGTGTGGCTGGGGCACCAGTGCAGTCAAGAGTGAAGGAGACAGCAGGGTGGGAGAGGCTGAATGGGTTCCACAGACATCGCAGAGTAGAATCCGCAGAATCCACAGGGCCGAAGTGAGGCTGGCACCCAGGTTTCTAGCTTAGGCAGGTGGGTGGCTAGTGGCTAGTGGTGCCATTCATAGCAGTGGAGCCTCAAGTTGGTGGCCTGGGCCAGGTCACAGAGGACTGAGGGTGTGCTTGTGAATCTGACCCGCCCCCCCTTCTCAGGCCCATGTAGCTCCATGACCAGAGCCTACCCCTTTTTTCCTGTCACTTACTCAGGGCCTGGGACATAGGCGACACTCACTGAGGACTGAAGGAACCAGTTGTTGTTAGTGCCGTGGAGTTGATTCTGACTCCTAGCAGTACACTCTGCTGAAACCTGTCTCCCACGGTGACCCTGCTGGTATTTGAAATGCCAGTGGCATAGCTTTCAGCATCACAGCAACACACAACCACTACAGTATGACAAGCCACGGTAGGACAACCGACAGATGGGTAGCGTGGTTCCCTGATTGGGAAATGAACCCTGGCCACGGTGGTGAGAGCACTGAATCTTAACCACTAGACCACCACAAGATCCCCTGTAAACCCTCCTGCTCCTCTAACTCCCATGTTGTGCCAGATGAGATGCCCATTGCCAGCTCCCTCCCTGCTCTATTTGCCCTGCCCCTGGAGGATGGTGGGGAGGGGGGGAAATGTCTCTCCTTTCCCCCCAGCATTGATTGTCTTACAAGGGGAAATTGCTGTTAAGGGGTCTGACTGCTAAACACACACTCCTTTCTTACCTACCCTCCCCCGGATGTCCCCTGGTAATACCCTGCGCCTGGCAACAAAGCCATGGCCCAGAAGGTAGCTGAAAAGAGGTCCAAAGAGTAGGGGGCAGCCTTGAGCCCACATTTCTGCAGTTCAATTTCATTAAAAACATCACCACCACCACTGAATGCCTACGATGAGTTAAGCATTCGAGCGTCACAGCGGTGAACTGGACATGGCCTTGCCTTCAGGCTATGACCCTCGGCCCAGACAGTTAAGAGTCATAAAAGGGGAATAAATTCAGTGCCACGGGGACAGAGGAGTAGCCATCAACCCTGCGTGGGGGGTCTAGCCTGAGAAGCTGGGACACTCGGCTCTGGACCCTGCTCCGCCACTAACTCTGTGTGACCTTGGGCCAATCTCTTCCCCTCTCTGGGCTTCAGTTTCCATGGCTGTGAAGCCAAAGGACAAGACTCAGGGGTCCCTGAGGCCATTTCCAGCCAGGGCATGAGGCAATTCTGTTCTTCCATCCCAAGTCCTTTTTAGCTGCTGCTGTCTTTTTGCTCCCACTTTTTAAAAGCAATGAGTGAGAAGATGCTGGCTGGGGGCGAGGGTCAGGGACTGTAAAGAAATTCCCAGACTGGTCTGTTGCTTTTTTTGTGTGGACGGAGGAACTGGGGAGTGCTGGGGGAGGGCGGAGGGGAAGGACAGGGATGGATGAGGAGGAGAGCGGAGGGTGCACGGAGGAGACAGAAGAATGAAATAAAGGCAATCCAACAAAAGGAAGTGAGAAGTGAGTGACAGGTCTGCGGCTGCAGGCCCGAGGCCGGCCAGGCCTTTAGGGGGAAGAATGGAGACAAACAAGCTGGATTTTCATGCTTGGTGGATGGTGAATGAAGAGCATATTTTAAAACCCTATCAGGAACTCTTTGGATTATCATTAGATCTGGGGAGGGGAAAAAGACGGAGGGAGGAGACTGCTGAATTTGGTCCCCTGGGTGTGAAAAGCTCCTGATTCTCTGCTGGCGGCTGGGGGGCTTCGGCTGGGGGGCTTCGGGCCCTCTCCTCCAAGGTTTCCGTAAATTATTTGTTATTTCAAGGCCCTTGAAATTCAGTGGCGGGCTCTCCCTGCTCTCAGTGGGTGACACCACACTGGAGCTAGGAGGAGGAGGGAGGGCTGGGGTGGGACCAGGTTTCTAGCTCCTTGTAGGGTGACCAACCATCTGGCTTTGCCGGGGACAGAGGACTCTCAGAGAGAAAGCTGGGAAAGTCTTGGACAAACCAGGATGGTTGGTCACCAGACTTTAGGGCAGGGCTGGTGGGGAGGGAAGGGAGGAGATTGACTTGCCCAAGGCCAGTCCCACCAAGCCGTGGAGTCAAGGCTGGCCTGGCCTTGGTCTTGGCCTTGGCCCTGGCCTCCAGCAGATCTGGGAGAGAGAAGATTCCAAGATGGGAGGTTTTCTGTTTGTTTGTACATTTTTGTAAAAGATGACTGGAAGTATTTGAATATGACTGGATATTAGATTATGCTACAGAATTGTTAATTGCATTAGGTATAAAAAATGGCTTGGTGGTCATTTTTTTTTAAAACGTCCCATCATTTAGAAATGAACACTGAAGTATTTACAAGTGGGATTATAGATATCTGGAATGTGTTTTAAAATATTCCACACACCAAAATAAAAGTGTGTGTGCAGGATGGGGGTTGGGGCAAATAGATGAAACAAGGTTGGCCATGAATTGATGGCTGCGGAAGCTGAGTGACGGTGCATGAGGACACGTCATTCTATTCTCCCTACTTTGTGCATGTTTGAAAATGTCCAAGGGCCGGCCCCGTGGCTTAGCAGTTAAGTGCGCGCGCTCTGCTGCTGGCGGCCCAGGTTCGGATCCTGGGCGTGCACCGACGCACCGCTTCTCCGGCCATGCTGAGGCCGCGTCCCACATACAGCAACTAGAAGGATGTGCAGCTATGACATACAACTATCTACTGGGGCTTTGGGGGAAAAATAAATAAATAAATAAAATTATAAAAAAAAAAAAAAAAAAGAAAATGTCCCAAATCAAAACTTGTGAAAGGAAAAGTCAGTGGTGCCATGTAGCAGGGGTTAAGAGAAGCAGCTCTAGGTCAAGGGGGCCTGGGTTCAATCCACTGCACCTTTTAATGGGTAACTTTAACGTGTTCCTTCTTTGCTCTCAGCCTCAGTTTCATCATTTCTAAAATGGGAATAATAATTCTGATCTCATAGACTGATTAACAGAAAGCACCAGGACTGTGCTTAGACATAGCAAACCCTCAGTAAAAGTCAGTTGCTGTCAGAAAAGGGAGATTTAGTGGGGGAGGGGAGGATGCCCTTTCAGCCCAGGGAACCCTGCAGAGCTTTGATCCTGGGGGTGTGGGTGATTTCCTGGAATAAGTCTTTCCTGGAGAGGTTAGCTACTGGGGCTAGGCCTAACCTAAACAACGAACCCAGATGGACCGCCTCCCTTCCCATGCCCTTGGCCTCCCTGGAGCACCCTGCCTGCCCCTCTCTTCTCTCAACCTTCTGTGTTTGGCAGAGCTTGGTGTTCTCCCCACCTCCTCCAGGAGGTCTCAGTGCTGTGCTTGTGTCTTCACGCCTTCGTCTGACCAGTTTTCCTCTGGGCTGTGTCAGTCAACCATGAATTGCAAGAGGGCAGGCCTTCGTCTCCTTCTGGGGTCTCCCTCACAGGCTAAGCACAAGAAAGCATGAGAATATGCTAGTTTGCATGTAGGGACAGCACACACACTCAGGCACACATGCACGCACACACACAGAGGCATGTGCACACACACATGCAACTTTCAGGCAGGTATGTTGGCACCTGCTCAGGAATGGGATCAGCAGCAAAGAGGTCAGAAGGCCTAAAGACACAAGGAGAAGAGGACAAGGGGGCCTGGTCTTGCTGGTCCAGGGCTTCATGGTGCAGAGCTGAGCAGGGCTGTGAGCAGCAGAGGCCGGGGGCCATCAGCACCTGGGGCCAGGTCCACTGCTGAGGTCTGTTTTCTCTCTCCTGGGAGAGAGAAGTGATGAGGCACTTGCCTCCATGCCAGGGGACTGTACCAAGAGACCTGGATGTTGGAGACCAAGAGACCAAGAGTCCTGCCAGACCACGGCCACTATTGGTGGTGCAGCGGCAACAAGGATGGAAACAATAAAAGCCACTATTTACTCTGTGCCTGGCACAGGTGCTGAGCACCTGTCTTGTGTTATTTCATTTAATCCTGACAATTACCCTATGAGAGAGGTAACATTGCACCCTTCTATAGTTGAGGAAACTGAGGCTCAGAGACTCTAGGTCACTAGTTGAAGGTCACACAGCTGGGAAGGGCAGAGCTCAGGTTTGAACCCAGAGTGTCAATCTTCAGAGTCAATGCTGTCAGCTGCTACACTCTATTATGCAGTTTATGCTGAGCAAAAAAGGATACTGGGGAAGGATTTATGGTTGAAATTGGATGATGTCTAGGATTTGCTTCACAATAATCCATGGAGGTAGTGCAGGGCGAAGTGGGAAGTTGTGTGGGTGAAATATAATTGGCTCTGAGTTGATAATTGTTGAATCTGGGTGATGGATACATGAGAATTCATTATGCTCTTCTCTTTATTTTTGAAATTTTACATAATAAATTTTACTGGCTCTGGGTCCTACCCTGGCTATACCATCACTGGGTGACCTTGAACATGTTGCTGACCCTCTGTATGCCTTCATTTCCCTACTAGGCCTTGCCCCATCAGTTCCAACTCATTGCAGGATTGCAATGCTGCTCAATCTATGTCCAGGGAATAAAGGTTGTCACATTTGGATCTGCCAAGACATAAGTCTCCTATTTCTAAGGGCAGCCATGGACCCCTTCTAACTGAAGATCACTCTTTGCTTCCCACTTTCCAGAAAGAGTCTGGCAGAGCTGCCTGTGTGTTTGGTCTGTGTCTGGACTCCTGGAGTGGAAAATATAAGTGTGTGTGTATGTGTGTGTGTGTGGTAGGGAATGTGCATTGCACTGCTCACTCCACCTGTGTGGGTCTCCTCTTCTCTTTCAAGTCACCACCTGTTCATTCCTGGTTCAAAAGGGGCCTTGGGGCCCCAGGCAGAAGGGTGGTGCCCAGACACTGGGGGAGGCAAATGAGGCTCTGGGCCTCCCAAACACTGAGGATGATAAATGGGGTCCGAGTCTTTCAGGCTTCATTATAGAGTCGCCATGGGTTTGCCCAAACCATGGCAACCGATTCAAGCAATGATTAACCTAATAAAGCAGAGGCAAAGGGGAAAAAGATGCATTCAAGACCCCAAGTCAAGCCCTGGTTCTCTAGAGGCAGTAAATTTCCCTTCAGTGGGTGCGGTGTCCAGGCCCCAGACATCCTAAATCTCTGCCTCTGAGAGTGGGGGTGGGGAGGCCTGTGAAAGCAGTAAATGGATGTCAGAGATCAGCGGAGGTGGCTTAAATGCTCACTGAGTGGTTCCCCCCTCCTGGGCCCTTCTTGGAAGGCAACCCAGTACTGGGGTACATCTGCTTTAGCCCCAGGAGTCAAATCACCTGGGCTTTTTCCTTTTGAACCCTGGTATGTCTATCTCTCTGTCTCTGGAGTGTGGAAAGCAGGCAGCAAAGATTCTGCTACTGCCAATGTGATGGGCAGCCTCTAAGATGGCCCCAATGATCCCTGCCTCCTGGTATACGTGCCCTTGTGTAATCCCCTCCCCTTTGCTGTGGGATAGATTTAGTAACTTCTTTCTGGAGTATAGAATGTGGCAGAGGTGATGGAATGTCACTTTCGAGATTAGATTACAAAAAGACCGTGGCTTCTGTCTTGGGTGTCCCTCTATTTCTTGTTTGCTTGCATTGAAGGAAGCCAGTTGCTATGTTGTGAGCTGCCCTATGGAGAGGCCCACATGGCAAGGAACTGAGGAAGGCTTCTGGCCCAAAGCCACTGAGGAACTGAGGCCCTCAGTCCAATGGCGCTCAAGGAATTGAATCCTGCCAACAGTCAGGTGAGTAAGCTTGGGAGTGGATCCTCCCCCAGTCAAGCCACCAGATGAGACCACATTCCCCAGTGACACTCTGACTGCAGCCATGAGACACGTAGAGCCAGAGGCACCCAGCTAAGCCATACTTGGATTCCTGACCCACAGAAGACCCACACAATAAATATTTCTAGTTTTAAGTAGTTAAGTTTTTTTGTAATTTGTTAAGCAGCAATAGATAAGTAGTACAGCAGAGGTAGTTTAGCTGGTGATGATGTTAGGGTAGCAGGAGCCTCAGTTTATTTCCATAGTTAACAGGCTGGGTGCTTGGGCAAGTCACATCACCCTTCCCTGGTTGATGTGGGTGAGTCAGTCTCGGCCCATGCCTCCTTCACTAGCCATCTGTAGGCATAAGATGGAGGTGCGGTGGCTACAATAATGAGTTCTGCTTCAAATTGCTGGCAAGCACATGAAGTGTATGGACATATCTGTCACCTCATTTGAATCCTCGTAAAACCCTATGAGGTAGGTGTGGTTTTCTCCATTTTTATAGGTGGGCACACTGAGGCTTGGAGAGGCTAAGTAACTTTCACAAGGTGATAGAATTAGGAAGTGCTGGAGTTGAGGTAGATGCCAAGCTCCATGCTCTAATGGACCATCGCATGGGGGGATCACCCACACCTGACTATTGGCATTGTTACTAGTGCTCTCAGAAACAATGATACTGTTGTGATAACCCAGTCTCGCCTAGTCAGATGGGGCATCTTCTAAACAGATCATAGGAGACAAGGAAAGGTTATTTTGGTGCAGAAGAGGGTATGAGGCAGGAAGGGTAATGAGTCTCTATGTAAATTATTCATTTATTCTATAAATATTCATTGGCCTTTATGTGGTAGCCAGTCTGGGGAAGGATAGAAATTTCTAAACAAATAATTGAATTTTCTTTCATTCGTTTAGTCAATTCACTTACTCAGTTCATTCCAAAAACATGTGGCATATGGTTGAAAATGAGTGCTCATTGGAGACATGAAGATGGACACAGCTCCTGACCTTGAGAAGATCTCAGAGACCAGTGGAGGGTGCAGATGAACAAACAGATAATTACAATGCTACTGGAAAGTGCAAAGATATTCATATGCTCAATATATTATGGGAGCAGGAGTAAGGAGAGAGGAACAGTTCAGAGAAAGCTTCTGGGAAGATGTCTGTGTTGGAAATTTGGGGAGGGTAAGAGGGAAAGAGAGTTTGGGCAGAGAGAGCAGTGTAGGAAAAAAGCACGCGAGGGGTACCTGAGTGTGTGTGAGAGGAAGACTTCAAGCAGTCAGTATTTCAAGAGGGTTAATGTCAAGACAAGCAAGGCATTGTGGAAAAGAGGCTGGTGCAGCAGGACTCTGGGTATAGGCATAAGTGATTGATGATGATAAAAACAAAAAATAATAGCATGTATAATGTAGTTTAATCCTGACAACAATCCTGTGGTGGAGACTGCTCATTACCCACCAGAATCCATTCTTCACTTCTTCCTATGCACACAGCCCCTTGTCTAGTTAGGTGAGGCCATGTGATCATGTTCTCTGTGTGAAATGTGAGCAGAAGTGAAATGTGCTGCTGCTGAGTCTAAGCTTTAAGACTGTGGGTAAGGCTCCTCCATGCCTTATTTCCCCTTCCCACTAGCTGGGACGCATGACAATGCAGCCTCAACCACGTGGATGGCAACGACAAGGACCTAGGAGCTGGTGGAGGAAGAAGATGGAAGAACCTAGGTCTCTGAATGATGTCATGAAGCAGAGCTACCCAGCCACTTGGAATGCTCACCTCAGATTGAATTATTGGTGAGCTCATTATAGCAGCCTGGCTTTACTCTAACTTAAACCCTAAAAGGTAATATTATTATTCCAACTTTACAGATGAAGAAATTGAGAGAAAGGTTAAGGAACTTGTTCATGGTCATACCGACAGTTAATGAACCAGCTGAGGATTGAATCTAGATTCATATCACTTTATAGCTCCCATTACACCATCCTTCCCTGTTGGAACATGGGCTTTATCCCAAGGATAATTGGAAACCACTTGAAGATTTTAAACAGGAGAGTGACAATGACAATGTTATACTTGCATGTTAGAGGGGAACTCTGGCTGCAGCATGGAAGGCACAGTGAAAAGTTTTGAAATTAGAGGTATGGAGATCAGTTAGGCAGTCTCTCCATTTGAGGGATGAAAGCCTGAACTAGGGCAACAGTCATAAAGAGGTAAAGGAGAGGCCAGATTCAAGAAACAGTGAGAAGGACAAATCAGCAGGACTTAAGGGTTAATTGGATTTGGGTAGTGAGAGAGAAGAGTGAAGAAGAACCCTAGATTTTTAGTATGGATAACTGGGTGATGCTACTTAGTGAGATCAGGAACAGGAGGCAGCATTAGTTTGGGGTTAGGGTAGAGGAATTCCATTTTGGACATGTCTTGTTTGGGGTGCCCGAGGGATAATCCTGGAGCTCAGGAAGGGTAGATCTAAGCTGGGGAGGGTTGCCAGGAAGCAGTGGGTGGCCCTGGGCCTTTGTACCAGTTTGCACTGCACAGAGGTGCCGAGGAAACTCAAATTCATACAAAAGCACCCTCCCCCCCCAAAAAAAAACCCGGGAGAATTTGAGACAAATGAAGATGCTAATAATAATAATTACCATTTATGGTGGCTTAGCCTTCACTAGAAAAGCAAGCACATTTAGTCAGCCCAATTAAGTGGCTACTACTTATTGTCCCAACTTCACTGGTGAGAAAAATGAGTGTCAGAGAGGCAAAGGAGTTTAACTGAAAATCATCAGTTAGTGGTTGTACCAGGTTTTGAATCCATGTCTGTGTGATTCTAAAATAGGTGTTCTTAGCCACTCTTGCCATCCTGTGTCTGCATTCGGAGGACTTCCTTTTGCCTTTGTTCTTTGAATAACTAAAACTTCATTGTAACCCAAAGAACGAGACCCCTGCTGAGGGCAAAGTTCCAAACCAGTTTTCCCAGTTAGAGCTGCTGCAGCTTAAACTTCCAATGTTGTTCCACTTCAGACCTCTCAGGTGCTGTCAGAAATTCCTAACCTGGGCATTCAATTCTAGCTCCAAAAACAAGGGGGTGTTTTACCGCCTAGAGACAAAAGGGCCTTGCTAGGGTCACACAGTGAGTAGCAACAGAGTCCATGCTTTCCCCACCACATCAAGAAAACCTGACAGCCTTCTGGGTCTACATGTTGACAGCGGGCTCCCTAGGTGGGCAGACGAGGTTGATGGGTGGCTTTCTGTACTCAGAACGCCACGTTCCCAGGAGCCTCGCTCTCTGAACCAATGCGGTCATTTCAGCACCATGGTCAGGGGCGCGCCAAAGCCTTTCAGGACCCGACCGGGTTAGCCAGGCAGGCGGCATCTCCGTCCACATCGGCCCTGGCATCCTGGAAGCAGAGAGCACAGACAGGAGCTTGGAACCTCACCTAGGGGTCCAGATAGCGGCCAAAGCGCAAGGGAGCCTCTTGGCCTTACAAGACCCGGAGGACCCGGCTCGAACCAAAGCGCAAACAACTAACGACTGCCCCGGCACAGAGGAAAGAGCTCTAAATTGAGCCAGGGTCACAGTCAGAGCTTGCTCCAATAACTCACCGAAGGTTGAGGGCCTTGGGCAAGTCACCTACTTCCAAGACTCTGGGTCTCTGTTTCCCTGAGTGTGACCATCCTGCCTTGCCCACCTCAATAGCTACAGGAGGGTACCTGAGAAAAGAAGTGTCCTGCCTCAAGGTTCCCACCGTCTATGCTCTCTGCCTTTGAAGGCACAGCAGGTGGGTAAGGTTAGCTAGCGGCCTCTCACTACTTTTCTTGAGCGCCGTCTGCAGGTATTTTAAAAAGGGGGGAGGGGGAAAGGAACACAAGAGAGAATATTAATTACATGATGGTAAAAATGTAATTATAATCTACCCAGCATTTGTTCTTCTCCACATTCTCAGCAAAATCAGCACCCCCCCCACACACACACACACTCCCCACACTGTCCCTAGTGCCAGGGCCTGAAGGATCTTTTCCACCGCTTCTGGTCGTGGGGGGCTGTAACTCCAAACACTGTAAGCATGACCTTCTCTTGGGTGCTCAGAAATCCAATGAAAGGGTGTAGGGACTCCCTCCAACTTCTTATGTGAATTAGCTGAGGCTCAGACTTGTCCAAGGTCACACAGCCGGGTAGAATGGCCCGTGGAAGAGAGGAGGGGCAGAGTGCGGCTGTGGGGTCGCGTGCGTCCACGGCCCAGCCTTCCTTTGTGCCAGCCCAGAGGCCTGGCTCCCAGACATTAGCATTCCAATGGCCCTGGGACGCTTTGTCCTCCGACTGTGGCTGGCTTGGGGGTGGAATGGGATGGGGGCAGGGCACCATAAATCTACCTGCTTGTGTGTGTGGATGGGGGTGTGAGGGGGTGGCGCAAGATTCATGTGCTGTTTTTCTGGAAGCCAGGCTTGGGCTCAGACAAAGGCAGAAGAGGGGGAAGAAAGACGTTCAACTGGAGCGTCTTTCCTGCTCCCACTTGGGACCCTGTCTCAGTTTCAGGGAGCTGGGGCGCAGGCAACGACCTCAGACAGCAGGCGGCTCCGTAGCCATACAAGGCCGGGTGCAGTGGGCAGGGGCAGACTTCCAGCGGAGATTGCCAGCAGGCTGGCTGATTTTAGAAGCCGCTGAACGCAAAATGCCCATGTGGGGTGCGGGGCATGGTGGTGGTGATGCTAGGCTAGTTGTGTGCGCCACTCACAGAAATGTTTCCCAGCCATTCCTGGTGAGAGGCTCTTTGGAAAGAGGCAAGGAAGAGGTTTCCCTCCTCAATGCGATTCCACACATTGCTGGAGCTCATCTGGGCACAGGAACCCTAAATTTTGCAATGATTGAACCAAACCCTAAGTTTTCCTCTGCCTCCTCCTAACTTGGAGAGTAGAGTTGACAGAAGCTCCAGAGTTAAATCCCCCCCAACACAAGGTGGCAGCCCAGCAGTTGAGTTGGTTAAACTTTTTTTTTTTAACTCGTTGGGCGGAGGACCAGTCTGTGTGTGTTGGATGACTAATGGCTCCTTAATAAACACCCTTGAAAGCAGGAGACAGACTGGGCAGTGGGTGCCTCCACCTGCAAGGCAGTGCCAACAGACACTCTTCCAGCTTCAGGGGGTCATTTGCACCAAGGGAGCCCCTTGCCTATTTGAACAGTACTTCCCACAGCCTTTCACAGGAAGAATGATCTTTCTGCTTAAGGAATTCCCCTCCAAACCTTTAATCCTGGCCCAATTGCCACAAGCTTCCCAATCCAGCCCCAGGTAACAGTCCCACCATCTATCCTGTGGCTCGTACCTCCACCCAGCACCAAATTTTTTCACCTTGAAAGATTTTGTCTATATACTTGCTACTGTACCAGGAGAACAGAGATGGACTTTCCTACTTTTTCTGTCTGTCCACACCCCTCCCCCCAATGTCCACCAAGTAGCAGGCGCTGGCTTGGTCTGTGCAACACTTAGCTGCTGACACTTGCCCCCAGGTGGTGCCCCAGGTGGAAAGTTGGCTGCCGCAGAGGTTACCAATAACGCATTAATCTCCTCCTCCCAGATTAAAGCAGTGAAATGAAACAACACCTTCCTTCATTCGTTTGTTTACCGCAGGCCCCCTCCCGCCCCCAAACCCAGCCCCTGATAACTGAGATATAGCTCCTCCAAGCTACTTTTAGGAACCTGGGAGTAGAGGAAAGAGGAAAAGTTCAGTCTGAAGAGGGGAGGGCATAAGAGACAGTCACAGAGGCGTTAATGCCTGCAAAGCCCCCGCCTTTGCGCTCTAAGGAGCTGGAAAGGGGGTCCTGGCCCCTGACCGTGCCTTGCCCCACTAGGGCTGGCTCCATTCTTCCCCTGGTGCCCCGGGCTAACCAAGGAGGCCTCTGGGATTCAATTCACAGAGTAGGCCCACTCTCCGTTTTCCTGTTCCCCAGCGCCAGGCAGACTCTGCGGATTCTTACAGCTTGGACCTGCTTCCCGGAGGTCCTGGGGGTCCCGGAAGCCGTGGAAGGGCGCTCCAGCAGCATCCCTGGGACAAGTTTCAGTCCCCGCCGCACACCAGTCCTATTCTACCTTGGGAGAAATAGAGAACGCGTGGCTGGAAACCTTGAACAGTATCTTTATAAGCTTTCAATCAAGGCTGCCGGGTGTCTGGGGATGCCACAGATTCCAGCCCGACCCCCCACCTTCTCTGCTCCCTGCTGCTCAGCCCCACAAATCATGACGCCGCGGTCCCAGCGCCGGTGCCTAAAGTGCGCTCAGAAGATGTATTAGGTCTCTAAGCACTTTGGGAAAATTCCTGGGATGCCCAGCCCGCCGGTGGTATTTCGGAGGGCCCTGACCCTGCAGCCGGGATGTTACTCCTTTCCTTACTCAAATGCAACCAAATCCAGGCTATTGGCATAGAGGCTAGGGCCAGCAGTGCCAGTGAGCGGTCCTACTTGGAGACTTATCTTTCTTCTAAACCACTGTTTGGAATAAGACAAGTCGCTGCCCCATAAATAAAAAAGGGAGGCTGAATCAACGATTTCTTAAGAGCCTTCCGGCTGTTACTTTCCAAGAGTGTATAGCTGACTTGCCCTTGGAACGCAATCTTCCCGGCCTCCAGCCTAGCGCTACAGTCTCTTAGTCCAGGCCCAAGGAGGGTCCCCACACCCGCACAAAGAGTCTCATCCCTCTACTTGGACAGAGCACCCCCTACTCCCCCCCCAACATAACCCACCCTCCCCACCCCACCCCCGCTGCCTCAGAGGCTGTTCCTCCTCTCCACACAATCGAGTTACCCTGCTCAGTCTTCTTGAGGGTCCTTTTTTATTCGCTCAAAATCTCATTCACCAGTCGCTAAATAATCTATGTACAAAATATAGACTTTTCCCTCTGTGAAACCTCATCAATAAATACGACTGTGTAATACAGGGAAGGGGATCATATAATTTACCATACCAAAATTCATTTTGAAAGATATCATATAATTTACAAAGTGATTTTTTTTTTTTTTTAAGACAAGGGCTGTCCGGGACTCAGGGGGGCGGGGGAGGCGCACCTGGAGCCGGTTGGCGCTTTCTCAGTTTACAGCCTGGTCTCCCGCCCCCAGGAGGGCAATGGCTCCGAAGGAAAGTGCATGAGGAGAAGGCAGAGGATCGCCTTCGTGGATTAAGGCAGAGTGGAGCGGCCTGAAACCCGGGACTTGATAGGGACCAGAGGAGAAGGTCAGCGGCGTTTCTGGAGAAGAGACCCTGGGCGAGGGGAGCAAACGCTGAGAGACCAAACATTGGATTAAATCTCATTGGGGGAGGAGAGGTAAGAGACAGACGGACAGAACAACAGACAGACTTGAGCGAGGGTGGGGTGGTGGGAGACGGTGGGCATTTCTGGCTGTGTAGTGCTATCATTCTCGTCTTCTTTGCACGAGATATTGGGGTGGCCGCAGGGAGGGGGCCTAAAAGGCGCGTAGCCTGCAATGCCCATTTGCGCCGGCCGCGGCAGAGGGTTACAGTTGGCGCGGCGCAGAGAATCAGGGGATTGAACCCGCCTGCCACCTTTGCAGGCGCCTGGGCCCGCCGAGGGTCAGCGAGCCAAAGGCAGGAGAAGCAAGTTCGCGTGAGGGCCGCCGCCGCGCACCCGGGACGGCCTCCATCCCTTCCCTCTCTCCCAGCACCCACCGCCTAGCGGCCGACTGGCTCCTTCACAGAAAGTCTGAAAAAGCCAGGGCGCCAGGGCGCAGGCAGGCAGGGGAGGCAGGCGCCAGCAGCCCGGGGCACTCCTCCAGGGAGGTGGCGGGGCTCAGGCTGCCCGCCTGGGAGACCGGGGAGTAGAGCGAGCCGTCCGGGCTGCCCAGCTCCTCGCAGGCCGGCGCGGGCGGCTCCAGCCCGTAGAGACTGTGGTCGGCTATGCGCAGCGTCTGCGTCAGCGCCCAGATGTAGTTGTGGGCGAAGCGCAGCGTCTCGATCTTGGTGAGCTTCGCGTCGTCGGGGAAGGTGGGCAGGACGCCGCGCAGCGCGTCCAGCGCCGAGTTGAGGTTGTGCATCCGATTGCGCTCGCGGTCGTTGGCCTTCTTGCGCCGGCTCCGTCGCTGCTTGCTGAGAGCCAACTCGCTCTTGGGCCGGCTGCGCCCGCCGCGCCGAGCCCGGAGCTTCCTCGCGGCCCCTCGGCAGTTGCCTCCTTCCGCCTCGGCGCAGTACCCCCGCACGCGAGTAGGGCTGGGCGGAGCGGACGCGACGCAGGTCACTTCGTCGTCCGAGGCGCCTGGGAAGGGCTGTTCTGTCTCGTGGGTCACTTGGACAGCTCGCGCTCCCGAGGGATGAGGCGCCATCCTGCGGCGGGGTAAGAGGTACGGGTAAGCATAGGTCGGTCACCTAGGCTCAGTTCCCGATCCCGGGGCCAGGTAGGAAAAAACCGAGAAAAAGCCACCCCGCGCTGGATCAGAGGACGCCTTTTCCCCTCCGCCCGCCACTCTGCGGCCTCCAGGTGTTACCTTGTTCTCGGGCGCAAAAGGGTAGAGAGCGGCGGGCAGCAAGAGCAGCGGTGAGCTGAGCTGGCCTTTTCGTCTGCAAGTTGAGCTGAGACGCAGGCGCCGCTGCCTGGGAGTTGCCCCAGCTCCAAAGAAGAAGAGAAGCGCAAAGCGGAGCCCGGGCCTGTGTTGCTCTCCCCTGGCGCGGATTTCCTGAACCGCAAGTCGTGTGCCCCTTGGCACGCTTTATCTGCTCGCCCCGGGCCAGGAGCGTGCCTGCCCCGCAGCGGCCCGCGCCACTGGCCAATCAGCGCCGGGGCCGGGGGCCCGCGCCACGCGAGCCCGCTCCTCCCCCGCGGGGCACAGCTGGATTCCGGACAAAGGGCCGGGGTCGGGGGAGGGGAGCGTCGCTCTGTTTGCTTTCTCCTCGCGGGCTCTGTCCCAGCAACTCTCGGTTCTTCAAAGAGCCTCGCCCAGTGAGAAGAGCCTCGTCTGGCTCGCGTCTGGCGCCCCAGACCTCTTTGCTCATGGTCTATCTTTCCTTGGCATCTGTCCAGACCCTCTCTTGGTACCCTGAAGGGGGCTTTGGAAAGTCTGTAGAGTAGGTTAATTTCCGTGTGTTACAAGTGGGGAAATTCAGGCTCAGAGAGGGAGGCGGCTTGTCCCAAATCACAGGCAAGAGACTGCACAAGGAGCCAGGTGTCCTGACCACCAGCTTGCAGGAGTGACTAATTTTTGATGCCAACCTGCTCTCCTGCACTATGGGTCAGGTTAGGAAACACACATACGGTGATGTTTCACTGACGCTCTCCATTCTGGGAGGGAGACGGGGCGACCACAGAGAAGGATCCTACTGTGTCCTTGCCACTTAGAGATCTTCGCCTGGGGGTAAGGAGCCCCCCACCGTGTCCTGAGAGGACGCCCCACACTCCTCAGATGGAAGCGCTTAGAACCTCTCCCTGAATCCCCCCATCTGAAACCCAGGACATGTCCATCGAACCCCAGAGAGGGAGGGTGGCTGTAGTGGGACTCCCAGGGGACATTCCACCCCTACCAGTCGTGGACAGTACCGTAGCATTCAAGTCAGGGCCTGTGGGGGAAGAGCTCAGGTGAGAAGGGGTCAGGAGAGGGCCAGGAGTTCACGGTGAGCCCTTGTGTCTTTTAAATGCCCGTGGTGTGCTGGTGCTACGAGAGGAAGATCAACTCTTTCTCTCTTTAGTCCTCCTGTCCAATTACAGGCGGGCAGGAGCGGCCAGCGTTACCTGGTCCAGCCTCCTGGACCTGGTATTAGGCAGAGATCAGGTAGTGAGAACAGGGCAGGGACTCTCCGAGGCCCTTGTTAGCACTGTCTGGAAATCTTTCCAAAGTTAGTCTGAACACACTATCTGTCTTTTCTTCTCTGCCCCTCCCTTTTGTCCCCGCCTCGGACACCCCGTGGTCTTCTGCTTCCGGTCACTCAGAGTGAGGGGTCTCGCTTCCGCTCTGCTCTCTTGACTGCAACATGCCTGGGGGAGGAAGCTGAGGTGGGGAAGACTGGGGCCCGGGTTAAGCCTCTGCAGGCAGCAAAGGCTTCATTTTTTGGCAGATCCAGATACCCTGAGCCTCCCAGAAGCTGTGGAGGGGGGCAGGATCTGACCAGGAAACTGAGGGGATGGGGTGAGGGGACGAGGTAAGTCTGCATATCTGCCCTAATGACGGTCTCTCAACACCGCCCAGGCTGCTTGGAGGGTGAAATTACCTCAAAAGCAGAGGGAGAGGATGGATATGCTGGGGAGCCAGGGAGAGGGGGCTCTAGGACTGTGTGGGACTGGGGCGCTGTCCTCCTGATTTCAGCTGGTGGGCCGTTAGCAGAGGCTCCTTCCCTTGCCTCCTGGAAATTGAAGTTGGGGTCAGGCACAGGACCAGCAAAGGGACCCCGCCGAGGCTCTTGGGTTCCACATTTTGCTGCTGCTCTTCCCTTAGGCCATGACTTGCTCCAAACTCGTCTTCTGGTCATAAGAATGAGAACCTGAGGCCCGTTTTACAGATGGAAAATTCCAGTCTCAGAAAGGGGAAGTGACTCACCCAAGGTCACACAGCAAGTTCTATCAGAACCACATAAAACTCAGGTCCGAAGACTCCTAGTCCTAGAGTCTCTGTTGCACCAGCTGCTTCTCCTTGATTGGGAGAAAATATTTTTTCAAGGCAAAAACAGACACCCCAAAATGTAGAAAATAGGAGAAATCCTGGTTCTGTGAGGAATGACAGGGTCAGAGTAGAAAAGAGGGAGCGGCCCCATCTCCCAGTGCCAAGGGGAGCCAGTCTCCACTCCTGGTCCATCTCTCTACTTTCCTGCCCATAGCCCAGCCTTGCTTCATTTCTATCCTGCAAATTAGGGACTGAGAGAGGAGATCGGAAATATGTTTCCCTAAGGCTCTGGGACCCAGCCTGGCTCTGTGGAGAGAACCTGGCCATAGGGGATCAAAGCACCCCTATGGGCCCCGGGAAGCCTGAAGAGCAACCCACAACCAGGACTGTCATCGGGCAGAGGCCCTCAGATGACAAGTGAGGACAGGACTCGCCTTGGCTCAGGCTTGCCTCCAGCAGCTAATGGGAGCTGGAGAGGGGCGCAGGGCGAGCTTCCTGCACCAGGGAAGATTCTGGGGATTCTTGTGAACCTTCTTGACTGAGAGAGAATTCTGAGACCCGCTTGGAATTCTTATCCAGCTTCCCCAGAGCCCTTCCGGCTCAGAGCTCTCCAGCGCTGGCTGGCCACCACCACTCCTGCTTTGCGCAAAAAACAGGGCGAAGAGCGCGCAGCAGCGGGGGCAGCGGTCTCCTTGCGGCACGCAAGAATTCTCCGCAGCCCTACTTCTGGCCAGGAATGTGGGCCGGAGGTCGAGGATTCCAGGGGGAGTAGCGATCGAGGATCCATGTCCTCTCTCTCTGCTGTAGGGGACGCACAGACCCCTCTCCAAAGTAATTTCTGTGCTTTTGCCGACGGAGGCGCAGGCTGTGACAACTCAGTGCGCGCTGGCCGCATTTGTGAAACGGCTCTCCCGGCGGGGAGCAGAGTCTGTTCCTGAGGCTCCGGGCCAGCCAACGCCTCTAAGGCCTCCGGGACCCCTGCACCCCTCGACTCTCTGAGACCTAGGCTTGTCTGGAGACTGAGGGGGCCCAGGGGAGAGGCCAGCCTGACGCCTGGAAAACGCGGGCGGATTGGAAAAGAAGGAAGGCAGCGGTCTGCCTTGATGCCTTCCTGTCGGCGGGGGGAATCTTAGCAGTGCCGGGGGGCTCTTTGAGACAGGAGCGGGAGGGAGGGGGGCCATAGGAGGCTGAATAGCTAATGGCTTGCCAGATGAGGGGTCTTCTTTCTCTCGCCTTCGCCTCAGCTCTGAAAGAGGGGAAGACAAAAATCTGGCTAGCGAGCTGCCGGGGCTGAGACTGGCCACTTCAAACAGCCCTTCAAACAAAAGGAGACGACGAAAAGAAAGCCCCACCTGTCTCCAGTGTTTGCTAAAATAATAATAAATAGATTTCGTTTAATAAATAATTACAAGAGATTGTAAAGTGGAGTGCTTTGGAAAACATCTACTGCGGGAGTCCCACAGCCATCCGGCACCTGCTCCCAAGGCAGGCAACTTTATTGTCAGGCCACCCCCCAACTAGTTCGCCTCTGATAAACTCTCCCTCGTTTTCACAATGACTGTTTACTCATAGTTAGCACAATATTACCTTTGCCGTGATAAACCCAGAGGGGGGAGACCTGGCCCCTGGCCCCTGGGCACACCTGTCCCAGAAGCTGACACATGGATTTGGCACCGAGCAGGCCTCCCCCCGGGGGCCGTGTACATTGGCCCAATTGCCACCCATTTATAACAGGTTGGCTGCAAGGCCTATCTCGGTCCTATTTGTCTTCTTTTATTGAAAGCATATGGTCTCCAGGGGCTCACCAGCCCCATATTTCATCTGCCGGGAGCTGGGGCGCTTCCGCAGGCTGGTGCTGCCCGGCGCGCTGCTCCCCACCCAACGGCTGCTGCGCCAGCTGAGGGGGATGGCGGAGGTGGGGTCGGGAGAGATAAGGCGGGTTCCTCATTCGCTTTTGAGAGAGGCCATTCCCTCAGAGACTCCCCCTCCCCGGGCTCAGGGACCTTGTGCGCTCTTGAATGGGTGTCTGGTTCTTTTTCTTGGGTAGGTGAGAGGGCGCCATATGCCACCCCCCTGGGCGCACAAGGGAGCTCCGGCCCAGGGAGTCCTCGAACAAAGGGAGGAGTGGGCTCGGGACCTCGGGAGCGCCCGAAGTCTTTATTTCCAGATCCTCCTCCCTGCCCAGGGCCGCCTCCCCCCCCGGGCGTCCGTAGCTTGCGCACAGCGCCTGGAAACAAAGTGTCCACATTATCCCCGCCGCCGACAGGGACAGTGAATGCGTGAAAAGGTGCATTGCGCACCAAGACACCTGTTGAAGAGGCGCCTCTTCTCAGCGCCTGTCTCCGCTCTGCCTTCGGTCAGGAGGGAGTAGGGGGTGGGAGGGGGAGAGATACTGTGATTTGTGGCGACATATGTTGAGCAGATCGGTGTGTACTCTTCACAGGGACACACGCACCCTCGCTCCCATACACACCCCGCGAGAAGGAGCAGCTGCTCTCCTCACCTTCTCCCTACATAATACCTGGGCCAGGCGCTTTGGCTTCGCCTTTTGAGACTCCAGCTCTCTCCCACCCCCTCTGCCTTACCCCCACCCGCGGCCCCAATCTTGGCAGCTTCGCTGCAGGACTTTATTGTCAAATTTAACAGATGCACGTTTGTTCCCAGCGCCCGGTCTCAAACACACATACATACTACACACGCGCAGGCATCCACAGAAAACGCGACCAATGACACAGATGCGGAGCGGGAGACGTCCATATGCCCGGCTTTGCGCCCGCCCCGGCTGGGGAAACAAACAGGGCTATGTGATTTTCCCTCCCCAGAAAGGAATAAATGGAAACTGTCGAGACGGGGAGGCCACCTCCTGTCGCCTCCAGCCTCGCGCTTGCCCTTTGGCGAGATGGCGCACTGCGCGGTGCGGCGCTGGGAGCCAGGAGAGCGCACCGCTGTGGACTCAGAGCGCGGATTGAAGGGCGGCGGGAAACGGGCCACTGGGAGGAGCAGAGACGGTCGGAAGTTCTGGAGGTGACGGTTGAGTGCTGCCTGACTTCTGGCCCCCGCTTGACCTCAGGGCTTCTAAACTCCTGAATGGTGAAGACGCCCTGGCCATCCCGGGATTCCCAGGAGTGGATATCCCCCTGGGGCGCACTAGGGGCCGGCCGGTACACCCGGAGAGGTCCGTTTGGCACACTTCTGCCCGCATATCTCCTAGGCGGGTCGGATGCAAGTTCCTGGAGCGGGGCTTTGCTAACATAATGTGTCGGAGAAGAGCGCTGGATGGGGCATGGGGGACACCAGCCTGGCTCTGCAGCTATCCCTGTGCCACCCTGAGCAAATTATTTCACCTGGGCCTGTTTCCCATATATTAAAGGAAAAAGCTGTGGAGGAAATACTTTGTAATTTTCTTTTCAAGTTTTGCAACATTTGGAAGTCTAGGATATCAAAGGGCCTTAGGCTGTGAGTGGAGGAAACCCAGAAAGAGTGAAACTCCTTCCCACGACATACACCCACTCTATTCCCAGATCTGAGTTTCTGGCCAGTGGGTCTTTCACCAACAGTGGAGGGGCTGGGGGGGAGTGATGATAGTGGGGAAAGGCAGGCACTGAGGGGTTTAGGAAGTCACCTCTGTCCCCTCCATCTTTCAACTCTTGAGGCATAGGCAACCTTTGGGCCACTGTGACACTCAGTGACAGGTCAGGCATACCTGTTGACACCAGGCTTTCAGTCCTGAGATGGAGTTGGGACACTGGGTGGTGGGCATGCGTCTCTTGAGCCCCTTCCTCTCTCCTGGGCTGTTTCTGGAGACAAAGGTGCCCCTCCCACCCTCACTGAGAGCTCAGATGAACTCTCCTTATTCCAAAAGAAGGGGGCATCCTCCCTCAGCCTTACGCAGATTGTCCTTATTTTCTGAGGGGTATTGACTGAATGTGGTTCTGACGTTTCTGAGATCAGCTGGCCCAGGACAGGGGGCGTTCTCCTTTGGGAGAAGTCTCCTCTGCAGAAGTCAGGGCTTGCGCTGCCAGGTGAGCCCTCTGCTCGGTGGCCCCTCTGTTCCCCAGCCCTGACGCCCCCTCCCACCAACCCCCAGCCCCATGGGGATTCTGTCTAGGCAACAGCAGTAAGAACCAAAGGGTGTTGGGACTGTTCTGAGTTGGGAGTGAGGGCAGGAGGAATCTGATCACCTCACCTCCTTGGGTCACGGTGGATGAGGTACTCACCCCCCCTCCAGCTATCAGACTGGGAAAGTGGGAAGGAGACAGGGGTGGAAGTCAGGTGAGTCAAGAACTAATTCTAGATGAACTCAGTGGAGAAGCAATAGTGGAATGCAATGCGGGTTTCCACGCAGGACTTGGTGACACTAACGTCCACACAGAGCGTGGAAGGCAGCAGACCACTCTCTCACACGACCTGTGGGGCTGGCAAGTGATTTTTCTTATCCCCGTTTTCCACGTGAGCAGTCTGAGGCTCAAGGTCACAGAGTCTAGACTGGAGCTCCACTTCCCTTGTGTTCACTCCAGCCAGCGGGCAAGGAATCTTCATTCTGTCATCTTCCCAGCCCCCTACCCACTGTCCGCACTCCAGGATCTTCATCCTGCCACCCTCTGAACCACCTTTGGAGGTGAGCAGGGCTCAGCTGGTGCTTTGGGGGCACAGGAATGGAAGGATTTTGGAGCAATAAATAATCGAGACTTTTCCCTTCTCGTGCTCTTCTCTGTCATCCCGAGGCAGGGCCAGGTCGCATGACCTTGGGAGTGAGTGTCTCCTTAAATTTTGTGTCCAAGGCACTCACCTGCCTGACCCCAGCCCCAGCCCTGCTGTGGGGGCAATAAGCTTCATATTTCCCCTTACTTAGACCATAAAGCAGGTGGTCCCATTTTTTTGGATTATGTGGTACTATCAGAAAACTATTTTAGGCACACCTTTCAAAATATGTTAGCTATTCATTATTCTTCACATATTTTGTAGAATATAAACCATATGCAAAAAATGACTCATTATGAATCATAGATGTATTTCTGTACCAAGCAGCACAAGTAGTGGAAAAGGCAAGGAGGTTTTTTTTTTTTTTAATTTTTTGTTTATTGCAGTAACATTGGTTTATAACATTGTAAAAATTTCAGGTGTACATCATTATACTTCTATTTATGCATAGATTACATCATGTTCACCACCAAAATACTAATTACAACCCATCACCACACACCTGCACTGAATTATCCCTTTCACCCTCCCCCCTCCCCCCTTCCCCTCTGGTGACCACCAATCCAATCTCTGTCCCTATGTTTGTTTATTGTTGTTATTATCTACTACTTAATGAAGGAAATCATACGGTATTTGACCTTCTCCCTCTGACTTATTTCACTTTGCATTATACCCTCAATGTCCATCCACGTTGTCACAAATGGCTGGATTTCATCGTTTCTTATGGCTGAGTAGTATTCCATTGTGCATATATACCACATCTTCTTTATCCATTCGTCCCTCGATGGGCACTTAGGTTGCTTCCAAGTCTTGGCTATTGTAAATAACGCTGCAATGAACACAGGGGAGCATGTACCTTTACAAATTGGTGTTTTCAAGTTCTTTGGATAAATACCCAACAGTGGAATAGCTGGATCATATGGTAGTTCTATCCTTGATTTTTTGAGGAATCTCCATACTATTTTCCATAGTGGCTGCACCAGTTTGCACTCCCACTAGCAGTGTATGAGAGTTCCCTTCTCTCCCCATCCTCTCCAACACATGTTGTTTCCTGTCTTGTTAATTATAGCCATTCTGATGGGCGTGAGGTGATATCTCATTGTAGTTTTGATTTGCATTTCCCTGTTAGTTAGTGATTTTGAACATCTTTTCATGTGTCTGTTGGTCATCTGTATATCTTCTTTGGAGAAATGTCTGTTCAGGTCTTTTGCCCATTTTTTAATTGGGTTGGTAGTTTTTTTGTTGTTGAGATGCATGAGTTCTTTATATATTTTGGAGATTAAGCCCTTATCAGATGTATGGTTTGCAAATATCTTCTCCCAATTGTTAGGTTGTCTTTTCGTTTTGTTGATGGTTTCCTTTGCTGTGCAGAAGCTTTTTAGTTTGATGTAGTCCCATTTGTTTATTTTTTCTATTGTTTCTCTAGGCAAGGAGGTTTTGAGCCAGCCAGTCAGTCTGGGTTCCAATTCGGACTTCCACATCTAGCAGCTGCATAACCTTGGCCTATTGACTCAACCTGTCTGAGGCACCTCCATGTTCTCACCTATAAAATGGGGATAATAATTGAGTACCTACGTCCTGGGGCTTAAATGCTCTAACTCGTGTAAAGTGATCAGCATCAGTATGTAATAGATGCTTCATTATTTATGAATGCAATATGATACATACATTATAAAACATACCTCCAAAGAAATTTGCAACCAGGAAATAAAAATAAATATAACTAGAAGTTCTAATGTGTGACTCTTCTTGTCCTCCTCCCTCCATGCAACCCACTTTGAAGACCGCTGTCTTAAACCACCACTATAACAGATCATCAACAGTTAGGACACAGGTTTCTAACTGAGCAGCACTTTCTCAGCCATTATGATTTCTCATCAGACCAGTGAGGCAGCGTGGTCAGCAGTCAGCATCCCATTTTACATATGAAGAAACTGAGGCTTCAGAGAGGTGATGTGACTCATCCAGGGGCACCCAATTTGTATCATGGAATGGGAATAAGAATCTAGGTCTTCTGACCCCGAGTCTGTGCCTCATCCACCCTGGCTCCCTGTTACACTGTGGGTCCCACTTGTAAGCTGGTTGTAAAACCAAGCCAGTTAGGCTCTTGCTGCACAAGTACCAAAGAAGCGGGTGCAGGCTAGTCAGTGAGGCCAGCTGGTGGTGTGTGCATATGGCTCCTTCACTCTTGTCCACCAGAAACGATAGCGGGCTTGGAGGCTCCTGGCGTGTGACCTTATTTTGTGGGTGAGGTACACTTTGCAGATGCAAGTGTACAAGGGAGTACTTTTTTTTTTTTTTGTGAGGAAGACTGGCTCTGAGCTAACATCTGTTGCCAATCCTCCTCCTTTTTTTTCCCCCTTTTTTCTCCCCAAAGCCCCAGTAGATAGTTTGTCATAGTTGCACATCCTTCTAGTTGCTATATGTGGGATGCGGCCTCAGCAGGGCTGGACAAGTGGTGCATTGGTGCGCCCCCGGGATCCGAACCCGGGCCGCCAGTAGTGGAGCGTGTGCACTTAACCGCTAAGCTACAGGGCCGGCCCCCTGAAGAAGGGAGTACTTTTATGCAGAGCTTCAAGTCTGCACAGGAAACTACAAATCAAATTCCTGCCAATGCATTTGCCCAGACCCCAATGTGGCCTAGGTCAATTGGGCACACCTTACCTCTGTCCCATAAATGTTTATGAAGGGTCATTATGGGAGGGTAGTGGCCAGCCATTCTCCACAGTCTCAGAGAGTAGACCCAGGGAAAGTGGTTGGAATTGGAAAAGCAGGGATTTAGACTGTTTATGACCATGTGTCTCCTAACGGATGTACATGGTAAGAGTCCTCTTCAGATAAGGTGTAAAGACTTCCCATTCTCTGGCCCGGAATGATCATGCAGCCTGCTTAGAGGCAGGGGGATGGACTGGATGACCCCAGGATACCTCGTCCCTTCCTGTGACTTTATCACCATGAATGGTTAGGATGACTATTCAGTTGTATAAAACACTCTTGGAGAGTCACCTGTCACAGGAGCTCTTCAGATCATGGGTAGAATTCATTATTACAGTTCTTAACCTGAGTAAATTGGCATTAATACCCGTCTCCTGAAGAATCACAGCACAACAGCACAAACCCACGATGTGCTGGGTGTCGTGAGAAATACCAAGAACCGGAGGGTTGGGACTGAGGAAGACCTTCGCTAGCATGTGGTCCCCAACACTAAGTTGACAAATGATTGGGAACTGAGGCTCAGAAAGGGAATGAATGTGTCTTGTCCAAGGTCACACAGCAGCCAAGTCTCTTTCCACTATTCCATGATCAAGTGCCAGAGCCCTTGCTCTGTGTTGCTCTCATTTGGTACCTGTCATTCTCTGCCTGGTATGTGGAGGTCCCTTGTTCTGTGTCTCCCTCAATAGAGGATGAGCTCCTTGAGGACAGGGGCTGTGTCATGTTGAGAATTTAGCAAGGATGTTGTAAATGGTGGGTCTCCAATAGAGATCAGCTTGATGGGCCTGGGCAGGGGAAGGTTATGGGAGATGTGGGCATTTGGGCAGCCAGCAGGAGGTTGGCAGGACATGGAATGAGTGGAAGGGGCTGATCAGATCAAATGGCTGCTGTAAACTCTGATGCAGGTGGCAGAGCCAAGTCTGTGCGGATGATGGAAATGGAGAGGGGAGGCACATCTTTCCCTTTAAGTGCACAACCCAGAAGTTGTATACATTGTTCTGCCTGGAGTAGGACACGTGTATGAACTAGCTTGGGGGAGAGTTGAATGTTTCATATAGGTACAAGAAAGCATTGTCTTTACAAATGTAGTGCTGTGTGTGAATGTGTTCTACAGACAGCAGCGGGCTCTGCAAATGTATGAGACCAGATTACTACCCACCTGAGTTGGGCAGTGAGAACTCAGAGTGCAGGGCAGGGAGATGTTATGGAATTCATCCCTGATCCTGTTTTTTTAGCCAGTCTTTGCTGGTCCATAATTTTATACCCCAGGCGATGCCACAAGGACATCAGAGAAAGTCTGGAACAGAGGAGCAGGGAAAGACTTGGAGAAAGCAGGAGGTGATGGTCCTGAAATATTTAAATATGCAGTTTTTTTCAAAGCTGTGTCTTAGGGGAAAAAGCTGTTTTCATTTCTTCAGATGCGTCTCTGTCATTCCAACTCCAACATGAATCTCCTGTCTGAGGATGCCCACATTGCACTGTGTACAATCGAGTGGCTCATGCTATAGCAAAGAAGGTGAGGGAGTAGACACAGGACCATGGGATCCACTGGTCATTTCACATGTGGTACCTTTGAGAAGCTGCTGGCCTAGCAGAGCCTTGGAATGGCCTGCTGAAGGCACTGCTGAGTCAGCAATGATGGGACCGCATCCTCCAGAACAGAGAATACGTTCTAAGTTAACACTCTATGTGGTGCTGTGTACTCAATAGGGTGCTGTGTACTCAATATTCCTGGACTCAGAACACATAAGTCCAGGAACCAAGGGCGGAAGCAGGAGTAGCCCCACTTTCTTTCCCTCTCAATGACCTTCTGGGGGAATTTTGCTTTCTGTCCCACCACTTTGGGCATGGAGACCCTACCAACCCAAAGGAAAAGGCTTTGCCAGCAGATAGAGCAAGAGTGCAATTGAACAGCCTTGGCACATGAAGCTCCTTGAAGCAGGAAGATGAGACACCATCTTGGCAGAAGCAGTTGATCTCAATCCCTAGAAGGATGCAGGACTGTTTTTACACAGTGGAGGCAGGGAGTAATTGATTTGCTACCCAGATGATCCATTTGGGTGCATCTTGGAACTTTGGCAGTAAATGGGCTAGTGTAGCAGCCACAGCCTGAGTAGTGCATGGTGATAGGGGCTCAGATCTCTCAGGGATGAGGGTGGGGTCATGCCATCAGGTAAACCACTGAGACCAGCAGAGATGCTCTCATGGGGGAAGGAAATGTAGAACGGATAGAAAGAAAAGGAGGGAGACTATGTGTATCAGTTGTGGTCCAAGATTAGTTGCAGCAGCAGGTATTATTTCCTTCTAGCTGATGCCTTCTTTTTGTGAGTTTTCCCCCAAGAAATAAAAACCTCCCAGAATTCTGAAGAAGTGGCACTCAGAACTTATACAAAGAAGCGAATCTGAGATCTGAGCAGTACAAGTAGGGAACTGTAGCGGATGCTGTGAGGCTCCATACAGACTGCTCTTCAGCAATGAAGGACTTACTCTCCTAGTGCTAGGAGCGCCTTCAGCTGTCAGGCCGTTTCAGAAATTGCCTCAGCTTAATACAGTTGCCTTACCCAAGGTCATGTCCCCTTCTTGGAACAGCCTGCATCTGATGACTGGTCAAAGTGGCGTATAGAAGTCCACCCCCTCACCCCAACTTGGGATAACCTCAAGGGCCATCCAGCTTCAAAGCCCCTCTGGATAGACTGAGGCCTTTGTTGAGACCAAATCTCAGCCCAACTTCCCCATCTTCCCAGTCCTGGTTCCTTCCTTTCCTTTTCCATCCACAGGTTTGGTCCTAAGAGAACTCTCTAGTAAACTTTCTGCATAGTAATCTCCACCTCAGAGTCTGCTTTCTGGGGAAGCTGACTTGAGACATTGATGTGCAGATTTAGTGTTTTGGAGATAATAACAGAACCACTAAAATCTTAGAGCTGGAAGGGATCACAAGGATTATCTAGTAATAGCTCAACCACCTCATCTTATAAATGAAGACCCCAAAGTTCAAGACAAGACTGTGACTTCCCCAAGGTTAAGGGCTGGATCTAATCACTCCCAGCCTTCTGCTTGGCCCAGGTTATCGGAGGGTTGGCTTCCTGCTTTGACTTATTATGACTCCTTTGAACTCTTGGTTTAACACAGGGGCCAGCAAACTACGACCTGCCACCTGTTTTTGTAAAAAAAGTTTTACTGGAACAACCATGCTCATTCATTTGGGTGTTACAACAGCAGTCACAGTTCAGTAGTCACAACAGACTTTATGGTCCACAGTTCCTAAAATATTTGCTAACTGGCCCTTTACAAAAAATGTTTGCTGACCAGTTTTAACAGATGAATTGGTCAAAGTCTAGTCAGAACAATAGAAAGTACTCTAGGTACTTCAATTGAAGAAATTTAACATCGGGAATTGGTCAAGCAGATGTTGGAAGCAAAAAACACTTGAAGGTGAAAAAACAAGAAGGTTGCATCAACGGAACACAGTCTAATAACTACAGGAAGCACTACCACCTCCAGGACTGAGGGAACGAAGGGAAGGGTTGGGCTATTGGAACCTACAAATTCGGAGCAAGGGTTCTGTGAAGCCAGAGCTTGGAGCTCTGAGGAGGGGCATCGACTGATGCTGATACCACTAAGGCGGTGTGATGGGACTGGTGCTGAGATTGCCAAAGGAAGCTGGAAACTTCTTGCCTAGAGTCAGTTCCTGCTGTCAGGGCCACTGCTGGGGCGATGCTGACAGGAAACACCAGCAAACAGGGAGAAGCAAGTCCCTTCTCACCTCTTCCTGCCTCCCTGTCCCCCTCTAGTGTCTCCTGTGGTCAAAACTTTACAGGAAGTCAGCAGGCAAAGCAGGTATGTGGTTTGCACTGTTAGTCCCAGCACAGCAGAGTATAGAAGGAGCTGAGAAACGGAAATGCAACTACCTGCCCTGTAGGCAAGGATGACGTCAGAGCCACCAGTTAGCTATGGTCTCAACCTCTCCCCGGGCCTGGCATCACTGGAGAAGCAGGAATAGGGTGCCGGGAGAAATAAGCCTATGCCCCATAGACTCGCCCTGCACAGGCCCTGGAGGTGCTCTCCTGTTTGTGGGGAAAGTCCCAGGGAAAATGTTTAGACTGATAGGTCTAACTGAGTCAGAGATGTGCTTCGAGGCCTGTTGGGACAAGCCTATGTCCCAATAAAGAAACATGCTCTTCTGCCCCACGTTAAGTCTTGCCAGGTATACCTGCTTCTTTCACAGCTCAAGTTCGTTTTATGAGTCTTGTTCTGATTCATCTGACTGGGGTTGTGTGTCCGTCTCTGAACCAATCACTGAGACAAGAGGAATGAGATGCTCTGACTGGCTTAGCCTAGGCCACATGCTCCATCCCTAGAACACCATGTATGAAGGTGAGGAGGGGAGCCGAGAGGTCCATTTCACCTGAACCACATGGACTCAGAATGGGGAAGGAGGAGTTCCCCGAAAGTCAAGTCAGTGTGGACTTTACACCACTAAAGTCCTTTATCAGAGGGAATGCTCAATGCCCTGATAGAGGTGTGAACAGACAGTGGCAAGAACACAGATGGGGCAGAGATGGTTTGTCTTCAGGCTGGGCAGACAGTTCAAATCATAAGTTCTACTGGCAACATGTGGGTGATTATAGGATTTGGCCAGAAAGTCCAGATGTGCCTGGTGGGACCCGGAGTTCAGATAGACTCACATGGTAGAGTGGCTGATCGGGCGATCTCAATGTCAGGCAAGAAGGAGGGGGTGGAGGTGAGGGGGCTAGAGCTAGGTTGCCCACTGTTTGTTGGTGGGGGTGCTGTCAGAGACTGGATTACGGAGTGGATAGGTGGAGGGGCAGGACAGGATCCCAGTCTTCAGAAGGACTTTGTGGAAAGGCAGGACCCCAGCATGGGTCAGGCAAAGGAAACTGGCCTGGGAAGCCACATGTCAGACTTGGGTACACTTGGTGACTCCACAGGTGGCTGGCTGTGTGAAGAGAGATTATAGGATGAGGAAGAGGACCCAGACTAGCAGGAGCAGGCCCTCCAGAGGCAAACAGAAAGAACATATGGCTGGACTACCATGAGCTGACCTGGCTGTGCTGGGCCAAACTTCCCTCCTCTCTACCAAGAGATGTGGTGACGTCCCAGCAGGCTGCAACATCCCTGGAATAGTCCCCTCAAATCCCCTCCTTGACTTTCCCTGGCTCTGCTCTGAGTTTCGGGAAGCTGACCCACACGCTCTGTGTTTCCTGGGCTCCCGGGAGAACTGGCTTGTGCCTGGGATCAGCCAATGGGAGACACTGGTGGGAGATTGAAGGGTGAGAGGAAGAGAAACCAGGCTAATTTTCACCTTTCCTGTCTATCTAAGGTGGCATCTCCAGCAGCAAATTTACCAATTAAATTTTTTTACTTCTCTTTCATGGCTCAATTCTTTCACCACTATGCACGCTGTTATCGGTAGGTTTTTCACCGATGGTCTTTATCAGGTTGAGGAAGTTTCCTTCAATTTCTAGTTGAGTTCAGAGATTAAAACTTAGAGTTTTAATCACGAATGTATGTTAAATTTTGTCAAACATTTTTGTGCATCTATTGAGACGATTGTATAATTTTCCTCCTTTATTCTTTAAGGTGGTGAATATATTGATTGATTTTTTAAAATGTTAAACCAACCTTGCATTGCTGGGATAAACTATTATCCTTTTTATATATTGCTGTAATTGATTTGCTAATATTTTGTTAAGGTCTTTTATATCTAGGTTCAGGAAGGATATTAGCCTGCAATTTTCTTGTATAACCTTTATCAGATTTTGTTATCAGAGTTTTTATGGCCACATAAAAATAAATTGGGAGGCTGTGCCATTTATCGATTTATTGCCTATCAACTCCAAGTCCATCCTTCTTTGCCTGCTCTGTGATAAATGAGATGGTCACGTAAATATTTCTCCTTTGCTGGCTGGCACCGTGTTAAGCCTTGTCAGCAGAGGGTGCTGGAGGGACACTGGAGGAGTAAAGGATTTTTTCTTCCTGCAGAGTGGGCTTTCTCCTGTGCTTAGCTAGTTCAGCATGGTGGCTCCTCCAGCAACTGTTCCTGCAGCATGGGACAGCCAGCTGCGTATAGCAGCCAGTAGCTTTCCTGGGTACCTCCTCAGGTGGCTTTGCGGTGGAATGCTGCTGGTGAGGCACCTTCCCATGAACGACGACCACAGCAACCCACCCAGCAACTTTCTAGCAAGTTCTGAAGCATAGCATCTCACTGTGGATGACTTTCCTCTGCATCCCAGAGGGCAGGTTTCCATCAAGTCACATTAGCATGGTACCTCCGGCACCTCAGTGACCTCTCCACCATCCAATGAGCCATGCCAAGTCCTCTTCAGCAGGGTCTGGATCTCAGCCCAGGGAGGGGGATCTTTATGTTTGCTCTAGCTCAGCCCCTAGGGATAGTGGCTACTCCTTATGTTTGCTACTCCTGTAGTCTTTAGGGCTCTCTTTAACTCTTACTAGACAATTCTCCTTTTTTTCCCCCGATTTCCTGTTAATACTTCTTTATATCAAACTTCAAATTAACATTTTAATTACCACGTGGTTTCTGTCTCCTAATTGGACCCTGAATGATACAGAAGTGCTCCCTCCTCTTCTAGTTTCTGAAAGAGTGTTTAAGATAGATATAATTTCATCCTTAAAATTTGTGCACCATTTTTCCTTATTAGTCTTGGTTAAAGTCTGTAGAATCTCTAGTGATAGCACCCCTTTCATTTCTGATACTGGTAATTTGTATTCTTTTTTTCTTCTTGATAAATCTAGTGAGGGGTTTAGCAATTTTATTAATCTTTTCAAAGAACAAACTTTTATCTTTATTCGTTTGCTCTTTCATTTCTTTCCATATCATTGAATTCTGCTCTTTATTATTTTTTCCTCTGTTTACTTAGGGTTGAATTTCTTCTATTTACTTTTTTTGCTAGCTTCTTAAGGTGGAGACCTAGAAAATTAATTATTTTATTATATAGGCATTTAAAGTGGTACATTTCCTTCAAAACATTGCTTTATATGCATATCACAAATCTTGATATGTTGTGTTTTCATTATCATTCAGTTCAAAATATTTAATTTCTCCTGAGATTTTTTTCTTTGACTCGTGTGTTATATAAAAGTATGTTATTTAATTTCCAATTATTTGTGTTTTTTCCCCTAGATGTCTTATTGTGTATTGGTTTCTCACTTAATTCCTTCGTGACCAGAGAAATATTCTATAAATTTTTAACTTTTTGAAATTTATCAAAACTTACAGCCTAAAATATGGTCTTTCTTGATTGTTCCATATGGACTTGAAATTAATTTATATTTTTTGGTTGTTGGGTGTAGCATTCTGCAAATGTCAATTAGGTCAAATTGGTTGATAATGTTGTTCAGATCTTCTATATTCTGACCTTTTTTTTGGTCTACTTCTACCAACTACTGAGAGAGGAGTATTAAAATCTCCAGCTGTGGTTGTGGATTTGTCTCTTTCTTTCTTTTGTTCTATCAGTTTGGCTTCATAAATGTTGAAATTCTGTTATTAAGTTTGTATATTTTGGGAATTGTTATATCTTGTTAATTAATTGTCCTTTTTAACATTATGAAATGGCCTTCTGTAATAAGCTCTGTCTTGAAATTTATATTGTCTGCCATTAATATAGTCACATCAGGTTTCCCATGGTTAGTGTTCACATTGTATATCTTTTCCCATCCATTTACTTTCTACCTATTTACGTGTTTATATTTAAATGGTCTCTCTTATAGACAGCATATAGTTGAGTTTTCTTTTTATCTATTCTCTTCTGACAATCTCTGCCTTTTAATCCAAGTGTGCAATACATTTACCTCTAATGTAGTTATTGATGTTGTTGGATAGAAGTTTATCATCTTGCTACTTGTTTTTCATTTGTTCCTTCCATTTTTTATTCCTCCATTGTTCCTTTTCTGCCTTCTTTTGGGTTAATAAAATGTTTTTTTAGCATTTCATCTCATTTCCTCCATTGGCTTCTTAATTCTATACCTCTTCATTATTTTTATTATTTCCTTCCAACATTATAATGCTATTTACCTGTCCTGTCTATTGTTTGTGCTATATTGGTGATATATTTTACTTCTACATGTGCTATAAACCTATTTTACATTATTGTCATTTTTGCTTTCCTTATATTATTATTGTGTTAAGCAGTCTATTCCCTTTTAAGGAAATTACAAGAATTTCCTTAACGTAAAAACGTTACGTAACGTTTTTCCTTAACGTAAAAAAATAACGTAGCTTTTTATATATATCTACTTATTTGCTATTTTTGGTATTCTTCATTTCTTTCTGCAGATCTGAGTTCTCATTAGGTATCATTTTCTTTCAGCTTGAAGAACTTCCTTTAGCATTTCTTGTAGTCTGGATCCAGTGGAGACAAATTATTCCAGATTTCATTTATCTGATAATGTCTTTATTTTGCACTCAACTTGAAGAATGTTTTTGGTGGATATAGAATTTTTGGTTGACATATTTTTCTCTTTCAGCACCTTAATGATATCATTCCATTGTCTTTTTTGTGTCCATTTTTTCTGATTAAAAGTCATATGACATTCACATTATTGATTCTCTATATGTAATGTGTCTTCTCGGATTGCTTTTAGAACTTTCACTTTATCTTTGGTTTTTAGGAGTTTGACTGTGATGAGCCTAGGTATGTTCTCCTTTGTGTTTATCCTGCTTGGAGTTTGTTGAGCTTCTTCAATCTGCAAGCCAATGTTCTTCATCAAATTTTGGGAAAATTTTGGTTGTTATTTCTTCAAATATTTTTTTTTTGCCTCAATTGCACTCTTTTTTCTTCCTGGGGCTCCAATTATATGCATGTCAGATGATTTTTTATTGTGTTGCAGGTCCCTGAGATGTTGTTTAATTTTCTTCATATATTTTTCTCTCTCTGTTCTTCAGATTGACTAATTTCCCTGAAGTTTTATGCTGCCATCTCCAATCTGCTGTTAAGCCCATCTAGTAAAATTTTCATTCTGGCTATTGTATTTCTTAGTCCCTGGATTTCCATTTTATTTTTTTAAATAGACTTTTTATTTTAGAATAGTTTTAGATTTAGAGAAAAGTTGCAAAGGTAGTACAAAAAGTTCCCATATACCCTGTACCCAGTTTCCTCTATTGTTAACATTGTACATTACTGTACATTTGTCACAACTAGTATTAATACGTTGTTATTAACTCAACTCCACAGTTTATTCAGATTATATTAGTTTTTCCCTAATGTCTATTTTCTGTCCCAGGATACCATCCAACATGTCACATTATATTTAATCATCATGCCTCCTTGAGCCTCTTGTCTGTGACAGATTCTCCAGCTTTCCTTATTTTTGATGACTTGGACAATTTTGAAGAGTACTGGTCAGATATTTTGAAGAATGTCCCTCCATTTGAATTTGTCTGAAAATTAGACTGTCATTAGAAACACAACCCAGGGGCTGGCCCCGTGGCTTAGCGGTTGGGTGCGTGCGCTGCGCTACTGGTGGCCTGAGTTCGGATCCCAGGTGCGCACTGATGCACCACTTCTCCGGCCATGCTGAGGCCGCGTCCCACATACAGCAACTAGAAGGATGTGCAGCTATGACATACAGCTATCTACTGGGGCTTTGAGGGGAAAACATAAATAAATAAAATCTTTAAAAAAAAAAAAAAAGAAACACAACCCACAAAAGTAGACCAGAACCTGCATATTACATTTAAACAGAGTGACTGCAAGTTAAAATAAAAATGTAAATAGGACCCAAAGTCTCCTAAAACAGTAGTCAAAATGTCCAGGATACAGTTGAAAATCACAAGCCATACTAAGAACAAGAAAAATAATAACTTGAATGAGAAAAGACGATCAACTGATGACAACACCAAAATGAATTATATGTGAGAATTATCTGACAAGAATTTTTAAAGCAACCATCGTAAAAATGATTCAACAAGGAATTATAAATTCTCTTGAAACAAATTGGAAAAGTATAAGCAAAAAAGTTGAAGAAACAAATGGAAATTATAGAACTGAAAAAATATAATAACAGAAATTAAAAAAAAAAATCACTGGATAGGTTTATTAGTAGAGTGGGGAGGATAGAGGATAGAATCAGTGAACTTGAGGACAGCTCAGTAGAATTTACCCAGTCTGAATCTGTGGTACAATAACAAAAGATTCAACATTTGTATTATTGGAGTCCCAGAGGAGAAGAGAAAGAGAGTGGGGCTGAAACACTGGTCAAAGAAATAGTGGCTGAAAACTCCCCAAATTTGTTGAAAGACATAAACCCACAGGTTCACGAAGTTGGGCTAGCCTCAGGTAGGATAAACTGAAAGAAATCTATGCCAAAACACATCATAATTAAACTTCTGAAAACTAAAGACAAAGCAAAAATTTTGAAAACAGCCAGAGAGAAATAACACATTAACCTATAGAAGAACATCATTTCTAATGAAAGCAGATTTCTTATCTGAAACATGGAGGCCAGAAAAAAGTGGCTCACATTTTCAAGTGCTGAAAGGAAAAATCCAAATACAATTTCTATGTCTGGCAAAAGTATCCTTCAGGAACGAAGGACAAAGGAAAACTAAAATAATTTGTCACCAGCAGGCCCATGCTTAAAGAATGGATAAAGAAAATTCTTCAAACAGAAAGAAAATGACAAAAGAAGGTATCTTGCAGCATTAGGAAAGAAGAAAAACACAAGAGAAAGAGCAGAAATATGGGTACATATAATAGGCTATCCTTCTCATGAGTTTTATAAATCAGATATAATGATTAAAACAAAAATTATAACACCATATGATATTCAAGACAATGATATTTAAAAGTGGGGAAGATAAAGACAACCAAATGAAAGTAAAGTTTTCACATTACGCTTGAATTGGGAAAATGTTGATGCTAGTAGACTGTATTAAGTCACATATGCGTATTGTAATTCCAGAGAAACCACTAAGAAAACTATATAAACTAGTATACTTAAAAATGCTATAAATAGGTAAAGTCGGAATCCTAAAAAATGTTCAAGTAACCCACAGGAAGGCAAGAAAAGAGAAAGAGAGTTGCCTTTGAAAAGTTCTGGCTGCCTGCCTAACAGAAGAGTTCCTTCCCTCAGTTCAACAAAGGCAACTTCTTAGTACTGCACCATACATTTTTTACCTGAATTACCTAGCACAGAAGTTGAGGCTCAAAAATATCTGTTGAGGGCCGGCCAGGTGGCTTAGTGGTTAAGTGCATGCGCTCCGCTACTAGTGGCCCGGGTTCAGATCCCGGGCGTGCACCGACGCACCACTTCTCCGGCCATGCTGAGGCCGCGTCCCACATACAGCAACTAGAAGGATGTGCAACTATGACATACAACTATCTACTGGGGCTTTGGGGAGAAAAAAAGGAGGAGGATTGGCAATGGATGTTAGCTCAGAGCTGGTCTTCCTCAGCAAAAAGAGGAAGATTAGCATGGATGTTAGCTCAGGGCTGATCTTCCTCACACACACAAAAAATATATCTGTTGAATAAATAAACGAAATTTTTAACAAGAGACAGAAGAAACAAACAAAAATTTTTTTAAATGGCAGAGTAAGACCTAACATATCAACAATTATCTTAAATGTAAATAGTCTAAATATACTAATTAAAAGGCAGATGTTGGGAGAGTGGACAGGAAAGACACTACCCAACTACACGCTGTTTACAAAAAACTCAGTACTCAACAACATAAGTAGTTTGAAAGCAAAGTGATCGAAAGAGGTATGCCAAGCAAACATTCGTTTTTAAAAGTATAAGTGGCTATATTAATATCAGGTAAAGTAGACTTTAGAGCAATGAACATTATTCAAGACAAGGATAGGCATTACTTAATGATAAAAGAGTCAATCTATCAGAAAGACATAATGATCCTAAATGTTTACACACCAAACAATAGAGCCTCAAAAAATGGGAAATGAGAGCTGATAAAGCTGAAAGGAGAAACAGACAAATCCATGTTTACAGTTGCAGATTTCAACACCCCACTCTCAGCAACAGCTAGAACTACTAGACTGAAAATCAGCAAGGATCTGAATAATATAGATCCACAGGAAAATCTCTAAACATTTGGAAATTAACAACACACTTCTAACTAATCCATAAGTTAAAGAGGAAGTAACAAAGAAAGTAGAAATACATAGAATGAAATGAAGATGAAAACTTCACATATTAAAATATGTGGGATGCAGCTAAAGCTGTGCTGAGAGGGAATTTGTAACACTAAATGCTTATATTGGAAAAGAGAATAGGTCTCAAATCAATAATCTAAGTTCCTACCTCAATAAACTAGAAAAATAAGATAAAAATAAACCCAAAGCCAGAAGAAAGGAAATAATAAAGAGCAGAAAGCAATGAGATTGAAAGAGGAAAACAGTGGGGAAAATCAGTGAAAAAAAAAGCTGGTTCTCAGAAAAAAAATCAATAAAATTGATAAACCTCTAGCAACACTGACAAAGGTAAAAGGAGAGTAGATTCAAATAACTAATATGAGGAATAAAAGGAGATATGACTATAAATGCTACAGTCATTAAAAGGTAATAAAAGTATACCACAAACACCTTTATGCTCATGTATTCAACTAATTAGAAGGAATAGACCAGTCCTTGAAAACAATAAGCTACCAAAACTCAGCTAAGAGAAATATGTAATCTGAATAGTTCTGTAATAATTAAAGAAGTTGAATTCAGAAATAAAAACCTCCTGAAAAAGAAATCTCCATGCCCAAATGGTTTCATGGGAGAATTCTATCAAACGTTTAAAGAAGAAATAATACCAACTTAACACAATATTTTCCAGAGAATACAAAAGAGAACATTTCCCAATTCCATTTATGAGGCCAGCATTACTCTGACAGCAAAACCAGACAAAGGTTGCAAACAAAAACAAGACTACAGACCAATATCTCTCGTGACTTAGATACAAAAATCCTCAAAAATTGACAAATTAATTCCAACAATGTATAAAAATAATTATACATCATGACCAGGTGTGCAAGATTGGTTTAACATTCAAAAATCAAAGAATATAATCCACTACACCAACAGACTAAAGGAGAAAAATCATATGATAATATCAATCAAGACAGAAAAAGCATTTGACAAAATCCAACACCCAGCCATAATAAGAACTCTCAGCAAAATAAGACAGAAGGGAACTTCATTAAGTTGAAAAAGGGCATCTATGAAAAACCTACAGCTAATGGTGAAAAACTAAATGATGAAAGACATAATAGTGATAGACTAAATGCTTTCCCTCTAATACTGGAAACTAGGCAAAGGGGCTGTTTTCACCAGTCTTATTAAGCATAGTATTGGAAGTTCTGGTCACTGCAATAAGGCAAGGGGAGAAAAAACCACATGCAGATTGGAGAGGAAGAAATAAAACTGTACTTATTTGCAGATGACATGATTGTCTATGTAGAAAATCTCAAGAAATATACAAAAAAAAAAACCCTCCTAGAATATGTGAATTCAGCAAGGTTGCAAGATATAAGATAAACATACAAAAATAATTGTATTTCTATATACCGCAATGAACATGTGGGTGCTGAAATTAAAAATACAATACCATTTAAAATCACACCCACAAGCAAATAAAATACTTAGGTATAAATCTAACAGAACATGTACAGGACTTGTATGTTGAAAACTACACAATGCTGATGAAAGAAACCAAAGAAGATCTAAATAAATGGAGAGGCATACCATGTTCATGGATTGGAAAATTCAAGATAGTAAAGATGTCTGTTCTTTCCAAATTGATATGTAGGCTTAACACAATTCCTATCAAGACCCCTGCATGATTTTTTGTAAATATAGACAATATTATTCTAAAATTTATATGAAGAGTCAAAGGAGCTAGAATAGCTAAAACAATTTGAAAAAGGAGATTCATATTAAGTCTACTTGATTTCCGGATATATTGTATATTACAGTAATCAAGACTGTGCAGTATTGGTGGAGGGATAGACACACAGATCACTGGGGCAGAAGAGAGAACCCAGAAATAGACCCACACAAATAGGCCTAATTGATTTTTCATAAAGGTGCCAAAGCAATTCAATGGTGAAAAGATAGCCTTTTCAACAAATGGTGCTGGAGCAAGTAGACATCCACAGGCAAAACAAAACAAAACAAATAAACAAATGAAAACTCTCAACCTAAGTTCCATGACTTATACAGAAATTAACTCGAGATGGATTCTGGGCTTAAATGTAAATATAGAGTTATAAAACTTATAAAAAAAATAAAAAATTCCTCAGGATCTAGGGTCAGGGTCTAGATGAAAAGCTTTTAGACCTGACACTAAAAGTGACACTCATAAGAGAAAAAAATGAATAAATTGGATTTCACTGAAATTAAAAACTTTTGCTCTGTGAAAGATCCTGTTAAAAGGATGAAAAGGTAAGCTACAGGATGAGAAAATATTTTCAAACCACATATCTGACAAAAGAATAGTATCTAAAATACATAGAGTATCTCAAAACTGAACAGTGGAAAAGCAAACAATCCATTTAGAAAAGGACATATGACAGATATTTCACTGAGGAAGATATACAAGAAGATGCAAGATATACAAGGTACAAGAAATACAAGAAGATGGCAATAAGATATGAAAAGATGCTCAACATCATTAGTCAGCAGGAAATGCAAATTTAAACTGCAATGAGATAAACCTATACACCTGTCAGAATGGCTAAATAAAAAATAGTGACAATCTTAAGTTTCTGTGAGGATGCAGAGAAACTAGTCTCTCATATATTGCTGGTGGGAGTGTAATATGGCATAGCCACTTTGCAAAAGAGTTTGGCAGTTCTTATGAAACTAAACATGTAAGTACTATACAATTCAGCAATTGCTCTTCTGGGCATTTCTCCCAGAGAAATGAAGACTTATGTTCACACAAAAATCTGTATATGAATCTTTACAGGAGTGTGTGGTAAAACTCCTCTGCATTCTGTCTACCCATAGAATACTGTCCTCCACTTCTGATACTTCCGATCACCAGATGCGTGTGTGTGTTTTCCCACACCAAGCAATTCAGTGACACCAGCTGGGTGTCCTACAATTCAATTCAATTCTGGCACTATCTAACTGGCACTAGCATCAGATCCCACAAGTTAAGGACTCAGTCCCACAAGACTGCCCCTCCCCAGCACTTCTGATGCCAATCACAAGTCCAGGTTGTTACCTGGGCTTCCAACCGATGGGCTACTGGTTCAATTAATTTGCTAGAGTGGCTTGCAGAACTCAGGAAAACTGTTTGCTTACTAGATTATCAGTTTATTATGAAAGGATATAACTCAGGAACAGCCAGATGGAAGAGATATATAGGGCAAGGTATGTGGGAAGGGGCATGGAGCTTTCATGCCCTCTCTGGGTGCACCATCTTCCCAGCACCTCCATGTGTTCACCAACCCAGAAGCTCTCTGAACCCTGTCCTTTTGATACTGAACCTCTCAATCTCAAGTTCGTGTGCCCATGCACAGTAAGCCAATCACTGAGACACTGCTGCTTGGAGGTGGAGAAACGTTTATTTGAATTGGCCAAAATGAGAAGGTGGGAGGATATCTGCCTTAACAAAAGAAGAAAGCAGAGGGTCTTTATAGAGCTAAGGGACCTGGGAGGAAGAGTTTTGGAGAAACAAAGAAGAAAATCCGTGTTCTTTCACCCCAGATAAGCCCTTGGGCAATCTGACTTCTGGATGTCAATGGCAGGTGGGGGCTGGTTATCTGGTGATCATAATTTCCTTAAAGGCATTCTTTTTCTTCTACAAAACAAGTTCATAAATCCTTGTGACCCTTTGAGTCACCCCCTCAGGTTAAACAAGAAAGTAACAAGATTAACTTCTTTTCATCTGTGTCTGTGTGGGGAACAAGGTCAAAGGTTAATCATGTTCTTATTGAATATTTACAGTAACCCTCAGGTACCCAGCTTCACTCTTGGGTTTCTATGGAGGCTTCATTACATGGGCATGATTGATCAAATCATTGGCCATTGGTGATTGATCCAACCTCCAACCTCTAGAAACTTCCCCAGAGGTCTAGGGGGTGGAGCTGAAAGTTCCAACCCTCTAATCGTATGGTTGGTTCCCCTGGCAATTAGTTCTCATTCATAGAAGCTTTCCAAAATCACTGCATTAACATAAACTCAGGTGTGGTTGAATGGGGCTTGTTATGAATAACAAAAGACAGCTTTATCTCTCTTATCACCTAGGAAATTCCAAGGGTTTTAGGAGCTCTGTGTCAGAAAAGAGGATGAAGACCAAATATATAATTCTTTTTCTGTTTTTTTTTTTGTGAGGAGGACTAGCCCTGAGCTAACATCCAATGCCAATCCTCCTCTTTTTTTCGCTGAGGAAGATTGGCCTTGGGCTAACATCCATGCCCATCCTCCACTACTTTATATGGGACGCCACCACAGCATGGCTTGAGAAGCAGTGCATCGGTGTGCACCCGGGATCCGAAACTGCGAACCCCGGGCAGCTACAGCAGAGCACGCGCACTTAACCGCTGCGCCACCAGGCCGGCCCCCGTATTTCTTATTATAAATCACAATATCACAAGTACCTTTATTCCTAATAGCCAAATACTGGAGACAACCCAATTGTTCTTCAATGGGTGAATGGTTATACAGACTGTGGTACATCCACATGACGGAATACTACTCAGCAATGAAAAGGAATGAACTATTGATAGACACAACGACCTGGATGAATCTCCAGATAAATTTCTGGAGTGAAAAAGATCAATTCCAAAAGATTACATACTATATGATTCTATTTATATAACCTTCTTAAAAACGACAAAATTATGGAAATGGAAAACAGATTAGTGGTTGCCAAGGATTAAGGAGGAGATATGGCTATAAAAGGGTAACATGAGAAATCCTTGTGGTGATGGAAATGTTCTGTATCTTGACTGTGTCAACGTCAGTGTCCTGGTGTGATATTGTACTTGAGTTCTGCAAAATGTTACCATTGGAGGAAACTGAGTAAAGAGTATAAGAGAGCTCTTTGCATTATTTCTTACAACAGCATATGAATCTACAATTATCTTAAAATATGAAGCTTAATTTAAGAAAACCACAACATCTGCTTGAATTTACTGGGGAATCTAGCAAGGTATTTACGGTAGAATGACCACAAATTCCACCCATGCACGCCCTTCTACATGGTGACTGTTCTGCTCCTGTCATTGAGAGATGGGGATCTATTTTTCCATCCCTTGAAACTGGGATGAAGAGTCTATTTCTGCTGTGTGTTGACCAATAGGACATTAGCAAACATGACGCAAGCAGAAGTTAGAAAAGCATTTGTTCATCAGGACTTGCTCTTTTTGCTGAACTTCGAACCCTGAGACCATGATGCGGATGGACCCAAGCTAGCCTGCTGGAGAGTTCTTGTAGAGGAGAACCAAAGCCCCTGGCCAACTGCCTGCAACCTGCCAGAGATATGAGTTAGCATCAGAATGAAAAATTTCCCTCATCCCTCATTTCACCTGAAATAAAATTTGTATGGGAAAGAAAGGCTAAATGCTTAACTCATTCCTTCGTTTACTGGTTCTCAGAATAATGAATTATTGTCCTAGTGTGGTGGATTTGTATTGGGTTAATTTAGCTAGGCTGGGACTATGTTTCCTGGAATTCCCTGAAATTCAATGGAACATCATTTCTCACCTGCTGGCTAATCTTGTCTGTGTGGGACAGGAGCCACTCCTGCAGCTACCCTAGCTCCTACAAGATGCTCCTCAGGTTCTCTAACTCCTGGGCTAGGCGTGTGTTTGTTTCTTTGTTTATTTATTTGTTGAGGTCACATTGGTTTATAACATTATATAAATTTCAGGTGTACGTCATTATATTTCGACTTCTGTATAGACTGCGCTGTGTTCACGACCAAAAGTCTAGTTGCCGTCCGTAGGGGCATGTTTAATTCCATGATGAAAGGTGAGTGTGTCAACCTCACTGAAGTTTGAGGCCTGGAGGTGGTGAGAGATTGGCATGGGTTCCTGCTCATCCTCACAGGTTCCAGTTTGTCTTTGCTCGCTCACCTCACGTCGGTCTCCCTTCCCACCCACCTGCCTGTGGGCATCAGGCTCCAGCAGCTGACCTGGAGGCAACAGCCTCCCACAGCCATGTAACCAGCTCCCACAATTGAGTAAGGTCAAGTCCCTGTGATAGGTCCTTTATTATAAATATCTCCCGGTGGTTCTGCCTCTCTGATTGAACTCTTGACAGGTATACCTAGCAACTTCCAAAGTCATCGATGACTTGTTTTTTTAAATAACTTATAAAGTGATGGATGGGATTTCTGATTTCAGCTTCAACATGTAAAGGGCTTGGAAGGCATCATTCCACACTTATAACAAGAAAAAAGATGAACAAATAGAAAATTAATGACTTTTCTTAGACCTACCAGAGAATTGAGGTCACAGGGCAAACCGCCACCCTGGAATCTGGAGACACAGGTGAATAGAGAGAATCACAGTCAGAACCAGCTCACCCGGAGCAGAGGCTGCTGCAGCCACAAACTGGTAGGTACCCTCAAATGGTGATTGTACCCAGTTGCTGGAGGCTGAGTGTGGGTTAACTTGAGAGTGAGACACTCCTGGGGGTTACTAAAATAGAGTCATTTAGTAATATTTATTACTAAAATACAGTGACTAAATACAATTTAAGATATTTTGAAGTTCCTTTTGACATATTACTGTGTTTTAAAATTACTTAAATAATTCTCCATGGTGAAGCTAAAACCTTGACATGTAGTTAAGTTCACATGCTTTATTTTTTTATTTTTAGATATTACTTTAAATTTTTTGATTTAATTTAATTTTCTAATTATGTAAGACATTTAGCTGGCACCACAGTCAAATCCTTAAACATGGACACCATTTTTATTAGTTTTTAGTTTATCCTTCCATTGTTAAAATTATAAGCAAATTTATTTATTTACTTGTTTGTATTTACATTCCCCCTTTCTTAGATAAAAGACACCATATTCTACATTGTTCTGTACCTTGCCTTTTCCACTTGGCAAAGCTCATTCCACAGTTGTGTATCTGTAGGCGGATCGTGGATGAGCTGGACTTGCCAGGACACAAGCAACAGAAAGCAGCTGTATAGTTTCTCCCCACTGCCCCTTCAGATTGGCTCTCTCTCTCATTCTTCAGTGCCCCCGAGTGAAATCTCTGGCCATTCTCGGGGCTTTCCAATCACTAACAGGTAACAAATGAGTAGCATGTTTTTTTGTGTGTGTGTGTGAGGAAGATCAGCCCTGAGCTAACATCTGCCAATCTTCCTCTTTTTTTGAGGAAGACTGGCTCTGGGCTAACATCCATGCCCATCTTCCTACACTTTATATGGGACGCTGCCACAGCATGGCCCGACAAGCGGTGCGCTGGTGCGCGCACGGGATCCGAACCAGTGAACCCCTGGCTGCCACAGCGGAGCGCGCGCACTTAACCACTGCGCCACCGGGCGGCCCCTGAGTAGCGTATTTTTCCAAATATTAGAATGTCCAGGCTAGTGCCATATAAAAACTCCAATTTTACTAGGGCTTCTCCCCTCCCTCAGTTCAGACCTTCAGCAGATTGGGACCCTTGCCGTGGGACGGGTGTGTTTGTGGGAGGTGTGATCAACTTCTCTCTTCTTTTCCTTCTCTGCTCACTTCTCTAGCTGCTGGTTTGAGCCCCAGAATGGGACGAATCAGAGAAGTTCCAGCTGTCACCTGGTGCTAGTGCTCTCTGGGTGGTCGTTTCCAAATGCTGATCACCTCGCGCTAGAAATAGCTTCCTGGGTTCTTTGGAGACCATCCCTATCACTAAGGATCTCTCATCTACAGTTCCCTTGGCACAGGTGTCTACATTTGCTGTTCCCCTATAAGTCCCCTCTCTGCCCCTGGTTTCTGGGGAGTCACCTAGTCCCTTCACACTCTCAAGGTGACGGAGCCTGGCTTCCTTCTTCAGGCTCCACATCTGAGCCGGGGGAACTCACAGATCCTTTGTCCGACCACATTCTGCTTTTCTTCCCTTGGCCATCCCAGGACAGCTGCAACTGACTCTCTTCTTTAGACTTTTCAGATGTGAGTAGGACACCAGTTCCTGCATCCTTCAAACTCCCAGGAACACCTGTCAAACTCTCGACATGCTTTTCCTGAAGTCCCTTAACTTGGCTCGACATGCCAGAATGGAGGGGAAATGCCCAGCATGCTGACAAGTCTCTTAAAAATTCTTCTTCACAGGCCTCTTCCACGTCTTCAAAGATTTCTTTGTCTTTGTCTTTACAGCCCAGAGGTGAGCGATGGACCAATGCTGGCAGACCCAGTGTCATCCTCACTACCACGCCCTGCATAGGTTGTCTAGTACCCCATTTTAGATGTGGGGGATACTGGGCTCCCCTCATTTGTCTGGGCCTCTGGAGCCTCTGCCAACATTCTGAGACAAGAGAAAGGGCATCGTTTAATATCCTGTTGTATTTCCAATCAGCTCTTCCCTGAATGCAGCTTTTGGGTTATTTTCCCATATTGCAGATGGAAGAGACAAAGTGATTCATTCCACAGCCCAGAAAATATATTAAAACAGGTTCTTAGTTCTGGTGTCTTCATCAGCCACCAAACCTGGAACTGTGGGGCCAATCTGTTGGAAAGAACATTTCTTTCTTTTTTTTTTTTTTTTTTATAATTTTATTTATTTATTTATTCCCCCAAAGCCCCAGTAGACAGTTGTATGTCATAGCTGCACATCCTTCTAGTTGCTGTATGTGGGACGCGGCCTCAGCATGGCCGGAGAAGCAGTGCATTTGTGCGCACCCAGGATCCGAACCCCGGGCCGCCAGCAGCGGAGCGCACACACTTAGCCGCTAAGCCACGGGGCCGGCCCTGGAAAGAACATTTCTAAGCATTTATTGTGATCCCACATTTTCTCACCAGAAAGACTCCAATGCATCTTTCCTCCTCTGACCCCTAAGGCAGACGGACAGCCCCCCCCGCTGCAGCCAGTATCTCATCCTCCCAGCTGGACATGTGGCATCTTCCAGCATGTTGTGTGGTTGAGGGCACATGTTTTGGAGACAAACCACCTGGCTCTGCCCTTTTCTAGCTGTGGGAGTCCTTGGGCAAGTCACTTAACTGAGTACTTTAATCTCAGTTTCCTTGTCCATAAAATGGGTATAATAATACCACCTACTTTGCAGGATGTGCTAAGGATTAGAGAGAAGCACGTGTGATGTAGTCCAGTGCCCAGCGCGTAATACGTGCTCGTAACAGGTCGTATATCAGTCTCGCTAGGACAGGCTGTGCTACTGCAACAAACAAACCCACAGTCTCAGGGGTTTAACACAACACAGGGTACCTCTCAGTGCGCAGTCTGATGTGGATCCGGTGGCCCTCCTTCTTGTGGCCCCCCCATCTAGAACGCGTGAACTTTGTGGTCTCTGCGTAAGGGGAAGAGACAGCAGGGGTCATAGGGGTTATTTTTAAGGACCAGGCTTGGAAGCGGCTTACGTCTCTTCCATCCTTTTTCTATCAGCCAAAACTCTGTCACACGACCCTAACCTAACGCTAAGGCAAATATGATTTTCCTGTGTAACCTGGGCCCGGGAACAAGAAATGGCATGGTAAACACACAGCGTTGTCCAATTGCTGCTCAGCATAGAGGCTGTTGGTGGTTGGTTGTCCAGGAACCCCAGACGGTCCATTGCCTCAAGTTTGGATGGAGTGAGAGGCCACTTTCTCCTGCTCTGACCCATGGGGGACTCAGTTTTCCTACAGTGAACACTCGCAAGGCCCTGGAGGCAGGGGTCGGGGCAGGTGGCTGCACTTCAGGGAAGGGTGAGGCTCGGAAGGGCAGGGATTCCCTGGGGGACACATGGCACACCGCCTGGCCCGCGGCTTCATCTGTCTCCCAGCACTGGCCTCGCGCTTGTGGCTTCCCAGAGCAGGGCTGCGGAGGGACTTGCACTGCTGGGGATCCACACGCTTGTCTTCTGCCGTCAGGGTCTTGGTGTCAGAGGCAGATCTTGTGTAGCTTAGGTCACTGGCTGGAATCCTGCTGTCCCCACAGTCTCTGTAGGCTCCAACACCTTCCATGGCTCCCTGCGGCCTACAGTGAGAGCCACGGATTGGGCATGTGGCTCAATGACCTGGGGTGGTCTTGGAAGTCCTAAGCCCAAGGCTCTCTTTGGATAGCTAAGGAAAGACATGCCCAGGAGCCTGGCTTGTGTGCGTGCTTATGTTTCACATTCTGACCCAAAGAACACTCCGAGCATCCTGTCCCACCACTCCCAACAGGCTCTCCATCTAGCCCGGTCAACTTGCTCTGTCCTCAGCCACGCTGCTCAGAGCCCCAGCCTCACACCTCTGTGACGCCATTCCCCTGCCGAAGGCCGCCTGCCCCCCATTTACTCGGGCTTTGCAAGACCTTCCACCCTCCCATCTACAGAGCTTGCTCTTCCTCTGAGCTCCTGCAGCCTGGACGGCTGTGCTATGGTCCTCTTTCTGACGGTCCATTTCTTTCAGGCGTCAGGGCTCCAGGAGGGGAAGTTTCACTAGTGATAATGATGAGCTGCTGATAACAGGAAACACAAGGCACTGCGTGCTGAGGGCTCCACACAGGTCATCCTCGTCAATTCCCATTGCAAACATAGAGGATGGGAATTATCACTCCCATTTTACAGATGCAAAAACAGGTTTAGAGAGATTGAATCGTTTGCCCAAGGCAACCCAGTTGGTTGGGGGTAGAGTGAGCATTTGACGAAAGTGTGGCTGACCTAAAGCTCAGCCCTTCACCGCTGGGCTGTCTGGCCACTCCGGGCTCCTGCTCACTGCGGTGGCAGGTGCGGGTGACTGTCTGCTATCCTAGCCAGTTTCATCTGAATGGCACACACTGGGAAACAGAGGCCCATCAAAGGTCACACAGCCTACTAAGAGGAAGGCAGCTCTGCCCCACTCCACGGGCATTTCCCCACATGGGGCGGAGGCTCTGCTACCCTCTCTGGTTGTTTTAGTTCCTGCTCCAGCAGAGGTGACTGAGAGATGCTATTGGTAGGGCTTAGGGATGGTCTTGCCTGCCTCGCCCACCTCTCCCTCCTCCCCCTCCCCCGCAGGCCATAGGGCCCAGCATCAATGAAATTTCAGTCCCAAACCTCAGCCAGTCCCGGAACATATGTTCCACCCTGAAAGGAACAATGGGGCCTCCAGGCTTAATTAAGACCCCGTAAAAAGCACTGGCCAGGCTGGCCTCATTCTCTGTTTTTGCTTCCTTTTTTGCTCACCCCACCCCCACACTTCTGTTTCTGCCACTCCCCCTGTGGAAGGGATGAAAGGCATCCAGGACTCTCCGGGCTCCTGGACTCTCCCTGCTCCTCTTTCCTCTGTCTGATCGCCCTCCACTCCTCCGAGCCCTGGAGTAGAAGAGGCCCCCGGGGTTCTGGGGCCAGACTGCCGGAAGCCCCCATGCCCAGCTGCGGAAGCGGGCGGCCAGCAAGGGCCTGGCTTCCGGTCCCTCCGAGGCTGCCCTGAGCTGGGACCCTGCGGCTGGCTCAGCCTGGCCACGGCCTGCAAATGGAACTGGATTTTAGTGGCTGCATTGACTTGAAGGTGGAGACACAGTTCTGAGAGCTCTGTAGCTGTACCCTTGGGCAGGTTCCCTGACCATCGATGACTTATTGAAGGTCTCAACCCAGCACAGGCACTCGAGGAATTTTATGTTGAGTAAATGTATGAATTTTTACTCATCTAACGAAACTCACGTACCGTTCACCGCATGCCAAAGAGCTATTAATCTTCACATTAGGTAGTATTATCATCCCTAGTTTTACAGATGAGACAATCAAGGCACAGAGAGCTTAAGCAAATTGTACAAGGTCACACAGCAAGTAGGTAGCAGAGCCAGAGAATTCAAATCCAAGTCCACTGGCCCCAGAGGCCATACGCTCACTCCCTAGCTAGGCTGCCTCTAATGAAAGAATAGACCCATTTGATCACCACCAGGATAAACTGACTCCTTCCTTAGTTCTTCCCCTCCCGTTTCCCAGTGCAGTTGAACAAATTATTATAAAGTGAATATCCCTGGACCCACCAGGCTGGTCAAGAAATTGAACATTGCCAGCACCTCACGGCCTCCCTGTCCATCCTGTGCACACCCCTTGCCAGGCACAACTCTTGCCTCTCCTTAAAGCTAACTACTAAATTCTGGACAATAATTTCTTTATACTTTTACCATACTTTATCCTTTTTGCTTTTATTTTATACTTTTACGCATACTTGCATGCATCCCTAAACAACATAATTCCGTTTTACCTTCTTTTGATCTTTATGCAAATGAAACCACACAGTAAGATTTATTTTGCTTCTAGTTTGTTCAATGTAGCATTTTTAAGATTCAACTATGATATTGTATGTAGTTAGAGTTCATAGTCTTTATTACTGCATGGTATTCCATTGTATGACTCTACTACAATTTATTTATCCGTTTTAGTTTGAAGGGCATTTGAATTGTTTTCTGGTTGCTGTTATAAAAAATACTTGTACACGTGACCTAGTGCATATGAGCATTCACTTTTGTGTCCTGGGTCATAAAGAATGCAAACGTGCACCTTTCCTAGGCAATTCCAAATGGTTTTGCGAAGTGGTTGTACCAGCTGTGTATGGGAACTCTCACTGCTGCACATCATCACCAACACTTTTTAATTATAGTCTATCTGACGGGTATGTGGTAGTGCGTCATGACGGTTTTAATTTGTATTTGTTTTAATTTGTATTTCCCTAATGGCACTAAACACTTTTTCGAGAGTTTATTGGCCATTTGGGTTTCATCTTTTGTGATGTGCTCAATCAAATCTGTTGCATACTTTTTATTGACTATCTTCTTATTCATTTTAGAGGCTCTTTATATATTCTGGATGCAAATCCTTTGTTGGCTATATGTATTGCAAAAACCTTTACTCGCATACTGTGCTTGGCTTTTTACTTTTTAAAAAAGTGTCTTTGGGGCTGGCCCAGTGGTGTAGTGATTAAGTTCATGTGCTCCGCTTTGGCAGCCTGGGGTTCGGGGATTTGGATCCCGGGCATGGACCTATGCACTGCTCATCAAGCCGTGCTGTGGTGGCGTCCCACATATGAAATAGAGGAAGATTGGCACAGATGTCAGCTCAGGGGCAATCTTTCTCACCAGCCCCCCACCAAAAAGTGTCTTTATCCATTCACCTATTGATGGAGACACTTAGATTGCTTCCATATCTTGGCTATTGTAAATAATGCTACAATGAACATAGCAGTACATATATGTCTTTGAATTAGTGTTTTCATTTCCTTTGGATAAATACCCAGATGTGGAATTGCTGGATCATGTGGTAGTTCTGTTTTTAATTTTTTGAGGAACCTCCATATTATTTTCCATAGCAGCTGCACCAATTTACATTCCCACCAACAGTATACAAGTGTTCCCTTTTCTCCACATCTTTGCCAACACTTGTTATTTTTTGTCTTTGTGATAATAGCCATTCTGACAGGTGGGAGTGGCATCTCATTGTGGTTTCGATTTGCATTTCTCTGATGATAAGTGATGTTGAGCATCTTTTCGTGTGCCTCTTGGCCATCTCTATATTTTCTTTGGATAAATGTCTATTCAAAGCCTCAGCTCATTTTTTTTTTGTTTTGTGAGGAAGATCAGCCCTGAGTTAACATCCATGTTAATCCTCCTCTTTTTGCTGAGGAAGACTAGCTCTGAGCTAACATCTACTGCCAATCCTCCTCCTTCTTTTCCCCAAAGCCCCAGTAAATAGTTGTATGTCATAGTTGCACATCCTTCTAGTTGCTGTATGTGGGACGTGGCCTCAGCATGGCCGGAGAAGTGGTGCATCGGTGCACGCCCGGGATCCGAACCCGGGCTGCCAGTAGGGGAGGGCGCGCACTTAACCACTAAGCCATGGGGCCGGCCCCTCAGCTCATTTTTTAATCAGGTATATATATACAATGAAATATTACTCAGCCATGAAAAGAATGAAACTTCGGTATTTGCAACAATACGGGTGTGTAGGGTATTATACTAAGTGAAATGTCAGAGAAAGATAAATACCATATGGTTTCACTTGTATGTGGAATCTAAAAAAGAAAACAAATGAATAAATGAAACAAAACAGAAACAGACTCATAGATACAGGAAACAAACTGGTGGTCACCCGGCAGGGGAGTGGTTGGGGGGTAGGTGAAAGGGATTAAGAGGTACAAACTTCCAAGTATAGAATAAATGAGTCATGGGGTTGTAATGTACAGCATAGGGAGTCTAGTCAACAATATTGTAATAACTTTGTATGTGACAGACAGTAACTAGACTTATTGTGGTGATCATTTTGTAATGTATATAAATATCAAATCACTTGATGTACACCTAAAACTAATAGGATATTGTATGTCAATTATAATTCAATTAAAAATTAATTAATTTAAAAAATAGAGAAAAACAATATCTTGATCAATAGATGTTTTTAATTTTTTTGTGTGTGTGTGAGGAAGATCAGCCCTGAGCTAACATCCAATGCCAATCCTCCTTTTTTTGCCGAGGAACATTGGCCCTGGGCTAACATCCACACCCATCTTCCTCTACTTTATGTGGGACGCCTCCACAGCATGGCTTGACAAGTGGTGCATCGGTGCGTGCCTGGGATCCAAACCTGTAAACCCCGGCTGCTGCCGAAGCGGAGCCCACGCACTTAACCGCTGTGCCACCAGGCCGGCCCTATATGTTTTTAATTTTAATGTAAGTTTAACGTAGTAAAATTTATCAATCATTTTCTTCATGGTTGTCACTTTTTATAACATGTTAAGAAAATTTCCCTTACTCTGAGGTCTAAAATATATATATGTATATGATTTATATTCTAAATTCTTTATTGTTTTGCCTTTCATATTTAGGTTCATAATACCCCTAGAATTTGCTTTTGGTACATGTGTAATTATGTGAGGTAGGGGTCTGATTTCATTTTTTTCTGATGTGGATACCCAGTTATCACAGCGCCAGTTACCTTTTATCCTTTCCACTTATCCTTTCCCTAGTGTTCTGCAGTTACACTTTACCATAAATCCCAGCTGATGGATTTGTTCCTAGACTCTATCTACCCATTGGTCATTTTGTTATCCCTGTACCTAGATCCAATATCTTAATGGCACAATATTTTTCAAGTGTTGAAAGAAAGACCTGTCAATCTAGAATCCTATATCCAGAGAAATAGCCTTCAGGAATGAAGGGGATATCAAGACATTCCTAAATGAAGGAAAACTAAAATAATCTGTCTCCAGGAGACTTATTCTAAAATAATGTCTAAAGGAAGTTCTCCAAACAGAAAGGAAAATATTAAAGAAACTTGAGACACCAGGAAGGAAGAAATAACTTAGTAAGCAAAAATGTGGGTAAATACAATAGGCTTTCCTTCTCTCCTTGAGTTTTCTAAATTATATTTTACAGTTGAAACAAAAATTATAACACTGTCTGATTTGGTTCTAAATATACGTAGAGGAAAGAGTTAAGACAATTATATTATAATTGGGAGAGTAAACAGACATAAAGAGAAATAGGGTCTTATACTTCACTCAAAATAGTAAAATGATGTCACTAGTAGACTGTGATAAGTTATGTATATGTAATGTAAAACTTAGGTTACATTAAATTAGATTATATAAATAAGCTATATAAAGAGATAAACTAAAAAATATTATAGATAAATAAAAATGAAATCTAAAAAATGTTCAAGAAACACACAAGAAGGCAGGAAAACAAAAACAGAGAAATGAAAAAAAGAGAGAACAAACAGAAAACAAAAAATAAATTGACAGACTTAAGTCCTAAGATATGAATAATTACATTAAATGTAAGTGGTCTAAATACACCAAATAAAAGACAGATTGGCAGAGCGGACTTAAAAATATGCTGTCTATGAGAAACTCTCTTCAAATATAACAATATAGGCAAGTTGAAAGTAAAATTATGAAAAAAGATATCATGCAAACATCAATGAAAAGAAAGCAGGATAAGATAGACTTCAGAACAAGGAATATTACCAGAGACAGAGAGAGACATTATATACCATAAAATGGTCAATCTACCAAGAAGACACAACAAACCTAAATGTGTATGCACCAAATAACAGAGCTGCAAAATATGTGAAACAAAAAGTGATAGAAATGAAAGGAGAAGTAGAAAAATCCATGATACAGTTAGAGTCATTAACATCTCTCTCTTAAGAATTGATAGAGCAACTAAATAGGAGATCAGTGAGGACATAGAAGAACTCAACACCACCATCAACCAACGGTATATAATTGAGATTTATAGAACATTCCACTTGAAAGCAGCAGAATACACATTCTTTTAAATCACTTATGGAACATTCACCAAGATAAATTATATCTTGGACCATAAGACAAATCTCAACAAATTTTAGAGTTGAACTCATACAGAATGTGTTCTTTGACCACAGTAAAATTAAATTAGAAATCAATAACAGAAAGATAATAGGAAAATTTCCAAACACCTGAAGACTAAACAATGCCCTTCTAAATAATCCATGGGTCAAAGAGGAAACAACAAAGGAATTAAAAAATTCATTGAACTAAATTAAAATGAAAATATAATATATCAAAATTTGTAAAGCATAGCTAAAACAATGCTGAGGGGGAATTTATAGCACTAAATGTTTACATTAGAAAAGAGGAAAAGTCTCAAACAAAGATCTAAGCTCCTACCTCAAGAACTTAGAAAAAGAAGAGCAAAATAAACCCAAAGCAAGCAGAAGAAAAGAAATAACAAAGATAAGAGCAGAAATCAATGAAACAGAAAAACAACAGAGAAAATTAATGAAATACAAGCTGGCTCTTTGAAAAGAACAATAAAATTGACAAATCTCTAGCAATGTGAAAGGAGATAAGAGAGAAGACCAATATGAGAAATGAAACATGGGTTATTACCACAGGCCCTGCACATACTAAGAGGATAGTAAGGGAATACCACAAATAACTCTGCAAACATAAATTTGACAACGTAGACAAAATGGACCAGTTCCTCAAAAACCACATTACTGTGACTCACCCAATATGAAACAGATGATTTGAACAGCTCTATAACCAAAAAGGAAATTGAATTCATAATTTTAAAACTCCCCCAAGTAAATCTCCAGGCCCAGGTGGTTTCACTGGTGAATTCTACCAAACATTTAAAGAATTAACATGAATTCTATACAATCTTTTCCAGATAGTAGGAGGGAACACTAACCAATTCATTTTATGAAGTTAGTATTTCCCTGATACCAAAATCAGTACAAAAGAGAGAAAGTACAAAAAAAAAAAAAAAAGAAAGAAAAAAAGACCAATATCCCTCATGAATATAGAGGAAAAATCCTAAACAAAATATTAGCAAATACAATTCAGCAATATATAAAAATAATTATACACCATGACCAAGTGGGGTTTATTCTAGGCAAGCAAGTCTGGCTCATTATTTGAAAATCATTCAATACAATCTACCACATTAACACGCTATAGAAGAAAAATCACATGATCATGTCAATCAATGCAGAAAAAGCATTTGACAAAATTCAACACCTATTCATGATAAAAAATTATCAGAAAAATAGAAATAGAGAAGATATTCCTCAATTTGATAAAGAGCATCTATTTAAAAAAACTACAGCTAACATCATATTTAATGGTGAGAGACAATGATTTTCCTTTAAGAATGGGAACATGGCAAGGATGTCTGCTTTCACCACTCTCATTCAACATAGTAGTAAAAGTTCTAGCTAGTGCAATAAGGCAAGAAAAGGAAACAAAAGGCATAATGATTGGAAAGGAAGAAACAAAATTGTCCCTATTTGCGGATGACGTGATTGTCTATATAGAAAATTCCAAGAAATCTACAAAAAACACCTAGTACTAATAAGTGAGTTCAGGAAGGTCATGGAGTACAAGACAAACAGACAATAATTAATTGATCTTTTATATACTAGCAATGAACACATGGACACTAAAATTAAAAATATAATACCATTTATAATCATTTAAAAAATGTAATACTTGTGTAAATCTAATGAAACAAGCATAGGACTTATATGCTGAAAACTACATGTCTCTGATGAAAGAAATTTTAAAAAGATCTAAATAAATGGAGAGATGTACTTGTTTATGGACTGGGAGACTCAACACAGTAAAGATGTCAATTCTCCCCAAATTGATATACAGATTTGACACAATTTCTATCAAAATTCCAGCAAGGGGGCTGGCCCGGTGGCGCAAGCGGTTAAGTGCACGCGCTCCGCTGCGGCGGCCCGGGGTTTGCTGGTGCGGATCCCGGGCGCACACCGACGCACTGCTTGGTAAGCCATGCTGTGGCGGCGTCCCATATAAAGTGGAGGAAGATGGGCACCGATGTTAGCCCAGGGCCGTCTTCCTCAGCAAAAAAAAGGAGGAGGATTGGCGGATGTTAGCTCAGGGCTGATCTCCTCACAAAAAAAAAAAAAAAAAAAAAAAAATTCCAGCAAGATTTTTTTATAGACATAGACACGATTATTCTAAATTTATATGAAAAAGCAAAGGAACTATAAAAGCTAAAACAATTTTGAAAAACAAGAACAAAGAGGAATTATTCTACTCGATTTCAAGAATTATTATGTAGCTACAGTAATCAAGACTGTGTGGTATTGTTAGAAAGATAGACACATAGATGAATGGAGCAGAAAGAGGGCTCAATGAATATCTTTGTTAGATTAATCCTAGGTGCTTTATATATGTTTTTAGAATTTCATTTCAAATGATATTATTTTTATAATTTAATTTTCTAACTCTGCTGCTTGTATTTAGGAATACAATTGATTCATAGACAATAATCTGACTAAGAGCTCTAACTAATTCTGATAATTTATTTTGAATTTTCTAGCTACCCAATCCTGTCATAGGTGGCTAGGTACCTGTCCAAACCCGGTGGAGGGGAGGGCTTAGTTATCAAAAGGCAAAAGGGGACTATGAATCTGAAGGACATTTGGCTGTCCCTGCCACCTCAGGGGAAGGGGCTATTTCACATTAAATGAGGTTAATTTTCCCTCACTCCGGCTGAATGGGGTCTTGTCCCATTTTGAGTTCTCCAGGAAGCAAACTCTGAGACTGAATGCAGAGTTCAGTATGTTGATTAGGGAGGCAGAGGAAACAGGGTTGAACAGAGGAGAAACTTAAATCATTTTATGCAGACTTGATGACCTCAGCCAACCTCAAGAGGAACTCATGAGCAGAAACAGCCCATGGATATCTCCTATCTCCGTCAGTCATTGAATGTGGGCAGCCTCTGGAAGGGCTTGACCTTGGGTGAAGTGTCTGTAGCGAAGCAATCTGTGAAGCGGCTGATAGCTGAAGGCTGTCGCTGTCGGCTTTCCAAGAAGTTAGAGCAACAAGGCCTTCCTTGGAGGGGGACCTGGCCCACACATCCTCATGTCTACCATAGTCTGCCCCTTGCACTGCTCAGATCCACTTTCTCAGGATATTGGTGGGTCTCTCTTCCTGAGGAATATTAGTGGGACAAACTGCAGTCCCCACTGTTGTAGCTGTGAATGACCTCCCTCTTCCACCATCCATTCTAGATTCCTGTCCCCCTCAGCCAGCATCTCTGTTGGTGTCAGTGACTCACCTGGTGGCATGACCCAGATATTCATCCCTGAGGGCTCTGAGTTTCTGGTCACATGCCCTTCTCAGGACAGAGTTGCTGCACTTGCTCTTTGCCATTATATTTGGGTAAAGGAGAACCAAGAGGGATCCAGTGGGTCACCTGGGTGCCAAACATGGTCCTCTGGTCCCCACTATGTTAGAGTAGCCCTACCTCCTGCTGGTGACCAGGACCAATTACTCCTGCCAAGACAGCGACTCCCCTCCTTGCCTACTGGTCTCTGGAAACAAGAGCCCAAAGTGCTGATGTTGTACCCTTACCTCAGAGTTCAATGGGACTCTTGCTGTGTTCTCTGGCACCAGTGGTCTCCCTTTGGTGAGCAGGACTTCTAACCCTAGGAGCCCAGAGATGTGGGGATGGGAAGCACAAATTCCCCAAGTGGGTCACTGGGAATGATGGTAAGTGGGGCCACTGCTGCTTCTACCCCTTGGTTCCCAAATCCATGTATTTTCCAGCTGGAGACACACAGTTTGTAAAGGTCTTTGATTCAAGGTATAGAATGCATCCTGAGGATGGCACCCCATCTTTGCAGAGTATTGCCTCTGAGCTGGTGCTTGGCTGTGGCTTCAGGGAGCCATTCTAATGTTCTCTCAGGCCAGTAGCTTCTTGCTGGTGTAGTATGTAATATAACCGGCAGATCTATGGTCAGGGGCACACTCCTGCACCTGCTTTGCTGTAAAATGGGACCCCTGGTCTAATGCGATGTTATGTGGGATCCCATGCCAGTAGACTAAACACTCTGTAAGGTGTGTGGTGCTAGCTGAGGCCCTTCAGGCAAGAAAGGCAAACACACACCTGGAGTATGTGTCTATCCCCGGCAGAAAGAAATTCTGGCCCTTCCAGGGTGGAAGGGGCCCAATGAAGTCAACTTGCCACCAAGTAGCTGGAAGGTTTCCTTAAGGATTGGTGCCATATTGGGAGCTCAGGGTTGGTCTTTGCTGCTGGCAGTTTGGATATTCAAAGGAGGCAAGTGACTGTAATTATGATGATGTGCCCTGGGCCATGTTCCCTGTCTGGGGCTTGGGGCTTATTATACAACTTTATGTTTGTTAGCAAAGTGGAAATTACTGCTCTGTATGAGAAGAAGCTTTAAGTTTAGGGGCAGCCGTCTGGAAGAGGAGCAGCTACTGCAGTGTTTTTAAAACTGCACCTCTGTGTCCACAACCCTGAGTGCACACCAAGTCACCCGGAATGGGGATGCCCAGGCTTCACCTCCCAGAGCTTCAGATTCAGTTGGTTTGGGCACCAAGAGTTTACAAAAGTTCCCTCTGGCAATTCTAAGGCATTGAGAACCCCTGTATTAGTGGATAGTGAAATCAAGTGAGGTCTTGATTAGCATTTTTTTCCCTTACAAAATAGAAAATAGCCCAGTATATCTTACGTAGAAAGGATACATACTGTTTTTGAAACTTCTGTTTTGCCTGTGTGTGTGTGTGTGTATGTGTGTGTGTGTGTGGCTACTAGATTGTGATGTAAAATGTATTTCGCTCAAAGGAGTTCGAAAAGCCACCGGTCTGAGCAGTGCTCTTCAAACCTCTGCATGCACAGGAGTCACCTGGAGTTGTTAAATCACGGATTCTTGGGCTCCAACCTCGGAGATTCTGACACAGTAGGTCTGGGCTGGGGCTCGAGAATCTGCATTTCTGACAAGTTTCTGGGTTAAGCTGAGGCTGGCAATCAGTAAGCAAGCATAAACAAAGATTTTTACGCAAGCACAAAGATAACGTTTTTTTCCTCCCACATTCTTAGAGCCTGGTCTTTGCATAGCAAGTGCTCCTTTTTACTTAGCTTATATGTTTCTTTGTAACTTAGCTTTGAGTGGTGGGGAGTGACTGAAGGCTCCCAGGTCCCCTGTTTGCATTCTGGCATTTTGGTGTAATTGTAAATAAACAGCCTGGTTCAGGCCTCAGTGGGGAAAGGGAGTGTTGTGTCTGAAGGGGGGTTCTCCCTTTATGTTATGGTAATTGTCTGTGTCTGCTTGGGCTGCTGTAAAAAAATACAATAGACTGGGTGGCTTAAACAACAGAAATTTATTTCTCACAGTTCTGGAGGATGGGATATCCGAGATCAAGGTGCTGGCCGATTCCATTCCTGGTGAGAGTTCTCTCCCTGGCTTGCAGAAGACTATCTTCCTGTTGTGTCCTCACACTGCTGAGAGAGGAAGCTGTGCTGTCTCCTCCTCTTCTTATCAGGGCACTAATCCCATCATGGGGGCTCCACCCTCAGCTAAACCTAATCACCTCCCAAAGGCCCCATCTCCTAATATCATCACATTGGGGGTTAGGGCTTCAACGCATGAATTTTGGGAGGGACACAACCATTCAGTCCATAACAGTAACATATCTGCAAATATTTATGAGGGCACTTGACTGCCCAGAATACAGTCTTCATTTTCCGGCTGCCCTATAGCCATGTGACGTGTTCTTGCCAGTGGAATATGAGGGGAGTCACGTGTGCTACATCCATAACGCTTTCTCTAAAAGAAATCGTCAGGCCTCCATTTCTTCCTCTCCCTCCTTTCCATGGGCTGCACATGGCAAAGCTGGTGAGCGGCTTCGACCATGCAGATACGGCTGCATCCTAGGGTGTAGGGGACAGTGAGATGGAAGGAGTATGTCCGCAGCTGGTCCTGTGAGGCAGAGCCACCCGCCTGGCCTGGACTTGAATCACCGCATATTTGACTTATTGTTACAGCAGCTTAGCCTCCTCTCAAGCTCGTACACCTAGGGCTGGGTTTATGTCTTAGGGCCCTTCCACAGACCCAAGATGTTGTGGGGCTAGAAATGCAGCCATGATTCAAAATCAGGCTGGCTCTAGCTGCCAACTTTTATGTGGATATGCCAATCTGCTCTCACAGTACACATGTATAATTTATAAACAAATAAATAATGCACAAATAAGATACAGATCTCAGGGGGACCCACTCAACGTTTTTTACTGATAAGGTTCATAATCAAATAATTAAACCCTGGTGGCAGACGATGGGCCCCTGAGCCAAGGTCTGAGTCTCATTCTTCTTTCTGTTGCCCCCACCCAGGGGCCAGCGGGCATCTGGGTCCTTATATAGCTGGATAACTACCTTCCTCTCCCGGGAGCATCTGTTGATTGATAATCATAACGAACGTTTATCAACACTTGCCATGTGCCAGGGACTCGCAGATTTCATCTTCACCACAACCTGTGAGGTAGGCGCTGTGACTTGCTCCATTTTGCAGATGAGGACGCTGAGCAGCTCAGGAACTGCCCGTCTGAAACCTGAACCCAGACTGTGGGAGGCAGAGCTCCTTCTCTCCCGCTGTGAACAGGTCCACAGGGAACAGCTTATGAAAAGGCGGGGGGGGGGGGGGGGAGGTGGGTGAAAACATCAGGCAAGAGGCAGAGGTTGATTGTTCACTCTTTTGCCAGGGGGTTTCCCTTTGCCAGGAGAGCCCTTCCCTATTTGCCTAAGGCAAACTCCTGTTCCCAGCTCAAAGGCCGCCTCCTCCAGGAACACTGCCTTCCCTCACGTTGCAGTTAGTTGCCCCTGCCCTGTGGTTCCTGCCTCATCTTCTCCGCTGGAGTTGGAGCTCAAGGGGCATCCACGGAGCCGGCTCAGCAAACTAATACGGGTGGGCTGAACCTGTGCCCGCCCTTCCTCCCCGGCCAGGGGTGCCCCATCCCCTGGGTTTTTCCTCCGTGGGCTCCGCTTCCCTTCCCTCCTCTTCCTCTTCTCTCGTCGCCGTCTGCACTTGTCTGTCTCCTCCCCATCCTCTTTTCTCCCTCCTCCCTCCCTCCCCTGTGGTCCCCCTCCTCGCCCGGCGCCGCCCCCGGCCCGGCAGCTGCAGTTCCCCCGGAGGCCTACAGAGGGGGCTGCGGCGCCGCCGGCTGGGCCGTGGCGCTGCGGCGCGCGCTTCCTGTGAGGTCAGGTGGGAGGAAGCGGCTCGGGAGGCTCGAGGAGTGGACGCCGCCGAGGCCCGGGAGTCGCGCCCGCAGGTGGGTGTGCGGGCCCGGGGCGCGGGGGAACGGGCGCGCATCCTTCCCCTCCCCTGGGCCTGGGCTCGGAGCTGGGCTTGGCGGCCTGGGCAGCGCCCCTTCCATGGAGCCCGCGGCCGCTCCTGCGGGCAGCACGCCCCCTCCCCCATAGTCAGGTGTCGGGGGCCGGCGCGCCCTCAGCCCACGCGACGGGGGCGGGAGGACCACGACCCCCTTGGCCTCCTCCAGGGGCCCAGCTTCAAAAGAGGACCCGCCTGTCCTAGGCTCCTGGCCACGGGCAAGAGAACAGGGCTCGTAATCCTTTTGGTGTGTGTGTCACGAGTGCTTTTGAGAATTTAGATAAAAACTGGGGCTCATCTCCTGAGAAAAAATGGCCTTTACACAGACTTGGGGAGAGGCGTGGAAGGACCGCCACCCCCACCTCCAGCCCCTGGGCACCCTGGGGGTCTGCGGAGTGGGGCTCTCCAGAGCCACAGCAGCGTCCCCCATCCCATATTTTGGGAAGGCTGGGCCCTGCCTTCCTGTTAGCAAATGGGCTGATGTTACCTAGGAGGTGAGGGACAGGTGAGGGGCGTGCCCTCTGCGGGAAGGGACTGCTCTCCTGTCAGCGCTGGGGGCTGTGTGGCCGCCAGGGTGGTCTGCTGCCAGGCAGCGGATCTAAGGTAGCTCTGAAGTGGGCCTGGATCTCTCCTGGGGGGAGAAGGCCCAGATCCTTGGCATTTACTCCCTAGTAGGGACCAGCACACTGGACCCTTTTTTAACGGAAGGGAAATTGAGACGCGGTGGATCCTGGTGCCGTGGGCTCCCTGTTTAGTATCCAGAGAGGGCCCTATGGCCAGAGTTCCTGGCTTCAAGTTCTTCCTTTGCTGCCCATAGATGAATGGTCGGGGCAAGCTGATTAAACCTCTCTGGGTCTAGCTATATGTACCTCGGAGGAGTGTTGGGAGGCCTGAGTGAGATGAGCCTGGGAGGACTTGCCACGGTGCCTGGGCCACAGCAGGGTACTCGTCCCTGTCGGTGCTGGCCGTGGGTTAATAAGGCAACTTCCTTTTCCGAGGATCCTTTTGATAGTTTCCCCAGTAGACTCACTGTCTGAAAAGTTTTTGTCTGGCAATCAACTTGCATTTATTTCTTTCCTTTTCATTAGTCAGGTGACCCTGCTCAGCGTGGGTCACCAATGTGAGCACCCAGAATTGCACTTTTTCCCACAGAAAGCAAGCATCTCTTTATCTCTGGAAAATTGTCTCCTTCAGGCTTTTTGAAGTCTGGGGAAAGGAGCAGCCCAGCAGGGACCCACAGCTCTTGGGAGGATGGTGCGGATCTTGGCCAATGGGGAAATCGTGCCGGATGACGACCCTCGCGTGAGGACCACTGCCCCGCCACGCAGTAGCACCCCTCGACAGGTAGGCGCCCAGCCCCTGTGGAGGGCGAGCAGCTGGCCTCCCATCCTCTGTACTAGTTACTCCTCAGCTCCTGGAAGCTCTCTTGCTGGTCATGAACCTTCTCTAGCCTGAAGCTATTTTTGCGGAAAGCCAGGCTGGGGAGTGAAGGGGGGTCAAGACTTGGGGAAAACTGCGGTAGATTTATTGCCCAGCCCCCTGCCTCCCCAGCTCTCCCTCCTCCGGGCAGCCTTCCCAGACTTCAAACCCAAGAGCTCTTTCCCCCTTAACCTGGTTCGCAACCCCCACTGGAGCCAGCCTCTTTAAGAGTCTGTTGGGTGAGAGAGAAGCTGGAGACTAAGTGGAGGAGATGAGCCCGTGGAGGAGATGGCCACACAGTGATGATTTTAAAGGAAGGCGTAAGGAGTGTTAAAGATGTCTGCCCCAAAGCTGGGCCCTGGAGTCCAACCCTCCTTGCCCGCTTCGTCTATTCTCTGTCCTGGGCACTTCTCCCTGGCATGACTGGGGAAATACAGACTGGCATTTTCTCTGCTCTGAGGGCTTGTGGCTTGGTGATTGGAGTTCCTGTGGGGGGCATCTGGGGCTTGCTGAGAAAGGAGGATGTGGTCCTGGGGGGCTTTAGGGGGCAGGGCCCAGCCCAGAGAGTTCCCTCCTGCCTGGTGCCTCAACTCCAGGGAAGCTTTCTCTGGATTCATTCGTCTCTCTCTGTCTTCACCTTCCAGAGCTTTCTCAATAGGGGCCAGGGTGCCCCCCTGGGGGGTCCCGGCCCCCGCCTGCAGCAGGCAGGAGCCAGGCTGGGTGCTGCTCAGTCCCCCTTCAATGACCTCAACCGGCAGCTGGTGAACATGGGCTTCCCCCAGTGGCATCTCGGCAACCACGCCGTGGAGCCGGTGACCTCCATCCTGCTCCTCTTCCTGCTCATGATGCTCGGCGTTCGTGGACTCCTGCTGGTGGGCCTTGTCTACCTGGTGTCCCACCTGAGTCAGCGGTGACCTCTGGGGGCTGGTGGGACAGGCATGTGGGAGAGGGAGTTACTGCCTTGGTGTGAGAGCAGGCACACGGGGAGGGGATCTGGTGATGCCTTGAACGTGTGCTCAGAGATGGGGCCACGGTGTGTTTCCACGTTGTGTTAAGCATGAGGCAAAGGAAGCCTGTAGTCCAGCATTCTGAAAGTATCAGGTGGATACCCATTCCCTTGAGATGTTTTTCAGTAGTATCGGGCCTGCATTAAGCACAAAGTCGGAGCAACAGAGCGATTCCCTTTCCAATTCTTTTCCAATCCTTTTATGCCAAGAAGAAAGTCTCAGCTTGGTGCCAAAATGTTCTCCTGCCTCTGGAACACGTGCTGACTTCCCCTTTTAACTAGGGTCAGGCCTCGGGCTTAGGGCAGGTGGGAGAAGTCTCCAGACTTTTGTAGCACTGTTCTGTTTTAGTGGTATATTTTTATTGGCTACCTTTTATTTGTGACAAGTGGTACTGGCATTCTATGTGGTGGAGTTTTCAATAAATAAATTTAAGGAAAAACGAGTCCATGTAAAGGCATTTGTAAATCACTGGACAGCTGCATGTGGGCGTGGTGAAGGGGGTCTGGGAGTGACTCAGTGTGGGGAACAGGGTCGAGGTGGGCATTTGACCTCAGAGGGTGGTTTTTAAGCTTTTCTCTGTAGGCTGCAGGAGTTGGAGTCGGGTGGGTCCTGGTGAAGCCTGGACTTGGGCCCCTTGTCTGATGCGTGGATAACTTATAGGCTCGCTCTGAGATGCTGGACTTGAGGGTCGGCCGTGTGGGGAGGGGTCCTCTAGCCAGAATGGCCAGTGAGGCTGTGGTCAGGACAGCCGGGGTACAGGTCGAGGTCTCCCTGGCCCAGGGGCCCTGACCAGAGGCTGTTCAGCCTCCCGAGGCTCTCGCAGCCCCTGGCTGTGGCGCACTCTCCGTAGCAAGTGGGGGTCCTGGTGCTGACTACTCAGTGCATGTGGGGGTGAGGGTGCGCTGCTTTCCATGATGGAGGCCTTGGGTTTTGGCCGGTGAGCACTGGGTATGTGTGGGGGCCCTGCTGCGGGCTGGAGTGACACTGGATGCCTGAGGACTCTGGGCCCACAGTGGGCTGAGAGTTAAAGGTCAGAGAGAGGCTGGGTGAGCTGGAGGACTTCCCCTGCCCAGGGCCCAGATTTCTCATGCTTTTCTCAGGATCCTTCTGGGTTTGGTGGTTTGAGGGAAGAAGACAGGATTTGGAGGTGCTTCCTGAAGGCCAGTGTTGGGGGAGCAATTGAGGGGTGTATGTGGGACAGGACGGGGGAGATGCAGGTGAAGATTCATTCCATCCCTCATTCTGAGAGCCTGCCTGTGCTGCCAGGAACAGAACCCGCTCTCCCGGCCCCTGCCCACTGCTGCCCTGGGGGGGGCGGCGGCCTTGATCACAGACGTTCCTGGGGGAGCCTTGTGGTGTTGGAACAAGACTCCTTTCTCAGTGTTTTCTGTGTCTAGTTCCTAATGGCTGTTGGAACATGTATTCCCTTTATGGTGGGCATATAGAGGGGAGGGTGATGGGCTCTTGGTGTGGGGGGTGGTCACAGATAGGGAAGGGGGGGTCTGGTTCCCAGTGGCTCCTCCGGGGCCTGGGCAAGAGGGGATAGTGTCCAGGCCTGGCTGGTGTCCTGGCAGTTCCCTGTGGCATCTCCTTCTGCCCTGATATGTCTGCCCACCTGCTTGCCCAGGACCTAAGCTCCTGTGGCTCCAGCCCAAAGCCATAACGGGAGGGGATGTTTCCGCACAGCATCCCCCTCTCCCCAAACTGCTCCCCAGCTTGTGTCTTGGGCTGGGTTTTCCCTTTCTTTTTCCCCTTGCAAAGCTGTGGGAGTCTCTGAAGAAGTAAATCTTAAGTGGACCCCTATATATAAATACCTTTAAAGGGGTATGAGTCTGAGTCCCCAGATTCAGGGCTGACAACGGTGTCTTTTTCTAGAATTCATTTCTAGAATTCCCAAAGCCTGAGCCCTTTGAGGAGAATTGAGGGTACTTTAGAGAAGGCCGGAGAAAGCAGGGCTGTCCTCCCGGATCCTGACTAGAAGGACACTGGGGGAGGAGAGGGGCCTGCGGCTCACTTCAGGCAGGCACGGGGCGGCCGGGGCGGTGGCGGGGGGTGGGGTGCGAGGGGAGGATCTTGGACAGCAGTGACCACACGTGGGCAGAAGTGCCTCTGCATAGACTGGTTAGCCTAAGGGAAGGTGTTGGGGGCTCGAAATGAGTTGTTTGAGAAAGAGTTGCCTGCCATTTCTGTCCCGTTCATTGATTGAGCTCCAACACAGACACTGACCCAATAGAGCTGCTCTGGTTGAATTGAGCTGGGGGCCCAGAGGTGCACCTCTTGACCCTCCTTTCCTTAACTACCTTCCCTGTGCCCCTCGCTAACCCCTGCTCTGCCCCACCTCTCCAAGTCCCGGGTCTGGAAGTGTGCGGGCGGGCCTGGCCCGCAGGCAGAGGCCACGTGCTGAGGGAAGGCGCCCCCTGGGGTTGTGCGGTGTGTGTGGCTCACAGCCATCCGGGCTGCGTCTCCGCCTCCTGTAGGAATGCCCTAAAGGGAGGCTCTCACCTGTGCGCTGAGACACCGTGGTGCCAGCGTGTTCTGAGCAGCTGGAGGCTCGATGCTCCCAGAAGCCAGATGCAGACCCAGATGGGCCTCTGTGAGGCTGAGGGCCGCCTTGGCCTGATGGGCGTCCTAGTTGGAGGTCGCTGAGGAGGGTGGGCCCTTCCTCCTCTGCCCACCCCCCTGCCCTGCCTACTGCATGACAGGACCCCCCAGACGGGGCTGTCTTGAGGGTGGTTTTCAGGGGAGGTTTCTGCTAATCTCCAGGGCTAATCCCTGAAGTCCTGTGTCTCCCTGTCAGGTTGGATTTGCGGCCTGGCTGCCTCGGGGAGAGCCGCTCCCCATCCCCCACCTCAGATCTCACCATGCCTCCGCCACCTCTGTGGGGCTGGAAGAGGAGGCCCCCCTCCCCTGGTGGGGTCATTTTGACTCCCTGGTTGGAGCTGCCGGGGTCTGACTGTTCCCTCTCCATCTCCGGGGACTGCCGGCCTCCTGGGTCCTTCCTTCCAGGAGTTCCAGACTCCTCTCTCCAAGCTCAACCTCCCCTGCCCTCCAGCTGGCCTGCGGGTGGGGCCACATTTCTGTCTCCCCAGAAGAGACACCAGGCCTGAGATGGCACAGTGGCGGCTCTGGTTTTCCCAGCTCCCCGGGGAGCCCTTGGCTCCGCGTCCCCCCCGGGCCTGGGACCTGAACCCAGTCTTTTGGCAGAGGCAGGGGTCGGGCTCCCTAACTGGGGACTCTCCAGCTCTGTGAGTTGAGAAAGCAGCCCTGGGGTGGCGGTCAGAGCCTCTGCCCTCGGACGCCTGACTTTGAGGACAGAAGAGCCTGTCCCCACCCTGGCCAGCCGGGCCCTAGAGGAAGCCCGTCTGTTTGCAGGCCCTGCTCTGCTTTGTGGGTCCGTGACCTTGGACACTTGTGCCTTGTCCCTCGGCTCTAAGAAGGGATGATGGTCTTGGTCCCTCCTGCCTCTCGGAGCCTCGGGACCACCCTGGGTATGGTGGGTCAGAGAAATGGACAGAGAGCTCTGGAAGGAGCAACTACACAGCCCCCGCACCACGTGCATCGATGCTGCACCTCAGACCACAGCTCCTGTGCCATGGGCCTCAGCCCAGAGCAGCCACAGTGTCCCAGGCACCTAGGACCCCTGGCTGGGGTAGTGCTGGCTTTTAAGACCAGTGTCACACCCTCCCCAACTGTTAGAGACGAAATACAGCTGCTTCTCTGTGTCCTGGAGGTCGAGGGGCTTGTTGCAGGTCTCGAGTGTCAGGACAGGGTGAATTTGCTGGGAGTGTGCTGTGTGCGACACTGTGTAAGCACCCTATGTCATTTAATTGTCACCAGAACTTTGTGACGTCAGTATGATCACTGTCACTTTTATTTCTCTGCTGAGCACACTGTAGAGCAGTTATAACCTGCCCTAGGACCCCAGCGAGCTGGGGGTGGAGCTAGGATCAACTGAGGCCAAAGACCCCCTTGACCCCTCCTCTGTTTCACCTTTGGCCATGTCAGAGTCTCCTACAAACTTGTTACACATGCAGATTCCCAGGCCTCACCATAGCCTTCTCAGAAGTGCTGAGGGATGTGGTGCAGAGCCTGCCTCACTACCGGGACCCAGTGTGACCATCAGATCAGCTCTGTGAGGGCAGAGGGCATAGGGTGGGTGTGAGGACACTCACCACAGCTGCCCCGCAGGGGGGCCTCAATAGCTTCCCAGTTCTGGGCTGCAGTCACTGAATGCCCTCTCCCCTGCATTCCTGAACACATGACATTTTCATTGCAAACTGACAAGGGGGAGAAATCCGGTTACCTCGCTTGGGTCCCCGAAGGGCCGTGCAGGGTAGTGAGGGTGGGGAAGAGGTGGTGGAGGGCTTTGCTGCCAAAACTAAATGGAGAGAGAAGCCTGCAGCCTGTCCAGCAGGGCAGGACAGTGGGAGAAGCCAAGCTTACCCCTCCTTATGCTGCCGCCCAGGGCCCAAAAAAGCAGTGAGAGAAAGTTCAAGAAGCAGATCCACTGAGCACTTCAGTGGAATTGCAGACTGTGTGTGTGTGTCTGAGGGCTCAAAAAAGCAGTGAAAGAAAGTTCAAGAAGCAGATCCACTGAGCACTTCAGTGGAATTGCAGACTGTGTGTGTGTGTGTGTGTGTCTGACCCTCCGGTTTGGAGGTTGGGGGAGAGCTGAAGCCATTTGGCTTTAGGGACCCAGAGCTTGGGAGGAGGAAGATAAAGCCGTCCACCACGCAGCCTGAGCAACTGCTGAGAACTGGGCTGGAGGTGGGAGAGCTGCTCCCGTTCACTGGGCCACCAGCTTTAGTCCCTCCTGTGTGGGGGCCCGGATGCCAGGGTTCAAATTCCCAGCTCTGTCTCCAGTTAACCAGCGAACTCGGGCCGGTCCTCACTCTCCCTGCCCCTCTGTGTCCTAATCTGCACCTCCCAGGGGTGGGACGATCAAGTATATTAATTCATGGGAAGCGGTGAGCGTTTTCTGGCACAAGGTTAGCACTTGATAATACCGTATTCACAAAGCAATGGCGTTAGGGTTTACTTAATATTTTTCTTTAGATCAACTCACATTCTACTTAAATCTATTTTGAAAAGGAAGCCTCATATTACTGTTGTAAATGGAAAGCCGGTGTCACTTGCCATTCATAGTCGATATTAGTACAAGTAAAATCTGTGTAGAGAAAATAACATGATTCCATTTTAGCTAGCTGCTGCTGTTGGCCACGGCTCTAAGTCTGATGCCTGCTTTCTTTGTTAAAAAGGCAGTTTACCAGGATTTAGAGAGATGTTCAAGACCCATTAGCATCTCACTGAGATGTTCTCCTTGATGGATTCATAAGACTGAAGAGCAATGAAAAGAGAATGGCTTTCTCACCATATGATTCAGTGCTGTGTTTGTGAACTGTTTACAGTCATCCTGCGCACCACCCCAAATCATTTCACATCCTGGCAGCTAACAGCATCCCACAACTGTGGGAAACATTGTTGATCTTAGGCAGGCTATTTTTAAAATTTAGTCTTTGAAAGGCAGTACATTCACGTGGTTCAAAGATCAAGCAACATACAAATGTATATGGAATAAAGTCTTGCTCCCTCCCCTTGTCTCCATCCATCTGTCCATCCGTCCCCTCTCTATCCCATAGCTACTATTTTTAGTCTTTTAAAATCCTTCCAGAATTTATTTATGCAAATGTGAGCAAACACAAATATACTAATTTTATCTTCTTTTTTATACAAATGTTGGAAAATTAGACACATTTTCTGTATCCTGGACACATTTCATATTAGTACACGGAGAGCATCTTCATTCTGAAGTGTTTGGTATTGGGATATGTACCACAGGGGGTTGACCCCGATGGTCTTCGTAGCTGAGAGCCTGAACTACTCCTTGGGGCTGCTTCTCTGAAATGTGGGGACCCTGACAGACATGTCTCCCCTTCTCCAGGACCTGAGGGAAGCTCCTTGGGTGGTTTGAACTTAGTCCTGGGTCCTAAGTCAGTTCAGTGAACGTTCAAGGAGGGGCTCCTGTGTGCAGGGAGAGGTCGAGGCAGAAATAGCCTTGGAAGTCACACGGGGTTGATTTTCTTGGTCGCTTTTGCAGTTGCATGGGGTGCCTTTCCCGTTCTCCCCTGGCTTTGTCTGGCTCAGTGAGGAGGCATGGGGGCCTCACCTGAAACCTGAGTGACGCTGCACCCCAAGGAAGCCTGGAGCCATCCCCCACCCCCTCGCTTCCGTTCTGGAAAACAAAGGGGCAAGGCAGGATTTCCTTGAAGTCCGTTTCCAGATCTAAAACTTGGGATGCCTGCCATAGGGCATAGCAGGTGCCTAAGGGACTTCGCTGCTGACTGGCTTGGCATTGCCAATGTCCTCCCCCGGCCCCCCGCCCCCCGCATGTTTTTGATGAAGATCTGGATCAAGGAGATTGAAGGAAGCCATGAATAGTGACGGCGCCTCAGGCTTTCTTTATCTCTGGACTGGCTAAAGAAGTCCCCGTTCCCCTAGTGCAGGAAGACCCTGGAGACCCCAGTGTCTAGGTGTGTTGGGCTGAAGGGCTGTGAATGTTGTACCATGGCGCCACCTGGTGGAATATCTGTGCAGGAGCACGACCTCCATCCACAGTCCAGATCTCCACCAAATCAGCTTCCTCCCTGGCCCAGGTGAGGCTTATGATTACCTTATATTTCGGTGATAGCAGAACTCGGGTTTCTGGTGGAGAGCGCCTGTGATTCCATTGGAATTAATTTACTGTGGTCTCGCCCTGGGCTAAGCCCTATTCTAAGAGCCTCCTCTCATTTCATCTTTCCCCAAAGAAAAATAGATGTCTTTCCCTTTTCACAGATGTTGAACCTGAGGCTTGGAGAGATTAAAGCAGCTCACACGTGGTTGTACAGTTGGTCAGTGTCAGATCCGGGCTGGGAGCCCTAGGGCTGGGGGAGGGCCCCCAGGAAGAGGCTCTGTCACCAAGATAGTTGGGGCCCATCTTGAAGCAGACTCCCTGGTACTTGAGCTTCCAGGGTGGGAGACAGAGTGAGAAGTCTTATACTCGGTTATTTTCTAGTCCAGGCTTGCTGTCATCACGTGAGGTGGCCCCAGCGGAGGCACTGCATTTCCTGAGGCTGGGCCCTCTCTGGGTTGGGGTGCTGTGTCTACTGCAGCCCCGCCCAGTGCAGCGCCCACCAGCACCTCCACATCTGCCTGTCCTCACACGGCCCAGTTTCCTTTGATAAATGTGGTCTTGTGACCTCGTGTCCTTCCAGACATGGTGTCCCTTGTCTTTTTCATAGGAGGCAAGGAGTGGGGGAGGCAGACAGACCTCCCACTTGCTAGTTGTGGGCTCTCAAAATTGACTGTAGTAGAGCCATTTTAAATGGAGTTGGACCTGCCTTTCCAGAGAAACTGCCTTGCTGTCTTGAACCTTGGACTGGGCAAACCTTTGGACTGGGCCAAAATGGCCATTGTTAACAGCAATTGTTTGAGAAGTCAGCAGGAGAATGGACATCCTGATCACAAAGACTGAGGATGGTGGACTTTATGAAGATAGAGTCAATAGTCAATCAACGTTTAGCCAACTCTGCCTCCAACTCCAGTTAAAATTCTTTGTAATACAACCTCCCTTCTTTGCCTTTAAAAGCCCCTGATTTCACTCCCTAGTGGGACACTCTCTGGGTTTCTACCCGAAACTGTGTCTCTCGAATTACAGTTTCTTGATCCCAAGTAAACACTTTGCCTCTTAAACTGGTTTCTGTTTTTGCAGGTTGACGGGGCCTTTGGGCAAGTTACTTGCCGTGAGTGCCTCAGTTTCCTCACTCGTGAAACGGGGATAAGGTCTCGTTCAGGGCGGTTGTGAGGTCCGAATAGCAGACATGTGTACGGCGCCTGGTGCAGAGCCGGGGGCCATGATGGTGGTTTGCATCACATCACCTCCTGCAGGTCTCCTTGGTGAAAACTGGCTGTCCTAAGCCAAGAAAGGTCAAAATGTAATTTTCTTTTGAAGTTCCAAGAGAAAAAATTTCCAGTGTGGCTGTTTACCAGTTTGCTGCAGCTAAGAAAGTGGCCTCTGAGGCACAGGCTCTGCTGGAGCCCGCAGCGCGGGGGAGACGTTTCTTTTGCAGCATGGAGCTCAGCTAATCCTGAGAAAGTGCCCTCTTCAGAGGAAGCGACCCAAATCCAGATGCTATCAGCAAGGAAAGGGACAACGCAGCCACAGGTGCCTTGAACAAAGTGTTGTCACGTGACAATGGTTATCAGCCCTGCCGCCCACCAGATTCCCCTGGAAGGCTGCTCTACGATCTGCGGTGCGGGGTCCAGCCCCAGAGCCCGGCCGGCCTTCCTCCAGCAGGAGCTGCTCTCTCCGTGGGGAGTGGGTCTGTGGCGCCTGCCCGCTCACACACTAGACTGAGCTTCTCAGGGCAGGGGTTGTCCTGAGTACTTTTATGTACTCCTAGCTCCTGACGAAGGCCTGGCCCTCGGTCAGAGCTTAGGGATTGTGGAGTGAATTGCATGAGAGGGCGCGAGGCACCAGCCCGACTGAAAGGAAAGGACACCCCAAGTCGCCTCCTGCCTTGGCTGGATTGGATCCTGTTACTTCCAATGAGGTTGGGGAAAAATGTCACCTGTGTGCTTAGGCTTAATTCTGACGTCACCCACCCCCACCCCACCCCACCCCCACCCCGGCACACATGGTGGAAGAAGAGAGAAGGAGGAAAGGAGGGCAGGAGGGCAGGAGGGAGGGGAGGAATGAAAGGACCTGGGTCAACAGTGTAAATGCAGCCCAAGGTCAGGGCTTCCAGGGCTCGTGGTGACATCTCCCTGCATCCCTGTGTCTCTCTCTCTCTCTTTTTTTTTTTGCTGAGGAAGATTCGCCCTGTGCTAACATCTGTTGCCAGCCTTCCTCTTTTTGTATGGGAGCCGTCCCCACAGCATGGCCTTTGACGACTGGTGTATGTCCACGCCCGGGAACTGAACCCAGGCAGCCAAAGAGGAGTGTGCCAAACTTAACCACTAGGCCACCGGGCCTGGCCCCCCAGTGTCCCTCTTAAACGAAGCAGCACCTCTCCCATGGAGACCACCAGGTGACAACTCCCCTGTTCCCCTGGCCCCTTAGCTGCCCCTGCTCTAGGAGCTGGAGGGTTCCCCCTAGGGCTGTGTCTCCATGCATCCCTGTTGCTCTCTGCTGCACTTCTCCCTGGGGTCGGGCCCTTAGACCAGGCCCAGCCCTGGAGTGTGGAGGGTGCGGGGACCCTGGGGTACGCAGATGGCATGGAAGTGACACATTGTGGCCTTGCAGCTCAGGAAGGGAGTGTGGCATTGCCCTTGGACTGCTGGCTGCCTCGTTTCCTCTGCTTCGGTCCCAGGGGAGCTAGGCTCTTGCCCTTTGCTCCCAGCCCTTGAGGAAAGAGGGCCTGCTCCACTTGGGCTGTAACTCCCAGTGCCCTAGTTGTGTGGGGCTGGAGACTCAAATGCCCTTGGAGCCCAGCAGGGGCCTAAGAGAACCATGTAAGGCAGCTGGGTACCAGGCAATAGGGAGGGGTGGGGCCTGTGGAGAACTGGGCAGGCTGCACTCTCCTAAAGGCCTTCATGTGGCTACACAGTACCGTGCAGGCTGAGGCTAGGGCTGCTGCCAGCAGACCACTCACGAGGCTCTTCATTGTGCCGTCTCTGGAGCCTGTATCCCAGCTCCTCCTCCCCCAGTCACTGTGTGGCCTTGGTGATCAGGCCCTTCCCCCAAGCCTCAGTTTCCTTTCTATAATGGGGTAATAATACCCCCTCTTAGTATTGATGTGCAGGCAAAAGTGAAGTGATATATTTCTTAAATGTTGCATAAAATATTCTTGATATAGCACCTGTAATCATTTCCAGTGCTATGTGACAAATTACCAAAAACTTAGCACTTGAAACAACACACGTTTATTATCTCACTGTTTCTGGTTTAGCCAGGTCTTCTGCAAGCCTGCAGACAAGAACCTGGGGCTGGGCTCTCATCCAGAGGCTTGCCTGGGAACGGTCCACTTCCAAGCTCCCTGGGCTGTTTATGGGCAGAATTCACTTTCTTGCAGCCAGAGGACTCACGGCAGTGCTTTCTTCAAAGCCCGCGACGGAGAGAGACTGTAGATCAAGTCCACTAGCAAGACTGAGTCTTACATAATGTAATACGATCATGGGACGGCCTCCTGTCACCGTTGCCGCATTCTGTTGGTTAGATGCGGGTCACAGGTCCACCCACACTCAAGGGCAGGGGATCCCAGGAAAGCAGGAACACCCGGAGGCTGGGGTCACGGGGCCTCCTGGACGTTGTCCACCACAGCACCTGACAGACTCTTGGCCGTTATTACCATTGAGTGGGCACCTGCTGTGTGCCGGGTGGCGTGTGGAGGATTTCATGCGTGTTATTCCATCGATTTCAATTGTTTACAGGTGAACTGAAACTCAGGCCAGGAGCTTACCTAAACCCACCCAGCCGGTGAGCGGCACAGCGGGATTGAGACCCAGGTCTCTGCTGCCCTTCTCTGGTCTGCCTTTGACATCACACTCCAGGTTAGGGCCACGCTGAAGCCATCCCCAAGGGGCCCTCTGCCACCTCAAGGGACTTTGTTTTGGAGGCCACTTTCCCTGGTTCATGTTCTTCTGCTTGTTCTGCCAGGTCCAATCCTTGGCTGCTGAGTTTCTCTGCCCCATATCCTTAGCTCTGTCTCCACACGTCTCTTGAAATGGTTCAGGCTTCTTGCCCCTCATTTACATCCACCTTGATTTATTTGTCCAGTGATTTTTCTGTCTCCTGTCAAATCCTTCCCACTCAACTAAGCTAATTCTACAAACAACTACTGAGACTCCCTCCATGAGGAAAGCCCTGGGGTGGGCACTATACTTCCTCTGCCCCCAAGGTTCTTATAGCCTCATAAAGAGGCAGCATATTCATTACTAACTCCAGTCCAGTAGTTCAGAGCTTCTTGAGGACAAGGACAGAAAAAACTAAAATAATATGGTTCTTAAAGAAGATAAAAGTAATTTTTTCTCAGGAAAGTGAAAAAGAAGTCAGAAGTAGACAGTACAGAGAGGGGTTGGGCAATTTCACAAAATCATCAGGCACGCAGGCCCCTCTTATCCAGCACCACTGCCTCATGGTCCAAAATGGCTGCTAAGCTCCAACCATCATGTCCTCATTCCAGTCAGCATGAAGGTAAGAAGAAGCAGATTAATTTTCCCTAACCACCCAGATCAGGTTAGCTCCCTAGTCACATGCTCCCTTGGCACCTTTGCTTCCCATTCAAAATGGAGAGTAATTCATTCTTTGTGTCATTATTTCTTTGATGTCTGTCCACCACTCTCCCTTGCCTCTCACCAGGCTGGAAGCTCTATGAAGTCTGGCATCACATCTGTCTTCTTTGTTGCTCTAGCCCTGCTGTCCATCAGAGTGCCTGGCACATAGAAGGTGCTCCATGAATAGTCATTGATGGGAGGAACACTTTATACCTGTTCTTGATACTATGATGAGTGAGAGTTGGCCTGGCCCAAATCCAGTCTCCTGAACTGAGTCTGTGATGATGAGTGCAGCCATGGGCCGGGCCTGCGCTAAGGGCTTCACATGCGTTATCTCACTGAATCCTCCCCAGAGCCCTGAGAGGAGGATACTGCTATTATTTCCAGTTAGCAACTGGGAAAATGGCGCAAGGTCGTGGAACTGCTAAGTGGGAAAGCTGTGTTTGAACTTGGCTCTCCCGATTCGAGGCCTCTATTCACTTACATCCTGCCTTTCGGGGCTGGCAGGGTGTCCACAGTCAGCATCCTCCAGACCTCCCCTCCGACAGCCCTGGCCCTCTTGATTGACAGCAGACGGCTCAGCAGTCGTAGATGCAATCACAGGTGCTCAGGAAGCCTTGTGCATTCAGCACCGTGTCCCAAAGTGGCATCTCCCCTGCAGAAAATGGAGGAAACTTCTGTGTTCAGAGGCGGTGGGCACCAACGTGGACTGGAGAACACTGGTTCTCCAGCTCTCCTCCTCTAACAGATTCCTAGGAGCCTCTGTGGACCTGGAGCTTTCTCAGGCTGTGGAGGAGGCGCGGGCGGGGCTGCAGGCGCCTGGGGCCTGCCTTGCAGTGGGTGCCGTATGAGCTCGTGCTTCAGGTCCTGCCACCTCTCAGTGGGGCCCACCTAGGGAAGGGCGGGTGATGGGAAACTCTGGTGCCCTCCCAGGCCAGGCTACTCTTGGACCACGTGGGGCTTCCAGAGCCCCCAGCCGAAGGAGCAGCACTGAGAGGCATTGCAGGAAGGGTTCTGGTCTCTCCTCTCAGACTCAGCAAATGCTCCAGGTAGGAACTAAATTCTGGCTTGAGTCAAGGAATCAAAGGAGCCCTGAAGTCCAAACCTTCATTGCACTGATGGGACATGGAAGCCCTGTGAGGGAACTGACTTGCCAAGATCACACGCTAAATGCGTTCTATGGCTCATTTGACTGAAGAGTTTACCTGGCCCACAGGCCACCTGAGCGGTTTTGGAGGAGGGTACCAGTTTGACGCCTTGCTTGAAGGGCTCCCTGAGGCTCAGCGGTGGAGCCCACTCTAGGGCCAGCTAATTCTGGTCACTGCTGCCTTGCTTCCAGTGGTCACCAGCAGGTGGCGCTAGGCACCCAGTGGCCACAGCTTCCAGAAAAAGGGAACCGAAACGGTGTCTGGGAGTAATTAGAGCAAGAGGCCAGCTTTGAGTTCACTTCCAATCGCCCTCCCTCTGGAACCCTTGTGCTTGGGCACCCTGGGGCAAGGGAGGTTCTGGAGGCCACATTGGGTTCCTCTGGTTCCAGACCCTTTGGGGGGTTGTTCTGTGGTCAGTGAATGGGCACCCCAAGGTGTGCTCCATTTACTCATCTTGAATAATGATGGAATAAAAGCAACAAGGATGGGCGGGTGCCTCGGCCCTACCTGGCATGAGGCTCAGCCTGGGATCCCGCTCAGGCCTCTTCTCCTCGCTCACCTCACCCGCACGTGTCCATACGGGGCACTTTTCTTCTCTGCTGGGCAAAGTCCACAGATCTGAGGATCCCCCGAGAGGCTGTCTGGTTCCTGGAACCTTCCTCTTCTCCCTCCTCCTTCCTTCTACAGTCATGTGCCACATAATGACCTTCTGGTCAACGATGCACTGCATGTACAACGGTGATCCCATAATATTAGTACCATATAGCCTAGGTGTGTAGGAGGCTATGCCATCTAGGGTTGGTAAGTGCTGTAGGGGAGGAAGAAATTATCCTCTACCCTTCTAGGTTCTTCTGGGTGGTCTAAGGATTAAATTGACATGAGACAGATTAACAGAAGAACAAACAAAAGTTTAATAACATGTCTACATGGGAGAAACCGAGGAAAACTGAGTGACTTGCCAAAATGGCTGAAACCCTCACCTTAAATACCATCTTTAGCTAAAGACAAAAGAAGATGTTGGGGGTGGGGAAAGTCAGGGACTTCAAAGGGAAGGAAGGCAATTCAAATGTAGGTGAAAAGGAGCAAACGTTTGGAAAACAAGTGTTTGGCCACACAGAAACAGAAGAACACAGAGGGGAGCCCAACAAACAGGGTTTTCTAGGTTCCTCCCTGTCCACTACCTAGTTCCTGTTATGCTAAGGTGACAGCTCGCTTCCTGAGACGGGTTTTTTAATCTGAATGCTTTTAGGCAGTTAAGGGGGAGGTAACAAGAAAAACTTTCTAAGGTCTTTTGTTTCTTAAAAATAATCAGCCTAAAATAATCCTCATGTTAAAGAGACACATTTTGAGGTGGGAAATTTTGTTCCCCTTCATACGTTCTATGATGCTTGTGCAACAATGAAATCACCTAATGACGCATTTCTCAGAACGTATCCTGGTCTTTAAGCGACACATGATTCTATTTCCTTCCTCTCCCCTCCCTCTCCTCTCCCCTCCCCTCCTCTCTCTCCTGCCCCCTCATCTCTTTCCCCTCTTTTCTCACTGTCTCCCCCATCTCCATTCCCTGAGGGACCCCGCAGGTCTAACACCTGCCCCCAGCACCTCATCTGCAAAGGCAAACAGGGACCAATACCAGTGGGTTTCTAGGATGTGGTTTCCATGGCAACAGTGCATCTCCTGCCTCTGTGGTTCTCAGCCCTGGGCAGGTTGCCGTGGAGACTCTCACCTCATTGAAGAGTGATTTGTGGGACTGTTTTTCTTCTTAGCTTCATCTCCTTCCTTTTTTCCAGAAATTCTGCCAGCCCAAATGGCCTTTTGCCCACAGACGGCAGAACTGGAAGCCTCTCCAAAGGGCTTCCCCACCCAGGGCCACTAAGTCCTGGAAAGCGTTTTGTTTGCACGAGCTTCCCTTGGTAACCTTCTCCTGTTCTCACAGAGCAAGTGGGGCACTCCTAAAGGCCGGCTGAGGGGTCTCCACAGAGAAACCGGCGAAAGCTGACCCAGGTTCCTGCCCTTCTGCCCACAGTGCCCTGCAGGCTCCTTGCCTCATTGCATGCCACCAGTGGATGCCAGCCCCATGAGCTTCCGCTCGGCAGCCATTTTCCCTAAGAATCCTTGTGGCTTTGGAGAGAAGGTGAGAGAGAGCAAGAGGGGTGGGGAGGGGAGGGAAGAGGGATGTGAACACGTAGGTTAAAAGAGAGAGGAATATTGGGGAAAGTGAGACGAGAAGACTGGGGGTTCGTAAGGGGAGAGATGGAGGGCGAGGGTGAGAGTTCAGCAACCCAGAAAGCCAACCTGTGCATCTGTAGCAGGAGAATCTCTCTGGTGTTAACGCCTCTTATAAATCACTCCACAGCCCCCAACTCCAAACAGACCTCTTCCTTCTCTGCCAAGAGAGAATGTGTCTGTTGACATAAAAACATGTTAAGCACATTGTGCCCCTCTTTCCCCCCAAGTTGAAAGCCATTACAGTAATTAATTAAGGCAGGAGATTAATTAAAGAGTCATTTCCCCCCATTCTCCCTAAATAGATCATTTGGGGGTGGGGGACGTGCTACCCTGCAGACAGAAGAAGGGGACCAGAGAGGCCTTTACAGACACAGCTGGAGACGAAGGCCATTGCTGGGGGGCAGAGGGGCTGGGGGCTGGCAGGGGAGAGCTCCCTCTGCTCCCAGGAACCTGTGATCAGCCTCCCCTCCTGGTCCACACAGCAGGAGGGGCTCTGTCACCATGGAAACAAGCCTGGGGGACAGGAAGGAGTATCACCCCTCCGCTCCCGGATGGTCCTCTGTGAACGCATGACCGAGAGCTCCCTCAGCCCACGTGAGCATGGTCAGGAGGCCTTTCGGTGACATGGTGTGAGGGCTCCAGTCCCCCAGCTTAAAACCAACTCACTGCATGACCCGTGTACAGGTGACCCAGCCTGAGAGTCCTGTTCATCAGGTGTACCACACTGCAGATGTGACAGGCCAGCTTTAGCTCAGGCTGAGAACCATTATAGTCTCTTAGGTAACTTTTTTCATTTTGCCAGATTTTGAGGTCGTAATGATTCCCTCTCTCCCACTTTCTTTCTCTCTTATTCCTTTGGCCAATCTGTTTTCCAGCCAAATTTTGTATTTCTAAGAAATATTCATATAATGTAATGTGTTTCATGTGTGACATAATGGATTTAATGTGTTCTGTCCTGTGTTTCTGTCTTGCTTTCTTCCTGATTTGTTCAAAAGCACTGCTTTTGTGTTTTCATATTTTGTATGATAATTTTGCATATTTTTATTAAACATTATGAAAGATGTGATACTCCAGAGATGATTCCACATCGTCTCCTCTGGTATGGTTTTCTCTTTCTGTTGTTTTATTTGGGGCTTTGTGTGTCTTTGTGCATTGCGTGGACTCAGCAGTAGTTAGCCCTTCCTGTGGAGACATGAGGGGGACGCTCATATAGCTCCTTGGTACTTTATATTCCGACACCCATAAAATGTAACACAGAGCAGCAGACCTGTCATTGTGGACAGGAGCCTAGTGGGTTCTAGGCAGTGAGGACACAGAGTAGACAAGACAGATGTGGTCCCGGCCCTCTGGGGAATGACAGTCTGCTGGGAGAGACAGACACTGATCAATAAACACACAAAACGATAGCTACAAACTGTGAAAAAGACTAAGCAGGGGAAAGCAGGGTTCTATGAGAGAGAATAGCAAGGCCCTGTTTTCGGTTGGGGGTCAGGAGGAAGTGACATTTACACTGTGACCAAGTCAACCAGACAAAGTGAAGGGTGAAGGGTGAAGGTCCCCAGCAGAGATGGTGCCAGCAGAAGCTGATGAGCCCCTAAGGCCCCAGGAGGGGCCCTAGCAATGTGTCCCCAAGGCCACATGTTTTTGTAAAACTTGCATAAATGAAATACTTTAACTGCAATCTGTTAAGACCACTGACTTCTCCTTCCACTTTGCCTGCACTTGGAGTGGCCGGGCAGGACATTGCTGGGAGCTGGCTCAGGGGACGCCGAGTTGGGGAGACTCTGTTTGGATTTAAGGAGTTATGTTTACATGGTTGCAGTGTTCCGTGTATGGTCAAGGCTCCGCTGGCCCTGCCGGGCTGGGAATGGCTCCCGGTGAATTCCTACTGCCCCCCGTGCCAGGCAAAGAGGTGCAGCTCCTGGGTTGACGTGAACAGCCCCGTGGCAGGTGGGGAGAGGAGGGAGATGAGGTTTGAACTGTGCAAAGGCAGAAGCTGGTCTGGAATATTGTTTTGGATTTTGTGATGTTTGTGGAATTTGTCAGCCTTTTAAAACTTGTAATTTGTTTGGATCTGTCTCATTCTAAATAAGTTTTCACTTTTGTACCTAATTTTGTTTTTGGATTTCTGCATTCTTTTTTTAAAAAGAATGGGATCTGCCCCTATCTGAGGAGGGTGTCTGTCTCCTCCTCTGTGGCCAGAGCCAAACAGGTGCTAGAGGGGGTGTCCCTGGGGCCAGACCAGAAAGACCCCACTGCAGAGACTTCCCAGGCTTCTCCTTGGGTGTCTCCTCCGTCTGAGGGAAGGTGGGGCTGGGAGGCAGACAGAGCAGGCCCTTGGCCTGGGACTGGGGCTAGCTGCCACTCCAGGCCTCTGGGCACATCCTGTGCTGTGTGTTCAATGCCTAAAGCTTTGCAGAATTGGCCTTTTCAGACCTCTCCCCTCTCCCTCTCCACCCCCTACCCTCGGGCCACAGTGCCTGGAATTATCTCATGTAAGAATCAGTTGGAGCTAACTTCTCCACGTGTTCTCTTTTAAAGCCAGTGTTATCGAACAATGTTTATGCTAAAACCCTGTATGTGATATATTAGGTAGACAGGGCGGAATAAAAATACATATATAATCTTATAAATAATACATAAAATGGTCTAAAAAGGAATGTGTGTACACTAAGAAGGATGGAAGGGAACCCACAGAGGTAGAAAAAGGGCTTATGTGTATGTGTGTTTTATGATTGTGTTTTATGAGAGAGTGTGTGTATGTGTGTGTGTTGAGGGTGGGCAGTCTGTGAGGATAAACCAAAGTAAACCAAAGAATTTTCCAAAGTAAAACACAAACCCTGACAGGTCCCAGGAAAGGGGCCTGCTCAGACAGGGGCCTCCAGTGAGCTCCTCTCAGGCCCAAGCCCTGACAAACCCTGACCCCACAGGACAAAGCCCAGAACCGAAAATGTGAAAAGTGGGGTCTGTACACAGCCGCCTGCTCTCATCCACGTGGAATTCAGCCCGAGACCTTCAGCACCGTCTGTCTGCTTTTGCCCAGCGCCAAGCTCTCCCCTGGATGTGTGCAACCTCTGTAATTCTGGAGGTTCCACCTGCCTGCACCCTTCACCTCACAGAGACCCCGCCCCCAAGCCTCAGTTCCCGCCCCAACCACGGTTAGAATCCTGGGGCCTCAGGGCCAGTGGGGCCCCCAGAGATGCTCATCAAGGGGCTTTGCAAACGCTATTGATTCGCAGCAGACCCCTTTATTTCTCGCTCCTCCTTATTCAGAGGCCCCGTGTATAGCTGCTGTGGCTTAGCTACGACTTTGGGGGTGAGGGTGGTGCAGGGCGTGGTATCTGGGGCCTCACCCCTCTGCCCCTTCCTCCACTCAGTCAGGACTAGAACATGGACCTTCCTCCTGCTTCCTGGGCCTCTGCCCTGAACCCCAGAATGCTAAATCTTCCCTCTCCTTCCAGCCAGCTCTCACCCTCCAGCCCTCAGAAAGGTCTAGAAGGTGCGGAAGAGCTAGGCCACCTGCCAGGTCCCCTGAAGCTTTCTCTTCAAACTCCAGCTGGGGGGCACCTGCAGACACAGCCCTTGCTTGCTTCCTGCCTTGGGGCGCACACTGCTGTGTTCCTCCCCGTCTTTACTTTCCAAGCAGCAAAATGAAGATTGGTTGAGCATTAGGTGGAGCCTTCAGCTTCCTTGAGGAAGAGCAGGAGTGTTTCTCCAGGCTGCACGCTGCTCAGTTCCTTACGGTTTCTTGTGCTCTGACCCAGTTTCCACCAACCAGGCCCAGAGGGGCAGGTTTACACAGCTGGTTTATGCGAGCGAGGTCTGGAAAGTGGCCTTCACAAGCTCCAGTCCCCCCGGACACGTGACTGAGTGTCCTCACTTGTATTTTGAGGCCTTGCTTGATGGGCTGGCGGATGCTGGGAGCTGGACTCTGGTCCTTTCTGCCCTCCCAGGCCCTGGGACAGGCCTGGCGAAGCGGGCAGGGTGGGGTCGAAGCTGCAGCGCTCCTGTCATGATGAGAACCCCAGGGTTGGATAAAGAGCGTAACTAAGGAGACAGGGCAGTTTGGCCAACCAGCCTGCCTCCCATCTGGAGATCTGGGGTCCTCCTGGGAGCAGCGTGATGAGCTCATGCTCCGGGAGGTTTCCTCCAAGCGGGGAGGACTCTTTGATCCACCATGGCTGGTTTTCCTGAGGCCGTTTTTAGCCCCAGTCCAGGCCTGTGATGTACAGAACTCTGTGAGCTGTTAGGTTTCCTGTGACCGTTTCAGTGCCTCTGATGCGTGGATGTCGTGACTGGGCCCCGGGAGTGGCCACATTTCTGTCCGCACCCCACCCCCAGGGGGAAACAGACGGGCACCTGCAAGACCTGTGCACTGCCCCTCCCAGCTCTAGGCAGCACAGCACGCACAAACCCGCTTCCCGGATTACGGATGCCGTTCTTCCTGATGGAGGAGATCGAATTAAGTCATGCAAGGAAAAGACTGCACGCATTGACTGTAAAACAAACAGGAACTTGTCATGGCCTCTTTGGGCAGAGAGACGTCTATTTCTTGAGAGTCCCGCTCTGGGCAGCTTCGTCATTGAACAAACATAAACTGAATGCCTGTTGAGTACCCGGCCCCAAGTGAGGTCCTGAGACACAGGGGACACAGGAGTAGACAAGATGTGGTCCCCGCTTTCAACAAGCTCACAGTCTAATGTGGCAGACGAATAGGTAAACACCTGCATTTCAATCTAGTGTGATGGTGTACAGATAAAGCGGGAAACAGGGTTCTTGGGAGCTTACCTCGGGGTTAGGGAAGGTGCACTGGGCCTTTGATGGTTGCCTCTACCTGCCCTCCTGCTGTCCTGCCAGGACCCTGTCTGTGATTGGACATCCACCACTCCTGCACAGAGAACACTTATGCTATGGACGCAGTGGACTCTATGCCAGCTTCAGGCAGAAATGGACCCAATCAGCATGTTCCGTCCCCTGGCCACAGCCATTTGTTGGTGGGTGGACATGTGGTCCATCCACGTGAGTCTCGGGATTTTACTTGGATTGCTGAGACAGAGAGGCTTGCTTGCTCCCTCTCCCTCTGGATTAAGAGACGGGTATGTAGTTGGGGGAGATTCTAGAAGTCACCTTGAGACAGCAAATGAAATCGACCTTAGGATAAAGATGACATCATGAAAGGCAGAGAGGTTAAAGAAAGAAACCAAGTCCTTGGTGACATTTTTGAGCCACTGGGTCGAGCCAGTTCTGAGATCTGCTCTACTTCTGAACTTACCACCTTATGTGAGCAATGCATTCCTTGTTTGTTTCATCTGAGATGGCTTTTGTTGTTGTTGCTTCCAACACAGAGTCTTAAATGATGTAGGCTCTTGCTCCCTGAAGAAGCTGACACTTGAGATGGATCTTGACGCATGTGCTCTAAAATGCTCCAAAGCATTCTTTTCTGGAGCCCTCCTATTTGAGCCCTCATCCAGCAAATATGTGTTGAGCGGCAACTGTGCGTCAGGTCCTCAGCAGCATGCTGGGATACTCGAATGAATGAGATGCAGTCCCCCCAGAGAAGCTCTTGCCACATAGGGGATCCAGATGGGCACGTCTGCCCTGCTGCAATAGAGAGATGCATGGAGGGATCTGTGCCCCAGATAGGAGGGGGTGGCCCCTTTTTGGGGGTCAGCGAGGCTGCATGGAGCGCATGTTGGTTGTTGTAATGGCCTAACCAGCGTTGCCTCCCCTCCTCCTGACTCTCTGAGAGCTATTCCTCCCCCAGTGCCAACTGTTACTCCTGGCCGTTCAGGTGGGACCAGGCCCTGTCAATCAGAGCATTCCTTCCCTCTGCCCACGGTGGTTCATTCAAGGATTGGCTTCCGAGCCCAAGCCAGATGACTGAAAGTGTCACCTGGGCCTTTGCCGAGGTGATAGGATGTTAGTAGAGGCTGGGGATCATCTCAGGGTTTCTTCCCAAGCAGAAGCACTCTGGTCTTAGTGTGCTGGCTTTAAAAGAAACAGAAAAATCTGCCGCTTGGAGTTGTAATACGTCCATCTTCACGATTTCTCAAACTGTTGATTCTCAGAGCAAGGAGGGACCTCAAAGAAAGCCCTTCAGGTCTGATCCACTAATGCTACTGATCAGAAAACAGAGGCCCAGAGGGGTGACTGACTTGCTCAAGTCTCCCTGGTACACAGTTGCAGAGCTGGGATGGAAGGCTAGTGTCCTGCCTGCCCCTGCCCTCTATCCACCATGCCCAGGACCACCCCCCACCCCGCCCTTGTCTCTGTCCAGCTGCTTAGCTCCAGCAGGAATGACACTGGTCCAGTGTCTCAGCATTAAGGCTTTAAAGCATGAGGCATCCTGCTCTCTGAGGGGAGAGGGCCCTTCTGGGCTGGCTGTACCTGTGGAAAGGGCAGCCTGGAATCCAGCATCCCAGGGCTCTGGACCCTGGGGATCACTTCCCACAAGAAGGTGGGAGTTGAGAAAGAAAACACCTGGACGGTGGTTGAGCTTAGCCTACCGCCTGGCTCTGAACTGGTGGGGTTCTCGGGCTGAGCTCAAGCTCACAGCCGTGCAGCCCGCCCCAGGCTCAGGAGAGCCATAGATACACACTCATTGCCAGGAGGTGAGTGGAACAGAATAGCTCCAGAAGCCTCACCTCCCAGCTGCCCTGAGGGCCCAGGGCCAGGGCACCTCCTGCCCAGGCTGATCCCTGCCCCAGCTTCTGGCTCCTGGCCTGGGCGGGGGATGGAGCATTTGTGGTTTCTCATGTTGACACTGTTCTGAGAAAGACACAAAGTTAGAGAGAGCTCAAGTGGCTCCCAGAGGACACCCAGAGGGAGCTAGAGAAAGACCAAGCAAAGACTAGCGAACGAGAAGTCGAGGGCAGACAGAGCTAAGCAGCCAGCTCTCCCTCAGAGAATGAGCTTGACGGGCATCGCTCCCCTTGCCAGGAACGGCTACATGATTTGCGGAGCCCAATGCAAAATGAAAATGCCGAGCCCTGTTTTCAAACATTTTTCAGAATTTCAAGATGGCAACCGCAGAGCATTAGACCCAGCACGGATCCCAGGGTGACCGTGGTTGCACACGCAACCTGTCTGTTGCCTGTCTGTACCTTCTCCGTGTTGGAGGGTGCTCGGTCTGTGAGACCGTTCATGAGCTGGCACACAGAAGTGCCTAGGAGCAGTCTCTGGAGCCAGCCTGGGTTGAATCCTGGGATCTTGGCAAGTCGTTTAACCTCTCCAGACTTTGGTTCCCTCATCTGTAAAGCAGGGATAATAATAGGGCCGTTGTGGGCATTAAATGAGTTAATGTGTAATTTGCTTTGAACAGGTTACATAGGGTTTGCTATTGTTATTTACACACACACTCTTCTAGGGTGAGAATTTGTCTCCACCTTCCCAGCTCAAAGCCGGGCCTCCCCAAGCACCTCTTCCAGGCTCTGGCTGCTCACTTGACGCAAAGAGGAGAATTGCTATGTTTAGAAGCCAGGATGGGCTCCTGGGGCCCACCCACCCAGCATCCTCTCACCTTCTCTCCCCCTGAGAGCAGGCCAGGGCGAGTTGGGGCTGGTGGAGCCAAACCCACTCCCGTCAGGAGCACATAGCTGTGGTTGCTGGGAAGTCCACCTCGTTAACCTGCCGGTCTGACCACTAAGCCATTCTCCCTGGGGTGCTGAGGCGGGGCGGCTGCCACTGCTGTCAGAGGAGCGTCAGAGGCAAGCACACGGACCAGCACCACCCCAGCTGAGGAGGGAGGAGCTTCCCTCCCACCCTCAGGGCAGTGGTGGGGGGGAGGAGCAGTGCCAAGAAGAGCTGTGGGGAGGGAAGCAGGTGGGCAATGGGGACACACTAGGTGGTCTCCACAGCCTCTTCCAGGCCAACCCACTCTGGTGGGGAGGTGCAGTGCTCAACCCACTTGGGACACCAAGCCATGGATTCTTGGCCCGGCTCTACCACTGGTCGACCACAAGCCAGTCTCTCAGCCATCCCCCTGGGCTCCCTTACCCATCTGTCAAATGGGATTAAGTCTCCTTAATTCAACAGAGAGTCTCCGAGGAGCAAAAATATGAAAGATAGTGAGAGCAAGAGTGTGTGTGTTTGTATGTGTGTGTGTGTGTGTGAGAGAGAGAGAGAGAGAGAGAGAATGAGAGAGCCAGAGATAGAAACGGAGAGACAGAGGGAGAGCAAGAGAGCTAGAGAGACAAAGAGAGACGGAAATAGGGAGGGTGGGGGCAGCAGAGAGAGATAGAGAAGCACAAGGAGCCAGTGCACAGACGTGTGGACACGGAGGGGTTTTTATTCCCCTCATAGCACACTTGCTTCAGGAGAGGGACCGCTGGATCTCACAGCCCTTCCACCCTCAGGCCTGGTCACCCCGGGCCAGCAAGCCTTGTTCTAGGCCAGTTGGCTGCCCTTGGAGCGAGCCAGGGAGTGGGTCTCCCTGTTTCGGGGCTCTGGGCTGGACACATCTGCTGAGTTTGCTGTCTGAGCGTCCCTTGGTGCCTGCGAGCTGTCCAGGGCTCGGATGGCCAGGGTCAGCTGTTTCTTAAGCACTTGAATGTCCTACTGGGTGTGTTTCTCAGCCATCTTCCTGGGGATGGCCCCCGGCTGACCTTGCTTCTGGGCCCCCAGACTCAGGCACCTCAAAGAAGAATAGCAAACAAGCCTGGATTCCAGGAGGCACAGGGCCAATGTATGACCTTGGAGTGTTTGCTTTTTTAAACTTAAAAAATAGACAATTTTAATTTTCATCACGAAAACAATTGTGTTCTTAGAACTTCCAGACGTGCCTTCATTTGGCCAGTTCCTCATTTAGGCTGCCTCTCAAGAGGGAAAACTGCGAATACAATGACTGAGGAAATGAGGGACTGAGGTTATATTTAACGCGGGGCCAGACTCAGGGGCCCCGAGTGCCACACCACCTCACTGGCTCCTCTCCCTCCCGTCTCAGCGCCCACATTCCGGTCTCTCTGTCTCCGTTCCCTGGGCTCCCAGCCACTCCCACCATGCCGTCTCCAGTTGTCTGCACCGTGAAGCCGTTACTGATGGAAAGTCAGACAAGACCCTCCCAGGGCAGGAACAAACGCCTTCCTCCTCGCCCTCCCCGGTCCTCGAGCATCCCCAGGCCCCTTGACTCAGGTCCCTTCTGAGTCAGAGAGATGACGACGTGCAGGACCGGCGTCTCTGGGCACGGAGTTGTCTGAAAGAAGACCATCCTGGCCTTTATCTGCCGTCCTCAGACCTCAGAAACACTGCGTCCCCAATGTTCCAGCTCACAAAGGACCTTCACTGCCCTTGTCTTGCTCAAACCTAGTAGTAATTGCTTGAGGCAGGCCCATTTTATGAATGAAAAAATTGAGGCTTAGAGAAGTTAAGTGGGTTAATCAAAGAGGTGCCATGCTGCCAGGAGGTTCTGTTCACTTTCTGTTCCACTTGGACACGTCAGCTGCCTTCCTTTCCTGATGTGTGTCACAGGCAGGTGCTCCCTGAGGTCTCTTTCAGTCATGGGGTCTGATGAGTGTGATGTCCAGATGCTGGGAGGGAGACTCTTCAATTGTGGGCATCTTATTAGCAGGCGGTGCCTGTAGGAGAGCCGTGGAACAGTGTGGACAGGAGAGAGGAGGCCTCAGGCAGGCAGCTCTGTCACTTCCTCAGAGATGGCTTCCCAGACACCCAGTGAGGTGAGACCCCCTCCTTCCCGTCTCCCACAGCGCCCCCAATCTTTCCTTCACTCAACTTCGTACTTATACCTGTGGTTATTATTTTTCCCTCTGTCTCTTCCAAGATACCGTGAGCTCCTGTAGACAGAGAGTGTCTACCCGGGCACAGCATGAGTAATTCCACGGCTCTTCCTCTGGGACGACAAAAGGCTGCTCGAAATCCGACACATTGTGATCGGGCGTTCACTGATGATCAGGCCAGACTTTGCCCACCTTTGGGCTGTGGGGGATGTATAGTATGAGACAGAATTCATTCCATTCACAGACAAGGCTTGCTACATCCTAGCACCCTTTGCAGGTCTTATTCCAGCTCTGAATTTCCCAGGGATCCCCTGCTGAGGTTGCAGTCTCTGGTCTCAGTTGCCCTTCCTTGAAGTTTTCCTGCCCAAGGGCTCCTTTTGACTGCATCAGCACCTTAACTATTCCCTGAGGGTGGGAGTTTGGAGGGGGGTGGTGGGTGAGGTGAGGGTCGGTGGTAGAGGGAGTCACAGGGGGATTGTGATGGGGTGGGAGGTTGATGGCAGTGCTAGGGGGCGGGTGGGGTGTGGCTGCATTGGTGGTGATCAGCTAGAGGAGGCACTGATGGTCTGAGAGATCCCCCAGGTCAGACTAAGATCTACCAGCGGATCGTGATCAGCGGCCGGGATCTCCTGGTGCGCGTGTTTGCCTGAAGGCAAGGTGGATTAAAGGCCCGGCTTACATCCTGCACCCACGTGCTATGTGCCGCACAGCGGGGAGCCAGATCGGCAAGAATAAAAAGCCACACTGAAGTTCAACGGCTGGCAAAGGAAGGGAAGAACCGTGAGGCTTGTGGCTCCCGTCAAGTCCCAAGGAGACGCCATCAAAGGAGGGCCTGGGGAAGCGGAGCGTGCCTGAGAACATTCAGTCACAGACCCCAAAATGCCCAGTGCTGGGGGCCAGGTCCACTCGTGGAGACTTTTAGCTCTGAGGCTACACATCTCAGTCCCTTCTCAGGGTCAACAGGAAAGGTCTTGGAGAACAGGCCGCAAACAAGTAAGAACCAGGAGACCCCCAACCCTTAGAGTCACATGGGCTGACAAACAAATTTTAAAAGTGGCCCAGCTGAACGTGCCCTGGGCTTGCTCCAACCACCAGTACTAGACAAATAGTCCAAAGCACTCAACACGCTGGAAACGCCGCCAGTCCTGCCCTGCCTGGTCACCCGTAACTCCGAGCAGCCGGCAGCAGCCACCCGTTATGACTAACAGCATCTGGGCCACGGGAACTTTGTCCAAGTCCGCTAGTGCAGACCCCCAGGGCCCCCGTCCCCTGCCGGCTCCTCGCAGCTTCCCCAACCTGGGCCTAGTAGAAATGCCTTGTATTTATAGCACACTTCTCTCCAGGGGGCTTTACAGACATAATCTAGTTAGGGGACTGGAGGGGCGGGGTTGCGAGGGGCAGGAAGCATCTTTTTAACTGGGAGGGCTGCTAGGCAGGAGAATTAGAGATACTGGCGAGCCCGTGCCAGATGGCCTGCTGAGAACCGTGCAACCACAGCATCCGGGTGACAGGTCTTACCGGGTGCCTCCTGCGTACCCAGCCTGCCTTAGAGCTTCAAGGAGTTCAGAGGCTTGGGGCATGGGCTCTGCCCTCAAGGGGCTTTTCACCTGGTACAGCAGATCACGGCCCACCCACGGACCGTAGCATGGACAGGGCTTGGTACAGGCCGGGACATGGGGTCCTGCCTGCTCTCTCCCAGCAGTCTATCCTGCACGGACCCCGACTGACCTTCCTCAAGGCCACCTGCCCCTCTGGCCCGGGCTGAGTGGCCAGCTCCTTTGCTTGGCATGGAAGCCATTTGACTTCCACCTCCTTTCCAGCCTCTCTAATGGTGTGTGTCCCTGTCTGTCACCATCAGCCATGGTTTGTAGGCCCGTAGCATGTGCCAGATGCCTTCACATGTGCAGTCATGGTGTTCCTTGGTGCAGGTGAGGGGTGTGGGTCCCAAAGGGGCTGTCATTTGCTCAAGGTTAGCTGGGAGGTGAGAGAACCCAGATTCAAACTGAGCCTGAGCTCTTTTCATGACATTCTAAAAGAAAGCTGGGTGTCTGACAAGGACAGGCAGAGGCGGGCTCTAGGAGGAGTTCTTACACCTTGGGAGGCGTGTGGGCTGGGGAGTGTGTCCTGGGCAGAAGGAAGAGCACGTGCAAAGACTCTGAGCCGGGACAGAGCTGTCCGCGTTGACCGGACAGACGGGAGTCTGGGGTGGCAGGGACAGAGAGCCAGGGGAGGGAGAAGGAGCTGGAGCCTGGAGAGGGGACTGGCCAAGAGTGGATAGGGCAGGCCTTGGAGCTAAAGCTGGGGTTGTGTCCAGTTCACCAGGGGTGCCCCTTGTGCTCCAGGCTGGCATGGGGGCCTGGGTCCTTATTATCTGCTTCCCACTCCTTCTGTGAACCTATTCTGGCTGTGCCAGCCTAGAATGTCACCCCTGCCCCCACGCCTAGCACACCTCCCTGCACAGATGGGATGATTGTCAATGAGTGTTGGATGACCAGACCTCCAAGGATACTGTGACATGGAGCTTTGGAAGCTTGGCCAGGCCCTTGATAAGTGAGAGGATATCGATTTTAACTGAAGGATTACTAAATGCGCAGTAAAAGCCTAACACTCCCAGCTGATCTGTGTGGCTTTGTTTTATAGCCAAAGAACCAGGACAACAGAAGTAGCTACTATTTAGTAATCATTTTCTATGCACTAGTCACTATGCTAGAAACTTTACAAACCACTGTTTTAATTTAATCCTCACAACCACCCTACGAGGTAGGCTCAGAGAGGGTAGGTAAGTTTCCTAAGGTCACACAGCTAGAAAATTATGGCTACATTTTTAAGGTAATTCTCTCAAAGAGAGAACCCTTTCAAAAGCCCCTGCCACAGAGTAGCTGTGGGGCAACACATTTGTTCACTCAGAAATGGAATTTACTTGAGTCTTAAAGGGTGAGTGGGATTGCATTTGTTACAGCAGCCGAGAGCTCTTCAGGCCGGGGGGATAGTGGGAGTGAAGACAGGGAGGAGTGGGTGGGGGGGGAGTAGAGAGGAGAGCTGCTCCCCCGTGGGCAGGCTCTGCTTTGGGAGGGATGGGAGGTAAAACTGGTGACTGGGGGGGGCGTGTGGTGCGTGGAATTTGGACATGAGGGGTAGTGGGGAGCCACTGTAGGTTCTGGAATGAGGGAAGAGAGAGCTGGTATTGGATGTTGGCTCTAAAGGCTGTGCGGATGGGAGGAGAGGAAGAAACTAGAGGAAGAGAGGCCAAGAGGAGGTTAATGTAGAGAAGGAAAATAAACCAGACAGAGAAAGAGAAGGAGGGGGCTGAGGCCCAGGGAGGGAGCACACACCGATAAGTGGTAATTGCTACCATTTGTCCACCGTATTTCACCAAGCCATTGCACATGCATTATCTCCTTGAGTTAATCCTCAAAACAGGCCCATGAAGTAACAATGATAACTCTCGCTCACCGAGCCCTCTCTCTGCCAGGTACTTTATGTGCGTTTCCTGTAGCCCTGTCAGCAGCCACAGTGGGTGAGTGTCATGAGCCCGTCCCCTCTACGCACGGCGCATCTGCTGTTCAGCTGGGTTAGGGAGCTCATCCCAGATCGCAGCTCAGAACTGGGGTTTGCACCAGCCTGTCTGGCTCCACCACCTAGGTCTGCCCCACTGTTCCCAACTTTATCCCGTTTACAGAGGGGGAGGCTGAGGCCCAGAGAGGGCCCGGGATGCTGCCAGCCCGGTCAGCATCTGGGCAGCAGCTATTCCGTCTGGCTCCAGGCCGGCCACACTTAGCCTTAGGGGATCGGATACCACGGGACCCCTCCCCTGACAGGGCCCCTGGGTCCATCCTGTTGGTATCCTGCGATTCCTCAGATGGATGTGCCCTGCGAACCACTCTGGAGGCAGCTCTTCCAGATGCCTGAAGTTGGGTCTTAAGGCCCATAACAAAGCCTTGGGGAGTGGAGGCAGGTCCTCAAGAGCGGACAAACTCCAGATTGCCTCTCACCTTGCCAAATCAGCATCAGAGCTCAGCAATGCGAGGGATGGAGGGCTCTTTGGTGAGTTTCAGGCGCAAATGGGAAGAAAGTTCCAGGGACAAAGATAAGACAGGGGCCAAGGCAGGGGTGGGCATGTGGCCAGTTGAAGGAGAAGTGGGTGAGGTGTTGCCCAAAGACCCTATGGAGGCAATGGCCTGGGGCCTCGTCAGAGGCCATGTGCAAGACCCAGTAGTGCCCTGCCAACTGGATGGGCATTCCCAGATGTTGGGTTCTGGTGAGCCACCGAGCCGGCCTTCCCAGCTGCCTCTCTTGGCTGGAGGGTTGGGCTTCTGGAGCTTTATGGAGCCTACAGAAGGTGGAGGCCTGTGGGCTCCAAAACCACATGTATCTTCTTAGCAGGTGACTGGTGGGAAGCCCTCTGGAAAGCGGGCCCCGGGGCGCTAGGGGTGGGTAGGTCAACAAGCCTCCGCCAAGTTGACTAGTCTGCTTGGCCATTTGGATGGACTCCATAAATATTTGCTGACTGACTAACAGAGAGGAAGACTAGTCTGAATTAGAGAAGGTACTGCAGAAAGAAGATGCATTGAATGACGTATTCAAACAAGACTCTAGGAGTCTCTGAAGGACCTGTATAAGGAATAGAGAAGAAGGGCTGTCATTAGCATCTCACAATAGCATCAGAAGGTAAACTGAGCCTTCTCGATTGGGTCAGAGTGCTTAAATCTGTTTGCTCTCCTTAGTATCTCCAAGTCTCCCCACTTTGAGCCTGTTTGTAGGGATCTGGAATCTCAGCGGAAATCTTTGCTCAGCACAGGTGAGCCTCAGTCCTGCTCCAGCTGAGAGCCCAGCTCCCAGTCTGCAGTTGTTCAGTTTTTAGATGAGGAACTGCAGGGCCCTGGCGTGTGTTCATGTGTCATACCTGAGCTGCCAGGCTGCCTGGAAGTAGACAAACGTCCTTTGTGCCATGACCCCAGTCCCCCTGCATGGGGCTCTCCTGGGGCCTCAGATGAGCTGGGTCAACTGATGGTGCCTGACCCTCCTGCCTGCTGCGTCTGCCTGTCCAGCCAGAGTGCAGGCTGGTGGTGATGACAGTCAGCTTGCTGGCTCCTGGTGGCAGGGCTGGCCACCCAGCCTACCCTGAATGGACAGAATTCTGTGTGTCAAGGGGCCTGGGCTGGATTCTAACCCACACTTCAGCCCTGTGGCTCCTTATCCCACTCCCCAGCCTAAGGGGAGGCCTCTCTGGTACCTGACCAGGCCAAGGTCTGTGTGTCCTGATGGCCCCGTGCTCACAATGGAAAGCAGAGCAGACTTAGGAAGCCCCAGCTATGGCTTCTAATCCCACTCTGGACTCCGTGGACAGACAAGGATGGTGACAGGATCTGCCACTCTCTGAGCAGGTGGGGAAGCAGCGTGTCTTCCTTTTCTGCCAAGGGGAAGCTCTTCCCCTACAAGGGGTAACCCACAGGGTCCCATGGGGTGCATGGGAAAGGGATGGAGGAAGGCTGGGCCCCACTCTGCGTCCACAGAGCTTTCTGGAAGAGAAGTGTCTCGGGCCATTGTGAGGGACAAAAGGTCCTGCTGGTGCTTTGGTCAAGCTGGGGGCTTAGGGACATCAAGAATGGAGGTCCCGCAGAGATTCTCAAATAGTAGCCTGTGGGACAAAAAATTTTTTAAATAGACCTACGCAGTCATTTTTGTTTTGGTTTTTTGTTTTGTTTTAATTTCAGGTTAGCAATTGACACTTAAATTTGAGAATCTTTTACCTACAAATCTAATTTCCAGTTTCTCGTGAGAAATCGGACAGCCTGGCAACAGCGAGCTGGAGCTGAGTCACGGAGGCTGGTCCAGAGCTCTTCTGGCCATCAGAATGCCCTCCCGGCAACTGCCCTCACCTGGTAACCTGCCTGGCCCCGGAGCCTGTGAGAAGCTGATGTGGCACTGATGCTTTGCAGGAGAAGGCGCGCATCGGGGCACTGGGTAGGAACCGTCCTCTGGGGAAGGCTGGCCTGGGCGAGTGTCGGGAAGGGGGTGTGAGAGATGACTGGTGTGGCGGAGCAGCGAGTGAGTTCACAGCGGGACCTCAGCTCTGGAGGGCCTGGTGAGAGGCCCCGCTCGCAGTTCAGCAGCCATGCGGGCTGGGAGGGATAAAGCCTTTTCTGAGAGAGTTTGGTGGATATGGAGGGAGGATTGGGAACGGGGTGAGGTTTCCACCCCTCTTTTGTCTTCGTTCCTCCAGACCTGGGAGGCTGTTCCCTGAAGTGCTGAGCTCCTAACTCTGGCCTGGTTAGAGGCTGGTGCCCTGAGGAGGAGAAGGCAGGGTCTCCCCATGTGTCAGGACAGAGGGCCGTGCCCAGAAGGCAGCTCCACACTCCAGGCTCTCTGAGCAACGAGGCCCCAGGGTGGCGAGGAAGGCCTGTCAGGAGCACATGGGAGGTCACCTGGGATGTCTGAGAGGGGTCGGGGGTGGTGCCCCCTCGATCTATCTACCCATCTCCCACACCCGCCTGCTGCCAAGTCTCCCTGGGCAGAGCCTGCCCACCTGGTCTTCCTGTAGTCACAGGTTGGGGGGGCAGGGAGCTGAACCTCAGCTCAGTCTGCAAAGTGCCCAGGGCCTCCAGCGGGTTGGGGTGGGAGGATCCTTCCTTAGGGCTGAAGGGACAGTCTCTGAGCCGGGGGACCAACAGTCTCATTTCCGAGGGCCTGTCCGTGCTGGAAGGCCACGGAAAGCAAAGGCTTCCAAAGAGGGAACTCCCTGGTAGGGGGCGTAGGATCCAGAGAGATGACCCTCCCTACCCAGCACCGTCGAGGGAGCAGCTTTGTGGCCTTAGTCATAAGGAGGGATGACCCCAAGAGGCTGCATCTTTGAGTGCTGCTGGGGTGGCAGACACAACTCCCTCCAAGGAGCCAGAGTGTTTCGGCGCAGCCACTCTGCCTGTCACCAGGGGCGAGTAATTTAACATCTGTCAAATAGAACATTGGAATAGCTTTCTCACCAGGCTGTTGTGAGGCTCAAAGGAGATTACAAATAATGATAGCCAATATTTGTTTTATTGATCACTGGCCGTGAACCAGGCAGGAAGTCCCAGTCAGATCAAACATCTGCTCCTTAAGACAAATGGCGCATTAGTGCCTGTGGGCTGGGCTCTAAACTGCCGTGACCCTGGGGCCTCCTCAGGACCTGCAGGAGTTGGGAAGACCCAGACACCCCACGGTGCCTGCTCCTGCTGCCCACTCACTGCCCAGGAAGCCCAGAGGAGGCAGAAGAGCGGATGGCAGGCAGGCTGTGTGTCATCGCGGTTAGGTACACCAACTCACCAACTAGACCAAGGGCCAGGGTTCAAACGACAGCAACGCCCCTCCTCAGATTTTGGGCATGTCGCTTACTCTTTCTAAGACTTGGTGTCTTCATCTATAAAGTGGGCATAATGGTAGTATTTATGTTACAGCCTGTCGTGAGGTTCAATGCAATACCATCCGCCACATAACACTTGAAAAAATCAGCTGGTATTTTTCCCCACTGTACTTCCCTCCTTCCCCGCCCTTCTCCCATTCCTGCAGCCAGGCTCTCTGTGCTCATTGCCCTCGGGGAAAGGCTGTGGCAGAGGACGCAAAGAGAAATAGAGGTCTCTCCCTGACTTTTGTGTGTGAAAGCCCTCACTGTAGGAGAAACTGCAAAGGCAACGGATTTAGGGAAAAAACATCCTGAGTGAGTAAGAGCAACCCCACCCCACCAACTGGAAAAGTGCTGCCGGTGGGAGGCAGAGGACAGAGGCAGGGGAAGGTGGAGATGGGGAAGGGGAGCACAGTGGCATGGCTGTGTCCTGGGGAAGGACCACGGTTCCACTAGAGGTCTGGGATCTGGGGGCTGAGGGGACCTGTGCCTGCCCTCCTGGGGAGAACCCTGGGGAGGAGCGAGACCCAGAGAAAGGAAAGGGCTGTACCATGCGACAAGGTCACGGCCTTAAATGGCCCCGTTGCGAGTTCTCCTGCCCCATCAGGCTGTGGAAGCAGCAGATGGGTCCCGGTGCAACTGTGGCCCAGAAGAAGTGGAGGTTCCCTATCCCCTCCCAGACTGGAGGGATCATGCAGACAGGCTCACAGGGCACCTCTGTGGTGACCAAGTGGACTCACGGCATTGGAGTCTCACTGGATGCCTCGTCTTTAATGACAACCCCACTCCTACTCATGGGGACTCAACATCCTCCTGGGGAAAATGGCATGACATTTGAGTTGTCTGAGATTAAGATTCAGCCACCACTGGCATGGGGATTCAAAATGAAAATAAGCCTGAGTCACAGAAAATAAAGAAAGTCCTATATCTTACACACTTGAACTATGTGAGATCAGTGCCTGCTACCAATACATGCAAAGGGATTAGCAGAGTGCCTAGTGCATAGCAGGTTCTGGCTGCCATGCCCTATATGGATACACTGTGCCTGATGTGTTAGTTCCAGAGGCAGACGGGATGCCGAGCCCAGGCCTGGCTGTCAGGTTCTCAGTCACCTTCTTGGCTGAGGGCGCTCAGGTGGGCAGCTGTGACTCCTGGGGGTGTATCCGAGTGCCCACGCTGCAGCTGGCACTCCCCAATCTCCCTGAGATCCGAATATGCCAGCATTCCCTCCCACATACCATGAGCATCTTTCCTGTTCTCCCCAAGCCCTTGGAGTTCTCTGCTGAGGCCCTGGATCCTTCAGCCTGATGGCTGGCACAGCCTAGACACAGCACAGAACATTCTCTGGGAACACGGGCCTCAGTGTGCCCTACCTAGCCTGGAAACACAGAGATCTCTGAGCACACCCCAGACAGCTCACCAGAGCCACGGAAGGACCAAGCCCAAGCGAGTGCCATTTCTACCCCTGGAAGGAGGCCCATGCTCACACTGCTCTTAGCCTGGAGTCTTGAGGCAACGCCAAGGCCAGGAGGGGTCCACGTGGTCCAGACAGGGGCAGCTGATCAAGGTCCACAGAGGAATCTCACAGAACAGGACCCTGGCCAAAGCTTCCCAGAGGCATCTTGGGGTTGAATGTGGGGTTTTCCACACACCCCTGGACCTCACCTGAGAGTCCTCTCCCAGGGGTCCAGGCTTTATTCTCATTCATAGAGCTGATTTGCCTAAAATGTCATTGAATTAGTCAGAGTTCTCCAGAGAAACAGAACCAATAGGCTATATGTATCTAACTATCTACCTATCTAAAGATTTATTTTAAGGAATTGGTTCCCACTATTATGGAGATGGGCGAGTCCAAAACTTGCAGAGTGGGCTGGCAGGCTGGAGACCCAGGGAAGAGATGACGCTGCAGCTCAAATCCGAAGAGCGTCTGCTGCAAAATTCTCTCTTGCTTGAGGAAGGTCAGTCTTTTGTTCTCTTCATACCTTCAGCAGATTGGATGAGGCCCACCCACATTATGGAGGGCAATCTGCTTTACTCAAAGTCCACCTATTTAAATGTTAATCTCATTCAAAAAACACCTTCACAGAAACATCCAGAATAATGTTTCACCACATATCTGGTACTGTGGCCCAGCCAAGTTGATACATAAAGTTAACCATCATGGTAGTTCATTTACTCATTCATTCAGTTTGGTTGAGGGGTGTAGAGACTCAACCGAGCTGTCTCAAATAAGGGGTATGTATTGAAAAGCCACACTAAGATTCATGAGAACCGAAGATGGGCACCGGAGTACCACCATACCTTGTGGGAACAACCAAGAGCAGCGACATTTATTAAACAAGTGCGACAAGTAGCAATGTGCAGAGAAAGCACCAGGAGTGGGGGTGGAAGGAGAGGAGAGCTTTGGTTTTGTCCCACCAACTCCCTAGGGATCGAGTGTCTCTTCACACTCTCGCAAGCAGCAGAGGATTCCACACACGTGACTCCACTCCTTCAGCACCCCCCACCCCCACCCAGGAAAGGGCAGGACTTACCCAAGGTCTGGAAAGGTGGGGAAAGGTCTCCTGCCCCTCTGGGAATGGGAGGGCGAGAAGTACACGTGTGCCCCCCCAACCCCAGGCTGCCCCCAGAGCTCCAGGGCACAGGGCAATAACAGACATTCACATGCACACTTTCACATGACCTTGACAACAGCTCTGCCATTTTACTAGGAGGAAACAGGCTTGGGACGGGGGAGGGGATGAGAGAGGGACTTGCCTAAGGTCAAACAGAAGGTCAAAACAGGAACTTGTGCCGAAGAGATTGATTCCCAATTTCCAAGCTTTCCTGAGCACCCCTCAGAGCTCCGGACACAGTGGCGACCAGTGGGGAGTTAGCCCAATTCCTTTGGGATTATAGATGTTGGGGTTTACAGTCAGCTCTAGAGACACTGGCAGCTACAGTCAGCACGTCCTGGCAGCTCCATGTCCCCAGTCACCCACAATGCACCTGGTGCGCCCCATCTAGATGCTCTCTCACCTGGACTCCTGCCTGCCCCCTGCTTTCCCTCTTGCCCCCCACAATCCAAATCCACTCAGCAGCCAGTGTGGACTTTCCGACATAACTCAAGCCTCTTTTATTTGTTTTCCAAAGTGTGTTAGAATAGAATCCACACCCATTACCCCAGCCAGCAAGGCCCCAGGTGACCGGGTGCCTGCCTCTGCTCTGCGTCATCTCTGTGGAATCCCCCTCACTCACCGTGTCACTCAGGACGCTTGGGGCCGCACATGACCAAGAGCCTCACTCAACTGGCTTCATCAGCAAGGAAAATGTGTCACCTCCTGAAGCAGGAAGTCTGGAGGCAGGGCGTGCCGAGGCGGCTCAGTAGCATCCCGGATCCAAGCCTCCCCACTCTCTGCTCTGTTATCCTCAGCCTGTCGTGATGGCCTCTGAGGCTGCCACAACCCCAGGGCCACCTGCAGGGGACAACATGCAAAGGCAGAAGAAAAAACATTTTCTCCTGGGGTCTCTTTTTATCAGTCATGAAGTGCTGTCCAGAAGCCTCCCTTGGTGTCTGCTCTTGCTCATTGGTCAGAACTGCTGCAGGCACGTGGGCCAGGGAGGGACACTCTGTGATTAGCCCAGACCAATTGCAATCCACCCATGGTGCTGGAGACGGTCCATGTGCCCCCTGAAGACCAGGGCTACCCCATACTGAGGCTGTGCTGGGCAGCAGTGTGTGCACCTGGGCCAGGGAGGGCAGGGGCACTGGATGGGCAGACAGCAACGTCTGTCACGCTCACTACCCTCCCACCACATGTTGTCTTTACCTTGCTGGCTTCTCGTCTTCTAGGCATCAGAGGCCTTCCAGAGCCCCCTGTCTATAGTAGTACCCTCCTCCCTCAATTATTCTCTCACAGAGCATCCAGTTCTCCTGCAAAGCACCCATCCCAAGGTAAAGTGACGTATTTACTTGTCCCTTGCACCAGACAGGAGCTCCATGAGGTGGGATTGGGTCTGCGCTTGCCCCTCCTGCATCCCCAGCTCCACACAGCGAGAGGCGCATAACAGTACTTTCCTCTACATGCTGAGTGAACGGCTGCGTGAATGAACATGAGATACCGCTCAGGCTTTTGTGATCATCTCAGCCACCCTGCACCCTAGTGATCCTGACCCTCATTTTACAGATGGGACCCCCGAGGCTGAGAGAGGCAGAATGAATTCTCTAAGGGGAAGCAGATGGTAAGCAGCAAAATCAAAATTCAACCCTACTTCTTCTTTTGCCACTATCTTTGCCCTTTTCCATATGCGTCCACTTAGGATTTTTTGCATTATGAATGACAGAAGACTGACTGGATTAGGCAAAGAGATACTTTTGCTCACATAAATGGAAAGTCCAGAGATGGATTTAGTTCAGTGTGGCTTCCATGATGTCTCGAGGATCTTCTCTTGGCTCCACTCTCTCCGGGTTGTCTCCACTTTCAGGCTTCCCATGGCAGCCCTCATAATTTAAGGCACATGTCACATCCACATCCTGACCAGTAGAAGGAAGAGTCTGCTCCCCACCAACAGAGTCCTCAAACAGAAGTCTGGAACTGAGTCTCGCTGGCTCCGGTGGGCCAGACATGGTCACGTGCCCATGTCTGAACCAGTCACGGTGGCCAGGGGATGGCACGTGTTGATTAGCTTGGCCTGGGTCACAACCTCCACACCAAGGGGCCTGAGGGTGAAAGATGAGGTCAGCATCACGCAAAGCCCATGGGATGAGCGGGCATATCTCCCCAAACTCAAATCCAGGCGCTGTCCACCGAAAAGGGGATCAGAAAATGGACAGCAAAAATGCAATATGCCCCACAAGACCCAAGGCATCATCAATTTGGTTTAAAATTTTATCCACAAAGTCTTTTCCTCAACGAAGTCTGTGAAAACCCAATGTACACATAGATGAACAGGGTGGTCTGGCTGGAGCAGGGGTGGGTGGGAGGTGTTGCAGCCGCTCCCTTTCGGCTTCCCCTTTGCAGTCCTCCAGGCCCTTCTGGGATGACCCTGGGCTTCCTCAGAGCACAATTTGAAAACTCTTGCTGTCCTCCAATCCCTTCATTATAGAGTTGAAGCAGAGCCCCAAGAGGGTCAGTGTCTTCCTTTGTCACATGCCTAGGAGGTGGCAGAAAGCCCTGACTCTCACTCCAGTGCTTGTTTGAGAGGAACCCCAGACATCTCTTCAGGCAAAGGGTAGTCAAGACACATTTAAGGAGCAACGTCAACTCCACTCCTATTACTTTCATGTTTCCCACTCATGAGCTCTTTGTAGCTTATTTTTATAGGATCCAGAGGTGCTGGGCTGAGCCTGGTTTGGCAGAATGAATGGCAGATGATCACAGTTGTTATATGGGTTCAGGGCAACTAAAAAAGATAAGCCACTGGTCCTCGTTATCTGTGACAAGACAGATGAAGCCTTAGTGCAGAGGATGCACTCAGCAAACGTCAGCCATCATCATCATTGTCATCGTTGTCATCTATCTTGCTCTAAGCTTGTCTCTGTCACTTATTCACGTTGTGACCCTGAGCATTCTCACTTTAGTTTCCTCCCCTGTAAAATGATGATAGTGATGCCATCCTCTTGGGGCTATTATGAGGACCATATAAAATAATGGATATAAAAATGTGTTTAAAAATATAAAAGTAAGCCAGTATTATTATTACTTGGGAAATAGTTGATTTTTCTTGCACTCACATGTCAAGCCAAACACAATTCACCTCTGAGGATTATGACTGAGACCATTCTTGATGGAAACTCGTATGTGAATTTTACAGCTCACACTTCAACCCAGGGAGAACATTTTATTGACTTTCATGAGCTAACCCCTGTGATCAAGGCAGAAAACTGAATGTAAAGAAAATAAATCTTAGGTTTGGAAATTGGAACATAAATAGAAGAATGTACCAATTTGTGATTGTTATTCACAAGTTCACCAGAGTTTGGTAACATATAACCAAAATATAGGACTCTGTGGTTTTTAATACAATTTTGTCTTTTGAAGACAAGTTGATGGTAAATCGTTGAAAAAATCAATATGATTAACTAAAAATGGATCATAGATTTAAATGTAAAACAAAAAACTATAAAACTCCTAGAAGATAACAAAGGAGAAATGACCTTGGATACGGTGATGTCTTTTTAGATAAAACACTGAAGACATGTTCCATGAAAGAAATAAAGAAAAGACATGGAGGAAACTTAAATGCATATTAGTAAGTGAAAGAAGCCAATCTGAAAAGGCCACATACTGTATGATTCCAACCATATGACATCCTGGAAAAGGCAGAACTATGGAGACAATAAAGGGTCAGTGGTTTCCAGGGGTTGTGGGGAGAGAAGGGTGAATAGGTGGAATACAGAGGATTTTTCGGGCAGTGAAACTATTCTGTACGATACTTAATGATGGATACATGTCATTATACATTTGTCCAAATCCATAGGATGTACAACACCCAGAGTGAACCCTAACGTAAACCATGGACTCTGGGTGGTAATGATGTGTCAATGTAGGTTCATCAATTGTAACAAATGTACCACTGTGGTGTGGGATGTTGATCGTAGGTGGGAGAGGCTGTGCATATTTTGGGGCAGGGTATACGGGATCTCTCTGTACCTTCTGCTCAATTTTGCTGTGAACGTAAAATAGCTCTTAAAAATAGTCTATTTTTAAAAAAGTCAATGTGAGACAAATATTGTCTTCTAATACCATACCGTCCTCCTCCTAAAGACTTCCTTTTGTTTTAAATATTAAATTGTGGTTGAAGTCACTGTTTACCTCAGACTCAGCCTCTTTGATTAAAACTCAAGAGATTTGAGCTCTAGTTCTATTTAAGCCACTAAGTGTCTTATCTTGCAAATTACATGTCTTTCTGGCCCTCATTCTTTCTTTCCACATAATGGTGGTGTTTGGTATGCTGGAAGTGGTGTGGTGGGACTGAACATGGTGGCGGTGGTTGTGGTGGAGGTGATGGTGATGTGGTAGACACGGTGATGATGGTGGTGGTGATGGTGCTGGGCAGGGCGGTGTTCGTATTAGTTTGGGCATAATGGCTGTGGAAGTGGTGTAGGGTGTGGTGGAGGTGGTGGTAGTAGGCATGGTTTTGATGGTTGTGATGGTGATGGGCGTGGTGACAACAGTTGTAGAGGAGATGCTGGTGGTAGTTGGGTTGGGGCATGGTGATTGTGGTTGAGGTGGTGATGATAGAGGTGATGGGGGTGGTGATGGAAGGAGAGGTGGTGGTGAAGAAGGGGTTGGTCCAGATGGTCTCTAGGTTCCTTTCAGATCTACTATACTATGTTTTTTGATTTCTGCTGCCATTTGTGTAGGCAGTGGTTGTCCACTGAGGCTACCAGTGGAAAATAGGGGAAAGGAAGAAAAGATTCAAAATTGGTATTACCAAGCACTTTCACTCACTTGAATTCTCTTTGCAAGTTCTCTATTTGCATTTTGGGATCTTCTTCTATCCTATTTGTGGAGTAGGAAAAAAGGTTGAATTAGGGAGGTCATGCTTGATGACGAGTCCGTCAAACATCTACATGTTCCACCAAACTCCCAGAATTGAGATGAAAACGACAGCACTATATTAGAATTTTGCTACCAGAAATCTGAAATTGGGGACTATGTCAGTCAGAGCCCCCAAAAAGGAACAGATGGCACATTCAATTAGGAGAATTTGAGGAGATTTAATTTACAAAGAGATATTTATGGAGGTGTGGCCAAGGTGGAAGGGAACCATAATGGATGGTGCAGGAACCTGGCTTATCATCCCTAGTCTTACCTACAAGAGGGCGAGGTTGCCAGCACCCAGAAAGATCATATTATGTATAATGGAGGCTGCCCTGAGAGGAACTTCTGTGGACGGCCCCAGCCAGCAGAGGAGATTCTATAGGGACTGAGTCAGGTACCTGGATGTCACTCTCCTCCCTCCCTCTCATCTCCTACCTGGGCTCCCCATTAGCCAAACCCCAGCACAGCCAGAGAGCAGGGAAGCCCACTACTGTGGTTCATGTGCATTAGTCTACTGGGCAGAGCAAGGAGATAGGAGGAGAGTGGACCTGGAGGGCCACACAGAAGGCACAGGCCAGGACATGATTCAGTTACCATTAATTCTTCCATTCGATACATATTTTTTGAGCATCTATGATGTGCCAGCTAATGTTCAAACACAGTAGACAAAGTCCTTGCACCCGTGGAACCAACATTCACTGGGTTATGGTGTTAGCTGTGACATCAGTGCTATTGGGCCCAAAGCTGGAATGGCCATTTAGTTTAGAACATCTGCCCAGCTGGTCTCCCTCTGCCTCCAACGCACATTCTCATCACCAGTCAAGTGGGCCAGGTCAAAGGTCGCCACACCTGTGTCCCTTTCCTGCCCCTGACCGTGATGCCTCCCACCCCATCTGCACCGAGAAGTTTTACGTGAGCATAGAGGTCACTGTGCTGTAGGGTATTGACTGTGACCTCACTAGACTGGGAGCAAGGAGCTCTGTGTTCCCATGCCTCAAAGGCGGCCTGGCCCTTAATAAACCCTTGTAACAGCAGATGCTCAATAGGTATTTGAGGCCTGGATGATAAATGGTTTTATGATCTCACAAAACATTGTGCTCTTTCTTCCTACTTTTGGCCAGGCTCCCCTTTTATCCTATTCCCGTATCTTGCTGCCCTCATGGACTCCAGCCCACAGCAGCCCAGCCTCTCTGTACTGACGACAGTTAGTTCCACTTCAGTATCAAATTGTTTCCCAACTGTCCCCTGTGTATGCCACAGGGCCCTCCTCCTCCACCAGCTGTGAGCAGGGCTTCAAATCCAGGACTGTGAATTTCGGGGCCACATCCTGTATTTCCTTTTGTTCCCAACCCACCACTGCCCAGCCCAAGTAGATGATGGGAGAATTATGATAGTAGTGATTATGGGCAATCTCCAAGCATGCACTGTGGGCCGAGGACACGTGGAGCAGTTGACTTGGGTTATCTTATTTGATTTTCACGACAACTCCATGAATGTTGGTTCCATGGGTGCAAGTGGAGGGCTTCGCATCCCCACTTAATGGGTGTGTAAATAGGTTCAGAGGTTTTCAGTGACTCATCCAGCATCCCACAGCTGGTCAGCAGTGGAGCCTGGCCTTGAACCCAGGCCATCCAATTCCAGATCCTGCTCTCCTAACCACATCATGGACTATCTCCACACCTCTACTCTTTGGTAGTCTCCTCCCCACACTCGACCCCTTTTCTCCCCTGCTCAGCATCTAGAACACACCTGGGCATGTAGAAGGTTCTTAATAAATACATGCAGATTGAATGTTAGGTGAGGTACCCCATGGCTGATCAACACTCCCGAGGCCCTGGCATTTCCAGTACCACTGCAGCTACAGGAAGCCTTTGCAGCCAGGCCTCACCTCCCAAGTCAGCATGACGCCCTCCAATAGCCTGAAAGCCCCTTTGTCTCCCCAGATTGAGGTGCTGGCTGGGTTTCCAGCCATCCCAGGACATCATTCCTGACAAAAGTCCTTTGCTTCCAGAGCAGAAACAACGTGCAGAAAACCCAGGTCCCTCTTTCAAGCGCTCTGAATTAGAGCGACGGGAGCCCATACAGCACAGGTTATGAAGTGTCAGGGTGTCTGAAACAACTGCTTCTTTATTGTGTAAGCACACACCAGAAATCTGCTCATTTCTGGGCAGGGGCTAATGGAAAAAGAGAAAATCTTGCCCCCGTATTTATTATGTGAAACATAACATACGGGGGATATGCACGGTGGTATGTAATTAGACATAAAATGAGCCAGACTTGAGGAATTGCCAAAAATCTGCGGCAGGATAATGAAACTGCTTTACAAGGCTTCGAGTGGTATCGTTTCTTTCACGATCCTTCATTGCAATCCACTGCCCGGGTAACCTGTTGAATGGAGACCACGCTGTGGAAACCCAGAGCTGGGAGTTCACTCAGGGGGGTGCCCGGCCGGGCACCACCTTGTTTAGTTCTTGTGCTTTTTGCAAGGCAAAGATGTATTCATCCTGAGGCTCTGGCGGCAATGGAGCTGGATACAGAGAGGGTGGCTGTGAAGAGACGAGCCCATCCCAGGCAGAGGGTGGTCGAAGTAAGTCGCCTGATTTCGCTGGTCTTGGCTGGACTGGGTTGGACTGTTATCCTTCATGACACACCAGCTGGGCGAGCAGGGGCACTGTGGCAGCTTCTAGTTTCAGCTCTGCAGCCATCTTGCTTTGTGACCTTCCCCAAACCACTGGAGTTCCCTGGGCCTCAGTTCCCTCCTCTACAGAACGGGGAAGGTAGTTCACCCAAAAAGGCCAGGCACAGGGACACGTGCCAGGTGACAGGTGACCACAATGTGGAGAAGATCTTGCTGTCCCGGCCCTTCCATGATGACCTGTCTAGTATACCATTCACCACCATAGGTTGATTTCAAGTTTTTCGTTAAAAATGTGCCAGTACGGTTCTTTGTGGGTTTTTTTAAAAAAATGAATATAGAAGTTCTGCTACATGTACACCTGGCACTTCGCAGGTATCCAGGCTCTTCTTTGCCTTGCAGATAACTACGTGACAAATTACTTCCTTAGGCTCCCCCACATCTGTCCCCAACACCTCCTTTTCCTCTGCAGCTGCCATGGTTCAGTCTCTCAGTGTCTCTTTCCCAAACTATTGCAACAGCTTCTAAATCTAGTCTGGGCAGGTGAGTCTTCTCTCTTCGTCCCCAGCCATCCTCTCTCCATCCTTCTCTGCACTGCTCCATGTCCCCAGAAACCGACCCCTGCCGCCTCCTTCACAGGAACTTTCTTGCTGGCAGCTCTGACTTCCGCCCATGGAAAGCCCCGAGTGGAGATCTGAGCATGGGTTCCTCTTGCTGCATTCCTGCTCTGGGCTGTGTTTCTGGTGGTGATTGCATCTCGAAAGGTTTGCACCCCTGGCTCTCAGAGGGTCCAGTGACGTGCGTTCCTGCCCTCGTCCGGCAGGCCTAACTAATGAAAGGCTTCCTGCTGCTGCCCACCTCTGGGGGCCTTTTCATCCCTCATTGGTCCCACCTACCCCTCCACGAGCAATAGGCGTATTCACCCATTGGTAAGCCCCCTGAGTGGCACTGTCTCTGGCCAGAACCCCGAGCGTACACACTGCTCCTGCTTCAAGGCTCTCCCTGTCTCTGCTTCTGTTGTCTGCACACGATTCCCAGAGCTCAGTCCTCTGTCTCTCCATAGTCTTCATTCAGGATAAAAAGGGCATTTACAACCCTGTGCAGCTTGGCTGATGGGCTCCCCTTCGCTGTGCCTCTTTCCTCTGTTGCCCGTAGCAGAGCCAGCTGCTCTCATTAAATGCAGCCCCACTGCTCCCTCTCCCCAAATCTCCATGGCTCTGAATCCTACCTGTCTTTTAAGCCTCAGCTAAAATATCGTGTCCCCCATAAAACCTCCCTTTCGTTCCAGCTGGAAGTAAGTTTCCCCTCATCCGAACTCCCAGGAGATATTATCTGTTTCTCTCTTGGTTGGTTATCACCTCCTCAGCTTGTGTGAGGACAGTTTATGTATGAGCTCTGCCTTCTTCGGGGCTGGCCTCTTTCATCTTGCTGCGATCGTGGGGCACGGTCATCAAACGCGTGTACTCTGGATACAGCCGCCGGGCTTCAAAGCCTGGCCCTGCTGCTTTTTAGCTACAGGAACTCGGCACGTTGCGGTCCTTCTCTGAGCCTCACGTTGCTCATCTGTAAGATGGAGGGGGCATAACCATGACACCTGTCCTACAGGCTTGTTGGAGGATTACATGTGTTAGTACATGGAGAACAGACCGAGAAGGGGGTCTGGCACATCGTACGGGCTCCATAAATGTCAAGTCTCTTCTCTTCTTCATCTTATTGTTTCTCTAAGTAGCACGTGGGTAATAAATTCCATGTGCTGTCAGAGATAATGGGACAGTAGATGGAATGATAGAATAGAGCCTTGAAAAACAAGAACTTCCTCATCAGAAGGATTTTCCTAGATTGGTCATGTTAAAGAAGGTGTCCATTTCCGAAGCTAGAATTATATTCAGGGACAGAGTCCAGCCCTCTCGTTAAAACACTGGGTAAACTCCTGCCCAGGGCTGCTGGGTGACCTGCCCATGGCCACACAGTGAGTGGCCAGAGCTGGGGCTTGAACTTAAGTTTCCTTACTGCAATTGTTTTTCTTCTATGCTTGTCAAGTTCCTGAATAACTAGCGTTTTCAAACTCCCAAGCTCCAAGAGAAGATGATCTCTACGGAACTAGCCTGGAGAATGGGACCCTTAGTGGACAAGGGGCAAGGACCAGGCCCCTGGGGGTTTCCTGGGACTCACTAGACCTTCTTATAATTTGAGGGTGGAATTCAAGTGTCTGGAAACCCTGCCTCATGTCTGCCTCCTGGAACTTCGCCTCCTGCTCTGGGGGACAGTTTACCTCCTGAGTAAAAATCAGGGATAGTCTTCAGCTCTGAGCGAGAGACACGAGCATTATAGGGAAGGGGCTGACATAGAGTCAGTGGGAAGAGATGGACGAGAAACAGGCCCAGTTGATGTTGGCCTGTCTGAAAACCAAAAATAGATCTGATCCAACAACATTTGGGCAACTATTGACCTTGTCACGGAGCCCAAAGCCCTTGGCTGGGTGGGCAGGGATTAGGCAAGAACGTTTCAGAAAGAATGCTCCTGGACCTCAGCCACCAGGAATGCTGGATCATTCCTGCCCCAGCGGAGGGAGACTGAGGGGGGAAGAGCCCCGTAAGGCCAGCAAATGGCTGGGGCCTGCTCTGGAGCCCTCCTGGCCACCAGCGCTGATGCCTCACACACCAGTCACGGTGGGCGATGTTCTCATTCCTCGGAACCTGTCTCCCGCCTTCGTGGCATCCTGTATGGCAGGGTCTGGGAGGGAGACTGGGGGTGCTGGACAAAGCCAGGCAGAGTGGGCACTGGAAGTGGGCTTGGATCTGGGGGCAGCATGGGGTAAGTGTTCTCTTGTGGGCAGTGTAGACGTGGGAGCCGGGTTGGCACTCCTATCGGCCTCTGTGAGATCTCTGGAAAGTCTCCTAAACCCACCAAGGGTCAGTTTTCCTCATCTCTAATACCTGCTCCAGCCTTTTCAGAGTTATTGGGGGAAGATAAAAAGGCTGGAGAGGGGCAGGGGGTGCTCTGAGTCACCTGAGAGAGGGGGATTCAAATCCTGGCTCTACTCCCTAGCACTGTGTGCCCTTGAGAAATGGATAAACTGAGTCTCATCATCTTCATCTTTACAAAGGGGTCATTGTGAGGACCAAACAGTGATGCACGTGATGACCTTAGCACACAAAGTAACGGCTCAACAAATGTCAATTGAATGGACGATGTGTGGGAGGTTCCTTGGAAACCACAAAGGCCCTCGTTGAAGCAAGGACTGTTACCATCATGCCCAGGCAATGGGGCACTTTGGGTAGCATGCAGGCTTTCTGCACCTAGGGGACCTTCTGCCTGCCTTCTTAGCCTCTCAGGTTGGGGCCTATCTTGGACTAAACGACCCATGCCGCTGACCTTTCTGGGAAGGGCCCAGCTGGGATATGAGTTTCTAGACAGAAATTAACCTGTCATTCAACCTCAGGTCTCCATCCAGAATGTTCAATGGTCAGGACACTAGGGCCCCTTGGTACCCTTCCACCAAGCTCCAGTGGAATGTTGGAGCAGTGGAGGGACACTAGGGCCCCTTGGTACCCTTCCACCAAGCTCCAGTGGAATGTTGGAGCAGTGGAGGGCTTTTTCAAGAGTGGAGGGATTTTCTGGGGTCAGAGGTATAGGGAGTCAAGAGGAGGGTCCCTTTGGCTGAGGTGGGCTGCTGTCTCTTGTTGTGTTCCCCACGCCCTGGCTGCCAGGCCAAGCTGGCTGTGAGGGAGGCACTGCCAGAGACTGATGCAGCAGAGTCTCCCCATCCTCCGCCTCCCCATCCCCTGGGATCCATCTTTCACCTTCCAAACACCAGGGAGCCCACTATCACTCTTGTCCACACGGAGAGGAGGGGGTCGTGAGGAGGAGCTGAAAGATCCTGATGAGGCAAATATGTTAAAGCATGAGACCCACCATGACTATGCGCCCCCGCTCACAGACATGTGGTCACACACACACACGCACACACGTGTGGATATAACACGTAGATACTCAGACTTACTCTGAACAAATATGCAGTAGACTTCCACAGGGCCCTGGCAATGCAAATATGAATCCAGTTCTGTCCTCAGGGAGTTGCAGTCCAGGGTCGGGTGGGGAGAAGTGGCATGAACAATATGGTGGTCCGTGCTGGCTCTTTTATGTGCAAAGCCAAGAAAGTTCTGGAGAGAGACATTTACTCTGTGTGTGGGGATCTGGGAGCGCTTCAGACAAGAGATGCTGCATGAGCTGGGTGTTGAAGGAGAGTGGGCAAGATAGAAATCCGGTTAGATGCCGCCTCCCACAGAGGGAGGTCTTCCTGATGCCCCCCTTGTCCTGCCCTGTTGGCCTGCGTGTCCCAGGCCTGTGATCCCTCGATACCCAGCGTGTCTCTGCCACTGTGAGCCACCGAGGGCAGGGATGGTCTCTTTATGCCTCTAGCTCCTGAATCACATCTAATATATTGAAGATTTTCAATAAATGCTGAATAATTATGTAAAGGAGGAGAAAGATATGCGGGGCAGAGAACAGCGTGTGCAAGGACAAGGAAGAGTGGAGATGAAGGGGAGTAGAGGCATTCGTCTGGACAGACACACACAGAGCCCTGCGGGGACATGAGACAGAGGCTACTGAAAACAGCCGCCCACAGCACCGCTCACCCGCTCTCCCTGTTAAAGAAGAACTTCCCTTAGAGTTCATCCTCCCAGCACCTGCCTCTTCTCCCACCCTGGAGAAGACAAGAAGACCAGCATGGCCACAGGCATTGCTCAAGGTCAGAAACAGGGCCCAGTTTCTCCACTGTCACTGCCCACAGCTTATAGCCTACAGCCTGGCAAATATTGGCACCGACCGTGGACTGGCGAATGCTTTGCAAATCTGGTCCGCATTAAGTCCTTGCTTCAACGAGGGACTTTGTGGTTTCCAAGGAACCTCCCACACATTGTCCAGACCATACCAAGAGGTTCTCATGGTAAAATCAGACGAGATGTGAGTAGATTGACAAAGGTCCCAAAAAACAGCCCTAGCCCCATGGTTCTGACACACCTGGAGGGTTTAAAAATATCCATGGCTCACCTGGTGTTGGAGTGGGGGTAGGGATAGCTGGGAGGACCCTCACTTTTCAGTGTTCCCAAGACAATATAAAGTCACACCATCAAGTGACAAATGCCTCCCCAAAATGGGACCCCAAGAGCAGCCCAGTTCTCCCAACAAGAAACAGGCCACTGAGCACAGTCTCATAATTACGGTGACGAGGAAGGCACTGTGAGCCGACGCTCACTGGACTCTATCAGAACGAGGTAAGCCCAAGAGGCAGGACTGCAGAGTGGCCGAGGGCAAGGCCTCCAGCTAGGACTGAGCTGGCTCTGCCATTTACTAGACTTGTGAGCTTCAGGGAGGATCCAGGGAGGATCCAGCGAGGATCCCAAGGCCGTGTGCAGCACAGAGCCGGGCTCAGAGTAAGTGCCCAGCAAGCATTAGCTATCGTTAGTATTCCTGCTGAAAACTTCCAACGAACCCAAGAGATAGGCAGGACAATCATGCCCATCGTGGGGGTGAGGAAACCAAAGTTCCCGGATGACATGGCTAGAAGTGGCAGAGCTGAGCCCGAGCCTGGGCAGGCTGACCCAGAGCCTCACTTCTGAGCTCTGTTTATACGACTTTCTAGCAGGAAGTGGGGGCTCAGATCAAACTGACTCGGGAGCATCATTTCCTAGAACTGCTGATGCCCAGTTCCAAGAGCTGAGGCAACGCTGGAAACAAGGAGAAGGAAGGCAGAGAATGGTTGATGGAAGTGTCAACGGAGAAACAGGTGCTATAACGTTAGAAGATTCCAGAAGGGGGATAATGGACCAGTGGGCGCCGCTTGCCCCATTCCCTCTTCAGGTGAGACAGGCTGGCTCTGGGTGAGACTTGACTGTGAGGTGGGGGCCCACTGCTGACAGCTCGGCCCTGTGCCAAGGACCAGCCAGTCAAGGCTCCCTGCAAAATTTCCTGTTCTTTAGTCTGGTTCTGAGAGTACCCCATCGTGGACCAATTCAGGGTAAAAGAACCCAGAGAGCTCAGTCAGACACTCCAGAAGTTTCGTTTTTAAAATAATAATCGGTAAAGTTGGTTGAAACTTTTCAGTCAAACCAGTCAGGTGGGTTGAAAATTCGGGAAACTCAGGCCACACGACTTTCAGTCAAGTTTCGTTGTAACCTCTGCAAAATCAATTGGAAACTTGGTCAGTTCATCTTGAAGTCCTGGGAGTCTAGACAGAAGCTCAGGCAGGCTTCACAGGTACTGAGGCGCTGAGTTGCAAATTTGGTGAGGTCAGTCCAAAATCCATCAAGGTCAATCCAAAATCTGGATCAGTCCAGAGTTCAGTGTGGCGAGGCTAAAGTCCAGGCTGAGTAGTCAGATATTTAGTCAGATGGGTCATAATGTCAACCCGTCCACTTGCCATTGCGTAGGCCCGACATCCGGCTGTGGGACTGGGTTTATGCTGGGTAGACAGAGAGAGATGGGATTGGCCATGTGCACAGGCAGGGGAGCCAAAGTGGAGACAAAATGGTACTGTCCACGTGTTTCCGGAACCTTCTCCACCAGGAGCCAGGCCAAGAAAATGGCGGGACTGAGCAGGAGTCATGTTCCCAGACAGGCCCCTGCAACTGCCTTGGGGAGACCCAAGATGCCACTCTGTTGACCTCTGTGAACTTAGCGAATCGCCGAGCTGTCGGGCCTTCTGAAGCCAGAGCCCCATCCAGCCACTGGGCAGCCAGCCAGGGTGTCCTCACCTAAAGGACAGCAGCCCAGTGAACACATGTAGCACGCCTTGTCCCCTCACAGCCTGCCTGTCTGTTCTCCCACGCTCCTTCCCCTCTCTGGCCAGAGCTGAGCAGGCAAAGCCAAGAGCTGGCCTGGTGCCCCAGCGCACGGAGGTGTAGCTGGGCTCTGACCCAGCTCCCCAAACAGGTTCCATATGGCCCTCCCGGCCGCCCCTCATTCCCCTTCCCCACCTTGACTGTTTCTGAGATTAAAACCCTTTCCTGGTTGTCAGCAAATAGCCACAGGGAAGGGCTACCTTGCTGCTTTTGGGGGCTGAGCTGGTATGGAATACTCATCAGAAGGCTGGCTGAGGGGGACAGAGTTCCTGGGCTCTTGGGTGAGGGACGTGGAGGGGGCAGGTGGCCTGAGTGTGGGAGAGACCTCTGCCTGCCCCCTCAGCCCAGCTGCAGCCTCTGGCGCTGCTCCTGAGTGTCTGGCCTTGGCATCGCGACCCCAAGTCTCAAGGTGGGAATACACAGTGATCTGGGTAGCTCTGTCTTGCTTCTGAACCCAGAATTCCTCCTGCAGCTAAGAGGGATGTGATGAAAGCCAAGAAAGAGACAGCTGAGGTGGGGGAGCTGGGAGGCGAACGCATATGTGTAAGCACCACGAGCCACATCAGTCAGCGGGGGTGCCAGACGTGGCTCTGAAGTGGTCCCCGGTGTCCATCCCTGCTGACCCCAGTGCTGACCCTTTGGTTGCAGGCCTGGGGGGAGGTCTTGGGATCCTGGGACTGCAGTATTAGCGTGCGGTGGGAGTGGGGGATGCTCCGGGAGCTTGGGACTACAGCCACTTACTCCGGTACGGAGGTATTTAATAATGTAACAGCCAGCCCAGCAGTCCCAGAGGTCCCGGCTGAACCTTGGCCTCGGGTTGGAGCTTGTCTCAACTCTGGCTCTGCCTTCTTCCCTGGAAGGCTTCTGTTGACTGTGAAACCTGAAGACACACGCACAGATGCATGTGCGCACGTGCACGCATGACCTCTCTGGACACCCAGCACTGCTAAGTACCCAGGAAATCCACGAGCACGTGCCCACCCTGGCACTTTGCCTGCCCTTGCACCCCTGCCCCAACCCCACCAAGTCCGGCCCAGAGGCTCGTCCGGACACAGAGGCACAGCTGATCCACTTCTGAGCCCCTGGCTGAACCATGTCCTGGGGGATTTTTAACTCTCATCCCTCCTCCATCCTGTCACAGACCATGCCTAGGGCCCCAGGAGCTGGCCTGAAGGTCTGGGGCACCAACCATTTGGAAAGCTCCCATTTGAATGGTCTCCCCACCAGCCTGTCCTCCCGCCCCAACCAGCCACACCCGTGGCCTGGCTCTGGGAGCCGGGCCTGCCCCTGGAAGATCAAAGCGGGCTCCCAACCTGCGCTCAGTGATGACATCTGGCTGCAGCAGGTGGTGATTTAGGATCTCAGCCCTGGAAGGGCCTCAGATCTCCATCCCGGCCGGCTCATTTTCCACGTGGAGACTCAGAGAGGGGAAGGGGCGCCCTGGAATTTCCCCAGCAGCATCCTCGGGGGCAAAGGGAGAGAGTGAGCGAGGAATCTCAGCCAAGCCAGAGCTTCCCTTCTCCTCCAGAACAAGCTATGTCAGAGAGAGGGAAAGTCCTCCTTGGAGACAGATAACTAATGGCCTTGTGGTCCTGCCCTCACCCACCCCTTCTGTCACTTCTCTGAATGCATGTGGGGTGCTGGGACGTCATGCTATCTCTGAGAGACCCACAGAATGTTGCAGGGCAATTTCAAGGGCATAATGGGAGCATGATCTGTGAAATATTTTGGACACTGTTGCAGGGGAGGGGACCTAGGTGGAGGAGGCAGGTACCTTCCGTCCCAGTTTTTTGTCCTCTTCCTCCCAACTTCTCTTTAGCCGTTAAAGCTGCTGCCGTGCACAAGGAGAGAATGTGAGCTATGTTGTTTCTCCTTTCAGGGTGCTGTTAGGAAGTCTGGGGCTGAGGAAGGACCAGTCACGGCCCCAGGGGCCTGAGCCCTTTGAATCTGTGTGTGTGTGTGTGTGTGGCGGGGGAGCTGTGCACCTAGCTCAGCTTCCCACTGCCTGCCTCTGTCCAGCCCAGTCTCCCTCACAAAGCATCCGGAAGCCCTTCCCAACAGTCCACACCAGACGTCCCAGGCACAGCCACAGTGGGCCACTTGGAATCCCCCAGCTTTCTTTCCACCTTCTTGCATCTGGGCCCTGCTCACTGGTTTCCTCTCCTAAGATGTCCTTCCAGGGACATCCCATCCTTCCAGCTCTGCTCAAACTCTGCCGGGGGATTTGGTCCTCTGACCTTCAGCAACCTTCACGCTGTTTCCCCACGGCATTGCGTTCCTCTGCTAGTGCCCTGGCCCTCATCGTCCCAGTGAATGAGGCGGGATGCACTTGCTTGAAAGGTTAACAGTTTTGTTTCTTCTGGGGTCTCACTGTGCTGTGCATTCAAGACGCTGAGGCTGTGTGATTAGGAAGAGGGATGGGACAGAGGGTGAGCAAAGGAAAGGAGCCTGCCTGGTTTGAACCCCCAAGCCCCAGACTTTAGAAGAAGTGAAAGGAGGCAGGAGCTTAGTGGAAATGTGGGAGAAAGGTCTGGAGTGAGAGCAGGCATTGGCTATGAGGGGGCTTCCCCAGAGAGCTCTGGAGGCAGCAAGACCCCGGGAGAGAAGGGCTGGTGGCAGGTCCAGGCACTGCCTGGCTATGCCCAGGTGAGGCCCAGACCTAAGAAATGGCCCCTGCGCCCTGGTGCCTTGCAGGCGAGAGGCAGGAAAAGGCAAGAATGAGGGTTGTCTTGGCGACGAGCTTCGTGGATTGATGCCCGTGCTGTGAGGGCTCCCCTGAGGGATGTCCCAGAGGACCCTCTGGGCAGAGGCTTCAGGGACACGCTAACTCTCCCAGCACCTGGGGTTATGAAAGCTCCCGCAACTCAAACTCCTCCTGGGGGAAATCACGGGGTTGCCCGAAGCTCACTGAGATTATGTCCATCACCACAGCTGAGTGGGGAGCTGGAGCCCGAGAGGAAGTTGCTCTGGAAAGATGACTTATCTTGCCCCACACAGCTGAGCTGCAGCCCGAGCGTGGTACCCCCTGCACCCACACTTGCCGACAGGTCCTGGGTGGCGCCTTTGATCCTCACAATTAGCTCCGTCCACACACTGTGACTCCTCCCATTTTATAGATGAGGAACAGCCACGGACACACGGCACAGTTCACCCAAGGTCACAGAGGTGGTACGTGGCAGGGGTCCAGATGCAAACCCTCGTCTATTGACGCCCAAGCCCACACTCTGCACTGCCCTCCCCTCTAAGTGAGCTCTCATCTCCTCCAAACCACCCCACCTGGGGGGACGTGAGTTGTATTTAAACATCTGAGCCACGGTGTTGGTGTTTAGCCAGGGGTCTATGCGTGCTTTTGTCAAAAACTCCTGCTCCAGCCTGTGTTTTCTCTATAATGTCGATGCTTGGATGCTCCAGAGACCCACCCTCTGGCTCTCTCTCCCCGTCTCTTTTTTGTTTTGCCCTCATCACAAGCCCGGGAGCAGACCCACCCGCAGCTGAGGCTCTGAAGGAACACATAGTTGTCGATGTCTCGATGACCCCTTACCTTCTATGGCACAGGGCTGGTTTCATGATTTACACCTCGCTGTAGCTCTAGGAGCCCATTTTACAGACAAAGAATGGAGGGCCCCACTGAGGATGGGGAGGAGCTGGAACCCCAAGGCAATTTCCTCTTCTTTTGCCCAAATTTGTCCGGAGATGAGAATCACCCGATATGTTTATTAAATACTGATTCCTGTGTACACCTGAAATCTATATAATGTTATAAGCCAATGTCACCTCAATAAAAAAATATTGATTCCTGGGCTCTAATTCAGATCTTTAAATCAGAATTTCAGAGGAGAGAGGGCAATTCTCCCGTCTCTTCAGACAAAACTCTCTTGCCAGTGATTTGCAGATTTATTTGAAGCCTCAGAACGTTTTATTCCAAAAATCTTTATGCTGGAGGGAAAACCAATGGAACAGATGTTCTGATCTTGTCTAAGGAGTTGGAGGTGGCCACCCTCTGCCCTAAGGGGTTCCACGGTGCCACAGGGAGGCCTCTGGGCCCGGGTTAAAAACCGTGAACCATATTCTCATTCAAATCCCAGGTCCGCCACTTACCAACTGTGGCCACAGGAATGTTAGCTAACTTCTCTGTACCTCAGTTTCCTCATCTATACAATGGGAACAATAATGTTACCTGCCTCACAGACATGTTGTGGGGATCGAATGGGTGAATGTCTGTTAAGCACAGAGAACAATGCCTGGCACATAAGAAGTGCTAAATAAATAAATGTCGTTTGCTGGGCCGCCCTGTCTTGGCTGATTACTTTTTGAGTACTGCATTAGCCAATTTAAATGGTTGCCTTGGTTAAAGGAATGATTAAACGGCACCATCCTATTGAGTCAGAAAGAAAAGAAGTCAAAGCAATTGGTAGATTTCATTGAACTGTGTACAGCGTTTTAAGAAATACTGGTCAGATTGCGGTGGAGGCTGTTGCTTTGTGCGGGGTGACCAGCCACCTCTGTGGACATGGGCAGGCTGGGGTGTGAGCAGATCCACTTCAGGACCCCACCCAGGCTTCCAGAAGTTCCCACGGAGGCCGACAGACATCAGACAGAGGACCCGCCGCCAGTGTTTCCTTGATTGCTCAGGTGCCCTAAGAGTTGCCGTGGGGTCAGATCCTGGAAACCCTGAGTGGTTTCCCAGATGGGACCTTTGAGCTCTGCTAATTTGTTCCATGTTTCCTCCAGGGGAGCTCGGCAAAGGGATTATTCACTTCCCCCGCAAGGTTCTTTTTAGAGGTGGCAGCTCTGTCTGCTCTGGGCAGGAAGGGGCATGGGGAGGAGGACAAGGACGACCATTTCTTTCCCAGCCCTGCTCTCTTCTCCGAGGGCCCGCTGATGTGTATGGGACATCTAGGGCCTCGAGTGGTTCCAGGAGAGAGCCTGCCGGCTGCCATGGAGTCCCTGGGGTTGTCTGGAGCCAGGACCTCTCTGGAGAGGCTTGGGGGAAACTTAGGGCAAACCACATTTACATACAGGTGAAATTGGTTAGGCTGGTCATCAAAGAGTAGCCTGACCGGAGGGAAAGGATCCCAGAGAGGAAGTCAGAGATCTGATCATGTTACTGACCTCTCTGGTCAGTGGCTTCTATTGAGGATAAGGTCCCCAATCCTCTTGTACCCCTCCCCTGTTTGACCCAGGCTGCCTGCCTACCTTGATTTGTGATGGTCCCTCATGCCCCAAGATCAGCTAAAGGCTGCTCCTTCTGCCTCAGGACCTTTGCACATGCTTTCCCCAACTCTTCACCTGTGCAGATCCTCCTCAAGCTAAAGGCCTCAGTCTGAACGTTACTCTTCCAGGAAGTCTTCCCTGATGCTGTGCACACACACACACTTGTCTTTCCAGATGAGGTTAGATATTTGCTCTTCCCCCTTGATACACACACTCGAGCTCCTTACATTTCTCCTTCAGGGCATTTGGCACAGTTGTAGCTAACTGTTTCTTTAGTGTTCCTGTTCTTGGACTCCTAGCTGCCGACGGCTCACACCTGCATCCCTCACTGTGACCTGCCTGGTCTGCAGGGGGCTGCCTTCTCCAGGTCACAGCGCCTTCCAGGGGTGACCCACAAACAGTGACTGGCTGGTGCCAGAGTATAAAGACCTGGCCCCTTGCCTCAATTTGAGACAACTCTGAAGGGCTGTCGCAGCTCTCAAGTGCCCGGAGGCTGGCCTCAATTTCAACCACATTGCAGGCCAGCCCCTCCCTCGCCCAGTCCTGCCTTCCCGTTTCCTTGTATCTCCTGCCAGCACTCCTTTCATGCCTTCTGCACACAGCTCTCTGCATCACTCTGTTTCCAGGGAACCCCATCTGAGACACCCACCTTACCCACTAAATCTCGGGGACCTCTTTTTTTTTTTCCTTATCAAAACTTTTCTCAGGAAAGGCTCTGATAAGCTCCTTCACATGGAGGTACCAATGGTTAATAATAGCTCAATGAGTTTCCTTTCCCAGAGTCATCTGCTATTTATGAGAATCTTACGTCAAAGGAATCAGCAAAGTGGGTAATGAGGTAATATGGGGGCATTTCTGATTCATCAGTGAATCAGGGACCACACCATGGCAGCAGCCTAGTGCAAGGCAGAGTAATCCTAAGGCCCCGCGAACGTTGGCTGGGGAGGCTGGTACTGTGAGAGCCATGAGGTCCGCCACCTTGGGGATCTCAGAGAGGGAAGCAGCAGGGTGTAACAGAGAGGGCCCGGTTAGCTGTGTGACTACTCCCCTTTGGAGCTCAGCTTCTCCACCTGTAAATGATGGATCGTAGCACCCATTATAAAACTGCATATACATGTGAGCCCAGGGATGAAGAGGATACACACGTTTGTTTGTATGCGCCAAAAAGCTAGAAGCAAATGCCCGAGTACAGAGGCTCCCAAACTGTCTGTTCACGGCACCCTTAGTGTCAGTAATTCTTTGTGGTGCCCCGAGGCCAAAAGAAACACCAAAGAGGTCCTTGGATGAAGTAGTTAGGTCCAAATAACCCGAAGCATATTTCTGTCCTCACTACTTTGTAGCCATCTCAAAAAAATACACATACAGTGAAAGAAAAAAGCTACTTATATTTCATTCTTACCCACCGTTGTTCACTAATGGGGCACCCCACTTCTCATACCCCGGGACCATATTGGATGCCAGCACCTCGTTTCCCGTACCACGATGATTTTCACATGGTATTTGCTTTTTATCCCAGCAACTGCCAAAAACCCGGCTTCACAAATACGTGACATCCTTGAAAGGAATGTCGCACGATCTGATGTTGAGACTGTGGACCTCCAGAGCTCGCAGTTCGTGGAGCACCTGACAGATGTCACTGTGCTCACCTCAAAACTCGAAGCATCCCTGCAGCGTCTGTGTGTCCGTGGCGCCGGCTGTCTCCGTGCACCGTTTGGGAGCTGTCGCCTTAGGATTCATCATGGTTATCCCCAGGGCGTGGAATTTTGGATAATTTTTACTTATTTCATTATACTTTTTCCACATCTCTTTAATAATGAGCATACAATGCTTAAGAGAGATGAGAACAGATGGAGGTGATGGTGGCACCACATTGCGAATGTACTCAGTGTTACTACGGTAAAAGTTATGTCGTGCATTTCACCACGAGCAAAATCCCTAAAAAAAAGAGAAGTTAGAGGAAAAAAGTATGATTTATATCTTTAAAAATCCAAATCTCTCAGGGAAGTTGGATGAGATGATGGCAGGGAAGAGTCTGTAAGCTGGGAAGCTGTGAGGCATCGCCGCGGCCAAGGCTCCCAGCCCCGCCCACCGCCCCCAACCCGCTGCCAGCTTCACAAGGAAACGCCCCTGCACCACAGACTTCCCACCACTCCTTTCCCTGGAAGGAAGGCCCTTCGCCATTCCGCTGGCTGGCTTTTCTGTTGGCAGAGACAGGATAAGCAGGCTCTGGGATCCCCCCAGCAGATGATGCTGTGAGGAAGACGTCGTTGGGGGTAAGAGGGAGCGGAGGCAGCAGGAGACCAGCGCTTGGTTGTAAATCTGCTTGACGTGCTCACGGTGACTCAAACATCATGTCTCTCCTATTGATGCTGTACCTGTCCTTTCAGCCACACAGATTGGGTTGCCTGCTGCTCCAGCTGCCCAAGTAAATGTAAAGAAAGAAAGATGAGGCTGTGCTTGTGTGTGTGGTCGTGTGTGGGCACACCCGCCCCTCTGAGAACACCAGGCGACTGAGCCATGCCTTCTTTTTGCTGGACCTCCAAGGGGAGCGTCTTGTGTGGCCTGTTATTCAGATGAGGGCATGGCGGCTCTGAGGGCCTCTGGGAACTGCTCAAAGGCGTCCAGCTCATGGACTGAACAGCCATTGCTGGAAGCCCAGGTGGAAGCCCAGTAAAGGAGATGCAAAGAACAAGAGTCCAGTCCTAGCACCAGGCCACCTCTTCTCGCATCTGCTTCCTTTCCAGTACAGAACAGGTCCCCTCCATCCTTCCATCTCTCTCTCTTCCTCTTCTTGTGAGGCCACCAATCCTATCAAATTAGAGCCCCGGCCTTATGACCTCATTTAACGTTAATTACTCTCTAAAAGCCCTGTCTCCAAATACTGTCACATTAGGGGTTAGGGCTTCAACATCTGAATTTGGGGGGACACAATTCAGTCCACAGAACAATGCAAATCAAAGTGAGATTTTTAGTACATGACACATGCAGGATTGTATATCCCCGAGTGGAACAGACGGTGTGGACCTAGAGCTACACTGAAACGTAATTAGATAAATAAACAGGAGAAGGCACTGAAATTAAAGCAATCTCCAGGCATCAAGGAGTTTAAATTCTATTTGGGAAAACAATACAAAACCCTGAAAGTTTGAAAAATGAAAGATTAAAGGACAATTTGAGATATATGTAGAATAAATGCTACAGGGCACTCTAGCTTAGGGTGAAGTAATAGTATCATTACAGTATAAACTACTTTCTTAATATCGCTCCAGTGTAAACTACTGTATATCCCTCCTTCTAGTCCCCCTCTCCTGTTACATCGGGAGCTGATGGAGAACGCTAGGAATATACGTGACGACCTGTTGTATAATCTCATGCTGATGCCTCATTTATATGAGCTGTACCTATTTATAAAAACTTTTTATTTTGAAATAATTTTTAGGCTTACAGAAGAGTTGCAAAGATAACACAGAGAATTCCCTACACCCTTCCTCCAGCTTCCCCATATATTACACAGCCCTGGTACACTTATCAAAACTAAGACATTAACATTGGTACAATACTATTCACTAAACCATAAACTTCTTTTTTATTTTCTCAGATTTTCCACTAATGTCCTCTTTCTGTTTCAGGATTCAATCGATGATACCACATTGCATTTAATTATCACATCTCCTTAGGCCCCCAATCTGTGACAGCTCTTCAGTCTTTCCTCGTCTTTCATGGTCTTGATACTTTTGAGAAATACTGGTCAGGCATTTTGTAAAATGTCCCCCCATTTGGATTTCTCTGATGTTTCCTCATGGTTAGACTGGGGATATGGATTTGGGGGAAGAATATCAGAGAGGTAATATGCCCTTCTCACAGCAGCGTATCAGAGAGTATGCGATATCAATATGTCTTATTATTGGTGATGTTAACCTCGGTTTACTTGGTTAAGGTGGTATCTGCCAGGTTTTTCCACTACAATGTTACTCTTTTCCCCTCTCCCTAGCTATTAACTATAAGTGAGACATAAATCCAGCCCACACTCAAGGAGAGGGAATTAGGCTAACTGCCTGGAGAGAGGTGTATCAAAGACTTTGTGGACATGTGTTAAAAACACCACAGAAATTAGTTAAGTGTTTGGGGGGAGATGCTTTGAGGCCGTGCACATAGCCTGTTTCTCCCTATCGTTTTGCCTGCTAATTTAGCATCCATCAGCGGAGCTTGCCTGCAGCAACCATTACTCTAGGTACTAATGGTGATCTTCTATTTTCCTTCTTCCACCCTCATTTGTTAATTAGAACTCTTCTATAGGAAAGAGTTCTCTCTTTTCCATCATTTATTTATTGTTAAATCATTTATTTACGTCACTATGGAGTCATGAGGATTTGTTTTGTTGCTCAGATTGTTGCAGACTTGGCTGCTGGAAGTTCTTTCAGTTTGGCTCCTGGGCCTTTTGACTTTTTTAAAAGCGCTTCCTTATTGCTGGCACCACAAGATGCTTGAGGCTCATCTTGTACTTTCCCTGCCCCAGACGCAGAATCAGGCATATCATCAAGGAAACTGGGTCCTTTCATTGTCAATGGTATTTAGAAACCAAGATCTGGGCACAAAGTGTGCTCATTGCTACTGGGTGTCCCTGCTTCTAGGTCCTCTCAGTGGACAGAGCCAGGAAATGCATGTGTGTGTACCTACCCATGTGTACACACATCTTTATCTATCATCTATATCTATGTATCTATCTATACCTATATTAAAATAAATGAGTTCATACCAATATCTCAGACATCAACCCAGCACAACGGGGTCCATACATTGAGTTATGAATTGGGACAATTACACATTATGTTTGTTTGTTTCCAAAAGTTCAGTCTGGTCCATTTGCAAATCTGTCACCCATTTTAAGGGTATCACTTGCTGAATTTTGACAGATGTATATTTGCACCCATGTAACCACCACTACAATCAAGATAGAGAACATTTCCACCACCCCAAAAGGTACCTTATGGCTTTTTCCCCCATCCCAGCCCCAGACAACCACTGATCTGCCTTCTGTCACTATAGATTAGATTCTAGAGTTTCACAAAAATAGGAATTGTACAGTATACGTCTTTTGCATCTGGCTTCTTTTGCTCACCATATTAGTTTCCTAGGGTTGTCATAACAAAGTAGTACAAACTGGGTGGCTTAAAACAAAAGAAATTTATTTTCTCAGGAGGCCAGGGTTTGAAACTAAGTTGTCAGAGGGCTGGTTCCTTCTGGAGACTCTGAGGGAGAACCAATTCCATGCTTCTCTCCTGGTGCCTGCCAGCAACCCTTGGAGGCTCTTGGTTCTGTGGCAGCATCACTCTCCCTGCGCCCCCCGCCTTCACATGGCACTCTTCCTCGTGTCTCTGTGTCTTTCTGTGTCTCTTCTCCTCTTGTAAGGACACCAGTCATATTGGATTTAGGGCCCACCCCAATCCAGTATGACCCCCTCTTAACTTGATTACATCTGCAAAGATCCTATTTCCAAATAAGGCCACATTCACAGGCACCAAGGTCAGGACTTCAGCACATTTTTTGGAGGAACAATTCAACTCGTGACACAGCATAACAGTATGAAATTCATTCACGCTGCTATGTGTATGACTATTTTGCTTCTTTTTATTTATGAATAGCATCCCGTAGTATAGATATACCACAATTTGTTTATCCATTCTCTTGCTGCAGACATATGAGTTGCTTCCAGTTTTGGGCTATTATGAGTAAAGATGTTCATAAGATTCATGTGCAGATCATGAGAGCCCCAGTTGCTTCGCATCCTCATCAATGCTTAGTATTGTCAAACTTTTAATTCCAACCACTTGAGTAAATCTGTCGCGGTAACTCAACTTGCAGTTTTAGTTTGCATTTCTCTGATGGCTAATGAAGTTCAGCATCTTTTCATGTGCTCGTTGGCCATTTGTATATTTTCTTTGGTGAAATGTCTACTCAACTTTTTTACCCATGTTTTATTGGGTTGCTTGTCTTCTTACGAGTTTGATAGTTCTTTATATATTCTGGATGCAAACCCTTTGTCAGATGTATGTATTGGGAATATTTTCTCCCAATCAATGGCTTGCCTTTTCGTTTTCTTAATGGTGTCTTTACAAGAGTAAAAAATTTTAATTTTAATTAAGTCCCATTTATGAATTTTTTCTTTTATGGTTCATGCTTTTCGTGTCCTGCCTCAAAGTCACAAAGACTGTCTCCTATATGTTCTTCTAGAAGTTTTAATTTTTACATTTAGGTCTTTGCCCATTTTAAGTATTTTTGTGTATGGTATGAAGTAGAAGTCTAGATTTTTTTTTTCACATGGCTATCCAATTGTTCTAGAATCATTTGTTGAAAAGATTATTTTGTCAAATAGCTTTGTCAAATCAATTTAATACCGTGTACGTGTGGATTTATTTCTGGACTTTCTATTCCATTCCATTTATCTATAAATATGTTTATCCGTATGCCACTATTACATGGTTTGATTAGTATAGCTTAATAATGTCTTGAAATCAAGTAGGGTAAGTTTCTAATTTTGCTCTTCTTTTCAATATTGTTTTGGCTATTCTAGGTTCTTTGTATTTCCATATAAACTTTACTATCAGCTTGTTAATTTCTACGCAAAAAAAAGTCTTTTGGGATTTTCACTAGATTTGCATTAAATCTGTAGATCAATTTGAGGATAATTGACGTATTTACAGTATTGAGACTCCCGACCTATGAGCGTGATATATTCACCATTTGTTTGGCAGTTTCCAGTGTAGAGGTCTTGCACATATTCCATTAAATTGATTTCTAAGTATTTTTGGACACCATTTTAAATGGTATTTTTCCACTTCAATTTCCAGTTATTCATTGTTAGAATATAGAAATATAATAGGTTTTCATATATTAACCTTGTATCCTGCAACCTTGCTCACCTCACTTGTCATTCTGGTAATTTCTTTATAGATTTCTTAAAATTTTATATGTACACAATCTTGTTGCCTAAAAATAAAGACAGTTGTACTTCTCCTTTTTAATCTGGAAGCATTTATGTTTTCTTAATTTATTGCAATGGCTAAGACCTCCAGTAAAATCTTGCATAGAGATAATGATGGGAGACATCTTTTTCAATGAAAGATGCTAAAACAAGTGGATAGCTGTGTGAAAAACAAACAACTCCAGCAATTCCTAGCTCTGTGTGGGCTCTGGGAATTTTTTAGCATACAGCTCCCTGGTAATTGTTCTTTTCCTAGATGTTCTTTGCTCAGCCTTGGGTATTTACTTTATGCTACGCAGATTGGAATTCAGCCAAAGATGCAAGGGGACACCATGCAGATTTTGGAAGCCTTTTCTCTGCATCACTTTCTTTTCTCTGGTACTCTGCCTTGCAAATTCTAGGCGCCTTGGCCTCCCTAAAATCCAATTTCTTTCTCTTAACTCAGTGGACTCTGTTTGATTTCCCCTACTGTGCTCTGCATTCCAGAAATTTTCTCCATGCAGAAAATTGGGTTAAGTTTTATCTCATTTGTTTCTCTTCTTTCAGTCCTGGATTACCTACTGTCCAATGTCTGAAAACAGTTGTTCCATATATTTTCTCCCCAGTTTTCTAGTTTACAGAAGAGGGGAAAGTCAAAGACCTTATTACTCCCTTGTGTCACAAAGCTGAAATTCTTGCATTTTTGATAGTCTCCTATTGCTTGCTCATTTTTTTGTGTGTTGCATCTTCCATTTCTTTAAATATTTCGGACATAGTTATTTAATTGTCTATATTTGAGGATTCCAATATTTGTGGTCCCTAGCAATCTAAATCTGTGACAACTCATGTTCTTGTGTGTTTGGTAATTTTTGATTGCGAGTTCACATTTTATTAAACTTAGTCTTTGGGCATCATGAGGGTCTCCACTGGGAATGCTTCCTCCAGAGAGGATTTGTGCTCGGCCGGGAGCCTGAGAGGTACTTCTGAACTGGAACCCCTGTGGACCCTCTCAAGTGTCCCAGACTTAATTTAGAAGTATCAACTTCAGCTCCCGCAACCTGCAGGTGGCTCCCTTTGGTGTTGCCAATAAGTGTATTTACCTTCAAGTCAATGTCACCTTGGGGTTTCAGCTCCTTGTGGGTTTTTTTCCTCCTTTGAATATTTCCCTAACATTCTGCAAGCTCGGAAATGTGTTTAAAAATGTATGTTGTAGTTGATCCAGGATCAAGTTGTTTAGCAAGAGGGCCTTTCCAAGTATCTGGTTTGCCATAATGTTGGAATCAGAAGTCTATTCATTCCCTCTCCATCAGTCCTTTCACCTATCCATTCATTGATCAGTTCTTTAGTTCTTACTCATTCTGCGTTGACCATCACACTGTTTTCAGCCCCCTGCAAGATGCTCCAGAGAAAACAAGAGAAGTTCTTTCCTTTCAGGGTCCCCTCCTTGTCAGGAGAGTGACATAGTTGAGAAAATATCTCTAACACATCGACCTTCCTTAAAAATGCCCCTTCCACACCCACCAGCCCTCCCTTCCTACATGGCCACGTTTTACCCTGGCATCACAGGACCTGGTTTTGAGTGGCTCCTAGTGAGAGAAGAGCTCCCTGCTGGCTTCACTCCGTGACCTGGACCTCAGTGGGCTCAGGGTCACTCTGGATCTGGGGCCTCTGTCTCACCCTCTGGCCCACTCCTGCTTCTCTAGATGGTCACCAATCCACCTGCAGCCTCAGCTCCAGTCCAGGCTTCCTTTCCTGAAACTCCAGAAGCTGATGGGTTTGTGAGGACAGGGGGGCAGAGGCAGGGGTGGGTAGCATGGGGGTGGGGATGCATTTGGGGGTGTTTGGGTCTTGAGAACAGCATCAGCAGGTGCAGCCCAGGGCAGAACAGGCCTGGCAACATATGCACACATATGTCCCTGCAACAAGCCTTGCTTGTTAAAAGGAAAAACAAAACAGCCCATCTTTCTCTGCATGGAGTTAACGCATCTTTGAAGCCCATGGCTCCTCGAGGGCCCAGGCGGCTGCCGACGTTAGTGTGTTTGGTCAGGCTGGCTGCCAGCACGAGCCCTGTCTCCTGGCGCCCCCGCCCCTCCACCCCAGCGTCTGAAGCTGTAAATCACCCACACGCTCTCTTTGAGGGGGAAGAGGTCCCGGGCCCTCCTGGGGCCAGGCAGAAAGAGGGCCCCCCTCACAAACACCCTCGGCTCCTTCCCACCGCAGACAAGCAGCCTCTGTAACTGAAAAGGATTTGGGGGGAGGTGGGGCTGTGAGGGGGCTGCTGGGGGTGGTAAAGGAAAGAGAAAGAATATGAGGCCTGCTCTGCCCAGAGGCCTCAGGAATAAGGTGGGAGCAAAGGCCTGTATTTCCTGTAAGTCAGCAATTTCCAAACTTGAGTGACCCTGTGAGCCACCTGGCAGTCTCGCTCAGGGGCATGTTCTGATTCAGGAGGGCTGGGGCAGGCCTGAGGGTCTGCATTTCCAATAAGCTCCTGAGTGTTGCCCATGCTGCTGGTCCAGAGGACACGAAGAGTAACTAAAGGGTTTTGCTGGCCTGACAGGGTCACCGTGTTGGAAGCTGGGTGGAGCTGCACTCCAGAATCACCTGGAGAGCTTTAAAACACTCTTGGCACCACCCCAGTCATTGAATCAGAGTCTCTGTGCAGGGGCTGGGGCAACTGTGTGCTTTTTTTTAATGTTCCCCCAAGTGGTTTGAATGTGCAGCCAGGATTGAGACCTGCTAGACTAGATTATGGAAAATTATTCCCCACCTGAAAATTCCAGGCCATGACCAGCTAACTAGCACCCAGGGAGGAACAGCTGGAAACGGTTTAACATCGTACTTTTACCAGGAGCATTTTTGCCGAAACTGTTTTGTCATAAAGGAACAACAATGGCGGAACTCCAGGTGAAGAATAAATGACCGGGTCATACCTTGTCCAAACGGCGATGCTGTGATCTTGTTCCAGGATCTCATGCCTTGGGCCTCCGTGTCTTGGTTTTGACCAGCAGAACTCCTGTCTACCCAGCAGCTCTCCACGGCTCGGGAGGGTTCTCTTCCCTTCTCATCTCATCTGAGTGAAAGAGGCAGCTGGGAGGCCCCCTTCTCACTGAAGGCTCTGTTCCCCTCCAGTGACCCCCAGCCATGGCTGAGGACAGTGGGAACGAGGCGCTAATGCCCCCAGTCTTGAGTAGATGTCCCCCCAAGGCCCGCACATCTGGTTTCCATTTCCCTCTGCAGCAGGCCCAACCGAGCAGAGCTTTCTCTTTGTGCCTCTTGGAAAATCAGGTCCAAAGGTCGGGTTCAGGCCACCCTCCATCCTCAATCCACAGAGAATCCTTCCTCAGAGACCCCTAGTCCTCTGTTCCCACGACCCCTGGGACGCAGGAGGGCCCATGCCGGAGGAGAGGGCAAAGGGGGGACTTGGCAGTATTGGTTCCTTCGAGAATTGGGGAAGTGAGAATGTTTGGGGCCATTTTAAAAGAAAAGGAGGGGCGCATGGGCATCAGAGAAAATGAGTGTCTGCTTCACCCGCGTTGTGAGGACTGCGCACGAGGTAACTCGGAGCAAGCGCTCGAGACGCTCACGTCTCACCTCATCCTTACTCTCACTGTCGGGCTGGTAAGCGGGAGCTCCACCACGTCTCCAGGATCCTCCCGCTCTCATGCAGGCCCTCGGGCACAGAGAGGGCAGGGGGCCTATGGGGTGGGGATGGGGGCCCTTGGGATCCGATTCTAGTTTAAGGGATGTCAGGGTCATAAAGGCAACAAACTTATAATGCTCGCTGACTGGAGGATCGCCACACACACACACACACACACACAGAGCATCCCTTCGTCACGCGGGCAGTCCACTGTGGTGGTCAGGAGCACTGGCTCTGGGCTCTCACAGACCTGGGCTGAATCCTGGCCCTGCACTCACCCTGGAGGGTCATGGAACCTCTTTGAACCAGTTTCTTCTTCTGCAAAGTGGGGGAGATAAAGTAAAAATTGAATTTTTTAAAAAAATTCAAAATTTAAAAAAAAAAAAAAAACAAGCAAAGCATTCAACCTAATAAACAGCAAACAGTTAATATATGGTGGCAAACATCTGTTATCCTTCCATCCATCCATGCGAGCGCCCATCCACACACCCGCTCATCCATCTACTTTTCTATCTACCTATCTATCTATCTATCAATCATCTACCTATCTATCTATCTCTCTTTCTATCTACCTATCTATCTACCTACCTATCTACCTACCTATCTATCAATCATCTATCTATCTATCTATCTATCTATCTATCTATCTATCTATCATCTACCTACCTACCTACTACCTACCTACCTATCTATCTATCTACCTATCTATCTATCTACCTACCTACCTATCTATCCATCTATCTATCAAATCTATTTGATGAAGGATCCGGCGGGTCTCACACCTGGTGAGCTCCCTAGCTGTGCTGATCCAGGACTCTCCCCAGAGGGCCTAATTCATAGGTCTGAGGTGGGGCCCAGGAATCTGCATGTTAAACAAGCTTTCCAGGTCCTGCTGATGTGGGTGGTCCTTGGACCCCTCTCAGGAGACCCTGGCCTGGTACCTCAGCTCTTTCTCGGAGGAGGAAATGGAGGCAGAGAGGGCAATTTCACCAACTGTGTGTCTTGGTGACCAGGCGGGACTCCCCCTCCTGCACTGCCTCTGTGAGCTCAGTGTGTGGGGTGAGTGTGACCAAGAGGCCCCAGGGGCAGCTGGCAGCCCTCCACGCTGCCCTCCCCCCGGCCCCTACTGCCCACTGACATGGCCCGACTCACATGCCGGGCCTGTCGGGGAGCAGGCATTGACTCCTTTGGGCCAGCTTCCCACCCTTTATTCTCTGCATTATTTATGTCCCTCGCCTTTTATCTCCTGCCTGGCCAGCCCGCAAGGCCCATTATGTCGCTTTGGCTGCCACTGCAGCAATCTCCAGCCCCAGGGGCTGAGGCCCCAGCCCATCGTCATCATTTATTTTCCAGGTCTCCTTGAGGCCCAGCCAGCAGCTGTCCTGGTGCGTGGATGGCCCCGCTGGCGTTGTCCTCAGAGACGACCATTGTGAGGGGTGTTGGGACCATCAGGTCAGACAGGCCACGGGTGCTTGTCTGGGGCCAGGAGTGAGGGGACCTTTCAGGAATTAGCACCGCGGGAGGTTCAGCGGTCTGGCTGGCAGGACTTCCGAGGCCTATCCTAGACTCGGCCCAATGACTCCTTGGGTGACTTCCAGGCCTCCGCGTCTCCATCTATAACACGGGGTGGGGGGTGGACAGGACGATCCAGATACCAGCCTCCAGGGCCCCCAGCTGTGTGACAGCACTCCTCAAACCACGTTTTATAAATTAATGGACATTTATGAAAAGTGGGGGGGAGGCAGTTCCTTAATCAGTTTGGGACGTTCTGGGTTGAACAGAGGTGTGCAGAGCAGAATGGTGGCCTCAAAAGGATGCATCCAAGTCCTAATCCCAGAACCTTGAACGTGACCTTATTTGGAGAAAGGGTCTTTGCAGATGTGATTAAGTCAAGGATCTCAAGATGAAGTCATCCTGGATTAGGGTGGGCCCGACGTCCAGTGACACGTGAAAGGCAGAGGGAGATCTGAGACACAGACACGCGGGGCAGAAGCCCACATGAAGATGGAGGTGGGAACTGGAGTCATGCGGCCCCCAGCTGAGGAATGCCTGTAGCCAGCAGAAACTGAAAGAGGCCAGGCTTCTCCCCCAGAGCCTTTGGAGGGAGCCAGGCCTCGCCAACACCTTGATGTTAGGTTTCTGGCCTCAAGAACTGTGAGAGAATAAATTTATCTTGTTTTAAGCCACCAAATCTGTGGTAATTTGTTATGGCAGCCCCAGGAAACTAATACAAGAGGGAAACAAGTTTCTTTATTGCAGGACTTGTCAGGGCCTTTAGAAGCTAATGTGCATTAGGAAGTACTAGGTGTGGAGGGTGGAAATGTAACATGCAGCGTTTTACTGGGAACACCCCTCAGTGCTTGTGTCTGGCAGAGCGCTTTGGGGAACCCTGATCTATGACTCGGTGGGAAAGGTGAGGGAAGAAGGAGAAGGGTAGTGGGGGAGGGATCTGCCTGGTCTGACCTCTCCTGGAAAGAGGCAGGGAGGCAGAGTCAGGGGGCCCTGCGCCAGATTCCAGCTGTAAGGCAGAGGGATTTTGGATCTCAGGCAAGGGAAATCCCCACAGAGCCTAATCCGTTCCCAGAGGGAGTTTGTGTTGAAAGGTTAGAATTGCCACTGGAGGGCCCCCTCCCAGCTTGCCTTTCCAGTCCACACACCAGGCCGACCGCCTGTCCTGAAATCCTCCTATAGATGCCAAGGATGGGGTGGTGGGGGCTCCCACACCCTAGATGTCTCCACTCTGAAGAGCCAGGCTTGTCTGGTAGCCCAGGAAGCTAAGGGCTAATAATAATTATTCTTGTAATGATTCCAGCTCTTAACGATGTCCCACCACCTTCACTCATAAGCAGGGACTCTGGGTGGGTCATACTAGGCGTGGAGGAATGACTCTGGGAGGGAATGTTCATTCATTCATTCATTCATTCACTCAGCATCATTGCCTGCCCACATCCCTCCAGCTGCTGGGCCAAGCTCTCAGGCCACAGCGCTGAGCCTGGAAGTTCCTGACCCCAGGGAGCCCTGGCACAGCCTGTGGGGGGAGATAGACAGAACACCAGACATGACAGTGGCCACAGCACTGGGGGCAATGCCCACAGGGTGTTGGGGGTCACAGTGCAGGCAGGGGCTCCTAACCCAGCCTCAGCACTCAGGGACTGTGCCCCATGACTCAGTTTCTCTTTGTTTACTGGGCTAGGTTTTCAGGGGCAAAGAGGAGTAAACCCAAAGGAAGAGGGGAAGGGATCCAGGCTAAAGGAATACCACGCGGGGAGGCTGCTCCTGCAGCAGGGCGCTCTCTTGGAGGGGGTGGGTCTGCTGGGCTGGAGCAAAGGGGTGGATGGGGGCTGGACCTGGAGCCCTCACCCACAGCCAGCCGGGGAGGCCGCAGTCCAGGAGTCGGATTGGGGTGCAGATTACACACCCAGTCTGCAGTACCAAGCATCGCCCCCTCACCTGGGTCTGTTTGCCGCGTAACAGTAGTTCCGTTTGTCGACCCTACTGTGTGCCAGACATTTTGCTTAGCACTTTACATAAACGATCTCATTCAATCTTCACCAAAGACCAGGAGGTGGAGTTACCGTTAGCTCCCTTTAACACAAGAGAAATGGAGGCTCCGCGTGGCTCTGCTACTTGACAACACTGTGGGTTGCACATGGTCTGTTTGACAAAAGCCTCGATTTAACCAGGGATGACATTCAACATTTGACAACAGGGCCTTCGGGGACTCTGACTCATCAGTGCAGATGCCCCCCAGAAGCCTGCCCGGTGTGCCCCAGCTGAACGTCCACTCCACTTGTAACCAAAACAAGTACTCAGAAGCATGCTGGGAAAATAGTCGGAGCCAAAAGATTTCAGCTATTCCTTTCCTTGTTATTATTTTCATTATTAATCACTCTGCCTGGGACCATGGAAAGCAATCATTCTGTTCTATCTAATCTCTTCCAGATTTTCTAAGCTCTTATTTACAGGTTAGTTTGCTGGTCAAGAATGTTCAAGCGCTCCCCTTTGCCCACAGGAGATGCTCCACCTCCGGGCACGGCTCTCTGTGACTGGCCCCAAGCTCCCTGTCCTGGCGGCTTTCCCTCCTCTCCTCCACGGAGCCCCTTCTCCACCAGGCTGCGTCCTTCCTGTGCCCTCTATTTTTGCTCTGCCTCCCGGAAGCCTGATCATGAAATCAACCTCTTGATGTCAGGAGCTGTGGCGTTGCTTCTAATTCAGCATTTCCCAAACTTTACCGTGCCCGTGAGTCCCCTGAGGACCTTGTAAAGACGCAGATCTGGATTCATTAGGACCTTAGGACTTAGGATGGGGTGGGCCTGAGACTCTTCCTTTTCGGACCAGCTCCCTGGTGATGCAGATGCTGCTGGCCCTTGGACCACACTTGAGCAGCGAGGGTGGAGGCCTCTGTCAGAGCCTCTAGACCCTTGGTTCTCGACCTGGGAGCTTATAAGAAAACACTATGGCCAAGCCACACCCCCAGAGTGTCTTTTAATTGGCTGGGGGTGGGGCCAGGCCCTGGTATTTTTAAAAAGCTCTTTAAGTGCTTCTGGTGGGCAGCCAGAGCTGAGAGCCACTGGGTTAGCACCTTGGTCAAGGATGCTTGGGTTAGAAACTCTTGGAGGGCAGTGACCTGATTCCAGAGGCAAGGGGTAGGCTAGGGAGGCCAAAGGACCATAGCATTTCATGGTTGGTTCTCACTAACTGTCAGGGCACTTTGAGGGCATCAAGGGGGAGCACCCACACCTGACAGCCCCAGCCCAGAGACATCTCTGAACCCACTGACACCACTGATGCCAAGGCACAGAGCACAAGTCAGGAAGGACTTAGCTGCTTGGAGGGGAGCCCAAGGAACCATTTTGCCAGGAGCTCCCTTCTCCTGCCCTGCAACGGAGCTGGGTCAGTGTGTGCCAAGGGCTCCCGCCCTGGCACCCAGGAAACAGGCCACTGTGCCAAGTTAGAAGGCATGGGGCGCCCTCTGCTGGGAGGTTTGAGCTATTTCTCCCCGGGGACTCCCAGGATGGAGGAGACTCAAGATTCAGAGGGAGAAGTGGGAAAGGGTGCTGAGACCTGCTTCCTCTAACCGCTGGAGATGGGGGGAGGTCAGGGGAGAGCTGGCTGGTCTTTGTCTCCCAACTCTGGGGTGGGAAATATTTGCTCACACAGCCAAATCACACTGAGGAGCTTCCCGCCTCCCCCACCTTTTCCTTATCATCATCATCATCATCATCAAAATCATCATCATCATCATCAGGTGACATGCAGTAGCTCACATTGAGACGCAACAGGACTGAAAACATGACTTTTGTTCTGTGTCCCCAAGAGGGGCTCAGCTCTGAGCACTCACAATTCCCTGTCTGGACTCCCCTGTGGTTTGTAACACACAGGGGTCAGTGTGGGGTCAGTATCAGGATCAGCAGTGATGGGAGTTAGAATTCAGTCTGGGGCCACGGCCAGGGGTCAGCCTATGACTGGGGTCTGGGGTCATACTTGCAGAGTCAGGGGTCAGCCTGTAGCCAGAGTCAAGGCTCAGTAACCAGGGAAGCCCCAGTGGTCAGGTCCATCCCATTATAGGCTACGGCCATGCGTCTGCCCATGGTGAAGGAGGCCTGTGTCTGAAGACCCAGGCAGGAGAGAAAGATGGTGAACGTGGAGCCGCCCCAGTTTCTCCAGCTACCCCAGGACGGCTGCTCTGAGTCTTTGTGATACTCAGGGGCCAAGAGTCCAGGTGTCAGTGCACAATGCATCAGAGGCCAGCCTCCTGGGCATGACCCATGATGGGCCCAACCCCTTAGCTCTGTCCCAGGGTTCAATGCCTGCTTGTAATCTCTACTGGCTTTGATGTGAACACCCGTTCTTGGTCCAAAAAGAGACCAGGTGAGGGCAGGCAATACTGAGGGGAAGGGGTCTGTCTAGCATTTTGGGGAGGAGAATCAGCACATTAATGTGTGTGGTAATCGATGCTGCTGTAGACAGCATCGATTACCACAGGATATGAAAGCTGGGGTCTGAGGGTGGGCTTCACAGGTCTCTGGAGGTCCATCGTGTGTGGGGTCTCTGCATGTGGGTCTTTCTGTGGTTTTCATCAGATTCTCAGATGGTCACAACCAAAAATTAGTTAAGAATCCTTGCCTAGGCCCATCCTCAACATTTTTTTTGAAAAAAACTTTATCTTTTGCAGCTTTATTGAGATATAACTGGCAGACAATAAACTACACATTATATATCTTTAGTGTCCAATTTGATAAATTTTGACATATGTATGCACCGTGAAATGATCACCACAAAGAAGATGGTGAACATATCCATCACCCCCAAAATTGATCTGCTTTCTGTCACCTAGATGAGTTTGCATTTTCTAGAATTTGATTGAATGGAACGATACACTGTGTACTTCTTTGGGGGGGAGGTCCAATCTCTTTCACTCAACCTAATTATTTTGATGTTCATCTATGCTGTTGTGTGTACCAATAGTTTGTTACTTTTTATTGCTGAGTAGTATTCCATTGTGTGGATGTACCACAATTTGTATATCCATTCATCTGTTGATGGACATTTGAGTTGCTTCCAGTTTTTGGCTCTTGCAAATAAAGCTGCCATACACATTCATGAATACATATTTGTGTGGACATATGCTTTCATTTCTCTTGGATAAATACCATGGAGTGGAAAGAAACTGCCAAACTGTTTTCCATCATGGTTGCACCATTTCGCCTTCCCATCAGCAGTGTATGAACATTCCAGTTGCTCCACATCCTGGACAACAATTGGTATGGTTAGTCTTCTACAGCCATTTTTAGCCATTCTAGCGTGTAAGCAGTGGTATCTCATTGTGCTTTTAATTTGCATTTCCCTAATGACTACTGATGTTGAACAGTTTTTCCTGTGCTCGTTTGTCATCCAAATCCTTGGTGAAGTGTCTATTCAAATTTTTTTCCCATTAGAAAAATTGGGCTATTTATTGTCTTCTTATTGAGTTCTAAGAGTTCTTTATGTAGTCTAGATAGAAGGTGTTTGTTAGATAAATGTGTTGCAAATAGTTTTCCCAGAGTGTGACTTACCTTTTCATTTTACAGCCATATCATTTTTATTTTTCTGAGGAGAATTCACCCTGAGCTAACATCTGTTGCCAATCTTCCTCTTTTTGCTTTAGGAAGATTTGCCCTGAGCTAACATCTGTACCAATCTTCCTCTATTTTGTATGTGGGTTGCTGCCACAGCATGGCCGCTGACAAGTGGTGTAGGTCCACGCCCAGGAACCAAACCCAGGCCACCCAAGCAGAGCGTGCCAAAATCAACCACTAGGCTGCAAGGCTGCCCCTCCATAGCCATATCTTTTGAAGAGCAAACTTTTAAAATTTGATGAAGCCTTATTTATTTATTTATTTATTTATTTTATAGTTTGTACTTTTTGCACCCTATTTATAAAATCTTTGAGAAACCCAAAGTCACTAAGATTTCTCCTATGTTTTCTTCCAGAAGTTTAGCTCTTACATTTAGGTTTATGATCCTTTGAGTTAATTTTTGTATATTGTGCAAGTTATGAATCCAGGTTCTACTTTTTCTTCTTTAATTTTGGTATATGACTGTCTAATTCTTTCAGCACTATGTGTTGAAAAAATTATCCTTTACCCATTTCCTGGCACCTCTGTCAAAAATCAATTGAACATATATATGTGGATCTACTTTTGGACTATTATTTTCATTGATCTTTACACCAATACCATGCTGTCTTCATTATTATAGCTTTACAATAAGTCCTAAAATCAGACAGAGTAAGTCTTTCAATTTTATTCTTTTTCAAAGTTATTTTGACTGTTCTAGGTTCTTTGTATTTGTAACATTTTAGAATCGGCTTGTCAATTTCTACCAAAAAGCCTGCTGGGATTTTGATTGGGATTCCATTGAATCTATAAGTCAATTTAGCAGAAAATCTACATCCTTACAATATTGAATCTTCTAATCCATGAACATAGTATGCCTCTCCATTTATTTAGTTCTTTTGGTTAGTTTCTCTCAGCAATGCTTTGTAGTTTTCAATGTACAGGTCTCATACATCTTTTGTCAGATTTATCCCTAAGTATTTCATACTTTTTTTGTGGTATTGTAAATGGCAGTGTTTTAAATTTCAGTTTATGATTACTCATTGCCAGTCTATAGAAATGCAATTGATTTTTGTATATTGATCTTTAATTCTACAACCCTCTAACTCGCTTATTAATTCCAGTAGCTTTTTTGTAGGTTCTACAGGATTTTCTATGCAGATGATCATATTATCTGCAAATAAAGACAGTTTTTTCCAATCTAGATGCTTTTTGTTTATTTTTCTTACCTTATTGTGCTGGCTTCAACCCCAGTAAAAGGTAAAATGGGAATGATAAGAGTGGACATCCTTGCTTTGTTTCCAGTCATACACAATGGGGAGGTATTCTGTCTTTCACTCATCCTTCACTTTTATTTGCCCTGGTAAGTTCTGGACAAGCTCAAAGGAATGACATTTTGGGACTGGTTGGAGGACCCTGGAGTTAGCCTTGGGCCGTGTGCTCTTCTTTCTTGTGTGGTCCATGCCTCATGGGGACTGCGAGTAACTTGAGGGCAGAGAGGGTATATTTGACTCCAGTTTCCCATGCTGTGCCAGGCATGGGAGTCAGCTTGACAAATTCTGACTGCCAACCAGGTCACTGAATCATGCAGAAAAGGCCCGTATGTGTCCCTCTCTGTCCCATCCCCTTTGCTTTCTTCCTGAACAAAGGCAGTCATGCTTCCCTCCTTTCCTTCTCTTCCCATCCAGAAACCTGAATGGAAGGAGACATGAAAGAAAATGGCTCAGGTTTCCCCAGCATCAAGTTACTTTCATGCAGTATCCTCATTCAAAAATAAACCTGAGGGGATGCGGGGAGGATGGTGGCAGAGACAGGAGGGAGCTGTTAGCAGAGCTCTGCTTCCAGGCTATATTTTTAGGGCTGGCATCTAGGCTTGGCCTGGGGACAAGCGGCTGGAAAATGCAAGGCATTTCCTCTTCCTGTGAGCCGAGACACTGTGTGTGTGTGAGGCCCCTGCCACCTTCCCACTTAGCACCTCCAGAATAGCAAACAAAACACACTTCCTCCGCAGGCCTGCTCCCTTCTTGGTCCCGCTGACCAACAGCCCTTCCAGCCCTGTCTCATCTTGGGACACTCTCAAAGTTCCTCCCCAGACCATTGCACATACCCATCCCTGCAGGGAGAGGAGCACCTTGCTCCCTAGGGAGTGGACTCTGTGCTCTCTGAGGTCCTGGGTGGGACATTTTAGGAGAACTCAGAGATGACATAAGAGGTTCATTTGTTCACTCATTTACTCATTACTAGCTGTGTGTGAGTTACTTAAGGGCTCTGTGTCTCAGTTTCCTCATCTGTAAAATGGGGACAATAATAGACCCTGTTTCATAAGGGTGTTGAGAGGATTCAATGAGTTAATATATGTAAACTGGTCAAACAGCAGGCAGTAAAGGCTCGGGAAAGGGTAGCTGTTATTATTTGAATGTCTCTTGCGTCGCAGCCTTGAGCTTGGGCAGGGGGCAGGGCCCGTGGTGGTGAACTAGACAGACACGGTCTCTGACCTTTTGTAATTTATTCGGTTGGAGATCTGGTTGCTGCGCTTGAGAATTTTAAATTCTCAACCACAGCTCTGGACCAAGGCCCTGCTTTCTCTCCGTGGAGCAAAAGGTCTTTACCCATCACAAGGTGATGAAATATACAATCAGAGACGTGATGATATCGATGTTATTGGCACTTGGTGGAACTCTGGTTGGCTTTGTTCCTTCTTTCTTTATAAAGTTATTTCACTTCTCAGGGTCTCATTTTCCCTATTTGTAAAACGAGAGGGAGAGCAGTTAAAATGGAAGGCTGCCCTTGCTGGGATGATGGGAAAACCATCAGCCGCTAGCGCGGCTGGCCAAGAAGAAGAGTAGAACTGTCTCCACTCTCTACAACAACGGTGGGTAGGAGCACAGCTGCTGGAGCCGCACAGCCCTGGGTTCAAACCTCGTCTCAGCCTCTTACTGGCTGGGTGACTTGGGGAAGGTCCTAGACCTCTCTGTGTCTCAGTTACCTCCTTCGTTAGAAGAGGCAGAAAGTAATAGGATCTACCCCAAAGGGTGCTGCGAGGATCTAGTGAGTTTATACACACAGTGCTCAGAGCAGCGTTTGGTATGCAAGAGCACGCGTGTTCACCCTGATCTCATTTCTCAAGAGGATTATCTACCCACTGGCCAGTTCTCTTCCATGTGTCAGGAACTTCTTTTCCAACTGCAAATACAGGCTTGGTTCACTCATAAGAGGCTTGATCTGGAAGAGACAGAACTATCCACAGGTCAGGGGGAGTGTCCAAGTGTATGTGTTTTAGTATATGGGAGGGGAACCGGGGTGGCATGCATGGGGCAGTGTTTCCCTAGTTGTGTGTACCAATGTTTTTAGCTTGAATATGTGGGTATCTACATTTGCATCTCTAAGAGAAAGTTTCTTACTGTGTTCCCATCCACCCATCCATCCGTCTACCCATTCATCCACCCATCCACCCATCTGCCCATCCACCCATCCATCTATCCCATATTCTCTAGCACTCATTTTTGCTAGGTGTTATGCTGGTTTTACAAAGGTAAACACCTTAGCCTGAGTTCCCCCAAAAACAGAGCCTGCAGTGAAGCTTATATGCTAATGCTTTATTGTGGGTTATAATCCCAGGAAGCAAGAGTGAGGGGAAGGGAAATAAGGGAACGAGGAAGGAGAGCAAAACCAGTGCAGTGTGTTGCTGAGCTGGCGTCAGCTTCTCAGACAGCGCAGCTGGTTGCTCGGTCATGTGGACCATCCCTGGGAGAGGTCCTAGGGAACCAGTGTGTCTCAGAAAAAGCCACTGAGGGGGGAGAAAGAACAAACGGTGTTTTTGCCAGTCCCTCCCCATCCGCCATGTAATTGACTGCCATGTAATTCTGGACTGTATTGCCTGGCCCGGCCCGGCAGCTGCCAGGGAAGCCAGAGCTTGGTGACTCTAGTGGCGTCGGACCTGGGCGTGGTGGCTGCCACAGTTCCCACTGCAGCCAGCACAATGCAGGCTGTGCCACCTCCTCGCCCCTGTGGGAGTCTTAGCCGACGAGTGCCAAGAAGGAAACAGGGCGAGAAGGGCGAGAGTCACTTCAGACAGGGCGCTCTGAGAGGGCTTCTTTGGGGCAATGGTATTTGAGTTGAAGCCTGAAGGAGTAGATGGAGCCAGCCCTATGGCAAGCTGGGAGAAGAGCATTCACAGAGCAGGGAAAGGCAATGCAGAGAGTGGGCCTGCAGGTGGTTGTAGAGAGTGCTCGTAGCAAGTGGGCCTGCGGCTAGGGCCGAGGGGTTGTGGAGATGAGGCTGAGAGCCCCAAGGGTCAGCACCTGCTGGCCTTCCGGGGCACGAGGAGTTTCAATTTTATTCTAAGAGCCGTTGGAGGGTTTGCAGCAGGAGCGACCCTAGTCGACATGCAGTTCTCAAGGTCAGTGTGGTCGCCGTGTGGAGAACAGATCACAGCAGTTGAGTGCAGCGTCAGAAAGGCCATCGGAGGCAACGTGGGGTCCAGGCCCGGCTCTGCCACCAACAGACTGTGCAGGACCCCAGGCCCCTGCCCTGAACCTCCTGCCTCCACTCAGGCAAGGGGCCCTTGGGGGCCTGGTCTGTAGGGGTGCAGGAGGCAGGACCCCCGTCTCAGGTGGGGAAATGGCAGTGCTCAAAGTGCTTCTGTCCATCTGTGTGGAGGGCAGGAGAGAAGGTGTTCAGTGAAAACAGCAACGACAAACCACAACCTCGCCACCCCACTGCCCCCAAAATGCAGGCAAGGGGGACTTTAGCTTCTTTATCCATCAGTCTGCAGAGGTGGGGACCCAGCCATTCTCGTTTGAGGGCTTCGGGTGGGAGCTCGCCTCAAAGACGCCATCACCCCACAGTTGTCCGTGGAGTTTAGATTCAATCATCTTTGAGTTAAGAATTGTCTTCTATGCGACCTTCTTCTTCTTTTCTAAAAATATTGTTTTTAATCGTAGTAAAACATATATAACATAAAATTGACCACTGTAACCATTTTTACAGTTCAGTGGCATTGTGTATTCACATTGTTGTGCAACCATGACCACCATCCATCTCCAGAACTTTTTCCTCACCTCACACTGAAACTCTGTGCCTGTTAAACAGAAACTCCTGTTCTCTTTTCCCCCACCCCCTGGCACCCATCATTCTACTTGCTGTCTCTGAGTCTGACTACTCTAGGTACCTCCTATAAGTGGAATCATACAGTATTTGTCCTTTTGTGTCTGGCTCATTTCACTTAGAATAATGTCCTCAAGTTCATCCATGTTATAGCAGGTGTCAGAATTTCCTTCCTTTTAAAGACTGAATAATATTCATTGTATGTACTCACCACATTACGTTTACCTGTTCAACCATCAATAGACACTTGGGTTGCTTCCACCTTCTGGCCATTGTGATTAATGATGCTGTAAACATAGGTGTATAAATATCTGGTTGAGCCCTTGCTTTCAGTTCTTCCGGTATATACCCAGAAGTAGAATATGGATCATATGGATCCATATGGATCAATGAATCATATGGTAATTCTATTTTTGACTTTTTGAGGACCCACCATATTGTTTTCGACAGCAGCTGCACCATTTTACATTCTGTGGGTCTTTCTTTTAACAGGAGGTTGTGGTGTGAGCATCAGAGGTCCCCAGATGAAGACCTTACCACGTGCACCTAGTTTCCTTCCTTCCTCTTTACAGTGGCTTAGGGTTGTCACAATGTGCTTGTTTCCCACGGCCACACTGACTGGGTGTGGGGTCATACCCCCTCTTACAGGAGAGGACTCTCTGGCGGGCAGCTGCTGTTCTTGCCGTGAGCTGCAGGGGCCAACCGGAATCCCACTTCCTCTGGACATGGTGATGAACTCAGCAGGAGTTTCATGACCCAAACCTGACCAACCAGGGCCTATGAGCGTCTTCTGGAAATTTACTGAGTGTTTGGGGAAGTGGAGTTTGCTTTCAACAGGGGTTTGCTAAGCAGATAGGATGTGAGCCTTCAGCTGTCGATGGCCATTTTTGCCACCTCCAAGCGCCATCAAGTTGATTCTGACTCCTAGCGACTCTGTGTACAGCAGAGCGGAACCCTGCCTGGTCTTTTTGCACCAACCTCTCACCTTCCGGTGTTATATCAGACAATGCTCTGCTGCTATTCATAGGGTTTTCATGGCCAGTTTTTTTGGAAATGGGTGGCCAGGTCCTTCTTCCTAGTCTGTTTTAGTCTGGAAGCTCCGCTGAAACCTGTCTGCCATGGGTAACCCCGCTGATATTTGAAATGCCAGTGGCATAGCTTTTAGCATCACAGCAACATGCAGCCACCACAGTATAACAACCGATAGATAGGCAGAGTGGTTCCCTGACTGGGAAACGAACACAGGCTGTGGAGGTGAGAGCACGAAATCTTAACAACTAGACCACCAGGGCTGGCACCACCTCCTAGGATGACCATAACAGAGCATGAAATCAACCCGAAAACACAGAGCCAAGAGGTGGAAAGAGATAGATTCCAGACAATATCATTTGAGCACCTGGATCTAACTGCACCTGAAGCTATTAGATCTACTCCTGGACTTTTCAATTACAGGAACCAATAAATCTTTTTCTTAGCTTAAGCAATTGAGTTGAAGTTCTCTCCTTTGCACCTGAAGGGAATCCCATCTAATTCAGAGGTTAAGAAACTTGCCTAACATCACTCAGCCAAGAAATGATGGTGCTGAAAACTCAAATCCTTAGAGGAGTTCCTGGCTTGGATCCGGGTCCCAGCTCAGCATCAGGACTAACCATGATCCAACTCTCATTCTGAACTCTGGATTGGCTTGCTGTTGTGTGCAGCATCCCTGGACAGGAGCTCCAATGTGGCTGAAGAATTGCAGAAACCAGCACAGCCACAAAGCACAGCGCTCTAAGCTAAACCCATATAGCAGTTGGCAAATTACAGCCCGCGGGCAATCCAGCCCAGCCTCCCCCCACCCCGCCCCGTTTTTTGTACAGCCTTCAGGCTAAGAATGCTTTTTACATTTTAAACGGTTAAAAAAAATCAAAGGAAAAACATTTTGTGACGCATGAAAATTATATACATTCAAATTTCATCATCCATAAATAACGTTTCATTGGCTCACAGCCACACTCATTCGTTTACATGTTCTCTGCGGCTGCTTTTGCACTGCAGTGGCGGAGTTGCAGAGTTGTGACAGGGACCACCTAAAACATTTACTATCTAGCCCTTTATAGAGAAAGTTTACTGACGGCTGCCATACCCTCAGCTTCCCTCCTTAGCTTTCCACGGCTCTCTTCCTGAGCCGCTCATCATGTCCTTTCCTGCCGCCTCTTCCTCCAGCTCTGGTCCTTAAAGCAGGAGCCTCATGAAATCAGTGAATGCACGGAAAGTTCTTAGCGTGGCGCCTGGCACACCGTTAGTGCTCAGGAATGGAAAAGGTGCCGTTAAGCGACCTGATTCAGCACAGGGTGGCTTTGTATCCTGTCTCCACTGCTTACTCCCTGTGTGACCTTGGGCAAGTTGCTTCACCTCTCAGGCCTTAGTGGCTTCCTGAAAAATAGGAATAATAATAGCATTTATCTCTTGTGGTCCTTTGATGGTCAAATTAGTCATTACACGTAAAGTGCTTCCAGGAGTGCTTGGCACTTAGGAAGTGCTCAGTAAGATCCTAATTGTTGGTGTGAGTTCAGAGTGGGGTGAGCAGGGACACCTCGTAGCAGGGGAGGGGAGGCACTCAGGTCTGTTGGTGTTCTTACTGCTTAATCTCCATGGAGGATGCTGGGATCTGCCTGCTACTGCACCTGGCCCCGGTCTGGCCCGGGTCCCCCAGCAAGGCCAAGGCTGTGCTGGGAGCAGAGACCCGGCCTCCTGACTCGGAGCCATCACGCCTTGTCAGGATGGGCCTTCATGACACCCCCAGCAGGAGGCGGCAGAAGGTCACACCACCCAGGGGCTGAGGCGGGGCCTGAACATAGGAGATCCTAGGGTTGGCCCTGCCTGCAAAGGTACATGTGCATGTGTGTGTGTAGCTGGGTGAGACTGCCTCACTTGGGGGAAAAGAAAGAGCAAGTGAGTCCAGTGCAGGATGAAGAGGGCAAGACAGTGCTGGCACCCTGGATCATGGAGGGGGTGCCTCGGGGAAGGACCCTCCAATTCTCCACTCCAGCCGTCTCCTCTTTGCCCAAGTCACTCAACCTCTTAGGCCCTCAGAATGGGCTGAATGAAAACAGGCAGAATTGAGGGGTCCACGGGACTTCTGTCCAGGCTGAAGGCCACCCAGAAGTGCTGGGTGTCTTGTGGGAGGGAGATCTCTGCAGACCTGCTGCCTCCCCCAAGTCTCCGGCTTTGTCACAGCCTCTGTCGGGGTGAGGTGAGTAGCTGGGCCCGGCTGTCCAGCCTGCTCCTCACCTGACCCAGCCCCAGTCCCCTCCCCAGCCGCTCACTGCAGTGTGTTCCAGGCCAGAGCTCAGCCCTGCCACTCCCTGTGGGGACAAGCGTCCACTCTCTCACACAGAGGGCAGGGCAGGGGCAAGATGCCCTTCCTGGGCCATTTCAGCACCTGTCCCTCCCCAGCATCACAGAGGTGACAGGAGAGCAGCAGGCTATACAGAACACAGCCTTGGTGCCGAGTGGACACACACACACTCTGATGACATACTTTTCAGAGATACTCATGCACACACATGCTCACACACACACTCTGATGACACACACACCAGGCACACACTTTTAGACGGACACACTCACAGTCCCCACTCACACCCCTTTATTACTGCGCACCCGGACCCACGCAGACCCATGTTTCTCCTCTCACACACACACAGTCTGCTGACACCGCCTGACCTGACACTGGCTCTACTCCTGTGCTTGTCTGAGGCCAGAGCAGGCTGACGTCAGCCTTCCGGAGTGACCATGAGAACCAGGTCCAGGGGACATCACACAGAGGCCGCCAGAAGGTCAGCAGGTTCTTACACACCATCTGGGCCAGTGGCTGCCATAATTGGAGGCACCCCTTAGGGGCCTTTGTTAAAGATGCCCAGGCCCCGTGCCCACCTGAGACCTGGTGAATCAGAATCTCGGTGGCGGTGGTGGTGACAGGGGGAGGAGGGCTGGGGTCTTACAGGCTTTCTGGGGGTTCTGATGCTGGACAGACTTAGTAACCACTGACCTAGCCCAGCCCCCTCACTGTTCAAATGCAGGAGCCAAGGCCGAGAGAGGGAGAGCAAATTGCCCAAGGTCACACAGCAATTGCATAGGAGAGCCAAGACTAGATTCCAGGTCTCCTCACACCCAGTCCCCAGGCTTCAGGTCTGCAGAGACCCTGTGCCCTTGCCTGCCCTGCACCAGCCCCAAGTGCCCCTCCTCTCACACTCTGCCAGCCCACGGCAGGCAGTGCCCTGGTGAAGGGACTGTCTCCACCCTCCTTTCCCCTTTGAGGGCCCCCGGGTGGGAGGCCCGGCTCAGGGAAGGCCAGGGCTAGGCTTGCTGCACACACAGATGTTCTCCACAACATGCTGAGCCCCCACCCTCTCCCGGGGGAGGCCGGAAAGGGGAGTCCATACGCTGCCCAAACATCTGGACTTCACAGAGAGAGCCAAGATACACCATCCAGATGTTTTCAAAGCTGGATGCTGGGTGTCAGCAGAGTGCAGACATCTGGGTGGAGGTTGCTGCTTAGGTTGGAGGGGAGAGGGTGGATTGTGTTCAGAGATTCAGGGTAGTGTTGGCACAAAGCTGGGGATAGGGGTGCAGCCTGGGGACTTCAGTCCCTCACCCGGGGGGGTGTGAAGTGGGGCAGACATGTCCTCTTGGGGTTGGATTCAGATCCCAGGTGGCATTAACAATAATAAAATAATGATAATAGCTACCATTTGTTGAGCACTCACAATGTGCCAGGCGCTGTTCTGTGCTTTGTATATATTATCTTAAGCCTGACAATGACCCTGTGGGGCAGGTACTATTACCACTCTCATTCTCTAGGCAGCCGAGTCACAGGGAGGTTGTGACACTGGCCCAGGCTCGCCCAGCCAGCCAGTGGCGGTGCTGGGCTCACACAGAAGCTGGTGCAGGTCACCACTGCACGCCGTGGCCCGTCCCATGAGCACCCCCAGTGGTTTCCAGGGGCCAGTCCCAGTGTGCTCTGCTTTACCCCAACATCATTTGCGTATGAGGGAATTTTCACAGAGAGGACAGGAGCCTGGGAGGTGCCCCTTTCCCTTGTGGTTGGAACTTGGTGGGGGGAGGCAGTAGGAAGCCAAGCCAGTCCCTCCCTGCAGGCTGATGGGTGGCTGTCAGGGGGCAGGGTGCCAAGTGTCCCAGGGCTTCCAAGGCAGAGGCTGCTTCCCGAAGGAAAAGTGAGCTCCCTGTGGTGGAGTCCAGCTGTGGCCGGCAGGGCTATTTATTTTTCTGCCCCTTAGCCTTGAAGTCATCTGTTTATACCGGGAGGAAAGGAGCTAGGCTCTGTGTCCCTGCCCAGTGCCCTCCCCCCCGCACAAGCTGGGCCTTCAGGCTGAGCCAGGGACCCCTGAGAGCCAGTGGTGGTGGTGGTGGGGCTCTGGAGCCAGAACCACAGGGCCACTGGGGGACACGGCACTCAGGACTCTGGCCAGGATGCTGACTAGCCCCAGGCCACGGCCTCCTCCCTCCCTCCCCAGCCCCGGGGAAGTCCTCAGGCTTGCTGGGTCTGGACGTGGGACAACCCCCGGAGCATCCGCGAGCTGCTCCCTCTGTGCCTCCTCACCCGCCCCTCCACCACGGCGCTGTCCTCACAGGCGGCCAGCTCTGAGCTCTCCCTTTTCCTCATCCCAGCATCCTAATAGCTTCTCAAGAGCAGCCGGATATCGGCCACATACACCCCGGAGAAGGCTCATCAACTGGAGTCCTGAGGGCACAAAATCCTGTGGGAGATAGTCAGGGGAAGGTGATACAGGGGTGACGGGCCAGGAATGGGGGTGGGGACCTCCCCGGGCTGTGCGGACCCCAGAGAGGCAGCTCTGCTTCTAAAGGCTGCTCTGGCTCATTCATCCTGTAAACACATCTCAAGATCTAGGACTGCCGCGCCCCGGGCCAGGGCGCATACGAAGGAGAAGACGATGGGGTTCCCGACCTCGAGGAGCAGGGGAGCTAATCCATGGACGTCCTCACACAGGTGTCTGCCCCCAAAACAGCCTAGAAGCACCCGAGGGAGGCTCACAGAGGAGACATTTGAAGTGGCTCCCATTCAGTCTGAATGGGAACTCTGATGTATGCAAAGGTAAGAAGGCCCCCAGACTCACGGCAAATGTGAGGCAGAGCAGACAGCAGCATTCAGGGCACCGACTGGGGGTCTAGGCCCGAAAGGTGGGCTGGGGCCAGATCAGAAGGGCCCTTGAGTGTCCCCAAAGAGTTATAGGCCATGGGAGTCATCGAGGGTTTGGAACAAAAGAGTGACAGTATCACAGTGCTGATTAAGAAAGAAATCCAGGAGGGGTGAGACGAGAGGCGGGAAGATCCCCATGAGGCCTGTGAGAGAGACACGGTGAGCCAGGCCCGGGGCGGGGACAAAGGTGTGGGGAGGCGAGCAGAGTGGAGACACATTCTTGGGCCATATTTATCTCATTCCAGAAGGGACTTAGGGAGGGAGTGTGGATAGAGGCCTGGGAGACAGAGCTTCAGGGCCCTGTTTTCTCTGGATCCTGCAGAGGACAGAGGCAAAGGACCTGGGGTGTGGTGATGGCTGAGAGGAGTGAGATCAGAGTGGGGTGAGCAGGGACACCTCGTAGCAGGGGAGGGGAGGCACTCAGGTCTGGCCCCGAGTAATGGGCTGGATTTACAAGTAGAGACAGTGTGGGGAGGGCGTTCCAGGGAGAAACTGATTGACCAAAGGCTCAGAGGTGATGGGCACAGAGAGAATCCACATCCTCTTGTCTTCTCGAGACCACCCACTGCCATCATATTCTGGCCTGGGATGGTGGGCACGGAGGACAGGATGTTGGACTAAAACCAGGGCATCTGGGTTCAAGCCCTCGCTCTGCCACTGCCTGCCCTTTGAGCCCATGACTTTCTTCCCCTGGCTCCTGGCACCTGCTCTCCCTGGTCCTCTTCCTTCTTGCTCCCCTTTGCCGCTTCCTCCCCACCATCTCTCCCATCTGACCTTGGAGCCCAGGGCTCATCCTGGGCCTGTCTCTCCACTACACTCATCCTTGGGTAGGATCCTTGGGACTCCTGGGAGGAGAGAGCGGAGTGTTGCAGGCAGAAGGGACAGCGTGGACAAAGGCTCTGAGAAGCTTGGCAAGTTGGAGGGACTAAGCAAAGACAGTGTGGCTGGGGTGTAGTTACGGAGGGTGGAGATCTCCAGGGCCCCATAATGAATCATGTCCAGAACATGCAGCCTCTCAGTCAGGGGAATGTCAAGAAAAAGTGGCTCTGTTTCCAGAGAAAGAAACTGAGGCATAGAAAGAGGTAGAGAGAAGGTGAACCCCAGACTCTGAGTTCTGTCTCCCCTCATGCCTGGGGCTCCTCCCCGCTTCTGGGCACTGTTTCTCAGAAGAAGGGATAGGTGTTAGAAGGGACAGAGGGTCAGGAGGCCCGGGTCTGCCCAGACTCTCCCACTAACTCACTGTGGGACCCCTGCATGCCCCCACTCCCCCTCAGCTTCCTGTGGGTAAGAAGGTTCCAGGTCGTCCCAAGCTGAATGAGGTCAGCGCTGAGTCCATGCTCAGGCGGGTTGACGGCTCCACGCTGTTGCAGGTGCCGGCAATGTTCTGGCCTCTGGAGGGGCCTCCTGTGAGGCTGTCTACATGGCTCTCTCGGCCAAGGCTGCGGCCTCCCCCTCGCCCACCCTGGACCCCCGTCTGGATGTATGGAGCAGCAAAGAGATGAAAGAGTTGGGACCTGGAGTCTGTTGGACTTTAAAATCGCTACCCTCTGCCTAGCAGCGCAGGGAGGAAGGGACACCCCCCTCCCTCTTTGGCACTCCTTGACCTTCATCGTGGAGGACTCAGCGGCCGTGGCTGCCCCAGCTGAGGAAAGTGGCGGACCAGTGTGCACGTCACCCCTCAGGCTGCTGTCCTGGACCCCGGGATAGCCGCAGACCAACAGAGTCCAGGCATACTGGGCAGTGGGGGTCTCATCTGTTCCAGAAGGAAGGGGACAGGATCCCCTGGGTGGTCTGCCCTGGGGACTGTGGCCTGGCTTCCAGGGATACCAGTTGTCCCTTCAAGTGGCCAGGTCACTGTCAGACCCAAGCTGGGTGCTGCAGTAGAACGAGCACTGGGGCGGGAGTTGGGAAGCCCGGCTCCCCCATAACCAAGGGGGTGACCTGGGGAAGCCTCTCCCCTTCTGTGGGCCCCATTTCCTCTGAACAGTGAGCAGTTTGCACAAGACCCCCTCAAGGGACCCCCTTGTTCTGCAGCCTGTGAACCCATGACTGGAACCTGGCCTGCAGCGGGCCTCAGCTGCCCATCAGAGAGACACCTGGGGGTGGAGGGAGGTAGATGTTTCAGTCCTGGCCAAAGGTGACCAGGGGCCCACTGTCCTGTGCGCTGCTCCATCCACAGAGCTCAGCGGCCCACTGCAGCCTCCGAGCAGCCAGAACCAGCTACGTCACTGCCTCCTGCACCCCGCTCTGCTGGCGGGAAGGGCTGAGCCCTCGTATGCCCTCCTTGGGGGCTGGCCTGCCCCTCACCACTCCATTTGAGTTGTTCTGGAAAGCCAAGGCAAGACTCCTCGAGGGAGAAACTGATGGTGAGCTCCATGAGGGCGGGGACTGTGTAGTCTAGTTCACTGATCGGGATGGCCAAGGCCCGTGGAGTGTTCCTGCTCTGTGAAGTCCTGCAGGGCAGACCCATTGCAGAGGAGCCCGCTGGCCAGCACCCCTCCACCCGGGGCCCCCTGAGGAGCAGAGCAGGAGGACACCCCCTGAGATGGCCCAGGAGCAGGAGGAGCCACAAGGAGGTGAGCCAACAGCAGCCTTTGAACCCCACCTCTTGTTGAGAACTGCCCAGCAAAGGACTCAGACCTTTGGCTTCTAGGCCTGGATTTTGTTCTGATTCACTGGGTGACCTTACACAAGCCACTTAACCTCTCTGGGCCTGAGTTTCTTCTTGGGAAAATTGCAAGAAAAGTTCTTGTTTTTCTTCTTCACGCTCCCACTTTGAAGGAAGGAGAAACAATCAAAGTTACAATCAACTCTGTTATGCAAATGTTGGGGGCTACAAATGGTGAACAGACAGATAAATCCAAAGCTCTCTGACCTGCCTTTGAGACCAAACACATGCAAGCTGCGTGCACACACGCACACCGGTCTGCCTTCCCTTTAACACCTCCAATTTTGCCCATTCAGTTAGACTTGTTTGAGACCTGAAACCCAGGAAGAGGCCCCAGGTTGCTGGTTCCCAGTGCTAAGTCACGGAGCTGGGCAGACCTGTGCCGGGGCAGTGGGATGCTGGTGTTGGCCGTGGAGGAGGCAGAGTGTGTGATAACAAGGGAGGGAATAGAGGTTGTGGTTTTCTGGCTCCAGTGATCAGCTCATTTTTAAGTCCAATTTCAGTTTTTTTGGACCCTACTAATATCTCCTCCCAGCCCTCCCAATGAAAGAAGCTCATCCATAACTTTAGAGCTAAGGGCAAGAGGGCACGGAGAGGTGAATTCACTGGTCCAGGGTCCCACAGCTGGTTATGGGGAGAAGACAAGGCTGCCCGCTGTCTCTCCCCGACTCGGCTTCCCCTGCCACACATACACACCCCTGTTCCCCGAGCCCTTGAGAAGCCCTGGACGTCAGCTCATTAGGACCCGGGGTCTGTCCCGTGTCTGAGACCCAGCTGGGGACAGAAAAGGGGCCAAGACCAAGAGCAGGAAGTGGCTGGAGGCAGAGTGGAACTCCAGAGGGAGCAACCGGCTCCGAGCTGGGGCGACTGTGCACTTGACAGTTCCTGGGGGGCGAGCCAGTGGAGCAGCTGCAGCCCGAGAGGCGGCCTGGCCCCTGACCTGGATCTCGGGGAGGCTGGCAAGCTCTGGGCTTCCTCTCTGGCAGCCAGCTCCTTCCACAGAAGCAGACAGCTGATGCCCAGGCCTCGGCAGGGCGAGAGGGCCCAGCAGTGAGGCCATCCACTGCCCTCTCATCTCCCCCTGCGGTCAGTCCACACAGCCTGCGGTCTCCGCACCTGTCCTCTGGCGCGCCTGGGGCAGGGGCCTGACAGCAGCCTTTCTTCTTCCTCAGCCTCCCTGAAGCAGGAAGGGCCCCTCCATCAAGCACCATTCATTCCCTTCCATCCCCCTCCTCAGTGCTCCTTGACTTGGGGTGGATCCTGGGAATGGAGGGGTCATTCCTGATGTAGAAGAGGGCCGGATGGAATACCTTCTGCCTGGAATAGCTAAGTTAAGGAATGCACTTTTGTTGCTTTTTGGAGATCTGCAGGGGCCTGACAAAGGGAGCTGCCTGTGGCTGTCCCTGGGCCTCCCCTTTAGTGAGAAGACCAGAGACTCTGGAGACAAGCCCAGGTAGGCAGCTGGGTAAGGAGAAGTGGTTGACAAGTTCGTTTTCCTGATATTAACAATAAAATAACAACAATAATAACTAATTCATATACCACTTACCATTTGCCAGATACTCTTGGTAGCACCTCTCGTATATTAACTCATTAAATCCTCAAAACCCTATAAGGTAGGTGTTATCATATTATCCCCATTTCATGATTGAGGAAAATGAGGAACAGAGAGGTTAAGTGCCTTGCTGAGGTCACACAGCCAGGAAGTAGCAGAGGTGGGGTTTGGATACCAGCAGCCTAGCTGTGCAACCCCTGCTTTTAAGCACTTACGCAAACTGCCTCTGGACTCTTGGGCATTAAATGGGCCCTCTGTCATCCAGTTTAGTTCTAACCTGGCTCCACGATCTCTTTCTTCGTGGATGGCACAAAGGCCCATGCCGGCCCAGATTCACATCCAGACTATCCTGTATAGGATCTACATGAGCGGATCTTTTTAGGCCCTTGTTAGTTTCCCCTGCGGCTGCCCCCTGCTCCTCACCCCTCCCTGGCATCCCTCTGCCAAGGCCCCCAGCCCTGCCGCGCCTTTGTGGGGATCATGGCACCCGTGGCCAGCCCAGCTCTGCGGGAATCATGATTACACCCTCCCTGCGGAAAGCCATCCACTGCGTCCTCCCCGCACTCCACGTCCTCCCCAGACAGCTGAGCCTGTGCAATGTGAGAGGGGAGGATGCTTGCCAGAGGCTTCCGGAGAGCATCCAGAGGTCACTCTGGCTGGCTCAAGTTTGTTGGGCCCTGACCACTGCTCTGAATAGCCACTGTCCCACCCGGGTCCACTCCCTCAGCACCAGAGCAGCCTAATGGGTGGGTGGGGACTTGGGGAGGCTGGAAGCTGGTTTGCAGCTTAAGGAGGCAACAGGGGGAGCCAGGCCTTTGACTCAGCAGCTGCCAAATGTCAAATGCCAAGAGAAGATGAAGGGGAGCATCCAGATCTTCAGCCCCACACTGCCTTCTCAGGCCCAGTCCCTGTCTATATACCCAACCCACTCTCAACAGCTGGCCTACCCAACCACCCACCTAACCAGCCAGCCCCTTACCTCTCATGCCACCATCGACCCACCCAGCTAATACCCAGCCCATCTGACACTCAGAACATACACTCTTCACCCCCATGTGAACCCACAATGCTCACCCTATTCACCTGCAGCCTGGGACATATGCCTCGCCCCTGGCTACCCCAAGTCAACACCCTACCCAGGTCATCACTGGCCTGTATCCACTCACCTTCCACCAGACTGATTCATTTCTGACACCCAGCCTACCAACCCAATTGCTGGCTAGCCCACTCAGCACTCAGTCACCTCCCCATCACAACTCCAGCCTACCCATGGGGCCCCTAACTGCCCATGCACAACATCAACCAACCACCAGCCCACTTACCTAACACTCAGCCCACCCATAGCCCCAGTTCATAAATCAGAGCCACTATTTCCAGATCCAACTCCCTCCAGGCTCTAACAAATGTGGATCTGCCAGCTCTTCCAGCAGTGTCCAGGAATCATCTTAAGAGGCCTCATCTTAAACACAGATATCTTCTACTCAGGTCTCAGAGGAGCAGGGTAGGTGGGGCTGGGGCACTTGCGAAAAATTGCTTCTTTCCCCGTCACTGGTTCAAGTACTGCCCCAGTGGGAGAACACGAGATGGCTTTCCGCACCTCTTAACCCCTTCGACTACAAAATCTTGGAAAGACAGTAAGTGTCAAAAACTAAGAGGCAGCTGAAGAGGTCACCAGCAAACGCAGCTCAGGAGGCCCAGACAGATGGACAGAACTTCTGATCTCCCTAAATGCCAGAGAAAGGAAGGCAGAGTAGGGTAATACAAGGGCCCTAGAGGAGGATCAGGAGGCCTGGGTTCCTCTCCTGGCCCCATCACTCAGGGGGACCTTGGGCACTGGACTGTGGGAGTCATGGGTTCTGGGTTTAGACCCAGCTATGTCACTCACCATGTGGTCTTGGGCAAGTCACCTGTCCTCTCTGGGCCTCTTCAGTAAAACAAGAGTTGAATGAGATGACATCCAACCTCCCCAGGCTCTGGCCCCACCATTGTCCTGGGGCTGAAGAGTCCTTCCCAGGAGCTCAGCCAGGCTCCTGGTCCTCTCTGTCCTTGGCACTCCACTTCCAACAATGGGCTCCTGCTTCATCCACTGACCAAGCCCCGCCGGGTGCATGGTTCCTGTACCATCCCCTGTGCCGAGCAGGAGGAAAAGCAGGCAGGGAGGGCTCTCCAAGGACTCCCTGAGATGAAGACATGGCAGCAACATCCCCACAGCCAGATTCTCTAGCCCAGGGAGGGCAACTAAGCATTATTTCACATGTCAGCGTCCACTGAGGGCTAGCGGCTGCCTGGAGCACAGTTCAGAGGAGGATCCTGTGCTCAGGGAGGAAGTGCCAAGATCAACTAGGGATGTCTGCAGAGGGAATAGGGAAAGGAGACATGAGTGCCAGGAATTTGGAAACTCTCATGAAGGTCCATGCCAGCCTCTGGGTTTATTTCCCTATTGTTATCCTCAAGCCTCTAGTGAAGTCTTGTTTAAATGAGCCTTCTCTCAAATGTACCATAGGAAATGAATTGGGAATGGTGAGTCTACTCTGGGTCAGATGCCAAAAGGGAGACAGCGCCCCCCCTGAGGTCAGCATGATGGTAGCCGAGTGATGATCTGAGACCTTAACAAAAGGGTAACTCTCAGGCAGCAAGGATACTGTGGAGTGTGGCCCGTTGTGGGCTTTTTTTCCTTTTGTACATTTTTTAAAAATTATCCAATTTCCCCCATGAAAATGCAAGCTCCATGAGGGCAGAGTCTGGTCTCATGTCTGCTATTTCCAGTTGAATGAACTGCAAGCCCCGGAGAACCTGAATGTGTTACTCATCATTCATTCACTCCTCCCTTCCTTCCTTCATTCTCTCACTCCACATTCACTCACTCCATTCATTCACCCACCCGTCCATCCCTGGATCCATGCATCCATCCATTCATCTATCCATCCATGCATGCATCCATCCATACATCCATGCAACCATCCATCCATCCATCCATCCATCCATCCATGCATCCATCCATCCATCCATCCATCCATCCATCCATGCATCCATCCATCCATCCATCCATCCATGCATCCATCCATCTATCCATGCATCTATCCATTCACCCATGCATCCATCCATTCATTCACTCATCCGTGCATGCATCCATCCATGCATCCATTCATCCATGCATCCATCCATCCATACATCCATTCATCCATCCATCCATCCATGCATCCATCCGTCCATCCATTCATCCATGCATCTATCCATTCACCCATGCCTCCATCCATTCATTCACTCATCCGTGCATGCATCCATCCATTCATCCATTCATCCATGCATCCATCCATCCATACATCCATTCATCCATCCATCCATCCATGCATCCATCCGTCCATCCATTCATCCATGCATCTATCCATTCACCCATGCCTCCATCCATTCATTCACTCATCCATGCATGCATCCATCCATTCATTTCTCCATCCATGCATCCATTCATTCACTCACTCATCCATTCATTCACTTCTTCATTCAGTAAACATTCACAGGGGCCCCAACTCACCCCCACTGCCAGGGAGTCTCTGTTCATCCTTCTCAACTAGGCCAGGGAGGATCTCAAGATAGTAAAGTTTTGAAATATGACTAAAGGAAGCACCCTGGTTGGGCAGGGTCCTGCCACAGACTCACTGTGGAGCCTCAGGTGAGTCACTTCCCTGTCTGGCCTCAGTTCCCTCCCCTGCACATGACTTGGCAGTGGCGTGAGAAGGGAAAGGGAGGAACTGCCAAAGTGAAGGGCGAGTGAGCTTCCTGGCCATGATAATGTGAGTCCTGCTTCCTGCTCAGACCCAAGGGAGGGGCAGAGGAAGTCAGGCTGAGGCTGCCAGGGAAACCTGGAACAGCATCTAGGAGCTGCGGGAGAGCTGGTCCCGCTTCAAGTCTCTGGGTGAAAACTACGTCCTGGGGATTTGGCCTGGTGGGGCACCTCCTGCACCCTGCAATGGGGTCCATCTGTGTGTGTGAGCATGCATAGGTGCACAGGAGGGGTTTGTGTGTGTGCTTACATGTGTGCGTGCGTGTCTGTGTGAATGTGTATACATACTGCGCAGTATTACTCAGGGACATGGATGGGAGTAGGTTTCCACTCCGTAGGCCCTTCCTTAGAAGGAAGCAGCTGCCCTGCTCTCTCCACTCCTCTCCCCACGTCCCCCACCTCCCTCTCCGTCCCTGTAGCCCACCTCCATTTTAGGAGGCCCCTTTAGCACAGTGGCAAGAATTTAAACTCTAGACTGCCTGGGTTTGAATTCCAGATCTACCAATTACTGGCCAATCATGTGACCTTGGGTAAGCGAGTCTCCCCAGCAGCAAAATGGGGGTGATTCTGGGAACACGGAACACAGCGTGTGTAGAGCACAGCTCTCAGTGCCTGCCCTTCTCCCTGCCCTTGCCTCATGCTAAACAACAGGGCCTCCACTCCAGATGGGGGGAGGAAGGAAAGACCCATTTCCCAAAAATATTGAGTTCGACCCTGAACCCAAGCAGCTGGTTGGAGCTGGTGGCCTCCTTCTGGGATTGTTTATGTAGCTTTCCTTGTAAACACAAAAGATGGAAAACAAACCCCCCAAAATGTTTAAAAATAAGTGAATGAACAAGAAATCATTTGTGGGTGGCACGGACGGCCAGGACCTGGGGCAGCTACCAGGCGTTACTCTGGGGACTAAATGCTTGAGTGGGGTTGGGGCCTGACCCCAAGGCTCTCTCCAGCTGCCCCGTCTCTTGTCACAACTCCCAGTCCTTCCTACCTTCCCAGAGAGGCCTGAATCCTGCAGCACCCAATCACAGCAGTAAAGATCCCTGGTGGGATCCCCCACCAGGAATTGGCCCAGTTCTGCCCACCACTCTATGTGACCTTTGGCAAGTCAGGTTCCCTCTCTGGGTCTCAGTTTCTGGAGATCTCTAAGGATCCTTTCAGCATTAACATTCTGTGATTCCCTTCTAGCTCAGAGAGTGGTTATGAGAGCACTTTGCGTAGAATAAAGAACCCCATAAAGAGATGCTCAATAGAACAACGTTGGGGCATGGGGATAGCTCCACCCCTCGGCTGCCAAGAGGGAAGGATTCTTTAAAAAGTTCTTGAAGGTTCTGTTTTAGGATTGTTTTGGCCAGATCTGGGCTTGGATACCCCTGAAATACTTGTTGGTGATCTGTACAAAGAAGAGAAGGTCTGCCTCTCTACTGCCCAGGGGCAGACAATGTGTCTGGGGACCATTCTCCCCAACACACACACCTAGGAGAACGGTCCACCCTTTCTCCCGGTTTCCTGGATGCCAAGTCCAGCGCCTGGAGACCACTCTGTGGCTTCTGGTCTCTCTCTGTCCCAGGGCAGACCCAACATGCAATCCAGGTACCCGACCCTGGAAGCATGGGGCACAGCGACCCTTTCTTCCAGCCAGATTCTCCCCCAGCCTGGGCCACCTGCAGCTTTGGCTTCCAAAGTCATGTGTAGGATGGGAAATGGAGGCTTTGAATCATTGCCCTGAGATGGCAATACAGATACACACCTTGAGGGTGGGGAGAGCAGGGGGTTTGACGAGATAGCAGAGGATGGGTAGTCAGGAGACCCAGACTCAGACTGTGTCCTTGGACGAGCCCCAAGCCTTACCCTAGGTCTCAGCATTTTTACTGTTCTTTGTTCTCTTACATACAATACATTGTTACTGAGCTCCTACCTTGCGTCAGGCACCATGCCAGGCGCTGCAGGACATTAGTGAACAAGACTCAACCTATGCCCTTGAGGAGGGCACACTTTGGTACAGGGATGACCACTCCATTGCACCTGTACTGTCCCTCTCCTTTCCTGCGCCCACTGCAGACATCACTATTCAATCACAGCATAGAGTAACACTGAGCCCAGACATGACCTCAGGATCCCTTTGAACACAGCACTCCAGTGTTTCCAATCAACTAGTACCAGGTGGGGACTCTCCCCTGGCCTGCCTTCCTCACAGGGTAACCAGAAAATGAAAACAAGACTGTAGCTGAGTGAAGGGAACAAGCTCCAAAATCAAGTCTAAGCACAGAGTGTGTTTCTAAGCTACGTGAGCACGTAGAGCTGCTGGTAGGGCAGGAGGGGGGCTCTCTTCCTAAACATCCCTGAGAATTAAACCACAGAGCCAGGAGCAGCTTGTGTGCGGGGACCATGCCTGTCCCCAGTGCCCAGCACACCCTGGCACGCACTGCCTGTTCCATACACGTTTGTCGCATAAACAACTGCATCCTCTCATCTCTGCCCAGTCGAGCTGTCACCTGCGCGGGAAGGAAGCGGTGCTTCCTCATGCCTCCTTTCTGGATAAGTCCGCCCAGGCCTGAGGGCTCCAGGGAGGCTGGACCCAGACAGACAGCTCCTCACAAGGCAGACCCAAGGCCCCGGGTGTGGAGAACTGCGGTCAAACGGCCCTCCCCGGCCTTGGCCAAGTGTCTTCCTTTCTTTCTAGGCCAGAGCCTCCGGCGGCGGAGTGGGGGGGGGGCGGGGGGCGGGGGTCGGGGGCACGGACAAGTTGGCCTTCACCAGGTGGGGCGTGTCTGTTTGGCCCCCTTTCCCTCCCCACTCACCAGCTAGAGAACCAGGATTCAGGCTGACTGTGGAAACCTCTGGGGTGCCTGGGGCCTGAGGCCACTCCCAGAATGTGACAACACTTGTGCATTAAGGGAGGGAGGCTGCTCACCAGCCCGCTCCTGCTGGGCCTCACAGGCCTGCTTGTTTCTAAAGCAGGCGAGGAGTGGGGAGGTGGATTCCCCTGAGGGGAAATGGAGTCTGAGCGTGGCAGGCTCTGCTCTCTGTGTTTACGAATGTGATTCTCACACAGGAGTCTGGCTCTGCAGACTTCTCAAAGCCCCCTCCCATCCTGTATCTGATATGAACCAAATAAGGCCATGGGATAAAGCCCATGCAAGGCTGTTGCTGCAGCTCTGCCTGTGGGGAAGCTGGACCAGAGAGGTGAAGTGGCTCACACCGGGACACACAGCCTTACAAGATTGGCTCCATATCCATCATTTCTGCCACCTCCAGAGAAAGCTGGAGATGCCACAGTTCCGAAGTGCACAAAAGGCTGTCCCATAGGAGCATTTGAGCACTCTGGGTGAGTGGCTAGGCCCTAGAGTCAGGCTGTCTGGACCCAGACCTTGCTCTCAACACCCTCAAGCTGTGGAACCTTGGGCACATGACTTAATCTTCCTAAGATTCACTTTCCTGATTTGAAAACTTGAGAAAATATTACCCACTTCATGAGGGTTTTAGAGAATTATATATTTTTTCCTCTCTCCAAACATGTATTGACATTCATTCAGTGCCATGCTCTTGAAAGCACTGAGGTACAAAGATGGACAAGTTGCCACCTCTGCCCTCGAGCTTAAAGTTGACATATAGGTCAACAAATTGTAAAATACAGTTTGGCTAAGGCCGTGATTCTACACAGTGATCTGGAGATGCCAAGGAAGGAGAGACTAACTGTTGAGGTGGGGGAGATTGAGAATTGAGGTATTGAAGGACGAGTAGAAGTTTTCCAGGTAGACAAAATGAGTCAGAAGTGTATTCGGGGAAGAGGAAACAGTCTTGCAAAGACACGCAGGTGTGAAAGAACATGGCGTGTCTAGACAACAGGGGATGGTTTGGTGTGGCTGGCGCATGCACCTCACCACAGAGATAAGCCTGAAGGGCTTGTTGGGCCAGAGTGTGATGAGCTTTGCAGCCAGCCAGGCTCCACAGTGGACAGGGAACTACGGGAGGATGTCTGCAGGGGAGAGGTATGAGGCCTCTGACCTGGGCTGCTCCTTCTGGGACTGAGACTCAGGCCAGGGGCTGCTTCAGAAACTCTAGCATCCATGGGGCAGCAAGGAGGGGAGGGGAGCAGAGGAAGAACCGAGAACTAAGGCCGGATCCAGGAGCCAAACCAGGAGCAGACACCCCAGGGCACTGATGCCCCTGGGTCTCGGGCTGACCTAGAAAAACCCACACTCCGCAGGAGGACCACGGCGTCAGCAGGAGGCCGGTCCACCCTGTGTGCTCTTGTTCCATGGCTTCCATTCCAGGCATTTGGTCACCGCAGGCAAGGAGGCTCCTGAGCAGTGAGGACCAGAAACCTCACTTTCCAGAGAGGAAGCCTAGAAACTCAGAGAGTTCAATGAGCCCACCCAAGGGCACACAGCAGATCTGGGGCTAAGGAGAGACTGAGCGGAGGGCTTCTAGAGCTGAGAACACTCGAGGCTTGGCCCTGATCTTGTCGGGGAGGACTGGCAGCAGGGCCATCGAGGAAAAGCCATTTGGGGGGCCTAATGGGCAGCACTGAGTGGCGGCCCATTTGGGGGCTTTTGTTTGCAAAGTCCATTCTCTTAAAGTGTCCTTGTGTCCAGTGTGGGTGTGCCTGGGGGGACAACAAAGGAGACGATTCAGGGACAGGTGGGAGCACTTGTTGAGACAGAGGTTTGGAGAGATGGCTGGGAAGAGAAGCATGTCTGTGGACCCGAGGCTATGAAACCAGAGCCCACCTCATGCAGGGCCTCGGAGAGACCCCTAAAGATCTCTGATGGGGAGACCCAGGGAGGTGGGAGAAGTAAACATTCGGAACTGTGGCCCCGGGAGCTGCAGCCCAGGACCCTGGGGACAAACGCAGCAGCCACCTTCAACGAACCACAGGACGTGGACAGTGAGGCCACTCCCCAGATCCTCGCGACCCTAAAGAGAGAAGACCCGCCAATACCAGCCCTTCACGTGCTTTCTCCTCCGCTCCCGGGGAACCCCAGCTCAGCTCTGGAAATGACGCCTCTCCTTTGATGCCTAACCCAGAGCAGTGACCTAAATGGAGGAACTTTCAGACAAAGAGGAGGAGAAAGGACACCCAGGGAGGTGGGGGGATGAGGAGGAGATGCTTGTTTTTATTGAACACCGGGGGGCAGCAGGATGTAAGGGAAAGAGAACGCAACTCTCCTGGCCTCAAGGCCTTGTTCCGCCACTCACATTGTGCTCTGTGTCCCTGGATACGCAGCAGGAGGACGCGGGGCTGGCTGCCGCGGGGCTGGGGTTAAGACAACTTGCTGGGAGAAAAGACTTGCCATAGACACAAGGCAGAAAGGATCAGAATCCATAATAGATCATGAGTAGCGACAAATCTGTAATGTTGTACAAACAGATGTTTGTTACGACATGTTACAAACAGAATGTTTACAAATGACACAATGGGAAAGTGAGCAAATATTCTGAACAGGCAATCTGCAAAAGAAACACAATGACCAATACATACACGCAAGCACGCTCACCCTCATCAGCAATCAGGGAAATTGAACACAATAACAAGTTCATCCATCAGATTAGCGAAGCCTCAACCTTATTACAGTCAAAGAAAGGCAGACCAGAGTGCGGGGCTAGAGATCCAGGCGCACCAGGGTGGAAGTGTAAGTTGGTACAACCACTTTCTACCGCAATTCAGCTGTAATATATTCAACTCGAAAACGTGCATTGCCTACAATCCAGCAATTACACTCTAGGAAACCACCTGAAGGAACACTAGCCCATTTACAGGATGTCCATTGCAGTATTAGTGGTGAAATAAAAACGGAAAGTAAACTAATTAGTCTCAATCGGGAAAAGCTAACTGAAATACGGTTTATTCCACAATAGAACACAATTTACTAGTTAAAAGATGATCCCTACGTCTTTACATGGATAGATCTCAGAATCATTGTCGAGTGGGAAAAAAGCAAGTCATAGATTGACATACACAGTGTGATCCTGAGTCGGGATTCCTTTTTGCTTTAAGTAACCAAGCACCCAATCTACCATAGCTTAAAGGAAGAGGAGTTTATTTTTTCTCCTAACAGGGAGTCTAGAAGTAGCTACTGCTGGAGTTGGGTCAGCTGCTCAACAATACATCTCAGAGATTCTCTTGGCCTTTCCCTTTTGCTCATTGCCTCATGGTCATGAAATGGCTATGTAGCTCCAGACATCACAGTTGTATTCAAGGCAGGAAGAAGAGAGAAATGGATGAGTTTTCTCTTCACAAAGTTTTGGCTATTTCTTTGGTAAGGGAAGCGCTCCCCAGTAGAATTCCCCTTAGATCTCATTAGCAAGAACTGGGTCATCTGCCAAACTTTAGACCTTTCTGGTTAAAGGGATGAAATTATCAAAAATCGTTTAGAGCAATCATGATTCATTCTCTAGTGGTTAGGGGAGGGACCTACTGTCCCTGAGATCAAGATATTTCTGCCCATGACTTGAACATATCAGGTTCTGCTAGCAGGGAAGAAAGGGTGCCGCTGGCTGTTGGCTGGGTGGTGTTTGCCAAAGATACGATTTATATAGCAAAGAAAACACACCCATGTGCACAACTTACCTATTTTTCTACCAATAGATGCAGGGGTTATGTGGGAGGGGGTGGGAGTAGCGAATGGGCTGGGATGTGGGGCTCAAAGAGGCCTTTGGTTTTACCTGCAATTCTTTATCTTTTAAAAGGGAGGCCGAAAAAAAAATAAGGGAGACTGAATTCATGTATCACTTGTGTAATTAAAAGTCAATTTTTAAAAATCCTATCGGTGGCCAGCTTTGGTATCCCCAAATTTGGCCTGATCCCATTCGAGCCCAACACTGCAAAAGCTCCAAAAAGCTCGACTCGGGGCCCTGGGAGAAGAGGGAGGAAATTGCCTGAGTGACTCTTGGCTCCGGGAAAAGACTTGGGAGCTGATTCTTCGGGCTTCGCAGCCCTTTCAGCAGAGCTGTCTTTGACAGACGGACTGTCAACCCGTCAGTCCTTCCTTACACAGTCTCAGGGGCTCCCCCTGGAGTCCTCTTCGTTCTTCAGACAGAACCTAGTCTCTGATTAAACTGGCTGTCAAACACCGACAGATGCAGCTGGTGTCCTTAAAACCACTTACAAGACGCTCCGGGGCACAGGAGGTGGGACGGCCGGCCGGGACGCTGGCTTGGCAGGCTCAGGGAGCGCCGAGGGAGGTGCGGAACGCGGAGTCACCATGTCCGCCCCGAATGTGGCAGATCCGTGTCGGGGGAGAGCAGTGCAGGCTGTGCTCACGGCCACCGTCCAGCCTCATACTTTCTATGACCCCATTTTACAGGTCAAGAAGTGGAGTTCCAGGGAAGGGAGCTGCCCAAGTTCACACAGGACAGAGGGTCTCCAACTCGCCTCTGACCCACAGCCAAGGCCTCTCGGAAGCTGGAAAGGCAAACGAGAGAACCGAGGGGGCGAGTGTTGAGTTTCCTCAGCATCAGCTCCTCCACCGCCCACCTCTGTTCCCTCCTGTGCCCTGCAGGCCTAACAGACATTCCACGCCAAAAGCCCTGCCAAGCAGACTTGGCCTCTGGAAGGTCCTCGGAGATCCGCTCGTCCACTGTGGTTCTTCAAGAGTGGGTAGATGAAAACGAGCTTTTAAAAAAATGAAGTAAATGAACTAGAAAAGATCAGTGTGTTGTTTGTAGACCGGGTCAGTATTGTTTTGTGAAATTTGTCTGTGGATGTTTTTATTGACTCAGTGGCCAAGGTATTTCCTACTCTGGATTGCAGCTCAGAAAAAAGGAAAGCCCCTGATTCGGTCTGTATGCTTTATCTTACAGATGAGGAGACTGAGGCCCAGCAGCGGGTGTGACTTGCTCTGGTCACACAGTAGGCCGGGGCTGGGCAGGGCTTCAGGTCTCTACGGAGAGCCCGGACCTGCGGCTCAAGCCACCGCTTCCCTGGTTCTTGGGCTTCAGGTCTCCTGGGCCCTCCTAGGGCTGCGAGGGTCTCAGAGAGCTCTTCCTGGTCTGCTCCCACATTTGGGTGCTGGTTTACCCAGCCCTGCTCCTTGGGTCCTCAGTGAGGGGGGCCCGTTCCTTTCCTCCTCCTTGTAAACATTCCTGCTGTTGTAAATACCTGGCTGTAGTTGCCCCATTTCCCTCTGAGACTCATAGCTCGCTCTCCTCAACCCTCTCCACACACACTTGACTCGCTCTGAAGAAATTCTTATTCCTTTACATGGAATTTGGAAGCAGTCTTCTCAGTGGCTGGGTGTGGTCTGCCGCTGGCTGGGGAAGCCCTTGGAGGGCAGGGACCAGGTGCCATCTTTCCACTGGGAGGGCATCCCCCTGGGCTGGCTCTCTTGGTGTAGCCATGTCAGGACCAAGAAACCTGAGTTCGAATCCTGTTGGGCCTCCACCTTGCTCCATGATATTGGACAAGTCACAAGGTCTCTGAGCCTCAGTTTCCCTTTTTGTAAAATAAACTAATAATCTCTACCCAGCGCCCTTACTGCAAGGATCAAATGAAATCAGCTTTGATGCAAAAGCTCACCGTCTTGGACGTCAATGATTTTTACCTGAACAGCATCCATTCCTCACCCCTCACCCTTTCCGAGAACGGTATCCACTTTTCCTTTGAGGGTCCACCTCTCTCACGGTCAGTCTCTGAGATGGGTGTGGCTGACCCCCCACCCCACCCCCAGACTCGCACCCTTGATCCAGGCCTGGCAAATCAGCATGTTCTCTCCTTCTGGCCTAGAGATGGTTCAGGAATGAGCACATGAACCGAGCCAGACCAGGGGAAGGAGCCCAGGGCCCATCGCCAGCACCACTGCTCAGGCTGCTGAACTGCAAGAAAAGCCCAGAGCCGCGGGGAGCCATCACTCCACGAGCCAGCGCACTGAAAACGAGAGCCCAGAGACGGGAGCACGGGCGACGGCTTGCTGACACTGGTTGGGTCTCTCCGTGCAGAGAGACACAAGGCAAACTCTGCTCCAGCCTCTTGCAGCCAATGAATTGTCCTTATGGCTGAAGCCGGCTCAACTTGAGTTTCTTTCATTGGCAGCTGAGAATGCTGACTAATTCAGTGGCCAAAACATATAAAGTATTAAAACAAAAAAGGCACATTTTCTCTCTTTGGGGCCTCAGGAGGCCCCCTCCTGCTTCTGCCTTTTCTGCTCCGCCAGCAGCCTCTCTGCCTTTCCTGGCAGCCCCCTGCAAGCTCAGCGCCTCCTGAGACCCTCTGTACTCACTGGCCAGGGCAGGGCCAGCCTCACCTCTCCTGTGAACCATCCTGGACAGGCTGGAAGGACAGAGGACCGTAAACTGACTATATCTGGTTTGACATTGATTTTCTAAGTGTAGGGCTCCAACCCACCCAGCTCTGCCCCATCCTGCCACAGCTGATGTCACTCCTCCTCTGGGATGCCCTCCAGGCCTGCAGTCCACTTGGACCTTTTCAACCATGCGGCGTCTCAACTCTGCCTGGGAAATTCCTCCCAATCACCAAGCTGCCCAAGTCTGTGCTCTGCTTTAGTTCTGCCCCCTCCTCCCCACCACTCCACCCTCCTCTCCATGTCCTTTCCTTCCTCCCTGTTTGGGATCTGTCCCTTGGCTACTGCTTCCTGCTGGGCCCCCTCTCAGCAGCCTCTATTCCGGCTTTCGCAGGCCCATCAGTGCATTCCATGTGACATTTCCTCCCCAGAGCAGGTACGAGGGGCCATGCCTCAAGTCCCACTCTGGCTACTGGGACCTGCCTGGCTGGCGGGGGCACCCTCACCCAGCCCTCCTGAAAGGTGATGGCAATCAGTCATCACGGCCTTTCACAGTGAGTTCACCCACGGACCCCAAGGTGGACTATTATCCAGCCGAGGGGGTGGTACCCGGAGCACCTCCCCTCCTGCAGGACAGGGCAGGTCCTCTCACGTTGCAGCCGGAAGTCAGGGCTTCAAGGCCAGTCCCCAGTCGGGCACAAGTTATGCGCGTGCAGTCTGTGGTCAGAGTCAGCCTGAGATACGGTCATGCCGAGGGTGGCCAGGTAAAATGCAGGACTCCCAGTTACAGCTGAATTTCACATAAACAACAAATTATTATTGGTGTAAGCATATCCCAAATATTGCATGAGAAATACTAGTATTAAAAATTATTCGTTGTTTATCTGAAATTAAAATTTAACTAGATGTCCTTTATTTTGTTTTCGTATTGACTCAATTTGGCAACCTGAGTCAACGTGGCTAAAGCTGGTGAGATTGCAGTAGGTGGGAGAAGAAAGACTTCTCTGCCACAAAACCTGAGAACAGGTGCCTGTGCAGTTTCCACCTCTGGAGAACCTCAAAAAGAATATAGAGAGACGGTCGTTCTGGAAAACAGATCATTGTCCATTTGGAGGTGGGTGAGCTTCCAGAACTGTCCCGGCTCTGAGTGGATAACTGCAGGCTCTCATAAGTCTGGGTTCTGGGTATCTGGCTGTATTTAAAGTCCCGTGAGCTCTGATCTCCTCCCCAGACCATTTTTCTCTGGGGGTTAAGCCAGGATTTCACAGTTGTCTGTTCGAGCTACAGACAGCAACTGCAAGTGGCCCTAAATGCCCAAGGGCCTGGAGAATGAATGGGGCCGAGGGGAGACTGCAACAGACATTAGCGGGAGGGAAATCAACTTCAAAATTAGTTTCTGTGTATTGAATCCTAACTTTTCAGTCACTTTAATTGTTCAATTAGAGATGGATTCCTCTGGAGAGAAAATTTTGACTCCAAGACGTAATGAAATGACATTTTTTTTTTTTTAAAAAGCTAAATTGTATATTTAAAGGGAAAATATTTTCCAGTGTAATAACGGTCATATGGGAAGAAAGCTGCCAAGCATAAACACAAAGTGATTACAAGTGTGCTCTTGTGTTTGGCCCACAGTTTCAAAACACCCAGTGACAGCTTAATTGAGCGGAACGCAGGCTCATAAACCTCTTCCCTCCACTTCCTACGGCAGCAGACATGGCCCCGTTTCTTGGCTGCATGGGTCGCATTTCAGGGCACACTGGTAGCTGCTGAATTAATAGGTGCGATCCAGGTTCCTCCGAGCAAAGGCAGGTGGTGGCCCGACTCGCGGTCAAGCAGTGGGTCCAAAGGCAGCCCAGGTGAAGGGGGGGGGGGAGGGGCACATCGCAGACAAGGAAATTAACAGAATGAGTGGTTGCAGGGAGGAATCAGGGAGAAGGGCCCCACGGAATATTCAAGAAGGTACGTCTCTAGGTTTCGTATTCAGAACTAGTCTCTAGATTAACAATAAAACAGAAGCACATTTCTGTTAATTGTGTTTCTCCATTTTGGGGTACATCTATAAACAGGAAGCCCAGAGCAGGAAGCCATGGCCCATTGGAGACGACCTGGAAAATAACTTTGCAGCACCTAGCAGACGCCTGTGGCCTGACCTAGCTCCTGGAGAAGAAGGGAACTCCTCCAGGACGTATTCTAACGTGGGGAAAATCTGCGTTGTAGAGCCAGGCCAGTACAAGAGTGGGAGTGGGAGGTGGGGGGAGTGAAGACAGGCAGCTTTGGCCATGTTTTCTGATATTTGCAAGTTTGGCTCACGTTGTGTTTCTCCATTTCTCTCTTGCTCCACCCTACCTGGCTCTGTCACCCCCAATTTCCCACCGTCTCCACTTTGCTCTCCTCTGTTTCCACCAGGCCGAGAGAGGCGGGACTGTATCCTGGGCCGGGCCGGGCCCTTGGCTCTGGCCTCTGTGTGCTGTGTGTGGGGTGGGTGCACTGGGGGTGGTTTGTGGCTCATTGGGATGGAAATTGATTTTCCCTGTTTGGACCACTGGCCTTGTGTGGGGGCTGCTCAGATTTTTCCAGACACAGCGTACTGCACAGAGCTCTGAGATCTCCGTACTGCAAGAGCAGGGTTTGGGTGGGGATTTGGAGGAGGTTTCTAGGTTTTCTTCTCCCTATGAAGAAAAAGTCTTCACAGGAAGAAAGGGAAACAGAGGATCTGGCTTTTGGCCAAACCCACGGCTGAGTGTTTAGGTGACTACGATATGGGTAAATTCAGAGGAGCTCTGGGAGGGAGGGAGAGGAGATTCTGGGAGAGCTGGAAAGGTCCCGGAGAAGGGAGTCTGAGATTCTGGATGAGGAGGAAAGGACTGTTTCAGAGAGCAGGAGAGAGGAAGAGTAGTTCCAGGAGAGTGTTCAGGGGAGGGTGGACACTCATATTTTAGGAGAAAGGAGGCTCTGGGGAGGGCGGTGCCATGGAAGTGGCAGAGGAGAAAGCCTGGAGCTGGCTCATGTTTAAAGGAAGAAGCAAACCTCCCCTCAGTTCCAGGATGGATAGTTCTGAGGTGTGAGGTCAACTTAGCAGAACCCCCATGCATGTGGCTTAAACCCGGTTATTCTTTCTTTCTTTCTTTCACTCACCAGACATTTGCTGAACACCTACTGTGTGCCAGGCTTTATGCTTCCTGTCCTCTGGAAGTTCCCAGGCTGGTGGGAGAGCCTGACTTTTGTAAATACATCCCATGAAAGTATGAACGAACCAGTCATAGTTCAGACGCTGGTGAGAGAACCTGTGCAGGCCTGACCATCAGTCGGCTTCGCGTGAGGCTTTGGAGGGTAGGAGGGCTGCCTCATCAGGCTCTGGGCTCCTCCCAGGCTCTGGTGAGCTGGCCTGTACTATCCCCATCTCTGTCCCACCCAAACATTCAGGGGGGGTCTTCTCGCCCATCCCAGGTCCTCTGCCCCATCCTAGGCACCAGGACCCTTTTGCCTCCAACTCCTCAGGACTCCCCCGCCCAGTCTAGTTTTTGTTCACTGTGCACTCGTACTCTGGGGCCTCCTCCTTATAGATCTTCCCTCACTCTGTGTAACCTCTCGGGCTCTTGCTGGTTCACTAGACTAAGCTAATCTGAAAGTCATTCCTCCTGAAGGCTGACAATGGATGAAGCCTTCACGTCTGACCACTCTGTATCATCTTCGTCGTCTTTGTCATTGTCATCATCATCATCATCATCATGTGGTTTGCTTTTTACAGCTTCTTAATGACTTTAATTTTAAACAACCCAATGAAACAGACAAGCAGAGATTATCGCTCCCATCTACAGGTGGGAAAAGCTGAGGCTCAGAGAGGTTAAAAGACTTGCCCACAGTTATACAGCTAGAGTGAGAAAGTCAGGGTTTGAACCTGCATCTTTTGACTCCACATGCAGACCCTGTCTGATATATGATATAGGTGGCATGGCAGAACAGGGGCAAAGTATGGTGTTTTTCCTAAAGGTGCAGAATAATTGGGCATAGATGGGTGGGAGAGGGGAATAAAATGTAATCCCTACCTCACACCATAAACAAAAATCAAGTCTAAATGGTTTAAAAACTTAAATGTCAAAAAAAAAAACACTTTACATTTTTAAATGAAAATATAAGTATTTTGGGGAGTATGGAAATATTTTTTAACTAAGACCCAAAAAGTACAGGCATACCTTGGAGATATTTTGGATTCAGTTCCAGACCACTGCAATAAAGTGAATATTGCAATAAAGCAACTTACACGATTTTTTTGGTTTCCTAGTGCACATAAAAGTTATGTTCACACTATACGGTAGTCTGTTTAGTGTGCAATAGCATTATGTCTAAAAAAACAAAGTACATACCTTAATTAAAAAATACCTTATTGCTAAAACCTGCTAACCATCATCTGAGCCTTCACTGAGTTGTAATCTTTTTGCTGGTGGAGGGTCTCGTAAAAAACACAATATCTGCTAAGTGCAATAAAGCAAAGCACAATACAGTGAGGTATGCCTGTACTAATTTTAAAATAGAGATTAGGTCAAACACATTAAATCTAAGAATGTCTATTTATCAAAAGATGGGACAATTGCATATCTACATGCAAATAAATAAAGTTGGACCCCTACTTCATACCATTTATAAAAATTAACTCAAAACGGATCAAAGACCTAAAGAACTAAAAATTATAAAAATTTTAGAAGAAAACATAGGTGTAAATCTTTATGACCTTGGATTAGGCAAAAGTTTGATATGTTTTGATATGACATCAAAAGCGCAAGCAACAAAAGAAAAAGACCCAGATAAATTGGACTTCATCAAAATTAAAAACTTTTGTGCTTCAAAGGACACTATCAAGAAAAGTAAAAGACGATCCACAGAATGGGAGAAATTATTTGCAAATCTCACATCTGATAAGGGACTTGTGTAGAGTATTAAAAAAACTACCACAACTCAATAATAAAAAAAACAAATAACCCAATTAAAGGGTATGAGTAGACATTTCTCCTAAAAAGCTATATATATAAATGGCCAACAAGCACATGAAAAGATGCTCAACTTCATTAGCCATCAAGGAAATGCAAATCAAAATCACAAGTTATTACTTCACACCTACTAGGATGCCTATAATCAAGAAGACAAATAATAAGTATTAGCCAGGATATGGAGAAATTGGAACTCTCTCACACACTGCTGATGGGTATGTAAAATGAGGCAGCCACTTTTGAAAACAAAACAGTCAATTCTTCAAAAGGTTAAAGGTAGAGTTACCATATGATCCAGCAATTCCACTCTTAGGAATATACTAAAGAGAAATGAAAACATATGTTCACACAAAAACTTGTACATGAATATGCATAGTAGCATTATTCATGATAGCCAAAAAGTAGAAACAACTCAAATGTCTGTCAAATGATAAATGGATAAACAAAATGTGGTATATCCATACAATGGAATATTATTTGGCAATAAAGAGGAATGAAGTACTGATACATGCTACAACATGGATTAACTTTGAAGACATTGTGCTACATGAAAGAAGCCAATCACAAAAGACCACATACTGTATGATTCCTTTGATATAAAAGGTCCAGAATAGGCAAATCTATAGAGACAGAAAGTAGATTAGTTAGCGGTTGCCCAGGGCTGGAGGGTGTGGGGAGGGGGGGAGTGGGGGTTGGGGAGTGACTGCTAATTGGTATAAGGTTTCTTTTCGGCATGATGAAAATATTCTAAAGCTGATTGTGGTGATGGTTCCACAACTCCGTGAATATACTAAACACCATTGAATTGTACACTTTCAGTGAGTGAATTGTGTGGTATGCAAATTATAACTCAATAAAGCTGTTATTAGGGGGAAAAAAAAAGACAACTAAAGAAAATAAAAAGATAAACCACAGACTAGGGGACTCTCTCCAGCTGGAAACATCAGATCCCATGGCAATCCAGTGGGGATGCACCTTTGAACAAAGGACTTGAGAGGACTTCTAAACCACACCACTTGGCGGTACCTAGGCCTGGCCCTTTCCTCTTGGGCCATTGACAAGCTGTGCCATGTTGAAAAAGTCTAGGGTTCCTGTTGATGAACTTGCTTGGCCTTTCTTAGCTAAGGAGAATTATTTCTAGGCCAATGGAAGACCTTGGTCAAATCAGCACAGAATGGGCCATCTCAGGTAGAAGTGAGATTCCAATCAAAGGAGGCATTCGACCACAGGCTGAGTGACATCAACCGCTTCTTGGGGTTGCATTAGCTGCTGCCTCAGATTCCTTCCCCTGAGCTTGAGTCCTAGGAAGACAATTACATGTTTCTCGAGACATGTCTTGCTGACACTAAAATGATTCAGTTCTCAGCCTCCAATAACCTACCCACATACACATACTCCATCCCACCCTGAGAGATAAGAGAAGGGCCAAGCCATATGCTGGGCTTGGAAATCAGAAGTAGGATGGCAAGGGAGAGCGACCCCCTCACAAGCTCCTCCAGGTCTACCTATGTCCTCCAAAACCTGTTTTGGGAACATGTGACACCTGTGCCTGGAAGTGGACAGGTTCCAGAGTTTTTCTGGTTAAGTCAGGCCTGCAAATATGACCAACAGGCTGGCAGCCAGAGACCAGGGCACCAGCTCACACTGCCCCAGGGGCCCAGGAGAGTGAAGATGGGTGTTGTTCCCCCAGACGGGAAAGGCTAGGCAAAAGGCATCGCTGTCCCTCTCCTGGGCTCATCCCTGACAGATCACCTCTCTGATCTTCCCTGCCTCTCTGATCCTAGTTATCCCGAATGGCGGCCTATCTGAAGTCAAAGCCCATTCCCTGGCTTGCAGCCCCTGGGCCACGCTGGTGACTTGGGCATCCTGTGACCAACACCCTGAAGGCTTTCTAAAAGTTTGCATTCTATCTATCTATCTATCTATCTATCTATCTATCTATCTATCCACCCACCCACCCACCCACCCACCCACCCACCCACCCACCCACCCATCCATCCATCTTACAAAGCTGGCACAAGTAGGGGGAAAGATTCACCATGACAAAAGCATAAACACAAGTACTCACTCATCGCTGAATTGTGAATTTCCTTCTAGACTTTTCACTAAGCTTGTGCAGACATCTATATATTCTTTCAAAGATGGAACCACTTTTTCAGAGAGAGAGACTTGCTTGTTTGTTTTCACTTACTGGCAGATAACCACTGCTTTGTGGGATGAGAAACACAAGCCTGCCCAGAGGCCTGGAGACTGACTCAAGCCAAAGGCTGGGCAAGAAGGAGCACTGGCAGGCCTGGTTAGAAGGCCTGTCTACCACTAACAAGATCCGCTTCCCAGTCTGGGTCTCAAGGAGACTCATCTGCAGGGTGAGGGGAATGTCCAGTTGATTTCCAGGAGCTCTTTCAGCTTTGGCTTCTCAATAATAGCTTCTATTTATAGAGAACTTCCTGTAAATGAGCTCACTTGACTCCCAGGAGCCTATGAGTGGGCACTATTTCCATGCCCATTTTATAGACAAGGAAACAGGCACAGAGAAGTTAGGTGCCTTCAAGGTCACAGTGCATGACACAGTCAGGACCTGAACTCAGGTCTGTGTAACTACAGAGCCTGTGCATTCAGTCACCACGCCACACTGTCTGCCGCTGACTGCTGGAGGCATGTCAGTGGACCTGGGAGAGCACACACCAGGACGGGGCGGGCAGCTTGTACTCGAGCTAGTAAAGACCTTGGCTCAGGGTCACCAGCCCATAGTGTAAAGACAGAGACGTCCTCCCAGAAGGAGCCGGGCCTCCCCGAGAGCTGGGGCTGCTGCTGCTCCCTGTGCTGGGGGAGGGCAGTCATGCCGCACAGGCTCAGCCATCCTCAGCGCGAGACCACGGCTTTTAATCCAAACTCCGTGTCCCAGCCTCCTGGAACTTCCCAGGGCGGTGGTAGGTCTGGCTAAGCCAAGCTGCCCAGCCAACACCCCTCGACCGCCCCCCACCCCGGAGAGACCCAAAGACGCTCTCCTGATGCTCAGAGGCTCAGGGGGAGTGGGCAGGCTCCGTCTACCCAGGAGACTCCAGGTCAGAATCCCGCCGCGTCTGCTGAAAAATCACCCCTCCCCATGAGACAGCCATCCCACACAGATCAGCACGGCCTGAACGCGCCCTGCCTACGCGTCCTCAATTATTTATTTACAGCCCCGCCACCCCGGTTGTCCACATCCTCTGGCTGCTCTTGGCTGCAGTGAGTGGAGCGCGAGAGGGCACGCGTAGCTCCGGGCACATCCGCAGTGGAACGGGAAGCCCCAGCACCGCTTTCTCTCCTCCTCCACGCCACCAGCACCCTGTCCGCCTGCAATCGAACCCAGATTCCGGGAAATATCTTGTTGTACTGCTGAAGTGGAAACACATGGGTAGGGCGAAAACTCCTCTCCCTTACAGTTTCATTGCCTGCTATCATCCCCGGAAACTCGCAGATGGAGTGGGAGACCCCTGAGGCCCGCGTCTGGCGCTCCGTGCGCAGGCGGACGGCTCGGACCAGCTAGGAGCGGCACACACGTGCCCTGTGGGCTGCTGGGCTCGGAGGAAGAATTCAAGCTGGCCGCCCGGGGCCTTGAGGGTGAGCAGGGACAGGACAGAAGGTCCTCCACCCCACTGTCTCTGTGTTTTGCTGCTTTCCCAAGAAACTTAAGATCCCCAATCCTAGTTCTGACTCACAATCACTGGCTGTGTGATGTTGGGCAAGTCACCTCACCTCTCTGTTTCCGTATCCTCATTAGGAAAGTGGTGATAAAAATGCCTTCTTCTCACAGTTGTTGCAGTGCAGCAAGGTACTTTGGGGAGTGGAAAAATAGTCTGAGAGTACAATGGATTTATGAAGCTGACCCACAAGCCCTAATCCACAATTCCTAGCTCCTAAAAGCTCTGAGAACCAAAGCTTTTTTTAACTCATTTGGCAGCAAAACCTGAGCTGACCATTTATTGAATTTATTTATCCCCCTTGGTGTGAATATTCATATTTTGCTGCAAAAATATCACTATGTTTGATTCTGGGGTGCTGCCCCAGACTCTGCTGGGGGGTTGATGTGTTTATATATACGTATATCTTAAATCCAAAAAGTTCTGAATTCTGAAACACGTCCAACCACAAAGGGTTTAAGGTAGGGGCTTGTGAACCTGTTTTTGGAAACGAAGGGGAAATTAATTTGTTGTTTTAGGAGGTTAAGAAAAAATAGGATGTCTGGAGTGGTGCTGGATTTGAAGACTTTTGTAAAAGCCCTCCTGCACTGCCCAGGTGTTAGCTGTGACCCAGGAATAATTAATCAGCACATTTATCAAGCACTTATTATGCATCAGGCACTGTAATGATACTTTATAAATATTATCTATTGTAACCTCCCAATAGGCCTGTGAGACATGTGTTTGTGACTTTCTCATTTTCCGGATGAGGAGATGGGGCTCAGAAGGGGAGGTGACTTCTCAAGCCTGCAAAGCGGATCAGAGCGCAGGTTCAAACCCAGTCTGAGCGACTCCAGAGTCGGTGCTCCAAGGAGCCGTGAAATCGTGGAGCAAGGAAGGGGCTCTCTTGGATGGGGTGGACATGGAGTGATGGGGGCCTGGGGTGGGGGAGGGACACTCTGCCCCACCTGGCAGTGGATGGCCCCTTCTGTGGCTTGCGCTCCCTCCCCAGGGCTTGGCCTCTCCAGCTGAAGGACACTCTCCACCAGCCCAGACCTACGCGTCCTTCCCACGAGCCTCTCCCCTTTCCCACCTACAGCAGGGACCGCCACCCCTAATTGTTCCTGAGACCCACTCCCTTTTCCACACTGTGGGATTATGTACTCCCACATTCCCCCTGATTCTGTCCTGTCGGCTGGGATTCTGAGCCGCCTCATCCACCAAATGGGCATCATAATTTCCGCGCGGCCCATCTTGGGGTGGTTGGACAGGCCAAGCAAGGTCACAAGGTCAATGGGCGTAAGGCACTGGGACCACGCAGGGGGGTTAGGAAGCTGCCCTGGGGAGTAACAGGCCGAGGTTTCCCTGGGGACACCGCAGAGGTCTCCCACAGTGTCAGGTGACTTCTGGGCTGTCTCCCCAGCTGCCCCCAGCTGCTCTCAGTGGCCCGAGAAATCCACCCTGGCTGTCTCCTTCCTGCATAAACTCAGCCCCACGGGGAGGAGCCTGGGCCCGGTTTTTTTTTTACACAAGGGGATCACGAGCAAGTTCTCGTTAGCAAAAAAAAAATACACAAGTGCAGAGAGTAACCAGTAACCATCCTACTTTACCTCCCTCGCCAACCTATTGTCTCCCCAGGGTAACTCCTGTTTACAGTTCAGTATGTATCATTGCCCTCCATTTTCTTGGCTTTTGTTTACACATATGTATCATTTGGATTTGTTTTGGGCGTTTTATATACACACCTTACATAGTGTTCTGTAGTTTGCTTTTCTCTGCTTACCATATGTCTTGGAGATCTTCCCATGTCAGTTCATATAAGTCTGCCTCATTCATTTTAAGTGCTGCCTCATAGCTGCCCTGTGGATGCACGAGGGCTGACATAACCATTCCCCCGCTGATGAACATGTAGGTCCTCTGCAGTGAACATCTGTGGATATGTATCACTATGCCCACAGGTCGGCCACAACAAACATCTGTGGACGTGTACCACTGTGCCCACAGGTCAGCCACAACAAACATCTGTGGACATTTACCACTGTGCCCACAGGTCCTCCTCAGTGCACGTCTGTGGACCTGTACCACTATGCCCACGGGTCCCCCACAGTGCACATCTGTGGACGTGTGCCACCGTGCCCACAGGTCCTCCACAGTGAACGTCTGTGGACGTGTACTGCTCTGCCCACAGTGAACATCTGTGGACGTGCGCTGTCGTGCCCACGGGTCCTCCGCAGTGAACATCTCTGTATTGGTACTGTTATGCCCGTGGGTGATTACTTTCTAGAAGAGGAATTGCTGCGTCAAAGAGCGTGACATTTTTTATTTCTGCTAGCTTCTGCCAGGTTGCCCTCTGAAAGACTGAATCCATTTAGACTCGCACTAGTTGCATTTCAGAGACTGAGGTAGCAGTTCTGCCAGCTGACTGGGTCCTGGGTTCCTGGCAGGTGGCTCTGAGATGGCTGGCACCCATTTCCCCTCTGGAGTCGGCCGGGCTGTGGGAACAGCCTCCCCCGCAGCGGTGTGAAAAGGCGACACCAGCTGTTTATGGGTCGTGGAGGGTAATGAGTATATACAGTGATTATAAGAAGGTGATTTGGAGCCAAAAACTCTTGGGCTTGAATTCTGCCTCTGCCACCCATGAGCTGTGTGAGCTCCAGCAAATATAACTTCTCTGAACCTTTTCATCTGAAAAATAGGAGTAACGAGAACTACATCAGGCAGAGCGATGGTGGAGGCTTCAGCAAGAAGATACACGTAAAGCACTTAGTACAGGCCCTACACAGAGTACATGGCAATAAGCCGAAACTGGCATTTTCTACTGTGATTATGATTGTTAATATCTGGGCCCTGTTTCCAGAAACACAGCCCTTTTTCTCTGGGGCCCTCACATCCCTGCCTGTGTCAGCCACTGAGCCCTGCCCAGCCCAGGCATCATGTCGGTGCCCACTGTGTACAGAGGTCAGAGCCCCCGGGGAGTGGGGATGGCACCCATGAGGCAGGATGAGCTGCTCAGGCCTCCAGGATAGGAGGCTAGACAGGACACAACAGGATAAACACCAGTAAACAGAGGTGGGGAGTCTCGCAAACACGACTGGTGCCAACACAGTGCCTCCAAGAGAAACACACCAGAGCCAAGTCACCAGGGGGGAGCAGAGGGAGTGGGGCGGATGTGGGGCGTGGGTGGGTTGAAGGTGGGGGCAGGAGGCGGCAGGAGAGAGCGAAGCCAGACAGATGGCACAGCCTGGAAAGGGGAAGTGGAGGACGGAAGTGGGGCGGAAGGGGGTTGCCTAGAAGGCGGCTGTGCTCCTGGCAGCCACTGTGGAGAGAAAGGTGCCCTGGACTAGCCAGCCACCAGAGTCCTCGGTTCAATCCCCTGCCCTGCCTCTTGCCAGGTGTCTGGCCTTGGGCAAATCATTCTTTTCCGGGCCTTGAGTTGAACATCTTAAAATGGGGCATGTGGGGGGTATGAACTATTATCTAGAATCATTCCAAGCTCAAAACTTCTAGGAATCCTGCCCCATTATAAAATCTCTGCTATGAGCAGTCTCATCTTGAATTTGAGTCACCATGGCCCCCACTCTAATCTTTCCAAAGTGTTGGCACTTAACAGTTTATAAACTATGTTCACATCTGTTTCTTTGTCCAGTTCTGCTCTATAGCTTTGGGTCCAGGTGGAGCTGAGATTCAAGTCTTATTTTACATGAGATTACATGAGGGACCTGGGGCTCACCAGGGTGAAACGACTTATGGGAGGCTGGAATTGAGTAGAGCTGGCGTCCTGCCTCTCCAGACACCACCCCAGCAACTCCTGAGCTGTCTAAGTTGAGACAGTGAGACTGGACCGCTCACTGTCCCCACATGCACCACACCCTCCATGTTGGGCTCTGTGGTCACATCACCTAGTCTAATCCTCACAGCAACCCTTGGAGGTAGATGTGGTTGTGTCACCCACTAGGTGCCTCGAGAAACTCAAGGGTGGGTTTGGAAGCAATAACTGTTTTTCCAAGTTGTTTCTTTTCCTTTTGTATGTTAAGGAGATGTAACAAGCAGCCGTCCTGAAACTGACCAAGCCTGGCCACAAGAGCTATGCCGGTGACCTTTGCCTTATCTTTAATGCAAAGATCTCTCCAGGAGGAGCTTAGGCCCATTATGTGGAAGCATGTTCTCCAGCTGAGCCTGTGTGAGCAATACCTGCCTCTCCCTTTTGAATATTCATTCCCCAAACAAATAAAAGTTCCTGCTTCCCTTTGTTCTGGGATGCCATGACTTTGGAAATGATTCTTTGTGGTCTCCTATTTGCTGCAAATACACTGTACTTTGTGAGACAACTTCCATTGATGTAGAGTCTTATTTAACTCACCAGGAGGCAAGCCCGCTTGGTTCGGTAACAGTTGTGATGCCTGCTGTACAGATGAGGAGGGGAGGCTCAGAGAGGCTGAGTTATTGCCTGAAGTCACCCAGCTGGTGAGCAGCACAGCTGAGCTTTGCAAGACCCCACAAGCAAACCTCACCCCTCTTTTGCTCCTGCCTGGAGAGGGAGCTCACACCTTCACTGACACCTGAGAACTCTACTTACCATCTATTGCATTCCAAACCATCCTCAAGGCCCAGCTCTCTTGTTGTCTCCTTCGGGAAGCCCTCCCTGGCCACTCCTGCCACTCCCAGGCATTCGTCCTATTCTCATTCCCCTGCGCACAGTCATGGCCTTCCTGTCTGGGTCTTCCTGGTGATCTTTATCATTCTCCACTGGGGAAGAAGGGGATTCTCCTCTTCTGTGGCTGGAGTTTGTCTTTCAATGTGGGATTTACCTTTTTCTAAATAAATATAACTTAATGTAATGGTAAAAGACATATGTGTTTATTACAACAATGAAAACTCTAGAGAACCATTAGGCTAGTGGTTTACCCTTCTATAACCGCACAGTGTAAGGCAGGACCAATCATTCCATAAACATGAAGCACTGCCTTAGTTTGGGCTCCCCTAGAAGCAGACTCTGAATAAGAATGTAAGTATGAGTAATTTACCTGGGAATATATTATTGGTAGTTGAATGGGGAAGTGAGGTGGATAATGGAAGATAGCCAGGAAAGGGTGTGTTTCTAGCAGGTGACCACTGTGGTAAGCTGGGCTCCGTCTTGCTGGAGAACTCTGGGAGCCAGTGTAGAGCCTGCGATGCAGACTCATCTTCCCTAAAGGGCGAGGGAGCGGGGTGTTTATCTACCGGGTCCCGTCAGTCATTGGTTGAGGGCCACTTCCAGGCAGAGCCACTCCAGTGGCCAGAGAGAACGTTCAGAGACACGGGTGCTGGAAGGCACGGGGAGCTATTGGCAGGACACCGACAGCATCCACTACGAGTACTGTATGTACCAGGCTCATGATGACACAGCAGTGAAGGAGGTAGACAGGTGTCCATAGCGAAGGAATGCCTAACCTCGTGGGGGAGACGGGCATGGGTGAAATACTGTGGAACAGATATCGGTATAAATGAGGCGGAGGAAAAGTTCATGGCCCTGGAGTCAGATGGCCAGGATTGGAATCCCAAGTCTACCACTAATTTTGAGCAAGTTGCTCAGCCTCTCTGGGGCTCAGTTTTTTCATCTATAAAATGGGGATTGTAAAAGTGGCAACATCTTCGAGCTGTTTTGAGTTCGTTTGAATGAACGCACATAGAACACCTGCACGAGGCCTGGCAGAGAGTGCACTCACTGAATGCTGGCTGGCATTATTACCATCACCATTGATGCCGTTAGACCATAAAGAAGGGCTTGGCCAAGCCTGGGGCCCTCCGGCCCAGAGAAAAGGGAGACTGCCGAGGCCAGTGCAGGGGAATGGCTCTGCCACGGCACCTGGTGGCCTTGCACGTATCCACATGGGCCACTCATCAAAGGCAGAGGCGCAGTCCCCTGAGTCTTGGTGGAACACTGTGTGATCCTCCAGGAACCCCAGAGACTGGGAGGCCTGTGCGGAGCAGCTGCGAAGCCGTCTCCCACTTGCCTCCCTACTTCCCCTGGGAGGCTGTCATGTCACCCTTTCTTACAGCCTCCTGGGCTCTGATGAGGAATGAGGCTTCCATCCCGCCTGCTCAGGGTACAGCTGCAGTCTGGAAGGGGCTCCTAAGCAGTGGGATGTCTCACAACTTGCATTGCACTCTTTGGGCCCCTTTTGTTTTCAGTGTCGTCCTTTTTGGTGTGTGGGACAAGGACCCAGGGAGCTGGCACCTCCAGCTACTCTTCCTTTTGCTGTCTATGAAGTAATAAACCGTCTGATTCAGAAAGTGGTTTGTTGTCTCTTTCCAGGCTGAGTCAGTCGAGCCTTGGCCTTGCCTGTGCTATGACGCCAGGAGAGAATGGGTTGACAAAGAGACCAGGGAGGGTGGGTTGAAGCAGAGGGGAGCAGGGAGGCGGGCGACTGATGGAAATAATACCAACGAGAGGGACCATTTATCCAGTGCCCTGTGCCCGGGACTGGATTAAGCCTTTACTTGTTTAATCCTCACCATAACCCTATGAGATTGGTATTTGCCTCAGAGGTTAAGTAACTTGCCTAGAGTGGTTAAGTAACTTGCCTAAAGTCACACAGCACATAAGTGGCAGAGCTGGGGTTAGCACCTAGGCCTAAGCACTTAGGTGCTGATGGGAGGAAGTGGTGGAAGGGCATTCACAGACAGGAGCCTGTGGCTCATCATAGCCTGGGCTGCTCCTGCCTGGTCCTGAGGTCTGCCTGGTGGGGATGAGAGAAGGTCACAGAGTGCCCTTCTGACCCAAGGCTGGGCCCATTCTATCAGCTGGCAGGAAGGGAGGGGGAGCTGGGGCCTGACTCCTCTTGGCCACACAGCCCTGCTCTTTGCTCACCAGGCTGGCTCTGAGGGCCCTACTGAGGAAAGAGGGAGCTTCCCACCCCCTGGCCCTGCCTGGCAGTGGCCCTGTGGCTGTGGTCGCTGGTGGTCCCTGGTGGCCAGGCTCGCTGCCGGTGAGTAGTTCACACAGCTGCCGCGCACAGCAGCCAGACTCCCCGGCAGCTCCCCGGGGGCCGAGAGAATGTTCCAAGACAGCTTGGAGTCATTAGGCACTCTCTGCTCACTGCTCGTGATGAAAGCTGGGTTTCAGGCCCGGGGGCCTCTCCTGCACCCGCCTTTCTCTCGTTCCCCCAAACAGCTGGCAAGCCTTGTGAGGAGAGGGGACAGGAATGTTGCTCAGCCCCCCAACATTGCTTCCATCCTCTGGATTGATTTTACTCTTCTCCCCCATGGTTCCTTCTCCCACTGCTCAATTTGACATGAGCCACTATGACTCTTGGAAGGCAATGAAAGGAAAGCCGGGTTCTGGTGTTGAGTCTGCTGTGTGACTTTGGACAGATCACAAAACCTCTCTGGGCATCTGTCTGTTTTGTTTGTCAGCAGGAACTCCTGGTCCCTGCCATTTCCCCCTACTTTGTGGAGATGAGGAAAGTGTTTCTGGAAAACACTGATGTGGGAAAACAGATGCTTGCCGAAGCTGGAACACATGTTATCTGGGAAGGTCAGGCCTTGGTCAGCTCAGAGAATGCTGAAGCACAGAACCAAATGAGCATTCAGGAGCATGCAGCAAACCCGCCTCACTCTAAAAGTGGGGAAACTGAGTCCCAGCCAGTGACGGAGGAAGCTGGGGTGGGAAGCTGGTCTGCTTTCCACTGCACCACCTTGCTATTTGATGACAACGTTGGGGCGCAGTGACTTACAGAGCGTTTGTGTGCCAGACCCTGGCCCTGGCCCTCTCCATGGGGCATGCCCACTACTCCTCGAGAGGTGGGTGTCAGCGGCATCCAGCAGGAGAGAGACTGGAGTGACGGGCTGGCTGTGCCCAAGTCTGCTTGCTTAAATGGTAGTTTTTTCTGGGCCCAGAAAACTTAAGAGGAAATCTATGTTATGCTGACATAGAGGGAAAGATTATCCTTCAGGACCGTGGTGTCCGTTGGGTGGGAGACAAGGTTAGAGATGTTTGCTGGGCCCCGAGGAGCACGTCCAGCTTCTGGGCCCAGTGTGGCTGGGATGGGGCACGGAGGGGTGGGCACTCCTCCCACGTTCCCTTCTGGGCTTGCGCCAAGGGAGGGGTGGCACGGAGCAGGGGGCGAAGTCTCAGGTTCGCACTGGGTGTGAGGTCTCCACAGGAGGAGGTGCTTACACACAGGAGGAGCATGGACCAAGGGGTGTCAGCAGCTCAGGTCAGACTCCCGACACCACCACTCACCAACTGTGTGACCCTGGGCACGTGACAGCGTCTTTAAGCCTCAGTCTCGCTATCTGTAAAAACCAGTGTTCAACATTCACAATGGGAGGGTTTGAACTAACTCGCTGACGCAGTGGGCACTCAGCAAGCTGGGAGCGATGGTGGAGCCACCGAACAAAGGGCCGTGTGGGGTGTGGTCGGCTCAGCCTGGGGAGGGAACTTGATCTGTGCAGAGGCCGGCTGGGAATGGGCGCAGGGAGCAGGACTCCTCCAGTCTCCCCAGCACCCTCGCGGTCGGAGCTGGCAGCTGCACAGACATCTCTTGGCCGGGGCTCCTGGGGGCGCAGGCCCAGCCTCACTCAGGCCAGACGGGTCCTGGCAGAGACCCTGCTTTCTCCTGCGAACAACGTCGCTCTCCCAGCCAAGGGCAGCGAGAGGTGGGCCAGGGAGCTGACAGCGCCAGGGAGACTGCCTGGCTCCCGCCGGCCCTGCTCTGCCCTCCATGTTTGGGTATATCCCCAGTCTGCCGCCAAAGGCTTTGCCGTCTGTGAAGCGGGGATGGAGTTAGGCCTCCCCACTTCCTCGGCCTCTGGCTGGTCAGGCTCTCAGGAGTGGGGCACACAGCTCAGTTGGCTCTGCACCTTTGTCCTTGAGCTAAGGGACCCCGAGGGAGGCAGAACTGAGTCACCCTCCTTCTTCAGACAAGGCACCCAGCAAAGGGCTCTGGCCTCAGGGTCATTCCCAAGGTGCTGAGCAACCTGCTGCTCCCCGCACCCCATCTCAGAAGCTCTGAAGAAGAGAGCCCTCCAATATGGGCATGCGTGTGGGCATGTGTGTGCATGAGTGCGCGTGTGTGCATGCTTGTGTGTGTGCTCGTCTGAGTGTGTGCAGGAGCGTGTGTGTGTGTGCATGCGTGAGGAGGGGTCAGAGGGTTGGTGGCGCAGCAGCCGCCCAGGGTCACGGGTGAGCTGGCTTACTTGCCCTCCCCTTCCGTCGTCTTAGTCCCGGAGCCGGGCCCTCTTCTGAGTGCTGCGGTGACAGCGTGAACGAGAAAGACCCCATCTCTTCTCAGGGAACGCACATTCTGGTGACAGCAGCACACACGTCAACTGACAATGTGCTCTCAGAGAACCACGCACACTGGGAAGAAAATGCAATGATAACACGGGGGCTGTGAGGGGCGTGGTGAGTGCACCGTGCTCTTCTTCCTCCTCCTCTCTGATTTTTGGGGGCAGCAGGGAAGGAAACGTGAGGGCTGGGAGCAAGGAGGGTATGAGAGCACTTGGAGGTGGGGGCGAGGCCGGGTGAGGACCTGCGTGTCGACCAGGCCCGGGCCTGGTCAGTGCACCCAAGCGAGACGTCCACCGGACGGAGGGCAGGAGGCCACGGCCTTGGTCCTGGCAGCCCGTGTCCCTGCACCCCAGGCAGGGCGGCCATCCCTGACTCTCCTGACAGCCAGAGGGGTCCCTACCGTTCATCGCAGAGGCTGGTAGTTTGCTGCTGGGGAAAAAGGGAAGCAGAAAGAGGGAAAATTCCATTTAAACTCTTTTGGCCAAAGCACAAGTTTCCTTCCTCCCTTCCTTCCTTCCTCCCTTCCTTCCTTCCTCCCTCCCTCCCTCCCTCCCTCCTTTCCTCCCTCCCTCCCTCCCTCCTTCATTCCTTTCTTCCTTTCTTCCATCTTTCTTTCTCTCTTTCCTTTTCTTTTGAAGAGTAGAAAGACCCAGGGAATGTAAACAAAAGAGCTCCTCGCGTGAATCAGGCCGTCTTGTTCCCAAACCTCAGGAACAGTGTGTTTCCGAGAAGCTGGGATCTGAGCAAAGGGACAGGAGGAGCTGCAGGGCCAGCGGGGCCGGTGGCCCAGAGCTGGGGCGTGGGCAGGGCAGGAACCAGAGCTGGTCTGTGGGGTTCCTGGAGTCTCTGCAACAGCTGCCTCTTGGCGTCCAGATGTGTTACCAGAAGGAGGGTCCGAGAGGCCAGAGGCATGAGCTGAGGTCACGTGGAGCCAGGGCACCCTGTGGAGCTGATTTGCTCGACGGGTCTCAAAGAGCCTTGGTGTCTGCAGAGTCCTGGGCCCCCTCCGGGAAGGTCCCTCCGACCCCCAAATAACTCCTTCATTTGTACATTGATGCCCGAAGGACCCTCTAATCACTCAGCCCACTGAGGGTGTTGTTTCCTTCCAAAATGCAACCCCCAACAAGAGGCAAAGCCCCACCCATATCAGTCATTTACACTTTAATATAAATGAGCCATCTGGCCCTTTCCCAAGGGCAGGGTTTAAATATGAAGAAGAGAAAGAGCAAGAGAATGCTGGGTTTCAAAGAGAAAGGATGTCACGCTCAGGGGGGCCAGGGCTCATGTGAGAGGGACAGACCCAGATAAGGCGGGAGAGGAGCTGGAGAGAGCGTTCTCAGACTTCATGCTTCGGGGTAGGGCCAGCACCCCCCTGATAAAATCAAGGCTTTGCAAGGTCATGATAAACCAGAGTTCAGAAAGTCTATTTTCTCCCGAACGGTGAATTTTAAGAAGCATAGGTAACGTTTGTCAAGCACTGGCTGCCACCTGTGGTATTTTGTGTCACCCTCACGGCGCCTCTGTGGGGCCAGGATTACTCGCCCCATGTAGCCAAAGAGAGAATGGGGACTCAGGGAACCAGCTGGAGCGAGAGGAAGAGCTGGGGGTGGGGAGCACAGCTGCCAGCTTCCAGAGGGCTTGCCTTTTCTACCGCACCCCGCAGCCACCTGCAGTGTGCCGCAGGCCGTGTGCCGCACAGGTGGGGTGCACAGGTGGGCGGGTTCCAGGGCTCAGGGCGTGACTGCCCCTGCAAGGCTGGACACTCTAAGGCTGGAGATGGGAAGTGACTTGACCACGGTCCTAGAGCAAAATATCAGCCCTGGGTTGCCCCGCAGCCTGACCTCTGCCTGCATGGGTACAGCAAACCTGCTCCTGCCAGGGTCACCAATGACCTCTGAATGAATGAATGAACAAATGAATGGGAACCAAGGCCCAGGGAGGCTCCATGGCATGTCCGTGGGCACACACTTAGGATTCTCAGGGCAACCCTCAGACTCAGGCTGTCCCCAACCCACCCTGGCATTTGTGCAGCCCTGATTCTCCAAGCACGTTCCCATGTTTTGCCACATTTGAGTTCAGACCCTCCCTGGGAGTGACATGGGGGCCTGGCTTACTATCCCCATTTGTCACTGTGGCTCCGAGAGGTTATCCGTCTCATTAGCGGTAGAGCTGACGCTGTGACTCAGTGCCCCGTTCCAGTCACTCACACCAGGCAGCAGCTGGTCTCCGCACCCCTCCCCCCCACCACGCTTGGCCCATGGACCCACAGAGGTTCAGGAGGAGCCATGGAGACCCACCAGCTTCTCCCCACCGTGCCTCCCTCCCCAGCAGCCATCTCAGTGTGGCACGTCCAGACCTTCCCACTCCATAGTTGGCTCATTAAGGTACAGTAGGAGCAAAGTGGCCACAAGGGAGGGGCAGGTGGAGACTTTCCAGGAAGCAGGTGCTGGTGGGGAGGATCTTCTCCCATGTTTGTGACCAACCTTCAGTGGGGTGGAGGCCTAGAGGCACTTCCTTTCTGGGGTCTTGGTGCCTCCCTGTCTTCTGAATTATGGGAGCTCAGAGACAGAAATAAAGCAGCAGTTTCCAGCCTAGTGAGGGCAACCCTGGGCCGTTGCTTGCTGTAGCCCATACTGCTACTCTGTCACCCCAACATGCAATCAAGAGGCACCCACAGAGCAGCCACTGCGTAGCAGGCACTGTGCTGGGCCCCATGCGTCCGGGGAGGAAGAAGGCACCATACTGTCCTGGGTTAGTCTTAGGTTCCTAGCCAGACTGTCACATTGTCATCCTGACAGCAGGGACCTTCCATTTCTCCCAGCATCTTGCACCAGGGGTGGGCTGGCCTCGTGGGGAGGCCGGCACAGAGAGGATGGTGGTTAGACTGTGTTCATCCCCGTGGTTGAAGGGATTTGTCTCAGGCATCCTGGGTTCTTGCAGACGGGAGTCCAGAGCTCTTTGACGGTGGAAGTGTACCAGGAGAGGGTCTTGGAAGGAGGAGGGGTTCCTGGAAGGAAGAGACCAGGGAGGAGCTGAGTGTCTCCCTAGAGACGCAGTAGAGAGGTTAGGAGTGCGGGCTCCAGGGTCAGACAGACCGGCCTCAAACCACAGCCCCAAGCGGACAAGCTATGTGGACATAAGTGAGTTACTGAGTCTTGCTGAGCCTCAGCTCCTCATCTGTAAAATGGAGACAGTCAGAGGACCCGCCTGATAGGGCTGCTGTGAGCCTGAACTGAGCTAACATGCACAAGAGCTCGGTTCTGTGTCTGGCACACGCTGAGGGTGGGATAAGCAGAAGTTATTATTATTATTACTCCGTAGGAATGGAGGAAACACGCCAACTCCAATACTATCCTGGGATATCAAGGCTGGAGACACCCTCTAAAGCAGTTCTTCCCACACGGCCATTTGACAGAATGAAAGACTGAGGCCCAGATATGGGAAGTGACTTCCCTAAGGTCACATAGGTTTCTAATAAAATGCAAAGTTGGCGCCAAAGCCCAGTCTGCTGGCTACCCGATTGGTGCCCTTTCCACTCTCTTTTGCCAAGCTTGTCTGGTGGAGCAGACTCAAAGAAGCCCCTTAAATCCCTATCCCAGCCCTCCTTCTTCTCCAGCTCCTGCCATATGGGGAGATGGATGGGCTGTCCCCCAGCAAGCATCTCAGAACTGGTTCCACTCTGAGCCAACAGGTGCCTCTCCAGGCCCTGTAGCTGGGAATGACATCAGTGGGACACAAACATCAAAGAGCAGCAGGCCCCCCTCCCTTTAACCCTGGTTCCCACTCTTTCTCCAACTCCCTCCAGCCTATCTCACGGCTGTCTGCACTAGGTTCCCGGGGGCCTGGGGGAGCCAGAGGTTAATGATGATGGGTGAGGCAGTCAGCAGGCCTCCAGCACCTGAGAACAAGCTCCCCTCCCAAGACCAGGCTAGGGAAGCTGGCCCACAGCCTGGGGGTCCAATCGTAGGGCATTTGGCACCAGAGGGAGACAGGGGTGCAGATGGAACATCCCTGCTTGCATCCAGAGTCTTGTCTCTGGCTGAACCGTCTTCCTGTCTTGCCTTCCTGCCTCTCCTCCCCTGGCACCACTTCACGTCCATCAAAATCCCAGCACAGTGACACGGAGCTCACACATGTGGCCAGGGAGGGAGCAGGAGGAAGCCAAGTTATCATCGGGCTGGACCACAGGACATGGGGAAGTCAGCTCACTATTCTGGGGAGCCACCAGCCCTGAGTGCTAGCCCAAACTCTGCCCCACATTCCCTGTGTGACCTAGGGCAAGTCACAGCTCCACTCTGGGTGGTTTGTTCATCCATATTCTTTTAAAGGCTCTTCCAGTCTGATTTTCTTGTATTCTTTTATGCTGCCTGCCAGCAAGACTCAATTGATAACCAAATACTAAGTACTCATCAGGTGCTGTGCACCAGCTGAGTGCTTGGTGCTTTACTCTGGCCTTCTGGAAGGATAAGTGTATCTGTTAGCTATTGCCACAACAGTGCTGCATAACAAACACCCCCAAAACACAATAATCATTTATTTTTAGGGAAGTTGGCAGAGATTCAGCTCTGCCCTACACTACTTTTCATTGCGGGTCTGTGGGTCAGCTGGGGAGGTTCTGCTCCTTGAATCTCTCATCCTCCTGGGGCAGGGGGGTGGCCAGGGCATGCTCCTCTCATGGCAGTGACAGAAGTGTAAGAGGGAAGCAGAAACACATGAATCCCCCTAAGGAGCCGGTGCATTTTCACCTCTGCCCTAGGCCCTTGGCCAGAGCAAGTGACATGGCCTCTCCCCAAGTGAAGAGGCAGAGAAACACGCTCCACCGTGATGGAGCCATGGCAAGGCATGGCTGCTGAGAGGGGCGAAGAATTGGAGCCTCTCATCCAAGTCACCAACAGGATGACCCAGCCTCTTTCAGTAGGGAAGCTAAACTGTTCTTTTTTCCCCTGTCTCTATTGCACTAGAAAGGATTAGATATAAATATTTCCCTTCCCTTCCTCATTTGAGGACTGGAGATTTGAGTATGAAGCCCTCCCTGTCATCATGCAAAGGAATTTAGTTTCTCAGTTGCTGGGATGTTGAATGGGTCATTACGTGAAGGAGAGTAGAGAATAGGGTCTAAGAGCAGGATGGGGGTGGAGACAGATTCCCCCAGAATCTCCAGTGAGGCTGGGGGAGAGATATAAATGGGGGGAGGTATGGGACCTGAGTGTGGGAAGTGGCCAAGAAGAGTCAAGTGAGCTGGCCTGGCAAGAAACCCCACCGAAGAGCCGTGCTTGAGAGCCCGGGAGCCACACAGGCTCTGAGTCACCACCTGTCACCCAAGAGCAAGGAATTCCCGTGGTGTGTGCACAGGCCAGCACTAGCTGACCCGTGACTTCACCTTACCCCTTGTGAAATAATCATCAGGCAAGAGAAGCAGCCCCTTGGGCCACTGGACTTTGCTGAGCCCCATCTGATGACCATATGAAAATTCCCATCACCCCCCACCCCAGGTACCCATGAGCAGGTTGCTCCATCATTTGGGGGTCCAGAATAAGAGTACAAATGGGGTCCCACATACCATATGCCAGAAATTTTCTCCTCAACATCTGATCCAAGCTGGCAAACCTTTGTCTACAAGGTGCCTCTCCGTCCCCACCCACAGGCAGAGCCCAGGAAGGCAGAGGCACAGCCGTTGTCTGCTCAGAATCACTCCCCAGATAAGAAAACTAGCCTACATTCAGGAAGTGTTATTAAAGAAAAAAAAGGCACATTAAAAGAACATCCCAGTAGAGCAATGGAAGACATTCCACAGGGCATAAGTGATCACCAGAGTACCAGAGGACCAGCATTGAGAGAAGCATCCAGAATGTACGAGGATGGAGAAATGACTGTGCATTGAGTGAGTTCAGGCCAGTTCACCCCAATGTATTCAACATCTGCCATGTGCCAGGCTCTGTAACAGGCACCGGGGAGACAACGTTGAATGAGACGTGGTTTCTGCTCTTGAGGCGTTCACAATCTGAAAAGAAAGATCTGAGGAGGTTTCATGGGAGGAAGGGATTTCATCTACGTTTTAAAGAATAGGAAAAATTGGGATAGACAGAGGATAAGGTGGATGCTTTCCAGGCAGAAGAAAGAAACCCCTGGAAGGAGAGAGGAACTTCCTTCCACAGGAAACTGGCCTTGTAAGAGTTCCACAGGAGAGGGTGATGGATAGTCAAAAGGCGTGACTCTGTAACGGTGAATTTTGGTAAGTGTGGCAACTGGGGGAGAAAGGCCTGTCAGACACCCACCAAGTTGCCCACATCTGTACTCACCCTCCTCTTGGATGCTCAAGGCCCATCCTGATTTTAGTAGCCTAGAAAAGTTTTCCAGCAGCTTCTCAGATCCATGCCACGCTCTTTTCACATTTTCTCTTCTTAAGCCACGATTCTTTGCTTCTGGAAACATAATACCCCTTCTGAGAGAAGTGCTATGGTAACCTCGCCACAAATATGCTCCCGTCCCTGACTGTACTAATTAAAGGAAGGCACTGGTGGAAAAATGATTCAAAGGAAATGCAGTTTTATTATTTTTAAGTTAATCCACTTACTTGAGTGAGCTAACCACTAAGCATTCCACAGAGATGGTCTGTCAGGGAACTGCTGTAAGGGACTTACTGGGTGATTTGTTCGGTCATTAGACGTTTATTGCACAGCCACTATGGGGCAGAGGCTGGGGGGTGGTCAAGGCCAACCAAGTCCCAGGGTCTGTCCTCCAGGGGCTCAGTCTGGAGGGGGAGACAGAGACACAGCGACGATCATAAAGACAAGTGGCAGGTGTGGTAAGAGCGATGTGTATGAAGATCCCTGGAACACAGGAAAGGATAACCACACACGACTGGAGATTGGGGGAAGATTCCTACAGGGAGGAAAGGGGGACCCTCTACTCGGGTAGGACGAATAGATGCTGGCAGGAGAGAATCAGGGGGATGGGATAGAGTCTGCAGGGAGCATCTCAGGCAGGGCCCAGCATGCACAAATGCTCACAGGGGAGAAGCAGCAGGATGGCTAGGGAAACCAACCACAAACTGGTGCTGCTGGGGTGTAACATGAGTAGCAAGATTGGGGCTGGAGTACTCAGCAGGGCCAGACCCTGGGGACCTGTAAGCTGTGCTAAGAGTTTGGACTTCATCATACAAACAAGTGGGACGTTGCAAGATTCTAAGCAGGGGAGTGATACAGATAAATCTGTGTTTCAGGAAGAAAGAAGCAGTGTGGAGGATGCACTGGAAGCAGGCGATCAGCTGGGAGTAGACTGGGAGAGAGAGGCAGGGGCCTATCCTAGGAGGAAAAGAATGGAGAGGAGGGGATATATTTGAGAAATGCTTAGGGGACAGAATTAGTAGGACCTGGTGATTTATGGTTATAAGGAGAAGAGGGAGAGGGAGAATTCCAGAATGACAGCCAGGCTTACAGCTTGGGTTACAAAGTAGGTGGTAGTATCTTCAAATGAGATTGAGGATTCCGAGGGAAGGAGTTTAGGAAGAGAAAAAATAGGATCAATTTTGGATGTTGAGTTTAAGGAACTTGCGGGTGGGACATCCAGTACAGATGATCTGCAGGCAGGTGGATGTTTGATCTTGTCCCAGGGGAGGAAGATCTGAGCTAGAGACAAAGATCTGAGAGGTCTGAGCATTAGAAACCACAGAAGGGGATGGGATCACCCCTGTGTTCATCAGGATGCGTTAGGCTGCAGGGAACAGACTACCCACTTAACAGTGGCTAAGACGAATAAGGGCATTTGTTTATTTCACTTAGTAAGTTTGGAGATAGGTCCTGGGCTTCTTCATCACCTTGATATGTCATCGAGGACCCATATCTTTATAGATTTTAGCTCTGCCACCTCCATTCATCCAAGAGTGTGTGCCCTCCAATACCACAAAGACAGATGAGGTGCCTACAGGACTTGTAACCCCAGGGAAAGAGGGGAGAAAACAACTGGTTGGTAGATGTGATGCCTGCCTTTGGCTGTGTTTGGCAAGAGACAAGAAAGGGATAGGGCCAGGAAAGAACTGGCTGATTGACAAGCAGGAATGAGAGGGAATTAAATGTCCACTAATTAGTACTTGTCGGCTTGGAAGAGGCAACTGCTTCTTAACCCTAAATGGTAAAAGGTAAAATAGAGAAATGCTTTCAGTAAGAAAGGCTAATGAAAACTTACCCTGTGTAGACTTCTGCTTTGGGTTATGATGGAGTAACAGATACTGGACTAGCCCCTACCCACCATAAACTAGTAGAAAACTGGTTAAAATATATTAAACACGTGTTTTCAGACATTGGATAACCAGCAGAACAAGACTGTGATCCCTGAGGGAAGGAAAACAAATAAGATGAATGCTATGATCAACCTGACTTCTGCCTAGAGGTATTTACCAGACCACAGCCCTGGGAGGGGGAACCCAGGCAGAGTACAGAAGTGTCATTGTTTTGAGGAGACAGAGATAAGAATTCAGGGAACGGATGCAGCTGGAATTTGCAGAACAGAATACTAGAAGGAGGGAGCTATGCAGAGAACGAAACTCAGAAAATTGCATAGGAGTCCTTTTTGGGTCTTTTGCTAAATACTAAACCATGCATGCATATGATGAGTCTTCATAAGGTCAGACAAAGAACAAATACTAGAGAAAGACTAGTTATTGAGGAGTTGTAAGCTGACCAAATCTATGAACTCAACAGAGTTGAGAGATGTTCAAGTTCAGGCCAACCAAGGGGGAGAGAACTCACTGAGCACCCAGAGTATCTGGTGGAAACTTCAGAAAGACTATACCTTAGAAGTAGAGCTGAACTAGTAAGGCCGAGCATGAAGGCCCTCATAGACCTATCCTAACAAAGCTTAAAGACAGGGCTTGAAAGGATCAAGCTGATTGCCAAGTAAATTACCAAAACAAAACTCAACACTATTTAAAGAATGATAACAAAATTCAGCACTCAATAATGTAATATTTAAAATGCCCATCTCCCAATCAAAAATCACTAGATATGAGAGCAAAGAAATGACTTATAACCAAGAGGAAAAAAATCAGTCAATAGAAACCAATTCAGACATGACAGGTGTGATGGAATGAGCAGACAAGAATTTTAAGCAGCAGTTATAAGTAGATTCAAGAATTTAAAGGAAAACATGAATATAACGAGGAAAGAAATGGGACATATAAAGAACAACAGCAAATGGAACTTCAGAGTTGAAAAATACAGTGTGATAGTTAATTTTATGTGTTAACTTGACTGGGCCACAGGATTCCTAGATATCTTGCTAAATGTTATTTCTGAGTATGTCTATGAGGGTGTTCTAGAAGAGATTAGTATTTGAACTGATGGACTGAGTAAAGCAGATCACTCTCCCCAGTGTGGGTGGGCATCATCCAATCCATTGGGAACCCAAATAGCACAAAAAGACAAAAGAAGGTTGAATTCTCTCCCTCACCTGACTGTTTGAGCTGAGACATCAATCTTCTCCTGCTCTTGGACTGGGACTTACACCATCAGTGCTCCTGGTTCTCAGGCCACTGGTTTTCCCCAGCTTGTAGATGGCAGATCATGGGACTTCTCAGACTTCATAATTGCATGAGCCAATTCCTTATAATAAATCTCACTCTAGCTAGCTAGCTAGCTAGCTAGCTAGATAGATAGATAGATAGATAGAGGGATACAAGTATATATCTCCTATTGGTTCTGCTTCTCTGGAGAACTCTCACTAATATACATAGTATATAAAATAAAAAATTCACCAAATAGGCTAAATAGCAAATTAGACATGGCAGAAAAAAGATAAGTGAACCTGAAGACAGGATTAACAGAAGCAAAGAGAGAAAAAAAATCTGAGAAAACATTAACAGAGCTTCAATGACCTAATAGATAAATGGTCTTATATACGTGCAATTAGAGTCCCAGAAAAAGAGTTGGGGGGGGGAGTGGATATTTGAAAAAAATAGTGACAAAACATTTTCCAAATTTGATGAAAATTATAATCCCATAGATCCAAGAAACTCAATGAATTTCAACCAGGATAAGCACAAAGAAAACCACACCAAGGCGCATCACAATCAAATTGCTGAAAACAAATGACGAAGCAAAAAAACCCTAAGTGAAGCCAGAGAAAAATTTTAGCCTGTGGCAAGGATCAAATCTGTAGTGTGGCTGTCACACCCGTTGTTGAAAACTCTGAGTGGACTAAGAGGTGAATCTTGTCAACTGGACAAACTGACTCAAGGAACAGAGACTTGAAGGAGTGCTCACCCATCTAAGTCTGATGGACCCAACTTATCTGTGATTCGTTACCCCAAAACATAGTCCTGGAAGGAAGTGGGGGCCAATGGGAGCAAGAAAGGAAAACCATTCAGCAAATTTAAAAGGTATGTCTAAAATAAAAACTAGACTGTGTCTGTTGATACGTGGAGTCGTCCAGAATCAAATAGCTGAGAAGACCGCTATATCTTTAAGTAAGATGTACTGCCAAAAAAAATCACAATCCTGGACTTAAAAGGGCTATGACTGTTTGAGGTTTAGTTTTTCTTGGGCTTGCAAAATTCTACAGGCAGGAAACAGGCTGAGAAAACTGCTCAGCTCCCAGGGAGGGCATATCTTCTAGTGCTCACTATAGATGTGGCCAAGGAGGATAATGCAGGAAAATGCACTTCTCAGAGCAGGAGATGCTGTAGCTCCAAGCATCATGCTTCATAATGATGACACTTAAAAGCTGGAAGGCCAAAGGAGTCTCTCACTAATCTCCCTCTTTTTACAGGGCAAGAAACCGTCCTCAGAACACCCAGAAGACTCCTCCTCAGGTCCCAGGGGCCAGGGCTGGATCCTGTGCCCTTACCCCAGCTGCAACGGAGGCTGGTAAAGCAGGCACCTGGTAGTTTCAGCCTCGATTACGGGAGGTGGATTATGCCAGCAGGTGGGTAATAGGGGGTGTGGGACGACTATTGGATAGGCAACCCGTAGTTTTTGCCCCACCCGGGAGTGCTGTGAGTGAGCAATGAGGCCATCCAGAGCGAGACCCCAGAGACAACCAACATTCATGGAGCTCCATATAGAGTCAAGGAAAGGGAGCCTTTTAGTTTCTGAGTAACAAATTGCCCCAAAACTTAGCAGCTTAAAGGAACAAACATTTATTTTCTCACAATTTCTGAGGGTCAGGAACCTGGGAACAGCTTAGCTGGGTGGTTCTGTCTTAGGGTCTCTCACGAGGTTGCAGTCAAGCTGTCGGCTGGGGCTGCATTACCTAAAGCCTTGATTTGGGCTGGAGGATCCACTTCCAAGGAGGCTCACTCATATGGCTATTGGTTGGAGTCCTCAGTTCCTCACTGGCTTTTGGCTGGAAGCCTCAGCTCCTTGCCAAGTAGAACTCTCCACAGGCTGCCTGAGTGTCCTCAAGACATGGCAGCTGGCTTCTCCCAGAGTGAGTGACCCGAGAGAGAGCAGGAGAGAAAGACCAAAATAAAAGCTGTACTGTCTTTTCTAACCTAATCTCAGAAGTGACATACCATCACTTCAGCCATATTCTGTTGGTCACACTGTCCAGCCCTGGTGAAATGTGGGAGGTGACTATGCAAGGTAAGCTTCAGGAAGTGGGAATCCTTGGGGGCCATCTTGGAGACTGGCTACCACAGAGCCTTTGAAGGAGACAGAGAAAAAGATAGCAAGAGATATGAGGTGATATCACAGAGGCCAAGGGAGAGGGTTCCAGAAGAGAAGTGTTCAACAGTTTTCTATACAGCAGTAAGAACCAGTAGCTAAGGATTGAGAAATGTCCATTGGATTTGTCAATAACGGTCATTAGGAACATTAAGAGCAGCTTCAATTGACCCGTTTGCAGTGGACTGAGGTTTGAATGGGTGGTGCGCAATTGGAAAACAGCAGGTATGGACCACTTTTTCAAGAAGGTTGGATGAGAAGGGGGAAGGAAGATTTGGACAGAAGCTAGAGGAGGACATGGGAGGATTTTGTTTTTTGGGGATATGAGAGGGCTGAGTATATTTTTAGGCAGAGGAGAAGCAGCCAGTGGACTGGGGGAGGTGAAGATCCAGGATAGGGAAGGATGACTGATGGGGTAGCCTCTCAGAGGAGGCAGGAGAATTGGAGGTCAAAGACACAGGTGGGGTGGTTGGCTTTGAACAGAGAGACACCTCATACTCTGAGGCTGCGGTGAGGGAGGCAGGACGAGTCTGGCTGGCGCAAGACCTGAGGGTGAGGACACCTGGGAATTGAGAACTCAGACCTGATGGCCTCAATTTTCTCAGAAAGAGGAGGAGGCAAGGCGGCAGTGAGTGGAGAGTGAACAATGATGTCAGTTATCATGATGAGTGCTTGCATATGAAAGAAGGCTTGGAAACAGTCTGTTCTCATAGGCAGGGCAAGCCCTGCTCTTGCGATCTAATTGCACTTTCTCTCTCTCAGCACACTCATTTTTCATGGTTGTTGGTGCCTTCAGACAGCGCCTGTCTGAGTTACCACGAGGTACGGATGAGAGGGACTGAAATGGATGAGGGCGGGAGATACAGCTCTCAGTGGGTGTGAGGAATCACGACACCCCAGCGGGGCAGGACCCTCCGAGGTCTCATTGGACATCCCATCCATGGGTCTATCTCACCATCAAGGGTTCGTCCGTCCTCTGCTTCATCATCCCACCAGCTGGGAACTCACTATTTCTAAGGAGGGTCTTTCCATTTTCAGACAAATCTTTAGGTCTTTCCTTCAGCAGGGCTGAGGGCTGACTCCCCGTGTCCCTCAGGTCCTACAGGGAGTCCCAGAACAGGTGCTTCTCCCACCGGACTGCTCTTGGGAGTTGTTTCTCCTCTAGAATAAACGTCCCCTGTTTCTTCCACCCTACCTCATATAACAAGGTTTTCTGACCCCTCAGCAGAACTGCCTTCTCCTCCAGATTTCCTCCAAGAAAACAATGGTCCTCAAGATTCAGCTGTGAGCTGGCTCCATGGCTTTCTTTTGAGTGCCCAAAGTGCTTCGAAGAGTGCCAGGCTTGTGGGTAATTGATGGAAACTTCTTCAGTAATTGATGAACTATCTTCCCAGGATGGTTCAGTCAGACTGGCAGTCTTACAGGTTTTCTCATCATCCCTAAGCGTGATCAAATACTGTATTTCGGCATGCAGAAAGAGGTTCCAGGTTCTCATTTTGGCATTGTCTTTACAGGTCACCTAAACCTCTCTGAATTTCAGAGGAGACTTGACAACACCTCGGGTCAGTGTTTTGAACTATTATCCAGTGTTTTTCGCCTCTGGTATTTCCTCATTCTATACTTTGCCCCTTTCCTTCTCATCTCCACCCAAATTCTGTCCTGTGTCATTGTCTCAGGGGAGGGGTATGACCTCAGAGCAAGGCAAGGAGACTCCTGGCTTTGAGTTGAAAACTCTTGGGTCATAAGCCAACAGAAAGGGCCCACACTAGCAAAATTTGGAAGACAACATGAGGGAGAGCAATGATTCCATCCCTCGGATTTGAAGAGGAGGCTGCGTCTTAGGGGTCAGGGCGGGAAGCTGGGGAGGGAGTCAGGAGCCACAAGAGCGTAGACAGTAGTGCTTTCAGACAGGGACTCAGCGAGCAGAGGGGCCCGGGGTCCCATTACAAAAAGCCCTGGGAAATGACAAGACCCCAAGGAAGGGAAATGGCTTCATGGAATGTTCCAGCAGCAAGGTCTTAGCCAGCCTTGCAGAAATTTCCCAAACACAGCAGGATGGCCCTGAAGAATAAGAATCACCCTGCCATTCCCAAGAGCAGCACAAGGCTAGACAAGAAGAGAGATCAGCAAGGGGACAAAGGCCATCTCCTCCGCAACCTGCAGGGACAGGGAACAAGGACAAGCGTAGTGATGGGCATCACAAATAACGTTGAAGACCAGATACCTGGACACCATTTAAGCTTCCAGGAGATTAGATGCCACCATGGAAAAGGAGAGAACTCCGGATTGGCTGTGATTACACCTCTACTGCTGTGACAGGGTAAGGCATTGAAATAGACACGAAGGGCAAAGGATGGAGACGGCGCTGCCTCTGTCATACCTAGTTGGTGAACTAGAATTCATACTTATCGCACAATGTGGTTCCCGCCATTCCACTCCCCCACACCCCTACGCAAATGAGCAAGTCAGCTGGCAGGGCCCAGGATGAGCTGTGGTTCCACTGCCTTCGGCAGGAGAGGGCAGGAAAGAGTAAGGATGGAAGTGGGGGCCTCCCATAGTCATAAGATGTGTGGGTCACAGCCAAGGAATGAGGAGAGTAGCAGAAATCAGGGGCCAGTCGTGGCAAAGTGGGCGGGGGACAGGGCTGGCATGAGCCCCCAGAGGGGTGGAAGTTCTGCTGCACCGTCTCCAGGAGCGGAAGATAAGGTGTTCAGGGTGGGCCAGCTGGGCGAGGAGGAGAGAGAGCTCCGAGGTCAGGGGTGCTGGGACAGAGGGAAAGGCATGTGTGAGGGGCCAGGCTTCTTTTCCTCTTTATCCTCTGGCTGCTGCTTCTCCTGTGGCCTCTTCCCCCTCGGACGGTTTCTACCAGGTCACCCCAAAGCCCCCTCCCCCAGGAGCTGTTGAGGCCATGGGAACCCCGGGATATTCACATGGAGGCTGTTCCCATCAAGGGCCCCAGTCTCTTCCTACAGAACAGGAAGGCACTGCCCATCCCCTCCTTTTCCAGGGCCTTCCAGCCTGACCAACTGTGTCTGGCCTCATGCTGCCCTCACCCCCTACAGCCTGCACAGCGGGGCTGCAACCTGGGGGTCCAAAAGACCGCCCAACATCTGCTGCTGTGAGGAAGCAGCCAGATGGACATGCCTGGTGGAGGCTCCTTTGCATTTTCTGCCCTGGCTCCCCCTCCTCCACTCACAGGGGTGGGGGGAACCATGACTTCAGTTCCAGATCCTGCTCCCTTTCTCCTTTCCCTCTGTCTACCTTGCAGAGAGACAACTCAGGACCTCTGAGCATGGGCAAAGCTGACCAGGATGATGCCAGTGGCCCTTCCTGTTCATACCTCACACAATTTGTGATCTGGCCTTTGCAGACAGAGCCACTGGCTCACATGGCCTCTTTGGGGATCTAAGAAAGATGCCCCTCTGGGCTGAGCAGCCCCACGGTCTCACAACTTAAGTGGAGCATGGGTTGACTTTCAGCTTCTACTCAACCCTTGGGCCAGGCCCACTTGTTCAGTGAACAACCTGCCCAACCATACATGGCAGCTGTGACCACAGACATGTCTTATTTTGAGTCTCACAGGAAGCTTTGTGAAGCAGGCAGGGTGCCTCCTCCCTCATCCATTTTGATGAGGAGGAAACCGGGGCCCAGCGATGGGTCAAGGTCACACAGCAACTAAATAGGAGCACCAGTGCTCACCACATCCTCTGCACTTCCCGCCTCACTCTGTCAGTAGGAAACAGCCCATGGGACTAGTCCCCTAATTGCTGCTCTTTGGCTCCTAGCCAACCACTCATATCTAGATAAGGGACCCTGGACTCATCTGAATGTTCTGGGCCTTTCTGCTCCTACCTGTACTGTGAAATGCTTTTTTTCACCTGTCTGAGCTCATTTTCCTGCCTTAATAGGCAAAACATCCCGAACTGTTTTTGACACTGGAGAATCGTTCTGGGACCCTTAGTTAGCCCTGTGGGTATCGACATGCTGCTCAATGTGTCTGACCCCACGAGTCTCAGGGCATTTGGGGGTTGGGGGTGATTTGACCATACATTCATAGTAACAATTTGTTTTATTTTTCTCTTTCTTCTAAAAAGGATTTGAAATAAACACAAGTTAATTGAAAGATACATTTGGAGGCATAAACGAGGTCTTTCTGGGTTTCAGTGATGACTGACTTGGAGGCTCTGGGAAGGCCTGGAGCACCCTGTCTTTTAGTTCTTTTCAGTTCTTCAAGCTCCTCCTCCCTGGCCACGCCGGGCTGTCCCGCCTCTCAGCTCAAGCACAGAGTGAGCTCCTCTGCCAGATCACACTCTACGTGAAAATCGTCCCCCATCCTTTGCTCCCCACCCCACCCTCTCCAGATCCCTCCTGGCTCCTTGGGCTCCTGCATCATCAACTGAACTGGTCTTGCAGAACTCCACCCGAGGAGCCTTATCCACACCCGCACTTGCTTTAGTTGATGAGATTCTGCACTTCGAGCTGAGGCTGTAGTGGAATGAGCCTTTCGGGGGCCTTGGGAAGGGGTGAGTGTGTTTTTGCATGTGGGAGGGTCATGCATCATTGGAGAAGGGGGGAGCACTGTGTTATTAGCCTCTCACCTCCTGATATTCCCACCTTTGGTAGTCCCTTCTTAGATTGAATCAGGACCGAGCTGTGTGACAAAGCAGCAGAAGTGATAGTATGTGACTTCCAAGGGTACATTATAAGAGGCATTGCAGCCTCCACCGTGGTCTCTTGGATCCCTTGCACTGGGGGAAGCCAGCAGCCATGTCATGTAGATACTCAAGCAGCCTTGTGGAAACACCCACATGGAGAGGAACTAAGACCAGCCACTAAAAGCCATTGAGCCATTTTGGAAGCAGATCCTCAAGCCCCAGTCAAGCCTTCAGATGAGTATGGCCTCAAGCAACATCTGACTGCAACCTCACGAGAGACCCCAAGCTATCCCTGCCTAGCCAAGGCACTGCTGAATTCCTGAGCCACAGAAACTGTGTGAGATAATAGATGATTATTGTTGTTTTAAACCACTAAGTTGTGTATGATTTGTTATGCAGTATTTGATCACTAATACATCATTACTCACTATCAGAAGTTCCAATGTTTCTATCTCTCCTAAATGAAGCACAGAGATGTTGAGTGGTGGTCCCAAGCCACACAGCAGAGCTATCAAGCTTCCAAGAAATATTCAGTGTCTATGCTCCCAGACAGAGCTCCTGTATCTGCTCTACCCCTCTCACCTGCCTCTCTCCTCTCTGGGCCCTGTCTTCATTTAGCCCATGCTCCCACCCCACCATCGTCACCTCTTTTGGAAACAGACTTGTTCTTCCCCTCTTTTCAGCTCCTTTGTGCTCACAAACCAACCCCCTCAATGTGAAAATGGTAACCACCACCAGCTCATGATCGGATATGGCCAATTTGTGACAGATCCAGTTTGTAGCTATGATATTTGCCACTGGGTTCTCAGGTAGTCGGCTGGTTCAGAAACCACCATGATGCTGCGAGACGTACAATTCTCGGCTTTGCTGTGACCGTGTCAGTGGCTCAAAGAAAGGAAAGTCCTGGCCAAAAAAGCAAGAACTTAATTAAGGATAAGGGCCGTAATGTGACAGTAAAGTCTCAGTTTTGACAGTTAACTTCTTGAGTGTGATGTTTTCATAACCCCCTTGAGCCTTAGATGCGGAAAAACAGCCTAAGGAAGACGGGAGCAAAGATGCACCTGTGGCCTTGTGTCATTGCGTGTCTCTGCTCCACTGTTCCCTGGGCCCAGAAAGCCTGCCCCCGTCTCCCCGAGTGAAGTTCCCCACCATTGAAGGGTAACCGCGCCCCCCCCCCCCGTTGAATCCTACCATGCCCGCCCCCCCACACCCTCCTCCTCCACATTCTCAAAACCCAGGGCTCCAACTCCAGCTCTCACTTGCCCTTCTTTCTTCCAGCCTTGTGAAATAGCTGGTCTTTTTCTCACCCTACCTCCCCCACCTCTGAGCTCTTCAAGGAGCAGGCTTGCATCTAATTCACATCCGTGTGCACTGAGAGCCCCGCCAAACCTTGGCCTGGCAGGAGAAGGCGCTCGGTGACATCTGCTGAATTGGACACAATCAAAGCTACACAGCGGGAGAGTTGACACGTGGTCCCGTGGGTTATGAGATTCCATTAACTTGAATTCCACAAGAAGAACGTCTCTATTGGGTTAAACTTAGCTGGCTGGGACAGGCGGGCAGAGCAAACAGTATGTGGAATGGAAAATACACAGCAAAACTCTTCAGATTATTTAGCCATTTGAGGAAGGCCTTGAGTGGGAATTCGCAGCAAAGCCGTTCACATTCTCTTGGGAAACATTCCAACAGCCAGGCTTCATTTCCCCAGGGAGCCACCCGTAGCTCCCCCTGCGATGCCTTCGTTAGGGTGGACCTTGCCTGCTTTCTCTCTGCTCCCTTTGGAGCACCTCTTTCTTCAACAGTTCATAGTAATGATGGCCTGACAGTGTGAATTTGACCCATTATAGACAAACGGTTTTTCTTTTCAACAAGCCCCGTGTTTCAACGCCCCCAAGCCGAAGCATTTAGCAGAGAAACAGTTTCCTCATTGAAAGCCTGGGTTCTGATGAAACAGGAGCTTTTAGCCCAGGGTGGGCGGGGAGTGGAGGTAAGTCAAACACATGCTCTACGAGTTATGACACTTTGGGGGGCCAGTAACAGAAAACCCAACTCATCAGGCTTGAGCAAAAAGAGAATTATTGGAACATATTCCTGAAAAATCCAATATAGCTCTGGCTCTCAGGTGCAGCTTGTTCCAGGGTTTCAAATTGTTACTAGGAAGCAGTCTTGGTCCATTTCTCAGTCCTGCTCTTTTTTGATTGTCTTCATATTCAGGCTCCAGGTTGTGGTAAGATGGATGTCAGCAGCTCCAGGCTACACTCTCCCAGATTCAAACTCAGCAGAAAAGAAGAGCTTTTCCTCCTCCAATTATGGGAAACAGACCCTTGGCCCCAGCTGTCATTGGCCCAGATTGGGTCATGTGTCTATCCCTGAACCAATCAGTGAAGCCAAGAGAGTGGAACTGCACTAATTGGCTAGTCCTAGGTCACGTGGCACCACCAGGTCAACCACATGGTCCCATTCAAATCACATGGACAGAGAGTGAGAAGGACAGATTTTTCCCCAAAGGAAATCTGGGGTGCTGGTCCCAAAGGAGGGTAAAGAGATCATGAGCTGTGATAAAAACCAGTGTCCACCACCCAACTAAAGAGAGAATGGTGGGGCCGGCCCCGTGGCTTAGCGGTTAAGTGCGTGCGCTCCGCTACTTGCGACCCAGGTTCGGATCCTGGGCACACACCAACGCACCACTTGTCCGGCCATGCTGAGGCGGTATCCCACATACAGCAACTAGCAGGATGTGCAACTATGACATACAACTATCTACTGGGGCTTTGGGGAGAAAAAGGGAAAAAAAGGAGGAGGATTGGTAATAGACGTTACCTCAGGGCCGGTCTTCCTCAGCAAAAAGAGGAGGATTGGCATGGATGTTAGCTCAGGGCTGATCTTCCTCACAAAAAAAAAAAAGAGAGAGAGAGAGGGAAGGGCATTACCAGCAGCCTGGAATCCGTGCTCCCTGGGTGAACAGTTGGAGTCCTAAGAACATCCACACCTCTACATCAGTGTGAGGAATCACAAAACTTTTTGTGCTACAAAGTATTTAAATGTGTTTTTACCAATAAAGAGGTTGTGGGGTCCACAGCACCGTGAACCACGGGGACATTTGTTGGTTGCCTCCCAGGGCCCAGGTGCTCCTCCCAGGAGCCCTGCTTTCTATTTGGGGATAGCGATTCAGGAAGGGTGACCCTACCCTCCCTCCACAACAGGTGGGAGCCAGTTAGCACATCCCTCCTCCTGCCCACTAAGATTGGTCCACAGGGAGCATGTGACCTGAGCTAGTCCAGTTAGAATGAATCTCAAGACTTGTGCAGGTAATGCTAAGATAAGATGCTCTTTCTCTTTGGCAGAATATGAATGAGAAAGCATGTAGCCCTGGGAGCTATGGGAGCACAAGGGAAGTGAAGCAGAGGGTGCCATAGCAGAAGAAGCAGGGGTGAGGAGGGAGGGAGGGAGAGAAAGAGGAAAAGAAAGAGAGAGAGAGAGAGAGAGACGGGAAAGAGGGAAAGAGGGAAAGAGGGAGGGAGGGAGGGAGGGAAGGAAGTAACCGAGTCCTTGGTGACACTGGGGAACTCTAGCTCCAACAGCACTTGAAGGCAGAACTGCCTGTGGATTTTTCCATTATGTGAGTCAATATTTTCACTTTATTGTTCCAGCCAGTTTGGGTCAGACTTTCTATTACTTGCAACCCAAAGCATTCCGACTGATTCACTCAAAATATTTTTGAGCTGTTTCCAAGCCTGAGCAGTGGAAGTGTCTGTACAGGCATGTCTACCCCAGGTGTCATGACAGATAAAAGGGAGAGAGCTGCTCCCTTCAGAGTGCCTGGGAGGAGCGGCAGGTGTGCGAGAGGCAGACTTTCCTTTAGAGATCCAGTGCTCCCGGGCATCTGGGAGGATACTGGACATACTCTTTTAAGGCACTGTGGCCTGGCAAGAGGGTTAAGTTCCTCATTGGGCAGCTGTGTGCCTGCACCTCCAGGTGCCCCGTGGATAGAGTGGCTGGACTCAGAAGGGGGACGAAAGGGGAAGGGAGGAGGTTAGATGCAACCACTGAAATGCCCAAGTCCTGAAACTCCTTATCTCAGTGGCCATGTCGGTGACGGCAAGGAGTCAGGTGTGTGCTGGGTTGACAGCTCAGAGAGGAACTGGGCTGTTTTCATCAAAAGTCTGCCTCCAACAGTGCTAGCTTTAATCTTGGTATAGTGGAGGCTGGGGCCCATCCCCACAGAGCCCCTCCTGGGCAGAGGCACTGGCTCCCCCCGCCACGGGGGGTGTTGCTGCTGATGGCTCACACTTGGCTAAAGGGATCAGCCTCTCCCAAAGTCACGCTCCCTCCCTGGAGGTAGCCTGCGTCCTAGGACTGGAATGGGAGGGGGGAGGTGGGGTACAGAGACTGGCCCCTTTCAATTCAGGGCAACTCTGCAGGGCATCACAGTTCCCAGCTCTCCATGGAGTCAGCTGAGACCTCCTGCTGCTGCATTGCAGTTAAACATCTGCCTCTGCCCAGTCCTGCTGCCCTCGCTCCTCAGTATACCTCCTGCATGCAAATCTCTGTCTCAGAGTCCGTCTCCTGGGGGACCCAACCCAACAAAGGACACTAGGTGAGGTAGGTGGGTATCTACGTGGCATGATATTGGAGGCCTGATCCCAAATACTTCTTTCCCTGGGTTGATGGTAATAGTGCTGGGGAGAAAATGTAGTGGAAAAGCACAGGCATCTTGTTTGTGTCTTATTTAAAACAGAAATTTTTTCTTCTTAGAGAAGCCATATGTGCTCATTGTAGAAAAACTGGAAAATTCAGAATAGCCAAATTAATTAATTAATACCCCCAAATCCTTCCATGAGTAACGATGGTTCCTTGTGATTTGAATTGGAGAACATATATTGAGTCCTTTCTCTGCACTGGGCTGTTCGTACGTCCAACAACCCCCCGCCTCCTTACCCCCTTCCGCAGAACAGACGGCGGAGACTCAAGCGGTGGAGTGACTTCTAGGGTTACGCAGAAAGCGAAAGGTAGGGCCGGACAGAACCCGTGGTTTCTAACTCCAGATTCAGGTTTCCCCACCACGTCCCAGACCAACAAGTTGATGTCAGGGTTTCTGGATCGCGTGTTTCATGGGGCAGAGAGTGGCGTCCTTCTCATCCTGGCTCTGCCATTTGCTGGCTGGATGACCTTGGACAAGTATTTTGACCTGATGGGGCCACAGCGTAGGGAGCGCAACGTGTGGCTGATTATAGATAAATGGGTAGGGTTAGCGAGCGCAGTGGCTCTGGCTGCCAGCAGGGGGCACCACTGAGAAGAAAAAAAAAAAACTAAAAGGAGGGAAGCGGGACCCTACCCCGCTACCCAGGCAAAGACCGCACTCCCACTGTAGAGCCCCCAAAGGCCCCCCAGGGGCACTGGGATGGGTGCTCCTGGGGCTGCGGGAGCCAGAACCCTGTCAGGGTGGAGCCCGGAGCTGGAACCTCTGTGCCCGTGTAAGAGGCTTCATTTATCTTTCTTAGGTTCTCTTTGGCTAAGGGAGACGACAGGAGAATGTTTTACTTTCTTTTTTTAAAGAAAATTTTCCATTGTGGAAATGGCATGTGTTTATTTTTAAAAATCCAGCCACAGGGATCTGTAATTTCTGGGGGAGGGAGACGGCTGAAGGGCCAGTACCGACCCACCCGTATTAAAGTCAGGTCTGGGATTCTTTAGCCACTGGATTCTTCCCTCCTAGGCCTCTCTCCTCTTAGCAGAACAGAAATCTTGCTCGTGGATGAGAAGGAGAATGACAAAGAAAAGGACTGAAGTCCCGGGAATTAAAATACCATTTAGAATAACTGGCTGACATCTGCTGAGGTCTTCCTGTGGGCCAGGCACTGGACCAGGAGCTTTACACGTTGAATGTTCCTACTAACCCTGGGAAATACGAAGTATTATCTACACTTTATGAGGGAGAAAATTGAGTCTCAGGGAAATAGCTACCACCCCAGCGTGGTGAGGCGAGAATCACATACAGGCCTGTCTGACCTACAGTCTTATGCCTGAGTCAGAAACAGAGAGCTCACTACTGCAGGCAAGAGCCCTCTGTTTGGGAGAAGGAACTGAATCCCAAGGAAGAGGAGGGGCCTCTCCAGTAACCCAGCTCTCCTCTGCCAGCACGTCTCCTGACCTGGGGAATGGCAGGACCAGTCAGCTCTCTAAAGCAAGTAGCCTCTGCCATGGCACCCACGGAAGCTCACTTCCTCCCCTTTGGCCTCAGGCCCTCCCTCTGGAAAATGCCTTCTTGGGTAGAAGGGGGTGACAGGGGAGGCACCTGGGGAAGGGATGGGATCAGAAGCATTGCTGCAGGGGGAGGCAGTTCCACCCTGAGCACATTCCCAGTGGGGTATGATGAGTCAGGGGGTGGGACCCAGAGCCCAGATCCCCTGGCTTCCCAGCCTCCCTTCCTAACAGTGTGACCTTGGGTAAGTTACATAACCTCTCTCTACCTCAGTTTCCTCATCTGTTAAATGGGGAATAGAAATACCTACAGTTGTGAGGATTTCATCACACAAGACGATGTATATAAAGCACTTAGGACAGTCCTTGGCACATAGTATACACTTAACAAAAATTGTTATTTTTGTTGCTGTTATTCTCCACGAGTAACTCATTTTCACCAAGTAAAGCATGATGAACAAATAGCACGGATGTACATAGTTAACGTGTAAGTGGTCAGACATGAGATGCAGTGATTTTTATGATTGCTGTCCCACCCCAGCTTCATCTTGCCTGATGTTTGAACCCCTGGAGGCATTTGGAATTCTCAAAAGGACCTGATGAGGTTAGGGATGCTGGGTCTTTCTGTTCCAGAAGGCTCCAATATAGTTAGGAAGTTCTATGGGGTAGCATCTGTGACCCTCCTCTCCAGGTCCAGGTTCAGCTAGGATTTATCCAGCTAAGAAACAGGACAGCACCTGACATTCTGGAAGAATCTGTTCTCCCCTGCCTGTCCTTTTTTATGGTCCTTTCGGGCCTATGTTTCTAAGACATATACCCAGATTAGGCAGGTAAAACCTTAGCATCTTCACCATGATCATCATGATCGATCACGTGATCACTGCCATCACCACCAGTATCATTCCCGTCAATGTCGCCATCTAATCTAAACCATGGTCACTACCTACCACCTCTGTTATTGGCAGCTCCATCCCATCATAATAACCATCTCTATCACTGATGTTGTCTTTACCATTTTCATTTTCATCTCTACTATCATGACCTTCAGGGTCCCTCTCACATGATCATCTTTACACCTCCATGATCACCTTCTGCTCATGGTTAGTCAGAACCCTTTGGTAGCAAGTGACAGAAACCCAAGTCAACTAGCTTAAGAAATAAAAGAGAGATGGGAGTTTATGGTTCACACACCCAAACTGGAAAGGGCAAGACCATCCTAGGCATGACTGTACCCAAGGGACTCAAACACCCAAACACCAAAAGGATGCTTGCTTTCTCTCCATCTCTTATCTCTGCTTCTCTCTGCTGTTCATTTAATATTTTCCTTCTGTAAATAGACCTCTGTCTCCATGAGCCAGGGATTTACATCCTGGCTGCATAGTGACCCCAAAGCAAAAGAATTTCCATCTCCCAAGTTCAGATTGAAAAATCCCAAGGGAAGTCCCTGATTGGTGTAGCTTGGTCACCTTTTGGGCCCATCACAATGGCTAGATATGTGTGTTCTTGTGATTGGCCCAGCTTGGTCATGTGCCAAGCACAGGCATGGCAACTGGGAAAAACTTGGTGAGCAGGTGGGTACCCAAGTTTCTATCTGCATTCACCCATCACATCTACTACCACCACCACCATCACCACCACCACCACCACCCTTGTCATCACCACCACCACCACTACCGCTACCACTATCACCACCACCACCATCACTACCAGTATCACCACCACCACCATCACCACCACCACCACCCTCGTCATCACCACCACCACCACCATCACCGCTACCACTATCACCACCACCACCATCACCACTACCATCACCACCATCACCACCACCACCACCCTCGTCATCACCACCACCACCACCATCACCGCTACCACTATCACCACCACCACCATCACCACTACCATCACCACCATCACCACCACTATCACCAGCACCACCATCACCACCACCACCATGACCACCACCATCAACACCACCACCATCACGATCACCACCACCACCGCTACCACTATCACCACCACCACCATCAACACCAGTATCACCACCACCACCATCAACACCACCACCATCACCATCACCACCACCACCACCGCTACCACTATCACCACCACCCCATCACCACCACCGTCACCACTCTCACCATCACCGCCTCCACCACCACCATCACCACCACCACCTCCACCACCACCATCACCACTCTTTTCCTGAGAATCACAACATGCAGAGCCCTGAGCTTCACCTTTGGAACCTCAACAAATTTGAGTTTGATGAAGTCTCCAGCCCTTCAGGAATTTTCCGTCTCTGGGAAACAAGAAAGTTGACATGCTCAGAGGCTGGACTCCTAGTCCTTGGGCACAGGATGGAAGCAAAGAGGGAGGCTGTGGGGACAGAGTCCCGCACCTCTGCAGCGCTGGCCCTAATCCTTGGGCAGGACCAGCATGACAGCCGCGTGTGCCCAGCCCAGAGGGGGAGCCATTCTTTCAAATGCACAAATCTCCGAAGCCTGCCCAGCCCTCAGCACATCTGTCCCCCTCCCCCAGGGGGCTGGGGCTTGCTTTTGGCCCTGTGCCTCCTGCTCCTGCTCCATCTCCAAACAAACATCTGTTTCCAGATGTTGTCCCAGAACCTTATAAAGCTGAGGGAAGACTCCAGTTAATACATCTACAGCAGACCCAACCGTCGGCGGCGAGCTAATGTCGGGAACGGATCACTCGAGGAAAGCAAGACTCCTCATTTCCTGATGGGGGGGGGTGGATAGGAAAGACAAACAAAGCATTTCCCCCTCAACTTCAGAGATGACCTTAACAAGCCAACAGCCTTTAGGAAAAAGAGAATAAAAAGGCCTTTGTAATGAAGTTTGCAGGAACAAATGTTCCATGTGGTTCTGCTTTCACAGCTACTGCTGGGGAGGGAACTAGAGGCAGAAGAGCTCTGCGGGGAAGGCAAAGCCCCCTCTGGATTTAGTAGCCATCAGCCGCAGACCAGATATGGGGCTAGGCTCGAACCGGAGGCTGTGCAGTGCCTGGTAAGGAAGAGACTTGGCCCAGATCTGGCTCTGCCACGAGTATGCTGTGTGACCTTGGGCCACACTCAGACCTCTCTGTGCCCAATTTCTGCAGGTATCATATGCCAGTGGAGCGTTGGGGGATTTATAAAGGTTCTTCTGGGCAAGGGGTAGGGATTCTCCACAGTTCAAACCAGGAGAGCTGCTCCTAAGATGAGGCTTGAAGACTGAGCTTCATGGTCAAGACCGAGTTCCACAGTGGTGGGGGTGTGCAGAGGGCTGGGACAGGGGAGCATGCGGAGACACAACACCGTAACTTGCCGTTCCCAGGTGCTGGTAAACAGGGATCTGCTTCAGTAAACTAATTGTGCTCTTCATTACCCGTCTGTCATCAACCAAAAACATCTGTCTCTTAACCCGCAGCTGCGTGCCTTTTGACAGCTCTTCCCCTGCAAGCGGGAGCTCAAATCCTGGGCCTCTTCTCCGAGCATATGCTTGGGGCGCCCTTCCACCATCTCTGCGCTGAGGCCCAGATTCCAAGCCGTGTTTCCACGGGCTGACAGCTCGGAGGGTCTGCGTCTTACTCTCACCCCTCAGCTGATTGTTCTTCCTCCAAGAAGCTGCAAATCGGGCCCTAATGGATGCATTTGCTCGTGGTTTCTGACGTCTGGCTGCAGCATGACCATCACTGTCATCTCCTCTGGAGTTGGTACTTTATTAGAGCCTTGCACACATGATCTCATTTGAGTCTCTCAGCATTCCCCTGAGTAGGAATTAATATGCTCCTGCCCCTGGCAGGAGGCTGATATCCGGAGAGGTTAAGACGCTTACTGAAAGGCACACAGTTTGCAGATGGCGAGGCTGGAACTTAGAGTTTCTGGGTTTCAAAGATGGTGCTTTATTTCAACTCAACCTGAGTCAGCAAAATAGTTTCACCCCAAGTGCTAACCTCAGTAGGTTAATAATAGCTTCCTGCTTTGAGAAGCCTAAGTAGTGTGGTAGTGCGTGTGTGTGTGTGTGTGTGGTGGTGTGTGTAATGGTGTTCTGTAGTTGATTAGTGATGCCTGCCAATGGTGTTGGAATGGGAGTGTTGGCATGTATGTCAAAATGACCAGACCATCCCACCTGAGAAGAGAGGAATGGAAAGGACAGATAGTTGGGGCTGTTGAGGGTCAGGTGGTCACATGATACATCCTTGGCAAGGATGGATCACAAATGTTTGGAACTTCTGCTCTCTTCTCTCTGGATCCTGCCATGCTCTAGGGCCCTGCTCAGGACTCACCTCTTCCAGGAAGCATCCCAACTCCAGGTCTCCACCCATCTCCCCTTCTCCAAGTCTCGAGTCACTACTTATCTGCCTGTTTGTTTGGCCCTCAGCCCATGCTGCCTGGCACTGCTGCCCTCTTTCCTACACACATAGGCAGGGGCCCCATGGGACTGCAAGCTCTGTGAGCACCTCACTCTGGCCCCACTCCCACCAGGAGCTCAGTAATAGGTGTGGACTGACTGACGGATCAGTGACCTGCACCATTCCTCTTCTCGGCTGCAGGAACGCAGGGCCTGAGAGGAGGTTAAACTCTCATTTGGTCTCTGCTGCACGTCCGCAGTCTCTGCAGTTATTACAGAGGCGATGATGGTCTCACGTGGAGCACTGGCACAGCACTTAGCAGGCACCATCACATCCACTCCTCATGGTGGCCCTAGGAGATAGGAGTTGTTCTCCCCATATTTCGGGTGCAGAGAGGCTACATCATTTCCCCAAGGTCACATGGCTAGTTAACAGTGGAACCAGCCCCTGAAACCACTCAGAACAGCCTCCAAGTGAGCAGAAAACAGGTCCCAGGGCTGCCCTTGCCTGAGCTTGGAAGGAGGCCAGGTAGGAGGCTTCTGCTGAATTATTCTTGAACCACCATCAGAGCGATGTGGGCTCTTTGGGCCTCTAGCTGCTCCTAGGAGAGGCCATCCGGAAGAAGCTGGTTGGGGAAGGGTCTGGGCAGTAGGGTAGAGAGTTGGGCCTGGGCTTTGCTAACCACGATATCCCCAAATCCTACTTTTTAGGGTCAAATGATCCTGTAGATAGGTCCACTAGCCCACCCCACCAGGCATTCTTCCCGGGCCGAGATAGACGGTTACATCTATGGCTTCCAATGGAGCTCGCATCCTAGAACCACATTCTTCAGTAGTTCCCTCCCACGTGAATCTGGCCTTGGCCGTGTGACTTGTTTTGGCCAATGTGGCATTAACAAGTGTCACACAAGCAGAGACATCATAAGCACTTGCCACTGGGGCTTATCCTCTTGGAACTCTCCCTTTGAAAGCCAGCCACCATGCTGTAAAGAAGCTCGGAATGGACTGTGGGGTGATGAGAGGCCACCTAGAGTAACCCCTGGAAGATGAGAAGCCATCTTGAGTGTTCCAGCGCCAGCCAAGACCCCAGCCAAGCTTCCACAATGCAGCCGCAGGAGTGACCTCAGCCACGCTACTTGGAGCAGAAGAACCACTCTGCTGAGCCCTGTCAACTCACAGAATTGTGAGAAATAATAAATCATCCTGTTTAAGCCGCTAAGTTTGGGGGCAGTTTGTTATGCAGCTGTCGATGATGGAAATCCTGTCCCTGGTAACTGCCACTATCACCCCCAGACAGGGTTGGTGTTCTGACCACTCAGAAGCATGCACACGTTCATGTATACACATCTAGATCAAAGCAGATCATCCACATAGAGGTCAGCACACACTCCTTTCTGGGCACACATATGGGTGCACACCCGCACACACACTGGGAGTGACTTGCGGACAGCCCACTTGTGCTGTGGGGCAGCTCTGTCACCCACAGCATTTGCACTCCCCTGCATGTGCCTGCTTGTATGTGTGTGCAGAAATATGCACGATCTCATGTGGGGGGGGGGTCACACCCCTACACATGTGCACACAATTGCTCACGGCCTAAAACTGTAATCACCCAAACTCCTCCAAGCCCTTCAGCCTGCTGAAGAGTGTCCCCCAGCGTTTTCTTCAGCGTGGCCTCTGCACTTGGCTCTGCTCTCTACTAAATGAGCGAGTTTGTTTTGGCCCTGGTTAACAGGCTCCCAGGGCCTCCTGGGCAGGCTGGCCCTCCCCCGCACATCTGCAGCCCCTGCCCCCTGACCCTCATCCCCTGCTCTGCAGAGTCACAGCCAGTGACTGATTGGCGTGGCTGTGTGGGAAGGAAGTGGGGGCTCAGGGAAAGGCATTTCCAAATGTCTGATCTGCAGCTCCAAGCAGGAGCCTCAGGCTGGCCCCCAAAACCCCAGAGCGCTCTCCCCAGAGACACTGCCTGCTACCGTCCTCACACTTGGGGTAAATATTCAATTACAGAGCCTATAGAAAGACAAGACTGAGAGCTTGTGCCCAAGAGAATGCCTGCCTTGCACATCTTATCTCTACTCTGGGGTTAACCTCAGTTCGTGCTCACTGGGATCCCCATCTGGTGCAGGTCAGGGGCTCCCAACACCCAGCATAGGGGCACAGCCCCTTCAATGGCTCCCCTTCACCCTCAGGACAAAGTCCAAACCCCTCATCCTGCCCTGCTCGCCCACTTCAGCACAAGCCCCCACCCCTTTACCCTTGCCCTCCATATTTCAGCCACTCTGAACCACTCACAATTTCCCCAAAGCACCGTGCTCTTTCTCACCGCCAGGCCTTTGCACAGGCAGATTCCGCTGTTTGGCAAGCCCTCCCTGCACCCCTTTATCTGACTAACTCTGCTCATCCTTCAAGTCTCAACCCCCAAGCCCAGTAGGGGTTCCTCTTCTGTGCTCCCCAAGCACCTTCTGTGTCGTTCATTGCAGTTCTTACCCCTGTGGGTCCCCACCCCTAGCCTGCCTTGATCACGGCTGTGTCCCTGACACCAGCTCAGGTCCTGGCACTAGAACGTGCTCCATAAAGATTTGCTGAGTGGATGAATTTTTGAGCTGGGAAGGCCCTTATACATTCCAGATCTCTTTTCCCTTCCTTGTCTATCAATCCCTAAATCTTACATAAAAGGAAGTAGATGCACATGTTAAGTAATATAGCTGAGAGACAGTCAGAACTGGAATTCATCCATCCATTCATTCATTAGCTCACTCATTCATTCAACCCTCCACTTCTTGGGCATCTACCCTGTGCTGAGTGCTGAAGATACAGAGATGAACACAGCCTTCTCCTGCTCTCTAGAAACTCACAGCCTAGGGGAGGGGCTGACACAGGTCCTAGTTAGGACACGGTTTAGGCTACAAAAGACAAACCAGAATAACAGGGGCTCAAATGAGAGAGGCTACTCCTCATTCATATGAAAGTCTAGGCTTATCTGGCAACTCATTTCCGCGAAGCCACCAGGGGCCCAAGCCCCTTCTATCTTGTTGCTCACTACAGGTAAGAGTCAGAAGCAGAGCTGGGAAGAGGGGCTGTCATGCCAGTGATCACAAAGCCTGGGAGAGAAATAAGGAACACGGGATGTGCTGTGCACGGGGGACATTCTGGCAGGTCCCTGGGCCCGGCCTCCCTGGGTTAGGTTTCCCAGTTGTGGCCAGTACATGGGAAAGTTGCACCTGTTTAAATGCTAGGCATGGGGCCGGCAGCAGGAGCAGAGAAACCTGAAAGGGGGAACAGATCTGAAAGAAACTAAGGAGGTGGAATCTACAAGACTTGGTCCCAACTGATAAAGGAGGTGACGGTGAGGGAGAAGGCAGGCATGCAGGCTGAGCCACAAGATGATCCCAGTGCCACACACCAGGGGGAGGAAAGGGAGGCAGAGCCAGCGAAGCTGAGTGTGAAGTAGCATGGTGGGGGAGCTGCCAGGAAGCAGCTGGAGATGAGTGAGGAGTGTTGGGAGACGGGGCTGCGGGTTTGCGTGGGCAAGTCATCGTGATGGAAACTGGAGTTAGGAGGGACAAGTCTGCCCGGGGGAGTGCTCAGTGCAGTGAATTTCTACCTTGGCTGTACATCTCAATCCCTCGGGAGCTTCCATGAACAGGATGGGAACCTGGGCTTCCCTGTGCTCCTCACTCCCACCACAAAGAGATTCTGATTCTAAGACGGGGTGAGGCCCTATCTGTGACTCTGCACTCTTTTACTTGCAAGAGAAGAAACCCAACTTAAACTGGCTTGAGCAAAAATGACTCCTGTAATTGAAAAGCTCAGTCATGGATGAGCTTCAGGCATGGTTTGATCCAAGAGTTTAAATAATGCCTTCAGGACTCAGTCTCTCTTCACCTCTGCTTGCCTCTGCGTTGGCTTCATTCTCAGGCAAGATCTGTACCAACAGTGACAAGATGCCCCTTGCAGCCCCGGTTGATATTCTTTTAGAAAGCCCTTTGCAAAGAAATAGCTGTGCCTTCCCAATCACTCCAGCCTGATTCTCACTAGCCTGAACTGGGCCACATGCCCATCTCTGGCCCAATCACTGTAGCCAGGGGAGGTGGAGACCCTAATTGGTTAGATGAGTTCACATACCCTAGAGCCAGGTGTGGGGTCAACCCCATCAGAGCCACGTGGACTGAGAGTAAGAAGGTCCTCCAAAGGAAACTGAGTCCAGTTATGAGGAGAAGTGGGAATAGACTTGGGGCAGATAAAATGACAGGTGTCTGTGCTCCTGTGGCCTCCACAGGTGATTCTGATGAGCAGCCAGGTTAAGAGTTGTGGGCAGAATCGTCCAGCAGAAACCCGTGACAGAGTCCAAGAGATGTGACACCATTTTTGACATGGGGAGAGGAAGAGGAGTCTTCAGGGAGGACTGAAAATCAAGCCAGAGAGATGGGAGCAGACGGGGCTGTGGGATCTCAGGAGCTGGGATGGTGAGGGTTTCGGGAAGAGGGAAGTCGACACTGTCAAAGCCACAATGGAGAGGAAGAGAAGTGGGGTTTGCTGCATAAAACTGGGCTTGGAGCGAATGGCAGGATTTTAGGGTCCAGAGAACAGGTGAGTGGAGGGTGGACTTCCTGGCAGAGGGTCCAGGAGGAACAAATATGTGGAAGCAGAAAAACACAGAAAATACTTTAGGAACAGCACAGCCTGTGAGCATAGGGCATTTTTTCTTAGCTTTCCATCCTGGTACCCAGAATATCCATTTTTATCTAGGAGGGTAACCACGGCCACAGACCAAATTCAAACTCTTTGGGTTAGCGTTGCAAGCCCTCTCTCTTTTTGCTACAAACAAGAAATTCCTCCTGAGCCACAGGACCCCTGCCCTTCTTCCTGGGAAACCCTGAAGCACCTTCTTGTGGCCTTGACACTGTTTTGTGGATTTCCACTATTCTGCCTTACGTGGCAGTTGTTTCTGAATATACCTTGTCTTCCCTACTGGACTTAGAGCTCCTGGAAAGCAGGGTCCTTTCATCGCCATGTCCCAAGGTCCCAGCCCCCTCTTCTGCAGAAAGAGGGTTTGAGATAAGCCCAGTTACTATGTAACATCTGCCTGGGTGGGCAATGCTTAACCAGAAGGGAGAATTCCCCAGGGTAAGAATTTTAGACAGTGTGTGAAGAAGGGAAGGGACATCTGGGGATAGGCCACCACTCAGGCTAAGGCCTGCCTCCCACAAGCTGCTGCCCCAGGCTATCTGTTGTGGGAAAATGGATGCTGTGACTCATTTGCTTCTTCTTGGGATTGAAATTTCTTCCTGTTTCGCAACTGGGAGCCCAGAGATGGCTGTATCTTAGCTGGCACCAGCAGCCATGGTCTCCTAAAGGAGGAAGCAGATATCATTCATTGAGTGCCTACTGTACTCAATGTGCCAGGCACTGTATCAAGGACTTTACACGCATTACCTCATTAAGTTCTCCCAAGCTTGAGTTCTCCCAGTATATAAATGAGAAAACGGAGACTCAGAGATGTTAAGTAATTCCAAAATGGACAGAGCCATGATTTATACCAGGGCTTCTCTGACTCCAGAGGACCCGGGGAAGCCCCTGGTGTTGGGCCATGTCGTTTCTGATGCTGAGGTCAGGCTAGCCCCGCATCCTTGCCTTCAGTTCCCCATCACAGAGGATGCTCCAGCCCCAAACTTCTTAGGTTTCTCTGGCTTAGCATTTCTGAGGGTCCCTAAAGCCCTGAAAGGGAAAAGATCAGCTTGTGGAACAAGGAAGGAATGAAACTACCCCCCAGTTCAGTTCCTCCATTCCCTCTAGCCTGGGGTGTGGGGGAGGAAGCCCAATCAAAGTCCCTGAATCCCCTGGCAGGTACCTCTCAGTGCAGAAATTCTCCGGCGCCCCCTGGTGGTCCTCAACACCACCGTGTTCTCTCAGGGATGACTCTACAGCCCAATTGAGGCATCCCATCACAGGGGATGGGAAGCAGAGGCGCACTTCCCTAATGTCCGGCACCTAGCAAATGCTAGAGCTGGGACTGACCCAGAGCTCCTGGCCACCAGCCCTTTCCACAGCATCACTTTCTATCCCTGTAGTCCTCCACAGTAGCTGACTGACACAGCAGTCATTATTAGGACGTTTATTATTTATGATATAATACTATGTTGCTATGTGAATCTATTGAATGTGGCACACTATTATATATTAAGCCCAATCAGGTCAATATATAAAATGTGAAGTTGGCACACCCTGCTATTATAAAATAGAATCACAACCACACTCCTGTCGCCCCCGCCCCCATTTCACATTCCAAGGCCAGCCTTTTCTCCCTTGCCGGTGGTTCTGGGAAGTAGGCTTTCTCCATAAACTCAATCCCAGCACCTCATTTGCAGGAATGTCAAGAGACACAAGGAGATACAGTCTCTGGGGATACACATGTTACTTAAAGTGGGAGAAGTGACAAGAGAAGAGAGGAAGCTACAAAATGCCCTTCAGGCAGCTTTTCTCTGCTAGAGTGTGGGAAATGACAGCAGGAGGGAGCGGAGTCAGCCCTAAGGAAGGAGGATGGAGTGTGAGTGTGTGTGAGGATCGCCCACCTTTGACGGCTGGGATGGTTGGGCTGGTCTGACGGCAGTGGGATGGAATGGGTCTCAGATCAATGGCAGGCGAGAAGGGGAGGGATCCGCACCGGCCGGCAGCAGGGCTGATCTGCCTCTCAGATGCCCTGGAATAAACCCTTCTGCTCAGTTTTTATTCTGTACCTTGTGTCTTGGTCCTGAAAGAGAGAAAAGGGTGCCAGTTCTGCTGCCCCCTGGAGGGCTGACTTTTCGCCTCGGAGGAAAGATTCGGTTGCCGGAATGAACCACACCAAAGACGCTGGGGGAGCTGCAGGGCTCGGCGGTACCGAGCCCAAGGAGGAGCGGGTTCTAGGAGAAAGGGAGAGGATAGGACATGGGGGGGGTGGGGGGAAGCCGCAATGGCGGCCAAAGAGATTCAGATCCTCCTGCACAGGACGTAGAGATCCATCTAGATGCTCGACAATAACTCAGTCGGGCTCTTTGCAGGATCCCAAAGGCTGGCTTTGCCAACTTGTCAAAAAGCAGAGTGATGCCTGGCCCCGTGGCTCCGGTGGAAGAGGAAGAGGACTCTCGGTGTGAATCCGGAGAAAGGGAGAGAAGCGAAGCCCCGACCCCCTTCCTGCCTATAAATAACTCCAAGTGTCACTTCAAAGGGGACAGGGAGCGCGGGTGAGGGGCTCCCGGGGCCGGCGGGTTGGGGCAGCGGGCCCCGCACACCACGCCCCCCACCCCGGGCGAGTTTGCATAAATAAACAAACCCAAGCCGCCGGCCCCGCAGGAGGTGGAGGAGGAGAGAGGAGGAGGAGGAGGCAGGGGGCGGGAGAGATTAGTTTGGGAAGTAGCACGGATTGCTCATCCGATCCCTGCAGCCTCAGCTCGTGTGTCAAGTTACAGAGGCGCCGGAATCGGCCCTAGCGCTCCTCGGCAGCGGCCACGATCCACCTCTGCCCATGGGGCCCTCCATGTGCGCCCCTTCGCCCAGAGACTGAAACTGGCTCGCCCGGGGTACGCGAGACGCCAAGAAGGACGGACAGCGCAGAACCAACTCGAGGACTCTGCAGACACTTGAGGGCAAACACCGGGCGGAGAGAAGGACAGCCGGCCGGATTCCCCTAACTTTCATGGACTGGGAACGTACTTCGAAGTAACTTTTTTCTCACCTGGGTGTACCCCGATTACTGCTGGTTGTGCTTTTTCGGCTTTCCCCCTCCTGCTGCTAATTTTTCCATCCTTTTTGCCGGGAGCAAAGGAAAGGGACTTTTTCCAGCGACGCAAGCCCTTTCCTCCTGCCCCGCCGCTTGGATCGCGCCTTTGGGCAGCGGTTCTCGCCTTTATTTATTCTATTTATTTATTTATTGGTTCTCAAGAAGCCAGGGGATGGTAGCGGAGCGCCCCGGCAAAGCGGCAGCCGCCGGTGCCCGCGGCCCCGGAGAGTTGGGCACTCCCGGGACGGTGGCGCTGGCGGTGGCGCCGGCGGAGCGCTGCGCGCGGCTGCCGAGCCCGGGATCGTGCGGGCTGCTAGTTCTGGCCCTCTGCTCGCTGGCGCTCAGCCTGCTCGCCCACTTTCGGACCGCCGAGCTGCAGGCCCGGGTGCTGCGCCTGGAAGCGGAGCGTGGGGAACAGCAAATGGAGACGGCTATTTTGGGACGAGTCAACCAACTGCTGGATGAGGTCTGTGCTCTTTGTTGCTGATTTTTATCCCTCCCCGCGGCGCCCCCTCGCGCAGCCTCCAAACTCTCCACCAGCCTGTGCCCGCTGGCACTTGCTCTCCACGCCGCGCGGTGCGCCCCGGGGCTCGCACGAGTTGTCTGCGGGAGGGGTAGGGGACAGGGACAGACGCTGCCTTACCAGGGACTCGGAGGACCCGAGTGGCTTGCGCGGGACCCCTCAGCTCCCGCCTCTGGCAGGCGCCCCCACGTCCCGCGCTGGAAGCGCCCTGGGCGCGCCGGGCAGGTGGAGGAAGGCATGGCGCGCGGAGGTGCGCGGAGGCGGCCGGGCTCCCCCTTTCCCTCCCGACATCCCGCCAGGGCGTCGTGAGAGCCAGCGGCTCAGCGCCCACGCGGCGGGACGTGTGCCCGGCGGCTCCTGGCGGAGCCTTGCTGGGCCCCCGCGGCCCTCCCCATCCATCGCTCGAGGATCAGTGCTGCCTGACTTTTATTGCCACCTTCCTTTGGGAAGAGAATTGAGGGAGTGAATCATCCATGGGGCTGAGGGGGCCAGAGTGGGCATTTCTTTCAGGGGTTAGTGTCTTGGTCCCTGCCCACTGCCCCAGACCTCTAGGGCCCAGGTATGGGTCACCCTGCCTCTGCTGTCCTTGGACACGAATTAGCCCATGCTCTCCTGTTCTTAAGGCGGGTTTCTTATTCCCTGCCCCTTGTAATGGTCCCCAACATTTTGTGTCTGTGTGTCTTTCTGGGAAAAGGATGCTGAGCTTTTTCCCATTCCTGAAATATCCTTGAACACAAGTGAATTAAAAGCCACTAGTGTCTCTTAGCCATGGCAATCTTGGAAGCGCATGAAAAGACCCCACCCTCCCCAGGAAGGAGGGACATGCAGTCTCATTGGTGCCACCAGAGGAAAGGCTGGGCAATGAGAGCTTGAGGCCTGGTGACTTATGGGAATCTGGGCAGCACAGGGGATCCAGGGCCCAGATGAAGGGAGGGACCCACAGTGAGGGCTGCAGTCTGGGAAGAGGTCCTGGACCAGGGTGGCCATGGAACGTTTCCATGGGAAAAACTGGAAAAGGCCCTTTCAGGAAGAGGTGGTGTGGGACAGTGAAGAGCCCAGTGGTGGAGTCCAGCAGACCTGGGCTTTCTCCCCACTCTGCTACTTAGAAGCTGTGCAACCTGGGGCAGATACCCTAACCCTGTGAGCTTGCACAACGTTGATGATGATGGCGAGCGTTAGATCCCAGCTCTAACTGTGGTGGGTGCTGTGGCCGCTCTGGAATGATGCACCAGCTCCCTACAGCCAGGCTCCTCTCAGGTGCCTCTACCAGGCAGAGCTGCTCTCTGCCAAAGCAGCTCTTCAGGGTGGTCAAGGAGAGGGAGATCACAGGCCAGAGCAGAGAGGGCGGTCACCAGGCAAGCTTACTGGTGCTAGTGGTGACCCCATGACTGCTGCCATCAGCTCTTTCCCATGCCCTGCCAGGCCCCAGGGAATCCAGAGGGCTCTGTCAGATCATCCACGGTCCCCTGGGCCTGGGGTGGGGTAGGGGGGCCTCTAGGCTCAGCAGTGTGAGCAGGCAGCCTTTGCTGGCTGAGAGTGGGACTGACTGGGCTCTGGAGAGGGGTGAGGGCAGTGAGAGCTTCCCCAGGAATCTTGGGGGCCCTTGCTGCTGAGGGGCAAGCATCTGACCCTGGGAGTTTCACTTGGTTCCTCTTGCCCTCCTCTCCCCTTCCCAGCCCCTCCTGCTGGCCTGAGGGTGCCCCAGCCATTCCCAGATCCTTGCTTCCTCTGCTGAAGAGTAGCCAGGCCAAGTCTCATGGCCTCGGGACCTTGGGCTGACAGCCTGACCTGACAGGCTGATTCCTCCTCTCCAAACTGCAGCTTCATGTTTACCCTACGGTCTTCTAGACCTCTCATCTGCAGAGCACCTGAACTGATCCCCATTTTACAGATCGGGAACATAAGGCCCAGAGAGGGGCAATAGGTTACCCAGGGCCACATGGCTCGATCCAGGACTAGAACCTAAGTCCCCTGAATCCGCTTCCAGGGCTCTTTCCACCAGGTCCTGCCACCTTCCTTTGTTCTCATTCATTCATTCAGCAAATGTTTCCTGAAAGCCAGCTGTGGGTCAAGCATTGTGGGGGACACACTTCTGCCCTCCTAAACTTACAGGCAAATAGGACACAAAGAAGAAAATGGGCAGTGACTATGTCGTGTGAAAAATGCTACGATAGTGGAAGGAGAGGAGGCCTGGGGAATGTATTAACATGCAACATAGCCTGATGGCGGTGGCTTCCTGGGAAAATGATTTCCAAGCGAAGACTTAAAGGGTGAATAGGAGTTTTCCAGGCAAAAGGAGATGAGTGTCGGGGACTTGTTCTAAGGGGCAAAGGGACAGCTTCTGGAGGCTGGAAGCCAGAGGGAGGGGTTTGCCTTGGGAAACTGAAGGAAGTCCCGACCCTAGAGGGCTGGGAGGGTGGAGTGGGGGGAGGTCTGGCTGGAAAGAGACAGGTAGCCTAGGTCAAGAGGGCCTTAGAGACACTCAGATCTATGTCAGAGCAATGGGGAGCCATGGAAAGGTCTCGAGGGCAGTGATGTCCCTAGAATGGGAGCTTAAGGCAGAGCAGGGAGGCCAAACAAGAGGCTAGTGCAGGCCAGAGGGGACCCTGACCAAGACTGGGGGTGCAAGTGGGGACCGAGAGGAGTGAATGGAAATGGTGGCCGCTGTGGTGGGACCTCCGGTCAGTGGGGGAGGGCATTGGAGCCAGAGGGAAGGAGCTGGCCTGCGGGTGGTGGGGGTAGGTGGCCTAGTTTGCGTGAAGATGGCCCTGGGGGGCAGCCCCTGGGTGGGGCCTGCAGTCCAGGGGCTCATGGAGGGACTTTCTAAGGGTTGCACTGTCTAATATGGTAACCACTGGCCACATGTGACTCATTACATTTAAATTAATTAAAATTTTAGTCACACTAGCCACATTTCAAGTAAGTGCTCAATGGACACCTGTAGCTGGTGGCTACCATTTTGGACAGCACAGGTATAGAACATATACATCAGTGCAGAAAGTTCTATGGGGCAGGGCTGCGCTAGGAACAAACTGCTTCTGGGTCAGCAAAGGTGTCCCCGGAGCAACTTGAGGCCTTTCTTCCACCCTAGGCCCTTCCTTTCCTAGGCATGTTCCCTTCCCAGGTCTAGCAAAGGACAGAGGTGAGGAAGGGGTGAGGCAGAGAGGGGAGAACTGGGACCAGAGGAAGCCGGGGAGAAGAGAAGGCAGAGGAGAGAGGGGAGTGTTGTGTTATAGAGTTGTTCTATGAAATGATGCGCAGAGGGCTCCAGCTCTCAAGGGGCACACAGGCACCTCGTGAGCGTAGGGGCCCAAACCGGGATTCTAGCCACATGGCAAAGCCTTAGGCAAGCCACGCCACCCCTCAAACCTCAGCTTCCTCCTCTGTTAAGCCTCGGGGTTGCTGTGAGACTCAGGAGATGGCAGGTGGAGGAACGCAGTGAAAGGTACCCCACCAAAGGCCATGCTCGGGACCACAGGAGTGCTTCCGGAGGGCTCCCAGGGGCCTGGGGCAGGCAGTCCATCCTGGAGCAGGTGGGCGTGGGCCGCTCCCGGAAGCATGGAAGAAGGGCGCTGGGCAAGGCAGTCCTGGTGAGGGACACAGCCTGTGCAATGGCCTGGAGGCAGGAATCCAGGGGCATGTGCACAGCACACATCCCAGTGGGGAAAGCAGCATGCTGGGGGCCAGGACTGCGTCTGTGAGGCTGGAGGAGGAGGGAGCTGGTGGGGAAGGCCAGGCTGAGGGGATCCGGTGGGAGAGGAGCCTGGGATGAGGCAAGCCAGGGGCAGATGTGAGCAGAAGGCCCAGATCGGAGAGGCCAAGCTACTGGGAGGGGAGGGTCAGAGCCAGGGCAGGAGGGGGTGGGGAAGCCAGTTCGTGGGGAGCTGGGAGTGTGGCTTCCAGATCTCAGGCCCCAACTCCCCCCCATCTGTGCCTCTCTCCTGGTCTGGGACCCTTAATGAGCGCTCCAGCTGCCTGTTACTTGATTTGCTTGCCGTGTAGAAAGAAACTGGGATGTCCCAAATGGAGGAAATCAGATGTCACCTAAGGCTGGTGCAGTGAAAGAGAAGGGACGGGAATTTAAAATAGCCAAATCCCTTCTGCAGGCCGAGGGAGCCGGGGTGCCAGCCGCCACCCTCAAAGTGAGTGTTGGGGATCCCGGGCTGACACCCCATCCCTAACAACAAGAACAGCAGCAGCTCTAACAGGAATGTCTCATGTTTACAGGGCACATACGGTGACCAGTGCTGTGCATGTTCCCCCTTTCAACTCTCGTGGTTTCCCTAAGGGGCTGACACTGTCATTACCCCATTTTACAGATGAGAAGACAGATGTCGCTCTACCTCTTCTGCTATGTGTGATTCAATCCTTTGGGCGTTCAGGGCATTTTCCACCTCCAGGAATTCCCTGGGAGAGGAGAGGGCTGAAACTTCCAGGCTAAGATGTTGAGGAACCCCAGCAGACTCCCTCATCCCTAAAAATGATCATAACAACCATTGTACCAGGAATGTCTCACACTTATAGGGTGTGTACAGGGGCCTTCTGTTGGGTCCTTTCCAGAGGAGCACCTAGGGGAGAGATCAAAGCAGTGGCTGAAAGATTGGGGCCCTGGATGGGGTCCCCTGGGACTGAGGCGCTGGGATGAGGACGAGAGCAGGCTCTTAAAGGGAAAGTACATGTGTGGCGGGGGCGTGGCCCGTGTGGATCACAGCCTGGCCTCAGTAAAGGGACAGACCCTAGACCCAGGTGCCTCATACGCAGCCAGCACTCCACTGTGTCGACCCTAAAGCTGCTCCTCTTTTCACACAGGGAGTAAATGACTAGTCTTGTGGGGAGTTAACAGACGGAAGGTCCTCAGAGCCCCTCCAGGCCTGTCCCCACACTCTAAGGATGAGAAAACAGGCTGCACAACCAGGTCCTAGGGGAGCTGGAGGTAGGATCCCCATTTCCGGCGGGCATCTCTCCTCCACACCACACCTTCTCCTTTTCCTTAGACAATAGCTAGTGTCTGGTCAAGTGGTGGCAAAGATATGGCGTGCTGTGCTCCACTCCCCATTCCCTGGTCCTCAGCAGACATTGTTAATCAATTGCAGCACGCTTTCCCGTTGAGCTTACGTACAGCCTCAGAATCCTTTTCAACACTATTCCACGAAGCTACCACTAACTAGTGAGAATTGGTGTTCAAGGCAAAGAGCTACTTCATGACTCTAATTAAGTTAAAAAAAAAATACAGAGCAATATTTACTTCAGATAAAGCCAGGGAGGGTTGTTAAGGTTTAGCAGCTTCTCCAGTGGCCTTAAAACTGGCAGGTGGCACCCGAGCCGACAGAGGACCTCACTGAGCAGCAGCTCTCGTGGGAAGGTGGTGGGAAAAGGTCAAAGCATCTGAAAAAATGCCGTCTGCCTTAAGCATAGTTTCACAATTTGACACTCTCAGAAAGATGCCTTTTTCCCTTATTCCTGATCATTCTAGACTTGCCCCAATGCCCTCTGGAAAGCCTTCCCAACCACCCCCACCAACATGGGCTCTCTGTGCTCTGACTTCCGCAGAACTCCCTGGCCACACCAAACAACCAGCTCAGAGCAGGAGAATAGACAGACACGGCACGTGCTGACTTCTCCTACCCCAGAACCACGGCAGCCATTCCTAATCACTCAACACACTCCCCGCGAGCCAAGACAGGCCTCAGAATCCTTCTCAACACAGCGCTCCAGGCTGCCACTCCCCAGTCTGTTAGTCAGTCAATGCACATGATAAAATCTATTTGTCATCCACGGCTCAGCCTCAAACACACTGTGCGGTGTGCCCTCCTCTCTATTGCCTTGAAATGTCTTGTCTTTCCATGTGATCACGGGCAACTCCGTGGCAGGGATGGGGCCCACTGTTCTCCGGGTCTAGTCCGGAACTCTGCGTGTAGGCAGCCCTCACCAGTTAGTTGCTGCTTCAAGGTCCCCCTGCTGGAGGCTAGTGAAGCCATCGCAGTCAGCTGCAACCCAGACCCAGCTGCATGCTCAGCATTTGCTCAGGGGGCGTGCCCTGGAGAGGGGTGTGTTTCCCAGCAACCAGCAGAGGATGAAATGACCGATTCCTCCTAAGTCAGGGCTGCACCCTGCTCCTGGATGGGAGAGTGGAGACGGCTCAGGGTGATGTCTTCCCACCTGAGAGAGCAGCTGGGAGCACCCCTCCCCCTCTGTCCCCTGCTGCCCAGGGTCAGGAGCTTCATCTTCACCTGGCCAGGCTACCTGGTGTGTTTTTGATTGGGGCAAAACAATAAAGTGGGCAAGCCCACAGCATTTGATGACACGTGGACCTCTGCCATGTGACCTGAGCCTCAGTGTCCTGATCTGAAAAATGGGATGACAACACCCTCCTCACAGGGTTGTTGCAGGATTAAATGAAATCATCCAATTAATAAGAGCTGTAACCATTACCACCTCCCTCATCATCAGAGGAGACAAGATGGGGCTGTGCCATGTCCACAACTTTTATTAATAGCTAGTATTTATTGAGCACTGTTCAGAGAGCTTTGTGCCCCCAGAGGACATGTCTACCCCAAAAGGTTGTCGCAGGGCCTGGGATTCTGCCACCCAAGAGACTTCACACCTGCAGTCGCCCGTTTTGCTGCAGATGACCGTGAAGATGCCTCTTAAGCCATCGCTGTGAGGTCTTCTGCATCGGGTCAACCAAGGTGGCCTCTAGGGCAGGACAGGAAGGGTGAGCTGGGGACAGGGCTGCAGAAAGGGGGCTGGTTAAAGGGGCAGCAGCTGGGACTCTTTCAGGAACAGCCTCAGTCGACTTTCCTGTGAGCTGGCACTGGAGGTTTCCTGGGGGTAGGGGAGACCTGGTGCCATGGGACGTCAGAGGGTGGTCCTGTCACCTCCAGCCTCTCCCCACGCCATAGAATCAGAGTGTTGGAAGGGAGGGAGCTATGCACTATCCCTGGAATCCCCCACATCATCCCTGGTTCTCAGGCTTACACACCCTCAGTGATGGGGATCTCACTGCCGTTGGCAGCTAACTGTTCCCTGGTTGGGCAGCTCTGGCTGTAATGTCCTGTGTATTCTTTATCTTGTCAGAGCTCCAGACATCTCTACGCCTGCCATCCACCCCTCCAGCATGTCTTGAAAGCACCTCGATCTCAGTGTATCTAAACTGAGCAGACAGTCCGGCCCTCCCCAGCACCCCTTCCTCTGTGAATGCACTGGCCTCCGGCTGCACCCGCTCCAGGCCCACTGACCGCACCTTCTCAGCCTTCCACAGACCCGTCCTCTTCTCTCCATCACTGCCTGCCCTTCCCCACCCGAGCCACCCTCGGATCTCCCGGCCACAGCAGGAGCCTCCCATCTCACCCGCTCTCGTTCCCTCTGCCCTTCCCCTGTCATCATCCGCACAGCAGCCAGGGTGAGCTTTTAAAATCTCTAATATGACCACATTTCCCTGACTGCACCTCTTCAGTGACTTCCTAGTGCTCTCAGGCCGTCATGGCTGAGGGCACAGACTCTGGACCCAAATTGCTGGGTTCAAGTCCAATCCTGCTAATTACCGGCTATGTGACGTTGGGCAAGTTGTTTAACCTCTCTGTGCTTTGGGTTGTACTTCTGTAAAATGGGGGTGATGATAATAAGAGTATCTCCCTATTATGAGTGTAGTTGTTAGGATTTTAAAAAGTTAAAGCAAGTGCTTTGAGCAGTGCCTGGTGCTCCAGTAATAGGTACTGCAATCTCCTGGAAAGAGCCAAGCCCCAACATCGCAGGCATACAGAGGAGGGACCTGGGCTCTGAGCCAAGTTCGAATCCTGACTCTGCCCTTCTTGGCTGTGGAAGTTAACTCACCTCTGACTGTCTCAGTTTCCTCGTTTGTGATGGGTTGCTGTGAGTGCTGAATGAATTAATATATGCAAGACCCCGGCCTGGCTTATAAGAAGAACATTACTATCGGGTCTTGGCCATTTCCCCTGTCCCTGGGCCCCTCACCTGGTGAGTTGTGCTCATCCTCAGATCTCAGCCCAGCTCTCACTTCCCCATGATGAGCCACCAAGTCCACGCCCAGGACTGGCTCTCAGCACTTGGCCCTCCTGGCCATGGCTCTGATGCAGTGGGTGCCTTCCATGGATGTGGATGGTTCTTAGACTCTCATGTGCCCCTCGCTAGAGACTGAGCTCATGAGGGCAGCCTCCACGTCTGCTTTGCTGAAACGTGTGTCCCGGCACTGTGCAGGGCTCTGGCACACATAGATGCTCAGTACTCTTTGTGGAAGGGAGGGAGGAGGGAAGATGCTCCCGATTTCCATCCAGCACCCTCAGCCCCAGCCCCTCCCCGCTCCGTTGGAGGGGTCCCTGCTTCATCCTGCACCAGGTCCAGAGATGACCCCAGACCCCCTGAAACGCTTGAGGTCCTAGGCTTCATGCCAACCTGGCTCCCACCCACATCCACATAGTTCCAGGGCTCAGCTCCTTGACTCCCCTGAGGCAGCAGCAGGGCCTTAGGTTAGCTGGAAGGAAGGACTTCTCACATGAAGGCTGGAAAGCTTACACAGGGGCGTGCATCTCCTTCCCCTGACTTTTTCTGATCTCCAGAGCCTGGAGCAACATCTCTTTGTGGTCCTGGTGAAGCAGGGAGGCAGAGGGAGCCCATGGCATCTGGCGGACCCTGGGAGTCTGTGATCAGGCGCCAAGTCGCTTGCACAGAGCGCTGTCGGGGGAGGGAGAAGACAGCTCCTCAGACACCCCCATGGTACCCCTGCCCAGCCCCCAGCACACAGGAACCCCCCCAAGCAGACCAGGCGAGTGCAGCTCTGGTGGGTGTGGGTCGAGTGTCTCACTTTCCTCTTTGATTTCACCCCGCTGATCTGCCTGCACTCCGGGGCACGCAGCCGCACATGGCCTGTCCCCTCAACACAGCCCGTTTGTAGGGCCCACCCTCTCCTGCAGTCCCTGGGATTAGGCCCAGGAGCCAGCACTGCGCAGCCCAGGTCCTGCCTCTGTCTTTGCTTCTCACCAGAATGCCCTCCCTCCCCCATCTCCATCTGTCCAAATTTTGCTGAAGCCCAGGCCCAAGCCCACATCCTCCTGGGACCACAGGGATGGCTCCTGGGGGGCAGACCTAAAAGTAAGTAATTCAGTTCCAGTGTGGATCAGAGACAGCAGAGGAGGCCCTGCCCTCAAAGGGCTGGCTCAGTCTCCAACAGGGCACCGGCCCAGGAGCAGCTATGGCACAGGGTAATGAAAAGGACTCCAGCAGATGGGATCAAGCACCCACTCCGTGCCAGGCATTGTAATCAAACACTGGCGCACGGGCCAGAGCTTTGTCCAGTGTGGCCATTTCAATGGGCAACCTTCTTTCAACTTCTAGGTCTCAGGGTCGAAAGGCAGGGCTGCAGGGAGGACCCTCACTCACTCTCCCTCCTGCAGAAAGAGGGGTCTGAGTTTCCCAGGACAGGGAGGGGCACAGCAGGACACTTGAGCACAAGTCCACCTCAGTGCATGAGGCCAGGCCGGCGGAGGTCAGGCAGCCTTGCTGTGGCCGGTGAGAGGAGGCAGGCCCGGCACCAGCTCAAGAGCGAAGTGGCCTTCACCTGGCACAGCAGGTGCTCACCCTTCTTCACATCTGGACACCTCTTTGTTTTCTGATCTGATCTCATTTGATCCCCCCAGCCGTTCTGGCTGGTCCAGCGGATGACTAATATTATCCCCACTTTACAGATGAGAAATCTGAGGTCCAGAGGGGTTATATCCCGTGCTTAACACACAGTTAGTGGGAGAGCTGGGACTAGACCCCGAGGTCCTGGCACTCCCAAAGGTGGCCCAAGCCCATGTCCACACTGCTGAGCTCTGCAAGCAGTGGATGCTTCGCCAGAATTTGGGGGCCATCTGTGCTAACCCAAAATAGAGTCCCACCGCAGCCTCCAAGGGCAGAGGGTTCTAAGAGGAGTCATACACTAACAATATCAAATTTAATTATCAAATGACATTTTCCACCTCCAGCACTTAGCACAGTGCCTGGTATATACTGCTCAATAGGTATAGCTGTCAGTATTACTATTAATTCTCATTTAATAATTCTACCTGGTAAGTGCTTCACGGTTCCCAAGGCACCTTCCGCAGCAGCACTTAGGAGGTTGGTGTAGGGATGATACCCCCACTTTGCAGATTCTCCCCCAGGGTCATGAGCTGTGGGGTGCAGAGCTCACCGGCCTCCGCTCTGGCTCCCTCCCCCACAGCATGACTTGGCCCCCATGTATCATAGGCGCCCAGGTTGAGCCTGAGCCCTTCCAAAGCCCCGGGCTGAGCGCGGGGAGGGCGTGGCCCCTAAACCCAGGCGCTCTCTGGGGGAAGTGAGTAGCCGCTTGTGTTTTCCTTTGATCCTGATACAGGCATTTTAATAGCTGCGATGGTCAGGCAGCTGATGTTTCAGCTCTGGCCTTGCAGGGCATTCCGGGAGGCCCTGGCTCCGGCAGTGGCTAAGCAGGAAGGCTTCTCTGTCCAGGGCGGCTGGGGTCTACCCAGGGCCTCAGAAAGTTCTCCACCCACCCCTGGGCCTCAGCGAGGGACTTTCTGACCAGGGATCTCCAGCTCAGAGGCCTAAGGGGGCCAGGCTGGTGGCCTAAGTAGGTGACGCTGGCCAGGAGGAGGGGACTGCGGTGACCTGGGCAGCACATGCCCACCTCAGAGGGGCAGCCACCACTCAGCACCACCTGATCGGTACCACAGCCCAGTGTTGCCAGATCCTCCTGCTGTACAAGAGAGACCGGAAATCCAGACCTTACGTGAAATCTCCTGATCTGTAAGCAACCAGTACTTACTGAGCACCTACCGTATGCCAGGCCGTGTCCTGGGCACCGGGCATAGGGCGGTGAATAAAACTGACCAAAATACCCACGCCCTTGTGGAGCTTACATCTAGTGGTCGGGGGAGACCAGAAGCAAGACAAGAAAGGCAACAACCATGACAAACTCCACAGGGGGAAATGAAACAGGGAGGAGGGACAGTGAGTGTGTTGCGGGAGGGCACCAGGTGTGAGGAAGGCCTCGCTGCGAGTGAGCCAGTGCAAAGAACACCCGGGCAGAGAGGCCAGCAAGTGCAAAGGCCCCAAGGTGGGAGAAAGCCTGGCCTGTGCTGGAGCATCTAGGAGGCCCGTGAGGTCACCCTGGCTGCCATGTGGAGGATGGTCTGCGGGGCAAGGGCAGAGGCAGGGGGGTCCATCCAAAGGTTGTTGCAGTAATTGGGCCAGAGATGATGAGGCTTGGACTAGGTGGTCGTGGGGAAGGTGCGAGGGGGTCAGATCCTGGATGTGTCTGGAAGGTAGAGAACAGGAGTTGCTGGCTGAATGGGTGTGAGGGGAGAGGGAAACAGCATCACTGATGATCTCGAGGTTTCGGGCACCTGGCAAGATGGAGTCGCTGTTACCTGTGATGAGGAAGACGTGGGAGGGGCAGGTCTGTGTAGTGGGCACAGAGGATGAGGAGCCCAGTTTTGCTGGGCTAATGTTGGGATGCTGTCAGCGGAGATGTCAAGTAGGCAGAAGACATAAGACCAGCTTGGAGCCCCAAGGAGCCAGTGCAGAGAGCAAAGAGGCGAGACTGGGTCCTGCGGCTCTCCAACGTTTTGACATCAAAGAGACAGAAGGCACCAGCAAAGGAGACTGAGAAGGAGCACAGAGTGGTCGAGGGAAACTGGGAGGGTTCTGGGAGCCAAGTGAAGAAAGCGTGTCCCGGAGAAGGAGGAGCGAGCAAACGCTGTGACAGCAGAGGTGAAGCGGGCAGACTGTCCACTGGACTTAGCAACACAGAGGTCATCGGTGACCACAAGGAGAGCCGCTTGCAAGGGCAGAGGGAGGGTGAGAGAGGATAGGAGTGGTCCAGGAGACACGCTCCAGCAGGGAGTTTTTCTAGGATAAGAACTGAACAGGGTCAAGAGAGGAGTTCTCTTTTCCTTTTTTATCATGGGAGAACAATAGCTTGTTTGCATAATGATGACATCAGGGGCTGGCAAACCACAGCTAAACCCTGCCAGAAGCCTGTTTTTGTCAATTCGTTTTTATGGGACACAGCCATGCTTGTCGTGTTCTCGACGCATCTATGGCTGCTTTTCACCCGCTATAGTCGAGTTGTGTGGTTGTGACAGAGATCGTATGGCTCACACAGCTTAACATATTTACTAGCTGGCCCTTTACAGAAAACGTGTGCTGACCCTGGGGTAAGTGATCCAGTCCAGAGGAGGAATTCATGATGCGGGGCGGCGGGGGGCGGGGAGGACGACTTGCTGGAGTGGTGTCCTGGAGCGGTCGGGAGTGGGAAGACCCGGTGGAGGGTTGGCCTTACGGAGCACAGTCTGGCCATGCAAGAGGAGACAGTGTTCGGGCAGTCACAGACGGGCGGGTATGCATGGTGGCAGGAGCCTGTGGAAGGCCTCTTCTGCCAGCCTCTGTTTTCTCAAGGTCATCAGGTGACAGTGACGTTGAGGGTGGGGTGTGGGGGTTGTGGAGAGAGAAGGTGTGAGAACTACTAAGACAGGGAGAGGACGGATGAAGGAAACCCAGTATGCTTGCTGGGCTTTCATCTGAGATAAGGATCATGCTTTTGAGTGAGGCCAGTCGGGGGCGGGGGGGGGGGGCTTTCTCCAGCTTCATTCCGCTGCTTGGTGCCCGCGTGGGGTAGGTGGAAATGTTGGATCTACCAGGTTTGTGATTAGCCAAGAGATTGTGCTGTAGGAGAAGGCATCAAGGCAGCCGAGGGTATAGCCGGGGGTGATTGTGATCACTGACCACAGAATTTGAGCTGGGTTAGGAGGGAAGAGAAACATGGCGGGCGAGGGAGTAAAAAGTGGAAGGACCGGTGGAGTGAAGGTCTTGTGGACTGGAGGATCCCTGGGGTTGGGGTGTCAGAAGGTGAGCTGCAGACGCGGTCAGTGGGTGGGGTTGAAGCCCAGACTCTGGAAGGGTTGCGGTGATGTCGCAATTTAATACGTTTCTAAAATAAACACTGGGCGGGCCAAGAAGACACACCACGCTCTGAATTTAGCCAGTGTCCCACCTCTGCATCCCTGGTGCCTTTGCCTCTCAGATGTTTCCTTCCCCTCCTGCTGGATGCTCCTGGCTGCCAGATCCCCCTTCTCACCCAGGCCTCTCTCCTGAACAGCAGAGCCACATGTGCCCTGCCCGCCTGGACCTTCCACTAACTCAGCTTCTCCCCAACCAAACTCGTCCTCTGCCCACAAACCTGCTCTTGCCCCTGTCCTGTCTCCATGGGGGCACCTCAGCTGCCCGCGGCAGAGCCCAGGCCCTACCCCACCCCAAGACCATTCTGTGCCCCGTCCATTCCTGTCCTGCATGTCCCTTCCCGTCGTCATGCTGCCGTGTGGGAGCCCAGACCACCAGCGTCTCTGGGTTGGATGGATGACAGTGATAGCCTCGAGAGGAACCTCAGCTTCCAACCTTCTTCCTGCCCCGGTCTGTCCCTAACATGCCGCTGGAGGGCCCTTCTACAAGCCAGATTTGACCATGTGTCTCCTCTGCTTCAGACCCTTAGACGGCCCCTCCATGCTAGACCCCTTACCTGGGCATGTAGGCCCCCATCTCCCGTTCAGCACTCAAAGCCTGTGGTCACCTGGACACATCTCAACACGCTTCTCCCACACGAGGCTCAAACCCCTTTGCTGATGGGGATTGTGTTTTGTGCTCTGTTTTGCACAGTCTCACAATTGGTAGGAGCTCCTTGAATATTAAATTGATTGAACAAAAGTGCTGAACTTGGAGGTGAAGGACCTGGAATTGAAGCCCTCTGTGGTGTACTTGTTCAAATCAATTCCCATTCTCTCTCTGAGTCTTAGCTTCCCTGATTATAAGATGGGCTGATTTCTGGCCTGCCTGTTGCAGAGGGCAGTGGTGAGGGTCGGGTGAAGGCTCAGGAAACATGAAAATCACTTCTCAGTCTGTCTTATGTCAGGTTCCCAAGGGAACAGCCTCCGAGTTGGAGGTTTGTGAGCATGAGGCTTCTTGGGGTCAACATTGGAGGGGGTAAGGGAAGCAGGGTTGGGGAGAGGGAGGAGTCGAGCTGCCATGTAGTCAGGACAGAGGCCTCAGCTGGTCCTGCAGGGGCTCTGCAGCTGGGTTGGCCCTCAGAGTCATCCTGAATTGAGGCAAAGGGGCTGAGTATCCATATCTCTGAGTAATTGTACCTGTGTTGCCTGAGGCAGTGGGCGTGACCCTGGTCGTGGCAGGTCTCTTCAGCTGAGAGCAGTTCCCGGGGAGAGACTGGGCCGTCAGCAGCCAACACAGAGCAGCTAAGATGAGTGGCCTGATCCTGAAAGGGGGTCCTGGATGGCACACCGCAACATCCATACTAGCTCTAGAGTTTTATGGCTGTCAATAAGCCATGGAAATGTCAGGGATCTGTGGCGTTCTAAATTCACAGTCTGCCAGGCCCTAATGTTGTGCCCTCCCACCACATTCCCATCCCTCCCTGCTCACACACGTCATTCCAGCCACACTGGCCCCTTCTGCTTCCTCAAACATTCCACACACAGTCCTGTCTCCAGGCCTTTGCCTCTGCTGTTCCCTCTGCCTGGAACACACTTCCTCCAGATCCTCTGCCCAGCTCATTTCCTTTCTTCCGCCAGCTCTCTGCTCAAACATCCCCTCCACAAAGAGACCTTCCTGGACCCCCAAGTGTAAAATACCACCTTCCATCACTCTCCATCTCCTTACCCTGCTTTCTTTTTCTGTCCAGCACTTTTCACTGCCTGACGTATGTAGTCACTTGTTTCTCTCTTAGTTGTCTGTCTCCAGCTCTGGAAGGTGAGCCCCAGGAGGGCAGGGGCCCTGTTCGTCTTGTGCTGCATTCTCCACCTCCAGGGCCCAACCTGTGCTTGGCATCTTGCTGTTGTCAGAAGAGTGACAATCCTCATGGTTGCAACCTGTGGCCCAAATGGTGCAAACTCAGCTGGCCTTGGCGTGTCAGGCATTGAGTGGCTCTGTCATTTGGCAGACTTACGTCACACACTTAACTGTGTGCCACACACAGCCACAAGTCCCTTGAGGAGCCCACAGGTTACTGGTGGGGAGGGATGTGGGAGTAGGTATGTGTCCTCTCCCACAGGAAAGTGGTACCAGTGAGCCAGGCTCAGAGCTGGCCATCCCGGACCTTTCACCAGACTTTGTCCTGCGAGGTCATTTGCCTGCCCAGTGGCGGTTCTATGCCCACCTGTAGCCTGGCCTTTACATCCATCCATTGAATATTTGGGTGCCAGCCTCCCTTACTGAGTAAGGGGCTCCCCTTTGGGACATTCCTTCCTTCCTCCCCTCCTGTCTGCCTTGACCTTCTGCCTCCTTCTGCCCTCAGCACCACCCCCCCCCCATCTATTGCTGTACTCTCTCTCCCAGGGGCATTTGTACACACTTTCTCCAGCAGGATGGAGTGGACTTTGCATCAAAAAACCTGAGTTCTCGTCCTAGACCCACTGCATACTAGCTGTGTGCCCCTCAGCAAGTCACTCAGCCTCTCTGAGCCTCCATTTCCTTAAGTAGAAAACGAGATCACAGTTAAACCTACCTCAGAGTTAGACTGTGAAAAGTAGATGTGATTCTCTGTATACAAGCACCCAGCTCAGTCAGGACGCAGTGGGGGCTCAGCAGATATTAGTTCGATGGGAATCCTCCTGAAGCTTTCCTGACAACCACCCTCTCCACCACAACCCAGAGGTGACACCAAATCCTGTGACACCTCCCATGCAACTTCCTTTACCACTCCCGTGACCCACCCTGAGTGGCAGGATTACACACTAGGAGGAGACAGATGCTGGAGAAATGCTCGGGAGGGGCCAGCTGGCATCCTAACAGGTTCACACATCAGGGACTACAGTGCACTGGGCACAATCAACCACTGCCAGCCACGGTACAGGCCCAGGTGGCCAGATCTTCCAGTTTTTCAAGAGAAATTAGAAATGCAGATTTGCTTGTGAAATCAGCCACTCCAAAATATTGGCAACAAATTCAATGAAAAAAAAATCACCATGGGAACCAAATAAAATATATCGAAATGCCAATGTGGCCCTGAGGCTACCAGCTTCTAACTGCTGCACTGGCATCAGAGAGCAGGGGTTCAAATCCCAGCCCCGAGCCTTCCTCTGCCCTGACCTCGTCCAGGTTACACCTCCTGTCCAGGCTGTAGGCTCCTCACCTGTAACACGAGTGTGACAACAGCTAACGTTTACTGTGCGACCTCTGGGCTCAGGCTCCTTTCTTTCTATACATCAACCTTTTTGATCCTCTCGTTAACCCAGTGAGGTAGGGACTTGTATCAGCTCAGGGTCCGAGAACTGCGTATGAACCTGGCAGTGTGGCCCCAGTGGCATCTCTGCTAAGTCTGTGCGAGCGTGGCCGGGGTGGTCATGAGGACTGACTCACTGAGGGCAGGAGGGGTCTCAGGCTACTTGTGGCTGCTGCTTTGGAGCCTTCCAGATTGGCTTAGTGATTTGCAAGCTGGTAGGGAAGATGTTTGGTGGAGGGGCAGAGGGCCTGCCCAACCCCCTACTCCCCACCCCTGGCCAGGACTACCTGTGCCTGGCTCTGTGAGGGACACCAAAAGAACAGAAGTCACTGTCCCCGCCCCCAGGGTCCATCAGAGCCCAGACCTAGACAGGAAACAATTAGCAGAGACCCGAGAAAAGCAGGTCACCGTGCCCAGAAGTGTGGGGTACAGGAAGGCCCCAGCTGGTTTATAGGGGTCTGTGGTTGGGGTTAATTTCTTTAAGAGCACTGGAAAGATGTCAGACACCGCGATTACCTAGACAGGACCTTCTCCTTCTCCGTCTGCTTCTTATTATCCAGACGCCTGGTGGCCAGCCTTTGATCCGGACACAGTCCTCCTGCCAGCCCCCCAGCGCCCCTTCTCCGCCCCCTCCACCAGCCCACAGACGCTTTCCAAGATGTGCCATTTATGGCATCCTGTGACCTCTCTTCTCTGTCTCCTTGTGCAGAAATGGAAGCTCCACTCTCGGAGGCGCCGGGAGGCCCCGAAGACGTCTCCAGAGTGTCACTGCCCCCCAGGTAAGGAGCCCTGCGAACGGTGACTAGGACGGGGACACACCAGAGGCTCTCAGTGGTTGTGCTCCAGCCACACCCTGCTCAGGGCATTACTTTCCATTTGAAAGGTCAGAATGACAATATCTGTGATGTTTACCTTCATCTACTCAGTGATCGGCCCGCCCATCCCCCATTCATCATTCATCCACTCAGGCATTCATTCATTTATAACTCATCTATGGGCCTGACACTGTGCACACCAGGTGGTGAAATCAGATACGATAATGATTATGAAGCGTCATGCAGAGTCGAAGGGACGATAAACCCAGAAGGGCAGAGACCTGGCTCGTCCTGTTCACTATTGTGCCTCCCACTCCTGACACATAGTAGGTGTACAAAAGTGTTTGTTACCAAGTGAATGAATTACCCCAAACTGTAAAACCTTGCCTGCTCTAGCTAGGTGGCTTAGGGTGCTGTGCGTATTTGTGTATGTAGTGCGTATGGTAGCTAGGCTACGTGCATGCATGCGTGCACACACACACACACGCACACACTTGCATACAAGCTAAGGGTCACAAGCTGATGTGGTGTATAAGGTCAACCAGTATCATCTGGATTCAGATTCTACCTTGGCCATTTGCTGGCCCCATGTGCGCAGATCACTCCCGAGGACGCCTGTTCTAGTGCTCACCCCTCTGCTCCTCACCAGGTCTGTTCATCTAGTCACAGCTGTGTGCTGACTTCCCGCTCTGTGCAGGGCACTGTGCTGGGTGTGGGGTTCAATTGCATTCTCCTCAATTAATAATAATGAGAAGTCATAGCTCAGGAGGACTTTTGTAGGTTGCCAACCATTATTATTAGGCCATGAGATTGACAGATGAGCAAGTTTCACGATTCCCATGGGAAGCTGGAATGGGCTGTACTCCTTTGGCAGTGAGGAAGGGTGCTCCAAGAAAGGTTTGGGGGAGACAAGGTAACACTTCTGAGTAATCGCCGAGGCTTTGCCCTGCTCTGGGCCCCTGCCAACTCAGAGTGTGGCCCCTCAATATCCATTGTGGGCAGGTGGCATTCGCAGGACTCTCTGTGGGCCCTCTACTGGACACAGGAGCCAAAGGTCCTAGTAGCCCTCACCCAGGGTCCCCAAGCCAGGGAAGAGAGGCTGACAGATGTCGAGCATATGGGAAATGGAGGGATCACATTCTCCGGAGAGTCAGAGGGCTGAGGTGGGAGTCACAGTTCAGGGGTGCTGCCACGGAAGACGTGAGACCGTGACGGCATTCAGCTGGCCCCAGTCAGAAGAGGGTCGTCCGGGTTAATTAAAAGGGTGTCCAGAAACTCTGGGAAGCTCCCTCCCTCCCTCCCTCCCTCGGGGACCAGGAGATGGAGCCCAGGGATCTGGGAAAGCCATTGGGAAAAGAATGCCAAGGTTAATGAGATGAGATGAAGGCAAGGGTGGGGTGACAGGGCCTGGGCAGAGCAACTGTAGCATCAAGATTTCTAGGGCAGCCTGCATTTCAAATAATTGTGTCTGTTGTCCCCGTAACTCTTAGTCAATTGCAATTGTTTTTTGCTTAAAGCGTAGAATGCTGGTGAAGGGCAGGAGATTTGGAGCCACGGAAGATATAGGTTCTAGCTCTGACATTTACCGGCTGTGTGACCTTCAGGGAATTATTTAACCTCTCTCTGACTCAGTTGCCTTGTCTGAAAAATGGAAATAATATCCACCTTGCAGGTAGATGGGGGAGATTCGGTGAGATAATTGCGGAAAGCACTTGGCACCTTTCCTGATTCCTAGTAAGCACTGTTGTTCTTTTTTCCCCCTCAATTCCTCTCCCACTTTAAAAATGCACAGAAATCCTTAGCACACCCCATGTCCTGGCGCTGGGGGCAATGTGGGCTGCTCGTTTGTGGCAAGGCAGAGGATGGCCCTCCTCCGTTCCCTGCCTGATGGCCTTCACATGTTCTTCCCACTAGCGCAGTGCGTGCCTAACCCATGGGTATCAATTTTGTGCTCGGGAGAGACTAGGTCAGGTGGTCCTGGGATGCCGGGAGCTGGGAGAGGATGGAGCAGGAGGGAGGAAGGCTTTGGAAGAGTGCTTCAGCTCTCCTCACCTTCCTGGAATCTGTGTGAGACCAAGGCTCTTGGACGGGGAGAAGAAAGCTGTGAGGCAGCATGAAGGCCCAGAGGTGGTGGGGAGGAGGGACGCAGTGGGAGAAGGAAAGTTTTGACACAGGTCAGAGCAGGGGCTCCTGGGAACAGTGTCCCAAATGTTAGAGAATTCCCCAGAGGGCAGTTTGACCTGATGTATAGACCAGAACCAGGTGGGTAACACCAGGAGAATTTAGAGAGAAGACCCCAAATTGAGGCAAAATCGGAAGGAGACCCAGATGCTCTCCCAGCTTTTTGGAGAGTCAACAGAGAAGGACTGGAAAGGCTGCACAGAGGCGTCTCAGACGGTGGAACCACGCAGTGAAATGCATCTGCGGGGAGGGGCTGGGTCCTGCCGGGTCCCTGGACCTGCCCCCTCTGTCCAACCTGTGGCTTCTCACCCTGCAGTAAAGTTACCTCCTCTGCACGGAAGCCTGCGGGCCATGTGCCTGCCAACCTGCTCTGAGTAACAGCAGTTACTGCCACTGCCCCTCACTGAGCACCCAGTATGTGCCAGGCTAGTCCTGAGCACTTCATATGGAGGGGCGACCTTCCCCAGAACACTGGAAACAGGCAGAGTGGAGCTCTGACATTCTGCAATATTTGCAAATCTCCGAACTCGTAAGTAACACACCACTCTCGTTCTTGCACCTAAATGATGCATCTCGGGTTATTTCCTTAGGGTGAGAGTTTATAAACCACTTTATGAACCACTTCAAGGCTCCTGATACTTGTAGGAGGACTTACACAACTGTAAAGTGCTACACACGATGTCAGAGCGTTATTCATTTTTGTCTTGCCATCATCTGATATCGTGCCCCAAACATGGTAGATCCTCCATGAATGCTCAGTAAATTATCGTCAGTAATCATTCCTGAGCGATTCTTTCTCGTGTTCTCCATCGGCCCTCTGGTTGGTTTCTGACACCTCCCCCGCCTCCACACACCACACATCCCACCCCCCGCCCCACCCTGAGACTGCGCCTGATGCTGAAATCACCACTGTTGGGACGCAGCAAATAAACACGCTCTTCCCTCCCACTGTAGCCGCTGGGATCAGAGCCTAGAGCCTCAAACCCGTGCCTGCCTCCGGTTTGCCTCTGCGGCCGGCTGGGCTGAGGCCGGAGCCCTGTGGTGGGTGTGTTCTTCCTCGTGGCAGCCCTGGGCCCCTGGGCGGCATCCAGAGGGCTTGGGACACATAATCATGGGCAGAAAACCCACCTCCTTCCCTTCCTACTCTGACCTCGCCAGCATCCTCCCAGGATCCTCCCTGTCCCAAAATAGCCATCTACTGGCGGAGATCTGGCTGCATCCTGCTTCTGGGCTGCATGTGCTGTTTGCCAGGGGAGTGATGGGCCTGCAGGCCTGGGACGGGATGCCAAAGGTCGGGCCTCATTAGGAGGGTCAAGGTGGCCAGAAGTTCAGAGGAATAGGTGTGGGCCATTTGCAAAGCATATGGCCTGGTGGGACAGGAGAAGGGCCTTGGGAACAGATATAGAGACCGTGGGACTTACTAGGCCACTTGAGAAGAATACAAAGATCAGGGAAACTCTCCCATTCTTTGACCCTGTTCTTAGTAACAAATGAGGAGCAGGACAATATAGGCTCCAGCCAGCCAGGAAGCAGCTACTTCAGGCCCGCCATGCTGGGGCTGGGTGGGGCTGGCAGCGTGAGGGATGGTACGAGGTTGCGCACACAGAGGGAGCCGTGACCCGCTGAGCTGTCTGGGCCTCATCTCTAAGGTGATGAGTAGGCCAGAGTTGTGTATTGGCCACTAGACCAAGAGGTCTGGACTGCAATAGCGGGGACAAGGGGTCGATATGGCCAGGTTTGTGCCTTAGTGCCATAGCCAGCTCTGGTACAGAGGATGGATGAAGAGGAGAGAAGTTGCCTTCAGCCTGGCTAGTGGGAGAGCCCACAGCCGTCCTCTGGTTTACAGTGTGCTAATGAGAGGTGCATACGAAGTGCTGGGGTCCCAGGACACTTCACTGGGGAGGTGGCACTGGAGGTTGTTTGTAAGGAACAAGGAAGTAGCAGGGAGGGCATATCATTGGGGTGTAGACTCAGCTGCCACCGTAACAATCGACCTCCGAACACAGGGACTCTGACAAGGTGGGCGGGGGGGTCTCTTCCTTAGCAGACCAGAGGACAGTGGTCCAGAGCTGGGAGGGGCTCCCTGCCATCCATCTCCGGGCCCCTGGCAGCTGCTCCGTTCTCACCATCCCTGGCCAGTGTGAAAGGGGAAGGGCCCTGGGGAGTATATGCCCAAACCCGTAAGTTTTTCTCCAAAACTTGGAGGAAAAAAGCCTGACCTGCATCACCTCTGCTCACATCCCGCTGGCCAGCACTTAGTCACATGTTACCCCCAGGTCCAAGGGAGACCAGGCAGTGTGTTTTGCTGGGCAGCCATACACCCGGATGCAACTCTATTACTATGGGAGGTGTGAGAACAGATACTGGGGAACAACTAGCAGTCTGCATGGAGGGCATTCCAGGCTGAGGCCCTGGCATGGACAAAGGCTCTGCGAGTCAGAAAAAGGCAGGGATATTTGGGAATGGCAAGCAGTTGAAGGGAGCTGGAGAATAGAAGCAGCGATGGGAAGTAAGGGTGGAAAAAGATAACAAAGGGCCAGGCTGAGGAGTTCTGTCCAATGGGAGGGAAATAGTTTTCCTCCTGAGGGTGACTGATTGGCAATGGCTGCCTGGAGGCTGTGCTGAGTCAGATTCTGAGGCTGCATCCAGGCTCAGCAGAATGGCAATCACTTGATGCCTGCTGTGGGTGTAGGAGTCAGTGGCAGCGACACCTGTGCCCTGGCTTTGTTACCCGACAGGAGATGATATGGCATCAGAGAAGGTTTGGGGCACAGCATGTGATCTGATCCAGAGCAATAACTAACAATGATATGGAGGTTGGCTTGGAGGGGAGAAAATCCCCTTCCAGCAGCAGAAGTCTGTGATTCTATGAACGGGGCTCTATTTTCTCAGGTGCTGCTATCTTGGTTCAGGTTGGAACTGCCTTTCCAGCTTGGTTATCGGTGGGGAGAGCTGGTGTCCACACATCCTGAAGCCTCTCCTTTGTCTAGCCTTGCCCTGTTTGTCCTGGCACAGATTTCGCCCCCAACAGTCTCATGGCATTTACGTGGGCAGGGCCTATGGCCAGAGCTTCCACCCAAACTGGGCCCGTCTCACCTCCCCTGGGCTGCAGCAGGGCAGACACACAGCCCCGCCTTTCTTTGTGGTTTTCCTTTTTCAGACTTGGCTAACCCGGAAAAGGGAGAATTCAGACCAAAGTGTCCCTTGGTGCCACTAATGAAGAAAATGATCGCAGAGCTGATGGTTATTTTAGGGAGAACATTTAAACTAAAAAAAATACTCTTTTCAGGTACCTCAGAAACCCTGCTTTGCGTGCAAATAGTTGATGGGTTAATTCTTGGCTATTCCTTGAAGCGTATTCCTGAAGGCCAGGCTGGGAAGGGACCCTTCTATTCGATTCAGATTCTCCCTTGTTCTGCTTCAGCCAGAGGGATGGGCTTTCAGGTGTTGTGTCAGCTTCATTCCCCCTCCGTCACCCCACCTCCTTCCCCTGACTTTACAGTCCTGTCTCACGGCCCGTCTGACCTCCCAGACACCCAGGCTCCAACCCATAGTGGCTGCATCAAAGCCTCCTTCTCCCTCACCCACTGCTCTCCATCGGTTGCTGGGTTCTGTCAATTCCACTCCTCTGCTCAAAAACCAGCCATGGCTCCCTAGTGGTCACACACATCTCCACCCCAATGATAAGCCCACCTTATCTCTCTAGCCTAGTTTCTGACCAAATCCCACTGTGTCGTACTCCTTTTCTTTTAGAAAAATGCGGCTACTCACCTGCCCTGCTCATACGCTAGTGTCTCATCTGTGCACATCCGCTCACGCTGCCCTGATGCCTTTGTTCTCTGTTTCTCCCTGATGAACTCTTCACTCCTCCAGGCCTGCCACAGCATCCCTGCAGCTCCTTCCATCCTTCTCTGCTACCACAGCCTTGTCCGTTAGTTCTGCTGTTTGGTTACTATATTAGCATAATGCCTGGTGTGAGTGCAATGTACAATCCAGGCAAAACCACATACTAGGACAAGTAATTTGTCTTCAAATGAGAAGTAAAAACAGACCAAGATGTGTACACCTGTGAAGGCTCCTCCTTGGCCACGATTGCTAACCAACCATTTGACTTGGATTCTACAGGCCCTTGACAGCAATACTTTTAGTATGAAGCTCTTACCTGGTGAGAGGAGCCTTGGTGCGTGTCCAGCTAGGGAGAACCTTACCCGCCCATGAACCCCCTGGGGCAGCCTCCTTGACATCTCCACCTGGATGTGTTATAGGCTGCTCATCCTCAAAGAGCACATGGCTGAAGCCAGCGTCTTTCCCCCACACCTAGCCTTTCCCCAACATTCCCAATCTCGGGGAATGGCGCCACCAACACGCGTGCCAAGCACCTGGGCTGGTACCTGGGAGTCCGCCTGGACACCCCCTTTTCCCTCACATCCCGTCGATCACCGAGTCTCATTGATGCCGCTCCACTGATTCGCTCCATCTCCACCGCTGTTACCCTTGTGCAGGCTGCCACCGTCCCTCACCTTATTCACTGCAATAGCTCCTAACTGGCTTTCTCCAATCGCTTCTTCACCCAGAAGTCGAAATGGTCTTTTTAAATTAATGCATATCCCTAGTTAAAGCACTTCAGCACTTTCTATCTCCCTTAAGATAGAGGCTCAAATCCCTAATGTGGCCTCCTGTCCTCCTCAAGTCTCTCCTCCTGCCATGATCCCTTCTGCACGCGCAGCAGGCTCCCCGGTAACACCGGTGCTGCGGGTCTCTGACGGCATTTGGATGGAGAGGCTGTAGGTGAAGGGAGCCACGGGCAAACCAGAGCCAGGCTGTTGTGGTTTAAAAATCACACAACCAGTCAATGAAGCTCGGACCCTGGGCTCCGCACAAAGGCGCTTCCTGCAGCTTTTATCGCCCGTTTCAGGCAACCACCTTGCCCCAGAAGGAGGGCTGGCTTCACTTTGGGGAGGACGCCTGGAGGTAATCAAGGCCCCAGCCCTCGTGCAGGGAGGGTCAGGGACTGGGCGTGGGAAGGGTGATGGGGACCCACGGCCCAGGTGCTGCCAGCTGAGAATCGCTCCCCCCTACCTGCCCCTGGAAGCGCCCCTTCTTTCAACGCCGTCTGTCTGCTCTGAGGTTTAGAGCCGTCTGGGGAATTCTCTAAAGTTAATTTCTTCCCCATTTCCTCCCGAAAGCATTTCCAGATCCCCAGCCCTTCTGGACGAGGCTGATAATGTGTTTCTCCTAGATCGGCTCTGATAACACCCGCCCGGGTGGTCGCAGAGATTTGTAGAGAAATGAAAATAAGGAAATGGAGGTCTCCGGACAGGCAGTGTGCTGCGGCCAGGAGAGCCCTGGACCGGGAGCCAGTCCCAGACCCAGAGGGACGCTGAGCAGGTCATTGCCCTCTCTCTAGGCATCAGTTTCTCACTTGTGAAGAGAGGGGAAGGATTTTGAAGACAATTTGGCAGTATCTGGTAAAGCGTGGAATGGCCCCCAAGAGAGCTGCTCCCCTCCTGGGCACATCCCAGAGAAACACTCGCACGTGTGTAAGAGAGGAAAGAGTGTTCACTGTGCGCTGTGTGCACCGCTGAGAAAAGGAAAAGAAAACCTAAATACATGTCAGTTAGCAGAGTGGAGGCACGCTGTGGGGTACTAAATTGTGGAACTTTCACCAAAGAAATACCTTACACAGTAAGCAGAGATGAACTTGACCTCCAGACCAAGCAATACCATGGATGAAGCTCATCCTATTGAGGGATAAAAGCAAATTACAAGAGAATATTTACACTACGTTTCATTTATTTAAAGTTAAAAACATATGAAACAGCACGATACATTATTCAGGGAATACATGCCTGAGTAATAAGTATATAAAGAAATGCATGGGAGTGAGGAATGCAAATTCAGGGGGGAGGAGGGACGAGGTAGAGATTGGGGTCCCTGGGAGTTTGGCTATACTGATAACTATTAAGCTGGATGGTGAGTATACCCGGTTCATTGTATTTTTTGTAGCAACTTTATTGAGATATAATTCACATATATAATTGATCCATTTAAAATGTACAATTCGATGGTTTCTAGTATATTCACAGAGTTGTGCAACCATCACCACAATCAAGTTGAGAACATTTTCATCACCCCAAAAAGAAACACTGTGCCCTTTAGCAGTCATACCCCATTTCCCCCCAATACCCCCAGCCCCAGGCAGCCCCTAGTCTACTTTCTGTTTCTACAAATTTAGTGTAATATTTTCAAGGTTCCTCCATGTTGTAATGTGTCAGTACTTTGTTCCTTTTTATTGCCAAATAATACATTATATTATGTTTATACCTCTTTGAAGCTCTGAAATATTTCAAGATACAACATTTTTTAATCACAAGGCTGAATAGAGGATGTTGTGGATTAGAGGATGTTGAAGGAAGCCTTCAACAACCCTTCGGGCCTGACTCCAAAACTCATTGGCATTCTCCACCAATAGGATGTGTCATTCATTGCTTGGACCTTAGATCCTGTATGTGGGGCCTTCAGACATCTGTGGTCTGGCAGCAGTAGTGCCAGCCCTACCAGGATCCATGTCCAGGGGGCCAAGCCCTGCTCAACTGGACTCTAACTCCCAGTCCCTCCTGATCCTGTGCTCGCCTCCTCTGCCCCTCCCGGCATCAGCACCTCTGAGACGTCGCCCGTGACTCTTAGGGCCGGTGGCTCTTTCTTCTGAGCTCCCCCAGAGTTGTGCTCTGATAGCTGTTTGGCCAGATGGTGAGGGAGCCGCAGCCAAACCTTGAGGGCTGACAGCCCTGCCAGGTCTTTAACTTCTCTGAGTCTCTGCCCCTGCCACCATAAACTGAAGGTGCAGGTACCCGCCTGATAGACCAGAGGTGAATGTTCAATGAAATAAGTTATGTGTTATTATCCATAGTCTTATCTTGTTCAAGATCTGCTTTTATGGCTCTGACTCCCGCATTACAGGAGGCTGGTCCTAGGCAGGGCTGTGCTGTCTGTAGAGAGGAGCAATTGCCTGGCTTCTCTAGCAGTGGTCCCTAGTTGACCTGCCCAGGGAGAGGCAGGTGAACTTGGTGGTTACTTCCACCAACCCTGGGTTCAAATCCTAGTAATCTCATTCTATTCATGATTAGTCATGGGACTGTGGATGAGTTACCCTCTCGACCTCATGTAAAATGGGGATGATTATAGCACCCAGTCTGTTGGGCTCGACATGTGGCCTGACACCTACTTGCCTGTAAACGGTTGTTAGTTGCCATTATGGTGATGATTATGTTGAGAGAAAAGAGTTCTGGTGAGACTGGGTCATGAGGAGAAGGTGGGGTCTTCATCCAGTTGCATCCAGCCGTGTGAGGCCCTGGAAGAGAAGGGCCTTGCCACTGAATACATGCCACGTCATGCCACTGAATACGATGAGAAATGTGGCTTAGGCTGCAGAAGATGTCAGCTCCCTCCTGCTTCCCTCTCCGCCCTGTTGGAGGCCAAGTCATTCTGACACCGTGAAAAATCCTGGGTGCCTCTATTTAGAGGAGTCTATGCAATGCTCTGCAAGATGGGTGAGACACATGTCTGCCCTCAAAGATGTGGCGGTAGCATTTATGGTGGGGTGGAAGCCTTCAGTTTGAATCCCAGCTCTCTATGCCTAGCTCTTCAGCATTGGAAAAGCCACTGAAGCTCTCTGAGTTTCTGTTAGCTCATCTCTTCCGTATAAATAATGATCTTACAGCGTTATTGCAAAAGTTCTTGGTCAACTGTGGAGTACTATACAAATGAAAGACATTACAGAGAATGGAAGTAGACTTGTCCACAATCCAGTTAATTTAGCGGAAGGTAGGCTGTGTTGAGTGCTGTGGGTGGTAAGCACAGGGCCATGGCCTGTGACAGAGGGAAGGTTAATTACAAGTGGGGTGATGGTTGGCTTCTTGGTTGGAGATCCTGGTGATACCTAGGGTCAGAGGACATTGGAACCCTGGTTTATGAAGACTCGGCCTCCATGTACTCCACTGTCTCCAGCCATGGCCTGGTGCAGGAGCTGCAGGGCAGTGGGGCTTTTCTGGAAGGCTGTGTTCATGCCTCTTATCCATACGAAGCCAGGCAAAGGCCTCACTCTGCGTCTTGAGAGGGAACAGGCCACCTTTGTAGCAGCTGTTGACTGGGGTGAGGGTGACCCTGGAATTTTGCAGGAACTCCAAAGAACAAGGGACAGCTGTCTGGCTAGGTGGGCTCGCAGGTTAACGGCAGCCCCTGCTGTGTGTTCATTCCTCCCTGTCTGTCCAGCCCCCTGCCTCAGAGAGGCCAGTAGAGGAGACAGGAGAAAGAAGAGACCATTCTGCCCCAGGTCCCAGGAGGATCATCCACTCCTGTGATGATTCCACGTGTTTATATCACACACTCACCTGTCAGAGCCTTTCCCTTAGAACCTGCCCTGTGAGGGGGGGGACTGTGGCCAGAGGAGTTAAGTGAACCCCCACTTCCCACCCCCTTACCCCAACTCAGCAGAGGCAGGCCAGGGGCCAGTAGCCAGACTGCTGGGCTGGCTGTGTGCTCTTTCAGGATCCAGGCTACTCATGGGCTACATCAGCAGGTGACCTTGGCCCACTATGAGCCATGCTCAGTGCCCTGGGGATACAAGGTAAATCAGACACGGTCCCTCCTATCCAGCATTAGGTAAATGCTACACAGAAGCATAATCATCACATCTGGAAAATGCAAGAGAAGGAATGATTACTTTTAAAATGATTTACATTTTAAAGAAATGCTTCATGGAAGAAGTGGCATTTGAAGCAAGCCTTGAAAGACAAGTGAGATGTCAGTAAATGAAAACATATACAAGGACGTTGGTTGTCAGTGAAGGGAAGAGTGTAATCACAGTGTAGAGACCTAAGGAACGTGGAGGGATGGAGTAAGAGATAAGGCTGGACAGAACAGTTGAGGTGGGGGAGGTAAACATGGAGGGAGCCAGACGTCACCCTGACTATGCCGTGGAAGGTTTCTCAGAAAGGGTGTGACGTGATCCAGCTGTGTGCAGCCTTGGTGTAGAGGACGAATTGGAGTCACAGAGAGGAGCAGGGAGAGGCTGCAGCGGTCCCGCTGAGAGAAGACACGTAGTAGCATGTGGAAGGGGCCGGGGGAGTGGGAAAATCGCAGAGGGGAAATTGGCAAGTGTTGGCCACCTGTTTGGTGTGGGCAGCGGAGGGGTCAGGGCAAGGGTGAGCCTGTGAGCCCAGGTAACTGATAATGGTCATGGCACATGTTTATATTAAAAGATGGCGTCATACCTCATGCTTTAAATACAGTATTGCTTATATTCCCGTCAAGCACTCTGTAATGTAGGGCTATGGTAATCCAAAGATGAGGAAACTGAGGCTCAGAGAAGTTCAGGGATCGCCCAAGGTCTACATGGCTGGGAGACAGGACAGAGCAGAAGGGGAGGTGGGTGGGGAGGAAAGATGCAAAATGCGGTTCTGGACAAGCTGGGGTGGGCCAGGTGGGGATGCAGGATGTCCCTGTGGAAGGGCAGAGGGCCCGGCCAGCCGCTCACCTCAGTTACTCCCTGGCAGATCCTGTTCCACCGTCGAGGGGGTGTGGATGGCCTCTGACAGCCGCTAGCATGAGTGCCCACTTTGCACCTTGCACACCTCACTGCACCCTCCCCACGTCTCTCCGGGGTTAAGACTCGCATTACCCCTTTTTCCAGATGAGGACTCTGAAGCTCCGAGTACTTCGCTCAAGGATACAGGGTTAGGAAGTGGCAGGGTTGGGACTGAAAACCAACTCTGAAACATCAGAAGATATGTCCTTCTCAGGTACATCCTACAGTGACCAAGGTGCTACCCCAGAATGCGTCAGGGAAACTGAGGACTTGGCAATGGCCATGATGATTGTCCAGGGAGGTGGTGTCAGATACGGCTGGAGGACATTAATTAATAGTGATAGCAACAACACATGTATTGAGGACTTTCTCTCACTTTATAAGCACTTTATTGCATTATCTCATTTAATCCTCATAATTATTTTATGTAGCAGGTTCTATTATTATCTCCGTTTTACATATGAGAAGACTGAGGCCCAAGAGGTTATGTAATGTGGCCATGGTCACAGAGCTGGTGTGTGTGCTGGAGCCAGAATTCTTTAAACCCAATTAGTTTGACTCAGAGCAAACCAGAACAGTGTCAGAATGCAGACTAGCTCTCTCTCCGTCTGTCTGTCTGTCTCTGCATTTTTCACTCACTCACTAGACAAACAGTTCTTGAACACTGGCTCTTTGCATGCCCTGTCCTCAGGAGACTCAGAGGAGTTCATGGTCCCAGTAAAGGGATGCACAGGTAAAGCAGTGGCTGCTGCAGAGATCAAGGGCTCGGGCCGGGACAGGTGGGTGTCCTGCATGGGACAGTCTGGCTGTAGTCCCAGGGCCCCAGCCCCTGGGATCCCAGCCCCTATGAGGTGGGCCACAAGGAAGGTGGGACCAAGGCAAGGACACCAGTTGAAAACCACGCTATTGATAGTGGCCTGCACAGCTGGCGTTTGTACCTAAAGCACCAGCCCTGGGCGTCAGAAGGGACCCCATAGCCCAGCTGCACTGGGCTCCTTGGTGAGAAGCAGGAGAGGCCCCCAGCACAGAGGGGAGCCAGTTCTGCATGTGGGCTGCGTGGGGTGTGGCAGAGGTTGGTGGGGGCAGGGCAGGCGGGGAGGGAGGAGAGGATTGCAAAAGGGTGAGACCCTCCAGTAGCTGAGTAGCAGCGGGGCTGGCTCGGGGCCTGCCTGTCGTTATTTCCAGCTCACTTCACAAACTCGTTTTCCGCCTGATGCTTCTTCCCACCCCCTCCAGCCTTTGCCATCTGTCTGTGTGTGGCAGGTATACCAAGCAGGGCATTGTGGGGATGTCTCCAATGGGGTGGCGGTGGGGGAGGGGAGAACCGCTAAAGGAGCCGGAGATGGCTGTTCTGGCCCACATGGAGCTACATCCTTTGGCAAGCCAACTCCTCCACCAAGTGGAGACCCCCGGGGAGGCCCCCGGAGGCTGGAATGAGGGTCGAGCCTGGGCAGAGGGCTCTGACAGTGCCGGCCACTTCAACCCGCCCAAGTGGGGAGGAAATGCGATGAGCCGGCCTGGCGTGGAGCAGCAGCAGGTATATAAGTGGACACCAGCTCGCCACATAGTTATGTGAGCTGTCACCGAGTGGCCTGGCACACCATGAGAGGCCAGCAGGGAGGGCGGGCAGGTCCCAGACCTCCTGGGGGCAAGGTGCTCAGGGCAGAGTGCCTGTGTGCTCCAGACCTGCCTGTGGGCTGGCATGGAGGGCTCTCCCGGCCGCACCTCCAGGCTCCCGGATGCCCGAGGCCCAACGGCTTCGGCAGCCTGAATGTCCCTTCATTGCCCTTTAGGCTTGGAACCTGGTGCCAGTCCTTCTCGAATGAAGAATTTCCTTTCCCTCCTGGTGCTCGTGGGTCTGGACATTATGGCCGCATCGCCCTTCCGTGGCGGCCTTACCCGTTAATCTCGGCTGGTGTTGGTTCTGATTGGTGGGTCCCGCGTCGTTCCAGTTCCATATACTTGACAACACCACCCCTGGCTGCGTCATTCTTTGCTGATTGGCACTCAGAGGCATGACCAGTGCGTGATGTTCTGTTGTTCCTCAGGGAGTGGGGATGAGAAAGGGGTAGATGATTCATTGGACTGAATGTGTGCTGACTCTGATGGACAACACTGGAGGTCCATGGAGATTTTTAAAATCTCTATTATGTTATTATTTTGAAGTCCCGTGCCCCTTTCTACTAAAAGTGCAGTGTTCTGGATAACCGAGGCTCCTTTCTGGTTAATCGAGGTTGTACATGTCTGTGATGCCACTGTGCCTAATTTTTTGTTGATACAGATCATTCAGTTCCCATCCCCACCTCAGCCCTTTGTTCCTTCTCCACCAACCGTGAGGGAGAACTTGACTTTGGAAAGTCTGTTCAACTCTAGAAGAATCAAGCTCCCAACCCTAACAATTATAACACTGGCATCTGCCAAGTGCTCCCCAACTTAGCTGAGGAAGGAGCAGGAGCAGCAGGCTGTGCACTAAGAGAGGGATCATGAGGAGCTTTAAGCTATGGGGCGATATTGGCCTAATTCTGGACTCAAACAACCCCATGACTGGGCACGGAGGAGGGAGTTTCCGCCGTCCCAGTCCCACAGGGACCGAGTGGAGCACATGCCCCCTCCTTACAGCTGCCCAGCCCAGACTACACCACCAAAGGGACGGCAGAGGTCACCTTGGGCAGGGCAGGGCAGCAGCAAACCCTTTCTTTGAAGGGAATCTTACATTCTTGTCCGTAATGTCTGCACATGTGTACATGTGTACGTACACGTACATGTGAATGGACATTCTTACAAGGGGGACTGGGGTGCCCAGGGTGTGTCCCACTGGTGACCCCCTCCAGGCACCTCAAAGCTCTGGGAGCAGCATGTAAAATCCACTGGTGTCGTCTAATCCATTCATTTTGCTGTTGGGGCAAATGAGGCCCTAAGAGGAGAAAAGGGACTTGCCCCAACCTGCATAGCCAGATGGGGAATGGATTCTCTATTCTGGTCAGGCTCTTTCCACCATGTCTTGTCCCCCCATATGGGTCCCCAGAGCCACTACTGGGGACACAGAGAGGCAGGAGTTTTATGGAAACTGAGGTAAAGCAGAGGGATATAAAACAGTCCGGTGGCCAGTGTCGGCAACACCACGGGCCCCTGGTGCCTCCTGCGGCCAAGAGCTCCAGCCAAGCTGGGTATCTGGTTCCGGGTTCATCTGTCCATTAGACAGCCCGTCCTTCCTGATGGAACAAAAGATGCTGCCACATCCCTAAAACTGATGGGCCCTGAAGACACCACCCACCACACGGCTATTTCTAGGGATGGAGTCAGAGCCAATCTTCTCTGCTCTCCCCCGGGGCAGTCTCTCCCTCACCCTTCTCCCGGCTTCTGTGGAGGGTAGTGGATTCCCTTGAGAGTTAGAAATCGGCCTTGACTCTCCCTTCTCCTCCATCCTCCGTGCCCATCCCCGTCGTGGGGTAGACACTTAAGGCAGTAGGATCATGTTTCTGTAGAACAACAGACCCAAAGATTCTGCTAAAAAAAAGAAGAAGAAGAAAGAAAGAAAGAAAGAGACATACAGAGAAGGGACCAGCTTTTATTATCCAGAGGAAGCTCAGGCTGGGAGCCCATCCCTGATGTTCATTTTAGCAGCTCTGTAGTGGGGCTGGATGTTAGTCATAGCATTTGCCCACCTTAAAATCCCCCTGTGGATATGATGAGTCACTTTCTTGGCCTTGGGAAACTCCAAGATCTCCCAGCCCTTCTCCGTTCCCGTGGGACCCTGGGCTTTGTCATCCAGCCAGCACAGGAGGCCGGGGCCCTGTGGATTGGTTACCCCTGGACACTCCATTCCACAGCCCCTGCTCCAGGGTGTCCAGGCAGCCCCTTCCACAGGTTGCAAGGGGCCATAGGAGACAATAGTGGCCATACATCCTGCTCTCATCCCTCCCCCACTCGTCTCAGAGTCACACAGGCCTAGACAGGGTCTAGTATGAACCCAGGCTTTACAGACAGAGCCTAAGACCCAGAGAAGGCAAGACACTCTTTCACCCTGCTCCCCACCCCCCTAGACCCTGGTAACCACCAAACAGTTCTATCTGTCCTTGTGTTGGTTTATCTTCCACATATGAGTGAAATCGTGCACTATTTGTCTTTCTCTTTCTGGCTTATTTCACTTAACGTAATATTCTCCAGGTCCATCCACGTTGTTGCAAATGGGATGATTTTGTCTTTTTTAATGGCTAAGTAGTATTCCATGGTATATATATACCACATCTTCTTTATCCAATCATCAATCTAGGGACACTTGGGTTGCTTCCGTATCTTGGGCTATAGTGAATAATGCTGCAATGAACATAGGGTTGCATAAGCCTCTTTGGATTGTTGATTTCAGGTTCGTTGGGTAGATACCCAGTAGTGGGATAGCTGGATCATAAGGTATTTCTATTTCTAATTTTTTGGGGAATCTGCATACTGTTTTCCATAGAGGCTGCACCAGTTTGCGGTCCCACCAGCAGTGGATTAGGGTTCCCATTTCTCCACAGCCTCTCCAGCATTTGTTGCTTTGTGTCTTGGTGATTATAGCCATTCTAACGGGTGTAGGATGATATCTTAGCGTGGTTTTGATTTGCGTTTCCCTGATGACTAGTGATGTTGAGCATCTTTTCATGTGCCTATTGGCCATCTGTATATTTTCTTTGGAGAAGTGTCTGTTCATTTCCTCTGCCCATTTTTTGATTGGGTTGTTTGTTTTTTTGTTGTTCAGTTGTGTGAGTTCTTTATATATTATGGAGATTAATCCTTTGTCAGATATATGGTTTGCAAATATTTTTTCCCAGCTGGTGGGTTCCCTATTCATTTTGATCCTGGTTTCCTTTGCCTTGTAGAAGCTCTTTAATCTGACGAAGTCCCACTTGTTTATTTTTTCTTTTGATTCCCTTGCCTGAGTAGACATGGAAATCAAAAAGATCCCTTTATGGCTGATGGCGAGTAGTGTACTACCTATATTTTCCTCCAGGAGTTTTATAGTTTCAGGTCTCACCTTCAGGTCTTTGATCCATTTTGAGTTAATTTTTGTGTATGGTGAAAGAAGGTGGTCTACTTTCATTCTTTTGCAAGTGGCTGTCCAGTTTTCCCAGCACAATTTATTGAGGAGACTTTCCTTTCTCCACTGTAAGTCCTTAGCTCCTTTGTCAAAGATTGGCTGCCCGTAGATATGAAGTTTTATTTCTGGACTTTCAATCCTGTTCCATTGATCTGTGTGTCTGTTTTTGTACCAGTATCATGCTATTTTAATTACTATTGCTTTGTAGTATGTTTTGAAGTCAGGGATTGTGATGCCTCCGGGATTGTGATGCCTCCAGGCTTGTTCTTCTTTTTCAGGATTGCTGTAGCTGTATGGGGTCTTTTGTTGCCCCATATGAATGCTAGTATTCTTTGTTCTATTTCTGTGAAGAACATCCTTGGGATTCTGATTGGAATTGCATTGAATCTGTAGATTGCTTTAGGTAGTATGGACATTTTAAATATGTTTATTCTTCCAATCCAAGTGCATGGAATATTTTTCCATTTCTTTATGTCATCATTGATTTCACTCAATAATGTCTTATAGTTTTCATTGTATAGGTCTTTCACTTCCTTGGTTAAATTTACTCCTAGATATTTTATTCTTTTTGTTGCAATTGTAAATGAGATTGTCTTCTTGAGTTCTCTTTCTGTTAGTTCATTGTTGGTATATAGAAATGCAACTGATTTCTGTAAGTTGATTTTGTACCCTGCCACTTGGCTGTAGTTGTTGATTATTTCTAATAGTTTTCCAATGGATTCTTTAGGGTTTTCTATATATAAGGTCATGTCATCTGCAAACAGCAAGAGTTTCACTTCTTTGTTGCCTATTTGGATTCCTTTTATTCCTTTTTCTTGCCTAATTGCTGTGGCCAGAACCTCCGGTACTGTGTTGAATAAGAGTGGTGAGAGTGGGCACCCTTGTCTTGTCCCTGTTTTCAGAGGGATGGCTTTCAGTTTTTCCCCATTGTGTACGATGTTGGCTGTGGGTATGTCATATATGGCCTTTATTATGTTAAGGTACTTTCCTTCTATACCCATTTTGTTGAGAGTTTTTATCATAAATGGATGTTGGATCTTGGCAAAAGCCTTCTCTGCATCTATTGAGATGATCATATGGTTTTTATTCCTCATTTTGTTAATGTGGTGTATCACATCGATTGATTTGTGGATGTTGAACCATCCCTGTGTCCCTGGTATAAATCCCACTTGATCATGGCATATGATCTTTTTAATGTACTGCTGTATTCGGTTTGCCAATATTTTGTTGAGGATTTTTACATCTATGTTCATCAGGGATATTGGTCTATAGTTTTCCTTCTTAGTATTGTCTTTGTCTGGCTTTGGTATCAGGGTGATGTTGGCCTCGTAGAATGTGTTGGGAAGTATTCCATCTTCCTCTATTTTTTGGAATAGTTTGAGAAGGATAGGTATTAAGTCTTCTTTGAATGTTTGGTAAAATTCTCCAGAGAAGCCATCTGGTCCTGGACTTTTATTTTTGGGGAGGTTTTTTTTTTGTTTTTTTTGTTTTTTTTTTTTTTTGGTGAGGAAGATCAGCCCTGAGCTAACATCCATGCTAATCCTCCTCTTTTTGCTGAGGAAGATCGGCTCTGAGCTAACATCTATTGCCAATCCTCCTCCTTTTCTTTTCCCCAAAGCCCCAGTAGATAGTTGTATGTCATAGTTGCACATCCTTCTAGTTGCTGTATGTGGGACGCGGCCTCAGCATGGCCGGACGAGCGGTGCGGCGGTGCACGCCCGGATCCGAACCCCAGGCCGCCAGTAGCGGAGCACGCGCACTTAACCGCTAAGCCACGGGGCCGGCCCTAGGGAGGTTTTTGATTACTGTTTCAATCTCTTTACTTGTGATTGGTCTATTCAGGTTCTCTATTCTTTTTGATTCAGTTTTGGGAGGTTGTATGAGTCTAGGAATTTATCCATTTCTTCTAGATTGTCCAATTTGTTGGCATATAGTTTTTCATAGTATTCTCTTATAATCGTTTGTATTTCTGTAATATATGTTGTAATTTCTCCTTTTTCATTTCTAATTTTATTTATTTGAGCCTTCTCTCTTTTTTTCTTGGTGAGTCTGGCTAAGACTTTGTCAATTTTGTTTATCTTCTCAAAGAACAAGCTCTTTGTTTCATTGATCCTTTCTACTGCCTTTTTAATTTCAATTTCATTTATTTCTGTTCTGATTTTTATTATTTCCCTCCTTCTGCTGAATTTAGGCTTTGTTTGTTCTTCTTTTTCTAGTTCTGTTAGGCATAGTTTGAGGTTGCTTATTTGTGCTTTTTCTTGTTTGTTAAGATGGGCCTGTAATGCTAATGAGTTTCCCTCTCAGGACCACTTTTGCTGCATCTCATATGAGGTGGTACAGTGTATTTTCATTTTCATTTGCCTCCAGATATGCTTTGATTTCTCCTTTAATTTCATCAATGATCCATTGGTTGTTTACTAGCATGTTGTTGAGTCTCCACAGCTTTGTCACTTTCCCGGTTTTTTCCTTGTAGTTGATTTCTAACTTCATGGCACTATGGTTTGAAAAGACGCTTGTTATGATTTCAATCTTCTTAAATTTATATAAGCATGCCTTGTTTCCCAACATATGGTCTATTCTTGAGAATGTTCCATACGCATTGAGAAGAATGTGTAATCTGCTGTGTTTGGATGGAGTGCTCTGTATATGTCTATTAAGTCCATCTCATCTAGTTTTTCGTTTAGGTCCATTATTTCCTTATTTATTTTCTGTCTGGATGATCTGTCCATTGATGAGAGTGGGGTGTTAAGATCCCCTACTACTATTGTGTTGTTGTTAATATCTCCTTTTCGCTTTGTTAATAGTTGCTTTATGTACCTTGGTGCTCCTGTATTGGGTGCATATGTATTTAAAAGTGATATGTCTTCTTAGTGGAGTGTCCCTTTTATCATTATATATTGCCCCTCTTTGTCTCTCATTACCTGTTTTATCTTGAAGTCAACTTTGTCTGATATAAGTATGGCAACACCTGCTTTCTTTTGTTTGTCATTAGCTTGGAGTGTTTTCTTCCATTCTTTCACTCTGAGCCTGTGTTTGTCTTTAGAGCTGAGATGTGTTTCCTGGAGGCAGCATAATGTTGGGTCTTGTTTTTTAATCCATCCCACCACTCTGTGTCTTTTGATTGGAGAGTTCAGTCCATTTACATTTAGGGTAATTATTGATATATGAGGGCTTGTTGTTGTCATTTTATCGCTCTTTTTCTGGTTCTTTTGCATTTCTTTTGTTTCTCATCCCATGTGTTTTGGACTACCAATTCAGTTTGGTAGTTCTGTATGGGGGTTCGCTTAGTTTTCTCTCTCTTTATCGTATGAGATTCTGTTCTGATTATTTGGTCAGTGGTTACCATGAGGTTTGTATAAAAAATCTCATCGATGTGGTAGTCCATTTTTTGATGGCCTCTTTTTCCCTTAGACTGAGTTGATTTGATCCCTTCCCTCTTCCCCTTCTAAGTTATTGTTGTCCAGGCCAGTACTCTTTTGACTGCCCACATTGCCGCTCCTCCCAGGCCTCTGAAACACCACTGCCCTGAGGACCAGCCCTTCCAGAGGAATTTGAACAGGAGCACCTCTAAGCTGCCTGTTGGCTGCAGCAAATGCAGAGATCTCCACTGAGCCCTGCTATATACAGACCCCCGGGCGCTCAGGTGGAGACAGGCCTTTGTAAAGGCTTCAGATCTGCACTGGGAAATGGGGGTAGCCCTGGCTCTCATGTGCACTGTGTGTCCCTGACTCTCGGGGCCTCAGCTTCTGCATCTGTAAAATGGGGCTATGGCAGCCTCACTGAGTAGCTGGGAGGGGTTAGTGAGTTCATGTATATGAAGTTCCTTCAAAAGCTCTAAAAAGGATTGCCATTTTCTACGAACAAGCCAGTTGTTATTTTCGTATTTACACGAAGATAGACAACCTGACCCACTCCTTCTAGAAGCCCATCCCCAACTGAGTCTCGGAGCAGTGTCCCCAGGAAACATTTCACCACTTATATCCTGCAATTTATCCAGCTGTGGAGTTGGTGGTCTTAGAAGCCTCTCTGGGGTAGGCGACCCCTTCACTCACGCATTCTCATGGGCAGGCACGGTGCTCGGCTCCTGGGATACAAGGATCAACCTGACAGACAGGTCTTGCCCTCCTGGAGCTCCCAGTCTCGTGGAAGAGATAGCTAATAAGCACATAAAGAAATAAAGAAGAAAATATCCATCGACAGTTATGACAACAGTGAATCAAGAGCATATTTTCTACAGGGTCTGGTGGGTGGGGGCAGTGGTATGTGTGTTTGGTGGTGGTCAGGGAAGGCCCCCATGAGAAGGGAACAATTGAACTGATGAGAGGGAAACAGCCATATGAAGAATTAACAAGCAACGCAGAACTTGAAAAGTGCTTAGACTAAGCCTGGCATAGAATAGAGCACTATAAAAGTGTCTATTAAATAAGTTAAATAATTAAATCATAGAATGCGGAGTGAGCATTTCAGCCAGCAGGAACAGTGCATGCAAAGGCCGCGAGGTGGAAATGAGTTTGGTGTGTCTGAAGAAGAGAAAGAAGGTCAGAGTGGCCAGGTGGAATGAGGGAAAAGGAGAGAGGAGAGAGAGAGCTCGGAGAGGTCGTGGGGCCAGCCCTGTGGTGCCTCGCGTAACTCTGGCCTGTGGGGTTGGGAAATTTCACCCTCAGTGAACCAGGAAGCCACTGGAGGGTTTTACGAGGGGGAGCCACATGCTCAGGGTTACGTTTTGTGTTCCTCTTGGCGCTGGTAGAGAATGGATTACAGAGGTGGGGTGAAGAGACAGGGAGGGAGTCTGTTGTGGGTGTCCAGGTGAGAGGCAGTGGTGACAGAGGAGGTGGAGAAAGCAGACAGACCTGGGATAGGTTTTGGAGGTGACATTGGCAGGCCTTGCTGTTGGGCTGCCTGTGGGGGTGGGAGACCAAGAGAAGCCTAGCAGGACTAAAAGTTTTTGCCTGGAGCTGTGGCCCAGGGTGGGCTAGGAAGGGGCCGGAGCTGGAGAATGGCTTCAGCCCACGGTGCTGGGTGGGGGCAGGTTTCCTGGAGAGACGGGGACAGGACTGGAAGAAGAGGCTGGAGGGACCGTCACTGGAGGAGCCTGGTTACTTAGGGGTCCTGCAATTTGCACGCCCCGCAGCCGTGGTTTCCGTTTGCTGGAGTGAGAAGTCAGTGCATGGCCTCATTTAACTTGCAGTTCATCAGCTCGTGGCCGGCTTAGACAGGTGCAGAGAGGAGCCTGGGTTTGGGCGGCGAGAGGGCGGCCTATCTCTAGGCCGTTGTGGGAAGACAGCCTGTGGGCTGACGGGATGCAAAGGGCCCCCGGAGTCAACGATGTCCTGAGCTCCCCTTCCCACTGCGGCGGCTCAGGGTGCATTTCCTGCTCCAGTGACTCCTGAAATGCTAGGATGCTCAACCCTCCTTTGAAACTTGAGCGAGGTAAGTTTAGGACAAATTAAAGGAAGTCCTGCTTCTCACAGCAACTGCGGGGCTCAGGGGACTGCTTACTCTGTGAGGTGGTCCAAGCTGAGAATGTCACGGGATCCCTTTTTGGAATGTCACGGGATCCCAAAGGGATCGGAGTAAGAAGGCAAAATGTGGAGCCCTAAACGGCTCCTGAGAGGAAACCTGGGATGTGTGTGACCTTTAAGTTGACGTCAGGGAGCAAACCGGTCCCCTGAGGCTTCTCTGGCAGTGGAGTCGGGAGCCTTCCTAACCTAGCACAGCGTTCCCACCCCGTGGATCTCATACCCCGGGCGCCAGAGCTGGAGGGGCCCCAGACTCGGCCGCGCTTCGTCCTCCCCTTTAACCCGGAGGACACTCCTCTGTCGCCCCTCTACCTGAAACCCCGCAGTGACGCCAGCGCCTTCAAGATAAACTTCAACCCAGTGTCTGGCTGCAGCTCTCCCTGCCGCCCGGGCCCAGCTCGCTGCAGCTCGGCCTTCCCAGGCTCTCTCCCTGCCAGGCCCCTGCACTTACCTCTGCTGAGAACACCCTCTCTTCCCCTATTAACTCTCACCCTTCAGACTGGACCTTAGTTGTAATCTCAGGGATTTCTCCACAGTTCCCAGCCCTGCCCCCACCAAATGCCTCTGCTAAAAGCTTCCCGATAGCTGGCCTCTCTGAGCATAACCTCATCCCACTGTGTCATCAAGGCCTATTTACACATCTGTCTCCTCTCTAGACAGTCAGCTCTGTGTCCTCCCCAGCAGCTGGTATGGAGTAGATACTCTACAAATCATCATTTAAGATATCAGGCCTAGAGAAGTGAATTGCCTTGCACAAAGTCAGAATAGCACCCTTTCATTCGTTCATTCGTGCATGCATTCAACTGTATTATTGAGCACCTATTCTATGCCAGGCCTTTGCTAGGTACTAGGTACCCAAGGGTGAGTAAACCATGACCACTGCTCTCACAGAATTTATGGTTTAGGGAGGGAGGCAACCTCCATCGATTGCACCAGCAAATGTAAAATTGCAATGGTGACCAGCCCTGCCAAAGGGAAATACGAGGTTTCGTGAAAAACTAGAAAAAGTCCTCAGGGTCAGAGAGGTCCAGGAAGGCTCCCCTGAGGAGGTGATCCTTGAGGATTAGAAATTGACCAGGCAAAGAGGGAGGGAGAACGTTCCAGGCAAAGGGAACAGCGTGTGCAAGCACCCTGAGATGGGAAGGAGTGTGCAAGAATGAGGACCGGAAGGAAGGACAGTGTGGCCGGAGCAGGGGCTTGGGGGAGGGAGTGGTACAACACGAGGTCTGGAGGTCAGCAGGTGCTGGGACACGCAGGGCTCTGTGGACCACGTTAAGGTTTTGGGCTTTGTCTTGAGAGTAGTTTTGGTCTTTGTCTTGAGAGTAGTGAGTACTGAGCAGAGCCGTGACCTAATCAGACTGGTGTCATGAAAAGCTCACTGGCTTCTGTACAGAGCAGGGACCAGAATCCAGGTGTCCTCACACCCAGCCCCCATGTGATGTCTATATTCTGTCGCGCTCCCCCCCATGCCAGGTCCCTGCATCTCTCTAAGGACCGCCTTCCCCCTCCCCAGTCCTCCCCTGCCTCAAGCATTCATCTGCCCATCCTCACTCGGGCACTAACATTATCCCCACCCTGAACGCTGGCTCTCCATGATGCCTCAGTCTTCTCTAACCCTTGTCTCCAGCAGCGAGGACAGGCTGTGGGGGTCCAGATGCTGACCCCAGTGTGCTGCAGGGGCAGTATCAGCACACCTGCTGGGCGAGGACTGCTGCATTCAGGGTTTGCTCCTTTGGGAAGCAGGAAGCCCAGCTCCCTGCCAAGCCCGCTGGGCCCCGCTGCACAAGGGTTTCAGACAGGGGCCCGGCAGTGGTTGGGCAGCAGCACTGACACCAGAGCAGTGGCTCTCACACACCTCCAGTCCGCACATGGGGAAGTTGGTGCCGGGACTCAGCGAGGTTAAATATCTCCCGTTGCCTGGGCTGCAGAAATGCAGTAAGAGTAAACTGTTTACGTTCTCCGGCTGTAGAGCCCGTGGCCAGAGGCCTCCTGCACAGAAATCCTGGCTCGTGGGATGTCCGTGCTGGAGGACGTGGGACCGTCTCCTGCAGCGCCCGCTGTCAGAGCTGGCGAGGGGGCCCAGGGAGGTGCAGAGCCTCACGCAGGTCAATCAGCCTGCACAAAATGTCAGAGGACTCAACTGGTGGCCGCAGAGGTCATACCTGCACTGGAGCTGGTGTGATGAGGCTAAACTCCTCCCCACTGCACCCACAACCTGGGGGTGAGAAAAGGGGATGGAGTTAAAGCGTGTGGTTCAAAGTCTGGGTTTCAGGCCAGACAAGCCTGTGCGAGTCTAACCTATATCTCTGGCCAGCTGCGGGCTCCCGGGCAAGTTACTTAACTTGGGTCCTTCTTCATCCACACTGCCACATGTGACCCTATGTTTAAATCAACTAAAGTGAAACGAATTAAAATTCAGTTCCCGGGTCACACCAGCCGTATTTCAAGTACTCCTGTGGCTAGTGGTGATTGTACTGGACAGCACAGATGTAGAACATTCCATTATTGCAAAATGTCCTATCAGACAGCTTTGATCTATAAAATGAGGATCATGAGAAGGCTTACTCTGTGGGTTGTGATGTGGATTAAATGAGATGATGGATGTAAAGCAACCTGCAAAGCACCCAGTGTATAGTAAGTGTCAACTAATGTTTCCTGTGATGGTGAAGGTGGTGACGGGGTTGGTGACTATCCATTCACTTCTGTGTACATTCTCAGTGTCCTGCTGCATCCGTCAGGAGAGGTGCTGCCATCCAATAAAAAGGTGCTGGAGCTGGGCATCAATAAACCTTATCAATAAAAAGATGCTGATCATCTGCTCTGGGCCAGGCGCTGTGACAGGTTTGTGACAGGTTGGAAGTTTGAACAAGACATGGTCCTCATCCTCCAGGAGAGAGGACTACAAATAAAGTGTAGAATGTAAAAAGCACCCAAGGAGAGTCAGAAGCAAAAGGAAAGGAATAGCAAACACCAAGGGCTTCCCAGAGGAGGTATCATTTGATCCAGGTCTTTTTTTTTTTCTTTTTGTGAGGAAGATTAGCCCTGAGCTAACATCTGTCACCAATCCTCCTCTTTTTGCTGAGGAAGATTGGGCGTGGGCCAACATCCATGGCCATCTTCCTCTGCTTTATATGGGACGCTGCCGCAGCATGGCTTGACAAGCAGTGCATTGGTACATGCCCGGGATCCGAACCCCGGGCCACCACAGTGGAGCGCACTCACTTAACCGCTATGCCACCGGGCCAGCCCCTGATCAAGGTGTTGAAGGAGGAGTAGGGTTTGAGTTGGGGGAGCAAAAGGGTATCCCGGACAAGGAAAGAGCATGTGCCGACACGTGAGGCATGAAAGGCTCTCTGCACTGTGGAAATGGCGGACAACACAGCGTGGCTGGTGCAGAGGGCAAGGGGCACAGGCCCCATGCTCAGCAAATGCCAGACACTAGTATTTGTGGGGTTAGTGACCTGATGAAGCTCATAACTGTGTCCTACCTCCCTGTGCCTCACATCTGCTCCAATTATACCCCCTTCTCTACCTCAAACCCCAGGAAACCTGTGACGATACCCAGTGAGGTGAGATGAGAACATCCTGCCGTCCAGATCGTCCCATCACAAACATATGGGGGTCTCGCTGTGCCTCAGGCCCCTCTGTTAAATAGGAAAATGATAGCAGCCACTTCATTGGGTTGTCATGGGGATTAAGCAAGTTAGTATGTGTGACGTGCGTAGAACAGTAGCGAGCATGAAGTGAACACTCTAGAAGGGCCAGCTCTCAGTGTTGATGTGATGACAACAGATATCGTTGTTTTTGTCTTGAGAAGGGAAGCGCTGGGTAACCTGTTGGATCATTCGAGTATGACTTCAAGGTTCCTAAAATCATGGCCAGCCGTGCCTCGCCTACCTTAAAGGATGTTGAAACCATGAAGTACATATGCCGGGTGAATGCAAACTGGAGCGCAGGGCAACCCAGACTGTCAATTACAGCTGTGCCGGGGGTGCAAGTGGGACTGAGCCTCAGCTCCTGAGTTGATCTACTGTCTACAGGGGGTTTGTTCTGGAGGGCCTGGGCTCCATTTTGGGAATCCCAAGGGAGACGACTTCATATGGGTCTTGAGAGATGAGCAGGAGTTTACTGGAGAGCCTGCAAGAGAACCACGTTATGTTAAGTTCTTATGCCAAACCAGCTATTTCATTCTCTGTCCCTCAGCTTCCTTATTTGCAAAATGGGACAATTGGTTGGATGGTGCCTAAGATCCATTCCGAGTAGCGTCTTCTGGTTTCTTCCATGAAAGGCTGAGGACTTCTCTGGAGGTCTTCTCCTGGAAGATGATAGCCTGTAGCAGACCACAGGCTCTCTCCAGCCTCCCATAACTTCTGTATCCAGTGGTGTGTGGGCATCCAGGGAAGATGGAGAACCCACAGAAGGGGCAATCTGGGCCTGAGTTGGGAGGGATATGGTCTCTGCAGAGGGGGCCATTGCCCAGATCTTTGGAGCTCTGGCATCATCTGAGCCACTGAGCACCTTCAGTCTCCAGCTGCCCACACCTTCCCAGTGTTCGGAGCCCAGGACATCACCCCTGATTTCTGCGCTCCAGACCCACACAGTGCTCAGCACACATGCTCTACTCAGCCCCAAGTGGGCCTTGAGCATGAGCAAGGATGAAGACACACATCTCTCCTAAGACCCCGAGAGGCCACATGTGCTCTATGGAGACGGGCTAACAGAGAAGTGGGCTGGCAGCCCCTCACAGGCCAGGGGTTGAGGGAGCTAAGATGGAAGGAGAGAGCCCCAGGTCTCCTTGGGCAAGTCCCCACGCCGCTATGGGACTCAGTTTCCCTACCCGTATGTCCCTACCGAGACCTCTGAGGCCTCTTCTTGTGCTGACCTTCCCTGAGTCTGGTCCAGGGCTGGGGCTCTGGGTGGTCCTGTGTACCCTTCAAGCCTCATGCTATGTGACATCTCTCTGCTAACCTTTCTTCTTGAAATGTTCTCCTCTCTTCGGAGAGATCATCTCTCCTAGGTTTTCCCATGCCTCCCTTCGCAGCCGTCTTTGCTGCCTCCTCATCTCCCACCAGTCCTTTCCATGTTGCACCTAAGCCCTCTCCCTAGTGATCTCATTCCCTCCAATCACTTCTGTTTCCATGGAGATCAGTGGTTTGCAAATTGCAGGACACAACCCATCAGGTCGTGAAATCAATTTAGTGGGCTGTGACCACCATTTTTTTTTTAATTAAAGGCTATCAAATACAAAAAAATAAAGTAGAAAATATCAAGTGCATTGCACATAGTAAGGGCACCATTGTTTCACGAAGCTTTTTGCTTCTGTGGGTGTGTTCCAGATTGTGATTTCCTATGCTAGGTCAGTCAAAAATTTGGAAGCCACACACTTGGGTCCTGCCATCTCCCACATCTACAGTCGTCAGCCCATTTTTCTTCCCTGCGCTCTGGATCTATATGTCCAGTTGCCCACTGCCCATCTCTACTAGGATGGTCCCCAGGGAGCTCTAAGTTATGGGTCCAAAAGTAAATGCCCTGTCTCCTCTTGACCCAGCTCCTTTCTCCTGTATCCCCAGCATCCCCAGCTCCGGGAGTAGCAGCACTCTCCACTCACTACCGAGACTAGAAACTTGAGAATCATCACTGCCTCCTTCCTCTCCCTCCCCCTCAGTTTACTGGGCACCATGTCCTGCAGACTCAGTCTCCTTGGTATTCTCCATGTCTGTCCCCTCCTCCCCACCTCCTGCCACCATCTTACTCCCACCCACCATCAGCCCTCATGGAGAGTCTTGCTGCAGCCTCCTAAAAACTGCCCCCTCCTCTATTCCAGTCCCTTCCACTTTGCAGCTAGAACAGTCTCTCAAAACTACAAACCCAGTCAAGACATCCCTTCTGGAGACATTAAACTCCCCCAGATGCTTCCAAGACCTCACTCCTCGCTCAGCCTGGTCTTTTTCCATGTTCCAGCCACACCAACCCGCTTCACCCCTTCCTCTCCCTGAGCCCATCCACCCTCCCCGGGCAGGAGTCAGCTGCGGTTCACCTCCTCTGGAAAGCTTTTCCTGCCTCTTGCACCCAGTCTTATGCCCCTTCTTGGCACCACCCTGCTCCCTCCATCTCAGTCTTTCTCCAAGTCAACTCCCACATCCACCTGCATCCGAATCACTGGCTCTGCTTAAAAATGCGGGTGCCCCGGCCCCACACCAGAGCCACAGCATCAGAATCTCCAAGGGCGTGGCCTAGAAAGCTGCCTTTAGATAATAAGCCTGCCAGGTCATCCTTTTCCCATTGAGTTCTGAAAGCCACCACTACATGTGTGTTTCATTTTAGCACATCTTTTTGGTCTCATCTCTCTGCCCCACTGGACATGGCAGGTGCTGGGGCAGGGACAGGAACAGTGCCTTGCCCTCTGTTTTCCCGGCGCCCAGCACAGGGTCTGGCGTAGAGCCGGTGCCCAGGCAGTTCTGAATGAACCATTCCTGGACATGGCATGGTTCCCGTGCCCCTCCTTCCAGCCTGTGCTGGAAATAACCTTTTATGAAGTCTTTTGCAAGTGGTTTGTGATCTCTGTGGGAGGCCGTGCATGTTTCCCTCGAATACAGGGGAACCTAGATGAAGAGCGGCCCAGCCCTTGGTGACAAGGGAATGGAGGTGGCCCCAGGACAGGGAGCCTAGATGAGGAGGGGGTCTGGTCGGGCTGGAGGGGGTTGGGGGAGAGTGTCCTGGTTCCTAATCAACAGGAAGGGCCTTCTTCCTCCAGGATCATTTTTCAGCTCAGCTGCTTGGACATAACCTGAGCTGTGGTTGGGGCGGTGGGGGAGGGGCGACGACAGACAGACAGGCTGACAGGGAGGCCAGCATCTGGACAGACAGCCGCCTGGCCCTCACACCCACACACTCCCAGTGCCGGGTAAGGCCTGTGCAGGGAGAAGGCTCAGCTGGTAAGCACGTAACACCCTCCTGCTCCCCTCCCCCAGCCCTTTCCTCCCCTCCTGTTCTCTCCAAGCTCAGGGACATTCAATCCTTCCTTTGATGGACAGCCAAGAAAAGACTTCTTCCACATCCTAAATTTGTTAGCACCAGCTAATCATCTTAACCTTCCTCCCTCCTGTGCCCGCTACAAGCGCCTCCTTAAAGACACAGGACACTTTTTTGATTCTCAGCAAGGAGCTCCAGGAGGGACCAAATGCCCACCCTCTAGTGGTCCCTCCTCTGTGCAGTGGCTGCTGGTGAAAGTGGGTGGGCAGGCATTGAGGTGGGGCAGCGGCTGCAGCTCTGCTGCTTAGAACCCTCTGGTTCCCCCTCCATCGTTCTTTTTTTTTTTTTTGGTGAGGAAGATTGGCCCTGAGCTAACATCTGTTGCCAATCTTCCTCCTTTTGCTTAAGGAAGATTGGCACTGAGCTAACACCTGTGCCCATCTTCCTCTATTTTGTACGGGACGCTGCCACGGCATGGCTTGATGAGCAGTGTGTACGTCCACGCCCGGGATCCGAACCTGTGAACCCTGGGCTGCCAAAGTGGAGCACGTGAACTTAACCACTACTCCACTGCACTGGCCCCAGCTCCCTCCATCATTCCTAACTGGGGCTTCCCAGTGGGAGCTGCAGTCCTCATTAGGGGCTCAGCCTCAGAGTGCTGCTAGGAAACTGAAGCTGGCCAAATCGCAGGGGGAGACAAGAAGAGGAGTTCTCTTGCTCAGACACTCCTCTTACCTTCTTCTGTTTTCTCATCTTCTCTGTCGCCCCTGTCTTTCCTGGCCTCGGCCTTCTCCTCCTGCTCATGATAGCACCGTCTATTGCATGCATTACCAAGTGCCAGGCACCATGCTTGGGGCTTGACTCCAGCTCCTCTAGAACTCTAGGAAGTAGAAATTCTTGCCCCCATGTTACAGATGAGAAAACGAAGGCTCAGAGAAGTGAAAGAATGTGTCTGTGTGTATGAGGTCATCCCATAAGAGTCAGGGCTGGAGTTTGGACCCAGGCCCGACCCAACAGACGTGCTGTTGACCGCTGTACCATCCTATCTCCAACCACACACGTACACACTGCTCACACATGCACGCACCTTAAGTACAAGTGACCCACTGCAACTGTTCAATGAAGTGGCCCCCATAAACACCTCGCACCGGACCAGGCACGTAGTAGGCCCTCAACGTATGTGTGGCCCTTCCTCCATCCCAACTCCTCGTCTCTCTCCCTCCCCTTTCTCCTTCCCTCCCTGCCTATAACCCAGGCGAGAAGAGCCAGGACAGAAGAGAATGTGGCCGCAACTTCATCTTGGCCTTAAGCCTCCCTATAAATAACAGGTCTGTGTATAAACCTCTGGCTCTGCAGCATCTCAGCCTGGAGGACAGGCGTTTTCAGCGGAGGGATTAGGAGCCCTGGGAGGGAGGGAAGGACAGGGGCCTCTGGCCAAGGGGGGGAGGGGCTCCTAATCACTGTCCCTTTACCCTCCCATCTGTGACCCATAAAAGCCATGAGGCAGGCCCCACAAAAATCAGCCAAGAAACTTAAAGTTTGATAGGTTCTTCCCATTAAGGTCCTCAGGAGGGGTGGGACTGGCCAACTGGGAGGCCGGGGGGGCGGTGTCCTCCCTGCGGAGGGCTGGATCCTGACCCAAAGGAGCCAGAGCACCTTTGAGACCTGCGTCCTCTTGCCCGCGGCTCCACCCACCTTCCCCTTCCCGGCTTGACTGGGATCCTAGAGTGGGGTTGTTTGGGCCCAGTGGATTCTGGGGTCCTTTGCTCAAGTCCTCCAAGTTGCGGACATGGGGAAACCACTGGGACCAGCTGAGATGTGGGACTCTGGAGTAGGGGGCAGGACAAACGCAGAGATTGCCAAGAAGATGGATCAGATGGCCGCATGAGTGTCATGAAGCCATACAGCTGAGGTTGCTGACAAAGTGTGAGCGAACCATGGGCTGAAATGAATTAAAATCACCCTGTCACAAACATCCTAAACCCACGTGATGGCTCGGTAATGAGAAGCAAATCTGCCATTTACTGAGCGCTTATTAAGTGCCAGACCTTTACATCCATCTGTCCCGCCCTCAGAACAATCTCGCAAGCTGGTCCTATTAGTTCCATTTTATAAAGAAGGAGACTAAGGCTCAGAGAAATGAAATGAAACTTGCTGGGGGCTCCATAGCTGCTGAGAGTCGCTGGGGTTTGAACCCAGGTCTGTCTGGCTCTAAAGCTCACGCACAATGGTACCTCTGAGAAAACTTCTCATTCGCTGTTACAAGGAATGCCGGGAGTGTAAACAAACCCCACTCAGGAGAAAACAGCCCAACAGGCGTGGACTGACTGTCTCTCCTGGACGACATCTGATCCCCCCCGTCTTCCCCGCCCCAGACTTATGTTATCTTTCTGGAGACAGACAGACAAGGATGTTTCATTGGACCAGAAAGGGATCCTCCTCCCCTAATGAAAACAGAATGGAGCATCCCCCATGGAACAAGCAGCCGGCACTAGGGGGGAGCTTGAGGACAAGCCACGTCACCCCGATATTCCCTCCAACAGCCCACCTTCTCCTTACATGTCACAGGCAGGGTAGACATTGGTACAGCCAAGGGCTGCCGCATCCTGCCGGCATTTGCTCCTGTGACACTGTCCCCATGGGATTCCCTGCTGTTGCCACCGTCCCCAGCCACCCAAGCTTCCTTGACCCCCTTCTCTGCCTGAGCCATGCAGGCAATTCATCTCTATATTCTCCTCCAGCTCAGATGGACTGGAATTGTCTTAATTTGACCAAAAACAAAGAGAAATATTAAAACCATTGTTCTAAATGTCTTAGAATTTTAAAAGGTTCTTAAATCTCAGAGCTTACAAGGAACAGGTTTCTGACCCTAAACTGACAGAAGGTGACTTCCAGGCCTCAGCCGCAATCTCTGGTCCCGCCAGAGACAAGATGGGACTTCCCTCTCCCTGAATGCCTTTCCCCCTCCCTCCAGGAGGGCCACGGGGGCGGGTGGAGACGTGGAGATGCCCTGGTCGTCTAGCCAGGTGCGCGTGGGGCCTCGGGCAGCAGCAGCAACGCCACCGTCGTCTTTTCCCTCCGCCCCACCGCGGAGGCCCACGGTGGGACCCGGCTCGCAGCCCTCCTGCCCTGTCTTTGGGAAAGGTTGTTCCTTCACAATGGCAGGTTTCTAGTCTTATTTATTTTTAATAAGAGGAGAAGATGTTGTTTCTCTCTTTTTCACATCTCCTTTTGATCCTGGCCCCAGCCCTTCCCCCCAGCCCCAATTCTGTGGACTTGCTGACCGTAGTAGCCTAGGGGACTATTTCTTCAGAAGCCAGCCGTGTCCTCTTATGTCATTTTCAGGGGCTGCCGACAAGAATGGTGTCTCCTGCCATCTTCCCAGGCTGCCTCCACCTGTCCCCAGGGCAGGTCACCCTCAAGTGACTCTTTCGTGGGTGTTTTCCCATCGGCTGAAGTCACAGTGTTCCCGGCTTCTTTCCAGGCCTTGCCCTCTGTGAGCTGCTGGGGGATTTCAGCTTCCCTGAATTGTTTTGCCCAGGGCCTGGAATATGGAGCGGTCCACAGCCAGCTTCCGAGTGAAGTCAAGGTCAGGAGAGCAGCTTAGTTGACTGTCCTGGGCTCCACTGAATGATTTGTTAGCCACTGCCTTCATTAGGGGCTGTTAGCACATCAAAGCAGTATTTGCAGAGCCTGGCACAGTAGTGACTTTGACAACATCAGACAGCAGCTATAGCTCTGTGGTGAAGCCCACTGGGTGAGGGGGGGAGGGAGGAGAACGTCGCTTCAGCTCTTGACCACAGCAAAGGCAAGATGAGATCCAAATGTCCACGTTTCTTAAGATGAATTTGTGCGTTAGCTCATGAAATCCTTGAATTTGGAACTGTGAGTTTAGGCTGTGCATCGCAGCACGATACAGGGCAAAAAGAGTGGATTCTGGAATCAACAAGATCTGGGTTCAAATCTCAGTTTTGGCATCTGGGAGCTGTGGGAAATTGAGCTCGGCGTGAACGAGCTCTCAAAACCCAGGCTCTGCTTCTAGCAGGATGAGGATCATAACCCAGCTCTTAAAGCCCTGGTGAGAGGGCCTGGGACCACACGTGTAAACGGCCTGGCACAGGGGATACTCGGTAAATACAATTTCTTACCCCAAGGGGCATATTCAATGTGGGGCCCTTTTGGGGGCCTTCCGGTGGCCACCACCACTTGGAGGAAGCTGCCTTCTGGTCAGGGCCGTGCTTGGCTTAGTGCTGTGGTCATGGTGACTACTTTATCCTCGACTCCTCGACTATCTCCCACCAGTGGGCAAAAGGACAGGCTGTTCTCCTGTGATGCTGAGGGGCTGAGGCAGACTGGCTGCCCTGGGAAGCTGGCTTTGAAACATGGGAAGGGAAGGAAGCAGGACTGGGCAGAGGGAGAGGTTGAGCTGGTGATGCAGTCTCAAGGAAGGCCTCAGCGGACCCCAGGGAGCTCTGGGGCAGGGATGGCCCTTCAGAGCTGTCCCACACTGGGCATGGGGGCCAGGCCACTAAGGGGGCCCTTGGACAAGGTAGTTCTCTTCAGCCAAGGCAATTCCTGAAGAGAACTGGCAATGAGGGCTGTGTCCTGGGGGATTACGTCCTTCATCTCCAGAGGGGATTCTGGGGGGCACGGCACAGCATCTCCCACTGGGGCCTTCCTTCAGGTGCCAGAACATGGGCCAATGGCTTCAGGGCCAGGAGCTCCATCTCTGCCTTCACTAAGGGGAGCCACACATCCCTCAGGAACATGCAAGTCCCTGGATGTTTCTGTGGCATCCTGTGTACTCTTTGGAACTTGTAGGTATGTCAGACTCAGTGAACACAACTGTTCCCCTTCAGCTCTGACTTTTGAGGACTCTTCAGGCTCAGAGAAGTCGGTGAATCAAAGAGGGAGCTCCTTCTCCTCCCCTAAGCCAAAATCTGGGCACCCCAAAGATTTCCCGTGCACTTAGGACAAACGCGAAGCTCCCTGCTTTAAGACCCTTCAAGACCCTCTGAGTTCCGGCCCCTGCCTGCCTTTCCTGCCTCATCTCATGTCAATCTCTTCTCTTCCCCCAAAGCTCTAGGGCAGAGCTACTTAATAGAACTTCCTACAATGATGAAAATATTTTATACCTCTGTTGTCTAATACACTCAGTAGCCACCAGCCACATGTGGATCTTGAACATTTGAAATGTGGTTAGTGAAACTGAGGAACTGAATTTTTTATTTTATTTAAATTTAAATTTAAATGGCCATAGGTAGCTAGTGGCTACTATATTAGACACCACAGCTCCAGCCACATAGGCCTTTTTTCTTAACACCCAAGCTTGCACCTACCTCAGGGCATTTGCACTTGCTATAGCTCGTGTGGAATGATCATCCTTTGGATCCTCCCACCTGGGCTCCTTCTCATTTTTTAAGTTCTGACTCCAACATCACCTCCTCAGAAAGGCCGTCCTCTCCCACCTAGGCTAAAGCATTTTCTCAAATTCCAGTCCTCCTCCATTACATCATCATATTTTAACTTCTTCATAGCAGTTATCATTGTCTGAATTTTTCTCATTTATTTCTGTTTATTGTCTATTGCCTACAACTAGAAAGAATAATAGCAATGTAAAATCTGATATTTACATGGCACTTACTGTGTGTCAGGTACTGGTTTAAGCACATCACATATACTATCCTATTTAATTCTCACAACCACCCTGTGAGGTAAGTATTGCTTTATCCCCATTTTACAGATGAGCACACTGACGCTCAGAGGTTGACTTGACCATGGTCACACACCCGGACTCACTCTGTCTGTTTCACTTCTATAGCCTCAACACTGACGTAGAACAGTGCCAGACACATAAAGCAAGGGCTTCATAGGTGACCGCTAACTGTGGGCTGGCTGGGGCTCTGCTGGGTGCAGAGGCTGGGCTGGTGCGGGCCCACGAAGGCCTCCAGCCCTGCATGTGGGCACCGGCCCTGCAGCTCTCTGGAACCCCAGGCTGGAATGGTGGCTGGAGGCGGGGGGGGGGGGCTGGGGGTGGTACACTCACACCCACCCCATCCTGGAAGACCCCAGTAGGCTGGGTGGGGAGAAGAGTGGGCCTGGCTGGGCTAAACTGACAAACCTTTCTCCTGGGCAATGAAGTGATGATCCCAGCCAAGGTGGACTCTCAGTGGCTGGGGCAGGGGCAGGGGCTGGGGCTGGGGCTGGGGCTGGGGCAGGGGCAGGGGCAGGGGCAGGGGCAGGGGCTGGGGCTGGGGCTGGGGCAGGGGCAGGGGCTGGGGCAGGGGCAGGAGCTAGGGCAGGGCCTGGGACAGGGGCTGAGGTAGGGGCAGGGGCTGGGGCAGGGCCTGGGGCAGGGGCAGGGCCTGGGGCAGGAGCTGAGGTAGGGGCAGGGGCTGGGGCAGGGGCAGGGCCAGGGCCTGGGATAGAGGCTGGGGCTGGAGTAGAGGCAGGTGCTGGGGCAGGGCCTGGGGCAGGGGCTGAGGTAGGGGCAGGGGCAGGGGTAGGGACTGGGGCTGGGGCTGGGGCTGTGCAGGGGCAGGGGCAGGGGCCGGGAGAGGGCAGAGGCAGGGGCAGGGGCTGCTCAACCTGTGTTTGTTGTTGTTTCCCCATGCCTCGGGCAGAAAGGGACCAGAGCTCTGGAGACCACCCAGCCTTTGCCTCTGCAGAGAGTTCTCACAGCAGCCTGCCCTCCCCACCAAAGCCCTCGCCTCGGGCTGTCCAGCTGCAGCGGGGGTGGGCATGGAGGGGCTCTGTGCAGAGCTGCAGTGGGGAGAGGCTTCTCTGCTGTGAGCTCCTTCATGCGAATCAGCACCTGATAACACAGCCTGGTCTCCGGGGTGCCCCGCCCCCTCTAAACAGCATCTTCTCTTAATTAAAAAGTCAGGCAGGGCCTCCTGTTGGGAAGGGACAATGGTGGCCAGCAGAGAGGCTTCACCCTCCTCTCGATGCTGCCATCCCCATTTCCTGTGGGCTCCGCATCCCACCCCATCCCGGTACACAGAACCTCCCCCCCACCCCGCCCCTGCACCCAGGGTTTATAGGGGTGAAGGAGCTTTGGACGAGGAGCCTGAAACCCAAGTGCTAGTTCCAAGGAGGCCTCTTTTCTGCTGGGTGACCTGGAGTAAGCTTCTTAATCTCCGAGCTGAAGTACAGTGCTCTGAAAACTCTCAAGAGTTTCTACATGTGAGGTCAAGTGCAAAAAGTCATAACTGTGTTCATACAAAGTTTTCATGTGGACCCAATGTCCTGCTTCCTTAGCCTAAGAAAATAATTTATCAAAAGAGAAGTGCCAAATGCACAAAGATATGCATTGTAGCATAAAATATAAAAAACATAGAAACTTCCAGATCTGGTAACCAACAAATCTAGGTAAATCATAGTATACTGTGCAGCCATTTAAAACCTGTCATTTGGAAGGCGGCACAAATGTGGGAATGTGTTTACCTTGTCGTGTTAAGTGAAAGAAGCAGGTACCATATTACGTGCACGCTAATTTCAGCTCTGCACACGTAGGCATGCATGTGGACGAGGATCAGAGGGCAGAAGAGAAAATGGAAACAGTTGTGTGAGAGCAGGGGACTGGGGGATTAGGGATGATGCTTTTCTTCCACAAAACGTCCTTTAATGTTCTTAAAGAGCGGTTTTAACAATAAATAAATGTCAGAAAAACAAACCAAACTTTTTTTAGAAAGCAAAGCCAAATGTAAGATCCAACGTGTTTTCACTATTCTCAGCTCGGATGTCTCCAGTTCCTCGGCTCCTCGTTCACCCCAGCACCCCACGGCCCCAACACGTGCACGTGAGGTCACACTCTAGCTTTGCAAACGGGGGCCCCGACCCCAGCCTGTCTGGGCCGGTGCGTAAGACTGTGAGCCTCACTTCATCCTTTCCTTCTGCGCCTTCTCCTGCCACGTGTTTAAGGCATTTTCAGTTCATAAAGGGTTTTCCATGTATCTGTGCTTGCCACCAGACTCTGGTCAGAGTTTCTACATCCTCTGTTACGAAAGTTCTTTCCCAGGCAGTTGTCCGAAGACCCTGGCCAAGGAGGGCATATCAAATGGCAGGTGCCATTCTGATTGATTGGTTGTGGCTGCCAAAAGCACAAGAAGTAGCCCTGAATTAGATTAGTTATGTCTGCCATGGGCCCTGGATAGAGCAGTAGTGGTACGTGTCCCCCAGGTCTTTGCCCTCCCGGGGTAGTCTGATACTAAAAGTAGGGCTCTGACATCTGGGCTTTTATCCCACCCGCCAGTGCTTCCCTGGAGAATCTTGGGTACTGTACAACTTCGTCTGTGCGACAAAGGGTGGATGTGCCCAGTTCTCCAGGCAGTGTGCTGGTGTGGAAAGAGGATGGACTGGCCGTTGATGGACCCCGGTCAGAATCCCGGCTCCATCGTTTATTAGCTATATCACCTCGGACAACCCATTTAACCTAACTCAACCTTGGTGTTTTCATCTGTAAATCAGAGTACTTGCAGATGAGTTGTGCTGTAAAGATCAGATACAGCGAACAGGAAGTGCCCAGTCTGCCACGTGGCACAGAGTAGCTGTTGTCCTGGCCACCATGAGGTTCAGAGGGTTTGGTGGCGCCTTTCAGGCAGGTGGTGGGAAGAAGGCCCCTGTGGAGTCACCAGGCTGCTGCCCGTGAGGCTGCGTATTTCTGTATGGCTCCCTGGCCCACAGTTACGTGTGCACGCCTTAACCATGGCCTTGTGGACAAATAACACAGCTGCCTGAGACACGATTAACTGAGAGACAAAGGCAAACAGATTTTTCACCTGATTATGCTATTGTAAGTTAAAACACTCTGTATTATGATCTAGCATTAACATTTGTTAATTACTCATCACGGTATATATTCTTAATTGTGTATAATTTAAAGTAAGATTTAAGAAAAATAGATATCCGGGGGCAATTAAGTACCTCACTAATTATTAATTAATCCCAATCACTGCTCAACATAACCCTGTTTTACCTTCAGGCCTGAATGAAACTCAGCTTTCTAAGTCCCCTGACGTCCTGAGGCTCGGGACTTGTTCAGGGCTAGTTTTCAGCTCTGGACCACCAAGCCCAGTGGAAGGAGGGAGGCAAAGGGGAAGGATGTAAGTGCACTTGAAGGTGGCATAACCACACTATTCCACACTGGGTTAAAGCTAACTAGCAAATGCTAGTTCAGTTTCCAAACACTGTTATGATATTGTTTCTTCACAGATCCTTGGTTCAGGTGACGGCCAGTGGACCCACCCATACACTCATTCGTGTATTCAGCAAGGATATACTGAGCACACGTTCTGGGCCAGGAGTACTGGGCTAGAACAGATCAGGCCTGAAGGTCCCCAGAGATTGTATAGTGTGGTTTAGCAACTTGAGGACCAAATGCAGCTTTTTTTGGCTTGCAGAGTACTTTTTAAATTTTTTTAAATTAATATCAACATTTAGAAATCAGAAGATTTTACATAAAATATCCAATTTGGGGCTTTTCTTGAATACCTACAGGATCTGACAACCGTGTGTCTGCATCCCCACCTGGCAGTACTTGGTTGGAGCTAATGGGTGGTAACTCCATTTTAGGCACACAAGCAAGCCCTTAGCACTGTGCCACAGTCCCTACCATTCCCTATTGCCCTACACCTGGCCTGCTTCATTTGTTTATGTTACTTGCCTGGCTCCTTGAAGGCACTGGAGTTTACAGCATCTAATCTCCCTCAACTCCTCTTGGAGCAGTGACTAAAGAATAACTGACTGCACCCATTAAAAATCTTATAGTCTAACAGAAAAAACAAGGTAGAAAAACATGGAATTGGTATTTTTACATAGAAAGGAGAATGATAACTAACTGAGTATTTTGAGGGCTTGGGAGAGAACTGAGCATGGTACCGTGGGGTCATGGTAAATCAAAGACAACTGCCCGGAGGAGGTGGTGTGGTGCTGCAGCATTCATGCTGTGACCTTTGCTGGAGAACTGTTTGTACCTTTTGGACATGGCAAGAGAACACCACTTGCTCAACTGCTAACTTCCTGGAAACGACCGACCGCCCGAGGTGAGGGGCAGGGGAGGGGAGCAGGAAGTAACTCTCCTTGGGGGCTATCTCCAGGTCATGTGGGAGGATCTCACTGCTTCTTAGAGACTCACTTGAGGGTGACAAATTCAAGTGACACTCCAGATCCTTATGGGAAGAGTCTGATGGGCGCCCCAGCCCTGATTGATTTCCACCTTGACCACACAGGGGTCGACCGGAGAGAGACCCTCTGCCCATTCCCTGGGCCCACGGCCCCATCTGTGCTCCAGCAGCCCAGCCTCTCTGCCCTGTGCCGGAGGCCGTCCAGGAAGCTGGCGGCCAGAGAACAATGCCTGTCCTTGGCCCGAATCTGCAGAACTGGGCCTGTCATCTCCTCCAGCAAGACCTACTCTGAGATTTCCTCACTCAGGACTTCTGATTCTGACCCCAACCTGAAAGTGTCAGGGGCCCGCGGAAGCACGAAAATACGTAATTTGTCCCACCAGATCAAAGCCGGTGACTTCAGTCTGTGCTATTTTATCCCCGGGGTCGCCCAGCCCATCCATCCTGCTCTGCTTATCTCCGCACACCCTGACCCCTGCCTGTTGGCTCTTCATAGTTCCCAGGGTTTCAGGGGCTGGTCTGAGAGGTAGTCCAGCAGGGAGGCCGGCAGCCTGGACCCTGGAGTCAGCCTGCCCCAGCTGGTGACCCCAAGCAGAAGACACCACCTCTCTGTGCCTCTGTTTTCTCATCTGTAAAATGAGGGTAACAAAGGAGTCCATCTTATAAGACGTGTAAGGGTTATGTATGGTAACATCCATAAAACATCAAGAAGGTGCCCAGCACACAGAAAGAGCTCTCTAAGGTTAGCCGTTCTTCTGGTTAGAACACAAGGAAGGTATCATACCTTTCTGGGATAGGACGTCATTATTTCCAACTTTATAACCATGACTGTCACAGCTATCATTTATTGATTGCTTACTCTAAGCCAGGAACGGTGCTAAACACTTTACCTGTATTCTCTCCTTTACTCCTCAAAATCCAATGAGGCAGATACTATTGTTACCCCCATTTTACAGAAAAGGACACTGGAACTCAGGGAGGTTAAGCAACTTGCCCAAGGTCACACAGCTAGTAAGTAGCAAAGTTGGGATGTGAACCTGTGGCTGTTTGTTTCCAAAGCCCGTGCTCTTACCCATGATTCTGGGCAGGCGCCTAGTTTGATAAGCAGAAGGTCAAAGTTGTCAAGTCGTATTTCTATTCCATTACTTCTAAGTAAAGGGAAGAACGATGAAACCATGAGACCGTGTGTGCGTGTGGCTGGTTGTAGTTCCTGCTCAGACAGGAGCTCAGGGAGCCGGCTTTAAGAAAGCGATGGGAGTGGTCTGGAGTTAGCCCACAGATGAGGCTCCGTGGTCCTCAAAGGGACTAGAAAGGACTTATTGCAGATTTTCTTTCTCAACAGTCTCGCCTGCTCACCCTGCCACCTAAGTCTTGTTGACGCTTACTTTGCTTTCACAGCTGAAGCAATATATGTAAGGGTTAAAAAGGAAAGTTCTAGGGTGGAGCTGATTCCAAATGCCAGCTCTGCCACTCACCAGCCGTGTGACTTTGGACAAATTATTCTGTATGGCTCCCTGCCATACAGAGTTTAAATGCCTTAAACTCCCGCCATGCTGTGGCGGTGTCCCACGTACAAAATAGAGGAAGATTGACACAGACGTTATCTCAGGGACAATTTTCCTCAAGCAAAAAGGGAAGATTGGCAATAGATGTTAGCTCAGGGCCAATCTTCCTTACCAAAAATAAAAGGCAGAGGGCTGAGTGTCAATGGGACGGGCCCACCCAGCCCCGTAGCACCCCTGACAGGAGCTCGCTGGGGAGTTGGGGACCCAGGTGGATGGAAGCCCTGAGGGACAGAGGACAGCGTCACTCTAAGACCCGCAGCAAACCAGCTTTAATCTGGACCACAGTCAGGGACGGGGTCAGGGGGCCTGAGCCTGGGGGGCAGCGTGGGGGCCACTGTCTGATTCTAGGGTTCCTGGCCTCAGTCTGGAGGTCTGCAGGAGGCAGTAGGAGGGGCGACCAGCTTGAAGAAGGCACTGGCCGGAAGCTCAGGCCTAGGGACAGAGTGTCAGGGGTCACTGGAGTGGGGAGGCATCTCCTGAGCTGGAGAAGCAGCCTCGAGAACGGGGACAGCGTCCGACTTCCACAGCATCCAGCCCCGCAGCCCACACGCGGCCGGTGCTGAGCAGATGTTTATGATAACAAACACTTGTGAAGTGAGCCTGAAGGGGCCACAGCTCAAGTGTGCCGAGACAAGTTCTTCACCCTCGTAAAACTGTGCTCCCAGCTCTCAAGCTCCTGCCTCTGCTGAAGGGTAAGACAAATAACTCAGAGTAACTCAGCCGCTTCCTGTTGAATACTTAGCTCTTCGGGCTCACTCTCGGTCAGTTCAGCGTCCCACCGCCTTCTCTCTCATTCTCCCAGGGTTACAGCTGTCAGGGTTGGAGAGGGGACACAGATGTGGCTGTGGCTATCTCTGTTGTGAGCTGTTGTCCATCCTGCTAGGGGATGCCCTGGGCAGGGCCCCGGTGGCCAGGTCCCCACGCCGTTCTCCTCCTCCCTGCCTGTGGCCTCCTGAGGACAGCAGCCCGCGCCCTCATGGCCACTTCCCGGAGCCTCAAGGCTGCTCTCCCAGTTACAGGGTGTGTGGGGGTCTGGGGCTGTGGGAGCTGCAGTCATTGGAATGGGGTCTCCCATCCCTCAGTGTCCTCAGCTGTGGGTTTCCCCCTTCACCTGCTCAAACCCACCCCACCAGAGCCATCTTCACAAGGGCTCCCGGCCCCAGACACTTACCCTCCCCATTCTCAGCTAGGCCTGGGATCACCTTCCCTGGAGACACAGGGCTGTGTGGAGAATGGGTGGAGACTGGAATAAAATCAGGGCTCTGATAGGAAGGAGGAGGGGAGAACAGATGCTGGGGAGGCAACCGAGAGAGTCTGCCACCCAGGCACACCCTCATGTCCAGAAGTGCCGGGCGAGGCATCTGAGCCTCCTCCCATCCCCCCACCCCAGCCTGTCCCCAGGCAGTCGCCAAATAAGATGGGGAGGAAGGACGTGAAGGGGGCAACCTCCAGATTGATGGGAAGGGTTTGCCAAGGCCAGAGTGGTCCAGGAGCCCTGGAACCAGCTCAGGGCCCTGCCAGGCGAGGAGGCTACTTCCATGGTGTCTGCAGGAAGGTAGCCACTCAAGTTGCCCTCCAGTGGCTCCAGATGTGGCAGCAGCCCTGCCATGACCTTGGAAGAATGTAGGTCATCTGGGGACCTCCTGGGGCCAGGGCATGAACTAAACTGGAGGGGATCTCTCTGGCTCACACCTTTCCCTGCTCACACCTCCCAGTCCCGCTGCCAGTCTTGACGGTTGGATGGGGACGGGGGAGAGGGCTGCAATTAATGCTAGTCCCTACCCCTGGTGTGAGATGTGTCTGGGGAGTCCTGGGTACCCAGCCTCTCCGCCTCCATCTCTGCTGCCCCTCAAGGCTAGAGCCAGCCCTCCCTAAGTCGGAAAAGGACCCTCATGTTTCACCTACTTGTTTGCCTGCATCTCACCCCCAGATGGCTGTAGTTCCAAGATGACTAATAGATTCCATCTCATGTGCCAGTTCCTGCTGATTGATAGTGGCTGTGTTGGAAAGAATTGTGAAGCCTTGTCAGGGCTCACTGGGGGAGGACTAGCTGTGATTGATTAGCAATGTCTGCCATGAGTACAGGACTAGAGAGTGTGGTTGTATGGTTTCAACTGCCGCCCACTCTTCTCAAGACCTGTTACTCTCCATCAGCCTGAACTGGAGAGGTCTGGGGATGTTTTGTGGCTGAGAGACATCATCATGGGACAGATCTGAGCTGCAGTGTCCTGGGAAATGGTTAACAGTTGGCTCTTGGGTTGGAGTGGGACTGCTTTGTAGCTTTTGCCAATTTCTGTGGTGTGAATACTCCCACCACGGCCGATTTCCAGCTGCCAATGTGAAATCATTGAACACAGAGTTGGGAAGACACGCATATAATCGGCTCTCGCAAGACTGTAGGACGAGCTGGCTCCAGCACACCACCGTCTGAGCAGTTGTATATTTTTTCTAAGACATGTAAAGCCACCTGCCTCCCCTCAAAACTCTGCCCAGTGGGTGGACTGTTCTGGGAAATGCACTGGACTAGGATTCAGGATCACTTGCCAGCTATGAACCATAGGCAAGTTACGTCCCTTCTGAGCCTCAGTTTCCCTGTCTGTAAAATGGGAGTTGGGTTGTGGTGAAGCTCAATGCACTCTTGAGCCCAGTGGGGAAGCGCTCTGCCAGCCACAAAGCGTGATTGGCCAGACATGCTCCTGGTTGCCAAATCCAGGAGGTCTGCCCCAGAAATCCGCCTTGGCTCTCCTTTTAAAGTCAGAGTTCCTGCCACGGGGCTGTGAGGGAGAAGGGCTTGTTCTCCGAGGTCAACCTCAGAGGACAGAGGCTGCTCGTTCAGTTTCCCTGGACGGGCCATCATACCTGTCACTGAGAAATTCCTCTCAGTGGTTGTGGAAGCTACTCTTGTTTCCCTCCTTCACCACTCCTCAAGGCAGAGGGTGCTCCTTGTATTTCTCCTACATGTGCCTCCTTCAAGCTCCGGGGACCCCGTGGTCCTGGAAGGCTGTGCCGAGCTATGTTCATGCCACAGTGGTGTCAGGCAGATCTGGGTTCAAGTCCTGGCTCAGGCATGCATGAGCTCTGTGATAGTAAACACATGCCTTAAACTCTCTGGGTCTCAGCATTTTCATCTGTAGAATGGCCTCCTTCACTGGGTTGTTGGGTGGCATGAGGGAAATAAGGTACATAAAGTTCTTTGCATAGTGTCAGGCACAAAATAAATCTTGATAAATGCATTGTTGTTTGTCCTAACCAGGTCTTGAGTGGAGCTAGAACAGGCCAACCTGTAGAAGAATGGGATCTCAAAAGCTGCCAAACCACAGGGTCAAGTGAGGGCTGGGGCCTTGACCTAGGGGCACGGGCAGGACTGGAGGCACACGGGGAGCCCAGAGGCAGGACTGGTCCCATTAGTGCAGTGCAGGGCTTCTCATCCTCAGCACGACTGACATTTGGAATCAGATAATTCTTTGTTGTAGGAAGCTGCCTGTGCATCGTAGGATGTTTATCAGCATCCCTGGCCTCTACCCACAAGAGACCAGAAGTAGCCTCCCAGATGTAACAATCAAAAACGTCTCTAGGTATTGCCAACTATCCCTTGGTGGGGCAGAATGGCCCTCGGTTAAGAAACCCTGCCACGGCAGGCACAGTGTGACAGTCACTGTTAGTCACCCCAGCTGTGAGGAGAGCCCGGGATGCAGAGCATCTGTCCTGGCAGAATGGGTGGGTCGGCACGTGGCAGAGCCAAGCGACAGATGGTCAGCTGCAGGCAGCCTGGCAGCAGGCAACAGGAGGCGTGGGTCGGGGCTAGGACCCCAGCTGCTGGGAACCCAGCGGTCAAGCAGGGTCAGATCACGGCTCATATGACGATGAGCCCGTCGCACCCTGTGGCTCTTTACTTTCCTGTCCAGGAGCAGGACTGGATCCAGGGTCTGAACAAGGCCGAGCCCTCCGGGGAAGGGGGAGGGGGCTTCCCTGCCCACATTAGAAGGGTGTGGGGCTGAGGGCCAGACCACCGCCCCTCACTGATGACCTTCATGACCTCTAGCTGGAGAGCACGGGCTTCGGGTAAGAGAGCCCCGGTTCAAATCCGGGCTCTGCTATATGGAAGTTAAACCTAAAAAAAACCCCAGAGGTCACCACTTAAGACAGGGAGACCACCTGAGGCGGGCTGCTTCCCCTCTGAGCTCAGGCTCCTCGTCTGTGACACAAGGAGGGTAATGCCAACCTCACGTGGTGTTGTAAAGATTAAACGCGCTGTTACAGTGACGGCTCTTAGCATTTCCCTGCCACATTGTCGGCACTCCATCAACGTTGTTGGTTGATTGAGTGAAGGGATCCTCCTGCAGCAAACTTTTCTCCCTTACATCCTTTTGTTCGTCTTAGTTCTCTTCTCTGGAATTTCTCCAGCTTTCTAACATAGGAAACTGTTGACTTCTCGACGGGAGGAAATGAGTTATTCATCTCTGTATCACTAGAACTGAGCGGGGGCCTGGTCGATATTAAGTGCTTTAAAAAATGAAGCTTTCCTTTCTGAAAGGGCAATGACTGTGCCTTATTCGTCTCTATATAGCCATAGCCCAGCACAGCAACTGGCACACAGCAGGTGGTCATTAAATGTTTGTTGAATGAATGAATGAAGGAATGAATGAATGAACATCCAAAAAATGGTTGAAGAAAGGCTGACCCAGAATGCTACCCCAGGATTCTTCCTAGGAGTCCATGCCTACATGTCCCTTTAGGAGGAACACGGCTGCTTACTTGAAGGAGGTACCAAACCCTGGGAGGACAGAAGCATCCTCGCTGAGGCGGTGGGTGACAGACGTCAGGCAGAGGGAGGAAGTTCTCAGGCAGAACCTCTGCAGCCTGGGCAGCTACTGCAGACCCTTCCCTGGGAGCCCGTTGCAGGCTGCTCTGCTGGCCCCAGGGCACAGGGACAAGCTCCATGGTGCTCCCTGCCGCAGCAGCACGAGGACAGGGTCCAGTGTTTTCCTGCACCCTCCAGATGTGGCGAGGTGGGCTGCTCCTCTGCAGGGTCAACCACACAGGCCATAGGAGACAGAGGGGTTTGTTAAAAAGACCCATGGCTGGGGAGTCAGGAGACCCGGGTTCTGGCCCCATCCCTGTCACCCACCACACGGTGACCCACATGGTTGCTACCCTCCCTGGGCCTCTGTTTCCCCATCTGTACAATGGGGGCTTGGTGATGCCTTGGGGTGACTCTGTCCTTTGGTGCCTAGCCAGGGCGACAGGTCAGTCAACAGCCATGTTCCTGAGCGTGGCCAAGTGGCCCACACAGGAGACCAACCAATGACATCAAGGCTCTGCTGGGCTTCCCAAAGCCATCGGCTCTCCAGCTGCCTGAAATCTGCTGGGCATTGAACACAGTGTTAGGTGAAGCATCTGCTCTGACATCCAGAGGTCTGCTGAGAGCGGGGAGGGCAGGGCAGCAGTGAGAGCTTCCAAGGGGCCTAAAGATTTTCCAGGGGGACTCCTGGGGATCATCATTGCCAGGGGGAAAATGTTTGTGATAGAAAAAGTCTTTTTTATCTAACTCCCCTACCTCTCTTCCCCTTCCTAAGGCACAGAATCAACTCACAAATAGGGACTTTTCCCGTTGCTGAAGTCTGTGTAACTGACAGGTGGGGGCTGCTAGCCTGGAAGAGCTTGACAGAGCCAAGTTCCCTTGCCTAAGAGAGAGGAGCCCGTAAAAAAGAGGTGGGAGGGTTGTGTCTAGAGAGAGGAGCCAGAGGCTGAAAACACGGGTATCCGGGAGAGAGAGAGGTGTTGCAGAGGCAACAGGTCTGCGGGCAATTTCGAGGTGGGGTGAGTTGCTTTTTGAGTGAGAAGCAGGAAGAGAGGCGCTATAGTGAAGGGCCTTGAGGGAGTAGTTCAGCCTTTCTGTGCCTCCGTTTCTTCATCTGCAAAGTGGGGATAATAGAACATTCTCTGTAATGGAAAACACTTAGAATTGTGCCTGGCACATAGTAAGGACCACGGAGGTGTGTGCAGTGATGATGGGGGTGGTGCTGATATAAAAGCCCCTGAAATCTCCAGTGGAATTTACATCACTTAGGGGTGGACCCAGCAAACGGCTCTCCGGGGACCTAGCTGAGCACCGAGTTCCATGTCAGCTGCTCAGCTACATCTGGTGATACCCATGCAACCGAGACAGCTAACAGCAGGCAGGGCCATCACCGGAGCTCTGCCCCATCGCAGGGGCTCCCCCAGAGCCTGCGGCACTGGGATCCAGGGCCCTGTCAGGCTGGTGGGTGCGGGACATCTGCCCTCCATGTGGCTAAGCCATCCAAAAATTGCCACGGGCTGAATTTTGTCACCAGCCTTCTTCTCACGAGGACACTTCCCCAGCCAGAGGCACAGATTTTCCAGCTGGGCTGGCCTTTCTGGCAAGCTGCACTCGGGGGATATTTTCAGATTCTGGGTGACATTCCCCTGCCCCTCAGCCTAATAGGTCCCAGATGCTCCCCTCTTGCCTCAACCTCCCTCCCTCTCGTTGTTCTGTGGCCTGCCTGGGGCCTCCTCGCCCAGCCACTACACCTCTTGACTTATTTTTTTTAATTTAAAACATTTTGTTCCCCCTTAACATGATGGCTTGACAGAGGCCAGCATGAAAGAGGCTGTTTCCTCCTGGATGGGGACCAGGACGGAGAAGCAGGCAGATGAAGGCGGAGAGAAGGAAGCCGGCTTTGGGAACGTGAGGAGCGAGGGGAAACAGAAGGAGTCCTTACTGGCCGAGCATAAAAGAAGCAAGAGGAGGAACAGCTGTGTTAGCGTTGCCGGGTCACCAGGGGCTGGGCAGATGCACCAGGCCCAGCTGGGAACCCCACGGGCCCGGGGACCCATGACTCACATTCTGCAGAACCCCCGTTTAGTTCACTATCCTGCTCTACCTTCCCTCCCCACCCATCCTCCTGCCCCCTTTTTCGGAACATTTGAATTTGTAATTCTTGGCTGTTGTCGGTAATGAGATGGGGCTGTGGCTGAGGCCTCTGGGGGGAGGAGAGAGAGGGGACACACCAGGAGGAAAGAAAAGAGAGAGAGGCGTGGAGGGAGGGTGGGGCCGGAGCCCAGAGGTGGCCAAGAGAAGAGGTAGTGGGCAGCAGACCAGGAGGGCAGAAAGGCCTGACTCACAGCTTAGCAGAAGCTGGGACAGGCCCACAGCCCTCGGGCCAGGAACCCAGCGAGAAACCTCGTTCCGGCCCCACTGCTTCCTGCCTGCTTTCCGCTGCGTCGCGTGGAAGCGTGGAGAGGATGGTGAGCGCGCTCATCATCACAATCTCTCTAGGTTCTCTTCCACTTTCCACCTTTCACCACATGCCTCCGGGCCCACCTCCCCCCGTTCTGCAAAGCAACCGTGTACACGAGCTGGGCGCGTCCCGAGGAGCCCATTTTGTGGGGCAGGACGCTGAGGCGTGGAAGGGACTGTCAGGGAAGTTAGGGCCGCAGCCGGGCTGCGCCTGGGGCCCAGACCTCTGGATTTCTCATCCAACAATGAAAATATGGAGATGAAATAAATGGGGAAGAGATTATATTGGTGAAAGTGGGCCAGGAAAATACAAACCTCGAAGACAGATGGAAACCCCTCAGCCGAAGAATTCTTGGATGCTGCTTCTAAGGCAGCCCCCCTCGTCCTTACTGACCCTGGCATTTTCTCTCTCTCTCTTTCAGGACCTCCTGTAAGTAACTCCAGCCGCAGCCTGGTCTCCCACTTCTAAAAGGCCTTGCTCCCTGCTGGTAACTGGGCCCCGGGTGGGGGGACTGACAGCTGGCCCCGCTGTCTTCCAGGGGAGCCCCTACATCCTCCGCAGAAGTCCGTGGGGTGTCTCCAGAATGTTGACATGAAGAAGGAGGCTGCCATTTTGCTTTCCACCCACCTCCGCAACCTTCCAGGGCCAGACAATGGCTACTCCCAGGGCAAAGCAGGTCCCAATTTCAATCTGAAAGGCTGGCTTGCCCCATTGTTAGCCCAGCTCCTTTGTCCCCCAAAGAAGCAACTGGAGTCAAAGAAGCACCAGGTATTAGAAAGAAGAAAGAGATAATGTCTAGTCAGTTCTGGTCCTTGAGAGGTCTCCTGCCATTCAGTGAACAGGTCAGTGAGCGGCTCCCAGTGTGGACTGCTCCTGAGGACGTGATGTCCACGCTGCTGTGTGGGCAGCTCCGTTCTGGCTGATTCACTTTGGGCAGGTGGTTCTTGGCGGTGGTGGTGTTTTTGTGAGAGAGAAATGTGAGCAGGTTAAACTGGGAGACAACACAAATTACAGGCAGCATGAAAGCCTCCTTCCCTGGCATCGCCCTACCGTCCGGGGTGGGGCGGCGGAGCCGAGTCATTTCCAGAGAACCTGAGAAGAGCCCAAGGAGACTGTCCCTCTGAAGTAATGGATCCAGGGAACAGGAGCGTGTCTTCTTTGAGGACAGCATTTGATATCTCAACAAAAGACCCAGAGGTCGCCAGGGGAGCGGGGGATTGGAGTTGAAAGGGCCGAGCCCTCCGCATCAGATCTTTCTCAAGGTTACTGAAAGCAGCCCTATCGTCATCCCTCCCTCGGAGAAGTCATTTCCATAGTCGCTTTCCTCTTGATCTGTACCTGCGAGAGCCGAGAGCCGCCGGCCCAATTTGCAATAAGACCATTCTTGACTATTCCATCTGTGTCCTGAAAGGTCCATTGAACCCATGCCGACGAGTCCTGCCCCGCTCCCTGACTGCTAAGTTACAGAGAGAGGAAAATCGTGTCATTGCCTGAGAGGAGGACGGATGATTTATCATGGCATGTTTCGGATGTCAGATCTCAATTCCTGTCATCAATCTTCCAAAATAAACTCCGCCACAGGAAACTTTGACAGACCACCTGCTGGAAATGGGCTACTTTCCTCCTTCTTTTTTGACAAAGCCAAAAGGAGTCGTCACCTCCCCTGCTGAGACCCCCCCATACACCTCAAACCTACAGCCAGGCTGCTGGGCTAACCCGGCAGCATCTGCTCCGGGTTCCTGCCTGACTTGAGTGCCTGCCCTCCCCAGGAAAGTGGTGTTCTCAGAGCTTCTGCCTGCCTCCCCGCAGGACTGCTCCCAGCCAGCGAGGGTGCTGGGGGCTCTACAGTGCAGGAGCAAATGAGGGGGGATGGGTATGAGTCTCCCTGCAGGCCCACCATCCAAACGGTGGAGTGAGGGGAGGAGCCAGGGAGCTTTCCCACATTCTAAGCCTGACACAGAAGAGCCCTGAATCTTCATCCAACTCTGGCTGAAATCACAAGGCATGATGAGGAGGAAATGGACAGCTGGCCAGGGTGGGAATCACTTCCTGGCCCTGTTCTCTCTGCTTCCTGCAAAGGAAGAAAGTCCTTGGCCAGAGGCGAGGGATAGGGAGATGGCAGCTGGTTGCAATGCTTGTCTGCTGCCCTCCGGGTGCATCTCCAGGGCCCCATCTGGGGCGGCTCGGCACTCCACTTGGAAGACCCAGGTTCCTATGGGCACAAGGACGGCCAGTGCCTAGAGAACATGACCAGGGAGGGTGGATTTAAGAAGCAGCGGGAATCATTTAAATGGTATAAGATTTGTGGCCGCCACTGCCCTACCCCTCATGCCCATGGCAGACATTGCTAATCAATTAGGAGGCTTCTTAACGTAATGCTTTACTCAGTCTCTACCAATACATTGGAGTTCACTCCCAAGCTGTTAGCCATCCCTGCATGAGATTTAAGAGAGAGTTTCTTAATTATGGGAACCGTGACACTGAAACAGATGACCAAGGGAAGGAGGGATGTCTCTTTGTCTGGTGGAATACAGGGAAATTATGATGTCCAGCGGCCAGGTTGGATGTGATCCTTGCTGAAATGCTAGCTAACACTTAGGGGTTAGGTACCGCTGGGTTTTTATGGAGGCAGTGTAATATAGTGATTACAAGCATGGGCTCTGGAGCCAGACCACATGGGTCCGAATCCTGGTTCTGCCACTTCTAGCTGTGTGACTTTCTAGGTCTGTGCCTCAGTTTCCTCATCTGTAAAATGGGGATAATAATAGTATCTGCCTCACCCAGGTGTTGTGAGGAGTATATATATAATTATGTTATATATGTATACATACATATATATGTGTATGTGTATATTTTTTTCTATTTAGAATATGTTAACTCATTTAAATCCCGAAAACAGAAGACTTCCCTAGATGATCCCCAAGATTCTGACAAGCCTTTAATTTTAAGGAGGAAATTATTATTTGGTGAATAATTTTCACTAATTAATTTATTATTTCATTTAATTCTACCCCACCTTATTCCAAAAAAACATTGTGGGGTGATTTACAAACTAGCTAAGGGGACAATGGAGGGGGTAGAGAGCAGAGGTAGGAAAACAAGGGGAATCCAGAACTGACAACACCGCAACATCCTGTGCAGATGAGCCACGGACCTGGCTTCTAGCTTCCTGGTGGTCAGAGCAAAGAGGAAAGCAGAGATGTTGCAAGAGTAAGGCCCTAGGAAGGTAGGCATGCCCCTGGCGTTTGGGAGAAGTGCAGCTTTTCCTGGTACTGAGGCTGGAGGGAAGTTCCACCCTGTGCGGATGGTTTGGGGCCAGTACACAGGAGCAGGAGGTAAACTGTCCCCTCTGGCCCTATTCGGGGTAGACCCACTGTGTGAGGTTGAAAACCCTGGGCAGGCCTGCCCCTCCCCTGGGACAGGAGGGAGGCGGCTGCCCCACTTCTTGGTCCTCTCCCTGTGGCATCAAGGCCAGGCAGTGTAGAAGTGACAGGAAGAGGGCGTTGGCTCAGCGCTAACACTCTGGTTTAAGGGGGATACTCGGTGCCTAGCTGTCTTTGCGGGGCCTGGGAAAGAGGGAGGCCGAGTTCCCAGGTCCTGGCATCCGCCCTCAGGGTCATTCATTCACAAGTAGGCACTGAGGACCTACTAAGAGCTCAGCGCTCCTCAAGGCACTGGGGACGCATCCGTGAACACAACGGGAGCTCACATTGTAGTGCTGTGGGGGCAAAATCGAGCAGAGTCACGAGATGGGGACGGGCCCTGTGCCATGAGGGCTGTTACCCAGCGTTCCCCAAGGACCCCCTGACTGGGCCTGAGCTTGGTTCTCCGGGCGGGAGTTGCTGGACTGCCACCTCAGGGGCGGCCTCAGGAACCAGGGACAGAGGGGTGACTTATTCCTGGGGCTGCCTGCGTTTGCCTCAGCAGCCCTGCCGAGGTTGGCCTGTCTCCCTGTGAACACCCTGAGCCCTACCCTGGCTCTGCCCTGGGTTATGGGGAGAGCAGGGTGTCTGGAAGGAGAGAAACCACACCCGAGAGCAGAGTCTGGAGGGAGAGACCGAGGCCAGCTCCACGCACCTGCCCCGCCAGTCCTCGTCTCTTCTAATAATCATAATAGCTAGCATTTATTTAGTACTTGCTGTATGCCAGCCCCTGTGCTAAGTGCTGTACATACATTATCTCATTTAATCCTAAGAGATAGATATTGTTCTCTCATTTACAAGATGAGGAAACTGAGATACAGCGAGGCCAAGCAACTTGCTTCAAGTCACCAACTAGTAAGTGGCAGAGCCGAGATTTGAGCCCAGGCGGGCTGACTCCAGAGCCCGTGCTCTTAACCAAATCCTCCTGTCTCCCTCACCAAGACCCTCCTCCCTCCTGGACCCCATGCCCCAGCCAGGCCGGGGTTGGGGCTCGGCTCTGGAAGCTCCCTCCAGGTGTTTCCTCCCCCTCTGCAGGTGCTCCGTGGCGCCCCAGGAGGCAGCTCTCAGAGCAGTTTCTCAGCCATCCTCTTGTATCAGATCCATTTGGACGTTGGGGGTCAGAGCTAAAAAGACAAAGCTAAAATTCTCAGAATTTGCTTGTTTCCTGAGCCTTATCTATGTTGCAATGATGATAATTATTAGTACTAATAGTACATTTTGTTGAATGTTTTCCTCTTCTCAGTGGGATTTCAGATCCGTTATATGGAGTCTTTAGTCTATGTGCTAGCCGGGGGTACTAGGGTTATGAATGAAGGGTTTGAGAAAGACATCACTGTGGTCGGTGAGGACAGGTTCCTGGAGCCGCACAGGGCCCCACATAGGATGTGGTCCAGCATCCTGCCTCATGCCCAGCACTCACTCATCATGGAGAGGATGATCTGAAGCTGGTTGGAAGCATCAAAGGAAGGAAGTCCTACTGCCCCCTCACCATCCCAACAGAGGGGAAGATGCCCGGGGGTGCCCCCACCTTCTACCACCCCCTGCTTCAAGGTCATGTTCCAACAGCTCAGATGTGGCAGGTCCAGCAGAAGCATCCCGTGGCAGACCTCCTTCATCAGAGCAGGCATCAGGCTTCTCCTGTGTGGCAGGACAGGGAAGACCAGGCCCTGACCCCCTCAGGCCCTTTCCCAGGTCAGGGCCAGCACACAAGTGGTGAACAGAATATTGCACGGAGTGAGGCAGAAAGGCTCAGAGAGAGGGGACATGCTGCTGAGGCCACAGCCCTAATGATCCTTCAGTCATGAAGGACAGAGACACGGGAGGGGACATTCCCATCTTTCTGTTCCCTGCACCTACCCTGGGCCTGGCATGGAGGGGACCCCCCACTCACTGCTTTTCTGAATGAGTGAATGAGTGAATGAATGAAGCTAGAACTGAAAGGAAGCCTAGTGATCAAGGCCCTCCCTTCATTTTGTTCATAAAACAACAGAGGCTCGTAGAGCACACGTGACTCTAAGGTCACACAGCTGCTTGGGAGTGTGGATGCGTCAGATATTACGATACCCTGGCCTTCGTAAACTTTACTCTTTCCCCCTTTATTTCAGGGGCCCGCTGGAAGACCTGGCCTCCCGGTACGTAGCTTTCGTTTCTTCCTTCCTTCGCATCTCTCTCACGAGCTCTTTCCCAACCCAAGGCCTGGCCAGGTTGGATGGCTGCTTTCCTGCAGGTGTATCTGGGTGAGAGGCCTCTCTCCAGCATCACTGACTATAGCTGAGGGTGCAGCTCCTTGGTGCTCCTCCCGGGGCCCCAGGCAGGCCCCTCCAATGCTGGACCCGACTTCCAGACTGATGGCCCTGTGGTCAGTCTGGGCAGGAAGGGGAAGCAGCCCACTGGCTTTCTAGCTATCCTTCTGCACACCAGCCTAGATTAAGACCACTGCCCCCACTTCGTCCTATGCCCTCTAGTAAGAGTAGACTCAAAAACTTTGTTTTCCCCCCAGTTAGCATTTCTGAATGCTAGAGAGGCTGTGCCAAGTAACCATGGGGACTTTGGGACAAACGTAGAAATAATACCAATAGCCATCTCTTATTGAGACCTTAATGCATGCCAACGCACTGTGCTAATCACTCTTCATGCGTCCGGTTGGTTCAACAACTCAGTGAAGTGGATATTATTATGCACATTTTATAGATGAGGAAACTCAGACTTGGAGAGGTAAAATACCTAGCCAGATTGTCCAAGCTTCAGTGTAGACCTGTTGGAGGCCCATGTTATCACACACCATTCCATACTGCTGTTTCCTGTGGTCCATGCTTAACGTTTGAGAACCATCTTTAAAGTCTTCAAAGACATTGCTCTGTGGAGTGTGGCCTGGGGCAGAGATGCATTGAGTACTGGATCCCATTGGCCCTCGGATGGGTAAGGACCCAGGCAAGATGCTGAAGCCAGCCAGGGGGTCGAGGTGGGGATGGCACCAGGCTACCCTCTCTCCCCGCACCAAAGGCCACATCCATTGGATTCTAGACCCTTCTGTGCATCCCTCTTATCCTAATTACTCCTCTTTAGGACATGAATTATACTATAACCTCTTGACTAATCCAACAGCTTCTGGAATTCATGTCCGACAATGACTTTCTTATTGAAATGCATGTGGGAGAATGTTTGGCCTTGAAAATGGAAACTCCCAATAAGTGCGAGCCCCAGAGTGAAGGAGGACGGGTGGATAGGTCCCCTGAAATCCAAGGAGGTGAAAAATCAGATGATGGGGGAATGTGGGAAGACTTTGTTTTTTTCTGATAACGTCCACCTTTAAAAAGCATTTGGGGGCAATTCACAGAGCAGGAGCTGCTGCACATAGTTTCCAGTCCCTGGCCATTCCATGCCCGTCCCTAACCCGAGCATTTGATGGCCAGGACTGCAAAGAACATTAGTTTTAAAAAAGAAACGAAAAGAAACCAAAACACCCAACCTGCAATATCATTCAAAAGCCCAAGAGTGAGTGGCCCATGGGGATGTCACAGCCGATGTCCAGCAGGCCTAGTGTCCTCAGCAGGAAGGGTAGACCACTGATCCATGGCTCATGGTCCTGCTCATGCTTCCGTGTGCAGGCACCTGGAAGTGACCCACAAAATGATTTGCTGATACTGGCCCCTTATTATAAAATGCAAAGAGTGTAAAGTACCAACATGCTTATAAAATTCACTTGCTCGTGGCCGTGCTGGGCTTACTACCCATAGACGCCATGTACACAGCACTCACCAGGTGCCAGGTGCTGGGAGTAAGCTTTCCAGAAGCATCGTCTCGTGGCATCCTCCCAGCAGCCCCGTGAGAGAGATGCGGATGCTCAGGGAGGTTAAGGACACAGATCGATGCTTATAGCCAATGCTGTTACCCTGCCACTCTTTCACAAAGGTGTTGCTACAGTCACCGTCGGTCTTGACAATGTACATGTAACAAGAGCCTAATTCCAGAGCTGATTGCTGTTCTCTGGCACGTCCACATACATCTTGGGATGCTAATTGTCCCTCAAGGCGTTTTGCTTCAGCGGGGCCAACAGATATGGAATCACCCCAGAAATGCCCACACCCTTCAGGGGAGACCACAAACCCAGCTCTCTCCTGCCCAGCAGGCCAGGACAAACACCATCTGATTTTCAGCCCCCATTGCTTTCTGTCCTCCCAGGTTCCTAGCAAACCCCAGGCCCCACCCCAGATTTTATGCTGTCTGCACACATATGATTGCAAAAAAATATTTTCTACCAAAAGGAGGAGGAACAAAACTTAATAAGCAGATTTCCAGAGTGAGAAGATGTAACCCCTGGCTACAAAACAAAGCAGTTCCCCCTGAGCAGCTGAAACTCGTGATGCGGCTGAATCCACATGGCTCATGGTCCTTCCTGTGGGTGCTGGGGGTGGACGCGAGGAGGGAGCGTGGAGAAGGACTCTGTCCATAGCCCTCTCAGACATAGGGCCCGGGGAGGAGCCGGGGAGTGTGGGCCCTGCTCCCCACTCTGGCAAGGCAGACCTAGGTAAGTGATTCACCCATCTGTCTGTCACATGGGAGCTGCCACTCACCCTGCTGTGCCTTGAAGTTGAGCGTGACGAGGATTCGGCACATCCTCCATAGCTGGAATGGATTGTGACAACAGCAGTCTAAGGGAGGAAGGGCCTTGGACCCCTTATGAAACACATAGGGAAACTGAGGCCCAGGCTGGGGACAAGGCCCCTATGGTAGTGCTCTTTCCACAGCTCCATTGCTGAGTGTGGATAGCAATAGGGATCGCTGAATGGGCAAGTCCACCCACACGACAACTGGGCATTGTTCCAACTGCCTGTGCAAACCAAGTCTCAGGTGCCCAGCTAGCACATGAGGCCCTTCACATGCTGGCCTGGCTCAGCCACATCTAATTGTTTCTGCCTCCTTCATCAGGGGGACAAAGGTGCCATCGGGATGCCTGGACGTGTGGTGAGTTGGTGCATTTGTAGCTGCTCAGGTGGCCATTGCTTGCTTCTCCATGCTGACCTATCCTCCAAACCATGGCAAGGTGTTGCCCACTCCAGCCCCGAGGAGGGGGTCAGACCTCTCCCTACCCTCACCCAAGTCTGCTTCAGAGAGGGACAGGCGAGGAGAAGGGAGGAAGTTTATTCCAGTCCTTCAGATCCAGCAGTATGGCTTTACTCTCCAGAGAGCTGCTAAGGCAAAGGAAAAATCCAAGAAGTTGCATGAATAAAGCCCTTTGCTGATCACCTACTGGGTGACAGGGTGAGGCCCGAGCCCCTTGCGACATCGAGAGGACTCCCACCCACTCCACGCCCCCGCCAGGCCAGCAGCACACCCTCAGATTTATAGCTGCTCCTGCCGCTATCCCCCAGCAAGGGCAGTGAAAGATGGCGAGAAACGCAACCTCAAAATGCTCCACGGAAACTGCGGTGGAGCCAGCTTAGATGGGCATGCTTCCAGGCAGTGCCTCTAAATCCTCACCAGGGGGCTGGGAGTTGAAATATTGAACATTTCCCGCTGAAAAATTAAGATGGCGAAAGGCGAACGAGAAGGTATGACAGCGAGAGGGTACCTCAGAAATGGGAAGGCCGGCCCTAGGCCTTGAGGTCCCAGGCCAGGGTCCTTCCTGGTGGCTGGTGGCCTCTGAGGGGCTAGAAAGGGCAGCACAGGCACCTGGTGGCAGCCTGAGGCCATGGTGGCCACAGGCCAGCCTTACTCCCCAGCCTAGTCTAGGACGAGGCCTGAGCTACTCTCCCCATCTGACCCCTAACTCCGCACCAGCCGTCAGCCTCTATCTCCACCCTGGCTCCCCGGTGCCCCCTGACTACCGCCATGCCATCCTTCCATGTCACTCACGTGCTTTGCCTCATAACCTCACCTTCTGGCTGGGTTGGCCTTCGGCCTGGATGTGGCATCCTTGTGTGAGTTTGCTTGCCTGGTGTGGTGCTCAGAGAAAAGGCATCAAATCAGAGCTAACACTCGAGAGCGCTAACTGCGTGCTGGGCTCTGTGCTAAGACCTTGCACACAGTAGCTCATTCGGTCCTCACAAGAACTGCATGCGGTTGGCACAACTTCCACACCCATTTCTCAGATGAGAAAACTGAGGCTTGGATGTTAAGTGTCTTTCCCAAGGTCACATGGCGAGGAAGTGGCTGATCAGGGACTTGAATCCAGGCAGCCTGACTCCAGACCTGTGCTCTTGACCCTGACAGTGCTACTCTCTGTCTCCTCCATTGGCATCAGCTCTAAGGAGGGTCTGGTCCTTAGGGTGAAGCCACAGTGCCTAGGCCTAGGACCTGGGACATTTCAGAGGTTCAGGACAAGTGTTCCATGTCACAGAGCTTTGAGCTCCCCAGAGCCCACCCAAGAGCTGTCTGTCAAGACATGGAGGCTGGGAGTCCTGGCCCACCCCACGGGAGGCTCTCTCACCACTTCCCAGACCAAAGCGCTGTGGGATTCCTGCCTGACTCTGTCTCTCTGCTTCACTTCTCTAGCTCCAAACCCTGAGTCCCCCAGGCTGTCACTGGGTCCTTCCCGTGTGGAGCAGGGAATCGACTTCACAGCCTTTCTCAGGGGCTCGCAGTGGGTGGGCCTGAGCCAGGCACGTTCTCCACCATGGCCTTCCAAGACCTCATTTTATTGATGAGCATGTTGAGACTCAGTTTGCCCAGGATTGGGGTGGAGTTGGGTTTTGTACCCAAGCTGACTGTCAGACCCCAAAGTCCTTGCTCCTAACAGGAAGCTTCAGGAGTCTCTACCCTGAGCGCAGCTGCCAGCCTGTAGGGAAGGCTGCAAAAGGCAAAGCAGCCCCTCCAGGCCTCCCCCTCCTGCCTTCCTTCTTGGGTCCTGTGGACATGTCCCCCCAGGAAGTGTCCATCTGAGCCTAGTTCTGACCCACAGTGGTGGGGGCAGGAGGGAGTGCGACAGGAGGTCTCCCCATTTCCTCTACCCAGGCTATTTTTCAAGCCACTTTGGGGCTTCCATGCTGCTTGTGCTATTTTAAATGTGACAGTGGACCCATTTGGCTGCCCAGTAGGAGTCCTGGCATGAGCCACCTGATAAGGACTGGGGTGGCCAGTGGATGTGAAATGCCTGACTTGTTCCCATGGTTCACCAAAGGTGGCGCCACTGGCTTCTATGGATTAGGGTGGATTGGGGCTCTCCACCCTATGGTTACAGGGACCCATCCTCCATCCTCCCAGATGTGTGGGTCCTACCATCTGTCTTCCCATGTTCTTCCACGCCCTTCCCACCATCTTGCCTGGCCAGCCCTCACGACTCCTGGCGTGTCTAGCTTGGCAAAGCTTTGTGCTTGGTGCTCAGCTGGCCCTTCAAACCAACTAGATCCCACCCCACAACACAGTCCTTGGGAAAGTCTCCTCCATGCCCACCCGCACCTCAAATGACCCCACCAGCTGAGGCCATGGCTCCTCAGGCAGATTTTCTGACCTGGGTGGGTTCTCCTTCTCTGTCTGTCTGTCTGTCTGTCTGTCTCTCTCTCTCTCTCTTTCACTCACTCACACACACACACACACACACACACACACACACACACACACACACTTCGAGAGGGCCTCTTAAGGCCCCTGACGCTGTTTCTCTGTCAGTTATGTGGAAGGGCCAGCTGGGGCCGGACCACAGGGTGAGACAATAGCCGTCCACGTGCTGTGCCTGTTGGACATGGAGCTGTCACGTGCCAGCATCTGTGTTTTGTTCGGTTTCTTATTTCACGGTGATTTCCTTGGTTTGGTCGTTGTGCCATGAACATGGATTCTTGTGTGTGTGCCTCCCTCATTCTCTCTCTCTTTTCTCTCCCTCTCTCTCTCTTCCCTGCACCCTGTGTTGCATGTGGCTGTCCCAGGGCGTAAAGGGCCAACCAGGCGAGAAGGTGAGTCCCCGCTTTCCCCTCTGCCCTTCTGCCCCAGCCTCGCTCCCAGCCCACAGATTCCTGGAGGTCCTTTCAGAGGTCCCCATCTCAGCCCTCCTCCGGCACGCAGGCCCCAGTACCGCGTGCCAGCCGGGCCTGCTCTACTCCTGCAGCCTCTCACAGCCAGTTTCCTAACAGCTTCCACACCATCGGGCAGGAGTCTTGGATTCCTGGGCTGAGGTCCCTGGCTGAGTGGGTCTCCCCTGCCTGCTGAGGCTGCACATGGCCTCGTCACTGATTCCTAGCCTTAGGCAGTCACCCTTCCCAGGGCAAGGAGAGCACCCATCGCTGTTTTGTGTAGCTGGTTCTAGCCCCTCCTCAGCCCTCAGACTTAGAGACTCTCTTTATGCTGCCCCAGAGACAGTCCCCCAGGGAAATGCCCAGAGAGACTCCAGCGTTGTAGATAGAGCCCCTGGAACATCAGCCCTGGTGGGTTCCTAGAGATTACACAGAGCAACATATCTAACCAGCTCACTTTACAGATGAGGAAACTGAGGCCCAGAGAGGGGGTGGGGCTTGCCCAAGGTCCCACAGCAATAGTGATGAGTAGGGACTAGAAGCCAGACCTCCTGATGCCGAGCTCTGTGCTTCCCTTCCTGTACGTTGCAGTGTGTATTTCTGCAGTAGAGTCTCCCTGACTCCAAAATAGTAACAATGACAACGATAATAATAGCAGCTACCACGTATTAAGCACAAACTGTGTCAGGTGCAGTTTAATTGTTTTGCCTCTGTTCTCCCAATTAACACCAACACAACCCTTCCAGCGAACCTTTAATAGTCCCATCTACATGAGCAGGAACTGAAGCACAGAGAGGCAAGGTCACATACCCAAAGTCACACAGCAGAGAGTCACAGAGCTGGAGATGATCCCTGGTGTGTCTGAGTCCAAGGCTGGGGCCCCTATCCGCCATGTCTGCTGTCCTCCAAATGGAGCAAAGACTGTCGGTCCCCCCTCACAGGGGGCTGAATGGCCCGGGGGGCAAGGCAGGACACGTCACTGTATACGGACAATCACCAACACTCGCCAGCCACTTCATACACCAGGCTTTCTGCTAAGCACTTGAGCGCCTCATCTCATGAACTTTTCACATCCACCCTATGAACAGCTGCTACTATTCCTGCATGACAAATAAAGAAACTGAGGCGGAGGGAAGTTCAGTAGCCCAAGGTCACACAGCTGGGAGGGAGCAGAGCTGGGCTTCAAACCTAAGCATTCTGGCTCTTAGCCACCACACAACACTGCCTTGTACAAAAATTACTGTGTAATTGCAATGGCATCAACAGTTACGAATCGAAAATCACTCGTCACCTGTGTGTGAGCACGACATTTTTACAAATGTAAGGGCAGCAGAGCAGCTCTCTGCATCCCTGTTCACGGAGGAGGTATGTGGGCTCAGAGAGGTTCCCTGACTTGCCTGGCAGAGAAAGACCTGGAAGTGAGGCCCTGGGAGTTTCCTCTGCCCAGAGGGTGGATTCCCAATGGGAAGTAGCATCCTGTCCTCCTCCCAGCAGGGCACAGTCTCGGTCCTTCTGCCAGAGCATCACCTCTTACCCTCATCTGTGTTCCATACACCCCTCCTCCTCCTTCTGTCCCCCCTCCCCAGCCCCCAACACACACACACACACACACACACACACACACACACACACACACAAGGATTATCTAGGCAGCTCGGCCACCCTTGGACAGCACTTTGAGCTCCCAGCCCAGCAGCATCCACCATCCTCTCAAGGCTGAAAATTCTGCCTCAGACTTAACCCCTCGGTGTCGCTCTCGAACCTAGGAAGTCCCTCTCGACTAGGAAGTTCGAGGCAGCTCCAGCCTTCAGGCTCAGGGCTGCTGGGCCCACACAGCCAGTGTGTGCCTTGTCCCCATCCTCTGTCTTCAGCAACTCCACCCACGGGGCAGCCCTCTTCAGCCATTGTAGGGTGTGCAGCCACATGGGTACTTGGGGCTGGAGGTGGGAGAAGACCTCAGGGGTTTAGAAACTTGGGTGGGGCTGGGGCAGTTTGGGGAGCAACCTGAGCAGGGCCACAGGGGAGGCCTCTGGAGCTGAGCAGCCGTGGCTGAGCTGAGTGTCCCCTGCCTCCCTCCCTCCCACCCTCCCTTTGCCGCCCTCTTGCCTATCACTGCCCTGAATCCTTTTCTCCCTGCTCCCTGGCCTGGGGTCCCACCACCTTCTTTCCCTGGTCCCCACACCTTACGCTCTCACTCACATCTCCTCTCTTCATTCCTCCTTCTTCCCTGCCGCCCTTCTCACTCCTTCCCAAATGCTCCATTCATCCCCTTCGTGTCTCCTCTCCTCTGATACCCTTATCTTCCTCCGCATCTTCTGGCCCCCCTTTGTCCTCCGGGCCTCTGGCTGGGCCCCCTGCCCTCGCCTGCTCCTCCTTCCCCACCTGCCAGCTCCTCCTTTTACTCTCCCCCGCCCCTCCTGCCCCTGCCCCTCGCTCCCTTGCCCTCTCCTCTCTCTTTCTCTCCCACAGGGGGCCCCAGGAGATGCCGGCATGTCCATCATCGGTCCCCGCGGCCCCCCTGTAAGTGGTTTTTGCTCTTCTTCAGGGTGGGGGGATGAGTAAGTTAATGCAAAGGGCGTGGGGGTGGAGGGAGCACTACTCCTGGCTGTGCCTTGAGGGTGGCAGCCACTGCATGTGATGTGATGGGCCAGCCCACCTCAGCTGCTGCTGATGTTAAAAAAGTGGCGTAGGGGACGGCCTCGTGGCATAGCGGTTAAGTTCGCACACTCCGCTGCAGCAGCCCGGGGTTCATGGGTTCGGATCCCGGGCACGGACTTAGGTACCGCTTATGAAGCCATGCAGTGGTGGCATCCCATATAAAGTAGAGGAGGATGGGCACAGATGTTAGCCCAGGACCAATCTTCCTCAGCAAAAAAGAGGAGGATTGGCAACAGATGTTAGCTCAGGGCTAATCTTCCTCAAAAAAAAAAAGGGGGGGCCTGACTAAATACACCTAAATTACAGCCTCTCAGGAGCGTCCACAGGGCTACCCTCTTGCCACCAAAGTACAGCAGCTGTGAGGCGGCCCTGCTGCTTACAGGCAGAGGGGAGAAAATGCTCGCTCCTCTCCAGAGGGGCTGCTCCAGCTTTCCAGGGGATGAGCCTTGTTTCCGGAGCCATGGAGCAGATACCCAGAGTCCAGATTCCCTGACCCAGGCACCCCCTCCTGGTCTCGGCAGAGGCCCTACCCACTGCTCAACCTCAAACGCTCCTCTTCGTGCTCAGCCGAGCCCTGTGTCTCGGTACCCTCCCCTCAGTGGCAGGGGCTTGGGAAAATCATAGAGGCTTCCCCTCCAATATGCTCCCTTAGGGACCAAAAGGGGGACGTGGGCGATGATTCGGGAAGATATTGTGATTATGGGAAGGAAGACCAGCTGTTTTTCTCAGAATGCCCGAACCACGGAGCTTCAACAAAATCACCAAAAAGTCAAAGTGGAAAGGACCTCAGCGATGGTCTAGCACAGCCCTCTTGGAAGGGGAAACTGAGGCCCAGAGAGGGGAAGGGGTTTGCAGGCCATGCCACATAGAGGCTGGGGCACAATTAGCACCCAGGACCCCTGGCACCCAGAGCTTCCATCACAGCAACAGGCTGCTGTCTCCACGCTCTGCTATATGCTTTTCCTGACCTGCCATGCACAGTAAGCCGGTGAGGGGAGTGGAGGGCTAGTCTCTGGGAGTCTGAGGCTAGCCCAGTGGATGGATGAAGTCCAGCCTGCCCATTCCCCTGCCTTCATCGGAGAGAGCCAGCGGGAAGCAGGGGTCTCTCCTACCCACAGTCTAGGGAGAGGGTCAGAGAGCTAATGGCTAAGTTATATCCGAGGGAGGGGTCCCGCTGATCCAGGCAGCCAGGAGGGGCTGTGGTGAGAGCTGGGAGCTGAGAGGTGGAGACAGTCGGGGCTGCTGGGAGACTGTGGAAGGTCAGAGGGGGAGCATACGTGGTAACTCACTTAATCCTCACAGGAACCCCACAGGGAGGTACTATTAGCACCTCCATTCTATGGATGAGAAAAGTGAGGCAGAGAGAGGTTGAGTGACTTGCCCAAGGTCATACAGTAGAGTGTGGCCATGCTGGGATTTGATCACACAGCCCGGGCCATGGGGCTCAGTCTGCGCTCTAAACCCTGCTGCTGGAGCAGACCACCAGGCCGCGGGGTTACCCCCCTCTGTGCTTCTGGGCTCACGTGGCCACTGCCCCGATGGGCTGTAAGCCTCCTTGTCTGTTGAGGGATCCACAGCATGGATGCCCTGAGCCCAGGTATTCCTGATGACGATGGCGCCCGGCCAGGGGGTGACTCGGAGATGGGAAGGTCACAGAGAAAGACAGTCCACAGGTTCTAAGGGCAAGGCCTGAGCCTGGGGTGGCCCTGTTAGGAGGACAGGGGAGTAACACGGAATACAGGTCCTACCCTTGGGCCACCATCTCTGCCTGCCTTCCCGTCTGACCCCAGAGGTTCGATTGTATCAGTCACGCTGGTCCTCTAGCACCCTTTTAGCAGCATCTTTCAGCAGCAGCGTGTCAACGGACTGCCTGAAAGTTGTTGAGAAGGCCCCGCTTGGGGAGAACGTGCTCCAGGCAGAGTCGGCCTCAGCTCCCCCTGGCTTCCGCCCAGTGTGCATAAGTCTAATCGAGAACAGACCTCCCGCACTGGATCCGATGCCAGTGGTGAAAAGTACCTTCTGTCCAGGTAGCAGTGATAACTTCCGTCTCCTAGGGAGCTATCACATCCTATGTCCTGTGCTGAAAGCCCATGTATGCACCGGTCTCCTTCAGTCCTCCCGACAAAGCTGCGAGGCGGCCCCGCCAGCCCATTGCACAGAGAAGGACACTGAGTGTGTCATAACTCGCCTGTGCCCACCCAGCTTGTCGGTGCTGGAGCTGAGGCTGGGCCAGGTCGGCCCCATTCCAAAGCCAGCATTCTTTCCCCAATACCCCCTTCCATGTTTTAAGATCTACTGTTTAAAAAGGACATTTACCTTAAGGAGAAAAAAAATTCTCTCTCTGGGTGCCATGTTGGTGCTATGAGAGGTTTTATGGCACCAGGAGGCTTGACTAAGCCCAGTGTCCTCTGACTTTGGCCTGTGTGGGTGACTGTCACCCAGATGACAGGGGCCATCCCTGCTGAGTCCTCACCAGACACCAGGGAAACTGCCTCAGCTCCTTCCGAGAAGCCACCCGAGCTGGAGAGCAGGGGATGGAGGAAGACAAAGGGGCTGTTTGTCATTAAGGGGTAGAAGTCAAGTGGGCAAGCCCTCTGTGGCCGGGGATGATGGAGAACATGTGGCTTTCCACTCAGCCAGGAAGGGTCCAGAATAAATGCCGCTAATGAGAACCAGCCTTGCCGCTCTCAGGGGCCACCTGCCTCCTCTCTTGGAGCTTCATAAATAGTTTGGGCAAAGGGAGAATCACCCAGGCACTGTGGGGAAGGATGGTTCACATTCTGATGCAAGAAGGTGCTGGAGTAGGTGCCCTGTTAAACAGATGGTAGGCTGGGACCTCGAAGACCTGGCTGGAACAGCAGGCACTGAGAAGGTCATCTGCCAAGCTAGGAAATGCCCCCATCTGAGAGGGAGCTCATTCCCTCCCTGAGCCCCCCAGCTTCCCTTTAGGGGCCCGGAGGAGCTATCTGAACTTCCAGCCGTCGTTCACAAGGAGACACTCCATACCAGGTCTACACACCTGTTGAGTGTTTCTTTGTTTATTCAGCCCATTAATATTTGTTAGGCACCCACTGCATGCTAGATGATGGGTAGACAATGGAAAGCTTACCACAGTCTGCTTGCCCCTTTGCAGAGAGACCAGCAATCCCATAGTGATTACAATACAGACAGACAGGCCGTGCTCAGCCAGGGACGGTTAGGGAGCTGTGAGGACACAGAGGAGGCACTTGACTTGGGGTGGGGGCAGGCAGGGAAGGCTTCCAGAGGAAGAGAGAACTAAACTGTGATCAAGGCAGAGCAGAGGTTACCCAGGTAACGAGGCTGGGGACGAGCACTGCGACTCCGAGGCAGGAAAGGTTCCTATACACTATTGGAGACATGGGGAAAGTTCTTTCCAGAGCAAAGCAGGGGCAAAGACGGTTGAGAGGTGAAGCTGGCAAGGTGAACAAGGACCAGATCACGAAGGACCTGGATACGACATTCAGGGGTCTGGACTTCATCCTGAGGGCAGTGGGGAGCCCTGGGGCTGTGTTCAGCTGGGAAGGAACATGATCAGATTCACAGTTTAAATGGAAGATCTCCTGATCTCCCTGCTTGGCGTAGAGCATGTTTAGAGGAGGCTGCAGGTGGGGGCTGGCTGGGTGACAGCTGCAGTGATCGGGGCCTGGAGTGGAGCACAGTCAGTGGGGCTGGGGGGAGGGCTGGACCTTTGAGCTATTTTGGAGGTGGAATTGGCAGGAGTTAGTGATGATAAAAATGGGGATTAAGGGAGAAGGAGGAGGGCAAGTTGACCCCACATTTCTGACTTGAGTAACGAAGCGCGTGGTGGTGCCTTCACCAGAGGGAGAAGCAGATTTTGCCATGGCAAATGAGTTTAGTCTGAACGTGATGAATTTGAGATGTCCCGGTGACATGCAGGGGGAGGCGTTTGGCCCTCCATTTGCTGCTGGAGGTCACTTCGTGTGGTGTGCTGGAGCTGGCTCACGCTGGCTCACAAGAGCAGGTCGTAGACACCACTCCCAACTCTGTTCAGTGACGTCACGTTGGCAGCTTGCAATCAGCCGTGGTGGGAGTATTTACGCCACAGAAACTGGCAAATGCTGTACAGAGCAGGACTCTCCTCTGCCGCTCTCCCTCACCCCAGCCAGTGGTTAAACACCTGCCAGCACAGAGTCTTGTTTGAAAGATGGGCAGCGCTGGCTTGGAGTGGGAGAGGTAAAACGAGGGAGGCTCTGGGCAGACACACGACTAACCTACTCTTTCAGGGGTCAGATAGGAGGGAAGGAGACTTCCTGGTGCACTCTTTCCAACCAGAACCTTCTTTCTGTCTGTTGCTATACCCCATACAGGTTGCAGGTAGGAGGAAGGTGGGGAGGATAGAGTTAGGAGTACACTTCAAAACAGCGGGGATCCACTTGGCTCTCTCTCCTGCCTGGCCTTGAATTAGGGAGGAGAGTTCAGAAGTGATGCAAAACTTATTTCCCTTGTTCTTGTATAGAAGGACATAATATTGATCCATAAATTAATCTACAAATAAATCTATAATCCGTAATATTAATATGATTCTAATTGCAGTGAGTTTTTATGGGATTGACAGTCCAACAAAACAATATTCAATTTCATTTGGAAAAAAATAAGCTTGTGAGAATGTCAGGAAAATTCTGAAAAATAGAGTAAGGGGGATGGAGGAGGGAACTAATTGTTCTCCTAGATATCAAAGTGTATGATAAAAACAGAGCAATTAAAACAACAAATAGAACAGAGTGGGGAGACCAGAAATAAAGCCAAATGCATCTGGGAATTTGGTCCATGATAAAGGCTTCATTTCACAGTACGAAGAGAAAAATCAATTCAGGAAACGAGGCTGGGACAACCGACAAGCCATTTAGAAAAAGATAAACCAAAAAAAAAGCTTTAATAAAAAAGCTGAATCTCTACCCCACTTATTATATCAGAATAAATTTCAAAAGAATAAAATACTCAGATTGAAAACACGAAACTATAAAATACAAGGACAAAGCATCAACAAACATTTATAATTCTGAATTGGCGAAGGCCCTTTGAAACATGACATAAAACCCAGAAGCCATAGGAAAAGATTGATAAGTTTGTCGACATAAATATGAAACTTCCACATGGCAGAAAATATACCATAAAAAAGACAAATGTCAAATTGGAAAGAATATTTGCAACACACACGACTGTCAGAGAATTACTGTTCTTGACAAAGAGCTTTATTCAAATCGATAGGACAAAGACAAATAACCTAGTAGAAGTTATTGGTAATGAATACGAACGGGCAGTTCACAAGTAAGTAGGACCCGCCAGTACACACTGGAAGAGGTGTCCAACTGCAGCGTGTAATTGAAGAGCTGGAAATTAAAAGCCAGTTCCCAGCCTCTCCGAGTGCCTTACCCAGGCCCAACCTCCCCAGGAAGTAGAGTTCCAGTTTCCATTTGGTCAATGACAACATTCCTCCCAAGATCCCTGAAAAAGCCTTGGTTCGCCCTGGATTTGGCTCTGAGTTGGAGAGATGCATCCTGCTTCCAGGGCAGGCTCTGTAATTAGCAAACATGTGATTATCCCTACCGTGTAAACATCATCCAGAGTGGGACTTGAAGATGTTCCTTGGAATCCTCTCCTCCTAACCTTTTCCTCAAGCCTCTCGGCATTCAGAGTAGTTGAAAGTTTACGCTGGGAGGTTTCAGAGGTTACACTGCACAGTTTCCGGGTTTTCTCCTTAGTGCTATTCTTAGCATCACTTATCCTTGAGAGGGGAGAAGCCCGGGGCTCTTCTGATATGTGAGTGGCACCTCCTCCCTCAGGCGTTTTGGACAGCTGCCTCAAGCCCATCCTGAGCCTGCAGATACTCCAGCTCGCTCCCCGCCTGACCCGTGCACCCACCCTGATGGCAGTATCCCCATCGCACCCAGCCTTGTCCCCTAACCATGTCTCCTGAGCAGAGGCCTCTGGGCATGCATGTCCATAGCTTCAAGGAAGACCCAAGCAGGCTGGAAATGTTTAAAGTTCACAGCAGATGGATCCAGAGAAATCTTCCTCTTGATAGGATCTGATTCTGAAACTGCTGCTTGGCAAGGACAAACCTCCACTGATCCTAAGACGTATTGGGCTCAAAAGCAACCTTGCTTTATGCTGGCACTCCTAGGTTCCATTTAATCCAACAAACATCCGATGATGGCAGATACTATTTCAGAAGTCTTTTCATATACAGATCGTCCCAGACTTACAATGGTTTGACTTATGATTTTTTGACTTTACGGTGGTGCAAAAGTGATACGCTTTCACTAGAAACCGTACTTTGAATTTTGAATTTTGGTCTTTTCCAGGGCTAGGGATATGCAGTACGATCCACTCCGTGATGCTGGGGAGTGGCAGCGAGCCACAGCTCCCAGTCAGCCACGCATCATGAGAGAAACAATGGATACACTTACAACCATCCTGTTTTCCTTTCAGCGCAGTATGCAATAAATTATGTGAGATATTTGACACTTTATTATAAAATAAGGTTTGTGTTAGAGATTTTGCACAACTGTGGGATAATAGAAGTGTCTGAGCACATTTACTGTAGGCTAGGCTAGGCTAAACGTCTAGTAGTTTAGGTGTATTAAATGCATTTTCGACTTAGGATATTTTCAATTTACGATGGGTGTGTAGAGATGTAACCCCATCATAAGCTGAGGAAGATCTCTATAATTGAATGTAATTTAATGGCTCTATGATATGAGGTTATACTGTTATCTCTATCCTATAGGTGAGGAAACTGAGGCACAGAGAGGCTAGACACCTTGTACAGAGTCGCACAGTTGTCGTTGGTGGAGGCAGCCAGACTCAAAAGCGCAAGCTTGGGAAGAGACTGTGGCCATCTCAGTCAAGGGAAGACTGCAAGCTGAGAGCAAAGCGTGTGAGAGATGTGGTGGTCCAGGGCAAAGCCAGTGAGCTAGTGTGCTGAGCAGGGTAGCTGGGAAGGTGGGGCAGGAAAGGAGCGAACACGGTGGATCGGGATGAGGTTCAGGATGACCTTGAATGATGTGTGAGTAGAAGAGAACCCTGGCTGTTTCTTGAGAAAGGAAGTGACAGGACTCAGGTTTCTTAGCTCTCCATTATCCTTGCCTTACTGCTTAGCCCTCCCCAGCCCTGGGTCTGCACAGCCTCATGCTTCTTGTAACCTCGCCACATCTCTTTTGTCCTGAATCTTGACCGTAAACCACTGGGCTATGACCGATGAACCTGCTTCTAGTCTCCAATGTGAATACGTATCCATGTTGCACTCTGCACCTCCAGGAAAATGGGCATGAATTGACCTGCATCCCACAAAGCTTGGGAGATCCAAAGGCTATAGGAGAGGCCTGCTGGCCAGGGTAGAGGCAAGTGAGCAAGTTGACCTATTCTGGCCTGAAAACACACATTCTGAAGGTCAAGTTCTGATATCCAAACCATCCTTAGATAAGTGGCTGTGAGCAATTCCTGTGTAAATAAAAGGGCCTTAGAGGACCGCAGTTCCTGCGTTCAGTGTGCTGTGGGCCAAGTCCCCACCGTCCTCACTCTCCATCTGCCCGTGTACATGCCGAGGCTCAGGTCGTCCAGGCAGTGAGGAGCTCTCAGGGGCCATGTCCCAGGAAGACCCAAAGGAGTCTGGCCGCCTGCTTGTCCCTTCCCCACTGCCAGTCCTTGGAGGAGATTTCCTATGTTCTGCTTCCATCTTTCTCCATCCTCCTTCCCAGCCAGCTCACCGTGGTGAGTGTCTCTCTCTGATGATCACAGAAAAAGGGAGGGAACTTACGGGCCCTCTGGGAGCAAAGGTGAACCAGGGGCCTAAGGATTAGCTTCATCCTCTCCTCACCCAGCCTCACTCCTCTCCATTCTTTTCAGGGTCAGCCAGGCACTCGAGGTTTTCCTGGATTTCCGGTAAGTGGGGAGGTTGAAGTTCACTGGGTCCCCGGTGACTCCTGGGCCTGGCTGGGTGAAACTTCATGCAGGGCAAGCCCTCAAGCTGCTCGTGCCCTTCCAAGCCCCCATCATTAAGGACCCTCTCCCGCAGCCTTCCATGGAGAACAACCAAGGAGAGTAGCTGGGCACTTGGCTCATAGTGCAAGAGAGGATAGGGAAATAAATATGGAGATAAAGGGGCGGTGGGGCAGGAACAGGCGAGGGAAACCACAGGCTGGTGAACCCAGCAGGACACTGGAATGTGGAACAGATGATGACCACAGGGAAGCAACCTGCCACCTGGCTTTGAGAGCAGATCCCCCAAGGAGGGGGCAGTGAGGTGGCCGTCTGGACATCCTTTGACCCCTGCCTAAGGGCACCAAGACAGGTTCTAAGAGGGAGGGCAGAGGAGCAGCTAGTTCCCCTTTTCCACAGGGCTTGGTGCTGGCCAGGCCCTGGCTTTCTAGGAGCACACTGTCCACTGTCCACTCAGGGAAAGAGAGGGTCTGGGATAGCAGTGGTGACTGCCCCATCAGGTTCTCCCTCTTGCCAGGCACCTGGCAGACAGCATTCCACTCACTCCTCACAAGGACCCTGTGCAGAAGGTTCTATTATTCTCCTCTCCATTCTAGGATGGAAAACTGAGGCTTAGGCTTACCCATGGTCACATAACCAGCAGTGGTCCAGCAGACCTGAACCCTAACCTGTTGAAGTCCTAACCACTGCCCTAGGCTGCCTCTTTGGCAGGAGACCTGTGACGCTCAGTCTTTACATCTGGCCTCTTTCTGCTTTCAGGGTCCCATTGGGCTAGACGGCAAACCGGTAAGTGGACCCTCTCGGGCTGTGGGGTCCTCTCCCTCACTTGGTCCAGGTCACTAAGCTGGGGTCTCTCAGTCCTTCTGCAAGACCCTGACTCCTTGGAAGAAGCTTCAGATGGAATGAATGTTCCTGGGGTGGAAAGTTGTGGCCAGTGGGAAGGAGAGGGGCCCTTAGCATGAGTTGCCCCTGACCCCAGTGGGCCTCCCCTGGGCACAAGTCCCTGGCCGCCAAGCTGAGCTCCCAGCATCCGGAGCAAGAGGCGTCCCTAGAATTTGGTGATCCTGGGGCACTCCTGGAGGGGCCTGGGGCAGGGAGTGAGGCAAGGAGGCAGCAGAGAGAGAGGAGGGGTGGAGATCAGCCCATTAATTCTCCAGGAGCCTGGATGCTCCTTCACACCCTGGCTCCCAGCCCCACCAGGCTGCCCCCTCTGTCTCCACTTCTGCTGGGGTCTCCATCCTGGTGGAGACCCCACACACACCCAAGGCCACTTGGAGTTGCTTCCTCATCTGTAGCTCCTCTCTTTGTTCATTTCAATCCTTTTGACTTGCCCCAGACACAAATGTTTCTGGGGGAAAAGAGACCTCTCCCCACCCCTAGGAAGGAGTGAGCTGGGGGAGAGCTCGACCCCTCCAATGCCCTCAGAGATGCCCCCCACAAGTGAAGGCAGTGGGTGCCAAGCCTGCCCCAGCCACTCACCTCTCCCCTGAGCAGCCAGCATCCTCTCAGAGGAGGGCCCGGCAGCCCGCCTGGTCACTGCCCCACTGCAGACCAGAGCTAGGCACAGCCAGGGGGCTGTGGCCATCATGTCCATTCATCTCACAGGACCTAGCGTCCCTCGAAGCTGCCCAAGCATGTAGAGGGGGCAGGGATTGGGGTCCAGAGAAACCATCCTCCTGCCTCTCTTCTCGAAGGGCCAGCAGCTGCTAAATAAGACCCAGCAAAGGGCCACAGGCAAATGACCATGCCTGGTCAGTAGGTCAACAACTGGGTGGATGAGCGAGTGAGCGAATGAACGTGTGGGAAAAGAAAGAAATGTGTAAAATGAGCAATTGGCGATGGAGGGGGGAGTCACGGAGGGCAGGGCAGGGGGCTTCTGGGTTGCACACAAGGCACCTGGCACTCATGCTCTTCTTCTTCTAGGGCCACCCCGGACCCAAAGGGGAGATGGTAAGACCCCAGCTTTCCTGCCTTCCCTCGAGTGGTGGGGGGTCGGCCTGGCCCTCATGGGCCACAGCCAAGCACCACCCAGCAAAGGGGGCCAACAGGGATGGGGAAGTGGCTACCCCCACAGTCACTTGCTGGCTGTGTACAAAGCATGCCCCTAGGCCCTCACACCACACAGGCAGGAGAGGCAGGCAGGCGGCTTCTCCACCTGGAAAAAGAGGTCCAGAGAGAGTCCACGCTTGGCCACTGTCACCAGGAATTAGAGGCTAGTGCTCCCAAGCTGCCACTCGCCTCGGGGACGAGCTTCAATTCAGCACTCGCTCTGGAGGCGTGGGGAGCCCACGCAGCACTGGGTCTTGGCCTGACTTTGGGGTGCCGACCCTCCCTCTCGGGGCTGCCCCGGGACTCCAGGCGCTCTGCCCCAGCTGGGCCCAGAGCAGACGTGGAGAAGCAGGCCGCGGCCCCCACCTTCCTCCTGGCCCCTCCACCTTCTGCACAGCCTTGTAAAGGAATTTCCACTCTACAGTCTCCCCCAGGGCACTCCTTCCAGAAGGGAAAGGCCCCCTTGTCAGGGGCCATCCACTCTGGGGAGGGGCCAGTTCTCAGGGACTGCCCGGGGCTGGATGCTTTCCTGCCAGTGGGTTGTGAGGACCATCTCCTGTGGACGGGCCTGGAGCTTGTGCCAGGTGGGGAGGGCAGTGGGGGCTCCCGTCTCCCTGTCCGGCTGGGCTCCAGCCTGTGTCTTGCTCCAAGTGCAGGTGTGTGAACACTCTCCACCCACAACTGGGCACTGCCGGCGTGCGGAGGCCAGACCCTTGCCCCCTGAGGGACGTGGATAACCTGTGGATGGAAAGGAGACGGGGAGTGTCGGCTGGGAGACCTGGGCGTTAGCTTGACTCAGACTCAACTAGCGTTTATGAGGGTTTTCTATGTGGTGGGCACATGTGTTATCTCCCTTAACCCGCAGCATAACCCTGTGCTCCAGGTCCTGTTAGTATCCCCTTTGACAGCTGTGGAATCCAAAGCTCAGAGAGCCTAAGTAACTTGCCTGAAGTCACACAGCTAGGGACCATCCAAACCCAATTCTCAAATTCCTTCCCTCCACATTTTATTGCCATTCTCCCTCCTTATTTCCCTCTCTTCTTCCCTGCCTCTCTGCCTCCTTCCTTCCTTTAACACACTGTTATTGCGTATCTACAACATGCTGGGGCCTTTGCCAGGTGCTCAGGATACAGACAGGAGCAAGAAAAACACCATCCTTGCCATCCTGTAGCTCACAGTGTAGTGGGGGAGACATATGTTTAAATAATCACTCATGTAATTAACAAATTGCCTGTGCAATCAGTGCAATCAAAAGGCAGTCCCGTTATCCTGAAAAACCTCGAGATAACAGCACTTCACACAGGCCGAGGGTCAGAGAGGCTTCCCTGAGAAAAAGACTTGAACTGGGGCTTGAGGGATGAGGGGCCTAAGAGAAAAGGGATTGGGAAGGAGCATTCTGGACATGCGAGAACAGCATGTGCAAAGGCCCCGAGGCAAGAAAGTCCTTAAAATAGCCACAGAACTGGAAGAAGGGCAGAGAGGCACTGGAGGCCGTGGGTGGAAGAGCTAGCATTGGAATCCAGGTTCCCCAGCCAGCTTTCCTCCCATCGTAGCCACCTCCACGGCAAATGCCTTTCTTGTAGCCCCTACCCTGTTCCTAAGCATGCTGTGCACATGCATGAGGTCATGGAGACCGAGGCAGGAATAAACTTCCATGCTGCTGTTGTTATAGAGGCATAAGGAGTTTGGATGCCAGAGTTGGAGTGCTTGTCCCCTCAGCCCCCTTCCCGCCACCTTCTTCCCTTTCCTGGTGGCCTGACGCTACCACAACGTAGTCCGTGGCACCCCAGAAGCGATAATGATGGTCATCAGCTAGGCATGTTCTGTCTTCCTCATAACAGCTCATCAGCCCCACTCTACAAAGGAGAGATGGCGGCACAGAGTGATTGAGTGTGTTGCCCGAGGCCCCACAGCTCCCAAATAACAGAGCTGGGATTGAGACCCACGTGGTGGCATCTTGCCCCTCCCCCACGCCTCCTTTCTGCTGCCCGGGCCCTTTGTTCTGAAGGAAGGAACCCTTCTGTGGGGCTCCTCTTCCTGCCGTCCCTCTGCCCCACCCCACTTAACCACCCATGAGTCTTCCCTGTCTGTTGGGGGGTCAGAGCTAACTTGGGGGGAAAGGGTGGGGCCATCCCATCTCCCATGAGCCCACGTCAGCATGACAGATCCCCTGTCTGCCTCCTAGTCATCCATCCACATCTGACAGGCCGCAGAGCCATTAGGCTCCTATTTGGCTTGGCACGAGGACCCTGAGCTATTAATTCAGCATGCTGTCTAGCATAATTACCTTGGCCTGCTTATCGTCTGTCCGTCTCCCACCCACCTCCCTCCCCAGATGGTGGCCTCTCTGCTGGGCATCCGACATGGGGGGCTGGGGCTCACCCTCACGAGCTTAACCTGTGTCCTCACCTGTCAAAAGGGGGTCACCTCTGCCCCACCCCATCACGGTAGCCCCGAGAACCTGATGTAAGGTGTAGACAGGATCAGGGGTCCCACAAGTGCTGTAAAGGAGAGCCGAGACTCTGAATTCACATCTTAGCCCACCATTCTCATGGTTGTCCTATGGGTGAGAGGAGCTAATTCACACCAAGTGCTTAGAACTTAGTGCCTGGCACATAGGACACGACAAGCAGCTTAGTTAGCATGTCACCCATGCCCTGTCTTACAGGGGCAGCCGCTATTCAGCTGGAGCTAATTGGTGCCATGTGTTGTTGGACCTTGATATATTTAAGAGAAACTTGAAATCCAGATTTTTGTTGTACTCCCCTTGCTCATAAATGTTGGCAAGTAATTGAAATAAAACTGCTTGGGATCCACAAAATACCTCTGGGGACCACGATTGTCCCATGGGCCACCATTTGGGACATCTGGACTCAATCTTCCATGTTTCTGCAGTCCCGAACCTTTGTGTCATTTTTCTCGGCCCCTGGCCCTCCTGCCTCTCATCATACCCTCTCTCCGTCCTGAGAGAATGTGGCCTGGTCACCTTCAGTCTGGTTTCCTGCCACATGCATCATATTCTGCTGAGTTTGATACTAAATACTTGGTCAGCCACATGGGCTGGGGTACCACATGGATTGTCCCAAAGGCCACTTGTCCCTTCCCCTGAACCTCCTGGGAATTTACCAGTTTGGTAGTTGGTCTAGTTGGCAAATCAGGGGCCAGAGAAGGCACTTCTCCCACCCAGATGGATCTGTCCCCTGGGATCCTGAGTTTTTCAAGCCCCAAAGGGACTGGTCTAGCAGGGGAGCCTCACAGGCCCTCAGGATGTTGGCTGGAAGGGACCACAGGGCTCCAGGGGCTTGGGCACTGCCTGTGGCTCTAGCCAAGTCTAGAAGCCCCACCTCCAGGGTCCAGCCCAGTTCAGAGAGCGTGGCAGAGTGGGAACAGCTGGATCTTCAAGGTCAGACAAGCCTGGGCTCGTGTCCCAGCGCCACCACTCGCTGAGCCGCAGGGTCTTGTCTCCATCACCTCGTCTGGGAGATGGAGCTGACATGAGCACCTTCGTCACGGGCCAGAGTGGGTGTGAGCCGAGCATATACTAACAGCCTGCCTCAGAGTGGGTCCTCAAAACACGATGTGCATGTCCTTCCCCTTGTCCCTCCAACCAGCCGGGAGGCCTCCTCGACACTGGCCTCAGGTCAGGCTCCTGAGAGAGCCAGCTGGACGCTGTGTCCTCCTCAGAGAACACGAATCCACTCTGAACCCAGGCTCCTTTCTCAGCCCTGTGAACTTGACAAGATACCCTGGAAACCCCAAGGCCCCTAATGTTCCTCCGAGGGGGCTAGAACATGACCTAAGTCACCAACTTCCTGCTTCCTCTCTCTCGCCAAAGGTTTCTCCAAAGCCCCCAATGTCTGCAGTGCTGCCCCAGCCTCCCATGTCCCCAGAAGCCCTTCTGGCTCAGTGGGTTTCATGCTGAGGCCGTGGAGAGTAGAAGATAGAATGTGCCAGTGTCTTCTGGAGGCTTTTGGCCTCCTACTTCTTGGCTCCATGTGGAGATGGGCATGGATGAGGCCCGGCATCCCATGGGAGCAGAGCACCACCTGACACGTAGATGCAGCCTCCTTCCTGCATGGCAGGCCCATGAGACGAGGGCAGCTGGAGGAATGAATGAAGGATGGCATTTGTTCTTCATCTCGGCCGCGTGTGGGGGGCAGGGCACACCTAGTCTCACATCCATTGACCAACGAAGAAGCTGAGACGTGGAATATGGCCCACACCCCTGGAACGTCTCCAGCACAGGAAGACCGGGGCATGGGTGGCGGAGCCCAGCCTCTGGGACTCTGGGCATTCTGAAAAGCAGCCGGAAGCCCTGGTTTCTAGCACAATCCCCACCCAGACCCACGTCTCTGGTTCTGCCCGACTTCCTGTGCACCCACTGACCCGTGTGTGTTTCCTCCCACAGGGCCCGAGGGGTCCCCCAGGACAGCCGGTTGGTATCTCACCCTAACGTTCCCCAGCAGAGGGGCTTCGGGCCGCTGTGTCCCCAGCTTCAGTCTCTAACTCTCTCATTTCCATCTCTTCTTAGGGACCTCAAGGACAAAAAGGAGAAAAGGTAAGCACGATGGAGGTTTTCTAGAATTTTCATCTCAGGGAACAGCCTCCCAACAGGCAGAAAAGAGTCCAGAGTGATTCTTTTCAAACTTTAGTTTTCATCAGCTGCACCCGGGACTCCTCTGTGGCCCCATGGTATACGAGAGAGAAAAGAGGAGCTGCTCCTGAAGATCCTCTTCTCTTGGGGGAAGGGGCGGCCCGGAGCCTGGCCCTTCTCAGCCTCTTTCTGAGCCCCTCCCACCTGCCACCCCCACGCTGTTTCCTGACCCACCTCCATGAGCCTCTAGGATTTTGAGGTGTCGGTTTTTAAACCACTGGCCTGGCACACTTCCTGACCTCCTATATCTCTGTCTCCTTGAATTTCTGACGGAGACTGTGCTGGGCTTGCCCCCAGGTGGGTGGTGGAGGAACCTGGCACCTCCGGCACAGAGAAGGCATCTCCCAGGGCCCCATTGCCCACAGCCTGTTCAGGGCCATCCGGTGGACCCACCCAGAGGGTTGACCTTTCCAGTAGATACCTCCAGCTAAGGATGGAGCATAACTCCTGACCCTGCCGTCATGGCAAGTGGTATATGGCAGCGGAGTCCTGTCCTAGGCTCCATTGGGCTACATCAGGCAGGCCCTGGGGGTTTCTTCCCTGCTGCCACCCAGGGACGAGGGAGGGGATTAGCTCTCTTGCCTCAGAGAGCTCAGTCCAGGACCAGAGCAGGTCTGGCAGCTGAGGAGTGTGTGTCCACAAGTCCTGAGGGTACCCCTGGGGGACAGCCCCCACAACAAGTGCCTAACACCCTCCTCTCCCTCCCTCCCTTCCCCAGGGTCAGTGTGGAGAGTACCCACACCGGGTAAGTGAACCCCTAAAACTGATCCCTCCCTGGGGCACAGCCCCTAGCTCAGCCTCATCTCCCTGGGCCCCCAGCACCTACAGAGTTTGGGGAACAGGAGCATACAGCCCCCTCTGTGCTCAGTAGCCAGAGCAGTGGCCGTGGGGGTGGTAGTATGTTTGCCCGGCCCCCGGGAGTGTGCCTGGTGGTCAGGAGGTGCGTCTGTGCGGAGCCGTCTCCAGCACTCGTGTTTGCCCACCTGTGCGCGTGTGTGTGTCTCTGCCCCTGCGCTGGCTGGGCCTGCGTGTGTGTCTGGAACTCGCGTGCCCAGCTGTGCGCCTCCTCTGCACATCGCCTTCTCTGTAAGGCCGTGCGGCTTGTGCAAGTCTGGGTCTGACTCCCTACCCAGCATGTGTGTGACTGTGTGTGCGTGTCTGGCTGCCTGCCCTGGCCAAATCAGAGGGACTTTTGAGTTAGTCATTGTTTCAGATGACCCAGACCTTGAGGGTGGGAGATAATTGGGGGCTGACTGTATCGATTCAAGGATAAAGTCTCTGCTCTGCCTCTTTAAGAATAGAGGAAGCCCTCTCCACACAAGGTAGGGGATTTCATGGCTGGGATAGTCCCCCACTCTCCCCCGCAACCCCTACCCAGCTCCTTCCTCTTCCTTACTCCATGCTGGGATACAGAGCCCAAAGCCCGCTGTAGCCCTATTAGAAACCTTCACACGCTTGCACCGACAGCAGGGGGCCATTCCTGGGACAGGGAGGGCCAAGGTGTGCACTGCTTCCTCCAGCGGCAGCCCCAGTGGGCTGCAACCAGAAAGATACCCCTCGTTTTGTGGATCAACCTCGCTGCTCTCACACCCAGACAGTAGGGTAGCATCCCCTGTCGGGGGTCTCATTTTGCCCAGACACACGCCCAAGCCCACAGGGTGGCTCCCCTGGCCGCCGACCCCTGCCAGGCAGAGGGACTGAAGGAGTGGAGACAAGCACAAGCCAGGTTCAGAGTCCACCTGGCTCCGGAAGGCCACAGGGAGGACCTTACTAGCAGGATCCAGCCTCTGAGACTCTGACCCCTGGGTTCCCAGGCCAAGGAGAGGCCACGGGGGCCTAGACCGTGAGCGGCTGGGTGGGGCTGAGGCCAAGGCTGGGCTGGGCCTTGGTGGGGGGTGCAGGCTGGCAGGAGCGCAGACAGAGCCCACCTGTCAGTGGCATGTGCTCCAGGGATGCAGGGGCCCTGGTGTTCCAGCCGCCTGATCCCAATACAATAATAGAAGGTCAGCTGTGTTTATTTGAAACGATGGGCTCACAGGATTGTTATGTCACCCAAAAGAAAGACAGCATCCCCCAGCACAAGAGACAACACAACTGCAGGCACTCTGGCAGTGTGTCATCAGTCCCCAGCAGATGTGTGGGGCGGACAGAGGAGAGGGTTCTCTTCCCTCAGCCCAACACAGGAAGAGGGAGAGGGTGGGGATAGAAGGCTCCAGAAGAACCTTGGCCACAGTGTGCAGCGAAGCACAGCGTTATGACTATGGCAGTGTGGGGAACAAGTCAGGCAAGAGTGAGAGTGGATTTGGGGAGCCAGCTGATGGGCAGGGCAAGGCAGTGGGCACCCTCTGTTTGTTTGCAAGTGAGTAGGAAAGCAAGGGGTTTCTAGGTCTGTCTGCTTTCCGAGGGCATGGTGGGGGTGGCAGGCCTCTAGGCCTGCAAGATACCAGGAGATCCAGGCTGGTGCCTGCCTCTGTTTCAGCCTGCAGCGTCCTCAGGGAGGGAGGGAGAGGAGGGGTGGGAGTGAGGGGGATGGGGTGCCCTGGGACGGGGAGCAGGGGGACTGGTATCTGTGGGCTCCAGCACTCACTCTCCCCTGTTGCCCCGTCTCTGCCACCTCCACTCCCCCCCGACACCAGGAGCACCTAAGCAGCACTCTTGCAGCTCTGCGCTCCAACCAGATAATTACCCTGAAGGTTTGTAGGTTCTGGAAGGTCCCTGGGCCCCTCTCTGCTGAGAGGCTCCCTGGCCGCAGGGCCCAACATTGCACGACCCCACGTCCCACAGGGGGAGGGGTGGGGCTCTCGGTGCAGCAGCTATCCGTGGAGGCAGCGACGACCTGGAAAGGCCATGATTGGGCTCCCAGGTCCCCAGCTGGGTGCAGTCTCAGCCCGGGCAGCCCTGATGCTAAACGCTCATCCTAGAGGGCTCATGTGAGTTAAAATACTTTCAAAAACAGGAGGTTGATGATACACCATCTTTGTTTTCACATGGGTTCTGACTGCTTTCTAAAGCCATGGGGTGCCCAGCTTCAATGGGTAGAGGTACCGGAAGCAGCAAGAATTTCCAGAAATGAAAATCACATTAGATTATGTGATTGCAAGTTGCTTCCCCCCAAAAAGTGGTTGAACATGCTGGAGACATCTTTGGCCAGCCTCTATTTTCCAAGCCCACCAGCTGGGGGTGAGACCTCAGTAGCACTTAGCTTGTGCCCACATTGGCCACACCTCGGCCGGCTCAGCCCCCAGGAGGCCAGCTTGGCACTGCCCTTGACGGTTCTCCCCAGATTCGCTGACACCAGCCTTTCTCGTTCAACCAAAAAAAGAACCCGGAGGTCGCTGCACACCAGCCTGGCGTCAAGTACCAATTTAGTTAGTCCTGTGGCTCCCTAGCCAGAGCCTCTGAGTTGGCTCCCCTCTGTCCATGACCAGGGACGGGTGGGGCCCCCACTGCAATGTTGGGCCGCGTGTCAGGCAGCCTCTGCAGCCACAGAGGGCAGGCCCGGCCAAGGAGGGCCACTCTCCCAGTCAAGGGGTGCTGCTGGCCGATACCCTGAGGGCCACTTCTCCTTCTGGGGACCGTGTGGCATCCCAAGGCAGGCTCAGCGCTGTGCCCCACAAGCCGAGAGAGTGCCCCGTCCACGCGCTCCCTCCCTGTGCCTTGTGCTGGCTAATCTCTCTTCTCTCTTCCTCTCCTCCCCTCTCTCTTGGCCGCCCTGGCTTCCTGGCGACTGGCGGCATCCTTCTGAACACGCGTGATCTTTGGCCTTTGCCCCCTGGCCTTCCAACTCATCTTTCTCCTCAGCTGCTGCCTCTCCTCAATTCAGTGCGACTGGCTCCACCCCCAGTCATAAAAAGGCGGACCTTCCAGGTAGACACCTTCCCTTTGCCCAGACCCCGTGTGGCTTCCCCAAGGGGCTTCCCCAAGGGGCTCAGCAAGTCTCTGGGCCCTGGCAGGCCAGCTGGGGCTGCAGAGGAAGCCAGAACCTCACTCTACTTCAGTGAAACTAGACAGAAATAGACCCATGAATGCTATAGACGTGGAAATACACAACACCCAAGCCCAGGAGAGCCACAACCACTACCACACAATTACTACTCACAACAGCCACCAACAACAGGCGTCACCGTGTGCCAGCCACTGTGCTATGCATTTTACAGGCCTGATTTCATTTAATTCTCTCAACAGTTTTATGAATTAGGCATGATCATCCTTATTTCACAGATGAGGAAATCAAGGCTCAGAGATGTTGAGTAAGTTGCCCAAGGTCACACAACCAATAAATGGCAGAGCACTCAGGTTCTCCACCTCTTACTAGCTGTGTGATTTGGGGCAAGTTACTTAACCTCTCTGTGCCTCAGCTTTCTCATTTGTGGAAGGAGGGTGATAACAGTTCCTACTGCCTAGGGTTGTTATGTATACAAAGCACTTGGAGTAGTTCCTGGCACAGTTTAAGTGCTGTAATTAAATTGAGGATCAGAGAAGTGAATTTGTGCCCAAGGTCTTACAAACAGCGAGAGGCAGAATGGGAGCTGGCAGCCAGGTCTTCAGACCCCACATCCAGGCTCTCTCAGCTGGACCTACACCCTTTATATTTAGAAATGCAGCTTACCTAGCATCTGATCACTTGTAACCTGAGTTTGAGGAGTGAAGAAATTTGCAGAAGAAAATGTAGCCCATAACCAACAGGTGTAACCATTGTGAGCAATTGCTGCCTTCTTCCTTCCTTACTAACCCAAGGAAGCTGAGATAGGACCAGATGACAAAGGACAAGAGACCACAAACCCAGGGATCCAGGTGTTGCAGCTTGATTCCAGGCCAGGCAGCCCATGGCCACCACCCGTGCCCCTCGCCTTCCTTCCACTGTGCAGGGGTCTCCCCCATGGCCACAGAGTTGCTGGAAGTGGCTCCGAGAGGCTCTCTGAGAGCCTGACAGCAGGGCCTGGAGCTACTACCATCTGGCCTAACTCAGGAGTCAGGGGCCCAGGGGCCTGCGTGTTCAGGCAGCTGATTGAACAAGGCTGAAAAATCACTCCAATTAGCAGCTAAAAATACAGAGGGACACGTGATGCGTGTGCCACCCGAGCCTGCGTATCCCGTTACACCGCCAAATCCTCGAGAGCTCCCATGCACTCCGAGCGCTTACCCTGAGCATGGCTATGCAGGGGGCCCGCCCCACTGTCACCCACCCCTACCCGTGTCAGACCCCATTCCAGGAGAGCCGAGTCCTTGCTCTCAGAGCAGCCATTCGCCTCAACCCCCAACAGCCACCCCCTGGCCTCAGTTGATTCACTGCTGTTTGTTGAGCCCTCGCCGGGTCCCGGCATTGTTGTAAGAACTGTGCATGGATTGTCTCCTGTAACCCACACCAGCCACCCAGCAGTGGAGGGGCCATCATCATCATCCCGCCCTATAGATGAAGAAATGGAGAGGGGCCCAGGCGTGTTCCTGCCTTCCTTTTCAAGAGCAAGGGGTGGGTGAGCCAGAACTTTCTGTGCTGCCCTGACCTGGTTTCCAAAGTAAAGAGAGAAGAATAGGGGCCCCTGTTCTGCCCGCTGCAGGTTCTGCCTGGAGAAGAAGGTTGTTATGCTGTCAGCCATCATGAGACATAAAAAAACTTGTCCATTTCCTATCGATAAACCAATGTTGATTTTACAGGCTCTGTAAGATGCTTAAGCTTCGGGTCTAACATTAGTTGAAAGAGGAAACTTTACATGAGATGTGATGTGCTTAGCAGATGGTGTTGGAGGTCATTTCCAGAGTGCAGAAAGTTGGATGGTGAGCAGTTTTTGCTGAGGGCTTATTTGGAAGGAATAGGAGTAGTCTGGAGTTCTGAGTGTGGGTGCTGGCTCCCCCTGAATTCTCCATGTGACCTCGGTCAGGGGCCTCAACTTCTCTGAGCCTCAATTTTCTCTTCTGTAGAAGGGAACTTGTGACACGTTTCTGTATCTGCCTCCTCTGCCATGGATACACTGACCCCTCAAGTCGCTTCTCAGAGGATGTGCCAGGATGAAGCCCAGGCCCGAGGTGACACCACTGGGTGCCATCTGCCCCAGGATGTCCCAGCTAAGAGATGGTTCCAGCAGTCATTACTGAAATCTTACCGTCCTCCTTCTGAGGTTGTGCACTCCCATTTATCATCATCACTTTCCTCTGTAGAGTTTGCAGCAAGCAGCATCAGCTCCTTTTTCATACAGGGAAGCAGGAGTGGCACAGAGGCTTGCTGAGATCACACTGAGGAGAGTGGGCCGGCCCAGAACTCCGGCCGCCTGTGTCCCCCTGCATCCCAGCCTGGAGCTCCCACATCTGCCAGGCTGTTCTGCTGTAGTCTGTCTGCAGGGGCCGGCCCCTTCTCACAAGAGCTGAGCCTAGATGTCCCTGGAGAGGTCACTTAGAAAATAACATAATGGCATGAGTCTAGATCTAGGATAACTCTGACCCCCAGCCCCAAGACCTGGGTCACATGGACCAGGCTCTCTCCTCCTCCTGAGGGAACACGATGCCACCCCTACCTCCCTGAGCCCTCGGTCCATCCTGGGCACAGGCACGGTGGGTGACGAAGGCTGGGCTCAGAGCAGCCGACTGAGGAGTGGGGCCAGGGCACAAGAGTAATAATAATGCCCCCACACAGGCAGAAATCACTTGACAGTTTCAAAACTCAACCAAGCTAAGGTTTGCAAACTCAACTGTCCTCTGAGGTCAGGCACATTCACGGAAGTGACAGAAGCAGGCTGCGCGTCTGAAGGATAGGGAGCGGGGACTGAGGCAACTGGAGAACTCATGCCCGGCCGGAAGGGGGTGCCACTCCCCGGGCCCAGCCAATGATTGCCCCCAGGAATGTGGGCCTAGCTTGCCGGGGCTCCCAGGTTGTCATCAGAAGCCACTAATCCAAATTTTTTACATAGAAACTCTTGCCCAATTGTTTAGTGAGCCAAACAAAATTCTGTGGCCTCTGACCTAAGGATCTCATTCGATCCTCTGGGCCAGAATCAAAGATGGCAAAGGCTGTGAGAGGAAACAGGCACAGCTGTTCTCCTTCGATGACCAAGAGGCCAGGGCGTAGAGATGATGTGACCCGCCACACAGAAGGAGGGGACTAAGGCAGGCCCAGGCCACAGACCACCTGGGCTGGACTCTGGCCATCCAACGAGGCTGGGAGCAGCCCTTTGGTCAGGCCGGGGGTCATCCCACCCGCTCCTCTGCCGCTGCCCCCCACAGCAGGACCCTCACCCTCAGGACCAGCTGCTCATCCAGCAGGTCCTCTCTGGAAGCCCCTCCTCCTGGGGGCCTAATGTCTTGGCCATCTCCTCGCTGCCACCAATCCCTGCATGTAGTCACGACCACAGCCTCATCACCGTCACGCCACCACTGCCTCCCCACAGAGCCCACAGCGAGCCTTCACCGGGTGCATGGCACTGGGGCGGGAACCTCTCCACAGCCTGGGAGTCTCTCTAACACTTGTTTCCATGTACCTCAGGGTGAACAGGGTCAGGCCGGCATCCAAGGCCCACCAGGGCCACCAGGACCTCCTGGACCGAGTGGACCTCTGGGGCACCCAGGACTGCCAGGGCCCATGGGGCCGCCCGTAAGTACCCCCTCCTCTCTTCACCACCTCCTCTCCTCCAAGATTTGTCCCAATAATTCTCTGGAAGCCTCCAAACTTTGCATAACCAATGGCAACCTGGGTCCCTACCAAACGGCAGAAACAACTTGGCAAGGCCATTGGATGTGGGTGGCCTATGCAAGGTCACACTCACCTGCTGCACTCTGGTTCTGAAAACACACCTCCTGGGGCCACGTCCCCACTCCACTCATTGGCTTCCAGGGAGGGAATCACTAAGAGGCTGCGCCTTTCCCAGCCTCAGCAGAGAGGAGCTTGGACCACTGCTGGGAGGGGCCCAGGGAGGCCAACAGGCACCTCCCTGCAGGCAAGACCACACTCAAGTAACAGGTCAAGTCCAGGGTCCACCAAGTCACCCGTTTCCAAGCTCTGGCCAAGACTTGACTCTTTCTCAGCCCAATTTAGTGCAAGAAAGCACCCGGGCAGAATAACTCAGCAGACGCCTGGACTTCTTTGGAGAAAATGGCTTCTCCACCAGAGCTAAGACTAACGCCACACGTTACTGGAGGGCCAGGGGATAAGGACAAAGTCTGTTTAGTAATCGTTTTTTCCAGGTGGCTAAAAACAAAACAAAAACAAAAAACTGTTTTTCTCTCTTATGACAAAAGCATCATACGTTCATTGTGAAAAATTTGGAACATAGACAAAGAAGTTTTAAGTTGTCTATTTTCCCACATCCAGAGTTCACCATCATTACCGTTTTGGAGAGTCCTTCCGTTTTCTCCTTAGACCTATCTGCACATAAACATTTTCCAGGTTGGCAATGTCCTGAAAAACAAATTAGTGCGTGTCCTGTTACATTTTTCACTTAACCTCATCAACCCTGCCCTTTCCTGCGTCGGGAGTGTCCTGGGATGTGTATTTTAGGGCTGCTGGGCCCATTTACAAGGTAGCTAACGAGTCCCTCTGTAATCTTTATCCTTGAACATCAATGTTTGTGCACATCTCTGATTCTTTCGCAGCAATCGATTCCCAGAGGTGGAATTGCTAGCTGTCCTTGCCAAATAGCCCTCGATGAGGACAGCTACCTTCCAGGTCACTCGGCTTCTCATCTGAGCCCCTCAGCTGCTCCAGCTGCCAATGCTGAAGCTCACTATGGCGTCCTCTAGGCTGGGCGACAGCTCCAGCTGACCAGGGTGCAGAGCTTGGCCAGAAGGAGGCACAGCAGTGTGAAAACCTAACTTGCCAACTCTCTTGCCCGCTTGACCCCGTCAGCAGATTTTAAATATTTCTGTGATTTGCCCCAGGACCCAAGGGAGGAAGATTAGTCTCACTTCCATGGTTTCTAGACGGGAAAACGGAAAACCTGAAAGGAAGTGAAATTTAGGGAATTAAACCAAACCAAGCCAAGAAAACCAAAAATGTGCTCAAAATCCACTTCTTTGCTGACGCCCTCCCCCAAACACATGGGGCTCCCACTCACTGAACCCAAGCCAGGTGGTTTTCTTTGTTAGGCTGTTTAAAAAGAAAAAAAACACAGAAAGTGTGTTTTTAAACCAATTGAAACAGACCAGACCCGGGCGTCATGGTTTGCGCCAGCCCATGTTTGCCTGAGACCGCAGTGGAGCCAGCCTTGCCTCGCCTTTCCCTCGGCTCCTGCAGGTGCTGGGCCCACACCACCTCCTCTCGGCTGGCTGCCATGGTCACAGCGCCCTGGGCGGAAGGAGACAGAGGGCTCCCTCGCAGGCTGGCCAGGCTCTGCTAGGCAAGGTCGGCTTTCCAAGGATGGGTCCCAATTAGGAGGTGGGTGGGGTGGGGATATGGACCAAACCACACTGTTAATTTTACATGATGCCACTGACCTATTTTCCAGTGAGCAAGCAGAGCAGAAATGTCCATGGCATCCACGTGGCTCCAAAGAGGGATGTGAGTTTGTTGTCCCCACGTGCCCTCAGCGGGTTCCAGATACCGTCCAGGGTCTCTAGCTCTGTTCTCTAGCACGTTCAGAACCCATTACAGCTACTGGAGGGCTACTCTGCCTTCCAGCCTCCACTGGAAACATGACCAGCCCCAACCATTTGCCAGTGGAATCCATCTCCACTCATCTTTTTCCTTGTTTTCACAGGGCTTACCTGGGCCTCCTGGACCGAAGGTGAGTGCCCTTCTGGTGATGCACTGAGGGGGTGGGAGAGTTCCCTGCAGGAGGGAGGGAGGGAGGCAGCACTGAAGGTTACCTAGTAAGGAGCTGCAAGGGATCTCACTGAGAGATGGATCATGCGTGGCTCACTTCCAAAATGCCACCCTTCTTTTGGGAATTGTGGGGTCCCACAAGGATTGCACTTTTGTATGCTCAGGCTGAGCAAGTGCTATGGCTGGTATGGAAGGTGCAGTCCCACCCTCCAAGGAGCTTATAGTCTTGTTGGCAACTCAAGGTTGACGCCCAGGACACTGTCACAACATCCCAATAAAGTAGTGTTTCCTCAGGGGTCAGAACTGGAAGAGACCTTCGGGGTCATCCAGTCTCTTGTGAAACCTTATCTGAAAGCCACGATGTCAAGCAGACTCTCCCTTTGAAGCTGGGGACCCTGGGGCTCTGGGGGTCCCCCGAGAAGTTGCAAAGCCCAACCGTTTTACAAATGTGGAAGCTGAGAGCCATGGAACAGAGACTTGTCCAGGTTTCACAGAGTCAGTGGTAGAACCAGAACTGAGACTGAGTCTTCTGAGCCCCTGCCTGGTTGACGCTTCCCACCATCCCTCTGCCTCTGCCAGGCAGGGACTTGTTCTGAAGGGTAGGACGGTCTCTGTTGTTCCAGGGATGGCTGGAGGTGGAGGTCAGAGGATTTGGAGTCATTTGGAGGAAGAGGGTGGTGATGTGAGGGGAACAGCATGAACCAGGGTTTGGCATTGGGAACCCCTGTAACGGTCTTCTCTTTGTTCCCCCAGGGAGACCCAGGGATCCAGGGCTACCATGGCCGGAAGGTAAGAAGGAGAAGGAGAAGGAAGGGCAGGACCTCACCCCCTAGTGGAAACCCAAGTGGGGCTTCACCATGGTGCACACAGGGTCCGGACTTGGTCGTGCTCACACGCTTTTGCACACACACTCTCACAACGCTTGTGGGGTTGGCTGGACAGGGGTTCATGTCTCCACGTGGGGGAGAAGGAGGCTCAGCAGGGGCAGGGCCTTGAGCAAGTCGGTGGCCCAGCTGGACCTCAGACCCAGGAGGGTCTCCCTTGCCAACCTGAGTGGCTGTGTCTGTACCAAGGGGGGCCAGGTTCTCACTGGCCCCCTGAGCGCCTGGTAAGTGGGAGCCAGCCTGAGCTCCGTGCTGAGCATGGTGGGTACGTGGGGGTAGGGTCCCAGCCCTGCTGTCCAGTAGCTCACAGGCCAGAGAGACAGGATTTCTGCACAGATAACCCTGGTGAAGGCCACAGTTGGTGAAGGCCAACTATGCTAATTGCTACCATCACAGAGTACTGTGTGAATACAGGGGGCGGAGAGACTAATTCCGCCCGGTTGGGAGGAATTGGGGAAGTCTTCCGGGAGAAGACAGCCTGTGAGCTCAGTCTTGGTGAACAGAGTATCCGTTATCTATTGCCATGTATCAAACCATCCCAAACTTACTGGCTTAAAATGATGATTTATTTCTCATGATTCTGTGGATTGGCCGTCTGGGAGTTCTGCTGGTCCCCCTTGGGCTCAGTCATGCAGTCCCACTGGATGATGGATGGAAAGGCCAGAGGGGCCAAGACAGCCTCATCCACATGTCTGGTGATTGGCACTGGCTGTGGGCTGGGTGCCCCTGTTCTCCCCACGTGGCCTCTCAGCCCCCGGGAGGTTAAACAGATGTCCTTACAGTGTGGGGGAGCAGGGCAGCGTTCAAAGTGAGCAAGTCCACTGCACAAATGCCTTTCCAAAGCATTCCCCTCCATCACATTTTCTGATGTCCTATTGGTCAAAGCAAGTCACGTGGCCAAGACGTGCGAGTCAGTGGGGCGGGGGACTCAGCCTCTACTTCTTGTGAGAGCAGTAGCAAAGCATTTGTGGCCATTTTTGATCCACCACTGTGGTCCTTCAACCAGCAAATTTCAAGGGAAATGGCATTTTAGACAGGGAAACAATTTGAGCCAAGACCCAGAGGCGGTCGTTACAATAATTATAATAACATAAAAATAATTTTAATAGAAGTCACCGCTTACTGAAGGCTGACTATGTGCCAGGCTGTCCTTCCACATGACCTGCATGATTTCTAATCCTAAGACTACCCTGTGAGGCTGGGACTGTTCTCCTACTTAACAAATGAGGAAACTGAGGCACACCCAAAGTCTCCTGGCTCATAAGTGACAGAGCAGGAATTCAAGTCCAGATCTGGGTCCTTCCCATGGCACCACCTGCTGCAAGGAGCCCACTCTCCCCTCCAGACCCTAGCTGGGAGGCCTCTGGAGCCTTCCAGGAGAAGAAAAGAGTCAGGAAGGAAAGGGAGGATGGTGGGGGGGGCGGATTTGGAAAGGGAAGAATCACTCCGGAGAAGCACATTCCGCACGCTCTGTAATCTGGCGGCTGCCATCACCGCATTGTTTTATGGGTGCTTGGTGGGTGAATGCAGAGACCTGAGAGATCTTTAATTAGTTCTGCATAAAGTGAGAAGTTTGTATTGTGTCAGGAAGTGGAAATTATAGCCCCCGCTGTTGCCTCCATCCACTCATGCAGACTCACAAAATTTACTGCCTCCTGGAGCAGCACAGGATCGCTTTTCCCATTAGCAGCCAGACCAGCTCTTTCAAGCTGTGAAGAAACTGTGGGGCCAGGAGAGGTTTCTGTGGGGTCATGGCGATGCCCACAGCTGGCATCCGTACCATGGCGGGCATCTGCTTTCTCCTGTCAACTGGAAGCCTGGTTCTTCCAGGTAGGAGGTTGGGGGCCTGTTGTCCTGAGGGTGAGGAGGCCTCAGCGTAGGGCTAGATATCATGATGATAGGGGGCCTGGTCCCGTGAGTGTGGCAATCCTGGGCTCAGATTGTGGGAAGACTCATTCAACCACAGCTGCATTGAATTTGCAAAGAACACCAGCATGGTCCTGCTGACAGAGGGGCAGCTCCTGACCCCTAGGAAGCCTGCTCTGGGGAGAGAAGGCTCTAGCATGGAAGGGGAAACGTACTTCTTTTGCATGACTGGAGTAGAGCAAGTCCTGATGGGTACCTTGGGAGGGAGGAAGCTCCCCATCGCCAGAGGTATTCAAGTAGAGGCTGGATAACTAGGGTTCTGGCATGTATTAAGAAATCTTCTATATCAAATGAGACCAGACTAAAATCCCTTCCAGCTCAGGGAAGCTACAGCTTCCAGAGGACAGCGTTGGCTCCATACCCTCTGGAGAAGAACAGACCCCTGGCTTTGTGGGGAGTCTGTCTCCTTGAATCTTTGTCGAGGTCATCCCCATCCTTTCTTTCTCTGCCAGACCACCCCCTCTGCCCTTCCACAGAGGCCTCTTCTCATGGAACCCGGAGGGGCTGTGAGGTTGCTCGCTCCCCCTCACTGCCTCTCTGGGGTTCTGGAAGGCTCCTCCTGCCTCCATTCTCCCAGCCTGTCCTCAAGTCTTTTCAGTGGGTGCTCCTGGAGCCACCAGCCCCAAAAAGCCAACCGGCCTGGGGTGGTCTCAGCACCCTTGTCTCTGTGCTGGCCCTCACGCTGCTGGGACCATTGTCCTGTCATCACCTCAGCCACAGCCTCCTAGTCCAACAGAGGCCAGGGGGCGTGCTCTGGGGACTGATGGCCAGCAGTAGAGGGTCCACCCCACCACTTGGGGTCATTCCTCAAGGTCAAGTGACTCTCAGGAGGCTACAAGTACCCATCTCCCCACCCTAGCCCCATTGAGGCAAGTGAGCGTCTTGACCCCTGTGATCACCATGCCCAGGCAGAAGTTTGCTTCCCATCAGAACTCAGAGATGGAGAGGCTGGTGCCCATAGACAAGTGTAGCAATACTTCACATGTCTGGTTTAGCCAGTTCATTCACTCCCCATCTCCTTCGGTCCTTCCCAGGCCCAGTACTTAGAGCTCGTTTTCCCCACTGTACAGATGAGAAGCTCAGAGAGGCTCATACTCTGCCCAAAGTTGGAAAGCTGGTGAACATCATGCTAGAATTGGAAGCTAAGTCCCGTGAGTCCAAGCCCAGAGGCCAGCGCACTTGCCCTGGTGCAGAAGTCTATGTCTGCTCCGGGGGTCTCGCCCCGGCTGAGCTAACTGCTTGCAGACCACTCTCCGCTGTGGTCTCTCTGGGATGCGGAGCATAATCCCTCAGGCTCCCTTCTTCTGTCCATCAGTTCTCTCTCTTTCTCGCTCCTCCCCTCTCTGCTCTCTGTTTGGAGTGGGTCACTAACATGAAGGGCGGCTTGATTACAGATGCTGGGAAGATGACTTTGCTCCCATCCCGCCACCCCGGGGAGGAGCGGGCACAAGCGGGTGGGAACACTGAGCTGGGACGGAGGCCGTGGGACTGCCCCTTGTGTGCAGGGAGTAAGGGGCACCTGTAGGGTGACCGATGGACCCTCCACATCGGCTTCAATTGCTCTGTCCGGCAACTTGACACACAGGCAGTGGGCCTGTCTTTCAGCGTGGGGTGGAATTTACCTCTCAGCAAAGACGTTTCTCGGCCTGTGAAGTTTGCTAATGATTAGGTCCTTCCACCACCACTACCACCCACCTCTCCCTCCTCCTGGGCAGCTGGACCCGGCCTGGCCTCCTCTCAAAGGCCAGCGAGGCCAGCAGAGCAGGCTTCGCCGTCAGCTCCTTGGGATCAAAGCCCAGTGTGGCCAGCGGGCCCTGTGCTGGCCCCAGCCCCACTCGGGGCCAGCCCTGCTGCCTAGACACTGCATGTATTGTTGTGCACCCATGTGGTACCTATTTGATCCGAATTTATGACAGCGATCTACTTTAAATATGTTGCAAGACGCAAAGTGTGTTTAAAACATTACAACCTTGGCGCTCTTTCAAGAGGATTGGCGAGTATTGTCAGACTTTATGTGGATCACAGAACCTGGTGAGAGCTTATCTCTGAGCGCATCGGAGCTGGCCTGTCTGTCTCTGCAGCAGGGGGTTCGTTTGACGCATGTGGCAGCCTGGGTGTTAAGCCTCAGGTTTGCACGAAGGACCATGGCTGAGCGCACATTCCCCTCCCACAGGCGGTGGGCTGTGCATTTTCAGACAGAGGAGGCGGGAGGTGAGAGCCTCGAGCTAGAGCAGCTTGGGACTGCAGTTACTCCTCCCGGAGGCTGAGGGGCTCCCCAGAAACAGGGACTCCCAGGGGAGGAGATCCCGTGGGCCCTGTGACGGATGGCTAGGGCACTAGGGTGAGGGCGTGAGGAGCAGAAGCTCACCCGCCCTGGCCCTTCTCGGCCCTCCTTCTCTGGCGGTGCTGGCCCTCCTCACTCCTCCTCAATCCTTCTACAAAAGTGTGTGATCATTCTGCTCTGCCAGTCAGAGCAAGGGGCCGTGTGGGTGGCCACACTTCTGTAGAATGACAGCTACTATCGTTATATCTACCTTACTGGGCCTCGTCCACACAGCAGGCTGTGTACAAGCACTTTCCCTGCATCATCCTGCTGGATCCTTGTAACAATTCCTGGGAGGCAGGGTTTATTCTTATCCCCAATTTACAGATGAGCAAACTGAGGCTGACAGAGGTGAATTCCTGAAGGTCCACAGCTGGGAATTGGGGAAGCCAGGTCTGGCTGACCCCAAAGCCTTGCTCTGAGTGACTTGACTACCTGTGTCTTCTGAGCCCTGGGGGACCCCGGACATGCCTTCCCCCCTTGTCCTCCACTAGCAGGAAAGGAGGTAGCAGTTGAGCTGTTTTCCTTCCTGTGAGGAGAAGGTTGTAGCTGGATTCAGGCCGTTCTCTGAGCCCCCCAGGCTCTCTGTGAGCAGAACAGGGGGCACTTGGTGCGTTTTAGTCAAAGAACCAAGGAAGTGGGGTGCTTTGTCCATTGCCACAGATTCAGCCCGAATGATTCCCCCAGGGAGTTGGGATGGTCCTGGGACTCCAGTAGAACCAGGAGGAGGCGGCTTGTCTCAGCCCTCCTCCACAGCTATTCCCGAAACCTTCCTGCGCCCCTCTGGCTCCCGGGGGACCCGCGCAGCCCCCGGCTTTTCAGCTCTCACAGGCAGCCGAGCACTCCACGCACAGGGAAGTGGGGACTGCGCTTTCCTTCAGAGCATGAAATCCCAGTGGGGACATCCAGACCGTTTAAATTAAAGCAGATCAGGGAGCTGAGACATGGGCCCCAGGTCTGAGGCCCCTCGGGGGCTGAAGGGACTCCAGCCCCCCAGCGTGTGCTCTCTGGGCCCTGTTTCTCCTGAATTCCCAAGTCCACAGATTAATTAAAGCTGACTTTTCTTTTTGGAACTAACTACTAAATAAACCGATCTCAAATTGAGATTACAAGCTAGCCGCCTTTCCAAAGCCCCGGGCTTCCAAGGAGCGCCTGACCCCTGTAATTCCCCAGATCACTTCCTGCCGGCCCCAATTACCGGAGGGCCTGGATTTCCTTGGTTCCAGCCCTCTCCGGTCTGGAGCTGACTAGGGCAGAGAAAAAGGAACTGAGCTGCCTTTTTCCCGGAAGGGTGTCCTGAGAACTCTTTAGGAGAGAGAAAGATGTTAGCCTTCCTCCCCTGACTTTTCCAGCCCAGGAAAGGGCCCAGGTCCAGGCCTGAGGCCTGCAGCTGGCCTCCCCCCAGCCCTCCACTCCCCGCTCACACAGGCCTTCCTCCTCCCCTGCAGAGAACAAAGAGTCTGTGTGTGGAGGTGGAGCTGCTTCAGCCAGGGGGCCCTCCCCACCCAGAGCCGGCTGCAGCGGGGGCCTCACTTCAGGCAGGTCCCTGCATCTCCCCATGCTCCTCCGCCTGACCTTTGCTTGGCTGGGGAGCTGACCTTGAAGCCCCCCACCTCCTTCCAGACTATGTCTTCTTGCCAAGTCCCTGCCCCGCTTGTTCAGCCACCAGTAAATCACTAATTAAGAGGCCACTCCCACAGGACAGGAGCACTACTGGTTTGTGCTCCAAGGAGCTTGCTTCCATTCTGTCATCTCAGTAAAGGAGGGTCCTCTCACCTGAAAGTGGGGACCAGAATAGAGAACCTATTGATGCTGTAATGCGCTCACATGCAATGGCCCAGCTGGAGGGGCAGTGGCATGGTAAAAGTTGGGGCTGGGAGAGGCTTTCAAGGTCATTCAGGGCAGCCCCCTGTCTACCCATCCGTGCTTACCCAGAGCTTTCTTAGCCACAATGACTGGGACCCACCCCTTCTGGGCCACCAATCAGGTGTTGGTTCTTGGCACCAAGGTTAAAGAGCCAGCCTCCCAGATGGTAGGCCAGGCCTTGGCCTGGGGGTCACAGGCCTGGTTCCATGGCGGCCACTGCCGTCCACCCTCTGTGCACCTGGGCAAAGACTCTTTGTACTGCTCGGGGCACCGGCACCAGCGGGATAGCCCAGATCAGTGGCTGAGAGCCCACTGGAGGGGCCTCCGGGGTCCCAGCTGGGAGGACAAGGGAAGGCAAAGGTAGAGGAGATACATTGGGGCCCTCTGGCTTTGACAGACGGTGAGAGCTCCCTCCGCTCTTAAGGCGAAGACATTAGTGAGTTAGTGGATCCAAATTCAGCACAATTCCAAACTTAAACCTTTGAAACAAGAAAACCTTTAAGAAGGGAAAGGGGAAAGAAGGAGGCTCTAGATGTGCTCTCCAGACACGCCACGAGGAAGAGCTCTGTGAGCAGAAGTGTGTCCTCATCCTCCCTTATCAACAGCTGCCAGAAAAACCCCAGCCTCGCTCCCTGCGAAGAAGCACCCTTGCCCACAGCCACCCTGGAATCCTTGACAGTGACTCTCGCCCCTCTCCCCTCACCCATGTCCAGGAGTTAATGTTTTCTGGTGTAGACGAGCCCAGCCCCCATTCAGAGGTCAGGCCAGGGCAGGCCCATCGAGACAAGCTCTGGAGAAAGAGACTGATGAGAGGGGAAGGGGCCTGCAGGGGGGTCAGCTGGGGGCAGCCCTGCTTCCTGCCCAGCAAAGGGCTGCAGTGAGGGAGGCCCTGGGGTGGGGATCAAGGAAGCCCAGGTCATTTGCAGAATTAAGAGACTTGACCCAGAGGGGAAGGAAGGGGCAAAGGTCAGCCACCCTAACGAGAAGGGCTGCCTCCTCAGGAGGCTCCGAGGGGCCCAGATTTCCCTTGAGTGTGTGGTTGTGTCTACATACTCTAACTAACGTGGGCTGAAGACAGCACCAATTAGCCAGAAACCCTCAATCCCAGGGTTCCACTCTGCACAGCTCCTGCAGAGACTGGAGGCAGGAGCCCAGAGATGGAGCGTGAGCAGACCCCACCCTCCTTCCCTGCTGAAGCACGGGGGTAGGAGGAGGGGAAAGTAGAGACCTTCTGAGACCCCTCCTAGAGCTGCATTTTCACCCAGAGCTAAATTCCCCCCCCCACCCCCCACGGAGCCTTGTTCTGAAGCTGCCAACATACCCAGTGTCACCTCCCCAGCTTTGGCTTCTCCCTCCTGAGGGCCTTGGGTAGCAAGGCTGGGAGCTGATGGAGAAAGATGGAGGAGCAGGGTAGGTAGGAGGTATCTAGTCTGATCTCACTGCGCAGACGAGGATCCTGGACCCAGAGAGGGAAAGTGGCTTACCCAGGATCACAGTCTTTCCTGACTCCCAGCCCAGCTTCCCAGAATGGAGGCAGACCGAGGAGGGCAAGACAGGGGAAGAGGAGGAGCGGGACAAACGGGAGGTCCCTGAATAGTCAGGGACCCCCAAGCTGACCTCCCACCCGTACCGCCCACCCCAGGGGACTCTGTCTGGTGTCCTCGGAGCTGAGTCAACCCAGTGGGTTGTTTTGAATGTTAGCAGGGGACCTGGTCCTCGGAAGGAGAGAGTGACAGAGGCCCTGGGCTGGTGCTCCTGAGGAGGGGGCTTTGAGACTGGTATGGTCACAGTTGTCAGACTTCTGATGAGGTCTTCTGGCGCCCTCTGCTGGCCACAGAGCAGACGTGTGCTGGCAGGCAAGGCCCGCCCAGCTCTTTTCTCTGGTGCCTCTGGTTAAAGACCTAGCCCTGGGCTGAGCCGCCCGCACACACTGACTCCTTCATGCCCACGGGGCACAGCCTGAGGGCTCTCCAGCAGAGAGGGCTTTGCCCTGCTTTCAGCCTGCAAAGGGTGTTTAATGGAAGCAGATGGAACACCAGCCCATCAGATGCTTAGTGTTGGCAGAGAGGAATGGGTACCTGGACTTTGGCAGACAAAAGACCTGTGTTCAAATCCCTACTCTGCATGACCTTGGCAACTGTACCTGGCCTCTCTGAGCCACAGTTTGCTCACCTGTGAAATAGGAATAGCCTCCACTCTCAAGCTGGAGGGGATTCTTGGAGACTGAATAGAGGAAGAATGTAAAGCCCTTCGCCCAGCATCAGACACGTGACGGACGCAGTAGATGGCCGTGCCTTTCTCTGCTCTTTCCCACAAGAGGGATTTCCCAGAATTTAGCAGCTGAGGCAGACCTGGGCACTGGCTTGTCTGCTGCGGTCACTTCCTGAGTCCAGTTCCCCCATCCGCGCCTGTGGCTCAGGGGTCCTGGTGGGGTGGGGGTGAGGCAGGACTCCTGTGTTTGGAGCTAGTTTCTGGGCCTTTTGTAGAATTCAGAGACTTGGCCCAGAGAAGATGGAGGTGAAGCCATGCCAGGCAGACATGAAATCGTGCACGCAGGTTACAAACGCACGGTGGGCCCTGCTGCACTGAGGAACCAGCACGGGGTTGTGGGGCACAGCAAGGGCTTCGTAGAGGAAATGGTGTTTGACCAGGGCCTCCAATGATGAATAGAGTTTTGAGCTGAAGAAAAAGCAGAAAGGCATAGAATCGTGGAAATGAGTGGTGTTTTCAAAGAAACAGAGAATAGATGTCCAGAAGTCAGGTATGAGGCCAGGAAGGAAGTGGGGGCAGAATGCCGTGCTCAGGAGCCTGGCCCCTACATTCTACAGCCAACACCAGGTAGTGGCTGTTCTGAAGTAGGGGACTGTTATTGTCCAGCCCATGTGCTGGGAGCTTACCTGGATGCCAGCGTGGAGGCCCGATCATGGAGGGGAGAGGCTGGAAGCAGCTCTGGGCTTGGCAAGGAGAAGAGGGGACCAGGACTTTCTGTGAGATGGCAGAGAAGGGCCGAGGATAGCTAAAAAGATGGAGGCCAGGTGAGACCAGTTCCCTCCTCTGCCTCGAAGCCTGTGGGACTTGAATATGGCCTGCAGGCCACAGGTCTGTCAGGGCTCCGTATGGCTATCCACGGCACAGGCCTTCAGACGCAGGCTGGCAGCTGCCGGCTGTGCTGCACAGCATCCTGGGCCCTGGCTGGGGCTTCATCCTGGGGCTTCATTTGGAGTTCAACTCACGGAGACGAGAGCTGCCTCCTTCCTCCCCTGAGCGCCTCCCTCTCTGACACATTCATCTTGACTCACCTACTCTTGGGCCCCGTTTGTCGCTGGCTGTCATCTCCAGCCCTATCTCCTCCTGGTGTATCCTTCCAAGGAGGGAAGAGTATGTACTCCCTGTCCTTCTTCCTGAGCTCATCCCCACCCCCATAGATTTGGCGTTTTCATGAGGAGGTAAAGAGGTTGAAGAAAAAGACGGGACACTGGCCGGAGGGTAGAGCAAATCCCACGATATCCCGGAGAGGCAACAGCTTGCCTGGTGTCTCTGGACGGGCAGGGTCAGGGATGCGGTGCAAAGAAATGAGGGGACTCCAGGGCTCCAGGCAGCGCCCTGCCTCCATCCGCAGTCCCTCACCACCCAAAGCACAGGCTGACCCTCTGCCCCATGGGGCCAAGGCCCACATGCCCTCGGGAAGAGTTAGACCCAAGGAACCTGGGAGGAAGAGGAAGCCCAGGTGAAGAGGAGAGACAGGAGCCGTGTCTGGCTCAGCCAGCAGCACCACCCCAGCAAACCTGCTGGAGTGAAAATGGGCCAGGAAGTACCAGATGGGATGGGAGGGAGGGTGTGCAGTAGGTAAGCAGCCAAGTGGGCAGCTTCCGCCCATGTGCCCACCCCGCAGCACTGAGTTCCAGGCTAGCTGGGATCCTGGCTGGCAGTAGATCTTGAATAAGTCCCCTGCCCACCTCCCCCACCAGGTCTCAGGCTCCACTGGTGGGCTTCCCTCTCTGGGGGCCTTTCCAGCTCTGTAATCTGTGACTTGGGCCCTTCTGTGAGTTCACAGGGCTGAGAATGGTGGCCCATGGTGGCTGCCAGCGATGGCAGGGTCCTCAGAGCTCACCATGAGCTGGACGGCGGTCCCAAGCTTCCAGACCAGCCTTCTCACCGGCGTCCTTGCAGGCCACGCTTCGCTTCAAGGGCCCAGGCCTGGGGGTACTGAGTCGGGTCCTCCTCTCATTGTTTCTCTTGCTTCTTCCCTCAGGGAGAACGGGGCATGCCAGGGATGCCGGGCAAACAAGGAGCGAAGGTACCTGCCCCTCACATCCCGGGTGGCCTCCCCCAGCCCTCTCTCCCAGGCTCCTCCTCCTTCCCATGTCCTGCTGTGAAGACAGCTCGCACATTTCCTCCCCGGCCCTCTCGTCGCTGCACCTTCCTGTCCTTCCGGGCAGGTGTGTTCCTGCTTGGCCCATGAGCTGTCCCTCACCAGTGCCCTCCTGACGTGGCCGGGCCACCTCCTGGGCATCTCTGAGTCATAAAAACCTTCTCAGGTAACCCCAGCTCTGGCTGCAGTCCTGAGACCTATGTGGGGAGTAGGGACCCCCCAAAAATTGCCTTCACTTGGGATTTACTAAGTGGTGCATTTGGCAACCTATACCTCAAAGTAGGTGGTCTTGGCTGATGTGGAAATGGGGCTCACTCCCAGTCACTCCCCAGTCCACAAGGACATAGGTCCAGGGAGTTCCTTGCGAGGAGAATCCCACTCGCACACTCGGGGGTTGACTGTACCTGATGAAATCAGCCACCTTCTCTCCTCCACCTCCCCACTGCTCTCCCTCCACTCCACCGCCCCTCCCTCCTCCTCCCCTTCTTTCCTACCCCAGGGAAGCCCTCCCGCCTGCCTCCAGGGATGCCCTCATCTAGCCTGCCCTGTGGCTCCCTGCCAAGGTGCCCACTGTGTCCCCCAGGAGGGCCTGGGAGCTGAGCGGGTGGGTATATGTACTGCTTAAAGCCTCTTCCTGGGGGCCCACTCTCCCTGTGCTGAGCTCAGCAACCCACCTTTCTCATGGGTCTGGGCAGCTGGCAGAAGCGAGCAGTCCACCTTCGCATCCCCCCAAGGGGGGCTGGCCACTTCCTCCAGGCTGCCCCCTGACTGCAGCAAGTCTCCATGCCTTTTCTTCTCTCTGCCAGGGGGCTCCTGGAATCGCCGTGGCTGGGACGAAGGTCAGTGGAACATCGTAACTCAACAAATGAGAGGCAAGATGAGAGAGATGGAGAGAGGAGGACAGAGTTGGGGCTTCAGGGGCTCAGTGGGGTGGCCACTGGACCAAGGAGGGACAGACAGGATTCAGAAACATTTCTCTTAAAGCAACATTTATGCCAGATTCACAACTTGAACAACAGATGTTGAACTAAGCCTTGCAAGTAAGGAGCAAGGGTTTACCAGCCTCAACTAAAGGTCTCACCAGCCTGCCAATGAGCGAGAGAACCCAGCGCTTTCCTTTACACTCCAGAATTCACAGCTACATGCCTGCAAGCTTAAGAAGGGGGAGCAGGAGTCCTTCTCCTGAACCCCACCCTAATCGCCCATTTTATTGGCAGACAGATGGGTGGGGACACCCCAGAGGCACAAGGAAGAAAGCCCTGGGCTGGCCAAATGCTTCACCTACCCCCAGAGTACCTTTGCTCCTGCGCTCGCTCTCACTCTCTCGCTCTCCCATTTCTTTACCTGAGTCTTCTTTTTTCCACACAGGGTGAGCCAGGGACCCCAGGAGCCAAGGTACTGAGACAAAGGGAATGTTCTGGGCTGCATGGAGAATCAGGTGTGGGGTGGAGGTGGGAGTGGCTGCTGTTGTTTTGCTCTTGGTTGCCCTGAGGCTGGCCCAGGGCTGGGCAACTGACCCAGCAGAGGAGGGCCCGCCTACCTGGAAGGGACCTGCTTGTCAGGAACGCACTGCAAATGCTTCCCTCTCCCTGGATCCTGGCCTGGGCGGCTGTCCAGTCGGCCTGCACATCAGCTCCAGTGGCCAGTAACCATTGTCCCCTTACCTGCAGGGCTCTATCTCTCTCCTCTAAGACAATAAGAGATGCAACATGAAAAACGTTTCCGTGGTCAACCGTGTTTGAGAACTATGGGGTTGAAAATATTACACCAATTTCTTTACTGCAGGCCTTCTGAGAGCCTTTATTATACCAAATGTGCACTGGGAAGCTCCAAAAAGGGTAATATCCTGTGCAGCATTTTCAAACTTTTTTGACCAGGTCATCCTTTTTTTAAGAGGAGCATCTTATGGGACTAATATTTTGGAAACACTGGTCTATAATCACTGTCCATTGGCCCCTCTCTGCCCCCCATCCTCTTATCAGTGACTTTCTCTTCTTACCCCAAAGGGAGACCCAGGAGCAGGAGGGAAGCCGGGGCCCCCAGGTTTGCCTGGAAAGAGGGGGCAGAGGGTAGGATATTGTGTCTTTGAGTGTGTGCCCCCTTCATCCTGGCCTCCGCTGGTCCCCCACTCCCTGCCCCCTGCCACCCCACCCCCATGGCTGGTGTGCTGCCTGCAGTGTGCTGTGGGTGCATGTGTCGCCAGGAAGGCAGGAGTGCCAGGATGGCCTGGCAAAGCTTCGGAAATTCATACTCAAGAGCACACCCTCCCTCCCTGAAAGCCACTGGTTACCCCAGTGGAAAGCCCAGCAGAAGGAAGGAAGGCTCTCTGTAGGGCAGCACTGGGTCCTTTCCCTTTAGACCTGGCCTGTTTCAGGGCACATCCCAGCCAAGACACACCCCAGCTACAGCCCAGGCAAAGCAGGGCCTGCCGGGGCCCCAGGACTGACTTCCCTCCCGTCACCTGGGCCATTACCCAGCCTCCTCCCCTCCCTTGGCCAGTTTCAGGCCATTTTGTCATCCTGCTTCTACCCAAAGGGCAGGTGACAAGGGGATGACACCCCAAGAGTTGGTGTGGCATCTTTTGTGGCTTCAGCTGGAAAGTTCATTGGGACATCTGAGCAAATTACGACTCCAGGGCCCTCGATTTATATTATTACATTCAAGAACCACCGAGCATCAGGCTAGGGAGAGTAGAGCTTCTCATGGTGACCTGGCGGCGTGCTCTTGGGGGCTCTCCTGACGTGGGACACTCTGTGAATACAAAGTGACATCTTCACATCATAGAAGGCAGAGCATCAGGAGACCCGAGTGCTAGACCTGGCTCTGCCACTGTCGCAGTGAGGGGTCGCCCTTCATCTGTACAGTGAGAACCAGGCTCAAGGATCTCTAAGGGACTCTGTGATTCAGGTCGTGGGGGAGACAAAGGGTGCTTCAGTAGCGGAAGAGGCTGCTCAGGGAGGAGTGTTAGTCTGCTGCGGCGGTCCTAACAAAGGACCACAAACCATGTGACTCACACAACGGAAACTTGCTGTCCCACAGTCTAGAGGCCAGGAGTCCGAGATCAAGGTGCCAGCAGGGGTGGTTCCTTCTGCAGGCGGTGAAAGATAATCTGTTCCACGCCTCTCTCCTAGTTTCTGGTAGTTTGCTGGCATCCTTGGTGTTCTTGGCTTGTAGAAGCATCACCCCAATCTCTGCCTTCATCTTCACGTGGAGTTCTCCCCGTATGCATGTCTATGTCCAGATTTCCCCTCTTTATAATAAGGACACCAGTCATATTGGGTTAGGGGCCCACCCTAGTCCAGCATGACCTCATAACATAGCTAATTACATCTCCAATGACACTATTTCCAAATAAGGTCACATTCTGAGACACTGGGAGTTAGGACTTTGACATATGAATTTGGAGGGGGGACGCAATTCAACCCAGAACAGGAGGCAAACTTCTCAGAATATCCCTCCAAGGGAGAAGGTCTGGATGGATGGCTTTTGTCTTCCCTGGACACAGGGAGGAGGTGGGCAGAAAGCTCTCCCTAGAGGCCAGGGGCCTCCAGTTACTAGACATCACGAACATGGATAAGAGCATAGTGGTTAAAAGGAAGAGATTTTACTGCCATTTTGCACTGCTCTCCTCACCCCAGGAGACCCCCAGACAGGACTAGATGCTCTTGGCCTTGGTTACGATCTGTGACAGTGTCACTCCTCCCCTGCGTGAGTGATGAGGGCCCAGCCCACGTGGGGACAGGAGGACAATGATGCGAGCTGTGGGTCCGGCAGGAAGTGGAGTCCCTCAGAAAGCAGCCCACATGGGGCAGGGAGGCAGGAGGGAGAAGCCAAGGCCCTATGCTGGTGGGCTGGCGCCTTCCTGGACACTCTGAGAAGCAGTTCCTAACCCCCCACTGTCTGCATTTCCTCCACAGGGCGAGAAGGGGGCTGCAGGCCCCCCTGGGCTCCTCGGCCTCCTGGGGCAGAAGGTGTGTATCAATGAGCTCTGGACAGTGGGTTTTGTGTCCATCCCCACCCACATTCCCAGCCCCGCACATTCGCATGGGCTCCAGCATTGGAGGTGTCCCTCCCAGATGGAGAAAAGCAGCTGGAACACAGCCAGATTCTGTTTCAGGGGAGGGGGGCAAGGGATCCTCCATGGGAGGCCCTGATTGTTCCCAGTGCCCAAATTCAAAGAACTCAGTAGCTATGACCTAGTCACCAGCTTTGAAAAAGTGCTTCATGGTACATGAGATATTCTATTTTTTAAAAAGATATTCTATTGAAAAATAAGCCTTGACGTCAAATAAGTTTGGGGAGGGCTGTGTAAGCCAGGCCCCCTTGGAGAGTCACGGGCACGTTAGCCTATCAGCTCTGGGCACCCTGCAGGGAATGAGCCTGCAGGCTTCATTTCCCTCTGCATCTCCTAACATTATTTGCCCACCAGACCACTGTTTCACATTTTGAATATTCCCACCCCGCTGAAGGAGCATTCTGTGGAAGACACTTGAGAAACACTGCTCTAGACCCAGGTCCTGATGTGTCTCTTGTTTCAGCCCTACACCTGTTCCCCTTCAGTAACCAGCTCCCTTCTCCCCTCAAATCCCATGACCAGATCAGATCAGGCCGGGCTTCTGAAGGCCTCTGGTCTGCAGCCATCCCGGAGCCCACAGACTGCTAATGTCCCCCCGACGCTCAGCCTGGACTGAGACTGCTGCCTCCACTCCTTTGACCTGTGAGGGGAGAGAGGCAGAGGAGTGGAAGGAAGGGGGCAACAGCCTCCCTCTAGAGCCAGGTGGACTTAGTGATGGTAACTGTGCCTTCCACCCCCAGGGAGAGAAAGGTGATGCTGGCAACTCCATTGGAGGAGGCAGAGGGGAGCCCGGCCCCCCAGGGCTCCCTGGGCCCCCAGGGCCAAAGGTGAGTCTTTCCTTGGGATCAGTGCTCAAGGAAGATGTTCGCCTGTGGCCTTTATCCTCAGCCCATTCTTGGGGACTCCGTGTCCTGGACACCTTGCCTTCTCTAGTCTTCTCCTGTTCCGGATGTGTGGTCTTTCCAGTGGATCCTAGAAAGGTCATTTGGACTGAGCTCCTGCTTCCAAGCAGTGACTGTTTGCCCATCCAGGGGAGATGTCCCTGCTGGGGCGGATGGATGGTCCCTTTGGTTCAAATGGTATGGTATAACTGAGTCAGGGAGCGATGGCTGCAAGGCCGCAGGATGAAAGGCCCATCGCCTAGGCTCTGAGTAGGTCGCAGGTCAGCGATCAGCTGGGGCCCATGGTGCTGGCATCCTGGGGGCGGGTAGCGGCAGACGGACAGCTGCGGTGGACTGTCCGCACTTCTTTGCACTGGGTGGAAACTGCAGTGTTGAGATTTGTGTTTCCCAAAGCAGATGCCTCCCGTGCTGCTCGGTCTATTTTAGCAGCACAGGGGAACGAGTGGTCTCTTTCTTAGCTTATAAGGAGAGGATTAATTACTCCACATGATTTGAGGCAATGGACGCATTCATTCCACCGGCATTTATCCAGGGCCTGCTATGGGCAGTGGGGCTGCAGAGAGCCTGCCCTCAGCTAGCCCACAGTCTGGCAGGACAGACAAAACCACAGTTCATGGGCATATAGTGTAGGGAGTCATGGGGAACCGTGTAGACAGGCGAGAAGAAGTGGCGGGAAGGGCCTTGGGCTAACCCCCACCCCCACCCCTCCACCTCCCGCCCATCTGCCTGTGGCGGGAACAGAGCTGCCCAGGCACGAGGACCAGCTTTGCCAAAGACGCCCGCCCCCTGGGCTCCAGGTCATCCCCGTGCTGGGGTCTGTCCCGCTGGCCCTGCAGGGCACGGACACCTGGCACGTCTTCGGTCTCAATTTGGAATTGGGGAAACCTGGTCACTATTGTCCCTGTGTCCTGAGACAAAAGAGAGGGAAGGCTAGAAGACCGTCCCCAAACTCACATCCTCCTTCCAGGACCAGGCAAACGTTTAGGAAGTGAAGTGTTTAGAACGGGCCTCCTCCTACCTCTCCCTACACCTCCCGTCCCAGGCCTCCTGGGCCCCCTTCCCCACGGGCCCACTGCCTTCACTCTCCCCTCTGTCTCCCAGGCAGGGCCTGAGGAGGTGCCTCGACAAGTGTTCCAGGCTCCAAAATTACCTGCCACCCCACAGTCGGGGGTTGCGGCAGAACTGGGCATGTGTGTGTTCACTGAGAACTGAGCAGGGCCTGGCAGTGCGGGCTGGACATCAGCAAGTGGTGCAGAACTCAGAGGACAAAGGGAGTAGACAAGGAGGGCTGCCAGGAGGAGGCGAGGCCCGGGCTGGGCCCAGGGGTGTGTAGGAGTCAGATAGGTGGAATTGGGTGGGTTGGTAGAAGCCAGCGGGGAAAAAGATGGAGGCCCAAAGACACTTAATACCCAGGACATCAAGCGCAAGACCACCTTTTGTCCGCTTAAGCAGCTGTCCGAGCTGCCTTGAATGCCCTCGACCCATCCCCCTCCTCTTCCCCAGGGAGAGGCTGGTGTCGACGGCCAGACCGGGCCCCCAGGACAGCAAGGAGACAAGGTACAGAGGCCCCCAGACCTGAGAGCTGCAGGATGAGGGTCAGCTTGGCAGTTCAAGCCCAAGCTCAGAGAGAGAAGCAGTCTTGGCGTGTCCCTGTGGCTGGACCCCCAGGGCCCAGGCTGCTGGACCAGGACTCCTGGCTGCCATCTCTCCTGGTTGCCTTGGGTTTGGAGAATCTTCCACTGAGACAGCAGTCACGTGAAGGCTGGCCCAGGGGTGGGATGCTTGGGTGGGGAGTGACCCAGACCCCCCTGCTCTGTTAGCTTCCAAGCCACTGGTAAAGGTGGGGCTCCCACTTCTCCAGGTGCTCCCTGTGGAAGGGCCGGGTCGGTGCCGCTGGGTCTGGCACAGGTGCACGATGACTGAAATGCTGTGGGGGCGGGGAGGTAGGGGCAGTTTACCTGGAGGTGGCAGTGGCTCGAGGCTCCGTGAGCTGGCCAACTGCAGGGTCACCAGGAGTTGGGTTATAAGAAAGGGTCGTTTTTCCTTTATTTTTACTTTCAATCTTGGTTTTTTAAAAATTGTCTTCAATGTTACCATCATCCCAGAACAAATGGAACTGTGGTTTGTTTTTCACAATTTACACTTTTCCATGTATTCCCCATAGTTCTGTCCTGTTTCCATAGGAAAAAACCCACCCCCCCCACCCCACACCTGCCCTGCTCTGGGAGGCTGGGCGTTCCTAATACCCTACACTGGCCCGTGTTTCCTCCCGCAGTTGGGGTCTTTCTTAGCAGAGAGGCCCCTGAGAGAACCGCAGGGGCTCTCTGGTGGATACGCACTGCCCAGGCAATGGGCAAAAAGTTACTGAGCCCTTGTTACCTGAGCAGAATGGAAATGAAGAGAAGCAAAGGGCCTGGTCCCTACTCCCAAGGAGGTGGCTGACTTAGGGGACTGGAGGGAGGGGCAGCAGGAGATGCTTCCTGAGGGGTAGAGGCTGTCCTTTCACGCACAGGGAGCCTGAGGAAGATAAGCCTCCTGGCCACTCAACAGCCCCTAACACGTGGCCCCTGTGGGGACACCACGTTCCCTCATACCCAGCTTTAGCCCCATTTCACTCCTATTTTGTCGTGCAACAGGGGGAGCCTGGAGCAGTTGGAGCGCAGGGGCCAGCTGGCCCCAAGGTACGTGCATCTCCCACCCAGAGTCACAACATGACATCTCACCTCCCTGGGCTCATGGTGTGAAGTGGCTTGTCCCTGGGGTCTTGAGGGGGAGGGAGAGGGAGAGCATTCTGGCCCCAGATAGGAGCCTGACCTTGCAGCCGTGATTGGTCTGTCTTCTGCAGGTCTGTGTAGTCCAGAGTTCTCACTTGGAGTCTTCTGTATTTGCTCTAGAAGCCCTGGGCATCCTCTGAGAGTGTTTGGAATCCCCTGACAGGCTCCCCCTCTTGCTGCTGTGGATCCACCTGTGTGCAACCAGGTGCAGCCAGGGTTGGCCCCGGCCCCATCTGATAGAGAGCAGGCAGAGTGGTCCTCAGGTCCCTGCCGGCCAGGGCCTGGCTTGAGATCTCATTGTCTCGTAGGGCTCCAAGGGAGAACCGGGGAAAGAGATGGTGGATTACAATGGAAACATCAACGAGGCTCTCCAGGTGAGCGTGGCCAGCCCAGAGACCAGAGACCTGGAGGTGCGCTTGGGCCTCCGGGCTCTGCCCCGAGGCCCTGATGAGGGAGCGCTGCAGGACCTCGGTTAACATCCCTGAGGCCAGGCCACTGGGCAGAGCTTCCAGGAGAGTCTCTCCCTTGCTTCCTCTCCTTTGGCCTCTCACTGTGCAGCCTCCAGGCAAACGGCCCCCCTCATTTGGCATCCAGCTGGCCCATTATCCTGGCTCTGGATAACTGAGAGCGGTAACTGAAGCATCTGGCACCCTGTGGGGTGCTGGCCCATCCCGGGTTCTGGGGCCCCGTTTCTTCAGTACACACTCCTCTTTCGTGTGGTAGAATCTGTCTTTCTGAAATACATCTCGTTTTGTGTCAATTTAGTCATATTTCACATTCATACGGTACCCACCCTTTAAAGCAGGATTTCTCGGCACTGTTGACATTTGTGGCTGGATGATCTTTGTTGTGGGGAAAGGCTGTCCTGGGTGTTGTAGGATGGTTAGCAGCAAACCTGGTCTGTACCCACTAGATGCCAGTAGCACCCCACCCCCAGTTATAACAACCAAAACATGTCCCAGACATGGCCAAGCGTCCCTGGGAGGCAAAATTGCCCCATTTTGAGAACCACTCCTTTATAGAATCTTTGTACCTGCGTGAATCCATTTACAAGGTGTAAATTCCTTTTAACACCAACAGTTGTCCCTCTAATTTATTTTCGAATGGTTCCATATTTGCTGTACCGCGTCTGTTTGTTTACTCCCGCTCTGGTAGGGAGAGAAGGTTGCGGGCCATTGTAGGGCATGTCTGAGGCCGTTGTCGGACAGCCTCAGAGCAGCACTTGGTGAGAGGTGGGGTATTCTCTGCCCAGTGATCACAAACCCCTGGGGGAGGTGGGGGTGGTGTGGGGCTGGAAGGCACAGAGCCCACCCCAGAGGGTCTGCCTCTACTGTGCTCCTGGAAGGGCCCCGCTCCCTCGTCTCCATGACTGGGCCGAGGGCACCCGACAGGTGGCTCTTGACTTGCTCTTCAACTGACTGCTTGGTGTTGGTCTTGTAGGAGATCCGAACGCTGGCCTTGATGGTGAGTCTTCCTCCTTCCTTGCTTTCCTCGGGCACCGGGCTGGGGGGAGGGCAGCCTGCCAGCAAGGACTTGAAGTCTCACCTCCAGAAAGCAGGCGACGGCCTTCTGGGCTCGGGTGGACCCTGCGGTGCTGGGCAGAGGGTGATCTGAGCCGGAGCAGGGGGTCTCGGGAGCTGCCCCCCCCCTGGGTCACGGCTGTCTGCTGGAGGGGCTCTTCACTGTTCAGCTGTGCACTCTTGTCGTAGTGTAAATGCTGGGGTCTATTTACAGCTGTGTCAAGGAAGCAGCGGTATAAGGGAGGGTATTGTTATATTTCTCCTTTTTCTCAACCTTCAGCTAACGAAATCCATAACCCTAAAAAATCAATAGCAACCCCCACATTTCCCCTCCCTAGAAATCAATTTCGTTATCTGCACCTAGAAAACCAGTGCCTTCCAGGCCTTTTTTTTTCACACATATGCCTACTGGTAACAGGCCCTCAGTGAATGTTGTTGTTAAAACCACTACCACCAGGTTTAACTTTCAGGTGGAGAGGAGACGGGAGATCACAAAGTTCTCAAACTACTGGAATTTCATTTCACTTAATATCTTTAGTGGCCACGTGCCACAGAACACACTTCGGGGTGACACAAACCCAGAATCAAACACCAATCATCTGATGCCCCAATCCCAGAAATTGGCATTAACCCCATGATTCTGGAATCAATGAGCTTCATTTAATGGGCACATCAAAATATATTATTTGAAATAGCTATTGAAAGCCAAACTTTGCTGAAAACTTCTTTTTTTTTTAATCAACCTTGAGGTATAATTTACATGCAATAAAATGTACCCATTTTAGTTGTAGAGTTTGATTAGTTTTGACAAATGTATATACTCCCGTATCCACCACCCCCACACTCCAGAAAGTTTCTTCATGGGCCTGAGGAGTCAATCCCACACCCACCCCCAGCCCAGGCCACTGCTGATCTGCTTTCTGTCATCATAGATTAGATTTATCTTTTCTAGAGTTTCCTGTAACTGGAATCACACGGAAGGTAGTCGTCTGTGTCTGGCTTCTTTTGCTTAGCGTAATGTGTCTGGGTTTCCTCCATGACATGGCATGTACCAATGCCTGGTTCCTTTTTCACTGCTAAGTAGTATTCCATTGAATGGATGTACCTGCTGTTCACCTATTGATGGACATTTGGGTTTTCCTGGAGACACTTTTAAATCACTGTTAGGGGAGGTCAGATTTGTCTTCTTGGAGCCCAAGGAGTCCCCAGGGGTGCTGTAGAGGGAAGAGGAGGGAGAGGCTGTTGGGCATGGCTCTAGGATCCCCACCCCCCACTTTAACCCAGACACACTCAGTGCTTATCTGCTTTATACTGTGGGGTCTCTGTGTTATTTCCTTTGCAAAAAAGTGTTCATGCCACTGAAGAAATGTTGAAAATGTTTGAAAATGCCACCCCTCTGGCAACAGGCCACCCCTCCTCAGTCGGAAAGTTCTTCCTTTCTTTTCTTTCCTAGGGGCCCCCTGGTCTTCCCGGGCAAATCGGCCCACCCGGAGCTCCAGGGATCCCAGGCCAGAAGGTAATACTTGTCTTCATAAGAGGGATACAGACCCTGCAGAGGCACGTTGTGTGTCCCTGTGCACAAGACCCCAGAGCTGCCCCTTGTCCTGTGACCCTCTCATCCTCCCAGAGTCCCCACCGCACTCTGACCTGCAGTTCCTCCCAGTGCTCCGAGACCCGCGGGCCCTGCTCACCCGCTCCTCCCACCCTCCACTTGGCCGTCCTTCCCTTGCTCTCTGTCCTGGGCTCCTGCAATTCACATGCTGTCCTCTATGGTGAGCCCCTGCCCCAGCCAGACCCACGGCAGGGACCCCAGCTCGCCATCAAGGACTTGAGCTCCCCCAATCTCCACCCCCCTCGCTCCCTGCCTTGCTCCCTTTTATACTCTGCCTCCCACCCCTGTGATTTTTCTCAAAAGGCCGTTCATGTTTGCCCCTCGCTCCTCTGCTCATGAGGGCCCCTGCCCTGAAGTTCCTTCTCCTCTACGCTACCTTTCAAAGTCCTCATAATTCAAGCCCAACTCAAAAGCCGCCTCCTCCTTGAAGCCTCCCCTGATCCATCAGGCAGAATTCACTGCCCTTTCCTCTCTGCTACTCTCATAGCACCTACATCATTTTGCCTTGGTGATGCGGCTGGCTGTTTGCCTGGCCTCAAAGACAGAGGCCGTGCCTCCTTTATCTCCCTCCCTGAACTAAAGAAGGGGCTTGCGTTGATGTGAAGATGAAGGGATCTGCCTGTGGGGTGGCAAGGACAGGAGGGCTAGGTTTGAGGAGGCAGGAAGGCAAGCACACCCACCCATGGAGCAGTGGAGGGAGTGCCCAGGGCCCTCAGAGGCAGCCATGCAAGGTTGTGGCTAAAATGTGGACTGTGGAGCCAGAAGGCCCGGACCCGGGTCTGGCTCCACTGTCCACCAGCTGCAGGCCTGGGCACACAGCTCTGCCCTGGGGTCCTCACCTGTAAAAGGGAGACAGTGCAAGCGCAGACCTCCCTGGTGAGCGCTGAGGATGCTGGCGCACAGGAAACGCTGCGTACATGACGGTGATCATTCTTCTCTGCCTGACATTGACCTTTAGTTGTTCTGGCTACAGGGGGAGATTGGACTGCCAGGCCCTCCAGGACACGATGGGGAAAAGGTAAGGACACTCCCAGACAAACCTCTGAAGATGGTCCTTGCTCTGGGGGGCGAGGGGCAGAAGGCTCTGGAAGAGGCCCAGGTGTGAGCCTTGAGAAGGGAGAAGGGGAGGGGAGCGGGGACGGACCCTGCAGAAGCCCAGCCGAGCCCCACACTGCTGCCCCGCAGGAGCCAGCAGAGCCTCGCTGGGATGGGCTCTCTGCCTGGCCCCAATCAAGCACGAAGAGCCGAGTCCTGTGCACCTCCCATTCTTGCATGTTCTCTCTCCCCTTTTCTCCATTAGTGTATCTAATAAGTGTTGTTGATGTTTTCTAAAGGGACCACGAGGCAAACCAGGAGACGCAGGCCCCCCTGGTCCCCAAGGCCCTCCAGGGAAAGCTGGGCCTGCAGGAATGAAGGGAGAAGACGGACACCCGGGGAGCCCAGGAGAGAAGGGGGAGAAAGGGGAGCCAGGGCAGGCAGGCCCACCGGTGAGTGCCAGGGCTGGCTGCCAGACACCCCTGCCCAGCGATGCACATGCCACCCCCAGCATGACCGCCACACGGCGCCCTGCCAGCTGCAGCCTGGGCTGGAAACCCAGAGCCTGGAACTGGGGGCTGGGGACTCACCCGGTTTCCCCTCAAGCCACTTGCTCTGTGAAGGCCGGTTTCCCACCTCAAGAGTCCTGGGTCCTGTTCTGTCATCTCCTGTCTGGGTCCTGGGGAAAGTCTCTGAGCCAGGCAGAGCCTCAGTTTCCTCATCTCTAAAATGGGGATAATAGTGCCTTCCTGGATACCTTGCTGCGTTGTTGGGAAGGTGATGAGGTCGTGGGTGTAAATCTGCCTCTCAGGAAAGCATGCAGAAGCCCTATACCAGAAGAGGTTGCATGGACAAAAAAGGGACCTTAGCCCAGTCCGGTTAGGTGGCTGATTTGACTTGGAAGCCTTCTCTGAGCCTCAGTGCTTTCCATCTGTGAAATGGGCACCATCCTAGACACCTGCCCTTGGAGGAAGGGAGCCATGCGTGCATGCCACAGCTGGTCACGGACGCTCAGCGTGACGCCCTTGCGCTTGATTAACAGAGATCTTTGTCTATTTGTAGGGTCTAGACGGCCCAACTGGGGAGAAAGGAGAGACAGGCAGCCAAGGGAGACCTGGAACGACAGGATTGCCTGGCCCCATCGGGCTCCCGGGATTTACAGTAAGAGGCCGGGTGTCGAGGTTGTCAGCAGGCAGCTGCAGCTGAGGGCATGTGAGCGGGGCGCCCCTCACTGTGGTCACAAGCCCAGTGGGTCCTTGGTGCTACAGTGAGGCCTCACTAACCCCCAGGCTGCCCACCTGGCCTAGAGGAGAGGGGGGGTTCCTCCAATGAGCAGCTACTCCCTGAGGGGCATTTGAGTGTGAACAGGGGCTCCAGATTCTTCAGCTCACAGCACGGTGGCCTCTGTCTTCAGGCGCCAATCCAGTTCAAAGGTGCTGGGATCTTGGACTGAGAATTCTCCTCTTAGAAGTGCAAAAGGAACCTCAAAAGTCAGCCGGTCCCACCTCTGACCCAGCGCAGGACTCCCTCGGCAGCCCCTGACCGCGGCTGCCCGGCTCAGCTGGGATGGGCAGGAGCTCGTGGCCTCCTGACACGGCCCCTCCATTGTGGGGCGGCTCCAGCCGGAGGGAGTGCTCCTGGTGTGGTGTGGAAGCTTCCTCATCAACCTCCCCCACTGGCCCTCACTCTGCTTCTAGAACCATATTTATTTTCTGTAGCTGATGACAAATCACACAAATTTAATGGCTGAAAACACACACTTGTTATCTCACAGTTTCTGTGGGTCAAGAGTCCAGGCCCGTCTCACCTGGCTCCTCTGCCTAGGGCCTCGCAAGGCTGCAGTCGAGCTGTGGGCCAGCTGTGTTCTCCTCTGGAGCTGGGATCCTCTTCCAAGCTCGCTGCTCTTGGCGTAATTCTGTTCCTTGCTGCGGTGGGACTGAGTCCCTCAGCTCCCAGAGGCCGCCTACAGTTCCCGGCCACGTGGCCCCCCGTAGGAGGCAGATCACGTTATAGCAGCTTGCTTCTTCAAAGCCAAGGCCAGCAGGAGTCTCTCAGTGTGTGCTGGCAAGACAGAGCTCTGTGTGTGTGTGTGTGTGTGTGTGTGTGTGTGTGTGTGTGTGTGTGTAACATAATTGTAACATGTTACATGGTATCATTTATATGATGTTTGTAATTTGTAACATAATCACAGGAGTCACATCCCATCCATTTGTCATATGTCATATTCTATTGGTTAGAAACAAGTCACAGGTCCACCCTAGGGTCTGTGCCCCGCACGATCCTTACAGAATATCAGCCCCTCCTCCCACATGCTGGAACCTCGGATTCTTGAAGACAGTGATCACAGGGCCCCCGCCCCGGTCTTCGTCCTTCAGGCTAACTACCTCCACAGCCTCCGAGGTGTTCCTTGCTGACACCTAGGCCTAGTCTAGTCTCAGTCTGGTTTGTCACAGATTTGAGGCTGTGTCTGTCCCCGGGTCCCCTGAGTGCTGGCATCCACGCCACGGTGTTTTGTGCCCACAGGGAGAGAAAGGAGAACGCGGGGAGAAGGGTGACCCAGGAGTGGAGGTAGGTTGTGCCTGCTCTGCCTTTTGTGTCACAGGATTGTTTGACAGGGACCTCATCACACCATGATCTCTCCAGTGAGCACAGCATTTCCGTGCTCTAAAATGACACTCACCATTGCCTGACAGGGGGAGGGGGCGAGAAGCTGAGCATTTCTGAGCACCACGGTGGGTCTGCCGTGGAGCCTCAGGTCTGCTCCACAGTCTCCCCATTAAGCAAGTCCCTCAGCGGCCTTCACAGAGCACCCGCCATGTTTCAGAAAATAAACAGAACCATCCCTGTGTAGCAAACATCTCCAGTAGTGGGCACTAGGATGGCAGCTGCTCAGGGAGTCAGCTGAGCACCCCAGAAGATGGGTCATTTGAGCAGGGTCTTGAAGACTTTAATTTGTAGGAGTTTGCCTAGAAGCTCCAGAGGCAGGGTTTCCAGACAGAGGCATTATTCTGTTAAGAAGTGTGGTGGTGAAGGGAAGATGAGGAAAGAGTAGAGTAAGAGGTATCGAGGACAGAGGCCAGGTTCTCATAAGATGGGAGGGAAGTGGGCATATTTGTAGGCTCAGGGGAAAGAGCCAGGAAAGCAGCAGAGGTCAAGGATACGAGAGGGAGAGGCTGTTTGGTGGGAGGGCCTGGGCCACCCAGACACCACCGCAGAGCTAAGGGAGAGAATGCCAAGTCTTCTCGGTCCCCGGAGAGGTCCCCTGGGCCCTGTCACCCTTCAGTGTCGCCAAGCCCTGTCTGCATTTAGTGAAACAGAGCTGATTATATAACATGTATGTTACTTATTTGAAGATGGATGGCCTCGTAAAGAAATGCTCTGAAATTCAGGAAAGGCATTATACACAAAAATGTTCCTTCCAGAAGTATTTAAAGTAAAAATTGGAAACAGCCTACATTTCTAACAAGAAGGAAATGATTCAATAACTTATGGTAACAATACTAATGGTAGTAATAGTCCTCATATTGGAGAGCTGTGCTTGTGCCAAGCTCTGCTCCCAGCCCTGCTAGGTCATAACTCACGTTCATTCCACTCAACCAGCAGCCCATCAACGTTAAAAGGAGGCTTTTGGGGAACATACAAAAAAATGGAAAAATGGGTTTCAAGTTAAGTGAAAAAGAGCAGAGAACCAAATGATATATATAATACCATCAGAAATATAAACATATATTTAAATACATTTTATGCATCAAAAAAGAGTGGAAGGGAATAAAGCAAAATATTAGCATTACTCAGAGTTATTTATTTTTTCCTTCTTTCAATTCTCTTGAATTTATTAAATATTTTAATAAGGCTGTATTCTTTTTAAATTTTTTATTTTCTAAATTATCATACAGTAAAACTGACATTGGGGAGTGTGTACAGTTCTGTGAATTTTAGAACGTGCATAGATTTGTATAACCACTGCCACAATCAGGATAAGGAATTATGTATAATAAGAAAAAAAGCAGGACAATTTTTTATAAGAAAGTGGAGTGTCCACAGACTGAGTTCCCTACAAGCAGACTGCAGTATTACGGAGCTAGAAGGCCACAGGTCCAAGGGACATTGGAGATGCCCCGTTTGCCCAGTGCAGGCTCTCCCTCTATGGTGCGCTGGCACACGGGTCCCTGCACTGGCCACGCTCCAGGGGATTCTAACCCTGGGAAGGCGAGGTGCCCAAGGGCCAGCCTCAGACGGGAGCAAGCAGCTCTCCTTCCTGCCTCTTGGGTGGCCGACTGTGGATAAATGGATGTCCCTCTTTGTCAGAGACAGAATCTGCAGAGCACACCACCCTCCGCAGAAAGGAAGAGGGCCCTGGCTTCCTCCATCTTCACTGGCCACTCTGAATCTCTTCTACTTCAACCTGCCTCCAAGGGAAACAGAGACCAGCAGCCTCTGTTACAAACTTGAGGGGACTTGAGATGTATTCTTCAGAAACATCTCAGCCTCCCCCCATTCCAGATAACCAGTCTTTGCTCCTCTAAGCCAAAGGTCTCGAATTCAAATGCCTACAAGGGCCAGGCATTCAACAAATGAACATAAAGGTCCAGGTGAAATACAATAGGGAGTGATGGGGACTGGGGTAAACTGAAGATCTCGTGCCCCATGTGGAGGGGAAAGCTCTTCTTCAGCTCCAGGCAGTTGTTGCCATGCGTGAACAAGAACCTAGTGCTGCCGGGTTTTCTGGTTTTTCAAGAAAACGTGGAAGCATAGCTGTTTTGGGGGCATTTCCTGGCAATGGTTTTTTTTTTTCAACATTGTGCAAGCTAATGAGTTGCTATGAATTTCTGACCTGTTCTAAGCCTTCTTTTGGAGACTGTGTGCTAGGCAGTTCTGTCTTCCTCTGGTTTTGCAGTCCCCAGCTGGACCCCAGGCCATGTGAAAAGGGAGGGCCCCTTAGAGTGTAACAGAGGATGGGCTAACCATCTCCCTTTGGCTTCTAGGTTTCTGGGCCACCAGGGCCAGAGGGGCCTCCCGGACCTCCGGTAAGTTTGGAGGGCTTGTCAGCATTTTGGTCCACTGGGATTAGTCCCTAACATCCCCTCCCCACAGCAGTCACTGGGCTCAGTAGGTCACGATCATCTTCTCCTCCCAGGGTAGGATTTTCTCATCCACAAACCCCTCCCTGCTCCTCCTGCCTCCCATGTTAAACAGACACCTTGGTGACACCGAGAAGCCTGGGCATTGCCCAGTTTCCTGGAAACAGTCGACTGGCCTGGCAGCCCAGGGGCTGGACCCCTGTCCTGCAGGAGTCACTCTGTCACTAAGCTCTGCCCTTTACCCTCAGACATCTGCTCCTCCCCTTCCTTCTTCCTGCTAACCAGCCAGGATGACGGCCAGGATTAAAACGGGAAGTGATCCATTTAGAACCAGCCCCTCTGGATTGGCCTTTCCACAGTTACAGTTGATGAGGCCTTTAAAAGGACCCCTTTGCACTGCACCTAGAGGGCCCTCAAGCATCAAACCAACAGATGCTGGTCCTTCCCTCTGCAGAGGTCACGGTGGCACTGTGTTGCCCATTGTCATTAGTAGAAGTAGAAGTAGTAACAATGATAGAAGCCGACATTTATTGAAACTTGCTATGTGCCAGACACTGCTCTAAGCACTTTGCACATATTAATTTCTTTAATTTTCCTGTGGTCTCTCCTAATCTTCTCTTCATGAGACTCTGGGTCAGCCATGGGGGCCACAGAGAGATTCCCTGTCAGTGCCTGGCTAGGGAAGCCTGGCTCAGACCCCACCCCAGCGAGCCCCAAGCATGGCCCCTCTTAGCGTTCCCTTCCACCTCCCCTGGGCTGGGACCCCAGCCCAGGCTCTGTGCCTGAAGCCCTTGCTCTTTTATGGTCCAACTTGTGGACAAGCAAGTTGACTTAACCAGAAATGCAGTTCTGAAGTGCCTTATTTTGATTCCAAATGCAGGGGCTCCAAGGTGTTCCTGGACCAAAGGTAAGAAGAGGTCATGTGACAGGTGCCGGGCGAGGGGTGGGAAGAGGGCCACATCCATGAGGGCAGAAAAGAGGGAAGGTGCTTCTGGGGCGGCTAGCCCAGCTGACCCCTTCCCTAAGTGGAATCATGTGACACTCCGGCCAGTGGGGTACGATCAGGACAGAATGAAGTCATATGGTCCCTTTAACGTCCATCATTGACACCTGGCGTGCTTTGCGTTTAGACTTTTCCCATCCATCAGTCGACCCTATAGAGTCACAGGTTAGATCCTTAGCAAATGATGAAATCCTTTTCCCACGTAACCTGCCCCCAGACTCTTCACTCACCCTGAAGTTCGGTGGGAGACAGAGAGTGGCATAGCTTGGTCCCTCCCGGGGACCAAGCCCACTGGACTCTGACCTGGGGCTCTCCCAGTCAACCCCCCAAAGCATTTCAAATGAATAAGGCGGCTGGAGGCTGCTGGTGTGACAACAGCCCTTGCCTCCTGCCCTGACATTCTTCAGGGGACTATTGGGCAGTATCTTCTCCCGATTACTTTGGGAGCCTTGGAGCTCCAGTGGTGGCATTTCAGGCATCTGCCAGCCAGTCTCTGCAGGGTCTCAATTTTCCTGCCATGCAAACGGTCACCTGTGCCAAAGCCTGACCTGGAACTGCCCTGTGGGTTTGTCTCCACTCTACTCATCCCTTATCCCTTTGGGGACTTCAAAGTTACCACAGGGATGCAGGGGACCCTAGCCGAGGAAGAGCCAGCCTAAGAATTCAGGCATCCTTGGAGGCCCTAGCCTGTCACCCTTGGGCCAGCCACCTCCACCTCCTCCTTCCGCCCCTCCTCTACCTGCCCCACCACCACCTCCCACCCCTGTCTCCAGGCCCCCAGGATGCAAGAATGCGTGTGGTCTGGGACATGCCTTCCTGTGATGTCCCCCCTCTCCCTTTCCTTCAGGGGGAAGCAGGACTAGATGGAGCAAAAGGAGAGAAGGGTGTCCAGGGAGAAAAAGGAGACCGAGGTCCTCTGGGATTACCCGTAAGTATCTTGGACCCAGCAAGACTGTTGTGAGGAGCCCAGCGGGCTGATCCTGATGAGGTGCTGGGCAGGCCCCCGGGAGAAGGCCACTGGAAAACTCGAGGTTCTAAAGTTCTGAGCATTCCAGAACTCCATGTGGTTTTGCTTTCCCAACTGGGCAAGACCGTGGGCTCTAATTCTCTCATTGAAGTCCTCCTCTGGGCAGGCCCTGGCCTAGGTGTGGGGGGAATTCGAAGCTGAAAAAGACGGGGTCCCCCACCCCAAGGGGCACCCAGCTGGAGAGTCAGAGGTGGCCTGACAACAGCCTCAGGCCCTAATTGTGGCTGATTAAAATCTGCCCTTACAGGGGCCAAGCTTGGAGGACTTGGGAGCGATGGGACAGTGGAGTGTTCTCCATCTCTCTCCTGTTTGCCCAGAGGGACCCCAAGAGAGCCCTGCTCTCTGCTCTTAAGCACTGGCTGCAGCAGAAAAGCTTGTAAAAAGTCAGATTCTCTGGTCCCAGCAGGCTAAGGCCACTCAGATCCTGGTTCCCCAAGATCTCTGATCTCAGTCTCCGCTCAAGACCCCAGGTCAGGGGGGTGAGCTGCTGAGAAGGCATCTGCATTTCCAGATGTGGGGCCTGGCCTAGGGAAATCCTTTGCCCCAAGCTCCCGTGGGCTGATGGCCTCATCACTGCCTCACCTGTGTCTAGGTGATCGAATCCCAACACCCATCCTGGAGCCCTGGGCTCCAACCTCCCTCGCCCCCCAGTGAGATTGGCACTCCTTTTGGTTTGCTTTTCAAGATCCGGAAGGGACTTGAGCGATCCATCTAATCATTTTACTGATTGGCCCAGAGAAGGCAGTGAGTGACTTGAGGTCACATATGAAGTCAGTGGCTGGGCCAGGCCAGAGGCTGCTCCTCCACTGAGGCCACGGCCTCAAAAAGGGGCTCTTTCCAGCCACTGGGGCTTCCTCTGTCCTGGGCACAAGGCCAATTCCCACCCCAGGAAGCCGTAAAGAGCAGGGGAACAATGGGAAGCCCAATTACCCCAGCTTGGCAGAGCCTGAAGGTCTGGTTAATGTAATCGCAACAACCAAACAGCTAGAGCTAAAGGTATGATTACAGCCTCGTTAGTGCATCAAATGCAGGAATATTGCCGGAGCTGATTCACTTGACAGACTACAGAACACTGATGACTTTCGCAGACATTTTCCCATGTCTTAAGCTGTGTCCAGAATGATTAAGTGCTCCTTACTATTAAAGAGACTTCCTGCCCCCACTCAACCACAACTCTCTCCACGTCCACCTTCATGGCCCCAACAACCCTAGTGAACACCGGAGAATTCAGTCAGGGGTTGAAAAGGAAATGGCATGGAGACCAAACAGGTAATATAAACAGAAAAAGTGCCAGAGGAAAGACAAAGTACCCAGTCTATCTTTAATTTTTCAACTTTTTTTAGAGACATGGCTATAGAGAAATACTTTTGCTATCTTAAGAAAATAACAGAGCAAGCATATTCATAAATGGCAACTAACATGGACTTCAGGGACACAATAGGGAGTGGTGGGGACTATGGTACACTGGGGACCATGTGTCCCTTCTTTAAGAGACCAGCCCCTTCTCAGTTCAGCTGACTGTCGCCTTGGGGGAACGAGGGTCCAGTATTTCTGAAAAATTTCAAATTTTTCAAAAGCAGTTGGACATCTGGTGTTTTACATGAAATCTTTCCCATTTTCTAACATTAAATCAAAATTACTTGCAATGCTATAGACCACACAAAATATGTCAGTGGCCCACATATGGGCTGAAGACCTCCAGTTCATGCCCTCTGCTCCAGATAACCCAGTATACTGCTACATAGACAAAGTTTGTGGATATTTAGCAAAAGTTCTAATTTTAGGCTTCACCTCAATATTTTATTCCATATAGTAGCAACCTGTTTTTCTAGGCATATCCTACTGAGGTCCTATTTGCCCTACAAAAGTGGTTCTCAACCCTGGCTGCACAGGTAGTCACCTGCAGCCTTTCAAACATGCCATTACCCCAGCCTCCTTGTTGGAGACTCTGGTTAAATTGGGCTGGGGTGGGCACAGGCATCTGTATTATTTTACATCACCCCTGTAAAATTCTGATGTTGCAGCCAGGGTTGAGAACCACAGCTATGTAGACTATGAGTCAAGATTGTCCCAGAATTACGTGGTCCTACACCTGAGAAGCGAGGCCCTGTAGGATTCTGCTACCTAACACACTTTCCCCAGGAGGAAGCAGCTCCCTGCCCTCCCTTTCCTGGAGGCATTGCCCCACCTTTCAAATCCTGAGGCCTAAGCTCATTTCTGAGGCTCAGTTGGAAGCACTTTTCAAAAACTCAGTCCTTACCTGGCCAGAGTGCCCCCGCTGCCTTCTCCCTGGTTTGTCACATTGGAATCATTAGATAATTTCCCCCTGGTTCTCCTGGTGAGTCACAGGGGCAGCTTCATAGCCCAGCATTGGAGCAAGAGTTCCCATTCCCACTGCATAGAACAGGATGCTGCATATGGTGTGGGTCTTAATAGCATCCTGCCTGCCAGCCAGTTTACTCCAAGGGATACAAGGCCTGAGACCTCTGTCCCAGTCAGCTGCCCCCAAAGCCTTTTCCTATAACAGAGCCCTTGTCTGGGATAATATAAATGGATTGAGTTTGTGTTGACCTTCGAAAACTGTGAAGTGCCAGACAGATGTCAGGCATCATTAGGATTATCATTCAAGGGCCAACTCTTCTCACCCAGCTGAAGTGGAAGTAGGCCAGCTTCTACCCGGGTTTCAAAACCAGGTGCTCTAAGTCACTTCTGATCCTCTTGGGTTTCCCCAATGTGGCCTAGTCTCAACAGCTGTGCAAAAGAGATTAGAAAGACCACCCTCACCAGGGCCCCACCTCCATATAGGCTTGTTCCTCCCCAGTGAGACTAGTCCCGGGAAGAGTGTGCCAGCTCTGGTTCCAGACACCTCTCCATGAGTTCACTTTCTGTATCCCTTTCCCTGGAGCACTGCAACCCCTTGGGAGAGGGACTTGTGAGAAGGGATAAAAGGAGGGCACAGAGGATCAGAACGGCCATCTGCACTGATCTCAACCTAGCCTGCTCAGCAGTTGGCCACACTGCATTCAGTGTCTCCATGTTTTTGTTGGTTTCCATGTGAATACCATCACCTGTCCTCCTAAGCTTATTTCTCCCGTTTTGTTTGATTACCAGCATTTATGTCTGTCCAGAGTCACTGCTTCACTCACCTCTTCCCTCCCCGGTCCCTTTTTCTCCCTCCCGTTCCTCCCTTCCCCTTCTTTTGGTCAAACTGTTCCCTTCGTCCAGGGAGCTTCAGGTTTGGACGGCAGGCCTGGGCCACCGGTGAGTGTCACTTCTCCATTATCTCTCACCCTGCCCCACCCCACCCCCAGCCTGTGTTCCCTCTCGTCTGTCCCGCTGTGGCCTCGTTTTCCCAGTGAGTCATGCCTTATCCCACCACTGACACCAGAATGGTACCAACTGTGCTCAGTTCAGAAGTGCTTATTCAGGCCTCTTGACCAAAGACAGCTGGCCTTCCTCTGAATTCCTCTGTCCATAGTATGCACTCAAGGTCCTCAAATCTGAATTTCCACACTGCTGGGCATGGGGAAGGAGGCCACTCCAGCAGCACAGACTCTGTTCCTAAAGGAATGCTGAGTTCAGCCTAGGAGCCCAGCCCTAGAGGTTTGATCCATGACACATCCCCAGCAAACACAACAGTGTCTGTATGTGCCCGTCATGCTGTGTTGTCTTCCTGCTCTGTTCATTTCCTGTCTGCCCATGAGGGCTTCCTAGTCCTGTGCAGCCACCAATCTGGCGTATAGGGGGGTGGGGACAGATTGAAAGGTGAGGGCAGGTGTAGCATTTAGGATCACACAGGCCAATCCCAGCTCTGTGTTCTGTGGACATGTCACAACCACGCCTTTCACTTCCTGTGGTGTCACAGCTGCCCTGCACCCCAACAGATGGGTTTATACAAAGCAAAGGAGGGACGCTGGGTCCCCTCTTTATCCATTCTTCCTGATTCCAGAAAACAGGCTACTCATGACTAAGAAGCACCTGGCCTTCTTCTTGTGAGAAACAACTAAAGCATCATAAACAACGCCCCCCCTCCACCTTCCAGTCCTTACCACCGCGTGGGCCTGCAGGGTGGTGGCGTTCCTGATGGAAGCCTGTCACCTTCCCGTGGTGTAGGGATCACTGACCGTCAAGGGCCAGGAGGCTGCACCCCCCTGCTCCGGAGCCGTAACCAGAGCTATACATGTGCCCAGCCCCTTCCAGCCAGTGAGCCCCAGCTCTGCCCTTTCAGGACAATCCTGAGGCCACAGATGCAAGATCTGCTTAGAAGACGAGGCTCTAACGAGCTGGCTAGAGTGACACAGGAAAGACGAGGGCTTGCAGAGGGGTTCCTGTGTGGAGGGGAGGACATGCACATGGGGCAGAGGGAGGTGTCAAAGCACAATGGCAGCAGGGTTCCTGTGGCCTGGAGGTGGGCCTCAGAACTGACCCCAACAGAAGCCTGGAGCTTGGAGAGGGGGAAGACCAACAGTGACTCCACTCGGAGGCTCGTCCTATTGCCGGCCTGTTCTGAGCCCTCATAAAGAAGAGGAGGTGACATGGCTTGCCCAAGAAGACATCTTTTCTGAGCCCCTCCCCCCATGCATTTATGGAGTTGATGCTATAGACTCTCACATACAGAGAATATACCCATTTTCCAGGCATTATTTTGGCTTTGCTTCTCCATCACAGGGCCTCCCTTTCCCTCCTCCTAGCACCTAGCACACCTGTCTCAGGTGGCTAGTCAGGGCTGGGGGATGATCTGTAGCTGGAATCAGAGAAACAAGACTGTCCTCTCAACTACTTGGTCCATTCATGTTGGACAGAGGGGAGCAGTGCAAATTCATATATTCTGTCCCCTTTGGACCTGAGGTTTTATTTTTCTCGTAAGAGCAAGATCACAACCTTAAAGGAAAATGTTTATGGGAAGAATAGTACTGCTCTGCCAATACTAACATTTACTGGGCACTTCCTAGGCGTCAGGCCCAATGCCAAATGCGTGACACGCATTCATCCATTTTAACCCCACAGCGGCCTAGGAGGCAGACATTCATTTTCATCCCCATTTTACAGGTGGGAAAGCTGACCCTCAGAGAGGCCAAGAAACTTCTCCCATATCACAGAGTTTATAGCCCTCAAGGCAGGACTAGAATGTGGCCAGCACCTCTGGAGTGCCGTTGTGAACCATCACCCTGATCTGGCTCATTCATTTTTGACGTTCTTGTGTCCCAGACACCCACAGCTTTCCTTTTTTTTCTGGTGGTAGCAAAGGGGGCACGAGAACGTTTCATTGTTCTTTTTTTTTTCTCACGTAAAGGAAATCAGCATTTCCCCACTTGCTCCTGCCCCGCCTTTCACAGCTGTACCCGGAGCGCCACCGGGAACTGCCCACGGGCCCAGCCCCGTGTCCTCATGTCCTCGTCTGAGCAGGAAATAGAAACACTGAAGCAGAGCAATAGGAAGCTCTGAAATACAGACTCCATGTCATTGGGCTGTAGATTGGGAACCTGGGGAGGATGTGTAATTGTGCCACTCCATCTCTAAGCAACACAGCTCCTGTCACCCCAGCTGCCCCAACGCCCCTCCCACCCCAATCCCCCACAGCCCTGAGTCAGGAGTGCTTATGGCACACCTCCCTGCCAGGCCAGTGTCAGCAGCTCTCCAAGGCATACTAACTCACTCTCCAGTCCAGCCTGTTCCGTAGGGCCTGGAAGCGAGGACAGAAGGCCCAGCCAGAGGCTGAAGGCTGGGGCCAGGCAGCGATGGTGGTAGATGGGGTGGGCGGTGGCTTATGACCCTCCCACGCCTGCCTCTGTGTGTGCGTCTGCATTGGTCTCTGTGGCATGAAGACCCTCCCGCTGCATGTGGAGCTGTGACAGCAAAAGGGTGCCAGCCCCCAGCCCCTCAACCCTGGGATGGCGTCAACTCCCTCCAAAGCGCTTCTGGGAGCAAGATAAGCAACTGCTCTCCTACCGTTTTCAGCCTTGGCAAGCTTGGTTGTGAAGCAGAAGGGTTTCCTTCTTCAAATCTGGCTCTGAGGAAGGGGGAGGCTCTCTCTCCCTGAGGACCCCAAACCCAAACAGGAACGCAGCCCAGTCGAATGACTGCTCTGAACAAGCCTGGCCTCGCCAACCCTGAAAACTGGGCCTCTGGACTTGCTCATCTCCAGGCGTCGGGCGGGGCTCCCAGGGCTCCCTCAGCGTCAGGACCCTCATCTCTGCTTTCTTTCACTCCCCAGGGTACTCCAGGACCAATTGGAGTTCCAGGCCCAGCGGGACCAAAGGGCGAGAGGGTGAGTGCTCAGGGAGCTGGGGGCCTGGGCGACCCGGGAGAGGGAACCGGCCACCCCTCCTCAGCCTCAGGTCCTCAGCCCTGGTGCCTGTGACCCACGGGGTCACCATGTCAGCCTCAGCCCTCATCCGTTCCTCCTAGACCAGCAAGCACCTCCATCCATCTCCACTGCTGATCCTCGCGGCAGCCAGTGGGGGAGCCGGGCAGGCTTGGGGGGCTCACTTTGTAGCCACGAGTGGACAGAGACTTGGAGAGCTTCCTCCACTCAGCCTCTGTCACCTGGCGTCAGTCACAGGCTCCATCTGGCAAGGCCCCAGGGGCTGTTGGGGCCAGACATGCCTAAACTTTGTGTAATGATTTAGAGACAGCACGGAGAGAATGCCAGGTGGTTTTAAAAAATCTTGGGGACACCAAGAAGTCAGGAGGCCGGGGCGTTAGGCCGGTTCCCACAGCCGCGCTGTGGGCGTGTGCAAGGCGAGGGTGGAGGGCTTGGCTCAGAGGAGGCAGGAGAGCTGCGTGTCCTCTCCACATCGGCTCTTCCCAGCCAGGCCCCAGTTTCCACAGGTTCAGGGCGTGGGATGGGAGGGCCGGCTCGGGCGCTGGACCTCTGAGTGGGCATCCGTTGAGCTCTCTGCCTGCGTAAGCAGCAATCCCCCTCTCGCTGTCCGCCCACCTTGCCGACTCCGCCCAGAGGAGGCTCTATCCCCCTTGCTCTCATACCACACAGCTGAGGGTGGGGAGGGTGGGGAATGCTGAAGATGGTGGGGAGGGTGGGGGGCATAGGCTTCCCTGAGATCGCCAGCCACTTAGGAAACCAGGATGGCAGCTCTGAGGGCTGACACTTGCAGCTTCTAGGAAGAAATCAAAGCTCTCTTTCTCTTCCCTGTCTCTCTTCCTTGTCCATGCCCATTTCCTGCTCCTTGTTCTCTTCCACTGCTTCTGCGTCCAGCCAGCCAGTACCCCCAGGACACTGCCCAGGCCTTCCGGAGGGTCTTAGGGGATAGGCTGTGCTGGAGGGAGAGTGAAGGGGTCTTCCAAGCCCCCTCCCCAGGTCAGAGTCCACACTGGTCACCCCACCCTCTGCTCAGCCCTTGCTTCCTGGAGGGCTCTTCAAGGGGACTGGAGAAGTTTCCCGGGTTTTATACAAAAACAGAAAATGGTTGATGGAAAGTTGTTACCACGTCAAGGAGGGCTCATGGGTTTCCTTCTGTTTCAGGGCAGCAAAGGTGACCCTGGAATGACAGGACCAACGGGAGCAGCTGGGCTTCCTGTAAGTCTCATGGGATCAGAGGTTTCTCTTCACCCGCCCCCGCCCCCCAACAGAAGCACTGTCAAAACAGAATACCCAGAGCCTGGAGCGAAAAATCTAGGGCCAAGTGAGAATTCTCATTTCTATGACAGAAGAAGCTGCCAATAGCCAACTGGTCTACCACGCTACACCTGCCCTGCTGGGCACCGCTCGAGGAAACCATGCCCCTGCTGGGGGACCTGGTCCTCAGCTGTGTGGCCCATCTGATGGGACGCAGCAAACACATCATGAGCCTGCTCCACCGCAAGCCTCTGAGTTCCATGCAGCGGGGGGTCTCACAGATGGATGTGCCGTGGCCCCTGCCCTCACGGAGGGGCAGAATCAAATCCAGATCACTCTGATGCAAGAAGGAGACGCTTTATGAGAGGAGAAGCTTTCCCAAGGGCCTGGCTTTCCATTTGCAGCAGATTTTCCCATTGCTTGGTTATAAAAGTTGATTGCCTGAGAGAGCCAGCACTTTTGTCTCCCACCACTTGAAGGTTGTACTTCTGTTCACCAGTTCCATGCTCCGCTTTGCTCTGGCTAAGCAGACAACTCCGCTAGTCTTTGCTCATTCCCCTAGCTGGAGACATGGAGAGCAGCTTGCACGCCCAAACCGTGTCCTCAGCACCCACCACTCCTCAGCATGAGTGATCTACAAGAACACAGCCACAGGCCAGTGCATTGGCTACAGAGCGAGAAAACCAGAACCGTGTTCTTGGCTTGGCCCGTAACTCATGATTTCTCTCTAGGTCAAGTTCCTTGAGCAGCTTTCTCCTTCGTCCTCCTTCTGTAAAATGGGGATAATTAAACTTGTCTCCGATGAATTAGGCATCAGTGAAGAGCTTTATGAGGCTGGAAGGAAGGACCGTATGGCCGTCCTGTGTGTTCTCATTAACATGTCTTCATTTCTCTGATTTACTGCAGGGTTTACATGGACCACCCGGGGACAAAGGAAACCGGGTGAGTCTGAACCCCTCACTTTGGCTCTGGTTACTAATGTCTTCATGATGTGGTGGAATGATCAATTGGCGATTCCTGACCCAACATGGCAAATACAGTTTTTCCTGATAAATCGTCCTAAATTAAAAGGCATTATAATGAGGGGCTTAATCCATGGCGTGCAGGGAGCCTGGGGCCTTGTCCTGAAATTGAAGCATGTATTTTTCCTCATGACAAGGGGAGACTGAATCCCACAGTGACCATCAGATTAGCATTGCCATCCAGTAACAGGAGTCACGTGCCCAGCTCTCCCTGTGTTGCCCTGATAATGGGCCCCTAAATGATATTTTTAAATCCATCATTACCTAGTCCTAGCCTTCTGAAATTAGTTTCACCAGGCATTCTAGGCTACTGGTGAGAGAGAAAATAAATTTCATTGCCAAGAACAAGCAGACAGCTATTGCAAGCAGCCAATCCTTTAAAAAGAATCGTAGCCATTATTTCTCTTGGAAGGAGTCGGCAAGACTAGGAAACGAATTGTGCCTTCTGAGGCTCCTTGCTCTCCCTTTGGTTTCTGCCGTCTTCACCAGGACACAGTTATTGAATGTCCACAGCACTCCTCACCATGTGATGGTATATGACGCATGCCATGTATGTGACACATGACACATTTGGGCCCAGCAGGCATCATTTAACTACATCTAACCAAGATATGACCGTTGGGTTCCTTTCTAGAATGTCTCATCTGCTGCTTCATCACAGTGGTCCTCAGAGTGTGACGCACACCCCCTAGAGGCCCAGGAGTGTCTTCTAGTGGGTCACGATATCCAAGGGTCTTAGAGGTAGAAGAGAAGGAGTGGGGAGAACAGATGGAGAAACAAGGCCCAGAACGATGATAAGATATTCTGGGTTCCCACAGAGTGTTAGAGGCAGAGCGGGTGGCTTCTGGAACCCAGGCTTCTAGAACACTGATAACCGTGTCCATGAATAGAAATTGCCAGAATCTGTATGCTTATGTCTGGCACCAATTCCAGTCTCTTCAATTTAAGATGTATTTATTGAGCACTTCTCTATCCTTAAATTCTCCTTTCTGGAAGCTGGTCAAAAGCAACTCAATTTGTCCCATATATTCTGTAAACAAAAAGAAGCAGGCAGAGCCACCCCTCCTAGACCGTCCATGGGAAGACCAAGTCTAGAAACCACTGGGGGAAACAGACCTACTTCCAGAGCTGCGCCAGCCTGTTAAGGCAGACTGGGAAGCCTGCCTTCTTTACTGTGGCATCAAAGAATTTAGGCCACTAAAAAGTTGATCATTCCACCTCTTAGTTGGCATACTAACCTCCTTTCTAACTTATTTCCAAAGTGTTCTGACTTTATTATATTCAATTCATACTTTTTAAACCTGTTTCTTAAGACTTTTTCAGTTGGCTTGAGGCACTGAGCCATTTGAAGGCTGCAAAGCCAGTTCTTGGAGTAACGGTGACTGTGTGGCTCTAGAGGTGGAGGCAGGGCAGGCCGATGCCCTTGTCACCCATGGAGGGGAGGTGAGGAGCTGGAGGCTCTGATGTCTAAGGAACCGAGGTCATTGAACGAGCCAGGAAGACCTCAGGAATCAGTGGGAAATATTTCTTCTCCACTTCCCCTTTCTAAGGTTTTACACACTTTCCCCCATCCCATATATAAATTAGCAATGTATCTCTTAGTAAAAGTCAAGTCCAGAAAACAGTCAAGTTGTATGAACTTTCTTTGAAGCCATAAGACCATATTGATTTATTCCAAAAAGCAGGTTTCTGGATCATGCAAGAGATTTGACTCTCAGGATGCCAGAAAGTCCTGGAAGAGTACCCCCAACATCTCCCCTCGTCATTCAGACCTCTTTAACCACCAGCCCTAACAGCACTTTTAGGGGGTGATGTGAGGGCTTGGTAATAAAGCCTCCAAAACAAAGGAACGTCCGAGCAGTGTCAGCACTTTGCCGTGGACAGTTTTTCTGATGCCTGCAAGCTCAGAATACTGACACTCTGGACACGGTCAAAGGCCGAGGGGCCTACACGACATTCTGGTTAGAAGCTTCATTGTTGCTTGTGAAGGTGAAGCTGGAGATGTGCAAACCCCCCACACCCGGTGGCTGCCGAGAGCACTCCCAGACTTTGCCCCACCTCATGCCTGGGGGCCCCCATCAGAGGGGCTCCAGTGGGTCCACCACAAGCCTATATTGTTCTATCTTAACAGTGAGCCAAGACAACCTTAAAATGATGCTTCTTCATGTCCCACCGAAGGATGGCCGTGGAGCCTTTTTCCTGTCCATGGAAGGACGAAGCTCCCCGTAGTGGTGGGCAAGGCCCAGAGCCCAAAACAGGCAGCTCTCTAAGGGGACACACATGCCAGTGGAAAGAATGTTCTGCCCTTGTCATTAAGGGCTCTCCCTTGTCCCTTAGCAGCTCTGTGAGTTTGGTCCAGGAGCCACTTTTAGGATGAATAAATTGGCCAAAGAATAAAGGGTGGCAAGAATTTAGCAATTTGGGCATCAGGAAAATTGGGTGTTACCGTGGAGCTGCCTGCAAGCCAGCCAACTGAGAGGTCTGAGTGCATGCAGTGAGGCCGCTGTCGCTCTCCAAGATGCGCATCTGCGGTGTGTGTGTGTGTGCACACGCATGCATGAGTGGATGTGAGTAGGTGTGCACACATGCATGTGCATGCATGTGTGTGCGTGTGTGTGTGTGTGTGTGTGTCTTGCTTCCCAGGTGCCCCTGGCTTGCTTACCTCTCCTTCCTCGCCATCTCTTTTGGCCTGGGCCTGCCTCTTCCTTCCTTTACTCCTTCCATATTCCTCCCCCCTAGATATGTTCACCCCATTATAATATCCCATGTCCCTCATCCTTTCCCCTCCACTCCCCAGCTTCAATTTATTTCCTCTAAAATCAATTTTTACACATTTATTTATTTTTTTAAAGAATCCTCTGCTGCTTAACTTTTTTTTTTTTTTAAAGATTTTATTTATTTATTTTTTTTCCCCCCAAAGCCCCAGTAGATAGTTGTATGTCATAGCTGCACATCCTTCTAGTTGCTGTATGCGGGACGCGGCCTCAGCATGGCTGGAGAAGTGGTACGTCGGTGCGCGCCTGGGATCCGAACCCTGGCTGCCAGCAGCAGAGCGCACGCACTTAACCGCTAAGCCACGGGGCCGGCCCGCTGCTCAACTTTTATTTGCCCCTTTCCCGGTAGCAGCCAGAACTCCCCTTTGTCCAGGGCCTCTTTCACCGCACTCTTTGGGGATGGATCCTCAGGGAGGATGTAGATAAAGCTACCACTCTAATGTCTTCAAAGGGCACCCAATTTAAGGCCATTTCCTGTGCCCTTAGAACAAGACACCCCCATAGTGTAAGTTACCCATTCTAAAAGTCAATACCACACAGACCCTCTGTTACCAAATCTCCAGGTAACAAGACCACACAGACCCACCCCCTGAACTTAGGAAACCGTGCTCACTTTCACACTGGCCTGGCCCAAGGGGAATGAGGGACCACACTCCTGAGAAGGTGTACCATGGGGCTTCCTCATCCCGACAGCTCCTGGTTTTGCTTGTCTACTGTTGGAGATTATTCATGCCATGATGTTCTCATTGGTGGGCGTATCTCAGAGCCAACACAATTATACCTAGTATGCATAAACATTTCCTCTTAAAGACATATCATTTTCTAAGCAAACGTGCATTTTAGGAAACTCACTAAGAACAATGCATTGGCAACTACAGAGAACCTCTGGCATCAAGAAATCTGAGTAATTTCCAAACATCCAGGGAAACATCAAAAATATTCTTACCCTTTGCCTCCCTCTAATGAACCCTGGTCCCTCCCACTACAGGAACACAGCAGACATGACACGACCACAACTCTGGCGGCAGCCTTGGCTCTTACACTAGCTAACAAGAAATGATAATAGTTATTATTCTCATTACGAGGCAGCAATCATGTACTGAGCACATACTATACACCACTATTAGGCACTTAATGTGCACAAAGACCTCACAACAAAGGTTTAAGGCCAGGGTTATTATCCACATTTTACAGGTGGAGAAACTGAGGCACGAGAGGTTCAGTAACTCCCAAAGTCACACTGCTGGTCACAGGCAGAATCTGCTCTGGCTCCAGGTGTTTGCTCTGATCAATACGCTGCCGCCTCCAAGGTCTTGTCACCTGGAGTAACACTGTGGAAGTCCCCAGGTGCGAGACAATGGGCTTCTGTGGAGGAGAAGAGCTCCCGGGAAGACTCCCCAGGGGCACGTGTGGCCCCTTTATAAGGAAACTCAGCATATGAAAATCCAAACTCAAATTCATCACAAGGAATTCCCCACAGCCCTTCTTTAGTTGGAGAGAGACATGACACATACAAAATGGATTTCAATTTAGAAAGGTGATATTTACTGAAGCTTTGCAGAAACAAATGAATTCCTTGAGCCAACATATCCAGATACAAGCAGCTGCCTATGACTTCAGACCAGGATGGACCAGAGACACACACAGAATGGGAGGACCCAACTGAGGACCTGGGGCCACCCATGAGCCCTGGAGACACACGTGTACTTGTGCACTTGTACATGCATGCAAAAGCACACACTCATACATGCCCACACTTGTATACACACACAATCATGTGTATGCACACATACACATGCAGGAGCACATACACACCATACATGCACATGCACAACCATGTATGTGCACACATTCACGTATGTCATGTTCACACACACATGTGCACACATGCCCCAGCACTCTAAACAAAATCATCTTGCCTCCTAATAGAATATCAAAGGATGAAAATCAACTGGGACAAAAGTTATCAGGCCAAATTCTTTCAAAAATGGGCCCTTAAAGAGAAGGAAGTGGGTCCCTCTGCTCATCACAGACCCACCCTGGGCTCCGTATTAGCAAAACAGGCCATCCGTATCTTCTGTCTGCATCTCCCCCCACCTCCAGATCTCAGCTCCACTGCTCCCTGCCCCTTCCCACCTGCCTTAGCCGGATTCTCAGGCTCCTAGAGGGGTGAGGTGGGTAATGACCCCGAATCCTATTGGGAGAATATCCTAATTGAGAGAATCTATTTCTCCCTCTTTAATTATTTTTTCTTTTTCTGTCGCTAACCTTAACACATGAGTGATCGTAAAGACTTGATGTTTTTTTTTTTCTTGGACTAACCCATTATTTACAGGGGGAGAGGGGGAAGAAAGGCTCCAGAGGGCCTAAGGGGGATAAGGGAGACCAAGGAGCGCCTGGACTAGATGCCCCCTGTCCATTGGTATGTTTCCATTCATCGCCTGCATTGTTCTGGCTTTTTCCTTGAGAAACAAGGAAGGCAAATACACTGAGAACCGAATGCCTACACTGATGCTACCAAAATCTGTCTGTTCATCTGGCCAGTGAAATCCTGCCTGCTGCTGGTGTTGCCCTAAAACCACAGCTGCAAGTAATTCTGAGTAAATTCCTTTCTTTTGAAGATGCAGAACAATTGGTGTGTGGGAATGGGGAAACCGTGAGGAGAGGGATTTTGGAGAGGCCTCAGCTCTCAGCTCCACGATGGCTTTGGAAGCCAGTGTAGCATTTGTGAGCCACACATTTGCCTTCTTTGTTTTGTGGCCACTTCTGTGGCCAGCAGTTCAAGCTATCAGAATCCTCACTCTGTCAGGATGCAGGACACCAAGGTTAGTGTCTCCTGAGGGCCACCTATACCCAAAACTGGGCAGAATGAGGCCAGAAAGGGAGTTTGTAATAGACAGCCTCCCAACGCCCACCAGCCATCCAGCTAAAACCTGTAGATCTGCGGACCAAAATCAGTAGACAGACACCCCCAGGAAGCCTTCCCAAAACAGCCAATAAGGACTGATTTGTGGCACATTGGCCGGCTCCTCAGGTGCCTTCACAATCCATCTGAAGGTTCTGAAAATTGTGATGCGCTAACGTTGAAGTTAATCTGTGTTTACTCCAAGTGAGTCCTTAAATGGAGAGGGGGCTGGTTGTACAGGTTTCAAAGCTCAGCTCTCCCAGAAGACAAAGAGGGCACAGAGGTTGAATTTAGTAGACGGGAATCAACAGAGATTTGGCCTCTACTTGTGGATGCCTCAAGGGTCCTGCATCCTGGCCAGGGTGGAACTGGGCCTCTCCACTCCACGGTTGGAGCTGGCCAGCCTAGACCTGAATAATCATCGTGGTTGGTTTTGTGAACAGGGACACCGAGGTTTTAAAGGAGAGAAAGGGGAGCCGGGGTTACCAGGGCTGGACGGACTGGATGCCCCGTGCCCATTGGTATGGCATCACCCTCCCTTGCCTGCATGGCCGATTTGGGCCTCCTCACGTGTGTGGTTCTTGCCTGCATGCCTCTCCACATTCCTCCTGCTCCATCCATCCATTCTCCACTTCCTGCCTCTTCACTCTATAGACACCAAGTGTCACCTGCCCCGGCTGGCCCTCGGGGGTTCCTGCCATGCCTCCCTCCTGCATGCAGAGTTTGCCAGAACATTTTCTTGGCTTCCTCCTGCAGCTGCTTCAAAAGCACATCACCTTAACGTGAGCCGTCCCTCCCACCCCAAAGCCACCTCTGGCAGCATCTGATCCTCCTTTCAGAAATGCTTCTAGACAAATCTGCCACCAGAAAGAAAACAAGGAAAGTAGATTCTCTGGACAGGTTCTTAGGACTGTGACTTCTCTGCCTTCGCATACTACAGTTAGTTTGGAAACATTGGCTGAGCACCTGGCAAAGCATTTGAATGAGATGCCTGAGTGGGCCCACATCCCTCCCCACTCCACCATCCCATGATTTGGCAGAGGACAGTTGGGCAGGCTCATAAACATGGGGTAGACTGAGGGGTTCTAGAACTGAGGCAGAGGAGGGGGCTACCCTGACTGTTCTTCCATGATGGGTCTGGGGTCGCTGCCCTGGTGACACCACCAGAACTAGGGGATGGTCCAAGATCAAGATTTTAGATCCTAAAAGGTTCATCCTTTTTGCTTAAATCCCAGAAGGCATTATAAGACCCTCCCTTGGTTTCCCTTTCTTTCATCTTTATATGGTTCACCACCAAAAAATCTGGAAGGGAATGGAAAGGTCGAGAACGTAGTTAAGGAAGAGAAGGGAGGAGATGGGGAGGCAGAGAAAGGGGAGTGACATTTATGACCCCTCTCCTAAGCATGTCCCGGCCTGAGTGGCAGCAATTCTGATCCCACCGGACCCAATCCCTCTCTAGGCAGGAACGTTCTAGGCCGTCACAGCAATGCCTTCAACTGACTGCAAGGGAAGCAGAAGATGGCACTTCATTCCAAGGCAATGGGCTTAGGAGGGTCCTGCTCTCCTAAATTTCCCCAGGAGCTTCGGAGTTAATGGAGCTATTTTTTTGCTGGTAATAGATGAGAATTCCCACCCCCACATCCCCACCTAGGGTCACACAGGAGTTATCTTTGAACAGAAGAGAAAAAGTTATAAGAAAATATGCTGTGTGATCCTGAGAGGTGACCTAGAGCCCTTTGAAGGGACCTTTGGGGACCAGGATATGCAACAAAAGGAGAAGGTAGAATAGCATGCTTCCTGCCCCTCACTGCTAAAGCCCTCAGTCGCCGCCCCCACTCCACTGCTGGCCCCGCCTCCTGAACCCAAGCATGCAGCACGCAGGCTCCTTTCTCAATCGTGGAATTTCCCAGTCCCTCCAAAGCGCCTCCATTAACCATCAGCCAGGTATCCTCTCTGCCACGTCCCTTCCACAATCTGAGCACCTTGAGTTTTGCCAGGTGCAGCCCTGGCCACCCTGCTCCTCTCTCACACATCACCATTCTCCTCTTCCTGCCCACCCTCCTCTGTCCCCTCTGCCACCATCCATGTGCCAATGGGAGTGCCACTATGGCCTGCGGAGGCTCCTCTCCCTTCCAGGGTCCGTGTGAAGTGTCGCACTGTGGCGGGCTGGGGAAGGGGGCAGAAAGTCATCATGAAGCCCTGGAATGCACCACCTCCCCCTGCAGACCCTCCCTGACCCAGAGGGGACAACAAAGGTCATCTTTATTTGACCCTTAATGCAAAGGGGCATTTTTTCCAGTAACATCCCATATCGATGTGTCCTTTGTCTATTAATTTTGCTGTGGAAGTGTACGTATCTTCCCTGTCTTGTTCCTCATTGTTGCTGTTTTCCCTGTCTCCTGCACTGTGTTATTGTGGGCATGGGGGCGGGGGAGCTATTGATCATGACTTTTAGTACAAGATAACTACACTTCTTCGGCCCTCCGGGTCCAGCCGGCTGCCCACTGAACGCCAGGTGAGAGGGTTAGGCGCCTGTCGTGGTGGATGAAGTTGGTCCAGGGCACAGGGGGCTCCCATTCAACCTCCTCGGGGCTGACCACTTGCTCTGGTCCCCTGAAACCCTGTGTCCATCTCCTTCTCTGCTCTAGAGTCTGGAATTCTAGAATCTGGGCTGCAATTCTAGTAGACATACCTGGGAACCAGATGTTTGCCCTAGTTCAGCCTTACTCTCCCCACCTGTCTCTCAAAGATCCTAGATTCCCTGCAGGTGTGCCAGAGAGACCAGGAACCAGGGCCCAACAAGACTCGGGACATCCTGAGGCTACAGGGGGCTCCATGGGTGCCACCAGCAAAGGGGACATACAGCGCACAATTGACTCGCATCCTGTCACTGCATCTTCCCCCAAATTCCCAGCAATGGCTAAGGCTATGCCATAGCCCTTGTCTCCTTGCTGAAAGCACTTCAGGGCCATTTGCAATACCCAAGAGGGTGCCTGTCCCTTTGAGCCTCCTCTTCCTCCTTATTGATCATCAGATAAGAACCGCCTAGATTTCCTCGTCCCACTGCTAAGGAAGAGAGAAAAATAAGAGAATGGGAGAACTGGTGGAGGGGGGACCCTAGCAGAAGTTTCATACGGCCACACCTTCCCCAGGCTTTACAGAGGGGAAAACTGAGGCCACCAAGCGCTAAATGATGTGCCCATGAGCACCTCGTACAGTGGAGCAGAGACCAGTGGGTCTCCCAGTTGTCCTTTCCATGGCATTCCAGTTGCCTCTGCTCGCTGACCCCACAGGCTAGGACAGCCCCTCTTGGCCTTGCACTGTGACTCCATGTGATCCTAGCCAACGGGAAGACAGGCGGACTTGCTTCCCACCTGCTTCCGAGGCTCTGCCCAGGGGTAGAGAAAAGAAATAGTAACAGGTGGGCCACATCCTAATCAGCTGCCACGATGTATGTGGCCCTTGTCCCCCTGTTCTGCCTGCTTGGTGGGCCATCCCGGAGAGTCTGAGCATCTGCCTTCCTTCCTCACTGCAGGGTGAAGACGGCTTACCCGTCCAGGGCTGCTGGAACAAGGTAAGGCTTCCCGGGGGTCTGCAGGGCCTCGGGGACACAGGTGTACTGGGGGTCCATTCTCCACAGTGTGATAAAGCATCCACAATTTCCATTCTGGGCCTTTCTGCAGATTAGGCAGCAAGACATGGGTCAAAAAGGGATGATCGCAAAGGCAGGGTGCCCGTTACGCATCCCACGCACTGCACGCACTGGGAGCACACTTAAAAATGCTTTTTAAGGCATCAGCAAACCTCAGTTTATGGAATTTCCATGTAGCCACACAGATGACATCTTTATGCTTTGTGTGGTTAATATATACAGTACCTTTCCTCCAAGGAGTTCTAGACCATGTTTTAAAATCAGTTATCATTAGCTATTCTCATAGTGTTCATATGAGGTCATTTCAGTCATACGATGACATTTATCCAGATGTAGGAAATCTAAGTTGCTTAAATTATAAACTCACATGGCTTCTACACCTCCTCATAGAGACTGCCCAGCTCACCACTCTCCCCTTCCCCTTGAACGTCAGCTGTCAGAGCTTCATGCCTCACACATGAGACCCGCAGCCCCAGCTCTTCCAGGTTCCCAGAACTCCTACCAACAATGAGTTTTCTTTTGTCCACACTTGCCTTGGCATTGCCACTATTAAAGCCATCTGACACCACAGGGCTGTGCCCTGGCATGCAGTCACACCACTCAGCCACAGCCCCCACGGTGCGGGGCTCCCCGGCCTGACCAGGGCCGTCGGTTTGCTAATGGTCCCAACTTGGTCCCTGGCAAAGGCAGCAGCTGCCATGCTGTCCCACCCACAGCCTCCCGCACCTTGCCTCCCCTCGAAGACTTCTCACCAGCCCTCCACCACGGTGATCTCGAGGTGTTGGTTCATCCTCACGAAGGGGCTGGAGACCCCAACCTGTCAAGAGTTTGTGCTTAGCTCATCCAGTCCTGTCCCAGGGACAGCACAGGCACACTCACGCTGAGATGAGTAGCTTCTCTGTGCTAAACGCTCAGAGCTCATTAGTCCACGGCACTGAGTAAAAGTAGTGAAACCACCAAGACCCCTGGCCCGGGGTGGAGTGCCTACTCACCCAGGTCCCTAGAGCACCCCTCACCAGAGAAGGAAAAGCTCAACCCTCAGGGAGATGCCTCCCCAAGGATCTCTCCCTCCAGCCAAGCCTCATCCTCTTGGTGAGCTCCCCTGGGCCTAGTTAAAGCTCCACAGACGCAGGTAAGAGCTGTGTCGGATAAGACCCCATGCCCTCCAAGAAAAAGATTTTCTTCTTCAAGGTTGCTCTGATGGTTAGGACATAGAAATGGTTAAGCTTAGCAGGGGAAGAACAGCCACTATCGAGAGCTACAATGTCTTGGAGAAGCGACTAGAGAGCCCTGTGTCGGTTGGTTCACACCATAAATTCAGTCTGGGAAGATGCAGTAATTCAACAATAGCCTGGCCTCCAAAGGCAGCATGGAGAGCAAGTGCCCTCTAGTGGCCAGGAAGGGGAGTGACTGGAGGAGGAAGCGGTTTCCCACCCTCGGGGTCTTCCGTCTCCCAGCCCGTGGTTCCCCCAACTCCGCTATCCAGAGCTCTCATCCAACCACGACAGGATCTCCCTCCTTTCCCACGAGGGAAATAAACACCCGCAGACCCCCTGACGCTAACTCTGCGTTGTTTTGTGTTTGTTTTTGTCTTACAGTGATGCCTCTAACCTGGGATTGGCCTGTGTGTGTGTTTGTACATAGAATATTTATTTTTATACAGTTTTCACTTTTTGAAAATGCCAGAAGTATGATGCATCTTACAGATTATTAAAAAGGAAAAACCTGCCTATTTTGTACAGAAAATACCAACCTCTTCCCTTTTGTTTACAAGACGTTTTGTATAAGTCTACGACTCTAATACACTTTTGTTTATGACTATGGTCATGTTTGCATGATATTTGTGCACACTTATTAGGTATTGAAGCTTAATAAATTATTGTTCCGGTGCCAAAGGGGGCCAACCAGCACTGAGGGGCTGGCTAGCTTATGTGTGATTTCATAGAAACGTGGAAGTCCGCGGTGTTTGCCAAGCTAGGTATGTCTAAGAATATTTTAAACTCTTATGGATTTTCATTATTAAAAAAGAAATGAAACATGGCAATTCACGATCCTGATTAATCATTAGATTAAATGCATTCTTTCGTGTGAAAGCAGGAAGTTCCAGAAGCAGGGGTTCTCAGAAGTATAATGTTTTGTAATGTTACATCCAACAGAGGGAGGGAGGGGACTGTATGAAGCAACGTCTTTTGTAACATGTCCCAAGTTCATTACCGTGCCATTTGAGCATTTAAGGTTCAGTTTTGCTGAATCCCCCCAGGGCCCCCAGGGTTACAAAGGGCTATTTGCTACTGCTTTTGTTTTTTTGGTGGTTTTTTGTTTTTCTGCCTTTTGAGCTGCAGTCACTAGTAACAGCTACTGCTGGTCGTTCATGTGACATGGATTTGCAAGGTCCACTCACAGCTAGCAGTTGAAAAGTTTGCCTCATTGCCATTCCACGCCAACAAAGAACATTCAAAAAAGACTCACAAATCTGCGCCAGATTTCCCGTCTGAAGTTGTTTTTATTTTTTAATAAGTAGAGTGTTATAGAGTTCTATTCATAGTACACTGCTTGGTACAGGTCTCAGACCTACTCTAAAGACTAGGTGAGTATTACCTGTGGTGCGGCGTACAGGTTTATGGTAAGATGTTTTACAACATAAATCGGTGCCTCTAAAGGGCTTGAAAATAGCAAACGGCTCAGGTAAATGCCTCCCTGGTTTTATTTACATTTTAATTTTTCTTAACATATCCTTTCTCCCTAGACAGTACAATGGCAAACTTAAACTCAGACTCCGCCCACACACAGTCACACGCACTCTAAATTAGGAGCTCCACATTCGTGAGCCCCCTGCCACACTGTGTTCCTGGAACCACGTGCTGCCCAGACCCGAGGGGACGGCACGGGAATTCTTACTCGAAACGTCCACTCAGACACTTTGGAAATCAGACACCTTCCTCCTCTGAGTCTTTCTTGGCTTCCTCATTTGGAGAGGGAAGCAGTCGGACTAGAGCTGATCCCTAGGGTCATTGAACAGAGCTCATCTGTCCCCTCCCCATGTGGCAGAAGCATGAGCGACCTGGGCCCAAACCACCAGCTGGCAAAGTTGCTTTTCCTACCGAGGGAGAGTTCCAGGATGTACTTTCCAAATAATCCTGAGCCCAGGGATGCTTCTCATCCAGAGCCAGCTTCCCAGGACCCCATCCAGGGCTCACTTCTCTGCCAGGCCCAGTGACACAAGCCTACGCCCATGGTACTTTCAGAGGCCAGGAAAATATTTTCATTTTCATTCCTTTTAAATTCGGAAGAAAAAAAAGGAGAATATCTAATCATGAATCCAGTCAGGGTTTTATTCGTCCTTCTACCAGAGCAGTCATAAAATATAATTTCTTATATTTTTTATGTAGGAGGGAGCCCACAAAGTCAAAAGGGCCTACAGCCCACGAAAGTCATAGTGTGTCCCTGCCCACATCTCTGCTCCTTGAGAGGTGCTCTCACCCTGACTCTGCTGACTAAGGCCACCTCCAACACCACCCTCCTCACCCATTTTCTTTTGGTTCCTCACCTCCCACCTCCGTCCGAGATCCTGAGGAATCAGAGTGTAACCTGGTTCTTCGAGACCCACTGCCTCCTTCCCTTTCAGACTCTCATTGCAGCAATCAGAACCCACGGATGATCTCAAAATACAGTCAAACATTAACTGGAAAGCTCCAGAAACTGAGATCTGTGTTAGCTGAATATCCTGGATAACTTTGGGCAGACAGAAACCTCATTTACTTTGTTCCAGTCCTGGTGTTATTCGTTGACCTATTACACCTCAGATAATACCGCAAAGGATTCCGAGTCCCTTGCAAGAATATAGATAATAAAATAGAAATATGTGTAAAGAAAAGTTTAAAAGAGTCAAGGAAAGGGGCCGGCCCGGTGGCGCAAGCGGTTAAGTGCGCGCGCTCCGCTGCGGCGGCCCGGGGTTCGCTGGTTCGGATCCCGGGCGCGCACCGAAGTACTGCTTGGTAAGCCATGCTGTGGTGGCGTCCCATATAAAGTGGAGGAAGATAGGCACCGATGTTAGCCCAGGGCCGTCTTCCTCAGCAAAAAAAGAGGAGGATTGGCGGATGTTAGCTCAGGGCTGATCTCCTCACAAAAAAAAAAAAAAAAAAAAAAAAAAAAAAAAAAAAAAAAAAAAAAAAAAGAGTCAAGGAAAAATAAGCAGAGGAGGTGGCAGGAGAGCCCCAGACAGGCGGGGGAAGGTGCTCTGCACATCTCCCCTTTCACCGAGGTCTGACCCGTGTGTGCACGCACATTCTCTCCCTGCATAGTTCAGTACCTCGTGTGTCCTCGGCCAGGACCTCCCCCCGTCACAGGGCTGCAAGCTGCACACCCCACACCCTGGGGATCCTGACCTCGGGGCCCCTGAGCCTCTCCACTTGGACCTTAACTCAACTCAACTCTGTGTTACATGCAGCGCAGAGAGATGAGAAGTAGGGAAACAAATGGGCGAGAAGTTTGCAGGGTAGCTGGGATGAGCACTCACGCTGGCAGACAGGAGAACAGGAATAATGGGGGAGGGGCAGAAGGAGACGTGCAGGTGTATGCAGAAGGGATGGACCCGGGAGGGGCTGCGCTGAGGGGCTGGCGGCCAGAGAGGGCTCAGGGAGGCTAAAGATGCTCACTCCCCTCCTGATGAGAACTGCCTGCCCAGGGAGCCAGCAGTGCACCCAGCCCTGCCCCGTGGGGCAAATTACGGTCCTGTTGGTGAATGTTCTCTGTGAACTGTAGGGCGCTGAGTCTTGAGGCCTGAAGCCTTCTGTGGTTCACTCTCCCATCCAGTGCTCTGTGCTCTGACACAGGGGACCCGCTGTTACCTAGCACTGTCTACCTAGAGACTTGCAAACACCTAGCTTGACAACAGACTGAGCCAGTGCCCCCATGGGTGACAGGGTAACAGGTGATCTAGGCCCTAATAATGGCTCTCATCAAGGTCTGCGGCTTGTGCCTCTGGAGTCATGTGGACCAAAAGAAGGCCCACTCGCTAAGGAAGAGAGGGCCCCTCCCACACACCACACTCCAGTTCAGCCTCCCCCGTGCCTCCTCCCTGCCAGGCGGAGGGCTGGCCTCCCTTCCTGGGGCCCTGACTTCACCTGGCAGAATGTAATGCCACAGACACCCGGAAGGTTAGGCTTGGCCCGTGAAAGGGGAGAGCACTGGCCAGCGAGTCAGGAGGCTCAGCTTCCAGTCTCTTCCCCACTATTAACTATCCGGTATGGGGCAACTCCGGGTCTCAGTTTCCCCAAGTGTCAAATGAGGAAGTTGACTTGGGGGACATCTGACACCCTGAAACCCTCCGATTCCATCGACCGTCAGCTCCTGGGAGGATTGGGACGCTGGGGATTCCATGCCCCTCCACCTAGAGTTATTTGGCTGTGATAATATCATGCATGGAGTTGGTGTTGCGGAACTGTGTGCAGCATGTGTGTGCTTCCTAACCCTGAATAACAAGATGCCAAGTGGACCTGTCCTGCGCGGGAGGAGGTGAGTGTGGTCAGCTGCCCCAGGGCAGGCATGGCTGCAGAGGCTGCTTCTCACATTGGTGTCTACGCTGCTGAAATCATCAGAGACTAAACACTACAGGTTAACCACTCACTGTGCAGGGGGCTCACCAAAGCCCCACAACGTTCAGGGATATTGTGCTGCCGTGGTAGGCTCCCCTGGCCTTCCTTCACCTCAGGGTCTCTGCGCCCCTCCCCGTGCACCACCCCATGCTCCGCAGCCTGGCTCCCATGGGCCTGCACCGTCACACATTTTCAGGCAACTTGAGACATCCAGCACCTAAGACCCCACACCACTGGAAAAGACGAGAAAGGCAGGCCACGGGTGAGCGAACCAGAAAAGAGGAGGAGATGCACGTGGAGGTGGAGGGCAGAGAAGGAAGGCAGGAGCAAAACAGGAACGAGCCACTCCTTTCTCCAAGGAGTGGAATTTTCGAGGGGGTGGTTTCCTTGAAGCAGCATGCTCCTCACTGTGGTAGAGGAAGGGGGAGGAGGGCGCAGGGAAGGGAGCGGGATTTTATATGCTAAGGCAGAATTCCACTTGCAAAGTGACCTTCTGGTTCCTGGAAAAATCCTGCCTCCAAGGAACAGCCAAGTGTCTGTCGAAAGAAGATGTAGATAGAGCAGAGCTGAGCTAGGGACAAAGCCTCAGCACCGTGGGGGCCTCCCCAACAGGCCCTCTTCTTCCCAGGGTCCACTCACTCCGCACACTTCCCCCTCCACACCCTTGCCCATGCTGGGCCCTTGGCCTGGAATGCCCTTCTTTCTCCCTAAGTTCTACCCTCCTTTCAAGGCCCAGCTCAGACTCCACGGCCCAGGGAAGACTTTTCTGGGTTCCTCAGTTGGATGAGTCTCCCTCCTTGGAACTCTGTGTCCTTTTCTTCCTCCACCTTCTATTAGAGTAGGAAAGTCAGTCTTCCACATTAGACAGTGAACTCTTAGACGGAGAGACTTTCTTGTTCATCAGGATCCCGAGGGACCTAGCTCAGTGCCTGCCTGCAGTGGTCAAGGCTCTTAAATGTCTAGGACCTGCTGAGTTATCAACCTACTTCATTAAGCACCCACCACGCGTGGGCAGTGGGATGGGAAGGGAGGGGTCACTGAGGACTGTTGAAGACCCAGCCTGTCCTCCAGGAGCTAACAGGGACACCCAGCAGTGCCAGGACGTGTGTGCAAAGTGCTAAATGAGGGCGCAGCCGGAGGACGCTGTGGCGGCCAACCTAGCCAGAAGGAAGAGAGGACCGAGTAGGCCCGGAAGGGATTACAAAGCAGAGAGAGAGGAGCTGGCTGCTGCAGGCAGGCAGTCCCTTCCCTTGCCTTGCCCTCCTTTCCCTGCTAGAATCTTCCAGTGAGCGTGATCCTGGGCCACACTGACTTCTCAAATCAGAGGAGGGCAAATGGGATTGTGGCAGAAGAAAGGGGGTAGAGAGAGCAGGTCCAAACTGGGAGGGCACAAGGGGTCTGCCAAGGTCAGCGGGTCTGTAGAATCCCCCTGACCTGGAGGGGCCCCACATGCCAATCTCCAGTGCGACTCCTTCTCAAACATCTTCTCTGTCCCTCCTCAAGGGCCAGAGTCCATGGTTAGTCGCCAAGAAGTGAAGCCAGCCAGCCCAGAGCCTTGGGGAGAGTGCCTTGCCCAGGAGGAAGGAGAAGATGGAGCTGTCCCTGGACAGAGGGTCGCGGGCGAACCCTCCCCGGGGGCCTGGCTTGAGGGGGTGATCAGAGGGTGACCACGGGAGAGCGTGGGCCGTCTGCCCTCTCCAGGGGCCAGAGCGAAGGCTCACCGCACCCGTCTCCTCCGACTCCCCGTGGAGACTTCTGCTGCGACCTGCAGCCGGACCCTCTGCTGCTGCTGCACTTGCAAGGGCTCTGGGGTGCCCCCTTTCTCACGGAGAATTGAGGTTCTTTGAGCAACCTCTCTGCAGAAGGGGCTTCCACCATTGTCCCACTCTGGCCTTGGAAAGCCTCCCCAGGTGGCTGTGGCCAGAGACCTGTCACCTTTCCCAGCCCCCTCTCAACAGATTTCCTTTAACTTCCTTTGGTGCCGCCACCGTTAATCCCTTTACTGCCTGGCTTCTGTCAAATGTCATAAGCTGATGAGTGTACCGAGCTGGAAAAGCAGAGAGCGTTTGTCTTGGAGAGGAAGGCACAACGACTTAGTAGAGGAGAGAAGCCCACGAGCAAGACTGGGTGAAGAGGTTGGACGCCTGGGCTGGCCCTCAGAGCCGAGGGCCTCACCATCCAGTCTGGTGCCCTGAGCTGCCCCAGCCGGTACCAGGCTGACAACAGAGAGAGGCAGCCGCTATGTATTTTCAAGAGGATCTGGAATAAGCTCTTCCTTTAGCAGGATAGTTGAAGGGACAGCGCCTGGAAATTACTCACCCACTGCCCGCCTCCTCCCTTGGTCACCAGACACAGGCCACCTCACTGCCTGCTTCTTCCATGAATAGGGTGGCCATGTTCTCTGTTCAGTCCAGGACCCTTTGCAGGGGAGGGAGAGCACAGTTAATAATTATGCCCTGACAACAGATGTCAACCTGGCAAACCAGGAGGTGGGCTCACACTGCCCATGACCCAACCCACAGGTCGTCCCCAGCCCTTCCAGGCCAAGCTCTGGCAAGGACTCAACACCTTCTGTTAACTTAGAGCTGCAACCATTTACCGAGGGCCTGAGGTGCCACGGGGCCAGGTGGGCATTGTTTGGGGAGCAAGGGTAAACGCCCCCTGTTCTCACCTCCTCTCACCCCTGGTGGGGAGATAAGGTCAGACCTGAATGACACGTGCATAGGGAGGGAGGGCCAGCCTGAGGAAGGCAGAGACAAAGGGCAGTTGGTCTTCAAAGGAAAGCAAAGTCTTCTGGAATAAACTGACTCAGAGGAATTCCTCCCCAAGACGATCCCAAAATGGAGAGGCTGGATCACCAGGACACACGTTCTGACTTTAAATCCATAACAACATCTTTCATCAGCCCTGTAGGTTAAAGAAAATGCATTAAAGCAAGTTTATTATTTTTCCCATTGGTGTCTGGCCCACAAAGCTGTCAATCACAGTCCCCACCTTCACTGACAGCTCCGCCTCTTCCCCTCTTTGGACGTCTATCCTCAGCAGGAACAGCGGCCTCTTTACCTGATAGGAGTAGCACGTCCAGGGCTGTGACAAATGGCATGGGTCCATCTCAGCACCCTTCAGGGTCAGGGCGCATGTGCATAACTGGATGTGGCAAAAGTCAGAGCTAATGGACCCAGAAGGTGATCCAGACATGATGTGGGCTCAGTGGGTACCACTGGGTTTTTACAGCCAAGTTAACCAGCTGCCCAATGCTCCTGCCATCCCCCGGTGTGGGAGAAATAGAAAGCATCCCTATATGACATGACACACAAATGAACGAGTTTGAAGACTTCTGGTGATTCACAGGATCCTGGACATTGTACATAGTCAACTGGTCTTCATCACCTGCCAGCAAGCCACCTGCTCTGAACAAGCAACAGTTGAGGGAGACAGATCCATTACGGCACCTTTTAAGAGAGGAAGCTGCCTGTCCCTGGGCTCCCTTCATTGCGAGAAATGCAGTGAAACCGCCTGCTAAGAGACATTTTTCTTGCACTCCACTCATTCCAAAGACAAAGTGCTTTATTGCAAACGTCTGCTAAAATAAACGTGCCTGCAACTCCCCCAGCCGATGAGAAAGCACTCTGGCCTGGGAGGACGGAGGTCTGCGTGCTGGCCCTGACAGCTGCTTGCCAGCTGGGTGACCTTAGGCAGGTGCCTCGCACGCTCTGAGCCTCCCTTCCCTCATCTGTAACCGGGGCCGGTTCTGCCCGCCTCACAGGTGAGGGGAAGACTATCTCTGTGAAAGGATTTGGAACACGAGGAAGAGCTGTATCAAGGTTAGACGGTGCGATGGTTAGTGGTCCCTGTTCAGGAAAAAACCTTGCTTTTCGTAGTCAAACCTCAATTAACTGGAGTCACTTGAGAAAGTTCCATTAAAATTTCTGGCGAAATTAGGTTCACAGCAGGTCCTCTTGTGTCTGCACAGGGTGCGTGGTTGACCAATACTGTGGATGGTGTGCAATGGAGAAGTAGAAATGGTGGCCCACTGGGCTTGGGACATGAGGATGGGTGTGGACTACCGCCTGGGAAGTTGCTTTTTAAAACTAAATTCCATGAATGTTCATAGGGGTTTTTTTTCTTTTCCCTAAAAGAGAAAAATCGACAATTTTTTCAAAACATTTCTTTAAAATTCCAGTTACCTATATTCCTGGTTGAATGAAGATTTTCCCTTGTTGGCTCCAACATAAGATGCTTTATGGCTCCTGGGCCTGCTTCTATCTTCCTAGCAGCCTCCCACCCTCCTTCTACTCCTGTGCCCTCTTGGACACAGTGGGCAAGTTCCGTACGTGGTTAATCTGTCATCTTAAATTTAACAGTCATTACCTCAGTATTTCTGTAGGAAAAGTTCTATTTCATTATGTCGTGCAGGGAACTTCGGTGCGGTTAATTGAGGGTTTAATGTATTTTTTTTTAAGTGACTCAGAACCTAATTTTCAGAATTGCATAATGGAGATCAACAGTTTATCTGAATGATTGTATCGATCAGGTAGTAGGAAAAAACGGTTTTCAAGAGTAGTCTCTAGATGATAAAAGCACTAATTGCTTTTTTTTTCTTGTGGTAATTATTTTGGTAAGGACCGTCCATACTGCTGGCAGTGGGTCTTTTATATGGAAGAAGGAAGCATTTACCTGCATATAGTTTGCTAATGGTTTAAGTTTTTCTATCACTTCTGTTTTGATGATCAGGCAAGATGTCTTCTTTTTACTAATTGTTGTATTTTTGCTATGACTTTTAAAAAGTTATTTCCCCTGAGCTCTCCTTTGGGTCAAAAGCGCCTCCTGTGAAGGCAACCTGGTGCTAAGCCCCCTGGAGTGAGGCATCCCCCACCCCCACCCCAGGTGTCCCCAACGACACACATGGCTGTCCCATCCTGACCCCCTCCAGAACCCCTGTCACACCCTGGTGCCTTTTACCAAAAAGAGGTCATTTTTCTACACACAGGACCTTTCCTGGCTACAGGGCAGTCGTTGGTCTCCAGGAGCCCCGTTTTACATCCAGACAGTGCCCGGTGCTGGCTTCTCCTCCCAGCAGATGGGGAGCACCTGGAAGGGTTCCACCTTCTTGCTGCTTTGGCACTTGTCCAAATGGTTCCGAAGCCCCTTAGCAATCTCTGACACCAGTCAGCTCTGATGGTCTTTCTGGCCCGCTATTCCCGGCTCCGCCCCCTCTCCCTTTGGCATCCCTGAGGATTTCTCACCTTCTTGTCTTGCATCCACTCTTGTTCTGTTTGCTTTATTTTTCGTTCTTGCTCCATTCAGGTCTCACCCTCAGACCACTTGGCCTCCTCCTCTGTCCCCGTCCATCTCTTTCTGTCTCCGTCCCCATCCTCGCCTCTGCCCCCCAGAGCTCTCCACCACTCCTCCCCGTTCCCTGAGCAACACTGAGCATCACTGTAGCTCACCTCCACAAAGCAAGTCATGTGGGAAGAGAGACTGGCAATCTGGTCAACTTGTGTGACAGTTTTGTTTTCCTACCGAACACTCCTGGTGCCTTTCATTTAAATAGAGTCTTTAATGGGTGTGTCATTTATCTTATTATGTTCCCCATAAGAAGAGAAATATGCACTTTTATTTTTATTCATTTATTTATTTATTTTTGGTGAGGGAGATTCACTCTGAGCTAACATCTGTTGCCAATCTTCCCCTATTTTGTATGCGGGTTGCCACCACAGCATGGCTTGATGAGTGGTGTAAGTCTGCGCCCAGGATCTGAACCCACAAACCCGGACCGCCAAAGCAGAGCATGCCAGATTTAACCACTACACCACAGGGCCAGCCCCACACACTTTTATTTTGGTTTAGTTTAGTTTCTATTCTAAGTCTGATAAAACATTGTTATTAGGACCTACTGATGAAGAAATGCTTTGTTTTCTTTGTTTTTTTGGTTTCAGGGTCATAAGTGAAGTCTCTGGGGTTTCCTATGGGTTTTAGGTTGAATATGTCACAGCAAACTTCTTTGTGCAGACCTGTGACATGCCATATCTCCAGAGGAGAGCAGAGGCTATAGCGCAAAGAGTTTCCATTTCGCCATCTTCAAAATGAAAGAGTGAGACGGGATGTCACATTTTGTGATTCGATAATGCAATAACTTTTTTGTTGATTTCAGTAGGTCAAATGCACTTTTCCTTATGCCTATCAGGGATTTGTTCTGTTTTCTTTTGTTTTTAACCACATAGTATCTATTTTTTCTCATTTAAAGAGAAGTTCTGGCTCAGGCCTGAGTTGATAAAGCCCCTTCCCCACCAAACCTAGATGAGAAGTCGCAGTGAACAAGAGGGACTAAAATTCCCTGGGCTGGTTCTTTACTTGTCCTTCGGGAACCCAGCTGGTTTCCTTGGGTGCATGGATTGTTGGAATCTAGGATGAGGTCCCTAACAAGTGATGAGATACTTGGAGAAACCCAGTGTCAGGTATTTTATGGCAGAAAATCAAGCTAAGTTTTTAAAAAGAGCTCATCTTTTTCTTAAAAACCAACCCTTTGGTTTATGGCTCAGCCAAAAATAAGCAAGCCAGTTCCACGGCCACATCCAAGACCCCAGTGAAAGCCCTTCAGTATTTCCCATGAATGAGCAGGGTCTGCAGGCTTCTTGTCACCATGGCCATTAGAGTTCAGTGTGTGTGCTCTAGAATGATCAATGTAAGAATGCTGCTGTCATATGGCCAAAGGGTTTATACTACTGTGTTTAAGAGAAAATTTACACCTGTGTTTCACATGCTCCTGGAAGGTGTTACCGCAGGCTCACGCAAGAGGAAGTGATGTCTCTGAAAAGACTATTATGCATGGACCCTGTAAAAACACGTGTCGTATGAGCCCTCGCCCAGCAGGAGTAGAGGCAGAACAGGGCAACATTCTGCTATACCAACTGGCCAAGAAATATGCTGTTACCTGGCACCCAAACTCAGAGGAACTGGTTGGTTCTATGTTGGGGCATAGCCTCCAGGCCGCCTGTCCAAACATTAACCTAATCATAAAGTGAAGATGTGCTCACTTGGAAGGTGGCCCTGAAGGAAGTCTGGTTTCTTCCGTTAGAGTTTTCTTTTCTAAAATAGCCACTCATGCGAGCATCCCTCACCAGGTCCTGAGGCACTCACATCGGGTTCTTCAAAGCTGATGTGGTTCTGAACATCAGTGTGCACAGCTCTCAGCACATCCACACCAGACTGCTGGCCATGGGAGGAAGAAGCCTTTCTGGGGTGTCTGGAGACCTGAAGTCTCTTGGGCTTCTGCCACCAGCCTCAGAAAGGCATTCCACTGGATGGTGGTGATCCAAGAGCATGATGGCCTTTGTGGGGCTCCCAAGGCCCTAGCCTCTGCTTCGGCCTCCCACTGCTGACCAAAGGGACCCCTTCTGGGCAGAATCCCTGAGTCTCAGACCACAGCTTTTCTCCAGCAACCTGTCTGTTACTCCAGATTCCACCGAGCACTGTGGCCTCTTCCATTAATGACCTAAAAAAGGGCTCCAAAGAATTTTAATTACTCCATAAGTCTGAGAGCTTCCTTTATAAGAAAGATTATAGAATCTCATATCCTATTTCACTGATTCAGTAAAAATGCCATTTTACCAGGAAAACAATACTAAGGGCGAGATGCCTCATTCCCCTATTCCCAACACTTCCTTTCTGCCCACCTGGACATTGCAAACTTCCACAGCAATCTCAGGCTGATCTTTCCAGCCTGTTTGTTGGAGCAATGGGACTTTATGTATTTGTTACCTTTATACTTTCATTTAAGTTTTCTCTCCTTGTTATTTGGTACATTTGGTGTACAATTTTTAGATATACAGTATTTTATTTCCATGATCAGCTTGATAATGGAACAGAGTTTCTCTCCCTTCTCACAGCCTTCAGATAATTTCAGAAATGTTTAAATCTTACAGACCCATTTTATAGATGTTGTGCTATTGCTAACTTCATATATGGCAGTACCTTTTGACATATCTCGATATTTTAAGTACTGTCTCTTTTTTATTGTGATCATTATCACTATTATTCTATTATCATTCTTAATTTTGGATATTTTTTCTGGTGCACTCAATTTATTTTTCTAATCTGGAAGTATGTCAGTTATTTCTGTGTGTAGACAGAGGAGAGCGCTTTGCTTACACAGTGGGCAAACTCTTTGATAAACAGATATTGACATTAAAAGATGAGTCCTTTTAAATGCTACCTATATGGTTTTCTTCCCGTTACCAGGTGCTATTTCAACCAAACTTGTTTCTCCACTGGGTTATTCTGTTCTTCCCGTTTCTGACTTTGATTTTTAATTGCAGTGAATCAATTTGCCAATGCCTAAACATACTAGGTCAAAGATAGCTTTTTTTCCTCAATGGTGGAGTCTTTGCTCCATCTCAGTAACTCCAGGCTAAACGTTAACCACAAGGAAAATATCCCAGGTGGTCAGGGTTTGCCTAAGGACTATGCCAGATGGCTTCATAAATGGCTTCTCAAGTGTTTTTGAAGTAGAAGGCAGAGCCCTCAGCTAACCCATACCCACATCTGTTTGAAACTTTTTGCCTCCCACTTCGACTCATCTAGGTGGGCTACAATTGGAATTCTGAACAATTCCATACCAGTCAGTGTGACACCAGGGTAAGGGCCCTGCGTGGGGGTCAGAACCCAGGTTCTAGTCATAATTCTACCACTGGTATGCTAAATGGCAGTCCTTTCTGGTCCTCAGCTCTATAAAGTGTAAAGCTGGACATTCTTCGCAACTTGAATATTCTGTATGAGACATAGCTAAAGAAAGCAACCTATTCCTTGAAATGTAGCTTTCAATTGGCCAAGAAATACACTGTTGTTGCCCACACAAACTCAGAGGAACTGGCTGGTTCTATGTGGTGGTGCAGCCCAGATGAGGAGGATTTTAGCAAATGAGTACAACTGCTCTTTTAAGTAGAGCAGAGAGTAAGGGCCCTACTCCCTGGAAATCCACAAGAGCCGATGGCCTGAACCACAATGATGGAATAGGTATCCTAAGGCTCAAAGGTAAACCCAAGAGAGTAGAGCGGGAAGATCAGTTACTAATTACACTGAACAAAGGCTCTTTTGGAGAGGCCATCAAGCTAAAAAACGCCTGAAGTAGTAAAATGGTTAGGCAACAGTTAGCCTAATACGCTTCAACTTGTAAGGAAAAAAACAGCCAGAAAATTCCCTGCTGAAATTGTGCTCCTTACTTTCATGTTGTCCTAGAGTTTTATATGCTATTTTGTACTTAATATCTATGATGTAAATATGTATATCTATGATGTAAAAAGTGTAAATATGAATTATATATTTTGTTTCTGTCTTTTCTAAAATGGAAGTTGATCTAAGCAATAAATTACAAATCATCTACACCTTGTTCTTTTTTTTTTTGAAATTATATATCTTTACTTTAATATCTTTCAGAAGGGAAAAAGAGTTTCATGATTAAAGGGAGCCTCGATTCCTAACTAATGGAAGTAAGATGGTGCTGTATAAAGAGGAAAAGACGAAAGGTCAGGAGAGTAGGTTTTAGTTTTGGCTCTTTCATTAACGGATGTGAGACTAAATCACTTAACCTCTTGGACCTTCATCTAAAAATAAAAACAGCTGCCATAGTCGTTTTAAAATTCAAAAGGTAACAGATGCACACGGAATTACTGTCTTAATTTTCATTATATCAATTGGTTGGAGTATGGACATTCTATATAAGGGAGACTTCTGTTTAATATTTTATTTTGCTTGAATTCTACTTTGGGACAAAACCCCAAAAAAATAGAGTATGAAGTTCACTTTTCCTGTTGGTACTTCTAAAGACCCATGATTAATAACCATAATTATTTTATTAGCTTTAAGAACATTTAGGAAAGAAATAAGTTTCAACAATTTTTAACGAAATACTCAAGCTTTGACTATGTTCTTGGTTTGACCAAAACTTGCTCATCAGTGTCTAACATCCCATGAAGAAGACTTTTACCAAGGCAGAAATATAATCAAATGTCCTGGAATTGACAATCCATCCAAAGTGGGCAGGAAACTCATGAAATGTCCCAGGCAGACTCTACTGTAGAGCCAAGGAAATCGTACACATATGTCCATCAAACTGAAAAGTGCGTTCCTATCCTTTGTGCACGACAGAACTGAAGCTATACAACTCAAAAGAAAGCCATGATGAATAGCATGTTGCTTCCCACTTCAACAGACCAAAAGGCTTGACCTTGGATTCTTACCATGTCAGAGTAGAAATAAGCCTTTAAGATCATCTGGACACCCCCCCCCCTTGTATATATGACACCAAGAATTTTTGTGACTCAACCAAGGTCACTCAACATAGCGTTCCTTACAGCACATGAGAAAGGGACCTAGGTTAAAGGGACCATCCGGGCCCTTCTCTGGAGCTGTGGCCCCACCCTCTCTGCCTGCTCTTCAAGATGATGTACAGGGAGGGCAGGTGGAAGAAAACTTGCTGCATTCACCTTTCAGTCACCTTCCGGCCCTCCGTCTTCCGATTAGGGCATCAGAAAGACAGTCACTGCATTGCACAGTTTGGGGCTCTGAGTAGGGGGCTTCTAAAAGTAAAGGCTTTATGTCTCCTCCTTTTCTGAAGAGCAGGGCAGACCTGTGACCCAAGAGAAATGGGTTCCACGTCTGAGTCGGCCGTTAAACGCAACCACGAGCCCTTCCTGCTCTGAAATGCTGGCACTGGCGGGGAAACATATAAAAGTACCTCTTCTGTTTTCTGTTTCCTGACATTTTCTTTCCCGCCGTCCCCCCACCCCCACCAACTCTATCAGCTCTTTGATGCAAAATTGGTAAAACAGGTGAGTACTACAGATACATAGTCCTGTGATTTCTAACTAATAAACCCTACAATTTTAGAAAACAGCATCAAAAAAGAAAAAAAAAAAGGGTTTCAGCTGTGTGTATTTTGTTTTAAATGACTGATGTTTAAAAGTTTCAGTGAAGAAGTCCCCAGAGAGCTGATCTGCGTAATTGAAGCTCAGAAAGACAGGGAAGAGGAGAGTGGCTGAACTTTTCAGAAGCAATCAGACTACAGAAGGATTCTGTGTTAAAAAGACAATGTTTAGAAAAAGGTAAAATCACGAATCTCATACAGATATAAAAATGAACATATGTTAAAGATTTTATTTGACTCATATGAGGGAACCAGATAGATGTTTTAACTAGTCCGGAGGAAAAGTTAAAAAAGCACAAATTTAGGGGCCGGCCCGGTGGCGCAAGCGGTTAAGTGCGCGCGCTCCGCTGCGGCGGCCCGGGGTTCGCTGGTTCGGATCCTGGGCGCGCACCGACGCACTGCTTGGTAAGCCATGCTGTGGCGGCGTCCCATATAAAGTAGAGGAAGATGGGCACCAATGTTAGCCCAGGGCCAGTCTTCCTCAGCAAAAAAAAAGAGGAGGATTGGCGGATGTTAGCTCAGGGCTGATCGCCTCACAAAAAAAAAAAAAAAAAAAATCACAAATTTATATGAAGTTAAGGAATGTTGAGGAGAATTGCAAATGGAACAAAGTAAACTATCTCTTCAGACAGGACAGAATTTACATATTTATCAGTTACCTGCAATTTACAAAGAGTTGTAAAATAGTTCAAAGACAATGAACAGGTCTAGAATCTGATAACCCGGAAGGATAGGCTGTAGATGAAGCATAGTTTTCCACTGAAACAAAAATATTTTCTACCATTGTAAAGCAATGCTCTGCTTTATTTAATACCCCGACCTGTTTCACAGACATTAAAACCCATCATCATTTTCACCTCATACATTATGCTGCTAAAAGTGTAACCAGGAAAACCCTTGAGCAGATATTGACGGAGCCCTGTATTTGAGTATTAACCTCTGACCCTGGTGAGCTCTATGCTCTTCCCCTCTTCGGTTCACTCTCTCCACCTCTCCCCCACCCCTACTTTGCTTGGGGCTAAGAACTCTTGACATAAATAACTAACTCTATGGAGCTTATCAAAAGCAGATGTAGTGAAGGATGTTGACCCTGGATCCCACTGCACTCATTGCTGGATGAGCAATAAATCTCTACGTTTATAAGGCTGGAGTCTTTCCTCTGAATTAAAGACCCCTGACCCTTCACATTTGTGGCTGTGAACTGGGAAGGACCTCTTTGGTACTGGCCCCTTAATTCAATGTGCCGACAGTTAAGATGCTGTTGGAATAATGAATTGCAGTCTCTTTTTTTTGACCTCAGAGAGCCCCCTCCAGTGGTACTTCATGCATATCACCCACCTGGCCTTTTTAATCAGACTGGCGAATTCTCAGCATCTTAGTCCTGGAGACGTGAACTATGTCCCCCAACCTTTTTCCAGTATTAATTTAATTGATGTGGCCCCTGCAACCTTGCCACTGCTGACAGGGGTTTCCTTAGGATTGTCAGATCATTTCAAGTTTAAATGATAAATCAGAATATTAATTCAAGATGTGGCTGTGGCCCTAACAAGTTACGTGGCCTTCACCAGCTCTCCATCTCCCAAGGCCTCTAGTTCTTCATAAAGCGAAGTCATTGAACCCTAAAGCCCTTCTGATACTATTGTGGCCTACAGTGATAACTTGAGATACATTGTGGCCACTGGTATTTTCAATACGATATGGTGATAGCTGCTGTTGACAGCTGTAAGTGTGGTTGAAGTCAGTGTACAACCTCTCGGAGATTAGCTTTGTAACGTTGGAACTGAGGAGAGATTGGTTTGGGTAGTGCCAACACACAGAGATCTCTTTCCCAGCTCATGCACCATTTGAGAGAGCAGTAAATTCCCCACAATGAGCGGTTGAGTGGCATCTTCAGGGATTCTGAGCTTGAACAGGCCTTGAGGAGTTTGGTATAGGATATTCTAAAAGTCAATTATTTATCTCTCTGGCTTTTCAAGAGTGAGAATGGGTTAAATAGTGAGTTAAATACACTCTCATTCAGTCCCTCTACCTCCAAATTCTCAGTAGCAACAGTGGATGGAATACAAGGTAATGGAGAGAGATTCAACAAAAACACTGGCTTGACTCTTCAAAAATGTCAATGTAATGAAAGACAAGGAAAGACTGAGGAACTGATCCAGATTAACAAAGAATAAAGACTAAAGAGACATGAGAACTAAATGGATCCTGGGCCAGAAAAAAAAATGCTATAAAATTAATTATAGGGCAATTGGAAACATTTGAATATGATCTGAGGATTAGATAATAGTACTGTATGAACGTTGAATTTCCTGTGTTTATAATGGTATTTTGGTTATATAAGTGAATATTCCTGACTTTAGAAATACACACAGAAACATCTAAAAGTAAAGGGGAAGGATATCTACAACTTGCTCTCAAATAGTTCAGAAAAAATAGAAAGAGATACAACTAAAAACTGGGCAGAGGATATGAACAGACATTTTTCCAGAGAAGATATACAGATGGCCAACAGGCACATGAAAAGATGTTCAAAATCACGAATTATTAGAGAAATGCAAATAAAAACCACAATGAGATATCACCTCATGCTTGTCAGAATGGCTATTATTAAAAAGACAAGAAATAACAAGTGTTGAAGAGGATATGGAGAAAAGGGAACCCTCACACACAGCTGGTAGGAATGTGAACTGGTGCAGCCACTATAGAAAACAGTATGGAGATTTCTCAAAAAATTAAAAATAGAAATACTGTATGATCCAGCTATTCCACTTCTGGATATTTATCCAAAGAATACAAAAACACTAATTCAAAAAGATATGTACACCCTATGTTCATTGCAGCATTATTTACAATAGCCAAGACATGGAAACAATCTAAGTGCCCATTGACAGATGAATAGATAAAGAATATGTGGTGTATATATATATATATATATATATATATATATATATATATACACACACACACACACACACACACACACACACAATGGAATACTACTCAGCCATAAAAAAATATTAAATCTTGCCATTTTCAACAACATGGATGGACGTTGAGGGTATTATGCTAAGTAAAATAAGTCAGACAGAGAAAGACAAATACTGAATGATTTCACTCATAAGTGGAAGACAGAAAACAACAACAAACAAACACACAGCTATAGAGAACAAATTGGTAGTTATTAGAGGGGAAGGGGGTTGGGTGGGGGCTAAAGGGGTACATGTGTACAGTGAAGGACGGAAACTAGACTTTTGATGGTGAACACGATGTAGTGTATACAGAAGTCAAAATATAATGATATACACATGAAACTTATATAATGTTCTAAACCAATGCTATCTCAATAAAATAATTAATTAAAAAAAGAAAAAGTAGAAAGGGATAAAGACAAAAATAAAATAATAAGACAAATCTGGGAAAATGTGAACAACTGGTAAATCTGGGTGAAAAGTATGCAGGGTGCTTTGTACTATTGTAATTTTTCTTTGTTTGAAATTATTTCAAAAATATATTTAAAAAGAAAACAATGTCAAATTTCTGGGACAAAATAATTTTGCCCCTGACTTCTATATCCAATCAAAATATTATTCAAGTATTAGAAAGAAATAAAGACATGTTCAGATATCCAGGATATGAACTCTTATTGAAATTATTACTAGAAAGTGTACTCCAGCAAAAACAAAGACATGGGATATAAGAAACTGGTATGTATATAAAAATTAGTAAAATGTATAGTTAAGCCTAAATAATTATTGTTGTTTTATTGATAGCAATCTAGAACAAACAAAATTACCAATTTTGAGAATTTTTTTCTCAACAAAGAGAGTGGCAGAGACCTAGGTAAAATTATCCCCAGGTTATTCCTTATTCTGAATAAAGAGGAAGATAGAAATACTGGTTAACTGTGGACATACACAGGAGATGCTGTGTGCTAAGAAATTTAAAGGTAGCTATGATATCATCAGAGAGAATGGTGGAGTAAGGCATTTGGAAAACCCTCTTCCCCATAAAAGCAACTAGAAGAATATCAAAAATTATCAGACTCAACTTTTTCAGAACTCTAGAAATTAATGAAAAGTTTGCAGCAATCCAGAGAGCATTAATTAAAGAAAATTGGCTGACACTTGACTTGCCCTATTTCCATATCCCTCTCCCCAGCTCAGCAGTGGACTTGAAAATGAACAGCCTGAGATCACAGTGAAAACCAGCAGTCTAGCAGCCACTTGTTGGGGGGGGGGCGAGGGATGTGGGGTGTAGGAGATAGAACTATATTGGAACTCATTCAAGGATACATTTCCAGAGAATTGTCATTACCTGATGTGTCTGGTCATTCCCTGGAAGGCCCTATTCACAGATTTATCCTTATTTGACCTAACTCAGAGTTATCCCAGTGTAAAAGCCTCTTCTCCAGGGGCATTTTTCAAAACCACCAGCAGTGGTTGTTTAACCTTGTGGCTGCCTGCGTGGTGGATAACTATTGGGACAAATAACAGTCTAACTAAAATGTTTAAAAGGAAAAGCTGTGAAATCAGTTGTCCATAGGGACTTTCAAAAGCTCTAACTTATTCCTGGTAATGTAGAAAGCCACACACATGAATAGCGCTGTGCACGTGCTCAAGAAAGACCTAAGAGAGTCCTAGGCTATCACCTCTAGCTGACCTTGAGGCCCTGCACAGCAGTAAGTTAGGGCTAAGGCAGAGTTGTCAACTACCTGGCTGAGTGTGGAAGGCATGCCCCAACACATACACAGAGACCCTTGGCAAAAAATGGGAGACTTATTGGTTCTAGCCATTTGAGGAAATCTCTGTCAAATCATTAGCTATGTCTAAGCTAATTGAGCATAGACTTCAGTGGCCACACATGACAAAGAATACAAACTTCACAGAATTATTCAGAAAAAATAATAAAAAACCAAACAGCAACAACAACAAATCCTGGGAAGAAGAGAGAATTCAATTTCCAGAGATGGCATATAATATTATTTAAAGTATTCTGTTTCAATAAAAAATTAAAAGATATGCAAAAAGAAAGAAAGCACAGGGAAAAAACTGGGCGATAAAAACTGTCCCTGTGGAAGCCCAGATTTTGGACTTACTAGACAACGACATTAAAATTACCATATTAGATATGTTAAAAGAACTAAAGCAAACCAAGCCTAAAGTACTAAAGGAAAATATAAAACAGTGTCTCATCACATAAACAATATGAAAAAATGATGAAAATTATAAAACAGACCAAAAAGAAATTCTAAGGTTAAAAAATAGAACTGAAATGAAAAATTCACTAGAGGGATTCAATAGCAGATTTGAGCATACAGAAGAATCAGCAAACTTCAAGGTAAGTCAATTGAGACTATCCAGTCTGATGAACAGAAAGAAAAAACAAGGAATAAAACTAAACAAGCCTCAGGGACATGGGGGACACTACTGAGCATACTAACATGCATAATGGGAGTCTCAGAAGGAGAGGAGAGAGTGAAAAGGACAGAAAGAATATTTAAAGAAATATGAGCAAAAGGGAAGATGTAAATAGTAACTTATCAACGATTACATTAAATGTAAATGAATTAAACTTGCCAATCAAAACACAGAGATTGTCAGAATGGATTTAAAAAATACAATTAAATATATGCCATCTACAAGAGACACATTTTCTATTCAAAGACACAAATAGATTGAAAGTAAAAGAATGGAAGAAGATACACTGTCTAAACAGTAATCAAAAGAGAACTGGAGTGGCTATGCTAACATCAAACAAAACAAACCTTAACACAAAAATTGTTACTAGAGACAAAGAAGGTCATTTTATAATGATAAAAGGGTCAATTCATCAAGAAGATATAAAAATTGTAAACAAGTATGCCCCTAACAACAGATCTCCAAATACATAAAGTAAAAACTGACAAGGATTGAAGGGAAAAACAGACTATTAAAAAATAACAGTTGGAGACATCAATACTCCACTTTTGGTATGCATAAAACAACAAAGTAGTGGGTCAACAAGAAAATAGAACACTTGAATAATACTATAAACAAACTAGACCTAACAGACATCTGTGGAATACTCCATCAGAACAACAGAATGACAAATGAGAAAGAACAACAGAATGCACGTTCTTCTCAAGTGTATGTGAAACTTTCTCGAGGATACACCATATTTTAAGCCACAAAACAAGTATCAATAAACTTAAAAAGATTGAAATGATACAAACCATATTCTCTGAATACAATGGAATTAAATTAAAAATCATTAACAGAAAGAAACTTGGAAAATTCACTAATATGAGGAAATTAAACAACACACTCCTAAATAGCCAATGGATCAATAAAGAAATCACAAGGAGGGCTGGCCCCGTGGCTTGGCGGTTGGGTGCGCGCGCTCCGCTGCTGGCGGCCCAGGTTCAGATCCCGGGTGCGCTCCAACACACCGCTTCTCCGGCCATGCTGAGGCCACGTCCCACATACAGCAACTAGAAGGATGTGCAGCTATGACATACAACTATCTACTGGGGCTATGGGGGGGAAAATAAATAAATAAAATCTTAAAAAAAAAAAAAAGAAATCACAAGGAAATTAGAAAATACTTTGAATGAATGAAAATGAAAACACAACATACCAAAACATATAAGACACAGCTAAAGCAGTACTTGGAGAGTAATTTATAGCTGCAAATGCCTGTACTATTGAAAAAAAAAAAAGGAAAAGAAAAAAATCTCAAATCAATAACTTAATTTCTGCCTTAAGAAAGAAAAAGAAGGTGAACTACACTCAAAGAAAGCAGAAGGAAGAAAATAACAAAGACTCAATCAGAAAGTAATGAAATAGAGAATAGAAAAACAACAGAGAAAATCATTGAAAACAAAAATTTGTTCTTTTAAAAATAAAAAATAAAAAACATGTTTTAGCTGTCCTGACAAAGGAAAAAAGACAGAAAACTCAAATTACTAAAATCAAAATGAAAGAGGGAGATTATTACTGACCTTACAGAAATGAAAGGAATTATAGGGGAACACTATGAGCTATTGTATGCCAACAAATTAGATAACCTAAATTAAATGGACAAATCTAAAGACATAAACTATCAAAACTGATTGAAGAAGAAAGAGAAAATCTGAATATACCTATAACAAGTAAAGAGATTAAATTAGTAATTTTATTTATTTTGTGTGTGTGTGAGGAGATCAACCCTGTGCTAACATCTGCCAATCCTCCTCTTTTTTTGCTGAGGAAGACTGGCCTTGGGCTAACATCTGTGCCCATCTTCCTCCACTTTACATAGGACGCCGCCACAGCATGGCTTGCCAAGCAGTGCGTCAGTGCATGCCCAGGATCCGAACCAGCGAACCCTGGGCCACCACAGCGGAGCACGCCCACTTAACCACTTGTGCCACCCGGCTGGCCCCTTAAATTAGTAATTTTAGAACTTCCCAAAAAGAAAAGCCCAGAACCAGATGGCTTCACAGGTGAATTCTATCAAAATTTTAAAGAAAAATCAACACCAATCCTTTACAAACTCTTCCAGAAAATAGAAGAGGAAGGTACACTTCCCAGCTCATTCTATGAGGCCAGTATTACCCTGATACCAAAACCAGACAAAGGCACAACTGGAAAAGAAAACCGATATCCCTTATGAATATAAATGCAAAAATTCTCAATAAGATACTAGCAAACTGAATCCAACAACATGTAAAAAGAATTATACACCATGACAAAGTGGGATTTATCCCAGAAATACAACATTGGTTCAACTATGAAAATCAATTAAAGTAATACACCATGTTAATTTAATAAAAGACAAAAAACATATGAGCATCTCGGTAGACACAGAAAAAGCATTTAACAAAACCGAACTCTCTTTCATGATAAAAACACTCAAAAACTAGTTAGAAGGGAACTTCCTCAACCTAATAAAGATCACCTATGAAAAACTAACAATTAAATCATACTTGATGAAAGAGTGAAAGCTTTCTCAATAAGATCAAGAACAAAACAAAGATTACTGCTCTCACCACCTCTATTCAACGTCATACTGGAAGTTCTATCCAGAACAATTAGGCAAGAAAAGAAATGGAAAAGAAGAGTGTAACCATCTCTATTTGCATATGAAATGATCTTGTACAGTAAAGTATAGAAAATAGTAAGGAATCCACAAAAAAATTATTAGAGCTAGAAAATGAGTTCATCAAGCTTGCAAGGTACAAGACAGATGTAAAATACCAATTGTATATCTATAAACTAGCAATGAACAATCCAAAAATGAAATTAAGGAAACAATTACATTTACAATAGCTTCAAAAAGAATGAAATACTTAGAAATAAATGTATTTATAAAAGAAGTATGAGACTCTTATATTGAAAACTGCAAAACACTATTCAAAGAAATTGAAGAAGATCTAAATAAATGGAAAGACATCCCATGTTCATAGATTAGAAGACTTAATAATGTTAAGAAGGCAATACTCCCCAAATTGATCGGCATATTCAAGGCAACTCTTGTCAAAATCCTAGCTGCTTTATTTTTGCAGAAATTGACAAACTGATACTAAAGTTCATATGGAAATTCAAGGAACACAGAATAACCAAAAAACATTTGAACAAAGTTGAACTCACACTTCCCAATTTCATAATTTACCACAAAGCTACAGTAATCAAGACTACGTGGTAGTGCATAAGGGTAGACATATAGATCAATGTAAGAGTCCAGAAATAAAATCTCACATAAACTAATTTTCAACAAAGATACCAAGACAATTCAATAAGGAAAGAATCATCTTTTCAACAAATAGGGTTGCAACAATGGATATATATACATGTGAAAGAATGGATTTGAACCCTCACTTTATACCATCTGCAAAAATTAACTCAAAATGGGTCATAGAATATAAATCTCTTAGAATAAAATATGGGATAAAATCTTCATGATCTTGGGTAAGGCAAAGCCTTTATAGATATTCAAAAGCACAAGCAACAAAAGGAAAAATAAGGTACATTGAACTTCATCAGGATTAAAAACTTTTGTGCTTCAAAGGACACTAACAAGAAAGTTAAAAAGCAACTAACAAACTGGGAGAAAATATTGCAAATTATATGTCTGATAAGGGACTTATATCTATAATATATAAAGAACTCTTCAACTCGACAGTAAAAAGACAAATAACGCAATTTAAAAATGGGTGAAGAGGAGTGATGTCAGCATCATGGTGGAGTGAGCTCTCCCCTTAGACTCTCACCCCTAAGTTACAACAGAAAGGACATTCATAAACCAACAGAGGACATTCATACAACACAAAAGACATGTGAGAGACCCATGCAGCCATACGTTTGAAGGTGTAGGTGTTGGGCCCCCCGGAGGAAGTGTAAGGGGGTAAAGAGAGCTCCTCTCCCTCCCCGTATGTCAGTGACCTTGAGACCACGCACAGCTCTGAGAGGAGAGGGGGAGGGGTGGCCCTCCACAGGAACACCGTCACTCTCCAAGTTCCCTCACAGCCCAGGAGAAAGCCCCACACGGAGGTGACTGAACTATTGTGGGAGTGTCTTCATCAAGCTAGCACCCCAGAAGAGCAGATAGCGAGGGAAGAGTGAGAAGTCCCCAACATTGGGCAGGTGAAAGAAAGCACCCCTCCCCCCACCCGGCATTCCAGCTCAGCTGGTCAGCCAGAGCACCCAAGCATATGATAGAAAAGGAGCTGTGAGCCAGCAAGCTGCAGATCGTGGCGGGCTCAGGAGCTGCAGATGGTGGCAGGCTCAGGATACACAGCTCTTGACCCCCACCTAGTGGCAGCAGGTGGAAGCTGCAATCAGATTCTTACACTATGCGGAGGCAGAAATCCACGCCGTCAAACAGTATGAAAAAATATATTAAATCTCCAGACCAGAAGGAAAATGAGAAGCACCCAGAAATCAATCCTGAAGGCACAGATTTTATAATCTAAATGAGAGAGAATTCAAAATAGCTATCATAAAAAAGCTCAGTGAGTTACAAGAAAATACAGACAGATAGTTCAATGAAATAAGGAACTTCTTCACAAAAGAGATTGAAACTATAAAGAAAAATCAATCAGAAATGTTGGAGATGAAAAATATAAAGGAGGAGATAAAGAAAAATCTGGAGTCTTTAAATAACAGAGCTGACAATATGGTGGATAGATTTAGTAATATAGAGGATAGGAATGCAGAAATGCTCCAGATGGAGAAGGAGAGAGAACTAAGACTAAAAAGAAATAAAAAAATTCTCCAAGAAATATCCAACTCAATTAGGAAATACAACATGAAGATTATGGGTATTCCAGAGGGAGAAGAGAGGGAAAAAGAAGCAGAGAGCTTGTTCAAAGAAATAATAGCTGAGAACATCCCAAACCTGGGAAAGGAGCTGGAAATACAAGTGAATGAAGTCAGTAGATCTCCTAACTATATCAACATAAAGAGACTCTCTCCGAGGCATATAGTAGCAAAGCTGGCAAAAGTCAACGAAAAGAAAAAATATTAAGGGCAGCAAAGCAGAAGAGAATAATGTACAAAGGAACTCCTATCAGGCTTTCAGCAGATTTCTCAGCAGAAACCTTACAGTCTAGGAGAGAGTGGAATGATATATTCAAAACTCTGAGAAACAAAATCTTTCAGCCAAGAATACCCTATCCAGTGAAAGTATCCTTCAGATATGATGGAGAAATAAAAACTTTCCCAGATAAACAAAAGCTAAGGGAATTCATCGCCACAAGACCCCCACTACAAGAAATGCTCAACAAGTCCCTCATATCTGAATAAAAAAAGAGAGAAAAGGGATACAAAGCCTTGAGTAAGGAGAAAAATAGGTAGACAAAATCAGAAAAATTGCAGCTCTCTATCAGAACAGGTTAGCACTTAATTAAAACACCAAAGATTAAGGGAAGGAAAACACCAAAAATAAATATAACCTCATCACTTAACCACAAACTCACAACACAAGATGGAATAAGTTGTGACAAGGATAACTTAGAAGGGGGAGTGGAAAGGGCTGGAATTGACTTAGTCTAAGGAAATAAGAGGCTATCAGAAAGTGGACTATCTCATCTAAGAGATTTTTTTATACAAACCTCATGATAACCACTAAACAAATAATCAGAACAGAGACACAAAAGATAAATAAAGAGAAAACTAAGAAAACCATCATAGAGAACTACCACATTGAATTGGTAGTATGAAACACATGGGACAAGAACAAAGGAAATCCAGAAGAACTGGAAAATGAGTGAAAAAATGGCAACATTAAGCACTCATATATCAATAATCACTCTAAATGTAAATGGATTGAATTCTCCAATCAAAAGACACAGAGTGGGGGGACAGATTAAAAAACTTGACCCAACAATATGCTGCTTCCAGGAAACACATCTCAGCTCTAAAGACGAACACAGGCTCAGAGTGAAGGGATGGAAGATGATACTCCAAGCTAATGACAAACAAAAGAAAGCAAGTGTTGCCATACTTATATCAGACAAAGTTGACTTCGAGATAAAACAGGTAATGAGAGACAAAGAGGGGCAATATATAATGATAAAAGGGACACTCAACCAAGAAGACATAACACTTATAAATATATATGCACCCAACACAGGAGCATCAAAGCACATAAAGCAACTATTAACAAACCTAAAAGGAGATATTACAAGAAAACAATAATAGTAGGGGACCTTAACACCCGACTTACATCAATGGATAGATCATCCAGACAGAAAGTCAACAAGGAAATAGTGGACTTAAACAAAAAACTAAAACAGATGGACTTAACAGACATATTTAGAGCACTCCATCCAAATACAGCAGAATACACATTCTTCTCAATCATGCATGGAAAATTCTCAAGGATAGACCATATGTTGGGAAACAAGGCAAGCCTCAATAAATTTAAGAAGATTGAAATCATAACAAGCATCTTTTCCAACCATAATGCTATGAAACTAGAAATCAACTACAAGAAAAAAACTGGGAAAGTGACAAAGATGTGGAGACTAAACAACATGCTACTGAACAACCAATGGATCATTGAAGAAATTAAAGGAGAAATCAAAAAATCTGCAGACAAATGAAAATGAAAATACACCACACCAACTCATATGGGATGCAGCAAAAGCAGTCCTAAGAGGGAAATTCATAGCAACACAGGCCCCACCTTAACAAACAAGAAAAATCCCAAATAAGCAATCTTAAACTACACCTAACAGAATTAGAAAAAGAAGAACAAACAAAGCCCAAAGTCAGCAGAAGGAGGGAAATAATAAAAATTGGAGCAGAAATAAATGAAATTGAAACCAAAAAACCATAGAAAAGATTGATGAAACAAAGAGCTGTTTCTTTGAGAAGATAAAGAAAATTAGCACAGCCCTTAGCCAGACTCATTAATAAAAAAAAAGAGAGAAAGCTCAAAGAAACAAAATTAGAAATGAAAGAGGAGAAATTACAATGGATACCACAGAAATACAAAGGAATATAAGAGAATACTATGAAAAACTATATGCCAACAAATTGGACAATCTAGAAGAAATGGATAAATTCTTAGACTCATACAACCTCCCAAAACTGAATCAAGAAGAACTAGAGAATATGAACAGACCAATCACAAGTAAAGAGATTGAAACAGTAATCAAAAACCTCCCAAAAAATAAACGTCCAGGACCAGATGGCTTCTCTGGAGAATTCTACCAAACATTCAAAGAAGATTTAAGTGTATCCTTCTCAAACTATTCCAAAAAATAGAGGAAGATGGAACACTTCCTAACACATTCTACAAGGCCAACATCACTCTGATACCAAAGCCAGACAAAGACAATACAAAGAAGGAAAATTACAGGCCAATATCGCTGATGAACATAGATGCAAAAATCCTCAACAAAATATTGGCAAACCAAATACAGCAATATATTAAAAAGATCATACACCGTGATCAAGTGGGATTTATACCAGGGGCATAGGCATGGTTCAACATCCACAAATCAATCAATGTGATACACCACATTAGCAAAATAAGAAATAAAAACCACATGATCATCTCAATAGATACAGAGAAAGCATTTGACAAGATCCAACATCCATTTATGATAAAAAAAAAAAAAAACTCTCAATAAAATGGCTATAGAAGGAAAGTACCTCGACATGATAAAGACCATATATGGCAAATCCACAGCCAACATCATACTCAATGGGGAAAAACCTAAAACCATCCCTCTGAGAACAGGAACAAGACAAGGATGGCCACTCTCACCACTCTGATTCAACATAGTACTGGAGGTTTTGGCCAGAGCAATTAGGCAAGAAAAAGGAATAAAAGGAATCAAAATAGGCAACGAAGAAGTGAAACTCTCTTTGTTTGCAGACATCATGATTTTATATATAGAAAACCCTAAAGAATTAACTGGAAAACTACTAGAAATAGTTTTCAACTATTCGAAACAATTACAGCAAAGTGGCAGGGTACAAAATCAACTTACAAAAATCAGTTGCATTTCTATACTGTAATAACGAACTAACAGAAAGAGAACTCAAGAAGACAATCTCATTTACAATCACAACAAAAAGAATAAAATATCTAGGAATAAATTTAACCAAGGTGGTGAAAGACCTATACAATGAAAGCTATAAGACATTATTGAAAGAAATTGATGATGACATAAAGAAATGGAAAGATATCCCATGCACATGGATTGGAAGAATAAACATGGTTAAAATGTCCATACTACCTAACAGAGAAAACTGGACTGTGGTTACCCGGGCAGTGGGGGTGGGGGGTGGGGGGTGGGCACAAGGGGTGAAGGGAGTCATATATGGGGTGATGGACAAACAAAAATGTACAACCCAAAATTTCACAATGTTAGAAACCATTAAAACATCAATAAAAAAAAAAATGTCCATACTACCTAAAGCAATCTGTCAATTCAATGCAATCCCAATCAGAATCCCAATGACATTCTTCACGGAAATAGAACAAAGAGTCCTAAAATTCATATGGGGCAAGAAAAGACCATGAATCGCTAAAGCAATCCTGAGAGAGAAAAAAACAAAGCTGGAGGCATCACAATCTCTGACTTCAAAATATACTACAAAGCTATAATAACCAAAATAGCATGGTAATGGTACAAAAACAGACACACAGATCAATGGAACAGAATTGAAAGCCCAGAAATAAAACCACACATCTATGGGCAGCTAATCTTCGACAAAGGAGCTAAGAATATACAATGGAGAAAGGAAAGTCTCTTCAATAAATGGTGCTGGGAAAACTGGACAGCCACATGCAAAAGAATGAAAGTAGACCATTATCTTTTGCCATACACAAAAGTTAACTCAAAATAGATCAAAGACTTGAAGGTAAGACCTGAAACTATAAAACTCCTAGAAGAAAATATAGGCAGTACATTCTTTGACATGAGTCTTAGAGGGATCTTTTCAAATTCCATGTCTACTAGGACAAGGGAAACAAAAGAAAAAATAAACAAGTGGGACTTCATCAGACTAAAGAGCTTCTGCATGGCACAGGAAACCAGGATCAAAATGAAAAGACAACCCACCAGATGGGAGAAAATATTTGCAAATCTTATATGTGACAAGGGGTTAATCTCCACAATATATAAAGAACTCACATAACTGAACAAACAACCCCATAAAAAATGGGCTGAGGATATGAACAGACATTTTTCCAAAGAAGGTACACAGATGGCCAATAGGCACATGAAAAGATATTCAACATCACTAATCATCAGGGAAATGCAAATCAAAACTACACTAAGATATCACCTTACACCCATTGGAATGGCTATAATCATCAAGACAAAAATAACAAATATTGGAGAGGTTGTGGAGAAAAGGGAACCCTCATATACTGCTGGTGGGAATGCAAACTGGTGCAGCCTCTATGGAAAACAGTATGGAGATTTCTCAAAAAAATTAAAAATAGAAATATCATATGACCCAGCTATTCCACTACTGGGTATTTATCCAAAGAATTTGAAATCAACAATCCAAAGAGACATATGCACCCCTGTGTTCACTGCAGCATTATTCACAATAGCCAAGAAGTGGAAGCAACCTAAGTGTCCATCAACTGATGATTGGATCAAGAAGATGTGGTATATATATATATATATATATATATATATATACAATGGAATACTACTCAGCCATAAAAAAGACAAAATCGTCCCATTTGCAACAACACAGATGGACCTTGAGGGTATTATGTTAAGCAAAACAAGCCAGACAGAGAAAGACAAACACCACATGATTTCACTCATATGTGGAAGATAAACTAACACACTGACAGAACAGTTTGGTGGTTACTAGGGGAAAGGGGGTTGGGGGATGGGCACAAGGGGTGAAGGGGAGCATTTATATGGTGACTGACAAACAATAATGTATAACTGAAATTTCATAATGTTATAAACTATTATGACCTCTGTAAAAAAAAAATGGGTGAAGAATTTTAATAGACATTTCTGCAAAGATGATGTACGAATGGCCAATAAGTACATGAAAAGATGATCAACATCATTAGCTTTTTTGAAAAGGCAAATCCAATCCACAATGAAATACCACTTCATACCTGCTAGTATGGCTATAATCATAAAGATGGATAATTATGAGTATTGATAAGGACGTGGAAAAACTGGAACCCTAATAAACTGCTGATGGGAATGCAAAATGTTGCAGCCACTTTGGAAAACAGTTTGGCAGCTGCTCAAAAAGTTAAGCATAGAGTTACTATATGATCCTGCAATTCCATTCCCAGGAATATACCCAAGAGAACTGAAAACATATGTTCACACATAACTTGTACACTAATGTTTATAGCAGCATTATTCAAAATAGTAAAAACAGTATGAACAACCCAAATGTCTACCAACTGATAAATGTATAAAAAATTGTGCTATATCCATACAATGGAATATTATTCAGCCTAAAAAGGGAATGAAGTACTGATCCATGCTACAATATGGATGAATATTGAAAACATTATGCTAAGTGAAAGAAGCCAGATCTACCATAATGCAAAGAAATATAAATTAAAACGATAATAAAGCATTCCCAATCATATAATCCAAAAATTTTGTTTTATGATATGAAATTTGAAATAAGAGGAAACAGACATCCCAATATACTATTAGAGAGGTTATAAATTCAAGACAGTTCAGCAACATCTCTCAAAGTTTTTAACATGTGTACTATGTGAACTTGAAATTCAACTTAAAGGGACATACCACATAAAAATTCTCATATATGTTCCGAAAAAGAATGTACAAAAGTAATCACTGTAACATTGTTATAGAAAAAAAGAAATAGGAACAAACCCAAATGTCCAGCAAAAGAGGAAATATTTTAAAATTCTGGTATCACTTCTATAGAATATTAAATGGCTGTTAAAGAGAATAATGTAGTACTAACATGAAACTAGTTCTATGATACACTGTAAATTGAAAAAGCAAGATAAAGAACAATATGGAAATTATCCTATTTGTAAAAAGAACAGAAATAACTGTATATGTACTTATGTGTGTGTAGCTACAAAGAAATAAAATTGGAATTATACCCATCAAATACTTAATAGTAATTTACCACTAGAGTGAGGGGAGATGAGTGAACTAGAATGAAGGGGGGCTCCACTGTTTCCTCTAGAATAATTATTCTAATCTTTTACAGTAAGAATATACTCATGTATGCTGTATTTTGTGTGTGTGTGTGAGGAAGATCAGCCCTGAGCTAACACCTGTGCTAATCCTCCTCTTTTTGCTGAGGAAGACCAGCTCTGCGCTAACATCTATTGCCAATCTTCCTCCTTTGTTTCCCCAAAGCCCCAGTTGATAGTTGTATGTCATAGTTGCACACCCTTCTAGTTGCTGTATGTGGGACGCGGCCTCAGCATGGCTGGAGAAGCGGTGCATCGGTGCGTGCCCGGGATCCGAACCTGGGCTGCCATCAGCAGAGCACGTGCACTTAACCGCTAAGCCACGGGGCTGGCCCCAGAGAGAATTTTTTAAACAGTTTTTCATTCTAAAAGCAAATTAGTTTTGTTACCAAAAAATTTGGAGTGAAAAAAAGAAGAAAAATTAGCCTTAATTCCACCATTGATGCCACTGTAGTATTTCCTCTCACTTTTGTTTTTGAAACCCCTCAATTTGGTTTCTTTTCTTTCCTTGTCTCTCATCTTAAAAATACAGCATAGGACCAGCCCTGTGGCTTAGCAGTTAAGTGTGCACGCTCCGCTACTGGCGGCCCGGGTTCGGATCCCGGGTGCGCACCGACGCGCCGCTTCTCCTGCCATGCTGAGGCCGCGTCCCACATATAGCAACTAGAAGGGTGTGCAACTATGACATACAACAATCTACTGGGGCTTTGGGGGGAAAATAAATAAATAAATAAAATCTTTTAAAAAAAATTCTCTCTGGGGTGGAATGCAAAACCCCTGAGCACCTGCTATTTCTCGGACTGGCATCCCAAAAAATAGCCTAGTACTCCTGAATAGACACCTAAAGACCCATGCGTCTTCAGGGGAAAGGGGTGGGGACATCTCTCTCTATTGCACTTTAGAATGGTTTCCATCAGAACAGTTAAGTAAATTTGCTACTTCATCTTTTCAGATTATCATGCAATCATAAAACCATAGGATAATGATAAACATGACGATGAAAAACTGTGTAACTACACAGGGAAATGATTTTGACATTTTAAGTGGAATAAAAATAAGCAGGAAACAAGAGGGTAGACTGTAATTACATGTGGACAAAATTAACAGATGTAACTTCCCAACCAAAAAAGTTCCTGAGGTAAAGTGACAGGATTATGAATGATTTTTTTTCAATGTTTCTTTTAAAATTGTTCTCACAATAGATAAAAACCAAAGGGAAGAAAAAGAAACGTGCAGAAAATAAAGGGGAAACAATTTCTCTGGAAGACAGGTATTGTCTATTACAAGCAAAAACAGAAAAATTCTAATCAATGGTTCCAGAAAGTGCCTTTTTACAACTTCAGAATATTTTAATATCCTCTATATATCATATATCAATATTAGATCGATCGATAGATAGATAAATTATTTTTCCATTAGAAATGTGGAGTTGGGTGGCATTTTCCTGGAATCAAATTTGGAGGCATGAGATCTGTTATAGACTGAGTGTTTGTGGTCTCTCAAAATTCATATGTTGAAGCCCTATCCCCAAATGTGATGGTATTTGGAGATGGGGCCTTTGGGAGGTAATTAAGTTTAGATGAGGTCATGAGGGTGGGGTCCTCATGACGGGATGGTGCTTATAAGGAGAGGAATAGAGACCGCAGCTCTCTCTCTCTCCTCTCAGCCATGTGAGGACACAGTAAGAAGACAGCTGACTGCAAGCTGCGAAGAGGGCTCTCACCAGGAACCAAATCTGCCAGCATCTGATCTTGGACTTTCAGCCTTGAGAATGATGAGAAATAAATGTCTGTTGTCTAAGGCCCCCAGTCTATGGTATTTTGGTATAGCAGCCCAACCTGACTAAGGCAAGATCTAAAAAATCTTTGTAATCTCCTTCTACAGCACACTAAGATTAACTGGATAATTGCATCCCAAAGGAAGTCTGTCAAACATTTCCCTTTCTGGGAGAAATTAAAAACAGAATGCAGTCCATTCCTGAACAACAAAATTTGGGGTTTTTTTAATTGTTGAAAGCAACATCACTACAACAGGCAAACAATCCCAAAAGTTATTCAAGAAAGTGATGTAACAGTTTATATAAAATAAACCATGGGTTTGGAATACAGACAATCCTAATTTATAGGACAATCTTCCTGAATCCCTACAGCACTTAGATTGGGAAACCATCAGTCACCACAGAGAATGAATCCCTATGGAGCAACTCTTGGGCCATGCTGGTTGCCTTGGCTGAACATCAAATGCCCATTTCCATAAAGTACCATCCACCTCTGTTGAAAGTCCACCCTCCCAACACTTCACGATTTCCAAGAGAACGGAACTGAAATTATTTCTTTTCCCACGGATATACTGCTCAGAAACTCCCAAAATTCCTAGATATTTTTCTTAAGAAATATAGATTCCAACAATAACTGTCAGACTCTACGACCTCTGTCAAACTTCTCAGCCAACTACTAAACAATACCATTTGTAATCTACAGTCTTTCAAGCAGATTGCAAACCATGTGACTGAGTTTCTAATTCCAAGGCATCTTAAATTTTACCAACGAAATTCTCAAACACTGAAATGTGTTGCTAACATTTACACATATAGCATCTACCGCACCTCTTCTAATTTAAAAACTATCAAAATAAGTTGCAAAATGTTGCCCAATATAACTTTTTTACCTAATAAACACTCTGTGCTTCAAACTCACAGCTTCATGGGCCAGGCCCATAGCATAGTGGTTAAGTTGGCGTGCTCTGCCGTGGCAGCCCGGGGTTTGAAGGTTTGGATCCTGGGCGTGGACCTAAGCACTGCTTATCAAGCCATGCTGTGGCAGGCATCCCACATATAAAGTAGAGGAAGGTGGGCAGAGATGTTAGCCCAGGGCCAATCTTCCTCAGCAAAAAGAGGAGGATTGGCAATAGATGTTAGCTCAGGGCTAATCTTCCTCCCCCCAAAAAAAACACAAAAACTCACAGCTTATTATCACACTGGTCATTAGCCAGTTCTCTCCATTTCCTTACCATTCATTCAAAAACATCAATATTAGTTTTATACATGAATATTCTCAAGATTACAATCATCTTTACAATTTTTCTTCTCCTTAACTCCCAATAGTATTTTCCATGATAGCAAAAGAAACATTCACAAGTTTGAATGACTAGATGTCTACTCTCTTCCAAATCCAACCCACCAGAGGCAGGCCAGGGGTGGCCAAGGGGTGGCAGACTAGGGAGTGTACACAAAGGTCCCGTCCCAAGACAGTCAAACGCTGGGAGAGAAGAGGAAAGCCAACATCCTTGATGGGAGAAGTCTTGAGCCTAAACCAGAAAGAACAGTTGCTAAAGTCAATGACTTTGGGGATAAAAATTGAGAAGTGGATCCAAAGAGTAAGACTAATAAAACTGAATTGAAGCTCCAGCAACTCCAGAACAAGTGAACAGTTCTAGAACCACCTTAGTTGGGGCCTGGGAGTTATCTTTATAGGCCACTTGGTGCATGATGTATGACTTAAAAGCATATGATTTAAAAGATGGACAAGTCTAATATTTAGTATGAATTATAGCTTCTACAACTGATAAGACCTGCTTCACAGATTTCACAAATTTTCTCTCTCCCTTTTCAAATTTAATTATTCAAACAATCACCTGCCCAATTAGAAGCAGTCCAATACATCCCTCTCGAGGTAGCCTCTCGCTATCCGCTCCATCTCCCCCTCCACCGCCCATAAACTCCACGGAAGCGTACTCAGGTGAAGGCACTTCAAACCTCCTTCTCATGCCAAGCTGAGAGAAGGCTGCTGCAGCTTCTACAACACTGGCTAGGGTTGTCTCATACATTGCTAGTAGGAATGGGGAAGTCTAAAACACTTTATTTTTTGGCTGAGGAAGATTCACTCTGAGCTAACATCTGCGCCAATCTTCCTCTATTTTGTATGTGGGTCACCGCCACAGCATGGCCACCAGCGAGTGGTGTAGATCCGCACCCGGAAACTGAACCCAGGCCACCAAAGTGGAGCACGCTGAACTTAACCACTAGGCCGTGGGGCTGGCCCCTCTACAATATTTTTTAAAAGTTATCTGGCAATAGCTATTGACATTCAAAATGCACATACATTTTACATAACAGTCCCACTTATGGGACTCAACCATACAAAAAATGAAAAGAATCATCCCATAATAACATAAGTACAAGAATGGTTCTTGTAGTGTTATCTGCAGTGGCAAAAATATGGAAAATTTTAAACAAATGTATTATAGTAATACTATGATATATTAACCAACTTTTAAAAATAATTAGCTAACCCAGAGAGACAGCTCTAAAGCAAGAGGAAAAAAATCCCCAGGGCCAAAAATGAAAAAAGAATTCAAATTAGAAGGGTAGGAAGAAAGAAAAGTCATATTGGCTTAAAGGGGTATTAGATTTAAGACATAAGAGCTCAAGGTTGGGATTATAAAACCCACCAAAGGCAGGCACAGAGGTCTAAGGTTTGTCTGAGACAAGAGCTGAAATAAAAATCTCTTGAACTGCTGCTTTGTCTTTAAAATAGGAACCAAAACTCATTATCCACAGGCCAAGGATGCAGCAAAGAAATCTGTTGTCCACCTGGGCCTCTGTGAGGATATGCAGTCTGAATTTACACTACTTGCATAGTATAGAAACTTTACGTTTTATTGTACAGTTCACGTATAATAAAATTCATACCACTTTAAAATGTACAACTCAGTGGTTTTTAGTTTATTCACAAAATTCTGCAAGCATCACCACTATCTAATCCCAGAACATTTTCACCACCCCAAAAAGAAACCTCATTACTATTAGCAGTCCTTCCCACTTCCCCTCCACCTACAAATCTGAAATTAACATTAAAATTGGTTTGAGATAGTGAAACTCCTATAGTATTACCAGAAGCAAATGCAAACTTCATAAGAAAACTTCTACAAACCATATCAAAACTCCAACAGAAATGACTCTTGGTGAAGATTAGTTCACAATCAAAAATTATAGAACACATGAGGCACAAAGTCCGTAAAGGAGAAATAATATCCTAAGAAGCAAAGGCAACAGGACACTCTGAAAGACATAATAAAAAGTATATGCTTAAAATATTTAAAGAGATATTTTTTAAGCACAAAAGCTATACTGAATACACATGACACTATGAAACAGATTAGATAATTTTTAAAAATAAACAATTATAAATCCTTTAAAAAAATTTAAATATTTACCAAAATTAGAACTCAGCAAAGTGAGTTCTGTTTGGAAAATGATAAGCTAGTGTGTTTTCTACTGAAAACAGCTACAAAAGCTAGACTGAACGTTTCTATTTGAAGGTGTTGGAGAGCTATCAAAGTAGTTAGCGCTTAGAGAGACAAGAACACAGAATAAAGGAAAGCCCAGAAAGGAGAACATAACCCTGGGGCCCACCTTGCCCACTTTCTATTTGCCAACTTGAAAACAATAGTTGAGAAGTGGAGCAGAGCTCGCAGGTGACTCACTGACTCCCGGTTGACTGGGAGGACAAAAATTAGAGTTCAGGCCCACGAAAACTGGAGCTTATGTCTTTAGGTAAGACTCTTCAAATGAGACTCTGAGGGGTAAAAGGAAGAGTGAACCTCCCCAAAATTGGAGACACAGACAGGGGGATACAGAGAATCACAGTGCACCAGAGCAGAAACTCGCGTGGACACTTCTGTAGGAACCGGTGCTGGACTGGGAAAACCGGAACTGTAACTGATGAGTTGCTGGAGGCTCCATGTGGACAAGTGTGAGTGTGAATAACTCCAGGGGGACCCAGTCGTAGGGCAACCCCCACCGTTTTGTGAGTTTTACCTCCAGGAGCCCTGAAAGGTCCTCAAAGTGAGTATCAGAGAAAATTCCCCTCATGCTTCTGGCAGGGGAAAGGGAAAAAATTTTCGAAATATGTCAGAGTATTCTGTTCTTCTTAACAAGGGCTGCCCTCAGAAGAAAGTAATTTATCAAAGCCTAATCTGAGGGGGTTTCATCAGAGCCTAACCAGCCTGGAGAAAGGGAAATACTCAATCCCAGCTCCCTCTAGCCTTCCACATGGGGGGAGGGAAACACCTAACTCCAGCCCCCTCTAGCCATCCTGTCCCACTAAAGAGGGGTGGGAGAACTGGAAGCACTGACAAGTTCACGGTCCAGGCACACAGGCTCACCAGAAAGTTGACACTAAATCATAGGACTGTAGGATTCCTTGCCCTACATCTCACCACATCACTAAGGGCCTGTTTACTGCTGTTCCTTTCCCCAGCACGTCACGTCAGCTTTTCAATAAAAATTTACAAGGCATTCTAAAACGTAAAAAAACTCAATCTCGAGAGACTGAACAAGCGTCAGAACCAGAATGGGATATGACAGGAGATACTGGAATTATCAGACAAGGAATCTTTTAAAATTATGCTCAATATGTTAAGAGCTTTAATGGGAAAATAAACAGCATGCAAGAACAGATGGATAATGTAAGCAGAGAGATGAAAATTCTAAGAAAGCATCGAAAGGATGATAGAGATCAAAAACACCGTAATAGAAATGAAGAACACCTTTTTTTTTTTTAATTTTATTTATTTATTTATTTTCCCCCAAAGCCCCAGTAGATAGTTGTATGTCATAGCTGTACATCCTTCTAGTTGCTGTATGTGGGACGTGGCCTCAGCATGGCCGGAGAAGCAGTGCATGCCCGGGATCCGAACCCAGGCTGCCAGCAGCGGAGCACGCGCACTTAACCGCTAAGCCACGGGGCCGGCCCGAAAAACACCTTTGATGGACTCATTAGTAGACTGGACACAGCTGAGAAAAGAATCTCTGAGCTCAAAGATATGACAGCAAAAACTTCCAAAACTAAAAAACAAAGAGAAAAAAGACTGAAAAAAACAGAAAAGACTATCCAAGAGATGTGGGACAACTACAAAATACATAACATATGCATAATAGGAAGAACAGAAGAAGAAGAAGAAGGAGGGAAAGGAACAGAAAAAATATTTTAAGCAATAATGACTGAGAATTTCCCCAAAATTAATGTCAGACTCCAACCACAGATTCAGAACACTCAGAGAACACCAAGCAGGATAAATGCAAAACAACAATAACAAAAACAAAAAAATACTACACCTAGGCATATCAAAGATAAAGAAAAAATCTTGAAAGAAGTTAGAGGGGAAAAAATGCCTTATTTATAGACGAGCAAAGATAAGAATGACATCTGACTTCTTAGAAACCATGCAAGCAAAAAGGTAGTGGAGTGAAACATTTAAAGTGTTGAAAGAGGGGCCGACCCCATGGCTTAGCAGTTGGGTGCACGTGCTCCGCTACTGGCCGCCCGGGTTCGGATCCCGGGCACACAGCGACACACAGCTTCTCCCACCATGCTGAGGCGGCGTCCCACATACAGCAACTAGAAAGATGTGCAACTATGACATACAACTATCTACTGGGGCTTTGGGGAACAAAAGGAGGAGGATTGGCATGGATGTTAGCTCAGGGCTGATCTTCCTCAGATAAATAAATAAATAAATAAATAAATAAATAAATAAATAAAAAGTGTTGAAAGAAAAAACAACCCACTAGCCTAGAATTGTATACCCTATAAAATTATCCTTCAAATGTGAAAGAGAAACACTTGCTCAGACAAAACAAAAATTGAGGGATTTGTTGCTAGTAGACCTGCCTTGCCAGAAATTTTAAAAGAAATTCTTCAGAGAGAAGGAAAATGATGTGGGTCAGAAACTCAGATCTACATACAAAGAGGAAAAGTATATTAGAGAATGAGCAAGTGAAGGTAAAACAAAAACTTTTATTTTTCTTATTCTTAATTGGTCTAACAGCTAACAAGTTTGTTCAAAATAGTAATAGCAACAATGTATTGGCTTATATGTACTTATGTATATTGATGTTTCTGTTTGCTTACACATAAGTGAAATGAATGACAGCAATGACATAAGGGACAGGAGGGAGGAATTAGGATTATTTTGTTATATAATGTATTTGCACTATCCATGAAGCTGTATAGTCTTATTTGAAAATGGACTTGGGTTAGTTGTAAACATATATTGTAAACTCTAGAGCAACCTCTAAAAAAAGTTTTTTAAAAAAGGTATAATTGATGTGCTAAAAAAAGAGAGAAAATGGAATCATATAAAATGCTCAATTAAAACCACAAAAAGCAAAAAAGGTGTGGAAGACAAAAATAGTAATGAAGAGCAAGGGCAAATAGAAAAGTAACAAACGTGGTATATATTAATCCAACTATATTAATAATCACTTTAAATATCAGTTGTCTAAATACCCCAATTAAAAGACAGAGATCGTCAGGGTAGATCAGAAAATAAGGCCTAATTGTATGTTCTCTACAAGAAACCCATTTTATATATAAAGACTCATATAGATTAAAAGTAAAGGCATGGTTGGGGCCGGCCCGGTGGCACAAGTGGTTAAGTGCGCGGGCTCCGCTGTGGCGGCCCGGGGTTCGCCGGTTAGGATCCCTGGTGCTCGCCAACGCACCGCTTGTCAAGCCATGCTGTGGCGGCGTCCCATATAAAGTGGGAGAAGATGGGCATGGATGTTAGCCCAGGACCAATGTTCCTCAGCAAAAAGAGGAGGATTGGCAGATGTTAGCTCAGGGCTGATCTTCCTCACCAAAAAAAATTTTACAAAATAGAGGCATGGAGAAAGATATATCACATTAACACTAATCAAAAGAAAGCGAGAGTAACTCTCCTAATTTCTGACAGAGCAGACTTCAGAGCAAGGAAAAGTCTTAGAAATAAAGAGTAGTGTTACATAATGATAAAGGGGTCAATACTCCAAGAAGACATAACAATCCTCAATGTGTATGCACCTAACAACAGAGCATCAAAATACTTCAGTCAAAAACTGATAGAATGGCAAAGAGAAATAGATGAACCACTATTATAGTTGGAGACTTGAACACTCGTTTTTCAGAAATAGACAGATCCAGCAGGCAGAAAATTAGTAGGGACGTAGTTGGACTCAACACCACCATCAATCAATTGGATATTGTTGATATCTGTAGACTACTTCATCCAACAACTGCAGATTACACATTATTCTCAAGCTTATGGGGAACATTAGCCATGATAGACCACATTCTGGGCCATAAAACACACCTTAACAAATTCAAAAGAATAGAAGTCATACATTGTCTGCTCTCAGACAACAATGGAATTAAGCTGGAAATCAATAACAGACATGTAGCTGGAAAATCCCCAAATGCTTTGAGATTAAACAGCACACTTCTAAATAACACAGGAGTCAAAGAAGAAATATTAAGAAAATCTAAGAATATTTTGAACTAAATGAAAATAAAGGGGCCGGCCCCGTGGCTTAGCAGTTAAGTGTGCACACTCCGCTACTGGCGGCCCGGGTTCAGATCCCGGGCGCACACTGACGCACTGCTTCTCCGGCCATGCTGAGGCCGCGTCCCACATACAGCAACTAGAAGGATGTGCAACTATGACATACAACTATCTACTGGGGCTTTGGGGGAAAAAAAGGAGGTGGATTGGCAATAGATGTTAGCTCAGAGCCGATCTTCCTTGGCAAAAAGAGGAGGATTAGCACGGATGTTAGCTCAGGGCTGATCTTCCTCACAAATAAATAAATAAATAAATAAAAATACAATGCATCAAAATTTGTGGAATGTAGCAAAAGCAGTGCTGAGAGGGAAATTTTTGCATTTAATGCATATATTAGAAAAGAAGAAAGATGTAAAATCAATAATTTAAGCTCCCACCTCAGAAAACTAAGAAGAAGAAAAAAGCAAATTAAATCCAAAGTAAGCAGGAGAAAAAAATAATAATAACAAATGAGCAGGAATCAATGAAATTGAAAATAGGAAATCAACAGAGAAAATCAACAAAACCAAAAGCTGCTTCTTTGAAAAGATTAATAAAATCAACAAGCCTTCACCCAGGCTATCTAAGAAAATAAAAGGAGAAGACGCAAATTACTAATATCAGAAATGAAAGAGAAGACATCACTATAGAATCCATGGGCATTAAAAAGATAATAAAGAAATATTATGAACAAGTCTATGCCTACAAATTTGACAACCCAGATAAATGGACCAATTCCATGAAAGATACAATCTGCCAAAATTCACAAAAGAAGAAATAGACAATCTGAATGAGCATATATCTATTAAAGAATTTGAACTAATAATCAATAACCTTCCAAAACAGGAAGCACCAGGGCCAGATGGGGTCACTGGTGAATTCTACCAAACATTTAAGGAAGAAATTGTATCAATTTTCTACAACCTCTTTCGGAAGGTAGAAGAAGAAGGAAAACTTCTTAACTCCTTCAATGAGGCCAGCATTACCTTCATACCAAAATCAGACAAAGACATTACCACAAAAAAACAACAGATCAATATCTCTAGTAAACATAGATGCAAAAATCTGCAACAAAATATTAGCAAGTCAAATCCAACAGTGTATAAAAAGAATTATGTATCATTACTAAGTGGGATTTACTCCACGTATGCAAGGCTGGTTCAACATTCAAAGATAAATTAATGTAATCCAGCATATCAACAAGCTAAAGAAGAAAAATCACATGAACATATTAGTAGATCCAAAAAAAAAAGCTTTTGACAAAATCCAACACCTATTCATGATCACAACTCTCAGCAAACTAGGAATAGAGGGGAATTTCCTCAACTTAATAAAGAACATCTACTAAAAAACCAACAGCTAACATCATACTTAATGGTGAGAAACTTGAAGTTTCCCCAATAAGATCAGGAACAAGGCAAGGATCTCCTCTCACCACTGCTTTTCAACATCGTGCTGGATGTCCTAGCTAATGCAATAAGATAAGAAAAGGAAACAAAAGATATATAGATCAGGGAAGAAGAAATACAACTGTTTTTGTTTGTAGATGACGTGATCGTCTATGTGGAAAATCCAAAAGAACTGACAAAAAACTCCTGGAACTAATAAGCTCTTATAGCAAGTTGCAGGATACAAGATTAGTATACAAAAGTCAATCACTAGAAAGCGATTGCATACCAGCAATGAACCACTGCAATTTGAATTTTAAAACAAATGACTATTTACATTAGCACCTCAAAAAATGAAATACTTAGATACAAATATGACAAAATATATAAAAGATCTCTATGAGAAAAACTATAAAACTCTGATGAAAGATATCAAAAAAGAACTAAATAAATGAGGAGATATTCCATGTTCATGGATTGGAAGACTCAATGTTGTCAAGATGTAAGTTTTTCTCAACTTGATCTATAGATTCAATCCAATCCTGACCAAAATCCAGGCAAGTTATATTCTGGAGATCAACAAATTGAATCTAAAGTTTATATGGAGAAGCAAAAGAACCAGAATAGTCAACACAATATTGAAGAAGAACAAAGTCAGAAGACTGACTTCAAGACGTTCTAAAGCTACAGTAATCAAGAGAGTTTGATATTGGTGAAAAAATAGACAAATGGATCAATGGAACAGATAGAGAGCCAAGAAATAGACCCACACAAATACAGCCAACTGATCTTTGACAAAGGAACAAAGGTAATACAATGGAGGAAAGATAGTCTTTTTAATAAATGGTGCTGGAACAATTGGACATTCACATGCAAAAAAACAATGAATCTAGACACAGACCTTACACCCTTCACAAAAATTAACTCAAAATGGATCATAGACCTAAATGTAAAATACAAGGCTAAAAAACCTCTAGAAGATAACATAGGAAAAAATCTAGATGACCTTGGGTATGGCAACGACTTTTTAGATACAACACCAAAGGCATAATCCATGAAAGAAATAATCGATAAGCTGGACTTCGATAAGCTACTCTGTGAAAGATGCTATCAAAAGAATGCAAAGACAACCCACTGACTACGAGAAAATATTTGCAAAAGATACATCTGATAAAGGACTGTTACCCAAAGCATACAAAGAATTCTTAAAACTCAACAAAAATGAACAACCTGATTGAAAAATGGGCAAAAGACCTGAACACATACATCACCAAAGGAGATATAGAGATGGCAAGCAAGCGTATGAAAAGATGTTCAACATCATATGTCATTAGGGAATTGCAAATTAAAACAACAAAGAGATGCCACTACACACCTATTAGAATGGCAAAAATCCAAAACACCAAATGATGGCATGGATGTGGAGCGACAGCAACTCTCATTCATTGCTAGTGGGAATGCAAACTTGTGCAAATACATTGGAAGACAATTTGGCATTTTCTTATAAAACTAAATGTACTCTTACTACACAATCCAGCAATTACACTCCTTGGTATTCACCCAAATAAGCTGAAAATTTATGTCCACAAAAAACCTGCACACTAATGTTTATGGCAGCTTTATTTATAATGACCAAAACTTGGAAACAACCAAGATGTCCTTCAGTAGGTGAATGGATAAATGAGCTGTGGTACATCCAGACAATAGGATATTATACAGCACTAAAAGGAAATGAGCTATCAAGCCATGAAAAGACACGGAGGAATCTTAAATGCATATTATTAAGCGAAAAAAGCCAATCTGAAGAGATATATACTGCATTATTCAAACTGTATGATATTCTGAAAAAGGCAAAACTACGGAGACAGTAAAAAGTTTAGTGTTGCCAAGAGTTAGGGAAGAGGAAGGAATGAATAGGCAGAGCACAGGAGATTATTAGGGCAGTGAAACTATTCCGCATGATACTATAATGGTGGATACGTATCATTATACATTTGTCAAAACCCATAGAATGTACGACTCCAAGAGAGAATCCAAATATAAACTATAGACATTGGATAACAACACATCAATGTAGTTTCATCAGTTGAAACAGATGTACCATTTCAGTGCTGGATGTTGATAGTGGGGGAGGAGACATGTGGGAACACTCTGTAATTTCTACCCAATTTTGCTGTGAATTTAAAAATGCTGCAAAAAATAAAGTTTATTAAAAAAATATTCTCAACAAAATACTAGCAAATCAAATTCAATAATATATTAAAAGGATCACACACCATGATCAATTGGGATTTATCCCAGGGATACAAGGATGATTCAACATCCACAAATCAATCACTATGATACCACATCAACAAAATGAAGGATAAAAATCATATGATCATCTTAATAGATGCAGAAAAAGCATTTGACAAAATTCAACACCCATTTATGATAAAAATTCTCAACAAACTAGATATAGAAGGACGGTATCTCAGCATAATAAAGGCCATATATGACTGACAGCTAACATCAAACTCAACAGTGAAAAGCTGAAAGCTTTTCCTCTAAGATTAGGAACAAGACAAGGATGCCCACTCTCATCACTTTTATTCAACATAGTATTGAAAGTTCTAGCCAGAGCAATTAAACAAGAAAAAGAAATAAAAGTCACCCAAATTGGAAAGAAAGACGTAAAACTGTCACTATTTGCAGATGACATGATACTATGTATGGAAAACCCTAAGACTCCACCGAAAAAACTGTTAGAACTAATAAATGAATTCAGTAAAGTTGCAGGATACAAAATCTATATACAGAAATCTGTTCTTTCTATACAATAAGAATGAACTATCAGAAAGAGAAATTAAGAAAACAATCCTATTTACAATTGCATCAGAAAGAATAAAATACCTAGAAATAAATTTAACCAAGGAGGTGAAAAACCTATACTCAGAAAACTATAAGACACTGATGAAAGAAATTAAAGAAGACACAAATAAATGGAAAGACATTTTGTGATCATGGATTAGAAGAATTAATACTGTTAAAACGTCCATACTACCCAAAGCAGTCTATAGATTCAATGCAATCCTCATCAAAATTCCAAGGGCATTTTTTACAGAACTAGAACAAATAATTCTAAAATATGTATGGAACTACAAAAGATCCTGAGTAGACAAAGCAATCTCGAGAAAAATGAACAAAGCTGGAGGTATCATAATTCCTGATTTCAGACTATACTACAAAGCTATAGTAATCAAAACAGTATAGTATTGGCATAAAAATAGATACACAGATCAATGGAACAGAATTGAGAGCCCAGGAAAAAACCCACACATACGTGGACAATTAATTTACAACAAAGGAGCCAAGAGCATACAATGGAGAAAGTTCAGTCTCTTCAATAACTGGACAGCCACACACAAAAGAATGAAACTGGACAACTATCTTATACGATACACAAAAATTAACTCAAAATAGATTAAAGATTTGAATGAAAGACCTGAAACCATAAAATTCCTAGAATAAAACTTAGGTGGTAAGCTTCTTGACATTAGTCTTAGCAATGTTTTTGTGGATATGACTCCAAAGGCAAGGGAAACAAAAGCAAAAATAAACAAATGGGACTACAACAAACTAAAAAGCTTCTGCATAGTGAAGGAAACCGTCATCAAAAGGAAAGGGCAACCTACAGAATGAAAGAAGATATTTGCAAATCATATATTTGACAAGCGGTTACTACCCGAAATATATAAAGAGCTCATACAACTCAACAACAACAAAACAAACAACCCAATAAAAAAATGAGAAGAGGATCTGAATAGACATTTTGCCAAAGAAGATATGCAGATGGCCAATAGGCACATGAGAAGATGTTCAATATCATTAATTATTAGGAAAATGCAAATCAAATTCACAAAGCTATCACCTCACATCTGTTAGAATGACTATTATCAAAAAGACGAGAAATAAAAAGTATTGGTGAAGATGTGTAAAAAAGGGAACACTCATACATTGTTGGTGGAAATGTAAATTGGTGCAGCCACTATGGAAAACAGTATGGAGATTCCTCAAAAAATTAAGAATAGAACTGCCATGTGATCCAGCTATTCCATATCTGGGTATTTATCTGAAGAATACAAAAACTCTAATTCAAAAAGATATATGCACCACTGTGTTCATTACAGCATTATTCACAATAGCCAAGATATGCAAACAACTAAAGTATCCATAGATGGATGAATGGATAAAGAAGATGTGGTGTGTATATATATACAAAGGATACTTAGCCATAAAAAAGAATGAAATCTTGCCATTTTCAACAACATGGATGGACCTTGAGGGTATTATGCTAAGTAAAATAAGGCAGATGAAGAAAGACAAATACTGTAGGATTTCACTCATATGAAACTAAAAACAAACAAAACAAACTCATAGGTACAGAGATTGGTGGTTACCAAAGGGGCCGGGGATCTTGGGTTGGGTGAAATGGGTAAAGGAGGTCAATTGTATCGTGGTGGGTGGTATCTAGACTTTTGATGGTGATCACTTGTAGTGTACACAGATGTTGAATTATAAAGTACACCTGAAACTTATGTAATGTTATATACCAATTTCACCTAAATTTAAAAAAAGAAATTTCGAAAATGATGAAAAACATTAGAGAAAAGGCAACAGATATTGAATATAGGCAAAGAAGATTCAATATATGAGTAATAAAAGGAGTTTCCAAAAAAGAAATCTAAAACAAGGGAACAGAATAAATGCCAAACACTGTAACTCAAGAAAACTTTCTTGAAACTAAAAAAAAAGTTTTAAAACTACATTTTAAAAGAATACACCATGTACCTAAGATTACTGAACCAGAATGACCCACATCACAAAATATTCTAACGAAATTACTAAACTTTAAAGAAAACAGAAAAAATACTTTGGGCATCTTGTCGAAGTAACAGACAAGTTATAACAAAAAGAAAATTAGATTATCAGGAAACATTTCAATGCTAGTATTTCTTCAGAAGCAAATGGACATGATTTTTAAGACAGAGAAAAAAAATATGAGCCAAGGATTTTATAGGCAGTAAAAATAACATTTAAGTATAAAGGGCAAAAAATGTTATCAACATGCAAAAACATAGGGAATATTGATCCCTTGAACCCTCCTTGAGAAATATACTGAAGAATGAGCTTCAGTCAAGCAAAATGACTAAAGAAACATTTTACATAAGGACTAAAGATAGGTAATAATGATGTAGTTATTTATAGAAACAACACTAAACAAGGCCTAAAAGAGAGTTTTATAGTATGCAATGGCTGAAGTTCAAACAAGGTAGATACAGTTAATTATTTTTAAATGGGGATAGAATGGGGAGATGATACGCAAAAAAGTATTTTAACTGCTCTTAGGAATAACATTGGTGGTAGTAGTAGTACAATTATTATTCTGAGGATGTTTTGTGTGAGTGAGGGCTAAAGTAAATGAGTGATTATGGGATATTCCAATTCTATCATCTCTGTGTCCTTGAGAATCAAGGTTCTTGGTGAAGAGGAGAGGAGACAGGGATGTAATATAGAAGAGGCTGAATTTTACATTTCTGTGGTTATAAATTGGAAGTATCAACATGAACTCATGAGATATTTTATCTTCTAAAAGAAAAAATATATACATATACATATATGTAAAATATTAGCTCTGTTCACTGCAAAAGCCTGAAAACAATGAGCAACCTGATAGCAATGATCATCCCGACACTCAGATTGTTTGAAATAGCATTTTCCACAAAAAAGAAACTAGGGCTTCTTGGGGAAGTTACTACTCCTGGTTTGGGGCAGGATTTGTACAAAACGAGCCTGGAATATCTCGTCATACTACATAGAGAGGCAGTTACCAAGATACTAAGGTGTTAAAACGGCTTAGGGCCAACTTGAAGAGGCTCCTCCCAGCCAGAGATGGGACGATTTGAGCCTCAAAAAGGATAATAATTGCAATTGATTAAAATCCATCAATCAATGAGTTAATAATGATATTAAAAATGATCTTTAAAAAATGAAAGGGTCATCTTGAAAGAATAATATGAAACTAATTCATTATCTTAAATGAATCATTTATTCTGCCTTCCCATATAAACTATACTATGGGTAATCAAATAGTAATGAGGATATATGTCTCTTTATAAAGGTACTCCATCTAATAAATGAAAAAGAAATTAAAGAATTAGAATGTCATCATTTTGCAATCCTCAATGAATTAATAAATTTAGGCATTAAGCATTAATGCTAACATCACAAAAAGAGAGACAACCAGACGTTGTGTGCCTCCTGGTGAAAAAGCACAGCAGCACTATAATCTTGCCAAAGACATTGAACCCAAGTCTGATCAGACTTCTGGACATTTGCAGGAAATACCAAAGACTAGAGCAATGTGTTGAACTGCAGCACAAATATGCATCAGCAAAACTATAGAAACTGCAGGTCAAATAGGCCAGTTCTTCCACAGATAAAAGAAAAGAAAGCCATGGAAAAGGATTCTGTATATTAAAACAAACTTAAGAGGTGTATAATAATTTTTTAAAGGGCAAGACTAAACTATAGTTTCTAGAGATGTGCACATGGGTGATAAAACTACAAAGTAGCATAAGGAAGCGATCACTATAAAAGTTAGGAAAGGAAAATAAATTTATGACAAAAAAAAAAAGTCAGGAAAGGGACTTCTGCTTCTGATCAAGATGGAGTAACAGGGACCAGATTTACCCTCATGCCTGAAATAACAAAAATACAAGACAAAATATACGAAAAAAAGAAACTGGTTTTAGACAGTGGCTATCTGGCTGCACAGAACAGTGATCCCTGAGAGAGCGGAGGCAAATGAGGTGAGGTCTAAAATTGCCCCAGCTTACTGTCTGGAGAAAGTGTCCAGGCCAGAATGCAGAGGAGTAACCCAACAGTCTTCCTGAGTTGAGGAGACAAAGCTAGGAGTTCAAGGAGGCCATGTGGCTGGAGTCCCCAGGGCAAAGTACCGGAGAGGAGAGGAGTGCACAGAGAGGGCTCCAGAGATCTGCAGAGTGCCACCCTGAGTGCTGATCAGCACATGGATGTAAGGAAACCACCCAAATCTGGGGAAAGAACTACTCAGAAGGAGCAAGGTGAACAATTTCTGGAGCTCACACAGAACCAGGAAAAGTCCATGGTCTCACCAACCAGAGAGGAAAAACCCTGTAATTCATGATGCATTAAGTAGGGAGGCAAAATCAGCCCTGGAACAAAAGCTGCTCTGATCCTGCCTGACAAAGCTTAAACGCCAGTCTCAAAGGGATCAAACTGTTTCCAAGTAACTTTCCTGAATCCCAGAAATGAACTCAAGAATATTTTCAGGAATACAAAATATTCAGCATGTTAAAATATACAGTATCTGGAGCAAATAAAAAAATTACCAAGCATGAAAATGAACAGGAAAATATGACCCATAATAAGGATATGCAGCAATGATACAAATAGAATTAGTAGACAATGACATAAAACAATTATAATTATAGTCCATATATTCAAGACAGTAAAGATTGAGCATGTAAAGGAGAGATAAGAAAGATATACTTTTAAAGACCCAAATGAACTTCTAGACATGCAAGCTGCAGCATTTGAGATTTTTAAAGCACACTGGACAGGAGAAATAGCATATTAGACACTGCAGAAGAAAATATTAATGAACTTGAAAACACAGCAATAGAAATTATCTAAAATGAAACACAGAGAGAAAAAAGACTGAAAAAACCCCAATCGTTAGCAAATAGTGGGCTAACTTCCAGTGGTCTAAAAATGTGCAGTTGGAATCCTCAAAGGAGAAGAAAGAGGAGGGTGGGGACAAAAACTAATTGAAGAAATAATGGCTGAAATTTTTCCAGATTTTATCAAAATTATTAAACCATAGATGCAAGAAGTTCAATGAACCCAAACAGAAGAAAGAAGAAGAAAACTCTACCAAGGCACATCATAATCAAATTGTTTAAAACCAGTGATAAAGATAAAATCTTATAAGCAGCTGGAAGAACAAAGCTAAGAATACAACTGACTTCTAGATGGAAAAACTGCAAGCCAGGAGACAATAGGGCAACATTTTTAAAGTACTAAACAACAACAACAAAAACTTGTCATCCTATAATTTTATTCCCAGAAAAAAAAAAATCTTTCAAAAACAAAAATGAAGTAAAAATTTTTTCAAGCATTAAAAAGCTGAAGGAGTTTATTAGCTACAGATCTACGCTTCAGGAAATTTTAAAGGAAATCCTGCAGGCCGAAGGAAAATTCTAACAGATGGAAATCTGGATCTATACAAAGGAATGAAGAGCACTAGAAATGGTAAGTATTTGGGTAAATATAAAGGTGTTTTCCTTATATTTTTAAGTCTCTTTAAAAGTCTATTGACAGTTTAATGCAAAAATAATAACAGTGTTATTATGGGCCTTATAATATATGTAGAAATTATAAATGATAAAATGTTATACATGATAAAAGCCAGAATAGTGGTTACTTTTGTGGGAAGTGAGGGGGCTGAGATGGTAACGGGGCAGATTGAGGGACTTCTGGTGTTGTTGCCAAAGTTTTATTTCTTTATTTGGATATTGGTTGTCAGAACGTTCACCTTGTGATAATTGATATTAATCCATACATTTGTGTCATTTTCTATATATAGGTTTTATTTGATAACATAAAGATTTTAAAAACAATATAAAGTGAATTTTTTTGTGAACTATATAGACATGCTTAGAAAAAAGAGAGGAAGGATATAAAATAAAGTGTTAATGAGCTATTTTATGGATGTTGACATTAAGGATGATGACTACTTTTCTATTTTTTCCAAAATGTCTACAATGAATATTATTTACTTTTGTAATCAGGAAAAAATAAATAAAACCAATAAATACTTTGAACGAAAATACTTTATCCACAAGTTGTATGTATGATCCTTGGGAACAAAATGCATACCTTGGGACTCATTTCACTGTCTTGGTTTCTTTGCTTTGATTACATCAGTCCTGTCCCTTCCCATCCAAATTGCTTTGTGGTCTGTACTAACAACCAGAATATAGTAAAGAGTAGGCATTCAAAAACTTTTATGTACAGAACTGAATTAAAGGCAGCTAAAATCACATTTTTATGAATCTGTTGTTCCAATTAATAATAATACTTGGCTGAGAGATGGGGGTGAGGAACAGTTATCCTGAAGCCAGAGCTGACTGTCAGCTACCCTGAGAGTTTCTCTGGGAGGCTCTGGCATTTTCCAAAAGATCCTGTGATTGTCTTGTAAACAAGGAGACTGAACTATTGCATTTACAAATTCTATAGAAAGATCCCTGTGTTTTCAGTATTCCAAACAGAAATATAGAGAGCTTCTAAATTTCCTCTGAATTAGCTGTTCCTAAAAACAAGAACAAACCTAAATGAAGACAGCCGCAAACCTCTAACCTCACCAAAAGACTATATCCCAAGGGAGGAAAACTCAGCACAAGGAAAATACCAGGTTTGACTAGAAATCTGAGGGCCTGACAAAGACACAGCCTACTACAGACGTAATTGCTCACAGAGTAAGCAGGAAAGTGAAAAATCTACCATGAACATCTGTTGTTTGTGAATGACTAGGTCTGGGTCAAGTTAAGATTAGCCACACAGAATATCAGCTTTATAGCACTTCCCAAGAAAACGCCTCCCGCATTGAAAAGATTAGCAAAGGGAGTATAGTGCACTTAAAATAAAAGAATGCTGAGTTTGATTATTGATTTTTAAGAAAACAATTACAAGTGTGAAAAGGAACATGGTATGGCACACAAAATGTCATGTGCTCTCTCTAAGTATAGTGTAGGGTTTATTTCACGATAACAGAATTCAAAAACTGGAATTTTACCTAACCTTGGAGCAATATAAGAAAATTTAAATAGTTCCAGTTGAATTCAATTGAACCATTAATACACATAACCATTTAAGGCAATATAAGTGCGAGCTCAATGTAATCTGAACAGTCATTCTGCATGGAAAATAGAAACATGTACATGTGAAGATTAGTCTACAGAGTTTATTCTAAAAAATATGAGAGCGTCTCATGCATGAACATTTGCTTCTTTGGGTTATGTACTATAATGTCCTCAACATACTTTTCATTACAAATGACTATACGAGTTACCAAAGCTAGCATATACACCACCGCAACACTCTGTAGTAATACATGCAGTCTTTTAAATTAACTCAGAGATGGATAATGTAGAACTAGAATCATTTCCTAGACAGAGGACCACTAGCTATAACCCTTAATAGCCCAGGGTCCCCAGGGGCACATTTAAAGCAGGATTCCTAGAGCCTGCATTTCCGCAGCCACCACGGAAAGAAATGAACACTTGAGGGTGGTGCAGAAAGCCCCGCTGTTCAGAACCAGCTGGTTTTGAGCCAACGGTTTCTCATCCCTATGAGCAGCAGCTGTCATAGCTGCTCTGCAGGGGTGTCTTTTTGAAAGTTCTTATAGATCTTAATTGTGACCATCCCCTCCGGCTCTAAGTAAGGCTCTTCTTGCTCTCTTCTCATATTATTGGGGAGCACTCAATTTCATGATCATCAGCGCAGAACAAACTGGAGAATATCCTCATCTAATGAGCTGGACGAAAGGAAAAACCAGAGAGAAAGGCAGCGTGGTAAAGTAGGAAGAGAACTGGACCTCCCAACAAAACTGGACTCAGACCCTGTACAGATAACTTCATCAGTAAGTGGGTGACTGCACAATCGATCAGTCATAAATCTGTGAATGTGACATAAGATTCTAGGTAGATCTATTTAGTATGCCTCTTTGAAGAGAATCATTTATGAAAATAAGCAAGTGTAAATAAAGAGATTGGGACCTTCTCATTTCTCCACATAAAACTCAATCGCAAAAATTCTTTGGTTGAATTATTTTGGAGTCTTAGATTCTAGCCTGTGGTATGATACGGTATAATTGATGTATACACACGTGTAAACACACACGTATAATGATGGTAAGTGAGATTAACTGGGTCAGTGAGGGGGAATGCAAAGAACTTTGGAATCCCTATCTGAATGCTGATACTCTACTGATGCCCCCTGGGCCGCTAACTAGCTTGTGACTTTGGGCCCCCAAGACAAGGTTAGAAGACAAGTCTCTCCAAGGCTGTGATGTAAGTGTGCCTCTTGCCAGAAATATTCTCAGAGAAGGCTGGAAGATGAAAGGAAGCTGCCCCAGCTAAACTTCAATGATTTTTTGCAAAAGGCTGTTCACACTTTTTCATTCAAAATCCTTGTTTTAATGTACATCTTTAGTTTTAAAATGTAATCAGCTGTTCTGTTATACAGTAGGGGAAATAAAAATGCTACTATATAAAGAGAAAAGTGATTACGTTGATGAGTGAAGCCAAGGAGGGCCTGCTCCCGCAGGTTGGGAAGGGCTCTTCTCTCTGCTCCAAGGTCTTCCTGCCAAGCCATCCATTGTGCATGCACAGTGGTCAGGGGAATCTCCCAAAAGCAGGGCTCTCAGACTGTCCACTCTCCTAGTCATAAGAAGCTGCAAGGTCTCACTGCTTACCATGGTAAATACCAAGCCCTCACCCTTGTGTTCAAGGCTCCTCATGTTAGGGCCTCAACCTGCCATTCCAAAGATCCATTCCTATTAAGCTGCTTTCTGGGCACCCAATGACCCACCAGGCTGGGACACTGGCCACTCCCCCACCTGGCCCACCTTCAACCTCTGCCTCTAATCCTCTACTTCCTCTCATCTTCACCTGCTGAAATCCCACATAGCCATCCACATTCAGCTCAAACGCCATCTTCTTCATGAAATTCTCTATCAAAGGGCTTGGAAGATAGGGGAAAGGGGGGAGATGAGAGCCAGAGACAAATTTGCCACCACTTGATGGCTTCAGCATTGCAAAGGCAGCATACGTACATATTTCAAAAGCAGCATACACGGGGGCTTGAACCTGAAAACTGGCATTGCTGAGATTCCCTAACAATGGCACAGGCAGCCTAATAAAGCAGTAAAAGTTCAGCCACTGAGGTGTGAAAACAGAGGCTGGGGGACCATCTGTCTAGGCTGTCACAGAGGGAATTCTCAGACTGGGCGGTGATTAGACTAGATGACTCCACACCCCTTCTATGATTCTAAGTTGTGTCATGGCCATGGGTTCAAAACAATAAGTTTCAGGCTGGCCCCATGGCATAGTGGTTAAGTCTGGCATGTTCCGCTTCAGCAGCCCAGGTTCGCAGGTTCAGATCCCAGGTGTCGACCTACACTGCTTGTCAGCCATGCTGTGGCGGTGACCCACATACAAAATAGAGGGAGATTGGCACAGATGTTAGCTCAGGGAAAATCTTCCTCAGGCAAAAAAATAAAGAGGAAGATTGGCAACAGTTGTTAGCTCAGAGCAAATCCTCTTCACCAAAAAAAAAAACAAAAAACAAAAAAAACCAATAAGTTTCAAGTTAGAGGCAAACTTTGCTTAAGGTCCAGTTATGGTTCTCTAATCTTACCTGCCTGTTTTAATTTTTTATTTAAAATTCAGGTAATACATTTTAGGAAAGGTGGAAAGAAAGAAAAAAGAAAAAAGCAAAGACTTTGGAGTTGGCCTAGCTATGGGTGTGATTCCTTGCCTTAGACAAGTTGCATAACTTTGTAAGTCTCACTGTCCTCATCTGTAAAGTGGGTTGATAATGGAATTATCATAAGTAGTTGTTATAAGGAGTATATGAGCTAATACATAGAAAGCAGTCAGTGTAGTATATGGCACATCGTAAGGATGCAATAAGTTTATTATTATTAAAGTGCTTTGCAGGCCCTGGCACATGGAAAACGTTCAATAAATAACAGCTATCGATATTATAATACATTAAGCTTATATATATATTCATTTTAAAGATTCATTTTAGATTCACTTTAGAGCAAACATTTAAAGACATAATTACAAAAGCAGAATTTGGTAAAAACCCCCCTGCCCCTCCCCACATTCTTAACCACTATTATTTTACAGCTGAGGAAACTAAGACTCAAAGAGATTCTATCACCTCCAAGATCACATCGTGGAGGAGCTAGAACTAGAACCAAATCTTTCATCTCTAAGCTCATTCTTCCTTCTATGAACCATGTGAATAAAAATAAAATAAGTTGGGAATATAGTAGTGTGTCAATAGTTCGTCTATCCACCCAACTGAGCTATGTGTTTCTTCCTCCACTGCTTACCATTTCTGAGCCTTTTATTTCCCTTATGTGAAAAAGACAAGAAACTTGTTCTAAGTGTAATGAAGGATCTCCTCCAGTTAAACATGGAAGATTGAACACATGCAGTGGATTAGTCAGGATACAGCTTCGACTAATAATGACTTAAACAAGATAGAGAGGTAATTCTCTCCCACAACACAGGGAGCATTAGAAGGCCAAGGCTGATAAGGTGCCCTACTATGTTGGGGACCCATATTCCTTCTCTCTTGTTGCTCAGCCTTCCCAGAGTGTCACCCTTTTCTGCAAGGTTGAGGATGGTTCATCACTACGTCCACGTTCCAGGCAATGAGGTGGACAAGGAGAAGCCCTGCCTTTTGCCTTTAAGAGCTTGACTTGGAAGTTACACACATAATGTGTGCAGAACTGGCCAGAACATCATAATACAGCCATATCTAGCTGCAAGAGAAGCTGGGAAATGCAGCAGTTATTTTGGCTGTCTAGCTAAATTTGGGGGTTCTGTTAATAAAAGAAAAAGACACTGAATAGCAGATAAAAATTAACTAACTTTGTTATCTATGTTTATTTCTACTTCCTCCCAAAATGCTAGTAAAACAACAGTAAAAAAATTTACAGACATAAACCCATAAGGACAAAAGAGTAAGAGAAATAACCACAGATGAAAGATATCAAACATGATGGTAGAATAAAGGCATTTTCAGACATGCAAATATTTTACCTCCCATGCACCCTTTCTCAAGAAGTTCCTGGAAAATGTGCCCCACCAAAACAAGGAAGTCAATCAAGAAAGAGGAAGACAGAGGATCCAACACAAGAAAGAGTTAAAGGCAATTGTCAAGGGGATGGAAAAGGTAAATCTCTAAAAGAATTAGACAGCAATCCCAGAAAGCAGCCAGCACTGCCTAGAGTAAGCAAAGAAAGAGATCCAGGAGGAATGTCTAAGAGAAGAAGAGAGGAGGGACGGGGAAGGAGGAGGAAGAGAGGAGAAGGAGGGGAAGGAGGAGAAATAACAACAACAGCTGCTCTATTACCCGCTTGGTTTGCCATATTGAGAGAAGTTCAAGATCTGTGGTGAGTTTGGAAGATAAATTTTGTTCAGTCAGGAAACTTATATAGGCAACATTTCACGGCAGCAAGCTAAAAGGACACAATGCCAGTGCTGGAGGGAAGAGGACGTCAGGTTGTTTCAGGGTGGGGGGTACAGGTGGCTCCTGGAGTCTCCAGGTCCTCACAGGTGTTCTCAAGGTGGTGAAGATATTCTGCTTGTCTCCAGTGACATCCTGCAAGTTGTAGCAAACCTAAATGGGCACTTATCACGTCTCTCCTGCCTCCAGCCTGGTCACCCTGAAACTCCAACATCATTACTATCCATGACTGCAAAACCACCTTGCACGAGCCACAGGATCCAACAACCTGGTTGCAGGTACAATTCCATCACATTACACCACCAGCTCCATCTTGCTACATTGTCTAGGGTTATAGTGAAACTGCCTAGGCATCACCCATGTGCAGTTGTATTACAACACTGTAACAATCAAGCACAAAGACAACAAAGCCAAAAAAAAAAGAAAAAAGGCAATTATTACCTTCAAGAAAAACAAATGTTCGACAAATTAGGAAATGTAGTTATAGTATACTACGTGGCTCTGCTGAGAGTAATAACCATATGATCACAATGATACAAAGACTGAATATTAATTTAACCAAAAATTGTGATATAACTATACTGATGGGATGAGAGGAAAGGAAGTGGGGAGGAAGAAAGAGTGTAAGAGAACTAAAATCTCCTTCCATAGTAAGAAGTCAGTAGGTACAGTGGCTAAACTGATAAATCAAGAAACAGCATTATATTCCTTTTTTTCCTTTTCTTTTCTCTTTTCTTTCGCTCTTTCCTTCTTTTTTTCTTTCTTTCTTTCTTCCTAGATCTATGTAGATAAATATCAGAAGAAACAGCTAAGAATCTAAAGTGGTTGCTTCTGGGGAGCATCAGTGCGGTAGGGAGAAATAGAGCAGGTGGATGCTATTTTTCACTAAAAGACTTTTAGGATTATTCAATATTTTAACCATGAACAGTTAAAGCAAGGTGGAGAAGGAAACAAATGAGTATACCATAAGCGGTGGTGAGTGCTATAAAGCAGAAATCGGCAAACTATGGCCCTAGGAACAAATTCAGCCCACTCCCTGTTTTTGTACAGCCCATAGGCTAAGAATGGTTTTTTATATTTTTTCATGTTTAAATAAAAATCAAACAAAATAATACTTTGTGACACATTAAAATTACATGATATTCAAATTTTGTTTTTTAATTTAATATATAAAATCTCATTACAGATCAGCATTAATAGATGAACATTTGCAATCAGTTTTGATAACAGCAAACACTAAATCTGAACCTCAATTAAGAGAAATGTTATCACCCCTAAAATAGAATTCTATTCTTCTCATAAGTAGACCTGTAGTGCAAAAAAATATATATATATATTACTATTGTTATATTTAGAATTTTACTAATAAAAAAGCTGTGGACATTTGTTTTCTCTCTTGGTATATATGTACCTACATAATATTATCCATTTTTCCTCTTGGCCTACAAGCCTAAAATATTTACTATCTGGCCCTTTATAGAAAAAGTTTGTCAATCTCTACTATAAAGGGAGGAGTGAAGTTTTCTCAGAGCACAGCACAGAGGAACCAGGGCTCGGCTGGTGAGGATGGGAGCCTGGGGCAAGATGAAAGATAGTCGGCATTAGCTATCTTCTGTGGTGGAAATCCCTTTGAGAGTCTGCCAAAAACATAAGGTGGAACTTCTCAACAGAAATGCACAGACGCACAGAATGTTGCAGGACCTCAGCATCTCCCAATCGCCCTACCAGCTCTCGCCGGACCTTTGAGTGTCCAAGAACCCAAGCTAAGAATTTCAAAGGGGAAGGAAGGAAGGAAGGGAGGGAGAAAGGGAGGGAGGAAGGAAGGAAGGAAGAAAGAAGGGAGGAGGGGGGGGGAGGGAGGGAGGAAGGATGAAGGAAGGGAAAAGGGAAGGAGGGAGAAAGAAAGAGAGAGAGAAATCAAGGTGGAAACCTCTACGAACAGCAAAGGTGTGGATGACTGAGTCTCCTTTGGTGTGAACTCTCTCCCCTCTCACTCTGAGCACATTTCCCCAACCCAAATGAAATGGAAGGAATAATTAGGTGAGGCAGGGAGTGGTGTGTTGAGGCCCAGGAGTGGACATCGGAATTCCTCCATAAAGGGTTGCGAAGGGGGGTAGGCAGGAGGGTTGCTGAGAACCAGGCCTGAGGAGGCCATAGCTGAACGGCTGCAGGAAGCCACGAGCAGCCTCACCCATACTATTCCTGAAACCCAAGCTCCTAGAGTATGTTGGCTGTAACAACCTCGTGTCCATGCAGCCCGGGGGCAGTGCTATGCCCTGGCTCACCACCCTCAGATCCCCCAAGGCTGAGCTGACACCCATCCTCCAGATGGGAAGGTTGGCAGCCCAAACCAGAGAGCAGCAGACCCAGCTGAAGGTGACCCTGCCCATGGACCCCAGGCTGAGGAGTTCCCAAGCACACATGAGCTTGGACATGATCCCAGCCAACAACCACGTCATCATTTCTGACGCCCTTTGCAGTGTGGAGCTTGGAGGCAAACAGGCTGAGTCCAAACATCCTGAGAGACTTGTCTACATAATGGGGGTCAGGAGCATGTCCACTTCATCTCTAGCCCCACGACTGGGAGGTATTTGTGGGAAATAAAGTGGAATGGCATCTGAGCATCTTCAAGGATCCATCAAGAGGTAAAGAGAGGGTCCTCTTATCTTCAGAGCTGGGATCCTGCACTGTCAGCCTGAGAGAGAAAGTGTCTTTCAGTGCCAGCTGTGTCCCTGGGTTTCGACTTATGTCTTGGGGGGATTTTCCTAGATCAGGAGTGGGGAGCCTTTCACTGTGCCACTGCACCAGCAGGAGATCCCGCATTGAGACATTCACCAAGATCTTGCCTCTGAGCCTGTGTCCTCTCCTGCCTGAAACCTCAGCAGAGAGGAGCAAATGTGCTGTCTTAGAATCTGTCCCCTTTGGGATTCGAATATTAAGACTCCTCCAGTGTTCCCTGGAAAAGACAAATCAGACCTCTGCCCACAAAGAGAAACACAGGAGAAAAGTACTTGCTTGGAAGGACACAGAAGAAGCAACTTTGGTTACCTCGGAGAGGGCAACTGGCTGCCTGGGGGACACAGGGGAAAGGACCTCATGGATCGTCTACCTTTGTACCTTTTGATTTGTGTATCATATTCAAGTAGTATCTATTTTTTTAAAGTGTTTGAAAAACAAAAATTAATTCAAAGTCAATAAAATAAAATATTTTGGGGTAAAATCTGGCTCAGCTAATTTTAAAAATGTTTTGGAAAACCAAAATATAGGAATCGGTGTTAACTTAAGAAAGGTGTTAGGTGATAAGATAACCACTGACTCTTGATAACCGTTTTTTGCTGATAATGTCGGGGTGGTTTCTGCACCTCTTGCCTTGCTCTGAGTCATCAGGTAGACTGCAAGCTTCCTGAGAGAAGAGAACACGTCTTTTGTACCTCTCATGTGACCTAGCCCAGTTTCTTGAAGAGAGACGTATTAAGAAATACTAGATTCCTTTTTACAATGTTATAAACCAATGTTACTGCAATAAACAAAAATTAAAATATAAAAAAAAAGAAATACTAGATTCCATTCCAAAGTAAATATTAAAATATAAATAAATATGCACTCGAGTGTCTCCTTTGTGTAGGGGGGTGGGGACAGGGGGCCTTCCCTTCTCTTTCATTTCTGTTTCTCCCAGCCTAGAGTTCTCTTTTCTTTTAGTATTAATGGTAAGATCTAATTTTCAATAAGGGCCATCAATGATGCCTGGAGATGAAATGGCCAGAGTCACTCAATAGTGATTTGTCTTCTTGTCCTCCAAAAACAAATCCAGGGCTTGAGTTCAAGCCCATGGTCCTATCCCCACCCATCAGAGCAGTGAGCTACCACGAGGCCATAGCTCTCTGCATGCTTTTATTTGGATATTTTTTTTTACAGAAGAAACGTGTTTCTCATGCAGCAATCTTAAATGCAACTGGGCTCCATTTCTTGGCTTTGAGATAATGAAAAATTAATTACCATACTTTACAAGTAATAGTTTCCACTCACAGCACTCGCTTAGAAGTAAATATATCATAAATAGTTACTATTTTACCAATGGCTGGTGGATTGGGCAGCCTGTCGTCCATAAATCCTTTTTCAACAGACATGTTATTTCTTCTGGGGAACAAACAGATTTGTTTTAGATCAGAGAGTCAACTGACAGATGGCCTTTGTAAAAACACAACATTTGTATAAATAAATTATAGTTTTACTATGGTATTCTGTTTTTGTGGATTTGGAAAATCAATGCCTCCATTCTCTAGAATGGGTCTAAATGGTAAAGAGCAATTTTGTTTAGGTGTGAGGCCTCATGGCACAGATCTCCCAACGCAGATGCTAAGGTCCAGGCTCTCTAGATGTGTGCTGCCACTTCCCATTACAACTGTGGCAAAAAGCTCTGCCTGGAAGTAACGGGAGGATCTCCAGAGAGCTCTGCACCAAGCAGAGCAAGATACCTACTGGCACACTCCCCTTCGCTCCAGGTTCTGCTTCCATTAAATTTAATGATACCTCGTGCCTTGTTGTCCTGATCACAACTTTGCATAATTGAGGCTGACAATGCATTTCTCTTAAAAACCCGAAACATTTTCTTTTCCTTTACAATATAGTTCATCGGTTAAATGCTAAACATTTGGTAGATTTCTTTAAAATCCAAACCAGCCTTCAACTCTGAACCTACCGCAGTCTCAGTCACTACCCATCCAATAATGTACACACAGGTGACACACACGTCAAATATTTATTTATTCATCTAGAGATGTATATACATAGATATGCATCTATACACGCACGTACCCACTCATGTAAATCCCCTTTTCCAGAACCAAAGGGTCAGGACTTAGTATCCAAAAGGATGCATTTTGTTGTTATTTTTAAGAACCAGGGCTAGTAAAATGTTTCTTTTGTTAGGAGACGAAGATGTTCATTTTAGTCAGAGATACTAGGAATGGGCTTTGTTGGCATAATGATTGCCTATGTGTCCTTTTAAGGACATTATTCCCTTCCATAAGTGATTAAGATCCTAAAGCCACCAGTTCTGATCAAGGAAATAAATGTTTAACATTAATAATTTTCACCATTTAAAATATAACAGGACAGACTTTGCACATTTCTAGCTAATAAAAATTTTTAAAGTCCGATTGCCTAGTATTTTCCACACTATGCACTACATTTAGAAGCTGTATTTACTTCTCCGAATAGTGGGGTACTGCTTAGCTGGGTGCCTTGTCTGTGTTCGTAACCTCAGGCCCTCATGTTGCTATTTAGAGTCATGCCAGTTGGTGCCTTGAAGGGATTAATACAGCGTCTAGAATTGCCTAACTTATATTCAAAGAAGAGCTTAAGCCAATGATTTCCATCTGTTTTTTATGACACTCCCAGGGACTCTCAGGTTACTTCAAAGGAGATCAGAAATTCTCAAATGAAATTAATCTGGATATATAAATCTCATACACACATACTTATGTCAGATATAAATATATACCTACATGACATACTCCTTCTGGAAGTGGCAAGGGTCAGGAAATTAATAGCGTAACTGCATACCAAGATCTCAGAAGGGTAAAATGATCACAAATTATAATAGGTGTCATAAATTAGATTAGAACTAATCATGGAAAATAAAAGCCCACTCAATTCACACAACATCATAAATTTGGATCATAAGAAAGTAAAAAGGTTTGGGGGGGCAAAATCGATGAAGCTATTTTTAAAATAGATAATTTTGTGGATGAATTACTTGTAGACTCAATAGAATATGAATCTAGTTGCATGGCTGATTTTTTTTATCTCTAAATCACACTACATGCCTGTCTCTAAGTGGAGAAGCAGTTCATCTTGCATCTCAATAAAATATTTACTAGACATCCTTGTTGCTAACAGAGTCAACTTACAATCAATACATTTATTCATATTACACACACATACAGGTCAAAGGTTAAGAAAATACTTTCAGTGCCATGGTAATCCACCAAACCTCCTGTAATTAGGCTTTTCGATGACTTCTTGAGGATATGTATTGGGAATGATCCAAGGGACTTTCCATCACGTGACCAATCGCAAAATTCCTTTGCTTAAAGCAAATGCACACAACCCTACTGCCAGATTAAGGCAGGGATTAAAAGCATGAATCTGCCACTTCCTACCTCTGTAACTGTGGGCAAGTGTCTCATTCACTCTGCCTCAGTTTCCCCATCTGTAAAAAGAAGAAAATAGTGCCCACCCCATAGAGCTCTTGTGAGGGTTAAATGAGTTAGTAAAGGTAACTCGCAGTACACACATAAGCATTCAATACGTGTAAACTCTTATTATCTCTATTTATTACTTACCTTGCCAGGGGTTCCCTGAGCTGGAGGCCACTGCAGAACTCAAGATCACTGATGAACTTATAATCATGTTGACTATTTTAAATGTACTTTAACTACACAATATTATCTGTGTGAAATTTTTGTGCACGTGTTAAATGTTCAATATTAAGTATATATGATTTAACTAGATCTGCATATTAGGTGGCATATTTGTTCCGTATACATCCTAAGAAGTTTGGAGTTGGTGGAACTGCGTTAGGCTATGTATCTGGAAATGCACTGGAGTCTCTGCCACTAATTATCTGTGTGATCTTGGCTGAGCCACTTCACCCACCTGAATACCAGATTTCTTCCCATAACATAAAGGGTTTGACCAGGTGAACTCTATGATCCCTTCTAGTCTAAGAACAAGAGAATTACAAAGCTGACATTCCCTCAGATTCTCTGAGTCACGAGTGTATCATGTATTGGAAGAAACCAACCAGTAGGATATGGGAGAATCTCTTAGATCCAGCCTTTCTCAGGATAGCACATAACAAAATGCTAGGATGAAATGAGTTACATGAAAGGCACATAAAAATGACCACACGTACCATTTTTATTGGGAAGTTACAGGGAGAATGTGAATCTAATACATATTGATGAATTACTCAACTATATCTCAGTCAGCCGGGCTGAGCGGGTCCCAGGGTAGGAACATTCTTCAAGCACTCCCAGAAGCCCCCTGAACCCTCTTGAATGTTGGCCTGGAGGTTATTTCTGATCAAGAATGGACACCAGAAATCTATATAAGAAGGGAGATAGGCACTTCCTCTAGGAAGGGGAAATCGAAACCATTATGAGATGCCCCAGGGGGTCATTTAAAACCCTTTAAATATATGTCTCAGGAAAAGAGGACTTTATCCCAACTAGATTTCTGACCTGGAGAGTACCTTCAAAGACAAAGAACAGTGAGGTCATACATAGAGGGTAAAAGGAAGAAGAGTGGAGGAAGTCCCAATAAACCGAGACCTTTGGGTCCAGGAGAGTTTGAGAAGCCACATGAGATTTAAACAGAGAGAGAGTTATTTATACCTTTATGATACATGCATGATATTTTAGAAAGTTGATTGATTTGTCAGCAAAATATTTGTTTAAAAAGCACATGATCTAAAGCTCTATGTACTAATTCCAGCAATAGCCCTGACTAGTATAAATCCAGAGGGCAGAGGGCATTTTGGTTCTTCCCACTCACTGGAAGCTCTGTCACCCAAAGGTTCCCCATTGCCTAAACATTTACAAGTTTACAGGGACAAATATACACAATACTACCAAGTGGGAAAGACTTTGAAAAGCATCCATTCCACCAATACCAGAGAATTCTGTTTTCCTCACAGTTTCTCATTTCAGAAGAGATCAAAATTTTGCCTCTCACAATCCTTTGATTCATCATGGAGAAATCGGAGGAATTATGAATGGCCCATAGCAAGTTAGCATTTCCCACTGAAATAAACAAATTCTTTTGACACAACCCCCTCCCTCAGCCATGGAGCCCTGGCCAACATCTCGAGTTACAAAGGACAGTATTGGCTTCCAGTAAGAACAGAACAACTCCTAATCCCATTATCACACCTGATTTTGTCTACTACAACCCCATAAAAATATATTTTCTAGAAACTAATAAAAATTGGTCCTTAATAGACTCGTGCTAATCTTAATACTCGCTGCGATATTACAAATTAACACACTATAAAACAACCAAATTAAAGATCATGTCCATGCATACAGTCTTACCCACCAAAGCATACATTTGCTACTCCACATATTACAGAACGCTGGGTTCTAAATCGATCTTAATTTATAAAAAGCCCAGGGGCGTGGGTATAAATTCTCAGTTCTTGTAGCTGTGGCCACCCTACCTATGCTACTTTCCCAGTGGTGGACACAAACGTTAATGCATTTGTTATTATGACCATCGAAGGTGGCATTTTTCGCTTTCACCTTCTAAGAATTTCTCCAGAATTGCCCGATGAACGCCCACGCCGCCTTCTTTCACCAAAGGGGGGTCCTGCTAACAGAAGACACAGGATCGTGACCACAGCCTCTGCCCTCAGCTCTGGGGAAAGCCTCATCTTAGCAAGTGGCCCAAGGCGCATCCAGCAGATCCGCCAACGACGAGGAGGCCGCGCGGCTTCATCTTTAGTGCTCCTGAAGGACAATAGCTCATCGAGCCCCACCGAAAGCCCCGGACCCATCGCGGAGCCTGGGCTGGCGGGGGATGAGGCTGAGCGACTCCTCCTAGAGGTGGTTATGTGGAGAAGGAGCAATCCCTTCTCCCTCCTCCTCCTCCCCCCGCTAGTATCCGCGGCCCGGAGAACTGCCGCTTGCCGCCATTGACACGCACAGATAGAACCCAAAGAAAGGCAAAGAGTCCTCCTGCCCGGCACCGGCGCCGCGCGGGCCGAACCTGCGCCCGGGAGTGGCGCGCAGAGGGCACGGGCGCCCGGAGCAGGCGGCGCAGCACCAGGTGAGCCCGCCATGGCGATGGCATTATTGTTCAGGGGCTTCGGGGTCTGGAAACAAAACGCGCCGCTGGGTTAGCGCAGGGGCCGGAGAGAACCGCCTGCCTCTTCCCGCCACCCAGCCCCTGCGGGCGCACCTCGAATAGTCGACCCTCCCCGCAAAAAAAAAAAAAAAAAGAAAAATTAAGAAATCAAGCTGCCCAACTTGCTTCCTCGGGAAATAAAGGAGGGGGAGGGGATTGCTAAAGAAGCGGTAAAATTCCTGCGGCCGGCGAGGAGCCAGGGGCATCTTGGGCGATGAGGAAGGGAGGTGGAGGGATGCCGGGTCCAGCAGCGGGCCCCGGGCGAGGCTGGACACGGAGGGAGCGGAGGGCTCCTGGGGATGCGGAGTTTGGGGCGCAGAAGAAGGAGGAGGGAGGCGCCCGGCCGCTGAGGGGGGATGGTCCGGGGGCGGTGGGCTGCGCAGGGGCCGAGGGATCCCGCGCAGGGCCGATCGGGGGCCTCCGAGGGTGCCCGCCCGAGTTGGGCGCCGGCTGCTCCAAGCTGACAATGGAAGGGGCGCGGAGGCGCCGGACGGAGGAAAGAGACCTGGTCCGGGGTCGGGCCGCGCCAGGGAAGGTCAGGCTGCGGACGCGGGGCGGCGGGGACGAGGACGGGGGGCTGCTGCGCGGCCAGCCGGGCGCCGCGGGCGGCCGTGAGCCCCGGGCGGGCGCGGAGGAGGGCTCGGAGCCGGGCACTCCCCTCCGGTTCCCTTTCCGGGGCGCCCGGTGCCGACGCGCGCAGCGCTTTCCCCGGGAAATGGCGGCCCCTCCGCGGCTCGCTTGGGCAGTCCCGGGTTCCCGCTTTGCGCGGGAAAAATAATAATAAGGAAAGGGGGAATAAAAGTAAAGTGGCTGCGACGCAGGAAAGGGTTGCGCCGGGCGCCAGACGCTGTGCGAATCGCGTGAGGGGCGCGGCGGCCAGGGACCTACCCTGCCTCCCCGGGCTCCCAGCCTCGCCCGCCTCCTAAATCGCGCCCGTGAGTGTCTTTCCCCGCCTTTCCTCGTGGGGGCGCTCTCCGCTCCTGCCCTCTTTGTTCCACACAACAATGGCCAAAAGGGCATTAAAGCCTGCGAAGGGCCACATGCGCCTTCTTGCAGCAGAGTCCAGGCTTTGATTGTTCCTGGTGGGAAATGGGCCACTGCGGGCTTGATTTAGGCCCGGTCACTGCTGGGGTTTATTGGCAACTGGCCCAAGTGAGTGAAGGGCTGAAAGGGGCGAGAAGAAATGGGCTGAGAAACCAAAGCGCGGGTCCATGGGTGTTTGGGCGGGGAGGGTGCAGTGGGAACCAGGGCCCCACGCCCTGATGGTCCAGGCAGCTTTGGTATTCCAACAGCGCTGGTGAACTGACAAGCAGTCCAGCCTCTGACCAGCTCAGAGGAATTCAAACCAGGGCTGAGGTCTAAGCCCCCAGACCTCAGGAGCACATTCCCCTAGGGGCAATCAATACACCATGGCGAAAGGTTTCCTCACTTTCCTCGTTTGTGTTTGTGTCGAAATACAATTGGACCCTCACTGGGCTGCGCAGTTGCTGTTGAAACGGTTCAATAGGTGAGAGAAAAAGAAACATTAAGAGCAACAATGTGTCTTCGTTTATGTTGTTTCTTATTTAGGACAGTTCCTTTGTGAAACACAAACTAAGCTACACCTAATTCTCGATGCGTTCATCTTTAACTGAAAGTTGTCTCTTACTCCTTTGGAAAACTCTTCTTATTTTCAAATAAATGTTCAGAGCGCCAAAATTTGGAACCACGCTCATGGATTTTTAGAAATGCTGTAGCCCAAGATTATCATATAAATAAATATAGGCACCGCCTGGAGGAAAAGCTTATCTTGAATCGCATAATTCACACGTTTAAAACCTCTCTTTCCTGTATTCTAATTTCCTTTAAAAATATGCCCAGTTCTCCACTCGTTTTGCCTACCCTGCCACAGTTTCTCCTCACCTGGATTCGTTAATTGCCATGCTTTAGACATTATTAATGGTTTCTTCTATTTCAAAACTCTATAAAAGAATTTACCTCCTTGGATCCAGAATGTTCCAAAGATTCTGACCTTACTCCCTCACTATTCCTTCTCTGTCTAGTTCCCAGGAATTGTGAGGCACCTCTGGTCTGCTGTTTCCCAGTGGGTGAGACACCCTGCTAGCTATTGTCTGAGACAACCAGGTCTGTTTTCACTGCCTCCTGCCAGCAAAGCAGGAGGGAATTCTGTCTTAGGCAACTTGAAATGAAAGATGTCTGTAATTTGTTCCAGGGGAGGGCTGTGCAAAAATTCAACCAACTTTCTTTTTTTCAATTTTTTTAATTTTTTTATTGAGGTAACTGTGGTTTATAACATCATATAAATTTCAGATGTACATCATTATGTTTCGACTTCTATAGAGACTACATTGTGTTCACCACCAAAAGTCTAGTTGCCATTCATCACCGTACAAATGTGCCCCTTTACCCTCCCTCCATCCTCCTTCCCCTCTGGTAACCACCAATCTGTTCTCTGTATCTACCTGTTTGTTTTATCTTCCACATATGAGTGAAATCATACAGTATTTGGCTTTCTCCATCTTTCACTTAGCATAATACCCTCAAGGTCCTTCCATGTTGTCACAAATGGCAAGATTTCATCTTTTTTTAATGGCTGAATAGTATTCCATTGTATATATACCACATCTTCTTTATCTGTTCATCCCTTGATGGGTACTTAGGGTGTTTCTAAGTCTTGGCTATTGTGAATAATGCTGCAGTGAACATAGGGGTGCATATATCTTTTCAAATTAGTGTTTTCATGTTCTTTGGATAAATACCCAGAGTGGAATAGCTGGATCATACAGTATTTCTATTTTTGATTTTTTTGAGGAATCTCCATACTGTTTTCCAAAGTGGCTGCATAAGTTTGCATTCCTACCAACAGTGTATGAATGTTCCCCTTTCTCCATAGCCTCTCTAATACTTGTTATTTCTTGTCTTTTTTTTTTTTTTTTGAGGAAGATTAGCCCTGAGCTAACATCTGTTGCCAATCGTCTTTTTTGCTGAGGAAGATTTGCCCTGGGCTAACATGCATGCCCATCTTCCTCTACTTTATATGGGACGCCACCACAGCATGGCTTGATAAGCAGTGCATAGGTCGGCAAGGGGGATCCCAACTCTCGAACCCCCGGCTGCCAAAGTGGAGTGCGTGAACTTAACCAGTACGCCAACGGGCGGCCCCTTCTTTTCTTTTTAATAATAGCCATTTTGACGGATGTGAGGTGATATCTCATTGTGGTTTTGATTTGCATTTCCCTGATAATCAGTGATGTTGAACATCTTTTCATGTGCCTGTTGGCCATCTGTATATCATCTTTGGAAAAATGTCTGTTCATATCCTCTGCCGAATTTTATTTTGTGTGTGTGTGAGGAAGATCAGCCCTAAGCTAACATCCGTTGCCAATCCTCCTCTTTTTGCTGAGGAAGATTGGCCCTGGGCCAACATCCATGCCCATCTTCCTCCACTTCATGTGTGGGACGCCTGCCACAGCATGGCTTGACAAGTGGTGGTCGCCCCGGGATCCGAACTTGCAAACCCTGGGCCGCCCAAGCGGAGTGCGCACATCTAACCACTACGCCACTGGGCTTTTACAATCTTAAGAAATAACCTCAAAGTTAGATGCAATCTTGGTAAATGCTTTGGAAAAGTGAGTATTGCAGAGAGATGAGCAAAGACCTTATGGTTAGAGACCATTCAACACCATTGAACAACAACTATTAAACACCTCCAGATGGGGAAAGGAATGCAAATATGAGGAAGTCATGGGCCCTGCTCTCGGAGCGCTTACAGCCCCAAGCCTAGGAGATAAAATATATATGCAGGTAAAACAAAGTAAAAAGTGAGTAATATTGGCAAGCTAGTGGGAAAACGGATACTTTTCTATACTGCTGACAGGTGTGTAAATTGGTATAGTCAATTTGGAGGGCAGTTTGGCACTGTTAAAATTAATAATGTGCACATTCTGTGACCCAGCAATTCTGTTTCTTGGTGTGTATCCTAGGGAAGCAGCACACAAGTGCACAGATTATGTAACTCCCTTCCGTTGCAGAGATTTGGTAGTTCTGAAGTTGAAAACATCAAATGGCCATCAACAGAGAATGGCTAAGTAAACTCTGGCACATCTGTCTTCTGGAAAATTAGGCAGCAGTTAAAAAAGAATGCAGTCTATATATATTGAGACAGAAAGGTCTCCAAGACATATTATTAATGAAAAAAGCAAATTGCAGAACAATCATACTGTATAGTGCCATTTATGTATAAACAAAATAAAACTATGCATTTCTATAAGTAAAAATGCATACATGAATGGATAGGAAAGGTGTACAACAAGACACCCATTAGAAGACAAGAATTGGAGGAATTGTCAAGGAGGAGTTTAGTCATATCATTAGTCATACCCATCCATAACCATTGTTATATTATTTGAAATTTTACAATTTGAATTAACTAACATATTGCTTGGCTAACTAAATGCAATTAACAATTTAAAAGTGATTGATAATGTGTAATAAAAGCCACAAATAACATGCTACAACAATTTTTAAAAGGACAAGAGAATTCTAGGCTGGGAGGGAGGGATTGGGCCAGGCTTCATAGAGAATGCAGTAGGATTTGAAGGGAGAAGGGGAAAAGGGACGAGGCAGGTAGAGGAAGCCTGGTGCTCCAGGTAGCTCCTCCCGTTTCTTCGACAGGATTATGTCAATTCCCTTGCAAGGCTGAGTCCTGGCCTGCCCCGCCAAGGTTCAGGTTGAGGAGTAAACTCAATGAACAGTTCACAATCTCTTCCATCTCTATGATTCTATGAATACTTTAAATTAGACTTAAAAGAAAAAAATGAGCTAGGAGAGAATATGAGTTCTAACAATGGTATTGGAAGGCGGTATTTTAAAAAGGAATGTAGTGTAAACTTGAGGCTGGTGGATTTTTTCCTCCTGGATGCACATTGGGAGCTATATTGGGAATTAGGCTGGAGGGAAAGATAAGTGTTGAGAAGAAAATTCGTTTCCCAAAAAAATCACACAGGGAACCCCAAACTGCTTTTGAGACAAATAGTTAAGGCTGGTTTCTTTTATTCATTCACTCATTTAAGGAATATTTACTGAATGTCAATTGTATATATAACACTATGCTAGGTGCCACGGGAGATGAAACATGCAACAGAGCATAGGAAAAACAACCCCAGACAGGGGTTCTTGAAGTGGGGGTAAGGAGGCTAGCTCTAGGTCTGGTCTCACACAGACTGTGTGGCCATGGACCAGTCGTTTAATGACCACTGCCCCTCCCATGCCACACCTTTTATTGTGACCACAATTAGGAGGGGAGACTAAATGATTATTACTTAAGTCCCTTTCAGTCTAAGATTATGATTTTGTGAAATTGTATGATTCTAACATCACAATGATTGTGAATTCTCAGGCAGATGGAATTTGGGAAATACGGGATTAGACTAGGAGGGGCCCAAAAGTGCCCAGCCTTGGGAAAAACAAAAGTATTTGCTGTTGTGAAGGTTCTCAGTGGATTACGTGGCTCTCAGAGTTTTCTCAGGGTTAAAATTTCATTACCACCCCTTTGCACCAGCTCCTAAGATCAATGAGGGAAATAGAAAGATGTTGCTGAGTTTTAAGCTTCACGTTATCATACACACAACATCAAGCGCTATAGTATTGTAGTACAGTTATGCACCACATAACGACATTTCGGTCAATGACTGATCACATATATGACGGTGGTCCCGTAAGATTAGTACCACATAGCCTAGGTGTGTAGGAGGCCATACCATCTAGGTTTGTGTAAGTTCACTCTGTGATGTTCACACAATGATGAAATTGCCTAATGATGCATTTCTCAGAACGTACAAGTGACACATGACTGTAGTTGCTTTTGAAATGGAGGGACAATGTTAGCCTGCATCCTGTGAAAATAATTCTCCAAAACTGTTTCCTTTGTGGAAATAAGTCATAATAGCTAATATTTACTAAATGCCTACTACCTGCCAGGTACTGTTCCAAGCACTTTATATGTATTAACTCACTTAATTCTTACAATAGCCCTATAGGTAGGTACTGTTATTACACCCATTTTATAGAAAAGAAAAGAGAGGTTAAGAACAAGCCCAAGGTCACACAACTGGTGGGTGGTAGCGTTAGGGCTCCAGCCCAGGCAACCTCACTTCACAGCCGTATATCCTTACATCCATGTAAAAACAAGGAGCTGCTAACATTCCAATGATTCTCAGATTATGTTCATTTTAATATTAATATATGCAAATTTTTATTTTAAAACTCCTTATTTGCATCACTATTTTATCTATGTCAAATGAAAGATAAAGAGCATCAGATTGAGCCACATAACACTGTACTTTAAACTGTCTTGTCAGAAGTATTAAATAAGATAAATTTGGTGGTTTCTCTGAAGCCCTTACTGTTCATTTATCCATCTCGCCATCCATCATACTTTGCCCGATTTATTTGACTGGCATTGCCAATTTGGACTTAGAATAGAGTGAGTAATTCAAATCAAAATTCTCATGCTTTGACAGAAATGTGTGTGGAAATATGCGTAGGACCACCAGCCTCGGTATGGGGATATTTACTTCAGTTGACTCTGTGATGTCAGAAGAATTAGCTACAGCGACCATATTGTTTACAGTGACCCAATTGTGACATGTGGTCTGACCAAAGATTTGGGGGTTGTTTCTGGATATGAGAGGCAGTCCTGATGATATAGTTTAGATGCCTAAATTTGGGGTGTTTCCATGACAACAGACCAAAAATATAAACAAAATAAAATCCAACTTACCCTGGAAAGCCCAGGCCCTGTGTTTACTGCCCTGGCACTACTAATGGTATATACACAGAATTATGTAACTTGTATTTTGTGCTGCCTTCACTGTTCAATAAAACCATTAAAATTAAATAGTGGTGGTAGACTATGAAAAGGTAGATTCCAGTAGCTTATACATTACACAACATAAACTTTTAGATCAGTTGATAATTCACTGGGTTCCCCACCAGAGTGCTAAACTTCCAAATTGATGAGTCTTCCAGAATTTCAGTGAGGTGGTAATCAACTCAAGTGTTGCCCCCTTACTACTAAACTGGATTTTCACCTCAGCTGTAATTTAGTAAACAGCTTAGATCATTGTTTTGGGGTGGAGAAGAAGCAGCCCCGCAAACAAAGTAAAGCAGATTTTTTTCAGGTCCAGTTTTTCTTTTCTGTGGTTATCACAGGCAAGGGAATAGTGACTTCAAAGGAAAGATCACCTAGATGTGACTTAATTCTACCCAATGGTTCCATCTCTATGAATGTAAGTAACAGAGGGGGGTCAGAATGAGTGACATTTTGAGCATCTTGGTAGAATAGTAGCATGTTTCAGGTTAGAAAGGACCTCAGGTGTCCACTGGTGCAATGGTTCTCAGATGGAGCTCCACGGAGCCCAGAGTTCCTCGGAGGCCCAAGGCGGGAAAGGTGGGGACCAAGCCATCGAGGTTCCCAGGCACCTCCCCACTCCAACCAGCACAGCTCCCCTTCCTTCCATCGTTTGATGTATTAGAGCTCCTGAAAGGTTTTGTTTGAGCAAAGGAGATTCTGCGAAGTCAGCTGACTTGCCTAAGGGCCACAGCTGATCAGTGCAGAACTGGAGCGCCCACACACTCCCTCTGTCCACTGCACCTTCTGTCCCACCACCATGATGCCCCCTAGAGGTCTAGCTGGTTCTACCCACAGAGGGAACGGCACTCTATGGCTGGTGGTCGCCCTGACCTGGTGCAGCTGATACAACAGGCCAGGGCCCAGGGGCTATGGGGGACCCACACAGCCTCGACCAGGGAGCTATGGTGCATGTCACCAGCAGAGAGCACTGCAACTGAAGCCACAGCCCCCCAGCCACTTGTCCTCACAGTACAACCCCTGCCTGAGGACTGACAGTAAGGAAAACAGGGTAGGGAGGAGCGGGCAGGGGGAGGGATGGAGGAAGAGGGGTTCCCGGGCAGCTGCCTCTGCTTAGAACACAATCTCTTCTAGCTTTGAGAGCCCACAACTTGTCCCACCTATGTACTCAGTTGCCCAGCAGTCATGGGTGTCTCTGGAAGCCCCTGGTGAGTCAGGCAGCACCAGGGGCTGCAGCCCACCTGCCGTCTCGTACTGGTACACTCATTCCCACCCCCAAAGGGAGCTCCCCCATCCCCTCACTCCCACCTAACAAGCTTGTCTTGACTCAGACAAAGCCAGTCCCCTGCTCAGAGAGGCAAGACAGGCCACTGTGTATAACAATAAACCTCACTACTAATTTGAAACTGTTAGATTTTGAGGAAACAGGACATCTTGCCCACTGTTCCTATTTGTCAATTCCCAAAAAAGCCAAAAGACAAGAGACCAGGCTGGACCCAGTAAAGGGTTTTGTTTTTATTCTGTTTTCAATGAATAAATAGATTCAGGAAGGCAAATGGGTTCATTTTCTTCTGGGATGCATTGCTAACTCAGATTCAAAGAGAACTAAAGTTATTTTTATGCATCCATTTACATCTACTTATATTCATTTCTCATCCAATGAGTACCATAGGTGGCCAAATATATTTATATTCGAAAATAACATATGACTAGTAACAAAGAAATGAAATATATGTGAACGACTTGTACTTTAACCTTAGCTCAAGTTCAACAAAAACAACAAAACGTGTTAAAAGTCACTGTGTGCTGCGGTAGGAGCAGATAGCCTAAGTCCACTCCCTGTCTGCTCCCATCCCGTGCTCTGCTCCTCTCTAGAATGCCGGAGATGGCCACACATTCTCTGCCTCTGAATTATAAAGAATGTGCTGGCAGTTGAGCTTCCCGCTGGATTATTCCAGGACATGACTTGAAATACTTTTTAAAAAGGGAATGATTTGTAATCCAATAGTGTAATTTAAATAATTTGGGTTAATGCTTGGTTCTAACATTCATGGTTGGTTAATTTGGTTAATTTGATCCCCGTGTCATTTTGATGAAATTCCATTTGATATAGCTCTTTACGTTATAAATTGTTAATGTGCTTTAACATGTATGATGGTAAAATTATTGACTATTGTCATTCACTTAAAGGTGGCCTTGGAAGAAAATGGTTTGGAAAGTATTACTTGTGCAATAATGATTTGCCCTTGGAGTTCATAAATGGAAGTGTAATAAAGCAAGTGATTTAGCTAATAGTACTGAAAATGGTTTTTACAGCTACAAAATAATACTAACAAACTATCATTATTTTAATACAGCACTTAGAGTAACACACCAAAATATATTAGAATTCTGTTAGGTGTGAGACTAAGAGATTTTTTTATGCCTTTAAAAATATATTTCTACACATAGTTAATATATTTGTATTGAATTCCCTTATGTCCTACCTAGTTTTATTTCATCTCATTTTATTTTCCCAAAGGATCGTTTTGAACTGACAGAGTAAAGATGCTTCATTGCAGTGTCTACTTCATTGTTTCATAAATATTTACAATATAAAATATTCTGAAGCACAGTACTACAGGTTAGGGAAATATCATGGGGACTAAAAATGAATAAAGTGAATAAATTTCAGCAATTTTAAAACAGTCCACAAATCCATTAGGGGATGATGTTATGAATTTCATGTTCATATTTCAGAAAACAGTATTTAGAGTTTTTTTTAATTCATTTCCATTATTACAAAGCTATAAGACCTCTTATTTCTAGATTTAAAATAAGGTATCTATGAAAGCATTTTGATTTGTATACTTTGGAAGAGAATGCTCTCAAATGAGTGCTTTAAAGTAAGCTGTCTTGTAATTCCAGATCCTTTGTCAGTGTTCATCGGCCCAGCCAGACCTCACCTGTGACACACTGGCCTATAATCATTGCTCCAGCTCCAATGACTGACTGCTCTGTCTTTTTAAAAGCCACTTTGCAGAAGCTTGACTGCAGAAAAATGGTCATTTAACTCAGGATTGCTGGTGGCTTCTAACGGACCATCTTGCTGTTGGCTAGAGTTTTACCATGTTCCTCATCATTTTACATATAATAAAAATGTCAAGTTGTTTGAGGCATAAAACAATGGTTTACTCTTTACCAGATCTTTATGCTTGACAAAGAACTTATTTGAATTAAAAGAAAATTGTGGTCTAAAGAAACCAGAATCTTTTGTCTTTTCATGAAGGCTGTCAGTGAATTAAGTAAAGTTTGCTGTTTCTCACCAAAAGGAATTCATTCAATAAGAGCAAATGCTTAGGATTTTTCCTTTCTTTCCTCTCCTTCCTTCTGGGATTACAGTATAATTTTAAATATTGTTTATAGGAATCCCATAGGCTACAATCAGGCAAATACAGACACACTGAATTTGATTCTGTTATATTAATGAGTCCTATGTAATCTCTTGGTACAAAATTTTATACTCTTCAATTATCTCAAGACCAGTTGGTTTCTAATGGCTCACCTGGTGGTGAAAGTGATCTAAATTTTTCAATATGACGTTTATCACTCAATTATAAAACCGTTGAGCTTTTTCTCCTCACCAGCACACTCATTTCTAGGCTAATTCCCAAATGATGTTTGTTAAGATGTGAAATTAAAATGACATTTTCAGTTTGCAGTTCAAAATGACGGACTCTGAGCCCGTGTGCTCCTTCTCTAGAGCCCACGGAAATCAGGGTCAAGAAGTACAAAGAAAATCAACACTTCACAGCAAAGAGGCAGGGGCTGGTGTTGGTCCTCAGCAGACGGGAGATTTCAACAAATTGCTGCAGACTGAAAGTCCATAGGACCACGAGGACAGCGTCACAGGGAAAGCCTCAGATAAGAATAAAAGCAGGAGGGAGCTGCCCTGGAGGTGGGCAGGTGAGAAATGCGGAGTCATTGAAGTCTGTCTCCAGAACAGCCAGGTGAATGGCCTCTCTCCCTCCCCTACTTCTAGTAGAGTTTCTGGCAACCTGGCATTTATCCTCCAAACTAACAGTCTGAAGTTTCCTCTCTAAAGAACTCGAATAACCTCAGGGCAGATCTAGAATTTCTAGGATGGGTATGCCTCCACAAAATAAAGCTCCCTCATTCTGCTATTAGGGGGCTCTCAGTTCCTAACTGGGCACTCTAAGGTGATGCCTGCTAATTGGCAAGACCTACATACGCACCCAGAAGTCCCAAACAGGAACCAGGTCTACCAAACCATAGTGGAGGAAAACTTCCACTATCTGCCTGTAATAATCAACCTTGTCTTTCATTCCTAACTGAATGCGTGACCAAAGATCAGCACACATTTCAGGAAAGCCAACACGAAAGAGAAAGATAAAAATAAATAAATGGGACGACTGACTGGATAAAACAATTTAAGAGAACAGAAGATAATGTAAACACATCCTGGCTAGTTTCAGAGAGATTTAAAGACATGCTGCATTCATAAAAGAACAGGATGCTAGAAAAAAGAAACAGTCACAGAACAAGAAAGAGCTCTTGGAAATTAATAACATGATTACCAAAATTACATATTAACAGGACTGAAAAAAGAGAAGGAAAAGGAGAAGAGCTTGGAGGAGCAATCCAGGAGATCCAACACCAGGTTTACAGGCATCCCAGTACGAGACAAGTAAAGAGAAAAGTGGGAGAAATAGAGACATGGGGGGAAATAATCAAATAATAACAGAAAAAAATTCCTGGAGTTATGAAACACAAGTCCTCAGATTGAACGAACTTATTGTCAAGTGCTGAGCAGGATGAATGGGGTGGGGGAGGACCCACACTAGACACATCCTTGTGAAACTTTAGAACATAAAGATAAAATATAAAAGCTTGGGGGTGGGGGGCACCAAACTTCTCTGTAACACTGGTTGCTAAAAACAATAGATCATTGGCTGCAAAGTGTTGAAGCAAAATGATTTTGATGCTAAAAATTATATACCCCACCAAACAATAATCCAAAGATCATTCAATAAAGACAGTTCCATTTGTGTAAGAAAACAAGGTTTACTTCTCTGTACTGTCTTGGAAGAGTTACATGAGGCAGATACCAAGAAAACAAGGGAGAAAGCCAAGAAAGGAAGTCGTGGGGTCAGGGATGAGCCGGGAAGACAGTCCTGGGACAACCGCTGGGTAAGACGACCGTTCCACACGAGCCCGAGGTCACAGGGCTTCAGGGTAAATGTCTCTGGAAAGAAAGCAGCCCCTGCGAACAGCAGTGTATGTGAGGAGCTGGGTGATTTTTAAGATATAGTAAAGGCACATTTCTCTTTTGTCAACAAGAACAAAGAAAAATACAGTCAATCCCCATTGTTCATGGATTCCATATTTGCAAATTCACCTACTCACTAAAATGTATTTGCAACCCCAAAATCAATACTCATGGTGCTTTTGCGGTCATTCAAGAACATGCCACAGAGCAGCAAAAAAATTGAGCCACCCATTGCGCACCTTCCCAGCTGAGATCAAACGAGGCCACGCTCGGCCTTCCTGTTTCATCTCACACTGTAAACAAGTGTGCTTTTCATGGTCTATTTAGTGCCATGTTCTTCACATTTTTGTGCTTGGTGTTGCTGATTTCACTGTTTAAAATGGCCCCCAAGAGTAGTGCTGAAGTGCTGTCTAGCGTTTCTAAGCACAAGAAGGCTGCCATGTGCCTTCTGGAGAAAATACATGTGTTAGATAAGGTTCGTTCAGGCATAAGTTGAAGTGCTATTTGCTGTGAATTCAATGTTAATGAATCAACAATACATATTAAATAAGGTGTCTTTAAATAGAAACACGCATAAAACAAGTTTGTGTATTGATCCGCTGATGAAAAAGTTGTGACCAGAGCCTCACGGCACCCTAACCCTGTTAACCCGAGAAAGAATATTGACTATTCATGACTCCAGTGTTCCCAGCTACTTTATAGAATAGAATTGTCCATAATTAGTAATGTCAGGGCGGGGGGTAGCTATACAAGAAAGACATGATCCAAATGTGAAGCCAAGCAAAAAGTGGAATGATTTTGAACAACACTTTTTCAGAACAAAGAGAATCCACTTCTTGATATTAAGACATACGGGGCCGGCCCGTGGCTTAGCGGTTAAGTGCACACGCTCCGCTACTGGCGGGCCGGGTTCGGATCCCAGGGGCGCACTGATGCACCACTTCTCCGGCCATGCTAAGGCCGTGACCCACATACAGCAACTAGAAGGATGTGCAACTATGACATACAGCTATCTACTGGGGCTTTGGGGGAAAAAAAGGAGGAGGATTGGCAATAGATGTTAGCTCAGAGCTGGTCTTCCTCAGCAAAAAGAGGAGGATTAGCGTGGATGTTAGCTCAGGGCTGATCTTCCTCACACACACACAAAAAAAAGACATAGGAGTCCTAGTGTTGGCCCACAGAGAAGGAAATGTGGGGCTAGCACCCCACTCGACTCTGAAGGGAACAGTGTTTACAAAGTCTTGATCGTATAAATGCTGCTTATGGGCATTTAATTTTCAAAATAAACCTAGAGACAAAATGAATATCTCACTGTAATTATAGAACAAAATATAAACGTTATGAATCGGGGCAATGGAAAGTAGGGAAGACAGAGGTGGAGATAGGATGATAAAGTAGGGAGGAGAGGACCAGCGACATATTGGGCATGCACGTCCTCATGTTACACACCAATGACTTCAGAGAGAATCCCTAAAGTTAGTGGAGTCAGAAATAGAGATCGAAGTATATTATTTAAAGGTCCCAAGGCAATCGGTGGAGGAAATGGAAATGAAAATATACTGTCAACAATCAGAAAAGGGAGGAGAAAAATAAGTTAAGTTCTCATCCTTTCAAGACAGGCATTGATAGAGACCATCAAAAAGTGAAAATAAATCGAGAAGTAGAAGTATAAACATTAGCGGTTTTGGAGGTAACCACCAGAACTAAAGTTAAAAATTGTTATGTGGAATGGCCTGTGGAAGTGAGTTGGGGGTGGAAAGAGTGGAGTGGGAGACTGTTGCTTTTCGTTTTACACATTTCTTTACCTTTTTGCTTTATTTTACTCTGTGCAAGTTTTTCTTGGATTTAAAGGTATAATGAACTCAAGATTTTAAATAATTCCTTTAACTTTCTTGTTTACCTTGCTTCAAGGTGACCTTGAGCAAGTCATAATTATCTGTTTCAGCTTGTTGGTGGTGGACCCTAACAGAGAAGCTCTCGAACTTTCTCAGTTCACAGAGAATTTAGTGTCTCAGTCATTTTTTCTCAGAGCCCCTAGGCCGGAAGAAATGCCTATCAGTTCCATTTATTAAGGGGTTAGGTCCAAACAACTTAATAAGTATTCATGTCCTAACGATTTAGTAGCTGTTTGAAAAAATATTAACACATGAATTAGAAGAAAAAAAGAATATTTGTATCCCATTCTTAAATAACCACAATGAATTACAAATAGGATGTGTGCACCTATTGGGCACTGCACAATTTCTCAAACCTTAGAATCAGATTGGACACTGCCACTCTCATTTTCTGTTCCACACTGATTTTCACCCAACACCTGCTTTTTTAATCACAGCAACAGCCAAAAACTCAGCTTTGCAAAGATAGGACATCATCAGGAGGAAGATAGTGCAATCCACCGTGAACCACTGGTAGAATCACTGTGAGCTGGTAGTTGTGGGGTCCAACAGAGGTTAAGTATCACTGTATTTCCCTTGAAAGCTTGCTGTGTCGCAGAGTGCCTTGGCACACAGTTTGGGAACCATGTCTCTAGCATCCATTTGAAACTTTATTATGGTCTATCACGCAACTTCATTGGAAAATATTTGAAGACAAGAGCCGTGTATATTTCACAACATCTAATGTAGTTTCTTGTTCAATAATAAATGCTCCATAAATACTGTCTTTCGTTGAATCTATGATGTCATAGATTGCAAGATGCATACTGATTTCTAGAGATAGTAAAATGTAAATAATAAAAAAAAAGAGCATCATAAACTCAATGAAATACAGTAGTTATTTGAAGAGGCTGGTGTGAGTTTATTGCCCGTGTCTGAATCAGTGCTGCAATTTAATATTTACCCTTGTGATATCTGTAAAATCTAACTCATCGGTGTCCTCATGGGCTTAAAACTCCATCACAGAAATAAATCCTAAAACAACAGAGTCCGCATATGCCCTCTTCCCCAGCACACACAAACCAGTTTTGTTCTTCTGACTGCTGTGCTCTCGGAGGTGAAATGGAATGAGCAGACAGCACTGCATTCTCCCCCCTTCTTCACTGAGTTTTGAGTTTTATTGTCCTGTCCCCCACTGTTAACATGCTTAAAATTCTCCCATTCAGTTTGCGAATAATTACAAGACTTATACCTTGGTTATTCTTGGTGTCTCGGATGTGAAAGGACAGCTATATTGCAGATCTAGGTTGTATGTGGTCTGGTTCCCAATTCCTCTTAAGTATCTCACGGGCAGCAGCCTGGAGGATGGGGCCACCTGAGCACGGCCACGTGGCCTCCAGGGGGCACCCACAGAGTGCCTGTAACCGTTCCAAGAGTTTCATCCAACCGTATTCTTTCTTCCAACATGTAAACAAACATATTGCATTACAGTCCTTAAGCTTTGCCTAATTAGAGCAAAATTTGTTTTAGAGCAGAAGGTAAATAAATGTAAACATTTAAGTCTTAGTCTGATGGAAACACATTTCACATTGCAATAGTTCTTTTCTCCTTTGATGAGTGGTCCTACAGAGAGATTCAGATTCACAGGAAGTAGATAAAAACCCCTTTAAGTTTTTAACTCCTGACTTCCCAAGAGTGGATAGAGTCCAGGAAAAGGGTGGCCTGGAAAAGAAGGAAGTTAGGGGTTACAACTTCTCCCAGCTCCAGGCAGAGTCCAGCACAGGCTGGGTGGCAGGAAGACCCTTTGGAAAGCAGGGTCTTCTCTGGAGTGGTCCCAGGAGGCGCAGCACTTCCTTCCATCTGTGGGTTCCAGGTGGCATGACATGTCAGCTCCCATCAGCTTCCTCCCTGCTCTCCTTGGGATCCCTGGATGTGGTCTGAGTCTTACAACGTGCAGGGGCCTCCCAGCCCCTGGGGCCCGGGAGTTAGGTGCCCAGCTGCTTAAACCCAGCACAGTGTCTGAAAAGACGGGTTCCCGAGGCACAAAGAACTCTCCAGCCCTGTTAAAGCACAGGCAACAGTCAATCTCCCACTTAGGCTTCGAATGAAACTGCGTCCCCTGCTCTGTCTAAGGCTCTAACCTAGAGGAAAGTCTGGAACCCAGAGAAAGTCTTGTTACAAAGTGCTATGTTTGAGGTCTTCCCTACATTTTACAGTTTTCAGCTGGTGTGTTTCTCTATTTGATCTAAGCCTGGTTTTCCTTCCTCAGCTAGTTTATCTTCATGAGAGTTTTAGGCATCAATCCCCCAAAGTCACCTGTTTTCCTTCTACTGCCGGTCCTAATTTCCAATTTTTAGGGCAATTTTTGACTCCTCTTGGCTGATATTGGGCAAGTCCCTAGGTGGCTTTGTCCTGCACACCTAGTCATTCCCTGCATGTTTTCGTTTGAGAAAAATGGGGGCGGGGAGCTGAGGGGGTCCTGCCGTTGTGGCATTTGTGCTCTGTGTTCTCTCTGCCAGTGGGAGAGACGGTGACCGTCCAGTACACACAATATCCACAGGGCACGTCCACCCTGTGATGGGCTTTTCTGGTGGTTTCCTTGGCAACCAGACCTACTAATCCTCCCCCTCCCCCCACTTACCAGTAGCTGAAAAAAAGCACACAATTGGCCTAGTGGAGTCACCAATACTAATACACCGCCATGAACCTGCACAGGCTCTTAACTCTTTAGAACTCATTTCTTATAGGGACTAAGCTTCTTTTCCAAAACCATTTGAAAGTGCATTTCACAAAAACTGGAATGTTTAAGACCAGAAGGACCTTCAGGATCTAGTAGTCACCTCCCTGTTTTACAGATGAGGCCCACATGAATGACATGCGGAGCTCACATAGCTGGTTATGTAGAAGTGGAACCACGTCCAGGCTTTCCACTCCGAACCCCAGGCTCTTTCCACTGTACCAGGAGCCACCTGCATTTTGAACACCACCACCAGCCAGCAGACATGAGCCGTGTAGCTCTGTCTGAGCACAGGGGCCGTTTAACATTGCCTTATGTGTCCCTGGCCCCTGGGACAGTGATGACCAACAGCAGGTTCTCCGGACATTTACCGATGCCTGCCCTAAGTTCCCTTAATGTAAATTGATGGTTATAATCCTCATGTGCAGTTACGTGCTCCCTCCAAGAGAGATATCTGTGAGTGGATTTATGAGACTTAGCAGCCTTGGGCAGCAGAAGCACGGAAAATATGAAAGTTCTAAAAACGGTGGTATTGTCTTATCCCTGTGCCTTATGCTCAAAGAGATGATGTTTGAAGGCTGTTTGCTCATCATTGCTTATACTTAACTTTGATGAATACTTATATCTTTTGGTGGCAAAACGACACATAAAATAGGAGTGTAGTAAGTAGGTAAGAGCCTTTAAAAATAACGCATGTAAAGTAGGTAATAAAATGCCTCAAACTTGCACCGTTTGCCTCGGGGACAGGAAGGTGTTGAGAATGGGGTTTGTGGCTAATTCTATAGTTTTTATATAAAACTGCTCAGTCATAATGGAGTAATCAGATACTTCAGAAAATTGAACTCTATGTTTGTTCTTCCATCCAGATTAAATAAATCCCGGTTTTGTATCTTTCATATTAGCCATGCAGTCATTTAGCACTTTCTTCGGTCATATTTTTAGCCACTTTCTTGATCTTTTCATTGCCATCTTGGCTGTTGGTAAGCTGACCTAGCCAAAATTTGAGATGGCTGCCTCAACATAGAGAACCAATTTCAATTTATTTTTGACTTTCTCGTTTTCCATCCCCAAAGGACATGGCCGCTGAGAATGACATTGCCCTGGCGGCAAAGAGCTTTGAGTCATTAACACATTTCCTAGAAGTTTTGTTTCCTTTTCTTTGCTCCTGCTTGTTTGCCCTTTGTAAATTGCTTTTACTTATTCTGGATTATATTGCATTTTTTGGTCACATTACTCCCTCAACCAACAGGGTAAGCTCTATTACCATTCTCTGAATTAGTTTTAGCCTTACAAAGACTTTTTAGAAGTATATAATAATTTTATCTCCACACAAAAGATAGTTTCCTGAAATAACAACGAATTATGTTCACGTCCCTCAGTGCATTGTACTGAAGTCACCTGTTCGTGCTGATTCTGAAGTTTCTCCCTCCAAATCAGTCTGGATTCCCCATTCCAAGGAGCAGAAGCTTGGGTTGCACTATAGCTTTTAATTTGCTATGTTCGGTTACTCTGCATCAGCATATTCAATAAAACTACCTCTTCGGGCATGTTTCTGTTTTTAAGAATGCTACATTATTGGAGAATTTAGAAAAGTGTTTCCATCTGAGAAGTGCATACCAGCTCTGAGCTGTTGGTCAAAGCTAACCTTATAATAGGCGTGGCCAGGTTAACTAAGTACTATGTATTAAAATAGGCAGAAGCAAAAGAGGGCAAAAAGGAGCCGTATTAGTTTTCTTGTTGCTGCTGTAAGATTACCTTCAAATTTAGTGCCTTAAAACAATACACATTTATTCTCTTACAGTTCTAGAGGTCAGAAGTGGACAATCAGTTTCTCTAGGCTAAAGTGAAGGTGTCGGCAGGGCTGGTTCCTCCTGGAGGCTCTGAGGGGAGAATCCTTCTGTCACCACCTCTCTTACTGCTCACTCTGATCTCCTGCCTCCCTCTTATAAGGACCCTTGCAATTACATCAGGCCTGCCCACATGAGCTAGGATAATCTCCCCATCTCCAGATCCCTCACTTAATCACATCTGCAAAGTCCCTTTGCCATACAAGGTAACATATGCACAGTTCTGGGGATGACGTCATGGACATCTTTGGAGGCCATCATTCTTCTGACTACAGACTGTGACCTTGCTCTCTAGTGACCGTTCCCTTGGCCTCTCCCAGTAAGGTTGGGCTGGCTTGATGAGGTGGGGAGGTGTATGTGGGTGGCCCTGCTCCCTGCCTGCATCGCCCTGTGGTGGCAGCCAGGTCTCACTGCCTCCACCAGGCATGTCACGGTGCCCTAGGGCCACACCACTGTTCCCAAGATGTTTGCCAATCACCCTTCCTCACCCTGCCTTCTTTCCTTTTCAGCACTGAGTTAGTGCCGGGAGGCCACTGTGTCAGCAAGCTGAGAGGGAAACTGAGGCAAGATGTCGGGCCGGAGTGGGAAGAAGAAAATGTCCAAGCTGTCCCGTTCAGCCAGGGCCGGTGTCATCTTCCCGGTGGGGAGGCTGATGCGTTACCTGAAGAAAGGGACGTTCAAGTACCGGATTAGCGTGGGTGCTCCCGTCTACATGGCGGCAGTCATCGAGTACCTGGCAGGTAACGTGCACACGCGGGGCAGGGAACCCACTCCCAGACCGCCGGCCTCCCCTCGGCCCCTCTCACACAGGCTGGGAGGGATGCTCTGATTCACCCTGTGGCCATCTCAAGGCTGCCATGGGTGGTAACAGGGTTTCAGCTTGCCTGCTTGACTAAAATCAGTTTCTGCAGGCTTTAGGGGAGGGAAGAGGGCATAAGGACAGATCCTCAGTATGGAAGGAAGAGAACCCACAATAAAGTGGCCTTTCGAGACTAGCCTCGAAAAAGGTGTGTATTGCTTTAGGCAAATGCAATATGTAAAAATCTAGGTTCCTACAGAAACCATGGAGAGGATCGGGGCTTGCTATTCATTTTGTAACACGGGGTCTTCACTTTACTTCAAGGTCCTCACTAAACATCACTTCTCCTGGTGTATTGACGCTAGGACTCAATGTCCGTAAATAACGTTGACCTGAGCATCAAAAGCGTCTTCAGTGGGCTCCATGAAGCCGATACCAATAATGTTCTAATTCTGCTCTCCTTTACGGAGGTGGTTTCTGTCTACAACGGACACACAGGAAATAGTTTTCCACACTGGTTGTTAAAATTATTTTTTTGCTAAAAGATGAGATTTTTGCTGTGTGGTCTTTATATATTTGAGTGACTTTCTATTTAGCTTTTTTGTTGTTGTTCTTTTATGTCGTAAACAGAAACCAAACTTCACAATTTCAAAGATGCTTTTTAAAAATATATATAAAATATATGAAAATAAAGATATATATAAATAAGTGTGATTAGTTCCTTGAGGGGTCATTTTATCCGTGAGAAATAGTGTCTGACCGTGCCCAAGGTTAACAAATTCCCCAGGAGCCAGGGTTAGATCCCTTGGGGAGTTGGCGGAGTAAAAAGCAAACCTCCTCAAACTGTCTACCTGGGAAGCTGAGGCCCCTGCAGCCACGGCATGCAAACCCCTGGGCGTGGCAAGGCTGGACCCAGCTTCTGTCCCCAGGCCCCTCTGCCTCTCCTGCTTCTCCCTCCAGAGCAATCCTTCCACCTCTTTAGATGCTTGGTTCTGTCCTGCCCTTTCGGTGTCGCTCACCGAACAACATTACTGATGAAAGGTTTGCCTTGATCCACTCGTGGAAACCTCCCCCTGGAGCGTCCATCAGGCAGACCTCGGTGTCTTGGGCCTTTCTCTTCCTGCAAATGAAAGGCTTATTCCTGGGCTAAAAGTTCTTCAGGAGGATCCTTTAGGGGGTTGGAGAGAAGGCTCTGAAAGTCGATGCAGTCAAGTGTGACAGAGCAGGGCTTTTCCACTCTGGGGGCACTGTTGACAAGGTCTGGGGTGGGGCCTGAGACTCTGCATTTCTTAGTGTGCTCCTAGATGATGCTGAGGCTGCTGCTCCAGGGACCACTCAGAGGAGAAAGCCAGTCTTTTAGCAGCAGGCCTGAAGCCTTGTTTAAAACGCAGATTCCTGGCTGCACACTCCCCCCTACCCACTGGAATCTGAGTCCCTGGGTCTGGGGACCCAAGAATCTGATAGAAAAAACTCTCAGGTTAGGGAGGCAGAGGAAGGATTTTGAGAGGGGGTGAATGAAGCTTTAAAACAACCTATGAGGTCCTATCACCTACTGAACCTGGAAGACCCTGAGTAACCCAGAGGTCCCACAGCCTCCAGGTGGCGAGCTGGGATTCCCTGAGGTCCTGTGACCCCCAGCCGTGCACTTTCTGCTACCGACCCATTATGATGTTTGTATAATCAAAAAATTAAGTACTTCCTGTGCCTCCACTTGGCAAAAGTCTAAACTTCATGCATAATAGAACAAACTTTGGCCTTTTGAATCACTGGTATCGCTGTTAGTCTTTGGTTCAGGTAAAAGTTTACATTTTCCTATTCATTCATTCAACAAATATTTGTCAGCATCTACATGTCAGTGCACACAGGAAGTCCTTAGACTATTCCCTGGTAATACAATTGGGCCATTATATGATTTCTAATATATCCTGGATTAGAGGCGCCAGACCCGACTGCAATGCGTACTCTAGCCTGAACGCCACACTCTGGACTTTGAGCCAGCACATCTTTAAAGATTTATTTATCTCCCAAAGTAGACCGTCACCCTACTTTTCAAATTGATTTCTCATAATCCTCCGTTCACTCAACAAGCATTTACTGAACACCTGCTATATGCCAGGTGTTGTTCTAGATGCTGAGGATACAGCAGAGACCAAGACAGACAGGAGTCCCTGCCCTGGGGCAGGGTGCATTCTGGAGGGGAGAAACAGCAAGCAAATGAGTGTATGTGGCACCTCAGATGGTGATGAGTGCCAGGAGACAAGCACGGCAGGAAAGGAGACAGGTGTTCCAGGAAGGGGGATGCGGGTGGTTGTTAATAGTGCCCATCTGAGAAGGCCCCTGGGGGGGTGGCTCGTGAAGGAGGCAGGGAGTGAGCGTGTCCTGTCTGGGGGCAGCGCCCAGGTGGAAGGAAGGCAGGTGCTGGGAGTGCTGGCGGAGCAGCAGAGAGGCTGAGGGCTGGAGCTGAGGGGTCGTGGAGGGGCTTGGACTGTAAATGAGGCTCGAGGGAGCTTGAGATGGGAGCTCTGGAGGGTTCTGAGCAGAGGCAGAAGTGAGCTGACCCTGGGGGAGAGGGCTTCAAGGGCGGACGCAGGGAAAGCAGCAAGAGGCTATTGCAGAGATCCGTTGAGAGCCATGCGGTTGGGGAGTGGGCATTGAAGGTACCGAGAAGTGGTCAGAGTACTGATGTATTTTGAAGGCAAAGCCAACAGGATTTGCTGATGGTTTGGACATGAAATAGCAGAGAGGATGAGCACCTGGAAGGATGCCATTACCAATGACACTCCTTCCCCTGGTCCAGTCCCAGCAGCCAGGCCCGTCCTGGGTCAAACGGGAAGGTAAAGTTGGTCTTCTGAGGCCCCAGCCTGTCTTCTCGGTGTCCCTTCCTTCCCATCTTTTGTGCTTTTTCTCCCCTCCAAATTCAGGCTGAAGTTGAGAGAGCAGAGGCTTAGATGTCAGTGTAAATCTGGTTTATCAATTTACCAGCTCTGTTACCTTGGGCTGATTCCTGAACCTCTCTGAGCTTCAAGTGTTTCTAGAGCTAGCTCATTTAATTCCATTAACTGAGCCAGTGTATGCAAAATACCTGGTGCATAAGATGCACTTAATAAATGGTAATTATTCTCTTCCCCTTTCTATTAAGAGCTGATGAAATCATTCAGGACAAAGTATAATGACTAATTCCATTAAGACGTTGTATTTTGGGGCTGTATTTGCATTTTAATAAGACAAGGAGGGGCTGGCCCCGAAGCGGTTAAGTGCCTGCGCTCCGCTGCTGGCAGCCCGGTTCGGAGGATCCCAGGCGCACACCGACGCACCACTTGTCAGGCCATGGTGTGGCGGTGTCCCACATAAAGTGGAGGAAGATCGGCATGGATGTTAGCTCAGGGCCAGTCTTCCTCAGCAAAAAAAATAAATAATAATAAGACAAGGAGTTTTAAGCCAAAAGAATGAATCATTATTAGCGGAATTGCAGGCCATTGTTGAGTAAATAAAAGGGGTATTTTTGTTAGTTGTATTTTTTTGGAGGGGGCATCAATTGATTTTGTTTGAAAAAAGGGGTTCAAAGTGTGAAAGTCTCCTGTCACCTTTGAAATGACCTTCAACCTTCGTGACACAAATATTGACTGAGTTTCTCCTTTGGATCAGGCCTTGAAGATATAGTGGAAAACAGACAGACGTGATCCTGCCTTCACTGGGCTGACATTCCTACAGCATTAAACACATCGCAATAAGATGACATGCATGGTGGGCAGGGAAGTCAGAGGTGCTTTGGGAAATGTGTGAGTGTGGGCGGGGGGGTGGGGGGGACAGCCTGTTATAAAGCAAGGGTTGTTAGGACCAAAACCAAGTTCTCAACCCTGGTTGTTCTCAAGTTGATTGATTTAAAATCCTGATGCCTGGATCTCACCCCCAGAGATTCTGGACTATGTTCTGGGCATCAAGATTTTTTAAATCTCCCCACATGATTCTGATGGCAGCTAGGATGGGTAATTAGTAGGAATTAACTAGATTCAGATGGGGGGTTGAACTAGGGGGAGATTGTCAGGTTGGAGAGGAACAAGGGTGAAGACCTAGAGTTTGGAGGAAGTGTGTGGCCCCTTCCAGAAACTGGAGGAAGGTCATGTACCTGGAGCAGAGCTGGGAAAGAGGTGAGGGTGGGGGTGAGAAATGAGATGGGGGACATGGGCAGGCAGGTCCTTGAGGCCATGATGAGAACATGCACGTTTTGCACACACATGCCAGGGGAAGGCATCTAAGGAGGAGGTGGCATTTTGGGGGCATCACTTAGCCTTTAGGTGGAGAACAGTTGGTAGGAAGCAAGATCAGAGTCCAGGAAACCACTGGGAGCTGTTTTAGTGTCACTTTTGAGAATTGACAGTGTCCAGGACTGGGGTACACAGTGGGGATGATGAGAAGAAATGGACAAATTTGGAAGATATCTGGAGGGTAAGGTCAGCTCTGCCCAATAATAGATTGGATGAGGGGGGAGGGGCATCAAGGATGGCAGGAACCTTTCAGCCTTGGGCTGCCATGGGCTGAGGAGTGGAGATGTGGACTCCACTCCACAAGGCTTGGAGAATTCGTATAAAGAGTCTGGCCAAGAGGAAGAGAAGAGAGGAAAGTAGCTGGTGCATGGAGAATGGTGCCTGTAGCTGGAGTAGGAAACAAAGGAGGAGAAACAGGATGCAGGGTGAGGGGCTCAGTTTGGGACCTGGAGGGTTTTGGTGTCTACAGGATGCCCAGGAGGGCAGAGTGGTTAGGAACACTGGATTCTGGCTCTGCCTAAGAACCGTTAGGTATGTTGCCTTACGCTCATAGTGTCATTGTGGGGTCACATAAGATAATGCATGAAAAGTGCTGAGCACCGCTCCAGGCACATGGTAGCATCTTGTCAGTGCGGCTATTGCCAATATTGAGTGTCCGGAGCCCAGGAGGAAGCTGTGGGCTGGAGGGGCAGATGCAGGCACCATGGGCAGGTGCAGTGAAGGCCACGGGAGTGAGTGAGGTCACCCAGAGAGAGTGCAGCGACAAGACTGGAGAGCCCTGGACCAGCCCAAGTGGCACCATCATGCCCAGGTAGTGGGGAAAGGGTAGCGAAGGAGGCTGAGGAGGGCAGCCAGAGGTTAAGGAGGAAAAGTGTGAGAGTTGGTGCCCTGGAGACCAAGGGAAGAGAGAGGGAGTCAGTAACCCTCAGAGGTCACGCTGATAAAACCAGAGAAGGACAACAGATCTAGCCACCTCAAGGCCATGGTGACCTTGGCGAGGACAGTGTGGGTGGTCAAAGCCAAAGGCAGTGGGTTGAGGAGTGGGAGGTGTGGACGGGAGAGAAAGGGGGTGGGGACTCTTCTGGGAAGTTTGGCCCAGAAGAAGGGAAAAGAAGGGACGACAGCTGGTGGGGAGGGAGGAGGGACAGGGTGTGACACAGAAGAGGCTTGTGCCGGGTCCTCAGATTCCATCTCTAGTTTCACTAACCAAACCTGAAGTTGAGCATTTCCTTCCTGTGTGAATGTGGGCAACAAACCATGGTAGTTACGGCAACTCCTGGGACTTTTCACCCCTTGAAATCACTGACATTTTCTTATTATATTCCCATGGTTATAGATATCTAGAATATCATTCACATTTTTCCTTACCTCAGAATCACAGTAGAAGGAAAAATCGCCTGCCACCAGATCTTGTTATTTAATGCATTAATAAAGAAGCATATAGACTACTATAACCCAGATTTTTAATACTTTCAAACTATATTTCAGTGTAATTGGTTTTCTTTGTCATCCTATATATTTTATTTTATGCATTTAAAACTTTATCCTGACACTCATTAGAATGACTATTATAAAAAAAACAAATGGCAGGTGTTGATGAGGATGTAGGGAAATTGGAATCCTGTACATTGCTGGTGGGAATGTAATATGGTGCAGTCACTGTGGAAAACAGTTCGGTGGTTCCTCAAAATGTTAAACAGAATGACCATATGATCCAGCAGTTCTACTCCAAGGTATATGCCCAAAAGAATTGAAATCAGAGACTTAAACACATACTTATATACAAAAGTTCATAGCAGCATTATTCACAACAGCCAAAAAGTGGAAACAACCCGGGCCGGCTCCGTGGCTTGGCGGTTAAGTGCACGCGCTCTGATGCTGGCGGCCCGGGTTCGGATCCCGGGCACACCCCAGGGCACCACTTCTCCGTCCAACGCGAGGCCGGGTCCCACGTACAGCAACTAGAAGGATGTGAACCTATGACATACAACTATCTACTGGGGCTTTGAGGGGAAAAAATGAATAAATAAAATCTTTAAAAAAAAAAAAAAGTGGAAACAACCCAAGTGTCCACCAACAGATGAATGGATAAGCAAAATGTGGTCTATTCATACAATGGATACTATTCAGCCATAAAAAAGAATTAAATTCTGACACATGCTACAACATGGCTGAACCCTGAAGACATTACGCTAAGTGAAATAAGCCAGACATGAAAGGAGAAATCTTTCATGATTTCAGTTATATGAGTTATCTAGAATAGGAAAATCCATAGAGACAGAAAGTAGAATGGTGTTGCCAGGGGCTGAGGAGGACTGGGGGTGGGGAGTTATAGTTTAATGGGTATGGAGTTTCCATTTAGGATGATGAAAAAGTTTTGGAGATGGATAGTGGTGATGGTTGTACAACATTGTGAATGTAATTAATGCCACTGAGTTATTCACTTAAAAATGGTTATAATGGTAAATTTTATGTTATGTGTGTCCTACTACAATAAGAAAAAAATCAACCATTGTTCTGAGAAGGGGTCCATGGGCCTCACCAGGCTACCAAAGGGATTCCTGGTCCTAACAAGGTACAGCATCCCTGCTAGGGGGAGAGAAGCTATAGATGCTAGAGGCAAGGAGCCTGTTGGAGAAGTGAGGCCCTGGGGACTCCAGAGCTGGGTGGAGGCTCTGCCAAGAGTGGAAGGCACCTCCTCCAGCTCTCAGGGAGGAGCAGCTGGGAACAAATGGCACACCACACTGTCCCCATATAGGGATGTCAGCCTCTCGCAGCCACCCTCCTCTCACACGTATACTATCACAGTCCCTCCTAATTGACCCTTATAACATGATTTTAAGTTGCAGTGTTCAGCTGTTACCTCCTGCCTAAATCTCAGTAGCAGACAGATCTCTTCATCCCTGCAGTGAGCTGTGGTTCTCCCGCTGATGTCCTGGGAGCCGCTAGCCTGATCGGTGATTTCCTCTGGCCAGTTTACTTCTCCTCTTGGATTCATGTCTATGGTCTCTGAAGTTCCTCTCTCCCACTTACTGCCTCTGAGAGGGAACCTGGGGCCGCAGGAATGGTCAGTAAGAGAAGGCTGGGGGCTATTTAGCCAAAAAGAAAGTTGCACAAATTTTCAGCAACTGTGGACGAGAGAGAGCAGTCTGCCTTGCCTGATTTCTCTGGACTGGCTGCCTGGTTGGCCCCAGATTCACACATCATCATGATGTTAGAGCCAGACAGTCTCTAGTCCCAGCTTGAGGAGGTTGCACAGTCCGGCAATGAATGCATGCTGAACTGCTTGTCTAGATTATCCCGTCCACCTGAGCCAGCCTTGAGCCTCCCAGAGTGGACATGCATTCATACTTCAGTTCGTCCATCTGTAAATGTTGGCCCAGGTCACATCTCCAATTAAAGTGAGGAATAATGGACTGAAGAAGCAACTCAAATTCCAGAAAAGGATTTTGTATTTATCAATAATTGATATAAAATAAATGTAAGATATTGAGAATGAATAATATATAATCATTTTATGGTGAGAAAATGTTCTATAATATATATTTTGTGTGTGTGTGAGGAAGATCAGCGGTGAGCTAACACCTGTTGTCAGGTGTTAGCTCCTCCTCTTTTTGCTGAGGAAGATTGGCCCTGGGCTAACATCTGTGCCCATCCTCCTCTACTTTATATGTGAGAATCCTCCTCTACTTTATATGTGGGACGCCTGCCACAGCTTGGCTTGATAAGCAGTGGGTACGTCTGCACCCAGGAGGGATGTGAACCTCTGAAACCCGGGCCTCCGAAGTGGAGCACACGAACTTAACCACTATGCCACCAGGCCGGCCCTATAATATATTTTTAATTGACAGGACAAATAAGTCTTAAAACAGAATTGAGTTTCAAGGCACCTCATGAAATCATTGTGTAACATAGAAACCCATCATTTACACATCATTTCCAGACCATTGGGTTTATCTATTTAACACAAGCATTTTTTTATCTAATGATTTTCATTTATTACATTTGTGTTTTGAAAAGATCGCTTTGGCAGCCAGGGCCATGTGTATGATTGTGCAAGTTATATGCTGCGTGAGGACATGTATTTAAGGAAGTTGTCTTTCACATTATAGACCTCAAAGATTTGTATATTATTATGAGCATTTCCAGCAGATGGCAGTAAAGGGTGTTGTGCTAACAAAATCAGGGAAGTCAAGTGTCTTGAGGAAGGGATGTCTTTTTCTAATTTGCACAAAGGTACCTATGGGCCAGTGATGGCCTTGTTGGCAGGGATCTAGAGGAGAACAAAACTGGGGGCGGGGAAACCGTTTAGACACCCGTAGCAATTATCTGGGCGCCAAGAGAGGAGAGCCTTAACTCAGGTAATGGCAGGCAAGAAGCGTGGAGAAGAGGGGCAAAGCTGTATGAGATTGTCCAGGGCAGGAGGAGCTGGGGAGAGGGAGAGGGCAGGGTAGAGAATGCCTCCCAGGTCTCTGGAGGAGCTGTCAGTCCCAAGGGCAATGGGAGGAGCAGGTGTAGGGGAGTGAGTTGGGTTTGGGGATGTGATGAGTTTGATTTACCTGTGGAGCGCCCAGGTGAGGCTGTCCCGGTGCCATCACAGCAGGGCTGGAGGTGCAGATCTGGTAATATGGGCAGGTGGGTGGAGGCTGGAGCCATGAATGGATGGGATTTCCCTGGAAGACTGCATGGCCCGAGCAGAACAGGGGGCCCAGACGGAGCCCCAGGGGCAGCGTCACCTGGTGGGCAAGTGGACAAGCAGGAAGGGCCAGGGAGGAGACAGTCTTGAAGGAGTGGCCGCTGCGTGCCCTCTGTCTCAACTCTCCATTTAATGTGGTATTTCCCATCTCCTGTGGGCTGGGATAGCCAGTGTTGGTTTCGATTGTGTACAAAATGAGAGGACACAGCCTCTCCCAAAATAACGTGCATGATGAGCTTTCCAACATCCCTTTTAGCTACAGAAGTCATTTTCCTTTTCTACAGATTTTCAGCTGTATTCCAGATGGTTACTATTGCCGGAAGTGTGACTTCCAAGAAGTGAGGGGTTTGCTGTGGAAGTCTAGAGACTTCCATAGAAGTCTCCACCACTTCACAGAATAATGATCTTCCCACAAAATTTGCAGTGAAACAAATTTGTACTATATAAATCCCATTTTCCTATTGATTGCCAATAGAAGGATACTTGTGTTCCCAAGATCAATAAAATCACTCAAGAGTGTAGCAAACTTTTATAGTTAGTGTGAATGTATTTGTCATAATAACATTTGAAAACATTAATAATGATTAATGTTATTTCAGACATTTAAATGGTAAAGTCCCTGTCCCAAGGAGTGTTCAGACTAAATATCCAACAGAGAAAAGAACTCCTTGGTCTAGATTTTCTGCTGTGTATTACTAGGAAGTTTTTCTCTCTAAAGAAAAAAGTTCTACCTCTGCTTTTGCACTAGAGCACAAAGTCAAGGTTTCTTTCTCATAACTTATTTCAGAAGGGCTGGTCCAGGAGCCTAGGTGCACGCTCCTCACCTGAGGCTGAGCCTCACCTGTAGGCCCTGCATCGTGCCACCTGCTGAATCACTGCCTTTAGTCTCTTCCTGTGCTGCCAGATTTTCCTTCTGTGAATCCAATGTCTGTGCATCTCTCTGTCAGGCTGAAAATAACCTGACCTTCAGGGCCTTCCTGAAGGCTGCAAGCATGCAGGCTTCCCATTAGCCCTGCTCTCACACTGACGGCTAATTTGATGAACTTGGGAGGATGCCCAACTGCTTCCTCCAAGTGCAGGTCACAGAGGCAGGCAAGTGATGGTCCAAGATGCTCCATTAAATTCTATTGCTCAGAAGCTTAAAATTGGGAGGTTCCTTGACCCCCACCCAACCACCTATCTAGAAAAAGGTGAGCGGAGTGCCCCTTTCTGCCAGGTGGAAGGCCCCCAAGATGAGCAGGGGCAAGAAACCTCTTCATATTGAGCAGAATGGGGAGCTGTACATTTAACCTAGAGTCATAAAGCAAGCCTATGTGTGACCGCTTTATAACGACATTCCTTTTGGAAGGGAACCCTTTTTAAGAGAAATAAAGGGTTGGGCAGCAGCCTTGAATGCAGCAAACCAGATTATCTAATACAGCATTAATTTCAAATACTCTATCCATTGTCCCAACGAGCATGCTCCTACATCTCAACCTACAGTGCCTCAATCTTTGACTCAGCAAACACAGTCACTGTATAAATGAATTGTTGGTAAACACAATAGTCATTGCCTGATAACCTGGAAAAGATGGCGTGAGAAGGAATTTGCAGTGATTTAGCTCTTTTCTTTATGGAAATGCCATACAAATATTTAACTCTAATGCTTATTTTATTCTAATTTTTTATTAATCACATTTGCTTAGTTAATATGGCATACTTATGCCAAGGGTTTTCTTTATTGCCATAGATTTTATGAATGATGTCAATTTCATGTGCTATTTTGTTTCAAATTAGGCTGATTGTAAAGACTCATACAGAATCGCCTGTTAATTTTAGGGTTTAGTATTTATGCCATGGTACCAGAATATCCCCCCGACACACACATACACACATACACAAGATATTCATGCACACATACTTTTTTCCCCCACGTTATCAGTGAGACAAGACATTGGCACATTGCCTCCAGCTTTCTAAAGGCAAGAATTTGTCTTTAAAGGCTCATTCATACTTTTGAAGGCAGACAAATTTGATTTAGCAGACCATCCTTTAAAATTGAGGAAGAAAGAAAAATAACAAAATAAGACAGATGAGGAAGGGGAAAAGTATACAGATGGTGTAAACCAATTCTATAGATTTTTTAAATTTTGACTCAAAAATTTTGATAGCATGTGAAATAGTTTTAGGAAAATTCCTTTTTATCAACTTTTTACCAAATGACATGTTTGTTAACGTCAGAGTCATGCCTAAGTCCTGAGGGATATGTGAAAATCCCTTGAGCCCCAAGCTACCTTCTTTCCCAGGTCTCATAGGTACCTTCACTAGGAATTCACTTTTCGGGTTAAGCATTTCCTCATCCCACAGTATAAGTCAGTTCCTCCCATCCACTTTCCTTTAGGACAGGAGGGATCTAGGGTATCAAGTGACGAGGAAAAGGAAATTCTGACAGGGATCCCAATGAGTACCAAAGACAGACTTTACCTTTATCGCTAATCTTTTTAGAGATGGTCCTGCTCTCTGTAGACTGGAAGAAACTCAGGTGCTATGTTACGGTTCTGTTTTGGTCAGGATTAACTTCTGCTAACAGTGGCTTAAACAAGCAAGTCTCTCTCGCACACAAAAGACGTCTATAGAAGACAGTCCAGGTTGATAAGAAGACTCCACTGCCATAAGAGACTCAGGTCCCATCTATCTGTTGCTCTTTCATTTACAACTTCTTCCTTTTGCTCAAAGGTGGCTGCTCAAATTCCAGCCATCATGTCCTCCATCCACCAGTAGAAAGGGAAGAAGGGCACAGTCCCTTCTTTGATGGACACTTCCCACAAGTACCATACAACACAACTGCTTGCCTTTCATTGGCCAGAACTTAGTCACATGACCACACTTATCAATAAGGGAGGTTGGGAAATACTGTCTTCCTTCCTATGGTTATGGGCTCAGCAAAAAGTCAGAGGTCCATATACTGAGGAAACTGAGGGAGAATTAATGTTGAGGGACAACCAGAAGACTTTGCCACAGGATCATGTATCAGGTCTTGCTAAAATATCTTACTTGTCTATGACCTGAGTTCTTTTCAGTCTTCTGGATTTCTTTTCAGGCCCAGACATAAAACTCACAAATGAATAAATGTGATCAAACTCAAAGTCCATTTCCAAAAGAAAGCTTTAGAAAGCTCAGACCCTTTTCTGTGATTGCATATTAACTCCCCCTTGTCATTTCAGCGGAAATTCTAGAATTGGCTGGGAATGCCGCGAGAGACAACAAGAAGGCCCGGATAGCCCCGAGACACATCCTGCTGGCAGTTGCCAACGACGAGGAGCTCAACCAGGTACGTGTGGAGCCTGGAGACAGGCCACAGAATGGGTTTACCAAACACGCCACTGCATGTGGACTCTGCCGGTTACAAACCGTTACTGCCTCAGTTCCAGGTCACTTTTATACAAAAGAATTCTGATCATATAAGAGAAGAAGTTCTTCCAGCTATATCATTCAGATTGTAAAGAAAATTGCCTCTGGAATAGGTCTTGTTATATATTCTGGGTCCCGCCAGACCTTCTTTTCCTCTTTAAAGCAAGCTCTGTGTGTTGCTGGCAAATGTGCAGCGCACACATGTTATTCTCTTTACGGTTTCTTTGCCCCAACTTTGTTGATGATTTATTCTGATGAGGGCAGGAGAGTCCGTCTTTATATATTAGGACTGACCCTCTGTATTTTAGAACTGACTCCAAAGTAGAGTGAATCCCCTCCAAGGATGTGCAAAGTGGCAGGTAAATAGGATAAGAATTTTTATTTATATTTATTTTCTAATCTCATTCTTCTCAAATTGTCTGTGGTGAAGAATCAGTTCTCATCTTCAATCCATTGTGGACTGATAATTTCCAAAAATACAGTAAAAAATAATCACTATAAAAATAAAAAACAAAGACATACAAACTACAACCCTCAATTTTTTATTAGATCCAATAGATATCCAATAACTCTGTCAGTTTGCTATAAAAGTTTCTAGACTCTGCCTTGCAATTTCTGTACTTCTTTTGCCTCAGACAGGTAACTGGCAGTTTGTGGACCAGCCCTGGTCACAGACCACACTTGGAGTGGTGCCACTTAGGATGTGCAGAGTGTATTTGCGTGGTGGCGCATGTCGATTTGTGAAAGGAAACATGTATCATTTGGGAGGTACACGGTCAAACATATTCTACTGATGGAATGCATGGTCCAAAGTGTGGAGACCACTGGTCTGTTGTCAGCTGGGTCGAGTCTGAGTATTGACTTTTGAACCCAGTTTTGTCAAGCTGTGCTTCCCATGTGTGAAGCTCTTTATCCTCTGTTATGTCTGGAATTCCAGAGCCCTGGGCAACATCCCTGGTTTCAACCTCTATAACCCTTCACTTTGCTTTGCTTATTTTGCTTTCTGGACAAAATCACAGGATGCCTGGATACCTACAAAGACAGGCTCTACAAGCAAAACAGGGGAAAGCGAATTAAACTGCATATTCTGCAGCGTCTTCGAGAAAGCAAAGACCAGATTTAACACTTGTTTTGCCAACAGTCAGAACTGTATTAAATCCAGCACCAGCAAGGTCTTTGCCGCCTGAGCTTGTGCGTTTTCTCTCTTCAGCTGTTAAAAGGAGTGACCATCGCCAGTGGAGGCGTCCTGCCCAGAATTCACCCTGAACTGCTGGCCAAAAAGCGAGGGACCAAAGGCAAGTCGGAAACTATCCTCTCTCCTCCCCCAGAGAAAAGAGGAAGGAAGGCCACGTCAGGCAAGAAGGGGGGCAAGAAATCCAAGGCTGCCAAACCACGGACATCCAAAAAGGTGAGCCCGGCTGCATCTGTGAGCGAGGGACTTTCAGAACAGGAGGAAAGTCGAATGATCTAAAGATGAGGGCATAGGCAGCATCGCTGAGGGACTGAGGACTCTCCGCAGCTTGGTGCTGGGAGAAAATGACAGGAATGTGTATGTAGAATAAAGGGCCTTTGCAACTGGAGCTCAAATCATCCAGCAGGGTTCACTAGAAGTTTCCAAACCCAAACCATGGCTAGTTTTCATATTTCCAGATCCCTTCCACTGCCCCCACCAAAATCTTAAGTGAGAGGGGCTAGCCTGGAACTCCACTTTCATTTCCCTACAGAGCCCCGTGTTATGTACTAAAATCTCTCCAGTCTCCCCTGGATGGTTGTCTGGGTCCAGCCAGTGGAATTTCAGGTGTTCAGACAGCCTGATACGCTGCATAGCTAGAGCTCGGCAACGCCCTTTGTGGAACGATCCTTTCATGTGCTGCCCAACACGATAACCGCTAGCCACATGTGGCTATTTGCATTTGAATTAAAATTAATTAAGACTAAATCAAATTCGAAATACAGTTCCTCGGATGCACCAGCCACATTTCAGGTGCTCAGAAGCACTGAGCAGCACCAACATAGAACATTTCCATGGTGGCAGAAAGTTCTATTGGACAGCGCTGCTCCAGAGGCAATCAGATTTTCATTCCACAGACCTCCGTGATAACACAAAAGAGTGCATGAGTTCCCCCACTGCCACCGCACCCCAGGGAAATCCTGGGGAGAAGGGAGGTTGAGCAGTGTGCGATGAATGACCCCACTTGGTTCTGACGCTTGTCATGAGCGGCAGGCACTGAAAACAGCAGAATGACGCGCCGTGTCCAGGTCTGAGGGAGGCCTCCAGGTCCGTGGGAAGCCCTTACACACTCTGGTTTTGGCGGTACTCTTTCCTCCCCTCATATTGCTCTCCCTTGCTCCCCTCCATCAAAACGGCACATCTTAACGCCTAAACACTTCCTTTCCCATCCAAGTTGGTGGGAGCCATGGGAAGAACCTAATAAAGGCACTTCAGGCTTTTTCTGGATTATTTCCCATTTGTCCTTCTGATTTCCACCAACAGTCCAAACCGAAGGACAGCGATAAGGAAGGAACTTCAAATTCTACCTCTGAGGATGGGCCAGGCGATGGATTCACCATCCTGTCTTCAAAGAGCCTTGTTCTAGGGCAGAAGGTAATAAAGAGAATCGTGATGTGCTGTCGTAAAACACTACTGCATTTTTATAACCTACTGTTTACGAGCAATGATGCCGCCTTCATCCCCTGCTCCCCTAATACGGCTTTCACTCTGCTCTTGAATTATTCATTTTTAAACTAAAGAGCTATGGCAGTGTCTGCATCGTGAGAGTAAACAAGCTCTTTAGTGCTGAGAATTGTTTGTGCAGACATTGGTCAGCCAAAGGTAAGCAGAGGGAATCTTTCTAGTCAGTGGATGGGACGGCATGACTGGTTTTGCTGGGAATTCCTCATGCTTCAGTTATTTCTGTGCCCACCGAAAAATCCATAGCCAACTGTCTCCAGCAGGCTTTGGGAGCTCCGCCTTACATGGTTCAATGTCATGTATCAAAGAAAGAAAATAGAAATATATGTTTCCTGAATATCCCTGGTGTTAGAAATGAATTATTTGCCAATAATTCAGTCCGCTTGCCTTTCTCGACGGCAGAAAGAAAACGAACAGGGCTATACATTTGAACAGTTTTCAGCAGCACAACAGCAGCCTAGCCAGACATGCAAATAATTCATTCCCACAAGCATAAAGTTTACGGAACAGATCATTTATCTGCCAAGTCAACTGGGGCTGAAATAAGATACACGAGGAAACCGTCGGTTAATCATGTCTCTGGTAGCCAAATGTTTGCAGCCTGATAATAGTATGAACCGCTCTTGAAGCAGCTGGGAAGAGCATGTTATAGGAAGAGAGCATAAACGTGGCAGGTTCCTAATTCATCGCTGATGAAGGCAGGGAAGCAAAGAGGTGGAATTTATGTCCCCTCTAGGGGCCGTCCATAGTTCCATGACGATTAGCTTTCTCTTACTTCTCTAGGGGAGCATAAAGTTCTTGCTCACATGGGGAGACGATGGAGAATGCCTTCCATTCCCCTCAGCTATGAACACATAGGGCAGCATTTCACAAGTGTAGCCAAGAATGTGGTCCCCAGAAGGCAAGGTGGCCAGACACAGGCAGGTCAGAATCCCGGAGCCCGTCACTTCTCTCAAGCAAGGTCGTCGGCTTCGCATTCCTGCCCCCAAAGTTCTGTGCTGAGGGCACAGGAGAGAGCAAGCCCTGCTCCCTTGCAGGAGCTACTCAGAGAACACGTCACCGACACCAAGGCCACCCGGATTGGGAAATGAAGGCACAGCTATAGGGACAGGAAGGGGAGGGGAGGTCCCATTCCTGCTCCTGGAAGGGGGCAGAGCTGTTGCCTGCTGCTAGCCTCAGAGGGAAAATCACGTCCACTGAGCTCAGAAGAGCCTACTGAAAACCAAACACCTGGGAAACTTGATACGGTTGCTCCGGCATGCAGCCCTTTCTGTTGACATTCAGTATAAATAATCGAGAGAATTAACAGACGTGAGGTACCATGGCAAGATTTTTAATAGGATTTGATCTTTCCCACACTCTCCATCTTCTCTTCCTAACACAGCTCTCCTTGACCCAGAGTGACATCAGCCATATTGGCTCCATGAGAGTGGAGGGCATTGTCCACCCAACTACAGCCGAAATCGACCTCAAGGAAGATATAGGTAAGGTCCTGAGACTTCGGTAGACGTGCCGTAGAATAGCCCAGTGTTCAGGCGGATTCTTGTGAAGGTGGTCATTGTCAACTGGATATCTCCTGCTTGGGGGACCATGTGAAACTCTGCCTTTGTATGTAATTGAACATCATTACTAGAGGATAACTAATTTTAAGTCTGCATATATTTTTGAAATTTTTATTGAAGTATTATATAAAAACCGATCATTCATGCACAGCTTGATGAATTTTTCTCAAAGTGAACACAACTGTAACCAGTGCCTTGATCATGAGCAGAACCTTACCAGCACCCCAGAAGTCCCCCTTCTCCCCTCTCCTCCACTCCCAGTTGCCATTCCCTCCAAGGGTCACCACTGTCCTGTCTTCTGACAGCATCAAAGGGTGTCATCTTTTGTGGATTTTATAGAAATGAAATCACACATTATGTCTTCTTTTGTGTCTGGCTCCTTTGCTCACTTTGTATTTGTGAAGCCCACCGTGTTGCTGAGTGTGGTGTAGTTCATTCATTTTCTTTGCTGTGCAGTATTCCACTGTAGGGATATACCACAGTTTTTGATCTGTTCTACCACTGGTGGCATTTGGGTAGTTTCCAGTTTGGGCTATAATCAGTAATACTGCTATGAACATTGCTGTACATGTTTCCGGTAAAACTTTACATAAGTTTTAAGCTTAACTATTGAGAACCCCATTGGTAAAAAGGAAATGGACATCTGGGGAAAGTTAGGCTGTCTGAAAGGCTACACCTTGAGTTACTTTACCACTGGATTGCCCCCTGTCCCACGAGTGGTAGGGGAGCTGTCCCCAGGCTAGGTGGAGGAGCTTGGGGGGGTAAGCTATCAAGGGCACTAGAAATAATAACATACGAAATGGTCACCATCTCATCCATTTTATAAGACAGAAGTGACTGAAATTCTCCGTTGAGAGAGTGAAGTGAGCAAAGGGCTTTGTCCCTAGGATGCAGGGCTGGCTTCCGAGGTGGGCGATGTCGGGCAGTTACTAGTAGCCCAGCCCTGTGTGATAGCACAGGGCCCCAGGCTGCTGGGTTCACCTATGCTTCCCTCTTGGCGTCAGAGGCCACCTGCTTTGCTGAAAAGGAGATAGGACAGCACTCAGGGAGAGGGCGGGGGGACAAACAGCAATACAGAGCAACAGGACTTTTCTCACACACAAACAGAGACGGTGAAAATTCGCTCTCCATTCTTCAAACCCAGGCCAGGCCCTACCAACTGCCCTCAACGCCTCCCCTGTGGGAAGACTCCCCCTGGTGGCCTTAATCTTGAGCTCTGTTTGGAAGTGCGTCCTAGCTTCTCACAAACAAAACAAGTTGCAACATTCCTACTTTATCATTTCTATGGTATTTGCATTTTCATATCAGGAAAACAATAAAGATATTTCTATTTTTTTAAGTGGCGTGGTGATAGTAGAAGAGAAAGAATGCTGGCATTCAAGCAAAATCTCAAGCTCAGATTCCAGCAGTGGAGGTTCTGGAGCCAGCAAGGGTCTGTGTCCTGGATTTTATGAATCACTTCCTAGCTGTGTGACTTTAGGCAGGTTTCTTAACCTCTCTGAACCTCAGTTTCCTCACCAGTGACGATAACAGTAGTATGTGTCCCATAGGTATGGTGAAGACTAAATAAGATAACGCATGGATGGGGCTCAGCACAGTGCAGGGCTCCTAGGCATCTGATAAATGATAGTCTTTATTGTTGCTGAGTTGTCAGAAGGCATCCCTCCCATCATGGTTCCATTCTCCACTACTGTCACCCAAACCAGTCACCCCATGCAGATAAGGCCCTGATTTATTCTTTTTAAACCATTATATGTTATTACAGAAAAGTTCGAGCATACACAAAAATAGCAGACGAGTGTAATGAAACTCCACTCACCCAGCTGCAGTATCATCAACCCAAGACCACGTTTGTTTCAGCTCTCCCCCTCCCCTCCCCCACCAGGCATCGTATTATTTTCTCTGTGAATATTTCAGAATGACAAGGGCTATTTTTTTAACAACATAACCACAACACCATTAGCACAACTAAAAAAATTAACTTAATATCATCAAATATCCAGTATGTGTTCAAATTCCAATTGCATCATAAACGTCAATTTATTGTTTTTATTTGTTTATTTGATTCAGGATCCAAATAAGTCCACACGTTGCAATTGGTTGATAAGTCTCTTATAACCCACAGGTTCCCCCTTCATCTCTCTCTCTTTTTTTTTCACTTTTACAATTTATTTGTTGAGGAAGCCGGGCCATTTGTCCTGTAGGGTTTCCCGCAGTCTGGATTTTGCTGATTGCATCTTCCTGGTGTCGTTAAACATGTCTCTTCTCTGTCTTTCTTATAAGTTGGTAGTTGGATCTAGAGGCTTAATGAGATTCAGGTTCAAACATTTTTGGCAAAACTACTTGGCCAGTGATGGAATGTTCTGCCATCAGGAGGCACATAATGCCCAGTTGTCTCCCAGTGATGCTCCTTCTCCAGGTTTGTCAAGGTGGGACTATTCTAATTCAAGCATTCCTTCTTCGTTTCTTCACTGGAGGCTTCCACAGACAGACAGTCCCGCATCAGCTCTCCAGGCTGCTGTCTTCTTAAAGGTCTTAAGGGAAGTGGGTGGACTCACCTTGCCTGTCACACGTCCCCATCTGGCTCTGACGTGAGTGCAGAGTGCAGCCACTCAGACCTAGTTCCCCTGCTGCCCAGTGGGAACCTGGCCACCAGCTGCGGGTCCCAGCCTGCTCCAGGCTTCTGTGACACAGCAGACCAACACTGGCCAGGAGTCTGAGGGCCAGAAAGGGCACTGAGAAGCACTTGGCATAGCCTGTGATCACCGTGTCCACATTGTGTCACTGAAACCCAAGCGCATTCATGAAAAAACCCCCTCCCTTCTCCACCCCATCCCAGTGGGAAGTGACTGCTGGGATAGACATTTTTCCTAAATGATCTGCACAATGTACTGTGGTTTCCAAATATACTTGAGTGTCTGAGTGTGGAGTGGGGGAGCTCCCTTGCCCAGCCTCTAGGGAAGCCTATGAACTGAATAATAATAACAACAATTCATAACCATAGAGAGAGAGCTGAGACTTGCCCAAGACATCTAGATCACCAGATTCATTGGAAGAAAAAATACCTCACCGCCCACTGGAGAGCAGGTCATCCTAGTCTGGACAAAACACCCATATGTCATCTTGAGGCATGAGGATCCCCTGTTGCACAGAGGTGGGGTTCCTGCTGGGCCAGAGGGGGAGTCCTGCCATCTTCTGGGGGTCCCACTTGACCTCTGTGGAAGCACAACCCTGAAATAGTGAGTAAGGAATTATCTTAACATCAAAAACTTGAGGGATCTCCCAGCAGGAAGGTCCTTAGAGATTAACCTCACAAATTTCTGCATTTTTCCTTTGAAAATCGAGGCCCAGGTTGGGGGAACAACATTCCTGGCTGCCCTGGGCCTGTGTCTGTCCTGTGGCCCCAAGGACTTACAACACACAGGTGGTCATGAGATGGGAACAGGATCCCAGAGCTCTTCACCCAGAGGTTCCTGCTGAGCCATCTGTCACCTAGGGCCTGGACTCCCCATGTGACTGCATCCCCAAGGGTGGCTCTGGGACCAGGCTTAGGAGCTGGTGACACGAGGCAGGCTGCAGGGTCTGTGAGTTGCCCCCAGTGTGGGGTGCTGCCATCAAATCAGGACACTGAATTTAACCAACACAACATGGATACTGAACCCCAAGCACACAACACTGGAGCCTCAACTTTTTAAAAAGATCACCTTTAGGATTCATGCTGTGTGACTGTTTTATGGCCAAATCACTCCCTAAAAAGTTCCTTTAAAAGAGTTTCTAAAACTAAAATCTAAGTTTCTAAGACTAGAACCTAAGTCCTGCTGGACAGAAGCCCAGAGACCCCAGTGCCACCAATGACCACTGGCAATCAAGATTTCAAATACAGAGTTTGATTCCTACTTTCTAAGCATGGTTTGTTTGTTTGTTTAAGGCCTAGTAAAAATATGTCAAATAGTGTAATTAATGACATTGAAAAGAGCAACTACAATGGCTTTCCATTGTTCTCCTTCACAGGGAAGGCCTTGGAAAAGGCTGGGGGGAAGGAGTTCTTGGAAACAGTAAAGGAGCTTCGAAAATCCCAAGGTCCTTTGGAAGTAGCTGAAGGTAAGTGGGGAACTGGGCCCATATTCCCAGCACGGCCTCACCACCCTCCTCTCCAGCAGTACCTGCTTCGTGCATATTCAGTTTGCAAAGCAAAATATGCCTTAACTAATGAGAGAGCTACTTTGGCATCTCTCAGATCATTTGAGAAGGCCTGTGTAGATCACTTCATATGCTTTAGAGACTATAAAGCATCTGGATAGTTCAATTCAGTTTGCATCAGATCACCCAAAAATGGTCTGGAGCTATTGGTAACTTTTGTGTGTGTGTGGTAAAGTACACATAACATAAAATCTTCCATTGTAACCATTTAAAAGTGTACAGTTCAGTGGCATGACATACATTCATAATGTTGTTTGCCATCACCACTATCTAGTTCCAGAACTTTTTTGTCACTCCCAGTAGAAACCAGTTAAGCAGTCAGGCCCTCCCCTAGACACTGGCAACCACCAGTCTGCCTTCTGTTTCTATGGATTTGCCTGTTCTGGACATTTCATATAAGCAAGATTATACAACCTTGAAACATTGAGTAGGCTTCTTTCACTTAACACAATGTTTTTGAGGTTCATCCGTGCTGTAGCATGTATCAGCACTTCATTCCATTCTATAGCTGATTAACATTCCATTCTGTTTATCCATTCATCACTTGGGTTGTTTCCACCTTTGGCTATTGTGTCTAGAGCTGCTATGAACATTTGTGCACATTTTTTTGAACACCTGTTTTCAAGGCTATTGGGTAACTTTTTCACGGTTAGGCCCAACTTCAGATCTGTGTCCCCACCACACCATCCCCAGTGACCGTCTAGTCGGTGCCAAGTGCTGCCCTGATGCTGGGCCTCCGAAGACAATAAATCCCACTCCTGCTCTCAAGCACTAGACAGTCTAGGAGGGAAGACAGACACATACATGGGCACACAGAAGGCGCAGAGAGGTAGGAACAGGATTGCAGAGCTCTGCCCTGCTTGGGGCGGAGAGGAGGCTCCATGAGGATATAAGACCCACTTGGGGGCAGGGACATTGTGACAGTAAGGGCTTTGTGTGTGAGAAGGCTCGGGTCATGAGCCAGCAGGGAGTCGGCAGGTAGGAGGAGAGAAACAGTGGCCAGAGATGAGCCTGGGCCCGCGGGCTGTGCTAAGGATCTGGATCTGACCCTATAGAGACAACGTGGGCATCTTTGAAAGTTTAAGCCGGGGACCATATTGCAATAATAGATAGGATTTCTTTTTTAAAATTTTAAGACAGAGCCACACTGAAGTATAAACATACGTGTAGACAAGGATAGAAGAGCTGCATGCAGCTGCAGTGTGGGGGGGAGGGTGGTCTAGTAATATGCAGGGCCATCAGAGGTCTACTCTTACATGGTGATGGGACCGGAGTCACCTCATGTGCGGAGGGGACCAGAGCCAAGCTCACTGCTCTAAGCAAGGGCTGGATAAAACTCCAACGGCCTCTACAGGAAGCCGAAACTCTGGCCTCCACCCAGGGCTATGGCTTACATGAAATCTGTTTTTCTAGGGTAGCAGAGAGCCCCTCACCCAGGCCCAGGGCCAGCACCTGCAGCAGAGAGACGAGCGCTGGGCCCGGACAGGCAGGGAGAAGAGGGCCTGCTGCAGGAAACTGAGGCAGAAGGAAAACTGCGGTGTCTCGGACACCAGGATTAGCAGTAGCAGCTGCCCAGCGGGGCAGGGGGGCCCCCCTGGAGTCCCCTTTCCCTGTGGTGACTCTGAGAAGGTGCCGGGCCTTCCATCCTGTGATGAGCTGGCCCGAGAGAAGGTTCTGGAGGCTCCTTGCAGCAGCACTGCCGTCCTCAGAGCGCAGATCTTCACCAGGTGAAGGTGACTTGCCAGGTGACATCATAGCAGATAAAGAGTGTTAGTAGGTGCTTCTACCAAATATCAGTGTCCCAGTCCCCGAGATAACCAGACCCTTGCCCTCAGCACCTCCAGAGAACATTACAAATCATCACAGCTGCAAGCCATACTCTCCATCTCCAACGGCCATGGCAGTATTTGTTCTAGGCTGATGTGTGATCATGGCTCCCTTCAAGATCTAGTGTAAATAGAGGGTGTCAAAGGGATGAGAGGCACGCCACTTTTTCTTGATTAAATGTTTGACTTAACACTGCCATTAGGAGTATATTCCTCTTATTTAAAAAGGACTTTACATTAAAAAGCTGGTAACATGATCATATTTTAAATATACATAAAATAAATCAACCCAGTTTGTCAAGAGCCGGAATCTCTCCAGCATCTGAGAGCAGTAACGGCCTCGAGGGAATTGCCCCAAGCAGGGGGGCCAATCCCCAGGGTGCTGGGGTCTCTGCAGAACAGCCCCCAGACTGCAAGGCCAACAGGGACATTCTGCTTCTGGTGTACAAATGTACGTGGTCGTAGAGTCACCCAGTCGTGACTGCTACCTCCTTAGTATGGGAGGCGTTGACTGATTCTTTCACTCACTCATTCACTAATCAGAGAGTCGGCACCCAGCAAGGCACTGGGAAGGCCAGGAGCTTACAGGCTCAGCTGACACACCAGGGGTCCCACGCATCTCGTCTGCACCCACCTATGCAGGCATAGGTGCTCTAACACCGTGGACGGCGCTAGGAAAACTGCTCATAAACTAGGTGGGCATCGTCTATTTCAGATAAATCTTTGAAACCAACCCCACACATGGCTCCAGAAGGCAGCAGACACACATTTATGTTATAAATGCTGCCCGTAGGGACCAGAGCCTGGCCACTTCAGGAAGGCCAGGGACACAGAGTGGTTCCTTGAGTGGCACAGAGCCCCAGCTCCACCGGGCAGGGGGCTTAGGGGCAAGCAGCACGTGGCTGCAGCTGCAGCTGCCCCAAGGGGCTGGGGAGCGGCCAGTGGGTCAGACCGAACCCCTCCTCTGGGGGTCAACAGCCACGGGACTTCCCTCAAGCTCCTCAGCCCCCACAGAGCTTATCATCTCTATCACTGGCGGGAAATAGGTTTGGGGGAGTAAAAAGTTAAAGTAAGGACTATGATCTGAAATTATGGGACAATGCCGGCAAAATTCAATTTCACCACCAATTTTGAACCCTTGCTCCCTGCAGGCTCCTCAGGGATGTAGAGCTGATCAAAACGCAGTCCCTGTCCGCGGGAGCGGACAGCCAAGTGCAGTGGATCCTAAAATCACTAAGCACAAGTCATAGACCAGACCCACTGAGTCAGGAGGGGCGGGACACACACACACACACACACACACCTCTATTGTTAAAAGCCTAACAGCTGTTGTATTGGTTTGCTATTGCTGCTGTAACAAATTACCACAAACTTAGTGGCTTCAAACAACACAAATTTCTTCTCTCAGAGTTCTGGAGGTCAGAAGTCCACAATGAGGCTTAAGAGACTGAAATCAAGGTGCTGGTCGGGCTGGTTCCTTCTCAGAGAAGCTGTTCCCCGCCTCTTCCAGCTTCTAGGTTTCGACATCCCTTGGCTCCTGGCCGCATCACTCCAATCTACTCTATTGTCACATCGCCTTCTCCTTACCTTTCACCTTCCTGACTCCCTCTTACAAGGACCCAGGTGATTATATTTAGGGCTCACCCAGATAATCCAGGATAATCTCCCCATCTCAAAATCCTTCACTTAATCACATCTGCAAAGTCCCTTTTACCACGTAAGGTCACATTCACAGGTTCGAGGGATTAGGGCATCGACTCTGTGGGGAGGCCATTCCTCAGCCTACCACAGCTGCCAGCGATGCTTCTGATGTGTACCTCTGATTAGGTAGCCTAACCTAGTGACTAGTTGGCAGACCGTGTGAAAGTCACATGCTCCACATTGGCATTGAACACGTTTATCTGAAGCTTGCGCTGACTGTTCAAAGCAATTCTGACACAGCTCCTGCTTTCTGGTAAACGTACAGTCCCCATCAGAAGCACGGAACGTTGTCCAGCCAACTTCTCAATCGCTTCCTAGTCCCCCGCGCATCTAAGAGGTACACGTGAGGTCCAGCCCAATCCCCTGGCCTAAGGTGAAGACATAGGAAATTACCTGCAGCATTTCTCTCTCATGTCCCAGCTGCCGTCAGCCAGTCCAGCGGACTTGCAGCCAAATTTGTCATCCACTGTCACATCCCTCAGTGGGGATCCGATAAATGTGAAGAACAGCTTGAAGAGACCATCAAAAACTGCCTGTCAGCAGCAGAGGACAAGAAGCTCAAGTCCTTGGCGTTCCCACCCTTCCCCAGCGGCAGGTAAGATGCCCCTCTCCAGGCGGGCGGGAGGGGCTCTGAGCTTGTTCATCCAGCCTTCTCCCTGGGAACCAGCTGCCCTCCCACTTACTCACATCCAGTCTGGCCATTCCAGAAGACATAAGCAAGGGCTCCTGGTGCAGCCAAGCATGCTGGCCACGTGACAGGGCAAGAAACCCAGTTTCCATCCTTCAGAACACACGGTAAAGGGCAGCTTCGGGGAGGAGCAGAGAGCAGAGTGATTTTTGGAGAGTCTGTCATGTTCAAAGCCCACGTTCCTACCAGCTGTCCCTGTCTAGATCAGAAAACACCAGGCTCGAAGGCCTCAGCCTTGGCTATGGTCCACAGCCAGCAGCAGCAACCCCACCAGGTTAGAATGTGGAATCTCAGACCCCACCCTAGACCACTGCCTCAGCATCCCCAGGGGATTCCTGTGCTGCTCTGGGGGGCAGGAGAGCCAGGAGGCTGAGGCTGTGACAAATATACCCCGAGCAGTGAAAGGTTCTCACCGAAGGTTTGCTTTGGGAGGTTAGAAGAAATGATTTTTTTAATTGTCACAGACCCCCCCTGGGTGCAAGGGCAGTATTTTAGGTAAATAATGAGGCTATCTGTCCTCACATGCAGCATATCCCCCTGCTTCACGCTCACAGCCAACACGAGTTATTGCTTTAATTTTGAACACCTTCTCTCTTGAGATGCCCCTCTGTAACACAGATATGATTTACACTCTCAAGACATTCTGTTTGGAGCCAGGCGAAGGCTAAGAGGGAAATAATGAGCCTAGCTTCCTGCTGTAATCCTATCTCAACCTAAGCAATCAGCACTGGTCTCCACAGCCTGGGCCCAGAGGCACTTCAGGCTGGATTCTTTGCACAGCTGGGACCGCGTGCTATGATGTTCTGGACTGGGACTCTACATACAAGTGAGAAGAATTCATATTAGGCAAGGCACATCCTGGGCCTGCCCAAGGGGGCTTGGCAGCTGACCCCAAATGACACAATGGCTGTGTCCCTGGAGCATGGTGCCGTGGTCCAGCCTGGTGGATAGTTCTGTCACGGCTTCCTTGTGCTTGTGGCCCAGAGTCACCACTGCTGAAAGTACATTGGCACGTCCATATCAAGGTGCACTTGTGAGCATACATTTTTGCCCTTTAATAAACAATGTGTTTAGCCAACAAACCAGTTTTAAGGGAGCTAATAAAACCTATATTTGCTTTTTTTGAAGAATAGGTATTTTAAATGCTGCATTGGTAGTGTTTTTAAAGCCGAGCTCGACTTGAGTCAAGTGACATAGATTCAAGCACAGGGCACCACTCGCTGGTCAGTCCTATGACCTTGGCTAAAACCATGGCGCCTCTCTGGGTCAGCGTGGCACCTGTAAAGTGGAGACAACGTCCCCCTGCCTGTGCCCCTCCCAGGCTGCCCCTCTGACTAGGGTCAAAGAGCCCATGTGTGGACCAGCCTGCACATGGTGAGAACAAGGGCCCAGCGCCAAGGTAAGAAGGAAACACTTTGCCCCCCGACCCAGGCTCAGGGCAAAGTTACTCTGTGGGTCCCAGGGACCAAAGTGACATTGGCTCTTCTTTTCCTTTGGCCCAGAAACTGCTTCCCCAAACAGACAGCAGCCCAGGTGACCCTCAAAGCCATCTCTGCCCACTTTGATGACTCGAGCGCGTCCTCGCTGAAGAACGTCTACTTCCTGCTCTTCGACAGCGAGAGCATCGGCATCTACGTGCAGGAGATGGCCAAGCTCGACACCAAGTAGCCACCCCGTGCCCGCGGCTGCACTTGCCAACGGGAATCGGAGGAGAAGCAGAGTCAGAGAAGCGGGGTTTTATTTTTTAAAAGGAGAGAGGAAGGGTGACGGCAGGGGAGCGGAGGGTGGCAGAAAGGGAAGCGGGCAGCAGACTCCTGCCCGTGCAAGGACCCTCTGCATTTTATATTCTCGTTAAAAAGAGCCTCAGTCCGTAATAACCAGGTCTCCACCAGGGGTTCTTTCCATGTGTTTTCTTTCTGTTGTTTTAGAACTTTTTAAAAAAACAGACTTCGTTTTAGATTTATAGCATTGACTTGTACACACACATACAGAGAATCCTTTCAAAACTCTTCAACTCTTCTGTTTCTCCTTTCTGCAAGGAAAGAGGGCATGAACGGGACTTGGGCTTTGCTGGCTGGCTGTACTCGTGATGAGAAGAAAATGGGAAAGGCATCTCACTGGTGCTTTTCTTTTCTGTTTTAGTGACAACCCCCCTCCCCAATATCTGTAACTACTCCTACAAAGGTTTTGCTTCAGGCTTTTTTTTTTGTTTTTTGGGTTTTTTAAAGAAAAAGAAAATGAAAGAAAAAAAAATAAAAGATCCAGTGTCTTTCTTACAATATATTCTTTTATTGTAACATTTTCCTCGGTTTGGAAAACTGTGTCCCCAGGGGTAGACACTTCTAGAATGTTATAAATAGAACCAAGCCTGTCATTAATGGGCTGCGACTCCCACCATGCTAGGCCCCAGGTCAGACAGCACCAGAATGGCCTGTGTTTCTCAGGCGGCAGGTCCTGCTTCCAGAAGGGGAGCCTGGTTGACCTTGGTCCACAGGAACGGGGCCCTGGTGAAGCCTCCAGTGGGGTAGCCATCCTTCAGGAGAGAGGCACATGTCTCACGGAGGCCTGGGCAACAAAACGGAACAGACCTGGGCCACGGCCCAGACGGGACAGACTGAGAACCCTAGTGCGGCTGGTATCTGAGGACTCTGGCCAAGCACCTCACAAGGGGGCAGGGTGGGCAGGTCAGGGCCTGAATTTATTCACATGAACTCATCAACCACTTCGGCTATATTTAACCTATGTGGTCCACAACAGGCTCCTCCCGACTGGAAGTCTCTCCCAAGTAGAGGGGTCATTTATACGTCTTAACACAGCTGGTGGCCAGCTTTATTGCCACATGGCTGGGCCTCCAGATAAGTGACACTGGGGTTGGCCAGGAAACCACAAGCACAAAACCACAAAGGTTCCCACAGGGTCCCCTGCCCCCAGCTCGAGTTTTGTCCCTTACAGACTTGCCCATGACAGCAGCCTGGACGCACACAGGTTCACCCGCAGAACCTCGCTCTGCTCCCTGAATGTCAGCCAGATGGCAACCCACCCGAGAGCCACATTAGCTCAGCTGCCTTTCCTCGGACACCTCCAGCGGCTGGGCAGGCCAGGCTTTGTAAAAACTCACTCTCTGGTAGGATGGACTAACCAGGAGGGAAACTTTATCTGCCTCTTTCTTCTTATATGTAACCTCTAGTATATAACCAGGATCTAAAAAGGGAAATATAGAGGTTTCGTGAAGATTAAAGATTATAGGGACTAACAGTTTAAAATTAGGCTCCTATTAAGCGCTTGGGTGTTGCAGAATGTGTGGGCTTCCCCACTCCTGATGCGATGGGAGAGGTTGGGGTGCAGGCCATCTCCACCCCAGCCCCCCTTCCCTAGCTGGTCTCACTTGGCAGGCTCTCCTTCCTGCCCTCGCAGCCAGGATGCCAGCCACCAAGACACCCAGCTCTCTCCCCTAGCCTGAGAGCTCTGAATGCACACCCAGGTGCTCGCACACGCACACACAGGCACACGTGCACATCCAAGAGGCACCTGGGGGAGAGAAGGCCTGCTGTGCCCTCCCCAGGACCAAGTGAGCCATTCAGCCAGTACAACTGTCCAAACCCAGAAAGAATCCTCTAGGACATGTCTTTTTCAAGTGCCTCTCTCTCCTAGGTTTTGGTTTTCCATAAGTTGTGTTTCTGGTCAGTAAATCACTAGCGTTTTACTCCAGAAAAAGCGCTTTTGCCCTCAGGCACTTGTCAGGCAGGTGCCATTTGTCAACCATTCGTTCACCTGGCAGTGCAGTACCTCATCTCCCGCCCGGCCGCCCGTCAGGGTGGAGACTGCCGCATGGCTTTCCAGCTTGTGGAGATCAACAGGTCCCGGCTCTTGGCCAGCCGAACCATGAGCCGCCCCACGTAGAAGCCGCTGATCTGGCCCACGCCGTCATTTCTCCCCAGGGCCAGCAGGAACGTCAGCGAGCCTGCGGAGCAGAGACACACGCACAAACTAGAGTCCTGCCCAGCATTCATGGGCCTGCAGTTCCCAGAGCGCTACCCCTTCCCGGAGCCTTCAGTCTCAGGCCTGGAAAATGCATAAGACTTTTAGGAAGGTGGGTGAGTCCCTGATTTATTTTTAAAGAGCTCTAGGGGGATGTTTCTGTCACCAGCTTTGAGAGTTTGTTCTAGCAGTCAAAAAGGCTTCCCCACGTCTGACCCCCACTCTCTTCCCTCACCTGGCGTGTAGGCCTTGAGGGGCCTCTGCTGCGTGGAGTTGAGAATGTTGGTCACGGCCACATTGGCGTGGAGGCTGGCATGATAGGCCATCTTGGGCTCCTTCACGTCAGCGCAGTCGCCGATGGCGTAGATGTGGCTGTAGCCCTCCACCTGGAGATACTGGTTCACTCTCAGAGCACCATTGCTGGCCAGGCGGCCCTCTGCCGGGCAAAACCAACACCAAAACCAGCATCCTGAGCTGCCATGTTCCGCGGCCACCAGAACGCGGTGAAGATGAGCTCTGATGCGGGTCAGGCCACCCTCCAAGGTGAGCCTCCCACCTAACTGATTCCTGCCTGAAGTGCCCACCTCAGAACTCTTCCTGCAGAGGCAAGGTTACTATTCCAGGGCGGAAACTGGTCAGAAAGACAGCAAGTATCATTTTGTCTAATGCGTCTAACTCTTTCTAAGTTACCATGATTAACAACGATTAACTTACAATGATTAAGTTACAACTTAGCCAAGTCTTGAATTTCTTTCTGAACATGGATCATATTTTTAGGATAAATGTAGGGCTTTAATAAATGATAAACTGCTTTTCTTTTTAAGGGACTTAAAAGAATTCATCTTTGAAAATAGAACGTTAGGACAATCAGGTGTTAAATTCTGAGATCTCTTTTCACTATACGCTCTCAGTCCCACCCCACACAGGGCCTGGAGCAGCTCCCTTCTTCTGGGATCAGGTCATTCTTTCCTGCAGGACACAAAGCAGGAGCTCCTTGTCCAGGAAGGGTACGTGGGAATAGACGATGGGGACGTGGGGACACAGGCTTCTTGGAGCCTGAGAAGGAGCCACTGAATCTCCAGCTCACAGATGGTGGCCGTCCTCCACGCCCCCCACCTCCAGTTAGCTAGACAGTTCAACACTGAGCTTTAGAACACGGGCCACATTGTCGGCCCCGCTCCCAAATGGTCGTTCCAAGCTCAAGCGGCCAAACGTTTGGGTCAGGGTTTGGGGAGAGCAGTACACCTGTGAACAGAGAAAGACCTGACCTGGAAATTCCCCCACATCCATGTAGGAAGGAAAGTGACAGAAAACGGATCTTTTTCGTCTCTCTGAAACCTGATCCCATCTCTCATCACTAGGGGGCGGGCCCCGATTTTGGAAGATTTTGATCACTTTGGCCACCTTGGGCTAAGTCACGGTGGCAGCTGAGGAAAGCACAGCAAGAGTAGACCTGAACCTGGATTTCAAGTTTGATGTCACCATTCAGAAGAGACCAATAAGCTGCTGAGGTCGAGGGGGAAGGCAGGGAGGCGCCGATCCTGCAGGGCCTCCTTGGGCAGCTGGAGAGAGGCAGCAGCCTGGGAGCGGGCCACAGTGCAGCCTCCTGCTTACCAAACGTGCTGCGGTAGGCAGAGCTGTTGATCTTGATCCCATTGCAGACAATCACCAGGTTGGTGGCCACCTCCGTGCCTTTGTCCGTTTGCACTTTGATGCACTCTCGACACTCATTGAGAGGCAGCTCCTCCAGGTTACTCACCCGCTCACCTGTCAAGAGAGATCCGTGACCAGGAGGCTGGCAGAGGGTGGGCACATCATCAAGGCTGGGGAAGGCTGGAGACCCGTGGAAGCTGGGGAAGCCCTGGACTGCTGTGGCCCAACTAGGCAATCCCTCTACTCCCGCCTTCCCTCCCACCCTCCCAGTCCACTCTGCTGCCCCAAGAAGCACAATCTGGACATCTGGCCCCAAGAGATCCAATGGAAGGAAAGTTCCACGAAGCAATTTGGGCAAGTGAGGCTGAGTTTCCCAAGAAGTTCTGGGAAAAGCTATTTGAGGAAAACCTCAACCACACCCCCCTGTCAGCTACACCACCCTAACCAGGCAGAACGAGCTCTCCGGGCACACTCCCAACAAAGGTGAGAGCAAGAAAAGTAAGAAGCCAGCCCACTCTCCTCACCACCTGAGAGTAAAGGTGGTCACAGCACTGCACAGCTAGTTACAAGGGGACCGGGAGCCAGGAGGGGCTTTCATAGAACAGACACCCGCCTCCACACCACAAAAAGCAAGGAGGTCACGTCACTGGGGTTAGAGCCCCACTCTCTAACATGCTGGGTGGATCTCTTCCCTCCCGCTCTGGATGCGAGCCACACTCCTCACTACCCTCAAAATACAAACCTATTCTCTCTACCACAGAGACATAATTCAGGTCAAATCCTTGAGATGCTTTCTTTTTTTAATCATTCAACAAATAAGTACTACCTGTATGTACTGTGTCCAAAGCAACAGCCAGGACAGTGCTGCCTCCATAGCATCGAAATCCCATAAGTACCAAGCCCTCCGCCCTGCCCGAGGACAGACACAACCTCCAGCTGGACAGCAAGGCTCTAACGGGCTTTGTTCAAGCCCAGGACACAGGGACCACCTAGGGATGAGAACAGTCACCCTCAAGCTGGAGGCAGTGACGAAGCCTCGGAGCCAAATCTCACCAGGGCGGGAGAGGGGCGGGGCGGGGGAGAGGAGGGGACTTGCACATACTCAGCAGCAGCTGCACGCCTTTCCGGAGCAGGATCTCCTTCGCTTCCTGCCGGACACAGGGCAGGAGCTCCTTGTCAGCGAGGGCCATTTGGGAGTGAATGAGAGTGACCTGGGGACAAACGACCACAGGGCCTGAGAAGGAGCCTCTGAGTCTCCTCACACAAAGAGGCTTAAAAACACATCAGTCGCCTCCTCCACCTCCTCCCCTGCCTCCAGTTTACAGGCGAGGAAACTGAGGCCCCGGAGAAGTAATGTGCCCAACGTCAGAACAGTTAACAGCAAGCTGGGCTGGAGCCCACGCCTCCTGGTCTAGGATTCTTTCAGCTCCAGCCTGTCCCCGGGACCTGACGACCACGAACGCACCAGTGCTCCACAAGCCACACTCCACCCGGGGCCATGTGGGAAATTATTTTCAAGCCTCCTTGGGCACTTATAATTATGCAGTCTATATATAAACCATTGACATCCTAACTATAAATCAAGCTGACATTTACATTAAGGCTGGTTCTAAAATTGGTGCCTCCAGGCACATCTACTTGCTGTCTGGGTCAGCACAGGGCAGTGGGGGGCAGCCTAGAATGACGTTCAAAGCTTGGGCTTTGAAATCAGACTGCCTGGGTTGGAATCCCATCTCAGATACTCGGACACTTCCCAAAGACTCAGTAGAACAGGGATTACAGTCCCAGTCAGAGGAATTTTGTAATGACAAAATGAGAAAACATGTTTAAAGCACATAACTCAGCACAGACTGAGTCCTTAGTAAAGGGTGGCTACTATGGCTCTTATCTGTTTACTAATTATAAACATATGGAAATTATACTGAGTTACTTACTACTTCTGACTGGTCTTTACCCATAAATCAAAATTACACTTTGTTATATCAATCACTATAATAATTTCCAATGATTTGTCAGAGAACAGCCATATAATTAAATTAGCCCATATCGATCTTACTTTTCAAAACCAACCTGCCTTTGCCTAGGGAAAAAGAACCATCCACAGGCCCCGTGTGGCTCTCAGAAGCTGATCTGGCATCAGCTGCAAGCAAGCTGTTGCCTCGAGTACCTGTAAATACCAATCATCACTCAGCGCCTCACCGAGCCTTACGACCTGCCAGGATGTTCTCTTTTTCTCCAGGTCACCAGGCAGGAACTCTGTCCCTCCATCATTAGACTGGAATAGGGCCACCCTACCGTGGGCAGGAGGCAGCACTGGCCAGTCCTTCCCTAGCATAAGCAGTCGAGGGGCTGCACTGCAGGCTCCCTTCACTGTCACAGGGCATGGACCACCATGTGGCTGTCCAGGACAAGGGCTACCATCGCTTAAGGAACAGAAAAGCTGCTGCTCGCCCCAGACAAAAAACCAACTTAGGGTGTCTTTGACCAAGTTAGTCATCACCAAGAAGAGGTCATCAAAGTCTCCATTTATGAGGCCGGCCCAATGGCGTAGCAGTTAAGTTCTCAAGTTCTGCTTTGGTGGCCTGGGGTTCCCCGGTTCGGATCCTGGGCATGGACCTACTCACCACTCATCAAACTATGCTGCTGCAGCATCCCACATAGAAGACCTAGAAGGACCTACGACTAGGCTGTACAACTAGGTACTGGGGCTTTGGGGAGAAAAAAGAAAAAGAGGAAGATTGGCAACAGATGTTAGCTGAGGGCCAATCTCCCTCAAAAAAAAAGTCTTCATCTATATCACAAAGGTGGAACACTGCAGGGGACACCGGAGTTAACCTTTTGTGAGGTGTCTCCCCTGGGTTTGATCCTCCCGGGTTGGACCAGAGGGCAGGACCCCTCACTGAATCAGGACACACCCTGGCTCTCCAGGAAAAATTCCCGGCAGAATAGGCCTTCGGGGGATTCCCCAGTGCAGAGAGCAGAGAGCAGGAGACTGAAACACAGCCCCCACTCTCTGCTAAGGGAGCTCCACCTCCCGGCCCTGAGCAAATTCCTGACGTTCACTAGACAATGCAGAAAGAAGCCATGGCTGAGAGTTCAAAGCCAACGCTGCTAGCCCACCTCCTTCTCGGGGTAATCTGTCTTAACCTCCGCCGCCATCTCCACTCCCGCAGAGCCTCCTCCCACCACCACGATGGACTGTGCGCGCTGGACCTGGGGAAGAGAGAGATGCAAAACACACCCTCAAATCCGCCCTGCCCCAGGGTGCAGCCGAGGGGGTGGGTTCCTCAGGCAAAGAGCGGTAGAGAACCCTTTCCAAACGTGCAATCAGATGTGCTTCCTAGGGCCAGGCACTTGCGGGCTGTCTCCCTGCATTTTCTCACTCGGTTCTCACGACAGCCCCATGAGGCAGGTTTCACCACCTGCCCACCTTCCGGACAACCATGGCCCGCATCTGCGTGAGTTCAAAGCCCAGGTTCCTAACCGCCACCCTAACGTCTGCTCATGGCTGTGCAAGAGGCTCCGGGCTTCTCAGCATCTTTGCAGAGAGGGAAGGACCCGCCTTCGTCAGGCAGCAGCACTCCCCTGGGGATCCTGCTGTGGGCCTCCATTCCTCTGTTCAGGGGTGACAGCAGGCCCCGGCCCACCCCCCCCCCGGACCCTCGTGAAAACTGACTGTGGATCCAAGCCTGCTCTACAAAACACAAAGCCCTGGGCAAACAGGAGCCCCAAGAGGGGTGAGTCAGGTCGCACCAATCACTACATGAGCAGGCCGGGGGTGCTCACGCCCAGACCTCAAGGACGGGTCCAAAGGCCTCCCCCCGGGACCTTGTTCTAGTCATCCTCCACCTTTACGGCTGCTGTTGCAGCCCCGAACACCTCCCAGGGGTCTCCCTGCTGCGGCCCCAGGTGTCACCACTGCTGTCCCACTCTCCCAGGGGGCCTGCCCCTGGTCAGGGGGCAGCTCACCTGCCTCACCATGTCCTCGTAGAGCTGGATGGCAACTTGCTGGCTGGAAACCTGGTTAAACTTGCCAGGGAAGAGCCCTGTGCTACCCGTGGCCAGGATAAGATGCGAGAAGGGCAGGGCCTGTGAGGGGCAGGGGAAAGAAAGGTGAGGGCGGGCCTGGTGTCTGCGTCCAACCCCAGGCCCAGTGGGCAGGGGCACCAGATGGGAGAGGTCCCTCTGGGCACACCAAGCAGCCCTCCTTTGAGAGGAGCAAAACCATCACACTGGTTAGGCCAGGGGGTGGCCCTTGAACCCAGGAAATACCTAAGGGAGCAGATTTTACCTCCTGCCAGAGCCACCCAACGTGGAAACAGGCGGGTGAGCTCCCCACAGTGGGGGACCAGCAAGCAGGGGACAGCAAACTGCTCGTGGGGAAGAAGCAGGATGCTAGCCTCCAACGTGGAGTTAGTTTAGAACTGCCAAGGTATTTCAGAAGCAACTTCCCCCTGCCCCGCAAAAAAAAAGGAAGGACAGGAGAGCGGGAGAGAAATCCTGTTTGGAGCCCGAATATATCAAGTTGACAAAACCAGAGCTGCTCTGATGGGAGGAGGACTGGAGGGTCTGTATCCCACTCAGTCCCCTCTCCCCCAGCGGAGGCCTGAGATGCCCTCATGGACCCTTCCAGGACTCTGAAAAGCACAGCCCAAAGCCACAGCACAAGGAGACTCACAGTAATCTTTCCCCCCGGGAGATTCTCGGGCCATAAAGTCAATTCGAGGAGGTCTGGTTCGCACTAAATCGCATACTCACTGAGGACAGGAATTGTGTTCCCTTTTTCCAACCCCCCAAGCTTTGAACGGAGTAGAGGGCCAGGCTGGAGGTGACCCTCAATACGACGAGTGGGCTGGTGGCAGCTCACTGATGGCACTCAAGTGACTACACGTATATGCCAGGCCCCGCCCTCTACCCGGGCTGAGGAATGCACAGATGCGTGAAGGAAACCTCTGCCCCTAAAGACTTCCCAATCCAGGGGATCATGTGTGTGGCACCCTTTGATTCTAGAAAGCGAGGAGGGCCCACCTGGCCGGGCCTGGTTCTGGTCCGGGACACTGGCTTTCAGAGTGTGGGCTCTGGGGTGAGACTGCCTTGGTTCAAATCCTAGCTGAGTCTCTTACCAACTGGGGGATCCTGGGCAAGCCACTGAGCCTCTCAGTAAAGTGAGGCTACACCACCTCCCTCACAGAGTCATGGTGGGCATTAGATTATGTAAGGCTTACAACTGGGCTTGGCATACAGGAATGTCTGCCACCACACTCCTGTGGCTGCTGTGGTCAGGCCTTTGCTTATGAGGAATCTGCTACCTGCCTAGCACTGAGCAGGGCTTGGGGGCCACAGACGACTCTCTTGACCCTTGAGGAGACCCGCCCAGGTCTCCTTTCACCAGCAGCCTCGTCCTCCAGAGGGCCTCCTGAAGACCACTGATGGACGGCTCAGCACCCGCTGTGCTCACCTCCCCATCCTCGAGCAGCACCTTCTGATTCTTCAGGTCTATCTCAACCACCAGGCCCTGCCGGAAGCTCTCCCCGAAGGTCACCGAGTAGGAAATGAATGTCTTTTTGGCAAACCCTGGAGAATGGACACAAAGGAGGTCACAGTGTAAAACTGGGCTGCCCACGGTAGGCCAGAGTAACTCAGAACCTTTCCTGAGCTGCATGCCAACAGGGGCGCCCTTGGCCAAACAGCTGGGCCAATGGTCTGTCCGGGGTACCATTACCCCATAAAGTGCCAGCTGGGGCCTCAGATCCTTAGGGAAGCTCAAGCTCTTACTTCTGGGGCCTTGACATGGTAGCTGCTTAAGGGCAGTGACCTTGAGATTCTCCGGCGTTCGTCTAACTATGGAATTTAGGCACCTTGCCCTAAGCGGAGAAAAGCATTCCCAGACCCACAGCAGGGACAAGACCATTCTCACGAAGAAAGCCCCAGAAAAGAGCCCGTTACCACTCTCCACGGAGGCCCGAAGGGCTGCCACGTTGTGATGGAAGGAGTCCTTCATATCCACCAGCACGAAGGGGATGCTGAGTGCCTGCAGCTTGCTGGCGGCCGCGATCCCGCCGAAGCCCCCGCCCACGATCACCACGTGCACAGCTCCCACGTTCATCGAGACCTGGGACCCCATCTCGAACCAGACACTGCTGGGATAGGAAGAGAGACCACACGGGAGTCAGGGGGCTCGAGGGCCGGGAGGGCTGGGGTGAGCCCACGGCGAGAAAGGCCTCGAATGCCAAGACTTGATCTTTTTAAATTATGTAATTGTCTATTAATGAAATTCCAATTTTGTAAAATTTGAATTAAATTCTAAAGAACAAGGGGTATCCTATTTCCATCCCATCCCCCAACCACCCAGTTCCCTTCTCCAAGGCTTCCACTGTTACCAAGTTCATAAGAATCCTTCCAGAGATATTCTGTGCACCCAGTCATGATGATGTTTTGCACATATTAAACAAACTGTTCTGTACTTTTTTTCACTCAATATATCTGTCCACTCAACAACATACATTAATTGAGCTCCTGCTCTTTGCCATGCTCAGTGCTGTGGATCCTGTGGTCAGAGAGACAGACAGACAGATATGGTCCCTGCCCTTGTAAAGGGCTTGCAAACTCAAAAGGCCAGGTGGATGGTGCAGATGTGGGAAGCTGGACAGGTGCACAGTCACAAGAAAGGGGGGGCACACCTGTGGGGAACTGGCGAGCACAGGCCACTCTAGAAGAACTAAACAAAATTCTTCAGGCACTGCACTAGGGAAACACGGTGACCAGATTCTGCCCAGCTCACAGGTCACCAGCGTGAGCTCCAGGTCTAAGGAGATCAATTAGCAAGTGTGACAATCAGCCTGCAAAACAGGATGTGGTGTGACTAAGGCCATGACAGTGGGGTGGGGAGGAGGGGCCTGCAGTGGGCAGGTCATTCCCCTGAGCATTCCTGGGACAGCGAATGTACACTGGGACTGTTGCACGACACTCCCCAGGAGACCGGGGGACGGAAGAAATGTCTCCCAGGAGAAGAAACAGCACTGGTTAAGGACCTCAAAGGAACGTCTGCTGGTAAGAAAGAGGGCTGAGGAGCAGCCCTGATCACGCAGGCTCCAGTGAGAGGGGGAGGAGGAGCAAGGTCCAGGTCGATGCCCGGGACAGGGCAGCTGCCGTCCAGGAGTGTCTGCAGAGGGCAGAGGGTCAGGTCTGCAGGCCAATGCGGCCCAGGCTCACACTCACACGTGGACGGGGGCAGCCTGACCAGTTCCCAGCAAACTGAAAACAAACCTTGGTTGAGTCTCTGAGGAGCTAAAATCCGAGAACCCTTGGCCCAGAGCCAGACACTGGAGACATCTGAGGGAGAGGACAGCGTTGGGCTGGGTCACTAGACGCTAAACCACTGAGCAGAGGAAAAAGGAGAAGGTAGCAAAGTTTGCCTGGGCTTCCCCCAGCCAGCCTGGGAGGCTGTGTACCAGGCTCGCCCTCCAACAGGCCCGGGTCACCTGCTGCACCCCGGAGCCTGCCCCCACAGAGGGCCGAGGGGCTGGCCTGGGGCCGTGTCCCCAACCCAGCTTAACCCCAGAGAAGGACGCTCATGATGCAGGCCTCAGGGCTCTCTGGGGTCGGAGCCCAGCTGTCTGAGGAGCAATCTTGCCTGCAACTGAGATCCTGAGATCAGGTGAGGGATTGCTGGGAGATGCTGGCTCAGGGGCAACAGGCAATCAAACCTCTTGGCCTGTGCCCGGCTCTAACGGGACGCAGCAATAAACCAGGCCACCAGGGGAGAGACGCAAAGGAAAGAAAGAAAGCTCACACCGCAGAGAAAGCAGCAAGAGAGGCCCAACAGCTGCAGTGGGCTTCAGGGAGGAGTGGTTCACAGTGGGGGATGGCAGAGGGGGGAAAGGAAGGAAGAACTGGACTCAGGCCAACCTTGAAGGACACACAGCAAGCTGCCAAAAGGCTCGACGGAGCAGCAGGTTCCAGCCCATCTGGAACCCTCTCGGGTGACACCACAGCAGCTGGAAGGCCACCACTCTGTCCTGTATCATCTGTGTGGCCTGGGCACAACCCCTCCCTTCTCTGGGCCTCCATCTACCCCTGTCGTGGGAGGGGACACCTTGAGATGTCCTTGCACACACAGGTTTCCAAAACATGGAGGCCCCCAAGATGGTCCCAGATCTTCCCACACTATGGGGGCAGCTTATGGTTGGACCTCCAGGCACTGTCCTCATAGTATTTGAATGCCCATTGCCTAATTTCTCCCCTGGGAAGGGAGAACCCGGGCAAGGGAGGGCAGATCTGGCACAGGAGACTGGAGGGAATTTAACTTTGCTCCTCATTGGCTAAACGGTCCCCATTGCATTGAGGCTTGTGCCTTCTACCCATTTTACAGATGAAGACACTGAGCCCTTAGCAGGGCTAGGACCAGGACAAGTCCCTAGCAAGCAGTGCCACCTTCACTGCTCCAGGCCCTCAGAAAGTTGTCCAGAGCTGGTCACGTAAGTGTTCATCAGGCTGAATCTGCCAAGTGGGCCAGAAGGAGAAGGTCTCCTGGGGGCCAGGACCCAAGAGAGCCCAGAGGCCCAGCCAGAGGTCAGGAGTGGACACCAGGAGCTCAGCAGGGCCTGGGAATGTGGCAGGCGATGAGGCAGGCTATGGACGCGGTACATTTCACCTGCCCCGTTCAGCACGGCCCCCTCTGTGCCAGCCTGCCCTCGGGGCCAGCAGCCAGCGAGGAGGTCAGGAAAACACTCAGCAAGTTCTGCTTCCAAGCTGGCTGGGCACAGGCCCAAAAGAGGCTACACAGCTTGTTGGGGAGAGGGGGTCCACCATGGGTCAGGTCACACTGGACAGCTGGGGCCAGGGGCCTTCTCCACAGAGGGATCAGCTTAGGCCAAGAAGTCCAGTGGCAGAGAGGGAAGGGAGTGGGAGGAGTTCAGGGAACAAGGTGGGGAGGTCAGGAGAGTAGGTGATGGGGCCAGCACACACAGGGGGTCTGTTACAGCAGGGCAGCATTCAGCCCTACATGTTCGCAGCTCTAACCACCAGGCCCACCCTGAGCCCCTCACAGGGTCTCCTTCCTGCAGAAGAGAGAAAGCCAGGTGATTCCAGCACAGGCCTGATGGGTAGTGGGTTGGCCAAAGGAGCTGAACCCCTGCTCCCTCAACACCACAGAATCATCAACCGGCTTCTCCAAAGGGCAAACCTTGGCCCCACCCAACTGCACACACCTCTCAATGAAGGCAAACTGCTTCTCTGGAGTTCCCAGTGGTAGGTCTGAGGCCTGAGGGCACACCCAGGCCCATGAGGGGCTGCCATAGCTGGGCCAGGGGAGGGGAGGCACTTTTACACTCCAAGCCTCCTGAGGCCTCTCCGGGAATCTGCTCTTCTCTCTCCTCTACTGACCTCTGATACTCCCACTTGGGGAACGGGGGGCTGGCGGCTCTCCAGCAGATTCCACCCTCCTCCTCAGCAGCCTCCCTTGCCCAATACGCTTGGACACGCCAACTCTCCTTTGGCTCTTCCAGTGCCAAGTCTTGCCTGACCACCGAGGACAACTGGACTTCCCTCTGCTCAGCCACGACCTGCTTTGCCAGACACCTAAACCATGGGCTTCAGCCATACACCCTGTAGGTGCTCAAAAAGCATGTGCGCAATTGATGATGTTGGATTATATGTTCTAATGTAGTAATAAGCTGGGCAAACAGCCTCAATCAATGGGAGAATCCATCAATCAATGGAACCCTCCATCAATGGGAGACTACAGGATACACTATTATACACCCATAAAATGGAATATTCTGGAGCCATTTGTTTTTGGAGTGGATGATTTACCCATGATTTGTCCACATCCCTAGAATGTACAAGAGCAAGAGTGAACCATAATGTAAACTACGGTCTTCGGGTGATTATGTCAATGTAGGTTCGTCAACTAACAAATGGACCACTCTGATAAGTGATGTTGACAATGGGAGAGGCTATGCATATGTGGGGGCGGGGGATAGACGGGAAATCTCTGTACCTTCTCCTCAATTTTGCTGTGAACCTAAAACTACTCTAAAAAAGGTAAAGTCTTAAAAAAAATTTTTGTTCACAAAAAAGTCAAGTAATAGAACAGCATGTAGTGGGGCCGGCCCCGTGGCCTAGCAGTTAAGTGCGCGCGCTCTGCTGCTGGCGGCCCCAGTTCGGATCCTGGGCGCAGACCGATGCACCGCTTGTCAGGCCCTGCCATGGCAGCGTCCCACATAAAGTGGAGGAAGATGGGCACAGATGTTAGCCCAGGGCCAGCAAAAAGAGGAGGATTGGCATGGATGTTAGCTCAAAGCTGATCTTCCTCACAAAAAAAAAAAAAAACAGCATGTAGAGCCTAATCACACTTATGGACATCACGCACATGCACGTAATGATCACAGCAGCTGGCGTTCACTGCTTTTTCTTTGCACTGAGTAGCCGTGGGTTTTTCTCCTCATCTTTGAAAGAAGTTCAGTAACTTGCTCAAATTCAATCCTCAACAGTCTGACCAGATCTGCGCTCTCAACCAAAACGCTAATAGTGGTCGCCAGGTGATGTTTTTACTTTCTTCTTTGAGCATTTTTTTTGTATTGGTTGAATATTTTAAAATGAGCGTGTCATTTTTACAGAAATAATAAAGCTTTAAAAACAGGGCAGACTTTCTACTATCTAATTTTTTTAAATTGAGATATTATTCATATATTCTAAAATTCACTATTTTCAAGTGACAATTCAGTGGTTTCTAGTTCATTCATAAAGTTGTACAACTATCACCACAATCTAATACCAGAATATTTTCATCACTCCCCAAAAACACCCTACATCCATTAGCAGTCACTCCCCATGCTCTCTTCCCTCCAGCCCCTGGCAACCCCTAATCTTTCTGTCTCTGTAGATTTGCCTATTCCATACCTTTTGTGTCTGGCTTCTTCCACTTAGCATAATATTTTCAAGATGCATCCAAGCTATAGCATATATCACTGTCTCATTCCTTTTCATGGCTGAGTAATATTCCATTGTGTAGCGAGACCACCTTTTGTTTACCCATTCATCAGTTGATGGACATTTGGGTTGTCTCCACCTTTTGGCTATTATGAATAGTGCTGCTATGAACATCTGTGTACAAGTTTTTGTGTGAACATATGTTTTTAATCCTCTTGAGTATATATATATACCTAGGAGAGGAACTGCTGGGTCCTATAATAACTCTAGATTTAACTTTTTGAGGAACTGCCAAACCTACCATCTGATTTTGAACTGAACATCAAGCCAAGGGGGAGAGTACAGAGAATCTTAACTAAATCTGCCTAAAAGAAGGTCCAAGAAAACACATCCTCATTGCCCGGCAATGCTTAAGTAATTGTACCTTTGCCCCCTCCCCCAACACACACACACACAATCTGGTTTACACTCAGATTTTTTCAGTAAATCCTGTTTTCTCTGCCAAAGAGACCCAGCCTGATCCCAGGCGGATTCTTCTCTAATAATACAGACCCGGGGCTTTTAGGAACCTAATGAAAAACCAGGAAGTTACATTTATGCCAAAGCTGTAGAGAGGTCACGCCTCAGAGATGTACAGCAGGAACCATGTGGGTTCTGCTCAAAGCAAGGACGTGGCCCCAGCACTGCTTCATAGAGATTACAAATAAAACATGTGGCTTTTTGAGTCATCACTGGTGACACCGACGGTAGGTTTCCACAGCCATGTTTCCAGAGTGGCTGTCCTGGATGAGAGGACAGCTAGAGTGTGACTCCAAGCCCCATGAACATGCCGTCTCCACCCGGGGGGAGGGGTGGGCCACCTCCCTCACTGGACACTGGGACCAGGCTGAGAGTGGGCATTCCGGGGCCAGCCCCCCAGGGAAGACAGGCTAAACATAACTCAAAAAAAGACCAATTTCTGAAATGGACTCTAAGCCTGAAGAGGGGGCTGTCCTTTCATGCCCCAGGAGAGGGCAGCTCTGAGCAGACAGGCTCATTCGGGTGTCATAGACACTCCCGGCCCGAAAACCTAGGCCATGAAACTTGTCCATTCTCCTGAGAGCCGGTCACTTTGTGGCTACCTTAACATCCCCAGGGTCTGCTCATTGCCTATGTCTGGACCCTGGCTTCCTCATTTCAGCACCAGACCGTGACCAGGCTGGCCCTGGAGTATACCGGCTCTGCCCCACTCCACCGCTTAACCGCTGGGTCCTGACCAAGGCCGGGCCCTCCTCTCCTCCCCTGGAATGGAGGCATTCCAGATGCAGGGTTACACACACTGCTCCTTGGAGGGGTCCTCTCTAGGTGCTAGGGTGAGGGCAGGTGGGGTCTGAGAGCGTGGGGCGTGTGCACAGGAATACACACACACACACTAGAACCTGAGCAGGCTTCCCTGTTATTTCACATATTTATATATTTCTCCTGATGGCCTTTGAACACAAGGCGCAGAGCTGGGACACCTAGAAGCCCCTTCCCAAACTATGTCTGACCCTCTGGCCTGTGCCTGTCCTCCCGGGGGACCATGAGCTCCCAAGCGCCTCACCCCTCCCCACTCCCACAGTACATCCCAGGGTCAGAGACTCCTGTTGGAGGGGAAAGGCTGGCTGTGTTTAGTGCGTGGTGGTGGAAAGCAAGCTCCCGGTGGAAAGTAAACACGGTGGATTTCCGGCGTCCCAGGCTTCCCCAGCCCCGTCAGAGTTAGTTCAGCGATCCTTTGTCCCCGTGGAACCTGGGCTTCGTAGAGGGGAGAAGCGGACCTCCTAGTGCCCCGGAGCCTATGGACACTCGGGTAACCCAGGCATTTTCCTCCAAGAGACGGAGGCTTTCCCCCTGCCTGTGACACCAGCTTCCACCCGGCGGCGACCCTCGGAGCACTTCCAGACACGGGGGGCAAGCCTGTCTTACCTGGTAAGACTTAGCAGGGATTTCGGGGGGCGGACGGGGAGGGGGGCGAGTTTGCCCCGCCCTCGCCAGAACAAACCTCCCTGGCTTGTGTTTCGGGGGAACTGGGGTGGTGCAGGCCTGAGCCCTGTACCTTAGACGACCACTCTTTCCCCCAAAAGCCACAATCCGGCGCACCGACCTCCCGACGCCGCCCGTTGCGTGTTCCCGGCCCCGGCGCGCCCCTGCGCCGGGCGTCTGTGGGCCCTGCGGGCGCGGGGCCCCGAGAGCCCGCCCGGCGCCCTCACCTGCCGGCCGCCGCCCGCCGCTCCGGCTCCGGCGGGCCGCTCCCGTTACCGCCGCGGGTCCCCGGCCCCTCCCGGGCCGGCGTGACTCAGCGCGCGCCCGCCCCCAGCCCAGGCCACGCCCCGGCGGGCCCCCCGGGAACTGCGGCCGCCCGCGCGCCCCGCCCGCCTGGCCGCGAGCCCACGGTGGGGCAGACGCCCCCGAGGCCGTGCCGCGGCCCCGCGCGAGCCCTCGGAGCCCCGAAACGCCTTCTGGCGTAGCTCACAGTTCTGCCAGACATGTTTCAAGCCTCCGGGACCTCAGAGCGCGGGCCCCCGGGCGCTGACTCTGCGACCTCGGGCGGATTACCAACCTCCTGCCTTCACGCATGTGAAGAATAATCCCGCAGACCCAGTTGAGCACCCACTGTATCCCTGGCGCCTTGCTAGGTGCTGGGGGATAAAATGGAGAACAAAACAGGCATGGTTTCTGCTTCCGTTGAGGTGATAGCCCGGGAAAGACAGATATTAAACAACGAACAAACAAAAGCATGTATTGCTAATTGCAGTAGGAAAGACTAGGGGCAAAGGCAGGGTGCCAAGGCCTCTCTCCAAGGGTGAGAAGGAGTTAGCCATGGGCAGAGAGGAGGCAAGGGTGCTCTGGGTGTGCAGTGACACAGAGGCAGGACAAAGAGCTGGGGGCCGGGGCATTGCAGAGGTGGCCAGAGGCCAGAGTGGCCAGTGTGGGCATGTGGTTCAGGCCTCCAGGCCCTGGTGAAGACTGTGTCATCCCAAGGCAATGGGATGCCACTGCAGAGTTTTCAGCAGAAGAGTGACAGGTCTGAGTATGTCCTGTGGGGAAAGGATGGGGGAGTGGGAGGGCTGCCTGAAATGAGGGAAACTAGTTAGGAGGGGAGTCCAGGGAGAAAAAGAAAGAGCTTGGACTAGGATCTGTAGAGAAATGGACTGATGGAAGCCGCAATCTGGAGGTAGGATCAAGCTGATTTGGTGACAGATAAGCCATCTCCATCTATTTAATGCAAATATTATCACTTACCCTAAGAGTTATGGAAAAGATTCAATGAGATCATTTATATGAAGTGTTTTAACATGGTGCTTGGCACACAGCAGCAGCAAATGCACAGCAAGCATTTATTATAGCCATATGGGCCATATAAAATACATATTTTATATGGGCAAATTAGCTTGTCCAAGGCTACGAAGTACATTGGCAGCTTCCTTGTTCACAGCCCAACGCTTTTTTCAATGCTGCCCTTCACCTTCCTGGTTTTCATGAATGTTTATACTAGAAGTATCCATTTCTATACCTTTTCCAAAAGCTGTGGTCAAAGACTTTGTACCCCATACCCCTGGTATAGGGAGCATTGTGATCAATTCCATCAAGAAGACATTGGTACCCGGAATCATCTCAAGCTGCGAGGGAAGCTGGTGTCCTTTCATCAGCATTCTGCTCTTGTTATTAGCCCACACCGCCAGGCTGCATCTTCCAGTTCTCTAGAATCCTTGCCTCTCTTCCTATCCCAGCTGTCTCCCGCCCCGTGAACGCGGCCTGAAGGAGGGACTACAGTCAGAGGTGTGGGAGTCTCCACCTCCTCTCTCAGCCCCTGGGGCCACAGTGTGGGTGCATAGAGAGCATGGGCCCTGCCCATCCTAAACCTGTCTCACGGGGAACCGTCAGAGAGCCATGAGCTGGATTTGATGCTCCGGGCGCAGCGAGCCTTGCGTTTGTCCTGGGCTTTGCAAACTTCCAAATAGTTTTATCTCCTTTTTTTCCTCCTGAAACCCTGAGAGGAAAGTAGGGTGGGGATTAAACTCTCACACTGAGCAGGGCACAGACCACTTTTGACCAGCTCTTTGGGGCAGAGACCCCGCTCTGCTGGGCTTGGGGTGTCTGACCCTGACCCCAGCACCTGGTTCCCTAGGAGTTCACTAATGTTTGCTTAAATGAATGATTTCTTTTTAATTAAGATATAATTCACATATCATAAAATTCACTCTTTTACAGTGTACAATTTAGTGGTGTTAAAGTTGTGCAACCATCACCATTATTTAACTCCAGGACATTTTCATCCAATTCTTTTCATCCAAAAAGAAACCTCATACCCACTAGTAGTCAATCCCCACTCCTCCCTCCACCCAGCTCCTGGCAACCAGAAAGATCTGTTTCTAATGAAACAATCCTACCAGTACTCTTAGAAAAATAATAGCTAAGATTTATTGAACACAAACTAAGTGCTTTGGATAGCTTCTCAAATTTACTTTTCATGTGGGTCCTCCAACGTAAGTTTTATTAATCTCCATTTCACAGATAAGGAAACTGAAGCTCATAGGCTAAGAACTTAGGCAAAATCATGCAGCTAGTAAAGGAGAGGGGCTGGGCCTTGACCTAAAGCCAGGAAACCCCTCAGCAGGGCATCATTCCTAAGGGAGCCAGAGGTCACTGAGCAGGCCAAGAGGAGTCTCAACTGTGAGTCAAGCAAGCATCGGAAATTTACTGGACACATGCCCTTGAAGCCGGGTATCTGAGGGGTACTGTAGATATTAAACCAATTTGCTGATTTTCCTGTTTAACTTGAGGGGTGACTCAGGGGTCTCGAAGATTTGTGAGCTTGTTTTGCAGGAGAAAGAGAATGCCTTCGGGGAGGTTGCGATCACCGGATGGCTGGATGGCCAGATGGCCGGCCCTCAGCAGCTGTTGAAGCCCAGAAATCAGATTGCCCAGAGGCTTATCTGGAGTGACCCCTTTGTTTCCCTGAAGTCCCTCCTGCCAAGTCCCTTAGCTTATAAAACCCCCCTGCTTTCTGTTCTAGAGGAGGTGGATTTGAATGAACTTAGCCTCCCACCTACTCGTTTTGGCCAATTTGAATAAACCTTTCTCATCTCTAAGCACCGATGTCTCGGTATTTGGCTTGCAGGGCATCGGGCACACAAACTTGAGATTAAGAGGTTCGGTATCACCCTGGCCCTGTGGGAGGCAGAGAGATGAACAGAGAGCACTGCAGCCTGTCCAGGTCAGGGAGACAGCCCTGGGGCTTGGGAAGGTCAAGGAAGATTTCACAGAGGCGCCAGGCCTAGGCAGATTAAGAGGATTCCAACTGGCAGGATGCAAGGAAAGAGCTCTAAAAATCGCAGCCAAATCTGACACTGGGAGGGAGGAGAGGTGTGGGGTGGCCCCATATTGGCCTTGGGACATGACTTGTCTGAGCTAGTGTGGTCCCTCTCCAAGGACCTGCCACAGACCACAACAATCAGGGAAGGTCATTCAACACCTTCTTGACAACCAGAGAACACCTTGATCCAAGAGGGGGAGAGGGTCTCAGTCAACCCCTCTTGTGCCCTTTCCCAGGCAGTTTACCCCACATCCCTCCTCTCTTCCCACTCAATAGTGCCCATAGCTTTGGAACTGAAAATCAGGGCTCCTTGCCTAACAAAGGACTTTGTCTTTGAATTTCCAGGTGCCAGAGGCAGTGGGAAGGTACAGTTTGGATGCTGACACACTGGCAGTTCTATGGAACTTTAATGATTAGTAGGAATGGCAGGCAGATTGTCTAACATCACAGAACCTAAGAGGAGAAAGCCTTGCTAGCTCTCAGCCATAACGAGCTCAGCCAGGCCTGAGGACGTTCCTTGACAGACAACAGGTGACTTTACTGCGGGCTCCCAGGGCTGGGGGGAGCTCCAAGGTACTGGGGTCAACTCAGGGGCCCAGAGACACAGAGGCAGTGTCCCCACTTGAAGAAGAGGCACCCTTTAATTCTGAAGAGCCTCATAAGTGTTTTCCTTTTCCATCTGTAGTTCCAGCTAAATTCATGAGCCTCTCCCCAAAATGTGGTTTAGCATAGTACTCCCAGCTAGGAAAGGACTATACCTGTGAGGATAAGTTCTACTGTTGTGACAATAGACCCCCTAGCCTAATGGCTCAAATACAACAGAAGTGCATTTCTTGCCTGGGTATTAGTACAGGCCAGTGGACTGGTTAATGAGGCTGCCACCTCCACACAGTCATCCAGGGACTAGACTGACAGAGGCTAGCTTTAACAAGTGGCTTCCAAGGTCTCTTTATTTTTCATTTATTTTTTTTGAGGAAGATTGGCCCTGAGCTAACATCTGTTGCCAATCTTCCTCCTTTTTTCCTTTTTTGTCCCCAAAACCCCAGCAGATAGTTGTATGTCATAGTTGTACATCCTTCTAGTTGCTCTATGCGGGACGCCGCTTCAGCATGGCTTGATGAGTGATGCATAGGTCCATGCCCAGGATCCGAACAAATGAACCCTGGGCTGCCGAAGTGGAGTGCGCAAACTTAACTGCTGGGCCACTGGGCCGGCCCCACTAGGTCTCTTTTAGGGGTTGCCTCCATTCCCACCAGGGGGAGGGGTACAAGCACGCAGAAGACCAGGTAGAAGGTAATTTTATAGGCCAGGCCTGGGAGTGGCACACCTCCCTTCTGCCCTCATTCCATGAGCTGGAACGCATGAACACACCTAACTGAGGGTAGCCAGGAATGCAGTCTAGTGTATGCTCAGAAAGAAAGGGGAAAACAGATTTTGGTGAGGGGCTAACTGGTGTCTGCCCTGGTGCCCTAGGTCTTAGCCTCCCTGGGTTTCTTGCTGTGCCTCTGCTTGTCTCTTTTCGGCCCCCTTGCAGGCTCCCACTCTGCCTCTATCCCTTAAACACTGGCGGCCCCAGGCCCTTCACTGCACCTGCTCCCACAGCTTCAGCTGACAGCACTCAGCTTCATCTGCAACCCAGAGCCCGGTGTAGATCCTCTCCCAGCCTGAATGAATCCACCCTGACCACTGCTCCTCTGAAGGGGCAGCCCCAGATATAGCAAGGCATGAGAAGACGATGGGCCCAATCAGATATTTGCTCTCTTGGGCATTTATTGAGGAAATCTGATAATGGGCATGTGATAAGAACACTTACAGATAAAAGGTCATGGAGAGCAGGGCCAGAAAGGACTGGATGGCCAAATGCACACTGCACTTATGAGGAAGGAGAGACTGAGTGCAGAGGCCAGAAGAGAGTGAACAAAGCAGAGAGGGATGCTGAGTCATCACTTATACCTAGTAGCCCCTGGAGCCTCCCCAGGTCAAGGAGCTTTCTTGCACCTGTCCAGGAGGGTGTGAACACTAAATCTACTTTTATTTAGGTAATAGGAGTGAGTCTTTGTTTCCAAAGCAGCACTAGAACAAGATCCAGCTTGGCAGAGCTGGCCAGCTCTCTACAAAGGTCATTCTCCCCTACTATGGGGAAGAGGTCCTGCTGAGAAGCATCTGCCCAGCCAGGGACTACATTTCCCACCACTACCCCTTGCTTCTGGGTGGTGCAAAATTCTCACGGAAGGAATGTGAGCAGGGATGATATATGTCACTTCTGGGCCGCAGCAGTGAAGAAGGGTGGCTTCCTTCCCTCTTCCTAGTGAAGTCAAAAAACCAAGGCAGGCTTGTGGGGAGCAGTAATGCTGGCCCGTGTAAGAAAAGCATCAGAGCAGGGTGGCAGGGGCAGCCTGATGGTGTTAGAAGATTGACCACATGCAGGTGAGGGAGCAAACAAGTAAACATATGGAGGAAGATGGAGCCGGGTTTCTGACAGGAGGGAGGTACAAATATGACAAGGGGAGAGCTAGAATGAATCTTGTGGTATTGAATTCAAATTGGAACTATTTGTGTTAACTCATGGCTTATGCTATGTAGAGATAGAAATAAATATAGATGTAAGGTCTGTCTACTGGGAGGGCCTAGCAACACCTCAGCATAAGCACACTTAGTTCCTAGATCTTGGCTTCTAAATACCATTCTCCAGTAAAAAGAACCCTGGAGAAATGGCTGATTCCAGAGAAAGTACAAGGTAAGCCCAGAACATTTTGTTTTGAAGGAAGGACTCAAAGAACGATGGGGAGGTGCCAAAAGAACACAGACGCTAGTTGAAAGGAGCTCTCACCAGCCAATACAGGACAACTTGAGCATCAAAATAAATAATGATAATAACAGATTATAATCCATTGAATAAAATATGAATCCATGAGTCCACACAGATAATTAAACAGAGAGAAGGGAAAGCTCTTACAATACAATACCAACTAATAAATGTACAAGAAATAATGATAATAAAAAATTACCATTTGGCAACCATTAAAGTTATTCAGCCAAGAGACATCAATGAATGATAAACATAGTAGGAGAAAGTGGGGTAAGGAACAGTATATTTATATAGTCTCAAAGTATTTCCGCACAAAATACTTACTGTACCAAGAAAAAAAAGGAACTTTACGGTGGAGAACCTAGCAGGCACCACCTTATTCAAATAATCGATGTTATCATCTGTAATGGGACAAAGAAACATCGTGTGCCTCCCAGTAGGACACTGACAAGAAGACATCACTGATGTGACATCCCAGCCAAAGATGCACATTCTGAATCTAATCCTGAGGAAGCGTGGAGAAACCCAACCTAACGCACATTCTACAAATGACTGCCCTGCTATCTTCAGGAAGGTCAAGGGCATCTAACTCAAGGAAAGACTGAGCAGCTGCTCCAAGTCAAGGGGCAACAGAGCCCTGGCAGGTGGGTACAACTCATGATCCCAAATTAGAACATTTTGTCACAAAGACCTTCACTGGGGCATTCAGCAAAAGTGGAACAGAGTGTCTGGGTGAAGGGTGTATGAAGATTCTTGCAACTTTTCTGTAAGTTTGAAATTGTTTCAAAATAAATTTTTTTTTTTTTTTTAAAGCAGGAATATCTTCTCCTCTGTCTCTTCCCCCATCCACCAGCCAGGTACAGAGGCCCTGGCAGAGGACTCTGAGGTCCCAGACCCAATGACAGAGCCACAAGAGAGAAGAAGCCTGGGTTCCTCACCACTACTGCACAAGAGCCACCCTTCCCTTCCCAGTCAGGAACACTATACCTTGGACTTTATATGAGCAAGAAATAAACTTCTATTGTCTTAAGCCACTGAGATGGGGGAAGGGAGATCTTTTACTGCGCTATCCTACCTCATGCACTTATTCAGCAGCCTGCTGTACCTCTCTACTTGAGGTCCCACAGACATCCCAAGGGAAACAACTTGTCCCTAAACTCAGCCACTCATTATCCTAGTCAGAAATCCAGGCACCATCTGACCTTTCTTTCTCTGCATTGCCCCACATCCAGGCAGTTCCACCTCCTGTGTCGTCACTTCATCTCCATGCCCCCTGGTCCTACTTTAACCGTCTTCTCCTTCACCAGGGCCACTGTAACTGGTTCTCCAGCCTCCAGTCTTGCTCCTTTCCAATTTTCTCCCGCTTAGCACTGCCAGAAGGTGCATGTGGTTTTACACTTCCTTGTCCCAGCTCCTGCTCTCAACCTGGAACACCCTCCCTGTTTCCAGCCCATCTGGTAAACACCTACTCTCCTTTTGGGGTTCAGCTCGTGAGTCACCTTGATGAAGCCTTGCCTGATCCTCCCTCCCTGGGCCCCTGGACATAGTCTTCCATCTGAGCAGGCCAGGGCTGCCCTGCTCATCGCACTAACGGGCTGACACAAAAGTCTCTCCATGATAGCCTGAGCTCTTTGGTACCCACACATGCCAGAATAAACCCTCCCTCTCCCACTCCAGCAAAGTTAGACCTCAGCCTTCACCCCTTGCCTCCATTAATTTACTATGGGATTTCTCTCAAGATAACACGGCCCTCTGGACCCATTCCTCATCCATAAAGGGGAGAACCACCATCACAGGAGTGTTCTATGGTTGCCCAGAGCTGGCACTCCACAAATAAATGTTAGAAACAAGGTACTCCCAGCAATTCTCTCTGCTTAGAATTAGCGGCCCAGTCATCCCCTAAATGGCATCCAACCTGTCAATGATTTAACAGTCATTTCTTGAGGTCCTGCATGTGTAGGGCCGTAGGCACACAGTGCATGCTCCTCACTGGCAAGGTTGGTCTTGGCTCCCAGGGGCTGCCTTTGAACTTCCCAACTCCCACCCACCCCGGGGCCCAGCATAGGCCTTGGCACATCCAGCACTCTGTAAACACTGGCTGCCAGGCTAAGACCACCACCTTGTGGGATCTGCAAGCCCCACCCAGTGCTGACTGGTGCCATGACCAGCTATGAGGACGTCTGGACCAGAATATCCAGTGAGATCAAAGCCCGACGAGACAGCAGGACAGAAAAGGTGTATTTCTGTGCCTGGCACTTTCCTATTCCCAATTCAACTCCCCAAAAAAAGAAGAGAAAAAAGAATCTGATCTAGAGGCCAGCCCCATGGCGTAGTGGTTAAGGGCTCACGCTCTGCTGCTGGTGGCCCGGGTTCGGATCCCGGGTGTGCACCGACACACCGCATGTCAGGCCATGCTGTGGCGGCATCCCATATAATGGGGAGGAAGATCGGAACGGATGTTAGCCCAGGGCCAGTCTTCCTCAGCAAAAAGAGGAGGGTTGGCATGGATGTTAGCTCAGGGCTGATCTTCCTCACAAAAAAAATAAATAAATTCATTAAAAAAAAAAAAAGAATCTGATCTATAGACGAATAGAGGTCCTCCTATAGGTCCTGTTTATTCCCAAACCCCAACCACAGTCTACCTCCCAAGGTTCCTGAGGCCCATTTTATGGGCTGGAAAATTAAGGCACTGTCAGAATGCCCCTGTAGGTCAGCAACATCTGACATACAGAGACCCAGGAGTCCTGACTTTCAGGGATTCCACCTCCCCGTAGGTCTAGCAGAACAGGAAGATGCTCATTTCCTTTCGTCTCTGGCCCTCAGAGCAGAGCCTCTCTGCCAAAGCTTCCTGAGGAAGTCCCAGGGCTCTGTCAGCCCAATTCTGACTTAAGAGCAGAGAGAAGCCAAGGCCTCCGTGAAGCAGCGGCTCTACGTGGCCTGTGGCCGTCAGGAGACAGTGAACAGATGCAAAACCAGAGCTGGGCTTGCCTTCCAGCCAGCATCTGTCTGTCAGCACCAGGGCTGATGTGCAACTGTACTGGGCTCCCCAGAGGGGAAATAACACAGCTGAGCCTAGTGCCGGGGGCAGAGAGAGGTGGGGGCTCCAGAAAGCACCCCAAAACCGGCTGGCAAGCTGGAGACCCATGGGGCTGAAGAGAAGTTCGATCCCGACTCCGGAGCTGACCACGGTGGGGTGATGGGGAGGCGGCCCAGCTGGGGTGTGCCGAGTCAGGATCCTGACGCTGCCAGCCTCAGCACTTCCCATGGCATAAACGGGTTGCTCTTCCCTCCAGAGGGGTGACACAGCCTCAGAGCTTGCTCCTCGGTGCCTCTGCCAGGGGCCGTTGCAGCCGCCACACCACCCTCACCGGCTCAGTCGCACGGTCCAGCTCGAGGAAGCCGCCCAGGTCGCCTGTCTGACTGTACTTCTGCAGGGCTGGTTGGAGCACTGTGATGGGGATGCTGAAGTTCAGGTGGGGGTAGGTGGCCCCTGTGTTATTGTCCCGGGTGTTGCTGGCGACAATGCCTATTGAGGAGTCAGAGAGGAAAAGAGGGCATGAGCCAGGGGACAGACAGACGGATGGGAAAGGAGGCCCACCTCCATCCTGGAGGCCCTACGGCTGTGGGGGGCTTGAAGGCCCCTCCGAGTGACTGACGCTAGGCTTCCCTTCGTGGACACCGGCTACCCACACCCTGGTCGCCTTCCCAGCTTTACTTTCTCCTTAACATTATCAATATCTAACACACTATGTTTCACTTACAGTTGTGTGCTGCTTAATGACGAGGATACGTTCTAAGAAATGCATCGTTTGGCGATTTCGTCATTGTGCGAACATCACAGAACAAACCTAGATGGTATAGCCTATTACACACCTAGGCTATATGGTACTAATCTTACTGGAACACAGTTGTATACGCATAACCGAAACGTCGTTATGTGGCATGTGACGGTATTTCATTATCTTTCTCTCCAATTAGTGTCAGCTCCATGAGGGCAGGACTTTGCTGTCTTGTTCATGCAGCCTCCTCAGGACCTAGGAGAGTGCCTGGCACAGAGGAGGCACTCAACAAACACTTGTCTAGGGAACGAATAAATGAATCAGACTCACAGACAAGTTTTGTTTGGCCTGCTTAGTACATCTGTATGTATGTATTTTTTGAGACAATTTTAGGCTTACAGAAGCCTTGCCAAAAGTTCCTGTATATCCTTCATCCAGTTTTCCCTTACGTTAATATTTTATGTCACCATAAAACACTTATCAAAACCAAGAAATTAACCTTCATATAATGGTATTAACTAAAGTACAGGACTCATTTGGATTTCACCAGTGTTTCCATTAACTCTTTTTCTGTCCCAGGATCCCACATGGCATTCAGTTGCCACGTCTCCTAAGTCTCCTCCAATCCAGCTCAGTTCCTTAGTCTTTCCTTCTCTCTCATGGCCTTGAGACCGTGAAGAATACAGGTCAGTTATTCTGTAGAATGTCCCTCCATTTGGGTCTGCCTGATGTTTCCTCGTGATAAGACTGAGGTTATATATTATTGAGAACACCATGGAGGTGACGCGTCCTTCTCAGGGCATCGTATCAGCAGGGGTGTGAGGTCTGTAGGCATTACTTGTGATGTTAACTTTGATCACTTGGCTAAGGTGCTATCTGCAAGGTGTCTCCACTGTGGATTTACTATTTTCCCCTTTGTAAAGTGCTAAATATTTTAGAGTTATGCAAATATCCTGTTTCTACTTAAACTTTGCCAACCGGTTTTAGTATCCATCAGTAGATCCTCCTGTGGTTTCCTAATAGTGAGCTTCTCTTTCCCTCATTTCTTTTAAAATTACTAATTGGAAATCTGTAAGGAAGAGCTGTCACTTGTCTCCATTTTTAAATTGATTTGGTTACTTATTTATATCAATGTGGACTCATGGATAGTCTTTCTTTTTGGGGGGGTTATAATCCAATACTATTGTTTGTTTTGTGGCTCAAGTTGTTCCAATGGGAGCTCCTTCTAATTGTCTCTTGGTTCTCTCAACATTTGATATGCCCATCATTTTGTTCTTGTTGTTAGCATTTCCTTCCTTTCCAGCACCACAAGGTGCTCCAGGCTCCTCTTGGATTTTCCCTCTCCCAGTCCTGGAATCAACCAGTTCCTGGTTCCTTTCATTAGAGAATAGCACTTAGAAACCAAGATCTGGGCTCTTGGTGTGTTCATTGCAGCTGGGGTGTTACTGCTTCTAGCCCTTCTCAGCAGAGCTAGGATACATATATATACACTATATATATTACATATATATATATATGCACACACACCCTAACTCATACATACACACAAATCTATATTTATTTCTGTATCCACTTATCTGTACATATACTTTAAAAAGTCATAGTTGACTTTATTTGTATACTACGGTTGAAGAAATAAGTAAATCTATTGTAGCCAGCAAGAGCAAGGTCTCTCACTTTGGGAGGAAGCAGTCAGAAATAAGAGAAGGGGAAGCTCACATCAACTCTGTGTGCTGGACTACAACTGGAGGTATTCATATGGACTCATGGTTGGCGCTTTTTTTTAACAGACAGATTTAAAAAAAAAAAAGAAAAATCTGAATTAGTTACCAAAATGTAAAAATGTTAAGATTTAACAACTACATATTAAAAGAAAAATAGAAAAGGTTCACAGCTTCCGGTGACAAATTAGAGAATCAGCCAGCGCGAGGCCCACATTCCTTCATAATGAGGCAACAGTGTGCTGGCGCTGAGTGGTGTTCACCCCAGTTCACGCTTGACCCTCTACTTCCTGTTGTCTTCAATCACTCATTCATTCACTTTACCTGCCCAGCCTCCGTAGACTTTTGAGTTTGTGACCCTTTGATTAATCCAGCTCCTGAGTGTCACAGATCAAATGAGATTAAGTGACTTACCTAAGGTCATGCAGTAGCTTAGTGGCAGAGAAGGGACCAGAACCCAGATCTCTTCCCTCCCAGCTCAGCATCCTTCCCTTTCCCCCCTCAGGAGCAAAACAGCCTGAAAACCTTGGCTACCTCCCTCCTGGGCATAAGGACCACCTCTTTCCAGAGAGAGGTGGCACTCAGGGCTGGACACCGAGCATCACAAGATGAGACTGAGGCTCTGGCAAGGGGAAGCTGGGAGAGGGCCAAGGAGCTGGTTACCCAGGAGGTCCCCTGAGCAGGTGGAGAAGAGGGGTCCCCCGCTGGAGCCGCCGTGCACAGCACACGTGGTCTGCAGCATCACCGGTGTGTCATCCACCTGCACCACAGCTGACAGGATGCCTGTGGTCACTGAGGGCCCACAAGCCTGGCCGAAGACGCCGAAGCCCACCACACTGACAGCCTCGCCTGCCAGGGAGGGAAAGAGGGTGAGGCTGGGGAGCCCCTTCGTCCGGCAGGACTCACATTCCCCGACCCGTCCCTGCCCTCTCCAATGTTCTAAACTCTCTCTGTCCTTCGAGTTTCTGCTCAGATACTCCTGCCTCCAGAGAGCCTTCCCCAGGTCCCCACGGGAAGAGGCCAGGACCCCCCCTGAGCTCCCAGCACTGCACCTGCCCAGTCACTTCTCCTCAGCATCAGGCTGTTCTCCAGCCTTCACTTCCCTGCTGGACTGGGCAGCCACTTTTTAGGGTTCTTACACCTAGCCAGGTGCTCAATAAATGTTTGTGGAATTAATACCTATCTCCTGCTGGGACTAAGAAGTCTCTTGGTGAAAAAAAAAATGGTGATGACAACTACAAAGTGGCCACCATCTTCCTTTAGCAAGTACTTTGAATGCACGGGGCATGGAGCCAAGTGCTTTACAGGCAACATCTCACCCACACCCCACAATGCCCAGGAGAGGGAGCATTTTCCCCACTTTACGGATGTGGAAGCTGAGGCAGGGAACGTTATATTACCTGTCCAAGGACACAGGGCCAGTGAGTGGCAGAAGAGATGCCAACTCAGAGAGCTTGTACTCTTTGTCATTATATCACCCTGCATCCACAGAGTGAGACCCCTTGTTACTCCTGTGGCAGCATCACAGAGCCTTCTACTCAAATTATGTCATTGGGGCCTCGAGGGTACAACACCTTTCTGGCCAGTCTGCAGTGTTATAAGGAGCCCCCAAGGCTCAGCATCTCCAGACTACACTGCTGCAGGGCTTCAGGAGAGAGGCGTGCCTTACCCTTCTCTGGACCTTCCACCTGCCCCCCAGGCCCTTGGGCATGCTGGGCACGAGCAGGGAGGCCTCCAAGAGCAGCCCAGGCACTGTAACCAGATGATTTCACGCCAGCCTGATGCCACCCTGACTCATTAATCCAGAGGAATTAATCCAGAGGAATCCAGACCAGGAAGGGAGCTGGTCTGGGGGACTGGCCCCTGATCTGCAGGGTTGGAGTGCCCCACACTGACCTTCCTTCCCGAGCCCCACCCCACACCAGAGGGCCTCTTTGTCCTTTACCTTCATGGAAATGCTCAGTGGGCACAGGCTTCGGGACACCATCTAGGTCTTCCTCCAGGCTCACCACTGCTATATCATACGGAGATGTCTCCTGGGTAGCAAACACCACACGTCCCCAGATCATGGCACTCCTGGGAACAAGGGAAGCAAAATGACAGGCTAGCTTTCTGACCCTTTAGTGCTGGGAGGAAGCAAGGAGATGAGTGACAGTAAGTCATGGACTTGGTGTCAGCCCTGAAACCTACCAGGCAGCAACTCAGGGCATGTCACTTAACCATTCTGTGTTATTCCCAAACATGCTTTACCACCTACCTGTAGAGTCCTTCTACGTAAAGCTGCCTGCACCTCAGCATGATCGTAGACCCCTGCCACCTAGTGAGCACTGTGAGCCAGGCCTGGTGTTAATGCTCTGTGGACATCATTCCATTCGGTCCTCACAGCAGCCCTATGAACTGGGTACTGGTATTATCTCCATTTTAGATGGTGCATTTGAGGCCCAGAGAGGTTGAGTAACTTTCTCAAGGTCACAGAGTAAGTTGTAGGAGCCAGGGCAAACATTTCCAGTATTTTCCTTCACTGCCTCATTTGATACCCACAATCCTGTCAGTTGGTGGGTATGATTTCATCCCTCTGGATCCCTGTTTACATAAAAGCTAGCACTTCTATAGCTCTTACTATGTGCTTCAAGACTTTACATGTCAACTCATGGGGAGGCAGCTTAGACAGATTAAGTGACTTGCCCAAGATCACACAGGGCTTCCTGCTACACACTCTGCAGGGGTAGCTTCCAGCAGAGCTGGTGGTTTCCCTAGAAGCAAGAGTATGTGTGTGGGGAGGGGGGGGCAGGAGTAGGTTAAGGATTTGGGGGCCACACACATAGGGAAATTCTCATCATCAGTCTTCTCTGTAAAGTCACGGCTGTCCTGTGGGCTGCCAGTGTGGACCTCTACGGCAAAGCCGGGCTGGATTAACCTTAGAAATTCAGTAGAGAGATTTGGAAAGGCCTGGGCTGCGAGGCTGGCTTGAGCCAGGTACAGGAGAACATCAGGCATTAACACCAAGGTGCTTTGCTCTGGGCTAAATTAAGCACCTGGGACTACAGAGAAAACAGAAAGAACACGTAGGTCACTGTCCCCACTGTCAAAGCAAGTGGAAGTAAAGGAGGCAAGAGTGCTTTTCCCTACAGAGAAGGAACAGATGACTGTCTGAAGTCCCAACCTGGCTGCCAGGATCACCCAAATATTGTTCAAAATATCTCTCTCTCTCTGCCGGGGCCCTACTCCCACATTCTAATTAGGTGGAAACCCACATCAGTAATTTTGATCCAGAAGGGAAGCTCTGGTTAAGATCTAAGAGATAAATCAAGTATGAGTAACAGGCCCCTCTCATTACCCCAAGAGGGTAGCATCTTGGGCCCCTGGGACCTCACTACGTTTCAGGGGAGAGAGGGCAGGGTTAGGAGGTTTCCATTCAAAGGGTCAGTGGTGTGCGGGTGCAGGGCTATGAGACAGACAAGCCGCCCAGAAGGAATTCAGAATGGCAGGGAGAGCTCCAAGGTGCCCAGTAGGGGATGCTGGGACGCCCCAGAGTGCTCAAATCCAGAGTTGCTTGATATCTTGCCCATGCCCCATTCATCCCCTGCCAGGCGGCCCAGAGCCCCCTACACTGGGATTCTGGGTGCCAAGGATGAGGGGAGGGTCCCAGGTCTCTACACACACTACACCACCAAAGCACCAGCGTGACGCTAGAAGGCCCCCTTAATCCTCAGAATTATGACCTGAGACCTGAGACCTGAGACCTGGAGAGGAGGTAGAGTGGGGACAACCTTGCGGGCCTTACTTGGGGGTGGTGAAGCGCACCAGAACCCTGGCTGCCTTCCGAGGAGCCACATGCCGGCAGGTCACCACGAGGCGGGGCGCCACGGCCACCCCGGAGCCCCACACAGTGCCGCACTCCACCATCGCAGCCGCAGCTGCCCACGGGGGCCCCGGGTCTCGGAGGGGCATGCCCCACGGGGCGCCCATCTCGGGCGGCAGGAGGGCGGCCAGGGCAGCGGCGCCGGGGTGCAGGCGGCCGAGCGCGGCTCGGGCGGCGCGGAGGAGAGGGGCGGCGGCGCAGAGCAGCGTGAGGCCCACCCACTCGCGGGCCTTCCAGCAGAGGGGCGCCGCCACCAGCGCCACCAGAGCCCCCGGGGGTCGCGCCGCGAACACGCCGCCGCCCTCGGTGCCCGGCAGGCAGCGCGCGTCGGTGAGCAGCAGCGGGCCGGCCGCGTTGCTGAGCACGCCGCGGCTGAGCGTGTTGAGAAAGATGTCCGGGCAGAAGGCCCCGAACGGGGAGCCGCAGGCCAGCAGCGGCGCGCCCTTGGGCACGGCCCCGAGCGGCGCCACGGCCATGGCCGGCCCGCGCTCCTCCGCCTCCTCCTCCGGACCCGGCCGCACGCTCAGCAGCGCGAACCAGCCCAGCGCTCTCAGCTGATCCTCCTCCTCGTCCTCCGACACCTCGTCGTCCGGCGCCGCACTCGCGAAGTGCCACTGCTCGGCCGCCTCGCCCCCGAAGAGGCGCGCGAAGTGGGCCCGGAAGGCCGGGCAGCTCAACAGCAGCAGCAGCTCGGCGGGGCGCGGGGGCTGCAGGGGCCGCCCGCGGGGCCGCGCCGGCGGGCCGGGCTCCAGGCCGGCGCACTGGGGCGTGCACAGCCCGGGGCGGCCCCGCTCCGCGCGGCCTGCGGGACTCGCGGCCGTTGGACCCCACTGCACGTGCAGGCGCAGGTCGTCGCCGCAACTGTCGCCGGGCAGGAAGGCGGCGCCGGCCGCAGTCAGCGCCCCGCTGCCGGCCCGCAGGAAGGGCGTGAAGATGCCCCCGTGGCACAGCACCAGGCCCGGACTGCGGCTCAGGATCACCCCGCTGCAGCTCCACGAGTCCGCCTCCGGCAGCCCCGCCCGGGAGGCGCTCACCACGCAGCCCGCCTGCTCAGCTGCCCTCATGGCGGGCCCCCACTGCCGCCCCATGGCCTTCGGGACGGTGCACCAGGGGCTTCGCGGAGAACGAGGGGGCGAGCGAGGACCCCGGGAGACTCGCTGACCGCACGCAGCGCCACCCAGAGCTGGAAGCGAGAGGCGCAAGCCCTGACGCAGGTCTTCCTTGTCGGGCCGGATTGGCTAAGCCCCAAGTGGCCGGGCCCGATTGGCTGGACTTGGGGCCGAGTCCTGATTGGCTGCTGAGGCTGATTTCCCCCCCCTTCCCCGCCCCGGTGCAGGACACCTGTGCGCCAATGTAGAGGGCAAAGCAGACCCGGAGAACACGCCAGAGTGACAGGCGTGTGGCTTTACCGGGAGATGGGACCGGGGGGGGGGGGGTGGGGGTGGGGGTGGGGAGTGTCCCTCGGAACCTAGTCTCTTCTCCGCTTGTTGGGCTGCGGGAAAGGGAACAGAAATGAGCGCTGACTTGCCTAGGCTTGCCCAGGCCATGACAGGACCTGTCAGCATCTGCCCAGGTCTAGGCGATTTGGCCTCTGACTCCTAGGATAATACGGGCAAGGAAATCCTTGGCCGATTCAGTATTTTGAAATGTTGAAAGAAAAACCTACAGCAATCCACTAGGGGACATGGAGTTCACAAGATTACCTCGCGGGCCTTTTGATGCCAAAGCCCACCACGCAAATCTCATGGAAGCTGGATTTGCTCAATATAAAAGTGCCCTTTAAAAGTGACTATGAGGGGCCGGCCCGGTGGCGCAAGCGGTTAAGTGCGCGCGCTCCGCTGCGGCGGCCCGGGGTTCACTGGTTCGGATCCCGGGCGCGCACCGACGCACTGCTTGGTAAGCCATGCTGTGGCGGCGTCCCATATAAAGTGGAGGAAGATAGGCACAGATGTTAGCCCAGGGCCGTCTTCCTCAGCAAAAAAAAAAAAAGAGGAGGATTGGCGGATGTTAGCTCAGGGCTGATCTCCTCACAAAAAAAAAAAAAAAAAAAAAAAAGTGACTATGAGACGATGAAATCCAGCCATTTGTGACAACATGGATGGACATTGAGGGTATAATGCAAAGTGAAATAAGTCAGAGGGAGAAGGTCAAATACCGTATTATTTCCTTCATTAAGTAGTAGATAACAACAATAAACAAACACATAGGGACAGAGATTGGATTGGTGGTTACCAGAGGAGAAGGGGGGAGGGAGGAGGGTGAAAGGGATAATTCGGTACATGTGTGTGGTGATGGGTTGTAATTAGTATTTTGGTGGTGAACATGATGTAATCTATGCAGAAATAGAAGTACAATGATGTACACCTGAAATTTTTAGTGTTATAAACCAATGTTACTGCAATAAACAAAATAAAAAAAAAAGTGACTATGAGGAACAGTAGCTGAAGTCAAAGTTTTTAATCATACAACTCTATATTTTGCAGTATGCACATTTCACATAATGACATTTCTAACAACCACCCAGGATATATCTAGGTCAGGGGCGAAAAGCTTTTCCTGTAAAGGACCAGAGTGTAAATAGTTCAGGTTTTGCAGACCATACATTCTTGTCTGAAATATTTTGCAGCTATAGCGTGCAAAAGCTAAAGGAATGGGGTGGCTGTGTTCCAATAAAACTTTATTTATAGACAATGAAATTTGAATTTCATATAATTTTCACGTCACTAAACAGCATTCTTTTTTTTCTCACAGGCCATACAAACACAGGCAGCAGCCCAGATGTGGACCATGAACTATGGTCTGCCATCCCTGATCTAAGCTAACACACACGTCCCTACTTTTCTAAAGGAGTATCCCTAAGGACAGAGGAGCATGAACAATTATGTCTTTGGGGGGCTTCAGGCTATCCCCAAAGCAGTCACCACAAGCAAGAAATTCTACAAAGGTCTGTTTATATCACTAAAATGCACATTAATTTTCAATGAGATTATTTTAGTACATATTTATGTCAGCATTAATGAAAAAATATTCAATTACTACTTAAATTATATAACCTTTCTGCCTCAAACTTTTGAATAAAACTAACAGGATAATGCTCGCAATGCTCCCAGGGACATAAACCTGTTTGAGAAAGGGAAATGATGATCCAGTATAGTGAGGCAGGAGTGAAATTAGCAGTCTTCCCAGAGCAGGCACCGTCTTCTTTTGGTTCTGTAACACATAAGATGGCTTGATCACACTAAAATCTCTTAGCTATCCCAACTTCATAGCAATTAAGAGTGTCTCCCTCAAGAGTGTCTCCCTCAAGTCCAGTGATTCTTCCTTAATGACGCTCAAGCCTCCAGCATGAACTGTCTTGCGTCAGATTTGTGTGTGTTTACGGCATCACAGTAGAGAGTCCCAAGTCACAGCCAACAGCCAAGGTGACACCTCTTGAGTGCTGGGCTCATTGATCCAGCCTTTAATTCTCCTGTTTCACTCCAAATGGAACACAAAGCAACCCATACAAACACAGACCAACCCACACAAACACAGAACCCATGGCATCATTTCATAGCAAGAGGGACATTCGTTTCAATCATAAGATGCCTCCAATCATTTTAATACTCAGTCAAAAAGAAACTGTTCCATTTTGCTTCCCAATCTATTTGTCCTAGTTCCTTAGTTTTAGAACCTCATTTGGGTTTTCTAAAAGCAAGGCTTCCTGCAAGCCTAGCAAATGCACAAGCACAGGTTTCACTCCTTCCCCTATTTTGCCAAATACAGCATTGCACTGAATCTCTCCAATTTTGTATAAAATCATGAGTTTTATACAAAACTCATCACAGCTAAACTGGACCCAGTCCTTGCTAGCACGTCAATATGAGATTTTGTTCAAAAGTCTGCCATGTCTATCCTGTTGCAGAGATGAGCACCAAACCTGGGACCACCGCAAGCTCCAAGGCTCTCAGACAGTACAAAATTTATTACTCCTAGTGCAATGTATGAACTGGCCTAGCCTTTTTTTTTTTTTCCTGGCAGCAAAACTTAAGTCTATCACATCCATTGTAAATATTTCTTCCCATAAGTAGGAAAGAACTTCCCCCCCACCCCCACCCACAACAAATGTCATAGTATGTTCAAATTCAGAACAAACCAACACACACACACACACACACAGAGGAGCAAGATAGCAAGTTTGTTTTAACTTTTTATTAAAATGCTAAGGATACAGACTGACTTTCTTTTGTAAATGACTGTTTTACTTTTCCTGAAATAGGACATATATGCACTCTGATAAAACAGAATGAAAAGTCTCAATTCATGGGAGTTCCTGTACAAAGCTCTGATCCTCACTGTTAGGAGCCAAGCTCCTCACAGCAGCTTCTTTCCACTATCTTACTACAGGAACAGTGTTTTCTTTGGGGCAAGGAATAGACTGGTGCCACTTGACTTTTCAATCCCCTCTTTCTCCAGTAGCCAAAATAAGCCACTTTCACAAAAAGGTGCCCTGTCTAGAATCCATAGTTTTCTCGCTTGCTACAAAGTGATTAGGGACAAATAGGAAAACAAAAACAAAAATAGGAAAACTAACACTGAAGCAATCATACTTCTCATGTCTCTGGATAGAGAAGTATGGGTTACCTTTAGCCAAAGGAAATTAAAAGTATGCAAGTTAACTACCTAGTTCATTCCCCATTGGCTAGATTTGTTCACTTAAGGCTTTAACCCCTTTCCAACACAACAACCATTGTGTCTTAATCCAGCTATGCTTGCTAATAAATGACAGGCATGCTCTTCCCAGATTTATACTTCATTGAGCCTCTGCATTTGGTACCTGTAAAAAAAAAGTATGCTTTCCCAACAGGTCAGTACTGCAGACTCACAAGCAGAAATCCAACTAAAGAATGATACTCTCATTCCTGGAATATGTTATCCACACTTTCCCCACCCTCACATTAGAAGCAAGAATCCACTGAATTTAGTTCAATCCTCTGTAAATAAGCATCATCATTATCACTTTCAATTTTGAGGAAACTTTTAATCTGTCATTAAAGGAAAAAAAAATGAAGATACTCTCCTATCTTAAGACCATCTCCTATCCCTTCATCTTTTAGCACAAGGGTAGAATATTGGTTAAGATCATGAAAATCCAATTTCATTCGTGGCATTAAGAAAATGGAATGCTATAAAAATAGTCCTCATCACACTACGGGGGATGCTGGGGTGCTTACTGACAATAAGGGATGCTGGGCTCAAAAGGAACAGCTCCACACAAAGTTCTTGGATTAGAGTTTCCCCAGCTGATTTCTGGAATGGAGAAAGGCAATTTCATACCAAAAAAAAAAAAAATCTGGAAAAGCTACAGATGTTAACCTTTACTTTAAACACCAAAAAAACTGATAACTGATCAAAAGACAGAGCTCATGAACAGTCCAATAAAGAGACCAAATTCTGCAAGTGGAAATTTTAAAGCCCAATGAGTAAATCTTTCCTAGATTCACGCAAATGCTACAATACCAGATTTTTAAGTTCTCAACTCACAGAATTAAGAGCTCTTAAGCTGTTAACTTTGTCTTGTGTGACTTGCCTATTCAGAAAATATTCCCCTAGAATCTGTGCAAAAGTAATTGAGACATACCTGCAGTGTATGACAACGTGACAGATGTTCTCAATTTTATGAGGCGAAAGTCACTTTTTATAACCAAAAATGAAAAAGGTGCTAGAAAGCAATGAAATTTCACAACAGTATAAAAGCAAAGACTGGCAGAAATCTGTAACTCTATAAGTAAAAATAATAACAATAACCCACTCTACAATTAACTCCTCCGCAGTGAACAATCTGTTGTACAGTCCGTGATGAGGAATGACCCTAGCTCCCCAGTGGAAACCTGCCGCAAACGTGCGGCCAGGGCTCTGCCGTTTCCTGTTCTCTGTGCACAAGGTGATCCCGCCTACTACAAGGCAGTGAGAGACGGGCGCTTCTCTCACCTACCTGCTAACTCAACAGGAGTAAGTTCACTCGGCTGAGCTCTGCCCTCCAAGATGTATTTGTGCATAATTTTATGAAGTATCTAAATGGCATTCACTAGATTTAAAAAAAAAAGAATAGAAAACTCTGGACCAAGTAAATTGTGAACTCAAAAAGTTAGGAGGGACACCAATTATGTTAACAATACCTTTAAAAAATAGAATCACTTTCTTTTGAAATCAACCACAGTGGTGAGACGTGTTTTTCTTTTCAGGTGCCCCATGACGGCACACAGCTTTACCCGGCAAATCCTGCCAGCTTCCAAGTCCCGGGATGCTGACCTGCACCAGCACGTGGGGCAGCGTTACCTCCCAATAGTGTGGAGAAGAGCACATGTCACCACTGGGCGATGAGAGAGCTGACAGAGACTCTTGGCTTCTCAACGCCAGACATGGTTGGAGAGCTTTCCTTGTTCTATTAGAAAAGTTCATGAGGAAGCTGTGAATAGGATCAGTCCAGAGAAGTAAAACTCTTTTATTTTCACTGTCCAAACATCAGTCAATATACTGGGAGAGCCAGCGGAAGCCCTCGCCGTAGCCTTGCCTCTTGAGCACACTGCACATGAACACTTCCATGGGGCGAGCGTTCAGCTCCTTCAGGGTCACGTTTCCCTAAGGGAGACAAAACCAAGTAACGCCTGTTAGCATCTCTCACTTTCTCCATTCCTCAAAAGCAAATCTAAGTAGGGATTAATCATGGAAATGTGGTCAAGGCCATACAGATGACTTCCCCAGGGCTTCATGCTTTCAGGATAGAATAAACAGCACAGTCTCTCATTCCCAGCCTCTCTCTCTCTGAGAAGAGCATTTGCTTTGAACACGTCAACATTCATCTGGAAAGTTATGGCAGCAAACCAAGAAAAAGGCCACTGGGACCCAGAGAACCAGCATGCTCTTTGATGGACAAAAAGCGTCTGGGACTTTTTGGAAATAAGGACATTCTCATTAACACAAGCATTCAGAAATAGACACTAATAACAGGTTACATCAAGGAAATTAAGAATTCATGTGTGTGTAACAATCACGCAGAAGAGGGGAAACTAAGTGAATTAAAGGCAGCATTTCTAGAAAGAAAACAGATAACCAAGAAGAAGAAAGACTAAAGAACCAAGTAAAAAAGTCAGAAAGTTATCAGAGATCCCAGAAAAGGAAAATTTCAAAAATTAAATATGCCAAAACCCAAGCTGAAAAGACCAGGATTCATAATTAATTATAGCTGATCTAGCTCTTCTCTCTCATGAGTACACTTTTCTGCAACAGAGTTCCCCTTCCAACTGGAGATAGCATAACCTACTCATCTGGAAGACTCAGGTTCTATTCCTGGTTTTATCCACCAACTTGCTATGTAGACCTGAACAAACCACTCTCAGAGTTTCCCCATCTTCAAAATGGGACAACAGTGATACTGATCTCAGCAAGGAGCACTGAGGATAATCAGTGCTTTGATTTCAACGCTTGGAAAGTGATAGAAATGATCACTCTTCTTCATAACCTGAAATCTCCAGTGGGGAAAAAAAAAAAGATTTCTAGCTAAGAAGGGCTCTTTCAGAAGAGATTTCCCAGAATCAGATTTGAAAGACAGTCAGAAAAGTCTTAAAATAGTTAAGTTTGCCTTTTCTACCATTCCCTTCACCCTCAAATACCCAAGGAATGTATCTCATTGGAAAATGGTTAAAGAAAGAACATGCTTCTGCCTTCAGAGAGTTTACAATTACCTAGAGTAAAACAAATCCTGAGCCCAGGTACACTTTTGAAAGAAAAGTAAAATTTAGACAGCAAAACATAAATGTTTCAAAAGCCGTGCATTTCCTTTACAATATGGCCCCTGAAGATTTTCTTACCTTTCCTGTGGTCTGTCCATAAAGCCCAAATATCTCACGTAGCTTTTCTTCACTGATTGCATCTGTCCTGTCAATTTTGTTACCCAAGATAAGGATTGGCACATTGGATATTGTTTCATCCGTCATTAAAGCCTAAAGACAAGATAAAAAAAAAAAAGAGCTAAGTGAGGATCTGTAAGAGCCCACCAGATAATGAAAACAACTTTGACTTTCACTTGTCTGTAAGGTATCACATGTAAAGTGAAAATGTGATCATCTTTAAAACTGAGTGATTAACTAAAAGTTAATCTTCACATTATATAACACCCTTAACATTAGGTAAAAATTCCCTAAAAATTACCTTGACATTAGGTAAGTATCCCCTAACAGCCTGGAAACAATTTCAACTTAAAGCTGTATCTATTTACAAGGCAGTGGAATTGCCCCAACCTTAACCCTGAGCTAAATCACTCAGCCCCAGACCATCCTCAGTCTATCCATTGAGCACAGTCCTATGAGAATGAATGCTCTGGCTACAGAGCCTCAAAGATGACTACAGGAACCCCCCACGTATTCATTGACTGCCCAGTGTGTGCAAAGTGCTATCTCAGGTACTGAGAAGGATACAAAAGGAAGGATAAGACACATTCCTGGCCTCAAGAAATCCTCACTCTACGTTCATACATCTGTCAACAAAACAAGGCAAGTGGATGATTAAGCGTCACAATGAATGGGGACAGAATATAAATACTAAAAGACCTTCAGGGAAATAAAATGGCAAGTAGTCTTGAGGAAAATCTTATTAGCAAAGAGGTGGAACCTAAACTGGGCTCTGAAGGAGAGGCAGAGTTTGAATAGCTGGAAAGGAGAAGGAAGAATACAAGCAATGGCTTTTCAGTAGGAAAAGGATTCACGAAGCCACATGGAGTATCACCTGACTGGATTACAGCATTTATGCTGACATGTAATGACAGAGTAAATGGGATGGGAAGGGACAATCAACATTACGGTGTCAGTCTGAGAAGTTAGCTGCAATAGATCCTAAAGACCTCAAATCCAGAAATTACTAGACAGAATCTCTTACTTTTAGTACAATGAATTCAAAAATAGTATCCATCTGTAGTGTTCAAGCAAGAGATGATGATCTAGCCTAAGATGGCGGCATGTAATGAACAGTGTAGCCAGCATTTTGAAGAAATAAGTGAAGAGACTGATGTCTAAATAAGAGACAAAAGAAGAGTCAAACTTGACAGATTTCAAGCCTGGGAATCTAGTTCTCACTGATAGGAAAAGCTAGGAGAGGACAGGAGAGTTGAAAGGATAAACAGGAACATGCTTTCACCATCTTAAGTTCCAGGAAATGTTAGACAAAATCAAAGTGAGGATGTCATTCATTTATTAAACACTAACAAAGTACCTACTATGTATCCGATGCTTTGCTAGGTGTAGGGGTTTCACAAAGAAATAAGACAAGGTCTCTACCATCTAAGGTCACAGTTGGGTTGGACAGACCTATATGGAAACCAGTAAAGACAACAGACACTGTAAGGCAAAGAGTCTAACAGTCTGAGAGGTCAGAGTAGGCTTCCTAGAAATTAGTCATAACTGAACTCTGAGATCTTTTAAAGGACATTTTGAAATTTACCAGCAAATGAAGGTAGGGGGTCAGGTAAGAAAGCCAGGCAGGGATAGCCACCTCTGTATACTCAAGGAAGGACAAGTTGTTCTCTATGTCTGGAATATAGTTCAAGGTAGGCAGTAGAGAGAAAAGAAGCTGGAGAAATAGAGGAAAGATCATGAAAGGTCCTCTATGCTATGCAAAAGATTTGTGGATTTCATTCCGAAGGTGACAGAGATCTATTGAGGATATTAAGGAGAGCAATGACAAGTCTGAGAAAGTTCCTTCTACTGGAATCTATAGTAATTAACAGCATTCTGGACTGCATGTCCAGGTAGACGGTGGGAAAGATGCATAGTTCCATTCTGGGAGAACAGGATTGATAGGTGGAGTTGTCCAGTAGCCAGCATTATGTATGAGGCTGGAGCACAAGGGAGGTTTAGATGAGAGAAATCCATCTGGGAGTCACTGGCATGTGGGTGGCAGATCAAGGAATGGGAGTAGCCTGGACTAGTCTGGGAGAGAGTCTAGACCCTGGGGAACACCAAGATTTAAGGGCTAAGCAGAGGAACAGGGGCTTATGAAAGAGTTTGAGAAGTATCAGCCAGAGACAGAGCATCAAAACCAAGAATGCAAAGGGGAGTTTAAAGAGAGAATGGCCAGTGCCAAGAGGTCAAGTAAGGGAAGGACTGCCTTGCAGGTGATTCTACATGAGGCTAGAACTATAGATTCAAGAAACATACTTACAAATAAACTTCAGACAGGTTCAAATTGCCAGGAACAAGAATGCAGAGAGAGTTATGAATCAAAGAGAAAGAGGAGGCACAGGGTGAAGCAGTAGGGATAATAAAGGCAACATTATAGAAACTATGAAGCCAAGAAAACGCAATGTTGCGAAAGGAGAAAACTTGAAGCGAGTCCTTGATAGTATCAAATACTGCAGATGACCAAACTGAAGCCTGAGAACAGACTGTTAAGGTCTGGCAAGTCATTCAGCACAAAGGTGGGCAGGTACAACCTGAGAATGTAGATCTAAAGACGTAAAGAACTCTAATATCTCTTTCAAGGTGTCTCTATGCCAACACTTCATCGAGTGACCATATGTGTTACATGAAAGGGAAAGACATTAATTATGTGGGACAACAAACATAAACTAAGGAGTGTCCTGAGCAAATCAGACATACAGTCACCCTATGATATAAATGAAGTTAATTTACTCAAGTTCAAGCTGAGTTTCCTCAAGACAGTGAAAAGCAATGTCTTTGATTTTAAAACACTTTCTTCTTGCAACTAGGACTTGCACCAAATGTTAACTGGAATGATTAAGTACTGGCACTACTGAGCTGTATTCCTTAAAAGAAACAAGGCCAAAAAAGGAAAAAAAATACAAACGTACATTAAGCTCAACTTTGGATTCCATGAGGCGAGCATGATCTGCACAGTCCACCAGAAAGACAATCCCATTAATTGCTGGGAGATAATTTTTCCAAACCCGACGTGCTAAAAGACAAAGTTTGTAGCTGCATCAATAAAACAATATACGTTTTGAAACTGAATAACCTAATGGGCTATAAAGTGGGCAAATCTTGGCCAGGTTTCACTAGCATTAGACTCCATATGGAGTCCCAGCCAGTATCAAGTCAGAACAGAGGGTATAAACTGATGGTCCATGAACTGAATGTGATTTTTTAAAATTTGAAAATCAGGGTTTTCTGCCTGATGTTCTGAAAAACTGCAACACCAGCAAATCCCACGCCACCTACCCACATGCCAATAATCAGCTGGAACTGAGCGGTGGATGCCCCTTTAGATGAGGCCTGGGCTCTTCAGTTGGCCAAAGTTTCCACCACTCCCTAACCACTCCCTACTGTCTTACACACCCAGTCAATTTCACTCACTTACATGACCTACCTCACTCCTCGGTCCATTTTAGTTTGCAACCTCTGAGTTAAAATATCAGGATGCAAATCACTTGTCCATATAACTTTAGTCCCAAGTCAGTTCCTTTGACACACTCATCCACTCAGCCCTCAGGGAGGCTGGGCCTGACAGGGGGTTGAGGTTCCCAGGCCAATTACCTTAGTCTCCCGTACTTAACCCAGTGCACCCTATACATTTTATTTTTTTGTTTATGACACGAAGTGATAGCAGTTTGGGAAGCAATGCTTTAACTGTATTACAATTTCTAAGCCATTCATTTCTAGTCCTTTCAATGGGATGACTATGGAAGCATCTCATCTCTACAACAAACAGTTAATAATGGTTACCCTGAAGAGTGGCACTGGGAAGGAGGGGTTGGGGGAACTTGCACTTTTACCGACCATATTTATATACTGATTGCCTACTGAATTTGTTACATTGAGCCTGGACTACTTTTATAAGTTAAATTTTTACAGTTATACAAAAAAAAAAAAAGGAAACCTCTCAATGTACTTTAGTCAGCATTTTAGTCACTTCTGTAAAATGGTGGCAACGTTATTATGAAAAAGTGTTCTGTTAAGTTGATTTTCCTCAGTCAAACAAAACAAAACTACATACATCAACACATTTCCCTTCTTACTCTATCAAAATCTGAAAGCTAAATTTATCACACCAAATACACAATTCCCAGTTCAGGTGTCTAAAAACACCTACTCCTTCTGCATTCTCCAGATGGTCTACATGCAAGTTATAACTGTATTATCCCCAAATCTAAATTTGTAAGCAGTTATAAATCCTTTTGAAAGAAGCAGAAAAGACACCATACACTCATTCCTACTCAAGTGAAAATAACTCAAGTGAAAATAATACAATCTCATTATAGAAAAAAAGCAAACAAGATCATCTATAATCCTCCATCAAAACACACTGACTGCTAATGTTTCTATATATTTTCTTTCAATCTTTTTTCTGTACAGGTATTTTATGTGATTGTGATCATACCACATACATGATTTTGTAGGATATAAATATTAAATGAATAAATATATGTTAATGAAATCACTGACTATAAAATTATTTGGATCGCTTCTCAGTTTTTTGGCTAAAATTATTTGGCTGAATGATTAAAATTACCAACATTCTATTTTTGTAACTCTACTTTTCAAAAACTATATTAGATTCAACCAAGAGAATGCTCCAAAAGGAGACTTCTCAATTAAATTTAAAAACAAATGAGAAAATCTGACAGAATCTCAATAGTTTCTTTTTTCTACTTTCCCAGAATATTTATTCCTACATCTTAAATGTTTTACTCTTAAGCCTAGAATCTTGCCAAACGCAAAGTGAGTGTCCATCAGATAAAGACGCCCCATTGTGTATATCTCTAAAACACAAGACACCTAATAGGAATCTGGGAACCAAATTCACGCAGCCTGAGTAAGGCAAAAAGCACTAAGGAGAACAAGAACAAGAAGTAGAAGAAAACGTTCCACCAACTGCCCCAAATGGATAGAGCATACAAGATATCAATTTAGATCAGTGGTCACAAGTAGTCATTGTATTATTTTTGCAACTTTTGACAAGTTTGAAATTACTTACAAATAATAACTTAATTTCCTACATACTTATACTCCATTAAAATAAAGAATACAAAAGAGACATGACTACATTCGATATGTGATATTGTACTGATTAAGAGGAAAAATGCTATACGGGAGATTATTGGGACAATTGACAAAAAAAGGAATATACACTATAGAGTAGATAAAAATAAAACTTCCTGGGTTTGATAATTATTATGACTATATAAGGAAATATGCACTAAAGTATTAACAAATAAAAAAGCAGGATGAATTCAGAAACATTTCAAGAAAAATAAACATTAATACGTGTTATACAGAGAGGGAGACTAATAAATCTGGGCAAAAGGAATAAAGGAGTGGAGTTCTCTGTATTAATTACGCAACTTTTGGCAAATTTGAAACTACTTACAACAAGTGAATAAAACAATTTCGTTAAAGTAATAAGATCTCAATCCTAAATGTAAGCAATTTAAAAGGTAAAAATGACACGTTGCTTTTAAAAAAAAGAGGAGAGGCACAAAATGAACCGTAAGTCAATACCATCCTTCCACTGAACTGTCTCTTACCTTGCTCATGCCCGCCTAGATCAAAAGTTGTAAAAGTCATTCCAGCAATTGTCAGCTCTTCTGATGCTGAAAATCACCAAAAAAGAGGAAAGAAATAAACTTCTCCATCCAACAAGGCCCAGCTATCAGGTTGTAAGCCAATACCACCGCAAAACCTAATGAACCTTTCACCTTGTAAAGAAAAGAACATAGGGTGAAAATGTTCTTAAATTATTCTAAAAAGCTAAGTTTCTTTTTCTCCAAGGTGTCTGCTGCTTTTTAGAAGTAAATATGGGAGATGTGTCCCATTACAGGACTAGTAAGAACAAATAGTGACAAAGTTCCAGAGGTTTAGATCTATTAGTATGTGACCTGAGTGTGTGCTATGGGGACTTTTCTCAAGTGAGCTGTCTTTTCGGACCTCAGTTAATAAAAGAACTGTATCAACTGGGGATTCATCCTCCGACCCTAACACTGACCTTCAAACATCAAAAGGTCACCTGGTATTTTCAAACCTACTTGGATGTAATGTTGGAACGTGCTGGCCCAATCTGTCATCCTTGAGCATGTGTAGAAGAGTGGTTTTGCCTGCATTGTCCAAACCCAAGAATACAAGTTTTCCAGATTTCTTGTAGAGTCCTAAAAGAGAAATTTAACATAATTTGGCTCTCTACATACCAAAGGCTGCTTGTATTTAAAATGTTGGAGGAAATACACGCAGTTTGAAACCTATGATATATTTCAAGGAAATGGCCTTACCTAGGAACTGGAGCACACTGCTGAAGCCATTATAGATCCACTCAAAGATGAAAGACATTATTAATGCTTACTGCCTGTATAAAACATGAAAGCAACAAATATTAGCTTTCTGAATGCTAGTACAGTTTTGCAGAAGTTATCTCTTATTTCCTGGCCTTGATGCATGTTTACAGTCCCACGTTTGCAGGCATAAGAAAACAAAAGGGGGCCAGCCCTGTAGCGTAGCGGTTAAGCGCCCGCGCTCTGCTGCTGGCGGCCCAGGTTTGAATCCTGGGTGCACACCGACGCACCGCTTGTCAGGCCATGCTGTGGCGGTGTCCCATATAAAGTAGAGGAAGATGGGCATGGATGTTAGCCCAGGGCCAGTCTTCCTCAGCAAAAAGAGGAGGACTGGCATGGATGTCAGCTCAGGGCTGATCTTCCTCACACAAAAAAAAAAAAAAAAAGGAAAGAAAACAAAGGATTCTGCACCCTGGAGGGAAATCTCTGGCATCCTCAGATCTGTACAAACTCCTGGTTTTGTTTTGTTCTGTTTTTCATTTATTTTTTAGGTAGACCCAAACAGTTTTTCAATCTATGATACTCTGAGAACTAGGAGTTAAAGATATACTTTCCTCTTTTACTGTGTGACTCACTCTTCCAGGCAGCTGCTCATTCACATTCCCTAGATACACCACTGCTGTCTACCAGTTAGGAAAACCTCTAGGAAATCAGCCCCACTAATAATCTGGATCAAAATGTCACATGGATGCACTAAGTAGAAAATATGAAAGGCATATTAACCTGAATGAAAAACAGATTAACCCATCCTTGTATACAGCTCTAAAAAACAAAGTCAGCAAAATCCTACCGGCTGGTACAATTTGCCCTCCTCCATTTACCAGTGCTAGCCTTTCTTGAACAGTATTTGTTTAACCCGTCTCACAGATATGTGTCTCAACTTATAAAAAGAGATGATATTACTATTTTGGAGAGCCATGAAACGATAAAAAGAGAATCCTTTCATAACATGAATCAAGACCTAACCCATTTTATAAATACGGATTTTCTTAAAATAAGAATATTTGTTCAGAGCATAGCGGTAGGTTCCTAGCCAAGTACATACCTTAATTAGTACTTATATTAACACCACTTTTCCCACTGTTTCCCATAGGCCTAGACAAAATAAAAGCTGACTCAGAGCTACTAAAAGGTCTACATTGGTACACTGGTAATAAGCAAGGGAACCTCTGAATGGAGTTAAGGGGGCAGGATCTGGAGCCAATAGTGGGTGCTAAGGTTTCTCAGAGGCAGCATTTCCTGGTCACAATGAACTTTACCTCAATATCTCTGATGTGGTACAGAAAAAAGAAAGATCCTCCACTTCCTTCCTCTCTCTCAGCAAGAGCATCTGAACACAAGGCTTTATACTAGATGTGACAACTGCTATCAAACAAAACTTGCATTAAGTTGTTTTGTTACTTTTACTAGCAACCTGTAAAAGGACCATCCATAAAAACCCATCTATATTCTCCATTCAAAGAATGTTAGATGAAAAAGAAACTAAAAAATGGAGACAGTGTATGTTAATTATCTTTTCCATCCAATTATTGGGTTGTTGTTTTTTTATCAGACCTGTGGCCTGATAAACTTTAAGGACTGCTTAATGCTTATTTTCTATGGCGGGCCAAATGAAGCTTGGGAGTTTGGGTGGGAGTGGAGACCGAAGGCAAAAGCTTTTATAAAAAGATACTAAATAAGGTTTTTTTGTCCTTTTCAGTAACATGAAAATATATTTTGGCAGAAAGACCAAATTTAGCATGTTAAATAATAGTTTTGTCTGGAAACTTAGTCTGCACTTTAAGAAGTCCAATAAGGTAAATGCACTTCTAAAACTCCTGTGTTTAAGTTTCCACTGTAGGTAAGTAAGAGACCAATGTGCCTCTCCTCTGTAATCCCCTCAAACCAGGCATCTTTCCTGATTTTCTCTGTCTACCATTTGGAGGAGCGGGGCTCACCTTTAGACAGCACCTCTCATGAAGGTCACTCCCACCCTAACCTCTCCTTTAAAACCCAACATTTATATATTCCTTTATACTACTTGGGTTTGCAGTCAGTTCTTTATAGACTCTTTGTAATGTTTTACCACATCATTTTAGAAGTATTCCCAACTACATGAATTCTCCAAAGGTGACAAAGGGAAAACCCCACTCGAAGGAATTTTTCATGGTAACTTAACTACTTTGATTTTCCAGTTTATTTTCCCTTTAAAAGTCCTATAATTCTTCCCTCTAAAATGATCTATGGAGAGTGCTTGAAGAAACTCTTCTGGTCTTGTTAAAAAATAATAAAAACCCATACTGGACCCAAAGACTTGCGTTGTATTGCGACCCAAAGTTGGAAACAGCTTCGATGGCTCCTCCAACCTTGGGATCTTAGGATTTGTACCCCTTCATGTATATTTTTACAGTTTATACAGCACCTACACACACATCTCATTTCAACCTCACACCAACCCTACCAGGCAAGAATCCTTGGCCTCATTTAACAAGATAAGGATGCTGACACTCCTAGGTTAGGTAGCTTAACAAAGACTGCTCAGCTGGAAAAGTTTGAACAGTGCCAGGACTTAACACTCTCCTCTTTTGAAGCCAAAGCCAAAGCTCTTCCTGTTAATATCACATTTATTTCAAATCCAAATAAAAACATAAAACTTCCTTAACCCACCAACTACTCATGATAATCTTCTACAGTTTTCTTTCTTACAACTCATCACACCTTTTGAATGGTATGTTAATAACTAGCATTCTATTTATTTTCTATCCTTGATCCACTCCACCACCTTGTGGCATCTTATGGCAAATTAGAGTACTCTGAAATTTAAAGGCTCTAAACCACCAACAAAAGCACTGCCAATGGACCCAAAACTAAAATTTGCAAATTTCAGGACTTATTCAAACACAAAGGAGAAGCACTAAGCTGACCATTAGCCAATAAAGAATCTATGCATCACTTCGTATACATACTCATTACTTCTTATACATCCTCAGAGCAACTTGGAGACACCATTCCAGACAGATCTGGGATAGCAGGCAGCTGGCTTGTAGCTAAGAAACTTTGCTTAGCTGCAGAGTAAATGTCAAAGGTCAGACCCACTGCAAAGCTCTATAGGCACCGTGTCACAACCAAAGCAGACGGATGGAGGTACAGGAGAAAAGACAAGAGCAAGAGAATACTAACAGAGAAAATTCAGTGCCGACCCTCACAAGTGTGCTCCTGACCTCTCAGCTAGAATCGCGAAGAAAAGATTAATCTATTTAAGAAACGTACATGAAGGAATTTTTCTACGTACTGCAGAGGGAGGGGAAGAAAGAGGGAGCTGAAAAGAGAAAATATGGGGTTCGACCCAGGACATCAGATGACAACACACGGCTGAAACTGGGGGGAGCCCTGGACTGGGAGCCAGGAGACCCGGTTGGAACGCTCACACTCGCTATCTTCGGGGCCTTGGCCAATTCAGCGAGCCTCAGTGCCCGAGTCTGTAAAACAAGGATAATCAAGGACTCCCACCCGCCTCCCCGAGGGCTGAGGCTCAGACGAGACACGGGACGTGAAGCCGTTTCGTAAACAGGGGCGCACAACACCGACTGTCATCCCGCCCAGCAGCTGCAGCCCCCCGAGCGGAAAGCAGACTGACCCGACACCCCAGAGGCCGGCAGGGGACCGAGCAGACCCGGCCAGTCCCCGCCCAGAACCAGCCCCGCGGCCCCACAGAACCGCCTGCGTGTCACTTCCCCCCCCAACCCCGCCTGCGCCGGCCTCCGCCGCGACCCTCCCCGCCGTCCAACCCAGCCTCTCCGGCCCCGGCTCCCTCCCTCGCCGCGGCCCCCTGACTCACGGCCCAAGAGGCTCCTCCGGCGGCGGCGGGCGGCTTCGACCCTCCCTCAGAGCACACAGCCCAGCAGCACCCGGGACCGCCAGCTACTCGCCGGATATACGTCACACCCCTCCCCCAGAACTTCCGGGCGCGTGCTTGCCCCCGCCCCTTCGTAGCGACACGGCGCTCTGCCACCCGGTGCCGCCGTACCAGCGACTCGCGCCGCAGAGGGGCGGGCCTCGGGCGTGACGCGGCGCGCTCGGGGCGGGCCCGACTTGGCCCCGCCTCCTCCCGTACGCAGAGCCGGGCGCGCGAGACGTGGCAGCACCGCGGCGTGAGTGGGGGGGCCGGGATTCTGGAGTCTCGTGGTGGACTTGGACACCGGGGCCGCGGTTTCAAACCCCACTGCCTTCCCAGGGGCAAGGGGCGGATCAGAAGTGACGGCCGACGGTGGGTGGGTTCTCGGAAAGAAGAGTTCACCTGAGAGCCCTCGACGTAAGGTGGATGCCAGCAAGCTTTTGCTCTAAGTCACATTTCCCTGTGATAGCCTACGTTTTAGAAGAACAGCTCATGTTCATTGGGCATTTATGTTCCAGGCAGTGCACTGAGTACTTTGCATGCTTCATCTGCCTTGACCCTCATTACCGTCCTATGAAGCAGATACTGTTAGTATTCCCAGCTCGCAAATGAGAGAACCGAAGTCAAGAATAGTGTGGTAACCAAGCCCCAGTTCATACCCCAGGAAGTGGCAGAGCAATACGTTGGCTCCTACTATGCTATCCTTCACATGCATTTTCTCATTTGATTCTGAGAACAGCCCTATAAGATTGGTATTATGACTCCCATTTTACAGATAAGAAAAGTGAGTCAAATGGAAAAATGAATGATGGTTTTGGGTAGGAAGACTCAATATCATAAAGATCTCAATTCTCCTTAAGTAAGATTATAAATTTAACATAATTCCTATAAAAGTACTAATAGGATTAATAGGTTATGCATGTGCTTTTTAAAGTACCCTACTTGTTCCTAAAATTCAGATGGAAAAATAAACAAGACTAGTCAGGAAACAAACAGGCTCTGAAAAAGAAGAACAAGGAGGGGAAAGCACTATCAGATATTACAACATATTATAGATCCTCAGTAATTCAAACAGTTTGGTACTAGTGCACAGCAAGCCAAACAAACCAATGGAACAAAGTACAGAAATAGACTCAAATGCATGCAGAAATAAAATAAAACTGGCACCTGGCACCTCCAGCTGTACTCAGAGGAGGCTGGATGGGCAAGCTCACCATCTTCCCCCTTCTTTTCATCCTGTGGGTCATCTGCATTGAGTCTGACTCCTGCCCAGACACACAAGTGGGGGGGGGGGCGCTGTTCTAAGACTTCTTACCAGCTTTGGCTAGACCAGGGGAACCTTTGTCCACAGGGCTTGGAACCCCAGTGTGGGTGCCCTGGAGGCACAGGGCTGCCCCAGGGCAAGCTAATGCACTGGATTGCCGGCCCTGATAGAAGCCTGCCTGCAAGAAGTAGGGGGCCTCCCAACCCACAAGGACAACTTGGGGGGCTCGAGAGAAAAGGAGCATTCGGGCAGGTTCTCAGGGGAGCTGTGAACTCTGCTTATCAGCTGGGCAGCCTTGGACAAGTTGACAAATGCCCTAGGCCACTGTATACTCACCTCTAAAATGAGTGAGAGAGATGCTGTGTTGTGCATGTAAGCAATTTTTCCAGAGTCTATTTTCAATAAATGTTTCAATTATGTTTTTAAAAATAAATAATAAAAAGGTTGAGGCAATTGGTAGTCAAAAAAACCTAAAGGTTGAATCCAGAAGTCACATACTACACCAAGTAAGTTCCAAATGATTCAAAGATCTGTCTATTTTAAAATGACACCACATAAGTACTAGAAAAATAGAAGCAAGCGTGGATGAATTTCTTATAATCTTGGAATGGAGAAGGCCTTTCTGGTTGTGATTGAAAATCCAGAAGCCATAAAAGATTGATAAATTCAACTACAGGAAAATTCAAAGCTTTTATATGGCAAAACAACAACAGTGATGACACCATAACTCAAAAGACAGACAACAAGTTGAGAAAAAATATGTGTAATCACATCACAGGCCAGTGAAAAATTTGTATGAAAAAGACATCACAGGGCCGGCCCGGTGACTTAGCGGTTGAGTGCACGTGCTCCGCCACTGGTGGCCTGGGTTCGGATCCCGGGCGTGCGCTCACACACCACTTGTCCGGCCATGCTAAGGCCGCGTCCCACATACAGCAACTAGAAGGATGTGCAACTATGACATACAACTATCTACTGGGGCTTTGGCGGGAAAAAAAAAAAGACATAACAGACAAGAAGACTAAAAACACAATAGAAAAATAGGCAAAGGATAGGACCATACAATTCACAGAAAATATAAATAGCTCTTAAGCATAATAAACTAATAATAGAAATATAATAGATATTATTTAAAATATGTAGATGTAGAAAATAAAGATGATAAATTTAAAACTGACTGAGATATCATTTTCAGCTATCAGGTTGGCAAAAGTCCACCTGTTTACTGGTGGCAAGGCTATTTTAAGTAGAGTAGTTGAGGAAGGCCTTGCAAAGGTGCCGTTTGGATAGGACCGGAGAGACATCGTAGGAGGTAAAATGTTCCAGGCTGACAGCAGAGCATGTGCAGAGACCGTGGGGCCAGTGTGTGCTCAGCAGGATTCCAGGAACAGCTGGGAGGCCAGTGTAGCCAGGCAGGGTGACAAGGGAAGGAGTAGCAGGAGATGAGGTGAGAGGGGTATGGGGTAGGCAGATAAGAACTGGGAACGTTCTAGGACTTCACCTCACTTGCAACTAACAAGTTAGCCTGGCACCCTTCCGTGGGTACCAGCAGAGACATGAGACTCTTGGGGCAGAGACAAAGAATTTTATTACCTCAAGCATAGCAAGTAGCATGAGCTTCATGTTTGTGTCTTTTCCACTTGCCCCCTCCAAGTCTTTTGGGGGTGATGCAGAGCAGCCCAAGTGGATGCTGCCCATATAGAGAGTTTGCATCACAGCTGAGGAACCTAGAGCTTAGGGAACCCAAATCTTTCATAGTGGACAGCAAGCAAACCTGCCTGACCTTTGACTCAGAGGGAGACATTATGACACTGGACAGTAAACAAACCTGTCTCCTGCCCCAGACAGAGACTGTCTTCAAGGCTATGTGTCATGTAAACATCCTTGAAAAGAGAGTCCAAACAAAGGCAGCCAGACCTCTGCTCCAAGAAGTGCAGAAATGCAAGAGATGCATGGAGAATTGCCTCCTAAGAGGGGGCAGATTTTTAGAACCTTGCAGGCCACTGTGAGGACTTTAGCTTTTATTGTGAGTGATGTGGAGGGCCAATGGAGGGTTTGAGCAGAGGAGTTTTATGTAGTTCTCCTCATTCTATTCTTATTCCCCTTTGCATGCTCCACATTAGGTAGACAGGCTCTCAGAAACTAAAATGGAGACTGAAAAGTATCTGTATCAGTCAGGGTTCTGAGAGACAGAACCAATAGGATGCATAGAGATATATACAAGGATTATTATTGGAATTGGCTCACGCTGTTATGGAGGCTAAGAAATCTCATGATCTGCCGTCTGCAAGCTGGAGAACCAGGAAAGTCAGTGGTGTAATTCAGTTCGAGTCCAAAGGCCTGAGAATCAGGGCGCTGCTGGTGTAAGTCCTGGAGTCTGAAGGCCTGAGAACCAGGATCTCTAATGTCCGAGGGCAGGAAAGGTGGCTGTCCCAGCTCAAGAAGAGAGAGAGAGAATTAGCCCCTTCTTAGCGTTTTTGTTCCATTTGGTCCCTCAACGGATTGTATGGTGCCCGCCCACATTGGTGAGGGTGGATCTCTTTACTCAGTCTACTGAATCAAATGCTAGTCTCTTCCAGAAACACCCACACAGACACACCCAGAAATAATGTTTTACCAGCTATCTGGGCTTCCTTAGCCCTGTCAAGTTAACACATAAAATTAACCATCACAGGGGTCGGCCCAGTGGCGCAAGCGGTTAAGTGCGCGCGCTCCGCTGCGGCGGCCTGGGGTTCGCTGGTTCGGATCCCGGGCGCGCACCGACGCACTGCTTGGTAAGCCATGCTGTGGCGGCGTCCCATATAAAGTGGAGGAAGATAGGCACAGATGTTAGCCCAGGGCCGTCTTCCTCAGCAAAAAAAGAGGAGGATTGGCGGATGTTAGCTCAGGGCTGATCTCCTCACAAAAAAAAAAAAAAAAAAAAAATTAACCATCACAACATTTATTGGAATTGTCAACATGGGGGTTGTGGATGACCCTGATAAATGCAGTTTCAGGGGAGTAATGGGGATGGATGCTGGATGGGAGTGAACTAAGGAGAGACTGAGAGGGGAGGAAATGGGGCAGTGACCCTGGACCATGCTATTAGCAATGTGGCTGTGAGGGAGAGGAGAGACCAGGGAGCAAGGGCATGGATGAGGGAAATTCATTATTCCTGCCTGCTCAGTATGGTAAAAACTGGAATACCATCTGTGTTAACACATAAAAATTCATTCAACACTTGAAATGTAAACGTTTGGCCTTTTATCAGCTGGAGGATTTCGTATAATGTCGTTTAGAAAAATCATTCTGGAAAGCAATTCATCTAACATTTGAGGAGGTAAAAGTCTTAAGATTTCCAAATGTTTTCCCTTGACACAATCTAGAGTGCAATTAGGAAAAACTTAATTCTTCTTAAAGTAATTGTATGTTCCCCAGTTTACAAAGGAGTTGGAAAGGGCATCTAACTTTAAGTCCTTTCCTGAAATATGTTTTTAGAAATTTCTGTTTGGTTTCTAATTTCCCTGACCATCATAGTTACGTAAACACATTTTAATTTTTAAATATAGTTTCTTAAATCGTAAATGCAACATACAATTCTTGACTGTTCTCAGTGTATCATAGATTAAAATGACATTCATCTATAGGAGGCAGATATATAAAACTTGAATAATAAAATTTCTTGGATAATCAAGTTTATTGTAAAATACAATTAGATGAGCAGACTGTGATCGACCAGGGAATATCTGTGAGATCTTAATGCCTTACCTTAGATTTCCTCTGGACAGCAAATCCCTCCAAAACTGAAAGGGTTTTAGAGTCAGAAAAATCGCTAAAAGAAACAACTGTTTTTTTCTATTGTATTCTTATTCCAGATAAACCCCATATCCTTCTGAATAGTAAATTACTTTTGTTCATCCCTTGTTGTATCTTTGTAAGAGTTGAGGAACCTGATAAGTAAAAAAGTTCCTTCTCCCACTCTTTCCAAGATGACTGAGAAGAAAAAGGCCAATCAGAGCTTCTTGTGTCTTCAGTGGAAAAATACCTTTAACCTACCAAGAAACTAGATTACAGCAAACAAACTGTTACACTCAGGGAGAGTTTTCAAGCCTTTTTTGTCTTGTTGTATTAAGAATAATGCCTTGCCTGGGGCCGGCCCCGTGGCTTAGCGGTTAAGTGCGGCGCTCCGCTGCTGGCAGCCGGGTTTGGATCCTGGGCGCGCACTGACGCACCCCTTGTCAGGCCATGCTGAGGCGGCGTCCCACATAAAGTGGAGGAAGATAGGCACAGATGTTAGCCCAGGGCCAGTCTTCCTCAGCAAAAAGAGGAGGATTCGCATGGATGTTAGCTCAGGGCTGATCTTCCTCACACACACACAAAAAGAATAATGCCTTACCTTTGTATCAGTGGTTTTACATAATATTTTATTCCAATCAAATATAGCACTCTCAAAAAGAAAAAAAATGGGCAAAAGTCTTGAATAGATATTTCTCCAAAGATATACAAATGGCCAACAAGCGTAAAAAGATGCCCAAATCAAACCCACAAGGAGATACCACCCCACACTCACTAGGATGGCTATCAAAAAAATGGCAAATAAGTATTGGTAAGGATGTGGAGATCGTGAAACCCTCATGCACTGTTGGTGGGAATATAAACTGGTGCAGCCCCTATGGAAAACAGTATGGGGACTGCTCAAAAAGTTGAAAATAGAACTACCATATGATCCAGCAATTCCACTTCTGGATACATATCCCAAAGAATTGAAAGCAGGCTCTCAAAGAAATATTTGCACACCCATGTTCACAGCAACATTATTTGCAATAGCCAAGTGGTGGAAGCAACTCAAGCATCCATTGATGGATGGCTGGATAAAAAAAAAATGTGATGTATACATACAATGGATATTATTCAGCTTTAAAAAGGCAGGAAATTCTGACAGATGCTACAACGTGAGTGAACCTTGAGGACATGCTAATGGAAATAAGCCAGTAACAAAAAGACAAATACTGTATAATTCCATTTATATGAGGTACCTAGTGTAATCAAATTCATAGAGACAGAAAGTAGAAGGGTGGTTGCCAGGGGCTGGGAGGAGGGGGAAATGGGGAGTTGTTTAATGGCTATAAAGTTTCAGTTTGGCAAGATGAAAAGAATTCTGGAGATCTGTTGCACAACATTGTGAATGTACTTAACACTACTGAACTGAACATTTAAAAATGGTTAAGATGGTAAATTTTGTTATGTGTATTTTGCCACAATTAAAAAAATTATTTTTTATTCTGTGCCTGGTCTGTTTGGGCATCTCCATTTTCTGCAGGGTTATTCCCATCCTTGCCAGCATCGGCTTTCCCCTTTTTGTCCTGGGGTCCTATCTCTCCCTTCTTTGCAGGGGCATTTTTAGTCCTGGGCTCTGGCTTTGGAGGAGCGGGTTCCGCAGATAACCTTGCAGATCAGCTCTGTGGTTGTCCTCCACCTTGGCTTCATCTCCTTTAGCGTGCCCTTCGGCCTTTCTATCGGGCATGGTGGACGTTGAGTGGGACATGGTCGCTGGACGCCAGGAGGCAGCTGTGTGCAGACTTTGGTCATCCAGGTCTCTCCTCTTCTTCTTTACACTGTTTTTTAATGTTTGTGCTAATTGCATTAAACTGGTAAATGTAAAGATTTAAAAATAGACGTTGAAAATATTTAAAATATTCCATGACTGTTTTGACCCTGCTTTATCATGTCTTCAATTTGACGAGTACTTGGTATCTCATGAAAGGCAAGTATCCCAGCCCTCTCTGACCTCAGCAAGGCTCAGCCTGAGAAAACCAAGGATGCTGGTGTCTCTCCTGTGCCCTGTGGCTGTCTCTGTATGCTCCCACATCAGGCCCAAGGACCAGCAAAGGGACTTCTCACTCCCCAGACACATCACTGCTTTCTGGAATTCCCCACTCACCTCCCCCGGTGACAGGGCACCCAAAGGAACTTTAAGACTGTTTTCAGGCTAAGGCTCTCATGACAGTAAGATGCCACCCTAAGAGGGAAAAGGACTTGCCCAAGGCCACACAGAGCAGCATTCTAGAAGCAGGATTCCATTCCAGGTCATTTCATCCAAGCCCCAGCTCCTGTCCCTGCCCAGGTGGCCTTTCCTGTTCTCTTGGTGTACCTTGGGCTGACCTACTTTCGCCTCCTCTGGAAAGCCCCCTGACTTCTTCCACTGAGCCGGCAGCAGGGGAGGAGCTCCTTTGTTGGATCTCCTTGAATTATACTTGGCAAGAATCATAGTCCTACCTCACAGAGTTCACATGTCACTTGAGATCATGCTTGTGAAGTGCTTAATAGAGAGCCTGGCACTTGTGGAACTCAGTACGCCTCCTTTCATCTACATCGGGAGGTCCTTCCCTCATACACAACTCTTGGGTCTTCTCTGCCTCACAGACCACAGCAACAACTAGGATTTAGTCCACAGGATTTTTCCAGAAATATTTCCTTCTTTAATTGGTTAAGAGCAAGCTGGCCTCTAGAGCTCCACGTAGGGTGACCAACTCATCCCAATTTGCCCAGGACCACCCAGTTTTAAAACCAAAAGTCCTGCATTATAGGAACCACCTCAGTCCCTGCTCCTGGGTAAACCAGACTGCAGAAATCTTTCTCCTGCCTACGCAATTGGTGACTCAAACCGGGCTTCTTAATCAGGAAAATGTCACAGAGACTAAGCTACCCTACTTCCGTCCACCGTCCGGGGGAAAAAGAAGTCTCAATAGTGGTGAAATGCCTCTGTACAAGCAGAGTTGGGGGGAGATGGGGCACGATCTCCTTTGGAGCTATGGTTATGGATGATTTGTATTTGCAACACGATGCATGCATGTCTTAAAAGTCTAGTCATTGGACACTTAAAAACGGTTAAGATGGTTAAAAAAAATTTTAGTCATTGGATACACTGCAAGCCAAAAGTACAGCTGATGCAAAGATGCATCTGTTCACATTAGAAGGTTAACCCAGAACCCACTGCATACTACATTGATGTCAGTAGACTAAATTAATAGTAATTCCTAATTAAAAAGCAGTAGTTGAGGTCACCAGGCAACTCAAGAAGTATTGAGGATGTAACAATAATAAAGCTGTCTTTCCTCACATTGCAGAAATTCCAACTACCTCCATATATCCAAAAAAGGAAAAAGAAAGAAAAAAGCCTGAATGTGGCAAGCTTTATAAAATTTCCAAGTGTGATGTGACAGCTGGCTATATTTAGTAGAATATTGAATTAGAGTCCTCAATAAACTCCAGAAATACACGTTTTAGTTTGTGAATACTAAATTATGGTCATATTTTGGTACATAATTATTTGCCTTTAGGAAGCAATGGAAGAATTAATCAGGATTAATTAATTCACTCAATAGCTATGAAGCACATGGTATATGTGAGGATCTAGGCTAGGTGCTGGGAATACAGCAGGGAACAAAAGAGATGGGGTCCCTGCCCTCATGGAGCTTACAGTCTAGTGGCTCTTGGAAATCATCTCCTAGCTTCTTAGTGGTCCAACTGGAAGACACTCTAGCACCTCCAGAGGGCCTGGGACCTGCTTTGAAAACCATTGCACCACTTTGTACTCCCCTTCACTGCCTCCCACAGGCCACCCAGTAAATGCTTGTGGAATGAATGTGTCCAAATGGCATATCACACCATGGCTACTCCAGTATTTATAGAACAGTCATGCATTCGACAAATATGCTTGGACATTTTCTAATGAGAAGGGTATGAGGAGAAAAAAAGATATATTATCAAACAGCATTGCAAATCACTAGGATTCCTTAAAATGCTTCTGTACCCACTGCAGAAATAAGATTAATATTCCTTTCCAGCTTAAAAAACTCTTGGTGCCTCTCCAGAGCCTCTTAAAGTCCAGGGTCTCCTTAGCAAGACAGCATGAGACTTTTCATTATCTGATCACTGCCTACCTCTCTTGCCTGCCCTCCTTCTATTCTCCAACTTGCAACCAGCATCCCAGCTATCTACAACACATTAGGTTTCTGGAACATGTCACATGGAGTGTATTAAGAATATGTGTTCAACAGTACATCTATATTACCTTTATACCAGTTTAAAAGAATTAGGTAGATCCATAAGTAATAACATGAAATCTCAAAACATATATTAGCATGATCCCATGCATACTTAAAAAACAACTAAATTTTTTATTTACATATTCAAATATATGTGTATAAAGGCATAAAGAAAAATCTAGAAAGATTCATACCAAACTGATAACAGTGGTTAATCTCTAAGAAGGGAGTAGGATTGACAGCAAGCAAAAGGACTTTATCTGTATTTTTTGAATTTTTAACATATTAAAATTTGTGTATTTTTAAAAATAAATAATAGTGAATACATGACAACATGTTTGTCAAAACCCACAGGTAATTACAGCACAAAGAGTAAGCCTTACTGTATGCAAATTTTAAAAAATATCATTTAGGAGATCTTAAATGTTCACATCGCAAAAAAGAAATGGTTATTACGTGACATGATGGAAGTGTTAGCCAATGCTATGGTGGTAATCATTTTGCAATATATATATTGTATTAAATCAAGACATTGTACACCTTAAACTTACACAATGTTATATTCAATTATATCTCAATAAGTATGGAAAAAATAAAAATTAAATAGCTGAAGCTACATTTCTAAAAATAAAAATATCATTTAGGAAATTGGGGGATGGAGTGGATGGAATGCAGAATGTGACAAAACAATTTAACTATACTATAAATTTATGAAACAATCTCACTGAAGGGGATAGGGAGTCTGTAAGACTAAAGGCAAAAGGAACTGTGTAAGTACTGTACTCTAGTTGATAAAGTAGTTTCCTACAGGAGTACAGGTCAACAATTTGGGAACCACTATATAGTCATGTGTCTCTTAACGAAGAGGATATGGTCTGAGAAATGTGTTGTTAGGTGATTTTGTCGTTGTGCAAACATCATAGAGTGCACTTGAACCTAGATGGTATAGCCTACTACACACTTAGGCTATATAGTATATAGTACTAATCTTATGGGACCACCATTATATATATGGTCCATCGTTGACCGAAACATCATTGTGCAGCACATGACTATACATGTATACTGGAATTTAACAATTAAGTAAACGGATGGTGGATAGTGGGAGCAGGTTTCTCACTGTTGGAATGGGAAGTTATAGATAAGCAAGAGAAGAAAGCTAGAATGATCCATGTGGTAATGGATTAGAGTTGGAGACATCTGTATGAACTCGTGTTTAGCTTAATATGGATAGGGATGGTTATATACGGAAATATTTATAGATATTTGTATATACACAGGTTAGTATACACACATTTCCTTGCTATGTCAGCTGAGAGGACCTAGAAGCAACAGCAACTCAGCAATGAGCACACCTAGCCCCCAGATCTTGGTTTCTAATACCATTTTCCAATACAAGGAACCAAGGCTTCTTGGAGAAATAGCTGATTCTAGGGCTGGGGCAGGGAACACATAAGATGAGCCTGGAGCATTTTCTAGTGCCAGAAAGTGAGGAAGTGCCTCCCAAAACACCCAAAGTGAGGGGGGTATGTTAAAGGGAAAAAGAGCTCGTAATGGCCAAAGCTGGAACAATTTAAGCAACACAATACATAAAGTAGTGTCAGATTATAGCCCAAAGCATAAAATAAATATCCATGACTCCACACTGATACAAATAAGTGATTGAATAAATAGATTGGAGAGAATAGACATATCTTCCATGCACAATAATTCCAAATAATTAACTTAGACACTCTGTCCTCAAGGAGGTGGAGCACCACTCCCCCCTCAAGTGTGGGCCGCACATAGTGACTTCCTTCCAAAGAGTCCAGTACGGAAAGGGACGGGGGGAGGATATCTTTACAATGGAGAAACCAGACATACACTGTCTCAGCCAGGTGATCAAGCTTAACATCAACAGTGACACATCATGTTGATAGTATGTGCCCTGCATACAATATGATGAGAATGGCCCTTTACCTGTGTGTTCCTCCCCGCAAAATACGTAACCCCAGGTAATCATGAGAAAAACATCAGACAAATCCCAACTGAGAGACATTCTACAAAATACCTGACCAGCACTCCTCAAAACTGTCAAGGTCATCAAAAACAAGGAAAGTCTGAGAAACTGTCACAGCCAAGAGGAACCTAAGGAAACATGACAACTAAATGTAATGGGAGATCCTGGATGGGATCCTGAAACAGAGAAAGACATTAGGTAAAAAATAAGGAAATCTAAATAAAGTGTGGGCCTTAGTTAATAACAACATATCAATATTGATTCAATAACTGTAACAAATGTACCATAGCAACGTAAGATGTTAGTAATAGGGAAACAGGGTGTGGGGTATATGGGAACTTTCTGTACTAATATGCAATTTTTCTGTAAGCCTACAAGTGTTTTAAAATTAAAATTTTATTTAAAAAGAAATAAAACTACTTCAGTCTCACTCCTCCCCTTCCCACAGAGAATCTGAGTTCAGCAGGTGGAGACTATCCAGGCGGAAGGACAGAGGCAGAGGGGCATAGACAAACAAAAAAGAAAAAGATCTAAATCAAGAAGTGTGGTGCTTGCAGCCATGTTCTTCTTTCTCAGGATTGCTTTGGCTATTCGAGGTCTTGCGTGGTTTCATACAAATTTTAGGATCATTTTTTCTATTTCTACGAAAAATACCATTGGACTTTTGCTAGAGATTGCATTGAATCTATAGATTGCTTGGGTAGTATGGACATTTTAACAATATTAATTCTTCTGCTCCATGAACACGAGAGATCTTTCTACTTGTTCATGTCTTCTTCAATTTCTTTCATCAAAGTCTTATAGTTTTCAGTGTACAGATCTTTCACCTTCTTGGTTAAATTTACTCATAAGTATTTTATTGTTTTTGATGCTATTGTGAATGGGGTTGTTTTCTTTGTTTCTTTTTCAGATGTTTCATTGTTGGTGTATAGAAATGCAACTGATTTCTGTATGTTGATTTTGTATCCTACAACTTTACTGAATTAGTTGATTAGTTCCAACAGCTTTTTGGGGGAGTCTTTAGGACTTTCTTTTTTTTTTTTTTTTGTGAGGAAGATCAGCCCTGAGCTAACATCCATGCTAACCCTCCTCTTTTTTGCTGAGGAAGACCGGCTCTGAGCTAACATCTATTGCCAATCCTCCTCCTTTTTTTTTTCCCCCAAAGCCCCAGTAGATAGTTGCATGTCATAGTTGCACATCCTTCTAGTTGCCGTATGTGGGATGCGGCCTCAGCATGGCCGGACAAGCAGTGGGTCAGTGCACGCCCGGGATCTGAACCCGGGCCGCCAGCAGCGGAGCACGCGCACTTAACCGCTAAGCCACGGGGCCGGCCCCTGGACTTTCTATATATAAGATCATGTCATCTGCAAACAAAGGCTGTTTTACTTCTTCCTTTCCAATTTGGATGCCTTTTATTTCTTTTTCTTGCCTGACTGACCTGGCTAGGACTCCCAGTACTATGTTGAATAGGAGTGGTGTGAGTGGCCATCCTTGTCTTGTTCCTGATCTTACAGGAAAAGCTTTCAACCTTTCACCATTGAGTATGATGTTGGCTGTGGGTTTTTCATATATGATTTTTATTGTGTTGAGGTTTGTTCCTTCTACACTCAATTTGTTGAACATTGTTATCATGAAAAGATGTATTTTGTCAAATGCTTTTTCCGCATCTATTGAGACGATCATATGATTTCAAACTATACTACAAAGCTATAGTGATCCAAACAGTATGGTACTGATGTGAAAATAGACCCATAGACCAATGGAATAGAATTGAGAGCCAAGAAATAAACCCTTACCTATGTGGCCAACTAATATTTGACAAGGGATCCAAGAATACTCAATAGGAAAAGGATAGTCTCTTCAATAAATGGTGCTAGGAAAACTGGATACCCATATGCAGAAGAATGAAATTGCGACCCCCTATCTTATATAAGTCACAAAAATCAACTTGAAATGGATTAAAGACTTAAACATAAGAACTGAAACTGTAAAACTCCTAGAAGAAAACATGGAGAAAAAGCTCCTTGACAACAATTTTTTGGATATGATATCAAAAGCAAAGGCAACAAAAGCAAAAATTAATAGCTGAGAGTACATCAAACTAAAAAGCTTCTGCACAACAAAAGAAACAATCAATAAAATGAAAAGGCAACCTACAGAATGGGAGAAAATATTTGCAAATCATATATCTGATAAGGGATTAGTATCTAAAATACATAAAGAACTCATACAACTCCACAGCAAAAAACACCAATCTGATTAAAGAATAGGCAGAGGAACTGAAGGGACATTTTTCCAAAGAACACATACAGATGGCCAACAGGTGCATGAAAAGGTCCTCGACATCACTAGTCATCAGGGAAATGTAAATCAAAAGCACAATGAGATATCACTGCACACCTGTTAGAATGGCTAACATAAAAAAAAGACAAGAGATAACAAGTGTTGGTGAGGATGTGGAGAAAAGGGAACCCTTGTGCACTATTGGTGGGAATGTAAACTGGTGCAGCCATTATGGAAAACAGTATGGAGGTTCCTGGAAAAATTAAAAATAGAACTACTATATGACCCAGCAATTCTACTTCTGGGTATATATCCAAAGGAAATGAAAACAGGATATCAAAAAGATATCTGCACTGCCATGTTCATTGCAGCATTATTCACAATAGCCAAGACATGGAAACAACCCAAGTGTCCATCAATGGATGAACGGATAAAGAAGATGTGGTATGTATATACAATGGAATATCATTCAGCCAGGAGAGAGAAGGAAATCCTGCCATTTGCGACAACATGGATGGAACTAGAGGACATTATGCTGAATGAAATAAGTAGACAGAGAAAGACAAATATTGTATGATATCACTTATATGTAGAATCTAAAAAAGCCAAATTCATAGAAGCAGAGAGTAGAGTGGTGGTTAGCAGAGTCTGAGGGGTGGGGAAAATAGAGAGATGTTGGTCAAAGGGTACAAACTTCCAGTTATAAGATAAATAAGTTCTGGGGATCTAAGGTACATCATGGTGATTATAGTTAACAGTGCTGTATTATATACTTGAAAGTTGCTAAGAGAGTAAATCTTAAATGTTCTCACCACAAAAAAAGAAATGGTGATCATGTGACATGACGTTGATGGAGGTGTTAGCTAACGCTATGGTGGTAATCATTTTGCCATACGTAAGTGTATCGAATCACCACATTGTACACCCTAAATTTACACAGTGTTATATGTCAATATTATCTCAATAAAGCTGGAAAAAGAAAAAGATTAAAAGAGAGCGAGTGAGGAGAGAATGAGGGTAAGAGAGTAAGAGAGAGCAAGAGATATGGAGAAATGTGTAAATAGTATGTATGCATTTATGTTCAATTGTGACTATTTATGGGGATGCATAAGATTATAACATTATTTGAAAATGGGCTCTGGAGTAAGATGGCCTGTGTTTGAATCCCAGTTCTTCCACTTAGTTGCTCTGTACTGTTGGGTCATTTGTTCAACCTTAGTATGCATGAAATGGATAATAACAGCGTCTATCTCATTATAGCGTCTCTGGTAGCTAGCACAGTTCCTGGCATATAGTAGGTGCCCAAGGAAATTTATTCAATAATTGACTGAGTGAATGAAAAAATGGTTTTTATGGAGATTAAATAAGATTACATAATTTTAGTTTGCTAGCACAATCCAAATATTCAATAAATGTTGAGTATTAGCATCAACATCGTCTTGAGCCATGGGATCCTTCCTGACTCTAAAACTTTTGCATGGGCTATTCCCTTTTTGTGGAGCGCCCTTCTATCTCTTCTGCATCTTGTTGCTCAAGATCCAGGTCAAACAAAACTCCCCTAGTCAGCCTTTCCCCAGTGGCCTCTCCTCATATTGTCCCTCTACTCCTCTTCTACCACTATAGCACCTCTGATGTTGGTTTGCAATGATTTGGGAGGTTTTGGTAATGGCTTTATTGAGATATAATTCACATACCATAAAATTCACTCATTTAAAGTATACAATTCAGTGTTTTTTACTATGTTCACAGAGCTGGGCAATCATCACCCCAATTTTAGAAAATTTTCAGCATCCCCAAAAGAAACCTCATACCCATTAGCCTCACTCTCCATCCTTCCCCCCTCACTCCAGCCTCTGGCAACCACTAATCTACTTCTGTCTCAATGGATTTGCGTATTCTAAACTTTCACGTAAATGGAATCATACGATACGTGGCCTTTTGTGTCTGGCTTCTTTCATTTAGCATGTTTTCTAGGTTCACCCATCTCCTGGCTGAATGATATTCCATTGTATATACATACCACATCTTCTTTATCCGTTCATCCATTGACGGACACTTGGGTTGTTTCCATGTCTTGGCTACTGTGAATAATGCTGCAATGAACATGCGAGTGCAGATATCTTTTTGATATCCTGTTTTCATTTCCTTTGGATATATACCCAGAAGTAGAATTGCTGGTTGTAGCATATATCAGTATTTCATTCCTTATTTTCATTCATACTCAGGGCTGAGTAATATTCACTTGAGGGTTATACCACATTTTGTTTATGCATTCATCAATTGATGGACATTTGGGGTATTTACATTTTTTGGCTATTATGAATAAAGCTGCTAGGAACATTCGTGTACAAATTTTTGTGTGGACATATGTTCTCTTAGGTATATACCTAGGAGTGGAATTGCTAGGTGATCTGGTAACACGTTTAACTTTTTGAGGAACTAGCTGTTTTCCAGAGTGACTGCACTGTTTTACATTCCCACCAGCAGTGTATGAGGGCGTCCAATTGCTCCACATCTACAACAATTTTTTAATGTATCTCCTTGATACATTCACTCCTACCAGTGAACTTGTTGAAGGCAAACAGTGTGAAATTGCGGTATTCTGTCACCCCGGCTCTTAGCCCAGTGCCAACATAGGATCACCTTGCAACACATACTTGTTAGATATTAGAAAGCCTACAAAGTCCCCATTCTGCCAGTGATGATGTGTCAGTAGGAAGCAATATGCAGAGTGCAGAGTGAGGCAGATCACTTAGCACAATTCACAGTATAGAATAAGGCAGGTTCCACAGGAAAAGTTTAGTCTGCAAGATGAATCGAGAAAGTCTCTCCCTGGTGCAGTGCTCTCCAAGTGCAGTCCGCAGACAGCACCACCTGGGAGCTTCTTAGAAACACCTGTTCTCAGGTTCCAGCCTAAATCTATGAAATCAGAATCTCTGGGGTGGGGCCAGTAGTCAGCTTTAATGAGCCCTCCAGGTGATTCTGATGCACACTGAAGTTTGAGAAACACAAGTTACAGCGTTCTTTTGAGGGTTAGTTAGACATTACTAGGAGGAAGGAAAAAGTACACTTAATAAGCTGAGATATGTTTTATGTTCAAAACCCTGAAATTTGAAGCAGTCTCATAAGGAGCTGGCAAGAGGGCAAACTGATGAGACCTTTCTAGAGGGCAGTTGAGCACATGTCAAAATCCTTGTAAATCTGCCTATTCATTGACCCTGTAGTTCCACTACTAGGTATTTATCTTCAAGAAAAAAATCAGAGATACTTTTTGAGATTTATTTATGAAGATATTCATTCATTGTGGCATTATTTAAAATTAAAAGAAATTGGAAATAAACCCAAAGGCAAATCATAGGTGATTGGTTAAGTGAACTATATTTTCATTATGTAATTAATTGTCCGAGTCATTTTACATAGCATTGAATATTTTTATAAATGGAGAAAAGTTCACATATTAAGTTGAAACAGTAGGTTACAAAGATGTAAATCAATTTCCCAATTTTGTTTTATAAATACAAGTATATATACATATACATGTGTATGTACATGCAGTTGATTCTCGTTATTTGCAGTAATATTCTACAGAGTCACTCCAAACACTGAGTCAGCGTATACAGAGCTCCTGGGGGAACTAGGTCCCCGCAATCCTCTGGTCACAACGTTTTCATCAACTGATGACTACGTAACCTTGTTTTCTGTGTGTTTCTGTTTAAAGACATCTTATTCAATACATTTTATGGCTTCATGAGCTTTGAACTCTTTGAATTAGCAGTATAATTCATGCCTGAACAAAGCTTATCTAACGCACGTATTCTCTCCCTATGACATATCCAGCCTTCTTATGCTTGGGAACGCCAGACGCCACTGAGCTCTATACCACAGGTGGGGCTGTTTTAAACAGCAAATCACCAACAAAGAGCACACAATTCGAAAAATATGGCACTAAATAGACCGTGAAAAGGACTCTTGTTTACTGTATGAGCGATGAATCAGGAAGGCGGAGCGCCACCGGTTTGACCTCAGCTGGGAACGTGCACATCAGGTGACTCAAATTTTTCGCCACTGTGTGTGTCCGTAAATGACCACGAAAGCATTGCAAGTATTGATTTTGGGATTACAAATAAATTTTAGCAAATAGGCAAATTCATAAACATGGAATCTGCAAATGAGGAATAACGAGGATCAGCTGTCATTATATGTGTGCGTACATATCAGAATCATGTTAAATATGTCATATTTGTGTTGACATATATGTTAAATCATGTTAAAATATATGACCCAGGTACGAGCCCACTACCTTGTCACACAAAATGAGGAAACCGAGGCCCAGGGAGGTAAAAAGATCTGCCCGATGTCACACAGAGCCACAGCGAGGACTCAGGTCTCATGGCCTCGGCACAGAGCTCTTTCCTACAGTGCTCTACAAACTTTACCTCCGCCTCAACTCCAAGACCAGAGGAGAATCAACTCTGACTCCGGGGATCTGGTGGCATAGCCCTAAGACGGAAGCCGCAAATAGCAAATTGCTCTGCAATAGCATGTGTCTCTTCAAAATTCATGGAAAACTAGCACTCAAAACCTGTCTTTTAACCTATGAATAACCTTGTGATTATCCACCCTCCAGTAAAACTGAAGCCCGGGTCTTTGCACAGGGTCTGCCCTGTGGTGTTAGTTCCCCTTGGCACAGGCTGTGTCCCCGAGGGGTGCTGGAGCCCCCCTGTGGAGAGCCACGCATCCCTCCAGAACCTCTTCTTTGTGGAAGCCGCAATCATCAGCTGCCGGCTCCATCAACCTGAGGAGAGCAAGGAGGCGGTTATGTTTCTGACTGTTTGAAAAGCCATTCGAGAAGCAATCAGGTTTTTACTGAACTCCTGCTGTGGACTCGGTGCAGTGCTGATGACAGGTATAAACATGATGATGGCATGGCCTCTGCCTGTGAGGAGCCAAGTTCCGTGCTCACCATGGATTTTAATGAGCCGGGAGGAGAGACAGCGATGCTAGGGAAATAGACTTGAAGCAGGAATGCAGGCCAGGGAAGGCCAGGAGGACAGGCCAGGGGAGGATGGCCGTGGGTGCACGGGTGCAGCGGCAGGGAGCTGCATGTCACGTTGGAACATCCACACTACGCCGAAAGCGACGCAGCACAGAGAGCCACAGGGCTGCTTTAAGGTGGAGCATGGGCCCAGAGCTGGAGAGGAGACTAACTTGTCACTGTGGGGAGGGCCGTGGGGATGGGATGGGGTCTCTTTCACGGGCATTCCTGGCCCGTAGTATAGGGCCCAGCCCGAAGAGGCGCTCGAGGACCTCAGGCAGGTCACTCAGCCTTTCTGGCTCAGTGTTGCAAGTGAATTAAGCAAGATGAAGTACATCAAGCCTAGAGCACAGGGCCTGACATTTAGGAAGTGCTCACAGATGGGAGCCGTTATTGTTGCTGCTGTTGCTGTGGGAGATGTTCGCTGGATCATCTCACGCTGATTATGTTACAACCCACTGAGAAAGCTTTCCTTGATCTCTCAGATTTATGACTAGAGCCGTGGTTTCAGACAGCGAGGTATGTTAGCATCACCCAAGGAATTAGTTAAAAATTAGATTCCAGGGCCCGGCCCCTCCTGTTCTAATTCAGTAGGGGTGTGTGTGTGTGTGTATATATATTTTTTTACAAACATCTCCAGTGATTCAGTGCTGGTGGTTCAGGGACCACTGGGAGAGAAGCCGTCTTGAGCTGGGAGTCTCTGCCACTAGCTGTGCTGAGCACCATCCGTTGGTGTTCTCCTCCTACTTCATTTGACTTTCTTAAAAAAAATTTAAAATGTTATACACGCTTTTAGGAAAAGCAATTCAAAGAGCCCAGAAGCTTATAAAGTGGAAGGAAACTCCTTGGACCTCCCTTCTTCCACGCCTAACTCTACATTCCCACCCCTCCTGAGATAATCATTGTTAGTCGTGGTTTGTTTTTGTTTGTTTCCAGAAATTGTCTGTGCCCACAGAAGCATATCCATTACTGTATCTCTTTCCCCTCCGTGCTCCCTTTGCAAAAAACACAAATAGGATCATAGGATAGAGCCGAGATTGGCAGATGCTTTTGGTAAAGGGTCAAATAGTAAATATTTTCAGCTTTGCAGGCCATCTGGTCTCTCTGTCCCAACTACTAAACTCTCCATTGTAGCTCGAAGGCAGCCACAGCAATTCGTAAAGGAATGCGTGTGGCTGCGTTCCAATAACATTTTATTTACCCCACAGGTGGCAGGCTGGATTTAGCCCAGAGGCCAGAGCTGGCTGCTATAGAGCACTACAACTTTCTCTTTTCACTTATGTATTTTGAACATCTTTTCCATATCTGCCCACGCAGTGACTTCATTCTTTAACTGCTACCACGGTAGGCATGATACATACAGCCGTTCCTCAACTGGACAGTTAGATATTTTTCAGATTTGGCTACACTAAACAAAGCTGCCACATACTGTGTGCTTGGTTGACTACTCTTAGTCAACCGGAACAAATTCTTAGAGGACAACTGCTGACTCAGAGGGTAAGTATGAATTTAAAATTTTGATCGAGATTGACAAATTGCTCTCAGGCTTTTTTAAAAATTCAGATTGCCACATAACCTTGTGATCTTCATTGCTTAATGTTACTCCTGGTGAATATTTTCTGTTAATTTAAAGGTTTTGTAATAACTAAGAGAATGATCCCCAAGACCAACAGAGGGAGCGATGAACTGTGTGGCAACTCACTCAGGTTTCTAACTTTCTAATAAATACTCGCCCGCCATGAAGCAATTTGCGCCGCATTCTTGTCAATGTGAAAGCAAATTCCCTTCTGCCCAGACTCCCGGAAAGCAGTAGGGGCAGCTTTTCTTAAAGTAAAGAACATTCTGTGCAAAACCACAGTTCAAGCTCTTGCAGAGCAAATATGCTGATCAGATAGGACGTAATTCCCATTACAGCTGCAGCACAGGCAGGCCCGGGCTCAGTGATGGTGAAAATGCGTTTCCCTTCTCATTCAGACCCTTTACACAGCTGGGCCAAAGCTTCAGATTCCCCATCTGAAAAAAGGCATTGATCACACTCAGTGTTGTTGAGATTACAATTATGAACCACCAGCCTTCAGTGAGCACCTACTATGACCCTAGCACTGGGCTAAATCATTCACCTACATCCTCTCCACCCGGAGATGATGGTACCATCACCACTTACAGATGGGAAAACTAACGTTCAAATAGGTGAAGAATTTAACCTTGGTAATAGAGTCAGCTGTTCGATTTCCAAGCCTATGGAAAAAATACAATCATATGTTGCATTGAAAACGGGCAAAAACCTTGCAGAAAACAAAGAGGAACAAACATGTCTATATTCCATGACCTTGCAATCTATCCCTGGAAATTCATCCTTAGAAAATAATCCCAAAGGAAAAAAGTTATGCCCAAAGCTAACAAAGAGCTAAACATTAGAAACAAAGCTTAATGAAAGAGGAATGGCGAAATAAGCAGTTTGATAGATTATTAAGTACCATTAATGATTGTGAAGACTGAGAAACAATGTAAAATAGTGGGGAAATTCCTGGTCTCAAAGTCACATGACTGGGGTTTAAGTCCTGCCTCTACCACTTACCACGTGAGTGACCTTGGGCAAGTTACTTAGGTTCTTTGAATCTTTTTTCTCATTAAAAAAAAAGATTCCTCTTCTTGTATTAAATAAGATAATGTTTCAAAGTAGTTGGCAATCTCACTAAATGTAAATGGTAAGACTCCATTCCACGGTTAGGCATGGCCATGAGGCTTTCATTAGCCAATGAAATGAGAACATCTAGGATGTGTGTGATTTCTGGGCAGAAGCATCTCATCACTAGGGCAAGGCTCCAACACTTTCTTCCTCTGAAGTGGTGATCAACATGAGAAATGACAATACAGAGGCACGATGTGGTCACCTGGAGGACCACTACCCAGAGGCAGAGCTGACTCGGTGAGTGAGGAATAAACTTTTCTTAAGCCACTGAGATTTGGGGATTGCTGAACATAACCGACCCACCCAGACCATGAGAGTAACCTCATCTGTCTTGCTCAAGACTCTATCCCCAGTATCTAAAACAGTGCCCGACACAAAGTCGGATCTCAAGAGATGTTTGTAGAATGGCTGTTGTCTTAGAGGTCAGGATTTCTTTTTGGCTTTAGTATGCAGATAACTTTTAGCCAGCATTGATGATGAAGCAGAGAGCTTTCCAATACCCAAGCTTCTCTTTGGGAGTTGTTACAAGTAGAATTGTGTCCCACAAAAATTCACATGTTGAAGTCTATAACCCCCAGTCCTCAGAATGTGACCTTGTTTGGAAATAGGATCTTTGTAGATGTAATTAGTTCAGAAATCATACTGGAGTAGAATGGCCCCTAATCCAAGGACTGTTGTTCTTATAAGAAGGGGGAATTTGGACACAAACAAGCACCAGAGGGGAGTATGCCATGTGAAGATTAGGGTCATGCTGCCGCAAGCTAGAAACTACCAGAAGCATGGAGAGAAGCCTGCAACAATCCTCCCCTAGAGCCTTCAGATGGAGCATGGCCCTGCCAACACCTTGATCTCGGACTTCCAGCCTCTAGAAGCGTGAGAATAAATTTCCGCTGTTTAACCCCTCCAGTGTGTGGTACTTTGCTACAGCAGCCCTAGCAAGCTAATGCACGAGTGTTATACATTTCCCTGCTTTATCAGAAGAGCGGCAGCTTTCTACAGAGGACTGTACAGGAGAACTATTGCTGACATTCTTCCTGCTGGTATTCCAGCGCCTTTCCTTTCCATAAATACGAGTGGGTGATTCCTATCTATTGGGCCAATATTTGTGAAGTTCCCTACATTGATAATCTTTCATTAGAAAACATATTTATCCTAACAAATCAATCACTTCAGAAATCACATATTACAATGACTGAGGCAGCATCTAAAAATAAGACTTACAAAAGGACTCAGACAAATATTCTGAATGCTAACTAAAATCTGAATGCCGACGTTTCTGACTCTGGTCCAGACAAGATGGCATAGCACTGCTCCTCCCCGCTAAGCACAGCTATAAACCCTGGAAATGGCGAGAGAGACAACCAACAGAGAGCTCTGAAAGGTGCTAGGAAGGCGAACTGGTTTGGGGCCCTAGAACCAGAGAGCACAGCGGCAGGGCACTGTGTCCCACCACCCAACAGAAGGGGAGTCCTTCCCGACCCTGACCTAGCAACAGACGGCAGCCCATATAGGCTCATTCCTTGCCTGTAGAGAATGGGGGTCCCTCTAGTGGACGTGACACCACCTGGCAAGGGGGATCACTGGGAACCCAGCCAAAATAAGTCTCCAGGGGAAGCACTCTCCTTCCTCACAAGGCCTGAGACTTCTTTTCCCACCAAGAGTTACCTAAGCGGGCGGGTAGGCTGAGCCTGAGGGAGAAACCCAGCTCTAGCGGGTGGACCGGTTCAGGAAGCCTCTGTATCTCTGCAGCCTAAGGCTCTCCTCGCCCACCCAGAGACACTAGGCGGGTGGGAGAACCCGTCGGGGGACACAGGCAGCACTAGCATAAAGCAACAGAAGCCCCTGCGGCACCAGATAATCCAAGCAGACCAAAATAACACTGCAAAGCTACTGAGAATTAAACCGCCACTGAAACCACAGTCCACAAAAGTAGGCCAAGACCCACCTGCTGACACTAAATAGGGTGAAGTCTGCTAAAACAAAAGATTTAAATAGGACTTAGAGTCTCCAAATATAATAGACAAAATGTTTAGGATACTATTAACAACCACCCATCACACCAAAAACCAAGAAAATGACAACTTGAATGAGAAAAGACAATCAACGGATGCCAACATGGAGATGAATCCACAAGGATTTGAAAGCAGCTGTCTTAAAACCGCAGTTAGACTGTCAATTAGAAATTCCCATGGGCCAGCCCCGTGTCTTAGCGGTTAAGTGCGCACGCTCTGCTACTGGCGGCCCAGGGTTCGGATCCCGGGTGCGCACCGATGCACTGCTTCTCCGGCCATGCTGAGGCTGTGTCCCACATACAGCAACTAGAAGGATGTGCAGCTATGACATACAACTATCTACTGGGGCTTTGGGGGAAAAATAAATAAAAAAAAAAAAAAGAAATCCCTTGAAATAAGTTAAAAAATAGAACATCTCAGCAAAGAAATAGAAGTTATAAAAAGGAACCAAATGGAAATCATAGAACTGAAAAATACAATAACAGAAATTCAAGACTTGCTGGGTAGGTTCAATATTAGAGTGGAGATGATACAGGATAGATTCAGTGACCTTGAAGACAGAACAATCCAGAACTCATCCAGTCTGAAAAAGAGAGAAAATAGACTGGAAAAAAAAATCCCACAAACAGAGCCTAGGTACCTGTAGGACAATATCGGAAGACCCAACATTTGAGTCCTGGAAAGAGAGGAGAGTGGGGCTGGGGCCGAAAAAGTATTTGAAGAAATATGGCTGAAAAACTCCCAAATTTGATGAAAGACACAAACTTACAGACCCAAGAAGCTGAGCAAACCCCAAACAAGATAAAGTGCTAGCACAGCAATAATGATCTTAAATGTAAATAGTCCAAATAAAAGAGATTAGCAGAGAGGATAAAAAATACAACTCAACTATATGTTACTTTTTGTTTTTGTTTTTGTGAGGAAGATCAGCCCTGAGCTAACATCCGTGCTAATCCTCCTTTTTTTGCTGAGGAAGACCAGCTCTTAGCTAACATCTATTGCCAATCCGCCTCCTTTTTTTTCCCCAAAGCCCCAGTAGATAGTTGTATGTCATAGTCGCACATCCTTCTAGTTGCTGTATGAGAGACGTGGCCTTAGCATGGCCGAAGTGGTGTGTCAGTGCGCGCCCGGGATCCGAACACAGGTCACCAATAGCAGAGCGCGCGCACTTAACTGCTAAGTCATGGGGCCGGCCTCAACTATATGTTACTTATAAGAAATTCACTTCCAATTCAACAACAAATGTAGGTTGAAAGTAAAACAATAGGAAAAGATACATCATGCAAACATTAATCAAAAAAAAGTGGCTATATCAATATCTGATAAAGTAGACTGCAGAGCACAGAATATTGCTAGAAACCAAGAGTAACATTACCTAATGACAGAAGGATCGACCCACTAGGAAGACATAAAGATCCTAAATGTGTAAACACCAAACAGCAGAGCCTCAAAATGCATGAAAAACTGATAGAGCTGAAAGATGAAACAGACAAATCCAGTTGTAACTGAGGACTTCAACGCCTCCCTTTCAGCACTTGATAAAACAAACAGAGAGAGAATCAGCAAGGATACAGGCCTGAACAACACTACCAATCAACAGGATATAGTTGACATAAATAGAATACTCCACCAAACCACCAAAATACACATTTTTTTAAGCACTATGGAACATTTCCCAGGAGAGACCACATCCTGGACCATAAAACAACCTCAACAAATTAAAAAGAATTGAAATCATACAGAGTACGTTTTCTGACCATAATGGAACCATACTAGAAATCACTAACAGAAACACGTCAGGAAACTAAACAGATGGCCAAAATTGATTTGAGGTTTCATGCACTGCCTACCAAAATCCCAGTAAGGTTTTTTATAGGCATAGACAACACACATAGGCAAAATTTATTTTAAAATTTATATGCAAAGGCACAGGCCCCAGAGTAGTTAAACAACTTGACAGAGAACAAAGTGGGAGGAAGCACTGTATTTGGTAGTAAGGCTTACCACACAGCTACAGTAATCAAGAGAGTGTGATACTGACAGAGGGGCAGACATAAGGATCAGTGGAACAGAACAGAGGACCCAGAAATAGGCCCACACAAATATGCTCAACTGATATTTGACAAAAGCACAAAACCAGTTCAAGGGAGGAAGAATAACTTGCAACAAATGGTGCCACAGCAATTGGACATCTATAGAAAAAAACGAACTTAACCTAAACCTCACACCTTATATAAAAATAAACTCAAAATGGATCATAGATTAAAATGTAAAATTATACAACTTTTAGAGAAAAACACAGGAGAGAATCTTTGGGACCTAGGCAAAGAGTTAAACTTGATACCAAAAGCATGATCCATAAAAGGAAAATTTGAAGGTGGACTTGATCAAAATTAAAAATTTTGCTCTGTGAAAGCCCATGTAAAGAGAATGAAAAAAGTTATAGACTGGGAGAAAATATTTGCAAACTACATAGCTGAAAAGGGACACTCAAAACTTAATAGTAAAAAAACAATCCAATTAGAAAATGGGTAAAAGGCATAAACAGATATTTGACCAAAGAGGATATAGAGATGGCAAATAAGCACATGAAAAGATGTTTAACATTAGAGAAATGCAAATTACAACCACAATGAGATATCACTACACGCCTAACAGAATGGCTAAAACAAAAAATAGTGGCAAACCAAATGCTGGCAAGGATGTAGAGAAACTGAATTACTCATACATTGCCACTGGAAGTGTAAAATAGTACAGCCACTCTGGAAAACAGTTTGGCAGGTTCTTCTAAAACTAAATATGTATCTATCATCTGACTTAGCAATTACAATGAAAAATTATATTGACACAAAAGTTATCTTGACATATCAACATTCTATGTATAAATGTACATAGCAGCTTTATTTGTAATAGCCAAAAACTGGAATGAGTCTAGATGTCCTTCAACCGGCAAAACAAATTTTGGTACACACATACCATGGAATAGTACTCCACAATAAAAAGCAATGAGTAAAAAGGATGAAATATTGATATATGCAACAACCTAGATGAATCTCCAGGGAATTACGCTGAGTGAAAAAAAGCCAATCCCAAAGGTTACACACTGTACGATTCCATTTATATAATGTTCTTGAAACGACAAGACTGTAGAAATGGAGGACAGATTAGTAGTTGCCAGGGATTAAGGATGGGGTGTGGGGAGGACATGAGAGGTGGGCGTGGTTATAAAAGGGCAACAAAGGGGATCTTTGCCATGTTAGAACTGTTTAGGACCTTGTAGGATACAGGAACCGACACAGGTGATGAATTGTACAGAACAATACACCATGAGTACAGGTAAAACTGGGAAACCTTAATAAGACTGGTGGATTGTACCAGAGCCAATGTCCTGGCTGTGGACATATACTCCATACATTCTACTACAGTTTTACAAATCTTACCTTTACAGAAAACTGCACAAGGTATAGAAAGAATCTCTATTATTTCTTATAACTGCATGTGAACCTACAATGATCTCAACAGAGTTCAAAAAAAAGAAATCTGAATGCTTACTACATGTGGTTACATGAATAACATCTCTTTTACAAATGAGGGAACTGAAGTTGAGTGGTTGGTAACTGACCTAAGATTATAGAGCTAATAAGTAGAAGGGCTAGGATTAAAAATTCAGGTCTGTACTGCTCCAGAGCTCATGAACTTAATCACAGCTACTCTGGCTAATAACTCAGAATATAATGTAAACGACTTAAGGATCCAATTAGTTGATTAGAGAAGTAAAAGAAGTAAGTGTATCTTTTCAAAAGGTGAGCAAGGTTGTGCTAACATGGTATAAACTAAAAGCTTTTGCTTGACAATGGGATGCTAGGAACTAGGAACTAGGTAAGAGCATAGCATCAAGACTATTGTAAATATAAGGGATTTCATCCTCAGCTTCCTAAAAATAAAGTCCGTTTTAGTCTAATAATTATAAAATTGAATTATAAGATCATTGATAGAAAGCAAACACCAAACAGCACCCATGCCTGCTTGGTAATGTCAGGCTTCAGATTCAAATAAAAATATCATAAGCCAAGTTTCAGCAAAATAATTTTATTTCCTAACACACGGTAAACATATACATCCAATATCCACTTATCTTGCACGTTTATTCACAAATGACTTCCAAATTATAACAACTGCTTTAATATTTACGCATGTCCTAAAAGTTATCTTAGTTGAGATATGAAAAATGCTTTTAAGTGGATAACATATATTATTGGAATATTTGTTGAATATATTGGATTGGTCACAGCAGAATATGCTTTAATTAGATGAGTCCCATAAATTTAAAGCTTTGAAAAGCTACTACTTTTGCATGTAATACTTTCCAGATGAATAGGATGCAGTAACGTAAGCCTGTATTCCAGAGAAATTTCCTTAGTTTTTCTGGTGATGGAACCACTTATCCACTGTGTTCAGAGAAAAGAAAAACAAATTAGAATCCCTGTTAAGAATCAAAATACACCCAACATATAACAAAGCATAATATACTTGCTTTAACGTATTCTACTCTGGATTACCTCAAAACAAACCTACGTACATGCAAAGTTTTGCTATGGCAAAAACAGGTAATTTATCAGTGTTTTCTTCTGTGCGTCCTTACTCTCGATACTAATCATACAGACGCGATTCTCACCAAAAGAATCTTACAGAGTACTGTAACCGGGAGAGAATCATTTTCTGGGTAAAGCAGCCTGTGGCCAGATGACAACGCAGAGCCCAGCCTGCTCCACTGTCCATGAGGCATTTCCCGGAACCCAGAGGAAAGGGTGGGTCATGGTTTGGAAACTGCTGTGATGGGGGTGGCACTAAAGTTGGTACGTACAGCCTTCTTTCTTCCCACATACACTATGGAACTCTAGAAACGTTTCTTCTCCCCTTCCTTCTCTTTCTCCGTATGGATGTGGTATGAAAGATATATCTAGAGATAGAGAGGTACTTTTCCCACACATACACATAATGTTTAATGTAATTTTACTAGAATATAGATCTTACCATCTGTTGGTACTGTGCAGGCAGATTCACATGGTGGTGGTAACTAAAATAAAATATTAAAATGTATTAGTCTAATCCCAGAAAAAAAAAATAAGCTAAAAGTACACTGACACAAAAATTAAAAAGAATCTGAACAGAAGACAACTATCTCAATTTTTAGGTTCTAAAAATAATTTATAATACATGGGAACAATGCAAGGTTTGTTCTACTGCTAAGAAACACTAACAAATTCAAACCTTGACTTTAACGATATATTGGAGAATAAAAAAAAAAGTTTTGAAATAAAGAATAAAAACTGATTTTATACAGGGGACAGCCCTGTGGCGCAGTAGTTAAGTTTGGTGCGTCCTGCTTTGGCAGCCCAGGTTTGCTGGTTTGGATCCCGGGCACAGACCTATACCACTCGTCAACCACGCTGTGGTGAAAACCCACATATAAAAAGTAGAATAAGATTGGCACAGATGATAGCTCAGGGCTGACGTTCCTCAAGCAAAAAAAGAGAAAGACTGGCAACAGATGTTGGCTCAGGGCCATTCTTTCTCACCAAAAAAAAAAAAAAAAAAAAAAAAAAAAAAAAAAAAAAGATGAGGATTGGCAATGGATGTCAGCTTACGGCAAATCTTCCTCAGCAGAAAACACCCAAAAAACAAAAAAACTGATTAATGCATATATGATTTTATATATATATATGCACATATACCTAAAATGTAGGCAGAGTGTTCTTATTGAAATGTTATGATTGTTAACCAATGGCTTTTTCCTTCCAACTTTTCTTATCCACCTCAACTTTGTCAGAATTCATGTATAAATACAGATAAATCTAAAAGCATTGGCTTCATCATTATATTGTTCTTTTTTCTTTACTACCCCATTTACAAGGCAGTAAAAAGTCAGACCTCATTTTCTTTTGTTTTTCTTATTTAATATTTTAAATGAAAATAATTTAAGATGATCTAATTCAGTCTTTTGGTTAATCTAAAATAGACAGTTAAAAATAGTACAAAATCAAAATTATTTCTTTGATGGATGGTTTTAAGTCTTTTTGAGGATTATGAACCACTCCACGATGGTACCTGAAATTTGATAACTTCATCAGTCCTTGTTATAACCAAGTCAAGTAAGTTCCTATTGGTTCTTTTGTGAAAAATGGCTTATGATAGATACACAGGCACTTGGGTTAGCTGGTACATTCTGGAATCACTTTGTTGTTACAAATTGTACTACTTTGCTATCTGCCCAGTTTAGGGCTGACAGGGCCCTCCCTCAGCTTCTCCCCTCAGTGAAATGTCTACTTGTGTGTGTTCTTGGTTTGTAATTTCAAGACCTCACACAGTAATATGTATACAAGAGGTATGCAAATATTTGTTCAAAGTATTTTCCCTCCCCATTTAGCACCATATGTTTCAGCCACCAGGTATGTTCTTTTTCAAGGAAACTTTTACATACAGCATCCACGATGGCTTTGGCAGCATCAGGACCACACTTAAAGGGGCTCTCAGACACTGTGGTGTTCACGCTATTAAATAAAACAAAGTAGTCATGAGTCAGTAACAAAACTTCTCTCTTAAGAGTTAAAAAACAACAAGTTGAAGATGGTAGGCCAGATGAGATTCAAGTTTGGTTTACCTAAATCTCAAGTTTACTCAAATTGCAGGATACAAAATCAATATACAAAAATATGTTTCATTTATATATGCTAATCATGAACTATCTGAAAGAGAAATTAAGAAAAAAATCCTATTTACAACTGCATCAAAAACAAACAAACCTAGGAATCAATTTAACCAAGGAGGTGAAAGATCTGTACACTGAAAACTATAAGACATTACTGAAAGAAATGGAAGACGACACAAATAAATGGAAAGATATTCCATGCTCATGGATTGGAAGAATATTGTTAAAATGTCCATACTACACAAAGCAATCCACAGATTCACTGCAATCCCTATCAAAATTCCAATGGCATTCTTCACAGAAATAGAACAAATAATCCTAAAATTTGTATGGAACCACAGAAGACTCTGAATAGCCAAAGCAATCTTGAGAAAGAGGAACAAAACTGGAGGCATTCTACTCCCTGATTTCAAACTATATTACAAAGCTATAGTAATCAAAACAGTATGGTTCTGGCATAAAAACAGACACATAGATCAATGGAACAGAAATAAAGACCCCAGAAATAAACCCATGCATATATGGTCAACTAATTTACGACAAAGGAGCCGAGAATATACAATGGGGACAGGACAGTCTCTTCAATAAATGGTGTTGGGAAAACCGGACAGCCACATGCAAAAGAATGAAACTTGACCACTATCTTACACCATACACAAAAATCAACTTGCAATGGACTAAAGATTTGAACGTAAGACTTAAAACCATAAAACCCTTAGAAGAATAGGTGGTAAGCTCCTTGACATTAGTCTCGGCAGTAAATTTTTTAATTTGACATCAAAAACAAGGCAACAAAAGCAAAAATACACAAGTAGGACTACATCAAACTAAAAAGCTTCTGCACAGCAAAGGAAACCATCAATAAAATGAAAAGGCAACCTACTGAATGGTAGAAAGTATTTGCAAATCATATATTTGATAAGGGGTAAATATCCAAAATATATAAAGAACTCATACAACTCAAGAGCAAAAACAACAATCTGATTAAAAAATGGGCAGAGGATCTAAACAGACATTTTTCCAAAGAAGATATACAGATGGCCAACAGGTACATGAAAAGATGCTCAAAATCACTAATCATCACGGAAATACAAATCAAAACCACAATGAGATATCATCTCATATCTGTTAGGATGGCTATTATTAAAAAGACAAGAAATAACAAGTGTTGGCAAGGATGTGGAGAAAAGGGAACCCTTGTGCACTACTGGTGGGAATGCAAATTGGTGCAGCCACTATGGAAAATAGTACAGAGGTTCCTCAAAAAATTAAAAATAGAACTACCACATGATCTACAATTCCACTTCTGGGTATTCATCTGAAGAAAATGAAAACACCAATTCAAAAATATATCTGCACTCCCATGTTCAATGCAGCATTATTTACAATAGCCAAGATATGGAAACAACCCAAATGTCCATAGATGAATGAATGGACAAAGAAAATGTGGTATATACACACAATGGATTATTATTCAGCCATAAAAAAAGAATGAAATTTTGCCATTTGCAATAACATGGATGAACCTTAAGGGCATTAAGCTAAGTGAAATAAGCCAGACAGAAAAAGATAAATACCGTATGATCTCACTTATGTGTAGAATCTAAAAAAACAAAAAAAACCCAAACTAGCTCAGGGATAGAGAACAGATTGGTGGCTGTCTGAGGTGGGGGGTGGGGGTGGTGGGTTAAATGGGTGAAGGGAGTCAAAAGGCACAAATTTCCAGTTACAAAATAAATAAGTCATGGGGATGAAATGTACAGCATGGTGACTACAGTTAATAATACTGTATTGCATATTTGAAAGTTGCTAGGAGAGTGGATCTTGAAAGTTCTTATCACAAGAAAAAAAATTTTGTAATTATGTATGGTGACAGATGTTAACTGGACTTATGGAGATCATTTTGCAATAAATACAAATACTGAATTATTACATTATACACCTGAAACTAACATAATGTTATGTCAATTATACCTCAATAAAAATTAATTAAAAAAAAGTTGATGGTAGGCCAGATGAGATTCAAGTTTGGTTAGTCGAAAGCTTTCTCACCTATATTAAATATTCTAATTATTTATTTTGGCAAGTTACAGTTATTCTTGTTGTCAATACCTTAAGAAGTCCAGATTTAGAAATCTGAGATTGAACACTTTGTAATTCTCACTGAAATAGCTAAGAAATGCAAATTAAGATGAGAATCACAGCTTTCCAAGTTAGACAAAAGGAAAAAACAGACAAAACATCCAGTTCCTATCAGCTGGTGAGGCACCAGAGATAAACATTCCTGGCAGGAGTAACACCTGGTTCAATATTCCCGAAAAAGAATCTGGTAAAATGTGTCCAAAACTTTTTTAAAAGTTCATACGCTTTGAGGGGCCGGCACCGTGGTATAGCAGTTAAGTGCACGCAATACACTGTGGCTGCCCCGGGTTCTAATCCCAGGCGCACACCCACGCACCACTTGTCAAGCCATGCTGTGGCGGCATCCCACATAAAGTGGAGGAAGATGGGTACGGATGTTAGCCCAGGGCCAGTCTTCCTCAGCAAAAAGAGGATTGGCATCAGATGTAAACTCAGGGCTGATCGTCCTCACAAAACAAAACAAAAAAGAAAAGTTCATATGCTTTGATAAAGAAGTTCTACCTCACAGAACTCAGAGATTTAAATCATGATCTACAAAAATGTTCAACATACACGATCTCGCTATTGATAACAGTGAAAAGCTGGAAGTAACCAAAATGTCCAACAACAGGGATGATTAAAAAATGGTTTATCTGTGAGATGAAATATTATATAGAGGTGGAATATTATTATAAAAAATATTTTTAATGACATGGGGAAATACAGTATTAAATTTTTAAAAAATCATAAAGCAAATTGTATATACAATATGATCCTAATTATTTTAAAAAGTATTATATACACCCACAAAGGACTGTAAAAAGAAAAACTCTAATAAATGTTAATAGGAGTATCTTTGGAAAACCTGTGATTAGGGTGATTTTTTTAAAATATATGTTTTCTTTTCGTTTATCCGTTCAAAATTTCTTATATATTAATTGTTGTGGTATAACATGGGTATGATCAGAAAGTCTATTAAAATGAAAAAGGAAATATCTGCAGTTATCTGTTACTTAACATGCATTAAGGCCATTTCCATAGAAATAAGCTACCACAAAATAGAGAAGTTAACTTAAAAGCAACATCTTACGATTGCACATTTTCACACAAATGCGTAACTGTGCTCAGTTTTTCTTATGTTTGTGGAAAGACAATGTTTTCATTTTACAGGACATTATCCTGACTCACAGAATACAAGATTCCTGAGAATTATTTTTATACATTAGGATTTTCTCATACTCAGAAAAAAATCTTACTGCCCAGATAACTCTTGACATTTAAAAAAAAGAAAGTAATACATATAGTCAGAAAACTCAGCAACCCACAAAATGAAAGCCTTCCTCTCCTCTCCAAATGATTGTCTTCAAAGGCAATCATTATTTATAGTTCTTGTTTCCCTCCAGAAAAAAAATTTAAATATAAATAAATAGATGGCTGGTGTGTGTGTATTTATCTTGCATAAATGGTATCATACTAAATATACCACTATGGACTTTGCTTTTCTCCCTTTATATTTTGTGTGTGCATGTGTGTGTGCGTGTGTGTCCGTGTGAGGAAGATCAGCCCTGAGCTAACATCCATGCTAATCCTCCTCTTTTTGCTGAGGAAGACCGGCTCTGAGCTAACATCTATTGCCAATCCTCCTCCTTTTTTTTTTTGTCCCCCCAAAGCCCCAGTAGATAGTTGTATGTCATAGTTGCACATCCTCTTAGTTGCTGTATGTGGGACGCGGCCTCAGCATGGCCCAAGAAGCCGTGCGTCAGTGCGCGCCTGGGAGCTGAACCCGGGCCACCGGGGCCGGCCCCTCCCTTAATATATTTTGGATATCATTCCAGATCAACATATATAGATTTTTTTTTTAATGTGCCACATACTGTTGTATTTACAGGCATGCATTGCATAATGATGTTTCTGTCAATAACGGACTGCATATATGACGGCAGCCCCATAAGATAGGTACCATATAGCCTAGGTGTGTAGTAGGCTATACCACCTAGGTTTGTGTAGGTACACTACGATGTGCACACAACGACAAAATTACCTAACAACACATTTCTCAGAACGTATCCCTGTCATTAAGTGACAAATGACTGTATTGATGTACTTAACCATTACATTTTGGTTCTAACTTTTTGCTATTATAAATGAATATCCTTATAAATATATCTTGGTGAACTTTTGGAATATATCTATAGGATACATTCCCAGCAGTGGTGGTATGAAGAAATACATGCAATTTTAATTTTTAGACTGGATATTGTCAAATTGCCCTTCATAAAGGTTGTACCCATTTATACTCTCACCAACTATATGTGTTCTTGGCATCCTTAGCTATTATCTAATTTTTTTAATTTTTGCAAATCTAATGGGGGATAACATTATCTTGCTGAACTGCATTTTAAACTAGGAGTGAGACTGTACACCTCCTTACATGCAAACTTCCTTTTCCTACCTTGTGTCCTCCATCTATTGAGTTGTTAATCTTTTTCTTCTCAACTTGAATAAGCTCTTTATAAATTAAGGAATTTAGCCCTTTGTCATGTGTTGTTAAAAAAGAAGAAACTGGGAAAAACTGTCTCCTGATAAATAAAAAATATTCTAAGTAAAACTTTCTTTTATGGATTTTGAGGTTGTGCTATTTGGAAAGGCCTTCCCTACTACAAGCTAATAAATAAATTCACCTATACTTTTCCTAGAATTTTTTTTTTTTCAACAGAAATTTTTTTTATTGTGAAATTTTTGTTGTACATTATTGTTTATCAGTCACCATATAAGTGCATCCCTCCACCCCTTGTGCCCACCCCCCACCGCCCTTGCCCCTGGTAACCACCAAAAGTTTTATCTGTCAGTGTGTTGGTTTATCTTCCACATATGAGTGAAATCATGCACTGTTTGTCTTTCTCTTTCTGGCTTATTTCACTTAACATAATACCCTCCAGGTCCATCCGTGTTGTTGCAAATGGGTAGAATTTTTTAACATTACAATTTATCTGTCTGGAATTAAATACTGATGTAAGACAAAGGTTGCAAACTCAAATGCCGGCAGAGCACCCACTTAACATAAAGGTATATAAAGTAGCTGGACGTAAGAACACTGGTGCTGGGCTGCTTCTACAGGGTGCTTGCGGAGCACCTGCCTGGTTTCCAGCACCTTTTAAAAACAAAACCAAACAGCCAGAACAGGGAGGTGGTTGCCAGTGCACATTTCTGGCATAAGGAGGGTAAAGAGCAAGATAGAGATCTAGTCTATTTTCTTCGTAACAGCCAGTTGGTCCAAAACCAATCATTCATAATACCTTCTTTATTATAAACTAAATTCCCATATATCTTTAGGTCTACCAAACTCTAACAGAACTGAATAATTTGACTTTCTTCAATACCAAACTCTTAGTAAAACAATATCCCTAAACAATACTCCTCCCCACCACCGCTACCGTTATTTTTTTCAGAATTTTCTTGGCTATTTTCACATGCAATTTTTTTCTAGATGAAACTGAATATTATTCACGAACATAATATACCTTTATATTTAACATCTTTTATATTTCTCAATAGTCAAAATTTTCTTCTTCTAGGTCCTGTAGATGTCTTCTTTATATCTTGGTTTTTTTTTTTTTAAATACTATTCCATAGGAGATCTTTTCCTCCATTATAGTTTCTGTTACAGTTTATATAGAAAGCTATCAATGTACATATACGCTCATTTTGTAATTGGTCACCCTGCTGAATTCTTTATTTTTTCTAGGGTTTTCTGGGTATGCAATCATATCATCTGCCACAATTTGCTCCCCCTTTTCCAATATTCCTGCATCAAAACACATCATTTCTCTTGTTTACTTCATTGACTCCTATTTCCAGAACACTATTAGTTAAGTGATGATAGTGGGCACTCTTATAAATCTTTAAATACCGAAGAGGAAGCATATTGTTCTGAACATGGGTTGGGGGCAAGATAGAACTGGATGGCAGTCCTAATTCAAAACACTTATTGTGGGATGACTTTGGTTAAGTTTAATCTCCCTTCATCTCTGTTACATGCTTGGCAAATATTAACTGCTCAATAAATATTAGCTATTATTATTAGTGGCAGTAAATATCGTGTGCACAGTAGATACAGGTTTATTTGTGATGTATCTTACACGTTTACACCAAAGAATATCAACCCTTGAACTCGGCCTGATTTTACCCATTACACTCTGAGCACCCTGATGCTAGGCCGCCCTTCCCAATTACCCTCACAAAGCTCTGATCTCACGGTCCTCTTTATAGTTTCAGCTTCTCTTGTTCAGACAGCATCTTACTGGCACGTTTCAGTTGTGTATATATCTACCTTCCCACTCACTTGAGCAATGACTGACAAAATGGATTATCGCTTTTCTAAGTGAATATAACTGACCAGTGTGTTATGGTTATTAAAACCTTTGGAGCAAGCTGGTCTGCTTTGTGTGTTAAACATGCGGAGAAGAGCTAACGCTTACCAACTGATTCCTTTGCCATCGATTTTCTTCGTCACCAGTGCTCTCCAATAGTCATGGGTGCTTTTAATAATATCAATGGCAAAGTCCTATAATTTGAAGAGATGTGCATTACAATGATAGAAAAGTGTTCTTTTCTTATTATCAACATTTTCCCAAAGCCTGATAACTCTCTTTTGAATCACTTCCTTATATCAAAAAGGGAAGAAAACATTTAAATGAATAAATCACCATCAAGGCTGTCTTATGTCTTTAGACATTTGTTTTATGATCATATAGTCTTTAGAAGGTAACAACATGGTTAAATTATAAGTCTCAAACAAATAGGCCTAAAGCTACAGTTCTGAATGATACATTACCTTATCTTTAAATTCTGCATTGAAAGCAAACTGGTTCTCTGGTTTTCCATCAGGAACCTTGTACCTTCTAAACCAGTCCACAGTAGCTTCCAGGTAACCAGGTTTCAGCCGCTTGACATCATTAATATCTAAGAAGAGAATAAGCAGGTTGTAAGATGTATATGAAATTACTTATGCATTCAATAAAAATATCAAGTACTTATTTTGAGAAAGCTATGGGATGGATTACCAACAAAGTTCAAAATAATGTTAGAGCTAACCACCTTTTTGAGAAGAGAGCACATATATACATTAACAAGAAACCATCTAGTGTCTTAGAATAGCTCTGATGTTAAGTACTAAGAGAATAATCAGTACAATAGTAACTTCTACTAGATAAGAGGAGGTAGAAATGACTGGGGGCTACATAATGAAAGAACAGTTTGGCACGTGTGGATAACTTCTAGGAGAAGGATAGAAGATACTAAAAAAGACAGGTTGAGGCTGTATGCAGAGGATCACACCCCAATTACATACTAAAAGACAAGAAAAATGGATTACACTGATACCTATTGATGGGTTACATATTAAGTGACTAGACTTTTCTTGCTCTATAGTATACGCATTTTTTTTTTTTAAAAAACACTTTATAATTTTATTTATTTTTTCCCCCAAAGCCCCAGTAGATACTTGTATGTCATAGCTGCACGTCCTTCTAGTTGCTGTATGTGGGACGCGGCCGGAGAAGCAGTGCGTTGGTGCGCGCCCAGGATCTGAACCCGGGCCGCCAGCAGCGGAGCGCGCGCACTCAACCGCTAAGCCACGGGGCCGGCCCCTATAGTATACGCATTCTATATCACAATGCTTTAGGTCTGGCCAACAGAAGAGTGTTCTGTTCAAAAAAACTTCTAAAAGTTTCTGTACAGCCATCAAAAACGGCTAGCTTCAACATCAAACTCAATTTTGAATGACAAAACTGTCGCTCAATGCAAGCAAATACAAGATACAAGTGCTAAAAATATCAATCAGGAAAAGTATTCTTGAAAGGAGGAATACATTCAACAGAAGCTTATTCATATCTGCATAACATAACTTTGCTTAAGTCCAATTTATAATCTTCATAGTTAAAGAATATCATGCACTCTATTATCATAATACCACTAAAAGCATGGAAAGTTTGCAAAGTGAACTGGGAAATGTTTAAACATTGATAAGCTTCAAAGAACTTATAATTAACATAAAACGTATCACCAGATACAAAAATAATTTGAAAATCCAGAAATCCAAAATGCAAGTGTGGGGTGTTTTCCAACACCAACACCTGATTCTCCAATTCTCCAGGCACCAATTTGGTGTGTCACAATTCAGTTCAATTCTGACACTATCTATCTGGAATTAGCGTCAGATCCCACAAACTAAAGGGATCAGTCCCACAAAACTGACCCCACTTCAGACGCCAGTCGCAAGTCCCAAGCCACTCACACTTCTGACTGACTGCTATAAATTAGGGGTTCTCACAACTCCCTCCTCAGGTTTAATTTGCTAGAATGACTCCTAGAACTCAGGAAACACTTCACTTACATTTACTGGTTTATTATAAAGGACACAACTCAGGAACAGCCAGATGGAAGAAATATATAAAGCAAGGTATAGGGAGAGGGGTGTGGAGCTGCCATGCCCTCTCAGGGTAGGTGAACCATCCTCCCAGCTCCTCGAGGTGTTCACCAACTCAGAAGCTCTCTGATTCTCATTACTCAAGAATCCTATCGAGTTCAATCTCCAGCCTCCCCTCATCTCAGAGCTTGGTAGGTGGGGCTGAAAGTTCTCACCCTCTAGTCACCTGGTCCTTCTGTGGACCAGCCCCAGTCTGAGGCTAGCTAAGGGCCCCACCCTAAACCACCTTAAACTCAGGTGTGACCAAAGGAGCTCATTATGAATAACAAAACAAACTACAAACACTCAGGAAATTCCAAGGGTGTTAGGAGCTCTTTGCCAGGAAGCGGAGACCAAATCTATTTTTGTACTATACCACAGCAAGGCAAAATATAAGAGCCGACTAACTCTCTGATTGTGAACCAGTCATTTAAAAGTATGCTGGATCCAGACTGAGAAACCCTGAACGCCATACTCAGGAAAAAAAAAATTAGGAAAAAAAGACCTCAATTTTTGTTCCTCGTGTTATATATCATATATGCGTAGACAAGGCCAGTGGTCTGCAGAGCTACCTGAACTGCCTCCTGATGCCACATCAAGATCCTACCGACGACAGCACCAGTTCTGCGCTGCTCTTTCACTGATTCCCACACCTGAGCAGGAGGGGATCTGGCTGTCATGGGCCCCACAATGACAGAGAGGATCAACGTGACTGACCTGGTTGCTTTACTGGGTGGGCCATCCTCTTCCACGGCTCTGTGCGTATCCCTCCCAAAGTTGTAGCTAGTCAAGAGTCCCCTCTATCTAGACACGCCAATAAACTCTTCAGATTACAACTGATGACAGACACTGCCTTAGGCTGACATTTAGGGAAAGCTACACACTACTTGCACCCAGCCACCCAGAGCAAGTTTTCAGGGTTCTAACAACCTCTCCGGCAGGGAAATGAGACCCCAGCAAAATGGTGCTAACATAATGACAGGCACAGCTTCACTAACTGTGGCCACAGCATGCCACTTAGCATGTGCAGTCTTGTGTAAGTCGTGCATGTGGAAAAGGGCACAATGATCAAGAGAATCAGAGCTGTACCATCAGGGGGTTAGCGAATGGTATGAATGCATTCTCGCTGTACAAAATGTAAACAATACAGAAGTATCTGAAACACAAAGTCAGTCTCTCTTCATCCTCCTTCCTATTGCACTATTAAAGGACTGGTCTTCCATTCCTTTTTAATGAACTTACATATGCAAATGGACACATATTTAAACATATATGAGGTCATACTCTGCAAGGTAAAGATAACAGCAGAAAGGAATAATACCATTTTGCCTTAGTGATCTTTCCATACCTGTATATGCAGGTCTACTTCATCCTTTGTAACAGCCACACAGTATTCCATCATCTGGACAGACCATAATTATTTAACCATCCAACTGGTGATGGACACTCAGGCTCTTTCCAGGTTTTTGCTACTATCAACAATGCTGCAATGAATATTCCTATATATACATCCATCTCTATATATATTTATGAGGAATTCCATGGAATAGATACTTAAAGTAGAATTGCTAGGTCAAAGTGATATTGATAATAATGCCAATTTTCTATAAATGCTCTAGAAAACAATCTTATTTGGGATATTTGAAAAATATTTCCAGTGTAAAAGGAGAAGGTAGCAGTTCATCCTCCCTTCATATGGTGCTTTTCACTTTTGCAAACCCTTTTCACCTAGTCTCTCATTTGACTACCATCACAAAATCATGGTATTTACAGATAATTATGAACTTAACGGAAGTTATGTGGCCAATAAGCCAAAGAATCCACATCTCAGCAACTAGTCCAATGCTCTTTCCACTAACAAGACAAATCTCTCTTATTAATCTTAACAAGACAAAAAACCTTTCTTGGCACTACTTAGTAATGTCAGAATAATAATGCTTTGAGATCTCCTAGCTCACACAACTGTGATTAAGAAAATACAACACCTAGGAGAAAGAATGGACCACTACCAGGATTTCCGAAACAGGTACAAACTTTACCACTAGGATAGCTGTAGGCTGGCTGCTGTAATCTCAATAAACAACCATAACCATCAACACTCCTCTCTTGTGATGAATGTAAAGATGTTGACTCTTGCACAAGAAATCTCAAATTATAATTTGGTTACTGGAATCAAATGCCTTAATTAGACCCAAGAACCCAACAGATAAATCACAGTGCTGTCCTCTGCAGTTCTGAGGCTTGCCACCTTTTAAGTGACCGAGAAATCATGTGATTTTCTGGAGGAACACCCAAATCTTTGACATGTACCTCTTATTAATGAGTCTGATAATGCTGAAGTTGAAGTTGTCAGGAGTAAATGTGCTCTCAAATCTCATCAAGGCCCCTACACATCAGTCCCTTTGGACTGGTTACATCTTTGGAGGCTACAAAACATGTCTTGTTTTCTAACCATGGTTAGGGAGCTACAGTATGAAATATAGGATTCACTGGCAAGTGCATATGAGGACTTCCATCACCAGCCTATGGTGTTCCATCTTCAGAGAGTTAGAGTAGAGTACTTCTGTAGGCACAAGCAACATGACTCTCAGGTTAACGTCTCACTGTAGAACCCCAATGAGGAAAAACAATCAAAACTTCACAGCCTACTACTGGACACTGACTTGAGTGTTCTTCCCAATGACTGAAATGTAGCCATCAGCCCTGTAACATCTACAGAGAAATACATTTGGTTCACATCATTTTTAGACCTTCTCAATAGCACCTCACATCCTATTAATGATGCTCTTAAAGTATTCCAGTTGACTTTTTTTCTAATAAACTTTTAATTAATTAATTTATTTATTTATTTTCCCCCCCAAAGCCCCAGTAGATAGTTGTATGTCATAGCTGCACATCCTTCTAGTTGCTGTATGTGGGACACGGCCTCAGCATGGCTGGAGAAGCGGTGTGTCGGTGCGAGCCCGGGATCCGAACCTGGGACGCCAGTAGCGGAGTGCGTGCACTTAACCACTGAGCCACGGGGCCGGCCCTAAACTTTTAATTTTAAAGCAGTTTCAGATTTACAGAAAAGTTGTGAAGATACTACAGTAGAGAGTTCCCAGATACTCTACACCTAGTTTCCCCTGTAATTAGCATCTTATATGACCACGGTACATTTGTCACAATTAACGAACCAACACTGGTACATTATCAACTGAGGTCCTTTTCCTATTCCAGGATTCCATTACATTTAGTGGTCATGTCTCCTTAGGCTACTCTTGGCTATGACAGTTTCTCAGACTTACCTTGTTTTTGATGACCTTGACTGTTTTGAGGAGTGCTGGTCAAGCATGCTGTAGGATGCCCCTCTACTGGGATTTGCCTTATCTTTTTCCTCAAGAATAAACTAAGGTTGTGGGTTTTGGGGAGGAAGACCACAGAGGTAAAATGCCATTCAAAACACATGATTTCAAGAGTACATTCTCTCAAGATGACTCTTATCACTGTTGATCTTGACCTTGATCACCAGGCTGAGGTCGTGTTTCTCAGGTTTCTCTGCTGTAAAGTTGTTCTCCCCCCGCCCCCCGCCCCACTTTCCACACTAGACTCTTCGGAAGGAAGTCACTATGTACAGCCCGCGCTTCAGGAGTGGGAAGTGTGCTCCACTTCCTCAAGGGTGGGTTTATTTACATAAATTATTTGGAATTATTCTGCTTGGGAGAGTTGTCTATTCTTCCCCATTTGTTTATTTATTCAATCATTTATTTATGTCAGTATGGACTCACAGATATTTATTTTATACTCTGGGCTATAATCCAATACTACTTTACTGGATTCAGTCAGAGTCAGAGAAGGAGATGGGTTAAGGACTCAACTTGCCATTGCTGCCTTTGAAGACCGACAGGGGACATGAATCAAAGAATGTGGTGGGCAACCTTTAGAAGCTGGAAAAAGCAAGGAAAAGAATTCTCTCTTAGAGCCTCCCGAAGGAATGCAATTCTGCCGACACCTTGATTTTAGCCCAGTGAGACTCATTTCGGTCGGGCAAGAGAAGACTAATTCAGTAACTAGATAAATGGATTAGATCATTAACTAGAGGCAAGGTTAATATAAAAATAGTCAAGATAAAAAATAGTCAAGATAAACAAGACATAACGTTAAAAGGTATAAACGTTTCTTTTTCAAAAAGGACTCAGACAATCAAATTACAGCACTAACCTGTACATTTATGGTCAATTGGTTTTCAACAATGAAGCCAAGACAATTTAATGGGGGAAAGAACAGTCTTTTCATCAAATAGCACTGGGACACTTGGATATACACATGCAAAAGAATGATGCTGGACTCCCATACACCATATACAAAAATTAACACAAAATAGATCAAAGACCTAAATGTAAGAGCTAAATTTGTAAAACTCTTAGAAGGAAACATAAGTGTAAATCTTTGTGACCTTGGATTAGGCAATTGTTTCTTAGATATGACACCAAAAGCACAAGCAACAAATGAAAAAATTGATAAATTTAGACTAATAAAAATGAAAACCTTGAGTGCTTGCATTAAGAAAATGAAAGGACAATCCATAAAATAAAGAAAATATGGACAAATCATATATCTGGTAAAGGTCCAGTACCCAGAATATATAAAGAACTCTTGCAACTCAACAATAAAAAGACATACCCACTAGAATAGCTATAATACAAAAAGATAATAACAGGTGTTGGCAAGAAAGTAGAGAAACTGGGACATATTATGCACCGCTGGCAGGAGTGTAAAATGGTGCAGCTGCTTTGGAAAAAAGTTTGGCAGTTCCTCAAAATGTTAAACATCAGAGTTACCACAGGACTCAGCAACTCCACTCCTTGGTATATACACCCAAGAGGATTAAAAATATATGCCCACACAGAAATGTAAATCAAAACAACACTAAGATACCACCTCATGCCTGTTAGAATGGCTATAATCACCAAGACAAAAAACAACAAATGTTGGAGAGGATGTGGAGAAACAGGAACCCTCATACACAGCTGGTGGGAATGCAAATCGGTGCAGCCTCTATGGAAAACAGTATGGAGATTCCTCAAAGAATTAAAAATAGAGATGCCCTATGATCCAGCCATCCCACTACTGGGAATCTATCCAACGCACCTGAAATCAACAATCCAAAGAGGCTTATGCACCCCTATGTTCATTGCAGCATTATTCACCATAGCCAAGAAGTGGAAGCAACCTAAGTGTCTCTCGACAGACGATTGGATTAAGAAAATGTGGTATATATATACAATGGAATACTACTCAGCCATAAAAAAAGACAAAATCGTCCTATTTGCAACAACATGGATGGGCCTGGAGCATATTATGTTAAGTGAAATAAGCCAGAAAGAGAAAGACAAACACTGTATGACCTCACTCATATGTGGAATATAAACCAACACATGGACAGAGAAAACTGGACTGTGGTTACCAGGGGCAGTGGGGGTGGGGGTGGGGGGTGGGGGGGTGGGCACAAGGGGTGAAGGGAGTCATATATATGGTGATGGACAAACAAAAATGTACAACCCAAAATTTCACAATGTTAGAAACCATTAAAACATCAATAAAAAAAAATATATATATATATGCCCACACAAAACCTGGTACAGCAATGTGCATACCAGCATTATTCCTAATAGCCAAAAACAACCTAAATGTCTATCAACAGATGAATGGATAAATAAAATGGTATATATCCATATAATGGAATGTAATTCAACCATAAAAAGGAATGAGTACTGATACATGTTAGAACACAGATGAACCTAGAAAACATTATGCTAAGTAAAAGAAACCAGACCCAAAAGACCACCTATTTTACAATTCCGTGTATATGAAATATCCAGAATAGGCAAATTAGAGACAGAAAGCAGATTAGCAGTTGCCAGGGCCTGAGAGGAGGAGGGAATAAGGAGTGACTGCTTAGAGGTACGGAGTTTCCCTTTGGAGTGATGAAAATGTCCTGGAACTAGATAGCAGTGATGGCTGCACAACACTGTGAATGTACCAAATACCACATACGCTTTAAAATAGTTAAAATTGTGAATTTCACCACCAAAAACAAAAGGAATGAAATACTGATACATGTTACAATGTGGATGAACTTTGAAAATATTATGCTCAGTGAAAGAAGCCAGACATATCACCATATGATCCCACTTATGTGACATGTTCAGAATAGGCAAATCCATAGAGACCGACACTAGATTAGTGGTTGCCAGGGACTGAGGGAAGTGGAGATAGGGAGCAACTGCTAATGGATACGGGGTTTCCTGTTGGAGTGGTGAAAATGTTCCAGAATTAGATAGTGGTGATGGATGTACACAACCTAGTGAATACATTAAAATTCACAGAATTGGGCAGGCCCCGTGGCTTAGTGGTTAAGTGTGCGCGCTCCACTGCTGGCGGCCCGGGTTTGGATCCTGGGCGCGCACCAATGCACCACTTCTCCGGCCATGCTGAGGCCGCGTCCCACATACAGCAACTAGAAGGATGTGCAGCTATGACATACAACTATCTACTGGGGCTTTGGGCGGGGGGGGGGGGGGGGGGGGGGGGGAATTCACAGAACTGTATACTTTAAAATGGTGAATTTTATGGTGTGTATATTATATCTCAATTACAGAAGATTTTTAAAAAAATAGAGCAACTGATTGCTAGTATAGTATGTACAGAAGGAAAGGAAAAAACAGGAAACACAAACTACCAGATTTTTCTTTCCTGGAATGAAAGAGAAAGTTTACTTAGTTAATTACTGAAGTTCAGGAGTAGAAATAACAGTGCTTTGTCAGGTTTTGCTCCTTCATTCTTGAACAGCTGGAAGGACATGCTTACAATCCTGTCATTACAGGTTAAGGTTGGTGATGCGTAAGGTTTAGGTATAAAGACTCAGACTCTTCATATTTCCTTACCGTTATAATTGGCTGCGTCAGGATCATCCACATTAATAGCAATGACTTTCCAGTCGGTTTCCCCTTCATCAATCATAGCCAAGATGCCCAGAACTTTCACTGTGATTATTTCACCTCTTGCACATACCTGAGAATCAATAATCACAGTCAGGCCAATACTACAGAATGAAAGTTTGGAAGAAAGTTTAACTTGGTAGATAATAGGAAATAAGGAAGATGTGAAGTTTCTGTAAACTTACCTTAAGATTGTTTCTTTAAGCAATTTTTAAAAAGCGAAATAAGTAAATGCACATCAGTCTTATCAAAATTGAAAATAGGTAGCCCTTATTACGTCTAGGTCCTAGGAAAATCAGTAACACAGTTCAGGGTAATTAATGTTTTTTGAACTGCCATTGATTGTACCAAAGAATAAATGCTCCATAATTTGTTTCAAACACATATTTAAATGTGCTTTCTTTACTTTTTATTTTACAGACGCCCCTGAGTTGGCAAGTCATACAATGACTTAACCTTATGACTTAAAAAACTGAATGACATTACAGCAACTAGAAGGATGTGCAACTATGACATACAACTATCTACTGGGGCTTTGGGGAAAAAAAGGAGGAGGACTGGCAATAGATGTTAGCTCAGAGCTGGTCTTCCTCAGCAAAAAGAGGAGGATTAGCATGGATGTTAGCTCAGGTTTGATCTTCCTCACACACACACAAAAAAAAACTGAATAACAACTTTTCAGTTGTTTACTATTTCCCTGAGCCTGAAAAAGACCATAAAGAAATATAACTATAGTCAGAATCTTAGAGCAATCCTATTTGACAGGGGAATCCCTACCATAAATCACCAGCTCATGAGGTTATTTGGCGTGGGTCAATTCAGTGACCACTCTAAATCACTGGGCAAGGTTTGTCTTGTATTGCGATGAAATTTGCCTCCTAGTACTTTTCACCTGTTGACTAGTTGTCTGCCTTCTAAAGCAATGCAGAACACATTCACTTCTTCCACAGATATGTATAGCCATACAGGTATATATACACATTTTTTTCTAGAGTAGGTTTAAATGTACAAATTATAATATACAAATGCTTAGATAAAATGGAAGCTTTTAATTTATCACCCAAAGAGACATCAATATTTCACTAATATTCATATATTTTACTCACAATATTTTTTAAAGTATGATCTTATTATATTTCATTAATATCATCTTAACACTAAAAATATTTCCATTACCTTGCTTCCAATTTCACACACATCAATTGGGTCATTGTCACCACAACAGCCAGTGTGTTTGTCATTGTGTCCTGGGTCTTCCCAAGTCTTAAAAAAAAAAAAAAAAAAAAAGGCTTAGAATTTATCATTCTTATACATGCTACTGACAAAGTGGATCATGTTGACATTAAAAGATAACATCCCATGAGCCTTTCTGCGAGAATATGAATCTTCAGCTATTTTTTCCTCATTTTTAAGAAACTCTTTATTCACGTCTAAGAATCATAACTACAGAGAATTTTAATTAAATGCTAGGGCTCCTATCATGCATATAATGCTAAACTAAATTTAAGCTTTAAAACTGATAATGATCCTATTTAAAACAAAAACCAACCACCTAATAACTGAGACAACAGGCAAACACAAATATAGACCCAAATACTTACTGAAAAAATATACAAAAAGAAAAGTGCTTTGATGAACTCTTTGTACTTACTATCTTCTACTAACTAGATTTTCTTTAAAATAAATTTCCAAAGCCGAGGTAAGCAGGCAGTAATACTACAATGGAAATGATGTGTACTGAGGGTCAAAATGTCATCACTGACCAGGAGCCAAGTTGAAAAGTTTAATCAGGATCTTCCGAAGCTTTCTTTCCTGCTAAATTGCAAGACAGAGTCCTTGCAGAGCATCTCACAAACCAGTGGATGATCTGTGCTTGCCCAGAACTTAAGTTTAAAACAGAGCTGTTGTTTTGGTTCTTTTCTCCCCCAATCCAGAACATGTTACTTGGATTTGCTTGCCTACTAAGCCAGAGAGTAAAGGCAAAAAGATAAAAGTGAAGGGGGATACAGAAGACCGGACCCAACAAAGCCAAATCAAGCCTCCAAAAGAATAAGGATTTCAGCAATGCCTTCCCAGGGGCACGGAGGCCAAATACCAAATCAACTGAAGTACAAGGTGAAGTGCTATAATTAAGGCAGACAAACGACTTTGTGATTTCCCAATAAGCTAGATGAGTTTGACCTGTTTTGGTAACTTAGAGATTTCTTCACACTAGATTCCACTTAAGAGACTTAATGTTAATAAAAACAAACCATTTATCAACAGGAAAATAAGTTAAATATTTCATGTAAAAATCATAAGTCCACAGTATTAGCCTAGCAAAACCAGAATTAAATATCCATCATTTACTCATAAAAGACATGATTCTAGGGCCGGCCCTGTAGCTTAGCGGTTAAGTGCATGCGCTCCGCTGTTGGCGGCCCGGGTTCGGATCCCGGGCGTGTACCGACGCACCACTACTCCAGCCATACTGAGGCCGCGTCCCACATACAGCAACTAGAAGGATGTGCAGCTATGACATACAACTATCTACTGGGGCTTTGGGGGAAAAAATAAAAAAATAAATAAAATTATAAGAAAATAAAAGACATGATTCTAGTGATTCTTCATTCAAACATGATACAAAAACGTACTACACACACTGGCACTGTGCTGGGGATAAACTGGTAAACAATGCCAATATCCCCCTCCTCAAAGGACTGACTATTTAGGAAAATAGAATCCCATTATTACTTTACCACAAAGAGCTTGGCTTAAAGAAGGAGGAATGACTTTTAAATAAAAGTCAACAGCTGCAAGAACTGACATGTGCCAGGTTACCAAGTGCTTTATTGCTCACAGTAACCAGATGAGCTAAGCCCTATTAATATCTCAGGCGAGACACTAATGTCACAGGGAGGAAGAAACAGGCAAGTCAGATAAGCCAGGAAATGGCAGACTCGAGATGTGAACCTTAGTGTCTGGTGCCAAAGTCAGTGCTTTTCACCACTGGCTTATATTGTCTCTCTCAATAGATGTGCCACTCATTCTGCAAAGAAAGAGCTTTTATAGTTTATAACCAGTCCATATAGAAAAATAAATATTTCAGAAAAGATCAAACTTTCAAATGTGAATTTAAACACTGTAAATATTTACCTTTGTTTATCTTGAAAATAAGTTATTCAGAGAAATATTAAAATGAGTTAATTACCCCTTATGCTTTTTAAATCTACTATAGCAAAAACTTTTTGAAGGTGTTTAAATTTTTTTTTTTTAATAACAGCAAGGTTAACTTTTTAGCCTTGCACAGAGACATACCTGAGGGATGGCACCATAGTTCCAGATATATCCTTTATAAGGGAACAAATTCGCAACATAACGGAGTTTTCCTTTCTTCACATCTTGTTTAATTGGGTTTAAAGGGTCCTTTGTAGCAATCTAAAATAAAAAATTTCAAATCATTGTATATTTGGATGTGAAATAATTTTCAAACAAGGATTTGAGGAATAAATTATGGACTGAATCTCCCCTAATTCCACTTTAATGATATATTTTACCCCCAACAGTTTTATAATTTGAAAATAAAAGTTTCTCCATAACCAGCCTTTAAGTGGAAAACTTATTTGAGGTATACACGAACTATCAAGAAGGGAAAAAGAACACTTGCTAATTTCAGAAAGCACAACCTAAAATTAGCTGGAATAAATCCTAACATTTGAGAAATAAAAGTACTAAAATTTTTATTAAGGGCAAAATAAATATTACCCAACTTCAGCTTTCCATTAAACATTTAAAATTATTCAAATATTTGAGTGTCTGTTACATCCAAAGTGTGCTTACTGTCAAAAAGCTTAAGTGATATAAAATATGAATAAATATCCATAACATAAAGCCAAATATGTTAGGTGTCATCAGAAATTTACAAAATGCAATAAATTCCAATAAGATCACTTGTGGCTGGGGTGACTAAGGAAAGCCTGTTGACTCTGTGGAGGAGTCAGTGAGGCACTTACAAAGACAGAGGAGAAAAAGGTAATTCTAGGCTTTGGGAACGCAAGAAGCAAAAGTGTGGGGAAGGAAAGTCTGTAGCATATTTGCAAATAGAAATGCTTGAGTTTAGATGGAGCACTGAAGGACAACTGGCAGGTAATGGGAGATATAAATGGAAAATAGATTGGGACTAGACAACAGAAAACCTTGGACTTCAGCTGTTTAACCTTTGAGCAAATCAGTGTGGCTAGATCAAAACTAATATCCTATGTCTGACCTCAACATAAGATGAAACATACCTCCATTTTTGCATTAGACCAGCGTGGTACTTCAACCACCATGTGGAACACATCCTGAAAAACACAGGGAAAGGGAGATGGTCACAGGAGCTAATTAGTTCTCTTACTTCAGTGAGCACGCCCTGGTTCCAGAGTTAAACTGTTCATGGTATCCCATCTTTGAGGTCAATGGACTTTCAACAAAATGCATTAAAATAGAAGACAGATTGATGGATGGAGAGATAAAGCAAATAAAGCAAAACAGTCACTGTAGAATCAATGTGGTGGGTATACGGTTGTCCACTGTAATTCTTCAAACTGTTCTGTATGTTTTAAATTTTTCATTTCATAATAAAATGTTGGTGGGGGAGGAGAATGTTTCTATAAAGAAACAGTTTTTAAACATAACAGAACTTATCTCTCTGAGGAAGGCCATCTTCAAAGCAATCATCTCCAAAGGCTGTTCATTTCCTGCAGTGACACTGCAATTACTCACAATGTGTGTGTGTGTGTGTGTGTGTGTGTGTGTGTGTGAGAGAGGAAGATCAGCCCTGTGCTAACATCTGCCACTCCTCTTTTTTTTTTTTTTTTTTGCTGAGGAAGACTGGCCCTGAGCTAACATGGGTGCCCATCTTCCTCCACTTTATATGGGACGCAGCCACAGCATGGCTTGCCAAGTGGTGCGTCGCTCGCACTTAACCACTTGCGCCACCAGGCCGGCCCCACTCACAAAGTTTTTGGGTTTTCTATTTCAGAGGTGGTTTATAAGACAAACCCCAAATCAGTTTAAATACTTTGTCATACTTTAGTTTTTAGTCTCAAACAAAATTAATCAGCTCGATTACCCACATTATCCTTCCAATTTGGCTGTTTTTTAAAATCAAATACTCTTCAAAAGGATAAGAAGTTTGACACTGGAGATAAAATAATATGTTCCAGGGGCCGGCCCCTGGCTTAGCGGTTAAGTGCACGCGCTCCACTACTGGCAGCCCAGGTTCGGATCCCAGGCGCGCACCGACGCACCACTTCTCCAGCCATGCTGAGGCTACGTCCCACATACAGCAACTAGAAGGATGTGCAACTATGTGCAACTATCTGCTGGGGCTGTGGGGAGAAAAAAGGAGGAGGATTGGCAATAGATGTTAGCTCAGAGCCGGTCTTCCTCAGCAAAAAAAAAAAAAAGAGGAGGATTAGCACGGATGTTAGCTCAGGGCTGATCTTCCTCACAAAAATACATAAATAAATAAATAAAATGAAAGATCTGTGTGTCTGCGATACAAGAACCAGTCAGGGCTGTAGAAGTTTTCAGCAGCAATACCTTAAAGGTTCACAAGATGGAGCTGTTACTACATGAAAGATTGAGAAGCAAAAACCAACGAGAGTGGTTGTTAATTTTTTTAAATATTACAAAATGAATAAATTGCCTCCAAAAAAAAAAAGAGTAGCAAATAGAGCTGAAATCACTAATTCGAAGTTTGGAAACTATATTGAACACTGTAATGGAATTAAATGATAAATACATATAGATCCTCAAAACTACATTACGTAATATTACAAACCTGCATAACTAATGGAAAGCAAAAAAAAAAAAAAGAAAAACAACATCATAGGAAAGAAAATATCTTCCAGAAAATGTAAGATAACTCTACTGCGAACAGGAGCACTCCAAAAGCCCGGAGGTTTGGTGCTTTTTAGAAATTAGCTGGGCCAAAAAGAGAAAGAACTATGCTGCAAGCCTAGAGCCAATTCATTCATTTTTCAACAGATATTTATTGTGCACAACCGTTTTGCGCCAGACACTTTTCTAGGTGCTGAAGACTAGCAGTGAACAGATTAAAAGCTTTTTTGACTCCCTAAAAGTTGGATCCCCAACCAGGTCGTTTCAGCTGGTAGGCCCCAGGCTACAGCTTGGGGTCCGCAAACCTACGAGCGAGACTAGTCAGTAAAAGGAACATGTAGCACATTTTCAAGGGTATGTAGACGCTGTAGTGGTTACTGTATCTTTTTTTAAAGCAATGAATTTGTAGTACCTTTTAGTCATTATTTTCTCCATCAATTATTATCACAACAGAGGATGTTTTCTAAATATTTTGATATAAACAAGGGGGGGGTTCTCATTCTTTAGCAGGAAGGACTAAAAAACAGTTTATTTCTCCTAGACACCATGGCTACAGTTCAGGAGGTTGCCACTAGGCGAACAGTGATCCTTAGGATTTTCAGGGCAACCAATATGAGAAATTTAGCCAACTACTCCATTGCTAGAAACTCTTTTACTGTTGATTATGCATTACGCATTCTAATTGCAACTCCTGTGCACTGTTGGTAGGAATGTAAAATGGTATATAACTGCTGTGGAAAACAGTATGGTGGTTCCTCAAAAAATTAAAAACAGAATTACCACATGATCCAGCAATTCCACTTCTGGGTAAATATACCCCTAAAAACTGAAAGCAGGGTCTTGAAGAGATATTTGTACACCCATATTCATATCAGTATTATTCACAATAGCTAAAATGTAGAAGCAACCCAAGTGTCCATCGAAGGATGAATGAATACATAAAATGTGGTATATACATACAACGGAATATTATTCAGCCTTAAAAAGGAAGGAAATTTTGACATATGCTACAACATGGATGAACTCTGAGGACATTATGCTAAGTGAAATAAGCCAGTCACAAAAAGACAAATACTGTATGATTCCACCTACATGAGGTACCTAGAGAAGTTAAATTCATAGAAACAGAAAGCAGAAGGGTGGTTACCAAGGGACAGGGGAGGAGGAAATGGGGAGTTACTATTGACTGCGTATAGAGCTTCAGGTTTGCAAGATGAAAAGAGTTCTAGAGAAGGGTAGTGATGGTTGCACAATAATATGAATGTACTTAATACCACTGAACTGTACAATTAAAAATAGTTAACATGGCAAATTTTATGTTATGTGTATTTTACAATTAAAAAATTGGAAAAACTTTTGCATTCTAATATTTCCAATGTTTATGCATTTAAAATACTGAGACAAGATTTTAGGAAATTTAGTATCACCCAGTTACAAATTCATGCCTTCTTTCTTTAATCCCAACTGGTTTCAACTATTACTTAGCTCAATCCTGGATTTATTGTCTTATTATCTCCATCGTTAGGACTTCTCAGAACTCTGTTCTCCACTCCTACTATGCTTTCTAAGTTCTAAGTCCCTGTTCTGGCATCAAGCTCTCAGCTCCCTGTTTACAGTTTCAGAGAAAGGAAAGATGATGTCAGTATCCCTAGTAGGATGATTCTGACAAGCCTGGAGGAGGCAGGGGAAAGTCCAACTATAGCTTTAGTTCTCACTTCCCAAAGTCAGAAAGATAAAATAACATAACAATCAGTCTTACTTCCCAGATTTATAATCAGTTCATCAATAAGACAAGAATGTTAATGTTAAAGATGTCCAGATTCTGAGATTGGAAACTTAAGTCTAAATTATATCACTCCATTAATCAAAAAGATTTAAAATAAAATTGTTTTAGGTATAGAAGAAATGTCACCTATATCTTGATTAGGCTTTTAACTTCATTGATCCAACAGGAATACTAAAGTAGTACAGTGATCATAAGTCTTATCTCCAAACTGGTTAGTTTTCTTGTGGATCAAGTCAGTAGTCTGACAGGGTGTTTATTCACGAATAGGCTCTGGCTATGTGGTGGGCTATTATTACTAATGTAGCTTAGTAGGTGTAGAGGGAACATGCTCTTAATTTAATTACTTCCGATCTCTGAATCTTAGTAGTAAACTTAAATGCATCTTTAATGGGAGCTTTATGAACACCTCATGACATGATCTGTTTCCAACACTGGATCTAAAGCCTAGGGAACATAACATGCTCTACTGCAAAATTACATAAGTGGCTTAAATTAGCATTTTCAAGTTGATTAGTCATGTGTTTCTCTAGATAACTTCAGAAATTAAGTGAATACCAGACTTAGGGAAAAATTCAAATCATCCCGAGTCCATCATCCTTTATTTTTCTGTTTTGCAATAAAATTTGGAGAAAAATAGTGGTGGTAGAGAGGATTTTCTTCTAAATTCATCTAGCAATTAGACATAAAGCAAGAAGCTAATAAACAAGGGTAGCTTGTCTTTTTTTTGTTTGTTTTTTTAACTTCTAGAGAAGTTTTAGAGTATAAAATCTCTATTAGAAGAGCTCACATAATTAATAAGGAAAGGCTTCACCCTCATAAAGGTGCTTTTGAAAAGGTATAGCATATTTCATCATTTCTAAGAATATTATGCTTCATTAAGTGTTCACCTAGTGACAATGGCTCTTAAACCCTTAGTTTTAAGTTTTGGCTTCAAAATCAGTTTTGTGATTACAAAATATACTAAGTTGAAAGTAAATGGGTTCCTCCTTGTGCAATGTTGGTGGGAATGTAAATTGGTGCAGCCACTACGGAAAACAGTATGGAGATTTCTCAAAACACTAAAAATAGAACTACCATATGATTCAGCAATCCCACTTCTGGGTATATATCCAAAAGAAATTAAATCAGAACCTCAAAGAGATATCTGCATGACCATGTTCATTGCAGCATTAGTCACAATAGCCAAGATATGGAAACAACCTAAGTGTCCATCAACAGATGAATGGATAAGGAAGATGTGATACACACACACACTGGAATATTATTCAGCCTTAGAAAAGAAGGAAATCCTGCCATATGTGACAACATGGATAAACGTGGAGGCTATTATGCTGAGTGAAATAAATCAGACAGAGAAAGACAAATACTATATGATCTCATTTATAACGTGAAATCTAAAAAAGTCGAATTCATAGAAACAGACTGTAGAATGGTGGTTGCCAGGGAGTAGGGGAAACGGGGAGATGTTGGTTAAAGGGTACAAACTTTCAGTTATAAGATGATTAAGTTCTGGAGATCTGATGCACAGCATAGTTCTATGAAATTTGCTAAGAGAGTAATCTTAAGCGGTCTCACCACACATACACACACACACGGTAAATATGTGAGGTGATGGAGAGGTTAATTAGCTTGATTGGGGGGATCACTGCACAATGTATACATACATCAAAACACCACATTGTACATCTTAAATAAATACAATGATTATTTGTTAATCATACCTCAATAAAGCTGAAATAAATTTTAAAAAAATTTTTTGTGTGTGAGGAAGATCAGCCCTGTGCTAACATCTGCCAACTCTCCTCTTTTTTTTTTGCTGAGGAAGACTGGCCCTGGGCTAACATCCGTGCCCATCTTCCTCCACTTTATATGGGACGCGGCCACTGCATGGTTCGCCAAGCGGTGTGTCACTGCGCGCCCGGGATCCAAACCTGCGAACCCCGGGCCGCCGCAGCGGAGCACGCGCACTTAACTGCTTGCGCCACCCGGCTGGCCCCAAAAAAATTTTTTTAAAAAGAAAAAGTAAATGGGTTCCTGAATTATTTCACCAACAAAAGTCTATTTGAGAAGCTGACAGAAAGAAATATGAGGACCAAAGTTCACACTGTGTGCCCTTTATTCATTTAGAATTGTAACTTTGCAAAAGAAAACCTGATCTATACCAAAACAAATTTGCTCAATGAATAGTGTTACGATTCCGGGGGGAGACAGTTAACCTATTACATTTTTCAAACCAACACCTTTCAGTGATACTCATTTGTTTTCCAATCACACAGATTTTCTACTCATAGCAGTTCCAACAAAGTCTTGTATTTGGTAATACATACTGCCATATGTACCTATAGAAAGTAATAAAACTTAATTGACATGTCTTAACTAAGAAAAAGCGCCTATTGTTTCCCCTCAGAGGAGCTCTAAGATGACTAAATTTTGAAAACAGATATTCTAACCACAATCTGTTTACTTTCTTCTCTTTATAAAAATCAAGCAAAATAGTGCATTTCCAGCTGTCAAACTCTTCTATTATTTCCAACGACTAGGAATTTTGACCATAGACCCTTTCTGCAAAAGAGGCACATTTACACCAAACTGCAATTTCAGCGAGTTCACAGAACATCAGAAACCCATCGATGGGCATTCCAGGGCCGTGGGGCCACCAAGAACCCTGGACTAGAAGACTTTATAGCCTTCCCAAAGGAAGAAAGTTATTATTTACTTCCTTTGAATTCTAAGCTAAAAAAAAAAAATTACATCTTTTTTTCATCATTATCAAAGAGATATTTACTATAGAAAATTTGGAAAACACAAAAAAGCACAAAGTACCATCCACCCCACATACATAACCATAATCACTCAAAGCAGTATAGCTCAGTGGTTAAGACCACAAGTTCTGAGCCAGAATGCCTGGGTTTAAATCCTGCCACCATCGCTTATGAGTTCCAGTTGGTGATCCTGGACAATGGGGTTAATAAAAGAATCTAGCTTAGAGAATGGCATGATGGCTAAATGAGATAATCCACATAAGGGTTTGGCCTAGTGCCTAAGGAAGTATTCAATAAATATTAACAATATTTTTTGACTTTTTTTTATTAGCATGATCTCTAATGAAACTTCATCAATAAGCTTCAGCAATAATACATACAGAACCGTGGGACATCAGTGTAGAATATAATTTAAACACCCACTAAGACTAACAGTGCTCAGAGGTAAAGTAACTTGCTCAATATGCCAAAACCAGTAAGTGGTGAAACCAGGACTAAAATCCAGATTTCTCCCTCCTAATTCAGTGATCTTTACTCTATAAAACAGAGCCCCAAAAGGCTTCAGAAATAACCAGTCATTGTGGTCAACGTCATCATCCTATTTTTATCTTCTTGGTTATTTTGTATTGAGACTTTACTATAAGCCAGGCATCATGGCTGCACATCATACACATCTTGAATCATCGCAACTTTACCTTTTTGACAAAACTGATAAACCACAGAAATTATGGTTAGAATATCTGCTTTCAAATTTAGTCACCTTAAAGCTCATCTGAGAGGAACAAACAGGAGCTTATTCTTAGCCATGACATGTCAATTATGTTCGCTTTCAGTTTTCATCTATGTTCCCAGTTCTACCTTTGGTTTAGAAAATGCAAAACCAAAAGATAAAACAAAAACCTCCAGAAAACCCAACCATTCTATATATATATAAAGTTGGAGAAGACCAACAGTGTTTAATTAATTTAGTAACATTTCAAAAACTTCCATTTATGGAACTGCCTGTAAAAAGACAGAAAATTCAAAACGAAGCAACCGTGTAAGGAAGTGAGCTATATAAAAAGCACCCACTTGAGCAGTGCATCTTCTCTAAAAGTTTCAGGTACAGTGAGACAGTCTCTTTAAACAGTTAAGAATGACACACAACTGCAGAAAATATTCTGTTAAACTCCTGAAGCATCAACCTATTTGATTAGAAGCTTGATTTTTTTTTTTTTTTTTTTAAAGAGGAAACATAGCTCCATATTTATGTCCTCCCAACGGTCACCTGAAAAAACAAAAGGCCTACATTGTTAGAACTAGTATTTAACATCAGAGTTTAAGCTATAGAATAGAAAAATACCAAACTTCTAAAATTAAAATACCAAGTCATGATATTTGAGCACTTTAAGATTTAGAAAAAGCTTGAATCTACCCACTGTTCCACAGTTGATGCTGTGTTCTGGATTTTTAAAATTTGTTCTCTCTGAAGTTTTACATTGGAAGACACTCTGAGCTACAGGTGTTTTTATATTTGATCCCAAAATAGACCCAGAGCAAAAGACAACCCTACAATTAAAAAAAAAAAAAATCCAGGGCCGCCCAGCGGTGCAAGCACTTAAACGCTTGCCCTACGCTGCAGTGGCCCGGGGTTCGCAGGTTTGGATCCCGGCGTGCCCCAACGCACCGCTTGTCAAGCCATGCTGTGGCGGCGTCCCATATAAAGTAGAGGAAGATGGGCACGGATGTTAGCTCAGGGCCAATCTTCCTCGCCAAAAAAAAAAAAAAAAGAGGAGGATTGGCACCAGATGTTAGCTCGGGGCGGGTCTTCCTCACAAAAACAAACAAAAAAATCCAGTGAGTCTCTGCCTTTGCCTTCTTCCACCTAATGGATTTGGAAATAATCCAAGCAGGGTATCTGAGTCACAAGGATTTCCAGAATTAGCTGGATTGATTACCTAATAGCATATATACCAAATCGAATGCTCTCCACACTGAAAGATCCTAATGTGGAGTAGCATATAAGCCTTTGGGCATTTTTCCTTAGTAGAGCTGAGTTGTTTTAAAGGTACATTCCCTCACTATCACCCCTCAAATGACCGATCATATTAGGGATAAAGTCTATGGCCACACACAAAATTATTTATGTAAACTTAATCACATTGGAATTTTTAAAAACCATCCTCTTTTCTAACTAATGGAATTAATCAGATCTTTTATTTAGGCTGTAACCCAAAATAATTTCTGTGTAACACACCTTCATTTGTGTTTTGTATAAACTAAACTTCCTTAAAAACAAAAGAACTCGTTCCTGCCTCTCAGGCAGGAATCTTTAGTGCTGAAGTTCACTGAGGTCTGGACTGCTGGTGAAATCCAGAGTTGCTGCAAGAGTTTGTGCTTTTGAGCCAGCCCAGGGTCTTCATTTGAGTAACCCCAGATTACAGACACAACCAGTTCCGTACACAACTTTTAGAGTAATCTAAGTGAACACGTTTTACACAACACCAAAAGGTAGTTTCAGTTTTCTGTTTGGGGGTAACTTGAAGCAGCAATAAGATTAGACACCACAACTGCTATGATCATTCCGGTCCCTGGCTAGAAATATTGTCACTTATAGCTTATAGCTATGGTCTGAATGTTTGTGTCCCCCCAAATTCATATGTTGAAATCCTAACCCTCAAAGGTGATAGTATAGCAGGTGGGACCTTTGCCAAGTGCTTAAAACACGAGGAGGAACTCTCATGAATGGGATTAGTTCCTTATAAAAGGCTCCAGGGAGATCCCTAGCCCTTTCCACCATATAAGGACACAGCTAGAAGTCTGCGACCAGAAGAGGGCCCTCACCCAACCATGCTGGCACCCTGATCTCGGACTTCCAGCCTCCAGAACTGTGAGCTATAAATTTCTGCTGTATATAAGCTACCAGTCTATGGTATTCTGTTACAGCAGCCCAAACAGACAAAGACACCATGAACGCACAAAAAAAATAGCTATATGTGCTTCCTTAGCACATCTGTATGCCAAGGTACCACCACCAAACTTAGGGTCATCATTTCATACCTCTTCATTACTCAAAATGGTCAGAAGTGACTGTTAAGTACTTTGACATACATACCTATTATACAACAAGCAGATAACTCAAGCCAACCAAACGATGCCAATTCAAGAGGAAAGAAGGATCCTACAGTTCATATCAACTCCCAGGAAATCAGATGTAACAAATTAGAGTTTCTGAATAAATACAATGTTGAGACTCCCACAGGAGAACACACGCTAATTAGAGGTCCCTGCTGTAATTGTGGCACATAATTGGCCTCAGGCTGTTTGCACCACTGCCTACAGCTGGAGCCCAGCTCAGGCCGGCTTACGAAGGCTTGATTTCCTGCCAATGGCTAAGTGTCATTACAGAAATGCAGCCAACTTCCCGGTAGAAGTATAATGAATTTGTCTATTTCTGATAGTCAAGCACAAAAAAACAATAAGACTCAGCACATGCAAGGATAAGACATCTATACTATTATTCTAGACGTGCACTGGGACGTGAGGTTCACATGTATTAGGGACCAACATCTAGCTAAGGAAGATCAAAAACCTATGCAGCTTTTACAACTCAAAAAGATTTGTACTCACTGTGAATCAAGCTTCCTGGTTGAACAAAAAAATTTTTTAAAGGTATAAAAAAGAATCAGACATTTGTCCTTGTATCAGTTCCTAAATACAGCACAAACTTCTCTTGGGAAAGAGGATAAAACAAGCTATGCTTTTTTAAAAAAATAACTATTTAAAAGTTGTACAAATACATGCTCTTTGTAAAAAGATTAGAAAATATGAAAAAGGCAAAAATGAAAATAAAAACAAAAAAGTCACTAGCAATCTACCTCCCAAGAATCAAAGATTTTGGAATGTAGACTTGTAGACTTTTTTCCTAGGAAAGTAAATATTCTTACCAATTTGGGGTAAACCTACCAATTTGTGCTCAAGTTAGATTTCCTCAGCTCACTAGCGTCTATAGGAAGAGACATCTCTTGAAAAGTTTGTGGACTTACCTTTATTAACACTATTTGCAGATCTTTACCAGTCCACTGAAAGTACTGAATTTTCCTGTATTCACTAAATTAATCTAGTTTATTTTTACCATTTAATAAATATCCCAAAGCCCAAATTTTGTGCTGGCTACCTGGTGTCTTGACATGAGTACAGCCATGTTTGGCCGCTCCATTGACCTACAGCCACCAGCACAAAAAGAAATATAAAAGCTGCTTTCTGCGTGGTGGGAACTGGCCCTTCTCCCACGGAGAGAGTCGCAAGTTGTAACATTTCAGGCTTTGGGAGTGTCATACTACGGGATGGACTGGCCATCTGTGCCAGGCTAAGACGATAACCAAAGAGAACAATGCACGTACACAACTACTGGGCTGGGACGTTAGCCAAGGGGCTCAGTGCACGTACGCCACTGATAACCATTGGTGCATGGGAACACTGGATGCTTGCTCTGTAAACTCTGTAACTGCTTATATAAACTGCTGGAGACTGAGACCCGGTGAGAGTTCCACCTGTGGAAGGGACGCCTTGCCCAGGACGTGTGATCCTTGCCCAGCCGTGTCGATTGACAGGACTCTCCCGGCAGTGGGGCATGGATGTTGTGAGTAATTGATTTACTGTGAAGTAATTGATCTGATGTGTTCTCTTTTCGGTTGATTTGTGTCATTTCCCTTCAGTCGATCTGGTGTTTCTCTTTCCGATCGATCTGATGTTTTTCCCTCTTATTATATGACCTATTCGGATCTGCTGCTATCTCAGCCGATGTGGATGTTTTCCCCTTCCAGTCGAGCTGGTGTCTTTTCCCTCTTATTATTTGACCTATCCGGATCTGTTTGCGGACTATCGCCTTTACTATCCTCTATATAATAAAATATACCCTCAGTCCATTTGTTTGGAGTGGAAAGTTTCTGTTACGTCTCCGATTGAATCCCCGAACCTCTCATAACACCTGGTTAATTTTAAAACCACTTATGAAGTACTAAGATTTTAGTTTCACATACAAATACAGAAATGACCAATCTGATTTTTTTTTTAACCAAGGAAGTTTTAAAAACATTTACTTCCGTTTCTCTACTCCTCCAATTTATAGTTGCTTCTTTAACCAAATAATCTGGATTTAGGACTGACTTATTTAGTCAATGCCCCTTTAACTCACAGCATAATGAGGCATGTTAAGCACTTGTTAAGACATATTAAGAAAATCCCTGTGTGGAACTAACTGATCTGAGTAAAGAGACTACGTTTAAAAGATAAGGACGTCTTACCTTATCAGCATAAATTGGAACATCATGAAATGGAGATATATATTGTCCTTTTTCATTTTCTGCAAAATGAATTAGAAAAAGTTATTACTTTTTTTTGGTTAATTACATTTCCAGATGTGTGAAGTACACATTTTTTTAAGAGATTTTATTTTTTTAGACCAGTTTGAGGTTTACAAGAAAATTGAGAAGCTACAGAGATTTCCCATATACTCCCTGCTCCCACACATGCACAGCCTCCCTCCTTATATTCTTCACCTTCCTCACCTCTCGGAGATTGGGTTAGGTTTTCATCCAATGCATTCCGCAGGCGTCTAACAAGTACTGACATCTATAATGAGGGTAGGGACTGCCTTAGATACCTTTATATTCCCAGAGCCCACCAACACCTGGTATACAAAAGGTGATCAAATTGTGTTGGGTTGATGTTACATCAGTTAACAGTTTACGGAACTAATGAAATACTTGGGCTCCAGGAGGAGACCAATTTGCTGAATTAGAAACCATGTTGCTTTAAGTGATGTTCCAGGAAGACAGAGCCATCTTAGATTATGGTTTTTCTTAAGGATAAACAAGGTGCAACAACACTTTCACAGGTAATTTCTGTATTCTAGAGACCTAACTACCATATCCAAAAAGTAATTTTAAAACTTCCTTACTATTCTTTAAGAAACCTAAGGGTCAGTCCACATTGCATCCCTTCAGGTTTAAAAACCAAAGTGGAATAGGAAAAATTTAACAGTGACCGCCCCCAATCCCATAATGGTCCCTTCAGAGTCAACTGTGACTTTGCGGTCCACCCACTATCAGTTTTAAAAAGACTGGCAGGGCCGGCCCCCTGGCTTAGCAGTTAAGTGCGCACACTCCGCTGCTGGCGGCCCGGGTTCAGATCCTAGGCGCGCATCGACGCACCGCTTCTCTGGCCATGCTGAGGCCTCGTCCCACATACAGCAACTAGAAGGATGTGCAACTATGACACACAACTATCTACTGGGGCTTTGGGGAAAAATAAATAAATAAATAAAATTATAAAAAGCCTGGCAAACGTAACATCATAGAGGTAAAAAATCTTCTATTAAGGAAAGAGGCTAAGAAATCTATGATTTGAAAGAAAACAAACGAAACTTAAAATTATAAAATTATATAGCTGGTTTTAATTATCAGTATTTCTTAAGTTCTAGAGAGTTCCATCTGATAGATAATAATAATTACTTTAGCGCCAAAGACAAGGAAGGAGTGGCTTTGGTCTTCTATAATGGCTATCGAATGCTCGCTACCAATACATAACTAAAAACTGTTTGCTCTGCAAATACAGCCTGAGGGCAATTACCCAAATCACGCCCCACCTTCAATCCCAGTCACCTAAATCCCTCCTATAGAGAAATTCTGGGGCCAACACTAACTCCAGAAAAAATAGTCCAGTGAATTATTCCTCAAAAGTTCCTGCACTGCTCTTGCTGCTTAATCCTGAAATAAAACGGGGAGTTCCACCCTTCTTGGATTCTACATGGAAGTCTGATCTTTAGCTGCATGTGTTAACTTTAGAGTTCCCTTTCCTCTTCCTCCTCCATCAGGCTACTTTTTGCTAGGAGCTTTGCTCATTCTTCAGTATTCTCATTCGTGCCTCTACCCCCCGCCTTCCTGCCGTTCACACACAGAACTTGAATTCCCATTTCTTTCCGAATAAATCTGTAACGAATTTAAAACAGAAACGCCTTTGGTGACACATTTTCGAACACCTCAGTTATCTCTAGTAATCTATTCCCAGTAGCTTGGGGGCTGGGAGTAGAGGATAAAGATAAACCCGAGGTAGCTTTCCTCCACTTACAAGGCAAAAGGCGGTGCGCCAAGGAAAGCCGAGCGCCCCCAGCCTGCAGCTTCCTCGGCTCCTGGTGCAGTTCTAGGTGCGGACTTGGAGGAGGCACCCCTTTGACGCCGATTCCCTGCACATGGGTGAAAACCTGGCCTTCTTACTCTGCTTCCCAGATTGACGTCACCTGTTCGACTGGAGGGGAACAGCTTTCTGTTTCATAAGGCGCATTCCTAGCATCAGTGCTACGGAAAACACGCGGTGGGGAGGCAGGAGCGCTACCCGGATCCCCGAGGGATGGGTCCAGTCCTCCACTGACCGCTCCTGATCCAGCTCAGTTTCACTGTCTGCAGAACTAGGGGCTGGACTTGACCCTCCTCAGTGCCCACAATCTGAGATACAGTGAAGGAATTAAGGTTTTAGGGACTCACCCCCCGCTGCCCCCCACGTACCTCCAACTTAAGCAATCCTCTTACGGGGATTAGTTTACCTCCAGGCACCTTTCTGGGGTGACTCAGTGGTTTTCCTTTTCCCATTAGACACTGCCTGAGTTGGACACCTGTAAAACTAGCCTGGCCCAGTTCGGGTCCAACAGAG